>NC_057353.1:31452500-36495000 GCF_016509475.1 Prionailurus bengalensis | reverse complement strand
TTTTTTTAAATCTCAACTCCCTCATCCAAAAAGATTAAACCTCAAACATGAAGTGATTAGGAAGTTTTTCTTCTGTTCTCCCCAGTATGTGTTATGTGCCTTTTATATGTATTCCCACTGCAAACTATGACTACTTCTGGATATACATATTACACATTATTATAATTACCTGCTCAATTGTTTATCTTCACAGTTAAACCTGAGGCTTTTGAAAATAGGAACTGTATTTGATTCATCATTGTGTCTTTCCCTTAGTCCGGGACCTGGTATGAGGAAAATGTTTGATAAGTACTTTCTGAACCAACGAAATCAAGTGAAGGGGATATAACCATAGGAATAGCTTCAAAGTTTAGCAGGAGATGCAGTGGCTCATATTAGAAGAATCTAAAATATAAATGAAATGTGTTTTATACACAATGTAACTTTACTTATCTAAATAGCTGAATTTTGGGTTTAGTCCTTTAGAAAATTCAAATAGGCTAGCTAACTCAAATGAAGAAAACTATTTTCTTGAGCGAGATTTTGCTGAATAGCCTAAAATGGTGAGTTTTTTCTATTTTCTGCCCCAACCACTAAACCCTGTTTGAATACTCCCATTCTCATGGGCACAAACCATCTTACCCCTGCCAGAAGCAATAAAGATAGAATTTGCCTCAATACCTGTCCCAGAACTGGTCTGGTTTTCTCCCAGGCTTTTTAAGGTGACAATAGTAACCCCAAGAATGATTTTGCAGAGGAGGAAGAGTAATCTGGCGAACGAGGGAGTGAATTATCTCTAGACCTGTTATCATTAAAGGGTGGAGAAAAAGATGGGAAGACACAAGAGCACTTCTGAAAGTTCGACCTAGAGTCCAAGAATTTCGGAAATATCTGCCATTGTCTGACTTTGCATTTTAGCGTAAACAGAAAATGAATAGAGATGATCTTTGAATAAACTGGCTTATATGCAACAAACGTTATTTTATAATCCATCAAACAGATCAGGCCACTTAAAAATGACTCAAAAATCTCTCAAGAGTCATAATTTCAACCCAGCTTGGTCATCCCAATACCTGTGTTCTCTGCTGTACGGCGCTCCAGCGCCCCTAGTGGCCAAGTGTAGCAGGTCGTGTGATACACCTTTCAAGATGTGGTCCTCAATCCCCAAGCTGCTAGGAGTGTTGGCTGCATTAGGCTCAGGGCTATCCCTTTCTGTAAATTGTCCTCCAATAAAGGAAGCTGCCTGGCCCTTGGTAGCCCCTGGCTGAGCGTAGCCTTTCTGCACTGAGTGGTCAAGGAGTTTATATACAAAGACTTGGCCCCTTGTTTCAATTTAGGACAACTCCGAATGTTGAGTCTCAGCTCAGAGTGAACTGACTGAAGCTTTTGTAGCACTACAATTTGGGGAATTTCTTCTGCATAATAATGTTTTTCTCACTTGTAACTCTTGTTCCCTGGAGTGTACTTTCACTTCACTGACCAAAGACAGGTTACTTTCTTTATGTAATACAATATCCCAGAGATCTAAATTCCATGGAGAACACTTAGGGAAATAATAGAATGGAAATTTCTGCAGTATTTACTGGTAGCTATTCCATATTTATCTAGCAGATCAGATAATAAAGATGAGTAAGTAATTGAACCTAAATGACTTGTACTTTGGAATTTACAATGATGAGAAAACAACTTAATCTTTTGTGAATAAAACATAATAGGTAACAATTCTAAGGAAAGAAGTTTAGTCAAGCTGATTTAAGTTGCTAATATGTAATACATGGAGTTTTTATTACATTTTTGCTGTATTAAGCCACTCTTTTGATGAGTTATTAAAAATCACAATCACTATTGAATTTTTATTATTTGTTTTCCCTCCTAGACACTCCATTAATCATGTTATGTTTTCCTTGGTTTATCTTGTTCTTCCTAATGTATTCATGAAATTTTATATTAATCATAGACAGCAGAGACTTTGAGAACTGAAAGAGTTCTTGAAATCCATTGTCCCCAAACATGTCACTTTGTGAATGAGAAAGAGAGTTTTGGAGAGATTATGAAGCCTGACATGACATGAAGCCTGTCTGCCTTCTTTCCCCCTTCCCATTATGAACCAACTACACTGGCTACTGGAAACTGCCAAGCATCTTCTCTCCTCGTTGCATTCTCTCTATCTGGAATGCTGAACTCACAGAAGTTGTTACTGGCCACTCAACCAAAGAACCACTTAGTCATTTGCTATTTCGTGAAACCTGTTTTAATTCTGAGATTGCTTTTATGTATGTGTTGATTTGCTTCCTTACTATCTGTTCTTCACTTCACCTCCCCCTGCCCCATTATATAAGCTCCATGAGAATCCTCCTAACCTAGTCATGTGTCTGACATAAGATAGGGAAACAAATATTTGTGGAACAAATGAATGAATGGATGTAATTGATTAGCCCACCAGCCCCATACCTGGGTAGAGTAAGAGCTGAACACTAACCCAAATCTCTTAATTCTCAGTTCATTGTTTTGATTTCTACAACGTGTTACATAGAATTCACTCTAATTTATGTAACTTTTATGCACAAGTCACTCTGCTAGTCATTGTGGGGAATTCGGACATTAAGATACTGTCTCTGCCATGTCTATTGACATTTATTTTATTCATTGAAATTCTTTTTTTTGCTTTTCAGCTCATCTGAATCTGTCCTATATACTTCACCCTTCCTGATATTTATCCCTGATTCTTCTTTTATTTCCCTTCATTTCACTTTATTAATGAAAAATACGATTTTATCTTTATACAACATATACTCTCTTGCCTTCATAAAAGTACTCTAAGGTCTTATACTGCAAGTGCTTGATGCTGACTAATTAAGTGTGGAGTGTTGAGTTTACCTACAGATGGCCATATCATTACTGGTCTTATTTTCCTTACTATTGTTTTAGCTAACTTCTTATATGGAAAAGGCTGTATTTAAACTGACCATCTACAATAGGAATAGGTGACTATAACAAAACTTCCATATGTTACAAAACTCAAAAGCTACAAGGCAGAAATTTAATCAATTCTCAGCCCAGGTTCATAAACGACAAACATAAATGTTAAAGTGGCAAAAATATAGAGCACTGTATCTCCTAGTTCATTGTTCTCACTCAACAAATTAAACCTACCAATGTGAAAATGCCAAATGTCCATTGAACCATTTCCAAGTTAATAACATTCTGTATGAATCCATTTGGATTTTTCCCCCAATCTGGCACATTTAATATCATTTCAAACCCCGTTGGTTTGATTATAAATGAAATGCAGTGGCATTTCCAGGGTGCAGACTCCACAAAATGGATCCAATTACCAAATTTGCAAAAAGTGTTTCAGCATGAAATAACTTGACTTTGCCCACCATAATATCACAAATGGATTTAAAATGAGGGAGATGATTTTTGTGTGTGTGAGAGCCCATGCATCTTTCCTTTGCTTTCAAGTTATTTGTTCTAGGATTTTGCCGCCAGAACTGTGTCAAATGGCCATGGATGTAAAGTATAAAAAGGGGCTAATCATGTCTTATACATATGAAATTTTCAGACTGTAAACAATTTACTTTGATAAGTATTTCCAAGTTATGTTCTGTGTAACGCTACTTCTATAAAGTCTTTATAGATACTTAATGAGAAGAGTTTTGATTTTTGGAGTAATAAGGAGATGTTGCACACATTTCTCTCTTGAAAATCTGCTCTGAACTTTAGCATACTAAGGACTTTGGGGATTCCTACAGGTAAGAAACCCTTGCTGAGATAGCTCTTCCTAAGATATTTTTTGACTATTACTATTTTTTAAATCGCCTTTTAGTCTAAGTCCTAGAAACAGAGAATAGAAAAGTGGTTATCAGGAGCTTGGAAGTGGGGGAGATAGGGGAAGGTTGATAGAAATGTACAAACTTTTACCTATAAGGTGAATAAAGTCTCATTTAATGCATAACATGGTGACTACAGTTGATAATACTGTATATGATAATTGAAATTTGCTAAGAGAGTAGAACTTAAATGTTCTTAACAAAAAGAAAAGGTAAATTTGTGAGTGTTAACTCGATCAGAGGGAGTCCTTTTCACAAGGTATACATATATCAAATCATCACATATTATACTTTAAATATATTGCAATTTTATTTGCCAATTATAATAAATCTGGGGAAAAATCAGCACTTTTTATTTCTCATGAATCAAATACAATCAAGAAAATAGAAAGCACTGTAAGCATTTCAAATGGAGGTAGTATATCACAAAGAAATTCCTGCACAAGGGTTAGACAAGCTAATAAGTCTCACATGGTACAGTAAGGCAATCCAGGAGTTAGAAATGCCAGAAAGCTACTATGACCTTTAGGTGGGTGGCATCATGGGAGTCAGGATCTGGGGTCACCAGATAAAATCCAGAAGATGGGTTGACATGCCTGTAGAGCTGGGATCATGAAATGACTGTCAAATGAAAGCCAGCAAATACAGAAAAGTTCCAGTTGTTGCTGGAAATGCTACTCTCCTGAGCTCAAAGTCTAAAAGTATTCTGGCTTTCCATTTCTAACACTTTCCAGTCCTTACCAGATCTTTCATTGGTACATCACAGCCAGAAACCTGTTGGCAGACATGTCTGGGAAATACAGTTCTTTGTGTTGCAGAGTAGATTATAAGAAGGATGAAGGGAATCTAAAAGAAAACAGGTGAGGGACTAGCATGAGGTATTTGGGATTCCAGCTGGAAAATGTTGACTCAGGTTGTTCTAATTATTAGTTGGTAATGTAAACAATTTCCCATTAGAATGTTTAAGAATTATAATTCTATTAAGTAAATTTCATGAGCAAGTAAATTTCATCACCATGAGCAACCAATTTTCTAATTTTGAGGCTACATATTTACATTTATGTATATTAGGGTTCTCCAGAGAAACAGAACTCATTGGATATAACTATCAATCCATATCTCTAGCTACCTCCTTCTCTATTTTTCTCTTTCTTTCATCTCTCTCTCTCTCTCTCTCTCTCTCTCTCTCTCTCTCTCTCTCATATCTCTATCTACCCATCCATCTATTGAGAAAATGAGATTTATTATACAAGGAGCTGGCTCATGCTGTTAGGAGGCTGAGAAATCCCACTACCAGTTGTGGTCTGCAAGCTAGAGATCCAGGAAAGCCTGTGGTGTACTTTCAGCACTGGAGAGCTGGAGAGCTGTTGGTGTAGATTCCAGTCTGAATCTGAAAGGCTGAAAATCAAAAGTTCTAAAGGCAGGAGAAGATCGATGTTCCTTCCAACTCAAATAGCCAAAGAATAAATTCAACCTCCTCTGCTTTTTTTTTCCCCCTGTTCAGGCCCTGAATAAATTAGATAATTTCCACCCACATTGGAGAGGGCCATTAGCTCTGCTCACTTAACCAATTAAATGCTCATCTCTTTTGGAAACACTCTCACAGACACACCCAGAGAGAATGTTTGACCAGGTATCTGGGCATCCTATGGCTGACACATAAAATAAACCACCATGGTGTCATGTTGGTTTGAAAATATGGGAACGGTTAATGAGTACCCTTGAAGTTAAGATAAAACTTACAGGAATCAACCAAAAAAGAATACTGTGTATTTATGTGCTATTTTGGAAAACTTCCTGGCTAACCAAAATAGGAAGTTTATCTTTTAAGTTGCCAATTCATGGCACTCAATATGGAGAGTAATGCTTGTTTTGCAGTGGTTGTTTACATGTGTGCCTCTCTAAATGCTTGTCCAGCACATGTAGTTCCTCTCTTGGATCCAAATTATAGCCAGATGGACAGTTATGTCTACCTGGTTCAAGTATGTCTGATTTATAATACCTGAAATTGCATGGTAATTTAGACTAATGGTAGCAACACAGAGAATTAGATGAGGGAACCTGAACAATATTATTGATAAATTATGTACAGATTTACTTAACAAGCAACTTAGACACTTGGAGCCATTAGCAATATGGAGGCCATCTGTGTGATGTTGTTTGCATTCCAATCTCTTCTCACCAGAGATTTGTAAACATCTCTCCTCCTTCCTTAGTCCCAGGTATCTTATCCTTCAGTGCCATCTAGCCATTGACGTTTACTGAAAACTTACTATATGCCAGGCTCAATACACTCCCGAGCTTTTATATTTTTAATTCTTTTTAAAACCCTTGAGGTAAGAATTATTATCCCTTGTTCACAGATAAAATAAGGCTCAAAGCAGTTGTCTCACAGCACAATAATCAAAGATCTTGTATTTGAATGCATCCCCTTTTAGACTATGTTAAGTGTTAAATCATTGTCAGGGCTCTCAAAAATCCTCTCCATACTCCTCATATGTTATTAACTCTTGATTTACTCATTGGAAAAGCAATTTTTAAGCACCCACTCTATGCCCGTCTTGCTTAATGTACAATGACCTCGCAGTTCACAAATTTGAGCCCCGTGTCGGGCTCTGTGCTGACAGCTTGAAGCCTGGATCCTGCTTAAGATTCTGTGTCCCCCTCTCTCTGCCTCCCCCCCTGCTCACACTCTGTCTCTGTTTCTCTCAAAAATAAATACACATTTTTTTTTAATTTTTAAAAAATGTTTTATTATTATTTGAGGCAGGGTAGGGGCATTTTTAGGTTAATGGCAAAATTGCAGGGAAGATACAAAGATTTTGCAGAGATTTCCCACTACTTCTACAGATGCATATACTTGCAGATAGCCTCCCCCATTATCAGCATTCCCCAACATAGTGGTATGTTTGTTAAAATAGATGAACCTACATTGGTATATCATGTAGGTATCATGTATCATGATTGGTATATCATTAATTAAGGTTCATTCCGTTATACGTTCTGTGCGTTTGGACAAATGTATAATGACATATATCCATCATAATAGTGTCATAGAAAGTACTTTCGCTGCCCCAAAATGTCACCATATGCCACCTATTCTCTCTCCTCCATCATCTCCAACGCTTTGAACTTTGCATGTTACAATATCCAGTGCTGTATTCTTTCTCCTTTTTAGACCATTTCTTTTGCTGAATTAACACGTTATACTTAAATGTATACTTTCTATGACCATATGTTCCCCTCCCAAACCTCGAGCAGCCAACTGAACGCCCAATCTCTCAACAACGGAGCTTAGATTTCCCAATTCTCTGTGAGGTTTTAAGTTTCAAAGCTTCAGGATAAGTCATCCCTAGTCACATGTTTCTTGTTCAGATATTTTTGACCAGCATGGCTAGATTGGCTATATAATAGTGGCACATGGTGATCATTCAAGTCTCATAGTCAGTAGTGCTTAAGCTGATGATTTAATCTTTCAAATATCACTGACTTCCACTGTCTGCATTGATTGTGTCCTTCAATGAGATGTATCCATCCTAGACATTTTCTACATGTCATCTGATTTAATACTTCTAGCAATAATCTGATGTAGATATTATTGAAAAATTTTATTTTCACATTCATTTATGTTTGAGAGACAGAGTAAGGCAGAGCGTGAGCAGGGGAGGGGCAGAGAGAGAAGGAAACACAGAATCTGAAGCAGGCTCCAGGCTTGGAGCTGTTAGCACAGAGTCTGACGCAGGACTCAAACTCATGAACCATGAGATCATGACCTGAGCCAAAATCTGACGCTCAACTGACTGAGCCACCCAGGCTCCTGATGTAGATATTATTATCATTTCCATCTCATCATGATGACAAAAGGGAAGTAAACTCATTGCTAGTATGTAATTAAGTGTCATTTGCTCGGTTTAAAAGCCTTGCCATCAACCTTAAGTCCTTTCTTTCTCTCATATGTCCAATACAGTGGCAGATCCCAGTGTTGCTACTTTCAAAATAAATCAAAATCCTAATAGTTCTCATCATCTTCATGTCTACCTCTGTGTTCCAGAATTCTATTACCTCTTTCCTGGATTCTGAAAGTAGTCTCCTAATGAGTATTTTTGCTTCAGCCCGCTTCCCTCACCTCTCATCTGAAACTATACCATTAATTCCCTATCAGGTCCAGATTTTCACTCTACATTACAAAAATAATCTCTTTAAAAAATTTCTTTAAATGTTTTACTTATTTTTGAGAGAGGGAGAGAGAAAAAGAGACAGAGTGTGAGCAGGCGAGGGGCAGAGAGAGTGGGAGACACAGAATCTGAAGCATGATCCAGGCTCTGATCTGTCAGCACAGAGTCCTATGCGGGGCCTGAACTCACGAACCACAAGATCATGACCTGAGTCAAAGTTGGACACATAACTGACTGAGCCACCCAGGAGCCCTGACAAAAGTAATCTCTAATAAATATAAGTCAGACCATGCCATTTCTCTATTCAGACTCTGCAACGCTTCAATGACTCTCTCTCTCACTCAAAGTAAGAGCCGAAGGCCTCACATGATTTGTCTCTATGTCATTGTACGGCTTCCATTTCTTCCTACCACTCTACACTGGCCTCCTAGCAACTCCCTGAATTCACCAAGCTAATCAGAGCTTTTGAACTTGTTCTTTTTGCCTCTTATGAACTTGTCTGCAATGCTATGTAATAATTTGTTGGTCATGATTACTTTGGGCAGTGGGAGTTAGTAGAAGCAGATTTTAGTCTTAATTTATATAATGATAAGTTGAAAAGTAGGATATTTAGTGGTGATAAAATTTTATGTATTTTACATGTGTACAATATAGGAAAACTATAAAATAATTATACGTGACACTAGTGGTCACATAAACATATGGAAATTTCTACCGATGCGTAAGAGCCATCCCCCCCCCCCCGCAAAATTGAAAATACATCAACATCACAAAGATGGTGTGTGTCTTATTAAATCACTTAATGAACTATGCATGTAATGTATAATTGAAATGCACATGACAGTGGTTGTTAACTTTGACTACAGAGAATCACCTAGGAAGAGTTTAAAAATCCCAGACTCTACCTAGACTCTACCCCAGATAAATTATATATCCATCTGTGAGAGTGAGCCTGAAGTACCAGTTTTCACTGATGGTTGAATCCTATATTCAACCAAGGTTAAAAGCCACTGATATGAGAGGAAAAAGCTAGAGATGTGATGAGCGGGGATGGAAAGGAGAAACATAACTAGAGCATAAATGATGATTCGGATTTAATGTTGACAAGATGAAAGAAACAGGAGGGAAAGAGATTATAAGGCAAAAAACAAAAGATTTGTTTTGGGCCTCCTGGGATGACCCATTTGATTACAGGGCATAGCTTGTGTAAGGGAGACCTGGAGATCTAGTGACTATAAAACACTTTGAATGCCAAAATAAGGAGCCCCAAAACCAACCTATGGATAACTAAGGAGTAATTTAATTACACTGACTTCTAGGGGGTAGTGTAGGATGATGTAAGAGGAGAAAATGCATGCATCCGAGAGATAAAATAGGAATTGACTGCAATTTTCCTAATAGGGGAGAGCAAAGGTTTGAATGAGAGCGGAGAGAATCAAAATGACTGATTGTGCAGTAACTACCTAAGATGAAAATATCAAATCTCCACTTTACTCCCAGCTAGGTAGATGCTGTTTAAGAACAACTTGCAGATAAATAGCTCATTTGCAAGGTAAGGTCTCTGCATCTCGGTCTTAAAAGCTACATGGGCCCACTTAGAGTCGACATCATAGCATGTCACCTAGGGAAATGAAGATTTTGCAATTAAACAGTGGGTAGTCCAACCAGTTAATTCAGGACAAGAACTCCACAGAGGAAGTACCACAGAGAAGGTACACTTGCTTGCTAAGTACTTCTAATTTGTTCTTGGAAAACTTCATCAAAACAGCCCTCAGCTTTTAATGTAAGGATTTTCTCGCCTTGAAATTAGAATGGATATATACCTATTAAGAGTGATGTATTGATTGTGAAAGCAGAGGAGGAAGTAACATATAAAGTACAGGGAATCTTGGAGGTACATGAAAATGCTTATGAGAATTTATTTAAAAAAATCTTTATTAGCTGTCAGACTGAGCACTGATGTCCTGTTATTATATATATATATATATATATATATATATATATATATATTTAAATTTCAGAAGATAATGGTGGTTTGTTGTTATTGAAGAGTTGAGACTCTCCCAGATTGGATAGAGAAGTGAATATATATAATGTTTGTAATATATTGCAGAGCATAGAATGAGAAAGTAAATTACAGTCAGTGGCTGTATAGTTACTTTACATACATTTCCGTAGAGTGCTCCAAAAAGAAAACTGTAAAGAAGCCGGATTATTCCCACTTTACAGATGAAGAGATGAAGTTTAAGAAAAGCGATATTATGTGGTCAAGTGCACAAGAAGTGCCCCAACTGCATTTAAACTCACGGGTATCAAACACTAGATCTCCATTGGACTGACTACTCACTATTTTTTTTTATTTTTTTTAAATGTTTATTTATTTTTGACAGAGAGAGCATGAGCAGGGGAGGGGCAGAGAGAGAGAGCATGAGCAGGGGAGGGTCAGAGAGAGAGGGAGACACAGAACCGAAAGCAGGCTCCAGGCTCTGAGCTGCCAGCACAGAGCCCGACGCGGGGCTCGAACTCACAGACCGCGAGATCGTGATCTGAGCCGAAGTCGGACGCTCAACCGACTGAGCCACCCAGGTGCCCCGACTTCTCACTATTAATATTTAAATATTAAAAGCATCCTCCTTTGAATCTCAGAGGAAAAATAGAAGAAACTGCAATTATTTTACTTATCAATTAGATCTTGATATGACCCAATGTGGAACTTTCATGTTGTTATCGCAAATGGGTCTTTTAGGTTTTAAATGATATATAATACATAAAAAGAAACAAGGGTTATCAGAAGTGATATCAGATATCAGAAGTGAGGTGATGATTCATTCCTATCCCTCCTGTTTCTTCATAATAACTACATAATGCAGTTTATAAGATTATATCTCCATAGTATACCATGGAAGAAATAAGTAGAATAATATCTCGGTAATTTACAGAGATGGTAGTAGAATAGGATGTTTCTCCCTTAATGGATAAATTGGAACCATGCAACCTTGTTCTTAACAGAGGCTTGGAAACAATGTTTCAGATGGTTTGAATAAGCTTCGTGCTTTGGTGTATTACTCTTCACTAAATACAAATAATAATTGTTTTATTACTCTAAAGAAATCAAAACCAACACAGTAACATGGCTAACTCCATTATTAAAATATCGCTATAAGAAGTACACCAGATTTAGGAAATACATAGACGTAAATATAGATACATTTACACAAATATATTTACATATATATGCCAATAAACTGGTATTTTGAAAGTAAAATTATTAAATGAAGATGGTCTTCCTTTTCACTCTTGTAATGGAAAGCACATAGGAACAGAGGATGAGAAGTAGGGTTTCGGGTGCTGTTCTGAGATAAACTTGCTGTCTGACCTTGAGCAATAATTGACTTTGCCATGCCTCAGTTTACTAATCTGAAAAAACAGGGATTTAGACTTTATACTCCTTACCTTTCTACCTAGGCCTATAAATCTATGCAATTTTCCCTGGTAGTATGAACATTGTCCCTTTTCCCAAGCTCTTACCAGTATTAGGAATAAGCTGGTGTTCCAGCTGGCTGCCACAGAGGCTTGGGCAGTAAATGGAAAGAATCATAAAAGAGGATTAATTTTCAAGTCTGGATTTTCATCCTGGCATTCACTCTAGACATGCTTATATGAATAGAATGAAACTACAGAGTTCAAATATGGCCTAAGATGTTTGGATCACAGCCACTGACTATGTTTAAAAGTACAGTTACTTAGGCCTTTAAAAATGTCATCTTATTAAAGAAAAAACTATCATAAGTAGATTTTATAGTTAATTTAATTAGTTTTAATGGTAAAACATCTGATAAAATTGCCGAATGATGGTATAAACAGGAGTAAACTTACCTGTTCCCATATATATTTCGCCTTAGTATAAAGCCATGGAAATTTCTCAGCCAAATGCATAATTACTTACAATGGGCAGTCCCCCAATTTTTGTTATTTTATGTTTTAGCAGACCAATCATTGGACTGTGGTTAATGAAGACCTCCATTACTACCATTTTTATTCATTTATTCATGGCATCGACTCTTACGTGAACAGATAAATTGAGCAGGTTACACATTTACGATTTTCCTATCATTATGGTGCCGTGAAAAGCTATTCCCCAAAATGCTTTGCCCTGATATTACAATCCATATGGTAATTAGATCATATAATTAATATATTTTAAACATATAGTGGGCAAACACAGGAAAGGTGCAAGACTCTGTAATCACATCTGGGTGGTTAAGTTGGAGGCAATTTTTTGAAATAAGATACTTTTTTTTTTCTTTAAGTATATTATGCTAGCAGAAATTCAAACGCTTAAAAATACAATCTGTTCATAAGATTGCAGGGAGATAGTCATTCTCAAACATTGCTGGTGTGAGTTCCAGATGTTTCAATATTAATGGGGAGAAATTTAGAAATATCTAACAAAGTTACCTGTGCATTTACTTTTCAACTCAGCAAATCATAGTTCAAGTGTCTACCTTGAAGATACTCTTCCCAAAACAAAAGTCTGTATGTATAAAGTTTTCATCGTGGCATTTGTTATAGCAAAATATTGGAAACAACCCAAATGTCTATCAATAGGAGGATGAATCATCTACACAATGTGTAGATGGAATATCAACACAAATGGTTTCTGTGTGACTGAAAAAAATTAACAACTAGTCACAAATTACTTATAGCTAGTAAGTGAAAAAAGATGTTATAGGACTCTTTGTATAGTATGCTGCCCTTAATGTAAGAAAGGATCTCTCTGGATTTTTCTCTTACATTGCCTCCCTATTTCTCTGTGCCCTTTTTGCTCATTTTTGCAAAGTGGAATTCCAGGATGGGTTACAAGAAAAAAGGTCAATCAGAAATGAATAAAGAAATCACCTCTAGGGATGGTCCAAATGGAAGGAGGGAATTGGGATGGAAGCAATAATTTACTATACAATCTATTGTTTAAATAAAGATATAACATAAAGCTGTAGAAAAAAAAAACCCAAACTGAAAAAAAAATCAGAAACTGATAAGCTTATTTACATGACAAATTGATATTATATGCATATAGAGAAAAATATTCAAGTCACTTGGGTAATAATCTGACTACATATACAAAGTAGAATATATTTTAAGGTTAAAAAGGGAATCAAAGAAATGTTGAACTTCTAACTAGGTTTATTTTTCATAGAATTTAGTATTGTTCTTTAAAAACCATGTTGTATTTGGGGCGCCTGGGTGGCTCAGTCGGTTAAGCGTCCGACTTCGGCTCAGGTCACGATCTCACGGTATGTGAGTTCCAGCCCCGCGTCGGGCTCTGTGCTGACTGCTCAGAGCCTGGAGCCTGTTTCAGATTCTGTGTCTCCCTCTCTCTCTGACCCTCCCCCGTTCATGCTCTGTCTCTCTCTGTCTCAAAAATAAATAAATGTTAAAAAAAAATAAAAAAATAAAAAAAACCATGTTGTATTTACTGTAAGTTGAATAAAATAAGTAAATGTGTTAGTACTGTAAGAACTGAAAAATTTCAGTTTAAAAGGAAAGAAAACACAATCATATTGAAGTCACATAAGAGGGAAGTATTTTAATATATAAACTTCCTTTCAAATTTTTATTCTAAAAAGGATAAAATCCTAGCTCGTTAATTCAAGTGAAAGCTAGGTAGATGTTCATTGTACTATTCTTTTTACTTTTCTGTGTATTTAAAAAAAAAAGTGTTTGGGAGAAGTAAAAGCAGGAAAGTCTAAAGATAACATTCATAACATTCTTGACTTCGACATGTCCTGGCCAGGCCACAGATTGGCATAAACCTAGTATCTTAGGTAAATATTTTTTTTAATAAGCTTTTAAAATAATGAACTGTTCTACAAGAATAATGTGTCTTTTATGAAAGAAAGATGGCAGATATGTATTTTATAAACTTACACAACAGGGTGCTCAGAAATTGTACGCAATTATACCAAGATAGAATGTTAAAATAAGCCAAACATTTTTAAGATCTATCCAGGTAAATCCATATCATTTGAATAACGTGTTTTTCCTTGCTCTTTCCAATGACTTGGAAAGTATAAATTTTCCTAAACAAAAAAGTCAGTGCCATATTTCATTTGATACGTTTAATTTGCAGGAATCATATATACCTCAAGCTAATGCATATTGGCACAGATATCCAGTTGAAAATAATATTCTGTGTTTTGTAAATTGACGTATATTGAATGCTCCTTTTTAAATATAGTAACAGTAAATACAACTTTTTTTGGAATAAGATCTAAATAAATAATATCCACTAGATATCAGAAAATTAAAATATTATTTTATTTTTGTGTTAACAATTTTATTTTGGTAAAGTTGATTTATTTATTTTGGGAGAGGAAGAGAGAGTGAAGGAGGGACAGAGAGGGAGGGGGACAGAGAATCCCAAGGCAGCTCCATGCTGTCAGCGAGGAGCCCAAAGGGGGCCTGGAACTCAGGAACTGTGAGATCATGACCTGAGTCCAGATGGAGACTTGGACACTCGACCGACTGAACCACCCAGGCACGCACCCCTAGGTTATTATATTCTGATTCACATATTGATCTGAATCGAACTATTTATTTAACTGGTGGTGGAGGCCATCACTGAAGATTTAGTGTTACATCACTGGAACACCACTTGTAAATCTGGCAAATGTAATACTTTGCTTCTGCTTTTTTTTTTTTTTTTTGTCTGTTGGGAGACAATTCTCCACAGGCCTCTCACTTTTCTGCATGTCTTGCAAGCAAGTAATTAACTGCCCTTTGTTACCAAACTATCTTTTCATGGATTTGGGGTTAGCTAACAGCCTTTGATAGATAGAAATACTGTCTCTCTCCCAAGCAAAAGCAAGCATGTTTACTATGCAGTAGAATAAAGAGAATATCTTCCAGAGCAATGGGCAGAGGCTTACTGCCCATTCAAAGACACCTGAGTTCCCTAAACTCAGAGTTCCTCTGTGGTGCTAAAGCCAATACATGGGCAGGCATTCACATGGCCTCATTCACACTGCCCCTGTGGGACTTAGCAAAAGGAGATTACCCAAGTGTACTGTTCTTGCTTGTTGCTTCACCATGGATAAGCAAGTCCTTTGCTGTTGTTGTTGTTATTTTTCCTGACCCAAGTATCTTGTGTCGGTCAGTTTTCAATATCCGTGCAACTGGCAGCATCATTGAAACTTGCTAACTTGCAAATACAGCAGAATCTCAGATCCTCTCTGGTTCCTGAAATGTCCCGAAGTCTAAATGAAAAGTATCAGTATAATAAAGTATACAGAGGCATTGGTAATTTCTTGAACTGTTTATCTTTATAAATATATGTTTATATATAATATATAAATTACATATATTTATTACATAAATATATATTATTACATATATATTACATATATTACATACATACATATATTACATACATACAAAAAATATCCCTAAGTCAAAACTTTTGAACATTTTGATTAAAACTGCTAAGAATTTTAGGGGTACCTGGGTGGCTCATTCAGTTAAGCGTCTAACTCTTGATTTTGGCTGAGGTCAGGATCTCATGGTTCGTGGGATCGAGTCCCTTATCAGGCTCCTTGCTGATAGCATGGAGCCTGCTTGGGATTCTCTCTCTCTCCCTCTCTCTCTGCCCCTCCACCACTCATACCCTCTCAAAAAATAAACAAACTCCTAAGAATTTTACATTGAAAAAACTTGAGACGTAATTACATTTCTAAATGCTGTAATGGCCTCGACAGTCACCATACAAAGCTCTAGAAGAAATAATGTTTAATATAATTAAATCAGTTTAAATATTCTTTTACTGTAAAGTTATGTTTACTAAGTTAGCAATAGTGTTGATTAAAAAATTTTTATATTTTGTAATACATTCTACAAGTGATTTTGTGAGCATTATTTATTCATGAAATCATTTAAAGAAATGTCAATACTTTAAATCTCTTCCAGAAAGACTAAACAGTTTGTGAGAGGGCAGGGATTCATGTTGTTAAGCCTAAAGAAAAAGAACTTGGTTTTAAAAAAAAAATTAGAAATCTTCAGGAGCACCTGGGTGGCTCAGTAGGTTAAGGATCCAACTCTTAATTTCGGCTCAGGTCATGATCTCACAGTTCATGAGATCGAACCCTATGTTGGGCTCTGTACTAACAGTACAGAGCCTTCTTGGGATTCTCTCTCTCTCTCCTTCTCTCTCTGCCCCCTCCCACTTATGCTGTATTTCTCAAAATAAACGTTAAAAAGAAACCCTCAGATTACTTATAATGTTTCATAAAATAAATTTAATAGTGTTATAATCTGGGCTGATACAAATGTACCCACAATATAGATCCATTCTAATATTGCAGCAGGTAACAATATTATGTTAGTTTTTGAAAGATCAGGCTAGGAAATTTATTCCAAAATGATTCCAAACTAGATAATGGAGAGCGACCAGCATTGCGTCATCCATCCACTTCTTTTATCTTGTACAGTAAAAATCCTATTGTAAGCAGATACTACCATGACTGAGGGGTGTTTTCTTAGGCATTTAATATAAATTAATTACTTTTTTTAGATTTATAGTAAAATCCTCTGCACTCATGTATGTCTATATCCATAGCCTCATCCTGCTTATATATTTTCCTATATAGCATTGGATGAATTTCCAAAATCTAGTCCCATTTCCTGCCACAGCCCTACTTTAGGCCTTCACCCTCCTTTGTCTGGCTTTCCACTATCAATCTCTATGCCATTTTAACAATCTTCTATGCCTTTTGGACAATTATGAAAAATTGTGAAAAAACACTTATTTTTTTAGATAAATCATAGTACTAATGGCACTTTTCTTCTTTAAAGAGTTAGTTCCAATATTGTAGCTTGAGTGAGGTAGTCTTTCTTTCCAGTTTCTCCCTGGCCATTGAAAACTTTCTTAATGTATCCTCTTAAGTGCCATATGTTCTGTGTGCATTTCCCCTTCCTGTGTACAGAAGCAGTTGCTCTGTCAGCAATGCCCCCCTTGGATTTGAGTCATAGTCTCTTCCATGCTTCACACTGTGAATTTCCACAAGCATTTTCAAGTTGGTCTTGGGACCATCAGAGAGTGGAACCTGGATACCAACATTTTGGTAATGGTGGGTTCATCTAGAAATGCAGTGAGGCTGTTGTTGGGGTCAAGGGCATTTCTCTGATATTTTTTCAAAACAGTGTAAAGGCATATTTTTCCAGTATCAGTGAAAGTAACAATTTTTAATATCCAAAGCAACTCATGTAGATCTTCTAAAGCAGGGCCTTAATCCTATCTATACAGGTCTCCTGGTAGCTAAGTAGGAGGACAACATTGAACATGAGGACACTAAAGGAGATACACACCAAGAGCAAATCTGATGAAACTACTCTAAGATCAAATCCCTGCTGCTCAACCATCCCCCAAAACTTCCCCAAATTCTTTGGCAAATATCTAGAGCGTTCTCTGAAGAGAAATCTCATTTCCAAGTATATTGCCAATTTAGAAAGAATCAACACTTAGAATGTTTGTACTATGTTCCAAGCAGTATTCTTAACTTACATTAACTCATTTCATTTTCACAACGTATCTATGAGACAACATTAGTTACTACCTAACTGGTAAAGAAGCTGAACCATAGAGGAAGCTGTCCAAGGTCACAAAAGAAGTGGCAGAGAAGAGATGTGAACCCAGAGAGTCAGATCTAGAGTCAACATCTTAATCTTCAAACTATCCTACTAACAGGTAGAATAAACATTGCTATAAACACTGTCAGGGCCAGGGGCAAGAGTCTTGTGAAACTTGAGCAAAATGAAATGGAAAATAATGCAAAGATAACTTAGCATCACTTCTGTAGAATATTCCTTTGCATATGTGAACCTTAATTAATATAATCAATTCTGTATCAGTGGGCACACAGTTTGGGCACTTGCACAGATAATCTATCAGATAAATTGCTGGATGAATGGGTATGAACATTTAAGACTTCAGTATACATTGATAAATTACCTTCCCTTAAAAAATGAACCAATTTACACATTATAAACAATAAAGCCAGAGTCCATCTTCCCACACATTGTCAAGAATAGGCATCATTAACCTTCATTCTTTGTCAACATGATATGTGAATAATTATTTCTAATTGTTTTTATATTTTAAAAACTATGAGGTTTATTAATTATCTATCATTGTGTAACAAATTGTCCCCAAACTTAGTAGCTTAGAACAACAAGTATTTATCATCCCATCATTTCTGTAGAAACAGGTAGAAGAAAACAGGTGCAGCTTAGCTGGGAGGCTCTGGCTCAGGGTCTTAGGCAGGCTGTCATTGTCATCTCAAGGCTCAAATGGGGGACAGTCCCCTTCCAAGATCACTCACATGGTTGCTGGCAAGTCTTGTTTCTTTGTCACATGGGCTTCCCCACAGCTGCCCAATTGTCCACACGATAGGGCAGCATGTGATGGGACAGCATGAAAGCCAGAGAGAAAGAGAAAGCCAGTCTTTTTGTAACCTAATTACAGAAGCCACACCCATCATTTCTGCCAATCTCTGCTTGTTAGAAACTAGTCACTGGGTCCAGCCCACACTTACAGGGAGGATAGTACACAAGAATGAGTAAGGATCTTTCAGAGCTGCCTCAGGAACTGTGTATTCTATGAGGGTGGAGAGCAACTTTTTCCTATGTATTTGACTCAATATATATTATGTGTTTCATAAAAAGCCTTTAAAACATTTGTATCTTCAACTTTCTCTTTTATGCTGTTCAAATTTATTGCCTTACCCATTCTTAGAATGCTTTCTAAAAATTAAAACCTAGCAAGATTTCTTACATTATTTTGATGGATTATTTTCATGTTGGAATACTTTACCCATTTGAATAATTTGGATGGTATAAAGAATGAGGTAGGGATTTTATTTATTTCATCAAATATGCAGGTGTCAGAAAATATTGATTAAATAATTCAACTTCCCTTGCCTTGGTTTTAGAGGCACAGTGGCAGGGGCGCCTGGGTGGCGCAGTCGGTTAAGCGTCCAACTTCAGCCAGGTCACGATCTCGCGGTCTGTGAGTTCGAGCCCCGCGTCAGGCTCTGGGCTGATGGCTGGGAGCCTGGAGCCTGTTTCCGATTCTGTGTCTCCCTCTCTCTCTGCCCCTCCCCCGTTCATGCTCTGTCTCTCTCTGTCCCAAAAATAAATAAACGTTGAAAAAAAAATTTAGAGGCACAGTGGCAGCATTTTATCCCATTCTGCTAAAAATAAAAAAGTTGCCTCTCAAATTCTTGTATTTACTTGTTATAATGAAATAGTTATAGCAGGTAAGAACAAAGCTTGCTTTGTACAGATTGTCTAACTCTACATGTTGCCAAATCATTATTTTAAACATTAAAGAACAATTTTATTGTTGATGTCATCATTTATCCTATGGCTTAAACTCTTAAAGAATTAGTTACCTGATGCATATGGTTATAAGCTTTATATCCACTAAGTGAAACAGTGTTTTCAAACCAGCAATCACTCAATTTTGGCTCTGTGAAGAAACATTCTATAGTCAAAATGAGAAATTAAGGTTTTCTTAAGAAAAATAAAAGTATGTATATGTCTAGATTCCTACCCCTTACTCACCTAGGATGTAGGACTATTGAGGAGGTGATCTCTCAGTTTCTTGACTGCTATCAATTGCCAATTACATACTTGCTAAATGCAAAATTAATCTTTCAGTTTCTCAAACAAGTGAACTACAGCAACTTCTCTTTTAGCTGAAAACCATTTAATAGAATGGGTTCCATTTTGTCAGTAAGAACATGATGGGGTTAATGATGGCTAATAATAATAGGTTTCATAATTTCTTGGCAAGTCCTGGGTATATCGGCCCTCTCTGAGATGGGAAGGTACTCATTACCTATTGTGTTGTCCTTAGTTTCTTCTAAAAATCTAAGACTTAAAGAGTTCTGTTTGCTACTCCATTAAATTAGTTGATGTGTATGATTCTTATTGTTATTACACTTGTTATACTTGTTTTCTGATTGTGAATACTTAGGTCATTTCAACTGTTTGCCACCCTTTTGACATCAAAGTACATTTTGTAATTTCTGTATGCTCTACAGGACTTAACACAGTGTCTTGCACAAGATAGTGAATTTTTTAAGTTCATTTATTTATTTTGAGAGAGAGAGAGAGAGAGAGAGAGAGAGCGAGCGTGCATGTAAGCAGGGGAGGGGCAGAGAGAGAGAGAGAGAGAGAGAGAGAGAGAAAGAGAGAGAGAATCCCAAGCAGCTGGGGCCTGACACAGGGCTCGATCTCACGAACCCTGAGTTCATGACCTGAGCCAAGATAAAGAGTCAGAAAATTAACCGACTGATCCGCTCAGGTGCCCCTGAAAAATATTTTTTGAATTATGTATATCATAATGTATTAGTTGCTGCATATTGTCTGGGACTGGTAAAAAATTTTTTTTCATCCTAAGCATACATGATGTTTAATCTATTTTTTTTTTTTGCTTAATTCATTTTAATTCCATTTTATCTACAGACACGTTGTTAGAATAAATGGGAATTTAAAGTTTAATTGGAATGAGACAGTAATCAGGGCACCTGGTGGCTCAGTCAGTTAAGCATCTGACTTTGGCTCAGGTCATGATCTCACGAGTTTGAGCCCCATGTCAGGCTCTGCTGACAGTTCAGATCCTGAAGCCTGCTTTGGATTCTGTGTCTCTCTCTTTGTCTCTGCCCCTTCCCCATTCATTCTCTCTGTCTCAAAAATAAAAGACATTAAAAAAAAAAGAAAGAGACAGTAATATCTCTGTACTGAAAACCTCAATGCTTTGCTGGTTGTAGATATTCCTTGACTAGTATGATTATTCCAGGTGGCTAGAGGCTATACTATAAGTTCACCACACATGAGTTCCTTGGCTATGAAACTGTCATCTCTCTTCATACATTTCCTCTCCAACAAAGTAAGGTTATGATACCCATTAAACTAATGTTTAAAGAATGGCTTCATTGGTAGCGATATTGGTCAATCGCTTGAAATTTATTAGGGATCCAAATAAACTCAAGGTCATAAAGTTCCAGTAAAATTTAATGTTAACTTCCAAAATTGTGTCCTTCTCTCAAATTTTGTGACCACATCCAGAGCCTAGCAGTATAATCTTTTATCATGTGGGCACTTGGAGAAATTAGGCATACAATGTTCACTCACCGTAAAAATTTAGACAATGAAGGTAAATAAAAGGATAATTTAAGTAAACTATAATTTGGCCAGTTATAGACAGATAAGTTTCATGTTTCCTTCTAGATGTCTTTATTTGCATATAAAATGTATATATCATATACACATGCACTTTTCACTTAATGTGTCATGAACATTATTTTATGTCAACCATGTATCATGATCACCAATTTATATAACTAAGTATACTTCTTAGAAATAGAATTCAATGACTTCATAAAACTGAATTATAGCAGCTTTATCAATCCCTGATTTTTGACAATTTAGACTCTTTCCAAATATTTGCTGTTATAAAAAATCTTGCATTGAAGATTCATGTGCCAAGGTCTACACACACACACACACACACACACACACACACAATTATAATATTCCTGATGCATAATATTACTGTATTTCTTTTAACTAATATTTGTTTGTATTCAGATGTATCCCCTTTTCCTGAATCCACAATTTCATTTTCACTTCACATTACCACTAGAGTGATCTTTTTACAATGCCATTTACATACTGTCACCTCAGTTTCATAATTTTCAATGGCTTCCCGTTGTCAACTTGCATGTTTAGAAGATCAAAGCACAATTCTAGCCTTTGCACCCTGCCTGCTCCCAATTAGGGTCTCTTGATTTTTACCTGCAGGCTTAGCTGTTCTCCAAATTCCCGGAACAAATCCTGGTGATTTTATGCTGGAAAGCATGCATTCCTCAATAAATGCTATTAAAATTCAAAACCTTCTTCCAATAACAAAAGTAAAAAGATGTAGATAGCTTTAGTATGAAACAGAAGTTTGAATCTCACATAGCCATAAATTCAAACTCTTTTCAAATAGACATGATTTGGCTGATGTGAGCATTTCACAAAATAAGGGATAGCAAACAGTTTTGATAACGAAAGTGGTACCCAGAGGAAGGATTTAATATTATCTTTTAGATCTAAAGGCAGAAACTAAGGTGCAGAAGAATAGACTCACTTTTCATACTGCTTAGCTATGCAGTCTCTTTCTATGGAAAGCAGCAAATATTGATTATAGGTTAAAGGCAATTAAAATAATGGACCTGTAGCTGGTAGCCATGCCAGATAGTTCTTGGCACTGAAAACATTTACCACATAAGCAATGACTGTCAAATTTAATGAGCAAACACATTTCCAGGAAAAAGCATTTAATATTCATTTGCCAAGCACAGGCTGTATTCAATTTGTGGGTTAACACTTAAAAACAAAGGCAAAAAGCAGAAAATGTTGATTTTAAAAGAAGAAAAGGGTGAGGACATTTAAAACCCATTTAAAATTAAAAATTTTTTTCATAGACTCCCTAAAGCTGATGAAATCTTGTCTCAGTAGAAGATGCAGCTCATGTATGCTGTCTAAGACTATCCTGCAGACCCTCCTTTTAGGTCACGGAAGCTTTGCCAGTTTGGCCAAGACTAAAAGGAGAAAAAGGAAAAAGAAACTCTTGTTTCCAGGACTTAGGTTTATAGGATATGGATTATTATCCAATGAGGATAAAATCTCTCATCACCACCACCACCTGGAAAATAAGCTGAAGGTAGAGAGAGACATGAGAGAGAGAGAAAGAGAAAGGGAGAGAAAGAATGGTCTCAAGCTACACAACTCAAAAGAGAAGCCATTGCCAGACCAATAATACCTGGTTAAAAACAATTAGCTGACATTAGGAATTTAGCAAACTATACCTATAGTGAAAATTCTTTTTAAAATATGTGCTAGAAACACTTCAGACTAAGAAGTCAATTTTGTACAGTTACAAGAAATTCTATTCCTGTAATGGACAGAACATCATGTTATAAACAGAATTAAAATCCTAACTAATATTTTTGACTACTAGCTCACAAGAAGCATTATATATTTATGCTTTTTAATCCTCAGAGAATAAATGTTATGTTCACTCATTCCTCACATCCAGTTAAGCACAAAATATTGATTTTACTCCTGCGATATTGCTAGATCTTTCCCCTTTCATTCCCTCTACCATGTTTCCAAACCAGGCCTCCACAATCTCTCATTCAGAATATTAAAATACCTTCTTAGCTGAATTCCTTATCTTCAATCTTTAGCACCTCTAACCCATTTTCTACACTGCAGCTAAAAAATCTTCCTTAAACTTTGTATCGTTTGTATAATACTCCTGCTTAAAATTCACTGTTGGCACCTTTCCACCTTCTGGATGAAGGCTCACATCTATGCTGTGGCATGTGGGAACTTGCCTTCCCAGCCCCTGACCACTTTGCCAGCCTTGATTCCCACCTCCATCCCGGACTGACCGCCTATATGCCATCTCTGTCACGTTTATCTGCTGTTCCCTCCAAACCTCACTTCTTTCTCCAGAACCCTTGTGCATCTCATGCTTTATGACAGCATTTATTTACCTCTACGTTTTTCCTGGGTAGTCCCACATTATCATTCAGACTAACCTCAGGTTTCTTTTCCACAAAGAATCCTTCCCTAATGATTTCTAGCTTGGATTTGTTATTTCGTTTAGAAAGTCCCATAACTATCCTGTCCAATTGTTCATAACGCTTAGCACAAGTATCATAATAGTTTCACCTGAGGTCATGGACATAAATGAATGATCAGGAATGAGGAAGGCACTGAAATTTCAAATACATTTGAAAAGTACTCACAAAGGGAATTTTCCAGATGAAGGCAATCTCTGTCTGCATTATAACCTGCCCTAAGCAATGCCTTGGTGACAAACATAATGGTATAGGTGGCAGATTTTGAGGCTTGAGGACAAGTTAATGGATTAAGAATCAAGACAGGGAAATACACTGAACAATATAAAACAAGGAGAATAACATAAAGAACTCACCCAATTGTGAATTTAAAAATGAGGTTAAACTGGAAGAAAGGTCCAACACCTCTGGCTTTGGTGAAAAAGAGGTTTGTCTTTGCCCACTTGCATAATCTGCACAACTGTCTTTCATGCATCACTCTTGGAAAAAATAGGCTGTATTTTTCACTAAGCATTTTAATGAAGTGGGCCACTTGTTATTCATACTTCTATTGATTTTCCAAAAGTAATAGGGTCTTCATCAAATAGTTTTAGCGATAAATATCTGACAAAATAGAAGTGCTGTAGGAAATGAGAAATCGTTAATAAGCACCTTGCTTATACTAGCTAATGAAAGCACTATCAGGACTGAAATATTGCCAAACAAGGAATCCCACCTAACTGTTAATGGGAAGGTTAATAGCACAATCATAAAAATAGTTTTGGAAAGTAATTCAGGGCTATGCATTCCCAGAGCTCTCCATAATTTGGTACAAACTACCACCCTTATTTGATTTCTCAGTCTGCTCCCTACACATTTTTTTTTCCAACTACATCTATTAACTCTTGCAGAAACAGCACTCTGTTGTCCTGTATTGATGCCTTTGTTCCCATAGTTGTTTACATATAGGATGCCATTTCCATCTATCCATACATCTACAAACACTACAAGGTCCAGTTTAAATCTTCTTTCATAGATCATCTTGGCCAGTCTTAAATGAAATTCCGTTCCAAACTACAGAAGAACTTATTTTTTCATTAGTATGCTGTATTAACCATAACCAAGCAAAATGAGATTAAGTCTTTCATGTGCTAGTAATCCATATCTAAAGACAAGTTCAAATAGATAGTTTAAGAATATTTTAGCAATCAGGAGGAGTCAAGATGGTGAAGAAGTAGGGGGGCCTGAAGTTCCCTCATTCCTTAAACACAGCAGTATTGAGGCCAGAAGATTTGAATTCAGGAATCTGGGCTACTGAGTGACAGAAACATCTCCAGGGACCCATGGCGACAACTTGTGCCATAGGTACATGATTGTGAATTGGGAGAGATAAAATGGGTGGCATAGGGACAGAGGAGAGGGATCTCCTTCAGTGGGGAGACAAAAGGAAGAGAAAGAGAGTCTATGGAATTATAGGACTGTATTTGGACAAGAGAGAAACCATGAACCGGGGTATGGAAAAAACAGAGAAAGAACCAATTTCTAATGCAATTCAGGGCTGCAGGTCTCTCTCTGGACTGGGGCCTGCCACCCTGTACATGCACCTGATGGGGATGGGGAGCCAGCCCTGGACTTTGCAGCAAGCTCAGAGGTGCAGTCAAAGAAAGCAGTCCTCTCCGTTGAGTGCTGGGGGAGGAAGGCATATATCCGCTCCAAGAACAAAAGATCCTGTAGGCACCTGCCAGCCAGAAGCCCTTTGTTGGCTGGCTAGTGGAGTGGCACTATCCTAGAACTGGGGCACATGGATTGTGATTCTTGGAGACATTTGGGATTGAATCCCAGCCAAGTGCCTGGGAGGTATGGGAGATTATGGAGCAGGACAAACTGGCCCACTTGAACCCGTGTGGAACTGTGAGGATGGCCTGAACAGAGAGAGTGGTCTGGGACATCTGGTGCAGGGAGGAGAGACTGGGGTGTCGCCATTTTTCTCCCCACCACCAACAAGGTGGGGCTTCAGGGAACAGACTGCAGGCCCATAGTGGAGGCAGGACCTGCCTATACCAAACCATGCCCCTCCATGCCTGGTAACTGTGATTGATACTGACTTAACCAAACAGCCCCTTCTCCAGACCAGCACAGTCACCAGTTGCAAGACACCATCAGATATCCATCCAGTGATTTTACATTTTCTTTCTCTTATTTCTTCCCTTCTCCATTCTAGTTGTTGGTTTGTTTAAGCAGACATTTGTAATCTATTCTTTTTAAACCTCCTCTGTATCTCCTCCTTCTTTATTTTCCTCCCTCTCTCTCTCTCTCTGGATTAAGCCTATAGTTTCTCTGATCCTCTGCCTGATCAATTCTTTTTTCTTTTCTTTTTCCTGTCCCCTGTCATTTCTCTCTTTGCAAGGCATAAGGCTCCTTTCACCACCACCACCTTATTTTTAAATCTTTCCAGGGTTAATGAATGAACAAAGCACATCTGGTGTAAGGTCCAAACCACCACTATAAGTAGGGAGATAAAGCAGCCCAAGTCACAACAACAGAGAGCAGGAAACACATTCCAAAAATATATCCTGAAGGTCCATGCCCTGGACAATGTATGACCCCTTTTTAATATAGTAGTGCTCGCAGGTGCAGGACACATAACAAGCTATTAAGGTGCATAAAGGACAGAAAACTAGCCAAAATGATGAAACAGAAGACTTCTCAAAGAGATTATCAGAAGAAATGACAGCTATAGAACAGCTCAAAACAGATATAAACAATATATCTGATCAAGAATTTAATAGCTGGGCTTGAAAAAAGCATAGAACACAGAGAATCTATTGCTGCAGAGATCAAGGAACTAAGAAATATTCGTGACAAATTAAGAAATATTGTAAATGACAGGCAAAATAAACTATATGCGATGACAACAAGGATGGAGGAAATGGAATAAGTGAAATAGAAGATAAAATTATGGAAAATAATGAAGCTGAAAAAAGATCAGAAAATACTAGATCACGAGGGGAGAATTAGAGAACTAAGTAATTCAATGGAACAATAATATCTGTATCATAGCAGTTCTGGAAGAAGAGAGAAAGGGGCAGAAGGTTTACTTGGACAGGTTATAGCTGAGAACTTCCCTAATCTGGGGAAGGAAGCAGACATCCAAATCCAGGAGGCATAGAGAATTCCCTTCAGATTCAACAAGAATAGGTCTTCAACACAGCATATCATACTGAAACTGGCAAAATACAAAGATAAAGAGAATTCTGTAAGCAGCTAGGGACAAACAGGACTACAAGGGTAGACACATAAGGACAGTAGCAGACCTGTCTGCAGAAAGTAGGCAGGTCAAAGGCAGTGTTAGGGAATCTTCAATATGCTGAATAGGAGAAATAGGCAGCCAAGAATCCTTTATCCAGAAAGGCTGTCACTCAGAATAGAAGGAGAGATAAAAATTTCCCAGACAAAACTGAAGGAGTTCATGACCACTAAACCAGCCCTGCAAGAGATCCTAAGGGAGACTCTGTGATCAGAATGCTTCAGAGACTACAAAGGAGCAGAGACATCACCACAGCATTAAACCTACAGATAACACAATGACACTAAATCCATATCTTTCAATAATAACTTTGTGTAAATGGACTAACTGCCCCAATCAGAAGACATAGGGTATCAGAATGGGTAAAAAACCAAGATCCATCTATATGCTGTCTACAAGAGACTCATTTTAGATCTGAGGAGAGCTTCAGATTGAAAGTGAGAAGATAGAGAACTATCTATCATACTACTGGAAGTCAAAAGAAAGCTGGAGTAGCCATACATACATTAGACAAACTAGATTTTAAACTCAAGGTTTAATAAGAGATGAAGAAGGGCATTAGATCATAATTACGGGGTCTATCCATCAAGAAGAGCTAGCAATTGTAAATGTTTATGCTCCCAACTTGAAAGCCCCCAAATATATAAATCAATTAATCACAAACATAAGCAATCTTATTGATAAGAATACAGTAATTGCAGGGGACTTTAATACTACACATACAACAATGGAAAGACCATCTAGGCAGAAAATCAGTAAAGAAACAATGGCCCTGAATGATACACTGGAACAGATGGACTTGACAGATACATTCAGAACTTTTCATCCCAAAGCAGCAGAGTACACATTCTTCTTAAGTGCGCATGGAACATTCTCCAAGATAGACCACATACTGGGTCACAAAACAGCCCTCTATAATTATAAAAGGACTGAGGTCATACCATGCATAGTTTCAGATTACAACACTATGAAACTTGAAATCATCCACAAGAAAAAATTTCAAAAGCCTCCAAATGCATGGAGGTTAAAGAACATCCTATTAAAGAATGAATGGGTCAACCAGGGAATTAAATAAGAAATTAAAAAAAATATATATATATATATGAAAGCAATTGAAAATGAAAACATGGCAGTCCAAACCCTTTGGGATAAAGCAAAGGCAGTCATAATAGGAAAACACACTGCAATCCAGGCCTACCCCAAGAAGCAAGAAATATCTCAAATACAAAACCTAACCTCACACCTAAAGGAACTAAAAGCAGAGCAGTAAAGAAAGCCCAAAGCCAGCAGAAGAATATAAATAATAAAGATTAGAGCAGAAATGAACAATATAGAATACAAAAAAAAATAAAACAGTAGAACAGATCAATGAATATAAGAGCTGGGTTTTTTTTTTTTTTAAAGAATAAACAAAATTGAAAACCTCTAGCCAGACTTCTCAAAAAGAGAGAGAACCCAAATAGATAAAAATCACAAATGAAAGAGGAGAGATCACAACCAACACCACAGAAACACAAACAATTATTAGAAAATAGTATGAAAAATTATATGCCAACACACAAAAATTATATACCAAATAGAACCTGGAAGAAATGGACAAATTCCTAGGTACCCACACACTACCAAAACTCAAATGGGAAGAAACAGAAAATTTGAACAGACCCATAACCAGCGAAGAAATTGAATCAGTTATCAAAAATATCCCAACAAATAATAGTCCTGGGCCAGATGGCTTCCCAAGGGAATTCTACCAGACATTTAAAGCAGAGTTTATACCTATACTTCTCAAGCTGTTCCAAGAAATAGAAATGGAAGGAAAGCTTCTAGACTCATTCTATGAAGGTAGCATTACCTTGATTCCCAAACCAGACAGAGACCCCACCAAAAGGGAGAATTACAGGCCAATACCCCTGATGAACATGGATGCAAAAATTCTCAAAAAAAAAATACTAGCAAATCGAATTTAACAGTATATTAAAAGAATTATTCACCATGATCAAGTGGGATTTATTCCTGGGCTGCAGGGCTGGCTCAATATTCACAAATCAGTCAGTGTGATACATCACAGTAATAGAAGAAAGGATAAGAACCATGTGATTCTGTCAATAGATACAAAAAAAGCTTTTGACAATATACAGCATCCTTTCTTAAAAAAAAACTGCCAAGAAAGTCAGGATAGAAGGAACATACCTTAACATCATAAAAGCCATATAGGGAAAACTCACAGCTAATGTTATCCTCAATGGGGAAAAACAGAGCTTTCCCCCTTAGATCAGGAACATGACAGGGATGTCCACTCTCACCACTGTTGTTTAACATAGTATTGGAAGTCCTATCCTCAGCAATCAAACAACAAAATGAAATAAAAGGCATCCAAATTGGCAAAGAGGAAGTCAAACATTCACTTTTCACAGGTGACATGATACTCTACATGGAAAACTCGAAAGACTCCACCAAAAAGCTGTTAAAACTGATACATGAATTCAGCAAATTTGTAGATTAAAAAATCAATGTACAGAAATTAGTTGCATTTCTATACACCAAAAATGAAGCAACAGAAAGAGAAACCAAGAAACTGATTCCATTTATAATTGCACCAAGAACCATAAAATACCTAGGAATAAACCTAACCCAAGATGTAAAAGATCTGTATGCTGAAAACTATAGAAAACTTATGAAAGATATTGAAGATGACACAAATGGAAAAACAGTCCATGCTCATGGATTGGAAGAACAAATATTGTTAATATGTCAATACTACCCACCCCAATCTACACATTCAATGCAATCCCAATCAAAATTGCATCAGTATTCTTCTCAGAGCTAGAACAAACAATCCTAAAAATTTAATGGAACCACAAAAGACCCTGAATAGCGAAAGTAATGTTTCAAAAGAAAACCAAAGCAACAGCCATTACAATCCTAGACTTTAACCTCTACAACAAAGCTGTAATCATCAAGACAGTATGGTATTGACAGACAGACAGGCCAATGGAATAGAATAGAGAACTCAGAAGTGGACCCACAAATGTATTGCCAACTAATCTTTGAAAAAGCAGCAAAGAGTATCCAATGGAAAAAAAAAAGTCTCTTTAGTGAATGGTGCTGGGAGAATTGGACAGCAACATGCAGAAGAATGAAATAGGACAAATATCTTACACCGTACACAAAAATAAACAAAAAATGGATGAAAGACATAAATGTGAGACAGGAAACCATCAAAACACTAGAGTAGAAAACAGGCAACAGCAACTTTGACCTCAACTGCAGCAAATTCTTAATTGACATGTCTCTGAAGGCAAGGGAAATAAAAGCAAAATTGAACTATTGGGAATTCATCAAGATAAAAAAACTTCTGCACTGCAAAGGAAACAGTGAGCAAAACTAAAAGGCAACCAATGGAATGGAAGAAGACATTTGCAAATTACATATTGGATAAAGCGCTGGTATCCAAAATCTATAAAGAATTTACCAAACTCAACACCCAAAAAACAAATAATCCAGGGAAGAAATGGGCAGATGACATGAATAGACACTTCTCCAAAGAAGACATCCAGATGGCCAAAAGACACAAGAAAAGATGCTCAACATCACTCATCATCAGGGAAATACAAATCAAAACCACATTGAGATACCACCTCACAGCAGTCAGAGTGGCTAAAATTAACCACTCAGGAAACGACAGATGTTGGCGAGGATGTGGAGAAATGGGAACTCTTGCACTGTTGGTGGGAATGCAAACTGGTGCAGCCACTCTGGAAAACTGTGGAGGTTCCTCAAAAAATTAAAAATAGAACTACCCCTATGACCCAGCAATAGCACTACTAGGAATTATCCAAAGGATACGGGAGTAATAATTTTAGGGGCACATGTACCCCAATATTTATAGCAGCACTATTAACAATAGCCAGATTACGAAAGAGCCCAAATGTCCATCAACTGATGAATGGGTAAACATGTGGTTTATATATATAGTGGAATACTACTTGGCAATGAAAAAGAATGAAATCTTGCCATTTGCAACAACATGGATGGAACTGAAGGGTATTATGCTAAGTGAAATAAGTCAGAGAAAGACAGATATCATATGTTTTCACTCATACGTGGAATTTTGAGAAACTTAAGACCATTGAGGATGGGAAGGGGAAAAAATAGTTTCAAACAGAGAGGAAGGCAAACCATAAGAGACAAATATGGAGAACAGATTGAGGGTTGATGTGGGGAGATGGGGGGAGGGGAAATGGGTGCTGGGCATTGAGAAGGGTACTTGTTGGGATGAGCACTGGGTATTGTATGTAAGTGATGGATCATGGGAATCTACTCCTGAAGCCAAGAGCACACTGTATATACTGTATGTTAGCTAACTTGACAATAAATTTTATTAAAAAAAAAAAGAATATGGGGCACCTGGGTGGCTCAGTCAGTTAAACGTCCGACTTTGACTCAGGTCATGATCTTGCGGTCCGTGAGTTCGAGCCCCGTGTTGGGCTCTGGGCTGATGGTTTGGAGCCTGGAGCCTGCAGCCTGCTTCTGATTCTGTGTCTCCCTCTCTCTCTGCCTTTCCCCCATTCATGCTCTGTCTCTCTCTGTCTCAAAAATAAATAAACGTTAAAAAAATAAAAAAAAAGAATATTTTAGCGATCATAGTATCCTTATATTGCTTTCAAGGTGCTTCTGTGAAGAAAATAACTCAGGGATATATATATATATATATATATATATATATATATATATATATGGTTAACATTTGTACAATCAGCAAAATATTTACAGATATTCCTTTAAAGCACTGAGCAGGTTGCTTTGTATAGAACAGATGCCTTGGCATTCTTTGGCTGATCCCTACTGAAATGATTTCTTCCTACTCTAAACTATGGCAGGACTTATCATCTTTTCACCTAGTCCTCTATATTAACTGTACCTATGCAAACATGAGATTGAGTTTTTCGTGACCTGTAAATTGAGTCTAAAAGTATCTCCAGCTGAATGGTTTGAAATATTTTTTAAATAGTATTGTCAGAATAAGTATTACATCTTGAAGTGATTCTTTGAAGGAAATCACTCATGGATGTGTGCATTCTATGAACATTCATATAACTAGCTGCTTAATTTTAAAGGAATTCCCTTAAAGCACGGGGCAGTGTGTTGGGCATAGAGCAGACGCCCTTCCTCTTAATATTCGCCTAATGACTAATAAACTGAGTTAGGTTAAGTGCTGAATTGAAAGATAAAAAGCCACTTGTGACTTATCATCATAAAAGGGGTTTGGGTTAATAGTGATTAATGTAATAGTAACTAATGTAAATAGTATTATAACAAAGACGTTCTTTGGACCCCTAGAACTTCCGTGACTCTCACACCTCAAAGTAAGGGTTATGTCCAGTACATGTCAAGTTTTCTGGTTTGTTTTCCTTGAAGGAAGCTGAGAAATAACAACTTTCTCTTAGGAATGGCAAGAAGTAGCCAAGGTTGATATCTGGAGACCTTCCAGGCTTTCTTACAGTCAGAAATTTAAAGTGGCCTGAGCGATTCACAGGAGTTATAAAAGTATAAGAAGGAGCCTAATGCCAGATGACTCCATCAGGACACTCAGGAGATTTGAGGGGTGTTTAGGGCGTAGGCTGAATAAGGGTTATTTCTTATTTCTGAGAGCACAGAGCACAGAACTTTCCCTCAGCAAAGTGATGGAGAATGGGGAAAAAAATGGATCGTGTCCAAAGAAAGATGGGTCATTACCTGCCAGGAGAGGACTAAGAGATTATTCTTGCTGGTAAGATAGCTTTTCTCTTTGCTTGCTTTGTCTTGTCTTATTTTAGCTGTTCCCTGAGTGTACTAGTGGTCGCAGCAGCAGCAACAGCAGTAGGAGTAGTTCCAAAGGACAACACCGAGTGGCTGGGACTCTTGAGTCTCACTCATATGTGATCATTAACTATCACACCATAAGCAACCCAAGTTTGTTGACATACAATGACGAAGAGGTGGTTTTATGCAGACATAGACACACACTCATATATATGGTAATAACTTAGTAACTCAGTGCACGGTCATACTCTCACTCAGATTTATCTTGGATTTTGACAGCGTGGTGTTCAAAAGCATAGACTTAATATAAAGTAATAACTTTGAAAATTGATTATAACCATTATTTTACCTCCCCAACACATGTTTCTCTATGCCTGTATATTTTCACTGGTTTTTTTTCAAATCATAAAGTCCTTGAATAAAGAAATAATACTACCTGAGCAATATTAAATTTGAACAATTTTAGCTAAAACAAATTTTTTTTGAGCCTCAAATCCCTGCATGGTTTTGCCCCTGCCCACCTCTTCAGCTTTATCTCGTGCCACTATCCCAATTTGTATCTCTACTGAAGTTCCACTAGATATTTTCTAACACTTTGAGCCATGATCTCTTCTAGTTTGAAACCTCTGAACATCATTTTACTTCTGTTTGGAATACTCTTTGAATTTATCCCAAAAAAAGTTCTTGAAATGAACTACAATGTTTTATTAGCTTACATCTGTCCATAATATGCTTCCATGTATCACATTCTTCAAAATCTTGCTATCCTGCCTCTAAGATCTAAGAACGTGGGAATTATGTCTAATGCTTTTGCTTAATTTAGTTACTAGGTGAAAAAATGATTAAAATGCTCAGTAAATATCTGTTAATTGATAAATCAATTTTGATTCTTCAGTCACTGTACTAACTCAAATTATGTTCATTTTATAAGCTGATTTTACAGGAGGGCATAAGACTTTTTCTTTTGTTAATTGCTCCAGTGGCCATAGGTCAAGACTATTTTCTATGTTAATTTCTTGAGGTAGCAGTTTCCTGGATTACAAATAGTGTAAAAATGCACATCTAAATTAATTTAACTGACAACAGAATGGCCCAGGGATTGCATATGATCAGGGGAAACATTTTATTAGAGTCCAGGCCAGAAATAGTGAATTCCCCCTGTCATGCAACCAAACTGTTCAAGAACACCAAGTTTCTGGAAAGATTTTTGTTCCGATTTCCCTCCTCCTCTCTCATCTGTGAGAGCCATTAAAATCCAAGGCTATTGTCATTTATTTGAGCTGTTGGTACCCACTGTTAGAGTTTTAAGGCAATAAATGTGAAAGTTTGACACAAGGACAGAATTCCCAGAAAAATCAAACGTATCAAAATTTATAGAGAAAGAAAATTATGAATTTTTCAATTTCAAATGAATTTCATCCATTACTAAAAACATTATTATTAACATTTCCAGACAGAAAATTCCAGGTAGAAAATAAATCACTTCTCTTTCTGTCACAAATTCCAATTAAAGCAGATTTAATAATATAACAAGATACAGCTTGTTATATTACCAAAAATGTTTCCTTACCAAAAATGTTTGTGAAATCTCAGAACTGTATCTGCTATCAGAAGTTTTTATTATCACATAAATGCTACATGCTTTACCTCTTTTAAGAAAATTTATTTCTGTAATTTATGAGAAACAGTGAGGTGAAGGGAATAAATAAGAAGATATTATCAATCTTAAATCTCACATCACGGTTAATTTTAAACCTATCCCTTATGAAGGTGAGGAAATAGTTTTATAATCCTAAATTCCCCAACTAATCATTCCTTTCCAGATTCAAAATTTAAAATCACTATTTTATAAACTGTTACTTCTCATTTTAAAGAAGTTAAGTTCTGCTTCTCTATAATGTATATATCTGAAAATCAAAAGTAAATGAAAAGTTTGCTTGTTATACACACATAAATTGAAATGAATTGACTATTAAAATATTTTTCCTAGACACAAGCTATTTTTGCAGCTACTGAAGGTGTCTATATTAGAGATAAGTGGAAAGAAAAATACCTAATGTACTGAGATTCCCTGCAGCACATATGTTCTTTCTCTTTCTACTGTGTCGTTGCTAACAATCTGGCAACTGATGTGGATCCCTGGTTCAATCACCAAGGGGACAGTCAGCATTTTGCTTACGGTCCCATCCATATACCAACATTTCCCAGGGTCCTGGACAATTCTGTTTAATACTTAGGAGGATAACATTATGCACTTTGCTTAATTTAAAACCTTTAACAATGTAATTTCTGTCACTTTTCTGTGTAAGATAAAAATTACGATGTAGGGATGCTTGGGTGGCTCAGTCAGTTGAGCCCCCGACTCATTATTTCGACTTGGGTCATGATTCCAGAGTCCTGGGATTGAGCCTGTATGTTGGGCTTGGCGCTGAGCATGGAGTCTGCTTGATATTCTCTTTCCCTCTCCCTTTGCTCTTCCCCCACTTGTGCTCGTGTGCTCGCGCACGCGCGCGCGCACACACACACACACACACACACACACACTCTCTCGCTCTCTGTCTCTCTCTCTCTGTCAAATAAAATAAAACTAAAAATAATTAAAAAAAAAATAAATTACAGTGTAGTAATTACAATGTAGAGAACAATTCTCCACTAAACCAAAGGAATTTCTCTTTGACCATATTAGAATAGACAAATGTGCGTATAGTAAACCTATTGTTTCCTTTTATCAACTTTAATCTGTGTTGTTAATCATTTTAGGATGTATTTTCTTGAGGAGCAAAGGACCTTCTAAATATATCAATAGAATTATTGACATAGAATAATTAATTTTAATAGGATAATACTCAGAAATTCTAAATAATATATTCCACGTGGTATGTTGAAAATAAGGTTCTGGCCTCGGTACTTCATTTACAATCAGACTTTAGCTAATCATAACTCTTCAGGGCTAATCCTAATTACTCAAAGATCAGTTAGAGTTTTGCTAATCCTGATTTTAGCTACTTTTATTTTCCATCACACAAAGCTGTTATTTTACTCAAATTACTGTTTCATCCAGCCCCTAAAATAGTCTCATGTGATAGTTATGCTAGTGATAATAACAATTAACATTTGGATAGCTTTTATTGATGTTTAGGATTTTTACATAGGCCACTTCCTTTGAGCCTAGCATCAATGGCATGAGACAGAAAAAGCAAGTATGTTGAGTATTCTCATTTTAAGGATAAAGACATTACGATTTAGAACATTTAACAGACTTGTTCAAGGTCATACAGCTAATACATGAGAGACTAACCCTGTGTACTTTTCACTACACTACATTGTCTGTGTTCTCCTAGGCTCATATTTTCTCCTGGACTCCCAGAACTTACGTTGATATTAACAGAACTTTTGAAGGGCAATATGTTCAGAAGTAAAAAATGAATGACACCTGCAAACCTATTTGTTTTCACATTTTATGCCAGAGTTTCAAAACTTTAAGGAGCAGTACTTAAGTTTTCTCGGCCTATCAAAGGTCACTAATTGGATGTGGAGCAACTCTTGAAAGTGAACTTTTGACCGCTGAGAAGAGGCACTACTCCATCCTTTTTGTTTTATCCATACCCAACTCCGCACCATACATGCTTTTGGGAAAGAGAAAATCAGACCACAAGCACAAACCAGCAATGTTAATAGTAAAAAAAAATCAGTTTGGACATCTTTGTAAACATATTGTCTTTGACTTACAAGTAATGCTGCATTATCTTCAAATGATAAAGACTCAATTGCTAGCATTTTTTTTTTTGGAAATAACTGGAAATTTTGGAAAATCTAGCTAGCTGTCACACCATACCCTAATATTGACCTAAAATTGTTCTGTAGAAATCCATTCTGATTAGATGGTTGTGTTATGTAAGCCTAATTATAAACATGGTTATAACTGGGAGGTCACAGAAATGCTGTGTTAATAGGTAGTGTGAGCTGCTTTTTATTTAGATCTCTACTTCAACAAAATGCGTCTTTTCTCACTAATTTCTCCTAAAATCTACAGTTATTAATCCAAAAGAGGCTGAATTGGCTAGACATCTATTACCTAGCTATTGGGCCACAGAAATTCAACCAAAGCTAAGTGCAAAGAGCAATTGAACTAACTTACTTCACTGGTGTTACAAGAATGCAAGCTTGGGGAAAAAATTCAGGTTACTTGTGGAAGGCTTTTCAGGGGATGGTTAATTTGAAGAACAGGTTAGGCTATGTAGAAACAGAATAAGACAGTTTATTGTCCTCTTTCCTTCAGATACTCAACCTGATTTCATTCTTCCTCCTGTTTTTATTTGGGACCTTTTTAATCTCATTTGGTCATGAGGTTGAAAATAGGAAATTATTGCCATTGGTGCATTAGTACCAACCTGAAATTCTGAAAGAGTCCATAGTCATTTGAAAAAGAGTATTTGTATTTGCATAGATAATACAAGCACAAATGACAAAATTCAGAATGTACAAATAGAAAAATAGAACTTTTCTCTCTTTTCCGACGCTAGGTTACCAAGTTTGCCTTTATGGTAATAATCACGATGAACAGTGTTTGAACCTTCTTCCTAAATTACCTTTTGCCATTTCAAGCATGTGTATTCAAAATCCATTAGAATATAGAATATTTGTTTCTAATAATTCCGAACTACTTAAAACTTCCTCTTACAAAAATTCTGATGTACTCATACTTGTGCACATATTTTTGGTGCAATTTAAAGGGCAGTCAGCTTCAAGTCTCTCCTGTTAGTAATTATCAGGAGCAGAGGCCTGGAAATGGAGTTAGAAAAGATAAGGAAAAAATAGTGGGGAAGAAGTAAGTAGCTTAGAATGGAGATTTAGGAGAAAAAAAATCAAAGGAGGAATTAATACACCTAGACCCTAAAACTGTCCTGATGCACTTGGAAGGAAAAGAGCTGAAATACATAGGTTTTGGCATAGTCTCTGCCTTGAACTTGGCCACTCCCATTAAGAATTATACCCATTTGTCCTAGAGGCAGGTGATAGGTGGGACTGTTGGTCCCAGGAACCATTTGTGGCCACAGGAAGTGTTCTCTCCCCACATTGCTAGCATGGGCCTGAAGAAAGTTCTAGCTCTCTTCTGGATCACTGCGACCTGCTCAGCAATGTAATGACCTGTTGTCCTCTAAGCTATACTCTTGTTCCTTCTTCCCTGGCATTTAGCCATCTACCAACAGCAGCTAGAACCTGACTCTCTGCCTTGAGCTTCCCTTCATTTCTTCTCTGCGATTTGGTAGGAAAGGAGAAGGTATGAAATCTGTCTTTGTTTCTGTCATACTCTCCAAGCCTAAGGATCCCTATAAAGGTAAACTGAACTAAAGAGATAATTAGCATTTAATACAACCAGTACAGATGGCAAATACAGGATACCACTATTACATATTTACAGAATTGTAACTGTGCAGTTTTGAAAACATAGAAAACACTTCTCAAAGTTTCATATGTTTACTGGAAATCTCTCATCATAATTTGTTAAAGTTTGCCTTATTGCCTTTTCTTGTCAAAGGGTTTTCAGAAACCTCACTGTCCTCATTGGGATGGGATTTCTGCTGTAAGTTTTTACTGGTAGGATCAGTTCTAGTGTACAAATGCTTTATACAGTGCTTACTCTGGCAATCAATACAGTTGTGTATTAAAGGAACTTCGGTTCATAGTTTAATACACTTACATTAGGTCCTTAATGCACACCAAGCATTGTTGTATCATTTAGAAGTAAAACAATAACTATGACATAGCCTTATTTTAAAAGGACTTAGAGTCCATGAGGGATATAAATGTAAGAAAAAAAATAGTGTTGGCATTATGGATGCAGAGCAGGGGTATCTGATAAAGTCAGAAGGAAATGGATGTTGGAGAGCTTTTCATGAAAGTGCTATGTGCATTCAGCCTTCACATCCAAGTAACTGTAGTTAGCAAGAGGAAGGGGGTGCACATGCAGGGCATCATATGCATAGGAAGTAGCATGAATGAGCTATTTATTTGTATTATTTAGTATTCCGAAAAGAATTTGCTGCTGCTTGATCAAACAAATGAGGTGGGGTCTGCTGTTGGACAAGCTTGAAAGATGAACCACGGTCAGTTCACAGAGAACTTCACATGCCAAATCAAGGTATTTGGCTTTATTATTTATGTAGCCCCCTGAAAGAAATGAAATAATTTTATTCAGACCAGTTTCAGAGACTGGTTTTTTTCTGGGCTGGCTGAAGAATGGAAGTGACAAGTTCTAATACTAACCTATGAGTTGTGTTTATAATGCCCAGTGAGAGCAATCTTCAACTACAAGGATATGTGAATGTTACTAAAACCATATTTTCAGCATTAAAAGATGCATTTCATTTTCTAAAAAATACAGCAAGAGTGAATTCCACAAATGTCAACAAGAAGATTAACCAAAGCAATGTTTTTGAAAACTATTTAAACAGCCCTCAAGGCACCGTTTTAGAATATAAAATATTAGTTTGAGTGTCAATATGCAATTTCAATGAAATGCCTGTTAAATGAAAAGAAAAATAAGCCATTGTTGGTTAAGTGGAATACCGATTGCTACCCTAAGCTCAATTTATGGAAAAGTTTGCAAAATAAAATAATGGAGTAGATTACCTAGGGAGACCATACAATTTCTAACACGAGATATGCCTGAATATAAGACAGGCAGACGTTTATTTAAACTGATTCATGTATATATCTGCCTAATATAGTAAACTGGAAAAAAATTGCCATTTCTGCTTTGTTCCCTCCCTAGGGCCCCCCCTTCTTTTTTTTTTAACAGTAAGCTCATTTACTATACTGAAGACCTTTAAATACGAACTTCAAAGAAGAGCTTGGAAGGCAGGCTTCTGAATAACACTGAAACTTTTCTAGGCATAATTCTATTTTTTAATGTCACTCTATGTAGGACAAATACCTTAATGATGTGTTTCTGTGGGAAAGAAATATTTATATAAAAATGCATATACAAGAGATTGCAGTATTTCTTCACTATTCAAAATTGCAGTCTGCAGTAGTTTCATATAAAAATAAAATACATATTATTTAATTCTAAAATGCTACTTGGGCATTCTGATAATAGGTTTCTGGCTTGGAATAGGAGCTGAGGAAATAAATAGAAATACTGAGTAATTCTAATTTAAATAGTACCAGGCAGTTTGTAGTTATCATCAAAAGCACAGTGGGATTAGTGTTGTTGAACCCAGTGCAGTCAGGGAGGGACTGCACAGAAGCAGAGGCCTGGGTTGTGAGAAGTATATACATCGGTCTGGAGCCTATCCAGGGCACTTCAAATCTATAATAAAATCATAGAAGCAATATCAGATCACGGGGACGATAATTAGATATTGCAAACCTAAGGATATATCCATTTGCAAACAGAGAAATTCTGCCTAAGTGTTAAATCTATTGAGTTGTTGCCTTTTTAAGATAGAACTGGGTATCTTAAAAGTGCTATTTGGTTTCTGGTAATTATTTTCAAAAGTACAAATATTCCATTTCTACATTTAAAAGTCCAGGTTTTGGGTGCACCTGGATGGTTAGGTCAGTTAAGTGTCTGACACTTGATTTTGACTCAGGTCATGATTTTGCAGTTCATGAGATTGAGCCCCGCTTCAGGCTCTGCACTGGCAGAGGTTGCTTGGGGTTCTCTCTCTTTTCCTCTTTCTTTCTGCCTCTCTAAATAAATAAATAAATAAATGAATAAATAAATAAATAAATAAATAAATAAATAAATATTTAAAATAAAATAAAAGTCCAGGTTTTGGCATGATTTAATTGTCATTCAAATCCATTTCTTACATTACTACAATAGCAATATGTAGAACCATGGAGAACATACTATCAACCAAGTGGTTTCCAGGCACTGCTGAATTTGTTGTTCATGATAACACTTGCAGGGAGCTACTATAAGGAAAAAGACGTTATTTCTCCATGGTCACGAACCTCATGAGTGATAGAATCAGGATGAAAATCAGGTCTAGCAGAATTTGAGCGCGATGTAACTACCAAGATTTTGGTATGCTGCTAAATAAACATCATCCTTTATAAAATAATATCCTGAACTGATTTCAAGTTTTTCCACTAGTTGGAGGATTGAGAATACTAAATAGGGAATAGCAAAAAGATAGCCTCAAGGAAACAAGCAACCCAATTTTAATAAGATAAATTCCCTTCTTTTTCGTTAGTAATCATATTGCCTACAAGATAGTAAACATAAATTAATATTCAAAATTTGTTGTTATAACTGCATGGCAACAGGCAGACTTCTGGTCCACAATGGTAACCTGATGGTTACATTTGCTGCCTTTGATTCTTTAAATCACATTGAAATGCAGTAGATAAAGAAACCAAACTGTAGCAGTGCCGCAAAATAGAGAAGAGAGATATCTATAGAAAATAATATATGTTAAGGTGTGTGTGTGTGTGTGTGTGTGTGTGTGTGTGTGTGTGCGCGCGCGCGCGTGCGTCGTTTATAATAGTTATTATGGGAGTGACCTGAAGACGAAGGCAGAAAACCCTCATGTAGGAGCAGGCTGCCACAGAGGTGAGTATCAGAGGTCAACCCAAAGGAAAATGAGGAGGAAAAAAAAAAGTCCAACCTCAGAGTCAGCAAGAGCTGGAAGGAAGAGCAGGCCTTAGGGCAAGTCACTGGATAATTAATGGAAAGATATCTAGATCTGGGCCAGCACAGGCTCAGTGTATACAGCAAAATTGCTGAGGTATCGGCTTCAGGAAAAGCTTGGTAAACACAGCTATGTAATGAATGACTAGATGCATTCACTTTCTGGGGATCTTCGGATTTGCATTAGATGGGAAATGGGAAAGGAATAGCATGTGAGACACTCAAGATGCACACACAGGGGCCTGGAAGAGGAGAGCAGCAGTGAGGGCAAAGCACTTTCACCCAAAGTACGTGAAAGCAAAGTACACTCAAGTTCTGTCTTTAGGTGAGAACTGTGCTTCATAAGACAAAGTTTCAATATTTCTTGGGTTATTCCACTCCATTTATCCTGAAAGAAATCCAGTCTGTTGGTACCACCTGCCTATGTATTCACAGAGCCATATAGTCAGAATCCCCATTTACAAGAGACCTGGAGGAGAAAGAGACCCTATAACTTGTGAGTAATTCTTAGATAAAACTCATTTGAATAGGTTACTACCTACCTACCTACCTCTCTACTAACTCTTTCTAGATAGCAACATTAATAGCCAACATCTATATTGATAATAGCATGCATGTAAATATGAATCCATACATACAGAAGAACATTGAGAATCACCAGACATATAAAGAAAGGCAGTATAGGAAAAGGAAAGTACTTGAGAAATAATATAAATAAATGAGTAGGGAAATAAAATTCATGTAAAAAAAATTTTAAAAATTTGAATTAGTATACTCCCTTGAATTAGATTCAGGGGAATACTGTTCCTATAAATATAAGAGAAACAATACTTGTCTAAAATAGAAGCAGTTATATAATTAAACAATTATCAGAATTAAAATGTTTAGTGAAATTACAAGTAATAAGTGAAGAACAGAATAGCAGAATGACTAAGAACTCAGTAATCCAGAAAACAAACTCTAATTTGACCCTGTTAATAAATAGAAATGATAGAAGTTATTACAGAAAAGCAAAAAGTAAAAGAAGATTATAATATCTAGTTGTTGCTCGTAGTTAGAAAATTTTAAAATCTGGGTGGGGAGTAATAATCTGGTAATAATATGTGAATTGCACAAAATACTAATTTCTCCATTGGAAAGGGCTAAGAACCAAAATACAATATATTTTGAAAAGAAATATACATATTCACTTTTGTAAAGTTTATAAGTGCTAATGAAAAAAATCTAATACACTTCTAGAGAGTAATCACAATATATCTATTAAAGAATAAAAGTTGTATTGACAATGGATTTCTTCTTACAAAATTAATGCTAAGATAGGATTATCTGTCAAATTTTGAATGAAAATAAACTAAACTCCGAAATTCATACCCATTTAAGTAATTATCCAACTATGAGAATATAATGAAGACATTTTAAATATAGAAAAAAACTTGCAGTTTTTTTACAAAGTATATAGATATATAACAACAAGCCTAAGAACAATCCAATAATCACTGGAGAACAAGAAATCAGGAAATGCTGGTGAATAAGAAACTAGAAATATATACTAATGTCAAGATAATTATTGATAATGTACTTCTGATGTTAATGCAAGCATAAGGAAGATTTTCCAAATGAAAGAGGTACATGTAAAAAACTACAACAATCTTCCACACAGGAAGTCATGATTGTAGACTTTCTTGTAAAATGGACCTCAGTGAAAATTTTATAGGCTTAAAAGGCTTTATCAGGAGAAGGGGCAAGTTGTTCATGACAGAGATAGTGGTGTGGTTCTTTACCCTTGAATCAGTATATAAAAACATAGTAGGTAGCAAATTGAGAAAAACCCAATGACATGGTCAAGACTATATGAGGTACTCCATGAATAGATGTATGTAACAGTGATGACCCCACTCAGAAGTGTGGTCATGTTCACATCAAGCAGATACAGAGGACAGAATTCCGATGGCCCTGGGAGCCCTATATCATTGACAAGCACCTAGTCCTCAAAGCAGGAAACTTTATTCATGAATTGAAGTTGAGGCCAGAACAGTACCAACCAAATTGTCAGGGGATTTCTCAGGCTCATCATCATGGATGAGTGCAAAGGGACCACAAGAAGATTGGAAAACAAGGAGAGTCTTGATCTGAAATCTCTACAAAGTAATCGCCCAAGTTCCTTGTTTACAAAGTTTATAATAAAAAGAAATGAATAGAGTGTAAATTAAGCATGACTTGGAAAATAAGAAAAAGGAAAGCAAAAGTTTACGTACAGTGAAGGGGAAAAGGGGAGCAGGTAGATGTCAGTATTGACATCTTTTTTTTAAACCCTTTTTGGTAATAACAAAAGAGGAAGCCTTCAAACTGTTTCACTAGAAATGCTGTACTTTCTCACACTAACAGTGTATGTCTTCCAGAAAGTACAAGAAAATTTCATCTTAATTAGCCTGATTACCAGAAAACAGTTGTATTAGAATGTCATGTAAATTAAAAGAGATATTGAAAAAAATAACTTGATGTATTAATGAAGACATGCTAGAAATACATACCAACAAAATAGATTGTGATAATTCAAAAGTTGATTGAAATGCTAAAAACATCAAGATAAATGAGTTTATGCTAAAATTAAAAGGAAAAAAAAACTCATATGTCACTTTGGAGGATGCCATGAAACCAACTCACTTTCTAAACACTAGTAAATAAAGGGAAAAACTGTATTTTTATCCTGCTTACTCTACAGTACTTCAGAGTTGACAACTAGTTGAGGCAACATCTCTGTGTAGTAAAATCCAAACTAATAAATGCAGAGGGGAAAATACAAAGAAAATCTTCAATTTTAAAAATCCTAAGGATGTAAGGAATCTGAGCAACAATCACTAATGATGGCTGAAATCATTAAGTAAAAAGCTGAATTGTCATTTTATAATGGATGTAACAATTATAGCCGAATCTACTAAATAATTTTATATGAGTTACAACTATGCATCATATGACTCCTCATTTCTACAGTTGGAGATACACAACATTCCTTATAAGTTATTCTTGCCAAAAATAATTAAAGTCTCTATATTTAACTATTTGTTTATAGAAAATACAGAGGGTAGAGGAACCTTTTAAATCACACTATGGGGATGCAATCAGTAAAATGTGAGGTAATTTACATTGAATGGTGATCTAATTCCTTCAGTAAATGGGAGAAAAATTGCAAAGGTAAAACAAGGATGGGGAGCTATCTACACATTAAGAGTCGTGAGAGACATTAGCCCAATGCAATGCGTGGGTCATGCCTTGAACAAACCAACCTTTAAGGACCTTTGAGACACTCAGAGAAATTACAATTTTCAATGAAAATCACAATAGTAAGATTATTTCCCTGGTAATTTAATTAATTGAATAATTAATGTTCAGTATTCTTTTGTATTGCTTTATAGTGGAAGGACCAATTATTTGGATATTCCACAGACTCATGTCAACTCTGTAGTATGTGACCTTGCATAAACAGAATCTCCTAGATCTCACATTTCTTAGGTTTCAAGTGAGAGTTTGAAGCAGCTTATTTATGGTACTGTTTTTTAAACTTTTTCATGGCTACCTACAATAGAAAAAAAAACTGTCACTCTATACACACAAATCACACGTACATATTTACATGAACATGAACAATAATACTGTATAACCAAAATAGACATTTCATATAATAGCATTTATACTTGACGTATGATAATGTGCTTTATTTTCCTGTCTTTTTTTATTCTACTTTATTTCTTTATAAAAATGATTTCCTTGATGTTCTAAGTTGTTTTCCCCTTGCCCTAATGAATTATAACTTGAGTTTGAAAAAAATGCTAGCTATAACACTTGTCCCAGTTCTTAAAATTTATAAATATTCAGCCATAGTGTTAATAATTTATGTATTTTTCAGTCAAATGATTTTAGAAATATTTAGAAGTAGCAGAATGGGCATTTGTCAAAAGAATAAAATATAGGTAAATAAAATAAATAAGGTCTACTGCTGGAGATTTTAATATATCACAGAAATGTGGAAAGGAATTATAAATAAAGGCAAAAATCCTTGTGTGGCAAAATGAAGGAAGAAATAGAACTGATAAATTCTAATTGTTTATTTGGAAAGCATTAAGGTAATTAATTCACCCTTGATGCAATAAACCTGTGAAGATTACACCAAATAAAACATTCAGAAATAAAAGGTAAATATAGCAATCGATACAAATCTATTTTGCAATTATTTTGAAAAACAATGTAGCCTTATAACAACTGAAATGGATAATTCTTAACGAAATAAAAACTGTCAAACTGAAACAAGACATCAAGAAGTTAAACCAGTTCAGGGAAAGACAACTAGAAAATGATCAACTAACTACTAAAAATCCCAATGCAAGAAATTATCACCATGTGAATAATTGACTTAAACTACTAGGAATAACTTTATTGCCCAAATCTGATCCTCGGTAGAGGGAAGTATGAAATGTCTCCCAGTGTCTGTGCTAACAGACACATGAAAAGATGATCAACATCATCTTTAGCACTGATCCTAAATCCTGATGATGGTGGCAAGAAAAGCAAAATGGTAGTCTCCTGGCCTTTTAGAAATGAAGAATGCCAACAGTCAAAGAAGATCGGAGTAAATACTGTCCGGAATACTTTAATGAATACTTTACATCAGGAACATGCAACTGGCTTAAAATATGGGAATCATTTACAAATTTACCCTTTTACATTGTGGAAAGGAGGAGATACAGAGCTAACTACAAGAAAAACTAGTATTGAAACAAAATAAATTAAGAGATTTTATCATGTAAAAAACCATGGCATCAGCATGATTGGTCAGGCTAAGCATATAATTTTTGCAACAGGATTTAGCAACTCTTGTTTAATTAAACTTTATTTATTACAAAACAAAGAAACAACAAAAAATAATTACGTGACCATAACCTCACTACTCAGAGGTAAACACTATAAATAAGTGTGTACTCTGTCATTCCACACCTTTTTATATATAGTACATAATATGTAGTAATATACACAGAGTATCATTATGCCCCGAACCTTCTATTGCCCCACCAGATTTCTTCTCTTCTACATCCTATTCTCTGCCACCAGGAGATCAGCTGGAGGGCGGAGTAAAGTGAAGATACTGGTTCTTCTGATATCCTCCCTGTGTGGGCTTGACAGCATCCCTCAATAGCTGGTCACTGCTCCTCTCAAGGTGATCTGCTCTGCATGACTCTTTCTTTATGGGTTCATGTTATTTCAATGTTATCTATTTTTGTGTGACGAATCACCCCTCTTAGCATAGGAAAACAAAGAACTTAACTCAAAATGTTTGTTATCCAAGAATGGAGGACTGGTTTACTTGCATGCCTCTGGCTCAGGGTATCTCAGGAGATTGTAGTCAGTCTCTGGGCCAGGGCTTCAGTCATCAAGACTTAGTGAGGGTGAGACGTACAAATTGCTAACAGACACATGAAAAGATGATCAACATCATTCATTATCAGGGAAATACAAATTAAAACCGCAATGAGATACCACCTCACACTTGTCAGAATGGCTACAATTAACAGCACAGGAAATAACAGATGTTAGCGAGGATGTGGAGAAATGGGGAACCCTCTCACACTGTTGGTGGGAATGCAAACTGTGTAGCCACTCTGAAAAACAGCATAGAGGTTTTTCAGAAGGTTAAACATAGAACTACCATACAACCCAACAATCACACTACTAGGTAATTATCCCAAGGATACAAAAGTACTGATTTGAAGGAGCGCATGCACCCTGACGTTGACAGCAGCATTATGAACAAGAGCCAACTTATGGAAAGAGCTCCAATGTGCAGTGACTGATAAATGGATAAAGATGTATATAAATACAATGGAATATTATAGGCATAGAAAGGAATGAAATCTTGCCATTTGCAATGGCACGGATGGTGTTAGAGTGTATTATGCTAAACAAAATAAGTCAGAGAAAGACAAATACCATATGATTTCATTCATAGGTGGAATTTAAGAAACAAAAGAAATGAACATAGGGGAAGGAATAAAAACAGAGGGAGGAAACCATAAGAGACTCTTAACTGTGAAGAACAAAACGAGGGTTGCTGCAGGGATGGTGGGTGGGGGAATGGGCTAAATGGGTGATGGGCATTAAGGAGGGCACTTGTTGTGATGAGCACTGGGTATAGTATGTAAGTGATGACTCCGTAAACTCTACTCCTGAAATGAATATTACACTATATGTTAACTAACTAGAATTTAAATAAAAAATTGAAACAAACAGAAAGACTTATTAGGGCTGACAGATATTTTTTCCCACTTCACTCCTGTGATTTCTGGTAGTCTTCAATTCCTTGTAAACTGTTGGGCTGAGGACCTCCGTTCCTCTCCATGCTGTGTGGGTCCCTCCACAGGGCTGCTCATAACATGGCAGCTTGCTTCGCCTGGTTCAAGCGATGAGAGACTGTGGGAGAGAGCAAGAGAGAGCCAAAACGAAAGCCACAGTCTCTTTAAGCTTGATCTTTGATGTGTCATCCCATCACTTCTGGTGTGTTCATCCATTACAAGGGAGTCACAAAGTGCGACCCACACTCAAAGGGAAAGGGAACACACACCGTGTGAATAGAAGCAACACATGGGGATTGTTGGGGCTTGTCTCAGGAGCTGCCTACTGTTGTCTCATTTCATTTCACCAGAGCCGTGGGTGTGACAGCTCAGCTGCTGCTATCCCTAGCTTCTTGTACCATTCCTCCCTCCTCAGCTGCATTTCACATTTTTTAAATTAAATTAATTTGAGCTATCCAAATAGAAGGTGCCATCTATACTCTGGTGGACTCTGACTGACAGAGCAAAATATTATACTTATACATGGGGATTTCATGTAGGATCCTATATATTATTAAATGTACACATACAGGTTTCAAAAATAAAATAAAAACTTATAAAGTCTATTAAAATTTATAAATTGATTCTACTTTAACTACATATTGTCAGCTTTTTACATGTCAGTATTCATTTCATATTGTTCAATAGCAGGATGATAATCCATTTCATAGATATTTGGGTAAATTAAACCAATCCCTTCTAGTAGACATTTAATTTGGTTCCAGATCATTCTTTGAAGTCAAACCTTCTGTGGTAAATTTTGTGGTCAATGGGCACATGCATATTGAAAGATTATGGTTAGAATCAATGGCTTTGGAGAAAGATTTTGCTAAGACATATTTCCACGAGCAGAGTGTAGGAATGGTTGTCTTCATATATCCTTCGTGGTTTTGCATACTATCTTTCTTTAATATTTATCAGTTTGATATTTCAAACACATTATTATTTCAATTTACATTTGAAAATTTTTATGATGTTGAACAATTTTTCACAAGCTGTATGTTTTAGATGTTAGTAAACTAGTTTATTTTTCTTACTGATTTGTAAGTCTTCATTTGCTGAAGATGCTATCTCTTTCCACATTATTTTTATAATACTTTCCTCTAGGTTTCATTTTATCTTTCTTCTTGATTTTATAAGCATCTCTGTCAAAATATCTTCAAACTGTTGTTCAAAAATCTGTCATATAGAGTTGATACCCTCATAACTCTGTTTCAAGCTTAATAACTTTTTTCCTTCGCAAAATTATACAAAAATTTACCTATATTTTATTTTGGTATGTTTACCATTTAATTTAGGGTACTTAAACCTTGAAGCTTTTCTTTCTTCACTTAAAATCATCACTAACTACCCTGTAGCTGATGTTAGAGATTTGGGAGTTTTTCTAAATATTGAATTCACCCTCATTCCTCTTTCCCACATCTGATAAAGTTCAAATGTAACCAGATCTGTAGTAATTTTATTTTCTTTTACTTTTATTTTTAAGTAATCTCTACACCCAACATGGGGCTCAAACTCAGAACCCTGAGAGTCACCTGCTCTATCAACTGAGCCAGCCAGGCATCCCTGTAGTCCTTCTTCCGAAGGGAGATAATGTCAGTATAAGATGATGTGAAATGGCTCTTTGACTTGTGCGGACATTTAGCACGAATGATAAATGTTTATTGCGCTAAGTCACTGAAATGTCTGCGTTGGTCGTTACGGCTACACAATCTCTTGTATTCTAATTGTAGGTACAATTTAATCAAAAGGCTGTTTAAGCAAAGTCTCTTTAAATGTGCACATAAGATGGAGATTGGTTTCCAAATTTTTTAAGGAGGGTAAAACATATGGCTGACTAATCAAAACTCTGCAGGCAACTAATAAATCAAAATGAGTGTCACATCTTCCACTGAAGCAAATTGCCGAGTGACAACCTTAAGGAACATTAAGATTAATTTTAAAAGTTTGTCAATCAACTCTATAAATATTCATATAGCAAAACGGCATGATTGGTTATTTTTGGTACCACACTAGGTCCTGAATTCATAACTTACAGCTGAAGTCAGTACATATGTACACTTTGCGTAAGACGCGCTTGGTCTCTTGGCAGGCAGTGTTCTTTCCTGTTAAATGTACTGAAGCACATCCCACCCACCTGACAGACTGGCTTCCTACTGAGGGTAGAGGATTTCATACCCATCACCAACAGAGAAAATTCTCAGCTCTTTCAGAAAACATGAAAATGACGTTCAAGTTTGCCATGGGGAACAGGAACATATTTACAAGATTGAGTAGGCTTTGCTTGGGAAGGGCTTTCCAGTTAGTTGCTCCGAGGGCTATGAAGTAGCTTGGGTCTCCTGTGTGGCTAGCTGCTGATGATTGAAATGGTTAGGATAGGTTGTGATGGTGGAGTGTGGGGTGATGCCAAGTGAAATAAGCCAGTCAGAGAAAGACAAATACCATATGATTTCACCCACGTGACATTTAATTTAAAAAAAAAAAAAAAAAAGGGAGGGGCGCCTGGGTGACTCAGTTGGTTAAGCAGCCGACTTCGGCTCAGGTCATGACCTCACGGGCCGTGAGTTCGAGCCCCGCGTCGGGCTCTGTGCTGACAGCTTGGAGACTGGAACCTGTTTCCGATTCTGTGTCTCCCTCTCTCTCTGCCCCTCCCCTGTTCATGCTCTGTCTCTCTCTCTCTCAAAAATAAATAAACGTTAAAAAAAAATTTTTAAAAAAAGGGAAAAAAAGAAAAAACAAGAAACCGACTCTTAACTATAGCCACCAAACAGATGGTTACCAGAGGGGAGGCAAGTGGGGGGATGGGTAAAATAGGTAAAGAGGATTAAGGAGTGTACTTGTGATAGCACTGGATGTTGTATGGAATTGTTGAACATTGTGCACTCAAAACTAATCAAACACTGTACGTGAACTATATTGGGATGAAAATAAAATAAAAGCAGGAAGAGAGAATACAAATATATCCATAAATATTTGGTCTTAACTCAAGAACCAATAAAATGGTTAAGATTGGAGACAGAATTTAATTTTCCTATCCACTTGCAGTTGTGCAATTAGGGAAGATTTCTTAGTTTTTTTTTTTTTTTTTTTAGTCTCTGAAAAGTAGCTAATCAAGTTACTTTGTATTGTAACGTTAATTTTCACATGGAGTATTCTGAAAACAAGGGAGAATCGGCATCTGATAACTTTCTCAAACTTGGTAGTAACAAAGAAACTACTCAATTTCTTCTCTTGCATTTAAGAAATGATGCTTTAAGGAAAATGCAGAAATGCAAAGTATTATCCCCTTACAGTTTCAAGTGACTCTATGAGTAGCTTACATATTGTTAGTTTTGGTGAACTTTACTGTGACAATATTTTATGTGAGTCATTAACTTACCTGTTTATAGATATTAACCCACCCCCCATAATAGTACTGTTGTATATAGACATAATTCAAGCTATCCATGTAATGTTAACTATTCTAATAGCCACACTAAAAAAAAAGTAAAAGTAAAATGAATTTTAATAATATAACGGGAGGTGCCTGGGTGGCTCAGTCAGTTAAGCGTCAGACTTCGGCTGGGGTCACAATCTGGCGGTTGGTGGTTTAGAGCCCTGCATCGGGCTCTGTGTTGTGATCTCAGAGCCTGGAACCTGCTTCTGAATCTGTGTCTCCCTCTCTACCCCTCGCCACTCACACTGTGTTTCTCTGTCTCTCAAAAATGAATAAACGTTAAAAAATAAAAAAAAAAATAGTATACCTTGGGGACCTGGGTAGCTCAGTCACTTAAGCATTGGACTCTTGATTTGGGCTTAGGTCATAATCTCCCGGTGTCATGGTTTGAACTCCACATTGGGCTCTGCGTGCTGGCTGGCCACACAGAGCCTGCTTAGGATTTTCCCTCTCTCCTTCTCTCTCTGCCCCTTCCCTGCTCACATTCTCTCTGTCTCTCTAAAAATAAATAAAGTTAAAAATATATATATACCTTTTTAAAATTTTTGAATGTTTATTTTTGTAAGATAAAGCGACAGGGCATGAGCAGGGAAGGAGCAGAGAGAAAGGAAGACACAGAATTCAAAGAGGGCTCCAGGCTCTGAGCCGTCAGCATGGAGCCCAACGCGGGGCTTGAACTCACAAACCGTGAGATCATGACCTGAGCCAAAGTTGGACGCTTAACCAACTGAACCACCCAGGTGCCCCAATAATATACCTTTTTTAACCCAACATATATAAAATCTTACTTTAATAAGATTTAATGAAGTATATAATAAAGATGTAATAAGATATAATAAAAACACTAATAATATATTTTATTATTTTTAAACTGATGGGAGTGGAAATCCAGTGTGTGTTTTATACCTTGACAAATTTGAGTTTGAGCAAGTTACATTTCAAGTGCTCAGTAGCCACACATGGCTAGTGGCTACCTCATTGGACAGTAAAACGCTCTCTTATCCCTTCTTTTATTCCTTCCTTTATTAATCCATTTTTTTGCCACCTTAAACTAACATTCATTTTCTGTGTTCTTTTTCCCGTATGTCTTCAATAGGTTTCTGGTCCATATAGCCCCCGTGGCCCCCAATCTTTATTAGGATGATAATTTATTATTTTTAAAAAGTACTTAGAGCATTATTGAAAAATAGCTAACATGTCATGAACTGCACTTAAATTTTATAAATTGATAACTTTTGGCATATTTATGGAGCAGAGAAACCAACACAGAAATCAATATGGTAAACAAATCTATCTCCCTAGCCATTTTTTTTTTCCAACGTTTATTTATTTTTTTGGGACAGAGAGAGACAGAGCATGAACAGGGGGAGGGGCAGAGAGAGAGGGAGACACAGAATCAGAAACAGGCTCCAGGCTCCGAGCCATCAGCCCAGAGCCTGACGCGGGGCTCGAACTCACGGACCCCGAGATCTTGACCTGGCTGAAGTCGGACGCTTAACCGACTGCGCCACCCAGGCGCCCCTACCCTAGCCATTTTTTATCTTTTTGTCGTCTTGCTCTATCTGTCCTTCCCATTTCCCCCTCCCTAGGCTGTGTTTCCTATTAGTACACATTAATTTGCATTCTCTAAAGTGTTATAGAAGTGTAAACGCATTATGTACTTGTTTGTTTTGTTTTGAATCTGTTGTATCCTCTGATGCTTTTACTTTATCTTCTTTTTTTTGGCTTACCAGCTATAGTGCTCTTTTGCTCTTGTGGTTGATTCTGGTTTACGGTATATATCGTTAACTCAATCTCAGTAATATTGGATCCCTTCATGTATAGTATAAGAACCTTACAAATTAATCTATTTTTTCCTTCTCCGCCTTTATGCTATTGTTGTATATATAAAACATAGCACCCAAGTATTGATATTATTTCTGTTTAAACAGTCAACTATCTTTTTGAAAGCTTTAAATAAGAACAGAATTACATGTGTTAAACCACGTCTTTACCATTTTTTCATGTTCTTCATTTCTTTATATAGATCTGTAGGTTCGTTTAGTATCATTTAGTGTCTGCCTGAAGGAGTTTAACATTTTTTGCAAGGATGGTCTGCTGATGGTGAATTCTTTCAGCTTTTGTATTTCTGAACATATTTACATTTTGTCTTTGTTCTTGAAAGATATGGGTATAGAATTCTATATTACTTATTTCACTGCTTTAATAATGTTACCCCAGTGTCTTCTTGCTTTCACTGTTTCCAAACAAATCTGTAGACATCTTGTCTTTGTTCTAATATATGTAATGTGTCTTTTTTCTGGTAGCTGTTAAATTTTTTCTCTTTACCCCTGGTTTTGAGCAATTGAATTATAATCTTTCATGAGATTTTCTTGCACTGGGATTCGTTGAGCTTTCTTGATCTGTGGACTTAGAAGTTTCATTGAGTTTAGAAATTTTGGCAATTATATCTTCACAGTTTTTTTTTTCTTCTTCACTAATATCCTAGCTGCCCTCCCCCCATATACTTCCCCTCAAGAAAGAGATGCCAACGAGATTCATTGGTTCCAGGATACTCATTTACTGGACTGCCTTTTTCAGGACAGTGGGGTGATTGTATAGAGTCTAGCACTCTTCCTCTCCCTCTCTTTCATTCTTTTCCTCTCTTTTGTGCAGTGTGGTGCTTTCATCCATAGGTGGCCAGTTAGTAGTAAACCTGAGACTTCCAGAATAGGACGAAGTCTGCTTGAGTCTTAAGCCAAATTAACACTCCAACCCAGCTTTGTCAGTGTTTATTTGAGGAGTTAATGCCACACATTTTACAATAATATGGTGATTTGATTTCTTATTTAATATTGTCTCTGGTGTGTATAACTTCACTGGGAGTTTTCACGTAACACAATAAGCCAGATTGGAGAATTCCTGAATTATCCAGCAAAATATCAGTGAAATTCAGTCAGTGTCCCAAGGAGAGGATAAAGAATAAATGGAAGGGAGAATGAAAGAGTCTATCAAATTTGCAAATTAATTTCCATTTTATTCTTGAAAAGGAATATTTTGGGGACTTGTTTGAAATGAAATTAATTAGTTATTGAGGAAGTATTTATTTTATCCATAATGTTATGAGAACCATGTAAGGTAGTATTCTGGTAAGGCTATTATAGTATTAAGATGAAAAATTATGGAAAGAATAAAAGCAGTACTAGGAGAAAAAAGGGAAAAAAGAGTATTAGAATATGAAGAATATGAAAGAAGTAACATTTGCAAGTTTTGTTGGGTCATTAGTGAGAGAGAGAAAAGGATCTAGTTTAATGCTCAGCTTACTCGTTTGGACATCTGGGGGTATATTGATGCTACTGGTGATCATAGCTGGTACACAGATATCAGGCAAAATTTATGTGCGATCAAGAGTCATATGGGTGTAGGCTTGTGTATGATTTCTGTTTCATTAGCTTTAATAATATCTATTTGCTCCCACTCGAGAAATCGTATTATAATGTAAGTGAATAAAAGGATTTTTATTATAAGGATTTACTTGAATCTCTTCTAAATAATGTGTAAATTTTAGTAATTTGTTGGTAACAAATGATTTCTGACATTTCTTGAAGCTTATGGAAACAGACCAACATGTTATTTCACCACCAAGTTAGAAGTTCTAATCTCTTTTAGGTGCGTCTCTACCTCCAGCCTAACTTGACTTGGGACCACCTTCTGTTGTGGCTGGGATCATCATCTTAAAAATGCTGATGACATTGCGTCTTTCTCTTGGATTTTTAGGCCAGTAGGTTAAAACTTCTTATCTCAGCACATACATCTTCACAACCACCTCAGTATACTGTCACAGCCTCATTTGTGGAACATCTCCCTCTTCTTGTGTGACATTTCCAACATATTACAGATCCTTCTGAAACTGCATTCCTTTGTAGATGTTCTTCCCTTTGTCTGGAATGACTCACCCTATTCCTTTAGACACTCTTATCCTTAGAAATCTGTTCAAATATCGTCTCCCTAATAAATCTCTAATTTTCTTAATGAGAATGAGTTCCTCTGCAACAAACTTTGTTCGTATTTCTGCAACAGCACCTAATAAAATCCTCTTAAGGTATTAAAATATTCAACAGCACATGTAATTGCAATTTATCTGTTTTCATCTGTGTCTTATGATTGAAAATTTGAGCTTTTTTAAAAGAGACTGAATCTCATTCATCATTGCAATTCAGTTCTTAACACATTGTCAGGTTCAACATAGGACCAATAAGTTATTGTGGATGAAATTAAAAAGTAATTGATGGTGTTGTTACAATCTTCTATACAATTTTTATACTTTTAGCTACAGTATCTATGGATTAATGAGGAATGTTAAAGTCCCCAATAATCATTGTTGGTTTATTCTAGTTCTTTCCTCTTCTGTCAATGTTTGCATTTTGGCACTCTGATTTTAAGCTCTTACATATTTTGGGTAGCTATGTCTCCTAGGTAATTGACCTTGGTCCCTTTTTAGTTCTGAAAAACACCTTTTTGTCATAAAGTATACTTTGTCTCATAGGAGACATACTTGTCTCATACTTGTCTCATATTCTTCTGCTGGATTTTAGATATATCTCTGTGATATGTAAAGTAAGTTTATGTAAAAGATATCTCATCCTTCCTCGTGAGAGTGAACATACATATCTTCACTGTGCTTGAAACCCAAAATGTTCTTTGGGTTATTAACAGGTTTCTTTCAAATTGCACATAAACATGTCTCCCAAGAGTTGAAAAACATGTTTTACCCCTAAAGTCTGCAAAACCATAAACATGTAAGGTCATCTACTGATAAACATTAAGTTGTTTGTGAGAGCCGGTTGCTGTGGCTACCTTGTCCAAAAGACATAAACACCTGCTGTACCCTGAAGTTATATATAATTTACCTAACCTATGATTTAATGTATGAGATGACTTTGAATATAGTCAATTAGACCTAGATGATATAATTTTGAGCCAATACAAGAGAAGAGTCTGTTACTGCCCAAGTACTCCAGTTAACATGTAAACCCAGAAGCCACATGATACTGAACATCAGTAGAGCATGACTTCCTGAGTATTCCTCAAGTGCACTGAGTTATTTGGTAGGCCCATGCATACCAATCATCAGCAACTGCTGAAAAAGATCAAGATGACCCACCTGCTAGCAGGAAAGACATTATTTTCATTCTTGTCCCTTCCCTTTTCTTGCTTACAATTGACACATAATTTACTGCAGAATTTAATTAAGCTAAATAGTATTCTGTGCGATTATTTTCTCAGTACTGCTTTCTCAGAGACATTTTGAGTTTATTTATCTTTGAGAGAGAGAGAGAGAGGGAGAGCTAGAGGGAGAGGGTCAGAGAGAGAAAGGGAAAAAGAATTCCAAGCAGGATGCAGGATGCAAGCTCAGCACTGAACCCAACAGGGGGCTCGATCTCACAAACTGTGAGATCATGACCTGAGCTGATATAAGAGTCGAACACTCAACTGACTGAGCCACCCAGGCGCCCCTCTCAGAGACATTCTGAAACCAAGGTTCAGTTTTAATTTTCAGGTGATATTACCTGGATTAAAACAACCATCTGTGTGTGTGTGTGTGTGTGTGTGTGTGTGTGTGTGTGTCTGTGTATTAATTTATAAGCAGTTCTAGTGACTACAATATGCATTCTGAACCTATTGTACTTATTCTAGAATTGATAGTTACTACTGCAAATGCAATGTAAGGCACTTCCGTTTATTTTCTTCTTAATTTTTGTGCTAGTGTGCTAAATATTTTATATGTTTGTCTTACGAACATCGGGATACATTTCTTTTTGTTGTTTCAATTATCTTTTTCAAAAAGCCAATTTTGTTTACATGCTTTAAAAATTACCATCAGGTGTCTTTTAAAAGACATTAAAAACAGGAAAAAAAATGGTATTTTGTACTTACCCCATACCATATGACAGGTGTTTTCATCCCAGCCTATACACCCAAATTTCCATCTGATATCACTCCCTTCAGCTTGAAGAACTCCTCTAGTATTTTTATGGCACACGTCTCCTAGTGACAAAATCTCTCAACTTTGAGTTGTCTATAATTTTTTTTATGTTGTACTTATTTTGAAGGATAGTTTCACTGAATATCATTTCTAGTTTTTAGTCTTTAAAAAAGTGTTAAAAATGTAATCCCATTGTCTTCTGTCTAGCATTGCCTTTGATGAGAAGTTAACAATCACTTTTTTTTTTTATCGTTGTTCATCTTACTGTAACATCTTTTTCCTCTGATTTCTTTTAAATCTTTTGCTTTGTTTGGTTTTCCGGGCTTTGACTCTGATGTGCCTAATTGTGGTTTTCTTTCAACTAATCCCACTTGGGCTTCATTGAGCTCCTTGGACCTATATTTAATGCTTTTGATCAACTTTATTTATTCAAATGTAGTTATTTGTATTATTTATTTATTTATTTGTTTATTTTTTGTATCAAATCTATATGCTAGACACATTCACATTGTCTCAGGAGTCCTGGTGGTCTGCCTTCAGGAAATCTGATCTCATTACTCTTAATCTTAACTTGTATCTATATTTTCTTGTAGCAAATATATTGTCTTCTAATACAGTTATTACATCATTTTTTTTCTACCAGCCTGTAAGCTCACTGAAGGTGGAGGATTGTATTTTCTTTAAATCAAAGTTGTTTTGTTGTTGTGTTTTAAACTGTTAGTACTCCATAAAAATTTGAATGAGTAAATACTAGATGGGATTTGAGACTAAAAGCCACAAGAATTCTGACCCAAAATTCTCTATTTTTAGAATAAAATGAAGCAGTTAAAAAAAGAATCATTACATTTATGACAGCATGTAGAAAACACATGTCAAAAACATTTCCTTCTGAGGTTATACATAGATGAAAATGGCAACTATTAACACACTATTTTCTAAACTATATCTTATAAGAGACTCAGGGAAGAGATTTTCTCTCAAAGGAGACTATAAATAATGGGGATTTTTTTCTCAGACTAATCACGTTTGCTACAGTGATCTATGGTTTACACTCTCATGTCAGATAGGCTTTCCATAGGATTAAAGGGTTTACTAAAAATACAGTCATTCATTGCCTACCAGTCATGAGCCTCGGAATTCAGCACCTGGAATTTGTTCTAAGTTATACAACTTGCCACTAACCTCAAGATGTATTAAAGTGACTGTCAGAAGTTTGCCACTGTGAGTAAGTGCACTATTAGGGTGTAAAGATAACGGCAGTGATTTATTGTTAGGGAATCAACCTGGGAAATACACTCTCTCTTATTTCCTGTTTGTGACTATTGAGTTTGCTTGGTGGCACCAATAACCTACTCTCTTTAACACAGAATCATTACATGCAATATAAAAAAATTACACATCCTAGCCCTAGACCTAAATTATTTTTCTACATTAACAATGCAACAAATTCAACATTCGTGGCATTAGCTTACATTTGTTCTCTAAATTACAGTTTCAGATTCAACTCTTACAGATATTGAAGATTCTTTCCCCTCACAAATTGTACCTCTCTTTGGGGGAATTGTGAATCACAGTCTGATTCATTTGACCCACAGTCTGCTCATCTGACCCACTTGAGAACATAATAGGAAAATTAAAGTTACTTGAATAGGTTGAGAATGGGAGCAGAGAAATGATTGGGTATATGTTTTGTTTGTTATGTAAAAGCTACTAGAGGGTTTTAAACTACAAATGCTCTAAGAAAGCTTCTTTTTTTTATCTCTGCTACAGGAAAAAGACACTCAGCTCCTTATGATAAATCGACTTACTTTACCAAACATTTTGAGATTCTCTACACCCTTGGTACATTTCTTTCTTGTGATTTATCATATCAGTTCAAGAAAATCTGCATGTGAAATACTAAAAAATAGCTGTGTACTTCCCTATGGTACTTATTCCTCTTAAATTATTTATTTATCTTGTCACTGCTAATCAGAATATAAACACAAATATGAAAATACATTTTAATACTGGTTTATTAATCTCTGTACTTACAGTAGTTTTTGTAAAAAACAGGAATTCAAAATTATATGTTAAATGGATGAATGAATATAATGACTGACCCTAATCGATTTTTAAGGAGGTAACTTTCTAAATCTTCTTTAGGATATTACCCATGAAATATTTGTTCCTCAACATCAGGACTACAATTACTTTCTGTGACAACATCATACTGGAAATTATTTTTGGTGGTGGTGGTGAGGGTAAGGGGAAATAGGATAAAATAATTAAACAATATTTTCAGCAGAAAGTAAAAGTTATTTTTCTCATGAAGCTTATTTCTTATTCTTATTTCTTATTTCTTATTCTTACTTATTCTTATTCTTATTTCTTATTCTTCTTTCTCACATGAAGCTTATGTGTAGTTTACTCATTGCTTTTACTGCCTATATATTTCCTAAACATATATTAATGCATAAGTCACTAAGATACTACTTACTAAATTGCTAATTCAGCGTATTTATCATAGTGAATGGTGGTATAGTTGCTTAAAAGTGAAAATTGCAGGGGCTCCCGGGTGGGTCAGTTCGTTGAGCGTCTGACTTTGGCTCAGGTCATGATCTCAAGGTCCATGACTTCGAGTCCCACATCGGGATCTGTGCTGACAGCTCAGAGCCTGGAGCCTGCTTCAGATTTTGTCTCCCTCTCTCTGCCCCTTCCCCGCTCATGCTCTGTCTCTCCCTGTCTCTGAAAAATGAATAAACGTTAAAAAAATTTAAAGTAAGTGAAAATTGCCAACAGTTAACACTGTGTGTATGTGTATTGTGTCTAATACATATTTAAAATTTTAAGTTGCATATTTTAAATATATATACACATTTAAAATTAAAATTATTAAGTGTTAATAGGTGTCCTAACAGTGCTCATCTAGAATCTAGAGCCTGGGAGTAATGTGAAGAAAAAATCTGACTCGAATATACTTTATTAACATATTCAACAAGGAAAAGGCTTCTAAATCCTTTTATGTTTTTTTGTACCTTTTTTGGAGAATGGATGAGAGGAAGTGAATCTAATGCTATAGAGTTTATCCTTGAATCGAGGGTACTTTGCCCAATTTACTTAATATTCAAATTGGTGTTCAAAGAATGTGAGTTAAACTATTGTATAGTCAAAGCAGAATGGCTTTGAGTTTGAACCCTAGCTTTACTATCTACTATTTGATTTCAAGAACGCTACATTTTCTTTCCTTTTTTTTTATATTTCAAGTTTTTATATAAATTTTAGTTAACATATAGTGTAATATTAGTTTCAGGAGTGAACTTTAGTGAGTCATCACTTACATGTAACACCCAATGCTCATCACAGTAAGTTCCCTCCTTAATTCACCCATCTAGCCCATCCTCTATCCCACATCCCCTTCAGCCACCCTCAATTTGTTCTTTATACTTAAGAGTCTTTTATGGTTTGTCTCTCTCTCTCTCTTTTTCTTTTTCCCTATTTTTATCTGTTTTGTTTCTTAAATTCCACACATTAGTGAAATCATATGGTATTAGGCTTTCTCTGACTGACTTATTTCATTTACATAATACACTCTAGCTTCATCCACATCATTGCAAATGGCAAGATCTCATTCTCTTTGATGGCTAAGTAATATTCCTGTGTGTGTGTGTGTGTGTGTGCGCGCGTGTGTGTGTGTGCGTGTGTGTGTGTGTGTACATCTTCTTTATGCATTCATCAGTTGATGTACATTTGAATTATTTCCATAATTTGGCTATTGTTGATAATGCTGCTATAAACATCAGGGTGCATGTGCTCCTTCAAATCAGTATTTTTGTATCCTTGGGATACATACCTAGTAGTGCAATTGTTGGGTCACAGGGTAGTTCTATTTTTAACCCTTTGAGGAAACTTCATGCTGTTTTCCAGAGTGGCTGCACCAGTTTGCATTCCCACCAGCAATATAAGATAGTTCCCCTTTCTCACATCCTCACCAACATCTGTTGTTTCCTGTGTTGTTAATTTTGACCATGACAGGTATGAGGTAGTACCTCATTGTAGTTTTGATTTGTATTTCTCTGTTAATAAGTGATGTTGAGTATCTTTTCATGCTTCTGTTAGCCATCTATGTGTCTTCTTTGAAAAAATGTCTATTCATGTTTTCTGCCCATTTCTTCACTGGATTATTTGTTTTGGGGGTATTAAATTTGGTAAGTTCTTTATAGATTTTTGAATACTAGCCATTTATAAGATATATCATTTGCAAATATTGTCTCTCATTATGTTGGTTGCCTTTTGTTTTGTTGATTGTTTCCTTCATTGTACATAAGCGGAGAAGCTTCATTTTCAGTTGACTCAATATACAAACCAGGGTATGTGTATGTATATTATATACATATAAAGAGGTTTTTATCTGACCAAATGATCTTATGCATATAATGTAAAGCAACTAATGTAGATACTTAATAAATATTACCTAATATATGTTACTGTAATAATGACTAATGGTTAAGCCATTAACCATTTACCCAACAGCCAATAGACAGCAGTGGCCAATAGACCAACAACAGTTAATAGATTAGTCTATTCCATGAGGCTTCTGGCTTTATGCCACCAAAGGGAGCCAGCATCTATGGAATAGGTTAATTATGATGTCCTTGCAAAGCTTAACACGAAGGTTGTTGATTAGTTATGAACATGCATCTTGTAAAATAAAATTTGGTTGCAGGTGATTTGACTCTATGCTCTAAATTCATGTTACTTAGCATATTTCATAAGCAACAGGTGATATGGACTCTCAGGCATAAGTATCATATGCTGGAACTAAAAACTTTGAGATGAAAGGCTGTATATCTCATTACTAATCCCTTGAGCCATTTCATCTTCAGCCAAATCATAAATAATATCCATCTACCCTGGAGAAACTAAAGACAAAAATACTGCAGTAAAATACAACTGGTATCATAAATCTGCTACAAAACCATACCATAGATATTATTATAAAACCTGAGTACTTGGGCCCTACTCACATCATAACTTCCTTGTCACTAAATTCAATATAAGATTACAAAAGAAGTATGTAGGATTATTTCTTAGTGTAAATTCAAGTGTCAATATGTTCAAAATATTAAATAATCTTTTCAAATATGAGAGAATAATGCTTTAATACATGCTTGATGGACTATATACTAGAATGTTGTTTGGCTACACTATAATATATTAGATATAGTTACATTCTAATTACAGAAATATATTTTAGGAATATTATATATATACATATACATTAATGACACTTCATGACAATGAACATTTAGACTTAAAATCAGCTTATTTAAAATGAAAATGGTTAGATTTTTAGGCTTAACTGAAGGGAATTTAAATTGTATGTATGTGTATTCACCTTTCCCAGTATTTCATGTTTCAGTTATGTGAGTAAATAGTATGGGAAAAACAATTTATAAAACATCTATGCAAGCATGTGCCTTGTATTATTATCTCATTGGTGTCTAGATTAGAAATTAGAAAGGTAAACTTCCTGTATGAAAAAGCTCTCAGATCAGCCCTCGAAGACTTTGTCATGCAATGTTCAAGAGGACCTAAACATAGAGGGACAAGGTAAAAGAGAGCGTTCAAATGAGTAGCTTTAAAAAAAGTTCTTTTCTTTTCTTTTCTTTCTTTCTTTCTTTCTTTCTTTCTTTCTTTCTTTCTTTCTTTCTTTCTTTCCTTCTTTACTTACTTATAAGGTTTATTTATTTATTTGTGAAGTTTATTTTCAGAGAGACAGAGAAAGTGTAAGTGGGGGATAAGCAGAGAAGGAGAGAGAGAGAGAATCCCAAGCAATCTCCATGCTGTCAGCACAGAGCCTGATGTGGGGCTTGAAACTGCTTAGCCGTGAAATCGTGACCTGATCCTAAACCAAAAGACCGAGAGTCCCACGCCTAACAGACTGAGCCACCCAGGTGCCCCTATTTATTTATTTTTTAAACAAAGTTAGTTTTATTATCAAGTTTAGCACCCTAAATGGGAAGGGTGCTGACATTCATTTCTGTATTACCTGGAATATCTTTAGGGAAAAGAAATTGCTTTCTGTAAAGGATGATTGTAGTGATCTCAATTTACAAGTGTATTAAATAAATTCTTATAGGAAAAGGTACTCATCCAAGATTCCAAAATCAAGTGAAGTAGGATTTCTAAAACTTGGCATAATTCCATATACCTGTGCAAATAGGGCTCCAATGGAAAAAAAAATCCCACTTTCTAATTTATTTTCTGTTTCAGTATTTCTAGCTGATCACCTAGATACTAAAGTTGATAGGTACCATATAATGCATGAATAGATTTATTATCAGAAGTAGTACACTAATGCAATTTAAAGCAATTCAAAATGTAACTGAAATGCTCTAGCTAGTCTCTAAAGCCATTAAAAGAACTACTAGTGCCAAGGAAACTTTACCAGGAGGGACAATGTCCATTCATTGGGAAGAATGATCTTAGGTTCGTTCTTAAGGAGCAACAAAATTACAATTTCCTTGCAGCCTCGAAGCAGTGAGCAGAGATGTTTTTCAGAATGGTAGATTCTGTGTAACCACTGACAATTGCCTGTCCAGAGAAGGGTGAGAGTTGCCCCCTCACTGCTTCCTTTCAGAATCATTACTTTGCTATTGACATTTATAATGACAGGTTTGCAGGGGTTACTCATATGTTTTTCAAGAAAGGGTTATATATATTAGCAATTTAGAAGTCATTTAGCTTAACTGAACATTTTTTGGTATTCATTGAATTTTAATGTATAATAATTTGTAACCAAGAATGACACGTTTGACAATAAAATGGTCCAAGAGCTAGCAATATAGTTACATGTTTTCCACTCATTACCAAATCATCACTGCAATGATGAAATGATGCCAACTTCAGAGAGAAATATACAATATGTAAATGCCAGGAACAATGCTAAAGTTTATCTACTATCTGTTCACAGAAATTTTGAGGGAAGTCTCTTAGATTTGGGGCAGATGAGACAGAGTGAAGGTAACGAAAGGTAAGATACAAACAGAGAAGGAGGCAAACCATAAGAGACTCTTAAATACCGAGAACAAACTGAGGGTGGATGGGGGTGGAGGGGGCAGGGAGGGTGGGGAAATGAGTGATGAGCACTGTGGAGGGCACTTGTTGGGATGAACACTGGGTGTTGTATATAAGTGATGAATCACGGGAATCTACTCCGGAAGGCTAGACTACACTGTGCGTTAACTAACTTGACAATAAATTAAAAAAAATAAAAAATAAAATTGAAATTAAAAAAAAAGAAATGAAAAATGCACCCCCTACTGGGCCAATTTACAACTTTCTTTCCTGATATTTCCCAGTTATTTGGGGAATTAAGTAGGAACTTCAGCAGACGAGAAAAAAACTTTAATTTGGAGGCAGGAAGCCTGAAAAAATAATTCTTCCACATTTAAAAAATTGAGGAAATGGACATGTAAATAATATATCATTTCAGAATAATGATTCTAGATGATAGAATAATTTCAAACAAGCCAATAATGTGAGATATATCTTAAAATGTTCTCAAAGAACTATCCTTAAGGAAAGTATTAGGACAAAATTACCTTATTTTCAAGTTTATTTAAATGTTTGAAGAGCATATACTCCTTTTTACATAAAGTATCATGGGACATAAAAAATATGTAGAGCTTCTTAAAGTGCTACCACTTGTAGATGGTACAAAAATACATTTATAGATCAATCTTACCAAGAGATATATGTGTACATTTCTGAAATTAAATGTTTAAAACAGAGCGAGCCATATAGCCGTGTGTGTGTGTGTGTGTGTGTGTGTGTGTGTGTGTGTGTGTAAAATAGCCAATAGCGCTGATGACAGTAATAGAGGGATGCTATATTCTTAAGGCATCTATTTATATATTCTGTCTCATTAGCATTTACAACGGAGATAAGCATAGATTTTCTTTACAAAATTGAACAAAAATTTAACCAATTTGGTAATACTTCTTTAATATTGTTTTAAATCTTATATTTCATTGTGCAAAAATGGGGATAGTTTCATTAAATGCAAGACTAGGACAATGGCATCCATTATATAATAATTTAGGGGAAGGACTCGCCATAGGATGAAGTGACACAGGATGAAATAAATTAGATATATAAACTATGAGGAAAAAATATGATTACAACCATTTCTATATGATATGATTATCTACTGAGAAAGCCAGGAAAGTAATAAAAACTGTAAAAAATAAATGTAATAGTGACATGGGCTATTACAAAATCTCTATAAAATCAAATAGCTTTTCTATATGCCATCAATAACCATTTGGAAAACATAATAGAAAATGACTTCATCACAGTATCAATATAAAATATAATATACTAAAGAATGAAACAAAATTAAATGTACTAAGCGTATATATGAAGAAAACCACAAAATTTTAGTAACCGTAAATTTAAAACAAGTAGATAAATAATGTGAAGCATGCAAATTTCCCATATAACAACTTACAAACATTTAACATTTTTAAAGAGATATGCAAAATATTCTTTTAAATTTAAAAAATATTTTTGTTATATAAGAAGGTATGTTTAAATTGATAAATATCACTTTAATTTTTTTTTAAATGTGTTCATAGGCAGTACCACAAACAAAATTGAATTTCAAATAAAAAACATTTATAACATCTACAATGGAAAGACATTAACATCTTTTATACACAAAGAGCTATTAAAAATCAAACTGATACAGCCACTCTGGAAAACAGAATACAGTTTCCTCAAAAGTTTAAAAATATAGCTACCCTATGACCCAGCAATTGCACTACTAGGTATTTATCCAAAAATCCAAAAAATACAAAAATGCTGATTCAAAGGGGCACATGCACCCCAATGTTTATAGCAGCATTATCAACAATAGCCAAAGTATGGAAAGAGCCCAAATGTCCATCAACTGATAAATGGGAAAAGAAGTGATATATATATATATATATATATATATATATATATATACACATACACACACACACACACACACACACATATATACACACACACACACACACAATGTATGTGTGTATGTATAAACACACAATGTATATATATATATATACAATGTGTGTGTGTGTTTGCATACACACACACACACACATATACATATATACAGTAGAATCCTACTCGGCTATCAAAAAGAATGATATATTGTCACTTGCAACAACATAGACGGAACTAGAATGTATTATGCAAAGTGAAATAAGTCAGTCAGAGAAAGACATATATATGATTTCATTCATGTGGAATTTAAGAAACAAAGCAGATGGACAAAAGGGAAGGGAAGAAAAAGTAAGAAAAAAACAGAGAAGGAGGCAAACCATAAGAGACCCTTAAATACAGAGAATAAACTGAGGGTTACTGGAGGGGTTGTGGGAGGGGGGATGGGCTAAATGGGTAAGGAGCATTAAGGAATCTACTCCTGATATCATTGTTTCACTGTCTGCTAACTAATTTGAATGTAAATTCTTAAAAAATAAAAAATAAAATTAAAACAAAAAAACAAAAAAACAAATGGGCCTTTGGATGTCCAAAGTTACACAGGAGATCTAAATTCCTTTGCAGAGTAAGGTCAGGAATATGGAAATGTCCAGGATTGTGGGGGGTGAGAAAATGGAAGGGAGAGGAGGGTGGTTATATCTTTTTTTTTTATATGAAAAATGGGTTAAGCCACATGGAAATATAAAACTCCTCATATCACAGATATTTATTCGAAATAGAAACTGGAAAAAATGAAGGAAAAGGAATCGGGTTGAATCTCTAGGGTGATAGAGCATGGAAAAAAGCGACACAGTTGCAGATGATATGAATTATAGATCAGGCTGATAGGGTAGAATCTTGTTATTAAGGCACAGAAGTTACAAACTAGACTGAAGTCCTTTCCCCTCTGAATTACCAGAGGCACTGGGGGATTCTATGCTCCCAGTGTCCATGGGGTGGTGTTTACGCACAGTTATTTTAAATTGGAGAGGACAGGTAACGTGAGCTGACACCACGACTCTATTTATCTAGCGGTTCTGCATCTTCCAAGCAGTCCTGTGAAGTAGGTTTGAAATTTCATCCTCCCTCTAAGAGAAGAGGAAAAGTTAGACAAGTTGGAGTCTATTTGCTCATGAGGACATGGTTTGGGTGCTAGATCTTGATCGTTGATCCCATCTTGCTTTGTTTTGAACTTCTAGGGGCGCCTGGGTGGCACAGTCGGTTAAGCGTCCGACTTCAGCCAGGTCACGATCTCGTGGTCCGTGAGTTCGAGCCCCGCCTCAGGCTCCGGGCTGATGGCTCAGAGCCTGGAGCCTGTTTCCGATTCTGTGTGTCCCTCTCTCTCTGCCCCTCCCCCGTTCATGCTCTGTCTCTCTCTGTCCCCAAAATAAATAAACGTTGAAAAAAAAATTTGAACTTCTAGTTTTTTCTTTTTCTTCATCGGCTTCCTCTCTTTGATCTCCTCCTTCTCTTTTTTCTGCCTCCACTTTCTTAGTATGTTGACATTCTCAACATCATTTGCTCATGTTCTTGTATGTTTGGAAAGACAGAAAGGGGGTGGCTGTCACGATTGGCAACAATTCCATTTCCTGACTTCTGGGCACTTGCGGCAACTTCTGGGTACCGTAGATCACATCTAAGTTGGTGATACCTAATTTCTAATGTTGAATCTCTTTCTTTATATACTTCATATACTGTACCTACCTATACTGGGTTCTGTTTTCCCAAATGAAAATGACTGATACAGTTATTTCTGGTCTTTTTTCCCAGACTTTCTAAAGCACTTTTCTGAAATGCATTCTGTTAAAGAGCTATTTACATTAGTGTGAATGCTTAGGGAATATCATCATCCCTTTAAAAAGTTTTCAAAGTCTTACAGCTTCCAAAAGTCTGTAAGAGACTTGAGTGCAAATAAAATCCACGTCCATTAAGCTACTAGAGTAGAGTCTGGGTAATAGCCTGAACTTGAAATGACTTAGGTCATGTGTAATCGACAGGGCAATATTGCCTCCAAGGGGGCAAAAACTTGTTCTTGATCAGGAGAAAGCACCTCTTTTTTATATATAAAACATAGGTATATGTACAATGGTGCATAAACAGATATGTGGTTATTAGTGGTATGAAAATTTTATGAGGTGGGGGCATAATTAGGAAAAGAAATGTTGCAAAAGACTTAATGGGAAAAGAAGAAAAGAAACTTTCAAGAAAAGTAAAGGCTAAATTTCATTCCAAGAAGGCACTTGGAGTTTATTTCCATTCCAACTCAGAATTTCAGATGTACTATGGTATATGACATGGTGTGTCCCTGCATCATTCAAGAAGATTCTCCAGTCTGTTTTAGATCACTGATTTTCATACATGTCATTTGAAATCATAATTTTGAGATAACAGGGTCCAGAAATCTGTTCCCTTGGAGGACTCCAGGTGGTTCCATAATCACCGGATTTAATATAGTTGCTGTTCTACTGTTAAGTAATATCCCATGGCTTCTAGAAGGACAGTTCTGTATAGCTTTATGGTGCTGGAAAAAATGAAGACCGTGAACCTGATTGTTCTCTCTGGTGGCTGCATCTATGTCTATTTCATGTTCCAGAAGCAATAATTTCTTGAATTTACTTTCTTCTAATTTATTCTCTTAATCCCACTTTATACGCTCTTAATACATTTTTTTTCATAATGAATAACTCTACAAAGAATATGTGATTTCTAGAATATTCTATTTGTATTGACTTTTCTTATCCTTTCTCTCCCCACCATAGCCCAACATCATCTTTAAAATGATAGTATGTGCTTATGAGGAAATTGGATGCAGACAATTAAGTCCTAAAAAGATCTCTTAAACAACATGTGTCAGTCATTAAAGAGAATTATAACACTTCAACAGTAAAGCTATTGTTAATGACTGTAAATATCATATATTTAAAAGTGAGTAATGTTTCTTGTTAAGAAATTTCACTAAACAGGAATTGCTCTATTGATTTTTTACCCTCTATGGCAATACATCCTAAATATGGAAATACTTCCACTGTGAGGAGATGAATCATTTTTGGTTTATAAGAGCTCTGTCAGAGGGAAAAACAGAAATCAATAGACTCAAAGTTACAGCCTAAATTGTTTAAGTAACAGGAGATACAAATACGGAGGATTTCAATGGGTAATATGAATTATGTGCTGTGTATGTTTTTTAAAAGTAATTGATGAAGTCATAGATCCTATTTTTAAGGATACACAAAAAAATGGAAATCAAAGTTAGGGATCTTCTAGCCTTTCCCAGGCACATTTCTGCTCAACATTTTTTACCTAAACATAAAAAAAAACCACATTGTATTATCTTTTTAAATATACTTCATTTTGTAGTTAGAATTATTGACCATAAAATCTAAAAGGCATCTCACAGATGATTTGGCTCAATTTTATTTTACTAATGAGGAAACTGAGATCCCCAAGTGTTAAAAAGAAAAGTACATTTGGGATGTTCCAAGTCTTCTTTCCATACCTTATTTTACAATCTTGTGATGTTCCTTGTGGTTAAATGAGTTTCCGTAGTTACATTCAATGCTTTCTACCTCAGATTCTCCTACATCTTCCAAAATACTTATAGCAACAAATAGCCAATCAGCATTTGACTAGTAATAACTGCTTGGGGTGCTATATTGAAGAGGGAGTCATCGAGACCAATCTTTGCGTGGTTAGCACTCTCTCATTAATCAAGTCTCTCCCCAGATGTGACCACTACAGAGAGGATGGTCAGACTACCCCATCTAAAATGTCCTCCATCACCCATTTCCCCAGTCACATTCTATTCCCTTTCCTTGCTTCCTAGCACTTCTCATTATCGAAGTTAGCTGTATTTCCTGTGTATAGTCTGTGTAGGGGCCAAGGGTAGGGGCTACTTTGGCATGAACATTATTTTCAGTTAAAAGTGATCTAAGCCTAACAGATTCAAGAAAAACTCTTTACCTCTCCATCAGCTGCCTGCTTATACCAGGAAGAGAGCTATTAACAGAGATTCCTCTTTACCAAAGAAATTTATCTTCAGAACAAGGCAACTTGTTTCCCAGACGTCTCCTCTCATCTTCCTACTACTGATCTTTCTCCTCTTTGTGTCCTCATACCCCTACCCTTAGCTCATATAAATCTCATGTTGCCTCACCATCTTTGAAATTTCCACATCTGTGTGGATTCCCCTGTATGTATACTATTAAGTTTGGTTTTCTGTTAATCTATTTCACATCCATTTGATTCTTAGTACACCTAGAAGGACCTTTAAGGGCAAAGGAAATTTTTCCTCCCTGACATCTTCTTCCTCTAATAGAACATGAACTCCAAAAAAGCAGAGATTTTATCTTGCTCACTGTTGTGTCTGCCAGGGTTTATTAGTGTGCTGGCATATAGGAAACACTCCACAAATATTTGTGGAATAATTTTTAAAAAATACAAGTACTATGTTTCATATCTCCATATGTTTCTAAACTCATATTCACAACTCTTGTTAATTGAATATTCTTAAAACTACCCTTAGGAGTACAATATTTAAAAATTCTTGTTGCAAAAAAAACCACGAGATATTCTGGCACATCTTAATTCATTTGTATGATGTCTAGAGCAGGTTATATTGTCTGAAAGCATGACATATCTATACACACTTATTGTCTACTTGGATAGAACTTACCCATTCATTATTATTGATCCATGTATCATTTGGGGGACAGTCCTCAGTACTTATGGGGTGAAAATAGACAAGGAGGATTTGGAAAGTAGATTTCAGTCCTCTTTTTCTGAATTAGAAGTAGAGTCTGAAGCTCTTGCTGTGATAATACAAAGTTATATCATTCACACTGATGCTTTCTATTGAATTGCATGAGGAAGAAGTGAAAGCCAGTTATCATAAACCAAATATGAGCATTGTATATTCAGGAAAAAAACTGTTGTCAATGAAAAACGGTTGCAAAATTCAGTCTTTTTATAGCTGAATTCCATTTCTCTTTACTTAGGAAAAAGAACATTTTTAGAGATTATAGTTCATGATCACTTTATTCCATACTCATTATCTTAGCCACATTGATTGCACTAACAATTCCAGACACAATGCTTTGATTCATTCTCCAGCTTATTTCTTCACCTCTACCATCATTAGGTTTTTTGGATGCACCCACAGCATCTATCTCAGGCCCATCCCTGCCTTTTCTTTTCTACTAGTATCTCCTCATCGTTAGCTTTCTCTTGAATGACCACAATATAACCCAGTTAGATGGAACCCTGCTTCCATCTTTGCCTCTCTGACACTCGTTGTTTACAAGGTAGGGAGTGTCATATTTTAAAATGTAAATCAAATGAAAATTAAACATAAAATTTGTATCTTTCCACTAGAATATGAATACACACGCCAGAAGAGCAAGGACCTTCTCATCTATGTTCACGGCTATATTCTTGCCCCTAGTGTAGTAGGTAAAGACATGACTGGTTCTCGGGGCACCTGGGTGGCTTGGTCGGTTAAGCGTCCGACATCGGCTCAGGTCATGATCTCACGATCCGTGAGTTCGAGCCCCGCGTCGGGCTCTGTGCTGACAGCTCAGAGCCTGGAGCCTGTTTCAGATTCTGTGTCTCCCTCTCTCTCTGCCCCTCCCCTGTTCATGCTCTGTCTCTCTCTGTCTCAAAAATAAATAAACGTTAAAAAATTAAAAAAAAGGGGCGCCTGGGTGGCGCAGTCGGTTGGGCGTCCGACTTCAGCCAGGTCACGATCTCGCGGTCGGTGGGTTCGAGCCCCGCGTCAGGCTCTGGGCTGATGGCTCAGAGCCTGGAGCCTGTTTCCGATTCTGTGTCTCCCTCTCTCTCTGCCCCTCCCCCGTTCATGCTCTGTCTCTCTCTGTCCCCAAAATAAATAAACGTTGAAAAAAAAATTAAAAAAAAAATTAAAAAAAAAATACATGACTGGTTCTCAAAACCTGTCTGTTGAATAAATGACTAATGAATACATCTTGAGAAAGAATGTTGGTAGAAAAAGTATTGACCCTGGGGAGATGGAAGGGCGACCAGAATTTTCTCCCTTGTCAGCGTGCCTCTGTCTCCCCTTCTGGCTTCTTTCTTCATCTTGTCTCATTCTCCACATCACTATCTTTTCTGCCTGCACTCTTCGTTTTCCTTCTATATCCCTTGGTTAGTGCTCTGTCGATGCTTTAATTAAGTTTTTACTCCATATGCCGCTTGTCTCGGAGGAAACAACTTGTCTGCAATGTTCATCAGTGGGATGAGCCCTGGGGAGATTAGCAGTGCGTCCTCTTAACTGATTTTAAATCATATGGTACTTGGCAGAAAACTGAGCACATACTCCGTCCTACCAGGCATTGTCTGTTTTTACATGACGTGGATTTGAAGACCCATATCATCCTAGCCACCTCTGGGCCCAGTCTGTCACACATCTCAAAAGCAGGATACCAGACTCGAGCCCTGGTTCTCCAGGGATTAGTATTGTCTCTGTTATCAAACAAATATTCTACAATTATAGCTTCATTATGTGTTTTGACCGACGCATCACATTTTTGACTAGGGTGCCGAAATCTCTTTTCCACACACATTGTCATTATGTAGGGTAATACGCATACATTCTTCAGCATAGTATATGGCATATAACAAACACATAAAAATATGATATTTTAATAGTTATTAATTTAGTTCATTGCTGGTAAAATAACTATTTTCTCCAGACACTTTCTACTCCCTACAGACATAGCGAACTCTGCTACTTATTGTCTATATTTCTCCATTTAATTCACAAAGATAAGTGTCTGTTAAAAGCCTTTCTTAAATCCAGACATACTATATTTATACTGTTGCCCTGACTGGTAAGCTAATGGAAAGAAGTCCTCCAAGTTTCTTAAACATATTATCTCATGGGAATTAGTACCATTTCCCAGTGTAGGAAATCATTTTAACTGTGAAATAGATTCAGGCGGCCTTTAGAGTTGTAGATCATCACAGGTGACTGGAAAATTAGTTTCTTAAGGGGGAAAAAACAACAACCACACCACCACAACAAATCCCACAAAGCCCTCTGCTTCTCTGCCAAGTAAATTGAATTTCCTCGAATTATATAGAATTACATAGTGATGGGTCTTGGGAAGTATTACTGAATGTACCTCTGTTTGAAAAAAATACCTTAAAATAAGAGTTTTCCTATTTTGGAATTCTGTTACAATTCAATTTACAAAGTTGTTTTGGCCATAATGGGAAGTTAGTTTATGTTTCCTTTGGAGGCTGGCGAAAAATTGATAATGACAATGATGGTAATTAAAAAAGAACATCATCCTCTACTAGGAGATTTTACATATATGGACTAACATACATAATATGGATTGATAGTGTTCATTTTTACCATTTCTACTTCTATTTAAAATAAATGTAGGAGAACTGGCAAAAACCTTAAACACAGTCTGAGTGAACTGTTAATAAATTCCTCATCAAAGATAAAGTTCTAGCTAAAACAAATATTCAGGAAATAATGGAAATGAGTACTATTGAGAAAGGGTAAATAAAATACCTCAGTAAATATTAGTAAAAATAAATAACAGTATAAATAATTGAAAAAGTAGGTAAGAAGAGTTCTGGGAAAAGGGCATTTTAGTATGAAATAAATGTCTGAGTAGAGATTAAATATGTATAATATTTTATTCATTTCTTGAAAGTCTGTCCGCTAACTATTGAAGTGGTTTTGTTTGTTTTGTTTTTGTTTTTGTTTTTGTTTTTTGTTTTGTTTTTAACACTGAGCTCTGTCCGGAGACTGTTCCTCATCCTTCTCAGTTCTTCTAGGTAATTTCAGTTTCAGTTGCCATTATGAGCTATTGATAGTTAAATTGCTATGTCCCCTACAGCAGAAATTCTGAACGGTCTTCATGATTCTTCATCCAAATGTCCAGCAGCCCTTTCCGTATATGTTCCCACAAACACCACACACACACTCATTCAAAACGAATTCACCAGTTCTCCCATAAACTTGATCCAGTGTGTCCCTAAAATGACATACTCTCTGCCTGGTATGCAGGTCTTTGCATTTCTAGACTTTCTTCCAGAGATAGTCATCTATTCTTTTTGTCTAATTCCTACTTATCCTCAGGTCCCAAATTAGACAAAATTTCTTCTAGGTCGTCTTTTCCTGGCTAAGTCTCTGATATACTCTGCTATTCACTAATTGTTTTGCAGCAGGATATTTAATACACATTTCATTTAACTCCTTTGATTCTCACAGCACATACATGATATGGTAATTTTTGAATGTTCATTCCAACCCCATTATTACTACTCATCAAAGAAAACGTTTAGGGATTTGGTGGTAAGGTCCTGAGCTTAGAACCTAGATCTGCTGGCTCTAAATGAAATGCTATTTAGTGGGTCTCTAAATGACAAAGTGTTCAAAATGGTATTGGAGTGATATAGATAGATAAGTAGCCACTGGGCGGAAACGATCTGAGAAGTAGAGTTTGGTCTTTTAGGCTGGAGTATTATGAAATGACTAACATGTGTCTGAATGCAAGCCCGTCTGCTGTTTGAGATGTGGTATAGTAGAAATTCCGACAGTGATGTAGACACATCCTATTAACAGATAAGACTGCCTTCTTTATTAGTAGAGGTACTGTTGAAAGAGTTTTGCATGTGTTACTAAAAATAAACAAAACCATTACATAAGTTAAGTCTGAGTCTGGGCTGAGAAGTCTTCCTGTCTTTGTAGGGCAATCGGTCTGGATAAATAATCCTTTGGATTTATGTATGAGTCTGAATTAGTGTTTCTGATGCCTCATCTTAAGCCAGAGATATTTTAGAATCATTTAGTTATTATGACAAAGTCTCAGAAGCTGGACAAAATCAAAATAAGAAGTAATTTAATGAGTATTCAGAAAAAGGAAAAATATGATTTCCAATGCTAAATACTGACATAATACTCCACCAAGACTTGGCATGAGCCATGAGTAAGCACAGGGAACCACCATTGTCACACCTAAATTTTTTTTAATGCCTATTTATTTGTTTTGAGATGGAGGAGATAGAGTGAGTGAGCAGGGGAGGGACAGAGAGAGAGAATTCCAAGCAGGCTTTGTGCTGTCAGTGCAGAGCCCGATGTTAGTCTCAATCCCACAAACCGTGAGATTATGACCTGAGCCAAAATCAAGAGTCAGACACTTAACCAACTGAGCCATCCAGCTGCCCTTCTGTTAAAAGTAGGTACAAAAAAATGTACTGTAATTTTCTCTTTACTTGTCTACATCTCCTCCACCAAAACAAAACTTCCTTGAGAGTAGTGTCTCCATGGAACAGTCTCCATTTTAATCCAGCATTTGCATAGTTATAGCACATAAAAGCTTCTTGATAAGTATTGAATAAATAATCAGTGTAGTTTATATGAGCAATTATTTGATTTCTAGAGGCATCATGATAGACATGTATAGGGAGATTTCTTTTTCTGCTGCTCATGTCCTTATCAATTATATTAATTTCATATACATTTGTTAAATAAGTTAAAAGCTAGAATAAAATTATAACTGTTGAATTTGGTTTGTACAAAAATATTTTTGAGCACCTACTCTTTGTCAGTAAGTTTTTGATTTGGTTGTGATGTATCAATGAACAAAATAGACCGAAACCCCTTGTCTTGCATTGTCTGCAATTGAATTATTTTACATCCTCTTCCTTTTCACACCTGTGAATCCCAGAAGAAAGAAATTGTACAATAGTTAGATTTCATAATCAAAAAGTGAATCCTTATGAAGCATGTATTTACTTATATTTGCACTGTACCTCAACTTTAGTCAAAATAACTTGATTCTTACTCAACAAATATGCCATTGAGAGCATTTTAAGTGGTATTAATGGACCCACAAACCACATTTTGCTTTCCACTATAATCACATTTGTATTTTAAAAATTAAGTACTGAACAATATATAATGCAGAATATCATTTGAAATCATTGTTTTGAGACTTCCTTCAACACATTCTCAAGCTATGGCATTTTTGAAATCCAGTTTCAGAAACTTGGGTGTTTGAGAGAGAGAATTTTATTTTAAGCACAAATGATTGATGAATTAAATGTCATAAAATACTTAAACACGTAACATTTTCTGTTCTTCGATGGCTTGGAACACCAAAACATTAGGAAGAGAAACAGGTCTGTAGTTATTTTGACCCATATGCCATCATGCACTGAAAGGGCATTTAAAGCTTTGCAATCTTTTAAAATGTTATTGTTTAATCACATCCATCTTGTAATTCAAGTAAAACGGTAAGGAAACACGTCCAGTGCTCCTACTGAGGACAAACTAAAGATAATGGTGAAAGTTACCAGTGAGGTAAATATAGACTCTACACTAAGAACCAACCTTCACATAATTGTAGTGTCTCATAAAGAAATAGTCTCCTTTGCAAAGTTGTCTACTGCAGATGCAAATTAGGGGGAGGAGAAGTTCTCTTAGGAATACTGTAGAAAGGGTTTGTACTTTGGGAAGGAAAGTGAGCTGTAGCATGCTTCTCAAACTTAACTGGCTGTCAGAGTCAGCAGAGAAGTTTGTTAATAAGAGTTTCTAGGGTTCCAACTCCAGGTATTTTTATTTAGTATGTCTAGGATATTGGAATATTCAAACTATGCTTTGGAAAGCCATGAACTTGTCTTCTAGCTGTGGCTTCAGTGGTCACAAAGTGGATGATTGGATGGCTTGGAAGTGTAGCTGGGCTCTGGGCTACCAATCTGGGCTACAAATAAACAATTTACTTTTTGCTTAATTTGGGGAATTTTCCTTTTATTAGAAAATGGATTTCTTCTTTCACAAGAAGTGAAAACCTACCATCATAGATGGCTTTAAAAATTTCTTTGTAATGGGAACTTACTATACAATACTGTATACTATAACACCACTATCGATTAATTTGTAAATTTGACTCTATGCTTCCATTGTAACTATGATAAATGAACTTTCCATTAGTAACTGTTAGCTGTTTTTGATTGGGTACTGAGTACAGCAGCTTTGGGACAACAAACAAGAAATCAGGTAATAATTTTTGCCCTGTTACTACTATTGACTTACGGATAGAAATCACTCACTTTAACCTGGACAGAAAAAGCTATCTGCCTGCCACTGTACCCAGAGGGGGTATAACAATTTCTCTCCCCAAAACTTCTATTTTTTCTTACAGCTTGTTTAAGTATAGCAATGTTTAAAACAAAACAAACAAGCAATGCTATGTTATTATTTTGAAAAAAATTAATTCATGCAACTGTCAGTATAGAGAAGACTTTAGTAAGAACCATGTCAAATAATCTTCCTCCCTAGCATCTTATATCTTTAAAATTGATCACTACAAATACTCCAGGATATCTCTAATATTCCATTCAATCCTCTGCAAAAAATTGTGGCAGAGTAAGAGGTGAAGATTTAGATGATGTAAAATGGAGCCTGGTACCTATTGATGGGACCCCTCCAAAATGCAATAATTAATGTCAACATCATCAAGTAAGCTTCACTAGAAGACTGGCACAGCATTTCAACTTCTAAATACTAATAAACTAGAACAGAAAATAAATACAGTAGACTATGTTAATACCATTCACATGAACAAAAAATATAATAAATGTCCATCCTAAGATATTTAATGACTTTACAGATATCTACACATGTGACGTCTATTTATGTTTTTATTACTTTGTTTTCTCTTCCTCTATATTATCTGGCATAAATAAAAAAAATAGGACAGCCTGAAGATCGAGAGCAACAGTTTCTGCTTTGGAGGCAAAGTGTAGGTTACCTGGGTCAAATAATTTGCTTCCTGAATTGACTCAATCTATCAAAGGCACATTAATATTGGAAGGGAAAAAAGAATAAAAGAAATTTAACAGCTTATAATGCACTTTTAGCTGTTCAAGGGCAAAATGAAATATAACACTTTCCAGGTTCTCAATTAAACCTTTCTGAAGATTGATACCATTAAAAATACCAGGACTAATATTAATGCTTTTAATAATTTACAATTTGTATTTGAAATTCTGAGTGCATAAAAGAATTATAGTTTTCTACCTCACATTTAAATTGAACATGTATGATTCTTTTTTTCACAAGATGGTAAATTATGAAATATTTTTGTGTGGTGAAAAATTATTATAGACAGGCATTTTTTGTGAATTCACAAGTAATTTGTGAGGTGTTTTTGAAATCTGTTTCAATTTTAACACTTTCAATTTGCCTACATAAGAAAATAACAAATTTAGGACTGTTGCATAACAAAAAGTACAGAACACAGATATCTGAATATTTCCAAATAGCATTTTTAAATGAGATGTTATAGTAAGAACACAGTTGTAAGAAATTACATTGTCTCATATATTAAGTAATATTAATCATACACAAGCATAACAACTTCACTTTTTAATTTTTTTATAAAAATTTTTAATGTTTATTTATTTTTGAGAGAGAGAGCATGAGATGGGAGGGGCAGAGAGAGAGGGAGACACAGAATTCAAAGCAGGCTCCAGACTCTGAGCTGTCAGCACAGAGCCAGATGCTGGGGTTGAACCCACGAACCATGAGATCATGACCTGAGCCAAAGTCAGAGGCTTAACCAACTGAGCCACCCAGGTGCCCCCAAACAGCTTCATTTTTAAAGTCAAATGCATGCAGTGGAAATCCATGTTTTAGTCCATGGTAGAATATTGCATTTTTCCTCTTGAGGCTTTCTTAGCTTCATGAGAAAATCGTAAACAATAAGACACCAAAGATTGAGGTAAAGGTGCTGATTTTTTAGAGATATTTAGTGACTTTCAGAAACCATATAAAATGTAAACACCGATTTTTAGAGCTCTGTATATTTCTTGGAATTTGACTTTTTATAAATGCCACAAGTCTATTTCCCTGATTGCCATACAGAACCAGAGGTGTCTAGGGAAAAGGGTTGTATAGAGACTAGAAATTTTCCTGCATAATAATGAATTTTAGGAATTGCCTTTTAGGAAAGAGAGGTCACCTTGACTTTTTCCAACCTCTTCCTGTGTAAGGAAATTGCTTCCTGATAGCAATCCCTGTGCTGGTAATATAAATTGCGTTTTTCCTATGTCAGTTGATATTGCATGGATTTATCCGTATACATACGACTCATTAGCCTGATATCTTAGGTAAAATTTCACAATCCTACAAGGGCCAGCCTAGTCAGGAGAGCTGTCCTGGTTATATGTGGGCATTTTAGATTAGTCGGTGCCTCACACCTGTGAGGAGGTCCAACTCCTCTTTTGAAGGCATTCAGAGGTTTTACTAGAAATGGTGTCTTCTCGAGCCGTTTTGCATCTGTCATTGCTGATGGTATACTTGTTGGTACCAAGCCTTGTTATGCCACAGGGGAGAAGTGGAAATAGTTGGTAAATGGGCAGACAAGGAGCTAAGAGAACAGGGCTAAGCTAAGAGGAGAGGAACAAAATTGTTCCCTGGCAGCTTTACAAGAATTTTATTTGGCCACTTATCTACCCAGTGTAGTTTCCTAAAGTCTCAGTTTGAGTCAGCAATATGAGAATTTTTCTCTGAGGTACCCCAAGATTCTGAAGATGACGATAGCAGCTTTTATCCAGAGGCCTCAGAAAATGAGACAATCTGAAGGATCTAGGAAACAAGAGAATCCAAACTTTAACTATAGTCTTATAGTATTTACTATAGTCTTACTATAGTATAGTTATATATATTAACTATATATATACTATATATACATTATATATATAAGTTATATATATTAACTATATATACACTATATATATAATATATATGTTATATATATAGTATAGTTGTCTATTATTATAGTATAGTTATATATACTATAACAATATAGTAATATAGTTAACAATATGTAACTATTTTCCTGATCATTCAGAAAAGACTTTGGCTGCATAACATATACTTCATACTTTTAATCATCTCTGTATTATGTACTTTCTCCTTTGGCTGTTATACATGGGTTTTTTAAAATAAAATAGTTTCTAGTATCTAATAACTTACCAACAAGTTGAAGGTAATTGATATTGAGATGACCATATTGTAACTAATAGCAGCATATACTTATTTGATTATAGAATATGGCAACGAAAATAAAGCACGGCATGATAATTTGGTAAGCTTTACTCTTATGGGTGGTTGTAATAAGGAAATATATGACAAATGTAGGGTTCAGTCTATGCCTATGGAAATAATCATGGCTTTATAAAACATAAAGCACTTTTATGTTTGATGCTATAAAGCACAACTTTATAATAGAAAGCACATAAGCACTTTTATGTTTATGTATAATTAATTTAGATTGCCTCAAACCTCTCATCAATAAGTAATTTTATGAAAACCGATTGCTGTAACATGAGTGAATGTGTAAATGAATGTTACATATCTACCAGACATTCCCAGGCCTACCTTCCAGTGACTGAGAGAATGGAGGTTACATATTTACCATATCTAAATAGCAACTAAATTCTTAGAATCTAAAAATTTAGCATCTGAATGTTTTGCAAGGAAAGTACGCTCAGAAATATAAAAGTGAAGGGTTGTGTCCAGACAGTGGCTGAGGCATGCGCTTCTGACTTTTACCCTGAAATTTTATTTTGACATTTCAGGAAGTAAATATTTTGTAGAAGAATAGTGCCAGCTGTAGAGATTGAAAGAAAATATCATTTCTACACATTAGAAATATGTACTAGCATGTTTAGAAGTATGGTTTTAAATGCTAATAGTAACTACCAAAGAGTTGAAAGGTATTCCCTCTGAAAGAAAAGGAATATATAATGGAGAGGATTTATGTTTTCTTGTTCTTGTAATACCCTCTTTTTTAATTAAAAAAATTGTTTTTGATGTTTATTTATGTTTGAAGGAGAGAGAGACAGAGCGTGAGGGGGGAGGGGCAGAGAGAGAGGGAGACACAGAATCCGAAGCAGGCTCCAGGCTCCAAGCTGTCAGCCCAGAGCCCAACGCGGGACTCAAACTCATAAACCATGAGATCATGACCTGAGCTGAAGTCAGATGCTCAACCGACTGAGCCACCCAGGCGCCCCTCTTGTAATACCTTCTATCATAACCAAATTGTTTACTTTTTTTTAACTTTGTGGCTCTATATTTAACAACAATAACGCATTTAAAAATAATAATAAAACTTCTAAAGCTTGCCCAGAAGAAAAATGGGTAGATAGGCACTTGAAAATAAAGGATATCTAAATGATCAATATGTGAAAAAATGCTCAAAAGCATTAATCATCTAGGAAACACAATTTGAGTCCATAACACTCTCTAGAATGGCTAACAAGAACAATAACAAGACAGAACCAAATTTCACACACAGCTGATGAGGAGCGTAAACTGGACCACCACTTGGAAAACTGTTGGTGGTGTCTCCTAACACTGAACGTATTCATTAGCCCATGACCCAGCCATCCCTCTCCTGTGCATATGCCTCACAGAAATAGATTACTTTCATGTTCAAGAAAAGCTATGCTCTGAGATGTTCACGGCAGCTATTAATCATAGCTCACAATTTTAAATTACACAAATGGCAACTAAAAGCAGAATGGCTGAATGCATTGTGATATATTTATACATCCACAGGCTCTGCAGCAAGAAGAATGAAAGAGCCACAATTACATGGTTGAATTTCACAAACTTAATGTCAAAAGGAAGATTCAAATCATAAAAGATCTATAAGAGTTGAGTTATGTAAAGTTAAACACCACAACGAATACACAGTGTCATAATTCAAGATAGTGGTTGTTTCCATGTAGGGGGCTGTGACTGGATTGCAGATATGAGTGGGACTTTGGGGGTATCTGGAAGAGTCCAGTTTCTTTGACATGGATGCTGGTTGTGTGGGTGTGTTCAGTTTTGAAATTCGGTCAAATTATCAGAACTCTCTCTTTTTTTATATCTATGTTAGATTTCAAGATAGAGTTCAAAATAAGTAAGTAATAAAAAAGCAACATTTCCTAGAACTGGAGAAATGTATAAATCTTCAGACTGAAAAATCTGACTCATTGACAAGTAGGTTGAATGCTCACTTGAGATCGGAATGACAAGGAGTCAGTTTTATGAATTCTGACGAAAGAGCTTTCCAGCCAGAAATAGCAAGTACAAGGATGCCATGTATGTTTTGAGCAACAGAAATTAGGACCTGATGGAACGTGAGGGAGAGTGCTCAGAGGGCAATCAGATGGCGAAAGATGTGTTACTCGTCTTTGGCCATGTTAACAAGTTTGGATTACATTTAACGTGAGGGTTTTATGCAAAGTAGTAGCATAAACTGATTTACATTTTTAAAAGACTACTTTGGCTGCTCAGCAGAGAATGCATGGGAGACAGAAGCTGGAGATCATTTAGGAAGCCATTACAGTTTTCTCTGTGAAAAGATGATAAAGGCTTGAACATGGGTTTTAGCAAGGAGAATGAGCAGAAGTAGATTGAATCTGGAAATATAGTGGAGGTAAAAACGCTAAAATTGCTTAGGATACTTTAGGTAAGATCAAGAATCAGCTCAATAATTACTCTCAGTATTTGTTTTGAGCAGTGTGCGGATGATGGTACTGTTTACTGAGTTGGAGTGTATAGAGATATCAACAATTTAAAGCATCAAGGAGCAAGACTTTGTTTTGTTTCCATTAAGTCTGAGACCTCCAGACTCTTGCAGATGCCCAACTTAAATGCTCTGTAGAACCATCAGTTTTTTACAGCTGTGAAAAAAATCAACCGTGCTTATATAAAAACTTCATCGTGAAATAATTCCCTGTACTTTTAAAGAGGGCCAAATGCCTTTCCCAAACTGTTTGCTTGCTTCAGAGGTGTGTGGATTCCCTATGGCATGCATCCATGTGGTAAAAAATTTTTTTTTTACTCCTCTATGTTCTTACTGTTAATTAATGCAACATGGTGTTGGCATCCCATTGGCTTCAGTCTATCACCAAGCAGTGTAAATATACTTTGTTTACTTCAACCATCTTTTTCCTTAGGAGAAGTTCTTTTCAGGAGGTTGCTTGAATCCTCCTCTAGGTATCCTTTTTATCAGTTACCCAATTAATCCTCTGATCTACAGGAACATAACTGAGTCCAAAGAACACAACCCTTGGGTCTAAGAAAGCATACCTGGTAACTCTGATTCCATAAACCACTGCTGTGGCTGGAGAATTTCCTACAATAATCCAGGAATCTCAAATTTCTGAAAAAAATGAATAATCCTTTAAGTCAAATAATTTGGTGTCTCTAAAGATCTTAGTTCTCATTGAAAGGCAGCAACATTTTCAACAGTGAAAGATGTATATATAACCTTTCTAACTAACACACCAGGGGCTGGGTAAGAAAAGCCAAATTCCATGTCTCTTTCATGAAAACAAGTGCTTCATCTACAAGGTTTAACTTTCATTTACTAGGATTAAGTCTGGTGTATTCAGGTGTTAGTGAACTTCATTAGTACAATAACAGGTTCAAAACTCACTGCAGATGGGACTTTTTATAGTATTGGGGAGCTAGTCTATTTATGGATATGGATTGTCCAACCCCCCAGGTTACTACATAAACTGCATCTTCTTTGTACCGTGACATTAATTGGCCTCCCTGTTTTCTTTCCCTAAGGACCCCCAAATCATGCCAAAAGTATCTTCCCTCTCTTTCTACCTCTCTATTCTGGCATGCACGAATAGACACATAAGGAAGGAACTTCATTTTTCATGATTTAGTACATTAAATCTATGGAAAATAATGATCTGCCATTGATTTTTCTTTTTTTCTGGGATCTAGAGTTTCTCTTTAAGTCAAGCTCTCATAAAATTTGAATAATTTTTCCCCGTTATTTTAACTTCCCTAGCTATGCATTTGTGTCTAATCCTTTGTGTCTATTCCTTAATCTTCAATCATTGTTTGACCTCGTGTTAAATTGCTGACCTCACATGAGTACATCCAGAGAAGTGGCTTAGCAAAAACTTCACATGCTAAAATCACTGTAAAATACTGTTTGTCTTTGGAACATTAAATATATGATTAGATTATTCAAATGCTAGATCATTCAGTGTAGCAAAAATCGGCCAAAACCAATTAGCTATTGGTTATTTTATTCTAAGCATTCATTGTTTCAACAATCCTTTTTATGGTCATTATTCTTTAAATATTGAAAGAATTTTAGCACACTGTTAATCATGGTTTAATGTATAATTTTATTTTCAAACTGAACACATTTTGCGATAGAGGTAGTGAAGTAAGATAAGAATTAAAAAAGCTTGCTTGACTTCTATATTTGTCTAAGTAAGTCTAAAACATCCCATAAAACATGGTAGAAGAGGATAGATAAATATGCAGCAGACAATTTACAAAGAGGCTTATATGTTATGCTAGAGAGCTTACACACACACACACACACACACACACACACACACATTTTTTTTGGGGGGGGGAGGTGAAAAGTTCCCTTTCTAGTCCGTTCTGTTAGTCTAGTCCATTCTGTTAGGCTTCTGTTTCTATAGTTTAAACAAACCAGCAGAACTAAGTAGGAAATGGTAAAGAATGCCAACGTAGACTTTGAAATCTCTGAGTAATGTTTTGAGAAATACAACTCCCTCCTCTTAGAACAGTTGCTATCATGCTTGGAGATATATTCTATTACAATATGACCTGAATTTGAACTTCTAATGCCTATTTTGAACATAAAACATACTAGAATCACTTTGGTGTATTCGTCAAACAATGTAATAAAATAATTGTAACATGTAATTCTTTTCAGTAGGAAAATTTTTTTCTTTTTCAATAAACCAACTGTTTAGGAAACTTAAATAGTTGCACCACAAGGCTCTAATGAAGTCACCTCCACCCATCTGTTGACCAGCAAACTGTGTAGAAGGAAATGAACTAAACTCCTCTAAGCCAGTTTTTGAAAATCCTAACTTATAATGTGGTGGAAAATGCCACACTCTGCTTGAGGTTATCAGGGTTCATCAGTTTGCAGACATGGTTTTATTAAAAATTAGGAGGCCAAATGATGTATTTTGTTATCATATCTAAACATCCTGGCTGCTACTCTATATCAGATTCCTATGAAAGTACAGAAACCTAAATGATAGATAACTATGGGGCTTATTTTATTTTCAACAGAAAAATTCAATTTCTGAGAAATACATTTGAGGAAGTTGGTCTTGACAAACATACAAATTAAAGATAGAAATACGCAATATATGTGGTAATTTAATTTATTACTTTGCAAGGTACCTCTGATACATCTCAAGGAAAGGAAATTATCTTAATGTGTATAATGTGATGTCAGGCTGGTTCATATCTGATTTTGGAAAGCCTAGAGAAACCAAGGGGAAAAATAGTCTAGATTCATATAGGTTAGGAACAGAATTGCAAAGAGTATTAAGGGGTAAGTTGCATATTTGATTAGTTTTGTTTTCTTAATTATTTATGAGTATTAATGAAAATATAATATGTAACTCTCCAGGATTGAAATCCTAAGACTTTATATTATCTGTGTACTGAACAGTTACTGGGTGCCATACATTATTATTTTGATCTCTATTGACCTCTGGCTCACTGTATAATTTCTGGCTATATTTCTAATTCAAATTACTTAAATTGTATTGTTTCTGAGAAGTCGTGATTTCAGTTTCTCTTGATATATTTTTCTTTTAAATAGCTTTAATAAATCTATCTTTAAGTTCACAAAATTTATTTTAAATCATCAGGATATATACTGACATCAGTTTCCACACTGATTGGGCACAGAAACTTTTCTTCATTGGTTTAAGAAACTTCCCTGGTTTCCAGACTTGGAAGTGTGATCTTGTGAGATGTAAGGCCTGTAAAACTTTGTATCTCAATGAAATAATCCTGTCTCATCACAGCAAACAGGTATTGTCCTTGTCTGGTTAGGCTCATGGGAGTTCTGTATGGGTTCACTTGGCTAATGGACCAAATTTGAGGCTGGGTCTACATACCGAAAATGGAAAGAGAAAGAAGGATCCTGATTGCAAGTACAAAACTATGTCCACCCGAGTTTGTTTTGTTTAGAGCAAAAGTTTCTTGGAGAAGAAAGAGAATTTGTGTAGTTGAGCTTTGAATTTTTAATTCTTCAGATTATGCATGACACATGGAAAGCAAGTAGTAAATGTTTCAAAAGTGAATTACAACATGATTATTTGAATTAATTCATATTGATTTATAAACTGATCAATGCCACAGAACACAAAGAAGTCAGGTATCTTCTTTGTTCTTTTCTGTTGACATTTTCTTACCCTAATCTTGTGTTTCCCTTGATCCTCCTGCAACTCTATGAATTTAGTTATTATTATTATTATTCACTTTTTTCAAATGGTAAAACTGAGGCTAAGGGACAAGAAATGATGTGCCCATGGAGAGACAAGGAAACAATGAGACAGATTAAAGTGTAATAGTCTTGTCTTCAGAACATAATATTTTCACTACTTCCTACTACCTTGAAGCTTTGTACCTGTAAAATGAATATATGTAATAGATGAGCATATATAAGTAGTATACATTCTCATTTCATAGGTAAGTAAAAACATATCCATACATATGTATAGGTATACATACTTTTGCTCTCTCCCAGGTGTCAATGAATAATGATATATTTTGACTATTAGAAACCCTATAAAAAAGGAGAGCGATGTTATTTTTTTCCCATCTCTATATTCTGATATTTGAGGACACCAACCTGGATATATATTTTTTTCTCTATCTTGGTCTACTATAATCTCTGGCATCATTTAAGGAAACACCGAATACCATATGATCTCTAGCTTTGATGCCAAGAAACTTCTCTGAACACAAAAGCCAAGTCTAATTATCTCCTCATCTCATTTCCAAAATTATGTGTACTACTGATCCCTTTTATCAGATACTACTAGACCCTTTTAACACATCTGTAGAGTCTCAGAAGACATGAAAAATACTTCTTATAGATCGATGCTCCTCCTCCAGCCTAGCCTAGCCTTGCAAATGACACGTACTCAAATAGGTGTTCCTCAAGACAGTCTTTAAAGACTCAATAATACAGCTTTTCATATTTTCTATTAAGAAGAAAAATAGTGTCTACTCAGTTATATAGTTTCTTTTTCTTCTTTATTTTGAAGCAGAGAGCAAAGTAGCTGCAACAGCCATGGAGCTCAGTGCTCGTTAAAAAAGATTGTAAATCTGTGCTAGTATTGCGCATTTTTGTGCCCAGTGAAAACCTCCATTCTTTAGAAAGTTCTCAGGTAAACCTAATAGGCACATCACAGAAATATACTGTTGCTTTGGAATGTTTCACATCATCTTCAGAAACTTTTTCTGAGTACCTAATTGTGTACAGTGTTGTATTACATGGTGTCACAGAGAACTGCACATACCCAGTCCCAGCACAATGGTTGGAACAATTCTGAAACCTAAAACCCAAAGAATATTGATCCTGATAAATCTTATAGATACAAGCTCTAGAATCTTATGAATATAGTGCTAGAATATTCTCTTGTCATTCTAATAAATAATTTTTCTTCTTTTTAAGTTATGAAATATCCAAGTCTTTATTTGACATAAAAATTCACCCAGACGTATCTCGCAGCATGCGCTGTTTCACTATTAACTCAATTAGTGCTAAAATCCCAGAAGATGCTTTTGTACAGCTAAAGACAATATGGTGTTGCTTACGGGGAAGAAGCGGCTAGGGTGCTATGTTTTGTTTAATACTTCTTTAGCCAGTAAACAATCTACTGGGCCAAAGGGATGAATTCTTTCCTGAGGATAAACAATATCCCACAGATATTCTGTAGTCCTGTTTTGGTTGCTAAGGGAAATGCTTCCGTAAAACTGACTCTGCAGGCCTCTCAAATTAGAGATGCCATCAGCCGTTACATTAATGCCAGCACACTTTAACTTAATGAAATGCATTTCCTGCTGTTATCACAAAATGCACTTGAGAGAAGCAATATAGTATTAATACAAACGGTATAACAGGCAGGAATGCCTTGCTCATTGATGTAAAAAGTAACCGTGTTCTCTCCGTGCATAAACATGTATCAGTACCAAATTCAATTTAGTTTCTCACTAGCCCTCATACCGGTCTCCTCTTTTCCTCTACTTTCATTTATTGTCTCATGGAGCGATTTTGCAGATAATCTGTGTTCTGCATGAGACATGGATTGTGTCTGTAAGGTCTAGGTATCAACATTTGTTGATAGATCCCTGAGAGGAATCAGGTGATGGCACAACTGGATCAGGATTATAATTCAAAACTGGCAAGTAATGTGTGGCCTTGAATTCTGCCTGTGTGCATTCATATGCATGAAGTGTTATTGTTGACCCTAACAATTTTTTTATACTCCAAAGTTCTTGTGTCTGAGGAATTTTGCAATTTGCAGAATATTGGAGTATCAGCACGAAGTGCCATTGTGCATGATGGGTGCTGTCGTAGACAGATAGAGGAGGTGCTCCATGCATGTTAGATTCAGTGCATCTCCTGAAATCCATGCATGACTGCCATCACTGAAGGCACAACAGGAGGTGACTTTGAGCAGATTATGGTGAGCAGAATCTGGGAAAAATAGGCTCCCAATTAAGATGGATGACAGGTAGGGAATCTGCAATAATTTAAAAGAAAATTGAGGGCTTGCCTTGATGTAGTATAAGCAATGACTCCACATTTCCACATGATAGAAATGTGAGTATGAGCCTGCCAAGAAGGTGGACTGTGCCCCCAACAACCTGCCCCACATTAACAATATCTTGCAAGACCTTGGTTTACTCAAACTATTTCTTGAAGAGGTGTTTGGAAAGCCAGAATGGATCTGAGATATCTTCCTGGGTCAACCATACATCGTTTAGGTACCATTTAGATGCTGAAACATTAATTCTATTTTAACTGGGAAAGCATAAGGAATTCAGAATTGCTGTAAAGGTTGTGTCCCAGATGAAGGTGTGTATTGAGGGTACAGATAAAAACTTGACCTAATGGCACGACTCTGGAAGCATTGGGTTGTCTTTTCAGGTATTTGATAATTCACTCCACCAGATTTCCCATCTATAGAGGACAGGTCACTAATCAGTTGGTCCAGATATGAAAGTCTCAAATGGATCTTTATAAACTTAAACCACATGTTAGGCTCAGCCTCGTGAGAAATGTCCAAATTAAGCTGCCTATGTAAGGCAGATCTTGTTGGTTAAAATGTGGTGATAGTTGGCCCTCATTAATGTGGCAAGTGTCCATGTTTCCATCATCCACAGTCTACTTCCGAGGGACAAACTTATTCTGCATGTTCTTTAAATACCTTTTGGGTGACCCTGGTGTCACATTTAAGAATGATAATGTACAGTTTTCTATCAAAATGTGACTACACTCTTGATGTTTCACATCCACGTCTTTCTAGGATTTGATAAAAGACATAATGGATTCCTTGACAGTCCTAATTCTCAGTCAGTAAATGTATCCTCTTCAGGCTGCTGGCAAGACATTGCTATTCAGTGACAGCCTTCAATCGTATTCTGCCAATACAGACTTTTCTTGGTGATGAGAGTTCTTCTGTAGCAGACTAATGGATGACTTTAATCCTTTTTAAGCTGGCTCTAAACTTCCCACACTTTGCTGACTCTATAAAACAATATATAATATAGTCTTCCAACATTTCTCGTGTGTGTGTGTGTATGCGTGTGTGTGTGTGTGTGTGTATGTGTGTGTGTGTGTTTCCAGGGTCCATTCATCAGCACGATGCCTGATTTTTTAAAGGATGATTTTAGAGATTGCAGCCAATTACAATGGAGATATTGAGGATAAGAGAGAAACATTTCACTGTCAAATGCCTTGTTTACCCTCAGAAATGACATTCGTGCCTCCTGAAACCATTTTTTATGTGTTCTGCAAGTGTTACATTAGCTTGACTTGGTGGTCATTTCTGGCTTCTCATAGAGTGGCTGGTCCTAAAGAATTCTCAGAAGGAACTGGCATTCGTTGTTGGCACCTTCTCTTCCATTGAATTCGGAATCAAAGTTGTGCTTTGCCAAATTAGAAAATCACCATTAATACCTGAGCTGCAACTCCTCTTCCCTCGCAGGTTTTACCTGACTCTACATTTCTTATATTTCCTTATAATTCTTTTTGCTTTTCAGAGAAAAGCATTCTGACAATCAAAGAAGAGTAAGATGATAAATAGCTGCAGGCATTGACCTTCCAGTGGTAATTTCATGCTAATAGCAAGCCCCTGGAATAAATGCCTCAAAATAAAGCAATGAATTATTAAAGATAATACTTCATAAAATGTGTCTGTACACTTGGGGAGTGCTTTTGAAGAAGGAGTCCTACTCTGTTTCTCTGAAACATGTTCAGATAATGGCTATCTACTCCTGCTGCGTATAAGGACATATACACACATTCAAGAATAACACTGAAGTTGCTTCTGTTTGTGGTAAAAAAAAAAAAGATTTTTTCATATGTTAATGAATGCAAGTTAACACTAGCTTTTGATACATTGAGTGAATCATTCCATTTTAAGACTTTAAATATGGTTCTTCCACTACTACTGAAAAATATCTCTCAAAATTATTGGGGCAGACCTAACTACATACTATGCAATCAAGAATGTATTTAAAAAACATGTATAAAGGATATGCCCTAGTTTTAGGAATATAAAGCATGCGTTTGTGTGTATATGTGTGTATATATATTCATGCACATATATATACGCATATGTACCAACATGTATACAGGTATAAAAATACACAGATGTGTGCACACATACATATTCAGAGAGAGAATAAAAATATTGCCATATATACACTTTGAATTATGGAAAACTTTAAGCATTTGCTAAGAAAATGTACATGTATTTCCAAAATAATTATACATATTTTGCCTAAATGGCAATAGAATATAAGTTTATGAAATTATTTATTGTATTTCCTTCTCATACATATACCCAACTTTATAGTGCATATAAAAAATGTCAATAAAGAGAAACTCTAGCTCAACCTTAAAAATCCTAACGTTGTTAATAGCCTATGAATAGAAATTCCAAAATTCCTCAAAAATACTTATATATAACAGCGACCTGTTTTACATGTAGGCAGATTCACAGTAATTTTTTTGGAATTTCACATTGCTTGCCATTTGCCCTCTCCAAAGAGATTGCCACTTTAAAGGGCAATGTGCTGTTATGATATTTCTCGAAAAGTTAAGCTACCCTAAAGAACAATATAAGATTGTGACAAGAACCACAGAAAACAATAAATAAAATACCTCAGAAACTTGGACCCTGAAAAGTTTCTGCATATTTTATGGCCTTTTAATATGTCTCGCTCGAATGATCCCTTTAAATAGAGGCTAATAGATTTGTGGTTAGCGTTTTTTCTCCCGCACTCTTTTGGTCCCAGCAGTTCTTGGTGTTCCCTAGAGGCATGTACGTTTCCTGCCTCACTACTGCAGTGTTTTGAGCACACGGATGTCTGTCAGAAAGCTCCAGGGAGCATCCTCTCATTGTCAGGTGAAATGCACATTGTAACAGTGAGACTGGCAGTCCTCAACAATTCCAAGAGAAATGTAAAACCTGGGAGATTTCCTAGGAGAAGACAAACAATGTTGCATTGAAAAATTAAGCAGAAAGTAGTTCCCCCACTTCCTTATTTCTTTTTCAGTCCAGGTAGCAAGGGGAAGGTATGAGATCAGGGCAGTGGAAGTTTAGATTGTTAGATCATTTGCCCAAATTTCGGGTTGGCATTGCTTCACTTGACTGTTAACATAGTAATTAAACCTTAAGTGATATGGCTGCAGCATTCTAAAATGAGAACCATCGGACTGAATATACTAGCATAATTTTAATTGGGAAGTCTACTACTGAATGGATTTAATAACTTGAGTCACTTAATGTTTTATTTCTATAACCCAGCTAAATTCTGCTTAACTAATATGCACTAAACACCTACTATGTGCAAGACATTCCAAAAGACAAATATTAAAATTTAATTAATGTTTTTAAGTTAAAATTATGGGAATTTTGAGCCAAGGCAAGATAAATACTTCTTAATCTGATTCTTCCACTGAATACTATTATAAAATCTGAATAGATGCATAACACAGCTAATAGAAGATTTCAAAAATCAAATAGTAGCAGGTGGATTTGGAAGAAGATTGAATAGAAAATATTACTGATACAAAGATTAAAAAAAAACATTACCCGAAATGAGAAGAGTTTACCAGTGTCTGTCTGATATTCCCCAACCTGGATTCAGAGGAATTTGAAACCTGGAAGTGGATATAACTACAGAAAGAGAGATCTTTAGGAGAAGTCCTCTATTTCTGGTTTGAGGAGTGGGAAAGAGGACTTTCGACTTATAAACAAAGGCTGTGTTAGTGATGAGTCACAGAAACTACACTAAGTGAGCTGTTGTATAAAGGAAACTTGATTTGCAACAGATGACATCATGGGGAATAACTTCCAAAGCCATGACTCCTTGAGCATGGGAAAATGGGTTCCTTTTATTTAGGGTTGGTATGAATATTTAGATAGGGAAGCCTTGTTGTTGTACGCAGAGGCAGGCATAAGATCATGCATGCACCTTAAGGAAACATTCTATATATACATTGTTATGTTAATGAGGCTGGTACTCCCCCTTTAGACAGAGATTTTAGTATTATAATGAAGTAATGAGGTAAAGGTATGATGTGTAAATGAGGCTGGTGCTCCTCTTTGGGCAGAGATTTTAGTATTATAATGAGGTAAAGGCCATTCTAGAGGTCACTGCATGGTCCATCTGTGTAGGCTTGACACGGAGGTTTAGCTCAAACTGGTCTAGGTGGCCTGAGCCAACGGGAGGCCTTGTCAGGGCAATGGACATCACCTGAGAGTTCGTTTCAAGTTTCATTTGCCTAAGTTAGGAAATAAGAAGACTGTAAAGGAAAACTGAGTGTAAAGGAATGAAGAGTGTAAGGAAAAATGTACGACCGAGGTTGGTGGGTAGAAGCAGGTGGCCAGTAAAGGTCAAGTCTTGGGGCCTTTGACAGCTACAGTATGGTCCTGTCATTACCTAAGAAGGGGAAACTTCTTCAATCAGAGAAGCTGTGGTCCCAAAAAGGTGGGTGAAAACCTCCATTGCTTTTTTTCTGTCTCTGTCATCTTGCCATTGGCCCCAGATGTGGTTGCAGTAATGTTAAGCGTTCAGCAAAGAGGTTAAAGCTCTAGCTTTCTAACTAGAGAAATGAATAGGAGGGCCCTAAGAAAATCTGAACCCAAAGAGAGCATAAAAAGAGAGAAGCTTAGAAAACTGACCCATGATGTTGCTTGTAAATACCTGTGTTCACCTTTGATTTGAGTATGCGTGGATCTGATGTTAAACAGCATACTTTGAGAGCTGAACAGAGAGACAGATTATCACTTAATTCTCAAAATTGCCAGTGGATGAGTTACATACAGGAAAGATTTAAATCGCACAGAAAAAGCATTAATAAGTGAATTGGCATTAGAATCTGTATATAGAAGGTAGGTCAGATTTGTGGCCAGAAGCTTTATCTCTCAGTTACTGCTAAAATAAAAACATCCATAGAATTTGAATAAGGCCAAGGGGCTCGTAGCATGATACCCACAACATCCAGGATAATGTTGAAAATTACTAGGCATATGAGAAATTTAGAGAACACTGCCTTGCATGGGAAATGCAAAACCTAAGAGAACCATAACAAAATAAGGCAGGTAAAAGACTGATACAGTGCCAAGTTTCTATTTCCACCTGGGGTAGTAAGATATTGATTTGAAATGGATTGTGAAAAGCTAAATATGTACACTGCAAAACCTAGCGATCCCCCCACCTGAGAAAAAGAAAAGACACACAAAAAAATATATAGAGATATAAGACATGGTCAAACTAAAAACGTATACACAAAGAAAAAGAAGATACAAAACAAGAAAGAAAACTGACAAACAGAAGTTATAAAAAAATAATAAAAGCTTAGACCTACAACCAAATATATCGATATAAAATGTAAATGATTTGAAAAGACCAATAAAATCAGAGATTGTCAAAACGGATTAAAAGAAAAATCATGACCAAATGAGGTTCCGTGTATAAAAAAAACTTATTCTAATGTAATTATTACTTGTAAGAAGATGGAAATTATACATAAGAGCTTTAAAATACAGGAAAAACTAACAAGGAACCTCAAGGAACTAAACAATCCACAGTTACAGCTGAAGATTTCAACTCTTCTCTATTACTAATAGAGATAGATTCAGAAATTCAGAAAGTATGTACAACTGAATTAACATATCCCACTGGATCTAAATGATATGTATAGAATACCACCCAGAAACATAAGAATACACAATTTTTTCACATGTATATGGAATATTTACTAAGGTAGACTATATTGTGGGTAATGAGACAAATTTTATTTAGATAGTTTAAATCATACACAGAAAAATGGCATTAAGCTAGAAATTAATAACAGAAATATAATAGAAAAAATGCAAGGCATTTGGAAAGTAAATCTAACACTCTTAAATCTATAGTACAAAGATAAAATTTGAAGATAAATTAGAAAAAATTTTTAACCAAATAAAAAAGAATATACAGATATATGTGGGATGAAACTAATGAAATATTTGTAGTTTAAGTGCTTTTATTATGTTAAATGCTCATACAAAAGCACAAAGGTTTCAAATCAATAGCCTAAACTTTCATCTTAACAATCTATAAACCAAGCAGATGGAAGGAATAATGAAGAAAACAGAAGTAAATGAAATTGTAAACAGAAAAACCATAGAGAAAATCAATATAATCAAAAGCTAGTTCTTTTAAAAGATCAATAAAATTGACCAAACGTTAGTGGGACTGACAGGAAAAGAAGAGAAAAGGCATGAATTACCAAAGTCAGAATTAAGAAAGGCTATTCCTATGGACCCCCAAAATATTGAAAGGACTCTACATATATTCAACAACTTTGGAATGAAACCAGTACCACCTGGATAGTAAAATCAGTGAAAGATTCCCCAAGAAAAGATAATGACAGATGAATGTTATTCATGAAGCTAAATTAAAAATCCTGAAAAAAATTACTTCTATACTGAATCCAACAAAATATAAAAAGAAAAATATACTACAACCTAATGACATACATATGGAAGTCTTGTTCAGTATTCAAAAATTGATTAATATGTTAACAGTCCACCATATAGTCTAGAGAAGAAATGAACATGATTATATTAATTAACAAGTAGAAAGTATTTGCAAAAACTTACCTATCCATTCATTAAAAAAAAAAAAACCTCTCAGAAAGCAAATAATTAAAGGGAATTTCCTCAAACTGATAAAGTTGAAGAATATGGCAAAGAGAGAATGCCTTCCACCTAAAAGTAGGAACAAGGCAAGAATTGTAACTTTTACCACTCCTATCCAACAATGTCTTAGAAAGCCTTGCCAGTATATTATAAAAACACCAAAAAAAGTATCCAGATGAAAAAGGAAGAAATTAAAATGTACCTTTCTTCATATACATGATTCTCCATGTAGAAAACACCAGGGAATCTACTATAAAGATATCTTCTATAATTAATAAGTTTGTTTGCAAAGCCATAAGATACGAGGTTGACACATACAGGTAAAAAAAAAAAAAAAAATATATATATATATATATATATATATGGTATTTTAACACACTAAGAATAATTGGAAACAACTTTTTACATAACATCCTTAATAACAGCTTCCCTAAACAAATAAAAAAATACTTCGATATAAACTTACCAAAGCTGGTATAAATTTACTAAGCTGATGAAATATACCAAAGAACTCATGTTGTGTTTAAGGACTGGGAGACCCAATATAGTATCATTAACAATTTTCACCACATTGATCTATATATTTAACACACTTCCACACAAAATCTTAGCAGGAACTTTTGTAGTTATAAACAAGATGGTTTTAATGGTTATACAGAAAGGCAAATGAACTAGAACAGCCAAAACAATTTTAGAAAAGAATAAAGATACAGGGATTACACTACCTGATCTTAAGACTTAACTGTGAGGCTGCAGTAATCAAGACAGTACAGTATTGGTGGAGAGAGAGACACATAGATCAATGGAACAGAGTAAAGTCTCCCGAAATAGACACAATTGATTTTTGGTGACTGTTCAAAAGCAACTCAATGGGCTGGGAGAAAATATTTGCAAATCACATATCTGATAATGGACTTTTATCTAGTTGTCTGAATAGACAACTTTCAAAAGTTAACACTAAAAAAATCCAAACAACTCAAGTTTAAAAAGGACCAATGACCTAGAAACTTTACCAAAGGGGATTTATGATTGACAAGTGAGCGCATAAAAAGATGGTCGTTATTAATTACGGAAATGCAAATGAAAACTATGGTGTCATACCACTCCAAATGATTCAAAGGATACCAAATGCTAGCAAGTGACAATAATGCTTCATGGGTTAATGCAGGAAGTACGAACTGTGTAGTCTAGAAAACAAAGTTTGACATTATCTGCAAAGTTAAACTTCTTTCAACTAGTGAACGGATAAACACACTGTGATTTGTCTGCACAACTTAATGTTACTCAGCAATAAAAAGGAGCAAACTCAGATGAATCTCAAGGGTATTATGTGAATTTAAAGAAATCCAAAAATTTACATAGTTCCAGTTACCTGAAAGCCTCAAAAAGACAAACCATTTTAATGAACAGATTAGACTTTGCCAAGGTGAGGACCTGACTGTGAGGGGCAATAATAGGGAAGCTTTTGTGGTGATGGAGTTATTATTTTTATCCAAATTGTAGTGGAAGTTAGACAAATATATGCAGAATTTAACATGCATAGAATTCTACAATAAAAACAAAAAATTAATCTTATATTCATTTAAAAAACACCATTTAAACATGATGGATAAAAATCACAGTGGTTTCATGATGATGCTAGTATGTCGTTAAGCATAAAAGATTTATCAGAGAACTTGGATCTGTTTGAGGAGACAGGGTGGTCGGGGGAAGACCACTGGACTGTGTCCCTCAGTAGATATGGATTGTAGTCTATCAACAGTCCAGTTCAACCAATTACTAAAAGTAAGATGTAAGCACAGAATACTTCTCAACTTAATTATACAAATATATATTATTTATTTATATGAGAAGTTATAGGAGTATAAATTATATTTATATAATACTTACATAATAGTTAAGTATATTATGGTCATACATTATGTTCATTATTTCATGTGATATGTGCCATGGTATTCTAGACGATATCTAAGGTCCTTTAACATTTTAGTTAAAATGAAACTCATATAATATGTATTTTCTCATATATAAATTTGTAAAGGAATGCCAAAAGATAATAATGAAAACAGGGTATGTTAAAATGAAGGGCAAATTTAACAAAAACCTTACGGTTAGTCTAAGAATCTATTAGGATGATGCCCAGAGACAGATGAGAAACCAACCTTTGCTCTGTTTCTGCAGCCATAAGTTCAGGAAACGACAGGAACTAGCCAGAGATGCTGAAGTATGCTCAGCATGAGAAATGCTCAGGCTTGAGAGTGTACAGTCCTTTATTCTGCTTTTTCGTTCTAATGTGCATGGTGTAAATCTAAGAATGATGATACCTCTGGCTTAGGTGAGATTGTCCTAGCCTACAGGCCAAACTGCTTCAGTTTAGAAAGTGGCAATAAAGTTTCCTGAGGTCTGATTTGACCTTTATTCCCTGAGACTAATAATCCCCATTTGGGGAAGGTAAGAAGCTTACACCTCCACATGGTTGGAGAATGTTCTGTTTGCTGAGCATCCTGACTGCCTTGCCGCCTTTTGGAACTTTTGAGCGAGGAAGCTTTCTGTATCTTTTCTTTCCATCATTTCGAATCCCTCCTTGCATGTTGTTACGGTGGTCATGAAGTCACTCATCTTATTTCATCACCTCAGCCGCCTCAGAAAAAAAGACTTCAAGTTACCATAGAATAAATCATTCTAGTAGACAAAGGCAATTGAGGTAAAAACAAGTAGGAAATAGAGAAGACCGAAGGAAGAAAAAGCATAGAGAGTCTTGACAAAAAAGCGCCGGTACTGTTTTCCATATACTTATCCCAGGGCATTACAAGATTTGAAAAGAGAGAAATAGACAAATCAAGATGATACTACTTGGAGGCCAGAAATGTGGCCAGATTTTCTTTTCATGTCTTTCTTCCTCTATAATTGTGGACTAACATAGCCTTTTCCTGAGAAAGCATCTTTGCCTTTAGAGAACAAAGGATGGAAGGATCCCAGAATGGGTGTCAGTAGCAGATTGAATACAAGCTCTAGCTTGAAGCAAAATAAATAAGGAGGCTCTACAGATTTTCTTAGAGTTGCTCAACCAAATTCACCAGGATAAATAAAGGAAAAGGCAGGAATTTAATTCGAAGGTTTGTTTGAATTGTTTTGTTTTGTTTTTCTGGAATGTGCCTTGTACTGATTTCTTATAGATCTGTAATAGATGCACTTGAGGGCAGTGTCATACACCAATTAAGTTAGAGATAGGCTCTGTCTTTTCCTCATACAGTTAGAGGAAATATATATCTCGTGGACATTGTTGATTTCTTTTCTGAAGTCACTGATTTTTATAAAGAACACGCATCAAAGGGTTACTTTTGGTCTTATCCACCAAAGTACATCCATTTGGTGCATCCTTGGCATCAAAGGTCATGGCCTTCTGCTTGATAGTTCGGCTAGAGAACTTAGGTCATGGGAAGCATGTTTCTAATAAAGGATACTTCAGTGGTAATTATGTAAGAACTTTATACATATCCACCAATAACAGTTTGTCCTTTTTAAGTAAACTGGCGTTTGAGTCCCTTGTGTGTCTCAGGGTAGGCTAATTAAGCTGTTAGCAGAAATAACATGATTTTAAATATCTCGAATACATAGGCAAACTTCCCACACAGAAATAACAAAGTCACTTTTATGATTACTAAGCTTAAGGATGCCAGTAAATTTACACTTTTTCATCTACTTACACCTTTATTTTGAGTGACAAGTTTGACAACAAGTGTTTAATACTAGAAAGCGACATGAGGTATTTTTACTTGGAAATGCCGAGATGAGTTTTGAAATTATAGGCTTCTTAGTATAAGGAAATCTCGTAGATGATAAACTTGGTAAGCTGGATATCAGAATCATATTTTAGTGGTGGATAAAGACTTAAATGTGTTTCAATGTGATCAGAATGAGCAGTAAGATTTTCCCATGCTGATTATACGGCCGTGTCCACCCTAGATCACATTGTCTATATTAACATGCCAGAAAATGAGGAACCAGATTCCTACCTATCTGTGCCTCTGAATATATTTGTCTTAGTTTTCTTACCGGAAAGATCACCATATTAGAAATGCAGTCAAGATTTAATAATCCAGTACATAGCAACGTCACAATCATCCATAGCCTCAGAGATGCAACAGTACTATAAGAACTGACGGGAAGTCCTAATAAGATTCAAGACAAGAGTGAGCTCATATGATACTGAATTTAGTAGTCAAATTTCAACACGTATCTGGAAAACATACCTTGGACTTGAAAAGCATGATTGAATAAATCAGAAACTTCCACCCAGAAATTTCAGCTCCCCCCCCAGAGCATTGCTTTCTCTAGCACACAGATTTGTGAGCAGTCAAAATTTGCTTTGCACTTCATTTGTGAAGTGCAAATTGCTTATTCAGCCCTCCATAAAAAAATGATGCTTTCTGCTGCTGGAAAGGTTATGAAATTATGTCCACTTAAATCTTCACAGTGCTGCAATTAGGTAGATTGAGGCACACTGTGCCAGGGTACAATACAATGGGCAGTATGAAACTAGCAGAAATGGAATGAAGGGGCAGGATTGGGCAGTGAGTGGGTAGTGCCCCCATTTTAAGAATTTGATTTGAGGGGCTCCTGGGTGGCTCAGTCGGTTGAGCGTCTGACTTGGGCTCAGTTCATGATCTCGCAGGTCATGAGTTTGAGCCCCGCATCGGGCTCTGTGCTGACAGCTCAGAGCCTGGAGCCTGCTTCGGATTCTGTGTCTCCCTCTCTCTCTACCTCTCCCCCACTCATGCTCTGTCACCCTCTTTCCTTCAAAAATAAATAAAAACATTTAAGAAAAAAGAATTTGATCTGAAAATCTTTCAGAAGGCTGGTGGAATTTACAGTAACCAAAATGAATATAGGTTATCTAAAATATGACTTATCACATTTTCAAATCATGCAAAGAGACTATCTGTTCAGCTTAACATTCATCCATCCATTCATTCATTCAAAGTTGAAGAGAATAGATGGCTCTCAATGGCAGAGGCGTCCACACTCTGTTCAGGGTAAGGGCTATCAGGAACATCTCCCACACCAAAATACAGATGTAAGGTAGATTTCTTGCTTTGTTACTGAAAGCTACCTTTTGCCGTTATTATCACATTTCAAATGAATACAATAAAGACCTAAAAACTTAATATTCCTTCTGTGTATTGCAGGTCAGTGGTGAAGTCAAAATCAGACTTCGAGTAACTTGAATTATTATTCCATAGACTGCTGCTCTTTTAATGTTTATTTGACAGAGAGAGAGAGAGAGAGAGAGAGAGAGAGAGAGCTCACATGCATGTAAGCAGGGAAGGGGTAGAGAGAGGGGGATACAGAGGATCTGAAGCAGGCTCTGTGCTGACAGTGCAGAACCTGATGTGGGACTTGAACTCCAACCGAACCATGAGCTGAGCTGAAATCCAGTCGGATGCTTAACTGACTGAGCCACCTGAGCCACCAGGCACCCTATAGACTGCTGTTTTTAAGACCACTTGTTTAGAGATTGAAAGTTACAGTAACTAAATCAATCATAGAAATAACAAATTTCATTAAGTATTGCTATCTACAGGTTTTGGTGCATATGTTTAGTCATATGTAAACAGATATAGAGAGTAAAATTATCTAAAATATTAGTGGCGTTCATTATGATGTTAAAAAAGTGGTACTTAAAGTCCTTCAAGTAAAATGAATATTGATTTGGAAATAACAATTGGAACTATTTACCATTACTATATTCAAACTTGATAGTTTCATCAAGCAGTAATTGCTAATGGGCTTAATATCCTGTGTTAATTAAAAAAAATTAATGGTCAATGATTAAGAGCCAAATATTTTCAAAAATATTTATTTATTTTTCATATTAACAATGAAACATTAAATATTTCGTAGGGCCAGATTACCAAAACCACTTATTTTCACGATTCTTCTTTGTTTGGGCAATTCCGAAAAAGAATTGTGTTGATTCCACCACTCACCATAAGGCAGAAATGCTCAACCTCTCCACTCTCTGTTTGCCTCTCAGTCATATCTTTTTCATTTCTTCATGGTGGAAATTCTACTCAATAAACAATGCTATAACACGTTCATACACAGTACTCTTTACCTGGCTCTTTCAAATGTTGTAAAGAAAATTAAAACGTCTTCTCTTTGGTACAGTTTTGGTTTGTTTACATAAGTTTTACCAAAAAAAACATTGAACACGTATTTATAACAACTTGTGTAAAATTGTCCATCATATTGTGAGAGACACAGAAATAAAATATGGTTCGTGATCTCAAGGTGTATGCGATGTAGAGGAAATAAATATAAATTCAATGTCATCATCATAAGTATATGTATGATCTATAGATATTTTATAGGGGATCCCAGAGAAGAAAGGCCATATTTATTACTCAGCAGAAAGAAGAAAACATTTTGCCATTTCCACTGAAACTCCAGAGTAAAACCTGGTCACAATTATAACAACTACAAATATGTTCCACTTTAAAATTATGTAAAAATTTATACACTCCCATATTTTGTTCTCATTTATTTCTTTAAAATAGTCCTGTGAAATAGAGTAGGTACTCTCATCACCAGTCTGTAGATGAAGGAAATTAAATGAGAGAGGTTAACGATCATTTTAAAATCAGTAACAAGTATGGACTCCAACCCAGAAGTTCTAAGTAAATTCAGTTTTGTTTTGTTTTGTTTTGTTTTTAGCTTTCCCTTAAGATAAAAAAAAAATTCTTAAAAACAAAAACCTTTCTTACCTCCCTAAGGTACTCATAAAAAAGGCAAATTTATCATCATATTCCTGTGTACCTAACTCTTCCAAATACATTTAAAAGTACTTTTTTTTCCTCTTAGAAAAAGAAGTTACCCTGAATCATTTATGACCATAGTAGTCAGGATTTGGGTTTTATAGCTTTCTGGACAGATGGCAGCTTCAGCATAGACAAACACTATTTGTATATAGAGTTCGAGCTGACTGTAAAAAGGAAACGTGTATCCTACTAAATTATTAACCAACACCATATTCCCTGTAATATTTTAGGAATTCTAAATGTTAATTTTCGTTGCTCTTATCAATATCAAGTTCATTCAACAAATGTTTATGAACATCCACTGTGTTCTAGAATGTGTAAAGGACCCACTACTAGAAAGATGAACTACTAGAAAGATGTAAGAGATTCTTGAAATTGTGTTTAATCTTATTTCACAAACCTGAAGAATTTAAGCATTACTTATAAAGTTATATAGTTGGTTAACAGTTTGCCAAATTTTTTTCAGTGTTCTTTTGATAGGCAAAACTAGGATTCATGGGTATTTATTTTTTATATTTCCTTTTTTAAGTGTTTATTTTTTTGAGAGTGTGTGCACACGCACAAAAGCGAGGGATGGGCAGAGACAGAGATACACAGAATCCGAAGCAGGCTCCAACCTCTGAGCTGTCAGCACAGAGCCAGACATGGGGCTCAAATCCATAAACTGCGAGATCATGACCTGAGCTGAAGTCAGAAGCTTAACCAACTGAGCCACCCAGGGGCCCCTATTTTTTTATATTTCTTTCATTTTTGATGGTGTCTCTAATATTTTCAAAGTAACCTCCTAGCAGTTGTATGTTCTAGTGCAATCTGTAAATCCTAATACATCATCTTGCCTTTGTGGTAGCATTGTATTCAAAAATAAATACTCATTGGCCACAGAATATTCTAAATCCTCTTCAGGTATTTGTATTTTGTAACAAATTGAATGAAAATACCACCATGTTTTATATTGCCTTACTAGATATTACTGCTCAGCTATCACTCCAGTATAGGACTGTGATTGTTGCATATGAGTATAAACATTTTACAAAATAAACTTTTCAAAAAATAATGTTAACACTTACTGAGCACTCAGTATAGTACCAGTAAGTGCACGGCGTAGTTTTCATTGACCCCATTTGGGAAATAGGCAGTGTAAGGCTTAGGACATGTGAATATATGTGAATAAACATATGTGGGAAATACGCAGTAAAAGGCTTAGGCATGTGAGTATACGGGAAGACCGTACAGTCAGTGGTATAAGCATATTCAAACTCATATCTCTGTGACTGCAGAACATACATTCTTAACCAGGATAGCTGAGAATAAAAAATATAGTGTGACAAGGGTTGTGAAAGCCCAGGCCTGTCTTTCAAGTGTAAGAAACATGAAGATATGTTTAGGGAACATTCTACAAGGACTGAGCTGTCCCTCCATTCTTGATTTCAATTCTCTAAATAATGGATTAGAAGCAGCTACCATAGCACTTGGTAACACAGCTTGCTCTGATATTGGTAAAGAATAAAAGTAAAATGGACCCAATTGAAGAGAAATTCTGGAATTAAATGTCTATAGAAAGAAGAATTTGGTTCTGCCATTTTCCTGTGAGGAGAAAAAAAGTTGCACAGTAGAGATTGACATTGTAAAACACATTTCATTTTTTTTTTTTGTAAGCAACGGTCAGAATTACTAAATAGACAAAATCTTATAAGTTATTATTTGTGCCACTGTTACTGAAACACCCTGTTATATTTAAAAGATTAAATACCAAAACATGTTATTTCTGTGTCTAAGAGCTTAGACTTTAGAATAAGTCACTAACAAATAATCAATGAATTAGTAAATAGATGGTGATTGATAGATAAAATGGTTTGGTAATATATACTTCATATAAATGACTGGGAGTGAATCTTCCTACAAAGGGTTTTCAATGTGATGGCAACCTTGCCTTAAATCTAGGAAACTTAACTACATAGGTTTCATCAAGTCTCTTCCAAGTTTGTTAATTGCTAAGAGAACCTGCAAATTCCAGGTTCAGAATACCAAAATTCAAGTCCTTGCTCTGTCAATTTTTAGCAGTTATATTTGAGTTGTGTACTTCACCTTTCTCATCTATAAAATGAGGATAATGACTCTCCTCTCAAAAAGTCATAAGACTGGAATTAGAAAAGTGTTTTGTTTTTCATAAATGGAGTATCACTGAAATATTTGAATGGTGCCCTCTGACATTTTAAAATATGTAATGGACATTTGTGTTTTTTTCTATAGCCTAGTGTCCTCAAGGTTGTTGCATCCGTGTATACCATGTGATTTCACTTATAAGTGGAATCTTAAAAAACTAGACTGAACACACACAAAAACAAGCTCATAGATACAAAGAGATTCGTGGTTTCCAGAGGGGAGGGGGTTCAGAGGTAAATGAAATATGTGAAGGAAGTCAAATGATACAAACTTCTAGTTATAAAGAAGTCATATGGTTGTAAAGTACAGCATGGTGACTAGTTAATAATAGTTTATTGCATTTGAAAGTTGCTACAAGAGTAAATCTTAAAAGTTCTCATCACAAGAAAAAACCTTGATGTATGGTGATGGATGACAATGAGACATTGTAGTCATCATCTTGCAGCTTATACAAATATGGAATCATGTTGAATATCTGAAATTAATATAATGTTACATGTCAATTTACCTCAAGAAAAAAGTAATGTGTAATAGACTTACTAATGATTGCAATCATATACATTTCCAAAGGTAGATATAGACAAGTGAAAATAATGATTTAGATTATAACATTAAGTCTTGAAGGTAGGGCTTTAAACCCATTTCTTCAGGGCACCTGGGTGGCTCAGTCGTTAAGCACCTAAATTCACTCAGGTCATGATCTCATGGTTTGTGGGTTCGAACCCTGCGATGGCTCTGTGCGGACAGCTAAGAGCCCGGACTCTGCTTCAGATTCTGTGTCTTCCTCTCTTTGACCCTCACCTGCTCACCTTCTTTCTCTCTCTCTCTCTCTCTCAAAAATAAACAAACATTAAAAAAATAAAATAAATAAATCCAATTCTTCTACTTAGTAGCTATATCTATTTAAGATTTCACTTAAACTTTGGGAGATGATAATAATCAGTGCCGATTTCTGTATATTAAGGATTGTCACTGCATAAGGTCATGATATAGTAAGGCTAGTTTTTATAGTATTTTGATTCAAAAATACGTGTTGTCAAACAATATTCTGAATTTAAAAAATCTACAGAGAAAATTTATAACAAACTGAGATTTCATTTCAAACTTTTAATATGTGGCAAAGTATTGATTTTAACATTATTTATATTTTTCAGAATTGCACATAAGCTATTTTGCTTCAAAAGTTATATTAGCTTTAAATGGCTCAGAAGATTGCCTATCTTTATTGTTTTTGCCTATCTTTATTATCTTCTCTCAAGAAAAAAGAAGGAAGATTAAAACTACTTACTATATTATGACCCTATGCAGTGACAACACTTAATATACAGAAATCGGCATTATTATCATCTCCCAAAGTTAGTCCATTCAGCTAAAGATTTATCAATTTTGTGGATCTTTTTATTTTTTTTATTAATTTTTTTTAATGTTTACTTATTTTTGAGAGAGACAGACAGAGTACCAGCAGAGGAGGAGTAGAGAGAGAGGGAGACAGAATTCGAAGCAGGCGCCAGGCTCTAAGCTGTCAGCAGTGTGCATCGTGGGGCTCGAACCCACCAACCCTGAGATTGTGACCAGAGCCGAAGTCGGACACTTAACTGACTGAGTTACCCAGGAACCCTGATTTTGTTGATCTTTTTAAAGAGTTGTTTAGGTTTTGTGATTTTTTTCTATTTTTATATTCTTTATTTCATTTACCTCTGCTCTAATCTTTATTTCCTTTTTCTGCTACCTTTGGATTTAGTTTGTTCTCCTTCCCCTTTCTTAGGTTATACAGTTAGGTTGTTGATTTTAAATCTTTTATAACTGCTTTAATGAAAGCATTTACAGTTACAAATTTTCTCCTCACTGCTTTCTCTGTGTCCTATAAGTTTTGGTATATTGTGTTTTTATTTTTATTTGTCTCTAAGTATTTTCTAATTCTCTTTTTTTTGATTCATTTGTTACTCAAGAGTGTATTGTTTAATTTTGACAGATGTGTGAATTTTCCAGTTTTCCTTCTGCTATTGATTTCTTCATCCTGTTGTGGTTAAAGAAGATACTTTGTATGCTATCTAGCTTTTAAAATCTATTAAGACTTAAATCAGGGCTAACATATGGTCTATCCTAAGAAATGTCCCTTGTGGACTTGGTAATGTATTCTGTTGCTGTGTGAACTCTTCTGTTTATATCTGTTAGATCTAGTTGGTTTATTGTATTGTTTAAGTCCTATATTTTCTTACTTATCTTCTATCTTGTTTTCTATGCATATTGAGAATGGGGTACTAAAGTCTCTAACTCGTTTTGTCGAAATGTCTATTTCTACCTTTAATTCTCTCCTTTTCGCTTCATATATGTTGATGGTGTTTTATTAGGTATGTAAATATTTATGATTATTATATAGTATTGTTGTATGAACCATTTATTAATATACATCCTTTGTTTTTTGTAACCTTTTTTTTTAAATTAAAGTCTGTTTTTTTCTGATATTAGTTACCCCTGTGCTCTTTTGGTTACTATTTGCATTGAATATTTTTTTCATCCTTTCACGTTCAACCTTTTTTTTTTTTTTTTTTTTTTTGCTGTCGACTCTAAAGTGAGATTTAGAGTCTCTTGTACACAGCATATAGTCAGATTTTTTTAAATTGACTCTGCTAATTTCTACCTTTGTATTGGAATTTAATTCATTTTTATTTAAAGTAAATATTGAGAAAGAAGGATTTACATCCCTCATTTTGTTGTTTTCTATATGCTTTACAGTTTTTGTGTCCTTCATTTCCTCCATGACTGTCTTCTTTTGTGTTTAGTTGTTATTTTGTAGTGAAATGTTTAAGTTTTTATTTCTTTTTGTGTGTATAATTTAGCTATTTTCTTTGTGGTTACAGTGGGGATTACGTTTAACATCATCCTAAAGTTATAAAACTGTAATTTGAATTTATACCCACTTAACTTTAATAACATACAAAAACTGCTTCTCTCAGTTCTGTTCCCAGTCCTTTCAGTTTTTGATGTCACCATATTGCATTTTATACATTTGTGTCAACACGAACTAATACTTTTTAATGCGTTAGTTTCTTAAACTATTAAAAAAAACAAAACTGGAGTTACTTACCACTGTTACAATAGTAATGGATTTTAAATTGTCCATATATATATTTTAAATCTCTCTTTCTTTACACAGCTTTGAATTACTGTCTAGTGCTCTTTCATTTTAACCTGCAGAACTCCCTTTAGCCTTGTTCATAAGGCAGGTCTAGTAACAAACTCCCTATGTTATTGCTTATCTGAGAAGGTATAATTTCCCCTCTTCTTTTCAAGTTCCTTATTGCCACAATAGATTTCTTAGTTCACATTAAAAAACAAAAAAACAAAAAACAAAAAAACACTCTGTATATATCAGTCCACTACCTTCCAGCCGGCAAAGTATCTGATGAGAAATTTCCTGAAAAGTTTATTGAGAAGTCTTTATATGTGACAACTCACTTTTCTCATGCTGCTTTAAAAATTTACCCTTTGGCTTGATTTTTGTTGTTGTTTGCTTGTTTTGGTTTGGTTTTGTGTGTGTGTGTGTGTGTGTGTGTGTGTGCGTGCGCGCTCATGTGTGTATGTGTACATATATATGTGTGTGTGTATATATATATTTTTTTTAATTTTAATTCCAGTGTAATTAACACACAATGTTATATTACACAGTGCTCATTAGGATAAAAGTACCTTTAATCCTTTTACCTATTTCACCCATCCCCCTACCCCCCTCCTCTCTGGTAATTATCAATTTGTTCTATATATTTGAGGTTTTTTTTTTTTTAATTTGTCTTTTTTTTTTTTGTTCATTTGTTTTGTTTCTTAAATTCCATGTATATGTGAACTCATAGGATATTTTTCTTTCTCTGGCTTATTTAGCTTAGCATTATACTCTCTAGATCCATCCATGTTGTTGCAAATTGTAAGATTTCATTCTTTTTATGGCTGAATAATATTTGTTTATATATATATTCCTTTATATATAATATTATATATATTATACATATAAATAATATTCCTTTATATATAGAATATATATATTTTATATATATATATAAATGCGTGTGTGCACGCACACACACACACACATACATCACACGTATGCCAGATCTTTACCCATTCATCTACCGATGGACACTTAGCTGCTTCTGTAATTTGGCCATTGTAAATAATGCTGCAATAAATATAGAGGTACACATATATTTTCAAATTAGTGTTTTTGTATTCTTTGGTTAAATATCCAGTAGTGCAGTTAATGGATCATAGGGTAATTCTGTTTTTAATTTTTTCAAGAAACTTCAAACTGTCTTCCACAGTAGCTGCACCAGTTTGTGTTACCACTAAGAGAGAATGAGGGTTCCTTTTTCTCCACATCCTTGCCAGCACTTGTTGTTTCTTGAGTTTTTTATTTCAGCAATTCTGATAGGTATGAAGTGATATATTATTGTGTTTTTTATCTGCATTTCCCTGATGATTAGTGATGTTGAGCTTCTTTTCATGTGTCTGTTGGTCATCTGTATGTCCTCCTTGGAGATATGTCTGTTCATGTCTTCTGCCCATTTTTTAATTGGATTATTTGAGTTGAGTTGTGTAAGTTCTTTGTATATTTTGGATACTAATACTTAGTCAGATATGTAATTTGCAAATATCTTCGCCCATCCCATAGGTTGTCTTTTAGTCTTGTAAGTTGTTTTCTTTCCTGTGCAGAAGTTTATATTTTGATGTAGTCCAAATTGTTTTTGTTTGTTTCTTTCTTTCCCTTGCCTTAGGAAACATATCTAGAAAGATGTTAGGGAAATTACTGCCTGTGCTCTCTTCTAGGATTTTTATGGTTTCATGACTCATGTTTATGTTCCTAATACATTTTGAGTTTATTTTTGTGTATGTTGTATTAAAGTTGTATAGTTTCATTCTTTAGCATGTAGCTGTCCAGTTTTCCAAACACCATTTGTTGAAGAGACTGTCTTTTTCTCATTGTATATTCATTCTCCTTAGTCAAAGATTAATTGACCATACCACTGTGGGTTTATTTGAGTTTTCTGTTCTGTTCTACTGATCTATGTGTCTATTTTTGTGCCAGTACCATACTGATTTGATTACAACAGCTTTGTAGTATAGCTTGAAGTCTGGAGTTAGGGTATCTCAACTTTTTTTTTCTTTTCAAGATTTCTTTGGCTGTTCAGGGTCTTTTGTGGTGTCATAAAAATTTTAGGATTGTTTGCTCAAGTTTTGTAAAAAAATCTGTTGCTATTTTGATCTTAATTGCTTTAAATCTGTACATTTTCTTGGGTGGTAAGGACATTTTAACAATATTTAGTCTTCCAATCCATGAGCATGGAATGTCTTTCTACTTCTTTGTGTCAGCTTCAATTTTTTTCATCAGTGTTTTACAGTTTTCAGAGTATCGTTCTTTCACCTCTTTGGCTAGGTATTTTATTATTTCTGTTGTAATTGTAAATGGGATCATGCCTTAATTTCTCTTTCTGTTGCTTCATTATTAATGTATAAAAATGCAACAGATTTCTGTACATTGATTTCATATTCTGCAACTTTACTGAAATCATTTAATAGTTCTAGGAGTTTTTGGTAGCCTTTCAAGTATTCTATACAGACCATCATGTCATCTGCAAATAATGAAAATTTTACTCTTTTCTTCCTTCTTCCCTGACCTACAGGAAAACTGAGTTTTCCCTCATTGAGGATGATGTTACCTGTGGGTTTTCCATATAAGCTCTCTATTATGTTGAGGTATGGTCTATCTAAAATTACTTTGTTAAAGGTTTTCTTCATGAATGTATATTGTACTTTGTCAAATGCTTTTGATGCATCTATTGAAATGATTATATAGTCTTTATGCTCTCTCTTATTGATGTGATGTATCATATGGATTTGTGAATATTGAATCACACTTGCATCCCAAGAGAAATCTCACTTTATCGTGGTGAATGTTTTTCTAATGTATTGTTGAATTCAGTGTGCTGGTATTTTGTTGAGGAGTTTTGCATCTATGTTCATTGGAAATACTGAGCTATAGTTCTATTTTTTGGTGTTATCTTTGGTTTTGGTATCAGGGTAATGCTGGCCCCATAGAATTGATTTGGAACTTTTTATTCCTCTTCTATTTTGGAAAACATCGAAAAGAATGGGTATTAACTCTTCTTTAATAGTTTGGTAGAATTCATCCGTCAAGCTGTCTGGTCCTGTACTTTTGTTTTTTCGAAGATTTTTGATTACTCATTCAATTTCATTGTTGGTATTAAGTCTGTTCAAAATTTCTGTTTCTTTCTGCTCCAGTTTTGGTAGGTTATATCTTTCTGGGAATTTATCCATTTCTTCTGAGTTGTCCAATACGTTGGCATATAATTTTTCAAAATATTGTTTATAATCCTTTATCTGTGGTATTGGTTTTTATTCTCTTCTTTCGTTTCTGATTTTACATGAGTCCTCTCTCACGTTTTTTCTCTTTTTTTTTGATGAGTTGTTGAATGGTTTATTAATTTTGATCTTTTCAAAGAACCAACTCTTGGCTTCATTGATCTGTTCCATTGTTTTGTTTGTTCATTTGTGTTTTAAGAATCTATACCATTTAGTTTTGATTTAATCTTTACCATTTCATTCCTTCTACTGGATTTAGGTATTATTTGTTCATTTTCTGTCTCCTTTAGGTGTAAAATTAGTTTTTCTTTATTTGAATTTTTGTTTTGTTTTGTTTCAGTTCCTCAGGTAAGCCTATAATGCTATAACCTTCCCTCTTGGAACAGCTTTTGCTATATCCCAAAGATTTTGGACTGTTGTGTTTTCATTTTCATTTGTTCCCATGTATTTTATATTTCTTTGATTTCGTAGTTAACCTATTAATTGTTTAGTAGCATGTTATTTAGCCTCCATGTATTTGTGCTATTTCCATATTTTTTGTTATGGGTGATTTCTAGTTTCATAGCATTATGGTCAGAACAGATGTATGGTATAACTTTTATCTTTTTTAATTTGTTGAACTTGTTTTATGGTCTAATGTCTAATCTATTCTGAACAATGTTCTTGTGCACTTGAAAATAATGTGTATTCTGCTGTTTTAGGATGGGATGTTCTGAATATATTTGTTAGGTACATCTGGGTCAATGTGTCATTCAAAGCTGCTGTTTCTTGTTGATTTTCTGTTTAGATGGTCTGTCCATGGGCTACTAAATTCCCTTACTATTGGATTATTATGTATTAGTTCCTTTATGTTTATTAACTATTATGTATATTTGTGTGCTGGGTGAATAAATATTTACAATTGTTAATGTCTTCTTATTGGGTTGTCTTCTTAATCTTATATAGTGTCTTTCTTTGTCTCTTATTACAGTCTGTAATTTACAGTCTGTTTTGTCCAATATAAGTATTGCTACCCCAGCTTTCTTTTCACATCCATTTGCATGATAAATCATTCCCTATCTCTTCACTTTTATTTATTTATATTCTTAATGCTTATTATTTATCTTTGAGAGAGAGAGAGAGAGAGAGCAGGGGAGGGGCAGAGAGAGGGAGGGAGACACAGAATCTGAATCAGGCTCCAGGCTCTGAGCTGTCAGCACAGAGTCCGACGTGGGGCTTGAACTCATGAACTGTGAGATCATGACCTGAGCCGAAGTCTGATGCTTAACTGACTGAGCCACCCAGGAACCCCTCCATCTATTCACTTTTAATATGCATGTGTCTTTAGGTCGGAGATGAGTCTTTTGTAGGCAGCATATTGATGGGTCTTGCTTTTTGATCCATTCCATCACCCTATGTCTTTTGATTAGAGCATTTAGTTCATTTGTATTCAAAGTAACTATTGATAGGTATGTATTTATTGTCAATTGTTACTTGTTTTGTGACTGTTTTGTAGTTCTTCTCTGTTCCTTTCTTCCCTTATTCTCTTCTTTCACAGTTAGTTGGCATTCTTTAGTGATATACTTCAATTACTTTCTCTTTAATTTTTGCATATCTATTAGTATGGATTTTATGGTTACCTTTAGGTTTCTATGTATCTTCTGGATATGGCAGTCTATATTGGGTTGATGGCCACTTACTTTTGAACCTATTCTTACTCCTCTCTCCCCACCCATGTTTTATGTATATGGTGTCATACTTTACATCTTATTATTTGGTGAGTCCCTTGATTGGTTTTCATAGACATATTTATTTTTACTGCTTTTGTGTTTCCCAGTTTTCTTACTCTTGATTATGGTCTTTTGTTTCCACTCAGAGCCACCTCTAATGTTTCTTGTTGGGTTGCTTTAGTGGTTGTGAATTACTTTTATTTGTCTGGTAAACTCTTTATCTCTTATTCTATGTTGAATGATAGCCTTGCTAGATAGAGTATTCTTGGCTGCAGATTTTTTTTTCTTTCAGCAACTTTAATGTGTCATTTTGGGCCTATAATGTTTGTGCTAAAAAGCTCACTGATAGCCTTATGGGGTTTCTTTTCTATGTAACCATCTTCCTTTGTATTGATGCCTTTAAAATTCTCTCTTTATAACTTCTTTTTGCCATTTTAATTACTGTATGTCTTGGTATGGATCACCTTGGGGATTCGGGGGAGGGGCGCAGATCTCTATGTCTCCTGGATTTTGCTATCTGTTTCCTTTCCCAGACTCAGGAAGCTTATAGCTATTATGTCTTCAAATAAATTTTCCAGTTTTCTCTCTCTTCCTCTGGGATCCCTATAATGTGAATTAGTACACTTGATGAAGTTGCTGAACTCCCTAAATCTATTCTCATAGTCCAGTGAGTATCTTTATAATCATTACTTTAAATTCTCTATCAGGCATATTATTTATCTATGTTTTGCTTAAGTCTCTTGCTGTGGTTTTGTCCTGTTCTTTCATTTGGGACATATTATTCTGTCTCCTCATTTTCTCTAACTCTCTGTGTCTGTTTCTGTGTGTTAGGAACGTCAGCTACATCTTCTGCTTTTGAAAGTAGTGGCCTTGGGGCGTTTGGGTAGCTCAGCCTGTTGAATGTCCAATTCTTGGTTTCAGCTCAGGTCATGATTTGGTGGTTCGTGGGCTCCAGCCCTACAAACACACTGACAATATGGAGCCTGGTTGCGATTCTCTCTCTTTCCCTCTGTCTTTTCCCTTCCCCTGTTTATTCTCTCTCTCAAAATAAATAAATTAAAAAAATTTTTAATAAAAACAGTGGCCCTATGAAGGAGAGGTCTGTAGTACAGTGACCCCTGTTTACTAGAAACTGGTACTGAAGGAGTATCTCTTCTGTGTGTTGTGTGCATACTGTTGTTGTGGCTTTTTCTTCAGTCCAGTCATCTGCAATGGCCTTTCTGCCTGTTATGGGCAGTGTTTGTGTCTTTGGTGTTAGTCAACCAGTCATGGGTCACCTGGGGCTTGCATTGAGTCAGACCAAGCATTTGCCAAAGATACAATAGCACCTCACTGCAGGTTTCTTTTCCTTTCTTGTCCCCTGAGAAGCTCTCATTGTTGGGTGGGGCATGCAATCAGAGAGCCGTCTACCCCAGCCCAGTGCTCGCGCCACATTTTGACTGGTATGTGTGGTTATCTTTCCCTCTCTACAGGGAAGGAGTCCCTTTGGATTGGTGTTGGCCCCTGTCAAGGCTGCTTGCCTACTACCACACTTGTGGTCTCAGCTTGAATGGTTACCTGCCAAGAGCATACTGGAGGGGGCAGATCAACAGTGTGCTGGGGGGAGTGAGGAGTTAGTCCTCTGCAAAAGGGGATGAGCTTCTAATAGGATCAGAGCTGGCCAGGGGTAATCCACAAAGCATGCGGGGATGGTGTGCATGACTTTAACAAGGTATGCAGTGGTCTTCCATGAAAGGGGACCCACTGCAGCTAGGACAGAGGCCCCACAAAGCATGCAGTTGGGAGATGCAGTGTTGTCAACTTGCACCCGTCTCCTGGGGGAGGCGACCCGCAGCACTGGGACTGAGGAAAGGCGGGCTCAGGGGGTGGATCCTGAAGCCCAGGAAGTTGGGGGAAAGGGCACAGTGTTAGCAAGTTAGGTAGTGAATGTGGGTACAGTGCTGGTTCCCTCAGGTGGTTATTTGTTTAAACAGGGCATGGGGGAGGGTGGGCAAAGGATAGAAATGGTACCTGACAGCTTCTTTGTTCCCGGAGAAGTCTCCCAACAATATCTGTTCCTCTAGGACAGGCTCTGAGACTATTAAATAACTCTCCCTACCACATGCCCCAGATGATTTTCAAACTGCTGCTTCTATGCTGTATCTTCATGGGGCTATTTGTTCTGCTGTCTCTTTAAGGGCAGAGACTCAGTTTTCCATCTCCCTTTAGGCTCTCCCAGAACCAAACCCACTGATTTTTAAAATTCTAGGCTTTAAGTACCACTGGTTGTAAGAACTCATGTAATTTGGCCTGTCTGGTTTTCAAAGTCAACTATTATGGGAACACACCTTCCTGGAACAGTCTCTCCAGTGTGATAGTCTGTTTCTCTACCCTCTCTGTACCTGAGGGTCCCCCTCCTCCAGTGGACAGTCCTGCAAGTTTGTTTAGTTTCCCACCATGTCTCCACAGTTCCTATCCTCTTCAGTGTGGTCTCTTCTCTACATTTAGTTATGGAGTTTGTTCTGCCAGGCTTTGGGTTGTTTTCTGGGTTATTTACACTGATATGAGTGTTATCTAGGTGTATCCATAGTACCAGGTGAGCTTAGAGTCCTCCTAGTCTTCTATTTTCCTGGCTTTGACTGTTGACAGTTGGTTTCTAATGTATCTTGATATGGGTCTCTTTGAGTTTATGCCACTTGGAGTGCATTGAGCTTCTTAAATGTCCATTTTCATGTCTTTAATTAATTTGGGGAATATATTGATCATTATTTCCCCAATTATTTTCTCTCCCCTTTTCAATTTATTTTCTCCTTCTATGACTATTACAATGCCTATATTAGTCCTCTTTATGGTGTCTTACAGGTCTCCGGGGCTTTGTTTACTTTTCTGCAATGTTTTTTTTCTTTCTATTCCTCAGATACAATAGTTCTCATTGTCCTATCTTCAAGTTGGCTGGTTCTTTCTTCTTCCTGCTTAAATCTGCCTTTGAATACCTTCGGTTATTATGTTTTTCATCTCTAGAATTTCTCTGTTTTCTTTTGAGGTTTCTTTCTCTTTACTGTTTTTTCCATTTTGCTCATACATAATTTTCTTAACTTTCACCATGTCTTCCTTTAGTTCTGTGAGCTTCTTTAAGAAAGTAATTTTAAAGTTTTTATCTAGATCTCTCATCAGGTCTTTTTCAGTGACATTTTGTTGGTTTATTTTTCCTTTGCATGAGACATACTTTCTCATATTCTTTGTATGAGACATACTTTCTCTATTTCTTTGTATGCCTTGTATTTTTATTGTTGAAAACTGGACATTTGGAGCTAGTAATGTAATTATTCTTCAAATCTGAGTGTTTTCATTCCACGGGGCTTGATTGGTTTTTGTTTGCTTGTTTTTTATGTATTTGCTTTTATTTATATTTGTTTGTTCCTTTTATTTCATTTTATTGTTGTAGTCTGTCCCTGTGCTGATTATCAGCCTGAGGCATAAACTTTATGCTGTTGTAAGGTCTTTTCTGAGCCTACACCTTCTTCTAGATATACAGAGTGACTTCCTAATGTCCTTTGTATATGCAGTTGCTTCACAATGTCCTACTCTTTGTTGTCTAGCTCCCAAAAGTTAAATGAGGGAACAATACCTGGAAGTCACTTTAACTGGAGTACAACAATGGGAATAGGTGCAACAGTTGCTACTTCTTTGTTTGTGCCTCTGTATTAAGAAGCAGCAATCGGGGCACCTGGGTGGCGCAGTCGGTTAAGCGTCCGACTTCAGCCAGGTCACGATCTCGCTGTCCGGGAGTTCGATCCCCGCGTCAGGCTCTGGGCTGACGGCTCAGAGCCTGGAGCCTGTTTCCGATTCTGTGTCTCCCTCTCACTCTGCCTCTCCCCCGTTCATGCTCTGTCTCTCTCTGTCCCAAAAATAAATAAACGTTGAAAAAAAAATTAAAAAAAAAAGAAGCAGCAATCAGTGTGCCAGTTCCCCAGGATTTGGAAATGAGGGTTATATTGACCCACCCTGTCCCCTTCAAGCTGTTGTGTAAGCTGCTTCAGGAATATGTGCATAGCTGCGTGCCATTGGAGCAAGGGGTGGGAGACAGATAGCTGCCACTATTTTGAGAGCTGAAATTGACTAAAATTACCTTATTTTACTGTCCAAGCCTTCTCTGGGAAGATAAAATTCTTTAATAGACTCCAAACTTCCAAAATAGTTACATCAGATGGATTCTGCCAGTGCAATTGTTGTCTAGGTGCACAGACTGGTTTCTGGTTCTTCCTACTCTGCCAGCTTCCTAGAATCCACCTCTAGTATAAATAATTTTAAGAAGATGCTCTTTAACTGTGGTAAAATAATATTGTTGTTAAGAACGTATTTTATAGTGTAGCATTTAAGTTCCCTTCTAGCTGTGATATTTTCATTTACTCCTTGGAAATTTTATTTATAGGTATTAAACAATGGCATATACCCATTATATGTTCATGAACTTGGTACCTATTTGTATATCTCCATTGGGAAATGTCTGGTCAAATCTTGTTTCTTTATTTTATTTTTATTTTTATTTTTTTGCGATATGTGTGGTGTTTTGATTTGTTGGGCTTTGTTTGTTTATTTTACAATGTGTTATAAGTGATTTCCATATTCTGGATATATGTTAAACATCTGTTTCACAAATAGTTTCTCTTAATCTGTGTCTTTTTATTTTTTAATGATGCTGTTTAAAGAACAGAAGTTTTTATTTTGGTGAGGTCCTAAGTGTCATTATTTTTATTGTTTGGTTTATTCTTTTTGTACATGATAAATGAAAATTTTGGCTAATCTAAGGTCACCAAGAATTGGTCTTATATTCATCTACAGGATTTATGCTTTTACTCTAATATTTTGGCCTATAAATCACTTCTGTTTAATTTTTTTTAATATGATATGGCATAAGAATAGACTATTTTCTTTTTGTATATAAAATTATTCCAGAAACATTTTTTTAAAAGATTTCATTTTCCCCATTGAATTATTTCTGTACGTTTTTTGGAGAATCAATTTGCTATATATGCATGGGTCTGTTTCTCACGTATTCTGTTCCACAGATCTACGTTTTTATCTTTACATTATCAATACCATAATGTCTTCATTATTGTTGCTTTAGTATGTTTTAGAATCAGATTATGTGAGTACTTCAAATTATTTTGTTCAAAAACTGTTGACAATTCTAAGTTCTTTTCATTTCCAGAATGAGGAAACTGAAATTTTGAGGTATTAAATAGCTTCCCTAAATTCAGAATAATTAACAAATTAAACACTGGTTGTTTTACTTTGTGAGCCATTAGTAACGCTCTAACTAAGTAGCTAACATCTAGTCCAAGCAATTCATTGATTATATAACTACCTGGCCACTGAAGACATCACCTAAACTTATTCTTCTTTTGTAATTTATTTTTCAGCCAGGAAAAAAACTACTCATTTCCATGACATTATTTAAACACTATTTTATAGAATAACTTTTAATTTTCCTAATTTCCTCTGTGAAAAATGCTGTGTTTAATATGTGTATATATATACATATATATATATGTATATATATAATGTACACACACGTATATGTATATATACATATATATGTAATATATAATGTATCGGACCCTTGTCATTTATGAGAATGTAAAGAATAGCTATGCTATAAATATTCTATGATAGAAATAATACTATTAAAATTACCAAGAAAACATGACAAATTTTATTGTGATTTCTAGGAATGGTTAATAGAAAAAAATGTTTTTTAAAATTATGTTAGTCCCTTAATAGATTTTTCTCAATATGTGTCTAAAAAATTCTATTACTTATCTGCTCTAGGAAGGGCCTAGGGAAACTTGCCCAGCAATCATAAATGCTGCGTTCATTCTTCCAGCTATCTTACTTTGCATGCCACACTGGACCACAGGTTCGTGAGCAAAAGTGCAGAAGGTATGAAGCATAAACTTCTGTACCATAAAACGTGCAGTTGATGGAAAGTCAAATACAGAAAACACCCACTCTTACATTTTAAAAAATATCATCTTTGAATACAAATAAAGGTAATACATATTACATGGTAATTACATTTTTAAGACATTATTTCTAATAGATGTATGAGGAAAAAAACACATAATATGCAAGAGAAAAACACCTGTAAACTTTTTTTTGTGGCTTTTTTCTCTTAGGTACATTTACAATGCCTTTACCAAAGTAATTTAGCTATTGTAGATACTTAAAGGGAATGTTGTTGTTTTTTTTTTATCTGAAGATGTAGTCAGAATTTATTTTCAGAGATGGTCTTTCTCCCTTGCACAATACGAGGCTGGACTTGATGATCTCAAAGGCCCCCTGTTTTCCATTATGCCATCTTTTGAACATGCAGAGTTTGGCAAAAAATGAATTATCTGTAGTTACTTTAGATCTATACAAGAAATCAAAGCAAACACGTCTCCTGAGTGTTTGGATAATTTATATCTAACATGACTTGAGGCCTGATTCTACTGCATAATTATAAGTGAGCAGTATAGGCCACAAAATTTCCCTGCAAACAAGGTTTAACAACTTCCAGTAAATACCTGTAGCATATCAAATAAGCTTTTTAGTTTGTTCCATATTAAGCTTTTTTGTTTCTTATTATACTTTTAGATAAATATTGGCCTTTTAAAAATGTTGATGTCCTTGTTACAAAATTTAGGGTAGTCTGAAGATATGGACATTTAGATGATAATTAGAATCATTGAACATCCTAATGTTTCAAAATTTGTTTCAAATGTTTGACTCTATCCACACTTTATGTAAGTGTCCTTACGTAATTAAGGAAACTTCCTTTATTAGCAATATTTCTTCCTTCATTATAATAAAATTTCAAATTAAGAAACTATTTCCTAATTGGAGCTCCATCCAACCTTTTCATGGGTCAGGCACACAATAACAATGTTTTAATAAAATGTTGACTTGATTTCTATTTATTTATATAATGGCTCTATAGGAAAACAATAGCCTGTGACAAAATTAAACCATGTTAATTATTTTGGTTTATAATGTGAAAATGAACTAGATTCAAGTGTCTCTTTTGAGCCAATGTTCTTGCCTACCTGGACAGTAAAACGAAGCCAAATGCCTTGTCTCTTTATCTTGCGATTCACTTTCCGCTTGCACATAAAGGTCAGACAAGCATTATTAAAAATGTGAGTGCAGCCGACACTGTCTACAGATGACTTAGCTTAATTTTTTTGTAAAACCTTAAGAAAGTTTTACATTAATACTAACAGTGAGTGCCAAGAAAGCTTTTGATTAAATTGATATTAGATGATTTGTCTGAAGCTCAATGACTTTAGGAGTATTTACTAAATGGCTGGAAAATGGATAGTCATGGGAAAAGTGCCCATGTTGTACACTTTTTTAGATGCTTTGTTTTTTAATGAATAACAAAACAAATGCAAGAACTCTTTATTGTTTTATTCAGAATCATGGGTAATTTTCTTGAAAATTAAAATACACTATACTATTTTCTACATTAAAATGAAATTTATTGAGCCGAATTTACAAACAAAACACATTTAAGTACACAGTTTTTTTGAGATTTAACAAATGTATTCACCTATGTAGCTGACATATTCAAGATATAAATCATTTTCATCATCCAAATGGATTACTAATACCCTTTGCAGTCAACTTCATTCATCCCCTTGGTAACTAAGGTAGATTTTCTAGCTGTATAAATTATATTTTTATTTTCTGAATTTTTTATGGCTTTTGTTCATTCATTATATTGTTCCATGTATACACCTAATTTTTAGTTTTATTACTAATTTTTTCAATGTAAGCTTTTTAGTTTCTTTATAATAAACTCAGTTTTGAAAAGATGACATAATTTAACAGGAAAGTGAATTAAATCTCATTTTGGTCAGATGAAAACTAAGAAATTATAAGACTATACAATTATAAAAGGTACATAAAAGTAACACAAACTTGCTCTATAGACTTTTGAATGTTAGTACCAGTAGGGGAAACCTTTAAATATGAATATTAATCTCAAAATATATTAAAAAAGAGATTTATTTATATTACAGAAAACCTATAGGTTTTCTTTTCCTAGGAATACAGCATTGGAGTTGGAGATACATGAGTTCCAATCTTGGCTCTATTGCTCGTAAGCCAAATGTATATTCACAAGTCACTCAACCAGTCCAAGCTTCCAATTCCTATGAAACGGAAAAAAACAAAAACAAAACCTAAGTTTGCAATAGACAGTAAATGGGAAAGCATACCTTAGACACCTAACATACAGTATGTAGTAGGCACTCAATAAGTGTAATGTTTTCTTAACTATTTCAATAGAACCCATAAACTACTCTGTATTATTTTGCTTTATTACAACCAAAAATATGTAATTCCTCTCATAGGAGTTTTCATAAATTAAAATTTTGATGAACATAGACTATTGTCTTTTTCTGTTAACAAAATCAAGCCTATAATCCATATATATTTATAATTGGAATCACACCGACAACTATTCTCTTAGCAACTCTGCCTTCAACAGTAGTCACACTCATTCGTTTAGTTTATTCATTCTTTCGTGTGCATGTAACGTTTATTGAGAGCCTACTGTGTGCAGTCACTCTTCTGAATACTCATTCAGATCTCTGTTAGGTTTTATTTAATTAGATAGGTTTTTCTGAGAGCCCAATCTGACATAGTACTACTTAGCATTCTCTTTCTCTCTTCCTCTGGTATTTTAAGCCCTTCATCTAAGCTTATGCAACCATTCAATTGTCTCTCCCCTTTTCTTACAGAGTATGTCTGAGAGCTTATGTCCAGATAAATCACTAGTTGAGAGGCCACTAATCATAGCCTTTGTTTATATTTTCATGTCGTTCCTATTATATATTTTCCACTTATAAAATAAATTGCCCTAAGCAACCTTAGTCCAGGGAAAAGACCCAACTGAATGTAGCCAAAATTTCTAATTTTAGATGAAAACACTTGGAATTGGTGAACATGAAATAGAAGGTCTTGGACAAAGTCACTTATAATATTTTCTTTTTCTTCAAAATAGCCTCAATCCTGTAGAAATGATAACAGCTATGTTCAGGAAAAATAGTCAATTTTAGATGTCAAATAAAAGCTTTTGTAGTAACATCAGGTATTTTTTAACAGAATTTCAAATAGATTCTTCTTTTAGGGTAGAAGGAAGGATATAATCATTATATGTCAATATAATGTGTCAATATAAGTGTCAATCAATTATTTTAAATTATCATGTTCAACAGGTTTTTTTTTTCTATAGACAGTATCACCTCACCATATATATATATATATATATATATATATATATATATATATTTATATGGTGTATATATATATGGTATATATATATATATGGTGTGTATATATATATATGGTATATATATATATATGGTGTATATATATATGGTGTATATATATATATGGTGTATATATATATGGTATATATATATGGTGTATATATATATATGGTGTATATATATATGGTATATATATATATGGTGTATATATGTATGGTGTATATATATATGGTATATATATAGTGTGTGTGTTTATATATATACATATATATATCATATATATATATGGTATATATATATAGTGTGTGTTTATATCTATACATATATATATATCCTTTTTAATTTTGGTTTGGCATGATGACAGTGGATTTTATTCTGATTTTGTCTAGACTGAAGCTGGAACCATATTCAATTAAGGTAAATTCTACTTCACTCCAATTAAAAGGAGGCAAGTTTGCTTATTGTACCCCAATTTTAACACGCTTAGAAAACATGTTTCTTTTCTTCCTTTTAGAGACGGAAATGACACTCATGTTTTCTGAAATCCAATTTTATATGTTCGTTTTCATTTCTCTTGTACTTGAAATGTTCTGACGTCTGGACCCAGGAGATAAAAGATTTTTATCTCTGTATTCTCAGGGTTTGAAAAGAAAAAGAAAAAAATTACCAAGATGCCTTTTCTTATGCTAAATTTAAACAGTTTTACTCTGGAGTTTAGCATTTTTTCAACACTCTTAGATGAAAGACAACAAATAATTCCACTTGATAGATTAGTTTTAATTTTTAGAGATTCCACGTGTGTGGCATTTGTCTTCATGACGTGTTATTGATGGGTAACAGTAATTCAGATTTGTTTTCTGTAAGCCCAGATAGGTGCATCCCTTTGTTTTCAAATTGAATACATGATGGTTATTCTGTGTTCTGACCGTCCTGATCTAGATGTAAATGGGAGAAAAATCAGTGCATCTGTGATAAGCACTATCATTGAAATTTGTAGAGGAGCTAAAGGGACATCTGGTCCAAAGGTGAGAAAAGCTGGAGGAGATATCACAGGTGATTGTGCTGGGGGTATGTAAAGCCGCAATTTTGAGTGTGTCCCAGTAAAAACAGGTAAATGTAGAGGAAGAGGCACCAGATAGAGGGAATGTCTTGTATCAACACAAGGCATGAGCTTATTTTTAGAATGATAAGCATTCTTGTATGGCTCTCAGATAGGATTTAGAAAGGAGAGTTATGGATAGACATGGAAAGATGAATCAAGGTTGCACTGAGAAAGTCCTTTTCATGCAGCACATAGAGAATTTGAACTTTTTCTTCTGTAGTCAGTAGCTTCAGGAAGCCTTAGCATCCAATTTGTGTTTTAGAATCCAGTAAGTAAAAAAACACTTAGCAGAGGTGTGAAGAATAGAACTGAGCAGCATATAAATTTTCTATTGATGTATAACACATTACCCCCAAATAGTCCACCACCACAATTCACCGTGTTTCCCAACAGTTCGCATCCCTTCCACATTCAAAATCCACTTGTCCTTTCTTAAAACCCCCAAAAGTATCATTCCATTGAAGCTTTGGCTCTGTGTCTAAAATCTTATCTAAATTAAATCCAGGTGTGGAGAAGGCCCTTGGACGTAGTTTTTTTTTTTAGTATAGCATTTTTAGTATAGTTCTTCTTGACCTGTCTTCTTCTTACTCAACATATGACAGTAGAACAAGTATAGGACAATCCATAGACATTCCTGCTCATAAAAAAGAAAAATTGGAGACACAAAGGTGTAATTGGTCCATAACAGTTCTAAAATCCAGCTGAGAAGTTTCTTGACTACCACTCATGTGTTGGGAACAATTCTCCATGGCCTCTCTGCTTTCACTTTTACTGTCTCATACTGTTCAGTTCAACCTAGTGATGTTCTGCATATATAACTCTTTTATAAACTTTGTGGATCTTCTGTAAATCTCATTGGGGTTTAATCCACTAGACAAATGTCAGCCACAAGATACCTCCAGTTAAGCCTGTGTCTCCCTTGGGCTGCTTTGAAGACGGCTACAGACCAATGCCAAAAACCATATAGTTTGAGAGGATCTCTCAGGCACATTCTTTCATGTGACTGAATAGTACTCTGACTGAATTTTGTCTTCCTGAGATCTTAATAAAATATTTTACAGTCATACCTTTGACTTAATATTTGGACTATATTTTCTTGGCAATGACCTGGATTGGATATTTGCTCAGAAGTCATTTCTTAATTTTTATGCCATTTGACATCTGCAAAGGCTTAATGTTTCCAAACCCATCAGTCTCGGCTTTTGTTTTACAGCCTTTCCTCTAGTGTATCTCTCTCCTTTATTAGCACCAAGAAGAAACCACATGACACTTTTAAAAATGGTTGAAAATCCTCTTAACTATATTACCCAGTTGATTAAGTATATTTCCTACTTTACACAGAATTGTTAATAAGAGGGTTGCTATGCTTCCTGCTGCTACATGAGAAGGTTCCCTCTTCATTCATTTCCAATAACTTTTGCCTCACTTCTCTGTAAGCACTTATAAAAGACCCCTTTAAAAGTCACCCACAACCTTATAAAAGACTCTGAAGCTTCTCCAAGGAATTTTAGGATTTTACTGCTTTATTTTCAGAGCTCACTACCTGATTCCAAAAGCATTCCCTCATTTTAGTGTTCACTTTAACCACATCCCATTTCCAGGTATCAAAATCTGTAGGTATTTGGGTCCTATTATTGTGTAATAAAATACACCAATCCGTTTCAGTTTAAAAAATTTTTTTTTCTCCAAGTTTATATGGGTCTGCTACCTGGGAGTGGCTGGCTGGCTCTGGCTCAGACCGTCTCATGAGATTTAGTATTGGACCAGGAGCTCAGTCATCTGAAGAGAAAGAATCTATTTTCAGCTCAAGAACACTGATAATAGCAGAAGACTTAATTCCTTGCCACATGAAACTTTTTGTAGAGCTATCCAACCAACGTGGTTGCTTTCTTAGCTTAAAATGAGTGATCTGTGAGAGAGTGAGAGAGAGAACACTAAAGACAAGTTTCAGTTGTGTATAATCTAATCTCAGAGACGACGGCATTTGTATATATAACATCACTTGTGTTGTATGCTTTTGGTGACACAATTCAGCCCTGATAAATATGGGAGGTGATTACACAAAAGTGTGAATGTTAGGAGGCAAGAATCATTAGGAGCCCTGTAGAAAACTGTCTGCCACAATCATGTGCTTCTACTTGAGCTAGTGAAAGCCAAAGTCTATTTGAATAGTTTCAGCTGAATATGAAGGAAGGAATAGGATTAGAGAGGATAAATTGGTTTGAGAACTATTTCAGAATGCGAATAGCCTATATTGTACTTACTGACAAAGTAGTTATTAAGAGCAGTAGAGAAGAGCAAGAATCAGTGGAAGATTTATAGAGGGGTATGATTCATTGATTGAATTCATGGCCCCAGTGTTTCTATCCCCGTATTTCCATAACTTTCAGTAGGGTCCTCCCACAGTAACTCTGGGCTTGTGCATATGACTTACTTTAGCCAAAATGTATAAGCAATTAATGAAGCCATAGTCTTGAAAAAACACATTTTCTTCTTTTTCTTTTGGACCTACATATTTTTGTGGGGAACTAGAGTTCAATTATACAGACTGGAAGTCAATATACCAATAAATAGAAACATTTTAAAAGGACTCTTTTAGTAGAGTGTCAATATGATTCCCTAAGAGTGAAAGCAAATTGAAATTATTTGGAGTTGGTATTATCTCTATTATAGAGCCTCTAGAATGGTTAGCTGTATCCAATACTGTCATTCCCAGACCGGCTAAAAACACTGAGGAGTTTTCTGCCAGAAATTGATCACTTCTAATGTTCTAGGAAAGTTGTCTTGTGTGTCTGGAGTAAAATGAGGAACAATATTTTTCCATTCTTGGTGTTCCCTGATAAAGGATATGTCTTTGAAGTAAAATAATGCTCAAGTTTAATACTTAGTGCTAGTTCTCATAAATGATAACGTTTTCACCACTCTTTCTACTTGCAAGCCCTTATTCTTTATTTTTTTTCCAACAACTGGGGAATCTGCCTCAACAGAAGAATAATAAATTATTAATTTTACCTATTTCTCATTGGGGCGTGGGCTTATATAAAAATAAAAATCCATTGTAGAACATTACAGAAGTTACGGATGTTTGCACATTTCTGTGTACAACTTTAATCCTGCTGCAGCTTAGTAGAATGAGTGGTAGGTATACCATTCACTATTGTGTTTGAACTTTAAACCCTCTCTGTAGTACACTTGGTTCTGTGGTACTGAGGCACAGACTCAGAGAACTAGATTTCTTCTTTGCCTGCTGGATCTTTATTAAGTTCTGCCAACAGAGGCCACTAGAAGAGATGGGAGTAGGAGGAAAGTGGGCGACATGCTTCCTATGTTGCCTACTCCTCTTATTAAGATAGCCTCTACCTGGTGCCTGAGTGACTCCATTGGTTAAGCGTCTGATTCTTGATCTTGGCTCTGGTCATGATCTCATGGACTGGTGAGTTTGAGCCCTGCATTGGGCTCTATGTTGACAGTGTGGAGCCTGCTTGGGATTCTCCCTCTCCCTCTCTCTCTGCCCCTCCCCTGCTCACTCTCTCTTTCAAAAAAAAAAAAAAAAGCCCCTACACTTACTGTTGGTCTCAACAAAGCAGTTTGCTGTGAAGCAGATGGTTATAGTGTCAAGGCTTTTTCGTGTTTGTTTGTTTGTTTTTAACACTCTTAGAAACAACATTGTGGTGTCTGTTCAAAGGTACCAGTAGCAGCCAGGCAGTACCATCTTTTCGGAAGTTTGAGCCCTTCCTCCCTGAGGTCTTTCTTCAGAATTCCTTAGGTTCCAACAGCAACTAAGTGGTACCTTCTCCTTCAGAGGCTGAGTTCCAGCTCTTCCAAAGTCCTCTCCCAAACTTTCAGGTTTTGATAGCTCTAAACATTTCCTTTTGTTTCCCCAGCACTAGGGTTGATCCTTGCTGTTTGCAATTGCTATCTCTTTCAATTCCCTATTCCTCTTTTCTTGATCATTTTAATGACTTGCTTATATTAAATACTTAGCTGAAATTACTTACATCGTTTCTATTCCCCTGATTGAATACTCACTGATACAGGAATTGATATTCTTTTTATTCTAATACCTGTGCCCTGTCATAAATTTCATATCCTCACGTAAAATCATCCCCATTTAAGTTTGACATCATCGACTTAAACTACTCACTGTTCTTTCCACATTGCTGTTTTCTATAAGCATCCCTGTCACTCCAAACACAATTGAGTACTTTGACATCTATGATGCTGTTCTAATGAGGAAACACATAAATATGTCAATTTTAAGTATTTCAATCCCTCTGGGTTAAAGTAATCTTATGCATATAGAATGAGGAGATCCAAGTCTTGGTTTACTTTTGGATCTCTGTTCCCCTTCCTACTTCTCAAAATAGAATCTGGCTCAAGGGAGAACGTTCTGTGTCTTTCTGTTGGATCAGGCAGGGGATTCACTTTTACATGGGTGCCTGTGCCATCCCCTGCATCCTTACAGGCTTTGGTGGCACTGTCCCTTGCCCAGCCTAAGGTGATTCATCTAATGTGGAAGTATGTAGCTGCTCAAGTCTGTGGAAGTTTTCTCCTAGCTCTCTTTTGACTACTGTTACGAGACAGTCTTCTTCAGGATTCTAAATGAGCTTCAAAGCTCAGTTAGTCTGAAGCAAGAATGGTAGCTTTTGATCTATTGCCTCTTTTCTCTTTATTCACATTCTCTCTCTTCTTCTCTTCTTTGTCTTGCTTTTCCATCCTTCCTCCTTCATAACCATCTTCTTTCTTTACTTCTTCCTCATGGAAATGGAATGACATTATTTCTCTTTCTTCTTTGCCACAAATTCCTTTTGTACCATGTTCTCCTTCTTCCCTAAGTTGTATTTGGCTTAATTATTCTCTCAGGCCATAATTATTGAAGACATCAGAGGAATATACATTTATGAATTTATGGAGAGAAATAAGAAAATTCTTTAGTATATTATTTCTCAAATATAATGTACTCACCACATGACCCTATGCTTCTTTGGATAGGAGAGGAAGTACAATTCTTCTTTGAAAATTTATGGGAAAAATGGAATCTTTAGAGAATTGACTCTAAATTTGAATCTAAAATTTTAAAGAAACATTACTTAAATGCTGTAGAAGAAAGTGTTTAAATGCAATGAAATATGAAGCCATTGTAAAACGTGACAAGATAAGTCAAGAAGGAGAGGATGGAATGGGGCAGCAAGTTGAAAGCAATATTGGGTCAAGGTTTTGTCTTTTGAGTGTTACACATGCAACTATTCACTTAATTCTCATTGTTTGAGAAAAAGACAAAAGCCCTTTGCACAGTAAATGAGAACCTTAATTAATTGACACCTATATTCCTCTAAATACCCATTTTATATTGTTACAAGGTCTTCTAATCATTGTTCAAGTCTCTTCTCAGTTTCTCAAAGAACATGTGCTGATTGAGTCTTACTATATTACAGTTTTATATATTCTCGTAGAACCACGTTCTTGTCCTTCAGAATATGCATCTCAGTTTACAAGCCCACATTAATTTGTTTGATTATTTAATATCTGTCTCCTCTATTAGGCAGTAGCTTCTTGAAAGGACAAAATACATCTGGTTTTACCTACCATTTTATGCACAGCACCTAGCAAAGTGCCTCTAAAATGACAAGAACACAAATATGTGTTGAATTTATCATTGAATGGATTCACAAAATTCTGAGTCCTTAATATAATTATGATGTAATATTTTCTCATTAGTTCAGGCATAGACTGATGGAACAGTATAATTCCGTGATAGGATTCTCATAGCACTTGCCCCCCACAGCTTGGTCTCTACAGCACTACATGTTTTTCTTCTTCCTAACATTAAAAGTTTCTGATTAAGTTGTTTTAGTGATTCTACAAAGACTAGCTCTTGGTTGATCAGTGTCTTTATGAAAATAATCCAGTATTTTCTGAGCTCCTGCTCTTAACAAAGCTTGCTGCCTGGCCCTGATCAGATATATTTAACCTTGTTCTAGCCAACGACTGTCACTTGAATTCTTGAACAATAACTAGTGTAAAACAATCTTTTGAACATGTTTAATATTAATAAATAATAATTAAACTGTCAATATGCATTTGACTACTATATAAATATTTTCATATATTTTCTGATCCATCATGAACACTGTAGAAAGACTTATCTAACAATGAATCAATTTGTATACATTTTACAGTTAAAAATGTTTGACAATTTATTATTTTATTCAGAAAGTAGTATAAATTACCATGCTGTGATAGTTAATCCTATCTATCAGTTTCACTGGGCATGGGCACCCAGATATTTGTTCAAACATTATTCTGGGAGTGTCTATGAAGCGTTTCTAGGAGAGATTAACATTGAATTAATAGACTTGCTAAAGCTGATTGCCCTCCCTAATGTGATTCGGCCTCATCCACTCACTTGAAGGCCTGAATAAAACAAAAAAACAGAGTAAAAGGAAACCATACTGCCTGACTTCCTTCAAGCTGATGGGATATAACTTTTTTTTTGGTCTTTCTTTGAGCTCAAATGAAAATAACAGCTCTTCTGGGTCCTCATGTCTGACACCTAGCATTTGGACTAGAACTACATCATCAGCTCTCCCAGGTTGCCAACTCACAACTTCAGATCCTAGTCCCTATAGTCATCTGAGCCAATCTCTAATATTCAGAAACAAGCAGGGATTACCATTCTCAGGCTCTTATTCAACATTGTACTGGAATTCCTAGCAAGTACAATTAGGCAAGAACAAAAATAGACATCCAAATTAGAAGGAAGAAGTAAAATTATCTGTTCGTTAGTGACATGATCTTACATATAGAATATCTCAAAGATTCTACCAAGAAACTGTTATAACTAATAAAGTTACAAGATACAAATTCAACATAAAAAAAATTAGTTGCATTTCTATACGATAACAATGAACTACCTGAAAAATAAAACAATCCTATTTACTGTAGTATCAAAACAATAAAATACCTAGGAATAATTTAAATAAGATGAAATATTTGTAAGCTGAAAACTGTAAGGTACTGACGCAAGAAATTGAAGAAGACATAAATAAATGGAAAGATAGCTTATATTTGTGGGCTGAAATAATTAATATTATTAAGATGTTCATACTACCCAAAGCCATCTATAGATTCAGTGCAATCCCTATCAAAATTAGAATGGCATTTTTTATAGAAAAGAAAAAAAAATCCTAAAATTCATATGGAACCACAAAAGACCTCAAATATCTAAAACAATCCTGAGAAAGAAGAACAAAATTAGAGGCACAATACTTCCTGATTGGAAACTATATCACAAGCTATAGTAATCAAAGCAATATGGTACTTACTGTCATAAAAACAGACAAATAGATCAATGGAACAAAGTTGAGAGCCCCCGAATAAATTCATGCATATATGCTGTACTAATGTTTAATAGGGAGCCAAGAATACTTAGTGTGGAAAATATGATAGTATCTTCAATAAAAGATGTTGGGAAAACTAAATTACTACTTGTAAAACAGTGAAACTGAATCCCTATCTTTCACCAATTCCAAAACGAACTCAAAATGGATTAAAGACTTAAATGCAAGACCTGAAATCATAAAACTCCAAAATAGAAAAAAGAAAAAGCCCTCCTTTACATTGGTCTTGGCAATATTTTATGGATATGACATGAACAGCACAACCAACAAAAGCAGAAATAAGCAAGCGGGACTACACTAAACTAAACAGCTTCTATACAGCAAAAGAAATGATCAAAAAAAAGTACCCAAAAATGGGAGAAAATATTTATAAACCACATATCTGGTAAGGTGTTAAATATCCAAAATATATAAATAAATCACACAGCTCAATAGCAAAAACAACCAATGACTCAATTGAAAAATAGACAAAATTTTTTCCAAAGATATTACTTTCCCGTTGTCTCAGTTGTCTATTCACCTTCTTGAAAGGCTCTTTTGATGCCCAAAAGTTTTTCAACTTGATTAAGTCCAAATGGTTAGGCTTTAGTTGGTTATGTTTTAATTGATATATCTAGGAAACTGTTGCCTTATCCAAGGTCATAAAAATTTATACTTGTGCTTTTTTCTAAAATTTTAGAGTTTTATATCTTATATTTATATCTTTCATCAATTTGAGTTAATTTTTGGATATAGTATGAGGTAGAGGTCTTACTTCATTCTTTTGTATGTAGCTATCCAGTTGTCCCAACACCATTTTTATTAAGGCTATGTTTTTCTCATTGAATTGTGGTGTTATCTTTGCAGAAAATAAATTGATCATAAATGGAAGGGTCCGTTTCTAGACTTTTAATTCTTTCACATTAAGTCTGCCTGTATCACATTGCCATACTGTCTTGACCACTACAGCTTTGTAATAATTTTTGAAAACAGAAAGTGTGAGTTTCCAACTTTATTCTTTTTTTCCTCAAGATTAATTTGACTATCCTGGATTTATTTATTTTCCACATGAATTTTAGGGTAAACATCGATTTCTGAGATTTTTTTCAGGGATTATACTGAATTTATAAATCAATTGGAGAGGTATTAGAACTTTTCTGTTAAGCCTTCTCAATAAACACAGCATAGTTATCTTTCCATTTGTTTGGATCTTTTCTTTTAATCTTTCAGCAATGTGTTATAGTCTTCAATACATGTTTTGCCATCTTCTGTTAAATGAATTCATATTTAATTCTTTTTTATGCTATTATAAATTGAACTGTTGTCTTTATGTATCATTTTCTGTTTATTCAATTTAAAGGTATAAAAATAAAATTAATTTTTGTGTATCAGTCTTATACCCACATAGTTGTTGAACTCATTTATTATAATAATTTTTTTAGGGAGTTCTTTGGGAGTTTCTATTTATAAGATAAAGTCAAATTTAAATATAGGTAGATTATTCTTTATGGCTACACCTTTCATTTCATTTGGCTCCTGTCCTGGCTGGAGCCTCTGGTACAATAGGAATAGAAATGTCAGAATTAGATATTCTGGTCTTATTCCTGACCTTAAAGAGAAAGCCTCCAGGACTCTGAGAAGATGGCGGCGTAAGAGGACGCTGGGCTCACCGTGCGTCCTGCTGATCACTTAGATTCCACCTACACCTGCCTAACTAACCCAGAAAACCACCAGAAGACTAGCAGAATGGAGTCTCTGGAGCCAAGCGCAGACGAGAGGCCCACGGAAGAGGGTAGGAAGGGCAGAGAGGCGGTGCGCACTCCACAGACTGGCGGGAGGGAGCCGGGGCAGAGGGGCGGCCGAGGGCCAAGCAGAGCCCCAAGTCTGGCTGGCAAAAGCCGAGGGGCCGGACGGAGTGTGTTCCCACAGCAAGCGGGACTTGACATCTGGAGGTTATAAGCTAACAGCTCTGCTCGGAGAACGGGTGGGCTGGAGGACAATGGGAGGGAGAGTTGTTGAGCCCCGGGCGACAGAGCTAAGTTTGGCGGGGAACAAAGGCGCTCCCCAGCGCCATCTCCTTCGCCCATCCCCCAGCCAAAATCCCAAAGGGAACCGGTTCCTGCCAGGGAACTTGCTCGCTCCCCGCAAACACCCAATGCTGTGCTTCTGCGGATCCATCCCTCCGGCAGTGGGTCTGACTCCCTCCCACTACCACAGGGCCCCTCCTGAAGTGGATCACCTAAGGAGAAGTGAGCTAATCCTGCCCCTCCTGCCCCCATGCACCTTGCCTACCCACCCCAGCTAATACACCAGATCCCCAGCACCACAAGCCTGGCAGTGTGCAAGTAGCCCAGACAGGCCACGCCACCCCACAGTGAATCCCGCCACTAGGAGAGGGGAAGAGAAGGCACACACCAGTCTTACTGTGGCCCCAGCAGTGGGCCAGGGGCAGACATCAGGTCTGACTGTGGCCCCGCCCACCAACTCCAGTTATTCACCACAGCACAGGGGAAGTGTCCTGCAGGTCCGCACCACTCCAGGGACTATCCAAAATGACCAAACAGAAGAATTCCACTCAAAAGAATCTCCAGGAAATAACAACAGTTAAGGAACTGATCAAAACGGATTTAAATAATATAACAGAAAGTGAATTTAGAATAATAGTCATAAAATTAATCACTGGGCTTGAAAACAGTATAGAGGACAGCAGAGAATCTCTTGCTACAGAGATCAAGGAACTAAGGAATAGTCAGGAGGAGCTGAAAAATGCTATAAACGAGATGCAAAATAAAATGGAAACGACGACGGCTCGGTTGAAGAGGCAGAGGAGAGAATTGGTGAACTAGAAGATAAAATCATGGAAAAAGAGGAAGCTGAGAAAAAGACAGATAAAAAAATCCAGGTGTATGAAGGGAAAATTAGAGAACTAAGTGATACATTAAGAAGAAATAATATACGCATAATTGGTATCCCAGAGAGGGAGAGAGAGGGAAAGGTGCTGAAGGGGTACTTGAAGAAATAATAGCTGAGAACTTCCCTGAACTGGGGAAGGAAAAAGGCATTGAAATCCAAGAGGCACAGAGAACTCCCTTCAGATGTAATTTGAATCGATCTGCATGACATATTATAGTGAAACTGGCAAAATACAAGGATAAAGAGAAAATTCTGAAAGCAGCAAGGGATAAACGTGCCCTAACATATAAAGGGAGACCTATAAGACTCGTGACTGATCCCTCTTCTGAAACTTGGCAGGCTAGAAAGGATTGGCATGAGATCTTCAATGTGATGAACAGAAAAAATATGCAGCTGAAAATCCTTTATCCAGCAAGTCTGTCATTTAGAATAGAAGAAGAGGTAAAGGTCTTCCCAAACAAACAAAAACTGAAGGAATTCGTCACCACTAAACCAGCCCTACAAGAGATCCTAAGGGGGATCCTGTGAGACAAAGTACCAGAGACATCGCTACAAGCATAAAACAGACATCACAATGACTCTAAACCCGTATCTTTCTATAATAACACTGAATGTAAATGGACTAAATGAACCAACCAAAAGACATAGGGTATCAGAATGGATAAAAAAACAAGACCCATCTATTTGCTGTCTACAAGAGACTCATTTTAGACCTGAGGACACCTTAAGATTGAGAGTGAGGGGATGGAAAACTATTTATCATGGTACTGGAAGCCAAAAGAAAGCTGGAGTAGCCATACTGATATCAGACAAACTAGACTTTAAATTAAAGGCTGTAACAAGAGATGAAGAAGGGCATTATATAATAATTACAGGGTCTATCCATCAGGAAGAGCTAACAATTATAAATGTCTATGCGCCTAATACGGGAGCCCCCAAATATATAAAACAATTACTCATAAACATAAGCAACCTTATTGACAAGAATGTGGTAATTGCAGGGGACTTTAACACTCCACTTATATAAATGGATAGATCATCTAAACACACAGTCAATAAAGAAACAAGGGCCCTGAATGATACATTGGATCAGATGGACTTGACAGATATATTTAGAACTCTGCATCCCAAAGCAACAGAATATACTTTCTTCTCGAGTGCACATGGAACATTCTCCAAGATAGATCATATACTGGGTCACAAAACAGCCCTTCATAAGTATACAAGATCATACCATGCATACTTTCAGACCACAATGCTATGAAGCTTGAAATCAACCACAGGAAAAAGTCTGGAAAACCTCCAAAAGCATGGAGGTTAAAGAACACCCTACTGACGAATGAGTGGGTCAACCAGGCAATTAGGGAATAAATTAAATAATATATGGAAACAAACAAAAATGAAAATACAACAATCCAAACGCTTTGGGATGCAGCGAAGGCAGTCCTGAGAGGAAAATACATTGCCATCCAGGCCTATCTCAAGAAACAAGAAAAATCCCAAATACAAAATCTAGCAGCACACCTAAAGGAAATAGAAACAGAACAGAAAACGCAGCCTAAACCCAGCAGAAGAAGAGAAATCATAAAGATCAGAGCAGAAATAAACAATATAGAATCTAAAAAACCTGTAGAGCAGATCAACGAAACCAAGAGTTGGTTTTTTGAAAAAATGAACAAAATTGACAAACCTCTAACCAGGCTTCTCAAAAAGAAAAGGGAGATGACCCAAATAGATAAAATCATGAATGAAAATGGAATTATTGCAACCAATCCCTCAGAGATACAAACAATTATCAGGGAATACTATGAAAAATTATATGCCAACAAATTGGACAACCTGGAAGAAATGGACAAATTCCTAAACACCCACACCCTTCCAAAACTCAATCAGGAGGAAATAGAAAGCTTGAACAGACCCATAACCAGTGAAGAAATTGTGGGGCGCCTGGGTGGCGCAGTTGGTTAAGCGTCCGACTTCAGCCAGGTCACGATCTCGTGGTCCGGGAGTTCGAGCCCCGCCTCAGGCTCTGGGCTGATGGCTCAGAGCCTGGAGCCAGTTTCTGATTCTGTGTCTCCCTCTCTCTCTGCCCCTCCCCCGTTCATGCTCTGTCTCTCTCTGTCCCAAAAATAAATAAACGTTGAAAAAAAATTTAAAAAAAAAAAAAAAAAAAAAGAAATTGAATCGGTTATCAAAAATCTCCCAAAAAATAAGAGTCCAGGACCAGATGGCTTCCCAGGGGAGTTCTACCAGATGTTTAAAGCAGAGATAATACCTATCCTTCTCAAGCTATTCCAAGAAATAGAAAGGGAAGGAAAACTTCCAGACTCATTCTATGAAGCCAGTATTACTTTGATTCCTAAACCAGACAGAGACCCAGTAAAAAAAGAGAACTACAGGCCAATATCCCCGATGAATATGGATGCAAAAATTCTCAATAAGATACTAGCAAATTGAATTCAACAGCATATAAAAAGAATTATTCACCATGATCAAGTGGGATTCATTCCTGGGATGCAGTGCTGGTTCAACATTCGCAAATCAATCAACATGATACATCACTTTAATAAAAGAAAAGATAAGAACCATATGATCCTGTCAATCGATGCAGAAAAGGCCTTTGACAAAATTCAGCATCCTTTCTTAATCAAAACCCTTGAGAAAGTTGGGATAGAAGGAACATACTTAAAGATCATAAAAGCCATTTATGAAAAGCCCACAGCTAACATCATCCTCAACAGGGAAAAACTGAGAACTTTTTCCCTGAGATCAGGAACACGACAGGGATGTCCACTCTCACCACTGTTGTTTAACATATAGTGTTGGAGGTTCTAGCATCAGCAATCAGACAACAAAAGGAAATCAAAGGCATCAAAATTGGCAAAGATGAAGTCAAGCTTTCGCTTTTTGCAGATGACATGATATTATACATGGAAAATCCGAAAGACTCCACCAAAAGTCTGCTAGAACTGATACATGAATTCAGCAAAGTTGCAAGATACAAAATCAATGTACAGAAATCAGTTGTATTCTTATACAGTAACAATGAAGCAACAGAAAGACAAATAAAGAAACTGATCCCATTCACAATTGCACCAAGAAACATAAAATATCCAGGAATAAATCTAACCAAAGATGTAAAAGATCTGTATGCTGAAAACTATAGAAATCATATGAAGGTAATTGAAGAAGATATAAAGAAATGGCAAGACATTCCCTGCTCAGGGATTGGAAGAATAAGTATTGTCAAAATGTCAATACTACCCAAAGCTATCTACCCAAAGCAGGAAAGAACATCCAATGTAAAAAAGAGTCTCTTTAACAAATGGTGCTGGGAGAACTGGACAGCAACATGCAGAAGGTTGAAACTAGACCACTTTCTCACACCATTCACAAAAATAAACTCAAAATGGATAAAGGACCTAAATGTGAGACAGGAAACCATCAAAACTCTAGAGGAGAAAGCAGGAAAAGACCTCTCTGACCTCAGCCGTAACAATCTCTTACTCGACACATCCCCAAAGGCAAGGGAATTAAAAGCAAAAATGAATTACTGGGACCTTATGAAGATAAAAAGCTTCTGCACAGCAAAAGAAACCACCAACAAAACTAAAAGGCAACCAACGGAATGGGAAAAGATATTCGCAAATGACATATCAGACAAAGGACTAGTATCCAAAATCTATAAAGAGCCCACCAAACTCCACACCTGAAAAACAAATAACCCAGTGAAGAAATGGGTAGAAAACATGAACAGACACTTCTCTAAAGAAGACATCCGGATGGCCAACAGGCACATGAAAAGATGCTCAACATCGCTCCTTATCAGGGAAATACAAATCAAAACCACACTCAGATGTCACCGCACGCCAGTCAGAGTGGCCAAAATGAACAAATCAGGAGACTATAGATGCTGGAGAGGATGTGGAGAAATGAGAACCCTCTTCACTGTTGGTGGGAATGCAAATTGGTGTGACCACTCTGGAAAGCAGTGTGGTGGTTCCTCAGAAAATTAAAAATAGACCTACCCTATGACCCAGCAATAGCACTGCTAGGAATTTACCCAGGGGACACAGGAGTACCGATGCATAGGGGCACTTGTACCCCAATGTTTATAACAGCATTCTCAACAACAACCAAATTATGGAAAGAGCCTAAATGTCCATCAACTGATGAATGGGTAAAGAAATTGTGGTTTATATACACAATGGAGTACTACGTGGCAATGAGAAAGAACGAAATATGGCCCTTTGTAGCAACGTGGATGGAACTGGAGAATGTGATGCTAAGTGAAATAAGTCATACAGAGAAAGACAGATACCATATGGTTTCACTCTTATGTGGATCCTGAGAAACTTAACAGAAACCCCTGGGGGAGGGGAAGGAAAAAAAAAAAAAGAGGTTAGAGTGGGAGAGAGCCAAAGCATAAGAGACTCTTGAAAACTGAGAACAAACTGAGGGTTGATGGGGGGTGGGAGGGAGGGGAAGGTGGGTGATGGGTATTGAGGAGGGCACCTTTTGGGATGAGCACTGGGTGTTGTATGGAAACCAATTTGACAATAAATTTCATATATTGAACATACATACATACATACATACATACATAAATAAATAAAAGAGAAAGCATCCAGTGTTTCATCCTTAATGATGTTAGCTGTGGATTTTTTATGATGCCTTTACCACGTTGAGGGAGTTTATGTCTATTCCTAGTTTGTTGAATGTTTTTATCATGAAAAGGTCTTGGCTGTGTGTTTCAAAGCATTTTTATGTGCCTATTGAGATTATCATTTTTTTTTTCTTTTATTCTGCCTATATGGTGTCCTACATTGAGTGACTTTCCAACTTTTCAAACTTGCATATCTATGATAAACCTCAGTTGGTCATGATGTATAATCCTTTTTATAAGCTGCTGAGTCAAGTTTGCTAGTATTTTATTGAATACTTTATATCTATATTTATAAGGGATATTGATGTATAGTTTTCTTGTAATTAGTGATGCCTTCGTCTAGCTTTCGTAGTGGGAGATATTAGTTTATATAATGAGTTGATGGTATTCCATTTTAAATTTTTAAAGAAGATTTTTGTGAAGCATTATTAATTCTTTAAATGTTTGGTCAAATTTTTGAGTGAGATAAAATTTGCCTAAGCTTGTATTTGTGGAAATTTTTTACTATTTCAATATCTTCATTTGTTACAAGTTTTCCCAATTTTCTATTTATTGATTCGGTTTCAGTTGTTTGTGTCTTTCCAGAAATTTCTTAATTTCATATAGGTTTTTAAAATTTTTTGGGTTTTTTTTATTTTCTTAATGTTTATTTATTTTTGATAGAGAAAGAGCATGAGTAGGGAAAGAGCAGTGAGAGAGGGAGACACAGATTCTGAAGCAGACTTCAGGATCTGAGCTATCAGCACAGAGCCCGATGTGGGGCTTAATTCACATATCGTGAGATCATGACCTGAGCTGAAGTCAGAGGCTTAACTGAGCCATCCGGGTGCCCCTAAAATTATTTTTATTCAGTTGCTCATTGTATTGCCTTTTTAGTCAGTCTAGGTAAAGTTTTGACAATTTTATTGATCTTTTCCATCAAGCTTTTGGGTTCATTGATTTTCTCTATTGTTTTTCTCTTACCTATTTCATTTATTTCTACTCTAGTCTTGAATTTTTGGCAGTGTTCTCAATTATATTGAGGTGCATATTTTCAGAGCTACTTACTCTGTCATTCAAGGTGACACCATCTCATAGAGCCATACTTCTTTTTTTTTTTTAATGTTTAATTATTTTTGAGAGAGAGAGAGAGAAGGGAGAGGGACAGAGGATTTGAAGTGGGCTCCTTGATGACAGCAGAGAGCCTGATGCGGGGCTGAAACTCATGAACTGAGATCCTGATCTGAACCTAAGTCAGACCTTATCTGACTGAGCCATCCAGGTGTCCCAGCCATACTTCTTTTTTTAAGTTTTTATTTAAATTTCAGTTAGTTAACATACAGTGTAACATACAGAGTTTCAGGTGTACAACTTATTAACACTTCATACAACACCTGGTGCTCATCACAAGTGTATTCCTTAATCCCCATCACATTTTTAACCCCTTTCCTCCCTCTACCTCCCCTCTGATAACCATCAGTTTGTTTTCTATAATTAAAAGTCTGTTTCTTGGTTTGCCTCTCTCTCTCTTTTTTGTCCCCTTTGCTCTTTTGTTTTGTTTCTTAAATCCCACATACGAGTGAAAATGTATGGTATTTGTCTTTCTCTGACTAATTTCACTTACCATAATGCTTTTTAGCTCCTTCCATGTTTTTGCAAATGGCAAGATTTAATTCTTTTTTTAATGCCTGAGTAATATTCCATGTATGCATGTATATATACATATACATGTATGTATATATGTGTGTGTGGGTGTGTATATATATATATGTGTATATATATGTATATACACACACATATATATATATACATACGCACATATACACACACACATACATATAGACCACATCTTCTTTTCCATTTATCATTTAGTTGGCACTTGGGCTGTTTCCAAAATTTGGCTCATAATGCTGCTGTAAACATCAGGGTGTGTGTATCCCTTCGAATTAGTATTTTTGTAATCTTTGGCTAAACATCTAGTAGTGCAATTGCTGGATTATAAGTAGTTCTATTTTTAACTTTTGAGGGACCTCCATACTATTTTTCAGAGTGGCTGCGCCAGTCTGCTTTCCCATCAACAACACAAGAGGGTTCTGCTTTCTCCACATCCTCATCAATACCTGTTATTGTGTTGTTGACTTTAGCCTTTCTGACAGGTTTAAGGTGATATCTCATTGTTATTTTGATTTGCATTTCCCTAATCATCAGTGATGTTGACCATCTTCTCATGTGTCTGTTGGCCATCTGTGTATCTTCTTTGGAAAATGTTTATTCATGTCTTCTGCCCATTGTATTATTTTGGATATGTTAGTTGTCTCAGTTCTTTATATATTTGGTGTATTAAACATTTATTAGATATGTCATTTCAAATATTTTCTCCTCTTTAGGAGGTCGCTTTTTAGTTTGTTGAATGTTTCCTTTGCTGTACAGAAGATTTTTATCTTGATGTAATCCCAATAGTTTCTTTTTACTTTTGTTTCGCTTGCCTCAAGAGACATGTCTAGAAAGAAATTGCTATGGCTGAAGTCAAAGGCATTACTCCCTGTGCTCTCCTTTATGATTTTTATGGTTTCCTTTTTTCACATTTGGGTCTTTCATCCATTTGGAATTTATTTCTGGGTATGGTATAATAAAGTTGTCCAGTTTCTTTTTTTCTTTCTTTCTTTCTTTCTTTCTTTCTTTCTTTCTTTCTTTCTTTCTTTCTTTTTCTTTCTTTTTTTCTTTCTTTCTTTCTTTCTTTCTTTTTTTTCTTTCTTCTTCTTTCTTTCTTCTTTCTTTCTTTCTTTCTTTCTTTCTTTCTTTCTTTCTTTCTCTCTTTCTTGTAGGTTGCCATCCAGTTTTCCCAACACCATTTGTTGAAGAGACTTTTTCCCATTGGATATTCTTACTTGTTCTGTCAAAGTTCAATTGACCATATAATTGTGGGTTCGTTTCTGGGTTTTCTATTTTGTTCTATTGATCTCTGTGTCTATTTTTGTGTCAGTACCATACTGTTTTGATTACTTCAGCCTGTAATATAACCTGATGTCCAGAACTGTGATGCCTCCAGGTTTGCTTTTCTTTTTCAAGATTGTTTTGGTTATCTGGGTCTTTTGTGGTTCCATACAAAATTTTGGATTGTTTGGCCTAGCTCTCTGAAAAATACTGTTGGTATTTTGATAAAGGCTGCATTAAATGTGTAGATTAATTTGGGTAGTGTAGACATTTTAAAAATATTTGTTTTTCCAGTCCTTGAGTATGGAATGCCTTTCCATTTCCTTGTGTCCTCTTCAATTTCTTTCATTTGTGTTTTACAGTTTTCAGGCACAAGTCTTTCACTTCTTTGGTTAGGTTTATTCCTAGGTATGTTTTTGTTTTTGGCACAATTGTAAATGGGCTTGATTCCTTGATTTCTCTTTCTGCTGCTTCATTATTAGCATATATAAATGCAACAGATTTCTGTATGTTGATTTTTTATCCTGTAACTTAACTGAATTCATTTACCAGTTCTAACAGTTTTTGGGTGGAATATGTCAGGTTTTCTATATATAGTATCATGTCATCTGCAAATAATGAATGTTTTACTTCTTCCTTGATGATTTGGATGACTTTTATTTCTTTTTGTTTCTGATTGTTGAGCCTAGGACTTTCAATACTATGTTAAATAACAGTGATGAGAGTGGACATCACTGTCTTGTTTCTGACTGTAGGGGGAAAACTCTCGGTTTTTCTCCATTGAGTATGATACTAGCTGTGTGTTATCCATATATGTCTGTATTATGTTGAGGTATGTTTCCTCTAACCTACTTTGTTAAGCATTTTTATTATAAATGTATGTTGTAGTTTGTCAAATGCTTTTTCTGCTTCTATTGAAATGATCATATGACTCTTATCCTTTCTTTTATTAATGTGGTATATAACATTGACTGATTCCTGAATACTGAACCCCCCTTGCAACCCAAGTATACATCCCACTTGAGCATGGTGAATGATTTTTTAAATGTATTATTGTATTTGGTTTGTTGGTATTGTATTGAGAATTTTTGCATCTGTGTTCATCAGGGATATGGGTCTGTAGTTCTCTTTCTTAGTGATGTCTTTATCTGGTCTTGGTATCAGGGTAATTCTGACCTCATAGAATGAATTTGGAAGTTTTCTTTCTTTTCTATTTTTTGGATAGTTGGAGAATAGATATTAACTCTTATTTAAATATTTGGTAGAATTTGTTTCTGAAGTCATCTGGTCTGGTACTTTTGGTTTTTTGGGGAGTTTTTTGATTACTGATTCAATATCTTTGTGTGTTATCAGTCTGTTCAAGTTTTATATTTCTTCCTGTTTCAGTTTTGGCGTTTTGTAGGTTTCTAGGAATTTGTCCATTTCTTCCAGGTTGTCCATTTTGTTGGCATATAGTTTTTCATAATATTTTCTTATAACTATTTGTATTTTTTGTGTGTGTTGGTTGTTATTTCTCTTCTCTCAGTTGTGATTTTATTTATTTGGGCTCTTTCTCTTTTCTTTGTGATAAGTCTGGCTATAGGTTTATGAATTTTGTTAATGTTTTCAAAGAACTAGCTCCTGATTTCATTGATCTGTTCTATTGGTTTTTAGTTTCTATATCATTTATTTCTGTTCATATAGCCATACTTCTTAGATAAATTTATATTCACTCATCCTGTTTTGATTCCCACACTCATCCTGGCTGTATTTAGTTGTCAACTGCCCAGGTATAAGAGTAATGCACCTCTGGACATCTGTCTTTGTCAGAGTTTCAGCTTATTATAATAGGTAGATAGGCAGGAATCGCCTTTTTTCTAACTTCTCTATGTGTATCCCCTCCTCAGAGGATACACTTAATAAAAATATTACATTCCCAGATCAAAGAGAATTAATTTTTAGTCAACAGCAATGTATTACCTGCTCCAACTCTAAACCTAACTACAAAAGTGTTCTGGGGGCGCCTGGGTGGCTCAGTCCATTAAGCATCCAACTCTGACTCAGGTCATGATTTTGCAGTTCATGATTTCGAGCCCCACTGTCGAACTGACAGCTCAGAGCCTGGAGCCTGCTTCAGATTCTGTGTCTCCCTCTCTTTCTCTCCCTCCCTGTTTCTCTCTCTCTCTGTCTCTCTCTCTCTCTCTCTGTCTCTTTTTCTCTCTCTCTCTCAAAAATAAACATTGAAAAAAAGAAAAGTGTTCTGTTGTCTACTATGATATAGGGGAAATAACAGTATCTTTAGAGTCAGAACTGCTTATTAAAATACTTACTGGCCTTTCCACTTATTTAATATGTGAAATTGTTAAATATATATGTGAATTGCTAAATGGATTATTAAATGAGTGGTTATATAAAAATGTTTAGTGAAGAATGTATTATTAAGCAGTTTAACAAGAAGTGTTGCACTTGGTGTAACATGTTTGTGTGATCTAAACACACACAACTAAGATTTGCTGTACTTTTATGTAAGGGAGCTTTCAAATGCACTATCTAACATATTCTGGGTAATATACTGTAAGGTCATTGTTATTATTAAACTATCTAGAGAAGGCTGTGATGACATTAACATACACATCAAAGGTTAGAGTCCAGGTTCTGAATACAATCCCAGATTTCTTTCCACTACTCTGTATGGGCTTGTTTATTAACTGCTTGATAAATTATTTGCTTGATGAAAACATTGTCAGTTCATACTCGAATTTGGATAGCATAGCATAATTTAATCTAACCTACTTTGAGATTTTGATAAGGCATGTGAAGGTTAAATGTAACTGAAACACTTAGAATGACAATGTATTCTTTTTTAGGTTTCAGGAGAATACATGTGAAACAGTTGATGGACAGTGTTTGTTTTGCCCTCTTCACAACATTTAGGTTCAAAAAAGAATTCCTTTGTGTTGTCGTTTCGTTCCAATATGCATCAATAAAACCTCTCATAGCCTAGTGTTCTGCATGCAAGATTATAATGAGGTACACATTATTGAAGACCAACATAGGGGATCAATTAACTTAGATTCAAACCCAGCACTAGGAATTGGCAGTCCTAGTGGAAAGAAGCACTGTGCGTAAATGTATCTCTAATGCCACTTTCTAGTTCAAAAGTTAAAGTTTTTTCACTGAGAGGATCTTCTTGATACAAGGGCTAGTGTGTTCTGTATATGATTTGGGTTGTTCTCAAAAACGTGTTTGCTGTCTTAATGAGTTCTCAAGAGACAGTAAAAAAAAAAAAAGTAGGGCTTCTCATTTACAGGGCTCACAGTGATTTAAAGCATTCATTATAAGGCTACCTCATATGAATTCATCTTTTATATAAAGCTGCTTTGGCCTGAAATTGCACACAATATTCAAAGCCTATGCTCAGAGTGTTATAACGTAAGAAAAATAAATAAATCGAGAATGTGCACAGCAATTGAATTATGATGTAGTGTCCCTGGTTTAATAGTGGTCATTTACAATGCACTAATATTAGATAACTTTTCAAAAGGTTGTGACATTGACTTTCTTATTTGCATAAAATTGAATACATTCTGCAACTGACTAGTTGAAGTAGATGTTTCATTTGTTGATATAAAATTGCTGATATAAAGTGGCAAATCTCACAAAACATGGCTCACACTATAAATTTAAATATATACACAATGATGTCAAAATGAGCATGAGATGTATTATATGATTTTACCTATAAACTGATTATGAGACAAACGGGATAACCATCTGAAATATTAAGCCCTATTTCTTTTTTTTTTAAATTTTTTAATGTTAATTTACTTTTTTGAGAGAGAAAGACACAGTGTGAGTGGGGGAGAGGCAGAGACACAGAATCTGAAGCAGGCTCTGGGATCCAACCCACACACCGGGAGACATGACCCAAGCTGAAGTCGGACGCCCAACTGACTGAGTCACCCAGGTGCCCCTTAAGTCATATGTTTAAGGGAAAAAAATATCTATAGTTGTTTTTCAGAGGATATAAAAGTCATATATATACAAAATTAATTTTAGTTTTTGTTATTAGTTTTCCGAGTTTTTTGTTTTGTTTTGGTCTTTTCAGATCAATCCCTGATGATTGTCTCCTTTTAGATGTGCATGGTAGTAGACTTCTAGCTTACCCTTTGCATATGCAGAAGAAAGGATTTATTTGAAGGGTGTTATCCAAGGCATTTCCTAAGTGGTCCTACTAAATATCCATGTAAAGTCTTTCTTAAAAAAAAAAAAAAGAAATATGTGTGTGTGATTTTGATTCGATTCAAATGCATTAGGAGTAATTATGAACTATATTATTTTATTTTGCCACTGTGATGGCTTAAGTAATATGAGTTAATATATTTGCAAGCATCTTAATGTTTAACCCTTGAAACCTTTTAAATCTTAAAAAAATACTTTTAATTGTTAAAGATTTTCAGCTTACCAGCACCTAGCTATTCAGTTTTTTCGAGTATAGTTGACACATAATGTTATGTTAGTTTCATGTGTACAACACAATGATTCGACAAATTTATACATTATGCTTATATGTTATGTTATGCTCAGGTCAAGTGTAGCTACTATCTGTCACCAGAAAAAGCTATTACTGTATGAGGAACTATATTTCCTATGCTGTCTTTTTTATTCCCACCACTGATTCATTTCATAGCTGGAAGCCTGTGTCTCCCACTTTTCTTCACTCATTTTGCACAACTCCTACCATCTCCCCACTGGTAACCATTAGTTTGTTCTCAGGATTTATAGATCTGATTCTGTTTTTGTTATTGTTGTGTTTTTTTAGGTTCCACATATAAGTGAAATCATATGGTGTTTGTCTTTCTCAGTCTGACTTATTTCACTTAGTGTAATGCCCTCTAGGTTCATCCATGTTTTTACAAAGCCAAGATGTCAACCTTTGGGGGGCAAATATTCCTGTGTGTGTGTGTGGTTGTTTGTAATGAACATAAGGGTGAATATAGCTTTTTGAATGAGTGTTTTCATTTTCTTTGGGTAAATATCCAGTGGTAAAATTACTGAATCATATGGTATTTCTATTTTTGGTTTTTTGTAGTGGAAAGCTGCTACTTCCCACAGTGGCTGCACCAATTTACATTCCTGCCAACAGTTCATGAAGATTCCTTTTTCTCCACTTCCTCACCAATGCGTATTTCTCATCTTTTTGATACTAGCCATTCTGACAGGAATAAAGTGATATCTCACTGCAGTTTTGATTTGCATTTCCCTAATGATTAGTGGTGTTGAGTCTCTTTCCATGTATTATTGGGCATCTGTGTGTCTTCTTTGGAAAAATGTCTATTTAGTTCTTTGCCCAGTTTTAATCAGATTATGTGTTTTTGGTGTTAGTGTGTATAAGTTCTTTATATATTTTAGGTATCAACCCCTTACCAGATATATGGTTTGCAAATATCTTTTCTCATTAAGTTATATTTTCATTTTGTTAATGTTTATTCTCACTGTACAAAACTTTTATTTTGGTATAGTCCCAACAGTTTATTTTTGCTTTTGCTTTCCTTGCCTGAGGAGACATTTCTAGAAAAATTTTGACAAACCTAATGTCAAAGAGATTACTGCTTGTGTTTTCTTCTAGGAGTTCTATGGTTTCAGGTCTTATATTTAGGTGTTTAATTCACTTTGAGTTTATTTTTTGTGTATGGTATAAGAAAATGATTCATTTTCATTCTTTAGCCTACAGCTATATAGTTTTCCCAACAGCATTTGTTGAAGAGACTGTCTTTTCACAATTGTATATTATTACTTCAGTTGTCGACTAATTGACCATACAAGTGTGTGCTTATTTCTGGGATCTCTAGTCTGTTTAATTGATCTATTTTTTCTATGTTTCTTGTAGTAGCATACTTTTTTGATTACTACAGATTTGTAGTGTTTGTTGAAATCTGGAATTGTGATAACTCCAGCTTTGGTCTTCTTTCTTAGGATCGCTTTGGCTATGTGGTGTCTTTTGTAGTACAATACAAATTTTAGGATTATTTGTTTTAGTTCTGTGAGAAATGGTATTGGTATTCTGATAGAGATTACATTGAATCTGTAGATTGCTTTGGGTAATATGGACATCTTAAGAATGTTAATTTTTCTGGTCCATGAGCATGGAATATTTTTCTATTTGTTTGTGTCATCTTCATTTTCTTTTATCAGTGTTTCATAGTTTTCAGAATATAGGTCTTTACCTCTTCATTTAAGTTTATTCCTGGGTATTTTATTCTTTTTGGTTCAATTATAAATGGGATTGTTTTCTTAATTTTTCTTTCTGCTGCTTCATTATTAGCATATGGAAATGTTAGAAATTTCTGGGTATTAATTTTGTACCCTGCAACGTTATTGTGTTGTTCGCAAATAGTGACAGTTTAACTTTTTCCTTACTAATGTGGATGGCTCGTTTCTTTTTCTTGTCTAATTGCTGTGGCTAGAACTTCCAGTACAATGTTGAATAAAAGTGGCAAGAGTGAACATTCTTGTCTTATTTCTGATATTAGAGGAAACTGATCTTTTTAAAATGTATTATTTATGCGCCTACTCATTCTTTTGTTGATAATTTATTATTTTTGTTTCATGTAACTGCTAATATAGTGTTTTTTCTCCATTACATCTTCCTGTATCCTTTCATCCAATTCATTAGAATAAATGTTGCTTTATTATTTTTTATTTAAAATATGGCCATATGCATGTGTGTATATCAGTAGTCTCTTGTTTTCCTTGCTTTTAAACTTAAGAAAAGAGCATCATATTGTATATTAAGATTTCTCCATGTTCATTAATTTTCACTGTTATATTTCCTTTCTGTAAATAGTCAATATTTTTTCTCAATCTCCTATTTATAGGCATTTAATTTATTTCAAACTTTTACCTCTTTGCTGCTATCCTTGCTGTTATAAAAATTCTTAGTAAATGTTGGGGTGCCTGTGTGGCTCAGTCGGTTAAGCATCCAACTTCAGCTCAGGTCATGATCTCATGGTTCATGGGTTTGAGCCCCGCATTTGGCTCTGTGCTGACAGTTGGGAGCCTGGAGCCTGCTTCCAGTTCTGTGTCTCCTTCTCTTTCTGCCCCTCCCCTGTTTGTGCTCTCTCTCTCAAAAAGAAATAAACATTGAAAAAAATTAAAAAAAAAATCTCAGTAAATGTTGGTACCCATGTGCAAGAATTTTTATTGGATTTTTAAGGAATAAAATTATTGAGTTATTGGAAATATGAATATTAAAATTTCCAAAGAGAGTGTAGAAATGTACATTCCCCACACTCATTTATGAAGATCCCACCTATTCCCATATTTTCAATTCTTATTATTGTCAGACTTCTTAATTTTTGTCAACTGAATGGGTACAGAAAGTTATCTCATGATCTTTATTTGTATTTTCCTGTATAAATGAGGGTGAACATATCTTCCATATATTTATTGGCTCTCAATTGTTTCCTCCTTTTCTCCTTATTTATGCTCATGTTTTGGCGTATTTCTTCTTCTTCATTTAGACTTTTTCTGTCCAGTATAATAAATTAATTCCATGATGGACACGGAACATAATTTGCATAATTTGTATTCTTTCAAATTTGTTATTTTAATTTATGACCTAAAATGTAATCTATCTTGTCTCAAGTTCCAAATACACTTAAAAATATTATTTCTACTGTTACTGAGTGGAATGTTCAAAATTACACCTTAACTGTAATTAGTTGTTAGTGTTTTTAAGTTCTCATATATCCTTCCTGATTTTCTATCCACTTTATCAGTTATCTATTTTATCAGATTTTTCTTTTGCTTCTTTCCTTTCCTTTCCTTTCCTTTTTGTTTTTTTATGCATTTGAAGCTCTGTCATTCAGTGATTATGCATTCAGGATTATTTGTTCTCTGGGAGAATTGGTGTTGTTACATTATGTAATGTCCCTTTTTATTCCTAACAATATTCCTTGCTCCAAACTCTACTTTGATATTAATAAAGCTACTTCAGTCACATTTTGACTAATGTTTGCAATGTTTATATCATTTTAAGTATATATTTATAGCAAAGTATAAAATGATATATATATTATATATATTATTAAAAAATCTGATCATATTTGTCTTTCATTTATTTTTTTAATGTTTATTTTTGAGACAGAGAGAGAGCAAGGGGAGAGAGGCAGAGAGAGACAGGGAGACACAGAATCTGAAGCAGACTTTAGGCTCTGAGCTGTCAACATAGAGCCCGATGCTGGGCTTGAACCCATGAAGTGGAAGATCATGACTTGAGCTGAAGTTGGGAGCTTAATGGACTGAGCCACCACCCCAGCTGCCTTTTAAATCTTTCATTGAGGCCATTCATATTTAAAGTGATTATATAGGGGCGCCTGGGTGGCTCAGTCGGTTGAGCGTCCGACTTCACCTCAGGTCATGATCTCACGGTTTGTGAGTTCGAGCCCCGCGTCAGGCTCTGGGCTGATGGCTCAGAGCCTGGAGCCTGCTTCCGATTCTGTGTCTCCCTCTCTCTCTGCCCCTCCCCCATTCATGCTCTGTCTCTCTCTGTCTCAAAAATGAATAAACATTAAAAAAATTTTTGAAAAAAAAATAAAGTGATTATTGATGTAGTTGATATGGTAACATTGTCTTGTTACCCATTTTCCATTTGTTCTGCCTGTCTTTGTTTCTTCTTTTTCCTCTCTTGAATTAAGGAATTTTTTTTATAATGCTACTTGTCTCTCTTTATTATGTTATTCGTACCCTTTAGAAACTTAACTATTGCCCTAGTTTTTATAATATAAATCTTTAATCAGAATGTACCTTTAAGTATTATTCTATATCATGTGCAGTGGAAAGACCTTACAACAGCATATTCTCAATTCTTTATTTCCATCCCTTGAGCTATTTATGTCCTTTATTTTACATTACATATACTATAAATATACAATACCTTGTTACTATTTTGTTAAACAATCACAATTTCTTTAGAGCAGTTAAAAGTAAAATCAAGAATTGTATTTTACCTTCATTTATTTGATTTCTATGGCTCCTCATTTCTTTGTTTCAATCCAACTTTCTATCTGGCATCCTATTCCTTCTGGCATCCTATTCCTTCTGCTTGAAGAAATTCTTTTAACATTTCCTGCAAATTATTTTGCTGGCAAATATATCTCTCTGCATTTGTTTATATGGAAAGGTCATTATTTCTACTTAGTTTTTGAAATATATTTTCCTGTATATAAATTTCAGTTTTTTTTTCTTTCTGCACTTTCAACATGTCAGACCACTATCTTCTGAACACTATGTTCTTTTCTTTCTATAGTAAGTAATATGCTATAACACTTTTTTTCCCGTTCATGTTTAATGTCTCATTTTATTTCTGGATACCTTCAAGACTTATTCTTTTTTTTTTTTTGAGCATTTTAATATGATATGAAAAATCCTTGCACTCATGTGTATATGTGATATGTGATGTGTGATTTATTTGTGCTTAGGATTCTTGACATTTTTGAATTTGTGGCTTGGTGCCTGTCATTAATTTTGGAAAAATCTCAGCTATTATTTTTCAAATTCTTATTCTTCATTCTTTTCTCCTTTTTATGCATTTTTTAAATGTTTTATAGTGTTCCACATGCTGTATCCAATTTTTATCACTTTTTACTTTGTGCTTACTGTGGGAAATTTTAATTGATGGATATTCAAGTTCATTGATTTTGTTCTTCACTGTCTTAAATCTACTCATGAGACCAGTGAAACCATCTCATCTCTGTCACTGTGTCTTTTCATTTCTGACTTTTTTATCTCTCTGCTAAACATATTCACCTTAGCTTGCATACTGTCCAACTTTTTCAGTAGATCCTTTAACATATTAGTCATAGTTAACTTAAATTTTGTATCAAATAGTTCCTACATCTGTATCCTATCAGAGTCTGACTGATGATTACTTTGTCCCTTCAGAGTATGTTTTTTCTTGGTTATTGTTTTGTCTTGTGATTTTCTTGTTGTTGTTAAAAATGAAATCTTACATAGGGACGCCTGGGTGGCGCAGTCGGTTAAGCGTCCGACTTCAGCCAGGTCACGATCTCGCGGTCCGTGAGTTCGAGCCCCACATCGGGCTCTGGGCTGATGGCTCAGAGCCTGGAGCCTGTTTCTGATTCTGTGTCTCCCTCTCTCTCTGCCCCTCCCCCATTCATGCTCTGTCTCTCTCTGTCCCAAAAATAAATAAACGTTGAAAAAAAATTTTTTTAAAATGAAATCTTACATAGAAAGAGGTAAATTTTTTTAATGAATATAAATGGGGATGTTTTATTTGCTGAGTGTATACAGTTAGGAACTGGGCTGGTTTTGAAGTTCATCGTTACTGTGTTTAACCTCAGGGCAACAGTAGCTTCAAATTTCTGTAATGATATCTTATATATAGGATGGAGGTTGCCTTACCAGAGTAATATAATTGCCTTAGAAAAGGTATTTTTACTTGCTCTTATTCCTCTCTTGCCCCTTTTCTAGCAGTATTTTGTTAGTACTTGTTACTCAGACCTTGTTAATTTTGGCTGTGGAGGATGGTGGAGGGTGTGTTCTCTCGTTCTGAATTTCCCTTTTCTTAGACAGGTACCGTGCTTCTGGGCCTCAAGGATGTGTCCCTAGCAGTTCTTACCTCCTTCCTCCAACTGTAGTTTGGGGTTTAGCATCTATTCATGCCCTTCCCCCTGCTTAGGTTTTTTTTTTTTTCTCTATTATTTTCCTCCAGGTTTAACCTATCCTAAAGGTGATAGTATTTTCATTTATTTTGTTGTTCCCCTTCTATCTCAGTTTTGAGGCTTATGCCCTTTAGGAAAGATAGAAGAAATGAACATGACTGGAATTCTGTTCCCCTTGCACACAACTCCTCTTGTGGTCCTCCTGTCCCTGCAGTGGATACTCTGATTCTCTACAGTCTTTTCTAAGTGCTCTTCGTGGAGTTGGAGTCTGTGCAGAAAGAGCTCCACCAATTTCTGTGCCCCCCCCGCCACCACCAGGGCTTCATACTGTCTATTAGTTTACCTATGTTATGTAAAGTCCATTTATACTTCACTAATTTGTCAGCTGTTCCAGATGAACTCTTCTTTCTAGTGGCTGGTTGAGTCAACTGCTTGTGAGAGCTCTGTTTCTCTCCCTCCAGGTGCCTGTCTCTGCTTTGATTCAAACAGTTGTTATGCAACCTCATTTCTCCATCCAGATCAAAAAAAAATCTCATGAATTTGAAATTAGTTCAGTTTTTTAATTGTTTTTGCAATGATAGAAGTGAAACTCTTTCCAGCCCTCTACATTCTGGACTATAACCAGAAGTTGATACAAAGTTTTAAATTTCAAAGATCAGTTTGATTTTCAATTATCCGTGAAGTTCCTTTAATGCTCTACTTGAGTCGTCTTCTTTTTTTTTAAGTTTATTGAGAGAGTAAGAGTACATGAAAGTTGGAGACAGGCAGAGAGAGAGAGAGAATATTCCAAGCAGACTCTGCACCAACAGCACAGAGCCCAGTGCAGGACTGGAAGTCACAAACTGTGAGTTCATGACCTGTGCTGAAGCCAAATACTTAACGGACTGACCCACATGGGTACCTCTCTACTTGAACCTTCTTAAATGCTTTTTTCTTTTTAAAGTTATATATCTGTACCACCTTTCCTATTTCACAGAGCTACTAACAGTTCTTCTAGATTGCAGTACAATTTGTTACTGGGTCCATTTTGGTCCATTTTTACTTTTATTTGCCTCCTTCTGCTACTAGACATCAAAAGACAAATAAATGTTTGGGCTTCCCATCCCATCTCCATGAAGGGGCATAGCTCTACCTACTAATCTTCTGTTGGAGTGCCGAGAAGAATCCTAGTTGTATTATCACTTTTGTAGCCTCACAGAGAGGGAGACTTGGTCAACCTCTAGTGTCCCTATGGTTCCTCCAGGTGCAGAAAAATCCATTCTGGTTGGTATATTTAAAATTTATGTCATCTCTATGAAGAGATTCCCAATTCTTGGATTGCCAAGTTCTCAAAGGTGTCAAAAACCACATTTAGCTATTTGGTTTCCTTTCTAGCTCAGAGAAAATTAAAGTCCATGTCTGATCTCCTTGAGATCCTGACAGAATCTGCATTAGGTTTCTATTGCCCTGTCAGAAGTTGCCCCAAATTTAACGGCATTAAAAATTAAACATTTACGGCTTCACACAGTTCTGAGGGTTAGGAATCAAGGTGGTTTTGACCGAAACTGTGAGTCTCAGCTGTGGTCATTACAAGGATTGAATAGGAACAAAAAAATCCATTTCTGTGATCACTCACGTTCTTGAAAGGCTTCATTTCCTTTATAAATATTGGCTTAATTTTCCTGCCACATAGGCTTTTCCATAGGGCAACTCACAACTTGGAAACAGGCTGTATCAGAGTGAGTGACAAGAGGTAAAGAGGGAGAAGGGGAGAAAGAGCAAATACTCAAGATATAAGCAAGTCTTTTAATAACTCAGTCTTGGAACAGAAACAGTGAGAAACATCACTTCTGCCAGGTTCCATTCATTCATAGTGAGTCAGTAAATCCAGTCCATCATTAAGGGAGGAAAAGTTAGCTGACCTTTTCCATCACATGCACACTCTTGCCTCTACCACTTTGCCTGCATCAGTCCTTGCTCTGCTTTGTAGAGAAAGTTGAAAGGGACATGGGAGGAATTGGGCATCATGGTCACTATAGTCCATGAGTTTGCTTTTTTCATCAGTTTTAGTGATACATCTGAGCATACGGCAGACCACTGATAAGAGTTTGTCATTTGTAGAGGAAGAAGGCAGGATTATTCAAAGAAAGGAAATTAGTGTCAAAAACATTTGAAATGTATTATCTACTAATCTAGAAATAAAACCTATAGCTCTTTAAGTTGGAAAACCCCAAAAAATATAGCTTTCTGGGATAAACCAGGATGCCGTCCAAAAATCTTAGAGAGATCCACGATTATATCTCTCCAACATTCTCACAAACATGAATGTCTTATAATTGAATGTGGGAAAAAATGAATATGTTATCACTGAAATAAATATTATGACTTCCAGTAAAACTGATACTAAATTTTAGGTTTACCTTGGAGAAAATTTTTGTGATTATAAAATGCAAATTGCTTTTAACCACTAAATCTACTGGATTCTCAAAAAATGTTAATGCAAGCTTATTTCCTAAAAAGAGCTTTTGCCCATGAGACTTAGCCTAAGTTTCTTGATACCTTTATCCAAAAGAAAACGGCAAGCTAAATTATGACTCCAAAAAATATGCCCTAAATTAGGCCCCTAATCAAATGTCTGGTTTATAAGTCTCTTGTGTGTACTCGATCTCACAGTAAACACTTAAAAATTAGAAACGCCAGCATTACTAGAAAGCATCTTTTCTAAATAAAGATTTATCAATGCTGCAACTCAGTGTTGAGTATTATAATGAAGTAATCAATGTGGTGGTGAACATAATTTTGAGATTTTGAGAGACCCTAAGTAATATTTTGGATTCAGTTTTATTTATCTCTTAGAGAGGACTCAATATATTATCCATTACCATTGAGATAAGCATATTTATGGACTATGCGTCATTTTAACAGCTATATTTATGAAAAATTAGATCTTATTTATATTTTGGAAATTACTATTAATATATAATTAAAGTGGTAATGGGATTTTTTTAAAGATTAACAGATTTAGGTTGGATTTATTTCCACATGTCATGCTAAGTAAAGTTGATCTCAAGATATTCAAATGCATTGTACGATATGTTGGATTAAATTAGAGTCCCACAGATGTGAATAATGTTCAAGTTCCAAGGGAAGAAACATGTCCCTGTGTTCCAATGCCAAGAAGATTTGTCTAGGGAAGGCAATTTAACTTTCTCCCAAGCAGCCTTAAAAATGGAATTACTCTGATAAATTTCCCATTTTTTGACATTTGCCTTTAGCCTTACTATCTCATAAACCTTAATTTGCACACATATTTAGAGTGAACATAACGCAAATGTTCATGAACTGATGAATGGATAAACAAAATGTAGTATGTCCATACAATGCAATACTATCGGGCAATAAAGATGCATGAAGCACTGATAGGTACCACAATATGGCTGAATCTCCAAAAACCTATGCCATATGAAAAGAAGCAGACACAAAAGGCCACATATTAGTGGTTAAATTCCATTTTAAGACATTTATTTTTGTTGTTTTATTTTTATCTTACCCATTAGCTAAATGACAACACCAGCTATGAAAGTAACATTTTGGTTATAATGTCCGTAGTTAACAAATAGTGTGACTTCAGATACAGGAATTCAGCAAATATTCAATAAAAGCATTTGCAAAAATCAGTTGTCTTCAAAAAATTTATAATAAAGAGTAATATAATTTTTACTATTTTAAAATTGTATGCTATACATTTTCAGCAGTTGCATGGGACAAAGGACAGGTGGAGTGTTTTTTTTTTTTACTACCAAGTAGCAGCATGAAGGACTGTGTACCTAGAGATAATAGGACTGTTTTTTTTTTATCTTATTATAAAACTATTCATCAAAAATAATAAATTTCTGTGTACATAAAGTAAAAAATTAAATTTAAAAGTATAGTCAAGGGTTACATTTTATTTTTTTTTAATTTTTTTTTTCAACATTTATTTATTTTTGGGACAGAGAGAGACAGAGCATGAACGGGGGAGGGGCAGAGAGAGGGAGACACAGAATCGGAAGCAGGCTCCAGGCTGTGAGCCATCAGCCCAGAGCCTGACGCGGGGCTCAAACTCACGGACCGTGAGATCGTGACCTGGCTGAAGTCAGACGCTTAACCGACTGCGCCACCCAGGCGCCCCAAGGGTTACATTTTAAATGGGATAGAGTCAGTGGGGTTTATTTTTTCTGGCAAAGCTGAATATATTCAGAACAGTCCATCATTGGTCATTTAAGAAACTCCAGACAACTTAGGGACTATGTTTGACCATTGGCCTTGATTTGTACAGTTTTATAAAAACACGAAGCTGCTATTCTTTTCATCATCATTTTGTAATTCTTTAGTGACTAGGATCTAGTATCCCGAGATTTGATTGGTGGGAGAACTTTCCAGGAAAAAAAAAAATCAGAAGAGGAAATGTATTTTAGCTCCAGGCATGGTATACTTTCTCATCCCCCTGATTTCAAATTACTTGATCCTTATTAATGTGTTGCTTTGAAGTAACTCCCTGAAAATAATGTTAAATAATATATTGTATTTATTAAATAAGTAATTTACATTCATGATTTCCAACAAGAAAGTAAAGCCTTTGTGTTTTTCAAATGTTCAAAGATATAAAATTGCATATCTAGGGCCTGGATAATAGGTAATCTGATATAAATTGCATGACCCTTAAATTTCTTTGTGTGAGACTTCTACTTAAGATATTAGTTCTTCCAGGGTGGGAGAGCAAAAGAAAAAATAATCTGAAGAGTGTAAGATTAAGAACTGGACTTGTAACCTTAAAAACATAACATTCTAAACTAGTGCTCCCTAACTCTGGATTTTAATGTTTCATTTGCATAACAATACCATAATTTCTAAATGTAGTTGATTGGTACAGAGATGATTTAAAGGAAGTTTTTTGTTTAATGTGGTTGATTGTGTTAAATTCTTTCTTTTGTTTACCCAGCTAAGACATGTGGATAAAAGGAGTGGAAAATAGATCAGTGTGTATTTCCATATCCTTCATTTCTAATTCAAGTCAGAAAAATAATTTAAGCCTCACTTGACACTTCTCCTATTATTTAAACATGACTAAACACTCAAATGTTGGAATTATAATAAGTTAGGGACTTTACTGGATTGAATTCAAGAGTCTGACATTGTCAGACACATGGTTTATATTAGTGTAACACATCACAATCTGGCCTTGGTATTCTTACTTCTTGCTTCATCCCTGTAGACAGAAAATGGGGAGAGGGGAGAGAAAGAAATACATGGTAGGAAATCCCAAGAGTGTGAAATTATCATTGAATTTCACAGAGACCTAAGAAAATGAATAACAAGGAAATGGGAACATGAGACATCAAACATTACCTCTTATCCTTCCTCTTCCCTTCATATCAGATCTTTGCCTCCCAACTCCAGGGAAACAATTATGGGGAAATTCACCATTATTCCCTTTGTTTCCAAATGCTTTGGACCACTGAGTGCAGCTACTCAGTGCAACAGACCTTATTCACATTAATTTCTCATTTGAAAGGTATTCTTTGCTGGATTTCTGCCTACCTGGCAGATACTGGAAGAGATCCAGCAGATTGCTTTTTGTTGTTGTTCCTCAGGACTTTGCCAGCTCCTTTTACTCTATATTATGTAATAATGGTGTTATATGGTTGTTAAGGTACACTTTGTGTATTCTTCAACATAATTGCCTAAGTAGTCTCATTCATCCTCTTGATTTCAATGTCTACCCATATACTCAGGACTTCTGTATTTGTTTAGCCACTTGCTTCAAATTTTTAGAGAAACATCTAAGTTAAGGCACACTGAAAATTTGACCAGATACTCAAAAGGCATGTCAATATTAGAATTATCAAAAGTCAACCCACTGTCTTTCCCTTTCCCCTATCAAAAATAAGCAGATAAATTTTCCTAATCCATCTTTGTTTCTCACTAAATACCTTTATGAGCCACCTCTCTCTTCTCTCCCAAGTCAACAGAAGCAGGAAAGTGATCTGAAAATTTACTTATACCATTTTCTTTTTTTCTCCCACTTTAGTTCATGATAAAACCTCATTCTATTTCATTACCACATCTCCTATCAGTTAGTTATCACTTCTCATTTTGAGGATTTCTTTTCTTTTCTTTTCCTTTTTCTTTTCTTTTCCTTTTTCTTTTCTTTTCCTTTCTTTTCTTTTCTTTCTTTCTCTTCCTTTCTTTATTTCTTCCTTCCTTTTCTTTTCTTTCTTTCTTTCTTTCTTTCTTTCTTTCTTTCTTTCTTTCTTTCACTTTCTTTCTTTCTTTCACTTTCTTTCTTCCTTTCTTTCCTTCCTTCCTTCCTTCCTTCCTTCCTTCCTTCCTTCCTTCCTTCTTTCAGAGACAGAGTACAAGCAGGGGAGGGGCAGAGAGAGAGGGAGACACTATATCCAAAACGGGCCCCAGGCTCTGAGCTGTCAGCACAGAGCCTCACACGGGGCTCGAACTCAAAATGTGAGGTCATGACCTGAACCAAAGTCTGAGTCTTAACTGACTGAGCCACCCAGGCATCTCTGGATTTCTTTCTTACTTTATATTCACATAGTTTGTTTCTCCTTTTCTAATATATGTGTATATATTGCTGAGTGAGAATGCTTGGCCTCCCCATCACAGTTAGCATGACTACTTTGTACAGATAAACAGGTCCCTCCCTCAGGAAGCCTTATTCTTTTCGACCATTAAGTTAGAAACTATCTAAATTTCTGCTAAGTGTGAGACAAATGGCAGAGCTCTACAATGCAACTCTTGGAAATAAGAGTCGCACTGACTCTTTTTTAATGTGGCTGTGTTCATGTTAATTCCCATTTGGATCCTTTTAATTCTCTTTATTGACTACCCCATTAAACTTATCCTCCATAAAACAAAATATTCTCTCAGACATGATTTCTATAAACATCTCTTCTATTGCACGTTTTCTCATGTTCTCCCATCTCTGACAAATTTTGTTTCAACTTAACAGAAGTCCATATGGGCTCATGTATGTTTGCTCACCATATTTCCAAGTCCAAAATTCTCCTTACATCACCTTTTCAGTGAATCTATCTGACTTCCACTTTCACACTATCCCTGATGGAATTAACCATGCCCCTTTCCTTACACTGGTGAACAGCTTTTTTCCAGCTACTATAATACTGTGCTGAATGTTATTTGAATGTTTTTCTCTTTGTAGACTTTAAGAGTCCTGTGAACAAAGATGGGTCTTGTCTTTCATCCCCAGAACACTGCACATTGCCAAGCAGCAATTGAACATATAGTTGTTGGACGAATGAGTAAATAAATGCAACCATACCAATTAATAATGTTATAGAAGAAAGAGAAAAGGTGGAAGCTCTTTCCAGTGTCTGCCACCATGCTAAGCGCCTTAAGTATATTAAATGAGTATTAAACTTAAGAGAAATTATATAGGGTTATAGGTGCCCTTGTCTTTTTCCAGGAAAGTAACTAGCTCAGATGATCAAGTAATCTATCCATGGTTTCTCAGTCAGTGCAATGCTTTAAGCCTCTTCTTTTTCAAGGCGTGCACTATACTGTAGCTCTGTGTTAAGCATCAGAGAAGTTTGTCACACTGAATGGAATGTTTTATTCTTTCTTTGTAAATAAAATGAAGCATACTTATCAAAATCCCTCAGACCTTCTAAGTACACCAAGCAGACACTTATCAATAGTGTAATACTGTTCTACATAGTACAATCACAATAATGGAGAAATACAAAAGAACATTTTAATTAAATTTGAATCTGTGTTACTTAGTTTGTATAACCAAAATATCAGGTAGTGTAAAAAATTGACTTTTAACTGCAAGGTTTGTTTCCACTAGGAGCTAAGATCTAATTAGTTTTAAACCATTAGCTGTGTTTGTCACTCTAGATTTTTCTAAGAACATTTTAAAAAGAAATTCTTTCATGTAATTATGTAGATAAGTTTTTAGAGCCTAATTAATATTTGCTCCTTGAAGATAGGACGTTTTCTTGATGCATCACTTGTCAAAAGTTTTCGTTTCTTCTCTATCCCAACATTCTACTTGCCTTACTTGTTCCTTGGAGGAATGGATAGTGATGAATATGACTTTAGTTATATCCTTATTATGGTGCTGTATTAAATAATGGCTGAAAATAATTGGATTTTGTTTTGAAGTTTTAGACTACTAGACATCAAAGAAACTTCTTTATTTTCATAATTGAATAGTGATTTGTTTAGATAATATAGGTACTCTTGTTTGAGGCTTGTCTTTCCAAAACAGACATTTTACAATTACATAAAATGTCTCCCTTTGTACCTGCACAGGAAATGACAGTGGAGTGAATTTCTTTGAACTCTCATTTATTCATTCATCAGAAGCACTAAAATGCCTCCTAGGTCCCTACCATTGTACTAGAAACTACATTGGCAATAGTATATACAATAACGTTCTGAACTAAGAGTTTGCATTTCAGAAGACTGTCATGAAAACAATTAAAATATATCCTCTAAGGTCACATCTAGTAATTGGTGTAACTAAAATTTACATAGAGGTCAACATTCCTCTTATGCCTATCCTCTTAAACACCCTCCAAGGTGTTTGTATCATTAACATATCATTTATTCTGAATTGGCAACCTAGTATACACTATACTGTAGTTATAGAAAAATCTCAAGATTGGTATTAGTATAAGTTTCCTCCCCATAAAAAGAAACAAGTATAATATTTGATATTTTCATTCAATTTGCAATCTATTTGGGGGCAATAAATTCTATGATAAATGTTATAAATAAAATTTTATAAATAAATGTTATAAATAAAGTTTACTTTTTTTAGTATGAAATTTATTGTCAAATTGGTTTCCATACAATACCCAGTGCTCATCCCAACAGGTGCCCTCCTCAATGCCCATCACCCACTCCCCCCTCGCTCCCCCCCATCAACCCTCAGTTTGTTCTCAGTTTTTAAGTTTTTAAGAGTCTCTTATGGTTTGGATCCCTCCCTCTCTAACTTTTTTTTTTCCTTCCCATTTTCCATGGTCTTCTGTTAAGTTTCTCAGGATCCACATAACAGTGAAAATATATGGTATCTGTCTTTCTCTGTATGACTTATTTCATTTAGCATAATACTCTCCAGTTCCATCCATGTTGCTACAAAAGGCCATATTTCATTCTTTCTCATTGTCACGTAGTATTCCATTGTGTATATAAACCAAAATTTCTTTTTTTTTTAACGTTTATTTATTTTTGAGACAGAGAGAGACAGAGCATGAATGGGCGAGGGTCAGAGAGAGGGAGACACAGAATCTGAAACAGTCTCCAGGCTCTGAGCTGTCAGCACAGAGCCCGACGCGGGGCTCGAACTCACGGACTGCGAGATCATGACCTGAGCCGAAGTCGGCCGCTTAACCGACTGAGCCGCCCAGGCGCCCCTAAACCACAATTTCTTTATCCATTCATCAGTTGATGGACATTTAGGCTCTTTCCATAATTTGGCTATTGTTGTAAGTGCTGCTATAAACATTGGGGTACAAGTGCCCCTATGCATCAGCACTCCTGCATCCCTTGGGTAAATTCCCTAGCAGTGCTGTTGCTGGGTCATAGGGTAGGTCTATTTTTAATTTTTTGAGGACCCTCCACACTGTTTTCCAGAGCAGCTGCAGTAGTTTGCATTCCCACCAACAGTGCAAGAGGGTTCCCGTTTCTCCCCATCCTCTCCAACATCTGTAGTCTCCTAATTTGTTCATTTTAGCCACTCTGACTGGTGTGAGGTGGTATCTGAGTGTGGTTTTGATTTGTATTTTCCTAATGAGGAACGACGTTGAGCATCTTTTCATGTGCCTGTTGGCCATCTGGATGTCTTCTTTAGAGAAGTGTCTATTCATGTTTTCTGCCCATGTCTTCACTGGATTGTTTGTTTTTCAGGTGTGGAGTTTGGTGAGTTCTTTATCGAGTTTGGATACTAGCCCTTTGTCCGATATGTCATTTGCAAATATCTTTTCCCATTCTGTTGGTTGCCTTTTAGTTTTGTTGATTGTTTCCTTTGCAGTGCAGAAGATTTTTATCTTCATGAGGTCCCAATAGTTCATTTTTTCTCTTAATTCCCTTGCCTTTGGAGATGTGTCAAGTAAGAAATTGCTGCAGCTGAGGTCAGAGAGGTCTTTTCCTGCTTTCTCCTCTAGGATTTTGATGGTTTCCTGTCTCACATTCAGGTCCTTTATCCATTTTGAGTTTATTTTTGTGTCTGGTGTAAGAAAGTGGTCTAGTGTCATTCTTCTGCATGTTGCTGTCCAGTTCTTCCAGCACCATTTGATAAAGAGAATGTCTTTTTTCCATTGGATATTCTTTCTTGCTATGTCAAAGATTAGTTGGTCATACTTTTGTGGGCCCAATTCTGGAGTCTCTATTCTATTCCATTTGTCTATGTGTCTGTTTTTTTATGAAAAGCCCACAGCTAATATCATTCTCAATGGGGAAAAACTGAGAGCTTTCCCCCTGAGATCAGGAACACGACAGGGATGTCCACTCTCACCGCTGTTGTTTAACATAGTTTGGAAGTTCTAGCATCAGCAATCAGACAACAAAAGGAAATCAAAGGCATCATAATTGGCAACGATGAAGTCAAGCTTTCACTTTTTGCCGATGACATGATATTATACATGGGAAACCCGATAAACTCCACCAAAAGTCTGCTAGAATTGATACATGAATTCAGCAAAATCACAGGAACAAAATCAATGCACAGAAATCAATTGCATTCTTATACACTAATAATGAAGCAACAGAAAGGCAAATAAAGAGACTGATCCCATTCACAATTGCACCAAGAAGCATAAAATACCTAGGAATAAACCTAACCAAAAATGTAAAAGTTATGCATGCTGAAAACTATAGAAAGCTTATGAAGGAAATTGAAGAAGATATAAAGAAATGGAAAAACATTCCATGCTCATGGATTGGAAGAATAAATATTGTTAAAATGTCAATACTACCCAAAGCTATCTACACATTCAATGCAGTCCCAGTCAAAATTGCACCAGCATTCTTCTTGAACCTAGAACAAGCAATCCTAAAATTTGTATGGAACCACAAAAGACCCTGAATAGCCAAAGTAATATTGAACAAGAAGACCAAAGCAGGAGGCATCACAATCCCAGACTTTAGCCTCTACTACAAAGCTGTAATCATAAAATTTATTTTTAAGGGCATCAACATTCACTGAGTTGTACAAGTCATAACATTGGGAATGTCCCTATATTTATCCCCTGCCTCAAGCTCTACAGCATGATGCTTGCCAAGTTATTCCCTTTGACTTGTAAACATGTCAATTCTGCTTCCTTTCTTCTAACACCAATGTCATATCTTCATTAGTTTTTGCCTCGATCAGTGTGCATGTGCTCTCCTGATTCCTCTGCCCATAGTTTATTTTCCCTCCCATTTATCCCCTATAATTCTACCTGGGTGGTTATTTATTTATTTATTTATTTATTTATTTATTTATTTATTAGTGAATTGTTCTCTTGCTATTCCCCTTCTTGAAATTCTCCAGCCATTTTCACAGGCAGGCTCTGGGGACCTCTAAGATACCACCTACCAGCAGTTCTTGAAGTTGACCCAATATCAGAATACTCTTAGATTTTCTGACCTCTAGGTTACTTCGTGATTTGGATTTCAACATATATTCTCTTTGCCTGAAATGTGCTTAATCCCTAATATTATTCAATACTTAGTTTTCTTTAAAAGAGGTTTTAATTTTAAGTAATCTCTACATCCAATGTGGAGCTCAAACTCACAATTCCAATATCAAGAGTTTCACCTTCCACTGACCAAATCAGCCAGTTGCCCCTCAAGACTTGATTTAATTTTTTTAAGTGTTTATTTATTTTTGAGACAGAGACAGAGCATGAGTGGAGGAGGGGTAGAGGGAGAGAGGGAAACACAGAATCTGAAGGAGGCTCCAGGCTCTGAGCTGTTAGCACAGAGCCGGACGCGGGGCTCAAACTCACGAGCTGTGAGATCATGACCTGAGATGAAGTCAGATACCCAACTGACTGAGCCACCCAGGTGCCCCAAGACTTGATTTTAATATCAAGTTATAAAGCCTTTTAAAATTATCTTGGGAAAATCAACTGTCTAGTTTCATATCATCATTATATACACATCATTATATACATAGATTTCACATCATTATATACATAGATTTCTGTTGTTACACCTGAAATTCTTTCACAGTTATATTTCTATATATTATTATTTCAACAAATTGGGCATCTAATATTCACAGAACGACACTAAGTCATTAGGTTATAATTTTTTTCTGTCTCTCTGATTGGATTCCATAGGGACTGGACACACAAACATTGTGTACATCATATCTATGATTTACAAGAAGACAGTGTAAAGAAATGCATACTGAATAAATGAATACCAAATACCTTATAGTTTTCAGAAGATATATTTTCAGTATGGGCTACAATAGTTAGAAAACGATACTATTCATGAATATTGGATGTAAATTTGAGATACAACTGTTTTATAAAGCACTTAAATAGTAACTAGTAAAATGATTAACCTAGTAGTACAATTAGGCTCATTTAGAAAACAAGAAAAAAAACTAGTCCAGCTAACAGGATGTTCTAATAATACAGTAGTTAGGTGATAGGAGTTTGATAATGGTGAGGGTGAGGCAGAATGAGTGAATCAACACATTTAAAAGAAAAAAATCAACACATTTAAAAGAAAAAAGAAAAGAAAATGAAGGCTTGATGACAGATAGTGTACTGATAGAAAAAAAAATGTCAGGGATATCTTCAAAATTTCTACTATACTCATGGAAAAAGAAAAGGTAGGAAATGAAGTATCTTGAAGAAAAGTGATGAGTTTATTTGAAGAATTTGAAGTAAATTCATTTGAAACTGCCCAGTAAACATTTGAGATGGGTAATTTAAGAGACATGTCAAATTGGAAATGTGAATTTACTGAACACCATGATAGTCATGTTACTTAATGTCTTAAGAATAAGTAGAGGGGGAAGTTCCTCTATCATACCTCTGCATCCTCTAGAATGTGTGCACGCTACATTAAAATTTATATCTCTATTTCCATATGCTTGGTATGACTAATGGCAGAAGATATGAAGAATCCTAGGAGAAAAAGAATCTGCATTTTCCTCATGCCTACTGCAAAACCCACACATGAAGGGAAACATATCATTACAATTCTCTAATTCTACCAGACCATGGCCAGACTATGAGCCGTTGTGACTCTTCCTGAATTCATCAAAGTGCAAACCTATGCTTAAATGTATTATTTCCAATTTTGATTTAAAAGCTTTCCCTTTTTAACTCTGACACACTATACTGTGGCTTAAATATTTAAGCACAGACTCTTTCCAAGATTGAGAGGGAAAAACACACACACATCAAAAGTGTCTAATGTTTAATTCAATATGGTAAGCTTACTCAAACTCTGAAGTGTATGTAAAGCTGTTTGGAATTTCTTCAATGATCTTTTATCTGTAAATCAGGATACAAATTTTAAAAAAGAAAATACTTAGTAATTTTGAAATAGAAATCACTCCTCTCAGAGAGTTCTTTGGTTTCTGACTTGAAAGAAACAAATCAATGGCAATTGTTTATTTATTTCTACATGAATGCAACATGTTCAAATTCCAAAAGGGTTAGACAGTTTTTCTTATGTCTTATATAACGATTTACAGGACTTATTATTCAGCCCAACTAATGTTTCTGCTAGAAAAATAAGGCTGTGTGTGTGTGTGTATGTGTGTGCGTGTTACTTTGAAAACTGGAGAATATACTCTGTAGATTGTGACTCTTAATGAATGGATAGACAAATACCCCCTAACCCACACATAAACAATAAGGGTTGCTCTTAGGTTCTCACTAAAAGAAAGATCATCCGTTGGAAAGGAAAATAACCTCAGTATATAAAATTTTCTAACATCTGATTTATTTTTCTATTTCATGTTAGTTACTATAGCCAAGCCTTCCTGGGCCTCACTAATTGATCCCAATAATTTGTCTCTGCAATAGAATTTTAAAACATTAAAAATATTGGAAGAATCTCATTGGAGTGATTCAAGAGTATTCTGAAACTCAAACTGTCAAAAACATTCAGATCGTAATAACTTTGTAAGGTAACAGTAACTAGACTTATCATGGAATCATTTTGTAATGTATAAAAATACTGAATCACTATGTTGTACACCTGAAACTAAGAGGATACTAAATGTCCATTATACTTCAACAAAACATTCGGATAGTAATCTCATAGTCAATAATGATAAGGTCATGCAGTCACAGTGGTGACATGATAATTATGACGTTTACATTGCCTATTGTAATGCTGGGTGAATCACATAAAACTACCATTGTGGCTTTTAATAAGTTACATAACCCCTCTAATACATACATAACTGGTCTTTAAAGTTGGACTATCCACATACTATTAATGTAATGTTTAAATAAGATAACGCATACAAGTGATTTAGTACCATGCCTACCACATACTAAGCACATAGCAAGACATTCCCCATGCTTTCTGAAACCACAGTTCTCTTTCCTGTCCTTGCATGTTCTAATTTATCTTCAATTATCATTGATAATTTATTAAACAGAGTATAATTTATCTCAAACAGAAGATAATTTATCTTTCATTATCTTTGATAATTAACATTTATGATGCTATCTTTTTCTATAACATTCTTTTCAGTCTGTTTATGTTCTTATTTATTTTCTCTATGAAGGTATGTACCTATGGTCATATCTTTTTTTTTTCTTTCTTTCTTTTCTTTTTTTTTTTTTAGAATACTCTTTTACTGCTTTTAGCACAGCTAGATTTTTTCACCTCTCCTTCATTAAATATTTCCTCCTTTTACAGTTTTAGGTTGAACCTCCAATATAAAGTAATCCCCACATAATCTAGGTAATTATTGCCTGTGATTATCTATCATGGTATCCTCTATATTTTTAGTACTTATCACAGTTCATTTGTTGGAAATTTCAGGAGCAGTTAAACTCTTCCTGGAGTATAATAAATACTCAATATTTTAGTGATATTAAAAATTATTTCTGGGGTGCCTGGGTGGCTCGTCGGTTGAGCGTCCAATTTCGGCTCAGGTCATGACCTCACAGTCTGTGGGTTCGAGCCCCGCATCAGGCTCTGTGCTGACAGCTCAGAGCCTGGAGCCTGCTTCCGATTCTGTGTCTCACTTTCTCTCTGGCCCTCCCCTGCTCATGTTCTGTCTCTCTCTGTCGCAAAAATAGATAAAAACATTAAAAAAAAATTATTTCTTATTTGCTGTTCCTACTATTTGGTAAGTTCTTGAGCATGAGGGACATGTTCATTTTTTTTCACCACTGTATCCCGAGAGCCTACATCAGTGTGACAATAAGGATGCAATTATCACAGGCTATTCATGTTTTCTAAGAAATGTATTACTCAAAAACCTATATATCAGCAAATTTTTAACAGAAAATTTAAGGTAAAAACAGCTTAAAAAATAATAGCTTCATTTCTGACCAATATGGGAAAGATAAAAATGAGTTAGTGTATTAACTTAATTACCTCTAAACAACTCTTCAGGATGGATGTATTGGACATAAGACTAGCATCCCCACATTCTACCACATCCCTGATGTAATTATTTCACATGCTGGACTCACCTGAGGCACTAGGTTATAACCCACTATTTGAACACATTGTGTGAAAGAGAGCGCATAGTTTTTTTTTTTTGTTTGTTTGCCTATATTTGTTTTTCTTTTTGCTTAGCTAGGATTAGATGATAAATACTTCTCATTACAATGTGACTTTTAATTCTGACTTCTAGCCCTCTGCTGTTCACTTACTAGAAGAAAGGGAAGAAATATATTTAGTTTCAAAGTGGAGTTTGATAATGATGGATATTCTTCTAAAACTTAGGTAATAGGGTTAATGTATTTCTTAAAAAATAGGGATGGGAATTTCCTTTTGTCTTCCTTCTTCTGGATATGAAAGACTTAAGAGGGACAATTCATATTCTTAGTTTTTTTTAAAAATTTTTTTTCAACGTTTATTTATTTTTGGGACAGAGAGAGACAGAGCATGAACGGGGGAGGGGCAGAGAGAGAGGGAGACACAGAATCAGAAACAGGCTCCAGGCTCTGAGCCATCAGCCCAGAGCCCGACGCGGGGCTTGAACTCACGGACCACGAGATCGTGACCTGGCTGCAGTCGGACGCTTAACCGACTGTGCCTCCCAGGCGCCCCCATATTCTTAGTTTTAATAAACATGTTTTTGAGAATAATTTTGGATTCTTGAAAAAACTTGGAAAGATTGTTCAGCAAATTAATAGTCACTTCACCTAATTTCCCTCTAATATTACTGTTTTACATAATTTTAATATATTTGTCAAAATTAACAAATTAATAATGTTGGCATGGTACTTTTAACTTAAGCTCTAGACTTTATTTGGATTTCATCAGGGTTTCCACTAGTGTTCTTTTTTTGTTCCAAGATCAAATCCAGGATAACACATGCATTTAGTCAACATGTCTCCTTAGTGCCCTATGAATCTAGGGGTTGGGGATGGAGGTTATTCAACTGTATAGTCTCATGTCTGTCCCCCCAAAAGCATGACAAGATTAAGTCCTTGTAACTTGACTGTGAATTAGCTTAAAAAACTTTTTGTTGTTTCTTAACCCTACCAAGTCAGGAAGTTAAGGCAGTTTGTTAGGGGGGTTTCCAGTTTCTCAGCTGCAGGAGACTAATAAACCAGTGTTGGTAATATCAACTTCATATGTAATACTATCATTATAGAAGAGAAAAGACGTTTTACTGAATAAGCCCTTTGAACAAATATGCCTCCATGTTTTCTGAATCTTGTCTGTACTGCCTTGAAAGAAATTACTAATTAATGTGGGCCTGTGGCGAAAAGGAATTTTCTCTGACAGCAAAGTCTTTATCATAAAACAATGCAACTGGTATTTCATGCTTTATCTTCAGCTGGCCTCCTCATTGTCCCTAGATAGCTTCCATGTTTCTGCTGTCCCCTCTGCATTCTGCTAGATGCAACAGCTATTTATTTTTTTTTTACATTTATTTATTTTTTTGAGAGACATAGAGCACAAGTCGGGGAGGGGCAGAGAGAGGAGACACAGAATCCAAAGCAGGCTCCAGGCTCCCAACTGCCAGAGCCCAATGTGGGGCTCCAACTCACAAACCATGAGATCATGACCTGAGCTCAACTGACTGTGCCACCCAGGTGTGCCAAATGCAACAGCTATTTAAAACCCTCTTTCCTTTTCTCAGACTTAAGTAGCTACATCTCCTGCTCCCTTGTTGGGAGGAGACCTGACCCCTCCTTTCCCAAAGAGATAAGAATGATGAGAAAAAGAAACTCAACTTTCTTGAGCAGTCTGCACTTTGGCTCATTTTTTCCTTCCTTTCCTAACAGTGACAGCAGAAAATATTCTTTTTTGCTAATGAAGGATGATGCTTTCATTTGAGACACCACAGATTGTTCACTCATTAGAGTAGCATCTCTAGAAAACTACCTACTATATTGGTTTCTTTGTATAAGCAGTTCGTCTCATTTTTTTTCTAAGAATCAAACCCAAAGCCCTGCCCTTCCCCAAAAAAACCTCCCCCAGATCCACAATCTCTTTCCGTTGCTTCCTTCTTAAATATCTTGAATCAACATTTGATAGCTGTTCACCTATTCTTACTGAGGTGACTAAAGATGTGCAGGTTGCTAATTGCGATGCCCATGTTTCACAGGTAGTCGAGTGTCGTGGCTGTGCACACAGGCTCAGCAATCAGATGGCTTCCATTTCAATCCTGATTCTACCTCTTGACCAATGATCTATGCAAACTTGGACAATTTTATTAACCTCTCTTTGATTCAGAGTGCCCACCTGTAAAATGAGGAAAATTATACAGTTTCCCCATAAGCATGGAGTTTCCCTTATAGCATGGATTTCCTACAAGGCTAACATGATAAATACAGATAAAGCATTTCATCTAATATGTTATATGCTGTGGGCACTCATTTAACGTCTATATTTTGTTTCTCGAAATTTTCATAGCAGTTACCCCTGTTAACCACTCCCTTTTACTTGTGGCATCTTTCTTTGCCTTTGATTAGGATAAAATCTTTTGATATTTGTGTCCCTATTTCAGTAGCCTCAATGAACCTCCTTTGAAGGCTCTTCCCACCATGATCTTAAATGTGAATTGTTTTTACGAATCTATATTTAGCCTCTGTGTTTGCACTATACATAATTTACGTGAGAAATCTATGAATTCAATGATCTATATTTTTAGACAGCTCAAATCTACATTTACATATCATATTACTCTCCAGACCTCCTCACCCTCGTAATTAATACTCGTCACCTCTGAAGCCAGGGATAAGGGTATAGGTTCTAAAACCAGAATGCCTGAGTTTATAATAGCTTTACTACTTACTAGATGTGTGGATCTAATGAGTTATTTAAACTTTACATTCCTACTCTCTACATTTATAAAATGGAGATGTTAATAGGAATACCCGGAGTTGCAGTGTTGAGTGTTAGGCATGGAACAATGCTGAGAATAGTGCTTGCCCTCACGTGCTGTCAGTTTTACTTTTAAGTCTCCCTCAGATGTTCCAAACACTTCGAAGTCAACAAAGCCCAAACTGAAGTCACTTATCCTCCAACCAACCCAAACTTCTCCTTTATCAAGAAATAGCACACTTATGCTCGTACTTTTTTAAACTCTTTCTTTGGATTGAATAATTTCTTTGGATTGAATAATTTCTAAGTACACCTATTCTTTTTTCTGTCCTTCCCATTCTGTCATCGGACCCATTCACTGAGTATTTTATTTCATTTATTGGCAACCCAAAAATGCCAACAAGCACAGGTTAAAAAAAAATACCCAGGGAAATTCTGATCTTCTAGCCAAAGGACTGGGGAAAGGAAGCCATCAAGGCAGTTTTCAGATAATTCCTCTACTTCAGCCAAATCACATATTTCCGATATGACCAAGAAGGTTAAGGCAATTTGTTACAGCTTGGTTACATTGGAAATGTAGACTCTCTGCATGGTCTTTGCTGGCAGGGGTGGAGACATGACTGCACTGTATTTAATTTTCTGTGATTTGGATGAAAAGACATTATTTTAATAAGTGGTCATATTTTGAGGTTCTGGGTAGATACGCATTTTGAGGGGATACTATTTAGCCCACTACAGTGCCATAAACAAATATCCATAAGTTTAAAAGAATTGAAGTGATATGAAGAATATACTTTGACCATAGCTAAAATAAATAAGAAATGACAAAGATATTTGTAAAAGTCTTCAAATGTCTGGATGTTAACCCACTTCTAAATAACTTCTATTTCAGATTTTAAAAACTGTAAAAGAAATTAGAAAACATTTTTAACTGAAAGGCAACAAAAACCCAAAGCATGAAACTTTTAAAATGCAGGAAAAGAAGTACTTAGAGGGAAGTTTATAGCTTAACACAAGTATTATAAATGGGTGTAGATTGTAAAATTAACATAATTGTCCACCTTAAGAAGGTAGAAAAAGGAAGAGTGAGTTACATCTAAAATTAAGTCTAATGGAGGGGCGCCTGGGTGGCGCAGTCGGTTGAGCGTCCGACTTCAGCCAGGTCATGATCTCGCGGTCCGTGAGTTCGAGCCCCGCATCAGGCTCTGGGCTGATGGCTCGGAGCCTGGAGCCTGTTTCCAATTCTGTGTCTCCCTCTCTCTCTGCCCCTCCCCCGTTCATGCTCTGTCTCTCTCTGTCCCAAAAATAAATAAACGTTAAAAAAAAATTTTAAATTAAGTCTAATGGAGAAAATAATTAAGAACATAAGTTGATGAAACAGAAGTGAAAAAGTAATAAAAATAAATTTTAAAATATCATGTTTTTGGAAAAAATAAAAACCAAATTTCAGAGCACCTGGGTGGTTCAGTCAGTTGAGCATCCGACTCTTGATTTTGTCTCAGTCACAATCTCATGGTCCTGGGATTGTGTTGGACTCCATGCTGAGTGTGGGGTCTGCTTAAGATTCTCTTTTTCCTCTCTCCCTGTGCCCCTCCCCTGCTCACATGCTCACGCTCTGTCTAAAATAAAATTTTAAAAAATAAGAACAAATTTATCTGATTCTTAGAAAAATAATAGAGAAGACTTTAATTACTAATCCATGAATAGAAAGGACATCACCAGAACTATTACAGTTATTAAAAGGAGGAAATGTTATAACCAACTTTATAACAAGGTTATAAACCAACAGAATCACAACAGAGGAAATACATAACTTGAATCGTCATATGTCTCTGAAAGAAATTGGATTTGTAGATACAAACCTTTCCACATGAAAACCATGGGCCCAGATAACTTTACTGGTGAATTCTACTCAGCATTGCAGAAAGATACAGTATCAATTCTACCCAAACACATCATCAGTCACCTGTAAGACAGGTATTCCCCATACACCAAATTCAGAAAATGACACTACAGGAGTACAAAACTGCAAACCAGCATCCCTTAAGAATTTTGATACAAAAATCCTTAACAAGGGGCGCCTGGGTGGCTCGGTCGGTTAAACATCCGACTTCGGCTCAGGTCATGATCTCACTGTCCATGAGTTCGAGCCCCGCGTCGGGCTCTGTGCTGACCGCTCAGAGCCTGGAGCCTGTTTCAGTTTCTGTGTCAACCTCTCTCTCTGACCCTCCCCCATTCATGCTCTGTCTCTCTCTGTCTCAAACATAAATAAACGTTAAAATTAAAAAAAAAATCCTTAACAAAATTTTAGTACACTGAAACACGACGTCAGATAGAATTATCACAGCATGACTAAGTGTGGCATATCTCACAAAGACAAGATTGGTTTTACATTTTAAAATCAATCTATGCCTTTCACTAAATTAGCAAAGTAATATAAAGAAGGGGAAAGAAAACAATGTGATGATCTCCATAGATGTAAAAAAAGCATCCAGTACACATTTTTAAAACTATCAGCAAATTGGGAATCTGAAGAAACTTTCTCAAGGGCATCCACAAAAACCTAAACAACAACAAAACATTCAGAAGCTATAGCTCGCACCATACTTAGTGGTGAAGGATGGAATGCTTTTGCTCTAGGACTGGAGATGAAGCAAACATGTTTGCTTTCACTTCTCTTTTGTAGTGTTTTACTGGAAGTCTCAAACAAGTGCAGTAAAGCAAGTAAACAAATAAATAAAAGTAATATATATTGGAAAGAGAGAAGCAAAAATGTTTTGGTTAACATTTTTCTCTATAGAAAGCATTAAGGATATCACCAAAAAAAAATTGAGGGGGAATTAAGTGAATGTAGCATGGTCACGGAATACAAGATCAACATAGAAAAATCAACTGCATTTCTATTTTTAATAATTAAGAGGAAATTAAAAAATAAGAATACTCCTAATGGCCAGCAAAATATGAAATACTTAAAAATGAATTCAAGGCGACATTCTATTTCTTTCTTGCTTCAGTTACTATTTGCATATTAATCTTCATGCACACGTGCATTTATAAGAGATAGATTTCTAGAAGTGCAATTTCCAAAGCAGAAACTGAGCATGTTTTTAATTTTTGATACATTTGGCCAAAATGACATCATGAATACAATTTCCTAATGTTTAGAATTCCACCAGTATATGTTAGAATGACGCCTTCTCCATACTCTTGAACAACATTGGTTATTAAAGTGTCATATGTTTAATGATATTTGCAAATATCAGATGTTTTATGCATTGAATTATATCCCCCCAAAGTTTATTTGTGGAAATCCTAAATTCCAGTACCTCAGAATGTGACTGTATTTGAAAATAGATAGATGTGTTATAGATGTGATTAGTTAAGGCAAAATCATACCAAAGTAGGATGGGCTCCTAATTCAATATGACTGCTGTCCTTGTAAAAAGAAGTTTGGGTGTGGGCATACACACAAGGACAACATCATGTAAACATGAAGGCAGAGTTGGTGGTGATGCAACAGATACCAAGGAACACCAAGGATTTGCAGCAAATTACCAGAAGTTATGAGAGAGGCAAGGAACAGATTCTCTCTCCTAGCCTTGCTGACCCTTGATATTTGACTTCCACCATCCAGACCTGAGATGATAGATTCCTGTTATTGGAGCCCCCCAGGTTATGGTACTTTTGTTACTGCCGCCCCAGCAAACTAATAAAATGTGTAAACAGACAAACAAGATTCTTTTAATTTGTATTTTAATGTAAGTGATTAGTTGAGCTTCTTTTGCAATGTTATTGCCATGAGTGTTTCTTCTATGAACTGCCTGTTCATATCACTTCTACTGATAATATACTGTTAACACTTGGGTGAACTCTATTCTTAGTTTTAATGGTTGATCAGAGTCTCCCTGATTTTGAGACAGGATTGTTGGGCTTTGAGGGTAAAAATTATTCCATTTGTGTTTTGGCCTCCTCCTTTGAAATACTGTTAACCCTGTACTTTCATTCAGATGGCACCTGTCACGACTGTAGTTATTTGTGTCTTGATTCTCCCTGTGCAACAGCTTCATGGTGGTGACAAGTGGTCTTTCTGGTTTAGCACCATATTAACATGTGTAACGTATTTCCTGACTCACAAGAGATGCTCAAAGATATTTGTTGGATGTAATATACTAAGAAAGAAACTCTCTGGGGGCACCTAGGTGGCTCAGTCGGTTGGGTGTCCAACTTCGGCTCAGGTCATGATCTCATGGTTTTGGGGGGTTCGAGCCCCATGTGGGGCTCTGTGCTGACAGCTCAGAGCCTAGAGCCAGCTTCAGATTCTGTGTCTCCCTCACTCTTTGTCCCTCACCCGCTCATGCTCTGTCGCACTCTGTCTCTCAAAAATAAATAATATAAAAGAGTTAAAAAATTAAGAAACTAATCTATCAAGAGCAGCAACAAATTGCAAGGCAAACAATTATGTGACTGGAGTTGAGGTTTTACTCCACTCATCCCACAGTTTGTAGGATAAAAGTGAAGTCTAAAATATATCTAATGCATAACTGAGAATGTCAGTCTCAACTCCTGTTGATAATATTCTTAATTTTTGAGGAAATGAAAAAGCAAGAAATGAATCCTCACCCTTATTTTATATAATTTTAAACCTCTGCAGTAAAATATACATTTTTAACAAAAACACAAAACCCAAATATATCAACTTCTTTTTTAATTAAATGCCACACATTTATCTTCAGCCTTTGCTACCATTACCACATTCTAAGAAATCATGAACTGATTGTTTCTCTACCTTAAAAAAAAGATATTCAAAGCAGTGGCCTTATCCTGTGTTTCCCTTGGGATAAAGAATATGCCATTCAGGGTTAGTTTTGCTCATTCTCCAGTGTTGAGTTCATTGCCATGCCTACCACAGTATTCAATATCACAACCTAATGGCAAGAGACTATTGGAAGTAATATGAAGATCAGATGAAATCACCTAAGAGTGTGACAAAGCATACCATATGTTACAATTTCCGTTTTGAAATTGTACCAGGAATTGAAAATACCAGGAATATGAAGCCAGAATGAGATTGCCAGGCCTTTAGTTTTGCCAGTTCTTGGAATATAAATTAAGGGTGGGGTGCCGATGAGGAGTACTTGTCTATCAAAATAATTATTTCAAAGTGATGGCAAAGTCATCATTAAGGAAATAGCAATACTGATGACTCTACCATCTAAAGGCTTTCTTTTGAAACCAAGGAAATAATATTTTTAATGTTTACAGCAGGGTATCATCTCCATTTCATTTCAGAATCATGTAGCAAAAGATTCTTTTTTGGGGTATAGAGTATTTTTCAGAAGCACTCTCCAAGCACAGAAATATTTTTTTTTTTTTTGCAAAAGGAAATGACATTCTGTTTGTCTAATGTCTGTTTTTCACATTCATATTTTGTTATAAAAAGAATACCTCTGGAGTGATTTGGTGACAAATAACAGGCATATTGTTGGAGAAAAGATACCCAGGTCCAAGTTTCAGTGGATAATTGAAGAGCTGATTATTCTAGAGGAGAGGTAATGTTTATTACCTACAGATGGCTGGTTGCAGCTCATTTTACAATGTGTTCATCCTTAATTGTGGCAGAATTTGTCCTGCTGTTTATCTCTCAACTGATTTAAAATAAAGCCAGAAAGATTTCTCTTTTGTTTCAGCCAAAGTATCAAAATACAATTCTAAAATACTTTGACAGCAGTATGATTTGAATCTAGCCCAACTATCCCAATTGTGGGAGAATAAAAAAAAAGAAATATATAAAATAATCATGTTCAGTCACTCAAAGTAAACTCGTATCTATATAATAGCACAACACATTTAGAGAAGAAACAGATGTAAGCAATATTTTTAGTGGTAATGATATTCTTTTTGGCCAGATGTAAAGGCAGTTTCTACTCTTGGAATCTGATTGTTTTTAGTATTGTAGGGAACAACTATTGGTGTAATTATGAGTGTTCAAAGTAGTCACAATTATTGGTTCACTGTTTTGCCCCTGATTGTGCATGTACCTTGGAATAGTCAAATGGGACATTTAGCAGCTACCTGGCTTTCGGCCATATGCAATGATGATAAAAGCTATAGGCTCTCGGCTGTGTAGAACTTATAGCATGAGTATTAACAAACAGAATCCAAAGGAAAATGGAAGTGGTAATTTCCCTGATGCCATGGCTTGCTATCATTAAAAAAGAGATTCCCAGAAGTGAATTGGAATAATGAGTGACATAAATAACCATTACAAGTCGTATTACAGGAATTGACATGGAAATAAATGATAAAAGAGATGGAAAGTAACAGTTCATTTTTATCTGCTATCGTAATGAGTAAGACCTAGCCTATTTTCAAATTCCAAGTGACCTTAACTAAAACTATTTTGCAAAGTCTTCCAAAAGAATGGCAGAAAAACAAAGTCAAACTTTGCTGAAATAACGAGCAAGGACTCTCCCCAAATCTGATAGTTATGAATAATTGTGCCATTTTATTGAATAATTTCTCTTAAAACTCTGTAGAAAAATAAGTTTAGTGCCATTCAAATTCCAAAATCAGGACTCTTCTTATTTTGTTTGCTTTCTGAATTCGCTTTCACCTAACAGTTCAGAAGTGTTAAGTATTATCCAATATCATTAAGTACATAACATGACAGAATTTTATTTTATTCAGAGGAAAATTTTGAGTGAATTAAATTTAGGAAAAAAAGAAGTAAAAACAATTTGGCATAAATCAACTTATAATGCTTTGTAATGCAGTCACCCATTGTCTTTGGACCTCTGTTTTCTTCAGTGGGCTATATTGTCATATTCATATATGAGATCTATATCCATGGATTTAGTGAGGTCTTCAATAAAAGCTTGACTATGAATGTTTTATACAGCCTTACTGACGGTTTGGGAAAAGTTCCTGAAACAATACCCTGAAAATAAATAGCTACCTTGATGAGTATTAACATAGTGAATACATTCTGATACAAGAAGTCGTCAAAAGGAATACACTAGCTAAGATTACTAAGATCTTTCTGAAGGGTATGGGTCAGAATAGCTCTGCTGAACATCAATCATTGCCATAGTTCTGAGCAGGTAACGGGCAGTGCCTACTGATATAGCTTTATAGCTTTATCTTTTTTATGGTTTTCAGATTGCTCTCAAGGTTAAAGGAATTTCTATTATTTATCAAATGCTCTGGAGGAGGAAAATTTGTGTGTGTATAGAAAGATGATATCGAAGAATATTTTTCCTTGCAGAGCTATAGTATTCATTTTTTTTAAAGTAGAGTAGAATACATTTTTCATTATAGATGAGCATACGCTAGTGGCTTTTTTTTTTCTTTTTTAAATGTAGCTTAATTCTAAGTTCTCTTCATTGTTATTTAGGTGTGCTCAAGATTAGTGTTATTTTTATTTATGGCTGGTTTTGTCTGAAAGAACATAGCAGGTTGGAAGTAAAGAGCAGTCACAGGTTTTATTATGAGGAAAATTTTTTCTTCAATTACCATTTTCTTATCTTTTATATTTTATTAATACATGGTGAAGAACTTTATTTTAATTGGTAGTGACAAGGCTAGAACCTTAGTAGAACCCTGAACAATGTATTCTATGTTCTACTTTGTATTTAATCACAGAAGTCCCAAAAAATGTGGACCTTTCCTTTGAGGCAAATGGAAAGCCTCCATCTGGAATATGGCCTTACAAAAATATCATTTTAATTAATTAATAGAACTGTGTAGAAGACTTTACTCAGTGCAGTTATTGTGTTCTGCTAGCAAGATAATTGCTACTTTAAATCAATGAAAGCCATGCGGAAGTATGGCAAAGAACTTAAAAAATGCTTTATAATTAATTCTCTGACTAGTTAAGTAAATTGAAAATTGACTTTAATGTTCTCTTCAATACATTGTGTGTGCTATTAATTATGAAATTAGAGATTTTTGAAGATTGGACATATGCTCATTGACATTTGAAAGCTTATAAACATTAAAATCCAGACAACATAGTGATCAGATTATATACTCAGAAAACATTAGAGAGTCCCTGAAATTGTGTTTGTGACTTTTTAATATTTATATGAGGATTGTCTTCATTCCTTTATGTAATCACCACTATTATTTATGGGGGGGGGGCTACTATGTTCTGTGTTCTTATGAACTAAATAGTATCATTTTATGGTAAAAAGCATAAATAAAATCTGGGACATTAAGCAGACAAATATAGCAGTAATCAGAGTGCTCAAACTGGAAAAAAAAAAGGGATAGAAAAAAAAGCATGATAAAATCATGGGAAAATATCTTCAATTTTGATAAAAATGATAAGCTGATAGATCCAATAATTTTAATGAATCCCATGCAAACAAAAATGAAGGAATTATACCAGGCCACATTCTAATTCTTGAATTACTTGAACAGTTGCAGCAAAAAAAAAAAAAAAAGGAAGTCTAAAAAATAAGCCAGAAATACAAAAATACATTACATAGAGGGGAGCAAATATAGGAATGGCAACAGAAATTTCAAACACATAGTCTACACGAGTGAACAGTGAAGAAACATCTTTAAGTATTGGGAAGAAAACCATCAACCTAGAATTCTTAAGCAACAAAATTATATTTTAAAAATGTAGCTTGAAAACATTTTGGATCATAATAAAACTGAAAAGATTTATGACCCACAGACCTTCACTCCAAGAACTGTTGAATCCTTCAGACGGGAAAATGACACTAGTTAAAACTGGTGTTAGATTTTGTCAAGTGCTTTTTCTGTGGCTATTGATATGATCATATGGTGGTTTTCACATGTTGATTCAGCCTTGTATTGGTGCGATAAGTCACACTTGGTTGTGGTATAAGATCTTTTTTATATTACCTGATTTGTTTTGCTAGCATTTTCTAGACAATATTTGTGACTATAGTTATAAGAGATATTGTTCTACAGTTTTATCTTCTTGTATGGATTTTGCCTGCTTTCGGTATCAGGGTTATTCTGGCCTCATAGAATGTATGGGGAATGTATTTTTGGAAAAAAATGTGTAAAGGACTGGTGTTGATTCTTTAAACACTTTGTAAAATTAATCAGTTAAGCTCTTGGGGCTTGGGTTTTTTTGTGGGTAGTTACTGTATTACTAATTCCCATTCTACTTGTTATAGGTCTGTTCAGATGTGTAGGTTGTCTTGGATCAGTTGGGTAGTTTGTATCTTTCTAGGAGTTTTTTCCATTTCATCTAGGTTATCTAATGGGTTGACATAAAATTGTTCATAGTTTTCCCTTAATCACTTTTATCTCTACAAGTGGTTAATTCCCCTTTCCTTATTTTAGTAATTTGAGGTTTTTTATATTTATCAATTTTTTTCCCAAAGAACCAACTTTTGGTTTTATTCATTTTCTCTATTGGTTTTCTAATATATATTTCATTTATTTCTGCTCTAATCTTTATTATTTCCTTCCTTCTGGTTGCTTTATGTTCTTTTTCTAGTCTCAAAGTTTAGGTTAGTGATTAAAGTTTAGATTAATCATTTTTAATATAGGTATTGACATCTATAAATTTGCCTCTGAACACTGCTTTAACTGTATGTTTTATAGTATGCATTAATGTGTTCTTATTTTTCTTAATCTCACTCTACTCTCTAATTTGTATTTTGATTTCTTCTTTGACTCTGGTTATTTAGGAATGCAATGTCTAATTCCTATGTATTTATAAATTTCCCTTGTCCTCTTGTTATTGAATTATTTCATCCCATTGTAGTCCGAGAACTTTTTGAGTTCATTTTATTCCCCGGGTTTTCTTTTCAGGTTTTCTTTTCAGGCTGTTTGTTTGTTTGTTTTGGTCAGCTTCTTGTTTGCTCAGTTCTTTTTTTTTTTAATTTTTTTTTAACATTTATTTATTTTTGAGACAGAGAGAGACAGAGCATGAATGGGGGAGGGTCAGAGACAGGGAGACACAGAACCCGAAACAGCCTCCAAGCTCTGAGCTGTCAGCACAGAGCCCGACACAGGGCTCGAACCCACTGATGGTGAGATCATGACCTGAGCCGAAGTCGGCCATTTAACCGACTGAGCCACCCAGGCGCCCCTGCTCAGTTCTTATCACCACTTTAGGTAGCTGTGAAATCAAGCAATTGTCACTGTTTTTGACACCCTTCCTCCCATTAGGGAAAAGGCTGTCTTCACAAACAAGCTCTGGGTCAGGTCAAATAAAGATGATATCTGTAGGGAACTGCTAGGTAGTTCAAAAATGAAAGGAAGGAAGGAAGGAAGGAAGGAAGGAAGGAAGGAAGGGAGGGAGGGAGGGAGGGAGGGAGGCAGAAAGAAAGAAAGAAAGAAAGAAAGAAAGAAAGAAAGAAAGAAAGAAAGAAAGAAAGAAAGAAAGAAAGAAAGAAAGAAAGAAAGAAAGAAAGAAAGAAAGAAAGAAAGAAAGAAAGAAAAGAAAGAAAGAAAGAAAAAGACTGTTCTCTGGAAATGTTTGGGGACAGCTCCAAACCTATTTTGTCCTCTCCAGAGGTTCCTAGGCTGGTGGTTTTCATCACGAATGCAAGGGGGTTTATTTTCAAATCTACTGAGAAGTTGGACAGAGGTTGAAGGAAATAAGAAGAAGCTAAATGGACACAAATCTCACTGTTATTACCAAATTTCAGCTTTTTTTTTCTTGATAGTCAATTTCCAATTTGTTCTAAGCCTGTGGTAAACTTCTAGAATTTTGATATTATATTTTCACAATTTTTTGCCTAGTGTCCTTGTTATTTTTATATAGGAGTAAACTTTCAGAGGTCAATAACTCCACCATTTCTGGTACATGGTATTGTAAGATTTTTATAGTATATATGAAGTGATATAATAACACTTGAAGGTAAATTGTCATGAGATAAAGGTGGATATTGTAAACATTAGAGTACCTACTAAAATAACTAAACATAAAGTTGTAATAAGCCAAAAAAAAGAAGAGCTTAAGCATTAAATGTTCCTAATTTATTGCAAAATAGCAGAAAAATGAAAAAAGAGAACAAAGAACAGATGGTGCAAATAGCAAGCAATAAGATAATTGACTTAAACTAACCATGTAAGTAGTCACATTAAATAGTATCACATTGGATAGTTTAAACATCCCAATTAAAAGGCAGAGATTCTTGTAAAAAAAAAAAAAGGCAGATTCTATATGACTTATATATTTTAAATGGAAAACCACGAAAAGGAAAATGATATATTAACATACATCATGTAAAAATAATGGTAATATTAATATCAGATATCAGATAAAGTAGAATTCAAAGCCACTAAATTTGAAGGGTTAATTAAGGTCATTTCCTAATGAGCAGTGTATCATTTCATTAAAAAAATAAATAAAAATTCTGAATATTTATTTACTTAATAATAGAACTTCAAATCTGTAAAGCAGATACACTGTATATCAACAGAGAAGCAACAAACTAAATGAAGGGTATTAAATACCATTTATTCAATATATTAGTCAATATAATGTCTAATATGTTCAATATAATATTCAGGATGCTTTGTAGTCCACACTGAAGAAAACAAAATCCTGACTCTCACTGTAGACAGAAATTTTCCATTTATATTTTATTATACATTATATGAAATGCATGCTATATATTATACATTATAAAAGCCTCATGATGAAAATCAAAATTTAAAAACACCTTGAAGGGCTTACAAGATAATATCTACATGATACTGGAGTAGGGAAGATAATCATAACTAAGAAAATAAAATTTCCAATCAAAGATTTCAAGACTGATCAATTTTATTATATTCATAATGAAAAACTTGTTCGCATATAAAGAAAGCATTTTTTTTACCAAAGTTAATTAGCAAGTCTCATATTCAGAGAAGATATTTGTGATGCATATAAATGATAACTCAAATCCCAGATATATACCAGAATGTCTAAAGATGTTTTTCTAGAACAAGAAAACTGAATGCCCAGTCAACATTTACAAAAATGCCCTTCACTAAAAGACATGAATAGACACTTCTCCAAAGAAGACATCCGATGGCCAACCGACACATGAAAAAATGCTCAACATCACTCATCATCAGGGAAATACAAATCAAAACCACAATGAGATACCACCTTACACCTGTCAGAATGGATAACAGGTGTTAACAACTCAGGCGACAACAGATGTTGGCAAGGATGCGGAGAAAGAGGATCTCTTTTGCATTGTTGGTGGGAATGCAAGCTGGTGCAGCCACTCTGGAAAATAGTATGGAGGTTCCTCAAAAAACTAAAAACTACCCTATGACCCAGCAATTGCACTACTAGGCATTCATCCACGGGATACAGGTGTGCTGTTTAGAAGGGACACATGCACCCCCTTGTTTATAGCAGCACTATCAACAACAGCCAAAGTATGGAAAGAGCCCAAATGTCCATCGATGGATGAATGGATAAAGAAGAAGTGGTATATATATACAATGGAGTATTACTTGGCAATCAAAAAGAAATCTTGCCATTCGCAACTACATGGATGGAACTGGAGGGTATTATGCTAAGTGAAATTAGTCAGAGAAAGACAAAAATCATATGACTTCACTCATATGAGGACTTTAAGAGACAAAACAGATGAACATAAGGGAAGGGAAACAAAAATAATATAAAAACAGGGAGGGGGACAAAACAGAAAAGACTCATAAATATGGAGAACAAACTGAGGGTTGCTGGAGGGGTTGTGGGAAGGGGGATGGGCTAATGGATAAGGGGCATTAAGGAATCTACTCTTGAAATCATTGCCTCACTATATGCTAACTAATTTGGATGTAAATTTTAAAAAATATAAAGTTTAAAAAATGCCCTTCACTATTTATCTGGAAAATGTGTATTAGCACAACAATTTCTTATCAATATGCACATTGGCATTGTCACTGACGAATAGTAAAAACTGAGAAAAGCCAGTGTTGTAATGAGCGGTATAGTCTGGAAATAGGTATTTTAGTGCTAATGTAACTACACAAATACCACTTGTGGCTGTTTTTGTTTCTGTTCCATCAGTCTTAAAAGCTTGCATTTGTCCTCATGCTTCTTAAAACAAAATCTCAGAATGATTGTTGTGGCTTCAGATGCTATATGTCTGTGCACTTAGCCAGGGTAGGAAAAGTGATCTGCCAACTGAATTTACCTGTTTTTATTAGGAAGTTAGAAGATGTTCAGGAGGCACTACTCAGCTAATTTTTAATTAAAATTCATTAGCAATAGGAAGAGGGCTTGGGATAGCCAAACAATGACCACCATGATGCTTTATCTCGTTTTATTGATGTTGCCAGATATTTTTCTCTTTTGAAAACTCTTCTAGTTTGTAGAGTCTAAAGAGTTTCTCCTTTACTTTGCCTAGTAACTCTTTTTTTTTTTTTTTTTTTTTTTTTAATTTTTATTTTTGGGACAGAGAGAGACAGAGCATGAACGGGGGAGGGGCAGAGAGAGAGGGAGACGCAGAATCGGAAACAGGCTCCAGGCTCCGAGCCATCAGCCCAGAGCCTGACGCGGGGCTCGAACTCACGGACCGCGAGATCGTGACCTGGCTGAAGTCGGACGCTTAACCGACTGCGCCACCCAGGCGCCCCTGCCTAGTAACTCTTAATATTGTTTTATATTTGTTTTTAATTGGGCTTATTTATTTGAACAGGTAATACATGAATCTATGAAAAACAAACCAAAGTTGCCAAGAGTTATATAATGAAATGTATGTTGAGATTTTAGGGCAAGTGAAACTCTCAAACACATTTGTAGAGAATAAGTAGGTATATATATGTTGTAGCCCAAAGTAGAAATAATTATGACATTTAAGGCTTCACATGCCCAATAAGTCACTTCTAGTTTGAATTAGTTAATGTAGGCTAAACTGATAGAGAAAACTATGTAATAGCTTAGGCACAAGAACAGTTTGTTTCTCATTCAAACAAGTTTTGAAAACAGGCGTGTGTCATTGGCAGATGGCTATGTGGTAATTCAATAACCCAGGCTCACTATTAAAAAAAGCAATCAACTAGCGGTTTAGCAAATAGTTTTATAAGTCAAGTAAGCAAAGAAATAAGGCTATATTTCTCTTTTCAGTATGGTATTTTGAATGTGTTTTTCAATAATACACAGCAGTCTTCCACATACTAATTTTTTTGTTTTTTAATCCAAAAGCACTTCATATAATCCCTTCATGAGATTGGTTGCCTTTGGGGAGTAGAGACAAGGAATGAGATCAAGGAGCTATTTAAGAATGGATTTAAGTGTGCCTGAAATATATCACTCAATTATTGAAACAATATACAAATAAAATATTTTAAATATTTTAAAACTATATTTCTTTATATTTTGGGAGCAGTTCACTAGCTGTCTGCCAAAAGCCTTGTGCTCCGTTCCTTCCTGAAAAGAGAGTAATCACTGAAGCACTGAAGTTAAAAAACTAAAATTGCTAGTCCTCTCTTGACTATAGTACAGACATGCTCACAGGGTTGAATGAATTATATACAAAGAAATGTGAACAGTGTTGTCCACACCTTCCAAACTCCTTCACTCTCCCCGCTCCTTTACTCTCTGGCTGGCTGGAGTGGAGATTTTCTCCAGTGAAATTGGCGATGCCACAGACGCAGATTCTCCATTGATCTATATCCCTCAAAAACAAAGAGGGGCTGACCTAAAGACATCTTTACAATCCTGTTAGAGACATCTTCGCACTCCTATTACCCACTTATGTTGTGATCAAGACATTATACATTTCAGGTATTTTTTTCATCATTGTAATGACCAGTGGAATGCTATAATAACTTTCCCATCATTGAAATCATATTTAATATTAAAAACGCTATTCCCATAATTTGAAGAACTTTAAACTTGCTGAATAATGAATGACTTAATGAATGGACAAATTATAGTGGCGGTGTTTTACGGATAAAAATTTGAGGAACATAATGTGAAAAATGCAATGCTTCATCTTGATGTGAAAGGGAAGCTAGGAAATCTCTAAGATATTTAAATAGTTTTATGAAAAAGGGAACAAGAACTGAAATCTGGAGCATTCTCCCTCATAATATGCAAAGGAAGAGAGACTCTTTACCCATAAGTAGTTTCAAGTCTAATACAGAGACTTACAGTAAGTTAGCAGTTATTAGGGTCACTTCTCTCATTTTCTATAATTATGTATTTAAAATATTATTTCACAAAATTCTAAAGGTAGCTATAATAGTATTTTCTGTTTGTGATGTTGATACTCATTATTTTAAAAAATTATATGGCATAATGGCATATTTTAAAAAATTATATGGCATATTTTCATGAGCCACCTTTTTTCCAAGGTCCTTCTCAAGCTTTTCACACATTTCAGTCTTTTAACTACCATCTGCCACATTTTAGAAGCTTTGGTTTAGCCTACCAGTACCAATATCTATCAGTAGGCGACCCTATGGAATTTTACACAATTATAGCCAAAAACCAAACAGCTTTGTGTTGAAATTAGCCTATTAGGCCCTACCAATCCTTCTTAAAATGTAAAAATGATTTAAAAATTTATTTTACCGTCTTATTGAAAACTAGAAATAAAAAAGCCCCTGATTGGCAAACAATCTTAAATATTTGACGTCTTGGTGGCGAGCAACATCTACAAGAACTAGTTTTTCCATGATAGGCAATTATTTGCCTATTTTTCCTGAAATACGTTTTTGCTGTTCTACCTTGGATAATTGAATTAGTGGCAGAATCACCTGAAGTGAATAAGCACATGGAAAGTTTATTGATGTGATGTATAGCTACTCTCCCTATCCATGGAGGAAAATGAAACAGTAACTATAATAATAGTTTTCTAAATTATGTTCTCTAAGAGCTAATCCTATGTAAAATTTTCAACTCAAGCTGATCTCATTAAGATATTTATGCTGCATTGAAAGTTCTTTTGTCTTTTGCTGTGATTTTTCTCTATACATATTTGTGGTTAGACATTTACTTTTTTCTACACTCAATTCCTTCTAGTCTGTGATGCACGTTGAAAACCACACATGGAAAGTTTTCTCATTCTGATAAATTAGTGATCCCTTGCTCAACAAAGGTAACCAAAAGATTTATAATTATTAAAAATAACTAATTATAAGAAGTACATTAAAATGTAAATTATTAAGCAGTTGGTCATGTTAGAATATTGTGGTTTTTTCACACACCTTTGGTCACTTTTGCTTTATTGATAAATAATGTCGCATTCTTTTTCCCTATAATACACATGTTCAAGCAATATAGATTTGAACTAAGGTAAACTCATGCCAAATAATTTTGTGAAGGATTATTAGCTTAGTGGTGTTTTAATGTTAAGAAATAATAGGTATCCACTTTGTGTTGATAGTCCATAGTTCAATTTTCTGTTCTTTTGTTTTTAAAGAATTATTAGAACTTCCCAGATATTTCTCTGCTTATCTTTCACCTAAGGAAATAGCATGACTTTTTTTCCAAATTATAATTCTCAGAACTTTATTTTTAAACTTTGTAGTTGATTCACTCATTCATCCATCTATTCATTTATTCACTCATACTTTCCTCAGAAAACCTTATTTTGTGCCAGGAATACTGCTATGGTTGCTTTCTGATTATAAACTCAAGAATATGGCAGACCCAGTCCGTGCCTTTTTTCAAGTTTCAGGGGATAAGGTGACAAATAAAAAGAAAACAAAATAACATATTAAATTACAGATTGGGTGCATGTGTTCAAGACTGCTCATTTTATATTGGAAGTTCAGTGAAATTCTTTCTCTTACGGTGATCTTTAAACTGAGCTCTTAAATATAAAAAGTGGCTAGGCATCATGCATGAATTTATTCTGCTCAGGTGACTAGAAAAAAAATTAATGTACTTAACATAAAAAGCATCATGGACTTTAGTGATTTTTTTTGAGGATTCATAAAACCTTAGAGAAAGTTAAGTTATTTCTTCCTTTCAGATGAAGATACTAAATTTCTCTCACTTTCATTTTAAGTGAGCAAATATTGAGTAGGGGCTTAAAAAATTAATGAAACTCTATTTCTTAGTTATTTGTTATTCCTTATATGGGTTGAATGAGTACATACGCATTTCTTACAGATATAAATATAAATATATATTTAATATATATACAAATACAATATAAATATGTAATATATATACAAATACAATATAAATATATATTATAAAGATATAAATATATGATATATGTACAAATACAATGTAAATATGTATATAATAAATATATAAATATATGTAGCTATATATATTTGTAAATATATAGCTATATATTTCTTGCAAACATAAATATAAATAGCTATTATTAACATTTAAAAAATCTCTTAGTCTTCTTTCCCCTCTGATTCACCATCATGTTTTGAGTTGTCTATATTTTTATATTTGCTCTAAGACTTTCGCTGCCATTAACTCTTTAGAGCCCTCTTCTGTCACAGCCTGAAATGATTCTCAGTAATAATGGTAGCATCTTTTCTGACCTTACCCTTATAAGAGACATTTACCGCTATTAACCATACTACATTTCTTGAAGGTATTTTGGCTTCCATGATATCATCTTATACTATTCTAAATTTCTAGCCATTTCTTCTTAGTTTCCTAATGGTTTCTTTCCTGTGCACTCTATCACTACTGTATGACTAGCCTTTAGAATTTTACACATAGCCTTCTACTCTCTTTATACCTTAGTGGTGACCATATTTATATACATGGCTTCTGATAGTGATTCCCCAAACTTATATCGTTAGTGTAGACTGCTTTCTTCCATGCTACAGATAGTGGTTCTAATCTCCTGTAGAACATCTGCATGACTCCCAGATGCTTGAAATATAATTACTCAGCCTGAAATTCTTATTCTGAATTCCCTATATTGACCTTACCTCTTACTCAGTTATCCAAAACAAAACATTGTTAGAATAACTCCTTGTTCCTCAAACTCCAAATAATATAACCAAATCCCTGATTTTCTACTTTCTCCATATCCCTCCAGGCTCATTCTCTCTGCATCTACTGAAATAATGTTGTTCAAATCCTAGGCATCCTATGTGGATTTTTTTTTTTCAGTTGCCTCCTCATTAGATTCCTTCCTTCCATTCTTGGGTCACTTTAATCCACCTGCTGTTCTGATGGTATTTTTCTATATCCATGTTAATCCCAGCTACAGAATGTATATGGGGTCTTTGTGATGCAGGCAAGCCAGGTCTGAGGACCCATAGAGGGTCCTGCAGGACCAGCCAAGAGGGTTCCTGGCTGAATGCAGGATAGAAATCAAACACGAGGCAGCAGAAGGTGAAAGCAGAGTTTATTGAGGATGTAGAGAAGCCAGGTACAGGGTGTCTGGGAGACTCAGAAAAGAAAGGAGGGAGAGTCTCAGTTTTGCCTGGAGTCTGGGTGTTTATTGAGAATTGTGGTCTTGTATATGTGTCCTCTCAGGCATCCAGGAACCAGTTAGAACAAAGGAGCCCAGATATTACTCCTTGGAGCCAGTGGTCTGGAACACGTATGATGACTTCATCCAGTCTTTCTTACCTGATCCTTTCTTAGGTGTTATCTGTTTTAAAGAAATAACTCCATGTCCGTTAAAGATAGGACACACACTATTTGAACACCTGTAAAGTAGAGGTGCCAGTCCTAGCAAGAAGAGAAGCAAGAAAAGGAGGATAAGGCAGCTTTTTATGGAGTCCTTCAGTTTCCCTGCCTCATTGAGTACAGTAAACAATGTTTCTAGGAATTTTTAAAAATCGTCTTGCTAATAAAGTATGTCTAGACTTCAAAATATAAGCGGCTTATTTTGTGAAGTACTCCCTAAGAGTGATTCCCATTGTCCATATGTAATCCTCTTCCTCAATTTCATGCCATTTCTGTTCTTTCCTTCTTCCTTTGTGTAGGTTTGCTAAGGCTATTCCAGCTGACCAAGCAAGCCACGTGACAGTTCTCCTGCCTTATTCTGTGTCTCCCTGTGTCTGCTTGGGACCAAAGCTATTTCTGTACCCGTATCTTTAAAAATACCTTCTGTACGCACCCTCGGAAGCCACTGACTGCAGACTCAATCTCTTTAAGGCTCAGGCTTAGTTAAGTTGGCCAGAAACAGAAATAGATGTTCCTTTTTGCAGGCATCTGTGCATAAGCCAATATTTTTAAAGACTCTTAACATTAATGCTAGACAATATGTGAATTTATGGATGGGTTGAACCCAGCAGTTCATCAGACATACCTAATCTATGAATTTCACTTTAGATTTATCTGGATACTGAGCTCCAAAAATATGGTACTAAAGTAGTGCTCTTCATTTTGGAATGAAAAATACTAAAGCACAAATATGGATATAACACACAGAGTATACTTTTTATCTGTTTAAGTATCTTTTTTTATTTCTCTTCTTAATGGTGCACAAGATGGGATTTGGACTCATCATGAGATGGATGTAAACTTAATACTAGTGTCTAGAAAAAAAAATGATTAAAAATAGTGCCTGATACTTAATAAATATTTGTTGAATCAATAAATGAATAGTTAAATGGCAAATGGAGTACGGTGTTAATTGGACAAATCCATATGAATTAGTATTAAAAGGGCAAGGGTAATTGCTATTGACTCAAAATGTCTTTTGGTTATTAAAAAAAAAACAAAGTTATTTCCTGAGGCAGCAGAATATGAGATAAACTCTAAGCATTCATTCATTAAACTGCTATTATCTTTCATTTTCCATATGCACATTCAAACCTCATCTACATGTATTCACTTGATGAATAATTAAATCCATTACTAACTGCTTGGGAACTTCTTCCGGGTCAATTGATTCCAAAAATTGTTGAGCTGTATGTTAAAAAATTATTTCTATTTTACCTTTCATTTCATGAGTACATGTAACTTTTTGGTTCCTTTCTTAAAAAGTTTTTATTTTAATTCCAATTAGTTAACATGGCATTATACTGATTTCTTGTGTACCATATAGTAATTAAACACTTCCATATATCACCCTGTGCACATCACAAGAAGGACAGTCCTTAATCACCTATTTAACCCATCCCCCACTCACCTGCCCCCCGGCAACCATCAGTTTGTTCTCTACAATTAAGAGTCTGTTCTGTGATTTGTTCTCTCCCTCCCTCCCTCCCTCCCTCCCTCTTGTTTTCCCGTTTCTTGTTTGTTTTGTTTCTTAAATTCTACATATAAGTGAAATTATGTGGATTTGTCTTACTCTAACTTATTTTGCTTCGTGTTACATTCTCTGGCTCCATCTATGTCACTGCAAATAGTAATATTTCATTCTATCTTATGCATGAATAATACTCTATTGTGGTGTGTGTGTGTGTGTGTGTGTGTGTGTACGTACACCAGAACCTTATCCATTCATCTATCAATGGAAACTTAGGCTGATTCCATAGTTTGGCTATTTTATTTATTTTTTTTAATTTTTTTAACGTTTATTTATTTTTGAGACAGAGAGAGACAGAGCATGAATGGGGGAGGGGCAGAGAGGGAGACACAGAATCCGAAGCAGGCTCCAGGCTCTGAGCCATCAGCCCAGAGCCCGTCGCCGGGCTCGAACTCACGGACCAGGAGATCATGACCTGAGCTGAAGTCGGACGCTCAACCGACTGAGCCACCCAGGCGCTCCTAGTTTGGCTATTTTAAATAATGCTACTATAAACATATAGGTGCATACATCCCTTTGAATTAGTGTTATTCTATTCTTTGGTTAAACACCCACTAGTGAAATTACTGGATCATAAGGTAGTTCTATTTTTAACTTTTTGAAGAACCTCTAAACCGTTTCCCACAGTGGCTACACCAGTTTGGGTTCCCACCAACAGTGCATGAAGGTTTCTTTTTCTCCATATCCTCACCAATACCTGTTGCTTCTTGTGCTGTTGATTTTGGCCTGACAGGTGTAAGGTGATGTCGCACTGTAGTTTTGATTTGCATTTTCCTATGATCAGTGATTCTTGAGCATCTTTTCATGTATCTGTTGGCCATCTGTATGTCTTCTTTGGAGAAATATCCGTTCATGTCATTAGTCCATTTTTAAGTTGGATTACTTATTTTGGGGGTGTTGAGTTCTATCAGTTCTTTATATGTTTTAGGTACTGGTGACTCCATGGATATGGCATTTGTAAATATCTTCTCCCATCCTGAAGATTTCCTTTTAAGTTTTGTTGATTGTTTCCTTCACTTTTCATCTTGATATTGTCCCAATAGTTTATTTTTGCTTTTGCCTCAGGAGACATATCTAGAAAGAAGTTGCTATGGCCATTGTCAAAGAAGTTACTGCCTGTGTTCTCTTCTAGGATTTATATGGTCTCTTTCATCCATTTTGAATTTACTTTTGTATATGGTATAAGAAAGTGGTCCATTTTCATTCTTCTCCATAATGGTGTCCGTTTTTCCGACATCATTTGTTGAAGAGACTGTCCTTTTCCCATTGGACATTCTTTCTAGGTTTATTGAAGGTTAATTGTAGGCTTATTTCTGAATTTTCTATTCTCTTTCATTGATCTATGTGTCTATTTCTGTGCAAGTACCATACTGTTTTGGTTACCACAGCTTTGTAATATAACCCGATGTTCAGAATTGTGATACCTTCAGCTTTGCTTTTCTGGTTCCTTTTCTTTTTCTTTTTCCCTTTCTTTACTTTTCTTTTCTTTAAATGTGTGTTTATATATTGGAGAGAGAGGGAGAGAGAGAGAGGGAGAGAGAAAGAGAGAGAGAAAGAGCATGAGCCAGGGAGAGGTTGAGAGAGAGGGAGAGAGAAAATCCCAAGTAGGCTCAGTCCCATCAGAGTAGAGCCCGGCAGGGGGCTCGATCCCACAAACTGTAAGATCATGACCTGAGCCTAAATCAAGAGTCTGATGCTTAACTAGCTGAGCCACCCAGGCACCCCTGGTTCCTTTACTTTCAATATTACTGTAAGATACATAATTTCAGATGGTATTCATTCTAACTTTGACTCATTCAATTTAATCTAGAATTTACATCATTATTCTTATATAGACTTTGTGTCTTCATATTTAAATCAACCAGTAACTGTATTTTGTTAAGATAGGTAATTTAGATAAGGTGTCAAAAATAATACTTGATGCAAATATTCAGAAAATAGGTAGTTACTCTCAAAAGATTCTGCTCTGGTCTGTATTTCTTCTCTCATATTTTGAAATATTTAAAATTTTTTTTCAAAGTTTATTTATTTTTTTGGGACAGAGACAGAGCATGAACGGGGGAGGGGCAGAGAGAGAGGGAGACACAGAATCGGAAACAGGCTCCAGGCTCTGAGCCATCAGCCCAGAGCCTGACGTGGGGCTCGAACTCACAGACCGCGAGATCGTGACCTGGCTGAAGTCGGAGGCTTAACCGACTGTGCCACCCAGGCGCCCCATATTTTGAAATATTTATATCATATTTATTTTAAAGTCCCTTTTATATCGTTTTATTATCTGTAGTTCATGAGATATGTCTAATGTTTTAATTTCATTTAATATAAATAATTTTATTTTTTTTCTGACAAAGTATTCATTTTTATCTCTTTGGTAGACAGACTTTTTAGATGGCCCTCCTGATCCTCGCCTGGTTTTCACACCCTTGTGCAATCCCATCTCCTTGAGTGTAAGAAGGATTTAGTGACTTGCTTCTAACCGAAAGAATACAGAGCCCATGATGGAGTATCACTTGCATAATTAGATTACAAAGATTGTGACTTTTGTCATGCTAGCACACTTTCTTTCTTTCTAGTTTTGGTGAGGCAAACTATGTTGGAAAAGCCCATGTGGTAAAGAACTGAGGGCAACTTCTAGCCATCAATCAGTGCTTAACTGAGGCCCTCAATTCAGCAGCCAAAAATATTGCCCTAAATCATGTGAGTTAGTTTTAAAGCAGATCCTTTCCTAGCTGAGCTTTAAAAGAACACAGCATATGAGAGACACTGGATCAGAAGACCCAGTTAAACTGTGCCCAAATTTCTGACCCGCGGTATCTACAAATAAAAATCTGTGTTGTTTGAAACTGCTAAGTTTGGGAGTGCTTTATTATATGATGGTAGATAATACATTTTTATCTTGGAGTTTTTTTGCTGAATATAGAATTCTGAGTTGGCAGTTATCACCACTCCCACCCCTTAACTTTAAAGATGTTTTTCCCCATTGTCTTGATTGTGTTGTTCCCCTAATATCTATGATATTTTTTCTCTGTTTACTTTTAAAATTTTATTTTTTTTTGGAGCAAAGGGATTATGAAATTCTTAGGAATGGTATTCTTTGTTTTTATCCAGTTCAAAGTCACTGATCTAACTGAATTTGTAGATTAATGTCTTCATTCACATTTTTAAAACTAAGTTTTTTTCTTTACTGAAGTATAATTGACATACAGTGTTATATAGTTTTAGGTGTCTAATATAGTGATTCAACATTTCTATACATTACTCAGTGCTTATTACCATAAGTGTGCTCTTAATCCCCTTTGTCTGTTTCAACCAAACTTCCACCCACTTCCTCTCTAAAATCACAGGTTATTCTCTGTATTTAAGAGTGTTTTTTGTTTGTCTCTCTTTTTTTCTTTGTTTGTTCCTTTGTGTTGTTTCTTTAATTCTAAATATGAAAGAAATCATATGGTATTTGACTTTCTCTCTCTGACTTACTTCATTTATACCCTCTAGGTCCACCCACATTGTTGCATATGACAAGACCCCTTTTTTAAGGCTGAGTGATATTCCAGTGTGTGTCTGTGTGTGTGTGTGTGTGTGTGTGTGTGTGTGTGTGTGTATCACATCTTTTTTATCCATTCATCTATTAATGGACACTTAGGTCGCTTTCACATCTTGACTATTGTAAATACTGCTTCAACAAACATAGGGATGCATATATCTTCTTGAATTAGTGTTTTCATTTTTTGTGGGTAAATACCCAATAGTGGAATTAGTGTATCATATGATAATTATATTTTGGATTTTTTAAGGAACCTCTATACTATTTTCCACAGTGGCTGTGCCAATTTGTTTTTCAACAATATATGAGGGAGTTCCTATTTCTCCACATTCTCACCAGCACTTGTTATTTCTTATCTTTTTTATTCTAGCCATTCTGACAAGTATTAGATGACACCTAATAATGATTTTGTTTTGCACTTCCCTTATAATTAGTGATGTTGCCCAACTTTCCATGTGTCTGTTGGCTATTTGTATGTTGTCTTTGGAAAAATTTCATTCAGGTCTTCTGCCCATGTTTAATTAGATTATTTGTTTTTATTGCGTGTTAGGTTGTATAAGTTCTTTATACATTTTGGATATTAACCCCTCATTAGATGTATTATTTGCAAATATATTCTCCTATTCAATAGGTTGCCTTGTAGTATTGTTGATGGTTTTCTTTGCTGTGCAAAAGCTTTTTATTTTGGGGGGCGCCTGGGTGGCGCAGTCGGTTAAGCGTCCGACTTCAGCCAGGTCACGATCTCGAGGTCCGTGAGTTCGAGCCCCGCGTCAGGCTCTGGGCTGATGGCTCGGAGCCTGGAGCCTGTTTCAGATTCTGTGTCTCCCTCTCTCTCTGCCCCTCCCCCGTTCATGCTCTGTCTCTCTCTGTCCCAAAAATAAATAAACGTTAAAAAAAAAAAAAAAGCTTTTTATTTTGGTGTAGTCCCAATAGTTTAAATTTGTTTTTGTTTCTCTTGGCTGAGAAGACAATCTAGGAAAGCATTTTCATAGCCAAAGTCAAATAAAATACCGCTTAGGTTTTCTTCTAGGATTTTTATGATTTTGTGTCTCATATTTAGGCCTTTAAACCATTTTGAGTTTATTTTTCTATACAGTGTAAGAAAGTGGTCCAATTTCATTCTTTTGCATGTAGCTGTCCAGTTTTCCCAGGACCTTTTGGTGAAGAGATGGTTTTTTCCCCATTGTATATTCTTCCTTCCTTTGTCATAGATTAATTGACTGTAGAAGCATAGGCTATTTCTGGCCTCTTTATTCTGTTCCATTGATCAATGGGTCTATTTTTCTGATGGTACCATACTGTTCTGATTACTATAGCTTTGCAGTATATCTTGAGATCTGGGATTGTAATATGTCTAACTTTGTTCTTCTTTCTCAGGATTGCTTTGGCAATTTGGGGTCCTTCGTGTTTCCATAAAATTGTAATAGTATTTTTTTGTAGCTTGGTGAAGAATATTGTTGGTATTCTGATAGGGATTACATTAAATCTTAGATTGCTTTAGGTAGTATAGATAATTTAATAATATTGGTTCTTCCAATCCATGAGAATGGAATATCTTTCCATTTGTGTCCTCTTTAATTTCTTTCACCAGTGTTTTATAATTTTCAGATCTATATAGTTTTCAAATCTGTATTGATTTTTTACCTTCTTAAGTTTATTACTAGGTATTTTATTCCTTCTGGTGCAATTGTAATTGAGATTGTTTTCTTAATTTCTCTTTCCAATACTTCATTTTTACTGTATAGAAATGCAATGGATTTATGAATATTAATTTTGTATCCTGTGACTTCATTGAATTCATTTATCAGTTCTATTAGGTTTTGTGTGTGTGTGTGTGTGTGTGTGTGTGTGTGTGTAGAGTCTTAAGGGTTTTCTATATATAGCATTATATCATACACAAATAGTGGAAGTTTTACTTCTTCCTATCAATTTGGATGCCTTTTATTTATTTTCTCTTATCCTTTTGCTGCACTAGAATGTCTAGTAGTACGTTGAATAAAAGTGATGAGACTGGGCATTCCTTGTATTGTTCCTGATCTTTGAGGAAAAATTTCATTTTTTTCACCATTGAGAATGATGTTAGCTGTAGATTTTTCATGTATGGCTTTAATTATGTTGAGTATGTTCCCTTTAAACCTACTTTATTGACCATTTCTATCATGGATAGAGGTTATACTTTGTAAAATGCTTTTTCTGCTTCTATTGAGATGATCATATGATTTTTATCCTTTCTCTTGTTGATGTGATGCATTACATTGATTTGCAAATATTAAACCACCTTTGCATCCTTTGAATGAATTCCACTGGATCATGGTGAATGACTTTTAAATGTATTGTTGGATTTGGTTTTCTAGTTTTTTGTTGAGAATTTTTGCATCTATGCTCATCGGAGATATTGGTATATAGTTTTCTTTTCTTTCTTTCTTATTTCTTTTTAGTATCTGGTTTTGGTATCAGAGTAATTTGTACTGATAGAATGAATTTGGAAGTTTCACTTCCTTTTCTATTTTTTTGGAGTAGCTTGAGAACAATAAGTATTAACTTTTTTTTTTTTAAACATTTGGTAGAATTGACCTGTGAAGCCAACTGGTCCTGGATTTCTGTTTTTAGGAGTTTTTTGATTATTGATACAACGTCATTACTGGTAATCAGTTTGTTCAATTATTTTTTTATTTCTTTATGATTCAGTTTTGGGAGGTTATATATTTCTAGAAATGTATCCATTTAGTATAGGTTGTCCAATTTGTTGGCATATAATTTTTCATGATCCTTTGTATTTCTGTGATGATGCTATGTCTTCTCCTTCATTTGTGATTTTATTTATTTGAGTCCTTTCTCTTTTTTCTTGTTGAGTTTGACTAAAATGTATCAATTTTGTTGTTTTTTTTTTAAAGTACCAAACTCTGGTTTCATTGATCGTTTCTGGTGTGTGTGTGTGTGTGTGTGTGTGTGTGTGTGCGCACGCGCGTGTGTGTGTGTGTTTTACTCTATTTCATTTATATCTGCTCTAATCTTTATTATTTCCTTACCTCTGCTGACTTTGGACTTTGTTATTCAATTTTTAGTTCCTTTAGTTGTAATGTTAGGTAGTTTATATAAGATTTTTCTTGTTTCTTGAGGTAGACCAGTATTGCTATCAACTTCCCTCTTTGAGCAGCTTTTGCTATATCTCAAAGATTTGGGGCCACTGTATTTTCATTTTCATTGTCTCCATATTTTTTAAATTTGCTTTTGATTTCTTGGTTGACCCATTCATTGTTTAGTAATATATTATTTACTTTATATATTTGTGTTCTTTCCAGATTTTTTCTTGAAAATTTTTTTTCTAGTTTCATACTGCTGTAATCAGGAAAGACAGATGATAAGATTTCAGTATTTTTGAATATATTGAGTCTTGTTTTGTGACCTAACATGTGATCTGTCATGAAGAATGTTTCATGAACACTTGAAAAGAAAATATATTCCATTGTGTTGGGATGGAATGTTAAATATTTATATATATCTGTTTGATCCATCTGGTCTAATGTGCATTCAAAGACATTTTTTACTATTGATTTTCTATCTGGATGTATGTATGTATCATTGATGGAAGTGGGGTGTTAAAAGTCTCCTACTATTATCATATTTTAAACTTCCCTACTATTATCATATTACTCAGCATCTTCCTTTATGTCTGCTGATTGCTGTTTTATGTATTAATTTATTAACTATGTATCTATGTTTTTTTTTCTTATGATTTCACTCTCCCATTCCCTATCCTCTGGTAAATTAATGATGTTTACACTTTTTTAAAGCAGGTCCCCGGGGCGCCTGGGTGGCGCAGTCGGTTAAGCGTCCGACTTCAGCCAGGTCACGATCTCATGGTCCGTGGGTTCGAGCCCCGAGTGGGGCTCTGGGCTGATGGCTCAGAGCCTGGAGCCTGCTTCCGATTCTGTGTCTCCCTCTCTCTCTGCCCCTCCCCCGTTCATGCTCTGTCTCGCTCTGTCCCAAAAATAAATAAAAAACGTTGAAAAAAAATTTTTTTTTTAAAAAAGCAGGTCCCTATATTTCTGCACTTCATTCTGTCAGAGTTTTGTTTTTATTATTCTGCATTCAGTTTGGATATTTGGTATTGAAATCTTAAATTGTACACCCATAGAATATGTTCTCAATTTTGATATATTATATTTTCAAATTGTAGACCCTGCATTGTTTTTTTCTGAAGATTTTGCTTATCCATTGAAATATTCTACTTTTTATACATTTTTTCCATTTCCTTAATTTTTTAATAATCTGTATTTTAAATTTCTTGTTGCCTAATTCTAATGTCTAATTCATCTCTGGCTCTAGTTCTACTTTTTGGTTTTATTTCTTAGCTATCAGTCGCTTTTTCTTGCTCTTTTGTATATCTAGTATATATATTTTTTTTGCTGGAAATTATTAAAAATTTGAGTTACCTGCATTATGTAATTTCTCTCTAAAGGATGCTTCATTTTCATCTGACAGTTAAATTGCCCTCAGATTATTTTAATCATGTTGGAGTTTATGTTGAGGCTTTGTTAGAAAATTTCTTTCAATTTATCTTAGTCCTAAATAATGGTGTGGTCCTTATTGCTATGTGTGCCTGTTTTGGAGTCTTAACTGAGTGCATGGTGGTCATGAAGATATTGTACTCTGGCTAGGCCATGATTCCAGTGTCTTTCCAGTTCTCTGTTGGGTTTATAATCTCTAGTCTTGCATAAGTCTCTCAGATTCTTTAAAAATATTTTTTAATGTTTGTTTATTTTTGAGAGAAGAGAGAGACAGAGTGTGAGTGGGGGAAGGGCAGAGAAAGAGGGAGACACAGAATCCAAAGCAGGCTCTAGGCTCTGAGCTGTCAGCACAGAGGCTCATGTGGGACTCAAACTTGCAAACTGTGAGATTGTGACCTGAGCCAAAGTTGGGCGCTTAACTGACTGAGCCACCCAAACACCCCAAAGTCTCTCGGATTCTTAAACTACACTTGTGCATCCTTAGGATTCAGCTAAGATTCTAAAAGAGATCTTACACAGATTTTGTTATTTGTGTTCGTATGTGTGTGTGTTTGTGTGTGTGTGTGTGTGTGTGTGTGAGAGAGAGAGAGAGAGAGAGAGAGAGAGAGAGATCTACCAAATCATATCCCCCCATTTAAATTGTTATAGAAAACCCAAACTCTAATATTTGTTTCATTTGCCCTCTAAGACTGCTTCTTTTGGCTTGGATTCTATTTCTCTGCACCATGGCTTCAAAAATGCTCTCAAAGGAAAATTTCTGTTGATGTTGGGTCATAGTGTCTGCTTCTCTTCTCTCAAGAAGAGTGGTTTTCATACTTTGTCCAGAATTTATAGTCCCAACCCTGAGGATCCTGGAAATACAGTAGTCTAAGCAGGTGTGAAGTTTCTTCTAAAAACTGCAGCAGAAGCCAAGGCAAAATATTACCTACAGGTCGTTGTATGGATAATGGACATCACCAAAGAGGCTGGAATTAACTGGAGCATTTTCTGAGAACAGTTTTAGAAATTTCTAGACACATGCAGAAGACATTGAGAAGGAATTGAGATGCTGTGATATAAATATGAGGGCAATGATCCAATGAAATCTGAGACATTGCTAGTAGGGTGAGTTTCTTTATAACAGTGTCCTACAGTTGATTGGGCAAATTCAGATTAATGTTTATTATATTGTGAATAGTTACTAAAATCATCAAAATATCTGACAAAGACTTGTTCACACTTTGTATTTGGACATTCCATTTCATAGTCCGTGTATTGGCTTCAGGAGCAGCACAGAAAAAGCAAGCCAGTAAGAACCACAGGCGTCCTATCTCTCTCCAGTATAGACATGCTGTGCCTGTCAAATACTGGAGCCTAACATGTGAGATGTTATGACTTACATTTTAAAAAAAATAATAAACTTACATCAAATAGATACAAAATCCGAGATATGAAGACAGAGATGTTTAATTTGAGGGGAAGAACTAAAATCAATAAAAATAAAAATTTCAATTTAAAACCCAGACTCCTGCATGATAGAAACAAGAGAAGACACGGGTATCAAGTAGTCAGAAATAGAAAGGAGTCATTTTCCTTTAGCAGGCTCCCAGCAGTGAGCATGACAATGCTTTGTACATGGTGGGGAGAGCCAGATAATTGTCAATTAGGGGGTCTGAGTAGAAGTAGAGCAGAAGCTGGATTCTTCAGAGTCACGTTTATCTTCAAAAAGTGATTGCATCGTCACCTGGAAACATTTACTGCATGAGAACCAAGAGAATTTGACAGGTCACCATTTGTTATGAAACACTTCATTCAGGAAACATCCGCTTAGAATAAAGGAGAGTTAATTCTCTATCCGCCAAACTTACAGAAGCCTGACCATGAGAAAAGCAAACACATAATAAGTAAACAAGAGAAATACCAGATAAATAGCCAAGAGTACATGTGAGATATTATTTCTTTAATGCCAAAGATATCAATAAGCTGATTAAGACTCTGTAAAATACCAGTTACATCATCGTTGTTAAAGATGCTCCTAAAAGTACTGTTTCATATGCTAACCAAGTTTCCCAATAGTTGTCAAGTATTATTATCTAAGCAATTCCAACTTACCTCACCAGGACTTAAAAGGCCAGTTGTAGATTATGAAAAGTAATCTTTTCTATTAAAGTAGATAAAGTACTTTATCTGTTAAAGTAATAACACAGATATAAATAAGAACTACATTTAGTGTGTGCTTTTTTGCAGAAAAAAATTCTAAAGCATTTATCTACTAACTGTACTACAATATGACACATAAGACATTGAAAAAGAACATTTAGGACAGAGCTTACAAGGTGCCAATGCCTTGGGGCATGTGGGTGGTTCAGCTGGCTAAGTGTCTGACTCTTGATTTCAGCTCAGGTCATGAGCTCATGGTTTGTGGTTTCGAGCCCGGCATTGGGCTCCACACTATCAGTGTGGAACCTGCTTGGGGTCGTCTCTCTCCCCCTCCACCACTTGTGCTCCCTCGCACTCTCTCTCTCTCTCCCAGAATCAATAAACTCCTTTTTTAAAAACAAAAGGTGCTAATGCCTTTTATTTTTGAAATAGAAACATCGACACCAGTGTAAATCCTAGTAAAAATTTTAAAAATGACTGTCATTTCATCTTTAAGTAAATTAAACATTTATAGAATAAGCTTCCATAAATATCAGACACTAAAATTGCGAGTACTCTGTGTCTGTCTTTGAAAAGATAAAAAGCTGAGTCAACCCTATGGGGATTTAAAATTATGGCTCCAGAGAGTCTGAGTATTTTGAACATAGAGCAGAAGGCAGAGAACCCAAACATTCATTTATAATATAAAACTCTATGCTACACTATGATGTATGTTTATTTGTATTTACTTCTCTTTGTGTCTTGATTACTAGTTAAAAATGTATTTATCAGAGAAGAAAAATAAGATGTCAGGTTTCCACAATAAAAGAAATCATAAATACATAAATCTTTTTTATCTTTTACTTAAATCATTTCACTTCCCTAAGATTACCTTAATTAAACTTTTTTTTTCCTGTGCATATTTTTTCTATCACATGTTTAATTCCTTCATAGAGGGAAAGAGTTATATAAATCTTCACTTTGAATTTCCCCCACAAAGTATTTTTTTAATCAGTAAGTAGATTGGCTTTACTTTTACAAAGTTTTAGGAAGCAACTTTAAGTTTCTCCTTCCATTTTGTTTTTGTTTGTTAAGCTCACATGGTTACATCATTGTCAGTCTAAAAACAGTGCTATTTGGGATACTTGAGTATGCCATAAGGAAAAATAAAAATAAAATAAACTTGCTTCCGTCTTGGGCCCTGGATATGAAATATTAAATGCCAAAGGTTTTTGAACTGTTTTCTAAAGGTACACCTTAAGAGAGCTAATTTAAAATCTTTTGAAAACTTTTAAATCCCATTCTAATTTTCTTTCTCAGAAGCATTTGACAACAATGGATCACACATTGGCTTTTTGAGACCATTACTTCTCCTGGCTTTTGTGAAACCTAACTCTGACATGTTAGGCTCCCAAGGCTTGATCCTGAGCTATAGTCTCTGTATTCTCACCTTAGGCTTTTTCTTCAGCTTTTTATGTCAGCTATACACTAAAACTTAGAGTTTGGGAAAGGATTTCGTGGAGAGAAAACATTTGGCTAAGTCTTAAAGCTTAAATAGTAGTTAGATAGGTGAAGAAAGGAAAGTGGAATTTGAGAAAAGGAGTAAAATATTAAAACGGTGACAAGGAAGAGCTAAAGCTCTGAAAGTCATAGAAATATGTTGCTTTACAATATGAGCTGAACCCTAAATTTCTCAAATGTAAGTATCAAGTTCAGACCTCTCCTCTCAGCTCAAGTCATCTATCCAACTTCCAAGTTGACTATTCCTCTTTGATCCTCATATTTCATATGAATCTAAGATTTATCAACTCCAAAACACACACACACACACAAATCTGAATATACTCTAGGTCTTGCTCATCCTAGAACATCCTAGAACCCGAAGTCTTTATTAAAAATTCTTTGTCCCTTAAGTTCTGATTCAGGAAGTTCTGACATTTCTACCTACAAATATACCTAAGATTGCTCCTAAAATAGGCAAAATCATTTCTCATCTGAAAGAAAAGTCTCCAATGGTTGTACCCAGTTCCATTTGTATCCTATCCACATGTAATCATTTGGAATAAATCATTCTTCAAATTTTAATCATATTAACATAATAGTGGAGAGCAACCATATAATCATTTAAATAGATGCTGGAAAAGCATTTAACAAAATTCAACATATATTGATGATGAAACTGCCAGGAAAACAGAGATTAAAAAATCTATAGTAAAATCATACTTAATAGAGAAAGACTGAAGACTTTTTCTTAAAATTAGAAAAAAGGCAAGGAACTTTGCACTCACAATTTCCAGTCAATGGTTAACTGGAGGTTTATACCAATGCAACATGGCAAAAAGGACAGAAGGTCATAGAAGTTGAAAAGGAAAAAATACAGTACATTTATTTGCAGGTGACATCATCTTTGGGTAAAATACCAAAAATCATTAAAATGATACAAAATTGTTAATTTAGTAAGGTTGCAAAATACAATGTCAATACACATAAGTCAATTATATTTCTATATTGGCAGGGAAGAAGACAAAATGAAAATTTAAAGTGTCATTTAAAATAACATTAAAAACATGAAACATATAGCAATCAATTTAGCAAAATATGTTCAAGACTGCAAAGTGCAATGCATGAAACTCTGCTCCTAGAAATTGAAGATAAATGGTGAGGTACACTAAGTTTATAAATTACAATAGACATGTTTTTAAAATTAAATTTTTTCATTAAAAGTCCTCTCATCTGTCAACTACAGATCCCACAGTACTGAATATTGCTCAGGATTATTTTGTTAAATTGAGTATATGATGCTTTGGTACATATTTAGTACATCAAACTTATATAACTTATGCATCTATGCAAATAATATACTGGGAAACACTGGCTGGCCCTGATATTTACCAAGCAACACCTGATAGGTGGTATGTAAATTGTGAAATTATAAATGTCAGCATCACAATAGCAAATTAAGGATTTGCAGAATTTGCTATACAACATTATATGTTACAAAACACATTTACATTTTTATTTGAGAGCAGAAACGGGGGAGAAGGGCAGGGGGAGAGAGAGAGAGAGAGAGAGAGAGAGAGAGAGAGAGAGAGAGAGAAAGAAAGAAAGAAAGAAAGAAAGAAAGAAAGAAAGAAAGAAAGAAAGAAAGAAAGAATGAATATCTCAAGCATGCTCCACACTCATTGCAGAGCCCAACCTGGGCTCGATCCCACGACTCTGGGATCATGACCTGGGCCAAAATCAAGAGTAAGATGTTCAACCAACTGAGCCATCCAGGAGCCCCAAAACACATTTTTAAAGTGCTTTTATCCTCAAATTGATTCAGAATCAACATGATACCCAAAATCCCCATAGGTTTTTGTGGGAGGTTCAAATTAATTTATCTTTATTGAAGTATAACTGACATATGACATTATATTAGTTTCAGGTGCATAACAATGATTCAATATTGTGTACGTTTTTAAACGTTCATCACAATAAGTCTAATTAACATCCATTAATATGTGTGGTTATGTTAATGTTAAATTTTTTATAACAACTTTTAAGATTTATTCTATTAACAATTTCCAAGTATGTAATAACAGTATTATTAACTATAGTTACCATGCTGTGTATTACATCCTCATATCTTATATATTTTATAACTAAGAGTTAGACCCCTTTCCTCCATTTTGCCCATCCACCACCTTATGCCTTTGGCAAATACCAATCTATCTATGAGCTTGCATTTTTTGTTTAAGATTCTACATGTGAGATTGTACAGCATTTGTCTTTCTCTAGCTGACTTATTTCACTTAACATAATGTCCTGGAGGTCCATCCATTTTGTAAATAGCAAATTCTTTTTTATGATGGCACAATATTATATCTAATATCTCATATTTTCTATATTAATCCATTGATTGAAACTTATTTCCACATGTTGACTTTTGTAAATAATGCTGCAGTGAAAATGGTGGTCTTTTTAAGTGTTTTTGTTTTCTTCAGAGAAATTTTGTTTTCTTCAGGAAAGTGGGATTGCTGGAATGTATGGTAACTCTACTTTTCATTTTTTTGAGGAAGCTCCATACTGGCTACACCATTTTACATTCCTTTTTTCCCATATCCTTACCAATACTTGTTATTTCTTGTCTTTTTGATAATAAACATTGTAGCAGGTATGAGTTGATGTATCATTGTGGTTTTTATTTGTATTTCCCTGATGTTTAGTGATGTTAAGCATATTTCATGTACCTCTGGGCCATTTGTATGTCTTCTTTGGAAAAATGTCTATTCAGGTCTTCTGCGCATTTTTAAATCAGATTGTTTAGGGGTTTTTGGCTATTAAGTTGTAAGAGTTCCTTATATATTTTGGATATTGACCTGTTTCATATATATGATTTGCAAATATTTTCTCCCACTCAGTAGGTTGACTTTTTATTTTGTTGATGGTTTCCTCCACTGTGCAGACACTTCTTAGTTTAATATAGTCCCACTTTTTTATTTTTCCTTTTGTTGTCTTTTATTTTGGTGTCAGATCCAAAAAATAATTGCCAAAACTGATGTTAAGAGGCTTATCACCTATGTTTTCTTCTTGAGAGTTTTATGGTTTTACGTCTTATGTTCAAATCTTTAATCCATTTCAAGTTAATTTTTGTACACATTGTAAAATAATAGTCTAGCTTCACTCTTTTGCATGTGACTGTCCTCATAGGTTTTTTTCTTTTGTTTTCACTTTGCTTTTTTTAGAAGTTGTCATATTGATTGCAGAGTTTACATAGCAAAACAATTGTGAAAAGGAAGAATTTTTGAGGACTTTATTTCAAGGCTTTCTTTTTTAATTCTTTTTTTAAGGCTATTTATTTATTTTGAGAGAGAGAGTGTGTGTGTGTGAGAAGGGAAGGGGCAGAGAGAGAGGGAGAAAGACAATCCCCATGGAGTCTAATGCAGAGCTAGAACTCACGAACCATGAGATTATGACCAGAACGAAAACCAAGAGTCGGATGCTATACTGACTGAGACACCTAGGCGCTCCAAGACTTTAACAAGGCTATAATAATGAACAGAAAGTGATAGGTGTAAGAATAAACATAGAAATAAACATAAATGCAAAAAAAATGTATTTTTTTGAAGGAACATTGGGGGAAAACTATCTGCAACTTCTATGATGTTATTTGTTTTGTCATTGTGTTTGTTAGATGGGGTGTCCAAAAGCATGAACCACATAAGCAAAATAAATAATTCTGACTTCATCAAAATTTAAGTTTTCTTTGGAAGATATCCAAAATAAAATGAAAATATCCAGTACAAATTGGTAGAAAATGTACATACACGTGACAAAGAATTAGTATTTAGTGTAATGATTTCTTACAAGCTAGTAATAAAATAGATGATCAGCTGACTAAACACGGGCAGAAGATTTGAACGGACATTTTATACAGAAGATATAAATATAACCATTAAGCATATAAAAAAAGAAGCTCACAAGGGCGCCTAGGTGACTCAGTCGGTTGAGCATCTGACTTCAGCTCGGGTCATGATCTCACGGTTCGTGGGTTTGAGCCCCACATCGGGCTCTGTGCTGGCAGCTCAGAGCCTGGAGCTTGCTTTGGATTCTGTGTCTCCCCTCTCTCTGACCCTCCCCCGTTCATGCTCTGCCTGTCTCTCAAAAATAAACATTAAAAAAAAGATGCTCACCAACAAGAAAGTGCTACAGTAAGTTCAATAAACCACAGTGTATACTGTTATACAACCATGAAAATGCCTGAAAATGAAAAGAATGGGAATAGTAAGTGTTTTCAAAGACACAGAACAACTGAAACTCATGAACTGTGAGTTCAGGGTGTAAAATTGTATAGTCACTGATGAAAATTGGAAGTTTCTTACCAAGTTAAACGCACACTTACCATATGACACAGAAATTCTACTTCTAGTTACTTGCCAAAGGGAAATGAAAACAGACTTTCACAAAAAGACTGTGTGAGACTGTCCGTAATAGTTTTACTTACAATAGTCAAAAACTAGAAACAAAAATCCATATATCCATCAATAAGTGAATGGGTAAGGAACAATGCTATATTAAAACAACAAAGAATTGTTCAGCATTCCAAAGGATAAATTACCAACACATGAAATATTGAGAATAGACTTGAAAACATGCCGAATAAAAGAATATTAAGTAGTACATATTGTATGATTGCATTTGAATGGAGTTCTAGAATTGGCAAAACTAAACTGTATTTCTTTTTTTTATTTTTATTAATTTTTTTTAGAGAGAGAGAGCACCTGAGTGGGGGTAGGGGCAAAGGGAGAGAGAGAAACTTTTTTAATGTTTATTTATTTTGAGAGAGAGAGAGAGAGAGAGAGAGAGAGAGAGAGAGAGAGAGGGAATCTGAAGCAGGCTCCACGTTCAGCACAGAGCCAGATGTAGGGCTCTATCCCAAGACCATGGGATCACAACCTGAGCTGAACTTGAGCTGGATGCTTAACTGACAGAGCCACCCAGGTGCTTCTAACATATATTACTTAAAGTAGATCAGCGGTTCCCTGAGGCTGAAAAGGAGCAAAAGGAACTTTTCGGATGATAAAAATGTTCTATACTTTTGTTGCGGTGGTCGTGGTGGTTATACCAAGGTATACAGTTATCAAAATTTCATCCTGCTATAACTTTTAATGGAAGTCAATTATTGTACACTAGCAATGTTGCTTTTTAAATTATAAGTGAGAAAAGGGGAAGAGAATTAAGCTTCTTGATTTATAATAAAAAATAACTACGTTTATTAAGTATTAACATGCACCAGACTTTTGTCTAAGCACTTTAAATGCATTCTCCTACCTAATCTTCATAATATCCATTAACAGCTAGACACTAACTGTTGTAGAGATGAGGAAAGAAAGTTTTATGGAGAAATTTTTGTCTTGGGTTTAAGCACTCAAGGATTATTTAGTATTTTCTTAAAGTTTCTAGAAAGCTCAAGAATTTCCTCTTTCTACTTTTTAAATTGCTTTTCCTTGGCATTGAGATTTAGTCTAGTTCCTGTGAAGTGAAACCCTGAAAATCAATACATCTGTTTAACTGTTTGCAAACTCTGGAATTCTCATTGAGTCTGTGTTCTTTAACATATATTATGTATATAATAATGTAATATATATAATGTATATGTAATTCCTTAATATATAATATATATGCTATTCATTAATACATATAATATATATTATTCCTTTATATATAACATATATTATTCATTAATATACATATTAAACAAAATGAGCCAAAATAATGTCTGTATTATCAAATGTAAAATGAAAACAGCAAATGAGAAAGTAGTCTAGTTTTGAATGTAAGTTGTATACAAAGATCTATGCTATGTATATGCAGTTTCTTTCATAATGGTAGGAAATTTTCCCATATTTAATTTTTCTTTCCTAGGAATAAACTGAAAAAAATTAATTTGATTGTATTGATAATATCCTAAAGCAGTATTTAAAATAGATATTCTGAGGATGGGAAAGGTAATACTATTGGCATTAAAGATGACATTTCACTAAACGGAGACCATTCTGATGGCAATACTGTTAGATTTTACAGACAATATGTTATCAAAAAGGAGCTTTTCTGAGGAATGTTTGATCTTCCCTGGATCTATTTCATTTGTATATAGAAAAAAAAATCAAAATGTCATTTTACAGTACTACGTTCAGTGTCTTCTGAAGGTTCCTTTCTCCCACAAATCTTAAATACTCTTTCACAATTAGTTATTATAATAAGCAGGCATCAAACATGTAAATTAAAATAAAATATACTTCAGCATTTTAAGATAGGTATACAATATTTGTAAAGTAATAACTTGTCCCTTTTCAAGAACTTACCTCACCACTGGAAGTTCTGTGTGCAAAATCCAGAATGTCTCACTATAAGTAATGAACTTCAGAGAACAAAAAAGTTATACTCATCTTGGTTTTATATCTTTATGACTTCAGTTTTCTCCCTGCAAAGTTATGTGAGCTGTGTTCCTGGATACCTCACCTAGAGAAAAATAAATGTGGATATAATATATATACATATATTATATATACATTATATATAATATATATACATATCTACATTATATATATACATATACATTATACATTATAATGTATACATTATAATACATTATAATGTATACATATGTACACACACGTATGTATACATATGTATGTATATGTGTACATTATATATAATGTACATATATACATTATATATATACATATATATGTACACACACACTTGTGTATGCACATACACATGTGTATACATATATACATTATATATACATATATATGTACACACACTTGTAAATGCACATACACATGTGCATATATGCAATATACACACATTTGTCTATATTTGTATTTTCTATTCCTTGTAGTATTATAAACGACAAAAGTACAATATGAGCAGTGACCTAGATTGTCCTGGGAAGTTCACTATAATTATAGCTAACAAGTAATATCTTATCGCAGTGAATGCTGTATGTCTAATAAGGCATTCCATATGAGAGTTTTATGAAAATCCATGGTAAATAATATTTTTCATAATTTACAGTGAGTTTTCTACAAAGAATAATTTTGAATTTTTTTTTCTTTGCCTTGCTTGACCATATAACCTGCCTTATCCAAATAGCCCTGGGTCTATGTTCAGACACAAAAGCGAACACACACAGAACAAAACTAAACAAATAAAAGCCACCTAAGATGCTAATATTTTCTGTGCTAGAAGAGTAGAGAGAAGAATATTTGCTGACCTTTTGTATACAGACATCAAAGCAATTTCTTTGCCTTTTTTTTCTCATAAACAAGGCTGACAACCCCAATTCAATATTCATCTGAACTCCCAAATCCTCCAGTAATCACAGGAAAACGGAATTCTACAAGTTTTGAGATTCAAAGGGGGAAAAAAGCATAGCATGGTGAAAACAACCTCTGTGTGTGTGAAGTTCAATAAATTCAACAAAATGTACTGAGCGTGTATTAGGTGCGAGACCCTGAGGTGGGGCCCGGGGACAAAACAAGGACAACTTTGTTCACGATTTCATGCAGCTTATAGTCTACTGCCCAGAGTGCAGGGTTGTTTTATTTACTTGGAAACTCACTTTAGTGAGCAACTTCTATATCCATGTAAACTTCTGTGAGTAGAGTGATGAATATTAGGTGAGGTCTTCATAATGAATAGCCAGTTACAGCATTCAGCACGGTGATGTGAGTTATGTGCAGTGTTGGAGGATAAAGTAGTATGTCCTGAGAGAAGGTAAAGAGGACACCACCACACAATTCCTTTTATTTTTTTTCTTTAAATTCAAGTTAGTTAATATATAGTATAGTATTGGATTTAGGAGTAGAATTTAGTGATTCAGCACTGATATATAACACCCAGTGCTCATCCTAGCAAGTGCCCTTCTTAATACCCATCATGCATTTAGCTTGTCACCATGACCCCTGCCCACCTCCCCTCCAGCAACTCTCAGTTTGTTCTCTATATTTAAGAGTCTATTAATCTTATTTAATCTCTGTTTTAATCTTATTTTATCTTTCCTTCCCTTCCCCTGTGTTCATTTGTTTTGTCTTTTAAATTCCACATATAAGTGAAATCATATATTTGTTATTCACTGACATATTTCCTTTTAGCATAATACTCTACAGCTCCATCCACATCATTGCTAATGGCAAAATTTCCTTTTATATGGCTGAGTAATATTCCATTGTATATATATAAACCACATCTTCTTTATCCATTCATCCACTGATAGACATTTGGGCTCTTTCCATAATTTGGCTATTGTTGATAGTGCTGCTATAAACATTGGAGTGCATATCCCCCCTTGAATCAGCATTTTTGTATCCTTTGGATAAATACCAAGTAGCAATTACTGGGTCATAGAGAAGCTCTATTTTTCACATTTTGAGGGAACTCCATGGTGTTTTCCCTAGTGGCTGCACCAGTTTGCATTCCCAACAACAGTGCGGGAAGGTCCTCCTTTCTATTCATCCTCATCAACATCTCTTGTTGCCTGAGTTGTTAATGTTAGCCATTCTGACAGGTGTGAGGTGGTTTCTCATTGTGGTGTAGATTTGTATTTCCCTGATGATAAGTGAGCATTTTTTCATGTGTCAGTTAGCCATCTCGATGTCTTCTTTGGTAAAGTGTCTATTCATGTGTTCTGTACATTTTTTTCACTGGATTATTTGTGTTTGGGTGTTGAGTTAGATAAGTTCTTTCTAGATTTTGGATACTAACCCTTTATCTGATATGTCATTTGCAAATATCTTTTCCCATTACCTTGTTTGCCTTTTACATATGTTGATAGTTTCCTTTGCTGTGCAGAACCTTTTTATTTTGATGAGGTCCGAATAGTTCATTTTTGCTTTTGTTTTCCTTGCCTCTGGTGACGTGTTGAGTAAGAAGTTGCTGCGGCCAAGGTCAGAGAGGTTTTTGCCTGCTTTCTCCTCAAGGATTTTGATGGCTTCCTGTCTTACATTCAGGTCTTTCATCCACTTTGAGTTTATTTTTGTGTTTGGTGTAAGAAAGTGGTCCAGGTTTATTCTTCTGCATGTCTCTCTCTAGTTTTCCCAGCACCACTTGCTGAAGAGACTGTCTTTATTCTTTTGGATATTCTTTCCTGCTTTGTCAAAGATTACATGGCCATACGTTTGTGGGTCCATTTCTGGGTTCTCTATTCTGTTCCATTGATCTGAGTGTCTGTTCTTGTGCCAGTACCATACTGTCTTGATGATTACAGCTTTTTAGTATAGCTTGAAGTCCGGGATTGTGATGCCTCATGTTTGGTTATCTTTTTAAAGATTCCTTTGGCTATACGGGGTCTTTTCTGGTTCCATACAAATTTTAGGATTATTTGTTCTAGCTCTGTGAAGAATGCTGGTGTTACTTTGATAGGGATTGCATTGAATATGTAGATTGCTTTAGGGAGTGTCGACATTTTAACAATATTTGTTCTTCCTATCCAGGAGCATGGAATCTTTTTCCATTTGTTGGTGTCTTCTTCAATTTCTTTCATAACCTTTCTATAGTTTTCAGTCTATAGATTTTTCACCTCTTTGGTTAGATTTATTCCTAGGTATTTTATGGTTTTTTGTGCAACTGTAAATGGGATCAATTCCTTGATTTCTCTTTCTGTCACTTCATTGTTGGTGTATACGAATGCAACCGACTTCTCTGCATTGATTGTATATCCTGCAACTTTGCTGAATTTATGAATAAGTTCTAGCAATGTTTTTGTGGAATCTTTTGGGTTTTCCATATAGAGTATCATGTCATCTGTGAAGAGTGAAAGTTTGACTTCCTCCTGGCCAATTTGGATGCCTTTTATTTCTTTGTGTTGTCTGATTGCACAGGCTAAGACTTCCAATGCTATGTTGAATAACAGTGGCAAGAGGGGATATCCTTGTCTTGTTTCTGACCGTAGGGGAAAGCTCTCAGTTTTTCCCCATTGATGATAATATTAGCGTTGGGTCTTTCATATATGGCTTTTATGCTCTCGAGGTATTATCCTTCTATCCCTACTTTCTTAAGGGTTTTTATCAAGAAAGGATGCTGTATTTTGTGAAATACTTTCTCTGCATCTATTGAGAGGATCATGTGGTTCTTGTATTTTCTTTTATTGATGTGATGAATCACATTAATTGTTTTGTGGATATTGAACCAGCCCTGCATCCCAGGTGTAAATCCAAGTTGGTCATGGAGAATAATTTTTTTAATGTGTTTTTGGAACTGGTTGGCTAATATCTTTTTGAGGAGCTACTTTTATGATTCTTTCCTTGCCTCTGTATTTTATGAATTAGTCCATGATATGCCTTGTTGATTGTTGGCATCTAATAGGCATGTTGGCATCTAATTAGATTGTTGAATCTAATAGGAGTTCTCTGTGCTTCTTGGATTTTGATGTCTGGGTCCTTCCCAAGACAGGAAAGTTTTCAACTATAATTTGCTCATATAAACCTTCTCCCCCTTTTTCTCTTTATTCATCTGCTGGGACTCCTCCTATGATCTGAACATTATTCCTCTTTAACAAGTTGCTAGTTCTCTAAGTCTTGTAGTGTCATCTTTTGCCTTTGTTTCTCCCTTTTATTCAGTTTTATTATTTTCCATAATGTTATTTTATATCACTGATTGACTGCTTTGCTTTTTCCATCCTTACTGTCATAGCATCCATTCAAGATTGCATCTTGGTTATAGCATTTTTAAGTTTGGACTGACTAGACGTTTGTTCTTTTAATCCTACATAAAGAGACTTTCTGGTGTCTCCTATGCTTTTTTTTCAGCCTCAGCTAGTTCCTAGTTCCTTCCAAGCCTTCCTATAATCATAGTTTTAAATTCTAGTTCCGACATTTTATATCTGTGTTTATTAAATCCCTGGTCATCATTTATTCCTATTCTTTATTTTAGGGTGAATTCCTCCATCTTGTCACTTTGGAGGAAGAAAAAAATGATAAAATAAAATAAAAAATAAAAATAAAAAATTTTAAAACAAACCAAAGAACAAATAAAAGAACCTAAATCCTAGGTGTGTTTCAGTCTACTCGTTAAGAGAAGCTCGATAAAAAAAGAGAAAACACAAACTTTTTAATTAAAAATTTAAAAACATTTAAATAATAAAATATAATCAAATAAAAGAAAGAAAATAAAATAGAATGAAGAATGAGTTCTTTCTGTCTCCAAGAGAGAAAAAAGAAAAAAAAATGACATAAAGAAAAACAGAAGCAAAGAAAATGAACAAACGAACGAGCAAACAAATAGAAACCCAAATGAAGCTAGATCCAGTTTCCCCTAGAATTGAAACTTTGCAGCCTAAACTTAATCTACCTTAATCTGTAGATTAAGAGGGCGGAAGGCGGCTGTGCTGGGTCTCCGTAGGGTGTGCCTGGAGGGTGTCGGTGGGCAGGGATTCATGTAACAGCTCCATTCTCCACTTGGTGGCGCTGCTTAGCTCACTGGGGTTGACAGTGCATCTGGGCTAGAGGTATAATTGCTTCACCCTGGTCTCTAGTCTCCGGAGCTGGAATTTTGCCACCTCACAGACACACGATCAATCACTCTTCCTTTATCTGAGGCTTTCCTGGGCTCCCTGCCTTTACCCTGTCTGTGGCCAAGCTGTATGTCTGCCAGGCAGCACGTCCCTTTAGAGTTTATCTTAGATGGGGCTGTGTTTCAAAGCCTCACACTTTAGAGGCCCCTGGCTTGGACCCATGTGGTCCTCTGGTGGAGAGTCTTGCCTAGCAATGGCCAGGTACTGACTCGTCCCGGGAAACATTAGTGCAACTGTGCAACAGCAGAGCCTTAATGTTTATGGTAAATCACAACACATAGGTGGTGCCAGATTTTGCTGCCCCCTGCACCATGTCTGTTCTTCCATCAGTAAATGCGGCAGCTCTCTGGGGCCCGCTGGCACTTTTGCCCACTTGGCCTCTACCGAATGCCCTCGGAACATGGAAACTACTTCCTCCTAAGCGGCACATGGCCCCCTCGGAGCACACTGCCCACTCCTGGGGTTTGCCCTGATTCCTCACTGAGGCACCACCAGGTAACGCACTCTGAAGCTTCAGACTTTGTGTTCACTGTTTAAAGAAAGCTGGTGGTATTGACACCCCCTCTATTTCTTCCCTTTAGTGGTTTCTTGTCCGTCCCTTCTGAGTGTTCTCTCTCTCCCTTTCTCTCTCTTTCCAGCTACTTTGGGGGGGGGGTGTTTTTCCTGTGCAATCCCAACACACTTCACTCTCTCCCCCTCTCTTTTTCTCTGTCCTCTCTCCATGAACATGCGTCTCTACCCTCTGTGGCACTGCAGCTTTCTCTCCCTCAATTCACTGCTCTGCACCATGCACCTGCCACGTTCCCTCGCTCAAATTGTGCAGACTGTTGCATTCAACCTGGGATCAATTTCCTAGGTGTTCAAAAGGGTGTGATGTTGATCTAGCTGAGTTTCAGGGATGAGATGAGCTCCGGGTCTCCGTACTGCTTCACCATCTTAACCCCTCCCTCACAATTCCCTTCAGGGGCCAGAGTTCACACGAGCTCCACTAGATTTGTAAACAGGATTGACACTACTAAATAATTGGTCCAGCAGACAATTCATGATAATGTGCCTTGACCAATAGTTTCAACTCAACATGGAAATTATGGGGAGTAAGAAGTCCTCTGCCAGGTCTTATTAGCCTGTTTAACAAATTTCAAGAAAAACTGAAGCTTCAATTACAAGGTTACACAGTTTAATTTTCAGGCACTGAATTAGAAATCATGTTTCTTTGTTGTTGTTGTTTTTTCAACACAGACTTGACAAGTAAGTGGCTGTGGTGCTGACAAGTCATTTAAACTCTGTGCTTATGATACTCTAGATATTGAAGAGGGTAATATTTATCTTGCCTGTTTTACGAAGTGTGCATGGTGATAGATGGGAAGGAGCAACACAGGTTCCACAGGGGTAAAAAAATGGCACATAAGAACAAAACACTCTAATGCCATCATTTGGCATTACAGAGGGAGAGTAATAATAAATTTCAACATCTTTACCTTTCAAAGGACCTTTCTGTTCATTAAGTTGTCAGTGACAATAGAGGAGGCTGTTTCGAGGCTACTACGAGGACAGGTGGGAGTAAATTACCTCCAGTCCCAGATTGGATTTTAACTTTCATTTAGAAAAATAAAAGGACTCTGAACTCTTTCAGATGGTCAGGAAAAAGCAACTGACATCCTTCCTCCTGAAATGTAGTTACTGAGTACTTTAACCACAGGGAAGCTCATTAGTCCAACTCATTACTGTTCAACTCTGCCTCAAACTAGTAATATACACAATTGAGAGTGACTCCAGTGTTTCTTCCACGTTCTAGTAAAAGAATACTTTATGTTTGTAAGTTACTGCCTAGGCTTTGCTGACTATTATTAGGAGTACTGGTAATTTGTATACACCAGGAGTGTGTAAGTCATACACGAACACACAAACACAGATTAGGTGGTCAAATGTGAAATAGTAAGTTATAGGAAAATACTCTAAGATCATATCAGAGGTCCTTGGAAGAAAGAGAGAAGGAAAGAAGGCATCAAACTACTACTGATAGGCAGAAGAATGTAGTCTTCAGCCCTGACCCAGGTTCATGTGTATGCCCCAAAAGAGGCTTTGGGTTTTCACAAAAATAGTTTGGTGAAATCCCGAATGTAGTATGTCTCCCAAGCTACATAAGCAAATTAGGGGTGGGTATTGGTAAGTGGCCTGCCATTCAGTTTCTGAAAATCAAACCAGCAGTAGATTTCATAATTAAGAGACACTTTTCCCCAAGCCACCTAAATGCATTCCAGATACTGATAGTGATGTTCGTTCTGTGAATTTCACAAACAAGTGAGGATGATAGCCAGAGAAGTTGGGGGGGGGAGGGGAGGGGAAGGGGGGAGAAGGATAGAAAATGAGAGAGCCGGAATGAGAGTTAGATAATTAACATAGATAAAATTAAGTGACTTAAACATTCCCTCTTCACTCCACAATCTGGCACACGTAGATTGAATTTTTAGACTTCTAGTCAGCTCAAATTCTCTCGACCACTTTATCAAGCTGCCCTCCCTAAAGTTCTGGAATAATACATTTACAGGGTAGAAAGGGTATAAATCCACATGTCACCTTTCCCAGGGGATAAGTGCTTCATCACAGAACACTTAGAGCCCCATGAGAGGAATTCTTGGCACTATTTGAGGGAGAACTAAGGGAAAGAAATCAGCGTAGATATCAAATGTCATGTAATCCATTGCATTTAAAATAGTTGCTCCTTCTGTGTGTGGCTGGTATACGGGGTGCAAGTCAACTTTATGATCCATAAACATCTATAAATCTCATTTAACAATTAATATAACAGCACCTGCGGTGGTTTGGAGAGCATAAGGAGGCATAAGACATAATCCTTTTCCTTTAAATGTGACTGGGACAATCAGACAGACACACATAAAATATTTTAAAACTCTAAGAAATGCATAGCAACTAACTGTTGACTTATTACTGCATTTCTCTTTTTAGCTCACATGAGATTTTCTGTGATAGGATATTATAGTTTTAATGTTTATGCTTGTAAGAGCTTTATAAATTCTTCTTCTACTTACTATGTTAAAAGTAGAAAATTTCTTGGTGATTATGGTACTGAGAAAAAATGATGATTTTTATCTAGTAGTGTTTTATAGCTTCTAGTAACGTGATGAAATCGTGACGTGGGTAAATAAAACCACAATTTTTTTTTCTCCAATGTAAAATGCCAGTTCAAACACTTTGTATTATGGAATCGCAAGCAGAAACACCCCAGTCACTTTTTATTTTGTAGCCTTGCAGGAAGATTGGTAAGTCAACAAATGAACTAAATTAAGAACATAAAGAACTAGATTGTAATTTAACCTTTATGACTTGCTAATATGAGCTCTTTGAGCTTGAGTCTCTCCATCTATAAAACTAGAAAGCATCCTTGTAGGTAGGAGCAATTAAGATAATCTACGCTAAACTGCTCCACAATTTGATTTTATTCTAAGCAGAGTGCCTTTGAAAAGAATTTTGTTTTGGTTATGAGATTATTTTAATGTTAACTTTTGACATAAGGCAGATGAACTCAAACCTCCTAGATATTTGAATTTGAGTGGAAAGTAAAGAAACATCAAGCTTTGAGCATTAAAAATCACCTTCAAAAGCCAATATTTAGTGGATATTACCTCTTAATTCTTCTCCTAAAGGTCTCACTACATCATTCAGATTAGAAGGGATGAAGCATGAATGTGTCCTAGGAAGTCCGAACCTTTTCAATGGCCAAGTATTACACAAGCTTTGCTTATGCTGTCAGTGGTGGTATTGGTAGAGTATTTATGTACACAACTGTACAAAAAGGAAAAATCTGTAAGGGATGAGGCCCCTGAACTTAAGATCTTCAGTTTCCTCTTCTGAAGCCTCTGATGTCAGAGACTTGTGTGAGTGGGTCAAGGCTTGAAAGTCTTTTTTTGCAAATAGCTACACAGTCCGTATCCTTAGCATTCCCCAAAATGGACAATAGTAATGAGCTTCCTTTCCAAACAACCTCAAAAACATTTTTGATATATGGAGCTCTTAGATAGTAACAATTTATTACTCCCTTCCCACTCCTCACCCACTTATTTTCCCCTATATTCAAAGTGTGTGGAAGACGAAACACAATTTGAATATTTTTGTGCTCCAAGAATCTGACATCAATCAAAACACATTGCAATTCTAATTAGACTCCAGTATGCTTCTAACATTTTCTTAACCCTCAAAATCTCAGTGTCACATACTATTGAACATTTAAAATTATATCAGATTCTTGGATGATCTAAAACCTAGATACTCCATTCTTTTACCTAAAATGTGGTGACAGGTTTGCCCAGAAGGAGTGTGTCTGCAGCCTCCAGGAAAATACTTTGGGGGAGATCAGAGAACTAGTAGGAACCATCTTTTTGCTAGACTGATATCCTAATATTAGGTGTGGCCAGAAGTCCCTGGAAATTCTCAGGAATGCAAGTCATGAAGATCCTCAAAGCCTCTGGTCTATCCCACGTGGAAGTGAGTTATAAATGACCCCAGGATTTAAAAAAAAAAGCAAAAACACGGACAAGGCACAGTTGGTCTGTGGCCTGGATGAAACCATCATAATCAGCGCTAAAGAAGGGCTGAAAATGTTTTCAAGGAAGGTGTTCAAGGGTAGGGGCTCTACTTGTCAGTATATAAGGATGACGTTGCCTGATGGCAAGCCTACTAAAAATTCAAATGAGTTTATAACTGGAGAAAGAAAATCACAACCTCTCATGAAAACCTACGTTGGGTAGAAGAAGGTTTTTATCTGTGTTTAGACAAACACATAAGCAATATTCATATCAACACTGAGTCTCTGGAAGTGTAAAGGATGGTTCCAGGCTGCATTTGAGGGTGGGTCATGGAGAGATCTTAATAATGTTGCATATAAAAAAGAACTTTTTTCTCCAGCCTTAAAAGTGCCTGAACATAGTAAGAGAAATTCAAGCAAGACAAGAAAATAACCAGAGTATGTTCAAAAACAAGGATTTAGGAGTGTCTGGGTGGTTCAGTTGGTTAAGCATCCGACTCTTGGTTTCAGCTCCGGTCGTGATCTCCCGGTTCATGAGTTCAAGCTCCATGTCAGGCTCTGTGCTGACAGTGTGGAGCCTGCTTGCGATTTTCTCTCTCTCCCTCTTTCTCTGCCCCTCCCCTACTCACTCTCTCTCACTCTCTCAAAATAGATCAAATAAAATTTTAAAAAAAACTTAAAAAACAAAGATTTAAATCATTGTATGGTAATGCAAAGAGTTAAAAATTTAACCACCTTCCCTTTTCCTAAACATTCAGGAAAATGTTCCACACAAACTAAAATGTGTGGGTATCTGTACTGTATTCTTCATATATAAGTATATGAAAAATCTCTCTCACACACAAAGTAGTTCAGCTTAATAATTTGTTAGGGCAGAAATGTAAAGCCACAAAATACAATGCAGAGAACAAGAATTCCATGAAGTGTGAGAAAAAGGAGTCCCTGCAAACTCTCTTCTGGGATTATCAGAAACTTTTTTTTTAAGTAAGACCGAGAAAGGGGGGTTCCAGTCATACATAGATCTCAAGCGACACAATAAACTCTGCTAATGGCCATACTCCACGTGTGTCTTCTAGGCACTCGTTGGGTTCTAATTTAACTTCCAAGTCTAATTTGTCACACAGCTTAGGTTTGCTAGATAAAACACAGGAATGCCAGCTAAACATGAATTTCAGATTTGAAAAAATATTTTTTTAAAATTAAGTGTATCCGAATAATCTACGAAACATATATTTAAAAAAGAACTATTCATTGCTTACCAAGATTCAAATTTAGCTGGATATCCTGTATTTTATCTGTCAAGTCTGACAGCCATAATGTAGATATAAATATGCTTCTTATTTACCTAAATTTAATGTTTGCTGGCTCAATTTGTCCTATTCGCTAGTCTCACCCGTCCCCTATCTCCTCTGCCATAGTCACTTTCATCTTCTTCGTCACCTTGATGCTACTATGAATTACATTACTGAATTTAATGTGATAGTTAACTTCAAGTAGGAGTCTTCTGCCTCTGGTCGACTGAATATCCATGGTTCCTCATCATCAGGGAATAATGTCTTGCCATAAAATATCATTCCGGGATCCGAAGATGAAACTAGAATTTCCACTTACTGTAATTACGGTGATACAATTTTAACCCATCTTTTCATGTAATGAATTCACAACAGACCAAGCGCTATCCGAGAAGAATAAGACAAGGTTCTTGTCCTGAAAGGTCTCACATTGCATTTGGGAAAAAGATGAGTAAACAAGGAATTGCAAGGATAGAGGTTGGTACCAGTGGCAGCTAAGTGATGGAATTTCTGTGAAAGATCAAGGAAGGTGTCTGTTCTGAGGTTGTGACTGTAGAGGATGATTAGAAGAAGTTCACATATGTACATGCACACACACAGAAAGGTTTTCCAAGGGAAGGAGCAGGATGAGCAAGGACAAGAGAATGTGAAAAGGTTTAGAATGTTCTAAGGTATCAGAGTAGCTCAGTATTTCTAGACCAAAAGAATACATGTAAGGTAAACAAGACCATAAATCCTGAAAGAATTTATGCAATTTTTAAAAAAGATTTTGGCCTTTTTTTGTAGAAGTTTCCAAGAGTTAATTTCTCTTAAACAGGGGTTTATATTCTTCGATACTCTATGTGAGTCAGAGAGTAGTAGTAAAGTTAGAAGGCAGTGGATAGAAGGCAAACAAACTGGGCAGTGGAGGGAGGTGTGGGAACATGCTATTCATAACGTGAGGTCAGGGGGGGAAAAGGGCACAAACTCAATCAGGGAGAATAAATAGATATCAGGAATTGAAGAGATAGTTGGCTGCATTAACAAAAATTACTAATCAGTTTATGGAATGATAGGGGAACAGTAAGGGGAAGATAAGAGCCTGAGATATCCCACTGTTTGGGTGTCAATTGTAAATCTGTCTAATGAGATTAGAACAAAGGATGAGCTGTCTGGGTAAGAAGACTCATTTAATCGAGTAACTCATTCACAGGGCCAGGGCTCTGATGAGACAAATGCGACTCTTGCCTGAGCCACAAAATTTAACTGTTTTTAAATTTATTTGTTTTTGTTGCTTGACTTCCATTATGAAGAATCAGCATAATATTTTTTGACTACTTACCCACTTTTTGCCCAAATCCACTGATAATCTTTAATTTCTGGGAAAACTTTCTGGCATTTGTCTCTGATTTCAGTAGGATATTTATCAAATCCCAAAATGATTTTCCATAGAACTTGACAAACTAACTCTAAAATTGATAATAGGCATCATTAGCCCAACAATAACCAGTATGTTGCTAACAAAAAATAATGAAGTGGGAGGAATTGAAGTATTAGATACTAACACTACAATATGATAGTAGTTTTACTATGGGTTCTTAGATAAATAAATACATCATTTGACTGAATAGAGAGCCAAGAAACTGACCCTGCATGTAGGAAAACTTGATGCATATTGAGTGGGCATCAGAAATCAGTGAGGAAAGCACTGGTTACTCAGTTGTAGTGCTAATACACCTGATTATCCACATAGAAAAATGATGCCTATCTCACACAGGACAAAACAATTCATTTCAGGTAGAACAAAGACTTAAACATGAAACACAAGGCTGCAAACCTTTTAGAAAGGTTAGAAGATTATCTCTGGTAAAGAAGATTATCTCTGGTTTTGGAGTAGACAGTATTTCTTGAAGAAGACACAAAATTTGTTCACCTGAAGAAACTAAACCAAGAGCAGAAAGACAAATCACAAACGGACAATCATTTTGATCCAAATAACTGGTAATGGATCAACGAACGTTGAGTTATATAAAGCCCAGCAATCACTGTGAAAAATTTCCACACCACAGGAAATAGGCAAAAAAACGTAACTAATAGATTCAGAGAAGAACAAATAATGGCAAAAAGTGTTCTTAAGAGGTTACTGAGGGGTGCCTGGGTGGCTCAGGCAGATACGGATCGGACTCTTGATTTTGGGGTCAGATCATGATTTCGTTGTTTGTGGGTTTGAGTCCCACGTGGGTACAGAGCCTGCTTGGGATTCTCTCTCTCCCTCTTTCTCTGCTCTTCCCCTGCTTGCGCACGCTCTCTCTCAAAATAAGTAAGTTTTTTTTTCCTTTTTTTAAAAAAGGAGGATACTGAATATCATTACTAAACATATCAATAAAAGTAACACACAATAAGAAAAAGTTATATTTTCCAGAATGGGGAAACTTAAGAAGCTTGACAGTGCTAAGTATTCGGAGGCTGTACATATATTATGACCATATACTGCTTGTCAAGAGTATGACTTGGAGAATAAATTTTGAAAATATTTTGGCAATGTGCAGTCAGGTTTCAAGTTCACAGACTCTATGACCCAATAATTCCATTCCAAGGCACATCCTCTGAAGAAACCCTACACTTGTACACCAGGAGACATGTACATAAAAGCTCAAGATAGCAACCCTCAGAATATCAGTTTTTAAAAATCTAGAAAAATGTCAATCAGTACAATAGATGGATATGTTATAGCGCATACAGTGAGGCAAATACAGCGCAGTGAAACTGAATAAAATACAGTTGCACAAGTCATCGTGGAGGAATTCTAAAATGGTTTTTAAAAATGAAGGTGATAAAATATATATTATATGGATCCACTTATGTATAATAGTACCAAAACAAAATATAAGATACGAGTTACCTTGAGAAAGAAAGAGGGATGCAACTAGAGTGAAATACAGAGACCATTCATTGTACAGGCAATATTTTATTTAAGCTCAATAATTCATGAATGTTCATTTAACTTTTAAACTGTTCATATAGTATATGTATTGTTTTCATAGTTCTTCTTTGTGTAAATACAATAATCAATGCCTCAGTTGCTATGCTGTAAATGTCTTGAATAGACATCTTGGTATTCATCTTGATATTCTTCTGGACAGGCTCATGCCTGATAATTTTAGCACACATTAGAAATCCATTTGTTTATGGCTTCCATTTTGAATGACCATGAAACTCCGTTGGTGACCATTTTCAAAAAGACAGTTAACCCTTAAAAAACACAAGTTTGTGGGGCGCCTGGGTGGCGCAGTCGGTTAAGCGTCCGACTTCAGCCAGGTCACGATCTCGCGGTCTGTGAGTTCGAGCCCCGCGTCGGGCTCTGGGCTGATGGCTCAGAGCCTGGAGCCTGTTTCGGATTCTGTGTCTCCCTCTCTCTCTGCCCCTCCCCCATTCATGCTCTGTCTCTCTCTGTCCCAAAAATAAATAAACGTTGAAAAAAAAATTAAAAAAAAAAGACTGCATGTTTTCTGAAAAAACAAACCGTCTTACCCAACAAACCATTGCCAAGTCTATCAGAAAGTCCTTATCATGCTAAATTCTGAACCCAAGTAACTAAACTCCCTCTCTCTCTGCCCCTCCCCCATTCATGCTCTGTCTCTCTCTGTCCCAAAAATAAATAAAAACGTTGAAAAAAAAATTAAAAAAAAAAACACAAGTTTGATCCATGCATGTCTACTTACACATGGATATTTTTAAATACAGTGGAGTACTGTAAATATATTTTCTCTTCCTTATGCCTTTCTTAATAACATTTTCTTTTCCCTATTTTATTGTAAGAATGCAATTTATGACACATATAGCATACAAAGTATGTGTTAATTGAATGTTCATGTGATCAGTAAGGCTTCCAGCCACTAGTAGGCTATTAGTTAAGTTTGGGGGGAGTCAGAAGTTATACACAGATTTTTTTACTTTGCAGGGATTGGTACCCCCTGCGTAGTGGGGGTACAATCCCCATCCATAGTGGAACAATCTGCACATTGTTCTGTAGCCAACTGTATTGTGAATTGTCCACTAGTTTTATCACTTTCTGATCCTAGGTATCTGTTTAGTACCTAGTGTACCTTTGTGCTTATCTGGCTTCTTTGTCATTGCCCACATGTGTACTGGTTATTATCTGGGCAAATGTTTGTGATTTGCATTTTGAGATCATGAAGTTATCCTTCTTCCCTACAAGCTATCATATCTCCCTGGTAACATATCTGTTGGTATCTACCTGCAACCCATAGTACTTTGTTCAGCTTTTACATTTCCTTCATCAAAATGTCTTTCTGCATGCTCTTCAATGATAGTCATGAAATTCATTTCATTTCTGCTTATCTTGTTAAAACTACTGAGGTTGTCCGAACTTAGAGACTATTTCCAATCCCTAAGAAATTTTTGCGTCAGAAATATGCAGGGTTTTTTTGTTGTTGTTGTTGTTTTTTAATCATCAGCTCAGCCTAATAAATTTTAATCAGGTTTGCCAGTGTTCTTTATCCAACTGGGGTCAGTTCAATGACAACTCAATACATTTCTTCATTGAACTTAACTATAGTTCAATACGCACAAGTTTTTAGAACAATGAAAATTGTTACTTCTTCCAGATAATAGTGGAGATATTCTTCTATCCAGTAATCATTTTTGAAGGCAAAATAGATATGACCTCAGAAGATAAAGCCAATAGTAAGGGATTTTGAAAAAGTAGATTGAGCGATTTCCTGCCATACAAGAAGGCTATTGCCTCAGGGTGAGAGGGGTGGGGTCTTTCCAATTCAGTTTTGTACTGCTCAGCAAGAGATAATCTAATCTTGGCTCTTCCCCAGAAAAGCTCCTGTAGAGGTAGTAGCTTGGCCACTAGATTCTGCTGAGCCCTTGAGACCTCAAGGTTCAATCTATAGTACACACCCCACCCACTCCTGCTCTCCCATTCTTCAACATGTAATGTCTATACTTTGTCGTTGATAAGTAGAAAACTGTAGTTGCTAGTTATTCATTAGAGTCTTCTTTTGGGATTTGTTGAAAATATGAATAAAATGAGCACCAGTTAAATTAAGTCCAAGAACAAAAACACACACGTGAACATGCTATCAACACCGCCACATAACACTACTGCTACCGACAACCGTCAATTTGAGTAGGCCTCAAGCTGGTGTAATAAGAAGAGAATAAATCTAGAAAGATAGGATATTTTCAAAACTATAAATGAGATTAGATAGTTGAGAATTAAGTTTCTCTTTTTTAATGTAGCTCCCACCAGCAACACTGATTCTCATAATTTTTGGAAACTTTTGAGAAAAGGAAAATACAAAATATGACTTTTTGTCGTGTATGTTTTACAATCAATTTGCACACAGAGAATGCAATACAATCACATACACCGAGTTTTGTATCGTTTTGTTTTAAATTCGGCATACACAGAATAAATGCTGTTTGTTAAGGTTAACAAAGTGCACGCAAAAGCTTTTTCAATTCAGGGTTTAACAGCATAAACTCAAAGGTATTAGTGGATTTACCTTACATCCCTGAGTTGAAAATGCTTGCAACTGGCTTTGAACAAAACTCAACTAGAGGCAAATCCTCTCCTGCCTAATGAGTACCAGTCAGGTCGATCTGGAGTCGGGCGTTGTGAAATCTACAAACTTGTGACTAAAACTAGGCTCACAAAGATAAAACGCCCATGTTATTACCATTTTTAATTTTCATGCATTAGCTGTTCAAACCTAGTTATATACTCATATTGTTAACTCTAACATAAAGGTCTAAAGAATTTCTCAAAGCTAAATTATACAAGAGGGAACAAATACTACAAAGAACACTGGCTTGGAATTTAAACAGACTTGGCTTCAAATTCTACAGCTTAGTATTCATGTGATCTGAGGCAAAGTACGTGAATTTTCTGTTTCGTAAGTCTTAAAACAAGGACAATGTTATTTACACTAGGGCTTTGCAAATTTTCCTATGTATAGAACATAAAAGCTGGAGGCAATCTGTAGGTATTTATATGGGGCTACATAAAATATATATATATTTTTCATTAGAATTTCATTAGAATAATATAATTTCATTAGAATTATACAATAATTCTAATATATATATATAATTTCATTAGAATAATACAATAAAAGTATTAGGTAGATTATTAATATTAGTTTGCATAACACTTCCAAATAGATTCATAAACATCTTGAACTAGATTCTTTAACATAAAGATTTTTGCTTTTCTGTAGTCTTAATGTTGATTAATTTTTCATGATAATCTTCCAAATATTGTAGTTGTCATCGACATGAAACCTTCTACAAATAGGTGAGAAAATGTAAAACATTTTAGAATTGTTACAAGTTAAATTTTATTTAAAGACTTAAATAACTCTTCTTTAATTTTAGTGATGAATATGACATTAAATTTTTGTTACAATGTGAATATATTTTATTATAACAATTTTTCATATAAATAATTTCAAAGTAAGGTAAGGCTTTTATTTCCATAATTTTGTGTACTTTCTGAGCGATTAATTACTCTGGAGCTAGTTTAAATGGCACTACTAGTTCCAGTTATGTCTTGCTATGTAACAAGTCACCCTTAAATTTTAGGGCTTAAAGAAAAAAATATTTGTTTAGTTTCCTCATGAATCTCCAACTTTATGGGCCGGGCTCAGCAGGGATGGCTCACCTTTTTTCCAAGTAGTGTCACCTGGGATAGCTTGACTGGGGTTGGAGGATCCATTTTCAAGAAGGATCATTCACATAGCTGACAAGTTGGTGTTGGCTCTTCGATGGAAGCTCATCCATTTCCTGTCAGCCATGAACCTTGGTTTAGGGTCCAAGGATTCCTTGGCTTCCTATAATGGGATGACTGCATTTCAATAGGCTACCATTCCAAGAGATAGGAAATGGGAGCTGTTAGTCTTTTATTTCATGGGCTCAGGAACTGGGTATCACTTCTGTTCCATTCTGTTGATGAAGCAGTCACAGAGCCATCAAGACAGAAAGGGGAGAGCATAGACCCCTACAGCTCAAAGGGAGGAGTGTGAAAAAATTTGCAGCTATCATTAATCACTGCAATATTTAAAGATAAAGATTTGAAGGTGCCACAGATACCTGTGCAGGTCACAAGACACCTCTCCTGCTCATTCCTTCATGCCACCATGGTTCTTTTTTGGGCTGTGCTCTTTGGAACCCTAAAATCTAAATCCCTTCTGCAGGGTCACCGGTTCCCTGTGGGTGATGGGCAGTAGTAAATCTTACATCTAACTATTAAAATAGACATCCATATAAGAGAGCATCTCCTCTGTCATGCTCAAAGCATTGAGAATAGCCAGGAAATATGTATTCTTCTCAATGCCTGTGAAGATTGTGGAGTGTGTATTTGCCTGTGTTGTGCTCTGCCTTCCATGGAGTATTTCTTATTACAGATGCCAGATCTAGGGGTTCTGGCAAACCTAGGTCCCTTCAAGTTTGCCTGAGTATAGACAGGTACAACATGTTGCTGTTTACCTCCAACCAATTGGGGTATATCAGGTGCAAAACTCTGATTTACCTCCATAGGATTAGTCATGATTCATAGAAAGGGTCTAGTAAATCATAAAAGGTATGTGAATACAGGGGTCCAATATGTGGACTCTATATTCATATGTTTAGACCATCAGAATTCAAGTTCTATCTTTTTCTGGTTCTGTACCCTTAAGAGTAAAACAGAGATTAAAATAGATTTTACATAGGGTTGTCATAAGAAATAGATAAGAAATACAAATAATGTAGTACCATGCCCACTATATAGTCCGAGTACAATAAATATGAGCTTATTAGTCTAATTATGTTAAAAAAATTATAAATCACACCATACATCTGTCTGTAAGTCATATCCAAATCCATGCTTTCCAGTACACTTACTTTGTTTTTAAACAAAGTTTAAAAACTTTATTTTTAAAGTTTATTTATTTGAAGAGAGAGAGAAAGAGAGAGTATACATGCACAGGAGCAGGAGAGGGGTGGAGAGAGAGAATCCCAAGCAGGCTTCATGCCGTCAGCACAGAGCCCCACGTGGGGCTCGAAATCAAGAACTGTGAGATCATGACCAGAGTGGAGATCAAGAGTCAGACACTGAACGGACTGGGCTACCCAGGTGCCCTGTAATGTTTATTTTTATATTTGTCTTCCAACAATAATTGATGACCTTTTACCCAATCTTATGTTTCTCGTTTTTATGCATTTTACTTTACAGTTCATGTTCCTTAACCATTTTTCTCTGATTTCCATTTGAGATATTTGAAACATGTACTACAATAATATCTGTGGCATTTGACAATGGGCTATAAATCTCACATACTAAAATATTAATAAAGAGATTAAGAAAAAAAACATGGATTTCCTAGATCTGTAAGTTGAGGCTTTAAGTGCATCATTGTCTTTTTTTATTGTCTTGATGCCAGTTTTCAATCTATATAGCTCAATTTTTAAGCAAGATCTAATTGCAAAAAAAGAACTTTAGGAAACTATAGTAACAGAGAATTTCACACTTCAAAATTTTATTCAATTCTTTTTTAATTGCATACATTAAGCTTGCCTAAGGGAAAGGTTGTTTTTTTTTTTTTTTTCAACGTTTATTTATTTTTGGAACAGAGAGAGACAGAGCATGAACGGGGGAGGGGCAGAGAGAGAGGGAGACATAGAATCGAAAACAGGCTCCAGGCTCCGAGCCATCAGTCCAGAGCCTGACGCGGGGCTCGAACTCACAGACCGCGAGATCGTGACCTGGCTGAAGTCGGACGCTTAACCGACTGCGCCACCCAGGCGCCTAAGGGAAAGGGTTTAATTCAAATAGCAGAGGCAATTAATAAAGATATGGCCCTCGCTTTTATGTCTCCCATATACTTCTGTTAAGATTGGCATCCAGCAGGGGATTGGCATAAGAGCACAATATATAGTAAGATCAGCCTACTGGTGTGCTAGGTGTCACTGAGGGACATAGCCAAAGGGAGATGGGAGCAGACAGAGAAAGAGCAGAGACTTAGGAGATTGGAACCGAGTAAGACCTTCAGGAGGACACTAAGGATGAGTCCAAACAGAGCTGTAGTACATCCAACCCACTTGAGTCCAGGTAATGTTTAAGAACAAAGGGCATCGATTTTGGTGGATGCAGAATAGATTGCATATCTACAGAGGTCAAAGCATCATTAGAGAGTCATAAAAATCCAGTCATTTTGGTAACTTAGCCAAAGGAGACAAAGAGACAGAAGCAAAGGTCAGTCCCTGGAAATGGGGGTTGGCAGGAAAATAGAATGATGCAAGCTTGGCCCAGATGGCAAGAGTTCATTCTTATAATATCAGTACTTTGGAGAAGGTTATAAAGTTAACACCAGGGTACCATGGGCCTGTCTAAAGCGGGAGGGGGGGGGGGAGAAGAAGTGAATCTAAGAGAGACTCTGAAATCTGAACAGAGAATCGAAAAAGTGACCTATCTCAAGGGTTCATTATTTGCTTGCATTTCCATTTTGGAGAGCAGTAACAAATTGTGAATGGTGATTGTACGAAGAGTCAGCTGCCTGCTGCTATTATTTTTCATCCCAGTTAGTCTCCCAACTAAAAATCTTATCTTCTTGAGATGTAACAGGGAAACTGAGGATCCGACTCCTGCTTCTGTAAAAAGTGGCCTGTGCTACCTCTAATAAATCTTCATTGAAAAAAAAGAAAACTAATCTCCAGAAAGGAAATTAGGCACCATTACAAAGGGGATTAGATGGAATGCAGCCTGAATATGACAGTATCCACCACACCACTCCATAAAACCTTTCCCCAGAGCTTGACAATTAGGTGCTTAGTATTTGATATTTCTTCCTGATTCTTCAATCTTTCAAGAGAATTATCTACTTAAGTATTCTTTTCAGAGAGAGATTTTGGTTTTGCTGATCTAGAGTTTTAGATGTTTCTTTTGTTAAAAAATAGGTAATGTTTAAATCTTCTATATCCTTACCTATTTTCCTTGTGATTTCCTTTAATATTTGAAAGATATGTGTGAACATTTTCCAAGTTGATTAGGGATTTGTTAGTTTTTCCTTATGTATTTCAAAGTTACGTTGTGTTTATCTTGTATTTGAAAATTTCCTGTAGAATTCTGAATGCTTTCTTTCATTTGTCTACTAGTATCTTGCCTCATAGCTGATACTTTCTCATTCTTTAGAGCAGAGTAGGTAAAGTGCGCCTCAAAGAGTCAGATAGTAAATAGGTTGTTAGGCTTTGTGGATTGGATAATCTCTGTTACAACTACTCAACTCCTGCCTTTGTAGTATGGAGGCAGCCATAGACAATAGGTAAATGAGTGGCTGTGCTTGTGTCCCAGTGCAACTTTATTTACAAAACCAGGCAGCCCATGGACTATAATTGTAGTTTACTGACCCTTGACTTTTGAAAATAAACTCTCCCATTTCTCCTGAAAGAATTTAGGATTATAGTTGGTTTTTCTGTTGTGGTTTTAATTCTTGGTTTGGCAGTAGGATAGGTCTACATGAATATTTTCTTTTTTCCATCTATTCTCTCAATTCTATTCTCTGTTATTCTACTAAAGAATAGTTGGAATTCTTGACGCTAATTATTATACTGTATGACTTTTCTGTTTTATATATTTTTCTTTTGCCATCAGGAAAAATAACTCAGTCCTTTTTTTCATCTCACTAATTTTATTTTCAGCTGGGTCAGTTTTATTATTTACTCCTTTACTGGTTTTGTTTGTTTGTTTGTTTAAACAAGATTTCTTGGTATTTCTTTTTTACCATAATATTTTTCAAAATTCTGTTTTATCCATTTTTGTTTCTTTGGATGGATTTTCTGTTTATTAAAGTGTTTGGTGTCTTTCTTTGTGATGCTTATATTGAAATGTTCTGAATTATCTGTTTTATCTATAAATTCTTGTGTAAGCAGAGCAGTATTTGTGGCTGGAATGTATGAATAAGAATCAGAATGAATGGGAATTCCTTCTCACCATTCAGTGAAGTTCAGGAATTCAGGACAGAAGGCTTGCTCCTAACAAGGGAGGAGGGCAATGTGCACTGGGGCAAGGTATGTAGGTAGTTTTTATTCAGGATGATGGAGATTCCTTCTCCTCTTGGAGTCCTAAATTATTTGCTATTCTATCATAGATCTGTCTCCCAAGTGACCTCTCAAGGTGTATCCTGTGTCAGAATTCTCACTTCAGACAAGATACTTGGAGTTTAATTTCAAATAACATCAAAATGACATGAGCAAACACGAACACTGTAATTACTATATTCCCAGCAGCATTCTAAACTCTTTACATACATTATCATATTCAGTCCTCACAGTGACTCTGTAAGAACAGTTACCCCTGATATACGTACGAAAGGGGAAATTGAAATTTGTACATGTTATCAAACTTGCACAAGTTTACACTGTTAACCAGTGGAAGATTTGGAATTCAAACTCACAGTTTGGTTATGGAGTCAATGTTCTTAACCACCACCATATCATTTCTATTTACTTGCTGACCAATACCTGAGTCATCCTCTCACATTGTCAAGCAATAGTTGGCCTCATTCCATCTACCATGAGTGACCCAGTTCTTCTCTGATACTTGAATGACTTGTTCTTGGAATTCCAGGTTTCTTCTGGAAAACTTTAATTATTTAACATGTTTGTTCTATTACGTATATAGGACTAATTTCTCAGTTCTGGTGCTTTCACTGCCAATCAATATGATTCATATTACCAGAAATTCTTCAGTATTCCATTTTGTTTCTGGCTTCCCTTTATTTTTCCAATGTCTCAATGTTATTATGCTTATTTTTAAATACTTCATCATTTTAATCTCTATGGGAAGGTTTTTATTTAGAGAATTTGAACATATTTTCTAGAATACCTATTTTCTTATTTTAATGAGATTTAGGATAAAAGGAGAAGTAAATGAGTTTAAGCAGTCATCTTGAACCAAAAATCACCCCCCGAGCTTTACAACAATATTAAGTCCCAAAAGAGTTGCACAGGATTTTGATTGAAGCTGCCATTAATTATATATTTACTTAGGGATACATGACACTGTCTCAAAAATTTCTTTAAAGAAGTATATATGCATACATACCTATATATGTATGTATATGTATTTCCCATATATATACATATATATGTGTATATATATGTATATATGTACATATACATATGTGTATTTATATGTATATATACATGTATATATACATATATATGTAAATATGAGTATGAATGGACACATGCATATCTGGGAATCCAATGTTTTATGATCTGTGTTCCTAAGGGTAGTGATGTGATTTTATCATAAAATGAATTTATGATTTATTTTTTAAACAGGAAGCATAAAATCATACTCTTCAATATATGTATATTTAAGTCTTTCATTAAACAAATATTGAACATTCACTTGATTTAATATTTTCTACATACTCACTATATATCAATGAAAACAACAGAAAGAAACTATTGCCGGACTGTAGTTTACTTCCAGTGGGGAAATTCTATAACCTACATTCTTAGAAAGGAAGATAAAAGAAAGAAAAGAAACTTTCAAATATATAGTTTAAGCAAAAATTAGCATCCAACTTTTTTAATTTCTGAAAAGTAAAATATTTCCCCATTATCTAAAAATCAATTCCAGATTAGCACTTTCCAAATTTACCTACCCACCCCCGCCCCCCGTGCTGATATTTTATTGCATGTCTGTGGAAGGGGATTTTTTTGTAAATATTCTGGTAAATAGAATTAGAAAGTGAATTCAAATTAACAATGATTTATTGATTATTTCTGGTTAGGACTAATGTATTAAGTCAGACAAGGAATATATAGACTTATGACAGTTATCAAGAACAGACTATAAATGATTAGGACATGAATGTAATGTATGGAAAAGAGCTCCTACAAGAGATCAGAAGTTATATAAAGTTACACACTAAATATAATTATCATTACACTGAAACAAATCTAATTTTCATTTAGTAATTTAGTAGACAATTCAGCATATTTACTCTTCCTCAGGATCATGTTTGTAATAAACTTCGAAATATGGCATGGTGCATAGAAGTATAAAAGAAAATACTTTTAATTCATTAAGTGTATAATAAGCTAAATTCAGGTAAAATTTTAAAAGAATACTTTTTAACAACTAGCATTTATATCCATCAGTTTGCTTATCAAATATTTGATGTATTTTTCCTATTTTAAACATAGATTATAAGACATATAATATACTTTATTTTATTTTGCAAAATATTGTGCTTTGTTAAAGAAATGTACAGTTCTTTTATTATAAAGCTTATAATGCCTACATGATGTCTTCCTACACTGCCTATGATGGCATCTGTAAAATAATATAACATTCTAAATTGAAAGACTTGGGAAACATATAACTATAGACATGGTGCAGTATATAGCACAGCTTATGTATTGATAACCTATCTTTTTAGGATCATTTTTACACCATTCAGTGTTAGCAAAACATAAAGATAGTTTTATGTTGAACTTCTAAAGCCCCTAATACTGTCCCTTAGTTATTAAGAAAATAAATGTCAAAATAAATGTGACTCAAATGAGTCACATTACTTTTACAGATTCTGTTACTATAATACTATTTTCTGAGTCTTTCCCACTAATGCTAATCATACGAGAGGGTGATGCTGGGTAGCTGACAGGAAAATTACTAATTCAGTGTCAAATATGACCTTTCTTGAACTATTTTTCTGACAGTATAAGAATATTTAAATATGGGTACAATAAATAGTTAAGAGTCTCTTCTTTGAGTAACCTAGGTTTTGACCAGGCATGACAAAGATAAGGATCCAATGGGCAATATGCCTGTTACCAATTGTTATTCCTGATTAAAGATTGGATACAGAAAGGTAGTCAAAATAGGAATGAATTTAAGAATCTGATATACAAATGAATACTCAGTATTTCATTTCCCACTTCCAACTGTCTTCTAGTTAAAGCAGGGAAAGCATAGAAGGAAAAAATAGAGACTGATCTGACCATAAAGAAGGAGAATCTGGAATTAACTGAGTTTAGAAAAGAAAGCCAAGCCAACATTTTCCTTGTCTATGACTTTTCCTCCACTGAAGTGTAAGCAAGAGGAAAATGGAAACAAATCTTGCCTCCATCTAAGTGCAATGTTCAATGAGATATGAACTCTCCCAATTGTTTTCTCACATATTTATGCAGCTGTGATCAATCTGTTTTTATTGTGGTAAAATACGTATAATATTATATTTGTAAGTAAGTATGCAATTCACTGGCATTAAATACATTCAATATGTTGTGTAGCTGTCACCATTAACTATACCCAAAACTTTATCATCCTCAACATAAACTCTGTACCCGTTAAATAGTAACTCCTCTGCCTCTCACCTTCTTCCCTTCCCCAACTTTAGCCTCTGATAACTTCTATTCTTCTGTCTCTGTGAATTTCGCTATTGTAGATACCTCACATATATGAAATCATACAATATTTACCCTCTGGGTCTGGCTTATTTTATATAAAGTTTTTTAAAGTTCATTCATTCATGTTATAGCATATATCAAAATTTCATTCTTTTTTATGGCTCATTATTATTCCATGAGTATATATACCACATTTTGTTTCTTTATCTATTGATGGGTATTCATGTTTCAGCCTTTCAGATAGTTTGAATAATGCTGCTATGGCTCTGGCGTAGATATGTCTGTTCTCTGCTTTCAGTTCTTTTGGATATATACCTAGTAGTGAAATTTGTGAGTCGTGTGATAGTTCTGTTTAACTTTTTGAGAAGCCATTAAACTGTTTTCCCCAGTGACTGCACCATTTTACATTTCCACCAGCAAGAAACAGGGTTTCAATTTCTCCACACCATCGCCAATATTTATTATATTTCATTTTTTAATAACAGTCTTTCTAATAGGTATGAAGTGTTATCTTACTGTCATTTCGATTTGCATTTCCCTAATAACTAATGATGTTGAGACTCTTTTCATGTGCTTATTAGTCATTTTTATACCTTTTTTGAATTCTGTTGTTGTTATTGTTGAGTTGTAGATGTTCTTTATATAATCTTGATATTAATTTGTTAATACTTAAATAATTTTAAAAATTTCTTCTTCTGAAGATTATCTTTTTACTTTCTTGATAGTGTCATTTGATGCACAAAAGTTATTAATTTTGTTAAAGTCAAATTTATTTATTTTTGTATTTCCTTGCCTTTAATTTTGCTGCCATCCATGAAATCATTGTCAAATCCAATGTCATGGAGATTTTCTCCAGTGTTTTCTTTTTGGACCTGTAATTTTAGCCCTGAAGATTAGGCCTTTTAACAATTTTGAGTTAATTTTGTATATGGTGTAAAGTAATTGTCCAACTTTATTCTTTCACATGCGGATATCCATTTTCCCCCACATTTGTATAAAGACTGACCTTTACCCCATTGAATGGTCATGGCACCTGGTAAAAAATCAGTTGACCATATATGCGACCTTATTTCTAGACTTTCTATTTTATTCCATTGATCTATATGTTTGCTTTTATGCTAGTTCCATTCTGTTTTAAGTATTTAGCCTTGTAGTAAGTTAGAAGTCAGGAACTGGTGGTCTTCCAATATTATTTTTCTTCCTCAAGATTATTGGCTACTTGGAGCCTGATGAAATTCCATGTGAATTTTAGAAACTATTTTCTATTTCTGTGAAAAAAAGTTGTGGAAATTTTCACTGAGATTTCATTAAATCTGTAGATCACTTTGGGTAATATCACCATCTTAACAATGTTAAGTCTTCCTATGTATGAATGTCTTTTCATTTATTTAGATTTTCTTTAGTTTCTTTTAGCAACACTTGTAGCTTTCAGCATACAGGTCTTTCATCTACCTGATCAGTTTTATTCCTAAATATTTAATTATTTTAGATGCTATTTTAAATAAAATTGCTTTCTTAGTTTCCTCTTTGGATTGTTTCTGATTGGTGTATAGAAACAACTTATTTTTGTTTGTTGTTTTTATATGCTACATTTTTTTCTGAATTTATTAGCTCCAATAGTTTTCTTCTGGATCCTTCAGGGTGTTCTGTGTATGGAGTCATAACATCTGTGAACAGAGATTGTTTTACCTTTCAGGTCTTGGTGTTTTTCTTTCTTCACTTTTTATTTTCATTTTTTTTAAGGTCTAGTTTGAATTTCCAGTACCATACTAGCTGTGGTAAAAGTGACCATCCTTGTCTTGTTCCTACTTTTAAGTGGAAATACTATTGAATATAATGTTTTCTGTGGATCTTCCATAAATGCCGTTTATTACGTTGAGGAATTTTTCCTCTATTCCTACTTTTCTGAAAGTTTTTTTTTAATTTTTTTTTTTTAATTTTTTTTTTCAACGTTTATTTATTTTTGGGACAGAGAGAGACAGAGCATGAATGGGGGAGGGGCAGAGAGAGAGGGAGACACAGAATCGGAAACAGGCTCCAGGCTCTGAGCCATCAGCCCAGAGCCCGACGCGGGGCTTGAACTCCCGGACCGCGAGATCGTGACCTGGCTGAAGTCGGACGCTTAACCGACTGCGCCACCCAGGCGCCCCTAATTTTTAAATGTTTATTTACTTTTGAGAGAGAGAGAGACAGACAGACAGAGCATTAGCAGGGGAGGAGCAGAGAAAGAGAGGGAGACACAGAATCCGAAGCAGGCTCCAGGCTCTGAGTTGTCTGCACAGAGCCTGATGTGGGGCTGGAACCCATGAACCGCAAGATCATGATCTGAGCTGAAGTCAGACACTTAACTGACTGAGCCACCCAGGCGGCCCTGAAAGTTTTTATTATGAAAGGATATTGAATTTTGTGAAATGCCTCTTCTGCATCAATTGAGATGTTCATGTTTCCCCTGCGTTGTTCTATTAATTTGATGTATTGTATGAATTGATTTCCTTATATTGAATTACTCTTTCATTCTTGATATAAAATCCCACTTGGTAATACTGAATAATACTTTTTTATTTAATTTTATTTTAAATCCAGTTATAGTTAACATACAGTGTTATATTAGTTTCAGGTGTACAATATAGTGATTCAAACATTCTATGCATTACTCATTGCTCATCAAGATAAATGTACTCTTAATTCCCTTCACCTATTTCACCCATCTCCCCAGCAAACTCCCCTCCGGTAACCATCGGTTTGTTCTCTATAGTTAAGTCTGTTTTTTGGCTTGTCTCTTTTTTTGCATTGCTTGTTTCATCTCTTAAATTCCACATATGAATGAGATCATGTGGTATTTGTCTTTCTCTTATTGACTTATTTCACTTAGCATTATACTCTCTAGCTCCATCCATGTTGGTGCAAATGACAAGATGTCATTCTTCCTTATGGCTGAATAATATTCCTGTGCACGTGTGTATGTGTGTATGTGTGTGTGTGTGTGTGCATACTAATTCTTCTTTATCCATTCATCTATTGATGGACACTTGAACTGCCTCCATACATTGGCTATTACAAATAACGCTGCATTAAACATAGGGACTCATGTATCTTTTCAAATTAGTGTTGTCATAATCCTTGGGTAAGTACCCAGTAGTGGGATTACTGGATCATACAGTAGTTGTACTTTTAATTTTTTTGAGGGACCCCATTACAGTTTCCACAGGGGCTGCACCAGTTTGCATTCCCACCATAGTGCACAGGTGTTCCTTTTTCTCCACATCTTTGACATTTGTTGTTTCTTGTGTATTTTAGTCATTCTGACAGGTGTGAGTTGACATCTCATTGTGGTTTTGATATGCACTTCCCTGATAAATGATGAGTGAACGAACATCTGGAGAATGTTCCATGTGCACTTAAAGAGAATGCGTATTCTGTTTTAGGACGGGATGTTCTGAATATTGGTTAGATATATACTGGTTAGATAACCAATATATTGGTTAGCTCCATCTGATTGTATCATTCAAAGCCACTCGTTCCTTTTTTATTTTCTTTTTTTTTTATCTATACATTGATTAAACTGCAGTGTTAAAGTCCCCTACTATTATTGTATTGCTATCAATTACTTCTTTATGTTTGTTATTATAATTGTTACATCTTATTGGATTGTTCCCTTTATATAGTGTCCTTTTGTCTCTCCTCTTACAGTGTTTGTTTTCAGGTCTATTTTGTCAAATACAAGTATTGCTATTCTGGCTTTCTTTTCACATCCATTTGTTTGATGAGTGTACTTACTTCACTTCACTTTCTTTTTTTTAATATTTTAAAAATATTTATTTATTTTTGAGAGAGAGAGACAGACAGACAGAGTGTGAGCAGGGGAGAGGCAGACAGAGAGGGAGACACAGAATCCAAAGCAGGCTCCAGGCTCTGAACTGTCAGCACAGAGCCCGATGCAGGGCTTGAACCCACAAACTGTGAGATCATTACTTGAGCTGAAGTCGGACATTTAATTCACTGAGTCAGCCAGGCACCCCCCCACACACACACACACTTCACTTTCAATTTACAGTTGTCTAGGTCTGAAGTGAGTCTCTTATAGGTTTTACACACACACACACACACACACACACACACACACTCCCCTTGCTTTTTTTTTAATCCATTCCATCACTCTTGGTCTTTTCATTGGAGCATTTAGGCCATTTACAATCAAAGCAATTATTAATAATAAAGTATGTACTTATTGCTATTTTGTTACTCATTTTATGGTTGTTTTTGTAGTTCTTCTATGTTCCTTTCTTCTCTTGCTCTCTTCTCTCATGGTTAGTTGGCTTTCTTTAGTAGTATACTTGGATTCCTTTCTCATTATTTTCATATCTATTACTGGTGTTCGATTTGTGGTTACCATTTGTCTTGTATGTAACATCTTCTGTATACAGCAGTCTATATTAAGTTGATGTTTGCTGTGTTTGAACCCATTTTTTACTCTTATCCCCAACTGATGCTTTAAGTATATATCATGCTTTACATTCTTTTATTTTGGGGGTCCCTTGTCTGATATTTATAGATATATTTATTTTTACTGCTTTTCTGCTCCCTACTTACTCCCACTTGTGGTCCATTCTTTCTATTCAAAGAGTACCTTTTAACATTTCTTCTAGGTCTAGTTTAGGGCTCATAAATTCCTTTAACTTTTGTTTGTCTGGGAAACTCTCTCTCTCCTTCTATTCTGAATTATAGCCTTTTTGGATAGAGTATTGTTGGGCGTAGATTTTTCCCATGTAGCTCTTTGAATATATCATGCAACTCCCTTCTGGCTTGCAAAGTTTCTATTGAAAATTCTCCAGATAGCCTTACCAGTTTTTCCTTGTATGTTATTGACTTATTGTCTTCTTTTAAAATTGTTTATATATCACTATATTTTGGCAATTTGATTACAATATGTCTTGGTTGTGGGTCTGCTCTTGTTGATTTTTATGGGAATTCTCTATGCTTTCTGGATCTGGATATCTGTTTCCTTCCCAAGATTAGGGAAGTTTTCAGCTGTGATTACTGCCCCTTTGTCTCTCTCCTGGGATTCCTATAATATGAATAGTATTACATTTGATGGAGTCACTGAATTCCCTAAGTCTATTCTCATTTTACATAATTCTTTTTTCTCCCTTTTGTTCAGCTTGATTACTCTGTCTTCCAGGTCATTAATTCATTTCTCTGCTTCTTCCAACTTGCTGTCCATGCGTAAAGAGTGTTTCCAATCTCCTTTATTGCACTCTTGATCTCTACTTGGTCCTTTTTTTATCTCTGTGTTAAGGGTCTCACTGATGTCTTCCACTCTTTTCAAGGCCACTGAGAATCCTTATGATCCTTGCTTTGAATACTTTACAGGCATGTGACTTATATCTGTTTCACTTAGATCTCTGGCCAAGGCTTTGTCCCATTCCTTAATTTGGGACAAATTTCTCTGTCTTCTTATTTTGTCTAAGTTTCTGTGCCTGTTTCTCTGTGTTAAGAAAGTCAGCTACACCTTCTGTTCTTGAGGGTAATGGCCTCTAGAGTGCCCTGTTGTGTAGATTCCCCTGTTCCCTAAGGCCTGATGCTTCTGAGACTATCTCCAGTGTGCTGCCTGTGCTCTACTATTTTGCCCTGGCTGCTTTACCCTTCAGGCCAGTTGTCTACAGAGGCTCTCATTGCCTGTTGTGGGCAATGTTTGGTTCCTGGACTGAAAGTGGCATATTTTAACTAGATGCATTCTGGTATGCTCATGAAATGAGACCTGTTGCCACCACTGCTGGAAATAAGGCTCTTCAAAACTCTTGGGTTGCTAGACATGGTGTTGGTAGGGGTTTGGGCCAGTTTTCTAGGGTAGGGGGCCTGCCTCACTGGGACTAAGGCAAGCGTGACTGTGAAAGGTGGTTCCACTTGGGCACTGTGGAGTGGGGCTTGGTAGAAGCAAGTTAAGTAATGAATGTAGGTGCTGTGCTGGTTTCTGCAAGAGGCTCTGTTTATGCTGAGGGGTGGGGCCTGGAAATGGTGCCTGCCAGTTTCTTTGTTCCTGGAAGGGTCTTTTCATGAATGCTTCCTCTCTGGGACATGCTCCAAGATGAGCAAATAAGCTTCTCAATGTGTGCTCCAGGCACTCTTCAGATTACTGTTTCTATCCTATGTGTCTATGAATTGTTTGCCTGCTTTCTGTCCAAGAGCAGTGCGGTGCCCTCTAGTCTCTGTCTAAGCCAAGCTTACTGACCTTTAGAGCTCCAGGCTTTAAGCTCTACTGACTGCCACAACTCACAAAATTCATCCCTTCTTGCTTCCCAAGCCAATTGCTATGGGGATTTTTTTCCCTGTGTGCTCCCCCATGGTAATCTGTCTCTCACTCTTCTATGCAACCACAGCTCCCTCCCTGCTACAGCATCCATGATCCTTTTATCTCCCAAACTACATCTCTGCACTTCCTACCTGCTTCAGTGTGGCCTCTTCTTTACCTTTAGTTGTGGAGTTTGTTCTGCCAGTCTTCGGGTCATTTCTAGCGGATTTAGGATGAGTTGATAGATTCCTAGTTGTACTCATGGGTGCGGTGAGCCTAGGGTCGTCCTACTCCACTGCCATCTTCTGAGAAGAATTCTTTCTTTGTTTCTTGTAAGTCTAGCGGAAAATTTGTCACTTTTTTTATTTTATTCAAAAAAAATAACTTTTGTTTCATTGGTTTTCTCTACTGTGTTTCAATTCTCTGTTTTCTTTATCTCCACACTAATTCGTTTCCTCCTTTTCTTAGACTTGGGATCTATTCTATTCTTCTTTTTCTAATTTATTAAGGTATACAGTTTGGTTATTGATTTGAGATTTATTTTTTTAATGTAGTCATACACCACTATTTCAGTCTTTGGGTAAGCTACAAGGGAAGAAATATAAGAAAAAAGATTTCAAGAATTTTAAAGGAAAATATTTTAGAGAGGTTTCTCAAAGAACACCATGTAATATCAAGCTATTTGTTATATTTTGAAAAAGTTGCTTTTCTGCTTGAATTTTCTCTAAGTATATCATTTTGAGTCACATTTATGGTTCATGAAGTTATTTTGAAAATAAAAATTTTGATAGTTCTAAAATCAACTAAGGAATATATTAAAATCATCATCATCATTACACAATCAGTCAAAATGTCAAGAAATGTAACCTTTTTTGGCCTTAACATGCTGTAACATTGATTATAGTGAATGAATGAATATCAAGGCAAGGATGTGCCAATCACAGAAGTTAGAGTTTGAATGGATTGAATTATCACTACATAATGGTACTGAGAAATAACACTGGTGAAAGGATGAGATTTGGTTGTTGAAAAATATCAGGTTAGGGACTGAGTGGCTAATAGGATGATCCATATTCTAGGATGTCATCTTAATAAAAACTTGAATATGTTTATTTATATATATGTTTATATAATATATATTATACATTTTTGATTTTATTTTAGAGAGGGTGAGCAGGAAAGAGAGGCAGAGGGAGCGAGAGAACGAAAGTCTCATTCTCAGGGCAGAGCCTGATTCAGGGCTTGATCCCACGACCCTGGGATCATGACCTGAGCTGAAGTCAAGTTATATGCCCAACCATGTGACCCATCCAGACACCCCATATTTGGAACTATAACTAGTTCCATAAACTATTTGCCTGTTCATGTTTTACTGAGGCTCTGGTGAACTTTTCTGGAAAAAAAAAGTATGATGCCAAAGAAACAAGTATGGTCCCCCCAAAAATATTGGAACCTTGCCAAAAATTAGCCATTTGACCCCATACACAAATTATTAATTAATGACTACTGTGACTATCGTCACTCATCTCAGGTATTTCCTTTTTCTTTGTCAGTGACTACATCTTTTCCAAATAATTTAGTGAGTCAAAACCATAGGAGGTTTATGACACAGTGAAAAGGTCAGCTGCTCTTAGCCATAACCAATGTTCAGAGAACATTTACCTCTGTTTGCAAGATTAATAGGATGATGCCCAGTTAAAATTATGTAAGATGGACTGTGTTATCACAGAATCCTGATGCCTGGTAAACATGCTAAGTCAGAAAAGTCATCAACATGAACTTACCTTCCTCATCCATGGTTGCCCAGTAACTTCTGATGTTAAAGAATCATTGTTTAAAATCATCACTCATCTTTTCCAATTCCCAAGTACCTGTCGGCTAAAGAAATGTATTTTGTAAACTGGTCATCTGTTTGTCATTTTCTTACTCAATATGGCAAAATTCCATCCTTGGTCAGAGCCAATTCATTAACCAAAGTTTCAGAAAGCCACGTGACATGTAAACATATTTAAATCCTCTACTGTTTGAAAGCTCTACATCTTAAAGAGAAACTTCATATACTTCTGCTACTTTGTCACCGTCAAGCAACCACACAATGTATTGTTCCTCAGTTTCCTCCTCTATAAAATGAAGGGTTTAGACTTTATAACATTGTAGAACCCCTCAGGTCCTATATGTTGATGGCTCTTCTCTTTCTAGTTTCACTGAAGTTTTATTGTTGACTTTTTAAACTGAAAGAAAGTCATTAAGGACCTAGACAGCTGTTTTAATTGTTCATGTTCATTGAAGAAACTGGTTTCCTTAGGTACATACCATGGTTTGGACTTCCGCCTTCCAGTGTTGGTTGAAAAACAATATATACTTAAATGTAGTATATTGTCAAGGCATCAGACTTACTGGTCATGATGCTCTTTTGGTATCAAATTATTATAAGGCTATTTAAAAAAATAATGCAATGGAATAATACTTTAGACTAATTTTGGAAGAAACAAAGACACTGTTTTTAATTAGAATACTAGCAATTCAACTATGTCATTGACAAAATATAAGCATGGCTTATTGGAATGAGTGTGGATTTGGGTTTAGAATGGCTATGAAATTTATCTCCGCCTCTTAACAGCTTTATAATCTTCGATTTTTTTTTAATTTAGCTTCTCTAAGTCTTAAGTAACTCATCTGTAAAAATATGTAATAATGGCTAAAATAATGTTGCACAGTTTAAATTAAATAATATATGTTTATCAAGGAGTTTTTTTTTTTTTTGTGCAAAATCCCAAACAATTCTAAGATCACAATGACTTAGAAAAACAAACATATCTTGTTCATATTACATGACGGATGCAGATTAGCTGGGGCTCTAGTGAATATCGTTGGGCTTCATGAGTAGCCACTAACTAGGCAGGTTTTTCTCATGGAGAGGGCAGAAGCAAGAGAGATAAAATCAACCACACTTACTCCTTCTGGGTGTTGCCATATATTCTCCTGCCCACATTTATTGGCCAAAGCAAGTTACATAGCCAAGCATGAAGCAGGGAGGAGTAATCAACCTACAAAGAAGCATGGCAAAGATAAAGAAGATTTAATAATTATTAACAAATAGTAAATTCTACCATAGGCTACACTCTTGATTACATATATTTACCTTCTTCTCATATATATATATATATATATATATATATATATATATATATATATCTTCTTCACAAGATACTTCAAAAATGTTACCAAATCAAAGCTTGGCCCTCAAAGTCTAGGATCTTGATCGACATAATTTTCATAAAATTTAGATCCTTCTAATTTATGGTGCCCTATATAACCAACATGTAATTGTAGAACAATGACCTAAAACAACAGCAACAACGACAAAACACAAGCACTCCCATTCAGCAAGGGAAGTAATTGTTGGTCCTTAGACATTCTAAAATGCTACTGGTTAAAATGACTCTTTACTTTGGTTAAGGGATAATCCTTGATTACACCCCTGACAGTGCCTCCCCAGTTTATTGTTCCCTATGGATCCTGTCCTCCCTCTGAGAGGTCCTTCCTTTTCAACTAGCATCTTTGTCCACCTCTACAAAGATTTTTGGAGACTATGCCCTCCTCAGTCACACAGTAGTTTTTTCAGCCTGCTTCTTGCCCTTAGAGAGTTGGATGTTCAAGTGTTGTTTTAAATCTCGGTTACTATATCTTTTAAATCCAAATTGACAGCACTTAGGCACTTTCATAATATTAACCTAATTGATTCCAGTGACCTCAAGTTATCAATAGCTATACCAATAATTTCTGAGACACGTTTGTCTCTCTGGACTACGGTACATGTCTTTGAAACCTGCCAAACTTCAGTGAGATAACACCATTGTTCTTTTTATCTTGAGCGATTTTGTCTAACTAAAAGTATGTTCTGGAGCCACAATAATTCCATTTTAGACCTTCATAAAGAACTTGGAGGTCACATCCTAAATTGAATCGTTGTCCTCTAGAAATACCCATAGTTTGGATTTGTTCTGAGACTGTCACTGAAATTTTAATTGGGGATGAAAAATAGATGTACCTTTCAAGTTTGAAAAGTCGCATAAGTTCTAGATTTTCTTTTTGTACTTCTATATCACTGCTTGTAAACAATTCTTATCTTACTAATATCTTTTTTGTAGAAGCATATCAAAAGCAACTAATGAGAACCAACTCATTCTAACATTTTGTTTCAAGAAAACTCTGTGTCCAAGGCTATAGTTTTGTTAGAGTTTTATTACCTTTATACAACATTTACCTCAATTCTCAGTCCAAATCTAGAGACTTGTATTTTAGATACTTTTGTTACATCATCATCCAACTTTAAGTATAAATTTCTATGTTTTTTTAGTGGTTTTGTTTTTTTTTTGGAACACTAATCAATCCAAATACCAGAGATTTAAAATAAATATGTATTTCTTGGTCGGTTCAGATGAGGTCTAATGCTCATCAAAGTTCAGCTGAGCTCCATTCATCTTTTTACTTTAGAGCCCAGGCTTAATAAGTAGTTATTATCAAGGACATAATGTTCTCATGGTAGAGAATAGGAGCAAAAGAGTTGGAGAAAAACAACACAATTGCATCTAATTTTTCTGTTGGGACATGGAGTATTATCATGTCTGTTCCTATTCAATTAGGCAAAGCAAGTCACAAGGCAAAGCCTAAGTCATTAGGAAGATATACTCCCCGTATAGGAAAACATAGCAGCAGAGAGGAAGAATTAATAATTTTGAGCAATCCAAACAATCTACCACAATGTGTGGTATAAACTGTTTTCTGGAAGACCAGATGCTAAGTGTCTAACAACGGTAGCTATTACTATACTATCATAACATTAAGTTTTAATTTTTGGTATGAATGTAGTATGCATACCAAATTCCCAACTACTTCCAAATGCCCAATTACTTAATAACCTTAACTCTATTATGTGGCGGCTTTCAGTAAAATAATTCAGTACTAAATAAAACATGATTTGGAATGATATCTATCAGACTAAAGTACAATCTTTTTCTTTAAATGAATTCATCTGTAAAGGTGTGGAGCTTAAGAAGTTATACCTGTACTTTTTAAGTTCAAATAATAGCATTCTGGTAACTGCTGGTAATACTTTATTTAGAGAGAATACAATAGAAGGATGACAGCAATAACTTTAGGGTTTTACATAAGGAATTGGAGCCTCTTTCCTTAAATGCATCAGTGGTCCCCCACGTTATATTTGTGTTTGAGAGATAAGCCAAATGCCATTACTCTGACCTATAGTAATTTGTATTTTCAGCAAAGATAAAACAACCAACACTTGCATTTTTACATCTATGATATGAACCAATAACCCCATGAAATTGGATGAGCACTAAACTTCTGTAAAAAATGATTAGTCTCATGTTCTAAGAAAAAAAATAATAAAATATGAAAATATTTGAAGGAAAATATTTCTTTCTTCTAAGTTGTGAATTAAATTTCTTTGCGAAAATGTTGAAAGGCACACATTTTCCACAAAGATGAAAAACTGAAGTTGTCTTATTTATTGTTTTGAACTTAGCAGAGGTGCTAAAAATGTTATTCCATATTTCCCCCTATAAACAATGTACTCCCTAGCATCTTATCCCAACCTATTTCATTCCTACAGGCAAAGAGAGTAATAGTGTAGATAGAGTCTGAGTGTACCAATGGTGATGTCAACTACACAGTATGGGTTGATTTAGAAGTGTAACTCGCATACAAAAAAAAAAAAAGGCAGGGGGGAAGAAGTGTAGCTGGCATGCAAGCCACTGCATTCTAAGAATTTTTGAAGCCCAAATCAAATCTGATTTTTCTGAAGCAGTATGTTTTCTTGCCTGAGGCATCAAGCATTACAGCATCACATTATTTCCAGAAAGAATATTTGAAGAGAAGTATTTTTGAACTTCAATAATGAGTACATGCTCAGAAATCTTAATGTAGAAATTCTAATCCTCATCTGTTGCTATATGTAGATGTAGTTTATAATTAAAAATGTTTATTCTCACCAAAAACATTAATGGATGCTATGACAACTCCTGTTTACTAATTATATGTTGATAAATACAAGACAAAGGTTTTCTACAATTTTAAAAAATCTATGTCTCCTATGTGATACACCTCCTCCGTTCTATTGCGGTAGCAGGTTATTACAATAAAAATGAGAATGATGTCGTAAGTATTATGAGTTTAGAAATCTCCACTTCTAGAATTTATTTGGCCTCTTTCCTGCAAAAAAAAAATCACTGGAAAAAATGTGAAGAAATAATGATGCAAATCGAGATTATTCAAAATTACCCCTAGACTTAATAAATTTGGCAACTGTTTAGTGAAACTGCAAATAATATGGCAATAAATGTTATATACTGTCTTTTTAAGAGCCAAAGTAAAATTTAGACAAGTTAATTGCTTAATAAAGCATTTAAAATTTCCAATTAAATAGACTAAATACATGTAGTTTATTTATGATGATATAACTATATGGTTAAATGACAAGAATACTTCTTGAGGAGCCAGCAATATAATTTAACTTTATCAACTCCAAAATGTCGGTCTAAGAAGAGCTTAGGGCCTTATCTCTTATACCTTTTACTAGCTCAAAGATATTATTGAAGGCTAAGGTCAGCATTTCATCTGAGGGCTGGGGATGAATCCACATATGTATGAGGAACAAAGAAGTCACAAGCTGTTGTGTATACGGGGTGGCACTTTCACAAGGCTTGCCTCAGTGCATTGAGTATAGAGAAATTTCCACGCGATTAGTAATCTTGTGATAGGCTTTTACTTACTAGGATACTTTTTCCTGGGAAAACCAAAGTGGTACTAGAATGAAGCTGAGGGAGAAAGGCTTTGAGAGATGTCATTGGTATGTTGTTCTAGAATTGGGGAAGAAAATGTATTTCCAGGTGGTATACTTCTTTTTGGTACTGAAATTATAAGATGCTAAGGACTAATGGAAAAGGGTTGAGGAAACACAGAAAATCCCCATCTTCATGTGGTTCAACCAGATGCACCAGAGTAGGAGCTTACACGGGGCTTTGCAGGTAGAACGAGAAGAAAGCCTTGCAGTTCTTGTAGAAGCTAACATTTTCCCAAATGCTGTTCTATAACTTGATACCTCAGGATGAAGGATGGTCCTACAGATTAAGTCCAAATATGCTATAGGGCCATAGAGTTAGGAGTAGAGCTTTATATACATTTTTATTTATTTGAGAAAGAGACAGTGTGAGTGGGGGAGGGGCAGGGAGAGAGGGAGACAGAGCAGCAAGCTCCGCGCTGCCAGCACAGAGCTGGACGCGGGGCTCAAACCCACCAAACTGTGAGATCATGGCTTGAACCTAAACCAAGAGTCGGACGCTTAACTGGATGAGCCACAAAGGCTCCCCAGGAGAGAACCTTAGGTGTGGAGTTATAACAACTGGAAGAGTGATTACGAGTAGAGAGCTCTATTTTTGGATTTGTCTTCTTGGAATCATCTTCGCTCTGAATAGCCCAGTACAAAAAAAAAAAAAAAAAAACTGTACAAAATCTTTTGGAAAATCTAATCTTTTGCTCCCCACTCATGCATTCCTTCTTATCTGAATTAGGTGGAGTCAAGTGTCAAGGTGCCGTTATCTCCATTCAGTTGCTCATTATTTGCATTACTTTTCTACAATTGTGTTCTCTTGGTTGCCTCAGTTAATTGCTTTAAGTACTCCAGATACCTTTTATTATTTTTTTCTTACCGCTTTCTCATTTTATGTGTTTTTAAAAACATATTTTATTTTTAAAATCGTTTTAACTTCACAGCAAAAGTGAGTGTAAAGTATGGAGAGTTTCCATATGTTTGCTACTCCTGCAAGTGCAGCTATCAATATCCCATACCAGAGTAGCATATTTATTACAATGAACCTACATTACCATGACATTATCATTCAAAGTCCATAGTTTACATTAGGGTTCAGTCTTGGCGTTGGACATTCTTTGAGTTTTGACAAATGTCAAATGTTCCTTTTTATAGTAATCTAGCCACACTGATACATATAATGTAGGTATATGAATATTCCACATACGATTTTGAACACGGTGATAACAAAAATCACAGACATTCATAGAAGAACTTTCCTCTTGTCCTTTTCGAAGGGCTATTCCCAGGATGAGGGGGAGGGGAAAGAATTGGATGGATTCTGTGAAAGATATACAAACTTTCTGTGATAATTTATTCGAGTCAAGCTTGAATTATGGCATTGTTTGGCCCCCAAAACTAGTCACTGTGGTAGGTACCTTATGACTTCAACAAGTTTAAGATGTTTTGAACCAAAAGCCTTTTGTTCCCTTTTGAGTTTCTCCAGACTTCTAGGAACAACAGTTACTGGGTGGATAAATCCGAGTATTGGTATCTTTCTTATATCCTCTCCCTATTCGTTTCCTTATTCTCCTAAAATACTTCTATTCATTTTACAAAATTCAGTTCATACATCACACTATTGAGGAAGCCTTCTCTTATTACTCTACCGTGACAGAGTTAATCACTCCTTGCTCTCTGCTGTATACATAATTACATTAGCACACCACATAGTAATTTCTTTGTTTATAGGAACATCTCCTATAATGAATTTCCTTAGTTGAAAGAAGGAGCTCTCATTAATCTCTGTATTACAGCACAAAGCACAATGTCCTGTCCACTGTATGTGCTCAATCAATATTATTTTTTTTATTTGAATTAGGTAATGGTTCCACCACAGCTTGTTTTTTCATTCCCTTTAGTTGACACTTATCTTTATTTTCCCATGTGGTTTTTCCATTATAGCAACTTGAATCACAGAATCATATACAAAGAAAACATTACTTTTAGTTTTTATTTGATCCAGTATTTATCACAATTATCCATTCAACTAAATAACTCAAGAAAATTAAATGTGGTCCATTAGTTAACTTAGTCCAATTCATAATTTAACAACCCAGAACTACTTAAATGTCTCCACCAAATGTTAAGGCTTTGAGATTTTTACTATGCACTCATTTTCAAAATAGCATTTGGTGGGGATATCTAGTGGGGCTTGGGATTTCAAGACTTCATGGCAATACGACCACACTCGTCTCTGCTCTAGAGGCAATAATCTGTTCTTTTCCTTGAACTAGTGACCAGTCTAAGTTAGTCTTATCAGGTTTGGGGGAGGCGAGAAATGAGTTAGAATTACTATTGTAACCTCTTTTTCTAAAAATTGGTCTCTATTATATCTTCGCTCATTTCTGCTTCATCATTGTGATCTAAGCCTTTTGTCATCAAAATAAAATTTTCAATGAATTTATATGATTCTCATACACACACTGCAAATATATTCTTAACGTGTTTTTTTAAATGTCTTTCATTTATTAAACAAAGGATACAGCAGCATGATAAACCTTGCTGAAAAGAAAATCCAAAGAATGCAGATTTATATAGAGATTCACTTTGAAAATGGTGAAGTAAATTTTCTTTGTTTCAATGTATATTTCTTTTTGAGAGAGAGCATGCTCAAGTGGGGGAGGGGCAGAGAGAGAGGGAGACAGAGAATCCCAAGCAGGCTCTCCGCTGACAACAGACAACCTGATGCAGGGCTTGAACTCACGAACTGCAAGATCATGACCTGAGCCAAAGTCAGATGCTTAACCAATGGAGCCACTCCGGTGCCTAAAATAACTTTTCTAGTAGATAAAAGTTGTTCACTCTTCCAAGCAGTAAAATCATAACCTCTGAGATTGTGTTTTCTACTAAAGAGAAATCTACAATTAAATATATAACCACACAGAATCTGGATCCTGATCAACAATAAATACAGTAACAAATATGGCATATTCTTAGAGAATTAACCTTTGGGCGAGCATGTTGGACAGTACTTCAGTCTGACATGGAAAAGCATGCAGTTATCCTTTTGACTATTTCCATATTTCAGGTCATTTTCTTAATAGCTTTAATCCCTCTATGAGTCCATTCATTGGCTCACGACTGAATTTCTGGATTCCTAGCATGCCATGGGCAGCTATAGGAAATAAAAAGTTATACAGTAGTCATTTTCCCAAACTCATCTAACAGTACCCTGACATGACTGCTGCTGTATTGCTTCTTAACATATTAAAGGCATCTGTTTGCAGTGTTTCCCCCCAAGAGATGATAGCCTTCCTCTTTTAGGTCTTGTGGAACATACCATTAATCTTAGTTGTTTTTGTTTTTGTTTTTGTTTTTGTTTTAATCTCTGCCTTCCACTATATCTATCTGCCTACTTCTACAATGCCTCTTGCACCTTACAGGATAAACTTGTTTGGGTTTGGGAATGAAAGGTGAGGAAGAAAATTCATTCAACTAATTTCTCCATTTTCCTCTCTCCTGTGGCTAAGATGATACAGTTTTCAGGTTCCTTTTCCTTCCTCAATAGGCTAGTCTCTCTGTAAAATCTACAATCAAGTACAGCAAGGTTGGCTATAGGTGTATCAGTGAAAGAGGTTTGGAAATTATTACCCTTAATTCTCATTCTCTTTCCAAACTCTACCTTTCAAAAATTTAGTCTTACCAAGTAGAATAGAAACCAGTCTTGAGTTAACACTTCTTATTTTAAGACATCTACATCTTTAAAACTTTAAACCGTTGCCCCACACCCCCCCTTTTTTTTTTTGATGTTTTCATGATCAATTCTTAGCTTCTTATTAAGACAAAAATGATATGTTTTACTCTGGTCTCTTTCTAGGCATCTTTTGCCACTTACCTCATCATTTGCTATTCTCTAATCAAAGTGAAATCTTGCATTTCTTTCCAAATTTAGCATGCTGATTTTTTTTCTCCCGAAAACTATCTTTCCCTAGCAATTCTGGCTAAACCTTGGTCTTGTTTCTTGTTCAGCTTAAGAACGACTTCCAGAATGTCTCTTGTCTCTCGTGTGCTTCACACAGTGTGGCAAATACCATTTTTCAAGTTGTCAAAACATTTTAAAATTTCTGTTAACAAACAACTCAAAATTTGGTCTTAAAACAATCTGGGCCCAGATACTGGCAAAGCATGACTTCAATCTTATTCCTTTGATCCAAGAAGTCACACAGCTCACCAGTATTTAAGAGGTCACACAGACCTCACCATATAAGGGAGGAATATAAGGAATTTATGGTCATGTTTATAAGGATTTTGTAGTCATATTTAACAAACCACAATCTTAATATCATCAGTTGCCTATTGGGTTTTTTGTGCCTTCCACCAGAATATACACTATTTTAGAAGTCGTCGTATTTCAGATTGGGACATCTCTATTGTGTTACCTTCAAGCTCACTAATTCTCTCCTGGTTCATGAATAGTCTAGTCATAAGCCCATTGAAGGCATTCTGCATTTCTTTTAAAATGATTTTGATTTCTAGCACTTCTTTTTGATTCTCAGAGTTTTCATCTCTCTTTTGATATTACCCAACTGTTTTTGCATGTTGCCTACATTTTTCCATTAGAGCCTTTAATATATTAATCATAGTTATTTAAAAATTAAATAATTTCAACATCTATATAATATCTGCTTTTTCTCTTCAGACTACTTTTTAGTATGCCTTGGAATTTTTTTGTTGTTGAACACTACACATGATGGGGCACCTGGGTGGCTCAGTTAAGAGTCCTACTCTTGATCTTGGCTCAGGTCACGATCTCATGGTTTGTGTGTTTGAGCCCTGCATCAGGCTCTGCACTGACAGCATGGAGCCTGCTTGGGATTCTCTCTCTCTCTCTCTCTCTCTCTCTCTCCCTCTCCCTTTCTCTCTCCCTCTCCCTCCCCCTCTCCCTCTCTGCCCCTCCTTCATTTGTGTCCTCTCTCTCTCAAAATAAATAAAGTTAAAAAAATAAAACTACACATGATGTGTTGGTTAAGAGAACTGAAGAAAATAGTGCTTTAGTGTTGGGAACATGTTAACTTAGCTAGAAATTGAATTGCCCTTACTATTTTCTGAAATCAGGGCCTTTGTATTTTTTTAGAATCACTTTTATTACCTCTTTGACTTTGGACTGTCCTAAGTATACCTCTTCAGAGATAGACTGTCTTTCAGTCCTTTCAGCTGTAATCCACTCAATGTTTTAGAACCCTGCCGGTGAGAAGGTGTGGGAGTCTATAGTCTTTCAATTAAATCTCAAATTTTTTAGTTTCTTCAATTTTGCAATGTATCTTCTTTTATACAAACTCCCTTAAGTAAAACAAGAAGGCTTGGGGTGCCTGGGTGGCTCATTTGGTTAAGCCTCTGACTTCAGCTCAGGTCATGATCTTGTGGTTCCTGAGCTTCAGCCCTGCATTGGGCTCTGTGCTGACAGCTCAGAGCCTGGAGCCTTCTTCAGATTCTGTGTCTCCCTCTCTGTCCTACCCCTGCTTGCGCTCACTCTCTCAAAAATAAACAAGCATTAAAAAAACCAAAAAAAACCAGCAAGGCTAGAAGGGGCTGAAGTAAGATGAAGGCCCTTTCCTCACAACTCTCACACCTCTAAAACAAGGTGCTGCAGAGGATGCTATTGTTATGGGGAATGTCTTATGTGTATTTGATAAGGACTACTCTTGTCTTCCAGTGCCAGAGCGCAAAGATCTTTTTCCTTGAGAATCTGGTGGGATTACTGGAAACTGTGCTTCTCCCAGGACTGCATCCACCAGGAGTTTCTCACTGTCACACTAGTCCAGCTTAATCTCCGGTGATTCATCAAAATTATTATATTTGTGTCCTTACCACTTTATAGCTACAGAAGCTTCTATTTTAGAAAAGCAAATCTTTGCTTTGGCTCTCCGGATTCATCTCTCTTTCCAGATTTAGGGGTAGGTTTTTGTCCTGAAAGCTTTATGCTCTGATGCATTAAAAAAAAGTCATTGATTTCTCCGTTTGCCCAGCTTTTCTCCTTCTGTAAGAATGGGATTGACAACTTCTAAGCTCTTTACATACATGAGCTGAAGCCAAAAGTCACTGCATAACACTTTTTTGAAAATTTAAAAATAACACTTTATATTTTTTAGTAACACATGTATATCTGAAATAATATTTGGAAGAATATACATTAGATGTACTAGGGTGCATATTATTGCAGATTTAGATGATGTAGTATGAAGAGGGAAAATAATCAAAGGATTCCAAATATTTTAAAAAAAACTGTGGGCTTTATAAATGTGGAATTGTGATATTTTTTGAATTATGATCTTATAAGCATATATTGGGGGTGGTTGATACATGAATTCTATAGAGTTATTAAACTTATGCCATCTCAGGTCTCTCTGCCATCCCCAGTTTTGGCCCCATACAAAGGCTGGGTTGAGCTCTTTCTTATTACTATAAAGTATTGCCATTAGCCCTACACACATTCTCAGAAACACACAGAACACCTCTGCTTGGTTTTCTTGGCCAGATTTGGGTTCCAGGGAAATACACGATACTGAATTATGCAGAAAGAAAAAATAATCAACCTTAATAATTCCCTTAGTGTGTAGCACACAAAAGACATGTACAGAAAACCCTGGGGGACTTTATGTACAGCATGCTTACTTTCATGTTGTGCTCTAAACTCAAACTCAGCCTGTCAAGTCTAAACTTATCATCTGACTCCTTCACAAGGTACCCACAGTCCAGTACTTATTTCCGGCACTACCTATTTTTCGATCTCTCATAGCATTGGGTTATGGAGGGGGGGATTCTATACTGTTTCCACTTCTTTTCTTATCTTCTATATCCAAAATGTATACCTTTTTAATATTTCTTTCAGGTTTCCCCCTGCTTTTACCTTTTCATCTTTCTACACCACACCAGGTCTGCTTAATCATAATCATAGACCACCAATGCAGCCTCCTAGTAGGTCTGGCTTCACAAACATGTCACCCTATAATTTTGTCTTTAATTTATTGTTTCCTTCTCAAGAGCTTAAAACAACCTCTGATTGCCCCAGGAGCTGGCAGAAAGTCATTTCCTAGGTTTCAGACTAATTTTTTCTATGCTTTTTCAACATGTAACCCCATTCCATCCCACTATATTTGAAGGCATCTTGCTTAATACTACATTCTTTTCCAGGGTCTTTTGGTCTTTTGACCCCAAAAGTGTAGTAATCATGTTTTCATTTTTATTAATCAAAAGCCTATTTCTGTTACAAAAAATAAAAATCCAAATCTTATCTACTTATAAGGATATTTTTGGTAGTTCATTATCCTTCTCTGCAGCTCCCATCTCCTCTTTGTTTACACATAATTGTATTTATAGCCATGAGAAGAACTGAGATGGGGAGGGGATGAATTTTTATGGATCACAGTGCTAGAATTTACATATTATCTTATTTAGTCTTAAAAACAGCCTGACATGATAATATGATTATTTGGTATAGGAACAAACTACATGATTGTATAGGAAGTAAATATCACAGCCAGAATGCAAATTGTGGTCTGACAGAGTCTAAAATATCGTTTTGAAAAAAAAAAAAAAAAAAGAAAAGAAAAGAAAGGAAGGAAAAACTTCTTAGCATATCTTTTGCTTTTTTAATTAATTTTAGCTAATATATTGTGTGGTAGTGGTTTCAGGAATAGATTTTAGTGATTCATCATTTACCTATAACACCCACGGCTCATCCCAACAAGTGCCCTCCTTAATACCCATCAGCCATTTAGCCCATCCCTCACTCCCTCACCCCTGCCACCTCCCCTCCAGCAACCCTCAGTTTGTTCTCTGTATTTAAGAGTCTCTTATGGTTTGCCTCCCTCTCTGTTTTTATCTTATTTTTTCTTTCCTTCCCCTATGTTTATCTGTTGTTTCTTAAATTCCACATAGAGTGAAGTCATAGGGTATTCTTCTTTCTCTTATTCCACTTAGTATAATGCACTCTAATTCCACCCACCTTGTTGCAAATAGCAAGATTTCATGCTTTTTGGTCACCAAGTAATATTTCCATATTTATCCATTCATCAGTCAAGGGACATTTGGGTTCGTTTCATAATTTAGCTATTGTTGATAGCACTGCTATAAACATTGGGGTGCATGTGCCCCTTCCAATCAGCATTTTTATATTCCTTGGATAAAGACCTAGTAGTACAATTGCTGGGTCATAGGGTAGTTCTATTTTTAAACTTTTGAGGAACCTCCATACTGTTTTCCAGAGTGGCTGCACCAGTTTGCATTCCCACCAACAGTGCAAAACTGTTTCCCTTTCTCCACAACCTCACCAAAATCTGTTGTTTCCTGAGATGCTAATTTTAGCCATTCTGACAGTTACGAGGTAGTTTTGAGTTATATTTCCCTCCTGATGAGTGATGCTGAGCATCTTTTCATATGTCTGTTAGCCATATGGATGTCTTTTTTAGAAAAGCGTCTATTCGTTTCTTCTTCCCATGTCTTCACTGGATTCTTTGTTTTTCGGGGGTTGAATTTGATACGTTCTTTCTAAATTTTGGATACTAACCCTTTATCCAATATGTCATTTGCAAATATCTTCTCCCATTCCAGAGGTTGCTTTTTAGTTTAGTTGATAGCTTCCTTTGCTGTAGAGAAGCTTTTTATCCTGATAAGGTTCTAATAGTTCATTTTTGCTTTTGTTTCCCTTGCTTCTGGAGACATGTCTAGTAAGAAGCTGCTGTAGCCTAGGACAAAGAGGTTGCCCGTTTACTCCTCTAGGATTTTGATGGTTTCCTATCTTACATTTAAGTCTTTCATCATTTTGATGTGTGTGTGTGTGTGTGTGTGTGCGCGCGCGTGTGTGTGCGCGCGTGTGTGTGGTATAAGAAAGTGGTCCAGGGTCATTCTTTTGCATGTCACGGTCTAGTTTTCCTAACACCATTGGCTGAAGAGACTGTCTTTTTTTCCACTGGATATTCTTACCTGCTTTGTTGAAGATTAGTTGGCCATACATTTGTGGGTCCATTTCTGGCTTCTCTATTCTTTTCCATTGATCTATATGTCTGTTTTTGTGTCTTGATGATTACAGCTTTGTAATCCAGTTCGAAGTCCGGAATTGTGATGCCTCCAGGTTTGGTTTTCTTTTTCAAGATTACTTTGGCTATTCAGGGTCTTTTCTGGCTCCATATGCATATGTTTCTTTCTTTCAAAAATCTGGTTTCACTTTTAGGTGCTCTCAGGCACTGTCTTCATTTAGTCTTATGTCTTCAACTAGATTAGGAGGAAGTACATGAAGAACATATCTGATTAACTGTACATATATGATTAGTATTCAATGCTCTGTTTGACAAGCAGTTACTTAAATGTCTGTTTCCTCTTCTTGATAGTGATTTCCTTAATAAATAAACAAAAAAATGAATATTTTCTCTTTCTCCACTAGTTATATAAATGAATGAATGCATTTAAGCAAATATTTAAATAAGCAATGAAGGATATAATCTTAGCAAAGTAGATTTTAGAAAAGTGCTTCTTGACCCAGTATTAGGTAATAAATACCAATTAATAATGACTTGGTAGATAAAAATGTAAAATAAAATTAGGTCATTTAAACCAGATGAATTTTTTTGCACTTCAAAGAATGTTGGTAATACTTAAAAACAAAATTCGTATTTTACAATGTGTCCTTGTATGTACTTCATTCACTTTTCTAACTCCTTTTGTCTTAAAGAACATCTTTCTGCTATAGAAAATTTATTTGATAAATTTCATGTCATAAGCGATACTGAATTTACCAGTAGCTCACTTAAGAAAGATAGCTTATTTTCCGGACTTCAAAATGTATTACAAAGCCATAATCATCAAGACAGTATGTTACTGGCACAAGAACAGACACTCAGATCAATGGAACAGAATAGAGAACCCAGAAATGGACCCACAAATGTATGGCCAACTAATCTTTGAGAAAGCAGGAAAGAATATCCAATCGAATAAAGACAGTCTCTTCAGTAAGTGGTGCTGGGAAAACTGGTCAGCGACATGCAGAAAAATGAACCTGGACCACTTTCTTACACCAGACACAAAAATAAATTCAAAGTGGATGAAAGACCTAACTGTAAGACAGGAAGCCATCAAAATCCTTAAGGAAAAAGCAGGCAAAAACCTCTGTGACCTCAGCCACAGCAACTTCTTACTCAACATGTGTCTGGAGGCAAGGGAAACAAAACCAAAATGAACTATTGGGACCTCACCAAAATAAAAAGCTTCTGCACAGCAAAGGAAACAATCAGCAAAACTAAAAGGCAACTGACGGAATGGGAGAAGATATTTGCAAATGACATATCAGATAAAGGGTTAGTATCCAAAATCTATAAAGAGCTTCTCAAACTCAACACCCAAAACACAAATAATCCAGTGAAGAAATAGACACTTCTCCAAAGAAGACATCCAGATGGCCAACCGACACATGAAAAAATGCTCAACATCACTCATCATCAGGGAAATACAAATCAAAACCACCATGAGATAATACTGTCAGAAAGGCTAACATTAACAACTCAGGCAACAACAGATTTTGGCAAGGATGCCGAGAAAGAGGATCTCTTTTGCACTGCTGGTGGGAATGCAAACTGGTGCAGCCACTCTGGAAAACAGCATGGAGGTTTCTCAAAAAATTAAAATTGGAGCTACCCTATGACCCAGCAATTGTACTACTAGGCATTTATCCATGGGATACAGGTGTGCTGTTTCGAAGGGACACATGCACCCCCATGTTTATAGCAGCACTATCAACAATAGCCAAAGTATGGAAAGAGCCCAAATGTCCATCAATGGATGAATGGATAAAGAAGATGTGGTATGTGTGTGTGTATGTATATATATACATATACATATATATACATATACATGTATATATATACATATACATATATATACATATACATATATATACATATATATACACACACATACCGTGTGTATACATACATATGTGTGTATATATATATGTATATATGTATATATATGTATATGTATATATATGTATATGTATATATATGTATATGTATATGTATATGTATATGTGGGTGTATATATATGTATATATATATACATATATACATATATATATATATACACATATATATATGTATACATATATATACACCCACATATACACAGACTGGAGTATTACTCAGCAACCAAAAAGAACGAAATCTTGCCATTTGCAACTACATGGAACAAGAGGGTATAATGCTAAATGAAATTAGAGGAAGACAAATATCATACGACTTCACTCATATGAGGACTTTAAGATACAAATCAGATGAACACAAGGGAAGGGAAGCAAAAATAATATAAAAACAGAGAGGGGGACAAAAACATAAGAGACTCAAATATAGAGAACAAACAGAGGGTTGCTGGAGGGGGTGTGGGAGGGGGGGATCGGCTCAATGGGTAAGGGGCACTAAGGAACATACTCCTGGAATCATTGTTGCACTATATGCTAACTAAATTGGATGTAAATTTAAAAAATAAATTAAATTAAAAAAATACTGGCTTATTTTTCTCTTCATTATTGCCTTTACATACGAGTAGCATGTATAAATATTAGCCCTTTTAAATCAGATTCATCCTATCTCATTGACTGATGACAGTGTAGCATAATATTTCTTACCCCAAACATTTAAAAATAAGCCCTTTTGTCTCCTTTATTTTGTTTTCAGAAAAACTGGAAGGGTCAAATTATGGTAAACTCTTCTCAGTTGGAGTTTTGGTTTTAAATCTCCATATTTAGTGAATGGCCACGGTGACTTACAGTGGATGTTTCTCTGTATGATCTAAATCCACTAGTGAAATATGGTATTGCAAAATGTTAAGACTATGCAGAAAGGATTAATTCCCTAAAATTATGTACTTCCATTACTAGTAATAATGTAATAAAATAAGGTTTATTGCAATAGTATGGTTAATATAATTGCACACCGAGGGAAATTAATGACTAATTTTCAAAATGTGTTTTGTTTTTTATTAACATAAAGAAGATTTAAAATTGTTCTTAACTTTAAATACCACTTGCGAAGCTGAGTGATAAAATAATAGTGAAATTACATAACATACATAATCTTTATAACTCTTCCTGAGGCTCAAGGTGACCACCAACCAGCTGTTGTTTTGTAAAAAAGAAAAACACTCTACAATAAAAACAAAAACACAAACTTTGTTTTATGCCAGGGAATGTATCTGTGTTGTCTTTTGTGAGGACTGAATCAAGGAAACAACGTGTAATTCTGCATATAATATCTAAGGGCCAACATAAATTGTATCATGTATCCCAGAGAGGGAAACTGTGTAATTTCAGTCTTATAAAGTCAAGCTTCTTTAGGATTTGAGTAATTTGTGAAGTGAAAAAATATTCTTGAATCCTTAATGTTACTTGTTGACATTTAAAGAATCGGTATGACTGAAGATGATAAGGCATATATGTTAAGTGGAGAATGTGAGTCTAGGTAGCATTTTATCAGTATTAAAGAATAAAAAGTAAAAATTGGCTTGGGTAGGACTTTTGGTATTTCACTGGGAATATACCAGTCTGGAAATAGCATTGTTCTCACTTTAACAAAGAAGAAAGCAAATAATCTCCAAAGTATAACTTTTCCTGAACCCGATATAGGACAGGAAACTATGGAATTTTGACCAAAAAATTTTTTTGAAGTAAATAGGACAAGTAACATTTGTCAAAGCTGGAAGGTAGGAATATGAATATTTGTTCAATCATTTGCTATTCTTTTTATATATTTAAAATAGTTTATGAATAAACAAAAGTCCTAGGGTCCGTTAGGACCAGGAGAGAGTAACACTAGACCCAGAGATGGGAGGTTTTTGTCCAGAGTCTGTTATGAGTGGGATGATCTGACTGACTGACGTCTGACTTCATTTGTACCGCCTTTGATTAGTTCCTTCTTAACTCAGGTCTCCTTGCTTTAGTCAGTTTTCCATGCTTTCTCTAACTTTTCCCATTGTTTGATGATGGCTGTTCTAGAAGTAATGTTACCTTGGAATTTGATTTTTACCTTTTTTGTGTACATGTTAATATAATCCTAATTATGCTTACATCTGAGTGCAATATATACCAATTTGAATAACTACTGAATAAGAGGTTTTGGGTTGTATAACATTGTGTTGTATTTGAGGCTTATGTAGAAAACGGACACCTATACATCTTTGTCCAAGTTATACTGACTACATACTATATGAGAAAGGTATCGTAATTCGTAATTAATTTGGTAGGATCGGCCCATATATGAGTATGCATTTGAGCTTACTCAAATGATTCTTCACTGATTTTCACAGAACACTAGGCATAAAAAAAGTTCCATTGCATGCCATTTTTAAAAGGAAGCAAAGGAAAAAAAAAAGAATATGAGTAAAAGTATTGAGCATTTCCTTAAGAGGAGCAAGGAAATAGCAATCTGATTAGGAACTATGATGTAGTATACAGCTGCTAGATAATCTGACTTCCTTAAAATACTTTAACAGCTCTTTTGACTATTCCTATAATGAAGACGTGGGTTTTAGCAACTTAAATATTTCTTGAAGTTTGCAGACAGTTTGCCTCACTAGGCAAAGCTTAAATAATCCTTTTATTTTCTTAAATTCCAGGCTTGCTGGAGGCAAATACCTTTTCTTCAGAACTGTTTCCTTCTAATAGCTACAAAATATTTGTAGAATTTCACCATTTGCTGTTTGTTCAATAACATTAACCAAAAAGAAAGTAAGTGAAACAAGCAGCCTCTAAATGCCATTTTTGTGTTTGTAGCCATATTTGCAACACTATCACAAACTGCAATTCCAAAAACAGCAATCTTTTAAAATAATGCTGCAAACCACTGGGTCACTTGCTGCTTTTATAAATTAAAAATGAATAGGAATTCTGGTTTATTTGGGAATTTTCATATTAGAACATAGGACAGAGGCTGAAATTATTGCAAAAGGTAAATTCTACAAAATGTGGATAAAACCACGTATTTTTTGCATTCCTCCAACCAGCCAGCTATTTCCTGAAGTGAGAATATTTTATAAAATCTTTTTCAAATACTCAGTCAACTCCCAATTATTCCAGCAGTGATAATTTAATTGAGGGACCACTGAAAACTCTGAAAATCACCTTTGCCTCCGACCCCCAATAGTTTGACCTTTTAACCATTATTCCTTTAGAGAATTTATATGGAACACTGTGTTGGCTTGTTTCTACATGTAAAATATAACAGGGCAGGTAAAAATTTCTGAAACAAAACTCATAAGGCACAAATCATAACGAAATGATTGAAAAAATTGCCTATACCAGAATCAAAATTTTGGGCATAAAAAAAACACATAGGAGAACATATTGCAATACATTAACATGGCAGATTATTTGTTTTAGAATTTAATTGCAAAGCCATACTTCTCCCTCCTAGCGTTTTGGCAGAAGGCTTTAACTAGCACTTCATCCCACCCCACATTAAGTGTTTCTATTATAAAGGCTGGTGTTAAATTTAAAAATAATACTGCCAGTTATTTTAACAGGAAAATTCGGTTTATTCAGGGATAGCACAGAATTATAATCTGGGTCAAGCAAGCTATGGCAAAAAAAAAAAAAAAATAGGCAAATCCATAGAACAAAGGACAGATGAAACAAAGGATAGATGAAAGTGAAGTTGGGAAGGCTGTTGGGGACAAAAAGTCCATTGGAGTAAACTAGGAGTTTTACTTATAGTGGTTTTCCATTGGTTGAGTTGTGGCGGTCTCTCATTGGCTGGGCTGTTGCCTGGGAGATGAGGAAAGACTTTCTTCCTCCTGCTGGGGTAGCAAAATAGTATCCATGTGCAAGGTCCCGCTGTTCCTTTTGGATTTGCAAATGAGGAGTGGTAGGGCACCAGAACTCTCCCTGTTGAACCCCCGACTCCATTTTAATGAGATTCCTCTTTATTATTTTCATACCGGCCTTCAACCAGCAATTCACAGTGCTTTTCTTTTGCTTTTATTAAGGACACCACAGATTCCCAAGCCTGTAGCTGGCTTAACCTAGGTCTGTCTTCAAAGATATGTTTGCTCCTTCCAGCACATGACCCTACATAATTGAGAACAGCTTTAAGGTCCACCCAATCTCCCAGATTATAGCACTGAGCCTGATTTCAGCTCACGGTTTTGAGAGGACTGTGTGTGTGTGTACAGGAGGTCATTTTTAATTTTCATTACCTCTGCAGAAGTTGCATTCCACGATTAGACTCCATGGTGTCCAACTTTTTGTTTTAAATGTTTATCTATTTTGAGAGAAACAGAGCAGGGAAAGGGCAAAGAGAGGGACAGAGAAAGAATCCCAAGCAGGTTCTGTGCTGTCAGAGGCGGATCCGCATGCATGGCTCGAAATCACAAACTGTGAGATCATGACCTGAGCCAAAACCAAGAGTTAGATCTGCCTGTGGCTTAACGATCTGAGCCACCCAAGTGCCCCCATAGTGTTCAACTTTTTTTTAATTTTTTTTCAACGTTTTTTATTTATTTTTGGGACAGAGAGAGACAGAGCATGAATGGGGGAGGGACAGAGAGAGAGGGAGACACAGAATCGGAAACAGGCTCCAGGCTCTGAGCCATCAGCCCAGAGCCCGACGCGGGGCTCGATCTCACGGACTGCGAGATCGTAACCTGGCTGAAGTCGGACGCTTAACCGACTGCGCCACCCAGGCGCCCCAGTGTTCAACTTTTGATAAAGAAACTTACTTAGTTGTTGAGTGTGGTTATAGCATTTATCTTTAAAATTTTTCTTTTTAATATTTTATCTTTGCTATATATTTTCATATATATGTTTTACTCTGTACATTTAGAATTTTCTCAAAGGATATATTTATCACTTACAAGTTGTTTACTAAAAATTCAGTCTTTTTTTCCTCAAACTATTTCATGTCTTCCAAAAATCATGTCATTATTATTTAAAACATGAAAGATGTTAGTGAAAAAACTAACCCTTAATTACAATATTCATTTAAACTAATATTGAAACAGAAAATTTCAAGTCTTACCCTCCTTCATTGTCTTCATGTTTCTGAATAAGCATTTGTAGTACTCAGCAAGAGTTGGCATTTAAAGTGAATAATTCTACTGGATGTTATGATTCTGCTGCTATTTAAAGTAAATGATTCTTTGTAATTTTAGTGACAGTTGTGTCAATGGAATGCCTGCAGGCCAGAAACCCGTTTGATATTTCTAACAGGAAGCTCTATAGGAAATTTAACATAAAATAATTGAATAGTTTTAAAAACAGAAAAGCTTTAAGAAACAGAAAGGTTTTGGCTTATTGATTCTGCCTCTTCTCCCATTATACTGTACCAATAATTTTAATTCTCTATCTGCCTTTGGAACATTTACAGTAAAAACATTTTAAAATGTGCTCATATTTATCACTATTTAGAATCAATAGCATATTCTTACTAATATCTGTGAATGTGCTGCAGAGTTTCATTTCCATCACTAAATAATGTGATATTAAGCTCTCTATATGTAGGGATAGAGACAATACAACACACTGGTAAAAACTCGGAATTTAAATCCTGCTTTTATCAATAACTATCTGTGTGGCTTGAGCAAATAAAATTATCCTTCCTAGAACTATATCAGAGGATTACATATGAGAGATGAAGGTAAAACATTAGAAAAATATCTTACACATAGCATGTGCTTTATACATAATAGCCATTATTTTTATGGGAATTATATCTTATTATCTTTAAATCCCCAAATTATCTATTGTACTCCCATACATATAATTGTTGATTAGATTTTATCTCATTAGATATTTTAATTGAACTTTTTGAGAGGGAGAGCTTTAAGCAGGCTTCATACCCAGTATGGAGCTTGACATGGGGTTCAGTATCACGACCATGAGATCATGACCTGAGTCAAAATCAGGAGCCGGATGCTTAAACAACTGAGCCACCCAGGCTGTTTTTAAACATATTTTTTTAAAACAAATGTTTAAACATGTTAGCTCTTTTTTTTTTTAATTTTTTTTTCAACGTTTATTTATTTTTGGGACAGAGAGAGACAGAGCATGAACGGGGGAGGGGCAGAGAGAGAGGGAGACACAGAATCGGAAACAGGCTCCAGGCTCTGAGCCATTAGCCCAGAGCCTGACGCGGGGCTCGAACTCCTGGACCGCGAGATCGTGACCTGGCTGAAGTCGGACGCTTAACCGACTGCGCCACCCAGGCGCCCCTGTTAGCTCTTTTTAAACAAATTTTACAACTTTAGAATTTTTATTTATGGGTTCTCAAAAATATTTCAAATGAAAACTAGAGTAAGACATAATCATTAAGATGATAATATAAAAAGGATACCAATTCTGTTGGCATAGACCATCTTTTAAAGATGGTGATACTATGACTGCAGGGTGCACAAGAGGTGATAGTTAACATATCCAAAAGTGTGAGCAGCGAATGTCTCTCTTTTGCATTATGTGCATTTAAAACATCTTGGTGCTGTTGATGTTGAAATAAGGTTTTAGTGGTTTGCCTGATTCCTTGATCGTTTCTAAGACTTAATATTAGCTAGGATGAATATTTTTTTCTAAGTAGTGAAATAGGGTGACTGTACTTAGTTCACTCTTTAAAGAACTCTTTCAACTTCAGAACAGTACACAGAGAAACAAAGTTTAAGTAACCGGACAGCTAGCCCCATGTAGAACATTACCACTTCTGTTTTTTCGCATGAATACAAAAATGTGCAGTCCCTCTACAGAAGAAAATGATTTCTTCTTAAAATAGATAAAAATTTCCAAGAACATTGGAATCACAGTCTATACTTTGCTCTTATCTTGTATACTTCACCTGAAATTTCAACATTTTAAAAGGAGGTTAATAGGTTTATTTTCCTGTTTTCTTGACCATACTTTCTATAGACATTTTCAGAAACAACTCATTACTTCCTAATATCAGGTTGATTATTTGGAAACTAAATTACTTTCACCTGTGGGGTACTGATTTTTCATATTATAGTCATGATAGTTTTGAAGAAATCATCTTTCAAATCCCTACTGTGTATATGTATTCTTCCCAAAGATCACTCCATTTATGAATGTACTTGAAGTCTCCTATTTTCTTTGCATGGCTCCATTCATCATTATCTTACCTCACTTTGAAAAAGCCATATGTATGTTTCACCTTCCACAGGCCTAAGGAAAATATAATCTTCTATTGGGATATACAATTGTGTCACTAACAAAAGCACAGATTGGGATAGATCATGCTTGAGAGAGTTGCACAAGAACTGAAAACAAGGAGGGCTTTTATTGTGAATGAGGGACAACCTGTCTTTCCAATCCATCTCTTTGTTTGTATATATATCTTGCCATTCCTCAGTGCACATATGTTAAAATTAGATTTCATAAGTGAAATGCCTGTCCTGGTGACTCATGAACATGCTTATTTGCATAAAGAATAGTAAGCCCGATTTTCCTGAATATTCTGACAATGAGAAATGGCCTTGCCTATTAGTTACATGGTAGGATTTTCTTTAAATTGTGGGAGTTAAACCCACAATTCCAAAGTCCTAAGGAATATATATATATATATATATATATATATATATATTTAAAATGTGTATATGTATGTATATACTTTATCATTTATATATTGATATATATTTATTTCAATCTTTTTAAGGTGCTATATATTAGAAAAATACAATATTTCTTATTTATGGTAAATTAGGCCATGTTTCTTTCTTTCTTTTTTTTTTTTTTTGCTATAAAACAAGTCGCCATAAACACCCTTGTATATATCACCCTGTGTACAAATTAAATATAGGGAGTACACTTGAAAGAATGCTGCATCACAGTGTTTGAACTTTTCCAACTTTATACTACATGTTTTAAAATTGTTTTCAAGCAGGGTTATTATCAAGTTACATTGCAGACTCTGCCAGGGTTTAAGAGTTTCTATTTATTCACGTCAGTTTGACGTTTACGTTTAGTATGCTGTCATTAAGTTACGTATTTTTAGCTCTGAGTCCACCTTGTGATGCTGTAGCTGGGACTAACATCTCATTTCTGCTTTGGCTGATAGATCCCTGTTAGGCAGGGATCCCTGTTAGGCAGTAAATGCAGGCAGCATTTACTAGAAGTAACTGCAAGGATGGAGAAGGAAAAAGCTCTTGCTCCTTGTATGCTACTTATTTCTGTCAGCATCAAAAAACAGTTCACCCTGGTGGCAGCAATTTGTTCCCATTTTAATGTTTATATCCTAGTCCCCAAACCAGCTGTATCATGCTTCCTCAGCAATAGCAGTGCTTCGAGAACACTCAATCCCAACTGCTCAGAACCTACCTCTGAGTTCCTCAGGTCCAGCATCCGCCAGCCTCCTCCCCGGGGGCCTAGGTTCTAGTGCTACAGGGTCCGCTTCTTTGGGCACCAACAGGAGGCAATTCCTCTTCAGAAATTATTCCAGTGTTTTGGAAATGCCTGCTTCAAATAGTTAGGTTGTAATACCCCAGAAGTGTTCCGTTGGTTTTTCAAGCCCTGGAGTGCCAACTTCTTCCAGAAGTTGTTACTTCTATGAAAACTTAATATTTTCCACTTGCCTTTTAAGCCCTCCGGTATCTAATTAACCGACCCTTTATGTTAAAATGTCTCTAGGGGTGCCTCAGTCATTCGAGCATCTGACTCTTGACTTTGGCTCAGGTCATGATCTCGTGGTTCACCTGATTGAGGCTCATGTTGGCACGGAGACTGCTTGGGATTCTCTCCCTCCTTCTCTCTCTCTGACCCTCCCCTGCTCTTGCACACACACACTCTCTCTCTCAATAAATAAATTAATAAAAAATAAATAAGTAAATAAATAGATAATGTCTCTATTAAAACAATCAACATATTTTTCTGGGCTTATGACTGGAACCCGACTGATAGAAATGATATATTAAAAAGTACCCTAATTTTGTTTAAAATTGCATTTCTTAAATAATGCAGTTGAGGAACTTCTCATATGAGAATTGCTTAATTTTACTTCCTTTTGTATGCATCTCTTGACCAGTTCCTTGCTCATGTTTCCTGCTGATTTGTTGATCATCTTTATTTGATAGGCTGTGGGAAGCCTTTTTTTTTTTTCTCTTGTATAAATGCTTCAAATGCTGCTTGTGTTTTGAGGCATTATGAGGAGAGGGCATTCTCTGTTTTCATTTTGATGTAGTCAAATTAGGTGTTACTTTCTTTTATAATTTCTGCTTCTTCTTTCTTTCAATATCCTTCCTGAAAATGAATGGTTCCAGTGGGATGGCAGACCAAGATAATGTAAAAATTCTGGTAGTATAAACATACAAGTGCTAAATAATCTTTAACAAAAATTATTTTCAATGCATGGCTGAGTCCACAAAAAAGAAAGCAAAGTCCCCAGAGTCAGTAACATAAAAGAAACAGCAGGCAGAGAGCTCAGAATGTGAGTTGAAGCTGGGTCCCAAAACAGGCTGTTGTTGTTAAACCTGAAAAGATTGTTTTTATATTTTCATTTAAAACATTATAAAGTATTTTTAAATTAAATAAGTATAAAGAACACAATGAATCCCTATGTTCGTATCACCCAGATGAAGAATCGTTAGATTTTTTTTTCCACTTTTATTTAATGTCTCCGCTGTTTTTAAATGCAGGCTCTAGACATAATGTCATTTAATCCTTCATTCCTCAATAATGCTCTCCAAAAAAAGGACACACATCTTGACAGCAAATGTAGAGGCAAAATAGGTGAAGACGAATAAGAGGTACAAACTTGCAGTTGTAAATTAAGTCACAGGGATGAAAAATATATAGTTGGTAATATTTTGTGATGAAAGATGGTAACTATACTTATCCAGGTAAGCATAGCATAATGTATAGAATTATTGAATCACTATGTTGTATACCTGAAACTAATATAACATTGTATATCAACTATACTTCAAAAATTTTTTAAGGGGCGCCTGGGTGGCTCAGTCGGTTAAGCGTCCAACTTCGGCTCAGGTCATGATCTTGCGGTTTGTGAGTTCAAGCCCCACGTCAGGCTCTGTGCTGACAGCTCAGAGCCTGCAGCCTGTTTTAGATTCTGTGTCTCCCTCTCTCTCTCTGACCCTCCCCCATTCATGCTCTGTCTCTCTCTGTCTCAAAAATAAATAAACGTTAAAAAAAAATTAAAAAAATTTTTTTAAAAAAGAAACACAATGGAAACATAACTCCTGAGAGACTATAACTATCAGTCTAGCATTTTACAATCAGATTAGCAATTATTTAAGAAAAAGTGAGAAATAAAGACATTTTCAGACATATTTAACCCTAAACTACTAATAGACCCTTACTAAAAGTAATTCTATTAAACAATATATATCAGGAAGAAAATAGAGTCAAATCTTGTTATTTGTGGTAGTTTATATTCCATAAATTGCCAGGAACACTGAATTACCAAATACTAAACTTTTGCTCTCAGGAGAAATAGAGACTTGGGTTCTTTCAGGCCTCTGGGCACATTATTTTTTGTCAGTCAAAATGCTATTTGTGTTCTAGAGGTTTGTTTGTCAAAGTTCTTCTAAAACAAGCCACCTAATGTGTGCCTTCCATACAACCCTTTCCTGTATAACACTTAGCAGCTATTTTTAAAATTCTTCTGCAGTTTCCTCATCTGTAGAAATTGCCTTATCTGCAAGTTTCACATTTTTCATGCTTTCCCATCTTTTGAAACAAGAAATGTTTAACATTTTTTACCCCAAGTAATGTGGACCTGAATTTTTGGGGGTTTCAACCTTATAACAGTGCTTTTTTTTCATCATCCATCATCTCATGAAACTACACAACAAGTTGCTTTTCCATCTTTCCCCTAGCTTTATTATGCACTCTACACATTATGTTAGCACTTTCTCTAGTGGCCTCACATACAGATGGGCAAACATCCTCTTCCTTTTTCTGGATGGACAGTATTGTTGATTTATTACCATTGAACTCACAGCCATTGGCATGATCATTCGTGCCTAAAGGAAGCTTATCTAACGCAAGTATTTTATCCATGAGGCACATCACAGCCTCTTTAGGCAAACGGACACCAGCATTAGCGCTACACTTAGGCACTACTTTAAACAGTAACATCACCCAAATAATTGCATTAAAATGTTAAAAACGGATCACAAAAAGGCAGGCACGAGAGCAGAAGTAAGAAGGCAGGGCATCCTCTTGTCTAGCCTCACCTGGGATTGCATATGCTGGCATTTTTTGAAATGCTCTATTACTTTTGGTATTACAAGTGAATTTCAACCTGGAGGCAAATAGTGATGATAAATTTGTTCGAAGGAAGGAGGGAGATGCAAGCTGTTAACTGAACAAGGCATTAGCTACGTTAAACCATAATAACTATAATGATTTTATTAAAAAGAAAAAGTTGTAATTAAGTTATTGTGAAACAGCATATAGATGTACTAGGGGAAATCAAAATTAACATATCTTTTCTAGTAGGGTAGTGACATTTAAATAAGAATGATGAAGTATTATAATGACTAAAACAAAAGATATAGACTTACATCCAAACAATATAGGAAAGAAAAGGAAAATAAAACATAATGATAGAAGAAAAACACATGGCAAAGAGAAAGCATAAATAACAAGCTAAAAACAAACACAAACATATATAATGACAAAAATGTTTAAAACAAATATAATAAAAGTATATGAAAAGTAATGAAATATAAAAAAAGGATAATAGAACAAATTGTGCTGTTTATAAATAAATGGCACAAAAGTTAAGAAATAAGGCAAAAATTACAATTGCACTCAAGTACAAGGGCCTGAGACAAAAGGTCTTAAAACTCCTTATGTTGTTCTTTAACCTCAATCTTTTTCTTGTGTACTGGATTTCCAAAAAGCTTTCAAACATGCTTTAACTTCTATCATGTTAAATTACCACCATCACTACCCACATACTCTTAGAGCAATGTTTTTTCAAATTTAGCTGCACATTAGCAATATTTAGGAAGTTTTAAAAATGCTGATGTCTGGGCACCACCCAAGACCCATTAAGTCAATATCTCTGGAGGAGGAGCCTTTACACTGCTATTCACATTATTCTAATTTACGGCTAAGGTTGAGAAATACTGCCTTATAGCTACAACCTTATCTGTTTCCCTGGGTGAACAAGCTTCTTTAAAAAGATGTTTACACATCGTGCACACTTATGTGATACCCTGAAGAGGACACAATGTGGCTGTGAATATATAAGCTCAATCTAATCACACAAAATCATGAGACAAATTCAAAATGTAGAAAACTCTATTTAAAAATGAGGGGCGCCTGGGTGGCTCAGTCGGTTAAGCGGCCAGCTCAGGTCACCATCTCGCGGTCCGTGAGTTCAAGCCCCGCATCAGGCTCTGGGCTGATGGCTCAGAGCCTGCAGCCTGCTTCCGATTCTGTGTCTCCCTCTCTCTCTGCCCCTCCCCAGTTCATGCTCTGTCTCTCTCCGTCTCAAAAATAAATAAAACGTTAAAAAAAATGAAATGGGGGGGCACCTGGGTAGTTCAGTCAGTTGAGTCTCTGACTCATGATTTCTGCTCAGGTCATGATCCCAGGGTGGTGGGATCAAGCCCAGCACTGAAAAGCTGTGGACATGTTAGAGATGAAAGAAATTAAAACAATATAACAATTACATGTAATACCTTCCCCTAAACTTGATTTTGTACTCTGTAGAGAAAAGGAAAACAGTCCATGAAGGACATTTTTAGATCAACCAACACGATTGTCATATGCACAGGGGGTTAAATAAAGGTGTCAATGTAGAAAAAGAAAAAGGAAGGAAGGAAGGAGGCAAAAATTATATCAGATAAATTCTAATAAAATAAAGTTGAACAATATTAATATCAAGCAAATGGAATGTATAAGTTATAAATAAAAAAAATTCACCAAGATGATTAATCATGCACTTGTATTCACTTAATATAATCTCAGAATTTTTTAATTGCCAATGAAAAGTCCTCTATCACAAGCTATTGAACGTTTAAAGACAGCAGTGGTTTACGGAAGTAAATGATCTAACCATACAGTGATTATTTGGTTCAGTTGAAGAGGTGTTAACTTACATAAAAGATTATTACTAAGTTCATTAAAAAATAGTTATTGTGTATGTGTAGATTTTTAACAGAGCAATAACAGCAATTAAATATTTTGGGTTCAAATGTTACAAACATTTAGTTGTGGCCACAGTGTTTTAAAATAGGGCTAATAGTTTTAAAACTCTCATAAAGACATGTATGTAATTATACGTAATAATGTGTATGTGCATGGGGAATAGAGGAACTAGTAGGAAGAAAGCAAATTATTTTAAAATTTTCATTGAGATATAACTGACATATAACAGTTTCAGGTATGCAACACAATGATTCAACATTTGTATACATTGCAAAATGACCATTACAAGTCTAGGTAACATTCATCACCACACATAGTTAAAAATCTTTTTCTTGTGCTGAGGACTTCTAAGATTTACTCCCTTAGCAACGTTCAAAGATGCAGTACAGTTTTATAATCTATAGTCCCCATGTTGTACATTACACCCATGACATTTCTTTCATAACTGGAAGTTTGTACTTCTGACTCCATCCATCTTGCTCCCCCTCCCTTGCCTCTTGCAGCCATCAATTTGTACTTTGTATCAACGAGTTCTTTTTGTTTCAAATTCCACATGTAAGTGAGATCATATGGTATTTGTCTTTCTCTGACTTACATCATTTAGCATAATGCCCTCAAGGTCCATCCAATTGTTGCAAATGACAGGATTTCATCTTTTATGACTGCATAATATTCCACTGTATATATGTACCAATTTTTCTCTATTCATTTACCCACTGATGGACACTTAGATTGCTTCTCAATCTTGTCTATAATAAATAACACTTCACTGAATATGGGAGTGCATATATCTTTTCAAGTTATTGTTTGTGTTTCCTATAATCTCAGAATTTACATAGCAAAATAACAGAATTTCAAGGGAAAAACAGCAATCTTTAATACTTTTATCAGAAACTGAACTATCAGGCAGACCAGAATCTTGTAGTAAATAGAAGATATGGATAACATGCTAAAAAAACCATATAAAATGTTATATGAAGACCTCTTTACATGACAATAACTCAGTATTCATTGTGCTCAAACACGTGGAACTTTTATAACTAATCATATTTCAATTAGAATTAATAGCAAAAAGCTAACAAATCTTTTTTCTGCGAGTTTTATTCTAAATTTCACTATTTTACACTTATGGAAAAAATTACAAAGACATTATAAAAACCCTTTTTCCAATTTTTCTTGTAACATTTGAGAGCAAGTTGCCAATCTGATGCCACATCACACATGTATATTTTAGGGTGTATTTCCTGCAAATAAGAATGAACGATCTCTTAAAATACAACCATGGAAATCATGAGTTTACGTTAGTGCCTCAGTTGTTACAATAATCTTCTTTATAGGAAAGAGATCAGGTCTGGAATTATACCTAGCATTTAGTCATCGTGTCATGGCAGTTTTTTTTCAATTTGTAATGGTTATTTTGGGACTTTGGCAGTTTTGAGGATTTTAAATTAATTACTTTGTACACTGTCTCTCGGTTGGTATGTCTGATGTTTCCTCATAATTAGATACAGGCTATAAATATTTGGCATGAATATCACAACAATGATGCTATGTGCTTGTCACAAACTACTGGGTGGCTCACAATTTTGATTGATCACATTGCTAACAATCACCGAGATCACTTGATCAATGTGGTGTCAACCAGTCTTCTCTCCTGTGAAGCTGCTTTTTCCCTTTCAACATTAATAAGCATTTTGTAGGGAAGTAATTTAAAAGTCAGAAGTACCTCATTCCTATTCAAACGTTCAATTTATTCATATGCTAATTTATATTAACATGGACTTGTATTCCTACCTTTTCAGTAGACTGTTAGTGTCATTGTTTATTGGGATGCTTCAATTCCCTGCAGTTTGGTCTGTGGAAGCCCATTCCAGCTGGCTCTTATGCCCTTTTGACATGACCCCCTCGCTCCTTAAACACTTCCTTGCTTTCTGGTACAGCAAGATGCTCCAGGCCAATCTGACTTTTCCCTGATATTGGCTTGAATTCAGTCATTTCTGAAAGAAACCTAGTTGGTTTTGGAGGAGAATCATATTTATAAGCCATGCCTTGGGCACTTGTTGCTTATTGGTACTGGTAATTTGCTCCTATGAGGCACTCTTTATGGACAAAGCTGGGAAAGATGTGTGTGTGTGTGTGTGTGTGTGTGTGTGTATATACAGTTGTAGTGAACAAGACTGAACTGTGCAGGTCCACTAATTTGTGGATTTTTTAAAATAAATCCAGTACAGCACTGTAAATATATTTACCCTACGTTTTCTTTAGCTTGTAAGAATACCATGTATAACATAAAAACATGTGTTAACTGACTATGTCAGTAAGTCTTTCAGTCAATAGGTTATAAGTAGTTAACTTTTGGGGAGTCACAAGTTATTAATGGATTTTTGACTGCATGCAGAGGCTGGTGCCCGCACCTATTATTCAAGGATCAACTGCGTATATTTAAATCTGTATTTCCCAACTTGTTTACCTAGCATCCACGTCTCCAATTCCAAGCCAACATAAGAGGGTTTATTTTACTTTTTTATACATTTGTAAATACCTTCTTCAAAGTTGTTCGATTCGCATGTTACCTTGTATAACTACTGATCTAATCAACCACTCTCTATGCAACCAATCTCTGATTGCAACTGCCTCTTCCTCCTGCTGCCTCTCTTAGGTGGACATTCTGCTAGTCTCCGACACCTGTGCCTGGCTGCCAGGAAGCATAGGCACGCTCTCGTGTCTCTGGAGCGCTGATTGTTTACATCAGATCACCATCATGCAAAATTGTACCTTCTTGGACTCTTATGCCCTGTGGTAAGTATCCTGAGATGGTTCCAATTGATTGGTGCCTCCTGGTACGTACAGATGTATGTAATCTCTAGTGACATTATACCAGTGTTACAAGATATGATGCAGAAGTGATGGAATGCCACTTCTAATACTAGCTTATAAAAAATTGGAGTGTTTGCTCTTGGGAGTAGTTTTTCTAGATTTATTAGACTATTCAGGGAGAAAAGATGTTCCATGTTGTGAGTAGCTATATGCAGATAGGAGGGGACTAAAGCCTCTGGCCAAGACGCAGTGAAGAACAACCACACCAGTTGAATCTCCAGCTCCAGATTTTCCAAGTGAGAAGACCCAATATCAATTTCACGATTGACCCTAAGTGACAAACACCCACGTAAGTTGCTCCAGATTCCTGACTCTCAGAAACCACATGAGGTAATAAGTATTTGTAGTCTTAAAATGTAAGTTTTTGGGCTAATTTTTTACACAGGAATGGATACCTGATCAGCATCCGTGTTGGGTGCTACCCTCCAGCCTCCACATGACACCATTTCAAACCTGTCTGGACTCAAACATTACAGCAATCATTAAGCCATTATGGGTTTTCCTTGGCAGTGAAAACGCTATCTTAGCAACTTTTAAGTATACAGTGCAATATATTTAACTGTAGTCACCATGCTGTATACTAGATCCCCAGGAATTATTCATTTCATAGGTGGAAGTCTGTACCTGTGGACCAACATACCCTCATTTCCTCCAACCCCCAGGCCCCGGCAGCCACTATTCTACTCTGTTACTGTGAGTTTGGCTTTTTTTCTTTACATCTTATATGTGAGTGAATCATACAGTATTTATCTTTCTCTGACTTATTTCACTTATGTCATATGTCCTCAAGCCTCATCCATGCCGTCCCAATGGTTTCCTGAATACTATTTCAGGCTTGATACTATTTCATTGTGTGGTGTGTGTGTGTGTATACACACATCAAAATTTTTAACCATAAATCCATCAGTGGACATGTGGGTTTTTTCCATGTCTTTATTGTTGTGATGCTGCAATGAACAGGAGAGTGTAAATATCTATTCTAGATACGGATTTCACTTTCTGTAGATATAGACACAGAGGTGGAATTGACAGACCATAAGGTAGTCATAGTGATCCATTCCGGTTGCTGTAACAATATACCACAGACAGGTATTTGACAAACAGGAAATATTTATTTCTCACAGTTCTGAAGCCTGGAGGTCTGAGATTAGAATCCCAACATGATCAGGTGAGAGCCTTCTTTGGGGATGTAGACTATTTTAATGTTTATTTTTGAGAGAGAGAGAGAGAGAGAGGGAGACACAGAATCTTAAGCAGACTCCAGGCTCTGAGCTGTCAGCACAGAGCCTGATGCAGGGCTTGAACTCACAAACTGTGAGAACATGACCTGAGCCCAAGTAGGATGCTTAACTGACTGAGTCACTCTGCTGTCCCTAGGGATGTAGACTTCTTGTGGGCACACAAGGCAGAAAGGGCTAGGGAGGTCTGCAGGGTCTCTTTTATTAGAATACGAATTACCTTCATGAGGGTTCCACCCTCATGACTTACATACCTCCCAAAGGCCCCACGTCTGAATATCATCACTTTAGAATTAGGATGTATTTGAAAATACGAATACAGGGTGGGAGACACAAATCTTCACAAAATAGTTCCATTTTTAATATTTTGAGGAATCCCCATATTGTTTTCTATAATGCCTATAACAATTTATATTCCTTCCAACATTGTACAAAGACTCTCTTTTCTCCATGTCCTCCCTGACATTTGTTATTTCTTGATTTTTGATAACTGCAATCTTAACTGGTGTCAGGTAATACCTTATGATGGCTTTGATTTATGTTTCCCTGAAGAATATTGATATACCAATTCTTGGGCCTTAGACATTTGGAGGTCTTCTTTGGAAAAATGTTTATTCAGGTCCTCTGTCCATTTTTAATTGGATTATGTATCTTCTCCTTTCTATACTTTGGATAATAATCTCTTCTCAGATGTAGTTTGCAATTATTTTCCGCCATTCCATAGAGTGCTTTTATGCTCTGTTATCTCCGTCTTTGTGCAGAAGCTTTTTAGTTCTATGTAGTCCTACTTGTCCTTTGCTTTTGTTGCTCATGCTTTTGGTTTCATATCCAGAAAATCATTGTGCAACCAATGGCAAAGGGTTTTTTTTTCCTATATTTTCTTTTGGAGTTTTATGGTTTTAGGTCTTTCATTTGAGTCTTTAATCCATTTTTTAATTAATTTTTGTTAATGGTTTAAAGACAGAGGTCCAGATTCATTCCTTTGTACATAGATGTCCAGTTTTCCCAACACAACTTCCTGACGAGACTATCCTCTCTCCACTGTATGTTCTTGCACTCCTGCCAAAGATTAGTTCAGCATAGATGTGTGGATTCATTTCTTGGTTTTGTGTTGTGTTCCATTTGTCCATATGTCTGTTTTTATACCAGTACATGCTATTTTCATGACTATAGCTTTTGATACAGTTTTCAGTTAGGACTTATGATGTCTCTAGCTTTCTTCTTTCTCAAAATCTCTTTGGCTATTTGGGGTCTTTTGTGGTATCATACAGTTTTAGCATTGTTTTTTCTATTTATCTAAAAAAATACCACTGAAAAATTTTTTTAAGTTTATTTATTTTGACGGAGAGAGAGAGAAAGAGAGCATGAGTGGGGGAGGGGCAGAGAGAGCGAGCGAGCGAGAGAGAGAGAGAATCCCAAGCAGGCTCCCCACTGTCATCACAGAGCCCAGTGCAGGGCTCAATCTCCTGACCATGAGATCATGACCTGAGCCAAAATCAAGAGTCAGACACTTAATCGACTGAGACATCCAGGCACCCCTACCACTGAAATTTTAATAAAAATTGAAATGAATCTATACATTGCCTCAGTTAGTATGGAGATTTTAACAGTAATTCTTCCAATATATGAACATGGAGTATCTATCCATGCATTTGTGTCTTAACCAATAGCTTACTTTTCTTAGTGTACAGGTCTTTAACCTCATTAGTTACCAATAGTCTTAAGTATCGAATTGTTTTTGATGTTATTGTACATGGGATTGTTTCCTTAATTTCTCTTCCAAATAGTCTGTTATTGGTGTATAAAAATGCAACTGATTCCTGTGTGCTGATTTTGCATCCTACAACTTTTTGAATTTATGAGTTCTAACAGGTTTTTGTTTGTTTTTTTTGGTAGACTCTTGGGGCTTTTCTATATAATATCATCTACAAACAGAAAATTCTACTTCCTTTCTTATTTGGATACTTTTAATTTATTTTTCTTGCCTAATTTCTCTGGCTAGGACTTCCCATACTATGTTGAACAAAAGTGGCAACAATGGGCCTTCTTCTTGTTTCTGATCTTAGAGTAAAATCTTTCAGATTTTCAATGTTGAGTATGATGTTAGTTGTAGGCTGTCATATATTGTCTTTATTATGTTCAGGTACATTGTATATTTGTTGAGAGTTTTTGTTATGAAAGTATATTGAATTTTGATAAATGCTTTCTCGGCATCTATGTAAATAATTATGTAACTTTTATTTTTTTTATTCTTTTACTGTGATGTATTACAGCAGTAGATGTGCATATGTTGAACCATCCTTGTATGCCAGGGGGATATTCTCATTTGGTCGTGGGGTATGATCTTTTTAATGTGTTATTAATTTCAGTTTGCTCACATTTTATTGAAGATTTTTCTGGAAAAATATAGGGAAAATGGCCTATTATTATTTTCTTACAATGTCCTTGTCTGCTTTTGGTATCAGGGGTAATGCTGCCCTCATAAAATGAGTTTGGAAATGTTAGGATTCTAGTAACCTCCCCATTACTTTAAGCATTCAACTTACTGGCATATTGTTTATAGTAGTCTCATGATCCTTTGTTTTTCTGCAACATTAGTTGTAATGTCATCTTTCTGATTTGTGATTTGAATCTTCTCTTATTATTAGTCTAATATTTATCATTTGTGTTTTTTTAAAAACAAGCTTTTAGTTATATTGATCTTTTCTATTGTTTTCTAGTCTAAATTTATTTCTTCTTTCATCTTTATTTCCTTCAGTTCTATAGGTATATCTAGGTGATTTACCTGAAATCTTTTTTTCCCCCGATATATACATTATCCTTACAAACTTCCATCATAGCACAGTTTTTGCTCTATCTTCTAAATTTTGGTATGTGTGTTTCCTTTTTCATTTGTCTCAAAATACTTTTTGTTTCTCCTCTGATTTCTTTTTTGACCTATTGGTTGTTTAGCAGTGTGTTGTTTTATTTCAGCATATTCCTACAGGAATTGGTTTCTAGTTTTAGAACATTATAGTTGAAAAAGATATTGAGATATCATTTTTCTTTAATTTATTAAGACTTGTTTTGGGGCCAAATATATGATCTACCTGGAGAATGTTCCCATTGCACTAGAGAAGAATGGGTTTTCTGCTGCTGTTGAATTAAATGATCTGTACATGTTTGGTAAGTACATTTGTTCTTTGATGTTATTCCAGTCTGTTATTTCCTAGATAGGAAATATTTAGGAAATATTCCTAGATTAGATAATCTATCTGTCATTGAAAGAGGGATATTAAAATCCCCTATTATATATTTCTCCCTCCTTATTTGTTAATATTAGTTTAATATTTTTAGGTGCACCAATATTTGGTTCATATATACTTATAACTATTATATCCTCTTGATGAATTGACCCCTCTATCATTATATAATGACCTTAGTTTTCTCCTGCTACAGTTTTGACTTAAATTCTTTTTTTTCTTGTATAACTACTCCTGCTCTATTTCAATTTATATAGGATAATAGGATATCTTTTTCCTTATTTCAGTTTCAACTTATGTGTGTCCTTAAAGCTGAAGTGAATCTCTTGTAGGCAGAGTATAGTTGGGCCTTGTTTTTTAATCCATTCAGCCATTATGTTTTTTGATTAGATAAATTAATACATTTATATTAAAGTAATTGTTGCTAGGTGAGGGCATACTATTGCCATATTAGTTGGCTTTTAAAAACTTTTTCATTTTTCTTCTCTTCCTCTTTTGCTATCCTTCTTGGTAATTTGACAATTTCTAATAGTGATATGCTTTGATTATTTTTTTTATCTGCTGTGTACCTTCCTATATTATTTCTGATTATTATGAGACTTACATAAAACATTTTGTAGTTATAACAGTCTATTTTAAGCTGACAATTTCAATTACAGACAAAATATTCTTGAACCCACATTTTATTTTTTTTTGATGTCACAATTTACATCTTTCATACAGTTTATTAACACATTATTGTAAATATAATTATTTTTAGTAATTTTGTGTTTTAACCATCTATTAGAATTAAATCATGGACACACCACCATTACAGTATTATTTTGACTATATACTTAGCTCTGTGAGTTTTAAAACTGCTTATATTTTTATTTTACTAATTAGTGTCCTTTTATTTCAAGTTAAAGAATTCCTATTAGCGTTTCTCGTAAGGCAGTTTTAGTGATGTTAAATTCTCTCCGTTTTGTTTGGAAAAGTATCTCTCCATTTCTGAAGGACAGCTTTGCCAGAGAAAGTATTCTTGGTTGGCAGGGTATTTTTCCAGCACTTTGAAAATATTATCTCACCTTTTCTTGGCCTGCAAGGTTTCTGCTGAAAACACTCCACATATAGCATTATGAGGGTTCTCATATGTGGTATGTTATGTGATAAGTCTCATGTATGTGATAAGCTTCTCTCATTGTTTTCAAAATTATCTCTTTGATTTTTATCTTGGGTTAAATCTGTTTAGAGACTTATGTGCTTCATATACCTGGATGATCATATTTCCTCCAGATTTGAGAAATTAGTCATTATTTTTTAAAATACGCTTTCTGTCCCTTTCTCTTTCTCTCTTGTCCTTTGAGGAGTTCCATAATACATCTTGTATATAGTTTGGGCTGTCTTATAATTCACCCTAAGCTTTCTTTGCTCTTTTTCTTCTTTTCACCTTTGATTGGATACTTTTAATGATGTCTTCAAGTTTACAAATTCTTTTTCTGCTTCATCAAGTCTATTCTCATTGCTCTCTATTGCGGTTTTTATTTCATTCATTGTATTCTTCAACTCTAGAATTTGTTGGGTTCTTTTTTTTTTTAATGATTTCTATTTCTCTGTTGAAACTCTCATTCAGTTCATATATAGTTTCCTAATTTCATTGAATAGCCTGTGTTCCCTTGTAGTTCAGTGGACTTCATTATAAGAATTATTTTTAATTATTTTTTCAAACAATTTATAGATCTCCATTTTGAGGTCTGGCTACTAGAAAATTATCGTGTTGCTTTGGTGGTATAACTTCCTTGAATTTTCATGTTCCTTCAAGTATTGCCTTCCAAATGCTACATTTGCATTTGAAAAAGAAAAGGCACCTACTCCAATCTTTGCTGTTTTGGGAAGAAAAATACCTTTACTAGTCTGGAGAGTCTGAAAATTGTTCAGACCTGTTCATGGATGCACTCACTCCACACTTCTTATTCCCTTTTTGTGATGAATTCTTATAATGTTATGCTTTCCTCCCTCAATTCTATAAAGACAGGCCAGATGCTAAGAACTTCCCATTTGTTTTCTCTAGCATGGTGCCCTGAAATGTTTAAATTTATAAGCTTTCTCTTCATTCTACAGACTTGGGTCAGCTTTCTAAACTCACTAGCCATTGCAAAGGCTTCTGCTTGATGTCTCTGGGAGTGGGGGTTTAGGCATATGGAGCATTGGGTGCCCATAGGCCAGTTGGGAAAATGCACAGGAAAGGCTTCTCAGGCAGTTTGTGGGTGAGCTTCCTGATGGATTCCACAAAGCAATTAATAGTATGAACTGCAAAATATTTAGTAATATCCCTTTGATGAGTTCTGAGTACTGGTTACTGTGTTCCCCAACTCTGCTAATACTCAACTGTTCAGATAACCTAAGTATTCTTGGTGGAATAGGAAAGAAGTGGGCTTATTGATTTTCTTGATCTTAGAAAGAGGACAGTTTTGGTTTTATTAATTTTCTCTACTGTTTTTCTATTTCTCTTTGATTAGTTCCTACTATCTTCTTCTTCTCCTTGTCTTTTTTTTTGCTAACTTTCCTTTTTCTAATTTCTAAAGATGAAAAGATAAATATTGATTCTGCATATTTTTCTCTAATATAAGCACTGATTTGGTAGTACCCCATAATTTTTTTCAGGTTAGATTTTTGTTATTTAAGCTATTTTCCAATTTCTTTGATGATTCTTCTATAATCCATAGAATATAAGTATATTGTTTAACATAATTTAACTCTTCCGTGTTTTTCTACCCACTTCAGCATTTTTATGCTTACTGTTGGCTCGTATAATAGTTTGTTAGGGCTGCCATTACCAAGTACTCCAGACTTGTGGCTTAAACAACAGAAATTTATTTTTCTTACAGTGCTAGAGGCTGGAAGTCCAAGACAAACATTTTAGAAGGGTTGATTTCCTTTACAACCTCCTTCTTTGGCTTGTAGATGGCTATCCTCTTGCTGCCTCTTCACTTGGTCTTTAATCTGTGCATTCATTTCTTTAGTACCTTTTCCTCTTCTTACAAGGACACCAGTTACATAGGATTAAGTCCCTACCCTAACAACATCATTTTAAATGAATCCCCTGTTTGAAGATCTTATCCCTAAATAGAGTTACATTTTTAGGTAGTGGATGTTAGAATTTCAACATTTGGAAGGATACAATTCAGTAGATAACACATTATATGCTTTTTTACACATTTACTTTGAACCTAAGTAGGTCTTGATAGTTTAATTGCCTCTCTTGCAAACAACATAAATTCATCTTTTTTAATCCATTGTATTTTTAACTTTTAATTGAAGTGGTTGTTTTCAATTAATGCAATCCCTGATATGGTTAAATTTAATCTTCACTTTTATTTGTTTTTCACCTTTGTGTTATTTGATCTTGTATTCCACTATTTCTGATTTTGTATGAGTTTTGGGATTCCAGTTTTTTCTCTTTTATTAGCTATACATTGTTTTTTGTTTGTTTAGTGATTGTCTTTGGGAATGTAATATACATCTTTAACTTTTCAGAATTTACATATAGTTCATATATTATGGAAATCTAGGAAAAGTACAGAGTATAGCTTTATGTGTTCCTATTCTTTATGGAGTTGATATAAACTCTACAAAATTTGGTTTTAAAGAATTATATAGTTTATAAGGAGGGTAAAACAAAAAGCATTTATATTAATTAGACATTTATTATTTCTGATGTTATTATTGTTTTTGGAGAATCTGAGCTTCCAGTTGTGTCATTTCTCTTGAGCCTGAAGAATTGTCTTCCTTATTACTCATGTATATCTGATAAGAAGAAATTCTTCTAGTTTTCTTTAATCTGAAAATATTTTTATTACACTTTCATTTTCAAAGAATACTTTTCCTGGATAGCAATTCTGGTTTTACATTTTCATCCATTCTCAGCACTCTACGGATGGTACATTTTATTCTGTTCTTTATGGCTTTTGATAAAAAAATCCCAGACGTTAATTTTTCTTCTCCTTCCTATAATGTGTCGCTTTTCTCTTGCAACTTTCAAGATTAGCTCATAATATTTAGCTTTCAACAATTTGACTTGGTGAGGATTTGTTGTTATTGTACTTGTGTTCATTAAGTATCTTTTATCCTTAAAATTCTGTTTTTATTATATTTAGAAGATTACTAAATATTACAACAAATATTTTTCCCCATTCTTTCTCTCTTCTACTTCCCTACTACTTCCAATCATGTGTATGTTAAAGCATGGGATACTATGTAACAGGTCCTGAAGTTTCTGTTCATTTTCTCATAATACTATCATTTACTTTCCTTCATTTTGTATTTCTTCTAATGACACATATTCAAGTTCACTAATTCTTTCTTCTATTTTGCAGTTCGGTCAAGGGAATTTGTTTTTCATGTTTTTAATAAACTTATATTCTGGTTCTAAGATTTAATTTGGATCTTTTTACTTGTTTGCAACACTGTAAAGAAATCTCCTATCTTTATTTACTGCAAGCATATCTTACCTAGTTTATTCAATTTTGGAGGCCTATCATTTAACTGATAGCTATGTACAATTTATTTTTGAGACTGTGTCCATTTATATTACTCAAATACTGTGTAAATTTGGATTAAGTTTTGGACATTAGCCTGTGAATGGTTGAATTCTGTTTGTTTCTTTGTTTACTGAGCACTGATTCTTTAGTTTTAGTTTGGCTGGACTTAATTGCAAAACTGTTTCATAGATAGCAACTCCATTCTCAGATCCTTTGTCTTTTGCTGAGTTTCTCTGGGTTTTTAGCTTCTGCATCTCTATCTCTGATTCATTTCTATTTTGTCTCAGAGGTGAATCAGAGATAAAAAATACGATTTAGAGATGCGTTTTCTGTATCTTTCCGTCTTGGAATTCTACTGCTCTCTTCAGCAATCAGGGTATCTTTGGCTTCAGTTTTCTGGTTCCTCAGGATGGAAAGATTACTGTTCACTCACCACCATTTCGGACATGTTTTTATCATTGCCATTCCCGTCACTGATATGCCATGCCAACTATGATTGGTTCAGGTTAAAAACTGTCAGGGTGAGAACTTATTTGTCCTTTCTCCAAGAGTGTCTGAACTTCCCACCAGAATTTGTCAGTTTCTATTCACTCTCTAGTACCTTTAGATAATTGATTTACATGCAAAAATTGTTTTGTAGTTTTTTTCTGCAAATTGAATGGTTGTTTTTAACAGCTGAGTCTATCATTCTCAAGAATAGGTGTTTAGTATCTTTAGAATTTTATTTTCTATTGTCCCTTATTTTGCCATTATTCTCCTTTAATTATAAGGTAAAAATTTTATAGTTACTACTAAAAAATTAAAAAATATATGACAAGCATCTTTGCATGCTTTAATCATTCACTGAATTACACAATCATATAATCCTGATTATTTGATAATGCATAGTTATTGAGATTTGCCAAAACTTTTGCTCACTTTCTTTGTTGTTGTTGTCATATTATCTTCTTTTCACCTGTTAATTTCTCCTAGTGGAAGTTTATTCTTTAGGAATTATTTCATTGAAATGGTAAATTCCCTTAGATTTATTTCCTCATTCTAGGCTTCAATAGTTACACTATTTCCCATAAGCTCTTCAATGATATCAGATAGTTTTTGGACTTTTTTAATTAAAAGGAGTTGAATATGTATTTCTGAATTTACACCATATTTCAATCCCTACTTTGAAACTGGGAACTTATAGGGCTATTTCATAGAGATGTTTTATTTTCACTAGAGCTCTAGGTTTGTATTTATCTTAAAACTGAGAAGTGAGTTTGAAGCATGACTACAAAGGGAATTCTTGACTCAAAATGATCTTTGCAAGTCTGCTTTAATTATCTACATAGGGAGACCATATGGGCATTTATGGAATTTACTTTTTCTAGTGGTTTTCAGACCCTCTGTCTCAGCTGACTTGGTTTCTCAGTGGAGTTGCTCTGGCCCAGTACATAATCAATTCCCTTCCCACTTTTCCTGCCCTAGTTATGCCTTTGTACCCAGTGTAACACATGAGAGAGGGTAGGAAATGGTATTGAGAATAGAAAGGAGCTATGCCTACATGGGCTTTCTAAGCTCCAATGTACCTAATTGACAGAACCTTCACTCACAGTTCCCAAATAAAAGGCTTCACTCACGCATTCAGACCCAAGAGCCACCATCCCAAAAGGTGGTTAACATTAGATTTAATATGTAAAATTTCCTTGACTAAAATGAGCTATCATGGATTTAGTGGCCAGATAGACTTTGTATTTCCAAATACATATATATGATTTTATAAAGATATTAGAAATGTTATATTTCATATAATCCAAAAGGCCATTAGCACCCAACATTTAAAAACAGTATTATTATCTGGGCCAAATTTGAATTTAACATACTAAAGACATTTTAATGAAGGTGAATATTTTATTCATAGTATTTTTATTGAACAAACTTTTCATAATACATAATGGAAATAGCTACAAAAAAAGGGAAATGTTGTTTCCCTTTTTCTGTCATGAAGAATGACACCCACACCTTACTTAACATGTACATTAGCACCTGCATTGGCAAAAACCTAAAAAATAAAATATTTGCTTAGCACAGAAACATATTTGCAGGAGTTTTACTTTCCTAAATATTATTTTATTTGAAGACACTTGTTTTGGTGTCAAACACTACCTAAATTAAAATGTGTTTATTTTAATCATGACTACAAACAAATGTTTGTTTTTGGCCCAGTCTAAATGCACAAATGTTCATGCAAATGTTCCATAGGCCAGCTGCTACTAACAGTCCTTTGTAAACTTTTTTCACCAGGAATTTTGTCTACATTGGTTACATATTTGAAGACATTTGTAAAATGTATAATAATCTTTACATTTTTATTTCTATGCATATACATTTTATGTGTAGGAGACATGATTATTGGGTGAAAGTATTTAAAAGTAAAGGCAAAGAGGTATCATGTTACCAATTCCTTAAATAAGAATGAAAATGAAATGGAGTAAAATTATTTATTTGATAATAGCAGTAAGAAGACTGGCATGTAAACCACACATCATTTCCTGTAGTAGTTGGTAATCTAAGTAGATATATCAATCAGAATTATGTGTGTATTTATATCAATATCTCTCTACATATATATGTATATAACATATATATATGTATAAAATGATTAAAACTAATGTACTAGGAAAGAGATTTAATATAGATTATTAGATACTTACAAATACTTTGGAATGGCTGGGGATAAAAGCTCTAAACTGAATTTCTTGAACCGATTCCCAGAAACACCAGAGAGCCATTCTTCCATCCAAAAGCCAGGAATACAGATGCTGTGATACTACCTACTCATTCCAGCTCTACCAGGGATTAGGAAACACAACTATAATCTCTATGATGGCAATTCCTCAGTCTTGCAATTGCCAGCAACATTTATGTTCAATGCTCACTAATCTAGGGACTGAACACTAGATCTCCTGTTACCACTTCTACTGAAATACCACACGCATCCATGACAATGCTTGCAAATAAAAATGAAATCTCTGTGTAATTCCCACCTTTAACATCTCAGGAAGGTTAATCAGCCTGACAAAGAAATAGGGCATATACAGAACATAAACTGTAAATTGTAGGCTGTAGAATGCAGTAAGACCTGAAATAAAGGGGTTGGAATTACATTGAATAAGCCAATCAATTGAAATATTTGCCAGAGGATTCATATAAAATAACACGACTTGTCAACTATATAATTTCAGTTTTAGAACAGCATTTGTCAGTAAGTACAAATCTATCAGCTAATGATGCAAGTTTAAATTTTGAATTGCCAAGTGCCCAATATTCTAGCAAAACATTTATCATGTTGATTTAAAGGGTCTTGCTTTCAATGAGAACTTAAATCACTGCTTATGTACTACATCATCATCTTTTTAGCAAATATTTGACTTGTTTTTAATTATAAAATGTTTACAGCATAGAAGATCAGTATGGAAGCATGCACAATTGTAACCATTACTATTCTTTATATGGACTCTTTGTTGGAATGAGGCCATACTGTTTCTTCTACCTGATAGTTACTCAGAAACTGGCCACTTTATCATTAGTTTTTGTCCTTATAAAAACTGCATATTTTTTATCTGACCACCTCAAATTGTGTTACCTACATTCTTCATCCCTGTGTCAAAATATTCATACTCCTGGGGCGCCTGGGTGGCGCAGTCAGTTAAGCGTCCGACTTCAGCCAGGTCACGATCTCGCGGTCCGTGAGTTCGAGAGCCCCGCCTCAGGCTCTGGGCTGATGGCTCAGAGCCTGGAGCCTGTTTCCGATTCTGTGTCTCCCTCTCTCTCTGCCCCTCCCCCGTTCATGCTCTCTCTCTGTCCCAAAAATAAATAAACGTTGAAAAAAAAATATTCATACTCCCATCCTCCTTGGCATCCCACTGATTCACGATAGAGATAGATAGGCCTTGTAGAGCAGGAAACAGTAGGATATAAGCCTCACAAAATCAGGGGTGCTACTTCATCGAAGTATTCAGGGATTCCACTTATCTGGCGCATACTGTAATACTCTCTTCAAAGTGAAAAATAAGTTGTCATAACTCCTATCCCCTTCAACTAAAACACAGTTAATGCTCGGGAGGCCTTGTTGTAGATTTGGTGTGTTGTTGAGGTCTATGACCCAGAGCTTGAGAACATTTTCTACCTAGTTCAGCATACTATGCAAAGAAATCTGTCTCTGTTTTTATGACCCAGATGATCTAATAGGACCTATTGAGCCTTGGCAAATAAAGATGCTCTGCGGAAGTAGTTTAAAAGCCTATAGAAAAATGACACTCTTACTATTTCAAAGCAAACAATTGTCCTCTGTGACAAAAGCTCATGTTAAGAAATCATTCCTGGTTTCTCCTGGGCAGTAATAGCTCCCCATGAAAAACTGAACCAGCATTCCCTATGACCAAATCATCTGAACTCCTGTGAAAAAAATGAATATCAAGCGATCAATGTTTACTTTTGGGTGATTACTCAGCAGCATTTCAGCATCTCCTGAAAGAATGTATGAATTAGATTAAGTGTCTGACTCTTAATTTCAGTTCAGGTCATGATGTAGTGGTCCATGAGATCAAGCCCCTCATCAGGCTCTGAACTGATAGTGCAGAGCCTTCTTGGGATTCTCTCTCTCCCTGCCCTACCTCTGCTCGCACTCTCTCTCTCTCAAACATGAAAAACAAAAACAAAAGTGTTGCTAAATCTGGTGGCTCATACTCCCAAGGTATCTCGCAAGGCACCGAAGTCTGCTGCCTACCACCTCTTCCTCGCCTACTCTTCCGCAGGCAATCCTTATGGACCAGATGGGCAAGATAAGGCAGATTTGTACATGTTACTATATAATTTGCTAACACCGGCCTAAGTGGTTCTGTGGCATCATTTTAGACTCATATGAAGCTGTGAGGTTACTGGGGAATTAAAACATTTCCAAATTTGATATCTACTTGTCTACTTTCCCCAGAAGTTAAAAGGCACTAAGGTATGAATCAATCATGATTCATGAGCAGTGGCTAATAGTTTGGTCAGCAGCTTTCAAGACACAGTTCAGAACACTGGTTTCAAGAAGGTCTGAAGGAAGTATATGGATGAAATTCTAAAATCCAGAATGTGAGAATACTTGCGTGCCATGTGTATAATCACCAAAGGGCTTCCACTGTAGAGTAATTCCTCTACAGTAAGGTAGATAAGATCTTCTATCCACTACTTCTTGCTCAAAAAGCTAATGACTAAAGTGGCTATCTAAATAGGGATGGAAATGATGCATGGATTCAACAACTATGGACATTAATTCATGATACTGATGTAGTTACTAATAGGTTATTTAGCTGTATATGTCAACAGAAAACTCCAATACGGTATTTCTGAATGATCCCATAACTGAATGGATACAGCCAGAAAACTAAATACAATTGATAATACTCTCCATCAGATATTGGATGGTGACAACACTACATACTTTTCCTATCCTGTATTAAATTACACTTTGAATGTCAATCATTTATATTGATATACTATATACAATTTCACAACCTCCAAGAAGAATGTATTACACAAAAGAAACATTAATACTGAGTATTATTCCTATCTGGCAAATTCACTCCTTTTGAATTCTCTAAAATTATTATAAACTCTGACCTTGGCTTAAAACAGTTGTAACTACAAAAACATTGATTAAAAAATGAATTCTGGGGGGCCAATTAACTATGGTAACATAGAGAGATTTTGAACTCCACTCTTTCTGCTGACACATCAAATCCATAGCTACATATGAAACAATTTTTTCTAAAAAAAAAAAAAGACAAAAATTATCTGAGCAATTGCTACTCATTAGGCAAATGGGGGAAAAAAAACCTAAATCAAAGTATGTCAGAGAGGCTAAGACACAATCTTGCTATAAACCCTACCCCTTGTAGAGAGAATGTTACTCTCCAAAGAGCAAAGGTTTTGATACCCACAGTGGGCACCCCAAATTTTAAGATCTGAAACTGTGAGACAAGCCCTCAAAACATGTAGGTCATGGATGCTCATGGTCATGAGACCCTTAGGCTATTGCAAAATGGGAAATAGTAAAGGGCTTATGCACACACATGGCCCCAGAACCAGCACAGAGATAGCCATTTTAAAAACATTCAGACTTTCTGTCAAACAGGCTTTATTTGTTTATATGCTTACCCCTAAGGCTCACATTCTAACATAATTTAACACATATCTAGGAGCTTGCTGGAAGGCTAGTGGGCATTATATTTGTACTCTCCCTCTGCCACACTATGGAATGCCAGTATCTCCCACGGGGGAGCTTTTACAAGTGTCTGGGCCCACCATATTTATGTCTAGTGATCTCATTATTATGGCTGCCACACAAGGGACATCCATTGATCATCTGAGTCTGGTGGCCAGCAGGGCTTGCATCCCTGGGTCCCCTAGTTCTTCATTTCTTCCCACCACCACAGCACTGCACAGAAAACAGACCAAAACATAACCTAGTCTTTCTATGAAAAAGAACTATTTGCTGACTCTGGAGCTTCAGCCTAAGGAACACACATCTAAAGGCAATGAAGGTGCTATCAGGGAACAGAGGTCAATGGATGCAATCTTTGCACTCTCCTTCTACCTTACTATATTTTACCAATATATCACAGAAAGGTAACTATATTGACCATCTGGTGTACTGATTTTGGTGGCTGTTTCAGGGGACAATTCCAGATCACTTGGCACTGGCCGCCAGTGGGACATAGGCTAATGGGTCCCACTAGAACATAATCAAAAAAGAAAGACTTCTTATCTGGTTACCACCCCCAGGGCATAGGAATTGGTAACTTACCTGCGAATGGAAAGATTTCCAGAACCAGAAACAATAAAGTTCCAAATAAGAAGAACCAAAAGAGATTCATATCAAAACATATAATTAAAATGTCAAAGTTAAAGACAAGGACAGGATCTTAAAAGCAGCATGAGAGAAACAACTTTGCAGGCCATCAGGAAGTGATACAATATATTTAAAATGCTGAAAGAACCCCGTTCATGCTCTCTCTCTGTCCCAAAAATAAAATAAAACGTTGAAAAAAAAATTTAAAAAAAAATGCTGAAAGAAACAGAAATTCCAACCAAGAATATTTTATGCAGAAAAGATATCACTCAGAATTGAAGGAGGATAAGTTTTCCAGAGAAGCAAATTCTAAGGAATTCTTCACTACAGTCTGTCCTTATAAGAAAAGTTAAAGGGACTTCTTTCAGTTGAAATGAAAATCACTAGTTTAGTACAGAAAAATATTTTAAAGTATATATCTCACAGACAAAAGTAAACATATGGTAAATATCAGAACAATGTAATGTTGTAAAGAAGGAAAATCTATCACTTATAAAGCCAGTATAAAGTTTGTAAAACAAAATTAGTGTGTGTATATATATATTTATATATTATGTACATATAATATATATATAGTAACATCTAAAACACAAATCATGCTTTGGAATGAATTTGAGTTCATTATCAACTTGAAATACACTCTATGAGTTTTTATATGTATGCTTCATGATAACTAGAAACCAAACCCAAAAGTAGATACACAAAATATAAAGACAAAGAAATCGAAACACACCACTATAGAAAATTATCAATCATAAGAGATCAAAAGAATAAAAACAAAGGACTACAACACACCCAGAAAATAATTAAATAATTAAAAAAATGAATAAGAGTACACGCTAATTACTTTAATCATAAAATAACTAAATTCTCCAAGAAAAAGACAGGCTGAATGTATTTTAAAACATGATTTTAAAAATTCAGATATAAAGACACACAGAGACTGAAAGTGAAAAGATGAAGAATACTCATCTTAAGCAATATACTTATTGCTGGGGTAGCAATAAGTATACCAGACAAAATTGACTTTGAAACAAAATATAATAAGAGACAAAGAAGATTATTGCATAATCATAAAGGGATGAATTCAACAAAAAGTTGTAATAATTGTAAATATCTTTGCACTCAATGTGGAGCACCTACATATATAAAGCACATGTTATCAGACCTAAAGACAGAAGTAGACCATAATACAATAATACAATAATATTAAGGGACTTCACTATCCTACTTTCATCAGGGGATATATCATCCAGACAGAAAATCAATAAGGAAATAGAGGCCTTAAATGACACATTAAATGAAATGGTCTTAACAGATATATAGAGACAATTCCATCCAAAAGCAACAAAATATACATTTTTCTCCAGCACGCATGAAATATTATCCAGGATAGATCATATGTTAGACAACAAAAAAGTCAATAAATTTAAGAAGACTGAAATAATAGAAGAAAAACTGAAAATTTACAAATATGTGCAGATCAGTATGCTACTAAACCACCAATGGATCAAAGGAGAAACTGAGAGACATTAAAAAAATAACTTACATAAAATAGAAATACAATATACCAAAACTTATGAGACTCAGCATAAGCAATTCTAAGATGGAAGCATAGAGCAATATATTCCTACTTCAAGAAACAACAATCTCAAACTTTTTATTTCAAGGAAATAGAAAAGAACTCTAAATGTAGCTCAAAGTTATTAGAAGGAAGGAAATAACATATCAGAGTGGGAATAAATGAAATAGAGAATAAAAAGATGATAGGATATATCAATGAAACTAAGAGCTGACTTTTGAAAAGATATAATTTACAAACCTTTAGCTAGATGCCAAGAAAAAAAAATGACTCAAACTAAAATCAGAAATGAAAGAAGAGGTGTACAAATGATACCAAAGAAATACAATGGCTCATAAGAGACTACCACCACCATTATACACCAACAAATTGAACAACCTAGAGACAAACATACAGCTTACCAGATCTTAGGAAATCACAACATACCAGTTAGTAGTAAGGGATTAAAAAAGTTTAAAAACAAAATTTGGGGGGCACTTGAGTGGCTATTGGTTAAGCATTCAACTCTTGATTTTGGCTCATGTCATGATCTCACAAGTTGTGGGATCCAGCCTCACATCAGGCTCCACACTAAGCATGGAGCCTCCTTGGGATTCTTTCTCTTTTCCTCTCTCTCTGCCTCTCCCACACTCTCTGTCAAAATACACATTTAGAAACACAACAAAACAAACAAAAGTTCAAGACCACACCATCTCACAGGCAAAGTTGACCAAATACTTAAAGAATTACTAACACCAATCCTTCTCCAACACTTCCAAAAAATAAAAGACCTCATTTTTCAAAGCCAGCATTACTCTGATACCAAAACCAAACAAGGACACCACAAGGAAATTATAGGCCAATATCACGGATAAACATAGCTCAAAAAATCCTTCATAAAATGTTAGCTAACTAAAAGGATTATACATCATGATTAGTGAGGTTCAGTTCAGTGATGTATGGAGAGTGCAACATCCACAAATAAATTAGTGTAATACACCACGTTAACAAAATGAAGAATAAATTATATAGTCATCTTTTCTTTTTAACAGAGAAAGAGCATGGGAGGGGCAGAGAAGAGGGAGAGAAAGAATCCCAAGCAGTCGTCCCGATGTGGGGAGTGAACTCATAACCATGAACTGAAATCAAGTCATAGGCTTACCAACTGAGCCACCCAGGCACCCCAATCTATATAGTCATCTTAATAGATGCAGGTGAAGCACTTAACTAAAGTGAGCATACATTAATGGTAAAAAGTCACAACAAAGTGGATATATAGAGAATACAGTTCAACATACTAAAGGCCAATATAACAAGCCCACAACTAAAATAAGACTCAACACAGATAAACTGAAAGCTTTCCCTTTATGATCATGAAAGAAGCTAAGGAGGTCCACTCTTGTTGCTTTTATTCAACATGGTATTGGGAATCCTAGTTAGAGCAACTAGGCAGGCAAAATAAATAACTGGCATCAAATCAGAAAGGAAGAAGTAAAATGTTAAGCCCTTCCTGAAGTCATAAAACTCCTAGGAGAAAATATAGGTGGTAAGCTCCTTGACATCAGTCTTGGTGATGGCTTTTTGGATTTGTCACCCAAAGTAAAAAGCAAAAAACAACAAAAACAAAAATACAAAAGTAGAACTACATCAAACTAAAACCTCTGCAGAACAAAGTAACCCTTCAACAAAATGAAAAGGCAACTTAACAAATGGGTAAGATAATTGTAAATCATATCTAATAAGGGGTTAATATCCAAAATATATAAAGATCTCAACACTTAATAACACAAAAGCCAATCTAATTTTTAAAAAAATGGGGGAAGGATCTGAATAGACGTTTTCCCCCAAAAAACCCATAAAAATGGCCAACAGGTATATGAAAAAGGTGTTCAACATCACTAATCATCAGGTAAATGCAAATCAAAACCATAAATGAGATATTACCTCATAACTGTTGTAATCACTATCATCAAAAAGATAGGTAAAAAATTTGGTGAGTAAGTGGAGAAAGGGAAAACTTGTGTCCTGTTGGTGGGAATGTAAATTGGTATAGCTAATATGGAAAACAATATAAAGTTTCCTCAAAAAATAGAACTATCGTATAACCCACTAACTCCACTTCTGGGCATTTACCCAAAGAAAATGAAAACATCAACTTGTAAAGATATTGCACCCCCATATTCACTGAAGAATTATATCAAATATCCAAATATGGACACAAACTAAATGTCCATCAATGGATAAAGGGATAAAGAAAGTATAGAATATAATTCAGCCATGAAAAGAAGGAAATCTTGCCACTCGGACGACATGGATTTGCCTTATGGACATTATGTTAAGTGAAATAAGACAGAAAAAGACAAATGCTATATGATCTCTCACTGCCATATGTTATCTTAAAAAATGAGCTCATGGATATGGAGAACTGATGGGAGGTTGCCAGAGGTCAGAATGGGGTGTGGGAAGGAAGATAGGAGAAATGGCAGGAGGGGGTTAAAAATAATAAAAATTTAGCTATAAATCATGATGATGTAATACACTCCATGGTCAATACTCAACATAGCAATACTGTTTTGTTGTTTTGCTTGAATGTTGATAAGAGAAATCTTAAAAGTTCTCATCATAAGACAAAAAATTGTGACTACATATATTGATGCAAGTTAACTAGTCTTGTGGTGATCATTTCACAATATATACAAATATGGAATCACTATGTCATACAACTGACACTATAATTTTATGTCAATTATATCTTAGTAAAACAATAACTGTATGTGTCTATTACTCTTTGAGGGAATAAAATACTCCCTTCTCATCATTCACGTTATTAGTGAGATACACTTAATTGATATTGAATGAATGCGGTCCTTAATGGCTAAAGTCCAAGTTTTAGGTTTGAGTTTGGATTTGATATAGTTTATACCTGGGCAATTAAACCCTAGTTTCATCATCTACATAATGGGGATGATAATAATTGTCTCATTCAAGCCTAGAGAATATCTGGGTTGGAAAATCAATGGGACTGATGTTCCGGGTCTCAAAGTACTATAGGAAACTATATAGGAGATTCCTTTTTTTGGAGGCTTTACCTTCAGTCTTGCTCAACCTAAGACCCAGTGAAGAAACAGCAGTTTGAAAAGCATGTAACTGCAACCCCCAAGCAGGAAGAATGTCACAGACAATGAGGTCCTAAGGAATGAGGGTTCAAGCCCCACAGTGGGTATTCTTGCACTGTGGAACTGCACTCAAAAGATAAGGTCACATAACATCTGGCTTTAAAAAACAGTAGGGTTCAACCTGGGAGCTATGAAAATCAGCGATGCTTATCTCTGGGAGTAACAGAGAGCTATAGGAAACTGAGACTCTGCACTTAAAGGGTCCTCACACAGTATCTCTTGGTCTGAGACCCATCAAATAAGCAGCAGTTATTAAAGCACGTGGGCCATAAATGAAGGAGACTTATTGACTAATTTTAGGGCATATGCCAGAGGGATCTGTAGGAACTGTCTCCATGAACAAAAGCACTCATGGGTGCCATTTTTCTTGCCTACCTGATCTGACACTGGAGGGCACCAATTCTGACACTCTTATCTACCTTGTTAGCATTGCTCACCCTTCCCTAGTGCTCCCTGTGAATCCATCCTTCCCAACCTGCCCACTAGGGCAGGTATCCCTCCAAGGTGACTCCTTTCCCAGGGAGGGGAGACTAGCCCCACCAACCAGCACACTGGTAACATGCACACCAACCCTTATAACTAGCCATGCCAGCGGCTAACACCACCCACCAATACACCCCAACAGACCCAACAATCAAACCCATGGGTTGGACTAACCCACATACCAGGATTCCCACAGTAGCTACAGCTGGGCCTCTCAGCCAACTGGGTAGGGGGCCAGCCCCACCCACCACCATATCTACAGGGGTCCTGGCCTAGTCTCAACAGAAAGTTGGGCACAGTCCACATAATGGACTTCCATGAAATGCTTGGTTCTGGTGACCAGGGAGAATTATGTTTCTGGGTCCACCCGGGATGCCTTTCACATAAGACCACTATGTTTAAGACCAGAAGATATAACTGATCACAGAGAGTCAGACAAAATAAGGAAAGAGAAGTATATTCCAAATAAAAGATAAAACCTCAGAAAAGAACTACATGAAATAGAGATAAGCATATACCTGGTAAAGAGATCAAAGTAATGGTCATGAAATGCTCACTGAATATGGGAGAATAATAAATAAACTTAGCATGAACTTCAACAAAGAGATTGAAAAAATGAAAAAAAAAGCCAATCAGAACTGAATAAATACAACAACTGAAATGAAAAATACACTAGATGGAAGTGACAGATTAGAGAATACAGAAGAATGGATGAGTGATGTAGAAGACAGAGTAGTAGAAATCCAAACTGAACAGAAAAATGGAAGAAGATTTTTAAAAAATGAAAACAGATTAAAGGACCTCTAGGATAACATGAAGCATAGTACATTAACATTATAGAGGTCCCAGAAGAAGAAGAAGAGAGAGAAAGGGGCAGAAAACTTATTTGAAGAAATAATAGTTGAAAACGTTCCTAAAAAGGGGAAGGAAGCAGGCATCTAGGTCCAGGAAGCACAGAGAAGCCCCAAAAAGAACCTAAACAGGTCAAGACACATAATTAAAATAGAAAAAATTAAAGACAAAAAGAATTTTAAAAGCAGCAAGAGAAAAGTAACTAGTTACATACAAAGGAATACCCAAAAGTCTATTAGTTGATTTTTCAGCAGCAACTTTGCAGGCCACTTAACAACCAAGGAAGGGCATAATATATTTAAAGCACTGAAAGGAAAAAAAAAATGCAACCAAGAATAATTTACCAAGCAATATTATCACTCAGAATTGAAGGACACAGTTTGCCAGATAAATAAAAAGTTAAGGTGTTCATCATCACTAAACTGGCCTTACAAGAAATGTTAAAAGAACTTCTTTAAGTACAAAAGAAAAGGCCATAAGAAAATATTCAAAGAAAAAAATGTATTAGTAAAAAAAAATCATATAATAAAGGTAATAAATCAATTTCTTTTAAAGTTAGTATGAAGGGTAAAAGAGAAAAAAATCAACTTTATCTACAATAATTAGTTAATGGATAAACAAAATGAAAACAATAAAGTATGACATCAAATATATAAATGCGGGTGAAGTAAAATACATAATGCTTGAACTTAAATGACCATCAACTTAAAAAAGACTTCTATATACATGTAGTCTTATATGTGAACCTCATCGTAACAACCAAAAGCCTAAAATCGATACATAAAAATTAAAGGGAAAGTAATCCAAGCTAACATAATGTCATCAAATTACAATGGAAAGGAACAAAAGAAGAAAGGAACAGAGAACTAAAAAAACACTAGAAAACAATTTAAAAATGGCAATACATACACACTGGTCAATAGTTACTTTAAATTTAAATAGACTAAACACTTCAATCAAAAAACATAAAGTGATGGAATAGATTTAAAAGAAAAGACCCATCTTTATGCTACCTACAAGAGACTCACTTCAAACTTAAAGACACATATAAAGTGAGAAGATGGAAAACATATACCATGCAAACAGAAGAGGAAAAAAAAAGCCAAGGTAGCAATATTTAGGCAAAATATACTTTGAAACAAAGGTGGCAGTAAGATACCAAGAAGGGTACTATATAAGGGTAAATGGATCAATCCAATAAGAGAATATAACAATTATAAACACTCAACAAACAAGCACCTAAAAACAAAGAAAATATTAACAGACATAAAGGGAAAAATTTACAATAATGCAATAATAGTAGGGAAACTATAACACCCCACTTACATCAATAGGTAGAGCCTCCAGACAGAAAGTCAATAAGGCAATGGTGACTTTGAATGATACATTAGATCAGATGGACTCAACAGATATATGCGAACATTTCATCCCCTAATAGCAGAACACCATTCTTTCCAAGTGCACTTGAAGCATTCTCCAGAATAAGTCCCATGAGGACTGAAATCATTTTAAGTATCTTTTTGGATAAAAATGGTATGAAAATTATAAGCAAATACTGGTAAAAAAAAATACATGAACACAGAGAGGCTAGATAACATGCTACTAAACAACCAATGGGTCAACAAAGAAATTGAAGAGGAAATATTTTGAGACAAATAAAAATGAAAACACAACATTTCAACATCTTCAAGACACTGCAAAAATACTTCTAAGAGATAAATTTATGGTGAAACAGGCTCACCTCAAAAACAAGAACAACTTCAAAGTCTAACCTTATACCTAAAGCAACTAGAAAACAAAGTGCATTGTTATTAGAAATAAGAAAATAACAAAGATCAGAACAGGAAAAAGAATGAAAAGAGGCAAAGGGAAAAAAATTAAAAAGATCAATGAGGGGCACCTTGGTGGTTCAGTTGGTTAAATGTCCAAATCTTGATTCCAGATCAGGTGTTGATTTCATGGTTGTGAGATCAAGCTCCACATCAGGCTCTGCGCTTGACAGCATGGAGTCTGCTTGGGATTGTCTCTCTTTCTCTCTCTCTGCCCTTTCCCTGCCTATAGGCATGTGTGCACTAGCTCTCTCTCTCAAAATACGTAAATTTTAAAAATAAATGTCAGTGAAGCTAAGCTCATTCCATAAAAAGATAAAATTGATATCTTTAACCAGTCTCATCAAGGAAACAAAGACAGAAGACTCAAATGAAATAAGAAATGAAAGAGTAGTTACAACGGACTCCACAGAAATACAAAGGATAGTGAAACTACTAAAAAAAAATTCTATGCCAATAAATTGGACAACCGAAAAATTGGATAAGTTTCTAGAAACATAATCTTCCAGGACTGAATAAAGAAGAAATAGAAAATCTGAATACTGGTTACTAGTAATAACTAAAGAATGAACCGGTCAACCATGCAATTAGAGAATAAATTTAAAAATATATGGAAACAAAGGAAAATGAAAATACAACAATCCAAACACTTTGGGATGCAGCGAAGACAGTCCTGAGAGGAAAATACATTGCAATCCAGGCCTATCTCAAGAAACAAGAAAAATCCCAAATACAAAATATAATAGCACACCTAAAGCGTCTAGAATCAGAAGAGCAAAGACACCCCAAACCCAGAAGAAGAAGAGAAATAATAAAGATCAGAGCAGAAATAAACAATATAGAATCCAAAAAAACTGTAGAGCAGATCAATGAAACCAAGAGTTGGTTCTTTGTAAAAATAAACAAAATTGATAAACGTCTAGCAATGCTTCTCAAAAAGAAAAGAGAGAGGACCCAAATAGATAAAATCATGAATGAAAATGGAATTATTACAACCAATCCCTCAGAAATACAAGCAATCATCAGGGAATACTATGAATAATTATATGCCAACAAACTGGACAACTTGAAAGAAATGGGCAAATTCCTAATCTCAAACAGGAAGAAATAGAAAACTTGAACAGACCCATAACCAGTGAAGAAATTGAATAAGTTGTCAAAAATCTCCCAACAAATAAGAGTCCAGGACCAGATGGCTTCCCTGGGGAATTCTACCAGACCTTTAAAGCAGAGATAATACCTATCCTTCTCAACCTGTTCCAAAAAATAGAAAGGAACGGAAAACTTCCAGACTCATTCTATAAAGCCAGCATTACTTTGATTCCTAAACCAGACAGAGACCCAGCAAAAAGAACTACAGGCCAATATCCCTGGTGAATATGGATGCAAAAATTCTCAATAAGATACTAGCAAATCGAATTCAATAGCATATAAAAAGAATTATTCACCATGATCAAGTGGGATTCATTCCTGGGATGCAGGGCTGGTTCAATATTCACAAATCAATCAATGTGACACATTACATTTATAAAATAAAAGGTAAGAACCATATGATCCTGTCAATCGATGCAGAAAAAGCATTTGACAAAAAACAGCAAATTTTCTTAATAAAAACCCTCGAAAGAGTCAAGATAGAAGGAACATACTTAAACATCTTAAAAGCCATTTATGAAAACTCCACAGCTAATATTATCCTCAATGGGGAAAACCTGAGAGCTTTCCCCCCTGAGATCAGGAACACGACAGGGATGTCCACTCTCACCGCTGTTGTTTAACATAGTATTGGAAGTCCTATCCTCAGCAATCAGACAACAAAATGAAATCAAAGGCATCAAAATTGGCAAAGACGAAGTCAAGCTTTCACTTTTTGCAGATGACATGATACTCTACATGGAAAACCCAATAGACTCCACCAAAAGTCTGCTAGAACTGATACATGAATTCAGCAAAGTCGCAGGAACAAAATTAATGTACAGAAATTAGTTGCATTTTTATACACCAATAATGAAACAACAGAAAGAAATAAAGAAACTGATCCCATTCACAATTGCACCAAGAATAAAAAATACCTAGGAATAAACCTAACCAAAGATGTAAAAGATGTGTATGCTGAAAACTATAGAAATCTTATGAAGGAAATTAAAGAAGACACAAAGAAATACAAAATAACATTCCATGCTCATGGATTGGAAGAGTAAATATCGTTAAAATGTTAATGCTACCGAAAGCTACCTACACATTCAATGCAATCCCAATCAAAATTGCACCAGCATTCTTCTCAAAGATAGAACAAACAATCCTAAAATTTGTATGGAACCACAAAAGACCCCAAATACCAAAGGAATATTGAAGAAGACCAAAGCGGAGGCATCACAATCCCAGACTTTAGCCTCTACTACAAAGCTGTAATTAGCAAGACAGCATGGTATTGGCACAAAAACAGACACATAGACCAAGGGAATAGAGACTCCAGAATTGGACCCCAAATGTATGGGCAACTAATCTTTGACAAAGCAGGAAAGACTATCCAATGGAAAAAAAAAAGACAGTCTATTTAACAAATGGTGCTGGGAGAACTGGACAACAACATGCAGAAGAATGAAACTAGACCACTTTCTTACAGCATTCCAAAAATAAACTCAAAATGGATGAAGGACCTGAATGTGAGACAGGAAACCATCAAAACCCTAGAGGAGAAAGCAGGAAAAAACCTCTCTGATCTCAGCTGCAGCAATTTCTTACTTGACACAGCTCCAAAGGCAAGAGATTTAAAGCAAAAATGAACTATTGGGACCTCATGAAGATAAAAATCTTCTGCACTTCAAAGGAAACAATCAACAAAACTAAAAGGCAACCGACTGAGTGGAAAAAGATATTTGCAAATGACATATTGGAGAAAGGGCTAGTATCCAAAATCGATAAAGAACTAAAAAAAACACCCCACACCCAAAAAACAAATAATCCATTGAAGAAATGGGCAGAAAACATGAATAGACACTTTTCTAAAAAAGACACCCAGATGGCCAACAGGCACAAGAAAAGATGCTCAACGTCACTCCTCATTAGGGAAATGCAAATCAAAACCACCATGAGATACCACTTCATGCTGGTCAGAGTGGCAAAAATGAACAAATCAGGAGACTATAGATGCTGCTGAGGATGTGGAGAAATGGGACCCCTCTTGCACTGTTGGTGGGAATGCAAACTGGTGCAGCCACTCTGGAAAACAGTGTGGAGGTTCCTCAAAAAATTAAAAATAGAGAGGAAGATCGTGGCGTAAGAGGACACTGGGCTCACCGCGGGTCCTGCTGATCACTTAGATTCTACCTACACCTGCCTAACTAACCCAGAAAACCACCAGAAGACTAGCAGAACGGAGTCTCCCGAGCCAAGCGCAGACGAGAGGCCCACGGAAGAGAGTAGTAAGGGCGGAGAGGCTGTGCGCGCTCCACGGACTGGCAGGAGGGAGCCGGGGCAGAGGGGCAGCTCGCCGGCCAAGCAGAGACCCTGAGTCTGGCTCGCAAAAGTGAAGGGGCCGGAGAGAGTGTGTTCTGACACCAAGCGTGACTTAGCATCTGGGAGGTCTCGGAAAGCGGAAAGGCTGGAGGACAAAGGGAGGGAGAGTTGATGAGCTCCGAGAGGACAGAGTTATTTGGTGGGGAACAAAGGCACTAGCCAGTGCCATCTCCCTCGCCCATCCACGAGCCAAAATCCCAAAGGGAACCAGTTCCTGCCAGGGAACTAGCTTGCACCGTGCAAACACCCAATGCTGTGGTTCTGCAGAGACAAACCTCCCGCACCGGGTCTGACTCCCTCCCACTGCCACAGGGCCCCTCCTGAAGTGGATCACCTAAGGAGAAGTGAGCTAAGCCTGCCCCTCCTGCCACCTTGCCTACACACCCCAGCTAATACGCCAGATCCCCAGCATCACAAGCCTGGCAGTGTGCAAGTAGCCCAGACGGGCCACGCCACCCCACAGTGAATCCCGCCCCTAGGAGAGGGGAAGAGAAGGCACACACCAGTCTGACTGTGGCCCCAGCGGTGGGCTGGGGGCAGACATCAGGACTGACTGTGGCCCCACCCACCAACTCCAGTTATACACCACAGCACAGGGGAAGTGCCCTGCAGGTCCTCACCACGCCAGGGACTATCCAAAATGACCAAGCAGAAGAATTCCCCTCAGAAGAATCTCCAGGAAATAACAACAGCTAATGAACTGATCAAAAAGGATTTAAATAATATAACAGAAAGTGAATTTAGAATAATAGTCATAAAATTAATCACTGGGCTTGAAAACAGTATAGAGGACAGCAGAGAATCTCTTGCTACAGAGATCAAGGGACTAAGGAACAGTCACGAGGAGCTGAAAAGCGCTTTAAATGAAATGCAAAACAAAATGGAAATGACGACAGCTCGGATTGAAGAGGCAGAGGAGAGAATAGGTGAACTAGAAGATAAAATCATGGAAAAAGAGGAAGCTGAGAAAAAGAGAGATAAAAAATCCAGGAGTATGAGGGGAAAATTAGAGAACTAAGTGATACACTAAAAAGAAATAATATACGCATAATTGGTATCCCAGAGGAGGAAGAGAGAGGGAAAGGTGCTGAAGGGGTACTTGAAGAAATAATAGCTGAGAACTTCCCTGAACTGGGGAAGGAAAAAGGCATTGAAATCCAAGAGGCACAGAGAACTCCCTTCAGACATAACTTGAATCGATCTTCTGCACGACATATCATAGTGAAACTGGCAAAATACAAGGATAAAGAGAAAATTCTGAAAGCAGCAAGGGGTAAACATGCCCTCACATATAAAGGGAGACCTATAAGACTCGTGACTGATCTCTCTTTTGAAACTTGGCAGGCCAGAAAGAATTGGCACGAGATTTTCAGGGTGCTAGACAGAAAAAATATGCAGCCAAGAATCCTCTATCCAGCAAGTCTGTCATTTAGAATAGAAGGAGAGATAAAGGTCTTCCCAAACAAACAAAAACTGAAGGAATTTGTCACCACTAAACCAGCCCTACAAGAGATCCTAAGGGGGACCCTGTGAGACAAAGTCCCAGAGACATCACTACAAGCATAAAACATACAGACATCACAATGACTCTAAACCCGTATCTTTCTATAATAACACTGAATGTAAATGGACTAAATGCGCCAACCAAAAGACATAGGGTATCAGAATGGATTAAAAAAACAAGACCCATCTATTTGCTGTCTACAAGAGACTCATTTTAGATCTGAGGACACCTTTAGATTGAGAGTGAGGGGATGGAGAACTATTTATCATGCTACTGGAGGCCAAAAGAAAGCTGGAGTAGCCATACTTATATCAGAAAAACTAGACTTTAAATTAAAGGCTGTCGGGGCGCCTGGGTGGAGCAGTCAGTTAAGCGTCCGACTTCAGCCAGGTCACGATCTCGTGGTCCATGGGTTCGAGCCCCGCATCAGGCTCTGGGCTGATGGCTCAGAGCCTGGAGCCTGTTTCCGATACTGTGTCTCCCTATCTCTCTGCCCCTCGCCCGTTCATGTTCTGTCTCTCTCTGTCCCACAAATAAATAAACGTTGAAAAAAAAAATTAAAAAAAAAAATTAAAGGCTGTAACAAGAGATGAAAAAGGGCATTATATAATAATTACAGGGTCTATCCACCAGGAAGAGCTAACAATTATAAATGTCTATGTGCTGAATACCGGAGCCCCCAAATATATAAAACAATTACTCATAAACATAAGCAACCTTATTGAGAAGAATGTGGTAATTGCAGGGGACTTTAACACCCCACTTACAGAAATGGATAGATCATCTAGACACATGGTCAATAAAGAGACAAGGGCCCTGAATGACACATTGGATGAGATGGACTTGACAGATATATTTAGAACTCTGCATCCCAAAGCAACAGAATATACTTTCTTCTCGAGTGCACATGGAACATTCTCCAAGATAGATCATATACTGGGTCACAAAACAGCCCTTCATAAGTTTACAAGAATTGAAATTATACCATGCTTACTTTCAGACCACAATGCTATGAAGCTTGAAATCAACCACAGGAAAACATCTGGAAAACCTTCAAAAGCATGGAGGTTAAAGAACACCCTACTAAAGAATGAGTGGGTCAACCAGGCAATTAGAGAAGAAATTAAAAAATATATGGAAACAAACGAAAATGAAAATACAACAATCCAAATGCTTTGGGACGCAGCAAAGGCAGTCCTGAGAGGAAAATACATGGCAATCCAGGCCTATCTCAAGAAACAAGAAAAATCCCAAATACAAAATCTAACAGCACACCTAAAGAAAATAGAAGCAGAACAGCAAGGCAGCCTAAAGGCAGCCAGCAGAAGAAGAGAAATCATAAAGATCAGAGCAGAAATAAACAATATAGAATCCAAAAAAACTGTAGAGCAGATCAACGAAACCAAGAGTTGGTTTTTTGAAAAAATAAACAAAATTGACAAACCTCTAGCCAGGCTTCTCAAAAAGAAAAGGGAGATGACCCAAATAGATAAAATCATGAATTAAAATGGAATTATTACAACCAATCCCTCAGAGATACAAGCAATTATCAGGGAATGCTATGAAAAATATATGCAACAAATTGGACAACCTGGAAGAAATGGACAAATTCCTAAACACCCACACTCTTCCAAAACTCAATCAGGAGGAAAGAGAAAGCTTGAACAGACCCATAACCAGCGATGAAATTGAATCGGTTATCAAAAATCTCCCAACAAATAAGAGTCCAGGACCAGATGGCTTCCCAGGGGAGTTCTACCAGATGTTTAAAGCAGAGATAATACCTATCCTTCTCAAGCTATTCCAAGAAATAGAAAGGGAAGGAAAACTTCCAGACTCACTCTATGAAGCAAGTATTACTTTGATTCCTAAACCAGACAGAGACCCAGTAAAAAAAGAGAACTACAGGCCAATATCCCCGATGAATATGGATGCAAAAATTCTCAATAAGATACTAGCAAATCGAATTCAACAGCATATAAAAAGAATTATTCACCATGATCAAGTGGGATTCATTCCTGGGATCCAGGGCTGGTTCAACATTTGCAAATCAATCAACGTGATACATCACATTAATGAAAGAAAAGATAAGAACCATATGATCCTGTCAATCGAAGCAGAAAAGGCCTTTGACAAAATTCAGCATCCTTTCTTAATAAAAACCCTTGAGAAAGTCGGGATAGAAGGAACATACTTAAACATCATAAAAGCCATTTATGAAAAGCCCACAGCTAACATCATCCTCAATGGGGAAAAACTGAGAGCTTTTTCCCTGAGATCAGGAACACGACAGGGATGCCCACTCTCACCGCTGTTGTTTAACATAGTGCTGGAAGTTCTAGCATCAGCAGTCAGACAACAAAAGGAAATCAAAGGCATCCAAATTGGCAAAGATGAACTCAAGCTTTTGATTTTTGCAGATGACATGATAATATACATGGAAAATCCGATAGACTCCACCAAAAGTCTGCTAGAACTGATACATGAATTCAGCAAAGTTGCAGGATACAAAATCAATGTACAGAAGTCAGTTGCATTCTTATACACTAACAATGAAGCAACAGAAAGACAAATAAAGAAACTGATCCCATTCACAATTGCGCCAAGAAGCATAAAATACCTAGGAATAAATCTAACCAAAGATGTAAAGGATCTGTATGCTGAAAACTATAGAAAGCTTATGAAGGTAACTGAAGAAGATATAAAGAAATGGAAAGACATTCCCTGCTCAGGGATTGGAAGAGTAAGTATTGTCAAAATGTCAATACCACCCAAAGCTATCTACACATTCAATGCAATCCCAATCAAAATGGCACCAGCATTCTTCTCGAAACTAGAACAAGCCATCCTAAAATTCATATGGAACCACAAAAGGCCCCAAATAGCCAAAGGAATTTTGAAGAAGACCAAAGCAGGAGGCATCACAATCCCAGACTTTAGCCTCTACTACAAAGCTCTCATCATCAAGACAGCATGGTATTGGCACAAAAACAGACACATAGACCAATGGAATAGAATAGAAACCCCAGAACTAAACCCACAAACGTATGGCCAACTCATCTTTGACAAAGCAGGAAAGAACATCCAATGCAAAAAAGACAGTCTCTTTAACAAATGGTGCTGTGAGAACAGGACAGCAACATGCAGAAGGTTGAAACTAGACCACTTTCTCACACCATTCACAAAAATAAACTCAAAATGGATAAAGAACCTGAATGTGAGACAGAAAACCATCAAAACTCTAGAGGAGAAAGCAGGAAAAGACCTCTCTGACCTCAGCCGTAGCAATCTCTTACTCGACACATCCCCAAAGGCAAGGGAATTAAAAGCAAAAATGAACCCCTGGGACTTTATGAAGATAAAAAGCTTCTGCACAGCAAAGGAAACAACCAAGAAAACTAAAAGGCAACCAATGGAATGGGAAAAGATATTTGCGAATGACATATCGGACAAAGGGCTAGTATCCAAAACCTATAAAGAACTCACCAAACTCCACACCTGAAAAACAACCCAGTGAAGAAATGGGCAGAAAACAAGAATAGACACTTCTCTAAAGAAGACATCCGGATGGCCAACAGGCACATGAAAAGATGCTCAACGTTGCTCCTTATCAGGGAAATACAAATCAAAACCACACTCAGGTATCACCTCACGCCAGTCAGAGTGGCTAAAATGAACAAATCAGGAGACTATAGATGCTGGAGAGGATGTGGAGAAATGGGAACCCTCTTGCACTGTTGGTAGGAATGCAAATTGGTGCAGCCACTCTGGAAGACAGTGTGGAGGTTCCTCAGAAAATTAAAAATAGACCTACCCTATGACCCAGCAATAGCACTGCTAGGAATTTACCCAAGGGATGCAGGAGTACTGATGCATAGGGGCGCTTGTACCCCAATGTTTATAGCAGCACTCTCAACAATAGCCAAAGTATGGAAAGAGCCTAAATGTCCATCAACTGATGAATGGATAAAGAAATTGTGGTTTATATACACAATGGAGTACTACATGGCAATGAGAAAGAACAAAATATGGCCCTTTGTAGCAACGTAGATGGAACTGGAGAGTATGATGCTAAGTGAAATAAGCCATACAGAGAAAGACAGATACCATATGTTTTCACTTTTATGTGGATCCTGAGAAACTGGACAGAAACCCATGGAGGAGGGGAAGGAAAAAAAAAAAAAAGAGGTTAGAGTGGGAGAGAGCCAAAGCATAAGAGACTCTTGAAAACTGAGAACAAACTGAGGGTTGATGGGGGGTGGGAGGGAGGGGAAGGTGGGTGATGGGTATTGAGGAGGGCACCTTTTGGGATGAGCACTGGGTGTTGTATGGAAATCAATTTGACAATAAATTTCATATATTGGAAAAAAAATTAAAAATAGACCTACCCTATGACCCAGCAATAGCACTACTAGGAATTTACCCAAGGGATACAGGAATGCTGATGCATAGGGGCACTTGCACCCCAATGCTTACAGCAGCACTTTCAACAATAGCCAAAGTATGGAAAGAGCCTAAATGTCCATCAACTGACGAATAAAGAAATTGTGGTTTATATATACAATGGAGTACTACGTGGCAATGAGAAAGAATGAAATCTGGCATTTGCAGCAACATGGATGGAACTGGAGGTTATTATGCTAAATGCAATATGTCAGTCAGAGAAAGACAGATACCGTATGTTTTCACTCATATATGGATCCTGAGAAACTTAACAGAAGACCACGGGGGAGAGGAAGGGAGAAAAAAGTTACAGAGAGGGAAGGAGGCAAACCATGAGAGACTCTTAAATACTGAGAACAAACTGAGGGTAGATGGGGGGTGAGGGAGAGGGGAAAGTGGGTGATGGGCATTGAGGAGGGCACCTGTTGGGATGAGCACTGGGTGTTGTATGGAAACCAATTTGACTATAAATTATATATAAAAATAAATAAATAAACAACTGAGATTAAATGTAAAAATTCCTTTGGAGAAAACGCAAATTGCTAAAAGATATAATTTAGAGAATTTGAATATCCCATTATCTGTGTGAATTTATAAATAAAATTCTTTCCTTAGAGAAAATGAATTCATTCTACAAAGCCTGCACTACTCTAATACCAAACCAGATAAGACACTATGGAAAAAAAGAACTATAGGCCAATATCCCTCATCAACATGGATGCGAATATCATCAATATTAGCAAGCTGAATTTAATAATACGTTAAAAGGATCATTTACCATGTCCCAGTGAGATTTATTCCAGGGATATAAGTATGGTTCAATATTCAAATATCAATCAACGTGATATACCACATTAATAAAATAAGATAAAAATCATATTATCATTTCAATAGATGCAAAAAAGTATTTGACAAAGGACACATATGGTAAATTCACAGCTAGCATCATACCTAATAATGAAAGCTGAAAGCTTTTCCTCGATGATCAAGAATAAGAATAGGATGTCCACTCCTGCCACTTTTATTCACTATAAATCTGGAAATCTAGGCACCGCAAACAGACAACAAGAAGAAATAATAGGTATCTGAAGTGATAAGGAAGAAGAAAAACTCACTATTTGCAGATGGCATAACACAATATAGAAAAAACCCTAAACGCCACCAAAAAACTATTGGAATAAATAAATACATTTTCAGGATATAAAATTAACACAGAAATCTATTGTGTTTCTATATACTAATAACCTACAATCAGAAAATTAAGAATATGATCTACAATTATATCAAATAGAATACCTAGGAATAAATTTAACCAAGGAGGTGAAATATCTGTACCTTGAAAACCATAAGAATTGATGAAGGAAATTAAAGATGACACAAATAAATGGAAAGATATGCCAGGTTTATGGATTAGAATATTGTTAAAATGTCCATGCTACCCAACACAAACTACAAATTCAGTGCAATCCCTATTAAAATACCAGTAACATTTTCACAGACCTAGAACAAATAGTCCCAAAATTTGTATGGAACCATGAAAGATTCCAAATAACCAAAGTAATACTTTTAAAGTTTATTTATTTATTTTTGAGAGAGAGAGAGAGTGTGTGTGCACACAACAGGGAGGGGCAGAGAGAGAGGGAGAGAGAATCCCAAGCAGGTTCCATGTTATCAGTGCAGAGTCTAATATGGGGCTCAAATTCACAAACTGTGAGATCATGACCTGAGCTGAAACCGAGAGTTGGATGCTTAACTGACTGAGCCACCCAGGCGCCCCTAGACAGAACAATCTTAAGAAAAAAGAACAAAATTGAAGGTATCACAATCCCAGATTTCAAACCACTAACAAAGCTATAATAATCAAAACAGTATGATGCTGGCACAAAAATATATAGATCAATATAAGTAACAGGATAGAAAGCTCACTTATATGGTCACTTAATCTAGGACAAAGAAGGCAAGAACACACAATGGGGAAAAATCATCTTTTCAATAAATGGTATCAGGAAATTTGGACAAAAACAAAAATCACTTTCTCACACTCTGTATAAACATAAACTCAAAATGGGTTAAAAACTTAAGTGTAAAACATAAAACTCTTGAAAGGAAAAAAAATAGGCAGTAAGCTCTTGGACATCAGTCTTTTTTGGATCTGTGTCCTCAGGCAAGGGCAATAAAAGCAAACTGGGACTACATCAAACTAAAAAGCTTTTTCACAGCAAAGGAAATCATCAACAAAACAAAAAGGCAACCTACAGAATGTGAGAAAATATGTGCAAATGATATATTCAATAAGGAGTTAGTATCCAAAATATATCATGAACTAATATAACTTAACACTGATCAATCAAGTACCAACCAACCTGATTAAATAATGGGAAAAATGGGAAGAGAACATGAATAGACATTTTCCCAAAGAGTTGTATGATGTCAGAAAGACACATGAAAAATTCTCAATATCATTACCAGGGAAAGGCAAATCAAAACGATTATATCACCTCACACCTGTCAAAATGGGCACTATAAAAAAAAAAAAAAAAACAAGAAATAAACTGTTGGAGAAAATATAGTAAAAAGGGAGTCCTTATTTACTGTTAGTGGGAACACTAATTGTTACAGCAAATATGGAAAAAAATATAGTTTCTTTTTATTTTTTTTTCTTTTTTTTTTCAACGTTTATTTATTTTTGGGACAGAGAGAGACAGAGCATGAACGGGGAGGGGCAGAGAGAGAGGGAGACACAGAATCGGAAACAGGCTCTAGGCTCTGAGCCATCAGCCCAGAGCCTGACGCGGGGCTGGAACTCACGGACTGCGAGATCGTGACCTGGCTGAAGTCAGATGCTTATCCGACTGCGCCACCCAGGCGCCCCTATAGTTTCTTTAAAAAATTAAAAATAGCAATACCACATGATCCATCAATTGCATTTCTGGGTATTTATCCAATGAAAACTAAAACACTACTTTTAAAGATGTATGCACCCCTATGATCAGTGCAGCGATATCTACAATAGTATGGAAGCAATCCAAGTATCCATCAAAAAATGAATGGATAAAGAAGATGTGCTACATATATGCAATGGAATATTAGCCATAACAACAAATGAAATGTTGACATTTGTGACAACATGGTTGGATCTAGAGATTATTATGCTAAATGAAATAAGTCAGAGAAAGACACATACCAGATGATTTCACCTATAAGTAGAACCTAAAAAAACAAAACAAATGAGTAAACATACTACCCAGAAACAGACTCACAAATACAGAGAAAAACTGGTGGTTGCTAGAAGGGAAAGGAGTGAGGTGATGGGCAAAATACATAAAGGGGATTGACAGGTATAAACTTCCAATTATAAAACAAATAAGTCGACATTGGATGTCAAATATAGCATAGGGAATATAATCAGTAATATGGTAATAATTTTGTATGGTGACAGATGGTACTATACTTATGGTTAGCAGTTTATTATGTATATAAATGTTGAATCATTGTTGTATATTCGCATTAAAAATAATAAGAAATAATTGTCTCACAGATTTTAAAGATAGCAACAGAAAAGTTTCTAACGCTTTTGCTTTCACATAGTAGGCCCTTAATTTTTTCTTCTAGCTCTATGAATGATCCTTCGCACTAACCAGTTTATTTTATTTTTGTTTTGATACTTAAAAGTTACGTTCAGGGCATTGGGATGATAGGTAGATTCTCACTCCAGTGCTTTGAGTACAACTTGCAGTAACTTTCTAAGATCACCCCTAGTGTGCCCCCTCAGTGCTTTGGTCTTACACTCTGTATCAAATTGCTTGTGTAACCTCTCAGTATGGCTTCCTACTAAACTCCTGGTTGGCAGGCGAAGAATTATCCAGTTTCAATTTTACTTCAAATCCCCAACCACTATGAAAAACAAAAACTACTTATAAGTTGTGCCCAATTTTCTAACATTTTTAAAGGTTTATTTACAGTAAAACCTTGGTTTGTGAGCAGAATTTGTTCCAGAAACATGCTTGTAATCCAAAGCACTTGTATATCAAAGCAAGTTTCCCTATAAGAAACAGTGGAAACTAAGATGATTCACTCCACAGCCCAAACTTATTCACATAAAAATGATTACAATACTGTAATATAATACAAAATGATAAAGAAAATAGGAAATATAAAGAAAAATAAATTAATCAGCACTTACCTTTGAAAACCTTCATGGCAGGTGTGAGGGAGACAAGAGAGGAGGGTTATTGTGTAGGACAACTTTCACTATCACTAACAGATGTTGAGTACAATACAGTATGAATAAGCTCTTGTCATATACTGTATTTAATGTGGCAATAAGGCAGCAGAGGAAAGGGTCTCTATCTGCAGGCAGCCTGATCTAGAACGAAGCAAAGCATTCCTAAGTTCACTATAGTACGGAAAAGCAAAGGACTGTCCATAGGTGCTTGAAGTGACAAAAAATACACTAGTGCCAGTTGTGGGCACCTTCCAATGTTCTGAAAAATTACTGATTTCTGCCAAACAACTTGGCCTGAGACTGAGCATTCAAGCATGGGAGATGATCACCCACAATCCCACAGAGAGAGAGAGAGAGGGAGAGAGAGGGAGAGAACCATTGGTTCAGTTGTGATTATGTGATGTTTGGCATCATGTAATATTCCCTGTACTTGTAGTACTTGCAGTACTACTAGGTCACGTACTGCAAGACATCACTTGTTTATCAAGTTAAAATTTATTAGAGATGTTTGTCTTATGGAACACTCGCAGAACAAGGTACTCGCAGTCCAAAGTTTTACTCTATTTTGAGAGAGAGAGAGAGAGAGAGAGAGAGAGAGAGAGAGAGAATCCCAAGCAGGCTCTGTGGTGTCAGTGCAGAACCCCACACAGGGTCTGATCTCATGAACTGTGAGATCATGACCTGAGCTGAAATCAAGAATCAGACGCTTAACCCACTGGGCCAACCAGGTGCTCTCCAATGTTCTAATTTCTAATGAATTGTTACCTAGATTTGAAAAATCTTCAAAAGACTGTTACAGCTGTTATTTTTCTCCAACCACTTTATATTTCTTTGTGCAGAAAAACAATTTCAGTCAATTACACTAGCAAGCAACTGTAGCTTAGACTTTCCCGTGACTGTCATAAATGAGAAATGTTCTAGGAAATGAATAGTTGTAAGGATTGAGTCTTCTGATGGGAGCTGTCTATTACCCGACTGACATTTGTGGGGACTTGATTAACTACCTCGGTTCATCTGAGATAACTATGCAGACAGTCTTGAGCTGTTTTTTTTCACTTACTAAATGAATTTAAGTTACTTCCTGGTTGTGTCCTAATTACACATGGCATTTCCAAGTTTGTTTCAAATGACAACTATGACTCAAAAGTGTCTTAAAAGTGGAAATATCCTTGACATGAGTTTAAAAGTAGCATTTTATAATTTTTTCATGCCTTGGAATTAGATGCAACTTTTATTTTCACACTTAATTGTGAAGTAGGCTACTTTAGTGTATTAGTTCTTTCTCTCTCTTCCCCCCCCCACAAATCCCTAAAGTATTTGCCCAGAATTCACAATTTAGAAAGAATATTAAAACAAGTATGTACCAATACAATAGAGCACGGATTCAACAAATTACTGTCTATGTATTTAATGGAGTATTATAGGGCAGTGAAAGTAATATATTGATATGAAATGCTCTCCAAGTACATTCAGTACAAAAAAATATAGTATAAAATATGCTCTAGGTATAGTTCTTGTATATATACCCCTACACTTTTACCCCTATACTAGTGCACCTAGACACATTCTTTGTACTACATTTTTATAATTAATATTTATATATATATATTCCTTTTACCTGTTAGTTTATTAATATTTTATCATATTATATGCTTATAACTGCAGTGACTTTCTGGGAAGATACATAAGAAATTTATAATTAGTTACCTCTTTGAAGAAGAACTGAGTGACTTTGGAACAGAGATTAGGGCAGTTGAGTTAGAACAAGAAAACTGACAAACTTGCATAGTTCACCTTTTTCACTTAATTGCTTATTTTTTTTTAATTTTTTTTCCAACGTTTATTTATTTTTGGGACAGAGCAAGACAGAGCATGAACGGGGGAGGGGCAGAGAGAGAGGGAGACACAGAATCGGAAACAGGCTCCAGGCTCTGAGCCATCAGCCCAGAGCCCGAGGCGGGGCTCAAACTCCCAGACTGCGAGATAGTGACCTGGCTGAAGTCGGACGCTTAACCGACTGCACCACCCAGGCGCCCCACTTAATTGCTTATTAATTTGGAGTGTTGAGTGAGATATATTATGGAATGTTAAAAGTCGTTCCTCAAGCTTTCCCTTAATGCCGTGAATGTGGCAAAAGTGTTTTTATTTTCCTCTCCTCCTCTAACACTCACTGATAATAACCAAATAGAGAAGTAAATATCCTCAACTTCAAATCGCAATTAACAAACAGTATCTGCCAAATAAAATAAAATTTTTGTCAAAATCAAGATGTGTATACAGAACTGCTACATACCTTCTTGGCCTCAGGCAGCGTGCGGATTTTTCTAAAACAGTCTTAAAAGGCTCATCAAATGTGATGAGTCTTTATCTAAATGCTGTAACAAGCTATACAAGAAGTGAGGCAGAAATATCTTTTCATGGCCTCAATTCAGTATAGCAAAAAATGAAGAAAAGCTGAAGGAGGTAAAATAAATATTATATGTTCTATCAGTGATGCACAGAGACAGATGAGCAAATATAGATGACAAATCACATAAGCAGATTATATAAAGGCTTCCCCTTGAGCCACACCAATCTTTTATTGCCCCAATGAACATCAATCCCCATCTCTATTCTTCTGCAAAGTATTGGCTTGGATGGACCTGTCCTCATTTAAAAAGAAATAATAACCTGAAAAGAACCAGCATTATACCAACCCCAAAATATATTTTTAACTGAGTTATAAACATTAGAAGTGGAATTAACTTCCCCAAATCTTCAGACATAGAGTTCTCCATACTCCAAGTAATTAATGATCGCAAGTCAGTTTTGTGGAAAAAATATTTTTTTCAAAGGCACAGTGAGGGATATTAAAGAGAAACTGATAAGCAAAATAAGGAGATTGGATGTACTCTGACAAAATTACTAGACAGAAAAATAGAATCATTAATAAAACCAAAATAAGAGCAATATTACCAAAGACAGGCAGACAGTCTTTTAAAAAGTTCTACAAAATGGGGCACCTGGGTGGCTCAGTTGGTTAAGTGTCCGACTTTGGCTCAGGTCATGAGCTCACAGTTCACGAGTTTGAGCCCCCGCTTCGGGCTCTGTGCGAACAGTTCAGAGCCTGGAGTCTGCTTCGTACACTGTGTCTCCCTCTCTTTCTGCCCATCCCTGCTCACACTCTGTCTTTCTCTCAAAAATAAATATTTTTTAAAAAGTTCTACAAAACATATTGAAATTTAAGCAACAGATAAAGAAGATCAGAAAAATGACGCTAGATATGGAAGAAAGGGAGATTCAAATAAGTACAGTTTACATTCCTAAAAAAAAAAATAGAACCAAGAACAGAGATGAAAAATATAATTATATACACATAGAAATACACATATACATATATAGATAAATGATATTACAGATTAAAAAACCTGTGTCCTAGGAAAAACTGATGAAAATAATTTACTACTAAACATATCATGATAACAATTTTTACACTTAAAATATAATTAAAGAATCCTCTGGAAATTGTCATTACTCAGTAAAAATCATTCCAAACTCAGACTTTTCAGTATCCAAAATTCAATGTCCAAAATAAAGTGAACTGTTACACAAACATTCTTTATTTATTTATTTATTTATTTATTTATTTATTTATTTATTTAATTTTTTAATGTTTTTATTTATTTTTGAGACAAAGAGAGACAGAGCATGAGCAGGGGAGGGGCAGAGAGAGAGGGAGATACAGAACCGGAAGCAGGCTCCCGGCCCTGGGCTGTCAGCACAGAGCCTGATGCGGGGCTCAGACCCATGGATTGTGAGATCATGACCTGAGCCGAAGTCATATACTTACCTGACTGAGCCACCCAGGTGCCCCAACAAACATTTTTTAATACTATGACATGTGATCAAGAAAACTGTCATTCATACATAAAAAACATATAATGTCATGTATGCAAGAACTCAGATAAAATATGGGGTGACCCTATTTCACAGTTTACCCAAATTCATTTATGCCTATAGTTCAATATTGGTATTAAGAATTCTCTTTTCATTTTTAAACATGTCTTGATTTGGACAAAAGATTTTGTATTCACACTAATAAGCCCTACTTGAAAGAAAGAAAACACTTGATGATAAAATTTAACCATTTACAATATATATATACAAATAAAAAATTCAGAAATGGCAACAATGAAACATGTTTCTGCTCTGACATGTAAAGAACTTTGAGGTCCTCACCCGAATCCTAAGAAAAATTTTACGCAAATTGAAAACAGTGGATTTTCTCGAACTCCTCAGAGAATTGTGCTTACAAAGCAAATTACCACCCTGGGCTCTGTACAGACAAGTGAATACAATGAACCATAGCAGCTTCTCTGGAACAGAGCTGCCGAAGCCTAAAATTGGTGGGCACACTTAAATAGTAACTTGGGTGAACTGCAGAAGGCAGAGTACGAGCATGAGAGGGGGAACCCTGGGTGCAGGGCCTGTAGTTTTCATGGAGCCCCCATATTTTTATGCATTTTGCCTCCAGAAATGCCCACCAAGTTCTCAATCTGAAAAGTCAAGATAAATCCTATTTTGGTAGGAGTGTGAGAATAGTGATTTTTAAAGAAATAATCCTAGAATCTTCACTAAAATAAAGGCTTATTTTGGTGACAAGACCTTCTAAAGGCTTCTCCACGATAGAGAAAGGAAATGACCCATCCCCATCTGTCTCTGGTCTTCCTGTCTCACCTAAGGGAGGAATGAAAGCTGAGACACTTTTGTGGAGGTCACGGTCCAGGGACAGAGAACCACTGAAAGATTGAAATTTAATCACGAGATTACAGATTTCATTTACCTGTCACAACCTCACCAGGGCTCCAGACTACAATAATGGATTACAGCTGAAAGGACTGCAAGGTGCAGATTCCATTTAAGATTTTTAGGGAAACTCAAAAATAATAAAGAAGAAAAAAAAAGGACATTAGAGAAAGTTAACATATAAAGCTATAGCAAACATTAAACACTGTCCTACTCTAACTCAATTAACATGAAACCACACTAAAGGCCCATTTCTCACATTTCTCATTACCCGATATATCATGTCCAGCTTTCAACTAAAATGTTACATGCTAAAAGGCAAGGGGAAAAGAAGTCTGAAGAGACAAATCAAGCATTAGAATGAGACACAGAGATGGAATTATCGGAGAATTTCATATAACTATGACTATAACTATAACTAAATTTAAGATCTCAAATGGTAAAAGTAAGCACCATGCAGAAGCTGATAGGTAATATAAGCAGAGAGATGGAAACTCTAGTAAAAAAAGAAATGCTAAACCTAAAACACTAAAAAAATGTTAAATCTAAAAAGACTATCACAGGGGTACCTGAGTGGCTCAGTCATCTGAGTGTCCAACTCTTGATATCTGCTCAGGTCATGATCCCAGGGTCCTGGAATGGAGGCCCACAATGAGCTCTATTCTGAGCATGGAACCTACGTAAGATTCTCTCTCTCATTCCCTGTCCCTCTCCCCTACTTACACATTCTCAAAATAAAATAAAGTAAAATAAAATAAAATAAAATAAACTATTAGAAATAAAGAGTGGATTTGATGGGCTTATCAATGACCTGGGGACAGTTGAGGAAAAAGAAAATCAGTGACCTTGAGGACAGGCCAATAGAAACTTACCAAATCGAAACACAATGAGAAAAACTAATATAAGAACAGAACAGAAAATCAAAGAACTGTGGTGTAATTTCAAAAGGTATAATATGAATAATTGAAATACCAAAATAAGAATAGCAGAGAAGGGAATAGAAGAAATATTTTTAAAGAAATAATGGCTGAATTTTTTTTTCAAAATTAATGACAGATACCAAACCACAAATACACAAAGCTCAGAGAACACAAAGCAAAAGACATACCAAAAAATCTGTACCTAGACACATCATACTCACACTGCAGAAACCCTGAAAGAAGGTGGAAATCTTTAAAGAAGCTAGAGGAAAAAATAAGAGAAGAAAAATGTTAAGAATTATAGTGGATTTCTCATCAAAAATTACAAGAGGAAGAACATGAAATAGTTAAAATAGTGAAAGAAAACCAGATATAAAAGGAAGCATGTGGGAATAAACTACATTCAGATTGCTCAGCAAATTTCTTCTATTTTGTGTAGCTTATATCTTCTTAAAGCAAACCTTATTTCTACTCCAAAAAGAAATTCTGATCACCTAGGAATCCTTCATTATTGAATCAGCATATTCCATAAGTCTGTAAGGCATTCAAGTTCAAAGGCCATCAGGAAGAATTTTCCTTTATTGAGGGGGAAGATCAGACTTTTCTTCTATTCAGGCATTCAACTGATTGGATGAAGTTCACTCACATTATGGAGGGCAATCTGCTTTATTCAGTCTACCAATTTAAATGTTAATCTTAACCAAAAACACCCTCACAGAAACACCCAGTATAATGGATGACCAAATATCTCAAGATAGTTTATGTGTAGATTTTATATTCATTTTATCTATATCAGAAGCCAATATGTGGTATATATCACAAAATGAAAGAGATTGACTTTTGCTAGAGAAATCTGAGAGCAATTTGCAAGATTTAGAATAATTAATAGATAATATTGACTTTAAAAAAAATTAGTCCTTCTGTTATCCCGGATATTATCATCACATGTTTTATACTCCAAATGACAACAATGATAATAATATGAAATAAAATATTTGGAAAATATGGTAAGAGAATTTGTATATTTTCTTATATCCATACTTATAGGATACAGCAAAGAATCAAGTCATATATAACCAGGAGAATCCTTGTTCTTCATTTTTCAAGATATCAAAAAACAGTAATGAATGCTAGAATATAGGAAATCTTGTCCGCCAAGATAGTATGCACTGAGTGCCAATAGATGTCATATTTTGAATCTTTATAGCAATTTTATGGGGGTAGTTATCCCTAGTTCCATTCTAGTGATGAGAAAACTAAAGCTCAAAGAAGTAGCATATAATAACCCCCACAAGCAACAGATGGAATCAGAATTTAATACAGGTCTGATTGTCTCTGAAAACTCTTATTCTCAGTTTACATTATTCCTTCCCTCATAAGAAGTGTTGTATTAATTTAAAAAAATGGTTAATCATATTAGTTTATCTGACATTGGCATCAAATAATATTTTATAGAATATTAAAAGTCTCATGACATCAATGTTCCCAAAGTTGAACTTATAGGTAATACCTATAAATTTAGGTAAATGTACATTGAATCACTAAGTTTTTAACGGTTTTGACTAAAACTCCCAGGTTTCTTAATATATATTGGATACAAAATATTATCAGATCTTCTTTTAGAATAAGTTGTAAGGATGAATCTTATTCATTTCTATTTTTTAAAGACTTTATTGCTTAATATCACTAATGGGTGTACTAATGGAATGTATGTTGCTACGACTTTGGGAGGAAAATAAAATACTAAATCAGTCCTATTAGTTCAGAGTACCAAAAAATTATACCGTGTACTACTATGTATTTTATCTCGGTGGAATTTGACATCACAGGACATACTCAGAGAGAATCATCTTATGGCCATCCCTGCCAAGGCTTAGCAATGAGAATCCAGTACCAGATGTCATTTAGGTGTCCCTGCCTGTCCAAGTGTAGACTATGATCTCATTTTATGCAGTATTCTATTATCTTTGTTTTCTTGTTGTTCAGCAGCGAGGCCTGTGGAGAGCTGGAAAGCACTATCATTTCCTGTAGTTCACCATCTGTGAACACAAGCTTTTCTTTTTTCCTTGTGATGCAACTCAATACCTATACTACCCAACCACCGCTTATGCTTTACATCAAGTATTTTGTTTCATCTTTAATTTGTAATCTGTTCAGTGTACAGGTGCAAATGAATATCAATTTAATTTATAAGATGTGCAGAAGGACGAAAGTCAAAATAACATGAAATCAGTGCTAAAAAGTTTCAGCTACTGAAGTAAAATGATTATCGTAAGTTTTTCTTTGTGGGTCACAGTGTCTAACAACAAAAGAAAGGACAAGATACATGGTGGACATTAACATGGGTATGTCGCAACATGTCAGGAATACTGTTTGAGTAATTATTCCAGATTCACATGGAGAGAATACAGGGAAAGGGATTTGAAGTGAGCATAAATGGACTTAAAAAAATAAACACAAAACAGAAAGGGCCAAAGAAAGAGTTGCTTTTATTGTGTGAAACTACCTGGGGAACTGTGTTTCAGGTGCAGCATGTCACATGGCTGCACATGTCGTGCCAAAAATGACTTTATGTCAAAAGCTGTTTATTAAATATGGGAGCATATGGCAAGCACTGGGAATCACTGTTGCCTTTGTGGTATGGCAACTTGTGCATTTACCTTTTTACATTTATCTATGTTACATCACTTTCAAAAAAATGTCCCATGTTGCAAAATCACGGTCTCATTCTATAACAGTAAGGAAAACCACAAGTAAAAATTTTTGCCCATAGAGAAATAGAGAACTTGACTTGATTAAATTTAATTATTTTTATATCCTAGGTACAACTGGTATTCAGCTTTATTAATATCTACACTCTAATATAAGGTACCAAGCACATTTTATAATCCATTTACATAAATACATAGAGGAGGCAATTATTGAGTCAGAGTAATATGAAGCTATACTAATTTTAATGTTGATGATGACTCAAATTAGAGCAAGTATTTGTAATATAAATTCACAAATATTAAGATATATTTGGAAACTATTTTTTATTTGGTGAATTTTTTACCCACAGAAAATTTTTTTTTTTAATTAAGCAGTTTAGGTTAGCTTAGTTGGTTAAGCATCCAGCTCTTGATTTTGGCTCAGGTCAGGATCTCACAGTCGTGAGATCAAGCCTGATGTCAGGTGCTATGCTGACAGAGCAGAACCTGCTTGGGATTCTGTCTTCCTCTCTCCCTGCCTCTCTCTCACTCTTTCTCAATTTTAAATAATAAAAAATAATAAACAAGCAGTTCACGATTTTAAAAAACAAATAAGCAAAACCCAAAACAACAACAACAAAAACCCTGAATTGCCTAACTTAGCCTGCTAGGATTTCCCTGTGCAATTAGACTGCATGGAACATACAATATCCTCAATAAATAACTGGTGAATTAGTGATTATGGATAAATAAATGAGTAAATAAACCAACAAATATAGAAAGAGTAATCGTTTTCAAAATTGCCTAATGTTAGGACTATGTAGACAAATATGGAAAAAAAGGAAGTTCTAAGATCCATGAACATGTCTTATGTGAATAGTGGATATCTACTAAAGTTTACATACATGACACACCACAGATACAAATTATTGAGGTGAGAAAACCATGAGCAAATTAACTATATGCAAGGGCCAAAGTTAATTTTCATTTTAGATTTCATCCGAAAATTTTATGTCCACTCTAAATTATATTCCTAAAAATACACCAGTATAAAACACCTGCAAATTCTGAGTATCAATGGGCCAACATCCGCTCATTCAAATAAGCAAGTGAGCACAAAACAGATATCCTTGGGGTCCAAAATGGAAGAGAAGATTGCTACCACAGCAGCACAATGAAGCTTAGGCTACAGATAAACGTTAGCCTTTGAAGATCGTGGAATACACCTTTGAGTCTCACTTGAATTTGTATTAACAGTATGGTAAAGTGAAACCCCCTAGGAAATGGATCTGGCTTGAAACTTGTCCAAAGATCTTAATGGAGTAAATGAACACAGAAATGTACTCACTCTTGATCGAGGTATCTCAAAATAACTTTGGAAAACCTCCATTAATCATGAGTTCACAACTCAAAGTTTAACAATACACAGGAATCAGGCATCATACCAAGACAGCAAGAAAAACAAACAAGAGAATTAAATTTACCATTAGATGTAGTTATGTAGAACTTCTCCATCATGGAACATAAAATTACTATGTTTACAATATTAAAAAATAAAAGAGGCTACTAGGATTCCTACTGGGAAAATTATACTATAAAAACAAGAAAACAAGTGAATTTGAAAGAGAACCAAAGAGACATTCTCTAAGTATAAGCACTGAAATTAAGATCTCAATGTCAAATAATGCATAGATGACTGATTAGAAAACTGAAGAACAATCTCAAGATACAACTCAGGATATAGCAGGATTCTCACACAGTCATGACACTGATGCTTTTCTTTCCAGGAAGCATCTTTATTTGTGCCATCACCACTCAGTTGGGTTCATACCTGAAGAACTGAGCCCTGGATACCACATGGTGTAGTTTTTTACATAGTTTCTACTTCTTTGTCTCGTATATATGGTAACACACAAGCATACAGTCTGATTAAGTGGTCTCATGTTACAAGGTCGTGAGGGATGTTTTCATGTATGAATATAATCAGGTTGCCTTAAGTTTTTTTTTTCTTTCCACAAGAAGGCATCATCAGGAGAGATTTTTCTATCTAGTAATAGAAAATATGCCAGAGAAATTAATAAGGATGGAATGCTAATATATTTCATAACATATATTTTATTAAACCCTCAGAAGACTAGAGAAAGTAGACTTTTTAAAAAAAGTTTATAACGTTTATTCATTTTTTAAGAGACAGAGACAGAGCGTGAGTGGTGGAGGGCAGAGAGAGAGGGAGACACAGAACCCAAAGCAAGCTCCAGGCTCTGAACTGACAGCACAGAGCCCGATGCGGGGCTCAGACTCACAAACCGCGAGATCATGACCTGAAACGAAGTCAGATGCTCAACTGACTGAGCCACCCAGGCATCCCTCATAACATATATTCCATTAAATTTTCAGAAGACTAGAGAAAGTAGATAGACTTTTAAGAACTGGCTGGGAAATATCTATGCTTGAGGAAATACCCAAGTCCTTAGATTCAGGAATTGCAGCAAATCCCAGGAAGATTATATTAAAAAGAAAAGGAAATCAAATGTAGGCTCATTAATTGGTACCAAAATCCCAAAATATTGGTAGCTTAAACAGGCCTAAAATCTTATTTTACAAGGTTGTCTATCTTATTTGACACCCCCAAGGTGATGCCCTCATTCACATGATTGAAGGTGACTCAGCTGTCTGTATTCTAACCAGTTATAAAGAAGGAAAGAAAAACAATAATATACCTTCCTTTAACGGGCATGATCTAGAAGTTTCATGCACTGTGGGATTCTTTGCATCTCTTTAGCAAATTTTAGTTTACCTAACCACAGCCAAACCTAGGCAAAGGGAATTTGGAAATAGTAATGTTTCACTGAGAAGCCACGTGCCCTGAAAAACAACAAAACCGTTACTTAAAATTGTGTAGTCCAATGTAGTAGCTGTATTAACATTTAATTAAAATAAAAAATTCAGCCCATCATTTCCATTAGCCACATTCCAAGTGTTCAGTAACCGCATATGGTTAGTGTTGGAAAGTAAAACTTAAGAATGTCTTCATCACTAGGTGCACCTGGGTGGCTCAGTGGTTAAGTGTCTGACTCTCAATTTTTGGTTCAAGTCATGATCTCATCGTGGTGAGACTGAGCCCCACATCTGGCTCCATGCTGAGCATGGAGCCTGCTTGGGATTTTCTCTCTCTCACCCTCTCTCTTTGCCCCTCCCCTACCTCTGCTCACACACTCACTCTCAAATAAATAAATAAATAAATAAATAAATAAATAAATAAATAAATTTTTTTAAAAAAGAATGTTTTCATAGCTCAATGCACAGTGAGTGCCTCCTGCTTCTCTACAAGGATAGAACACAGATTGTAAGAATCTTAGTATTCGGTGTCATCAGTTTCTTCTTTTACAAAAATATGTGTATTTATGTGAACCTTTATTTCTATCTTGAAACACATTCTCACTTCAAGACACAATCTCCAGTCCAATGTTTTTGAGTACAGTAGCCTCCAACAAACTCAGCCATGACTACGTTTTCTGGAGATCTCCATAATAAAAGATAATTGATCTACCTATGACTCCCCTTCCCATACACAGTGGTAGAGCAGGAATAGGAAAACTATATTAAAGTCACCTATTTAAGCAAGGGAGAAAGGGAAGCACACAGTAGTTATTAGCCCAAAATAATTATCAAATTCCCCTGAGTAGAAATTAAATACTCAAACTGGATTCAGTTTGCTAAGCTCATCAAGCAGTTCTAGGTCTGCATTCTGGGATAAATTATCTTGCCCGTTGTTGTCTTTAGACAACATCTAAAGAAGATGAAAGAAGATGAAAAGAAAATGAAAACATCTTCAGCCCACATCTGAAATGAGCAATGAAGAATATTTCTTCTGAGTATTCCAGTGATTTGTAGGTTACTTTAGAAGTTGGAACAATCATGAACTTTTGCCTTCCTTGAGGTCATCTGAAATAAAGGTTTTGCGTGGGAAGACATGATTCTTAATTCATTGCCACTGAGCTGATTCCTAGTTTTCCAGTCTGAAATTCTTAATGGAAAATACTTGAGAATTACATGGTGTTAGAGTTGAATCTCCTGCTAAGGCTGCCTCTTCAAAGATACTTGATAAAATTGCTTCTATTTGGGGCACAGAAATAAGTGAATTTCTAACTCTCTATCAACTTATATTGTGGGTCATAGGTATAGAGTAATAGGACTTTATTTTTCTTAAATATTTTAAGCTTATTTATTTTGAGAGAGAGAGAGAGAGAGAATGTGAACAGGGGATGGGCAGAGAGGGAGGGAGAGAAAGAATACCAAGAAGGGCCCACAATCAGCATGGACCCATACACAGGACTTGATCCCACAACCATAAGAACGTGACCTGAGCCGAAATCGAGTTGGTCACTTAACTGACTGAGCCACCCAGGCACCCCTAGGACTTTCTAATTATCATTTTGCAATAGCAATATTCAAAATATTTTCATCCAATCTTGCTAGCCACTGTGTATTAAGGAAATGGGCAGAATTAGAAAAATAAAATAAATGAAGTCTAGGATATTTTTTTGTAATGTGACATATAAGTGAGTTTAGTTTATTTACACAGTTTGAGGAGACAAACTACATTAGTGTCTTCTTAAATTTCCATCAGATTTAATTAAACTTTCTCAAACAGCTAATATTATCAGATGAAAGGCACACTTATAGGTAGATTGATTTACAACAGGAATAAAGACTTCCACTGTCTATTAATTATTCATTTGTCTTAAAAAAAAGCTTTAGCTAAATTTCTGAAATAAAATGACTGACAGCAACTTGTGGGTATAAAACATCCTGGGTTCTAGTCCTGGGTTTACTGCAGTCTTAGCTGTGTCAATACAAACCTTTGCATTTCTTAGTCGTAGGACAATGTGTGTTTTAGTTCTGCTATATGGAATTAAACTGACAACGTGGTTTATGAGACATGCTTTCAGATAGGAAGTCTCAAAGTAATATTGAATTTTCTTTCTTAAGAGAATAATTTTCTTTAAGCCAATGAGGAAAAGCCTAGCTAAGTGTAGCCAGGTAAGGACAAGTAAACAGAAGAAATCTCAGTGATAAGTGTAAGTAATACTACATTGTCTAGTTTCACTAGAGGCAAAGTTAACAATCACAGCATTTTGATAGTCTACCCAGCAGTGTGGGCAGGGATTTTATAGTAAACAAACCCTAGGGATTTTTATGTTAAATATTCTGAAGGGGACTTAGCAGACACCTTTACCTCAAATTTCTCCAAATGCATGTCTAAAAGGAATAAATAACAAGAATATAGAATGTTTTTGTGCATTTCCAAGGTTTATAAAAAGCTGCTTACAAGTGGAAATTTTTAATATGCACAGAACTGCACATTTAAAAATGGTTAAAATAGAAAATTTTCTGTTATGTACACTTTATCCCAATATTTTCAAAAAGAAAATTCACCAGGTTTCACTTCTCAGAGAAAGTACTTAGAGAATGAGTATGGAAAGCAACCTTATTTTTTCAGTTCACATGTTAAGTTGGATGCTTTTTATTTGTGATCACATTTACTCTTCAGAAGAACTCTTACAGGTACTGTTCACATTTAGAGATGAGAAACTGAGGTTCAGAAAAAGCATCATACAGATGAGACACAGATTCAGAAAGAATATCAAAACCATTCCATCGGTCTGCAAAGTCATGGTAAATTAATATGTCTGAAGGCAGAGACAAAAAGGAGAGTAGTGAGGAAAAGTTCATATGTTCCATGGACTAAGGAAATAGTAGAACATCTCTACCACAGTCCAACTACCATAAGAGTTTTACCATATTCCATCCCTAAGCAATTGCCCAGATAAGCATTAAATAACAAACCTAAATCTAACAATCAATGTAAGCAAAAGAGGGAAAAATGAATGAACGAGAAAACTAATGAATGGTTAATATTTAAAGTTAATGGTTATTGATTGATTGTCAGTAAGAGCCTTATGCACTCTGTGGAAAAAAAAAGACTTTAGTGTTAGATATGGCATCTCGAAAATATGTTTTGAATGAATCTGTTTCAAGTTTTATCTCAGGGAAAACTAACTTTAATAATGAAATTTCAGGGATGCCTAGGTGGCTCAGTCAGTTAAGCATCTAACTTCGACTCAGGTTATGATCTCACAGTTTATGAATTTAAGCCCCACATAGGGCCCTGTGCTGACAGCTCAGAGCCTGGAGCCTGCTTCACATTCTGTGTCTCCCTCTCTGTCTGTTCCTCCACTGTCCTCATTCTCTCTCAAAAATAAATATTAAAAAAATGATTTTAAAAATTAAATGTTAAATAGAATTGAGATGGCGGAGTAGTATGGGGACCTGAGCTTATCTCGTCCCTGAAATGCAGCTAAATCAGCACCAAACCATTTTGAACACCTAGAAATTAACCTAAGGATGAATGCTACAATCTGCATAATTTGAGCCATAGAATTTGACAGGTACTTGGTGTAGAGATGTGAACTGGGGGAGAGAAAAAAAACCTCTGTGCCTCAGAGGGTAGGGAGCTGAATTCAGAGAGAGGACAGAAAGAGAAAGGGGGATTTCAGTGCATTGGGGTCATGCAAGAAAAGCACTACCCCTGAAAGAAGGTGGAGACAGAGAGAGAAAAGAGTGAAAACATTTGCAGGGGACTGAACAAGAAATCTGTTCCCCAAAACGATTTATGGGAGAAAGGAGAGGGTTTCACTACCACCAGGATTCTATAAATAGTGGAGCACAGAGTCTGGAGTTTCAGAGCTCAGTGCCTGGTAATGCATTAGTGAGGAAGTAGGCCAAATCACCAGGAGCAGGCAGCACGGTCTGAGGGGTCCATGTGTCACATAGAGAGAGGCAGTTCCTCTGTTTAGAGTGCATTTTGTAGAGACTATACAATCTTCCCGTGGGAAAAAGTCCTTGCAGACCCCAGAAAGCAGTCACGTTTACTGATATTGGAACAAAGACTCCAAAGAGTGCAGCAAAACCTGGCACCAGCTGTGTGTTGTGATTTACCATAAACTCTGAGCCTCTGTGACTGCATGATCATGTGAATGTTTTCTGGGATAAGCCAGACCTGGCCATTGCTCTATGAGACCCTCTTCCAGAAATTCAGCATGGGTCCAAGCTGTGGGGGTATCTGAAGTGTGGGATTTTGATACACAGCCCCATCTCAGCTATAACTCTAGAGGGAGGTGCCACCTGATAGGCAGACAGCTTGGACATGGGCAGAGTAGAGGTGGGGAGTGACAGAGGCCTGAGACAAAGGAGGGGTATTCAATCCTGTGTCTGTGAGGGCACAAATTCCCATACCAGAGATTAGAGAGCTGGGTGAAGTCATTTTCACTTCTAGTGCACACACACACAGATGACTCCAGTGAGCTAATTAGTGCCACCAAGTGGAGAGAAGAGCTGTTACATCAAGCCCTGTCCACTTAGACCCTCCAGGAACATCTTCCAAAAGACCAGAACAAATCCCTTCCACTTGCTTAGTCTATGGACTATAGTGGGCTACAAAGTTTCAGTTCTATGGGAAACTGTATGTAACTTCATTCATGTCTCATTCTGTTTGCTTGTTCATTTGTTCATTTTCCTTGCTTCTGTTTTTGCTGATATTGTTTTATTTTTTCGTTCTTTTCTTTCTCTTTTTTGGAAATAGAAAATGCAGATTTTTTATTGTATTTTATTTTCTTTATATTATTTTATACTATATTATTATTAATTTTTTTAATATTAATTTTTCTTTTTTTTTTTTTTAACTTTTTTCCCTTTCTCTTTTTTCTTCCTATCAATTTCTCTCAATGAGCAGAACAAAACATCCCCAGGATCTAGCTTCCTTTATTTTATTTTTTTGTTTAATTTGTTTTTATTTTTTTAATTTTCATTTCTTTCTTAATTTCTTTCTATCTCCAAAATGACAGGGTTGAAGAATTCACTCCCCAAAAAAGAATAGGAAGAAATGATGGCCAGGGTTTTATCCACACAGATATAAATACGATTTCTGAACTAGAATTTAAAACTACAATTGTAGGAATACAGTCTGGGGTTGAAAAAAAGCATAGACGACACCAGAAAAATCCTTTATGCAGAGATAAAGAACAAAAATCTGGTTAGGCCAAAATTAAAAATGCTATAACTGAGATGCAAACTTGATTGTATTCCATCACAGCAAGGATGGATGAAGCAGAGCAGTGAATCAGTGAGACAGAAGATAAATTATGGAAAATAATGAAGCAGAAAAAAAAGGGAAATGAAGGCAAAAGATCATGATAAAAGATTTACAGAACTCAGCAACTTATTACAGAGAAATAGCAATCATATAACAGGAATATCAGAAGAAGAAGAGAGAGAAAGGGGCAGAAGGTATATGTGAGCAAATTATAGCCGAAAATTTCCCTAATCTTAGGGAGGACACAGACATCAAAATCTAAGAGGCACAGAGAACTCACATTAAATTCAACAAAGACTGACCATCACCAAGATTATAATAGTCAAATTCACAAAATACACAAAGAAAGAATAATGAAAGCAGCAAGGAAAAAAAAGTTGTTAACCTGCAAGGGAAGACACATGAGGTTTGCAGCAGATCTGCCCAGAAACTTGGCAGCAGAAAAAAGTGGCAAGAAATATTCAATGTCCTGAATCAGAAAAATATGCAGCCAAGAATCCTTCATCTGGCAATTCCATCATTCAGAATAGAAGGAAAGATAAAGAGTTTCCCAGACAAACAAAAAACAAAGCAATTCGAAAACATTAAATGAGTCCTACAAGAAATTTTAAGGGGAAATCTTTGAGTGGAGGAAAAAAAAAAAAGACTCAAAGCAATAAAGACCAGAGAACATCACCAAATACACCAATTCTACAGGTAACACAATGGCACTAAATTCATATCTTTCAATAATCACTCTAAATGTAAATGGCCTAATGCCCCAATCAAAAGACATAAGGTATCAGAATGGATAGCAAAACAAGACCCATCTGTATTCTGCCTACAAAGACTCATTTTATACCTAAAGACACCTACAGATTGAAACTGAGGGGATGGAGAACCAATTATCATGCTAATGAACATCAAAAGAAAGCGGGAGTAGCCATACGTTTGTCAGACAAATTAGATTTTAAAACAGAGACTGCAACTAGAGATGAAGAAGGGTGTTATATGATAATTAAGTCTACCCACTAAGAAGATCTAACAATTGTAAATATTTATGCCAACTTGTGAGCACCAAAATATATAAATCGATCACAACAATAAATACATTGATAATAATATAATAATAGTAGGAGACTTTAACACCCCACTAACAGATATCTTCAGAACATTTCATCCTCAAGCAGCAGAATACATATTCTTCTCAAGTGCTCATGGAACATTCTCCAGAACAGATCCCATACTGGGTCACAATTCAGCCTTCAACAAGTACAAAATGATCGATATCATACCATGCATATTTTCAGACCACAACACTAGGGAACTCAAAATCAACCACAAGAAAAATTTTAGAAAGACCATAAATACTTGGAGATTAAAGAACATCTTACTAAATAATGAATGAGTTAACCAAGAAATTAAAGAGGAAATTAAAAAGTACATGGAAGCCAATTAAATGAAAACATCCCCAAAACTTTGGGATGCAGCAATGGCAGTTATAAGAGGTAAGTATTTAGCAAGCAAGACTTTCCTAAAGAAGGAAGAAATGTCTCAAATACACAACCTAACCTTACACCTAAGAGAGCTGGAAAAAGAAGAGCAAATAAAACCCAAAACCAACAGAAGAAAGGAAATAATAAAGAGTAGAGCAGAAACCAATAATATTGAAATTAAAAACAAAAACAAAAACAGTAGAACAGAACAACAAAACTAGGATCTGGTTCTTTCAAAGAATTAACAAAATTGACAAACTCCTATCCAGATTTATCAAAAAGTAGAAGACCCAAATAAATAAAATCACAAATGAAAGGGATCACAACAAACATGAGAGAAATACAAAGAATAATAAAAGAATATTATGAGCAATTATATGCCAACAAATTGGGCAATCTGAAAGAAATGGATAAATTCCTAGAAACATATAAACTACCAAAAACTGAAACAAGAGGAAATAGGAAATTTGAACAGATCCATAACCAGTAAAGAAATTGAATCAGTAATCAAAAATCTCCCAGCAAAAAAGAGTCCAGGGCTGGATGGCTTCCCAGGGGAATTCTACCAAACATTTAAAAAGAATTTATATGTATTCTTTTGAAGCTGTTCCAAAAGATAGAAATGGAAGGAAAACATTCAAACTCATTCTATACGTTCCGCATTACCTGGATACCAAAACCGGACTAAGACCCCACTAAAAAGGAGAATTACAGACCAACTTCCATGAGGAACATGGATATGAATATGTTCAACAACATACTAGCAAATTGTATCCAACAATACATTAAAAGGATTACTCACCACAATATAGTGGGATTTATACCTGAGGTGCAAGGCTAGTTCCATATCTGCAAATCAATCAACACAATACATCATATTAAAAAGAAAGGATAGGAACTACATGATCCTCTCAATAGATGCAGAAAAATCATTTCACAAAATATATCATAGATAAAAACTCTCAAGAAAAATAGGAATAGAAGGAACATACTTCAACATCATAACGGCTATATATATAAAAGACCCACCACTAATATTATCCTCAGTGAGGAAAAACTGAGAGTTTTCCCGAGGTCAGGAAGACAACAGGGACATCCATTCTCATAACTGTTGTTCAACATAGTACTGAAACATCTAGCCTCAGCAATCAGACAACAAAAAAAATTAAAGGCATCCAAATCAGCAAGGAAGAAGTCAAACTTTCACTCTTCACAGACAACATGATATTCTATGTGAAAAACCAGAAAGACTGAACCAAAAGATTGTGAGAACTGATACATGAATTCGGCAAAGTTACAGGATATAAAATCAACATACAGACCAATAATGAAGCAACAGAAAGAGAAATCAAGCAATCAATTCCATTTACAATGGCACCAAAAAACATAAAATACCTAGGAATAAGCCTAACCAAAGAGGTAAAAGATCTATACACTGAAAACTATAGGAAGCTTATGAAAGAAACTGAAGAAGACACAAAGAAATGGAAAAACCTTCCATGCTCATGGATTGGAAGAACAAATATTGTTAAAATGTCGATACTATCCAAACGAAAGTACACATTCAATGTATTCCCAATCAAAATAATGTCAGAGTTCTTTACAGAGCTAGAATGAACAATTCTAAATTTGTATAGAACCAGAAAGAAACCCAAATGGCCAAAGTAACATTGAAAAAGGAAACCAAAGCTGGAGGCATGACAATTCCAGACTTTAAGCTGTATTACAAAGCTGTAATCATCAAGACATTATGGTACTGGCACAAAAACAGACACATAGATCAATGGAACAGAGTAGAGAAACCAGAAATGGGCCCACAAACATGTAGCCAACTAATCTTTGACAAAGCAGGAAAGAGTATCCAATGGAAAAAAGACAGTCTCTTCAGCAAATGGTGTTGGGAAAACTGAATAGTGACATTGAGAAGAATGAAACTAGACCACTATCTTGCACCATATACAAAAATAAATTCAAATGGATGAAAGACATACATGTAAGATGGAAAACCATCAAAATCCTAGAGGAGAAAACAGGAAACAATCTCTTTGACCTTGGCCGCAGAAACTTCTCACTAGACATGCTTCCAGAGGCAAGGGAAACAAAAGCAAAAATGAACTATTAGTACCTCATCAAGACAAAAAGCTTATGCACAGCAAAGGAAAAAAATCAACAAAACCAGAAGGCAACTGATGGAATGAGAGAATATATTTGCAAATGGCATTTTGGATAAAGAATTAGTATCCAAAATCTAGAAAGAACTTATCAAACTCAACACCCAAAAAACAAATAATCCAGTGAAGAAATGGGCAAAAGACATGAACAGACACTTTTCCAAAGAAAACATTCAGATGGTTAACAGACACATGAAACGATGCTCAGCATCACTCATCATCAGGAAAACACAAATCAAACCCACAATGAAATACCACCTCGCATCTGTCAGAATGGCTAAAATTAACACCTTAAGAAACAACAGCTGTTGGTGAGAATGTGGAGAGAGGGGGATACTTTTGCACTTTTGGTGGGAATGCAAACTGGAGCAGCCACCGAGGAGAACAGTAGAGGTTCCTCAAAAAATTAAAAATAGACCCACCCTATGACCCAGCAACTGTACTACTAGGAATTTATCCAAAGAATATAAAAAAGCTGATTCAAAGGGGGCATATGCACCCCAATGTTTACAGCAGAACTATCAACAATAGCCAAATTATGGAAAGAGAACAAATGTCCATTGACTGATCAATGGATGAAGTGTGTGTGTGTGTGTGTGTGTGTGTGTGTGTGTGCGTGCATGTGGAGTATTACTCAGTAGCTAAAATGAATTAAATTTTATTGTGTGCAACAATGGGGATGGAACTAGAATGTATTATGCTAAATGAAATAAATCAGTCAGAGAAAGACATATGATTTCTCTCATATGGAGAATTTAAGAAACTAGACAGATGAACATAGGTAGGGAAGGAAAAATAAGATAAAAATAGAGAAGCAAACCACAACAGACTCTTAAATATGGTGAATAAAATGAGGGCTTATGGAGGGATGTTGGGTGGGGGGAGGGGGATGGGCTAAATGGGTAATGGGCATTAAGGAGTGTACTTGTTGGGATGAGCAGCAAGTACTGTACATGACTATACGTGATGCTATACGTGACTGATGAATTACTAAATTCTACTCCCGAAACCAGTATTACACTATATGTGAACTAACTTGGATTTAAATTTAAAAAGTTTTTAATGCAATTTCAGAATTATATTCTGAGTATATAGAATATATACTCAAAGAAGTAGCTTTCACTCAATCATAAAAAAAACCCACAAATTCTGCCAGTATGAAGGGTAAAGACTGAAGATATAAAAATAGTTCCAAACATACACACAGGAAAAAGGAACTTTAAAAATAGAATGCAACTATATTTTCACTCTTCTTTGCAATTGTTCCCACTGTTCACCTTCTCTCAACTTTATACCCAGCACTATACTGGAAATATTAACTTTGAGAATCTTAATCTTAAAACCAGATTATCTAAAACCCTGAAAATAAATCAGTGGGAGAAATCTGTCTGTGGCACTTACTGCTTTTTATAGGAACAGTAAAAAAAACATTCCTCATCAGATTCAAGGAAAACAGTCTTTAACGCTCAGGTTTAGGAGGTGACAAAATATTTTAGGAGCTGAGTCTTACATATAACGTTTTTTATAAACAGAAACTGCATGACTAGCTACTACTGTTTCCTATCATTAGTGTGATCCAAGAAGTGGGAGAGAGGAAAGGGTTCAACTACAATTGCCTTTGGGTTGCTATAGTATTTGTTAATAGAATTAAGAACTATACATGTCACCCACGTCTAGAAAAGACATCATTAGCTCCTAATTTTGCTTTTTGAAAAAATTCTAATCATTTTATAAAAAGATTTGTAAATAGACTACCCAATAAATTAAGATCAAGATTACTAAAACTTAGTGATTATCTTTTGTGATATCTATCGCAGAAGTTAGCCAACTTCAAGTTACAGGAGCATTCCCCACAAGAGACCACTGTCCACACAAGACCATCCCAACTTTGGACACCAACTACAAGTTAAAAGGTTTCTCAAACCATACTCAGGTTTGATAATTTTCTATAACAAGGTATAGACATACTGAAAATTATTATGTTCAGGGTTACACTTTATTATAAGTAATGGATACAGAATAAAATGAGATAAGAGAAGTGCACAGAGTGGGGTCTAAAGAAGCAACAGAAAGGGAGCTTTCCCAGTCCTCTCCTTGTGGAGTCGGAACAAATTTCTTTCCAGGCATCAATATGTGGCAATACCTATGGAGTATTGCCAATTAAGGAAGTTCACTTAACCACTGGTGTTCAGAACTTTTATTGGGACACTGTCACATAAGGATGATTGATTAATTGATTGCCCATGTGTTTAATCTCTATCTTTGGGTGAACTGATACCACGCAACTCAAAACTCCCGTGCAAAATTGTATCACTTGCCTCTTTTTTATGGCCAGCCCCTGCCTTAAGTCACACTGTTACCTCCTAGAAGACATTACCTCCAGAAACCTAGGGAGAGGAGTAGACTTCTTTGAGGGTAAGTTTAAGTTGTTTATTACATACTACTGGTATTAGTTTGCTAATGCTGTCACAACAAAATGCCACAGAGTGGATGGTATAAACAACAGGAACTTATTTGCTCACAGTTCTGGAGGCTTGAAGTACAAGATCAGGGTACTAATAGGGGGATTTCCTTTAAGACCTCTCTTGCATTTCCTGTAGTTCACTAGTCTCTTGCTGCCTTTTCACATCGTGTTTACTCTGTGCATCCTCAGCACTGGTATCTCTTCATCTGTTCTCTTTTTATAAGGACACCAGTCAGGTTGGATCAGGGCTCTCTCTAGCAGTTTCATTTTAGCTTAATCACATCTTAAAGTTTATATCTTCAAATGCAGTCACATTCTGAGGTCCCGGGGGCTAGGGCATCAGTGAATTAATTTTGGAGAGCTACAATTCAGTCCATAAGATCACTTAAACTCTGAGGCAAGACCAATGGCTTCGATCTAGTCTTCCCCATGTGTTAAATAACTGAGTCAGCAAGTGAGTATTAATTTGCTGAAAAAAATCACTCTATTTTCCTGGAATGCATATTTTACTTAGATGGGTAGCAAAATGTTCGTGTGTTTACATCAGTGGCTTAGTTTCAGTGTTTTTGTCCCCATTACAGAAAGAATTGTATACAAAAACAACCTCTGTAAGGAAATAATAACCTTGAGCTTTTTTTTTCTTGTATTCATGCATTTAGCGTGCAGATACTTGACCTGGGGTGAAAGAAAATTTTCTTGTGATTATAAGAGAAAATGTCAAAGTGAGACCTAACATGCCATATACAGTAGTCCTCTCTTTATCCATAGTTTCACTTCCCATGATTTCAGTTATCTGCAGTCACCTGCAGTCAGGAAGTAGAAGATCCTCCTGACAGATCATCAGGAGGTCAAGGTAATCTAAAACTATGTCACAATGCCTATGTCATTCTCCTCATTCCATCTCATCATGTAGGCATTTTATTATTGCATAGCATCGCAAGGGTGAGTACAGTATATTTTGAGAGAGCTATCACATTCACATGACTTTCATTATAGTACATAGTTATAATTGTCCTATTTATTGTTGTTGTTGTTAATCTTTCACTGAGCCTAATTTATAAACAAAACTTTATCATAGGTATGTGTGCACAGGAAAAAACAGTGTATATAAATTTCAGTGGTTTCAGGCATCCACTGGAGGTCTTGGGATACATCCTCTGCAGATAAGGGGGCACTACAATATTCTGTACACTGAAATGGAAAGTTCAGTAAAACAGATTTTTCACAGTGTTCATTTTGTTAATCTGCAACTTTTGTGGTCCTGTGAATACACTATGACATTAGAAAACCCCTTCTTGTACCCTTATGTGTTTTATAATCTCTAATATTCAATTTGTAATTCAAGTAGCTTTCTATGTGCCAAAGCATGATTTTAAGAATGTTTATGTAACTCTTCTAACAGAAAGTATGGCATTGTTATCAGACCCCACTTTTTAAGAAACGGATTTGACTTTTTAGTACTCTTTTCGATTTGTAGAAAAGTCAGAGATTTTAAGAGAGCGTTCCCATATATTCATCCCTATAGTTTCCCTTATTGTTAACCTATTGTTAACATCTTACATTAGTGTGGTGGTACATTTGTTACAATTAATGAATGGATATTGATGCATTTTAATTAAGTAAAGCCCATTTAGTTTATTCAGATTTTTTATATTTTTACATAAAGTCGTTTTTCTGTCCCAGGATCCCAACTAATATACCACATTACATAAAGTTATTGTTTCCTTAGGCTCCTCCTGACTCTTAGTATCTGACTTTCCTTTCATTTGATGACCTTTACAGTTTTGAGGAGCACTGAACAGGTGTTTTTTGGGATGGCCCTCTATTGGAATTTGTCTCATATTTTTCTCATGATAAGACTGGTTTTATGGACTTGGAGGAGGCACATCACAGAAGCCAAGTATCATTTTTATCACAGCATTTCAAGGATACATACTATCAATATCATTTATGACTGCTGGTGTTGGTTTTAATCACCTGACTGAGGCAGAGTCTGTCAGGTTTTGCCATCATAAAGTTACTCTTTTTTTTTTTCCCCTTTCCATACTGTAGTCTTTGGAAGGAAGTCACTATGTGCAGCCTACAGTTAAGAGATGGAAACTTATGCTCTCCCTACGAGATGACAGATTATCTACATAAATTATTTCAAATTCTCCTGCACAGACCACTTGTCTCTTCTCCCCTATTAACTTATTCATTTATTTATTTATATTAGTATGATCATGAATAGTTAATTTTTCAGGCTATATATTAATTCTACACTATTTTGCTGTTCATATTATTTTAGCTTTGGCATAGAAAACTCCTTAGCTTGACTTTGGTGCTCCTTCAAATGACTCTATTTTTTAAACAAACATGAAATGACACAGTGAAGCCCCTTATATTAGATAATAACCTCCACCCCCAATACTAGGGATTGCCTTCAAAAAGCAATATATACCTTCCGTGTAATTTTCCTCCACTCTGGCTGTGTGTGTGTGTGTGTGTGTGTGTGTGTGTGTGATGTTCGCCTGTTTTTTCCTTACTATTTTATAACCATTATTACTTCCTCTATTGTCAGGCTCATGACCAAATAATAACCCACCAAGAGCGAATGTTCTTCAGTATAATGTAAAACACTATCTCTTCCCCAAATCTCAGCAGGCCTCTCTAACACTGCTTATAGTTCAGTTTAGTAGGTTATTGTGACATAATTAAGTTTTATAATTCAATGCCAAGGACAAACTGAAAAACACTAAAAAGAAAAGATGTCTTCGATATGCTCTTCTGTAAGGACAAATAATCATGTCAACTTTTATTTAGCTTTGTACAACGATCTGAGTAGAACCTCTTATATCTTGCTAGAACTCATAAATGTTTTGGCACAAGAATTCTGTAACCTTGGGTCAGGTACAATGGTGTTAGCATGTGTTTTGTGAAGTTGGCAGATAGTCCAGTAGGGGAAAAATATCAACAGTAAATGGAACGTTGGCATCTCAGACTCATGTTTCCCTTGAGTCCTAAAAATGAACATAGTTCCTGGAGACAAAATATTTGAATGATTTGCATAGTTTTACATGGGAATTTGGAATAAATACACTGATATGTTCCGCATCATTAAAGAACAACCTTTATAAACACCAACATTATTCTAAGTATTAGGCAGTTCATATTATACATTCCCTAACCTTTTAAAAACCAATAAACAATTTCTGATGATCTGGTTGATAAAATAAAAAGAATGAAGCTTAAAAGTGATATATTTTAACTCTATGAAACAGAGGAGATAAATCAGTGACTTCTCCGTTTTATGTTCTAGGCAAGCCTCTTATTCTGGAAAAATCCTATTCTTTTCCCTAATTTTCCTAACTTGTTTAGTCAAGAGTTCAATGATGTTTTAATAATCAGTAGTGGCACATTCAATTACTTTATGTAGCCAGCAAGATTAATTGCAAATATTTTAAATACATTTCTTTTGTTGAATTATAGTATATAATGTACTATTTTAGCAGGATGTAATACTTCTTAATATTTTGATTATTTTATTTATTTTTATTTTAAGTGTATATGTAAAAATCCAATTGTATTCAGTATTTTTTAAAATATGAAATTTATTGTCAAACTGGTTTCCATACAACACCCAGTGCTCATCCTAATATGTTTAACCCATATTTAGCATGTCTTGTTGCAATGCCTAATTTTAGGTGTTTCCACATTGACTATAGCTTGGTGCTGATTAACTTCTGGGCTTGTCCTATGGTATTTTCACTCTCCAAGTTTTGGTCTTTCTCGTGTGTCTACCTTGCAGAGGAGTTTCTCTCTGCTATTTCTATTTAATTACTCTAAGGTTTCATTAGTTTCATTTTAAATTAAGTGGGTGCTAGAAACACTTATAATTGTCACAACAGTATGAAGAAAGTTAACACCTACCATAATAGGTATTAGTTCAGAAATGTAAGCAGATCTTATACCAAATCTTTACTGGTCCACTCTTGGGGTCACTATTTATAAATTCAAATATATTGCTTTTTTTCAGTCACTAGAATCTTTCAGGGTGTCTGAAAGCAATCAAGTGATGACTATACCTCCCTGAATCTTGAGGTATCACATTTGTAACTGACATAAAACCCTGAAATAATAAGAGGAGTTTCCTGTCTCTTGTGTTCCACTCACTGCTACTTTCTGCAACTAACAGCAGCAAGTTCAAACCACTGCCTTAAGAAAAGTTATACAAGCAAAACTATAAGCAGAATGAAAACAACTTCTTTAAATCAGGTTAGTCAACATTTAAAAATAGGCTTTAAGAAGATATAATTGCCTTGAGATTGAGAGAAAATGAAAAAAAAAATTGTGAAGGTGGTATTTTAATCTCAAAGTTAGAGACCACAAGGTCTCTGACTCTCAATTTACTTATAATCAATGGGTTTGAAAAAAAAATAGAAAAACCAGACTAATCAAGATCCAACTTCTAGTGATTGGGAGGTAGGGGAAGAATTACTCTTATAAAATATGCCTAAAGCCTTGTCTATAGTAAGGTCCTACTCTTAGAAATAGGTAGGGGAAATTTTGCAATAATTTTATCTCACTAGCTGCTCGAAGGACATAGCTCCCTCTAGCCATCCTGTATCACTTAAGGAGAAAAAAGAAATACAAAGTCAACAGGGGTCATGCCTTTAAGGAAACAGATTGGGAACACTGCAAGTAGGGAAGGTTGTAGGAGGCAGCGGGGTAGGGGGAATACCTATATCATTGGAGAAACATTTGTGAAAGTCACAACCCAAGAAGCAGACCACAAAAACACTGAAATTGGTAATATTAGAGAATGCTCCCCCTCCCTCACACCCTATGACCACATCAGTATGACTCCAGTATAAAAAACAGTAGATTACAGCTAAAAGAGCTTCAAGACACAAAGTCTTTGAGGAGGAATACTTAGGGAAGCCCAAAGTTAGTATTGGGAACAAGGGGTGCCTGGGTAGCTCAATGGGTTGAGCTGCTGACTCTTGACTTCAGCTCAGGTCATGATCTCATAGTTCGCAGGATCAAGCCCTGTGTTGGGCTCGGTGCTGATGATGCAGATACTGCTTCTCTCTCTCCCTCTCTCTCTGTCCCTCCCCCTGCTAATGCTTGCTCTCTTTCTCTCTGGCAAAATAAATAAATAAACTTTTTTCAAAATTTTAATGGGGACCAAAACAAGATCACTAGAAGAATTTGAAAACTTCAACACCTACAACTACAGCAAACATTAAACAAAGCCCAACTTCTAGCCATAGTAACATAAATCTTCATACTAAATATCTATTTACTTCAATCTCTATTATCCAATACATGTCTCACTTTCAATTAAAGATATAAAGCATGCCAAAGCATGCCAGAAATCTGAAGGGAAAAAGCAGCATATGACCAGACTCAGTATGACAAATATGTTGGATTAATCAGATGAAGTTGAAATAACTATGATTGGGTCACCCGGGTGACTCAGTCAGTTAAGTGTCTGGCTCTTGATTTTGGCTTAGGTCATGATCTCTCAGTTCATGAAATTGAGGCCCGTGTCAGAATTATTCACTGACAATGCTGCAGAGCCTGATTGGCATTCTCTTTCTCCCTCTCTCTCTGCCCCTCCTCTGTTCGCACTCACTCTTGCTCTCTCAAAATACATAGTTTTAAAAATAGTTAAAATAACCATGATTAATATGTTAAAGGTTCCAATGAAAATTAATATATAAGTTAGGCCATTTCATCAGAGAAATGGAAAATATATGAAGGTATTAGGTGAAAACGCTAGAAACCAAAAACGGCAAAATAGAAATTATGACCTTCAATGGGCTCATTAGTAGAGTCAACAAAGTCACAGAAATAGTCCGTGAACTTGAAGATAGGGCGACAGAAATTATGGAAACCAAGACACAAATATCAAAAAAGGAATCAGAAAAGACCATCAAAGAACTGAAGGACAATGTAAAACTATGTAATACTCAAAATTTGAATCCTTGATGCTAGAAAATGAAAGAACGGCACAGAGGAAATATTTTAAGAAATAATGACTAGTAACTTTACAATGGTAGTGGCAGAACCAAATTGCAGATGCAATAAGTTCTACTTATAAGAAAAAAAAAAACTTCTAAGAATTAATGAAATAAACAGAAATCTTGAAAGCATTCATGGGGGTAAGACAAGAGGAAGAAAGATAAGAATTACAGTACAGTTCTTATTAACATACATGAAAGCCAGCAGAAAGAAAAAAAGGAAAAGGAGGAGAAGGAGAAGGAGAAAAAGAAAAAAGAAAGGAAGGCAGGCAGGAAAAATTCATATACCCAGAAAAATTATCTTTCAAACAAAAGGTAGATATAAAGGCTGTCAAAACAAAACAGATATGATTTATTGCCAATACACCTACTTCATAAGAAATGTAAAGAGAAGTTATTCAGGCTAAAAAGAATGTGATATAGGTCAGAAACTTGAATCTATAGAAAACAAAAGCGTTGCAAGTGGAATATATAGAGATGAAATATATACTTTTAATGCCATTTTAATTGTAAAGAGATAATAGAGGAAAGCAACAACAACAGCAATGTATTATGTGCTTAGAGCATGTGTAAAAGTGAAGTACGTGACAACAATAGCACAAGGGCTGAGAGGGATGAATAGCCTCATAATTCATGTGAAATTGTATACTATTATTTTAAAGTTGAACTACATTACTAAAACTGTATATTGGAAACCATAGGAAATTGATTAAAAATGTTTCACAACAAAAGTCAATAAAAGAGATAAAAAATATCATAAAATCTATCTAGTTAAATCTAGAGAAGGCTGATAAAGAGTTAAAAATAAAGAAAAAATGTGGGGCACCTGGGTGGCTCAGTCGTTTAAGGGTCCGACTTTGCTCATGTCATGATCTTACGGTTTGTGAGTTCAAGTCCCACATCAGGCTCTGTGCGGACAGCTCAGAGCCTGAAGCCTGCTTTGGATTCTGTGTTTCCCTCTCTCTTTCTCTGCCTGCCTCCCTCCCGCCCCTGCCTCATGTTCTGTCTCTCTTTGTCTCAAAAATAAATAAACACTAAAAAAACTTTTTAAGAAAAAATGCAATGAAAATAAGACACCTATGAAGATAATTGATTTTATTCCAATTATTTGAATTATTGCTTTAAAAGTGAATATTTAAACAGACTAAAAGAAATTTTCAGATTTGACTTAAAAAGCAAAGCCTAATAAATATACTGTCTGTAAGAAGCTCACTGTAAATATGACTTAAATTAGTTAAAAATAAAAAGAAATAGAAATAGACTTCACAAATATAGTTGACTCATTTTTGACAAAGAGGCAAAGGAAATTCAATGCAAAACAATAGTTCTTTCACCAAAATTTCTTAAACAATTGAACTTCCATAAAGAAAAAATAAACCTTAAGACACAAATCACATCTTTTAAAAAATAACTGATAATGAGTCAAAGACCTAAATGCTAAACATAAAATTATACAATGTTTAAAAATTTTTTTTCAACGTTTATTTATTTTTGGGACAGAGAGAGACAGAGCATGAACGGGGGAGGGGCAGAGAGAGAGGGAGACACAGAATCGGAAACAGGCTCTAGGCTCTGAGCCATCAGCCCAGAGCCTGATGCGGGGCTCGAACTCACGGACCGCGAGATCGTGACCTGGCTGAAGTCGGACGCTTAACTGACTGCGCCACCCAGGCGCCCCAACAATGTTTTAAAAGTTATAGGAGAATAATCTGTGAAACTTTGGATTTTGTGATGAGTTTTTTAGACACAACATGAAATGAACAATGTATAAAAGAAAAAAAAATCGATAAATTGGATTCATCAAAATCACAATATTTTGCTCAGAAAAATAAATTGAGATAATGAAAAAAAAGCTTCAGAGTGGGATTAAATATTTGTAAATTACACATGTGAGAGAAAAATGTTAAAACTAAACACCAAGAAAACTACAAGAGTGATTTCAGCAAGATAACAGACTGAGAGCTCCCAATGTTCATCACAGCACCAAAAAAAAAAATTAAAAATTAAAAAATAAACCATTAACCACTAGTGAAAATAACACTATAATAAAGAAGCTGCAGCAAGTTGGTGCATCAGAAAAATCAGGGATGTCTGCATAGAAAAACATTTCATGTGGGTCAACCTATCTCCCTGTCTTTCACAGCTGAGTGCATAGAGTGATCCCCTAGGCCATAATCTCCCCCTATTGAAGAAAACAGAGCAGGTAGCCTTTTGCTATCAATGTGGACACCCATAGCATTCACCACCAAAACACATACAATCCTTTGCTGACACTTACTTCAGCTGAGAGCAGTCCCTAGAATCCACGTCACTCTAACCCTATGGAGAAGGAGCCACTGATGTACTTCCATGAGGCTGGAGTCACCACCCTTCATCCCTGTCCTGACAGTAACATGCACATGACCAGCACTTGGCTCCATAGCCACTCCACTATTGCCTGTACCCTGAACAGTTGCACCACTGGCACAACATACAAGCCTGCATCTTGGACCCCAGTGCCTAGAGGGATCCTCTAGGCATGACTTCCACCTATGGGGGGAAAGGAAAGCAGAAGGACTAGGACAGCCTTTGCCACAAAGGACCCAGTAGCTCTCACCACCACGATGGACATACAGCTTTAGCCACTGAAGAACCCTACAGTTCTTATCAATATTGACCTCAGCTGATGGAGCTTCCTGGAGTATATGCTTCTGTGTTCCCCTGGAGCCAGCCTGAACCTCTGCTGCTCCTGGAGCTGGAGCCACCACACCCAACACAACCACCACCCTCATACCCACCCATAGATGAGGGTCTTTCCCCTGGAAACTAGTTCATAGTGTGGAAAAGGTGACTGCTCCTTCACATACACAGAACACAAAACACAAGGCTACAAGGAACATGAGGGAACACCACTCAAGCACCCAATTCTGATGAACAGGGGACACTGCATTGCAGGGCATCACAGGATCTTTTATTCAAAAGGCTACTACTTTCAAGATCAGGAGATAGTGCTGACCTTCCTAATACATACAAACAGGTACAGACGGTTAGGCATAATGAGGAGATACAGAGGAATATGCCTCAAATGAAAGAACAGGACACAACGACAGCAAAAGAGCTAAATGAAATGGAAATAAGCATTATGCATGATAATTCAAAGTAATGGGCATAAGGATACTGAACTTGAGAAGAGTGAAGGATCTCAGTGAGACCTCAACAAAGAGATAGAAAATATAAAAAAGAACCAGTCGGATATAAAGAACTCAACTGAAATAAAAAATACACTAGAGAGAATTAATAGCAGATTAGAGGAAGCAGAAGAACAGATGAGCTGAAAGAGTAATGGAAAGCAACCAAGATGAACAAAAAAATGAAAAAAAGAATAATAAAAATGGGAACAGGCTAAAGGAATACAGTAACATCAAGTATAACAACATTTGCATTATAGGGATCCCTGAAGAGGAGAAGGGTACAACAAATTTCTTTGAAGAAATAATAGTTGGAAACTTCCTTAATCTGGAGAAGAAAACAGATGTCCATATCTGAGAAGCACAGAAAACCCCGTAAAAAATCAACCCAATCAGGTCTACACCAAGACACATAATAATTAAAAAGCGGGGGGGATAGTGAAATATTAGAATAAATGGAATGGGGGGGGGGAATGGCTGAAAGAAAAAACAGCTACATACAAGGGAAACGCCATAAGGTTATCAGCTAATTTTTCAGCAGATTTTGCAGGACAGAGGGAGTGGCATAATATATTCCAAATAGTGAAAGGAAGAAACTGCCTACCAGGAATGCTCTACCCAGCAAAGTTATCATTCAGAATAAAAAAGAGATGAAGAGTTTCCCAAACCAAGGTTGGAGTTCATCACAACTAACCTAACAAGAAATGTTAAAATTAATTCTTTGACTGGAAAGAAAAAGCTATAACTGGGAGTAAGAAAATTCTGAAAGGAAATACTTTCACAGGTAAATACAAATGTAATAAAAGTGGATTAATCACTTATAAAACCAGTATGGAGGTTAAAGCACAAAAGCAGTAAAAAAAATTACATCTATAAAAATCAGTCAAGGATACCCCAAATATAAGGATGTGAAGTATGACATCATATACATAAAACATGGCCAGGTTTGGGGGGGGATTGGAGTAAAAATTTAGTGCTTTTAGAATGGATTCAAACTTAAGCAACCATCAACTTAATATAGACTGCTATATGCATAACATGTTATATATGAACCTAATTGTAACCATAGATCAAAAATTATAGCAGATACACAAAAAGGAAAGATAAAAATATATAAGCATAACATTAAAGAAAGCCATCATTCACCAAGAGAAGAGAGCAAGAATAAAAGGAAAAGAGAACTACAAAAACAACCAAAACACAACAACATGGCAATAAGTACATACCTATCAATAATTACTTTGAAAGTAAATGAACTAACATTCCAATCAAAAACAGAGGGTGACTAAATGAATGAAAAAGAAAACCTATCTACATGCTGCCTACAAGAGACTGACTTGAGACTAAAGACATATACAGATTGAAAGTGAAGGGATGGAAAAACATTCACCAGGCAAATGGAGGCAAAAAGAAAGCTGCAGTAGCAATACTTATATCAGAAAAATGACTTTAAAACAGAGGCTATAACAAGAGACAAAGACACTATATAATGATAAAGGGAATAATCCAATAAGAGAATGTAACATATCTATGCACTCAACTTGGAAGCACCTATATATACAAAACAACTATTAACAAACATAAAGGAAAAAACTGACAGTAATATAATAGTGGGGAACTTTAGTAACCCACTTACATCAATGGAGAGTTCATCCAGACAGAAAATCAACAAAAATACAGTGGTTTTGAATGACACAATGGGCCAAATGGACCTAATATATATATATTCCAAACATTCCACCCCAAACCAGCAAGACATACATTGTTTTCAAGTATACCTGGAACACTGTCCAGAATAGATTACCTGTTAGGTAACAAAATAAATCTCAATACATTCAAGAAAACTGAAATCATATCATGCATCTTTTCTGACCAATTGGTATGAAACTCAAAATCAACCAAAAAAAGATCCAGAAGTGACACAAATACATGCAGGCTAAATAATATACTATTAAACAATGAATGGGTCAAACAAATCAATCACATGGAGACAAATGAAATTGAAAACACAATGGTTGGAAATCTTTGCAATCCAGCAAAGATATTCTAAGAGACAAGTTTATGGTAATACAGACTTACTTCAAGGAACAAGAAAAATCTATTTTTTTGTCTCTTTTTTTGTTACATAGAATTAGATTCATCTATGAAGATGACAGCTCATGTACAGGGAATCTTTGCAACTGAGGAATGTTATGTTAACAAAGGTGATAAATGAAAAGAAAAAGATGAACATACCTTTAGTTGTGAAAGGACTTTTTCTTGAATGCAAAATACTGTACATTTTTTTTAGTTTGAGAGAGAAAGAGAGAGTGTGTGCATGAGTGGGGGCAGAAAGAGAGAGAGAGAGAGAGAGAGAGAGAGAGAGAGAGAATCCCAAGCAGACTCGGCACTGTCAGCATAGAGCTCAATGCAGGGCTCTATCCCACGAACCATGAGATCGTGACCTGAGCAAAAATCAAGAGTCCAACGCTTAACCAACTGAGTCCCTCAGGTGCCCCTGTACATGTTTTTCAATAGCAAAACAAAAAACCAATAGAGTTAATAATGTGTTTTGTTCTTGTTAATACTGCAGTTATCCATTTGTTTATTGACTTTTTCAAGTTATTATTTATTCCTTGTTTCATGTTATTATTGACATTTCTGCTCCATTATCTAAATGGTCAGCCAGTGACTTGACAGAAATTTCTTTTAGTGCTAAAATTTAGCAGAATTTTTCTTCTCCAAACACTCCCTTGGTTTTGTTCGTTTTTTTTTTTTTTTAATATGATTCTGGAGGTCTGAAATGTTGATTTGAACAATTTTTTTGCCAGATTAATGGCTGACTCGGTGGAGGGATGGATCTTTGTAATTTCCTACTCCATCACTGTCAGTGACATCACTCTTACTTCTCAGAGACAGGAAATTCTCCCCACAGGGGATTACTCCAGCTGAGTACCCTACTCTTTTGAAAACCTAAGAGGACAATGTCAGCTCAGTGTATTTTTTTGTGTGTTGTGGAAAATCTATTTTAATGCTACAAGAGGGGGTGTAATTATTAGCCTCCCAAACCGATGGTCTAAAAATCAACCATGGAACTAGGGTTATGATTATATGTAATAATTGTATTCATAGAATGGTCAATTAATGAGCAAATACTGTGCTGCTCCTCACTAAGCAGCTAGGGAAATACAATAGTAAATAAACTGCACTGGACTAAAGAAATCAAAACCTAATTCGTGTGATATTTACAACACAATTAAAAATTATTTCTAAGGCAACATTTTAGCTACTGAAATCAATGGTCTTAATCTGGATGCTAGCATACAGAAGGCAACCTAAAAGCCTTTTATTGTGTTAGCCATTATGTTGATTTTTGTCAGTTGTTTTGCTTTTCATTTGATATTTGGGCACTTTTACTTGAGGTATGCACTCCCCATGCCAGCATTTTTACCAACATTCTTGAATATCATATATCCAGCTCACATGTTTATCACCTTTTCTAAAGGTGGCCCAGCTTGTGACACTTTCTATATTATATTCTATTTTGTGCAACCAAGCAACCTAGCAACTTTCTCTTATTTTTAGGATATCAAATATTATAAGCATTTTTAGGTAGAAATGGTTAACATTGATTTGCTTTGGATTCTTCCATTTTGTTTTGCTACATTAACATACAATATTTCACTTAAAAATTCTAGTTGGGTTTTTAGTCTTCTCTGATTTTAGTAAGAAACAGAAATGCAATAGAAATGTATTATGCTGGAATCTATGTGCATGGTCAATTGTTCTAAGAGGTTGAATAAAAATGCCATGATATTTATATCTGGATTTATAAATATGGAAATTCTGAAGCAAGTCCACTGATACACAATTATCAAAATAGCTCTAGGCTAATTATCTGCATGCATTTTTATATCTCACAAATAAAAGCAAACCATGCAATTTACAAATCAATCAATCACTATTGAGTGCTTCCTCTGTGCTTTGTACTGTGCATGTAGCTTACAGCTGTAACTTTATTGACTGATGTGGATCACTGCACAATCAATATGGTGGGGGCAATATTTACCAGTCACAAAATCTGAATGGACACAGAAATGAACATTTGTGTTTATTTTGCAGTCCACATTAACAATTACATGGATACATGGCTTCTATCTGAATTATTAAATGATTAAAGAACAGATAGCAATTTTCTTAATAACCCAAATTTTTACATAAAGTCTCCCCAAGCTATTATTTCTGCAGTACACAGATGTAAATGTAACTTTATCAGGCTATTCCTAAATCTTTCTACCTAAGTCAATCTTATTTTAAAAAGTTCTTTTCTCCCTTACAATAATTTTGATTTTGTTTTGATATCTTACAATACAAACTGGGTAGAATGTTGGTAAGTTGCTGAAAATAAATGACAGAAGAACAGAGGATAACAGAAGACCTATGAAATATTTTGGAAGGACAAAATAAAGTGGTCCTTCCATTTAATCTTTGATTAATGGCACAAAAAAGAAGACTGACCACTGGCTGTCCAGAGTCTAACAGAACTCTGAACTCCCAGCAACCACAGCTTGACCTCAACCTAATACCCTTTAGTTCATTAGATGGAATAGAGGAGAGATAATGAGAGACCAGAGAGTTCACAGAAACTACTGCTGCCTTAACAGCATAAAACCAGTGTTCACAAAATCCTCTCCAGGAAGCTTTCACCAGAGGTCACACTTCAAACATTTGATCATTTCTTTCTTCTTTTGTATAGAGTAAGCAAGGTAGAGAAAAAAATCTTTACAAAAAGCGTAACTGGATGTTCACACTGTTTTCTCATTCTTTCCTTCTCTATGAGATAACTAGAGATGTGAAAAGTTGATGGATTAAGCAAAGACTTCCTCTTCAAATGAGGATTATAGAATAAATTTGCCTTCTGGTCACACATTTGGTAGCAAATACGCAATATCTACTTTGTTTTCAGCCTAAATGTTTAAATATGCAAATAAAAGAGGGTAAAGGAATATTTTAATATTCCAAATACATGTTTTAATTTTTCTTTTTGGAATATTTATTTGCAAATAGACTTTGTTCCATTTCCACAGTTTTAACATTCAGAATGTTTGGAATATTTTAACCAAGATTCAGATTATTACTTGATACTATGGTGATCTGTTGATATGTATTGTAGGTAACGTTCTACATTGATTACATAACTTTATTTCAGCAATTCCTTTTTTTTTAAGGCCTAGAATATTTCTTTAACAGGGCCCCAACTGAAAATAAACTGATATTCAGAGTCTGATTATATCAAAAAGCTTATATGTATAAGCTTTGTATATACATATTTATACATATATATACACGTATATATACATATATATGTATATATAAGCTTTGTCTTTGTATAGACAGACACAGGGGTTTAGTAGCCAAGGTACAAACATGGGAATTTTCAGAGTGTTGAGAACACATGTTAGAAGAACATTTGTGAAATTTCATAAGGGAATACAGATTAAGGAAAATATAACACAAACAAAAGAACAGGGAACAATGATGGTTGTATGATGTCTTGTCCCCAGTCTGACATCACAAAAAGAAAGTGCTGCTTTTAATATTCCCCACATTTTGCAACACTTCCTACCAGATAGCCCTTCACAGATACAAATATTCTGTTAATTGTCTTTCTGTACTCACAGGAACAGTGGTGAGTTACCAACTGGGCTCATGTATCTCAGTAAACACAGCAATGCAGGCCCTGGCAAGAAATCAGTATTAAGCTGGGCAATAGAATTATATAGGATCGAGCGTTAGAGACTCTCAGAAATACTTTTAGTATCTCTGCAGGAGTCTACAGTCCTACATAAGGAAGGAGTTCCAGGTCAATGGAATTTGAAAATTAAAGTTAAAATGACCTCCTTTCTATTCACACTGAAAGGAGTGCTGAGAAAATTTGGGTTTCCTCCAGTAGTGTGGCTTTCTATCTCCCAAGAACAATTTCTGTCACGAACAAATCTACCTGAATCAGGCACTGAATGAAAATTAAAGGATCCTCAGGCAGGCCCACGTCATTCATCATATAGCAAGCAAGGAAGAATCTCTAAAACATCCCACTTTTTATTTCTTCGTCGTCATGCAATGCCTAACATTAATTGTTCCAATTTACCTGGGGAAGTTATTATTTTTTCCTATATTTTGAAGAATCTATAGAAACATCAAAATAGTATCTTGCCCACACTAAATCTTATCTATGCAACAATGCCTATAAAAATTTATTTTAATTTTAATAAAATATATATAACATAAATTTAATTAACAAATTTCAGGTATACAGTTCAGTGCCATTAAGTCCACTGACATTACTGTGAAACTACCTATTAGTCTCCAGAACTTCTTTGCCTTCCCAAACTGAAACTCATCTGATAAAGCAATAACTCCCATCTACTCATCCCTATCCCTGACAACCACCATTCTACTCTGGATTTCTGTACATCTGACTACTCTATGTGCCTCATCTAAGTGACGTCATAACAGTATTCATCTTTTTGTGCCCGGCTTATTTCACTTCACATAATGCCTTCATTATGTTCACACAGAATTGTATGAACACACAACATACATACAACATACAACAATTCATACATGTTGGGGCATGGGTCAGAATTTTTCATTTCTTTTAAAGCTAAATAATATTCAATGGTATGTATGTTCTGCATTTTGTTTTTCCACTTATCCACTGATGAACATTGGGGTTATTTCTACTGTATGACTATTATAAATAATGCTGCTTTGTGTAACGATACACAAATATCTGTTGAAGTCTCTGCTCTCAGTTCTGTTGTACGTATACCCAGAAGTACAATTGCTGAATTAAATGGCAATTCTACCTTTATTTATCTGAGTACTATCCATCCATTTTTACAGTGGCCAAACCATTTTATATTGCTATCAGCAATGCATAGGATTAAAATTTCTCTGCAATTGTTATTTTTTGTTTTTATAACAGCTAATCTAATGAGTGTGAAATGGTATCTCATCATAGACTTTATTTGCATTTCCCTAATGATTAGTAATGCTGAGCATATACCTGTTGGTCATTGCATGTCTTCTTCAAAGAAATGTCTGTAGAAGTCTTTTGCCCAATTTTTAATCAAGTATTTTCTTTTATTTTTGTTTGTTTTTGTTTTTGCTAGTGAGTTATAGCTGTTCCTTATATATTAGGGATTATTAATGACATCAAATATATGGTCTGCAAATGTCTTCTATTTAGTTTGCCCTTTCATTTTGTTGATTGTCTCCTTTTGCTGTGCAGAATATTTTTGGTTTGATGTAGTCCCACTTGTCTGTTTTTACTTTTGTTGCCTGTGCTTCTGGTGCCATATCCAAGAAATCATCGAACGTCATAAAAATTTTCTGCTATGATTTCTTTGTCTTTCTTTTTTTCTGCTATGATTTCTTGTATGAGCTTTATAGTTTCAGAGCTTACATTTAAGCCTTTATTCCATTTTATTTTCGTGTATGATGTAAGATTGGGATCCAAAGCCAGATGGACATCCAATGCTCCCAAAACTAGATGTTCAAGACTATTTTTTTCCTATTGTGGATTCTTAGCACCCTTGTCAAAGATCCCTTGACCCATATATGCATTGATTTCATTAGAGGAACTCTTTTCAGTCAAGTTTAAATTCTTACATCAGTAGTTTGTAGTTTCCAGTATACAAATCTTTTATGTCCTTGGCTAAGTTTGTATTTTATTCTTTTTGTACTATTGAAAATGAGACTTTAAAAAAATATTTATTTATTTTGAGACAGAGCGTGCACAAGTAGGCAGGGGAGGGGGAGAAAAAGAGGGAGAGAAAGAATCCCAAGCAGGATCCACACTCAGTCTGGAGTCCAACATGGGGTTCAATCTCACAACCATGTGATGCTGACCTGAGCCAAAATCAAGAGTCAGGGGCCAAACCAAATGAGGCACCCAGAAGCCCCCAAAATGAGATTTAAAAAAATTTTTCATTTCAAATAGTTTATTGTCAGTGTATTTAAATGAAACTATTATTTTTATCCTGAAACTTCACTGAATTTATTAGTTCTAACAGTGTTACTCCTAAAAGAAAGCATAGGGAAATACTGATATTTGTGTGGGAAAAACTTTCTTGGATATGACACCAAAAACACAGGCAAAAAAAGACAAGTAGGACTACATCAAACTCAATGCTCTCACACAGGAAAGAAAAAAAAATCAACAAATGAAAAGGCAACATGCAGAACAGGAGAAAGTATTTGCAAACCATATATCTGATAAGAATAATCCCAAAATATATAGTGAACACCTACAACTCAATGGCAACAAAACAACCCAATTAAAAAAAAATAAGCAAAAGATATGAATATGTATTGTTACATGGAAGATAAAGGAATGACCAAATATATGAAAAGGTGCTCAATATTACTGATCGTTAGGGAAATGCAAATCAAAACCACAATGAGATCACCTCACACCTAATAGGATAGTTGTTATCAATAAATAAATATATAAAAAGTGTTGGCAAGGATATGGAGAAAAGGGAACGCTTGTAACTTTGTTATGGTAATCTAAGTTAGTATAGCCACTATGGAGAATAGTATGGAGTTTTCTCTAAAAATTACAATAGAGCTGCTAAGTGACTCAGCATCCTAATTCAAGGGATCTACCCAATATAATTTACATCAGGTTCTTGAAAACATGTTTGTATTCCTATGTTCATTGCAGCATTATTCACAACATCCAAGACAATGATATAACCTAAATATCCATTGAAGACAAATGGATAAAGAAAATGTGGTATTTACACAAAATTGAATACTATTCACCCTTAATAAATGGAAATGCTGCCATTTGCAACAACATGGATTAAATGGGGGACATTATGCTAAATGAAATAAACCAGACACATAGGGACAAATATTACATGGTGCCACTTATCTGAGCAATCTAAAATACTTAAATAGAAGCAGAAAGTAAATGTAGTTGCCAGGAGCTGGGAGAAGAGTGAAAGTGGGAGGTATTTGTCAAAGAGTACAGTTTCAGTCATTCATATAAGTAAGTCCAAGAGATTTACTGTATAGCATAGTATCAGTTGGTTTTTTTTTTAATATGAAATTTATTGTCAAATTGGTTTGCATACAACACCCAGTGCTCATCTCAACAGGTGCCCTCCTCAGTGCCCATCACCACTTTCCCCTCCCTCTCACCCCCCATCAACCCTCAGTTTATTCTCAGTTTTTAAGAGTCTCTTATGATTTGGCTCCCTAACTTTTTTTTTAATCAATTGTTAATACTGAGTTGTATACTTAAAAATTTGCTAGGGCTCCTGGGTAGCTCAGCTGGTTAAGCGTCCAACTCTTGGTTTAGGCTCAGGTCATGATCTCATGGCATGGGGGTTCGAGCCCCATATCAGGTTCTGTGCTGGCAGTGCAGAGCCTGCTTGGGATTCTCTCTCTCCCTCTCTAGCTGCCCTTCCCCCACGTGTGCTCTTTCTCAAAATATATAAATTTAAAAACCATTAAAAATTGCCAAGAATGTAGATCATATGTTTTATATTATCACAAATTAATAATAAAATGAAGGTGAGAAGAAACTTTTAGACATTATGGATATATTAATAGTATAGAATATACTGATGGTGTCACAGATGTATATTTATTTCCAAACTAATCAAGTTGCATATATTATATATGTTCAGTTTTTCTATGTCAATCATAACTCAATAAAGTGGTTAAAAAAAAGATTAAAATGTCATTTGGTATCCCAGTCTATTAAAAAGAAGAGAGCTGCTCTAATGGAATAAAGTTAGGATGGGACAGGGTAGAGAAAAGTGTTCACATCCCCATAATAAATATGTCATTAAAAATAAACAATTCTGAAGCAGTAGCTGAAATGTGTTATCAAATTTCTAATCCAACCAGCATCATTTCGGTAACACCAGTTATCTTGTTGCTTAAGTGACTAAAGACTTCATAATTCTACCTCTGAGATAAGAGAAATCTGTTACTCTGTAGTTAGACAAATTTCTGAGACAAAAAGAAATCTGTTAATCTGTAGTTACATAAACTTTTGTCTTGTAACTTAGCCACATTTTTATCTGGGGAAAATAATTAAGTTGGCACAGTACAATACATAATATTTTACTATAATAGGAAATAATGTCATGGTGGAGTATGATGAACATTAACTGCATTCACCCTTATACATATATGCAATGCTTAATTATTTCTGGACACATAGTTTCTGCTAACCAAATTTCCCTGTTTGGGGCGTATATGTATATAAAGAGATTTACAATCATATTTCAAGGAATGTTATGTGTCCTTTGCAAATTTATAATTTAAACTATTGTCACCAATTCTATTGTAAAGATATAATATTTTATCATGGTACCATTCCCTGCCCCAAATAAATCCTTTTAAAATTCAAAGATTTTGTTTTTATCATGCCTTTCCCCCCGAATACTATGTAAATAAAATTTAAAATTTAAAAAGCTTTAGCCAAAACTGTTAATAAACCATCTTGCTCTAATCTGCACAGATGTTTTCACTAGTCATGGTTTACTCTAGAGAGCTATTTATTTTGCCCTGTTGAGTAACAAGGCTACATTTTGAAAATGTGTTTTTATAAAACTGACCACAGCTATCGCTTGACTGTATAATAAAGCAACACAGGTAAGCCTATGTTTATAATGGTGCAGTTGTTAAGACGAGCAAAATCATAGACATTTAAATCAATTATGTACAAACAAAGGAAGGATGGAATAGTAGTTAGTGCTAAAGAAATTACTTCCCTCTCTTCAGAGAGAAATGCCATGTGGAAAAAACAGAATTGAAATTATGATAGGTTTTACTCTACACCTTGAAAATACAATTTACCTAACTTCTTGCTTCTTTTTAAAAATAGTGTAAGATTTTTTTAATCAGAAATCAGTGAAGTGCTCTTCTCACCTGATGTTTAGAGTAGTTACTTGACACTCCCCTCAACTATAGTATTTAACATTAAAACTTAAAGCTGAAGAAAGGAAAAAATAAGTGGTGTGAAATAACCATCACAGAATGTCTGATTTTTCTGCAGAGAAGCCGACTGTTCTCACTGAAGTCACACATATACAAACTTTAAGAAAACATTGGTTGTGGAAAAAGTCAGCCTGATTCAGACACTAATATCAATATTCCTCCTTTGTAAAACAGATTAGACGTTCAGTAATTAGTGCATATGAATGAAAGGTTTGGCACAAAAGTGTTTCCCTTCATCCATGGACTTCCATTTCCAATCCAATTGAAGACAATTGCCCAGTTAGTCTCCTGAAATATTAAATGTAAAGGATAATTATTTTATCTTTTTTTAAAAAAATTAACGTTTATTATTGAGAGACAGAAAGTGAACAGGGGAGGGGCAGAGAGAGAGAGAGACACAGAATTGGAAGCATGCTCCAGGTTCTGAGCTGTCAGCACAGAGCCTGATGCAGGGCTCAAACTCACAAACCACAAGATCATGACCTGAGCTGACGTCAGACACTTAACCGACTGAGCCACTCAGGTGCCCCTAAAGGACAATTGTTTTAAAAGGTTGTAAATTATACTATTATTTGCCATGATTTATATTTGTCTATAAATAAAATGTGTAAACAAGATATATTTATTTATACACATTCATTAAGCACATCCTTTTTGGAACATGCTGGGGAAAGTACTGGAAGGGATTTCAAAATTAGGAAACATAATCTTTGCCTTCAACAATTTAAATGGCACATTAGTGGGAGAAACAAAGCATACATGGCAGAAACACTTTTCAAGCTATGGAATTTTCCTACTGCCAAAAAAGAAAACTTGTTTCAATGTTCTCGAATATTCTAAGACCAAATTTATCTGGAGGTAGACATTTAATCTTAGGATAAGCCTGTGAAGTTGGGGTTCTGTCAATTAGAGGGTCACTCTCTCTCCTTTCCTCAGTTACTCAGAAAGTTCATATACTGCCAATCAGTAATAACAGAGAAAGAAAAGTTGTCTAGTACTTTAAAGTCATCTGACATCATGTTCTGGCATGTATTACATTTCATATGTTCTTTCAGTTGTCTTCATTGCCTCATGCTGTCAACTTCTGAGGGATCCTGTTAAAATATACATTCAGGTTCAATAGACCTGGCCTGGGGCCTAAAATTCTACATTTCTAACAAGCTCCCAGAAGAAGTTGCTGGCCTTGTTTCTACTGGTCTGGGTGTAGATCATGCTGTAAGTAGTCAGACTCTGAGGAATAATCTTTGTACTGTAATGGTCTCCTGTCACTGGTTGATGATATCCTGTACTCCTCACCCTTGACTACAAGGCTGAGTCAGATTTGGTTCCATATCCCAGAATGACAACTTGTCTCATGTTATGGAATTTTTTTCATATGCCTACACATACTGAATAGCCATTTGCAATCAATTTTTTCATACTATGTTGCCTCAGTTTGATAGTTCAGTCTCTGCCTATAGGATTCTAGAAGATATCTATGCTGAAGAAGTTTCATCTCCCTTAAAATAAATTATTAAACAAGGTATATGGGCAAGATGCAGGGTCTTTTCTCAGTAACTAGTCCCTAGTTACTACTATCAGAATTATTCCTAAGTAGGAAATCTAATCTCTCCTTGGGTGAGTAAGTAAATTGGGTAAAAGGAACTGGATCCACAAGCAACTTTCCAATCTACTTGTCCCAGGATCTTAGTTTTGGAGGATCAAAAACAAATCATCATCTTCTTTTGTCCTTTATGATCTATTTCTTCCATTCTCCCAATCATCGATGGCAATATTAGTTTAAATAGGGAAAGGAAAAGGTAAGTAAATTATCAGCAATAAAAAGCATATTTATTAACTCATTATCTGCAGAGTCAATATTTAGACAACTCCCTCTCAATACTGGATAATTTTTCAAATATATTTTAATTCATGTCTGGATTTATGGGAAAATAAATTCTTCAGCAGCCATAAATTAGCAAGAAACAAACCAACAAAAATGTTGATCTGATGTCATAACGGAGACCTAAAACCTGAGATTTGTGGAGCCACTGAAGTCTAAGTAGGTCTATACACCAAGGTCCTACCAAATATTTCCCTGTACAAATTTCTTAACTCAAGTTCACATTTATTTGGGATGTGAATTAGAATGTAAATAATCTCTTGGAAAATACACTCTTAAACTTTGAAGTATTTCCGCAAATTTCACAAAGATTAACCTAACAACCAAACACAAGTGAACAACAACAAAACAATCACTAAAAATAAAAAATCAAGTTGCCAGGTAAAATCGTGAGCAGAAACCAAAAACTGTAGAAACAGACATATAGGAAGTAAGGTAAAAAGAATAAATTTCTCAAAAAGTATTTAAAAAAACTAAATTAGAAAACTCAACTGCCCTATAACACACACAAACATTAAATTAGATTAAAATATTCCCTTACACATCATTGTCCATATTGAAATAAAACACCAGAACTAAACAGCTTTGCTATAAGGGATATGAAAACTGTATATATAGTAAATAGAAGAAGGAACCGCTTAAAAGTATCTAGAGACATATCCTTTGACTGGAAAAAAGAATTTAGGAAGATTACCAAATAATAAGATGAACATTCACAGTCAAAAAAATGTGCTCATTTTGTTCAAGTATCATTTTCTTGATTTTGTTGCTGTGTTCTCTTATAATTCATTAAACTTAAGATGATTATTTTGGAGAGAGACGAACCAAGAAAAAGACTCAAGTGTAGAGAACAGAGACTGATGGTTACCAGAGGGGAGGTGGGTAGAAGGGTGGGTGAAATAAGTGATAGGGATTAAAGAGGAAGTATACTTATCATAAGCACTGAGTAATGTATAGAATTGTTTAATCACTATATTGTACACCTGAAACTAATAGAACACAGTATATTGACTACACTGGAATAAAAATGAAAAAATTAAAAATAAAAAAAAAGTTAAATAAAATACAGTCCTTAGAAATTTAAAGAGATAATTGTTTTAAATATATTTTCAAGGAATTCATAAATCTTTATTTCTTTGGGTCAGTAGCTCGGGATATGTTTTGTTCTTTGAATTGTGTTGTGTTTTCCTAATTCTTCATGTCCCTGAAGTTTTGTACTAGTGTCTACACATTTGAAGAAACAGATATGATGTCCAGTCTTTATGTCTGGTTTTAGCTGGGAAAACCTTCACCAACTATAGTGGTTGAGGTTCCTAGGTTCCTAGCTGCCCCAGTCTTTTTTTTTTTTTTTTCAAGGAACCTGTAATCTTTTGCTCTTTCTGGTGTGTAACCACAACACTTCTTTCAGAATTCTTTGTGAGGTATGACAGAAACCAGACCCTTGGGGACTGCACTAAAAGATCAGGGGTTTTGGTTTTAAGTCAAATTTCTTCCTCCCTATATCTTAAAGGAGTGGCCTCAGTTCTGTGCCTTCTCCAGGCTGTACAAGCAAGTTGAAGGAAGGTGCCCTCCCCCTAGCTACCTCAGTAGCAATAAAAATGGTCAAAAGGGGGCACCTCTGTGGCTCAGTTAGTTAAGTATCTGACTTGATTTCAGCTCAGGTCATGATGCCAGGGTCATGGGATCAAGCCCCATGTAGGGGCTGAGCAAGTAGTCTGCTTAAAATTCTTTCTCTCTCTCCTTCTGCCCCTCTCTGCCATTCACTCCTTCTCTCAAACAAACAAACAAAAATCAAGAACAACCAAGAAAATTAAGAGAAAAAAAGGATAATCAAGAGAAATTGTGGACCCAATGAGTACAATTGAACTAAGAAATTCAATAGAAATTCAATTGAACTAAAAAATTCAACTTGAGAAATGATCAATTAGAAGAAAAAAAAAAACAATGCTCTGGAGACAGGTCATTTGAAATTATACAGTCAGAAGACAAAAAGAAAAAGAATAAAAAGCCATGAAGAAAGTCCAAAGGGAACTATGGGACACCATCATGAAAACCAATATATGGAAGGCTCAGAGGATAAGACATTATGTGTTATGGGAGTCACAGAAGTAGAAGACAGAACAAGGCAGAAATATTATTTTTAAAAATACAGGCTGGAATGCCTGGGTGGCTCAGTTGGTTAAGCGTCTGACTCTTGATTTCGGCTCAGGTCATGATCTCACTGTTCATGAGTTTGAGCCCTGCGCCAGGCTCTAAACTGATAGTACAGAACCTGCATGGGATTCTCTCTCTCTCTCTCTCTCTCTCTCTCTCATTCTCTCACTATCAAAATAAATAAATAGGGGTGCCTGGGTGGCTTAATCGGTTAAGCATCAAACTTTAGCTCAAGTCATGATCTCAGGGTTTGTGAGTTCCAGCCCCAGGTCGGGCTCTGTGCTGACAGCCTGGAGCCTGGACACTACTTCGAATTCTGTGTTTCCCTCTCTCTCTGCCCCTGCCCCACCCATGCTTTGTCTCTCTTTCTCTCTCATAGGTGAATAAATATTTAAATAAATAAATAAACAAACAACTAATAAAGGCTGAAAATTTTCCAAATCATAAGAGAGAAATGGATATCCAGATTCATAATACTCAAAGGATTCCAAATCAGGTGAACCTAAAGAACAACAGTATACTATGATATAATAAAATTTTTACCAAAGACAAAGAGAAAGCTTTCAAAGAAGCAAGAGAAAATTACTTCCATAGAGGAGCCCTGATAAAACTCTGAGCACTTTCTCAATAGGAAAGTTGTAGGCCAGAAAATAAAGGGATGACATATTAAAAATGCTAAAAAAGTCCTACCAACCGAGAACACTATATGAGGCAACACTGTACGTCAGAAATAAAAAAAGAGATAAAGGCTTTTCCACACAAATAAAACCTGAGGGAATTCATTACCACTATATTGCTTTACTAGAAATGCTAAGAGGAATTCCTCACACTTAAATGAAAAGATTCTAAATAGCAACATGAAAGTTTATGAATGTATACAACTCACTAGTAAAGGTGAACATAGAGACAAATGCAGAATACTGTAATAGTTTAATGGATTTGTAAATCACTTCTAACTCTAATATAAAAGTGAAAAGAAAAAAAGTGTTGTTAATTGATACACAATATAAAAGACATAAAGTGTTAAATCTATCACATAAAGTGTGTGGGTTTGGCAAAAATGTAGTTTTTGATGTAATTGAAGCTAAATTGTTATCAGCTTAAAACAGACACAACTTTAAGATTTTTTTTAATGTTTTTATTTTACCTTTGAGAAAGAGAGAGTGCATGAGCAGGGAGGGGCAGGGAGGGGCAGAGAGACAGAAAATCCCAAACAGGTTTCGCGCTGTTAGCACAGAGCCCAATGTGGAGATTGAATTCACAAACCGTGAGTTCATAACCTGAACCAAAATCAATAGTCAGATGCTTAACTGACTGAGCCACCCAGGCACCCCTAAGATGTTCTATGTAAGCAGCAGATGTTTTATGTTCTAACTATATTATATTACCACAAAGAAATTGCATACAATAAATATACAAAGGAAAAGGTGAAATGAATCAAAGCACATCACTACAAACAAATTTTTAAATCACAGGGAAGATGGCGAGAGGAAAAGATAAACAAAAGAACCATAAATCAAATAGAAAGCAACAAAATGTCAATAGTAAGTTCTCACCTATTAATAATTACTTTATAAATAGATTGATTAACCTGCCAATAAAAAAATAGAGAGTGGCTGAATGCATTTTAAAAAGCTCTAGACATATACTGTCTACAAAAGACTCACTTTAAATCAAAGAAAAAATGGACTAAAACTGAAGGGGTGGAAAAAGATGTTCCACGCAAATGGAAAATTAAGAAGAGAAAGTTTGGCTCTACTTGTATCAGACAAAATAGGCCTAAAGTAAAAAACTGTCACAAAAGACAAAGAAGGTCATTTTATAATAAGGGAAGTGTCAATTCATCTGGAAAATATAATAGTTAAAAACAAATATGCACCCCAAATCCAACATATATAAATCAAATATTCACAGATCTTTAAAAAAAAGAAATGGATATCAGTACAATAATAAAAGAAGATTTCAATGCCCCACTTTCATCAATGGATAGATCATCCACACAGAAAATTATAAGGAAATAGCAAACCTGAATAACGCTGTAGACAAAATGGACCTAACAGACACATACATGACATTCTATCAAACAGGAGCAGAAGGCATATTCATCCCAAGCATACATGGAACATTCTCCAGGATAGACATGGATTGAACCACAAACCAAATCACAAGAATTTATAATATGAAGCAGCTTTTCTGAATACAATGGCATGAAACAAGATATAAGTAACAAGAAAAATTGGAAAATTCACTTGTATGTAGAAATTAAACAACTCATGAACACCAATGGGTAAAAAAATAAATAAATCAAGTAGGAAAGTGGAAAATTCCATGTGACAAACATAAATTTTAAAACACCTATCCAACACCTATATGATGCAGCAAAAGCAGTACTGAGAGGAAAATTTATACTGATAAATACCCATATTTAAAAAAGAGATCTCAAACAAACAGAGAATGGAAAATAATAGGGAAAATCAACAATTTTGACAGGAAGTTTTTGTAAAGGTAAATAAAATGGGCAAACCCTTAGAGTTACCCAAAGCATAAAAAGTGACAATAAAAATTGGAAAATTCACATGTATGTAGAAATTAAACAACAAAGTCATGAACACCAATGGGTAAAAAAAAATAAATAAATCACAAAATCAACATACAAAAATCAGTGTTTGTATGCACCATCAATGAATTATCAGAAGTGAAAATTAAGAAAACCTTACAACAGCATAAAAAATACTCAGGAATGTGGTGCCTGGGTGGCTCAGTCGGTTGAGCATCTGACTTCAGCTCAGGTCATGATCTCACATTCCATGAGTTCAAACCACACGTCGGGCTCTGTGCTGACAGCTCAGAGCCTGGAGCCCGCTTCAGATTTTGTTTCCCCCCTCTCTCTGCCCCTCCCCTGCTCATGCTCTGTCTGTTTCAAATATAAATAAAAACATTAATTTTTTTTAAATATGCAGGAATAAACTTAAACAATGAGGTAAAACCCTCATACACTGAAAGGGATAAAACACTGGCAAAAGAAAAGAAAACACAAATAAATGGAAAGACATCATGTTTATAGACTGGAAAGCAATATTGTTGAAATGTCCATACTACTCAAAGTGATCCACATTCAGTGTAATCTCTATTAAAATCCCAATGACATTTTTCAGTGAAAAAGAAAAAAAATTCTAAAATGCATTTAGAATAGTCAAAATAACCTTGAGAAAGAGGACAAAGGTGGAGGTGTCACATTTTCTAATTTGTAACTACATTACATAACTATAGTAATCAGAATAGTATGGTACTGGTACTAAAACCGAGACAAACACGACAGAATTAGGAAGCCTCAAAATACAACATACAAATAAAGGAACGGATCTTTGACAAAAGTGTCAAGAAAATATTCTGTAGGAAGAAGCCTCTTCAACAGACAGTATTGGTGAAAAGTAGGATATCCACATGCAAAGGAATGCAATTGGACTTCATAAATAAAAATAAACACAAAATGGATTAAAGATTTGATCACAACTGAGAGAAATTTTTTTCTGGAAAACTCATTTTATTTCTAAAAGATTTTGAAATTACTGTTACAGAAAATGTAGAAAGGCTGCTTTGTTTTCAATTCACTTTCAACAAGAGGTACTTTCAAAGCACAGTGAAATACTGCTGAACCCTTAGCAGTTTTCTTCTGATGCTGAAAAAAGAAAATGCAATGACTAACTATGATTAAGTTGTACTCTAATTGTAAAGAAAATACCAGTTTCATACTCCCACACTAAAAATGTGTCCACTTGTAATTTAGATCAACTTTCACTGTTTCTGCCTGTTATTAAAATTAATGCAGGAGTGATGCCACAGATGACAACGTTGGCCATTCCTGACTTCACGCCCCCTCTCAAGAAGTACTACTGACAACTATTCATGAGCAAGGCAACACTGAAAGAATCCTTTAACTTGGGAGTAAGGCCAAAGCATCTTGCTGTGCTATCTAGACCGAGACAAATTTTTTTAGAAGGGTAAAAGGAGCAGCTACATGCTGACCATGTTATCCTTCCCCCAGGCTTGTGCAGCACCATACAGTGATCTCTCTTCTGACTGTATGCTTTCAATGATGAGAAAAGAGAACCCAGGGGGGCATCCAGCTCCCCCCATCATCATGGGTTGCTTCTCAGGAGCCCCCACTCTGATTTCACTCCCTAGGGATTTCAAGGGAGTCTGTGGGGCTGGGAATCTGATTGTAACAGAGAAGAGGGGGAAGGAATTGCAACAACTAGCACTCAGATTTGGGCAGAATGAGTTTCTACCTGCAGAGTCCAGGAGTAGACACAACTAGCAGCTTTGCACATCGGCAAAACAAAGTCAGTGGCGGGGTCTAACCAGGGAACTATAGCCTGGCCCACTGCTGAGTTTGGCCCCCTGTCCTTGTCTGACCAGAAGTCTGGCAAGAACACCTTGAAGTTGCATGCTTTGAGCAGAGGCTGGCAGGCAGAGGGATCACCTACAGAGAAAAATCAGGGCCAGGCTTGGAGGTTCCCCTTGTACACCTAGGCAGGGGAGTTGATTCATAGTCCCACTCACTTTTGAGCAAATCTCTTGATCCCCCTAACTAGAAAGGCTGGTTGGAAAAATTTAGCAGGAGCTTGGGGCTGGCCCTCATTCATGCCCAGGCAGGAGAGCTGAGTCATAGATAAGTCCAATAGTGAATGAAGGTCCCTGACCTGCCCAACCAGAAAGCATGACCAGAACCATAAGCTATGTAACTCAGAAACATTTGAGCTGAGTCCAGCGGGCAGAACTAATAATATGTAGAGCAAAGACAGTGTCAAGAACACAAACTAAGAGACTTAGTGGCCTTGGAACTAGTTCTCCCACTGCACTCATGCAGGGGAGCTAATTCATAATACTTCTCATTGCTAAATACCCAACCAGGGAACCTGACCGAAACACCTAAGAAGTTAAATAACTCATCCAATAGCCCTGCTTACAGTGGCACTTATACGGAGAGCATTGCCCATGGCTTTCCTTGTCTGCAGAGTAAAACTACTGCTCTCAGCTGTTAAGGGACTGTAGTGTATACCCTTGCTTGATTTGGGTTCCCAAACAATGAGCCTGGATGTCCCTGGGACCCTTCCTGCTGCCCTTTCAGAGAGGGAAAACTAATTCATAGCTGCACTTACTGCTGAGTATGGTACCCAACTCAACCATCTAGGAAGCTTGTCCAGAGATTCCAGGTAAACATGGAGCCTACAACCTAGTTTGGTCAGGGAACCAAGCCAGAAGTCCTAACCAACTGTTCTCAGCCAGCAGCACCTACTTCACCTAAGCTCAGAGCTTGAGGAGTGGCCTTGCCCAAAAACAAAATGGATAGGGAGCCCTACCTGCTCAAAGATGTTCCAGCAAACATGCCACAAATCCAAACTGACCTGATTTCTAAAGAACTGCCTGCCACAGTGAACCTGTAAAGTCTGAATGAGGAGACTGCTTACTCAAATAAACAGATACCAACACAAAAATTATCATCCAAGAAAGAGCTGAAATAAACAAGCTAACCTTATACCTAAAGGAACTAGACTAAGAACCAACAAAGCCCAAGGTGACCAGAAGGAAGGAAATAATAAAGATCAGAGCAAAAATAAATGGTATAGAAACTAAATCAAAGAAAAAATCAATAAAACCAAGATTTGGTTCTTTGTAAAGTTAAACGAAATTGACAAACTTTAGCCAGACTCAAGAAAAAAGACAGAGTACCAAACAAATCAAATGAGAAGCAAAAGAAAGAATAACTTTCCAGCTATAAGAATTAAAAGAGAGAGGGAAAGAGAGAGATCAGATAGATTAGATAGATGACTGATTGATAGATGGTAGGTAGGTAAGTAGAAAGACTAGATACATAGGTAGATAGATAGAGTCAGACATGGTTACAGGAAAATAACCCTTGTAGCACCATGGAAGACAGTACTGTGTAAGAAAGAAAAGGGGTAAGTCAGAGGCATAGAGGACAGCTAAATCAGGAAACTGCTGCAGAAAAGCAATCAGGAAATTTTAAAAAGGAGGGGAAGGAGGAGGGGAAGAATGAGGAGTAGAAATAGAAGGAGAAGGGGAAGGAGGAGGGGGAGGAGGGGGAGGAGGGGGAGGGGAAGAGGAGGAGGAGGAGGGAAGGAAGCAGAGGGGAAGGAGGGGGGAGGAAGGGGAGGATGGGGAGGAGGAGGAGAAGGAGGAGGAGGAAGAGGAGTTGAAGGAGGAGGAGGGGAAGGAGGAGGATGGGAAGGAGGAGGAGGATGGGAAGGAGGAGGAGGGGAAGGAGGAGGAGGGGAAGGAGGAGGAGGGGGAGGAGGAGGAGGGGAAGGAGGAGGAAGGGAAGAAGAAAGGAGGAGGGAGAAGAAGGAAGAAGAAGAAATAATAGTAACAAATGACACCATAGAAAGAAGAATCATAAGAGGGATGCCTAGGTGGCTTAGTCAGTTGAACATCCGACTCTTGGTTTTGACTCAGGTCAAGATCTCATGGTTTGTGAGGTTGAGCCCTGTGCGTTGACAGCATGGAGCCTGTCTGGAATTCTCTCTCTCCCTCTTTCCTCCCTCCACCTCCAAAATAAGTATACTGTAAAAAAAAGATTATAAGAGAATACTATGAAAACCAATATTCCAACAAACTGTGTCCAGTTAGAAAAAATGGATAAATTCTTATAAATACAGTCTTCCCAATTGAACCAGGAAGAAATAGAAAATCTTAACAGACCAATTACAAGTAGCAAAGTTTAATCGTTAATCAAAAAACTATGAAAAAATAAGTCCAGAACCAGATGGATTCAGAGATGAATTCTGCCAAACACTGGAAGAATTAATACCTATTCTCCTCAAACTATTCCAAAAATAAAAGAGGAAGGAAAGCTTCCAAATGCATTCTACAAGGCCTGCATTCCCTTCATGCCAAACCAGAAAAAGACACCACAAATAAAGAAAACGAAAGGCAATATCTTTGATGAATACAGGCAAAAATTTTGAACAAAATATAAGCAAACTTCATCCAACAATACATTAAAAAAGACCGTTCACCACAATCAAGTGGGATTTACTTTATTTATAAAATTTAAAAATGGAAAAAGCATAGCATCCAACAATTCCACATATGGGTTTTTACCCAAAGAAAACAAAAATACCAATTTAAAAAGATTTTTGCAGCCTTATGGTTATTGCAGTATTATTCACAATAACCACAGTATAGAAGCAACTCAAGCGTCCATCAATAGACAAATGAATAAAGAAGATGTAGGATATATATAAAATGGAATATTATGAAGCTCTGAAGAATAAAAAAGATGAGACTAACATTTGAGACAACATCACTGGAGCTAGAGGAAACCATGTTAAGTGAAATACATCAGACTGAGAAAAACAAATACTATGCTATTTCACTCATAAGTAGAATCTAAAAAAAAAAAAAAAGCAAATGGTTAATATACAGCACAAACTGATAGTTGCCTAAAAGGAGGAAGGTTGGGAGGTTAGACAAAATAGGTGATGGCACAAGGGATATACAGGTTTCTAGTTGGAAAATGAATAAGTCCCAGGAATAAAAGGCACAGCATAAGGAATGCAGTCAGTGTTATTTTAATTGCAGTGTGTGAGGACAGATGGTAGCTAGATTTGTGGTGAACATATCATAATGTATAAATTTGTCAAATCACTATGTGATACAATTGAAACTAATGTAACACTGTGTATCAACCATACTCCCAACCAAGAATAATTAGCAATTTATGGATTATCATTCTATCATTCCAAAGTATGCTTGTGACTTGAATGGATATGCTGTCATTATTAAATTGGGTCCCAATTTACTTTAAAAATCTTAAATATTTTGTTTGTTAAGTGATTATTTAGGGCCTATAATCAAATTGAAAACGGTTTTTAAAAAATCATTAACTTTTTATGTTAGAAGGATTATTTTCAAAGTTTGCTTATTTTCCTTCCCAACTAGGATTTTTAGCATATTTATTTGGAGTAAAGGGTTAAAATCTAATTTGGCTCTTCTGTAAGTTAGAGAGTTTTAGTTTTTTTATGTTTTTCATTTACTTAATATTTATGTATTTTGCAAAAAAATCCATTCTATTGTTTTTTAAAACTTGATTAGCAAGATATCTACTTTGTTACTCAGAATCAGTTAATGTATAATTATAGAATTCCCCAATTGATCTTATAGTAAATATTTTTCAACCTGTTATTAAACTGACAGTTTAAGTTAAAATATTATTACTTTCCATGAAATAGGTGCAATCTTCAAATCAAATTAACATTTATTAACTATTACTGTGTGGAAAGTGCTGTATTTAAATATTATTATTTTCCAGTTGGACATAAAATCAAGTCATATCACCACCTCCTGAGGCGGAGAAAGTAACCCAACTGGCTTATTTACAGTGAAGAAAACCTACTGCCTAATTGTAAAGAAAACTAGTTGCAAAACAAGTCAGTGAAAACATGGATAGTGATAATGATTACCAAATCAAGCCTTCATTTAGTGTTAAAACTTATAAAATAAAATGGCATTCCCTAATACCTTTTGAAATCTCTCTCACCTTTCCTGCTCAAGCCTTTTCCCAGTATCTAATTAACACCTCATTCTATTCAGATAAATTTATCTTTATTTTTTCTACAAAAGCTAATTGATTTAGAGCTTATAAAAATTTGTGTTGTTTTTGTTGTTGCTTTTGCACCCACCAGGCAATGTTCTAATAAAAAAGGAGGTAAGTCATGTGAGGAAGAATAAGTCACCTCTTCATAGGAACCACAAATCTCCTTGCTGGTTTTTCTTTTTCTTTTCTTTTTTTTTTAAGATTTATCCATTTGTGTATTCCTTGACAAAAGATTTTTAAATGCCTCATATGTAAAATAAATTGTAATTATTTAAGTTTTTTGAAAATATACTATTAATGCGAAGAGGTATTAGGACATTTATTTTCTGTTTATTTCACAATTTATTTTTTCACTTTGAGGAAATTATACCCATCTGAGTTTGCTTGATTCGGAAATGTATTTCTAAAGTAAATATTGCCATTGATGACTTCTCATTTAATGTCAAGCTAGTCAAGCGACCCTAGGAATCTACCAGTGGTATTAATTTTCCTTTTCATGAATTCCAATGTAGCTATTTTCATATTATTTGATATGTGAAAACCAACTACTTCCTATAGTCAAACTTTTATAACATTTTATTCTTACACTTGCCAAGAGGCAAATTACTTTATAAAAATAAAAGTATTATTGTTAAGTAAAAAAAAAAAGCTAAAAGGAGAATTCAACAGCAATATAATAATAGTTGGGGACTTTAATACCCCACTTTCAACAATGGATATATCATTAGGGCAGAGAATCAATAAAACAACAACAAATTTGAACAACATTGTAGACCAAAGGGGTCTAACAGACATACAGAACGTTCTATCCAACAACAACAGAATGCACATTTTCCTCAAGGACACATAGAACATTTTCTAGGATAGACCATATCTTAGTCCACAAAACAAGTTTTAACAAATTCAAGAAAATGGACATCATACCAAGTGTCTTCTCTGACTACAATGTTATGAAATTAGAAATAAGAGGAACACTGGAAAATTCATGAATACATAGAAATTTAACACTTTCCTGAACAACCTATGGACCAAAAAAGAAAATACATGGGAAATAAAAATATATCTTTGAGACCAACAAAAATGGTAACACAACATAACAAAATTAAAGGATAGAGCAAAAGTGGTTTTAAGAAGGAAGTTCATAGCAATAAATCTCTACATTAAGCAAAAGTTGCAAATAAACAACCTAACTCTACACCTTAAGTTTCCAGGAAAAAGAAGAACAAATCTGTTCCAACATTATAAGAAAACAAATAATAAATATGATAGCAAAAATAAAAAGAATAATGAACAGGAAAACAGAAAATATCAATGAAACTAAAAGTTAATTTTTTAAAGATAAGCAAAAGTGGCAAACGTTTAGCTAAACCACCCAAGAAAAATAAAATCAAAACTGAAATCAGAAAAAGTATGAGTAAAAAAACATTACAATTGATACCAAAGAAGGACAAAGGATCATAAGAGACTACTATGAACAACAAAGGATTACAAGAAGCTACTGTATGCCAACAACCTGGACAACCTAGAAGAAATTGGAAAATTCTTAGAAACATACAACCTACCAATAATGAATCAGAATTAAAAAGAAAATCTGAACAGACTAATTACTATTAAGGAAATTAAATCAGTCATCAGATATCTCCAAACAAAGAAAAGCCCAAGACCAGACAGCTTTATTGGTGAATTTAACCAAACACATAATGAACAATTAAAACCAATTCTTCTCAAACTTTTTCAAAAAAATGAAGAGGGAACACTTCCAAACTCATTTTATGAGGGCAGCATTATTTTGATATCACAGGCAGAACAAATTACTGGCCATTATCCCTGATGACTATATCTATATTCATCTTATTATCATTCAAATATAAGTTTTCAATAAAATATTAGCACATTAATAAAATCATTCACCATGATCAAGTGGGATTTATGCCTGGGATGCAAGAATGTCTCAATATATGCAAATCATTCAATGTGGTATATCATATTAATAGAATGAAAGAAAAAAATATCAGGAATCATCTCAATAGATATGGGAAAAGCATTTGGTAAAACTGAAATTCATTTTTGATTAAAAACTCTTAACAATCAAGTATAGAAGGATTGTACCTCAACATAATAAAGGCCTTATATGACAAGCGCATAGTTAACACCAGAATAAGCAGTGAAAGTTTACTAGCTCTCCTTTAAGATCTGGAACAAAAAGGATGCTGTCACCCCTCCTATTCAACAAGGTACTGGAAGTTCTAGCTAGAGCAATCAGGCAAGAAAGAGTTAAAAACTAAGTAAAATTAGAAAGAAAGAAGTAAAAATGTCTCAATTTAAAGATGACATGATTTTATATATAGAAAACCTTAAAGACTGTTGGAATATAATCAACAAATTCAGTAAAGTTGCAAAATAGAAAAACATACAAAAATCACTAGTGTTTCTATATATTAGCAACAAATCTGAAAAAGAAATAAAGAAAATGATCCCATTTACAATAGCATCAACAAGAATAAACTTAAGTAAGAAAATGAAACATCTCCACTTTAAAAACTATAAGACACTTGGGTACATGGGTGGCTCAGTTGGATAAGCGTCTGACTCTTGGTTTCAACTCAGGTCATGATCTCATGGTTTGTGGGTTCCGGCCCTATAAAGGTCTCTGTGCTGACAGCACAGAGCCTGCTTGGGATTCTCTCCCTCTCTCTCTGCCCCTCCCCCACACTCGCTCACTCTCTCTCTCTCAAAATAAACTTTTTAAAAATTAAAAAAAAACTATAAGACACTGATGAAAGAAACTGAAGACACAAATAAATTCAAGGGCATCCCATATTCATGGATTGAAAAAAAAGATACTGTTAATATGTCAATACTACCAAAAATCATCTATAGATTCAATGCAATCCCTATCAAATATCCAATGCCATTTTTTTCTAATGGCACTTTTTACAGAAGTAGAAAATAATCCTAAAATTTATATGAAACTGCTAATGAGCCCATATAGCCAAAGCAATCCTGAGAAAGAACAAAGCAGGAGGTATTATACCTTCTGATCCAGCTGTATTATAAAGTTATAGCAATTAAAACAGTGTGGTACTGTCATAAAAACAGACACAGACCAATGAAACATGATTGAGAGTCCAGAAATAAACCCAAGAATATATATCATCAAGTTATATTTGGTAAAGGAGCCAAGAATAATAAGTAAAAGAGAGTCTCTTTAATAAATGGTTCTAGGGGCGCCTGGGTGGCGCAGTCGGTTAAGCGTCCGACTTCAGCCAGGTCACAATCTCGCGGTCCATGAGTTCGAGCCCCGCATCGGGCTCTGGGCTGATGGCTCAGAGCCTGGAGCCTGTTTCCGATTCTGTGTCTCCCTCTCTCTGCCCCTCCCCCATTCATGCTCTGTCTTTCTCTGTCCCCAAAATAAATAAACGTTGAAAAAAAAAATTAAAAAAAAAAAATAAATAAATAAATAAATAAATGGTTCTAGAAAAATTGGATATTCATATGTAACAGAATAAATCTGGACCCCTATCTTACACTACTCACAAACATCAACTGGAAGTGTATTAAAGACTTAAATAAAGACCTAAAAACCATAAAAGTCCTAGAAGAAAATATAGGAAAAAATCTCCGTATCATGGATCTTGGCAATGGATTCTTGGAGACACCTAAAGCACATGCAACAAAATGAAAAATAAACAAGTCATACTATATCAAACTAGTACTATATCAAACTATATCAAACCAACAGAATGAAACAATCAACATAATGAAAAGATAATCTATGCAATGAGAAAAAGTATTTGCAAACCAAAGATCTGATAAGGAGTTAATATCTAAGATATGTATAGAACTCCTACAATTCAGTAGAAAAACCACAACAAGCAACCCTATTCAAAAATAGGCAAAGAAGATATACAATGGCCAACAGGTACATGAAAAGATGCTCAATATCAGTAATCATTAGGGAAATGCAAATCAAAACCACAATGAGATATCACCTTATGTCTGTTAGAATGGTGAGCATCAAAAACACAAGAAATAGTAAGTGCTACTGTAGAGTAAAGGGAACCCTTGTGCACTACTGCTGGGATTATAAATTGGTGTGGCCACTATAGAAAATAGTATGGTGGTTCCTCAAAAAATTAAAAATAGGATAACCACATGATCCAACAATCCCACTTCTGTGAATATATCTGAAAGAAATAAAAACACTAGGTTGAAAAGATATCTGCACCACATATTCATAGCATTACAATAGGCAAGACGTGGAAACAACCTGAGTGTCCACTGATGAACAAAAAGAAGTTTTGTTCATAAATATGCACACAATGAAATATTATTCAGCCATAAAAAATTAGGGAATCCTGTCGCTTATGACAACATGGATGGACCTTCAGGGCATTATGTTAAGTGAAATGCCAGCAGTGAGATAAATACTGATGATCCCACTTATATATGGACCCCCCCCCAAAAAAAAAATAGAAGAGATCAGGTTGTGGTTACCAGAAGCAGAGATGGAAGAATGTAGAATTGAGTGAAAATGGTCAAAACATATAAACCTTCTTCAATTGTAAGATAAATAAATACTAGGGATAAATGAACAGCTTGATGACTGTAGATAACACTTTGTTAGATATATTAAAGTTGTTAAAGTAAATCCTAAGAAGTTTTATTATAAGGAAAAAATGTGTATTTTACATATTTTTATATCTATATGAGATGATGGATGTTAACTAAACTTATTGTGGTAAAAATTTCATGATATATGTAAATCAAATCATTGTACCATACACTCTAAACTTACACAATACTGTATATCAAATATGTTTCAATAAATCTGGAGAAAAATGCAAAAATGACTGTCCATTACCAATGTGATCATTTTAATAATACTTAAACTAGCTATTTTGTAACATTTATAGCAAAATGGTAACAAGTTATATTGATGTATCAAATTTAGTTAAGAATCTAAGAATGTGATACAGCACATAAAAAATTTTAGTAAGAAGCTTATAATAACTAAAATTCTCAAGAGAATAAGAAAGAAAAATGGTTTAGAGAAAAATCAAATAATCCTCCACTATCTCCATGGATTATATGTAAAGCATTCCAAGAAATCTTGATTAGTTATCTTACTTTTATTTATTTATTTGTTTGTTTGTTTGTTTTGAGAGAGAGGGTGTGAGTGGGGGAGGGGCAGAGAGAGAGGGAAATCGAGAATTCTAAGCAGGCTACATGTTCTCAGCACAAAGCCCAGTGCGGGCTAAATCCTATGCCATGGGATCATGACCTGAGCTGAAATCAAGAGTCCAATACTTAACTGACTGAGCCGCCCATGCTCCCCTAGTTCTCTTACTTTTAAATCTCTTGGCAAAAGATTTTATAAATATCTTTAGTAATCTTCTTTAGTATTTGCTTAGCTGTTGGGTCTGAAATTTCCTTGTGATTCTTAATTCTAACCTACAAATATTCTTCTATAGCTTTTGCTGTGTGACTACACATAACTGAATGAAAAATTTTACCTGTGAAGTAAACAAATGATTGATGGTATTCAGGATCCCCAAAAGAAGATTCTGTAGCCTGTAATAATTATAAATATGGGACATTGTTTAAAGAATATAGCCTATTTGTGGAATTCAATCATCTTTGTAACATGTTGGTTTAACTAGTGATTAAGTACTTTCTATTCATTATTCCTCCTCACAATTGAAACTTACTACATTATAAGTAAGTATGAAGACTTTACATTGAAATATACCTGGGTTTGAGCCTAAGTTCTAGTTACCAGTGTAATTGAGCTTGAATTCAATATATATAAGAGAGGGATAATTATACCTATCTCCCAAGATTGATGTAAGTATTAAATGAGTTGATCATAATAAAAGTGCCTAGGGTATTACCTGATATAAAATAGATACTAAAGACATTTAATTTTTACCCTCCACCCCCAAAATGTTAGGAGTAAAGACAGTCATATCAAAATCAGTTTCCCATCTCAGCTAGAATTATTCCAATTTTGAAGGAAAAAAAATGACATCAATTCAATTGCCTCCCTCTTCCTTGCAGGCACCTCCGAGTTTGATTGTTAGTCTGCACGCTATCTGACTTGAGCATGCATACACATATTTTAAGTAGTCCCAATGCTTTGTAGAATACACCACAGGAATCACATCCTGCTGTCACTGTCAATGTGAAATGGCTCTGTGACTTCCCTGATAGGACTGAGAAAGTGTATCCACACACACACTTCCTTCAGGGAAATTCTCAGTTGGAGACTCCCCAAGTGCTCAGATTTGTTTCCTAATACACAGGTCTATTACCCTCAGACATCTGGACACTGCAGGATGGCTATGAAGAACAGTTTAATGTGAAATGCAGCAAAAGTATTTTGACAGATCTCTTTTCTTTCCAAGTGAACCTTGTCATGGAAAAGAAAAGGGAAATTTAGAGCAAATAATTCTACTAGTAACTGTCTCCATTGGTTCCACTGGCCTAGAATGTGTTTGAGGATAAAGATGCTATTTTGAAGGTATATTTAATGTTTTGTTCCTCTTTATTTGGATTCTTAAAAATAATCTTTCAACTTGTTTATTTCACTCTACTACAGTGTGATGTGCTTTTGAGGGAAGCTTTAAATCTTACTCAACATTGTATCTTTGGAGTATATTGAGTCCTTGGGTAAGTAAACAAATTATTGAAGCATAGAATTATTAATAATGAATATCAAATAATTTCTGATATCGATGTCCTTTTCTTCTCACCTAATTTTATTCTTAATAATCTATAATCTTGAACTACCTTCACTTTTCTTTCAGTTCATCCAAGCTGAAGTTTATATAACTTTGTCATTTCCATAGCCTGTCTTTTCCTACTGGTCGAAATCATAAAATAATAGGTCTTTGTATTGATTTGCTTATCATTCTTCTATACACAAATTCCACTTAATTCCCTATTTTCTCAATATTAAACATGTGATATTTGTCATTTGTCTGTTTGACAAAGACAAATTAGTTCTACTCACGCTAACAGAGGATACCAGCTATTCCAAAGCCCTCTGCTGAATGCTGCAGTAGGTAAATATATAAAGAAGGAAAAAAAAAGTTGCTCTCAAATAGCATACAGTCTTGTAGAATTTATGAAAAATGTACATGAATACACAAATATTTTGGGGATTGGGATTTGGACCAGTGAAAATCTGTAAAAATCAGGGGTGACATTCTAAACAGAGGAAAAAGGCACTTACTGAAGTTTATAATTGAGATAAAAGAGAGAAGTTCTATAAACTATGATGAGCATAGTGTGCTCAGATTATAAAATTTACATGTTTTTGTAGCTTGAGAACTTCATATGCCAAGGGATTCTGAAATATTAAAATCAAATAAGTTATATTTAACTCTTCCACTTTTATATCCCAACCAACAGGTGGAAATCAAACAAAGACCAAGATTCTGAAGAAAAAAAATCCTGTTGAATTCATTTCATCTCTTCTCCTTCTCCTTTGTAGATATTATGATTTCTCAGTTTAATGTCTTGTTTGTAAATGAATAAATGTATCAAAGGGGGCTATGTAATGAATGGGATTTTAAAAAATAAAGCTATATGCTTGCATTTTTCAAAAAGCATCATTTCAAACTTTGGCTTCAGTTGGTGAAACTATCAATATCTTATTTATTTATTTATTTATTTATTTATTTATTTATTTATTTATTTAAACCTATCGAATGGTATTACCAACTAAATATAAGTGATGCTAAGGAATCCGGCATGATTGGTTCCAATTATGGAGACAGGTAAGCCAAAGAGACAGATTAACATCAGATTATATTTTAGGAAATAGGCAATTTTTGAAGAGTGGGGAAATGTTACTCAACTTAATTTAACTTTGCAGAAAATTGCTATAGGCTTACAATACTTGTACGAGGATTTAGTACATTAGAACAAGAAGCATGTTGGGAGAGGCGAGCAAATTAGAGTGGACAAATGAGGTCACTGTAGTGTGATTGGGGCAATAAAAGTGAATTGTAGCAAATGCGCTGGTTTACATTTTCCCTCACACAGACTGAGTTCTCTAAAGAATTCACTGATTCAAAACAGGCAAAACCGTGTAAAAATCTACAGCTACAATGGCTATCACAGCTGTGGTAGAATACTCTCCTACTATGGTGATTCCTGTAGTTAATCCTTCATAGCATGAGCTATGTTGCTTCTGTAGCCGACTAATTTGCAGTGACTGTATGCAGCTGTTATTACGGAAAGCACCCAAGTTAAGCAGTAAGGTCATTTCCTAGCTTCAGCTTAGTGAACGTGTCCATGATCAATTACCTTCTGTAATTTGGAGCAGCCAAAGCTCTGGTTGTATTTCATTTTATTCCAGAAAGAAATAAATATTGTGTGTCGCTGGAATAGGCTGGACAAAACAGGTGGAACAAAATAATGTTATCAGTGAGTGGGATATAAAAGGAGTAAATTGGTCTTCGACATTTTATAATCATAATATTTCATTACCGACATAAAATATGGGCCCTGGAATTATTATGATCATTTATTGTCCAAACTTTTAGAGGACATCTTCTATGTGCCAGATACTTTGCTAGATGTTAGAATGCAAAAAAAAAAAAAAAAAAAAAAGAAAAGAAAAAGAAAAGAAAGAAAGAAAGAAAGAAAGAAAAAGAAAAGAAGAACCAAGACATAATTTCTGACTGAGAAAAGTCTGCAGAACAATGAGAGAGAGAAAAAAAAAAAGGAAGGAGGTTATAGGTACTCTGTAATATTATAGTGTAAATAAAATATACTTTAAAGACAAGTCTGGATCTAAAAGCTGATTCAGCCGCATTCTATTTTAAGTATCTTGAGCAAGTAGCTTAGGCTTTCTGAGGCTAAAGTTTTTCATATATAAAATAAGGGGCAATGAGGAAGCCTGTATTTTGAGAAGACAATGATCTCAATGGATTCCAAAAAAGGATCTGAAGGTAAATACATTGACTTAGAAGACACGGGTAAGTAATAGTAAAAAGATTCTAGGAGAACACTATAATTAAAAGAGAAGAAAACCAATAACTCAATTAATACCAACACTTGTGGGATTGATAAAAGAAAAAAAAGCAGCCAGCATAGAATAATAAAGAGAGGCAAGAGAAATCAATAGACAATCACTATAGACTGAAGGAATGGAAGATAAGGAAAGATCAATAGCTCTGACTTACAGGTTAGATTCAAAACAAAGATGGGAAGAGATGCTTTATGCTCCATTCATGGATGTTCTTTAGTATTTCCCTGACCACATCATTGCTCAGAGATAAAGGTGGAAATGCAAAACATGGGATAATAGAATGAGCACTGGACTAGTACTCAAAAGAATTACTACTAGCTGTTTCACTTAAAACAATTATTTTAACTTCTCTCATCCTAACCATTCTTCTAACCAGGGTTATCAAGATAAAATTCATACAAAATATGTTGATATACTCTATAAGTGACTACACAGCACAGATTTCAACATATTAATAACATCATAAAGTATAATCGTTATTAAAATAAAATGCTACATATTCCAAGATATGTTTAAGTGTACCCTTAATTCATTAGTAAGAATAAACACCAGTTTTAATTTGGATTATTAGTGTTAACTCTTCTCCACTTGGCTCTGGGACAGGCTCTCTACCTATGCATGCTCTTTGTACCTTGCCAATCCAACCTGTTATGAGTAACTGATAAGCTAATTGCTTTGAATAGGTGATCCAACAATCATCTCAAAATTCTGAAAAGATAGTTCATTAAATTGGAATCCGAAACACAAATATTTTACCAAATGGAAAAAAGAAAAAACTCATTTATTCACACAGAGAATTTAGAATCACTTTTCAAGTTCCAGAATATATCATTAGGAATTTTAGAGGAATTAAATCAAAGCATAGCTAAATACTGGGGAAATGATGTGTAGACAAGACTTAGTCTTCCCATTCAACAAAATGACCTATCTCATATTATTTTCACCTTCTATTTCTTAATATAGTTTAAAATTTTCTTCTCGATAGTTTTATTACTTTCATGAAATAAGTCTTGCTTCCATCAGATTCCCAAATGGATTACTGCTGGCATATAGAAAGCTATTGACTTTTTTATTCATATGGTAAACATCTTTGTGAACTCTTTTTTTTTTTTTAACTTCAAATGGATTTTCATTTTAGTTCTTTGAGTTTTCTATTTAGGTCATCATAACGTCCTGAAAGATGATTATTTTCTTGTTACCAAAGGTTTTAATTCATATAAATATTACTTGTCTTACTGCATTAACTAATACTTCTAGAACAATATGAAATAATTATGGTGGTAATAGTCACTTGGTCCTGTTTCTACCTTTACATAATAATAGAATCAGGATGTTACTTTCTGAAATTGTGTCTATTATCTATATCAAATTAATAGTCATGTATAAGATTAGTATGATATTAATCATTTGAAAATTGAATTAAGTGTGTAAGCATTGATCCAAATATTCCAACTTGCAAGATTAATAGGAAAGTCATCATCTTTTTGGTGGCTGTGTTAGCCAGGATACTCAAAATAACAGTCACTTAAATATATAAGTTCACAGCTCTGTTATGTGGCACTCTGGGTTTAAGCACTGCAGGGCTGATCCTGTAGCTCCTTTTGCAGGCAAAGCACACTCACCACCTTCATCCGCAAGGCACAAGGTGGACTGCCACCATGTCTGTTTTGCAAACCACAAAATGGAAGGAGAGACAGGAAGAGCACTCTTTAAGTACTTGACCTGATGGAAGAATTCATCATTTTACATACCTCCAACTGACAGAACTTAATTCTATGGCCAACTTGGCTGAAAAATGTGTTAGTTAGCTAAGCAGCCATGTTCCCAGGTTAAAATTCTATTTACAATATCTAAGTAAGGGAGAACGAGTATAGGGACTCAAGGAAGACAGCCAACAGTCTCTGCCAAAATGTGACAGAATTTTAAGATATTAGCCAATGGTAATTTTTTTGCCCACTTTCTTGTACCATTTGCTCTCTGTGAACTTTGCCCCCAATTTAGTATGTGGCAATCACTGTCTTAGAGAAAAGATAATGCCCAAAGTAGGAGAAAATGCATAAGCATAATTTTTAAATTTTGAAACCTCAGCCTTGACTCAGTGCGCAAACTCTTTTCCATAAATATGCATAATACACATAAGTATTTATAAAACAGTAAGGGGCAGTAGACAAAGGTGGGTGAAAAAGAAAACACTGTACCCTTACTGATCACTCACATGGGGGGAGGTACAGAAGAGGGCATAGGTTTATAGAACTTTATGTGTCACCTGGTTCCTCCTTCGCTCTTGAGGAGAGGGCAAGCAAACTCCGTACCTGTTCTAGTCAATCTCCGATCCAACACAGAAATATTTACAGGTTATAAAAGTTTAATCGAGCCACCCAGGTGGCTCAGTCTGTTCGCCGTTCAACTTTGGCTCAGGTCATGATCTCATGGTTCATGGGTTCAGGCCCTGTGTCGGGCTCTGTACCTGCTTCCTATTCTGTGTCTCCCTCTCTCTCTCTGCCCTTCCCTCACTCACATTCTGCCTCTAAAAAGTAAACATTAAAAACAATTAAAAAACAATTTAAAAAGTCTAATCGTGTCTGATATTAAATCTTCAACATTACATTGTAAACAAAAGCCTGCCTCCTTTATGCCAGTTTTCATCTAATTTAGTTTTGGAATCTATAGTCGGGGACTCTAAGTGTGTTTGGTTTCTTTCCTTCCCCTTTTGTCCTTGGCTTCCCCTGAATTTACTCTGTCGTGTCTGGTTACGGCAAGGCTGGAGTCAGGAAAAAAGGAAAGGGTAGAAAAGATCCTACTAGATTGGTACAGTTGTACTGGCTTCAGTGCTCCTACTCTGTAACATGTGCTCAAATGCTGACTTTACCTTTTTGGCTCTTGTTTTTTGTGTTAGACTACAGCCACTTCTTAGCCCCTGGATTTCAGTGGGATCATCTCCACAAAGACTCTCTCCATCCACTTTCTTGCTGGGAGTCCAACTCTAGAAAATGAGAAATGCACTCTGCCTCCAATGGGTGGAAGTGAAGCTTATACCACAGTGCCTCTCTCTCCACACTCCAACCAGTCTCATGCCTGTTAGGCATACGGGTCTATTTCCTGGTACTCTTCAAATCCACATATTGAAGCTCTCCATCTGTGTTCTCTTAAGCAATTTTCAGATTGCTTAGGGTAGGAGGAGCACTGAGAGGGAGAAGAGAGGGAATGCACATAGTATTGAGTTTGGTTGTTTCCATCAGAAGCAGCCTCCCTTCATATAGCTTTGGCATGAACGTGAGAGGATGGCAGAATCCGTGCTGCAATTCATTTCCCTGGCCTGCTGAGCTGATCTGCATCTATACTCCTCCTTGGCTCCTGGGATCACTATAGTATCTCTGAAACCAGGGAAAGTTCCACCTAACATTCTGTCACAGCAACAGGGATTCAATTATATAGGGTCATGAGTACCAAAAGAGGACTGTGGGCTTGGACAATAATAAAGTTTGAAAATTTCGTAAAGGGAAGAGTCATGAGAAATCTTGAGAAGATATTTCTATTAGCAGAAAATAGGAAAAACTAGCAAATGGGGGTTCAATGTGGGGTCCAAAAACTATGGATTTGGAGGCTATATAAATTACTCTCTTACATCTTTCACTTTATACTTTACTTGAGTGAAGAAGAAAAATGAAATAAGGAACCAGCCAATAAGATTGCCGGTTTATCTTTACTATCTTGAAATTGGGTTTAGCAAAACTTGTGAAAAGCTAGCTCTAGTACTTATACTGGAAAACAGTTAATTTAGGGCTTTAGTAAAGTATACTCTACTACAGAGACTCTATTAGGATGGTTTGGAGGGAGAAAAGCAAAAATAACTACTTGAAAATATGAAGACTTATTTACAAGAAAGAGAAAACACAATCATAACAAAACTTCGCAAGTTGCCTGCAAAATGTGTGATAATGGCAGAGACTAACACTCTGCTCAGGCTAAGAAAAACTGGAACAGTTGCCCAACACATGTTACTATGCTGCTCTTTTTGCCGTAGCTAATTTCTTATTTATGACAAAATCTGTATTGCCTTAGGCAGTTACTTAAAATCTCATTATGGTGAATACTTGGAAGTTTTAGAAACAAAATAGGAGCATTACCAATAAATATTGATTGCAGTCCTAAGTGAATGTGTATGAACTTCATTGCTTTATAAAAAAAGAAAGAGAGATCATATACTCTGATAGGTCCAACAGAAATTATACAGGTGTTAGTGTTTTTCATTTGGCTTTTGATTGGAGTGTTATTACATTTTTGTTTATATTGTTCATTTAGTGCTAACTCAAATTTTAATACTTGTCTAAAGGTCAGTCATTTTTATTCATCCTTTGTTAGGAATTACATTTGCTAATACTGAATATCCATTCCCTTAAATGGACTATGTTTTAAACCACTTTTCTCTGCATGAATTGTTCAAGCTTGAGAAAGATCACACATTCAAAACAAAGTACATTCAAATGATAGCATTAGAATACATAATCTTATACCTTTTCATTAAATCCTTTAGAAACTATGATACACTTAAAAATAAATTGTGAGGTTTTTGAAGGGGGGAAAGGCAGAGAGAGACAGTGGGAGAGAGACTGAATCCCAAGCAGGCTCCACACCGTCAGTACAGAGCCTAATGTTGGACTCAATCTCAACAACTATGAGATCATAGCCTGAGCCGAAATCAATAGTCAGACGCTTAACTGAGCCTACCAGGTGCCCCCAAAATAAATTTTGTAATTAGGTTTTTCATGATTAACTTTTTAAAATTAATCACTTGGTTGATCTTGAAAAGCATGCTGGGTTCATCATATCCCTCTATTTGCAGGATATTACATATTATAGACCCATTAAAGATACCTCTCCTATTTTGTCTTGTTTTGTTCACAGTAATTTTGTCTTTCTTGCCCAAACCTCACTCCCATGCTACTCCCCCACAGGCACCCACAATAACATGTTTAGTATATATCCTTATACCAGCATTACCTTGAAATCAAAGCCAAACAAAGGCACCAAAAAAAGAAAAACTACAGGACAATATTCCTGTTGTACACAAATGCAAAAATCCTCAACAAAATATTAGCAAATGACATTTAACAATTCTTTAAAAGAATCATTTAACATGATCAAGTAGGTTTTATTCTGGGATACGAGGATGGTTCAATATTTGCAAATCAGTTAATATGATACACCACATCAACAAAACAAAGGATGAAAATCATATGAACAGGACATCCAGGGAAGATATAACAGTAGGGGCAACCTAGGCTCACTTCCTTCCATGAATACAACTAGATAACACTCTCATAAGTGTAAATACCTGAGAAAATTATCCAAAAACTGACAGAATAAAGTCCACAATGAAATGTAAAGAGGCCACATGGCAGAGGGTAGAAAGGGCAGAAACAGAGTCAGGAACCAAACAGATTGTGGGAATGTATATGAGAGGGAGCAACACCTCTGGCAGGGCAAGGGGGGAGAAATAGATGATCACACGAGGCTTAACACACAGGAAAGATGATTACCCATAACGTTGACTTTGTGCACAAGAGGGGCCAAATTTCATGAGCTCTTACAACCAGTAGGACTTAAAATATGGAATTTTTAAAAATCAGCAGTCTCAGCTCTGGGAGAGCTGAGAGGGTGAGAAGAAATGGACTCCCCTCCGTTAAAGAGACAGCACAACAAACAGGCAATGGAGATACGACACAAAAGCAGCAGTTTGAAAGGTACCTACCTAACGTCTGAGCACACTACATGACTCATTGCACTGTGCTTCTGCTAATCCACCCATCTGGACAGCCTGCCTCAGTCCAGACACTGCAGTGCCCCTCCCACAGAGGACAAGGGCATGCAAAGTTTTCTAGCACTGCCACAGTGTCCCACCTTCACCTGCCACGTGCTTCCAGGGATCCACCCCTCCAGACAGCCCACCACAATCCCCGTGCTACAGGGCCTCTACTGCACAGGACCACGCATGCAAAGGTTGCTAGTACCACTGCCCAGCCTCCCACACTGTGCATCAATAGATCCATCCTCTCCAAAAATCTCTTGACCAGAGAATATTCAGAGCAGTGCTACAGGCCTGGAAGTGTGCAATCAGCCCCCACAGTGGCTGGCACCACTCCAAAATGACCACTGCCCCAGAGGGAGGGAGAGATAATCACACACACAAGTCAGACTGGGGCCCCAGTAGAAGGCTAGAGGAACACAATCAGTTAGACTACAGGCCCTGCCCACCAATGAAAGATTCACAGAGGACAACACAAGGAAAGTACGTGACAGTTTGGTGCTACTGCATCTCTGGTAAATGCCTGGTCTGACTCAACTCAAGCCTAAGGTGGCCCCAGACTGACCCAATAATATCACAGGAACCAAGTACTGCACACAACAGGAAAAGAGAGGCATTGATGATGACCGGATGCAGTAAAGATAAAAAGTGACTGAGCCACAACAGTAAAGCACACACATAACACACAAGACACATCTCTGAAGCACCAGGTTCTAGCAAACAGGGAACACAGGGATCTATAGGATCCCTTCTTCATAAGGCTATTACTTTCAAGAGCAGGAGACGTAGCTATATTTCCTAACACAGAGAAACAGGCACAGTTAGACACATGAGGAGACAAAGGAGTATGTCCCGAATGAACGAACAGGACAAAAACATAGCAAGAAACCTAAACAAAATGAAGATAAGTAATATGCCTGACAACGAATTGAAAGTAATGATCATAAAGATACTCACTGGATTTGAGAAAAGAATGGAAGACATCAGTGAGACCCTTAGCAATGAGATTAAAAATAACCCATCAGAGATGAAGAACACAATCAAGTGAAATTAAAAATAAACTAGATGGAGGGGCAACTGAGTGGCTCAGTCAGTTAAGCATCCAACTTCTGCTCAGGTCATAATCTCATGGATCATGGGTTCAAGCCCCGCATAAAGCTCTGAGCTGACTGCTCAGGGCCTGGAGCCTGCTTCAGATTCTGTGTCTCCCTCTCTCTGCCCCTCCCCCTCTTGAGCTCTCCCTCTCTCTCAAAAATAAACAAACATTAAAAAAAATTTTTAGGGGCACCTGGGTGGCGCAGTCGGTTAAGCATCCGACTTCAGCCAGGTCACGATCTCGCGGTCCGTGAGTTCGAGCCCCGCGTCGCTCTGGGCTGATGGCTCAGAGCCTGGAGCCTGTTTCCGATTCTGTGTCTCCCTCTCTCTCTGCCCCTCCCCCGTTCATGCTCTGTCTCTCTCTGTCCCAAAAATAAATAAACGTTGAAAAAAAAATTAAAAAAAAATTTTTTTAATGCACTAGATGGAAGAAATAGTAGACTAGACTAAGCAGAAGAACAAACCAGCTGCCTGGAGGACAGAGTAATGAAAAGTAATCAATCTGATCAGCTGAGAGAAAAAAAAATTATGCAAAATGAGAATACAACTAAAGAACTCAGCAACACGATCAGGCATAATAACATTCACATCATAGATATCCCAGAAAGAGAAAAGAAATAAAAAGGGGCAGAAATTTTATTTGAAGAAATAATAGCTGAAAACTTCCCCAATCTGGGAAAGGAAACCAAAATCCTGACCCAGGAGGCACAGAGATCCCAAAACCAAGTCAATCCGTAGAGGTCCACACCAAGACACATAATAATTAAGATGACAAAAAGTAGTGATAAAGAGAGAATTTTAAAAGCAGCAAGAGAAAAGAAAGAAGTTACATACAAAGGAAATTCCATAAGGCTATCAGCTGATTTTTCAACAGAAACATTTCAGGCCAGAAGGAAGTAGCATTATATTTTCAAAGTGCTGAAAGAAAAAAAATCTGCAGCCAAGAAAACTCTATCCAACAAGTCTATAATTCAGAATAGAAGAAATAAAGAGTTTTCCAGACAAGCAAAAGTTAAAGGAATTTATGACAACTAAAGCAGCCCTACAAGAAATATTAAAGGGGACTCTGTGCAGAAAGGAAAGGCCATAAGCAACATTAAGGAACACAGGAAGCACAAAAGCAGTAAAAATAAGTATATCTGTAAAATTCAGTCAAACAATCACAAAATAAAAAGATGTAAAGTATGACACCATATACTCTACCTAAAATGTGAGGGGGGGAGAGGAGTAAAGAATGGGTTCAAACTTAAGCAAATATCAACTTAATATAGACTGCTATATACTGAAGATATTCCATATAAACCAAATGAAAATCACAAAACAAAAACAAGTAATATACAAAAAAAAGGAAAAAATCCAAGTATATCACTAAAGAAAGCCAACTAATCATTAGTGAAGAAAGCAGGAGAAGGAATGGAGAAAAATTATAAAAACAACCATAAAACAAGTAACAAAATGGCAATACATACCTATCAATAATTACTTTGAATGTAAATGGACTAAATGCGCCATTCAAAAGACACAGGGTGATAAAGTGTATAAAAAAACAAGAGCCATCTATATGCTGCCTACAAGAGACTCAATTCAGACCTTAACACACATGCAGATTAAAAGTGAAAGGATAGAGCAGCATTTATCATACAAATGGATGGGAAAAGAAAGAAGGGTTGGATACTTATATTGGACAAAAGAGACTTTAAAACAAAGGAAAGAGACAAAGGACACTATATAATAATGAAGGGGACAACCCAACAAGAAAATATAACAACTGTAAATATATAAGCACCCAATATGGAAGCATTCAGATACTTAAAGCAGTTATTAGCAAACATAAAGGAAGTAATAAATAGTAATACAATGATAATAGGTGACTTTAACACCACACTTAGACTGATGGGCAGATCGTCCAAACAGAAAATCAACAGGGAAACAGTGGCTTCGAATGACATATTGGACCAGATGAATTTAACAGATAGATTCAGAACAGTCCATCCTAAAACAGCAGAATTCAGATTCTTTTCAAGTGCACATGGAACATTCTCCAAAAGATCACATATATGGCCACAAAACAAGTCTCAACAAACTCAAAGAGATGAAAGTCATTCCATAAATCTTTTCTGACCACAACATTATGAAGCTAGAAACCAACCAAAGAAAATATGTATAGTAGAAATACATGGAAGCTAAATAACATGCTGCTAAACATTTAATGGGTCACTGAAGAAATCAAGGAGGAAATAAAAAAAAATATGAAACAAATGAAAATTAAAATACAATGGCCCAAAATCTTTGGGATGCAGCAAAAGCGGTTCTAAGAGGGAGGTTTATAGTAATACAGGCCTACCTCAAGAAGCAAGAAAAATCTCAAATAAACAACCCAACCTTATACCTAAAGGAGCTAAAAATAAATAAATAAAACCTCAAATCTGTAGAAGGAAGGAAATAATAAAAATTGGAATAGAAATAAATGGAATAGAAACTATACAAAAAATAATACACACACACACACACACACACACACACACACACAAACTCACAAAAGAACAAATCAATGAAACCAGGAGCTGGTTCTTCAAAGAAATCAACAAAATTGATACACCTTTAGCCAGACTCATCAAAAAAAGAGTGGAAGAGGACTCAAAATCAGAAATGAAAGAAAAAATAACAAATCACACCACAGAAATACAAAGGATTTTATTCAACGTTTATTTATTTTTGAGACAGAGAGAGACAGAGCATGAACGGGGGAGGGTCACAGAGAGAGGGAGGCACAGAATCTGAAACAGGCTCCAGGCTCTGAGCCATCAGCCCAGAGCCCGACGCGGGGCTCGAACTCACGGACCGCGAGATCGTGACCTGGCTGAAGTCGGACGCTCAACCGACTGCGCCACCCAGGCGCCCCAAGGATTTTAAAAATTATATGCCAACAAATTTGACAAGCTAGAAGAAATGGATAAATTTCTAGAAATATATAGTCTCCAAAATTTACTCAAGAAGAACTATTAAATTTGAACAGACTCATTACTAGCAATAAAATTGAATCAGTAATAAGAAAAGAAAAGAAGAGAAAAGAAAAAAGAAAAGAAAAGAAAAGAAAAGAAAAGTTCACAACACACAAAAGTCCAGAACCAAATGGCTTCACAGGGGAATTCTACCAAGCATTTAGTGAAGAGTTAAGACCTATTCTTCTCAAATTATTCCAAAAAATATAAAAGGAAGGGAAATTTCCAAATTCAATTTACAAACAATGCATTACCCCGATACCAAAAACTGATAAAGTCACGGTAAAAAAGAGAGAAAACTACAGGCCAATATCTCTGGTGAATATAGATTCAAAAATCTTCTACAAAATATCAGCAAACCAAATGCAACAATACATTAAAAAAATCATTCACCATAATCAGGTGGAATTTATTACTGAGATGTAAGAGTGGTTCAATATTCTCAAATCAATCAATGTGATAGATCACACCAATAAGAATGAAAACATAATCATTTCAATAGATGCAGAAAATACACTTAATGAAGTCCAATATCCACTCATGATAAAAACCTTCAATAAAGTAGGTTTAGAGAGAACATACCTGAAGATAATAAAGGTCATATACACAAAGTCCACAGCTAACAATATACTCAAAAGTAAAAAACAGAGATTTCTCCTAAGGTCAGGAACAGCACAAGAATGTCCACTCCCACTACTTTTATGCAACATATTGCTGGAAGTACTAGCCACAGCAATCACACAACAAAAAGAAATAAAGGGCATCCAAGTTAGTAAGGAAGAAGTAAAACTTTCACTATTTGGAGATGACATAATATATAGAACACCTTAAAGACCACCAAAAAACTACTAGAACTGATAAATGAATTCAGTAAGGTCACAGAATACAAAATCAATGTACATAAATCCATTGCATTTCTATGCACCAATAAAGAAGCAACAAAAAGAGAAATTAAGAAAGCAATCCCATTTGCAGCTACACCAAAAATAGTAAACTACCTAGGACTAAACTTAATCAAGGAGGTAAAAGACCTACACTGTGAAAACTATAAAACATTGATGAAAGAAACTGAAGACAACACAGATAAATGGAAATGTATGCTCATGGACTGGAAAAAGGAATATTGGTAAAATGTCCATACTACCCAAAGCAATCTACAGACTTAATGCAATTCCTTTCAAAATACCAACAGCATTTTTCACAGAACTAGAATAAATAATCCTAAAATCTGTATGAAACCACAAAAGACCCAGAACAGCAAATGCAATTCTGAAGAAGAAAAACAAAACTGCAGGTATCACAATTCCAGATTTCAAGTTATATTACAAAGCTGTAGTAATCAAAACAGTATGGTACTGGCAAAACATGCACATAGATCACTGGAACAAAATAGAAAGCCCAGAAGTAAAGTCATGATTATATGATCAGTTAATCTATGACAGAGGAGGCAAGAATATGCAATGGGACATAGACTGTCTCTTCAAATGGTGTTGGAAAAACTGAGCAACTACATGAAAAACAATGAAACTAGACCACTTTCTAACACCATATACAAAAATAAACTCAAAATGGATGAAAGACCTAAATGTGAGACCTGAAACCATAAAAGTCCTGGAAGGAAATATAGTCATTAATTTCTTTGATACTAGCTATAGAAATATTTTTCTAGATATGTCTCCTCAGGCAAGAGAAACAAAAGCAAAATTAAACTATTGGGACTGCACCAAAATAAGAAGATTGTTGTAAAACATACAACATAGGGAATATACCCAATGTGTTAAAATAGTATCATAAGGTGACAGATGATAGGTATACTTGTGGTGAGCATAGCATAATGTATAGAGTTGTCAAATCACTATGTTGTACATCTGAAACTAATGTAACGTTGTGTATCAACCATATATCAATAGAATCCACATATATTAAATATATAAGTCAACTATAAGTCAATTATACATATAAATACATAATTATATATAGGTATATCCTACAATTTATATTGTGTTTGGGTGAAGAGGAAATATTGTTATAAACCGATATAAATGTTAATGTTTCATAAATCTGTTTATCAGCTCCTGTCACTCAACCACATTTTTGAGATTTATGTTGCTCTGTGAATAGATTTTTGCTTCCTTGCTGCTAAGTATTCAATAATGCAGATTCTCAGAGCTTAATATACTATTGTAGTGATGGATGCCCCAACTCCCAGCTGCCACAGATAACCCTACAGTGAACAATCTTATATATGCCATTTTATAGACCTATGTAAGAACATTTCTGAGCTAAATATCCAGGAGTGGACTATCGGGCTTTAGGGGATACAAATACATGATTTAATTAAATTCGGTCAGACTGACTAGCAGAGTCTCACCAGTTTACATTTCCCCTTTAAGAATTCCCATCTCTCCACAACCTCGAGTACTTAGTATTAATCTTTCCAGTGTTTATCATATTGTAATTTTGTCATATTATTTACCTTTTTTTATTTTGCATTTCTCTAATTTTACATTTCTCTAATAAGAAAAAGCAATTCTTGATATACTTGTTAGCCATTGAGTCTTCTTTGTCTCTGAACTTTTTTTTTTAATATTTATTTATTTTGAGAGAGACAGAAAGAGAGAGAGAGAGAGAGCACGCACACATAAGCAGGGGAAAGGCAGAGATAGAGGGAGAGAGGGAATCCCAAGCAGGCTCTGCAGTGTCAGAGTGGAGCCCAATGGGGCCTAGATTCCACAAGCTGGGACATCATGACATGAGCCAAAATGGAGAGTTGAACACTTACCAACTGAGCCACCCAGGTGTCCCTCTAAACTCTTAATTCATCTACTTTGTCCATTTTTTATAAATCTCGTGCTTTCTGATGATGTGCAAAAGATCTTTTTATAGAGTACATATTAATACCTTGTGAGTTTTAGACACTGAAAATGTCCTTTCCTTTCTGTCATAGTCTGTCCATATTTGTCTATGGCATTCTTTGTTAATAGGTATCATTAATTTTGATGTAGTCAAATCCATATTTCTAGCTTTACCAACTTATACTTTTAAAATCTTGTTTTAGAAGTTTCTCCCCAGCTTTAGGCCTCAAGGTTATTGTTCTACACTTAAGAGAAGGTATTTTGCAAAGAGTCAGGGAAATCGTGCGGCAGTTTAAGTCTGTGTTCAGTTTCCATTTATTTACATTATATAAGTTCAGAATTTTTACAAAAATAATTTTTATTATAGTCACAACATAATGCAGCTAACTATATCATACAACATAACTTGATGACAGTTGCCATTAAGATGTATGAATTTAAAAACAAAGGTTTGCTTTAGGCTTCAATGGTAGTCAGGAAGAGTAGTAGGAGAGGCAAATATTAAAAAGCAATTATTGGGGTGCCTGGGTGGCGCAGTCGGTTAAGCGTCCGACTTTAGCCAGGTCACGATCTCATGGTCCGTGAGTTCGAGCCCCGCGTCAGGCTCTGGGCTGATGGCTCGGAGCCTGGAGCCTGTTTCTGATTCTGTGTCTCCCTCTCTCTCTGCCCCTCCCCCGTTCATGCTCTGTCTCTCTCTGTCCCAAAAATAAATAAACGTTGAAAAAAAAATTAAAAAAAAAAAGCAATTATTGAACACTCCCTACTTGGTCTGAAGGATTTGAATCATATCCCATTGTTTCAAAAGTAACATAAAACTAAAATTGACAATTGGAATACAAGCAAAGATTATGAGGGATATTTCAGACCTTTTCCATAAGTAAGTTGAAGAAAGAGTAGAAGATGTTCCTTTGCCAAGAGTTGATGATCCTCTTTGACTCTTTACCAGCTATAAAAATGTATCTTTTCTTTTATATTATTTTGTTTTGAGACAGACGGAGAGAGAGAGAGAGAGCGCGTGCACAGCAGCAGCAGGGGAGAGGGGCGGAGGGGAAGAGAAAGAAAACCCTAAGCAGGCTCCATGCTCAGTACAGAGTACTCAAAGCTAGATCCCACACCCCTGGGACCATGACCTGAGCCAAAACCAAGACTTGGCTGCTCAACTGACTGTGCCACCCAGGCGTCCCTCAAAATATCTCTTTAATAAAATTGTGTATACTTACAAGCAAATATACAAAATGGCTATCAACACGTAGGGCTTCCTATTTATCAGATAGCAATTTTCTGTGTATCAGTCCAAATTAGGCTCTTACTACTTAAACCTTGTTTTGATATATTTGAACAAAAATTGTTTCAGGATTTTTCTGATTCTCATTCCACACACCTTCTTTGAATGAGCTCATCCGCACCCATAGCATCAGCAGTCTCCCGTGCACCATCTCCCAATTGTCTAAATTCTCCAAAATCATATATCCAACATAGGTGCTATATCCTTCAAAAATATTTAATATCTTTTGCTCTCACTCTTGCTATTTCTCTAACATAAACACATACATATGCATGCACATATACACACACTCTTTCTTCTTTTTCTCCAATCACAATCCCATCCCAGTATGGTTGCAGAACTCATTAAACCCATCATTTACTTCAAGCAAAATATTATGAAAGTGAATTTGTAAGAGTCTTTCTTTCAGATCCTCAACAGGTATGGAAATATCACACAGATATTAGATATAGTTTGATAGTTAAGGACATCCTTTTTGGCAGTAGGGAGATAGAGATAAGAAGAAATATAAAGGGATATGGAGAGACAAGAATGTAAGAAAATTCCAGGTTTTCAAGTCTTTGTGTTGAGTCTATTATGCACGAAGAGAATTAATTTAACCTCAAGTTTACTAAAAAAATGTTATACCAAATCTGTGCTATTTTGAAAGACTATTATAAGCCTTACTTAGTAACTCAAAAATTTTAAATTTTATTCTCTTAAACTATGTGGTTGAAATTTTCAATGAAAAAAAGGAAGAAAAGTCCCAAATTACAATGCTGTATTTCTTGATACTTTTCTCAATTTTTCTTGCATGATAGTGATTAATGATCCCTGACTTTGGCTGTCTCTTATCAAGTTCCTTCAGGTCCTGATTTAGAAAGTGAAGCTTAACCTTTCTACTGTTGATCAAGGGTATGGGGAACCTTCTGGATAATGACAGACTACAAATGAGTATTCCTTTAACTGGAAAGATAAAGGCTGAGCAGTAAGATAAAGACTTTTAAAATCATGAAGTTTATGGATAGGGTAGACATGAACTTATTCCCAAAATTTTAGTCTGCTAAAATCAGGGGCACTTCTATAGAGTTACTCATAAATAACTTTAAAACTGTTAAATTGGAAATCATCTATTTATATGGAAAAATAAATAGCTCCTGCAAATAAATAAATTCATTATTTTAGATATACATAGATGATTAATCTATATATTACTAGGATGATAAAATAAGGATGTTTAGAAATATATATCTAAATGTAGATATCAATACATTGGGCGGATTTGTACTTGGTCTATACTTAAAATAACTACCTCTGTAGAGTACTTTGATAGCCCTTAGTAGCATATATTTTATAAGCAATATCTTCATGGATTTGCACGTCACCCTGACACAGGGGCCATGACAATCTTCAAGTGTTCCAATTAAATATTGTTCCAATGTTAGTATATCTGCTGTCAAAGCAAGCGCTATAAAATATATCTTTTATTAAAAAGTTTGTGTTCTGGATGTTAAGCATGAGGCCCGGAGGTCTGAATGCTCTAAACTTTCCCTTCCGACTGTCACACATCCTCAGTGGAAATCTGCATGTTCTGAAAAGATGCCCTCCCCACCCTCACTCCCATGATAACTTCCCTACCCCCAACTGGAACAGTCACCAAGTCACCACTTGCACTTGCTGTGTGACCATCTTATAACGCTCTTATCAAAAATAAACAAGAGTCTCAAAAATATAAATAAAAAGACAAAGCCATTCTTACTTATCAGTCAGGTGAACACGTGCTAGAAGAAGAAATACTCTCAATAGTTCACTAAGGGGGGAAAATGTAGGCTTTTAAGTTCTAGAATGGCGGGGAGTCTCTGGTGGCTGTGCTTATTAAGGAGTAAAAAATAGCATTCTGGATTGAAAACAGTGTTAAAGGGCTACACACAGTAGTTTCAACATTTGTTATTGGTCATGAAAAGTCTTCAGCTAAGGTCACCTAAGTGGCTCAGTCAGTTAGTTGTCCCAACTCTTAGTTTTGGCCCAGGTCATGATATCACAGTTCATGAGATTGAGCCCCTCATCAGGCTCCATGCTGTTGGTGCCTTCTGGGTTCATGTTCTATTTCCCAAAATAAATAAATAAGCTTTAAAAAAAACAGTCTTTGTTTAGATCCACTAAGAGCCTGGCAAACTTGAAATCACTCTATTTGTCTATTCCTTTAATAATTTTACCCGGTTATGGCAAACACAATATCCCATTTTGACATCTCCTCAGCAAGGTTCCTGTATGTGAAAACTTATTTTACACATTTATTCCTCTTATATCGATCTCCAGAATAAATCCCAAACTTTCAGGTTACTCCTTATCATTGGCTTTTAATCTCTTAATTTGATCTCATTCTCAGGTGCCAAAGCCCTCAGGAAATCATGGTCAGTTCTTATCAAAATTCCCTATTCCCTCAACTTTTCCTTATTCACCAGGTTAGAAATTTTTCTTTTCCTTGTTGCTCAAACTAAAACCTGACTCTTCCCAGATGATTCTGTATTGCTAAATTCCCTTAGAAGGTAGCTGTTTTTTTCCCATACAACCTCAGACCACTGGGCTGAGGGCTTTTAGGTGTCCCCTGTGCTCATGTTATCTCTCTTAGTCCATTTTCCTAGTCCTCCGAAGAACCCCATGTTTTGAATCTCATTTTAACAGATAATGTAGTAGATTGGTAGTCTACCCCACAGTGGCTCTGGGTTTGCCTTGATTCTTTGCTTTAGCCAATAGGACAACTGCAAACATGATGCAAGCAGTCTTAATGGTTTTTCTTACACAAGGGACTCACTCTATCTCGCTTTTTATGGGAACCCTGCACCCACTAGTAGTAGGAGCCTAAGACAAGTATGTCGTATAACAAAAGACCCTTGGTCAAATCATCCTTATTGGCCACGTACATACAAATTCTAGACGTGCGAGTCCATCTTAGATGACCTACCACAAGCTGGGCCAGTGGTAGGTGATCTAAGAAGAATTTCCTAGCCAACCCACAGAATCAATGAGAAATAATACTTGTTTATTGCCTTAAAATACTAACTGTGGAGTGTTTTTTTTACATGGCAAAATCTAACTGACACAGATTACATCACCCAATCCTAATGCTAGACTATAAACTCTATGTGAACAGTTGTTTGTTTATTTGCTTTCCCCCCCTGCTGTCGCCCCAGTGGATGGAAATTTTTGATTTTCTTTTTTTTTTTTTCAACGTTTATTTATTTTTGGGACAGAGAGAGACAAAGCATGAACAGAGGAGGGGCAGAGAGAGAGGGAGACACAGAATCGGAAACAGGCTCCAGGCTCTGAGCCATCAGCCCAGAGCCCGACGTGGGGCTCGAACTCACGGACCGCGAGATTGTGACCTGGCTGAAGTCGGACGCTTAACCGACTGCGCCACCCAGGCGCCCCGGAAATTTTTGATTTTCAATAACTTCTTTTTGAATACCAAGAAATGTTAAATGTTTTTAACACAAATGTTAAAATATTTTTAGGTAAATACTTCCCTAGATTAAATATAAGGAGGGAGCATGCGTTTCCTTAATGGCTCACAGTTCCTAAGAATATGAATACACATATCATATAACCATTTTACTAAACTTACAATAAACTTAATTATTTCTCAAGCCTCTTTTCTAAAATTGAGATACTGTAATAAACAGTAATGGTGATATGGTAATGGTTAATGATACTGATTAAAGTATTAGTGTAATACTATAATTAGTATTAATTGAAAAGCCCTTAATTCCTGACAATATGCCATTTAATATTTAAGTGAAACTTATAAGATAGATAATACTATTATCCCTTCTTCATTAAGGAGAAGACATGATGCTTCATAAAATTAACCACTGATCCAAAGTTTCATAGTTGTGACAGATTTTTATATTCAAATCCAGAACTTTTTTATTCTAGGATATTAGTTACACTTTTTCTCTAATGTTAATATTCTTTATATCCCTGTTTTAATAGGAGTTTTTATGGAATAAAGATACTACGAATATAACTGATTCAATTTCTCACTTAGTAGGTAAGAAAACAGAGGGCAAAGAGGTCAGCTAATGCATCCAAGAGGACACAGACAATAAGGTGCCAGGAATTTACAGATTAGAAGTAAACTCCCAGGTGAAAGAAGAAAAGAAAATGTCAGTAAATGAAAATGTCTTTTCTTCTTTCACTTGTGAAGGAAAAAAGAAAAGACATTTTCATTTACTGAAATTTTCACATAGGTTGGGCACTGGGTAGGTACAGTTTTACATGCAACCTGGTTCATTCCTCACAGCAAAGTAGTAAGGAAAGCGTATCATGTTTACTGGTGAGGAATCTAGGGTTCAGAATAGACTAGTAGTTAAATGTTATGTCTGAAACCTAAACTCACTTCTGTCTGAATTCTAATAGCATGCTTTGGGAATACATGCCACAGCAATTTGGAGTTATACTTTTTTTTAGAATACTTTTAACAGTGTTTTAGGAAGAAATACTATCTGAAAAAGAGTATAATTTCTATTAAAAAAACTCTATGTCAAAAAACTGGCCTTCTCTAATATTTTGGGTTAAACTGGTAAATAAGAAGAATAGTATTTTTTTGAGAGAGAGCACAAGCAGGGAAGGTGCAGACAGAGAGGGGGACAGAAGATCTGAATGTGGGGTTCAAACTCACTAACTGTGAGATCATGACTTGATGCTCAACTGACTGAACCATTCAGATGCCTTCAAGAGGAATAGTATTTAAGGTAAGCGCCAAGTCAGAGGAGGGAAACATGTGGTTTAAAAAATTATTCGAACAGCAAATTTTGTTTCTGAAATAGAGTATCAGTAAACTTCACACAGCTGATGAATATGTTAATACCAGGATATAATTTGAATTTTTGTTTTTGCAATAAAAATTACCACAAACTAATGACCTGAAAATAAAATCAAGATGCTATTTATGTTGTCATACCAATAAAATGATTAAGCATATCTTTTGGAACATTGGGAGGAGCTTGTCCACAGGATTATATAGTAATGGGTAGTTCATCTAACAAAGCCTGGTTTCAGGGGTCAGGCCCACCACTTGTGCAAGTGGTGGTCAGTTCAGAGAAGGAAGTCATGGGAAGGGCAAGGTCTTCGGAAGATAACTGGAATTTTATTTATCAAATTGTCAACTTCCTGAACCAGACTGTTAATTCTTTAAGTGGTGGTTATTAATGATTGATGATGGAATGAACGAAGGAGACAGGAGATGGAATAAAGTACCAGGTAGAAAGTTCAGCCCACTGGAAAGATATGACATATCTTGGTCAGAGATAGGTCAGGATGCTGTATTACAGATGAAATTTCTAAAAATGCATTCATATGTAACATTAAAACACATGTATTGCATCCAGTGACTCCTTGATCCGGGTACTACAAATGACAAAAAAAAATCACAAGTTATTTTTAACATTCCATGTATTAAAATTTTTAAGACTATCAAATTAAAGTTCAGAATTTCTCATATTTACATGGATTTAGAGTAGTGAAATGTTAAAATGCATTTCTTAATATACTGATTAAAACAGCCTCAAACTAGATGAGAGTTACCATTTTACATTAACATTATATCAACATAATTTTAATTTAAATATATTTCCATATCTTTTGATCAGAATCTTGTTAATATTCAAGTTCATTACTTTGTACTAAAGACTTGCTTTATTTAGAGGTCATAAGAATATGTTAGTTGTAAAGTATGTTTACAACAGTTGAAATTTCTTAATTAAATTTTTTAATTGAAATATAAAATGTGCAATGTACTAGTGGGCAAAGAAAATCTGACATAATTCTTTCATGTAACTTTGGAGAGAGTTATCTGTCTTCCTATTACACTTGAGAATGTGGGAAGTTAACATCCTCTACAGTACAATTTCATTTATTCCTAAAATTGTAAATGTTACTCAGAAATGCTATTTTATTGGGCTTAGTCTTAAAAACCTATTGTCTGTGCCCAGCAAGCCTAACTTACATGCTGAGAAACTGTGTTTTAATGGAGCATCTGTCCTAATTCTTGAAAGTGATTTCCTATACAGCCTGGCTATTTGAATCAGCATTCTTGTTATAAAAAATATTTATCAGGCTATTTCAGGGGAATATATAACTAAGGAAATCCATGAGTTAGGTTGCTAATTATGCAATTAAAGGCATACACCAAGCATTCAGGAGTTTAAAATTTTATCTTTGGGGACATACTGACAGGCAGTCATGAAAGAAATTTTCACTTAGAATGTGACCACCAAATACTGTCTTATTGACTGACAGTTCTATTATGAATTTAAGCCCAGGATACAAAAAGAGTCAGTTGAACTACACATTCATCACTGCCTGCAGTTGTGGATGAGAGGAAAAGAACTTGTTAACATGGGTAGGTGGAGGTTATAGCTTCTAGGAGCTATTGATCTAGTTCTGTCTGCAACTCAATTACAATTGAGGTGTGTGGGGGGAGGAAGATTAGGAAAGTGAGGCAACAACAAGCTAGAGAGGATTCTTAAAAATACAGAAGGTAACAGACTACATAGATGGCATTTGGGATCCGAGGTTTAGTCCCAAGTAGAACTACAAAGACCTGCTTTTGACACTAATAGACATGTAATCAGTAGCAAACTATTTAAATTTTCTAAGCTTCAATTTCGTCATCTAAAAAAAACCGAGTTTTTCATGATTTTAGTAATGGCATAAGTCAACAACACTCTTTCTTGGTGTAAACCTAAGAGTTTTCGCACGATGCCTTGGCAAAACTTCTCACTGACATAGGTGAGCATTTGTTTCCTGGTCACTGTTTCTGGCCATTAATAACATAATAGGGGCCCCCTCAAATTCCACTAGAAGAGGTATTAGTTTTGAAGAGTACCAGGAGCATTTTCAGAAAGTATGGTATCAAAAGCCATATGTGCATGTGTGCACTGGTGGGGAGAAGACATCACTAAAGAGAGCCACAGAAGTGGAAGAAAAAAATGGTGCCATTACTAGGATTATTTCCACTCAGCACACTTATTCCTATCACCTCATGTACTTTGGAGACCTAAACTCCCTAGAATCCTGAGCTCATGAGGCGAATACAGAGACTGCTATGGCTCACAGATCATGAGGAAAATTTACGGACCAAATCAGAGGAACAGACAAAATGTCTTAAATCCAATGCAAAAGGGTAAATTTTGATAACATTTTATGTGGACGATATATTTCTTCCATTTGCCCTATGCTTTAAACATTCAACTTCCTCTTTCTAATCTCTACAACAAACCACATTTTATAAGTAGATTATTAGAGACCGGAAAAATAAGCAGACAAGTGCAAAAGTTACCTCCAGCACAGAAATGTTGGATGCTTATATAGTCTTAGTTGGTAGTATCATTTTCTTGCAGACCTTTACGATCTCATGACACAAAACACCTACCCTTGGAAAAGCTTTTGGTATGTATATAAGGTATGTATCTTAGGAACAACATGCACAAATAAGGAAAACTGAAAAATTATACAGTTATTATATATCAAATAGTAAAATCTCAGTGTTGAAAATCATGTGTAAATATTCCATTGGGGGCACCTGGGTGGCTCAGTCGGTTGAGCATCCAACTTCGGTGCAGGTCATGATCTCACAGTTCGTGAGTTTGAGCCCCACAGTGGGTTCTGTGTTGACAGCTCAGAGCCTTGGAGCCTCCTTCAGATTCTGTGTCTCCCTCTCTCTGCTCCTCCCATGCTCATTCATTCTCTCTCTCTCTCTCTCTCTCTCTCTCTCTCTCTCTCTCTCAAAAATGAACATTAAAAAAAACTTAAAAAAATTAACATTCAATGACAAAATGGGATGCAGGATGAGAAAATCATTGGATGAGGATCAGATATACTAATGATAAAATGCAAAAATTTTTTAAAAGCTTAAGCTTTCAGATCTTCCAAAGATACAAAGGGAAGAGGAATATGTGCTAATAAAAGCTGTTTCTCTTGGCCTTTAAGCTTAGTGACTATAGTTCAACACAATTCCATTTGGGTATGCTTCTTAAACCCCAATGGGAAATAAAAACTAAGAGATATTCATTAGAATTACATCCAGAGAGGAGAGTGACATCACCAAGATTGCAAGGGAGGTTATTCCTGATTTTAGTCTCTCTCACAAAGAGAACAACTGACGACTATTCATGGACAAGACAACACTGAAAGGATCCTAGGACATGAAAGAGATGATGAAGTAGCCCATGCACCACAGAGATGGAGACAGACAGTGTTACAAAAGTGGAGGGGCTACATGCTCACCATGTTGCCCCTCGCTCAGGCCAGCACAGCACCACACCAAGAGGTCTCCATAGGTTTATGGTTCCTCCAGCGGGAAAAGAGAACCCAGGGTGGATGTCCGTCTCCCCCCAATGTTGTGGGTTGATTTGGGGGAGCCTTTACTCCAGTCTCTCCCCACGGGGATGGTAGGGGAGTCTATAGGGCTCAAGGACTAAAAATCTGATTTTGATGGCACAGTGGAAGAGGGGCTTGAAATGACCAGCACTCCAATCCTGGCAGACTGAGTTCCTACCTGCAGCACCTAAGTAGCAGTCCCAACCAGCACTTTTGTTCACCAGCAGAACGAAGACAGTGGTGCAGTCTGACCAAGAAACTCAGTAGGGTACAGGTATGCCTGACTTGGGTCCTCAAGCAAAGAGCTTTGCTGGCCCTACAAACTGACCTGCCCCCATTCATACAGGAAAGCTGAGTAATAAACTGGCTTGCTGGTGAGTATGACTCCTGGTCGCACCAAAACAAACAAACAAACAAACAAACAAACAAACAAAAAAGGTCAGAATGCCTGGGAGCTGTGTAGCCCAACACTTTTGAGCAGAGAGTATCACAGAGCTGATTGCGTAGCAAGGCCGGTGGCCCTCTTTAGCTAGGAAAATAGGGGTGTGGATTGGCTTGAGTCAAAGCCTTGTTGGCCTTGGAGCTGGTTCTCATGGTCTACCTGAACAAAGAAATTAATTCATAGCCCCACAATGGCCAAAAACAGCCATCGGCCCACCCAACCAATGGGACATCATTCAGCCATAAAAGATGAAGTCCTACCACTTGAAACAACGTGGATCCACTTTGGAAATATTATGCTCAGTTAAATAAGTCAGAGAAGACTCTGTATAATCTCATTTATATGTGGAATCTTAAAAAAGGATTCATAGAATATCAGATTTACAGTTACTACAGGTGGAGGGTTGGGGGAGGGAGGAATGGAATAATGTACAATATGATGACTATAGTTAACATTGCTGTAATGTATAGATAGATAGGTATCAGAGCAAATCCAAGGTGCTCTCATCACAAGAAAAATATTTTTTTATCTATTTGAGAAGATGGATGTTAAACAAACTTATTGTAATCATTGCACAATATATGTAGGTCAAGTCATTATGCTGTACACTTTAAACTTCTACAGTGCTGGATGTCACTAATTTTGTTTTTTAATTTTTTTAACATTTTTATTTATTACTGAGAGACAGAGAGAGACAGAGCATGAGCATGGGAGGGGCAGAGAAGGGGAGACACAGAATCTGAATCAGGCTCCAGGCTCTGAGCTGTCAGCACAGAGCCCGATGCAGGGCTCAAACTCACAAACCCCAAGATCATAAATGGAGCTGAAGTCAGACACTTAACCAACTCAGCCACCCAGGCGCCCCGGGATGTCACTATCTTAATAAAATAAAACTGGAAAAAGAATTACATCAGAAAGCACATATAATACCTTACAGATTTTCCAGAATGCTCTAGAACAATTTTAATTGAAAATCAGAGGATCATCTTTTATTATTGTTCTTGTTACTTACAGTTAAGTATTCTAGGATTATATGGCCTACAGACCACAGATTATAAGACGTAGAAAAATAATGCATACCACCCTCCCTTTCCCTTGTGTCATATGACTGATTTTTTTTTCATCAAAAGAATCCAATAACATAAAACTGTTAGGAGAGAAAAAAAAATCACTCTAGGAATTCACAAAGAGAGAAAAGATAGCATACTCTACTACCAGATTGACTGATTTGTTTTCAAGGGCCAGAGTTAATGGACTAAACTGAAAACCAATTCTATTCATTCAAAAAAAAAAAGTTCTTTTGAGACAGCAAGGACTATAGAAAAGTTAATTGGTGCATTTTAAAGGATTACTACCTCATTTTGATCCTTAAACAAACAATAACAAAATCGTTATGTTTATTAGGATGGGCAACGCTTTTTTTTTTTTTTCAACGTTTATTTACTTTTGGGACAGAGAGAGACAGAGCATGAACGGGGGAGGGGCATAGAGAGAGGGAGACACAGAATCGGAAGCAGGCTCCAGGCTCTGAGCCATCAGCCCAGAGCCTGACGCGGGGCTCGAACTCATGGACGGCGAGATCGTCACCTGGCTGAAGTCGGACACTTAACCGACTGCGCCACCCAGGCGCCCCAGGATGGGCAAGTCTTAAATCACAAAATAATCCCAAGGCATTATCCCAAATTTTCAAAGGGGCATTTTTTTAAGTTTATTTATTTTGAGACAGAGAGAGAGCGAGAGAGCGAGCGAGCTTGAGCAAGCAAGTGGGGGAGACACAGAGAAGGAGAGGGAGAATCTCCTGCAGGCTCCCCACGGTCAGCGCAGAACCCAACTTGGGGCTTGATCTCACAAATTGTGAGATCACGACCTGAGCCAAATCCAAGAGTTGGTAGCCCAACCAACTGAACCACCAAGGTACCCCTCAAAGGGACATACTTTTTTTCTTATTTTTTTAATGTTTGTTTATTTTTGAGGGAGAGCGAGCACAAGCAGGGTAGGGGCAGAGAGAGAGGGAAACGCAGAATTCTAAGCAAGCTCCAGGCTCTAAACTGTCAGCACAGAGCCTGGCACAGGGCTTGAACCCACAAACCATGTAATCGTGATCTGAGCCAAGGTCAGACATTTAACCGACTGAGCTACCCAGGAGCTTCTCAAAGGGACATATTAATGAGTATGTATATACTATGATACACATAGGAGAAGGAGCTACACTTTTGTCCTGGGAAAATCCAAAGAAATTAAATTTCAGCCAAGGAGTCTATGGTACAAGTTTTTATTGGGCCCCAAAGGCTATAAATCTCCTTAGAAAGAAATAGGTAGCTATGTAGAAATATGAACAACCAGCAGTGTGATATCTATGTCCCATTTACCTAGAGTACTCAAAGTTCTCTGGCAACTGGAAAAATTATACCTATATGAAAATTAAAAGCATTATTGTCAAAATATTGCTTAGTGCTTATTTAAGCTTATATTTAGTGTTGTATATAGTTTGCTTCATTACTAAATTTTCCAAATCCTAGAAAACTGTGGTTTAAGATAGACACCATGATAACAAAGTGCTTATGAATGCTGGCCCTGAATTTTGTTGCTTTGTGACCTTAGGTAAATCATTTGACCTCTCAGTTGTATTTTTTTTTTATGCTTATTTACTTTTGAGAGAGACAGAGTGTGAGCAGGGGAGGGGCACAGAGAGAGGATGACAGAATCTGAAACAGGCTCCAGGCTCTGAGCAGTCAGCACAAAGCCCCACGCAGGACTCAAATTTAGCAAGATCATGACCTGAGCCGAAAATGGACACTTAACCAACTGAGCCACCCAGGCGCCCCTATTTTAATTGTCTTCGATACTAGGATAATAATAGTACCTTCCTTATGGGATGGCATAAAATGACACATGTAAACTCTAACATCCCAAGGCTTTAATATGTCACTCATGTTTATGAGCTCACTAAAGATACTAAGCTTCAAAACTTCCATGGCTTAGATATCGGATTAATGTAAGGAACACCTAGGGGCACCTGGGTGGCTCAGTCGGTTGAGTGTCGGACTTCAGCTCAGGTCATGATCTTGCAGTTCGTGAGTTTGAGCCCCATGTCGGGCTCTGTGCTGACAGCTCAGAGCCTGAAGCCTGCTTCGGATTCGGATTCTGTGTCTCCCTCTCTCTCTGTCCCTTCCCCGCTCATGTTCTGTCTCTGTCTCTCAAAAATGAATAAACGTTAAAAAATTTTTTTTAAAAAAAGGAACACCTAACAGCTAGAAGTTTTGATTATTTGTCTGAACAAAAGTCAAGCTTGTAGTGTTATAGACAATAATTTATTTGTCAGACTTGATAGCTGATATGGGGCTATTAACCAGTGTAGTGATATGGCTAAGAACATAACTGTGTGATCAGCCTGACCTGAGTTCAAACTCAACTTCATTTCTCTTATCTGTGAAATAGAAATAATAATAGTACCTACTCCATAAAGTTGTTATGAGTATTATGTTAGGTTTCCCTAATAAAATGCCAAACAAAGGGCACGGCATATAATAGGTAAATGCAACAAAGTTCCTAACTCTTTATTAGGGAACATAGGAAGCCATCTAAACACAACCCTGAAAACCCTTGAGCACTGACACTTTCTATTGTTTTTTTATTACCTGGCTTCCTAATTGATTTTAATATAGCCTGCTGGCCTCTAGTGAAGCTCGCTCACATCATTTGGGTGATCACAAATAGTGGTGCTAATAGAAAACAACATACTGAGAATGTTTTTGATTTTTATGAGGTTTGCAAGATTGGTGATCTGCCAAACACATATACAATAACTGCACATTTGTATTTTGGAAATATTTGCTTTTCTATCCCATGAAGAAGCTTCATTTTATATTAAAATTATTAGCCCCAGCTGATGCTGCAAAAGCACAAAAGCTCTAAATCCATTTTCCTGTTACTTAGAATGTAATTTAAAGTTCTTTGACATATTTTTTTGTTGTTTATATCCAAAATACTTGTCAGCAACTCATACAATCATTTTAAAATATTTTAAATTTATGTCAGTGCGATAGTAAGCAAGATTGCTTTCTTACTACAATGGATTTCTTCCACCTGTGTATGTCTTTTAAAATTACTATTACTTTCTTATGTTAATATTTTTCTAAATATATAACACTTCCCTTTGGTTGATTTCATGCACCCTTTTCAACTCATGCTTTAAGTAAAGGTGACCTTTAAAATACATAAGTTTCCATAATAGGAAATGTAACCTTAATAGAGAACATCTACATGAACTAAGATTTCCTAAGGACATGCAGGTCACTGAACCTCATTTGTGTAGGGCATTTTGAAATGCAGGGAAACAGAAATGTGAATTAATTAAATAGCATTTTCTATGCTGTGCTCACATAAATAATTAAACTAACTAATACAACTGTTCGCAGACTGTAGTAACCTGATTAACTATCCCTCTAACTGTTTGTTGCACATCGTTTGCACCATGCTATAAATCTACATCATAAATTATTTATAATTTTCTACTTCACCCTTGTTTCAATGCCAACCATTACAATGAACAGTGAAAGTTACTGATGAAACATAATGAAAAAACAACAACTATACATTGTCCTTAAAGGAGCATAGGGGTCTGGATTATTACTTTGTTAATGTGGACTTTAATACTTAATGAACTTTTTATTATCAACCATTTTATTTTTAATAAAGGGGAAAGTGTGTCAGCCACCTTGGCCACAGTCCCTATATATGACGGATTCTATATCAAAATGTGATACCAACTTTGTGTCTCATATAAATTTGTCCATATTATCCTCAAGACAGTAATTCCAAAATTCTAGAACGTTCATCAATGTATTCACTTATTTTTTTCAGATAACAACTGTGTGAGAAGCTTTGTTCCATAGGCTCTGTGATACTCAGTGAGGTCATTGGGATGGAAGTGGTGAAGAATATAAGGTGGGTTTTGGAAAATGATACCTTGAGGTAAGGGAGGCAGAGAGTAGAGTCCAAGATCACTTCTAGTTTTCCGAATCAAACACCTGTGTCCAGGGAACTTCTAAGCAAATGCTGACAAATTACCGTTTCACTCATGAACTCCCTTCTCTCTCCTCAGGGAGCTCTCTGAGCTCTGATCTTGTCCACCTTGATGAGGCAGTTTCCTCTGCCAACCCCCTCCACGTGTGAGGTTCGAGTAGATCAATTTGGTCTATTCTCTCAGACTGTTTACCTCACCTTACCCCCTCTGATAGGATTTTATGAGCACAAAGCTAAAAGAGAAAAAAATAAGAAAAGGGAGTAGCAACGGGGATACTTTTTATTTATTTATTTTTTTTAATTATTGAGAGAGACAGCACAATTGGGGATGGGGCCGAGAAACAGGGAGAGAATCCCAAGCAGGCCCAGGTACCTCGTGTGATATATTTTAAGTAAAAATTTCCATTGGAGGTGGCAGTTCAACACTTGAAAACATTTTACAGAGAAGTTTTAGTGAAATCATTAGGAAATAGAAAAAGAGAGATTATAGAAAAATCACCCAAAAGCTGAAGCCCTAGACCTGTAACAGGACATTCAAATATTCCATAAAATCATGATTTCCTTATCTCTTACTAGCCTCTTCTCAACTCCTGATGTACCAGAAATATTGACCTACTTATAATTCTCTGCACTCGACATGTTCTGATATTACTTTTGTTTTTATTGATGATCTGTCCTTCAACCAGAGTACCCTCACCCTTTTCCTTAGCTGGATAATTCTGATTTACTATTTCCAACCCAGCTCACTGGACACAGCTTCTAGGAATTCTTCCTTGATCTCACCAGGCTAAGTGCCCCATAGTGCTCCAATTCATACTGTTCATTTCTCTGTATTTCATTTGCCACACTGTTTTTTGACTAATTGTTCATGAAGCCCACTTTCCGTTGTTTCTCCTAGACTACGAGCAGCTTTAAGGATAATTTCTCATTCATCTTCATATCCCAGTGCCTAGCACTGTGACTTGGAATGTTGAAGGAATGAATGAACAAACAATGAATGAATGATTATAGAGTCAGAGAATTAAACATGCTCATTTATATAACCTATCACTGATGATACAAATTATATGGAGAGGAAAATGAGTATTAGGAAGGGTTATGAGAATTTGAGAGAAAATACTGAAGTCACAAAAACGTATTTCTAAGTGAATTAAATAACTAGAGGTACTGGGAAGTGAGCTATAAACAAGAGAGTATGGGGCAAAGAGTCATATGTTAGAGTTTATAGTGGTGAAGTTTCAATTGATTATTAGTGTGTCCATGAGAGGTTTGCTGAAGTGGAATGGAGGAGAGGATCAATGGACTTGAAGCCATCAAAGGACAGTGAATTTATGTTGCTGATAATTGCATTCCTCATGATAGTCAATTCAGTTAGGCTAATGGCAGGAGTGGGGTGATGAGAACTGACTAGCCCTCTATACATACAGGGGAGTCTACAGATAAAGTTAATCTCCATGAGAAGTCATGTGGACTTGAAGTAATAAATAAATTTTAAAATTTTCTAGCTACTTGGGCCATCTAGATAACAGCAATTCTTTCTCTTGTCAGCATAGAGGGCAGGTGGCCCACACACTAGATTCTAAGATATTGACTGGTTAATCAGGCGATGTAAATGGCATTTTTATGTCTTTATCGCATCTCTTCAGCCCCCCTCTTATTTCCTGTATTCCTCCTCAAGCATGCACTACCAGGACTTCCTGCCTTCCTGCCTCAAGTCTTTTTCCAAATGCCTAGACCATTTAGCCCATATACATGTGCTACATAGAATTGTAGGAATAATTAACTTCCACCTTCCCAGGGAAATTCTCAACCAACAAGCAACAGAGTTGATGGATGAACAACACAGCCTCTTTTCCTTCAGTGACAAATTCAGATGCACAACCTGTTTCCTCCTGAATTACCTAGTGACAATCCATCCACTGTTTCAGGCTGAGACTGTGTAGTAGAATTTTTTTTCCATTCTGTTGAAGGTGGCATCCCATATGTAATAACCTCAGAATGACAGAAGAATTTCAACTGTTATTTGGAATCTATCTCACCCATAGCTCTGATGTATAGAAATAAAAAGTGGATTACAAAGAAACTAACTGATTTATTAAAGAGTCTTAGCAGATTTCAGGACCAAGCCTGAGTTCTTTTCATTATAAGAAACAGAAATGCTTAGGGAAAAAAAACAAATTTAAGCAAATTCACAAAATAGATGCATTGAGCAGGCCATCATTGCTTTATAATGGAATGTATCTTGTAAAATATAGGAAATTCTCATCTACCCCAATTTATATTATAAAGAACACACATGTGTTTTGTTAGTTGATCCAATGTTGGTATCTTACCTCACCTTTTGACAACAAATTATAATATACATTTTTTTATATTATAAGCACCTGTTAGAATGGCTATTATCAAAAAGACTAGAAATAACAAGAGTTGACAAGGATGTAGAAAAAAGAGAAGCCTTCTACACTGTTGGTGAGAATGTAAATTGGTATGGCCACTGTGAAACAATTTAAAATAGAATTACCATATGATCCAGCAATTTCACTTCTGGGTATTTATCCCAAGAAAATGAAAATACTAACTTGAAAACAGATTGCACCATTATTTACAAGAGCCAAGATATGGAAACAACTCAGGTATTTGTCAATGGAAGAATTGATAAAGATTAATATAATACAATGGAATATTATTCAGCCATTAAAAGAACAAAATCTTGGGGCTCCTGGGTGGCTCAGGAGGCTAATCAATCCATGCTGGATTTCAGCTCAGGTCATGATCTCAGGGTTTTGTGAGTTTAAGCCCCGCTTTGGGCTGTGCATGCTGTCCATGAACGGAATCTATTTGAGATTCTCTCTCTTCCTCTCTCTCTGTCTGCCACGCCCCCTCCCTCATGGACCCACTCTCTCACTCTCTCTCAAAATAAATAACTTAAAAAAAAAGAACAAAATCTTGTCATTTGTGACAATATGGATTGACCTCAAAGGCATTATTATGCTAAGTAAAATAAATGAGATAGAGGAAGACAAAACACTGTATATCACTTATATATGGAGTCTAAAAATATATAAAATAAAAACTCAAAATAATATATACTGTACAATTTTGGCATATGTGTGATTCTGTACCTACCCTTAGTCCTATTAAAATGTGGTGGTTTGTAGGAAATTTACAGAGAGGAAAGATCTTGTAGAAATCATTCTTGCTCATTAGAGTTGAAAAGACAACACAGTGAAGTGGAATATGTAGACTGTCGCAGGTCTGGCATCAGTTGAGAGCGAGATGACATTGTGGAAAATCTGCTAAAACAAACTTGTAAGTTTTATGAAAATCTGAGAGAGACTTTTTTGCTTAACCTGTACATGAAGGTTTTATTAAAAGAGTGCATTTGTAAATAGGTTTATATTTACTTTTATAAAATATGCTTAGACTTAACTAAGATTTGATAACAAAAACTACTTCTGAACAATTCAAGGTGGTTTATCTGTTTCATGAAAAATTTTTAAGGAGAAATTTGATTGCACTGTGTAAATGTTAGGTGTTTCAGAACTCTGTGTAAGTAGCAATATTATTCTCCAAAGAAGCAAATAAAACAATTGGATATCTATTTTACCTCATTTATAACATATTTATTCTCTAACTGCCCACTTAGAAACTTTAAAATGTGTCTTTTGATGCAGGAATTTACAGAAAAATGTGACTTCTAATAGAAATACAGGAAGTGGGGTGGCCAGGTAGTTCAGTCAATTGAACATCTGACTTGATTTTGCTCCAGGCCATGACCTCGGGGTCATGGGAGCAAGCCCTGTCTCAGGCTCTGCACCGAGCATGGAGCCTGCTTAGCTGTCCTCCTGCTCATGCTCTCATTAAAAAAATAAAAATGAAATGGACAGCTGGGTGGCTCAGTCGGTTAAGCATCCGACTTCTTCTGCTCAGTTCATGATCTCACGGTTGATGAGTCAGAGCCCTGCGTCGGGCTCTGTGCTGACAGCTCAGAGCCTGGAGCCTGCTTTGGGTTCTGTGTCCCCCTTTCTGCTCCTCCCCTGCTCATGTTCTCTCTCTCAAAAATAAATAAGCATTAAAAAAAATTTTTTTAAGAAAATGAAAAAAAAAATCCAGGAAGTGAACTTTAATTCATGCCATTGTAGTAAACAGCACTGCATGCTTACAAAGTACATGTAGTTTTCCACAGACTAATTAACGTGATGAAAATAACAAAAGGATCCATTTTATTATCAAGTCCTAGGCTGGGGTCAAACTCATCTCTTTCTCCAGAAACTCAAGAGTTTCCAGAGGACCCGTCTGGTCAATTCCCACAACCTTAAAGTTGCCTTTAAACAAACAAACAAACAGCATTGCAGAAGATGTGGTCTTCCCTTTCAAAACAACAATGGAAATCTCATTTGGGTAAAAATTCCCTCACTGCTTACACATTTTTGCCAAGATAAAGATGGAAAGTCACTTTCATAAAACTAAAGTATTTAGGAAAAAGATATGAGCTTATACAATAAGCCCAGAGCTTTAAGAAGACAAGTTCTCAGATGAACAACAACTCCAGCAGAGCAATTTCTTGCCCCAAATCATACAAGACTCTCTCTGGATGACAGCATTTCTGAAACAGAATAGAATCTTCTATCTCATTGCCTGACCTGGCTTAACTGTTGTCATCTTCTGAGAAAAGCCTCTACCCAGAACATGTACACTCCAAAGTCCCTCAGAATCATCCAGTTAAATCAGCTTAACTCAAATACTTTTCCAATGCCATTTTATAGGCTTTGGGTATATAGAGATAAAGAAAGAATGATTATTTTCTTTGAGGCCTTTGAACAAGTTGAGGGAACAGGTGTGATTTCAAATAAGCCTAATATGATGGCAAACACACAGGACCAGGTCTAAAAGGACTGGTGGAGGGGACTCATGAAGCTGTGTCACCTATCAGAGTAGATCGGGTCTTAACTTTTTTTTTTTTTTTAGTGTTTATTTATTTTTGAGAAAGAGAGACAGAGGGAGGGAGGGAGGGAGAGGGAGAAGGAGAGGGAGATGGAGAGCGTGCACAAGCAGGTGAGAGAGACACAGAACCTGAAGCAGGCTCCAGGCTGTCAGCACAGAGGACAAGGGGCTTGAATCCACCAACTGTGAGATCATGACCTGAGCCGAAGTCAGATGCTTAACCAACTGAGCCACTCAGGCACTCCTGCTCTTACTGACTTTTCATGACATTTTGTTGTAACATGAACATAGCCCTATTGCTACAATCCTGTTCCCTGCCCAACACTAGGTGAGCCCCCAGAATAAGTTACAAATATTTATTCCCACATAGATTCTTTAAAATACCAAGTCAGAGGAATTCAGCAAAACTTTATGGTTCCAACCAGTTCAAACCCTTTATTAAAACTGAGCCTTTGAGTAAATACTTAATGTAAATGAAAAAATTAAAGGATCCTGGGCCAAATATGAGAAGTCACATAAGATAGAATACTTCTTATTGATTTGCTTTGATTTTCTGCTGCAGGTCATAAGTGCATCATCATATAATCATCCAGCTGCATAGAATAAAAAATAATCTTTCTCCTTAATCATTTTATTCAACAATTGGTGCTTTAACTCCTAGACCGAGAAATTTTGTGGTCCATTATTTTTCTTAAGCCTTCACATATTTTGTGTTTGAAATGTCATTAATTTTCTACAAGGGAGCATCGGCAAAATTAGCTAATATTCTTCATGTATCCTCTGCATTTAAACAGACCATAGTCCACTTGTATCATCTCACCTTGGATTTTGTTCAGGCTTTTGACAAATATTTCTTGAACCATCCACCTTAAGTGCATATAACAATGCTTCTATCAATATTCATCTTTCCCATGGTTATTATTATTATCTCTTCTTTTAACTCCACAATAACATTTGGATCTTTCTTCAATATTTCACTACCTATAATTTCTATTATATTCTTTTTTGAGATTCCAAACTAGTATATGTTTTTGCCAGACAGCAAGCACAACTTGCTTTTCTAGACGTTATATGTTCTCGTTACTTTATTTATAAGTAGAATTTTCTCTTATAATTATTTAATTATATTTAATTATACACATTATTTAATTATATTCTTTAAATACATTAACTGTATATTATAAAAACCTATACCCTCAACATTGTTTTTTCAGGTACTAAAAGCTTGTGGTTCAAACCACATTAGACAGTTCTAGGTGGAATAAGGTCCACAGGAGTTATACAAGTGGCAGTGCAGAGATCATAAGTTTTTCCACCGAGACCTCTCTTACTGTCTTTTAGAAGACACTATATTTGAATCTTATTTTTCATTTTCTGTAAGTATTCCAGTTTTATATCATCCATTTAAATATATATTATTAAATATATTATTTAAATATATATACATATGTATGTATGTATATATACACACATAGATGTATGTGTATATATATGTGTGTGTATATATGTATATGTGTGTATATATGTGTATATATGTGTGTGTATACATATGTGTATATATGTGTATATATATGTGTGTGTATATACGTATATGTGTGTATATATGTGTATATATGTGTGTGTGTGTATATGTGTATATACATATATACACATATATATACATATATATGTGGGTATATATATGTATATATATATATACATATATATGTGTGTGTATATATATATATATATACACACACACATATATATAAAGACTTTTTAAAGAAGTCTTAGGTTCATAGCAAAATTGAAGGGACAGAGATTTCCCATATACTCTCTGCTCCCTCACACGCACTGCCTCTCTCATTAATATCCCTACCAAAGTGGTATATTTGCTACAATTGATGAGCATACATAAGCATAACATAAACGCCCAAAGTTCATAGTTTATGTGATGATTCACTACTGGTGTCATACGTGGTGTCAATGTGGACAAATATAATGATAGACATCTACTATTTAGGTATCATATGGAATATTTTCACTGCCCTAAAATCCTCTGTACTCCACTATTCATCACTCTCCTTCTCTCTAACCCCTGGCAACCACTAATCTCTTTATAATTTTTTGCCTTTTCCAAAATGTCACATAGTTGGAATTATATAGTATTTGACACTTTGAGATTGTTTTCTTTCACTTAGTAATAAATATTTAAGGCTCCTCCATGTCTTTTCATGGCTTGACAGTTCGTTTATTTTTAGTGAATAATATTCCATTGTTTGGATATACCACAATTTATTCATTCACTTATTGAAGGACACCTGGATTGCTCCCAAGTTTTGGCAATTAGGAATAAAGGTACTATAGATGTTGAATGTAGGTAGGTTTTTATGTGGGGAAAATATTTTCAACTCCTTTGAGTAAATACCAAGGAGAACAATTGCTGGATTTTATGGCAAGATTATGTTTAGGTTTGTAAGAAATCACCAAACTTCTGCCAAAGTGTCTGTACAATACTGTATTTCCATTAACGATGAATGAGAGTTCCTGTTGTTCCCCTTATTAACATTTAGTGTCATCACTGTTCCAGGTTCTGGTTATTCTAATAGGTCTATAGTGGGATCTCTCTGTTGCTTTAATTTTCATTTTTCTGATGAACTATGACGTAAAATATCTTTTCATATGCTTATTTGCCATCTGTATATCTTTTCCAGTGAGGTGTCTGTTAAGATCTTCGGTCTATCTTTTATCAGGTTATTGGTCTTGCTGAGTTTTTTGTTTTTTAATGTTTATTTATTTTTGAGAGAGCACCAGTGGGGGAGGGGCAGAGAGAGAAGGGGACAGAAGATCTGAAGCAAGATCCACATTGACGACAGCGAGCCCAATACTAGCCTCTAACTCATGAACTGTAAGATCATGACCTGAGCCAATGTCTGATGCTCAACCAACTGAGCCACCCAGGACAAGGGTTTTAAAAGTTTTAAAAGTTCTTGCTGAGTTTTATAAGTTCTTTGTGTATTTTGGAACATTGTCTTTCACAAATATTTTTTCCCAGTCTTTGGCTTGTGTTCTTCTTTTAACATTGTCTTTCACAAAAAGAGAATTTTTTTTTAATTTTAATAAAGTCCAACTTACCAATAATTTTTTTCATGCATTGTGTCTTTGATGTTGTATCTAAAAAGTCACTGCCATACCCAAGGTCATCTAGGCTGACTCTTGTTATCTTCTAGGAGTTTGATAATTTTGCATTTGACATTTAGGTCTGTGATCCATTTTGAGTTAATTTTTGTAAAGTGTGTAAAGTTTGTACCTAGATTTTATTGTATGTGGATGTCCTGTTGTTCCAGCACCATTGGATGAACACTATCTTTACGCCTGTATTTCCTTTATTCTTTTGTCAAAGATCAGTTGACTATATTTCTGTGGGTCTTTTCTGGGCTCTCTACTCTATTCCAATGATCTATTTGTTCTTTCTCCAATACCACACTGTCATGATTACTGTAAGTTTATAGGAAGTCTTAAAGTCAGGTAGTTTTAGTCTTCTAACTTTGTCCTCCTTCAATATTTCTTAGCTATTCTGGATCCTTTGCCTGTCCATATAAACTTTAGAATCAGTTTGTCTATATTCACAGAATAACTTGCTGGGTTTTAACTGGGATTGCATTGAATCTGTAATCGAGTTAGGAAACACTTGACATCTTGGCAATATTATTTCTATCCATGAACATGAAATATCTCTCCACTTATTTAGTTCTTTGATTTCATGCATCTGACTGATGTGGTTTTCCTCATATAGATCTTGCACATATTTTGTTTGGTTTATACCAAAGTATTTCATTTTGGGGGGTACTAATGTAAATGCAAATGGCATTAGAATTTTAATTTAAAAATTTTTTTTTCAACGTTTATTTATTTTTGGGACAGAGAGAGAGCATGAACGGGGGAGGGGCAGAGAGAGAGGGAGACACAGAATCGGAAACAGGCTCCAGACTCTGAGCCATCAGCCCAGAGCCTGACGCGGGGCTCGAACTCCCGGACCGCGAGATCGTGACCTGGCTGAAGTCGGACGCTTAACCGACTGCGCCACCCAGGCGCCCCTAGAATTTTAATTTTAAATTTCACTTGTTAATTGCTGGTATATAGGAACATAGCTCATTTTTTTTAACAAAGATTCTTCCTAATTTTTTTGCCACCTCCTTACATTCTATACATGGATGATTATACCTGCCCCTTAATTCTAAACTTTTCCTTTAGTTCCCCAGCAGGTTATGTATGTTACCTTTCTCATTGCAGGTTTGATTTTTCTCTCAAACTTTTTTTTCCTACTTTCTATGAAAAATTTCCATTTTTTTTTCATTCTGGAATATGTTTTATATTCAGAAAATGAATTTGACAATTCTCATTGGGCAGATTTTGTTTAGAAACAAAAAAGTACTTCAGTATTGGGGAAACCTTTTAAGTTTTTTTTTTTGTCTTACACTATTAAATATTTTTCAGTCATTAATTAAGATCTTCCCTTTTCAACATCCTCTTAATTGTACTTGCTCTAGAGTCAGATTGCCTTGGTTTGAGTTTACATCTATGGGCTGCACAACCTTAGTCAACTAGTCCAACTTTCTGAGCCACAGTTCTAACAGCTTTTGAATGGAATCTTAAGAGTATTTAGGATATAAAGTGGGTATGAGTTTATTGATATTATTTTTTAAAAGTACTTGGCAAAGTCCATAGCACATGTTTTCTCAGCAAATTAAAGCTATCTATATTCTGGTATTATGACACTTTATATGAAAAATGAACATATATCTAAACATTCGCCATATTGATTAAGGTATTATAAAAATAATACACTGCATGAAAACATAATCTGGGAAGAAAATTGTTCTTAGGAAAAGTTAAGTGATCCATTTAGTTGGAGCAACTTTAGTAAAGTAAGTTTCTTGGCTAAAAGCCTTATCAGAGATTCTAATATACTAATAGGCTGAATAGGAAGAATATGCCAAAGGCATTTGCTTATTGCAAGAAACACACCAAGGTTTGATGGCACCTACTTTAGGAAGTGTTTATTGGTAAAGTTGAAGAAGGAAAGATATTTAGTGTAAAGACATTATCTTGTTACATATTTTTTTATGTTTATTTTTGAAAGAGAAAGAGCATGCATGAGCATGAGAGGGGGAGGGGCAGAGAAAGAGACAGAGAGACAGAGAGACAGAGAGAGAGAGAGAGGATCTGAGGCAGGCTCTACACTGACAGCATGGAACCTAATGCAGGGCTTGAACCCAGGAATCATGAGATCATGACCTGAGCCAAAGTCGAACACTTAACCAACTGAGCCACCCAGGCGCCCCTATCTTGTTACGTTTTTTTAAACAAGGACTGACTTCTGTGTAGAAAAATTGATCTGTCAGCAAAATGTAGAAAACTTAAAATTCATGTTGTTTTAGTTTTATTTTCTGAGTAGGAAAGATGGAAAATATCAGAAGAGAGTATTTGGATTCAGACTGATCACTTTTGACATTATGCTATCCTTTCATAAAGTAGTATTTTTCCAATAAGAGCAGAAGGATACATATCAGATTTCCAGAAATTATTTGCAAACATTGTGAAGATTTGTATAGGTGGTCATATTACCTCTGAGTTCCCCTGATGATTTCACAGCCACATAAGGGTATTCCTAAATTTAGTAGCTTGTTTTTTGTTGTTATACATCTTGCTCTGCATATAGGAGTCATCAATCCTTTAGAAGAAACATCATGACTCAGTACAAAATGCTGAGTCTCTGAAAACAAAGAAAATCTCTAAATACTTGAAAAAATGAGAGAGACTACATGGAGATATAGAAATATAACCTAAGTAATTAAATATGAAACTTTAAATTTTCCCTAAATGCATATAACTTAGTGATCAAACCAATGACATAACTTACTACCTATTGATACATTTCACTTCAATTTATTTAAGGATAGGATTCAAATTATATTTTGGAAAGTATTTCTATTATCTTAAAGTTTATACCAATATGTTCACGAGGTCTTAATGGTATCTGGCACGTTGTGGCCATTCAGTATGTATTTATTGAATAAACGAAGTATATGACGAACTACAGAATATTAGCTTTGCCTCGAGAAATATCAACCTCACAGCTAACATTGGATCGAGTGTTAAAAACCTGAAAGATTAGAAACAAGACAAAGATACCCACTCTGCCTGCTATGACAACTGAATGTCAAATTCAGTAAGCTTGCAGGATATAAAATCAACATAGAAAATCAATTGTTTATTTACATTAACAAAAACCATTTCAAAAAGAAATTAAGAAAATAGTCTCATTTACAGTAGCACCAAAAAGAATAAAATTCTTAAGAATAAACAAAGGTCTTCAAAGACTTGTTCCCTGAAAACAATAAAACAATGATGAAAGAAATTAAAAGACACATAAATCAATGGAAAGAAACCCTGTGCTCATAAGATTGGAAGTCTTAATATTGTTGAAATACTCATGCTACCCAAAGTTATCTGCAATCCAATGTAATCCCCACCAAAATCATGATTTTTTTTTTACAGAAATTGAAAAAACTTCCTAAAATTCATAGGGAACCACAAAAGACCCAGAGTAGCCAAAGCAATCTGAGAAAGGACAAAGCTGGGAAGATCATATTTCCTAATTTCAAACTATTTCACGAAGCTACAGTGTTTACAATTGTATGATAAGAGCATATAAACAGACCTACAGATCAATGGAAGAGAATGGAAAGCCTATAATTAAACCCAAGCATATATGGCCTACTGATTATTAACAAGGATGCCAAGAATATACAAAAGAGGGAGGATCATCTCTTCAAGAAAATGTGCTGGGAAACTGAATACTCATGCACAAAAAAATAAGTAAATGAAATAAAATTGGACTTCTCCTTTACAACCACACACAAAAATCAACTCAAAATAAATTAAAGACTTAAACCTAAGGCCTGAAACTATAAAACTCCTTTAAGAAAATATAAGGAAAATCTTAACATTGGTCTTGGATATGACTCCAAAAGCACAGGCAACACAGGCAAGTAGACAAGTAGAGACTATATTCAACTAAAAAACATCTGCACATCAAAGGAACAATCAACAGAATGAAAAGGCAGTATAAGAAATGGGAGACAATATACCTGATAAAAGGTTAATTTCCAAAATATGTAAAGAACTCTTACAACAGCAAAACAAAACATAAACGAGTAACCTATTTAAAAATTGAGCAAAGGACTTGAACATGCCTTTTCCCCCAAAACATTCAAATGGCCCTTAGGTGTATGAAATTAATACATTACTAGTTAACAAGAAAATGAAAATCAAAATTATATCCCCTCACATTGACAGGATTGCTCTTATCAAAAAACAAAAGATAGGCATGAAAGAGATTGTGAAGAAATTGGAAATTTTGTATACTGTTTTTGTGGAAATATAAATTGATTCAGCCACCACATAAAAACAGTATGGGGCTTTTTCACAAAATTAAAAATAGAACTACTATATGATCCAGCAATCCCTTTGGTAAGTATCCAAAATAATTGAAATCAGGATCTCAATGAGATATCTGCACTCCCATGTTCATTGCAACATTTACAATAGCCAATTTATAGAAATATACACACAATCCAAGTATCCTTTGATGAATGAATGGATAAAGAAAATGTGATGCACACACACACACACATTAGTAATAGAATATATAGACACATATATATGTATATGTGTGTGTGTATAATGGAATATTATTCTTCCATAAAAAGGAAAGAAATTCCGCTGTTGGTAATAACGTGGATGGACCCTGAGGGCATTCTGCTAAGTAATGTAAGTCGGACAGAGAATGACAAGTACTGTATATTTTCACTTATATGTGGAATCTTAAAAAGGCTATATTCATAGCCTTTAGAGATAGTAAAATGGTAGTTGACAGGGAAATGGGCAAATATTTGGTCAAAGGGTACAAACTTCCAGCTATCAGGTGAATAAATTCTGGGGATCTAAGTGGGATCTGGGGATTCTGGGGATCATGGTGACTATCATTAACAATGATGTATGATATACTTGAAAGTTGTTAAAAGAGTAAATCTTACATGTTATCCCTCAAAAAAAAAAAAAGGTAATTGACATGAGGGGATGGAGGTACTCAGTAACCTTACTGCGGTAATCATTTCCCAATATATATGAATCATCATGCCTAATACCTCAAACTTACGTGTTCTATGTCAGTAATACCTCAATAAATTGGGGAGGGGAAGTGTTCTATAATAATTAGCCATCAGGAAAATGTAAAATAAAAACACAATGAGACACCAATGCATACTTATCAGAATGTCTAAGTAAAAAGCTTTTGGTAACTCCAAATGCTAGCAGAGAAAGCCGATCACTCATACGTTGCTGGCGAGAATGCAAAATACAGCAGCCCCTCTGAAAATCAGTTCGTCAATTTCTTTTAAAACATAAAAAAGGATCTTAACATAAGACTCAGCAATAGCACTCTTAGACGTTTATCCCAAAAATATGAAATCTATGTTCACGCAGAAACTTGCACATGAATGTTCAGATATGAAATAGTCAAAAACTAGAAACAATTAGGATATTCTTCTGTAGGTAAATGGTTATACAAACTGCAGTCACCAAAACTATGGAATAGTACTCACCAAGGAAAATAATTATAGCATAAGCCCTGACAGTTGATTTTTCTTTTTTTTTAATCTAAGTGCTTGACTTCTGCTTGGATTGCTGAGGCATCCTCTTCAAAGACTATCTCAAAAACACATTGCCATTCACAGAGCTACATGAGCCAGGAATCATTCCTCCACCCCCACCCCCATCCATCCCCACCATCATGAAGGCTCCTTAGTTTTAGAGATCTTGATTTAGTTAATGACCATTTGGACTGCTCATTTTTCTCTTCCTGCATTTTAAATTCCCACTCATATGTTTTAAACACGCCAATAAAGAGTGATGCTGGGAAACTCCTGGCCTCCCATCCCAACTCCAATAAAAGTACAGCTCCAGGCCCATGTTTTTACTTTCTTTCTCTATCTGCAACCTTGCTGTGTGGCCCCAGATGAGTAGTGTGCATTCAAGGGTGGGTGAGCAATAAACCTTGTCTCTTTCAATGTTTCCTGATGGTTATTGGTGAGGTTGTCTTGGAATCATAATCAGAATCACAAGGGCCAATTCAGCCACACCACTGGTTACCAATAGGCCGAGACCCACACCCAACAAGAACAGATTATTGATATGTAAGGCAACTTGAATGAACCTCAAGGCGATTATGCTGAGTGGGAAAAGCCAGTCTTGAGTGGCTACATAGTATATGATTCCATTTATATAGCATTCTTGAAATGACAAAATTGTAGAAACAGAAAAACAAGTTGGTGGTTGCCAGAGGTTAGGCTGGGGGGTAAGCTGGGGTAGCTATTACTAGGTAGAGCAAAGAAGCCTTGTGGTGATGGTACAGTCTAGGTCTTGATTCTGGCAGTAGTTATACTAAGCCACACAGGTGATAAAATTTCAAAGAAATACATACACTTTTTTAGTCCATTTGCGCTGCTATAACCAAAATACTACAGGTTGGGTGGCTTAAACAACACAGATTTATTTGTCACAGTTCTAGAGGTGCCAGCAGATTCAGTGTCTGGTAAGAGCCTGCTTCCTGGTTCATAGACACTATCTTTTCACTGTCGTCTCGCACAGCAGAAGGGGTGAGAGAACTCTCTGGAGTCTCTACCGATTCCACTCATGAGGGAAGGGCCCTCATGTCCTACTCACTTCCCAAAGGCCCCCACCTCTAAATTCCATTGCATTACAGATTCAGTTTCAACGTGTTGATTTTGAGGGGACACGACCATTCAGTGCATGGCATACACACGTTCACGCTAACCAGTATATGTAACTGGTAAAATAATAATAAGGATTGCGAATCATACCAATGTCAATTTCCTGGTTCTGATCCTATACTATAGTTATGCAAGATGTGAACGCTGGGGAAGGGTAGTGAAGTAGGCATGGGACCTGCTTGTATATTTCCTGGCAACTTCCTGTGAAATATAATTATTTGTGCTAAGTATACATAGGCACTCAAGAAATAGTTTTTAAATTACAAAAAAGCATCACCATTAAAAGCAGACAATTTATCTTTAAATTCATTCTAACAATTAACCTAGGTCTAAATGGTTCAGGATGGTGTTCATACATATTCCCCATTTCTAACTTGTAATGGACATGCAGTCAATGTAGCTTACAATTCTGCAAATGGATTTCAAATCATTAATAAATGGATACATTAAATTCTTACTTCTTAGAGTAACCAAAGTACAACATATGGCAAAGATATAAAAGTGAATTTCATTTGTATAAAGTAAGTGCAGCAGCAGAAGAAAAACTTGATTACATTAACACCAAGGAAGAGACTCGAATCCCTCATGTTGCCCCAGTTTTCAAACTTAGATGTGGTATTGATTTTTGCACCTTGTTAAACTAAAACTTACTGTCAGAGACCATTTTTTTTTTATTTTGGGAGACCTTTTAAGATAAGAAAATTGGGCTTCATCTTATCTTAATTCATCTGATGAAAGCTTTCTCATTCTCTCACTTATTCTACTCCTTCTCTACCACCTCTTTTACTCGTTAATAGACAAGGTTTCACTTCAGGCACAGAAGAATCGATACAAAACTAAATCCAGCGTACTACCCATCAGAGACTAAATGAAGAAGTATATGAAAAGTCTTGTAGTTTGAGTAAAATCAGTGAAGCCTGCCCTTTTGTTACTTAACCTTTTAGTTAATCAAAAGCTCATTAGAAATAAAAGAGAAAAGTATTGGATACACTTTCTCAGAGACTGACTCAGGTATTACGGTAATAAAAGTAATACAGATCCCTAAACCAGTGGCTTAAATATTACTGCAGTTCCTTTCTTTCTCAGGTGGAAGAAGTATAGAAGTACGTTCTCCAGACTACTTTGGTATTTCTAAGAAGATATGTGGGCCAGGCTTCCTTCTAATTTCTCCCCATAGACCCTAGGGTATGGCTTTGCATAGTATCTTTGATTAGATAAGAGAGCTGCTAGAGTTCCAGCTATCTCAAGTGCATTCCAGGCAGCAAGAAGAAGGTCTACAATATCATTTTCAGAATCCCTCAGAAGTTCTACACAGTACTTTCATTTATATTATCATGACAATAACTTATCTAATGGTTATCTGCTGAAAGGGAAGTTGGAAAGTTTCCTTATGGAAAGGAGGCAATGTACTCACTGAAAATTGTAGATTTCTGAATTTCAGAGAAGAAACCTGAATGGCTCTTGGGACATAACTAAACATCTCTGCCCACAGGCGTCATGGAGTTTATTCCAGTTTGTGAATTCCTTCCTGAACAAGGAATGTATTGAATTTCAATGCAAAAAATAATTATGTATCTGCGACGTGCTTATTGTGAAATGCTTAGCGGCATCTACAAATGTGGAGAAAATATTTGCAAATAAAATACCGGATAAAGGAGTTGTATCCAAAACACGTAAATAACTGTTACAGCTCAACAAGAAGAAAAATAACCCAATTTAAAAATGAGCAAAGACTATGAATAGACATTTCCCCAAAGAAGACATATAGGAAGTGTCTAGCTGACTTAGTCAGTAGAGTATTTGACTCTTGATCTCAGGGTTGTGATTTTGAGCCCCACACTAGGCGTGCAGCCTACCGAATAAAATAAAATCTTCAAAGAAGATGTATAAATGGCCAAGAAACACATGAAAAGGTGATTAATAATATTCGTCATCAAGAAAATGGAAATAAAAAGCACAAAGTGATCCTACTTCATACACAATAGGATGGCTATAATCAAAAACACAGAAAATCATAAATGTTGGTGAGGATGCAGAGAAACTGGAATTCTCATACACTGCTGGGGAGATTGTAAAATGGTGCAGTCACTTTGGAAACCAGTCTGGCAGTTCCTCAAAATGTTAAACAGAGTTATTATATAACTTAGAAATTCTACTCCTAGACATATGTCCAAGATAAATCAAAACATAAATCCATACAAAAACTTGTACATGAATATTCATACTAGCATTATTCGTAATAGCCAAAAAGTTGAAACAACCCAAATGTCCAGCAACTGATGAAATAGACAAGCCAAATATGGTATATCCACACAGTGGAATATTATTTAGCAATAAAAAGGAGTGACATACTAATATATGCTATAATAAGGTAAACCTTGAAAACATAGTAAGTGAAATAAGTCACAAAAAAAACACATACAGTAGCCCCTCTCACCCACAGGGCATACATTCCAAGACCCCCAGTAGATGCCAGAAATAAGTTAGTACTGAACCCTATATATACCATGCTTTTTCCTACACATACATTCCTAGGATAAAGTTTAATTTACAAACTAGGCACAGGAGATTAATAATAGCTAATAATAAATAGAATTATAACATTATACTATAAAAGTTATATGGTCTATCTCTTCTCTTAAAAATATAATTATATTTGCTATTCCTCTTGTGATGACGTGAGATGATGAAATGTCTATATGATGGGATAAAGTGAGGAGAATGACATAGGCATTGTGACATAGCAGGTTACGGCCTACCTTCTGTGGTTTAATGTTGTAATTGAACATTACTGTGTAACTGAACATTAATGTTGTAATTGAACTTCTTAACTGTGGTTTAATGTTGTAATTGAAACTGAAGAATATGAAGTTGTGGATAAGGGAGAGTATTGCATTATATTATTCCAATATATGAAATGACCAGAATAGACAAATTGGTAGATTCCAAAAGTAGATTAGTTGTTGCTAGATTTGGGGGTGGGAGGAGGGAGTTACTGCTCAGGGGGATTCAGTGTCTTTGGGGGATGATGAAAATATCCTGGAATTAGCGATGAGAGTCGCATAACCTTGTGAATATGCTAAATTTACGATTTAAATGTTTGGATTTAATGGTATACAAATTATATCTTACTAAAGTTGATGTAAACTAAAAATGCCTAAGGGCAAAAGGGCATTGAGACAAACCATAATTCCTTGTCCTTGAAAATACTATGATTCAGTGTGGACTGGGTAGGCAAGTAAACAAATAATTATGTTTCATGCTCTAAAACTGTTATTGCAAGCATTAGGGAAGCATAATATCACATGCCAACATTTTGAAGAAACATATGACAATAACATCTGTGGTACATTTAGTTGTCAACAGCTCACACGTATTAGAGCAAACTAAAAAATCTCCCATTAATGACATACTCAAATAGAATATGTATACTTGCTTGTCACCCTAACTTCAAGCAGAGTATTCAAGGGTCTAATTTAATATACAATAAATCTTTTTATCTCAAGTATTTCCTTTCGCTATCCAGTAAATTGTTCATCTAGTACTTTAACTCAATCTAAATTTGTACAGCCTTCTGAGACTATGGAGAATATTTGTTTACCTCTCTTCACAAAAGAGCTTTCCATAAACAAAAGAGACAATAAGTCTACCTTATATTCCTGTGTCTATGTCAAGAGTAGACCTTCCCCTGTTGCTAAAGTTAGATTCCTGAAGAAAAGGTAAGAAATTAAAGACTGAAGGTTTCAGATCCCACAGATTTTGTTTTTTTTTTAAGAAAACAAAACAAAACCTTGCAGAAAGGGTTAGTCCAAGGTCAATCTTTCAAAACATTTGTAAGATCTTACATTCATTAAAACAAAAGAGCCTAAAGAATATTATTGTTAATTTCATGATTATTGATGCTAAGATCAGATACTTCACTAAATTCTTTGCATAGATTATGTCATTAAAACAAGTAAATACTAATATTTATTGTTCCCATTTTTCTGTTGAGAAAAATAAGATGAAGGACATCAAATAGTTGCCCAAAGTTACAACCAGGATTCATATTCCCGGGAGTCAAAAACCCACTTTCTACTACAGCATATATATTTACTTTAGTATACTATTTTTTAAAAGACCCAAAAGAAAAATAACAACAGTAACCAATATTTATTTTAAATCTATATAGAAATAGATATCATGCTAACAAGTTTACAGTACCATTTAATTGAATTTAATAAGGAGAAAGTCATATTTAATAGAACTTAAATTAATAATAATGAGTATTATAAAATTAAATTCTATCACTAATGATAGCATGATGATGGTGGTGATAAAGTTGAAGAAAAAGGATATGTACATCATTACGAGAAGACGACTCTGGGTCTAATTCCAAATTACAATTGTTAATTTAAGGACTTAGCAGGAAGCTTATGGTCTATCAAGTATGTTTTAATGGAAATGTAGCATGTGTTCTTTCTTCAACTGTTTGAAGAAAGTTGAAGTGTGGACTGAGTAGTCTTTTTTAAAAGGTTTCTTTTTACCACATTATATGTAGTAGAAAATCATTCAAGCCTGTTCTGAAGACCAGTTAGAAGAAAAGATCAATTTCCATTTCTTTTAGGTTATCAAAGATGTTTAAGGGTAGATTAAGAGATTGCTTAAGTATTTTGGGTTAGTTTCACTGTGGGCCTTATATCTGTTTCTCCTTGTCATTACTCAATGTAATAATTGGATATTTAAGATCAATTTCAGGAATCTCATTAGGGTGAAACCAGCTAATGACTTTACTTAGGTCAAGGTATTAGATTCTTGTCTCAAATATTTTACAGATATTGCAGTTTTATTTTTTTATTCTTTTGTTCCTTTAATTTCTTTGCCTGTACTTAGAAAGTTACCTGTGGTTTGATTCTGTCGTTTCTTCCATATTGTATCTCATCCAAAGACTATTTTTCCCACAGTTTGGTGCTGAATAAAATAAGCCTTTCTATACCTCTTTTAATGTAACCTTATGAATGATTTGATGGATTTTTCAATATGATATGACATGCATCTGATGTAATTGTTCTTGAAAGCTTTGATTATATCTTGAGTAAAAATAAAGTTCAAAATGGGAGAAGAGGATAGATACTAACATTTGAGGAGCACCTGGGTGGCTCAATCGGTTAAGCACCTGACTTCAGTTCAGGTCATGATCTCACAATTTGTGGGTTTGGGCCCCACATCAGGCTCTGTGCTGACAGCTCAGAGCCTGGAACCTGCTTCCGATTCTGTGCTTCCTTCTCTCACTGCCCCTGCCCCACTTACACTCTATCCCTCTCTCAAAAATGAATAAACATTAAAAAAAAAATTTTAAAGACTAACATTAGAATAAACACAGATTAATTGCATCAAATGATTAGTTTTAGAATCAACACTTTGGATGAGGTATCTATTTACTTATAAGTATTATTTAACCTCATCAATGATATGTTATAAAAAGCAAATTGCCATTACCCTAAATATTCTTTTCTAGAAGCAGAACCAAGGCATAGTGTCACGGTAGGAAGAAGTGAGAGGAATGAGCCTGTTCCCTTCTAACAGAATAAGATTTAAAACACCATACTATATCAGGGATCTTTTCCCATGAAGTCATCTATAGTGGTTCAGTCACTTATTTTTAGAAAAGACAGCAACTCAGTTCAGATTGACGTAAGCAAAGGAATATTTGGTTTATATTTTCCTACTTTACACATGGCTGGATCTTGCTGCTCATATTATGTCAGTCCATACATTGAATCCCATTGGCTCCGAATCACATGGTTGTATCTCCCACCCATGTTTGATCTAATCACTATAGCTAAAAATATGAAATGCTATAATTAGCCATCCCTATATCCTATGATCATTCGTGGAACCAATGTCACCTAGACCTCATAGACTAACAGTTAACGAGGTCTGGATCCTCAAGGAAAATTGGAGTGCATGTAGTAGGAGAAAGATCAATGAATCCTGGACAAATGGGTGTCTACTAATCTACACAAAAAATAAGTGCACTAATTTATTCCAAACTTTCTTAAACATTATACCTTTTTATCATTGGTAGAAAGAGGGAGACAAGACATGCTATTGCAAATCTAGCTTAGTGCCATTTTAGTCAAAAATGTATTCACATGACTGAATCAGCTACTAAGATTCTTTATCAGCTACTTTATCAGCTACTAAGATACTCTAAAACAGCAACGCATCTTTATTACTCTTATTTCCTGACACATGTTATATCGCACAGTACTATGTACTTCCTCAATTGATTGAACTATTTTTTTAATTTTTTTTTTGAGAGAGAGCGAGAGAGAGAGAGAGAGAGTGTGTGTGTGTAGGGAGGAGAGGCAGAGAGAGAGGGAGTCACAGAATCTGAAGCAGGCTCTGGGCTTTGAGCTGTGAGCATAGCCCAACACGTGGGGCTTGAACTCAGGAGGCAACCATGATATCATGACTTGAGCTGAAGTCGGACAGTCAACCAACTGAGCCAACCAGGTGCCCCGATTGAACTATTTTTTAATCTTACCATTATAAAATAATTTTGTTAGTTAATATATATTAAAATAATAGTTAATTTTTGCTTTTCTGTCAGTTTTATTTACCAGAAGTAACATTGAAAGCAGTAAAGGAACACAATGATTGTACTTAAACATGTGGTTCTAATATGGTGTTTCCTAATTCTTTTATGCAGTCAATTGTTTTCATTTCCAATGGAATATAATTTAAAAGATGCTTTAAGAAGCCTTATTAAAAGAAATTACTAAATAGCATTGCAGGCCTTAGTAGCAGAGCATTTACAAAAGGAGAAATAATTAAGCATAAAAACAAGCTATTCATAAAGCTTTGTTCCAAACCACACAACCTTGTTTACCTGCTTTGCTACCATTTAACAGCTGAAAAATCACTTTCTAATCCCCTTCTATTCAAAGTCTCAATGCCCCACTGGCAGGAACACTAGGCTAACATTCAGTGTGTAATCTCCTCTCAGCCTATCATTTTCTTAATTTGTTCCATTTACAAAGTAAATCTGCAAACTGACCTTTTAATGAATAACTACTCTGAAATGGCCTCAAATAATACAACTGTTAAATTACCTACCTTTTTGCCTTTCTCTTTCTGTCTGTAAACTGATAATTTTTATTCTGACATCCCCAGTGTTCCCTGATACTAAAATATCCATGCTGTTAATCCAATACTCTTTGGAACTGTATAAATTTACCTTACTCATAAGGATAACTAGAAGTTCAAAAAGGTAATATTTATCTTTGTGAAAGGCATATGTAGTGAATACATTAAGTTGAAATTTGCTCTATTTGCTTTCAACCTACCCTTCTAGCCTCTTCTCCTGCCAGATAATACTATATAAAATATATTCCAGTCAGGCATGACTTCTTGTCATTTCCCTGTCTACCATATCCTTCCAAAACATTGGAACCAGCATTTCCTCAGGTAAGCATTCTTTGAATTCTGGTGGAGTCCTGTTTCTAAAGCTTATCATTTTAGAAGATTTGGTCATTTTTACTCCTGAAGATATATTTTTCATATAGGTTTATGTCAGGACATGCAAAGAGAGACAAAGAAACAGGACAGTTGAATTGAGTAATGAGAGATTTGAGATTTGAAATACTTTGGGGAGTGAGAGAGAAAGCTAGCCAAAATCTCAGACAATGTTTGATTACCCAGAGTTAGGGATAGTGATGGCTAAACTAGGTTAGAGATGATTAATTTGTGCTGTCACCAGTTTATAAGCTACTATAATTTCCTGAAGCGGTATGCAGCTGAAGGCATGATTTAAGAAGTCAGTTGGGGAAACACATCTATTTTAGATTTTAGAGATTGAGAGGCAAAAATGGAAGAGTCCCCAGTGCCTCTAAGTTCCAAGGTATTCCCATGAAGTAGGCTATTGAAATGGAGTCTAGGACATAACCTTAAGATTAAGTAAGTCTTTACAGGTATGTGAAATTGGGTCTGTTTCCCACATGGATGTTAGACTATTTCCCTGACCACAGTAGGAATTGGCAACAAGAAGTTTATATGTGGAAATTCACTTCCCTAATACATGGAGAACAAAATTGGAAGACTAGACATGATGGTAAAGGAAGTTTTAGAATTCACAAAAGCTGCATTTCATAAATCCCAATAATCAGGAGCTCTTTAAATGAAGAACAAAGATAATATTGATTTGACACCAGAAATACCAGTAATTCTCCCTGGCCCCGTGGTATGTTAGAGAGGGAGACTGAGCCATTTCCACTCTAGAAGGTAACAGAGTTAATGTCACTCATGAGAGAGAACTGGGTCTTCTTTGAGGAAAAAGATGAAGGAAAAATAATTCATTTAGATGCTGAAGATATAGAAGAGTTTGTTCCAAATAGTAAAGTTGTGGGCAAGCCTGGGTGGCTCAGTCAGTTAAGCATTCAACTTAGGCTCAGGTCATGATCTCATGGTTTCTGAGTTTGAGCCCCGCATCCGGCTCTGTGCTGACAGCTCAGAGCCTAGAACCTGGAGCCTGCTTCAGATTCTGTGCCTCCCTCACTCTCTGCCCCTCCCCCCACTCATGCTTTGTCTTTCTCTCTTTCAAAAATAAAGATAAACATCAAAATAGCAAAGTTCTGGAGTATAATGGGGAAAAGATCCAATCAGATGGAAGAAATACTGGTAGCAAAATGGTAAATACAAATGAAAGAACATTCGATTAGATTACCTTGCGTTTTCACCATGGACCAAAGACAGTAGAGGTGAAAAGTGCTGATGACATGATAAGGTTTTTGCTCAAAGTGTATATTGAGGAGACTTTTTTCTTGTATTTCTGAAGGCCTCTCCTCCAGGACGTTAGGAAGATTTAGATTCCAATGTTCCCACCCTCTGGATGAAGTTAGTTAAAGTTCCTAGGAGAATCCAGCCTTCATAAGGTGGTGAAAATGAAGATAACTGTAGTGGATTGAGAGAAAATTCCTTCCATCAGAGTTTCCCAGGTGATTTCTATACTAATACCCTCACTTGCTCATGGATATAGTTTCTCTACGTGGTTATGAAGATAAAGCATTACTGGAAAAGCTATGTGGCCACTGGAGAAATGGCCCTCAGTTGGAATTCTTCCCAGGCCAACTGGAAGAGAACGGATAATCATCCAATAGGTCTACTGCCAAGAGAATGACAGCATATGGCATTTGATCCTTACAGGGTAATTTATTTCATTTTCTCGCCATGCTATGTATCACTAATTCCGTCATCTCCTATTACTTAATTTGTTGCTTTTTGGGTTACGTTTACAATATCTGATACAACACACCCTCTTATTTAAACATTTTTTCATTCAAGACCTCCCAAGTCTAAAAATGAATTTATCTTGCTAGAAATAAAATAACCAAGAAAGAGCATTTAAGTAAGAATATGATGGTTTGGAAAAACATCTAAGATCATAGTACAGTCTTTTTTATTGTGGTGTGTGTGTGTGTGGTGTGTGTGTGTGTGTGGTGTGTCGTGTGTGGTGTGTGTGTGTTCTGTCTTCTATTTAAAGTGAGTTCCCGTGGTGTGTTGGGAACAGTATCTGGCATTTTCCATCTTGGGTAGCAGTGAGTTGACGGTACTTCCATAGAGATAACTCAACTTTAGTTAAATAAAACCAATTGTAATAAAAGAACAGATGGGATGATAAGAGGAGCACATATTCTAGTCCCACTGGGCTAATAAACTGCAATACTATTCCACAAATGGCTGGTATAAGGCTCCCGAGAATTATAGAATTGGACGGACCTGACTGGTGGAAGGCACCTGAGATGTCATCCTGGCTGGTCTCCTTTCCAATAAATAATAAGGGTTTTCTACCAGATTCCCACCACATTGCTATGTGCTTCAACATTTCTACTGAAAAGATTACTATGATTTTCATTCTAAGTTATATAATTACTTAAGGCTATAGATTTCCCTTTTTATTTTTTTTTTCTCCACTTTTTTTTTTTATTTATTTTTGGGACAGAGAGAGACAGAGCATGAACGGGGGAGGGGCAGAGAGAGAGGGAGACACAGAATCAGAAACAGGCTCCAGGCTCTGAGCCATCAGCCCAGAGCCTGACGCAGGGCTCGAACTCACGGACCGTGAGATCGTGACCTGGCTGAAGTCGGACGCTTAACCGACTGCGCCACCCAGGCGCCCCAGATTTCCCTTTTTAAAAAGCATTAGTAATACCCACCATTATAACACAAGATTTTTTTGACTTATTGTTATTATTTAATAAAAACTACTATTTCTTTTAACTTTGAATTAAGCACACATTTGATAAACATGCCTTCTATGTTTCCAGGCTGTTCTTCCCTTCAGGTTATCCACATAGAACACCACCTTGGTACAGTTGCAAAACCAGCTACATCTACTACTAATTTGCCGAGACAATTCAGCTCTTACAAATTGTTGACTAAAGTATGTAAAAGAGAATACAACAGTATTCAAAAATATTGCATAATAGCAGATAACTATGGTGGAAGATAATTTAATACTTCATATAGATCACTAAAATCAAGGAAGTTCAATAATCAGTGGCAAGGGCATCCATGCCAGCTGACTGGTTGATTCAGCAGATTGGTAGATTCAGATATCTAAATTCTGAAAGAAAGTTTTAGGAATTAAAATTCGGGGGAAGAAGTCCTATGCCCACGGAGGTCTAGCAAGAAGTTTTGGAATTTGCAGGTAGGTATCATAACCTAGCAGAAAATTTGTCAGGGAATAGGTTCACTACAAATGTTGATGGAAATGAATTAGTAAAAATAGGAACACAGTAATTTAACTGGAGTGGAAGGTCAGAGACAAATACAGATATAATTGTGCTAAACGGTCGTACTGCTGAATTTGCTGGGTTTTCCTTTATTACTTTGTATAAGAAATGATATTGAATCCATAGACTTCACCAGATCTATCTGTGCCTACAGTTAGGGCTTAATTGGATAGATTTAGGAACAAGCAAGCAGACAGGCCATTACACCAGAATTTAATGTACTGAATTTGAAGAGCTAATTTATAAGATGTCTCCCCGGATTATGGAAGAGTTTATTTACAGAAAAAAAAAACTTAATTTTCGATTATCTCTCTCTCTATATCATCTGGTCCACAAAATGGCAGGTCACAATAGGCCCATTATATAATACCTAAGAGTACAGAATTCTGGTTCTTCAACACTACTGTCTGAGGGAGTGTGACTTCATTTTCTCTGTCTAGAGCAGCAACTTCCCAGTAACTTCAAAATGCTGACTAATTATACTTTACATTTAAAGCAATTATTGTATTTGAGGCTTGTGGTAAAGTTCACTGTACTGTGAGCTCCAAACACTGATTCTGAAATCAGAGTTTGCCAAGAAATAGCTGTTAAATATAATTCAAGTCATAGCCTCTATTAAAAGGAAGCAACAATAACTAGCCCACCCACTTCATAGAACCTTGTAAAAATTACAATAAATACTATATGTAAATATTAACCATGCAAGATGTGAAAAGACTTTGTTTAGTTTGCAGTCTGTCTATGTTAGCACCTGAGCAGCTGGTTCCAGGGACACAAGGACTGTGACTATAAATGTTGCTTGGATCCATCCAGTTCAGAAATTTTCTTCTTAACGATACATGGTAATTTACTTTTTATTTCTTCTCATTTCATAAGGACAATATAAAGTTATTAGTTGAGTATAACTTCCACTAGGAATTAACTACATACAGAATAGCACATATTTAACCTAAGTATAAAATAATTATAAAAATAAGCAAAGAATGGTATTAGGTAACATTAAATAATAATATCATCCATTAAACACTGATAGAACACTACTACAGATTCTTTGTGAATTTTCTGTTACACTGTGCTTGAGGTATTCCAATCACTATTTTACTGTTTAAAAAAAAGCCACTATAGTTGACAGTAATACACTCAAAGTAGAAGAGTTGGGAACTGAATTCAGACCAACCCATCTTTAAACCATTAGTAGACACTGTGTAAGACTGGGTATATGAAAACAGATAGGCATAAGTCTGTGTGAGCTACCCTATATCATACGAAGCTTCAAAATTAATGATAAGAATTATGAGCTATTATACCTGAATCCCTAGTATTTGGCCCAGTGCTTAGTACATCACTGAATCTTCTTTCATTATCAAAACCCATTCTCTCTTTTGTTTTTAGAGAGCACAGGGAGGGGAGGGCCAGAGATAGAGAGAGAGAGAAAATATTAAGCAGGCTCCACACCAAGCATAGAGCCCAACTCAGGGCTTGATCTCAAGACAGTAAGATCATGACCTGGGCTGAAATCAAGAGTCAGACGCTTAGCCCACCAAGCCACCCAGGAGCCCCAGAGACCATTCTCTCTTAATAAGACATTTAGGTGAGCACACAGGCAGATATGGTTAAGGCACTGATTTTGTGCTACCCTTATATGAACTTTAGCAATTCCAGAACACAGTTTTCCTTTTTCTTAGATAATGCCCAGTCAAATGAAGATATAACCAAGAATAACACAGTCTTTAGTTCAGACAAGCCAAAGTTTTCCCATTCCCATTTAATGTGTTATTTTGGTGCCTCTATGCCTTTGCTCACGATTTCCATTTACCTGCATTTCTTCCACAACATCTATCTGTATAATGCCAGTCTAAGTTTCATACTGATTGACATTTATTCAAGTAAAACTATTTCCTTCTACAATTCAAAGTTTCTTAGAACTATACTTGCATTGGACACAGATCTGTACCCTTCCTCAAATTCCTTCCACTGACTTCTTTATTTCTCTTGGTTGAAGCTCCACTTTTTCTGAGTCACCTCTTTACTTCTAGGCTTGGAAGAAATGTCCACCATGGACATTGGAACTGCCTTTGAGAGTGACTACCCAAGGCACCCGATGATTCAACTTGCAGGTGCAGCGTGTAAGTGTGCTGTGGAATGAAACACACAATGGAAAGTGTGTGAAGGGAGACAGGCACCAGGTAATTCCTTCCTTTTGCTATCCAGAGAATCTTACAGGAGTTTCTGTAAACAAAAATGATCACCATCACCCACTGAGTGATCTGCGTGTCTCTTTGCTGCTCCTTGTGAAGTGAGTCAAGCTTCGCATTGTTCTGGGTCTTTCCTAACTTCAATTTTCTTTCCCTCAACATTCTCTCTGGTGAAGCTTCAGCATCTTAATCTTTGCCTGTGCTTTGCTCTCTAGAAATCTGCAATAATACTTAAGATTACTTAAGAATTTTTAATTTTATTTACATTACTCCTAGGTCAGTGGTTTTCAAAATTGTACTTTTTAGTCAAGAAACCATTTCTTCAAATATATTTTAAAAGTATAAAATATTGGGGCACCTTGGTGGCTCAGTCAGTTGAGTGTCTGAATCTTGATTTCAGCTCAGGTTATGATCTCACAGTTCATGGGATCAAGTCCCGTGTTGGGCTCCTCACTGAGCATGGAGGCTGCTTAAGATTCTCTCCCTCTCTCCCTCTCTCCCTCTCTCCCTCTCTCCCTCTCTCCCTCCGTCACCCTCCTCCAGTCACACACTCTCTCTCTAAAAAAAAAAAATAAAAATAAAAAAGTACAAATACATTGTACTTTTTAGTCAAGAAATCATTTCTTCAAATATATTCTAAGGAGATCAACATAGTTAGAGCTGCCAAACTGAAGTACAGGTGTGTGTGTGTGTGTGTGTGTGTGTGTGTGTGTGTGTGTGTTAGAGACATCTGGATACCCCCCCCCCCTTTTCAACTCCCTTTCCCTTGGGAAATGCTGAAGTACATCTTATGAACTCTTAGAAGCTTACCTCCCAGAGGAGGTTTTGGAAGTAAATGCTCTATTTCTATTATTCCGTTATTTCACGCCACTGTAAAAATGCAGGGACGTCTGAGGTGTGATTGTCCCCTAATGTAAAAGTAGCAGCAAGAGTTGGTAAAGTTGATGGAAATGAGGAAATAGTCTCTACTATTTGCCATTTTACAGTTCTCACTCAGATTTTCCAAATATATGTCAGGAAGAGAATAACTTATATTCTCCCTGAGAAACAATAGTCCTCCATTTCTTAGAAGATCTCTACTTTTTGTCCTCCCCAGGTCACACTGCATGTCACCCAGTCTAGCATTAATAGCTGTTTGTTTGTTTGTTTTACTGGACTCTTGCTTTAGCATATACATGTTAATTACAGAAATATTTTTAAACTATAAAGGGGTAAGCAAATTTAAGTGTCATAAGAATTATAAGAGCTCGGGGTGCCTGGCTGGCTCAGTTGGAAGAGCATGCTACTCTAGATCCTGAGGTCATGAGTTGCAGCCCCACGTTGGTTGTAGAGATTACTAAAAAAAATAATAATAAATGAACTTTAAAAAAAATTATAAGAACTCTACTTGCTTTGAAAACAGAACTATCCAGATACAATTATACAAAAGCTTTCCCGGGACTTGCATTTCAAGAATACCTAAGATTCAACCCAATCAGTATTTATGAAGAGAATGTTTAAGATCCTTCAGTCAGAAAGAGTCACACAAACAGAAATAAGATCTCAGCGTCTGCTAGAACATGCGAACAAGTTTAGAGCAATGACCCAATTCACCTTGTGATGATGCCCATTATGACAGATAAAAACACAGTGCTATGAGAGTAGAGGTGGTGATTAATACTGACTGAGAGGATCAAGAGAGGCTTCATGGAGTAGATGACATCTGAGCTAGAATTGAAACTATTTAAACACCCTAAGAAGATAAAAGGTACACAGAAAGGAGCATGAGCAAAGATGTGAAGGTATGATATGTTTGGATTTCAAGTATTCTGAGAACCAAGGAGGCTAGCTTTCACTTGTAAAGCAATTACCACCAGTAGTCAAAACCTTTTAGAGGCAGAACGCACTATTATAAATCATACTGAAGTGCTGCTCCACAGTTGCAGATTTGTTTCTTAATGCTTGACACATGTTCGGTACATTTTGCACTTGTAAACATTATGCAATGTCCAACACTGCTTATAGAGTGTCTTGATTAAGATCTAGAGGAGAAGTGTGAATGAAGTCCACTGTCTGATTTATGCCTCAGACATTTAAATTTTCCAACCAAAAAATACTATTCCAACCGTGTAAATAGTTCTAGGATCCAAAAATATCAGATGAAAGTAGCTAGAGTATCACAGGGATTTTAGAAGAGTGTCTCTCACAGCTATGGGAGCAAAGTGGGACCTAATTACGTTATACCTTTAGGACATTTTGGATCATTTGACGTCCATCTTAAACCAACAGACTCTTCCCAAGGTTCCCACCTCCCGTCAATTCCGAACAGAGAATTTATGAAGGAGGCCAACTGCTCACCCCTTCTAGAGCCATCCCTGCTTCCTGGCAGCCTTTGTTTTCTTACCACACCTCCAGGATTCTTCAAGCAGCTTCATATCTGTTCAGAATCTAGGTCTGCTTCGACTCAGGCTCTGCTTCTGTGCTATTCTGAAAGTCAAAGGAGAGATTTCCCAATTAAACCAGAACATGTGCAGCTTTGCTTGCAAATGTGTCACATTAGCTTGGCTTCAAGTATAAGTCAGAAAACCTGTAGTCAACCTCCTACTTACATCTGTGAATAAGCACATAAGCAACGGCAGGGTTGTTCAGGCTAAACAGATGGATGGTCCTGTCAGGAACAGATTGCAGTAGAGCTAGGATGTAGGCTGGAATGCCACCCCCTCTGAACTGAGAAACGGATTCAGTAGCAGGAAAGACGTCCTTTTTAATGTATTCTTTTTTAATTCTCCACATTTAACTGTTTCTAAGGAAAGGTTAAATCCTTTTGTCCTCCATAAGTTTTTTGTTCATTTTATTTATTTATTTCATGCTGCTGGATTCAGATTATATTACATCCATTTAAATCAATAATCACCATTATTCATGCCCACAGCTGTACATTCAACAAACATCAACTTAGTTCATTAGCAGAAAGATTGTGATATAAAGTATACACAATATATTTTACACTGAACCAAGTGAATGAAGCTATATTCTGATACTTTCATAAATAATTTAAAAATGATTTTTACTTAAAATATATTGACTTTATATATCTAAAATATCTAAATGTGAACTATCTAACATACCATTCTTTTATGTGATCATATATATAACATTTTCAAATAAATGAATATACTCTTACTAATAAATATAAAATAATTCTAGATGGCACATGAAATTAATGTTAATGTATTTCAAAGATATTTTGTTCCTGAAAATAAAATCTCTATGGTAGTTTATTTTAATAAGATTCTCTGTTCTACTTGAGGTAAAGAAAATTTATTTTAAATGAAAACTGTGTTCCATAACTCCATCTCTAACAGCTGTATTTATCAAATGAGTCGATATGAAGGGAAAGTTTCAAACTGTGAATAAAAACCTGATTGCATTATTTGTTCTTGGGTAGGCAAGTGTTAAACTATCTTACACACCCTCAAAAGCCCAAGATGATCTCCAATTCTACATGTAATATAGAACATATCATTTGAGGAATGAGAAGGTCTCAGGGAATTATAAAATTTTATTTTATAGTGAATAAAAGGATTCAATTGGCAAAGGCTACTCAACTGTATACTTTCCCTATTTTCTTTTGAATATTAAAATCCTTCTTAAAATTGTGTTAAGAAAAAAAAAAGAATATATTTAGAAGTCCAGCATTATTGTGGGGACAACACAATACAGTTGTATTGATCTAAAGGTTTCCTGTAGTGATTAAACTGCATTGTTAAGGAAAGAGGTGTTAGTTTTCACACACACATTAGTTGAATAAAACAATTAGATAGACTCTTTGGATTGTGATTTAAAATGTGGCATATTTCTAATAACCTCTCAAGCTAAAGAGATTACCCTTTACACTATTCTCAGTTAAAATATTTGGCTATTACTGTTTTAAATGTTTATTTATTTATTTTGAGAAAGAGAAGGGGAAGGGGCAGTGAGAGAAGGAGAGAGAGAATCCCAGGCAGGCTCCATACTGAGTGTGGACCTTGACCCGGGGCTCAATCCCATGACCCGGGAATCATGAGCTGAGACAATATCAAGAGTTGGATGCTTCACTGAGCCACCCAGGCACCCTGAAATATTTTCCTATTATTATGGCCAATGGAGAATGTAAGTAGAGAAGGGGTTATTAAATGAATTATTTGCATTCATTCAATTAACAAGTTTTTGTTAAGTAATATCCTACCAAAAGTGTTTATTAAGCAATGATATGTGCCAAGAATTCCCAAGACTCATTGTCTATTCACAGGGAGCTCACAGTCTAATGGTAGATGTTGATGTACAAATAAAAATAATAATGACATATAATAAGTGCTGGAGGTGGGGAAATTTCCAAGCAAAGTATTAAAGATGTGGCCTGGTTTCTTCTTAACGCTTAAATAAAATGAGAAAGGGTAAAGATATACTGAAGCAATAACTATCAAATAAAAACAAGACTTAATGATTTAGGAAATTTTTAGCCTATCCAGAAGGAAGGTGGCTCTAAAATTAAGAGATTCACTACCCAGAAAGTATGCCTTAAAGAAAAATTTGAGAGTTTGTCTATATAATCTTTTGTAGTACCTCAGAAAGATCAAAAGAATGGAGTATTCAATAACGCAAAAGATTCTTTGTACAGATTGAGGGTGTGACTCAGATTTCTTCAATTAAACAAGAGAGTATCTAGAAAGCTTAAAGGTACAGTCTCTCGGCAATCTTAGAAAAAGCCAAAGATCTGTGGACTAGCCTCTTGGCTAACAGAATAAATACATGTGATATACACAGAAAGCCCACAACTTGTTGAGAATGTTACATTGGCAGAAGCACTGTCTGACTGAGATAGTATTTAAAGACAAGAATGTCAGAACCCCAGAATTCTGCACACAAGAGACAGGCTGACAAGTAATTAGGTAAAACAACAAGGTACCTCTCATGATAAAAGAAGGATGGCTCAGAGGGTTCTTCTGTGAACCCAGCAGAGTCGGCAGCCATAGATACTTATTCCCAGGCCTCAATACCCAATGGAGTTTGCTTGAATGTATCTGGGAATTGCTTAGGACTAGAACTCCTTTATTTGTTCCATTTTCTCCCTTTTAGAGCCAGGATGTCTATAAAAGTTATTCTATGCCTATCTTCTCATTTGAGAATAGATAATTTATCTAGTTTCATAGGTGCAGAGGTGGAGCTTATGTCCCAATTATAATAAGATTACAAACAGTGCCTTACCTATTCCTAATTTATGTGATATAGAAGATGAGCTTTGGAACTTTTGAGCTGATAAGATTTAGATGAGATTTTGCACCTTGAGTTGATGATATAATGGGTTGAGACGTTAGGTGACTTTTGAATGAGAAATACATTTGGGGTAGTTGCAAAGTTTTGGGGATCATAATTCTGATGGCAGGCAGAATTATGGCTTCCCAAAGATGTCCTTGTTCTAATTGCTGGCATTTGTGAATATGCTACCTTACATAGGAAAAGAGATCTTGCAAGTGTGATTAAGGGTAGGACCTTAAGATCGCTAGATTTTCCTTGATTGTCAAGGGTAAGCCAATCTAACCATGCGTCTTTCAACAGAAAGACCCTTTCTGGGCTGAGTTAGAAGATGATAATATGAGAAGGATTCAAAGCCCCATTGTTGTATCAGAGATGTAGGGGTTGTGTGCATAGACCAGAAAGAGGTCTCTGGGAGCTACAAGCCCCTCTCAGATGACTGCCAACAAGAAAATGGAGCTCACTTCCACAATTGCATGGAAATTAATTCTACCAACAACTCAAATGAGCAAGAAAGCAAATCTTCTCTAGAGTATCGAGAAAGAAATACAGCCACCAAACCTTGTTGGTAGCTCACTGAAACCAGTGTCAGATTTCTGACCTACCAAATTTTTGGATGATAAATTTGTGTTACTTAAGCCATTAACTTTGTGGTAAATTATTATGGCAGTAACAGAAAACTAATGAAACAAATGAAAGTTAAACATAGTCTTAAGTGGAATAAGTAAAACTCTACCATGAAGGAGGAAGATAAAGCAACTTAAAAGGCATGGTTTTTCATGTGGAATTGCAGGTATTGCAACCAGATAGAAACATGGGAGACAGATGCTGGTATAGGTGTAATAAGTAAAATAACGTTCAGGTAATACTTTCCTAATGCCTCAAAAAACAGTACTAGGTAGAGATTTTTGCTGTTGTTGTTTGTTTTATGTGGAAAGTAGAATAGTATAATACTTAAGAAATATATAAAGGTATTAGAAGCATTGAAAGTCATTGGTATATCCAGGTTAGTATATATAAAGTATACCTTTATACTTAGTATATCTAAAGTAGGTTGGGTAGATGAATTTTTATCACAAAGAATATATTTGGGAATGATCAGCACATGTATTTACATGATATCATGAATGCCAATAAACTTACCCAATGACACTGTTCAAGAAGAGAATTCGGGATGGAAACAAAGAAATATTATATCTTTGTTTTTAATGTTTATTTTTGAGAGAGAGAAAGCAAATGAGCAGGGGAGGGCAGAACAAGAGAGGAGAAGGCAAAGGATCTGAAGCTGGCCCTGTGCTGACAGCAGAGAGACCTACGTGGGACTCAAACACATGAACGTGAGGTCATGACCTAAGCCAAACTCAGACGCTTAACCAACTGAGCTAACCAGGAGCCCCAAGAAATATTATGTCTTAAGAGTAGACCAAGGGAGAAAAGCTAGTGATATAATCTAATGAGCTGTTTCAAATTTATTTTTATGTTGACCAAATAAATAAAATAATTAAAAAAGAATTTAAAGAACACAGATTTCTCAACTGGCAAATTCAGAAAAGATGTCAAACATACAAAAGCTAAAAAGCAACCAATGTCTTTAGCAATTAGAAAATATCAATCTTAGTAAAAGCCGTTCTCATAAAGTGGTAAAGTCAGAAGCCAAATTCTGCATGTATTAAAAGGTTTGTAAGAGGCAATGAAGTGTAAAGAGAGTAGTCTACAATTTCAACATGTTTGGCTAAGAAGGCAAGAAGAGAACAGAGGCTGTTGGTGATGTGGGATGGAGTGGGAGTTTTTTCTGTATAATTTAATATGCATATTGATAGAAAAGAAAAAGATAGCAGGGAGGGAGATTTTGAATGACTCGAGAGGGAAATTGAAAAAATTAAGATCTTGAGGAAGTAAATAGGTTCAAGGGGACAGGGTGAAACATTCTTGGTTAAGAAAGAAGATTGTCACTTCCTAGGAGATTAGAGATAAAGTATGAGTGATGAAAATAATTATTAGAGGGAGGAAAAGTCAAGAGCATTCATACCTGAGAACTTTTGCAATATTTGTGGAATGCATGTGTTTATCTGCTGGGAGGGGAATTTGGATAGGGTAAGGACTATTGAGGAACAGAATAGTTTTAATACTCTCTGAAAGAAATGAGGGTGTCACTACCCAGGAATAATGTAGAGACCCAAGAACCAAGCAGTGATTTAATCATGTTAACGAGAGTGAAGGTGAAGTTAAGACCACAACATCTCCAACATTCGTGAAGACAGAGAAGACAACAGGAAGCAAATACAGATGGAAAAAAGGATCAAAAATAGCACATTTGGAAAACTGTCACTGTTATTATAAAACAGGTAGAGAATCCTAGGAATATATGGACTATCACAGGAATTATACAGCAATACCAATCTGGTTCAACTTCCACTTCTAAATTTTGGAAGTCTCAATGATTGTGGTACTCAGAATTAACAATGTTATGTTGGGTATACCACGGGTTTTAGAGCTATATTTCCCAGAACCCAATTATATTTGTGTAATTATTAAATAAGTTTGCTCACTAAATAAGTAAATGTAGGAATGAATATAGTTAATATGTTCCAGTTTCCTTATCTGTAAAATATCTATTAAATAGGTATATGATAATTTATGCTTCATGAACAAGATTTTTTGTATTTACTGATGGAGTACATAGAACAGAATTTAGAGCAGTGCCCAGAACATGTACTACTTGCCTAATAAATTTCACCTATAATCAATGCTGCTGTTAGTCTTGTCAGTAGCAGAGCGTTAATGTTTTGTCAAACATTAAATGAAAGGTCTTATTGCCAAACGAGGGATTATAGCAGTAGCAGAACTGGCTTTCAAAACTGAAAGTGGGATATGGGAAGAGAAGCAAGACTCATCTAAGTCTACGAATGATGGGGCTGGGGACGTTTCCATTTATTTCCTATTTGGGTAATCCTGTTTGCATAAATTCAGCCGCTGTCCCTTGAAATAATCTTTGACTAATTTCCTCAATCACCTACTAAAACCCCTGAATCTGCTTCACTGTGTTTACTCCTGAAGGACTAGGTGCAGACATGCAAGCTTTGTTTTGGTTACAGTGGTCTATTATATATTACATTAGGATAGTTGACATTACCTTATTAGGTGATATATTTCCTCTCACAGATTCTGACAGAAAGACTTTCCTGTAGAAGAAGTTGAAAAGGGTATTGCAAGCAAATGTTCCCTTGATGAGATCCCATAGAGGGTATAGAACAATTTGAGGAACACTCAAAATGTCAAAAAAATATGTAGAACCTATTCAGAGTCATGGGGATTTGGGATGAAAATTACCTACAGAAATTCTACTGATGAACAGGATTGAAAGCATATCAATTGGAAATCCTTTGAAAAGAAATGAAGGATAAGAGACATAGACTTTCAAGAAAGGGACTTAGATGGCATTAATTATGAAAACTGTCAATCCAATATGTGATCCTGAACACAAACATTTGTAACAACTGCAGCTGCCCAATGGCTGATCCAGCAATCTATGTCTTTAATGAGCATGTATTCAATGACCACTATATGTCAGTCACTTTAAAGTGCATTTGACATAAAGACCAAATGCCTGCTCCAAAAAGTTTGCATTCACTTTGATCTTATCATCAGAAGAATCTCCCAGAGGTTGGAATAAGTCATCTTATGGGCAGCAAACTGAGCAGGGAAATATTTAACTCTATTCAACTCTAGAAATGCGTTTGCTAAATTGGAGACAATGAAAGGAGACACATGGATTCTAATTTCCTCAAGGACTTTAACGTTTAATTCAAAGGAAAGGTATTGCAGAGCTATGAACTTCTTGGGAAAAGAGCATGTACCTCACACTAGCTGGGACAGAAAAGGGTGCTAACAAAATTTATTGAGTAAAACTATGGTATTTTAAGAGAAAGAGCAAACGAAAACTGTTCTATTTTCTTTCCTAGGATGAACTGTATTACGATTTGGTTCTTCCTCTTCCCTAAAATTTTGGGTCATATCCATGTTACATTAAAAATACTCATGATATTGGGGCACCTGGGTGGCTCAGTTGCTTAAGCATTCAACTTGATTTTGGCTCAGGTCATGATCTCACAGTTGTGAGATCAAGCCCCCATGTTGCGCTCCATGTTGACCCTGGAGCCTGCTTGGGATTCATTCTCTCTCTCTCTCTCTCTCTCTCTCTCTCTCTCTCTCTTTCTCTCCCCCTCTCCCTCTCTCCCTCTCTCCCTCTCTCCCTCTGTTTCTCTCTCCCTCCCTCTCTCTCTGCCCCACCCCCACTCATTCCCTCTCTCTCTCCTCTCTCTCTGTCTCTCTCTGTCTCTCAAAATAAAGAAACATTTAAAAAATACTCAATATTTTTCATTCTATAGTTAGTATTGAAATTTTTTAAATAGCATTTTTCTAGGACTTTTCTTATAACTTTAAATGTGGTGTTTTATAACGTGATATTCATAATATGTACATATTTATAAAGAAAGATAAACGTTAATTACCATTGCATTTTTTTTCTTCTCAATTTTGAGATGTTACGGGTCAATGGTTAAGTTTTCTGTTGTTTTGTTTTGATTATTCCCCTTCTTATATGGAAACCATTTTAATGAAGAAAAAATACAAGTCACCTCAGGAATTTTAAAGTGTGATACTTTTGTTTCCCCATGATAAAAGTTGGGGCTAAAATGTTCATCTTATGTAGCAGAAAAAGAATGCCAACTGAAGATTAAAGATATACTGATATCTAAAGAGTCAGGGATACATTATAGCTTTTCTCTGTTCATAAATGCATTTAATTCTTTTTAATAGAATTTTGTTCTCTAAACTTGAGTCCTACAACAAATCCTTGGGGGGAAATTATCAATAAATAAACTCACAAGAGCATAAGAAAACATGAGGTCAAGACATGATGTAATCTCAAAAATGAATCTAATATTTTTTGCTACTGTATCATCCTGATAGTTAAGTAGCCCATTTAAATACACAAATCTTAATAATATGTACTATTTTTCATAAATCAGCACAAATTAAAATTTGCAATAATATTTTATTTAATTCTAATTCTTTTACTTCTAGATATGAGTATGGGGAAAAAGGAGTAAAGATTTATAAATTGAGTTTATCTGCTATTCTAACAAAATTATCAATATTTTCCTCATACTGTCTCCATAGACTTCTGTGGAAAAAAGCTTCCACAGAAGAATGGAAATACCAGCTTTTACCTCTGGCTATCTTCATAGCATTCTGGAAAAAACAGGCTGTGGGTTATTTCAGTAATCCTATTTTTCAGGTAATTTATGTACAGAAAAATAATGCTATCTTTCTTCCAAAAAGTTCAAAAAATATACTATACTTTTTTAAAAACCACTTACCAAATACTTTCCTTTTAGGCTTTTCTACGTTTAACATATTTTTTCTTGATTTTTAGCATTTTCCAAGCTTCATTATTTGAAATGAAATAAATCAAGATGAAACTAGGAACTTCATTAAGTCATACATATTTTAGGACTCTAAGGAGGAAAAAAATCAAGCACTGAAGATCTAATATCTGAGACAAAACAACTACCAAATAGCCACATCTCAGACTCTGAAGAAATTAAGCACAGGAAACATGAGAAAATTAGGAAGAATTGATGAATCTATTATAATTTGAACTAGAAAGAATGGCACACTCATTGCCTGGTTTTGAAGGGAATTCTTAAAACTTTGAAACAACAGAAAACTTATCATTTTCCTGATCTTCCTGCTAGACAATATGACTGTGATATTAATTTTACAGACAACAGCCTCCTCACTGCTCTTGATTTTTTTCACAGGTCCCCTGGGAATGTCAGTGAGGTCTGCATGTGGTGTACCTAATTCTCATCAAGAAAATGACACTCATCTTGTTATATTATTTGCCTTTTTGCAAAGCCATAATATTTTTCTATTATTATAATGAGCTGTAGTAAGTTGACAAACTAATCATAGTAAAATGTCAGCTTTTGGATAAAAACTTGTATATATCCCAATGATATGCATGTCGCATAAAACCTCAGTGTCTTACACTAATAGTGTGCCAGATGGTGCCATCTTGCTGTTAGGAAACCATGGATCTAGTGTTATATTTCAAATTAGAATGAGTTGATCTTATTATAGACTGTGAAACAGCACTAAAGTTCAGAGCTGCTACTGCAATTTAGTTCACTTATGATATAAAATCCAAAAATTTATAAGGGATGTTTCAGAAAACTTCTGAGGCTGAAGTGGGATACTTTTACTACCTCTGTGTTGTTAGAAAGTGTTTCAAACTTCATTCAGCCAGGACAAGGAAGGGTAGAGCCAGAAGTCTAGAGCCATAGATATAACCACCTAGGCACAAAAGTTTCAGAGGTAAGCTAAGAAAAATGGAGCATAAATGAATGTATGGCAAGTCCTTAGTAGGATTTTGTAGGCCTCTAGGGGATGGAAATGGCCAATGAAGAATACATTGAAATAATAATATGAAGAATTGGAAATGGCCAATGAAGAATACATTGAAATAATACACAGAAAGAAAAGAAAAGAAAAGAAAAGAAAAGAAAAGAAAAGAAAAGAAAAGAAAAGAAGGAAAAAAATGTGTAGTAGGTTTGATTCTTGAAAGAAGTGGACCAGGCTCCTTCAAGCATTATGATACAAGGGTATTCCAAAATGAAAACCAACTGCACACTCCTGAGACCTATATTCAGGAAGGAAGGAGAGACGTGGAGTCTGTATTCAATGTCCTGGCATTTTAATGCATTCTCCCAAGGAAAAGGGGCAGGTGGCTCTCAGAAGCTAACACAGCTTTGTAGAATACAGAGAAGGTACAAACATAGAATCTTCTCCTTTCAGAGGAAAGAAAAGAAATGGAACTTGCTCCCAGTGTCCCACATTTCTGTGCACTGCTCTAAAGAAACAGGGCGGGAGGTTGAAGACAGGCTCCATGGCTCCGCAAGACTGGGAAAAAGCATAGAACCTTAAAACTTCTCTCTCATGAAGGAGGTAGAGTGTGCACGTCCACAGAAAACATTTGAGAGGTCCCAGAATGTCTAGCTGCATTGTTGGGAAGGTCTTTCCCTGCCAAAACCAGTTCACTAAGACTTGAAGAGGTGGTGACTTCTTGAAATGTGCCAACCATGCTAAACCATGAGGATCATGAAGAATCCAAGAAATATGATCCTACCCCAAAAGTGAAATAAATATTTAGCACACCACCCTAATGAAATTGACATCTATGAATTGTCTGACAAAGAATTCAAAACAATCATCTAGAAAAACTCACTAAGCTAAAAGAGAACATTATAAGAGGTAGACAACTCAACAAAATCGAGGAAGGATACATAAGCAAATGAGAGAATCAACAAAGAATTCATGAAGAATCAAACAAAAATTCTGGAAAAGAGTACAATAACTAAAAAATTCAATAGAGTGCTTCCACAATAGACTTGGTCAAGCAAAAAAGAGACTCCGTGAACTCAAGCAAAATGAAAAAAAGTGAAGCAAGCTTACAGGACTTACAGGGTACAAATAAGTGAAAAAACAAAGGTACAAACAAAAAGCAAAAAATAGTCAAGTGGAATTACATCCAAATAACTATATAGGGGAAAGAAAGGAAAACAAGATAAAAACAGAGAGGGAGGCAAACTATAAGAGACTCTTAAATACAGAGAACAAACGAGGGTTGCTGGAGAGGTGCTGGGTGGGTGTTGGGCTAAATGGGTGATGGGCATTAAACAGGGCACTTGTTGGGATGAGCACTGAGTGTTATATGTAAGTGACAAATCACTAAATTCTATTCCTGAAACCATCACTGCACTATATGTTAACTAACTTGGATTTAAATTTTTTAAAAATTTAAAAAATATTGTTTAAAAGCTTCTGCACAGCAAAAGAAACAATCAACAGATTACAAAGTAAACCCATGGAATGAAAGAAAATATTTGCAAACCATGTATCTTTTGGGGATCATTTTCCAAAATATATAAGGAACTCCTATAACTCAATAGTAAAAACCAACAGATAACCTGATTAAGAAATTGATGTACATCTGTCCAAACTAATTGTACACATTAAATATGTGCAGTTCTCTGCATAAATATACATCAACGATAGTGTTAAAAAATGTTTAAAAAATGAAAACCGAGGGACTTTGCAACTCACTTGCAATAAAATCCAAAGTGCATAACAGCTCACTAGCCTCGACCTGTCTGTCTCCTCCTTTTTCTAGCCACATCACTACCACCACCCTTGTAAATATCACCCACGTAGGCACACAGCCTTTATGATCTTATACAAATCTCCCATATGTGTTCATTATGGCTGCTGTGACAAATTACCACAAGCCTGATGGCTGAAAACACAAAAATGTATTTCCTCACAGTTCTGGAGACCCGAAGTATGAAGTCACAGAGTGGTGCTCTTCCAAAGGTTTTGGGGAGACTCTTCTTGCCCCTTCAAGCTTCAGGTGGCTCCAGGTATTCCTTGGTTTATGCCTGTGTAACTCTAATCTGTGCTTCCATTTTCACACGACCTTCTCTTCTGTCTCTGCATCAAATTACTCCCTGGCCTTTTATTTTATTTTATTTTAAGAGAGAGAGAGGGAGGGAGCAAGACGGGGAGGGTCAGGGAGGGGGACAGAAGATCCGAAACAGGCTCCATGCTGACAGCAGCAAGCCTGATGTGGGGCTTGAACCCACAAACCCTGAGATCATGACCTGAGCCATGGTCGGACACTCAGCCGACTGAGCCACCCAGGGGCCCCTGGCTTTCCTCTTATAAGGACATTGTCACTAGACTTAGTCCTCAATAGGTAATTTAGGATTATCTCAGTTCAAGATCCTTAACCTAGTCACATCTACAAAGTACCTTTTTCCAAACAAAGTCCTATTCACAGGTTCTAAGGATTAACACATGGACATATCTTTTCTGGGGTCACCAGTTAACCCTCTATATATACATGGTTTCACCTTAGAGGACATTGCTCATTCTGCTCCCTCTGCCTGGAACACTTTGTTCCTAAGAATTTTAATACCTCATTCCCTCACCTCATGCAGGTCTTTGCTTTCATTTTACCTTCCCTAGGAAAATGTCCCAGAACATCTAGAATTGCAATATTGTCCCCCCTGCCCAATCCACTGTAGAAATGAAAGCTCCCTCTTATTTTTTTCTGCATAGCACCTATTAACACTTAGTACTATATAACATTGTAATTTCATTTTTTCTGTCTTTATTCATGAAAACAAACTCTACCAGGGCAGAGATACTATCGGTTGTTAAATATTTTATTCCCAGCAGCACCTAGAATAGTGACTATATTGATACATAGATGGCACTCAATAATTTTGAAGTGAGTTAAAAAACATGAGCACTGGGAACATTAAACAATGGTTGAGAAATGGCATGACATCAGAGTATAAGAGAGATGTTGGTTAAGTGTAATGCAGTGAGAAAATGATGGCCTTTTTATAAATTATATTGCATAAGATTTTAAAAAAGCAAATGCATTCATATTTTTTAAAAATTAATCTTGACTCCTTACTTTACACAGATCTAAATGAAAAAGGTATAACAATAAAGCTTTTAGAAGATATAAGAGAATGTCTTTATAAACTTGGAGCAAAGATTTTATAAAATGCACTAACTGTAAACAGAAAATTTGATAGACTAGAGTTAAAAACTTTTGGTATTAATTAAATGTTTCTTAAAAAGACACTGTTAATGGAGTCCAAGAGCAAGCTATGGACTTACAAAAATTATTTGCAATTCTTATTTCCAACAAATTACTATATCCAGAATATACGAGTACATATAGTATCAAAAAAAGACAATCCAGGGACGCCTGGGTGGCTCAGTGAGTTAAGCCTCCGATTTTGGGTCAGGTCATGATCTCACTGCTGGTGAGTTCGAGCCCTACATTGGGCTCTGTGCTGACAGCTCAGAGCCTGGAGCCTGCTTCAGATTCTGTGTCTCCCTCTCTCTTTGCCCCTCCCCTGCTCATGCTCTGTTTCTCAAGAATAAACAAACATTAAAAAAAATTTTTTAAAAAGACAATCCAATGGATAAAAGTGAGTTTGAAAACTCATAACAAAAAAAGGATTTTCAAATATCATGAGGAATATGAAAAGATGTTCATCTTTATCAGTTATCAGAATGATAAAAAATAAAACTATAATGTGATACTAATACAAAACTCACTGGAAAAAGCTAACATAAGAGATGAGCAATAAGTTTTATCAAGGATATGAAACAAGCGGAATCTTAATACAGTGTTATTTAAAATGAAATTGAGAAAAGGACTTCGGAAAGCTGGTAGAATCTACTGACGATCAGATGCCTGCTTAGTAATTCCGGCCCCGTATTTCTATACCCAACAGAAATGTGTGTGTTTTCTCACTAAAAGACATGTATGATAAAGTCCGTGTTAGAACTTTGGTAAATACTAGCCCTAAACTGGCACAACTCCAATGCCCATCTGGACATAGCAATGAGGACAGACAGCTACTGTGTACAATAATGATGAACTTCACAAATATAACGGGAAGTAAAAGAAAAGCCGGACACAAAGAATATATTTTGTATGAACGTATGTATATGAAGCTCAAAAACAGGCAAAGCTAGTGTATGGTGTTAGAAGTCAGGATAATGGTTGTTACCTTTGGAGGTGAAATAACAAAAAGGAATTCTGGGTAATGTTCAATTTCGTAATTTGGGTTCAAGATAAGCAGGCCTGCTATCTTTATGATCATTCATCATGCTGTACCCTAACGAATCTTAAACCTTTCTGTATTAACGTTGTTACATTTTATTTAAAAGTTTTTTTTTAATATCCACCAATTATGGCACTATCACTCCAAAAGTGTTTTAACTGTCCCCTTATCATATGTGTGATAGAGTCCCTCTTTCCGTAAGTGCCACGTGTTTTCTAAAGTGTTAGGGAAAATTCATGGATTCAGAGAAACCACTTATCAGTCTAGATTTCACCATTTTTTACTACATGCCTAGCAATGTTCCAACTGTCTACATGCATCTCCCTGTACCCTATACACGGGAACAGAAGAGATTTAACACTCCGTTAAAGAAAAAAATGAAATAACTGAGTAGCACCTGTCCTGTGAGCAGGAAATGTACGTTAAGAGGCCAAACTTTGGAAATCAATACTTTGTTCTTTGTATACTTCTCACAGTGAGTGGCCTTCTATAAAAAATGTACCACAAATCTGAAACACTCTAAATTCAAGTTCTGGTGCTTTTACTATAATTAGTTTTCTCCGTCCATATTGTCAGTGCATTGCAAATCTCCATTTCTAGAACTATGTCTTCTGTCATCTGCCTTTTCCGTACTTGAGACTACTATATAATAACTGTCCTCGTTATTATCTATTACTTCCCTGAGCAGGAGCTGCTTCGGGATGACGCTAGGGAAAGCCTGCATTAAGGCTTCATTTCCATACTGACTTCCCACTTAGTGCACCAGTCAGGACAGTCAAATGAAAGTCTTCTTCTGATATTAACAGGTCTGAAGAGGACATGAAAAACCCCTTCTTTCTCCTTCATCTTGTTCATCACATAAAGAAGGCCGATACTCATGAAATTGAGCATTAACTCCATTTCAACAATAAAGACTAGCTATTGAGGATTCTTTGATTATAATTAATCTGCCTGATTTATAAGATTTCGAGACCAGAAATTATGACTCAAGTAAAAGTCACAATCTCAGCGAAATCTTAAAATTTTTCAATGTTTTATTTTCTTCATAAATTAGGGATAAGAATAATTTCCAATGCATACTTTGAACTCTCAGCAAGGTGAGAGTAAACAATAATAGTGATGGTGGTAATAATAAGTCCTTTCTATTAGTAGCACTTTATGCATTAAAAATGCTTTTCTCAATAAGCCCTATGAAGTAAGCACTATGGTCTAAATATTTATGTTCCCCCAAATTCATAATTTGAAACCCTAATGCCCACTATGATATTAGGAGTTGGGGCCTCTTGGAGATTGATTAGTCATGAATGAAATTAGTATTCTTATCAAAGAGATTCCAGAGATCCCTCACCCTTTCCACCATTGAGGGCACAGAGAAAATAATGGTTTCTGTGAACCAGGAAGAGGGCCCTGACCTGAAGGTGACCGTGCTGGAGCCTTGATCTGGGACGTCCCAGCCTCCAGAACTGTAAGGAATAAATGTCTATTGTGTAGAGGCACCTAGTCTGTGCCATTTTGTGATAGCAGCCAGAAAGAACTAAGACGTCAATTATTATTATTACCCGAGTCTCTTGATAAGAAAACTGAGGTATAGATATGTCAAGTAACCACTCTCAAGGTCACAGAGCCAGAAAATATTGAAGGTAATATTAACCAAATGCTGGAACAAATATCTGGGGCATTTAAAGAAAGTAAGCAGCCTTTCAGGAAAACAAATTATAATTGGAATTCATAATATGAAAAGGTGATTAAAAGCCTTACAGTAATATTCAATTTTATCTTCAAAACGGTAGATACATTTTCAAGGAAATAGCAAAATATAACTTTAAACACTTTGATAAATCTGTGAAATAACAGTAAATAGCAGTATATAAATATTAAAGGCTTTATTTTATTTTTGCTCTTAAAAATAATCACTATTGAAATTAGTTAGTGGTAAGTATCCATATAAGTCTAGCACACCAGTTTGGGAAATTAAGAAATAGATCCAAATATGAACATGAAAAGAGAAATGATCTATTCTTTGTGTTCTGTAATGGAGAACAGAAACTACATTAGGTTTAATGGCAAAAACCTAACCAGATTTTGTAAAAAAAAATTTAAAGACTTGTGTAAGTAATCTTATGACAAGAGCTTTCCATCAAATATGACTAAGGTGATGACTCAGGAGCTACTGATAAGTGTATTGGAAAATGAGGATACATCAGTGGCTGGCACTGACCAATACAGTTTTAAGGTTGGAACTATGTCAGCAGTTTGCATAATGCATTAGTCACAACAGTATGTCAGAGAAGGGCAGAAGATTTTGGAGTTCTGTGTTACAGGAAGAAAAATTACTAAGTATTTCAACAAGCAAAGGAGAATATTCTGTAGGCTCAGGTCTGAGCAAAGCATTAGAACAAATTAGAAAATAGATATATACATTCTGTAATGTAAGCAAAAAACTTCTTATAATATCTCACAATAGTTCCAAGTCATTGACAATATCTGTTGGAGTCCCTTTACTTACACACACACACACACACACACACACACACACACACACAACTAAGGGAAAAAACCTCTATAACTTAAAAGATTATTCTCCATCTATCTTACCTGATACTGACAAAATTATTTACACCTTATTTTTTTTTTAAGAAAATGACACTGAAGCATCAAGCTCAGATCACACAAGAATAGATATTGGATTTGTTGCTCCATTATAGTCACATTTAGCAGGTACTGGAACTCCCCTTTAGTTTTGTATGCTTTTACTTGATTATAGAACTGCTCATCACTGGAATGACGGTTCCAAGTGCCTGTGTTATTGGCAGGTAGGAACCTAGAAACTCCTCTCCTGATGCTGCAAGTTTTCAAGTTCCCTCAGCAAATTATTTTGTGCTTATTTTAAGTTCATCAGAAAGTTTATCTGAGTTTTCTTTCAGTGAAGAGCCTAATACATCTCATTTGGCCTCCAAAATCATTGCCGAGTTGATTCTCAGCAGGTACAAAACACCTAATGACAAACAGCCTAAAAACATGGTTCCTGCTATACTGTTCATGTATATAAAATAACTTCATAACACGTTCATGCACACACCACACTTGAATATCTACAGTCCTGCAACTGTCGCAATGAAGACTTTCCAGGATGTTAAACTATTAGAGCAGGGATGACAAATTTTACTCAACAAAATTTTAGTCAGCACCTACTGTGCATTAGGCACTGTGCCAGACCCGTCATCTAATAGCTCACATAATAAAAAGTGAGCCAACAAACACAGTTTAATGGAGCTATTTTTATAGTAGGACCTAGAAATGCCTTTTCTACCTACATCCTTCTGGTTACATTAAGCACCCAAGTATTCCCCTCACCAGTTTTTCATGTAGTCCATCATCTCATGACTTCTTTAACATGAATCAAAAAACCCGTGTTCCATGTGTGATGTCTCTTAGCTAGGAAACCAACCCGATTAAGTGAATCCATTTACAAGTATTTCACCATCGTTGCCAACCCCTGTCAAAGATATTTGCTAATATAAAGCAATTCAAAATTTATAAAATTTAAAGCAGGGCAAAGGTTGCATTTTGGACACAAAGTAATCTTCTTACACAGGAAAGAGTTAAGAGTGTCAAGTATGAAGAAGGGCCAAACATAATGATAAATGATAGACTTTTTTTTCTTAGATTAAATTAGTAATTCAGTTTAACCAGTCAATTTAGGAGGAAACGGATGATGCAAAGGTAATCAAATAAAAAATAATGAATCAAAGATAACATGATTCAGCCACTATTTTTTCACAAAAGACATAATGGTAAAATGTATACTCGATATGATGCTGTGATCAAGAATGACTTTTCAACATTCTCATTGAGGAAGATGTTTACAATGTCCAGAGTGTGGATGACACAAGCATTAATGTAAAATATAGGAAATAGAAAAAAATCTTATTTGTAAATTGCACACTAGCTTTTCTTTAGCTAGTTAAAAGATAATTTTGTTTACAGATTAAGAAAACATGAAAGTAACAATCTTGTCAACAATTCTTGATAAATACTGGTAGGCTAGTGACTGCTTGTAGTTCAAGTCTGTGGGTTGTGTTCATAAGTTTAGAGGAGCTACAGAGAGTTATGGAATTTTTTTTAATTAAATGTTTTTATTTATTTGAAAGAGAGGGAGAGAGAGAGCACAAGCAGGGAGAGAGAGACAGACAGACAGACAGACAGACAGAATCAGAAGCAGGTTCAGGCTCTGACCTGTCAGCACAGAGTCTGATGTGGGGCTCAAAATCACAAACCATGAGATCATGACCTGAACCGAAGTCCGAGGCTTAACCAACTGAGCCACCCAGGCACCCCTAAGGAGTTTTCTATATGGCGGAGCAATGCTTTTTGAAAAGTATTAAATATTAACAATTGTGATCAGAATAATTAACAAAAAGTTATAATCACATAAAAATCTCACTTTAATAATATTATGTCTATTTTAATGTTATTTTTTCTCAACTGAAAGCCTATATTACCTCAAGTAGTTCTAATAAACTTGAAGAGAATCTTATTTAACAGTAACGATATCCTTGTTTATATATGATTTCATGACTAAGTATTTTAAGATATTCATGGTGTCATTGTTTTCGCCTGATATTTTTCTAGTACAGAATGTAATTGGTATGGTTGCAATTTTGGAAATTTTAGAAATGAGAATACAATTATTATAGCATGTTCAAGTTACCTCAATAGTCAGCCAGGTGAAATGGATTATAATTTGACAGGAAGAATATTCATTTTTTCAATCACTTAACAAAGCTATATCTAACTCCTAGATGTCTACTGGGTACAGAGGTACAATAATGAAAAAGACCACATTCTTGACTTTGGAGACCTGAAAATTATGTGTTTATTACTTATCCTTTTAGGCTATACATTCTGTCTGCAAAAAAAACTCAGTACAAGTAATATTTACTTATGTATACCTAGAATCTAAAACAGCTCCTGACATATAGTTGGTGGTCAATAATATTTTACTCATTTGTTCAAAATAGATATTGAGTGCCTATAATACTCTGTTCTAAGCAACATAGTACCAGTGAACCAAGTGGGTAAAATGACCATCTTCAGTTAAGTGTCTTTTGGGGGAAAAAATGACAAATAATATTTATAGTATATTAAATGGTTGCAAGTGTTAAAGTGTTAAAAAAGAAGCTGCACAAGCTCAGGAACATTTATACGCTTTCAAAAGAAAGGTCACAAAAAGTTTCTCTGAGAATGTTGCATTGAGAAACAGCCTATAGGAGGGAGATAATGAACCATGTGGGTACTTAGGAATTTCTCAGGCAAAAAGAAAAGAATTACAAAAGGTCCAGAGGTACTGCAGCCTCCCATGTTGGAGAAACAGCATGGAGGCTAGTGTGATTAGAACAGTGAGTGAGAAGGACAGTGAGAGATAAGGTCAGAGAATGTGGTAACTGCTTACAGGGGCATGATGGAGGTTCTTTGGAACAGAGAACAGTGTCCTAGAACACAGTCCAGCAAAATAAGGGCAAGACTCTGTCATCAATCTTTCAAGTAACAGAGAACCCAAATCCAACATATTAAAATGCAAAGACAAACGTACATTAGTTCATGTAAATGAAATACCCACAGAAAACACAGAATTCAATTATGGTTGATTCTGGACTCAATTGCACATGACAGCCCTGGTGTCTTCAGGCTTGGTGCATCACAACATCGAGCCCAGCAAAAGTCACGGAGCCTTTTTAGACAGCCCCAGGAAAGCACTGACACAGATTCAGTTGGACTGGCATGGATCATATGTTTAACATAAACAATCACGAGGGGGTAGGCTAGTGAGATATTCTGGATGACAGAGGGCTGGGTCATGGGCTCCACCTAAAAATAGCACATGAACTGAACAGGAAGAACATTTCAGTCTTACCAAGCATGGGTAAAATGGATGCTGAGAAGCCAATAAACAATAAACACCCAGACTAGGCTCCCAGGGGAAATTATATCTAAACTGAGAACCATACAGAGATGATACCGAACATGTAGATGGTGTAAGGGAAAAAATAAAGGGCTTTATAACCCTGTAAGCAATCATATAGAGTTTTAACTTTATTAAAAAGGCAATAGGGAACCACTGAGGGCTTTTCACAGGAAAACAGCACACACATATTTCAGTTTTTTGGAAAAGGCCATTCAGCAGTGCTAAGAATGGGTTGGAGCAGGGCCATGGTATATATAGAAAAACCAGGTTTTGGGCTACTAATACAGAAGATGATTGGAAACTGGAATAGCAGCGGGAAGAAGAAAAATGGTTAGACTTGAGATGCATTTGGAAGACAAAAATCAGTAAGCTGGATGCTCAAGACAAAGTGAAGGGAGAGAGAAGACAAGATTGTGGACAGTCACACAGGGGCTTCAAAATGTTGGGTAATGCTACATTTCTTTTTGTTTTTTAATGTTTATTTATTTATTTATTTGGATAAAGAGAGCACAAGCAGGGAAGGGGAAGAGACAGAGGAGAGAGGGGATCCCAAGCAGGCTCCATGCTCAGCACGGAGCTAGATGCAGGACTCACACTGAGCCAAAATCAAGCGTTGGATGCTCAAACTGACCACCCAGATGCCCCTAATGCTGCATTTCTTAAAATGAATGGTGGGAACATGAGTAATCAATCATTATGTCTAATGGCTAACATATAAAATTGAAAAATTATATAACATCACTTTATGCATGACACTGAAATTCAGTTGCCCTTTGTGGGCCCCACAGATAGTAGTATCATGGGAACAACTTTTCACCTTAAGGCTCTAAATTAATTGGACTTTGCCTCTAAACCATTTTTCCCTCCCTGGCTAATTTCTACCATTTCAGATGAATCTTTGTTTTTGTTTGATTTTTCTTGGGGGACAGGTAGAGTTTCAGGGTCATCTTTTCCTTCTTGAATGTTTAGAAGTTTTCAAAAGTATGTTTTATTATTTAACCCACATCTTCTGGATGATTTCGAATTACTAGTCCAACATTCTTCTAGAAATCCATTACTATACTTAGTTTTCAAAGATAGTAGTGACAAGGGTTTTAACAGCATGGTTAAGGGTTCGTCATACACAGTGTTATGTGGTGCCTGTGGGCCTGGTCTCAGCCAACTGAAGCAACATTTGTGTCTTCATAAAACCTCACAGAACAGTTTGACCTTAAGCATTTATCAAGGCCAAGAAGTCAAGTCCTCCTGGGGATTATGTCATCACTCAATGTCATTTAGTATTCTGGTACTATTTAAATCAGTCAGGATTGATTCCTAAAATTTTCAAAGAACCCAACTGATACAAACACCAGTATGTACATTTCATAATTTTATTCAGCTCAAGCATGGTTTGGGAAAGGGCTATGTCGATCTTGGGTTAATGTAGGGTTAGGGAAGCTAAAAAGACAATGAATACAGAACTGAAGTCAGACATGGAAGGAAATGGACATAAAAAGAGATGGGAAAAAAGGACAAGTGTCCAAACACATGAAGTAGAACAATTTTAAAGAGGGAACAGGCAAATAGAATGCTTTCCAGAGATAAGAAATCCTCTGATTTCAGAGATGAAGTAATGCGGGTATTATCTAGACCCAGAATGTTTTCAGGAGACAACTATAAAAAGTGAAAGGGAGGTCATTGGAAATACAAACAGTATAAAACTAAGAGGCCGGTAAGTTAAACAAATGATACACATATTGAGTCACAAGGATGATGAGGTGGGCAGTCTTGTGCCAAAGTTTTCAATGGCTATAGGTAAGAAAACAGAATTCCTATGATGCTGAGGATGAAGAAGGGGCAAGTACGGGCATCAAAGTAAAATAAGTTATTTTCTTAAGTTTATTTATTTTGAGAGAGAGAGAGAAGAAGAGAAAGGCCATGAGAGAGGGAGAGAGAGAATCCCAGGCAGGCTCCACACTGTCAGTGCAGAGCCTGATGTGGGGCTTGAACTTACACAACCATGAAATCATGACCTGAGCTGAAGCCAACAGTCAGACACTTAACTGACTGAGCCGCCCAGGCACCCCTAAAGTAAGCTTCAATGTAAGAGTGGAGGAGTAGTGGAGTCTGGGAGTGGCAGCAAAGTATGCGGCTACCACGTATGACCCTGCAGACTGGTCTGGATTTATCCTCCTAGCCACTCTTATCATTCTCTACAATACTCTCCAATTTACTGTTTACAACACTGAAATAAGTATACATGTAGCATTCCTAAGTATAACCAGAAAGAGCCAAATAAGCAAGGCACAAAAATCTCTACATACATTGTGACAAAAAGCTTCCATTTCCATTTTAAGTAGAATGCAAAAATGTTAAGGTTTTTTGTTTTTGTTTTTGTTTTTGTTTTAGTAAAAATAGTATTCCGCCTGATTTTTATTCTGGCAAAATAATCATTCATTAAAAAGTATTACTTACTTCCTGGTAAAATAGTAAAACATGAATCACATTACCATAGAATGTTTCAGGAGTTTCATAGAGTCATTAAAGGGAACATGGGGATTGGTTCAAGTATTGGCATCCCTGAAGATGAGCTTTAGACCAATTAGTACGTCCTTCTTATGTCATTTAAAGAGGAAAGAGTTACAAATACTTAGGGGGAGACAATCTTGAATTCACACTGGGATCTCCATAGAAAGAAAAGCAGAACAATCCACTGAAACAAGGACATAACACTGCCATACTAACTGAATTCCTTGATTTCTAATAAGGAGGAATATATAATTTTGCAAATACTTCAGAGCAATTTGTATTTCTGTTTGGAAAATGAAAATGAATTGCCCAGATGTCCCTTGATCATGGTGTTTATGTCTGTGTTAAGGACAGTTGAACTTCTCTCTCTCATATATGTTCTAATTGCTTTCATTTATTTTCCCCATGTTCATTTATACTGTTATTTGATAACTGATAGCAGATTGTAGGTTTTTCTATAATTTTAATTTTTTATTTTATTATTTAAAAGGCTACTCTGAGATTAGATCATTATGCAGATATCTGTTGCTTTTAAAATTTAATTTCTGAATCTAGAGATTGCATTGGAGCATGGTGTGAGATATGGTTCTAAACTTACTTGTTTCCAAGTACTTGTCATAACACTTATTAACCAGAACATCCTCTCCTGCACAGATCTGAAATGATGATTTTTGATAAGCTGAAGTTTTCGTAGATCTTGTGGTTGTTTTCTAGACTCCCTATGCTGTCCCAGCCATTTCTGTGCCAATAACCATAATTTCATGTTTTTGGAATTTTATCGATTTTGGCATTTTGAGGAACATGTTTATGGTTTAACTATTCTCATTTCTATTTTATTTTAAAAGAACTTTAAAAAATTTTATTGTAAGTGCATTAAATATAAGCTACATAGAAGCTGACTTCCTAGAATTATTGAATCTTCCCTTTGAAAAATGTAAATAAATGTGGAAATATACCAAGTCCTCATTTATGCCAGTCTGATGTTTATATCTGTACATTCAGTGTTTTTTATTAAGATATATGCAATCTTGTTTGCCTGTATCTTCTAAGTTGTATCTGAAAATGTTAGAGGAAGCTGTTCAGTTCTTTACATTTTTCATTTTACCTATATCTTTAGTAGTCCCAATGTTTTCCAGTGATTCTCTATTTTTAAACACATTAAATTTAAGTAGCTTCAATTTTTACTTATAACACCCACCCCCCCCCCCATACACACACACCTTGAGTCTATGCTACATTAGGGAATGTTTCCATAGTAAGGTTAATTACTGTGAAGAATGCAAATAGCCTTATGGCATTCTCAAGTTCAATGGGGATATTCCTAGTGCTTCACTGGTAATGGAGATTCTGGGGGAAGAAAAAATGTCTTCTTCAACCCATCTTAGGTCTTCAAGGGCTCTGCAAATTAGACTGTCCAAAGACAGCTTAACAAGAGAAAAACAAAGAAGTTTGTTAGCATGTACATCACCATTATACATGGGACCACCCATACAGATGAGGAATTCAAAAACATGTCTAGACTTGGTTTATATATCATCTTATGCTATATCAAAATCAAAGAGTTTGGTGACTTCTGGATGAGAAAGCAAGTTATGGGAAGGTTATTACAGACCAGGAAAAAAATATGGTAAACAAGTGTTGTTTAATAGGGTTTGTTATGCAGATTTAAGTCTGGGCCCTCCCCATTTGTAAGAGTTGTTAAACGTCCTCTTCTTCCTGGTATTGGAGAGGGAGACACCTTTGACAAATATTCTTACAAATATAGATTTCCTTTATAAAAGGAAAACTTTTGCCTTCTTTTCAGAGCTTTTCCTGCTGGTTATCAATGGTCTTTTGCTTAAAATAATTCATAAACCAAAGAGGCATATTTTGGGAGGGCATCTACTGATACCCTTCATTGTTTTGGAAAAAATGTATCTCATCAAAGAAGTGAATTTTTCCTTTTTAGTTTTCTAATATGGAAGGGATGTTCTATTTATCAAGTTGCCTTCTTGGCACTTGAGATAATCTCTACTGAGATAATCTTGATTTCACACTTTGAATTTTTTGATATAATGAAATATGCTGATGTTATTTCTTTTTTTTTTTGCTGATGTATTTCTTAATATTAAGTCTTTGCATGCAGATCTTGCTTAATCACTATATTTTTATGCCTTACTTGATTATACCATATAAGTTCTTCTAGGAATCAATGAGCTGTAACCTTTATCTTTTGCTCAGATTTGCTACGAATTTCCAAACCAATATTAAAGAATTAGTTTTACGGTACATTCTGTCCATTTTTTTCTTTTGTTTTGTTTTAAATGGAAACCTTTGGACCTAGAGAACTGCATCTGAATTTTCAAATTAAACCTAGAATTGTAAGGATGCTTTAGAATACACGGCACTTTCTTTTTCTTTCTTTTTTTTTTTTTTTTTTGACTCAGCCAGGTGAGCCATCTTATACTACAGCAAGACTCAAATACATCTTCTGTTTTCCCACAATTGAGAGGAAAGGACGGAGCGCCACTATAAGATGTCCAACAAAACCAAAAAGAATATAGATTCTTTTCAAGGACTTTGTAGCTCAGTGACATGAGACCCATAAGCAATGATGAATATGTCTATGCTCAGAAGAAAATGTCCCAAGAAATGAATTTAACACCAAAACACATGTGAGATTGACTTTCTATGGCAATGACATTGATGAAAAGAAGCTTGTCAGATTTGCTGCCAAACCCTAAATGCCAGATTATTTCCCAAGTAATGTTATTCATATGGTAACCTTTATTTAGCAGCTGTTATTAATCCATCACCTACTAGTTATAATATGCTTCAGTTATTTCTTCCTCTATAACCAGTGTGATCAACTCTTCAAGTGCAGTCAGGAGCATCTGCATGCCCTGATATCAAAAAGGCCACTATCTCATTCTTGAGGTTTCTCCACCTCTTTTAATAATCCAGGAACCCTGATCTGAGGGGGCTCAGTTCTCACAGGAGTACAACACAAACTACTCAAATATTGACAATGACTCTCACTGTCGCATGGAAATCCCACCCAAAGATCATCCTCACAAGTCTGATAGATGTCTTATATTTGTGCTCTAGTTTATTACTCTTTCAGCTCTTCATCTAAGAGTTCAATCACTTTACCTCAAAGAACATATTCTACCAGCCTAGAATTTTACCAGTTACTTGCCACGAAGAAAGAAGCGCGCTATCAAAACCCTATCCCCCTTATCCCTCCATCCTCCAATCTCAGGTTCGTAAGCCCTTTTCTTAGTCTCTGGGTCTTATTTCCAGGGGATCACTGTCTTTCTCTTCCACTGCCCTCAATAGCTCTCTCACATAGAAGAGGGGAGAGAATTGATCTTCTCCCTCATGTTTTCACACATTCCTCCCCTGTGAACATATCAAGAGGTGAGGAAGCCTATATTAAGCAACTAAAAAAAAAAAAAATGCACACACACCCATCCCTGTGTTACTATGCTCTTAGCAAAATAGAGGTTCTTCATCTTACTTTTGCATATTCAAGTGACAACATTAAACAAGTAGATCCATTCCAGTTTGCCAGTGATTACATTTGAGGGTCTCCAGCTTTAGACAAAAAAAAAAAAAAACATAATCCATTTCATGGGGTTTCCATTTAATCCCTGCCAAGATAGGAATCCTGATATACATGCTTCAAATTATTATATATGTTATGTATATACAACTAAGAATGCATATAGATTCTGTCACTATCTTAATGAAGTAGAAAGTGTGGTTAATTACGTTTTCTCCCAATTGAAGACTCTCCTCTTGCTTTTCAAAATTTGCCAATCACAACCTATCAGTGTGATGAGAACATATTTTCATCTTAGTTCTCTACATCAATAGGGCAATTTTATTCTAGAGCATACTCCTGATGAGAGAAAAAAGGCATAGCCTTGTAAGTGTTGAAGGTAAATGACAGTACTTTATGTTTCAAAAATTTCATACTTAAAAAGAAATGTTAAAAGTATGTAAACTCACTTTTTACAGGTAAATAAAGATAGCTTATATCTGTTGATGGGTAATGTATCATATTTGTTATGTAAAATGTCCTACATATATTCACTATGACCTGAGGACAATAAACAACTAGGCAAAAATGAAACTAACTATAACAATATTACTGATTTAATGTTACCAGCTTAAAGAACAATGTTAAGTTAAGCAACAGTTAACAGGAAGTGATTTCTCTTTATTGATGAAAATTCTGGCATTGGGATACCTAGGTAAGAAACTGAACTAGAATTACAATTCTAAGGATAGCCCTGCCTGTGATGTTCTCCACATATTTAGGTCAAAATCTATACAAATACCTTTGTTCCCAGAGAATTTCCTAGTGTTTTGTGTAATTAGTAACAAGATAATCCAAGGATTTTAACCAATATAGTTTACCAGTTTGAATTTTAAAAGGCACAACTGCAAATTTATGACTTTTCACACCTCAGACTATTTAAAAAAGAGATGTAATTAAGTGAAAGAAAGAAATGACTTTTTGGAATGGAGTATTTTTCTGCCATACATATACCACAATGCATTCCCCAGTTATTTATATTTCTCAGATAGGAACATTATTGACATTAAAATTAAGTCCTTCTGGAGCGCCTGGGTGGCTCAGTCAGGTTAAGCATCTGACTTCAGCTCAGGTCATGAGAGCCTGGAGCCTGCATGGAATTCTGTGGGTCTCTCTCTGCCCCGCCTCCGCTCGCTCACGCACGCGTGCCCTCTCTCTCAAAAATGTTAATTTTTTTTTTCAAATAAATCTTTCTTCTGTACTGCAGGTAACAAACCAGCAAAAAAAAAATGAAAGCAATTTCACTTAAATACTATAAAACATATTCTTTTTAAAGGGTCACTATATTTATCAGGGTAGTTTTTACCCAAATAACCTTTCCATATATAAAATACCATAAATCATTTGCCCCTAAGCATTTAACCATATTTACAGTATCACTATCCCTTTTTTTCAATTGGTAATTCAAACCTACCTTAAATATTATTTATTGCTGGTAAGAGTGCAGATTGGTACAAACATTCTGAGATAAATTTGACAAGGTATATATCAAAAGGTATAAAATATTTGCATAGCTTTTAACCCTATAATTCCACTCTAAGAAAAATATCTTAAAATAACATGTGTAAACTTATAGAAAATACACGTGTATCAAAGCAATTTTTACAATAGTGAAGCAGTGAGGGAACAATCTGAATTTCAACTGAGATATAAACACGTAAAAAAAAAATCAATGCACATCAATATAATGAAAGTTAATACACCCAGTAAACATTATGTACTATAAAAAAATGGACCAACAGAGATATTTACACTAAATGCAAAAGATCTTAAGGAGACATGCTCAAGCATGTCTTTAGTGGTGATCGTTTTTTTTACTTAAAATCTATATACACAGAAATGCTTTTTCAAAGTCTGAGCTTAGGGGCACCTGGCTGGCTCAGTCAGTGGAGCATGTGACTCTTGATCTCAGGGTTGTGAGTTTGAGCCCTACACTGGCTGTAGACATTGCTTAAAAATAAACTCTTAAAAATAAAGGTATCAGTTTAGAAAAAAAATATGGTTTTGGGTAATATATAACAGGAATTATAAGAAATAGGTTTATGAAACACACATACAATAAAAAAATCAAATTTATATAAATATCAAAAACTATGGAAGGATCTGAAGGGGTTAGCCCTTATCTTTTTGTGGTAGGATTAACTTAGCAGTTTTCTCAAAATTTTAACAAAGACTAAGCATTATCTTACAACAAAAAAATTACTCTAATTTAAAAGACCTAGAAACAAAGTCTACAGAGAGAATCCACTATGCAACCTTTAATAACACACAGGAAAGCATCGCCAAAGGTCTTAATCCATTCCTAATAGTCATATTCATGTCTGGGAAGTTGATGATTGCCACGGTGATTTCAATGCACTCGTTGTGATTCAGAAATGCAAAGACAGGTGATGGAACAACATGTGCCCTGAAATATTAACAGTAAAGGTGTGCTTCTGCTCAAGTAGAGTTTCCTAGTACCAATACCGAGCAATAAACACATTTCCTATCTTCCAGAAGAATGACATTTATAAATTTAAAAGTAAAATATGGTGGCTTTCCACTAATTTTCAAACTTCCTCCCCTTAATTGCACATCACAGTTTCCAAAAGAATTCTTACTTGGAATATAAGGCATACAAGAAGTATTTAACGTATAAAATAGATCAAACAATTGCTTTCTCTGAATAAGAGCCAAAGGATGTAGAGTACTAGCTGTGAGGCTTGCCTTCAGTCCCAGCTTTCTCTCCCCAGTACTTGTCCCCCGGCACCTATGCAGACCCTCCATCCAGACTCTGGAGAACTAGGTTGGAAATTGCTGATTTACAACCCTGTTGAGCAACAATGCTGAAACAATGTTTATACTTCTGTGGCAATAATAAATAAGTATTATACAGAAGCATTCCCTAACAGTAACAAACAATAGGCTTGTAACTACTATATCATTAAATAGTCTTCATATAAATGGATAATCAAATAGGATCATAAGCCTTCAGGATGAAAACCTACCTTGCACTGGTGCTCAAATATTAGTGTGCTAAAAAATTGTGTTTCTTACTGAAAAAAAAAAAATTCAGGATTCCTAGACAAAGATTCCAATTTCAAGTAATTCTGATACATATGGACTGTAATTAGAGGAAAATTAAGAGTAAATTTTGCAAAGCAATAGCCATCTATGTTTCCACCTGCAGACTAAGGTCAAGGCCTAAATCACTAGACTAAAATGGAGCTTTCTCACTTGTCAGAAGTTTCTTATGGCACGGATCTTTTCAATTGGTAAAGAAAAGATAAAACTAGAGGCAACTTTATTGTTTTTTAATTTATTCTTGAGAGAGAGACAGAGTATAAGCAGGGCAGGGGCAGAGAAGGGAGGGAGACACAATCAGAAGCAGACTCCAGGCTCTGAGCGGTCAGCACAGAGCCCTAGGTGGGGCTCAAACTCCTGAACTGTGAGATCATGACCTGAGCAGAAGTGGGACGCATCACCGACTGAGCCACCCAGATGCCCCTAGAGGCAACTCTAGGAGAAAAAAAAAAATAGAGGTTTCAAAGACTCACTGGAGGAATGAATGTTGTGTTTGTGTGTAAGCGTGCGTGTTGGAAATCAACTAGATAGCATTCAGTAAACATTTAGTACATTTGAGATTTAAACAGAAAGCAATGGAATTGCGTCATTAAAACAAGTCAGAATGCAAGACACAAACCCATTAAACTTCACACTGAACCTGAAGGAGTATGACTGAATTTGTTAGCTACCAGAGAATAATGTCCTATTGCAGGATTTAAGGCAAAGAGTAAGCATTTTCATACTTTGATATCACAGACATAAAACACTTCTGTTTTGATACATTTTTTTCTAGAGTAAAAGTATTGATTAAACTAAGTTATCAAAACTGATGCATAAAATTGAACATTATATATATATGTATATGTATGTGTGTGTCTGTGTGTATATATATACAGACACACACATACATATACATATAAAGGGCACCTGGGTGGCTCAGTCAGTTGAGAGCCGGTCTCTCGATTTTGGCTCAGGTTTTGAGATGGAACCCAAGTGGGCTGTGCTGAATGTGGAGCCTGCTTAAGATTCTCCCTCTCTCTTACCCCCCTCCCCTGCTCGTGCTCTAAATAAATAAACAAAATTAGAATGGATACAGAGACACACCCTATATTTAGGCACAGTTATGGGTAAATAGTTCCTTTTACACTTTCCAACTACATGTGAAAATTGGCACTATCATTACACAGAAGCATGGGGCAGTACATATCAATACCTACATGTGCGCATACAATGAGGTCTAGCTCGCAGAAATGCAAGTTAAGGAAATTATCGGATAAACTCAGATTTGTATTCTAGAACTTGTCACTTTTCATGTTTCTTTTCAGTGCTATATTGCATTTTAATGCTTGTGATAATAAAATGAAACCCACATGACTACAGGGAGAGACTGAGGCTAAAGGGTCTCACTTTTATTTTTTTTAATTATCCTGATATTTAATTATCCTGATAATCATCCTCCAAGATACTGACCTCCCTAATCCCGCCACTTACTCCTAGTGGAGGTCTACAAGGACGTGAATAGTAACAGGGTCCATAGCTGTTATTGAACTATTGGAGTGTAATCGGTACACTTTAGAGTAAATGGCCTGATAGTAAAAATTCAGCTTTCCGGGCCGTAAACTGTCTGCGGCAACTACTCAACTCTCATGCTGTGGCACAAAAAGCAGCCATAGAAAATACGTAAACAAATGAGGGTGGCTGTGTTCCAACAGCAGTTTATTTATAGGCAATGAAACTTGAATTCTATATAATTCTTCCATTTTATGAAATTATTTTCCCTGACTTGTTTTTTAACCATCTAAAAATGTAACAGTGATTCTTAACTCAGGAGCTGTACAAAAATAAGATGAAATTGGCCCACAGGTATAGTCTGCAGACCCCTGGGGAAGAATAAGCCAATTTACTAATGGTGATGGTGGCATTTAGTAAGGAGGACTGTCAAGGCCTGAAGCTACACACTTCTAGGAATGACCAGGTATCAGTTCCCAGTGGTATGAATGTGGAATCTTTTTTTTTCTCCCCCTCCCCAACCACCCATTAGAGAATAAACAAAACTCTGATGACTATTTAAACTAGGGAAAAAAAGATACTTCTTTAGGAAAATGATAGAAATTCTGTTATTTTTTCTATAAATAAAATAATGAACACCTTGACAATGAGCAAAGAAGTTTCATAAGCAACAGAGTCACTTTGTAAATTCCTCTCCCTTATTGCAACTATGTAGCCTATTGCTGAAACAGGGCAGACAGATCTTGGCATACTTTCTGGAAGAAGAATGCTAAGGCTCTGCTAATTACATCTACGTTTGTGACCAGAATAGTATCTTTCCAGGTTACTAAGTAGTCTCAGATTCCATATGGGAAATGTGTTTTTGTAGTTCATCACGGACTTTTCATAATAGTAAATTGGTAACATCCTAAGTTTTCAAAAATAATGAATTGAGACAACTAGACAAACATTAAAAATGGAATGAAGCGTAGATACTTAAAAAATATATATATTATATTTGGTAATTATTCACTGACTTCTGGTTACATCAGTATGGCAAGCTAACAAAACCTGAAAAACTTCTAGTGACACCTAGCAATTCTAGATGAACTACATGCTTTCTCAATTATTGTATGGATGGAATCAAGTTCACGAGAAGGAAAATTTGTGCTCCAAAATGAAGGAAGGTACTGAAGCACAGGGCAATTAACCTGTGCGTTGACACTGTAGTTGTTTGGGAAGATGTTTATTGGTCTTGATACCTAAGGGCTTGGGTGTGCAGGGATTAGAAAAGAAATGAAATAACTACATATTTCACAACCACCTCGAGTTTATTTTTCTTCTTTTTTTTTTTTAACAGCGATGCAAGTTAATATGCTCTCTACCATACATATGGATTTCAACTCAATCAACAATACTATAACAATTCTAAACTATTTTTACCCACTTTCCACATGTTGTACTGTATTCATTGCCCTGGCACTGTCTTTGTAATAATCAAATTTTCCTTCCTCAACTCTCTAAAATCTATTTATACAGCACACATCCATTGTTAGCTATTACAGCCTCTCACAAAAATGTTTTCAATATGCAGTTTATATTTTTTTTAGGAAGTCAAATAAACTTTGACTCACAATATTCAAAGCTGATTTGGAAACATTCTGCAAACTCTTTAGAGCTGTCCCAAACTGCATCAAGGGGCAAACACATTAAACTTTTTGCCCAGTATTCAGTGCTATTTTATTCTTAAGTATTGAATATTCCCAAAAAACTTGTCACTACATAGGAGGTCCAAGAAAGGCTTCTCATCTCACCTTTGCATGTTTTTTCCCCTCACAAAACGCATAATAGGATTGACCTGACTTGCAAAAATGTTCTAATTAATGATTAATTTGGAAATGTTCACAAAGCATTAAATACCTGCTAATTATCAAGATGAAAAGGGCCTAATAGCCTCAAATTATCAGCCATGATTTGTCCTTATAAAACTCCTATAATCATAGGCTTTCAACAAGCTTTTCTTTGTTATTGCCAAAAGCTAGAGCACAGAATTATAGAGCAATTCTAACAGGATAAAGAATGTTTTCCTCTATTCAGAGTAGAGTCTATTAAAGATAAAAAAATAAATGTGTGTTTTGCTAGTTATGAAACAGCACATATCATACACTCAGCCTAATAATAATTAAAATTTCCTAATTAGAAAATATTCAGACTTAGTTGAAATTTAAATATGTAGTACATATATGGAAAAATAAAAGTTACTTGTGTACCAATTGTTTCTGTCCTAATCTTTGGTCTTTTCTAAATGTAATTGGGATGATGGTTATATGTATAGAATTTCTGGAGTTCATAAATAGGCTGGTTACAAATGTTGACTGAAACACCAGTAATTGTGTCACAAATACCTTCCTGCTGTCTCTAAGCTCTGCTCTCGTTTTCCCATCACATCCCTTTGCCTTCTCTACTTCCCCGTCTCCTAGTCACATACTATTTCTATGTTAAGTCCCTACTCCACCAAAAAGCTTCTTGATTAGTGTTATGTACCTAGTTGCTAAATTCAGTCAAGACTCTGTGGTCCCCTTGTTAGTTAATCTCTGTGCAAGCATTTGATACTGTTGATCTTTGGTCATTCAACTACTTACCTCTTGCACGTTTAGCAGCAATGTTTGGATTTTTCTCACATTCCCAGTCCCTTTATTTCAGTGGTTATGAGAACTTTTCCCCCTTCTGTTACCTTCTTATGTGCTGTCATCTCCCCAGGATACTTTCTTCGGCCTTTTAGCTCTCTACATATTATCCCTGAGAAATCCCAATCTACGGGTATAAATTCAAACGCCAACTGCATGCCGATAACTTCAAAATCCCTAACTGTCCTTTCCCTACACCCAGAAAACAAAATCCCCCTGCTTTTATAATACAGTATAGATAAAAGACTTTATATGATTAGATTAGAAAATATACATTTAATTATAATGTTTGAGAAATTAGTACTTACATATGAATTTCTAAAGAAACAAAAAAATATATATGAGGAGAGAAAACCACACATGCTGTGATTTAACAATGGATACCTATGAGGCGACACAGCATCTTTATTTCTTTAGGCTTTCAGAAGTTCTAATTCTCCACACTGTATGTTGATATGATAAAGACTTGATTGGTGTCAGCTTTGTTTATTGACTAACATGCATTAATATAAAGCATGAAATTCATAAATCATGAATTTAAGAAATATGATTATTCTTGAGAATCCCCTCTGATCACTATTTTGTTATTTTGACAGCCAAAAAAAGAGATGGCCTGGTATTTTTCATTCCAGGAACTCTTTCTGTCTAGGTTTTCTTTTATGTCCGCAGATGCTGTCATTTTAAACCATTCCATCTTTGCTCTAATATTTACATAATGTATCTCTCTACCATTTCGCAGCTATGTGACTTTGATATATTTCTTAGCCTTTTTCTGCCTCAGTTACCTCATTTGTAAAACGGGGTTAATAATCATCTGCCCCATGGGGTTGTAGTGAACATTAAATAGATTATTTGCTACATAATTATTTCTAGCATTAGTAGTATATACCAACTTTTAAGAAGATGTACCAATTCTTCAATTATCACAAATATGTGTGTGTATACACACACACACACACACACACACACACACACACACTTGCCTCTCCAATCAAATGCTTGGAATTCTTATCTTTTATGTCAGACCTGAACATTACATTTATATAATCCTCATCAATGCAAAGAATAGAAGCAACACCACAAAAGCAAATGAACACAGCAGAAAAATAGGTTAAGTGAAACGGACTACCAAGAGGAAGAGAACTGAAATACAAAATAAATTATGGGGGCTCCTAGGTGGCTCAGTCAATTAAGCATCCCACTTCAGCTCAGGTCATGATTCAGCCCCACATTGGGCTCTCTGCTGTCAGCCCGGAGCCCTCTTCAGATCCTTTGTGTCCCTCTCTCTCTGCCCCTCATCCCGTACATGCACACCCGCTCTCTCAAAATAAACATTTTTTAAGTGTCTTTTAAAAAAACAAAATAAATTATAAGGAAAAATATGAAAAAAAATATTCTGGGACAAGTAAAGAATGTTAAAGATTGGCTAAGAATTTTGAACACATGAATATTTGGAGTCCCTGGAGAAGAAAACCAAAGCTAAGAAAGAAGACAGTACAAAAAATATAATTGAAAAAAATTTTAATCAACTAATTTGAAATTGAATCTTGACACAGCCCTAGCACACTAAGAATATTAACCTGAATGTACAACACCAAAGTATAAAATTATTGTGTATTTTTAAGAATTTTTTGAGTATCCAGGGAAAAATAAGGAACATCACATATAGGGGAAAGAATTTTAGACTATTATCAGATGCTTTGAGAACACTTTTTTTTTTTTTGCATTTAAAAAAAGTAGAGTATTTAAATATTGAAAAAAATAATGAGCAAAGAATTTTAGGAAGCAAAGAATTTTAAGCCCTACAAAACTAATCAAGTACAAATGAACAAACTTTTCAACACACAAGGAATCAAGGAATTCTGTTTGCTTAGAAACTTCATCAAGTATTTACCTAAGAATGAGCCTCAGAAAACCAGAATGACTAGAGGGACAACACTGTAAGCAAAGTTGACAAGCACTAATTAATACTTGGACAACGCTTTAAGATTAAATGAGGTTTCAAAGAGGGTATATACAGTATGTAATGAATATATGTTCTGATGATGTCAATATAGTACAACTATTTTTAGACAATGAGAGGAATGGAAAGGTATATGAAAATATTTCAAGGTGCTCTATAATCATATTGGTGATGATAGGATTATTGGCATTCCAGGACTGTGTATAAAATATGGAATAAAACAACGAAGTAATTATGGGGTATTCTATGTCTTTTCTAATTAATCTCTGTGTCCTTGAGAACCTGGATTCTCAGTATGTTAAAATTAATGCACATGCAGTAGAGACTAGGTTAATAAAAGCTCTATGATTTGAATTAGAATTGGAAATTTATTATAATATCCAGATTTTATACACACACACCCACACACATATATTTATATATATAAATCCTAGCTATGTCCACTGAAATGGGCTGGAAGTGTGACTAAATCAGTAGGCAAGATCATCGCTATCATGCAGATTATGGTCTTAAAATACTATTTAAAAAAAAGAACGAGCAAGAAAGAGGGCTTCTTGGAGAAAGGCTGATTCCAGGGCTAGGGCAGGAGATGTACACGATGAACCTTGATAACCTTTTATTTTCAGATAGGAAGGAAACTATCACAGACTACTATCATTAGGAATCTGTTGAAGAGCATCTCCATGTCCATTGGTGGAATAAGATTTAATAACGATAATAATGAAAACATATGTTGACCCTGCTCTTAGCACAGAGCCTGCTTGGGATTTTCGCTCTCTGTGTCTGTCTATCTGTCTGTCTGTCTGTCTCTCTCTCTCTCTCTCTCTCTCTCTCCCTCCCCCCCTCCCCTACTCAGGTGCACATGCTCTCTCAAAATAAAACACGAAAAGAAATTTAAATAAAAGAATAAATGAATTCAGTAAAGTTGCAGGATACAAATTGTTGTGTTCTGTACACTAATAAACTAGCAGAAAAAAATTAATAATCCCACTTACATCAATAAGAATACACCTAGAAAAAAAATTTAACCAAGGAGGTGAGAGACCTGTATTCTGAAAGCTAAGACATTGATAAGAGAAATGGCAAATAACACAAATAAGTGGAAACATATAATGCTCATCTATTAGAAGAATTAACATTGTTAAATGTCCACATTACCCGAAGGAATCTACAGATTCAGTGCAAGAATAGTGACATCACAAAGATGGTGACCAAGACATCACTGAGAGGATCCTAGAACACTGGGGTAAAGGTGATGACACCCTTCCATCATAGAGAAAAGACTGCATTAGAAGGGTAAAAGCAGCAGCTACTGGTTGACTGCATTGCCCCTCCAAGCCAATGTGGCACCGTTCAGAAGGGTTTCCCAGGAGCCTTCAGTTGCTTCACTGGGAGAAGAGAACCTGGGATGAGGGGGGTACAACCAGTCTTCCCCAGCATTTTCAGTTTCTTTGTGGGGGCGCCTACTCTGATCCTGCTGCACCACAGGGAATCTGCAGGGCTCAACCATTGGGAATCTAACAATGATGGAGAAGGGGGGTGAAGGGCTTACAACAACTAGCATACAGATCTGGGCAGACCAAATTCATACCTGCCATGCTCAAGTAGTAATCTCAGCCAGTGGCTTTGTCCATCTGCACAACCAAGTTGGGGACACATTCGGACCAGGGAACGTGGTGGGATGCAGATCTGCCTGAGATTCTTCAGGAGGAGTTTTGCCCACCCTAGAGTCCATTTGTCTCACCCAAAAAAAGGAGCTGAATCACAGCCCCATTCAGTGTGGCGAGTATCCTCCAGCCCCATGTGATCATAAGGGCCAGGGACAAGTCCTGGGAGCACTGGAGCTGAGAGGCAGAGCCAATAATTTGCAGAGCAAAGCCAAGTGGCCGTGTTTGCAGCTTTACTGTCTTCAGAGATGCTTCTCCAACAGCCTCCTGGCAGGATATCTAATTTGTAGCCCTGTTCATTATTAAATACGGCTTTATCTTTTCTGACCAGGGAACCTAACCATAGCCTGTAGAAAGCTGTACAGCCCATTCAGCAGCCCTATGTACTGTGGCACTTACATGGAGAGCGAAGCCTATAGCTTCCCCCATCTGCAAAACTGGTGGCCTCACTCAACCAAGAAAGGCAATGCATATTCTGGTCTAATTTGGATCCCCAAACAATGACTTATCTAGACCCTGAGTCCTGTCCTGCTGCTAGGGCAAGGGAGGTTAATTCATAGCCCCAACTTCTACTGAATATAATACCCAGTCCTGACCATTTAGTAAGCCTGACTAGAGAGTCCAGGCAACCATGACACCCAGCCTACAGCCTCCGATCCAGCAGTACTATGTAACAATTCTCACCCAGTGACACACACCCTTATGCCCATATTCAAACAGTGGTCTTGTCCCCAAATAATTAATAACAGGCTCCACCTTCCCAAGGACATTACCAGCAGGCACACCCAGAAACCCAGGCTAAGCTAACCAGTGAAAAATTGCCCCTGCCAAGGCAAACCTGTACAGTCTGGAAGAGTAGTCCCATTACTCAAATGCACATATACCAATGTAAGAAATCAGGGACCATAAAGCCAAATGCAAAAGAATGAAACGGGACTACTATCTTATATCACTATCTCATACACAAAAATTAACTCAATTGGATTAAAGATTTGAACAGAAGACCTGAAACCATAAAATCTCTAGAAGAAAACATAGGTACACTTTGACATCAGTCTTGGCAATGAATTTTTGGACTGCTACCAAAAACAAAGGCAACAAAAAGCAAAAAATAAACAAGGAAGACTATGTCAAAATAAAAACCTTTTGCACAACAAAGGAAACCATCAACAAAATGAAAAGGCAACCTACTGAATGGAAGATTATATTTGCAAATCATGCATCTGATAAGGCATTAATATCCAGAATAAAGAACTCATGCAACTCAATAGCAGAAAATAAACAGTTCAGTTAAAAAATGGACAGAAGACTTCACATTTTCTCCAAAGAAGATACACACTTGGCTAAAAGGTACATGAAAAGGTGCTCAACATTACTAATTAGAGAAATAAAAAATTGAACCCCCAAGGAGAGATCACCTTATACCTGTTAGAATGGCCATTAAGGAAAAAGCAAGAAATAACAAGCGTTGATGAGGATGTGGAGAAAAGGGAAGCCATGTGTATTGCTGGTGGGAATGTAAATTAGTGCAGCCATTATGGAGAAAGGTATGGAGGTTCCTCAAAAACTTAAAAAAGAACTACCATAAGATTCAGCAATTCCACTTATGGGTATTTACTAGAAGAAAATAAAAACACTAACTTGAAGAGATTTCTGCCCCCCTGTGCTTACTGTAGCACTAATTAAAATAGCCAAGATATTAAAACAACCCAAGTGTCCATCAATGGATGACCGGATTACAAAAATGTGGCATGTATACACACACATGAAGAAAATCTTATACAAAAAGCAAATCTTGGCATTTGTGGCAACCTGAATGGACCTTGAGGTTACATGCTAAGTGAAGTAAGTCAGAGAAAGCAAATACCATATGATCTCACTTATATATGGAATCTTAAAAAAAATAAACAAATAAAAAAATCTGAACTCTTAGGACACCTGAGTGGCTCAGTCAGTTAAGCATCTGACTCTGAATTTTGGCTCAGGTCATGATCTCACGGGTTGTGACATTGAGCCCAGCAGCAAGCTCCTTACTGAGCCTGATTAAGAATCTCCCTCTTGGGGCGCCTGGGTGGCGCAGTCAGTTGAGCGTCCGACTTCAGCCAGGTCACGATCTCCCGGTCCGTGAGTTCGAGCCCCGTGTCAGGCTCTGGGCTGATGGCTCGGAGCCTGCAGCCTGTTTCCGATTCTGTGTCTCCCTCTCTCTCTGCCCCTCCCTGGTTCATGCTCTGTCTCTCTCTGTCCCAAAAATAAAATAAAAATGTTGAAAAAAAATTAAAAAAAAAAAAAGAATCTCCCTCTCCCCTCCGGCCTCCCCTCCGCCTTCTCCAACACACCCCCCAAAAACTCTGAACTCTTTGATACAGACAACATACTGGTGATTGCCAGAGGCTGAGAGGTAAAATGGATAAAGGGATTCAAAAGGTACCAACTTTCACTCATAAAATAAGTCATGGGTAGGTAATATGGTGGCTATAGTTAATAATATTGAGTTACATATTTGAAAGTTACTACTGAAGAGTAGATCTTAAAAAGGAAAAAAGTTTGTAACTGTGTATGGTGATGGATGATAACTAGACTTGTGATCATTTGGCAATATATACAAATATGGAATCATGCTGTACACCTGAAACTAATAGATGTCATTTATACCTCAATAAAAACAGAAGAAAATATTGTTAAAAATCATTTTAAACTAATGTTAAAATTTGTATGGTTTTTTTACTCCTATTCTATATACACCCATTTGTACACTTAAGATCCTACTGAGTAAATAGATTTGCATTCTCCTTTTTATTTTACACTTGGTATTCATTATTATTTAAAACCTGTAAATAGATTCTAAACACCTCCTCTAACAAATGAATAATATTTGATCATATGAAAATACCCCCTTTAAATTCCATTAAGGGTGAGGCATATTATTTACAATTATGAAAAATGCAGACTATATATACGTATTATACATATGACAGAGTCACTCCCATAAAACTGTGCCAATTTGGGGTGCCTGGGTGGCTCAGCCAGTTAAGCTTCCAACTTTGGCTCAAGTCATGATATCATGGCTTGTGAGTTTGAGCCCCACATCGGGCTCTGTGCTGACATCTCAGAGCCTGGAGCCTGCTTTGGATTCTGTGTTTCTGCCTCTCTCTACCTCCCCCACTGAATCCCCCAACCCCCCTCCCCAGCGCTCTCTCTCTCAAAAAATAAACATTAAAAAATAAAAAAAACCTGCCAATTTAACTGAAACAAAAAATTAAAATTTATGCTAATTTGACAGGCAGAAAACTATAGCTTTTTATAATTCAGTTCTACATTTATTTCCTAACTTTATTATATATTTAATGCTGATTAAAATTTATTTTGTGAATTTTAGAAAACTTTTGACCATATTTAAGATGAATTGTTCATCTCTTTGTTGTTCATTTGAATATAATTTGCCATTATACATTACGTATATAAATTTTTACACAGATATATGCAGTTTGCTCTTTGATAAGTGTGAGTTTCCTTTTAAGGCAGTTAGTCATTTTTATGTAATCAAGTTCAGGTCTTATATATACAATAAAAATCATAAACATAAAAACCTATCAACTTTGGCATATCCTAATAATTCCAAGCAAGCCACGGGCCATGCGTTCTGCCCACACTCAACAGGGGTGATGACACAAAGGCACAAATAACAGCAGGCAGGGGTCACTGGGCAAGAGGCACCTAGAGTCTGGCCAACAGATTTACAACGGAAGAGATACTGCAGATCTGAGAACTTTCCACTGAGGTCCTTTTATGTCCTGTCCTCCACAATTGTTCCCCCTCACCTTCCTTGCATGACCTTAGCCCTCGAATATTCCTCCTCAACTCTTTTAAATAAAATCCAAATCACAAAAACAATGCCAGCTAATTTTACAAGGACAACTTCTCTCAAGATAACTTTCTGAAAGTGAAATGAAATTCAGGTGAACACCTCCTTGCAACAACTTATTATAAAATTCTGCCCTCTTCCCCCATGTTAGAATGCTCCTTTAAAATTTCTCAAGCACAACATTGTCCAACAAAGGCTTATACTAATTGTAATCAGGTGGATTTCTTCCATAATCCATTGGTGAGTTGATATTTTTTTCCTTTGTTTTTTTTTCCCCACTTAGAAAAATGTCAGCAAAATCTGCCTAACTTCTTGATACAGCTCAGAACATTTATTTTAGTTCAGTTTCTAAAAATGAAATAATCTAAGACTGTGTATTTTTCCAATCAGTTTGACTCCAGATACTTCTCATAAAATTTGACAGGATATTCATGATATTTTTTGAGACACAGCACACATGCATGTGCTCGTGTGAGCAGGAGAGGGACAGAGGAAGAGAGAGAATCTTAAGCAGGGTCCATGCTGTCAGCAGAGCTGGGAGCAGGACTCGATCTCACTACCTTGATATCATGACCTGAACTGAAATTAAGAGTCAGACACTTGACTGACTGAACCGCCCAGACACCCAGATATTCATTATTCTCTAAATGAAAGTGTATGTATTTATGTTCTCTATTCAATATAAAGACATTATTAAATTCCTAAACTGGGGTTTTCTTCCAGAAATTTGTTATCAATTTCTACTTTTATACCATAATGGTCAAAAATAAAGCTCAAGAAATTATAGATGTTATTATGTCTTACTTGTGTTTACTGTGAAGAAAGGTATTGTCAATTTTTGTATACGTTTTAGAAGAGACATTTTTTGATGATAATTTGATTCAAAAGTAAATAGGATCCAATTCAACCTTGATAATTAAAGAATTTGGAAATTCTCTGGCTTTTCTTTGAATGGTAGTGGTGTTCAAAATATACAATGTTCAGGGCACCTGGGTGGCTCAGTCAGTTAAGTGCCGAACTCTGGATTTCAGCTCAGGTCATGATCTCATGGTTCATGAGATGGACCCTATGTCGGAGGCTCTCTCCTTGCTGATGGCACATAGCCTGCTTCAGATTCTGTCTCTCTGCCCTTCCCCTACTTGTGTGGGTCTGCATGCTCGCTCTCAAAACAAATAAACTTAAAAAAAAAGTCTACAATGTTCCATGTATTGTCCTTACAATCATAGGAGAAAATTATTTTTAGAACTGTATTTTGTTCCTTTGTGCAAATATAAATTTATCTTTTATTGCCTTTTACACGCTTTATTTTTCCTGTTAACTTGCCACTTTTTAGAGCTGTTTTTATTAAAATAGAAATTATGTGCTTGTTTGGATGGATGTTTATTCTTTTATTTATATTTCTTTCATATTCATGTTTTCTCTAAGTTGGTATAGTAGAAATCAGACATCTGTGCTATATATTCTACCTTCTCAGAAGTTCTAAAGACTGTTTTAGGTCTGTGATCGTTTGAAAGGAATGCCTAGTGCATTTATCTCTACTTGTAGTCACATTTGTGTGTATTATGCCTCTTCTCTGTGTGGATACCGAAACCACTTCTGCCTTCTCATTAAAGAAAAGGAACCTGACATTTTCCTTCCTTTACCTTTTCTTTTTCTACCACCAAATATTTTTAAAATGTACTCTAAATATGTAGTCCCTTCTTATTAACCAATGAGATGGACTTTTAAAAAATATTCTAAGTTTCATGAAAACTTTGGCATTTGCCTTTTATGATACGCTATTAAAAGAGGTATTTAGTTACTTCAGCTTTCAGCTCAGACATAAAAAAGGCTTGGAAGTTTTCATTCTTGTTCTTTTTTTTGTAACAAGAAAGAAGCTTTACTGAAAAATCCATGATTTTTGTCGGACCCATCAGAAAATTAAGGTTGCAGAGCAAACCATCACGCTGCAATCAGGAAAGACAGGTGGATACAGAGAACAGCTAAGATCAGCTTACCTGGAGAAAATGACTTTGTCGCTATAAACTTGTAAGAATTCTTGAATGGTAGCTTTCATGAGTTGTGGGAAGCTGACTGTAGAGTAGCATGAATAAGAAAGTCCTCCGGGCCACGGTCTTAGCAGCCATCCACTTTTGTGAGGTTTACATCTAGGAAATCCACCAGCTTCTCGCAGTGAAGAGCCAGGAGAAAAATCTTTAGGTTTCTGTCAGGAGAGAAAAAAATAATTTGGAGGCACCTGGGTGGCTCAGCCGGTTAAGCTTCCAACTTGGGTCAGGGCATGATCTCACTGCTTGTGAGATCGATCCCCAAGTCAGAGTCTCTGCTGTCAGCACAGAGCCTGCTTCAGATCCAATCATCTGTCCCTCTCTTCTTCCCCCTCCCCCCCCTCAAAAAAATAATTGAACTCCTTTCAGAAAATTTTCCATAACGAAGACCAACACTGAAAGGGAGACTTTGAGCCTTATTTGACCTGTTGGAAGGGCAGTTCCCTGGATGTTCTGTCTCATCTTGGGGATTTGGGGGAGACTTATAAATAGTAGTGAAGTTTAAAAAAACAGGTATGGGGCCCACTAAAAGCCTCACATTTAATCATAGGATTATAGGGGCGCCTGGGTGGCGCAGTTGGTTAAGCGTCCGACTTCAGCCAGGTCACGATCTCGCGGTCCGTGAGTTCGAGCCCCGCGTCAGGCTCTGGGCTGATGGCTCGGAGCCTGGAGCCTGCTTCCGATTCTGTGTCTCCCTCTCTCTCTGCCCCTCCCCCATTCATGCTCTGTCTCTCTCTGTCCCCAAAATAAATAAACGTTGAAAAAAAAATTTTTTAAATAAAAAAATAAAAAAAAAATCATAGGATTATAAAATTTCTATCCCCCACACCCTACCACCACATCACCACCGAATCAATAAAATAACGAACGGGTTACAGCTAAAAGAACGGCAAGATACAGACTCTATTTAATAAAATCGTAGGAAAAACAAAAACAACAGAGCAAACGGAAGCACCTGAGACGATATTGTAGCCTCTGACACCTCTAGCTTTATCAGCCATTAAACACACACCAACTCTTTGCCAGATTAACGGAAATTTCACCCTAAAAATCTATTTATGTCAGCAACTATTATCTGGTACATCATGTCTGTACTTTTAAAATCAATAAAATAGTTGTAGTCTGACATATAAAGAGCTTAGAAGTCACCACTACCAACCTCAGAAGAAAAAGCGTCGAACAAACTAAAAAGCAAACCTCTCTTCTTAGATCCATGGGAGAATTCAGGCCAAAGGGCAAATCACTGGCTGAAATACCGCAGAGGTAAATACAATCACAACTTCCTGGGAGCAGAAATCACAGCTGGAGTACATCAGGAACACTTAAATCATAATCAACTCATTGCTGAAGACTGAGTGTGAATTAGTTGGAGAGATAACTCCTGGGGTGTCAGCCTAAGGGGTGCAACCCCGCATTTATGAGTTTTACCCCCAGGTTTACGAGTTTTAACTCCACGTGCCTCCCCACGTTCCCACCGTGAAGAAGGGAGAAAAATCCCCTACAGGGGAGGGTAAAATAACCATTTCACATACACTCTGAGGGTTCTGTTCTCGATAATGAAGTCCTGACTTCAAGGGGAATTATTCTACAGAGCCTAACCAATGTGAGTTATGCCAGAGCCTAATCTATTTAGGGGAAGGAAAATAACCAAATCCAGCCCCTTGCAGCTTTCCCGTCTCACCTTTGGGGGGGGGGGGGAATGAGAAGTGCTTGAGAAGGACGCAGCTTTATTAGCCCACTAAAGACTGAGACATCACGTAGGAATGTGGAATGTTCCCCATCCCATAACCCATGCCACCCACCATGTCTAGAAGGTGCCTGTACAGGGGATTAAAGCTGAAAGCAAATGCAAAGCTCAGGCTCTGTTTAAATAGTGTCAAGGGAAGTCCAAAAGCGACTGCAGAGACAAAAACAAGAACGTGAGAGATTTTAGGCTCTGATGGCTACAGTGACAGCAAATGATAAATACTGCGTAACCCCTAGCCAGATAAATGTAAACCCTCACACTAAATTCCTCATTCACTTCTTTCACTTGTCAATATGCATTTAAATTTCATCTATGTATTTTCATGGCCTATTTCTCTCTTATTGCTGAAGAATATCCCACTGTAAAGGTGTATTATGGTTTATCTACTCACATATTGAAATATATTCTGGTTGCTTCCAGGTTTCGATGATTATGAATAAAACTATTAAAAACATACATGTTCAGTTTTTGTGTAGACGTAAGTTTTAAAATCAGGTAATTATCTTGGAGTACACTTGATGCATTTTATGGTAAGAGTATGTTTAGTTTTATGAGAAATTGCCAAGCTGTCTTACAAAATAGCTATAACATTATGCATTCCCACCAGCGATAAAAAAGGATTCCTGTTCCTCCACATTCTTGCCTGCATTTGTTGCTGTCAGTTTTGTTTGATTATAGACATTCTAATAGGTGTGTTGTAATATCTCATTGTTGCTTAGATCTGCAAATCCCTAATGACATAAGACGTTGAGCCTATTTTCATATGGTTATTTGCCATCTGTATATCTTCTTAGGCAAGATTTTGTTCACATCTTTTGACATTTTTTCATTAGGTTGTCTATTCATTTTTTAATTAGCTTGTCTATCTTCTTATGGTGAATTTTAGGAGTTCTTTGTATACATATCAAATGTGCATTTTGCAACTATCTTTCCCAGAGTGGCTTGTCTTTTTATTCTCTAACAGTGTCTTTTGAGGAACAGAAGTTTCAAATCTTAATAAAAATCTTTTTTTTCCAAAAGATTCAATGCCAAATGTGAGATCACCTAGATTTCCTCCTATCATTTTTCCTAGATGTTTTGTAGTTTTGCCTTTAATATATATAAGTTTATGATCCATTCTGAGTTAATCATCTACCTAAGGTTCAATTTCTACTACATACATTTATATACATGGACATCCATTTGTTGGGGAGACGGTCCTTTTACAATTAAGTTGCCTTTGCTCCTCTGTTAAAAATCTATATGTGGTTGACCCCTGAACAACACTGGTGTAGACTGCATGGGCCTACTTATATATGGAATTTTTACAGTACAGTACTATAAATGTATTTTATCTTCTTTATGATTTTCTTAATAATATTCTTTTCTCTAGCTTATTTTACTGTGATAACACAGTATGTAATACAGGTAATATACAAAATATTTATTATCAACTGTTTATGTTATCAGTAAGGCTGTTAGTGAAGTTTTGGGGGAGTCAAGTTAAACACAGATTTCCAACGGAATGGAGGATCGACATCGCAAACCCCATGTTGTTCAAGGCTCAACTATATGTGGACTATGTATATGTGGCTCTATTTCTGGGCTGTCTACTCTGTTCCATTGATTCACTTGTCTATTCTTTTACCAATACTGTGTTAGCTTGATTATGATAGCCCTATAGTAAATCTTGAAATTGGGTATGTATGGCCTCCAATTTGGTTCTTTTTCTTAAGTACCGTGTTGGTGTGTTTTTTTGTTTTTGGTTTTGTTTTTTGGTTTTTTATTTTTTTTGTCTTCTATGTCTTGCAATTTTTTCTCAATAGCCTACTATTTTGTACTGGGTGAAAAGAATCAGTATAAATAGGTCTTTAGTACTGTGGTGATGAGATGAGGGAGGGGAGGGATCTTACTCTTTTAAGGAGCCTGTAACTCTCACATGTGGACTTCACAAGTGTTTCTTTACTCTTTTTCTCTCTTGTTAGGTGAGATGAGATGGCTACAGGGCTGGAGTTGGGTATTTCTTTTCCTCCAAGTCAGTTAGACTCAGATAATACCCCAAGAGCTAGACTTTGGTTAACTACTTTCCCCGGGGGGCAGATCTCATAAAGAAGTACAGAATGCTTTGGCATATCTCAAAATAGTTTCTTCTCCCCTTGCCAAAAGCACAAGGAGATTTTTCTCTGATATATAACCTAGTGAGGCTCTTAGAAATAAATCTTATAATTACGGTGGGAAGGAGTATGACTTGGTACCTTGGAGTTTCATTCTCAGAGCTGTCCATATTGAGCCTTCAGCAACTCATGGCACTGGTTCCCATAGTATTTTCCACTCATGAGTCTCTGCTCTGTACTCAGTGCTCATGACTGTATTCATCTATCAGAGTTGCAAGCTGTGATTTAGCCCGTGTTTTCCCCTCTCCTAAGAATCCTAGAAGAGTTGTTGATCTGTCCGTCTATTCAGCTGTTTAATTGCTGGAACAGTGTGGCAACTTCCAAGTTCCTTACGTGCAGAACTGGAAATCAGAAGTCTTATATTAGATTTTTAAGCAAATTTAACTGATGGCTGAAGGTTTTTATATTCAACTTTATATACCAAGATAGAAAGTTTTCTTTTAAAATTATTATCAAATTCTGTCCAAGGACAAACTTGGTGAAGTCACATAAAAATTAGCCACCCGCAAATTGTAATATGGGTCAAGAAGTTCAAATTATTAGCAATACCTTTTATCTCTTTGTTTGCTACTATTGCTCACTGTTTTCTCTAACTAGGTTACAACCCTTCAAAATAATTATTTAAACTTTTTGTTCTTTTAAATTTCAGTGCCTTAGGGCAAAACTATGATCCTCCTGTTATGGAATTATTGTCCTTTGACCTCAAAAATATATGCACTCAAGTTGTCTTCAGTCATCAAGATTCAATGTTTGTCAGCATTCACAGTACTGGCAGGTATATTGTTTCGACAATATGTTTTTCATCTGATATATATTAAAAACATAATGTAACACATGACCAACTAATTTGAGGACTTAATTTGCTATATGAAGTAAGGAGAAATTCCAGAAGAGGAAAAAAAAGTGTGGTCATTTATTAAACAATTTAACATAGAAACAGAACTGTAGTCTCTGATAAAGTATTGTGAACCTCTTCCAGGCAATGCAAATTTCCAATTATTTGAACTCAGTCATATAGAAACAAAAATTATGCAATGTTATTATAATAGATTTAAAATGTAGTAATTAACCAGATAATGAAAGAAAAATGAATAATTCCATTGTTCCACCTTATCTTGATTAACATTTAATAATGTCCATCAAAATAGACATTGTAAGCATTAAAAGAACAGAGGTAAAATTTAACTCTTTATTATTGTGATTAAGTCCATGAGTTCACCTTTCAAAAACATTTGAGTATTTGAGTGTTGAGTATTTGAAAACTTGATATTTAATTTAACTTTTAAAGAGAAGCATGTTTTATCCTTATTTAGTGGAGTGAAATCCCTGTTTTGCCAAAAGTACTCCCTTTAATATTCTCCTCTTTAGGTGTTGATGAAATACAAATACAGCGTTCATTTTTGGTAACTGCAAAAAATCTAGACTTTTGCAACTTGTATTCAACAAAATCTATTTTTTGAAAGATATTTTGTATTTACCTGATCACATTAGGAAATGACAAAATTTGTTTTATGCAGAGATTAAATGTGTTATAATAATGAAAAAGAGAGAACTTCATTGCATAATTTTAATTTCAATACAATAATTGTCTTCACCTAGCACAACATTATGGTAATATAGCTGAAACAACATAAAAATAATAAATATTTTTAAAGTACCTAACTTTATTGTTTGAATCTTTAACTTAAATAGCAAATTCTTTTTTTTTTTTGATAAATAATATGACCTCAGTACAATCTTTGTCATATAACAAACAGTATATAAAATAAAATATTTAATAGCATATACTAGGGTATTTTACTCCACAATGAAACTAATTTTCTGCTAAGGTAAAAATGGACTTCACAATCAATCTAAAAAATTAAAATATTAAGTTTGTAAAGTTAGCTTTTGCATTTCCATAAGAGTATACTTTCCAAATTACTTATATAAAATTATTTTTCTAAAACATAGCTTTTGTTTTTAGTAATGTTCCTATGTATGAATAATTTCTTAAGATTTCATTTATTTATGGTCACAACTGGGTACACTTTCAGAAGTACTTCTTTCAAACATCATATTATTGTCCCGATTACTTTCTTTAAAACTTTTTTTAAAATTTATTCATCTTTCAGAGATGGAGAGAGACAGAGGATGATCAGGAGAGGGGCAGAGAGAGAGGCAGACACAGAAAATGAAGCAGGCTCCAGGCTCTGAGCTGTCAGCACAGAGCCCCACATGGGGCTCAAACCCACAAACTGTGATATCATGACCTGAGCTGAAGTAGGATGCTTAACCGACTGAGCCACCCAGGTGACCCATCCTGATTACTTTCTTATGACATGCTTGTCTGACATATAATTGAAAGATGATTTCATATCATAAAATTTCACATAATGTCAAAAATCAAGAAATTTTACAGTTATTTTGATTTTTGTAGCAGTTATAAGGCAATTGTCAAAAAAAAAATCTGGTATTAATCTAGCAGTATAATTATCTCAGTCAGTGAGCCTGCATTTTCATTTTCTTCATCCTATTCTACAATTCATTTTCTCTTCATCCCGAATAAAATAAATTCAGTTTGCTGATTAATGAGCTCAGCTAGCTGCCTGCATCCAATTTTGTTCAATTTCTCCATCATGAGTACATTTATGTCTTGAATTTAATTTTGTACATCACTTTTTTGAGAAGTCCCTTTTTTTATCTCATTCCTGTTTTGGTCCATGGCAAAGCTAATTATCTATCTTTTACGAATAGCTGTAAAAATCTTAACAAGTTGTTATATCAGAGATGGAAACTAAGTTCTCAAATTCTTCTATTGGGTGTTTTTCTTATTAAACAAAAGAATGCATGTGTGTTCCAACAGTAGTGATTAAAACTTATTCAAAAATTTTAAATGATGTAATGAATTTAAAATCACTGACACTTTTAAACTAAACAGAGACACATTTCAATGATGGGCAATCTATCAAAATAAGGAAAAGAGTCTACTGGTAGGACTTAATACACCCTCAATATCTTTAATTCACATCTATTTCATGCAAACACATCTAAGAATATACTGAACTGTAATGATTTCATTAATGTTTTGTCTTTGTGATGCATAGTTAAATATTATAAGGAAGCATCTCTTCCAAAAAAATTATATGACAAAGAGAATAACCCTTGTGAGAGCAGAGAGCTTGAATCACCCTATAATGAAATCATCATGATTTAATCACAAGCCATGCTTCTTATTGTTTGAGTCTGGGGAGGAGTAGACACCAAATGTCCCCATATCACCAGTTTTACTATTGTGGCCAAATTCATTTTAATGGACTATTGGAGACAAACAGAAGAGAGTATAGGCAGTTCATGGTAATTTACATACTGGTGAAGTAATCTAGCTAGAAAACTCTTCACAGTGTATGTATTAGTTTAACTTAAAATCACAAAATAATCAGACAAAACTAGTTTGGAAGTCAAAAATTTCTACTTATATTCATGAGATCTAATAGGACAGCATTAATCTTAGTAAAGGATTATGAACATGTGTGTAATTTTCCAACACTAAATTAGAGTTACTTTCTTTTTATCTTTTTCTAAATATTATCATTCAGAATATATATACACCTCTATCTCTGTAAGAGAGACTGGATAAAAATCACAAAATTGGCCAGAGTTCTTCTTACTACCACATTTTCATACTAACTAAATTTATCTTCTCCTTTTACTTTCATGTCTGCTCCCTTCTAAGCGTCTAACATATAATTATTTGTAAAAAGGTAGAACTGACTTCTCACCAGTCCTTTTTAAACTTTTTTTTTAATATTGCAGACGAAGTAGAGAAAATGTTTATTGACTAATACAGTCTTTAGCTCTGACACTTTAGGCATTTTTCTAATAAGGTTATTAGACCTTTCAAGGAAGTGTACTACATTTGTTTGCTCTTAATGTGAAGAACCTTAAAGTATAAAGTATGGATGAAGGCATGGCAAATTCAGGAGTCCTTCCCTTTTCCTAACAGAACTGACTGGGAAACTACCTGGGGAAGGCTGTTCCAGAATAAACCATTTGAAAATGACAGAGTATGTACACAGGATTTGCAATTTTATATACCAGTTCATTTTGAGATTATAGAAGTACCATTAAAATCTTTCTGATTGAGTCCTTACCAATTTGCTGTATGATTAGAAGCATTAACATATAACATATTTGCCAAAATATGCCAGGCAAAATGTAACTCCTTCTGGGTATCAGTTTATACTGACCTAAGCTTCATAATTTGCAACATAATAAAACATTTATTAAACGCAGTTTCACCTAAGGTATTATATAAAACAAAATAACAATTCATTCAATACCTCTCTTAGAAGTGTTCTTTGATGAAAGTGAGTTGGGCAAGAAATATGTCTGGTTTGTTTATTATTCTTGTGCCACAGTGATTAGCACTGTGCCCAGGGCAAAAGAGGCAGTGCTATGTTAAGTAAATAACTTCTGGAGGGATCATGATGTAATCTTTGTGCTTTAAAAACGTGCTTAAGGAGCACTTGGGTGGCTCAGTTGGTTATGTGTCCAACTCTTGGTTTCGGCTCAGGTCATGATCTCTTGATCATGTATTGGGCTCTGTGCTGATAGCATAGCGCTTGCTTGAGAGTCCCTCCCCCACCTCACCTCCCCCACCCAATTAAATAAATAAACTTTAAAAATGTGCTTTAAAAAGATCACCTGAATCCAAACAGAATCTGTCATAATTATCTTCACCAGTATTATTTTATTTTATTTTATTTTATTTTATTTTATTTTATTTTATTTATATTTATATTTATTTTGAGAGTGAGAGAGTGTGCACACATGCGAGCACAAGCTGGGGAGAAGAGGGAGAGGGAGAATCTCCAGCAGGCTCCACACCCAGTGCTCCGTGAGGGGTAAGGGGTGGGGCACATGCTTGATTTCACAACCAGGAGATCATGACCCAAGCTGAAATCAAAAGTCTGATGCTTAACCGACTGAGCCACCCAGGTGCCCCTTCACCAGTATTTCCACTTCCTCGTTGTTCACTTTTACTTACATTTTTCCCTAGTTTCTTTCTTCCATATTCTGAAGCTGAAAATCTTGCATTGTAATATATTCCAAATTGAAGAGAAAAGCATTCTGGAGCTGTTTCCCATTTCAGTTCCAGTTTTTTTTTTTTAAATCAACTTGATATATATCTATTAATTTCAGAGTAATGGATTCAACTTACAGCAAATGCTCAAGATTTTCTTCTTTCAGAAAGAGAAACATTATTTGAATCATTCAATTTTTTTAAATTAAATAAAATTTTAAATTTATTTATTTATTTTGAGAGAGACAGAGACCGAGTTGGGAAGAGGCAGAGAGAGAGGGAGAGAGAGAATCCCAAGCAGGTTCCACACTGTCGGCACAGAGCCTGATGTGGGGCTCAAACTCACAAACCATGAGATCATGACCTGAGCTGAAATCAAGAATCAGAGGCTTGACCAACTGCGCCACCAGGCATCTCTAAATTTTTTTTAATGTTTATTCATTTTTGAGAGACAGAAACAGCGCATGAGCAGGAGAGGGGAACAGAGAGAGGGAGACACAGAATCTGAAGGAGGCTCCAGGCTCTGAGCTGTCAGCACAGAGCCTGATGCAGGGCTCCAACCCATGAACTGCAAGATCATAACCTGAGCCAAAGTTGAACCTTTAACCAACTGAGCCACCCAGGTGCCCCAAATCATACAACTTTTAAAATCTCACAAGTGTTGACACTGGAATTTTATTTATCAGTTGGTAGAACATGTTTGCTATAACAAACGAGGCAATTAAATTTTGCAAAGACAATGCAATAGTTTTACATACTTATGTTGGCAGGCTTTTTCTGATGGTCAGTAATGGTAGATCTTAGGTGGAGATAATAAACTTGAGATACATTTCCAACCAACATCATTATTCTTTGGAAAGACCCAAGTGCAGGAAATCACTACCTTCCCACTGAAAGAAAATGTGTTTTATTGTCTCACTCATTTTTATTTCTTTCAAACATGGGTAATAAAACAGAATCTTGCTCAATTTCGTTATTTTTTTTTAAGTGGTAATTCAGAGGGCAGTTTCAGAGAGCACAGAAGGTTCTGTGGCATGTCAAGGAGCCGCTGTTCATAAGAGGAATTTTTGGGCAAATACCCGTAATAGTCATCCCAAAGTTCTGCAGATGTCCTTTTCCAGATGGGGTATACCTGCAAATTGTCCATTATTTACTTAGAACATAATGTACACAAATGATCTTTGACATTTCAACTCATGTTATGTTAATAGAATGTTATATTGGATGAAAAAGATAACCAAAAACAGAGATTTATTTATTTTTTTTTTTTAGGGAACAGAATTGGAAAATGATTGAAAAGACTGAAAATGCCAAGTGAACATATTCTTTCATTCTTTTGGATACTATATGAAGCATTTTGTGCATTTTGAAGCACTTTGCCATTTTGAATACATCCTTAGCTCTGTCATAGTGAGAAATTACAAAGATTGGGGTACCTGGATTGCTCAGGTGGGTGAGCGTTTGACTCTTGATTTCGGTTCAGGTCATAACCTGACTTTTTGTGAGTTCAAGCCCTGCATCAGGCTCAGTGGAGAGCCTGCTTGGGACTTTTTGTCTCCCTCTCTCTGCTCCTCCTCTGCCCATGGTCTCTCTCTCTCTCTCAAAATAAATAAATAAACTTTTTAAAAAGTTTAAAGAAATTTTCAAAATAAAAGATACAGTATTTATTTTTAAGTTTATTTATTTTGAGAGAAAGAGCATGAGTGGGGGAGGGGCAGAGAGTGAGAATCCCAACCAGGTTCCTTGCCACCAATGTGGAGCCTGACATGGGGCTGGAACCAGCAAACCATGAGATCATGACCTGAGCTGAAATCATGAGTTGGACGCTTAACTGCCTGAGTCACCCAGGTGACTCTAAAGGCTATAGTATTTTTCTAAAGCCATCTAACACATGTGTTTTTAATGTTTATGTTAACTATCAGCCTATTTTCCCATTTAGTTAATTATTTTTAGGTTCTTCATAAATGTTAACAATTATTATTTACCATTTTTCTCGTAAAAACACATTAAATTAATAAATTTCAACAATGTAAAACACATAACAAGGGTTTTCTTTTTCACTTGGCATTACAAATGCTTACTTATTTTTTATAGTAAATATTCAGATATTAGCAATCAATCACATGTTACACATTATCTGTTCCACTAACATTGTAATGTTGAGTGATGATAGTCGTACTTATTGATCAGGGTTACCCTCGTTGTAAGAACACCAGAAGTGTACTTAAAAGGAGGTAGCTGGCTGGCTCAGTCAGAAGAACACGTGATTCTTGATCTTGGGGTCATGGGTTTGAGGCCCACACTGGGTGCAGAAATTACTAAAAAAAAATAAACTTTAAGAAAGAAAGTAAATGTACGTAAGTGGGCACACAGCTCTTCATCCTTCTAAAGGCCAAATCTGTAGCAAGACCAAAGAAAATCTTTTGGCAAAATTCAGGGGTCAAAGATGGACTTTGAAATATCTCTAGTAGATATTCTTATTCCTTTCTTACAGATGAAGAAATTGAAGTTTAGTAGGTGTAAGCCCTAGAGTAAATTTAAGAAATTTTCCTTTATTTTGCATATATCTGATGCAATGGACAAAAATTTTAGCCTGACAAAAATCCTTTTTCCTCTATCTACTTGGGTAATAAAGGGTGAACTTCTCCATTTGCAATACTTTATGCCAAAACACTCAGGTCATTCTTTCATTCAACAAAAATGTGTCGCACATTTTTTCAAGGTTAGCCACTATCTACAGGGCTAGGAACATTGCAGTGAACAAAAATGTCCTTGCTTTCATGAAACAAGTATTTTGTTTTGCAATTTTTAAACAGCTGATAAATATACAATATATAATGAGTTGAGAAGAAAATAACATAAAACACTGGGTCAAGGGTGAGAAGAATTGTTATTTTAGATCAATGGTCACAAAATTCTCTTTGGTAAAGTGACATATGAACAGAGACATCAGTGAAACAAGGGATAACCTTTAAATCTTTAATACAGAAGTTGTCTCTCAAGGTGCAAGTGAAATATGTTCATCAAGGTTTTTTTTTTCCAGCTTTACCTGTGAGTTTTATACTTCCGTATGTTTTCATATTACTAATTAGTGTCCTTTTATTTCAGCTTAAATAACTCCTCTGAGCATTTTTATAAGGCCAGTCTACTGATGAACTCCAATTTTTTTTTTCATTCTTGTTTGGAAGATTTTTTATTTATTTGTTTGCACTCTGAATATATCATGCCACTCCTTTGTGGTCTGTAAGATTTCTGCTGAAAAATCTGCTGATAGAATTTTGGGAGATCCCTTGTATGTAGCAAGTTTCTTTTATCTTGCTGTCTTTAACTATTTAATTATAATGTATCTTAATGATTTAGATTTATTGTTTTTGGTACATTGGGCTTATTGGATCTGGATGTCTGTTTCTTACCCCAGGTTAAGAGAAGTTTTCAGCCATTATTTCTTTGAATAATCTTTCTGATCCTTTATCTCTCTCTTCTCCAAGATACCTATAATGTGTGTATTGATCAGCTTGATGGTGTTCCATAAGTTCCTTAAGCTATCTTCACTCTTCATATTATTTTCTTTTTCTTTTTTTCTTTTTTGCTGCTCTGATTGGATTACTTTTCCTGCCTTGTCTTTGAGTTTTCTGATCCTTTCTTTCTTTCGGTTTAGTGTGATATTGAGCCCTCTATTGAAATTTTCATTTCAGTTATTGTATTCTTCAGCTCTATAATTTCTATTTGGTACTTTTTACACTTTCTTTTTGTTGAAATACTCACTGTTCATGCATTGTTCTCCTGACCTCAATGAGCTTCTTTACAACCATTATTGTGGACTCTCTGTTTCATTGAGGTTGGTTTCTAGAGATTTATCTTGTTCTTTTATTTGGATCACAGTGCCCTGTTTCTTCATTTACTTGACTGTATTGGCTTCTGTGCACTGGATAAAACAGCCACTTCTCTCAGTCTTGATAGACAGGCCTCGTATAGGAGATCAACATCATCAATCAACCTGGCCTGAGCTCCTGATCATTTCTCAAACTTGTATGATTGCCCAAACCCCCATCTTTGTTTATAGTCACTCCCTGTAGAAGAGGTGTGCCAAGACTGATCAATATCCCAATGGTGAGGAAAATCCCAATATACCTGTTCAGGCTCCTGAAAGATGACTAACTGCCTACCTATTTAGTTCCCCGATGCAGGCTAATAGGAAGCCCACCCTTCAAGCAACATCTGGGAATGTCAAAGTATTATATAGGCAGTCTAGCTCTCATTGGGGAGAAACTGGGAGCTGGGTGTTTTTGCCTCCTGAGTCTGTGCTGAACCAGAGGGAATAGTCACTAGGAATGCTTATGTACCCAAATAGAACCACCACTCTATTTTGTGTACTCCCAGGAGATTAATGACTATCCAGCCCCATCACCTCCCAGCATTAAGTGTTTTGGGAGCTAGAGGTAACAGTTGATATGCTAGATCAGTGTAACAAGCTGCTTTGGGGGAAAAGCTGATGGCTGTATTTTACTCTTGGAATGAGCTATTCAGAGACAGAAGGGATGTGCCCAACAGCTCTTTCAAGCTCCCAGGAGGATTCAAATCAGCTCCACATTCAGGATGATTAGAAGCTGAAACCTCAGGCAGCAGCTGAGAAAATATGTAGCAGACACATTCCTTCCAAGAAGAAACTGAGAAATGGACATTTTTGCTGGCTCCCTCTGCTCTGAGACTGGAAAAGGTAGCTGCAAGAAATGCATGTACACCTGTTTGAAAACTGATCTTATTGTTTAACGTGGTTCCGTGAGACTTGTGAATATCAACCCCTGTTGGCTGTCAGAGCTAGGTGATTTGAAGGCTCATCTCTCAAGTAGCAGCTGACACTTGAAAAGTTGGGGTACTAGATGTTGTAGACTAGCGCCTTCAAGGGAGATGTTGGCAATTTAGTTTTATTGTTGGAGCTAACTGGAGGGAAAAGATAGGGAAAGTGCCCACCAGTAATTTTGGGCTCAAGGAATGACCCTACTTAGCATGTAGATACAGGCCAATTAGTAGCCAGGTCCTCTGGCATCAGCTGGGAAAGTATGCAGTCACACCCATTCCAGTAAAAAACCAGGAGATGGACATGTTTCCTGTGTTCCCTCTGCACTGAGCCCAAAGGGATAGCTACAGGGAGTGCTTGTGCATCTATTTAACAGCTGTTTATTTGCTATAGTCCTGTGGGGCTTGTGAATTCAGTCCTTTTGGCTCTCAGAGCTAGGTAATTTGGGGGCCCATCACTCAGGTGGTAGCCTTAAAAGTTGGGGAGCTATTATGTGGCCCAAACCCTTCACTCCTCAAGGAGAAGCTGGCGGTTGGGAATTCCCTCATGATCCTAAGGTGTTTTGCTGGGGGTGTGATTTATAGAGAGTGTCTCAGCCTTACCTGCCCATTTTGATTTAGGGATTTTCTCAGCCACCCAATTTATAGGAGTCACTCAGCTAGTTTTTGGATTTCTCTAAGAAGGAATGGATCTGTGTGTAGCTGTGCATCTGTGGGATGAGAGCAAGTCAGGAACCTCTTACGTTGCCATCTTGGTGATGTCTCAGCTTATTTAGGTATGAACTGCTTTAAGAAATACTCAGTGAAAGGGATGCCAATGAAGTCAGTTGGTTATTGTGTTTGCTTTAATTTAGTTTTGTTCTGAATATTAGAGCTCTCTGGGATGAAATAGACATAAATGATATGTGATTTTTTTAGGTTTTTGAAGTCCCTAGATATTTTTAAATGAGGTATAAATAGTGACAACTCTTATTTCTTCTTCACTGTAAAATACAATACAATCCTTTGTCACTTAATTAATGACAAATAGATTTGAACTCTTAGTTTAAAAGAGTTTGAAATTCAAATCAACCACATTGATATAAGGGTACATAGGAATCATACTAACATAAACAGAAGTATTGAATCAGAAGCTCTTAATCTAATAAATGTTTGACATAAGCCTAAGGCAAAATGAAATATTAGAATCTCTGCTCTTTCTCAAGGCACACACACATATATATAACCCAGACCATATCACAAGAATATTGTTAATATATTTATAATCTTCTCCTCTGTGCATCTTTTTCTTCCCTCTTATGGTCTTCAAGAGTAGTCAAGTTAGATTCTGGTCATTATTACTGCAGTGAATTAACTCATCCATTACTCTGTATTTATCTAGCAATTTTAAATTTTGAATATATATTCTGCTATAAGCAATTTTAAAAGCCTATGTCTCAGGCAAAACACACACACACACACACACAAAAAAAAAAAAAAACAAAAAACCTATATCTCAAGGCACTGTACTTATTCCTAAGGTTATCCATGGAATTAAACAGAATTCCATTTTTTTTTTTTATTTTTTTTTAAATTTTTTTTTTTCAACATTTATTTATTTTTGGGACAGAGAGAGACAGAGCATGAATGGGGGAGGGGCAGAGAGAGAGGGAGACACAGAATCGGAAACAGGCTCCAGGCTCTGAGCCATCAGCCCAGAGCCCGACGCGGGGCTCGAGCTCACGGACCGCGAGATCGTGACCTGGCTGAAGTCGGACGCTTAACCGACTGCGCCACCCAGGCGCCCCAGAATTCCATTTTTGAGAGGCTTTATAGTTTCTAATAGATACGACAGACATTAAGACTCAGGGCACCTGGATGGCTTAGTTGATTAAGCGTCTGACTCTTGATTTCAACTCAGGTCTTGATCTCACAGCTTGTGGGATCGAGCCTTTCATTGGGCTCTGTGCTGACAGCTTGAAGCCTGCTTGGGATTCTCTCTCTCCCCCTCTCTCCGCCTCTCCCCCATTTGCATGCACAGGCTCTCTCTCTCTTTCTCAAAATAAATAAACATTTTTAACAAAGACAAACATTAAAACTAATTGTAATAGAAATGTGATAATGCAATAACTTTTAAAAACAGAGAGATTGTATACAGCACTAGAGTAGTCTGAAGATGGGAATTTTTAATTCTCCATGGAGAACCAGGGATGGATTTCCAGAGGATTCCTAAAAACAAGATGGAGAGATTAACTGATGGAAAACATTCATTTTCAATGTGTATATATAATATTAGGTGGTTAGTACCAAATCAGGACAAACTTCTGTGACATATTAGCATATATGAATTTTATCCTAAAGGTGTTTAGGAGACGTTTAAGTATTTTAAGCAACTAAGTATCATGTTAGCACATCATTGTCAACACAAATCTTTGTATTTGTCAACACAATCTTTGGTATTGTCAGTTTCTTTTTTTTTTAATTTTAGTCTCTCTAATGGGTGTATAGTGATAATCTAATTATTGTTTCCATTTGCATTTCTCTAGACACAGGTGTTAAGCAATTTTTCATGTGTTTATTGACAGATGTATCACTTTCTTTTGTGAAATGTCCATTTTTAATATTTGTTTGAACTCTCCTTATTAAGTTATAAGAATTGTTTATGTATTTCAGACACAAATACCTTGTCTGCTCTACTTGTAAAAATGTTCTTCTCACTCTGGTGCCTTTTCATTTTTGCACCAATGCCATTCTTAAAGCAAATGTTTTTGATTCTGATAAAGTCTAAGTTACCAATCTTTTATGGTTTATGCTTTCCGAATGCAATTTAAGGACTCTATCCATACCTCAATGTCACAGAGTATTTTCCTATGTTTCCTTCTAGAAGTTTTATAGTTTGAGCTTTTCCATTTAGGACCATTATCCATTTGGGGTAAATTTGGTCTAAGGTAAGTTTCAATGTCCAGATCCATAAGGATATCAAACTATTCCAATTTTATTTGTTGCAAAGACTTTCTTTTTCTAATTGAATGAGATTGGCAACTTTGTAAAAAATCAAATGGCTAAATATGTGTGGAGCTGTTTCTGGACTCCCTATTCTCTTCCATTGATCTGTTCCATGAACATGATTAATTACTCCATTTCTCTAGATCTTCAATTTATTTTGAGAAGAGATTTGCAAGTTTCAGTGTAGAGATCTTAGATATCTTTGTTAAGTTTCTTATTAGTATTATAGAATTTTTGGTGCCAATGCAGTTAAAATTGGTTTTATAACTTCATTTTTCATTTTTTGTATTATTAAATAAAAATACAATTGATTTTTTTACTATTGACCTTGTATCTTGAAGTTTCATAAATTAACATATTAGTTATAGTAGTTTATAGATGTTTTGGAATTTATAGATGTTTTGGAATTTTCTAGGTAAAAATTATCTGAAATTAAATTATACCTCTAGTTTTCCCTTTCCAACCTGTATACCTTCTGTTTGTTTGTTTGAGTTATTATAATGGCAAAGATCTCCAGATCTATGTTCAAAGGATGTTTGAAAGGAATCATCCTTGTCTTGTAATTGATCTTTCATTCTGAAGAAATTCTCTTAGCATTTATTATAGAGAAGGTCATATGATAGCAAATTTTCTTCATTTTTATTTATCTAAATATGTTTTAAAAATTTTTACTTTATTCCTTAAAGATAACATTTGTTATTTATAGAACTCTTTTTTTTTATTTTTCCAAGCTCTTTAAAAATGTGCCATTACCTTCTTAATGGTTTCTGATGAAAAATATGTGAACTTTCAAATCATCATTTCTGTATTACATACTGTGCCATTATTATTATTTTTTGACTACTTCAAAGACTTTTTCTTTATGTCTGGTATTCAGTGACTTGATTATGCAGTATCTATATGTGATTTTATTTGAATTATGCTTTAGGTTTGCTGAATTTTTTGAATTATATCATGTTTTAGGTTTGCTGAATTTAGGTTTGCTTAAATTTGTGTAATTATGTCTTTCATAAGATATGGAGAGTTTTCAAACATTATTTCTCCAAGCATTTCTCATGCCCTATTCTTTTCCTCATCTCCATTGTAAAATTACTATTTTTTCCCATGGTAATTAATAATAATCCTATAGAAATATACTTTGAGACTATGTAAATGACTTGTGTGTCCTCATACTTTCACCTATTAATTTCAGCGTCTCTTAATGATTCTTGCTTACAATAGGTTTTACTGAAATATCAGCCAAATGGTATCACCCAAATGGTGATTTTTTTCCCTTTATTTTTCTACATTTATTAATTGGTCTTTTACTGTGAACAAATTTCCTGTTCTTCCAGTTATTTATTTTTTAGTTACTTATGTATCAACATATGTTCATGGATATTTATTTTATTCTGTGTGCTTTTATCTATTGCTACCTCATATGTGGCCATTGGGAACTACTTCTAACTGGTTCCTGGATCATTTTGTCATGTTACTACCATTTACTTATTTATTTATTTAACCTCTTCCTTTGTTTAGACACTAGAAGACAGTCAAGATTCATCTTGTTCTTTCTTTTCCCCAACACTGAAATCAGCTATTCATGTGATGATTACAAGTTTGGGAGAGAATTAATTTATTCTGAAACAATAAATTGTGAAATAAGTATTAAGTGGTAAAAATTGTAAATGCCTAATCTGTTTCAGTCTCTCAAGGAATCTTTTGTTCTTTCCCATCCATAAAATAGTATCTGACTTGTTTACTTTCTACTGCGATCTAACCATTTTTATAAACACCAAAATTTCACGTTTATTCTATTTTATCCAACATAATTACTATATCCAAGAGAATCTGAGAGTTTCCAAAATGCTTATATGACATTTAACTCCCTCTCACAGAAGTCAAGTAAAAAAATAAATTTCAATTTGATGAACAAGTAGTTTGTTAATCTCCTTGGACCAAGGCAAAGAAGTCATTTTGGGTTGTAATTTCTCCAGAGAAAATAGGAATTCCATAGAAAAAATGTGTTCAATGACTTCTTAGTAATGTGCTACCACATGCTGCTAAAAAATCAGATTTCTGTGAAATGTAAAAAGTTTCCTCACAACACACAGTACCAACACTGAATGATAGACTAAAATCTATAGCAGACCTTAAACAGTTTTAAACCTGATAAGAGTCTATTCAAGTAGAGAAATATAAATTACTTCACTCCTACATTCCTTTAGAAAATATTTACTATAGAGATACTTTTTACAAAGTTTTAAAAAGGATGTAAGCTCATTCAGACTTCACTAAATTTTGGAGAAAAGGTTACTTAAAACAATTGTGTCTGCAAAGTAGCTAGACATTCCTACTTTTTCAAGATTCTCTAAATGTACTACTTTACTTTTTGTTGACTAAAAAATTTCAAATACAGTGATTTGCTAAGTGCTGATTTTATGTAAAATTATTTTTTAAATATCATATGGCAGCTACAATAAAATTTATTTTTTACCCCTAACTTTGATCATCCATTGACAATGTGTTTTGTGTACGTTTGCCACAATTTTCTCTCATGTGTTCATTAGCATCAAGAATATAGTAATATATAACATAAAAGTAAAAATTGATAATAACATACATGCTCAGAATCCAGAATTTAAAAGGAATCTGAAGAGCCTGAAAAACAGTCACTATAGTGCAATAAAAGTGGGTGTGCAGATATCTTATGTTGAATTTTCATGGTACTCTGTATATTGACCTTATTCAGAGTGCATCTCCCATAGATAGATGCATTGTGACATGGGGCTCAAGAAAATTAGCGAAGGAAACAAAAATGTATTAATCATTTGTTCCTTCAGTAGGCAACATTTACTAAGTGATAAGCACTCATATTCATTATGGATATATTGATGGCCAGACCAGTGAGGGAAACAGACCTTGTAAAAGCAATTAAAGTAGCAAATATAAAGATATGCGTATGGTACCTCTCACAATTCAGTAAATGAAGGATTTAAGGAGGGGTGCTCTTAGGAGGCTAATTATAAGAGTTGATGCCTGGGTTAACTAGTTATTATGTTCTAGACACTAATATATGTGATGTGATAATAGATAAACATGGAAAAGAGACTCAACATCATTAGTCATTAGAAAAATGCAAATTAAAACCGCAATGATGTACAACTATTAGAATAAATATATTTTAAAAGCCTGAGCATAACAATTTGTCAATGATGGGGGGAACTAGTACTCTATACACTGCTGGCGAAAATGTAACATAGTACAACCACTTTTAAAAACAGGCAATATTTTAAAAAATTAATCATACAACTTCCATATAACCCATACATTTTACTCATTGGCATTTACCCAAGAGAAATGAAAGTATATTTTCTTTTTTAAAAAAAACTTTTAATATAAATTTATTTTTGAGAGAGAGGGAAAGAGACAGATGGTGAGCAAGGGAGGAGCAGAGAGAGGGAGACACAGAATCCAAAGCAGGCTCTAGGCTCTGAGCTGTCAGTGTAGAGCCCATTGCAGGGCTCAAACTCACAAAGCACAAGGTCATGACCTGAGCCAAAGTTGAAAGCTTAACTGACTGAGACACCCAGGTGCCCCTGAAACTATATTTTCATACAAAGACCTACACATAAATATTTTAGCAGAATTATTTGTAATGGCCCAAAAACTGGAGAGAAAAACCTATCCATCAGATGATGAGATACAATTTCATTGTATGGATATATCATAATGTACCCATTATGATATATCCATACAATGAAATTCTACTCAACAATACAATGAACTATGGATAAATGAAATAAATGAATAATTCTAAAGATAATGTTGTGGATTAAGAAAAGACAAACAAAAAAATGAGTACATTTGTATGACTCCAGTCATAGAAAACTCTCGAAGTGCAAAGTAACCTATTGTGACAGAAAGTCGATCAGTTGTTTCAAGAAAGATCAGGAGGTAGAGAAAGGGATAGAATAATCAAGAGGTACAAAGAATCTTATGGAAGAGATGAATGTGTTCATTATCTTGATGGTGGTGATGTTTTTCTGGGTGAATACATTTGTCACAAGTTATTGAATCATATAATGTAAACATATGAAGGTTTCTGTATGCTAATTATATCTGTATGATGACAAAAATAAAACTAGAATCCTTCCTCTCTCTCACTTTGTTCTTAACACAGTCCTGGCTCACAGAATTTTTTTTTCTTTACAGAAATCCTCATTTTATCAAAGTTACATTAAGTAATCACTATTTCATAATACAACTTCATAAGACAATAGAATAACAATTACTATCATTTGGGGAGGAATAAATGAGGCTACGAAAGGTGGAAAAAATAAAAGAAAAGTTGGTACTAAGATTGGGATTTGAGTAGAACAAGAACTAAAAATGAATTCTGTTATTTCAGAAATTGTGCTTTTGGTTTTGCACAATCCTGGGAGGAAAAGATGGAAAAAAGTCATCAAGGGAAGAGTCCTGAAGGTGAAAAAAATTAATTGTTCATCATTAAATCCATTAATTTTATCCCCTCTATAAAATGAGATTAAATCTTGCTACTCTCAAAGTTATTATTTTTGTCTTACTCTAAAACCGTGTAACCTGTGGCTCTTGAATAGAATTGGTAATGGCCAGAAGTTGAAAAATAATTCCATAGCCCTGTAGCATAAACACTGCATTTATGTCCCACCAATTAAATTGCATACCCTTTATGAACACCATGTTGAAGAAAAACAACATATCTGCTGATTATAATGAATAAGTTTCTCTTAAAAGTATCCTACTAAAAATAAAATGTGCATTGTAAAAGAATGATAAATTTCAATTGCTCTAAATTGTGAACAGAAAATCTGTCATTGAGTATAAGACTCTTAATTCATCAACTCAAGTTGGTCATATTAAATATGTATTCACATCTGTAAAAGGAAAATCATTTCAATTTTTGTTAAGTATCATAAACATAAAACATTCATTGTAATATCTTGAAGCAGATCACTATTTATATTTATAATTTTCAGAGTATTGCTGTTAAGTGAAATGAAATATGAGTTTTGTATACCGAAAAGAACACATTGAAAAAGTTGTGTCTTTGTTTTTTCCACTAGGAATTATATTGTAAACAAAGAACAGCGTTATGAAATCATGTGTGAAAAAGAAACAGGAATCAAAGTAATAGAAAAGTCTCTAAAGCTTATCTTTTAGCTATAGAAACAATATTAGAATGATCATTTTAATAATTTTATGTGAAATCATTTTGAAATACAGGTTTTTGCCACTATGTGAAAGTAGTGTTTCTATGAAACAGGTCATACACCAAAATCACATAAAATAAAGAAGCAATATGATTTCAAAAAAGTGATAATCCTCTTTGGATTTCTTTTGATTAGTGAAAATAGGTACTAATGTAGGTGTTTTGTAAAAGCTAAGTGGAGTAACAAACTTTTCAGATACAGGGGGAAACCCGTACCAAAGTTCAACTTAGAAAAGTATGCATTACTATTATTTTAAAAAAAGAAAAAAAAATCTCCAGAATTAGACTGCATTAACCATCTAAGAAGTATTCATTGCATGCAGGCTGTGCACAGCTTACACTTTGAAGAAATTTGTAAGAATTAAATGCCAGACTGTTCAACTACTTCCAAAAATCAATGTGAAAGGGGGTCAAAGACAAGCACAGCAATTCTTGTGCATGGATGGACAATTATAAGCTAAAGGAAATGTTTAAATGTTTCACTCCCCTTAGGGAAATCTCTGCCTCAGAATTCTCACCACCTTTAAAAGAAAACCATTTCCTTTGAAAGAGAACACTTTCAAAGACTTTCCAGACTGTGAACTGGCATCGGAAGAAACAAGCTTCATTCTATGGCTATTTACATAACACTTACTGCATAATAGGAAAATAAACATGGTAAACCTTGAGGAGGGAAAGGAAGTGAAAGATAAGGATGAGACAATGCAGAAAGAAAAAACAAAATGGTATGAAAAAAATAATTCAGGCTTGTGAAGAAAGATTATCTCTTGCTTCAGACAAACATTTTTGAAATGTAAATGATTCCATAATGAGTACTTTATTTTACAATATACAACTCCCAGTTATTCCACAGATAATTATACATTTCATAGATAAACCAGTCCTTAAGATTTTTGTATCAACTGACAAAATGATCAGAAGAATAAATAAAACATTTCATATAAACTTTGCCAAATCTAGTTAGAACAATCTTTCCCAAGAAGTGACTAAATTAATCAATTTACCTATAATGCCTAGACATAAATTGTTACCATTCAGCTGTCAATAATGTAGTCATTTTAGAGCTTCTTGGAATGTTTATGAAAAGTTAGAGGAAGAGTAGAATAGAAACTCAAATTAGCCAATTTTTTTTTTATTTAGCCGCTCTAGCTAAAATGGTTTAGAAGATGGAGGAAAAACATGGATTAAAATTGCACTTTCCGGGCTATTTTCATCCAGGACCAGGAGGAGGTTGGACAAAGAGAAAACAGACTTTCAGGGAAGATAGCAGAGTAGGAGGATCCTAAATTCAGCTTTTCCCATGGGTACACCTAGACAACATCCATATCAGTGTAAATAACAACAACAACCACCACAAAATAACCAAAAATTGGTAGAAGAGTCTCTGCACAGTTAAATGTAGAGGAGACCACATTAAAGAGAGTATGATGGGTGAAGACAGTGTTGGGCACAAAACTGACCCATGGTACAATCTGTGGGAGGAAGGGATTTCATGGGCACAGAGTGGAGATGAGTAGACCATACCAGGATTCCCAGGCCCAAGGGACCCATGAGTGGAAGAACAATAATATCCATAGCCTTTGGCTTTGAAAACCAAAAGGGCCTAATTCTCAAGTTCTTGCAATCAGCAGGGCTTAACACATGGAATTTTAAAAATCAGGGGCTTGGCTCTGGTGGAGCTAGAGAGTGATAGGTAACTGAGTCCCTGCCCTTAAAGAGAAAGCACAAGAAACAGCCCTGCTGAAATACAGCATAGAAGCAACAGTTTGGAAAAACACTTGCGGTATATAGGAGGGGGATTTTTTTTTTTTTTACTAATCATAGAGGGTGCACTGGAGGGGCAGAAATCTTTGGGAGATGTCTCCAAGAACTAAATTGCTGGTGGGTGCCACTTCTCTCCCCTGCCTCCAGGCCTAGATACAGAGAAACCTGCAGGATCAAGTGCAGCATGAACATTCTCTACCTAACTTGCTAACAGTGCACCCTGCCCCCCACTCTTCTGTGGACTCCCCCCCCCTTCAACTGGCCCTTTGCAGGAGTTCATCTAAAGCAGTGCCACAGAATGGAAGCACCACTTCATCTAAAGCAGCGTCCACAGAAGCCAGCACCACTTCAAAGTGACTCCTGTCCAAGAAAGATAGGAAGATAATCACATACACCAGTTCAACTGTGGACCTAGCAATGGGCTGGGGACAGACATCTGGTCTGACTGCAGCTCACTCACCAATGAAAGCCTCCCAGGGGACAATACAGGGAGAGTACCCTGCAGTTCTGTGCAACCATACCTCTGGCAAATACCTGGTCAGAACGAATTCAAGCTCAAGACGTGCCCATCAACAACACAGGGACCAAATCCTGCCCACAACAGGCAAGGAGAGCCATTGCAGAGGCCTGGACTGAAGGCAAACATGGCTCAACCACGACAGCAGGACATACACAACACACATAGGAGACACTCTTGAAATGCCACATTCTAATGAATAAGGGACATTGTACTACAGGGCACTGCGGGACCTCTTCTTTATTAGGCTACTACTACATGCAAGAGCAGGATATATAAGCTACTTTTCTAACACATAAAAACAGATACAGTTTGACAAAATGAAGAGAGGAATATGTCCCAAATGAAAGAACGGGACAAAATCACAGTAAGAGAGCTAAATGAAGTGGAGATAAGTATACATGATAGAGGATTAAGAGTAATGGTCGTAAAGATACTCAGTAGACTAGAGAAAAGCATGGAGGACATCAGTGAGAGACTCAACAAAGAGATAGAAAGCATAAAAAACAACCACTCAGAAATAAAGAACTCAATAACTGAAATTTAAAATACACTATATGAAATAAATGGTAGACTAGAGGAAGAAGAAGAATGGATCAGGAACCTGGAAGAGAGGGGTAATGAGAAGCTGAATGGACAAAGAAAAAAGGTTAATAAACAATGAGAATAGATTAACGGAACTCAGAGACACCATCAAACATAATAATATTTGCATTATAGGCATCCAGAAGAAGAGGAGAGAGAAAAAAGGACAGAAACTTTATTGGAAGAAATAATAGCTGAAAACTTCCTGAATCTGGGGAATGAAACAGACATCCAGATCCAGAAGGCACAGAGAGCACCCAACAAAATCGACCTAAGGGGGTCCACACCAAGACACATAGTAATTAAGATAGCAAAAAGTAGTGATAAAGAGAGAATTTTAAAAGCAGCAAGACAAAAGAAAACAGTTATGTACAAGGGAAACCCATAAGGCTATGAGCTGATTTTTCAGCAGAAACTTTGCAGGCCAGAAGGAAGTGGTGTGATATATTCAAAATGCTGAAAGATAAAACTTGAACCAAGAATACTCTATCTAGCAAAACTATCATTCAGAACACAAGGAGAGACAAAGAGTTTGACAAACAAAAGTTAAAGGAATTCATCACCACTACACCAACCTTATGGGATATGTTAAAAGGGATTTTTTTGAATGGAAAGGTAAGACCATAAATAGGAGTAAGAAAAGCAGAAAGCACAAAAGCAGTAAAATTAAGTATATCTATAAAAATAAGTCAATGGATTCATAAAATAATGTAATATTTTACATTATGACACCATATATGACAGGTAATATGACACCATATACCTAAAGTGTGGGTAATAAAGGAGTAAAAATATAGTGCTTTTAGAATGGGTTCCAACTTAAGCGACCATTAATTTAATATAGACTGATATATGCATAAGATGTTATATGAAAATCTAATGTTAACCAAAAATCAAAAACCCATATTATATTTGTAAAAAATAAACAGAACAAAAAAGAATGCAAGGATATCACTACAGAAAGCCAACTTGTTGTGAGAAAGAGCAAGGAAGAAAAAGAGAGAAGAAATATAAAACAATCATAAAACTGGTAACAAAATGGCAATAAATACATATCTGTCAGTAATCTGAATATAAATGTACTAAATGCTCCAGTCAATAGACGTAGGGTGATGGAATAGATAAAAAAAGCAAGATTTCTCTATATGCTACCTACAAGGGACTCTTTTCAGACCTAATGATACATGCAGGTTGAAAGTGAAGGGATGGGGTGCCTGGGTGGCTCAGCTGGTTAAGCTGAGTTGATTTCAGCTCAGGTCATGATCTCACAGTAGTGAGATAGAGTCCCACATCAGGCTCTGCACTATGTGTGGAGGCTGCTTGGGATTCTCTTTCTCCCTCTATCTCTGCCCCTCCCCTGCTCACACTTTATCTCTCTTTCTCAAAATAAATAAATAAACATTGGGGGAAAAATAAACTGTAGGGATGGAAAAGCATTTTCACACAAATGGAAGTAAAGAAAGCCAGAGTATCAATAATTATATTGGAAAAAATAGATTTTAAAATAAAGGCTATCACAAGAAACAAAGAAGGATGCTACATAATCCTAAAAGAAACAATCTACCATAAAGATAAAACAACCGTAAATATTTATGCACCCAAAATGAAAGCATCCAAATACATAAAGCACATACAAACAAACATGAAGGAAGTAAACGATAATAATACTATAATAGAAGGAGATTTGGAGGCACCTGAGTGGCTCAACCGGTTAATCTTCTGACCTCACCTCAGGTCATGATCTTGTAGTCCATGAGTTCAAGCCCCATGTCGGGCTCTGTACTGACAACTCAGTGCCTGGAGCCTGCTTCGAATTCTGTGTCTCCCTGTCTCTCTGCTCCTCCTCTGCTCATGCTCTGTCTTCTCTGTCTCTCAAAAATAAATAAATATCTCAAAAATTTTTAAAGGTAAGGAGATTTTAACATCCTACTTACATCAATAGACAAATCAGCCATATAAAAATTCAACCAGGTAACAGTGGCTTTGAATGACACACTGGACTACATTGATCTAACAGATATATTTAGAACATTCCATCTTAAATTAGTGGAATACACATTCTTTTCAAGTGCACATGGAACATTCTCCAAAATACATCACATTTAGGCCACAAAACAAGCTCAACAAATTCAGAAAGATTGAATTTACATCATGCATCTTCTCTGACCACAATGCTATGAAACTAGAAATTAACCATGAGAAAAAATCTGGAAGGAACACAAACATAGAAGGTTAATTAATATGCTAATAAGCAATGAATGAGTCAGCTAGGAAATCAAAGAGGAAATGAAAAAACACATGAAGACAAATGAAAATGCAATGGTTCAAAACCTTTGGAATGCAGCAAAGCCATTCTAAGAGGAAAGTTTATAACAATACAGGTCTACCTGAAGAAGCAAGAAAAATCTCAAATAAACAACTTAAGGTTATACCTAAAGGAGCTGGAAAAAGAAGAAAAAACAAAACCTAAAACCAGTAGAAGGAAGAAAATAATAAAGATTAAAGCAGAAATAAATTATATAGAAACTAAAAAAGGCAATAGAACAGACCAGTGAAACCAGGAGCTGGTTCTTCAAAACATTGACAAAATTGGTAAATCTGTAGCCAGACTCATCAAAAAGAGAGGACTCAAGTAAACAAAACCAGAAATGACAGAAAAAATAACAAGTGACACCTCAGAAATATAAAAGATTATAAGAAAATATTATGAAAAAGTTTATGTCAGAAAATTGGAAAACTTAGAAGAAATGAATAAATTCCTAAATATACTCTCACATATACTCTCACAAAACTGAATCAGGAATAAATATAGTGGTTGAATAGACTGATTACCAGGAATGAAATGGAGTCAGTAATCAAAAATTATCAACAACAAAAGTCCAGGACCAGATAGTTACACAGAAGAATTTTACCAAACATTTACAGAAGAGTTAATACCTGCTCTTCTCATACTATTCCAAACAAATAGAAGAGGAAGGAAAGCCTCCAAATTCATCCTATGAAGCCAGTATTATTCTGATATCAAAAGCAGAAAAAGATACTACAAAAGAGAACTACAGGCCCATATTAGTGATATACATAGAAGCAAAAATCTTCAACAAAATACTAGCAAACCAAATCCAACAATACATAAAAATTTATTCACCACAAACAAGTGTTATTTATTTTGGGGACGCAAGTATGTTTCAATATTTGTAAATCAATCAACATGATATATGACATCAACAAGAGAAAGGATAAAAATCATATGATCATTTCAATAAATTCAGAAAAAAGCATTTGACAAAGTACAACATCCATTCATGATTTAAAAAAAAACCCTCAACAAAGTAGGTTTAGAGGGAATATACTTCAACACAATAAAAGCCAAATATGAAAAACTCACAACATCATACCCAATGGTGAAAAACTGAAAGCTTTTCCCCTAAGATCAGGAACCAGACAAGGATGTTCTCTCACCACTTTTATTCAACATAGTACTGGGAGTCCTAGCCTCAGCAATCAGACAACAAAAATAAATAAAAGACATCTAAATCAGTAAGGAAGAGGTAAAACTTTCACTATTTGCAGATGACAGATACTTTATGTAGAAAACCCTTAACACTCCACCAAAAAACTACTAGAACTAATAAATGAATTCAGTAAAGTTGTAGAATAAAAAAATCAATATAAAGAAATGTGTTACATTTCTATATACTAATAATGAAGCAGGAGAAAGAGAAATTAAGAGAAAATAATCCATTTCCAATCGCACCAAAAATAGTCAAAAACCTAGGAATAAAGTTAACCAACAAGACGAAAACCTACACTCTATAAACTATAAAAGATTGATGAGAGAAATTGAAGATAACACAAACAAACAGAAAGATGGTCCATGATCATGCATTGGGAGAAAAATATTGTTAAGATGTCTATACTATACAAAGCAATCTACAGGTTTAATGCAATTGCTATCAAAATACCAACAGCATTTTCCACAGAACTAAAATAAAGTATCCTAAATTGTTATGGAACCACAAAAGACTCTGAACAGCCAAAGCAATCTTGAAAAATAAAAAGCAAACCTGATGGGACCACAATTCTGGACTTCAAGCAATATTACAAAGCTGTAGTAATCAAAACAGTATGATACTGACACAAAATAGAAACATAGATCAATAGAACAGAAGAGAAAACCCAGAAATAAAACCACAACTGCATGGTCAATTAATCTTTGACAAAAGTGGAAGGAATATACAATGAGGAAAAGACAGTCTCATCAACAAATGGTGCTGGGAAAACTGGACAGCAACATGCAAAAGAATGAAACTGGACCACTTTCTTATACTATACACAGAAAGAAATTCACAATGGATGAAAGACCTAAACGTGAGACCTGAAACCATAAACATCCTAGAAGAAAACACAGGCAGTAATTTCTTTAATATCAGCTGTACCAACTTCTTTCTAGATATGTCTCCTAAGACAATGGAAACAAAATCAAAAATAAACTATTGAGACCACATTAAAATAAAAAGTTTCTGAACAGCAAATGAAACAATCAACAAAACTAAAGGCAACCTATGGAATGGGAGAAGATATTTGCAAATAATGTATCTGATTAAGGTTTAATACCCAAAATATACAAAGACCTTATACAACACCAAAAAGAAACCAAATAATCCAATTAAAAAATGGGCAGAAGACATGAACAGACATTTCTCCACAGAAGACATCCAGATGGCCAACAGACACATGAAAAGATGTTCAGTATCACTCAGCATCAGAGAAATGCACATCAAAACCACAATGGGATGCTACCTCACACTTGTCAGAATGGCTAATCAAAAACACAAGAAAGAATGTGTTGGCATGGATGTGGAAAAAAAAGAATCCTCATGCACTGTTGGTGGGAATGCAAATTGATTTAGCCACGGTGAAAAACATTATGGAGATTCCTCAGAAAATTAAAAATACAATTACCATATGATTCAGTAATTCTACTACTTTGTATTTACCCCCAAAATATGGAAACACTAATTCAAAAAGATATATGTACCCTTATGTTTATTGCAGCATTATTTACAATAGCACAAATATAGAAGTGATCCAAGTGTCCAACAATAGATGAATGGATAAAATAGAAGTAATACATATATATACTATATATATGTATATGTATATATATATATGTGTGTGTGTGTATTTATATATATATATATATATATATATATATATATATATACATATATATAGTATATATATAATGCATTATTAACCAGCCCTAAAAAAATAATGAAATCTTGCCATTTGCAAGATGTATGGACCTAGAGTGTATCCAATAAGTGAAATAGGTCAGTCAGAGAAAGACAAATACCATATGATTACACTCATATGTGAAATTTAAGAAACAAAAGAAGAAAGAAAAAAGAGATAAGAAGGGACTCTTTAAGAAACTGGTGGTTTCCAGAGGGAAGGTGGGTGGGGGGACGGGTGAAATAGGTGAAGAGGATTAAGAGCACACTAATCATGATGAGCACTGAGTAATGCATAGAATTGTTGAATCACAGCAGCTCTTCCGACCCACAGATCCTGTCCCCATGCTTAAATAAAAATACTTTTTGTACAAAAAAAAAATTGCTGCATCACTATATTGTACACCTGAAAGTAATATAACACCTATGTTAATTATGACAGAATTTTAAAAACCAAGTACTTAAAAATAACAGTGACATTTGAACTAAAATTTTTTTAAAAATGAAAAAAAATAAAATTGCATTTTCTGTTTTTCTGGATTGTAAGAATTAATACTATCTCTTTTCCTCCATAAATCAGATTATTTATAGTTGCAGTGATCTCAGTAGCAGTGTTCAATGTACATGTGCTCTTTTACTTATGTACTGGATTAGAATAGAATTACACAGTCCAATTGTATCCATAATAAATGTGAAGAAGATCAACGTTTCAAATATATGAAGCCACTGACTGAGTTTCTGTATTTACGTTTTGTAGAATCCATTAGTCAAGATGAGAACCAATATGAAACACACACGCATGCATGCACATACACACACAAAACTGATTTGTTCTTTTATGATCATTAAGAGGTCAGCAGGCTTTTCACAATCAATTCCACACGTCACCCTGCACACCTATCCCCATGCATTCTCGAATGATCTAACTTGCCAAAACTCCAAAATCTCTTCCAGTTTTCTTCACAATCCCTGGTGAAGTATCTCAAAGCAGGGTCTACTCTTAACAAATTCCAGACCATGTCTGTCAGAGCTGTTAGTAAGTTTTACTGAGTACCCACCCACTGTGTAGAACTAAGTGGGTTTATTTCAGTAACTAAGGAAAGAGCTAGACTTAGGGGACAGAAAAGAGCTCAGTGTTACAAAAGAACCTTTTTAGTGGATACTTATATTTTCTCTGTTCTTTTTCTAGAGCAGTGTAACAGTTTATCCACAAAAAAGGCAATTTCCTCTCATTGAATCTGACATAGGAATGAGCCAGTTAAAGTTTACTTCATATCCTGGTTTTCTATTTCTCCTGTGAAGTGTTTCCTAGAGACTTTGAAGTAGATCTCAGTAATGGTTGGTCCACTAAGAGAAAGGATTTTTTTTTTTTTTTTTTACTTCTCAATTTACTGCTTTGTGTCATGAACATTCAAAATGTGGAATGACAAGACATCGGATGTATGTAACTGTAGCTCAAAATGAATGATACTGTGAATGGTGGCGGTTAGAGATTCTAACTGAAACACCCCTCACATGTGGAAACCCCAATTCAAATAGGCGTATTATGTTCAACAGCTACTCTTATGACATGGTGACAGTCAGAATTTTTATTAAAACTAATACTTCTCCAGGCTTTATTATCACTGTACAAAAAGAAATAGTGTTATCACATATATGATAATTATTGATGAATATTTATAATTATATATCTGTATATATTTATTTTTATGATGGCAAAACAAAAGGAAAATAATTAGGTTATATAGACTTGTGGTAGATACATCTTTTCTTAACATTGCCTCTGATTGTCAAAATGAATTTGAGGGACTTCTATCCTTGAAACACAATGTGAAAGTTATTGCTTTTATTCTTTAAAAATATTCTGTTACATTTCCCCCCCCCAAAAAAAACCACAAAATAAATCTAGGAAGAACTAAAAGAAACACAGCACCTCAAAAACGGTTTTCAGTGGAAGCTACTAGAGAAGAACTTCGGTCCTCAAATAATCACAAGGATAACCAAAGTCATCTACGGTAGAGAAGAACAGGTTGGGGCTTTGGCTGAGAGGTTGAATAACAAGGCTTGGACTGCTGACCAACCACCCACAGTTGAGTACACATGATATAGAAGACATTATTCTTTCAGGATCCAGATGGCAGTGATTATTTGCCTATATAATACTGTGTAAAGAATATTAAGAATCATAGAATTAACTGTGTAGTTACATATCATATGCCTATTAGTTGACTGGGGACGCCGTAACAAAGTACCACAAAGTAAATAGCTTAAAACCACAGAAATGTATTGTCTAGGGGATTCTGAAGACTTGAAGTTCCAGATCAAGATGTTTGCAAAGCCATCCTCCCTCTGAAGGAGTAAAGGAAGGATTTGTCCCAGGCCTCTCTCATAACGTTTAGCAGTTCTTTGGTGTAGCGTGTCATAATGTAAGTCTTCACACGGTGTTCTTTCCACGTGTGTCTGTGTCCAAATTTCCCCTTTTAATATGTACATCACACATATTGCAGCCCACCCAATTTCAGTCTGACCTCCTCCCAACTAATTGTGTCTGCAAAGACACCACTCTCAAAAAAAATCACATTCTGAGGTACTAGGGGTGAGGACTCCAACATGTGAATCTTTGGGGGACACAATTCAACCCACAACAACATATAAATGTTTTCTTGCAAGAAAAAGATTAACATGGTCTCACAGTCAGGCTTACCTAGTGTCTGTAACTCTCACATTATTCATGGATGAATCAAAATGTACTATACAGTGGTAAGCAAAACGAAGCCCATTGGTTGGTCTCTAATAAAGTTCCATTTTGGGGAAAACAGTCGTGATTTATAGGTAAGTAGCAAGAATGAACTCAAAAGCTACTTTTATAAAAATTTCAAGATTTCAAATTCAGTGCCTTTATCTATTAAGAAAAATTTGACCTTGAAATGTCCTGTTACTGAGGATTGAGGGAATATATGGTTACTGGAAGAGTTATTTGATTTTTTTGAGGGCATAGGGAGAACCAATCTGAAATTGGCTGAAAGCTAACTCTTTCAGAACAAAAGTGATATAATTAGCTCAGTTGCACTTTATCTGATGATTTCTTAACTGACAAATCTGTGTGAAACCACTTCTAACAGGAAGGGGTGGGGGGAACAACCTTTTTCTTTTATAAAAAATGTTAGCAAACAATTGTGGCTAGGCTTTAAAGTTTACACCTGTGATGCATATTTTATACCCAGTCAGCATCAAAGGGAAAATAAAGGGCTACTGATTTTCAATTTTATTATACCTGTATATTTCTTCCTATGTCTTTAGTTTCAAAAGGCTTTGAAAGCAAAGTTACCAGTTCCTTAGATTAAGAAGGACCAGACCTTTTAAAATATGTATGATCAGATTTCCAATAAACCTAAACTGTCATAGAGTCTCAATTCATTTTAATATGAGAAATATTTGTGGATTGCCAACAATATGAAACACATTATAGCAGGCACTATGAAAGGTAAAAACAATACGAGATGGTCCCTTGCCCTTGAAGAGACTAAGAGGTTAGAGTTCATGTGGACAAACTGAAACAACTGAGCTAGAAAACTAAAGACAGGTGGTATCACTATAGAATTAATTTTAAAGCATAATAATTATAACAATAGCAGTAATATGCTTAACAATGACATGGTGCTTCTTGCATGCTGGGTACTGTTCTAAATGCTTTATTTAATAGTGTTTACATATTTAATAGTAATAACAATATCATAATGTAGATACTCTTATTATCCCTATTACAGAGATTTAAAAAACTGAGACAAAAAGATTATATAAATTGGTTTCTGCAACTGCACAGTTAATAAGAGCTGCAGCTAAGCTTTAGACTTAGCAAGTTTACCCGCAGAATCTTTTTTCTTGTCCATTATCATGTTGTTTTTCTCTATTCTTAGAATCCCTGGTATCAGTTGGCAAATTAGCATGTCTTTAGTACACACACTAATACCACAATCCAAAACGAAGAAAGTTACCAAAAAGATAAGAATGAGGAAAGGTCCACCAAAAACAATGAGAAATGTCATAATGTTGTAAACTGGACCAGATTAGGAGAATGTTGGAAAAAATATCAAATGCTATAGATATGGAGTAGGGGAGGCATTGCTAGCCCCCCCTCCCACCCCTCGTCTCATAAATCCCTCTCAGACCTCATTTAAGGGAAAGATTTCACAAAAGTCAGTGGAAAGTCCAAGGAATTCTCCTTACTTGGATTCATGAGTCTAAGGGAATGGATAGATCATGGAAGAGGCAAAGGGCAGCCTTGAAAAACCAAGTTCCAGCTGTAAAATAGCAGAGGCACAGGGCTAAAGGAGAAATGCCATACAAGCTATTTCTACTCCTATGATCCATCCTTCCAATGTAGAGGAAAACTACCTGGAAAAGCAAGGGTAAATGGATGCAGGAAGGAGTGATCACCCAGGCAGTTGCTATTTAGAGTTGCTATTTAGGTGAGCAAAGGGATGCCTGAGTGGCTCAGCTCAGGCCATTATCTCAGGATTCATGAGTTTGAGTCCCCCATCGGGCTGTCTGCTCTCAGCACAGAGCTTGCTTCAGATCCTCTGTCCCCCTCTCTCTGCCCCTCCCCCGGGTGCATGCATGCACGTGATAACTCTCTCAAAAATAAATAAAGATTAAATTATGTTAGAATCAGGTGAGCAGAAGTTAAGTACAACAATGAGAATCTGGCACATGGGGGGTTCACTCACTGATTTTTTTTTCTGAAGGAGAAAATGCCAATAATTACGGGAGATTAGTTTAGAAATTGTTTTACTCCAGATTCACGCATTGAAATTGCTGATTGCCCTGGCTTACTTCCACAGCCCATTTCAGATGTGACTAATACACAGAAAAGCAGCAGCCTGGGGCCCATGCCAAGGTGTATTTTTTAAAATCAGGAACAGAATATAACAAGCAAAAAATGACCCTCCCCCACCAGCTCTATCAGATCCTTATGAGAAATGGGGAGAACACTTCATATTTTGTGCTTTTTTAAATAGAATTACTACTGGCAAATGACTACACTTTTCAGCTCCAAAGGGAAGAGCAATCCCTTCGAGACAGCCAGTTATAAAGAGACCCATTTGACCAAGCTGACTAGTAAGAATATGGCTTGAATGAGTCACACCCTCATCTGCCTGACTAATCAGGATGAATGCTGCCATCATGTTTATCTCTGGCAAGGTCAGAAGCCTCAGGTTCCCTGGTCATCCATTTTCACTAGGACTTTTATTAGCAATCACACATCTCCATCCTTTAATCTGACCTATTCCTTCTAACCCTTCTTGTCCTTTTACTGTGCCCTCAGGTATAGCATGTCTGAGCTAGCAAACTCCTGTGTATCAACAATCTTTCATTTGAACTTTTTCCAGTCCTTCTTATCTAGGCTGAAATGGCTTTCCCCCACAGGCACTGCTTCCTCCTCTCCAAGGGAGACTATTTATCTCTCACTTCCCAAGTATGTTAGGCTCTCTTTGTCTCTTCTCTGTATGCCCGTTAGTCTCGTCTCCAACTAGAGCAGCAGGAAGATGGGGCAGGAAAAAAAAGTAAACATTTCTTTTGTAAGCTGCAGTGATGAATGCAAGGTAAATAACAATCAGTAAACTAAACTTACATAACCCAAAGGAATGGATTAATTTGGTAAACTGACCACTCGAGAAAGTGACTTCAGAATTGGTCTGCTTCCCAGTTTGATTTAATTCGAGAGCCCATCCTGGGCATTCTCTTCTGTTTTCCCTTCTCTTCCCAGATGAACTCGTTTATTCTGATGATCTTAAGTACCATTTTTGTGCTAAGTAGTCAGCTACTCACGTCTCAATCCGCAGTCTTTCCCCTATAACCAAATTCATGTAACCCAACCACCTACTTAGTATTTCTACCTCAGGTCCTTACACACATATATCCAAATCGAAACTCTTATTTTCTCCTTACCCACCACTCAAACCAAACCAAAGCCTTCTCTGCCAGATGTTTCCTGTTAATAAATGGTGTCACTATTCACCTGGCCACTCCAAACCAAATCAAGGTTCATCTGTAATTCTCCCCATTCTCTGATCTACCTACAGTGTCCGAAGTTCTATCTCCAATATATCTGAAATCTCTGTCTACTTTTATGCAGTTCCCCTTCCACAGCCTTAATACAAATCATTATTGTCTCTCATTTGGATTACTGCCTTCCTACGTGAAGCCCCCAGTTAGTCTCCCTGTATCTGTATTTTCCAATTTACCCAAATGCAATCCATTTGTACATGAGCAAACCAGATTGCTGCTCCCCTGCTTAGAAATCTCTAAAAATTTCCTATTGAATTTATACTTAAATAAAAAATTAAATGACCCAATGAGGAGAAAAAAAAAGATATAACACTGTTTCTAATACTGTATTATGAATATGACTGCAATACTATTGTGTGCCATAAACATTTTGTAACCATTCAGTAGTGTATAGGCTAGGCCGCTGTAAAACAATCAGATGATACTAGACTACCATAAAGCAATCATATGACTACTTTGTTATCAATGCATGAATTATTTTCCCCATAAATAAATATGACTTTTCACAGTTTCAGAAAAAAAGAGATTAAAAAAGAGAAAAAAAAGAGATTAAAAAATAAATAAATAAAGTTATATCCATTCTCCCTACTGATCTGAAAGTGCCTGGAAACGGGGGTTAGCAAACCATTTTATGCACAGAGTGAAATAGTAAAGAACTCTGGCTTTGCAACCATACGGTTGTGCCACTGTAACACAAAAGCATCTACAGGCAATGAGTAAACAAATGAGTGCGGTAGTGTTGCAATAAAATTTTATGTATGACACTAAATTTGAATTTCATATAATTTTTACATCATGTTATTCGTTTGATTTTCTTCCAACCATTTAAAAATATAACATTTTAAACTCGTAGACATGTGAGTTAAGTACAAAATGAGGTGGGAGGTCAGATTTGGCCTGTGGGTCATCATTTGCCAACCCATCCTAAATAATTTACGCAAGACTACTTTTTTGACATCTCCTTGCACTTCTTTCCCCTAGATCCCTGTGCCCAGCCATATCAGCTTTCCTTCTGGTTTAAAATATTCCAAACTTCTCTTTATACAGACCCTGTGCATTTATTCTTATCTTGACTTAAAATATGGATTCCCTTATGGTGTGAATGGTGTGGCTGATTACTTATTCTTTATCACTCCACAAAAATATGACTGCTTTGTAACTTTTTTTTCCTCTCTAAAATACATTTTTCTCCCACCTTAATATCCTTTCTCATAGCTCTTATCACTCCAAGAAATCACCTAGCAATAACAGTATATATAGTAGTTACTCAATAAAAGGATGACAGAAATAAAATAATAATTCTTCACACTCATATAAAAAACAATGGGAATGTGGAATTTCTGTCTTTGGAAGACAGAAAATAGCACACCATGTTAAATATAAATAATCTAGAATGAACACCCTTAACATATACATTGGCGGAGTTAATGAATCTCAAGGAAAAGAAAGGAATTTATAAGCATCCAGGTAATGGAAAAAGTCACATATAAAAGAGAAAGTAACAGCTCCAACTTGGTCTCATAATTCACTGCAACTTTCAGGATTAGAAAAACATGTAGTAGTGTTAAATTCTTGGAGAAAGAAAGCTTAAGTCAGGTGATTACTTCAAGAATATAGAGGACTATAGGACAGGAATGGTAGACCCCATTCCCAGCTAGACCATAACTGGTAAAAATTCTTTTAGAAAATAACATCTCTGGAAATTTTCCTAAGGATGAATAGTTAATGAATAAATAATTATTCAAGAAAAATCTACTAAATCTCAGTAACAACATTAAGGGTCTATGGCATCTGAGCAATGACTCACTTCCTCCTCCCCACCCCCAGCTCAACATGATAGACGCCATTCTGGTGGGTTTGGACAAGGAGATGGGACTCCCTTTTGGCTCAAATTCCTATCAAGGGCTGCATCATCTCTTCAGAAGGGGTAAGCTGCTAGCATTTCCCATTAGCCAAGCTCCACGTTGCAAAGGTTAAATTCTAGGCAAATGCAACCGAGTAGTGAGGGAATCCCTGCTGCCACCCAACCCCACTTGTAGGTTGAAGGCTGTGTCTCAGGCACAGTAGGTCAAGAACACTAAGACTATAATCTCCTCTCATCAGCTTGCTCATAATGAAGAGGTTCAACTCTGGAAAAGGTAAGTCAAAAAGATCAGAAGCTACCACCCAACCCAACACCCAAGTCAATAGCAGGAGAGTCACTTCAAGACAAGTGGGCCAAAATATTACTCATTCTTTAAACTTATATCATTATAAGTTTATAAGTCAAAGATATGGCTATCAATTTAGAATCCTTAATCATATTTCCAATTATATATAACTGAGAAAATTTATTTGATTTTACTCCAAGGCTTATATGTAAAGAAGAAAATCTTTTTCAATAACAACAATTATGGATTCTTAATTATGTCATTGTGCATTGCATATATATCTGATATTCAAATGTGCTTTTCCTTCAAATCCATTTCTATGAATAAAGTAAATGCCAACTGTTAGGAAAATTTCAAGACTAGATAGCCTGAATTCAACAGACATAGATTTACAAATATGGCAGAGGCTCTCAGAAGTTTAGTTACAGGGGTGGGGAGTGTTTATAGCCAGATGATCATTTTTAAAGAGAAGTGCCTGTCTACTTTCAATTTCTTCCCTTCTTATGTATTGCTGCATTTGATTTGCTAATATTTCTTGAGAATTTTCATGTCTTGATATTAGCCTAGCATTTTTTATAAGGTTTTTGTCAGATTTGATACTAGGTTTATGTTGACTTCTGAAAACATAGTAGAAAATGCTCATTCCTTTATTTTCTGAAAGACTTCCTGTATGTTTCATATTATGTCTTCCTTAAATGTTTGGTGGAAGTCACCTGTGAAATCATCTGGACCTGGAATTATCTTTGTTTGGAGATATTGTTAACAAATGCAAATTACTTTGACTGGTATAAGGTTATTTTGATCTTTTATTTCATGTGTGCCCATTTGTAAGTTATGTATTTCAAGGAAATTTGTCCATTTCATCTAAGTTATTGGATTTATTGCTATTATGTTCACATTTTACCTATTATTATGTTGACATGTATAAGATCCGTGATGGTAGCTGCTCTGTCGTTTCAAATAATGATAGTCTTTCTCCTTGGCTCTCACTCCCACCTCATCTCTTTCTCTCTCTTTCTGTCTCTCTCTTCCTCTCCCTGTCTCCTCAGTTTGGAATACCCTACAAAAATGTAATATTTTGATTTTGGTTAATTTTCCAGAATCTTGAGTATTTAATTGTGTCTCAGATATCTGCATCACTACTCATCATTCTTACATCTAGATTTCATTTCTGGAGTAATTAGTCTCATCAGCAGTATCCTTAAAAATATTGAGGACCTAAACAAAGCTCTTGTTTATTTGAGTTACATTTATTGACACTATAATTAAAACCGGGGAGGGGCCCTGGGTGGCTGAGAAACAATTGGTTAAGTGTCTGACTCTTGATTTTTGCTCAGGTCATGACTTTATGGACATGAGATCAAGCCCTTTGTCAGGCTCTGTGCTGGGTGTGGAACCTACTTCAGATTCTTTCTCTCCTTCTCCTTCTATCTTCTCCAGTTTGCACATGCATGTTCTCTCAAAAAAAATTAAAATTAAAATTAATAACAATTACAACTGATGAATTATTAAAACACAAAAGTACACAAGGACACATACTATTAGCCATCTGAGTGGATGTGTCATCGTAGGGTAATGTGACTTCTGGAGAACTCAATGGCAATTCTTGAAAGGGTAAAAGTAGAAACAAAAGTAAAATAACATCTTAGTATTATTGTGAAAATAGATTTGATATTGTGGATCTTCTGAAAGGGTCTCAGGAATGAAAAACACAGTTCTCACACCATATTTAAGAACCATAGGCCTAGGTAACAAAGGCTTTTCTGAAGAATCATGTAAGAATCAGATTTTTTTAAGTTTTATCCAAATGGACATTCCCATCTTTAGTCTGCATATTATCTTTATTTACATTTGTATCTATAAAATAGTTTGAGGTACTTGAAAGCTGACCTGCCATCTAGAAATACTAATCATTTGTCAATAACTGCTCCATTGTTTATTTTTTATCGCCATTGTGTATGTCCTGCCTCTTCAAATATAGTTCATTAGCTATACAACAGAATCTCATACATCCTTCATAAAAAGCTCTGTGTAAATCATACATACTCCAAAATTTAACAATTTCTGGATTGATCTATAATCTGGGCCATATTCTTTGGGGGGTACCTAACAATCATTGTAGAAGTATACCTTGGCTTTTTCCATAAAGGTTTATGAATTCTATAAAATTTTCTGGAAAAAAACAGTGAAATATCATTTACAACATTATTTACTTTTCTTCTTGCTGTGTTACTTCAGTAACACCATAAGCATCCCTTATAATTTTGTGAAACAGAAACTTCATGCTCTGTGTTTTGATGATTTTTTAAGAAAATTGGTGATACGACTTTCTACCTAATGATACCAATACATCTAATCAGACTGTAAAAAATAGATTCGTGCCCTGGTAACAATGAGCACATTCAGTGCCCAGATCTTGGTCTCTAATATCATTTCTTCAATAAAAGGAACCAAGATTCCTTGCAGGAACTGCTAATTCTAGGGATAGAGCTTAGAATATCGAAGACGAGGCTGGAATATGTTATAGGACCAGAAAGTAAGGACATGCTCAAACATACACCAACACAAATTGGGTATGTCAAGGGACACCGTTGGCCAAATCTGGAACAGTCTGAGCAACAAAATAAGTAGTGTAATGTTAAATTATAACCAATATAATAGTAATACAATGAATCTATATTTGTAAAAATACATGACTGAATAAATAAGTTAATGGAGGAAAAAAGACAAGTTTCCTATGCAGAAGAATTCCAAATAATTTACGTAGGTACTTGTGAAACATAACTCTCTTCTCCTTAAGTGTGGACTTCATATAGCAATTTCCTTCCAAAAACTGTGGAAGTGGGAGAAAAGAGTAACTTTAGACTAGAATAACCTAAAAAACTACTACTACCTAAAACTACTATGTTAGCCAGGCTGTCAACGTTAACATCAGCAGTTCTAAGGCATATTGTTACCATGTACTCTTGATATAATGTGGGGAGAATGTACATTCCTTCTGTATTCATCCTCTCTAACATCCATAAACTCTGTGGAACCATGAAAAAAAGTCACACAAACCCAAATCAAAAGACAGACTATCCAACATCAGACCAGTACTCCTCAAAACTATCAGGTCATCGAAAACAAGGACAGTCTGGGAAACTGTCACAGTCTAAAAAAGCCTAAGGAATACAGGATAGCTATATATAGTGTGTTATCCTGAATGGGATCCTGGGACAGAAAAAGAAAGGACATTAGAAAAAAATTAATAAAAACCTAAGGAACTATGAATAAAGGATGCTCTTTAGTTAATAATAATAATGTATCAACATTGGTTTATTAGTTGTGACAAATGTATCATGCTGATGTCAATTGTTAGTAGTAGAGAAACTGGGGGTGGGGTATATGGGAATTCTACCATTTTCACAACTTTTCTGTAAATCTAAAACAATTCTGTAGTATCCTGCCCAATTTGAATATTGTTGATGACCTTTATTATCTACTGATTACATGTATTTTTCTCTGTGATTATCTATAAAATTAAATCCTATGCAAACCACCTTGAACTTTTAAAAAAGATATTGAATATATAATTCAAGGAAAACATAGGCAAAATTTTAATGTTATTTCCTCTAGAGAAGAAGTATATATATATAGGACACTTTTTAAAGGTCACTTAGTATAGTTGAGAGTTTATATCTTTACTTCTTTTCTCTTGGATCTAATGTTTAATTCCTATGCTTTTAAAACTTCTCTGTGCCATAGTCTTACTTTTGTATATGCAAAGCAACATATGCAGGTTACTATGCCATGGGTGGAAGCAAGTCCCTTTCTATTCATTCTGTTCAAAAGCAAAGCACAAACAAGGTATTTGGCTGAGCCCCAGCTCTTGTTTTTCATTTCCATTTCACCTTAGTTTTATTCATGAGTTGCCAGGCTTTAAATTTTTTTTCATTTCAAAGTGAATTCTGCTTTTTATCCATTCTTAGGATTCAAAGAGTACAAACACTAACAATTTCTGTATATCACAAATGAGGCTTTATGATGAAGAGCAAATCTTTTCAGCTAGGAACATTTTAAATTTAAGTGAACTCTGACAAACAGCCAAAATGTGTTTACGAAAGTTTCCACGGGAGGAGCTCTCACACTGAGATCAGAGTCATGGCTGAAAACAGCATCATCACAATAATAATAAACTTCCTCATAGAATTCTTGTGAGAGTTAAATGTGATCATTTTCAGAATGTACTTAAAATTGTGATGGCACATAGATGCTAGCTAATATCATCATTAGGATCCCTTAGTAAAAACATTACTTTCTGGGCATATATATATATATATATATGTATTATATATATACATATATATATGTATTACATACCAACTCGTCCAAGGCAGAGTCTCTTTAAAAATAGGAAAAAACTGAAGATGTCATAAGACACAGTTAATATCCCCCATCTGATTTATAGATTTAGTAGTTGAGAAAGTTCTCTAATAAATGGAATTTTAGTTATGTCAGTGAATGTTGAACAAGTCTTTTTTAGCCCAAAGAGTAAAAACAAAACAAAACAAAATTCATTTTGGAAGATGTGCTAATTAATTCTTTGTTAGCATTTAGTTATTCTTTTATTAGGTAAATTATTATTTGCCTAACATCCGTGTATCTGAAATTATTTCTGAAATTGTGTTTGGTGCTGATAATTCGAAGTTTAAAAAGACAGATGTTCTTTTCTTTGGTTGATTATCTAGCCTGTATCAAAGACAGTGAACACAATTTTAAGTGACTGTAAGTGGGTGAATATCTGGATCTGGAATTAAAAAGAGAATATAAATGTAGACTGTATTGAAATATAAACTTGGCAGATGAATTGATAATAGTCACTAAGGCAGTAGATATAATTATGTAGGGAAATAATAATTGAGAAAGAAAAAACGTTTAGAGCAAAGTCCTCAGAAACTCCACTACATAATGTTTGTATAGAAGAAGGGAAGGGAGCAACCAAAGAACTTATGGTGAATCAAGTGAATGAAGGTGATAGAAGTGAAGGAAGGAGTTTATTTCAAAGAGAAAGTCATCAACTGTGTTGAATGAAGCTGAGAATTAAAGTAGATGAGAGCTAAAAGAAAAAAAAATCCACTGGGGTCTTTAGAGACCCCTATGAAAATAGAATTAGTGAAATTATGGAGTAGAATCTAGCTTAAGTTTAATGAGTGACAGGGGTGAGGAAATAGAACCCATGAATGTACATTCTCCCCCATTAATTTGGTTAAGAAAGTGTTGAGTCAGCATGTTTGTTTTAAGGTGGGGCTCAAAAATGTTTCAAACCTTATAAAATGTAAGAGAGGCAATTAATCAATAGTGCAAATTTCTGAGAATTAATCAAGTAACATTTAGAGTAAAACTGATCAAAGATAAGGAAAGTAGTTCTAGATTTTAATATGAGGGAAGTTAAAAAACAGCTCTAGAGGTAAAGAGATTTTGAAACTTGATAATGGAAAATTGATGGACTAGTTGGCTTCTATTTTATCTCCTAAGTAGGAATATAATCATATGTCAAACAGACCAAAAAGGGACTAAGGACAGTGAGAAGGTAGAAGGAAGATTGAACCTAACATAGAATAAAGTAAGTAGGAGAACGATCTGTCTAGAGAAATCTAACAGAAATGAAAATCATTATGATGGCTCAATTGAAGTCCATCATGAGAGTCGCTATGATCTTGGTTGTATCATTTTTCCCATTAGCCCTTGAATGCTGGTAGTAAAAAGGCTGAGTAGGTTCCAAAGTGAAATGAAGTTCTGTCAAATATTATAGAAGGATGAGGGGGCAAAGGAGTTAAAAAAGATATTAAAAGATTGACAAGTAATCATTTGTTCAACAAAAATTTTCGAGTGGCTATCATCACCATATTAGCCATTGTGTATACAGAGTCGAATTAAACAAAGTTTCTGTCCTTAGCTATCTCACATTCAAGTTTAATACATAGGTACTAATAGAGTTAATGATAACACTAATGATTAAGTGTTGTAAAAATATTCATCAAGTGCATTTCCAGCTCAGAAGAAGTTTTCCTAACCATGTAGTGGTGAGGTATTGATTTAGGCCTTATGTGGAGTTAGCCAATGTGAAGTTAAGCCCTCCAGACTGCAAAGTCTACCCAAGACTCCTGATCCCAACTACAAAGAGGTAAGGTCCAACTACAAAGTCAGAGGGAAGAGCTCACCCCAAACCACTCTCATTTCTGACGCCAATTGCAAATTTGGGAATTTCTCGAAACCACCCTTGATAATTCATGAAACAAACTCATAGAATTCATAAAAACTTGTTATACTCATGGTTACGTTTATTACAGGGAAAAGATACATTAAAATCAGCCAAGGGAAGAAATGCATAGGGCCCAACCTGGGAAGATTCCTTATGTGAGGCTTCTGTTGCCCTAAGGACATATTATACACCTGACACTGACGTTGAACAATTTCCATGGCATATTGCCAACCCAGGAAGTTCATCAAAGCTTTGGTGTCCAGAGTTGTGGAGACTATTACATTGCAAGATTTTTTGGTTGAACTCAGTCTCTAGGTCAGCTGATATCCTGTGACCCAAAGTCCATCCTAATTCACATGTTGGATCTCTTCGGCATGACCAACTGATACTCTAAGACTACTAGATATGAAGGGTCTCACCTTGACTCACCTCATTAGCATAAATTCTCAGATGTGGTGCTAGGGACCCCCCATGAATAACAAAGATATTTCTAATACTAGGAGAATGTAAAGATTACCTCTCAGAAATGAGGTACAAAGACCAGATCTCTTTCTCTGGGAAAGGCCAAAATTCCTTACTACACAGATCTGGAGTATAAATTCTCCCCCCCGCCCCCCCACCAAAGTTTGTCCCACCTAGAAACAAGGCAATTGGCTTTTCGCAGCAGTCAGCCATTGAGTGTGAATGATGTAAAATTCCAGGCACTTCCATGTCCTAATTGCCCCAGGCTAGTGTTTTGAAGAAAGTTGCAAGTGCAGTTAGAATCAGAATGTAGAAAAGCTGAAAGAATTGCACATAAAACCAGAAATCTGCATAGAGCAGAGTATCTACTATAGGAATCCATTATGAAAAAGTGGATGATTGAATCGAGTCTTGAGGAAAAGTGGGTAGAAGAAGCAGAGGGGAAGAACTCTTGCAACTCACCAGTCCTACTCTATATGTCTTATTCATTAAGAAAAGTGTATTATCTCTGATAAGAGAATCCTTGAGGTAAGGTGACATCACTGTGGTCACTTTGGCTCTAGTTCAGTTCTGTTTAACCAGTTTGCCACAAGCTAATTTCCCAGAGTTACTATTTTTACAATTATTAGTAAGATTTGGAGGAAGTTTTATGACTTAGCAGCTTTTAAAAAATTTCTTCTTCTTTTTATTGTCTCCAATATGCACTTTTGCTTAGGTGAGTACCAGATACTTCATATCTTAGGTGAGTATCCAGATACTCCATCTTGATGGAATAGTTAACAATATATATTCTTCATTAAACCTAAGTAATTTAGTATTTCTAATGATTTGCATGAGAAAGCATGGAATCTTGACAAGTCTCAATTTGAATATATAAAAAAAACACACAAGATCCCTCTCCTCTTGTTTTGCTTGTTCACTTCCCCACTCAACATATTTTTTTAGAAGAGGGACTAAACTGAGAAATCCTGGTGAACTTGCAGTTTAAAATATTTTTAAAAGCTTTTTGCAATGTCTTAGGCACATACAAGGGCAATGTCTTCCTCTATGACATAGGAAATATGAAATATTTTACCTTTTATCTCATTGTAATTTACCATTGAGGACCTGAAATATATTTATGATTTTGGGAAGAGAATGGGGGCATGTTGAAGTGGATAGGCCAAGGCTGTAAAAACAATTGGGAGTCTTAGTATCATTCATGTGAGAAGTAACAAGGGCCTGAATGAAGGCAGTAGCTGTGAATTTGGAGAGGAAGGAATGGGTTTGAAAGATATTTAGAAATTAGAGTCAGTGAGAGGAGTTTATGGAGGTGTATATGGGTTTCTGGAATGTATTTCTTGCTGGATGCAGTTTCACTCATAGAATAAAGGATATAAAAAATATAGGAGAAGCAGAAGCACTGATGTGTATGAAATATAATGAGACAACTTACATTGCTGAGTTTGAAATATTCATTCATTCAGCAAATATTTATTCAATTCCTGCTCTCTGTCAGGCACTGTGCTAGTGCATGGGAATATCTCAATAAAACATGTCAATGACATATTTATGCCCTATTACAAAGTACATGAGCTCTCTCAAGTTGGATGTCTATTTTATACAGTTGTATAAAGGAGGCTGGACCCTGGGACATAGAAAATGGATGTAGGCTGGAAATAGCAAATTAGGAGATATTTTTGTACAGTTGAGAATAATCAAAGAGAATGAAAGCTCCAAAGATCAGTCCTTGGGCATGGGAGGTGGGGGGGGGGGGGGGAAGGGGAAGGTGGGAACCAGTATAGAGAAGAGTTACAAAAGAACTTAAAAACCCAGAAACGAGACAAAGTGAGTTATTTAAGATCATAAGCTAAATTTTTATTCTAACAATTCACTACAATACAAATCCTGAATAAATGAATATGTTTTTTATATTTGTCTTCCTCAGTGAACTTCAGATGCCCTGAGAACTGAATAAGACACAATTGTGGATTTATGACACATTCTCATGATAGATAGATCCGGGCATAGTTTGCTTGCTTATTTATTTGTTGGTTTTAAAAACAATCTAATGCACAAAATTGGAAACATGGTAACAATCTCCATCTTATTATATGGTGCCTTCATCTCTTGCCTGTCTTCTCCTCCCTATAGGTAGCATTATTTTGAAGTCTGTGTTCATCATTGCATGCATATGCATTCCTGGAAAGTATAGGTGTTTTATAAGAATTTAAAAAAGTATATATACACGTAATTGTAATTATTTTTAAAAATGTAAACTTATCATTTTTTTTAGTTTTAAGTGTATGAAAAGGTTATACTTTATATGATGATGTTCTGGGAACTTTTTAAAATTCTCTTATCACTGATTCATCTATATTGTTGAGTTTGCTGTAATTTATACATTTAAAGAACCATATATTTTATTATATGAATAGATCCATTTATTAATTCATTACATTTGTGGACATTTTGGAGGTTTCAAGATTTTGGCATTTGTAAGTATTGTTGTCGTTGACTTTCTTGTCTATGTCTGCTTGTTCCTCTAGTTGCACCTGAGCCAAGATTTCTCACGTGTGCATTAAAGCACAGCTGCCTGATCAGAACATATTTATTCTAAAAAGGTTGCACCAATTTATATTCACTTCAGAAGTAGACATCAGATCCATATCATTTAAACCCAGGTACTGTCAGTCTTTTTAATTTTACTAATGAAAGAAATTATATAGTATTGATGCTATTGATATAGTGTTGCAAACGTTTTCTCAGTCTGTCACGTTTGTCAATTTTCTTATCATTTTTGAGGTTATTTTTATGAACAAAAGTTATTAGTGTCAATATAGACAAATTAATCTTATTTTACTCAATATATTATATATATATTTTTTTTTCTTTGAGAGACAGACAGAAATAGCAGAAGAGGGGCAGACGGATAGGGAAAGGGAGAAAGAGAATCTCAAGCAGTCTCCACTCCCAGCATGGAGCCCAACATGTAGCTCAATCACCCACCAAGAGATCATGACCTGTGCTGAAATCAAGTCAGATGCTCAACCGACTGAGCCACTAGGTGCCCCATATTATACATTTTCTTTATGAAAACTTTCCCTATCCCAAGATTAAAAAAAAATATTACCCTTATCATCTAGTAAGAGTTCTGAACTTTTTCTATTAATTTATTTCTTTGATATGTCTTTAATGCATCTAGAGTTAGGTTTGTATTTGGTGTGAAATAGGAATCCAAATCTACCCTTTTGCATTTGCATAACTATTCTATCTCCATTTATTGAACAGTTCCTCCTTTGGCCCTAATTTGACATGCTAATCTGTTTCATATTAAAGTTGCCTCAGACTGTTTCTGGGCTACTATATTTCATTAAGCAATTTTACGAATGCTGCACAAATACCACACTCATAGTAGTTATAGGTTCATTATCCATCCCCAAATCCAATAGGACAAATCCTCCACTCTTAAGTGTCCTGGGTTTTCATGCAACTTTTGACTTATCAAATATTCTCACTATTTGCTGCATAACAAACTACTCCAAAAATTAGAAGGTTGAAACTACAACAAAAAAAACATTAATTTTGCTCATGAACTTATGAATTGGCAAGATGGTAGAGTGACAGCTTTTTCAACTTATTTGTTGTGCAAATGGATCTGGAATCATCTGAAGACTTCTTCACTCAACATGTCTTACAGATGAGTGCTAACTGTTGGCTGAGATGTCCACCAGGATGCCCATATATAGCCTCTCCATATAGTCATAGCTTCCTCAAAACACAGTGGAAAGGTTCCAAGGAAAAGTGTCCAAACAAAAAAAGAGAGAAAGTGAGAGCAAGAGCAAGGGAGAGGAGCTAGGGAGAAGCTGTATTGTTCTTTATCAGTTAGTCTTAGAAAACATGTACCATCACTTTTGCTGCATTCTATTTGTCAAGACAATCATAAAGGCCTACAAGTTTTTAAAGGGAAAGGAAATAAACTCCATGACTTGATAAGGGGGTGGAAGGTTCTGAAAAGCATATGGGACTAGAAGTATTGCAGTGCCATTTTTGGAAAATATAATCTTCTATACAAAATTTTACATAAAACCTAGATTTTAATTGGATTTTCTTTAGATCCAAGTAACAATTTGGGGAAATTTTGACATCACCAAAATATCAAATGTTCCTATGCACAGAGTTTACTTCATTTTTTAGTTTTAGTTAAAATAGTTCTTAGTGAAGTTTACATGTTTTAGAGTAGAAATAGTATATACATTTTTGTTAGATTTTTTTCCTCTGTTCTGAGATACTATGGTAAGTTGTGTTTTTCTTTTACATTATTTATCTATTTCCTAGTGTTTAGTTATAACTGACTTTTAGATATAAGTGTTATATCCGATCACAATTGCAAACTGTCACATTATTGCTAGAAATTGTCTATAAATTTTCTTCCTGTTACTTTTTTTTTAATTGAGTAAAATGCACATATTTTAAGAGTTCAGTTTGGTGAGTTTTGGCAAATACATATTTCCATGTAAACTATTGTCACAACAAAGATAGAAGTATTTTCATCACCTTAAGGAGTTCCTTTGTGTCTCTATCCAGCCAATCCAGTGCACTCAAGTACAGCTAGTGTTTTGATTTCTCTAGTAGTAAGTTTTGCCTGCATAAAACATCACATAAATGGAATCATGCAAAATGTTCTTTTTTGTATCTGGCTTATTTTTCTCAATATAATATATTTGCATTTATTTTTGCTATTGTGTTTACCAGCAATTTGCCTCTTTTATTATTGAGTAGTAGTCCATTTTATCAATATACTAAAAATTGTTTATCCATTCACCTATTGATGTGGTGCCATGCTACCTGAATTTGCTAAAAATATACCTTCTAAAACTTACTGGAAATCTGATCTCCAGAGTGCTGGGGAGAGATATACAACAGGAAGGTATGTCACCAGAGGCGCTCTGCTACAAAGCCCTACAAGGTAGGTCCCAGAGAAAGTTGAGGCTACTAGCTGATGAGTACTATAGGAGCTGTGCATGGGAAAAACCTCACACTCTGCAGTAAACCAGCTGAGCTAACCTACCGTAATTAGGAATTAAAATGTTTTTTTCTTCAGCAACGTCTCTCCAGCACATGCTACTGGCCAAATGTCATCATCAGCTGGAACAAGCAAAAATATGTGAAGGGCCCAGATCCTTTTTCACAGATTGGTCTAAAAGGATGAATTTGGAGCTAAGAGGCAATAAATAACCAGAAACTTTGGATATTTTGGGATAAAGCTTCAACGAATATGTTGTAAATTTATTTGTGGATATTTGTGTTCATTTCTCTTGGATGAATGCCCAAGGGTAGAATTGCTAGATCATAGCATAAATAAATGCTTAACTTTATTAGAGACTACCAAAGGGTGTCAATATTTTAGAATTAGCTTGTCAATTTCAACAACTATGCCAAGAAAGATTTTGATTGGGGTTACATTGAAACCATCGATATTAAGAGAATTGGAGCACCTGGGTAGCTCAGTCAGTTAAGCATCTGACTTCAGCTCAGGTCATGATCTCGCATTTCATGGGTTCGAGCCCCACATCGGACTCTGTGCTGACAGCTCAGAGCCTGGAACCTGCTTCGGATTCTGTGTCTTTCTCTCTTTCTGCCTCTCCTCCACTTGCACTCTGTCTTTCTCTCAAGAATAAACAAACATTAAAAATTTTAAAAATTTAAAAAATCAAGAGCATTGACATCTTAATAAAATCAATCATCTAATCCATGAATATGATATACCTCTCTATTAAGATCTTCTTTAAGGGGCGCCTGGGTGGCGCAGTCGGTTAAGCGTCCGACTTCAGCTAGGTCACGATCTCGCGGTCCGTGAGTTCGAGCCCCGCGTCAGGCTCTGGGCTGATGGCTTGGAGCCTGGAGCCTGTTTCCGATTCTGTGTCTCCCTCTCTCTCTGCCCCTCCCCCGTTCATGCTCTGTCTCTCTCTGTCCCAAAAATAAATAAAAACGTGGAAAAAAAAATTAAAAAAAAAAAAAGATCTGCTTTAACATCTCCAATAATGTTTGATGTTTTTAAAGGTAAAGTATTGCATACATTTCTTGATTTATTATTAAATATATTGTTTTAAATGCTATTGTAAATGGTAATTTTAGAAATTTCTAATTGCTTGTTGCTAACGTAAAGAAATATACTGATTTTTCTATATTGACCTTGTATACTGAGACCACAATACATTCACTTATTAGTTCTAATGATTTTAAGGATTAGAGTCCATGGAATTTTCGGATTATACAATCATATCATTAATAAATAAACAGTTTTACTTTTTTCTTCCTAAACTTTATGTTTGCTATGTCTCTATCTTATCTTTTTGCAAGGGTTAGGAGCTCCAGCACAATGTAGAATAAAGTGGTATATGCAGACATTTTTTTGCCTTCTTTCCAATCTTAGATGGGAGAACCATTCAATATTTCATCATTAAGTAGAATATAAGGTCAGATTTATCCTCAAATCTTTGAAAGTACAGTTTCTGCACTGTTCTAATTTTGTTCCTAAGGACAGTGGAGCGAGAACGTTGAGTAGCTCTTGTTATCACAAGACAATGGCTGGGGAAAAGCATGACTAGAAGTTCAGAAGCTTTTTCCTACTTTATCCTCATACATCCATGCGAGGGTTTATCTTCCATCAGACCAAGGCCACTAGTCACAAATTCCAAGACCTATCATCCAAGAATTTCTCAATTTTCTATCTTGGTTTTCAGTTATTAAGATGGGACTTTGGCTAGGGAGTTAGTTAAGGCATAAGTTTCATTAGGCTGAAGTTTCCAATTTGAATTTGGATATTGAAAACATTAAATGAATTCCTTTTTTTGGTCTGAATTTTTATACATCTTTAAGTTTTTATTCTAATTCCAGTTAGTTAACATATGGTGTAATATTGGTTTCAGATGAACAATGCAGTGATTCAACACTTCCATACATCATTCAGTGCTCATCTGGACAAGTGTGCTCCTTAATCCCCAACACTTGTTTCACCCACCCTCTGATCCTCCTCCCCTCTGGTAACTATCAGTTTATTCTCTATAATTAAGGATCCTTTTCTTAATTTCTCTCTTTTTTCTTAACTCATTTGTTTTGTTTCTAAAATTCTACATATGAGTGAGATCATATGGTATTTGTTTTTCTCTGACTGACTTATTTCACTTAGCATTATACTCTCTAGCTCCATCCATAAATAAATTCTTATTTTGGGTTCATATATATTTGATCTTACATACTGGAGATATTTAAACACCATTGGTATCTGAATTACACAATTTGAATAGTCTAGTGTTTAAAATGTTAAATTTTGTGGGGCACCTAGGTGGCTCAGTTGGTTAAGCGCCTGACTTCAGCTCAGATCATGATCTCGCGGTTCATGAGTTCAAGCCCCACATTGGGCCACCAGGCTCTGTGCTGATAGATTGGAGCCTGGAGCCTGCTTCAGATTCTGTGTCTTTCCCTGCCCCTCCCCTGCTTGCTCTCTCTCTCACAAAAATAAACATTAAAAAATTAAGTCATCAAAATGTTAAATTTTGTCAGCTAAAATTGTCAGAGTAATATGCAAATAAAAATTACTTTATGCATTATGCTATTTCATTGGTTTTAAATCCATTCTGTTTTTTCCCATGGGAACATTTGCAGAGATTTCCTGCTCAGAATTGGAATCGAAGTCAGTTGGGTTTTCAAAAGCATTTTACATGAACATTTTTGTAATATTTAAAAAGGGAATACACAAAGAGAAAGTTCAGGGACCGTGTTAGCCAATTAGTCAACCACCACATAAGCTAGAGAATAAAGCAGGGAATTGGCAGCTATACTGGTATAAAATGATTTTAAAATAATCACAAAGGCTTTAACGCTAATTGACAATCCTTGCCTGAGATAATATATGCCTAAGGCAGGACTTGATAGGTAATAGAGTATAAGAATGTACAGACTTAATCTTTTGCCTTTATTTTTTTTTTGCTAGTTTGGTCACGCATTTAACATTGTCTGGAGCATTTCTAGGTAGTTATAAGAGTGTTTTCAACCCTTTGTACCTATCCTGCCAAATCACTGGGATTAGAATTCCTCTAATTTTTAAAATTTGGAAATCATACTTTTTCATTTAGAAAGTTTTTTGTCTGATTCCTTTGAAATTCTCATTATTTAAATTATCTTTCGATGCTTTTATTGGTTTTACTGCTAGGAGCCAATAATTCTAATTATTCATCTTGATCCTTCTTCGGATTACTGAGGCTCCTGAAGTATACCATAATTCCTCATTGGCCATCCATGATTTGATATTTCTATAGTATCATTGAGAGTCAGGCCTTTTTGGGGTGCCTGGGTGGTTCAGTCAGTTGAGCGTCCAACTCTTGATTTTGGCTCAGGTCATGATCCCAGGATCAAGGGATCCAGCTCCACGCTGAGTGTGGAGCCTGCTTGAGATTCTCTTGCTTTCCCTCTGCCCCTGTCCCCTGCTCATGAATGCTCTCCCTCTCTCTAAAGAAAAAAAAAAAAAGGTCTTGACAGAGACAAGTCATAACGTTCTGTGTGACATGGCAGATTTTAATTATTTTGATCTGTAGCAAATGAGCTAGCAAACTATTTTTTCTATTGCTGAGGTGTGAGCAGAAGAGATCTTCTCTGTAATTAGCTACAGGTAGTTCTCTCCAACTACATGCATCAGAAGCAATTCTTTCCAAGGCAGTATCCCCATAGGCCAACAGAAGTCCCAGGGCTGTTGTAGTGGGGAGAAACTGCCTCAATGAGAAGACATGTACATCCTTTTCATTTACACTAATCTTGGCTCATGTCTAAAAACACAGGAATGGTTATTTTTTCCCCTAAAAATCCTGAAGCTTTCAGATGAATATGTGGATCGCAAATGCAGTGTGTTGAACAGGCACTCTTTGGTAGAGAGAAAGTTGGAAGAGAGGGTCAGTAATTCATGATTACTTTGCTATATTTACAGAACACCTCTTCTAAGCCATACATTTGGTTTCCAGGGTTAATTCTGGATGATTATATTTTTCATTGTCATATCTGTAACAGGCATCTTCAAACATGAGAAAGCTGGCTGACAGAATTAAAACAAAAAGGGTTAACTTAATCTGAATCCTCTTTGAGGAATAAAAATAAAAATTGAACCAAAAATATTTTGGGTAAAAACTCAAAGGAAATGGATTATATGTCATGATGCCCCACTCTCTGATTGTTTTCCTTTTCCATAATTGAAAGTTTAAATACAGGCATAAGTGATGACTTTTTCCCATAATATAGTTCTGATACTGAGTAAAGTTTAGATCAAAGAATTATTCTAGTCAACCTGTTTTTACTCATTCATATATCAATGAGCTGTACTCCATTCTGTCTCTTATAATGATTGTTACTGGACTCCAGGGTCAGGAATAAAAAGACCTCACACAGCATTAATGAATTCATAAAATATCAGCATATTAATACATGGTATCAGATTTTTATAAATTAGTGATAAAGCAAAATGGTATACAACAATGACAAGAATTTGAAATTCAGATTAGATTTCTACCCCTAAGACTGAAACCAAAATTATAGGTAAGCTTATACAAGTTGCCATCTCTCTTGGCCCCAGACCCACCATGAGTAAAAGGATAGAGTAGAACTAGATTAATCAAGTCAGGTTCAGCTTCAAAGTTTCACAGTCAAGTCCAAGATATATGCTATTCTATATCTATCTCACATTAGTTGCATAGAATCTCTAGCTATACATTACCATACAATGGGTGCTTTGGGGAATTAGAAACTTTCTTGTAACCTTGAAATCACACCATACATTTACTTACTTTCTTCCCCTGAAAATATACATAAGCAAGATTCTTCAGAATTAAACAATACTAATTATAATATAAAACATGATAAAAAGGGAAGAAATATGCTTGGGACTGAATATGTATATGTCATATGCCTCTGAATATTTTTTAATAGTTGTTTTAACTCAGACAAATCAATCTAAGTCTCAACTTCCTCACCTGTAAAATGGAGATTGTACCATAATAACCTGAGAATTAAAAGGATGGATGGACTTTACATTTCATAAACGTAATGAGCATATGCCACCTTTATGCACTTTTGCATACTCATTTATCAAAATAAAAGTACTTTACTACTTTCAAATTTTCATTTTTTTTTCCCAGCTTGGTTTCCAGGAGTGTTTTATTTCTTCAGGATGCTCATTTTTCAATTGAAAGTGCAGCATATAATTTAATATATCATCTCATCCCAAATAGCCTGTTTGCAGTTGCTGTGTACTTTTGGCACAACCGCACAGAGCTCTCCATTAGAAGTGTCACCTATGATAGCTACTATTGGCTATCAGGCCACTGGCATCTCTGGCCCATGGAGTAGGTCAGCAGGCAATTTTGCAGAGTGTCTGAGCAATCTACAGGAAGAACTTACTCAGCAGCAATAGCAATTGCTTTTACTTAAAATTTAATTTGTACGATGAGTGCTTAAAGCAAATTTTTACTCTTACCACCACATCAATAGCTTCCAAGAAGAAATTTCAGAGGCATAAACAAAATGGAGATGAAGAGGCAGAAACATAATAGGAAACAGTTTGGATGTGAAAGGCCAATTTCTTCTTTGACTTCGGTGACTGTCTGAGATAGCCCATGTACAAGTTTGACTATGGCAGTGAATATGTGACAAGCTCTTCTTTATCTTTTTTTCTTTTAAACTACATTTCTCCTTAAAAGTGACAAGAGATATTCTCTCTGGTACTAAAAACATAAGGAATACAGAACAAACACAGCCAAGTTTACAGACTAATTCAACCACTAAATCCATAAATCAGAAGGCTCTCAGTCTCTTCACAAGGAATGATGTGTGCTACAAATCAAAATCACAACGAGATAACACCTCACACCTGTAAGAATGGTTCTCATCAAGAAGAGACAACAGATGCTGAAAAAGATGTGGTGAAAAGGAAACCCCTATATATTGTTGGTGAGAATGTAAATTGGTCCACCCTTATGGGACGTTCCTAAAAAATTTATAAATAAATCTACCATATGATCCAGCATTTCCACTTCTGGATGTATACACCAAGGAAATGAAAAGAGGATTCTGATGAGAAATCTGCACTTCTGGGTTTATTGCAGTCTTATTCACAATAGCCAAGATATGTAAACAACCCAAATGCCCATCACTGGGTGAATGGATAAAAAAGATGTGGTACGGGTAGCAGTGGGAGTTGGAAGCAATGGGAGGAGCAGCAGCAGCCATGCAGCCCAGCTTCCAGAAATCTCTCAGGACACCGTGGTGCAGGCACCAACATGTGCTGACCCACTTTCATGATGCTCAAGAGGAAGATTAGCTCTAGGGAGAGGGCAGTGAAGGAGGAGACCAAGAGGAGACGAGCGAGGTTGTTGGCCAAACTTGCTCCTGAAGATGTGGAAATGGAGTCAAAAAAGGTGGCAGGAAAGGATAAACTTTCAGACAAAAAAGTGTAAACAAAGGGAAAAGGGGAGCAAAGGCAAAAACAGGCTGAAGTGGCTGAGAAACAAAAGAAGACTTACCTGCAGGAAATGGAGAAACTAAAAATGAGGAGAGATTAAGAGATCAACTTTGATTACTATTATATACTATGTCTTATCAGTGGTCCCCATCTCCCTTCTTGTAGGATGCAGAGGAATAATTTTTATCAACTATTTTGTAAATGTAAGTTTTTAAGTGGCCCTAGAAACATTTTTAAGAAGGAGGGAATCCCACCTCATCCCATTTCTTTTAAAGTATAAATGTTTTTTTCTAAGGGGTGAAATCATTTGTTGGATGCTTATTTTTTTGGTACAACCAGAAAATAGTGGGAAATTGAATATGGGAAGCTTTGATTATCTTGGGTGTCAGCTTAACATGCCACAGATGGGGGAGTTTTTATATCCTACAATGCAAAGCATACTAAATGGCAATTTGGAGTCATTCGTGCATTTAATATGTCTTGAACATTTTAAATTACTTCGATTCCCTTGTTGTTTTTGGTAGAATTGTTTCCTAAAGAAAACCACTCCTTGATCTTGGCTCTCTCTGTCGGAATTTTGTGTGATCTGTAACACCTTGGTCACGGTAGTCCAGTTTTCCTAGCAACTTTGTTAATGTGCTGTGTGCAAGATTGGAAATTTGAGTATGATCCCAGACGTTAACCTGCCTTAAAAGCTGTAATTATCAAGACAGTATGGTATTGACATAAAAACAGACACATAGATCAATGAAATAGAATAGAGAACCCAGCAATGGACCCACAAATGTATGGCCAACGAATCTTTGACAAAGCAGGAAAGAGTACCCAGTGGAATAAAGACCATCTCTTCAGCAAATGGTGCTGGGAGAACTGGACAGCAACATGCAGAAGAATGAAAACTGGACCACTTTCTTACACCATACACAAAAATAAATTCAAAATGGATGAAACACCTAAATGTGAGACAGGAAACATCAAAATCCTGCAAGAGAAAACAGGCAGCAACCTCTTCGACCTAGGCCACAGCAACTTCTTACTTGACATGTCTACGGAGGTAAGGGAAACAAAAGCAAAAGAGAACTATTGGGACTTTATCAAGATTAAACACTTCTGCACCGCAAAGGAAACAATCAACAAAATTAAAAGGGAACCAAAGGAATGGGAGAAGATATTTGCAAATGACATAAGTGATGAAGAGTTAGTATCCAAAATCTATAAAGAACTTACCAAACTCAAACCCAAAAAACAAATAATCCAGTGAAGAAATGGGCAGAAGACGTGAATAGACACTTTTCCAAAGAAGACATCCATATGGCAAACAGACACATGAAAATATGCTCCACATTACTCCTCATTAGGGAAATACAAATCAAAACCACAATGAGATATCACCTCAGACCTGTCAGAATGGCTAAAATTAATAACTTATAGGGGCACCTAGGTGGCTCAGTCAGTTAAGCGTCCGACTTCAGCTCAGGTCATGATCTTGCAGTTTGTGAGTTCGAGCCCCACGTTGGGCTGTGTGCTGACAGCTCAGAGCCTGGAGCCTGCTTTGGATTCTGTGTCTTTCTCTCTCTCTGCCCTTCCCCTGCTTATGCTCTGTCTCTCTCTGTCTCAAAAATAAATAAAACATCAAAAAAATTAAAAAATTAACTTATAATAAGATATTGTAATAAGATATCTTATTACAATAAGATACTGGCGAGAACACTTTTGCCCTGTTGGTGGGAATGCAAAGGGGTGCAGCCACTCTGGAAAACAGTATGGAGGTTCCTCAAAAACAGAACTACCCTATGACCCAGCAATCACACTACTAGGAATTTATACAAAGAATATACAAATGCTGATTCAAAGGGGAACATGCACCCCAATGCTTATAGCAGCACTGTCAACATTAACCAAATTATGGAAAAAGCCCAAAGTCCATCATCTGATGAATGGATAAAGAAGATGTGGTGTATATATATACAATGGAATACTACTTGGTGAGAAAAAGAATGAAATCTTGCCATTTGCAACAACATGGATGGAACTGGAGGGTATTATGCTAAGTGAAATAAGTCAGGCAGAGAGAGACAGATATCATATGATTTCACTCATATGTGGAATTTGAGAAACGTAACAGATGAACATAGGGAAAGGGTAGGAAAAATAAGATAAAAACAGAGAGGGAGGCAAACCATAAGAGACTCTTAAATACAGAGAACAAACTGAGGGTTGCTGGAGTGGAGGTGGGTGGGGGGGATGGGCTACATGGGCTAGAGGCATTAAGGAGGGCACTTGTTGGGATGAGCACTGGGTGTTATATGTAAGAGATGAATCACTGGGTTCTACTCCTGAAGCCAAGACTACACTGTATGCTAACTAACTTTAATATAAGTTTTTAAAAAAGGAAATTTAAGTATGTAGTGAATATGATATTAATTGTGAATTCGTGGGACTTAACAATGTAACAGTGTATCAACATTTAAAGACATTGGCACTTGATATACTGTTAAGGAAAATTTGCTTCCAAATTTTATGCTAGAAGATCACCAGAATACTTTTAGGAAAGAATTAAAACCTCCTGATTTTCTGTATTTCCGGTACGTATATTAAGAACTGTATACAAACTGAAATGTGTGTACCAATCCTCAGAGCAACTAATAAAAACTCAATTATGAAAGAATCTCTCAAAGCACATTAAGAAAAAAGGTGTGATACATATGCACAATGGAATTTTAGTCAGTCATGAGAAAGAATCCATGCTTCCACTTTCAGAAACATAGATGGACCCAGAGCACATTTTGCTAAGGGAGAGAAATCAGACAGAGAAAGACAAGTACTGTATGATATCACTTATATGTGAAATCTAAAAAAGTTAAACCTGTAAAAAACAAAAGTAAATTGGCAGTTACCAGGGGATGGGGTTGGGGGAGTAAGAGAGATGGTATTTAAGGGTACAAACTTACACCAAATGGTAAATAAGCCTTAGAGATCTAACATGCAGTATAATGAATATAGATAGACTATTGCACTATAATTATGTAATATGATAAATATCACTATTTTGGCAATCATATTATGATATATAAATGTATCAAAGTAACGTGCTTACACAATGTTACATGTCAAATTTATTCAATAAAAATATGTAATTAAGCAGTGTGAAATCATTAGGGGGACAATTCTGGTGTTCTGGAAAGGATAAATGAAGTAGTAATTGATTGAGGAATAAAGCAAGTTATTGAAAGTGAGGTAGTCAGTGATAATGTCTACTTTTTGTGGTCATGGCCAACTTTTTAAAATGTCGTTCACAAGCCCCATGGTAGGTTTTGACAGTTAAACCTTTGCAAACTTTTTTTTTTAAGTTTATTTTGCTACTATAGGACTTAGCCTGTGTATTAAAGGGCTGCAAATAACATCTTTATCATAAGAAATTGCAATAATATTTAGCCCATTTTCTAATAACCCTTCCTGGCAAATGGAGAGCTCTATTTATAATTCAAGTATTAATGTTAAGACGAGGTAGATTGACATGAGTTAAAATACAGAATTTTAATTAATTTCCTAAGTCACTTTCTAAAACCAAGGTTTTATATGACTTCCTCCCATCCAGGACCTAATTCTAAAAAAACCCAGGGAACTGGTTTCATGAACCTGGTACTCATACTGTATCTCTCCCAGTGTTTGAAAGAGACAATGGTGTTTTAATAAGGGTTTGTTGAACTCATTATTGATCTTACAATATATTTCTCTTTAAAATGGTGGAAAATCTTTTGCTTTTAATTTTGTATATAAGCCAAAAGTTTTTTAACTTTTTAAAAATAAGCATTGTTATGTGTGGTGATTGTTTAAGTTTAATGTTTAGAAAAAAAAATAAACGCTTTATTTCTAAATTAAAAAAAATTTTTAACGTTTATTTATTTTTGAGATAGAGACAGAGCATGAACGGGGGAGGGTCAGAGAGAGGGAGACGCAGAATCTGAAACAGGCTCCAGGCTCTGAGCTGTCAGCCTAGAGCTCAACGCGGGGCTCGAACTCACGGACCGCAAGATCACGACCTGAGCCAAAGTCGGATGCTTAACCGACTGAGCCACCCAGGCACCCCAAAATTTTTTAAATTGAATTTTCTAGTTGTTATTTGACCTTTTTGATTAAATAGATAAACACTATATGTGGTTGGTGGTATTTTTGTTTTTGCTTTTTATTTCTTAAAAAAAACAAAAAAACCTCACACTTTGAATACTGATCGCAGTCCATAGGTAAAAAGTATCCCATCTAGAGTGTACTCTTTTTAGGAAATTGTGTTTTTTAAATTTATTAATATCTATTATTTATCCTCCACATAAATGACACAGTGAACATCTAAATTAATACTGACTCTGCTTATACTGCAAGACACTGCATGGGTTTTCCAACCTTTTTTTAAAATTAGTCTAATAAACCTAAGTTATTACATTACTATCTATTGGAACAAGTTCATGACTTGAAACATAATATTTACATTAATTTCATATTACTACATTAACCCTGATTAGCTGACTAGCTGAGAGGACAGAGAGTATAAGGCTGAAAATTTTTGATTTTAATCTGTTAAAATTAAATTATTATCACAGATTATAATAATTAAAAATTATTCTTAAATATAATCTAGTTCCAGCTTTAGGCAATATTTTAAATGAACTGAAAATAATCTATTTCTCCATTTCTTAGTGTCTTGAATGCTTTTTTCTCCCCTGGATATCATTGATCAAACTATGGAATAATATTAAAATTGTAGAAGATAGTATAATTAAACTGAATGCCTATCGACACTGAGAATCTCTTTTTTAAATATTTTATTATTGATGGAGACAAATTGTCCTGTTGAAGCTGTGCTTTTAGCCACAGTCTCATCAATCACGTAGACATGCGGGTGGTTGAGTAGTAGAAGGTTGGAGACAGGTGATGATCGTGGTGAAATTAGGACTTACTTTTTCAGAAAAGTGGAGAGATGTGAGTTGTTTGGTTGTTCAAGCATACTCCAATGAAACAGAGAGACCAAAGAAGCCAGAAGTTGTTCAGTAGAAGCCTGGAACAAAATTGAGACTTCCCAAAGGAGTAGAAAAGATGGTTAGCTCTGCTCTGTTTGCTCCAGAGAAACCTTTCAGCTTGATTCCTTGGATACCTTCCTTTGCTACCTTCAAAACAAAGAGGATGAAAATGCCTTCTCATTATCAGAGATCGTATCTCAGGACAGGGGATGCTTGTTTAATAATTTGGAAAGAAGATGGCTGATTTTGACATACCATCATTGGTATGTTTTTGATATACAATGACTTGTAGCAATCAGTTGAGGGGCTTGGTTACCTACACCTTGCACTTTGCAAGCCCCTTTTACTATTGAAGTATTTTCATATTTGCAATTACTTCATTAATGACCCGTACTCATTTTTTAAGCTCTGTCTTCCCCAGACTTCATGATGTCAGAGACTACCTTTGTCGGTTTTGTCCTCCTCTCTTTCTTAGTTTCTAGCATAATGCTCAGCTAATAGAAGATATTTAGTATATGCTATTTACTTAAAGAAAGACTGGCTCCACGGGGCTTCCCTTCTACTAGATTAGATGTTGGAGCTGTTAGTACATATTTCTGGATCCCTAAAGAATCATGTCCAGGGCAGGGATTTCCTGTTTCAGATTTCCCTAGTAGAAAGCATGAAATATCTTCCTATGATTAGTTTATTACAATAAGAATGAATTTAAATTAAAAACAAAATTCAGGGGCACCTGGGGGGCTCAGTCAGTTGAACGTCTGACTCTTGGTCCTGACTCAGGTCCTGACTCGGGTCATGATCCCAGGATCCTGGGATCAAGGACCTGAGGGTGGAGCCTGCTTGAGATTCTCTCTCTTTGTCTCTCTCTTTCTCCCTCAGCTCCTCCCCTGCTCACGTGCTCTTGCTCTTTCTCTCTCTCTGAAAAAAAAACAAAAACAAAACAAAAAAACCCATACATGCACACACACACACACACACACACAAATTCACTTTATGCAGTTGAATGTTGATTAATTGAAGTTTATTGAATTGCTATAGTCATACCTATAAACTTGAATATCTTACCCTAAAGTTAAATGACAAAATTCCTCCTTCATACTTGTTGAGAACTCTTAATATTTAGACACTTCTGGAATATTTTATATATATTATTGCATTAAATGGGCCACATTAATCAATATACAACTTGACATATAAGAAAAGTAAATAAGAAATAGTGGAAATATGTTATACATATATTACTCTCCAGTGGGTTCATAGTGCTCAGAAAGCCATGCACATATGCAGTCAGTATGAGAAATAAACCAATGTTATTTACCTACTGTTTATGAACACATACAGCATCCAAACATTTCCTGCTCCTCCCATCAAATTTTCTGTGCATAGAATCCTTCTTGAAAACATTATCTAGGAATTTTTGTTTCAGTCCCTATTTCACTACTGCCTTCTTCACCTAAGTCTTTTCCTTCACTCTCTGTTTTCCCCCACCTTTGCCCAATCCTAGATATAGTCTTTTCTACGTTCTGGAAGGTAGTCTCTTGCTCTTGGCTGAGCAAGAAGAAAGAAACCTTGGAACATCAAAGTCCTCTCACTGGAGCAAGCCAATTCCCGTTGTTCCACTGTTAACAGGAATTATTTTTTTGATGTATTACTATGCTAAAGCTTTTCCCAAACATTCTACCAAAGACCTACTTTCCAGACTGAAAAAAAGAAAAACGAGAATGAGAGCAAAAAACACTCTTTTCCTATCACATCTATCAGATAATCCTTAAAGGAATCCTGAGGAGTGGATTAAACCCTAGGAATGTGAAAAGTACTTTAATGAGCTCCATGGTTGTTCTTAAGAACATTGCTACTTCTGGAAAAGAAGACTCAACCGAAAATGCGTGTTTCTGTGAAGTAAATTAGCTCACACACAATCGGTATATGAGAGATGATGCCAACATGTGAAGTAGTATGAAACCATTTGTGATTCCCTCGGTGCTTCTAGTGCTTTATTTAGTCGCTAAATAACAGCAGTCAAACGCAAAGCACACTAACACCAGCTGCCTCTGCATGTACAAACATGGTATTGTCCAGTGTACCTGCTTACCACGAATTCTTCCTCTTGGATCATACATTGGAAATTATCTCCCAAACTTAGTCCCTTAAAAGAATTTATATATATATATATATTTTTTTTTTTAAGTTTTCCTTGTGTAAGTAATACAGTACTTCTAAGCTGGTCCTCCAGCTAAGAATATATCACAGGGGTGCAATCAAGGTATAGATTGGGACTACAATCCTCTGAAGGCTCAACTGGGGGGAAATTCATTTCTGAACTCTTGGCTGGTAGCAGGTTTCAGTTCCTCCTGGGCTTTGGGGCTGAAGGCTTCAGTTCCTCCCTGTTGCTGAGCCAAGATATCCTGCCACGTGGGCCACTCCCGAGAGCAGCTCAGAACATAGCAGTGAGCAAATGAAAGAACAAGAGTGTAGCAATACAGAAACTAACCTCAGGCTTGACATACCATCACTTTTGCTGCATTCTCTTCATTAGAAGCAAGTCACGAAGACTGGCCCACATTTACAGAATTGACACCAGGAAGCTGGGTCATGGGGAGTCACTTGAAGACTGCCCATTTAACCAGGCATTTGCGTATTTTGCCCTTGATTCGATAATGTAACAATTTGAATTATTTTCTGATTTTATCACCATCTAGCAACATCACCTTCTTTTTCCTTTGAAAGGTAAAATGTTTTATATAGTGTAGTGCAGTAATTCTCCTAATGTTGAATTGCATTACAGTCACCTGGAAGCCTTGATAAACAGATTGCTCGGCCCTGACCCAAATTTCTGTTTCGGTTGGCTGGGAGTTCAGTGAGCCTGAGAATGTACATTTCTAAAAACCTCCCAGATGATAATGATGCCACTGGACCACTGCTTTATTTATTAGGGATCTATCCTGTCTTTTGAATGATTTTAATATTTTAAATTAGTACTTATCTTTGTTTGGGCTGTGGTCATAAAACTGTAAAATTCTGATACAGAATGATCTACATGAGCCTATTTTCCCCATAAGCTCTGAGGTTTTTAATATCTGATTTTTCAAAAAATAAGATGTTGTTCAAGAAAGCATACATTTAGGACGCCCGGATGGCTCAGTCGGTTGAGCGCTCCGACTTCGGCTCAGGTCATGATCTCACCGTTTCCGGGTTTTGGCCCCGCGTGGGGCTCTTGTCTGACACCTTAGAGCCTGGAGCCTGCTTCAGATTCTGTGTCTCCCTCTCTCTCTGCCCCTCCCCTGCTCGTTTTCTCTCTCTCAAAACTAAACATTAATTTTTTTAAGTATACATTTATAGTACTATGATTTGCATCAGAAGAGCAAAGTATAGAAATATTTTGCAAAAGAAAATCTATCTTATGGATGCTGAGTAGGCATATGGCAATAAAAGATCATAATTTTATTTCCAGTTCTGTGAGAATAAAACAATTAATGCAGGGAATGTCAATACCTGTCATAATGATTCCAGTAAATACTTTTTTTTTTTCTGTTCAAGGAAACAAACAAAAATCCAGATATAGAAAAAGTTGACTCTTACATCTCACAATTTTATAGCTGTGGTCACTTTGGAAAGTAAAAGGGCTGACAATTTTTTTTAATTTTTTTTTTAATTTTTTTTTTTTTTTTTTTTTTTTTTTTTTGAGAGAGAGAGAGAGAGAGAGCATGGGAGGGGAAGAGAGAGAGGGAGACACAGAATCTAAAGCAGGCTCCAGGCTCTGAGATGTTAGCACAGAGCCCGACACAGGGCCAAAACCCACAAACGGTGAGATCATGACCTGAGCCAAAGTTGGACACTTAACCGACTGAGCCACGTAGGCGCCCCAAAGGCTGAACATTTTTAAGGAGTTTTTCCTTCTTATTTTGTTACCTTTTTTTGTACAAGATGTTTATAGTCATCACCCCTCAAAAAATATTTTTTGGAAAATATATTCTTACAACCTAACACTGGGCATACAGACGTATAATTTGAAACTAATATTTTCTAGTTCTTTACGTATACATATACTCAAGTTTCGCTCACCCAGGCTTTTATTAATAGGCGGCCTTCCAACATGGCTAAATCACCGGAGTGGGAACACTAATCTCATTCATGAAGGCTTACTTTTGCAACTCAGCCCAAGGATATTTTTACAGACAACAAAAAGGCAGAAAAAAACAGACCAAAACCTCCTCCATATTGAAGCCTCGTTTACCATTGATACAAAGAGATGAATCCAAAAGGGCGCATCTGAAAAAGATCAAGCATAGGATACTCAAGGGTCTCTGAAGGAGCTGTGAGTCAAACTTGTGTCACCATTCAGGCAGGTCCCAGTATATCTATAAGGAAAGTGTACTGTGAACTAGGCAGCGTGCTCCCCTAAGTACTGAAGCTGAGACATTATGGAAAGCATGTGTGGCAAACCTTGACAGAGTCAGAAAAGACCAAAGGATACTTACTTCTCCTGAAATCTCAGAGATAGAGAGAGGATTAAAATACTTTGGAGGTCACATCCTATTCAATTATAAGGTTATAATCCTGTTTCCAGAAGCCAATGGAGAACAGAAAAGCCAATCTGTGTGTGAACAAACTAGGCATTCTTCAAAATTTATCGTTTTCTTTCCATGTCATAATAGACACAAGAATCCTAGGACGACACATTTTGTGTAAAAAATGTGGTGACTTTAATCATGTATTTGGATAGAATAATTATGACTTTTCTCAACTTCATTTTCTAGAAGATGAGGGCTCTGCCTCATTTCCTCACAGTGTGGAGGTTTTTCATGAAACTTACAGGGTGCTAGGTTAGGCATTCTGTTTACAATCTTGCCTTTGCCAGAGCAGAGACCAATCAGATTTCCAGATTTCAAGCCACAGAACTTAGTTTTATAGTCATGTGATAAATATGTTATACTATATCTTCTTTGAAACCTTGAGACAATGAAAAAATGAATCTATGCATCTTCATTGTCATTTCCACTATCAACACTTACATGCAACAAATAGACTGAGACAAATTGTTCTGCAGATTGACGAGCATGACATGACCCTTGGAGTACATTTTTAGCAGTTGAAAACTATAGAAGTAATGACGATACTTGTTTTAAAAATTGATTTTCACTACATGTTCATGTATAAACCAGTTAGACTGTAATATAATTATGTATAACTACCATTTTTTGTATTACTATCAAGTGGTATTGTTACTAAAAATATTAGAAGATGGCAAAAGTAGTGTTGGCTTTAATCTGATCAACAATTTAGAAATATTTACCTATCAGACTTCAGTAATCTTGTTTCTCATTCTCCTCTTGCCTTCCATGTTTAGGTTTGCCTTCCCTTTTCTTTCATAATAGCTCTTTTCAAACCTCTAAATATGGAAAGTCATCAAGGCTTAGTTTTTAGATTTTTGCTATTCTCCAAGCTCTCTCCTAATCCAATTGCATGAGTTCTAACCTCTCTATAAATAGAGGATTTTAACATTTTTATCTCAGTATCTCGCTGCTGAGATCCTCTTAAGTCCTCTCTGTACCTTAGTGTGCTGATATTCCCCATCATCTCATAGACAGAAATTCCAAAATGAACTTATTAGTGTCAATTCAAAATGTGTTATTTCTGATGTCTCTACTTTCCTCCCAGCTACTTAAACCTGATATATCACACGTTTTAGTATTCTAAAAAATTAGTATTCTAATTTCATAGCTATTTTTTTTTTTTAATTTCATTTGTGAGATGTTTGGGGATCTGTCAATCTTGGAGATGCCTCCCCAGTCTGTGCTGGGTTATGATTATTTTTTCTTAACGAGATGAAGAAGTCAATACTACACCAAGTTTCAAGGCTCTTATGTGTTTTGCATGTCCTTTAATTGCAATTAAGTGCAATGTCCTTCAAGATCTGGATGTCCCTCCCACTTTTCTCAATGCTCTGCCTGAGGAAGATGCTTCAATGTTCAAAGCACCCCGAGCAACAGAACTAGAATAGCTCCCTCTGTAACTGGAATAGACCAAAGGTAAGTGACCTAAGATTTAAAGAGGATCTTCAGCACAAAAAGAGGATTTTTTTCCCAACAGGTGCCCTCCTCAATACCCATCACCCACCCCCCCCTCCCTCCCACCCCCATCAGCCCTCAGTTTGTTCTCAGTTTTTAAGAGTCTCTTATGCTTTGGCTCTCTCCCATTCTAACCTCTTTTTTTTTTTTCCCTTCCCCTCCCTCATGGGTTCCTGTTAAGTTTCTCAGGATCCACATAAGAGGGAACACATATGGTATCTGTCTTTCTCTTGTATGGCTTATTTCACTTAGCATCACACTCTCCGGTTCCATCCACATTGCTACAAAGGGCCATATTTCATTCTTTCTCATTGTCACGTAGTACTCCATTGTGTATATAAACCACAATTTCTTTATCCATTCATCAGTTGATGGACATTTAGGCTTTTTCCACAATTTGGCTATTGTGAGAGTACTGCTATAAACATTGGGGTACAAGTGCCCCTATGCATCAGTACTCCTGTGTCCCTTGGGATGAGCACTGGGTGTTGTATAGAAACCAATTTGACAATAAATTTCATATATTTAAAAAAATAAATTAAATTTAAAAAGATGCAAACTATAAAGGCTTTAACCTCGAAAAAAGAAAACTAAAGTGAATTACATTAAAAATAATAAAAAAATAGAGTATAAATTGTTAATTACATTAAAAAAGGTTTTAGGAAAATAAAAAAAAGAGGATTTTTTAATCTTTGTTGTTATTCTGCCTGGAGTAGAAATTTTCAAATATAGTGAAGTGTATTTCAAGGTTTTATTTCTTTTTGAATTGTAAGGATAAAAAAAAATATTTTCAGAGTGCCTGGGTGGCTCAATTGGGTGAGCATCCAACTGCTGATTTTGGCTCAGGCCATGATCTCATAGTTCATAAGATCAAACCCCGCATTGGGCTCCGTGCTGATAGCACAGAGTCTACTTGGGATTCTTTCTCTCCCTCTCTCTCTGTCCCTCCCCCATTTGCTCTATCTCTCTCAAAATAAAAATAAATAATAGCATTTAAAAAAAATAAATATTTTCTAATAACTTTTGGGGACTTATATATCTAAAGATAAAGAAGGCAAGATACCTAAATAAAAGAATTAGTGGCCATTTCTCATTAATCCTAAAAACTTGCAGTATGTCTCTCAGGAAAAGACTTCAGAGACATTTGGCTGCTTTCTTCAGTAACATAATTATCATCCATGAATATCTTCTATTTCAATGAAATTTAAAAAAAATATTTAAGTGGTCAGTACGTGAAGTTTTAGGCTACCTTATGGTATTTTCCAAAGAATCTTCAATAACATAATGTGATGTTTCTCCCCTCCACTCTGACTGCTACTGGAATCTGGAATCCTGTGGTCTCCAAATGCTCTGGCTATTCTTCTCTTCCAGTATTACTACACTTTATTATAATGTTTTCAAGTCATACTTTCAACATATCACTTGTAGCCTCAAAATCTTTTAATACCCATGACCTTCTTACTTTCTTGGATTGACAATTAGAGCCCTCTAGATTGTGACCCTTTCCTTCCTGAAATCTTATTTGCATTTTCTTAAAGCCACAACAAACATAGATAACTCCCTTACCCTGTATATTTGTTGTATATTCTTCTTCCATGACTTTATCCATGTTTTTGCTTCACCATTTTTCAAATTAATTTATCTTTCAAGATTGATGGTAAGTGCCACCCTCTCCAAGAGAACATTCCTAATCCTGCTGACACATTTATATCCTTCCTTCCTGTAATGTGATTGTCTTTCTCATTTTACCTTTTATTTATTAGAACAGAAAACATGCAAAGTAAGGTGCTTCCACTCATCTTTTTGCTATTGGACAGTAGGAAAAATGTTTTCTATTTTCTGAGGTTTTTTGATATGATGAATATAGCATGCTTGATTTTTATTTAACTTTTATTTGTTGATCAGTGTTTTTTTTTTTTTAATTACAGATGGTTCTCCTCAGGAGTAGATAATTAGAGCACATATTTTTCCTGCTGTGTTTATTATATATTTATCTTTATAACAAACACAAAAAGAGCAAGGAGAAAGAAAGTGTGTTCATATCCTATAATAAGCTATCTTTTTAATTAACATATTATGAATATATTTGCATTCTTTCCTCATGACAATGCAGAGGTCTTTGCTTATATTTGAACTTTGCTTGTTAATTTAAAGATATTTATAAACACTATGATTGAATTCTTGTCTTCTATGCATCACTTTTGTCTATTAAGGCTGTTTTTCCTTTATTTATTTATCATTTAAGTGAATGAGTCCACCTTTATTTTACATAGACTCTAAATAGATAATATTTAGATTTTCCTTCACCTTCAACATAACGATGAAAGGCATTAAACTTTGACCAACATCTCTATCTGATTTTATGTGGTAAAAATTAAAAATTAACACTAGCTTCTTTGAGGTAAACAAATACCTAAAGTAGCCATCTCAATCTAAATCATATTCGCATGCACCATATCCTTATTTCTTATTTGTATTTATACATTTCCTAGAGTGAAACATTTTTGCAGGTTAGTAAAGAGGTCTTCTACTAGGCCAAATGAAGGCAATAAAAGAAATATAAATGTGACCAAAATTTTTAGATACTTTAACGAAGAGCATGTTGGCTGCTTCGAAGATCAAGATCATCTCCATTATTTGACTTAAAGGGCATTGAAACAGCAATGAAAACTCACTTTTAAGATTATATAGGAAGACTCTAGCAGTGTGCTATTACTGAGGCTAGCAGTCAATTTCTAAGGTTATGTGGTTTGTAAGACTTTCTTGAAGTTGTTTAAAAGGGAAGCATGTAATTTTGTGAGAGAAATAATGTTCTCCAAGGGTTGATTCTGGGTTCCTGCTATAGTACATATTAAATATTTTTGACATGGCTTATGTAATATGAGACTATCAGAGGGAATGCATGACAGTATTTTTGAATTTAAAAGGAGCTTTATGTCAAAAAACTTCATTCTTCCAAATTAATTATTTCCTGTTTAGTAAATGCCTACAATATGTCTCAGTCCAATGGGATGGTGTAAGTTATTACACTGTTCCTCAAAGAGTGGTCCTCTTTCTGCTGCAGTGAAATCACTGCAATATTGTCTAGTACATACCCATGGACCTCACCCAAGAACTTCTGAATAGAATATCTGAATTGAAAATTGATAATTTGCTTTTCTAACAAGTGATCCAGATGATTTTTTGCACACTAAAGTTTGAGAATTATCGGGTTAGTGATTAAAAGCATTAGTCATTATAATCGCACCAAACTGATTGGAGTTCAGTCATTTTGTTTGTTGGATTTCAACAACAATTTGCTTGTTTGTTTGTTTGTTGGATTTTAAAATCTAGTGGAGTTTTAAGGTTTAATAAGAACTCAATAAACATTACCTCTTCAGTGTGTGATAATGGCGATAATGATGACACAGGTATAAGCTAAAGGAAACACTAAAGTAGGATAAAATGCTGTCATAAAACTATTTTTAAGAGAAGAAAGAGGCAAAGGGAAGAATATTTCTAGGCGCCATGTATCTTCTCTATGTTTTATACCTCACATGTTCTGGCAATCTCTTTTTCCTGGTTACTTGTTTTTTATATTTAAAGGCTGCTGGATCTCATCACAGTGACCCAGAAATGATAGATTTGGATCATGCATTCATCTTTTTGGAAAAAAAAAATGCACACATCCTGAGAGATTTAAGTTTAACATAATTACATGGTTATTATATAAAAATTTATATTCAATAAAAATGATGCTCTGTCTTTATTTATTTTACTCTTCATAATTTCTCCTTTATCTTTCTTCCCAAGGTTTGCAAAAAATCAGGACTTGTCCACTGCATACTATAATGAATAAATGAAAGGAGATTTTCACTATCATGAGTCTTATATTCCAGTGACTGGGATCAGGATGATAAGCAAATACACAACAAATGAGTAAATAAGGAAAGAGATTAATTCAGATAGTAATAAATACTAAGAAAAAAATGAGATATGATGACATCATTGAAAGTGATGGGGTGAGCTACTTTAGAATAGAGCATCAGGAAAAGACTCTGAGTAGGTGATGTGCCCAGAAAACTAAATTACTCGAAGAATTTAGTCATTTAGGAGGATGGAAAAGGTATTTCAGGTAAAAAATAAACCCAAAAGTGGAAATAAACTTATCTAAATAAAAGAAAGCCAGAGTAACCTGAACAGAGTGAACAAGTGGTTCCAAGATTGGTTTAAAAGGTAATCAAGTATCAGGTGATGTGTGCTATTGAAAGATATGATAATAGATTTTCAATGTTTTCCAAAGGGAAGGTTTAGCCATTGGAGAGTTTGAGCAATGGAATGATGTAATCTAATTTATGTTTCTGTGAGAAGAGTTTGGCTGCTGTGTAAATGGTGGAATATAATGAGACAAGAATGGGGGTGAAGATACCATTAAGATTCAATTGTAAGAGGAGCACCTGGGTGGATCAGTTGGTTGACTGTCCACCTATTGATTTGGGCTCAGGTTATGATCTCACAATTCTCATGAGTTCGAGCACTGTGTCAGGCTCCACACTGACAGTGAGGAACGTGCTTGGGATCCTGTCTCTCCCTCTCTCTGCTCCTCCCCTGCTGGCACTCTCTCTGCCCACTCAAAAGAAATAAAATTAAAAGCAAAGATACAATTATAGTAGTCTAAGTGAATGATGATGGAGTTGCAGGTGGGGGCTTAACACACAAATGGCTGGATTGCAGAAAATATTTTGGAGGTGGAGCCGAGGAGATTTACTGATAGATTGAGTGTGTCATGTGAAGGGAAGTGAGGAATCTACAGTGATCTAGATTTGGAGAATAAACAAATGGTTTAACAGTATGGTGTATTTATTGATAAAATTAGCTTGGCCACTTAAAATCTGAAATATGCGGAACTCAGTGGTGAGTTCAAGAAAATAGATAAATGAGAGTTCCATCTATGCATAGGTTGTAGTTAAAATCATAAGACTTGATAGATTATCTAGAGAATGCCAGGCAGGGGGGAATGTCTGGAGCACCACAATGTCTCAAAGTCTGGTAGAGGAGAAAGGGAGCCATCAAAGGAAACTTTGAAAAGAAGATAATGAAGAAGAAAATCAGGCATCTTGGGTGTCCTTGAAGGCAATGAAAGTATGTGTTTCAAGAAAGAACTATAATCATGTATATCAAATGCTGCTAAAAGTCAAGTAAAATAGGGCAGTGAATTGACCACTGGCTGTGATCATTTGTAATCTTGAAAAGAGATTTTTCATTGGAGTTGTGAGGAGAAAAGCCTCTTAAAGAATGGGAAGTTAGGAAAGGGAAGGAATAATAAAAATAGACAACTCTTTCATGGGAGTATTGCAGAGGATAGAAAACTGGGGCAGTGACCAGACGGAATGTGGGGTTATGTGATGATTTTGTTTTAAAAGGATCATATTAAGTAATGTTGCATGCCATTTGGAATAATCCAGCAGAGAGAGAGAAAAAAAACCTTGCTGCTGCATAAGAAAAAAAAAACATAATTGCAGAAGCAATATCCTTGAGAAAAATTAATGGAAGTGGAATTCAGGACACAGATGGAGGGCCTGACTTTAAATGGAACCAGAAATTTGTCTTCTATCATAAAAAGAATTATACGATATAGAAGTAGGTAGGTTAATGGAATTGGTACAGGTCTTGTTTAGAGGAGCTGTATGAGGATAAGTTAGTAATATAGTGTGCAAACATATGGACAAGAAAGGAGCCTTCCCCTTTAAAGCTTACAGTCAAATACATAACCATAATAACCCTTATATTTTTTGTATTGTGCACTATCCTTGTCAATATTTTAATTGCATTTAATAATTATATACATTTTGGCAACTTTACCTGCTTTTACTATCCAGCAAGGTGTTATTTTTTGGTCCTTGAACTTTGATGGTGCAGACACACAGATATAAGTTTGCCTCATTGCACTTACCCGTTCTTGTAATCATATGTTTGCAAGCTGTTGGCATAGACTGATATTGCCTGTCATTTTTTCTGACACCATTTAAATCATAGCAATGGTTTAATAGTTTCCTTAAAATGATGCTATCATTAATTCACTTTCTCAATGAGCAAGTTCTATTTTAAGGAATATACTGTGTTCAAAGGATACAGGATATTTTTTTGTATGAATCAATGAGAGTTATGTGTCCTTATATGAGACCCCCTGGCTTATTCTAGCTCAAATAAGATCACATCAAGGAAAATACCCTGGAGTATGGGTAACATCCTAGTTTTAACTCCAGGCAGATCTTAGTTTACATATCAGAATTCCCAGGCTATCTGAACTTGGCAACATTTTTTACACTGGTTCTTAACTTTCTCTTCTGAAAAAGGATAATACCTCGCTCTTTCATTAAGGTGATATTTTGATGGTTAAATAACATTTGTAAAGCAACAAATGCAGTCAGTGTCTGGCATATTATATGGCAAACATTTCATTTGTATTCCTACAATTACTAACATCACTGCTACTACAAGAAAATATTTGAGTGCTTATTACCTATTATGGCAGAGTTAAAACTTTTCAAAGTTTGTAATATATAAATTCCTTTAAATCCTACAAGAGTATATAGTTAATATTTTGAAAGAAAGAAAGAAAGAAAAATGATATACCATGAAATAAAATTATTTTGTAAAAGTCACCCAGCTAGTAAGTGACAGAGCACATGAAGAATTCAAACCCTAACAAGTCTAGCTCCAAAGTCCAAATTCTTAGCCTTTACAGTCTGCTGAATCTCACCATTTTTATTCATGATGGAAAAATATTCCTTATCTTTTATCCTGTTAAAGTGGGGTGTTTTTAGTAGCCTACTGTTCTTTATACAACTCTTACTAAAGATAATTGTAGCAATGAGGATCTTAGTTAATGCTTTGTCCTAACTGGATTTTTCCTGTTTCTGTGGGAAGGAAGAATGTCTCTGTACCCTGGGTATACTCAACATTCCACAGGAAGCAAGGACAGAAGTAATAATCCCAATTCTTCCAGAAATTGCTTCCAGGTTATTTAATTATACAATGGGTAAAACATAAAAGATTTTATCTTCCGGGAAGAATTCCTTAATCTTCCCATGTGAAGGACTGTGATCTCAATGACCTACAAAAGCCTTATTTCATCGGTGCCTTATTCACTCTTGTGGACAGTAAAAGGACAGCACCTCATGTTTTTTGCATGACATTATTTTATATAGATGATGTGTTTTTCCCTATTCTCATCACAAAAATTGCAAGAGCCCAGATTTATCAACAAGAGAGCAATCTTGATTCTCTTCTAAGCATTTTTCCTATGCCTAAGGCTCTCCAACTGTCTTAGTAATATTGCTTACATAACTACTTTAGCTCAAAGGGCTCTGAATAAATGTGGCCACCTTGGCATCATCTGATAGAAAGTGTTATGTGGTGCTGAGGTGAAGAACTGGATTTTAATATCAAGTAGAATTAGTAAAATGCTTCTTTCCCTTCCAGACAGGAATGATTGAGGTGTCCCTGAAATTATGCTTTCTATTTTCCATAATCAAAAAGTATTCACATAGTCCTGAATTTCCTCCAAAGGTGCTAGTATACTGATAATTGAATGGTGTTGAGACAAAATGACTTTGAAGACTTTTGGGTCTTTTTTGTCCAAATTCCAACTTTACCACTTACCACCCATGTGATTCTGGGCTGTAACTTATAATACTTACTTCATATTGTTATATCAGGTGAGATAACACATAGAGCATACTTGGCACCCTCTTAAGAATACTGTGGCCAACCAATAGTTATAATAGTCACATATATCCATTATAATACTTTCTTCTACAAAAAACATAAGACCCAAACTAGACCAAACTCTAAGGAACTATATCGATTCACATATGTAACTAGAGGACCAAAGGAAGCATAATCTTCAGGATTGGCTAAATCCAGTGCCACTTGTGTGCTATATCTGTGGGATTTTCCACACTGTGTTCTCTCTCATTTGACTTTTTCAGTAGGTATGTTATTGAACAAAAGACTGTTTAAATCCACATTGCACATCCTCACCCCACAACGTCCAGAGAAAGAGGAAATATGTCGTTTCTCCCAATATAAGTTCCAGCAAATGTACCATGAAACTTTTAGGCCTGAATTGAGTAACTTGCTCCTATGTGAATCATTGCTTGTGGCTAGAAAAATGTCACAGACTGACTGGCTTAGGGCTAGACTATTGTGTCAATCATTGCAGCGAGAATGGTGGGAGTTACCCTTTAACCAGTCGGTGAGACATGGAAATCCAAACTAAAATCAGGTCCCTTTTGGGGAGGGGGAAAGTCAGAGGTAGATAATAAGTAATGTCCACTGGACTTTATTTTCATAATGAATATTCCTGTGGGTTTCTTCTTCTAAGTAATTGATGATCATCTTAATATTTTTCAGTGAATTCTCTAATTGTGTAGCCAAAAATATGTACAAATGTTATTTTTCAGCCTAGTGATGGATAACATGGCAAAAGGCTTTGAGATCTCAAAATCACAAAAATTCAATTACAGTTGTTCAAACACCTGTCTCAAAGTATAATGAAAGAAGAATGCTCAGTAATTCTTTTTACATAAGTTATGAGTTAGCACATAGCATTATATTGTAAAAAGACAAACATATTTGATAGTGGTATCTGAAAATTCTTCAAAATATGCATTTATCATCAGCATCTGAAATATGTAATTAGAATAATTACATAACAACTAAAATGATACGTTTTATGTATAATATAAACTATATATACACTATTATGATATATAAAATCAGCATTAAATTTTTTCTTAGTTATTTTGATAATCTTCCCCTTATTTATCAGTAAGAATATTGATAAGTTAATTAATTCAATCATATCAAGTATCATCCAGCTTTCTGCATAATCTAACTACAAATGCATAAGATTTCTGATGATAAAGCTCTAGTGTTCATATGACTCAAGTGTTTCCAGGATTTTGTCTTTATAGTACTTTTTGACACATGATGAAGCCATAATGTCTATATGGCTATGAAGTCTGATATCCTGACGGTAGAAAGGTGACTTTCATCTGTTGAGATTTAGACCCAATTTTCAATATTCATTCCCTTAATGTTAGACGGTATCTGGATACCCCAATGAAAAGAGAATGTTACACTTTTTAAGTTGTTTGGATTTTTTCATATATTATTTTGATTCCATGAATCAGCAAAAGTTATAAAAAATAGTAAAAGTTGTGAAATTAGAACAAAGAGTAAATTGAGGCAGCATTTGGGAATTGTTAAGTCTATTTCTGGAACTTTGTAACAGGAACTGATTTTTTGGATAAGCAGGAAACATCCCTTATAGAGATCTTTTTCAGTTAATACAAAACTTGAAGGCCATATTTCAGAATATTTTTATCAAATTGACAGAAAAATGTGTTCCCTTAGGATATTTAGAATATACCAGACTTATTTTCCCTATTTACAGTGGGTTCATAACTTTCATTGTTCTAGAGTTGCACAACAATCCCACAATCTTGGACCCAGCCTGTGTGATTTACCCAGACACAAGAAGCAGATTCAATCTAATCAGATCACTCCTTTTGCCATGTTTTATACTGCATTTCCTCCACTTTGCCTTATGTTCTCCCTAGTGTAGAAATGCTGCATTTGCTAGTTGCGGATACAAGCTCTTTCAAGACTGCAGTTGTAGTTCACAAACAGGTGTTTGAGCCACAAAGATGAAAGACAGTACTCTCCACTAAATCTGAACCAGGCAATCATACAGCACCTTCTACCTTAGGTTGGCAAACAAACCTCAAGGTTGGTTTCCCCAGAAGCAAATAACAGTGACATCCATTTGGTTAGTATAACAAGCCATGCCCCTTTTCTATTAGTCTAAGGAAGCAAAAGATTGGGCAAAATGACCAAATAGTCACTTGGGGAAAATCAAAACATTTCCCATCATCTGCTTTCTTGTTTTAAACAGGAAAGTTTCAATACCCTGAAATTTCTTAGCTCAGAGTAGTCATCCTTGAAATAGCTGGAGAACAGTGCAAGAGAAATATTTACTCTCCTAAAAAAGGCAAGACAAAGATGCTTCACTGTGCTGTATTAAATTTAAACTGATTAGTGTCCCACACAACCAGTGTGCACAGGCTGGGCACTAACAATCAGCCATGAAGTGGGGGCTGCCAATGGCAGTTCCAGAACACAGCAAGGGATTGATTAAAGTGAGCTTTCTACCATCTGTGGTCACGTTATGCTTGGGATAGTTCATATATCTGCAAGAGCAGCAGTAAATATGCCAACAGAGGCAACAGGTTTCCTTGAAGCAGAAAAGAAAGTGGAGTCGATCAAGCTAAAGCTATAGTTTAAATCTGATAGCAGAGGATTCATGGAAAAGAGCTGACTTTGGCATTCTGTGTGAAAGGACCATCCAGGATGGAAATATGATGCTAGAAAGATAATTCTTACTTGGAGGATTTATGATTAAAATTTTAATTCATTCTAATATTTGTCCAATTAAATCAGTTATAGGCATTTTGGCTGAGAGTCAACCTTTACATTAGGGAGCAATATTTTTTAAAAGGGTTTGGCTGGAAATGGTGGCTCCAGTGTTTTATTTTATTTGGATGAGAAGAAAAAGAAGGGAAAGAGAAGATGGAAGAGAAGATAAATAATTGGACAAAAGGTGACTTTTGCCTCAAAAAGCAAGGTTGCAATCCATTGGACAATCTCTTGGTTCCATAAAATCCTTTTGTAGGAATCAGAATTCTTGTTTATTCATTCATTCATTCATTCATTCAACAAATGTGTATTGTGTACTTACTTTGCACCTAATGTTAAGTGATGAAGCTCTAAGGAAGACAAACATCCTGACCTCTAGGGGTTTATGGTGTAGGTATACTGAAAAGCAATATATACAAATAACCATATAATATATTTAGGTCTGTTTCGTGTTCTTTGATCAGAATAGTCCAGCAAAAAGTGGCACCTCAAATGGACATACAACTATCTTTCTTGAGTAATTTAGTTCTTTCTCTTTGCAATAAATATTCCACACCTCTTCCTTGGTCTTCCAATGCCCTATATTTTTCCTCTCCACTTTCACATTGTAATCATGCATTATGTTTCACATAACGAATGGAAATTATTCCAAAAGGGGTTTATCATCTTCTCATGATCAAGTCTACAAATCTGTGTGCATCTGCTAGGAACTTCTTTCTTTTTTTACTGAAAAATGGGGGAAATTTTTCTTTCTCATGGCAACGATGAATCATTCCATACATGCTGCCTTCTCTCTGACTTTGCTTCTTTGGTTATTTTCTCTCTTCCTGAATCATTAATCTCTCTCTCTCTCTCTCTCTCTCTCTCTCTCTCTCTTGTGTGTGCATGCATGAATGATTTCCATATGCCAGAAGTCACTGCTTCACAGTATGTTTCACATTGTGGCGCACATATAAAGTTATAATAATTTGAAGTCACACTGGGGAAAACTGGTGAGACTGTTCAAGTACTGAGGCAAGTGGCTCCCCTTTTCTCGGGCCATCTGGAGCATTGCAGTAGCAACCATCAGCCTGAGCACTTAGGTACCATCTTGTAATTAAACAAATAGGCAAATCAACAAAACTCTCCTTAACTCCATATGTCCATTCAATTCCTTTCTGGTATTTTTTATATCTAAAATTTTTACAATAATTTTCTACATATGCTTTTCAACCACTTCTTTATCTCTCATTTAAACTCTCTTCAAAATACTCCAGTCAACTTGCCTTCTCCGAAACTGTTATCAGCAATCAACAAATCTATTGCATATCTATTTCTTTGACTCTCATTTGAAAGCTTCCTTCTTTGAACTCTATTTTTATTTCCCTTGATGGTTGATTTCAGAATTTTCTGGCTTATTCTCTATGCTTTCCTGATTATATTATTTCTCAGTCTCCATTGCTAGCTCTTCTGTTGCTGTCTGACCTGAGAATTAGGTTCTTTTCCCTCTTCTCTTCCCTCTTCCTTCTTCTCCTGAAGTCATCTTATCCAGTCACATGGTTTTCATTACCACATATGTACTAATAAAACTAAATTTAAATTCTAAGTCTAGCCTTCTCGTCTTGGCATTTACATTTGAGTGTTTTATTGGCATCTTAAACTTACGAGTTCAAAATTAATTTCTTCATTCTTTTCTTCACCAGTCTTCCCCATCTCAATAAAAATTCCACAAGACAATCAATTTCATAGTAAATAATCCAAGAGTTCTCTGGATTCTACTCTTTTCCTTCCCTCCCATAACCAGTTCATCAGTGAGTCATAGTAATTCAATCTTCATACCCATAGAGAATCTATTGTCTTTTTTATTTCTCTTCTGCCACCATCTTAACTTTCACCTTTCTCTCTCACCTGAATTACTGAGATAACCTCTTGCCATTTGTCCTTACCTCCCACCTTTCTTCTCTAACCTTTTTTTTCCTCAGTAAAGCAAAATGATCTTCCTAAAGTACAAATTATTTCATGCTCTCAAATAAAACACTTCAAAGTGGGCACAAAATAAAATCTGTACTCTTTTATGGTTTACAATGCTCTAAATAATTTGGCCTCTGCTTTTGTCTTTACTTTTTGTCTCTACTTTGGCCTCTTTTTTGTCTACTACCTCTCACTCACAGACTCCATGGCTTTCTTTTAGTCACTCATATAAAAACCTTGTCCAATAGGTATCCTTTTGCCTATATATTCTACCCATTTTCCCTTTGTATGATTGCCTCTTCCTTATCCTTTAAGGCTGGACTTAACTGCTTTCTACGCAGTTATTTTGTTTCTGATCATCAAATCTTGAGTCATTCTCACGTGTTATTCCTTCTCACAGTGTATTGTCCTTAATTTTCATGTTATTTATTATAATTTTTATTATTTCATAACTTTATTTACCTATCAATTGTCACTGTTTCTAGAAGGTAAAATGTATAAGGTTAAAGACATTTTTGTTCTGTTCATAAAAATATAGCAAAGTGCTGCCGTATAGGTGTTCAATAAATATATGCTGAATATGTATTCCATTTCAATATGGCAGACTTAGACACGTCTAATCTCTTTTTTTTTTCAATACCCCCACTTAAAAATGTGAAAGAAACTTAAACAGGGAATATGAAGATATTCCATTACTGAACACATTTTTAAACAACTGTTTGAAAAACCAAAAGGAAATCACTACCACATATTGATTAGAGAGAGCAGAAGGAAGCCACAGTCTACAATATACACTAATGTGGCTGCATTCAGGGAGGGAGCCAAGTCAAGCAATGAGTTCTGCAAAGAGAGAGCTGGAGTAATGTAGCTGAAAGCATGGACACTAATTGAAAGTTTATGAATGGAACAGTTGATTTATCCATTTCTCTCCTCTATATCCTACATGGATACAGACTTTCAGCCAGAAACTTAAGCCTAAGTAATAACATTATAGCCTTATTTTCTATGGAAATGATAAAAACTATCTCTGAAGTTAAAGCCATTGCTATGAGTTTCACCACACCAAATCAAAATTTTATTCTTTTTAGCATTTAGGAATTTTCCAGGATGTCGTAGACTATGAGTTTAGAGTTCTCTCTTGTCCAACAGGAGGACAGATGCAGATTTCAATACAAGAGAGGCTAATGTCTGGGAGGAGACAAGAGCCATGAGCTGGAGTTTCATCTCCATATTTATTGAGCGCTCAAGATCTTACACATGTGGTGAACATGAAGAAAACAATCAGATAGTAATCATTAACTTATGTGGGTAAGCAGCAAAGGGTCTGTGGGGCAAGTGGAGTTTGTGATCAGAGTATATTGGCACCAGATGGAAAGTAGTTTCTTGCAGGTGATATAACAAGTTACTCGTGATTCCATTATAATATCTCGCTAACTAACCTTGGGAGTTTTCGCCCTGTGGCGGCAGCGTTGCAGGTAAGTTTTGTTTTGTTTTGTTTTTTTAACCCATTTATGTAAGTATAAGGGATTCTTGAACCTATTTCCCCACACCAGAGTAATGGGTAGGATCTCATCTTACCAGCTTAAAGCAAAAGCCAGTTGACTCTATTTACCTAAGCACACAGAGGTCTTTTTTACTGCCTTAATTTAAGATATGAATAGATAATCAAACATCACCCAACAATTAACAAAAGAGACAAGACAAAGCAAGTGAAAAAGAATGTCATAGAGGAATTCAAAAATATATCAGAAAATATTAACAATTAAGCAACACTTGCATTAGTATTCTTAAAGTGATTTGATTGGAATTATTAGTGACAAGAAAGCATTCTAAAAGCTTTAAATAGAACTGCAAATTCAAAAATAAAAATTATAAGAAAAGAAAGATAATTTTGAGGGATTCTCCAAAACTGTAGAACAAAAAGACAAATAGCTGTGAAATATAATTTTTAAAAACCTATAAAAGATACTAAAGATCAATATAGAATGTTTTATATTTGACTGCTCAATAGAGTGAAATTAGAAACAAGGAAACCAGAGTTTTGTCCTTGAGAGGACCTAGAAAATTCCAAATAGAATAGAAGACTTATGACCAGATCTATGACTGCAAAATGGCAGCATTCAAATTTTCTTTAAGTTGTGAAATATTATGGACTGAAAATAAATCAATATATCCATTAATAAATGAGGATTTAAATGATGACAAATTTGTTATATAAAAGCTAAAAGATTACAGAGAACATGCTCAGAGCAATAAAATAAAATTTAATTTTTGTCTTGATCTCCATACCCAGTCAAAAATGTCATCATGGGGCACCTGGGTGGCTCAGTCAGTTGAGTATACAACTCTTGGTTTTGGCTCAGGTCATGACCTTATGGTTTGTGATTCTGAGTCCACAATGGGATCCACACTGTCAGTGCAGAGCCTGCTTGGGATGCGCTCTTTCTCCCTCTCTCTGCCCCTTCCCCACTCTCTCTCTCTCTTTTTCTCTCAAAAATAAATAAACTTGGGGTGCCTGGGTGGCTCAGTTGGTTAAGCGTCCAACTTCAGCTCAGGTCATGATCTCAGAGTTCGTGAGTTCAAGCCCCACATCGGGCTCTGTGCTGACAGCTCAGAGCCTGGAGCCTGTTTCAGATTCTGTGTCCCCCTCTCTCTCTGACCCTCCCTTGCTCATGCTCTGTCTCTCTCTGTCTCAAAAATAAATAAAACATTTAATAAATAAATAAATAAACTTAAAAACATGACATCAAATGTGACAAAGATATTTTCAGCCCCATAAATGTTATTTCCCATAAACCCTATCTTAGGAATTTACTGAATTAAGAGACCAGAGGAAACAAGGCTGGTAGACATAGATCATGGAGCAGGGAAAAGGCAGAGAGAGTCAACTTCTCTTGGAGTCCATTCGGACAACTGTGCTGGAAAGGCCAGGGCAACAATTTAAATTGGATAAAGAAGGGGGAATGGGTGGCAGCCATGAGAGAGGACTGTAAGAAGAATTAACAGGTATGATGGAAAATATATCAAAACAGAAACTTGGAAAAGACAAAGGAAAGGAGGAAGGGATAGAATTTAAAGAGAGAGAGCAAGAGAAAATAATCAGAAAGTTTATTTAAAAAATTAGAAGTCAGAGCCCAGATGAAAAATAATCTTTGATCTCAGCATTTTTTGGATAACATTTTGTTTAATGGAGGTTGAAATTTAGTGTTTAGTGCTGCTGTGTAGTAAGAGTTTTCATATTTCATCTTAGAAAATGTCTTTCCAACCAAATAAGAATTTTTAAATACTGATATCAATCCATAAGCTTATTTTAATTGAACATATTCATCATTTAGAAGTCATTTATAGAATTCTATCAGATTCTCCTCTTGGTATTCACCTTTTTGTATGTCATTATGTGCAGATTAATCACTTCTATTTGAAAGATGGATGGAAGCTCCTCAATTGTAGAGTTAAATGGGTTTTAAAGTATGAAAATTTCCTTTACATTTGCATCGAGGTCCAAAAAACAGATCTGTGTTGGAGCTCAGAAAACATATCCACCACAAATTTGCATGGGAATAGAGACTTCATTTCCTGTTTTAACTTTTGACAGAATGGTAAGCCTTTAAAGTAGCCTGACACTGTTTGTGATTCAAACAACATCGGTTGTTGAAATGATTATACTACAGAATAAACTCCATATTTAAGCACTATTCTGCCTATAATTTTAGGTTGAATTCATTAATATCAAAAAAATAATATAAAAATTAACATTAAAAAAGAAATATCATTACGTCTGTAATTAATAGTGGTTGAAGCAATTCTTTTCATTCAGAAAAGGAGGGTACCTGGGAGGCAGTTGAGCGTCTGACTCTTGATTTCAGCTCAGGTCCTGATCCCAGGGTAGTGTGTGCGTGGGATCCACCCCGTGTCGGACTCTGCGCTGAGCATGGAGCCTGCTTAAGATTCTTTCTCCTTCTGCCCTTCTGCCCTGCTCATGCTCAATCTCTCTCTCTTTCTCTCTCTCCAAGAAAAAAAAAATCATCAGTTTTAGTCCTGTGCTCAGATAAATCCCAGTGAAATTTTACCATTGCTAACCCATCAAACTTCTGTGAAGTAGGGGGCAGGTGAGATTATTCAGCTTTTATTTCTATCAAAAATTGTCCACCTGACAATACTTACGTCCATAAGCACAAGTGAAGCTCATATTCACAGCATTTCCAAATGATAGACGTCAAGTATTTGTCTGCATGAATATCACAATGAGTATCTCTGTAAGCTTTCCCCACATTACATTTTCACAGTTTTGCAACTATGTTCAACTTTTCCTTTTTCAACTGCATATCAATTTTTATCGCCATCTGTTGCAATATATCTTAACGGATTCCTCTTCAGGTTGGGCTGAATTCATGTTTTCTTTTTTGGGGTGCCTGGGTGGCTCAGTTGGTTGAGCGTCCAACTTCGGCTCAGGTCATGATCTCACAGTCTGTGAGTTCAAGCCCTGTGTCGGGCTCTGTGCTGATAGTTCAGAGCCTGGAGCCTGCTTGGGTTTCTGTCTCCCTGTCTCTGCCCCTTCCCTGCTCATGCTCTCTCTCTCTGTCTCTCAAAGATGAATAAACGTTAAAAAAAATTAAAATCTTCTAATTTCTCTGTCACTTTCTCGTGAGTTGGGAATACTGCCATGAGTGTTCATGTGAACATCAATGTATATTGTAGTCTGAATTTTAGCACAGTTATATTGTCACTGAAAAATAAACACAATCTTTGTCATCCAATTCTATAACAAAATAACCTCCATACTACTCTGCCTTAAAATTGTGACATTTAAAGTCCGCTCTTCTTTTTTTTCTTGTTTTGACATAATGAGTATGCACTGGTAGTCAGTAAATAATAAAATAGCACAGTACAATGATACATGTGACATTCACAATCCTGTCAAGTTATAACCATGTCATTGTGGCAGCAATGCTCTGAGCAGCAATGCAAAGCTGTGAGAGTACCACATACGGTCTCTGCTGCAATTACTCAACTCTGCCGTTTTAGCCCGGAAGCAGGCAGATATAACATGCACACAAATGAGCATGGCTGTGTTCTAATAAAACTTTATCAGTAGATGCTGAAGTTTGACTTTCATGTAATTTTTATGTGTCACAAAATATCTTTACAATATATTTTTTCCAACGCTTAAAAAACATGAAAACCATTCTCAGAGTGCCGGCCTACAAAAACAGGTACCAAGCTGGATTTGGTCCACACCATTGTGCATTCCCTCATCAGTTTGGACTGCATCCACAGGCTTCCTTGCTCACTGAATTCTGGTTGGGTTTGTCAGTGGGGAATAGCGGCAGAGGAGAAGAGTGAGTTTGGGGTATTGATTTTCCTGTTGCTGACCCCTCCCCACGAGATTGCTGCAGGCTGGTTGCCTACCTCATCTGAAGCTGTTTTTAATGTTTATTTATTCTGAGAGAGAAAGAGCACAAGTAGGGGAGAGGCAGAAAGGGGAGGGGTAGAGAGAAACTCAAGCAGGCTCCATGCTTAGCGTGGGGCCTGACCGTGGGGCTTGATCTTACAACCGTGAGATCATGACCTGAGCCGATATCAAGAATGGGACGCTTAACCGACTGAGCCAACAGGCAACTTCACCTGAAGCTTTTAAGGCTGCATCCCTCTACTAAAGGTTTTAATTCCTGTCAGTGGACTTCTACACACCGTTCTGTTTCTAGGTTACAACAACTGCTCCTTCTACTTATTCCTTCACGTGCAGAGGCAATAAGGAGACTCCAGCTTTGCTAGCCCTGGCTTTATTCGGTGCCCTTATCCTTTGCTACAATGTGACTTTATAAATGGTTAACAGAGTTAGCCTAAGTTTTAAAATATATTTTCAGTTGTGATCCTAACTAATCCAGATACTAATACTAATTTCTCAGAGTTAGTAAATGATAACGTAATCTCCCGTCACTTCAAACACAGGAGGCACTCGCTAGGTATAACTGGAACTGTATCTCCTCTTTTCCCTGGTGTACCTTCATATTAAAACAATGTGTGATGAGCCTAGAAAAGGCTGGCAAGTGAGAAGAGGGTGGAGCGAGGGAGAAAAAGAATGCTTACTCTGACAGCTCCAAAGTCTCGCAAGAAAATTGTCTCTCGATTTTCCCTAATTATGTTTATGGTTTAAAATGTCCTCTAGCTACTGGTCTTTACACAGCCTCTCCTAATTTTTCACCAAAATCCCCAGAAAAAGCACAGAATAAATGATGGGAACTCAACAACACCAAAATTTAGGAATGATTTGCATACTATTGCCAGAGTTGGAAAAATTTGCACCATTTAGCAGGCAGATTCAACTCAACTGAGAAACTAATTTGAGCTTCCCATGGGTATTAAGTGCCAGAAACAGCAAAACTGCCAGCCTGACGGAAGACAGGAAGACCCTCTGTTTCTCTCCCTATCTGTCTCTTGGGACAAAAATGCATTTTCTTAACCAATCAGGACAGTCATACCTGGAAAGTATCAATGTTATTTTTGAGACTATTCTCCATTTTATAAAATTATCAATTAAGGTACAAAGAAGGCATAGCCAAAGCAAACTGCTTCTAATTTTTTTTAAATTAGTAATTCAACAAACACGTATTGAACATCTACTGTGTGTCCCTATATTAGCAGTGGGGGGAATAAGACATTGGTCCCTCAAAGAGCCTATAGTTTGGTGTGAAAATAAAACAATTTAGAACATGGTGTGAGATGAGAGCATAGTGCTTAGCAAGTTTTCTTGAAGAAAGCGATGTCTAAAAGGATATATATTTATAATGTTGGCTGAATAAGACACTATGCATTAGAAAAAAGTGGGCATGCCTGCATGCATAGTTTTGAAAAAAAATATAGTCTCCCCCCACAAACATTTAAGGGACGAGAAATAAATGGAACTTGAAGGCATCCTCTGACAATTAAAACAATTTCAGACTTTATATTTATGTATTTATTTTTATAGGAGAAACTTCATTTGAAAGATTTATTTCAAATGGACAAGAACGGGACCACGGCCAAAGGGAGAGGATTACCACTGCAATAGAGAGAACATCGCTACCATGAGCTCTTCAAGTTCTCAAGGGTTAGGCAAAAGGGTGTTTCTTTTATAGAGAGGAGTCAACAAGGCTAGAAAGAACCAGGTGTGGGGAGTGGAATGAAAAAGAGGCATGATTGGATAGTGGCTCTGAGAGTGCTTTATTTTGACACCAGCCTATATTCAGGAGAGGCCCTTAAGGGGGACAGTAATGCTGGCTCAGGCTGAGGGTGAGTCAGATTTCAGGTGGGAGAAGAAAGAAACTTAACCAAAGTTTGTTCCCATTGATCAGTCAGTGGGGCAAGCAGTTAAGCTAATTATTTATGAGGAAAGCATGGAATGTGGACAGTCTGCATCTGGCCTTGTCATAGGTAAAGAAGGAGGCATTCTTGAGTCTTTTCTAAGCCATATGGGGAAGGGTGGTTTCTTGTCCTAGGAAATTTCTGAAACACAAAGCACTGGGGATAAGGAGCATTTCCTTAACCGTCTCTGTTTTCTAGGATCACAGACAGCATTCACTGGGGTAAAGTTCAACATTGTTACCTTAATGTACTGTGTCTTCACAGGAGTTGTAGATTTACCATTAATTCATCTGTACAAAATGTTAGAGACCAATTCTTGTGGGTAAGAGATGATTCTGCTTGAGATCAGCAGAACCAAACTTAACTACAGGCCAGATGCTGGGAAATGAATGATTTGTTAAAAGCTTACTCATGCACAACTTCCATCTCAAGTTGTATTGTTGTCATCTGATTGATTTAGGTGCTTAGTGCTGCTACCAAATTACCTTCATTCTTCAGAACTTTTGACAAGAACTTTCCTTGTGGGGTCACATCTTCTAGAATGCAAAGTGCTATCGGCCATTACCCTTATTTCCTGCCAAGTGACTTTTTGAGCTTTAAAGATCCAAATAACTGTGAGGTGATGAAGTAGAAGGAGGAAACAATTCTCTCACTATCTCAAAAAGCAGTACTTCCCCAGGAGGGAAGCCTATTTAAATTTTTATAGACCCTGAGTTTTGGGGCCAGGGGACAGTTAGTGGGGCAGGGTCAGATGACTTAATCCTCTCGTAGCTGTTGTGTTTCAATAAACTAGGAACACTGTTTTCTCCAGTTTCTGCCAGATACTGGCAATGGATGGATCTCTTTCCCTCTCGTTAGCTGGAGTTGTTGTGAGACTTTATGGCTTGTATTTGTTTGTTTATTCAGTGTCTTCTTGAGAATTTTCATGAGAAATCAGGAGAGGCTATATTAGGGGTACTGCTTGCCAAATGCTATTTTTAGCCAAAAATCATAAACTAAAATCTTCTTTAGAGAGGCAATTTCTGCTTAAATCAACAAATAAGAAGGCAATTTAAATACTCAAAAGAACTTTGATATTGCTCAAAACAATCTATAATTAAATATGACAGTTAGATCAGCCTTAGAATCAAGCAATTAGCCTATGCCTGTAAGATTTAGATGAAATAAGTTTGGGCTAATGTAACTCAATGTCTAATAAAGAATTACAACATAGGAATTAATGCATATGAAACCTCCCTGTCATCTGAAAGCTTAAAGAAAGGAAATTGACCAAGATAGCGTTAACATTCTCCTCAGACTGGCAGAACTATAGACAAGTTTCTTCCTACTATAGGCCTCTGACCTCTCTTCTTAGAGCATTTACTTTAGAATACTTGGAATTGTAAATTACTTCCCTGACCTTTGAGACATAAGTCTTCTCCCAGTTTCTGGCCATGCTTAAAATAAGGAGTGTCTTTCTCGAAGGCCTGAGAGCCATCCCTCTGAAATGTAATCACCAAGAAATTATCCCTGTCTCCTAGTCTCTCTGGGAGAGTAGAAGCCTAATTTCTTCAACTGCCATTTAGAAAACACAAATGACCTATCACACTGACCACCTCCCATAACTTCCTCTGGTGATTTTCCACTAGCTCACCTCAGCACTGAAAACTCTCCTGTGTTTTATTTCAACAGAGTTGAAGTCTCTCTCCTATTGCAATAGTCTCAAATAAAGTCTTCCTTGCTTGCTTAACTTTGTCTGGTATGATTTTCCTTTGACAATGTTTTTATGTTTGTCTTTTCATAGAAACTATGGGGAAGATGTTTCTAGGTAAATGTGTTTTAGGTAAACAGCTTATCTGTTACTCTGATTTTAATTGAGTAGTTACTGAAATTTATCATTTCAATTAATGTTTCAAACCACTGTGGAGGTTAAGAAACTCTCTTTTAGACTAAAACAATGGAATTTGGTGAAAAGAAGGTCCATGTATTGGAAGTAAAAACTAATGAGAGAATATTTGAAAGAAAGATTTTATTTTATGAACATGAAGTTTTCCCATTTCCCTTTTTCTTCTCTTCCTTCCTATCTTTCTTCCTTCTTCCCTTTTTATAAGTCTTTCCTCTCAGGTAATTACTGTAGCTTAAAGGACACAATCTGCTTTCCAATCTGTTTCAATTATCATTTATAAAAGTAAAAAAATTCAGTGAACTTTGGGAAATTTCACACAATTCATAGCATTTACACTAAACACAATTTCTGTTAAATTTATTAAATGTCTTGATCACATTTAAGCTAAAATGCATGTCTTAACCTGTTTTACTTGTTTCACACTTTATTCAGAGTCAAAGAAGAAGAGAGGTGATCTTTAAATATTTGGGAACCTAGAGGTCTCTCAGACAATCTTGATCCTGACAGTCTGTATAGTCATTTATTTTGAGCTAATTCTGGTTCATTTTCTCTCTCTCTCTGGCTCTCTCTCCCCCTCCCTCCCTCTTTTTCTCTTTTGTTTTGCCTCCTTTCTTGTGGTTATTACACTTTTTGTTGATACTGTGGGCTAAGTCATCTTGTGAAAGACATTGTTATCACTGCTAATGGCCCTGCTGCCTTATCCAAAGACAAGGCATTAGTGATTTTAAAACTCAAATGTACATAAGAATTACAATAGGTACTTGTTAGAAGTGCAAATACCTGGACCCACTCTAAGTAATTATGATTTGAGTGCTGTCTGGTAGGGTTTGGAATTTGCATTTGAAGAAGCATTTGATTTAGGTGAAGGATCAAATTGGGGGAAACATCAAGATGGGGTAAAATATATGAATCAGAGAAAATTAGAAGAGTGAAAATATGAATTGTGGGAGACTAGGAGAATAGAGGATGTGTGCATGTTTATTAAATAAGACAAATAAATGAGAAAGAGGCACATACCTGGCCCTGGCCCTGTAGGCCTTCTGTATGCTTCATTTTCAAATTCTGCTGATTGTACCTATCTTGCATCAGAGGAGAGTTGTACTTCAATCATTCTGTTCTTTTAAAATAAAATCTATTAAGGTTGAGATTATTTAATAAATTAATTGCTATAAATGAAGTGATCCCCCTTTCCTTCTTTGTCAGACATACATTTATACTTTCATCTGGTCAAGTGTTGCTGGTATCCCAGGATTTTCATTCTGTTTAACTCTGAGAAAACTGTTAAATATTTGCTTTCACCAAGTTTGTCCTGAATCACCTTTTAGAATATTAGTTGTTACTGTATAATACTTCAAATAAAGTAATATATATATGGATTTCTTTTAGTTTTCTTAAGTGAGGCAGAGTCAATTGGGAGAGCTAAATGATAAATGTGTTGATAATGTGGTGTCAAGTAATATATATTATTGACTGATGACTCATCAAAAGAATAAAAGAAAATAATCACAAATAGGAAAATTTTCCTTTGTTTTTTTAAGTGATTTCTATACCTAATGTGGGGCTCAAACTCACGACCCCAAGATCAAGAGTCACGTGCTCTACTGACTGAGCCAGCCAGCTGCCCCAGAAAATTTTTCTCTCTCTTTTTTTTAATGTTTATTTATTTTTGAGGAAGAGAGAGAGAGAGACAGAGTGTGAGCGGGGGAGGGGCAGAAAGAGAGGGAGACACGGAATCCAAAGCAGGCTTCAGGCTCTGAGCTGTCAGCACAGAGCCCGATGTGGGGCTAGAACTCCCGGACAGCAAGATCATGACCTAAGCAAAGTCGGATACTTAACCCACTGAGCCACCAAGGTGCCCCCCCGAAAATTTTTCTAAGCAGCTTTTTATGGTTAGACAATTCCAAAATCTAACATTCTCATGGAAATTGCTCATGATTTCTACTTTAAGAAACAGATCTATGTTCCCTCCTATATGAATATGAAACAACATTTGAAAAAGCATTCTCTAAGACATTATAATGATAAAAGAAAAAGCATGAGATTTGTTTTCCAAAACCAATTATATAACAGCAAATTATTTCACATTAAATTATACATTAATATTTAGAGCAAATTACCACCTTAACTTCAGGAATTTTTCAGAAACATAGTGGGCATGTCTTTAACTCGTGTTGGCATTATACCCAATATGACTCTTAATGGATGCCTTCTGCAGACTTGTTTAAAAGATAGAATATTTACATTTTAAAATGATATTAATAAGGGCACCTGGGTGGCTCAGTCTGTTAAGTGTCTGACTTTTGATTTCAGCTCAGGTCATGAATTCACAGTTTGTGAGTTCGAGCCCCACATCAGGGCTCCACACTATTAGTGTGGAGCCTGCTTGGGATTCTCTCTTTCCCTGTCTCTCTGCCCCTCCCCCAATCATGTGCATGCTCTCTCTCTCAAAAGAAATAAACAGCTAAAAAATAAAATAAAATGATATTAATAATAATTAATTTATGTGCCAGATAGTGGGTTTTTTCCCTAAGATTTCCTCAATTCTGTACTATTATAAAAAGTAAGCATAAGTATATACCTATATTCATAAATACAATTTCCATAAAAAGCAAACATAAAAGAAGTATTTAGAACATTTGCCAGTTGCATGCCCTCTTTTAGGTCATGTGGGCAAGGTGAGCCTAAGTGAATATTGGATTAGGTTCCTTACTATTGCAACCCCAACACCCCCAACCCTGCCACATAATGCCCCGCACCACCCTTTCTCCCCCAGCTTCCACTCAAAACCACTTCCTGTCTACCTTTTTTTGGGAGTTTGAGTAGGATCTATTGGCCTACTGAAGAACAATTTCTGCATATCTTGATACCAGACCCAGAAACACAGTATAGTATGTCATAAAATACACATACTTGTCAATGGATTGCTGTTCCAACATACCTTAAGAGATAGATATTTCTTTTTTTTTTTCAACGTTTATTTATTTTTGGGACAGAGAGAGACAGAGCATGAACGGGGGAGGGGCAGAGAGAGAGGGAGACACAGAATCGGAAACAGGCTCCAGGCTCTGAGCCATCAGCCCAGAGCCCGACGCGGGGCTCGAACTCACAGACCACGAGATCGTGACCCGGCTGAAGTCGGACGCCCAACCGACTGCACCACCCAGGTGCCCCAAGAGATAGATATTTCTAATTAGCACACTTTGGCACTGAGTAAGTAAGGTGAAGTGGGACCAATGTTTGGGGGGAATCAGACTGCTAAAGATTTGTGGATAGGGATAACTTGCCAATATGTATGCATCTTCATTATCTTGCAATTATAGGTTATTTATTTATTTACAATTTACGTCCAAATTAATTAGCAGATAGTGCAATAATGATTTCAGGGGTGGAATCCAGTGATTTATCTCCTACATATAACACCCAATGCTCATCCCAACAAGTGTCCTCCTTAATGCCCCTTGCCCATTTATCCCATCCCCTCACCCACAGTCCCTCTAGCAACCTTCAGTTTGTTCTCTATATTTAAGTTTCTTACGTTTTGTCCCCTCCCTTCTTTTAATATTATTTTTGCTTCCCTGACCTTTATGTTCAACTGTTTTGTATCTTAAATTTCACATATGAGTGAAGTCATATGATATTTGACTTTCTCTGACTAATTTTACTTAGCATGTTCCACCCATGTAGTTGCAAATGGCAAGATTTCATTCTTTTTGATTGCTGAGCAATATTTCATTGTGTGTGTGTGTGTGTGTGTGTGTGTGTGTGTGTGTACCACATTTGCTTTATACATTCATCTGTCAACGGACATTTGGGCTCTTTGCATACTTTGACTATTGTCGATAGCACTGCTATAAACATTGGGGTGCATATGCCCCTTCAAAACAGCACTCCTGTATCCTTTGTATAAATACCTAGTAGTGCAATTGCTGGGTTGTAGGGAAGTTATAGTTTTAATTTTTTTGAGGAACCTCCATACTGTTTTCCACAGTGGCTGTACCAGTTTGCATTCCGACGACAGTGTGAGAGTCCCCCTTTCTCTGCATCCTTGTCAACATCTGTTGTTTCCTGTATTGTTAATTTTAGCCATTCTGACAGGTATGATGTGATATCTCATTGTGGTTGTGATTTGTATTTCCCTGATGATAAGTGATGTGGAGCATCTTTTCATATGTCTGTTTGCCATCTGGATGTCTTCTTTGGAAAAGTGTCTATTCATGTCTTCTGCCCATTTCTTCACTGGATTATTTGTTTTTTGGGTGTTGAGTTTGGTAACTTTTAATAGATTTCGGATACTAACCCTTTATCTGATATGTCATTTGCAAATATCTTCTCCCATTTCATCTCTTGCCTTTTAGTTTTGCTCACTGTTTCCCTTGCTGTGCAGAACCTTTTATCTTGATGAGGTCCGAATAGTTCATTTTTGCTATTTTTTTCCCTTTCCCCCAGAGACATGTTGATCAAGAAGTTGCCGTGGCCAAGGTCCAAGAGGTTTTTGCCTGCTTTCTCCTCGAGGATTTTGATGGCTTCCTGTCTTACGTTTATGTCTTTCATCCATTTTGAGTTTATTTTTGTGTATGGTGTAAGAAAGTGGTCCAGGCTCATTCTTCTGCATGTTGCTGTCCAGTTTTCCCAGCACCACTTGCTGAAGAGACTGTCTTTATTCCATTGGATATTCTTTCTTGCTTTGTCAAAGATTAGTTGGCCATAGGTTTGTGGGTCCATTTCTGGGTTCTCTATTCTGTTCCATTGATGTGAATGTCTGTTTTTGTGCCAGTACCACACTGTCTAGATGACTACAGTTTTGTAATACAGCTTGAAGTCCAGAATTGTGATGCCTCCAGCTTTGGTTTTCTTTTTCAGGATTGCTTTGGCTATTCAGGGTCTTTTCTGGATCCATACAAATTTTAGGATTATTTGTTCTAGCTCTGTGAAGAATTCTGGTGTTATTTGGATGGAGATTGCATTGAATATATAGATTGCTTTGGGTAGTATCGACATTTTAACAATATTTGTTCTTCCTATCCATGAACATAGAAAGCTATAGAACACTGAAAGCTATAGAAAGCTTTTAAAAGAAATTGAAGAAGACACAATTCACAATTCTTCTTCACTTTCTTTCAAAAGCTTTCTATAGCTTTCAGTGTGTAGTTTTTCACCTCTTTGGTTAGGTTTATTCCCAGGTATTTTATGGGTTTTGGTACAGTTGTAAATGGGATCAATTCCTTGATTTCTCTTTCTGCTGCTTCATTATTGGTGTATAGGAATGTGACTGATTTCTGTGCATTGATTTTATATTCTGCTACTTTGTTGAATTTATGGATCATTTCTAGCAATTTTTTGGTGGAATCTTTCGAATTTTCCACATAGAGCGTCACGTCATCTGCAAAGAGTGAAAGTTTGACTTCCTCCTGGCCAATTTGGATGCCTTTTATTTCTCTGTGTTGTCTGATTGCTGAGGCTAAGACTTCAATACTATGTTGAATAACAGTGGTAGGAATGGATACCTCTGTCATGTTCCGAACCTTAGGGGAAAAGATCTGTTTTTCTCCAGTTAGGATTATATTAGTGGTGGGTCTTTCATATATGGCTTTTATGATCTTGAGGTATGATCCTTCTATCCCTACTTTCTTGAAGACTTTTATTAAGAAAGATGCTGTATTTTGTCAAATGCTTTCTCTGCATCTATTGAGAGAATCATATGTTTCTTATTCTTTATGTTATTAATGTGATGTATTACATTGATTGATTTGTGGATATTGAACCAGCCCTGCATCCCAGGTATAAATCCCACTTTATCATGGTGAATAATTCTTTTAATGTATTGTTGGATCCGGGTGGCTAGTATCCTGTTGAGAATTTTTGCATCCATGTTCATCAGGGAACTTGTTCTGTACTTCTCCTTTTTAGTGGGGTCTTTGTCTGGTTTTGGAATCAGGGTAATGGCTCATAGAATGAGTTTGGAAGTTTTCCTTCCATTTCTATTTTTTGAAACAGCTTCAAAAGAATAGGTGTTAACTCTTTTTTAAGTGTTTGGTAGAATTCCCTTAGAAAGCCATCTGGTCCTGGACTCTTGTTTTGGGGATATTTTTTATTACTAATTCAAGTATTTACTGGTTATGGATCTGTTCAAATTTTCTATTTCTTCCTGTTTCAGTTTTGGTAGTTTATATGTTTCTAGGAATTTTTCCATTTCTTCCAGCTTGCCCAATTTATTGGCATATAATTTCTCATAATATTCTCTTATTATTGTTTGTATTTCTGCAGTGTTGGTTGTGATCTCTCCTCTTTCATTCTTGGTTATTTATTTACTTATTCTTTTTCTTTTTGATCAAACTGGTTAGGAGTTTATCAATTTTGTGAATTCTTTCAAAAATCCAGGTCCTGCTTTCATTGATCTCTTCTGCTTTTGTGTGTGTGTGTGTTTGTTTATTTGTTTGTTTTTTTTTTCAATAGCATTGATTTCTGCTCTAATCTTTCAATATTTCATTCAGAGTTATTTATCAAGCACCTACTATGGACTGGAAGATGAACTATACTGCTTCATGAAAGCTGATTATGTATGCCTCTTTATATGTCTATACTGTGTGTGGCATTACATTGGCAGCTTAAAACTATCCATGGTGGGAGTATTTACAACATGGTAATAGACAATTGTTAGACAGCTGGACATTTTTTTTTCCAGGAGTGCTGATATACCAGCATACAACTTACTAATGCCAGATATCATCCTTGCCCTTGAAGAGCTTACTGACAAGTAGCTGTAAAAGACAAGAAATCTTTTGGATTTTCATCCTGAAAAGATAATTCTGTTGCCAGTTTGGAAGTGATTAAATCAGAGATGAGGCTAGAAGTGTCATCAGAACAGTCTCCCAGAAGTGCCTGTGGGATTTAGGTGAACAGTGCTGAATACCTAAATTAGGAAAATGACAATGGAGGTGTACAGATGGGCATCAAATTTTGTAGGAGATCGACTTAGAACTAATATATTGATCTTCCACTACCACCCATGAACTGAACTGCAACAGGGACTTCTCTGCTACACCAGTAAATTGAACAAAATAGGTGAAGGAACAGATTTCAGATATTGGACAACAGGTGGCACCTGGATTATTCTTATGTTCCTAACTGCCATCCATACTTTTAGTATTTCCTCATTTAAAAATTTAAGTCTAGGGGCGCCTGGGTGGCCCAGTCATTTAAGCATCTGACTTTGGCTCAGGTCATGATCTCGCAGTCTGTGTGTTTGAACCCCGGGTTGGGCTCTGTGCTGACAGCTTAGAGCCTGAAGCCTACTTCGATTTTGTGTCTCCCTCTCTCTCTGTCCCTTCCCTGCTCATGCTCTGTCTCTCTCTCTCAAAATAAACATTATTTTTTTTCTTTTTAAGTCTATATTGTTAGATTAATTTTTATAAAACACAGTTCTCATCATGTTGTCGTCTTGATCAAAAATAGTGTAATTAAAAAAAATTATATTGTCATAATCAAACTATAGAATGATTTTTGAAGCTGCGTCACAGGGGAAGCTGTACCATATTTGCTCTAAGCATGTCACAGATATCCTTGCATTTAGTCTTCACAATGTTACAAGGCAGGTACTATTGTTCCACTTTTAATGGATTAGAAGATAGAGATACTGAGAGATTTAATAACTTTATCAAGGTCTTAGAAAATAGGGGTGTGGATATAATGCTAAGTGAAATAAATAAGGAAAGACAAAAATACCATATGATTTCACTCATACATGGCATTTAAGAAACAAACAAGCAAAGGGGGAAAAAGAGAGAGAAACCAAGAAACAGACTCAACTATAGAGAATAAAATGATGGATGCCAGAGGGGAGAAGGGGAGGGATGGGAGAAATAGGTGATGGGGGCTAAGGAGTGCAGTTGTCATGATGAGCACTGGGTGATGTGTGGAAGTGTTGAATCAGTATATTGTACACCTGAAACTGATACAACATGGTATATGAACTAACATGAATTAAAATAAAACTTAAAAAAGAAAGAAAATAGGGGTGCTGAAATTCAAATTCAGGCACTTTGTCAATAGCAAACATTCTTATATTAAAATCCACTAATTTTTCAGGAAAATTCTGGTTTTTTGCCTTTGTGCCTTTTTTGAATTCCCTCGTGTATGAATCCCAACATATACTTTCTAAGTCATTTTTACTATTTCTTTATGGTAACATGCCTTTTTCTCTTGTAAATGGCAATACTCATAAGGATTAAAAGTGGAAACCACACACATAACTTATAATAAATGTTCTATAAGTATTAGTTCTGCTTCTGCTCCTGTTTCTTTTTCCTCCCTTTTGTTAGTTTTCAGCTTCTATTATACTTATTGTTGTTATTATCATTATTATATTTTCATGTTAAACTGAATAACTCTTTTAGCTCTTTAATTTACTTTACCTAATTCCATATAGTCCATTGTACCATTTTTGTGACATGTCCTATATTTTACTTTGTTTTTAAACCTTTGTACATTGTTTTGAATTAAACTTTACATATTTTATATTAACCTGTGATCCCATACAAAAGAGTACTTTGCCTTAGATATTGTCACACAATGTCATTCATTGAACAGATTTGTATTTTGTCTACTGGGAAATAGGTGGCATTTTAACTTACAAATTTTGAGGAATTTTAAAGGTTAGGTGTTTTACGTCAAATCAGTGTTATTATTTTTTACTTCATTGATTGAAGTTGCAAATATAAACAATACAAGGTCAAATATGATTTCCGAAACAAACTGACATAAGACATAAAATCAAGATGAAACTCCATAAAGATAATAGAAAGTAATTAAGAAGATAGAATATTTTGCATAAATACAAAGAAGCTTTGCTGAGCTTTATGCAAAGACCTAAGAAAAAGTTGAAGATACCATGGATTACAAATTAATTATTTCACTGGTATAGTTTCAGAAGAGACAAAAATACCAGGCTAAGTAAATTGTAATGAAATATACGGATACTCTTTACCTGGTGCTCCCAGTGTGAAAATTGGAATGATGATTAGTAACCTCCATTAAATTGAAAAAAATCCAAGTAATTTTCTTAACCAATTTTTAAAGGATTATTTTAACATAGCAATGTATTTGATAATCGGTTGAAGTGTTCAGGTTCATATTATTTGATAAGCCATATATATTTTATTAAATGTTAAGTGCCAGTATAAAAATTACAAATAATGTACTATATAGATAACTACTGTGTGGTCTTGGTGTAAAGTGTAGTTCTTTGTCCTTCTGGTTTCTGTTCTCTTCTTTAATCTTCCTTTCTTTCAGGCTCTAGTGTACTTCAAGTTCCCATTCCTGGCTTAGTCAAAGTGTATTGGTTATTGTATTGTATTACAGCTAATGTGCCAAATGCTTTAAAATCATAGTCTGTTTTCTGTAATTTTTGTTTAGCTTTAATGTATAGACAGTCGGCTATATTTATGTGCTTAGTTTCTATTTCCACAAGCTCCAATGTACAGAAATACTAGAAAAATAACTAATATTTATAGAGTGCTTTGTAGTTAGAAAGCACTTTCACAGGTGTCGTTTCTTTGATATTTAAAACTACCCCATTTCTCTCTTTTTAAAAAATAACACTGAATCTCTAGGAGTTTTTGATTTGCTTAAAGTAATAGAGTTAGTAAATGGCAGAGCAAGGAGTCAAATTGCATTGCCTACGATCTGCAAAATCTCTGCAAAATTACTTTCATAGGTGAAATACCAGGAGTTTATAGACTTCCTTGCTTTTGGCAGGAAAAAATGATCCTCTCTCACTAAATTTTTAGAAAGAAATTCTCCTCTGCTGCTCAGAATACATAATCGAGGTTTCTTTTGTTTGTTGATTAAAATTGCCCAACTTTAGAAACAGAGTCCTCCAAGCTACCCAGTCTATGATGGAGGGTGCATTGCTACATCTGGCGAGGGAATGGATTTAAGCAGTAAGGTTGGCAGTCTGGGCAATGGTTGCATACACCGGCTAGATTTTAATTGGACTCATCAGGGAGTAGGCCCTTACCTTGAAGATCTACAAGTATGATCCAGGCAGTTTAATCAGCAACCGTGATTTGTGTGGCAAACCAAACATCTAGGCCATTGGCAAAAGTCCAAAAGCTGGAAGAATTGTAACAGGATTCATCAAGTATAAGACTGACCAGAGCTCTTACCACCTCATTGAGTTCTGCCCACTGAGATAAGATCACCTCTCCATTTTCAGTTCAGCATAGCTGGTGCTAACACTGAATAGTTCAGTTTGGGACACCATCAAATTTTAACTCTGTCAAAACATCAGGGATCCAGACCCAGGAATTTAGGAGAAACTCTGTGAATCAAAAATTCCATCCAGCCAGTTTTGCTTTCAAAGGCAGTGAGTAGGGTGGGGATAAAGGTTCCCCCTAAATTTACACTGCTATTTTTTCATATAAAGCTGCAATGCTGCTGAGGTCAGGCCTACTGCATTCTTACATTATGCAACTTCCATTTAATGAGAGAGGCTTGATGGCCCTTTCTACCAGTTAGGGCTGACTCACCTCAAAATGGGAATATATCAATGTAGAGAGTCACACACCTCCATGGTTCACATTCAGTTTCAGTACGAACTCCAATGAAAAGCCAATAGCTGCTTTATAAAAGGGGTTTTCCTGGTCACCATGTCAGGGAAGACATGACTGCAAAACCCCAAGAGATGCCATGGTATGAAGGCTGTTTTTCATTGTCAGAGGCTCCGATGGCAAAGTCATTAGCACTAACATGTATAGCTCAAATGGGATATCAGGGTTGTGTGGCCTCAAAATACTCATATCGCTTATATGTACAAGATGCTTTTTCCAATTAGGGGATTCCCTTTGGCACTTATGAGCATTCATATACTACCAGTGTGTAAAACATCAATACAATTAATTAGAAACTCAGTAGTAGAAGCCATAACAACAGCACATTGAATTGGCTTAATGGATCCCACCCACAAGGTCACTTAGTTTTCCTTCCCCACTATAAACACTGCCTAAAAGCCATATGTTAAACTTGGGTACCCACCTTGTCCCATGGGACCAACTCTGATGGTGACTTGGGTGACTGTGTCCAATAGAGCCATAAATTTTGTGATTCTCTCCTCCCCAAAGTTCCCCAATTTACTTGGATATATGGCATTTAGTTCTTCTGGTCTCCAAGAAGAACTACATTCTATTCTTAAAAAAGCTTTCTCTTGAAAGCAGCTGCGGTTGGCGTAGAGGGAGAGCAGGGGGCAGTGGGGATAGATGGAAAGAAGGGCTGCATGCTAAATAAGCAAGGTGCATTTGTGGCTTCAAGAAGTGCTGCACTTGATCACAAGAATTTATCTGTGTTTGTTTCACAAGAATTTATATTCTGGGGGTCAGTTTCTCATTCTCCAGTAGGTCACCTTTGTCAGCATTGTAAATGATCTGGGGCAGTAGCAGACTCCATTCTAACAATGCCTAATCTGTGGTTTTCCATAAGAGGTTTTCTTCTTCTTCTTCTTCTTCTTCTTCTTCTTCTTCTTCTTCTTCTTCTTCTTCTTCCTCCTCCTCCTCTTCTTCCTCTTCCTCTTCTTTCTCCTCCTCCTCCTCCTCTTCCTCCTCCTCCTCCTCCACCTTCTTCTTCTTTTTCTTTTTCTTCTTCTTCTTCTTCTTCTTCTTCTTCTTCTTCTTCTTCTTCTTCAGGAAATTCTTCATCAGAGGATCAAAACTCCCTTATGGCATCCAGGAGCCATTACAAAAAAACAAAGCAAAGCAAAGCAAAGCAAACAAATTAACAAAAGCCTCAGCTCTTTTATTGTCATCTTCAAATGGGTCTAAGATTTGCATAATAGACTGTAAGAGGGGTGAGCTATAAGACAGCCCAGTTATTTCCATTCTTCCTTACTGACCATTACATGCCCTTCCTCTTTTCTCTGAAATGAAGTAGCCAAACTTAAAGATTCACCTGGTTTCTGCCCATGCCTCTTGTGAATTCTCCTCCTTTCACGTTAATATGGGTGTCCATCTCTAGGATTGCTCTCTGAAAGACAGGAGAACTTCTTTGACCTTCTATGACTATCTTAGCACTAATTGTTACAATGGGTGAGGCTGCTCACTATGTTGGTGAGAGAGTATCCCCGCCACCCTTTCTCTCCCTCCCTTCCTAAATAGCCCCACCAAGAGGAGAGTTTGTAACTGCTGCACCCTGTTCAGACAGCTGTCTTTTCCAGTGGCCAGCATGCAACTATGCCCTAATTTCTTTTTAACAGGCAATAAAGTTGAGAACCAATTAATTTGCTGATTGACCAAACAATTTGATCTGCATGTTCATTATCATTTCTCATAGATTTCCCTTAAATTCTATCAAACTGCATGGCTCTCATTTCTCTGCTACCAGAAATCCTTGTCTCCCTGTTTATATCCCAGCTTCATTGCTAAAATATCTTTCAAGAACTGTGAGGGGTTTGAAATTTTTACCTAACTTGCAAGGTAATAAGTTAGCCTGCCATGAAAGAAAGACAAAGATTCATTGGTGCTGGGAGAAGACACAAGACTCCCCATTTAGAGACAAAGGACTTTATTTCTCATGACAGTACCAGAAGCCAGAGTATATGAATTTTTGCATACATTACACGAATTCCAATTCTTCCAGGGAGACTTGAAGAGGGCAAGATGACTACTACAAACAGTGGGTTTCAGGAGAGGAATCTTAAGCTTAAGGAACTTGAATCTTCTATAAAAGGAGTAAGTATGTCTGCCCTTGGTTTATGTAGGATTCATCGTCTTGTTATGTTGAGTAGCAAGCAACCCTACTCTTCTCTTCAGAGTGAGACACTACATCTTCCAAGTCTGATTGTTATGCAAACATCTTTGAAAAGAGTCCAGAACAAAGGCAGTTCTAACTCACTCATGAGACATGCAAACCTACAAGAGATCCGCTGAAAACTGTTTTCTAATAATAATAGTAATGTGAAATTATCACTAAACAGAATTCATAATTTTGATAAAAATTGTCATAGATTCATTCAGGGAATTAGAATTAAGAATATCTTTCCTAATGAACAAATGCTTCCTTTCGTGCTGTTATCTGTGAATTAAAGTGAATGAATGTCTCTTGTAATTTATGTAGTAATAGCTTACAATTAACCCTCATTGTGTATGTATTTTATTTGAAGTTCAAATTCTTGTTTATATTCCCCAAATTAGCTAGGCACATCATGGTTCTGTGTTCTCAAAAACAGTGCTAAAATGGTTGTTGAATGAGAATTCCCAGAAACAGTGCTAAAATGTTCGTTGAACAAGAAAGGATAGAAACAAATCATGGGGGGTTGCACGTGGGCTGGACAGTGTCAAGAAACCCTGGCAAGTTCCTGGTGGATATATCTCAGTGACACTGAAAGAAGGAGGCAGTTCCTGATAGTCAGAGGGCCTTAAATCCTCATCTGAAATAGATTAATACATGTTTACCATGTAATAGCATGCTTTAGATAAGAGAGCTAACAAGTATTGTATTTGGTAACATCTGCTTTTATTTAATTGTAGTGGTGACTTAATAGAGTCCATATGGAGTGAGGAGAGTTGCTTCACAGACTACTTATTGAAACACTGTTTTGGAGGATGGAGCAGTACTTTTACCCTCAAAGGTGGCACTTTACGGAGATTTACTTCTTGCTAGCTATAAACTACATTTTTGTTACACAATTTGGATAGTAAACTCTGATTTAATGTGGCTATTTAATTAACAACACAAACATCTTGTGAATTCCTAATTATTTTTAAATTGTGCTCAGCATTTAAACATATAATCAAGCAAATATTTTCAAAATATAACATGTAAAGGAATAATGATGTCTTGGTAACAAAGCTCACAATGTGGTTACACTCGCACAAAAAGATTTGAGATTTTTACTTTTTTTTTTCCATTTTATTTGAGAAAGAAAGAGGAAGAGGGGCAGAGTGAAGGAGAGAAAATCCCAAGCAGGCTCATTGCCAACGTGGGGGGGTCTACCCCACAACCCTGGGATCAAGACCTGAACTTATATCAAAAGTCAGACACTCAACTGACTAAGCCATCCAGGTGCCCCAAGATTTGAGAATTTTAAAGTCATGTTCAGAGTAAGAGAAATATAAGAATAGATAGAAATAGACTGCTCAGGAGTGATTTTCATTTAAGCCATCTATCAACAGAGATGAAGCATGTTATTCAAAGTTCATTTTGCTTTTGTCTTCTCCAACCTGGAGAACTTTTTAAATCTAGAAGTGAGAGAGAGAGAAAAAATCCATGATGGTTGAAGAATTAGCAATAAGTAATCTTTTTGCATATGCTCATGTATTCTATATCCTCAGATCTTTGGGTCTATAGTTTCTAAATATAGCAAATAAATGATTTAATGGAAACAGTAATGAAGTGAGAGTCAAGAGAGCAGCTAGTCTAACCTTGAACAATTCACTTGAACTATCTGGAATTGATTTTCTGGGCTATAAAATGAGGTGATTAAAAATACATTTGTCTTTTTAAGCCTACTTTTGGATTAAGAAATCTGTGGGAAAATTAGATTGATGAATATATCTACCTTCTTACTAGCCAATTGTGCTTCTTCTCTATAAATAATACTGAAATTATTAGAAAATGATAATAATGACTCCAGAGTCATGGCATTGACCAAAGACCTCACCCAAGACATCTTATCATCACCCAAGATATCTTGGCATTTTGACTGGAGAATCACTGGAAAAGAGCTCCCCTCCCCCTTCTAATGTGAGTGTTCCTGAGACAGGCCACACGGTGCAACTGACCAACTGGATCTCACAACTTCCTATGTAAGGAAAGGGGATATTGACATTATTGGACTATTTTTAGTTTTTACTAGGGTCTATACTAATACAAATTCCCTATTAGCTAGCTCACTTTGGCCCAGTTCTGAAGGCATAGGTCTTAACATGCAATGGCTAGTAAACAGAGGAGCCATTCATCTGACATCAAACCTTGCTTTCTATGCACTAAGTTACACCACTGCTGAATACAATTGAGTGAAATAACATTGCTTTTCCTGGATGTCTCTTATTTCTTTGAATAGGTTTCATAGCTAGCTCCTTGAGGATCAAGCCTTATTCATTATGATACCTTGAGCCTAGTACAAAATCTGCACACACTAAGAACGTATTAGATAACTGCTGCATGCAACTAAGGTCATATTGAAGTTTATGGAACATAATAGTACTTTTCAATGTAAAATATTTTTATTTAGATGAACACTTACACCACTCATTAGTTTTCTACTTGATGTAAAAATCCGGAATGTTGATATTTCAATTTGCAATAAGTATGAGAAAATGGTTTTAGAAAATAGACAAACTAGATGAATTCTTAGTACCAGCATAAGTATTCTCATAGATTATCTAGGAACTAATACTTTAAATTATTTTCATTTGCTTCATTAAAAACAAAAATGACTTGAGGTATCTGGCTGGCTCAGTCAGTAGAGCATGCCACTCTTGATCTCAGGGTTGTGAATTCAAGCCCAACATTGGGTGGAGATTACTTTAAAAAAATAAATAAAAAGCTTTAAAAAAGTATACAATATTTTAAAAAATAAAAATGAGTTATTATCAATAAATACTATATTAAAAGCAATAAAAAAGAGAAAGGGTATCATGCAAGTATAGATGAAAGACTTGAAAACCTGAAAAATCAAGGAAAATGAAATGGAAAGCAACAAATGGTTTAGAATTATTAAAGAAAAATTATTATATATGAAAGATAAAGGAGATCATTATGCATGTATTTCTGAATAGAAAATTAAACAAATGAAACAAAAATATTCAATCATATGACAGAAGGAAATTTATTGAAATAATAATACCCTGAATTTTACCAGAATAAGCAGGTGCAACACAGAGAAATTGACAAAAAATAGTCAACAGCCTTCCAAAATCAAAACCAAATAAAATACCAGGTTTTGGGGGTATAATTAATGTATAAATAACTGTACACATATAATGTGAACAATTTGATGAGTTCTGACATATGGAAATACCTCTGATACAAGATCGCTATTCAAGTAACAGACATATCTCAAATCTCCCAGAGTTCCTTGCATGTCTTTGTACATAATTCTTGTCTTTTCCATTAGAATGAGATTGTGATAAGGTTATTCTCTATTCGCTTCACTAGCTGGAGTCTAAAACAGAATTAACTTGGGTTTGCTGTCCATGAATTAACTACCATGCAAGTCATATACCTCTACTGCATTTTGTTTTAACTCATCTCTACCGTAAGGACTCTCCCTTCTGATCCAATAAATCTATTGGTTTGTATGCTAATTTTGTTACGTGAAATAAATATGGGCCTCTCGTAAAACATAGGCTTGAATCATGACTACTCTTTTACTTGCTATGCAACTTTGGGCAAATTACATATCTTATTTCATACCATTAAAAGTTGCAGATCTATGGCAAGAAAGATTTGTATTCTTGGTGATCAGTTGAACTAAATACAGTTTTGCCATCACCTTCTTAATTTCTACTCTTAGAATTCTATAGAGTTAGCCAAATGATAATATGGCTTGAATGTGGCACACTAATGCATGCTTATGGTAGTTCTTGAGAATGAAAGGCCCATCCCATTATACCTTCAGAGACTGGAGCTGATTTAAGTCATTGGATCTCAGTTTCTGTCAAGAATCCCACTCCTATTGCCATTACCTAGGATCTTTGTAACTCCTTTGATCTTTTCTCCATCAATTCTCTTTTATTCTGGCTTTCCCAGTCTCTACCTCACATAAGTTTAAGTTTTTTGTGCAAATGCTTGTTTATATGAATGTTGCTTTACACCTGGTATGAGGTATACCAATTTCTATGCATTAAGCATAATCCTTTTTCTTCCATTGTACTTGGCTACTTTTAGCAGCTGGATGTTCACAGGTCACTTTTACAGAGCTGGAAACATTTGCTAGTTTCTTCTTCCTTTCCTTTTACTTTCTCCCTCTCTTCCTTTATCACTTCCTCCCTCCCTTCTAAACTTTCTTCCTCTCCTGCCTGTTCTCCCATACTTCTGATTGTACATCTTTCTTTAGCTTTCGGAAGTCTAAAGTTTGACTTCTAGATAACTAAAATGAAAGTCTCTCATATATATTATGTATATAGTTCAGAAATAGCTTTTAACTTATTCTACCTATTGTTATTCTTATTCTACCCTAGGAAGACTTGCCATAGAAAGTAAAAGATACCCAGTCAAATTTAATTTTTGGATAAACAACAGATAATTCCTTAGCATATGTCCCAATAATTGCATGGGATATACTTATACTAAAAATAATTTGTCATTTATCTGAAATTCAAATTTAACTGTAGGTCTTATATTTTTATATGCTGAGTTTGGCAATCTTAAGTATATTTTATAGGTCTGATAGACATTTTTTTTAATAAATCAGTGTGAAAAATCATTTTATAATTTTGAACATTAGACCATCTCTACCAAGGAGATGTGGACAACACTCACATTAAGAGATTAGAAATTGCCAAATTAAATTAATAAAATTTGTTTTTGATGTATATTATACTTGTCATCATAAAACTATTTTCACTTTTATGATAATTTAATATTATATATTATTTATTATAATTTATTTATTTGAATTAAAAATACAAATATCTGTTTAAAAATAGGTAAATAGCCACTTTATACTAAATCAATAACCCACTTATTCTAAAGCACTTGGAGATTTTATTGCTTTCCTTGAGCTATGATAGTATAGAAGAAAAACAAAATACAGTAAGTTTGCAATTCTGCAGATGCTGAATCTTAAGCAACTGAGTGGGGATGGGTATGAAACATGGTTTTTTTTCTCCTTCCATAAAAGTAGTAGTTCTTAGGGTAGGACAATTTCAGATATATGTCAACATAAAAAAAACAATTTTTAAAGAAACTCTCTTTTTAAGTTATCTAATTCATGAAGAAAAGTGATTAGCATGTGTTGCTGTACCTACTCAAACAAACAAACAAACAAACAAACAAACAAACAAAAAACCCCAAAAAACCAAACCAAACCAAAACACTGACAGGCTTAAAAACTTTCCTCCCCTTAGACATACACGTTATGATGACCCCTAGTGGTAACGCTATGCAAATGTACCACGCTTATACAGACCCAGATAAGTATGCATAGAATAGCTTTTCATCAAGAAGCTTCATGTGGGTATAAAAACTTACCTTACTATTACATCAGTCCACGTGTTCCTCTGAATTTAATTCAGAGTAAACTAAAAAATACTTTCATTTGCTTAATACAGAGTATGAAACTTAACTAAACTAATGGGAAAAAATTAGGTTAAATTGTATTTATACATAGTCCAATATTTTAAATTTTGACTTCTTGCAATACAAATACTGGTTATGGGGGCGCCTGGGTGGCGCAGTCGGTTAAGCGTCCGACTTCAGCCAGGTCACGATCTCGCGGTCCGTGAGTTCGAGCCCCGCGTGGCTCTGGGCTGTTGGCTCGGAGCCTGGAGCCTGTTTCCGATTCTGTGTCTCCCTCTCTCTCTGCCCCTCCCCCGTTCATGCTCTGTCTCTCTCTGTCCGAAAAATAAATAAACGTTGAAAAAAAAATAAAAAAACAAAAAACAAAAAACAAATACTGGTTATGGCTTGGAGTTAACACCAATTCATATGTTGACAGAATTTGAGAAATTTAGGATACTTCAGATATTATCTGATTTCAAATTCTTCATTTCTCAAAGAGAATATATAGAGCAAAGAATGGCTGAGAGGCTTAAATTTAGTCAGCTATTTACTGACAGAGTTAGAACTAAGAAATAGTCTCCAGACTACCATATCAGTACAATTCCAATATCTGCCAGTGCTTTCTTACTGAAAGGTCACAATATTTGCCATAATAGGAAAAGAAAATCAGAAATGTGTGGTTCTGTATAGAGGCCTAATACTCATTAAAGTAAGCCTATGATATCTTTCTGAAGGAAGGTATTAACCTTATTCTCTACACAATATATTCATACTCCAAGAGGCAAGAAATGAAGTCCTGCATTCTGATTAATGTTAGGGTACAGCCAAGTACATATATCAATGACAAATAAAACTTGGAAAAATTTAAAAATTGAATTTAATAACCTTAAGCCTTTATATTATAATAATAAAGGATCAAGAAATATAACCATATAATACTTTGAAGATACAGATTTAATTTGCATGGAAATATTTTACATTCCATTTTCATATGGAATTTTAGTAAGAGCTCATAAATATTTAAATAATTATGATGCAATAAGGATTTTTTTTTTAATTTAGAATCTTGGGGACATTGTATAGAGGACTCAAATCCCAGATAGAAAAATGAACTAGCTAATCTTTATAGAGTCCTCAAAGCCTTGAGTTTAACATTTTATGGTAACAGTATGTATATATTATTTTGTTTAAAACAATTGTAGGCTCATGAGGAGAGTTCAGAAATATTTTTCTGCTCCTGGTCAGAATCCCAAATCATGAGTTTTCATGTTTTTTAATTTAATTTTTAAAGTTTCTCTTCAATGTTTTTTTTTTTTTTGAGACAGAGAGAGAGAGAGAGAGAGAGAGAGAGAGAGAGACGAGCAGGGGAAGGGCACAGAGAGAGGGAGACAGAGGATCCCAAGATGCTTTATGCTGACAGCAGACAGCCTGATGCGGGGCTTGAAATCACAAACCATGAGATCATGACCTGAGCCTAAGTCAGACACTTACTTAACCGACTGAGCCACCCAGGTGCCCCTTTAATTTCATTTTTAAATGAAATTTAAATGAAGATACTGCTGATAGGATATTATATATTTTTTAATTCAAAAATTATTTTAGCTCTGAAAGTCTTTATCATTTCAATATGGACAAATTATGGACAAGTTGACCAAAATCCCAAAGACCATATGAACTTGGAAGCTCCACTGAATATTTTGCTTTTGTAAAGGAGCCAGACTCCTACCTTGGGATGTCTTCAAGGAGTAGCTGAATGACTGTTTATTAGGAATAGTAAGAATAAACTAAATGTTAGAATAAATAAAGGTTTTCATTGGGTGAGAGCATGAAATGAGGAATCCACTCCTTTTCCACTCAATGAGGTGTTTCTATAATTTTTAGATTAACAATTGAGTCCTCATGGTCCTACAAAGTTTGATGGTAAGCCAAATGAGATGAAAACTTAAAATTAAGCAACACTTCATGTAAGTTATATCCAACTAACTTCATTATCCTATTTTCCCAGGGAAAATGCACATCTGAGTAAGATTCTTTAAAGGTAGAATATAAAAGTTATCTTAAAAATAACTGCACTAAGAATTTTTAAAAAGTAAAAGTAATTAAAAATGGTCAGTGCAGATGTACCTTTGATAAGGATAAATTAAAAGTTCAAAAGAATTATCATGTTTCAGAATTTGTTTATGATAACACTTAAATTTCATCTGTGGGTTAGTATATTTGCTTGTCCTATGGAAACTATAAGAGTCTAAGCCAAGGTATAAAATATTTTCCTGACTCTTTGGGTTATTATGATGATAATTTTACTTGGATATATGTGATGACAACTAATGTAGAAGACAATCTTGGATGTAAATAATTTACATAATTTTTTCTCTTTCATTTTCAAGACTTATTTGGATGAGTAAGTTTTAATATTATAGAGAACAGTCACATATTGTACCAAAAATACTAAATAATTACTAACTTGTCATACCAAATTATGATTTACTGACACTGACTTGTGTTCTTATATTAAAACCACACTGCTTACATTTTGATTATATAAACACAAATTCCATAAGTGTTAGCTCATTGCAGATATTTTTTGTTTTCTTTAATATTTTTAATGTTTATTTATTTTTGAGAGAGAGGGAGAGACAGAGCGTGAGCAGTGGAGGGCAGAAAGAGAGGGAGACAGAATCCGAAGCAGGCTCCAGGCTCTGAGCTGTCAGCACAGAGCAGTCAGTCCAGAGCTCGATGTGGGGCTTGACCTCACACACTACAAGATCAGGACCTGAGCCAAAATCAGACACTTAACCTACTGAGCAACCCAGGTGCCCTTATTTTTATAAAGAAGAAATAAATTCTTATTAAGTCTTCAGATTTCTCAATATTGATTACTTTATATTTTGTAATGAATGAGTCACTTATTTTTGGCCTCGCCTAAAAACACTATTCCAATGAAAATGGAATCAGATATCTTAATGATATTAATTAAACAATGACAACATCTAACATATATGATAGGGAAAGTGAATCTCTAGGGGGCATGTATTTTTTTAAATGTATATGAATAGTAACTCCCTTATTAGACTACCAGATCCAGGTCGTTAGAATGCTCTACTCTTCAACAGAGAGGGAAAGTGAGTCAGAGAGTAGAAGCTGTAGTAGACAACCAAGTTCATTATCATACTAACTCATGAATAATAAGCTGCATATGAATGATTCTGCCTCTTCTAGAATTAAGGGAGTGAGGTTAAATCATTTCAAAATAATGAAACATACAATGGAAGCAACAAATACACTAGAACTAAGATTATCTGACATCTTTTCTTGTCTATTACTGTCTTTCCTCTAATTATAACTACACTGATATGGGTTAATTCACTTTTATTTTTGTTCATATAAGTAGAAAAGGAGGACATTTCAACTTAGATGTTTAGTTTCTCATTACTGTTGGAAATTAACTCATAAAAGATTTTCTGAGCTCCATAAGTCTAAATTCCAATGCAATGCCTCTAATTTAATATAAAATATTTTCTCCTATATCATACATTTTTTATTGTGATCTTATGGCTTTTATGGATGCCAATCTAATTTCCATTCTGTTTTCCATTTCCTTTCCTTTGCCCATGAACTAATGAAAAGTGCATTTAATATACTATGTAATAGTTCAAAAGGGACTAATTATATTTTGATAACACTGTTGAAGACTGCCTTTCTATAGTTCCTTTTCTTTTGTTAAGAAATGAAAACCTTTATCCTTTCTATTAATACCAGTTAAGTACACAGCACTTGTTACTCTCTAGTATAACCTGTTAGGAATGTTCTCATAGCATCTTCACTCTGAACATTTCTAATTTTTTTTTTAATGTCCTTTGTTAACCCAGTCCCAATGAGTCTTTGCGGCCTTCTTTCTGTATGTATAGCATGACATAGTCACATGCTCTCATAATCCTCTATGTTGTTTAACATTTCAAAGTTACAGAAATCTTACATATAATCTCATTCAATCTTCACAACTGCCCAGAGGTATAAATCCCATTTTATAAATGAAGAAGATGAAATTCAGAAATATGATTTTCCTAAAGGTGTGCAGTGTCTAAAGGTATCCTCAATTTCCATTCTTCATTTTATCAGCCATCTACAGAATAATATGTCCTTTCTCATCATATCCGTCACCTCATACCAAACCATAACAAGTCTGATAATCCACAGAGTATTATCCGATTTTAGTCTACCACAGTTATTTATATGGCCTGGGTGAAACAGCAATGAAACTATGTCTTAAACTGGATTGTTTATTTATGGGGTTTTCTTGTGTGTTTAAAGTAGTTTACAATGAATCTTTTTCTTTTAAAAAAAGCAGTCAATTGTAAATCAGAATACATGTGTTTTTAACCTTTGTCAACAAGTCACAGGACTTGTTTAACCTCCATCTCCTTATTGAGTCTCAATTGCCTCTTCCTAATAATGAGGAATTTGAAGGAGAGAACTTTAAAAAAAATTTCTTTCCAATTTATACATGCCATGTCTATGTTGAACATGATATGTAAGAATAGAAGAAGGGGGAGGCTTCAATGGAATGGCATGAAGAATAAATGGAGACAAAAAAGAACAAACACATGCACAACATACTGGAGGCTACTACGATGGTTAGTAGTGAGATGACAGAGTAGGAATTTATAAGGGACAATGATAAACTACAAGTGCAGGTGAAGGAATGAATCAAAGTGGTATTGGACAGAAAGACATGACAGCTGCCAATGACTGATTCAACACGAAGCATAAATTAGTGTTAGAGTCAGAGGTGTTCAAGGTGTAGTGGGAACGTGGATCCATATGAACCAGTGGGCCCAGACTGAGGTGTGGGAACTAAGGAATACACCTTCGAAGGAAAACATGATAAAGTTGGTTGGGGACATGTTGAGTTTTAGGTGAAAGTGATGATATGAATTCTAGACCACAGGATTGGGCTTAAGGCTAGAAATATGGAAATCACCAGGGTAGAAGGAACAGATAAAACTTAAGAGAATCCCTCTAAGGAAGATGGTGGAGTGAGAGAAAGAATTAGACTCTGAGATTCAAATCATGTATATGTTATAACACACCAAGGTCACTGGGAAGAACATAGTAATTGTAGTGCTAGAGGAATGGCCTTACAGGGTGATGGACTATGGCCACAGACAAGGGTCCCCTACCAGCCTAGCTTAATGGTATAAAAGGGTATATACCCAGTTTTTTTTCTTCTCTTATATGGTGAATACTTCATACTTCCCAGCCATCTTCGACCTCCAAATTTCAGATACTGATTGATGAAGAAATAGGAATGCTTTGGAGTTCATTTCCACTCACTCACTTACGCCAAAATCCTATCTCTAAGCTTTGCACTGCTAGTTATTTGTTTATGTTGATGGTAAGTCCAAGTGAAAACAATTTTAAAATCCAAGACTTCATTCTCATCTGTCTTAGACCCTAACAAAACTGAGGCAGTCTCTCTTAACCCTTCACATTTGTTTTTCTTACATCCTCAATTACTTGGTATTTTATAGTGGTTAATGAATGTTCAGTGGAGGAAAGAAGGAACAAATAAATGAGCAGAAAACCAAATATTTGAGAAACTCATAGTTAAAGGAGAGCATAAGTCAATGAAGGAAACAGAAAAAAATCATACTACCTTTGGGGGCAGTAATAATAGCTAGCAACTTCTCAACTTTGCGCTGTGTCCGAATCACAGGGACATCTCGGTGCAGCAGAGCCTCAGCACTTCCGGCAGGCGCTCAGACCTTAAGGTTCCACCAGGAGCACACCTTAAATAATAAGCTATAGATGACTGCTCTACATATGCATGCCCCTGCTAATAACAGATGTATGACTAAATGCCCATAGCTGAGCACTAATTCAGTATTCTCTGAATTAAAACAAAACGTTGTGGGTTCCGCTGGTGCAAACAGAGAATGAAGCACATAAATTAATATGATAAAGGAAGGAACACGTTTATGTTAACTTTCCCAGCTGTAGAGCTCGTTTCTAAAAATCCAATTCATTAAGAAATCGGGTTCTGTGATGGTCAAATTATTTACCTCTAATGTTATTCTAGGTAGTTGTAACCATTCCCACATCTCAGCATGCCAGTCAACGGCTCACTTTTAAGTATCTGTCATTTGCCTCTTGGGAGTCATATATGTCATTTACTTCCTCAGACCCCTTCTCTCCCAAGTAATATTTTATTGAATTGCTATTAACCTTTGACAGTGGCACTTATTATTTTCCTTTGGCTTTCTTATTCATTTTCTTTTAATCTCTCTTTTGGATTCTCTATTCTCCATTCACACATAGTTCTGAGATTGTTCATTAGTTTTGTGAAATTGTGGGAAGAAAGGGAGTATGTGACAGCAAGCACAGACAGCTAGGGCCAGGAGTTATGAGGACAGATTTAATTAACACTTTAGAGGGAAGAATGATATTCTATATTTTAACGTACAGAGGATAGAAAACCAAGTCCTTTTCTAAGAAGGACACCAACTAGGAAGCAAACACTATTAAGATATGAGAGTAGGAACTTCATAATACTGATTCTTTTGCTTTTTAAAGTTTATTTATTTATTTTGAGAGGGAAAGAGAGAGTGTGCACAGAAGGGGAAAAGAGAGAGTGGAGGAGAGAGAGAATCTTGAATCTTGAATACATGGGACTTGAACTTACTAACCATGTGATTAGGACCTGAGCTGAAACTGAGAGTTGGACACTTAAGTGACTGAGCCACCCAGGCAACCCTCAAAATTCTGACTCTTAAAGATAAATCTACGCTACCGATGAGAGATGGAATAACAAACTCAACTGACTGTGATTATATTTCCACAGGTACCCAGATGAGTCCAAATGGGGAACTGTTTCATCAGGTTTATCGGACTAGCACAGATACCTGGTCTACAAAAACAGTAAATATTAAATGCTTAATGGAATATATGATATGAAGTAAAAAATATAAGAACTCTTTTTTTTGAGAGAGAGAGGGAGAGAGAGAGAGAGACCATGGGAGCGTGAGCAGGGCAGGGGCAGAGAGAGACTCTTAAGCAGGTTCCATGGCACAGCACTGAGCCCGACTGAAGCGGGGCTCGATTCCACGATTGGGAGATCATGACCTGAGCCAAAGTCAAGAGTGGGATGCTTAACTGACTGAGCCACCCAGGTGCCCCAAAAATATAAGAACTACTAAAAGGTGACTATTTTCACAGAGTTGGCAAACATACAGCAAAGGTAGTGAAAATTCAATTTTCTCTTCTGAAGAATTCTTTAGGGAAAGTCTAAAGCCTGAAATGGCACACAGAACTTTTCCTGATATGACCTGTGACCTCTGACCTGGACCTTGCTTTACACACACCTTGGCCTCCAGCCCTTTTAAACCATTCGTAGTTGTCTATATTCATCTTGTATGTTTACTCCTCCCTTGCACACAGGTCTGAAATGCCCTTCCTTTTCTTATCTGACTGGTAAATTTCTTTCTTCAAGATACCCTTTAAGAACCAGAACTTTTGTGATGCTGTCTCCAAGGACCCCAAGGAAAACTAATTAAAATTAATTATTTCTTCCACCCTTTTCTGTAGCACCTTGCATATGTAATTACCTAATTCCTTACAACATTGCTATAATTAGTATACGTCTGTCTCACTATTTTATTTCTGTTAGTATTTTTGGAAAGTTGGACACACACTAATTCATTCATTGCTCATTGAGTGCCCACCAATGAGGTTAGTAAATGTCTATAAAAAATTTTCATTATTACTAATCAGTAATTTGAGATTATCTTTTGAATTTATGATTCCCTACTTTCATTTCCTTAGGATAGCTCTTTGAAAGCACAAGACTCCAAGAACGTCTCACTAATATAGGCCCTTATATTTTTACAGGTGGACTACAACCTTTTTTAAACCATTATTTCTTTGCACCCAGTCTCTCTCCATTGCCAATCCTATGCCTAATTCTGAAGATAATCTTTCTTAGTACCTATTCCTATCTAAAATGCTTTATAAATTTTAAAAGTTTATTTATTTATTTTGAGAAAGAGAGACAGCGAGTGGGGAAAGAGGCAGAGAGAGAGGGAGTTTCACAGAGCCTGAGGCAGGGCTCCAGCCCACTAACCATGAGGTCATCACCTGAGCAGAAGTCAGAAGCCTGATGGACTCAGCCACCCAGGTGCCCCCTATCTAAAATGGTTTAGTGAAAGGGATCCAACTCTTGATCGCCACTCAGGTCATGATCTCATTCATGACTCGTGGGTTTGAGTCCTGCTGCAGGCTTTGTGCTGGCAGGGCAGCCTGCTTGGGATTCTTTCTCCCTCTTTCTCTGCCCCTCCTCCACTCTCTCTCTTTCTGTCAAAAATAAATAAACTTTAAAATAAAATACTTTAAGAATTCTCGTTTGATTATTTGATGAAACATGAACTCACATTTCATTGCAATCCCTCCCTATATCTTATCCTCCACAAATACTAATACATCTCTTTATTCTGAGCTCAGGTATTTCCTTTGACAATACTTTTTTTTTTTAATTTTTTTTTCAACGTTTTTGTTTATTTTTGGGACAGAGAGAGACAGAGCATGAACGGGGGAGGGGCAGAGAGAGAGGGAGACACAGAATTGGAAACAGGCTCCAGGCTCTGAGCCATCAGCCCAGAGCCTGACGCGGGGCTCGAACTCACGGACCGCGAGATCGTGACCTGGCTGAAGTCGGACGCTTAACCGATTGCGCCACCCAGGCGCCCCCTTTTGACAATACTTTGACAACAATTCTTTGACGCATCTTGCATTCCACTTCCTTGACAAAATCTTCTAATATTCAGCCTCATTTAGCAAGGGCTTCACCATTTAGAACTGTTTTCTCCTGTACAACTAGTGTCAACATTTTGAATCTCCCTCCTTTCAATACTATTTCAAGGATTAGGAAAAATTTTGTTTCCATTCCTTCATTCTGCATTTTGCTAGATATAATGTATATATTAAAATAATTGTTGATTTATTGACAATACTCCCCGCCACATTTTGTTACTTTACATTGGCACGCAACACCATATAATTTCTATATAATGATCTTGCTTTCATGTTGTCTTCTGGCCATTTTTTTTTTTAAAGAAAGTCATCTCAATCTATGGGTTATAAAACTGTTAAGAGTAGAAATGGATTTATATATGGAAAGTCACTGTAATGTAGCAGGAAAAGCACTAAACTGGGAGTAAGAAGAGTCAGGTCTGAATTCTGTCACTTGAATGGTTTGCTAGAAAGTTCTATTACCATCGTTTCTCTCTATCTGTGAAATAAAAACAAAATCCTCAAGAGTGTTGTGAGAATTAAATGAGATACTATGAGTAAAAACATTCTGCAAATTTTAATATGCTATACAACATAAGGTCTTTCTTCTTATGTCTTCAAAATTATTTTGTGGATAGGACATGCTGTGCATTGAGCAGACAGTCAGGAAAGTCTCCCTGGGAGTCTTGGGTCAGGTAGGTGGGTCACATTTCTTCCAGTTTTTAAAGCAATAGCTGCAAAAACCTATTCCTTAGCTTTTTTGTGTTTCTCTTTAGGATACAAATTATTACAGTCCCGAGCAATTTTTGGCAAAGCGTTTTCCAGCGTTTTTCATCTGCTTACCAAATATGACCTCTTGCAGTCCTATTCCTTGCTTTATCAACTCACCCATGACATTTGCCTTGTCAATTCTGTCTTCCATCTCACCGAGGAAGCTGTCACACTTGGAGCAGCCTTTATCCTCAACCTTGCCTGCACCGCTTTCCCGTGGGCTCCTCTTCCCCTCTGCTGGCTGCCAAGGAGAAGCACATTTATTGGCACGGCCCCCAAGCAGATGCCTGCCTGCTTCCCTTCCCCCTTTCTCTTGCAGCCAAAGCATCACCTGCCAAGGGCTGGTGGTTGCTGCCCCCGCTGTCCACTGCCTCACACTGCTGAGGCTCCGAGTCCTTTTTGGCAGCCTCTTCTGAAGTTCCCCTGCCCGCAGCTCTCCTGTGCTGCTTGCCAGCAGCCTCCTCCTCTTGCCTGCAGCTCTCCTCGCTCCCGCCAGCCTCTCCCCCGCTCGGTCTGCGCGCAGCCTCTTCCTCCCGCCCTTGCCAGCTGCTTTACTCGCCTTTCCTCAGGCTGCTCCCCCTCCTTTCTTCCCCAGCCCTTACCCTCGCTCTCGCAGCGAGGTTTCTTTCCAGCGCCCCCGCCCTCCCTAGCCGATGTTTTGTTAACACGCGGGACCACCTCTTCTGGGTCGCAGTGTGTACGTACGTCCACTGGACAGAACATTTTCGGAAAGTGAACATTTTCTTCCCGCTTCTGTAATTCGACTTGACACCGACCCCCAAATCCCGTGCCTACTCTCTGAGCCGGGAAAGGCGGGGTGTTGTGACGGTAGAAGAGAGTCGGGGAAACAACAGGCCACAGGCTCGGTCGGTGGACCCCAACAAAGTTTTGGAGGCTCGGTACTTGTTATCTCAGGCTGCCCAAACTTGACCAGCCCGGCAACCTACGCGAGCGCCCAAACGGCGCACAGCAACTCGGGCGCTCCCTCTGATTCCCCGCGCCCTCCGACCTTCCAGGGACGCTTGATTGGCGAGGCGGGCTGCCCTCCGGGATCCGGCCTGGGCCACTCCCCAGCCCAAGCCGGGGTCCGCAGCCTGAGCCCCACCCAGTCTCCGGGCGGGGAGGGGCGCACTTGTTTCTCGATGCTCGCGAGGGGGTGGGCGAGACGAAAGGATGGAACCGCCCAGGTTCCCGGGTTCCCGTCTCGCAGCTGAGGGGTGGGCGGTATGTTAAGGAACCTCATCCCAATCCAGGGCCCTTCTAGAGGTCTGGCTACTTCCAGTGCGCGGTACAGTAGCTGTTCCCCTTTACAAGCCGTCTCCTTTAAGAAGAGGGCGCGCACGCTCGCGAGTGTGTGTGTGTGTGTGTGTGTGTGCGTGTGTAGTTGTGTGTGTGCTCATGTGCAGATATGTGTGCGCGCGCGCTGATGTGTGTGTATGTGTGTGTGTGCGTGTGCGCGCGCGCGCTGAGGGCCCGAGAGTCAGGCAGACCCCGGGAAGGAGGAGTTATGTAGATTACGGATGAACATTCTGGAGGGGAGCGAGGAGAGGAGGGAAGGAGAAGCAGAGGCGAGAAGCGAGGAGCGGCGGAGGCCCTTCCCGCAGAAGCAGGAGGCGGCAGCGGCGGCGGCGGAGTGGGCGGTGGAGGAGGTGGAGGAGGAGGAGGAGGACGCACGGGCTGGAGGAGGCGGCGGCGGCGGCGGCAGCGGCGGCGGCGGCTGCTGCTGCGGCTGCGACTCGGCGCTTTGAGCCGGAACCGCCGGTGAACTTGGGCGCCACGTTCCCGGTGACGGGCCCCCGAGGATGGTGAATGCAGGCAGCTGCTGACCCTGCCTCCGCCGCCGCTTCTCGGGGGCTGCCGTGTGCTGGGCCCTCAGTCTCCTCCCCTTGCCGGGCTGTGGGTGAACCTGCAAGCTCCTTACCCACCCGGAGGACTTTTTTTTGAAAGGAGACCAGGGAGGGAGGGAGAGGGAGAGAGGGAGAAAACGAAGGGGAGCTCGTCCATCCACTGAAGCACAGTTCACTATGATCTTACTCACATTCAGCACTGGAAGACGGTTGGATTTCGTGCATCATTCGGGGGTATTTTTCTTGCAAACCTTGCTTTGGATTTTATGTGCTACCGTCTGCGGAACGGAGCAGTATTTCAATGTGGAGGTAAGAGTATGAGAGCCTTCTTCCTTCCCCCTTGCCTGAGCTGCTCCCTGAAACATTTCGTTCACTCCTGGGATCCTGGTAGCTCCGAGCAGCCAAGGTCTCAACACATTGTTTCCCTTGTAGCCGCCGAGACCCTGGTTGAGTTTCCCTGTGTCTTAGGTGATGGATGCGCGCGAGACTGAGAATCCGTTATCCCCAGCAGCACAAAGCACGATGCTGCGCGCTCGGAGATACATTTGTAGCCGGTCCATGCTTGTCACCCAGGGAAAAGGCGAAGTCCTACATATAGCAAACGTGTAAAGCAGTTTGAGTTTGTGAGGAAAAAACTGTTCAGGAAATACAGAATTCATTGCTTGGCATCATGTGCTGTCTTGGTATTGTTCCTGAAATCTTTCTCCCCGTGTTCTGTGCCTAACAAAGGAGGTTAAAATCAAAGAATCTGGAGGAGAGCGTGGGAATACTTGATATGTTTAATAACATTACTTTGTGATAAAACACTTGACTAGACAGAGTCTTTTTCTCATTTAGACATAACTCAATACACTGTAACTAGATCTGGCTACACAGAGGACGTGAAATCCATCTCTTTTAAAGTGTCTTCTCTTCCCCTCCCCCCGCCAATTGAAAATAAACGTGGCCCAATGTAATAGTTCTGAGGTGTGTTTTTAATTTGATTTCACACTCTCATGGCAAAACCGAGAGGTTTTAGTCTGTCATTTGCTTTACTTTGATAGCTTTGGGAACAGACAGACATAAAGCAGAAGGGAACTTGAGGATAAGGACTTGTCAGACCTCTGCCAAAGTACTCTTCCTGTCATCAACTCAGCACTAAAGCCAGTAATGTGCAGTAAATCAATGGAAATGTGTATACGCCTGGGCTCTAACTCCAGTTTATAACATACACGGTGGAATACAAAGACAGGAAGAAGGTTTTAGTAAAATAGATTCCTTTTGATTAGGTCTTCTGTCTTCTGACATCTCAAAAGAATTACGATTAAGTCTCTGAAGAATAATGTGATTTTTAAAATATTGTTGATTCTTTAAAGCTTACTGTCATTTTGTTGGGAGGGTGTGTTTACACAATAGCAGGACCTGTTGCACAGCATTTGAACATGTTTCGTGTAACAGATTTATTATACAAAGTGTGCATAATAAATGCCATGTGTGAGGCCATATTCTGAATATAACCCTGTGTTTATACAAACTGTTCCTAGGACTCCATGTAATAAGTCATGGTGGGTAGAGAAAGTATTTGGAAAAGTAAGAACCATTATCAAGAGTTGAAGAAGTTTACAGATGTTATGTATGGTTATATTACACAGAAACCCCAGTTTGAAAACCAAAACTGTTTAACCTTTTGAAAAATACAACTTTGTTTTTCTGAATAAAAAGAGAGATGCAAAGGGGCTGAAAGTCCAGACTTTCTCTCGATTGCAAATTTGAACTTTTAGAATTATATGGCACAGATCGATTTTTCTATGTAACACTGAAATCAAGAGATAATTTAATGTTGAAATGAAGGAGTAATTAGTTCATAGACTGAAGGAATGAAAGTGGCAAGCTCTTATATATGTTATAAACAGAAGGGCCCGTTGCTTCAGTTTGGTGGTGATGGTGGTAAGGTGGGGCTTGGGGGAGGTGGGCGAAAGTAAGTGCTTGGTTTTATTTTGCTCACTGTGGAGTAGAAGGGAGAGTCTGGATTGATGGCTACTTGCTTTGGCAAAGTCTTGGATTTGCTTTCAGACATTGTTGGGATACCATCAGTGTTTGGGTGGTTATTAGGTTTCCTTGTTGAGGCTACGCATAAATTCTATTGTATTTCTTTATAGTTTGAATCCCTTAGGCAGTTCAATCAGATATTATGCAAGAAAAGTTAATTTTACTAAAAAAGTATTTCATTTTAATTTTTCGTGATCTTTTCTTCAAGATATATGTGAAAAATGGCTCATGGAAAAAAGAGTTATTTCCCCCATTTTTAGAGTATTTAAGTTATTTCATCCATGCTTATTACACCATGCAAATATTTATGAATGACAAGAGGCTGGTGCCATCTGAGACTTTAAAAGCCTTATTTGATACATAGGAAATTTTCTGATGAAAATTAGATTAGATTATGCTTCATAGTTTGTATTATTTCCAGTTAGTTTTTTAAGCACTGAGCATATTCTTAGTTGGGTTTATATACTTCCTTATGTGTAATGATAGCCATTATTTTTCTTTTTTAATCCTAAGAGTAGCTGCTAGTTATTTCCACATACTGTAAAGAACATGGGAAGACTGGATATTTTCTGACATGAATTTCTGCCTGATTCACCTTTATTAGATATTTCTTTTTGGTGGAAGCTCTAATAGGGAGACGAGTCAGTCACATCTTCTCTAGAAAAGCACTGATTGTGTTCTTCATTCTTGGTTGCAAAACAAACACTGGAAATGCTTTATTTGATTGATTCTCAAGGACAGTCTTAAAATAAACAGTAATGGTATCAATCATGCATGAAGCTCATATGATCATAAATTTTTTTCCTAGCAAGCACACCAAGTTATTATAGTTGGAACGAAGCTTCTGAGAGATGCTTTTTATGCTGACAGCTGAAATTACAATGCTTTATTCCTCACTGAACTTCACAATTGATGGGAACACTGTACTTTTTATCCCTATACTTTATGGTTTAAAAACATATTTTCCCCTGGAGGTGTGGGGACTGAGTAGAAATATTCATGTTAACTCTTTCCTGCTTATTTGTAAGATTATAAGCATTTGGGATTTTCAGTGATCAGAGCAGGAGATATTTCTTAATATGCTGGTGGAAGCCTGTGACATAGAAAGACTGTATTTTGTTTATTTGTTTTTGTTTTTAAGAAGCAAAAGGAACATCTCAATAGCTAAGAAAGGGTCAGACACTACCAGAAGTAGTGTATGGAAGAGATTCAATTCATTCATCTCCTTATATATTTTGGGTAGAACATTTTTTTTTATGCCAGATTTTCAGTGTTTATTTGTTTAAAGATTTTTGTACACTGTTGGACCCATTTTGGGGGTTGTGGGCCTTACAGTGTGTAAGTCATTACCACAATTCAAAAGAAGTATATTGCTAATGTTAACTAAAAGTCAAAGACTCCAATCATTGGACAGCAGTCTCAATCAGAGGTGTTCATTGGTCACATGAAGCTACACTGTTAACAAAGAATTAGGATTGAAACTCTGTGCTCTAAAAAATCACATTGTCTCTAAAATAATGTTCTTATGGGTAATATTATGATCCTGAGGCTCTTTATTTTTTAACTTTTGTGGGACTTTTTGTACTCTGCAAGCATTTTTGTTATGAAATTTGAGATAGTATATAGTTCATGAGAGTAATAACTTTCATCATCAACTTTGTCAATGTTAAATATATTAGCAACATATTGTTTATTGTTTTTTAAACATTCACACACATTTCTAATGCGGAAAATTATTTTAAGCCAATTGAGTGGTAAAATAAAGATGTGATACTCTGAAAGATGCACATATCAAAGCATAAGAAGTTGATTACTTTCTTGTGGCAAATATAAAACAAAAATTGATCTTATTGTCCTAATTAATGAAAGAAGAGAGATTCTATATTTTTTAAATAAGATATTTTATGGCGAGTACTGTGAATCATGAGTGTAACCATTTCCTACATTCTTCCTACAGTATGTTTCTTTAACTGATTTAGTATTTATTCACCCTTATCAGGTTTATCTGAATCTAGTTGAAAGGTCAGAATATACTTGGAGTAGCTCTGTACTACATCTAAACTTGGCAGTAATTGGTGATGAGGCATTTCAGAGATTAAAGATATATTTTATAGATTTTAAAATGTCATATATTGGGGTTACTTTTTTCATATATCTTGCATTCTACTTGTTTAATCAACGTGCATTATTTCATTTCCTCATGGAAGGTGATTTGCTCATGCTGTGATCTGGTCAGCCCCCTTGAATAAGAGACTGTTCTGATTACATCCCATAATTCCCCCTGTAGTATTTTTTACTGGGCAAGAACAGAGGCTGTGTGACTGATTCATAAAGGTTTTTTATCTATTGCAAGATTCAAGCTTTCCAAGACAAAGTAGGAATGCTGGCTGTTCAGAATGCTCATAAGGACCAAAAACTATGACCAGGAGATCAGAAGACAGCTTCTTCTGTGTGTCCTACCTTATGCTTTTCTCTGTTCACAGTTATCTGGTCAAGTTCCCCAGATCTAGGGTTATTCATTGAACCCTTACAGATGAGTGTGTGCTAGCCAGGTAGGATGTCTCTTACTATTCCCCTGAGAAGTCCACAGAGAAGAACTTTCCAAGTCCATCATTCTCTATACACTTGGGTTTCCTCTTTCAGTATCTTCTTTGCCATCAAGTAAGGATAGAGTTGGGTTCAATAACAGCTTTTTAAATCTCTGGAGTCAAGTTAAAAGTGGCAGATTTAAAGTTTTTACTTTTTCTTATTCATGCTATTTCAGGTTATGAACATAAAATTTTAATGTACTTGTTCAGTGGTATAATTCTTTTCTCTGAAGTTGGATTAATCAATTATTTTATGTAAATGTATTTCACTGCCTGACCTATCCCAACCACTCCAAGTGTACCTGTTCAGAATATTTGGTAAATGACCATTTGGAATTATTTCAAGCCCCCCCCCAAAAAAAAAGCCATGGGACATTTGAATGAATTAGTTAAATTTGTTCAAGGTTAAAAGAAAAAAGATTTCTTTAGCTCCTTCAGGAACTTTCTGACCCTTCAGCATGTATATTCAAATTGAGAAACTCATTTTTTATGTTACTTTCTGTCACAGTTTATTTTAAATATCTGTGAGTATAATTATAGCCATGAAGTTGTTCTTTATTTTGGAGTAGTGTAACGATTAAGATCACATACTCTGGCACCAGATTGCTAGATTGTACTCCCGGCTCTTTTACTTAATGATAAGTTAATTATTAAGTTAATAATGGACTAATTCATTAATCTCCGAGCCTCACTGTACATATCTGTAAAATGGGGATACTAATAGTACCTGCCTCATAGAGTTGTTTTGATGATTAAATGAATATATGTAGATCATATTAGATCTGATGGATAGATGGGAACATGCCTTCACATGGTGCAACACTTAATACTTTTCAGATATCATTATGAGTAGTAAAAAAAAAAAGGATGCTGATTCAAGGGTAAATTGTCATGGTAGCATCTAATTACATAAAAGTCTGTCAGGTTAAGACATATTAGTTGGTCCACGAAAATTTTATTTTAATACCTTTTTCATTTTTAAAAAGTATAATATACTGAATATCAACCACTAACATCAGTACATTTTCTTCCCGTGGGTTTTTCTTAGACAGTTTAGTTCAGGAATATGATTTGCACATTTTGTCTTGTCATCTGTTACTATCATAGAATGTCAAGTTCAGCTCACACCTTCTTTTATAAAACTAAGTTTACAGAAATCTGTTCATCTTTTCTAATACCATGGAAAATAAATAGGCCTTATGATTCAGTGGGCCTGTTTATTTTAATTGGCTCAAGGCCGGTGTGCTTCCTATCTGCAGTAGGTGGGATTCAATATATAACTTAGGCCAGGTTTTTGTTATACCCCAAATCCAGAACATAAAAGTCTTTTTTTTTTTTTTTTAATTAATAGAGGAAGGGAGGGGGGAAGAAAAAAACTATTAAAGGGCCAGAAAAAGATACTAAAGTATTTTTGGGGTGCCTGAGTGGCTTAGTCAGATAAGGATACTACTTCGCCTCAGGTCATGATCTCACTGGTTCATGAGTTCAAACCCCATCGCCTCAGGCTTTGCTGTCAGCTGGAGCCTACTTCAGATCCTATTTCCCTTTCTCTGTCCCTCCCCTACTTGTGTTCTCTCTCAAACATAAATAAACACTTAAAAAAATGGTTTCTATAACGACAAAGACATTTTTTTAAAAAGCAACAATCTTGCCCTTCTAACACTGGGAATAGAAGGTAGCTGGCAATGTAATGAAGCCCTAGGACAGAGAGGTCAAGGGATGTCTGCTTTAACTTTGGTTCTTGTACTAACACAGCTTTGATCTTGGACAAGTCATTTCTTTAACGCCGTCATCTGCAAATACAAAAGTTGAACTAAACTATCACTAAAGACATTTCCATGAGTTTTGAAATCCTACTGTGTTTAGCCTCCAAGCTTTAATTTATATAGACGAAGGAGGAAAATTGTACATATTTACTGTGTAAATTTGTGGGCAATTAGATCCCAAAGGTAGTGTTGAGATTTTTTTTTTTTTCCTGAAGTAGATATCATGAAAACATGCAGAATGTGCAACTTAATTCTAACATTTGTTATCATCTGTAGTGACACAGGGTGTTCCATTTTGAAAATAATCCTAGCCTTCTGCTGAGTAATAAAAACACTGGCAGCAGTAGCAAATTATATGTAATTTCAAAATCAATTTTTGGCCAAGGTAGCATACTTTAAAATTTTAATATTAAAAACGTGGCTTGATGTTATTTCGAAAAATATGTATCATCTGTAAGTTGGCACTTCAGTCTTAAAAAGGCAATTTGAAATAAGATAAAGATTTGGTTTTTGAGGGGGGGAGACGGTCTCATATTTCAAATCTATTATCTATAAAAAATATACACATATTTTGTAGGGAAATGAAGTCTTATACCATATATCCTTTCTACCCTTTGTGGAAAATAATTTTGGCACATGGCTCTTGGAGGGTTATTTTTATTCTTCATAATACTTTTGATTTTGAATGTGGAAAATCAGATTCCATTTGTTTTATAAAATATACAGCTTATGTGAACAGCAAAAATATTCCACACTAAAAGGATAAAATACTAAGTAATAGTGTGTGTGATACCAATTTTTCATTTGCTTTCTTTTTCTTTTTCATGGGAAATTTATTTATAGATTTTGAGGTTCATAAAACCATATTTGATTGTTGCTTCCTGTCGTTTAGCACTCTGAGTGGATGTTTTTTGTCTTAGTGTTTCACCACAGTCGTTTGGCATCGTGCATCCTTGGGTTTGGATTAGTGGAATATCTTGATGAGCCTCTTAACAGAAGTTTAGCCAACAGAATAAGAAAAATCCCACTGTGGCCCCCTGACCTTTGATTAAATGTGATCTGTGGGTGTAGTATAGAAAAGGAGGCTAGAGGGAGCTATTGAGCTGCTTAAAGACTCCAATGGAGTAGAAGAATTTGGTTTAAAATCACGGACACTAGGTACAGTCACATGCCTTCAAATGAATCATAGCCAATCAGAGAAAGTTGCAAGAAATCAATGAACACATGGCTTATGATTTAAGATGTGAGGTAGCTATATTGAGAGCCTCTTGGCACCAATGATTACATATTTGATGAACTAAGAAGGAAATTAGCACTTTTCTGGGAGGCCAGGAGTTTTGGGCATGACAGCATGACAATGAATGTTATAATGCAGGACTGCTTTATATATCCCTTGCTTTTAGGTGTAGAGTAGATCAGAAACTATACATTATAGTGACTGCAGGTGCTTTTGGTATTTTCATTTTAACTAAAATGACTAGTGAAATAATTCTAGTCTTACAGATGAGAGGTGGGGTAAATTTAATTTGATCGTGCCTTTTTGGTTATATGTAGCAAAAATCCAATTTTAAAAGCTTGTGAGACTAAAGTTATCTTATTTTTTAATGTTTACCATGGGGCCTTGTTGAATACTTGTTTTTCCATGGAAATGGATTTCAAAATATAGGTTTTACCCATTATTTTTAAATTATTTTTTATTTTATTTTTATTAAAAATTTTAATGTTTATTTATTTTTGAGAGAGACAGGGAGACCAAGTGCAAGCAGAGGAGGGGCAGAAAGAGAGGGAGACACAGAATCCGAAACAGGCTCCAGGCTCCCAGCTGTCAGCACAGAGCCCAACATGGGGCTCAAACTCATAGACCTTGAGATCATGACCTGAGCCAAAGTCGGATGCTTAACTCGCTGAGCCACCCAGTCACCCCTACCTATTATTCTTTTTTAAATTATGTATGAAATGAGCCACAAAAGTGTGAAGCTGTTTTCTCTTTAAATAGGGACCTCAGATGTGTTTTCAGTTGAGCAGATTATAATACGACCTTTGGTGGATGGAGGCAGTCACTAATGTATGGGGCAAAGCACCCTTTAATTAAGATATTATAATTTCCTCACAAGTATCATTCAGATTTTTAAAAAGTTTTTTAATCTGGTCAGTTACATGAAACCTAGATAAATGAAGTAAGCCATGGCCTCACAGATAGTCTCAGGAGAAATAGTCCTTAGAGTGATGTATTGAAATGACCAAATAAACTACTCACTGGAATGGAATTTTGCAGTATTTGTTTTAGTCATGCTTAAGTTAAGGGGAAATAAACTGCCCCTTTTTAAGGGAAGCTGGATACTTTTATAAACTTTATTTCATGTCCCCAAATTGCACACACCTGAGGTGATGTCAGTGGAATGCAGGCATGAGCCTCTGCAGAGGCTGATGCAGAGTCAAACTCTGAGTGGTGTCAGTGGAGGCATTTTTTCCATGGGAACTTTCACAGTTGAACTCTACCATGTGTTAATAGTTTGTCATTGTTTATAGTGATTAGATACTTGAATTTGTTTGGGGTTTTTAATAGCTGTGCATTCATCCCCTCTTTACACAAGTGCTACGCAGTCACTCCTCTTGGTCCTACTTGTTTCTTCTAGTTTAGCATCTTGAAGGACTTCATACTTTAATTTAAAAAAAAATTTTTTTTTGTAATGTTTGTTTATTTTGAGAGAGAGAGAGAGAGAGGGAGAGAGAGAGAGAGAGAGCATAAGCAGGGGAGGGGCAGAGAGAGAGGGAGACACAGAACCTGAAGCAGGCTCCAGGCTCTGAGCCATCAGCACAGAGCCCAGTGCAGGGCTGGAACTCATGAACCACGAGACCATGACCTGAGGCAAAGTTGGAGGCTCAACGGACTGAGTCACCCAGGCGCCCCATTTTTTTAATGTTTATTTTTGAGAGAGACAAACAGAATGCAAGTGGGGGAGGGGCAGGGAGAGGGGGAGACCCAGAATCTGAAGAAGGCTGCAGGCTCTGAGCTGTCAGCACAGAGCCCAGTGCAGGGCTGGAACTCACGAACCATGATATCATGACCTGAGCTGAAGTTGGACGCTTAACCCACTGAGCCACCCAGGTGCCCCTATATTTTAGTTTTATTGCAGGAGACCAGGCTTGAAAATTGGGTAAAATTTCATGGAAAGCCACATTTGCACCCCTTTTTCATTGTGAATAAGGAAGAACAGATTCAAATATCTTCCAGAGTCAAATATATATTCCGTGATTTGTATGAAATTAAGAACAAATTAAGAAAACTTCCTCCCAGTTACCGATAAAACATTTTTGGATTTTTTATGTTTTAATATTAAGATTTTTTAAAATTTTTATTTATATTTTGAAAGAGAGATCGACAGAGTATGAACAGGGGAGGGGGAGGGAGAGAGAGAGGAAGACACAGAATCTGAAGCAGGCTCCAGGCTCCGAGCTGTCAGCACAGAGCCCGACACGGGGCTCAAACCCATGAACTGTGAGATCATGACCTGAGCCAAAGTCAGAGGCTCAACTGACTGAGCCACCCAGGCACCCCTGGGTGTTTTAATATTATTAAGAGCTCTACTCATATAACTTACTGATTTGTTCCTGCGTGTGGATTGAGTGAAATTGTTTGTTCCATGGGTGACTCAAGCAAATTACTTAACCAGTCTTTGCCTTATTTTGACCATTCATAAAGCTGATTTGTGATCTTTAGTGTTTGCCTATAGCACAGATTTTGTAATGACAACATTGAGAAAATGTCAAGCAATCTTCTTCAATAAGAATAGGGTGTATCTCAGTGTCTTCATCCCCACCCATGTCTGGAGTTTAGAAACAATTATGTGCTGGCATTATATTCTAATTAGACAAGGTCCAAATAACCAATAAAACAAATATACATAGAGTTGATTTTATTGAATACCTTATTTTAATGATAAAAAATGTTAGCACTGGCTAAAGATTTGCTGAGCACCTGATTGTGTTCTAAGTGCTTCATATATATTAACTCATTTAAATTTCATTACAATCTTGTGAGTAAACACTGCCATTTCTCTTTCACAAATGAGAAATCTGAGACACCAAGATGTTGAGGAACTTGCCAAGGCCAGGTAGCTCTGAATCTCCTGGAGTAGCCCAGAATCAAAGTAGGCAAGCTGGCTGCAGGAGCCCAGCCTCTCAACTAAGTAGATATGTATAGGCAAATATGAATTTCCAATTTCCCAAGAAGACAGTATGGTCCAGTTCCATTGTTCACATCTTTTGTATTTACTACTCAAAAGAGATAATCAATACAAAATGAAAGTGCTAGGTCTACCCTAGGCAGAATCTTGGCCTAGAGTGAAAACTGAATAGGTTGCTGTTGATTTGATTTGTTGATTCAAGATTCAGTATATTGGTGCTCAGTGGTTTTACTGTTGAATGCTCTTTATGAATTTTAACTCATTAGAAAGTTGGTGACCTATGTTTACTTACAAACAATATTAAATGTGGCATAATCTTGGGGCCCCTGGGTGGTTCACTCAGTTGAGCATCCGATTCTTGATTTTGGCTCAGGTCATGATCCCAGGGTTATGGGATCAAGCCCTGCATTGGGCTCTGTGTTGTGTGTGGAGCCTGGTTAAGATTCTCATTCTCTCTTTCTCTTTCTTCTGCCCCTCTTCCCTGGTGGAGCGCTTTCTCTCTAAAGAAAATAAAAATAAAAAATAAGTGTGGCATAACCTTAAATTACATATAAAAGTAATCATATTTCGTTCCTGAACTATTTGCCATATTGCAGTTAACGTTAAATGTGATTTTCAAAAGTTTTAGGAAGATTTGATTGTATTCCAAGATGAAAAGAATAGAACATTGTAGAAAATGTAAAGGAAAGCCTATGTCAGGTCTGTGTTCTATTTTCCTGCAGGAGAAGGATGTTTATGTAAACAGCTACTGAATGGCATGTTCTAGGAGTTTTGGACTTTGTTATTTTTATATGTTGCATCAGTTGAGTAGAAGCTATAAGGAAACCAATTTATTTTATTATTTCTAATATATTTAGTTGTAATATAAATGAAACCTTTCTCAGAGATAGGTAAATCTGGAGATAGATTGGGTGCTTCAGAAGTTAGTGAGTGCCTCCTCACTGTTTGAGAATAGACTTGATATCTGATCATTGTCTTTGTTGTGGAGGGAATGGAAAGTTACAAATTGGTGGTTGATTAAAGACTGAAAAAACATCTTCAGTTCTTACTATCATTGCTGTGTATAGGTTTCAGGGCTCACTTAGTTCATTGATTAGCCTTTCAAGGAGAACTGTTTCCGAACCCATTTGCAACCCGGTTAGCTGATTTTATAAAATTTCTCAGTGTTAAATATTCATTCAGCTATCTCTCACCTCCCTTAGAGGCAGTATATCATAATGGCTATGTGCAAGAACTTTTGAAGAAATGAGTAGAAAATCTTAGCTGAATCTCTACAAGCACAGTGAACTTGAGTGAGCCAGGTTATTGACCATGTGCCCCAATTTCTTCATGTGTAAAGTAGAGATAATAATACCCAATTCATGGCTTGTTGTAAGATTAAAGAAGTAAAGGATAATGGGGCAAGATAAATAATAGGCTCTTGATTTAGCCTACCTTCCGAAATAACCAAAATCTATGAAAAAATGGCTTTCAAGTCTCTCGACATCAGGTAATGAAGGACAGTCATCCCTGAGAAATGGGAAACAAAGTGAACCCTATAAGTGTCTCATTTTGTCGACTTGAGAGAGCTTCCAGGCAATAGTACAGGGAAGGCAGAACCCAGGTTAATCAGGCAGACTCTCTGTGTTAAGGAGATGCAGCTGGGGGTATGATGAGACCAAGGTGGTAAGAATGCACAGGTTAGAATCCCAGAGAGGAGAGAACTACACAGAGCAAACACACTGGAGGTCTGCAGAGAGTTCCCTTGAATATTTAGTTGAGAATTAATCTGCTCATTCCTGTGAAGTAACAACTAGGGGTCAGGGAAAGAAATAACCTAAGGGAATCAGAGGGGATGATGTTTGGTGCTCACACGGGGCTGGGAATAGGGCCATTGCCATCAGCCACACTTGAAAACCTCATCATTTATAGGACAATGGGGAGATTACGCACAACTATCCTGCCCCGATAGCGGGAGCAAAGTCCTGGACTGAATACTGCTCTAGTTCTGCCTAAAAAGTCTTAAAAGCAAGACCTGAAAGGATCGAACTGTTTCTAAGTGACTTAATTGCTTCCCACAACAAAGCTCAATAAGATATACAGGAATACAAAAATATGCAGCACCCAGCAGTTTAAAATTCACAATGTCTGGTATTCAATTGAAAAAAAAAAATTACCAAGCATGCAAAGAAGCAGAAAAACACCACGCATAATGAGAAGCATCTATCTAAAGTGATCCAAAAGTGACACAGATGTTGGAATTAGCAGATAAGATTATTAAAACCGTTATTACCACTGTATTCTTTGTTCAAAAACTTGAGACATGGAAGATATTAAAAAAGACTCAAATTGAATTTGTAGAGATTGAAACTATAATATGTGACATTAAAGATACACTTGAAATTTATAGCAGATTTGACATTACTGAAAAAAAAAAAGTGAGCTTAAAGTCAGCATTACAAGTTATCCAGAGTGAAACATAGGGAGGAAAGAAAATTTATGAAGTGAGTGGCACATAGGATAAAGAGGACAATTTCAGGTGGCGTAATATATGTGTAATTTGAGTCCTTGAACAGGGAGGGGGCAGAAAGACTATTTGGAGATATAATGACTAAAGCTTTCCCTTATTTTCTGGAACATATATAAATTCACGGATCAAAGAGTCTCAGTGAATCCCAAGCACGCACACACACACACACACACACACGCACAACCACAGAGAAAACTAAAGCAAGGCACACTGTAATCAAATTATTAAAATAAGTGGTAAACATAAAGTTTTCTGAAAAATAAATTTTACAAAAAAACAATAGTAAAAAAAAGACATTGTTTTACATTTTGCCAAGACCTGTGTTATCTGGCTTAACGAAAGACAGCTGGATTTTCACATTCATATCTGTATTTACACTTAGGATGCTGTAAATCATGTAGCCTCTGGTCCACTGCAGTGTCAATTGCAAATAAATGACAGTGAAAAGATAAATGACATCATATTAAAATAATTTTGCCCTAGCAGACTCCTGTAAGAGGTTTAGGACCCCCAGAGGTTCCTGGATCAAACTTTGAGAATCATTGTTAAGTAGCTGTTCTGTTTTCTCGGTTTCCTCCTGGGTGTAACCAAGATCCATATACCTTAAGTCTTCATTAAAATGCTTAAGTCTTTCATTTCTTTCCTACCCCTGTTCTTATCCTTTGATACCTAGCCTTCCCTAATTCCCATCTGCACCCCCACCAGAAAAAGAGCCCATTTTGCATTTAAAATAACCTTTTCTACTACTTATTCTTCAAAGTATCTTTCATAATTATAATCACAGAGTTTTTTGTCTTATTTCAAAGTTGCATACTGATGTATGTATGTAAGACAGAAGGCTCACTTTAAAATTATTGTTGAAAATCCATTAAGTAGCTTGTTAATTGCTAAGACTTGGCACATGGACACTCAGAAGACAAGTATCCACTTCTTTTGTTTCTCTATGCCTTTGAGTTTTGGTCTTCCTGTCTCTGAAACCATGTGGGCCAAACTTATATTTACCAGAAGAGAAATTTTGAGGGGACTTGAATTAAATAATTTTTCTGTTTCCCTGGAGCATATGGTTAAATTTGATATATTAAACGCAAAAAAACCAAAAAACAAAAAACAAAAAACCAAAACCTGTTGTACAAGGTTTCTGTGTAATAGATTCATATCTGAGTCTCACAGTAAATTATGACTTTATGATGAGACAGTATATCTCCTATGGTTACCACTATGTTTTATGAGCCTAACACTGCCCTACAGAAAGTATGAAGCTCAGGAGATACGTGCTGAAGGAATGAATATCATCCCCTTTCATAGGTGTTAGTTTCTAGTTTAACTGATATTTTTTGACTGATTTCAATAGTTGTTTTTTGCCTTAACTCGTTTAGCCCTTACTGGCTGAAAATATAACACTTATACCTTATAAATTTGTTTCAGTTACTTTATTAAAAATATTTAGCTTCTAATAATCAAAGGTATGTCTATCTTAATGATCAGTGGTTAACTGGTAAGGAGCTGGGACTTCTAGATTTTTTTCTAGTCATCCCCATTATGTTACATTAGTATATCTGATGTAAATAAGTGTTTTCTGTCTTCCTTCACTGATGTAAAATTTATATAAATGTCTATTGGCTTGACATTAAGAAAAAATGGTCACTTTTTTTCAGAGGTAGGTATCAAAACAGCTAGGGAAATAAATAGAAAGGAAAATAACCTTGTTCTACTACAGTAACTTCAGTGTAGTTATTACTATTAATAAATGGCAACTTTCCCAAGACAGTTTCTAGGAAAGAGCAAAAACAATTTTACTTGTATTTCCCTGGACATCTTAAATCATCTCAATCCCTCTTTTAGCTACATGAATGAGAAAAATGTTGATATGTTGTCAACTTTTGCATCCATTAGCATGTAAAACCTTGAGAGTGAACAATCACATAATAATTCGAATTTCTAACTCACATTAAAATTAGACCATGTTTATTGTTCTAACAAGTACAATATTGAAGACCCATGAAGAACTGACTCAAGAGATGTTAAAATTTGATGGATTTTCTCTTGCTGAACACCTACACATTGGAAATTGGCAGGATAAAAACAGGAAAAAGAAGACTTTCTTCAGTCCTTCATTGATACATGTATTGTCTGTCTGGATTACATCTTCCTTAGGAGAGAAAATGTAGCCTTCTGAATATTAAACAGTCCATTATTCACTTCTGCATCTACCAGGAAAAATTAGTCTTCTAGCATAACATCATATGAGGAATTCAAGACTTACTAAGTCTTTTGGTTGGAGATAGCCATCTGCCTAAGGGCTGCAGGTTCCATTCATTTAAAAACTAACATTCTCATTTTTTTTTCTTCTTGTTGCTTGAATAACTTCCAGAAATTCTGTAGATGGACACACACATACTTCCTTCCCCTCTGCCTTTCTTCCTTTTAATGGATACACATTATTTAAAATGTTCTATACACTTTTGGGGCTCCTGGGTGGCTCAGTTGTTTGCGTGTCCGACTTCGGCTCAGGTCATGATCTCGTGGTTCAAGCTCTGCATCGGGTTCTGTGCTGACAACTCAGAGCCTGGAGCCCACTTCAGTTCTGTGTCTCCCTCTCTCTGTCTTCCCCTCCCCCGCTCACTGTCTCTCTCTGTCTCTCTCTGTCTCTCTCAAAAATAAATAAAAACATTAAATAAAATGTAAAAAAATGTTCTATACATTTTTAACATAGATAGATGCTTTGGAGAATTTTTCATATCCATACATAAAGAACAACTTCATACTTATATAAGTAAGTTATAACTTATGTGGTATTGATTTAACTACAGCATTATCACTGGACCAGTAAGTTATTTTCAAAGTTTTTTATATTATAAACAATAAAACAATATGTTTTCTTAAGCACTTGTGAGTTTATTTAACAAATAACATTTCTGGAAGTGTAATTGCTGTATTAATGCCTATATATTTATTTATAATTTTGGTAAATTCTGACAAATTGCTACCCCCAAGATACTTCAAGTTAATAGTTTTCAACAGTGCTTGAGCATGGCTGATTCCATGCACACCTGCTATTACCTAAGATTTTTTTTCCTAATCTGATGAGCAAAAAATTAATTTTATTCAAATTTAAATGAATATCAATATTTAGCATTTAAAAAATACCTTAATCCACTTATATTTTTTATTGCAAATATTTCCATTTCCTACCATTCTGTATTTTGTCTTCTCTTTCTTACTGACTTATAACAGTTCTATATGTGTTAAGAAAGTTGACCCATTCTCTGTCCTGTGTGATAATATGAATTTGTTGATACATTTTGATTTTGCTAAATTATTTTTTCAGATTAATTAGTCATTTATATTATGACTTCTAGTTTTGTATCCTGCTTTAAGAAGTATCCAGCATTTTAAAGGTGTTTTTAAAAGCACTCATTTCAGGGACATCTGGGTTGCTCAGTCGGTTAAGCATCTTACTTGGGCTCAAAACGTGATCTCACGGTTTATGGGTTTGAGCCCCGTGTCAGACTCTGCACTGACAGCTCAGAGCCTGGAGCCTGCTTTGGATTCTGTGCCCCCCTCTCTTGTTCCGCCTGTCTCCCTATTGTGCTGTCTCTCAAAAATAAATTTAAAAAAACTTAAATAAATAAAACACTCCTTTGTTTCCTTTTTTTTCCTGTTTAAATCTTTAAGTAAAAGACTTTGATGGCAAGCACAAGAATTGGAATCTAATTCATTTTCTCCAAAACTGGCTAACAGGTGCTTTGGCCCTGTATATTGAGTAATACATCTTTCTTCCATAGCACTTACGTGTTGTTGAGAACTAATAACTATAAAAAACAATGCTTTAGGACAAATTTGATTTTATCTGATGGATTTGTGGGTGGTCCAGGACACCTTCTTTTCACACAGCTAGGCTAGGGCGACTCTGCTGTATATATTGCATGTGGTCTTAGAACCAGAGGAAAAGTGGAACATGTTCCCTTGGTGGTGGTAAAAGCATTGGAGGACAAGCAGCCGCAGCTGATGCCTCTTGACTAGCACGCAGTATCTTCTGACCACATTCTTTCGCCCCAGCATGTTGGCTATACAGCAAGCCCCAGTGTTAAGGGGTTTGGATATACACGTTGCCTCTGATGAGGCCAGCCCAAGGATGTGGATGTAGGAAGAGTGAAAGATTGGGATCGGTAATTCAATCCATGACGTCCTCACTGATTTAAAAGCTGCCTTTCTCATATACTAATGTTCACAAGTAATTCAACCTGTTCCTGGATAAAGTTTTCTTCACTGATGTATTCAAATCTTCCCGGGACAATACCAGGCTTATCCCTCTCAGTAGTGTTTTGCAGCTTTCTGTAGATTTGGAGTTAGGTTTTTCCTTTTCTGTTGCTATTTAGAATGGGAACTTCCGGGGTACGTGGGTGACTCAGATAAGTGGCCAAATCTTGATTTCTGCTCAGGTCATGATCCCAGACCTGATCAAGCCCTGCTTCAGGCTCCACACTGACTGTGGAACCTGCTTGGATTCTCTCTCTCTGCCCCTCTACTGCACATGCATATGCACTTGCTCTCTCTCTCTCTCTCTTAAAAAAAAAAAATTAGAATGGGAACTTCCACTCTATTTACCAGGCAATTTTTTGTAAAGAAAAATGCTCATTTACTGTGGTGAGCATTTTGTAATGTATATACAGTAATTGTCTCATCACTGTGGGTACACTTGAAAGTACTATGTCAACTCTACTTGAATTTAAAAAATACAACAAACCTTCATGTTTCCTCCCCCCAAAAATGAAAAGCTGTTGATTTTTATATATTAATTACCAAATACCTTGTTAAATCATCATACTGTATCATATAATCCTTCTGTATATCCTCTTGAATAGTCTGGGCACAAGGTTGTATTATTTATACTTAAAGATAATTTTACTTCCTGTTTTTGTCTCTGATTCATTCTTTTGGATAATTGTACTGACTAGTTCATCTAGAGCAGTATTAAGCCATTATCATGACACTAGGCACATTGTCTTTATTCTGACTTTAGGAAATAGGAAATAAATACCTATTTGTTTTCAACTGTCAATTAACCTCAAAAATATTTAAAATCTTAGTTATTTTATCCAGGATAATTAACTCTGGAATCTTTGTATATTACCTTTAAATTAACGATTGATGGTGAGGACACAGCATGACCAAAATGGCAAGATATTGAAATTCAGTATCCACATTTTCTATTTTTCCTCAATTTTAATGTGGTTTTTGTTTTATTTCCTTGTAGTTTCCTTGAAAGTTTCCTTAAATTTTGCAGCTCTGACTTAGTAGTCCTATTATTTCCATGAATATCACAGTGGTGAGTGGACAAAATTGTTTTGTGAATGAAACAACGAACGGATTGGTTAATTTTGCGATAGAATTTGGACATTTTATTCAAGACTTTTATTCAGTACTCCTGGTTTCATGCAACAGAAAGCCAGTTTGAACCACCTTGCCCAATAAAGGAGGTTTAATGGAAAATACTAACGTAATTTACAGATTGCAGGGAAGGGCTGACCCAGCAAGCCTGGGACAGTTGCAAATATCTTAAAGCTGAGACCTTTGCAGAACTTTCTGTCTGACCCTCACGCTTGCTACTCTTTGTTGTTTGGCTTCATTCTCTTGCTGCAGATTGTCTTTTTCCATGTTGTATGGGTTTCCTGTCACCTGGCAACCGTTTCTCTTTATCACTTTTCTTGGAGAAAATATCTTCCCTCTGCCCATATGCATATACTTCCCTAAAGTATGAGCTCTGCTATGAAAAACCCTAAAGAAAGTTTCTCATTAGCCCAGTTTGGATCATTTGTCTACTCTTGTACTAGAAATACTTTGTGGGACCATGATGGCAGCTATAATCCTATAGTTGGAGTGGGGGAGTAGTAGTTTCCTCAGAAAAGGGAAGGCGTGTTGGATAGAGCTTCAACAATAGATGTCTTAAATAGCTGACTTGATTTATTCTTTTTTTTCTTTTCTATCTCTCCCTTTAATCTATTTTCCCATTCTTTCAGCATTTCCAACTGCCCATGCCCCCACATATGCACAGTTATCTTCCTATGTTTCTCTTCCCCTTTCTTGTCTTTGTCATTATCCCTCCATTTCTCTGAATAAGTTAGGATTAAGGTATGTTTTCTGTTATACGGTTGTTACCTGTGTAGAGACAATTATCATGAGTAAAGTTTCCATGGAAAAGCTGTAAGAAGAGTCACCATGCACAGATGACTGTGTATAACAGAGCACAGGAATTAGCATAAATGTGGCAGAATTTTGAACTAGTGTGACTGAGAAAAACACAAAGTCAGGAGGCTTACTGATGGGCTCAAACAATAAATTTTGGACATCTTCAGTATTTGCTCTCAAGAAATTTTTGTTCCAGAAACTTCTTCAACTAATTTTATCTGAGATGTGACAGCAAACTGCTGAGGCTGTTGCTCTTTGCCACCCCCCTCCCCCCCCCCATTCTTCTTTTTCCATGTTAGGACCTTAACCATAATTTCGATCAGTGCTTTTTTAGATGAGGAATCTGAGGACCTGGTTGTGGACATCTCAGGCTTCACAGAAAGTCTGTGGTAGAAACCAGAGTAGGAAACAGGGCTTGGGACTCCTATGTTCTTGCCAGGGTTTATGAGGACGTGTGCTGGTGTCCAAAAATGGGCATGCAGCTATGTTGTCAATGATCAAATTACAGAAATTACCATCACGATAGGTAAATGTTATTATTATTTGCATTCTTGCCTACTATTGACAAAAAATACCTTGTGAAACAGTAAAACGTTTTAGTCATTTGAATATTGATGTGTAGATTTATTATTTATGGATTTCCTAAAAAACAGCTTTAATGGGGAGAAAGGATAGAGAGACAATACCAGGACATTCCCAAATACCTTCTAAAGTCACACTTGTACAAATTGATTTTGTCTCAAATCATTTTATTAGAGATATGCTTTCTTCCTTGGCAGCAAAGGTGGCTGTCCCACAGCTGTGATTCAGTTATCACAGTTCTGGGCACTATTAAATAAGAGCATCTTTGTTTCATCTTTGTTTAAATTTATCTGTAATGTTACAATTAAACACTTCTAACTATATACACATAATCTCATATCCATGCATATATATGTGTGTTCATAAAGGAAAGATAGAGAATATAGCATATGTATGTATGCATATCTTGAAAGAACTTTCTGAGCTATTTGGGAAATTAGCTTTTTATATACATCTTGGGATTTTCATTTTATTTTTAAACGTTGTAGCAAATAAGACAGAATGATATTAAAGGGAGGTAACTGTTTTCCTGCTTCCAAGAAAATGTAAAGAAGATCAGACACTTAAGCTCTAGGGGTTCTTCTTTTTTTAGGCCTTATGTGTGGGGCTTGTTGTGGTTATAAAATGGAGAGAGGCGGAGATGAGAAGGAGGGATATTGAGAAAACAAGAGAACACTGAGAAAGGACTTTTCCCCCACTGCACATTATCCTTAGAAGAATTAGTGTTGCTAGAAAGAATATTTGTCCTTTGTTGTAGCATTATTAGATGGAGCCCTATGAGAGTTAAGCCTAGTGTTTTATTGAGCTAGGTCTCAAATAAATGATACTGTTTTTATGTCACCGTAGGGTAGAATGATATATTAAATGTTGATGCCTTCATATGAGGCAAAGATCACGATTTAAGTAATACTCCATTAGTCTTTCAACCCCCTGATTCTCCCCATGTATTTTCTACACAGTACATGTGTAGAAAAGAGTAAACTTTATGATTCTTCATTTTGTTTTTTCCCATCAACCCCTTCTTTTGAAGTCATTTTTGTGCCCGTGACTGACGGCATTTCATTAGCTGGTAGGAGAGTTACTCCAATTTCAGGCTCTTAAAATAACAAGCCCTTCATATCCAGCCTTTTTTCAACTAATTATCCTTAGAGGATAATTTATGAGATAGGAGAATAGAATAGAATTCCCATCACAGTTTTTCCTGATAGAATGTATTTTTTTTTTAATTTTCTTAGTAAAAGAATGGTAGTTGATACTATAAAGATATTGGCCACTCTTTCTAGAGAGGCCACTAGCATATGGTCTGCATTGCTTTTTCCTTTTTAATGTGAATCTTTTTGGCATTTCCCAACATGGCAGACATTTATGTTCACTTTAATAGGAAAGAAATATAAGCCTAAGTATATAAATATGCATTCTAATTCTAATATCTAGGACACAAAATGTAGATGTTAAGGCCTTTGCTGTGTATATAGTCTGGAGAAACAAGGGGCACAGCCATAAAACTAGTATAGAAAATAAGGCAGTGTGTTTCCAAGTTCTGATGTTTGTAATATAAACTATCATTTATAGACTCCTTTATAGACTCAATTATAGGAGGTTGGAGAGGAATGACTTTGTGACTAAGAAGGGCTCTTATCTGTTTTCTGAAATACAGTTGACTAAATTATTTTCTCCCAAGACTTATCATTGCAGGGTACAATACATCTAGTCTAATAATATCATTTTAAGTCACCTCAAACTGACTTATCTGATGAAATAGTGATGATTCAGTTCTTAGGTGGCAGGAGGCTTTGGTAGTATCTGGATACCTTCCAAACTAGGATGCAGAATTATTCACTTTAATGTCTGTATTATAGAAATGTGTATGGTGGTGCTTTTGTGGAAGGATTCTTTGAGGGTGGGGAAGAAGTGAATGATGGGACATGGGACTTCATCTCCGAGATCCTTTCCTTTTTGGGTTAGTGCTTCCAGGTGGGACCGCGATAGAGGATGAAGAGACAAAGTGTTTGCGTTAATCGAAGCATTTTTAGTTTGGAGGACTTTAACTTTTTGCCTTTTTATTTAAACATCATATTGATATAAGTGGATAAACAAAAGCATGAAGCAGGACTTTATGTGTTCGTTTTCTGAAAAGAGGTCAGCCATGAAAAACACGAACTAATGTGTTTGCGGTATACTCTCTTCAAATTGGGAACAGATGCATGCATAGCTATAGAGTGTAGATAAACAGGACTGAGTTTTTCACTGAATAAACTCAACTTTATCCCTCTGTGCCTTGTACCTTTTCTCCCATGGAGTTAACTGTACCTTATATTTCCCCCATGTGGTGTGATTTTAAAATGTTAAGCTTAAAAAGAAAAAAAATTAAATTTGTACTAAGCAATTTACAACCTATAAATCTAATGTTAGAAATGAGCTAAGGCAATTTTACCTGTAAGTTGTCCGTCCTTAAGAAATTCAGCAGGGGTGCCTGGGTCATGATCTTAACAGTTTGTGAGTTCGAGCCCCGTGTCCGGCTCTATGCTGACGGCTCGGAGCTTGGAGACTGCTTCAGATTCTCTCTCTCTCTCTCTCTCTCTCTCTCTCTCTCTCTGCCCCTCCCCCACTCGTGCATATGCTCTTGCTCTCTCTCAAATAAACATAAAAAATTTCAGCAGATGCAATTTAAAGTTAAATACAATCATACTGAAGTTCAATTTGATTTTTCAAACTGTGTACTCTTACCATGTAACATGTATTTGAAGAGATCACTTACTAAGCAATATGGAACACTCATTATGCATGTAGGTAATCATAGGATAGGTAGCACTGAATCGAAAAGAAGCCATCAGTAATTTTCTGTTCATCGTCTCTTGCCGTCACTTCTTTTTATGCCATGGGCCTGTGGGTGTCAAGCTTCAATGTGTAGATGAGTCATCGGTAGAACCTTGTCTGAAGCGATGATTCCTTGGCTCCTTCTCCAGAAGGTCTATTTCAGGAGGTTTGAGGTAGAACTTCAGATTCTACATTTTGAAAAAAAGTCTCCCCTTCCCCCAGGTGATTTTAATGCTGCGGAACCATTGATCTGGCTTTGGGAAGCACGGTTATAGAATTTCCTCAAGGATTGTTATCTGGGCAATTCCACGTGTTTTCCATTTCTTCTTCTAAATTGAATTCAGGTTTATTGGCCTGTAATTCTCTGGTTCATCTCTTGTTCCACACGTAAATTTGGCAATTACAAGCAGTACAGTTTTTACCTCCCAGTCTGCACTTTGATGCTTACATGAATCTGCTTTCTTATACTGTTCCTTACATGGGGTGTCTGGGGAAGAGGAGAAAAAATGTTTTAAGGCTACTATGAGTTTTATCTGAAGTGTACTCGAAATGCTCCTATGACATTTTTTTTTCCTTCAGTTCTCCAATTGTGACTCTTACTGGCTTGTTCCCCTTCTCTCTTTACCTTCTAATCACTTTGAACAGGCACAGGGATAAGTTAGCTGCCTTTTTTTTTTTACTTTATTTACCACCATTTCCCTTTTTCTCTATCCATTGTAATGGGCCTAGATTTTTACTTTGTATACAACTGAATGTAGGGAATTCACTCGCATATGGTAGAATTGTAATATTTGTTTGCATTGACTATCTTTTTTCCAATTGTCATCTTCATAGGCATAGCTCCTTTACCTTGAAAAATAGCCAGTATTTATTGAACACCTTGCAAATGTGCCAGGCAATGTGCTAAATATTATATATATTACCTTATTCCATTTTTAACTCTCTGAGAGGTATAAAATATTATTGCCATACTCATTTTACAAACAGGAAAACTGAGATCATTTAGAATTTGAAAAACTTGCCTAACTAAAGTCTTGCAACTAATAAGTGGGAAAGCTGGGAATCAATTCTAGATAGTCTTAACTCCAGAGCACCCTCAGGCAACCCTGCGCAACAGTTGCAGTGATAAGCTGGGGTGGACTCTCCATCTTGACTCTACCAAGGCCCTTGCTGGCAGAGCACCACTGAGTCTTTAAGGAAGATGTGCCATCATTCTGTTCTCTTTAATGGGCAAGTCTTTAAACCATCCTGACCTTTGGGGTAGGCCATATTCAGAGATGTCCTTTCTGTGGTTGCTTGAAATCATATATGCAGCTTTATTCTCTCCAGTACTTACAAGGCACTGTTCTCAGGTCTTAGAGACTTTCTTGGTTATTACAGAGAAGTTGTCTGAATTTGGGAGAAGCACAGAATAAAAGGTTTCTTTTCCAGATATTGGCACTTCTCCTTTAGAACACTCTGCAATCTTCCATTAAGAGTAGCCACTGTTAATAGTAGTGCCCATGCCCACCATATTGCCTTTAACAAACTTCCCTTCCCGACTACCCTTGGGGATCATCTTTTCAGACCTGAGGATGCATGTACAGTGTCAGGCTCGTGTATATAGCTTTGTGGGAGCCAATCCTTTGGACAAACTTATATCTTAGTTCATCTATAAAAATATAACTATGCAATATTAATACTATTGATATTCCAGTAAATACCATATGAACCGTAGTGCAGAATTGGAGGGAATGTAAATTAGTACAACCACTGTGGAAAACAGTATGGAGGTTCCTCAAAAAATAAAAAGTGGAATACCATATGATCCAGTAATTTCACTGCTGGGCATTTACCAAGGGAAAATGAAAATATTAGTTTGAAAGATATTTGGGCCCTCTGTTTATTGTAGCATTATTTACAATAGCCAAGATATGAAAATAACCCAAGTGTTTATTAATAGATGAATGGATAAGGAGAATGTTGTGTGTATTTCATTATATATATACATATATACATACACATATACATACATATATGTATATATATAATGAAATATTACTCAGCTATAAAAAAGAATATTTTGCCATTTGCAACAACATAGATGCACCTAGAAGATGCACCTAATAGTAAGTGGAATAAATCAGAGAAAGGCAAATGTAGAATTTAAGAAACAAAATGAATAAAGAAAAAAAACAGAGACAATTGGAGTCTTAGATACAGAGAACAAACTGGTGACTGCCAGAGAGGAGGTGCATAGGGGGATGGTTAAAATAGATAAAGGGGATTAAGAATGTATTTATTTGGACAAGCACTGAGAAATGTATAGAACTGTTGAATGATTATGTTGTACACCCAAAACTAATATAACATTGTATGTTAATTATACTTGAATAAAAAAATCACTGAAATTCCAGTATTGAATAACATAATCTATCATTTCTTTATAATATATATGCTGGAAATTTATTTTAACTTTAAAATAATAACTTTGCTGTTCCTTGTCACAGATAGTAACTTATTTTGAACTTACTCTGTTTTTTAAAGAAAAATGTTACAACTCTCTCATTAGTAGTAAATGTGGTTGAAGGCACTACTTTAATTCATTTTTCACTTCATTTCACATGTCCTAGAATTTTTGAGGTAGATTAATATTCTTAGTCCACTTTTTATTCCAGCAGAGTGCCTGGGAATTAGTAGAAGCTAAATAAATGACTTGAATAATAGACACTAGGAAATTTGAGGTGGGAAATAGTATTGGATGATAAGCATACTCTTTGTATTTTATCCCGACTAGTGTCAATTAGTACTTAGATTATATATATATATATATATATATATATATATATATACACACACATACACACACACATTCTGAATTGTTTTAATTCAGTCAAGCAAAATATTATATCTAAGGTTTTCTTTGATTTTTGTTTTTTTCTTCTCTTTTGTGCCTGTTATGGTACTGTTTAATATCCTTTTAGAGAAAAATGGTACAGTACAAGGTTCATGATAATATCATCTGCATATAAAAATATATCCTGTAAAAGCAGTGTATTACCATCTGTGCTTCACTTATAATTTCCAAAGAAATTACTACACAATTTCCAGAATTACCTTACATCTTTAACCGACATGTGTTTTATGAAAACGGATTAAGGGTTGGAGAACATTTCTGAATTCTTTCCAGAAACCTCCATGTTTATTAGGTTTGAGGAGCAATTTGAAAAAAAAAAAGCATTTGAAAATATCTTTCTTTGATAGACTCAGCCCCTTTGGAAAATTGAGATCATAAGTCAAAAAATGCTTAATTTAAATCGCTCTTTTAAGGTATAAAATACGTTCTCTATAGCACAGAGTTTTCTCTGAAAGAGTCTATGAATACAGGGTTTATTGGGCTCTGTCAAATCTATAAGTGTATCACCTTTCTCTTTCATTTCATTTTCTTCAAGTTCTTATGTAATGGATCCCTTCCGCTAGTAGAAGTTTTCACTTGAAATGTTCGGGTCTTGCTCAGCTGTTATTTTCCTTCCTGGGTCTTTGGAGAAGCTACATTCTGGATTCCAGGGATAAGCAATCAAGTATTTGGTTATTGATGGAAAACCGGAACTCAGCGTGGAGCATATCTTCCAAATGAGAGGAGACTGATTTTAAATCAAGGAGGAAATGTGGAAGCAGTGTGTGCCCTTATTAATACTACTCACATCTGTGAGTTAGGATGAGGTTTTATTCCTGCATCCTTCATGCCATGTCCAGGAGCATGCACGGTATTTTGTAAGATGAAGGGATACTTGCCATACTAATTCCCTGAAAATCAGGATGGAGATCAAGTGGATATTTCTCTCCTGTATTTCATTATTACTAGTGACAATGTTAGGTCCAACAAGGAGAAACACAAACCAACACATGCACATACACACACGTAGCTTCATCATCATTTTGTGCATCCTCATGGTCACTAGGGATTTCACTTGCAGATGTTGATTTAGGGGATTGTGCCTCCCAGGACCCCTGTGATTGTTAAGAAAGTTTATGGTGTGCATGCACACGTGGGCATATAGAAAGGACTATAAGGTTTGCTTAGTTAATGGAATGTTGGGATTTATAAAGCCCCTTGGCATACAAATTTTTACTTTTTAAAATTTTGGTTATTTTTTAGATAGAGCAGGGGATGGGCAGAGGCATAGGGAGAGAGAATCTTAAACACACTGTCCAGCAAGGAGCCTGATGCAGGGCTGGATCTCACAACCGTGAGATCATGACTTGAGCTGAAATCGAGTCATCGCTTAACTGACTGAGCCACCCAGGTGCCTCTACATAAAAATCTTTAAAAATACAAATATCTTCATAGAGCAATTATAGTAACTTTCCATTTATGCTGCTGAATGTCTATAAGAAGCAATTGGATTGATACTTGGTCTAGTTTTGAAGTGTTTTCACATGGGCTTCAGACTTCTATTTATTTTTCCTTTCCTTTCTTATCAAATTAGAGAGTGCCTAGAAAAGTGTCTGACACATAATAGTTGCCCATCAAACATTGGCTAATAGGATTTGCAATAACTAGAAATGATTTATATGAAGAGGAAAGATGGGGCATTCACTGGCCAGAGTTTAAATCCTAACTTCACTATTCTGTGTGTTCTTGGACAAATTGCTTAAACACTCTGAATTATTTATTTTGCTTTTCAAAAAAAAAAAAAAGAAAAAAGAAGTTACCTGTTGTATAGGTAATAGATTAATATGATTTATCTCGCTGAGTTGAATGAGATGTAAATAAAGATATACTGACACCATAATGTATTTCCAATACACCTCTGTTATATGTTTTTCAAATTTAAAGAAAATGGGTGATGCTGACTTTTAAAAGCAATGGGTTAAAATTTTTAAAAAGTGCTTATTCTTATTGTCATTTAAATTACAATGTTATTTGAAAAAAATAGCTAACTGGAGTTCGTTACTCTAACAGATACTTTTAATTGATAATGAGTTTGATTATGTAGGGGCTCATTTCCAGTTCACAGTTACTTTATTTTATTTTTAGGTTTATTTATTTATTTTCAGAGTGAGAGTGAGCAGGGGAGGGGCAGAGAGTTGGAGACAACCAACCGAGCCACCCAGGTGCCCCCAAGGCTACTTTAAACTTCCATCAATCATCTACATTTAGAATTATCTGTTTTTAAAAAGTAGGTAGTTTTGAGAGGAGGGAATAGCTTAGATCACCATCTGCCAGGTAAGTAGAGAGGGGAAACTGTGGAGAGAGAAAGTAGTAAGACATAAAAATAAGTTCTTCGAATCTAGACAATTTTGTTTAGTTGTCTTACCCAGTTCTCTTATTTACTAAAAATCATATGTGGTGTACTCAGTATTGATAATGATGTAACTAAAATTACAAGTGTGGTATTTCATTTCATTTAATTTTTTTAAGTTTGTTTATTTTTGAGAAAGAGAAGAGAGAGTGAGCAGGGCGGGGCACAGAGAGAGAATCCCAAGCAGGCACTGCATTGTCAGCACAGAGCCCAATATGGGGTTTGAACTCACAAAGTGTGAGATCATGACCTGAGCTGAAACCAAGAGTCAGACCCTTAACCGACTGAGGCACCCAGGCACCGCGGTATTTCATTTAATTTCAAAGTTTTATATTTGTAATTTCCATAGCCAAGTGTTGTTTATAGAACTCTGGAGGGCTAAATAGATAGACAGCAAGGCACTGTGAACTTCCTGAGGTCATATGTAGCATTTGTATATGTATATTTTCCAGAATCTTCAGATTCTCAAAGAAGTTCAAAACCCACCATCAACTAGGAGTTAAAACTACTGTCACTGTGTGTTAATATTTTTTTAAGTGGAGTAATGCTTAAACTAAAAAAAAGTTCACAGGTTTTTGTTTATTTTTAATTTATAGTTTCTTATTAAGTACTAACCTTTCAGCAAAATGTTTCTATGGATATAGGAGGGCGGTGTTTGGATTAAATCATGTCTATAGATTCTGTATTTAGGCTTTTATGAATTAAAACCCAGGTAAAGGAAAACTGTTTAGTTATCCAAGTGATAAATACAATCTGTTTCGTTAAGACCTCAGTGATCTTTTATGCCTTAAAGATTTACTTTTTCCAATCATGTAATTTCTGTTACGTATTTAACTTTCTAGTATTTGTTGATTAAAAAAATCTTTTTAACTGCCAGTTTGGGCACATAATAACCAGTATTATATCAAGACTGCTTGAGCTAGAATAGTATTTTCACCCAATACTGAGGGGTCCTTGGCTGATGTTCACAGAACCCTAGAGAGTTGGCTGTATGGACTTTGAGGTGCTGTGGAGTCTTTGATGTTAAATGAAGCATTTGTGAATGAGTGTATTCTTAGGGTCTTTTCTTAAGATTCTCAAGGGGTTCCGTAACCACCCCCACATCAGCTAAGAGTTAAAATTACTGATACTCTAACCTAATATTTAAAAAGAAAAAAAGAAGAGTAACAATTAAACTGTAAGAGTTTCAAAGGATTTTGCTAACTTCTAACATACGAGTATAATTTCTTATTAAACGTTAATCTTTTCAACAAAGCAGGTCATTCTTTTGGAATAATTCTTAATAACTGTTGATTTTGGCTTTCAAAATACTATTTTCAGGAGGCAGCATCCATTGTGCGATGCCATGAGAATGGACTCCTATCCAGACAGGTCTAAGTTAACAATGACATCTCCTCAAAATGCCAGCTGTGTATGACTTTAAGGAAATGAGTTAGTATTTTTTGAGTCTCAGTGTCTTTGTGCATAAAACAAGACAATAATGCTTACCTAGTACTGCTAGTATGAAGATCAAAGATATTTATAAAGCATTTAGTAAACACCAAGTGTCAAAATGGTAACTGTTATTCACACACATACACAAACCTGGTATCTTTTGAAAATATGATTTGATATGTTTTTATTTTTCCCTCATATTTCCATTTTCAGTCATTTTCCCTAAATATTAACTTGAAATAAAAAAAGTGTCATCAATGATTATTCTCTGAAAATCTAGGCTTTGCCTTCCCTTGGACTTTGTAGTCTCACCTGTAGTTTTTATTAATTTGTTCAGTGCATGTATATTTTTCTACTTAAAGAGAGAGCTTTAGTTTGCTGCTATCCTGGTTTTGAAAGTGCCTGTTTCTCTGCCTGTTTCCATTAAGATGCTGAGTTCGCTTTTTGACTTCTAGTGAAAGCAGGGAGTAAATAGACTCTTCGACCAGATCTCTGAAATGCTGCCCAGGGCATAAAATCTTCTCGCAGAAGGGAGGGTCTTCCTAGTTTACTTCTCTTATTATAGCTCCTTATAGCTTCGGTAGTAACTACTGGTTTTGGCATACAACAATACTTCTAGGTTAATTAAGGGCTTTAACACATTTCAGCCACATCCATAGTAGAACATATTCTTAAGTCCCTATTTTTCTTAAAAAAAATGACCTTAGTTTTCAACAGACATGAAATGCCAAATTAAACAAGATTTTAGTCATTGGGGTTGGATAATCATTTCAGTTCGTGAATATTTAGGGGGAATTTTCCCTATCACGAGTGTGAAAACATGAGTGTGAAAATATATCCAGCTTTGGGACACCTGAGTGGTTCAGTCAGTTAAGTGTCTGACTCTTGATTTCAGCTCAAGTCACGATCTTTATGGTTCATGGATTTGAGCCCCGAGTCGGGCCCCCTGCTGACAGTGTGGAGCCTGTTTGCAATTCTTTCTCTCCCTCTCTCTCTGCCCCTCTCCCTCCTCCTCCCCCCCTCTTTCTCTCTGTCTCTTTCTCTCAAAATAAATAAATAAACTTCATATATATATGTATACACACACACACACACACACACATACATACATGCATACACACACACACACATACATACATGCATACACACACACACACAGCTTAGGTTATGGTTACTTTTGTGTTTGCTTTTGTCTTTCACAAGGTTGCAAGCAAGTCAGGTGTCATGATTTGGTGAACACCATTCTTGATTTATCAGTTTGGAATTGGTGTTTAGGCTTAATGTGAAATGAATCAGAAATTCTCATCCCTCCATTGCCACTTTCTGCCTTATAGTATTGTGGATTCTAACACTTTTTGAGAAAACTCTTCTGCACGAGTGAGTTGGAACGTACTGAGCTATTGTTGGATAACTAAATTTCGTACATGTCTATAAGGTTATAAAACCCTTGCCATAGAAAATATTTAGGGATGGAAAAACCTTAGAGAACTCTGTAGACTGGCGGTCAGAAGAAAATTCTGGGATTATATAGTCCACTTTGTTTTCATTATACAGAGGAGAAATCACAGTTCAAAAGGTTATAGATTTCCTTAACTGCATGTCTATTAAATGGAAATTTCTAAGCCGACAAGGCGCTTTGCATTCTACCACATACCACAAAGCAACTTTTCTCTCTACATCTGTATCATAGGATGGCATGAGCTGATCCATTATGCACCTCTATGCACTATATAGTCAATCTTCATTTTTCATGGAGTCCACATTTGCGAATTTACCTACTTGCTATAATTTATTGGTAACTTCAAAATAAATCGATGGCATTTTCCTGGTCATTTGCAGGCATGCACAGAGAAGTGAAAAGCAGGTGTCACTGACATGCACGTTCCAAGCTGAGGCCAAACGAGGCAGCCCTGTGCCTTCTTGTGTGGCTGTCATATAGGACCAGAGGATGGAGATGATAGGGGCAGCTTGGCGCAGTGCAGGAGGCTGTGATTCAGTTGGATGGTTTGAATCCCACGTCTGGCACCTGTTAGTGGGGTGGCCTCTGGCAAGTCACTTAACGCCTCGGAATCTTGTTTTCTCTTTTGTAAATTAAAGAAAATGGAATTTACCAATCTAAGTTGTTTTTAGGATTTAGGATTATCTAGGTGAAGAGTGTGTGCATTGTGTGTGTGTATTTCTTCCTGGAACTGTGATTCAGTATTCTCTAATTTGTGTTGATGGGGACTTTACAGAACACAAACTATCCTGAGTAACAAGAAATGACTATTTTTAAGTGAGATCTAAAAGAAATGTTTAGCGTGAGATAACCAGCATTATTGCAGAGGTATTTCCTGTGTGAGTATGTGTATATGATGTGCATGTATTTTATTTGTTCAAGCTTTTGAAATCTATTGCTTTTTTAGTTTCTCCCTGACAACAGACCTTTGATGTGAGAATTGTTTGCTGACGTGCTTATGGGTCAACTACATGCACTATGACAACTATTTTCTATTTGCTTGCTTTTACAATGGCTTAATTTTTTTTTCCCTGGTGAGCAATATAGAAATTTAAAAAATATGAAAACATAGAAAACAAAAGTGACCCATATTCCTCCGAACTATGGAATTTTCCTTTAAATCTTTTTTCTCTATGATCTCTTGCCACTCAGATTCACCCCTCTGGTGTGCTTCTCTCCCTGTCCAAGCTGTATCATCTGGTTGGGATGTTCTCCCGATGCCTGTCTCCCAGTTGTCTGACTAGCTCATACTTGTTGTCAGGCGTTAACTTGAGTCTGTCTGTCCCTACTCCCCACCATTTGCAAGAAGGGCCCTACCTCTTCTTTACCTACAAATCGAAATGGTCTGTTTTTTTGTGTGACTCTCTCCTGTAGAGACCCGTGAGGTCTCCCACGTAGCCTTGTGAGGACAGAATGTTTCATGCCCTCTTTTTGGTTTCTTCCCAGAATGTGCCCAATAACTATTCGTTGAGTGAAAGGATAAATGAGTGTGAGCAAATCAATTAGAGAATAGCAAATGAATAGATGCATCTTCCTCCACATCTCTATTATTTCCGTAAGTCCTAGATTATGGAATTACCAAGTCAAAGTCTATGGGCATTTTAAAGTTCTTGACACATAATAAACATTGCTCTTCCAAAAGTTCGTACCAATTTATACTCCCAACAGGAGTATGAGAATTTCTATCTTACTGCATCTTCATCAACATCAATTTCTGTATTAGAAAAAACTTCTATCTCTTTTTGAATTGGAAAAAATGGACCCTTCACTGTTTTAACTTGCAACATCATCGCCCTCTGAAGATGCCAATTAGTGGTTAGTGGATGTTCAGCAATTATGTGATGATGGACTGTATACTTGGATGGTATGTTTAATCAACCTTCTATATGGTGCTAAGTAGGTCTCAGGATGATCCCAGCATTGTTTGAAATACTTGGTGCCAACAACCTACTGTCCTCTGATATATCACCTGGTACTATGGGCTTTCAACAACAACAAAAATGTGATATCCTGCAAGGTGTGTATTAATTGCTGCCATTTCGTAATCGCATTTGGAAAAACCATGTTTTACAGAATTTCAGAGATGTGTTTATTGTGCCCTTGCCAAAGCTGAAGGGAATTGCCGTTACTACTGGGATGGCTACGTGAAGTGTTTTAACCACTGAAATGTGTATATCGTGTTTGTTGATAGTAGGTACATGATCACCCCATGTCACACTCAACAGATTTGTGACTCAAAAGCATGAGGCTTTGAGTCAGTACTGGCAAAGTGGTGTGCCTACCATTCGCTTTTAGGCAACTTCAGAACTATTATTTGTTCATGAAATCAACAGCTGCAGTTGTTTACATTGTTATGTTTGATATGTATGAATATCATCACTGGTTCAAGGAGTTCAGTCAGACTCTGGAATGTATTCTAGATATTATTCTCTTTTTAAATGATCTTAGAGAAATCATGGAACTTCTTTGAGTCACAGTGTCCTGACTGGTAGAATAAGATTAATGCTGGTGCCTGTCTCACTGTTTTTTGGGGGCTTTTTTGTGATGGTAACACAAAAAATGTCTGACCAGTCAAAGCTTTTGGCATCTTACCTGTTTCATAGGATGTGATCAGTAAATATTAGCTATTGCCTAATGCCTTGGATAGTGTCTAGCACAAAATAAGTACTCGGTAAATTATTTGGTGAAAGATTGTGCTTTTCAACAAGTATTTTAGGGTCCTACAATTCATTTATGCATTGTGTCTCCATTATTTTTTTCAACAAATAACATTGGTGATCAATAGCATGGAGACTAGAGGAGTAGAATGTAGCAAAACTGAGTGGGTCTCTGTTTTGTGTAACAGGTTGAATGACAGTGACATTCTCTGAGATAGATAACACTAGAAGAGAACAAATTTAGAGAAGAAAATCAAATTTGATTTGGAATTTGGAGTTTGATAAGAAAGCAATCTTTAATACTTATTTAAGCTCAATGAAAAGTTTTGACTAGACTTTTCATTTTCAATGTATGTGTGTGTATATATATATATATATAGACAGTCTAGTCATGTATATACATATGTATACATGTATATATATAAATATATATATATACATATATATATACATATATATATAGAGAGAGAGAGAGAGCGAGCGAGCTACCTATAAGGGAAGGGGAAAGTATATTATAAAGATAGCAGAGGACCTAGAGGGGAAGCCTTCTGGGGGCTGTTATATTGTGTGGCTTTGCGTGTTCAGAGGAATATACAAAGGCTATAGAAAAGGAGCACCTAGAGTACCTGGGTGGCTCAGTCAGTTAAGCATCAGTCTTCATTTCAGCTTCAGTCATAATCTCACAGTTCATGAGATTGAGCCCTGAGTAGGGCTGTGTGCTGACAGCAGAGGGGCCTGCTTGGGTTTCTCTCTCTCTCTCTCTCTCTCTCTCTCTCTCTCTCTCTCTCTCTCTCTGCCTCTTCTGCATGCACGTGCCCATGCTCTCTCTGTCTCTCTCAAAATAAATAAATAAAACTTTTAAAAAAAGGGGCACCTGGGTGGCTCAGTCGGTTGAGCATCCGACTTCAGCTCAGGTCATGGTCTCACAGTTTGTGAGTTCGAGCCCTGTGTAGGGCTCTGTGCCGACAGCTCAGAGCCTGGAGCCTGCTTCGGATTCTGTGTCTCCCTCTTTCTGCCCCTTCCCCACTCATGCTCTGGCTCTCTCTGTCTCTCAAAAATGAATAAACTTAAAAAAAAACCTTTTTTTTAAAAGAAAAGAAAAAGAGCACCTGGAAGGACCAGAGGAAAACAAGTAGCGTACTGAGCCAGAGGAGTGTGGGGAGAAGTCTGTTGAGGAAGAGGTGGGAAACAGTTAAGGATGTCTTTGAGAAGTGAAAAGAGCTCATTGAGTTCATCAGCACAGACCCCTACTGCTCACTAACTGACACCATCTTGGAAGAATGGCAACACTTTAATCCTGGTTGGGGTGAGTTAGGAGTAGGCATTTGGTGAGAAAAGAGGTACATGGGAATAGAAAGCTGGCTTTGAAGAGAAAGAGAAGAGGTCTCACTGGAGATAGATGAGATGACAGATAGTTCTACATTTATATTTAAGTGGCAGATGCCTGAATATGTTTAAAAGCCATTGGAAGAGTTCTGGAGGTGGATAGTGGTGATAGTTGTAACTGCCACTGATTTGTACATTTACACATGGCTAAAACGGTAATTGTATTGGGGCATCTGAGTGGCTCAGTTGGTTAAACGTCCAACTTTGGCTCAGGTCATGATCTCCCAGCTTGTGAGTTTGAGCCCCACGTTGGGCTCTGTGCTGACAGCTCAGAGCCTGGAGCCTGGCAGGTTCTATGTCTCCCTTGCTCTCTGTCCCTCCCCCATTTGCACTCTGTATCTCTCTCAAAAATAAGTATTTAAAAACTGGTGTTGTATGTTGTGAATATTTTCCACAATAATACAGTTTTTAAAAAGAAAAAGGAAAAAAAAAGTCATTGGAAGTGTCCAATCGAGAAGGAGAAGTGACATACACAGTAAAGAGATAATCTAAAGTTTTCATCCCCCCAGTAAAGCAGGAGGGGGATGGGATCTAATGCAGTTAGTAGTATCTGCCTTAGAAAGAAGAAATAGCTCATCTTTCATAAGTAAGTGAGAAAATGAAGGACTTTTCATAGGGTAGCCTCTTTGGATTTTATTGTCTAAAAGGCCTTGGGGATAAGGTTAAATGATGAGAAAGATAAAAAACAGTGCTTGTCCTTCTGGGAACTTGAAGTCTGTCAGGGAGACAGACAATTAAATAAGAAATAACAATAACATATGCTAAGTGCTTTTGTAGGGAAAATAAACCACTATGGGAGCCTATTAACAGGAGCACATAATAGAGATTATAAAGAATCAGTGAAGTTTACTTTGAGGAAATAACATTTAAGTTGTAGCCTCATGGCTAAGTAGGAATTAACCAAGGGGAAACAAGGAGGAAGAAAGAGTGCTTCTGACAGAGAGAGGGGGAAAAAGCTAGGAGAAAAGGAAGTAGCTTAGGAGGAAGAGGGAGTTTGAAGCATTTAAGGAAGGAACTATCTCCAGCTCATAGTTGGCTGGAGTGGACTTATTTTAGGAAGTATTGATGCAAAAACTTGAACTGGAGAGGCCAACCGTGCGCATGGTGAGTAGTGGCCCTCGGCAGCGTTCTTCTAGCTGGCCATTTCCACCGTGTCTGTCATCTGCATTTCAGAAGTACTTTCCAGTGTTTCCAGACCGCAGTGCTGGTATTGACGTTGGTTTTTCAGGTGACAACCAAAGGGAAAGAGGACTGAATTGAGAAAGCAGCAGACCTACATCTAGTACTGACTCTACCACTCAGGGCTTAGAAGGCCTTGGATGAGTTGTTTAACCTCTCAATGTCAGTATCGTTACTGTAAATGGAAAGAATTAAGTGAGATGATTCTTCAGATCCTTCTAACTAAACAGTTTATAACTGTTACTGTTATTACAGGCTAGATATGCACGTATTCAACATGCACCATATTGATAGTAAAAGCCAAATGTTGACAAATTATTCAAAAGCTGTTTACCCATGCCTCTACATCTGTGATACATGAGTGGCATCATTGGTAAAAGCTGTTAGACTGGTATGATAAAACATTGCCTCCTGTATTTTGAGAGGTAATATGCAGTGCTGGGTTGCCCTGGGGAACAGAGCTGGTACCTTTGCCATTTCTGGTTGCTTTCATTAAAACAGTTGGAAGAAAAATAATATCTTAATGGTGTCCTCAAGTGAGTTTCCTGACAAAATACTGCCTGTGGGCAAAAACGAATGCTGCTTTGGGACAGGTGATTTATGAAAAATCTATGTATTTACTGTTAACAGTTATCATTAACTGGTTAAACATTTATTTCAATGCTCAAATGCAAAATTGTTGGTACCATGTCATGCTTTGAAAAATAGTATGATAACATTCTGCTTTAGTGGTAGTAATGTATAAGAAAAAAATAATAAGAAGGAAAGAAAGATCAGCAAAGGAGGCATATGAGTAACAAGGTTTTGTGTACATTGATTTGGCCTCCATTATAGTCAAATCCAATCTCCTCTTGACCCTGTTATCTTTCATGTTCCGCAGTTAAATGGAACCAGTGGAACTCCACTGAAGAGGAATATTTATGCTGTTTATTAAATGATTTACCTCATTGTACCCAGATTCAATTGCCAACCAAGTCAGGACCAGGGCTATATATGAGAGATGCTTAGTAATTAAAGGTGATATTTAAATGCCTTTATATCACAACTTCATATAGATACCACATAACTTAAACCCTTTCATACAGACGAAAAGAAAGCCATAGAATATTGCCAATACAAATTTAAAGGTAAGGATCTTGAATGTAAGAATATTGAATAATCTTGAACTAAACTATATATTAAAAGAATAATAAAAGGAACCAATTGAAACAACCCAAAATATAAAGAGTATTTTAAAATAAATTTATTGATATCATGCACTGTATGAGGAGATTACAGAGAAAGACTGTATGGTTCTTTTAGACAATGCCAAAAAGCTTTTGACGAACTAACTTCCACAATGACTTAAAAAATAACAACAACAATAAAAACAAAACAGCTTAGGAGAATTCAGTTACATGGCTACCTCCTTGACAACCTACTTACTACCAGCATCAAGAAGAGTAATGATTCGGGGTGTTAGGGTGGCTCAGTTGGTTAAGCAGCTGACTCTTGAATTTGGCTCAGCTCATGATCTCACTGTTGGTGAGTTTGAGCCCTGAATCGGGCTTTGTGCTCACTGGACAGAGCCTGCTTCAGATCCTCTGCCTCCCTTTTTTTCTGGCCCTCTCCTCCTCGCGTGCACTCTTTCTCTCTCTCAAAAATTAATAAACACTAAAAAAAAAGAAGAATGGTTCAATGGAAACATTTTTAGTTAATTTAGGGGAAAATAATCTAAAAGACATCATGTTCACTATTAATATTCTTCTAGAAGATACAGTCAATGTAATTAGGAAAGAGAAAGAAAGGCATACATGCATTAATCATCTATAATATGACTTTCCCTGGGAATCCAATAGATTATATCGAATAAATATTTATACTTTTCAGTTCATTATATTTTTAAACTCATTGTTTTCCTATAGAAAGCCCTTGGAAGTTTTAATATTAATTTTAATTCCTTTTTAAATCTGTTAATATTTCTTTAAAACAACATATGTAGAATTTAATTACCAAAGAACCAGCAAGAACTATATTCAGAACCTAAAAAACCTGCTATGGGATATAAACAAATTGTGGATGTGGAGTGGTCCAGACAGGGAAATGGTCAGGAGATGGTTTCATAAAGAAATTTTTGAAAGAAAGAGTAGACAAATGAGTGGACAAGCAGAGTTCCCTGATTGATAGTGTAGCTTAGAAAGACTTACAAAACATGGTGGTCCTGAGAAAGTACTAGTTGTCCACTCCATGACTGTGGCATCCTTGGACAATGTTTCTGACAAGGTGCAGGTCAGTTTATCTGTGGTTACATGGAATCCAATTTATGGGCTCTAGAGGCTGGGTAAATGCATTGATTAAAGGCTCATAGGTGACTGTCATGGGCTCTCTGGTTAAGAGCTATTGACTGGTGGGATCACTGACCTAGGGGAGAAGGCAGGGATTCTAATTTGATTCTCATATTAGCGGCCTCAATAGCCTCAGTATCCTTCTCAAGAAAGCTAAAGCCATTGTTATTCCTTTATTACATCAAGTTTGCATTAGGATTGTTTTGAAAATGATTTTCACCTTCCCCTCACCCTTCCATCAATGTTTTGATGAAAAAGCAGATTGGGATGGTGCCTTACTCTTGGGAGCTTTTTCTTAAATCTTGTGCTGGTCATCTACTCCTTCCTGTGAGCCAATATTATATTTTTATATTCCTTTTTGACTCTTTAATGATTTTAAGATGGGTCCTGCCTAACATTGTATCAATGAATCCTTAGCTAAAACAGCCTTATCTGTATAATTTGTTTTTCCTTTCCCTTCAGATATTCTTAAAAGAAATTGAAGGGAGAATGGTTTAATAATTCTATATGAATAGATGAGCAGAGGAAGGAATTAAGTGAAATTTTGGAATTCCAAAGACTTGCCCTTTGGTCAAGGTTTGCACTCTTTTGTCTTTGCTGTGTTTATGACTTTCAACTCCTGGTTTGGAGTGAAATTTCATCGTTATTACTTTGTGTCATGTTGATTTTATGTGTACTATGTGAAATGGGTTTAAGGAGAATAGCGATATGCTGATATGTTTAAATATTGGTAAGATATAATAGGACTAAAGATTTAGAAAAGTAGAAAGTGAATTTTAAGAAATAAAGATGTCCATAATTTACACCATTTAAATTGTTACTTTTTAATTATAAATGTACATATTTCAACAGATTTTTAAAAATTGGGTTTAGTGCAGGCCAAAATTAGTCTGTTATTAAGTCATGTATTGATACTAATTTTTCAGTAAATTATTTAGTGACAATGTACTTTGAGAGTTAAAACTTTTGAGCATACCTCAATATATTTGGTTATTGATAAATTATATGCATGGATTAAAGCATATGCAAAACAGAAATAAAAAATAATGATATTAAAAAAATAAATATGTAAAGAAGTTCTGCCACCTCCCCAGTAGATTATCTTCTACATTTCCTGAGAAGAATAAAGTTGATATTGTAGACCAATATTCTATTACATCAAATCTGAAAATGTTATTTTAAGTCTGAATTTCAGTAGATTTTTTCCTCAACAAAACAAAAACAGAAGTATTTTATGTTAATCAATGTGTCATTTCTCTATGCCCACTGGACTCAAATATAAGACATAAACCAGAATTTTTCCTTTAAAAACATAAAGAAATGATATTTTGGTGTTTATAATCTGCCATTTTATGTACTTGCTTATAGCAGCATGGGTAGAGTTCTCTTTTATGTGACTTTACTTTCTCCTGTCAATACATGGAAAAGTAAATTTTGCTGATATAGTTTCAGTGTTAGTATACTTTTCAGAAACTTGTCTGTTTCCTATATTGACAAAAAAATGCATGAACACAACCATATTGCACTACTAACTTCAGGATATCCTTGTTAAGTTACGTGACAAGTAAGAAAATACAGAGCAAACCGTTTGTGTACCAATCATGCCATTTGAAACAGGTACAGTTTGGCTTTTTGTTGGCTCTGACAGTTTTGTAAAACCACGGGCAGATTCTTCACGACTATCCGTGGACGGAGACTGCTTGGCAGTGAGAGATGTTGGGAGGAGCGGGAGGTGGTGAGGACACTTTTGAACGCCCAGCCACTGAGCTTCATCTGCCCCTTGGGGCCTCCTCTTAATTTCTGCTGCCACTAACATTCTGGATTCAGGGTATTTCTCTCTCTCTTTTTTAGCACTTTAGTCCACACAGGGTTTTATGATGCTTACCTAGAGGTATCATAGCTCCCTGAGGCCTTGTTGTGTTTCACTGAAGATTCTGTTCCTTATTAGAGTCCTTTTTAGATGGTATGCTGAGAAGAAATATGGAGAAACGTGGAGTGTCCTCAAATAGTAAGCCTGTGTGGCAAACACTCTTCCATGTTTTGATTTTTCCCTCTTTTGTTAAAAAATGTGTTTATCTTGAGAGAGAGTGTTTGTGGAGTAAGAGGGCAAGAGGGGCGGGGCAGAGAGAGAGAGAGAGAGAGAGAGAGAGAGAGAGAGAGAGAGAGAATCCCAAGCAGGTTCTGCATTGATAGTACAGAGCCCCATTCGGGGCTCGATCTCACAAAATGTGAGATCCAGACCTGAGCTGGAATCAAGAGTCACATGCTCAACTGACTGAACCACCCAGGGGCCCCTGTTTTTATCCCTCTTTATCACCCAAGGCAATGTCCCCTTTTACGGGGAAATAGCAGTTGTTCCTCTTGGGACTGTTAATTAGTGAGGTTCCAGAAGATTCCTGCCTGGAACTTTATGAGGTTGTTTTTTACCTTGAGGATGCTTCCTTGCTCCTTTGTGAGAACAATACAGTGGGCAGTTCATCCCCTCAAAACTTTCATAACAGTTTCAAAAAGTTCTTTGATGTTCTAAAAGCTGCTGAAATATTTCCAGAAGGGTATTGTTACCTTGCCCATGCAATACACTAAATCAGTTCTGCCCAATAGAAATGTGAGCTACTTAGCTAATTTTAAACATTCTGGTAGCTACATTAAAAATTAAAAAACTAAAAATAAATTAAATGAATTTTACTATGTTTTTTTTTTTAATTTTTTTTCAACGTTTTTATTTATTTTTGGGACAGAGAGACAGAGCATGAACGGGGGAAGGGCAGAGAGAGAGGGAGACACAGAATTGGAAACAGGCTCCAGGCTCCGAGCCATCAGCCCAGAGCCCGACGCGGGGCTCGAACTCACGGACCGCGAGATCGTGACCTGGCTGAAGTCGGACGCTTAACCGACTGCGCCACCCAGGCGCCCCAATGTTTTTAATGCAATTATATCCAAAATACTATTATTTGAACATATAACCAATAAACAATTATTGAGGTAGTTTTGTGTTTTTTGTACGTTGCTTTGGTTTTAAAATTTTAAAATGTGTCTGTAGCCAGTGGCTAGTACCTAGTGCCTATCATAATGGACAGTGGAGCTTTGGACCAGTAATTCACCCTGTATCTATTCCCTTCGTAGCTGTGTTATCAATGCAAATCCAGCACGTAGGATTATATGATGTCCCTCAAATAAAAAAAAGCATCATATTCCAAGCAGAACATTGCAAAATCTTCTCATATTGCTCCCTACAATGTGGAAACTTTTCCTTCCGAGACAATGCTTTGTTTCCAACAAATTACAAAAATGATTCTCCCATCATTCTCCCATTTTAGGTCAGAACACTGAAATTTCAGAATTATGTACTAAAGTCTCTCTATGCTCTCCTTTTTTTTTTTTTTCCTAACTTGAGCAATTTAGAAGAGTTTTAGTTAGGCCACTTTCAGAGCCTGAGTCATTTCTTCAGGTATGTCCTACAGTAATTTTATGTAACTTCTGCAGTACTTCTAAGTTCGGATTTTCCAATCCTTAGGTCTCTTATGCTTCCCATCACTTCACAGCCCTAGAGAGTTAGCAACCTACATTAAGATATGGCATCACCAATATTGCAACATACCCAGATCTCAGGATCAAACATGGCCACTGAAGCAGTTTATGACCCAACACTATACAGTGGGATTTACTACACAGTAGATACATTTCACAATCCATTACAAATTTTATATTTTAGACTTATGTTGTGAAACTTAGTGTTACCTAGAGGATGAGGTAAAGAGCAATATCAGAACAGCCAGAAATATAGGCTTTAGGATTTTATTTGGAGTGGTGATGGTTTAAAAAATATGAAACCAGAAGGAGGAAGAGATTTATAGGTCAATGATGACAGTTTGTGTTTGCCTTTCCTGATCTTTTTTTTTTTAAGTATTTTTTAACCATTTTGTATGCCATATGTAGAATTTCAGGCATATGTAACCGGCACTATCACCTTACTCATTGAAGACACTCAGTACATTTTTGGGAATTCAGTGTAATCAATAGCACTGGTGGCAATGTTATTCAATATTCTTCAAATACCACCACCTCAGATATCATTGCATGAGTGTTTAGTTTCTCAAAACAAAAGCAAAAGTATCTTTCTGAGAATTCATTGGAACTGATTGTGATGGTAACAAGCTATTATTATACTTGAAAGGTAAATTTGTTGAAGATTATTCTATGCATCACTAGTCTTAACACACAGTGTGGGCTTGGTAACCAACCGTAAATTCATTCTATGTCAAATCTGCTGTCCAAAGAGTAACCAACTTTATAACATATTCCTTAGTAATAGTTATAATTACCCTAATGGTTCACAAAGGTACTTATGTATTATATTTAAAATATAGATGAGTATTAATTTTCAAAATAACCAATGCATCTGCATCCAGTCTGCTCTTTTCGGAGGATATCTGTGAGTCCCTTGATTAGAATCTTCCTAAAGCTTAGATGAATTTCATTGGAACAGCACACCTGGGTGTAGACATAAATCTGGAGGCTTTGGGACTTCATCTGAATAGCCTGAATAAAGTATTCATAATTAAAGGGATTTGAAGAAAATACTCCTAATCATAGTGACAAATTAGATATATAGGGGAAATAATTCAAGGTAATTAGTATTGAGCTACTGAGCTTTTCAATGATTTTTGCTCATAGTCAAAATTCCAAATGTTTTGAAATGGGAATAAAAAGTTAAAACATAAGAATTGAACATCTTGGTTTTACTTTAGTGGCTTAAGAATAATTAATTTGTAATGCATATGTTCTTTTGCCTAAAGCAGATTTATTTCACTCCTTTTTGAAACTGTATAGTATAATTAAGATGTTCTAACTTTACTAAGTATACAGAAAAACAATCTCAAAACAATTTTTTTTTACATTTATTTATTGAGAGACAGAGAGAGACAGAGCACAAGTGGGGGAGGGGCAGAGAAAGGAGACACAGAATCTGAAGCAGGCTTCAGGCTCTGAGTTGTCAGCACAGAGCCCGAGGCAGGGCTTGAACTCATAAACCATGAGATCATGACCTGAGCCGAAGTCGGATGCCCAACCGACTGAGCCATATAGGCGCCCCAGAAAAACAATCTTCTATGGTGAAAATTTCATAATGTGAAAAAAAGGTTTACACAATAATAAAGATATTTGTTTTAGTTACTATGTTACTATTAAACTTCTGTGATGTGTACAGTTGAGTTTTTATTTAATATTTTTTTTTAATGTGGAAGTAGAAAGAATGAGACTGTACCTAATTAACATTTAATTTAACCAATGTGGAAGGATTAATTAATCTTACAGGGATTATCATATTTATACTTTAGAGATGAGGGGTGTTAACTTCTCTCCAGCAACAGGTAATTACCAACCACTAAATAGTATTAGGTAAATCATGTGACTCAGAGTGACTGTTTTGTATACTTCCTTTCATGGCATAAGATGTGGATTGATGAAGCAAGAGATTTTGGTACTGCAAATCTTATATATTTAAAGGAAATTTAAAAAATACTTTCTTTGAAATCACAGGTAACTAATTTTTGTTTTCATTATCAGGGTAGTTCTCTGGAATTTTCTGAGAGACTGAGCTGAACATTTGAATAAATACAAAGCAGTGCGTCTGCACACCGGAAGCAGAGAATTACTTTCATATTTTAGTTAAGCTTCTGTTAGAGACGGGAGAATTATTCCCAAGGGAAATGAGTAACACTTGAGACCAAAGATGCAGCAGACCACAGAATATTGGCAGAATATTCAAACACATACACGCACATGAACACACATAAACACTTTAGCACACCTATGAACACACACACTGTACACATACATGCACACACATACATTCATACTTTTAGGGATATAAGAACCTGAATACTGCTAGCAGTGTAAGCAATGCTTTTGTGTGTGTGTATGTATGCATGTGGTAGGCACCACACTGTTGTCATTGTTTCTTAAAATAATCTTCATGCCTTGATGCTCTGCATCCACTTCTGCGAATTTTAAAATTTATTTGCATGTAATTTTAACTTTTTAAACTGCTTAATTTTAAATGTTAAAAGACCTGGGTTACACTACCCTTAAGAAAAGTTGTATGTACTAGATCTCAAAATATGATTTGAGGCGCGGCTGAGTGGCTCAGTCAGTTAAGCATCTGACTTGGGCTCAGGTCACGATCTCTCCGTTCATGAGTTTGAGCCCTGTGTCGGGCTCTGTGCTGATGGCTCAGAGCCTGGAGCCTGCTTCGGATTCTGTGTTTCCCATTCTCTCTGCCCCAACCCTGACTCATGCTCTGTCTCTCTCTCTCTCTCTCTCTCTCAAAAATAAACATTAAAAATGTTTTAAAATGATTTGAGGGGACAACTAGAGAATGGGAATATCTGTGATATCTTTACAGCCCTGTTATTTGCAAAAGAACTAATAGGGCTATTAGTTGATTATACAAAGATTGGGCATGAGGACATCAGATTCATAGCTTCTAGAAATATGAGGATAGTTCCTATCATGCCTAAGAAGAAAATGAACACTGCTATGTATTTTTTAAGTGTACACAATGACATTATTCATGATATTGGAGAACATTGTTCCTGGGGATTGTTACTCTGAGTATTAACCATCCCTCATGGTGCAGTTTATTAGACCCAACTCAGATATTTTGATATTAAGTAATACTTGACAAGAACTGAATAGGATGAAAGGGATTCTGAAAAGAAAATCTTTATTGGAACTGAAGTCCTTTTTCAAAACCTCTTCCCTAACCAAGGGTAATCTATCTTAATCTTAAAAAGATATTAAAGAAAGGCATACCATAACTATATAATCTTATTCTATAATTCATTATCAATAAATATTTTTATTTCAGATAATCTCACATTTATTTAATATATCTATCATAAGTACTTCTCTTATTTTTAATTATTATCTATAGCTCATTTGATCCTTATCTAGATTCACACAAAATAATGAGATTAACCTACAATTTTGATCCTCATAATTCCTTTTCAGAAAAGGTACTATAAGGCTAAATTATTTATATTCCTATCTATTTTAGATGTTTGAATTTACCTCCACTATCTTGTCTGGGTAACCATTGCTTTAATTATGGTGACCTTTATTCTTTACTCCTTAATGTGATTCTCTCTCTAGAAGACAATACTCTTTTGAGGGTAGATCAGAAATTGGGCAATAATGAATATGCCTTTGTTTGCTTATTCAGGATATTTTTTACGTTTAATTATTTGGGGGGGGGAGGGGCAGAGAGAGAGAGACTCCCAAGCAGGCTCTACACTGTCAGCGCAGAGCCTGACATGGGGCTCAAACTAAGGAACTGAGAGGTCATGACCTGAGCCAAAATCAAGAGTCAGATGCTTAACTGACTGAGCCACCCAGGTGCCCCCAAGACACTTTAAAGAAAGTTTTAGGGATGTATTGTTTCATCTTATCTTTTTCACCCCTGTTCAGGAATGTTCTTGGTGGTGGTGTTAGTTACTCTGATTATTTACTTTTACTCCAGGCTGGCCTTAAATATCTCTTTTTTTTGGTATGATTCTTTTGTCACCTAACACCTGGAGATACAGCAGATATTAATTCCCTTGCCTTCTTGAGGAGCACAGATGAAGGAGTCTACTCAGACTCATTTGCCTTTTACAGAGTCAGAATTTAATGACTACAGATTGAAACTTTTGCATTTGGGTCGTGCATCTGCTGGAATCTGTTTTTAAGTGAACTTACATGTCGTCTGTTGTTTCATTCAGGCAGTTATTTTTCCATACATTTATTCAACACATTTCTTTTTAGCATCTGCTCTGTGCCAAGAAAATTACTGGGTACTAGAGTTATAAATTTAAATAAGACAGAGTCTCTGTCCTCAAGGACTTTCCACCTTCTGTTGGTTAAAGCAGGTAAAGGTTCACACTCACAGTTCAGTATTAAGTGCTAGCCTGGAGGGAAGCCCCGGGGGTTTCAGGAGCCCAGAGGGAGCTAATTGCAGAAGCAGTGCTTGAAAAACCAGTGTTTGCCAAGTGAAGATGCGGAAGAAAGGAGAGATCCAAGAAGAAGGGTGGGAACAATATGTATAAAGGCATAAATGTGACCGAACATTTGACATGTTTAGGGACATGCAAGGAGCTGATAATGTCTGTAGACAGACTTAGGTATTAGAGATGGGTGAAAAATAAAATATAGAATTGGTGAAGTAATCAGAAACCAATCACAAAGAGTTAAAACACACCTAAAGGTTCGAGTAATAATTGAAAGATCATAATCCCTCCCTTACAAATATCCTTAAATCCTGCATTTCTTCCTTCATTGTACTCATGAGGCAAGCCTCTAGCCCTGTGTAAACTCAGCAGTCATAGATCTGTCCTTGCACTCAAGCAGCTGAACACTGCTGGAAATAAAACACAAATTTGATGATTGGTCACTGTGACAAATCTGAGACACCCTACGCTGCTGAATATTCTACTGCCCTCCCATAGTATGCTTGATTCATACCTTCTTCTTAATTCCATAAAATTACTTCTCTCAAAGGTCAATCCATCTGGGATTTTATATATGTAATGCCATTAGAACAGTGTTTAGCAGACAGAAAGGGGTTAATAAATGTTAACAAAGTTGTTGATAACGAAAGTAACAGTATGACAACAAGGATTTTGATGATGGTCATGCTTTGTCCTGTCCTATCATATTATCAAGGACATTGATTCTGCAATTATTCCTTCTCTACTTTTGTAACATTAGTTTCTCCTCCAGTTAATCATTTCCATTGGCATAAACATTATTTTATATATGTATATATATATATATATTTTTTTTTTCTTTTTCTGTATGTATTCTTACCATTCCCTTACCACACATTCTATAACACTCTAATAGCCAATCAGATGTCTACGCCAGCTATCCTGGGGCACCTGGATAGCTTGGTCAGTCAAGCATCCCGCTTTTGGTTTCGTCTCAGGTCATGATCTCACGGTTGGTGAGTTCGAGCCCTGTGCATCAGGCTCTATGCTGACAGTGCAGAGCCTTCTTGGGAGTCTCTCTCTCTGTCCCTCTCTCTCTGCCCCTCCCCTGCTCTCTTTCTCTCTCTCTGTCTCTCTCTTTATCTCTCAAAAAAAAATAAACTAAATTTTTTTAAATAAAAAAATGCTCATTTTTGCAAAGAATCCCAATAATATCTGTTACCAGGTCCAACTGGTTGTGGCTTTTACTTGACTTCCCTCCAACTCAAGCACTTTCTTCTCTTTGTTTCTGTGGCTCAGCCCTGTCATGGATTTCCTCTTACTGCTTCTTGCTCTCCTTCCTGGCCTTTTTGATGACTTCTCTTTACATTCGTCAGCATCAAGAATCTTTGCTAATGACACTTCATTTGATTACTGAGTTCTTTCCTGGAAGAAAATAACAATGTTTATTATAGAGTTTTTGCTCTATTAAATTATTAAGGGGAAAAAATTGACTTTTGAAGATGCCAATGAACAGTTTCTAGTATTTGTATGCACCCCTCAACAATTATATATGGAATTTTAAATGTTGGAACCAGAAACAGTATTTCACAGGTTCAAACCTCTTTAAATATGTAAAATGTTTAAAAACACGTGTTCATTTCAACCGTTCTAATTAGGAAACTATCATATTGGTATGTGGCCATTTGTTTTATTTAATTCATTCGATTTAATTTGTAGCTAGAATGTAGAGCTAGTGCCATTTCGTATCAGAATTTATGCATTATAATTCACTGTGTGAAAGATTAGCCCAGAGCAAAATGTCATAGTCCTCAAATGGGTGAGCTCAGAGAATTCAGGACCAGTCCCTCATCAAAGCTAGGCTCTCTAGTATTTAGCTATTCAAATCAAGAGAGACACTTTTTTTTCTGGAATGATTTATTTCAAGTCAGCCTAGTAACAGTGGCTGAGCTCTAGAGTTACATTACAATTCTATTTCATTCGATTTGTCTAAAATTATAGAATCATAGGGCTTTGACTCGTACAGGCTCTGGGGAAGTAATCTTGAGGTCAGATAGTCTAAGCTTCTTTTCAGTATCCGTGACATGTTCACTTCTGGTGAGCACTGTTCCCTTTACTGCGTGCTTAGAAAACATGTGCACTAGAATTTCACTAGCAATCAATGCTCATTGGTCTACAGTTTTGAAAATTGATCTTCTGCCAACCTTTTCAACATAGGTTTCACAATTGTTTGCCCATAGGTCTTGGCTGATTTCCTGCTCCTCGTGACAATACAAATATCCACCATGGTCATGTGATTCATATTTACCTGCAGATTATTCCAAATAAATTCCATTTATTGTACATACATGTATATGCAATATATATTATATATATGATATATGATAGTAATTATAATTCTGTTCCTCAGAAGACAATTATCTTGGGTTAAAGATAAATATAGTGAGTTCTTGGTCTTACCTCTTCTATCTTGGGGCTTCAATTTCTCTTACTCAAGTTTGTCTTATCATTCTTGTTTACAGTGGTCCTCCTTCCTAGAAAAGTAGAAACAAAGTAGAATTCAAATCCTTTGGGTCTTCCACATGTGTTTCAAGCACTAAGCTTTATACCGCGTCATTCGTCTTACTCGGGTATGACTTAAAAACATGTTCTCCTTGACCAAGTTCTGAAGATAGTGGGGACAATGATAATAATGTCACTGACAGTGATGATGATGACACGGTGCTAATAACAACGACAGTGCTACTCCTAGCATGGCAGCCCTGTGTTGGGAACAGTGTCGGTAACTACCTACTACTAATATGACACTGACCGTTACGCTCGTGCACACAGAGGCCCATGCACACATACACCTACACGCATGTTTAACTGAGTATTTAATATATGCCACGAATGGTGCCGAGCACTTCATATACACTTTCTCATTTAGTTTCCATGAAAACTTTATGAGGTAGGTGTTATCTCCATCTAGTAGGTGGACGAGTTAAGAACTTAACTATCTCTTAGGTTGCTGAGCTAGTGTTCAAATCCAGCTTTTTCTAGACCTGCAGCCCATTTATATAAATAACCATGATACAATACATTAGATACATATTTTATGTATAAACTGACTTTTCTGTTATCTAGCAAGTTCCTGTGTGTTTGCTTTGTGGCTACCCCTTTTACCACTTCACTTTTAATCCAACATTTGTTGTTGTGGTTCAGGACTCTTAATCTTGAGGTCTTTTCTATTGTAGCATTTGTATCTATGGGGTCCTACTAAAATTTTTATTGGAAACAGTGAGAATCAACTCCTGAGATCTGAATTCTTGACTGACAATGCCTGATGCGCCACTATTAGCTCATATATAAATAATTTTCTGTCAAGATCCTTCTTGTACACACTTCACCAAAACATGTTGTTGTTTTGTTTAGTCAGAGTCAGATCTAGAGAAGAAACTCTTACATTTACTTCTCTTAGGGAAGAATGGGGAAAAGTCCATCAGGGGTCAAGAGTCCATCAGTATTCTTCCATAGTAAATGAGAATTCCAATAGGTCATAAGTAGTTGAAGTTTCTCATAAATGTTGTCTCTTTTCTGTCAGTTTTATAAGTTACCATTTCCTTCTTCTGTTTGATAGCCTTGGTGTTCTCCTCCATAGAATATGTTTTCCCTCATTCTTTCTATAGTAAGCTCTATTGGGATTTAAACTATATCCTAAGTCCAAATCAATTGTGCCTCTTTTACTTTAGTCTTGTTCGTATTTTATATTCTAGCAAATGCCAGAACCTGGCATAGAGGTAAATTAAGGTATGTATACGTACTTATTTATCTTCCATATAGTTGTTGTAATATCTGCAACTTGCTTGGATTCTGATTAAAATAAGCCAACTCTGTCTAGGTTCTCTGGTAGGAAGACGATTAGTTACGTAAATTAAATCAAGTTTGATGAATGTTGGAAGAGATACTAGCAGACTATGAAGGCACTAAATAAACAGCTTTAGCTTATCTAGGGCTTTAAGGAAACATCTCAAAGGAAATGACAATTGGTTACTACCCAGGTAAATGAATAGAGTTGCCTTTGGGGGTTCATTTTGTGCAAAGACATTTTATAGGCTTAGGCCAGGCATTTATTAATTCAATAACCACTTAATCCCTATCTCTTTTACTTACTACAAGGAACTTCTCTGATTTTGTGTCCTTATCTACAAAATGTGTGTAATAGATTTTGTAAATATTCAATGAGATACCTATAATTGTTTTTGTAAAGTATTCATTGACTTCCAAATCATTTCTCTTATTGTGCTTCTAATTATATGGCAGATGTTGTATGGGTTGCGGTGGGAACACAATAATTGTAGGGTGTATTCTCTGATTCCTGCACAGGTTACCCAGTCTTCCTTATTTTTCTCCCTGGTATTTATAGAAGTGATCTGATAAATTTTAGAGGCAATTTGGAAGTGGAATTGTAGCATTAGATGTCCTAAATTTATTAAAGCTATTTTATTGATTGGATGACTTGGGTTTGGTCTTTGGATTCCTACTTGAAAGCTATGACATTTTAATACATGTTTGTAATAATAATTGTAATATTATGTGTATGTGTGTGTGTGTGTGTGTGTGTGTGTATAGCCATGACATTCCAAAAGGTTTGAACTGCTTAAATGTGAACATGAGCCCATCAATTTAGTCCCATAACAGCAGTGTTAGAAGGTGCTATATACTTGATTGTAATTAAAGGAAAAGAGGTAAAGACTTTTTAATGCTCGAACCTAATATGATGGTCTAGTATCAGTGAACATGTGAAACGGCTATGCATTATAAAAGAATGGCTTGTGAAATGAACTCGTATGATGTCTAGTTTCTCTTTAAATTCTACCTAACAGCTGTTCCATTTCAAATGAGTCTCCATCAGGAGGAATAGTTACATTTTTTAATAGTTTGTAAAGCAGAGCAATGACCAGTGGTATGGATGCCATTCCAAGAGCTGGGTCAGGATCCAGGAGATCCATCTGGTTAACACTTTAGTTGCTGGATCATTGATTATTTGAAGGGATTGATTAGGGTGGTGGCTGTGTATGAAGTTGGATGGAAGATGTTTTGTTCTGTTATGAGTCAGGCTATACTAGCACATTCTAGCTGATCATCAGCCCTGGTCTCAGTCTCAGTTTGTTTTGCTTGATCATATGTTTTATGTTTCTGAGTGCATATGTTATAGTTCTCATCTCTTTTCTGTCTCCCTACTTTATCCCTGAGATAGGTCCCTACAAGATCCCTACAAGACCCTTGTTCGCTTCTGTCATGGCTCACCCTGGATGCTCTGTGATAGTGTTTCCTTATAGGGAGGGCACTTGTTCTTTTGTTCTTTTAAATATTTAGGCTGTTGAGGGGCACCTGGTTGTGTCCGACTTCGGCTCAGGTCACGATCTTGCAGTTTGTGAGTACAAGCCCCACGTTGGGCTCTGTGCTGATAGCTCAGAGCCTGGGGCCTGCTTCAGATTCTGTGTCTCCCTCTCTCTCTGCCCCTTCTCCACTTGTGCTCTCTCTGTCTCCCAAAAATAAACATTAAAAAAAACTTGAAAAATATTTAGGCTGTTCACAGTGAAAGATAGTGGTGGTGTCTGTCACAGGGTCAAGGCAGCTTGGGCTTAGATGCCTTAGATCAAGCCCCTTTGGGGGCTGCAGAAAAAGCCTGAATGACCATTCTGACAGCGAGTTGCATTGTCACATCAAATTGGTCAAATCTTCACATCTGACAGCAACACCTAAGTGATTTCAAACATTATCATGATCCACTAGTAACTGATTAATACTATTTTCCATGAAACAAAGTTTAAAAATTACTAAATGTGAAAATACCTTGACACGTTACCAATTTGTCCTGCTCTTTTTGTGGTCTGTTCTGCAAACTCTGGGAGGATCTCTCCACTGTCGGCAAGTATGGTGGTTTCTGGTTGCCTGTTACAAACAACCCAGTTCTTCAGCCTCTTACACTTGGGGGGCTCTGCATAGATTGTACATCCCAGGGCCCTATGAGAAACTTAGCCTGCATTTGTATCAAGGATGCAGCTAAGAAGCATGGCCGGCGGTCAACGCTTTCAGTGTGGGGCTGTCACTCTGGGAATGGAGAGAATGAAAGAATGTTAAGAGAGAACATTAGTAAACAAAAAACCAAGGAGTGGGGAGCTGGGAAAGAAATGAGAGAAATACCTATTGACAGGAGAACGGGCACGAATAATGCATTTACCTTGATGCCCATCATATGGACAGGAAGGAAAATAAAAACATTTGCTTAAAGTCCAGATGCTTGGAAGATGAGACCAATGATTTTGTAACCAATTTCTGAGGAAGAGAAGTTGAACTAGTATGACCCCCTCCCCCACTCCTTCAGACCAAAGCAGGCTCTGTTTTATCTCATTTGTGTACTAGAGTTCCTATAAAGATTTCATTTGGCATGGGGGGTGGAGGAGGGGGGAGAGTTGTCTGGGGAAAAAAAAAAAGACTTAGTACAAATTATAGAACTAGACTACATGCTCCTTATGGTTGTGTGTATAGGCATGATTGTTGAATAGATGAATGAATTCATTTTTGGTGGAAACTCTGTTGAAGATCCTAGTATATTTTGCAGGGTTCTCTATTTCATACACATAAAACCTTATTTAACTGTATCATTTTTCTATGTACACCATATTAAAAACTGCAGTTTCCTTCCTTTGCTGTGTTTATTTACACTAGAATATAAAGATAATTCAGTTATAAGTGTCACTGAATAAAAATGTAGTGTGAATTTTAGAACCAGTTATAAAATTTTTCTTTAGTATGTTCCTCTTAATTTCTATATTTTCAGCTTTTTCTTTATTTGTTAATAAACTGTGATGAGCTTACAAAATTTGACCATACTGAATATAATATAGCCTAAATTTCCTCATGAATTTTCCTTTCAGTATTTAGGAGTAACATCATTTCACCATGTGCTATGTGTGATAATTCTGCAAACCCTTCAATTTTAACATAGAGAGGAAAATTTGCAACTCACCCCGGGGAGGCATTCTTTTTCCTTCATTCAGTGAGTATTTATTAAGTGCTTGCTACTTACCAGGTGTTGTGCTGGCTATATAGAAGAAAGGCAGGTGTGGTTCTTAGCCTACAAAAGCTCACAGTCTGGTGTGAGGAGGCAGGAGCATTAAGTTCAAGGGTGTTATGTCAGCAGGCTCTTTTGAGTATTGTATTATCAGGGCACAGAGATCTCACAGCGAATGGCAGTGAGGCTTGGGTAGAAGAAAGTGCTTAAAATCCAAAGTGAAAAGATTTAGTTTTAAGACTTGGTCCCTACTAACACTGTATCTTGGGCAAGTTATTGAACCCTTTAGATTCTCCTCAGTTTTCTGAGCTGTAAAATGGCAGTGGATCACCCCAACATCTTATAAGAATCAAATGGTCATGCTTTCTAAAGGGTGCGTGGGGGCGCCTGGGTGGCGCAGTCGGTTGAGTGGCCGACTTCAGCCAGGTCACGATCTCGCGGTCCGTGAGTTCGAGCCCCGCGTCGGGCTCTGGGCTGACGGCTCGGAGCCTGGAGCCTGTTTCCGATTCTGTGTCTCCCTCTCTCTCTGCCCCTCCCCCGTTCATGCTCTCTCTCTCTCTGTCCCAAAAATAAATAAACGTTGAAAAAAAATTAAAAAAAAAAATAAATAAAGGGTGCGTGATGCCATAAATTTCCGAAGAAAAGAACGTCTTTCTCTCTAGGTCCTTCTATGTAAAATGTTCACAATATTTGTAGGCAGGTATCAGGTAGCACAGTGTGGAATGACTAAGAATGATATCTTAGTTTCCCGCAAATGCCTTTTGAATTAGCACTCATCACTTAAGCATCTTTCTTCTGTGTGCATATGCATTTCCTGTGTTCTCCTGCTTTGGGGACTATTTTAGAATGGTATTAGATTCTTAACTAATGTGACCAGTTTCCGTGAGGAAATGTATAAAGTAAAGGTTTTCAGGAGTCATGAAATAGCTATTTAAAGGTAATTGCCACTGATTCAGTGTGATTGAAATCCAAATGACAAAATTGGTTAGAAAAAGATTGCAATATGTTCCCTTTTTCATGCTCTAGGGCCTCCCGTTCAAAAAAAAAAAAAAAAATGAACAGTTGCTCACCTTGGGTAGGCACATTTCTTTTTATGTTTCTACAAGCTACTAAGTAGGTGATCTCTCAGAGAGCATTAAGTGGACTGTAGCACGATGAGGAAATTTCCGCCAAGTTGAGAAATGCTCATTTTATCATAGTAGGAGGGCACTTAGGAAAATGAGGTGTCAGATGAGTGGAAATATGATGCCATACAAAGAGCCCTGGATAAGGTGGCAGGAGACCTGACTCTTAGGTAATCATGTGACAATTTTACTATGCTGTCAGATCTATAAAATGATCAATTCATCCTAAGTGATCTCCCAAACTTCTGACAACACTGATTTTATAAAAAGTTACTTAATCCCAACTTGAAGGTCACTTCTTTATCAACTGAAGAACGTTTGTCAAAGAATAACATATTCACTAATAACTAGTTGTTATTAGTATGATGGATATAAACGTTTATAGATGGCAGGGAAGCAAAGACTTCCATTCAGTCTACTAGTTCCCAACAAGAAGGTTGGAGAGAATTTGGAAATGAGTAGAGGTGTTTGTTCATCATAATAATGGGGACATCCCTAGCATTTGGGGGGAGTCAGAGGTGCTAAAGGTCTTACAGTGTTGGGAATGATCCTACATAATGAATTGTCCCTCACAGAATGCCAGTGGTGCCCCACTGAGAAATACCACTAGAGCAAGCTTTCATTTTACATGAGAAGGTGATTCTAACAGGTCAAGAGCGATGGTCCTAAACTCTGAGCAATTGGTGACAGATCTAGGATTCCTCTGGTTCCCCCAGGTCATCCAGCTCCATTTCTTTGTTCTCCTAAAGCTCCAGTTGTCAGTGTAGATTTGCTTTTACCTGTTTTGGAAAACTCCACCACCATACTCTTGGGTTACATGAAAATTATCTAAAATATAATGTCTGTTGTCAGCTTTTTGTTCTGGTTATATCACTTGCTTCCAAAGCATGCATCTCCCTGTAGTCATGGATTAGTGAAATATTATATTCTTAAAGAACAAAGATGAGATGATCTCAGGGCCTCATGCAATTTCTGGCTTACACAGTATTTCAAATGCCTAAAACTTTAAATGAAAAAATCCAGAATGGATTTGGAGTCAAAAAACTGTAGTGGAGACCAAGTCCCAATTAAATTAATGGTCCTGTGAACTTATATAGCCACTTGACCTCCTCATAATTCAGTGTCTTTATCTGAATGATGAAAATGATAATTTCCACCCTGACCTTGTCCATCTGAGAACTGAGTTTGAGGATTGGTAGGAATGAATGCATCAGGCACATTGATTATATTCAAATGAAACTTTTTCTGTAGTAAACTTGAAGGATACGGCTTACAGCAAACAACATAAGTAGTATCAAATAGGGAATATTTGACTAGTTTAGTTTCATGGTTCCCTAATTCCTTCATGGTCGACATTCTTGGAGAGGTGTAATGGTAAGCCAATACAAGATAGTGCCCTGCCAAGTCATCAGAAGCTCTCAGGGCTTTCTCACCCTGATATCTGAAACTGTAGCATGATTTTCTTTGTATGCTTGTTTAAACTATCTACAGTTTAGGTTTGGGGCACTATTTTTGCAACATCCTATATTATTGTTATACATGTTTATCCATCACATAAGGGCAGTATACCACTACTTTGTAATGATGACTAGTCAGTATCATGGTAGTTATGTATGTGCTGTGTCCAAGTCTGAGCATGGTGGGCCTGGCCATGGCCTGAGTCATGTCCCAAAGAATTGTTCTGAGAATTGAGATAATTGTCTGCATGTGCGTGGCACTGAGGTGTTTGGTTCATGTTGATCCTTCCTCGTGTTTAAAAAAAAATTTTTTTTTAATGTTTATTTATTTTTTGAGAGAGAGATTGACAGAGCATGAGCAGGGGAGGGTCAGAGAGAGAGAGGGAGACACAGAATCCGAAGCAGGCTCCAGGCTCTGAGCTGTCAGCACAGAGCCTGACGCAGGGCTCGAACCCAGGAACTGTGAGATCATGACCTGAGCCGTCAGACGCTCAGCCCACTGAGCCACCCAGGTGCCCCCGATCCTTCCTAGTGTTTATGTTTCTAATATTTATTTTAAAAAAAATTTTTTTTTCAACGTTTATTTATTTTTGGGACAGAGAGAGACAGAGCATGAACGGGCGAGGGGCAGAGAGAGAGGGAGACACAGAATCGGAAACAGGCTCCAGGCTCTGAGCCATCAGCCCAGAGCCTGACGCGGGGCTGGAACTCACGGACCGTGAGAGCGTGACCTGGCTGAAGTCGGACGCTTAACCGACTGCGCCACCCAGGCGCCCCTGTTTCTAATATTTAAAACGTGAAGGGGCGCCTGGGTGGCTCAGTCGGTTGAGCTTCTGACTTCAGCTCAGGTCATGATCTCATGGTCTTTAAGTTCGACCCCGCGTCGGGCTCTGTGCTGACAGCTCGGAGCCTGGAGCCTGCTTCGGATTCTGTGTCTCACTCTCTCTGTCCCTCCCTTGCTCATGCTCTGTCTCTCTCTGTCTGAAAAATAAATAAAAACATTAAAAAATTTTTAAAAAAACATGCAGAAAATTTGTAAATGATCAAATATGTGGACTGTTATTTCTGCTAAATAGTTATTAGCTGTTTTCCTATGTCTAGCATGGACCTAAGATGGTAGATACGTGTGTGTGTGTGTGTGTGTGTGTGTGTATAACCTTGTATATATACAAACATGTATATGACATATGTATGTATGTAAATATATATAAATTTATATATGTATATGTAACATTTTTGTAGGAGTTTGTAGCAGAAGAGTGTTTCAGTCATAAATATTACACATTTTTAGAGAATTTCTAAGTACCAACTCCTGATTAGGGGTGTTATTGGTTGAATTGTGTCCTTGAAAATTCTTATGTGGAAATTCTAGAACCTCAGAATGTGACCTTATGTAAAGATAGAGTCTTTACGGAGGTAATCCAGTTAAAGTAAAATCACGAGTGTGGGCCAAAATTCGGTATGATTGGTGTCTTTATAAAAAAGGGGAAATGTAGACACAGAGACATACTTAGACCGGAAATGATATGAAGACACATAAAGAGAAGCTGGCCATGTGCAAACAAAGGTGAGAAGCGTGGAACAGGTTCGACCCTTAGCCTTCAGAAGGAACTAGCCCTGGCAGCACCTTGATTTTGAACTTCTAGCCTCCAGAACTGTGAGAGAATAAATTTGTTGTTCAAGCCACCCAGCTTGTGGTACTTTGTCACTTCGGCTCAAGCACGCTAACACCCAGGGTGGGGGGGGAATTTGTCCTCATACAGCCCCTCTATGCTATAGCTCTCCCGTAATTTAAGCCCTGCTTTAAGGAATTATTCCAGAACAATTTATATATGCTGTGATATATTTGAGAGGATAAATGTCTTTGGAAAATTGAAGTCAGTGTCGCTTAAGATGTCTAAAAAGGGAAAAAAAGCAATTGAATTGTTTTTTTCCTGGAAATTGCAGCTTTCTCTGTGTTGCATTTGTTTTTGAACATATTTGTTGGGATAATGGAAAATGACTTTATTCCAATGCATGGAGCAGAGAGTCTTGATTCTCACAATTGATTTTCTATATTTGTAATTTATACAGAAGTGTGGTAGCAAAGCCACTGGTATATAGGCAGTCCTCTTGAATTCAAAAACTTGAACTTGCTCCAAAATTGCCAATTACCTGAAAAGAAGGCTTTAAAAACAGAATTTAGAATGCTTACAAAGCCCAAAGAAATTCAGAAACCTGAAAAGGAAACAGCCAACAGCCTATATGACTGCCACTGTATTGACAGAGGCCAACAATCCTGAACATGTGGATTCTGCTGAGTAGTAAGCAGTTCTTCCAGCAAGGAGCCTCAAGGTGTGTACTTTCTGCCTAATGGATGCACAAGCAGTAAAGCGTAAGTGGGTAGTTTAACTTCTGTTTCTGCCGAAATTCCAGAAAAATGCTTTAGAGTTTTATGAAATGTAATATTGGTAGACAGTCCATATTACCATGCCAACCTCATAGAAATCCTTGAGAATCCAATCAAATCCAAGCACCACCGGCAAATCTACAATGAAAGTATTGCAACAATTTTTATATTTTCTTGCTTTAATAAATGTGGACATACTTCTGTTGCTTCAGTCAAGCCTGTTATGTGGCCCTGACCTGAAAAACACCTGGAAGTCTTCTGTGGCACCATAGTCAAGTAAATTTTATTATTTATTAATTTTATTTATAGCTTTTATTTTTCTGTTTATAATACATCTCACTGCTACGCATAGTCTTCATTGTTTATGTGTTATAATTTCATTTGTTTGTTTTTTGCCTTTGATGAGTGGAGCTTTGATTTGAATTGACTCAGAAACTGGAGCTTTGGCTTGAACCGGGTCTTTGGGTCCCAAGCACTGAAATTCCCTTGTTCTGGCCCCATGCTCAGCACTGGACAATGCAAACAGGGAGACAGTACTTTGTCTTAAGGAGTTCATAATCTTTAGAGGTTGCTTACATACTACCTAAGTAATCTCAACCAGGTTACTTTTGAAATCTTAAATTATTTATAACTTTACATGTTTGCTTTGTGAATTAAATAATATAATGTGTCTGTTATGCTTGGTATAGTGCTCAATGCATAGGATACGCTTAGTAAATATTAGTTCTCTTATTCTTCTTCCATCTATGGATAGTCGTGTGTGTGTGTGTGTGTGTGTGTGTGTGTGTGTGTGTGTGTGGTTATAGTTATGGGTATATAGACATAGATATATGGAGAGATTCATGATTCCCTTCGCCTGATATATCTTTTTGCCCAGTGGTTTATAGAGAGTCTGATTTGGAGGAGTTTTAATTGAGTTGTCGGGTGGAAAACCTATCCTGACTAGTGAAGTACAGAGAAGTATTGATTATATTATCAAGTATGGTAGGTGAAAAATGACCGACAGGATAGGCATTCAGGAGATTGTAGTTTAGAGGTATAATGCTGTTATAAATTGTAGAGGTTTTTTTTCTTCATAAAATTGTAGCAGGGACTGTATTTTTCTGGGATGGAGAGTATAACTGTCCATGTGACATAATATTTGAATCATAGTTGGCATATTTGTCTCCTAAATGTTTTCTAACTTTAGTAAACTAAATATCCAAAATCCATACAGATCTAACCCATTGTTTGTAACTACACAGATTGTTTATAGTGATGTCTTTGAGACTGAGGGGAATGATTAAATTAGAATCAATATGTTCTGCTTAATAAGACAGGGAAATATATACTATATTTGAGGCATCTTTCAGCACTTGAAAATGCAATATACTGCCTTGACTGTGCAGGATGGACTGAAATGCGCTGTGAGGGTGCCCAAGCACAAGGTGTTTGTTGAGGTGCATTACTTATCTGAGATCACCAGTGTAGGAATTAGCCATTTAGTGTGTTGGAGGCTGTAAACCAACAATGTGCTTTAAATGGGGATAATTTCCTCTTAGGGCACTTAGATATCAAAGTCTGCTTCAGGTGTTAAAGTGTCTGCTAACTGAGGAACATGACAGAATTCATTAATGAAACACGAGGATTTTTTAGTTCTGTAGCTATGTTTATATTTATATATACTCTTTTTCTTAATTTTTAATCTGTACTGTAGCTGCAAAGTCTCATCTGACTGTCATTGTTTGAAATGTAGATTTTTTTTCCTCTAATAGTTTTGGTCTGGGTTCTATGGCTTTCCGTCTTGGGAGAAATAGAACAGATCTGTCTTTTGGATTTTATTTGTAAATTAATTATGTCCTTTAAGATCTTAGGCTATGGAGAGATGATATCCTGTTTTTATTGGTTATATGAATGCTCATTTAGGGCTGTACAAAGTAGAAACAAGAAACCACTATATACTTGTTTTAGCAACCTATTCAGAGGCTTTCAGTAATTGACTTAGAAAATAGGAAACAAGTATAAACCTTTTGGTGAATAAGTTAGATGAATTGATGATGTCTTAGGTGTCAAGAAAAATAGGTCTTTTACTTTTATTACATTTTAATATGTTACTTTGTTTTGCAAAAACAAACATGCGCTCATTAAATATGAGTGTTTTGTGAGAAATACTTCATATGAATGACCATACAGATAAAAAACTTGTACTCTTCTTTTGCAAAGCAGTAAAACAGTAGTATAGAAATGTGGAAAAATAAAACAAAGGTGAAAAAATGAAATGTAATATTTATCACTTCAAGTATTCTTAATGGTCTGTTTCTTTTAATGATATCACTGTGGGCCCGGTTTTTCTGCATCTTTGTAGTATACATTTTTTGTGCATGTATCTGTTCACTTCAATTGGTCAACCCAGTTAAACTACCTTCAGTGGTAGCAATAAATAAATCTTTTGGATACAGAACAAGAAGCTAACAATTGAGTTACTTTGGATTATGACTTGTTCACATCGGTTTACCAGAATGACTGAAATTTAAGGAATCCGGCTTGAGTTAGATTGTTTCTGTTTTCATGGACAAATATCAATGGGTAAGGTGTACAAATACCAATGACCCGGTAATAGCTGGAGCTAGGGGACAGGACTTACAGGTGCCATAAACATTTGTGCCTTTTCCTAAAATAATCTTCATCATGATCAGTATTTTTCATGTCTGCATGGTTTTTGATGGAGTCAATGTTCTGTTATTAACATAGTTATAATCCTAATTGATGGAACTTTTTTTCTATTATAAATAGTGATGAGATGGATCTCTCTATATATTGCCTTTCACTATTTTTAATTATTTGTCTGGGATTTGATGGATTTATTCTCCAAAGTACTGTCACTACTTTAGATTATGGTAGTAGATGTGTTACTGTTAGTAGGACTGTAACAATTTAAAATGCCTTCAGCTGTATACGAACTGCTTCCTTATCACTATATGAACATTATCATTTTCACTTTTGTTCTTTAAAATCAATACACTTGTGAGCTTTTGGTTCAATCATTATTTTATATTCTCTTTGAGACATTTTTGTTGAGAAACCATCTAATTTCTTAGATGAACCTGTTTTTTTTCCCCAAAGCTATCACTTTGGGTTGGCAGAAAGTATCCAGATAGTTACTTAAATGCTATATGTAGAGAGCATCGATAGATGGCCCCCTAAAGATCCTGGCTCTGGGGTTAGACAGACATAAGCTGAAAGAACAATTTAGCTGCTAGATAAGGTATTTAATCTCTTTGTGCCTCAAGTCTTCATTTTCTTCATGTATAAATGCAGATGATGAATGGTGGAAGGTAGGGGGCATATCTCTTCATGTAGCTACCACTTGAAGTTCTTTGGACCTCCATGACGGTTTCCAAAATTATCACATTGTTCTAAGTGGGGGACAAAATCTCTGAATCATAGCTATGCAACTTATATAAATTAGGTAGAACCCAATCAAGTATTGTGATTTTAAATTATTTTCTATCAGCTAGAGGTATTTTTTTCTTTTGTTCTGCAGTATCCTAGCATTGTACTATGCCTCCTTTCTATAAAAGGAGATAAGAGAACAAAGTAACATTCATTTTGTCCAGGTTAGAAATGAAAGTATTTTTGGAGTTATAAGCCTTTACTCTTCCCACTTAGTGTAAATAGTTGTTTAACATTTACCATGCACCAGGTGTTGGGGAAATGACAGGATAAAATTTTGTTCAAAAGGCTTGCTTTTTATACATAAGGTTTTATTTAGTCTTGCTTTTTAAAGTGATTTTGTTTGTTTTAAAACGAAGGGCTACTAAGGAGGGGGAGATTTGAGGAAGGAGAATGAGGGCTTAGTCAGACAGTGGTTTTTCAAATCAGGGAGAGACCTGATGTGCTGTTAGACAGAAATTAGTATGCCTTACAGCCAACTCACTGGAAACTCACTCTGGTAAGCTATTCATAGTTTTTGAAATTGAAAACCTATTTTAGCTACTGATCTTAAGTATAGGCTTCTGACTGCAGAACTAGGTGCATTTTAATCATCTTTCTTCTTGAAGACAGGCATGAGAGGAAATTATATTAACCCAGCAGAGGTGTTAACGCATGCAGCCTAGACAAAGCGATGGGGAAGAAGATGTGAAGCAAGTCCTGGGCAAGAGAAACATACTGAACTGTGACTTTCCTAGCTTCAGGCAGTGAAGTTTGGTACCTTTCCAATGTGTTAGACTCTTCCTCCTCACCAGCCTACCCTTTTATTCCTGGAAAATATGTTTCTTTCAAAGAGTTGAGAAGTAATATCACTGACTAATATTTTCTTCTATTTGATTGTAAACTTTGTTAAGACAGGTTTAGGTGTGAACGTTTTTGGATCACATTTAATGGGAGAATGAGACCGAGTGTATCCAATAGGCAATGCACTCTATAAATATTTATAAAAATGAAATACCAAGGTATTCATTCATTTAGTTTAAAAAATATTTATTCAGTGTATAATATGAATCAAGCACTGTTCTTAATGCATATTATGCATTGGTGAGCAAAAGAAACAAATAACCTGTGTCCCCATGGGTTTATATTCTAGTGGAATTCATGGCAATAAATTATAAATAAAATTAGAACAAGCTTTACTGTTAGAGATATTAAGCCCCACAAGTGGTAGATTCCTTAGATGGAATTAATCTATTTAGAAAGGTTTGATATTTACTAGATGCATGAAATATGCCAACAACAGTTGAAAGTAGTTATAAACTATATTTAACTTTTCATGTTTGTATTTTTGTCTCCTCATTAGCTACACTTTTTTTGCACATACATAATTCTGCATAAACATGACCTCTAGTAAATCTTCTAGATTCTTGGAACGTGACTTCTTCCTTCGTTCTCTTCCTTTTATAGGTTTCTAGAGTGTTTTGTCTGTAGGTATTTACTATTGTATATACAGGGCTGTCATCCTAAGACATTCTGGGCTCTTTAAGAGCAAAGACTATCTTGTGTGTTTGTTGAATGAATGAAGATCCTTAAGTTTAAGTGTAAGCAACTTTTATATGTGTAGATTCACTGGATCAATTGAAATAAAATAAAATTCATCCTCAGTAAGTGTTGTAAGAAGAACTGTTAAAAGCATGCAAGGTGCAACTAGTTATAAAACTTAAGAAAATTAAATTTGAATTTGAAATATAAGAAGGTTAGAAAAGACATTGTACAGAAAGCAGTGGTCATTCTTATTGAGGGTAGAACAAAAGGAATTTAGCAGAATTATAATGAATTGTAATGAATCCATGGTCCTTATTTTTGAAAACTCTCATATTGTTATGTTTAGAATTGCTTAAATAGGTTCTAAAATAAAGGAAGAGGAAAAAACACTGGGCTGTGGTGACCTAATGAAAGCTTGTGGCCAAAGAAAACCATGGTCATAAAATGTGGACATTTATATTTCTGCTAGGAAGGTTATAAACCAGTGACCCTGAGTTAGGAGTGTGTTGCCCCTTCCTGGTGTGTGTGTGTGTGTGAGAGAGAGATAGGATGCTTAGGGGAAGGATGGCGTGGGAAGGGAGAAGGGAAGAAGGCAAGGTGATGACAGATAAAATGACATACATATGCTTACTTCTGTGGTTTGACTTTCTTCTTAGAATGGGCTGTAAGAATTGGCTATAAAGTAAACTAGGTTTCTTTTCTGAGAGTAAATTGGTGCTTAGTCCCAGGCAGGAAACCAAGAACTCACATATGCTTATAGGGTAGAGGAGAAGAGGGACTGAGGCAAGCAGCGTGCCTTCACCTTGTGCAAGCCAAACCCTGGCCCTGGTTTCACTGGTGTGATTTTCCTGATGTTATGGGAGAAGCCAAGAAAAGGTCCAAAGCCCTAGAATATTGAATGCCTTTCAAGAACAAAAAAGAAGGCAGGAGCTCTGAGCAGTTTTTGATTATAGGAGATATTCAAACTATGTGTATTTGTCTAAAGCTTATCTCACTTTAGAGTTTACTAAAGTTAAAAAGTAATGATATTCTGTAATTGACAGTATGTAGTTATTTTCATAAATATGCTAGAAAGTGTATGTTCAGTGTGGTTGCCTCCAAATCCTCTCATGTTATGATTGGCATCTAGAACATTTTCCTACAAATAGAAGGCGTTCACAATTGGTTGATTAAACATGGTTGCACAAAAAGGAATTCATATGTTGGGAGGAAAATTTTCCATGCATCAATCACTGTTAATTTTGGGAAACACTTGCCAAATTCTTTGGATGTACTTTAAAATCAGATTGATCCTCATTAATCACAGATACTTTAAGACTCCTTCATGTAGAGAGGAAAGCAAATTCTGTTTCAAGGCTTTACCTTTCTTCAAAAAACTTTTTTTCTTATTATTCTGCACAGAAATGTTTATTAGAAGGAGAGAACACGGTGAAAATAGCACTTGTCTTACAGTCAGGAGACCTGGGTTCCTATCTTAGGCTCTTTAGCTGTGTAACAACACTAGGCAAGTTGTCTAACTTCTGTGCAAGCCAGTTTCATTGCCTATAAAATGAGACCTTTTGAACTATAATAGTTGACATCCAAAATAGTAATTCTATTCAAGTAACCATAAATGAGTCTTTTGAAAATATTTAATATTTGATGATATTAAATATCATTGGCAAAAATTTTGCAAGGATTTCTCTGAAAGCTAAGATTGTGGTCAAGTGGAAGAAACTGATTCAATTTCTCCAACCTAGCACTCCTCCAGTAAGTCAGTGAATGGATAGAGTCTTCTAGGGATTCTGTGCCATTTCAGAATTACCTTGAATCACCAAATGATAGATTTGACTCCAACAGTTCTTGGCAAACCTTTAAAGAAACTGCACGAATCGGTTTTACTACTCACCAACAGTAAACCTTTGTGTTTCTATGTAGGAACCTCCAGCAAGCAGCCGTGTGGGAGCACAGAAAAAGCCTGAAGTCAGTCAGAGAAATCGGGAGATTCTGTTTCATTAGCATTATTCCTGTGTTGCTTCTTGCCTTCATTCATGAAAACAGCATTATTCGAAGGGAAATGTGCACTAGCATCTCTGTGACGTTAGAGGCCGGCTGGGGTGTCAGAAAGGACACCAGTCTGAGATTTGTTAATATGAAAGCCCTGTTTATGTATCTGATTTGAACAGTACTCTGACAGTGGAACCAAAATGATGGCAGTTAAATATAGCTGCACCAAAGGGTTATCAACTTCATTTCAAAGGCCCTTTTCCTGGTTGAGTTGAATGTTCTTTAATTTTTAACTTTAGATGTAGCTATTTTCTATAATGCCAGCCTTCTGTGATCTTTGAACAGTGTAACATTATTCAAGAGGGAAAAAAAAGCATCTTTAGAAATCTGCCAACTTCATATCACGATCTTCTCTAAGTTTTTTCTGCTCTTGAATCCCATAGGTCATTTTCAAGTTGTTAGCAGCAGTTGTTAGCAAATCGAAATTAAACCAAAATATAATTCTTTTATATGCTCACTTTCTGGGATGGTCTTCACATTTCAGTTTTAGTTCCTATACTGAAAGAGTTCAGCAGTTCGATAAAACCTTATGAATGTTCTACCTGGGGATAAAAGGATGCTTAAGCCATGCTCCCACCCTGGGGGACTAGTGAGTGCCTGGGAATTATTCACAAAAGGAGAATATTTCAAAATGATGGAGTAAGGAAGATTCTTTGCTTGACCAAACTTGAGTCAGGCTCCTGAACCTTCTCTTAGGCCCATCTGTCATTTCCCTGTAAAATATAGTTGTAGCAAGAACCCTGCTAAGTCAGTTTAACCAGAACCTTCCCTTCACACCTTTGATATCTGATCGGGCCCCTCATCCTTCACCATCTTACAAGTGATGTATGATCACTCTGGCTTGTCAGTAAAAATCCTGTTAGGTTGATTTAGCCAAAACTCCCCTTACTCTTGATGGTTCTTCTTAATATTTTCCATCCACTGCCCCCCACCTCCCACTTCCTTAGCCCTTGCTCTTTGCTATGTATTTGGAATTAAGCCCAACTCTATACTGAGGTCTCTTATTCCTTATTGCAGTATTGCTGAGTAAAATCTGGTTTTATTGCATTAGCCACTGTCCAGCTGGTTTTTCTTCGACAGTTATAGTGTCAAGACTCAGATCAGATAGAATCAGGTTCATCATTGCAGCCCCTGACCACTCACCCAGGCCAGTAAGTACTTTTGAACCTTTTGTTTTCACTGTTGATTGACTGATTGGGGATCCATTGGTGAATCTCATTCCTAAACCCTTGCTTTGTTCAAACATCTAATGAAGCTAATAGGGACAGATTTTGATTCTAAGACTGAGAATACTCTAGAAGCTGGGTTAAAGTCCTACATAGACAGAGACTGGGTTAGAGTCCTAGGCTTCTCAGTTTGTGAGAGGCTGGTCTCTGTGAGCAACTGAAGCTGTGTTAGCATTATTGTGGTATTTGGATGCTTTTGTAAAAGTGCTTCCTCTAAGGAGAAATTCATGCAAATGACTCTGATAAGTAGAGGTTTCTGATAACCTTAAAATCATACCACTGAACTGATTGGGAGCCTGGCTGGCTCGGTGTGTACAACTTGCAACTCTTGACCTTGAGGTTGTAAGTTCAAGCCCCACATTGGGTACAGAGATTACTTGAAAGATAAAATCTTTAAAATCATACCATTGAACTGAATAAAAAATTTCAGTTATAGGAAAACTGGATTCCATAAAACTTCTCTCCCAAGATCAAGCAAACCGAGAATTAAGTATTTGGAATTAAATAAACTGACAAAGATGACTACATTTTAATGATTTTTTTGTTTGAAATATTGCTGGTTCTTTCATCTTGTTTTCCAGACTTAAGGAAACCTTTTTTCTCTTAAGCTTTGTGTGACCTACAACAGTTTGCTAGATTATACCTTTGTAGACAAGATTGAAACATTTCTTTTACTCCTTATCTGATCCCTCTGGAATTTAGGAACTTTTATCGGGTATTCGTATTTTCATGGGAATATAGTTATTTGCATAAGTTTAGTAAGAATTTGTTGTTTTTACGACAGGACACAATTGGACACATTGGTTATAATACCAATGAAACCTCATATTTGTGAGAAATGTGTATATATTTTAATATAACCAGAAGTTTTAAGGAGCTATGGTTGACTTTATGGAGTAAACAAAGCCCCGCTTTGAAAAACTGCCTGGTATCTTGCTTGTAAAGCCCAGCTTTACAGATTAGTTAGGAAGGTCACTTCCTGGCAGGCCCAGGAACCTCAGGATATTTGGAGGACCTCAAGAAGAAAGGAATTCATTTAAATATGTAGGTATTACAGGCAGAGTCTGGTGGTGACTCCTTTGCATGGATTCCTAGCCTTGAGAGGCTTTTAAAGTCCAATCTGAAAGTTTGAGCAGAGCAAACTCAAAAGACCTGTGTAATCAATCACTATTCTTGCTACATTTATGTAAATAATCAGGCCATGTTTAGTGAAAGTAGACTTATTTTCCAAACAAATTAATCTTACTTTGATTCTCTTTTTTATAAATGGGAGGTACTGTAGAGAGAAAAATTACATTTCAGTGGAAAATTTAGCATACCTTTAAACTCTAGTCCTGTTCATTGTCTTAAGGTTTTGTTATCTACCTGTAAACTAGACTGGATCTTGAATTCTAGTCTCCTCCCATATTGGACTACATCTCTCCAAATTAATGCCATTTTTTTCTCCCTTTTGACTTGGAATCGTTGAGAACTAAAACTGTCTTTTCCCAAAGCCTTGCAAGCTGAAATTGGATGATTTGCAAGGGACTTTCAAGGAAGTCATCATAACAGATCATGTATGGGTAACCTTTGTGCCCACTGCTGTATGGGGCACTCAGAAGGTTCACCAACACACCCATACCATCACGAGAGACATTCAGACTGCAAACTGAGTAATCTGTTGGGTTGTCAGAACTGTCCTCACCCCACCATCTAATGTTACTTCAAGTCCAACACCTAGAAATCTTGACTGGTTAACCTCTGGAGTTTGAAATGGAATTTTTAACTGTTAAGGTTTGTTTTTCTTTTACTTTCATATAAACGCGCTTTGTTAAATGCCTGAATTCTACCATCATCAACAAAATACCTTTTACTACCAAGTCACAACAGATGATCAACTGACCTTAGTGAACAGAAGGCAACTAAATGAGAAACAAACTTGTATTCTTCTTTTCTTCAAAGGAAATAATGTCTCTTCTTTCCTTTGAACAAGAATGAAGACTGACAAAGATTCTTTGCTTGACCAAACTTTAGCCGGGATCTTAAATCTCTTCCCAGGCCCTTCCTAGGCTCTTCTGTGCATTTCCTTGACTCCTAGGTCAGTTTAACCAGAATCTCCCCACCCTTGATTTGAATACCCTCAATATCTGGTGATCAGGTTCTTTATCCTCCACCAGCCCCCAGATATTATCTGATCACATTGGCTGGTCTTTGGCAAGAATCCCTTTCATCCAACCCTTTCATTCCATTGCCCCTATGGTTCCTCTTAGTAATTTTCCATCCACCGACCCTACCTCTGCTCATTGGCTCTAAATTCCCATTTGCTCAGGCTATATTTGAAATTGAGCTCAGTTCTCTATTAAGGTCTCTTCCTCTATTGCATGGTCCTGAATAAGATCTGTTTTTTCCTGCTTTAACTACTGTCCAGCTCTGGTTTTTCCCTGACAAAGTGAAGAGATAAAAGGCAGGGTTGGGAATGCAAAACTCAGAAATCAAAGAAACTGATCTCATTGCATCACAGCCTGGTTTGATATGCCTCACAGTGTTGCTCTGCTTCCCACCTTCCCAAGCATTAGCAGCGCTAAGAACTTTCCCTTTCCACCAATATCTTGGCACACTAGTGGTCTGGACTCTGCCCCTGTGCTCTGTTTGCAGATCTCCACCCCAAGGGTTTCTGAAACTGTTTCCTCAGATGTCGATCACTTGTCCATGGAGCAGTTGCTGTATGGGATGAACATGGGCATCAGGGTCAGTGACTCTTGCAGGTCGCTGAGTTGTCAGAGAGGACTCATGAAGGCACAGATTGCTGCTGGGCACTGAGGGTCTTCAGTAGTAGTGACAGCAGTATCTTTTTGGCTGCTGTTATTGCTGTCCAGTGGCTATGCTGTCCAGTGGCTGCTATGCTGGTCCAGTGGCTAATATTTAGAATTGGTGAGTGTGGGTATATAAAAGTTGCGGTTCGATTCAGGAACAAGTTTATTATATTCTAAATGTCTTAGGACTCTCCTCTCTAGGGTGGGAAGGGGGTCGAAATTCTACCTCAGACAAGGCTTTATTTAAAAGAGAAAACAGGGGCGCTTGGGTGGCTCAGTCGGTTAAGTGGCCAGCTTCAGCTCAGGTCATGATCTTGTGGTCCGTGAGTTCCAGGCTTGCATCAGGCTCTGTGCTGACAGTTCAGAGCCTGGAGCCTGCTGTGGATTCTGTGTCTCCCTGTCTGTCTGTCCTTGCCCCACTAATAGTCTGTCTGGTCTCTCTCTCTCAAAAATAAAATAAAGACAGTAAAAAAAAAAATTTAAAGAGAAAACAAAGCATTAGGTTACATGCCACGTATTTAGATCATTCAGCATTGGAGCATTCAGCATTGTTATGGGAAATCCTTTTGACCATTCAGTTTTTCACTTTGGAAAGAAACAACATTTGCCCACTTATCTAGCTGAAAAGATTGATTCTCATTAGATACAGGCTAACTGTAAGTTAATAAAATTGTTTTTTACAAATAAAACTTAGTAATTGTGTTAGGTCCTGTCACTGATGAATAAAATGATAGAGGCATTTTTCCTTTATTTTGTAAGTATTTAGAACATTATTTATGATAATGTGGTTTGGCTTAGAAAATATTCAACTATACAAGATAGAATTGGTGAATAAAGAATAAATGGGTTAAAAATACTGCCTAGAAAAATCACAAGCTGAAAACAGGGGATGAGCTGTTTTAATAAGATTAGGGACACCAGGTGCAGAGACATTACAAAGATAAGCTGGGACAACCTTGAGGTTCAACCAAGAGGAGAGATAAGAATGACCTCTGGATAAATGAAAAGATAGAGTTGCAGAAAATGAAACTAGTATCTGCAGAAAAGTTCCCTAAAGCCATCACTGCAGAAATTGGGATCTAAATGATTGTATTCCACCATTAAAAACAAAAACAAAAAAACCCACGAACCCAAAAACAAACACACACACACAAAACTGCCCAAGCTGTATGCTTTACTATGGCAAAATTAGACTCTTGCTCAACTGTTCATCATTGGTGTCTATGAATAGAGGATTATTCTGTGTTTGATGCACAGATATTAAAAATTACAATTAACCCTTCTCTTCCTGCTCATCTGTTGGCAATAAATGTCTATTATTTTTAACTTAACTGGATGTATCAAATTTATTTACCATGAATGCTGTTCAAAGAGAAATGTAGTTATATTAGAGGAAAGCTTCATTTTCGGGTTTGAAAATCCATGCTTAGTTCAAATTAAGCCTCTACCAATGTTCTAGACAGATCACTGGATCTCAGAGAAGCTGTTTTCTAACTGTAACGTAGGTCGTGTGTGTGTGTGTGTGTGTGTGTGTGTGTGCGCGCGCGCACGTGCATATGCATGTGTGTGGGTGTTAGAATTCTTTCCTCTGTTTTTTTTTTCTAATAAAATTTGTATTTTAAAATAAATTTAGGGGGCGCCTGGGTGGCTCAGTCGGTTAAGCGTCCAACTTCAGCTCAGGTCATGATCTCGTGATTTGTGAGTTTGAGCCCTGTGTTGGGCTCTGTGCTGACAGTTCACAGCCTGGATGGAGCCTGCTTTGGATTCTGTGTCTCCCCCTCTCTCTGCCCCTTGCGTGCTCACACTCTGTCTCTCTCTGTCTCTCAATAATAAATAAATGTTAAAAAATAAATAAATAATAAAATAAAATAAATTTAGACTTATCACATTACAGTTAGTTGTCATATCACCTTAGCTTCTCTCTACTACAATGACAGTTTCTCAGATTTTCCTTGTTTTTTGTGACCTGACACTTTTGTGGTGTATCAGTCACATGTTTTTGTAGAAAGACCCTTAATTGGAATTTGCCTCATGTTTTTCCTCATGAGTAGACTGAGGTTATGAGTATTAAGAGGAAGACCACAGGAGCGCCTGGGTGACTGAGTTGGTTAAGCGTCTGACTCTTGATTTCAGCTCAGGTCATGATCTCACAGTTCATGGGATTGAGCCCTGCGTCGGGCTGTGTGCTGATTGTGTGGAACATGCTGGGATTCTCTTTCTCCCTCTCTCTCTGCCCCTCCCCTGCTCTCTTTTTCTCTCCAAAATAAATAAAATAAACATTAAAAAAAAAGAAAAAAGCCACAGTGGAAAAGTACCATGTTCATTATATGGTATTAACAATACTGTCAATATGACTTACCTCTGTTGATGCCTGTCTTGAACATTTGGCTGAGGTAGTGTTTTTCAGGGTTCTGTGCTGTAAAGTTACTCTTTTCCCTCTTCCCTGTTGTACTCTTTGGAAAGAAGTTATTATGCAGAGCCACGCTCAAGAAGTGGGGGATTATGTTCTACCTCCAGGAAGATCCAATTTTATAAGGGATATTGTGACAACTAAATGTATACAAATGCATATAAAACTAAATGTATATAAAAGGATTGAAAAAACATACGGTGTCATTTAAATGAATATTATTAGTGACAGTCATAGTACTGAGAGTGTCAAATGGCTGCTGGGTGTGCTGTTTAACCAGGATTTCTACAAATAACTGACAAGTATATTATAAAATTGAGGGGGTAGATGGAAAGAAAGAAAATGAATTTTAATTAAGGAAGCAACTGTCTTCCTAAAGAACTGCCGTCTCAGAATTTCATTTCCACTCTTTACAAGTATTCTGCAGTAGTTCACAGACATGTGCTCATTTATTTTTCAAATCTATTACTCAGTTAGCAAATGTTTTTTTTTTCAAATCTGTTTGTCTTGAACCAGATAAATCAAGTTACCTAATTTGCATTATCATTTTAGGTACCAAATTTTTACAGACTCCACCTTTACAATCAGTCGATTTATAACCAACTTATATATTTTGCTAAGTAGGCTTCATGGCTAACACAGAGCCCAGTACAGGGCTTGAACTCATGACCCTGAGATCAAGACCTGAGCTGAGGTCAAGAGTCAGACCCTTCACCGACTGAGCCACCCAACCGTCCCTAACCAGTCAACTTTTTAGTGTGAGCTAGAATGATAACGAAAATATGGAGAGAATGCAACCCAATTATGATATTTTTAGATGCACCCATTGGATATGAAAAAAAGAACAAGAATGAAAAGCCATTCTTTTTAAAAATGCTTATTTATTTTGAGATAGAGAGCACGAGCAAGGGAGAGGGGCAGAGAGAAAGGTAGAGAGAATCCAAAGCAGGCTCCACACTTAGCATGGAGCCCAATGCGGGGCTTGATCTCACAACCCTGAGATCATGACCTGAGCTGAAATCAAGAGTCAGTCACTTTACCAACTGAGCCACCCAGGCACCCCTGGAAAGCCATTCTTATATAGCAAGAATGAGTGACAGCAACCATCTAGATTTTATATATATATATATATATATATATATATATATATATATATATCCTGAAATTTCATTCCAAAGTAAATATCCATGGAAAATTGCTTTTGGTGCACAAGTGTACTCAATGTTCATTCAACAAAAACTATAAAAAATATTATAAGAAAACAGTGGCGTTTTAATTCCTTATTTACCTAAGACAATAGGGAGAATTGTCAGAAAAGAACTGGTAGTATACTTTTGGGAAAAATGCAATGAGTGGAAAACAATGATAAAAGTTAGAATTGTAGGGGCTCCTGGGTGGCTTACTCGGTTAATTGTTCATCTCTTGATTTAGGTTCAGGTCATGATCTCAAAGTTCATGAGTTCCATGATCTCAAAGTTCCATGTCCAGCTCTGCACTGACAGTGCAGAGCATGCTTGGGATTCTCTCTCTCTCCCTCTCTCTGTCCCTCCCCTGCTCATGCGTTCTCTCTTTCTCGCTCGCTCTCCCTCTCTCTCAGAATAAATAAATAAACTTTAAAAAAAAGCTAAAATTGTTGGGGCACCTGGGTGGCTTAGTTGGTTAAGTGCTCTTCTTTGGCTTAGGTCGTGATCTCATGGTTTGTGAGTTCGAGCCCCGAATCAGGCTCTCTGCTGTCAATACAGAGCCTGCTTTGAACTTTGAATCTTCTCTCTCTCTCTCTCTCTCTCTCTCTCTCTCTCTCTCTCTGCACCTCCTTTGCTTGCACCCTCTCTCTCTGTCTCTCAAAAATAAACTTAAAAAAAAAAACTTAAAATTGTAAGTGGTCAATACTTAGGAATGGAATTTGGCTACTAAATGTATATATAGATATTTACATGAAATGTAGGAAGGAAGGAAGGCCTGTATTTTTTATTTGTATTCTTTTTTTTTTTTTTTTGAGAGAGAGAGAGAGAGAGAGAGAGCGCACGCATGTGCAGAAGTAAGTGGGGGGTGGGGTGGGCAGAGGGAGAAAGAATCCTAAGCAGGCTTCATGCCCAGCATGGAACCTGACACAGGGCTCAATCCCATCACCTTGAGATCATGACCTGAGCCAAAATCAAGAGTCAGACACTTAACCGACTGAGTCACTCAGATGCCCTAAGAAGGCCTGTATTTTTATTCATTCCTTATTTTACGTAGAAATGTATGTATAAAATCAACAAAAATCAGTGGTCCATACCGTTTGTCAAATGTTTTCATTCAGAGTCTTTCAGCAATTAACTTAGAGCCTGGGAATTACAAATTTGCCATAGGGCCACGATTAGTTTGGAAATTCAAGGTCAGTTTTAAGAAGAATTCCTTCAAATCCAAAATAAGAGTACTGTGCAATCCGGTGCGGCCCTTGCTATTGAAAGGAAGCAAGAGGTAGTGTGAAGACAGATTTGGTTGTGAATCCCAGATCATTCGTTTTTTAGCTGTGTGGTTTTCAAAAAACCGCTTAGCCAGTCTGTGCCTGTTTTGTATGTGCAGAGGCCTAAAGACGGTGTTTGTGAAGTGACCAGTACATGGTAAGTGCTCATTGAAGAGAGTCTATTATTGGAATTTATGTTTGATACTGACTTCTGGTTTATATGACTGCTACTTCACCTTATCTTCTTTTGAGAAAGTAATTGAAAAATGCTTTGTTCTTATTTTGAGAAAGTAGGTATTAAAAATTGCCAGATTTCTGAGGCTAGAAGTACATACACCACTCAAGGAAATTAATGTTCTAATTGGATAATCAATTATATTGCTTTGACTGGACCAAAGTATTAAGACTGGATATCCTGAGGAGAATTTTAAGTTCGTTTAATTTTTATTATGCACTTAAAATTGTGTGGGGAGTGTAATTAAAAATTCTGGAAGATAATGTAAACTATATTTTAAATTCCTGCACCTATGTTAAATTTTGTAACACTGTATTCTTTTCTCTAAGAAGCAGAAAAACACTTTTTTTCCCCTGAAACTTCCATATTAAAAATGCTATTCAACTTTAATTTTACCTCCATCTTGATATTAGATTTTGGAACTTTATTTCTTCATTCTTTGTGTTTGACAGCTAGAGTATTGGTTTGTTTTTAATGAAGCTGGGAGAATAGTTGAAAGGGGAAATAAGTAAAATGCCTTTGCTATTCAAGAACTGAGAGTGTAGGCAATAATGAAAATCTTCCTATTAACTGTAGTGATTGAGAAATCAGTTGGAGTGCTGTAATTGTCCATTAAGATAATGAGCACCATGAGCTGGAAACAGCATGTGTGGAAGAGGGGCTAGTACGATGCCCCATAGGGAAACTGCAACTATCAGAGCGTCATAAAAACCAAAGCAGTATAAAATTACATCAAAGAGTTACAGACACTGGGGCTACTTTGATAAATTTCAGTGGCCTCTTAATGACACTCTTAAACATGTTTAATATGAATTTTAGGAGATAAAATATTTTCATTTACCATTTATTTTTTTGCATATTTTATATTAAGTTGGCTATATTGTTAATAATTTGGTCATTGCTCTACAAAACAATCTGATTTAATAGTTGAGCTCCCTTTGGGATTTCCCAAGGAAAAATAAAATTGCTCACATTTGATTAAGTGGTTGCAAAATAAAATTAATAGTAGCAGTGTCACCTTTAAACTTTTATGGTTTTTTATTTAAGGAAATGAAAAGTTTGGAACTTTTTAACCTTCTTAATATTAGTACTTAATAGAAGAATTATTTAGAGTGTCTTCCTTATGCTGCCATTATATCAGGTGCTTGGAATTGAAAACTAAGAAAGATATGATACCTATGCTCCGTTTATAATAAAAAATACACACACACACACACACACACTTGTGCAATATGTTCTATATAGTTGAGCTTTATACAGAGCTTTGCAAAATTTCTGGTTAGGGAGCCATTAAGTATTAAAGATTTCTGAAGTTGTATCATGAAAATGCAATAGAAATTTGAGAGGCAGAGTGGAGCATTTGATCACTGAAAATATGTGTTTAACCAAGATATTAAGACATGAAATAATTTAGGAATGGGATTGTTGTTCTCTATGGCTAGAGCCTATTTTCAATGATGGGGGTAATAGAAGCAGCTGATAGAAAAGTAGGTAAGATGGTTACAAAGGTGAATATTTGCTTATATAACTAGACTATTAAGGTGTGCAAATAGCATCAAAACGAAGTAAAATATATTAGGAACATTATATTTAATTAAGCACTTTAGTACTTGTTGAAAAACAATCTTAAAATCTGCTTCCTAGCTGAGCTGTCTTGCTTTGGAATATTAGAAACATACTTTGTTGGACAGAGACACAATTCCATGTTTATGCCAACCCTTCTGCTCCCTTTTCTGATTTTTGTCTACCCTAGCAGCTGGACTCTGGTGCAGGGTTGTACAACGACAAGGGTTCTTGCTTCCTTTCCTCTTAAAGTCACTGCCTGGAGGAGATGTTGGCTGAGGAAAGGGGAATGACACTCCAGAGAAATACTTGTCTGGCCAGGAGGAAGGACGTTCTCAGGTGTTGGTCAGCAGAATGTGGCTTCTGTTCCTGAATCAGTCCGAGTTAAAGGTCCCTCTTGACATAAGGATGTTAAAATGGGGAGATTAACCCAGGAGTCAGAAAGGGTGGGTGTTCTTTTAACGATTAGGAGATACATCTCTTTTTTAGGCTGGGAATGTGATATAATTAGAATATCTGAAAAGTCTTTATTACTTTTTTTTTTTTGCATCTCTACTGCATTTTAGCAATTCATCAGGCCTCTGCTGGACCTAAAGGCAGTGACTAAGAACTGTTTAAGTCCTAGGCAGTTGTTCAGCACTCCACAAAAGTGCCCTTTTTCTGATCAGGACCCACTATGTTCATTCTTGCCTCTCTGACTTCCACATTTGGCTCTTAAGTCAATCTCAGTCCCCATCAGGTTGACCCTCTTTCTGTTGACCTTCCTCTACCCCAGGTATTTCAAATGACATTGTGAACCTTGACTTATATAGCTTGTGGTTTTATCTGCCTTTGCCCACTGGTGTCCACTGTTGTCTCTAGGATTACTAAATTGCTGGTTCCAGGCTTTGCTGAAAATCTCTAAACTTTGGTCTATACCAGCCAGCTTATTTAAAGAGATGTGTTGCTAATAGGCTTTTTTTCTCCTTTTAACAGATCAAATATGAGATTTTCCTCCAAATCCTAACAAGTAGCATTTCAGATTTAATTTGATGAAACTACTCTTAAGTCCTGGATATTGGCTAATAGGGGAAACACACTTAAAGTTTATTTTTAACTATGTCCAACACAACACTGGGAACAAAAGTATTTCCATCAACTTCTGCCTGAGGGTCACTTCTCTTTCTCCTGTTCTCAATTCAAAAATCTACATGCTACCACATTACACCAAGCAAGTCCTTCTGTGTATATTGTGATGAGCAGATGTGTGAGCAACTATTGTCCTTGGAAATCCGGAACGGAAATACTGGAAAGCGTGGAAGCCGTGGGGCTTAATCCAGGAGGATTAAGGGAATGGATGTTCTCCAATAATGAGGCAGAGGGGCACCTGTGAGAATGTATGCCTTTAATGGACACTTTAGCTTTTTTCTCCCTGCCTCTATCTTCTATATCTCTGAAATTTGTCTTTACATATTCTATTTATTCCTACCCAATGCTTTGGGGGAACACTCCTTAATCTATATTGCCAGTTCACTAATTCATTCTTCACCCCAAACCATTATACTCTTCAACAAATATTTTGAGTTTATTATTTCTAGTTATATTTTGTGCACCCAATATCTCCAGTTGTGTTTTTTTTTTGTTTTACCTTCTTCTGCCTGCTGAAATATTCACATTTTTCTCTTATCCTTTAATGATACTCTATACACTTATTTAAATATTTGTCCTGCTTTGATTAATTAATTCTACATCATATGGTACAGATGGTTTTGTACATGGTCTTTCTTCTACAAAGGTTGTGCTGTAGGTGGGTGAAATCTCCGGAGGTTATCAGCTAATGAAGCCCCATTCTCAGTTTGTGTCTCCCAGTCTTTGGAAGTTGTGTGTGTGGATGGAGGTAGAACCTCAGGGTAGCGAGTGTTATAATGTGGAGAGATTTTTAAAATATCCATGCTTTGGTGAGTCTCTCCCTCTCCCCTAATTCTAATTCTGATTCAGTTGGTCTGGTATGCAGCCCAAGCTTTTTCAAAGCTGCCTTGGTAAAGTCAATGTGCAGCCACATTCAAGAACCCCAGAGTCCTAAGCATTGTGGTGAGACATGGTCATGGGAGGAAATGCTTGGGGACAGCTGGGTACACGTACTCTGTCATGTGTTCCCATGACTTTATTACTGCAGCTGGGAATGGTAATGAAGTGATTAACGATCTGTCCAGAGCAATGTGGGGAGAAGAGACCACCGATATAACCTGAGCCTGTCCTCCACCCGTGACCCAGGACTTGACTCTTCTCTGGACTGCTGCATTTGGAATTGCCCCAGGGATTTCCCACCTTTTATTATCAGTCTGCCTCTCCTGTTATGCACCCTCTCCTGGATGGGTGGGAAAATCTTCTTGTTGGGAAGCACAATGTTGAGTTCCCTAGTATGTTAGCCTTGCCCTACGAACAATGGCAGAAAATGCATAGGAACAGCCACTGCTGTGCAAGGGAAGACTCTGGTATCATGTGTTTCCCGATGGCTGTCACTTCTTTATACCCCCCCCCAGGGACCTTGTCATCTGTTTCTGAAGACTAATATAATGATAACAATTTACATTAAAGTGAGAAAATTCTAAATATGACAAGATTTAAAAGTGCCTTATAGTAGGAAATATTCTTGTATAATATTTACACTGGAAATATTCCAATAAATCATTTAAATTTTTCCTATCATATTAAACAATGTCTTCTGAGTACATTTTAAACATTTAGTGAAGAGTTAAGGTAATCATAGTGAGTATTACTGACTTTGCCCCATTATGCCTTTGTAGTTCTTGGAGCTGTATGATGGTTTTATCCTCCATTAGTTGGTTATTATTATTTCGTATGGCCTTCGGAACTGCTCTCTCTGATTCTCTATTTTATTCCATAATAGTTTACATAAAGGGATATCCATTCTACTTAGAATCATATAAAAAAGAGTAAATACATGCAGACTGAGACTTAATTTGAGGAATGAAACTCAGTGCCCAATTTTGTGAAATTTATTTTCATGCTTTTGGGAAACAACGTTTGCCATATTTCTTGTTATAGAATTATGTTCAGATAGTTGGATTTACTGGATTTAAATACACACTGGAAGAGATAGATGGTTACTCTAATTAAACTGTACCACATGTGTCCTGATGGACTATTTCTTTAAACAACAGTAGGATTAAATCCCCCAATCCACACTACACTGCATATAAGCACATCACCAATCCTTTAACATATATTCTGGTCCCATCAAACATTTCCATAAGAATTCTGCTGGCTATTGAGATAAAAACTGGGCTGGGTGGTGTTTATCATTCAGTAGGTTTTTATAGGAACTCTGTGTACAGATGATATGATACTAAACTGAAATTTTCTTTTCGACTGTCTTAATAGTTATCGTGAGATAGCTGCACAGTCTTAAAGGTGACCAGATTGGTCACTGTGCTCATTATTTTACCTGTCACACAGAGGCATTCATACACTCTGTTCTTTAGGTGTGGTGTACAAGGTGTATGTAGGTGTATGTTAGTGAATCGGATATGACCAAATTGTTTGATGGATTCCCTTTTCTAGATATAAAAAAGGGTTTATGAAAACATTTGGTCTGCAACTGAATAAGTCACCTGAATGATAAACATTACATTTGAATATAAAATACATTCTTATACAAATGACATCAAAATCAAAATCTAGATATCTTTATGATTTCCTCACTTTTCTTTTTTCAACCTGTATGCCATTAAACTGAAATAAAGCAGGAACACTTCACATAGATACTTGATTAAAATAGGTCATGGGAACACCCTGTAATATTTTTTGCAATGCATGGTTTACACAGAAGAACTTATTTGTGTTATGGAATGTGATGTTTTGCAGTCATACCTTCCAATAGGATAATTTAATGCCCACGAGGCAAATGAAATGTACCATTAAATATAAATATATTCTTACTGAAAATGGCCAGTTTACCCTCTGATTACTCAAAATTTTGGCAAGGCAAATATAAGCACTATTTTAGTCAGAATGGTAATAGTTTGCTTTATACTAGTGCTTATCAAAAGATCTTTTAAAATGTCATCTGACTTTGAAATCCTTTTCACTATATGTACCGTTAGAGGCAGAGCACTAGTAGAACAGAGAAAATCGAGGGTAGAAGCATAAAGTAATCCATACCATGAAATCTTTACATTTTTTTCCTGAACCGTGTAGATATCATTACGTTGCCTTGAAAATACTGTATTAATGTTGTCAAGGAGGTTTAAATACCCAAGATAGGCCATCTTTTATATCTATTTAATTTTATTTAACATTTTTTGAATGTTTATTTTTGAGAGAGAGAGAGAGAGAGAGAGAGAGAGAGAGAGAGAGAGAGAAGAGTGTGAGCAGGGGAGGGGCAGAGAGAGAGGGAGACACAGCATCCAAAGCAGGCTCCAGACTCTGAGCTGTCAGCACAGGGCCCGACACAAGGCCTGAACTCACCAATTAATTGTGAGATCATGACCTGAGCTGAAGTTGGACACTCAACCGGCTGAGCCACCCAGGCACCCTAATAGGCCATCTTTTAAATAAAATGTAACTAATACTATTTTATTTTATTTTTATTTTTTTTAACATTTATTCATTTTTGAGAGAGAGAGAGAGAGAGAGAGAGAGAGAGAGAGAGAGAGAGAGAGAATATGAGTGGGGGAGGGGCAGAGAGAGAGGGAGACATAGAACCCGAAGCAGACTCCAGGCTCTGAGCTGTCAGCACAGAGCCCGAAGCAGGGCACTCACGGACCGCGAAGATCATGACCTGAGCTGAAGTCTGACGTTGAACCAACTGAGCCACCCAGGTGCCCCTAGTACTATTTTAAATATTACTCAAAATATATCATGAAATCACTGATTGCTCTTATGTTTGATAGTTAACACGCTACAAAATATCTAATTTTAGGTAACTGTGTAGCCACTGTGGACTTTTTCTACTGAGAAAAGGTGGATTGAATTTTGTCTCTGGTGTTAGCTCTACAATGTTTCATTAAAGCTTCAATGTGATCAGTCTGTTTTTGACCAAAATTGAGTTTCTCCCTGTAAAAAGTGCTGCCCACGTTACAGAAAAGCTGTAAAAGATGCCATCTTCAGACTACACTAAACAAATCAGAACTCTCCAGTTGCTTATCTGAAAAAAGAATGATTTTTTTCCCAGTCTTATTGCATCCTTGACCTTATCATTTTGGTGGACTCGGCTGAGAATCTTTTAGCTTACTCCATGTCATGCCAATGTGATCTTCTGTATTTCTCTTATAATCTTTCCAGAGAAATACAATATTCCAGCTGTTCGTTCTTCCTTTGAGGCAGGTCCAGTGGTAAAGGATTTCTCTTTGCCTTATGCAGGGTCTTTCTGGGAGAGGCCAGCTCAGCTGTCAAAATAGTTGATTTCTGTGCCTGTCAGAGAGTGCATCCATACTACTGCCAAACTCAGTGTCTGATATTTTAGGGACTCCTAAGGTCATCTACTTATACTACCCTCTGACTTTTCACAGTGAGACATAGCTTGTGTAGTTATTGGTTCCCAAGCAGGGAGGACCTTGCATGGTAGAAAGTGTGATATAGGTACGTAGGTGTGTGTGTGTGTGTGTGTGTGTGTGTGTGTGTACACATATATACATATACATATATATTGAACCAGAAGGATTTCTATTCGAATACTTGTACTATATTGGGAACCACACCTGTTAGGCATAATTGGCAAAATAGAAAATTGCAAGGTTGAAAGGAAAAAGGTCGTGTAAAACATATGGCAAAGATAGAGTAAAGATTTTGTATTAAAAGCTCAAGGAAGAAAAACAAAGTGAAATTAAATCAGTCTGGGTCTTAAACTCTACATTCCAGTTTGTATTGGTGTGGAAGGAAGGAGCAGAGAGATATTTCATTTGAACCGAGGACATATGTTTGGCCTGAGGTTTATTGACAGCCTTAGGAGCATAAATCCCTGGGTATTGGAGACACATCTGAGTAATATCTACTGAGGCTAGGAGGGATAATAATTGAGTAATAGCACAAATATGTTCAAAACCTTTCTGGCACATAATTTTGTTCATGTCTGTGAAAGTAATGAAAATGAAGAGAAATGTTAAAACAGTTAAGAGCCAAAACTCTGAGTACCACTGCTTGTGTTCAAACTCTGGGTCTCGCTTTTATCAGCTGGGTGACTCTTGACAGGTTTTAACCTCTCTGTGTCTCAGCTTTCTCATATTAGAATGTAGGCAAAAGGCTATGGTTAGATCAATTAAGTTAATGAATATAAAGTTACAACAGCGCTTGGTAAATAAAAATAATGCTCAATATATGTTAAGCATAAACTAAAAACAAACAAACATTGGAGTAACTATGATATTTATTGTAAAGAAAAGGAATGATGTGCCACAAGGGAAATTGGACCTGTTTTTTACCACTTAGCCTTAAAGTACTCTTCTCCAAGTAGTTTTCAGAACCTCATCCCCAGAGTTTGATGTAGCTTTTGTATTCAGGTCCATAAACATTTTTCGGCATATTTAAAATCCTGGAAGTACTATGATATAGTTCTGTAAATTCACAAAATAATAACAGTATTTTAATCTTTTTCATACAATTTATGTGGGTTTTTTTTCTTTTGTGAGATAGATAAGGCAGATGCACTCTATAGATCAGAAAAGTGAGTCTGCCTACAAGTTTGCCTTTATGAGCTTGTAATTTGATAGAATACAATGCTGGCCTCAGGCCAAAGAAACATTTATGATTAGAATGGTAATCAGCTGTTGCCTTGAGCAAAGGAAACATCATCAACTTAATTCTAAAGGTTTTTTATGAGGAGCTTTTACTGGGTAAATAAAAAAAAAAACAACTCATTCTTACCTTTAATAAAAAAAATTCTGGTAACTAATTTACCTTTGTAAAATACTAAATTGCAGCTGTTTTTTCCTTTTGTGCTTCCCTCTTGTTTAATACTTTGGCTCAAATGAATGGCTGTAAGGGTAAACTCTAGCAACCTGAGCTTTACATTATCTTCAACTGGCAACCCGAGGACTATTACCTAGAAAGCAGTTCATTATTCATTTCTTTTGAGCAGTTGCCCAAATGAAACAATGGTATCATACATTATATTAACATGCAGCACAAAAGATCTCTGCTTACTAAACAGTTCTGAGCTCAGGGAAGTCTTGGGCCTTCTTCCAACTATTAACGTAAAAAACTTCCTTACATCAGCAGAAAGCAAGTATTTAATGCAACTCCATGATAAATCTGAAAACTCTTGCCCTATATACAGCTTTTTTAGCATCTACTATCTTACTCTGCCTTCCTCCACATTCTGCCGCTGCATTTCCCTAGTGAAATCATGCTGACTAGAAATAAAATTAGGAAGACCTATGTGACAGGAAATAAATATCTTTAGTCTCAAGAATGGCCAGCCAGGGCTGCTGTCACCCATAATTACAAATGGAGCCTTGGATCCTGTGAAGTGAGAAACAGGTGTTGGGCTTTGCCTAGCATATCAACACTCTGATGAGTCTTCGCCTCTAGCTTTCCTATGGCTCCTGTGGGTGAAAGTATGAGCAAAATACATCTTCTGCCTTCTTAAATCATGCCAGACAATGATTTCTAATGGCACTGTATCCGAAAAGTAAGCCTCAACAAATATATATGACTTTAGGAATATTTTTATATTTTCGCTCTAAAACTTCTTGACAAGCGTGACTCTCATTTGGGGGAACCATTTAAGCTTGACATGGAGGCTGGAAGGATTATGATAGCTTATTGAAAGGACTGAGAACTTACCTTCTTGAGCAGAATGCAGGATCCAGAAAAGCATGTTTGCAAGTATAGTTAACTTCAGCTTCTGAGATCAGAGGGCATTTGCTTTCAGGTATGACAAAGATTTATATAGATTTACTGTCACTTTCCAACCAAATGACGTACCTTAGCCAACTGAAGGCCATTGGAAGAAAAAAAAAAAAGAATACTTGGGTAATATATGTAAACAACACTCTTCTCTAACATTTTTTTTTTTTTTTTACTGACCGTAGGGATGTGAGGATTAATGAGCTGTCCTCTGGCTAACCTGAAGAAAGCTAAAAGGTCAAGATTTTTAGATTTTTAGTCATTGTATTTAAACTATGACTATCCAGGCCTTTATTATGGTGACTTGTGTTGCCTGTGATAGAGTTCTTCTGTATTTACAGTTTCAGAGTACTGTTTTTACTTTAGAATGGATGCAAACCACCAGTTTCGGCCTGCATGTGGCTTTCGGGTTGGGAGTTCACCCTATCTGAGTGGAAGTTCTATGGACAGCTTGGTAAGAGTGCATTTCTGTGGTACCATCTCCTCTACAATTTATGAGTCTTCGGTTGGGATCCAGGTTTTTGTATTTCTGGGCCCACACAAGTTTATTGCAAAGTATCATTTGGCTTAAAATATAGCCTCTTCCACTCTAATCTTTGTCTGGAAATATCCAGAAAGTATGTTGTTGTTGATAAGGCAGGGTAAATGTCTAACCACTTGACAATTGACTTAGAAATTTTTGTGCAGATTTTTAACTACAAATTTTGAGATACAAATATTAGGAAACAAAAGTAAAAAGGAAACCAAGTGATATATCTATTTTTCATCTTTAAATATGACTAAGTACAATTGTGCGCTCTATTTCTGTTACCATTAAATGGGAAAAAATATATGTTTTATTATCTTCTTTTCAAGATCTTGACTTGAGCTGGTTCCATAGCTTTCTTTTTTATTTTCTTTCCAAGTCTAAAATATTATATATTTTACCCTATAGCTTAAATAGATATTGTGTTTTTCCTAATAACTTCATTTATTTTTTCAGCTTTACTGAGATATACTTGACAAATACAACTATAATTAAAGTGTACAGGTGGTGACTTGATATACATTGCAAAAATATTCCCACAATTGAAATAATTAACATAACCATCACATTGCATATTTACTTTTTGTGTGTGTGAGAACACTTAAATTCTACTCTCCTAGTAAATTTCAATTAAATAATACAGTATTATCAACTAATAATCACCATGTTATACATTAGAACCAAAGACCTTATTCATCTTAAAACTGAAAGCCTGTACCCTTTTACCATCCTTTCCCAATTTCCCTCACCCCCAGCCCATGGCAACCACTATCCTACTGTTTCTATGAGTGTGATTTATTTTTTTAAAATTCTACATACAAGTGATAGCATGCATATTTATCTTTCTCTGTTTACCTTATTTCACTTAGCATAATGCCCTCCAGGTTCATTCATGTTGTCACAAATGTTAGCATTTCCTTCTTTGTAAGGCTGAATAATATTCTATCATATATGTACATATTCACACATCTTCTTTATTCATTCCTCTGTTGGTAGACACTCAGGTTGTTTCCATACCTTGGCTGTTGTGAGTAAGACTATAATAAACATGGCAGTACAGCTATCTTTTTAAGATATTTTATTTCCGGGGCGCCTGGGTGGCGCAGTCGGTTACGCGTCCGACTTCAGCCAGGTCACGATCTCGCGGTCCGGGAGTTCGAGCCCCGCGTCAGGCTCTGGGCTGATGGCTCAGAGCCTGGAGCCTGTTTCCGATTCTGTGTCTCCCTCTCTCTCTGCCCCTCCCCCCGTTCATGCTCTGTCTCTCTCTGTCCCAAAAATAAATAAACGTTGAAAAAAAAAAAATTAAAAAAAAAAAAAAAAGATATTTTATTTCCTTTGGATGTACACCCAGAAGTGGGATTGCTGGATCGTATGGTAGTTCTATTTTTAATTTCATGAAGAACCTCCATACTGTTTCCCATAGTAGCTATACTAGTTTACATTCCCACTAACAGTACTGTACAAGGGTTCCCTTTTCTATATAGCCTCACTGTCAATTTGTTATCCCTAGTCTCATTGATAAATAGATATCCAAACAGGTGTAAGGTGATATCTCATTAAGATTTTGATTTGCATTCCCATAATTATTAGTGATGTTAATAAGCACCTTTTCATGTCCCCGTTGGCCATTTCTATGTTTTCCTTGGAAAACAGTTTATTCAGGCCCTTTACCATTTTATATTTTATATTTTATTTTATTTTATGTTATTTTATTAATGTTTATTCATTTTTGAGAGACAGAGCAGGAGCGGGGGAGGGGTAGAGAGAGAGGAAGACACAGAATCTGAAGCAGGCTCCCTTCTCTGAGCTATTAGCACAGAGCCCAATGAAGGGCTCGAACCCACAAACTGCAAGATCATGACCTGAGCTGAAGTCGGACTCTTAACTGACTGAGCCACCCAGGTGTCCTGCCTTTTCCATTTTTAATTGGATTATTTGTTTTTATGCTATTGAGGTAAATGAATTCCGTGTATATTTTGAGTATTAAACTCTTATCAGATATAGGTTCTGTAAATATTTTCTCCCATCCCATAGGTTGCCTTTTCATTTAATTGATGGTTTCCTTTAATGTGCATAAAATTTTTAGTTTGCTACAATTTTACTTATTTTCCCTTTTGTTGTCTTTGCTTTTATATCAAATCCCCTCCCCCCCCAAAAAAAAATCCTTGCCAAGAACAGTATTAAGGAGCTTACCCTCTTAGTTTTCTTCTGTGAATTTTATGGTTTCAGTTCTTATGTTTATGTCTTCAATCTTTTGAGTTGGTTTTTGTGTATGGTGTAGAATAGTAGTCTAATTTCATTCTTTTGCAAGTGGATATTCAGTTTTCTCAGCCCCATTTATTTATTATTTTTTTCAACGTTTATTTTTTGGGGGGGGACAGAGAGAGACAGGGCATGAACGGGGGAGGGACAGAGAGAGAGGGACACACAGAATCGGAAACAGGCTCCAGGCTCTGAGCCATCAGCCCAGAGCCTGACGCGGGGCTCGAACTCCCGAACCGCGAGATCGTGACCTGGCTGAAGTCGGACGCTTAACCGACTGCGCCACCCAGGCGCCCCCTCAGCCGCATTTATTGAAGGACTATTCTTTCCCCATTATGTATTCTTGGCTCCTTTGTTGAAAATTAATAAACCATTCCTATGTGGGTTTATTTCTATACTCTCTTTTTAAAAAAAAAAATTGTTTTCAACGTTTATTTATTTTTGAGAGAGAAAGAGAGAGAGAGAATGAGTGGGGGAGGGGCAGAGAGAGAGAGGGACGCATAGAATCTGAAGCAGGCTCCAGGCTCTGAACTATCAGCATAGAACCCCACCCAGGGCTCCAACTCAAGAGCTGTGAGATCATGACCTGAGCCTAAGTTGGTTGCTTAACCCACTGAGCATCCAACTGCCCCCTAGGCTCTCTATTCTACTCCATTGGTCTAAGTATCTGTTTTTATGTCAGTACCAAACTGCTGTGATTACTGTAGCTTTGTAATGTAGTTTGAAATCAGGAAACTTGATGCCTCCAGCTTTGTTCTTCTTTCTCAGATTTGCTTTGGACTATTTGAGGTCTTTTGTGGTTCCATATGAATTTTAGGATTTAAAACAAAATTCTGTAAACAATGAAATTTTGATAGGTATTGAATTATATCTCTAGAGGTCTTTGGGTAGTATGGAAATGTTAACAGTATTCTTCCAATTCATGAACACAGATTATTTTTCCATTTATTTGTGTCTTCAATTTCATTCATCAAAGTTTCATAGTATTCAGTGTGTAGATCTTTCACCTCTCTGGTTAATTTTATTCTTTTTAAAAAATTTTTAAAAAATATTTATTTATTTTTGAGAGAGAGAGAAAAAGTGTGAGTGGAGGAGGGTCAGAAGGAGAGAGAGACAGAATCCAAAACAGGCTCCAGGCTCTGAGCTGTCAGCACAGAGCCTCAGGTGGGACTTGAACTCACCAACTGCAAGATCATGACCTGAGCTGAAGTCGGATGCTCAACTGACTAAGCCACCCAGGCGCCCAGGTTAATTTTATTCTTAGGTACTTTAATCTTTTTGATGATATTGTAAATGGGATTGTTTTCTTAATTTCTCTTTTTGGATAGTTTGTTGTTAATACATAGTTTCATAAATTCGTATCCTGCAAACGTACTGAATTTACACTATTTTGGTGGAATTGTTAAGGTTTTCTATATATAATACTATGTCATCTGCAAATATAGATAGTTTTACTTCTTCCTTTCTAATTTGAATGTCTTTTATTTCTTTTTCTTGCCTAATTGCTCTGGCTAGAGCTGCCAATACTATGTTGCATGAAAGTTGTGAAAGTGGAATCTTTGTCTTGATCTTAGAAGAAAAGCTTTTAGCTTTTCTCTAATGATTATGATGTTAGCAGTGGGCTTGTCATATATGGCCTTTATTATATTGAGGTACATTCTTTCTGTACCCAATTTGTTTAGTTTTTATCATGTATGTTTTAATTTGCCAAATGATTTTTCTGCCTCTATTAAGATGGTCATTCTTTTCCTTCGCTTTGTTAATATGGTATATCACATTTCTTGATTTGCATATGTTGAATCATATGCAGTTTTGATTACTGATTTCATCTCCTTTCTAGTAATTGGTGTAGTGAGATTTTGTTTCTTCATTATTCAGTCTTGGTAAGTTGTGTTTCTAGAAATTTATCTATTTCTTCTACATTATCTAATTTGTTGGCATATAATTGTTTATAGTAGTTTCTAACAATCCTTAGTACTTTTATGTTATCATTTGTAATGTCTCCTATTTTTCATTTGACTTCATTTATTTAAGTCTTTTACCTCTTTTACTTATTTACCTAAAGGTTTGTCAATTTTATCTTTCAAAAAATTAGATTTTAGTTTCATTGATTTTTTCTATTGTCTTTCTAGTCTCTATTTCTATATTCCATATAGAATATTCTATATTCTATTTTTCTGTATTCTATTCTGATCCTTGTTATTTCCTATCTTCTAGTAACTTTGGGCTTAATTTATTCTTCTTTTTCTAGTTCCTTGAGATAAAAGTTCAGTTCTTCAAGTTTTTTTTTTGAATGTAGGTATTTATTGCTATGAACATTTCTCTTACAACTATTTTTGCTTTATTCCTTAAGTTTTATATGTTATATTTCCACTTCCATTTGTCTCAAGATTTTTTTATTTCCCTTTTGATTTCTTCTATTACCCATTTATTGTTCAGCAGCATGTTGTTTAATCTCCACATAGTTGTGAATCTTGCAGTTTTCTTCTTGTAATTGATTTCCAGTTTCACACTGTTGTGGTTGGAAAAGATGCTTGATATGATTTCAGCCTTCTTAAGTTTATGAACATATGGTCTAACATATGGTCTCTCTTGAGAATGTTCCTCCATGTATGCTTGAGAAGAATGTAAATTCTGATGCTATTGGATGAAATGTTCTGTAGCTGTCTGTTGGGTCTGTCTGGTCTAATACGTATTTTCAAACCAATATTTCTTTATTGATTTTCCATCTGAATGATATATCCATTGTTGGAAGGTGACTCTTAAAGTAAACTACTATTATGGTATTGCTGCTTATCTCTTCTTTCAGGTCTGTTAATATTTACTTTATATATTTAGGTGCTCCAATGTTGTGGTTCATACATATTTATAGTTGATATATGCTCTTGATAAATTGATGGCTTTTTATTATATAATGTCCTTCTTTGTCTTTTATTATGGCTTCTGGCTTAAAGTATTTAGTCTAATATAAATATAGCTATCCCTGCCTTCTTTGGTTTCCATTTGCATGGAATACCTTTTTCCATCCCTTCATTTTAACCTATCTGTGTCCTTAAAGCTCAAGTGAGTCTGTTGTATGCAGCACATAGTTGAGTATTGTTTTTTGTCCGTTCAATACTCTGCATCTTTTGATTAGAGGATTTAGTCCATTTATATTTAAAGTAATTATTATTTAAAAAAATTTTTTTAACATTTATTTATTATTGAGAGACAGAGAGACAGAGAGCAGGGGAAGGGTAGAGAAAGGGGGAGGCAGAGAATCTGAGGTAGGCTCCAGGTTCTGAGCTGTCAGCATAGAGCTCGACGCGAGGCTTGAACTCACAAACCATGAGATCGTGACCTGAGCCGAAGTCGGTCGCTCAACCAACTGAGCCACCCAGGCGCCCCTAAAGTAATTATTGATAGGTATGTACTTACTGTTGCTTCTTGTTAATTGTTTTGTTTTTTGGCTGTTTTGTAGTTCTTTGGTTTCTTTCTTCTCTTGCGATTTGATGAGGTTTTTTTGGTAGTGTAACCTTTTATTTCTTTCCATATTTTTTGTGTATCTACAGTAACTTTTTGCTCTGTGCTTTTCATGAAGCTTACATCTTATAGTTATAGTAGTCTACTTTAAACTAATAACAACTTAACTCCAAATGCACAAAATACTACATTTTTACACTCTCCCCCCAAATTTTGTTTTTGATGTCACAGTTTCCATATTTTTATGTTGTGTATCCATTAACAAATTGTTTTGTTATTATTTTGAATACTTTTGTCTTTTAACCTTTATACCAGCATTAAATGTTATTTACCCACCACTATATTTGCCATATTAGAGTATTCTGAATTAAGCTGTATATTTACCTTGACCAGTGAGTTTTACGCTTTGTTATATTTTCATGTTGCTAATTAATATTCTTTCATTTCAGTTTGAATAACTCCCTTTAACATTTCTTGTAAAGTCAATTTAGTTGTGATGATCTCTTGTAGCTTTTGTTTTTCTGGAAAACTCTTTATCTCTCCGTCACTTTTTAAAAGACAACTTTCCCATGTATTCTTGGTTGACAGGTTTATTTTTTTCCAGCACTTTGAATATAACATCCCACTGCCTTCTGGCCTGCAAGATTTCTGCTAAAAAATCTGCTCATACTCTTAAGGGTGTTTCTTCCATGTAACACATTTCTTTACTTTTGCTGCTTTTAAGATTTTCTCTTTGACTTTAACTTTTGACATTTTAATTAAAATGTATCTCAGTGTAGGTTTCTTTAGATTTGCCATTATTTAGGCTTCTTAGATCTGGATGTCTGCTCCTTTCCCTGGCTTAGGGGATTTTTCAGCCATTATTTCTTTGAATAAGCTTTTTACTCCTTTCTCTGTCTCTTCTCCTTCTGTATAATGCAAATATGTTCTGCTTGATGTTGTCCAATGAGTCTTTTAAGCTATCTTCTCTCTTTTCATTCTTTTTTCTTTTTGCTCCTCTAATTAGATCAGTCCCACTGTCTTTGAGTTTGCTGATCCTTTCTTCCACTTAATCTAGTCTGCAGATGAACCCCACTATTGAATATTTCAGTTTAATGAGAACAAACTGAGGGTTGATGGGGGGTGGGAGGGAGGGGAGGGTGGGTGATGGGTATCGATGGGTACCTTTTGGGATGAGCACTGGGTGTTGTATGGAAACCAATTTGACAGTAAACTTCATATATTGAAAAAAAAGAATATTTCAGTTTAGTTATTGCATTTCAGATCTATGACTTCTATTTATTATTTTTAAATATTTTATATCCCTTTATTGAAATTCTCACTTGTTCATGCTTTGCATTTTTGACTTTGGCCATCATCTTTCTGACTGTTACTTTTAATTCTACTGAGTAAATCACTTATCTTTATTTTATTAAGATCAGTTTCTGGAGATTTATTTTGTTCACTTGTTTCTTGGTTTTCCTTGGCTCTGTGTTAGTTTCTGCCCATTGGCTGAAACAGCCACCTTTTCTTATCTTTATAGACTGGTCTCATGTAGGAGATGAACTTGTCAATAAGCATAGCCCAAGAAGCCTAGTTGCTTCTCAACCTTTTGTTATTGTCTAAGGCATTGTCTTTATTTTTTAGTGGCTGCCAGTAGTTAAGGGTATGCTAAGACCCATCAGTGTCCCAATGGGGAAGATTGCCGTCAGTGCCTAGGTGCAGGCTGATTAGAAGCAAGACTTTCACACATCAGCTGGGCATATATGCAGTTGAGTACGTACCTCTTCCAGGAAAAACCAAGAGATGGTTGTTTTGGCCTGCTCCTTCTGCATTAAGTTCTAGTGGTGTGGTGAGTGCTCATGTGCCCACTAACAACTGCTTCTTTGTTTGTTATAGTCCTGTGTGACTCATGAATGTAAGTCGCACTGACTACAAGAGCTAAATGAATTGGGTGCCCATCCTTTGAGTGGCAGCTATTGTAAAAGTTGGAGTGCTAGATGTGTAAATCATCTTATTCCAGAGAGATACTGGCAACTTGGTTTTATTCTCTTGTGACATGATTGTATCATTGGAATGAGACTGAGGGAAAATACAGGGGAGTGCCCGCCGACCTCCCCCCCCCCCCCCCCCCGGTCTCCAAAGAGGATTACAGCAGCACTAGATGTGTGCTCATTAGAAGCTGGATTCTCAGGCAGCAACTTGTAAAGCCACAGTCAGCGCTCTTCAGGGAAGGACTGGGAGATAGTAGTTTTTGCCTACTGCCGCTGTGCTCACCCTTGGTGGAACAGCCATGGCAAATGCTTGTGCTCCTGTGAAGAACTGCCTCTTTGTTTGCTATAATACTGTGGGACTCCAAGCCCGGTTGACTTTCTGAGCACAGAATTTGGGGGACCTATCCCTCAGGTGGAAGCCTTAATTATCTGCAGTGTTAGATGTATGGTCCAAACCCTTCACTCCTCAGAAAGAAGCTGGGAACTGGGGGTTCCCTCACAATTGTATGGCACTGTGCTAAGGGTGGAGTTTGGCAAGAGTGTGTCTCAGCCTTTCCTACCAATTTAGGTGTGTGTATTTTCTCACTTGCCGAATGTGTAGGAGTCATTCAGCTAGTTTCTGGATTTCCCTGGAGGGAATTACTCCCTGTGTAGCTGTGTACATTCAGTACACATCTGTGGGAGCATCTGTGGGAGAAGGGAAATTTAAGAATATCCTGTGTCATTATTTTGGTCCTGCCCCTTAACATCTCATTTATATACTTACAGTTGTTCAAGTAAATTGTACATTAATTCTTTAATTCTTGTATTTAATGCCACAGCAAAAACAAGTATTCTAAAATATCATTTTTGAGATATTGACCTATATTATGTAAATCATATTGCCCTTGATATCTTTGTATATCCATCTTAGCTGAAAAGAGTACCTAGTGATGAAATTTTTTCTGTACATTTAGAATTGTCTCCTTGAGTTAAAAATAACGTAAAATTAATGCTGACCATGCCTGTTACTTTTTCGTAAGCATTTTTTCTGAAAATAAGTTGAATATCATACATCTAGGGTGATATTATTCACCACACTTTGCTTACAGTTTTAAATTTCTCTTGTATCATATCTGTATGAAATACAAGGCATTTTTCCAAGTTTTATTTAGTAGATGTTGATGTGTTAAAGGAAATATCTGGTCCTTTGCAATGTCATTAAAAAAGGGTGTAGGCTGTATGCCAAAAAGAAACCTTGGTTTGTATTGTGGCTGGTCATCAGCCTGGCAGAAAGTTCTGTTTCACTAGGCTTACAGTATTAGACTTTGACTACATTTCTATTTTCTAAAGGGCAATATAATGTTTAATGTATTTCTTTGAGATTGGTCCTTTAAAAAAAATTCCTGGTGGGAAATTGAGAAGCAAAATTAGTTCTTGTAGGTTGTTTCATGAGTAAAGAAATGTGATAAAGAAAGGAAGCGTTTCCTTAGGCATATTTCTTCTAGGTCAGAATGACTTCTGATGAAATATTTTTCCACATAGCAAAGTACACTTCTCTAGTGATTCGATTACATGTGCACAATCTTACAGCTTCTCCTAGTGTTGGTCAGACATAAGAACTATTTCCTTACTGAGAAAATCCTTCTGTTTATTTCAGGTTTGTCCATGTGCTAGTAATTATATATAATTTTCATGTAAGCAGAGATTTTTATGTGATTTCGTCACTTGTGAGACTCAGAATAGTGACTGGTAAGTAGTGACCGGTACATAGTAGATATTTAGTAAGTATGTATAAATGGCTGGGTGGCTGACTGACTGAATGACTGAGTGAATTAAAGGGTGTAACTGATCCAAGCTAAACAGAGCCATGAATTAAGTTGTTTTTTTGCTGAAGGCAGTCATGTTTTTCCTCATTTTAGGTTAGAGGGTACCTCACTATTCCTACCTACAATGGAGCATATAGAAAAAATCCATAAACTGTCCTGTCATTAAAAAAACAAAAACAAAAACAAAAACATTCCTTTTGATGACATTTTGTTCCATATTGGAAAATGTCTTTTATTTAATGCAATCATTATTTAGTTGAACATTTTGTATAATTTTTTTGTGCAGAGAGTCTCTGTGTATTAAAGAGTTTATTAATCTTACATAATCAACTTGATAGTATAAACTTTTTCTTCTAATGAAATTAAGTATAAGCGATTCTATCATGTTTCTCATAACATAATCAAGTTGCAGAATTGATTAATCTTCCTCTAATATGTTTTCATTTGGGGCTTAAACAAAACTCATTGACTCATTTAATCCAAATTCATATTTGAGTCATTATACTAAGGGAAACAAATGTAGTATCTGAGATATCCCTGACTTTGGACCTTCACAGTCTAACAGGGGAAAGAATAACCATGGTTAGGGAGTTAAGTGATCTGTCAAGGCACTATGGGAGCATGTAGGAGAGGCATCAAAACCAAATTAGAGAAATCTTAGAGCTTTACTCCAGGAGATGATGGGCTAGCTGATTTTTTAAGAAATAAGTCCATGCTATTTGAGGAAAAGTGGTTGCTATGGAACAATGGTGGCAGGTGTTTAAAAACAGCAAACAGAATCTGTGAAAGTATAGAAAAGTACAACAGACATAATAAACAGGTATGTATGGCTGATGGTAATACATGTATGTCAGGAACTCTGAAACATACAGCAAATATTTGTATGATAGAAGGGGTAATAATATGGCCTTTCGTCCACTTTTTACCATATAAAACTCTCTACCTAGGTAATTTCATCCACTCCCAAGGGAAATGTGTATACTTATCAAAACTACATGGGAAGTTATTAAAAAACTGTTTGTGGACTCTAAAGTTAGCTTTAACTTATTAAAAAAATGTTTGATGCAGAATCCATTTTCTTCCAATATAGCAAGTTGACAGTAAAACATTAAAAGTAAAAAGAACCACCATTGAAAATTCAAAAGCATTCTTCTAAACAGCTCAGAGCTTAAAGAAGAAATCATGATACAAATTACAAAATATGAGCTGAATGGAAACAACCACCACATTTCAGTACACAATGTGAAACAAATGCATAGCCCAAATACTGTATTAGAGAGAATAACCATTTAGAATGCATTAGTTAAGCATTTAATTTAGAAGTCAGAAAAAAAAATAGCTGGATGTATCCAAAGAATGTAGGAAGAAGCAATAGTGAAAATAAGATCATAAATTCTTGAAGTAGAAAAATAGGTATATGAAACAGTAAACATATAATACAGTGGGTCCACAAACTCACATTGGTCCTTTGAAAGGCTAATAAAAATGGACACCTACCTCTGGTAGGATTAATAATTTAAAAAGAGAAGGCACAGGGGTACCTGGGTGGCTCAGTTAGTTAAGCAGTTAGGCATCCAACCTTCATTGGGCTCTGAGCTGATAGCATGGATCCTGCCTGGGATTCTCTCTTTCCCTCTCTCTCTGCCCCTCTCCCGCTTGCTCACTCTCTCTCAAAATAAACAAATAAACTTTAAAGAAAATAAATAATAAACAAAAAGAGAAGGCACGATACACTGGAAATGGAAATGTAACTGTCAATACTACAGAGATTAAACCTCTAATAAGAGAGTAGTATGAAGAACCTCATGTCAATAAGCTCAGAAGACTGAGATGGACGGACACAATTCCTAGATCACTGCGGTGGCCTCATAATCAGTCCTTGACACTTGGTTCTTACCTATCCCCAGTTCCTTATCCACACAGCACAGTGATCAGTTTACAAAGCAAATCTAATCATGCTATTCTTCTGCTTAGATATAAGCCGTAAGTGACTTCCTACTAGTTTAAGGAGAAGGTATGAAATCCTTAATGTTTCCTGCCAGAGATGCCATTTTACTCCCGACTGTCCATTTTCATCCCTCCCTACCCTGTCCTTGTGTACTGCTCTCCTGCCACAGTGTTCTCCTTTTCCTATGTTCCTAAAATGTGCTGAATTCTTTCTGTCTCAGACCCTCCACCCTTGTTGTTCTCTCCACTGATGGCACATCCTTTCATCACATTCTCCTGGATAATTCTTACTTACCTTCCAGATCTCAGCTAAATGTTACTTCTTCCATGAGAGCTTTCCAGACACTGTAATCTCAGATTAGATGGCCCTGGGATAGCCTTTCCCATTATTCTGTGCTTTTCTTAGACAAATCCAGTCTCATTTAGGCATGATTATATTTAACTTATTTTGTATTATTTACTGCGTATATGTTTACATTTTATAATGGGAGGAATTACATCTGTTGAATTGACTGCTTTAATCCCCCCAGTGCCAGCCTAGGATCTGCCCCATTGTAAATTTTCAGTTCACTTTCTCACTTATTCAGGAAAAATGTTTTTTGCACACCTTTTATGTAATTAGTTCTCTCAGGAGTTACAGAAACTCAGCACTGAACAAAACAGACCAGGGCACCTGGGTGACGTAGCAGGTTAAGTGTCCGACTCTTGATTTCAGCTCAGGTCATGATCTCATGGTTTGTGAATTCAAGCCCCACATCGGACTGTGCGCTGACAGCATGGAGCCTGCTTCGGATTCTCTCTTCCTCCTCTGTCCCTCCCATGCTTGTACTCTCTCTCTCTCTCAAAATAAATAAGTAAACTTAAAAAAAACCAGACAATTGCTGGCTTTGTAGAGTTTAATTTAATGTATGTGTATGGGGAGGTGTGGATGTCAAACAAAACAAATGAGTAAAATGCTGTCAGAGGATGATGATGAACACTATGGAGAAAATATGTAGAGGGATAGGACTATACTTTTAAATAGTATGGACAGGAAAGACTTCATGGAGAAATTGATATTTGAATGATTCTTTGAAAGAGCCTTCTATAATAATTCCAGAAAAAAAGATAATTCCTCCTTCCCCAGGCTTTTAAAAGTTGTATTTGTAATAAGTTCACTATAATTTGTTGTTTATTTCATGTCTCTTGCCGGATTTGATTGTGGCAGCCTTAAGGTCATAGTAACTTATCCTTTCAGTTCCCATCATGCCTGTCTTGTCCAGTTAGTACTTTTAAATATTAAAGAATACCTGAATGAATACAGATATTTAAAAGTATATTGCAATGTACTTATTTTGCAGAGAGCTTTTAAAAAACTTTATTGAGGTATAATTGACTTACAAGTAGCTGTACATGTTTAAAGTATACAATTTGGTAAGTCTTTTATAATTTTTAATGTTTATTTTTGAGAGAGAGAGAGACAGAGAGAGAGAGAGAGAGAGAGAGAGAGAGAGAGAGAGAGAGAGACTGTGAACAGGTAAGAGGTAGAGAGAGAGAGAAGGGAACACAGAATCGAAAGCAGGCTTCCAGGGTCTGAGCTGCCAGCCCAGAGCCCGACTTGGGGCTCGAACTCACGAACTGCAAGATCCTGACCTGAGCTGAAATTTGATGCTTAACTGACTGAGCCACCCAAGTGCCCCTATTTAGTAAGTTTTGATGTTCACATACGCTAGTTTTGTAAACCCTTCTTTCTGCTTCCCGCCACTCCCAAAGCAACAACTGACCTGCTTTTTGTCACTATAGATTAGTTTCCTTTTTATTAAGTTACAGACATATATATAATATATATATATATTATATATATATACACACACACACATACACACACACACACACACACACATATATATATATATATATATATATATACACACCTCTATATGGAGTGCTTTTATATAAACTCTTGTTTCTGGTCTCTTTCACTTAGCATGCCATTTTAGGATTTATGCATGTTGTATGTGTCAGTACTTCATCCCTTTTTTATTGGTGAGTAGTATTCCATCATTTGGATATAACAGAATCTGTTTATATTTTCCCTGTTCATGGATTTATACAGGGTTTTAACTGTTTGTATGCAATTTTCCTCCCCATAGAAATAGTAGTAGTATTAAAATAAATAATTTTCATCCTTTCCCACAGTGACTTTTCCCTTGTCACTGTATCCTAGATACTACCTCTATATTGAAAATAACAACGTGAAGATAAAGAAAAGGGACAACATTCTCTCAATGAGAATTCATTAATAACTAATGTTTTCTACCTTAGAGAGCACTGTACATATGTTATCTCTTTTAATAATTCTAAAAAAATTGGGAAATTACCCTGTTTTACAGAGTAGCCGACTGCACACACACACACACAGCGGAGCAGAAGAGAGATTTTTAAAAACTTTTATTATTTATTTTTTATTATTATTTTTTAATTTACTTTTTAAGCAATCTCTATACCCAGTGTAGGGCTCAAACTCACAGTCTCGAGATTAAGACTTACATGCTCTATCGACTGAGCCAGCCACTCACCCCATGTGAGAGAGATTTCGAAGGAATTGGTTTAAGGGATTGTGGAGGCTGGCAAAGCCAAAGTCTCCAGAGGAGGTGTATATGCTGGAGACCCAGGGAAAAGTTGACATTGTTCAAATCTGAAGGCAGTCAAGTAGCAGACTTTTCTCTTCCTTGGGAGAGGACTGTCTTTTTTCTCTTAAGGCATTCAGCTGATTGGATGGGATCTACCTACATTACGTAAAGTCTACTGATTTAAATGCTACTCCCATCTGAAAAATAGCTTCACAGCATAAATCATTAAAAAAAAATCTAGACTAGTGTTTGACTAAGTATCTGGGTACCATGGCCTGGCCAACTTGACACATCTGATTAGTGATTAGTTGACCCTTTAGGACCCTAGGATACAGTTTGGGGGTCACTTCTGTCCATTTCCCATGTTTCTCATTCGATGTTGCATAATGGATACCTTTCAAGAACTCTTCCTCACATTAGGTGAATGTGACCATGAGCACACAGGCAGGATGGGTCTTATATAGCCTTGTGAACAGAATCTCTAAGCCTGCAGTACTGAAAGATGGAGAGTTTTTTGTAGATCACCTAAGTTAACTTTGCAAAATAAGGAATTTCTTAATAAATCCCCCAACATATGTTTATTCATGCTTTGAAATATGCGTGAAAGTTGACTAGTTTTTCTTATGTTATTTAGTATATATTTTATATATTTGATTTTTGGAGGAAAATTATAATCTCTTCTACTCAGTGTTAATTTTTTCTTCTTTCCAACTGAATGAAAAAAGCAAAAACAAAAAAGAGTTTTTACGATTAAAATAGCTTCAATTAAAGATGCATGCTGTATCATCATCTAATTTGCCCTTTTCATCAAAAGTATGTTTGAGGGGCACCTGGGTGGTTCAGTTGGTTAAGCATCCAACTCAAGAGCATGATCTCACGGTTCATGGGTTTGAGCCCTGCATCGGGCTATGCACTGAGAGTGCAGGACCTGCTTGGGATTGTCTCTCACCCTCTCTCTCTGCCCCTTGCCTACTGGCTCGCTCTCTCTCTCTCTCTCTCTCTCTCTCTCTCAAAAAAATAAATAAACTAAGAAAATAAAAAGGTATGTGTTTGAAAAATGAGAGACACTTTAGAGGAAATTCTCAACATTTTAGTAATCAGGTAAAGGTTTTGTTCACATGTGTGGATACAATGAGATTTTTCTTTTAAGTGCTCCACCTACATTTTCTTTTCTTTCTTTTTTCCTTTTAATACTCCACTGTTTTCAGAGAACATATACTAGATGCTGAAATAATGGTTTGCATTTTTAACAATGTATATCAAATCATTTCTTCATTGACAGGTAAACATAACTAATATTTGGTTTAATAGATATACAGCAATGATATAAATAAAAATGTGAAATTATCCTATGCTGGCCTTTTTAAAAAAGTAAACAAACCAATCAAAAGGAAAAAGAAGTATTCTAATCTCTTTTTGGAATGTTAATTTTTTTTTCTTTCACAATATTTTCTCACTGGCTAAAGACATATCATAAATTTCTTAACCTCAAAATTACTATAGAAGTAATACAGACATGTGATATGAAAAATACTGATGAATAGAATACAAAAAGTAAAAGCCTCCTACATTATCTCTTTGATGTGTGGGTTGTTTCTTACAGGTGACAGAAATGATCTAGATCTTTGTCTGCTCCAGGGTTTGGAGGCTGGCAGGATGCTGGCAGGATGGCCACATAGGATGGGTTCACCATGGTCCATCTCTGAAACAATTCATCACATTATAATTAATTTCTGTCTCTAAGGCTGGAGGGAGTACGTGTTGTTTTGAAGTCCTTCCTGGCAACTTTAGGTTGACTTATGCCTCAGTTTCCTTTAAGAATGAATGGGTATAGTGTTTTCTGTGCTGTTACTTATAGTAACTAATATGTACTGTATGAGTCCTTTCAAAGAAGTATGATTGGTCATAATAATAGACTAATATGCCCCCGGTACCAAGGCACTCATTTTCAGTCTTTGAGAACAAACAAATACACAGAGATCACCAATAATCTCAACCTCTAGCAACCACTTTGTTCTAGATACATACAGTAGCTGAGATACAATTAAGAAAAGCTGAATTCAGGAAAGTGAATTTGAGTCAGTCCTATTTAAACAAAAATGTGTAATGTCCATAACTTTGTTTCTTCATCTATAAAATAAGATCATTGAACTAAGGGAGTTTAAGGTCCTTGCACCTCTAAAATTCTTGTGAGAATTTCTATGAAAAATGTTACAGAAGATGGTCTTACCAGTAAAATGGAGTTACTAAAATTTAGGAAGATTAGTAATTACTGGTCTGGTGCTTATATGCTCGTTTAAAATTAATTTCAAAAAATTTTTAATGTTATTTATTTTTGAGAGAGAGAGAGAGAGAGAGAGCACATGATCAAGGGAGGGGTAGAGAGAGAGAGAGACACAATCTGAATCGGGTTCCAGGCTGTGAGCTGTCAGCACAGAGCCCGATGCGGGGCTCGAACCCGCTGCTGCGAGATCATGACCTGAGCCCACATCGGATGCTTAACCAACTGAGCCACCCAGGCGCCCCTAAAATTAATTTATATAATACTTTGAACAGTCTTTGATATAAAATTTCCATCTGTAAAAGTGGGAATATTTATAACCTGGCCTGACTTGTCTACATCACAGGAACTGTGAAGTATTACATCAAAATATAATTTTATTTTTATTACTACTAATATTAATGTTGCCTAAAGTACTATATAGTGTGAAAAATCTTGAAAGGGATAGCTGAAGAGTAAGCGCTGGAGCAATGAGATCAGTGGTGGCCCAGATCTGAAAATTGAGTCATAAAAGGAAAAAGAAAGTGAACAGCCTCTGTCCTGGGGTTGGCTTTAAATACTAATGTTCATGGGGCACCTGGGTGGCTCAGTCGGCTGAGCATCTGACTTCAGCTCAGGTCATGATCTCACAGTTCATGAGTTTGAGCTCTGCGTCAGGATCTGTGCTGACAGCTTGGAGCCTGGAGCCTGCTTTGGATTCTGTGTCTCCCTCTGCCCCTCCCCCGCTTGTGCTCTGTCTCTGTCTCTCTCAAAAATAAATAAAAATTAAAAAACAAATACTAATGTTCATGTTAGGTGTGACCTTCTTTCATCTTGATTATTGCCACCAGCAGCTAATGTCATAAGCAGTTAACAGTTAAGTAGTACTTATTGTATGCCAGGCACTGTTCTAAGCATATTACACTTAACCCAATTGGATACATATTTGGGGGCCACACCACTAACTAGAAAATAATAGATTTAGATTCCCTTTCAGATTGTCTGACTCCAGGATATGTGCTCACAGCCATTCTGCCAATTCCAGTGTGCTCTAATCGCTCTGCTCTGTTTCCTTTGCTTTACGTGCTCTTTGCATGCTTTCCAACTCTAATTTCCATTTCCATGCACAAATTTTCACTTTATGAAACTCCTCTGTTTCCAATAAATCATCAGTTTCAAGGTTAGAAGTTGGTGGTTTAGTTTGTTCTCAGGTGCATTCTTTCTACGAAGTCTAGTTATTCAATTGAAGACACCTATGCCCATGTGCTAGGAATTATATTCTGGTTGTCTGACTTGAATGTTGTGGATTTTGAAGATAACACATATAAAACATTTTTAAAGAGTCATTTGGATGTAATTGAATCTTTGTTTTAACACCTACCTTGTTATTCTGTGTCCGTGATTCTTAACATTTGTGGTGATACAGACTCCTCCAAGAAGTTAATGACATTATGCAATCTCTGTGCGGAAAAAAAAGAAATGTGCATAAACACAAAATTTTCGTACCCTTCAAGGAAGTTGGATCACCTGAAGCCTTTCCTGGGCCACAGGTTAAGAACCTCTGACCCATAGTGTAAGCTTTCTTTACCCATACATGGTAACTTCAGTAATGCCCTAAACTTATTATATTACTTTCTGAAAGACATTTAAACAATGAGTGAGTAAATGGAATGACGGGCAGTATATACTTTGGGGTTTTAAAAGGCCACCTAGCATCTTTCCTCCATTAGTCTTTGACCTTTCTTTACTGCCCTTCTTTACAGCAGGTCTGCTTTCACTGAGTCACCAGAGTTAAAATGGCCCAGCTCTAATTGTGTCTGTAAGTAAAGGTCAGAGCCTAACCCCGAATTTGCTGTATTCATCCTAATGTCTTTTGAAGGAAACAAAAGATCTGCTGCAGTTAAAGAAGGGTCAAGGAAGAAAAGTTAGTTAAATGATTAAATCAGAAAGCAGTCATTAATTTTAAAATAATTGCTGGGGAGACCCCATGGAACCCTGAGCCATTAAAGCAGAACAGGCTTGGATATATCAGTCCTAAGGCTAAATCTGTTCCTGGAATGGCTGGTAAGAAAAGTAATTGTGTTCACTTGATTTGAATTACATCATACTCTTGCCAAAGTACTTTAACTTTTATTAAACTCAGGGAAACATGAATACCATAATTTTGACATGCAGCATACCCAAAGTTCTAGTTTACATTTCAGATGAAGTTAGGGCTGCAAGATGACAGACTCATAGGTGTAAACCTATTTGGTTAATTAAATGAGTTTCTAAGTTACCTATATTCTATTGGGTAATATGAGCACAACTCCACTTTATGTTGTTTCAGTAAGGATAGGTGGCTTAATATGTGTTCCGTCCCTAAAAAATGAGCATAAACCTGTATTTCTGGGAGATTTATCAAATTTACAATGCAACTGATTTAATCATTCATTGCAAGCTTTTTTTTCTTTAATTTTTAAATCTTTAATTGAATAACTCTTGAGAGGCTAGACTTACCTCCTTAAAGTTGTGCCTAATATATGTCAGTTTGCTTGTTTGGCCATAAAATAGAATTATCACTGTGCAGTAACTAACTTTGACAGCAGCTTTGGGGATCTTTCAAGTAAGGTAATTGAACACTATTGGAAAGCCCAGTGCTTTTGTATCCTGTGCATTAAATATTTGTTCAAATGTGAACCAACTTTGCTATGTAAGTTCCCATGGGACAGGGACAGTTGTGTTCTGATACGTCTTTTGTTCAGTCTGTTAATTCGTCATTCATTCAGCCTTTATTTCAATCTTGCTTTGTGAAGACAGTATGCTGGCAGCTTTGGCCATCAAAATGAGAGAAAAGCCCAGTCTTTGACAGTGAAGAGCTCAAATTTGCTAGCAGGTGTGCTCTTGGAATTAGAAACAGAGACTCCATGTCTGGTCAGGGGAAAAAAGTTGTATCATGCAAGAGGCAGCACTTGGATTTGACCATTGAGGAACTGAACTTGAAAGGGGGATTGGGGATGAGAAGGATATTTGAGGCCAATCATAGGAACTACCCAAACACAGAGGGGTAGGACATTCTAAGGACACAGAGGGATAGGACATTATAAGGAGAATGTAGAGGGTACATTATCTTGTTTGGCTGCAACATGGATTGGCAATAAGGGAGTGTTATGATAGAAATCTAGAACAATAGCCTGTGCCATGAAGTAAAAGGGTATGAATTTCTGGTTTGCCTCATAGTCAACTTGAAAGGCCTTTATTTGTGATGGGAGGGATAGAATTAAAACATCTCACATTTATTGAACATTTACTATGCGCTGAGTATTCTGGTAAGAATTTTTATATTTTTATTTAAGCCTTATGGAAAATTTAAAAGTAGATATATTGTTATTGTCTCTATTCAACAGATAAATAATCTGTGGCTTAGGAACATTAAGTAAGCTGCCCCTACTCACTTAGGTGATATAATAATAAGTGACAGGGCCAGGACTCAGTGTCTGATTCCCTTGACTTCACAGTCTAACCTCCTTATTCACTATAACGTGATCTGACTTGGTCCTTAGGAAGATAATTCCAGAAACACTGTATAGCTTAGATCACTGAGAGAAGACACTAGGAATGTAAAAAAAAAAAAAAAAAAAAAAGTGAGACGACATGAAAATAAAGTACTTTTATTAGGAATGCATGGGTGGAACGGGCATTAGCATCAATGCAAAGACCAAAGGAGGGAACTTGGCCCAGATGTTACGCTTCTTGAAGAGGGGTCTTCCTTTTTAACCAGACTACACTTAGATGATACCTTCAATCCATATGATCCATGGTATTTACATATGTTACATGTTATTGGCCAGCACTAATCCTTGCTTTTTCTCAAGTTGTTCTGTGTTTGAGAATGTTTTATTTTTCTAGGTAGACTCTAAATTCACTGAAAGCAACAATTGCCTCTCTTATGGTATCTTTCTGCATTGCCTTACCTGGATGGTAAATATAGTTGTTGCTTAAAAAGAAATTGTCAATTTATATTGAAAGTCCATTTGCTGTTTCCCTTGACAGTATTTGATTCATTTCACTATGCAAGACAGGTATTGCTGACTTGCATGTGCTCTGTTTCCAGGGAAAGTATGTTTGCACAGTAATCATATATTTAATATTAGAGGTGCAGGAGACTTGAATACTGTTTCTTAAAACTAAAACTATTTAGGAAACTGTAGAATATGCTGTGACTGTGTGTGTCTGTGAGGGGTCTCACAGTAGGAACCATATGTGGATCATTCAGTACACGAGCCCATTCCTTAAGTGGCCCTGTGGCATTTCTATTGAGAAAGATCCAGAGAAATGATCTGATACATAATAATGAGAACATCACAAATATATAGTTTGTTTAATATGCAGTAAATATAGTGCTGTGGAATTTGGAAACTATTTGACTAAACAATCTAAGAAGTGTCTTTTTCTGCATTCCTGATTCATTGGGTCATTGCTTCAGTTTTCGCATCTGTAAAATGGTTTTCTGTGTAGTATATGGTTAAGTCAATGCAATTAAAGAAGTAAAGCATATTTTCTTATAAAATCACTTTGAAATCTGAGATGAAAGCTATTTCAGAAGTTCAAATTGGCATGAAATATCCATCAAGGTTTAAATTGATGATAGGGACCACTTCTTTTCTTGGCTGCATGTGAACTTTGATCTTAGATAAAAGTCTCAGAAGTAAATTCTTGATAATCTCTAGGTTTCTTCCCCACTCCATTCCCTCTTTTTGTGGTTTGATGTCTGTGCAGCAAAATAAACCCAGAATTTTAAAATATCTTGATCTAAGAAGTATCATTAGCACTGTTTCATGTTAGAATCTTGAATGTTTTAATATAATTTAGATAAGATGATGAATCAGAATATGATATTTTCAAGGTATAATCTAAAACTACATATGTATGTTTATCGCATTAAAAATATTTAGAGAGGTGCCTGGGTGGCTCAGTTGGTTAAGTGTCTGACTTCAGCTCAGGTTGTGATCTCACAGTTTGTGGGTTCAAGCCCTGGGTCCGGCTCTGTGCTGACAGCTCAGAGCCTCATGCCTGCTTCAGATTCTGTGTCTCCCTCTCTCTGCCATTCCCCACCTTGTGTGTGCTCTCTCTTGCTCTCTCTCTCTCTAAAAAATAAATAAACCTTAAAAAATATTTTGAGAAAGTTTTTTAAATGGTCACATCCTAATATGAAACCTGTTTGAACTTTAACATAATTTAAAATAAACAAGTTAGGATCATTTTGGTGAAGTTGATGTAGAAGAGAGGGAACAAGCCAATTATTTTCACTGGTGTTACTTAAGCTGTATGAGACTTGGGAACATTTAATATTTACAAGCTGATCACTTGGGTGGCCTCGCAGTGATCTTCTATGGCTCTCATGAGCTTTGCTTGGAGAAAAGAACTGCATGGTTTAGGTGTGACATGTGCAATGATTGTTGCTTTCTGCTACCACTGGACTTTCATATCTAGACTTAGTGGAAGGTGTACTCCAATCCAAGTACTTTCCAGAGTTTCTGGTTACAGAGAAGCTGGATAATTTTAGATTCTTTCAGTTGATTCTGGGGGAGATATGTGTATATACCTCATCAAATGACGGCAGCACATGCTGGAAATCCCATATTGACTCCAGAACTAATAGTGTTAAGACTATAATGGGTTAAGTAATGGCTTAGTTTTGAGTTGGATGAACAAGTTATTTCAGTGAATCATGATAGAATCTACTCTTTCTGGTTGTTGATTCCACTTTCTTATCTCAGATCCATCATAGATAAAAAGAAGGATCAAAAAGGGAATTTTATACCTGTTTTCAACATGATATTGTAGATATTTCAAGCAAAATATCTAAATAATGTTTATTAAGATCCTTCTTTATGTTGACTAATTCAATTCAGCAATGATTTCAAGATGGAAATTTTCACTCCCATTTTATCAATAATTATACTGAGATTTGAAAAGGTTACATGACTTTCTATATCTGCACAGGTAGTAAATGGCACAGATCTTTCACTATATGTCTTGGAGTGACTTGATTTCTGAGTTCTAGGATTTTATAATACATGCAACTTCATATGACTCCCAGAATCACCATAGATACTAGATATGCAAGTAGCAAATTTGTGAATAAGAAAAACTGGGTAACGTGTTTATCCACAATTATAAAACTGCATAGGAATTATATAAAACATGATCACATTTCTTAGAAGATATTACTGTTGCTTTTTATTATTGATATTGTTATTGAAAAACACAAACTTGAAGTAGCTCACGCATAGTAAGATTTTCTACTCTTTTACCCCATAAGCTAGCCTATTATGTATCCAGAATCAATAGAGTAAAGGGAAAATTTAGTTATTAACAATTTTTCTGTTGCTTTCATTTCTGTCCCTCACTAACAACATAATTTGATCTAGTGACTATCTAGTGGTAATTATTTAGGCTTAGTTTGAAACTACAGGTGAGGTTCTCTGGACATCGGTTTTTGATGCCTAAGCAATGAAACATCACATGTTCAAATTGCCATTTTGCCTTTCCAGTAAAGGCCTTACGTGGGGTCTATTCCAGACTTATCTTCTGAGACATTAGCTCCGACAATAATATTTCACTTCCCCTCAGGTACTTAAAATAGTTTGTCTTTACTGTTCCTAGGGTAATGTGGTTTCAGGGCAGTGGTTCTCCACTTGTGGTCCCGAGACCAGCAACATCTGCATCACCTAGGACCTTGTTAGAGATGAAAATTCCTGGTCCCACTCCAGCTTCCTGATTAAGAAACTTGAGGGTAGAATCCAGCAATCTGTGTTTTTTAAAAAGCCCTCTGGATGATTCTAAGGCATTCTAAAGTTTGAGAATCCTTGCCCTATGCCAAATGATATATCAAAATGATGATGGATGTTTACACATAGGTATTTCCTTGTTCTATGACACTTAATTTCTTTTTCCATGTGAAATTGTCAGATTACATTTTGTTTCTGAAAATTTACTTCTGTTGGGAAAGGGGTATGTATTTTTGCCAGACTACTTTTACGTAAGGATGAACAGACACAACTACTCTGTGAAAGAGGGAGAAATAAGACAAACAACTAAAATATGTTGGATATTCTAACCACATCAGAAATTCACCATTCTCTCCACCCCATGTCCCTGTATTCCTTAAATGCAGAATTATTTATTCTCAACGTCATTTTAGACTTGCACACACATCCGCAAGACACTTTCATCTTCCTTGTTACCCACATCAGTTAGTCTTTAAATTTAGCAATTCTACTTTCACAATTTACTCAAGTCCATTCTTCTCTTTTTTTTCCTCACAATCACCAGGTCATTAGGTCATTGCTCTGGCCCCTTAATTGATCAGGTACTTTAACTTAATGTATTATGTATAGATAAAGGTCATTAAAATACTGCTTTTACTCTGTCATTCTTCTGCAAATAAAAACCAAATTAAACAAAACAAATTATTGTTTACCTCATGAAAGCCAAGTCTCTTATTCTAGCTAAGACTTCTCTGTAGTTCAGTTACGACTGGTCTTTTCTGCCCTATTGCCTCTCCTTTTTTTCTCATGTATTCTAAACCAAATTAAGGTTTGAGAGCATGCTGTGTTTTATGTTTTTTATTTCTTTTTTTGACATTGTTTTTTTATTATTTAATTTAGTATAGAACATGTATTCTCACAGAATGTGGTCATCTAGTAGAACTGTAAACCTCATTCACATTTTTAACTTTATTGAGATAAAACTGACGAATAAAATTTATATATATTTAATGTGTAAAACATGATGATTTGATACACATATATGTTGTGATGTGAAACCGCAATCAAGCTAGTTAACTCATCAATAGCCTTACATAGTTACCATTTTTTTTGTGAGAGAATACTTAAGATCAGTAAATTTCAAGTATACAATACAATATTATTAACTATAATCACCATGCTGTATGTTAGATTCCCAGAACTTATTAATTTTATAACTGACAGTTTGTATCCTTTGGCCAATATCAACCTTTTTTTTAAATATGGAAAGAGTTACACATATCCAATCTAGAAAACTCAGAATACATGTAAAATATACAGTTACAAATAACAGTACAATCTTATGTCACTTCAACCTTATCACTTCTATATTAATCATTCTATTATTTATCTTCTTCATGTTTTCCCTTAGTTGTAACATTATTGTGTATTCAGGTTTTTTTTAAGGCTGTTTTTTACATTCACAGCAAAACTTAGGAGAAGGTACAGCGATTTCCTATATAATCCCTACTCCCATTCATGCACAGTCTCTTCATTATCGTTATCCCCTATCAGAGGACACATTTGTTGTAATTGATGAACTTACATTGGGGCATCATAATTACCCAAAGTCCATAGTTTCCATCAAGGTCCACTTTTGGTGTTGTGCATTCTGTGAGGTTAGACAGCTATATTATGACTTACATCCATCATTGTAGTATCATACAGAGTATTTTTTCTATCCTAAAAATCCTCTGTGCTCCATGTATTCATCTTTTCTCTCCTCAGCCCCTAACAACCATTTTTGTTTTTACTGCCTCCATAGTTTTATCCTTTCTAGAATGTCATGTAGTTGGAGTTATACCGCATGTAGCCTCTTCAGATTGCTTCTTTCACTTAGTAATATGCATTTGGGGTTCCTCTATGTCTTTGCATGAATTGACAGCTCATTTGTTCTTAGTGCAAAATAATATTCTATTATCTGGATGAACCGCAACTTATTTATCCATTCACCTGCTGAAGGACATCTAGGTTGTTTCCAAGTTTGGGCAGTTATGAATAAAGTTGCTATAAATATCTATGTGTGAGTTTTTGTGTGGGCATAGTTTTCAGCTCTTTTGGGTAAATACCAAAGAGTGTGATTGCTGGATCTTCTGGTTAAGAGTATATTTAGTTTTATAAGACACCACCAAACTGTCTTCTAAAGTGGCTATACCATTCTGCATTTGCATTAGCAAAGAATAACAGTTCCTGTTCTTCCACATTCTGACCAGCATTTGGTGTTACTGGTGTTCTGGACTGCAATCATTTTAATAGGCATAGATGGTATCTCATTATTGTTTTAATTTACATTTCCCTGAAGTCATATGATGTGGAACGGTTCTTCATATGCATATTTGCCATCTTTGGTGAGGTGACTGTTAAAGGACTTTCACCCATATTTTCATTGAGGTTATTTTCTTTTTTGTTTTGTAAGTATTTGTTGTGTATTTTGGATAAATAGTCCTTTGTAAATGTTTTGTCTCAGTTTGTGATTCATCTTCTCATTCTCTTGAAGTGTTCAGTTTTATGTAGTGTTTTTCATTAAAAAAAACTTTTAACTATTAAGTTTTTGCTTGTAAATATAATTTCATTGATTTCACAGTAGCATAGTAGGAATGTTCCATAGGTTATTTAATAGTTGCCTTGTGATTGGACATGCAGGCTATTTCATGGAGAGAGGAGTGGCTGTTATAAATATTGGCCTAAAGAACATCTTTGAATATCTCCAATTTACCCATATTTTCGGTGCTAAGATAGATTGTCAAAAGTGAAGTTACTACATTTCATGTTATAAATATGTAAATAAAAATCACTCATAATGCATCACTTATAGGGAGCTACACATTATATTTTAATAAATGTACTTTAGTCCTTTCTTTGGCAATCATTTTTTATATGTAGTTGGAGCCATACAAATTATTTCTTGATATTTTTCTATTAATATTTAACATAAATATTTTACCACATGTCATAAGAGTTCATAAAAATAATTTTAATGGCTGTGTAGTATTTCATTTAAAAGTTATCAGTATTGGGGCGCCTGGGTGGCGCAGTCGGTTGGGCATCCGACTTCAGCCAGGTCGCGATCTCGCGGTCTGTGAGTTCGAGCCCCGCGTCAGGCTCTGGGCTGATGGCTCAGAGCCTGGAGCCTGTTTCCGATTCTGTGTCTCTCTCTCTGCCCCTCCCCCGTTCATGCTCTGTCTCTCTCTGTCCCAAAAAAAAAAAAAAAGTTATCAGTATTTAATCATTTTCATTGCTTGTACTTAGTTATTTTGATATGTCTATGAAAATAATTCTTCAGGAAAATTTTTGTACAAATGTGTCTTTCTGGTTCCTCGTTATTTTCTTATGATGATTTCCTAAAATTTCATCAAAGGGTAAAATCATAAATACCCTTGAAACATCTTGCCAAAATTGTTTCCAAAATGCCTTGCCAATTTATACCATTAACAGTGTAGGAGATTGCTTGATTCAATGCTCCCTTTTTAGCATTGAAGATGATAATGTTTTAATCATTGCTAAGTTTATAAGGGAAAACAGTATTTTGTTTTAATTTGCATTTCTTTGATTAGTTGTGTTTGAATATTCTCATGTTCATTAGTCATTTGTATTTCTTCTAGGAATTTTCTGTATGTAGTCGCTGCCAATTTCTAAATTGTGGCTTATGATTTAACATTCGCTATTAAAGATATTAACTCTGTCGATTAAGGTCATTTAAAAATAATAATGACAATTATTTTTTAAGTTTCTGCATATTTTAAGGGGTTTCCTCTTCAAAGTTAGATTAAATAGAGTGATTATTGTGGTTCAGATCTGAAGTGTCTGCTTATGAAGCAATTGTAGGCTGCAGAGCAGAAATTAGTTTTTTTTCTATAGACATTGCAGAGTCTTTTAATTTTTTTTTGAGCAAGAGTAGAAAACACAATCAGCTTTATACATGAGAAAGAACACACATAGAACCTAGGAAAAGTATACTAGAGAGGGGCAAGGCTGAAAACAACCTGGAAGTTGACTTACAGTGTGTGTAAGATTTCCATCACCTGACCTTAGGTAGGAAGGAAGTGAGAGTGATACATCTTTGTCAAATTTCTGTAACAGGGCAACTTGGCTTGGTAAGATTTCTTTATATTTATGTTTATAATTTTCTATACCTCTTGTTGGGTTTGGGAGTTACAAATTTGATGTTATAAATATCTACCACTATTTCTGTGGCAGTTTTCCGTTTCTTTTACACACAGAAATTCTCTCCCTGGTGAGATCTTAAATAAACATTCCTTATTACATTATAAAAATGTAATTTAATGCTTTATATTTGATGCTTTAAATATCTTGACATGAATTATGCTATATGTGTATTGTATGAATTTGGATTATTTTCTTTTTTCTTCAAGAGTCAACCAGTTGTCTCAGAGCAGAGACACTTAACTGCCTTTGTGAGACAAACTGTGATCTGACCGGTTATACCTAAATATTATTCATTTTAATTTTCTTGCCCATTTTTTACAGGATGTTTTCCTTATGGGATATAGTTGACTGATTTGTTTATTCTCTCTATATTTCACATATTTGTACGTAGGAGGAAGACGGAACAAACTGGATATTAAATCTCTAGTTAGTGTTATCGTGTTCCTAAATATTTCCATCTATTTATTTCTAAGAAAGTTAAAAAAACACTAGGCCCTTTGAATATCTCTTGCTTTAGTGTGTTTCAGGAAATAAATTTCTCCTAAATGTTTTACATAGGAAGTGGGTTTTTTAAAGCTCCAATTTGTTACTTGCCACGAACACAGTTGAAAGGCAAATGTTTTTAACTTGTATGAAAAAGTTTTCAAACTTTAATATATTGGAAAAACTAATATGAGAGAAATGGGGGACATACCAATAGAAAAATGGATAGAATATGAATGTGCAATTGCCACATTCACAACTACACACACACACACACACACACACGCACACAGAGTCTAATCTTCCTAATATCCTAATAAATATAATATAATAAGATACATTTTTTGACAAAAGCAACTATAATTCAGAGTGTTACCAAGAATGTGGAGAAATGGAGGACCTCAAACATTGGTTATGGAAGAACTGAAAAATAATGCAATTTGCTAGAATGTGATGTGGCACTGTGAAACTTTAAAATATTTACACATGTTGATGCTAACTTGGCACTCCTAGGAATTTTCACCTGAGAAAAATCAGAGTTGTACACAAACCTTCTTTTAAAGTGATATGCGTAATAATGACTGATTTGAAACAATCTAAATTTCTAGCAGTAGGGATGGTTTAACTGAGTGGTTAACTTACATCTAATAATCCTACGTAACCATTACACTTCCTGTTTTAAAGGATTAATGAACAGAAAAATATTCATGAGAGAGATTGAAAAGATGAAAATAATCCTACATGCAGCCTGAGCCCAGTGCATAATTATGTCTGAACATTTTTATGTTTGTTGGGAGGGGGGTGTGCGTGTGTGTGTGTGTGTGTGTGTGTGTGTGTGTTTGCAGTGTAGGTGTGTATGGTGGAGAACATAAAAGTTAGTAGGTATGTTAGTGGGTCTCTTTGTGGATTTGGGGCAATTGTGAGAATATGGAAATGTGTGTGTTTGGGGTGTGTATATGGGTTTGTAGATACGTATTCCTGCTTATGAGTGTGTGAATGTGTCAGCAAATATTCAAAAATGAAAAATCCAAGGCAAGTACATTGAAATGATCATCATAACTATAGTTGCATAGGCAGGATTGATTTTCTTAATTATATTTTTTCTCCAGTGGATGTATTTTCAAGTATTTGTATGTATTCATGTGTTTCATTATACTTAGAGAAAGAGTGTTACCATTAATTAAAACAAAAATATTTTCAGTAATTCTAAAGAAGCATCTCTAAGGATTATAAACAACCCCTAAATTCCAATAAATATGGTAATAAATTCTACTTAACTTGGATACAGTGATAAAGTGGACGAATTTTAAGAACAGAAAATGGACAAGCAACAATTTTATACATTTTTGCTGTACCATGGAAACATTTCATGTGTGAAGTGTGAAGTTTTAATTTGAACTAAATAATGTCAGTTGAGCTCTTCTGTTTCTCTCACTGCATTCTTATCTGTTCCAAACACATAACATATCTTATGGATGTTTCACATTAAAGCTAGTTAAGTGGTAAATTATATGGTTTCAGAATGTATTTTTGATTTTAAAAAGATCCTTTATGCCTCAGTGTAAAATGAAAGTTATTATTTCAAATATTGAAACAGGTGGTACTTGTTCATAAATGATTTGAAGTGTTAGTCAGGATTTATTTAACACCTCACTCAGGAAACATAGCAGAAAAGATCAGAGGTTAATCTAATCCTTTAGGCCGGAGACACTCTCAAATTATGTTCAGAAATGTTAGTGGGTATCCTGGAAAAAATATATAAATTAAAGGTTGTGTGGTCAAATAAGGTTGGGAAATGCTGTCTACTCTAATCCTCTCCTGTTGATTTTCAGTTCATATTAGCTCTCTCAAGTCCCTCAGAAAGAAACCTATTTTACTATGTTGAATTCAGCATTTACCACATAAATTTGACTATGGAATTTTATTTTTTCTTTTTCATGGGTTTCCTGTTAACATGTCATGAAAGTACAGTTCTATAATTTGAGAAATGGTGTGCTAAATTCTTCAGTTCAAGCATAGTGACATTTATTTTAAGGTCAAAATAATTGTTTCCAATAGTGTTGCATGGCTAATCTATTCAGATCATTCTAAAAATAAGAACAAAATACGATATTAAATAGTAATTTAGGATGAAGTCATCAAAGTTTATTTCTAAGCATTTGATGTATAACAAATGACATAGTTGATCATTTGCATAAACTGCCTCAATAACTCCTTTGCAAGCAGTAAACGTGCATATTAGGAAAGGTAACTGTTGATGGAGAAAAATTAACCAAAAAAATCTCAAGGCGCCTGGGGGTTTCAATCAGTTAAGTGTCTGACTTCAACTCAGGTCATAATCTCACAGTTTGTGAGTTCGAGCCCCGGGTCAGACTCTCTGCTGACAGTTTAGAGCCTAGAGCCTGCTTCAGATTCTGTGTCTTCTCTCTCTCTGCCCCTCCCCCACTCATGCTTGCTCTCTCTCTCTCTGTCTCTCTCAAAAATAAGTAAATAAACATTAAAATAATTTTATGTTTATAGGCCTTTCACTTTATAGGTCTTAGTGACACATTGGATGAAAGTATCAAAAATAAGTAAAACTCCTCTTACACATTCTGGGTTTTGATAGTAGGAGTTAAAATTTTTTAATTTATCCCTTGTTGCTTTAATATTGCCTGTTATTTTCATTCATTTGATTGTTCATTTTGGGGAGAAATTTCTATTCATTCTGTCTGCTTATTATATTTTATTATAGTTTGGCAGTAATATTTTTTTTATTTCCTAAGGGACTTCATTTTTCTCTTATTTTTTGTATTTGTATATGAATTATCTTCTCTCTGAGGACATAAGAATTTTATGTTATTTAAAAAAAATTTAATCTTTATTTTTGAGAGAGAGAGAGACAAGAGTGCGAGTGGGGGAGGAACAGAGAGAGAGGGAGACACAGAATCTGAAGCAGGCTCCAGGCTCCGAGCAATGAGCACAGAGCCTGACACGGGGCTCCAACTCACAAACCGTGAGATGGTGACCTGAGCTGAAGTCGGACACCCAACCGACTGAGCCACCCAGGTGCCCCGAGGATTTTATGTTATTACTGAAGTATAGTTGCCAGGCGATGTTACATTAGTTTCAGGTGCACAACATAGTCACTTGACAATGCTGTACATTACTCAGTGCCCACTTTGATAAGTGTAGTCACCAAATGTTACCATACATTATTACAATATTATTGACTATATTCCTTATGCTATACTTTTCATTTCTGTGATTTACTTACTTTATAACTGGCAGTTTGTACCTTTTTTGGTTTTGTTTGTTTGTTTGTTTGTTTTGTTTTGTTTTTTTGATGGGGTGGAGGGGCAGACAGAGAGGGAGAGAGAATCTTCAGGAGGCTCCACGGCCAGCTCATAGCCTGACATGACGCAGGGCTCTACCTCACATCTGTGAAATCATGATCTGAGCCAAAGTCAAGAGTCGGACACTTAACTGCCTGAGCCACCCAGGCGCCCCTGAAAGTTGGTACCTCTAAATCCCCTTCACAGATCTCACCCACAACCCCCCTCCCCAAACCACATCCCCTCCAGCAACCATCAGTTTTCTGTATTTAAGAGTCTGTTGGTTTTTGTTTGTTTGTTCATTTGTTTTGTCTTTTAGACTCCACACATAAATGAAATCATATGATATTTGTCTTTCTCTGTCTGACTTATTTTGGTTGCACAATTCCCTGTTGTTGCAAATAGCAAAATTTCACTCTTTTATTTGACATTTTCTTTGAGTCTGGTTTCTCTGTGATTCTTTTATAATGTTATATATGTACTTTTTTAAAAAATTCTGAGTTTGGAGTCTTTCTTCAATTATCTGGTGATCTTTAGCTATCAGTCCCTATATATATATAAGACCAAGGCACTAAAAACTTACTGACTCTCAAGGCTGGCCTTGCCAATTAGGGGCTTTAGCATCGATAGTCGTATAGCAATCTGGCCTCCCAGCTTTCACTGTTGATATGGAGTCTTCTTTTGGCATCTGATTTTTCTTGAGAAGTACTCCTGCCTGAAGGAAATAAAACTGGCTGCCAGCCTGAGACCCAGGTGGGGAAAGGACAGGGAGTCTCAACACTTAATATGCAGACTATCATTCATCCAGACCTCCTTCCCCCAACACTAGTCATCCCAGAGTCTAATCTCCGTGCTTCACCCTCAACTTCTACTATGTCTCCCATCCCTGAGTTCTGCGGCTCTTTGGTTAAAGTTTCCGAGAAACTAATCCTCATCTGGTTGTAGGATAGTCATCTGGGTGCACAGCTGACCCAGACTATATTCTTGAGATTCTCGCTGATTCTTCTATGACTTTTAGACAATCCTTTGTGGGATTTTTTCTAATTACTAGAATTTCAGGAGAGTGCAAGATACATGCATACACTCAATCTGCTAAGTTTATCCAGAAATCTTAACTATCCCCTTTATACATATGCAAAACATTAGTACTATATGTTATTGGACATACTTTTGATATGACAGCGCATGAAAAGCAAATTTGTTTGTAGCAACTACCTCATGTTGACCTCACCTAAGTGAGTTTTCTTTCTTTTGCTGTTATCACTTTTCTTTGATCCTTACAGTGCAGATAATTATGCACTGTAAGAGTGCATAAAGACCTTGCAAATCCTAATGAAAAAATTTACGTAGGCAACAATTATCAATGGCTGATTAGATACATATTGATGGTACATAACACTACCTATGAAGTATTCTGGCTGAAAAAAAACACAAAATCTGTTCTTTAGCTCTAACAACTTCGAGGATACAAAAGGGATTGCAGACCATGATAAATGTCACCATAAAGATGCAGTCAGTAGAATATAGACATTTAGATTGAGAGAATCTATAGAACAATCTGGTTCATTCAACAACTACAGCAACAACTACAAAATTCCAAGAAAAGAAAAAGAAAGATGAACTGGGGAACTTAGAAACTGAAAAATAAAAACTTAAAAGACGTAATCACAATGCATGGGACTTATTTGGATTCTGGTGAAAGCAAACTATAAAAATAAATTACAAAATAACTGGGGTAATAAGGAAAATGTATATTTGAAGATAATGCTATTGTGGTTATTTTGAAGAATTCATATCTATTAAAAGTTGGTAGAAAATAAATTATTAGTGAAATAATATGCCTGGTGATGTTTTAGTTTTGCTTTATAATCTGGGTGGAGGAGCGGGCTAAGGTATAGATAAATAAGACTGGGAATGTACTGGTAATTGTTGAAGGGGTATGAGTGCATTAGGTTCATTTACCATTCTCTCTACTTTGGACTTGTTTGAAAATTTACATAATAAGTAAAAAAAAAATTAAAAGGCTGTTTTGACTCCTTCCAAAAGCTGAGTGTTATCTGCTTCTGAAAAATTCAACTCAGAATTCAAAGCACTTCTAATTTAAAATAAGAAAATGGTATTAAGGATGCTGGCCTATGGGACTCCCGGGTGGCTTCGTCGGTTACACATCCGACTTTGGCTCAGGTCATGATCTCATGACTGGTGAGTTCAAGCCCCACATCGGTCTCTCTCCTCTCAGCGTGGAGCTCACTTCAGATCCTCTTTCTCCCTTTCTGTCTGCCTCTTCACCACTCTTTCTCAAAAATAAATAAAAACATTTATTAAAAAAAAAAAAAAAACAAATGCTGACCTACAGTTTAGAATACAAAGCTCTGCATTTGAGGCTACTGAACTGCATTTGAGGAACTGAAACAGACTTACAGATCAGAGCTAAATATTGAAATAGTCATAAATAACCCTGGAATATTTTGAAGTTTTGTTTTATTTTATTCCAGTGAACATTTGTCATTGTATAAAATATTCCATTAAGTGGCTTTTTATTCTATAGCCCACTGCATCTCTAGGTTTTTCAGTGTACCAGAGGGCTCAATGAATCCCTAAAATGAATGAGATTCTGATCTCAAAAGGCTACTTACAAAGAAAAAATTCTTATGGGATAATAAAGCCATAGCCTTTCCTTTTTATGTGTATATCACTTCTGTGCTCATCCCTCTCTAGTGGTCCATGATCTCATGCAGAGGAAAAGCCAAAGACCTTAAAACAGGCTGTATGGTCTAACATTTCTTGGCTCTGGGGAATTTTTTTGACTCATCTCCTATTTCTCTGCCCTCTCTCCCTTCATTCCAGCTCCAAATGCTCCATTGCCTCTTGCCTTATGTCCTTTACAATTGCTGATATTCTGCCTAGAAGCTCTCCCCTAATATATGTGCATACCTCACTCCTTCACCTTCGTCCAGGTTTCCTCAGAATGTCAACTTCATAGTGAGGTTGTGCTTGCCTATCATATCGCTAACTTACCCTTCCCAATCCTCCTCTCTTGCTTTATTTTTTTCCCTATGGCTCTTATCTTTATATTATATTCTGTATGTTGACCTTCTCATCACCGTATTTATTTATTGTTATTGTCTTTCTCATTTCACCTCAGTGAGAGCTATATGAGGACCAAGATTTTTGTCTTTTTTATCGTCTGCTCCAATGCTAGAGTGCCTTGCACATGGTTGGTGCTCCATAAAAACTAAGTCATTGAATTTAATGAATTATCTGGCAACTATAGGCTACATACTAAAATGTTACTTAGTTATTTTTTAAGAGTTTCTAAAATTTAATAATTGTAAACAATTATTGGTCCTTGTCTGCAGTTTACTTGGGATGTTAATTCATTATCATACTATGAAGTTTAACTGACGTGCAATGATCCTCCTGACATTCTATCAATTTTCTGGTAGGATGTACTTGGTGGGCATCAAGGCACCCTTACTGTTTACTAGATTTGGTGAACATTTTCAACTGCTGGAATTATTGCTTTAGATTTAAATTGTCCTAATGTAGATTATTGAGATTTTCTTAGCTTCCTGTGTGTCATACACTATGCATACTTGCAAACGGTATTTTTAGTTTATGTTTACCCAAAATTAAACTGAGAGACAAGAATGTATTATGACCTAAATATTAATAATTTATGGGGCGCCTGGGTGGTTCAGTCAGTTAAGCGTCCAGCTTCGGCTCAGGTCATGATCTCATGGTTCAGTTTGTGAGTTTGAGCCCCACGATGCAACTGCAACTTCTTAGAGAAATGACTGATTCCAGGACTCTGACCAGGAAAGTAAGACATGACCCTAGAATATCTTATTTTGCTAGAATGCAGGAAAATCCTAAAAGAATTATGGAACATGTCAAAAGGACACAGATACAGCTTGAAGACCCTCCTACAATTAAAACATCAAACTAAGTAATGATGGCAATTGTTTGTAACTCATTGAATAAAATGGCAAACCATGAGTCCATACAGACATAAATACATAAGTAAATAATTTGGAATTTTACGAGGAAGAGGATATTTATATAGTTTTAACACGTTCCATAACTTTACAGTGGAGAAACCTGGCAGATACCACCTAATCAAATGATCAAAGTAAACATTATCATTAACAGAGCAAATTGAAATAATGCACCACCTGATGGATGCTCACGGTATCACCTTGAGACATTCCTGTCAAAGATACATAACCAAATCTAATTATGAGACAGTGTTAGGAAAATCAAAGCTGATGCACATTCTCAAAAATAACTGGCTGGTAATCTTCCAAAGTGTCAGTATCATGAAAGTGAAGAAAAGATTGAGGTGATATTCCAGACTAAGGAGACGAAGGTGAGGTTGTCAAGCAACTCATGCTTTTAAACTGTATTGTAGCCTTTGCTGTTAAAAATATTATTGAGACAACTGGATAACTACGAATGGGACCTGATGATTAAATTATAATGCTTCAATGTGAATTTCCTGACATTGATGGTTTTATTTAGTTATTTAGGAAAATGTTCGTATTTATAAGAGAGTTTTCAGGGTGTTGTAGCATCATTTTGTTGGTAGCTTATTCTAAATAGTTCAAAAATATGAAAAGCTCTGGACTGCACCTGCCATTTTTTACTAGTGTGATTATTTCAAAACTAAAAAAGAAATCTGTGATAATAAACCAGTTTCAAAATTTTACATCTACAATGGATCAGTACTTTTGTAGAATGCAGTAAAAATATTACATAATATCAACATGCCATAATAGCTATTAAAAGTTATTAATAGTTATTAATAAGAGCTTACTCTTATTTTGTGTACTTTCTCTTGTCACAGATAATCCAGAAACAGTCATGACTTCAGATTTGTACCAGTCTGTAGACTATGAAGAGTGCCGCTCTAGATTATATACTATCTTTTGTGATATAATATGTATTCATTATTGTATAAAAATGGTTTTCAGGTGACACAAATGTGTCATAACAAATACTTTTGAACAGTCACAGACATTATCTAATGATTTCCTAAAAGGCTATCAAGATGGAATATAAAGATGATTCTGCATTGCTGCTTTTTTTCTGTTCATGGAATAACCCCAACTTGGTATATGCATTAGTCATTCTTGTTGGTCAGTATCCTGGCAGGAAAAGGTGGTGCACTCTGAAGTGTTTAACCAAAAAGAGTTTTGTGAGGGCACCATTTCTGAGATTTAGGGAGGGTTAAGGGAACCTACAGTGGGATGGTGAGGTGTCTTGAGATTACCAACATCTGGAAGTTATTAGTATTTTTAGGACTAGGAAAGCAAAAGGGGAATGATTCCATTTTCAGAGCCTGATGAGATCTGGAGTCAGATTCTGAAAGAAAAAAATGTCCAACAGATGTGTAGCCATAGGGAAATGCACTGAGGGTAGTTGAAGGGGCATGAATAGCTCAGCTTCCCCTTCCTTCTGTTCTCTGTCGTTTACTCTTAGAGCTTTTTATTTGCTCAATCCAACTGGAAGTGAAACAGCAAGGGAGCCCAATGATGCAGCCCATAGAGGTCAGCCTCCCAAGGTCCAGAGTAGAGGGGGATAGAAAACACACTGTAACAAGGCAGATGGAAGCTAAACCATTTTTCATAACTTTTTAGATTCCGTCGTTATTGCTTTCTTTTCTGTTCAGTCATGACACTGTCTCCAATTTATTATCTGTGTGTTTCTTTTCACATTTACAGATTAGAATGATCATTCATTGAATGAGTCCAGATGAATCCTGCCCACTTATTCTAAGCTCTCTTCTTCAAGTGCTTGAAAGATTTCTGGCTAAAGATGATCACACTAGTGCTAGATAGGAAGGGGATCCAAGAGTAGTGGCAGGGAGATATGTTAGGAGGTCATTACCACTTTTCAGTGGTAAAGTTTGAAGCCTAATCTAAGACTAAGAGTGGAGAATGAAGATGAATTTGAGATGTATTCACGGTGTGGTCAGTGTGTTCACTAGTTGACTGGTTGAAAGAGAAAATGTGTTGAAGGGAACCTCCAGATTTGGAATTTGGATGCCAGGAAGTACCATTTACCTATATAAATAAAATAAAACTAGGCCATGTTTGCCTACCCTGGGAGCCAGATGAGCAGTGATGAAAGGCTCAGTTTTAAAGATGGTACCTGTGAGGTGCCCATGGAGACATCTAGATGCAGATGGTTAGCAGAAAATGTGATACACATTTCTTCAGCTCTGGAGAGGCCTCATCTGAAATTATAATTAGAGGAATCATCAGTATTTAGGTATTGATTAAAGACTTTATTACATCCTTATACAATATCCTCCATGTAGAAAAACCACAATATGCCTGGTGCTTGGTCGAATCAGTAGTTCTGTAAGTTGCTTCCTTAGGAAAACAGTAGTTCTATACATGTAGAAAAATTGGAATAGGCAGGTTAGTCTCAAACTTTTGGAATATCATTCGGGGGTGAGGAGAATAGGAAGGAAGAAGCATCAGCAAATAGAGAAAGAATAATCTGATTTCTTTTCCAACTTGATTTATGTTGTTGGTGTTTACTATTTTAAATGATGGCTGCTTTTCTTTGATCTGTTATTACGAGGCTAATGTATTTTCTCAGGGTCACAGGGTCACAAAGCTCCTGAGAGAAATGGGATTTAGGATTAGGAGTAGAGAACAAAAACATGCTCCCTCAAAAGCAATGTTGAGACTGTCATAATTGATCTTGTAACTGGTCATTTTTCTGTCTCTGCTCTGAATTTTAGGGAACTCAGAGTTAGGTGAACGGCACCCATACAGGCTATTGTAGAGTAGACGTAATCAGTATTAATTTTTCCGCCAGCATGTTGTCTATCTTACTGTCTATTCTTTTCCCCCTAAACGTCAGTGTTACCTCTTCTAATCCCATTGAATAGATTTTTGTGAGCGGTATCCTATACTGAATGAGGTGGAATATTTTTTTAAATGAATCTAAATGTAATCATGTAATTCTGTTTCACAGGGAAGTTTTCTCATTCCCCAACAGTTTGGAATTGCAGGGTGGACCCATTTCAAATTCTAATTCACAGTATTTATCAAGTCAAAAAAACATGTTAAATTAACACAAATGAGTAACATATAAGAATCAGTGTGGAAGATCTTAACATAATGTTTACCGGATTAGTGTCTAATGATATTGCTACAGAAATACAGAGCTCATTATGTTTAATCAGTACAAGTACAGTCCCTGAAATCCATTTAAAGTACATTGTTTTAGGCAATCTTTGAACATTATGTGGGACATCATCTGTTATACACAGAAAGGATTGCTTTTAACCAGACTTTGCCTATGATTTTTCGTTTATTTAATAGTTCTTTTTAAAGCATAATCATACCACAGTTAAGTAATAAAAGTTAAAAGTTACATGGAGTCTTCTGTTTCAACCCTTTACCCACAAACCCCAGTCATAAGACGTAAACATCCTTAATGATTTCTTGTGTAAATATGGAGAAGTTTTCTCTGCACATGGAAGCAGTGTGTTTTCACTTACTAATAGTTTACCTCTTCCTACCTGTTCATATGGGTCTGATTCTTCTGGTTCTTCTTTATGAGTGTATAATATTCAGTTATAATCATTTGTTCATTCAGTGTTTATAGAGTACCTACTCCATGCCAGGAACTGTTCTACATGTGGTTTAATAAGACACACATAGTTCGTGCCCTCATGGAGCCCAGAGTCCAGAAGGTTGAGAGACAAACAAGTAAAATAAATATCTATTTTGGAGATTACTTTACAGAAATTAAACAAGTTTTGCAAATATAATAGGAGAGGTCTCCTTTTTTAGGATGACTTGGAAAGACTGCTCTCTGAGGAGGTACCATTTGAGCTGAGACCTGGAATATTGAAAGGAAGCAATGAGACATCAAGAGAAGGTCATAGTGTCTTCACCACACTATTATATAGCACACCCCTCCCCATGAAATATTATACCACAATTTATTTATCCATTCCATTCTCTAGTTAGAAGGTTTCCTTTCAATTTTTGTTTTGTTCCATTCGGTTTTGCACATAAGTCTCCTGGTGCGCATGTGCAAGAATTTCTCTAAAGAATATAACCACAAATAAATTTGCAGGGCCATAGAATATTTACATCTACTTTAATACATTCCACATTGTTTCCCAGCATTTGTTTTCGCATCAGTATTGTGGAAGGGGGCCTGTTGCTCTACAGCTTTGCCAGTGCTTTGAAATGCTAAGTTTTGAGGGGAGCTCTTTCCTAAGTTTTATCAGTCTTGATGGGTGTGACCTGAAATAATCCTCTGTCAGTTTCCAGGAGACTCTGATTCTTCCCCTGCCTCTTTGGTGTCTCCATTGTGTCTTTTGCTGGTCTCTTTTCTTGAACACTCCTTAACTGTTGGTGTTTCATTTTTCTCTTTTGTGTTCTCTCTTTCTCTCTCTCTTAACTTCTTATCTCCTTCTTGGGTCCTACTATCGTCCTCAAATAGCACAGGCCTTATAATTTTGTCAGTCTTGCTGTCTCAGTGTTTATACCATCAGGGAACATAAGATGGCAAAGATGTAGCTTATCTGCCTTGTGACCAGAGAGAAGCCAATTAAAGGTGAGGGAAAGCAGAAGGTCCATTGATGCATATAAGTAACACTCGGTCCCCTAGGGTAAGTTAAGCCAGAGTTTGTACAATTGGTATAATTCATAGAATTAGGCAAAGGTATAACTAGGCAAATTTTATATGGATAAATTAAGCACAGTGTATATAGATCAATACAGTTCGGGACATGTTCTCAGAAGGAAAGAGGAAAAACTAACATGGGTGCCTGTGCCAGACTTTGAGCTAGTCTCTTAAGAATACTGTTACTATGAATTGCAGGACAGGACAGGAGACTGAGAGGAACCCAGAAAGAAGCAGAAGACAGGATTTATGGTAGAGAGAGGAGACAGCTCAGAGGACCTAACCCTGAGAGCATAAGATCCCAGAGGATGCTCATGGGATATTCATCAGTAATGATGTGTAGTAGCAGAGGGAAAGTTTTTGTTTAATTTTGTGGTTTCTTCTCAGTGAGTGTAGAGATCATAGATATTTTTGTCAGGAATGTAACAAATCTGTTACCTAAAATTGTCATGTATTCTTCAGGTATTTTGGAAATATAATTATGTTATATAAAGAATTGTAACATATACAAATGTATACTTTTTGTTCACTATCGCTGAACTGTTTTGTGTCATACTCTATGATAAGCACTCTTGTCGGGATATTTTATGGAGTTCTCACTACAATCCTTACATAGTGATACTATTTTCATTTCATAGGTGTACAAACTGAGACTTACAGAGGCCATGTGCTTTGTTCAAAACCATAACTTGTAGGTGTGTGATCCAGGCTTGAACCTGTATCCTCCTGACTCAAAAGCTCTGCCCATACCTACCATATATTATGTCCTGTCACATGATGACTTATTAAGTGCTCAATGAGCTGCCTGCACACTAAATACTAGAGAGGGAGATAAGGAAATATAAAGAAGGAAGACTGGGACATGATCGGCCAAGACATATTGGCATATGCAGGATAATGATAGAATGGGGCTGGTAGGAACTTTGGGAAATTTTGGGAAACACATTCTGTGGTCCATAAATCAGTTTAGATAATCTTCAGTTAGTATGCATGTTTTTAAAGAGAGCCGAGTTTGCAGAAGTAGATATGTTACGAACTTTTGGAGCTTATTGAATGCAAGGAAAAGAATTTTAAACCAGTTCAGGAAGTAAATGATAGCAATCATAGTGTCTTGAGCAGGAAAGTTAAAAAAAGGAAATGATATTTTAGGATAATTAATCTTTCAGTACTAAGTAGGATGGATCAAAATGGAAAGAATATGGAACCAGGGAAATGAATTAGGCAATTAGGAAAGTGTTGCAATATTCAAGTACAAGTAAAGGAGACGCTGGTCTGGGGAGGTGACCTTGAAGATGGAAAGAGGACAGAAGAGCCTTTTTACAAACTCAGATTTAAATGTCTTGAAATGCTTTTTAACGTGTGTCTAAGTTCTGTTACTATCACTCCAAATCTCTACCCTTTGAGGTTTGGGTGACCTATCCAGGTGCACCTGTGGTACTCATATAATCTTTCATCAGAATGTCTGCCTGTTTCTGGGGCACCTGGGTGACTCGGTTGAGGGTCCAACTTCGGCTCAGGTCATGAGCTTGCAGTTCGGGAGTTCAAGCCCCACATTGGGTTTGCTGCTGTCAGCCTGTCAGCACAAAGCCTGCTTTGGATCCTCTGTCTCCCCTTGCTCTGCCCCTCCCCTGCTTGTACTCTCCTCCCACCAAAAAAAAAAAAAAAAGAATGCTTGTTTCTTTGACAACTTGACTATGAACTTGATGGCAAACACTGTGACATTTCTCTGTATCAAGGTGCCTAGCGTTCTACCCAAAAAACAGTGTGTACCAACCTCAAGTGGTATAACAATAGTAATCATAATAACGACTACTGCAGCATACATTATAACTTACAAAGTGATATCTACCTCTCAAAAGTATCATGAAATCATCGGCTTCTCCATCTCCCCAGCTACTGTCAGAATTGCCTTTACTTCCTAACTTCTCCACTTTATTCAAATTCCCTCTAATTAATTACGCACACAGTAGCCAGAATGATACTTTTCTAACTCAAGTCTGATTGTATCACTGAGATGTTTAGGACCCTGCTCTGCTTTCCATGTTACACTCACACATATAAAATCCTGTAAGTTATTGCATGACTTGATCATGTAACTCTTTCCTAGACTTGATTCCTCTTAGCCAAACTGGCTTTCTTGCAGTTCCTTGAAAATTCGAATCTCTTTCATGCTATTCCAGTTATCTGTTGCTATGAAACAAGTAGTCCCAATGCTTAGTGGGTTAAAACAATAACAGCATTCATTTTACTGACAAATCTGCTGGGCAAGGCTCAGCAAGCGTAGCCTGGGTGCTGGGCAAGCCTCAGCAAGGGTGCTTTCTGTAAGCACTACTTACAGGCTGGGAGCTAGAAGCGTGTGAATGCATATTATTCCCTTGTCAGGCAGTTGACTCTGGCTCATTGGCTAGGATTTCACATGCTGCTGTCAGAGGGAATCTACGTGTGGCCTCTGCATGTGGCCTGGGTTTCCTTACAGTGTGAAGGCTGGGTTCCCAGGGTGACTTTCCTGAAAGCCAGGCAGAAAAATTTTCTAACATAGCCTCAAAAGTTGGGCAGCCTCTCTTCCTTTCATCATACTCTGTTAATCAAAAGCAAGTACTGGGGCGCCTGGGTGGCACAGTCGGTTAAGCGTCCGACTTCAGCCAGGTCACGATCTCGCGGTGCGTAGTTCGAGCCCCGTGTCGGGCTCTGGGCTGATGGCTCAGAGCCTGGAGCCTGTTTCCGATTCTGTGTCTCCCTCTCTCTCTGCCCCTCCCCCATTCATGCTGTGTCTCTCTCTGTCCCAAAAAAAATAAATAAACGTTGAAAAAAAAACAAAAACAAAAACAAAAGCAAGTACTGAGACTAGCTCATAACCGTGGGGAGGGGAACTGAATCTCCTCCTTCTGGTGGGACAAGTGTCAAAGAATTTGTACACCTGTTTTAAATTTTTTTAATATTTATTATTTTTTTTTCAACACTTATTTATTTTTGAGAGACCGAGAGAGAGCACAAGCAGGGAAGAAACAGAGAGAGGGAGACACAGAATCTGAAGCAGGCTCCAGGCTCCGAGCTGTCAGCACAGAGCTTGACATGGGGCTCGAACTCACAAACCGTTGAGATCATGACCTGAGCCAAAGTCTGACACGCAACCTACTGAGGCACCCGTGCGCCCCTGTATACCTGCGATAAACCCACCACCCATGCCTCTGGGCGTATGCGCCTGCCCGTCTCCTGCCTTAGTGTGAGCTTCCTTCTTTTTTCTCCTCTGCTTTTTCTTACATTTCAAGTTTCAGTTTAACTTTCAGTTTCTGTGTCTTCTTATCTTCTAAATCTAAATTAGATCCTTCAGTTAGGTTTTCACAGCACTCTGTTCTCTTTAAAGCATTTGTTACAATCTGAAATGACATATGTATTTGGAGATAGCTGCTTTAATGTTAGTTTTCCAAACCATCAGTCTGAAAGCTCCAGGAGACTGAGGGCTACTTCTGTATTGTTCACTGTGGTGACCCTGACACCTAGCCAAGAACTTCTACATAATTGGTTTTCAGTAAATAGTTGTTGAATTAGTGCACCATGTAAGAGATTTTTTGCTCATTTGTTTTTTAAGTCCCTTCTTCCTTAGAATAATCTGGAATATCTCCCTCTCTCTCTGCCCCTCCCCTGTTCATGCTCTGTCTCTCTCTGTCCCAAAAAGAAATAAATGTTGAAAAAAAAAATTTTAAAAAAGAATAATCTGGAATACTTCTTTTCCTTGAGAAACTTTACTTTCCACTCATTAATCCTAAAGCATATATATTTTTAAAACACAGATATCTCTCTTGGGAAAAAAAGAAACTTCTTAATGTCAAAAAGCATTTATTCTTTTAATTATTTTAATTATAATAAATGTCAAACACTGCCAAATTTTATACTATGTCATTCCCTTAAAAAAAGTTTTGGGGCACCTGGGTGGCTCAGTCAAACATCCAACTTCGGCTCAGGTCATGATCTGTCAGTTCATGAGTTCAAGCCACACATTTGGCTCTCTGCTGTCAGCACAGAACCCGCTTAGGATCCTCTGCCCCCCTCTCTCTCTGCCCTTCCTTTGCTTGCTCTCTCTCTTTCCTTCTTTCTCTCCCTCAAAAATAAATAAACATTTAAAAAATTTCACATGTACAAGAACTATATGCCCTCTGGGGCAAAGGAAGCTTTCAAGATTTTTAAGCACAAGATTTTCCCTGAAGATAGAAAGCTGATTGGTGAGTACTGAAAGTGGAATAAATGTGATTTTGTTGTTGTTTTTAAATATTCTTTCATTATTTAGTCTATTCTGGAAGCTTGTGAGGAGAATCTGTCCCTATTAAAATTGTCCTCCCTTACTGCAAATTAAGTGCAAAATTTGGTGCTTCCAAAATCTCAGTATACTAATTAATCAGTAAAATCAAACGTCTTTTTCTTACCATTTGGTGGTAATTAGGAAGAGATGGGAGCTCATTTCTCCTTTGCTTTCAGAGGGCTATTCTGTTTTGAAGGAAATAAAAGTTTTACCTTTAGGGGCACCTGGGTGACTCAGTCGGTTAAACTTCTGACTTTGGCTCAGATTATGATCTTGCAGTTCATGAGTTTGAGCCCTGCGCTGGGCTCTGTGATGACAGCTCGGAGCCTTCTTCGGATTCTGTGTCTCCCTCTCTCTCTTCCTCCCCCACTTGCACTCGGTCTCTCTCTCTCTCTCTCAAAAATAAATAAAAATTTTAAAAAAGTTTTACTTTTAGAGAATTGTAATACTTTGCAGTCTTTTGAGAGCTCCTTAACTCTTCCTTTCACTTTACCAGCTGGAAACAAGGGGTTCTGGACAGATAGGTGATAATTTCATTCAGTTTTTATGTTTTGTTTTGTTTCGTTTTCAGCAAAATGGCCCAGCTGCCCACCCATGAGATTCTGCTGTGTGTAATAAGACAGCTGATTTCTGACCTAGAATGGCCTGTTTAATCTTACATGGCCATGTTAATCTTGCATCCTAAGGGCTACTTTATCAGGCACTCACTCTTCTTGGCTTCTTAGCAATTGTCAAGAACAAGAGCCATTTTAGAATCACACTGAGACTTGTAGGCCTGAATGTCACCTCCTTGCTCTGTAGCCCTGCGCAAGTTGATTAACCCTTCTCAACCTGTTTCCTCATCTGTAAAATGAAGATAATAATACCAACCTCACAGGCTTGTCGTGATAATTATATGAGCTAATGTATTAAGGAGATTAACACAGTGCCGACGTAATAAATGTTAGCTCTTGGTGTGTTGTTTACACCAAATATCAGTACTTTCCTGAAGCCAATTTTCAAGCAGTAGAAACAATTCCACATTGATTTTTATCTCCAGGTGTGGGGATGGAAGTTGAATCTGAAAAGGCGAAGATAAAAACTGCTAAGTGCTTTTCCAGCATCGACCCAAACTGTCGCTTATTTTTTACCTTTCTTTATATTTCCTAGAATTATTCTGAGGTATCTTACTAACCTTTGATGTGTATGCAATGAACTGAGATTTATTATTCACATTTGGGGCCCAGTTGTATATGTGTATTTGGGGTGAAGGAGGGAATGAACAATTGGGTAGTTAACCCAGTGTGCAGAAAACAGCAAAGCATCATGGTCTGGTTTCAATTGTGATATCAATTAGGCAACAATACATGGGTTCTCCACTTATCTAGCCCTTGTAATTCCATTACTCAAACTTAGAAAATGTGCCAGAAAATATTGTGCCTATCATGTTGAATGAGATATATGAAGATAAAAAACAAACACTTCAACAATGTAGCGATCATAAGTGCAGTGAGGGACCTAAGATAGGATGCTTAAACAGGATGCTACCTGGTGTTGGTGATAGGAATAAAACATAAGAGACTTATAAATATGGAGAACAAACAGGGTTACTGGAGGCGGGTGTGGGAAGGGGGATGAGCTAAATGGGTAAGGGGCATTAAGGAATCTACTTAAATCATTATTGCACCATATGCTGACTAATTTGGGTGTAAATTAAAAAATAAATAAAAGTAAAAGTAAAAAAAAAAGTCGTGTCAGGGAAGGTTTCTTTGAAGAAGTCTGATTTGAACTACATTTTAAAGGATAGAGAGAATTGTATTTTTGTATTTCGAACATGGGAAAAGTAAATGCGGTACCCCAAAGCAAGAAAGAATTTAGCCGGTTCTAAGAAGAGGAAAAAAAAAGAATATATGCCTGGAATATCAAAAGGGAGTACAATGAAAAGAAGTTAAGGATTCAACAATGCATGGACTTTTAGGCCACAGTAAGAAATCTGAAGTTTACATTAAGTCACAGGCAAACTGCTGAAGGATCATAATTCAGTGACTGATATTCCTTGATCTACATTTGAAAAGACAACCCATACCACTTTATACCCATTAGCGTCACTTTTATATAAAAAAAAAATACACATACACACACACACACAGAAAATTATAAGTGCTGGTGAGGAAGTAGAGAAATAGGACCCCTTCTGCATTACTGATGGGAATGTAAAATGCGAAGCATCTGAAGAAGAGTAAGGTGGTTCCTCAAAAAGTTATATGTAGATTTACCATAAAATCCAGCAATTCCAGGGACACCTACATGGCTCAGGCGATTGGGTGACTGATTCTTGATTTCAGCTCAGGTCATGATCTCACCGTCATGGGATCACATACACTGAGCTGAATGTGGAGCCTGCTTGGGAATCTCTCTTTTCTCCTCTCTCTCTACCCCCCCCCCACCCCTGCTTGTGTGTTCTCTCTCTCTCAAAATAAATAATAAATAAATAAATCCAGGAATTCCACTTCTTAATATATACCCCAAAAAACTGAAAGCGGGGATTCAAAAAGATATCTGTAGACCAATGTTTATAACAGACTTATTACAAAAGCCAAAATATGGAAACAACTCAAATGCTGGATCAATGGATAAACAAAATGAACACTGGGTGTTGTATGGAAACCAATTTGACAATAAATTTCATATTTAAAAAAATAATGTTTATCATTTGAAAATTTAAAAAAAAGGTGCATATACATACAATATAATAGTATTCATCTTTAAAAATATTGCATACTACAAGTTGTAGCCGGATGAACCTTGAGAACATCCTAGATGAAATAAACCAGATGCAAAAGGATGCATACTGCCTGATTCCACCTTTATTAGTTACCTAGAATAGATTCATCAACAGAAAGTAGAATAGTGGTTACCAAGGGCTGGGAGAAGAGGCTAATTGGTGAGTTATTGTTTAATGCATATAGAATTTCAGTTTGGAATGATGAAACAGTTCTGGAGATGGATGGGGTGATGGATACATAACAATGTGAATGTACTCAATGCTGCTGAATTGTACACTTGAAAATGGTTAAAATGGTAAATTTAGGTTATGTGTTTTTATGAAAGAAAGAAAGGAAAGAAAAAAAGAAAGAAAGAAAAGAAAGAAGGAAAGAAAGAAAGAAAGAAAGAAAGAAAGAAAGAAAGAAAGAAAGAGAAAGAAAGAAAACAACTCTCACTAGTTGGATGAGGAGAGAGAGGTAGCAGTATGAAAACAGAGGCCACTTGAAGAATCTTGTAATTTTTGGTGGTAAATAATGGTGCCCTTAACAAAGAGGTGTCAGAAGAAATAAGAATTTGCATTCAAGGTAAAATTGGAGCTAAGTTGTGATAGTGGGTTCGATACAGATGATGAGGAAAAAGCACAGTAAAGGGTAATTCTGTATTTTTGGTTTAAACAGCAGTGTGACAGCAGTCTGGGCATGAGGGCAATGTCAGGGTTAGAGGGTCCAACTGGTCTTTCATCAGCACATGAATGGTATTTTAAGGATTAATTTTAGAAGAGATAACCAAGGAAAGTGTAGATACAGTTGACCAGCAACATCAAGGCTATAATAAGGAAAGTGCTGAGAAAGAATTAATGAAGAAAGGGAGGTCTCTGGCAAAGAGTTTCAGTGTTTTTTGGGTTTTTTTTTTGTTTTTTTAACTGTAAAACTGAATGACCGTAAATGAAATATTCTAGCATGGAAATCAGAATATTAATTGGACTGGGCAGATTGGACTGTGGAAGGCTATTTTGTATTGGCAATTAGAGAAGCCCTTGGAGTTAGGAGTGAGTGTTATACCCAGAACATATGCAACCATAGTACGGTGTGCTTTCATGATGTAAAATGGGATGGTTTGTTTGCATAAAAACTGCACTCAGTTACTGTAGTTTAGATATGTTTTCAGATGGTCTACCGTCTCATTTTGAAATGTGAATAGGTCTCCTAGGATTTCTCTGGATACAGAGAGGCAGCTGGGTCTCTTTCATGTCTAAGAGGCAGCCTAGAATTACAGAGAGAGCCAAGCATGGGTATCAGTCAGATCTCTGAATACTGATTATTCCTCTCAAATTGCTGAATCCTTGGGGAAGTTATTTAATCATTCTAGGGTGTTATTCTGTAATTTATAAAACAGAGATAATAGTGCTATACTCACAGACTTGTTATGAGGGATAAAGATAATTTGTATAAATTGTCTGGTACATAGTGGGCAGTAAAGGAATGGTTGCTGTTCTTATCAGTGTTGGGAGTGGGAGTCAAATTTCAATGTGACCAAAAAATTCCATGGAGCAAAGTGATAAAAGGCACACTTTGAGAACAAATCACGAATGGCTTGGAAGTCATTCTTAGGAATTTGTTCTATAGGACTTGAGTAACTTCAGTATTGTATGACAGGAAGGAAGAGCTTGAGGATTGTCACAGTCAGAATATAATATATAGATATTGATAAACTGTCTTCTCATCCCTTTAGGGAGAGTAAGTAGATCACATTGGAGAGTATTTAAGGAAGTAGCTTCATTTTTAAGGATAGAGTAGTTTCTATCAGATCAGTGATTTCCACACTTTTGATAGCATATTTCCATCAATGTACTTTTTTTTTAAACATTTACCCTCTCTTATTTATAATTCTATTCAGGAACTGATGTACTAAACCTGAATATGTTATGAAATATACTCAAAATAGAAACATGAAGATGAGCTAAGGATGTCATAAAATTTAAAAATATTTTTTGTTTTACTTATTAATTGTATTTACATTGTTTCACTCTTATGAGGACTATCATTATTATCTTGGACGATCATTATCATTATTATCTTGGACAATTCCGTGACTGATTATGCCTCATTATTTTAAAAATATTGATTTACAATACTTTGAAATACAGCAATCTCAAGACCCATTTAAAATTACCATGGCCAAAAAAGATACCTCACAAGGAAACGCACACGCAACTGAAAAGTCACATCATTATCTGGTTACAACTCATGAGCCACATTTTGTAATCAGACCCATCAATTATGCAGAAGTTTTTTTAGTAAAATTCTGACAGTGAATCTCCCTCTTCCCTGATGTCTATCAGTTGTTCCTGAAAACTAATGAGGTGTTACATTTTCATATTTTTAACAAACGGGCTTACACCTCATTAAAATTATTCTATTTTAGCAGATTATTTTACAGGTGGAAAACTCTGTTGCTGGAATTTTAAAGTAGGAAATTAAGACAGAGATTTTGTTTTGCTTTAAGAGGGAGTATTAGTAGGTAAAGTATTTATATTTTTTTGAGCTCAAAGTCATGTTATAAGGGGAACATTTCTAAACACGCATCTTTAACATACTTTTTACATGGCATACCTTTCTTTCAAATCAGTCTTATATTGCTAAAACATCACTTTTATCTTAATGAGACAGATGACTCTCAATGTACCTATTGAGTAGCATACTACTTGCAGCTACTTCTCTTTCCCTAAAAAGACAACACTATTGTCTTTTTGTAAAAGAAATACATAATTATTTAAGTTGGACAACTCTCTAAAATAGTTTTTCATAAGACAACAAGGAAACATATATATGGTACAGAATATTTTCTTGGTCATTCCCCACCTTATCACAAGGTATTATACAATTTCTACTTTTAAGATGATATAATCCATAAATCCATTTCATCTGTCACAGAAAAAATAATGGTATGTTGTAATGTGCTAGGATCAAGCTAACTATTGAAAGTGAAACCATTAGCCCATCCACACTGTGGAACTCTACCTCCTCCCTCAGGACACCCAATGGAACATCGGTGACAAATGAATGTCCAAGTGAGGGAGTGAGGGCCCCAGTATCACTCTGAACATTAAATAAAAGTGAAGTTTATTTCTTGCAATTTTATAGGTAGGTGTGTCCACGCAGGAATGTGTGGATCCGCATATTGTATAAAATGGTCTGGCATTTTGAGTTCATGGGACATTTCATACTCCTACTTTGAAGACCCTGAGATTAATCTCCTCATCGGTTTTTGGTATTGGTGAGATTGAATCTGCCCCCAGAAAATAAAGGCGAGTTGAGTTGATCATCTACCTGACTCAGGCTCAAGTACATGCCTTTTAGATAATTCACAGAATGCACTTGCTCAACACTTGATCCAACTAGTGTAAAGAAGCACAGATTTGAGGAGAATTTTATGCTATTTAGATTTGTGAGGTGATTTTGATACAAAGTAGAATCATGTTAATGGTTACTATAAGTACTTTTTTGGTAATTATTTCTGTCCGCCTAAGAAACTGGGGATGGTAAGGTGATATAATGCCTTGCTGTTGTTCATTGTTGGTTCAGTTTTGTCTTTTTGAGTATTTTAGGTCTTGTTTTGTCAGTGTGTATGTGTGTGTGCATGCACATTATATATCCATCTTTAAAAATGTAAAACACACTTAGGAAAAACCATGAAAGACACATAAGGAGACGGGTATATCATAGTACTCCAGCTTTTCGGTACAATGGCTAGGATATGATGGGAATCCCAATTAAAAACTACTGTTTTGTTTTGTTTGTGTTTTTTGTTTGTTCTTAGTTTGGTGGGTTTTTTGTTTTCGTTTTTATTTGTTTGTTTGATTACTGCAGCTCAGCCATTACTATTTGAGGGGATTTGTTTCCATAGCTACTAAGTAGGAAGTGTAGTTCATTCACTCTTACGTGGAATGGAAAATCTCTCCCTAGCCTTTATATCCTAAGTTTTTCATTTCTGTCATATATTAGAGAATTTCATGTTACGGTGAAATACATGGTTATCATGATCATTATAATTTTACTAATGGCCCAGCTGTTTTCCATCTCCTTGTCCAAGTGACAGTTGTCTCTTGATTGCTAAGATGTTCAATGGCGTAACTTTTGGTCCTTCCACTGTTTGATTTCCATTTAAGAAGCCATTTAAATAGACAGTAAAAATCTAAAGGAATTGAATTCTATATGTGCAATTTCATACACTGATTCATTCTTGGTAAGGAAGAGATGATGATTTAGAACCCATTTAGATTTTTGAATGAACAGAAAGGCTAATTTCTGCCTCATTAACTTATCCTATGAATTTTCAATTCGACCAATTCTGAATGACTACTCCCACATCAGTTTAGGTTTTTGGTTAATAGGTAGTTATAATTCATATTTATAGCCACTTTTCACACTAGAAAATTTCACCCCTAAATTCTGCCCATCTTTATAACTGTTAAATATATGCTATTTTAGAGGAAAATGTCCTTAAGCCTTTGTTAACTCTGTGGATCATACCACAAAATAGGGGATGACTCTTTTTAGTTGTTTATTTTAGTTAATAACAGAATTTAACAGATATGTTTAGAAGCCTCATACTGGAAAACATGAAATAATTTAAAATATTGAAAATTTAATTATTAAAAAATCATTCCTTCAGTTCATTTTATTTAAAAAGTCAGTTAATTTTATCAGGACAGATGTTAACTATTGCATATTTAAATATTTTTGTTAGTAAATACGTTAAAATTTAACATGAATTCAATAATTTAAAAAATTCACATCCCAAAATGATAAAAATACATAATTATATAAATTGAAGTGACTATTATTAAATAAATACCATAAAATACTTTAAATACCGTAAATAAAATATTCTCACCTTTGCCCTTTTCCTACCTTACTGAGTTCCATAATTTTGATCACTGGGTACATGGACCTTGCATTTGACCATCCCACAAATGAGCTGACATGAGCTATACCAAAAAAACTGGCTCAATCATAAATAGACGTTGTGGTCTAGCAAAGTGATTTTTCAAATTAAATAAAATTTAAACCCTACCTCCTGTTTCTTTACCTCCAATAATTTCTGTAATTTCTAAGATAGATCCCTTCCTGCCCTAATAAATTCATTAGGTTAATCATTTTAAAAAATTTTGGAAGGATATCTAAGCATCATTTCAAGACATTCTCTCTATATGTCCGGTCCTGCCAGTGATGGAATTTTAATATGGTTCTTGCATTTGTGATTCACCTGAGTAAATGAATAGGAACATCTTAATTGTATATTAAGGCATCGATAACTTTATTAACTTTAACAACTGGATGAAAATTTACTTCTCATAAGTTTAGTACTGGTCTGAAATAAAAATATATACTCTAAAAATCCTCTGTTTAGGCGTGCCTGGGTGACTCAGTTGGTTAAGCGTCTGACTCTTAGTTTTAGCTCAGGTCATGAACTCATGGTTCATGAGTTCAGGTCCCGCACTGGGCTCCATGCTGGAAGTGAGGGGGCTACCTAGGATTCTCTCTCTCCCCCTTTTCCTGTGCCCCTCCTCTGCTCTCTCTGTCTCTCAAAATAAATAAACTTAAAATAAATTTAAAAGTAATATATTAAAAAAATATAAATAAATAAATAAATAAATAAATAAATAAATAAATATCCTCTGTTTATATTTGCCATTAGTCATGAGAACTGCTAAGGGCTCCTTTTTGTTGTTGGTTATCATCTTTAATGATACCACACTGATATGTGGGTACTGACAGTGGAGTTGATTAATACAGATATTCCCAGTATGGTTACATGGAATATTAGTGACAAAGATATTCTTTCTTTTTTTTTTTTTTTTTTTTTTAAATTTTTTTTTTCAACGTTTATTTATTTTTGGGACAGAGAGAGACAGAGCATGAACGGGGGAGGGGCAGAGAGAGAGGGAGACACAGAATCGGAAACAGGCTCCAGGCTCTGAGCCATCAGCCCAGAGCCCGATGCGGGGCTCGAACTCCCGGACCGCGAGATCGTGACCTGGCTGAAGTCGGACGCTTAACCGACTGCGCCACCCAGGCGCCCCAAGATATTCTTTCTTAATGGATTTAATAAACTTTATGGGCCTGCTACTCCTATTTATACAACAGTCTGGTAAAGACAATATCTTTTGGCCCAGAATTTCATATTTAAATGTTTACCTTTTTTTGCTTGATAAGTCTCTTGCTCTACAGAGAACAGCACTCTTCTGGTTGCTCCTCCATTTGAGTAATTAAGTGCAGGAAATTGGTTGTGTCTCCAAGATAGCAAGATAATTTGAATATGTTAGTAACAGAGGGAAGGTAATTCAAGGTTAGACTTTTTGCTGCATTTGAGGTTCTGTGGTTATTTGTTCTGGTGATAATGACAGGCTAACTCTCAGACAGTAAAAGAAGTCAGATTTTGCCTCCAAAGAAACTTGTTTCTTGATGGTTTTCCAGTGCTCTCAAATGCACGTGTCAATCCACTAAGCAAAAGAAAACAAACTAAAAGCAAATTGTCTTTCCTCACAACTCTGACTACTTACATCTCACCTGCGTTTCTGTCTTGCCTCATTCCAAGGATGAATCTTAACCTGAGCGGGAGCAATTTCAAGAACTCAGAGCAATTAGTAAGCATAAAATAATAATATGATGGACTGAGCAAGAGATATGCTGATGGCTTTATGTATTATCAATCCTCATATCAAACCTCAAATTCAGCATCATTTCCCCCAAATGCATACATTAGGAAATTATTCCTTAACTCTCCATTATGTGCAATTGAGAGCATTGAAAAAAATATCAAGAGATAAGCCATCTCAGGAGGCAAATGTATTTCCTATCATCCGGGAGAAATATTTTAAAACAACATCTAAAACCAGGATATAGTCCATGAGGATGGAGTCTGTGTGTATAGTTTTTAAGGGATAGTATGTAACTTCAGATATTACTTTGCATATTTAACTTTCTATCAAATAAAATATTGTAAGTTTGTAATTTAGTAGGAAAAAAAAGAGAAAGGTTTTCCTGTATGTCACTTATGTCAAACTTCAATTGTTAAAATTTCCTGCTTATTACTCTAGAATGAGCACCACATCTAGAATGATGCGGTGCTAAGGCTACCACCTTGCTCTATTTATATGAACAAAAGGGTTTTGTTCTATAGAAATAGGATAAGGTTACTTATACCAGAGGATCCTGTATTCTATGATGATTATGGACCAGTGTTTGAATCTGATCCTCACTGTTTGTACCTGATCTTCATTCACTGGTAATTTAAGAGTCAGTGTTTACAAAGCACTATAGATTTTGGCCATCATGGTTTCTACCACTGATGCTGACTGCATGGTCCACCTTGTATTTGGTCAGTTTTATATCACCATGTTGCCCAACTTCGTCTCCTCCAAGGAGCATTAGCATCTTACTTGGTACAGATTTTTTTCTCTATCATACCAAACATGATCAGATCCTCAGAATTCTGTGGACAGCTTAAAGGAAATAGTATAAGACCAAACCTAACTCAAGAGACTGTACTCTGCGTGATTAAAAGATTATTTAAGCAAGTATTTGTTTTCACCTGCAGTTTCCATATTGAGTATTATGAACATAAAGAAACACTGTGAATCAAATTAATACTGTAAGTCATTGTAGGTATAATTACTTGCTTTTTATATCCACCTAGAGTAAAATTGTCCACAGCAGTTTTAATAAGAAATGCTACTGAAGGCTTGCTGGTTTCATACTCTAACATGACACCAATATGCTTGATTTTCCACTGTTTTGTGGAAGGATGGATTGCAGGTTTCCATTGAGAATTATTCCTGGTCAATTAAAAAAAAATTAATGTTTCTATTATTTTTGAGAGAGAGAGAGAGAGAGAGAGAGAGAGAGAGAGAGAGAGACATGGCATGAGTGGGGGAGGGGCAGAGAGAGAGGGAGATAAAGAGTCTGAAGCAGGCTCCAGGCTCTGAGCTGTCAGTACAGAGGCCAACTCAGGGCTCGAACCCATGAACAATGAAATCATGACCTGAGCCAAAGTCAAACGCTTAACCCACTGAGCCACCCAGGCACCCCCTGGTCAATTCTTGATGATGTCAGAGAAGATTTCTTGATTAACAAATGAAAATGATACATGTATATTGCTGTTAATGATGGTAAACTCAATGACATTGAGTTATCAAACAAAAAAAATAAATAAACTTTGACTATAAAATGGTGGGTCCCATAGATTTTCTGATATCTTACAATTAAAAAGAATTATTCACTTCTCAGTCATTTAGAAAAACTGACTTTCGTGATAAATGACATAATATAAAAGAATTTGAAGAAAAGTCACAATTTTTTTTATTATTCTAACTCATTTGTTTGAGAGGTAAGGCATAAATCAATACGTATTTTTATAACATGATATTTTTCTCATTATCCATTTCAAATTTATATATTTTTATAGTTTTTCTATTTCTATATAAATCATAGGGTTTATTATTAACAGTTTTCTTTTTGCTATCGCCATAAACGTGGTTGTCAGTAGCTTAGCACCCATGAGTAACCTAGCAACAAGTCAGCTTTCTAGCAAGTAAGAAATAAATGCAAACAAAGTATTATGGAAAAAAGCAGTTCAGTTTCAGAATATTAGTACATGTATACTGTTAACAATCAAGATGAAATCTTCTAATTTGGGGGAAATTGTGTGACAATAGGTATTGAGTTTTCTAGTAAATAATACAATGCCAGTGAAATCTTGTCTCCTTCATTCAGAAAAAAAAAAATGGAATCTATTTCAGACTGCAATACTGTTGACTAGGTAACTGAATATATGTGTCTTCCCTGGAAGCCTATTCATTACAGATTAGATGAGAGGAGTGTCTTGGCATGTTTTCACTATGTGGTAGATGAGTTTACTAGATGGAGTTTCAACAATAAACCTTCCTGACAGTGATGTATTGTTAATCTCTTAAATAGGTTTAGAATAAATGTTTTATTTTATTTTGAAAGGATTGTGCTTATAGTACTGAACTTTTGGAGGGATCTTTTTCTTGGAAATACTAAAACATTCCACCTTGTGTTTCACATGCTGAGACTTTGGTATATTTAATATCAGTTTATTTTGGTGAAATTTAACTTATATAATTACTGTTTATTTTCACTGACAAAATAGCTCTCCTGTGTTTAGTTGTCAGGTCATAAAGGAAGTATATCAGGTATTGGAGAAAAGCTGTAGCTTTATAGGATCATCATTTGCATGATGAATAGACCCAGGTAGGGAGGGAAATACATACTGGTGAATACCTTCCATTAAATAGCACAGCTTCTATTCTGTGCCACAGGCAGAATTACTTGGCCTTTCTCAATCTGACGGGCAGTTCACTGCACTTCAAGAAATCTTAGTGCCCCATGGAAGATTTAGGTAAGGGACAGAAGGATAGGATATGAGCTGAACATATGATTGTGCATTTAAAATGAATGCATAGAATTGTAGAACTAGAAAGCATCTTCTCTCTGGCGAAGATTACTTTTCCCCAAATCCCTCAAGTTTTAGGTTATTTTTAAAATATAACCTTAAATGACTGAATTGTTTGTTACTATAATCACAATTGGGATATGAGCTCAACTCTGGCCTCTTTCCCTCAGTAGCCACACAAATCTCTCTTCTTTGGGGAAGAGGAGAATAAAAATCATGAGATCCTTAAAGAGAGGGCCAAACCAGATGGTCTGACTTCATCTATATGTGAGACCTTTGGTCACTTACATTATTTGGATTGAAGTGAGTCACCTTAAATAAAGGAAAGAATATTCTTTACATGAGAAACATTTACCTACCCTTGAAGACATCTGACTACATTGAATAGATCAGTTGCATGAATTTATACCCAAAATGTCTTGACAGAATAATATGGTCTATATTGATGATGCTACTCATGATGGCTGTGGTCCTTGGTCAGTTGTTCAGAAAAGTGACATTTTAGACGTGACATATGCACATTAACTTCCCCTTCCAGCATAGATGTTCACTGGGGTCATGTTGTTGAAAAAATATCATCCTTTATTTTGGGAAGTTGAATTCCTAGAGGGCAGAGGTGATCTTATTTTTTATCCAGTGTGTAGTATAGTTCCTTATAAGCAATAAGCTTTAAACAGATGATTATTTTTTTGTAGATGTGTTAGAAAGACCCATTACAGTCACTGAAAGTATATTAAAACAAACTACAAAATATGTGCTAGAAAGTGATGAAACACTTAAATAATATATGCCCTTGTAGAGGAAATAAAGCTTAAGGATCCACTAGGGACATAACTTAATTACCATAAAATATTGTTACATTGTGAAGTTGATCTAAAAGGAACTGTACTTGTTGTTGCAGGTTTGGTTACAAAAGTACGGCTACCTTCCACCAACTGACCCCAGAATGTCGGTGCTGCGCTCTGCGGAGACCATGCAGGCCGCCTTAGCTGCCATGCAGCAGTTCTATGGCATTAACATGACAGGAAAAGTGGACAGAAACACAATTGAGTAAGTAATGGCATCCACACTCTCACTTTTTTTGGTCCTTGAGCCAAACTAGTCGGATAAAGTTTAAGTGAATTCCACCAACCACGAGTGTAGCAATTTGTCTCATGTCTCTTTTCCTTGGAATTTGAACTGTGTTAACTCTACTCCCCTATGATGTCAGGTTTGTCAAAGCCCAATTTACTCGCCTGACTTTTGCAACACAGTTTCAAAATAGGGGGGAAGAAAGTAAAAAAACAATGAGAGTCAAAGTCAATGTACAGTTGAAGCCATTACAAGAGCTACAGGCACTATTGTGTTGGAACCAGCTTGTACTGTTGATGAGGACTTATTGTACACATCTCTTCCCTGTTAAGTAACATCATCTCAGTAGCTTGAAATTGACCAAAGTAGAAATATTGACACTAAGGTAAATGGGAAACAATAACAAATAAGGGCTTTTTTGGAGGAAGAGGGGTAAGGGTGTCAGAGAACCAGTTAACAGTTTATTAGCTTCCTATCAGTGGCAATTCTCTCTACATGAGTTAAATCAAGGAGAGGTTTACTGCAAGTCTTTTCCTTTAGTTTTTTACTAGCAAATGGCTTGTTTTTAACTCCTTAATGGGATTTGTTATTTTATTGACTGAGTCATCAGTCATTTGTTAATTTATTTATCCAACCAATAACTCATTAGTGGGCATTTCATAGGTGAAAGAGGCATATAGAGATTCAGAAGACAGACTCTCTTATTCAGAGGAACTTCAAGTTAACTGTGTAGCTAGACATAACCACAAATTATCTTACCACAGGTACACTGTGAGTTCTGTAACATTATGAAACAGCATTATTGTTTTTTGGACAGCAAAGGAGGAAGTGATTAATTCTTTCAGTGCAGGGAAGAATCATTTGTGTTTATTGAGTCCTTGATACTCACAAAGTAAATCTACTTCATCATTTAATATGATCATCATACATCAGCCCTCCACAGTAGGGAAGACAAGGATATATTTTTTTTCTCTCTCTACTTTTTCAAATAAGGAAACAGAAAGTCAAAGGCTAGGTGAAATCCAGAGTAGTTACAGAATCCAGACCTTTTAATGTTTGGTTGGAGGGCTTTCTACTATTCCATGCTGTGGACCTTGAGAAATGACACATTTATTTTTCTTTTTAAACCTTAAATACCTGAAATGTCTGTGCTCAGGTATGTATAATTTTCACATATTAAACTAATTAAATATATGATTTAAAAATTATTTTGGCCTTCTAATACTTACATCATTATATTAGTCATACTATTTCTATTTCATCAAGACCAGGAAAGCACATAATAAAAGGCTTGAAGATTAAATGTCAAAGCAGTTTGGAAAAATAAATGTCTTACCTCTGCTAGCATTTTAAGAGATACATAAATATTAACTTTGGTATACATCTGGGAAAATAGAACCAAGAATTAATGTAGTGCATTCTGTAAGAATGAGAATCTTGCTATCAATATTGGGAATAGACTTGGATATTTTGAACCTGCTGCCCTCTGTTCATTGCAATTCTCCCTTAATAGTGTCCTAAATAAATACAGATTTAAATTAATTTTAATTAAAGTTGTAAATTAATTTTCAATATAGCCTATTATATTAATAAGCAAAACCAGCAAATCCTGCATTTTATTGCTGTGTATAGTAGAGAATTCCATTTACATTATACTTTTAATCCCAACATTTTACAAAGTGCCCTGGACAGCTTTTTTGCTCCCTCACGCAGGGCTGTTGTCTTCTGATCCACTTTCCTGGAATGGATGACACAGTTTTTAAAAACACAATAAATTGATGGGACACCTGGGTGGTTCAGTCATTTAAGCCTCAGACTCTTGGTTTCACTCAGGTCATGATCTCATTGTTGTGAGATGGATCACCTCTTGGGTCCATGCTGGGCCTGGGTCCTGCTTGGGATTCTCTCTGCCCCTCTCCTGCTAGCATGCGTATGCACTCTGTCTCTCGCAAAATAAATAAACTTTAAAAAAATAACAATAAATTGAGAACTTGGGAAACAAACTCCTTTGATTCTGCTTACCACTAGATATTAAAATTCAGAAAGTAGGAGCACCTGGGTGGCTCTGTCAGTTAAGCGTCTGACTCTTGATTTCTGTTCAGGTCATGATCTCATGGTTCGTGGGTGTGAGCCCCGCATTGGGCTCTGTGCTGACAGCCCAGAGCCTGGAGCCTGCTTCGGATTCTCTGTCTTCCTCTCTCTCTCTGCCCCTCCCCGCTCACATTCTGTCTCACTCTGTCTCCCAAAAATAATAAATGTTAAATTTTTTTTTTAATAAAATAAAACAAAATTCAGAAAACAGAGTTCCGTGGAAGGTGGCATCTGTGTTTCCTGTGAGTTTTGAGAGCTCCTGCTGGTCATTGGAAGGACTCACGATAGATAGGTTTGATTTCCTAAATCAAACCTGAGATAGCTGGGAAAAAAGTCTTTGTCAGGAGATGATGGAAGAAGAATGTGTGCAGGATTTATTTTGGCCCCTTATGTTAAAAGGATCTGAACAGTTTTCAGTTGATCTTTGGCAGGACAACGCAAAATGCAAGGGTGGAGAGAAGGACAGTGGTCTTTTTCTGCCACACAGTGGCTTAAATTCCAGACCAGGAGAAATAATTGTGTCAATGTGTAGGAGTTACAGTAGCATTTCTGTGAATTATAGCATTGTAGAGAAAAGATCAACTCTATAGGTAACCCTTAACTTAAACACAACCAGTGTTTTGGTCTGTTTTCTTTAACCAAACTTTGTTCTAATTTAGTTTTTTCTTCTTTTTTTTGAATCGGAACTGCATCTTTTCCTTTACATAGAGTGTTATTCCTAGGTGAGTCCACTAAAGCCTCGTTAAACCCTCATCATCGTCCCTTCCTAGACTGCCATGCTTCTTTTGTCCTTTATGGCACTTTCATTGTCACTCAGACTAGAAACCCTGTGGCTTCATTGGCCTCCTGTCTGGTTTTTTTCCACTGATGTATCTCCACTCGTGACATGTTGTTGCTCAGGGTACTCAGCTCAAATAATGTACTATTTTTGTAAGTATAAACCCTATAATCATGCTACTTAAGCAATTGTCCGTGCTTCTGTAATCTCAAATGAATGTGTAATAACAATCCATGCTGAAATTGTACTCTGTTATTTTACATGGTCAAATTATAAAGTATGAATTTTTATCTAAACCTTATTACGTAAAATATGGACTACAATTATAGACCTAAAATTACTCCTCAGTATTAAAATAATGTCTTAGGATTCGTTTTCAGATGCTATAAACTTTTATCTAATTTTAGGCTCTTGTCAAGATCAATTGTTTTAAATTAAATAATTATGTCCTCCTTTGTCAGACATCATTTGGTGTATTCAATCTAGAATTCATGGTTAATTAAAAGTAAAGATACAATTGTGGTAATCCCTATATTATGTTCAAAGAAATAACCATTTTTAAGCAACAGATTTAAGTATTACCTAAATGGCATATTGCTTTTATGTTAGTTGTCATTGGTGTTGGAGAGATAGTAATGAATACTTACTCCCCCACCCCAAAATGAGCTCATAATCGTATGTTGCAATGGTTCTTTTATATTTTGGGTTGCTTAGCTAATTTTTGTAAGCAAACTCACTTAAATTCCTTAATAAGTGAAGCAATTTATGTTATGTGTAAAAAAAGATTATATTAAGCAAGGAAAGAAAAAGCTAGCAAGGCAATAATGAAAATGAGTCTAATGTGTTTTTACAATATTAATGGTAGGTATTTTTTAAATTTTAATTCATCTTTATATGTGCACAGTATCATGCATTGAAGTATGCTTAGTGAAGTATGATTTCAAGGTGACCTTTTTTATTTCTCTCCACATATATGCATACACATATATACACACATATGTGAACACACACACACATATATATATACATATATACATGAATACATAAATATTAGATGATCTGAGTAATTCTAATTTATTTAAATCATGCAAAGAAAGGCATCTTAATTAAAATGAATTTAAGACTGAATATGTAGCTTTTTTCAAATAATTTTTATGAAACTACAGTGGTATTTGAATTCTCCTAATTTAAGAATTGAAATGTTTATTTAGATATATCAAGAACCATAAGCTTTGGGGCTTAATTTTCAATATGTTTCATGATTTTTACTCATTTGTCTAAATTATCAAGTTAAGACTCCCTTTCAATCTACATATACAAGATAGGTTCATCAGTAATTAAATTTCTTTTTCTTTATTTCTGAATATAACAATGGTACTCAATCAGTATAACTTTATAAGATGGACCAATCCCTTTTTTGGTAACTCCCTAAGGATAGTTGGTAGCTAAATCAGCATACCTACATTTTGAGCCCTAAGTTAATTTAATTTTAAAAAAATTTTCACAATTCCTGGACTTGGTTGTATGAGGACAAACAAAAGCTAAGGAATTTTAAAGTAATAAAAATAAGGGGCGTCTGGGTGTCTCAGTCTGATTAAGTTCCTGACTTCGGCTCAGGTCATGATCTCAGTTCTGAGTTCAAGCCCTGCGTCGGGCTCTGTGCTGACAGCTCAGAGCCTGGAACCTGTTTTGGAGTCTGTGTCTCCCTTGCTCTCTGCCCCTTCCCTGTTCACTCTCTGTCGCTCTCTCTCAAAAATAAATGAGCATTAAAAACACTTTTTTTAAATAAATAAACTAATAAAAATAAGCGTATTTAAAAATATGTAAAATGATCTTTGAGGACAACCATAAATAGTAGATACTACTCTTACCTTTCATTCGAACATGGAAAAGCCTGGAACCGAAAACTGTTAACTATATGATGCGGATGAACCTTGTTCTTACATTACTAATTCGTAAGTCACAGAATATAATTTTGTGAGTGGCTTCTCTTCTCATGGTAAGAGTAAATGTGTGTGCACAGTCACTGTGTGGTACAAATCCCTATTCCAAGGGACACCATTCCAATTGTATGTATTTTATTGAAGTGCCATCTTCCTGCAGCCCCACTACAGGGCCACCAGTTGTGTGGATTAAACTTGAAGGCATCATTTAGAGTCATGTGGGTGGCCCTATATATTCAAGTCATGTGGGTGACTTGAATACCCAACTCACTGAAAAAAAATTACTGAAACCAGTGAAGCAGTGAACACTGTCTCATATATAGTGACTCTTATTACTGCAAATTTGTTTAGAAGTTTGTGGCTACTTTATTTTCATAAAATAAAGTATCTGTTGGTATCTGTATTATCAAAACACCAGGATATCCCTGTTTTGAATAACAAAGTATGTTAACACATAGGTTAAGGTGAACTGAAACATGTTGATATCAGTTGACTGCTACTGCTGTTGCTTCTACGAGTACAGCCACTTCCTGATATTTGTAAAATAATAATTATTATAAGTTAATAATCATAGCAGTTACTATTTGCCAGGCACTGTTCTAAGTGTTTTACATGATTTACCTAATTTAATCCTCACATTTATTCAATAATATTATCACTTCCAGTTTGTAGATGATGAAGTGGAGAAATAGAAACAGTAGTCTGACCAATGTCACGGGGCAGGTGAGTTGGTGGAGGTAAGGTAGGAACCGTAGCAGTCTAGCTCTAGGATCTCTGCTCCTCACTTTTACAATATAGCTCCTTCTTCTCTTTTTTCTTTTCTTTTCTTTTCTTTTCTTTTCTTTTCTTTTCTTTTCTTTTCTTTTCTTTTCTTTCTCTTTTTTTCTTTTCTTTCTTTTCTTTCTTTCTTTCTTTCTTTCTTTCTTTCTTTCTTTCTTTCTTTCTTTCTTTCTTTCAGAGAGACAGCAAGCAGGGGAGAGGGGCAGAGGGAAAGAGAGAGAAGACAGTCTTAAGCAGGCCCCATGCCCAGCTGCAGAGCCCGACACAGGGCTCATTCCCATGACCCTGGGATCATGACCTGAGCTGAAATCAAGAGTCAGGTGCTCAACCCACTGAGCCACCCAGGCGCCCCTATAACTCCTTTCAAAAGCACTGATTTTAGATATTTTTCCTTTTTAAGTTAAGCTAATTTAAATAAAGCCATTAATGATCTATGCAACTAATTGAAAAATGTTCTCGGTTCTAAACAATTAAATCAATACTGAAAATCAATATTATATTTATGAAAACTGAGGAGGTACTATTATTTACACCTTGTAAGTGCCAAATAACTTTCTTGTGGCTCCCTCTCTCCCCCAGTACCCATTCTCATGTCTTTGCTTTGGAATACCAACTTAAAATTTTTAGCAAATGAGTCAGTAATGAAGCACATGTGTATGAGCTGTGTGTTGACACACAGAAAAAATAAGTATGTTTTAGCAATGGCACTTTCACAAAAAAAAAGCACTGTTTGAAAATAGCGTGCACGTGTGTTTGCATACACATAGGCTCTCTTCAACCCATGTTTCTTTCTTGTGATATAGCTGTTACCTTACGTGAAACTATCAATCCAATCCGTTCTACTTGTATGTTTAGAGTTTTGCATTCTCATGTTATTATGGGGTTTATCAAATTCATATATGAATGCAACTAACACTTGGTACATGATATATAAAAATAAATCCCAGTGCCAGTCTCAACCTGAATAACAATATTAACATGCCAATTTTACCATTAGTATTAGACATTTAATTTCTTGGTGAGTACTGTTAAATGTTAATCGTTATTTTTATCCACAAAGAACTTTAAAAATTGTAGTAGAAAGAACCTGACTGCTTATGAGATTAAAGAATAATTTAAATGTTTGGAGTCACATAAGAAACCTGAAGACCGATTTAGCTGAGATACTGTGTGTCTTATTCAGTGGCTTGATGTGCTTCAATCATATTTGGGGGATTTTACAAATTTTAATATATAATACCTGCCAATATCTCTTTGCTAGAATATTTGGATACAAATATTGATGAAGTTAACATACAGTGTTCTCAACCTGACCAACCTTTATTAGGACTTCTTTGCATTAAATTACTGATTGGTATTAGATCATTCCTGTTCTTATGTTTATTTCTTACACTTAAGTTATCTACTTTTGATTTGGTTTTATATAAAAGTATGTACACAATGTCCATGCAGTAAGCATTTGCTCAAGGCACAGAGTCTTCAAGCAACCTGGATAGTAGGGAGATCACCATGTGCAAAAAAGATATGCAGACTCAATCTATTTGCTTCATGTTCCTTATTGGAGACTTTACTGGGTATTGGCCCCATACCTGGCTCTCTGCCCTGACTCAGGCCGGCGGACAATAGAGACACAAATCAGAATACAGAGTATAATCCATGCTGTGTTGCGATGGTGAACTGTACCTATATGAATTGCATAATGAAGGATGTTTAGGATTCTCAGTGTGAAAAGAGAGAAAAAGTTATTCCAGACAGACGTCACTACACAGAAAGGTAGAAAGAGGTTTACTTCTTTAGTAACCTGAATGGATCTTGGGAAGTGGGGGGACAGTGTGTCCTCCCTAAGTAGGCCTGAATCAGATTCTTTCCATATAAGCGTTTCATGCCCAGAGCATGTAGAGAAAACATCTGTGGTCTGGAAAGATTTATCTTTAGGAGCAAGAAGGAAAGCATTTAGACAGCGAGAGAGAAAGAAATTTGGAAACAAAAGAGACAGCCTCCTGATTGATTAGAGGAGACTGAGAAAAGAACAGTGGTGTATATTACCTAGGTATTAGCTTGGGCATTAGAAGGAGGTTAAGACTTTTGGCTGAAATAAGGCATCAGAGGAATTGGTACAGATCTGGGGTAAGAAAATTGTAATTTTTTATTATATGTAAAATTAGAAATAATGACAGGGTATCTTGGAAGAGATGTGACAGCTCTTAACCCATTATATAGTATTTTTTTTTTTAATCATGGATGTCCTTCCTATAGACTGTAAACTCAACAAGGGCGTTTTGCCTTGTTTATCTTTTCAGCCACACTTTTTCTTTATATCTCATAACATGTTGTGAAAGCTGAAAAATATTATCAGATGAATGAATAAGGATGGAATGAGTAAATAAATGTAACTAGTAGTTGGAACATAAGAAAAAATATATATTTAATGGGCAAAGGCTTAAGAAACATAAAGAATTCAGCAGAGATATCTTTCAGCACAAAAATTTAATACTCATCCATAAAAACCCTATCCTTTGGAAGATGTAATGCTTCACTGAGAAAAATTTTACTAGATCCAACATATGAATAACTTAAAATGGAAATTTATATCAGTAAATTTAATTTTCTTTTCAATTGTTAACTTCATGTTTTAATTTTATTATTAATTTTAAACAATATATCCTCATTGACAATACATTTTATCCTGATAATAGGTAACACCATTTTGTGAGATTTTATCCCCTTATCCATTTCAAAATTATTTCTCTTCCCAGAGTGAGAACTTAAATATTTTTCTTAGCAAAATGTAAATGTAACCACTTCCCACATTTGGTAAATTTACTCGTATTTAATAATTATATATTGTTTATTCTGTTAGTACTTTCAGTGAAATAAGCATAAATACCTGCCTTAGGAATATTATAATTTTTGCTGAGAGTATAATTAATGAAATATTCATATATAAAAGCCACTTATCATAATAAACCCACCATTAATGCTTAATATTTCCATGTTAAATCTATATCTATGCCTTATAATATGTACTAAAAATTAATAATTTTTCATTAAAAATTACAAAGTTTCCCCATCCATTTATTCATTGAATATCTTTTATATTCCGGGGTTTGTACCAGGTGCCAGGATTATACAGATACCCTGCCCTTGAGTGTTTTACAGGCTAGTGAAATATGTCTCAAAAAAACTGGTTTAGGAATGCTCTGGGAATATTATTTAAAAATAGAAGATCTCCATTCTCAACTCTACAGAGTTCGATCCCTAAGGGCCATATCACCTCTTAGGAGTTTGGAGACTTTAATAAAGGGAAAGAGAGATTCCTGAAGTAACTCCACAATGCATTTTAGACTAGGATGGAATTTGTTAAGTCTGATAATTGCAATGTCTACATTATTACTAGGAAAAAAAAGAGACAGAGAGGGAAACTTTTTTTCAGTGCTTACTGGAAAATTGTCATCTTTCTTAAAAAGCAAAAGTCATGATTTCATTGTTGCATGAAGTCATTATTATAAGCACTGATTAGCTGATTTATCCATGTAACATGTAAACTATTCTTTCATTTTCCCCAAATGGACATATTTAGATAGTCATCTCTACAGTCAATTATTTTCCATTTAAGGAGTATAGAAATTATAAAGTATTTGGTGAAATACAACGAAAATTGATTCTTTTCTCATTTCTACTTGCTGAAGCATGTAGCACCGTGAACTCTGCATTAGCTTTGCAATTGATAAATTAAATGTGTTAATGAATGGTAAAGGCATTTTTTGAGTCACTAAAGAAACACTTCTTAAAATGATGATAATCTTTCTTTTTAGATAAGAAGCAAGACTACATAGAAAACAGGACAATGGTAAAAAGAGACTCTTAGAAAAGTTACACAACTGTATCTTGTATAAGTGTTAAAAAATTAGTAAATCAAAAAGCATGTCATTTCCTAAGATAATAATGTTAAACCTTATTTGTGTGATATTAAACCTCATATCCAGAAAAAAAATTATCATTGAATTTAGTTATTACTAATTTAAAGCAAATGGGTGTTGCTTAGAAATTGGGGTAATGAGCAAAGTAAAAAGAAGAAAAATTGGAGAAACACAAATGTTATTTAAACAGTTTACTTCTATGTAAGCTAGAACAGAGAATAGCATATACCTTCTTGAATCCTGAAATTCAAGGTTATTTAATAGATTTTAAAAGTTGTTGAATGTTCAAGTTGGAAGACACCTTAGTGAAAATTTATTTTTTAAAGTCTCATTCTATGAATGAGACTAGGGATTAATGACTTGCCCAAGATCACAGATCTTGTTAAAAACAGATTCTAGTTCGGGGCGCCTGGGTGGCGCAGTCGGTTAAGCGTCTGACTTCAGCCAGGTCACGATCTCGCGGTCCTTGAGTTCGAGCCCCGCGTCAGGCTCTGGGCTGATGGCTCAGAGCCTGGAGCCTGCTTCCGATTCTGTGTCTCCCTCTCTCTCTGCCCCTCCCCCGTTCGTGCTCTGTCTCTCTCTGTCCCAAAAATAAATAAACATTGAAAAAAAAATTAAAAAAAAAAAAACAGATTCTAGTTAGAAGTTTAAGAGGACTTCAGTCTATAGTAAGCTCAAAGTAAATTAGAGAGACAAAGAATATCTAAGAGAGCTGAGTTCAAAACCAACGATTCTTGATCATTCAGGGGAAAAAATAATGCTTTCTACTTGGGTTCAAACTGCATGAAAATTGACAATTTTCTTCTTTAGGTTTTCCCATTTTCATCATCACTGTCATTGGTTAACTTCCCAACTGATTTCCTTTTGAAATGAATGATTAGAGTTGGTAACTAACTGGAAAACCCTGCTTTTTGCAGCTGGATGAAGAAGCCTCGATGTGGCGTACCTGACCAGACAAGAGGTAGCTCCAAATTTAATATTCGTCGAAAGCGATATGCATTAACAGGACAGAAGTGGCAGCACAAACACATCACTTACAGGTATGAGAACTAATGAGGAATTACTGTTTTTTCCATTTTTTCACAACCATTTATTTTGACATTTTGTTGGCCATCTTATGCACATTGACCACATGGTAACATATAGGAATATGATGTTGACATAGGGAACTGAGACCTGCAATCAAGAAGAGAATAAATTGGCCATTTGGAGTCCTCGTAAACATTTCTTAAATTCTAGATCTTTTTTGTAAACTATATCTTCAAGCTTCTTGAAAGTACCAAATCCTGAGCGACTCTGAGATGAATATTTTTCACATTGACATTCTTTAATAAGGATTCATAATCTAGAAAGTAATCAAATAATAAAGTTTACAAATAATTGTCTTTGAAGCAAAATGTCTTTGACTCTATTAATTAACTTTTAGTATCAGTCCAAACATTTTACTTTCTATCTTTTTGGGAACAGTGCAGTTGGATCATCATTTCTTGTTTTGTCTCTACTGAAGGACGCCGAAGGGATGCCAGTGTCTTCCATCCTGGAGTGACCACTGCTGCTAACAGAGATGTTTCTAGTTATTCATTAATTCATTGAACAACTGTCTATTGGGTCTCTGTTTGAACAAAAACAATTATAGGCCCTGTGGTTATAGAAATAAGTAGAACACGGGTCTCCATTCGTTCTTTTGGAATTTGCAGTCCTGTGGATAAGTTCATCAATCATACTACTTGATCGTTCTAATTTCTTTGTAATTTTGCTTTTCTGGAGTGTCATAGAGTTGGAACCATACCATACGTATGTAGCCATTTCAAACTGCCTTCTTGCACTTAGTGATGTGCATTTAAGGTTCCTCCATCTTGTTTCATGCCTTGATGGCTCATTTCTTTCTTTACTGAGTAATATTCTGTGTATGTATGGGCCACTGTGTGTCTACCCATTCACCTATTGGAGCCTTATTGGTTGCATACAGTTTGGAGCAGTTATGAATAAGGATGGTATAAAAATTCATGGGCATGTTTCTATGTGGGCAAAGATTTTCAATTCATTTGGATAAGTACCCAGGAGTATAATCGCTGATCATATGGTGAGACCATAGTTAGTTTTGTAAGAAACTGCCGAACTGTCCTTATCCTTGGCGTTACTCCCGGTAATAATTTAAAGTTCCTGTTGCTCTCCAACCTCACCAGCATTTAGTGTTGTCAGTATTTTGGATTGTAACCATTCTAATAGATGTGTAGTGGGATCTGATCACTGTTTTAATTTGCAATTCCCTAATGATACGTTATACTGATTATATTTTCATATGCTATTTGCCATCTGTACATCTTCTTTGGTGAGATGTCTGTTTGGATCTTTCGACTAATGTTTTTGTTTTTTTTTAAATATTTTTAATATTTATTTATTTTTGAGAGAGACAGAGCATCAGTGGGGGAGGGGCAGAGTTAGGGGGACACAGAGAATCTGAAGCAGGCTCCGAGCTGTCAGCACAGAGCCCAACACAGAGCACAAACTCACAGACCACGAGGTCATGACCTGAACCGAAGTCAGAAGCCCAACCGACTGAACCACCTAGATGCCCTGTTTTGACTAACTTTTAATTGAGTTGCTGTTTTAAGAGCTTTTTTTATAAAGAGTTCTTTATATATTTTAGATACAAGTCTTTTATCAGATATGTTTCCAGTATGTTCTCCTAGTCTGTGACTTGTCTTCTTATTCTTTTTACAGTGTCTTTTGCAGAGCAAAAGTTTTAATTTTAATAAAGTCCAATTTATCAATTTTTTTTTTGTTTTATTGTGCTTTTGGTGTTGTATCAGAAATATCATTTCCAGGGGCACCTGGGTGGCTCAGTTGATTAAGCATCTGACTGTGGTTCAGGTCACGATCTCCTGGTCTGTGAGTTTGAGCCCTGCGTCAGGCTGTGCTGATAGCTCAGAGCCTGGAACCTGCTTCAGATTCTGTGTCTCCCTCTCTCTCTGCCCCTCCCCCACTCACACTCTGTCTCTCTCTCTCTCTGTCTCTCAAAAACAAATAAAAACTAACTAACTAACTAAATAAATAAATAAATAAATAAATAGATAGATATAATTTCTAAACCCAGGATCACTTAGTTTTCCTTCTATGTTATCTTCTAAAAGTTTAATAATTTTGCATTTTCAATTAGGTCTATGATCAATTTTGAGTTAGTTTTTATTAAAAGTGTAAAGTCAGTGTCTAGATTCACTTTATTTGCATGTGGAAGTTCAGTTCCAGCACCATTTGATGAAAAGACCATTTTTTTCTTCATTGCCTTTGCTCTTTGCCAAAGATCAGTTGACTTATATGTGTGGGTCAGTTTCTAGGCTCTTTATTCTGTTTCACTGTCCTTTCTTTTTATTTGTAAACCAATATCACACTGTCTTGATTACTGAAGTTTTATACTAAGTCTTGATATCAGATAGTGCCAGTTTTCTGACTTTATTCTTCTTCAGTTTTGTGTTTTCAGGGTCTCTTACTCTTCCATACAAAGTTTAAAATTAGTTTGCCCGTTCCTTCAAAAGAAATTGGTAGGATTTTGATTGTGATGGTGTTGAATCTACAGATCATTTGGGAAGAACTAATATGTTAACACCATCGAGTCTTAATATTCATGAACATGAAACTCTCATCATTTATTTAGGTCTTTGATTTCTTTAATCCCAGTTAGGTTTTTGTTTGTTTGTTTGTTTCTGCTTTTACTCATATAGATCTTAGGCATAAACTGTAGTCCAAGTGAGAGGCTATAACAACATACCATAGATTGAGTGGCTTATAAGCAGCAGAAAATTACAGCTCACAGTTCTGGAGACTGGAAGTCTGAGATCAAGGAGTCAGTATGGTTTGGTGAGTCACAGACTTCGCATGTACCTTCACATGGCAAAAGGGCTAAGATCTCTGTGGGATACTGATCCCATTTATGAAGGCACCACCCTCATGACCTCAAGCACCTCCCAAAGGCCTCATCTTCTATTACCATCATTTTTGGGGGTTAGGATTTTAATATATGAATTATAGGGGGAGATAAATATTCAGACCATAGTCATATATTTTAATAGATTTAGTCCTAAATACTCCTTTTATTTTTGGTACTGTTTATGATATTGTGTTTTTAATTCCAAATTCCAAATGTTTGTAACTGATATATAGGAAAACAATTGACTTTTGTATACTAGCTTTGTATCTTCCAGTTTTGCTATAATCACTCATTAGTCCAGGATTACTTTGTTAATTCTTTGATATTTTATACAGAGAATAATATCACCTGAAAAAAAAGAGTTATATTTTTCCTTCCCAATCGGTGTGTCTTTTATTTCCTTTTCTTGTCTTAAAACTGAGACTGTCAGTCTAATGTTGACAAGGAGTGCTGAAGGCAAACATGATTGCCTTTTCCCCAGTCTTTAGGAGAAAAGCATCTAGTTCCTCATCAGTAAGTATGATGTTAGCTGTAAGCTTTTTTCTAGATGTTTATCAAATTGAAGAAGTTCCCTCTATTCCTAGTTTGCTGGAAGCTTTTATTATGAATGAGTGTTGGATTTTATGAACTGCTTTTCTTTGCTTTTTCGGCACCTATTGATATGATCATATGATTTTTCTTTAGCCTTTTAATGTGAAGGATTACATTAAGTGATTTTCAGTGGAACCAGCTTCTCATGCCTGTAGGGTAAATCCCACTTTGTCATAGTGAATAATTCTTCTTACACATTGTTGGATTTTATTTGCTAATTTTTTGTTGAGGATTTCTACATGTATGTTCATGAGTAACACTGATATGTAGTTTTTCTGTCTTGTAAAGTCTTTATCTGGGTTACTTAATTCCATGAGTACTAGCCTCATGGAATGGGTTAGAAAGTGTTTCTCTACTTCAGTTTTCTGGAAGAGATTGTAGAGAATTGGTATGACTTCTAACAAAACGTTTAATAGACCCAATACAACCATTTGGGTCTCGTTCTTTTTTTTCATGTTTTTAAGGTTATTAATTTTTTTTTATTAAATCTGCTTAATAGATGTAGTCCTGTTCAGATTATCTGTTTCTCTTTGTGTAAGTTTTTACAGATTGTGTCTTTCAAAGGAGTTGGTCCATTAAATCTGTGTTAGTCTGCTCAGGCTGCCATCACAAAATACCACAGCCTGGATAGTTTAAGCAACAGAAATTTAATTTCCCCAAATCTGGAGCCTGGAAGTCCAAGATTAACATGCTGTCGAGGTTAGTTTTTGGTGAAGTTTCTCTTTCTGGCTTTCAGACAGCCACCTTCTCATTGTGTCCTCCTCTTACCTCTCCTGTGCATGTGTGGAGAGACGAGGAGATTTCTGCTATTTTTTTGTTTTGTTTTGTTTTTTGTTTTTTTTTTCTTTTCTTATAAGGATGTCAGTCAAACCAAATTAGGACCCCATCTTGTGACTTCATTTAACCTTAATTACCTCTTTAAAGGACTATCTATAAATATAATTGGGGGTTGTGGCTTCAATTTATTTATGTCAGAGAAGACCTTGTAGATCATTAGGGAAAGAACGGGCTATTTTACTTGTTAAGTTTTTCTGTAATAAGTTGTTATCCATATGGAAAACAATGAAATAAGATTCTTACCCCAGACCATATAAAATTAGTAAATATTAATTGGATTAATGTGCATAATCAACTTTAGAACTACAAAACACACAACTCTGCCTACTGATATTTACTACTTTCATTTCAAGTAGTGTCCTTTTTCTCATCTCATTTCCAAACTTAACAGTGTACCTGTTTACTGTCTGTGCGTACTTAGGTACTGACTTACACCATTCGTTTAAGAAAGAAAGAAAGAAAGAAAGAAACTTAAGAGCCATCATGTTAAGAACTAATCGTAATTCCGTTTATGCCATGTCCCTATACTGACAACTGTGTCAGCCAGTTTTGAATACTAAAATAATTATGTGTCTATCCCTGTAAACTTCTAGGTTATTGATAAACTCATCATGTGGTTATGAGTTCTATTTTGGAGTAAGAAAGATCTAGATTTGAATCCTGGCTCTGATACTTGCTACCTGTAAGACCAGGGTCAAACTACTTTACCTTCTAAGTTTCATTCTCCCTGTGTGCAAAATGAGTATTGGAACACTACCCACCTCATAAAACCTAGGAGATAATTAAGTCAGATGATGGTGGGGAAAACTCCCCAAAAAACAGACAAACAGAAGAACCCACTTCAGGACAGTGCTTGAAACATAGTGCTTAGGAAATGCCAACTATCATCTTAACTTTTTTTTTAAGTTTATTTATTTTGATGAAGAGAGAGTGCATGCACATGAGTGAGCAATGGAGAGAGAGAGAGAGAGTGAGAGAGAGAGAGAATCCCAAGCAGGCTCCACGCTGTCAGTGTAGAGTCCGACTCAGGGCTCAAACTCACAAACAGTGAGATCATGACCTGAGCTGAAATCCAAGAGTCAGTCGCTCAACTGACTAAGCCAGCCTGGCGCTCCATCTTAACTTGTTTTAATTCACCAGACAACAGAAATTGTTGAGAGTATTCTAATAGAATTACAGAAAGTTGAGGGTGAGAGCTAAGGATTTTAAAATTTAAAGTTAGTATATATAGGGTGTTAAGTTGCCTTGTGTAAAGTAAGTACTGTATAAACATTTACTACTACTTTTATTCCTATATTTAGAAAAATAAATACAAGGTATTCTACTGAGGGAAAAAATTACTCTTTAAAAGGATAGTTGAAATGTGCCCTTACAGAATGCAGCCAGCAGTTGGAGTGGGGGTGGTTGAACTAGGTTTTATTTGATGGCAAACTCGTTATGAGCCAACAGCATCATATGGCTCAAAAAAGAATTGAAATGAACAGATTAGATTGATAGAAAGCAAAGTGTCCAAAGCAGTGATGATGCCAATTTTTCTCTTTGCTTTGCTGGCCAACCTTTACCTGATGTATCCTTTTTCTCTTTGGTCCACCACATTTCCAGCTGCTTCTTGGCAAATTAAAGTACACCTTTAAAAAGGAAATCAAAATGCTAAGAGATCTTGCAAACAGGCTGCATGAGAAAGAGCTCAATATTAGAGCCAAGGATTCTCAACTTGATGGAAAAAATTATTTAAAGGAGAAAATTCCAGTTATTTTCAAATACTTAAAGGCTTTCGGAAGAACCTAATATTTTGAGCTGTTGGAAAATTAAATCATTCATCCTAAGTCTTCATCATCAGAAGCATATAAGCCAAACAACTTATTCACTTGTCAGGGAAATTTGAGACCATTTGTGGAATGGTTGGAAAGTTAGATTATATAACTTTAAAATCTCTTCCTATCTTTAAAATGTGGAATTGGAAACAGCCTTCTATAATTACTCCACTTAAAGGGAATGTCTAGGCTCCCAGGCTTTCCACTTTAATGACCTCAGTGCAGGATACCTAGAAATGGGAACTTCTGAGATCATACCAGAAGATCACATAAGTATTCTTAGAGGTCTGTGTAACTTTGGCTGATGCATAATTTACATGCTGGTAATAATTGTTATATAAATACTGGTGGCCATTCATGTCTTCCTTGCATCTTTATGATCAATTTTCTCTTGGCACATTTTGCTTCTTGGGTAATTAAGTGTTGTTCATTCAATAAGTGGTTATTGAACAACATTATGTGACAGCACTGGCAATAGATGAGTTAAGTAAGACCCCCGCTCTCGTGGAACACATAGTTGAATGTGGGAGACAGGTATTTAAGTGAATAATTGCAAAATAGTATATTTTATGTGACATCAAGACCTTACAGCATTTATTACATCAGAGACCATATCCATGTTATGCTCCCCAGAACCTAGAGTGGCTGCTGTGTATAATGCTCTCATTACATAGTTGTTGAATAAATTAACGAATTGTGTGTATTTTGTTCAAAACAATAATAGGAATTTAATGAATAACCTTATTTTTTATCAATATAGCTTTATTTCCCAAGTTTATTAAATATGGTATAATATATGCTTAGCCTAAATTCTTTTTCTTTATAAAATCTAAACTCCAAAATAATATTTTATGTAGTAAGTGTCCCAGGAGTAGGTACTTAAACTGCCAGATCCAGCTGTTTTTTAAATTGTGTTATATTAACAAGGATTCATAATAATTAATGTGATACTATTATGTTATATTAATTAGTATTGACTCTCTTTTTATTTTCTCCTTTAGTTAACCTTGATTTTAAATAAATGTTTTTGTGACTCCTGAAGTTACACACTAGAAGTTATTGTTTTACTTTAATAATATATGCAGAGAAAAGAAACCTAAAAGTTTTGAGCAATAATCGGTTCCTCCCCAGAAACATTTGTCATTATTCTCTTTAAACCCAATGAGGTCACTGAATTTGATGATGCTCTTGACTTCATGGAGAATTCAGGTTGTGTGTCTAGAGGATACATGACAGGCTGTGTAACAGACACTATTTAATAAAACCCGAAGTAATACGTACTTTAGTCTGCCTTGCCTGAGAAACTAGCGTCTTGGGAAATAGCAAAATATTTAATGTAAGCTTTTCTAGAGGGAGAGACTCCATATTCAGTCTCTATTCTCTAACCATTTCTTCTACTTAAAGTATAGCTGCATCAAGATACAAACATTATATGAATGAAAGTAAATTAGTCTATTTAGTTCTCTCTTGATAGAATATCATAATACATTCTGGATATGGATCTGACAATAATTTAACTATGTCAATTATGTTGATTATTTTTACTCTGTTATACTCCTAGCAATTGTCTACTTTCTCAGTTACAATACATTCCATTTAGTTGCTAATCATTTTTAGTAAAATGTTAGTATGCTTTTCTGACCAACTAATTTTTGTCTGTTGAATTGACTAAAGGCTATTTAACTTTGTCCATATAAAAATAATTTTGACATAAGTACACACACACACACACACACACACACACAACATCTGTAACTTAACTAGATGCTGAAGTATTCAGTTTTATTTATTTCAAAATTAGAGATAAAACATTACCCTAACTTTGAAAAAGGTTTATCACTCTCAAAATTTAAAGGGGAAATAATTACTAATATGTAGAGTTGTTATTAATTAAATTGGTATGGATCCAGTGATGTTAAAACTAAAGAATCCTTGAGGAGCCTGTGGGTGGCTCAGTCAGTTAAGCGCTGACTTCAGCTCAGGTCAGGATCTTATGGTTGGTGAGTTAGAGCCCTGCATAAAGCTCTGTGCTGACAGCTCAGAGCCTGGAACCTATTTCGGATTCTGTGTCTCACTCTCTCTTTCTGCCCCTCCCCCATTCATGCTTTGTCTCTCTGTCTCAAAAATAAATAAACGTTAAAAAAAAAAAACTAGATAATCCTGACTTTTCATGGTAATCTTTAGGCACTGGGTAATATTTACTGTGCCACTCAAGTAACTAATTACAGAGTTTACTTCATTTGAAAGGCAAAAAACCTTTCGCAAGGGCTTTGTTTCACATTTCTTATAACATCTATTCAAAAGAACAAGTGTTTTATATTTTTAAAGTTTACATTTATCTATTTTATAGAACTAATGAAGCAAAATAATTCCTACAGTGTCATCAATAATGAAAACAGACATATATTTTTCAGTAGGGTTTTGTTAGTAAAGACCTCATTTTCTCGAAATTTGCTATTTCTCTGAATATCAAATTCTCACACTTTTAAAAAAATTATCCTAAAGGAAATATAGTAAACTTAACATCTGACTTATCATTGTAAGATTTATGTTTCTATTGAGAAATATAAGGCAGAGTACAAGTTTCTTTTAATACACAATACAAATACCAAAATATATAGGTTTTTTTTATTTTCATATTAGAGATAAAATAATGCTCTAACTTTGGAAAAGATTTATTACTCTATGAAAACACTGAAGGGAAATACTCCATGATTAGTATGTAGAATTGTTATTAAATGAATTGGCATGGATTCAGTGCAGTTAAAGCTAGGGAATCCTGACTTGACACAGTTATCTTATAAGTCAATTGACATGTTTCACTACCAATTGTTCTGATGAATAAAGAGGTCAAAAAATGCACATTTGATCAGTTTTATTATAGTATTTTATAAGGCATGGTCATTAAAGATAACATTTATTAATTTTTTTAGGTAAAAGTTTCAAAATTTAGCAACATGAAAGTTTAAAAGAATCAGTGAAATGGCATAATGAAAAAAACTGATAAAACCTTCCAAAAAATGAAATCAGTCATCTTATTAGAATGAAAAATATGTTCGGGGCACCTGGGTGGCTCAGTCGGTTAAGTCTCTGACTTGAGATCAGGTCGTGAGTTCACAGTTCCGGAGTTGGAGCTCCACATAGGGCCCTGTTTTGATAGTGCAGAGACTGCTTGGGATTCTCTCTCTTCCTCTGTCTCTGCCCCTCCCTGACTTGTGCACACACACACACACACACACACACACTCTCTCTCTCTCTCTTTCTTTCTCTCTCTCTCTCTCTCAAAATAAATATTTAAAAAGACCAAAAGAACAAAAAAGTATGTTCATTATAACTATTCTATTCACAGAAAAGCAAAGTAAAAACATTTTAAAATTAAATTAGCTTTATTAAGCTTTTCAAGCATAACCTTCATTTTATAGCATTTTTTGTTTTGCAAATATATATCTTAATAATTTTGAGCATCGTTAGAACTACTAAGAATGACAGTCTTATTATTGTTGATATCATATATCTGTGTTCATTATTATTTCATATTAGTAAGTACAAACTACATCTCAATGGCATAAAAATTCCAAAAATTTTTTTTTGTTTGTGCATTGTTCAGAACTCTAACTTTGAAGTGCACTCATGTGTCTTGTATTTGTTAGTGGCATCACAAATATTGTGGTTCAGTATATTTTGGACGCCAATCAGGGCATAGCTTTGAAAAACACAGTGATGTGTTTACAAATCCAAATGACACTTCACATTTATTATTGTTTACTATGTCGCTTCATTTTTCTCAGAACCATTATGTACTTATATACATATCATACTAATGATTTTTTTCTTTTTTAAAACAAAATAATTACTTCATTACACGCTGAATAAAACACCAATTCCCACTAACAGTACTCTCAGAACTTTCACTGAAATAGTGTAATTCTTCCTATCTCCATGACTACCATTCTAGTACAATGTTCTGTATTCCTTTGCTTGAACTTCTGAAATGTTGCCTTGCTTCCATTCTTGTCTTCTTATCCATTTTTCATTAGACATAGTGGTCTTTGTAAACTAGAATAATACCAGGATACTTCTCTGCTTCTCCTTTCACAGAATATAACCCACTTCCTGCCAGTTTTCTTTCATCTCATACCACTGTCCTGAGTGTTCATTTTACGCCAATTCACAGAGCACTCCCGTTCTTTGAACTGGCCAAGTGTGTGGGGGCTGCTCACTATTCCTTGTGGCTGGAAACTGTGTGCTCGCTAAGCAAGTCATTGAATTCGCATTTATTATCTACTGACCTGACCTCACCTCCTCAACCTTCACTTGCTACCACCTGTAATTATCTTTTTGATGTTGTTGGGGTTTTTTTTGTTTGTTTATCTCTTATCACTGAAGCAGACTCTTCTTCAAAGCTGTATCTCTGACACATAGAACAGTAGCCATATACGTAGTGTGTTCTTTCAAAGAATGTGTCATAAAAAGACTTCCCCACTAATGAGGGTCTTCTGAGACCCTGTATGTTGGGAATAAGATAGAAGACTAATAGGAAAATTAACTTAGATAAAATTCAGAGTTACGACATTAATCTGAACGTTCTTCAGCCATCAGGCAGGAAATTTAGAGACTAACAAGCCAGACAGAAGCAGCACCACATATCTTAATCTAGAAATTTACCCTTTCTCAAAATGGAGTTCAGATCATCACACTGAAGGGATGTAAAGTTAAAACAAACAAGTAAGGCAACAACAAAATACTGTATAACATTCTCCCTGAACAGGCTTGAATTGTTTTATTCTATCCGGCCTGTGGTTCAGTTCAGAAAACATGGCGTCTTGCTTGGCACCTCCTTTTCTTTCACGGCCTGTGTCCAGCCATCAGTGTATCTTGGAATGCGTGTCCTCAAAATTTGTCCCAAATCCATCTATTTCTCAGAATCTCCACCGGCAGTCCCCTGGCCTCCACTTTCACCTCCATCTTTCACCTGAAGTTTTGCAGGAGTTTCCAGCGGGTCTCCCTGCTTCAACTCTTGCTCTGTTTCAATAGATTTTTGACACGATCCTGAATCATTTCCTTCAAAAAAGTGTAATTCAAATGTTACTTAGCTCATGATGTCCCACTTCTTCCCCTCTCACTTGGAGCAAAAACCAAACTCCTTACAGTGGCCCAAACCTTTGATCTTCTGGCCTCCTCTCTAGCCATGGCCACCTCACCATTCTTGGTACTTTCCAAGACTGTCTCCAGCTTCAAGCCCTTCCACTTGTCATCTCCTGTCTGGAATGCTCTCTGGTCCCATTCCATTTCCACCTGGTTTGCTTCCTCATGTTTTTGTTTTTTGTTTTTTTTTTTTTAGTACAGTGAAATTTACCATCAAATAGTCAATGTAAATATGTATTAGAAAATAGTGAAAACCTTGTCTTAGATGTGAGGTCCAGCTTAGAATAGAAGACAGTGCATTCTTGAGCAGAATGTTTAAGTGGAAACACCAGCTCTGCCACTCTAAATTTTCTCTGAAGTTTTCTGAATCTTAGCTTCTTTCTTTGTAAAACAGATATAAACACCCATCTCTTTGGGTTGCTCAGGGCGTTAAATCAGATACTGTGAAATGCTTGACTGGCTCAGAGTAAATGCTCAGTTAATACCATTATTATTGTTTCAGCATGATATCTGCCTCACATTTGTAATTATTGAGACATACCTACAAGTGGGCTAAAAATATAATCTGTATATTATTTTCCACCAGAAAGTATATCTTAATTTTTTTCTATGCTGCTAAATAGCCTTAAAGTAGAAAAAAATAACTTTGAGTCCTATGTATATTATGATATATAATAGAGACACCATAATTTTACTACTGCTATATCATTGTAAATGTTTAGCCTTCAGCTCTCTTTTATTACTGCATTGCAATAAACATTTACTTAAATATTATAGTCTCTTTTATGTATTAAGGTTTTTTTCGCTTAAATATATGGACTCATGGATGTAAGATTGTTGATGGAAGTACCCATTTGTTATGAGACTCAAGAAAAGTAGACTAAATAATGTCCAAGTTACTGGGGTGCCTGGGTGTCTCAGTTGGTTAAGCATCCAGCTTCTGCTCAGGTCATGATCTAGTGGTCAGTGAGTTCGAGCCCCATGTCAGGCTCTGTGCTGATGGCTCAGAGCCTATAGTCTGCTTTGGATTCTGTCTCCCTCTCTCTCTGCCCCTCCCCAGATCATGCTCTGTTCTCTCTCTCAAAAATGAATAAACGTTAAAAAAATTAAAATAATGTCCAAGTTACTTCTTTAAATTAATATAATTGTTAAATATTTGTATTAAAACGCTATTCACTCACATTGCTTTTTATTTTTTATCATATCTAATTATTTATTTTTTTTCAATATATGAAGTTTATTGTCAAATTGGTTTCCATACAACACCCAGTGCTTCACATTGCTTTTTATAATTAGAAAGAATTAATGTACTATAAGAAAACAATAGAAACTGTAATAACCTTTCCTTTAAAAACTAAGAAATAACTTTGCATCTGCTGAATTGGTGTTTGTAGATAAAAAATAACATAAGGACATTGTTTGGAAGTAACATGTGTGCACACCATGATGTGCCCTTAAAAGTAATGATAGCCAGAAAGAAATTGAATTTTTAATTTCAGCTTGAAACTGTTGCACCTGTTTGGTCATTTGGCAAAGCTGCCTTTCTGTTGTTCAGTAGGCAAAGTGACTGATTGATCTAATTACTCCCCCGTTAAGCATTCTGCAGAGAAGAACTTCTCACTCGTCGCTTTGGTGGATGAATACTATATTATTGAGAATTAAATGACTTCAGTGTGGTGAAATCTAGCTATAAAGACATGAGACATTGATTAATTTTTTTCTTATTTAATATGACTGTTTTTCTAGTATTTTGCTCAACTGAATAGATTGAAATCTGTAATAAGTTGAACTATATATTAAAAAGCCATACTCATTATTCTCTTCTCTAAATTTCAGTATAAAGAACGTCACTCCAAAAGTTGGAGACCCTGAAACCCGGAAAGCTATTCGCCGTGCCTTTGATGTGTGGCAGAATGTGACTCCTCTGACATTTGAAGAAGTTCCTTACAGTGAATTAGAAAATGGCAAACGCGATGTGGATATAACCATCATTTTCGCCTCTGGTTTTCATGGAGACAGTTCTCCCTTTGATGGAGAGGGAGGGTTTTTGGCACATGCCTACTTCCCTGGACCAGGAATTGGGGGAGATACTCATTTTGACTCAGATGAGCCATGGACACTAGGAAATCCTAATCATGATGGTAAGTGCATGGCTTTTTTCATTGTAAATATTTCTCTTTTTATTTTTGTTTTTGGAATGCCCAAGTAATTGACTGATTTGCAAACTTTTTTTTTAATGTTTATTTATTTTGAGAGAGTGTGCAAGCCAGGGGTGTGGGCGGAATGGTGGTGCAAAGAGAACCCAAAGTAGGAGGAGACCTATCAGCACAGACCTTGTCACCAGGCATGATCTCAGGAACCGTGAGATAATGACCTGAGCTGAAATCGAGAGTCAGTGGCTTAACCAACTGAGCCACCCAGGTGCCCAATTTAACCAATGTTTAAGGTGTCAATTCTAAATTCATTTTTAAAAATATAAAACACTATGTGAGCCTTTTTAATAACATTTTAGAATAAGAATTTGTATGGGTCATTAGACAATGCTAGTTTTTCATATGGTCTGTTGCTTGGAGATTAGAACTTTACACTGTGTTCTGTAAACAGACTGAATTTTGTTTTCTCTAAAATGTCACTTAACAGCTTAAGGAAACTCTGCTATTTTTTTCCCACACTTTAGTCCACTGTTTCCACTGGAAACTTAACTTAATTGACATTTGTGGCATAGTTTCTGCCATTTTTTTCTGTTATTCTCTTTTCTGTTTCACCTCTTGAGTTTGTCAAATGTTGCTTCTTGTCTTTCATCTCTATATCCGTATGTGGTCTCCCAATATGATATGACAACATAATTTATTATTTTTATATTATATCTTTACTTTCATCAAAACCGCTTTTTGCAAATCTATTCCAACAAGTCTATCAGTTTTCTAATCTTTATAATTATTCTCATATGCAAAAATAAATTTAAAATAACTTGGTAACTAAAAGGAAAGCTACTTCAGATAAGAAGTCTGTGTTTCTTCCTAGACAATAATCCATACTTTAATTTTATGTTTCAAAAATATTCATATAATTATAGGATCCTAGATTTATAAGATTCATAAGCACCCATGTCTTGGAATTCTTATAACCAAAACTGAAATGTTTTTCTTTCTCACAGTAGTAGAATGCTGTTGAAAATACAGCATGTAGGGGCACCTGGGTGGCTCAGTCAGTTGAGTGCCGACTTCGGCTTAGGTCATGATCTCATGGTTTGTGAGTTCGAGCCCCGCGTCAGGCTCTGTGGTGACAGCTCAGAGCCTGGAGCCTGCTTCAGGTCCTGTGTCTCCCTCTCCCTCTCTCTCTCTGCCCCTCCTCACCCCCCTCTCTCAAAAATAAAATAAAAAACATAAAAAAAATTTTAAAAAGATACAGCATGCATTGTTTTAATGGCAGCTAATCAGCTAATAAAACTCTTAATTCCCTCTTGATGAGTTAAGCCCAGCCATCAAATTAAGCTTTGTTAGTTCACCAGAAAGTTTAGTTAGCTGGATTAGCATAGCAGCCTTGCATTTTGAGAACATGCAGGATTCAAACATATTATGGATAGCATGAGTTAAGGCAAGTTAAATTTACAATAGCATCAATTTTCAAAGAAAGAAAATATGATAAATAACTCTTCCTGTCTTACAAAAGAAAATAAAATATCTAGTGTTACACAAAGTGATATTTGGCATTGTTTTTAATAGGTATATTGACTATATTAAATTATTACTTCATTTTTAAGAACTGATTTGGAGATGAATGGCAAGTTTGTTGGGAGATTTCACTATATAGTCATGGAATGAAAAGCCAAAAATGTTGAGGTTGAGCAGACCTGCATCTAATTCCTGGCTAACTGATCATTAGCTAAAGAAGCTTCTAACATTGTCGTATGCTTATTTTCACTCTGTATGTTGTATTGCAGGGCTGGGACATTGCAAGTAGAGGTGCTTTCTGTTCAGGCATGTTTAGTCTATACCTGAGCACCCAATAATAAAATATCTGTAATGTGATAGTAGACCCACATTGGTTTGATACTTAAACCATTTAAAATTAAATATTTTTATCTTATTTTTATCAAAATCACACCGGCATTCTACTAGAGTAGTTCAGGCATCTTCCAGTCAATTGTTAATATACATGTTTGCAGTCCAGATGGTTGAGAATAGCACTTATAATGGTAGAATTTTGCTGACAGAGGCAAAACTGCATTTGTTTCCAGGGAAAGACTTCTAAAATTATAAACAGAGAAAATTATATTTTATATCAATCATTATAATTCTAAGATTATATTTTATTCTGATAATAGATATAATTGCTAAGGCTACTTTGAATCTAGCTAGCTCTGAAGTCATGTTAATTTGGGGGATGGTGCCTATCAAATGGCCTATTTTTCTCTTAAAATATTGAAATCCTCAAAAAGCTGCACAGATTTTTTAGATGCTTCCTCTATTAGCTGGTATTTTTAATCATCAACAAATACTTTTTGAAAATAAGCAACAAGCCCAAATCCTAGAAGATTCCATCCAAGGTGAATGGAACCAGAGAAATTAGGCTAAGAAAAATAAGTAAGGCAACAATCTCTTTGACCTAGGCCATAGCAACTTCTTACTTGACATGTCTCTGGAGGCAAGGGAAACAAAAGCAAAAATGAACTATTGCGACCTCACCAAGATAAAAAACTTCTGCACAGCAAATGAAAAAATCAAGAAGACTAAAAGGCAACCAACAGAATAGGAGAAATATTTGCAAATGACATATCTGATAAAGGGTTAGTATCCAAAATCTATGAAGAACTTACCACACTCAACACCCAAAAAACAAATAATCTAGTGAAGAAAGGCAAAAGACATGAATAGACACTTTTCCAAAAAAGACATCCAGATGGCTAACAGACACATGAAATGATGTTCATCACTCATCAGGGAAATACAAATCAAAACCACAATAAGATACCACCTCACACCTGTCAGAATGGCTAACACAAACAACTCAGGCAACAACAGATGTTGGTGAGGATGCAGAGAAAGGGGAACACTTTGGCACTGCTGGTGGGAATGCAAACTGGTATAGCCACTCTGGAGAACAGAACAATATGGAGGTTCCTCAAAAACTTAAAAACAGAACTATCTCACAACACAGCAATTGCACTACTAGGTATTTATCCAAAGGATACAGCAGTGCTGATTCAGAGGGGCACATGCACCCCAATGTTTATAACAATGCTATCAACAGTAGCTAAATTTTGGAAAGAGCCCAAATGTCCATCAATGGGTGAACAGGTAAAGAAGATGTGGTGTCATACACACACACACACACACACACACACACACACACACACTAGAATATTACTTGGCGACCAAAAAAGAATGAAATCTTGCCATTTGCAACAACGTGGATGGAACTAGAGTGTATTATGCTAAGCAAAATAAGTCAAAGAAAGACGAATATATGATTTCACTCATGTGGAATTTAAGAAACAAAACAGATGAACATAGGGTAAGGGAAGCAAAAATAAGATAAAAACAGAGAGGGAGGTAAACCATAAGAGACTCGTAAATACAGAGAAAAAAACTGAGGGTTGCTGGCAGGGTGTTGGGAAGGGGGATGGGCTAAATGGGAATGGGCATTAAGGAGGCACTTGTTGGGATGAGTACTGGGTGTTATATGTAAGTGATGAATCACTAAATTCTACTCCTGAAATCAGTATTACACTATATGTTAACTAACTGGGATTTAAATAAAAAATGAATTAAAAATAATAATAAAAAAAGAAAATAAGCAAAAAGCTTTACGAAAACATCTATAGGGACATTTGACATAACGTAAGAAATGAGAATGTTTACTCTGCTTTAAGTGTGATCATTGTTATGAATGCTTCTGTGTTTTGCATGACTTAAGAGGTTTCCCAAGGAATATATATGTGGAAAGAATTGAAACAGAACATATGAGCTAAGGATGCAATCACATCAGTGGACTTTTGACTCAGATTATGTATTAATACATTTGATTGCCTCTTAATTTTTACTGCAGAAGTATAATATTTTTGTGCCTAAGTATACTATTAAACAAAATGACTATTTAATATTTAGTGTTTCATTTGGAAGAGAATATTTCTTTACTGGTCAAATAAATATTATTTTTCTTTTGAGTGAGCTTAAAGAAAATGACTACAAAATAATAGTATTTCGGAATTCTAGGGGATTAGGGAGAAGTTGACTCTCTGTTCTAGATGTAATACCATACAGATTTACTGCTTAATTGAAATTCAGACTTTTAACCAGCAACAGCAGGACAGCTAGGGTAGTGTCGTGCTGAAGTATTGATCATTTATCAAAAGAACAGCCTCTAGCTTTGCTGTGGTACTGGTGAATGTGGGGAGAATTAATGCATTTGTACGTCCTAGATCCTGTCTGTTAGATTATTTTTTTGTATCGCATATATACAAGGCCCAATTCTGACATCTTCATTGATAAACTTTTTCTTTTCTTTACTCTATCCCTCAAATGCCCCCAAGCTTACTTAACTGAAAAATTGTCTTTCTTTCCTATTCACAGTTCTTAAGCACCTAGAAAACAGAGCAGCTTGATAATTTAGCAAAAATGCAAATGAAAGAGTCTCTTGATAAGTACCCAGCTCATTTTCCTCAGCATATTGCTCAGCTAATGAAGGCAATTTGAATTCTGTCTACCTCAAAAGAGATAAACAGTATCTTAGGCTGTCAGTAACCTTTAATTCATTGTTATCCACTTTCCTATCAATTTGCTTATCGTCACGATGCCTTTCAAAAACTCAAGCTAGAGCCCATTAAGTAAATTACACAATAATTATAAATAAATAAATAAATAAATAAATAAATAAATTGCCCCACACATATCCCTACCTAATAAAAATAATGCTGCTTTTACCCCCATGGAGTGGATAAGCAAAATATGTGCATAGCAATTCTAAGTAGAAAATGTTACTAAAATGATATGGTTTTTGAAAAGTATACATTGGGGCGCCTGGGTGGCGCAGTCGGTTAAGCGTCCAACTTCAGCCAGGTCACGATCTCGCGGTCCGTGAGTTCGAGCCCCGCGTCGGGCTCTGGGCTGATGGCTCAGAGCCTGGAGCCTGTTTCTGATTCTGTGTCTCCCTCTCTCTCTGTCCCTCGCCTGTTCATGTTCTGTCTCTCTCTGTCCCAAAAATAAAAAAAAAAAAATTAAAAAAAAAAAAGTATACATTGCCTGAGTATGATTTGGAAAATTTAACTCTAACAAAATGTTAAGATTCATTTTGAGCATCATTATCATATTATTTCCTTGACTGTGGTATAAAGCTTGAATGGCACTATCAATGTAAACACAAACTTATCACAAAGATTCTAATTAGACAAATATGTACCACAGTAAGCAAAAAGGTTACCTATTAAAATGTTATCTAAAACTACAACAGAAAAATATCTAGAAGTAAGTCTTTTTATACTATATAGTTGCAAGTCTACTAACAAGAAAAATGCATTGCACTGCTGCTGTTTGTTGTCAAAAAAGTTACTGCCTTAAAGTGAGAAGATATCAGGACGTGCTCAGGGCTGTCGTGGTAAAATATGATTTCTGGATGTCTGTGAGGGTGTTTCTGGAAGAGATTAGCATTTGATTCAGTAAACTGAGTAAAGATCTTCCCTTACCAACAGCCAATCCACTGGGGGCCAGAATAGAAAGAAAGAAAAAGGAAGGAGGAGTTTTCTCTCTCTTCTTGAGCTGGGACATACCTCTTTTCCTACACTCAGACACTGGAACTCCTGGTTCTTGGGCTTTCAGTCTCTGACTGAATTATACGATTGGTTTTCCAGGTTCTCCAGTTTGCAGATGACAAGAGCAAATTCTCGGCTTCCATAACCTTTTGAGCTAAATCCTGTAACAAATCCCCTCTAATATACCTGTATATATCCTATTGGTTCTGTTTCCCTGGAGAATCCTGACTAATATAACCATTAAATGTGCTACAGTCACATTCCACATGTAAGCCAGCTCATTCTCTGAGTAAATCTGGTTTAAGTTAAAAGTCTTCATGATATGATGCCAAAGTCAATGGACTTGATTTATGTCGACGAGGCAGAGTTAACTTTCTGTGTGAGATATTTTGTCATCGGTGTACTAGAGGAGCATTGGTGCCAACAGGTAAATGTAGGCTTTAACCAGCTGCCTACCACCTCCCAACATTGTCTGCTCATTTTGAAGCTGTAACGGCTATATAATATTTTTCAGATGCTTACAGGGTTTTGACTTTTTGATCTTTGAGGACAGGAAAAGTTGGATTTTGCAAAACAGATATTTACCAAGAGGCCTGAAGTGAAGTCTGTGGGAGTATTGTCCAGATCAGTCTGTCCTGTGCTTTGTGAAGATAAGGGAAGGACTTGATATGACTGGGCAGTCAAGGATCTTAATCGATCTTTAAACCCAGAGTACTTATTGAGATTTTAAATCTAAAGATATTAGCCCTCTACCAAATCGTTCTTACCTTACCATGTTTTACCAAAAGTTGGAAGCTCTCTCAAACTAATTTACCTTTCAAAACTATAATAAAATATTTTTGTTTGTTTTTAAAAACATGACTTCTTTCCTTCCTGACTTCCATCCTGTAATAAACTTAATTTCACTGAGTTTATTTTATTTCAGTACACTGGTGACTTTAATAGTCTTGAGTTTTTCAAAATCTCTGTTACATAGCTTCACATCATTGCTATGTACTATTTATGTGTTAGATCCTGTGTACAGTTAGAAAAAACAGATGAATTAGTGTCCTCATACTCAAAACATTATTTCATTGTATCAGTTTTAATGAAGTATATAGATGGATCATGGACATTAAAATATATATAATAAAGAACTCTTAATAAATGAAACAGATAAAACCAGACCTTTCAATGGCTTAACACAACAGAATTTTATTTCTTGCTCATGTCGTGGAGCAGATGGACTATCCTCTCAGTCAGAGACCCAGAATAATAGAGGCTTGGCCATCATCAATACGTGATTTCCGAAGTTGCCTTAGGCTTTAACCGCCAGACGGTAGCTGGGAGAACTGGGATAGATTTGCTCGTGGAGTGATGTTATGTGCCAGACCTGCAAGTGGTAAAGAACATTCCTGACAACTTCCGCTAACTAGAGTTGGATTCCATGGCCACACCTAATCACAAAAAAGTCTGGATGAAGGTGATGGATTTGATGAGCAACTAGTCAGTGTCTGCCACACCAGTATGTTAGGAGGTAAAAACAATACTAGTTTGACATTAGGTACACTCTGTATCTGTGAATAAGTTGCTTAACTGTAATTTGCCTTAATACAGATTTTGACCTATTGACCACTATTTAGCTTCTCTTATTCCTCTCCTCATATACTATTTGTAGGAATTTTCGTTGTAATTTATCTTGATATAGGTTATTTATCCTTTACCCTAGGTGGTCATCAACAAGGCAAAATAGGGTAGAAATTTCAAATGTACCCCTGAGTTTATCAGTATAAAAAAACTAATGTCTTTGAGTGTTTAAGAAAATCCAACTGATTGAAATTAATAATTTTATACTTTTTTATTGATTAAGTTATTAAGATTAGTAATTAATTCATACTTTAGTTTTGTGTAGTGATTTTTTGCGGAATTACAACCATACTATTACAAAACCTGGCATAGCGCCATTTTAATTTCCTTACAGTTTAAGCACAACAGAACTATCCACTACTTATTCTCACATTTTAATTTATAACTTGCTTCTTCATTTGAAATCAAATGTTGCCACAACTCACCTCCTCCCCAGTGTATTGACTGCATATCAAGGCAGCAGCAGAAATAGCTGTTGGTGCAATCCACACTGGAAATTGTAGTTTGCCATTGATTTAATGCATCAGAGAACAAGACCACCTTGGGCTTTGAGGGAGATTACACCTCTCTCAGGCAAGGCTATATTAGATGTGTGTGTACTAAAAAATGGAGATTGGCCTAAGATCATGGGAAATCAAGAACCTAAGAAAATAGGGAAATCAAGAGGTAATTAAAAGACTCTCTGCTGGTTTATCATCAGTCTCATTCACAATATCATAAAGCCAAATTTAATTGAGTGACTAGTATGTCTCAGATACTATTTTAAATTCATTGTGTGTACTTAACTCATTTAGTCCTCACAACAAACTTATAAAATAGATAGTGGAATTACTTCCATTTTGCAAGAAAATTGAGGCATAGAAAGTTTGGTGACTGGTCCAAGATTCCCTACGTGGTAACAACAAAATGAAACCACTAAAGGGACACTAAAGAACCAAGGAAAGGGAGTATCTACTTGAAGACTCAGGAGAAAAGCCTATCACTGAAAATATTTTATGAAGTGAACAAAAAAAAACAGTATTGGAAACAACTCCGAATACCCATAAGGTCTCATGCAACAGGAAAAGAAACCTATTATTACTGTAAAAACTGAATCTGTCATGTGGAAGGAAATCGTGCTAAGCATTTTCAGAAAAACACGATAAAATAAAATGATGTGAAATACAAGGATAGATATAGAAGACCTGGTAGATAGCTCCAGCTTAAGAATTATAGATTCTCCTAAAGGGGAGAAGAGTGGGAAATTAAAGCAAATGAAATATGCAAGGACATATTAGCAAAAAAGTCATATTCTAAAATAAGAGAGTGTGCAATTCAAAAAGAGTCATTGCATTCATTGCAAAATTTACAAAAACAGGTCCATAAATAAATCCATCCTGCAAGTAAATGAAAAGTTTCCATTAACCATGACACTGTCTATCTCGTTTGAGGTGAAGATTTCAAAACTTACATGGAGACGTTCTGTATACATTAATGGCATCATCTCTGGCCTCTGTCCATAAATGCCAGTAAGGAACCCCAATTGTAAACAAACACAAATTTCTTCCAAAAAAATGTCTTGTCTTTGCCAACTGTCCACTTGGGCAAAGTCCCCCTGGCCCGTGAACCATTGATCTAGATGACAGGACAATTAAGAGTGATTAGTAGTGGGGCGCCTGGGTGGCTCATTGGTTAGGCGTCCAACTTCGGCTCAGGTCATGATCTCACAGCTCATGAGTTTGAGCCCCACGGTGGGCTCTGTGCTGAGAGCCTGGAGCCTGCCTCTCGTTCTGCCCCTCCCCCACTTGTGCTCTGTCTCTCTCTGTCTCTCAAAAATGAATAAATGTAAAAAAAATTAATAAAAAATTAAAAAAGGAGTGAATAGTAGTAATAACTAAAGCTAGAAAAGTTGGTTTTATCTAATTTGTTGAAATTATTTAGTGACCTGCTGATGAGACCGATTTCTCTTATGGCCCGTTAGAATTCACCAAACTCTTTTGAACCAGGGAATAAAATGAACATACCGATGATTTAGAAAATTTTGTTCAGGTTGCAAAATATAAACTATATCTAAACTATCTCAGAAGGAGGAAAATAGGAAGAGTCAAATATGCATCTGTTCACAGTTAATTTCTCTGTTGAAATTGTTGTGTAGCCTCTTTTCAATATTCTCTTCTATACCATCATTTCATTTAAAATATGTACTAGAGAATTACAGAGTATTAAAAATGGGCTAGTGTTTGAAAACACACCAAGGCAATATAGTAGATTTCATTAAAATGAGAACATATAATTATAGGTAAGAAACAACTTAATTTTTAAGTGTAAAGTTTGACTTACTTGAATGTAAAAATTCTGGTGACTTCGCTGTACTCAAGAGCAAGAGACTGATTACTTCTCTGTGGGGCAGTTCTAGTTCAAATGTATTTAAGTCATATTTAAAGGTTTTTTTTTTTAATTCTCATCAGAGTCTCAGACTATGTCTAAGCTATATTTCTAAATTTTCTCCTGCTTAAAAGTAAATATTTGTTTCTGATTAACACTGAGGTATTCAATTTCAGAGTTAGAAATGTCATCTCAAGTAGTATGTTATTATATAAGCATTTTAAGAATAGTAACTTATTACCTATTTACTGCATCTTCTTTTTACACATATGAAATGGGACTTCTCTCTCAGATTATCCCATATTATATTAATGCAAATTACCCAGTCTAAATTCCCTTTTCTGACTTTTTTTATCTTAGCTTTTTAAATCAAGCTTTATCATTCTTTTTTCTATTTTATAGCATGTTTCCAAAGTGTGTGGGGTGTGTGTGTGTGTGTGTGTGTGTGTGTGTGTGCGCGCGCGCACACGTGTGGTACATTCAGGCTATTTTCTTAGAGCAAAATTGGTGCTTTGTTAGAACTTTCCTACACTTGCCAAGATTTGCTTTTTAGAGCCACTTGATATTTTAATTTAATTTAATTATATTTTAATTTTATTTTTTATTTTTTAAAACTTACCTCCAAATTAGTTAGCATATAGTGAAACAATGAGTTCAGTAGATTCCTTCATGCCCCTTACCCATTGAGCCCATCGCCCCTCCCACAACCCCTCCAGTAACCCTCAGTTTGTTCTCCATATTTATGAGTCTCTTCTGTTTTATCTCCCTCCCTGTTTTTATATTATTTTTGTTTCTCTTCCCTTATGTTCACCTGTTTTGTCTCTTAAAGTCTTCATATGAGTGAAGTCATATGATTTTTGCCTTTCTCTGACTAATTTCACTTAGCATAATACCCTCCAGTTCCATCCACATAGTTGCAAATGGCAAGATTTCATGCTTTTTGATTGCCAAGTAATACTCCGTTGTGTGTGTATATATATATATATATATATATATATATATATATATATATATACCACATCTTCTTTATTCATCCATCAATGGACATTTGGGCTCTTTCCATACTTTGGCTGTTGTTGATAGTGCTGCTATAAACACGGGGGTGCATGTGTCCCTTCAAAACAGCACACCTGTAGCCCTTGGATAAATGTCTAGTAGTGCAGTTGCTGGGTCATAGGGTAGTTCTATTTTTTAGTTTTTTGAGGAACCTCCATACTGTTTTCCAGAGTGGCTGCACCAGCTTGCATTCCCAGATCCTTTTAATTTTATTATTAAATGATGTGCATATTGGATAGAATATGAGATCAAGGAAACTGCTACTCATTTAGTTCTAGTAGATTTACCCATCTAGGACAGGGTCAAAGAAGAAAATACTAACAAGAAAATACATTTTATGGTATATTAAACATGTTTTTACCATTATGTATGAAACAAGTGGTGAATAGCCCCAGTTTAAAATAAAAGTTTTTTACCTAGTGAAACTTTTCATTAGAGTCCTTTTTGAGAGAGTCATTTTATGAACAAAATTTTTAGATAGGTGAGTGGTATTAATGTTCTTTTTTAACCTAGTAGAAACATGCTGAGAAAATGTTCACTTCTCTTTTGCAGTTTCTTTGCAAGATGATCCCAAAAAATTAAATTAGCTGTAATGTTTAAACCTTTAAACTTCCAACCTAATTCCCTTCCCTTGACAGATAACCATGCATCCTTTATTGAAATTAGTTTCCATATTTATAGTCACAGTTCTCCTTTTACCTCTACTTTGACGTTCACCCATTTCACCCATTGTTTCTTCCTGAATTTCTGGGGAAAAATGGCTACATTTTATGTCCACCACCCCCTCCATCATAAAATCCTACTCAGTCCTCAAGACCCTTCCCTTATCTGATCAGCCTACTATAGTTTGTCCTCATCAGTTCCTCCTTTATATGTAACTTTTTGATCCACAAAATATACAGCACATTTCCTTCACTATTTTAAAATGACAGGGAATTCTTATAGAATAAATGAAATCAAACTAAAGATAGGGTATCTTACAAAATAAATCTCCAGGCAAAATAGATAATACATTTTTCATTTGCTTAATATATTTAAAGTAATCATTTTAGTCAAGTAATAGAAGAACTTCAAAGTAGAATACTTCAGCCTGAGGTCAGCTAGCCCAAGTCACCAGGAGGAAATAAGTGAACTTTCTTTGAGAAAGCTTTGGAATAGTTACCATTGCCTGTGTTTATTATCAACTCATATGAGTTAAAGTCAAACTAACCTAACTCACCCTGATTTATTTTCAACCCTGAGCATATTCCTAAATATTCCTAAATATTATCTCTTTGATACTGGAGACTGGGGGAGTTCTTGGGCCCTGAGACCTCAACCACCAACACCAGCCGGGGCCAAGTTCTTGACTTCACCAGAGAAATAATTCAAGGACCAAGTAGCCTGAAGTATCAGCAGAAGCTTTATTGCAAAGTACAAGTACACACTGCAATGGAGGGAAAGTATGGACATTCCCAGATAGAGGACATTGTCAGATAGAGGACCTGACTCAGGAAAGATAGATGTGGCCCAAGGGTGCTTCATCTTTATGGGCAGTTGTAATCAAGGGATAAAATATTCATGTAGAAATAGAGACTTCCAGGAAGACAAATATCATTGCGCATGCCCTTTGCAAGTTTCTATGCACCGGCGCAGTCTGATTTTTTTTTTTGCATATACTCTAAATAAAACTCTGAATGTACAATTGGTCCTCTAGCGCCTCTGGTGCAAGGGTCATTCTCCGTCATTTGTAAGCTAACGGTCGTTGCGTGCATGCCCTCCATGGGCTTGAGCAACAGCAGGATACTTGTGGCCCTGAGAAACCACAGAGCTATCACAGGGTTTATTCAGTTGTCAAACACTTTGTCAGGTGTCAGACTCAGTTTCCTGTCTTTTGTTCTCTTGCAATTACCCAGCCTTTCTCTATTCTACCTGCCTCATCTTCAATTCAAGACATAGGGGTTGGTGCAATGATGAAAGGAAAGATATCAGCATCATTACATCTTTCACTTAAGTCAAATGCTCTGTTCATCTCTATTCAGGATCCCATGGGTTTATACCCAGAAAATATGCATGAACTTTGGTGTAAGTAGATCTCAAATGATAAGGTTCAAAACAGCATATCTAAAATTGAGTGAAATTTTCTTCGTTTTTTGAAAGAAACTTCAACCTTTTCCTTATTTTCATGGCACTGATCTAGGAGTAACCACACTTCTTATTCAGAATGTCCTAGTGACATTAACTTACCTAGCGTTTTTTCATTCTGCTTCCTGCTTTGCCTCTCTTAGATTTGACCTAATGAGTTCCATCAAATCCTTTTTTTCCTTTAAAAGTGCCAACATAGGCGTATGCCCACTCTGAAATATCTGTATATCTCCATGTCTTATAAATAAAGAACAAAATGATTATTGACCTTCAGATAAAGATGGGCTATTTTTCTCAATGCCTGTATTGAATTGAGATAATCCCACTGTATTTAGCCATCACTTTAAGTTTTTGTTTTTCTATTTGTAATACGGGCAGAGGACGTGACTAAAAAGTTTATAATCACCATTTGAACATACTAAACATGTCAATACAGCTTCTTCAATGACTGGCCCATAATAATTTAACAAAATAAATATATAAACAATGGTTTCCTTTCTGATAGCTATAGTGTTGACTGCATATTTTGATTTAATATTGAACCCCTAATTTCTAATAACTCTTTAACTGTGATTAGTTTATAATATGATTAATCATGTGTGTGAGTTCGCAGAGTAAAATTTAATAAAATCCAGAAGTTAAAAAAAATCATTAAAATCATTTTCAACGCTTCCACTCAAAGACAACCATTGCAAGGTCTGAGAGATTTAATATACTAATGTATTGATTTGCTAGATAAAGTAGAGATATAAATCTGGACAGATATATATATAATTATTATATCACATATGATTTTAAAATATTTACATTTTTCACTGCACATTATTTGCCCATCATTTTCCTGAAATCACTGAAACAACTTTTATTCATTCATTTTTTTTTTTTGAGAGACAGTGAGTGTGAGTGGGGGAGGGGCACAGAGAGAGAGAGAAAGAGAATCTTCAGCAGGCTTCATGCCCAACGGAGCCCATTGTGGAGCTCAGTCCCACAACCCTGGGATCATGACCTGAACCAAAATCAGGAGTTGGATGCCTAACCATCTGAGCCACCCAGGCACTCCAAACTCACTAAAGCATCTTAAATATTTTCCAGTATCCTGCCATATGATTGAATATAATTTATGGAGGTTATACCAATGGACAAAAACTTAGGTTATTTCCAATTTTAATTGTTAGTTATACTGTAATGTAAATATTTTTACACATACAGTTTTGTTGACACCTGGCTGTGTGTTTTTTCCTAGTTATTTCTCAAGAATAGAGTCACGTGATTATTTGGCCAAGGAACATACACTCTTTAAAGGAACTTGACATATTATTAGGTTATTTTTTTTTTTGGATGCAGAGCTAGCTTACACTTCTACACTACTGTGTGTGAGAGTGCACAATCTCCTGAACATGAGCATAACAATAACTATGATGTAGTGGTAAAAGTAGGAATAATAAGCAATGATATTAGTAGCTAGTAGACTTTGAGCACTGTTAGGTGCCATAGATGAATTTTCATTTAGTCCCCACTGCAATTCTGTTATGTAGATTCTGCTATTATCCCAAGATTAGAGATGATGAAAGTGAAATACAAAGGGCTAAGTAATGTGTCCAATGTAGGTGAGGATGCAGGTCACGTGCCCATATAGGATAACTGCACAGCATGCAAATTCAAGCACCCAAAGCCCCCCACCTGAATGGACCTCTAATAATATCTAATTTTTCACCTGGAACAATTTGAATAACAGTTTGATGTCACCCATTTCCATTTTTTGTTCAAATCATTCCATAATAATGATTGGCCCATATTTTTGTATATGTTATTCACTTGTATGTGTTTGGTGAATGTTTGCTAGCTATTTCTCACCTTTGCTCCTATTGGAGTTAGTTTCATCAATTTGTAAGGGATCTTTAAAGTTATTTTTTAATTTTTATTTTAACATTTATTTATTATTGAGAGACAGAGAGACACAGAGCATGAGCAGGGAGTGGCCGAGAGATGGAGGGACACAGAATGTGAAGCAGGCTCCAGGCTCCAAGCTATTAGCACAGAGCCCGACTCAGGGCTAGAACTCACCGTGAGATCATGACCTGAGCAAAAGTCGGACGCTCAACCGACTGAGCCACGCAGGCACCCCTGTAAGGGATCTTTTAATAGAAAAGATAATATTAGTTTATCTCATTTTCTCCCACTTGGTCATTTTCAGGAAGTAGGAGAGAGCAAAACTGCCTTATTTCATGAGGAAGAATGAGGAGGCTACTACCTCTATTTGATTTGCCAATGGGGAATATCCTTCTTTTATTTGGACTGACATTAATAGATTATTCCCCTCATTATATTGCATTTTTTCTGTTCCATGACAGATATTTTATTGATAAGTTGGATGAGGCCCATGTTAGTATTTGATATTAACAATGGTATTTTAACTTTGATAACTCTTCAAATGGTATATCCTTTTGTCTTTTTGGAGTTTAAAAATTCCCCCTATTGTCATATGCAGAGTATATTTCTTAATGTCTTCAAACATAGAATGTGGCTTATCAGATGGTATTTTATCCATTTTCTGTTTTAAATTTTTGATGTGAAATAATTGGTTTGTGAGTTCTTGTAGGCAACAGTGCTTTCTAATCAAAATGTTATGAAATGCACTCAGTAAGGTTATTAAGACTTTTGAAAAATATGTAAAAACATTATAAAGAACTTTGTTATATATTTAGAATCTTACAAAAATCTAATTCAGTAGAATCTTATTCATGTCAACAGTGGAAACCAGATTAATTTTATCTTTCCTGTTTCCATAATTGGATAAATTATGATTTGAGTTTAAGGCACGTGTAGCTATTGTTATGCTTTCAAAATATGTCCACAAATTCTTAGACACTTGTTCCTTTGAAACATGGAGCTTAATTCTCTCAGCGAACAGGGGCCACTTAGTGAATCACTTCTAAAGAATAGAATATGGGAGAAGTGATGCTGTGTCACTTCTAAGTCTAGGTCATAGAAAGGGTACAACTTCTGCTTAGAGCTAGTGAGATTTCTCTCTCTCTTTCTCTATGTCTCTCTCTCTCCCCCACCCACTCCTTTCTTCCCCCCTCCCTCCCTTCCTTTCTTCCTGTTCTCTCTCGAGATATTGTGGGCTTTACACAAACCCAGACCATATGGAGAGACGCAGGTGGAGATGGACCTCCACCAGTAACCAACACCAGTTTGCAGGGTATGTGAGTGTGCCACTTCACAAGTGGGCTCTCCAGTGTCAGCCAACTTTTCAGGAAGATACACATCCAGCATACATGTAATTGCCACCTCGTGAGTGATACCAGGTCACAACTCCCCAGCCAAGCTTCTTACAGATTTCTGGCCCAAAAAATCCATGAGAGACAATGAAGGACTATTGTTGTTTAAAAAATGTGGTTTTTTAAATGTTTATTTATTTTTGAGAAAGAGAGAGAGAGCACGAGCAGGGGAGGGACAGGGAGAGAGGGAGACACAGAACCCAAAGCAGGCTCCAGGCTCTGAGCTGTCAGCACTGATCCTGACACGGGGCTCAAACCCATGAACCATGAGATCATGACTTGAGCTGAAAACAGAAGCTTAACCAACTGAGCCACCCAGGCACACCCCCTTTTTTTAAAAATTTTTTTTAATGTTGAATTATTGTTGCTTAAAAGCACTCCATTTTGTGGAGATAACTGATGCAGCACAAAATTATTAACACAACTTTATACAAAGGCAAAGAAGGATATTTATGAAATTACCTAGAAAATTCAAGACAAACAGAGCAATATTTTGTAGGTAATAAATACAGGAAAAATAGAGAAAATGAATACAAATTACTAATTGAAATGTGGCCAGTTTTTCTAAGGGTCTTAATCTTACTTCCATTCACTAATGAATACGTAAAACAACAGAATGCTATTAACTTTTATTCTTCTGTTCACATCAGAAAATATAAAGGGTAGGGAACTGGCAATAATTCCTGCTTTTTTCCATATTTTTTGGAAGGAAAGTCAGTAATTATGTGGACAAAGAATAGAAAAGATGCCCAAATGTACAAAGATGAATCTTTTTTTCCAGAGGATTTTACTAGAGTCCTAAGCCAAAGTTTATGTAATACACATGTGTGAACTACTGTGAGTTTAAATAGAGTAACCTACAGGGAAGATGTAAAATATGTGGAAATAACTACACATCTGACAAGAAAATGCTTAATAATGAGGTACTCTGAGAATAAGTTCTATGACCAGTGATTTCATAAATTACTTAAAGAAGAGAATGCATTGAGAAGCACTTGACTTTTTAAGAACCCTGAACACAATCAAGAAAAATGCTGAGGTAGTCAGAAAAGCTAAAAGGGAACTCACAGAAACATGATTGGGCATAAAATTGGAAGATGTGCTTATTATGAGAATGTGTAGGAATTTATCTGTAGAAAAATAATTCAAATGAGATGTACAAAATGTCAGAATCTGAACAATCAGCTGGAAGTGAAGAACTTATTTGGTGCCAAAATAGCTTAGAGATAATTTAGGGGGGAATTTTTTTTTTATGTCCAAAGAAGTATGCTTAGAATTTAAATTATCAGAAGCATTTAAAAATGTCTTTATTGCTATGGGGCGACTGCGTGGCTCAGTCAGTTGAGCATCCAACTGCGGCTCAGGTCAAGATCTCACAGCTCCTGAGTTTGAGCCCCACGTTGGGCTCTGTGCTCACCGCTCAGAGCCTGGAGCCTGCTTTGGATTCTGTGTCTCCCTCTCTATCTCTGCCCCTCCCCTACTCATGCTCTGTCTGTCTCTCTGTCTCAAAAATAAACAAACGTTAAAAAAATTTTTTTTAAATATGTTAGTTGCTCACTGGCAAAGTCAAAAGAGTAGTTGAATGTACCTTAAAAACATACATAGCAGAGCCTATGGCAGAGCTTATGGGAAAAGGATGATCCTGTTGAGATTAAAAATAATAATAAAATAAAATAATGTGTGTGTGTGTGTGTGTGTGTGTGTGCGTGTATGTGTTTAAGATCTCAAATTGCTGTCAAGAAATCCAGGACTTGAGATATGAAGATCCTAATGGGGGAACAACAACAACAAAAAAAAAAACAGTCAAAGAAAGAAAAGTGAACCTATATACTAGGTAATCCTAAGGCATTTTGCAGTTCTGGCTGGGGCATCAGGCAGAGTTGCTATTATGATGCAGAGAACCCAGAAGAGCTTTTAAGAATCTTATGAAGATGAAGAGACAAAAAGTAGTTAGAGTTTGAGGTCATACAGGAAGCCAGGATTGAGGGGCCATTATTCCTAAGAGGGAAACACTGGAAGGTAAGCCTCAATACTTTGTTGTACCCTTCAGGTTTTTGCCAAGTTTATAAACTTCACAGGATGAAAGACTGAGACAAGCAAAAAACCACTGAAGCACCAAGTAGAGTTTTTAGTTGAATCGTGGTGGTGAGGATACAAAAATTAGAGTTTAAGATCTGTTGAGGATGATGGATTCTGGGAAACGTCACACCTTCCAGCTGGCTCATGTAGAGAGCTACATCTCAGGAGCAGCATCTCAGTGGGAATATAAATCAGAGTCACTCAGTCTCTCATAAGGTTCAAGGGATCTACCCCCATTTTGAGGTTCCTACCAGAGGATATGATGAATATTCTCTGGATGAAAATGCAGTCATCCAGAATCAGCTGATTTCTTACACACAATGCTTGTCAATCAGTTAAAAATTATTAGGCAACCCAAAGAACTGGACCCAGAGATAAACACATACATGCATGTGCATGTACACATACACACAAGAGAGACACACATGCTCCAAATATTGGAATTATTGTTCACAGACTCTAAAATAACTGTGATGACTATATCTGAGCAATAGATTCGAAGATGGGGAGGGAGTTAAGCAATTAAATGGAATCTATTACAAAGGTCAAAAGGAAATGAACTAAATAACTGAAATTAAGAACTTAATAAATGTGTTCAATGGAAGATCAGGCATAGTAGAAGAGATGATGTATTAATTGGAAGATAGATCAATAGAAAGTATCTGGATGAATCAGAGAAATCAAGAATGGTCTTGTTTTAATAGAGAACAAATCAGAGGTATACAAATAGGTCACCCTGAAAAAGATTTACTGTGTAGAAATTCAGATCCAGTGAAATTCAGAAAGGGAGAAAATAGAATAAAAAGGAAAAAGGCAATGTTTAAAGAGAAAATGGCAGGAAGGATTCCAAAACAAATAAAAGATATTTTGTTTGAATTAAAGAATCATTAGAACCCCAATAAGATTAAACACAAAATTACTCGAAGACGCATTGTGGTGAAACTACAAAAATCGCAGGAGAAAATCTGAAAAGCAGTTGGAAGCATGAGGGAAAGGAGGGAGGCAAATTTCCTTAAGGGTAAAACAATAGCACTGACCTCTGACTTCTGCATTAACATCAGAGGATAGAAACAATAACATATTTTTAACGTGTTTATAAAGAAGATAACAGCTAACCTAAAACCCCATTTCTGCAAAAATATATTTCAAAAATGAATGCAAAATAACTTTCCAAAGAAAACCCAAATTAACTTGTTGGTAACAGATCCACAGTAGAATAAATTCTAAAGGATTTCAGGCAGATGGTAATGCAAAGGTCCAAGAATAGCCTTAAAGTAGGAAAATCCCCCATGGAGGACTTGTACTACCACATTATCAAGAGTTAATAGAGCTACCATAATAACCAGAGCAATATAGTGGCATAAGGATAGATAAGGGGACTTTATTAATGAAACATATCCAGGAATATATCTTTACATGTGTAATCCATTGTTTAATGACACTAATTATTTAGCAGGGTAGTAGAGAAAGGATGGCCTTTTTGATAAATAGTTCTAGTTTGACTAGATATCCATATGGATACAAAAAGTTGAACACAGACAGCTGACTTCACACTATACATTTTAATGTGAAATGTAGAACTATTAAGTTTATAAGGCTATTATAGGAAAATATTCCCAGAACCATGTATAGGGATTTCTTTAAATAAGATATATTTTTAACAATTGACCATAATTAGACTTCATTATAATTAGGAACATTTTTTCTTTAAAAGAAAAGCATAGTTACGAGTATGAAAAGACAAGTTATGTATTTGGAGTAGATAATTGTAATACATATGTGTAAAGGAACCATATGGAGAATATATTGTTGGAATAGAATTCTTTATCGATTTCCTGCATCTCTTTACATTTTACAAGTGAAGTACTAAACTACTCATTTTTTCCTGGGGTATATTTTCACAAAGTCTGTATAGCAGACAGCCTGGAAAGGTGGCCGATGGTGTACTCTTCTGGAGCAAAGAGCAGTCACACTTACCATCGAATGTAATAATATAATACCTTCCTATAGGACAAAGAGTAGGGATACTTAGTGCCCATTATTTAAAAACAAAACAAAACAGTACCCGAAAGAAGAGCTTCTCTTCTTTAATACATCATATTGAATGTGCAGAAATATATCCAGACCTATACACGTCACCCCCATAGGACTTCGGATAAAGGAAAACTAATGAAAATGTACTGATGCTCGTGATGCAGGATTAGCCATAAGTAGTAAGATCCTCTGTCTCTGAACCAGGTGTCTCATGTCTTCTTCCAGCCTGAAATCAAGGCAAGCTAACCTCTTACCTCTCAAATAGGGCAAAATCTCAGACCCTTCACAGCCCTTGATGTGTATAAAGAATACTGCCAAGTCAAAAATAAATAGGTAACCTAATGATAAAAATGAGCACAGGCCTCGAAGAAGTATTTTGCACAAAGGACTAGCCATATGAAAATTTCTCAACATTATTAGTCTCCTTGGAAAAACCACAGTGAGATACCACTCATCCTGCAGAACAGCTAGTAGAAAAGATTGACTACAACAGTTGTCCACGAGAATGTGAAAGAATTGTAGCTTCATACAGTGCTGGATGAGGTGAAAATTGATACATTTTAGGAAAGTATTTGTCACTTTTTAAGCTGAATGCATGTGCTGCCCAATGAATAGGCATTTTGTGGGTGTGCACACCTGTGGGTGCAGCATGGTACAGCGCGTACGAAGAGACATGTAGTAGGATGTTCAAAGTCAGCACTATTTTTAATAGCCCGAAACTGGAATGACTCCATTGTATAAGAACAATGCAATAGATAATTAATCTATGGTACTATTTATTCAGTAGAATACTATATAGGATGAGAATAAACAATATATAAAACCATGGATGAATCTCATAATATGTTTACTTTTAAAAAGTTCACAGAATACAATATACCATTTATTTGACTTCTTTAATGTAGAGTTCAAAAACATGGAAATCAATCTTTGGTGACAGGAATCTGGCAACAGTTACTTCAGGGATGTAGTGACCAGTAAGGTGTCACAAGGAGATGGATTGTAGCAATATTGTTCTTAATCTGGGGATCGATTACATGTTTTGTTTTGTTTGTTAATTTGTAAGGATAAATTTTACTGTACATTTCGGATCTGTGAGATTTTGTAATATGTATATTTTACATTAATAAAGTTTACTAAAAAAAAATTTAACATAACCAAAACTGAGGATGGCATGGAAACCCACGAGGTATGGTGGTGTTCTCCACTTCACACCCAAGCTCCTAGAGTGCTTTATATCCATACTACTTCACTTCCCCTTCACTCTTTCAACTTCAGCCCACCTTCCCTCTCTCAGAAATCATCACCACTTCTTAGTGGTGGATTGCTTTCAGGTCGTGTCTTTCTTGACATCTGGTTTTATTTAACATCTGCTTTCTTAAAACTTAGCTTCATTCAACTTCCCACCAGGCTGCTTTATGTTCTACTGTTTGAACTACTCCAAGTTACTTCTTCATGATTTTTTCTTCTTCCACCCTCTAGATATGAACCATGGATTTTATTTTGGTTTAATTTGTTTTCTTTCTATACCCTTTCTCTGCCTCCTTATTTACTACCATGCCTTAAACTACTTATATAATAAAGACTTGGAAAAGCATAATACTAAGCCACTTTTTCTTCTGAGTTCCAAACTCAGAATTTCACTGCCACATAGGAATCTCAAATGAATAATATGCAAAAGTTACCTTATCGTGCCTCCAAACTTGCTGCTCTTTTCTTACTGTCTATTTTGGTTAATGTATTAATATCCATCTAACTTTCTAAACCACGAACCTGGTATTCTGTGGTTTTTTGGTGGTGTTTGTGTTTTATCTTACTGCCGTGTTAACCCCGTCATGATATTATTATTTAAACTCTGTTTATTGATACTATTATTGAGATTCTGTTTGGCCGTATTGCCCTTGCCATCCATGCTGCTTGTGCCTTGGTTCAGACTTTCATTGTTTCTGTATGTGCATTTTTTAAAGTTTATTTATTTATTTTGAGAGAGAGAGAGAGAGAGAGAGAGAGAGAGAGAGAGAGAGAGAGGTTGCGGGGGAGGGCAGAGAGAAAGGGAGACAGAATCCCAAGCAGGCTCTGTGCTGTCAAACTCACAAACCACAAGATCATGACCTGAGCCACAATCTAGAGTCAGACGCTTAACCAGCTGAGCCACCAGGCACCCCTCATATATGCATTTTGATTAGAGCGTAACTGGTCGCCATACCTCCGGTTTTAAACTCCAAGACTTAGTCCCACAACATGATCATAATAGAACTGTTCATTTCTTTTCTGAGATTTCACTAGTCTATACGTACCTCTATCTTAGCACCTGCAACACTTGTATAACTTTCTTGTACTTGCTAATATATCAACCTGACAATCTTGGACTGAGACCGGGACTTTATCTTACTGGTCTCTGAAGCCCCTGTGCTGGCATCACTTTATATGCTAAACATATGGTTATTGAATGAATTGATATCTCTGTGATTTTAGCTGTTGGTATTTTTCTGTTTATTTATCAGTCTTCTCTATCAGACTAAGCTAATTGGGAGTCAGGTCTGTGTGCTTAATCCAATACTCAATAAGTGTTTGCTTAATGAATAAATGCATGTAGTGGAATTAGGTTTGGCTGAAATAAACTTTGATTAGGGACTTGTAAGAGACTAAAAGATCAATAACTAAGCCTTCAAATAGTTTAAAGGAAGAGAATGCATAAAGAACCAGTGGAATGATTTTGAGATAGTGAATTCATTATGGAAATAGGAAAGTTATTATCTCTCTCTTTTTTTGATGGAAAGCTTATTGGTGAAAGTTCTATTCATATAGTTTTCCATAAACGAACAGAGTGGAGAATAACAAATCAAATAGCTGTCAGTCTTATGATATTTTAGGACAAGTCACCAAAATAACCCTAAATATATCAGTGGAAACAGATTCAGGTGTTTTATAGGGTGGGACAGATATATATAATCAGGCATTTTGGAAGGAAAGAATAAGAGTGAAGATAATAAAGGGCAGATACAAAGAATATTTTTTAAAAATAAGCTACTAGAGGAAAAGTAGTATTGTCTCTAAAAAGGGTAATACCTACTAATTAATTGGGATGTGTTGAGAAGATATTTAAAGGAGATAGAAGAGATACATGGATTAAAATTATTTAGATTGTCAGAACTCTTTGACAATGCATGCCTAATCCTAAAGACCATAAAACAGGTGACTGTATTCAAATTAAGGTATCTTTATCAAGAAAAGGAAAATGGCTTGCAAATAGAAAATGAAATGTGTGGAAAACACAAACACTTCACTGTGTGAAAATAGTGTTTCTTAGGAATATCTGTTCTACATATATAATTTGGAGAAATTTGAGTACCTTTAATTTGATTTAAACTCTCCTGGATATTGAATATTCAAATATAAAGCAATAAAACATAAATCTCTTTATTTGTGGGAATGTGAAAAAAAGACACTTTTAGCAATCTATGAGCTATGTGTCTTTAATAGTTTATTGGCCCAAAGGAAACTAGAGTTTTTAAAGTTATTGGATGTGGTTAATACTTTTTGTTAGAACTGGCAACATATTGTTGGCATTTTCTGATTAGCTGAGTAAGAAGTATATGTTATAAAATAATTTTAAATTATGTATTTATGTGTACATTTTTACACAGGTGTTTTACATTTTTATTCAGTAGGGTCTTGCTTTTTTAAGCTTTTGATCCTCAAAAGAGGCTCTGACTTTTCTTTGTTTTCTTCATTCCATTTTCTATATAACAGACAGTTATGCTTAATGATCTGCATGCTGATGATGAATTACAACCACTTCCTTTCCTTTTATTTTTCACATAGTTAACTTAAACATGATATCACAAGATGAAGGTTAGCAAGATACAAAAATGACAAAGAGTGAACATAATGAACATGTTCCGTGAAGATTTGACAGTTGTAATGGGAACTATGATAATTACAGAAAAATGTAGTGAGATTTTTGTATTAACTTTTGCAATAATATGTGTGACATTGTTAATTCAGATTCCAAGTGTTACATTTAATTCTGCATCATTATTTTCAGATCTATTTATATATGGGGGAAAAGCATGAAGGATGTTCCCAAGAAACACTATCGCCACCCAACGAAGTGGTTGTGCTTTCCACACATTTCATTTTCTATTTCTAAGCCATTTTCCTTTTCTTGATAAAGATACCTTAATTTGATAACAAAACTTGGCTGCTGAACCTTAAGAGTCACTAATCTGAAAATATAACCTCATAAGCTCTTTACTGTAGATACAGAGGGAGGACTCTTGATTGCTCATTATTATAACATACGGAGATTTTGACTACTGTGGCAGAATTAAATGGAAAGTATATCCTTCATAAATCAACAGATATCATAACTCATTCAGTAAAGTTCAGTTTAGCCACCACCAGCTCTTTTTTTTTTTATCATTTGTCCCTGATTACTGAGGAGGGCTCATGTAAACTCCCAGGGTGCAGATAAAGATGAAGAAGCCCCTATATTTCTGCATGATTCTGGCGAGAACAATTCTAAGCTCAAACATTTCATTTCAGAATTTAGCAAGTTGGATCTTCTCTACATCTATTTAAGAGTTATTTTGAAAAGAGCCGATTTTGACAGTTAGGATTTTCCCCCAGAACCAATTTATTAAAATTAACAGCAGGATAATTTGATAGGATTCTTATTCCCTCTATGCTTAAGCAACATGAATTCCCAAAACAGTGTGTGAAATAAAATTCATCATAATTTAGATCATTTATCATTGTTATTGTAGAAAATAAAGAAGGCACTGTGTTAAAGGGGAGAAAAATTGCTCACTTTGAGGACAAACAGACCTGAAATCGAATTCTGGTTCTGCCAGTTACCAGTAATATTCCTTGTTACTTCTTTAACAATCCTACCTATCCAGTTTCCTCATAGGGAAAATACAGATGGGAAAACCTCCCTAGTTACTGTAACTAGTACAATATCTGAAAATGGTAGCAAAATGGCTGCATTCACTATTATTACTGATATTGGAGTAGCCAGCCCCCAAGATGGCTGCCAGTGATCTACTTTTTAGCAATTAACTCCCTGCGTAATGCCCTCCCCCTGTCCAGCTATGGGAGCTGGACATGACTTACATCTAATAAATAGAACATAGAGGAAGCAAATCACTTCTAAGACTAGATTGTAAATGACTGCAGGTTCTATGCTACACGATCCTTCTGTCTCTCTCATCAGTCACTGTAGAGTAAGCCAGAGAGCATATCTTGGGGACATTTAGGCAACATATGAAAAGTCCATGTGATGAGAATCGTGTCTCTACCAACAGCTAGCAGGAGCCATGGTATGGCCACAGTTGCTTAATTGAGCTTTGAAGCAGGGTTGTACCAGTCAAAATTTGACAGCCCCGGCAACAGCATTGCTACAACCTCATGAAAAATCTTTTTTTTTTAACGTTTATTTATTTTTGAGACAGAGAGAGACAGAGCATGAACGGGGGAGGGTCAGAGAGAGAGGGAGACGCAGAATCTGAAACAGGCTCCAGGCTCTGAGCCATCAGCACAGAGCCTGATGCGGGGCTTGAACTCACGAACCGAGAGATCATGACCTGAGCCGAAGTCGGACGCCCAACCGACTGAGCCACCCAAGCGCCCCTAGAAAAATCTTGAGCACTTAAACCACTCTGCGATTCCTGACCCACAGGAATTGTGAGATAACTAATGACTTGTTTTAAACTGCTCATTTTTTGTGTAGCAATGAATAAAATTATGTTATCATTATGGAAGTTACTTACAAAGAATGACTGGAAAATAATATTTTAAGGTTTTTTCCAAGACGTTTCAATTACTAAAATTTACTCCTGTATATATACAAAATATTTAATGTCCACTGTTTTACAGAAGATACATTAATAACTTTAGTACAAAATTTTATACAACAATTTAGTACAATAATTTTATGCAGAATTTTTGTGTCCCCACAGCAAAAAATAGCTTTTGGTAAATATCACTTTGTTGTTAGGATAACTAAAGAAACAGAGCAGAACCAGGCCACAGGGAGTGTATGAAAATAGTCAAGGTAGCTTCAAAGGGAAATTCTATTTCTGAAGAAGGCATATCCCTTGCAGCAATAAGTGATGTGATGGAATAAATGGAATCATTCACATGTAGCTCAATTTTCATTTCTTAACATTGACTGTCAAAGGTTGTTTAATCACAGTACAGCAGATACTAAAGTTTTAAACAATGAGAGAAATGTAGTTAATGCTTTATAGCATTTGTGTATGGCGAAAAAGCATGAAAAAAGTGAGAGGAGTAAATAATATAGTTAGGAGGAATGTTAAGAATTGAAAACTATGTATTGACAAACAGTGGCAGATGGGTTGGATCGGAAAAATTGAACCTGATTATGGAGGGTAGTATTTAATGGCTTAATTGAACCGTAATTAGCAAGGAAGTATTTTAATATTTTGAGCAATAATGGAGTAATCCGATGATAGTGATGTTTTATTAACACCCCTTCGTATGGCGTAGCATGGTAGATATTCTCTAGAAGAGTATAGATAAGTTCCTCAGAGACTTCTGTATCTCTTATGAATGGCATCTGTCACTGGTTGGGCATGGAGTGGACATTAAATTCTTACCGTATGTTATTAAAGCTCATGGAACCTAACAGTTCATGAGCACACACTGGAAGAATTGATATTATTTTCGGTGTCAACATTGTTTCTCTTTCATTTGTGTCATAAGGTTACATGAATTAGTCTTGTATGTTGGTTTCAGTGATGAAGTTTATTTAAGACAAGTCTGTGTGGTGTAATCAGGGGTGATAAATTGAGAGTCCTATTCAGCACGGGGAAGAGACTGGGTTCAAACATACCTGGGTACAGACTTGCCTGTGACACTTAACCAGCTTTTAAGTTATTCACTCCAAACCTTTGTTTCTTCAGCTATTATTTTGGGGTGATTGTGCCTACCTCAAGGGTTGTTGTGAGGCTTTCTGGGCCCTAGTGAATATTCCATGGATGTTAATTTTCATTCCCCTTTAGTAAAGGAGGAAACTACTTCCCAGTTAATTAGGCCTTTTGCAATTAAAAGATAATTAGTAGTACAAGAAATCTCAAAATCAGGAATTTACATGCCTAACCTTTTTTTTAAGTCCATGTTTCTAAGACATTTTTAAGTCTTCCTGTCTACTGGAAAAAATTCCCAAGACTGCATTGAAGTTGTTGTGTGAATTTATTTTTGTAGAGTCTGTGAAAATCAGGAAATATAGGTGCTTTATTCTTTGCTTTACTTGTAATACACACACACACACACACACACACATGCACGCACGCATGTCCTTTTGTCAAGACATTTAGGTTATGGTTTCCTTCCAAGTCATGTATACCAGGAAAACAAAAACAAAAACATTCTTCAGAACATTTGAAATTCATAAGCACATTGCCAACAGAATATTCTCCCAATTTCAAGCTTTCCCTGGCCTTTCAAATATCTGTTTACTAAATGAAATGAAACAAGCTGTTCTGCTGCACCCATGGCGAAATAATTAAAATGAGAGTTATAATTACAGAATAGAATAGATCACAGCCAGATGAAAAGCATTTCTACTATTAAAAAAAGAGATTTCCTTTTATTTTTGTTTTCATTTTCATTCTCTAGTTTGGTTTCACCTCTCTAAAAGCAAATTTAAAAGATAAGTAGATAGGAGGACACTTAGGTGACATTACATCCTTTTGAAAAATCCAGAAATATTTTTCAAAATTTGCTGTGTGAGCACCAGGCCAACCATGAGTCTTCTGGTTTTCTTCATATTTGCCATATTAATGTGTATCTTTAAGTCCACTGCTTGATTTAAATATTTTTATGAACCAGTTCACTTAACACTCAGTGTTGATTGCACAAATAATTATCAAATTTGTTTGATTCTATGTTTTAATTCTTTATACATGAAGGCTAATTTGTTACCCAAATAAAATTATGCATTTATCACTCTCAGAACACAAATGTGAGCTCAGATAATTACACTAAAATGAGAATTGCAGAAAGCCAAACACATTCACCTTTTCTCATTGGAATCAATGAGAAAATCATTGGCTATAACTATAAAAAATTCATATGTTTCATATATTATATGTTTTATAAATTATTATTATATAGAATTTATATTATATATAATTCAGATTATATATAATACATAATTCATACTATATATATTCGTACTATAAACTATATGTATATACATACTATATATATATGTACATATATATGTACATATATATATAGTATGTACATATATATATACACATACTGTGCATACTATATATATATATAAATATATATGAAAAGATTCCTTTTAAAAACTAATATTAAAAAAAACCCACCTTGTTGAGCAAAAACAGGTTATTTTAGGGAAATGATTCAATTAGGGAAAGGCAAGAAAACATCAGGAGTTCTGAGTGAGTCATTAAGTCATTATGACTTCTTTACTGCACTTGTAGTAGTTTGATTTATATATTAATGTTTTATAAAAACACATCTGTTTGTTATCTATTAATACATGTCTATACAAATACTTGAGTTTAGAGGATTGTTTTTATTTATCTTTGTTTTTGCCTTTTTTTTTTTCTGAAACCAGAAAATTATCCATACCTAAATGGCTAGGTCTGTAATACCACAAAAATTAATTATCAGGTGGAAATGAACTAGAAAAGGCAAAATTCAAAAAACAACTGAAATTTTATCCTCCCCCCCACAACTTTTAAATTCTGCAATTCTTTGATCTGCTCCTACCTGTCAGAAAATGCAAGCAGTTGTACTTGAATTGAGTCAGTTGCTTCTACCCATGTAAACATATCCAGGTGCAAAGAAACATGTTGTATGGGTTTACGATTAGGGCAATACACACTCACCCACCCACAACTTAATCTATTCAAGTCTTTTGGTAACATCCTTTCACTTGTCATCCTGTTAATTCCCTCTTGCTACCTAATTCCCTTTGTACACCCCTTCTGTGAGGAACTGTATTCTAGACCTCAAGAACTGGTAATTTTAACCTGTTGTTTAATTTTTGTTTTCCTTCAGGAAGTGGAAATGAATCAGGTAACTACCTGGTCTGTCCGGGTACCCAGGTGTGCCCCCACCCCCGTGCCAACTCCCTTAGGCTTCTTGTCCATTCTAAAATAAGGTCCCCCAACATCTTTCTTGGGATACATACTCATGCATGGCTTACTAAATGTAAGGAGGAGGTTCTCCAAGGTAAAACAAAACAAAAACAAAAACAAAACATAACAAAAAACAAGCTCCTGTTGCCCAAACATTAGGCTGGAAACCAGGAAGGTATTAATTACTTTGCAAATCATTCTTTTCCAATGTAAGGATGTACTGGATTCCAGCCTTATGAAGGTTTTGATAGAAAGGCTGATAGGAAACAGGCATTTCTCACTGCGTGCACATTAAGATTGACCTTGAGCTTGCAGCTGTGTATGCTATTTAGAGGCCATGCCTTTTCCAATTCTGCCTCTTTGCATCAAAGTAAGCCCAAAGCTCTTACTCAAAAAAAGCTAACCTATCTCATCATCATGAGCCAGCCCTTCTGTATTAGTCGTTCTGTATAGCAGTGGTGTGACAGTAATAAGCTTTTCAAGCACCTCAGTCATAGGATAAACATATGTCAGTTAAGAGTGCTTAAAGCCAAGTACATATAGGAATTATAGTCTAGATATGCTGATACAAGCAAGTGCATGAAACCTTTTACATATTTTTTTTACCATTTCTTGCTAATTATTCTTCATCTGGTTCAAAAATTATAGCAAAAATCCAATTTTAATTGCTACATGAAAATTATATATATGAATATTTATATTTATATAAAAGTCTTACATGGACATTTATATAAATGAAATATTTATATAAAGGTCTTAAGTGGACAGCTTTTAAGATCATAACCATTTAATATACTTCAGAAATTAAAATCAGAATCTAGGTTCAACTTTTCTCTCCTTAACAATAATGATAGTAAAATATGTGACAGTTTTTACATGGATTTTGGTGCTTAAGGGGTTATGATGAATTCTAACGTCATAATGGGAAATAGCATAACTCAAAGAGTTATTTCATTCTGTTACCCAAGTATTTTACTTTCCTGCTTCAGAGACTCCTACTTTCTATTCCCTTCATCACTGCCTACATTTAGGTTTTCATCACCTAATCTTGCCTATTGAAGGAGTCTTCTACCTACTTTGTTAGCTTTTAGCCACGTCCTCACTCCAATCAGATCTGCAAACTGATGCCAGATGAGCCAAAGCAATATCGTTTTGATATTAGCTTTTCATAGTACTCTATTGTCTCCTTCATAATGATCAAACTCTTAAACCTAGCATTTAAAACTCTCTAAAACTTAATCTTAACATGTTTTCCAACCTTGTCACTCACATACATTTGTGGCAACACCGTGTTTAACCAGTTGGTACACAAGCTTTGATGAAGTCAGAACTGATATTTTCAAATTCCCATTCTGACACTTAATAGGTTTCTTACTGGATAAGCCAGTGTAAAATGATGAATTTAGTATCTAACTCACAAGTCTGTGAAGTCTATTAATTATAGAAATAGGAGTAGTAATAGTAGTATAGTAATACTTCTTTACTGCCACTCTTTAATCACTAAACTATGTCATAGATACTGTGCAAAATATATTTTATATATGATGGTATTCAACCCATCAACATCCCTATGATTAGGTGATGTTAGACCAACTTTACAAATAAAGAAACCTGATGACAGGGAGGTTAGTAATTTATTAAATTTTACACAGACAGTAGCTGAGTTAGGATTTTCAATCTGGTTTATCTTAAAGGACTTAAGTGGAGTAAAACTAACTTCAAAATCACATACAATACCATGCAAATGCATTCATTTTTCTTGGGAGAATTTGCATACTCAGATTCTCTGAGGAGCTTATGAGCCCAAAAGAACTCAGGATCACTGAACTAAACTCAGTTTCTTAATTAAAAACACAGGATTTGGATAATTTATCTTAGAGACCCTTAGGATGAATTCTTTATCAATAGTTCAGTAATTCTATCAATAGTTCCTTGCACACAGTAGATAATTAGTAATTTTTTAAAGAATATATGTCACATAGTGGCTGCTGGTCTGGAGACTGTAGCACTTAATACCAGGATTGCATACTTAGAATGATGACTGGGTAAATACTACTTACAGTTTGCATACAGTAAAAGGGGATATAATTCAAATCAGTTGCTGAAAAGTGGCATTGCAATTTATTATATGATTACTTTTGTTTAAACAGTCACTAAAATTGATCTCTTTTGCACTAGTGCAGAGAGAGGGACGTAAGCCTCCCGAAACATTCTGACCTTCAAATTGAGCTGCCCAAGGGAAAAGTATAGCACAGATAAGGCACACATGAATAACGTACATGGGACATAACTGAAAATGTTCTTAGACTCCTATCTAGGCTCAACAGGAGATGGAGAAAAATTCTTGTTAATATCATGGGGCAAATAGCCACATCCAACCTTGATTTTTTGAGCAAGACTTTTCTGAATGTAATAAAGGCATGTCTAATTCATGAAACAGTAGCCTGAAGGAATAGAACATATACTTTCTGAGTATAACATAGAGATCTGAGTTGTTTTCATTATATCAGTTGATTCTAAAATGCTTATTAAATTAAAAACCGTAGATGTTTGGTAATAGTATATCTTTGAAAATGTCTTCGCTGATTTTTGGAAGACCTACTACATGGCCATTTGTTCTCCTTTTATCTAAGCGCCTGGTGGTTAATTCTGCCTTAGTAGCATATACTAGTGGTGTGCTTGAACTCTAACCACATTCACACAGGCAATCCTGTAACATTCCCAGCAAATCCTCTTCAGCTGCTGAAGAAATGTCTTGAAATAAAATTTAAAATTCGAAGGTCCATGTAGCAGTGGTACTGTTTCCTTTTCTTTTAAGAATATTTTCTTTGCTACGAGGCTTTTAGACTTCATTAAAAACTAGAATGAAAATGATTAAAACTTTCTGAGCAGCCGGGGTTGTACTGAGGAAATACATTATTTTATTTTATTTTTTGGAAATACATTTTTAAAAAATGAGGCTTAGCGTGCGTTCAAGGGAGAAAAGATATAGCAACAACTGTTGCATACTCCTGGAAAGAGGTCTCACACAGCGGTTGTCCTTTGATACACAGTCTGAAACCCTGAGAAGATGTGTCGAGCTGAGGAAAAGAGAAATCCCTTCCCTCTGTGCACTCAGTTTGGGGTTGTGAGCCTAGACTGTATGGGGGCTTAACTCCATTCCTGCCACTTACTGAGTAACTGGCCATCACCCAGTCTGTGGAAATCTTCATTTACCGATCTGTAAAATGGCGATAGTAAAACCAGAACTAACATGGTGAGACATAGATAAAGTAATACATGTAAAGTATGTGCGATATTTCTTGCTGTTGCTTTTATAATACTCTATAAAAATGTTTTGTTGCCTTTAGGTCTTTTAGTGTGAGGGCATCGTTAATAGTACTGTGTACAAGAAAACAGTTTAAAGATTTGAGCATATGTGAAAGCAAATTGGATTTGTCATTAAATAAAACTCAATAAAATTGATCTGACACACATATAAGTGCCAGTTGTAACTGTAATTTCGTTGCATTATATTTGCCCGTATATGATAAGCACTAATACATGACTGCAGTAATCAGCTGTCTTCCTAGTCAGACTGTGTCTGACTCGATTGGGAGAAAGCAGTTAGAGCAGGAGTCAGGGGATCATTCTGAAGTTTGAGGCCCTTGGGGAACAGCCAAGTCTGGGTGAAGTGTGGAAGACAGGGACAGCGGTGCGGGGGGAAGACAAGAGCAGGACACCAAGCCTTTGAGGACCTGGAGACTTGACGGAAGAGTAAAAGTGGCAGAAAGAGATGTGAGAAAATCTGCCCCAAATCAGCCTCTGTCAGCTTCTGTCTTTCAGAGCACAGCTGTCTGGAGCTGGGCAGCCAGCATGGAAAATACAGCCCAACTCTCCCCAGTGCGAGCTGCCTGACTGAGCGAGTTGTATTGCCTCTGAAAGCATTCTTAGAAAAGGACAGTAAGCAGGTATAGGTCATGAAGATTCGATGACAAGTTCAGTGACATAGTTCTGGTTCATAATAGATGTTCAATAAATGCTCTTTCATTCTCGTTCTTCTTTCACCCCAACGGTTTTCTGGCTGTCCGGCAGGGAGCACGGGTTTTGCCAGCCACCGAGGGAGTGACCCTCTCTTCAGTGATGTGCAAAGAAAATGGTAATAGACATGTGACCAAGGGATCAGAGTTTACGCAACTCAAAGAACATATGAGGCAGGGAAGTAGCTGATACTTCCATCTCTGGGAATTTTCAGTCGCAGACTTTGTTTCAGACTTAGCGTTACTGCCAAACCTTTGGGTTTCTGCAGAGATAGTTGGACCGGACAATATGTAACAGCCATTGTCATCTCAGGATTATTGTCGAAGTACTCGGATGCCTCAGAGTGGCTTCCTTTTCTACTCTGTTCTTCTTCTCTTTCTCCTCCTCCTCCTCCTCCTCCTCCTCCTCCTTCTCTTCTCCTTCTTTCCTATCTCCTGATCCTAATCAAATGGAGAAGAGTTAGTGTGCTGAACCATCCTATATTATCTATTATCTATTGCTGCCTAAAAAAAATCACCCCAAAACTTAGCAACTTCGGACAACAAACTATTATCTCACACAGTTCTGAGCGTCAGGAATCTAAGAGCAGCTTAGCCGGGTGATTTTGGTCCAAGGTATGTCATGAATGTGCAGTGAAATAATTGGGAGGGGCTGCAGTTATCTGACTGGGCTGGAGAATCAGCTTTCCAGCTCACTCCCATGGCTGTTAGCAGGAAGCCTCAGCTCTTCTCCATAGGCCTCTCCTCAGCTCTGTTTACACAACATGGCAGCTGGCTTGTCAGCAGTGAGTCATTAGAGAATGAGATAGAGGAAGAGGGAGAGGGAGAGGGAGAGGGAGAGGGAGAGGGAGAGGGAGAGGGAGCGGGAGAGGGCAAGGGAGAGGAGAGAGAGAAAGAGAACACTAAGCGGAAATCATGGTGTATTTTATGACCTACCATTAGAAGTCAAATACCATCACTTCTACCAGTTTCTGCTACAACAAGCTGATACTGAATGGAAGCAAATACCAGGAGGTAGGTCTTATTGGGCCGTTCTGGAGGCTGACTCCATATCTCCCTCTAGTTTCTCAACTGTCAAAACATGCTCTATGGAAAGTCTGGGAGGACTGAGATTTAAGATGGTCTATCTTACGAGGCACTGGGGAAGTTTATACTAATCAAAGAACTGATTCTAATTTCTGAATATTTTTTCTGCACATGGATTTAAATATTTTAAGTTTAAATGTTTAAATATTTAAAATTACAAATCTGCTTAAATTTGTTCCATCAGTCATTTAACTTACAAGTAAATATTAGGAGCTTCTGTGCATCAGAAACTGTCAGGACAACTTGGTATGTGTTATGACCCAGTTATGTTTATAAAAGGCCAAGGATACACAAAGACAGAGGAATGAAATTTACCTGGGGAGGTGGAGAAGGCTTCACAAAGGAGGTCATTTTGAGTTCTGTTTTAAAGGATTAGTAAGATTTTGCAAGACTGAATAAGAGATAAGCAAAAAGATAAATAAAATTTAAAAATGCTGTGTTTCAACAAGTTTCAGGAGACAACATGCAGAATGATGCCATCTTTATGAAGCTATAAGTTATTTAAACATACATATTTGATAAAAACATCAAAATACAAGCAAGGGAATGAGAAATTCAAAATTCACATTAGTGATGACCCTTGGAGGGAGTGGGACAGCCAAAATATGAGAGAAGAGAGAAACCAGAGAGAGATTCAGTGGTGCTGGTGATATTCTAGTGTTTGCTCAGGTTGGTAGGATTATAAATGTTAGAAATATGTATAACAACTTTTTTATATATGAAATATTATATAGTCATTTTTAACATTCATGATATGTTGTCAGCAGAGGGAATAGCATATGAAAATGCATGGAGGGATGAAACAGCTTGGAATAAAATATAAAGACATAATTATGACAAGGAAATTATAAATAATGCATTATCTTTCATAATATACAGTTCAGTGTTCTGAAATTGTATTGGAGTATACAAAGGAAAGAAGATTAGAGATACAATTGAAAGCAACAAACTCAAAACTCAAAATCTTTACAAAAGGAGCAAGTCCTATTTCTGTATTAAGAATCAGGAGGCTGATTTATCCTTTGTTGCCTGCCTGGTGATAAGATCAAGGCATATTACAATTAGGAATCTCAAATAATGTGAATTAATGATAAGTTACAGAAGCAGTTATTATTTTCATCATTAGGAAAGAGGTCTGGTGCATTTTAATTGTCTAAACTTCATCATATGCCAATAACTTTTGTTCCTAGTGGAATTCAAATCACAGGGTGGTACTTTATTTAACAACTTACCCTTTTAAACTATTGTGAAGCTGCAAGTAAGATTTAATTATATTATTGCCAATCATCTGACGAATGGCAATTACTTGGAACTCTTGGCCAGTATTTCTGATTAAAAGTGCTATGGTGTACTGAACAGGTCATAAGTTCACATCCTGATCCTATTAATTTTCTTCTTATTCCTTAGACAAGGAATGACTCCGCCCTTGGCCTTGGAAATGGTGCTTAGGAAAAATTTGATTGATCTGAAAAGAACAGATACATGAAATGAAATGACTTTTGCTCCTTTGTTTTCCTTCATGGTATACTGTGTTTCTTTCATTAAGAGAAGAAAAAAGAAAGAAATTGTGACTAAAAGAGTATTTTCCTGGGAGAAATTTGAAGTGCTTTTAATAATTCAACAAAGTTAGAGAAGCTGATGCATGACTTAAAGCAACACTTATCTGCCAGAAAGGAGAGGATGGGTTCCTACATATTTGTTCAGGAATAAGGTTTGGTCGGGGCATTTTTTTCTGGGGAGGGGGATGTGATACTGAAGGAGGAATGTTGTAAGGTTGGGTTTTGTTGTTGTTGTTGTTGAAAAATAGAAACAAAACATAATCCCTGTAAGGCTACATTGGAACTTTCTGGCCCAGAAATTATATCTGTTTTGCCACAAAAAGGCCAAGGGTGTCTGAAGGTATTTTCTGAACCAGCGCTACCTTGCTGAGCTGGGTTGTCACTGTGCTATTATTCCAGGTAAATTTGAGTGCCAACTCCTTCTGCTCTTGGTTCAACTGCCTTGGTTCTTCTAGGTCCTCTGGCTCCTTGCTAGATCTTTTTTTTTTTTTTTTTTTTTTTTTTTTTGGTCATTAGGTCTGCTCTTGTTGAGATAACTCTTTCACTTTTTGCCCACTGATAATACATTCCAGCCAAATTGTACCCATTTTTCTGGGTGTGGGCATGGCCAGAAGTAAACATACACCTGTCCTTCTGTCCCTTTACATGGTATTTGCTGTTGAGACGTCTCCTCAAGATCAGGTTCATATCTAAACAAAGGTGACTCTGACTTGGACTCACAAAGGAGTTCATTGAGAGTTGGTGTTAGGTGTTTGGTATCTAAAAATGCCTGCAGCTCCTTTTCTTTCTCATTCTTATCTCACCTGAGATTACCCTCTGACACATCATCCTCGGAACATTCTCCTTGTTTTACATAGTTGTAAACACTCTCATAATTCCCGCATCTCTTCATAAATATCTCCTTCCTTCCTTTTGTTTTTTTTTTTTTTAGCTCTGCCTGTGACTAGAATGTGCGCTAGATGGTCCCCAATAGACATGTTTCCTTAGTTTTTGCTCCAAGTGGCATCTTTGGAAAAACATTTTCCTGTTTTCCAGTAACACTGAACTTCTGTGCCTTTTGATTTTCCACTGTCTGACCTTTTTACCTTCTCCTCTCACTCCTTACTCCCTCCAATCATTTTAATTCCTCCTCCATAAAAGTTAATAAAATCAAGCTTGTTCTGCATTCCCTAGCAATTTCCTCTAGATCATGTCCTCTTTTCATTAGCTGTGAGCACATGTATTTGCTGACCTTTCAGCAATGAGTGGCTTGACAGTGTTGGGTACTTTAGTTCCATTGTCTGAAAGATGTAAGAATAGTGGCCTCCTCAGTCATATCTAATCTCATTCTCTTTCCATTCTAATTCTTGGCATGATAGTCAGAAAACAAACTTTGAGGGTGGGTGGGAATAGGGAGAGGTGGGTCAGAGGGTATATAAACTTTCAGTTATAAGATGAATAAGGCTGAGCTCCTAATGTATAACATGGTGACTATAGTTAATAACGTTCTTGATAATTGAAGTTTGATAAGAGAGGAGAAATTAAATGTTCCCACCTAAAAGGAAAAAAGAAAGTTAAATATGTTAGGTGATGGATATGTTAATTAACTCAGTGGGGAGGAATCCTTACAAAATGTATAGCTATATCAAATCACCATGATGTATACTTTAAGTATCTTACAATTTTATTTTTTAGTTATACCTCAATAAAGCCAGGGAAAATAAAGAAAAAAGTTCTGAGCCACATTTAGGCTGAAATAGTATTATATTCTTTACCACCCAAATTCATATTAGTCCTCCAGTTCTTAGAAACTAGTCCATTCATCCAACTGATTTAAAGATTAGTCATCTACTATGTGCTAGGCAATGTCTTTGAACTAGAGACACAAGATAAATGATGCACAATTTTGGTCTTTAAAGAATACAAAAGAGGGGTGCCTGGGTGGCTCAGTCAGTTCAGCGTCCGACTTCGGCTCATGTCATGATCTCGTGGTGCGGGGGTTCGAGCCCCGCATCAGTCTCTGTGCTGACAGCTTGGAGCCTGGAGCCTGCTTCGGATTCTGTGTCTCCCTCTCTCTCTGCCCCTCCCCTGCTCATGCTCTGTCTCTCTCTGTCTCTCAAAATAAATAAATGAAAAAAAAATTTTTTTAAAGAATACAAAGATATTGGGAAGATTTACCAAAAGATGATGACAATGCAGTGCAATTGCTACGATAGGGACTGCACAAGGGTCTGTGGGAACCTCAAGAAGAGAGCATGTAGGAACAGCACCCCTTGGGGAAAAGACTTCCTAGAGAAGGTAACATTTGGGCAGTCACATCAAGTCTGCCTCATGTAGATCTAGCATGGGGGTGAGGGTGGACACGAGGGATTCTGGAAACAAGACAGCTAACGCAGAGACCTTACGGATGGGACAAGCACATTTTTCTAAGACTAGAAAGAAGGTTATGCCAGGAAAATAAATGCAGGGAAATAATGTTGGAAAGGAAAGGCAAGGACTTCTATATGAAGGGTCTTGATTATCTTGATGAGGAATGTGAAAATCTGTTGTAGGCAGTGGGAAAAAAACAACAAAAATTTAAGCAAAGACAATTATGGGAAATTGTCCTTTGAACCACTGTACATTTTTTCCCTTGCATCCCCTCTAATTTCACTCCCTGTCTACTCTTAAGTCATGTTCTTAAATTCCTTTAAACATTCTCAAGTGGTAATAATCTCTTATACTTGATATGTTGGAATCTGAGGTCTAATTTGATTAGGACCCTTACCTCCACTCATTTATCACCATAGGAAGCACAGAAGACACGCCTCAACCCTGGGACTCTAATTCCCATGACTTCTACATTGCTGTCTCTACCTCCATCTCCTTCCCTTCTCTATCTTCTGTATCTGTTTACATTAGAGAAGTTTTAGGTCAATCATTAGCTAAATTCCCTTAATAATTAACTTATTTTGAAAATATTCCTTTAGGGGCACCTGGGTATCTCAGTTCGTTCGGCATCCGACTCTTGATTTCATGTCAGGATCTCATAATTGTGAGGTCAAGCTCCGCATCAGGCTCCGCGATGGGCATGGAGTCTGCTTAAGATTAAAGTCTCTCCCTTTCCCTCTCCCCCCACACTCTCTCAATAAACAAACAAATGAATAAACATGTAAAAAAGAAAACCAAACCTGGAGGCATCACAATTCCCGATTTCAAGATGTATTACAAAGCTGTAATCATCAAGACAGTATGATACTGACAATAAAACAGACATATAGGTCAATGGAACAGAATGGAGAACCCAGAAATGGACCTACAAGTATATGGCCAACTAATCTTTGATAAAGCAGGAAAGAATATCCAGTGGGAAAAAGACAGTGTCTTCAGCAAGTGGTGTTGGGAAAACTGGACAGCAACATGCAGAAGAATGAACCTGGACCACTGTCTTACACCATATGCAAACATAAACTCAAAATGGATGAAAGACCTAAATGTAAGACAGGAAACCATCAAAATCTTAGACAACAACCACCTCTTTGACCTCAGCCATAGCAACTTCTTACTAGACATGTCTCTGGAGGCAAAGAAAACAAAAGCAAAAATGAACTATTGAGACCTTACCAAGATAAAAAACTGCACAGCATATGAAAACATCAAGGAGACTAAAAGGCAACCAATGGAATGGGAGAAGATTTTTGCAAATGACATATCTGATAAAGAGTTAGTATCCAAAATCTATAAAGAACTTATGAAACTCAACACCCAAAAAACAAATAATCTAGTGAAGAAATGGACAAAAGACATGAACAGACACTTCTTGAAAGAAGACATCCTGATGGATAACAGACACATGAAAAGATGCCCAACATTACTCATCATCAGGGAAATACAAATCAAAATCACAATGAGGTAACACTTCACACCTTCAGAATGGCTAAAATTAACTACTCAGGCAGCAACAGATGTTGGCAAGGATGCAGAGAAAGGGGAACCTTTTTGCACTGCTGGTGGGAATGCAAACTGGTGCAGCCACTCTGGAAAACAGTATGGAGGTTCTTCAAAAAATTAAAAATAGAACTACCCTACAACCCAGCAATTACACTACTAGATATTTACCCAAAGGATACAGGAGTATTTATTCAAAGGGGTACATGCACCCCAATGTTTATGGCAACACTATTGACAATAGCTAAATTATGGAAAGAGCCCAAATGTCCATCAACTAATGAATGGATAAAAAAGAAGTGGTATATATATACAATGGCATATTACTTGGCAATCAAAAAGAATGAAATCTTGCCATTTGCAACAGCGTGGATGGAGTTAGAGTGAATTATGCTAAGTGAAATAAGTCAGTCAGAGAAACATAAATATCATATGATTTCACTAATGTGGAATTTAAGAAACAAAGATAAAAAAAGGGGAAGGGAAGGAAAAACAGAGAGGGAGGCAAACCTTAAGAAACTCTTAAATTCAGAGAACAAACTGAGGGTTGAGGGGTGTTGGGTGGGTTCAGGAAGGCACTTGTTGAGATGAGCACTGAAATTCTACCTCTGATACCATTATTACACTATATGTTAACTAACTTGGATTTAAATAAAATTTTTAAGAAAGATGATGTAACAGGTGAACATGGGGGAAAAAAGAGAGAGAGGCAAACCATAAAATAGACTCTTACCTATAGTGCACAAACTGTGGGTTCCTAGAGGGGAAGTGGGGGGAGATGGGTACTAAGGAGGGCACTTGTTATGATGAGCATTGGGTGATGTATGTAAGTCATGAATCACTAAATTCTATATCTGAAACTATTATTACATTGTATGTTAACTAACTGGAATTTAAACAAAATCATGAAACTAAAATAAAGAAAAAAAAGAAGATATTCCCTTTACATTTCTTTACGTAACTAACACTGCTCTCTCTATTGATTATACTCTTTCCCTTACATTCCTTCTGATTTCTCCTTCATATTCCTTCTACTGTAAGGGCTGGGGTCATGGTATATGCCCTGCCTTTTTTCTTTTTAATGCTACTTCAAGATTATTCTCCTATCCAACTCCATAAAAACTTCAAGTTTTGACTGGGATTTTATCAAACTGTTCCATCCACTATCTTTCCTTGCAATAATCATGTACTAAGTCTCAAGTCATTGTCCCTGTTCTCTAATGATTTTATCTCCTGGTTCAGTCCTACTCCCTTCAATGCCACCTTTGTTTTAATTCTTGGTAATCTCAACATTCACATAGACAATTTTTCCATTTTTCTGGGCTCTTAGTTATTGAATCTCCTCTCCAATTTCATATTCCATCCTAATTCCGAGACTCACTTCCATGGATATACACTGACATTGCTCGTATAAATCCAATTTCAAATCTCTACTGTGATGATCATGGAGTATTTTCCTAGCTTACTGCTTATACTATCATGACTGAAAAAAAAAAAAAAAGGCCACAAAACCCTTTGACCACTATAGAATTTAATAGTTGATCTTCAATTGATCTTATCACCTTATCTTGTCACAGCCCTTCCTCATCCCATAATGTTATTCCTTCCTTCTTTCCATGACATAAATACCATGGCAAAGTTAAAAATCACTCTCTTACATATATTCACAGTTCCTTTGCCTTTCTGCTTTTCCTATCTACCTAGAGATACCAAAATTCTGGTGGAATCAATACTGGTACTTTGCTACCTGCATACACACAGCCAAATAATCCTGAAGAAGGAAGACCTACCACAAATGAAACCAATCCCATTTTAAATTCATAGTCATGAATACTGCCTGACAATTATTCTATACTTCCCTACTCCACCCTTTACAACTGACCTATTCAAATGTTTCCTACATTCTTGTCTCTTGTTCCTTTCTGTTATTCTCTCAGTTGATGAATCTTCTTGTTTCACTAAGCAAATTAAAGCATTCAGAAGAAAGCTGTCTTAATCTTCCATCACTATTTCTACCCATTTACCAGAATCTGTGCTATTGTATTCTATCCTCATTTCTGTTATTGCAGTTGAACTACCCATGCTTCTAACTGGGGCCAACTTTATCCTAGCCCAAATATATACTTCTAGCCCACAACGACCTACGAAATCCATATGCATATGACCAACTGGATTTGAATATCCAATTGAATATTTAAAAGGCATCTCTAACTTCACACTGAAAAAAAAAAAAAAAAGAAACTCCTGGTAATGCTACCCACCTCTCAGCCTCACCAACAGATAACACCAAGAACTAGTTCCTCCTGTGGTTTTCTCCATCTCCGTGAATGTCAATGTAAGTTCTTCTAGGTGCAGGGCCAGAAAATGTGTTTCTTTGCTCACACCTTGCATCTTGGGGGTTTTTTTTGTTTTTTTTTTTTAATGTTTATTTTTGAGAAAGAGACAGAGTATGAGCAGGGAGGAGGTAAAGAGAGAGAGGGAGACAGAATCTGAAGCAGGCTCCAGGCTCTGAGCTGTCAGCACAGATCCTGACGCGGGGCTCGAACTCATGAACCCAAGATCATTACCTGAGCCGAAGTGGGACACTTAACTGACTGAGCCACCCAGGCGCCCCGCATCTTGTTCTTTAAGAAACCCTGTGATTCTCCTTTTAAAATATATCAAGAATTTTACTCCTTCCCTCTACCTCCATTACTTCCACTTCGGTCCAGGTCACCAGCCTCTTTGCCTGGGTTATTGTACTAACTTCAGAGACTGAGTCATGCTCCTTCCCTTATCCACTGTACCTGATTCTCAAAAGCAGTCACCAGAGTGATACTGTAATTCAGATTATGTCCCTCCTTTACTCAAAAACTCACAACTATCCCCACCACAGTCAGACTAGAAGCCCAAACCATTACGATTATTTAAAATCCATACATGTTTTAGGTTCCATTTCTTGTCTGACCTCATCTTTTCTCTGCCTTACTATTTCTCTTCATCATTTATCACTACGTAACATTCTGTACATTTTACTTTTCTATCTTGTTTCTTTTCAGTGCCCATTTAAATGTAAATGGTATAAGGGTGGGGATTTTTTTTGTGTGTATATTTTGTTCACTACTGTATTACCAGAGCCTACATCAGTTCCTAACTCATAGAAGGCATACAGTAAAAGGTATTGGAATGAATGGATGGTTTAATGAATGAAATTGTTTTCGCATGACTACATTATCTAATATGTTGTGCATGCTAATACTTTTTTATAGCTGTGTGATTTACTGTAGTAATTCAAAGGATGACCTCTAATCAGACTGAGAGAAATTTGAATTTCATCTGCACCTTGCCATGTGGATTTGCAAATTGTATTCAGTGTCTCCAAGTCTTGTTTTCACATTTTAAAAATGGACATAATAGTGACTGACTCAGGATAATTGTGAGAATTAAACGAAAAACTGCAGGTAAAATGATCAGAATGCAAAGTGAGTAAAGTCCAGAGCAAAGTTAGTAAACTTTTAATCTAGTTAATATTTTTTAGTTAAATCTAATACATATTATTTTTCTTTTTGTGTCTTGATTTGTACATTTAAGTAATTTTGTAAGAGGAGAAGATAAACTCTTTGAGGTTGGAAATGTGAACTTCTATCTCATTTTAAACCCTTCTGACTTGTGTCATACCAGTATTTAATCAGTTATTCTTTGAGAGTCAGGTAGATTCCTGAAGTGTTTCAAATGGCTCATTTTCAGTATGGTAATGTCATATGATAAATCAGCCCCATAGTTTCATCCATTTTTCTATGACAGACTACTCCAGAGTAGAAAAAAAAAAACATTTGTTATGTACTTGACTTTTGTGTAAAGGAAAGAAAAACAAAAACAAAAACCTCTCTGAAGGGAATTATCACAGTGCATTATAAAAAATGCTTAGAGGAGAGTTTTCCTAAAACTGACACTTAGGAAGTTCATTGAAATCATTTGGAAGTGATCTATGCAAACTTTACATTTTATGTTCGATCATTTTTTTCACTTAGGAGCATAGCCTTTAGAAGTATAATAGTCCCAACTGCTTGATGCTCACATAGTTAACTAAATTTTTAGAATTAACAAATATGCATGTAGGACTGGCTCTTTTGCTCATGAGTTTAATTATGATGATCCAGGAGGGGGTAACATGTAGGAGTCATCAGCAGGGGGTTGATTGCACAAGGTTTCTCTGAGAGTCTGCACTAAATAGACATCACTGTACAAGTTTACCACAGGTGGGAGAGATGTTTGTTTTTATTATTATTATTATTATTATTATTATTATTATTTTCTGTGAGAAACGGGCACTCTAAATAAATATATTTTGTTCAGATTGCCTGAACAATCTCCAGAGTTGATTAGAATTTGTATTCATAGAGCTAGGTCTAGAATCCTAGTTATTATAACTGCTAGCCTATGACTTTTACTTTACACTTCTGTATTCTTATATTCTAGAGTGGTAAAAAAGAAAAGCCTTCATCTAGGAGTTAAAATAGTTTTCAGTTCTAATCACAGGTCTGTAAATGCAAAGATTTGCTGTTCTTGACAAGACTTGTCACCTCTATGCCTTAATTTACCCACCTGCATAAAAGTAGGGATTGTATCTGCCCTATGTTTTTTTACCGACTTATTGTTAACATTATGTTCAATGTGAAGATTATAAAAGTGCGATGTTGTATATTACATGGTTTCTAATTGGGAGGATATTTCAACAGCAGTTGTAACAATCTCTGATGTTGTTGCTCTTCAACTTCTGTTATTTTTCTTTCCATTCAGTTTCTAAATTTCTGTAACTATATTATGATCACCTCCTACCCCCCACCTTTTTAAAAATAACATATCGGATTTTGCCAGTAGAAATCCAATGGTAAAATCATACTGATAGTTGAAATGAAGGGTTCCTCCTATTTTTCTTGGGTAAAATTTTGATAACACCAAATTGTGCTTTTCAGTTCTGTACTTGGATATTAGTTGCAATAGCATATTTTCTTCTCATTTTCACAGGAAATGACTTATTTCTTGTAGCAGTTCATGAACTGGGACATGCTCTGGGATTAGAGCATTCCAATGACCCCACTGCCATCATGGCCCCATTTTACCAGTACATGGAAACTGACAACTTCAAACTACCTAATGATGATTTGCAAGGCATCCAGAAGATTTATGGTAGGTTACCACTGTTTCTGTTTGGTTAACCCGACAGTGAAGTCCAGAGTTCCTGCTGTTTCCTTCTTTGAGATAGATGCTCTAAGTATTGAGAAAAATAAATACGGAAAAAAGAAAACAAAAAATTCTAGCCTATGGGCAGAAGTCTTCTATCAATTAAGTCTGACAGTCCCAGATATCTCAGTATACAGATTATGGTAAAATCTATACACTGATAAAATTTTCTTATTGAGTTTAATTGAAACCTGCAGTTACAGCAAAGAACTTATAACTTTAGTATTTAATATTCAGATAAAAATGTAATAAATGAATATAACCAATAAAAGCAGTGAGAAATATAAAGACTCTCTTGTAAGGTAGTGAGATTTTGGTAAAAACTGACAGATTGACCCTCAGTTTATATTTAACATTAGATCGTACCTAGATAAGTCACTTGTGAGGTTACAGAAAATACTTGTGTGATGGATACAATAAAATGACCCCAAAAGCATGTGATTACTAAGAATGAAAGCTAACAAACATGGGAGTGAAAGTTAACGAATGGCAAAATTTACTTACACGTAATTCAAAATAAATTTATAATATGCTAGTATTATTTTTATTTATGGGGTTCAGTCAGTGAGTGCAAATTAAGACCAAAGGGAGAAAGACTGTTATACATATTTACTATAATCCTAACTCCCTCAACAGAACCATTGACCTTTATAAAGACATTTATTTCACACATAATTAAGAACTTGACATTTATAATTTACATATAGAGAATATGCTTTCCTAAATTAGTGAAGTGAAGCTTTCATTTTACAACACAAAGGCAAATGCATGTTATCTGTATGTTAATATCCAGTATTCAGAAGATGTCATTTGCATTTTTAAATAGCATAGTTTAAGTTCACTAATTTGTTTTGCATTCATTAGTTTTTCAATTTCGGTATCTCAGTGGTAACCATTCTCTCAGGGTTAAAATAAGATTTGAAAAAAAATAGTCGACTTTTGTGCTACTCTTTATTAGGGGGATACTGAGAAAAGGGAAATGTCTCACTCAAAACTAAATAGCACATATATTGAATGTGCTATCTATACCTAGGTTGTGCCATCAGAAATTCCTCCTAAGTGGTTAGCTGAAAGAAGGCTCTTTCTCATGACCTCATGAATTAGTAGTCTAGACTGAAGGTCTGCAAAGAATATTCTTTCCATATCTAAATATTAAGTGTGAACAGCTCTGTATTTCTTTTAAAAAAATAAATCTCTGGAGGAATGATGCTTTACATCTGCAACAAATTATATGTGTAAACTTTGGCTTAATTTAGAAACCTCTTTTTAGAAATACTTCTTCACATTAATATTTTACTAGTGGTGTTTTAATCAATAGGTGTTTTAGATGCAGTATTCAAATGAAACACTCATCTAGCAATTTGTCAAAACGTCATTAGAAGAAAATAATCAAAGTCAAGAAATGGTGATAAATACAGCTGGAGACATAGAGTAGAATAAACCTCGGTTCGTTAATGTTTATCTTTTAGAAATATTTGCATTGAATCATTGTCTATCAAAATCTAGGATTAATTTTGGTGGAGCTTACATGCATGGCTCCAGTATTCATTTTCATTTATTTATTATTTATACACCACCTACTTCCAAAAAAGATTTGAAAGCAGCTTTTCCAATAAGGACTGTGGTGAAGCTATAAAAAATGTCATTAAAAATTAACAAAGAAAGTTTAGTTACTTGGGTTCAGAATTTAGCATGATAAGGACTTTCTGATAGACTTGGCAATGGTTTGTTGGGTAAGACGGTTTGTTTTTTCAGAAAACATGCAGTCTTTTTTTTTTAATTTTTTTTTCAACGTTTATTTATTTTTGGGACAGAGAGAGACAGAGCATGAATGGGGGAGGGGCAGAGAGAGAGGGAGACACAGAATCGGAAACAGGCTCCAGGCTCTGAGCCATCAGCCCAGAGCCCAAGGAGGGGCTCGAACTCACAGACCGCGAGATCGTGACCTGGCTGAAGTCGGACGCTTAACCGACTGCGCCACCCAGGCGCCCCCAGAAAACATGCAGTCTTAAAGACGTCTTAGCTTACTTAGTCCGTGCCCTCCCATCCTGAGTGATTGTACTCTGTGCATATCATCCAGCACTATTCCAGTTTTAAGTGAACCAAGCGCTTTCCTCATATTTTCAAAGGTCCACCTGACAAGATTCCTCCACCGACAAGACCTCTACCGACAGTGCCCCCACACCGGTCCATTCCTCCGGCTGACCCGAGGAAGAATGACAGGCCCAAACCTCCCAGGCCTCCCACTGGCAGACCTTCCTATCCCGGAGCCAAACCCAACATCTGCGATGGGAACTTTAACACTCTAGCTATTCTTCGCCGTGAGATGTTTGTTTTCAAGGTAGGAGGCTGTGATTTTTTTTTTTTAACGGTGGATCAAGTGTCTACGGTGTCGCTTTAGAAAACAAGTTCTCATTCATTCTAACACTACCTTCCCAGACCTCTCACAGTTAGAAGTTTCAAAAAAGCATCTTAGAAAATAAACGCACAAATGGGCTTAAATGTCTAGCAGAAGATTGCTGTAACATTCTATTTGGGGAAGGCATTTATGTCAGCAGAAGCTAAAATGCCTAGAAATGTAAGGGTGAGAAAATGCTGCATGTTATGAACAGATAAAAAAGCATAATTGAAATCATGAATAGGAGCTAATCGGGATGATTGGCTTGGGAGCTTAGCCACTTCCAGGCACACGAAAGCTATTCTCTCTTTGATTTGCACATCTTTATGAGATCCCTGTGATTTCACTTGACAATTAAAGCATTGTTTTTTAAGAGTGCTGGTGATCATTTTGTTTTGGATCTACTGATAGAAATTTTAGTAAAATCTCCTCTGTGAGACCATCCTTTTTATTTTACATGCACATGTTATTGTTTTCGATAGTCAGGCATTTATATCTACCTAATTTATATTTTTAAAAAGGTTACAGATAAAACTGATTTTACATTTTGGTAAGTATGCCTTTGAATGCCATTGGGTTCTCAGACAACACTGATAAACAGTGTATCAAAGTAAGTTACATAATGAACTTACAAAGCAAGTTCAACATAATGTTGAAAAGTATAGTAGAATACTGAAAAATAATTTCTCCCTCAATATTTGCAAACTAATGTGAAAAATTAATGAAAAGTATGTCTTATGTTGGCATTAGAATATTAAAGTAACCACGTTTTACCAATACCATCCATTTAAAAGTAAAATAATATGCTCTCTTTTTTAGTAGATGTGAATCGATAAATAATGAAATATGATCCTACTTATACAGTTTCCTATCTACCAGAGGCTACACTTTAAAAATATAGATTTCATATAATTTTTAATAGACAAAGTACTCTGTCTCCTTTATTGGAAAATAAGATTTGGATTTGATATGCATAAGAGCATCGTATTTACCAGGAAAAATCAATGCTTTTGTTCAAACACATGAACAGATTTTTGAGTTCTATAAATGCTCTGCAATACTTAATGAGATATCTCCGATTCAATTTAAGTAGATTAATAAATTTAGATTCAAGGAGAAAAAAAATGAAAGCTCTTTCTCTTTATATACAGCTACTCATTGTGGCTAAGCTCACAGCAACTACTTGAAATGAAAACAAAATGCAGGCATTTGTTTATTCTATGAGACACGAAATGATATCTGAAGGATTTTTTCTTCTCTCTGTTTTGGCCAAATTTCAACATCCCAGCTTTATGCCTTGATATCAATGTAATATCTGAGAATATAATGTGAAATTGACTCTGAGTGCGTTCTTTACATCCTTCCTGTCTAATCAGATCGTCGGTCTGAGAAAAAAGTGGTTTCTTCATATGTAATGATCATTTTCACCAGCCTTGCTGCTCTGCACACTGGAAGTATTCTTGATTGACAAAATAAGGTCTTGTGATCACTGGTTCCTGGAATCAGGAGTCAATAAAAAGCAAATAGACCAATTCTCAAGTAGAATGCAGTAGCCACTGTGATTAATATCAAATCAGGTGTATGAAAAACATGAGTAAGGCCTGATACTCTAAACTTTCATGGTACCTTGGATTCCTTAATCAAAACTCTCCACAGGACAGAGTTCCTAAACTCTGTCTGAATTTAATTTCTTTTTTCCACTGGTCCCTGCCCTCTTTCTAAGAATAATTACTGTTGAGGATATCTTCTGATAGGCATTGTATTCTTTTTAATCTCCACTGAGTGGATTATGTGTCACATCACTTGATAATTTTCATAATTATCTCTTTCATATAATCAGTGAGTATGCCCAGCATAGTTTAGTAGGCACCAGGGATGTATGAATAGAAGGTAGCACCTCTGTCTTTATGGAGCTTATATTCCAGGAGTGAAGACAAACATGAATTCAAGAACTTTTAAAATACGGGAGTAAAAGGTATGACATTGATATGAAGAGAAAATACTGAAGTCTGGTTGAATTGATCAAGAAAACTTGACCGAGAAAAAGCTTATGCTGAATTTTGAGAGAGAAATTTCTTAGGCACATTAAAGAAATTGATATTTGGTTTACTAAAAAGTTGGCGCATTGAGAGAGAGAAGATAGACATATTTAACTCTAGTGAAAAGTGACAAATAATATAAATCAGAAATAAACACAATTTGATCGAAGCAAAGAAAGCATGATTGAATGATACCTGCTCCTTAATTAATAGCTGCCGTGGATTGGGTAACTAATATGTGCCTGAATGTACGCTAGGCACTTAATCTCTAAGCCTTATAATAGCACTGCAAGATGGATAGGATTCTCAGTTTTACATAGGGGAATACTGAGAATCAGAAAAGTAGTTAGTCTGACTTACAAGGTCAGTAAGTAGTAGTCAGTAGTTGAGCTCAGGTCTACTTGATTCTGAAATCTGTGTTAAACTTTCCCTTACCTGAGAGTAAAGGAAAAGCTTCAAAACAAAGGTGGCAGACTTTAAACTATATTTTAAAATATTAAATATGCAAGAAATCTTTGCTGAGCTCTTAATGTGAGATGCTGTTTTAGGCACTGGCAATGTGGTAGTTAAAAAAAGAAAAAAGGAAAAGAAAAGGAAAGAAAAGAAAAAAAGAAAAGAAAAGAAAAGAAAAGAAAAGAAAAAAGAAAAAAGAAAAAAGAAAAAAAGAAAAGGAGAAAGAAAAAACAGCTAGACCCTGGCTTCTTGGAGCTTATATTTTAGCTTTCTTCACACAGAAGTTCCCCATGGGTCACTGAAGGATGTAGGAAAGCATCCATAAATTCTGTTTTCCTTTATTAATAACTGCTGGCTCCCTAAGTTATCCCTCTATACCTAAATAGGCTAGACTAACTTTACGCCAGATTAATGTCATTTTCCCCCATATCTGTTCTACCTGCCTGAAATTACTCTCTGCCAGCTCTCTTGTGCATGCCTGCCTTTTAAATTTTCTTTTAATGTACTCATCATTAATTTTCATAGTCTGCTCCTTCGAATGTACTTTAGGATCACCCACTCTTTGATCTCACTTTTACTAACGTAACTTGATTCTCTACTTTTCTTCACTACAGGTTCTCTATACAAATTGGAAACCTTTATCTCCTCAACCCTTCTTTACCCAACAATCATTTCCCTTCAGTTTCAATGTCCCAGGCTTCTTTGCAAGCCTCTGCTTATCTAAAACTTCCCTCCTCAGTGTCTTCTACATGTCCCAGCCGCTCTGACTATTCTTCAACTGCAGACATCCTTCTAGCGATTCGTATATTTATCCTCTACATTCGACTAGTATGCTTTTAATTTCCATCTTCTCTATTTCTCGTTGTAATGCATCCCTTAACTAGACTACAAACTTCTTCAAAGCAGAGATTGGTTCATACGGGCTTCATAGTGCTCAAGCTAATGAATAAGGATCCTGATATAATAATTATTTAATGAAAATATAGCTACTATCGTGTTTATACAATAGTAGTCAACCAATATGACATTACTGAAAGTATTTCATCCTGGTAGTTTATTATCACTTGTCCAACAGTTTCCATGACTTAGGTTCTGTGTATATGTCTTTTTAAATAAAAAGTAAGAAAATCTAGATAAAAGGAAAAGGTTAATATCATCAGATAATTTTGTTTTCTTATTAGAAAGGAACTTTTCGTTAGAATGGTAGTTTTAGCATAATTCTTTTGCGAAGCAAACTTTCTCTTCAGAGATTTGATTTACACTGAGCTTTCTAAGCACTCATTTATTTTAAGTGAGTTCACCTGGATATGTTTCTATATGGAAATATAATAAACATTATATATATATATAATATACAACATGTATTTTAATTTTATAAATATACATATATAAAATATATATTTTTGTATATTGGTAAAGAGGAAATAAAGGTTATTTATTATTTATATATAAGTATAATTATATATATATATATATATATATATATATAAAATTCCATCCTGTCCTATAGCTAAAATTCTGAATATATATCGATGTCTGTCTATCTCTATATCTACAGAGATACAGAGAGATATAGTTAGAGATATCTGCCTGAGAAAGTTAAGCCTTCCATGCAGCTTTATAATCTTTGGGGAATGCAAACCACCTAAAGCAAGAAATGAAAATCAAAACAAAATGCCAAGGAGCAGAGAAACAAAATAGCAATACAAAAGAAGCTTTGTCCTTACTCTAGAGAGGTGATTTTTAAGAGTGTTCCCTGAAGAGCATAAGCTGTGTGTATCATATGATGCTGCTGTTGTGACTGAGTCAACAATAGGAAAATCTGATTGTTCAAATGAGTCTTCAGATTTCTTTTGGACTACAAAATAAAAACATGGAATATTTAGTTATTTTGTGGTGTGAAAGAAAACAGAATTAGCCAGACATGTATAGGATATGTTTCAGCCCACAATATTTGTTATATAAGAAAGAAAGCACTAGAAACTGTTCTTCCTGAAGTTGGAAGACAGGAAGAAAAACTGTATCCATACCTGGAATTCTTTTAGCATACAACACATGCATGCACACATACACACACACACACACACACACACACACGCACGCACGCACACACACACAGAAGGTTTCATTTGGCAATTGACCAGTTCTTTATATTGAGGGGGACAAACATAGGCCAGTGCTTTATAGTAGAGCTAGAAAGGATAGGGTTAAAAGGCAAAGCTGTCATGGAGCAGCATTCACAGAAGTATAGTGAAATGTCTTCCCTATTAGTACAGAAGAGCAAGTCTTAAGGCTACTATGTGAGATGATGGATATGTTTATTATTTTGATTGTGGTAACCGTTTCCCAATATATACGTATAACAGATCATCAAGTTGTATACCTTAACTATATGCTATTTTTATTTGTCAATAGTACCTCAGTAAAGTTGGGGCAAAGGCCAAGGTTCTTTCAGTTGCCCACAAGGCTGCGTGATCACTGCATTTTGCTCTGCCTTTCTGATCTCACCTCCTCTTTCTTATTCTGGTCACTTTTACTCTCTCAATGCCACCCACACTTGTCTCCCTGCTGTTTTTTGAACTTGCCGGACACACCTGGCTTCGCAGGTTTTTCTCTGTCAAATACCAAATATTCCCGTATCTTCCAGATTTCTGTGGCCATTTGTACAGCAGCAGAAGTCTGTCTCTGATCTCTATTCCTGTCCATATTGTCTGCTATTACATGGGTCTGCATGGAGCTAGGTTTATGAAAGGAAACAATATTTGTAGAAATTCACAAGAGCTTATTGTGGGTTACATAAATACTGTGCCATTTTTATGACTCCAAAGAATAGATTGGCCATTTGCAATTGGAAGAATTCTCTCCCAGCTCTCAACCTAATGATGTCACTCATTTTGGTTGCATACTTGTATGTCCTTGTTTATATCAGCGTAGGATAAAACTTAAACTTTTAGACATTAACAATAGACTTGGGGTCAGATGCCATTTCACATAGGCTCTAGACAAAGACTGTAACTACTCCTCTATTTACCTGTGGATCTCACAGTGCCATGAACATAGCAGACAGTAAATTTTTTAAAAAATATTTCTGACCTTACTTTCCTCATCTGTACAATAGCTAATAAATTCCATCATAGGTATATATAGTAAACTCAGGAAATGGTAGGTTTTATATAGCAAGAAAGACTTGGCATTTTGAGTTGTTCATTCGACTCATTAACTCAAATTCCTATGCTGTTTGAAGGTACTTTAAAAATAGGGGCGCCTGGGTGGCGCAGTCGGTTAAGCATCCGACTTCAGCCAGGTCACGATCTCGCAGTCCGGGAGTTTGAGCCCCACGTCAGGCTCTGGGCTGATGGCTCAGAGCCTGGAGCCTGTTTCTGATTCTGTGTCTCCCTCTCTCTCTGCCCCTCCCCCATTCATGCTCTGTCTCTCTCTGTCCCAAAAATAAATAAACGTTGAAAAAAAAAATTTAAAAAGAAAAAATAAAATAAAATAAAAATAACTTTTAGCTGAGTAAAAAATCTCAGAAAATAGCTCTAATTTGTATGTTATAAGGGAAAGGAATGGAATGGTTTGTGATTGTTGTTGTTCATATCACTTTACTCCATGAAATAATTAAAAATACTCTATGGTCAAAGAATCCAAAAAATGTTTTATGAACAAAATACTTAGAGAAATTACACAACAAGGGTAATATAAAATTACTCTGAGTCACAGCTTAATCCTGTACTGCCAGGAAGTATTACCTGATATTAATACTATGTTGTAATCAGGACTAGATTCACTTTAGACCAATGGGAACAATCGCCAAGATACTGCAAACAGAGCATTAATTAAATTCTTATAGAACGAAATCATAGTTGTTCAAATATTTTAGATAAGTCAACATTTTAGGAAGCAACTGGAATTATGTGTAATACTGAATTTTGATGTAAATATTAATTGATTTTCAAAATATTTGTATTCTATTATGGCTTAAGATTTACTCCTTGAAATATTTCAATTCTTTACTGACATATCCTGTCTGCTTAAGCCACTGGGACAAGTGTCTAAGTACTCAGCAGAGTGGATTCACAGTCATCTGAGTTTCTAATATTCTCTCTAGTCACTTTATTTTGGGGTGACTTTAAACATTTTAAGCATACATTTGGATACTTGTTTTGGATACAGTAAAAATATTTTTATTAATAATATAAAATATAACAATACATGCTTACAAACAGACCCATAAATACAGAGAACAAACTGCTGTTTGACAAAGGGGAGAGCAGTAGGGCAGGGGATGGGCAAAATGAGTGAAAAGGGGAGGGAGGTATGGGTGTCCAATTACAGAATGAATGAGTCACAAGGATGAAAGTACAACATAGAGAATATAGTCAGTGGTATTGTAATAGTGCTGCATGGTGACAGATGGTAGCTACACTTGTGGTTAGTACAGCATAAATGCAAACGGGTGCAGCCTCTGTGAAAAACAGTATGGAGGTTCCTCAAAAAGTTAAAAGTAGAGCAGATCTACAATCCAGCAACTGCACTACTAGGTATTTACCCAAAGGATACAAAGGTACTAATTCAAAGGGATACATGCACCCCACTCTTTATAGAAGCATTATCTACAATAGCCAAACTATGGAAACAGCCCAAGGGTCCCTGGACTGATGAATGGATAAAGAAGATGTATGCAATAGACTATTACTCAGCCATAAAAAAGAATGAAATCTTGCCATGTGCAATGACATGGTAGGAGCCAGAGAGTATTATGCTAACTGAAATAAGTCAGCCAGAGAAACACAAATGCCATATGATTTCACTAATATGTGGAGTTTAAGAAACAAAACAAACAAGCAAAGGGGGAAAAAAGAGAGAGGCAAACTAAGAAACAGACTTTTAACTATAGAGAACAAATTGATGGTTACCAGAGGGGAGACGGAGGTGAAATAGGTGATGGGGATTAAGGAGAGCACTTGTTGTGATGAGCACCAGGTGCTGTATGGAAGTGTTGAATCACTAAATTGTACACGTGAAACTAATATTACACTATGTGTTAACTAACTGGAGTTTAAATAAGAAAATAAAAATCACTATGTTGCACACCTGAAACTAATATAACATTGTGTGTCAACTATATTTCAATGGAAAGAAGTTTTAAAAAAAAGGAATAAAATATCTGTTTGCAATGTGTTTAATGGAAATTAAAATATTGTTTTGTCATGTAAAATCATTATATATGATATGATATAATGATATTATATGATCATAATATTATATATATCTATATATATTATATCATGTTATATCATTTTGATATAAATTTAGAATACGAATAGAAAAATTCCATATACTCATGTTAAGATGATTTCTGAAAGGATATTGTGAGCTAATTTGAAGAACTCACTTCAAGCATTATTAATCTTCCGGTTCTACGATCATGAATAAGTCTTTTCAGTGCCAAAAATATTTTTTATTCCATGTTTGTCATAATCTATAGCTCTATATTGAGATTTTTGCGAAGAAAGTGCTCACATTCACAAGTAATTGTTCAGATGCAAGAATAATAAGCAAAGTTTGTTTGTTTATTCATTTATGTATTTTAATAAGCAAAGTTTAGTTCAAGATTTATACTGTATAGGGGTGCCTGGGAGGTTCATTCGGTTAAGCATCCAACTCTTGATTTTGTATCAGATCATGATCTCATGGTCTTGGGATCCATCCACACTTCAGTGCAGAGTTCACTTGGGATTCTCTTTCACCTCTCTCTCTCAAATAAATATTTTTTAAAATAAAATTAAAAAAAAGATTTAGATTATACATAAAAAGGTAGGTTTTCCTTTGTGTTAGAAGTTTTGAAAATAGCACTTCTCCAGTTTTTTCTTCCATATTTGGCATTTGTGACTGTTCCACTTCTGACCTCTTATATTTCTGTAAAGCAAAAGTGAGACTTTATTTTTTCCATTCCCTTTTTAAACTTTCACTTAACAATGTTGTGATTATCATTGTGTTTTCTGGATTATGTGAAGTTATTTAAACATTCAGCCAGCTCTTCAGGATCTCTTAGAAGCACTTGTTTATTTTGTCTTTTGCATGTGGAAATATATATAACACCTATAGAAATAGATAAAATAAAGTAGAGGCCAAAGCTATCATTATTTGCAAATTATGTGACCGTCTACCTGAAAAATTCCTTGAAAATCAATGTGGGATGGGGGTGGGGACTATTAACAGTGCTAAGAAGGATGTCTTGAACCATAGTAAAACATTGACGTATAGCTTTCCTAATAAGCACTTTGATTATATAATTGAAAAGTATTTTTCTTGGGGCGCCTGGGTGGCTTGGTCGGTTAAGCATCCGACTTTGGCTCAGGTCATGATCTCACGGTCCGTGAGTTCGAGCCCCGCGTTGGGCTCTGTGCTGACAGCTCAGAGCCTGGAGCCTGTTTCAGATTCTGTATCTCCCTCTCTCTCTGCTCCTCCCCTGTTCGTGCACTGTCTCTCTCTGTCTCAAAAATAAATAAATAAATGTTAAAAAAAAAAATTAAAAAAAAAAGAAAAGTATTTTTCTTGACATAAAAAAACAACTCACATTATTAAACTTAACTAGCAGTACTTATCCCATTGGCAGTATCAATAAATATTTATTAAATGAACAATATTTTTACTTCTAACCCTCTATCTTTTCTGCATTTAACTTCCATGAGGGAGGTTCTTGACTATTTTGTTCATTCTTCTATGTGCTTCTTATGATACTTTTAAGTTTCAGAGCATTATAGTATGTTTATTTACATGACTATTTTGAAGAAGGCAGAATTAGTATCCATAGCAAATGAGTAAGGCTGACAAAAACCCTCAAGTTTAAACTGTGTATATATTAGTATACGTATCTTACAATAAAAAGGGAAATGTGCATAGTTTCCAAATTAGTAATCCCCTGCATGGTAATTCATCCTGAAATAATGAAGTAAATCTAAAATGAGCAATTATATTCATCACAGCTTTCTTGCCAGTAGGAGAAAATTTTGTAAGCAACCCAAATTATCCAGTAATGTGGTAGTGGTGTAGCAAATTAATAGTATATCGACTCAATGAAATATAGGGTAATCTTTAAAAAGTTATGGAGGATGTATGAAACTACAAGACATGATTATAATGTGCATACAAGTATAAAATAGTAAAATTTGAAATATTACATATCATGAATTGCATTATTTGAAATATATGTGTAGACAAAGCATGGAAATTATAGAAAAATGATGTCAGACAAATCTCAGAATTATGGAATTGTGAGCAGCTTTTTAAAATCTGTAGTGTGGTAATGTTGTTTAGATATTTAGTAGCTCAAAATATAGTGGCGTAAAAAAAAGCTTGATAACTGTGAAGGTTGTAATATGTTAAGTGATAGTGAAGCCGTATCATTTTCAAAACATGTAGATCGGCAAAAGCTATTAAAGTATTCATTCAATGGACTTTTACCTTGAACTGTGACTAAAAATGTCCTTGTTCAAAATTACAGTGACAACTTTCAATAATATAATTCAACCTGGCTAGAAAAGATATCGAGTGAGATGAGGATCTGTGCCCACTATTCATCAATCTTGAGTAACACAAGCCTCCAGGGAATCAAGATAACTAAATATTTTGTTTATCTACAGTTTTGCCATCTTGTAGACTCAATGGTGAAAATTTATTCAGCTTGCTATAGAAATACTTTAAAGCCATGCAAAGTGACATATTTGGCAATTAATCCAGAAAGTACTGTCAATTTATGCAATGTGAGGACTGCCATATAGCAATGCTCGTCAGTTCAGCAAACACTGGTAAATTGTAAGCTGCGTAAGGCACGGAGCACAGAGACTGGTACATAGCAAGTGCTCAAGTAATTTCAGCAACTGCTATTATTGTTGTAAGAGTTGTTGATGATGTTATTATTATTACCACCACTGTTAGTGTCGTGAAAAGCTGTGTGGCTGACCTTACAGAGTTGCAAAGGAGTCTATGACAACATTCCTTTCTCTTAAGAAACTAACTCTACTCTACTCTTTTTTTTTCTTTATTTTTATTTTTTTTTTTTTACTCTTTAATTCAGTGAAGTTTTGACTGACTACCAAGGAATAGCTAGACATTGGGAATGACAGGCGATAGCAGAGGAGATATCACTAACGAGAGCATCATAATGCATCGTGATGTGCTGTAATAGGCTAATGCACAAAGTGTGGTGGGGACACTTTGGAAGGCCACATAAACTGGGAAAGGCTTCTCATAAGGTATATCTGATCTATGTCCATAAAAAAAATGTCAAATTATCTTACTTCCAGGTAAGAAGGAGTATGGTGCGGTAAGAAGCTAAGAAAGTTTGTTATAAAAACCGAAGCAGGGGGGCGCCTGGGTGGCTTGGTCGGTTAAGCGTCCGACTTCGGCTCAGGTCATGATCTCGCAGTTCATGGGTTTGAGCCATGCATGAGGCTGTATGCTGACCGCTCAGAGCCTCGAGCCTGTTTCAGATTCTGTGTCTCCCTCTCTGTCCCTCCCTCACTCGTGCTCTGTCTCTGTCTCTGTCTCTCTCTCTCTCAAAAATAAACATTAAAAAAATTAAAAATAAATAAATTTTGGGATTAGAATTCTGACCACTATTGAAGAAATCATACAGTTTTCTAAATATACATGTAAGGACAATTCATCTATTTCCCTCTTGGGTTTATATGGGAGATTTTCTTTTCCTTGCATAAATATATGATATGGGAAATGGTTTATGTAGGAAAATATGGGAAACAGTTATTGATATATAGTCATATTTAATTAATGTATTTATTAGATAATCTGCATTGAGCCCCTATCGTGTTTAAGAAAATATACTAGGATATGGTAAAAATGGAAAAGCCCAGGCTTGCATGATGAGGATTCCACAACCGAGCCTGAGTTTCATCTCTAACATAAACATCATTGTCTCCACCTGCTTAAAGAGCTTACTATTCATTGTGGTAAATAGACATTAATCACCGAATCAGAAGACAAGTAAAATTGTACCTGTAGTTAGTTCAAAGGAAAGAAAGTATTTGGTGCAATAAACACATATAAATATTTGTTTTGTTCTAGTTTTTAAAACCTAATGCGTAATGTCAGTGAAGGCTTTTCTGAGAGATGGGTGAACTAACGATGAGCTATCCGTCCTCCCCCCCACCCCCATTTCATTTGAAGAAAAACTATACACTCTGTTGAAAAGATATTTAGGCTAAAAGTCAGGAGGCATGGGTTCTGGTGCCCGGATATTGTCAACATGATGAGAATTTCCTTTTTGGACTACGTATTTCAGAGATATCAAATAAGACAGTGATAGCTGGATAATCCATCTCACAATGAGGTAAGATATGTGAAGTGTATTCGAATGTTTGAAAGAGCTGTACTAATGAGAGACATTGTCATCATTGCCTTAAATTTTAGAATGGATTTTTTTAATGCTTAACACCAATATGTCAGTTTTACAGTTTTAAATGTCTTTAAGTCGGTATATGTTATATTGGAAGCTTCAGGTGTCTTAAAGGCTAGGTCTCTAAAGAGTGCAGTTACCAAAGTAATAGTTATCAGAAGTGCTGGGAAGCCTGAAAAGTATGAGGAATTTAAGTCAAGATTGGGAAGTAAAGTTTTAATTAAATACCACCCATCTTCCTCATCCTCTTTGGCTTTATTTAAATAATTCTATTTTTCCATAGTGAATAAATTGATTCTTATATTCTTAGAATATGTATATAGAGTGGCTACTGTGAAGCATTCAGTAAGTTAGATTTTGTGTAAATAATTCAATTTGAACATATCCCTTATTACAGCATATCTAAGAAAAAAATGATGTTATAATAACAGGGTAGTTTATTTTGCTGTCATTATGGTGATTAAGGTAAACAGTTCATCATAAAGAACCCACATATTTATTATTCACAGAATGAGAACAAAATAATGGTCATATAATTTTGTTGAACATCCAAAAATTTTCACAAGTTTTCACAATTTTCAAAATTTCACAATTTTTGTTACAAATTTATAGTCTTGTTCACTTATTCTGGTTTTATTTTTTATATTGGTAAATTGACTTTCATAATATAGTACTTGGATTTATTTTCACATGTGTCAAACTAGAGCTGGGCCATGATGATACTGGGCGCTAAAGTTGTTCTCTACTTTTCTTTCCCTTCCGTAAAAGTCATTTCCAACTAAGTGTTTGGCTTCAGGGTTTTTGTTTTTAAATTTGTAATTATGTTCTTGACCCTTGAATTAAATACTTGCTATATTATAAAGAGTTGGTCTAGGCCATAAGCAGGTCTGGTCTTTTGCCCTTGGCTTTGTGGAGGTATTCAACGTCATACTTAATAGCATTGTCTTCCTTTAGGGTGGGGGCTGGCTACACCAGTAAAACCCGTCATGTGATTTAGGGTAGGTTATATGGTATCAGTTGACCTAGATACTGAATCCAGCCATGGGGGCAGTCAATCAGTCTGACATGCCTACAAAATAAAGCACTGATAAAAACTCTAGACACTGAAGCTTAGGTGCCCTTCCCTATGTAGCAGTACCCCATGGATGTTGTCACACGCTGATGCCAGGATGGAAAAGCATCCCTAGGACAGTAGAAGCTTCTCAGATGCCACTTTTTGAATCAGTTCCTTAGAACTGAAACCTTGAAATATACTAGTTTCCAGTGAGGTTTTTTTTGGTGTTGTTGTTGGTGTTGTTGTTGTTGTTGTTGTTGTTGTTTGAGTCTTCAAATCTTAGATTGTTGTTGGGAACCCCAGAACTTACAGTTGGTGTGAGAAGTGAGGATGGTCCTGTGAGGACTTTTCCCTCTAACGTTATAGTTGGACACTACATCCTTGCAGTTGGGGTTAGAAGTCTTGGGCAGTCTTGGCAATCTGGAGGACTATGCTCTTAATTTCACAGTTTGGCTAATTCTAGGAATTTGTCAATACCCAAATCCCCAAAATTTCTTAAACTCAGTGACATTCTTCAGTTTAAATTCACTTTTTGGAAAATGAAATAGCTTGTAATGTGTGATTACATTTTCCTTTTCTACTAGTAATGCCTCCTTGAATCTGAACGTAGCTTTGTAATTCTTTACCAGAATGATCTGTAGATTTCCTTAGGATGAATTTTCATCTACAGATTGGAAGGATGGGGAGTTCTCATGTTCCAAACCCCAGTCTTTTTCTATTCCTAAAGTTTGAATAGAATGTTTGAGTAGCATGAATCATACATAGAAACAATCCTTGGCAACTTACTTACTAAGGAAAATATAGATCATATTCTGATTTAACTTAAAAAGAAGTTATTGTTCTTCCTTTCAAGTACTAAAAAGTTTCAACTACAACCATAAAACATTTTCCCCAATTTGGTATATCAAAACTCATATTAAAAGTTAACTCAAGAAAAGTTAGACTGGGTGGCTCATTCGGTTAAGCGTCCAACTTCAGCTCAGGTGATGATCTCACTGCTCGTGAGTTTGAACCCCGCGTCGGGCTCTGTGCTGACAGCTCAGAGCTTGGAGCCTGCTTCAGATTCTGTGACTTGCTCTCTCTCTGCCCTTCCCCTGCTCATGCTCTGTGTCTCTCTGTCTCTCAAAAAATAAATAAATGTTAAAAAAAAAAAAGTTAGAAGAGCTGATTTCCCAATAGAGAGCACTAAAAGCGCTGTGGCAGGTGACCACAAATATTTAAAACACCGCATAATGAAGTGCGTGCAAAACACTATTTTGTGTGTGTGAAGAGGTAGAACTAGAACGAACATTAGGAAAGTGTATTTTGCCTCCATGATGCCATACCTCACACTGAAATTCTCACTGCTGGGGGCATATGCTCAAATATCAGAGACCAAGGTAAAACTGCTCTACTGAACCTAATAAATATCACTTTCAGTCTTTTCAGTGTTAGAACTTATAAAATATTAGGTTGTTTCTCATGTTTCTAATGATGAATGAGTCTGAGAATTAAAGAAATCAAGAGACAGATACAGTCACACAACTCCATATTTGATGGTACTTACTACGGGAGGGTGTGACTTTCATGTAAGGGTTGAATAGTTTCTGAATTCCATCAGCCTTCACATTGCCTGCTGGGAAGGCTTCTAATCGATCTTCTTGACAGGGGCTATCTCTGGACATAACACTTGGTCCAGTAGTAAATTATATACCTAAGGCCTCAGACAAGACCAAGAACTTAAGTTTCTTGTTTTTTAAACTAGTTCTATTTTTCTTGTTTATTTTTAAAACACCAAAAGATAACAAAAGCACTGATCCTTTGAAGAAACAAGAAAGCAGAAAATAAAATTCTCAATTTGGATCAAAATGGCATTTTAATGGCATTTGAATTTGAAATAAAGACACTGGAGAATTGATTTTATTTTAATATAATGTGGCCAAATATGACTTTTCTTACAGTTTTTTTTTATTAATAATTCAGTGTTTTAAACATTTCTTCCATAATACTTATATGGGATCTAGGGAAATAACCCATAATCAAACTCAGTATTGCTTCATTGAAACTTACAAATAGTCCCAATAAACCAGACTTAAAAGTCTCTAAAAAGTCTCATATCAGTTCACATCAGGTTCTCTGCCAAATAAATTTGTTCCGAACTCATGAAAAACTTTCTTTTTTCAAGCTGTCTGAATCTTAAAATCATGAATAAGAGATTGTAGACATATACAATGAATATTCTACAACAATGTAAATAAACAGTATTTTGACTATTTTGTCCTTTAATGATGCTTCAGGAATAGCATCATTTTCTGTTTTAAAACTTTATGAGGTGCAAATAGTAAGTAAAGTTGTTGTGTGCTTAAAGTTTAACAAGTTACAGTTGGCTTTTTTTATACCACTCTCCTATTTACTGCTCTATTCCCAATGCTTAGCAAAGCACCAGGCTTTTGGAGGTGAAATATAGGTCATTATTAAATGAATGAATACTTGATAATCAGTGATTTGAAAAGTCTTGAATGCTCAGCTAATAATTTGACAATGTTATTCAAGAAGATACTTTCAGGGACACCCTTACATTTTCATAGAATCATTAGATAATCAGGAATAGATTCATGTTTAAGGGATGTACTCAGTTCTGAAGTGTGTTTCATGAGAGCAGAAAATAATTGTAGAGACAATACTCACTAATTCATCAAGAGGGGTTTTTGTTGTTGTTCATTGTTTAAATATTTGTAAATAGGATAGCCACTCCTATAAATTTTCCTATAAGTTTAACAGAGTTGGAAACTTGTCAGTAATCCCCATTTTCCCTACAACTTTATGCCTAAACTGAAAGAGGAAGTCAAATATCCTTTCCGTAAGGTGTGTGTGGCATGTATCTCTATGACCTGAGATCACAGAGATAAGTGACTTGCCCTGATGTACAGAAGACCAAAGCCAGAGGCTAGAATCAAAGCCAGAACCCAAGGCTCTGAGTCTGTATAACCTACTATGCTATTTGGCTTTGTTTCCAGGGGCAAAAGAAGAAAAAACAAAACAAAACAACCCTGTGGACATTTCAGTCTATCTGTAATTGTAATAATTACAATAAACTTGCAAAAGATTTAGGGCAATTTTCAAGGCAAAATTAATAGATATTTTTTAAATGCCTTTCAGCAAATTGTTGCCTTCTTTTCTGCTCCACCACTAGCCATTGCCAGCAGTGAAATATTAACATACTGTAAAATCTGTGAAGCTCTGCCTTTTATTTTTGTACCTAATCAACTCTCTATAATTTTGTAACCATGTAGCCCACCCCGAATTACAGTTGCAAGCTACATGCGTTAATAATATGGAAACTACAGGAATGAAATGAACCTTTGAAAGTGGTTAGGGAGGCCAAAGAAAGAAAACTGAAATCCTTTTGACAAGCAGTTTCTGAAGCTGCTGACATTCCTTTAAAGGCCCTTTTCATGTTGGCACACAGAGAGGCTTTGCATACCACACCAAGTAAAACCTATTAACTGCCACTCCGGTACAAGGAACTAATAGTTTTCCATGAGACCTGGAAAGAAAATGGACAAACTTTCCTACTGCTGACCTTTCAGTTTGAAATTATGTTTTTGAAGTGTTGGATGAGGGAAAGAAAGACATAACTTCTTTTGGGATGTGTTGCTGGTCAATATCTACCTCTTTCATTTCCTTGAGAGCTGTGTATTGCAACGTCATAAATATTTTATAAATTATAAAAATAAAGGGGCATTGTGAACCCTGGGTCTGTGCTACATAAACTAAAGAATCGTCGGAATATAACAGGAGAGGAAAATGTACTATTTCTTTTGGGTACCTTATGTTTTACAATTTGGGTCAATAAAAATATTTGAAAATAAAGCAGTAACTAACCTCTCTTACTTGGCATTAAAAATAATGTTAATGTGAAGTAAAAAAAATTAGTTAACAATATCATTATATGATACTCTTTTCACTCTTCTAATTCTATCAATAATTCTCAGATAATTCTATCTTTTTATAAATTAGTCCACAAATCAATAATAGCACAAAAATAATAAATCATTTTGGAAGTAATAATATTTGTCAATAGAATCTGTGGTGTTTTGCATGTATTTGTTATTTGAAAGGATTCTGTTTGGTTATGTAGGGGAAACCAACACAGAATAGTTATTTTAGAGCTAAAGCACGTTTGGGGAAAAGAAATGAATATAATTATCCTACATTAAAAATATACTATAGTGCTGCCCCAAGAACCCACAATATGTGGTTATGTCGCACATGAAATAAAGAGCTCTTTCTGTTATTTCCAGTAACATACTCTGCTCTGGTCTCGGCCCAAGACAGACCCACCTTATGCTAAATAAATGTCATGGTACTTCATATTAAAGTGAGAATTTAGTGTGGGTTTGGGGCAGAGACTGATACAGCATCTACAGATTGTTTTCTTAAAGATCTTTAATTATGCATTTCAAACATGAAACATATATAGCATCATTGAAATTGCTAGTATATACATGAAAATCGAAAGGAAAAACACTGGTAAAAGTTGAATTTTGTGTTCAACTGTAACCCAGACACTCCTGAAACAAGGTATAAAACTTAAGCATTTGTAATCTGCCTATCCAGGTAAGACCTAAGGTGATGTCACTTCTGATTTTAAAAATGCTATTTGGGGGTTATTTTAAACCATCAACAATTTGCTGTGTTATTTTTTTAACTTTTGAAAAACTTTTATATTAAATTTCATTTGTAAAAAATGGGAAGAACAACCAAACTCTGGATATAGAAAAAAATTAAGGTAGCATAAATCAGAATTATGGTACTTGGAGATGCTAAAAATGTCTAGGATGGAGGCCAACTGTTATTCAGTGGTGAAAGTCACTGTTTCAAGGTCAAGTCCTTAAGTTTATGGGCAGGCTGCCTCAGTGGTTCAGGCTCTAAAGTTAACAAATTAAAGTCACTAAAGACTGGCTGATGCATGATCAAAAATTATAACTTACCAATTTACAACGATAATTATAACTATCATGAAGAAAAATATGAATTATTTGTGCTCAAGAAAATTTTGTGTTATAAGCCATAGTATAATCAGAAGGCTGTTTGTGAATCAGTTGGACAATCTGAATGGTGTCCCTGGAGCCATCATTTTTTGATAGGCTGATACTCCTGGTGTTACTGCTAGCACATAGTTGAAATTGTACACGGTCACGTCTGTTAAGTTTTCCAGACATGCCTCCCCTAGTATTGAGTCCCTCTCACCAAAATCTGCCTATTTGTACCCTCTTTTCTAGACAATGTACAGTCAGAGTCACCCATTTTTAAAACTTCCACTTACAGAGGATTCTTTAGAACAGTTAGGACCTGAGACTTACATACCCTAGTCATTCTTCAATAGATTTGAATCCCCAGGCTCCCCAAGAAGTACCCTCCATTTCCTGAGTGGGTTATTGTTCCAGATGGCCAGTCTCATCTATTACAGGCTAACTTCTTATTTAACTTCCATAAAGGAAAATTTTGTGTATAAAGTATGACTTTGAAGTTACTACATTTCAAAATAAAGTTTGGAAAATATTAATAATAAAGATTAAATTGGGGAAAAAGGGAAAATGTATTTTTTATTTGGAAAAAAAATGCCTTTATATTTTACAAAAGCACATTTCCACCGTGGATAACTTTAATCTCCATCTCTTGTCCAATGCATCCATTGATTTATTTGTGTGATAGATATTTATAAGCTCCTGCTCTTGCCTGGAAGCCTTCTAGGATCTGGGATATTGCAGTGAACATCACAAAATCCTTCTCCTACAACAAGATTTATTTGAATAGAGGAGGATACAATCAAAATCAAATAAATATACATAAGTATAGAAGCAATCAGTAAATTCAGTGGTGAAAATGAAACAGAGCAATATGATAGATGTTAGGCATTGGGGCAGGTGGGAAGGGGATACTGTAGTTTGAAGGATCTTCTGAAGAGGTGACATTTTCATTCAGGCTTAAACAGCAAGAGTGACTAGCGATGCAAAGATACGAGGAAATAACATTTCAGTTAGACCCGCTTCTAAATAACATTAAGGTTTTATGGCTGAAAGTTGTAGTCATGGCACCTCTACTTAGGATACCACAATTCGCATTTCAGTTGACTCTACCAACAAAGCTGTAGAAAGATTCCAAGTTCCTGATCAATAGTCATAGTGTTTCTGCTAAAGATTGGCTCTAGAAACACTGGGACCTTAGGATTGTCTCACTCAACATTTTTGTATACTTTGGACCACTACTGCATTTAAGAATTGATTTTATTGGCAATACCAAAGCTTTGAAACAAATCAGTATGTGGGGGGAAAAATTACAATGTTCATCAAGGACTGAAGCAGCACTGTTCAATAAAACTTGTTACAATGATGAAAATGCTTTATGTAGATATGGGGTCCAGAATAGTAGCCACTAGTTACATGTTGCTATTAGGCACTTCAAATGTAACTAGTCCAACTGAGGAACTGATTTTTAAATTATACTTAATTTAATTTAAATGTAAATAGTAACATGCGGCTAATGGCTACCATATTGACAAAGCAGGTCTAGAGAATTAATCTTCAATAATTTATCAGTGTTTCAGACCATACAAATTAATCAATTCCTTAAAATTCTGAAGCCACATCTTTGGGAGTATAAGAGGTAAAAATGAAGCATTTATATCTTAATTTATACTTTATTGGTTAAAAGCATGTCGCAAACACAACATGTTTATAATGAATTTAGTCGTTTCGCTGCCACCACACTTCCCATTTGTTTTTCCTTTGGCACAGGATGAAATATAGTTTACTCGCTTTGACTTTGGAGGTAATGGTGCAATACTCTACATAGGGAAGAACTGAACCAGAACAATGTACAAAAGGCTATTAAATTGAAAAGCATTAGTCTCTGTTCCTCTGATGTGTTTTGTGTTCACGGTCCTAATTTCCGCTATTTCTGACTAGTAAGAAAAAAGTAGTGATGGAATCTGATTGAGGAAGAAAAAATCTGAAAAGATCTTTGGAATAAAAAGTAGTTATTACTGTTGTTAAATCCCCTCCAAAGGAAGAAAGAAAGAAAGAAAGGAAGGAAGAAAGAAAGAAAAAGAAAAAAAAATCATGAACAAGAATGAATGAATGATAGCATAAAAATTTTGCAAAGCAATAATCTATATTATTTTTTGGTCATTAGCAGCAGAAAATATCTCATTTTTATCATACTAATGAATATTTTATGTAATTATGATTATTACTACTCTTAAAAAATAATGCTATAGAAATCAGCTATGAAAGTAAAAGTAATAATGTCCAAAAAAAAAAAGAAAGCAATAATGTTTACTGCCCCAAAGTGAAGTTCCTGTAGGCGATAATGCATTTTGTAAGGTTAATAGAAAAGAAGAAAGACTTTCTCATTTCCAAGATTTTCCAGAAACATTATGTTTTTTCTTCTAGCTTGGCAGACTGAACTCAAATATACATGCTTGAGAATGGCATTTGGTAGTCATATTAGTTTTATATAAACTAGATCATATGAGACTTATTCAAACCACTAAGGCTAGTAATAATTAAAATATTACTCAAAGCCATCTTTTTTTTTCTAGTTGTCAACTTTGGCTTTGGAATTGAATGAAGCAATGCATATTTTGTAAAGTTCTATAAAAATATATCTTGTGAACACATTTTTAGTTATAACAGGAATATGCAAGTAATTTTTGTTATCAAATAATGGATAATTTCTACTAATGAGTTTGAGGACTAAAAGATACATGAGCTGGACCATATATCACCAACTCACTCCCTTTATGCAGAAGATAGCTCGCTAACTCAGTTCTCCTTTCAGAAAATAATGCTCTAAATATTGCCCGATACAAAATCTAAGGCACAAATGTCTAACATTTAGAAACACTGTATCAATAACAATGGCTTTATATTGTTTTTATTTAATTTTGGATAGAGTATAAGATTTAATTAAAATGATTCTTTTCTTTAATATCATTCACTTAAATATTAAACCTTTTTAGTTCTATTAAAATGGTGTTTTCTTCACAAAATAATCAATAACCAAATTTTCAGGAATAAATATGTAGCAGAAAGTGAGATTCATCTATATTCATTACGTCTGTAAAACTAATTACAATTGCAAATTCTTTTTGAACCACACAATAAAATTCAAGAAAAGTTGAAAAGCTCTGAAACGTTGCATAAAAGAGAAATAGGAATTTATTTTGGTCTTCATATATAAGCAAAAGACAGAAAAAAAATTAATTTGCTCAACTAAATAATCAGGTTGCTCACCTAAACAGGTTTTGCTCCTTACTTCCATGTCAATTTGAATCCTCATGAAGAAATACAGGCAGGATTACGTAGTCTTAATTATCCTGGAACTTTCATCAATATCCCCCAACAGACAAATTTTAAATGGGCATAGCATAAATGTGCACTTGAAACACAGGCTATATTGAGCACGGAGGGATTTTTTCACATAAGTATTTTACATAAACCCATCTTCTCTTTTTTGACACTTGTATTTTTATCAGTTTTTAACACCTAATTTATTTATTTATTATCTGCAATATTGTTTTGTTCACTTGATAATCCTCACTCGGGAATGTGTGTTTCCTTATTTACCAAATACTGTTTTATCTAACTCAAGTTCCTTCTTTTCTCCAGACACTGCCAAGGTGCTTCCCTCCTGACCTCCTAATAATGTTTTCTTTTCTAACCCTCCCCAGCTATAGCACAATCTCTGTCAGACGCTTCTAATTCTACATTTCTTTTCACTTCATTTCCTCCTTATTTTAGTCCATCATTTCTATGTCTGTCTTCCTATACATTGTATTTTATTGATTTGGCATTGGATGCCCCATCAAGCTGCTGTTTTCATATTGCATTCTGTGCAGTTGATTCTAGAATTACCACTCTTAGTTACCATCCCACCCCTCCTAGAGCACCCACCCACCCTCATGTGCCACTTACACTTCTGGTGTTCAAACCTCATTTCCTCTTCTCCCCAGAAGATATGTCGTCTCTTGCCCATCATCACCATTAACCTGATGGGACATAGACTATTTTGTACTCTCCTTTGGTATGATGTGTGCTAACTTCGTTTTCCATACTACCCCTAAAGTTTTCCTGTGAAAGCCCAGTCAACACATCCTTCTTCACTTCTTCACTGTCAGAAGCTTCTGAAATTTCTCTCAATTTACAAATCTTCCAGCCAAGTGAGAGACATTTTATCTCTTTTATGCAAAAATATTACCATGTTAAACTTCTTTATTTTGCCAAAACATCAAATCTTATATACTATATTTAATCTTCTGTCATGAGACTCCTTATTACTTAGAATAATTTTCTTTTTTTTTTTTAATTTTTTTTTCAACGTTTATTTATTTTTGCGACAGAGAGAGACAGAGCATGAACGGGGGAGGGGCAGAGAGAGAGGGAGACACAGAATCGGAAACAGGCTCCAGGCTCTGAGCCATCAGCCCAGAGCCCGATGCGGGGCTCGAACTCACGGACCGCGAGATCGTGACCTGGCTGAAGTCGGACGCTTAACCGACTGCGCCACCCAGGCGCCCCTAGAATAATTTTAAAAAATTATTTGGCTTCATAGTAGTTGTTCAAGGCTCCATTATTTGGCTGAGTGATTTGGAAAGTTATTTACTTATTTTTATTTGGGAGAATTTTCTCCTTTTTTCCCCCCTCAACAGTAAGCAAATAGTGCTTATTCATATTTGTTTCACTTGATAGAAATGAACCAGTAGCATAGTGCTTTCCATTTGTTAATGATTGTGATAATCTGACTTCCCACGGACTGCCTGAGAACTCCATCACTATTTTATGGCACATCAGGTTGTTGAGGATTTCCTTTGAGTTTAAGGAAGGGCAGTTACCTTTTGACCTTCGTTTTCAAGTAAATAAACCACAGCAAAACATTGGCAACAGAAGGAATGTTTTCAGGAGTATATTAGCATAAAGTAATTAGGCAATGGTAATGAGGATCAGTCTCTCCTGTTATGGCAACAAGTGTTCCTGAACCCTGAAACAAAGTCACTTAGGAATCTTTCAGGGTTTTTTGCTCTGTAATTCCTTGGGAGTTCTCTGCCCAATCTACCCTTATCTCTTAGGAGCAAACCTCTAATTCAACATAGGCCTTAAACACCTAATTTGTTGACAACTAGCTTTGTGTCCCTTTGAAAGGAGAAAGACGTTTCCCTCTGGCACATTCTCTCCTGGGCATCAGCTGCCCTTCCTTGCCCCCCCACCCCCACCCCCCTACACACCCCAAGCCTCTGCACTTGCTCAGAGCTTTTTAGTGGAGTCTGTTGATGACTCTTTGCTTCTGCCCAGTGCATTATTTTTATTGCTGATTGCACTACCCACATTCTTTGAGCTCAGTGAGTTTCCTTTTGTGTTTGAAGAAGAAGCCAAAGATAATAATACTCCACAGCAGTAGCTCAACCCTCTGATTATACCTATGTGATATCATGAACCGTCTCTTTCCTACCCTCCATGGCATGACCATGTCCTGGTATACTGACCACCCCTGCTCTACAAAATGCAATGAGAATAAACAGAAAGGTTACCTAAAGGGCAGGAATAGTCCTTGGAGAATAGAGGCTTTGTTTTAAGTAAATATCCCCCAAGGTAGTAAAGCTTGCTTGAATTAAGTCTAAAAGAGAGAGAGAGAGAGCAAAGAATGATAATGATACTCATGGGAAGGAGAGTAACACCTAGAAACAAACTGGCAGATGGATAATTTCCATGCAATAGTCTAAGTATGCTGGTAGATGTGCGATGCTTAGAGGGGTAGTAAAGAGGGCCTGAGAAAGCCTTTCCGTGGGGATGCTTAAACTAAATATTGACCAACCAGTCCCCCTGCATCCAGACTGAGGAAAAGACTTGCTGATATGTCTTCTGTCTTCCACTGCCTGGTTTTCTCTATCTTTGAACACTTATTCAGCACCCCATGCTGGCTCCTGTTCCAGGGCTGAGGAAAACAATGTTTGAATAAGATAGATGAGGTGCATACTCTGATGAGAGACAGGTGAGCAAACAAATAAAGATGATTTCAGAGAACAATAGGTATTGTGAAGCAAATAAAACATGATGAGTTGAGAGGAAAAAAAATTGAGGAAAGACCACTTTAGATTGGGTAGTTAAAAACTAAATTGAATACACCGCCCTATGTACCTTGAGTAAAAATAGCCGTATACTTGATTCAGCAGGAACATAGTTTTTATTGCAAATGAAACATCTTTCTTCAGGTCAAAACTAAAGTGATGGTAATTCTTGATAGGTGTGCTAATGACACAGCTGTTTTCCGGCTCATTATATTCACTAAGTGGTAGTTTCTGTTTCATAGAGGCAGCAGTAACAGCATTTCACAGTCTTTTGAAATTAGTTGTTTGCCTCTGCTCCCCTCTAGATTGAATGTACATTCTTAAAGAGTTCATATTTTTGGAAGCTAAAGCTGCTAGTGCAGTGGGAGGAATGAAACCTTTTCTATTTTTCAACACTTAATTATATGATATGTGAACTGAAATTTAGATCTCTCCGCCAATATTCATGATCCTTAGATCCCAAAGGAGGTGTGTGTCGGGGGAAGGGGGGTTGGGGAGCAAGGAAGCAAAAGGTCCTAGCACTGTGCGGTACAATTACATATGGAATTTGAGGCTCCTTACCTTAAATGCAGTGTAGTGATGAAACATTTTTTAGTACACTGTTCTTCTCTGCATCATAACCATCGCAAAGTGGTTTCTGAACAAGAGTAAATGCAAGAAGAAACAAGTACAAAGGTGTGAGGACCTAAAAAGAAAGCAGGGTCAACATACACACACACATCTTTCTCTCTCACCTCAGAGCTTTCTGTTCTAGGACCAAACCACATTTGTGGCACACGAACGTTTCTTTGCCATTCATTATTCACATATATAAATGGATTAAAAGCTGTAAATATTTATGTTACTATATGTTCTATTATGGGTGAATAATTATGAATTTTTAAGTTTTAAAAATTAGTATTCTTTATGTCAGGACTTAAGAAATACTAATTAACAAAAGAGTGACCCATAGCTGACATATCATGTAACCTTTTGGTGTCTAGATTTTTCAGTATGAATTAATCTAAAAACAAAGGATTTTTTTTACCATTTGGAGACTATAAAAGGTGTTGTCTACATTTAACACAAGTAGTAAACAAAATATTCCGCAAATGCCATATCTCCTTTCCTTTGAAACACAAATATATTTTATTTATTAAAATAATTTACATTTCTAAATCCAGATGCTAATTCTCACAGATTCTTCTTTGAAAATAGTCCAAGACATGAAGGAATATTCCAGAATTGTGAATTTTGAAATGATTTAGAAGAGTCACCTGTTAATATGTTACTTCCTTCCCCTATCATAGTGAGTCTGTATTTTGAACATTTTTAAAATGCAGACACTATCCAAAGTGATTTGACCCATAGAGGTGGAAGAATTTTCCTTTTTTCCCTGTAGGTTCTTTGGTTCATCTGATAATTAAATTGACATAAGACAGATTAACAGGAGGAAAAAAAATTAATTCTATATGTATAGAGCTCCATGAAAATAAGAGACCTCTTCAAAGGGGACGAGGGACATTCACAGGACATAAGAAAAGCAGATATTTGGTAATTAGATGTTTGCCCTGCCATATGTGTTGGTTGTTCAGATAAAAAGTTATCTCTGGTAATATCTCTCCTTTTGCACCAGGCCCCCTATCTAAATTCTTTTAGGTAGTTAAGAGAGAGGTGAATTTTTGTCTTGAATCTGCTGGGTCTTGATTGCCTTCAGCTGAAAATATCGGCATGCCAAAGTGGCACGTTTGGGGATAGCATATTCTGCCCCTCTTCAGACATGTCAAGATGTGCTGCTGCGTTATTTCTCCCAGAATCACATCTGGTTCATCTTTGCCTGATGAGCCCTGAAAATTGTGCTTGCAAAATCATTGCAGAAATTCATGCCTGCCTTGGCGAAAAAGTGCATTTTAGTGGTTGCTTTGAACAGGTTTTCTCCTAAGGTTTATAGACCAAAATCCGGTTTGTGTCAGCTCTTGTGATAAGATAATGAAAACTTCTGAGAATGGCATTGTCTTTGCCAGATACATCTATTAAGCATCCCTTAGATTTTTTTTCCTCCAATTTTCTTTCCCAATGTTGAAAAAGAAATATAGCTAATTAAATGTAAATGGCCTTGTTCTCTTTCTTTAAATACTACAATACCTTTTACAATTCTCAGTACAGGCAGTAAATTTGAATACAATAGTTTAGTGTGAAACCAAATTAATGACTTTATATTTTTAGGGTTTTATAAGGTGAGATTTTTACATTTCTAGTTCACATGTTACTGTTGAATGGAGCATGAATTGCAATTAAATGGCACGGAACATAGTTTCGTTTCTTTTTTAAAGCATAAACGTGTTGGTTGCAGTATTATTTATAGTAGCAAATTTAAATGGCTAGAATGGAGCCTTACTAATCTTACATTTGCTAGCCAGAATGCTATTTAGCCATCACAAATACTTATGAAGATAATATAATAATATTTTATCATAAGGGAATTGCCTATGTATTTTCAGGTTTTTTAAATGAGTGTATATTCTAAACTTTTTGTTATGAAAAATTTCAAAAAAACAGAAAAGTTGGAAGAATGAATACATGCACACTTAACATCTAAATTTAACAACTGTTAGTGTTTGCCTGTATCTTCTGTGTGTATGTGAGCCATGCAACATGACTGCCTAAGCTTTTGGTTAAACCTTTGAAGGAAAGTTGTTGATATCATCAAACTTCATCTTTAACTGTAGGATCTAAGTTTTGGTGGCTCAATCAGTTGAGTGTCTGGCTCAGGTCAAGATCTCACAGTTCATGAGTTCAAGTCCTTCATCAGGCTCTCTGCTGTCAGTGGGGAGCCCGCTCTGGATCCTCTGGATCTCTCTCTCTCTCTCTCTCTCTCTCTCTCTCTCTCTCTCCCTCTCTCCTTCTTTCTTTCTCAAAAATAAATAAACATTTTAAAAAATATACAGGATCTAGGGATTACCCATGCATTGCATTTGGTTGTCAGGTCTATTTAGATATTTAACTAATCATTCTTCCCAGGCTTTTCCCATATTTTTTTTTTTTCTTGCTGAGACCTGGCCAGTTTTCCTGTAAACATGCCACATTCTGGAATGTGCTTGATTGCTTCCTTTAAATGTCATTTAACTTATTCCTTTATTCCTATAAACTGGAAGAAGTTAGGTGTAAAAGCTCAATTACATTCTATTTTAAACATGTTTGACTTCTATCTGTGTGTGCTTCATAAACGATTCTGTGCCTTTCAATGCCTGGCTACTCTATTATGTATCACATTAGGGGGCACATAATATCAAAGTTGCCTTCTGACTGAAACAAATCTTGATCACTTGGCTAAGGTGGCAACTACCATATTTCCGTATTGTAATGATACACTTTCAATGCTAAAATAAACACAAATACACACATGTACACAGGAATGCATGTAAAATTTTGATAATATTGGTGGATTGTATCAATCTCCAGTTTCTTAGCTTTGATACTATGTAAGAGTTGTCATTGGGGAAGGTTAGGCAAGAGTATAAGAAATCTGTTATCTGTTATAGCTGTCATGTGAATCTACAGTTACTTCAATATAATAAGCTTTTTTAAAAAACCAGCAGCTAAGTTATGGGCTGATTTTTAGTAATATACATTGCTAACAGTGAATAAATTAACCTAATAATTGGCATTTATCATTATCAATTTTTATTCCAGTAGATTCAGTAATTATGTATGAGCTTGGTCAAGTATGTGGCATTATTAAACATGTTTAAATACTAAATTTTATAAGAAATTGTGATCATTTGCTTTCACTGTGTGCTTTTGAAGTGTATCTAAGGCAGTGGGTCAGTTGAATGGGGCACCTGTACCAAAGCATACTTTTCCTTTGTGTAACTCCAGCATGGCCATCAATTATCTTTTTCTCAAATTTCCATTTCATTTCTCTTGCCCCTTCAAACAAGCAGTGGCTTAGGTTGGTAAACATTTGGATGTCTGTCTAAGGCTCAGAACTCATTGCTGGCTCCTTCTTGCCCAGATTCCATAATTTCCTATGCACTGCTCCCTCCCAACCTCCAGTCCTGTGAGACCACTTGGTAAGTCTGGCTAGCAAGGGTGGGTCCAGGGTTCAGAGCACTCACCTGGTGTCTCAGACATCTCATTCTGCCGTGAGAAGCAGTAGAAGGAAATACAGGCCTACCAACAGAGCAGAAGCCACCATCTCTTCCTCTCCCCTTTAAACATTCATATAAATTGCCCTTTCCCTTATTATTGCCATGACTTTGTCTCTCATTCACTATTACTACATGTCTGATTTTTTTTCGTAGGTACCAGGTTCATTTTGGACATCAGATTTCCCAGACACTCTCTAGGCCACTCAGAAACAGTACATGATTGCTTGTAAACAAATCTATATGTATAGACAAACGTGTTTCTCTATCCCACCACCCCCCCCCATAGCTGGTGAGTTTCCATGGTAAGAATATCATTTTAATAAATAGTCTGATACTCCTATTAAGAAGTTAGCTTGGTTTGAACAATCTCAGATATATGTTAGTCATCCTATGGTGGTTTGGTGAAAAAATAGAGGAATTTGTTCTTTAAGCATGTGTGTAGGTCTCCTACAATATGCCAGACATAGCTCCCAAAGCTGATCATTCAGTGTGAAGGAAACATACTGCCCCTACTTGGGCATATAGCACAGTGGAGCAGGGGGAAGACTGTACCACTTTAAAATTGATAATACAGCAACAGATTGTGTAAGTGCTGTGAAGTGAAATTACAGACTACTATGAAACAGTATAACAGGGTCACCTGATTTCAGTCAGCGGGCAGGTAAGACCTTTTTGTGCAAAGGAAATTTCAGCTGAAAATGAACAGATGATTCACACTTCATCGGATGAAGTGTGTGAGGAAGGGAAAGAACAAAGTGGAGAAAACTGCATAGGAGAAGTCTTAAGGAAGAAAAGAGCTTTACTCTATCAGAAACTGAAACAATGCCGATGTCACTAAAACATCATGAGCACAAAAGGGACCTGCAGTGGTTGTGCACGGGCTGGAGGCAGGGACCCAGTCTGAATTCCATTTTGGATGCAGGAGGAGACAGACCGGGAGCTTTGAGTTGGCATCGCACTCATCTCAGTGAAATACAGTGGCAGCTCGGAGTAGGATGGTGACAGCGAAGATGGCAAGGAATCAAGAGGTTTCAGATGCTATTTCAGAGGTGGGGAAGGCTGGAGGAAGCTCACAGTGGCAGGCGAGGGCTGAGGAACCAATGATGCCTTCTGTAATGTTCAGTTTAGACATACGAGGCATTCATAGATTTACATCAAGTTGTTGGCTAAATAATGAATCTGTGTATCAGAAGAGAGGTAAAAGTAGATCAGGTCTACTAATTGGTTTCTAAAAAGTCTGAAAATAGCACCCTCTTCAGACAGCAGGAGGATCCTTTTTCTCCATAGTTGTCAGCAAACAATATGCCTGTATTAAGACAGAGTTTTAGGGGCGCCTGGGTGGCTCAGATGGTTAAGCGTCTGACTCTTGATTTTGGCTCAGGTCATGATCTCATGGTTCATTAGATCGAGCCCCGCATCAGGTTCTGTGCTGAGAGCATGGGGCTTGCTTGGGATTCTCTCTCTGCCCCTCCCTGGTTCGTATGCTTTCTCTCTCTCTCTCTCTCTCTCTCTCTCTCAAAATAAATAAACATTAAAAAAAAAAAAAACAAAGAGATATGGGGCTCCTGGATGGCTCAGTCAGGTAAGCATTGGACTTCGGCTCAGGTCATGATGTCGGCGGAGGTGGGTTTGAGCCCCACATCGGGTTCTATGCTGAGGGCTCAGAGTCTGGAGCCTGCTTTCGATTCTGTGTCTCCCTCTCTCTCTGCCCCTCCCCCATTCATGTTCTCTCTCTCTCTCTCTCTCTCTCTCTCTGTGTGTGTCTAAAATAAACATTAAAAAAAAAACAGAATTTTAAAGGGAATTAAAAAAAAAAAAAAAGCAAACCCAGTTCCTCATGTGTGTTATTGCTTCGTGGTATATAGCCTGCAGTACTCTGTGTATTTGTTATCTATGTGAACAAGGTGGTCTGCCTGGATCCCATGCTATACGGAACAAAAAAATCTGTGTAAACTTGTAGCTAACGTGTAATATTGGTGTTTAACTAGGAATTCCTCCTTGGTAATGTTTAAGTGCTTTTTTTTTTCTAGAAGTTGACATTGCACATGTGCTAGTTTTGATTATTTTTAGGGTATACTTCCACTCCTTCCACCCCCTTTTATAAGGGCTGTAGCCAAAAAAAGGCCAGTGGCAAGATAGAAACAACAGATTTAGAGCTCGGTGATTCTTCTTTCTTTCCCCTTACACCAAAGACCAAAACAAAACGTACATTGTTTGGAAGGGTGAAACAGTTTGTTTCTCTCCTGCATGGTTCAAAGACCTTTGCATATCATACCTTTCTAAAAATAATGGAATATATACTAAACATCTGCCTATTGAAGTAGAACACTTGTATTCTTGTGACATCTGCATAGCTTTTGACTTCTAAAAGGATAACTTACCTTTACTTGGTCCTTTCCTCCATAAACGCGTTTTCTTTCGAGAAATATTTAGTAAGCTTCTGCCATGTGCAAGGCATTTTTGTGGAAACGGGAAACCACAAATGAACAAAGACAGATATCTTTGCCATCATGGAGTTTATATTCTAGTGGAGAGAGAATGAACAGCAAATACAACATGCATTGTGCTAAAACAGTGATCGACATGGTGCAGGAAAATAAAGGAGGGGAGTGAAATCACATGTGGGTGGGTGGAGTGTGAGAATTCAGTTTTAGGTAGTGTGGTGAGAGGAGGTTTCACTTAGAAGGGAAATTTGCATAGAGACTTAAATACCATTTTAAATATCCTCTTTCTACAAAATCGTTCGCAAGCCCCATTTCTGAAATGGCAACCTAGAGTGACTGTGACATGTTTACATCCTCTGTGACAGAATGCTTGGCAAATTACTTGTACCATTGCTTTCTACCACTCTGAGAAGACATGGATAAGTGGAATAGAAGCACAACGTGAATATCTGCAATTTATACAACTCTCTGCCAAGGCTGCTGTCAATGAGAAGTTGTTCTGAACTCACCTATGATTCCATATTACCTTCAGAATGTTTGCAAATGGACTATGCCTATCTTGAGGCAGAATTTACATTTTTTCCCCATAGTAGTGGCAAGCTGAGGCTATGTTCCTGTCCTCACACAGCAGCGTACGTCTGTCCCAAAGAGCCATGGCCATGTCTCAGTACTGGGGAGATAGAACAACGTGAAGTGCTTGTCTGAGAAAAATTGGAATACAGTTCGGGCTTTTTCCCTGATGTTTTTCTGTCCTTCAGCTCAGAGAGCTTTCCATTTCATTGTTCCATAAATAACCATGGCCAGTTATTTCTTTATCTGAATCCAGTAGGTATTTAGCCATTTTTATTTATTATTTTAGGATAGATAGATAGATAGATAGATAGATAGATAGATAGATAGATAGATAGAATTTAAGAATAATTTATACGGAGATTGACAGTTTTAACACCCAGTTAAAAGCTCTTGTTGTAGTTAGATGAAAATGCTGGCTTTCTTTTAAATTATGAGAATATCTTCTGCTCACATACTATTAGCAGTAAGCCCTGGATCTTCATGCCCACATATATGTCCCTGAATCAATCTTTTCATGGCCTAACTTTGTATTTTAAAGTCTGTTTAATCAAGATATGTATTAATTCCAGCTACCTGGCACCAAAAAATTATTAAGAAGAGGTTAAAAATATAAGAGGTTAATCTCTTATATTAACCTCTTAAATATAAGTGGTTAGTCTCTTTCCTGTTGGCAGGAAAGAGATGCGTGGCTAAAGCTATAATATGGCTGAAGTCTGAAGAAGAAACAAAAAGCAGGAACTGAAATTGTAAACAAAAGTGTAAAGGAAAATAAGATTACTAGTTTCAATACAATTTTAACAATAATAAAAACCAATCTGCCAGGTCCTCAGAAAGTTCTTTATATTTAAAACAGTAACTATACTATGAGTCAATTATTAGTTTGTAATAACCCAATGACTAGTGTCTTGATCAGGATGACCATTGTTAAGAGACAAAGCAGGAATAGGATATGAACTTAGAGATGGTAATTAAACTATTTCCTTCTTTATAAATCACAGCGTCTGTAGAGAAGACAGCCCAGCATAGCTAGAATGAAGTACAATTACCCAAAGATCCTAAGAAATTTTTATATTTGGATTCATTTAGATGGGATGGGAAAACGTTCATTTTTATCATACCACCTGAAGTCCAAGAATCCTCAGTTGATTGTGTGTGTGTGTGTGTGTGTGTGTGTGTGTGTGTGTGTGTGAATGACCATATGAATAACTGACAAATCCTAGAAAATCTAGTCAGGCTAAACAATTATTAGCCAAAAGATTGGGAAAGCCCTATAATAAATCACTTATTAATATCTAAGTAAGGGAAGGAGAGCAGAGAAGACTTGAGTTGGAAGTATTTTTGTAAAACATACTTATCTAAGTAGTATAAATATATAACTTCCAATTGAAATGTTGTCTGTAAATACAAATTTTGAAATAAAGTAAAATAACATAGTTTAGAATATCCTTAGTTTTTCCAATATTAAAGCACTTTGAATAGTCTTATTCTGAAATTTTCAATAGAAAATATTTTAATGTAATCAAATACAGCATTTTTGAAAAATTTTTTGCCATTAGTAAGAATTTATGGCAAAACATATTGTGTGCAAGCTAATGATTAATTCAACAACCTTTATAAATACTTGCTATGGGGTAAGTCACGTATTTTCACTAGAGATAAGAGTAGACACTTTTTATATAAAATGACCAATGCTATGATTGAGTGAAGTCAGGATACTGTGAAAGTATATAGGAGAGGCAGTTGACCCAGATGGGAATCACTGTGATGATTTTTTTTTAAGATAACTTTGTTCATTTAGGGTCACCATATAATTTATCATCCAAACCAGAACATATTTGAAGGTGAAAGAGGACTCTACTTATAATTACATGGGGGAATGTGTATAATGTAGGCATATCAAGAAGGATGGCCTCTTTATTCCATCTCCAGCATTTTAGGTGTGAGATCTTGTGTATGTCTATAAATGCATACATATCCATATGCTGCTCTCTTATTCAGGAAAACTGACTTAATTCACAAATCTGGCAGGGACTTGTCTGTGCTACTTCTGGTTTTCCATCTAAAAGACCCTGGAGACAATGTAAAATGCTACAGTTAAATATTCTTATGTTATCTTTTAATCACACTATGTGGATTAGAGATTTGGTGGTTAACTCCAAAAATAACTGTGATCACTGTAAGCAAGTTAATTAGATGCTTCTTTGCTTTGATGTGAGACAGTGAAAATGACACTAGTTTAGTTTTGGAAATGTTACACCACTGCACAGCGAAATGCCATGGAGGCCTGCATGTTTGTTGAGAGATGCTTTTGCTTGCTTTACAGGACCAGTGGTTTTGGCGAGTGAGAAACAACAGAGTGATGGATGGGTACCCCATGCAAATTACTTACTTCTGGCGGGGCTTGCCTCCTAGTATCGATGCAGTTTATGAAAACAGTGATGGGAATTTTGTCTTCTTTAAAGGTAAGGAATGTTTCCCATGTTTTGCTTTGCTGTGTTTTGGTCATTTTGTGCACGCCCTATAGCACGCATAGAAACGGATAAGTAAAACCTGTTGAATGAGGTTAGGTATCTTATTCATATTCTGAAATGAACTGTATATATTGACTAGAAATATAAATGAAGTAAAATCAATGATCATGTTTAACTCTCTAATTTGTTTTCTTCTAAGGCATTCTCATATATAAGTCAAATTTAGAAAGCATTGTGTGATTTCTTAAAATTTTTAGATTTGGCTTAAAAGCACCACAAGAAGTAAATTATGGGGGCTCCTGGGTGGCTCAGTTGGTTAAGAGTCCAACTTCAGCTCAGGTCATGATCTCGTGGTTTCTGAGTTCGAGCCCCATGTCCAGCTCCATGCTGACAGCTCAGAGCCTGGAGCTTGCTTCGGATTCTGTGTCTCCCTCTCTGTCTGCTCCTCCTCTGCTCATTCTCTCTCTCTCTCTCTCTCTCTCTCTCTCTCAAAAATAAAAAAAAATTTAAACATTAAAAAAGGTAAATTATGAATGAATCAATTGATTAATTACTAAAAAGCCCTTTTTTTCCATTAACTAAAGAGTTTTGTGTTTTTTTCTTTTTTTAGAGTTTTTGGAATTGCTTGTTGTTTTTATAAAATGAAGTCTATTTTACTTCTTATTTTCATATACAGTATAATCTCTTTAGCTTTACTTGATTTAATAAGTATGTTAAATAGTTTCTAGTAAACTAACAAATTGCTCATAAAGGCTAAGAAAACTCATGAGTAGGAAAATAAAATTCACCCAATTAATTTCACCCAATAAAACGTATTGCTTGTTATTTATCTAAGTGACAATTTTAATTGGACAAATACTAACTGCCTCCCATACAGAAGTGAGATTACCTGGTAAAGTGAACTTAGTCAAGTGCCTGGTATTCTATCCTCAAAACTTTTCTAGCATCCAAAACAATAAATCATAAGTGTGGGGGGGAAACACAGGGAAAGAGATTGAGTTGAAGGATTGACAGAATTGTGAGAAAATACTTGATAGAACTACTCTACAACCCAGCAATTGCACTGCTAGGTACTGACCCAAAGGTTGCAAAAATACTGATTCAAAGGGGCACGTGCACCCCTAAGTTTATAAAACAACACTATCAATAATAACCAAATAATGGAGAGAGCCCAAATGTCCATTGACTGATGAATAGATAAGGAAGATATGGTCTATCTATACAATGGAAAATTACTCAGCCATAAAAATAATGAAATCTTGCCATTTGCAGTGACATGGATGGAGCTAGAGTGTATTATGCTAAACAAAATAAATCAAAGAAAGACAAATGCCGTATGACTTCACTCATGTGTTTAATGAATTTAAGAAACAAAACAGATGAACATAGGGGAAAGAAAAAAAAAAAAAGAGGGAGGCAAACCATAAGAGACTCTTAATGATACAGAACAAACAGGTTGCTGGAGGAGAGGTGGGTGGAGGATGGGCTGGATGGGTGATGGGCATTAAGGAGGGCATTTGTTGGGATGCTCACTGGGTGTTATGTAAGTGATGAATCACTAAATTCTACTCCTGAAACCAATATTACACTAAATGTTAACTAACTGGAGTTTAAATAAAATTTTGAAACAAACTAAAAAGATATTTGAGCTGAAACTGAGAACTAGAGTGCAGAACATATCGATTGATTGCTGACTGATTGACTGATTGATTGATTGATTGAGTATATTAGCAAGAGCTTAAAGAACTGAAAAGAAGCTTAAACAGGGATGGAGGTAGAAGGGAAGAAAAGGGGATCTTAACACCCCCCCCCAAGAAAAGTAATTATTCCCAGGATCAAACTAGGTGAATTTGTAGTAATGATGAGAATAATGAAAACCTAGGGTATAAGAAACACTTGTAATATTTTAAGGGAGATCCAAACTATCCATATAAAATGAAAGTTAATAAATACCTGGAATTTATTTTCTCTTTACAGTTCGTTCCTGGAGAAAAGCGGGATAGAATACATTAGTTATAAGTACATGAGGATTCTGCAGGCACACTGCCAATTTTTAACACTTACTAGCCATATGAACTGGGCAAGTCTCTCTGTCTCAGTTTCTCTATCCGAAAAATGGGGTTAGCATTACTCCCCATCTCAGAATTAGTTTGAGGACTGAATTAATTACTACATGTGAGACACTTGGCACACGTAAGTGTTCGATAAATGTCAGCCATTACTCTTACTAGTATGATATTGGTAATCTTACCGCCCTCCTGCTATCCACAATAAGCATGTAAATGAAGTGGACGTGCAGGTACATTGCACCACTGTGGACAAAGAAAAGATAGCGGCAAAAGGTTCTGAATCTTCGGGGCATGATATTTTGGAAGGAAATTCCCCTCCCCTACGCTTTTCTTTGATCCTATGAGCAATAACAACAGAAAGAAAGGAGGAATAAGCCCGAGGTAGCTTTCAGCTTGAAGGCTGTCCCCAGAGGCCCTGTCTCACCACAGAATCATTAGTGCTCTCTGACAAAACTGCCTGAGCAGAACCGGGCCTAGTCATAAATCAGTGTTCTGACAGCTCTTTACTGCCTTAGGGCCTTCTCACCTTTATTCACTTTGCTTCTCCTCACCCATTCACTTGTGGAATGGGCACCTCCTTTTCAGTTTTCTCAACAGCCAACAGAAAAGGCATCTCCTCAGAATGTCCCTCTGTCCACCCTCTTTAAAGTCACGCCTTCCAGCTTGCACACAGTGTATGGAAAAAGTTGAAGTCACCTCTAGCATTCAAATGTAAATTACCTGAGAGATTTATCATATTTCCTTGCACATTACTGTATTTTCAGTTCTTAGAACAGTGCTGGTGCATAGTAGGTGCTCTACGAACACTTGAATGAAAACAGTATAGGTGAATATGATGTGACTCAGTATGGTGTTTCTGATGTCACAACACTAGCAATAGGAATAACTTTGCTTCGTGTCACAAATTTATTCAACTCCTGGCATGTTGTGTTTGCCAGTGATCTCTTCTGGTATATTGCCGGTTATCAAGAAATGTCTGATCTTAGAACTCTTGTCGGTCCACGGGCCTTGTTGTGGTGCTTCCTTCCTCTAGTGTTCTCTCCACAGTACTTTCAGGGAAACCTTCTCCACATCCAGCCATGAATCTGCAGCTCCCCTGTTCCAATCATCATTGCTTTCCCAGAGGGAGCCAGAAGCTCTGGGTAATCGCGGTAAGACCACCCCCTAACGTAGTATCCACCTCCCCACTGGCAGGAGAGTTAAGGCCCCAGAATCCTGGACTTCAGTTAATACACCACCCCCCTTTGCTACCCTCACCACAATAATCACAATCAAAGTGACCATTCCAGCTTGCCACCATCTCTTTATATCTTTGATCACCTCAAAAAGTCCAACTTTTCTGAGGGATCAAATCATTCCTCATCCCAAAACCATCCTTCTCGTTTTGCTCAGTGGGCCATGAAGCAGTCTACAGCTCATCCCTAGCAATCCAATTTCCCTCCCTGCTCTAATTCTCTACATACCATCTAGAAACTATACATTTCACTGATTTATTGTTCATGGGTATCCTTCCCGCTAGAATATCAGCTCCATAAGGGCAAGTTCTTCTCTCCCCAACTCTTTTTTTCTTTTTTTCTTTTTTACTGTTATATTCCCTGTATCTTCAATCAGGGATTGACAGACTTTTTCAATAATGACCAAATAACGAATATTTTAGGCTTTGCTGCCCATGCCATCCCTATTACATACCCTTTCTTTTAAACTTTAAAAATGTAAAAAAAAAAACAAAAAAAAACCTCTTCCTAGAGCATGGGCTGTACAAAAGCAGGCATTGATCATAGTTCGCTGACCTCTGTTTTAAACAATACCTGGGATATAGTAAAGAGTAAACAAAGATTTATAGAACGAATAAAGAACAAAGTTCAAATCCCAACTCTGTCCGTATTCACAGCCCAAACTTTAGGCAAAATTATATGTATGCATATTTGTCATATGCAGTGGGAGTTGTCAGTACCTAAGTTATAAAATCATGCAAACAACAGCAACTTGTTCTCTAAAAATGTGATTAAGTTGATATTCTTAACAGAACCTTTGCTCTTTGTTATGTTAAAGTATAGTGTATCAAAATATATTGACGTTTCTGCTTCCAGCTGAGATGTAACAATAGGGATCAGACTTACCCTCCTATGTAAACTCACCAACAATTGGACAAAGTATTTAAAACAATGATTTTCATGACACTGGACAGCAAGAAACAAAGGGTAGTGAACCTGAGAGTCAGGAAATAAAGAGAAATGATCCCGGATCTCAGTTTCCTGTTTGGGGAAAGTTTGCAGGCCATAGAACAAGTTGGGGGGGGGGGGGTCCAGGTGGTGTTCAGAAGACTGTCTCAGTTGAGGGTAACAGAGCAGAGAGTCAAAGCATAACAAGGTGGTTACAGTGCCCAGAACAAAGCAATGCCAAGGAGAGATGTGTACAGAGTGAGCATGCACACATCAGCAGAGGAACTCCCTAAAATATGGGAGAAGGAACTGGTCAGCATATGTATGTCGGGAAACTACTGAGGTGTAGAGTAAGAATCACTTCATAGGATGAAATAGAAGAGTTCCTGACTCTTACACAGAGCTAACAGTACTTATTCCCACCAGCCACCCCTCCATGGGCATCGGATAGAGTACTGAAAAAGGTCTTCTCTCAGAAGTGGGTAATGATTATCATAGAAGGAACATGTTCCACTCCTACCTAACAAATCTTGAAAGACCTGAAGCAATCAAGTTGTTTCCAATAAGGATACAAAAATATTCACCCGATGAGGTAAAACTCACAGCATCTAACCTCTCCCATAAGACTGGGAACAGACAAGGATGTCACACTTGTCCATTTTATTCAGTTTTGTACTGGAGATTTTATGTAGTGTAAAAAAAGTCAAGACAGGAGCGCCTGGGTGGCTCAGTCGATTGAGTGTCTGACTCATGATTTTGGCTCAGGTCATGATCTCATAGTTCGTGGCATTGAGCCCCACGTTGGCATCTGTGCTGATATCACAAAACCTGCTTGGGATTCTCTCTCTCCCTCTCTGTCTGCCTCTCCCTCCCTCTCTCTCTCTCTCTCAAAATAAATAAATAAACTTTTTTTTTTTAAAGGCAAGAGAGGGGAACCTGAGTGGCTCAGTTGGTTAAGCATTGAGTTCAGCTCAGGCCATGATCTCATGGTCCATGAGTTTGAGCCCTGCGTCAGATTCTGTGGTGACAGCTTGGAGCCTGGAGCCTACTTCAATTTTGTGTCTCCCTCTCTCTCTCTGCACCCCTACCCCTCTTGCACTCTGTTTCTTTCTCAAAAATAAATATTTCAAAAATTTTTAAAAAGAAATATAATAAATAAAACTATATTCATGGACAACATGACTGTCTATGTTGAAAATCAGATGCAATCAACCAATTATCTATAATGAACAAGTGAATTTAATAAGTATACAGGATATAAGATCATTATACAAAAAGTAATTGTATTTCTATACAGGAACTGTGAGGGGTCTGAGTTTTTTATCCTATTTGTAAGCTCCCATCTTGGCCTGCCTCACTTTCATGGATATTGGTAGAAACACAAGATTCCTGAGTCAGAGAAAAAGAAAGAGACAAAAGTGTAGCCAGAGTATAGCCTTTGTATGACTCGCCTAAACCCCTGATTCTCAAAGGCTGATATGAAGAGGGCCAGGTGACACCTGTACATGTAATCAGTTACATTGTAGGAAAGGAACCACAAGCTTAGAGAACCTAAATATTTCATAATGAGCAGTAAGCCTGCTTAAATTTTATCCCAAAGGGAAACGTTTTCTATATTATACTGGACAATAAACAAATCTTTCCTTTGCTGTGGAGGAGACACACTCTATAACCCAAGATTGTTTTTGCTACATAAATATATTTGGAAATATAGTCTAGAACAAAGGCAGTCATTGCCTCTGCTCACCAGACATGCTGAAAATCAAGTGACCTATGGAGAATTATCTCCCATCACATAGAAGGAAACAGTCATGAATTGAAAATTTAAGAGAAAAAAATTACAATAGCATCAAAAAGTATCAAAGACTTAGGGATCAATCCAAAAGATATATGAATAATCTCTACACTGAAAATTATAAACTTTTGCTAAATGAAGTAAAGAAGACAAATAAATGGAAAAATATGTCTTATTGATGTGGAAGACTCAGTATTATTATAACTCTCACCAAATTTATCTGAACATTAAGTGCAGTCCCAATCAAAATCCCAGGAAGGCTTTTTATAGAAATTATCATGCAGATTCTAAAATTCATGTGCAAATACAAAGGACCTAGTATAGACAAAACCACTTCTAGAACACTAATTAAACACTGAAAGTCTTATTTTAGACCTATAGTAATCAGTGTGGCATTGTCATAAACAATTAAAACAAAATCTGTGTAATAGAATTGAGTCCAGAAACAGACTAAGAACAGATAGACAAGTAATTCTGACAGAGGTACAAAGGAAATTCAGTGGAGAAAAGATAATCTTTTCAACAAATGGTGCTGAAAACATAGGATATCCATATGCAAAAAAATAAACTCTAATCCAAACTTTGCACCATATACAGAAATTATCTAAAAATGGTGCTAACATCTCTAAATGTAGAATCATAACTATAAAACAACTAGAAAAAAATAAGAGACAAATATATGTGACTTTGGTTTAGACAAAATTTCTTACGTTTGATGCCAAAATCACAATCCATAAAAGAAAACTTAATGAATTGGATTTCATCCAAATTAAAAATCTCTGCTCTTCAGGGCACCTGGGTGGCTCAGTTGGTTAAGCATCAGACTCCTGATTTTGGCTCAGGTCATGATCTTGCAGTTCATGGGTTCAAGCCCTGCATCAGGCTCTGCACTGACAGCATGGAACCTGCTTGGGGTTCTCTGTCTCCCCTGTCTCCCTCTCTCTCTGCCCCTCTCCCAGTCATGAGCTCTCTCACTCTCTTTCTCAAAAGTAAACATTAAAAAAAATTCTGCTCTTCAAAGATACTTTGAAGAGAATAAAAGACATGCCAAAGACTAGATTTATGCAAACCATATATATGAAGGATTTGTATCCAGAATATATAAAGATCTCTCAAAACTGAAAAAGAAAATAAGCAACTCAATAAAAGTGAGTGAAGGATTTCAGCAGAAACTTCACCAGGGATGGTATATGGATGGCAAATGGCCACATAAAAAGATGCTTAACAGTATCAGTCATTAGGAAGATGTAAGTTAAAACCACAATGAGATACTACTGTATACTTGTTAGAATGGCCAAAATTAAAAAGACTGATCATGCCAAGTGTTGATAATTCCTTTAAAACATAAATATATAGCTACTGTATGAACCAGCCATTGTGCTCTTAGGTATTTTCTCAAGACAAATGAGAACATATGTCCAAAGATATCCACCCAAATATTCAAAACATAAGTATTTGTAATCACCTCAAATTAGAAATAATTCAAATATCCTCAACTGATGAATGGATGATGAAACTGATATGTCAATATAATGAAATACTACTTAGCAATACAAAAGGATGAATTACTAACTTACAACATGGATGAAGCTCGAAATAATTACGCTTAGTAAAATAATTCAGACAAAAAATAGTACTCATATTAAACTCTAGAAAATGCAAATTGATCTATAGTGACAGAAAGTTGCTGAGGACAGGTGAGAATTGAGCAGGAGGGAATACAGAGGAGCATGAGAAATGTTAGGGTGATCAGTATATTCACTATCTTGATTGTATTGATATTTTGACATATACATACATATGTGAAAACTTAACAAGTTGTGTACTGAAATAGGTGCTATTTATTGAATGTGAGTAGTACCACAGTACAGCTTTACTAAAAAACAGCTTTACTAAGCACATCAGTTTATGTTGGAATAGTTCAACTATTTCATAAATTTAAGTATTCTGGTGACTCTGGGTAGTAAAATTTTATTCCTTCAATGTTCCACAGTGTGTTAATTATAATCATCCAAATTAATACTATTCTGGTTTCAGTCCCTTACTTGAGCCCAGTGGTAATTAAGCAGAGTGTCCCCTTTATGAGCAGGGATGCCTCCTTCTCAGCAACCTCTCTTCTTGGTTACATTTCTAGTGTCATTGAGAATAGTAGATTGAGAAATTAACTAAGTCTTAATATAGACTCGTTCCACTTACTGAAGATATATTTAAAACATTATATAATTTCAATTTAATCTTAGAATTTGCTGCTTATAATGATTAGAATGTATTGTCTAGTAAGTATTTTTATTGGAATGGCTATAAAATAGATTGATGCCCACATTTGAAATAATTTCATCATTGTTATTTTATTTTGCTTTTCTATATTATTTTCTCTCTGTATTATAATTTCCCTCTTCTTATTTTTGTTTATTTTTTAGTTATGTTTTACTGTGTTGTCACATATTTTTCCTTTAAGGGCCCTCAAATTTGTGTGTAATTAAACAGGTATAAGTAAGTAGGTAAATAGTTTAAGGGATTTTTTCATTCTACCTCACATATGCATGGGTGTGTTATTGCTTTTAAAAAGGACATAATGTCTCCCTTTACTAATCAAGGTACTCAGTGTAGCTGCTTGTATTAGAATGTGAGGCCAATGTACAAACCCCTCAATTTCAGCTGGTCAGCTATCTTAACATCATTCAGGTAAATTGAATATAATAGAGTAACATGTTATGAGTACAATCAAGCCAGATGTTTATATTCTCAATTACTAGTCATATTCAGGCCGAATGGTTATGGGATAATAATATCAAAAATCTATGTTGAAAATGGAGTTGGCGTAATTCTCTCAACTGAAAATAATTTTTAAAATGAAGTCTCCGGTGTTGTCAAAATCAGTAACAGTCAAAATCAAGTAGTTGAAAAGTCTCAAAATTCATATTGTTGCTATCACTTAGTAATTTTAAGCAGTACTTATTTGACAGCTTCATTTCAAGAGGCAAAAATCGCTTACAGAATTGGAAGTGAATTATCTAGGGTATAGAAGAGCAGGATAATAAAGTTTGGGAATATGCAGTCATTCAAAACACGTGCATTAAAAAAGAAGAGGTGTCTAACATGTGGCACTGGAAGATGGCAAAGAAAATGGCCGTTTAAGAAATTATTTATGTAATTTACATTGTTACTTGATTTCAAATACTCCTGTAAACCAGCAGTTTCTTAATGGTACTTGCAAATCCTCACTCTTGAAAGGTTTAGGGAGTGCTAATGAAATTCATTTGAGGTAGAAATACACCTTTTCTTGCATAGTGCAATGAATAACTAAAAGATCTTTTACTATAAATAGATGATTACAATGATTATTTCCTTATGGGAGGTAATGGGAAATTTATGCCTAAAGAGCTACACCAGATTAAGAAATTTACATTCAGTGGCCCTTGATACACATAAAAATAGATTCATAGCATGTGAATTGTGCTATTTTCTTGAATTCTAAATATTCAAAGAATTTTAATATTAATGTTTATGTTATATATTGACATGAAGTCATCATCTAAACCAAGGGACTAAACATATAATATTTGAAAACTCCCTTGATAATATACCTCTGCTTATTTATAACAATCCAAAAGTCTGTGGTGTGTTTTTATTATTGCTGTGTTTGTTCCCATTTTAAATTACAATATTTTCCCATCAGTGAAACCTGTGTCTAATTTTTTTCTCATTATCCAAAATTTTAATCATATCCTTTTATTTACCATGTCAGTTTGAGTTCCCTGGGAAGCAAACAGTGAGATAAAGATCGAGGAAAGAAATAAACCTCTGAAGGCAAAGAGGGAAAAGGCAAGACTGGCCTAAAAAGCCTTGGACTGTGCTGTGGATGTGACAGAGTCTTGGAGAACCAAATGGGGAGCTCCATAGCAAAGACTGTCCATTAGAGGAGTCTCAAGTAGGGCAGAAATGGCCAGGATCTAGGATGTGCCATGCTCTGTCACTGGCTGGAAGCTGCTGAAGAAGAGCATCATGGCTTTGGCTCTGCCAAAGCCACTTAGCTGACTTCTTGGCCCAATTATCAGATCCAAAGGCCTTCATATGATAGACCAGCTCACTTTCTTTCTCTTTCTTTCTTTCTTTCTTTCTTTCTTTCTTTCTTTCTTTCTTTCTCTTTTTCTTTCCATCTTTCTTTCATTCTTTCCATCTTTCTTTTTTCTTTCAGATTTTGTTTTATTTTGAGAGAGAGAGAGAGAGAGAGAGAGAGAGAAAGTGAGAGGGGGCAGGGGCAAAGGGAGAGAAAGAGAATCTTAATTAGGCTCCACACTCAACATGGAGCCCCATGCAGGGCTCGATCTCACAACTGTAAGATCATGACCTGAGCCAAAATCAAGAGTTGGACACTTAACCGACTGAACCACCCAGGTGCTCTCGATTCTTTCTCGAAGAGAAATCTAATAAGCTACTAATGCAATGGCTGCCACATTTGCGGAAGTATTCAAAACTCTCTGCTTACTAGATGATGTTGTAAAACCTGGAAAAATAAATGCTGGTGGCAAAAAGCCGTATGAACTCCAGAGTTGGCCATTTGTTCAAATTTCTTGAGTAACCAGCCTGTAAACAATACAGAAATTAAAACTTAATCCAAATAATTGGCACTAATGTAGATCTGTGTACTTAATCATGTATTATGGATATTATTTATTTGAATTGGTAGCAAGCAAATTTGAACGATGGAATATTGTGTTATACAATAAGCACCACTTATTGGGTACCATGATCTGGGTATGGCATGGATATATTATACATTTGATCCCTCATTATTTCAAGAGCTCTGGATGAGAGGTGTTAGTACCTTATGTGCACAATAGGAAAGGAAGATTCGGGTTTTACTTTTCCAAGATCTCCCAGCTAACAATTGGCAGGGCTATCACCCCTTAGTCCTATCTACTTTCTTTTTTCTTTTTTTTTTTTTTAATTTTTTTTTTTAACGTTTATTTATTTTTGAGACAGAGAGAGACAGAGCATGAACGGGTGAGGGTCAGAGAGAGGGAGACACAGAATCTGAAACAGGCTCCAGGCTCCGAGCTGTCAGCACAGAGCCCGATGCGGGGCTCGAACTCACGGACCGCGAGATCTTGACCTGAGCCGAAGTCGGCCGCCCAACCGACTGAGCCACCCAGGCACCCCAGTCCTATCTACTTTCGAGGCTGTTGAATGTTCCATTACACCACAGCATCTAATACGGAAAATATTAATTCTTCATGAGTTTTTTTTCCCCAAATCTCTGAAGTATTCTCCAAGCATATATCAATGTTGCACAATAATTAGCCCAATGAACAATAGTTACTGAATAATCTAAGTGCAGCCTTCATTTATATGAAGAAAATCCAGGCTTTAAGGAATTAATGTTTTCATTTTTAATGTAAAAGGATGCAAAGCAAATACCTTCAACTTTGTGGATCATATGCTTTTCAATCATAACTACTAAACTTTCTCATTGTAGGGTGAAAGCAGACTAGACAATATGTAATGAATAGGTGTGACTGCCTTCTGATAAAATTTTATTTACAAAAACAGGCAGCAGCTGGTGGCCCAAGTTTACTAACCATTGTTGTAATAGAAGATACAAAATATAAATGTGTAAGTAGAATTTTGTGGACTCTAATAAGACAAAAATATAGTTGATTTTTTTAGTTACTAAATTTTAAAGAGTATCTGATTACTGAGGATACAATGAACAAGGCATGAGCAGAATACAGTGGATTAATTAATAAACACTTCCAATAATAAATGTGGAGTGATTACTTGATAAAGCAGGAAGGAAGGAAAAAATCATCAGCAATTCTGAAAGCCAGACAGAGTGTAAATGTGTACTATTAAGAGAGTCAATTTGGAATCGCAAGTTGTATTGAATTAAAATTCCTGGTTGTACAAATATATTAGCAACTGGTTGTGTGTTTTAAGAACATCACTTTTTTGGCCCGTAAAATAAATGTGTTAGGCTGGATTCTCAACCTTTTTTCTGATCTAATACATCTGACCAATAAAAATAGTGCACTCCCATTAGTAACAGTGCGCCAGTCCAAGGGTGTTAGAAAAGCAGGTATTAATTTGGCTTGATAAAAATGTTAAAAAATCATTAGACACTGCAGTTTTCCTTTTAAGAATAAGCATGTAATTTAAAAATTCTTCATGGGATTATTTGTTTAGTGTCTATTTCCTCTGCTGGTCCATCAGTTTTACAACAGCAAGAATCTGTGTGTTTCCTTCACTGATATCTATAGCTCCAAGTTCAGTGACTGGCTATAAGAGGCTCATAATAAACAGACATTGCATGGATGGATGGATGGATGGATGGATGGATGGATGGATGAATCTCACTGAGGAATTACTGGAATAGATGGTCTGTAAAGTCATCTCCAACTGTAAACATTCTTTGAGGTTATTCTTTTTATTTATAAAGCTTCTCTGTCTTTAACTCAGACTTGTTGATATTTTCCCCTGCATTCTGCCAAGTACAATGTCAGTAAGGACCAGTTCTTTCCACTTGCTCCAGAATATGTCAACCTTGTAGGAAATCCAGTAAATGCCTTCATTCTGCCAAAGAGGCAATATTTTCCTTGAGAAGCAGAATGTCTGATCGTAAGGCAGTTAAAAATCTACCTCTCCAATGTAACAACAAAAAAAGAATTGAATGTGAATCTCACATACTTAATCAAAACTCTTAAAAAGAGAAACAAAATTACTTCAATGTTGTCCTGTGAAAATCTTACCTCATCAAGATACAAAAAGAATTGTATAATTGTATTTCCTTAATTAACACCTGGAGAATTAAATGTATAACTCATAATCATTGTTGAGTTATTTTCTTGAATTCTAAACCACAAATATTCAGCAGGCAAGGTGTTATTTTTAACATTTTTTGTGTTTAACTGCTGGGATCTCATAATGTAACCTTATAGCAAATATTTGCTGATGAGTTTTCTGTTTTGTTTTGTTTTTTGAAGGGACTATAAGTGCATTAAAAAAAAAATCCCCTGCTATGTTCCAAACGGAGGGGGGGAGGAGCAGTTAATTGAAATCTTCTATACAAAGGCCTTGATTATTAAAAGTGAAAGGCTCATTGTTTCTCCTTTTTATTGACTGAAAACTCTTGACCACTAGTATAGGCAAGTACTTCTGAAACACATTTTTTAAGAGTTGTTTTACTTTAATAACAAGAATTTCCTGGAAGACTGTAACTGTTATTCTTTTTTCACACATCATTGCCTTCTGAGACACCCTGGAAAACATAAATTAGGCTTCTGTAAACACTCTCTCATGCTACATACACCAGGACATCCTGGGTATCTATGAGCCTCTTGATATCACTACAAAGCCTGGAAAGAGTATGAAGAAATTTTCATGGATAGGATAGAGATAAGGAACTACAAACAGAAGTATTCTAAAGCATGCTAGAATGTTTCTGCTTAAAAGAACAGATAACCGATTGAGTATAGCTGATAACAGGTTTACTCTAAATAGCTAGCATGGGAGGCATTGGAACTGTATTATCCTTTCCTAATTAAAACTGAGACGACAGGAAAGAACGTAATAGTCACTGAGGTATAGGCAGCACACAGAGCAGGACTTTATTTTCATTGTATTGTTTCAAGACCTTCTATTTTAAATGACACATAGATATGACTAAAATATATAGCAAGCTGAGAAACGGCTGTCTGGATTTTCCATCTCACTGATTCTGGCAAGGAAGTGATCTGGGCCCTTGGGATGTGTTTTTTCTTTATAAAATATTCAAATTAAACAATGGCTCAGGATAGGGGTATATTTTTATGATAGTATTTCCCAACACAGAGTTAAATATAAGTAATTAAATAACCCTTCAACATAATACAGGGGCATGCCTTTTTATTTTCTTAGACTTCTTAGTGGTTGTAAAACTCTTTTTTCTGCTCTACTAACAAGATTCAAGACAGGGCCCACAATGTAATTTATGTAGACTTTTTGTTTTTGTTTTGATCTTATCTTTGGTTATTTGTGTATACTAAACATGGGTCTTTGAATTAATAACCATTTATTAAGCACCTACTAATTTTCAACCATTATACATAAGGTACTGCAGGAAGTGCCAGTTGCAGTGTTTGTCCACATCAAGTTGTTCACAGCCTAGAGCAGGTGGCAGGCTTGTGATCCATTAATGCACTAAATTATATGTACTAAAAGTGCACTAAGTAATATGATAAAGAAGAAGCCTGGGTACTCTGGCAATGTGAGAGGCCCACCTTACTCAGATAGGAACTGCTTTCCAGAGAAATGATGTTAAGTGAAGTTTTGAAAGAGTCGTACCCATTTTCCAGAAACGGAAATAAATGGAATGTAGATGAAATAAGAGATTTATATTGAGAAGAACCCTGAAATGACATAGATGAATTTGGGTTTTATGCTGAATGCAATGACAAACCACTGAAAAGTTTAAACAAAAGAGAGATAAAATCAGGTATGCATTTTAGAGAGATCCCTTTAATGACCTTGTGGAAGACAGATAAAAGTGAGACTGGAGTCAAGGAGACAAAAAAAGAACTTATTGGGGTCCTGGGTGGCTCAGTCCATTGAGTGTCTGACTTCTGCTCAGGTCATGATCTCATGGTTCATGGTTTTGAGCCCCACATCGGGCTCATTGCTGTCAGCATGAAGCCTGCTTCAGATCTCTGCCCCCTCTCTCTCTGCCCCTCCCCTGCTCATGCTTTCTCTCTCAAGAATAAAAATAAACATTTATTTTTAAAAAATAAAGTTATTGAAATGATGCAAGTTAGAACATTAAAATGTCGCTCTCAAGGCACATGGATGGAAGACAGCATGGTGCACTGGCTAAAACCCAGGACTTTGGCTAACAGACTTGAGCTTAAGCACATCAAATACCTTGTGTGGTGTTTGCATGGCCGAAATTTATACTGAATAATCTTACTCAGTTAAAAGAAAAAATAACCCAACAGGATTAATTGAGTTTAGGGTGGATGTAGGATGTGTGACAGTAATTCACTCAAGAACTGTTACACTTGCCATCTCTCTCATAGGCCTCCTGATCTCTCTCCTATGTGTACTTTTGCTCTTTGCATCTATTCCATTCTGTTTTCTGTTTAAATTCACGTCTTTGGTTACTCAATTTATACATCCTCATAATGTCTGCTTGCCTATGGTCGTCATGGCTTCTCAAGCCTCAGACCATATAATGAATAGTCAATTCCCTCTGCTGAATGGGAATGTCTCTCAATATTCCCTGGGTCATGTTCCCAAGAAAGAAGAACAGATGGGTCTGCTCATCCCTGCCCATCTGCCTAACCTATAATCCATAACTCTACAGAATTTTGACTGGCTCTAGGCTTGGATGGTAATGTATGGGGGAGATATGGAGTATAATGAGACCTACTTCACAGCATGGGAGCAAGACAATAACCTTTAGAAGGGATAACGGAAAAGTTTACCTAGTACCAGTGGCAATATGAATGGACTGCAAGGGACAGGTTCAAGGAAGAGTTTAGTAATCAAATTAGCTAAATATAACGATCCATCAGATATGAAAAACAATAAACAGGAAGCCTGCAGATGTTTACTACATTACTACCTACAGAATAATTAGTGTGTCATCCACCCAAATAGTTGAAACAAGAAGAAAGGTCCTTTGATGAGTTCAAATTTGAACTTGTGGGTCAACTTTATAGAAAATCCCAGTAGATACCTATATATACCATTTGGCTTTCAAGAGCTGTTAGGATTACAGATAGCCATTGATGGCTACTCTCTTTTTTGACTTCTAAGGTTTTCTTTACTTTAGTCTTCCTCCCTGCCTCGTCTGCCTCCTTTGCATTTGTCTCCTCTTTGAGGGACATAGATTTCTAGAAGCCCAATTCTGGTTCCTCTTCACCTTTCCTCTATATATTCTCTATATATTATTTTATATATATTCTTCCCTCTCTCTCTCTCTCTCTCTGTGTATATATATGTATATATATATATATATACACACACACACACACACACACACATATATATACACATAAATATACATATACATACATACATATAGATATATATATACATAAATCCTAAATTAGTAAACACCATATTTATGCTTGTGACTTTACAAATTGTTATCTTCAAACTCACATATCCAGTTGCTTCCTTGACTTCATTTCAATATCTCACTGACATCTCAAACTCTTGATTTGAGCCCCCTATAGCCCATCCATCGCAGTCTTCTTTGGCTTATTTTATATCACAATTCTTCTCTTGCTTACAAAAGTCAGAATTTGAGGATTATCCTTGATCCTATCTGTTTTTTAATTCCCCACAGCCAACCCAACAGCAATGCCTATCAATTCCATCTCCAAAATATGTCATAAGTCAATTTTCTCCTTTCCATCAGTATTGCTGTCACCTGATTATAGGCTACGAGAAAAGAATTTTTTAATTTAACTATTTAGTGGCTTCCTATTTCACTTTAGAATGAAGTTCAAAATTTGATAAAGGCCACATGATCCTTACCTCTACCCTTCCCATACATTCCAACAACATTGTATCCTAGCTCTCTAACAAGGTTCTTCCCATTAAGGCATTTGTCCTTGGTGTTTCCACCCCATCAAACCATCTTCACTGAGTTGACTTTTTTGAATTATGTAAGTTACAAATCACACCTCATTTGAATAAAGGGATCTTTCCCGTGTCTGATACAAGCAATTCTTCCCATCCCATCACTTTTACATTAAGGCATATTTTTTTTTGTATCTTTATAGTACTTTTCTCTCTGAAATTACCTTTGTTTGCTTGTCTAAGTTCAGTTTTCCCATACCCATTGGGTAGAATCTAAGCTCCATAAAGCAGATGTGGTGCCCTTGTTATTCAGTGCTGCATCTCTATGCCTAAAATAGTGCCTAGTAAGTGCACTAAAGTAAGTTTTGATGAAAGATTCAACTAATTAATTCTTGCAAAAGAGTATTAGCAGGTCGTCTCATTTCCATTCTTTGCCTTAGAATCTATTTTTCACAAAAGGCAAAAAAAAATCATCTTTTGAAAATACAAAACGGATCATATCCCTCCATTCATTCATTCTTCGATGGTTTCAGTGCGCTCAAAATAAGACTAAAACCCACCACATACGTTTTCAGTACCACTCTCTTTTTGTTCAGTACACTCTGCTGATCTGTTCATTTTTAATCCTACCAAACTCCTTTGCTTGGGATACTATTCTTGACATTCTTTGCATAGATAGCATCTTTTTCTCTTTCTTTAAATTTTGGTTTAAGTGTTATTTCTTCAGAGAAGCTTTCCTGATTGCTTTACTTGAAGGAGTTTCCCCCTTAGGATTTCTTTCTTCTCACCCCCTGATGTATTACCTTCATAGCATTCAGTAGTTTTCAACTACTACAATTATATTTTTGTATCTTTGGTTTCATCTGCCTAATCCAGTAGAATGCAGGATGATTAGGATAGTGACCAGGTCTGTCTTCTCTTTAGTACCCTTAGTACTTAACATGATAATTGGGACATTGAAGGTACTCAATAAATGTTGTTTTTTACATATGATCGCAAATGGCAGTAGAAGCTCTTGGAGTAAGTAAGATTACTCCTACTGGGGCGTCTGGGTGGCTCAGTTGGTTAAGCATCTGACTTCGGCTCAGGTGATGATCTTGCAGTCAGTGAGTTCGAGCCCCACGCTGGGCTCTGTGCTGATGACAGTTCAGAGCCTGGAGCGTGCTTCAGATTCTGTGTCTCCCTCTCTCTCTGCCCCTCCCCCACTCACACTCTGTCTCAAAATTAAACATTAAAAAAAATTTTTTTTGAAGATTACTCCTAGTTACAAACTAAAGACACCTAACTGAATCTAGCCTGAAGACATGTTTTTGTTTGTTTGTTTGTTTGTTTGTTTGTTTTTGTGGGGGTTATTTTTTTGTTTTGTTTTGCTTTTGCTTTCTGTTGTGTTCAGGTTATCATAGTCCTCATCTAGGGGTAGTATTGAAATATTGTAACAAGTAAGTCTTACATCTATTAGAAGGAGCATAGGATACTTGGTCAGTGTATCCTATGTTGGTGTGGGGGGTAGATAGAATTTTAGGGCAATGTATATTTGCTGACTTTTATGGATGTGTCTCAGTCTTTGGATACCTCATCCACTCTAGTCCTTAGCTCGCCCTTTAAAGTATTTAAGTGTGGGATCATCACTCCCAGCCCCTACTTCCGATTTAGAATTTAGAATAAGAGAAGAGGGCAGAAAACAAAGGCTTAGGAAATGTCAACGTTTAAGAACTGGGAAGAAGGGGCGCCTGGGTGACTCAGTCGCGTAAGCATTCAACTCTTGGTTTCAGCTCAGGTCATGATCTCACAGTTCATAGGTTTGAGCCCCGAGTTGAGCTCTGCATTATCAGTACAGAGCCTGCTTGAAATTCTTTCTCTCCCTCTCTCTCTGTTCCTCCCCCACTTGTGCACCCTCTCTCTTTCTCTTTCTCAAAATTAAAATAATAATAATAATATTAATAATAATAATAAAAGAACTGAGAGGAAAAGTAAAACAGAAAGGAGGGGCATTTGGGTTCAGTCAGTTAAGCCACTGACTCTTTATTTCAGCTCAGGTCCTGATCTCACAGTTCATGAGTTGGAGCCCTGCAATGGGCTCTGTGCTGACAGCATAGAGCCTGCTTGGAATTCTCTGTCTTCTTCCCTCTCTCTGCCCCTCCCCTGCCAGCTCTCTCTCTCTCTCTCTCTCATAAATAAACATTAATAAAAAACAAAAACACAAAGGAGCAGCTTAAGAAAAAAGTACCCCCGACCACCAAAAAAAAAAAAAAATGTTTCTAGCAGCTTAGAGAGAAAAGTACTTTAAGTGGGCAACTGTGTCAATAGATAGGGGTGGAGAATGATTTCCTTGGAAAGCATTGGCAACTCCAGAGCAAAAATTCTCAGGGGAAAGTTGGTATTAAGTCAACTTTCAGTGGAATGAGGAATGGTTGTAGACTTCTTGAGAGGCAGTACCAAAGAGGGGAGTGGTAAGCACAGTTGGCCAGTGGTATAGGATGTGAGGAAGTGTGTTGCCTATAGATAATTTCAAAACAGCAATAAAACTGACTGAAGTTTGTCTTCTTGTTAATATCGCCATGCTCTGGCAATTCCAAACAAGGTTAGGGTTAAAATTCTCTTCCCCTAGGCTACCACTCTTAAAGAGAGGGATAGAGCACATAGGGTGAAAGGAAAATGACTTTATAAGACCAAAGGACCTTGTGAATGTTTATAATAATAGGAAAAGAGCAGCCTGGAGGATGTGTTTCAATGGAGTACGGGTTATACTCAGTAAAGCAATCTGACGATACACAGAATGCTCAAAACACAGGAATGATTTAGCCTCATAGAAAAAATAGAGCCTCCAATTCCTAGAGGAAAACTCCTGATTCTTGATTCAGAATTGTTGTATTATGGCAAGTTGTAGATATTTTGCGTTTCTTGAGTTAATTCACAGATTCTGATTCCATTATTACATAGTTACTCATTTTATCCACTTTTGAAGACAGTCTTTCAACAATAACATCGAAGCACCAAAAGTGACTACTACTTAGTTAGTTTATGGATTTCATGTAAAATGATTTTAAATGCATTGTGTTAATAGATATAGTCTAATTTCTGACATTAAATGATTGCATTCTGCATTTGCACTTATTTCATACAGGTAACAAATATTGGGTGTTTAAGGATACAACCCTACAGCCCGGTTATCCTCATGACTTGATTACTCTTGGGAGTGGAACTCCCCCGCATGGAATTGATTCAGCCATTTGGTGGGAAGACGTTGGGAAAACCTATTTCTTCAAGGGGGACAGGTCAGTACACATTTCACTTGGGAAAGACAGTTAACTAATGTTTAGAGAAGCTAATATTTCTCCTCTATAGTGGATGTGTATTGTTGATTAAGAGTCTGTGTGATATAAAGACAAGAATTAATGAAATCAAAAGTATTTTTAAACAACATTCAAGATAATATTCCTGTAATATACCCACATAATATGACCTTCTTAGGAATGTACATGTTCTTCCTTCTCTCCATCACTTATCATGCCTATAAATCTGTGTAGGCAGCGTATCTCTAATCCTGCAATGCATTTTCTTGACGTTTTACTTAACTTTATTTTAAAAGCACTTTATCGCACAGTCTGTTTTGTTTGCTTGTTTTCGTATTCAAAATTAAAGTTTTACGCTCTGCATGTAATTAACTGTGAGCATTTTCAAATAATCCAGTTTAGTCATGGGTTCTAGTTCTTAAGAAGCTGATTGTTTAGGTACCTACCAGCAGGTGTTATGAGCTATCACTTAGCTTAAAGTGTAATTAATATCCCTTCCCTGTAACTTTCTTTCTTTTCTTTTCCTTTCTTTTCATTTTCTTATATGGCATTAGTAAAAATTGAGTGAACTATACTAGTCTTATGACTCGTGGCATCTACTAGGCTCCACTCCCGTGCATTCTTGATATAAAGTGCACATAAAATGTAACTGGAAGTCTGTTTTTTATTGGTTTAATTTAGTATTAGGTAGAAGAAGTAATAGAGATGAAAAATAAATTTTTAATTACACTACTACTAGCTGGGTCAAATGTGACACTCAGTATAATTTTTTGTATGTAGAAGACTTAAGTATGCATTTTATAGTAAATTAAAAATACATAAATAGGAGTGCCTGGGTGGCTGAGTCGGTTTAGCGTCTGACTTTGATTTCAGCTCAGGTCACAATCTCATGGTTCTTGGGATTGAGCCCAGCGTCGGACCCTTTGCTGACAGCCCAGAGCCTGCTTGGGATTCTCTCTCTCCCTGTCTGTCTGCCCCATCCCGGCTTTCTCTCTCTCTCTCAATAAATAAATAAATTTAAAAATATACATACACATACACACAAACACACATAGGAACAACAGGCTTTAATGCGCAACACCTAGTATTGAGTTTGCCTTATAATCTTGGCACGGTTTAACCCTATAATAGGTCTCCAACTTTAGTAGAAAAATATGTAAGGTATAAACTTTATTTTATATATAAGATATATATAAGATATATATTTTATATAAGATATAAACTTTATTTTACAATTTGTTTTTTTAAACTTAAAATTTTTTAATGTTGATTTATGTTTAATTAATTAATTCTAATTAATTTTATGGAGATAGAGCATGAGCAGAGGAGGGAAAGAGAGAGAGGGAGACACAGAATCTGAAGCAGGCTCCGGGCCCTGAGCTGTCAGCACAGAGCCCGATGCGGGGCTCAAACTCAGCTGTGATATCATGACCTGGGTCGAAGTCGGATGCTTAACCGACTGAACCACCCAGGTGCCCCTTTATTTTGCAATTTGTAATTTTTAATTGCAAATGATTTCAGACATGGAGCTTTATCTGTGAACAAAAAACTCCTATAATTTGTCTTCATGGATTAGAATATATACTTTTTAATTTATTCTGTTACTAACTTTCTATACATTTGATTTGTGTATACTTCTATAGCAAAATGTTCATAAACTTGCAAGCAATATCATGAAACTAAAGTTTTGCTAAGTGTTTCTTACCAAATCACAAAACAAAAAAGGTCTATCAAACAAAAAATCTATTGAAGAAGATGCTACTTATAGCCACAAAAAGTTGATTCTCAGCAAGATATAAGTGGGTAGAGTATGAAAGAAGAAAGAAAAAATTGATGGCCACAGCATGGTGACCACTAATGAAAATAAATCTGCAGACTTATAACATATTCCTTAAAATAACAACCCTGAAGGTTGTTAGAGTTTAAGCCCCCAGCCAGTTTAATTGCTTGAATGTACCCTTTCAGGACCAGGTTCAATAAGGAGTGTTTTGTTGGTTTTTTGGGGGGGGTGGGGGATGGAGAAAGGCATAGAAACAAAAGGCTGACAAAACACACTTCTGCAGGACATTTCATGTAACAGTTTTAATGAGGATTTCGCAGATGGTAACAAAAACTGCCATTCTATGATCAGAAAGCCTGTTTTGTTTTGTTTTTTCACACATGCCGGTATTACTTTTAAAATGTTTCCAACCTAAAATTCAGCACTTACTGAAAAATTTAAGTTTAGAAACTAAATGTGCACTGCCTCAAATAAGTGAAATCAATGAAGGTTAGATACCAAATTCATACTAGAATGAAGGCCATAGTAAATGGGAAAAGGAGTTTTAGTTCATTTGTTTCCTACTTGAGACGCTTGCTACATGCAAATATAACAAAATATGGAGAAATATTTTGTTTTAAGCTCTGCCTAAATAACTGCTTTTATAGGTTTAAAAAATATTTATAAGTTGGTGCTCCCAGTGGCTCAGTCAGTTAATCATCTTACTTTGGCTCAGGTCACGATCTCAGGGTTCACAAGTTCTACAGCTCACAGCCTGGAACCTGCTTCAGATTTTGTGTCTCCCTCTCTCTCTGCCTCTCCCCCACTCCTGCTCGCTCTCTCTCTCTCTCTCTCTCTCTCTCTCTCAAAAATAAATAAACATTTTAAAAAATTGTTTTAATATTTGTAAGCAAGAATCCAATTAATTTCCATGTGTGTGATCTTCTGTAAGATTTCATGAGTCATAGGTGGGTTATAAGCAGATTCCTTCATATTCATATAATTCTATAATTCCAAAATCACAATTTGTCAATACTTTCATTCTAGATTATAAGTAGATGGATAAGACATTAAACTACCTGCCTGAAACATATAAACAACAATTTGGTTGTCACTTTTACATAAGAATTCAGTGAGTCTTTCTTCCTTATAGACTGTATATTTTTAATACCTACCAATTTTTTTAACATTTTATTTATTTTCCGAGTATATTTTTGAGAGAAAACACTGAATATTGCTTTGTCCTTACTTACTTCTCCCTCTTCTCCTACTGCTCTTTCTGCTTAAGAAGGGTGGCAGGGGACGGATGATTGTTGATTAAGTGGTTTCTATTTCTCTAAAGCTAAGAGAAGAAGGAAATTTTAGAGATCATCTAGTCCAGGTGTAAAAAACTCAACTGCCTTAAGGGGCCAAGCAAATAATGTATATACTGCCAGGTACAGCAATAGTATGTAAGGCAATAGTAGTAGGTAGTGTAGTGAGTGGGAAAGTACAAATATACTAGAAGAGCACTCAAAATCAGAATGATTATTTAATTTTCTAGAAATACAAAGCACAGATTTAAATTAGATTTGGTCCAAGTGCTACCATATGTCAGCCCCGCATCCTGTCCATGTCCTACCAGTGTGTAGACAAACTCAATTACACTCCACAGGAATTCATCCTTCTCTAACCCAACTGCCCATGCTGATAGTATGAATATGAGACAGACTTTTCAATTCTCAACAGCTCTAATTCCCACTTCCTTAAGGTTTCTATAGTGCTCCGGGCACAGCCCTCATTCATTTATTCAAAAAAATATTTTGAGCACATATGATGTGACTGGCATGTGTTCTCAAGAAAGGACCACAAGGCTTCTGCTTCCGTGGCACTTAGCTTCTATTAAAGGAGGCAATAGTAAGCAGGAAACAAGCAAATGAGCCTGATCTTTTAACACTGAGAAATGCTACAAAGAAATAAAGCAAAGTGATAATGTGATAGAGACTCATGGGTGGGAAGCAGTGTTTGGAAAATTGGTGTAGAAGTCAGAGCCCTTGCCGATGAAGGAGACACAAGAGTGGGGACTTGGATGGGTGAAGTTTCAGCCACAGGAAGCTGTTTGGAACAATAGGTTGTAGGCAGATGACATAGTAGTGCAAAAGCAATAATACTGGAATATTTAAATCCGGTAAAACATTGTGGCTACAGCATAGCCAGTTAAGTGGTAAAGGTAATTGGTAAGTCAAATAGGTAAGCATGGGCCAGATTATATGGAGCCCTATAGACCATGACAAATGTGTTGGATTTGATTCTAGTACAGTGAAAAAGTATGGAAGGTACTTTCAGCAGGAAAGCAAGATGATCTGATGTGTATTCACAGACATCACTGTGGCTTCTGAGTAAAGAATGGGCTTCAAGAGTGGAAGCAGAGGGTCACCGGGAGGCTGTTGGAGTAGTACAGGAGGATACGATGGTAGAGGTGGAGATGGAGGAAAAGGAATGGGTACATGATGTATTTTGAGTGTAAGCAGAACAGTCTTTCTTATGGCTTGGATTTTAGGGGTGAGAAAAAAGCAAATTAAAGATAACTTCTAGGCTTTTCACCTCAAAAATGGAAACGGCGGTGCCCTTTCTGGAGATAGAGCAGACTGGGGAAGGAATATTGGGGAAAGGGAATTAAGAGATTGAAAAAAATGTGCATATTTAGTTTGAGATGTCTGTTTCACACACCAACTGGAGGAGTTAAGTGGGTACCTGGATAACGTGAGTTTGCCTCAGTGGAAAGGTCAGTCTCAGGTACACACTGGAGAATGATTGACATAAATTGTATTGATAGCAGGGCCTACATCAAATCTCCTAAGTGTACAGATAGCTAAAGATGAATAGTTGAAATGATGGCTCTTTAAATAGATCTGTAAAGTCAGATTAAAATTTCCAGTATTTCACTATTTCACATACAGCCTGGAACTCACTTCCTCAGATTCCTGCTTGCCCTTTTCTTAATACACTATAATTTGATACTTGGATACATTTTGATCCTCATAGCATTTAACTCTAAAAGGCTATGTTTCTAACTCATCTGTCAGCATCTTCTCACAGATACATTCCCTATGGCCATACTTCATTCTAAGCTTAACTTTTAACAAGTTTAAGATATGTTCAAAGAAAGACAAAATTTAGATCCACTTTTGTTTTTACTATTATCACCCTTAATAGTCAAACAGAAAAACATTTTATTTCCTTCAGCTTAACTTGTGTGTTTATGAAGTAATTACTCAATATATGTGTTTTTAAGATCATTCAACACAGTGTAAATTGGTATCTCCAATTCTGTTGCATCACTAAGAATGTTTCTGAAGAGTGGGACTTTGTATAATTATTTGGGTATGAAAAAAGAAGGGGTGCTGTATTTTGTGTAACTTAACAGAAGGGAGTAGTCTTGACTCTGGAGTGCAGATGAGACAAAGTAAGATGAAGAAATGGCTGGGTCACGTGAAATTACCCTTGGAGCCATTTTTTTTTCAGTTTGAATTTGGTATGTATACCATTCCAGAATTTTCTATACCATTTTTTCTTAGCAGAGAAATTTAACAAAATGCTATATACCATTACATGGACAACTTTTGTCTCTTATGGATGTGACCCATGCTTAAGTCAAATAAAATGAATAAATCTCATTTCTAATCATAATTTATTTTGAAGCATTGATTTGCAGTGCTTCTCTCAAAGAATCAGCAATCTAAAGTCATAATTCTACATTAGAGATAACTGATATACATCGGAAGGAAAAAAAAACTATAAATTTCATTTATAATAGGTTTTATCATTTGCTGACCCTCCTGCACAAAATTCCATTTTTTTCCATTATAATATCTAAACTGGAAACCCTCAAATAGTTTATTTACCCAGGTTTCATCTGAATATGTTAATATGCTTCTCAGGGAACCTGTAAACTTATTTTTCAGGGAGAAAAACATCAGTGGGATGAGCTTTTTGTTCATTTTGAAATATGTTCAAATATGTTGGAAATTAAAATGCTAACTTGTATTTATGAATAAGCTTCAGCACCTCTTACAAGACAGCTCTGAATATAGTTAGATGATTCTAATCACATTCAAGTTTACTGGATATATATCAAAACTGCCACATAGCAGATAACTGAGGGTCCAAGCCTACACTGAGTGTTTCAAAAATTGTGAAATGATCCCAAATTGTAATTTTGCATTATCTGTCAGTGACGAAAGGGAGGAATGTTTTTACTCTGATAAATTCATACCAGAATTATGTTCCTACAAGAGAGTGTAATAGAATTCACATTCCATTAATATTTTCTTGAAATTGTGATCTCTATGAATCTTATGTGCTTGGCATATAATATAGGTGCTCAAAAAAGTGTTGGTGGGCAAATGACTGAACAGAAGGAGGGAAGAAGGAAAATTATACTTAAGTATGTTAAGAGGTTGAAAGAGAGTACTGAGAGTAAGAATGCTATGCCCAAGGGAAACAATAACACTAACATGCTAAATTATGAAGCTGAGAGTATTAGAGTTTCAACTCTGCAACTTTTCAAAAGAGTGAATGTGGGGGCGCCTGGGTGGAGCAGTTGGTTAAGCGTCCGACTTCAGCCAGGTCACGATCTCGCGGTCCGTGAGTTCGAGCCCCGCGTCGGGCTCTGGGCTGATGGCTCAGAGCCTGGAGCCTGTTTCCGATTCTGTGTCTCCCTCTCTCTCTGCCCCTCCCCTGTTCATGCTCTGTCTCTCTCTGTCCCAAAAATAAATAAACGTTGAAAAAAAAAATTTAAAAAAAAAAAAAGAGTGAATGTGACTAAATCATTATCTTTTAACTGAGTTGAGTGACTATACATACTAAATCTATGGTTAGGACATCATCATAGAAAGCATTGTAATATGCAATATAAAAGATTGTTGAGGGACTTAAATGAAATAAAATGAAATAATGTATGTGTATAAATTTATTTATAGCTACAAAAGCCTATATAAATTACTGGTATTGTTATAAGAACATCGCTACAACTACTTCTCAGAGAACAAACCTGGTTTCTAAGAATGTAGTTAATCTTTCTTAAATCACATACAGGGTGTGATCCCATTGTCCCCAGGATTTGTAATTGTTCAAAACTTCTGACATAGCAATATTGAAAAGCTTACTTTAAGTTGTAGTTTATATCCAAAAATAACATTTATTATAAGTAAGTCATTATTTAATCTATCATGGAGGGAAAAACCCTACCAAGTAAACTTTGATACAGTATCTACTGTAAAGTACATTCTGATTTTAGAGATGTAAAATGCGAAAAAAAAGTTTTTCTTAGAATCTGTGAAAATAAGGCATTAAAGATTTTCTCTCTGAGAGGTTTTCTTTTCTTTTCTTTTTTTAATGTTTTTTAATTTGAGAGAGAAAGAGTATGCTCATGAGCGGGGCAGGGGAGAGAGAGAGAAGGAGACAGAGAATTCCAAACGGCCTCTGCCTTGCCAGTATAGAGCCTGACATGGGACTCGATTTCACAAACCCTGTGATCATGACGTGACCCAAAATCAAGAGTCGGACTCTTAACTGACTGAACCACCCAGGTGCCCCTGAGAGGCTTTCTTTATGGTCAAGTGCAGGAACCAGTTGACATGTATGTCTATTGTAAACACAAATGAAATATTTACTGAAGAGATGATATCTTGAAATTTAACCAGAGTAACCATTCTATATTCATCATAGAATGTTCTGTGAGAAAGAAATATTCAGAAATATTTTTAAAGCAGATGTTCCCATGAACTAAATGTGAAAGAAAATATACTTCAAAATTGGTAGAACATTACACTAATGATTCTGCCTTCTTGTCTTCAGAAAACAGGCCCAGTCACCATTATATTAGCTCAGTCTTCTCCATGAAGCTTTTCCTGATCTTTCCATCAGAACTGTTCTCATCTTCTTTTGATGAGAATCTGTGACAAATACCTGTAACAGGGTATTTCCCTCTTTGGATAAAATCTGCCTTGTGGCTTATTTATTGGAATACTTCATGAAACAATCTTTTTCTCTTTTCCATGTAAACATTGAGGATGGAGGAATTGCGAATATTCCAGATGTTACTTGAATGGATGTTTCTAGGAACTAGAGCAAAACCTTATATACAAAACCCCAGAACTCAATAGATAAAGAATCTTCCATAGACCTAGAATAGGAAAATATCCAAAAAAGACCAGGAAATGCTTATTTTTTTCTGATTTCAGCCAAAATACCTGAGATAATGAATTAAGTATGTCACTTCCCAAGCCTGTGTTGGTAAAACACTAGCTTTAGAAGATGGAAAGAGACGTTTAGTGGGAAAACAAGGCAAAAGGTTGTCAAATAAATTTAAATTTGGAAAACCGTATTTGGTGGGCACAGAGGAAAGAGGAAGGAATTTTAAAGTCAGACCAATTGCTTATAAATCTATCCTTTATTGTCCTCTTAGAAGTCTCCTCTCTTAAAAGGGGACAATGATGACTGTCTGATGGGTTTGTTGTGATTAAACGAGATGATGCACAGAGCATATGCCTGCCCTAAAGTGTCAGGAATACTGGGAACTGCCAATGGCTTCACCCCAGCTTTGTCATTCCTTTTGAATATTCAACACATAAACTTCTTTGACTCTTAGAACATATAAACAATCATGACTGATCCCCAGAAGGGCAGGTTACAGTTTGTTTTTTGGATGTCTCGCAGTTCTGCGAAAGTGGCTGAAGGGCCACCATGTGAAGGCATGGGGATCTAGAGTTCTGACTCTTGGCGAGCTTTCCTTTTATCTGTTTTCCTATCTATACACTGAGGACTCCAGTCAAGACCTGCCCTAAAGTCTACACTCATATACTCTTCAACAACTCCACTTTGATGACTAGCAGGTACCTGAATTTAACATGTCTAAAACCAAAATCGTGATTCTTCAAACCAGCCCAACTTACCTTCCCCCACTTCCCTATCTTACTGAATGGCAATATTATTCTTCCACATGTTCGGGCCCCAGATTCTTGAGTTGCACTCAACTTCCTTCTCTCACATCTTGCATTCAACTCATTAGTAAGCTATTTGGGATTTCCCTTCAAAATATATCCCAATCCCTTGAATTACCATCAACTCTACAATTTACATTCCAGTCCAAGGACTGTTGCAGTGACATCCTAATTGGGATTCCTGCTTCCATTTTACCTCCTTAAGTCTATTTAACTCACAGCACCCAGCGTGTTCCTTTAAAAAATAAGCCAGATCTTGAAGCTCCTCTGCTCAGAATCTGTGTTGGCCTCACATATCCCTTAGAGAAAACCCAGAGGCTTTGCTGTAGCATAAAGGTCTATCTAATCTTAGATTCTGTTCCCACTCTGACCTTTTCTTCCACTTACCAGCTCAATTCTAGTCACCCTAGCCTTCTTGTGGATACCTAAGTGCTCCAAGTTTGTGCCTGCCACAGTAACTTTCAATAACTAGTTCCTCTACCTAGAACTTCTTCTCCCAAAAGCTGTATGTGTTGCACCTCACTTCTTTCTGCTTTCTGCTCAAATGTCTGACACAGGAAGGACCTCTCTGTTCACTAAAATGGCTTTCCCATATGCCTAGCTAACTTTATCTGCTTGTTTTCTAAATCTTACCACCTCCTACCATAGTATGTATTTATTAATAAATTGTTTTATTGCCTGTACATATCCTAAAATTTAAAAAAGATGAGAGCTGGGCATGTCTGCTTTGTTCAAGGTTATATCTCTATAGTGTCTACAATATGCCAGGAACATAAAAGGTACTCAGTAAGTATTTGTTAAGTGAACAAATGAATGAAAAATGAATCAAGATTCTGGTTAAGATGATTCCAAAGAAATAAAAATAAAAGTGTTCTGCTGCCTAAGAAAGATTTTTCAAAAATCATGAAAACCTCTTATTCATCCTTAGGTTGATGATACCCTTTTGAATTGAAAATATATTTAGGAAGTACAATATACTTAGCTAGAATTTTTAAATTAATTTTAGCAGACAGAATATACAATAATAATACCCATTTTTAATATGTGCAAGACAGAAAACAGAATGAATGTTCTTTGTATCCAATGTCTTTCTAATGTTTTTAATCAGTTTTGTAAATCATTAACAGCATACAGCAAGGATTTAATGAATGTTAGCTTTTACTGTGTATACATAATTTCCTTCTCTATGCATGTGTTTTGTTTTTTGTTGTTTTTGTTTATTATCCTTTTTAGATATTGGAGATATAGTGAAGAAATGAAGACCATGGATCCTGGCTATCCCAAACCAATCACCGTCTGGAAAGGTATCCCTGAATCTCCTCAGGGAGCCTTTGTGCACAAAGAAAATGGTATGCAGCATATGCATTATATATTTCATGAGTTTACAAAATATTTTAATAATGCATTCTAATTTTTCATTATGAGAGATTAAATCATTAGAAAATACCATACTAGGGCCATAATATATTTATGTGAACTTTCCTTCGTAAATTTATGCTTTATATTATGCTTCAGATGTTTTTTTTTACCTCAGCTTATTTTAGTTTATAAGAAAAAAATGAAGGTAATGTTTTAAAATGAAGGGTGTGGATACCTTCGAAGTAACCTCGCCTATTTTTCTATTAAAATTACTAGAAAGTTAAGAGCAGACATATATAGGACAGGAGCTGGTCACAAGGAAGGTACGTTATAAGTATGGCCTGAGACACAAAGACATCCAGCAATTGTGCATGCTGAAGATGTTAATTTTTAATGCGCACTTTTGGCTTAGAGTGTCAGCAAACAGGGAAGATCCCAACTCAATACAGTCAGGCTAAGTGGCTGAATGATTGCTCAATAACAAGAAGCAGATCAGAGACCTGCCCGTGTTCCTTGCTCTCCATCTCAAGATTTGAGTTTCAGCCAGGTCCAAAGTAGAAAGTTAGCCAAGCGACGGAAAATCCATACACTCCTATCTGTTGGTATATGTAAAATCTGAACATTTCTCTCCTCATTCAGAGATTAGTACATAGGAATAAACCATAATAATAATTAAATATTCCAGAACAATACACAGTATTCCAGAACAAAGGAAAGAGAAATAATTCTGAAATACATAGAAAAAGCACACCATAAGAAAATGATGTACCATTTGGGTCCTCAATAGCATGAAAGTCTGTAACATATACGCAACAAGAACAAAATAAATATCACTTGCAGGAACAAAATTAAATGTGTCGGATGAGGAAAGAACAAAAAAGTTTACTGAAGAAATAGGAGGAAAATGAAAATCAACACCACCACTGAAAACTGTAATTAATCATCAGCATATTGCCAGAGTTGAAGACAACTATACACTGAGTGTAACCCTGAAGGAACTGAGACCTGGAATGAATAAATACCAATCAGAAAAGTCTAAGTACACAAACTGTATTATGACCCTTGTCATATGAAGTGATATACTACATGCTCTATGAGAGTACCCCACAAGTAATATAGTGTAGGCGGAGACAAAGTCAGAAAGAACCTAGAAGCTCTGATCATATAACTTGTTGAGAATTATAGGGTTTTTTTGTATATTCTATTGGTTCATAGAATTAAAAGACCAAGTTAAAATAAAGCCAGTATGTGATAAAAGCAGAAATGAACAGGAAAGGGCAGATAGAAATGAAAACATATCTTTCAAAAGGTTATCAATAAAAAAATGAGGGAAGTAACAGTGCAGCCACATTGGAGGCTTGTAAAACCAGATCAAAATAAGTTCAAAACCTCAAACTATACAGATGAATTTGAAAAGGACAAAGGAATGAAAGAAATAGGTGAAAAATGATCACATGGAGGCCGAAAATTGAAATTACCCCTACGAATTTTAGGTGTCACCGAGGAAGAAGCTAGAGGAGAGGAGATTTCTTGAGGTTAAATTAAAGGACTTTTATTAAAGCCCAGATAAAACCAACTCTAGGTAATATTTACAGAAGTCTTACCACTGCTCTAGACTGTCTTCAGTAAAGATTATCACATAGTATACAAAAATATTGCAAAGAAAATTCAACCGAGATCTCACTGGTTATTACCTCTAGAAAGTTTGATAATAGTTTCTCGTTCCTTATCTTTGTTTTATTAACTTTCTAAACTGAGTCTACCTTTTATAATAAAAATAACTTTTAAAATAAGTAGTAAATTGTTTCACAAGATTGAAAAAGTACACATAATCTTTTTTTTTAAGTTTATTTATTTTGAGACAGAAAGAGAGTGCAAGTGTGGGAAGGGCAGAGAGAGAGGGGGAGAGAGAGAATCCCAAGCAGGCTCCGCACTATCACTGCAGAGCCCAACATGGGGCTCAAACTTATGAACCATGAGATCATGACCTGAGTTGAAGTCAAACGCTTAACTGACTGAGCCACCCAGGCACCCCTGAAAAAGTACACATTTCCTCACCACATTAACTTTTCATTTTCCCTGCTTCTATTTACAAGGCCTCTAATATCTGAGATCTGATCAGATTCTCTGGGGATAAATCATAATTATATTAAAAAAAATCTTCTTGATGCCCCCTGTCCCATGGTTTTTCATATTCTTTTCCATCTGAATATTTAATCATATTCATTCTGTATAAATCAGTGAAATTGTGCTAAAGAGTATATTCTGAACTGAATTAGCTCTTTCATAAATAGTTTCTAAACAAGTATGAAGCAACACATCAAAATTGTTTAAGTTAGAATACATAATTATATTCTTTTGGTTATATTAATACAATTAACAAAATACTATCAGTTTTCACCCCTGCCAAAATTCCTACTCAATTTTATGTGTCCTACAAAACAGGACTGAGACTACCAAGATCATATTCCTATGAACATTTTTCCCACTCTCTACCCACCTCAAAGGTCAATTTCAGAAGGGGGAAAAAAACAAGTTTTCTTCTATTCAGAATTTCGAGGCTTCTCTTTACATAGTAAAAAAATAATTTTGTAAAATACTGACAAAGAACATGTTGGGAAAAATCAACGCTTACAAATGACTAAAACCTACAGATGAAACTGCAATATATCTATGTTTTCTGGACCTCTCCTGTCCAGTCCCCTCTTTGATTTGACTTCAACATTGAGTCACTCTTCATCTTTCAGGCTCTCCTCCTTGAATATCCTTTTTTGCTTACCCTATCCCTTGCACTCAAAATCTCATAATAATCAGCTTATATGCTCATTATCCGCTCTGATGTAAACTCTTTGAAGACAGTCACACAGTAAACATTCAATAAATATTAGTTGTATAAATTAATTTTATGTCTCCCATTACTCTAAAAATTCACTTCCTGGAGGAGATATCTCATTTATCTGAAACACTTGTTCTGTACAATAGCAATACTAAATGATCTGGAAGGCCTTGGTCTGTCAACAGCAAAGTCTCCTCTTTTCATTATCTACAGATGTCATGCTTGTAGCTTCTTACCTTAAATTCATAGTTTACACAATTTCTTCCCTTGGATTTGTGTATGAAAGATGAAAAGTTCAAATTATTAAGTAAACAAATTTGTATTTGTAGTTTGACTCAAAGTAATTCCCCATAAGTCTATGCGCATGGTATTTGATAGTCATAAAGTTAAAGATGATAGAACACTGAATGTTTTCTCTGGTTTATCCTTCTGTCAATGTAGGAATTTGTTCCTTGGAATCGTCTCCTAGTGGTAATCTTTAAAAAAAAAAAGTCTACAGATTCAGCAATTCAGCTATAGGTTTTTGAAGAGTGCGTTTTATATTATATGCCTCCCTATATACCTACTGGTATTAATTTTGCCATTTTTATCAATGAAATATGAATACTTGGTGCTATTTATTGAATGCCTATCATGTATCAGTTGTGCTACATAAATTCATTATCTAATTTAATTGTCCAACATAAATAACTTTTTATGTAATTATTATTTATTAATGAGGAAACTGACATCAGCTAGTTTAAGTAGCTTATTCATGATCATAAGAAAGGTAAGATTATATATTTGAGGTTTGAAACTAGAACATTCTAGCCCCACTGAATGTGCTATAATATACTATCTCCAAAGAGGAAAATTTAACACCATTCTCTACATTATATCATTAAGGTAACTGATTATCTGTCAAGTCTGGCTTAATTTTTCATCATGTCACGCTAGACAAATTCAGGCTTTCTCAGAATGTAGCTTCCTGAGCCATCATCCTCCTGGTTTTCGCCTGTAACCATCTAAACAGTTTTCTCATTGTCCTGTCTACTCTTAGTTTCTGAAAACACAGCAATATAAATGAGATTTGAGTCATAAAGAATATAGTGGAATGATTTCTTCTTAGCATTTATTTTTTGACCATGTTTTAAGCAAGAACAAGTTTTTAACACATACTAAAATTTTAGTGAAGAATCACTGAATTGCCTCTCCCTCAAATTGTTTCTATGTTAATTGCCATCAAGGCATACCACCTAGATATTCTATATTTTCTCCTTATAAAGTGCACTTATAAGGTAAATGCAAGATTCTACTTTTAAACTGTTGCATTTCATTTTGCTGATTGAAGCCCTACTTTAGCCTGATTCTTGATTCTGTTGATTTGCTTTAGTCCCTACTCCCCATTCTCACCCTGGGTTAAAATATACAAGTGAAATTCAAACACATATTTCCACAAGATTCAGTTTATTCATTCACATTTATTAAACACTAATTAACTTCTTACTAATAAATATATCAGAGTGGAAAACAGAGAACACATAGGCACTGTCATCCAGGAACATCTACTAAGTTAGAACAAGGCAATTATGGTGGACAATGTCTCATTACATTCTAGGATTAAGCAATAGAAAAGTCACCAGTAAAATCCAGTCAAATATGAGAGAAGAAAAAGCTGTCACATAATACATTACAGCCCCACTGAATTCTTTCTCAGAATTTCTCAAAAAATGGTAATTTGGGTAAGAATTCATCTCAGGTTGCTATTCTTATTAGCATAACATCTACGACAGTGTAACATCAAAGCTACTCTCAAAAAGGAAGAAAAATGAGTACATCAACATTTCTTCAACCAGGTGCTATTTCATAAGTGGGGAAACAAAACCAGACCGACATTATTGAGTGAGATGAATATTGTGGGATCAAGGTTTGACAGATTTCTATTACCATGATTTCAGGCCATTTCTTTTCAAGTATTTTTATTATTTAAATTCTATGGACTAGATATGTTACCTCATAACAAATATATTCAGTAAACTACAATCCTACTCCTTTATGTGGAGTGCGCTACTATAAAATTTGGCCTGTATAAATGGAAAAATGGAAACTTCTGAACTTTTGCGTCGTACCCAGTAGGTTCACAGTAATTAGCTTTGACTAAAAATTAAAGATGAGGACACTTCCAGCTGTTGGTTTCCAGTTTATAAATATAAGAAGTAAATTCACCTGTTTTGAAGGTCTGTTTAATTCTAAATCAATGCCATTATTCAACAGTGATTGTCTAATGTACTATTATCTGGCAAGTCTTCAACGTTTCTTCATCCAAGCTTGTTGAGTAATTACATTGGATTTCATTAGTGTGATCAAATACCAGCTCCCTGCTGAAATATTTGAATCTACATACACCTGCTTTCACTTGGCAAGTTACTCTGATTGCAAAACTGCCCTTCGAAACTAAAAGCACCAGCAGATTTTTATGGCATTGAACAGAATGATTTCCAAAATGAAGTGACCTGAAGTGCTGGTCTCTCCGAGATGAAATTTTTGGAAAGGTGTCAGAGTTTTTTTGTTGCATGGGTGTTACCTCTCACACCTGTGATGTTTAATCAAGAAGCATTTGTTAAAAGAGATCTCTAAAGGACACAGTTTTAGGAAAACCTTTAAGTATTCAGGCTCCAGAACTAGATCAAGATTTAAATTCTGCTTTCACCAGGACTTGGACATATTATTTTATCTCTGAGCCTCGGTATCTTTGCCTGAAAGTATAGATGCATAATTCCACCTGACAGAATGGTTATGAGTATTAAAATATGTCATTTACTGAGTTTTAAACACAGTACTTCTTACATAATAAGTGCTCAATAATACAGGTTAAAGAAAACCATCATAAATGATTATTAGGCCTACTATTCAAAACAGCTCCCAAAATAAAGTTTTTAATTATAGCATTAAAACATTTCTTCTTGGCTTCTTGAATTTTATCTCAAAGTAAGAATTAAGTCCAATGAGTGTGAGTGTAGTCACAAAGAAACTTGACATGAAGAAGCTCTAGATGAAAAGAACTTTTTTTTCCCCAATTAAAACAACAAAAATTGAGAGAACAGCCCTAAACACACACACACACACACACACACACACACACACACACACACACACCAGCTTTCAAAGTCTATTATCTGCATCCATAATGTTTTGGAACAGAAAGCATATGTACTGCTAGTTACATGAGCTTTCCACAGACCACCTCCTCCCCCATGAAATATGTTACTTGGAAATATTAAAGATAGAATTGTAGATTGATACTCTACTTTATTAATCCTTCACTATATAAGTAAATAAGAATGTTAAACGACAAGGACAAAAGGAGAAGGAAGAAATTGGGCATGATGTAGAACCAGAAATAAGGTTAGTGCAGAAATACTCTAAATACTTATTTACTTGCTGAGATTTCCAACAGGCAAAGGAAAACATCCCTATAGTTTTATGACTTACGAATCGTGATGATTTCTCGTCCAAATGACAAAAGCAAACCTATTGTTTAGGTACAACTGCTTCTGATACTAAGATGACTAGAAATTTCCCCTGAGGTGTTTCATGGAGAGGCCTCCTCATCATGTATTGTACAATGTCCTGTCGACAGCGGTCAGCGGGCAAACAGTTCTTCAGTTTATAAGGCTGTTTCAGCATCTTTTAACATAGGTTGATATTATCACTCTGATGTGTAATTCTGAAACAGCAACCTTATAAGTGAAAAATAAGGTCAAGTTCTCTTTCCAGACTAGGAGTAGATGTGTACAGCATGATCTTTCAACATTCTGCTGTAGATACTTTGGCTCTTGGCTAAGCTTTCCATAGGCATTAGAGGGCACAATTCCTACAGCATATCGGCCAGATTCATTTCAACAGGTGGCTGAGCTGAAGATGTGTTCTTCCTACAAAAACTGAGGGGCCTTCACATACATCATTTACAAAGTAGCCTAATTATAATGTAAATCTAACTGAACTAAAATTTCTATCCATATACACTTTCAAAATAAGTGGTACCCATCTGTGTGTGTTTCCCCCTCTAGGCTTTACGTATTTCTACAAAGGCAAGGAGTACTGGAAATTCAACAACCAGATACTCAAAGTAGAACCTGGATATCCCAGATCCATCCTCAAGGATTTTATGGGCTGTGATGGACCAACAGACAGAGATAAAGAAGGACACAGCCCACCAGACGATGTAGACATTGTCATCAAACTGGACAACACAGCCAGCACTGTGAAAGCCATAGCTATTGTCATTCCCTGCATCTTGGCCTTATGTCTCCTTGTATTGGTTTACACTGTGTTCCAGTTCAAGAGGAAAGGAACACCCCGCCACATACTGTACTGTAAACGCTCTATGCAAGAGTGGGTGTGATGTAGGGTTTTTTTTCTTTCTTTCTTTTCCAGGAGTTTGTGGTAACTTGAGATTCAAGACAAGAGCTGTTATGCTGTTTCCTAGCTAGGAGCAGGCTTGTGGCAGCCTGATTCAGGGCTGACCTTTCAAACCCAGAGGGTTGCTGGTCCTGCACATGAGTGGAAATACACTCATGGGGAAGCTTCCATGATGCACAGTATCTGCCGTTCTTCAGTCCTTTGTCTTTCTTTGTCATTCAGTTCTAGGCCTTTCCTCTGCACGCTCAATGCCCAGTAAATTTTCAGGATTAACTAAAGAAGAGGAAAAAAAGAAGAAAAGATTCTTCTTAAAGGTTTCTAATATTATTTTCCTTCTGAAGTCTGAGCCCATATCTGGGGGAAAAAAAAAGCAAAATGGAAAACCCATGAATTTTGCTTTAAAGCAAAGAAAAAAAAAAGTTAAACAAAAAACCCACAATTGAACTTTCAGGAAAGTGTGAAGACCCAAAACAGCTTTGTCTCCAAAGAAGATAGCTCTCTGACTGCTATGGATAGTCTCCTACACTTCATTTTTGTCAGGTGGGAGATCTGGAATATACATGCAGGACTTTAGACTGTTGGGACAGCCATTTTCCAACAAACAAGGGGCCAAAATATCTGCAATATAGTAACAGCCTTAATAATAATACATCCATTTTTCGTTTTATACAGCTGTTCTCAGCTATGTCCTCAATGTTTCATCACATTTATACTCATAGCTATATTCAAACAGGACCTTTTGATTGTTTTTGAAGTGTTTCTAATCCCCTTCCTGCCACCTGACCCCTGCATCATTGTGATAATCTCCCCAAGTTGTATTAGGCCATTGCCCCAGGCCTTCCATGGGTCTGTCAGAAATATTCATTATAAGCAGAGCAAGAAGCAGTATGTCTCCAAAGTGGTTTAAAGTGACAGTTATTTTACAAGGATATGTGACACTAGTAATACATTGGTGTAACCCTTTGAGAACTATCAGATCAGCTTTCAGAGTCTTAGGCTTGTCAGTCTTGCTGTCTGGTAACTTACAGAACTGGGCAATGGTAAACACAGGCACAGGTTCAAGAAGTTCAGGTTTTTAAAAAAGATATCCTATAACCCCATGTAATTTTTAAGAGATTTACGGTACTACATAAATGCATTTATAGCAAACAGAAATGATGTTACTTGCCAAAAAATTTTCTGGCAAATAAAAAGATATTTTATTAAGAAAATATAAGAGTGAAATTTTATTCGAAGAAGTGACCATGATAGCCTAAGTCTGTTTTTTTTATTTTTCTTAGACATATTGAATTTCTGTTTTAAGGTCCATTGCATGAAAATTCAATTTGCCTTGGTACATGCAGTTAGCATTGCCATTTTACAAATGATTTAAAATGATGACTCTGAGATTGCATGAATATCTCTAGTACATTACCTATTGCATGTCAACCATAGTTCTCAAAGGGTTAGTGTGGCTTCTGGCATTTAGCCATCCATTTGATCACTGACAGAGCCAAGAGACCACCAAAGCATTTCATTGTTGAGTGTAATTTGTCCTAACAGCAGTATTGTCATTTTCATGTGACCTGCAGAGCAGGTTTGTATCAATATTTTTTTCCTAGAGAAAAGTCAGCAACTGACAGACCTCTTTATTGATTTTTAGGAGCTGCTTCTTGCAGTGAAAGGCTTTACAGCCACTGGGCTGTGAACTTATTAGAGATGGTCAGAACGAACGCACCCCATGAGTCAGACATTGGCTTTGTGTGAAAGCCAGCTTTTGAGGGGATTAGCTTTTGAAACAATGAACAGCTTGCCTTGAACTTGATTATTGATCTGTTGACTGTCATTAACAACAACTTAAACATTGTCTTCTGTGAAAATTTTCCTTGAAGAGTCCTGTCTATGTCTTTGCCCTTTGACCTTTAACTTGCAAACTGGCACAAACTGAAGGAAATCTGGTATTGCTTCTCCTTTGGAGTGTTAATTGTACTCTAAAACCCTAGTAAGCATGAGCTGTTTCCTTAGAGTAGAGAGAGAGAGAGAGAGAGAGAGAGAAAGAGTGTCGACGGTGGTTCTGTAGATGGACACTTTGCAATTTACATGCACACTCGAAAAATGCCCTGTAGGTAGAAGTGACTTTTAATTTTCCTTTAATATAATTTCAAGTCTAAATTCATCATTTTAAGTACAAATATAAAACTATAGGGGATAAACAACAACAACAAAAAACTCTCAAAATACTTGAATGGCCAGTGTGGCTTTTATATAAAGCAAGAATTTTATACTAGTGAAAATTTCTTACTCATTTGCTAATAATACATATTTCCAGATGATTTTTAATGAGTGTAGGTACACACATTCTTATTTGGAAATGGATAGTTTGGCTGCCTTGAATTTCTATTTATACTCAACATAGCATGAAAATTAGAATGTCTTTCGGTTAAACAACATGTTTATGATTTGGTTTGGGAAAATATTTTGTAATCCCGGGTGGCATGTTACAGAGCCTTGCAGGTTATTTCTTACAACCTGAACACGTATGACGTAAGGCTAAGAAAAAAGAACAGTTAAAAAAGAGGAATGGCTTTACAGTAAAACAGTATGTAATGCAAACTGTATTTTGACAGGATATCAGAGATTATGTACATGAGGGCCAAGAAAGCATGGGGAGAGGACCAAAATCAGGCCTGTAGCTTCACTTCAGTGCTTCCATTCCAGATGATGCTGATATTACAAAGAGTTAGTCACTTATATTGAGCATAGAGGACTATCTACATAAGCTCATTGATATAGTGTTTGCTTATGAGAGGGTTTAATCCTTTTAGGACCTTGATGTCAAGAAAAAAGATGACTGGAAATTGTATTTTGCTAAACGTAGAAATGAGGACTAAGTCATTTGGGGACGTGAGTAAATCATTGAGGAATTCCATCGACCTGCATTGAACATTGATTTTTTTTTTCTAAAATGAGAAAGAAACTGAAGAAACAATCTTTTGCCTCTTTACTCATTTGTCACAGTATCCTGATCCATCAGAAGACTATAAGTATATAAGGGCTAGAAAATAACCATAGCATTAAGAAAGGAAGGACTCTGACATTATGCTTGAATTCTAGGAATGTCATGGCTAAGTGCTGGGTCATATTTACTTCAATGTGAGATGAGATTTGTGTGATAAGAAAAAAAAACATATACAGCTTCTCTCTTTACTAGAACAGTTACAATTTCAGGAGTGAGACTACAAGAGATGAGAAAATATTAAGCTCAATATAACCACAAACCTCACGATTCTATTTGTTTATCGTACACAGGGCACTCTGTGGGAATGGTTGCTGACTCTTCTTCCATTTGGGGTTTGGAAAAAAATCTCGATCTTCTTGGAATAGTGAAAGGGAGAGCGACCAATTGGTCTAGCACATAAGAACAGTGATTCAAAAACATCGTGGAATAAATTTCCATGGGTCAACAACATAATGTACCAGTTCAGTATCAATAGAAACATGCAATCTATGAAATATTTTTCATCAGACCATCACTAATAGCATGGAAAGTTCTAACTTCGGGTTTCTCAAATTGCAATCAAAACACATTCATGATCACAAAACAAAATTCTCCTTCTGTTTGATTATTTCTCAATACTTTAATATAGACACAAATGTAAACAAGGTAATGTTCCTTACATAAATGAACTATATAGTTTATAATTTTAGCCAAATATTATTGTTCTGTATATTATTAACTGGACTGAAATGAGGTATTAAAATAGTCAATCAGACTGTATTCCCTGTAAAGCAGTAAATCCACATCAGACCGTAGAGGAGGTTGTGAATTTAACTATCAACCCCTTTTAGAACAAAGTGTCTACTGACATGGCAATCAGAACAGGTGAATACAGAGACTCTTTACAACTGCAGAGATACCATAGATAAATTAGAGAACATTATATGATACTAGCAAAGACAACTTCTGTTATAAATCAGAGGGCAAGGCTTTTCTGAATCAGATGTAATAAATTACTAAGTAATAATTTACAGAAAATAATTACTAAGTAATAAAGAATAGAGACTGATTTACTGAAATAAGCAAGTGTTACTTTTACTAGTCAGATTGCTTGTGATCTTTTTCTATTGACACAATTGGTTTCATATACGGTATACTTATTTTTATTCCCTTTCTGTGGGTGATTAAAAACTCAGTGCGGTGGATGAGAACATTGCCGAACTTCACCGGTAGTTCCAATATGTGGATGATGTGTATATACTGAATCCTAGGTATAGTAATATAATATTTCCAAGTTCTGCATATTATGCTGATATCTCTAGTATGATACAAATACATGCCCACACTTTGTGAATCTTACAGTAGAATAACAAATGTGTCCATATTGACTAAATTCAATGTGCTGATGAGAAATGGATGTTATAATCAAGTAGACTGAGTTAACACAAGAGTCATGAAAAGATCTTTTTTTTTTTTTTAAGTTTTGGAATTATTTCCAGAAACTAATAAAGGCGGTGATTTACAGATAGTATTGAGTCTGTGAGATTGTAACATATACTGAAACAACCTCGTGGATGGTGGTGAAATCTTTTTCAGTAAAACATAGCAAAGAGTTCATTTAATTTTTGATGCTCTCAGGAGCACATTCCAAAATATCACAGATGTCAAACGGAACATGCCATCTGAAGCAAAAATGTTAAATTCAGATAAGCTATTTATAAATAGCTGTGAATACAATCTCAGCCAATATATGATATCGCAGAAGGTTTCAAGTCAATAATAGAGGGTCTAACCATTTCGTTACATTTCATGCACCTTCATGATACTGATTTATTGTGACCACAGGTTATAACTGGCAGAGGATATGTATCTATGTTTTAGGTTACCTGTTGCCTAAGAGGAAATCATAGCTACATCAGAAAAGTTTTATAAGTTATATTTTAAAAATTAGTACTTTATATAGTAAAGAAAACCGCAACCAGACATAGCACCACACCATAAATATTAAAATTAAATATTATATATATTAAATATAATGAAAATGGAGGAAAAGGAAAAATGAGTGTTTTGTAAAATATAAAAACATACTATAGCACTCCTTAATACAACTGGAAATCTTACTTTAGCAAGTATTAGAACTAGAGAAAAATGCAACTTCAAGCTCTCCATACTAGTCATGGGTATGTGACATATCAATGTGTATAATTAACCAGTGGTCTTTAGATGTTACCCTGCATAAACACATCTCATACTAATGCACTGCCTTATAGGCTGAAAATGTCAAAAGTTAGGTGTTCAGTAACCTCAATTGGAAAGATTTAGAATGTTAGAATCTCCTGAGAAAAGCCACTTTTCTAGGATAGACATTTACCTCGGTAATCATATAACACAAACACTTGGCATAGTAGCAAAGAGCTTGCCTTTGTGTTCTAATCGTAACCTTTGTCTTTCTGTCCTACTCAAATGATTTTTTGCTTCCACTGGTGTCATTTTGAAATGATGCAGAGATATTTCAGGTCAATTGAATAACAGTTACAAATATCTCTTTCAATATGATATACGTATGTCTCCTTTGAAATTTAAACCAATAGTATCTAAAGCCTAAGAGTGAACGCTGATCTGAACAAATGCTGACAAATTCACAGAAATTGGGTGGAAGATAGATAATTGTAAAATTTGTCAATTTTCTGGCGGAATACTAAAGTAGCAGCCTTCAATTTTAAACAATTTGTGAGCTTATAAATGGACAGAGACATGCATCTTCTGTTTCGAACAATGCTAATTCTTTATATGGAGTAAGGGTATAAGATCATGAGTGCTGTAACAAAGCACGTCACAGACACTCAAAACTAAGCTCTTTAAGGAAAATGAGGGCATACCCAGTTAATTCATGGTCAGTGCATAAGAATAAAAAACATATGAAGGATATTTATTTATGAAGCTTTCTGAAGATTCTATGCCTTTTCAATTTAAAGAGCAGTGTGTCTTAAAATTTATCTTATGTTAACATTGGACTGGCGATAATATTCAAGTTTTCACTCAGTGTGTCTTTACATTCAAGGGCACACTGGGCATCGTAGGACAAATACATCATAAACTAGAATGTTGTGCTGATTACATAACTTTGCCATGTGCTCTTCTATAGAGCTGGATTTATATGCCCTTAAGAAGGGAGACGAAAATCAGTTAAATAGAAAAATGACCATATGATAATTGTATCATGTGAGGCCACTTAGCTTCAGAGCAAGATGTTATTAACCCTCATTTCCACGTAGAAAAACCTGAAGAAGAGAATGGTGAACATGAATAAAATGATTAACTTTTGACTTGTGAAGATGTTTCTTGAGTATTTTATCCACTTGTTTTTCTCCTTGAAAAAAATATCACACAGAATACAGACATATCTGTAGCACTTGGTCTGTAGCTAGATCGGATCCCAGGCATAACATTGTTTGACACAGGCCTTTTTATACATGCCTCATATACGATGAAGCTTTGGTGAGATGTGTCTGCATGGTAGAATGCTTTTTCCTAGGCTAGGATATGGTGCTGCTTATACTTGCCACCTTTTGTACGAATATATGTTTCTATGTTGGCCTGTCTTGCTGAGATATGGATGAATAAAGCCTGGTGTGAGCTGTCTATTTGCAAAGTCACTAGAATGCATGTTTCATTTGTTCTTTTGTAATGCCAGTTTGGACTTGCTCCCTCTCTATACATTGACAACCCAGTTGTGAAGGTAAAATGTAGTTTCCTTGAATGAATGAATGATTCAATCCTTAAACCAATGTCTTATTTTTGCTTACCACTGAAATACTATCACAGAGGCCACATTATTGCCTGTCTTCTCACAGCTCTTTAGTATGTACTATTGCCTGGGTAAAATTAGGTTTTTGCCTTTTTCGTCACTTCTTTTGTATCTGACGTGGAATACGTTATTCCTTTGTATGTTCATAAATACAAATTTTCACAATCTTAGTTACTTTGTTACTTCCAAACAAACCTGGTTTCCAAACCAGGATGATTGTGTGTCTGGTTTTTCTGCTCCTCCAATCCTGAAATTATTTGTTTGCTTTCTGTGAACACACAGACGGTTGGGAGGGCTATACTATTTTGTGTCGTCTTTTGCAGTCTGTGCCTATATTTGCATCCCTTCCCATTTCCACCTTGCCCTTCTTTTAGTTACAGATTTGATTTCCCCTTCCATCTATGAAAACCAGAATTGAGCAGCACTGTACATCAGACTTGGTGCCTGGAAACTCTGTCTTTGTTCCTCAGTAATTTCCTTCACAAGTTTCACGCAAAGACAGTCCCAGTCAATTTCACACACCTTCCAATCTCTTACGTTGGATGCTAACTTTTTTAGAGTTATTCCCCTGAGAAAAGTGAAATGCTGAGTATGAAGGCTGTTGTCTGTTGATAAGCCAGCTAAGGAAGTTTGCTTTTGGAGAACGTTTCTTAAATAATTATACAGGAAAGTAAATACCATAATAGAGTGTTCTGCTTAAGGTACATCATGAGTACAAAAAATGCCTACAACCTCAGTTCTTTGGTCTATTTGCCTTTATGTGTAAATTACATAAATCACATGTATATTATAAAGAGAGTGAATAAGAGAATAAGGGGTATTACAGCGGCAGCATTTTGCTGCGTTGGTTTTGACTGCATCAGCATTTCTATTGTGAACCTCTATTTTCAGGGGTTTTAGAGACTCACCCATAAAAATTTGCTTCAGGCTTAAAAGTCTTGAAAGATTTTTTTTTAGGTATATAATTTTAAACAAATATATCTTGTTTTTATATTAGAGGAAGGAAATAAATGGAGTTTACTAGTTCAAATTTACGCTACTATAACTTTTAATAAACTTAATTTTTTATCAAAAACATAAAATCTAATTAGTCCATAGTCTATTGATGGTTTTTAAAAGAATCAATTATTGATACTGAGAAAATTGCCTGCTTCGTCAGTGTACTAACCTTTCTTCAAAATGTTTTAAAATCTGTATACTTGTATTAACATTATCTTGATTCCAGTAGTGGATCAGTATGATAATGAACAGAATTTATGCCATCCATATGAGCTATCTGGTAATACAGATTTGGAAGTATATAGTGTGTGTGTGTGTGTGTGTGTGTGTGTGTGTGTGTGTGTATACATATACATACACACAGTGTGTGTGTGTGTGTGTGTGTGTATGTATGTATGTGTGTGTGTATGCCCACATACACACACACATACATATTTAACAGAATAAGGGGAAAATGCTCCCATACATTTAGTTTATCAAATAAATACCGTATACTATATTAAAAAATAATTGCACATACATTTGTCTTTCAGAGCCAGAATGAGATGCAAGCAATTGCAAAGGAAAGTTGTCTCTTGGGTAAACAATAGACATTTTATAGCTTCTTATGAAAACCATTTTTCCTTTCTATATTGTGGTTATGGGAAATTAAAAGAATGTAATGCATATAATTAATGCAGACTTTATTTAAATAACATTAAAATATGAAGCAGAGAGAAACATTAGGAAATTAAATATTTAGGTTATTATCTTTTGGTTTGCTGACAATACTTTGCCTTTATTTTAATTCCCCATGATATTTTCAGTTCTGGAGAGGGTATTAAAATCTAACTTTAAGCTTCTGGATTGTTCACATTACACTCAACACTACTTCATTAAGTTCTTGATAATATGTAGTCTTCTGTGTGCAAAGAAAGAAATAAATAACACATTTATTTGCTGAATGAGCTTTAAGATTTGCAAGTTGTTAGTGGTTTTTTGCCCACACAGGATTCTATACATTTATAACATCTTAAATCTGGCATATAGATATATATATATTTTTTCAGATAGCTTCTACTGACAAACACAAAGCTTGTTTGTGTGCAAATATAAGGCTAAATAAATGGTGCTAAAGTGTATTATGACTGTCAGATATAATCAGGCAAAATTTTGTGGTGCTTAAATTAATTTTTTCATTGATTTTATTGATCAATGCATTGAACAGTGTTTATTATTCACAAGTTGTCTTTTATTAGTAAAACAAGGCCTCATAGCACATTGTTAAATAAAATGGTTGACTAGTCTATGTAACAGCTCACCAAGCTACTATCTCTTCAACTCCTTATAATGTTGCGTCATTAAAGGTCAAGGGGTCATGCTATTAATCTCATCGCTGCAGACCATTAACATGACTGAACTTTTCCACAAAGTACTTATGTTTACAATGCTATAACCCTTTGACTGCTGCGGCAACCTTTAACCACACAAATGTCACAAGCTAGAATCATCAGCATGGTTCTTGCCATGGCAATCAAAGAGTTAAGGGCTGTGCAGTGATTTGTTTTGTATTTATTAATTTATATTTATTTTGTTTCCATTCAAGGAGGGGATTTTGGGTGGGGCAGTTTTTGTCTGCTGTAAGTGTCTTAACCTAGGGAAGGGTTAAATGGCTTTTTATACTATTGCATCTTCTGTATTTACCATCAATTCATTGTGTTGTAATTAAAAAAAACTGTCAATAAATAAGAGAAAAGAAAACAGTTCATAGATATTGTGGTTTTACTCAATGAATGATATACATGCATTTATGACTAATATGGAGGCTGTGATGTATAGCAGCCTGCACTCTGTCTTCCTAATCGATGTGAAGCAAAATGACAACCCTAAAATAATTTAGGCCAAAATTTCCTGTGTGTTTGCCTGAATCATCAAGTATATTAAACTAGCCACATCAACTGGAGAATTGTTTAACAACCAACTAGATGCATGTGACTGGCCAAGGACAGGAGCAGGAAGAATCACTGCATCAGATATATTTCAGGCCAATACCCATGAACATAGGCTATGTTAAAATGTCATCACCACTTGACAAGAATAAAGATTACTTTTTGGATAGGTGAGTGTAATTTATTGTTTAAAGTCATACATCATGACTGTCTAGGTAAATCTAATCAAGGGTGTTAATTTTTATAGCAAAAATCTTTGGCAGAACCCCATTTAATACTATTTTTTAAATGGTAGGACATTTTAAAGGATGGTTATGAATAGCCATGAGTCAAGAACAGATGCCCAGAAAGCAGAAGTAAAGATAAACATTTCCATATCTAGATTTTATTAAATTATCTTGAACAGAGGATCCACTATGAAATCTCTTGCAGTGTCAAAGACTTGCATGAAATTAGGTGCTAAAGTCAAAGTTTCCTGAAAATCAGATCTCATGTAATATCAATAGTCCCAAACAGTCGTCTGAATTTTTGGAAGAATTAGGAATGCACTCTGGGACTGAAAAAAATGTGTTCTCTCATACAAGAATCAAGATGCATCTGTGCACCAAGAAACTCATCTTAAATTTTAATCCAGACAAAAAAGAGGAGCTCTTAAAAGGGGGAGCTCTGAAGCAAGGTAACTAACACAATCACAAGGAACTTAATTGTCTGAAGCAATAAACAGTAGACTAGAGGGACAGAAAACTGTTTGTGTTGTCTTTGAAATCTACTTCTAGGGTGAATCCCAGGGAATTTGGATATCTATCTCAAAGAGTTTAAAGGGAAACTGACAGATAAGAGTTGTTAGCACATAAGAACCTACAAGTTTAGCCAAGAAACAATATAGTGTATTTTTGCTTGTAGAAAGCTTTGTTTTTAATGTTTTATTTTTGAGAGTGCAAGCGAGGGATCAGGGGGAGGCAAACAGAGGATCTGCACCGACAGCAGCAAGTCTAACTTGGGGCTCCAACTCAAACCTCGAAATCACCACCTGAGCAGAAGTCAGACGCTCAACCTACTGAGCCACCCATGTGCATCTGTAGAAGGCTTTTAAACAAAAGAAAACCTTTATTTTTATAAGGCTGTCAACAATATGAAACCTTAAATAATCAGGCTGAATTGAAGAATAAATCTTCCTTGTTTTTATTATCAAAGAGAAATAAAAGGTAGAAATATCAATCTAACCTAGTATTTATTTTTCTTATGTATTTGAATTTTATTTATTTAATATTAAAATACACTATTACATGACCTATCTTGCATGATTGATGCCACAATCAAGGACCAAATTAGAATGCTATATTGTGGAGAAAAGAAGAAATCCAGATAGGGTTATTGAGAACTCAAGAACACACCCAGAACACTATAGAAGCATAAATACCATGAAGTAAATGATAATGTTTGCACATTTTACATCCTTTTTTAAATTTTTTTTTATGTTTTATTTATTTTTGAGAGAGAAAAAGAGAGAAAGCACAGGAGACAGAGATAAAGAGGGAGACACAAAATCCAAAGACAGGCTCCAGGCACTGAGCTGTCAGCACAGAGCCCAACATGGGGCTCGAACCCATGAACTGCGAGATCATGACCTGAGCCGAAGTCAGATGCTTAGCCGACTGTGCCACCCAGGGCCCCTGTACATTTTACATCCTTTATGGCAAGTATTTGAATGGGCATAACTTCAACCCAGTTTGATACACTCTGCCACTTCCTCCATTTAGTTACCCAATGTGTCAATAGCTCTCCCGTCTTCTTTCCTTCTTCTTCCTCTTCCTTCTCCTTTTTACCTCCACCTCCCCTCTATCTCTCTTCTACCCCCCTTAAGTGTTCTATTTTTGAAAGAAAAATGTATAGTTCACTCCTTTCATGTGTTCTTTATTCACTCTTATAATTTTGTGGCACTCATCACCACTATTTCTTCAAATTTAAATGATATATTTATAACTAAACCTAGTCTAATTCCCTTTCTTACTTGACTTCTTAAGAGTAGTTAATACTAGGAGTACCTAGGTGGTTCAATCGGTTAAGTGTCTGACTTCAGCTCAGCTCATGATCTCACGTTTCGTGAGTTTGAACTCTACATTTGGCTCTGTGCTGACAGCTCAGAGCCTGGAGCCTGCTTCGGATTCTGTGTCTTCCTCTCTCTGCCCTTTCCTGCTCATGCTCTGTCTCTGTCTCTTAAAAATAAATAAACATTAAAAAAAAATTTACAGAGTATTTAATACTGATAGTTACTCTGACATTAATACTTTTGCTCCTTCAGACAAGAACTATTCATTTCTTACTCCTTTTTTATACCTAGAACCTGCTATAGTACCTAGCTCATAGTCAGCCCTCAGGAAAATGTTGGCTTCTACATATTAGGGTTTAAAAATCTTTTTCTCTATCATATCTAACTTTTTAAATGAATTCTTGAAAATTTACATAAGTACCCCTATATGTGTGTGTGTGTGTGTGTATGTGTGTGTGTGTGTGTGTGTGTGTATATATATATATATAATTTTTGAGACAGTACTAGCAGGGGAGGGGCAAAGAGAAAGAGGGACAGAGGATTTGAAGCAGGCTCTGTGCTGACAGCAGTGAACCTGATGCAGGGTGTGATTTCAGGGTTCTCACCAGGAAATCATGACCTGAGCCAAAGTCAGATACTCAACCGACTGAGCCACCCAGGCACCCCCTATATGTTCTTAACCTTCTCTATTCTATACCCTCTCCTGGCCCTTCTGCACAAACATGTCTTTAGCTTTGTGGATATGATGTCTCACAAAATGCATATTGACAATTTCCACCCACTTGCTGGACAAGCGAATCTGGATTTTTCTTCTTCCCAATTAATTTCGATCTACTAAATATAAAACATGAACATTCCTTTTGTCCCCCTCAAAGTAAGCATGTTTCCTCTTGAATTATCTAACCTCTTAATGCATTATATTTTCTTGGCTAACGATCCATGAAAACGTTTTGTTCTTGGCCTTCCCCTTCTCCCTTTGCCTCTGATGTCCCCCTGCAGATATTTACTACTTTGACAATATTATTGGCATCTAATTTCTCCTTGACATTCTTGTCCTAGTTAGGGTTCCTTACTTCTTTGTTTCTGAATCTTCTTGCCTAATTCCACCCCTTTTCTAGCTGATCTACACATTCCTGCCAGAACAATCCTCTCAAATTAGAGTTTGAATCATACCAATTCTTTATTAAAGATTTTATAGGAAGACCCTTCAAAATCTATTTTTTTAACTTGCATTTCAAATTTTCTCACCAGTATATATTTTTGTACCTGAAGCCATCCAAATACTTGCCACCCCTCATCCATAGTTTGGCTCATGCTGTTCTCTGTACTTTGAATTTCCATGTTTCCCTTCTTCATCTTTCCCGATTTCACTGAATAAAGCTCCCCCAACTTTGAATTCTCATATTACCTCCTTGCATTTTGTTTTGTTGAGGATGACCCTAGTATAATTATTAATATTGCATCCCTCCTTTCCCTTCAAAAGTCTCTCAGTTTTAGTAATAAGTTACATGGTCATACTCATGCAACATTTTAAACAAAATCTATAATTTTATATGAACTTAAACCATTATTCCTTGTGAATGTCTAAGCTCCTGGTAACTGCATTCTTCCTGGTTTGTTTTGGTTTGGTTTGGGTTTGGGGTGTGTGTGTGTGTGTGTGTGTGTTGTTTTGTTTTGTTTTGTTTTGTTTTGTTTTTGTCCTTTCTGTAGTATCTATTTCAGTGCCTTGAATGAAGAAGCTCCAGAAATGTTTATTACACTAAATTAAATTGAATTTGTTATACTTTGTTATTACATTAGTTTTTGTTGTTGTTGTATATTCTCTAACCTATTTTCTAGGAGTCCTATGAATAAAGATAAAAGTATTTGTTTCCAAGATAAAAACCTTTAAGCAGTTAACTTTGATTTTTTTTTCCAGGATGTAACTTATTTCCAAAGCTTTTAAAATATTTTTCATTAAATCATAAAGAAAGCCTCATATTTAGGCTAATCTTTTTTAGTATTTATCTTTTACTTCTAATAATCACCTTTTTAACCACAGGAAATTCTTCATTAACAATAGCCAACTAAAATGGAAAGACCTGTGTTTGGGAGACACCAGTGAGTAGAGAACAATTATCAATATGTAAAATATTCAAAAAGTCAAATTCTGCTTACTTAAACATGTGCATAGACATAAGAGAAATGGTTATTCATTTTCTTACCATATTCCCTTACAAAGGAGAAATTGTGAAAAAAAACTTTAGAATAGTATCATTCTGCCTATTCAGAGGGAAATGCATTTCAAATTCTTGCAGGGATAGTGTTGGGTCTACAGGACAGGATTGTCAACATAGTGCTCAATCTGAAAAATAAATAAGAAATTGGTGAGGGGTTCAAAAGGGAAAGAGTTAAGTCACAGACAAAAGGGACAACACAGATAAACAGTCCAACAGCAAGAAATAGATTTTTAACAAATTGTTTGTTGCTTAGATCAGTTATTATTGGGACTTTAAAATCAGTGTTTCAAATTAGCTGTTTGTTACCTCATGTTAAACAGGAGTAGACAATTGAGGATTTCTAGGCATTTAAAGAAAAGTTCAAACAAAGAGACAAACATATAAAAATAACAGGAAAGAAAAAAACATTATGTGGGGGTGCGGAGGGGAAACTTTTAAAACTACTATCAGAGAAAACATTTTAATGATTTGCATAGAAATTTAAAACTTGATAGGAACAATGAAAACCTCAACAGATTGGAAGACAGAGTTAAATTCTTTTTCTCATTTTCCATTTCTCATCTATAAAATGTATTCTACTAAGTAATGAACAATCGAAGAAACACTGGATTCAGAAAAACAGAAGTTTCAACCAAAAGGAAGAAAGAAGTAAAGGGATTATCCAAAAGGGTGGTGAAGGACACTTGCAGGATTGTAACATTGCTGCAATCATAAAAGCTAAGCAATTCAGATTGCATCAGCCAGAGAGAAAAAAAAGTTAAGGACTCATCCTCATTACTTCTGTCATTATGCCATCTTTTTTTAACCTGTGAAGCCACTGCAGAATGTGCTCTACCAAAACAAGAAAATAAATGAAGACTGCTAACACCTAAGAATAGGGAATGCATTTTGGAGAAATTTAAAGAAATTTCCTACAATAAGGCAAAGATAAATCCTGGAATTTCAGGCCTGGACAGCGCTAGTCCAAATAGAAGGAGAATGAATGACTCGTGTGTGTGTGTGTGTGTGTGTGTGTGTGATTCATACAGAAACACAAAGTGACACCAATAGGGGAAGGAATGTTTATTTATAGTATTATTTTAGCATTTTAATAGGATTTTTTACTATAGTAAAAAAATTATAGTATTTTTATAGTATTATTTTACCATGAAATTATGCTTTAGAAGACTTAACTGTATTAATCTGATAATTAGTTTAAATTAAAGCACAAAAACTATCTGTGGTCAACAAGTCCAAAATCTGCAAGAACATAAGGGTGCCCTGACCATGACTCCACTGTTTTTCCTCTGTCTCTGGACATTAATCATATTCATTCTATGGCTGTTTTCTTTTCACCCACTTCCCAACACAGTCCTGTTTGTCTTTGGTCCTCCTTACATTCTCCACCCTTCTGTTACAGCACTTGTAGTCCCCTCACTTGGCAGAGAAAAAGGGGACTAATGAAAATCTTGGCAACTGCTCTTCAAGGACACTTGACTCTTGCCTTAGGAAGTTATCTGGTCAAATGTTTTTGGATGATGACAGTTTAGAAAAGGTAGATATTTCATTTTATTGAGTGTGAAAAATATTCTTCAAAGGAAGGGTCAGTGGGGTAAGTAACAGTCAGTAAAATTAAATTGGACCAGGATTTCAACCAACTCTAGGTCATCTGCCCTACCAGAAAGTAAGAATCCTGAAGAAATAGGTAAGATTTAAGATCTGACAGAAATTGTTGTGGGCTCTAAAGAAATACATATAACTTTTTAACATGTTATATGTCAATTTAATGGTGTTTCAGTGAAATTATAAATTACTCTTTCTGAAAAAAAATGATTATTCGTTCATTTGTTCATTCAGTATTAAATCTTTACCACATTTTAAATATTACCTACGACAGGGGATAAGATGAGTAAAGTAAGGGAGTCAAATTTGCCTAAATTATTTTACCTCATTGTAGTTAACATATAGCATAATATACATAGCACAATGTAACATAACATAAAATATGATAGGTAATAGGAAAAATATTATAATATTATGGGTACAAAAAATCATGAGAGAACAGATGGTGACTCTGCTTGGGGTTATCATGGAAGATTTTATAAAAAGAGTAATGCATGAAAAAAAAGGTAGGTTAACAAGTAAACAACAGGAAAGTAGTATTTTAGGCAATTGTACAATTTATAGAAAGGAGCACAAGTGTTAAGAGAGCATAACACATTTGGGAAAATGAATTATTCTGGAACTGGAGCCCAGTTTACATGAAGGAGAATTATAAAAGATAAGTTCAAAGATTTTGGCAAGTGCTAGATCATGAAGGGATTTGATGCCTCTAAATCTTTTTTGCCTACCCTACCTGGTGATTCTATGAGCTACCCACTACCCTTTTAATGCATTTGTTTCTGGCTAAAATCAGGCAGCATTGTTTTATTTTTTCCATTCTTATTCAGTTTATTTAATCCAAAGCAAACAAACAAATAAAAAAAAACCAGTTCACCCATTTCTCCAACCCCTCACTCCCTGCCTCTTGCAACCACTAATTTGTTCACTGTATCTATGTTTGTTTTTTTTTAATTTGTTTGTTTTTCAGATTCCACAAATAAGAGAGATCATTTGATATTTGTCATTTCCTGTCCAACTTATTTCCCTTAGCATAACGCCTTTGAGGTCCATCCATGTCACAGATGGCAAGAGTTCATTCTTTTTTATGACTAATATTCCATAATGTATATGTGTGTGTATGTGTGTATGTGTGTGTGTGTGTGTGCATGTTTACAAATTTTAAGATTAGTCTATTTCCTTGGAAAATGTCATTAGAATTTCCATAGGGATTGCATTGGATCTGTAGTTTGCTTTGCGTAATACTGACACTTTAATAATATTAATTCTTACAATCCATGAGCACAGACTATATTTCCATTTATTTGTGTGTTCTTCAATTTATTTTATTAGTGTCTTCTGGTTTTCAATATGTATGTTTTTACATTGTTATATTGTCAGGATATTTTTTAATGCAATTGTATGGGATTATTTTCTTAATTTCTCTGATAGTTGTTAGTGTAAACAAATGCAACAAATTTTTGTGAATTGATTTTGTATCCTACAACTTTACTCAATTTATTAGTTCCAATAGTTTTTTTTTTTGATGGAGTCTTTAGTCTATATATAGTATCATGTCATCTGCAAACAGTAACAGTTTTACTTCTTCCTTTCCAATTTGCATGTTTTTTCTTTTTCTTGTCTCATTGCTCTGGCTAGAACTTCCAATACCATATTAAAAATAATTGGCAACAGTGGACATTCTTGTCTTGTTCCTTATCTTAAAAGAAAATCTTTCAACTTTTCACCATTGAGTATGATGTTGACTGTGGGCTTTTCATACAAGCCTCTCATTATGTGAAGGTACATTTCCTCAACACCCATTTTTTGAAGAGTTTTTTTTCATAAATGGATTTTGAATTTTGTCAAACACTTTTTCTGCTTTTATTGAAATTGTCATTTGATTTTTATCCTTTTTTTTAAATGTGGTGTATCATATTTATTTGCAGAAGTTAACCATTCTTGCCTCCCTGGAGTAAATTCCACTTCATTGTGGTGTATGATTCTTTTAATATGTATTGTGGAATTCACTTTGTAAATATTTTGTTGTGGATTTTTGCATCTGTGTTCATCAGTGATATTGGCCTGTAATTTTCTTTTCTTTTTCTTTTTTTTTTTTTTTTTGTGGTGTCCTTGTCTAGTTCTGGTGTTAGGTTAATGCTAGACTCATAAAAATGTAATTGGAAGAGTTCCCCCACACCCATGCTTATTTTTTGAAATAGTTTGAGAAGAATTGGTATTATTTCTTTGAATGTTTGGTAGAACTAACCAGTGAAGCCATGGAGTCTGGTCCTGGACTTTTGTCTGTTCAGATTTTCTATTTTATAATGATTCAGTCTTGGTAGTTTCTATATTTCTAAACACATATCCATTTCTTCTAGATTGTCCAGTTTGTCTTTATATAATTATTTATTACAGTCTCTTATTTCTGTTGTATCAGTAATAATATCTCCTCTTTCATTTCTGATTTCATTTATCTGAGTTATTTCCTTTTCTTGATTTGTGTAGCTAAATGTTTGTCAATTTTGTTTTTCAAAGAACAGGCTTTTAGTTTCACTGATTTTTTTCTACTCTCTTTTAGTCTCTATTTCATTTATTTCTGTTCTTTGTTATTCCCTTCTTTCTACTAACTTTGGGTTTCATTTGTTCTTCTTTTTCTAGTTCCTTCAGGTGTAAAGTTAAGTTGCTTATTCAAGACTTTTCTTGTTTTTCGACATAGGCATGAACTTCCCTCTTAAACTGTGTTTGCATTCCATAAATTTTGGTGTGTTAAATTTCCATTTTCATTTGTATCAGGAATATTTTTGAGTCCTCTTTGAATATCTTCTTTGGTCTATTTTGCTATTCGGTAGCATTTTTTTTTATGTCTCTACATGTTTGTGAGTTTTCCAGTTTCTTCATATAATTAAGTTTTTGTTTCATACAATTGTGGTCAGAAGAGATGCTGGATATGATTTCAATCTTTTAAAATTTATTAAGACTTGATCTGTGCCCTAACATATAATCTTGAAAAACATTCCATGTGTACTTGAGAAGAATATCTATTCTGTTGCTTTTGGATGAAATGTTCTTTAAATGTCTGTTAAGTCCATCTAGTCTAACGTGTCATTTAAGGCTGATGTTTCCTTATTGATTTTCTGTCTGGATGATCTGTCCATTGATGTAAGTTGGGTATTAAAGTTCCCTCCTATTGTATTGCTGTTTATTTCTCTACAGTGGATTTCTTGGGCATGCAACTAAGACCTTTGACTAAAAAGTTGTCGGCAGTGGAAACTTAGTGAGAGAGAAGAATCAGAAATGATATATCTATCCTTATTAGACCATGAATGGTGAAAATTATTTTAAAGTGGTATATATTTGATACCTAATGGAAAATGGAGGCGAAACAATCAAATTATCACCTACGTCACCTGGAATAAAGTACAACTGAAGGCAAGGCTTCAGAAGACCCTGTTGCTACTGCTACCGCATAGTAGCAATGCATAAAGATATTATTTCTAATAACATGTGAAAACTTAAAGAAAATTATAAGTTAAATTCATATTTTCTTGGTTTAAGCATTTACTGAAAACTTAGGACTTCTTTTTTTTTTAATTTTTTTTTCAACGTTTATTTATTTTTGGGACAGAGAGAGACAGAGCATGAACGGGGGAGGGGCAGAGAGAGAGGGAGACACAGAATCGGAAACAGGCTCCAGGCTCCGAGCCATCAGCCCAGAGCCCGACGCGGGGCTCGAACTCACGGATCGCGAGATCGTGACCTGGCTGAAGTCGGACGCTTAACCGACTGCGCCACCCAGGCGCCCCTGAAAACTTAGGACTTCTTATGAACTTTTTAACTTTGCAACCACAGGTTTGAGTGAACTAAAATAAAACCTTTGTTTGATCCAGTATGATGCAAAATTTCAATATTCATTAATTCACAGCTTCATTAGATGTATTATATAAAATGGAGAGTCTGGGTTTTTGATAAAGAACAGAACTATAGTCATTGAAATTGGGTGATTTATGGTATTAAGAGTATTCATAAATTTCCAATATATTATGAACTTAAGTATTTCCTTTCCCCCCTTAGTTGTCTCCAGTTCTAAAAGCATACCCTGAGGAAGAATGAATTATAAGGTCAAACACAGGAGGAAACAGCTTACATACCAATGCTACAAAATGTAGCTAATTTATGTCATCCAGGTTCTGTGGAATATGTATGAGAATGGATTCTGAAGTTCCCAGACCAAAAGGGATAACACATTTTTTAATTGGCTAACTACCAATATGGTTTAATTACTAGAGGTTCTGTAACAAATGAGCTAGGTCAAACAGCAGAGAATATTGTACAATTGTAATCAAAATTGGTTCACATAATTGATGATGAGATGCCAAAAATTCCTTTGTATGAAAAAGAAGAAGGATCCAAAGACTGAGTGAGATGGAATGTTCGGTGGATATATAACATGTAACTCACTCAGCCACACCCAACCAGACTCCCAGATAAAGGCCAAGAAGGCAGTCTCTGTGATGGGGAGAGGAGCATCATCCACTTTGAAAGAACTTTTTAGTGGTTGTTCTCAGCTAAAGTAGGAAAGCTAGTAAGAGAAACTATAGATGAAAATCATTTACTATTTCAATGAGGATTCTATTATTATTTGAATGATAGTTTCCAAGAATAGAAAAGCACAAGTAACAATAACTGATCACTAGAAGCATCTAGAGTCAAAAGGGGTATGTGGTTACCATCACAATCAGTGGATCTTTAGAGGTAGGTATTTAGTCATAAAAGCCCCAGAGACCAAAATAAAGAGCATCCCATAAAGTTCTATCTGAATTGTAGAACTGATGAAAATAATAAACCTGGTAAACAGAGGCCTGAATAAAGCCTCACTAGAGATCTAGAGTTTTCTCAGTTGACCTGAATCAGCTATCAGACCTGAATCAGTTCAGAGTCAACATCTATTGCAATAAAAATGAAGCTCTCCTTTAAAAAAATGTTTATTAATTTTGAGAGACAAGAGGGCAGAGAGAGAAGGAGAAACAGAATCCCAAACAGGCTCTGTGCTGTCACCACGGAGACCAATGCAGGCCTTGATCTCATGAATCATAAGATCATGACCTGAGTCGAAATCAAAAGTTGGGCATTCAACCAGCTGAGCCACCCATGCTCCCCAAAATGAATATCTGCTTACCCCTGAGGGAGAAATTTTCAATATTATCACAATTGTCACAGTGAATCTTTCCCTTTCCTTTCATAAAGGCCATTTCTCAGGATAAACATGTTCTAGAGTAAGATAAATAGCCAGTCTTTTGATGGATATATTTTTTTAATTTTTTTGACATTTATTTATTTTTGAGGCAGAGAGAGACAGAGCATGAACGGGGGAGGGTCAGAGAGAGGGAGACACAGAATCTAAAACAGGCTCCAGGCTCTAAGCTGTCAGCACAGAGCCCGACGCGGGGCTCGAACTCACGGACCATGAGATCATGACCTGAGCCGAAGCCGGGCGCTCAACCGACTGAGCCACCCAAGCGCCCCTTTTCATGGATATTTTGACACTGATGTTGCTCTAACTCTAATTCCTAGTAACTCTGGTCTTCTAGGCAGGTGATGTATGGAGAGAGGTTTTGGTTCAAGGTAGTCCCAACAGGATCCCAACATATGCTATTGATATTTACCTAATGAATTGGGAATATTCCCTTTAGTATCTAGTAGTCTTTTTTTGGGTATCCATCTAAGTGAAGAGTGACTGTAATAAGTAGAACCAGTGGAAACTCCCAGAGTTCCCTATTTATAGAAAATTTAAAATGACATCTTTGGAATAATTCATTAAAAAAACTAGAGCTGTCATCAAAGATTTGAAAAATTCAGACTATTATTGAAGCATATGAATGGGTTTTGGAGAATGATGGTGGATTGTCATAATGATAATCAGATGGTGATTTAAATTGCCATGGGTATTCCAGATGTAATCTCTCTACTGGAATAAACTGTATAGTCCCTGTCACTTAACTTGCGGCTACTGATCTAACAGATGATTGTTGTTTGTTTATTCCAATTAGTACAGAATATCAGATTCAGTTGTCCCACTTGGCCAGGGTAGAAGCACACCTTTGCCATATTGCCACCATGTTATGTCAAATCTGTGTTACAATTTAGTTTGAAGGAAAATAAATCGTTCTTACCCTTACATAGAATTCTTGCTTGCCAACTGCACTGATGACAGCATGCTGATAGAACAGCCGGAAGATGCAAATGCATACATGTCAGCATACGGAACACAAAAATGGGACAAAGAGGTCTGCCCTACCCAAAGAAATTTCTAGATGTCTAATTACTCAGGGCACATCAGAATATTCTCTATAAATTAACAATGATAAATTATTAATAAGCTGCTCTACCTTATAGATACTACCAGCAAGAAAGAGGCACATGAACTATTTTGGATATGGCTCTTTAACTCATTTATTCGATAATCTAAGACAGCTAAATTTGAATGGGGCTCAGAGAAAGAGGTATTTGTCCACAGTATAAACAATTTGCTATCTGGCTATTATTACTCAGTGTACCTATGTATGTTCAAACTGTCTTTGGTAGGTTCAACATACAGCAATCTGTGATAAGAGAAATCTTCAGAGCTCTCTTAACAAGAATCATGGACTTTTAACCAAATAACTTTTCTCATTTTGAAAAATAATTATTGAATTCTTACTGTGCTGTATTAGATATTAAACTGCCAACCACGAGTACTGGCTCTTTCCATGAACTGAAAATCTGATGCACCATGCCAAAAAGTTAAGCACACCAGTAAGGCTCCATTATCAGGTGGAAGTGGTAGGTACTGGATAAGGTCCAAGAAGGTCATGAATGCACAAGCTGCATGAAACAGTCATACACATTTCCAAATTACCTATACCTGCTGCAAAGTCACCCCTCCCTCAAGTTATGGCAGTGAACAGGAGGAAAAATTTCCAACTTGTCGTATTGGTTACTTGAAATACTGACACCAACAGAAGGGGACAGTTGCAGTGTCAGAGTCCAACTCAGTAGTGGCTCTGAAGAAGTATGGGGAAAAGAAATTCTTTGAGTGATAAATTCTCACTTTGCTGGAAGAGGCTCTAAGGTGTCTACACTGATGCATAGATTGTGGCTAATAGTTTCACTGGATGATCTGGGAGTTGAAGGGGACAAGATTGGAATCACAATAACCAATTTATCAGTGGACATTCTTCATCGTCTCAGTTTTTGGAAACAGAGTAGCCATTTTCACAACAGTGCTTTCTCCTTACTAAAATGAGTATCCACTTAACTAATGACATTACTCATGGTTTGATTTTTTTTTTACTATAAAATATTATGATACTTTATCTGTAAGAACTTTTTTTTTCTTGAACAATGTAAGAGATGTAACGTCAGCTGGCTTCTCAGGAGATACCCACGTTTTTAAACTAGAAGCAAAGCTACTAAAATATTTGAACTAATCATACCCCTTTCATGTTTTCTCACTTTTCATTGAGAGAGGTAGCATAGTGTGGTGAGTAGAGCTGGATAGGAGTCCAGTGAATCACTAACTAAATTTTGGGAACCGGGCAAGTCATATCCCTGATCCTTTGGTTCTCCATCTATAAAAATTATTGTCTTACTAGTCCTTGTCTGTTCCAGGATTCTAGAGATGACTGAAATGAGAGGATTATTAAAATGACAAGGCTTCATGAAAAGACATTTATATGATAACATGGATAAGAGCTGTTAATAAGCTGTTAATAAGACAGTTCCTTTGGGGGCCATTTTGGGGTAAAATAGTTTCATCTCTTAAATCACACATTCTAGAGATTGATTTCATATCATCTTTTCTTACAGTACAGCAGTGTTTCTCAAAAACTGTGAATTATCATGAACATTTAAGGTACTGAGTGGCCATAGAGATTCCTGACTTCCACCTCAGGCTTACTGAATTAAATTTAACAAACACTTCAAATATTTTTGATGTTTGGCCAAAGTTTAGATACATAGTCATTTGCTATTGCTGGCTAATCCTTTCCTGAGAATATTAATCGCTTAGCCAACACGAATCTTAACTTTCCTGGGAGCAGGGGTCATTTGACACAGTCCCATCATTTCCCATAATGCCAAGCCAATGTTTGGGGACACAATAGCTAGTACACCTGTGTGTACATATTTGGCAGGGTGTTTTTAATTTAATGAACAAGGATTGCAGAATGAAAAAGTGATCCAGAGTGTATTTTCTTCTAAATAAGACTTTTTCTTATAGATTTGACAGCTGGAACTGTTCCAATTTGAATGTGTTTGTGGCTGTGAATTATTCAATACACTGACAGTGATGTTTGATTTGAAACTCATTCATTCCTTCACCAGTTGCATGCGAAACACCTCCTAAAGAGCATTTTTAATTGCCCAGATGTTTATGTGAAATTACTGCCATTAATCACAGTATTGATTATGCTTCTCCTGTTTTCCGGCAGTCTTCTATTTTTAAACAGTCCCCTGAAGTGACATACGGAAGCATCCTTGTTATCCATGACTTTCTAGTTTGCAATATAATTGATAGATAAAAAATTCATTGTGAACCATTTAAATCTGCTGCTTGTGTTGAAAGGTAGTTATTTTTGTCACTTCCTGTTTGCCACAAAGCATGTTTTATGCTGCAGTTTCAACAACGGGGCCACTTTTATTCCAGTCAGCATTTTCCTGCACTTATTATTGGCCTTAGGCAAAACTGTCTAGTAGGCAAATTTTTTGGCTCTCCCCCAGCTCACTTGCCAGCACACCTCCTCATCCTGCCTTTCAAACCACAGGCTTACAGGTTGTATTCAGTTTCAAAGCTCTCAGCTATCAACCAGCTTAGCTTAAAATGCAGAAGTCTGTATATCTCCTGAACATGTCGGTATTTGGCTAATTGACACATATCCGACCTCAAAAACAGAACACGTGTATGAACCAAAAATTTTGAAAATCACTTTTTTGAAAATTTGAGCACTTATTAAGAGCTATTTTTCAGGCCAACTAAATTACTATTATCTTGGTGAAAGATAGGTTATCAGTTAGTATTGAATGATGTCATTCTGGGCCTTAGTTCCCCAACTGTAAAATAAAATTACTGAACTGGAATATTCAAAGTCACTTTGGAGTAGCAGGAGGAGAATCAACACATGCATGCACCCCCATGACTGCCCAATTTCTCTTTTTATCCCCAGCTCTATCCTGCATCTCAAGGAGCCACACACGCAAGCTCCTTCCACCAGTCTCCAAACTGATGGCTACTTCTTATGTACTGTGATGACACATTCTACTCTAAAAAGGATAGACCCATATAAGCTACAGAAGCAGGTTCAGAACTTTGGGCAGAGAATTCCAAGTTCCAAGTGCCGGAGCATGTGATCGTGCCTTCTCTGGATGGACACCCCTGCTCAGTCCTGTGGACTCTACACTTTGTGAAGAAGAATACAGTCAGAAGAATTCAGAAAGCAGGAGCCTAGTGCAGAGACCCTATTGCCCAGGTGGAAGAATAAGGTTGGAAACAACTAAAGGACCATTCCATGCCATCTGGAGCTGAATGCTCTTACACATTCACTATTGTGTTATTCTACGTTGTCCACTGATCCAGTTCTTGGTTAATTCTGTGGTCATGATGGATGTAACCAATAGTCTTTTCCTTGTCTTAGAATTCTTAAGATCTCGGGGCGCCTGGGTGGCTCAGTTGGTTGAGCATCCGACTTCGGCTCAGGTCATGATCTCGCAGCTTGTGAGTTCAAGCCCCGTGTCGGGCTCTGAGCTGACAGCTCAGAGCCTGGAGCCTGCTTCAGATTCTGTGTCTCCCTCTCTCTCTGCCCCTTCCCTGCTCATGCTCTCTGTCTCTCAAAAATGAATAAACGTTAAAAAAAAATTAAAAAAAAAGAATTCCTAAGATCTTCCTTTTTCTCACCCTGTCTCCTTGCAAATGTTAGTAGTTTCTTCTTAAATATCCTGTATGTTTATCATTATTACTTTTCCTAAAATATCCTAAAGTTCCATGAGATGCTTGGGATGCAGATTCATAAGCTCTGTAAAATGCCTGCTTCGAGTCAGATCTCAGAATAATTTTTCTCTCTGTTGTTTATTGTGATGATGGGAAGGGTTTATATAAGAGTGCTCTAGCTTTAGGACTGGAAGAGAACAATGTCTGTGTTGTCTTTCAAGTAAAATTCTTCCCATGAAGAAATCATTGTCTGGTATATCTTGTGTTTCACAATCAGATGTTTTCTACCTTCTTTCTTTCTGTGGTTTTGCACTTTAACCATTCCAAGACCACATGTATGAATTACATGCATAAATTAAACACAGCTGTTAATTACACTGTTAATGAAATTGTTGTCAAGGCTCTATCCACTCTGATCATATCATTTGCCTGGAGCAAAAATATTTTTTAAGGAAAAATAACTAATACATTCTAAAGAGGAGAGTATTTCTAGTCTCTAACTCAGGAGAAACTGATCTCTGACTCTCACGCCCATTCAGAAACCGTTCTTATTTTAAAAATTAAATTCCTTACAAATAACTTTAAAATTATTTTTAAAATTAGACTTTTAATCACAGACACAGAAACTAATAAAGCAGAAACTATTTTGGCTTATATTTTCATAGTATATTACATAGTATTACAATCAATGCTGAAAAGAAGAGCTATTGATATTTTGATCTCATGGACTTTGCTAAAACTAAGGAGTGGCCATACTTTTGATATATGATATTATAAATATTGGAAATTTATTTAATTTTTCTCTATTGCTCACTGTGGTGATGGGAAGGGTTTATATATTATGCTGTAGCTTCATGACAGTGAACAAAACTATGCATTTCTTTCTTTAACAACCTTATTTAACCAGTTTCAACTTGACTTTTCTGTACTTATAGTCTTTATTTCCTCAGTTATTCTGGAAGGCTTTGCCAGTGTTGGACTCAAAAACACACTTGTAACAAGCTCCTAAGCAAATAAGACCAATATTGATGAAAGGCTTCATCTGGATGCAAACACTGAGTCGCATTGATAATTTGCACAATTAGGACAATATCAACAGGAAGATTCCAGGCACCTTAGAGAACCTCTGGAAGTTCCACAAATAATGTGCATGTGTTGGAAGGACACTATGATGAAAGTTTCATGTTTATTCCTGATTTTTTTTCAGTCTTTCCAGGATTTAAAGAAACAGTAAGCCATAGATGCTGCTTCATTCAATTAGTCCAATGAAAGTTTTTTCAAAACAGGTATGGAAAAAAAAATTCTGGTATGCTGTAGATGAAATGAAAACAGGAGAAACAACGGGATGTCTATTTATTCTAGTTATATAGTTCATGTTTCAGAAAAGAACATATTTGGTCTACCGAAAGTAAAGGAAGTCACCAAATTAATATATGTGAAAAGGATGCTCTTGTAACACCACTTCAGAGTTGCGACAAGTTGACTGGAGAGAGAATCCAGTTCTGAATTTGCTAACTGTGCCTCTCATCAGGGCCAAAAAATGAATAAAAAAGTATATCACAAGCCATTTTTCTTTTTTTTTTCAACGTTTATTTATTTTGGGGACAGAGAGAGACAGAGCATGAACGGGGGAGGGGCAGAGAGAGAGGGAGACACAGAATCGGAAACAGGCTCCAGGCTCCGAGCCATCAGCCCAGAGCCCGACGCGGGGCTCGAACTCACGGACCGCGAGATCGTGACCTGGCTGAAGTCGGACGCTTAACCGACTGCGCCACCCAGGCGCCCCGATTTTTCAAGATCTAGAAAATAACATGAACTGTAATCCTTTGTCAAATATGGATGCATAAAGTAACCTGTGTTTTAACCATCTCCTTAAGAAAGAATGAATAGTGATGGGGGAACATTCAATTTGTATAAGTGATTGGGGAGAAGAAAGTGGAAGTTGTATTTATAGAGTGGATGGGGCTTGAACAATAAGTTTAATTTCAGTGGGTTTGAATAAGATTTTTAGATCAGAGAAGTCTGGAATCCAGTTCAATCTTCTTTAGTTAATAGCTGGCATCTCTGGAAAAAGAATGTGTGTGGGTGGTTAGATTAAGTTATGCACATAAATTCATGTTTTTTAATATAAAATTACAGATAGACATAGATGAAAATACATTTAGATATGAGGATATATATGTATATGCATATACATATATCCTATTTGTGTTAATTGAGAGGGCCTGAAATCAATGACCTGCTAGCAGCAATAAGCAAAAATATGGCACTCAAATCTTGGCTCTTAAATACCATTGTTCACTAAAATGAACCATGGCTCATTAGAGAGAAGGCTGATTCTGGGGATGAGTCAGGGAAAATACAATACAAAAAGAACCTTCTTGGTGTGCCAGAAAGTAAGGAAGTGTTTCAAAAGAAATGGGGTCATGTCAAAAGGACAAAGGAATCATCTTGAAGGAGGGTTCAAGTGGTCAAGGTAGTCAAATCTGGAAAAATTTGTGTATCAAAGAATATATAGTAATGGGTCATATATAACACACTAAAATACAAATCTATGGGTTTATACGGATGTAAATATATAATGAATACATAAATAAATGCGACAGAAGGGAACATTCTTCCCTATAGTATAATGATAGCCAATAAATATAGAAAGAGTTAGAAAATCATCAATGGATTAAAAAATTGGTGGATTAAAGTTTTATGGATGCAAAATATTTATATAGTCTAAAGTTATCTCCTCACAAACTGCTTATTAATTACAAATGGAAAACAATAACTCTTGAGTGAAGAAACCTGGTGGATTCCACAATAACAAAATGATAAAGTTAACATTACCAACATCAGGAAAATATTGCACGCCATCTAATAGGTTGCACTAAGAAAGATGTGCATCACAGTATTTTTGCCAAAAATCCATAACCTGAATATAATGATGAGGAAATAACCAAAAACCCCAAACTGGGGGATCCTTTACAAAAATAATTGGTCGGCATTTGGCATTAATGTCAAGATCAAGCAAAACAAAGAAAAGCTAAAACCTCTGTCCAGTAAAAAAGACTAAATCGACATGACCACTAATTGCAGTGCCTAATCCTGAAGTAGAAAATAATAGCTATAAACTATTTTACTGGGACATGTGACAAAATATGAGTATGAGCTATGGTTTACAGAAAAAAACATTTGGCATCATTTTTAGATTTCCTGGTTTTGATAATTTGTCAAAGAGAATATAATTTTAGTTAGAGAGTATATAATGAAGTACTTAGAAGTAAAGGGGCATGATGCTTCCACCTAACTCTCAAAAAGTTCAGAGACAGAAAGAGAGAGAAAGAGCAAAACAGAATTGATGGTCAAGCAAATGGGACAAAATATAAAAATTTGTGAATCTTGATAAAAGGTACATAGGTGTTCCTTATATTATTTTTGACTCTTTCCTGCAAGTCTGAAATTATTAATATAATTAATATAAAATTATAATTTTAATAAATATAAGGGATATTTTTAAAAAGGAAGGGAAGAACAAGGGTGAGAGGGAGGGAGGTTGTTTGTGGCCTTAAGGTAGAATGGGTTTCTTCTGGCTTGGTAGTTTGCAATGTCTAGAATAATGGGGTAAGGGATGGATGGGTGGGACTTTTATATGAACATCCATCCAAATTTATTCTTGTGGGACCAGTTTCTGGATTTGATGGTACTCTGATGCTGCTGTTATACTCCTCACTTATGACCCTCAAAATACACACACACACACACACACACACACACACATATATGACTTCTGGGGTCATCAAGGAAATGTTAAATTGACTTGGTTGTTAGTGTGTACTTACTATTTGTTGCTCTATTGAATTGGATGTCTGTTTATTGCAATATGTTATAATATTGCATATAATCTACATGTTTCAAGAACAAAGTAAAGAAGATATCAGAGCTAAAGTGTTTATAAAATATCTCTACCCACAGCTAACCTAGCAACTACCAATTTTGTAATCTGCTGTATGACTTGTTAGTTGAAACAATAATTATTCCTTTAAGAAGGAAAATTTCTTTTTACTGTTGAGAAAATTAAGTGATGATTATTCAAACGGTATAACACGAAAAGGATGTAATAGAACAAAGCCCCCAATGGCCTTTGAAAGTCTAAATTGGAAAATGCATTCTCAATGCAATTTTAATTAAAGCAATTGAATTTAAGTAGTTGAGATAAACAAGGAATTGGAAGCCCTAAACCTTAATTTATCACTTTGATAGGGCAGATTATAGAAACTGTACTTTAAATGTAGGTCTCCATTGGTTTGAGCTACAGAACTCCATCAGATACTGTGCTGCCAGGCACACTCCTGGTCTTTCATTTAATTGTCTTCTTGCCTAGTTGATTAAATAAAGATTAGTGTTTATTATCTTCGCAGTATTTTACAAGCTTTAGCAAATGAAGCTAAACAGCTTTTCTATGAGGTAGGCAAGCCACAGCTTTATTCTCATTTACAGCTAGATAAATAGAAGACTCAATGTTTCAAGCACCGCAGTAACAGGGAAAAGTAGATGATACATGGTAACTTCTCTCTAGTTCCCTGAAATATTTCCAGTATGTTCCATCTGTTGATCACAAAAAAAACTTCAGATCTTTTAACAGATCTTGGGATTATATGACACTTGTGAAGAAATTAAGCCTACCTAGGTTTTGTATTTCTTTTAACAGTTCACAAAAGAAGGTGGAGAAAGGTTGTTTTGTAGTAACCACTTATATTAGTTTTCTATTACCACTGTAACAAATTACCATGAACAGTGGCTTAAAAAAACACACAGATTTATTTTCTTACGGTCCTGAAGGTCAGAATTCCTAAAATCAAGATGTCAGCTGGGCTGGTTCCTTTTAGAGGCTCTAAAGCAAAATTATGTCCTATCTCTTTCACTGATTCTCCTCCTGCTGTTTCCCTCTTGTAAGGGTTCTTGTGATTATCTGCTCCACTGTGATAATTCAAGATATTCTCCCCCATCTAAAGATCCTTAACATATCACATCTGGAAATATACTTTTATTATATAAGGTAACACATTGACAGGTCCAGAGATTAGAATGTAGATATCTTTGGGTGGCCATTTTTCAGTCTACCATACCTCAGAAAACTTATGTGGGCGAGAAGATAACTGATATACATGTTTTCTTCCCTTTATACTTTTTGGATTACACCATTTCACCAAATCTCCTGCACCTATTTTTTTTTGCAAATTTATTTCATATTATCTCCTAAAACATATTTTCCTCTGGCCCAAGAAATTCCTTGTTGATACATTACAAGAAACACATTGAAAAGTCACCAATATGGATTATGGACTCAGAGGAGAAAATATTCATCCTCTTTACCTCTCTTTTCCCTCCCTCCTAACTGAAGCTTCTACTACTAGTCTTGACTTGGTCCTTTATGAATAGAGAGACTTTAGGCAAGCCATACAATGTTTTTGAGCCTCAATTTTCCTATTTCCAAAATGGGCACGATAATCCTTACCTCTCTTTGGGAGAAAATCTTTTCCTCTCCCCTTCAAAGTTCTTTTGATTGTTTTAAGAATTAAATTGACATGAGACCAACCAACAGAAGAAAATCTAATTTAATTCTGTACATGCAGGGGTTCCCAAAGAATATGAGGCCCATAGGCAGTCAGGCAATTGAGGCTTATATGAAATCTAGAGCTAAGGAGAAGAATATAGTAACCTGGGACTTCAAATGAAAGGAAGACAAAGCATAGGAAAATGAAAAAGAGTAAATGTTTGGTAAATAAATATTTACTGCACCAACAGAAATAATGGGACATAGAAAAGAATTTTAGTAGATTTTGTTAAGTTTCTCTCTGTAGACCACACCTACTTCATATTAACTATAGTTATATAGTTATATGAACTATATATATATACATATATATATATATATATGTATATATATATATGATGATGATAGCTACCTTCCTGGAGCAAATCTTCTTTCTAAATTCTTTTAGGCAGCTAGGGGGAAGGCCAGTTTCTTCCTGAGCCTTTTGTTTCTTAAAAACAATCAGTCTAGGAGCACCCGGGTGACTCAGTTGGTTAAGTGTCCAACTCTTGATTTAGACTCAGGTCATGATCTCACAGTTCATGGGATTGAGCTCCATGTTGGGCTCTGTGTTAACAAGAGTGGAGCCTGCTTGTGATTCTCTCTCTCGCTCTCTCTCTGCCCCTTCCCCACTTGTGCTCATGCTCTTTCTCTCTTTTTCTGCCTCAAAATAAATAAGTAAACTTAAAAAAGTAACAAGCAGCTTAAAATAATCCACAGGCCAAAGAGACATATTTTGGTGTGGCAAAATTTCCCCTACACTTCAGTAGAGTTTTCTGGGCTTTCAGTGAGATCATGCATGAAGACCATCTGGCACATATTAAATGGTAGGTAAAAAACAAAAATAAACCCAAAAATTTTGGAATGTGTTCCTCTTAATAAACCCACTCCTCAAATTCCATTTTAAGCAAACACTTTTGCTAAAAATATGAGGAGTATATTACTATAGAACAAAAGGGGTAAGGATATAAAAACCTTCTCTCTTAATAAATAAATATACATTAAGATCTAACAATGTACTATAGTATAAGTACTAGGCACAATTCTCCAGATGTGCAGTTTCAGAGAAGATAAGTCACTACACATAACTTGAACAGTTCTATGATCAAGAGGAATAAATTGGTTATAAGTACACTGAACAGACATCCTCTTCTTTTTCCCATGCGTGGAATAAGGTGGTGAAAACAAATTGGATATCAGCACAAATGATACCAATTCCTCGCTAAGTAAACATACTTGACAAAAAACTTGTATCTTTGTCTTTAAGGCCCTAGGCAGATAAGAAAGAACTGCTTTTCAGACAAAGCCAGAAAAACTACAGGTAAAATACCATTCCAACAAAATCAGCACAAAATCATTTTTATTCATCAAATTAGACCTACTTCCTGGTTGACTGCCCATGAAAACAGTAGTGTTTTTCTCAAAATAATTACACTGTTTCCTTACAAAGAGTGGTCTAAACTTTATCTGATTTCCTCTCTAAATGATAGTCCCTGCTCTAACCAAAATGCTCCATTCAGTACTTTGCTATTCAGTGGAAAGGATAAGGAGCCAATCCCTTGAAGTTAAGCCCTTTGTTCTTTATTTCCTCTGCTATCAAATATCAGTTGTCTCCACCTAGATTCTCCCCACTCAAATATTCCACAACCTAGTCTAAGGAATCCCCAAACCACCACGAAAAAATCAGCCAAGAGAACAAACATTTAGAGGGGGAAAAATAGAGTAGAGTAGAAGGGTGTTGGGCTCTTTTGTTCCTAATGAGATTCAAGCATGTTCCATGTGTCACTTTCATATTCTATTAGTGCAGACTAGAATATGATTTATAGGCTTGTATTACTTTTAGTAAAATCCCATTGAGACAGGACAACTCAAGTGTCCTCCAGAGTTGTTTATAATAGGATTTTATCTCTATTAGAGAGAAAACAGCACTATTTCCAGCTGTTCTTGCTTTGGATAAAAATTCACTTTTCATCAGTAAAATGTATAAAGTTTAGCTTGACAGCTGGCCTCATATAGTTAAATGCTATTTCATGTTATTTAGTTTAAATTTTCTCTCATAATGCTAGGAACAGATAAGATGAGACCCAGGTGCTGAATGGCATGTTTTTAGTTCTGATAGAACAGGCTTTGTCAACCAAGTCGGAAAAGTGAGAGAAGAATTAAAACGAACTAAGAAAGTTATTTGATTGAAATCTAAAGAATATAGCTTGGTATTTTCATGAGTTTTGCCAAAAGTCCAAATGAAAATAATAAAAATTGGTTCTGTCAGCAGAACTGTATATTAGAGAAAATAACTACTAAAGAAAAACCACCACAAAATGAAAACGTAATTATTTGTGCTCTTTCCATGTCTCCTTTCTTATCATAATCTCTCAAAATAAAAACCAAAGAAACAAAACATTCATGGCTAATCAGCATCCTTGACCTAGGCGATATAAACTAAGAGGTTTTGTAGAAGTTCACTGAATGCCAGTGGAGAAGATAACCAACTAATTATGTAGTCATCAAATAGTTGCTCGTAGTAAAACAAACACCTAATTCTAGGACACTTCATTTGTGAACTAGACCACGATTTCAATACGATATGCAAGCAGAGGTATTAACGTTGCTTACTTTTTATTATAACAGCAGGTTGAAACATCTCCCACAAAAGTCATACAGTCAAGTGCACCATCATTAAAGATAGGAAATGGTGTATAGTTAGAGGGCTGGAATTGGAAAGTGTCCTAGGAACTCTTGTTAGCTCACCTGAGCGAGTAAGGCCATTGGCTATAGAGAAGTCGGGGTACAGGCAGCCAGCTCTCAAAGCCAAGCACACCATCAGCTGGGTCATAGGCTTGAAATAAATTTAAGCCCTAAAATTTTCATTATTTTTCCTGGCATGTTTAATTTCAAACCTCATCTATTTTCTCACCTCTTCATCCAGCACACTGAAAGTTGCCAAAATATCTCCCCCTAATATAGACATCCTGGAACGGGGAGGCGACTAGACACTGCATCATGTTTGGAAGTTCTCAGCTAACCTATGAAAGCAGCCTTTCACTATTTCTCCTCAGTAGTTATTGCCCATTTAATGTAGTCTAAATAGTGATGTGTACAAGGTGTGTGTATTATCATTTTAGTCTACTACCTTGGTCACAAACACTGAAGTGTGTTAGATAATTGAGAAAATTATCCAGGAAGATTCTAAAGTGTCATTAAGAAATTAAATAGTTAAATAAAATATTTTATACTTATAACAATAAATAGTCCCATGGTATCTACTATGTGCAAAGCTCTGTAAAAAGCGATGGAATACATGAAACTAACTGAAGCATCTTGTCGTAGAGATATCTGTAACCCAGCAAAGGTGGTGTTGGGTAGCAGGAGATATGGTCATATAAATAAAAGTAGACAGGCCGTAGTTAATAAGTAGCATAGCTAACATTTAAAAAAAATGTTTTATTTATTTTTGAGAGACAGAGAGAGAGCGGAAGCAGAGGAGGGGCAGAGAGAGAGAGAGGGAGACACAGAATCCGAAGCAGGCTCCAGGCTCTGAGCTGTCAGCACAGAGCCCAATGCAAGGGTTGGACCCACAAACTGTGAGATCATGACCTGAGCTGAAGTCAGACTCTTAACAGACTGAGCCACTGAGCCACCCAGGCGCCCTTCGTAGTTAACATTTTAGGGCAATTACTGTGTGCTGGGCACTGGTATTACATATTTTACATTTATTTTCTCACTTTTTCTTCATACTTTCATAAGATAGGGTACAAGAAAACCACCTAGTTTTCCATCTCCCATGTATTCCTTTCCTGTGTGTCTCCTTTACTTTCATATTACTACCACATGCACATAGGACACTTCTGGTTACTGAATGTGTGGAGGTTTCTCCCCCACAGCAAGCAACTCTCTGTGACACAGCTGGGTGGCATACAATTCAACACAATTCTGACACAATTTACCCAGAGGTAGTAGCCTCAGATCCCACAGGTTACACGTTCAATCCAACAAACTTGTCCTCCCCTCCCCCAGCCCCCTTCTTCAACCTCAGATGCCAGTCTCAAGCCCTGGTTGTCCCCTGTGCTTCTGTCCAACCTACTACAGATGGTAGGTTCCAATGAGCCCCTTTTGTGTGTGATTGATTTGCTCGAGGGCTCACAGAACTCAGGGGAACACTTGGGTATACCAGTGCAGGATCATCTGTCCCTGTGGGGCTGCAGTGTGTCACCATCCCTATGTGGATGAGTTTGCCAACCTGGAACCTCTCCAAATGCCCTACCATTGGGATTTTATATATGCTTCCTCACATAGGCATGATCAATTTATTAGTTTCATTTCCAGCTTCTCTCCCCTCTCTGGAGGATAGGAGGGGGAGCTGAAAATTCCAAGTTTCTACTCATGGCTTGGTCTTTCTGGTGTTCAGTCCCTATCCAGGTGCCACCTAAGAGCCCACCCAGAATTGCTTCAGTAGAACAAAAGATGCTCCTAGTGCTCTTGTCACTTAGGAATTTACTAGAGTTTTCAGAGCTCTGTGTCGAGAACTGGAGACAGAGACATATATATATATATATATATATTTCTTATTATTTCATTGATAGTTACTATTATTGTCCATGTTTTATGTATAAGGAAACTGAAACCCAGAGTTAAAGGATTTGCCTAACTTCATACAACTGAAAGTGATTCATCCATTCATTTATTTATCCAATCAACAAATATTTACTCTGTCCTCAGTATGTGCCAAACACTTTTTAGGTACAAATGAGATAAAGCAATGGACATAACCTTCAAAATCCTTGCTCTGTGGAAGCTTACATTTTAGTAGGAATAGATAGGAAGACAAACAGAATACAAATTAGCTTTTACATATGTCAGGAGGCAAGAAACGTAAAGAAGATTGACACAGGACAAAGTCATAGACATAGTGATGCACTGGTGTTTTCAGGGCTGACCTGTCTGAGGAGGTAGCATTTGAACACTCATCATTTAGTTCAAAAATTCAGTAATGTTATAACATTTTTTCTTATGAAAACATTTTTTCTTATGCTGAGGAATATGTAGAAATACAAAAAAAAAACATAAAAAAAGAAAAGAAAAACTCGTCAAATAAAATCCAAAATGGAAAGTATCCATTATTCCACCACCCATCTGTAACTATTATTACTATTTTAGTGTTTGTCCTATGAGATAATCAGAACATTGAGATCATATTGCTTATGCAATATTAAACAGTGCTTTCTTTTCCTATTTTGGAAGAATATTTTTCAGTATCACTAAATATTCTCATAACATATGATTTTAATACTTGCATGGAATTCAACTACATGAACCAGTGACAGTTTATTTAACCTTTCTCTTGTATTTATCCTTTCTGTTGGATGTTTATATTACCTCAAAGTTTTCACTATTATAAATAATACCTGGAGGATGACTTTTGTACATAACTTGTAAGCTTCTCTTATTATTTGCTTAGAATAAATTCTTAGGTGCTTAATTCCAGGGGAAACCTGTGCAAAGCCAAATTTGCTTTCTAGAAAGCTCATAACTAATTTTCCCAACAACTTTGCATGAGTGCCAATTTACACCACCCTTTCTAATTGAGATTATTACTTAATATGTATTTCAGCTAATTTTATAAATAAAATATATTGTTATAATTTATATTTGGGACATTGATCTTTTATTGAAAAACACCTTCTAAATTCAGATCCCCAAATCTGAATAATTGTTGAGCATCCAGGCTTGTCTGCTATAGGGAAAGCAGGTTAGTTGAAAAGGTTTCTTGCCAATTCTGATCTGTAGGAAAAGTGATGGCAGAACTCATTTTTGGCTTAACTCTATCTTTTCATTCATTGATTATGCAATAGTAAAATATAAAATGTCACCTAGTGATAACTAGGTGACAAACAGTATTCTAAAGTCTGAGGGGCTAAAATTCTAATAAGTAAATATACAGTCACATTTTGATAATGCTATTAAAAAAATGTAATCTCCACCCACATACAGACTCCATGAGAACAGACTTCTTGCTATTTTTGTTGACCACTATATCCCTACTACTTAGAATAGTGCTTGGAACATGATAGATACACAGTGAGTATTTGATGAATACCATAATAAATAAATAAAAGAAGTAAAGCAGGTTAATAAGATAGAGAATGTTTAAAAAAAAAGATAGAGAATGTTTGTTGGGTGGGTGTGCACTAATTAATATCAGATGGTTAGAGATAGGCTTACTGCCAACATGATGTCAGAAATGCCTTGGTCCATACAAGAACTGGTAAGAGGGCCAATGTGGGTGCTGTGCAGACAATGAAGAAGAGAGTAGAAGATGCATTGTGGAGGAGGAATGGTGAGATGGGATCATGTAAAGTCACATTTGGTCTGAGTGAGAAGAAAATCCATTGAAGTATTTTAAACAAAGGAGTGAGAAGATCCAACTTGCATATTAAGGGTCACTCCTTCTTTCAGATTCTAGAATCAGAGAACAGAGCAAGGGTATCACTTAAGAGAGGCTATTGCAATAATCCATGATGTGGTAGCAATGGCATGGAACAGAATGTTAGCCGTGGAAACAACAAAAGTGGTAAAATTCTGCGTAGAGTTAAGAGAACAGAACCATCAGAAATTTCTGGTATTTAGGATGTGGTATGAGAAAAAATTTGAACCAAGAGTGATTCCAAGGATTCTGGCCCAAGCAACTGGGCCTTTACCTTTTGCTGGTAAAAAGTTGTGTAAAGTTGTATAAAGAACATTAAAACATGTAAGAAGTTGTATATAACGTGTAAAAAGTTGCATAAAGAACGTTAAGAAAAAAATTTTTTTAAACAGAGAATTTAGGAAATTGTTTTAATGATATGTTTAAATTGGATTTAACAACTTTGTGAAGAAATAAACAGTATTTAATGTTATTGAAAATGCTTTAAACAAACTATCTACAATTCTCTACTTTAGGAATTAAAGTAGATAATAAGTGAAAAACAAATTAGTTTACTTTGAATTATTCAAAGTCATATGTATCTTTATAAAAAAGATGTTTTGTTTAAATTCAGAGTAAGAACAGCATTGCCTTTGGAGCCCTCAAATCTGGTAACATACACAGGTGAGAGGGCAGTCTTTATTTTGCAGTAGAAAATGTAGCATCTTTGCTGTCTTGATAGCCTTTGTGTTAAAAATATGTCCAAGATGCTTGATACACAGGTCAGTGCCTTGAGAACCCAGTTGTGTATTAACAGCACCTGGTGAGTGTTCTTTGCGAGCCCAGGCAAGATGATGTCTGAGTTATTACTGCTAATCTAACTTTATCATTATTCACAGAGCAGTAAGTGCTTGAAAATACCAATTACACAGTTTTTCAGTGTTGGAAATTTACACATGAATAATTTTAATTCTTATTATAAATTAGTGTCATCAGTTGAAATTTTATGAATATCTTTACACCTTGCAATAATTTCACTTTACATTCTACTCATAAATCTAATGCTTAACAAATAATTTTCTAACAACTCTGTAAAATATTCAAAACATATTTCAATGCCTTCTTATAACAATGAAGATGTGGAAATGATTACTCAAAGGGAAATTCCTTATGTCTCGGCAACCCAAGGCATCTATATGCCATGATGCTATAGATCTTTCTCTGGGTTTCTCGAACTGTCAACAACTCTTTTAATTAAAAGGAACAAAACTAAAAGCCACAGTGATGGGTGTTGGAAAACACTGTAGGATAATATTTTGTGCCAATATGGAAGAAATACATACTGCAGCACTGAGGATGTATAGCTACCTCCAATGCAGAGGGTACTGGTCAAGTTCAACTAACAAAAGACATTAATAACGAAATTGGTTACAAATATACATACAAAATATACATATGCACTTTTTAAAGCATTTATGTACAGTAAATTACTAACTGGATCAATTGAAGTATTCTAAAAAAGAAACAGTAAATTTCATTTTGAGAAAATTCACCCAAAATTAATTCCAAAGCTCATGGAGTCATCCTATTTTGTGGCTTATACTAAAAGCTTTTCCCTCTGATTTTTCTCTATTAATACAGAATCCCTCAGGGACCTAAACTCAGGAAGCCTCCGGCATGCATCATAAATTTTCTAGTGACATATTTAACCCAACTTCCTCTGTTGGAGCCTAGTGTATTAACAAATAACTCCTCTGACTTCCTAGAACACACACCTTTATTGAGTTACAAAATGACCGTTTTCAGGCCTATTGGAACACAAAACAAAGCTCTCCTTTTACCATAGGCCCATTGAAGGCTACTTTGATTCCTCCATCAACACTAGGAACTGCCAGAAAAATTTCATTTTTTTTCCCTGTGCCTGTTGGCAGTAGGAGAGAGGTTCTAATGAGTCCATCGTCAGCACTTTCTTGGATTGCAGATTGCTAAATTACAAATCAGTTGTGCTTTAGTCTCTGGATGTGAATGTGTCAGTGTTCTTCCTCTCCTGAAACTTTGCCAATTAGGAAGCAGATTCTCCTATCCTGTATTTCAAAGCCTTATTCACGAACTGACATTAGTGTTACAATTTCAGTAATGGACCCTAAAAAAGCATTACGGCTAAATAGTTCTAATTTCAATTACGAATGACATCGTACAGAGTGAATGCTTAGACAGATGCTTCAGACTCCCAACGAAATACACTATGTCCTAATTGCTTTGCAATCTTTCAATTCAAATCAAGTGAACACTTCAACCCTGTTGCTTCAGTCTCTCCAAGAAGGTAAACACTGGGCTTTAATGGGCTGTGCTAATAATAACTATGCAAAGCAGTTAGACAAAACTCTAATTCTTTTCAAGGTTGGCAATAAAAAGAAAGTTCTGAAAAGAAGATTAGTGCTAAACTTGACAAAAAAAAGTTTTGGAAACTTTGATAGCCTACTTAAAAAGATGGTCAAAGAACTCTCCGAAAATTTTTGTTTTGACGTATGAAGGCACAAAATGAAATTCCAGGTAGACTGGAGGAGTTCCCTTTTATTTCTTTCAATTCTTAGATCCTTGTCAGGGTATGGTCCCAACTAGCTCAGCAAATTTATTTAAATACCTGTTTTACTTGGATGGTTGCTGTATTTTAATCTCAGAGAGAATGATTTAAAAAATACTTTTTTCAACGCTATCTAGTTACCCATTTCTAAATATGAATCAAAAATAAGTCTGTGAGAAACAATTGGCAATAGAAAGCAGGACACAGCATGAGGCTAGTTGTGTGACAATAATTCCTTGCTTTCTGAGAATTCTAAGAAAGAACTGAGGCATGAGGCCAGGGTGGAGATTAGAGCAATAATTCCAGAGTTAGGGGAGACCTTGGAGGAATATCATGATTCCTATTTTCTCTGAAATGTTTAATTTGGCATACAAATGAAACATATTCATATGATAAAACATTTAGGCACTCAATAATGTTTGCCGAACACATTTAGGAAGTGAAAAAGAAAAATGCAGAATTCATTACTTTATAATTATACATCCATAAGTCACTGTATGTTTACAAAGTACTTCCCAATCCTAGTCTTCACTTTAGAGCAAGAGAAATAGAATGAATTAGCATTAGCCGTAATGACTCTCAGCTGAACAGCACTTTACAACTTTCCAATATATTATTTCATTGTTGGATGTTAAATGTCTTGTGTTACACCACTCCAAAGCATTCCGAAAGCAGCCCTCACTCCCTCCATACCCAGAGTGCGATGAGCTCATCAAGCCATTTTGCCACTTCATCAGCCCCTGCATCATTATCTAGAGAAACACGGTAAAAGAGCAAGTCTGAGTACAGTTATTTATGGGATACCACTGAGGAGTATGATTATGGAGTCTCAAATCATTTACCATAACAGGATTTTGGGATGCTGTAATTTACCAGCTCTCATCAGTTAGAGAATTCCTACTAAAAATTCCAAATTGCAATGTTAGAACACAAAATAAGATGGACAAATCAGATCCGATAAGTTTCTGTTCACATTTTGTTCGCTCAAGAAACTCTCTCTCGAACTCCAGTTTGTCCAATTTATAGAGGCACACTGCTTGCTTTCTAAATATTTCAAATTATCTCATGTTCTTAAGTAATATGAATTTGTTTTAAACTAGTTTTGTGTGCCCTAGTTTTGTGTGAGGTAAAAGAGTTGTGAAGCAATATGTTGTCAACAGATAAAACTTATTACTGTTATATACTGATCAGTTTGAATTCAACGTGAAGCCCAAAGTGGCACACTGTTTTTAACAATAAGAACGAGTCACTGGATCAGATATGAGAAATAGGAGTTCTAATTACTGAGAGTTTAGGTTTACTATTTCCAGGTACTTTCACATATTTCTTTATTTAATGATTGCAAGTGAGATATTGTTGCACAATATTAAAGTTGGGAAAATTGAGGCTCAGAACATCTAAGAAAAACAGTACACGACAGGGTAGCACATAATAGCATACTCTTTAGTGTCAATCCAATATGATTTTAGTACCAGAGTTTTCTCCCAACTTAACCAATTTATTCAAACTTGCCAAGCCTCATTTCCTCATCTATAAATTGGGAATAATAACAATACCTACCTCATACAATTGTAAGAATTAAATAAGACTATGCATATAATGTGTTTAAGCACAGTGCTTGTTGATGCCTGGTAAGTATTTGATAAATGTAAGCTATATGCGTTAATAATTTCTAATTTACCCAGGGATACTGGCCAAGAAGTGGCAGTGCTGATTTGGTGCTATGTGTGAGTCCAGATACTTGGCCCTTTAGCCATTACAGTCTACTGCCATCCGTTGTCTATAAAATGAGAGTATTCTAAATGTACATGATCTTCTAGTTCTGAAATGTTGTGATATGGGGGCACGAAGATGCTTGTTAATTCCTCAGTTTAGGTAGTCCATCTAAGTGTATATTGCTACTGTTAGCTCACAGAGATCACTTATTATAACAATGAATTTAATCTTTTCAAGAAAGTTAAGTGTTATTCCTTGCTTAGAATCAATTATCTACCCTTAAAATTTTGTCTTAAAATGAGGACTATATCTGCATAGCTCAGAGTACTTTATTTATAATAATGTAAGTTTGAAATAAGAAAAAAAAGTTCCTTGTTTGAATTCTGTAAATGGAATAGGCATCATCTCAACTATACATACAGCTCAAAATTTGGTTCTGCCCACAATGGACCCTTTTTATTATTATTATTATTATTATTATTATTTTAACTTTGAATCACAAGGCATATACAATTAGTAGGTTAAACTTTCTTTGCTTTATTGGTGAAAGGAATTAGGTGAATCCCACCAGGGAACTGATTGAGTTTTTAAAGCGAAAATAATCCAAATACCTCCGTTAGACTGGCTTAAGTAAAACTATCTAGATTTTGAGTTATCATTTTGCATTGTCCCTTGCAAGAGTGCATTTTTTGTGGAGGTATAGGCCATCAAAGGGAAGATTAAGTAAAGGGTGTGAGTATCTGTAGCTGTAGCCCTAATTATAGCTTCACATAAAGAAGCTGGTTCAGCTCACAGCATATTATTTGACAATGGCTGACCTTTATTTCTGCAAGAGGAGATCCGAAAATTATTTATGTTTGGGAGAAATGAGGTTTTGTCCACTGGCCTGAGTTCTTACTTATATATACTCATGACATACTCTATTTTTTCACTGACAACTATTTCTCCCATCCATTCACCAATGAGATGTTCATAGTCAAGGATAGGTCTTGACAGTGTGTAGCAAGCAACCAACACTCCTACCGAAAGAGAAGTGATTATTATGTACAATGTGTATTTAAGTTTACGTTTAGTATACTGAATGTTTCAAGATGAAACTTAATAGATGCATATTAATCATTTACTGATAAAAAGAAAATCCTAAAGCTAACCAAATATCTATCACATTTGAAAAATCTACTTTATATGAAGAGACACACAATTATCTGCTGATATAAATTGGTGTTGACTATGGGGTATCTCGAAAAACTGGTTGCCATTTCATTTATGGATAACATCATTAGGAAATAATAATTTCTTCAAGTCTGTTCTCTTTCACAAATTTTTAGGCTTTATGTCAGTTGTGATTTTCCTTTGAGATTGCCATTTATTGGTCTCTGTTATCCTTTAGAAAATGGAAGAAAAGTAAATCTCTCCTTTGAAGATTGATTTATAAAGGTGGTAAAAAATATGAGAAAAGCTGTTTTAAGTTTCCATTATAGTGTAATGTCTCTGTGTGATGGGAAACCGGTATACAAGTGTAAGTGGAAAGGAATTTTTCATCAAAGAAATAAAAAAGGCAATGAGTTTGAGAGTCGCCAAGTTTTTCTTTCTTTCTCAAAACAGGACAAAAATTTAAATATTTCAAAATATAGTAAGAGGCTTTCATTCCTTGCTACCTTACTTCACAGCTACCTCATCATGTCAACTAACCTGGATGAAGAAGGACCAGAAATCTTTCAACCACAACCCGGTCCAGTGAGAGCACTTTATCTACATTCCGGTCATCAAAGATTTATAGGGATCACCTGCTGTTATTTTGGGCCTTGCAAAGTAAATTGGGAAAGCAGACTTTCTATTGCCTATTGGATGGCTGGCCACAGAGCAAAGATATAAATGAAGGTCAGTGTGGCATAGCAGCAAGGCACATGTTGACCACCATCCAGAAGAAGATGACTACTTCTGGATTGCTAATGGAAAGAACAAGGAAGAGTTGATTTTGTGCCTGTATCTAGTCCCCTGTGGTTCCTGGCCACACTCTTCATTCACAGTGTGAGCTATACTTCAGCTATACTTCAAAAATATGAGTTTCCAAAGTATTGTGACCAGATTTCTAGTCTGTAACTTACGATTTCCCCCAAAACAATAAGTGCATTGGGATTTGCCTTTTGTAAATCTAATAGATACATTGTGGACTTTAATGATTTTCTAAAGCCACCTTTTTTAGAAGAAAAGAAGAATTCCAGTGTTTTCAGGCATATTTTTGGAATAAAAAGGCTCAATTTGCAATGCATTTTATCCAGGTGACTTACTTTGAGATTGCAATGATATCATCGATCCTAATTTTAGCTATGCCAATTGAAACCCTGTATTTTTGTGAAGGTAGAAAAATAATTAATGCATCAAAGAGAACCAAGGATAACATGTACTTTGAAAAGAAGACAAGGTGTATTTATTTATCCTCAGGATGGAACTACAGACTTAAAATAGTTCCCATATTATAGGGGTAAAAATCTGCGGGTGGTATATCCACAACTTGATGCTAACTGGCTGGTATCAGGATAGAAGTTGACAGGAGAGTGGAAGAGGAATGATTCACTTGATTAAAAAAAAACAAAAACAAAACAAAACAAAAAAAACAGGGTGACCATGACAATCTCTTAGGACAAGTAGCTTCAAGATCACAATGAATATTTAATAGGAGCAGAATATCTCCATAGATCAAATGTTGTGTTGCCTGCCTTCATTTTCATATCAGCTGGATCTAACATTCTAATATATAAGACAACCTTGTAGAAAGCTAAGATTGTAAGTGACACCTAGATATACATAATGGTGTGCTTCTAAAGCAATAATACCCTAATGTCCTCCTGTTGCCATATTAACTTTTTGGGCCAGTATACAGAAACCACGTTAGGAACCTGTAGATGTCCCACGAAGGTGGTCTTGCCCTGTTTTTAAATTGTTTTATTGCCAAGATTCTAAAACTATATGTGCTATTTAAAAATTTTATGGATTTAATATTTATATTAACTGTCATAACTTGATGCCAATACAGTTTTAGGGATCAGTGGATGCAAGAAATAATGATACCTAACCAACAAGTGATTTTATAACAATGCAAGAAATATACTGCATAAAGACACCTAAAATTCTATATGAGAGGAGAAAAAACATGGGTTTGAAGAGTGAACAGATTGGTACATATAGAGATAGAACAGTTCATATTCATACATACTTATATACATCTGTGTGCATGTACATTTACATACATGTATATTTATATATATGCATGGATAGTCGAATCTCATTATTTGTGATAGTTATGTTCTATAAAGTCACCAAAAACACTGAGTTAGTGAATATTAAGTCATTGCACCTAGGGGAAATGAGAAATTAGGTTCCTGTGAGCTTCTGGTCACATTTTTGTCAAGTGATCAATATATAACTTTGTTTTATGTCTGTTTCTGTTTAAAGACCCTTTACTGAATATACACTGTTGACTGACTGACACTGAAATCATGGTGAACAACACTATAGCTGGTGCCTGAACAAAGCTCATCTAAAATACTTATTTTCTCCATAGGCATAGTGAAGCTATCTTGCACTTTGGAATACTAGATAGCACTTTAATATGACACTTGGGGGAATCTTAAATAGCAAAGTCATCAACAAAGAGCACAAAATGCAGAAACCATGGCTGCAAACAAGTCACCTGTTTACAGTATAACAACTGAAGCAAGAAGGCAGAGTGTCATCTTGTTTGATCTTAGCTGGTAATGTATGCCTTGGGCAACTCAAATTTTTCACTGTTCAGTACATGTCCAAGAAGGACTGAAAAACCACCAGAAGTATTGGCTTTAGGATTGGCCTACAAATAAATTTTATGCATAAGTAAATTCACAAGTACAGAATATATGAATAATGAGAATCAACTATATATAGTATCTATACCTACACTGGATATTTCTTTTTAAATTTTATAATTGCACAGGAACTATTTCCTTATTTTTTATGTGTGTATGTATTACTAATATTTCACTATATCACAGTCTTGGTGGAGTCTTAAGGATACATAAGAACGTACAAGTGAACATATTCATGAACATAGTTCATGCTATGCTCATTTTCTAGTCAATTCACGTTCCTAATGTTATAATATATAAACAGCCCATTGTATGACTGCCCTGTTGATATTCTTTGTTCATAGAGATCTCAACTCCAACACTGTTACCAAGTATTCCATGCTGACATGGGCATGTGATAAAGGCAGAGTTTAGGGGTTTTTTGTGGTAAAATCATGATCATTCTTAGGAATGTATTTGTTCCACTTTTAACAAAAGAATGATACTATATTATGATTCATGAGATTACACAAGAATGCATGTTTTCTATTTTCAGGGAACACACTAAAAAGAAAAAGTTCAGATTAACAGTAGTACTGTCTTTAATTAATTAAACTTTCTCAACATCAATATTAAGTTGGGCTTACATTATTTTATTCATTTATATCCAATAAGTTTTAATTAACAGTATTTTCAAAATTTAGTTAAGAGTGGTCAGTTAGGAAGAACTCAATGGCCCAAACAGGGCCCCAAATTATGACCATGATTTTACATCCATTGTGATGGAGTAAACTGAGATAATCAGTTATAAACAGCGGGAATACCAATTAGTGTATTTTAAATAGGAAACCATAGATTAAAGCTTTTTTGGGGTTTTGAACTCACAAACTGTCTAACTGATGAGAAGTGGTGTAATCAGAGGTATTTCTTGGTCACAGACACCAAATTCTATTTAATTGGATGGTGCATTTTTTAAAATTTTTTTTTTAACATTTATTTATTTTTGAGACAGAGAGAGACAGAGCATGAATGGGGGGAGGGCCAGAGAGAGAGGGAGACACAGAATCTGAAGCAGGCTCCAGGCTCTGTCAGGACAGAGTCCAATGTGGGGATTGAACCCACAAACCTCGAGATCATGACCTGAGCTGAAGTTGGACGCTTAACTGATTGAGCCACCCAGGTGCCCTACAACTTTCATGTTTTTTTAAAATTTTTTTTTCAACGTTTATTTATTTTTGGGACAGAGAGAGACAGAGCATGAACGGGGGAGGGGCAGAGAGAGAGGGAGACACAGAATCGGAAACAGGCTCCAGGCTCTGAGCCATCAGCCCAGAGCCTGACGCAGGGCTCGAACTCATGGACCGCAAGAGCGTGACCTGGCTGAAGTCGGACGCTTAACCGACTGCGCCACCCAGGCGCCCCAACTTTCATATTTTAATGGCTGAAAACTATTACACTAAGTTGATGAAGATTTACTTACATGATCGATCTTCTGTTGCCAGATACTGTTTTCCTCCTCCCTTGCCCCTTCCCTGGCATGACAAAAAGAGAAGAAGGAGGAGGAGGAGGAGGAGGAGGAGAAGGAGAAGGAGAAGAAAAGCTTGTAATTTATGTAAATTATGCTTTCATTTTTTCCTTTTCCTTGTGAATACTTTCCTTAGGATGAATGTCTTGGAATTAAGTTTCCAGTCCACAATTTTAGTTTCATTGTTTCTTGCCATGTCTGCCCAGGGAGAAATCACATACTTAGTGTTCAACTGTATTTGTTCATAAGTAAATTTTCCAGACTATTTTCGGACAAATATATGGTCAAATGCCATATATTTAAATGGAAATATTAACAACAGGTCCCAGTGGCTATCATTTCTGAACACAAACTGGGAATAAACTCTATTTAACAAATTAGTATATTTAGAAGAGTACATGAGATAATAGAGCAAAACCACCCTCCGTATCAAGTATGCTTTGAAATTAGACACACCAGGGTTCAAATCTAGATGTTTCTACTTACTTGGTTATTTTTCTTTTCCTCACTGAGGAAAGAAAGGGTAATAATAATATGTATCTCCTATGGTTGCTGTTAGAATAAAATAAAATGAGGAAGAAGTTACTGAAGTCATTGACTGACAAGAGCAGGGGCTTAATAAATCCAAGACCTTTGTTTTCTTTCTAGAGATGATGAAAAGTCACCTGGGGTCTATCTTAAATTCAGTATTAGTGGATTTCTTGGATTACAAAGTGTTTGGTCGTCCCATATCTTAAGGATAGCAAGCATATTCAAATGGGAAGAATGTCATTGCTATGATTGTCTAAAGATTACCAATTCCTGATTTACTTTGGTAGCAGAGATGAGACAATGTGTGCAGTTATGAACTGATGCATACAGGTGTGAGATTGATCATAGTGTTTCTTTACATCTGGCCCTTCTTTAGGCTTTTGTGTACTTGTGTGTGCCTAGGCCTCTGCAAAACTATGTTCCTTTTCTGGACAAACGGACAAAATTATTTTACTGATCAAATTAAAGAAAAGGACTGCTCCGGATATTTGCAACCCCAAGTTTGACAAAAGAAGCCAGAAATATTTGCCAGTTTGAATAGCATGCCATGCTTAGGCTGGAGAGTGCTAACTGGTAGATTATTTGATTATAGAAAAACACAGACTGACCCCTAGGTAAGGTCACAGTTTATAAAGAACTTGCATGATTTGCCTGTGATGAGAACACATCCATTTCTCTGGTACCTGAAGGCTGAGAGGCAGGTCTGTGAAGAAAGAGAAAACTCGCAAAGACAAAGGATAGGAGATAGCAAACAAAGGAAAACGTTTGCACCTAGTCGTATATAATTTTTGCTATCCTTAAAATAAATAGTATTGTTAGGAACTAGTCTCTCCTGGAGGGAACATCGGCATCCTCTCACCAGACAATTTCCTGAAGGTTTGAAGGAAAGTCTAAGCTTAACAATTTCATGAGGAGTTGAAGAAACCATTTATTCTGGTCTTGCATGAAAATGATTTGAAAATGATTTTCATTAAATCAACAGTGAGTTCTATGCACATTCTAAAGATATCCAGCTGCATTCTGCTGATAGTCACAAAGACAACTGTCAGAAATTCTACGTGTTACATGTACTTGTCTCATCTCTCCCTTGTTGCTTTTGTATTTCTTGCTCTATAATTTTATTAAGAATTTTTAAAAAGAGAGAAAAATCCCATAACTTCAAGTAACATTTCATCAAAGATCACAAAGAGGAAACCACCAAACAAACAGAAGCAGCCCAATAATCAGTCACATCAAGAGTCTCCACTATGAAACCCACAGAATTGACAAAGGCTTTGTTGAGCTGGCCAGATTTTTCATTTGTGTGAAGCAAAGCTGTCAGTTAGATGCTTTGTTATACATTTTGTTCAGGCAAAGTATGCTTAATTCACACACACCTGACTTTTCATTAAAACAACTGGGGGAGCGCAAAATTTCTCAGGTCATAAGGAGAACAATTGAAAGGATGCAAAGACACAAAAGTTTGATGGACGTAACTCAAAGTTTTATTTATTTGTCACCACAGATACTTTACTTTTAATTTTTTAATTGAACTTCCTGGAATCTCTAATCAGTTCAACTGGAAAAGAATAAGAAAAGGATGCTTATTTCTACTTCAACCTAAATAGAAATCTAGAAATTCTTAAATAAGAGTTAAGTCAATTTCTCCCTATCAGTCAGTCTAAAACAGCCAGATTTTAGAGGGATATATAGTTATTTATGTGAGGTCATGATTTAGACTTGTCTTTCGATGCTCTTCCATTATCAATGTGACTAAAGTGGAAAAAACCATATCTGGGGGCTTAGGGCGGAAAAAAGTTGAAAGCAATTCATACATCAGTTCCAGATAAAACATAATTGTGCCTGACAAAGAAAAACATGAGTAACCTAAAGTAATAAACAATTCAAATACTTAAATCAGGTCTCCTCATCATGGACTGTGTTCCACTAGGTGCTGCTTGTACCTGATCCTCTCGTGCCCAATCAGTTCCACTGTGGCTCGCACCATTAAGGAGCTCAGCTACTGAAGCCAGAATATATATGATCAGGACCACATCTGCCCCTACCAACCCACTCAAGCTGAGAGGGCTTTTCCTTAGGCACTCTTTCCTAACCCCATCCTGATAGAAGCCTTAAATTAACAGTCCTGCTCCTACATCTTTTCCAATCACTTGGTTGTGTCTACCCATGTATAACCTGTCCCTGAGAGCCCTTGGGGAGTCTGCATTATTTTAGAGCACTTAAATGTTTTTAAGTACTCTTTAGTTTGCAAAAGTACTAATTCATTGTGTCACGTTAATGAACCATCCCAAAGCAGCTTTCCAAAAAGGAAAATGTTTCCAGAGAGTAGTTGATACACTGAACAGAATCTATTTAAAATTCACTCACATAAGACTTTGAAAACATTAATCAGCTACATGACAATCTGGGTTTTCATATTTTAAACCTCAGAGCATCAGGGAAGTAGCCACTATTTAATCATTTCTCGAGAGGCATCCTGCTCTAGTGGCAAACGCAAGGACCAGGGAAGGGAAACAGGTTTTAAGTTGTACCCGACGCCAATTGATTGGTAATGGCTTCTTACAGTGCTGGGTAGAAAAGGATTCTGGGATGGCATGGAAGAGAGAAGCAAAAGGGTATTCAAATCGATTAGCGATGTCTGTCATGCGCTCAGGAAAAGGCCATGGCAGTTTATGTGCCACAGATACGCAGCCTGCGTGGACTCTGGAGATAAAAAAGTCCTAGGTTCCAACCATGTCGTTCTAATTTTAAAGTTCTAGACCTTGTGTAACCAAAGCTTTCAGTTTCAGGTTCCTCATCAGTAAAGAAAGGAAGGACCTACTTGCAGCTGTTTTATTCTCAAAAAGCAGAGGAGAGCAAGTTAAAACCAAAAACCCAACATACTTCTTTTTTTTTTAATATTTATTTATTTTTGAGAGAGAGACAGACAGAGGGTGAGTGGGGGAGGGGCAGAGAGAGGGGGAGACACAGAATCTGAAGCAGGCTTCAGGCTTCGACCTGTCAGCACAGAGCCCCACACCTGGCTGGAGCCCAGGAGCTCTGAGATCGTGAGGTGAGCCAAGGTCGTAAGCTTAATGATCTGAGCCATGCAGGTTCTCCTACCCAACATGCTTTTAAAGAAGTGTTTACTGGGGCCCCAGGGTGGCTCAGTGGGTTGAGCATCCGACATCGGCTCAGGTCATGATCTCACTGTTGGTGAGCCTGAGTCCCAAGTCGGGTTCTGTCCTGACAGCTCAGAGCCTGGAGCCTGCTTCGGATTCTGTGTCTCCCTCTCACTCTGCCCTTCCCCCACTCACACTTTGTCTCTCTCTCTCAAAAATAAATGCTTAAAAATTTAAAAAAAAGTGTTTACTGATTTTTTTTTGTTTTATTTTGAGAAAGTCCTTTAAAGTACAATAAAAATACAGTTTTTTGTCCTAATATGAAACAAAGTTATTTTCAGTAATTGGGCACACACAGCAGTGCCCAAGCTCATTCTTGAGCCTCCTTACCACACAATAAGGCTAGCCATATAGAGCGCCTTGGAAAAGAACAAGGAGCACCATACTGTTGGACTTTCCCAGTAGCACCAGACCAGAATCCCTAGTGAGCTGGGTTTTCAGGGATCACATGCTTCAAGCCCAGGCCTAGGGCTTCCAGGACCCTGTGGTTGCTGCAAACAGAGATAGGGGGAGGGTGGCTGCTGGGGCCCAGTGGGCTGAGACTTTCCCCGGAAGAAAAAGCCCAGAGAAGACCAGCAAGGCCCATCAAAGGACCGGTTCTGTTGGCCATAACTGGGATCTCAGCCTTGAAAGTAAGTGTTCTCCAACTGTGTCTTGTACTTCTAGTTAGGGAATCAAATTCCGAACTGGATTTATGGGGTGAGCAACCCTCTTGGAGAGCCTTGTGAGGATTTAACTACAGCAAAACCTTGGTTTGTGAGCATAATTCATTCTGGAAGCATGTTTGTAATCCAAAGCACTTGTATACGAAAGCGGATTCCAAGAACCATTGGCTCAGTTGTGATCATGTGATGTTCAGCATCAGGCACTACCTGGATTGCAAGACATTGCTCATTTATCAAGTTAAAAATTTATTAGGAATGTTTGCTCATCTTGTGGAACATTTGCAGAACAAGTTACTGGCAATCCAAGGTTTCACTGTACATCTTCTTTTATTGTGGTTACTTAAAAGAAAAAAATTTTGTTGCAACCTCCTATAAAATCATATTTTACAAGTTATAAAATTGAAGATACAGAAGGCTGCCGCCAGTGAGTTAGGTATAGACACCAAATGTTTTGCTTCCTATCCTTTTGCTTTAGAGATGTGTGCAGACATATTTAGGTGTGAAGAAATATGTCTGGATTTTGCTTCAGAATAATGGAGTTATACATGACGTATGAAGGGTCATAAGTGACGTCTGTTGAAGCTGCATGGTAGTTCACAAGATAGAAATTTTTCACAATACAACCTAATTTTTTTTGCCTAGTTTTTAAATTTTTTTCTCATTTTAAAATATTTTAAGTACATGAAAATTGAAAACTGCACAGATGAACATATGTTTTATTATAGTATCCCTATTATTTCAATTAGACCAAGAACTTAATTTAGTTGCCATCAGATTTATGAAGTGTCGAAAGCTTTTAAGAACATTTGATTAAATGTAAATGCATCCTTTTTATTAATATTTGTTACTTACATGTAATGCCCTAAATATACTGCTAAACCTGTGCATAGAATATTATAAATTATGAAATAACAAATATTTTCGGATATCCAAATTGTTTTACATCACACTAATATAACTTAGGTTTTCAGTTTTAAGTAATGTTTTCATTATTGTAAGATACAGGTTCAGCAAGTACAGAACTAAAAATCCATTCTTTTCAGATTTAAAATGTTACAGTTAATTCTTCAGCTGATATATCTCAATGCATATTATTCATTTTCCCCTGTTAAAAGATAAACTGAGGCACATTAAAATTTACAAGAGTTTATCTGAGCAAACATTCATTAGAATCAGGCCGTGCCAAACAGATAGCGATTAAGGCCACTCTGCCAATAGGATTGAAGGGAAATGTTTTTATAGAGAAAATGGGAAGCAAAGCAAGGAAATTATTCCATTGGATGTAGCTTAAGTATTTGCTTTATTTGGAAAGCCTAGGTAGCTGTTTGTGATTGGTTGTTCTTAAGTGTTTTGTTCTTAGCTTCCTGTGAATTAATTGTGGCTAAGGTTTTGCTTTGCTTACACAAGCTGCAAAGGCAGTAGAGCCATATCAGTCGAATGGTCTTCTTATTTAATTACTTTAACAACTAATTTTGTTTCTAAAAGTTAGAGCTATATATTTATATTAGGCAAAGGATGTCTTTACTCAGTTTGCTACCTCTGCATTCTGAGGACATCTTGCTAAAAATCTCTCTTAAATATCTTGTAAAGTTGATTTGTTTATTCTTTGTAGTGGCAGCAGCTGGTAGATTTGAGAAGCAAAAAGGGTAATTACCAGTGACAGAGGAAAGAAAATTTAAATAGAAAATGGCCACATTCCTTTATTTGTAGTAGAAAAATAAGCCTTTCATAGAAAAGATTGTAGCTCTGTGAGTTGGTGTAAGAAACCCAAGGAACATGAACTAGTAATGTAATTAAATGTAGATACTATGCAAAAGTGTAAAGTGAAGAATTGTCAGTCAACCAGCTGTTTTGTCTATATGGTAGGGAAAAAAAGATGAGTTGAGGTTTCATTTATTTATTTTTTTGCATTTTCAGCTGAGTCAAATTTTCAACATTATATTAATTAGATATTTTGTTCTGTGGGGCACAGTATTAGAAAACCTGCACGATCTCGCGGTCCGTGAGTTCGAGCCCCGCGTCAGGCTCTGGGCTGATGGCTCAGAGCCTGGAGCCTGTTTCCGATTCTGTGTCTCCCTCTCTCTCTGCCCCTCCCCTGTTCATGCTCTGTCTCTCTCTGTCCCAAAAATAAACGTTGAAAAAAAAAAAAAAAGAAAACCTGCATAGTAATTTCAGAGGAGTAACCACATTAAAGTTCGCTAACTGTGGTTGTTGTTGGTTGGCTAATTGATTTAACATCAGGTAGTTTATCTTAAGTCTCAGGAGGAATATTTTTACAACTGAACAAGAAAGGCTTCCTGGGAGGAGGAGCCAAGATGGCAGAACAGCATGGAAGCTTTCTGTGTGTCTCTGTCCGTGAAATATAGCCAGACCAACACTAAACCATCCTACACACCTAGAAAACTGATTGGAGGATTAACACAACAATCTGCACAACCTGAACCACAGAATTCAGCAGGTATGCGGCACGGAGAGGTGAATTTGGGCAGCCAGAAGCCGCAAAAGGTAGGGAAACACTTTTGCGGGTGGAGAGAGGACGGAGACTGGGGAGGGGGGGAGAATACGGGGAAAAGCACCCCTCCCTAAAAGCAGCTGGAGAGAGAGTGAAAAATTGGAAACAGCCGCAGGGACTAAACTAAAAAGGGAGAAAGGAGAAAGGAAAGGGTTTAAATTCCATTAAGACTAAACAAGGGGAGCACAAAGGCTGCAACTCCACAGCTCGATACCTGGTGATGCTCTGGTGGGAAGGGCGAATCCCCAGGAGCAGAGTGGGGTCCGGGAGGCTCTCAGGCCACACGGGAAAAAACGGTTCCACTGCTGCAAGGACATTTGGTAGAGACTGTTGAAGCCACCTGGTCCCAGCAGACCCCAGAGAACTCCCACATTCGCTGGTGCTGGAACAACAAGGTCGTTAAGGGTGAAGCCTGGTGGCAGATGTGTGTTGTGATTTTCCATAATCCCTGAGATGCTGCTGCTGCATTGTCTCGCAAACTTTTTCTGGGGCAGGCTGGCACCTGGCCACAGTCTCGGGGCACCGGCAGCAGTGGGGTCCAGCAAGCATTCATGGGAGCAGCCGACATTCAGCCATTGCTCATTTGGTCACTGCTCAGTGAGACCCTCCTGCAGAGGGGCCGAACGGGTCAAAGCCACACTCTTTTGGAAGAGGCCGGGGAAAACAGCCGCATCTGAGACAAAACCCAGGAGAGAGGTACTGCCTGGGGCCTGGTCACGGAGAGTGAAAAAGCGGGGAGTGGAGGAGAGCTGAAGACAGAGGACGGGTGCACGATTGCTGACTCAGGAGAAAAGACTCAGGAGAACAGCTGCATGGCGCCATTCTCACCAATCCCGCGCATGCACATATACACCTACAGCACCGCGACAATCCACCCCAGTAGGCTAGCAGCGCCATCTAGTGGAGAGCGGAGCTGTTACACTGAGCCCCGCCCAACTGGGCCAACTTCGCTCTTCAAGAACACAAGTCTCACGCCCGGCTTAGTTTATGGGCGATAAGGAGCTACATAAACTGACTTCTAGGGGAAAACAAAGCAATTTCAGTCCTACTTCAATCTGTTAGCAGGTTCATTAATTCAATTTTCTTTCATTTTTTTTTTCTTTTTTCTTTTTTATAATTATTTTCTATTTCTTTAATACAGAAAAAGAAAAAATTCCTTTTTACTTTCAATTTTTATTAAAAATATTTTTCTTTAATTTTTATTACTATATTTTTTACTTTTGTGTAAATTTTTTCGAATTCTGTTTTACTTCCATCATTTTATTTTAGTCTACTTCAGTGTTTTCACCTTTTCAAATTTTCAATTTCCTTTTTTTCTTTTTCTTTTTTCTCTTTTTCATTTCTTTTCTTTTTCTTGAATGCAGAAAGAGAAAAACTTTGTTTTCACTTTCAATTTCTATTAAAAATATTTTTATTTAATTTTTATTACTATATTTTTTTGCATTTATGTAAATTTTTTCAAATTCTATTTTACTTCCATCATTTTATTTTAGTCTACAACAGTGTGTTCACTTTTTCAAATTTTCAAACGATTTCTTTTTCCTTTTTCTCTTTTTCATTTCTTTTCTTTCTTCTTAAATACAGAAAAAGAAAAAAATTCATATTTTTAATTTTTATTAAAAATGTTTTTCTTTAATTTTTTTCTACTGTATTCTTTACCTTTGTATATTTTTTCAAATTCTATTTTACCCCCATAATCTCATTTTAGTCTACTTCAGTGTATTCATTTTTTCAAATTCTCAAACAATTTCCTTTTTTTTCTTTGCCCCCTTTGTTTCCCTAATTTGTCAAACCACTTTCAATACCCAGACCAAAACACACCTAGGATCTAGCATCATCTATTTGATTTTTTTGTGTGTGTATATTTATTTTTAATTTTAATATTTTTTTAATTTTAATTTTTTATTAATTTCAATTTTTCTACCTCATTAATTCCTTTTCTGCCTTCAAAATGACAAAACTAAGGAATTCACCACAAAAGAAAGAACACTAAGAAGTGACAACCAGGGATTTAACCAACACAGATACAAGCAAGATATCTGAACCAGAATTTAGAATCATGATAATAAGAATGCTAGCTGGAGCCTAAAATAGATTAGAATCCCTTTCTGCAGAGATAAAAGAAGTAAAAAATAGCCAGAGTGAAATTAAAAATGTTATAACTGATCTGCAATCACGGATGGATGCAGGGGCAGCAAGGATGGATGAGGCAGAACAGAGAATCAGTGATATAGAGGACAAACTTATAGAGAATAATGAGTCAAAAAAAAAAAAAAAAAGAGGGAGATTAAGGCAAAGGAGCATGATTTAAGAATTAGAGAAATCAGTGACTCACTAAAAAGGAACAACATGAGAATCACAGGGGTCCCAGAAGAGAGAGAAATAGGGGTAGAAGGTTATGTGAGAAACTCATAGCAGAAAACTTTCCTAACCTGAGGAAAGACACAGACATCAAAATCCAGGAAACACAGAGGACCCCCCATTAGATTCAACAAAAACTGACCATCAACAAGGCATATCATAGTCAAATTCACAAAATACTCAGGCAAGGAGAGAATCATGAAAGCAGTAAGGGAAAAAAACGTCCCTAACATACAAGGGAAGACACAGCAGGTTTGCAGAAGACCTATCCACAGAAACTTGGCAGGCCAGAAAGGAGTGGCAGCATATATTCAGTGTGCTGTATCAGAAAAATATGCAGCCAAGAATTTTTTATCCAGCAAGTCTGTCATTCAAAATAGGAGATATAAAAAGTTTCCCTGACAAACAAAATTAAAGGAGTTTGTGACCACTAAGCCAGCCCTGCAAGAAATTTTAAAGGGGACTCTCTGAGGGGAGAAAAGATGAAAAAAAAAAAAAAAATATATATATATATATATATATATATATATATATATATATATAAATACCAAAAGTAACAAAGATTAGAAAGGACCAGAGAACACCACCAGAAACTCCAACTCTACAAGCATCATAATGGCAATAAATTCATATCTTTCAGTACTCACTCTAAATGTCAATGGAATCAATGCTCCAATAAAAAGACATAGGGTAACAGAATGGATAAGAAAACAAGATCCATCTATATGCTGTTTACAAAAGACCCACTTTAGACCTAAAGACACCTTCAGATTGAAAATAAGGGGATGGAGAACCATCTATCATGCTAATGGTCAAAAAAAAAAAACAAAAACAAACCCAGAGTAGCCATACTTATACCAGACAATCTAGACTTTAAAATAAAGACTGTATCAAGAGATGCAGAAGGGCATTATATCATAATCAAGGGGTCTATCCACCACGAAGACCTGACAATTATAAACATTTATGTGCCAAATGTGAGAGCATCCAAATATATAAATGAATTAATCACAAACATAAAGAAACTCATCAATAGTAATACCATAATAGTAGGAGACTTCAACACCCCACTCACAACAATGGACAGATCATCTAATCAAAAAATCAACAAGGAAACAATGGCTTTGAATGACACACTGGACCAGATGGACTTAACAGATATATTCAGAACATTTCATCCTAAAGCAGTAGAGTATACATTCTTCTCCAGTGCACGTGGAACGTGCTCCAGATAGACCATATACAGGGACACAAATCAGCCCTAAGTAGGTACAAAAAGATCGAGATCATACTGTGCATATTTTCAGACCACAACACTATGAAACTCAAAATCAACCACAAGAAAAAATTTGGAAAGGTAACAAACACTTAGAGACTGAAGAACATCCTACTAAAGAATGAATGGGCTAACCAAGCATTAAAGAGGAAATTAAAAAGTATATGCAAGTCAATAAAAATGATAACACCACAACCCAAAACCTCTGGGACGCAGCAAAGGCGGTCATAAGAGGAAAGTGTATAGCAATCCAGGCCTTCCTAAAGAAGAAAGATCTCATATATACAACCTAACCTTACGCCTTAAGGAGCTGGAAAAAGAATAGCAAATAAAACCCAAAATGAGCAGAAGACAGGAAATAATAAAGATTAGAGCAGAAATTAATGCTATCGAAACCAAAAAAACAGAACAGATCAATGAAACCAGAAGCTGGTTCTTTGAAAGAATTAACAAAATTGATAAACCACTAGCCAGTTTGATGAAAAAGAAAAAGGAAAGGAGCCAAATAAATAAAATCAAGAATGAAAGAGGAGCGATCACAACCAACACAACAGAAATAAAAACAATAATAAGAGAATATTATGAGCAATTATATGCCAATAAAATGGGTAATCTGGAAGAAATGGACAAATTCCTAGAAACATATACACTACCAAAACTGGAACAGGAAGAAGGAGAAAATTTGAATAGACCCATAACCAGTAAGGAAATCGAATTAGTAATCAAAAATCTGCCAAAAAACAAGAGTCCAGGGCCAGATGGCTTTTCAGAGGAATTCTACCAAACATTTAAGGAAGATTTAACACCTATTCTCCTGAAACTGTTCCAAAACATAGAAATGGAAGAAAAACTTCCAAACTCTTTCTATGAAGCCAGCATTACCTTGATTCCAAAACCAGACAGAGACCACACTAAAAAGGAGAACTATAGACCAATTTCCCTGATGAACATGGATGCAAAAATCCTCCACAAGTTATTAGCCAACCAGATCCAACAATACATTAATAAAATTATTCACCACAACCAAGCGGGATTTATACCTGGGATGCAGGGCTGGTTCAATATCTGCAAAACAATTAACATATTCATCACATCAATAAAAGAAAGGACAAGAACCATACGATCCTCTCAATAGATGCAGAGAAAGCATTTGACAAAATTCAGCATCCTTTCTTGATAAAAAACCCTCAAGAAAGTAGGCATAGAACGAGCATACCTCGAAATCATAAAAGCCATACATGAATGACCCAATGCTAATATCCTCAATGGGGAAAAACTGAGAGCTTTCCCCCTAAGGTCAGGAACAAGACAGGGATGTCCACTCTCACCACTGTTATTCAACATAGTATTGGAAGTCTTAGCCTCTGCAATCAGACAACACAAAGAAATAAAAGGCATCCAAATTGGCCAGGAGGAGGTCAAACTTTCACTCTTTGGAGATGACATGATACTCTATATGGAAAACCCAAAAGATTCCACCAAAAACTGCTAGAACTGATTCATGAATTCAGCAAAGTTGCAGGATATAAAATCAACGCACAGAAATCGGTTGCATTCCTATACACCAACAATGAAGTGACAGAAAGAGAAATCAGGTAATTGATCCAATTTACAGTTGCACAAAAAACCATAAAATACCTAGGAATAAATCTAACCAAAGAGGTGAAAAATCTATACACTGAACATTATAGAAAGCTTATGAAAGAAATTGAAGAAGACACAAAAAAATGGAAAAAGATTCCATGCTCCTGGATAGGAAGAACAAATATTGTTAAAATGTCGACAGTATCCAAAGCAATCCACATATTCAATGAAATCCCTATCAAAATAACACCAGCATTCTTCACAGAGCTAGAACGAATAATCCTAAAATTTGTATGGAATCCAAAAAGACCCTAAATAGCCAAAGCAATCTTGAAAAAGAAAACCAAAGCAGGAGGCATCACAATCCCAGACTTCAAACTGTAATCATCAAGACAGTATGGTACTGGCCCAAGAACACACTCTAAGATCAATGGAACAGAATAGAGAACCCAGAAATGGACCCACAAACGTATGGCCAACTAATCTTTGACAAAGCAGGAAAGAATATCCAATGGAATAAAGACAGTCTCTTCAGCAAGTGGTGCTGGGAAAACTGGACAGTGACATGCAGAAGAATGAACCTGGACCACTTTCTTACACCAGACACAAAAATAAACTCAAAGTGGATGAAAGAACTTAATATAAGACAGGAAGCCATCAAAATCCTTGAGGAGAAAGCAGGCAAAAACCTCTTTGATCTTGGCTGCAGCAACTTCTTACTCAACACATCTCTGGAGGCAAGGGAAACAAAAGCAAAAATAAACTATTGGGACCTCATCAAAATAAAACTTCTGCATAGCAAAGGAAACAATCAGCAAAACTAAAAGGCAACCGACAGAATGGGAGAAGATATTTGCAAGTGACATATCAGATGAAATCTCCAAAGAACTTATCAAACTCATTACCCAAAAAACAAATAATCCAGTGAAGAAATGGGCAAAAGACATGAATAGACACTTCTCCAAGGAAGACATCCAGATGGCCAACTGACACATGAAAAAATGCTCAACATCACTCATCATCAGGTACACAAATCAAAACCACCATGAGATACCACCTTACACCTGTCAGAATGGCTAACATTAACAACTCAGGCAACAGCAGATGTTGGAGAGGATGCAGAGAAAGAGGATCTCTTTTGCATTGTTGGTGGGAATGCAAGCTGGTGCAGCCACTCTGGAAAACAGTATGGAGGTTCCTCAAAAAACTAAAAATAGAACTACCCTATGACCCAGCAATTGCACTACTAGGCATTTATCCATGGGATACAGGTGTGCTGTTTAGAAGGGACACATGTACCCCCATGTTTATAGCAGCACTATCAACAATAGCCAAAGTATGGAAAGAGCCCAAATGTCCATCAATGGATGAATGGATAAAGAAGAAGTGGTATATATATACAATGGAGTATTACTCAGCAATCAAAAAGAATGAAATCTTGCCATTTGCAACTATGTGGATGGATCTGGAGGGTATTAGGCTAAGTGAAATTAGAGAAAGACAAAAATCATATGACTTCACTCATATGAGGACTTTAAGAGACAAAACAGATGGGGAAGGAAACAAAAATAATATAAAAACAGGGAGAGGGACAAAATAGAAGAGACTCATAAATGTGGAGAACAACCAGAGGGTTACTGGAGGGGTTGTGGGAGGGAGGATGGGCTAAATGGGTAAGGGGCACTAAGGAATCTACTCCTGAAATCATTGTTGCAGTATATGCTAAGTAATTTGGATGTAAATTTTAAAAAATAAAAAATTAAATTAAAAAAATGAATAAAAATAAAAAAAGAAAGGCTTCCTTAGGAAGGTATATCCTTATGAGTTAATCAATTTTTAAAGCAAGCACTTCTTTTTTTCTTTCTACGTGGCACAGAATTTTAAATACTGAAAGCAAATTAGAAGATATAAACTGAGTTCATAGGTAAAATACAATTTCTTTTCAATTGAATGCATAAAAGGCAAAGGGAAAATTCTACACTTGATATATACCTCTTTAGTTATTTACTACATCATTCAACTCAGTGACTTTTCATTTATTGCTGCCTTCACTTAACTACTTCGTTAAGAAAAATACTTCTAGGGCACCTGGGTGGCTCAGTCAGTTAAGTGTTTGACTTTGGCTTAGGTCATGGTCTCAGGCTTCATGGGTCCGAGCCTTGTGTTAAACTCTGTGCTGACAGGTCAGAGCCTGCAGCCTGCTTCAGATTCTGTGTCTCCCTCTTTCTCTGCCCCTCCCCTCTGTCTCTGTCCCTGTCTCTCAAAAATGAATGTGTTAAAAAAAAATTAAAAGAAAAAAGAAAAATACTTCCATGTAGAACTCAAAATTTTCCTCAAAAACATCAGCACTAGAAATCTAGAGACACCAAAAAGGGTTAAAAATTCTGAAGGAAAAATTTTATGTTTTATCTTACAATCTTGCACATTTTGCATTCTGCATCATGGAAACTCAAATTTGTTAAAAAAAAAAAAGATATTTTAATGATTTACTGGGAGACAAGGGATAAGAATCCACAAGAAATTCCTACCCAGATATAGAGGAGTGTTAAGTATGTTCAGTTTCTCTGGATGTAGGGTGCCTAGATTCAAGTCTCATTCTTCTTCCTACTGGTGTTCTTGACCAAGTTCCTTAGCCTTTCTATGCCTTAGTTTCATTATCTCAGAAATGGGAAGATCAATACCTCTTGCAGATTCAGTGTGAGAATTAAAAGCAAAAACATTTGTAGACTTCTTACACCAGTGACTGAACACATGATAAATATTGGGAAAACTTCGTTATTATTTGTACTGGTCCTCACATATAAGAAAATTTAAACTGTAAAGAATTAACTGCCTATTGGGTATAGCATCCTCACACATTCTCTTTTCTGTTTTCATGTTACAATACTTTGAGGAACAGCACACTTATAAATATAAAAATGAAACCACCTTTCAAAAATCAGCCCTTCAGGATATATTTATTAAGCATTTATCAAATATTCTATTAGACATGAGGAATACCTAGAATGCTAAAGAGGGTAGAATGTAATCTTTTCTAGCTATTACTGGAATTTTGATAATCACAAATGCTATGCATTTTATGTTAATTCAGATTTTGCTAGTTTAAAATAGTATAAAATATTCATGAAATCGTGTTTTATGAACCAAATTTTCAAAAGAATAATGCAAATGCTTATTTGCATTTATTTCAATGAGATACTTAGCCTTGGATTAGGCGACTTCACATAACACAGTGTCTTCAAGAATGCACGCTTCCCATAAAATTTTTATAGACTTACTATTTTTTTCTTTGGCTAGGAAGTACAGTTACTTCTTTTAATAACAGACTGAAAGGTTTTCCAGTCAGTGGTTACCCTCTTTTGTCAAAAGACGTTAAAGAAAAACATTGATTAAAACATAACATACACATAGAAAAGTACACAAAGCAGAAGCTACATGTACTGTGATGAATTCATAAAAATTTAGAAAAAAATATAATTTAGGAAAATTCATGAATTTTTATAAGTTCATCACACTATTTTAATCACCATACATGTCAGAATCAACATATTACCAGGAAATTAAGAAAACTTATCTTTTGCTTCCTGCCAGTGACTACCCACTACAAGGGTAACTTCTATCCTGACTTCAAACACTATTGATTGATTAGTTTTGCTTGTTTTTGTACTGTATATAAAAGAGCCATTCAGTATATATTCTTTTGTGTCTAACCCATTTCATGCACTATTATGTTTGATTTTTTTTCCTTCACACAAATGTATATGGGAATTCCCACTGGGATTGCAAATAAATATTGTATGTTTTCCATATGCTAGAGGCTGTATAACTACATTTAATGCATAATCTCATTTAATTACATTAAACTGAAAAATAAGTGGTGCTATTACTTGAATTTTATTGATATGAACTCTAAGCCTTAGAGGAGTGAGTACCCTATTTTCCGAGGATGTACATTTGTAAGTAATAAAACTGAGAGTCTAAACTCAAATCTGTCTAAATTCTAAGCCCAGAGAATCCTCAAACATCGTTATAGCTCTCATGTTAGAAATGTTATTTCACCAAGACCTTAGTTCATGTTTGGGATACTTGATTTGGGGGAAGAGCCAATTTTACAATCTTAGGTTGCTGATAAACATGTTGGAAATGTATAAGGTAGTATTAACTAGAACAATTAATGGTGTGGCATGACATTTTATAAATCTGTAAAAGGAGCTACTTTTTTTTCCCTCTGCAGTTAAATAACCTAGGTATTAGTTACAATGTGATGAGTAATAACGGAATTTTTCTTTTCTTTTTTTTAATGTTTTTATTTTATTTTTTCTTTTTTTTAATGTTTTTATTTTATTTTTAAGATAGAAAGAGTGAGCAGGGGAGGCGCAGAGAGGAGGGACAGAGGATCTGAAGCAGGCTAGGTGCTCACAGCACAGAGCCTGATGTGGGGCTTAAACTCAGGAACCAAACCATGAGATCATGGCCTAAGTTGAAGTCAGACGCTTACCTGACTGAGCCACCTGGGAACCCCCTAACAGAATTTTTCAATTTCAAAATCAGAAGTTACACGAAAATATGTCAGATATTCAGGAAAAACTCATTCATTGCAGCTCTCTCCTTGGCTTTGCAAATAGTTGCTATAATTCATATTCTGAGCAAATTCTAGATAAAATTCAACATATAATAGTAGGGTTTTTGTGTGTGTGTGTCTTAAATACATAAAAAACATTCAACTTAAGCTAAAAGATCAAATATTTGGTAGCAAGAATAAAAAATAAATCAGTATTTTAAAGTAATAAAAAAGAGGACCCTTTTTCAAAGAATGGTTCATATAACAAGCTTTTAATAATTACCTACTAACAAATTATTGGAAAACCAAAGAAAATTATAATCTGAAACTTTGTTCACCTTTACTTTTCTACTTTTAGAAATTCCATTTCTAAAGTTCATGGATTCTCTAAGTATATATACTTTTTGACTGGAGGAAATAAAACTAAGTGTTCTGTTTTAAGGGTTTAAAAAAAAAAAAAGGAACTTGTGAAGAAGACTGACATTTTCCATCCAAAGCAGATGCTCTTCTTTGTCCATACTAATATAATTCCAAGGTGAGCGTATGACTTCCTAGCCAAACACTGCACTCCCCGGCATCCTTTGTATGTAGTTTTGGCTTTGCTACTAAATTTTGACCAATGATGTCTGTGACAGGAAATAGTATGAGCCAGTTCTCAGTTATGTTAAAGAAACATATTTTTTTCTTTTTTCTTCTTTGTCCATGCTCTTTTCTGAAATGTGAATACAATATTGAGCCAGCTTATACTATGTGGGAAAAGACAACCCACTAGGAAAGGTGGAACAACAATCTAGAAAGATCTTGGGTCTCTCTGTGCTCTGGTAAAGTAGATCTGCTTTAGTAGCCCTGGACAGCCTATATCTAGATTCTTATTAAGAAAGAACATTTTGTCTTATTTAAGTACTTTTGAGTCTCTGTTATAAACAGCTGAAATATATATTAACCACAAAATTTGGCAGCTGAAAGTGATGTCATGACATACATATCTTGAAATGTGTAATATTTATTGGCTAAATTGTCAGTAAGTGGGCAGGGATTTTCTTTTAAGGGTATAACCTAAAAGTGGAACACACTACATCTTTATACACCATTGCTAAAGTTAGTAGCAATAACAGATATACCTGGACAGATATACCTGGCTGAAAAAGCTGGAATGTTGTTAAAAAGTATTTGGTAGAATTTTGCTTCTAATATCTTGGATCTTGAAAACTAGACCAAATGCTGACTGGTACTACAACTCTAGGGAAATAGTTGAAAAGAAAAGTCCTGAATGCCAATATAAATTGGTATGTAACGATACTTTTAACAAATTCTGTAAGGGAAAAAATGAACTCAGGCTATTGCTAATCAACTTACAAGGAGAAATTTCAACATACACAGTGAGGATGAGGGGCATTCTCTACCTACACCCAGCAATCCAAGTTGGCTGAGTGGTAACTAGGAGCCTTGAAAATTAAACAAAAAAGAAAAACTGCTTTTCTACTTAATCTAAAACATTTATGTGAGGTGCCTCTGAAGCTGGCAAGAGATATGCCCCCCAAGTACTTCTCAAACACTTCCAATTTAAGATTTTTAGGCCAGAGAAAGGAAGCTGTCATAGTGGTAGAAATCTTATTAAGGGGATTATCTCTCTCACCTAAACCTATTATCTAGATTGCTTTAAGATGGTCTCTATTACGTTAAGAAGAGGGATGAGCAGAGACACTAGTGAATAAAAAAAGATGAAGTCTTTAGGTTTAAAAAATATAGATAAATGAGAGTTTTGGTGTTGGTTACATGAATGTGGAATTTGTTGTAAGCAAATATCCTAGAAATCTGTTATGTTTCTAGAGGACTGTATTGACAAAGAAACTTCAAGCATCCATGCCAGAGCATGTGAGCTAGATAATAATGCCCATGTCCTCAGAAGAGCAGTAGCAAGAATAGGGCTGGGAAAGTTTTTTTCAGCCACCAAGAAGGGCCAGCTGTCCATTGTTCACTTTAGATGTAGTCATTAGGGATAATGGACAGGAAGAACCTTCCAGAGGAAATTTCAGGGACAAATGGAGGACCATGTGTAAGGGTGATCCTCCAAGAGAACAGAATTAGGACTTTTGAGATGGAACAAACAGGAACTTACTTCACTGCCAAGGCAGGGACATATTTACAATTTCCAATGAGTACGATTTGATACTTATAAATGGACATGGGTCTGTTGTGTATTTTCCATTCCCCCTTTTTCTGAATATAATTTTTAGTGACATTATCTTGTTTTGACTCCACAGTTGTATATAAGTTATAAGGTGTGTGTGTGTGTGTGTGTGTGTGTGTGTGTGTGTGTTGGGGGGAGATTTAAATAACTTGTTTTTTGACTTAGAGGTCATCAGTCCCTCCTCCTCTACAAGGCTATCTGGGCCTCATAAAGGTGAATGTATGTCATCATGATTCTATAGTTTGAGTTAAGTGCATTAACTCACTGGACATGTAGAATTCCATCATTTGGAAAACAGGTATGGTCTATGTGTACAAAGAAATGCACACAGAGATTTAGGTGATCAAATGGGCCGCCAGTAGAAAGACAACTAATTTCCCAGTCTTGGATTACTCTTCCATAATATCATTTGTTATAAAAATCAAGCCATTTCTTCAGCCATAGATTATATTACCCAGGCTCCTGTGAAATCATGCCTATCTTTTACTAGTAATTTTTACTAAATTTTACTAACTTTAGCAATGGTGTATAAAGATGTAGTGTGTTCCACTTTTAGGTTATACCCGTAAAAGAAAAGGGCATGCCCTCCTTACCCTGTTCCTTCATCCAGCTTCCTGAAACATGAACGTGACGATGGGTTATCTCAGGTCATGTGCACAAAGAGACTACCTTAGGGTACTGATGCTACCTCTGGCCTGAGTTGCTGGCTGCCATATAAATCCTAGACCACCATCTTTTCTCCTAAGGGAAATAAACTACTGTCTTGTTTAATTCATTTTAATTTGATGGTGAACCACAAAATACTGATTTGCCACAAAACGGTTTCAAGTGTGCCAAGAAAATCTTCTCCTCAGCCCTTAGAATAGTCAGGCAGAGCCTGAAGCTGCTAGAACCATTAGGTTTGTTATCATCTTCTCAAAAGATCTTTTTTAAAAAAATACTGAAGTATAACTGACAAACAGTGTTATGTTAGTTTCATGTGTACAACATTCTGATTCAATAGTTCCATACATTACTCAATTCTCAGCAAGGTAAGTGTAGTCACCATCTGTCACCATATAACATTATAATATTATTGACTATATTCCCTCTGCTGTACTTTCTTGTTTAATGCTTTTCTATGTACGTCATTACGTTAGAAACATTGGGAAGTACTGCCCTAATCAATACAGAGTCCTGTTATTTTAGGTTATGGGTAGCCTGCTGCACTGAAACCTCGAGAATGTCCAATGGAACAACAAGAAATACAACACAGAAGTAACTAGTCTAGGGATGCTTGACGGACTCAGTAGGAAGAGAATGGGACTCTTGATCTTGGGGTTATAAGTTCGAGCCCCACATTGGATGTAGAGTTTACTTAAAACCTTAAAAAACAGAAAGATGAATAAGCAAGTGTCAGACTGGGAGAAAATACTTGCAAATCTATCTGACAAAAGTCTGAAATCCAGAATTATATAAGGAATCTCTGTAAATCAACAATAAAAGAACAACGTAATTTAAAAAGGAAAGAAAGAAAAAGAAAGAAAGAAAGAAAGAAAGAAAGAAAGAAAGAAAGAAAGAAAGAAAGAAAAGAAAAGAAAAGAAAAGAAAAGAAAAGAAAAGAAAAGAAAAGAAAAGAAAGAAACTAGTCTTTGTAACTGGTGGCAAGCAGAATTTCGTTTTATGCTAATCTGATATGGCTCTCATCTGTGAGCCTTTCGTCTGAGAAAGTGTAAAATCAGCATGCAGCTCTGGCCTGCATTCACCTGGTGTCCTGCTCAATTCATCTAGATTACTGAAAGGATCCAGGATGGGTGTGCCTATGTAAGAAACAGGAAGGCATCAGGGATCTGCATGCACTGACTCCACTACATATGCTTCATTGCCTGTGTTCTTAGCTCGCCTTCCTAGCCAAAGCAATAAATCCCCCATGTGAAAGTAATCCCAGAAAATTCCAAGTTGTCATTTTTGCCTATCCTCAACAGACCTCAGCCTCGGTGGTCTGGCCTAGAATCCCTATTATTCTTTAGAATAATTTCATAGAAGCTTAATGTAAAAAATAAGCCTAGAGGGTAAAGTAGATCATGCCATTAACATTAACAAGAGTTGTAGATAAGCAATCCCTTGCAAAAATATTTAATATAACTCTTTGGACCACAAGCATGAGAAAATTTCCAGTTGCCTTTTGAATTTATACAGGATCAGAGATTCTTGGAGTCAGTCATAAACAAAGCTGATTTAATGACTCCTTGTTTGGAACACTAAACTATTCACAGATGTTAAGAAATAAAGTAAAAATGGGTTGGCGACTTGGATGATGAGGCCCTAGAGCCTCCACCCACCTAGTCACCTCCTCAAGGGAATGATAACTCAAAGTGTTACTTTTGACCACCCCATGCTTGCTAAGTCTCAGAGGTCTCCATTCATCTATGACTAATGGTTTCTTTTCTGTCTGGCGTTTAAATGTGAAACATTTTGAAGAGGACCACACCTTCCCTGTAGGCCTTTATTAATAGGAGGGAAAAAAAAAATCAGTGTTCCTTCCAGCTGGGCAAGTGGGAAGTAGACTATAGAAGTAAGTTATCTAATGACAGATTAAGTAATGTTATAGGACATGGAACCAGAATACTCCTTTTCTGGAGCTGTCCATCTGACTCTAAACAATATTTATCTTCTTTTCTAAATAAAATCTTGACTGTGGCTTTTGCCATATAGCCAAATGTATGGTGTATGACATATGATGTAAGATAAACCAAACATAGGCTAACCATTGACCTAGGATCTGTTGTCCAGACTGGAAAGGATAAAATAGGTCAATAGATCTCTTTTAAGAATCTGAAGGCAGAAGCAAATGAACTCCTTAACAATAGGAATTAAAGAAGCAAAGTCATGGTACAAACGGAGACCACTTCTTTGCCTAACAAACTCTTGTCATACAAATTTCAGCATAAACTTTATGAGGAGGCCTTCCTTTACCTTTAGACTAGATTAAATCTCCTTGCCTGCAGTGTAATGAACTTGTCCTGCTTATACTCATCATAGTGACATATTTAAGGTCTTTTCCTTCTCATACTATAATACATGTGATTGCTCAAATGAGAAACCTGGTCATTCATGAATCCTCCCTCTCCTTTATTCCTCAAATTCAAGCTATCAGTAAGCCCTGTAATTTGTACTTCCAAAATATATTTCAAATCTGACTACTTTTTTCCCCATATCAATTGCCAGCATCTTACCCAATTTACCAAATTCTCTACACTAAACAACAAAAGCCTCCAACAGTCTAAGTGGTTTCCAATTTCTACTTTCACCTCCTTTCTATCCACATTTTTACAAAGTTAACTGGATGATCTTTGTAAATTGTTCCAAATCACTTACTTACCTAAAATGATTCAGAAGCTTTCTGTTGTGCTTAGGAAAAAAATCCAAATTCTTTGACATAGACTATAAAGCATTCATGATCTTTTGCCTGCCTAGCCCTTGTAAAAAAAAACAAAATTCAGCTGAGTAAATTTGAAGATCTAATTGGCTTTTTTCAGCATTTCATGAATTGGGCAGCATCCCATCTAGCAAGTAGAGAGGAGCTAAAAGGAGCTGTACAAAATGAAATGGTTTTATAGACAGCAAGGGAGGAAAAAGCAAGCTTTCTAAGAAAGAGTGGATTGTTTCAGACTATGTCACCTATCTTTGGAGGAAGTTTGGGGTCTTTCATGTAGATTATCTCACTAGTGTTGGCCAGAAAGCTTCAGATTGACTGGTTAAAGGTCACATTCCTGGGAGAGGCAGAAACTTCACTTAAGTCTTGGTTTGCTGTCCTGTGGGCAAGCGACTCCATTTTGGTTCCACTGTCTCTTGTTTAATATCCTGAAACCTCCTCTCATGCCACTACTCCCCTCACTCACTTGACTTCCCTTTCACCCCCTACTTTTCAGTTTTTCAAATGTACTAAGCTCTGTTCCACTTCAAAGCCATTATCAGAGCATCTTCTTGGCTATTCTCAGTTTTCAGAGAGCATGTCCTCAAAGGGTCTTCCTTACTGTCTGTTCTAAAAAAACCTTTTCTTGTTATTTCCCCTTAAAACAACTTTTAAAGTATTTCTCACATTTTGATAGCATGTATTTATTTTTCTAATTACTTTTCTCTCCCTGTGAACTGCCAGGTCCTTGTGGACAGGGGTCATATCTGCTTGGTTTAGCACACAGGGTAGTGCTTAACTCATAATAGGTATCCAGTGCTTCTGTGCTGGATTAATTGGAGTGTAAGCAAAGAAAATTGGTTTGATGAATGAGGACAGATAGAAAGGAGATAGAAGGATAGGCAGATAGCCCTTCTGAGAGGGATAAGGCAATTGATTCTTGGTATGAAGTGTTGGGGTTTGGGAGCAAATGGTCAAGAAAGAATTCTTGAGATAACTTTGGTACAGAAAGGTGGTTTTATTAAAGCACAGGGACAAGACCCGTGAGCAGAAAGAGCTGCACTGGAGTTGTGAGGAGTGACTGATTACATACTTTCAAGTTGGGAGAGGGGTAGGGGATAGAGTGAGTCTCTAAGGAATTTGGAAGCAAGGTTTCCAGGACCTTGAGGGTCTAGCTGTCATTAGGAAAAAGTCATTTACCACTGTCTTAGTAAAACCTGAGTCATGAGACCCTTCAGATGTATATTGGTGGGCCACATGCTTGGAGGATGATTGCTGTATCTTGGGTGGTAGAGATAAAGGAAATTTCCAAAAGGATTTTTACAGGATCCTGGAGGTCAGGCTAATGTCAAGCTAAGGTTGCCTTTGCCTCTAACAAAGAATTAACATGGAGGCAGCTAATCTCTTTGAGGAAGATCACTCTGCCTGTCTCAAGTACTTGTCAATGGGCTATAAATTATAAGGAAGTTTAATTTTTTTCTTTTGCCTTTGTTCTCCATATCAGTTCTTAGAGTTGCAGTGATTTGCAAAAGTCCCAGTTTTGTTCAACTTGTATCCTTTCAAAAGGAAGAAAATAAAACCAACAAAAATCTCTTTGAGTAATGAGTGATAATATATATGTGCCGCTTTGTTCTTTAGAATTAAAAAAAAACTAGAATAGTATATTATGCTAAAGTGAATCTCTTTAACAGTGTTGAAGAAGGAAAGAATGTATTTGCTGAAAACATAATTTGGCATTCCAAAGGAGAAAGGGATACCACTATCTTAGGTTATTTTTTAGATTATTTTTATCCATTTGTTGGCAGTTAACTTGTTGATTATCTGTCGCTCCCTGTTGAATGTCAGCTTCCTGATGGCAAGGCAAATGTTTTGCCTTTATTGTTCATTGGTATATCTCCAGCACCCCTAAAAAATAATAATTTTAATGTATAAAGAATATATGGATTTAAAAATTACTGTTGAAGAGTAGCAGAGGATGTTGCTTGTGCAGAGAAATACAAATAACATTTAGGAACTTGCCATATAAATTAGAACATATATCTCTTGGGGTTAGTTCCTGGCTCTTGGATACACTTTTGTCCAGGGACAAATTTGTTAAAATGATGAAATTCGCCTTATAAGTGAAACTTGTGTATTTCAACCACTGTTAAGGGAAAGAACTGAACATCTATTGTCCTAAATAGCAATTCTACTAGAAATATTGCAGTAGAAACCTTGTATTTGGGGAAGGATAATGTAATCAAGGCTCTTTACCAAAAAGATTACAGGATTCAGAAGGCAATTTCCTGGGTAGTACAGCTTACATTCATTCCTGTTTTTGACTTATCCATCAAAAGAAATATCTTCTAGAAGTCTGAGAAGATTAGTTCTCTAATTCAAATGACCTAAATGTTTGGCTACCTTAAATCTACACGAAGGATGCCATCATATTTATGCAGCAGATTTAAAAGGACGCCATATGTGGTTAAGTGTTTCTCAACAAAGTAGTTCCTTGAATACTGCCTTCATACATACTTGTTAATTCATTTAACACTTATCTATCATCAGTGTTTGGGAAATTTTACAGAAATGAGTATCCACTGCATGAAACAATTATTTACAGTCCCTGTAGAGGTCCAATGAATGGACTAGATCTTGCATTCTCAGCCTTAAGTTTACATTAGCATTGTCTGGGCAGTGTAAAAATGATCTATCTCTTGATTCCGCCAAAGGAGAGCTCATTCCAATTAAATTTAAACTTTCTGGTCAAAGGATCAGATACGGATTTTTTTTAAAGCTCCCATGAATAGCTGGGGTTGCTGGATGAATTACTATTATTTGTTAATGAAGCAGCCATTCTTTCTTCATGCTCTTCTGAGCTGAGTTAATGTTCACTGAGCACAAAATGGGCCAGCGTAAGTGTCTGCCATTTTCTCCATTTGAGGCCATGACTACTAGGAGATTTTGCCCTTTTCACTTCTTTTCAGTCGGCTTTGTATTAGCCTTGTTTGATTTGTAAATATCCTTTTTAGTAGAGAGTAGATAACAAGATGTTTTTCAAGTCTCTACATCCAGCTGTCTTGTCTGATAGGAAAACTTGTGGTAGAACTAGACACAGTCAATACTGACTTCTTCTACACATAACTGAGAATCCAGTCAAACTCCACAAATCACTTGTACATAATATGTCACCTTGAGTTTCCACAGATGAAAATAGTCTAAAGAGTGAAATATTTCTTTTATTAAAAGACTGGTCTGACAAATTAAGAATCTAGCATTTTACAGAGTGAGAAAGTTGAGTATTAGTGGCCAGGATAAATAGACGCTTCAGGATATTTTCTTTCCATCTTATTGTAAAATTCCTTCTCGGGTCCATCTTGTCATAGTTTATCTATTACAGTGTGTATCCCCAACATGATGAAACATTCCATAATCGTGTGATTTTCAGCCGAAGTGTTGCATAGAGACAGAAAATGAGACCTTTTCCCCCGGTTGTGTGAGTGGCGATATTAGACATTATCGGAAATGAGTGGAGTGTGTTAGAGTAAAGACAAGACAAAGACTGCCAGGAAAGCCATGTCAGTTCACGGTATTAATCTTGTCCTAAATGGCATTGAGCATGTGCCAGCATCTCTGGAACAAAGCCATTTATGTGGAAGCCAAGGAGAGGAAGAGCAGGTGGCCGGCAGAGGAGTCCAGCACTCACAAAGCTGCCCCTGTTCAGTGGCCCAGCCTTGAAAAGCTGCCCTGCTGGCGGAACTGAGTGAATGAATCCCAATGTGATTGACACACTGAGTGTCAGTGGGTGCTTCTGAGTCATGATTAGCATGCGCATGGAACCAGGAAATTGAAATGAATTGCCATAATCTTTGTACCTTTGTACACCAGCTCAAAATGCCAGTCTGTTAAAAGTCATTTCTTCTTTTCCAGTTAACTATATTTGGAGTAGATGGTTCAGAATGCACATTTGGCCTGACAAATTAATGGGACTTCACCAATTCACTGGGCATAGTTGTTCTTTAGGGAAAAGAAATTAAGAAAGCAACAGCTAAGCTGATATTCAATCATGGCAGTTTTCTTTTAGTTGAGATCCCCATTAAAAGAAAATTTACTAATCCAATTCAGTATGGGTTAGTAAAAACATCCATTGGCTGTATTTTTATAGCATTAATTATTCTTTTTTGTATCTTGGCCAAATTCATGAATCATCTCTACTAATCATCATCTCCATGATGCCTAGTTTCTCTTTTTTAGCAAAAACCTTGGTGGACAATTTACATGGGCCTAGGAATAATGATGGAAGCATCATGAAATTTTCCAGAAACTAGAATGTATAAGCAAGAAATTTAAAGAAAAGTCACATACGCTCTGTGGACCCAGAGATATTAGATGATGACTTTGCTTCATGCAGTATTATCAGTTCCCATGAGGTTTAGTATGCTGCTATTGAACATAACTTTTGAACAGAACAGGGTTGCTTGGTAAATAAATGTCTGTTTCACAAACAACACAGGAATAGGCACACAGATGGCTCTGGCCTTGCTTATCTTTCCCTTTATCTCTGGAACCTCCTAGGGCTGCTCAATGGGTGTCAGTATGTGAAAAACAACCAATTGCGCTGATAAAAATAATTTAAAAATAAATAAATAAATAAATAAATAAGACTGCAGTTTGGGAATAGGTGGTGATGATGATGATGATGATGATGGTGGTGGTGGTGTTGATGATTTGATTTGAAAAGCAGTAAGTATTTATGGTTCTAAGCCTAGGGTGAAAGGTAGATATCCTAGCTCAATTAAAGATGATACTTGGTGCTCTTATCCAAGATTTGTTTCTGTCCTTGTATATGTTTTCCCCCTGTGTTGTACTATAAGTCTCTGAAAATCTGTCAATTAAAAATATTTTTGTGTACCTCTTTGTCCTCTTAATTGTGTAAACACAAATAGGATGAAGGAACTAAGGGCCATTCATAGAGTGACGTAATTCAGTTCAGTAAATGAAGTCCTTTGTAATTCCTGGTTGCAACCAACTCTTGGAAAGAGTGAGAGATTTTATTAGGGTGAGATCATTTTGAACTATTGGGGGATACATCAGACTTTGGGGAGGTACTTCTTTGGGAATCTTTAGTGGGAGGCTTAATGCAGCACCAAGGCTCTGGATATTTGAGAATTAGAGAACAGGGCATAGAGGAAGTTAGGAAGGGATACAAAGAGAAATGCAGAAAAAATGTTATTAAAAAAAAATATATATATATATTGTTTTTGTACACAATAGATCAGGCTTCCAGAGGTACATAATTTTGAAATGGCTTCAACAGGTCTTATTACCCGAAATGAAGAGGAAATTTTCTCACTTTTTTATTGCCTTCTTTTTTTCAGTATCTCTTCCCTTTTTTTCTCTTTTCTTGAGTTTCCTCCTTGTTAACAAAAAGACCATTTGTTGAGAGCCTAGCTTCAGAAGATATGTAAAAAAGCACATATTAAAGAGAATTATAGGAGTGCCTGGCTGGTTCAGTCAGTTAAGCATCCGACTCTTGGTTTTGGCTCAGGTCATGAATTCGTGGTGCTGAGATTGAGCCCTTCATAGGGCTCAGTGCTGGGCATGGGGCCTGCTTAAGATTCTCTCTCTTCCCACCCCTCTGCCCCTCCCCTGCGCATGATCTTTCTCTCTCTATGGAAAAAAAAAAATTTTTGTGTGTGAAATGTTGATGTGAAGGTTATAGTGACAATGGCAAAAAAATGATATTAACATCAGGGTGTTAGTAAATCAATTCCAAGAATTTATCTTCCTAGATGAACCTTCTGATGTGAGAAAGGGGCTTTGTCTCTGCTTGAGACATCAGACACTGTGCTAGGGAGTTTACCAGCCTTGTTCATTTAACCTTTAAAATAACCCTGTGTGGTTACTATTAGTCCACTCTCGCAGGAGACAGAAGATCACAGATGTAGAGGAAATGGCCCAGGGCGACATAATGAAAGGTATTTTACCTAGAATTGAACATTAGTCTAATGATTATGCATAACATTGTTTATGTGGGAAAATGTGACCTTACAAATAACATTTAAAAGTACAGTCTGATTATATATTGGGGATAACCTGCAACAAAACTGTTTTAAAAAAGGAGAAAAAATACTTTGAATCAATATTATATAATTTAGAACAACAAACTTTGTCACTTCCCTGCTTTTGAGAAAAGCATTTGCAACAAAGTAATATGATTTTGAAAGTTTATGTGCAGTTGTTCAGGTTGATCACTGCACAAAGGCAACTTGCTGAGGGGATGAGTGGAGTTAAGGTCCATCTTGTATTCATCCATTAGGCCTTAAGTTTAGAGTGTACTGTTTTCTAATTGTTCTCTCTCCCCAAAAAAAGACACATGTTTTTGATTTTTTTTCATTTTAAAAGGAGTTCCTTCTTCTATTTTTACAAGGGTGGGCAGTGTCTCTTTCCATGATTCTTTTCTCTCTTGATAGCAAAACTATATGTTATTGTGATAGCAGAGGGCTCAGTATGAAAGTCCGCCAAACAGTGTCAACCCGATCTTAATAATGAAACAGTTTTAAAAGTTTAATCATGACACCGCCTATTAAATCAGTTCCCTCCTTGAAAGAGAAACTAGTATGCACTCTCCCCAAGTTTTGTTGCAAATCATGCATAAAATACTAGCAGGCCATCCAAAAGAGGCTATTGTTAAGACAGAGCATGGCTGAGTTAACATTTTGGGTAAGAGGGACCATAAAACAGTTCTTTCAAATGCATATGATGCTGAAAAACAGAAATGCAGAAAAAAATGTAATTTGGATAATTCAAAATACTCAATTAAATAAAAAAATTAGAGCCTTTTAAAAATATGGTTGGTATAAGCTGAGAAAAGTATTTAGGGAATAGTAATTCAGGGTTTATTATTTTCCTACAAACATGGTGTAGCTTCTAAAACTTTTACACGAGAAATGAGGCAAAGATTTTGTTGTCTTTATGCAACTTTAATGTGGTTAATGCAAATTGATAGTGTGGCTAATTAAAATGACTGCATTTTTATCTAGATGGTTTTCTGGGTATAAAAACTGCACTTAATTGTAATATTAATGAAGTGTTTAGAGATGTTTGTGTGGAATTTGTTTTGTGATAAGGTAACTTTATGATTATTACTTCTATTACATATATAAACATTTTCTCTATCTTAGCAATGAAAGCCCTTCCTTAAGTAATGAGAAACAGCAAAAACCTGAATATATTACCCACAAAGGAAAAGTATTTGAACATCATAAAATGAACACACAAAATCTCAAAATATAGAATTCCTTAAATAAAAGAAAATCTATTTTGTTTCAGTGGCCAGTAATGAACATTAAAACTAGTAAACCAAAAAATCCTTTGTGACTATTTAAGTGAAGACAAATGGACAATTAAGGACTGCAAAGTACATTTGAGGCTGCCTCATTAATATTAATTTTAGATACATAGAAGTATCAACACATTGTAAGAAACACTATAAAATGTAAGTATTCAAGAAAAGGAAAAAAATAATTGGGCTATTTCTGCAAAAAAATTTATAAGTACAATTTAGAGAAGTGTAATTTACAGAAAAATGTTTGAACTTTTGACAGATATTTTAAAATGGATTTTCATAGTTGGCACATAAATTCAGTTAGAGATAAATTAAATCTATTAAATACAATGAATTCAAGAATAATACAATTGGATGTTTCAAATATAGATATATGTATACGGTTCATTTGTTTTCACTTTTATTTTTCAGAGACTTCCAGTACATATGAACCTCAGTCTGTCATTGTTCATTATAAAAGTTATTCAGGGTTAGATTCCAGCTCTCTGGACTCACTAGCTCTCTAAATTGTAATAAATAACTTCTCTGAGCTTCAGTACTTTCATCTGTACAATGGGACTCACTTGCAAGCTGTTGTACTGATTGAGATAATGCCTATGAATGCCCGCAGTACAAAGCAGAGATAGCACATATTTATTTAACTCCATTTAATATAGTTCAATGTAATATAAGTGGAGTACTATACAAAAGCTGCAATTCTTGGTGATTTACATTTTATAATGTTTATGACATTTTTATGAAATATGCACGAAACTTTTTTAAAGTTTTATTTATTTTGAGAGAAGAGTGCGTGTGTGTGTGTGTGTGTGTGCACGCGTGCTGTGTACGTGCAAGAGAGAGAGAGAGCATGGGGGAGGGGCAGAGGGAGAGAGAATCCCAATGTGGGGCTCAAACTCATGAGCTGTGAAATCATGACCTGAGTCAAAATGAAGAGTGGGAAGCTCAACCAACTGAGCCACCCAGGTGCCCTGAGATATTTTTCAAAATAGAAATAAGAGTTGTCAAATTGAATAAGATCTATCTCAAATCTCTTAGTCAGGAAGTGGTGGTATTGAGTTGATCTGACTCCAAAGGCTGTGCTAATCACTACATCATGCAATTTCATATGCATGAAGCATGATTCAAGTTAAAGTAATCTCTATAAAGAGACATTTACTGTAAAATAGTCCCACTTGGATTCTTTCCTTTTTTTTTTATTTAAAAAAAATTTTTTTAACATTTATTTATTTTTGAGACAGAGAGAGACAGAGCATGAACGGGGGAGGGGCAGAGAGAGAGGGAGACACAGAATCGGAAGCAGGCTCCTGGCTCTGAGCCATCAGCCCAGAGCCTGACGTAGGGCTCAAACTCACAGACCGTGAGATTGTGACCTGAGCCGAAGTCGGACACTTAACCGACTGAGCCACCCAGGCACCCCTTTCCTTTTTTTTTTTAATGTTTATTCATTTTTGAGAGAGAGACACAGAGCATGAGTGGGAGGAGGGGTAGAGAAAGAGGGGGACACAGAATCTGAAGCAGGCTCCAAGTTCTGAGCTGTCAGCACAGAGCCCAATGATGGACTCCAACTCATGAGCCTTGAGATCATGACCTGAGCCAAAGTTGGAGGCTTAACCAACTGAACCACCCAGGCACCACCACCCTCCCCCCTCACTCAGATTCTTTCAATAGGATATTTGTGTTTAAAACACCAAAGGGACTTTGTTATAAAATAATTTCAGTACAAGCGGTGCTAGATATGATAACAATGATAGTAGACACAATGTCATTAGTTACATAGTCTATATGGTATAGAGAAATAGCCTAAAATAAGTTAGGATGGAATTGCCTTGGAAAATTATTGGAAGGGGGCAGAGAAGGTTTAAAGAATTATTTGAAATGCTGAAGAGGTGAGAAAAAGAATTATAATCAAATTGGGTTGGAAGATAATGCTCAAATCAAGACGCCAATAGGATGCCTTGATACAGTGCTTAGCGATGCAAGCATTTTTCAGCTAGGGATGTTTGTGACCAAAAGCCAAGAGGTAGTATAGCAAAGTGGACACGGGGCTTTTTGCCTCCTGCCTGAATCTATGTCCTGATTTCAGCGGTACTAATTGTGTTTTGGAGGGCAAATTACTCAACCCCTCTATACTTCAGTGTTGTTTTCTCATGTGTAAATTGGGAATAATGGTATTACTTCTGCATAGTTTTATTGTGAGGATTAAATCACCTAGTAGATGTAAAATGGTTGGAATAGTATTTGACATACAGAAACTTCTCCTGAAAAATAGCATTTGATAAATGTTTGCTGTTCTTACTATTTTTATTATGAGATTCTTAGAGTTTCTGTATTCTTTCTCATTTTCATTTCGCTCTTAAAACCTGCCTCAGCCAGCCTTTTGTCGTCAGCCCTCCTTTAAGCTTTCTTTACAAGTTTACCAATAAACTCCCAGTTACAAAATCCAATAAAATGTTTTTAATACTTTTCTTTTTTGACCTCTCATTGGTATTTGCAAAGTTGATTTATTTCTTCTCTCTGACACTGTCTTCCCTTGGAAATCTATTAATAGGGTTTATGAGTTTTAAGAATGCCATGATACATATCAAACTCTTAACACTGTGTCTGGCACACAGACATACTATATGCTAGTATACAGTTGTATTATTATTATTATTATTCTGCCTGTGTTTATGTGGAGGTTCCATTCTTCTCATTGTCTTCTCAGTGATACTCTCATAAGTCGTACCTGTGTCATAGCAGATGCCATGTGTATTCAATTACCTACCACAGAGCTTGCCAGAGAGTAGGCACTGTTGATTCCATAAATACTCCATAAAAACCTGCATACAAATGCTTATAGCAGTTTTATTTATAATTGCCAAATGTCAGAGCAACCAAGACGTGTCTCCATAGGTGAGTGGACTCATAAACGGGTTCATCCAGACAGTGGAATATTATTCAGCACTAAAAATCAATGAGCTGTCAAGCCATGAAAAGATAGGGAGGAACCTTAAATGCAAATTACTAAGTGAAGAAAGCCAGTCTGAAAAGGCACTGTACTATATGATTCCAGCTGTATGGCATTCTGGAAAAGGTAAAATTACGGTGACAGTAAAAAGATCAGTGGTTTCCAGGAGTTTTGAGAAGGAGGAAGGAATGAATAGGTGAAGCACAGAAGATGTTTGGAACAGTGAAACCCTTCCATATGACGTTGCAGTCATGTGGAATAATTTCACTGCCAGTGTCATACACATCATTATTTATTTGTGAAAATCCATGGCATGCACAACACCAAGAATGAACCCTAATGTAAACTATGGGCTTTGGGTGATTATGATGTGTCAGTGTGTGCTTATTGATTATAACAGAGTACCAGTCTGGTGCAGCATGTTGACAGTGGAAGGAGTGTGTCTGAGGGGACAGGGAATGTATGGGAACTTTCTGCACTTTCTACTCAACTTTTTTGTGAATCTAAAACTGCTCTAAAAAATAAAGTTTATTAAAAATAAACAGTCATGTCGTAAGGGGATAGATTGATCAGTGAAGATTTACCAGAGCAAATGAACTGGAGTTTGAAGCATTAAAAAACAGAACGCTAGGGAGACAAAAGAGAAGAAAACATCTCCGGCAGAGAGGACAGCCCACATCAGTGTTTGGAAGCTGGAGAAAGCATTTTGCGTTTAGAAGAGAAATAGCATAGGCAGATTGGTCAGATTAGTATTGCTGAAATATAATTTAGCTAAACAAATACCCCTAATTTTTAAAAAACGATATAATTTGTAAGTCTGTAATTCAAATTTAATCTTCTTAAATCAGTATCTTTCTATTATTTTTTCTTATCTGAATATAGTAGTCACCAATTACAAACATAAGGTAAAAATATTTTGACAAGCTGACAATTGATAAGCCTAAATGCTTCCGGCCTCAGTTGAGAAAAGGGTCCTTTTGATCTGTTCACAAGAAAACAAGGACCCTCTGACTCATACAGCTTCCTTTGTGTATCTGAAGACCATGGTTAACTAGTGTTTAATCCACTGAAAGAGACACTGTAGTTCACTAAAATGACATCCTGTGGCCTCAAAAGGAGATTTTGATTCAGTTCCTACAGGACATAAAGTGTTTTTACAGGCTTTACAAGAAAGCACTGTTCAAGTTCTAACACTAAGGCTTCTTTCATCCCAAAGAGGATAAAACTTTATGGCAAAAGAGTAGTTTACCCATCACCTGTCACAATAGTTACAGGGCAGGGCACCAAGAGAGGGTAGTTTAGATGCCTTACTTGTAAGTGGAACTAATCCTGGTAAAATATTGTCCAAAGTAAAAGTAGTAAAGCACAAATAGTGAATCATTTTTTTTTTACAGACTGTTTTGGGGTTATTCAATGTTTTATGAATGTACCCATTGAGTTAAAATCCTTGAGTGAGAAAAGAATTTTAAAACATGAAATACTATGGAAAGTTTGTAATACCTAGTTTATGTGGGGGCGGGGAATGTTTTTAATGGGAGAAATCAAACTTTGAATAGCTTTTCATTCACTGTTTATTCATTGCTTCCTTCTTTCATAAAATGATGATTGAAAGACTCCACTGTGCAAAGCATTAGAGAGAGGACCTTGACATTGGCTAGGGAATCTTCTCTCACATGCTTATAATTCAGAGGGAGCTTAAGTATGCTGGTTTTGTTGTTCTGTGCAAATGTGGGTGCATAGTCACTGCACATCATATATGACTGCATGTTAGTTACATATTATAAAGTTTTCCAAATACACTTGTAAAGTGCTGTAAATGTCATTTATTGTGCTAATATGGCAGAGAAACAAACATTCAGAAATGAGGTACTTTTGAATGCTCAAAATCATTTGGAAACTCTTAATAAAGTCATTTGTTACTTTCTGTAAGTAGCTTTTTTATGATGATAAATCATATGTACAAGTAATTAAGATCAGCCATTTTTTTATTGTTCTTGATCTTCTGAAGGGGTATTGCATAAGAACTGATAGGCAGTTTAAAAATTCTAATCATCAGGGATTTACTTCTTGGTAGAAGGAAAAATAAATGAGGAATAGAAAGTGGTAAGAGGCACTGCTGAATATTGAAATAGAGAATGTTCTCACTGTGGATAATAATAATGTCCTTTTCTCTACAACTCTAAGAACCAGATCAGGAGGAGATTTTCTTAAGAGCTATGTGGTGGTTTAAATAAATAATGACACTTACTAGGGATATTGATGAGGTCTCTTTTTGTTTTGTTTATTCTAAAAAAAAATTTTTAATGTTTATTTATTATTGAGAGACAGAGAGAGACAGAGCATGAACAGGGGAGGGGCAGAGGGAGAGGGAGAGGGAGACACAGAATCCGAAGCAGGCTCCAGACTCTGAGCTGTCAGCACAGAGCCTGACACAGGGCTCAAACTCACAAACCATGAGATCATGACCTGAGCTGAAGTCGGATGCTTAACCGACTGAGCCACCCAGGCGCCCCTGTTTTGTTTATTCTAAACATATGTTCATATTATACTTATTTCTTTTAAAAGTAAAATAGTTTACTGTATGGCAAATTTCAGCAATAGCACACTTTTAAGATATCAGAGAAAATAATTTACTTTTTTCTTTCAAACAACTCCTAGAATAAATCATAATAATGAGTGAATTGAACATCTGAAGATGGTATCTATTTTGGATATGCAAACATCCCACAATTTTAAATACTATAATATTTCATACCATCCTTCTCACAGAAACTATTAAGTAGCAATTTCCCATCTGCGTGTGCTGACAGGTCATACAGATGGTATTGATGTTTGCTCAAAAAATGTCTTTGAACATCTGTTGTATTGAGCATGACTTTTTTTCCTTTTGATCAAAAATTGCCTTTCTGCCTTTGATATGCCATGGATAATCTAAAGATCCATTCTAGAGAGCAGAAAACTACTGGCTTTTTTTGATGAGGGCCAGAGAGAGCAAATTATGAGTGCAAAAATTTAAAAAAGGAATCTATGAGTTTTATAAAATTGTGAAAATATGAATCCAAGATCAACTTTCTCTCTGTTTTTTTTTTTTAAATGTTAGAATTCAATGTTCAGGTCGAGCCAGTGGTATGCTGGTAAAATGGTTTTCTAGAAAGAAAGAAGCCCATGACTTTTTATAGTATTTGCCAATTTCCAAGGTATAAATATTGCCACCATGGTGATTTGAGGTTAACAGTGGTTCAACAATTTCTCACAAAATTATTGATTTTTTAAAAAGTTTATTTATTTATTTTGAGAGAGAGAGAATGTGCACACAAGCGGGAGAAGGGCAGAGAGGGAGAGAGAATCTCAAGCAGGGTCCATGCTGTTGGTGCAGAGCCTGATGCAGGGCTTGAACTCACAAACAGTGAGATCGTGACCTGAGCTGAAATCAAGAGTTGGATGCTTAACCAACCAAGCCATCCATGCACCTGACAAAATTCCTGATTTTTAACAATTAGCAATTGTGAATCAGTAAGAGCTGACTCCAGAACACCACTCATTGTATTCATGATAGAAATAACATATGCTCCTTCTCATAAAGGCTGCTATAAAGTCCAATTTGTTCTCCATAAACAGATGTTTCAGTTTACCTTTCATCTTGAGTATCCATTTTTAATTGTTATGGAATCTGCTATATAGGCAACATATACATTTGAGTAATGTGGTTACCCAATTGCTCCTCTTCTCCAAATTCCTCCAACAAATGTTTATTGCTTATTAATGGGATGTGGGTGATAGAATGTGTGGAGGGAGGTTGAATTTGAAGATTATAAAAAATGCTACAATATAGAGGCACCACTTGACCTATATCATTTGTATTTCAGCTGACTTTTTTTGAACTTGTACTGAAATATGACACCACTAACCCCATGATGTATCATCATAAGGCCAGTATAATATCTTATTATTCTGTAATTCAAACCAGTCACTTCCTTTATTATATCACAGCCATGTTGTTATGACAGTCCATAAAAATTTTCATAAACTACAATATTGTGAATACTGAGCTATCAGTTACAGTTTATAAGAATTTTATGAAGACCCTGATCCTCATTTTATTTTTTTTGAGGGGCTACTTCTTGGTGGTCCAAATGCTTATCTGAGCCTTGTTTGTTTTTTGTTTTTTGTTTTTTTGCTTTTAATTTAATTTTTTTAATTTACATCCAAATTCCAAATGAGCATCTAGTGCAACAATGATTTCAGGAGTAGATTTCTTAATGCCCCTTACCCATTTAGCCCATCCCCTCTCCCACAACCCCTCCAGTAACCCTCTGTTTGTTCTCCATATTTATGAGTCTCTTCTGTTTTGTCCCCTTCCCTGTTTTTATACTATTTTTGTTTCCCTTTCCTTATGTTCATCTGTTTTGTCTCTTAAAGTCCTCATATGAGTGAAGTCATATGATATTTGTCTTTCCCTGACTGACTAATTTCACTTAGCCTAATACCCTCCAGTTCCATCCATGTAGTTGCAAATGGCAAGATTTCATTCTTTTTGATTGCTGAATATTACTTTATTGTATATTTAAAAGTAATTGTATATTTATTTATTTGTATATTTTTATATACAAATTACTTTATTGTATATTTTAAAGTAATATTACTTTATTGTATGTATATATATACATATATACATACATATATTGTGTGTATATATATATATATATATATATACCACATCTTCTTTATCCATTCATCTGTCGATGGACATTTGCTTTAGATAGTGCTGCTTTAAACATTGGGGTGCACGTGTCCCTTTGAAACAGCACACCTGTATCCCTTGGATAAATACCTAGTAGAGCAACTGCTTGGTCGTGGGGTAGTTCTATTTTTAGTTTTTTGAAGAACCTCCATATTGTTTTCCAGAGTGGCTACACCAGCTTGCATTCCCATGTTTGTTTGTTTTTTAAATCAGATTGAATATATTAGTTGCAGAACATATTACTCTAAAGTTTATCGGCTTATAAGAGTCATAAACATTTATTAGCTCACACAGTTCCTGTGGGTCACAAATTTAGGAGAGGTTTAGCAGTGTACTTTTAGCTTAGGGTCTCTCATGAAGTTGCAATCAAGATGTCTACCAGGGCTGCAGTCATCGAAGGTCTCACTAGGATTGTAGACTCTGCTTCCAATATGGCTCGTCTGCGGCTGGCTAGTTGGTACTGGCAGTTGGCAGAAATCATAGTCCTGTTGCTACATGGGCCTCTTCAAAGGGCTACTTGACTAGTCCCACAACATGACAGCTTTCCTTTAGAGCAAGTGGTCCCAGGGATAGCAGGGTGGAAGTAGCAGTCTTTGGCGTGACCTATGCTCAGAATTCAAACACTGCAATTGCCATAACAGCCTAGTGGTTACACAGGTCAGCCCTGGGACAGAAGACCATACTAGAGGATGAGGACGAGAAGGTAAGAATCATTGGGGTTATCTTGGACCACATGGAGGTTTGGTTTTGATTTCACCAAGGTTTTTAGTAAGGTACCGTGGTAATTTGGATTTTTAGCCAGCTGAACCAATAGAGCAATAGGCTAAAAGCTTTCAGTGAATCTTCAGGGGCACTATTCAATTTACACTGTATGAAATATAAAAATTATTATCAAGTCTTTTTTTGTCTTGATGATAATTCTTTCTTTAAAAAATAAATGAGGATGTTGAATGATTGATGCAGAGGGTAGAAGCAGGGGTCCTGTTTAATTTGTGCAATAGTACAGCAGAACAGCACAATCCCCCAAAATCAATATTCAAAACCCAGTTCTTCCACTCAGTAGCTGGGTGACCTTGAACAATTAAATAGCTCTCTGCCTTGGGATGGCTGAGTGGCTCAGTCGGTTAAGCATCAGTCTCTTGATTTTGGCTCAGGTCATGATCTCACGGGGCTCATGGGATGGAGTCCCATGTCGGGCTATGTGCTGACAACATGGAGCCTGCTTAGGATTCTCTCCCTCCCTCTCTCTCTGCCCCTCCCTCACTCATACCCTCTTGTGCGCTCCCTCAAAAATAAATAAACATTAAAAGAAACATTAAAAAAATAAATAGCTTAGGTCATGATCTTGTGGTTTGTGAGTTTGAGCCCCATGTCAGGTCTGTGCTGACACCTCAGAGCCTGGAGCCCACTTCAGATTCTGTCTCCTCTCTCTCTTTGCCTCTCCCCTGTTCATGCTCTGTCTCTTTCTTTCTTAAAGATGAAAAAACCAGATTTACTTGGTTGTTCTGCATGTTCTGCATGCTGAGGGGATTTCTGGGGTTTAGCACTAAAAATGTTTAAAGATTTTGCCAGCAGATTTACATATTAAAACTTCAATTTTGCTAATTGTCCCATCTTACTGGTTAAATAGAATTACTTAGGATGCACCAATTTTTTTATTTGATTTCAATACTTTACTATCTACTCTCTGGCCCAAACTTGCTTTTCCATTGCAATTTTGGTCTGAATATTTCTAAATAATCAAATGTTTATGTCAGTGATATTTTCCTCATGACCTTGATGGTGTGAGTTATTGATAATAATGTCATCACACACTCTAACATATCTAAAAGCATAACAACATTGATATTAAGAACAATATATGCCATTTACATTCATTTTTAATGTCTGAGTACTGAGTACTGGCTTTCAAATATTGGTTAACATTGTAGATGTTATATACAGAAAACATATATATTAGATATAATATAGAATGAAATCTTTTTCTGCTTTGTATGGTAAAATTCAATCCATTATATTAATTATAAGTTATATTTAATATCTCAAGATTGTAAAAAATTCTAATTTTGTAAAACCAGTTGTAAAGAAACTTCAAAAGAGAGGGAAAACATCCACAGTTAATATGAGTATCAGAAGAGGGTCTATTAGCTCAATCATTACATGAACATTTTTGAACAAGTACATGTTTATACAAATTAAATAATAATTTGAGGCTGAATAATAAAGATGAGGTTAGAATATAATTTTATTATTTATGTGATTGCTTGTTTCTAAGCTATATGTCTACTAAACATTAAATAATAACTATCATTCATAATATGAAACCACAAATTTAAGTAGTCTTTGGTTTTTTAATTATTTAATTTCATTAAGCCATAAGGCTTGCCAGTAAAAAAAAAGTCTTATTTAAGAACTCTTCACTTCTTGTAAAGATGAAAGGAAAACCATCTAAAAATTACATGAAGAAGAAAAACTCCAAAATCCTGTGTGACTATACCTACAATAAGATATCTTCGATTCAGACAGAATTGTTTGTGTAAAAGTATAAAGGAAGTGAGAAAATATGTGAGAAAAAGATGTCCCCACCCCTAAAAAATATTTTTAAAAAGCCGCATACAGTGGGCTGCATTTGAGATCCGTAGTTACTTACCAGATAATAAAAGGCATATTATTTTTCAATGCGGTAGCTGAAAAAATATCCGCTGAACACTGCTTTGAGGGTTCAGTCTCACGTCTGAGCAGTGACAGAGAAGCTTGCTCTCTTTATATGGGAGAATTGGCTGGGAATTCAAGAGTGTACTTGCAACCTTAACAAAAGTCCCTGGTTGAGAAGATGACCAAAATATGTACTTTAGGATTAGATGTAAAGGACAAATTATAACATCAGCAGAAATGGGATGCACTTTATTCTTCAGCCAGGATCTACTTGTTTGGTGTGCTTCCTAAAATTTGTAACGCAAAGTGTAGGCGTTTCAACACTTCCCTGAAGAGATTATTTTATGTGCCAGTATGTACATTTTTTTCCTAATATTCAAGAATAAATCCTCTTTAAAAAAATGTTATCCAAGCAGTAATAAGTACTATTCAGGATTTAATGAGCCTGGTTTTCTCCCCCGTGGGGTGGAAAAGCTTGCCTGAATAAATGCTCTTTGGAGCTGCCAGCATTGATGCAAGGGAGGGAGAATGGAGAGGAAGGAGCTCAGCTTCTTTCCTGTGTTCGGCACCACAGGATTCTGCTGAGCCCTAGGAAGTAACTGTGCTCTCTCCCTGAAGGGGCAGTGGGAGTTGGGGAAAGGAAAAACAAAAAACAAAAAACAAAACACAAGAGAAAGGGAGAATGCACTATTTTCAGCAAACAGAGCACTGATTCAGCCAAACGATAGAAATCTAGGAAAAAAATTTGATGAATAAATTCTACATATAGTATTTTAAATAAATGGGAAAGGATGGAATATCAAAGGAAAATACATTCAAGAGTCAGTTACTACTACTTGAAATTTAGCTTTACTCTTAGTCACTGAATGATCTTGGATAAGTTGTCTAATTTCTAAGCCTTAATTGTCTAATCTATAAACATTCAAATAATGCTTTCAGAAGATTGTTTTAACAGTGACATTTTAAAAAAAAAGTGCTTCCCAATGATTGTTTTTTGCCCTTCAGTCTTTCTTCCCCCCTATTTCTTTAGTGAAATATGAAAATAAAAATACCACAAGTTAAGAGCATGTTTTGAATACTCTTTTGCATCTTACTTATTCACTCAGTTTCATATTTATTTAATATGAAATTAAATAAATTTCATATTAAAATTTATTTTAATATGAGCCTGGGTGGCTCAGTCACTTAAGCACCAGACTTCAGCTTAGGTCTTGATCTCATGGTTTGTGGGTTCAAGCCTCATGTCCGGCTCTGTGCTGACAGCTGAGAACCCGGAGCCTGCTTTGGATTCTGTGACTGCTTCTCTCTCTGCCCCTCCCCAACTCATGCTCTATCTCTCTCTGTCTCCCAAAAATGAATAAAAACGTTAAAAAATTTAAAAAAAAAAGTTTGTCCTGGGAAGGGTTTATCATACAAAAATAAATAACACCTGTTGTCCAGAATACAGGCACACAAACACAATTTTATAAATGTGGTAAGCTCCACTGTAGAGGATATAGACATAGAGATGGTTCTAGAAGAACACAGAGAAAAGAAAAAGTCCATGTTAGGGAGTCAGGGTTACTGTGATAGGTATGAATCTTATTCCATAATGGCAATGAAATGTCACACTTGAAATTAAGTCAAATGCTTCTCAAGCATCCCACTGCACTGAAGGAAAATCCTATCTCAGTGGTTATTAGGAGGCCTGTGCCTTCATCAGATTTTACACATGACTTCAGTAGGCTCCTTTGCTACCTGTAAAATATGAGACAGGTGTTATCCGTCATTGTCTATGCCCATATATTACTTTATTTGGCAATTTGATGTTTTATGGTAAGCTGAATAATGGCCCCCAAAAGGGACCACCTCCCTAATCCCTCGACTCTGTGAATGTTACCTTATATAGCAAAAGGGACTTTGTGATTAGGTTATGGCTTTTGAAATGGGGAGATTATCCTGTATTATCCAGGAGGGCTCTAAATATAATGAAAAGGGTCTTCATAAGAGGGTGGTAAGAAGGTCAAAGGAATAAGTAGCAGATGTGATGGCAGAAGCATGAATTTGAAATGTTTTCAGAAAGGAGTCATGAGTCCTAAGAATGCAGGTTGCCTCCAGAAATTAGAAAAAACAAGGAAATGAATTCTTTTCTAGAACTTCTTGGAAGAACCAGCCTTGCTAACACATTGACTGTAACCTAGTGATACTGATTGCAGATTTCCAGCCCCCAGAATTGTAAGAAAATAAATTTGTATAATTTTAAGCCAGAATGTTTGTGGTACATTGTTACTGCAACATTAAGAAATTAATACATGTTTCATGCCAAGATTGGGTCCCAGAAAATTTTGTCAAAGTTGGGGATGTAAATGTTTGGGACCCTGGTGCACCCTGTTCCAGACAGTAGAATGGAGATCTCAACTGTTAGGTCATCAACCCATTTTTTTTTCAGAGTTTAGGTAAAAAAATTTTTCTCTATGACTGCTACTGAAAGTGGTCAACTCTTTTCAGAATAATTTTCTGCTGGCCTTTAGGGAAAAGGTTATTAACTGGTGAATTTGTGGGTTGCAATTGGCCCATGGGTTTGGTTTTGATTAGTATATATTTGAATTTTTATTTAAAATTAAGGAGATTTAGGGGCACCTGGGTGGCGCAGTCGGTTAAGCGTCCGACTTCAGCCAGGTCACGATCTCGCGGCCCGTGAGTTCGAGCCCCGCGTCGGGCTCTGGGCTGATGGCTCAGAGCCTGGAGCCTGTTTCCGATTCTGTGTCTCCCTCTCTCTCTGCCCCTCCCCCGTTCATGCTGTGTCTCTCTGTCCCAAAAATAAATAAATGTTTAAAATTAAGGAGATTTCCAATTAAATAAATGCAGAGTTATACCTTATTTTGAAAAGTTGGAAAGTCTGGCAATATGGCACTCCCATGAGGAAACCGTTGTGTAGTGTTGTCTCCTTTAGTCAAGGTATACGCTTGCCATTGGAAGTCTAGTGATACTCCCTCAACTCATTTAGTTACTTACCTGGCTAACATAGACATTTGAGTTTGTGATCAATTCTTAATGCCATTAAATTCTAGAAAGAGAGTTATCTTTAGTCACCTGCTGCTTGGGAGGGACCTTGCAACCCAATCTCTCTCAGGAAGGAAAGCAGATAGGGTCTGGAGAGTTTGTAACAGGATGGGAATAAAAAAAATATGAACAAAATCAACCATAAAATAAATAATGAATTATTTTTCCATAAAAGCTTCTTTGAAATCACATTTGAACTTGGGTCCTAAATGGTGAAGACACATGAGTTAGTGACAAGATGGTAAATTATCATGGACTGTGTCTCTTTCCACTGATCCAAACCCTGAGATGTCTTAGAAGTAGGAAGAGTAGTGGGAGCTGAAGAACTAAAGACAGGTTGCAGGTCCTGGAAGGGGCTGGAGGAAGGTGTGATTCTGGTGAAGATGGAAATAGGTTGGATGGTAGAAGGCTAGAGGCAGTGATTAAAGGATGAGTTGGAGAACAGGCTATAAGAAGGATTTTGAGGTGTGTGTATGTGTCTATTCCATTAACTGGATCATTGGTGATTATTGTCTGTGTCATCAGTGATGAGAGACAGAATCTGTTAAGGGAGATTGAGTTGGAGATCCATTTAGTTTGGATTTAATGTGGGATATGTGTTTGGTTTGTGGTTACTTCTCTGTACAGTTATTTGTAGCTGTCCTGATAAAAGAATGGCTACACTTAAGAGCTCAGAACTGTTTCTAGGTTATCTGTAATATGATATAGAATATCTTATCTTAGTCATAAATGTGCATTATCACAGCATCCTGGACCGATGGGAAGGACCACAAAGTTCAAGAAATTGTAGAAAACAATAATAATCCTTATTCACCTAATTGATTCTATATGTACAACCTGGTATGAATTGGGATATATTTTTAAAAGTCAGTCGAAAACAACAACAAAGAAGAGAGAACAATGAATTAGCATATATACTCACAGAGCTGCTTCTGGCCCATGTGGTAAATTGGAAAACAGAGTCCATTCCTGTGTAGGGACTAGCCCTGAGCTACATTGTAATATTGGTGAGCATAGGGGAGTTTGGATCTTCACTTCCCGCATTGCCTGGTCGCCAGATCCTGTTGTCCAGGGCACAACATGCCAACTGTATGCAGTGACCCTGTAGCGAACAGACAGGTGGTGAAAGTAAAGTGTGGTGGAAAGAAGTACCAGTGGGAAACCTTAAATGTGTAGGAAGGGTTTTTGTTTGTTTGTTTGTTTAATTAAAATAAAAAATATTAGTCATTTTCATGAGGGTTCTTTAAAGCAGTGGCATTTTTACTCTCACTGGTGTATCAGTATCACCTGGGGAACTGGAAAAAAAAACAAACCCCTGCTTGGGGCCCACACCTGGAATTTAGATTTAAGTTGGTTGTGGGTGATTCTCCCAGGTGATGCTACTCTGTGGCCTGGATATCTTAAAGTAGAACAATGGCATCATACGCCTTTGTAGATTTGAGGAAAAGTTCCTCAAACAAGATTCTCTACTAGGTATGGTATGGCCATGTTCTATTTCAGGGCCATACGAAAAGTTTTGTAAATGATTAATATCTAAATGATTTTATTATTTACTAAATACAAAAAAAGGATAACAAGAATGGAATTTCATCAGTAGTATAGATTCTAATCTTCTAATCCACCAATAGATTATTATACCTTGGATAATACAGTAGAATAAATTTGTTTATACTCTGATTTTGGATTATATTTTCTGCATTCCCATCATTTGCTTTCTCAACTATCCTTACTTAATAAGGGTTGATCATACATTTTCCAACTGAGGGGGGGTTTGTTGTTGGCATGATGGAAGCTAGGAGTATACAAATTTAATAGGAATTCCTGATATGTCCATAAAACTGTTGTAAATCCTTGTTTAAAAAAATTTTTTTATGTTTATTTTTGAGAGAGAGAGACACACACACAGAGAGTGCAAGCAGAGGAGGGGCAGAGAGAAAGGGAGATACAGAATCCGAAGCAGGCTCCAGGCTCTGAGCTGGAGTTCAACCCACGGGCTGTGAGATCATGACCTGACCCGAAGTCATATGCTCAACCAACTGAGCCACCCAGGTGCTCCTGTTGTAAACTTTTAATTAAGAAATGGCCACTCACCTAGATTTATGGAAGCCCAGAGCAATTATTATAGTAGTTAAAATGGAAAAAAAATAAGTTTAAAGCAAAAGTTTTGTGAATTCAAAGAAATTATTCTTTTGGTGGATAAAGTATAAAAAGGGAGACATACTGTTTCAGGAAGAAATGCCGAGCTGGTTGCTGGTGCACAAAGTGTCAGAACAGTACATTCTCATGGAGGAGGCCTTATTTTGTTCACACCGGATTGAAAAGTTTGTCCCATAGTACCACAGAGTTATAAATCTATTACAGAAATAAGTAGAAGTGTAGCAATAGATCATGGTTTAAATTACTGCTTTGTATAAAGTTATTTAAAGATAAATATTACAATAACTGTTATCTTTGGTCACCACCTTCTCTTTGATGTCACGTCTAAAACAAATAAAGGCATTTCAAATTGTTCTTAGGAAGGTGCTCCATTTCTTGTGAGATTTATTTTAAGATATCTGTCTACATGAACATGCCTGTTCTCTGCTCCAAATCAAACTAGGAAAGTATTTTTTTTAAGTATGAAAACAAACGCTTTTAGTTCTTTCTCTGTTTGTAGTGCAGTTCAGATTTCTATTTGGAGAGTGCATTAATTGTCCAGCAATGCTAAGGGAGAGTTAAGTGGAATGTGGAAATGATTTCCAATATCCTTTCTAGATCAGTGCCCTGTTTTAATATAGAACAGGTGCGTGTGACTTTACATGTAATTTAAAAAATAGATATAGCCATTTGTGTATTCAGACAAAGAAAAAAATCTGTCTGAAGCATCAAGAAGCAAAGAAAGCTGGAACATTCTGAAAATAGACTTTTCTCCTTATTTTTGGTCTTCTCAAAAATGACAATTATATGGAAATTTCTATACTTCAATAGAACACAAAACTTTTTGTTGTTGTTCTCCCCACACAATTTTGTTCAGATTTTATAGAGGTATGCAAGGCAAAGTTCTTACAAGAAAGAAACCCATAATAGGCGATATGTTATCTTCAAATATTACACATTTAGACATACACATATAGCTGTTGTCCTACTTGTTTCTTTTTAATTTAGATTGAGTCCAGTTCCCCAAGTTGATTGATGAGCCAGACACCGTAGTGATAATAACCGAGGAATGGAGTAAAAACACAAATACATCTCCAACTGGTCAGAGCTGAGGGCTGTAAACACCGACAGGATCCAACACAGAACTGGTTAAGGGAAAACACATTTCTGTTTGCAGCGTTTGAAAGAATCTTGCTTTCAGACTCATATTTTCGAACATTGTGATACTGCATGAACATTCACTAGGGCCTCTGTATATATTAGCTAGATTTGACTTTTCTGAGTAACATTCACTAGATGTGATAGGAAGTCTACAAGGGCAAATTTTCTAGAGTTAAAAGAACCAATTTTCTCTGTAGATGTGATTATTTTAAGTGTGTGTGGTGGCATTCATACAAGGAGATTTCATACCCTTTGAGACCAGAGGCCATCACAGAGTTCAGTCTGGGGAGTTATATAAGAATGCTGTTGTGGTGAGTTTCTGTCAACTGTTTCATTTTTTTAAGATACTGAATATGTCCATACAGGATATTTAAGAAACTTTCAAATAACTAGACCTGACATTTATGTTGGAAGTTAATTACATTTAATGGAGGAGACAAAAGGTTATTTGCCATATGCTTTTGTTCGTATTCAGCCTTCAGTGCCCTTTCTCCCATTCTCCACAAGTCCAGCAATTACCCAAGCTTCAACGTCCAATTCAAATGCCACCTTTCTGCATGATGGTTTCACTGTTCTTACAGTGAAGGATTCAGCTAGAATGTCAATAGAATCTACCCCCGTACAACGTGATAAACACTAATCACACCGTCTTCATTCTACTTTGTATAGCCAATTACGTGCTAGGAGCTCCCTGAGGACAGGAAACGTGTTTTATGTAGCATCGCTGAACGTTCTAAATGCTGAAAGGGTTGGTGACTGATGTTGGGGGAAAAAGAACCTTAGAATTAATCTCTAATTTTGCTTCTTGCATATCCCATGGAAATGGAATAAAATTAATAGGAACATAAAAGGGATTTTTATCTTTGCTCACTATTCAGAGGTTTTCTTGAGGGTCTCAGTCTTTTTCACTTTGTCTAAGAATGACCCCCAGACACACGCTCAAATTGCTTTCCTGGGGACAGGCAGACGTGAATGTATATCCTATTTCTGGGCTTTCTTAAACTAGAGGAAAGGAGCCAGTACCAGGCATCCTCTCACTCTGATACCATGCTCGAATCCAGACAGCAGTTGGGGAATGAATCACTGCCCAGAGCTGAAAGATGTGACGAGTGCAAGGCAATTGCACAAAACATTCTGGATTTTCCAACAACTGTAATCCAGAGCCCTTCCTCTCTGCTGGCTGTTCTGCTTTATCTTGGGCTGCAAAAGTCAGTGACACTTTCTGTCAGCTCTCAGATCTTTATAATTGTTCCTTGGCAAGTTCTAGTGGTGTTGAGTGTATGCATCTGTGTAAACATGAGCATTATCTGTGCTTTAAAAATTAACCATAAACATATGTAAACAAGCAATGACTATGCATGTTTTCAAAGAGAGGAGCAGAAACACACACACACACACACACACACACACACACATTTTTTAAGAAGTGAAGGAGGTGAAAGTTACTCTTAGGACTATAAAAGTTATAATGGGGAAGAATGGGAGTGGTGAAGGGCTACACCAACTAGGTAATTAGATGTGAGTGATGGATTTGAGCTTCATGGAAGAAGGAAGTCTTGAGCACAGTTTTGAAGACAAAATTAAATAAGACAAATGTGATTTATTTACCAGCCTGAGAGCAATCCACGATAAAGGTGTATTTTTAATTAAATGTCTGTGATCTGGTATCGACATTTAATACTGTCATAGGGGAGGAAGATATTTTCCTTTTACCTTTCTAGGTTCTTTAGGGTCTAAAAATTAAATTGACATAAGATTAACAGGAGAAAAAAAAATTTAATTTCATATGTTTGGGAGCCCCATAAAAATATGAGACCAATGGTAAGTTGAGGCTTATATTCCATTCTGAGCTAAGGAATGGGATCAGGGTCTGGGGCCTCAAAAGGAAGACAATTCACAGGAAGTCGGAAAGAGCAAATATTTTGTAAACAAATGTTTTTCATGCTATGCAAAGACAATGGGTCATGGAGAGGAGTTTGGACAAATGGGCCCTGCCAAGCTCACTATAGTTTACCATAAGTAGACTATGTATTTTGTAGCTATGTCTGGTGATAGCTCTCTTCCTAGACCAAGCCCTCTATCTCAATTCTTATAAACAGTTAAGTGGTAGGTAAAAAGTTCTTCCTGAGTCTTTGAGTCCATAATTGTCTTTAGCCCAATATAAGCTGCATGCCAAAGTGGCATAGTCTGGGGTGGCATATTCTGTTCCCCTTCACCTTGTACTTGCTAAAAGCTGTAGTTGATTGAAATCAGCACTTGCACAAATCTGCTGGTGTTGCTATAGCTCAAGGAAGCAGGAAGCCCTAAAATGTGCACCTTGATTTTGTCAAGTAGATGGAGGAAGGACATTGTGGATAACCACAAGAAGAACCCGCCTTCAGTGCTTATCACAGTTCCTTTTTCTGTCCCAAACTGTAAGACTATGCAGAGAGCATCTTTCTTTTGCAAATGTTCTCAGAGAAAATTGCTGTAGAAGCTAAACTTTGACATACCCTGCTAAATGGGCTTAGCAGGGCTCTTAGCAGGGAGGGTTTAATTTCTGTATATTGCCAGGGAGGATCCAAAAACCATTTCCTCCTGTGACCAAAGGGATTTCTGGATTTCTTGACTGAAAATTGAAAAGATTTAAAATTATGCAGAGGCTCTGGTGGGGCAGAATAGTTTTCCTGTCATTGAACTGTCTCCTGTATCATTAAATTAGCATTGTTTTGGAGTTTGAAAAGCAAAGGCCAGTTGCCAAATAAAACAAACTATATGTGTTCTGATGTTAATGGTTGACTGGAAAATGTCTTTATCTTTCTCAATGACTGGTCATTTTTTTTTCTCTAACCATATGGAAATATAATTCAGCTGGATTGCCCATTAGGAGTTATGAATTTCAAGTGTAAGAAAAAAACTCTACCTATATACTATGCTTCACTGACAAAGAAATGTGGTTTGTTTTATCAATAAAAGAACTGGTAGAGAAAGAAAGCCACAAGAAGTAGAATTAAAAAAAAGTTGAATATTAAGGTAGTGGTCAGCATTAGACGTAACAAATTTTTCTCAGAAATAAATGATCCAAATGATTTGTTTTTTTCCATTAAATGTGACAAGAAATGTTTGAACAGTTGCTAGGAAAACTTCTTTATTAAAGGAACTTTGGAACATTGTGTTAAAACTTTGCTTTATCCACAGCTTTCTCACCCTTTTCCTCGCCAATATCAAACTCACCCTCTGTTGTCTCTGTTTAAGGTTTTTTTGTATTTGTTTGTTTGTTTGTTCATTTGTTTTTGGTCTGGTTTGATGAAAAATCCTCCTCATGATTTAACCTGCTCTTAGCCCTCTTGCCAGAGCAGGCCCTAAGTGCAGATCTGAGCAGGCCACTCTTTTGTCAAAAAAAAATTTTTTTTTGAGTCACATACAAACTCTTACCTCATTGAATTGATGTGAAATTTGTCACTTCAGATTCTGCCATTTCCTGTCTTACACATTTTGTTCAATCAACATGGTTATTTATTTAGCATATAGATTTAGAGCACTTACTAAGTGCATCACCCCATTCTAAGCCATGTGGCTAAACAGACTCAATCTCTACTCTTGTTGGACTCACATTCCAAGACCCTTTGTTCACAGAGCTTATGTTGTTCTATGAATCCATGTCTTTCATTATGATAACTTCTTTGTTTTTCCCATCTTTATTTGGCCAAGTCCTCATTTTCTAAAGAGCCAACTCAATCTACATGTCTTTCAGGAAGTCTTTAGTGATGGCTCTGTATACACTGTCAGTTTAACTGAGCTGGACTATGGTACCTAGAATCCCCTTCCCTGTGTGGTTCCAAGATAGAGTTGATTACAAGGAAATTTTTCTGAGATTTGCAAGGTGAAAATGAAGCAGCAGCCATTTTTGGATTCTTAAAGTCAGTGGGGATGCTCAGCTCTGTGGCCATGGATCTGTTTGCTCACCTGTTGGTATGGGTGACACCTGGACCTGCAGTTCTACCAGTTGCCACCAGCTCTTCTCCTTCAGCTTCTTCTTTATAATTTTTTTTAATGTTAATTCACTTTGAGAGACAGACACAGAGCATGAATGGGGGAGGGGTAGAGAGAGAGGGAGACATAGAATCCAAAGCAGGCTCTGGGCTCTGAGCTGTCAGCACAGAGCCTGACAAGGGGCTCGAACCCATGAACTGACAGATCATGACCTGAGCCGAAGTTAGACGCTTAACAGACTAATCCACCCAGGTGCCCCCTCCTTCAGCTTCTTAAAGCCCTGGGTGTGTGCATTTCTGTGGCAAAATACGAGAAATAAGGGAGATGATTCATTTTCAGAAATGCCAAATAAAAACTGTGCTGTCTAGTTAACAGTAGGTTTACAACTTATTGGGAATATGTACAACCCCCTCCACAATGGAGTCCCAAACGCTTAGAGATTTCACTTCCTGGTTCTTCTTCCCCTCTCCATTTTGTGGGCTTATTTTCATGGGCTTTGCAATGAGCATGTGCCAAAGAACAAAGGGAGGAGGGACTCAAAGTCTGTGCATCACCTCAGGAAATGTACACTGGTTCCAGTCAGACTACTTTTTTCCTTACATGGGAATAGGCAACGTCTGGGTAAGGCTATAACCTCTGTAATACTCAGCCAATGAGGAACTAGGGGAGGGACTTGCATACTAGGAGATAAATTGTCTGCTGTAACTGCCTCAAGTGTGCCTGTCTGCAGACACCCATTCTTGTAAGAACATTGATTAAAACCTTGTTTCTCTCTGCTCCTGAGTCTGTGCATCCCTCCTTTGATTGGGTCAATGGGCTTATTTCTAACACAAAATATGCCAGCTTCTTCTGCATATCTCCTGCATCATTGGGCTGGAAATGGTTCCAATTTCTCCTTTGGGGGTCCAGTTTCTTCTCATGGATTCTGTATTTTTCTGTGAGTTCCAATTTTTGTCATTGTTCTTCCTATCCTATGTCCATATTTTATTTCTGAATTGTGGCTTAGCTGACCTGTAGCCATCTCAAATCTGACACTAAATGCAGAAGCCAAAGTCTTGGGTAGACTTGTCCACCAGCAGCCAGAATTGTATAATTTTTATTTCTTGTACCAAATCACTTATTCAGTGTCACTCAGTTATTCTACTTTCCTGATTGAAACCAGACTGCTTCAGAAGTTACCAGAAATGGGGCATCAGTAAGAAAACCCTAAGATATATGACATTAACTTTCAGACTAGGCAATGGGAGGACCAGGAAGGGCACTAAGGAGATGATTAACAGAAGCCTGATGGGCCTCCAGGATACTGTTGGTGAAAAGTAAAGGCAAGCGGAAAAATGTTACTGGAAATTGGAAAAAAGGAGAATTTTGTTGTATCTTGGGGGAAAATTTAGTGAAACCATATTCTGCTATAATGTAGAAAATAGAAAATATACCTCACAAACTGATGGAACTGCTAAAAAGAATTTCCCTGCAGAATGCTTAAAGTATCAACTAGTTTCTTTTACCTAAATATCATTAGTTACAGGTTGAAAAAGATAAGCTGAGGAAAATATACAGTTTTTAAGCAGAAATTAAAAGTATATAAGTACCTAAGGTTTGCTGAATTCGATAAAACTACTTTCTTATCTTCCCTTTCCAAACAAAATATGCTCCTGGGGGGGGGGGGGGGGAAGGCCTCAGGGCAAAGATCAAATCCAGGATGAAGTCAGGAAAATATAGCCTCTGGGCAGGTCATAGATGAGGTCAAGGATGTGACTGTAAACCCTTTGTTATGACTTAAGAAAGATTTAAATTGGTGGCTCATAGACCTTTTGACATAGATAAAAGACAAAGACCTTCTAAGGGTCTTCTGGATGTGCCTTTCATATCCTCTTCACTAAGTAATAAGGTTTTTAAGAATCCTGAGGGCATGGTCTCACAGCAGCCTCATGAAGACCCAAAGTAGAGAAAGGCTTATTTCAAAAATGTTGTAGCTGTGACTTTTGCCTAATGGAATGTAACATAACTTGGTGTATTTAAAAAGTTTTTTTTATAGGAATGTTATTATCTTGGACTAAAAGGTATAGAGGCAAAATGAAATAAGACCTTGGGAATCCCAAATTTCTACAGATTGGAGTTAAACTGAGAACACCATTTATCCTAGAAACTAATTAGGTTTTGTAAACTGCTCTAACAAGGGCTGCATTTATGGAAAAGATGATTTAGACAGCAGAAGTAAAAGACCAGAGGGCAGAGCTAAGAACTATGGAATACAACTTCCAGGCACTTGGGAATTAACAACATGGACCCTGTGGTATATTAGAATTGTGATAGACCAGTGACTGTGTTTTCTCTTTCCTTTTCTGCTTTCTTTTTTTAATTTTTTTTTAACGTTTATTTATTTTTGAGACAGAGAGAGAGCGTGAATGGGGGAGGGTCAGAGAGAGAGACACACAGAATCTGAAACAGGTTCCGGGCTCTGAGCTGTCAGCACAGAGCCCAACGCGGGGCTCAAACTCTCGGACCGTGAGATCATGACCTGAGCCGAAGTCGGATGCTCAACCGACTGAGCCACCCAGGTGCCCCCCTTTTCTGCTTTCTGAATGGGAGGAGGGCTAGTCTCATGGATGTGTGAACTTAGCATTTACTAAGGACCTTATGGTTAGAAAGGCCCTGAGCTAGTTTAATTCTCTGCTGTTAGCATCTTGAAATTCTTAATAATATTTGAATAGGGGCTTTGTATTCTAATTTTGCACTGGAACCCACAAATTATGCAGCTGGACCTATACTGGTGTGTTTATTGCAAGTAGTCTAGGACTCTCCTGTCATCTTATATTTTTGTGTGTGTGGTGGGGGCAGATAACTTGCCTCTTATATCACTAGTCTTCAGACTGAAAAGAACTTATAGAACCATATCCAAAGAGCTTCATCCATGCCTGGATTGGATGATGAAATCCTATACCCAATTCACTATCTACCTCTTTGAACAGAGTATCTGAAGCACCCTAAGCCTCATTTCCTCAGCTGTGAATGGGGATAAGAAGAGTGTCTATCTAACTCATTGGGTTGTGGTTAGAAATTAAATGAGAAAATGCACATAAGATATTTGGCACAGAGCAAAGATTAAGAAAATGTTGGCTACTATGCTCTCCGCTCCAGTAGTCATGGGCTTTGCATCAGGTCTCTATTCAGCCTCTCTATACTTACTTCTAAAAATTGGGTTAATGCTTCTTTCCCAAGTCTCAGTTCCTGTCTTTTGTCCCTGGTCCTTTAATATGGCCTTTTCCCTAGATCCTTCTTTTGCCCTAGTTGTTTTTCTTCTTTCTTATTTGTTTCTTTGTTTCCTGGTAACCATATATCCACTGGTATCCCTCCCAGTACCGTGACTCGCACTGTAACTCCAACTTCTTCCACCAAGGTCTAGGAATCCTGCTCTGGATCACAGTCCTGAAGGTGTGGTTATTACCTGATGCTCAGTCACCCTGATGGTACCATATTTGGAGTCCTTGGTCTCATGTATTTTATTTGATCCTAACATTATTTTTTTCTACAGCCTATACCTCGCCTGCTAGCTACTGCCTGGTTTGATACTGGAGAGTGCCACACATTTTAAACTCCATCTCAACTGCCAGACTGAATCTTCTGAAAGAGAATAATCTTCCCCAAAATGTCTGTGAGTCCTCAGCCATGCTCGGTTGGATCCAGAGATAATGCAATATAAAGAATCTCTGAGTGGAGTCTGGAGAGACTTGTATATTGCCTGTCTCAGGCCAGGATTGCTTTTGGAAAAAGTGAAGAGGATTGGGCCTATAGAAAGGGAACAGCTTCTCTCACCTAAGGGGTAGAAAAGTAAACTTAGAGGCTTTGCTGGGAAACAATGGTTTGGTTAAGATGGTGAGAGTAGGAGTGTAAGAGGAAGAGAAATACTCAAGACACTAACCAGAAAAACTCATGACAGAAGGGCACGAAAGAACTTAATACAAAGACCAATTCAGGGGCATGAGGTAAATGGTGGCACCCCTATTAGAATAGGAAGCTGAAAAGAAAGGGAAGTGATTTGATTAATGATTCATTTTGAGAGATAGAATTTGAGGTCATGGCAGAATAACTTAGTAGAATTTTTTAGTAGGAAGCTGAAAATACATTACTAGAACTCATATAATGACTCAGGATAGGATTTAAGGTTTTGGAATCCAATGGCACATCAACAGAGTAGAAGCCGTATGAATGAGTGAGAAAAAGATATAATATAAAGTGGGCACATGGGTGGGCTACATACGCCTAAGAGGAGCATGGGATGAACCAGTGGAAAAAAACTGAGAAGAAGATATTGAAGATTGAAGGATAAGAGAGCTAATATATTAATAGGGATGCTGAGAGAAGTGGGTTTCAAGAAGAATGATCACTAGTAACAAATGGATAAGAAAGGTCAAGGAGGATGAAGTAGAGAAATAACTACTGAATTTTAAACAAGATCATTGGTGTCAGCCAGGAGAGCAGTTTCAGTACACCTATGTGGATGAAAGCCAGCTTTCATGTGATTAAGAAGGGTGGTGAAAAATTAAACAGTAAAAATTGTATTTCTAGCATCCTGAATCATTAATCTTAATGTACTCCCGCAGTTCACTGACTCTTGGAGTTGCTAGAAACCTTTGAGATCTCATAGTTCAACATCTTAGAGTTAAAAAAGTCTGGGGAGTTGGTAATAAAACCTCTACACTTTAACTTCCAGGAACTTTTTGGGAGCTCACTATCTCAGGACATAATGTATTCATTTGTTAAAAAGGTCCTTCTTACTAACTCATGAAATTGTAATTTGAGTAGATATATGGTTCTCTTGGCATTGTTTTATCCATGTGTGCTCTGGGTATCTAAATAGCCATGGCTCTTTAGCTTCAGGCATTGACTTCTTCTTCCTGTTCTTCTTGTTCTTGTTCTTGTTCTTGTTCTTGTTCTTCTTTTCAAAATCCCATGACAGAGGCTTTATCGATGCTATTTTCAAAATAAATATTCAAAATACAATGGTTGATGAGCCTTGCTGTCATTTACCTCCTGCATTCACAAAAGTTAGCAGGAGCTGTTTACTCCACAAAAGGAAAAACAGATGATGTAAGAATTGCTGTTGGAAGCACTGCAGGCCAACTCATATCACATCTCACTCTCCCATAAATATTCAGTTTTAAAAGAATAAGTCAAATTTACACAACCTTTGATCACATGTTGCTTTGGAATATTCCATGATTGTGTATGTGTGGTTTTCTTTGTTTCAGTCTTTCAGAAAACATAAGAGATTTTGTTGTACAAGTAGCAGAGGTGAATTGAATTCAAATTCTTGTAACTGAAGTCTCAAATAGACTTTGGCTTTTGATATGCTGTGTTTATTGTTTAATTTCAGTCACATTGCCATCTATCTAGAGAAGAATAAAATAAATGGAATGTTGGTCTTTCACTCCTGTTTGCAAGATGAGATTTTTAGTTGATTTGGAAGAGTACCTGACATTTCCAAAATTCATATTCCTTACTTGAATTCACTGAAGAAAGTAGAAATGTTCATGTCTGATGACCTCATCAGAATTGTTTGGGAGGGGATTTATAATTAAGAATGTCACCATATTTTTAGATATTTTAGATACATACCTTCATAAGAACACCTACAGAAACAGATTATTTCTAACCATCTTGCAGCTATGGAAAGCCCGATACAAAATATGAAGAAGGCGAAAACCCCTGACTCAGCCATATTGTCTCTCCTAAATTAGGTCCTTCTTATCACAACTTCTTCCCTACAATCTCCCTCTAGTTTAATAATGCTATCTCTCCAACCAAAAGAACAAACTAATACAGAACTTCCTGCTTTTTAGACAGCTTAACTTAGAGTGTATGAAAGGCTTGAAGTGGACGTTGAATGCATATGACTCAAAGCAAGTCAAATATGCATCGAGAAGCAATGTGAAATGCCAAAGGAGCTATTTTAAGAGGTAGACAGAAATGCTAGAGAGGACAGAAGGGAACATTCAATAGACATTGTTTTAGGGAAAACGCTATCATAATGAATAAAATTATGAAATTGGCTATACGATCTAATTTGAAATACATTTCCTCGTGTACAGTATAGCATCTTCCCTTACATGGCACAGTGTTAGTGTATCTTTCCAAATAGCTAACTATATCCAAATTGTAGCCCCCAAGTTTTCTATGGGATTATTGTGTGGGGTTGGAGATGGGGATCTACTGAAACCTATTATTAGTTAGAAACAATTTAACAGGATCTATAACATTCTCATATGGCTCATGAGTCCAGCTTCCAAGTGGGATCCTAATAAGAGGACCTGGCCCAGGTTAGGATACTAAGAATGCTATGCTAAAAATCCACTTTGGCAGTTTTAAGCAAAATAATCACTCTGTTTCTTTTCCTTTACCTTTTTGAATCTGCATTACTTATCATTACCTCTATGATCCTTATACCTCAGTGTTGAAATAATTTCATCTTTTATATTTCCCTATGATGGCAGAGGCATGGAAGATGATGGTGCTCGACATGTTTTAAAGACCTTGAAATAAGAGCTATAGGAAAGAATGGAGGTAGACATTGAAATTAATAATGCTGATAAATTTCAGAGTCTTTCCAAGGAGCCCTTATGAAAGGCAATGCCAACTTTGGAAATTTGTTTTATTGTTATGTTTTAGTATTTAGCAAAATGGAAGCATTCTTCTTAACTTATACAATTTCTACATGCCATTGTTATGCTTGTGTGTGATAAAGCATCATAAAACTTCTTTGTAGATACTGTGAAGGCTAGAGGAATATATTTTGTGGAATTTTCCCATGTTCATTAGCAAATGACATTGTTTCTTTTTTTTAAAAGAAGAAGTTTAAATTTTATTGTATATTTTAATAAATAACAAATATCCATGTGCATAAAAATAATTTATACTACTGTTTGGCATGACCAACAATAATCAACCGTCTGTAACCTTATTCGGTACACATTGTTGAATTCAAACAACAAAAAAATTAGGTTTAAAATTAAAATATATATATAACAAATGTTGTTAACCATGGGGAGAAATTAGAACCCCTGGACATTTCTGGTAGGGTTACAAAACTATTCAGCTGCTGTGGAAAGCAGTTTGATGGTTCCTTAAAAAGTTAAACACAAAATTACCATATGACCCAGCATTTCCACTCTTAGGTATGTAACCAAAAGAACTGAAAAAGGTTATCAAAGGAAAACCTGTACGCAAATGTTCATAGAATTCACAACAGCCCTTCACAATAGAGAGACAGTAGAAACAGCCCAAATGCCTGTGGATAGATGAATAAACAAATTTGGATCAGCAGTTAAAAGGAATGAATATATGTTCAGCAGTTAAAAGGAATGAAGTATTGATGAATGCTGCAGCATGGATGAACTTTAAAAAATTATGCTGGGTGAAAGAAGACAGACACAAAAGGTTACATATTATATGATTCCATTTACATGAAATATACAAAATAGGTAAATCCATTAAAAAAGAAAGCAGATGGATGGTGGCCAGGAGCTGGTGGAGGGAAAAAGGATTGAGGAGTAACTACTAAAAAGTACGGGGTTTTATGCTGCAGTGATGCAGTGTTTGGGGACTAGGTACAGGTTGTGGTTGCACAGCATTGCGAATGTATGAAATGCCACTTAATTGTTCACTTTAAAATGGTTAATTTTACATCATGTGAATTTTATCTCAATGAACAAGTTTGTGTTTATATAAATAACTTTAATTTCAAGGTTTAGGCTGTTTTCCTTAGCATATTATATTGGATGCAGTTTTATTTTCAGCTTTTAGAGTTAATTTCTACATCATTCTACATCACAAAGACACTTAGAAGTGAAGGTTTCTAATTCCTGCCTTAGGGACTTCTACCATAGGTGTGCCCTGCTTTAAACTGTATCTAGTAATTAAACAGAAGTTGGAAAACAGATTACTGGGCCCTTATTCACTTTCTAACGTATTTTTGCACTTTAAATTTTACTTCAGAATAAGTTTAAATATTGGATTGCTCCATTATTTAAAGTTGGAAGTTATTTTCTAAAATGTAACATACAGACATTTCTACAGACATTTGAGGAACATCTCTTTGCCATAAAAAACTCACAGCAGTCTTCCAGAAATTTAATTGCTTCCTTTATCATCCAACTGGAGAAGTAGTTTACCTGACTTGCTTGGCTCTATCAAGTATTGGAGGAAGGCACACTTGGGCTCCATCCGCTGGCGATGAGTGGCTGAGTGGAATATTACTACAATTAGCACAACGGATTCCTCATGCACCACTCACTTGGTTGCTCTGTTATTGGCAGAAACTATCTTGAGTTTGCCCCTGCACCAGTGCATACTATTATAGCTGGTTCCTATTAAATGTAATAATTTGGTTTTCGTCTTTGGGATATTTCTTCCTGAGGCCAAAATCTTTGGTAATGAGATTGGATTGGGACAAAGGGACAAATATAGATTGCTTTCCTTGAGTATCTTGTTTCTAATACAAGCACATGATTGAATCCTTTGTTTTATTTTAATTCTTCTATTTGATAGATATTTGATAGAATGAGAATAATTGCTATTGATGGCCCCATTAAATGAAATTTAATTGGTCTAGGAAGAAATATATTCTTCTTTTCCCTCATGATTTCAACTTCAGAGGCCATAGAAATCCTTAGTTAAATATTTCAGGATGTATTAGCAGATTGAAAGTATGGTCATATATGTCTTATGTCTATGCTACTTCTCATCAGAATAAACTTCCTTTACCCACTACTGAAATAGGGTGCATGTCCACTGGCATCTAGAAAATGCTACCTAATGTTGCTACCATAGATATGTATATCATTTGAATTATAAAATAAGGCCATGTTTTTATTTTTTTTAATTTTTTTAATGTTTATTCATTGTTGGGAGATAGAGAGACAGAGTGCAAGCAGGGGAGGGACAGAGAGAGAGACAGACAGAATCAGAAGCAGGCTCCAGGTTCTGAGCTGTCAGCACAGAGCTTGATGTGGGGCTCAAACCCACGAAATGTGAGATCATGACCTGAGCCGAAGTCAGACACTTAACTGACTAAGCCACCCAGGCACCCCAGCCATGTTTTTATTAATCACAATTATAGATTTATGCTCTTCTATTCAGAAATCACTTTACATATTTTATTTGTACAAATATGTACACTCAGCAAAGGCTCATCTTTCCATCTACTTCAGTTATAACTCAGTTTCTTAATATGGTGCTATTTCAGTAGGACAATATGTTAATTCAAAGACATAAATCCACTACAATTTTCAAATAGTAGCAGCAAATTACACGTAAATTGGAAGTGTAAAATTATAAACAAACCCTGTTTAAAATTTGAATGACAAACATTGCCTTAGAGATACAAAGAACACTGAAATACATTTGAACAACTCCAAAAATTTAGCTACTTATATGCGTAGTAAGTAACCCAAGAACCATGCTAAGACTTACAGATCTAAGGATAAGAATAAGCCAGAAAATGAACATAAAACTGCGATATTTTTATTTTGAAGCACTTGAAAATAGAAGTATGGCATGGCAGCAGCAAATGCAGGACGTATCATTCATCTCACTGCCAGCATATTTAGCTCAGATCAGGAGTTTAATAGAGTATTAATTTTTATTATGGATACCACATGTTTCTGATCTTGATGAAGAATGAGACAATTTAAAATATATAATGGGAAAAATGGAAAGAAATTAATAAAACCTAATTTGGAAAAGAGAAAGATGAAGGGAGTCAATCATTTTTATTTTAATTTCTTAACTTATACAAAGTCTACTACAGGTTAGGATACAGTGTTCTCCCCTGCTAGGCACAATCAAGAACTTACTGCACTTCCTTCAAGATTAGTCAGTGTCTCTGTCTCTTTCTCTCTCTCACCTACCCTCACCCCCACTCCGTGTGTATGTGTGTTTGTGTGTGTAGGGGGAATGACTCAGGTATAAAAAATAACTGTAGTACAAGATGGAATTACATTTTAAGGAGATTTGGAGGAATCCGTTACAGCTGGTTGAAGAAAACCTTTCTGGAAGGGTAAGATTTGCATTTGGCAAATGACATTTAAAGAGAAGTAGGTTTGGAAGGCAGAACCTGTGTCTGTCTTATTCACTGCTGTAACCCAAATGATAACAAGTCCCTGGAACAAAGAAGTGCTCAAAACATACTTGTTTAATAAAAGAACAGTGGGCAAAAATTGGAGACAGGAGTTAGGAAGACACCATAGGTGGAAGGAACAGCCTAAGAAAGTCTGTAGAAAATAAAAGAAGAATTTGGGGAAACTGTAGTCCCTCAAGTTTTTGGGAGGAGTTATGGATGTATGATAAAAATGGAAGCTAACATTTGTTTAGCACCCGATTTTCCAGGTTTTGTATGTTATCTCTAACTCCCATTTTATACATGAGGAAACTAGGGGTTAAGTTAACTTACTCAAGGTTAAAACTTGGTAAGTGCTAGGCTCTACTTCTGGTGATGGTCAAATGAAATTCTATCAGACCAACCACTCCACAGATAACAATTATGAACTCAGAATAAAATGTGAAAAACAAATATATAGCGTAAGCAAAAGCAGGAACAGTTTGTTGACACTTAGAGAAAGGGAAGCAACTGGGTAAATTTCTCTTGTTAGGGAAGAGACTGGATAAATTTCTGTTGTTACTGTAGGAAGTAAAAAGAACTAGAAATGGTGAATGTATGGGGAAACAGTGTTTCCCTATGTTTTCCTATTAAGTTCTTTAAAATACATGACTATTTAAAGCAAAAATTGTAGCTTTAAATTGTAGCATTGTATTGTGGGGTTTGTAAAGTCTGATTGATATGATAGCTTAAGAGTAAATAGACCTATATATCAGCAAGACTTCTAAATCTCACAGGCATTAGTACAATATTACTTTCTGCGTGATGTTCCTAACTGTTTTAAAAATTAAACTTATTATTTTGAGATATGTGTAGATGCACATGCAGTTGTAAGAAACAATACAGAGAAATGTCATGTGCACTTTATCCACTTACCCCAAAGATATTACAGAACTGTGTAATATCACAAGCAGGATAATGACACTGACTCCTTACATTGTCCTTTTATAGCCACACTGACTTCTCCTCCACATTTAGTCCCTCATTAACTCCTGGCAACCATATGTCTGTTTTCCATTTCTAGAATTTTATCTTCTCAAGAATGCTATATAAATGAAATTATGCAGTATGTAATTTGAGGGGGTTGGCTTTTTTTTCACCAGCATTCTCTGGAGTTTCACCCAGAGTGTTGGGTTTATCACTTTGTTCAACAGTATCCAATGGCATGGACGTACCACATTTTATTTAACCATTCATCTGTTGCAGGACATGTGGGTTGTTTCCAGTTTAGAGCTATTACAAATAAAGCTAGACTAACCATTCATGTGCAGGTTTTGTGTGATCATACATCTTCATTTTACGGAGATGAATACCCAGGAGTGTAACTGCTAATTCCTATAGTAGTTACAGATTTGGTTTTTAAAGAAACTGATTTCCAGATCGGCTGTACAATTTAATATTTCCACCAGCAATGCATGAATAATCCAGTTTTTCCACATCCTTGCCAGCAATTAGTGGTGTCACTGTTTTTTATTTCAGCCATTCTGATAGGTATGCTATAATAACTTATGGTGGTTTTAATTTGCATTTCCCTAATGGCCAGTGAAGTTGAACATCTTTTCATGTGTTTATTTGCCATCTGCAATATTCTTTCCTATGGTGAAATGTCTCTTCATGCCTTTTGCATATTTTCTAATTGGGTTATTTCCTTTTTACTATTGAGGGTTTTTTAAATTTTTTTAAATGTTTTTTTTTGAGAGAGAGAGACAGAACGCGAGTGGGGAAAGGGCAGAGAGAGATAGGGAGACACAGCATCTGAAGCAGGCTCTAGGCTCTGAGCTTTCAGCACAGAGCCTGATGCAGGGTTTGAACTCACGAACTGTGAGATCATGACCTGAGCCGAAGGTAGATGCCTAACTGACTGAGATACCCAGGCGCCCCTTACTATTGAGTTTTGACAGTGTTACCCACTCCACCTTCCTGGAAGTGAAAGCCTACAATATTTGAAAAAACATCTTTGTTTACAATAAACTGTACGTATTTAAAGCATACTGTTTGAAAAGTTTTTATTTACATATAAACCCGTTACATTGACAAACTGGTCTTAAAACTTATATGGATGTGGCAAGGACCTAAAATAGATAAGACGATTTTGAAAAATAACAGTTGGTGGACTTCCTGTCTTCAAGGCTAATTATAAAGATTTAGTAGTCAAAGTTCAGTTGTCAACATATTGAGGTATTGAAATAAGGATTCACAGATAGCTTGATGGAACAGGAGAGAGGACCTCAAAATAGACTCCTGCTTATGGAGTCATTCCAGTCCCATTACTCTGAGAACACAACAAAGCAGTTGGAAAAGGAGAGTCTTTTCAATAAGTCATGCTGACCAAATGATGGCCCTATGGAAGATAGTAAACCTCAACTCTTACTTTACACCATACCTAAAGATTAATTCTAGATGGGTCATAGAATTCTATGAAATAGTGAAAATCAAATGAAACTAGAAGAGACTATTTTATCTAGAATATTTATAGAAGATTCTTTCAGTAGCTCAGGTGAAAGGTAATAAGGAATTGAAAACAGGGAGGACATTTGAGCATCTGTAGAGGGTGGATAGATTGAGAGGATTCCACAACTGGCTGTGGGACTAAGGAAGTGAAAGTTATTAAATGTAATGGTGACATTGCCCCTGGGTAGTGAAGCAGTTATGAACATCTCCATAGAAGTAAGGGATGAAAAACAGGTGTTCCCACCTGGATAGGTTATAAACACCTGAAATGTTCAGAAGGGCTGTGGCCAATTCTCTTCACATAACCACTGAAGAAAACTCCACAACTGGTAAATTAGATTCAAGAGCAATGGAAGGCAGGGAGGGCTTGCCCCTATGGAGAGCTGTTTGACTAGTTAATGAATAGTCAAGCGGCTGTGGGATTCTCTTTTTCATCAGAGAAGATGTGGGTTGGGAATGAGTGATTGCCAACATCTGGTGAATTTTAGTTAAGACACTTTTCAGTGAGCCAAATTCTGTATTTTGTGTGTCTGTTTTTATGGGTCATCAGGTAGACAAATCAATGAGGTTACTGAATTAATAATTTTTGAAAGACTTTTTGAGTTTTTTAAGGATCATCTCTCATCTTGAGATGATGAAAATGTGGTTCTTCAGTCAGACTGCTTCTGCTCAGTGTTTTGAGGTCTTGCAGTCTATAAAATTTCACATCTGTTATTAAAGGACAAGTTTCATATACTCCATATACACATTAGCAATACAAAGGTACTTTATTATTAAGGTGGGCAGATCAGAGGAAAATACTTGTTTCTATCACAGAAAATTCTGAAGAAAACATTAAAACAAAAACAGAAAGAAAACTGAAAATGTTAATTTAAATGTTTTAAATTTGTATCTTTTAAAGGAAAATATAGATTTGGTTTATACAAACATCCAAAAACACTGTTTTATAATACATAACTGAAAAGGTATTTGTAATTTTACCAACTAATTCAATTTTGTTTGCTGATTTATTTGCTATATAAATGAGACAACTCTTTAATGAGATAATGAGATTTAACTTTCATTAATTTAAAATTATACATCTTTCAGGTATTGTTTTTAAGATGTTTTTAAAAGTTTTTTTATTTATTTTGAGACAGAGAGAGAGAGAGAAAGAGAATGAGCAGAGGAGGGGCAGAGAAAGAGGGAGACAGAGGATCTGAAGCGACTCCATGCTGACAGCAGAGAGCCCAATGCTAGGCTGGAACTCAGGACCATGAGATCCTGACCTGAGCTGAAATCTGACACTTAACCAACTGAGCCACCCAGGCGCCCCCTTTCAGGTATTTTTTTTAACTAAACATTAAATTTTCTTTTGATTTCTGAAATCTAATTTCATCTTTAGATTATTTTCCATTGTCTTCTTGTATGTCCTCCTTTCTTCATTCAATTCTGTACTAATAAATTTGATTATTATTTTTTTTGAGAGAGTGAGAGAGAGAGAGACAGAGAGAGAGAGAGAGAGAAAGCATGCACATGTGCAAGTGGAGGAGGGACAGAGGGAGAGGGAAAGAGAAAATCGTAAGCAGTCTCCACACTCCAGAGCAGAGCCTGATGCAGAGCTTGATTAAACAAGTGTGAGATCATGACCTAAGTTGAAATCAATAGTCAGATGCTCCACTGAAGGGTGCCACCCAGGCACCCCTAGATTGATGATTCTTAAAGAAGGATTTATGTTTTATTAAGTTTAGTACTACAAAAAAGTCTAATGCAATGTCATATATAATAGACAAAGTAAATAAATGACTGAAAGATGCTTGAAACTCATATCAAGCATTTATGATTCTGTAATAGATTTTTTGTGATAGTATATTAATACTATTATGATTTTTAAGCAAATATTGTTATTCTTTGATTTAACTAATGTGGAATTTGAGAAACAATGTGTGTGAGAAGATAATGCTCTTTAATGATACAGTACTTAATGTGTGATTAATAATTTTCTGTTATTTAATCCAAAAAGAAATGGAAATCTGCTCATATAAAACAGAAATTTTCCTAAAGCCCTTTTGCTACAATTTCAAGTCATCTGGGCTAAGATCTTTCTTATAAAAAAACAAAACAAAACAAACAAAAAATAACACCTACTAAGAGACTATAATAATGTGTGTTTTTTATATATTTATTTTAAATTTCTGCTAGATAGTTCCATGTTTGTCCTGCTAATACTTAATGACATTCTTGATCACTTGGAATTTAAAATTTCAATAAACCTTAAACAGCAAGCGGAAGGATATAGGAAAAGACTTAAACCAAGGAGGCTAAATTTGTACTGGACATTTGGATTATGCATGTCCTTTTGAAAGCTGAAGTTTAGGAAATATATATATATATATATATATATATATAACATATATATGTGTGTGTGTTATATATATATATATATAAAACATATATATGTGTGTGTGTTATATATATATGTTGTATATATTATGTATATATTATATACATAAATATATGTATATATATTATATATTACATATATAATATATACATTATTTATTTATTTATTTGTTTATTTATTTATTTCTATTTCGCAGTCAGCTCAGGTTGCCATAACAAAATACCATAGACTGGGTGCCTTAAACAATAAGAATATATTTCTTATAGTTTTGGAGACTGAGAAGTCCAAGATCATGATGCCAACTGATCAAGTGAGGGCTCTTTCCAGGCTTGTAGATGGCAACCTTTTTACTGTGTCTTCATATGGTGGAGAGAAAGAAAGAGAGAGAGAGAGAGAGAGAGAGAGAGAGAGAGAGAGAGAGAGCGATCTCTGGTCTTCCTTCTTTGTATAGGGACACCAATTCCATCATGGGGAGTCCATTCTCATGACCTCATCTAAATCTACTTACCTCCCAAAGGTTCCACCTCCACGTACCATCACATTGAGGGTGAGGGCTTTAGCATATGAATTCTGGGGGACACAAACATTTAGTCCATAATAACAGTATATACATACATATCACTTAATAGATTAAAAGATGTAATGGAAAGACACCAGAAGAGATAAAGATTCTGGGGTGGTATTTGCAGATATCATTTTGATAAGCATAAATTTAAGAACAGCAAAAAGTGTATTATTAGTAAAAAAAATAGTTTTATGAAAGGCAACTATCATTTCAAATCTCTATGCCATACATTGTTCCAGATTTATGCGCATATGGTTAAAATCTCTCCCTCTCTCTGTCTAAATATGACACACACACACACACACACGCACACACGCACACATACACATTTAGAGAGAAAGAGGGCAAAAATGGGGGAGGGGCAGAGGGAGAGAGAGAGAGAGAGAGAGAGAGAGAGAGAGAGAGAATCTCAAGCAGGATCCATGATCAGCTTGGAGCCCAATGCTGGTCTTGATCCCATGACCCTGGGATCATGACCTGAGCTGAAATCAAGAGTCAGACCCTCAACCGACTGAGCCACCCAGGTGCCCCCAAAATCTCTGTTTCTTAAAATGAGGAAATAGAGGGTCAAAAATGTAAGTGTGTTGCCCAAAGTTGCACAGCTAGAAAGTTATACATCTGGGATTTTACCTGGCACCCTGCGTCCCTATGCAGCCTTCATTCTATTCTACACACACAGGATCATGACTGGACTGCAGGCAGATGATACAATCTAAAAAGAGTGGCAGTTTACATTTTTGGAGAATAGACCATAATTACTCAAGGCTCATGGCCACTTAGCAAAGGAAGGTCCAAGACATTGAAAGCTAGAGCTGGTTTTGGCAGCCAGGTTTCCACTGGCTAAACTGGATTCAATTTAGTTTGGACCTTCGTATACAACATATACAGATTAAGTGCCTGCCAACTAATCAGGGACTCCTAGAAGACCACTTTCTCAGCTCTTCCCCAGAAAGCTAAGCAAGGGTAGCAGAAGCCTTAAATTAATAGGATTTTTAGGGATAATTTGCATTTCAGTGCATAGAGGGTCTTTTACACATTCTTTAATAAACCAACACATTAAAAATAAAACATACCCACATTATCACCACCTTTTAAAGAATTTGTTTTTCAGACAGATACTTTGTGGATAATTAAAATTCATGTTATATATAAATGATTATAAAACAGTGATGTTAATGATGAAATAGTACATTGCATTACTCAAGCCAGGAAAATTTACAGTGCTCACCATAAATTGTACATCCCACCATCAGTAATGTGGCATGACCCAAATGAAATTCCAGTGTTTAATTTTGTTTGAATGTCTGAATTCCACCTTTCCATTTTGCAAGAATATTTATTGATATGTGAAGGATTATTGTACCTTTGAAAAATGTTTTTGGTTAATATTTCTTAAAGAAACATAACATAAACATACCCCACAGATTCTAAATTACACAGTCAATACTCTCTGTATATAGGATTTGTATGGTTGGATTGTTAATAGTACAATAAACCATGATCATGTTATAATTTATTACAGTCTTGTTTGCAGAACTACATATCTTTATCTTCACTTCTGCTTTATTGTCTTATTGTTAAACCTGAAAAAGGAGGTAATTAACTTCACATTTGCCATGTGGAACAGCACAATGACCTTGAAATTCAAGTAACAAATGGGCCACTTTTTCTCTTTAGACTTTTTTTACTGCTGCCCCATGTTCCTTGAGGCATTCCAACATGCAGCACTCTGTTTTACTCACATAAAAAACTTAGATTTGACATTCAATCCTATAACCTCCTGGCTTTTCTACAAAGAGTATTTCATATTAACTCCCCTAGATGAACGTGATAACTCATTTTGTTGCACCCCAAACACCTGAACATTTAAACATTTGAAAAGCAGTTTTTTCATAAAAATCTTTATGGTAGGGTATTTTATTTATAATAGTTGTTGAAGCATCTTAAGTTTAATGTTCTATTACTTATGCAATTTTTGTAGAGAGATAATATAAACCATCATGATTATGAATGATTTATTTCAGAATAATTATCTTCTTTAAGTCATAAAGATTCTTGAAAATATTTTGATTGTGTTAATAGCTTAATGATTATGGCCTAGACCTGAAGCAGGGGCCATTCTGCAACTGACTCCAAGGGAGATATTATAACTAGTTGATTGGGTCAGTTCTTTTAAGCAACCGGTTATAAAGAAAAACAAATAAATAAAATAGATAACCAGATCAAATCAGATTCTTGGCAGTGCATATGAAACTAATTGGTTGAATATTTTAGTCTTAAATGGAAAATTTTTTGTAGACATGGCCTTAGGCGTATATAGAAGGCACAGATTACTTTATTTTTGTTTTGACTCGAAACTCTGCTCTAAGATTTCCACAGCCTTTGTCTTGAATGGTTATACTGGATCATTTCTCACAGAAGCTTAAAAGCTTGACTGTTTCTAAAACACAGCATTGTGTTTTCTTCAAGAAAATTATGACCTTTGTAAAGTGAGGTCATAAAGTAATGAGATGTTCTTTATATTTCAGGTAAGTTGGCAGTGAAGTGTAATTCTAAAACAGAAGTTCCAAAGGACATTTAGAATGAATGAAAGCTTTGTTGGGAAAAGCATTCAGCATCTGGATATGACCATCTTGAAGGACAACACTTGTTTTGTTATAGAAGTTCTGACATATCCTAGTTGCAGAACCAAACAGAACAATATAAAATCAATTGTGTCCTTTTAGTTTTCCCATCTACACCAATTGCTGTGAAGTTTTACAAAACTGAAGATAGTGTGTTTCATGACAAGTTGCTTTGAATAAAGCGTTTCGGGGAACTTAGCTTGTTAAGTATAGTTTAGCCCACTTGTGAGATAAAAATGCTGTATACCAGAGAGAAACAACGAAATAGTTTGGTTGAAGAAGCTGAACAAAAGAAAAAAAAAATGGTGAGGGAAAGAGCCAGTAGGGCCTAGCTCCTTAAATGTGACTCTAGCCTAGGTTTATGACATAGGGTTAGACGTGGATCCTGAAGAGAACCTATGTGGTCCAGTTCAACTTCTGAAGGAGGGACAGAGAGACATATTGTAGGCAGAAGAACTGAGAGAAAAAAGCAAGTGCCAGGCTTCCGGGCATTCTCAGCGCCAAGCTGTTGGGTGAGTGTTACCAACACAGTAGCTAATATGGACTTAAGCATTTAACTCTGTTGCAATTTGTGATCATAGTTACTCTGTCAAGTTCATGTCAAATGGTCTGCTTTTTTCTTTAAATCAGAGGAAAAATAGAGAAGAATGGCTGAAATTTTCTCCCAGGACTCCGTGTGAAAGCACTGGTGAATAGGGGAAAACAACATCAACAGTACCTATCTGACATTTCCCGATCCAGTCATTATTAGACGAGTTCAATCTTCTATATTTGAAAAGAGCAACCCTTTACTAAATCAAGGGTTTTGCCTGATTCCTCGAACTGTTCTTTATCAGTTGAACGCCTCCTAGGGTAAGAAACCCTCGTGAACTTAATCGCCTATTGAAGTGGCCTTGTTCCTCCTTCCTCGCTTTGTTGCCTGTTGCCTTTTTGCTGTGTATGCATCTGGGTAGAAGGTTATAGAAGTTGGGAAAGGGGTATGATTCAAAGGTGGCGGAATTGGTTCCTCACACAACGCACAAATGTTCCACTGTTGTTCCTAAAGTCTCCCTTTGTATACTAATTAGATATCCCCCCCCACTCCTTTTCTTGAATCTGCATTCAAATCTCATTGTGAATGCACCCCAAAGAGGTTGTCCTAGACACTGGGACTCGACTCTTGTAGGAAGCATGTTCAGCTTAGTTGTCTCAGCAAGCAGCTGTGCTTTAAAATTCAGATTTTTTTTTTCCCCAGCAAGTTGTTCAGTTGACACATTAGCCAGGACTTGACACTTTTCTTAGAGAAATGACACTAAAACTTCTCTGGGAGTGATGGGTGTGACCACCCCTCCCCCAGGATCATAGAGACTCGCAACCTAGGGCTATACTTCCTTTGGTCTTGCAGAATTCCTACCTGGCTGGCGCAGAGGAATGAGGCTAAATACAGTGCAAACACTTAGCACACAGCAAATCAGAGGGGGATTTGTTGCACGGCCATCACCATCATCCACTTCCAGAACTTTTTCATCTTTCCAAACAGAGAAGGTTCTGGGGGACCATCTATGGCAGCATAAGGATAACTTGTTAAAACAAAATTGAACCAAAGATTAGCGTTATTACTGTGGCGTGTGAGATGTAAACCATCTTCTCCATCTTGGCCATAAAATCTTTTGTAAATTCAAAATCCAGGAGCTGCTTTGGACTATCTGGACTGCCCCACTCCCTTTTTTTACTCTTACAGGCACATTCACAGCAGCATTATTTACAATAGTCAAAAGGTGGAAACCACCGAGTATTCATTGACTGATGAATGGATAAATAAATGTGATATATACTACAATGCAGAATTATTCAGTCTGAAAAAGGAATCCTGATGGGGCACCTGGGTTGGTTAAGCATCTAACTCTTGATTTCAGTTCAGGTCATGATCACACGGTTTGAGTCCCACATCAGGCTCTGCACTGGCAGCTTGGGATTCTTTCTCTCTCTCCCAATCTCTCTCTCTACCCCTCCCCTGCTCACACACATGCACACCCTCTCTCTCTCTCTCTCTCTCTCTCTCTCTGAAAATAAATAAACATTAAAAAATTAAAGAAAAAAGAAGGAATCCTGATGTACACTACAACATGAATGAACCTTGGGGATAATCTGCTAAGTGAAATAACCTGTCACAGAAAGGACAAAAGCTGTGATTCCACTTACCTAGAGTAGTCTAGAGAATACCTAGAGTAACAGAAAGTAGAATGGTGATTTCCAGAGCCTGAGGGGAAGAGGGAAGTGAGGAGTTACTGTTTAATAACTGGAAAGAAGAAAAAGTTCTGGAAATGTATGGTGGTGATGGACACACAACAATGTAAAAGTATTAATATCACTGAACTACATATTTGAAAATAGTTAAAATGGTAGATTTTACCAAAAGGTCCACGCACACACCAGTTGACCCAAACTGAGAAAGATTCAGCCTGACTAGTTGAGGAGAGAGCCATCTTTACACAAAAGCAACAGACTAATTCACCTATTGCAAATTATTTTCCTACGATAGTAAGTAGACCAGAAACCAGTAGGTCACTTTGAACCCAAACATTGGAGAAAATCCATAACATTGAAAATGATTTCATTGAATCACTATATTGTATACCCAAAGCTAATATAACACTGTATATTAACTATACTGGACTTAAAATAAAAACTTAATAAAAAAAGGAAGAAAATGATTTTACTATGGGTTGTTCTAGTTTTTTAATTTTGACATGACTTTATGCTTTAAACTCAATTTTAAATAAGTTGATATTATTGAAAATGCATAGTAAACAATACATATTTGAATTCTAGAATCCAGATTTTCTATAAGAAGCAGGTTGGGGTCTGACACTCAAGACTATGTTCTTTGACAGTTACTGGATTCAGTTGGACATTATTGACCTAATCTTTTGCACCTTGCTTCTTGTTGCTAAGCAACTCACTTGTTCAACAACCAAGTAAAATGTTCCCTCCCCTTTCTCTCCCTTCACAGAAGGTGGTGGAGCCTGAATATCCCATACATGGTTATTCATTTAGCTTGAAAGGAAACTAAAAAACAAATTTTTAAAATTACAATTACCTGGAAAATATGGCACCTTTTTTTTTTGAAACATAATAAAATATTTGGAACACACATACCTGAAAATGATGCCAGTTTTACTTAGAAGTCCTCTTCCTGTATCTACTACATTGCTTTCACTAATTGACAGTGTTTCAAGAAATGATTACAGCATAGATTGAAGTGTTTGAAGCATATACTAAAGGTTAAACTATTAAAGAATACAGGTCTAAAGTGCCCAAAAAATGATCATCTAACAGGCTTAATGTTGTTATATTTAACATGGCTAGTTATATGCAGTTCAGTCTTATACATTGCTATGTGTCAAACTGAGAAATATATTATGTTCCAATTCATAAAAGGACCTACCTCTTGAGTAGTATATTGAGAAAAAGAAAATAAAGTGTTAAAAGGTCCCAGTGGTATCCTAGCAACTTAGGGTCTTGGAAACAAGGACTTGTGCATTGAATCAATTCCAGGAATTTGTGGCACTAGCCAATGTTGAGATGGGGAAACTGCCAAGCCTGGGAAGAGAGGTGATAATTATTATATGCCAGGTGGTGTTTGTTATCAGTAGGCTAACTTCTTCCATTTTGTTCCCTCCAATGAACATAAGATTACTAGGGTTTTAGTTAGTGCTGTTTCTCAACAGAAAAGTCTGTTGTCACCCAAAATTAACAGAGTTGACAAACGTATAGTGAATATTTACTACCAAGCCTGAATAGTTACATAAGTTATGTTCTTTAAACCTTTCCATGGTCCTTGAAAGTAGCTATTATTACTCACATTTTACAGCTGTGGAAACTGATGCTCACTAAGGCACAGTGATTTACCCTAAATGGCATATCTAGTCACTAGACTGACTGGGATTGGAACCCAGGCCTCTGGTATGTGTTAGAGCAAAAGAGCTGCTACTAAAGAGTAAAGATGAATGCAGTGTTTGCAATATACAGCACATCTATCTATCTCTGGGTTTGCAGGTCAACATAGAGCCCCAGGAGATTTCTGGACTGTTAATTCACAATTCCTCTCCAAGCTTAAAGGATGCGTGTGCTTTGTTCAAACTTAATTTAGTTTTCAAGGTACACTTTTACTGTTGCTGTCATATTACTGACATTCTCTCTCTCTCTCTCTCTCTCTCTCTCCTTGTATTTTATTTCTCAGGGTTGCTCTACTATTAGGACCTATGAACATATTTTTTCCAGACTCCTCTTTGATCTTCAAGTACTTCTACACAAACAACAAGATTCCAGGGCAGAAATAATCTCTCTGGAGCTTTTGTATTGAAATGAATTGGTTTCAGCCTTTAATCTTTGAACATAATGGTCAGTTGCCATGATTTCACATTTGTTTACTTAAATGCACAGACTTTTCTGTCTTGTGAAATCTGGTCTAGGTCAGCATGTACTGATAACCTACAAATCAAACCCCAGGATCCTGCATAGGAATAGCTCTATCTTTATTTGTCTTCCAATTAGAGTCTCTGCATACCATCAGGTTTGTAATGGATTCACTCCAAGTTTTTGGCCAGAAGTAATTTAAATTCTTGCCTCACTGACTTCCACTCAGCATCTCTTAAATTGGTAGAAGAGGCTCAGTGATAGTAACTCATGGCTGTTTGTTGTTTTCAAGATTAATTTGAAAAGCACTATAGGAGAACTCACCTAAAGGTGTAAATTACAGTGAACAGATTTCAAAGAATTAAACATCTTTGAAAAATGGTGTTTTTACATGATATGACCAACAAGAAAGATTACCAGCTATCCTCTCCTCTTGGAGTTTATATTCCATCAGAAGCCAATGAAAACTGTTTACAAAAAACACAGATGTGCTAATATCTTTTACTTCCCCCTATTCTTTTCCCTAGAGTCCATTCTTTTGAAAAAATGTAAAATGGTACATGCAGCATTAATGCTTTTCCAGAATGCATTTTTAATATTTTTTTCCAATGTGAGATTATCAGAGAGAAGAGCAAAAAGCCACAAATTATGCAAATTTTCCCACTGCGATTGAAAAATTTGGCTGCATATAAAAATTGTCACCGGTAATTGCAGAGTCAGAATGAATTGTGGCCTTAAGGCACTTGAACAGAAGGTCTAATGAACCTCGCATCTCACAAAACGGCATAACGTGTGGCCATTAAGTTAAAAACAAAGAATGTACAGCTTGCCACCATGGAGCCACCAGAGCAGTTGGATTATGGGTGGAACGTGACCTTGTAGGGTACATATGTTGCCTTATATCATTACTACACTGAATTTAGAAGGAAAAGCTCTTTATATAAAGTAAAGCGGCTAAGCTCCATTATAGATATTTATTTGGTACTATACTCTTTGTTTATATACCAGAGATCACACATGTGTATTTGCTCTGCTTATTTTAAATTTAAATGACAATAATTTTTTTTCAAACCATTTTAAAGTATTGACTTCAACCTAACACCCTGATTATCTAACATGTCATGTGGTTGCTGGTGATTCTGCTATATAAACACTGAAAAACAGCAAACACCAGTTACAGGCACACAGAGTAGTTTCATCCCACACCCTAAAGTTCAGGACCCTTAGAGTTGTTGAATCAGTGTTTATGCTTCTATGAGAAAGTTGGTTTTGGATGCAGTATGTACCCTTGTGGAAATTTCTTTATTTAACTAGATTAAGCACTAAGCAAAATAACATTTACTGACTGAACAGAATCACTGTGTAAAATTCCAGACAGCTTGCCACGTTGGATTTTAGTTTCACAAAGCTGGGATCTTCAAGAGAGGGCACATAATATAGAATTGAGTCATCCCTCCCTCCCTTTGCAGATGCATCCTGCTTTTTGGAAAATGGTTGCCATGCATATTTCTACCGAATTTCATCGATTTAGAAGCAAGGGAGAAAGAAACACCCTAAAAATTATGGTTTCTGAGGAATAGGTAGAAGAGGTGTCGAAAATGAATGCTATTTTTCACTGCATAGATCTGCAAGGTCTAAAAAGGTAACAACCACAGACTAAAACCCAAGTTAAAAATAAAATGAAGAAAACACTGAATAGCCGTCTGACCATCCATATTAAAAGTACTGTTGCACTGACTGAGAAGCCAACTTATCTAAAGATATTTTTAGTATCTTTTAAAGCTTGAATCATTGTTGAAAAAATGTTGAAAAAACATTATGTTGAAAAAAATGTTACAGCTCATCATAAGATCATCTGTAGTTACTGTATATCCTCAGGGAATGAAACCGCTAACAGATGAAAAGACAAGAGATTAATGTTTATTATTGTAGAACGTAAAAATTTGTAGGTATCAAGTGCTTAATTGTTTTAAAAAAAACTGATTGCAATATCCTCTCAACTGGTAGTACTAGAAAGCAAGAAGTACTTTGCTGAGGGAAGATTAACCTGTCTGTGGTGTCTGATGCAGTTTTAATAGGACCTTGAGTATAACCCACATCTAACTGAAGGAATATTACAGTATTGATTAAATATGAGTCTCCCCTGGAATAGTTGTGCCTGATTCCATTCAAATCACATACTTTCTAGGTTTTAAATTCAAGTGTTATTTTGAAGTATTGATTTAACAAACCTTTTTGAAATGACGATTCGCTGTGATTCTGGATTTTATTTTACGTTTATTTTGCTGAGGGAATTTTAGTAAACCTGCAGTACATATGCTGCTTGGAGGATAAAAACTAGGGCAAGAATTCTGCACCTTAGCAGGATATAATCAGTTTTGCACAGAAATGGGTATATTATATGTGGTGTTTTAACTTACAAATATACTATGCATTTTGAACAGATGATGACAGGGAAGTGTTCTATGCTCTTTATTTCCCCCCCCCCCCCATGTTTCCTTTTTAAAGATGAAATGGGGGGAAAGGAGGGAAAGGTGGAGTGTGTCTGGGCAGAGAAAACAACACAACAATGACAAAGACTGAAGTGCAGTCTTTTTGTGGTCTTTACCGTGACCGTTCTTACATGTAGTATTTTTCCGTGTCTATGTTTATTTAATCTTTTTATTTTTATTTTCATTTTTTAATGTATTATTTAATTTTGAGAAAGAAAAAGTGCAAGCAGAGGAGAGGCAGAGAGAGAAGAATCTCAAGCAGGCTCTGTGCTGTTGGCTCAGAGCCTGATGTGGGGCTTGAACATACAAACTGTTGAGATCATGACCTGAGCTGAAATTAAGAGTCAGATGCTTAACGGACTGAGCCATCCAGGCATTCCTATGTTTCTTTGTTTTTTTAAGGAAATTAATGGATCCTCTTAAGAGTTGAAAGGATCATCTTAGTAAATGGACTGTGAGCCCCTATAATATATTTAATGCTGCTAATCTTCCCGACATCAGGAAACTACTGTATCAGACTTCTAAGTCAGCATGTGGGCCCCAGTGCATTGGCTCCTTCCAATTTAGCCTCCACATAAAGCTATGCTCTTTCTAAAACATAAACAAAATCATGTCATTTTTATCTTTTCTATTAAAAATAAATCAAATAGCGGCACCTGGGTGGCTCAGTCAGTTAAGCGTCTGACTTCGGCTCAGGTCATGATCTCGCAGTTGGTGAGTTCAAGCCCCGTTTCGGCTCTGTGCTCAGAGCCTGGAACCTGCTTTGGATTCTGTGTCTCCCTCTCTCTCTGCCCCTCCCCCATTCACACTCTGTCTCTCTCTCTCTCTCTCTCTCTCTCAAAAATAAACATTAAAATAAATAAATAAATAAATAAATAAATAAATAAAATAAAAACACCCTGGAAAGTACTGTTTTTGGAATATGGGCGGAAGAGAGGTCTAATATGAGTGCTATTTTTTATTTCATAGATCTGCCAGGTTCATAAGATGAAACAATCACAGACTGTAAAACCCAAGTAACAGATAAAATGAAGTGCATAGAATAGCAGTCTGAGGCTCCATATTAAAAATACTGTTGCACTGACTGATGCTGAAAACTTTCAATATGGCCTTATCACATCAAAATTCCTTAGCTCGGTACAAAAGGCCATAAGTGACATGCTCCCTTTCAATTTCTGCAGCCTTATCTTTTTGCCACTCTCCTTGGGATATTCAGTATTGCAGCAAGACCAAATTACTTGGGAGTCACAGAGGAAGCGAGGTAGTGTTTGAATCCCTGTGCTTTTTTTGTGAGTATACACCTCTACCTGGAAAGCTTACATTTACCTGATGAGCCCCTACTTTGTTTTTCATTGTCCAGTCCAACTTCTTTAGGTTATCAGACTAGTTTGTACTTGGCTGGAAAAATTTGATTTAAAAAATGTGAGGGCAACAGAGGATCGCTGAAGTTTTATTTTTCCAAGTAAAGATAGTAACATCAAATAAAACACAAGAACTGCCCATCAGCTGCAATCATATCATTTTGTAAAAGAGGAACATTTTAACATAAAAAAAGAATGTAAATAGATTCAATAAAAATAATAAATTAGGTCTCAGAAATAACTGTCTATGCTTCTTGTCAATCTCATTTTATTCTCTACTGGCAAAAACTTCATTAGACAGACTCTATACTACAGAACAGTGTTTTAGAAAACTTTCGGGGGCACAGCCAGGTAAGAACAATCACTTTCTACTCCAGGTGATTGTGAAAATTATTGTTCAGCACTGCAGCTCTTTTTTTTTTTTTTTTTTTGCACGCTGTTTCCCTTTCTAGAAAGTAAATTATTAATGGCATAAAGTAAGTTTTGTTCATCTTAGTATCATCTGCACCTAGTGGAGTGCCTAGCATATAATGTGAACACAGTGTTGGCTGAATGAGTGGAAGATTTAAAAAATGAAGACAATGCATGCCACTGTTGGACAGCTGTAGTTGTTAGAAAATTTCTTATGCTGAATTGAAATTCTTCCCTAGATCTCCCAGTTCTATTGCAAAGAACAACTCTATTCCTGCTCCCAAATAGCAAGCCTTTAAATACTCAAGCTGATCTTTTCTTTAGGCCACAAACCTCAGTTCCTTAAAATAATTCTAGTAGGAAGATGTTTAGACACTTTCCAATCCTCTGTTCCTTCTAAATTAACTCAACCAAGTTTCTTTTTTATCTTTCTTAAATTACAGCGATACTGTGGAGGCCTCGTGTAAACAGATTTGGATCCAAAAAGATCTGGATTCCTGTTCTTATTTAGCTGTTACTTAGCTCAGTTGAAAGTGCAATTTGGGATGATTGACTAAAATTTTCTGAGATTTGGTTTCATTATGTGTGAAATTGGGATGATAATGATGATAGAAAATAATGTATGAAGACTACACATGATCTGAAATAAAGCAAGTGCTCAATTAACTTCTGTAATAGACCTAATATATGATAGCACAACACAAAAGAAATATACGTGTCATTCACATAAATTGTCCAAACCATTTTCACATGGGTGGGGCGGCACTGGGGGGGGGGGGACTATGAACTGGATATTTTGTCCCCACAAAATTCGTATATTGAAACCTAATCCCCAGCATAATGATATTTGGAAGTTGGGGCCTTTAGCACCTGATTATGTCATGAGGGTAGAATCCCCATGAATGGATTAGTCACCTTATAAAAGAGATCCCAGAGAGCTCCCTTCTCCATTCTGCATGTGAGTACACAGTGAGAAGATGGCCATCTATGAACCAGGAAGTTGGTTCTCACCAGACACAAAACCTGCTAGCACCTTGCTCTTGCACTTAGCCTCTGGAACTCTGGGGGAAAAAAAACATTGTTGTTTCAGCCACTCAGTCTGACATTTTTGTGATAGCAGCCCAAATGTACTAAGACAGGGGCAAAACTTTAACAGTCTTTCAGGGATTCAGGTTGATGTAACCTCCGTTATCTTTAACATGTCTTCCAGGGTCACCATGGAGGATCTTCCCATCAGTGAAAAATGGGATAGAGTGGAATAGAGGAGCAAGAAAGGGAGGCTTTTATGTGCCAAACATGGAAGTGGCATATGTCATTTTGAGTCTTGTTGCTGGTTTAGGACTCCTAGGGTCATGCCAAAGTTTAAACCATATGGGAAATAAGGTTGAACCAAGTGAACCAGAGGAAGGGAGAATGCAATTTGATGAACCATACTAGACTATCCATTACAGCTCAAGAAAGTCTATTAAATTAGATTAAGATGGCTAATGTTATTTTGTAACCTCATTTTATTTTTGGATCACATTATATTTGTGGTCAGGTTCACAATTTGTGCGTTTTTAGATGTAAATTGCTATCTACTCTTCTATACATATGAGCAAGAATTTTTTTTAATTATTTTAAAAAATAAATATTAAAAAATATTTATTTTTATCTAACTATAAAAGAAAAATACAGTGACTAATAATTTGGAAAATACATGAAAGTCTGAAAAAGAAAAGTAAAGGTTTTCCAATGTACAAAAATGGGAATAATAATAAATATTTTTAAGATATTGTAAAGATAAGATTTTATATATATGACAACATATATTGGGCAAAGTGGCTTCCAGAGTTAACCACATTTGTTAACATTTGGCAGTATAAACATTAGTTATTTTCCTATGCAAATATATAGGTTTTTAACCCAAATTAGATTGGATTATTGTCTTTCATATTTTCTGTGGTTGGCTCTGAAAATTTATTATGACCTTGGGGCACCTGGGTAGTTCTGTCAGTTAAGCATCCAACTCTTGATTTCGGTTCAGGTTGTGATCTCTCAGTTCATGAGATCAAGCCCCATATTGGGCTCTGCTCTGGCAGTGTGGAGCCTGCTTGGGATTCTCTCTGTCCCTCCCCCGCTCATGCTCTCCCTCTCTCTCTGTCTAAAAATGAATAAACTAAAAAAAATATTATGAACTTGTTCTTTTGTAATTGTATTCATTTTCTATTCTGAGCCACAAATTACTACAACCTAGTGACTTGAAACAAAATCCTTTGTTTTTTTGTCTTTTTTGTTTTTGTCTTTTTTTTTTTTTCAATGTTTTTATTTATTTTTGGGACAGAGAGAGACAGAGCATGAACGGGGGAGGGGCAGAGAGAGAGGGAGACACAGAATCGGAAACAGGCTCCAGGCTCCGAGCCATCAGCCCAGAGCCTGACGCGGGGCTCGAACTCACGGACCGTGAGATCGTGACCTGGCTGAAGTCGGACGCTTAACCAACTGCGCCACCCAGGCGCCCCTGTTGTTTTTGTCTTAACAGCTTTCATGTGTCAGGAATTCAGGCTCAGAATAACTGGGTTCTCTTCTCAGGGTCTCAGCCTGGATTCAAAGTACAAACTGGGCTGCATTCTCATCTGGAGTTCAGCCTCCTCTTCCAAACTCATTCAGGTTCTTAGGCAGTTGGGCTCCTACCAGGTATACAACTGAGGTCCCTATTTTTCTGCTGGCTCTTAGCTGGGAGCTGTGCTCACTCTGAGCTATAAGAGGCTGCCTGGGGTCCTAGCCACTTAGCTGCCTCTCATGGCAGCTTCCTTCTTTAAAGTCAGCAGAATAATAATTCTTAGGTTTTGAATCTCTTCTTTCAGGAAGCTCTCTGTCCCTTTGAAGGGCTAAATTGATTAAGTCAGGCCCAGCCAAGGTAATCTCCCTTTTGATTATTTCAAAGTCAATTGATTTGAGACCCTAATTACATCTACAGAATTTCTTGGTCATATAAAGTAACCTAATCACAGAAGTGAAATCCATTGTACCCACAGGTTCAGGCAACACTCAAGGGGAGGGGATTATACAGGGCTTATTCCTGGGGGGAGGGCATGGGATATAGGAGTCTTGAGGGCCATCTGAGAATTCTGCCAACCACAGTCATTGATTTTATTTCATGCAGTTTATAATATACATTAGTGCTGTTTGCCATACATTTGTGATTATCCACCTGTTGGGCACAGGGTATAATGACACTTTCCTGCCCCCCTGCAATTAAGGGTAGCTACATGACTTCCTTTGGCCAATGGATTGTGAGAAGAAGTGGTATGTGTCACTTCTGAATGGAAGTCTTAAGAACCAGTGAAGGATTTAGCAACTTTTACTTTCTTTCTGGCACAGCAACCAGAGATGGGGCTGTTTTGTCCTTAAACCTCAGTTACTCTGATGCACAGAGCCCTGTTGCCAACCATGATGGGCCTGGGCATGAGCAAGAAATCACCTGTGTTGTTTGAAACCAGTAAGTTTCATGTCTGTGGTAACAGGAAAATGCCTCCTGTCATTTTAGAGATACATTATACTTTAGTTAATCTATAGATAAAATTTTACATATTTTCTTGCAAAATTTTACTGTACTGGTTTTGGTCCAGCTTTCCAGCCTTCCAAAATCATTCTGAATCTGATTCTATAATCATCTTAGCAGTGCCTTTCAGTTTGGGATCACCTGAACATTTAATAAGTAGCCTTAGATATCTTAATCCAAATAATGAACACAAATGTTGATTATGACTGGTTCAATGATTGAGCCTTCTGCCATGTCCCTAAAGAGATCCTCCATATGACAAAGAACCATTAATCACCATTCCCAGGTGCTGTTATTCAACAGAATTATATAAAAGACATGTCCATGATTTAGTGTTCAAAAAAATAATAGATGAAATAACAGATGATATGATAAAATAGAAATGCAATAGTATATTATGATTTTTAGGTTATTTTTTTAACAGTTCTGTTAGGATATAATTTATAGGCCATGAATTTCAGTCTTTGTAAGCATCTCTTTCAGTGATGCCCATTTCTCTTTTCCATTTCCTCCTTAAGACTTCTTTCAGAAGCTTGTGTTTCATCCCAGCACTGTCAAAGGTGTTCTGTGCCTTTCTCACTTCCTCTGAAATGGATGTCCTTCACCTTTTCCCAATAGGCTTTTCCACACTGGTTTTCTTCCAAAGTCTGTGCCTCCCAAGACATTTCCCCATGCCACACAATCTTGAACTTGAGGCTTCTCTAGCCTATATTGTGTACAACTTGCTTCTGTTTTCCAACCTCAACTACATAGGGTCATTTTAGGTTTACTTTTAAAATTCATGTTGTATTTGTTCCCCAGCACCTAAAAGTAATCAATCAAATCCAGAATAAGATAATATTCATGGAATTATCAAAATACATTTATGTTCCTCCCTTTCAATGTACAGTAAAACCTTGGATTGCGAATAACTTGTTCTACAAGTGCTCCACAAGATGAGCAAACATGTCTAATAAGTTTTCGCTTGATAAACAAGTGATATCTTGCAATATGAGTAGTATGTAACACTGAATGTCACATGATCACAGCTGAGCCAATGGTTCTTCTCTCTCTCTTGCTATGGGATTGTGGGTGATTATCGCCCATGCTCAGATGTTCAGTCTCAGTCCATGGTGTTTGGAAGAAATCAGCAATTTTTCAGAATGCTGGAAGCTGCCAACAACTGGAACTGGTGTTTTTTTTGTCACTTCAAAGCACATGTGGACAGTCCTTTGCTTTTCCATACAAGATTAAGCTTAGAAATGCTTTGCTTCATTCTAGGTCTGGCTGCCTATAGATAAAGACCCTTTCCTCTGCTGGTTTATGGCCGGTTACATTAAATACAGTATATGACAAGAGTTTATTAATACTGTACTGTAGTTAACCTCCATGCGAACATATGCGATGACCCCCACGCAGAAAAAGATTCCATTAAGCCAACAGATAACAGTGATTCCATTAGTGATAGTGTAAGTCATCTTACACAATAGCTCTCCTCTCTCTCATCTCTTGCACACCAGCCATGAAGGTTTTTAAAGGTAAGTACAGGTTAATTTATTTTTCTCTATATTTTGTATTTTTTAAAATTATTTTGTATTATATTAGGATATTGTAATCATTTTTATATGAGTATTTCTGGGTTGTGGAACAAATCATCTGAGTTTCTGTTATTTCTTATGGGAAAATTCGCTTTGATACACAAGTGCTTTGGATTACAAGCATGTTTCTAGAACAAATTATGCTTGCAAATCAAGGTTTTACTGTGTATAAAATTACATAGTTATGGTAATCCACAGAATCAGATTCTACCAAACAAGTGCATATAAACTGAATAACTTGGTTTCCACCCACACAGATTGTACATCTTGGTTGTAAGGGTAAGCGTATGTTCTAGTTTGCCCGGCACCAGGGTATTAATTATTCCTTCTTTCAGTCTCAAATAAAGCCTCTTTTGGTTGACAAGTTATATGATCACCCTAATAGAGGACTTAGCTTTAAAAGAAAACAAAACAAAACAAAACAAAACTTCTAGTACTAACTATAACACTAGTGTTCTAAAACACTAGAATGAAGAGTTCAACGAGTCCTTCACCATAGCTGCTCCCAAAGTTTGAAATTAGCAGGGAATAACTGTGATTTGCAAACCTGACAATGAACAAGCCATTATGTAATAACAGAAACAAATAATGAAAGGTCATCACATTTTTCTTGTGCTTGTCATTCATTTGAGGATATACCAGGAAAACAAATATCAACATTTTACCATGCAGGCTAACTGATACCTGGTAGCTAAGAAAATGTCTGGAAAATTCACTAGTTTAGATTTCTGGAAGAATTTGTATCACCATTGCAACTTCCCAATCCATACATGCAGCAGCCCCAAGGTTGCTGACATTTGCCAGATAATTGACTCAAGTGAAGGTTATTAATTTAGATTATTTAGGAATCAGTGTTGTTTTTGTTGTTTTAATTTGTGAGTGGCATTTTCTAATTCATGAGATTGTTGTGTAAATTAAAAAACAATATAATCTGATAAAATATGTGAAGTACCTCTTGCAGAACCTAGCACAACAAACAGTCTTTATCTCTTGTGTGAATGCTTATTAATTTAAAGTGGCTGCCAAGAGAACCATTTGAGAGAGATGATGGGACCATCACTAGTTAGAGTGGGAATGAATGCTACTGTGGATAATGACATCTGTCATAAGCACAGGTAGAGGGAGGGAGTGGTCTTCAGTGCCCACTTGATACATTTCCCATCATATTTGTAATTCTTACTTTAGTTTTTTTCTTAATATTTTTTTTACTCCCAAGTAATTATTTTAACTGTTAATACTCCTAGATATTAAAGTTTAAAATTGTTGTTCTTATTTGAACACTTTAATGATATTGTCGAAGGAAATTATACATATATATGTATATATATATATATTTTTTTTTTCCTCTTTCACTTGAAGATATTTCCTCCTGCAGACACCACGCATTTGTAACAAGCCTGTGGTGTGTGAGCTTTTGGTGATGGCAAAGGAAAGAATGATGAGACAAATGCTGTTGAGTCCATGTCTGTTTTCTTTCAGACTTAATATGTTCAACTCTGAACTAAAAGTGTTATTCTTTTTTTTTTAAGATTTTTTTAAATTTTTTTTAAATTTATTTTTGAGACAGAGAGAGACAGAGCATGAGCAGGGGAGGGGCAGAGAGAGAGGGAGACACAGAATCTGAAGCAGGCTCCAGGCTCTGAGCTGTCAGCACAGAGCCCGACGCAGGGCTCAAACTCACGGACCGCCAGATCATGACCTGAGCTGAAGTCGGACACCCAACCGACTGAGCCACCCAGGCGCCCCTAAAAGTGTTATTCTTAACATATCAGTGCTCAGTTGGGGAATAAAAGGATGCTCCTTATTGGTTAAGAATAGGAAAGCCATTGGCAAAATGATAAAGTAGGTAAAGTTTGTCTTTGAAATTCTTCACTGCTCTGTTCAGTCCCCTCACCAACCATAATCCCAGTCTGATTATGTCTTCTAGTCTCCACCCCCAACCCTGGCCTCAGCACTTTCATGATATAACTAAGAGGGCATTTGTAGAGTAATTTTAATTATTTGTTACTGTCTTTTTATTTTAATATTTTTTATTTATTTTTGAGAGAGAGAGAGAGAGAGAGAGAGAGAGAGAGAGAGAGAGAGAATGCGAGCGAACAGGGGAGGGGCAGAGAGAGAGGGAGACACAGACTTCCAAGCAGGTTCCAGGCTCCAAACTGTCAGCACAGAACCCGACACAGGGCTTGAACCCATGAACTGTGATATCATGACCTGCATTGAAGTTGGATGCTCAACCAACTGAGCCACCCAGATGCGCCATTTGTTACTGTCTTAATGGTTTACCCTCCATGTCTTCACTCCCCAGGAATATTTGTATTTAAAAAGAAAAGAACATTAAATCCAAAGAAATATATTGCTAGGAGAATTTTAAGCATTTGTAATTTGTCTAAGAGAAGACAATTTTGACAAATAAGCCTTGATATCATCTTACAAATAAAATATTTTACACACACACACACAGACACACATGATTTCTTATTCCATCTCAAGATTGGCTGTGACTGGAACACTATATATAATCTTTTCATTGTGGTATTCATTTTACCCATCCTCCTTTATCATTTATCACTTTCTAAATTGAAGCTCTTGCTCCAAGAATTTTACCGTACTTTATGCTTAGTTTGTTCATTCTTATTACTATTTTTTCATGAATTTCAACTGTCGCCAATGACCTTCCTTCTCTATTCTATTTAAATTATTTTCATCCTTTAATATTCATATTGAACCCCTATTTTTTGCATCACTCAAGTATTCATTAAACTCATCACTATGAGTTAAATACTTAGAGACAGATATAGTGAATTATACTAATGAGTTCAAAGACAACATGAACTCATGAGAAAAGAAGAAAATGGAATATAGGTTTGAGTGGCTTGGTAGAGAGCAATATGCCCATGTTATAATTCTTGGAACCTGTGAATATGTTAGGTTATACAACAAAAGGAAATATAGATTGTAGGTAGAATTAAAGGTGCTAATCAAGATAGGGAGATTATCCTGGTTTATCTCTTTGGGCCCAATGTAGTCACAACAGTCCTTGCATGATAGAAGAGGAAGACAGAAGAATCAGAATAAGACAGATAGCATTGTGAGAAAGACTTGAACAGCCTTTGCTGGCTTTGAAGATGGAAGAGAATTATGAGTCAAGGAATACTGGCAGCTTCTAGAAGCTGAAAAGGCAAGAAAATGGGTTCTTAGAGGTTCCAGAAAGGAAATGCAGCCATGCCTACAACTTGATTTAGATCAGTGAGACCCATTGAATACTTAACCTATAGAATTATTTAAAAAAATACATTTGTGTCATTTCAAGCCACTAGTTTTGTGATAAGGTGTTACAGCAGTAATAGGAAACCAATATAAGCATGATGAAAGACTCAGGATTCAAATAAGAAAGTGACAAGTAAGTACAAGAATGATTAAGAGTTCGAAAGTATGTCATGTTAAGAATAGCTGAAGAGAAATAAGTCATACAGAGCAAGATACCATATGTTTTCACTCATATGTGGATCCTGAGAAACTTAACAGAAGACCATGGGGGAGGGGAAGGGGGAAAAAAAGTTAGAGAGGGAGGGAGCCAAATCATAAGAGACTCTTAAAAACTGAGAACATTCTGAGGGTTGATGGGGGGTGGGAGGGATGGGAGGGTGGGTGAGGGGTATTGAGGAGGGCACCTGTTGGGATGAGCACTGGGTGTTGTATGGAAACCAATTTGAGAATAAATTTCATATTAAAAAAATTAATAAAAAAAGAATAGCTGAAGAAATTGGGAATAATATTAGGAAAATGGTAAACTGAGTTTGGTTTATAATAATAATTATTATATATTTTATAGACATGAAAAATAATTTAGCTGTTAATATTTTCAATGCTGTATGCTAGGCTTTGCTTTAGGATCTTAATATTAATTTAATCTTCCAAACAATCATATGAGCTAGATTCTCTTATTATTTTCCGTAAAAAGTAAATTGAGGGGCGCCAGGGTGGCTCAGTCAGTTAAGCGTCCAACTTTGGCTCAGGTCATGATCTTGCAATTCGTGGGTTTGAGCCCCGCGTTGGGCTCTGTGCTGACAGCTTGGAGCCTGGAGCCTGCATGGGATTCTGTGTCTCCCTCTCTTTCCACCCTTCCCCACTCACACACACTCTCTCTCTCTCTCTCAAAAATAAACATTAATTTTTTTAAAGTAAATTGAAATGCAGAGAAGTTATATAACTTGTCCCAAGGTGTTATGGCTACTAAGGGGGTGATGAGATTTGAACAGACACAGTCTGATTCCAAAACCTTTTATTCCAACTACTATGCTATTCTGTGGGAGGGAACCCATCTATTCTGTGTGGTTTCAAAGGAAAAGCTGGGATCTGAGACGTACAAATGACAATGACTTATACTAGCTCTGGTAAAAGAAGAAATTTTAAAGCACAAAGCTGTCAATAGTTAATTTGGTTGAGATGTGATGCAAATTGATTTGGTTGAGAAATGGTAGGGATGTGGTTGCGTAATGGCAGAGATTTATTGCTAGAAAAGGAACCACCTGTGTCCAGAGGAGAAAATCAGGTGAAAGTGAAGAAGGTAAGTAGTGAAAGTGCCTGATTCCCTTGAAATAGAAAGGTAGTGGGGAAAAGATCTGGGATGCTTCAGTGTCTGGTGCTGTTTGCGGAAAAATACAGTATGATTGAAAGAACTCAAGACTTCCGAGAAAATGGGAAGAGGGAAAAACTATAGAAAACTGATTATTAGCATAAATAGACACTTGTTATCCATACGCAATAGGTCAAAAGAGTAATTATATCACATATCCTAAGTTGGAACTTGAAGATTGATAAAGTTGCATTAATATATGGGGTAAAAACTTTGGCTTACGCTAAATCTTTATCCTGAAAGCAGCTTGAGGTCAAAGGTGTATATTTTTATCTTCAATGCTTAATATTGACCCTGTAATTTGATGTGCTTATACCTGAAAATGTAGCTGTAAATAAGGAATAGGGAACAATCCTTTAACAAAATCAATTAAAATTACTTCCATCCTGTAACATTTATAGGCTACATGAAACATAGACAAACTTTATTGACACTGGAAATTGGCATCTTCCTGGATTTGGAGTTAAGCAAATGATTTTTCCATTTCAGTTTCTTCCTTTCATGTAGGTTAAAATCTCCACTATGAGGCTTTTCCTTCCTCTTTGTTTGAAAAACTGACACATGTTAAGTATCAGGCAAGAGTAATGTTTTCTGTCAATTCAGTTGCAGTCCAAATAATATAGTGACTGTGTTTACAAGATTTGGTGGTTTTGTTCTTACATCAAATAATAAATTTTCCCATTGGTATCCACAGTAGGTGGCTCAATATTTTGGTTGGCAGATTATTTTCACTTGGAGAACTATTGACATATTTAAATTTTTTTTTAATGTTTATTTATTTTTGAGAGAGAGACAGAGTGTGAGTGGGGGAGGGGGCAGAGAGAAAGGGAGACAGAATCTGAAGCAGGCTCCAGGCTCTGACCTGTCAGCATACAGCCCCATGTGGGGCTTGAACTCACAAATTGCGACATCATGACCTGAGCCGAAGTCAGACACTTAACTGACTGAGCCACCCAGGTGCCCCAATTCACATATTTTAAAACATGGTGTAACTAAAACTGAATTACTCAGTTGTTAGAACTATAGAACGGGGGAAAGATTTACTTCTTTAAAACAGTGGTTTGGGGCAAAATGTAAAACTAATTTGCCAAGTGGCTACAAATTATCTGGACTTTTCCTTTAAATTATTTTTAAGAACTTGTTTTTTTTTCTTTTAAACATCAGTCTTTGAAAAGTTGTAAGACAAATTGACACCTCTTAATTTATCTCCTCTTTGAAGAGGGGGGGGGGAGAGTGTGTGTGTGTGCGCGTGTGTGTGTGTGTGTGTGTGGTAAGGAAAGTACATAAAAGGTGGGAGATTTGACACAGGAAAGGAGAAGTAATCTTAGTACCTTGAGTTCCTAAATTCCGTAATAGAACACAGATCTTAGAATTAGCCTAAACTTTATGGAACCAACACATCTTTACCTATATGTAAATCAGTCTTCTTTTTTTTTTTTTAAGTTTTATTTAATTTTGAGAGAGACAGAAAGAGTGCAAGTGGGGGGCGGGGAGGAGCAGAGAGAGAAGGAGACACGGAATCCACAGCAGGCTCCAGGCTCTGAGCTGAAAGCACAGAGCCCAACGTGGGGCTTGAACCTGTGAACTTCGAGATTGTGACCTGAGCTCAAGTCAGAACCAACCGAGCGACCCAGGTGCCTTCGTAAATTACTCTTCTAAGGGAATTATCTTAACCTAAAGGTTAAATGAAAAAGAACATCAGTCACATATTTTATTTGCCTGATCTCTAGGAAGATATTGTGAACTGAATCAGTCCTCTTTCCTCTCCCACATCTTTACAATCGGTGTCCCTCTTTGCTCACATAGCTAGTGGTAATACTTCTGCTTTAACATGTACTCAAAGTCTACTATAAGTATATTAAGAACATCCTTGAGATCAAGGATTTTTCCCCCCAGGAAGGCAAATGGGTCACAGTTGGAACCTGTAGGGTGTGTTTTGTGCTATAGATGTGTGTAGGTGAGTGAGTGCAGGTCTGGATGGAGGGCAGAGAGAGGATGGGCTGGGATGTGCTGCGCATCAGCATCAGGTCAGAGGATGGCAGAATCAGGCCCAAGAAGCTGCTGCCACCAGCATTCTTCCCAAAGGAAGCCTGATCTCATGGAATCTCAGGAGTTCTTTGGGGGTGGGAGGAGAGTCCCAGGAAGAGAAACACCTATGTTCTTCCCACACTTGACCATGAGGCATCTGGCTCACATCGCTTATCACACAAACCCCGTCCTCATGGATACCTTGCCCACCACCACCCTCCCCTCGGAATCACAGTGCAACGTGCCTCACCCCAGGCACCCAGCCAGGTGTGGTCTTGAGATCAAGGATCAAGTTGCACACTCAACATGTAACATTTATCTGGAACATGAAAGGCACTCAGTAAATGCTTATTGAATGAAGATGAGAAAAATTGATTTTTGAAAGCTAACCTGCAGCCTCATTATCTTTACAGAAATCGATCTATTTAATTAAACACGAGACCTGGATCGTCTTTGCCGTGTGGATGACCCTAAATGGAACATCCTAAGGGCATTTCCAATAGTTTTATTATCTGTCTACCAACACTTTCTGGTAGAATTCTAGGTTTTAGTTTTATCAATAACTTGTTGATTTTCTGGGCTATTTCTATTATTTTTGCTCTTACAGATAGTACGTAGTCTCCAAAGATGGCCTCTAACAATCTCTCCCCTCCTTTTATGCATATACCTCTACTTACATCAGAGAGTTGAACTTAACCTTCTCCACTTCCCCCAAATCTCCTCCCGTCTTAATTCTGTGATCACCTTGTGACTGGTTTTAACCAAAAGAATGTGGCAGAAGTGACATTCTAGGAGTTTGGAACCAAGACATTAAGAAGACTATCACTTTTACTTTCTTTACTCTTGGAACCTAGCCTTCCTGCTGGGAGGAGCCCAGAGCTTGGGGAAGAGTGCTTAGTGGGTAGCACGGGTCTCTGATGGACAGCTCCTGCCTAGCTACCAGCTGACAGCCAGAGCTAATTAGCATCTGTTTAAGTGAACCATCCCAACACACCAGTTCAGTTGAATCCCCAAACAACTGTAGCCTCTGTTAACATCATGGGGAGCAGAAAGTCCCAGGTGAGCACTGGATGCTCATAACATTGTAAGAGATAATAAAACAGTTGTTATTCTAAGCTAGTACATTCTGGAATTGCTTGCCACACACAAAAATGACTGAAACAATAGGCTCCTTTCTTCTAGCACATAAAGATAGCTTAATTTTTTTTAATATGAAATTTATTGTCAAATTGGTTTGCATACAACACCCAGTGCTCATCCCAACAGGTGGTTTCCTCAATGCCCATCACCCACCCTCCCCTCCCTCCCACCCCCCATCAACCCTCAGCTTGTTCTCAGTTTTTAAGAGTCTCTTATGGTCTTTAAGAGCTTCCCTTCCCTCTCTGTAACTTTTTTCCCCCTTCCCCTCCCCCATGGTCTTCTGTTAAGTTTCTCAGGATCCACATAAGAGTGAAAACATATGGTATCTGTCTTTCTCTGTATGACTTATTTCACTTAGCATAACAGTCTCCAGTTCCATCCACGTTGCTACAAAAGGCCATATTTCGTTCTTTCTCATTGCCAAGTAGTATTCCATTGTGTATATAAACCACAATTTCTTTATCCATTCATCAGTTGATGGACATTTAGGCTCTTTCCATAATTTGGCTATTGTTGAGAGTGCTGCTATAAACATTGGGGTACAAGTGCCCATATGCATCAGCACGCCTGTATCCCTTGGGTAAATTCCTGGCAGTGCTATTGCTGGGTCATAGGGTAGATCTAGTTTTAATTTTTTGAGGAACCTCCACACTGTTTTCCAGAGTGGCTGCACCAGTTTGCATTCCCACCAACAGTGCAAGAGGGTTCCTGTTTCTCCACATCCTCTCCAGCAAGATAGCTTAATTTTTTAATAACATATGACTTGTAGCTCCCAAAAGGTATTTGAGCTACAGCATTGCTCTGCAGAAATTATAGGGTTAAGCTGTCTTATTAATACAATATGTAATAACTGTCTTATTAAAATAAAATGCAAAAGAAAAGGATTTCAATTATTCTTATTAAGTAGTCACAGAATTCATGTGCCTTCCTATATGTGCTTACTATACATTGGCTTGTAGTAGAGACCACACTTTTCCCCCCAATATTTGTCCTCTTCTTTCATGGTGATAGAGTATCTGATTTTTGACTGGACAGATAGCAGCCCAGGATGGAGACTGCATTTCTCAACCTGCCAAGCTGCTATAATTTCTGGTCAGGGAGATATAAATAGGAATATCCTGTGCAAGCTTGTGGAGTTTGCTTGCCTCTTCATCATTCTTTCCTATGGATGCAAGATGGATAATAGATTTAGAGCCTCTCTTAGATCAAGAGGACAAGGTTATATAAGTAGAAAGGGACCTGGGTCTGACAATATGAGGTACACAGCTCACCTTGCTCACCTTCTCACATGATAAAGAAACTGCTTCTGATTTAGTTAACCCATCATTATCAAGATTCTCTAATATGTGTAGCCAGTCCCAATTCTCAGTAATATACAAACTGAACTAGTATTAGGCCGAAATCATTTGCTGGTAGCCCACATTTATCTTTTTAAGTTTATTTATTTATTTTGAGAGAGAGAGAGAGAGAGAGAGAGAGAGAGAGAGAGAGAATGAGTGGGGAAGGGGCAGAGAGAGGGAAAATCCCAAGCAGGCTCCCACTGTCAGCTCAAAGCCGTATACAGGGCTCAGTCCCATGAACCATAACATCATGACTTGAGCGGAAATCAAGAGTGGGATACTCAACTGACTGAGCCACACAGGCGCTCCAGTAGCCCACATTTCTATACATGTCTTTGCAACTGAGATTGCTATAGCATATTTTTTCCCTCAATGACTCAGTTTCCTTTATATAAAATAGACATGATCATAACTATCTTCGACTAATTTTCTTCTTAAAATGCCATTAGGAAGTATGAAGTATGTGATACTAGTATTAAGTTAACCTGGAATCTTCCTGTTAGCAAAATACTTTATTTCAACAGTCTTTCATCTCTAATAACATATTTGAATGTTAAACAGAGAATATAAGGAAAGAGAAGATATGCATTGATGTAAATGATACAAAATGAAGCTGTCCAAAGTAGTAGATGAGCAAGTTGAATGATAATGTAGCATAAACACGCACACACACAGAGGAGATATTAAAGGACAGACATAACGGGGCACATAGACAATTAACTGCAAAGGCAGTTATTTAAGCATTAGGATGCCTGTGGAGGATGTTATTTGAAGGCACTGGTGTAACACGTTAATCTATAATTAAAGCACTGTATTGAGAGTGATGATGTTTGATAGTGTCTGTCTAGCAGAACATGACTGAGGCATAGGGAGAATTAGGATCAATACTATCATCTTAACTTAGTGAAAATAGTATTAATTTTCATTCTTTTTAAAAATAGATATATTCAAAGGGTGTCTTGGTATAAATGCTCAGCAGCTGAATATCATTGCTACCTCCTCCTTTCTTTACCTGTGTCTCCCCTGGGAAATATCTTTCCTAATTATAATCTTCCAGTCACCACCATCTCATCCACTGTTAGTTTTGTGTGAGTGATGGTTAATAGACGTTTGTTTCTTGGATTGGTGACTACCTCCCAATGGCAAGATAATAGACATGAAGAAGGGGACACAAAAAGATACATTTTAAGTTATTTTTTAATATCAAGGGATTCTTTTTTACCACAATACTCTCTCACCAATTTTTTTTCTTAATGATCACAATATACTCCCCTCCTCACAAACACACAGACATACACACATAAGAATATATTCTCTGGATTTTACCCCATAACATACCAAGTAATGTTTTTCAAAATATGTAGAAAGATGTCTCCATCTTGCATATATTAAATTTATTTCATAAAGCTCAAATATACATAATTCTTGTCACTTTTGTCTATTTAATATTATGATGAATGCCAGTTTTATTTATATATGTGTAAAATCTCTTTTCAATGCTTCTAAAATAGCTTATTGATATCCTGTAGAAGTGAATTTCAAGCTTTGATTATACGCACATATCTCTTAAAATTGATCTTTCTGATTTATTGAAGCAGCCTCCAGCTATTCCTTAGTTAACCACATTTTTGAAGCTAAAGTATATCTTGATGGAAATCCACATAGTGTCAAAATATAGATGAGAAATATGTGGACATTTGCCTGGCCATATCTTCTTAAAAATGGAAATGATTCACAAAAACCTGCGAAAGAGAAATTTGGATTCAGGAAGAGTAACACTCAGACTGCTACAGATTGTTTCTGTCACTAAAGACTTCTCAGGCACATTGAAAGATTCAGTTTGGGATTCCCCTTTTGTAGGGTAGAAGGAATTTCCCTGCTCCCTAACTCCCACATAGATATGTTCCCCCACCCCCCCGCATAGAGATTAACTGTGGTCTGAATTCTTTTAAAAATGGCCAACTAATCCAGCACCTGGCTGGCTCAGTTGGTTAAGCCTCTGACTCTTGATTTCAGCTCAGGTCATGATCTCACAGTTCCTGGGATCAGGCCCTGTGCTGACAGCGCAGAGCCTGCTTGGGATTCTTTCTTTTCCTCTCTCTCTGTCCCTCCCTCTCGTTTTCTCTCTCTCAAAATAAATAAATAAATAAATAAACGTAAAAAAATGGACAGCTACTGAGAATGTCTTTTCAGTTACACTGCTCTTCATTCTTTGACAAAGTCATACATTCTACCGCAAAGACAATTTTGTATATGGAAATCTATAAAGGTTTTATACATTAAGAAAGCAGAGATATCCGATTTATACTTTCACTAACACTCTGATTGAAATCTGAACTTGATTCCATGTTCCAACCTTGTTTTCATGATTCACATCTTGATCCATTTCTCTGCTACATAACACAAAAGGAATGACCTAAGCCTACCAAGTGAGAATTTATAAATTTAGAAGAAACTAAAGGAAATGGTTTCAGTGCAGTTAATTGTTTAAGTTATTCCAGTGGCATGTTTTTCAAAAATAGCTATGGTTTTAGTACTGGATTTCTTTGCAAAAATAGCATAAGTAAAATTTGTCAGTTATAGATAATAAGGTACCAGTGATTATGTCAAACTCACCTCATAGTACCTGCTAATTGCTGATGAAGAAAAGAAGGAACTATACCTATGGCCATTTCCTTGTTTAACAAAGCCAACGAACTGTTGTCTTTTGGGAACTTTTACCCCCAGGTTGGAATTTTTCACTAGGGACTTTTGTTCACTGGCAGGTATTGGACTCTACACTGCCAACTTTGAAAAGATTCATTATTCTCTTGTGCATTACTAACTCTAGAGGCAGGCAAAATGCCAGAAATCTCATGAGCAAAATACAATCATATATATATATATATATATATATATATATAAATAATTTTTTAAGTCTGGTTTCCAGACTGGAGAGTTAGATTAAATGATGTAATTTTGAGAATGTTTTCCCTTTAAATTGAACCCCAATTTAAATCCTGAAACTTTTGAAGCATATGCGAAAATGGAAATTATTCTCTCCTTATTTTGTGTAGTATTTTAAATTTTATCTGCTCTTATGTAGCTTAAAGGTATTGTCTTTTATTCCTTTAATATTGTCCATATAGTGAGAAATGAAGTGGTATTTGGATAATGACATTTCTTAATTCGTGAAGTACATTGGCCAAAGCAGGTAACTCATGTCAACGAGTGCATTGTTGGATTGCAGGTGAGGTACCATCCAACAATGTAAGCTTGCATATATGAGATGGTTTCTGGTGTTTGTTTGGGTAGGTGCAATGCCTCGCTTTTACATGTGGGGATAAACCAAGGGGATGGGATAAGGGGAGCAGAGGGAAGACTCACTTTAGCAGAGTCCTTAGGCTATTCTTTTTATAGTGAAGAAACAAGATTTATTTGCTGGCCTCTTGAAAGGTATATTCTCTTTATTGTTAGTTCTTTGATAATTGAAATGTGCACAACTTAAGTGCATTCTTGGTTGTGGTTATGTGTTTGCTTTTCACTTTTGGGTTCATAAAGACCATCAATAATCAAGCAACACCAAATCTCCCTATAGCAATTTTGCTATAGGGATTGGAGTCCCTACAGCAATTTTTAAAAGCATCAAAATTAAAAGTAGCAAGAGTATAAAACATTTACAAAAACAAAAAGATAAAAGAACCAAATATGCTTTTTTCTGTGAACTTGTGGAGGGGAAATGATAGCACCTGTTTTCCCTTGAGCTGATGAACACTTTGAAAGGTAATTGGTTATAAAAGTAGATAGCTAACATAGGCTTTATTTGGCTACCTTGGGCTGGATTGCTGTTACAGTATAAAAGCCATACTATTGTAAATTCTATAATGTAAAGGAACATTCATGTCTGATGGAGAATGGGCTCTAACATTTTTATTGTACAAACAGTACAACCATCACTGAATTGTACACTACTATTCTTCTTTCCTAGAAACTCCAAAACCTATTTTATATTATTCATATTTTGTCATTTCCCTGCTTCAATGAACTTTATGTAAAACTTTGGATTACAGATTTTGTAGCAAAATATATATATATATATATATATATATATATATCTCCTAAAGTTGGAGTCATTTATCTAGACAGATGGTCATGCTAGTTGAACACATTGTGCATAAATGCTACGTAGCATAGCCAGAGTATAGAATGTTCTCTTTTATAAAAAGAGTTTTGTTGAGAAAAGTCACCATACATCATGGAGAAAAAAAATGTACTTCACCTATGTGTTACAAATTTTTCAAAAAATTATTGAACACAAAGATCAGTGTGATAATGATTTATTTTCTTTGATTCAAAGGCTCCTCATTATGTATAGTTGAGTTAAATTCTAGTTAGTGGTTTACTTCAGTAATTTTTCACACAAATTTCCAGGTGAGGAAATAATATTTATTGATACTGTGTTTATGTTAGGATTTGACATATGCTAAATCATTTTAATCTTATCTTTATGATAGAATAGTTATGATTAATAGCTCAGTTTTACAACTGAGAAAACAGTCTCAGAAGCATTAAATACTGTGCATAAAGATGTGAGAATGAAGGCTGGTGCAGTGATCTTACTTAAAAGTACGGCTCCCATGCTGTTGTTCTCCTCAGAACCTTTGGCAGCATCCCATTACGCAAAGAATAAAACACAAATACCCAGATGACATTGCCATGAATGGATTTCATTCATGTTTTTCTTTACTTTCTACCTTCTAGACTTAATGCTTCCACCACACGCTGGACAACCCAGCATTCCCTGAAAATATTCTGAGATTTCCTATCTCTGTTCCTGGTTCATGCTACTCTCCCCCTCCATATGGAATTCTCCTTTTACTCATCTCTGCCAATGAATATCCCAGCCTTCCTTTACGGGCCAGATCAATTACCAGCTGCCCATGAGTGTTCCTCAGTTCCTTCAGATGGAATTAATTATCCCTCTTCACCAGAAATCCTCTGTTCAGGAAATCAGTTGTGTATATGTTTATTTCATTGCTTCTGATAAGGTATAAGTTCCTTTAGAGAAAAGTTCCATTTTATTTATATGTATCTTTTGCTCTACCCATTGTAACATCTTGCACATAGTAGGCCCTCAATAAATATTTTTGAATTGAATAAATATTTTTGAATTTGAATTGAATTGATAGAATATTTTATAAATTAGCTTTTTGTGTATTCAGAAATATTGGAAATGCCAAAGGTCTGATTAATATAGGAGTACCACCGTGATATATAAGGCACATATTCTAGAGAGATCTCTACAATATGCAGCATGAATATTAGATATTTTTCTGTTTTATCATTAATATAAATTTAGTCCTCTTATTAATTTCTGGAAAATAGCTAAAAATTCTAAATATTGAAAAAAATTAATATTATGAAGAAGAGTTTTCCTGATTATATCAAGGACACATGACATATCTTTTAGCTCTCTACACCATGCTTGCAAAACAAGATAAATTATTTATTTTTGTCATCCTAGATATGCCTTTGGCAATGTTTAGTCATTTGGCCATAGTGACAATTGCCAGTTATAGAAACCATTTTTATCATCACTAATAGTGATGATTTAGTATTTCAAGGATTTGTTAGGTCAAACTAAACTTTAGATCATAGAATCTTAAGGATCATCTAATTAAGGACTTCTTAGTATTGGTTGATAGATTTAGAGATGCACGTGATCCCTCTCAATTTGCATGCAAAACGTTAGTATTTGTGTGTTCCATCACTCCACTATTGCTTTTTGCATATTCTCATATAGTGCTGTGACTTCCTAAAATGTCAATAACCACTGAAATTATCCCCTTACATTTACAAATCACCTACAGAGAGATTAAAAGACTATATACATACCCTTGACATCCTAAAACCAGAACCCATGTCTTTCAATATCATGTACAATACTTTCTCTGGATACTATGCCAACTGATGCCATATTGAAAATTTATAATATTAAAGATAAACACAAGAATACAATATATTAAATGATCGCAGTAAGAATCAAACTACTACTCACTTTTATTTGTTCTTTTAATTCCTAAGTTAATTCTGGAAACAGAATGTAGTACAAAACAGGTAGTCACAACATGCAAATTCTTAGTCTTCTCTATTTCTGTTTGTGTTTTTCATGTTAAACATTTTCTTTGAAGCCAGTAGAAACTCTGCATCTTGTGACAAGTCTCTGAAATACAAAGGGAAATGAGAATCTGGCCAACCACCTCTGATGAAGTAAGCAATCATTTGAATTATTTTTCTGTTTAGGGAAAATATAAATGATTGTAAGTTTGATGAACAAAATTCAGCATTTATTTTATCAATATGCTTTCTGACAATGCATTTTTTAAATACACCAAACAGCGAAGATAAAAAAAAAAAAGAAAGAAAAGAAAAAAGAAAGAACAGAGAAAAATAAATAAGTAAACCAAAATAGGTATGGCAAGTATTAAGAACTTTACTTGCTATCTAGATAAAAAAGGGGAAACATTTACTGTTGAGGCTTAATCCATAGTAAGTTTTCAATAGATTTTATCAGTTAAAATACTAAACAAACACCTGTTACTTTATCCTATCAGTATTATAGTATACTAGAACGAATTTTAGATCAAAAATCCAATTTCTTAGAACAATATGTCTAATGTTTGGTTTTCTAAACGTCTGTTTATAGCCGTTCTGGTGATTTGTCTCACACAAATTCATGACTCTAAAATTTAGAGAAGTGATACATTGTAAGTAATACATTTTAATAAAAATCAATGGTTCGCATTCAGAAATGACCATTTCCACTTGTGTCCACTATCTGAGTTACTGATCAGTTGATTAAATTCTATCTGTATTCTTTCTAAAACAGGAATTAAGATGGTTCATCTGTTTCTGGGGTGCGGGGGGGGGGGGCGAGTGCAGAATAATTTTCTTGTACTTGGCTAAAAGTTGCAAATTTTCTGATTTAGGACTAAGTATTAAACTATGGCCACAAAACATATAAGTATCTCTCTTTTTCCTCTCTAACTCTCTTACTTTTTCACTTCCTCCCCCTACCTATGCCAAGCTATCTGACTCACTGAAAGACATAATTGTTTGAGTAACATTGCAGTGTAGCCTAAAGTGTTTCTAGAAGTATATATTCATTCCAACAAATCTGTCCCTAAGACTGAGGTCAAGATCTGTGTCAAAATCTCTGAAGGGCATAAGATTTTACCCTAAATATAAGCTAACAAGTGATCCTGCCAGTTTCATAGGTATTGATGGAAGATACAAGACTCTTGGCACAGAGACCAAGGAGACTATTAGTTGCAACACAGCACACACCGTGAACTTCATGTTTGCATTGTCACTCAAGTCCCAGAGGCCTGGGTGAAGGGTACCCAAGAAGGATGTGTGCATGCAGTGGGATTTGCATCACAGCTGAGGAATCATGAGCTTAGAAAACTTCATTCCTTTAAAGTGGCTGCAAGTAAACCTGTTTAACCTGTTTAACCTTTGCCACAAACCAAAGCATCTCTTTATTATCTTGGAATGCAAACAAACCTTCGTTCTGCCCCAGAGGAAGCCCCTATCCCTAACTAATGGTTATTCCTCAAACAAATATCCTTGAAAAGATAATCCAGAACAAAAAGTGTCACAAGATTAGGAGAATTTTCTTATATTGCCCAATCAATAGTATCATACATGATCCTGTTAGTAAGAATGTAGGTAGACACATGAATTTATATCCACCAGTTTATGTTTGCATGTTATTTTCATCTTAAGCAAAAATAATTGAAATGCAGAAGTATCATTAATCTAAAGCTTTGATAAAACTGGCATAGATAGGGATGGCTGGGTGCCTCAGTTGGTTAAGCATTCTACTTTGATTTCGGCTCCGATCGTGATCTCACAGTTTGTGAGATGGAGCCCCTCATCAGTTTCTATGCTGACAGCACAGAGCCTGCTAGGGATTCTCTCTCCCTCTCTGTCCCTCTCCCGCTCTCATTCTCTCACTCACTCTCAAAATAAATAAATAAGCATAAAAAAATGCCGAGGTGAAATAGTAATGCCCAGTGCTGGTGAGAATTTAGAAAAACAGGTACTTACTCTGCTAATGTCAATGCAGCTTGGCACATTTTTTAACAAGCAAATTTGTCATATGTATCAAAAGTCTTAAAATACTTGTGACAAATACTCTGGAAATTTTTCCAAACAAATCCATATTGATGTGGACAAAAACAGGAATATTTATTAGTAATGTTTTCTGTAAAAGCAAGAAAATAAGAATTACTTATAAATAAAAACAAGATGACTTGAAGCAAATTCTAGTTTACTCATATAATGTACTACAATATATAAAATAAAAACCATGTTATAGAAAAATTCTCATCAGCACTGTAAAGTATTTACAGTATATGGCTAGAGGCCACAAAGCCATGTACACCACTAAACAATTTTTTTAAATTTTAAATATACTCACATGTATGCATGTGAGTATATTTATGTAGAATTACTGAGAAATTACATAGTAAAATGTTTATGTTAATGGAGATTGAAATGGAAAATTGAGATTACTGGTTATCTGTTAATAAATTTATTTGCTTTAAGTTTTTCTGCTTTTCTAAGATTTTTATATTATTTTTAATAATTATGCAGGTGTTATTTATAATTAGAAATATATGTTTTTTAACTTTTAACTCAAACTTCCTGATGTGAGCTAGAGTATTATTCCATGACACAGAGAATATGAAATTGTTAATTTATTCTGTATTTCTATATGATTGCTTAAAATAAAGACATATGAGGTCACTCTTTAAATCATACCTCATCATCCATCTTGGGTATAAATATGGTGTTGAAAAAATAAAACATAGAATAAAAATATATGACTTATTTAATAAGTTAAATTTTCTTAATCAGGAATAAAATTTATATACTTCTGATCAAAATTGTTGATTGGAATCTCAAAGTGTCTGGTACTTTAAATGCCAATGTTAAGAAGAGAAGTGTATTAACAATTTTATGCAGTTTTGATTTTCATATTGGGAAAAAAAGAGCACTTCCATGTAATTGCTTTATGAAAAGTTTTTGTAGAAGGAAGCTTAGAGCATCGTGTCATCATTTAGAATCAAATCACAAAAATTATAAAATGAAACTAGTTTATATTTTTAGAATCACAAAATATATTAATTTTAAATATTAGCTAGTGAAAAAAGTTTTTTTTTCTATTTTCAATACCATGAATTTTAATTTCAATACATATGTTACTATACCTTTACTTTGCCCATACACCAAATCTAACTCATTATTTTTTTAGAAATTGTCAATGAATCATGCTTAGTCTTCCATAATTAATTCAAAGTAAATAAAATAGTGTTCACCACTTGTAAAATGAGATATATTAAAATTTGCACTATACTACAGATATTACAAATTAATTTTAAAATAAAGTTTTAATAAAATACTAATTGAAATATTTTAACTTTAAATCACATTTTCAAATTTGCTATAAAATTATAAAATTAATTTTTAAATTCCTTGTTATGCTCAGAAATTATATATAACTGTTGGAAATATCTCGCTATGCACACAAGACTGAGGGAAGGCACGTACGTTTGCAGCATAGTGATTGAATGTGAATACTTTAAACAAAAACACACATCCAAAGTATAATAAAAGCCTCATCTACCAAATCTCTTATCTTCACCTCATAAAATTAATTGTTTTATGTGGTGAGCTAGGTGTTTTGTTTGCCCCTCCAGATGCACACTTCACTCTTCTTTCCATTCTGTCTGCCCTAGAAAGTTGTCCTCTGTGAATGACATCCCAATAGCATATTCAGTCATGGTGGGAATATTTACCCGATGGAAGCCCAAACATGCTATAATTCAGAAGTTTTTTTTCCTTCTTCTATTCTTAAGAGCCAGTTCTTAAACATTTACCACCATAAGGCTCTACATTATGTATAAACCCAAGGCTATTAATTACATAAATTATCAAAAAGTTTAAGCTGAGGATCAGTATTTTAAGTGTGTGTGTGTGTGCGTGTGTTTGTAAAATTGAAAGGAAATTGAGGGAATTACCTGTTGATGAGAATCCCCACCACTCTTTTCAAGGTAGAAAAAAAAATTTGATTGGATGGAATTTAAGATGAGGCTCAATGAAATGGGAGAAGTCCCAAACAAATGAAATAACTGCTTGTTATTTGGTAGTGTATTAACTCAGATGAAGAATTGGGGAAATTGAGAGAATGTTAAAGAAAAGGAACTCTACTTAATCATTATACCAGGGGAGATAAAATATGGTATTCTTCTCATCCTTACTAGTTCATCAGTTTTTACTGAATCAAATCCAGCTTCCCTTCCTGTATGGAATTTAATAGTTAGAAAGAGGTCTGTTATAGTAACAATGACTTGAAAGACTATATACAGTTATTAAACTGTTGGAAAGGACAAGAAAACAAATATTAATTAATTAAAACTTAGTAGTAACGCTTACTGTTGAAAAATACATACCTAGAACAGAAAGGGTAGATGATTCCTTTTACCACATTGACACTGAAGATTTTTTTAAATTAATATCTTTGAATGTGTAACAAATAAACAGTAACTCCAAGGTTTTTGAAGTTATAACAATGTGCTTATCAAAGAAAAAAAAAACTCCAGCTAAATACTTTCCTTCTTGTAACAAAAGCTGTAGTGAAGATATATCACAAACAGATGGTGCAGAGGATGTGAGCCGGCTGGATGATGGCAGGATAATATCACTAAACCAGAATAAATTCCTGCTTGAGCCTGAGGATGGAACTGCTCAGAGAAATAGATAAGAAGCCAACATATCAGGGTGGGAAACACAGATATATCTGCTTAATATCTAAATAATGGATCTTAAAATATCAGAAAAGGTTGAGGATGGAATTGAGTTGTAGGCTAGGTCAAAGAGAGGTAGTTACATTCTCACTTGTGATGGTAATGTAAGGGCAATCCCAAGGAACTTTGTAGAGCCATGCAACCCTGTGGAGCTTTAAATAAATGCACATCTACAAATTCCACCAAGCACTCCACAATTTCTGCAAGCCAGGATTGCTTAACATATGGCATGTGGGCATGCAGACCCTTTTATATGTGTAGATCTATATGCAAAAATGAGGAGGAATGTGGAATTGAAATGTGATAATTGTCCTTTTGTGCTTGCTCTTTTGGGTGTGCCTATGTGTGTTAAGGACTACTGTGGGTGAGAAAGGAAGTAAAGAGAAGGCAGGAGCCCTCGATCACTCAAATCATCTACTTGTTGACTCCAATAGTGAAAAGTTGGACATTTATATGCATTGGTCCTTCCCTTAGTGAAATACAAGGCTAATGAAAAGCAAATAATGTTCAGTTGTGCAGAAGCTTAATTAATATAACATCAATAGAGTTTTAGATAGTTTAGGTTTGAAATTTGAACTAAAAATGTACAGAATGGAGATTTGAGATTTATTTCAGCGTGAATTCAACAACTGAATAAAACTTAAAACAATTTGTATATTTTATGTTTCAAATCTTTTAATGTCAAAGCAACAAACAATACAGTTTAATTTAAAAAATACATGAGGTGATCATTACTTAGACTATTAATTCTCTCATTTACAGCTACATCTTAAATCATGTTATGATCTATTCACCAAAATCCATGACTTAACTTTTTAAAGTATTTTGATGGACACCAATATATTTTATAACTCTTCTGTGCATATTTGAAAATGAAAGATGCTGTTAAGTTAGTATTTGGAGAAATTGAAAGAAAGAAATTTCAAGAGGCAGAGTCTGACAAAATGAATCATGGAAACAATCTGTTTTTAAGTATAAGATAATTTAAAAAGCCTAAAGATTGATGAGCAGTGCCATGCAAAAGTGTTAATTGACTACAGTAAATATTATGTGTAAGGCACAGAGCAGTTGATGGTGGGAGTGTCAAGAACTTTTTTAAAAAATTGTATTTTTATTGAAGTACAGCATACGTATAGAAAAGTACCCAAATCATAATTATACAGCTTGATGAATTTTTGAAGTGGGAGAAACCCACATAACCAGCACTTGGTTCAAGAACCAGAATATTTGCAGCCCCCAATGTTCCAACTTTTGCACTACTTGATCACGACATCTACTCCCAGGTTTCCAGGGGTAACCTGTATCCTGAATTCTGTAACTGTAGATGAGTTTTGGCCAAAATGTGTTCCTTTTCAAATCTCTCTTCCCATTCCATCCTTCTCCTCCTCCTTATGCTCATCATCATAGCGTACAGCACTTACCACATGCCAAGAGCCCTACATACATTGTGTTATTCAGTCTTTAAAAGAACCCTATAGAAAAGTTCAAAAATAATTAAAAAGCAACTCTATAAAATAGGTACCATTATCATTATCTATATTGTGTAAATAAGGAAATTGAGGCTTGGAATATTTAAGTAAATATCCAGTAATAAAAGTCGTAAAAGACGGATCTTGGACTCAGTCACTCAAACTTTAGGACATTACGCTAACAGCATCCACCTTGTTTCCACATGACTAGTTTTACTCCTACAAAGCTTTAATTTCTTTGGAAAAAAAAATATCTCAGTGCAGGGAACAGAAACTAAAATATTGATTTGTTATAGCATCTGCCTGTATACACACATTCACACACACACACACACACACACACACACCTATCTACAATGTATATATACATTAGTTTTATTGCACAGTTTAGGTATGTTTGGGGGTATGAAAACACATTGTTGGAGAAAGATTCATGTAAGTTTTCTTTTGAGAATCACTATAGCACCAAATCAGTTGAGAAAAACTGGTCTAACAAAAGGGAATGACACATTACAGTCATCTAAAGTATAATTCAGACTCTGAATTATATGATAGGGTGTAAAAGAAGTATAATGTAGCTCAGTGAAGTGAGCATTTAGTTCTGTTGGGGTGGATGTGGGTAGATTCAGGAAGGCTTCAAAAAAAGAAATTATTTTTTACTAGTTCTGGAAGGGATAATAGTGTTAAAAATAGAAAGAGTATTTGAGGCAGAGAAATTAGTACAATCAGGCACACAGGGCCACAGTTTGGGGGAGTGGTAAGGCATAGAAAAATTTGAAATGGAAAATGTAGAAAGGTCCACTGTAAGGCTGTGGACTTTCAGACCATAGATCCCAAACAGGTGGTCTCTTTGAACTAAAAGAGAGTCATGTCTAAATGCAATGTGTCATCCTGAATTGGATCTTGGAACTGAAAAAAGGCATGAGTGAAAAACTGGTGAAACCCAAAGAAAGTCTGGAGTTTAGATCATAGTAATGTACTCTAGTTTTGACAAATATACCATAGTTTCAAAAAATGTTAACATTAGGAATGAAGGATGGATATAGAAGGAATTTTGTGTACAACTTATGCAACTTTTCTGTAAATCTAAATTTATCCCAAAATTAGAATTTTACTAAAAATAAAAAGAGCATTAGGTGTCAAAGAGATTACTTTGATTCATCTTGTTTGTTCCTCTTCTCATCATACCTTGGGCATATATTGGCTGCTCCATGGCCACTTGAAGGAGGAAAACAGCAGAATAAACACTTTACTAACAGGCAACAAAAGAACTTTATGTAGCTGTTGCATCCTAATCATTTTGTTCCTTCCCACCCCCTCCCATTGCTTTACCCCAAGGAGAGTAAGTCTTGAAAAGAGAAATATGTTTATCTTAATCTGCTCCAGCTACTACTACAAAATACAAATGTTAGAGTGGTTTAGGCAACAGGAACTTAATGCCCACACTTCTGGAGACTGGAAGTTCAAGATCAAGGTGCCAGCAGGATTAGTATCCTCTGAGGGGTCTTTGTTTGGGTTGCAATATCATCATATGATCCTTCCTCAGTGTGTGTGGAGACAGAGAGACAGAGAGAGACAGAGAGAGAGAGCACTCTCACAAACTCTTTGGTCCTTTTTAAAAAGGCACTTATCCCATCATGAGAACTTGACTTCTCATGACCTCATCTAAACCCAATTATCTCTTAAGGGCCTCATCTGCAAATATTATCAAATGGGGGGGGGGGGCGGTAGGGCTTCAACATATGAATTTAGAGGGGAACACAATTAGTCCATAACAGTGTTAGGGTTAGGTTTATTGGGCAAAAGGAGATAGATTACCTGACAGTAAGACCAGAGCCTCTCTACTCTAGGAGCATTCCAACCCATCCCAAACTCACAAGAAGAGCAGTCACTGACAACTAAATGTTCTCTCCTCCTGTCAAGTATCAGGTTGGTAAACATGAACACACAGGAAATATAAGGAGATTTTTGAGGATATACACATAACTATCTTTTATACGGAATAACTCTGTGATTGATGACATGAATCAGATCTAGATGAGTTAGTTGCAAAATTGCCCAGAGTTATATATACAAGAAAAGACCTAAGGGGAGAGTTAAGTTTCTACAAGGGCTGATGTGGTCCTCCTTGTCTCAGATATGATCTTCAGTGACTATGTATCTCCCTAGTGGACATTCAACCCTCTATGTATAAGGTAATGTTGAAGATTACTCTGTCATATATTCTGAATATACTCAACTCATTTTAAAATCCTTAGGTAAATAAATACTGTTGCCATATTCAAGCACTGCTTGTGTCTAATGCTTTTGTCAGCCTGAGCCTACCAGTGACATTTGTTGATACAATGTTCACTGAGATAAAACCTTTGGCCACAATTGATAGGGTGAAATAGATATGTAGAGCTTTACTTCCCAGTGAATACAAAACCACTCCTTTAGAGGCAAACATGAACAATCATGAAGTCAAAGGGAGCCATAAGGGAATCCTTAATTATATCTAAAAAAAAGAAATATCATATAGATTACATTCTTTAATTACAATGTAGTAAAATATTAAACTGAGGGGGGAAAAACTAAAAAATTCTTTCTGTTTAAAAATTAAAAGTATATACCATTATATAAAGGGATAGCATAAGGGAAATTAACAAACACTTAGAATTAAAAAAACAAAAAAGGACAACATGTTGAAATAAATACATAGGAAAAAACCAGTGAACTGAAGAGCAATAGCCATACACAAACACAAAAATGAGCAACAGAACTGGAACATAGTTCTTTAAAAATGTTAAGATTGAATCTTTGGCAAAGCTGATACAAGAAAAGAATAAAAGAAAAAAGAAAAATCAGAATGAAACAACAGATATCACTTCAGAGAGGAAAGTCAAAACACAATTATAAGAATATTATGAATAACTGCTAAGTAGTATAATACATTGGAAGCCTAGATGGAATGGATAACTTTCTGGGAAAATATACAATATCAATTTTGGAGTAAGAATAAAAAGAGGCATGTCTGGGTGGCTCAGTCGGTTGAGCATCTGACTCTTGATTTCGGCCCAGGTCCTGATCCCAGGGTTATGGGATTTAGCCTCTCATCAGACTTTGTGCTGAGCATGGAACCTGCTTAAGATTCTATCTCTCTCTCCCTCTGTCGCTCTCCCCACTTGCTCTCTCTCTCTAAAATTAAAAGAAAGAAAGAAACAAAGAAAGAAAGAAAGAAAGAAAGAAAGAAAGAAAGAAAGAAAGAAAAGAAAGCCTGAATAAATCAGAAACTATGGATTTCACAATCCCATAGCATTCTAGAAATAGTAATAATAATAGCCAACATTTGTATAACATTTACAAGTGCCAAGCATAGTTCTAAAACCTTTACATATATCAGTATATTTCTTCACAACAATTCTAAGCATTAGATGTTATAATTGTTCCCATTTTACAGATAGGAAACTAGAGTCACGAATTAGTAAGTAAGTTGCCCACTGTCACACACCCAATGTGATGCAGAATAATGGTTTTATTGCATGAGGTTATATCAGACTCATCTTCTTAAATACTCTATAATACTGTCTCTCTAAATTGAAATGCCTTAACTTGATTCTAAATATGTTTTTTCACAGTTTAACATCTCCAAAATAAGGATATGTCTAACACTGAGAACATCATTCACTACCTGTTGGCCTGGCACATTTAAAAAATATATATATCTTAAACTTAGATGTTATTTCCAGTTTCATGAAGAGCAAAAATGCAACTGTCAGCATTTCAGCCAGTAAATCATTTGAGGAAGGAATATGAGCCTTGGTGGTTTTCTGAAAAACTTTTTTTTTGAGACCTTCTAATAAAATCAAAAAGTGTCAGCATCAGAATTTACAAATGGCGTCAGCTTCTTGGAAGAAATCATGGAGGTGAGAATGCTGCATCACCAATGCTTTTGTAGGCACAAAGGCCAATGCTGTGTGCAAAACATGGCCACTGGTATTCAAAGCCTAATCATATGTATCTCTAAATAAATCTAAAAGGATATTTTTTTAAAAATGTTTCTGTATTTTCAGAGAGAGAGAGAAAGAGACAGAGAGAGAGAGAGAACAAGTGGGGAAGGGGCAGAGAGAGAGGGAGAGAAAATTCCAGACAGGCTCCGGTGCTATTAGCATGGAGTCTATTGCAGGGCTCCATCCCATAAACTGTGAGATCCTGACCTGAGCCAAAATCAAGAGTCAGACGCTTAACTGACCAAGCCACACAGGTTCCCCTAAAAAATATTTTCAAAATATATAAAATAACATATTCAGGGATAAGAAATGTATTGTGTAACTTTCTTCTCTTCATAGTCTATATAAATTACCTGTACATTTTACAATTGTTGATATCTTGGGTATAATGAATATGGTAAAAGGCAAAGACTTCAATCCATATGACAGAGACTTTCACCAAATATCTATTATCACTTTTTTCTTTAGTAATTAGATTACTCTGCTCTTCCTGTCTCTGCCTCCCTTCTCAATATTAAGTTGGGTGTACTGAAACCAACTAAAGACTACAGTTCCCAGCATCCTTTGAAGCTAAATAAGATCATGTGACCACATTCCAACCAATGTTAGTGGTGGAAGTGATAGCACATCTTCTAGGTTGCACCTCTAAGGCGAAGAGTCAGCTGTCTCTTTTCTTTTCTCACATTCCTGTTTTCTGGAACATGGCAGCAGTTCAAGCATCCATCTGAGGCTGTGAGATGCTAGCCACATTATGAGTTTGTGGAATCACCGATAGGAGCCAACTCTGTGTCTTAGGATTAATGTGACAAATAAGTACTAAAGGATATCCAACTAAAGACTCTTAAGTTTTGATTGGTGGAAAAAGTGAAGACTTTTTTTTTTCCTGGAAGTCTATATTTTATTTAGAGTTTATATGTTAATTAGGATTGGTGTGTTCTGAAATTCACTAACAAAGCTTAAGAAACCAAGAAATAATATTTTCAAGAGAAAGAGATTTTCTCTAAAACAATATTCTTAAACTTTGGTTACACACGAAACAGACTAACGTTTAAGATCACAGCCACTGAGTTGATACTGTAATAAAAACACAATATCTTATTCTTATATATATATTTTTTAGTGTATTTCTTCTGAGAGAGTGAGGGGGTTGGCACACAGAGAGGGAGAGAGAATCCCAAGCAGGCTCCATGCTCAGTGCAGAGCCCAACGCTGGGGCTTGATCCCACTACCTACAAGATCATGACGTAAGCTGAGATCAAGAGTCAGACAACCAACTGAGCCATCCAGGTGCTCCTTATCCTTATGTCTTGATTAAATTACAAAGACTTTAAAATATCTGATGCTTTGTCAGAGACATGGGAGGAAGACTCCTCTAAAAAGAAACACCTTTTTCTCAATTGTTATGAAGCATAATTTATTAACTTCTTAATGAAGCTTATTAACTTCTGCAGGCTTGATGTGTATGTGTGTGTGTGTGTGTGTGTGTGTGTGGGTGCATACACACACGTGCACGTGGGTGGGTATGAGACAGAACCAGGATTTAATAAAACATGTTATAAGGTTTTAATTTAGCTTAATATTTCTAGTTTTAAAAATAGAGCCTTTTCATTCCCCTTTCCACCAAAGAAAGCATGTTGTTTTACAACATACTTAAGGAAATGGGATGTAAGATTTTACTAAAGAGCTTATCTTGGCAAAATTAGACTTGGGGCACTTCCAATTTCCCACATGGAATATAAATTCTCATGAGAGATGACCTTTTCATTTACAGTCAGCTATTCGGCTAATATGGGAAGTCAGTGGATGAAGTATTACATCAAAAACACATGAAGTTTAATAGGCGAAACTGTACCAAACCATTATGAAATGCCAATGAATTACTTTGTTCCTTAAATTAATTATTGTAAAAAAGGGACTCATTTTTATTTGCCTCAAAAAGTATATGTTTTAGAACAGAAACTGTAACAGCTTCATATAAAAACATAACCATGTTTTAAAAATATAACTCATTTTAGGGATCATATTAATGTTAGCTATGATAATATTATTGATTATGCTAGTTGCAAAGTGTTGGGACTGATATTAAGTACTTTGTCTACATTTATGTTAATATTTTCACCTAACAATTTAGTAAGGTATTATAATCCCCGTTTTCAAGATGAGAAAACTGAGGTAGATAGAAATTAATTTACCCAGAGTCATACCAATAGTAAATGATAGTGATCCAATTCAAAATCAGGTCCTAATCCAGTTTCTTCTATATCACAAAGATTCACATTTTGACTAAAATCCAAAAATCTTTTGAACTTTAGATGTAAGCTACATAAATGTGTTTATGTATGCATTTACACAAACACTCATAGATATTAAAATAATAGATGATGCTAGTTATCATCTAGAATTTTATCAAACGGAAGTACAATATATGAAAAAGAGAGCATAAACATTAGTGTGGACTTAGTTTTATTAGAAAATGACATTTCTTCAAAGATAGTTCCAGCTATATCTTGGAATAGAGGACATAGCTGAAAGCTAATATATCTATATTATAACAGGACAGCCCATTTAAAGCAATTTGATGCTCATTGAGTACATTCGCATGACTTTTTAAGATTATGAAATCTGCCTTGTCTTGCCAAGGACAAATGAGTGGCCTGCTACTCAACCAACTGTGTTGTTTGATATGAGGATTAACATCCCTCCACCTAAATCATTAGCTTATAAAATTGAAGACAGTTTTTTAGCAGATATTAGCTGACGTTCCAGGTGGTATCTCTCTTCATTTTTTATTAGGATGACAATTAAACCACCTCTAATAACAAGAACATTATAATAAAAAAATAAATATCATAGGTAAATATCAAGGGTTTTAAAGATCTATGCTCTTTTTAGTTCTAATATTAGGTGGACAAATTTTGTCAAGGGATTCTGATATTCATTAATGGTATTTTCAAATATTAATGGCTCTGCTGTCCATGTCTTCAAGAAAAATTGTTAGTCTTCTCATATTCCTTTAATATTTTATATTTGTACTTTATACCAAGATAGGAAAACAATCCTCTTCCATCAGTTCTATCAGTTTTTTAAGAGATTATTTTTTTAGAGCATTTTTAGGCTCACAGAAAACTTAGTGGACTTGTAGCGCAGTGAAACTATTGCATATGATACTATAATAGTGGATTCTTCTCGTTATATATTTCTCAAAATCCATAAAATATACAATACCAAAAAGGAACCTTAATATAAACTACAGACTTTGGGTGATAATAATGTGTCAATGTAGGTTCATTGTTTGTAACAAATGCATCACTGTGGTGCAGAATCTTGGTGGTGGGGAAGGTCATGCGTGTCGTGAGGAAGGGGTGAGTCAGGGGCTAAATGCGAACGTTTAGTACTTTCCACTAATCTGGTGGAATTAATTCCAGATATGCAAGTTTGGTTTACCATTTGAAAATCAACCAGTGGATATCATCACATTAATAGAAAGGAGTTAACAGGATCTTTTCAAAGGATACAGAAAAAGGTTTTGGTAAAATTTGACACCCATTTATGATTTAGCTTTCAGCGAACTAGTTCCAGACAGAACTTCCTTAATTTAATAAAGTTTTCTATAAAAAACCTACAGATAACATCATTTATAGTGATGGAAAATTATATACAGACAGTCCCTGACTTACAATGGTTTGACTCACAATTTTAATTTTTTAGTATGCAGTGGTGCAAAAGCAATAAGCAAGCGTTCAGTAGAAAGTGTAATTCGAATTTTGGTTTTTGATATTTTCCCGGGTTCGTGATATGTGGTATGATCACTACTTTTTTATGATGTGGGGCAGCAGCAGTGGGCTGCAGCTCCCAGTCAGCTATACTGTCATGAGGGGAAACAACTAACACAGATAGGATCATTCTGTACCCTTACAACCATTCTGTTTTTCACTTTCAGTACAGTGTTCAATAAATTACATGAGATAGTCAACACTTTATTATAAAATAGGCTTTGTGTGATGATTTTGCCCAACTGTAAGCTAACGTAAGTGTTCTGAGTATGATTAAGGTAGGCTAGGCTAAGCTATATGTTCAGGAAGTTAGGTATATTAAATGCATTTTCAAGTTACAATATTTTCTTTTCTTTATTTTAGAAAGAGACGAGTGTGCAAGTGGGGGAGAGGGGCAAAGGGAAAGAGAGAGAGAGAGAGAGAGAGAGAGAGAGAGAGAGAATCTTAAGCAGGCTCTGTGCTTAGCACAGAGCCTGACACAGAACTTGATCCCATGACTTTGGAATCATGACATGAGCCAAAATCAAGAGTCAGACATTCAACCAACTGAGCCACTCAGGCGCCCCAACTTATGATAATTTGAACTTATAATGGGTTTATCAGAATGTAACTCCACTGTTAAGTTAAGGAAGATCTGTATTTTTTCTCTGAATTCTGGAACATAGAAAATATGACCACTATCACCATTTCTATTCAACACTGTAATGAAGGTTCAGGAGGCAATGCAAGAGAATAAAATACATAAATATATGAAAGGGAGAAATAAACCTATCCCCTTTTACAAATAACATGATTGTATATGTGAAAGTACCTAGAATAATCAAGTAAATTTTGGAATTAAGAAAATTTACCACTGTTGCCGAGTGTAAAGTCAAAAGGCAAATATTCTTTTTCATATATAATGGCAACAAATAATTTGAAAAAAAAATGAAAAATAAGCAGTATCATTAACATAGTATAAAAATACTTCAATATTGGGGCACCTGGTTGGCTCAGTCAGTGAAGCATGTGACTCTTGATCTTGGGGGTACAAATTCAAGCCCCACATGAAGCGTAGAGGTTACTTAAAAATAAAAGCTTACCAAAAAAATGCCTCAATTATCTAGTGGTAAATCTAACAAAAGATGCTCAAAATCTCTACTCTAAACCTAGAAAACGTTTCTGAGAAAAAACTAAAGGAGACAAATAAATGGAGTTTTATGCCATTTTCATGGATTGGAAGCCAATATTTGTAAGATGTCAATTTTCCCTACATTAGCTTCTGAATTCAATGATTATTGGAATCTAAATTACAGCATGGGATTTTTTTGGGGGAGTGGGTGGGTGGGTGGATATTGGCAAACTATTTCTAATACTTATAAGAGAATCAAAATTAGCTGGAATAGCCAAGCAATCTTCAGCAAGAAGAAAAATGTTGTAGGGATTAAACTTCCAGGTATCACACATAGTATAAAACTACATTATGTGGTATTGACATAAGGACAAGCGAATAGACCACTGAAAGAACAGCAAATGAAAAGATGGATCCATACATGTAAGATTACCATATTTTAAACAAAGATACCACCACTATTTAGTGAGAAAAATATGGTCTTTTAATGGTGCAAGAGCAATTGGATAGCTAGATGGGAAAATGAATTTTGACTTTCTGTGTCACTATACACAATTAATTTATAATGGAGAGTAGCCTTAGTGTCATCAATATAATAATAGGGTTTGTAGAAGAAAACATGCAGATATCTTCAGGACATCATGTTAGGCAAATATTTCTTTAAAAGGACACTAACAATGGGTTAAACTTCAATAAAATTAAAAACTTCTGTTTATAGAAGTTATGATTAAAAGAATGAAATGCTATGATTAAAAGAATGGAGAGGCCAACTACAGCCTTGTAGAAGATATTTTCAATATGCATATGTGCTAAAGGCTTGTATTCAAATGTATATTTTCTATTAATCAAAAAGAATAAGACAAACAACCCCATTTTTAAAAGACATGTAAAATGCTTGAACAGGAATGTCAGAGAAGAGGATGTCCAGTTGGCCAATGAGCATATGAAACAGTGCTTGTCCCATAGTCCTCTGGGAAATGCAAATAAAAACCACATGACCTACTAACTACTTCTATCTCAATTTCTACAATGTAAAATGATTAACAAAAACAAGAATTGGTGAGAATATATACACATTTCTGGTGGAAGTATAATTGGTGTTTGTTAGTATCCGCTGAAACTAACATATGCTTATTTAACAACCCTCTAATTCCACATCTTGGTTAAAAAAAATGAAAAGTGTATGATGGCCATCATGAAATATGTAAAATAATGTTAGTTGCTACTTTTTCTTAATAAGCACAAACTGGAAATTGTCTGAATTGTCACTGTTAAAATTGATAAATTGTGCTGTAATAAGACTATTGAATATCATGCAATAATAAAAAATAAAGAGTACTTGTGACATGCGCAAATACAGATTAATGAATCTCAATGTATTGGCTGAAAGTAGCTAGGTAAAAAATAGTATAAACCAAATGATTTCATTCTAAAGTTCAAGAGCAATGAAGACTCATCTATGGTGATGGAGCTAGAATACGGGTACCTCTGTGAGGAGAATATTGTTTGGAAAGTGAAATGAGAAAGCCTTCAGAAATGCTAAAAATTTTCTTTATACACGTCCCATTTTTATGGTTTACTGCATATATATTATACTTCAAGTAAGAAAAAATATGAAAACATTTGGAATAGTATAGAAGTTGGCTAGACAGGAGATAATGATGGCTTGGACCTGTGTGTGAGAAGTAGAAATGATCAGAAGTGATTATATTGAAAAATATTTGAAAGTACTATCAATAAGACTTACTGATGGATGTAATCTAGAAAATGAACGAGCAATAAAGGTGATGGCACTTTTGTTTCTTTTTTTTTTCTTTTTAGTTTACAAATGATGAGTAGTGGCATCATTATGAAAATGGGGAGGACTGAAAAAAGTTTTAGGGGAAGGGAGTAGTATGAATTTTAGGTTCATAAAATTCTGTTAAACCTCCAACTAGAGATCAGAGGTGATGTCAGGGGCTGGTGACACACATTGTAGAAATTTGGTGACTTCAACACATAGAATGGAAAGTCATAGGATAGATGTATAACATATATTGCAGAGATGAGGTTAATTATGCTATAAATATATATTGATAGATGAATAGATCAATAGAGAAGATAATGGGAGAGTAGTTAGGAACATAGGTTTTTGAATTAGAGTCTTAATTCAATCTGTCTCCCATACTCACTCGCTGTATCATATGAGAAAACTGTGTAAGTTTTCCTTGCTTTCATTTCTTTACCTGCAAAGTGTCAGCTAACAGAATCTAACAAGTAGATACAGGGTTAAGGTAGGGATGGGGTAAAGGAGACATACTTTGCCTCTTTTACATTGTAAATATTAAATTAAAACTAGCTATAGATATATATGTAAAAAAACACAAAAGCAGGTATAGGCAGTTGACAAAAGAAAAAATAATGGCCAAAAAAACTTGAAAGACTATTCACTAACACTTGCAAATAAAGTACCTGCAAAAATGCAAATAAAGCAATAATGGTGTATCATTTTCATTCTTCACATTAGTAAATTTCTGTTTGTTTATAGCAGTTTTATTCATAATTACCAAAAATGGTTGCAACCAAGAATTCCTTCAGAAAGTCAATGAATATGGGCAGCTGGGTGGCTCATTAAGCAGCTGACTCTTGATTTCAGCTCACCTCATTATCACACAGTCATGGTTTGGGAGATCAAGTCCTGTGTTGGACACTGTGCTGACTGTGGAGCCTGGTTGGGATTCTCTCTCTGCCCCTCTCCAGCTTGCATGTGTGCAAGCTTGCTCTCTCTCTCTCTCAAAATAAAGAAATAAACATTAAAAAATATTTTAAAAGGAAAGTAAATGGATAAACAAACTATAGTACATACGTTAATACAATGAAATATTATTTTAGTGATAAAAAGAAATGAGCTATCAAGCCACAAAAATACAGAGGAAATTTAGTGGGTATTGCTTCTTTAAGAAACTTAAAAGTCTGCATCAGCAAACCTTTCCAACTATATGATATTCTTTCCGGAAAAGACAAAAATGTAGAGATAGTAAAAAGATCAGTGGTTTCTAGGAGTTCAAAGGTAGGGGGAGGAAAAGATTAGTAGGTGAAATCCAGGGGAATTTTAGAGTAGTGAAAATATTCTGTATGATAACTGTAATGATAGGTTCATCACATTATGCATTTATCAAAACTCATTGAAATGTATTGCACAAAAAATAACCCTAGTGTATATTGCAGGGTTTAGTTAATAATAATTGACATTGGTTTAACAATTATAACAAATGTATTACACTAAGGCAAGATGTTAACAGAGAAAGTGAGAACAGAGGAGAGAAGTGGGATACGGGAACTCTCTGTACTATAAATCTGTCCAATTTCACGTAAACCTGAAAATGCTCTAAAAAATAAAGCCTACTAATATTTTTTTTTAAAAAAAAGAAGTCCTTTATGATCATAAAAACCAAAGCAATGTGTAGATTATTCTCCAGTTGAGTGATATTTAATCTGTAAAAAATCTATCATGAGCATCATCTGAGACCAACAATGTCCATGAAGAAGGTTAACCTTCGCAAGCTGCAAGCAGAACAAAGGTCAAGTCTTCTTGGCTAAAGATAGTATGGTGTAAGACCTAAAATTAAGGTCCCAAATTATGTGCTGTTTGGATATATGGTGACATCAGGAGGGCCTTAAATGTCCTAAGTGCAAATTCCCCTCCTTATTCTGCCCTCACAGGTAAGGACTCTAGTCAAACAAGCCTCCTAATCAAGGAGATGTGGCATAGTGCCTGCTTATCCTTGAGTAACAGGTTTCAGTTCCCTGCTGGCCTGCAGAATTATTCCAACAACCTAGTCCCTCCCACGGGAAGCAGGAGTCACCTTACCTTCTTGATACTATGAAGTCTGTTTCCTATAGCGCCTGATTATTCACTCTGTTCTTAAGTGCAACCTGTGTGGCTCTGTGTGATATGTAGTGTCTTCCTCCCTTGGTCTGTGCATATATGTAATTAATTAACTGTTACGAATCTCAGCTGTTCAGCATTGGGATTCATGTTCCACCATTTCCCAACCCTAGATGGGAATCCCTCCCTCATCAATAGGATGAATGGGAAGAGATTAAAACAGGTGGGTCTTGTACTTAAGTAAAACAGTGGGGAGAGACTAGGACCCCTAATGGGACTCCAGATACTCAAAATTCCCTCTAGGATTTGGAGAGAGGGGACAGAGGTCTGCCTGCTCTAAACATCCTGAGATTACTAATGCACAATGTGGGCACCTGCCAACTAGTAGAGTTTAGATGGCTTTTGCCACACATACGGGTAGCTGCATAGCTCTAGTAAAGGCTTGGGAATGTAAGACCACACCACGGAGCTCCAGAAGGTGTCCAACATACTTAATGCTCACAGGAATCTCAGTGTACATATATGGATGAATGAGGTTCAACTGATGGTTCTCTCCCTTATAAAGACTACTTTCATAGCTTCTTTCTGATGTGAGTCATTCCCTGCATTCCTAAGGCCTTTCTTCAATGTGAATTTTCTGATACTGAAAAAAGTTAAGCCTTTGGCTGAAGGTGTTCCCCACATTCAGTGCACTTATAAGGCCTGTCTGGGCTGTGAATTTTCTGGTGTTGAATCAGGAACACACATTTGGCTAAAGTCTGCGCATAGGATCTTTCTCTATTGTAAATATTTTGGTGTCAAATGAGGTTGGACCTTTTGCTAAATCATATCCAATATTCACTTCATTCAAAGGACCTTGTTGCAGGATGAACTCTCCAGTGTTGAATTGGGTTAGGGATGTGGCTGAAGAACTTCCCACACTCACCCCATTTTCCATTGTGAATGCTTTCATGTTTAATGAGGCTGGAGATTTTGTATTAACAAAAAAGTTGCTGCATTAAAAATGCCTTTCTCCAGGGAGAATCCTCCAGTGTTCAATAAGTCTGGAGTTGTAGATAAAGGATTTTCCCCATTTGCTACAGTCAAAAGTCTTTCCTCCAGTGTGAACACTTTGATATTGAATAAGATAGAAGCACTGGCCAAAGAAATTCCCACAACTGCTGCACTTGTAAGGTGTTTCTCCAGTGTGAAATACCAATGTATGATTTATGGTGTATGGATTTATGGTTAAATAATTCTTGCATTCACCACATTTGTAAGGGTTTTATCTAGTGTATATTCTCTAGTGCTGAATAAGCACTGTGATTAAAGTCACTGCCATACTAAGTGCATTTGTAATGCCTATGTTCAGTGTGAAAGGTCTCCTCCCATTCGGTGGTCCTGTGTGGCTTTCCATCCCTCACCTGATGTTTGAGAAGACCTGAATTAGGGAATGCTTCTCACCGTCCCCATATATGAAGGACTTCTATGAAACATGTAGACTCTATAGTTCTTCCAGTTTGAGATTCTGAACTTCTGAAGGGTTTCTCTCCACTGGGTAGTTTCTAGTGTGATGAAGGTTTACACTAAATCAGAAACATCTCCCACATATCCAATACATTATGACTGCCATCTGAACACACAGTTGGAAAATACCTTTCAAGAGAAGACCACACATTGCTGGAGCGAACCTTCTGGTTTGACTTTATCTGCCTTGGGAGCATTGACCTGTGCCTTTCTATATACAAAAACATTCTGCTTAGAAGGTGCTTCTTCAGCGTTTACACCAAAAACCATGTCAGCGCCACCCCCCCGCCCCCAGCCCTTCTTGCTATTGTTGGAATCATGTGTGATTGATCAGGTACTACATTAGTCTCACAGGGTTGCCATTACAAAATACCACAGACTGGGTGACGGAAACAACAGAAATTTATTTACTCACAGTTCTGGAGGCTAGAAGTCCAAAATTAAGGTTCTGGCAGGTTTGGTTTCTCCTGAGGCTTCTCTCCTTGATTTGCAGACAGCCACCTTTTTGATGTGTGTTCACATGGCTTTTCCTCTTTGTACATGCAACACTGATATCCTTTCCTCTTCCTGTAAGGGCATTGGTCATGTTGGATTAGAGCTCCATCCTTACAACCTAATTTAACTTTATTTATTTTCTAAAGGACCCACCTCCAAATACAGTTACAATGGGAATTAGGGCTAGAGCATACGAATTTTGCAGGGACACAATTTAACCCATAATGGGTGCCAAGAGCTCTCCTCTCTTCTCCAGTGGATAATTTCTGGGATGTAGAAGATGCAAGTCTTCTTAATTGTTGCTAAGTACTTCTTCAATCATAAAAAACAAAAAGCAGCCAAAATGACCACCACTATAGGGTTGGGGGTTTTTAAGATAGGATTTTCATGGGAAAGGGAAAACATGCTCCATATACAGTTACGAAGAATATAAAATCTAAATATTTTCCTGAAGATCAACTTGGCAAAATGTATCAAATTTCACAATTTTTTACTTTTTGAGTCAAAATAGTAATTACATTTCCAGGAATCTATTTCCAAAAACACCTAATGGACATGCCCAAAGATTTGCTGTTTTTCTACTTTCCTATATATAACTTGCAATTGGATACATAAAATATATGTAGGAATACATTTTGATAAGCAAATTGTTATATATCTCATATATCTCATTCTGGAATATCATTATTTGAAATTCTCAATATAATAATAGCTTTTGGGGGAAATAAAAGGAATGGTATGTTAAAAGTAAATGTTGTAATATGCCCTAAGTTATCTACACGTTAAAAAATATGCATTTTAGAGAGGTAAAAATTTGTGTTTGTAGTAGAATGTCCATAAAGAGGAACTGTTGTTGTTGTTGTTGTTGTTGTTGTTAAGCAAATTAGTAATCGTGGTCAAATTGAGTAGGAAGATCAAGTCATTTTTTTTAACACAGACACTTTTGTTTTAGAAAAAATATGAAAATATCTACAAAAAAGTAAGATAATCACCCACCTAATATAGGAACAATAATTTCAAATGTAGATACTGTGGATTGAGATATAAAGTATAATGCAAATTGGGTTTATATCTAGCCAAACTGTGTCCTTAAAGAATTAGAGGAAAATATACTCCTAAATATTTAGCTATTGAATTGCTTTTTCCCACATGGTTTTATTTTAGACAGAACAACACAAGATTTCAGGAAACATATTGAAAACTATGAGGCTTGCTTTGTCTGTGCCAAAGGAGGGGGAAAAAAAGTCAGAGCACATCCTGTGAGTGAGGGTGGGGGTTTCCCCTGAAGGAAATGGCCCTTCCCACTGTCCTTCCTGCTATGGAGAGAATGGGTGTTTTTTGGAAAACAGGGAGAGAAAAAACTCTTTCCACTGTCTAAGGCCAAAAGGTTGAGAGTCTTTGTGGTAAATGGGTCCAGAGAGTTTCCTTAGCAATGTGTGGGAGTAATAACTAGTTATCTGACACATGGAAGTGATCAGGAGATAGAGTGGCCCTCCGTCTGGCTCAAGGTCCTTTCAATTCAAAGAGTTACCCCTGATATTGTGAATGAAATACCTTCCTCTTTCTGATTATTAAGATCAATTACTCCTGCTAGGATGGAGACTCCTTTCCTTGACTGCTGTCAGTGGTCTGCTGGTAAACGTTTAACAGCCAATTCTGGGGGTAGGGGTGGGGAGCCTTGATTTGTAGCATTTGCAGTTTCTATGGTGTAACTACTCCCCTTTTGGCTAATTTCAAGCTACTAATGCTGAGTTACATGTTGAGAAGGGATGCACATAATTGGTTCTGGCAGCCAGTACGAGCTTGCTGGTCTCCTGGCGTGAGAAGTTTGAAGTGATACAGCAGCAGCTATAGCTTAACATTGAATAGGAATATTGCTGTGCCCTATTGTAGATGCATTTTATTTCTGATAATCATGATCTCTGAGCTCACATAATAAAATTTGCAGGGACAACTTCCCAAGTGAGTCACAGAGAATGATGATAAGCTGGGTTCCTTCTTCTATCCCATAGTTCCTGGACCTACATACTCCACCTATTGGGGATGCAGCACCATATAATGTTTATTGATTTGGGGTACATACTGAAACTTAGAAGATGGTTCCCTATGCTTGCAGTATCTTATCTCCAGGTTTGTATTTTAAGGGTGTTGTCAGAAGGTCATCCAATTGATCTAAAATGCTGTCAGTGTATTTGAGAGAACCAGAGGATCCCCTCTTCATGTGCCCACTATTGTATCTCTTTTGCCATTCAGTTTGACCAAGAAAGGCTTAATATTCCTTTCAGCTTGATTAAACCTTAGAAAGCCTCTAGGCCTTGACCTCCCTTTTCTTGATAGCATTCCCATTAGAAAATTTATATATTCTTCCTATATGCCTTTGACATGTAAATGTTTTAAAAAGCCTCTTATCGGTTTTACAATCCAGGAAAATCTTTCTCCTGGAGTCACTCTTTGAAATGTAGTCATCAGGAAAGGTAGGACCTGTATCTCCCAGATTCTGTGGGAGAGTAGGAGACTAACTTCCGTGAACACCAATTAGCAAACACAGATGGCTAATCACAGAGAAAAACATTTGCAAACTCAATAACTCACTGTGTTCCACACATCCCATTGATCACCCTCCCAGATACCATCCTCTGGTACTTTTCCACTAGCTTATCCCAGCACTTAGAAAACCTCCTGTCTTTTATTTCAACAGAATTGAGTTCAGACTGAGCTTTGGCTTCTCTATTCTATTGCAGCCTTGAAGCAAGTCTTCTTTGACTATTTAACTAGGTTCAATGATTAATTCAGTTTGGCAATTTTTGCTGTGACGGGTCTTTTGGTCTGAGGTGATATTTTGTGAAATGCTGAGTAGGGGGGCCTAATACTATAAACTTTTGGATATTGGGGCTATCTGAGGCCCTGGAGGCAGGAAAGGCATACAATACATGGAAAAAAATGGATCCTTGTTCTTTCCAGGATTGAAGGAGTCCTGTATAAGTCCACCTACCACCAATAGTCTGGTACTTGCCTCAAGCGATAATGCTATATTTGAGTTTCAACTTTTGTCCTTACAGTTAGCACATTAGATGCCGAGCAGTTATAGGAGTTATCTTGGCCTTATGGATGGGACCCCATGTTATTGACCCCTAACATAGCCTTTATCACTGCCATCATAGTTACATGAGTACATTAGGACAGTTATAGGGATGGTTGATCGCAAAGACGAGTTCAGGCTGTTGTCTACTTGTTTGTTTAATGTCTCTCCTCTGTATTAATGTCTCTGGTGGGTATTAATACATGATACAAAGATCTTCATACTCAGTTCTCACCCATATATGCGTGTTCACAGATTTCCTTTCCATAATTTTTTTCCTCTAGATATCCGACCCATTAACAAAGCTGTTTGCAAATGCTAATGAATCTATATTTATTCTTACCTTGGGACAGTTTTCTTTCCATACAAAGTAGATAACCAGGGGCTGTGGCCAAAGCTCTGTTCATTTGATAGATATCTCCTCACCACTCCCTTTCAATTGACTTTCTTAAGTGGATAGCTGTAATGCATCTTTGGGTTGACCCATATTTTGGACCAACCTATCTATAAACCAAACTAGAACTTTTCCTTCCTCTTTCAACTAGTCATAGGGAATCCTCATGCCACTCTAAATGTAGGCTGAGGGACAGTCTCTAGCATAGTGGCTATAGGTAACATGGAGTCCTGAGCACCCTGCAATGCATATCTCTCTCTCTTTCTCTCTCTCTCACCCGAGAGAGAGAGAGAGATGCATTGCAGGGTGCTCAGAAGTCCATGTTGTATAGGGACTATAGATATAGATATGGATATTGATATAGATATAGATATAGATATAGATATATGGTGAGAGAGAGAGAGAGAGAAGATATATATATATATATATATAGAGAGAGAGAGAGAGAGAGAGAGAGAGAGAGAAGAGAAAGAAAGAAAAAAGAAAGAAAGAAAGAAAGAAAGAAAGAAAGAAAGAAAGAAAAGAAGAAGGGAAGGAAGGAAGGAAGAAAGGTAGGAAGGAAGGAAGAAGTCGATTTATTCTAAGGAAGTGGTCCATGGGATTGTGGTCTCTAGCAGTCCAAAATCCACAGGACAGGACAGCCAGCTAGAAACTTAGGCAAAATGCAAAGTCAGTCTTGAGTCTGAAATCCATAGGTGATACCAGCAGTCTGGAAGTTCAAACAGGATTTCTGTATTACAGTCTTGAGACAGAATTCCTTTTTCTGTAGGAAACCTCAGTTTTTACTCTTATGGCTTTCAACTGATTGCATGAGATATACCTACATCATGGAGGGTAATGTTCTTAATTACATTTTTTAAATGTATTTAAATTTAATGTATTTAAATATGTTAAATTAAATTTAAATTTAAATTACTGTTTTTAAACACAAAATGCCTTCATAGCAACATTTACAGTTGTGTTTAACAAAACTGGGCACCATAGCCTAACCAAGTTGACACATAAAGTTAACCTCATTGTATTTATCTCCTTGTAGTAGAAAATATGATTTTATTTATTTATTTAATTTTTCATGCTCTCATGCATTTGGACAGTTTTCATCTAATAATACAGGGAACATCTCATTATATTGGTTCCCAAAGGCTTCTGGTGGAAGTCTTTTATTTTTTGTTATATAGGCCATTATTAATTTGTCCTGCCTAGGATTTAGTGGAGGTTATAAGCATCATTATCAAGTGAAGATAAATGTTTCACTAACTGGTAAAGTCTTAAGAAGACAAGTTCAACAAGCATCAAAATTATTTTAGGCATTATTAAGGCTAATAAATAGTTTTTTAGATAGTGATATTCAAGTTAATGATCAGGGAATTCAAAAATCTCTTACTTTTAATCCATACCTGATTTAAAACATGTTTTTGTTGACCACATACTCTGAGGAAGGCCATTGTGCTAAGTGTAGTAGGGTTTTCAAAATTTCATGGCAATAAATTCTTGTCCCCAAGAAGGGGAAATTTAAAACACTGAAGTGTACATTAAAAGTTGATGTTGCTACAGTATTTAAAAAATGCAAAAAATAGAATTAGGATCAGTCCTATTCCTACTACAGTAAATCAGAATGCACATCTTCAGTAAACATCCTTACCTTGACTTTTCCCCACTGAGATGCTATTCGATTCGGTTAAGGTAACATCCTCCCTAAAAGTAGTAAGCAATAAACTGAGCTTTTTCTCATCAACAATTTACTCCAGTAACAAAACATTAAGTTTAAAAGGATTTATAATAAGGTGGGGAAAAAGTGATTAAAAATAAACCAAAGTCATTTCAACTCAAAATTTTAAAGCTGTTATTTATTTTAAACACAGTTGATGTAATTAACTCCCCTTCACCTCTCTCCCCCACTCCAAAGAGCAGCTCTTAGATTTCATTAAGAATCTAATGCAGATTTTTTCTGTTTTAAGTTGAGACCCAGATCTTATCTGTACCTGGTGGGGTCCTGTTTGCTAATTAGTCTTTTTACATGCAAATCATTTCTAGCTTCTAACATCAACATTTCTAGCTTCATTATTGGGAAAGGCAAATTTTTGTAGCAGTGGATGGGGTGGCAATAGAATTAACATTTAACTTTTATTTTGTCAGGCAGATCTTGCAAATTCCTAGGTCTGATGAACAAGTAGGACGTTGCATGTATATCTGGAAGACAGAAATCAATTCCACATGCCTAGGATATAAACAACCAACTTTGGATGCAAAGAACATCAAGTGAAGGCTTCAAAAGGTGTAATTTAAGGAGCATTTTTAGTTTCCTAATTACTTTATTGAACTTTTAACTTCCTTCTTAAGTAAAGATTGTTTCTTGTTACAAATGGCTTTCATTAGGAGACATATCCTTTTTACCTCCTGTTCTTGGGAAAAACACTTTTCTTCTGAGTAAATTGGCAGGAAAGAGAACACGGAAAACTGTTGTATTGGAGGATGAGTCAAGGCCTTGGCTTTATGTAGTTGATTTACATTAGTACTTGAAAACTGTACAAGAACCTTAATAATCTGCTTACGTTTTCATTAATTACTGACATTCTACTTTAGCTCAGCTATGTTTGTGATAGTTCATAATCACTATACTCCAGCATCTTCTTCCTTCTGGCATACTGCTAATTTTAATTTTTCATATATTCTTGATGGAAAGGAAACACTTTTTCATGCACTCCCATGGCAATATCTCACAGTAAAGGATAAAGGACAATAAGAAATAGTGTTAATTTGCGTAAGAGTGATGTAATACTGTGTCTTTCTTTAGATAAATTATCCAAGGAAAATTTACTGAAATATGATAGGACCAAGCTAATTAAAAAATATTATTTTGGAATTGTGAGTTACTTCTAAGATGGGTATTAACAAAATTTTGGACTTAGGCAGCTGCTGCTTTGCACACTCCATCCCTAATCGCTCTTTACCTATTCTTTATTCCGCCAGACCCTCATACACATATACTATTGGTGAAACCATCATGCAGATAGTCAATATTCTTCCTGCATTAGTCATTGTTAGTCTCCTAATGTCAGTCTGTGCATCTCCTAGAACTCTGAGAGAGCTCTGAGTGATGTTTGGTGAAACATCATGTTTTAATGGTAGCAGCTCTTAGTGGACTGTGCTTTTCATCCATCAGCATGACTATTCTACTTGCAAAGGCAAATTATCTGCCCTGGGTAAAATGCTGTTCCCTCTTAATTCATCAACAAATACCATATATGCTGTTTGAAAAGTTTACTATTAGGCCTAAAAACATTTCAATGTCTTCCCTTTCTTAAAATTTTAAAATCCTCACAAGCCTTGCCAGACCTGCCTGATTTGGCTCCTGACCTCCTCTCTAAATTTGTCTTTTACTTTCATTCCCTCATCACTTTACTGAGATATAATTGACATCCAATAAATGCACATAGTTGAAGCTTACAATTCAATGTTTGGACATGCTTAGATCAAGGAAACTATATCATCATCATCAAGATAATAAACTTATATAGCACTTTCTGAAGTTTCTTAATGTTGTTTTATAATCCCTTCCTCCCAACCTAACTCTTTTCCCTCCCTGGGAAACCAGTGATCAGCTTTCTGTCATGAATAATGTTTACATTTCAGAGTTTTATATAAATGGAATAATACAATGTGTATTCTTTTTTATCTGACTTCTTTAGCTTAATTATTTTGAGAGCCATCCATGTTAATTATTACCAGTAGTTCACTTCTTATGATTGCTAAATTGGATTCCATTGTATGGAAATGCCATATTTATTTGCTTACCTGTTGATGGACTTTTGTTGTTTTTAGCTTTTGACTGTTTCAAATAAATTGATATAAATATTTGTGCATAAGTCTTCGTATAGACATACCTTCCTTTTTGGGAGCATACTTGGGAGTAAAATGTTAGGATAAATATGATAAGTGCCTGCTTAGCCATTTAACCTGCCAGGGTGGTTATATCATTTTGTATGTCTAACAATTGTGCACGAGAGTTTTACTTTCTTCACATTTCACCAACACCTGATATAGTCGGTGTTTTAAATTTAACATTGTTACAAGTTTGTAGTGGTATCTTATTATAGTTTTAATATTTTTCTTTAATTACTAATGATGATGAGCATCTTTTTATATACTTATTTGAAATCCAATATATATTTTTGATGAGATGTCTGTTTAAAGTTTTATCCATTTTTTTTAGTTTAGTTTTTTTTCATTTGTTTTCTATGGTTTTTGCTTGGTTTTAAGTGCTCTCTAAATATTCTGGATACAAGTCGTTTATCAGATCTGTGCTTTGCAAATAGTTTTTACCAGTTTGTAGCTTACCTTGTCATTCTTCTACCAGTATCTTTGAAAGAACAGAAACTTTCAATTTTAATAGAAGTCCAGTTTATTATTTTTCTTTTATCAATTTTTTTGTTTGTTTTGAGAGAAAGAGAGAGAGAGAGAGAGAGAGAGAGAGAGAGAATCTTAAGCAGGCTCCACACTCATCATAGGCCCAACATGGAGCTCCATCCCACAACCCTGGGATCATGATCTGAGCCAAAATCAAGAGGTGGACACTCAACCAACTGGACCACCCAGGCGCCCTATAGATTTTGTTTTTTATATCACACTTAAGAAATCTTTCCCTATCCCAAAGTCACAAATATTTTCTTCTATGGTTTTATAGTTTTAGGTTTTATACTTAGGTCTAGGATCAATTTTGAGTTAATTTATATATCCGGTGCAAGGTATTGATCAAAATCTACTTTTTGCATATGGATGTTCAATCATTTCAGTATAATTTGTTGAAAGACTATCCTTTCTCTACTGAATTGTCATTGGATTTTGTCAAATATCATTTATCTTACACCTGTGAATATAGTTCTGGACTCTATATTCAGTTCCATTGATTTATTTATCTATCTTGATGCAAATACCATGCTATATTGATTACTGTAGTTTTATTTTGTCTTAAAATCAGGTAGTACTAGCCAGCCCTCGGGCTTTGTTCTTGTTTGGCTAAGTTGTTTTGCACATTCTTTGTTTGTTTATTTTGAGAGAGAAACAGCACAAGTGAGGGAGGGGCAGAGAGAGAGGAGAGAGAGAATCCCAAGCAGGCTCTGGGCTGCCAGCACAGAGCCTAATGTGAGGCTTGAATTCACAAAACCGCGAGACCATGACCTGAGCCAAAACCAAGAGTCATAAGCTTAACCGACTGAGCCACCCAGGCACCCCTGTTTTGCCTATTCTAGGTTTTTGAATTTCATTAAAAATTTTAGTCAGATTGTAAATTGCTTTAAAAAGTTGTCATTTTTTTTTGTTTTATTGAGTTATAATTTACATAACATAAAATTCACACATTTTATGTGTGTAAATGAAAAAGTTTAAATACATTTATAGAGTTGGGTAACCATCAAAATTAAGTTTTAAAATATGTTCAGTACCCCCAAAATATTCTTATCTGTTTGCATTTAATTTCCTTTCCCACCACCAGCTGTCAGCAGCCACTATTTTTTTGTTTTGTTTTGTTTTATTTTGTTTTGTTTTGTTTTGTTTTATGTTTCTCTAGATGTGCCTTTTCTGGACACTTTATATGAATGGAATCATACAATATGTTATGTTTCATCTAACTTCTTTTACTTTATCAGTATATAATTCATTTTTATTGTTGAATAGTGTTACATTGTAAGGATAACCAGATATAGTTTATCCATTAATCTGTAAGTGGACATTTGGGTTGTTTCCAATTTTTAGCATCGTTTAAGGATACTATATGAATATTTGCATGCAAGTCTTCACGTGGACATACAGTTTCACTCTCTTGGGTAAATTTCTAGGAATGTAATTGTTAGGTCATTGGCTACCTTAACTTTTAAAAAAGTTTTTTTTATAAAAATGAAAGAAAGGTTTCACTTTTCAGAGCATTTTTAGGTTCAGAGCAAAATTGAGCACAAAATATACAGGAATTCTTATAAATTCCCTATGCCCACAGATGCACAACCTCCCCCACTATCAGCATCCTTCACTACAGGGAACATTTGTTATAATTGATGAACCTACATTGATCCATTATTGTCACCCAAAGTCTGTAGTTTATATTGGGTTCCTTTTTGATGTTGTAAGTTTTTTGGGTTTTGAGAAATGTACAGTGACATATATCCACCAGTATAGTATCATATGAAGTATTTTCAGTGCCCTAAATATCCTCTGTGCTCGGCCTATTCATTGCTGTCTCTCTCCTAATCTCTGGCAACCACTTATCTTTTTACTTTCACCATGGTTTCTCCTTATCAGGATGTCCTATAGTCAGAATCATGCAGTATGTAGTCTTTTCAGATTGGTTTCTTACACTTAGTAATATGCATGTAAGCTTCTTCTATATCTTTTCATGGTTTGATAGTTCATTTGCTTTTATCACTGAATAATAGTGTACTGTCTGGATGTACCAGTTTGTTTATCCATTCATCTACTGAAGGGCATCTTTATTGTTCCAAGTTTTGGCACTTAAGAAAAAAACTACTATAAACAGCTGTGTCCATGTTTTTGTGTGGACATAAGTTTTCAAGTTTTCAACTCATTTGGGTAAATACCAAGAAATGTGACACTGGATTGTATGGTAAGAGGGTAATTTGATTTTAATTATTAATTAAATTAATTAATTTAATTAAGAATTTATTAAATTCTTAAGAATTTATTAAATTTTTTAAATTAAGAATTAATTAATTTAATTTTAAATTAAATTAATTAATTTAATTAAGAAACCACCAAACTTTCATCCAAAGTGTCTGTACCATCATCAGCAACGAATGAGAATTCCTGTTGCTCCACATGTCTGTCAATTTTTAGTGAAGTTTACAGATTTTGGCCATTCTAATAGGTATTTAATGGTAACTTATTATTGTTTTAATTATCAATTCCCTACTAACATATGATGTGGAGAATCTTTTCAGATGCTTACATGTCATCTGTATATCTTCTTTTGTGAGATGTCTGATCAGGTCTCTTGCCCACTTTTAAATCAGGTTTTTAATTTTCTTATTGTTGAGCTTTGAGGTCTTTGCATATTTTGGATAACAGTCTTTAATCAGACATTTCTTTTGCAAATATGAGACACATCTCATTCTTTTGATAACATCACTTGCAGAGTAAGGTTTTTTCTTTCATGAACTGTGACTTTGTTGTTGTATCTAAAAAGTCATTGTTGTACTCAAGGTCACTTAAATTTTTCTTAGGTAATCTTTAGGAGTTTTATAGTGTCATGTTTTCTGTTTAGGCCTGAGATCCATTTTGATTTAATTTTAATGAAGGGTGTTGGTCTGTGTCTGGATTCATTAAAAAAAATGTTTAATTTGTCTGGTTTCACAAGTTCATAGCTGGAGAAATTTACTTTGGGATGAATTGTAGTTTGAATGTCACTTATAACTGATTTAGATTATATTTAAATGAGACTGTATATGAATTGATACTGAAATGAGTTAAGACTTGAAAGGCTATTGGGATAGAATGAATGTATTTTGCATTTGAGAAAACCAGGAATTTTGGGGGGCCAAGGGGTGGACTGATTTGGATTGAATTGTGTCCCTCAAAATACATATGTTGAAGTCCTATCTTCCAATGTGTGATAGTATTTGGAGACAGGTTTTTGGGAGGTAATTAGGGTTAGATTAGGTCATGAAAGCAGGTCTTTCAATATGGGATTTATGCCCTTGTTGTATCTCTCTCCCTCTGTGAGTGTACACTGAGGAGTAGCCATGTGAGCAAACAGTGAGATGGCACCTGTCTACAAGTCAGGAGAGGAATCCACACCAGAACCCAAATCCACTGGCACCCTAATCTTAGACTTCCAGCCTCTAGAACTATGAGAAACTAAATTTCTGTTGTTTAAGCCATCCAGTGATTGGTATTTTGTTTTGACAGCCTGAACTAAGATACCATCCATTTGTGAGGCATTATCTTCCCATAATCAGAGGATTGATCTAATGATTAAGCTCATAGTCCACTCCCCTACCCTGTTCTGTTTCTATTGCAGTAGTCAGGACCCTCTTGATTTTTATAGATAGAAACTCAATACACACACACACACACACACACACACACGTAAAGCAACAAAAGAACCATGGGGCGCCTGGGTGGCGCAGTCGGTTAAGCGTCCGACTTCAGCCAGGTCACGATTTCGCGGTCCGTGAGTTCGAGCCCTGCGTCAGGCTCTGGGCTGATGGCTCAGAGCCTGGAGCCTGTTTCCGATTCTGTGTCTCCCTCTCTCTCTGCCCCTCCCCCATTCATGCTCTGTCTCTCTCTGTCCCAAAAATAAATAAACGTTGAAAAAAAAAATTAAAAAAAAAAAAAGAACCAACTGGCTTCTGTAACTGGGAAGTCTTAGGGAAGGCTGAATCATGAGGTTAAAAATATTATTAGAATTCCATCTCAGCCCTGCATAAATCTAATAGCCTATGCTTGGAGACACTCCTCTATGTAGAAGCAAGATGGGTACAGGGCAAGTCATAGTTTCATATTTCCTGCTGAGCAGTATCATCCCTGTTGCCATCTACATCTCCCCCACATCATAACAAAGATACCCTAACTACATTTTCCTGAGCTCCTTATTGGCAGAGTTTCCTGTTTGACTTTAACAATGAGTGGCACATTTTGAGGAGACATGAAAATTCTAAGAGAAGGAGAAGCCGTTATTCTCCAGCTGTAGACAGGTGTGTGGGCAGTGGGTCTATAGACATGAGTTTTACCATCAACTTCCAGGTATCCTGTTAGAATCGCCCATATTGATGCTGCCACCATCTGAAATGACTGGAAAGCATTTTTGTAAATTTTGTATTTCTAATTTTCATGAAATCTACCACTGGCCTTTCTGATCTTTATTTTCCAGCCCTTCCTAGGGCTGTATAAGCCTCTGATAACCCACATCAGGGCCCTTGCTGCTTGAAGTGCTTAGGAAAGAATCTGCTTTCCTATCAGAATATAAATGATACAGTAAGAACAATGCATCCTTATAGCTGTTTCTCTCAAAGAATAAGAAAATGACCCTCTTTTAGTATCCATATCAATTTCTTCAAATAAACATCAATTGTATTAATTATGTTATTTGCCCATACGTGCAAAAAATCACTGTGTTTAGGCTCAGCCTTAGGAAGTTCTTTATCCTTACAGCGTGGATGATGGGACCTTTTGACTGTCAGACAACAGAGTCACAAAGAATGGAAAAGTGGAAGTTTCTAGAAGATAGGAATAGAAATGATATTAGAAGGGCAAGATATATAGCATTTTGATCCACACAAAATAGCTATGCTACCACACATTTATTGTTTTGCCTTTTATAAAAAGTGGAATAAACTGTATTGTCCAATGAAGGGACATGGTACTTATTGAAGTCAGAGATTTCAAAATTCTGTTCGCATTCATCTTCAAAAAGAGTAGTTACATTCAGTTTAATTCACTGAATTATACCTATCAATTCACTGGCACAATTATGAAGGCAGAGAAACATCACATAACTGACAAATAAGAACTGTAATCTTTCATCTCTCTAACAGAGTTTAATACTCTTTTTTCACCTTAGCAACTAATTAATAATTTCAACCACTTACAGAATTTTTATATACAGAAATGATGCACTTATTACAAACATAGTATCTTCCTACACATTCCTTTATACATTTTGAACTTTTAAAACTTGAGCTATATCAAATTACAAGAAATTGAGAAATAATGGAAGTGGTATGCTATTTCTCTTTTTATATTATAGAATATTCTAGACATATAAAATCCACTAATGATGTTTTAGGGTAAAGCTACAGAGTTCTTATAAAGACACAAAACCAAATGATACAAGCAAGTAGAAGTTTGTTTCTTCCTCTTATATTACTATTGCAAAGCAGCTGTTAAAAATTGGTAGTTCTCCTTACATTCATGGAGAAGGTCTTCAATTATTCCTTCATTTTGTGTCTTATGGTATCATTCTAATTTTCTTGTTTGAGACTGGCCAATGCCATGTGTTGGTTGAAGCCCATCGTAAAAGAAAGATGTGAATCATGGAGGAGACATACCTGTCTCTTTTTTAAATTGAGGTATAATTGACATACATTATATTAATGTCAGGTATGAAATACAATGATTCAACACTTGTATATACTGCAAAATGAATGTCACAATAAATCTAGTTACCATCTGTCACCACACAAAGATATAAGACTTTTTACTGTTGTAGTGAGAACATATAAGATTTAGTCTCATAGCAGCATTCAAATATATAGTACAGTATTATTGAATATAGTCCATATGGCCTATATTATTATATTTACATGATTATTTTATAACTGGAAATTCATACCTCTTGACCCCATTTACCCATTTTGCTCACTCCTAAAACCCCATTCCCCTAAGGCACCCACCAATCTGTTACCTGTACCTTTAAGGTTTAGTTTAGTTTGTTCATTTGTTTTATATTTGAGATTTCATGTATAAGTGAAGTCATACAATATTGTTGTTCACTGTCTGACTTACTGCACCTAGCACAATACCTTCAAGGTCCATCCATGATGGACCTTGCAAATGGCAAGACTTCATTCTTTTTATGATTCAGTATTCCATTGTGTGTGTGTGTGTGTGTGTGTGTGTACACCGTTCATTCATCAGTAGATGTTTCAGTTATTTCCATATTTTGGCTATTGTAAATAATGTGCAGTAAACTTAGGGGTGCATATATCTTATCAAACTTTGGTTTTATTTTTCTGGATAAATACCCAGAAGTAGAATTGCTGGATCATATGGTAGTTCTATTTTTTTTTTAATGTTCATTTTGAAGGAGGGGGTAGGGGCAGAGAATGAGAATCCCAAACAGCCTTCCCACTGTCAGCGCAGAGCCTGACATGGACTGTGCTCCATTTGAGGAACCCTGAGATCACCACCTGAGCCGAAATCAAGAGTCACACGCTTAACCGAGGGAGCCACCTAGGCGCCCCTGGTAGTTCTATGTATCCATACTATCCAACATTCATTCATTAGTTTATTTAGAACTACACTGTATGATTAGGGGCTTGATTGAGGGGATTACCTTCTAAGCTTACTTCTGATTCATATCAGATATAAATGCAAATTGAAAAGAAAAATAATAGAAATTATATTTGCTGACTATATTAGAATGTGAATGAGTGAATTTTCTTAGCAATAAGAGACGCACATGCCTCTTCACCTGGAACAATTTTGGATAGCGATATAACCATCACGGCCCAAAGTTTCCTCCCGATCCCTGTATTGCTACTATTTGTGTATTAGAGAAGGACTTAGCATAAAATCTATCTTCTATGCAAAGTTTAACTATACAATACAGTATTGTTACCTATAGGCATGCTGTAGATTAGATCTCCAGAACTGATATATCTTGCATAACTGATACTTTGTATTCTTTGACCAGCATCTCCTTATTCTCCCTTCTCCCAGCCCCTGGTAACCATCTTTCTACTCTCTGCTTAAGTTTACTTTTTCAAATTCCACATGTAAGTGAAATGATACATACAATAATGTCTCCAGGCCTATCCATGGTATCATAAATCAGACTTTCCTTCTTTTTTAAGGCTAAATATTATTTCATTTTATGTATATACCACATTTTCTTTATCCATTCATCTGTTGATGGGCATTTAGGTGGTTTGTTGGCTATTGTGAATAGTGCTTCAATGAACATGGGAGTGCACATAGCTCTTCAAGATAGTGATTTCATTTCCTTCTGATAAATACTCAGCAGCAGGATTGCTGGATTATATGGTAGTTCCAGTTTTAATTTTTTTAAGAACCTCCATATGTTTTCCATAAACTGTACCAATTTGCATTCCCACTAACAGTGTATCAGTATTCCCTTTTCTCCCCATATTCAGCAACACTTGTAATTTTTTTTTTAAATACTAGCCATCTCAACAGTTGTGATGTGATATATCAGTGTATTTGATTTGCATTTCTCTGAGGATTAGTGTACATATACATGTACACCATTTATTTGTCTTCTTTGGAGAAATATCTCTCTAGTCCTTTGCCCATTCTTCAAAATGGGTTGTTTATTTATTTATTTATTTATCATTATTATTTTTGCTATTGAGTTATAGGAGTTCCTTATATTTTTTAGGTATTAATCGCTTATCAGGTATATATGACTTGCAAATATCTCCCATTTTGTAGGTTGCCTTCTCATTTTGTTGATTTTTTTCATTTGTTTTGCAGAAGGTTTTTAGTTTCTTTGTTTTTACTTTTATTGCCCCTATGTTTTGGTGTCACTCAAAATATCTTTGTCAAAACCAGTGTCAAAGAGCTTTTTGCCTGTGTTCACTGCTAGGAGTTTTAAGAGTTCAGGTTTTATGCTAAACCCTAATCTAATTTGAGTTTTTGTGTGATATAACTTCTCTGCCATCCAGTGGGTTCCACTAAATCTTCTGCAGCTCATGTCCATGTTTGTTCCTCCTTAAATACTTTTTCTCATATATTATGTCATACAGAGTTTTGTTATATACTACAGTTATTTTATCAATTTACTAATTATTTCTATTAAGCTTCCCCATTAAATAACTGAGAGTTGTAGCTCTAGTTGGTCCAGTACAATGCTACAATATTTCTTACAATTTTATTTTTCCCCTAAACTACAGATTCTTAATGGGTGGCTTGGGTATATGTCAAATTCTTTCAAATGCATCAATGGATAAGAACAACACTTAAGAGGGAGTGTTAATCCCTCCCCCTGATTTTTATGTATTATTTTGAAAGAAAGGACCATAGCACTCCTTGCTGAGTGCAGAGCCTTCTTAAGTCTCTCTCTCTCTTCCTCTGCCCCTGCCCCTCCCCTGCTCAGGGACACTCTCGTTCTCTCTCTCTCTCTCTTTCTCAAAAAAGCACTCCAGGTGGTTCCAGTGTGCAGTCAAAGATTGAGAAGCACTGCTTTAGATTCTCACTGTAATTTTTGTTTCTTATGTTCTTTATACTCTTAACCATTGCTTTATCATTCTTGTTTATAAGGGAGGATTGTTGGGCAGAAAGTAGGCTCCCTCTAGGGCATCAAAAGTGTTCTTACAACAATTTAATACTCTAATTTTTTAAACTATTTTCCTTATAATGCCTTTAATGTAAAATTATTCTATATTAGTAGTCACTCCCAAGCAATGAGCAGATGTGGGTATGACCTAAACAGAGATAGAAAGAAAGAATCTATTTCTTTTATGTAGAGGTCAAAAAGCCCTATGGCAGGTAAATAATGCCTTCATGGTTATGACATAGAAAAATTCTCAAGATAAAATGACCTTTCAAGTGGTAGAAAATGACCTTTTGGAGAAAATTTCCCGAGTACTGTTTAGAGCGCTCATTTAGAAAATGCCACCTATCTGCTGAGTAAAGGCATGTTCTGAACAAAATGATTTTATATTTAGTTTGAACTTTATACAAGCAATTTGGCTATTCCTGATATAGCATGCAGTGGCAAGAAAAAAAGAGATTAACACCATTCTTTCTAAGCATTGAAGTATAAACTGACTAAGCATGCCAAAGCTAAGTGTCAATTTACTTTTTCAGATAGTGTCATGATAAGTTTTGTGATATTCTTTATTTCTGCCACAAAGAGATTAAAATGTTTTTTATAGAAAACCTTCAACATGATGTGGCACAAATTATGTCATATAAATAAAAGAGCAAATAAAATCTACTGTTACACATATTCTACATTATTTCTTGTTTTTCTACAAATATTGTTAGCAAAATCTTATCAGTGATGTGTTTTTATCTCTGTAGAAAGGGATTCCATACTTTTTTTGACCCTAGCTAGTATTCATATTATCATAGTTCTAAATTCTACTTCAGACATCTTTCTTATATCTGTGTTGATTAAGCCCCTGGCTGTTATTTCTTCCATTTTTTATTTTGGGGTGAATTCCTTTGTTATTTTGGAGTATGAAAAAAATTAATAACATTAAAAAATAAAAATTAAGAAATTAAAAACAAAACAAAACAAATCAAATAATAGAAGTGAGATCCGGGGCATCTGGGTGGCTTAGTCGGTTAAGTGTTTGACTTTGACTCAGGTCATGATCTCGCGGTTTGTGAGTTCAAGCCCCACGTCAGGCTCTGTGCTGACAGCTCAGAGCCTGGAGCCTGCTGTGTCTCCCTCTCCTGCTCGCACTTTGTCTCTCTGTCTCTCAAAAATAAATAAACATTAAAAAATAAAAAGAAAGAAGTGAGATCCTAGGTATGTTTTGGTCTGCTTGTTGAAGTAAGCTTGATGGAATAGAGAAAAATGGAAAAAAATCAAGAAAAGATAAGAAAATATTTAAAAATTTAAAAATATATATAAAAAACAGAATAAAATTAAATAGAATAAAATATTTAAAAATATAAAAAATAAAGTAAAAAAAATTAAAAAATTAAAAAAAGAAAAGAAAAACTAGTTTTTCTCTTTCTGTATCCAAGAAAAAGAAAAGAAAGGAAAAACAATTTAAACAAAAACAGAAGAAAAAAATGAACTAATAAATGGACCAGCAAACAGAATGAAACCTGAATGAGGTACATCCAGTTTCCCCTAGAACTCAAACTATGAAGCACTCTACAGTCCAGAGGCTAAGCAGGTGGAGGGACTTGTGCTAGTCTTCTAGGGGATGTGCTTGGAGGGCGCTGTTGGGAGGGGCTTGGTGTAATGGCTCTGTTCTCCACTAGGTGGCACTGCTTAGCTTACTAGAGTGGATCAGCATGACATGCATGCATGGGAGAGGTGTCAATGGCTTCACCCAGCTCCTTAGTCTCTGGCACAGGAACTTTGCACTCTTACCGACCCACGATCAAGCACCCCTCCTTTGTCTTAGGCCTTTGTCCAGTCCCACCTCCACCCTGTCAGTGTCCAAGCCATCTGCTTGCCAAGACACACCTCCCTCCAGAGTTTTATCTCAAATGGGGATATGTTTCAAAACCCTACACTTCAGAGACCCCCATGGCTTGGACCTGAGCCAACTTTCTGGGGGAGGGTCACGCTGAGCAACAGCCAGGTGCAAGCTTGCCTAGAAAACATCTGTGCCATTGTGCAGCAGCAAAGATTCTGAGATTCTGGCAAATCACAACACAGAACCGGCATCAAAAATACCCTGGTGTTTTTGTCCCAATACCAGAAAACGTGGCTGCTCTCCAAGGTCTGCTAGGACCTTTGCCTAGGGGAGGCCATATGGCCTCTACCAAATGCTCTCCAAGCAGGGGAACTGCTTCTTCCTGTGTGGCACATGGACCCCTCAACCCCACTGTCTGCTCCTGGGCATCCTGAGCTCCGGAACTTCAGACGTTTTGCTCTACTCTGTAGAATCCTGGTGGTATTGAAACCCTCTCCTTTCTTCCCATTAGTGGTTTTGGGGAAGAGATTTCTTGTGCAGTCAGTCCCCTGCAAGTGTTTTCACTCTTTCTCTCTCTTTCTCTCCAACTGCTTTCTGGGGATTGTTTTTCCTGCACTCTTCTGACACACCGCACTGTCCCCCTTTCTCTGTCTTCTCTCAGAAAAAAACAGCTCCCTACCCTCTGTGGCTTTTATTTCCCCCAGGTCACCTCTCCACACCACGTACATGCCGAGTTCTATGGCTCTAGTTATGCATATTGTTGTATTAATCCTCAGATCAATTTCCTAGGTGTGCAAAATGGTTTAGCGCTGATCTAGCTGTGTTTCAGGGACTAGACAAGCTGAGGGTCTCCCTGCTGCTCAGCCATTGGTAGATTATCTTAATCTACCAATAATGTGTTGATTGGCTAGGCTTGAGTTCCTATATATTTGTTGGTAATTGCTATTGACTGAATGTGTCCCCCCAAAATTCATGCTGATGTTCTGACACCCAAGGTGATGAATTAGGAGGTGGGGCCTTTGGGAAATAGAGGGTGAAGCCCTTATGAATGGGATTAGCACCCTTATAAAAGAGATTCAAGACAGCTTCATCACTCCTTCTGCCATGAGTAGGACATGAGAAACAAATGAGAAACCAGCTGTCTCTGACCCCAGAAGCTGACCTTCACCAGACAGATGTGCTGGCACTTGGATCTTGTAATTACCAATCTCTGCAACTTTAAGAAATAAAGTTCTGTTGTTTATAAGCCACCCAGTCCAGAACATTTTGTTTTAGCACCCAAGTTGACTAAAATAGTAATCTTATTAAGATGTCAGGTTCTTGATTTCCAGCTAATTCCCTAATCTTGTCTAACAGAATCCTACTTAAACAAATGGTTCTCCTATAATAGATCTGAAGGTCAGCAATATATTCAGCCAGATCAGATTAGGACATTTGTTCACGTGTATGATTTATTGTGGAAGACTGTGTATCACCAGTGCTGTGAACCTAATGCTTTTGCCCTAACTCTGAGCAGTTTGGTGAGAAATTATTTGGGATCAGGAGTGGAGGTAATATTGACATAAATGAAACCTGAGCTATATAGATTTTTCCTGACTGTTACTTTCCTCTGTATACTACAAAGTCTACTTCTTAGAAAACATATTAAGGACATTTGAAAGAAAGTAGTGGGGTAACAATATTAAAGAAAACAAGTTAGGGGAATTTAGGCTGTGGTTGGCTTTAGTACTACTGGTTAGAATAGACTTAAAAATACATAACACACACACACACACACACACACACACTTTGAAATCTGGACACTGTCTATATATGAATGAGAAAGACTGAAAGAGCAGAGCTAAAATAAAACGAAATTCTGTAAGAAAATCTATGAAAAGAGTTAAAATGGATATTTCCTTACAGAAAAGTATAAATGCATTCAGTTGTAAAGTGTACAAAAATTGGTTATTGCAATTTTACTGAGAATTAAGAATGAGGTATTTAGGTTGGATATCAGATGTTTTTGGCCAGATAGTGTATTATTACTAGGGCTGACATAATAAAGTGCAACAGATTGACAATAGAAATTTATTGTCCAACAGTTCTGTAAGTTAGAAGTCCAATACCAAAGTATTCGCAGGCTTGGCTCCTTCTGGGTGCTCTGATGGGGAAATCTGTCCCATGCCTTTCTCTTACCCCCTGACGGTTGCCAGCACTAATTGGCACTCCTTAGCTCAGGTGCATTACTCCAAACTCTGCCTCCATCATCACATGTCATTCTTCCTGTGTGTCTCTATGTCCAAATTCCCTCTTTTAATAAAGATACAAGTCACTGGATTAGGTACTGCCCTAATATAGTATGACCTCATCTCAACTTGATTACATTTGCAAACACCCTATTTCCAAATAAAGTCACATTCAAAGGTACCAGGTGGTCGGGTTTAAACATATCTTTTTTGAGGACACAATTTTACCCATTACAGATAGTATTTCAAGAAGACTTGGAATATTCTTTCAGAGATTTTTGGTTATGCAAACACGTTAGAACATTTTAATTTTTGCTCCTCAAATTATATGCTATTTTTGCTGTGTATTTTAATCCTTTATGTATATTTTAAACTTCATAAGACATTCTTATTTATACAATCAGTATTCATGTAGATTCATTCATATAACTCTCCTTGCCTTTCTTCTTGATTACTTCTTGAATTTCCATGTGTATTTGTACATATCTATCATTTCTCTATATCTATATATGGAAAATTTATATGCAATTTTTCTTGTTAAAAAGATAATGTAATGGACTAAATGTCTTTTTATTGTCTCCTTAAGACATGGTTCTATGATAAATTTGTTCAGTGCCTTCAACAGAGATCACTTTACTCAAGGCAATGTTTTCAAGTTTTCAGTTTGCCAAAAGCCACAATTTTTATTCTGCTTTGATATTTAAAATGCACCTTTAGTCACTATTGAAATGGAATGGAAAGTTGAAGATCAAAAAGTGAAAGAATTTAATACCCAGTGTCTTTCTACATGTGGGGAAACAGGCACTCATAGCTTCATTTGTTGGAGGCCTTTTGACCATATGCATCCATAACTTAAGAAAAGGGATTTCACATATAATAATTTATTCTAAGGAATTAATAAATATGTGTGCAAAGTGTATGTAAAGGTATTTACTGAAGAATTATTTATAAAAATAACTGGAAACAATTTAAGGGTCTGTCTGTAAGGAAAAGTTACTGCCTCAGTAGAGAATTATATATTGTCTATAATACACCGTCTGCATTATCTTATTCCAGGAGAGGTATTTTCAACTTTGTAATTGCAAATGACCCATAGTGTTGCAAAATATTTTTTGTCTATAGACATGTAAAGTCTACCCTCTGGAGGTTCAATTGACTCTCCCCACCTCCATCATGAAAGAGTCTAGTCTTGTCCCCATTTGCACATTCATTTCATCATTATCATTGCTCTATAAATCTCTCTCTCTCTCAGTCACTTACCTATAGATTCTGTTTTGAAGTGGGCGTATTACCTCAGCACTTTCCTCCTTTAATGGGTTAAATAAAATCTTTATCACAATTTTTAAATCTTTGCAAGTCACATAAATTTACGTCATTTTGTTAACTGCTGATTTTACCTTATTTTATAAGTTAGTGTTTAATGTGTCTTATAATGGGGCAGTGATTCAAACATCCATACCAGGGAACACTATTAAAATTATTCTTGTAGACGAATTTGAGAACACAGACATGGCCTAGTGAAGTCCTTAAATTTTGGTCAAATCACAGCTCTGTCACTAACTGGCAGTGTGAACCTGTGCCTCAACTGTCTCCTGTAAACAGAGATAATAGTGATATGACTTCAATAGTTATGTGAACTATCATGTATTAGATACCTAGAGAATTGCCTCCACACAATATAGGACATATATACATAGAATATATCATATTTTTAAAGGGTACACCAATAAGTAATATCGTCTAATTTTATTTTTCTTTTTAGTATAGAAATACCTGTTAGTCTTTTTACTTGCTCCTTTTATCTAATTTTCTGTATTACAACGAGCATATATTAATTTTCTAAGAAATAAAAAAAATAATTTAAAGAAATAAATGCTCATCGTGATTTTGTGAGCCATTTTAACAAATATAATGGAGAAAAGACGAAAACCTTCCTAAGATGAAAAAGCAATGTCTGGGTCCATTGTTTTCAAATGCCTTTGTTTACCAACTTTACCTGTGTCCTGGAATTAGCCTGGGTAGTAAGCTTGTTACTGGTCATGCATATGAATGAAAAAAAGGGGCAAAAGATAGCAAAGTCACTGCTTCCTTTACAGAAAACAGAAGCCTGTACATGGGCAGATGGTGCTTTATCCCTAATTTGCAGGGTATGTACATCTGGTGGTTCTCCACATATAATAAAACCTGTGGTCGGAATGAGATGCTGAGTGAGACCTGGGTAACTGGCTGCTTCCCTGATAAGTTGTCATGAAAACAAGAGATAGACAGAGCTCAACCTGGTGTTTATCTTTGTTTTTTTTTTTTAATTTTCTTCTGCATCAATAATAAAATATATGTGTTCCTTCATTATTCTCGCCAAAAAAAAAAAAAAATGGAAATTGGGAGCTTAAATTGTCAGGGAGGCTTTTTAAAAAGAGTCAACAGCAGTGCTGCTAACCCCAGAACTTAATAGCACAACCTCAGCCATTGAGGGTTAGAACTCAGCTTTGGAAGTAGGTAGAGATCTACTTCACCAAAGTAATCCACTCATCATGATGCTGTTTTCCTAGGTTTTTAGTTAGCACCTCCATAGTATGATTTTAGTATGATTGTCCCCATATGGCTCCCTGTTCTGCTGACCACTCTGGAAAACCCACTCATTGTGTTTGTGATCTCCACAAAACCTAGAGAAGTACAGATATGTTAACTAGGAGGTACATTGTAGGAACTCATTCTATGCAACAGCGACCTTAACAAGGCAGAAGTAGATCAGTAGAAGAGAGGACCCTTTAAGTTATGGGCTAGAATAGGCCAATTTTGGTGAGAGTACACTCATTATAGGGGCGAGGTCTGCCAGTTTGGATCAAGTGGGGAATTCTGGAAGTTAGGAGATAATTTCTGGTCCTTTTATATTCAACAAAAGAATGAGGCACAATGAAAGGAAATCTATACCATGTAGGCACTGAACTAGAGCTTCACAGCTTAATAATCTGTCCAGGTTTTCATTATCTTGGAGGAGGGATAATGTGATAAATATTTTGCATACAAGAATCTTTTCTGCCCTCTCCTGTAGGTGGTTGCAAAATATGCACAAAAAAACAATTTTTTTTTACTTTTGTCTATTAATAATGAATGCTTGTCCTTAAGGTGGTATGTGTAACTGTGAATCTCGACTTCCTGAGGTACCTTCTCAATATTTGGGGGAATCTAAAGCAATGAGAACAATGCAGTCCTATATTTTACATGTAACATTTTGGTAATAACGATATAGGTATAAATATAGGATTACTTTTGTTGAAAAAATTTCTTTGAATGGAAAACTATGTATCATCTATAGTTTATCCTTCTTGATTTGTCAGATTCTAGCCCCGATCATTGTCTTTGGGCTATTTTCTAACTCTTTAAAATTTAAAATAGATGACAAAGAATCTGACCTGTTAGTATTTTCTGTTTGTGTATTTGTCTATTTTGAGCTTAAATCAAGAATCTGTAACCAATGGGAAAAATAAAAAGAATTTGTACCAATTGGAAAAGGATAGTTCTTTGATATGAACCACTGAGTTTTGCAATTCTATGGTTACTCTTCACACATGGCTAACATTTGAAAATTGAAATGATAAATTCTGTGTTTATATTTCTGGCTATAGATCTGTAATTCAGAAAAGCCTTTATGTTTCATTGTATGAGGTTGTACTATTTTCCTGAATCTAGTGGTGTCAATAAATCAGATTATAAAATCTCTCTTAAATATATTTATTTCTTAGAGAGAGCACACACGCATGTGCGTGCACATGTGAGCTTGGGAGGAGCATTTAGAGAGGGGGAGAGAGAATCTTAAGCAGGTTCCATATTCAGTGCAGAACCTGATGCAGGGCTCCATCTCACGACCTTGAGATCATGACCTGAGCCAATATCAAGAGTCTGACGCTCAACCGACTGAGCCACCCAGGCGCTTCAGATTATAAAATCTCTTAAAGAATCTCTACTCTGGTCAGTTTATAGAAATAAATGCACTTTTAAAAATAGAATATTCCTATAATAAAATTCCTAAAAATAAATTACAAATTTATAATTTATAAAAAATAAAAATTCTTAACAATTTTATTAATAATTTCAGTTTAATAAAAACAGCTTTGTCTATTCTATCAGTGTTAAAAATAAGGGCAGATATTTATTCACCTGGGTATGTCCTTCCTAAACTTATACAGGCTTACTGATTAAAAAAATTAGCATTTCTTCCACATACTATTTAAGGCTATGAAATTATAAATTTGTGTTTAATCAAGTTCTTTATCCTGAACAATTTTATTTCAACTCATTATGCTTCTTAGTATATCAACTTGAAGACATTTCTAAGTTCTTAAGGTAATTTAAAACTTTGGACTGATGTTAAGCCAAGGTATTTCATGTGTGTTCATTAGATAAGTAGATCATTTCTAATTAAGATAGAACACTGAAACATTGATTGCTAAGCTTAATTTTAAGTTTATATGCTTTTTTTAATATGCTATCAGAAAACTATATCTTTGGGTCTGCTAATGAATATGCTAATTTTTGCCACTGAATAGTTGAGTCTAAAGTGTGGGGATGAGTGCGGGCTATATTGGACTATGAGGATGCAGGAGTGTAACATTTACAGAGGTCCATCCCTCAGTTTTCTCTAAAATAGAAGTTCCTTGGTTAAAAGTTGTAATGGCTCTTTTGGAATCTGGGATTTCTAGACTCTATGTAAGAACAGTTGCAGAGAAATACGTCTATGTACATACTTCTATTTTGCAAGGAAAAGAGTTTTCTCCTAATGGAGTGGTTTCTTTGGTCTCTGAATCCCATTGCATTCCCTAGGCTTACTGAGGTTCCAAAGAGCTTTTGTGGATTATAATCACTAATATTTAGTGTATTGGAAGTTAAAACAAAAACTTTAAAATGCATACTTACTTATCAATTAATTTGAAGATAACAACAATGAATGCATTGTATATTAATAACATTTTAGTAACATTAGAAAATTAATTCTGACCTTGTGGAGCCCCTAGGATTGATCTGAAAGTTGTCAGTTTGTTCCAGAATATGAAAGAGCATAATAATAGACAAAATTTGGAAATGAATTTTATTTATCTTGCATTAATACTTGAATTTGAAAAGCTCTGATATATTTTAAACTCTTAGCAAATTGTGCCCAGTTTGGGGGGACTCGTTTACTTGGTTACTTTTTATTGCTATCACTTGTGATATGAAGGATTATTCTTATTTTTTTCTGTCTAATATCCCCAGATAATAAAGTTTTTTGCCTCACTGGAATAACCTTGCATGGTTTTTATTGATTTTCTAATATCCTTAATTATTTAAGAAAACAAAGTCATCACACTTAGGAAAGAATTAAGTTGCCTTACAATCATGTTCATTTTCATCTTTAATTTTCAAATGTTTTCTTGTCACTTTGAAAGGAGTCACACTTTGAAATGTGACTGAAATCTGTTATCAGTCACAAATTCAGTTACATTTTAAAATATTAATGTCATTGCATCAGCACTTCTCTAATTTGAATACAGCATCTTCTAGGTTAGTAGCTTTCAAGTGGGAATTCATAATATTTACTCATGGAGTTTTGCTAATATACAGCTATGTAAGACCTCCAGCCTCTCTCTGCTTGATGCCCTTGCTGTATTCTTGGTCTATTCTTACTACATGCTCAGGATAATTGTGATATAATATGTCAAGATTATTATTTTTATATCAAGATATTTTCCTGTAAAGATTACTTACATCCATGTTTATAAATTGGTAGAGGATTTACTGCCTTCTTTGAAAATAGGATTATATTAATTATTATTTGGTCCAATACTCCTTTTGAAGATCGACTTTATTATTTTGTTTTGCCTGCCACAAAAACAACCAAATTTCCTTGTCAGTTGCATCATCCTCATCATGAACTCTCATTAGATCTTTCACTTTTGAAAATGATCAGTTATAAGTTAGCCACAGCTGTTTTAAGTCTTTTGTCATTAATGGACAGGTTTTTGTTGTTGCTGTTGTTGTTGTTGTTGTTGTTGTATTGTTTTACTATTATGTTTCCCTGAAAGCTCTCCAAGCAAAAGGTCAAGAGGCTTTGTCTTCCACAAAGGACTGAAAGCCCTTCTTTAAAAAGGACATTGTCAGGTAATTTTGGATACAGGTTTCTGATGGCATCACTTAAACAAATTTTGATACAAAGCCAGTGGAACTGAGTCAGGATTTCTAGAATTTTAGTCATGAAGCACTTTGGTTCATGAGTCTAAACAAAAAGTCCAATGAAAAAGAATGATAGAAGACTGAATTCACTAATGAGAGATGGTTCTGATTCTTTTATTTGGAATATTGTCGATGTTTTAATGTTCTATTTTCTGGGTATATAAGGAAGCCCTTTCTCTTTCCTCTTAAACTGCCCTATATCTCATAATAACGTAGTAGACTCTACTTTTGTAAGGTGAAATGAAATGTTTGTGAATGATCTTACTCCTCCTACCTGAGCCCTCCAAAATTTGGGACCTCTTATATAATATTCTTATTTCCATAGCACTATAGCTTTTGGAATAGGTCCAATGACAATCTATCCTTTTTAGGCGGACATTATTGGAAACATTGCTTATGCAACCAAGGCCTTGCCTGGATTGTCATATTTAAGATTGGTGCTCATTTATTTAGGTATAAGTAGGCACTACTGAAGAACTAAGATTGACTTTATGGAACCAGTGTTTACAGACCCCTTTTGGGAAAATAGGCATCAGGCTTACAGGTTGTTTTCCACTTTTACAGATGATTAAGACGATTACTTCCTGGCAGGCCCAGGAAACTGGATACTTTTGAGAACTTGAGAAAAGAAAGATGCACCCAAATAGTTTTTGGCTTCGCTTTCCGCCTCAAGAGGCTTTAAAAGGTCCAATCTGAGATTTCTTATGAAAACTTTTACGGGGAAAAAGAAAAAGGAAAGAAAAAGGAAGAGAAAAACCCTGAAGAAGGCACATACAGCAAATTAATACTCTCACTGCCCCTATGTAAATAATCAGGCCTCATTAGATTTATGAGACTTAAAGATTTCTTTCAGATTATTTTTGATCAAGGGAAGGGAGATTATAGACAAAAAATTGTTTCAGCAAAGCACTATTCATCCTGTATAACGTGCTCTTCCAGATTTATTCTAGCCCTGTTTATTATCTTTGGGCTACTTTGCAACTCTGTAAGTTGCAGATAACCGATGATATGTAAATTCTGTTCTGTCAGTTAATGATTTTAATTAACTTCTTTCCAATGTGGTAAACACGGTTTGCAATTTGTCTCAACATTCTCTTACTCCATAAAAATTTGCACTATTTTGACTTTTTCTTTCAATCAGTAATAACATGTCCTTGGTTTCCTCATAACATATGCATAAAGTAAATTCTTTAACACGTGTTTATTTTTACATCTGAATAAGTCATATTTTTTCTTTTTCTGAAAATTATCTTTTGATGCCTTTTTTCAATGATACTGACAATTAGTTGAAAATTAGTGACTGAAGAGAGTATAGTGCTTGCATTAACTACTATATGGATTATAATACTATCAATAATGTAAAAGCATTTCCTTTCTAATGTGATAAGTACTTAAAATTGTTATAAAATATGTACATATTAATTAACAAAGAGAAAAAACTATGCAATTATTATTTCTTGCCATATAAAGGCCATTTTCACCTGCTTAGAATGATAAACAAAGTTGCCTCAAGTTCAGGTCAGTAAAGCTACTAGCTAAGGATTAAAAATACATAAACAAACAAACATAAAAACCTTGGGGCTGAACTAGTGTTTTGGTAGTTTGTTAGATCTTTTTTTTTTTAATAGTCCTATTAAACTTGGGTATACATATTATTTTGGATTTTCATTCCCTATTGTTATTTTGGTTGTTTTTGCACACTGAAAACCCATTGATGTGACAAGCCAAATAATGCTTCATCTATTCCAGAGTCTTATTATATAAGATATGCAGGAGAACAAAATTTGCACCCCAGAATATATCTCTTTGGCCTGTGGATTAGTTTAGATTGATTATTCTTAGAAGCAAAACACTCATGAAGAAATTTGACCAAAGCCTCCCATCTCTCCAACTGCCTAAAAGAATTTAGATAAAGGACCTGTTCCAGAAAGAGAGCTATCACCATAGAGAACTATCCTACAATATAAATGACGTATGGGAGACAGAGAGGAACCTTGCAAGCCCTGTTTTATCAAAGTCCTATGTCCCATATTTCTGGATGGCCAGTAAACATTCATTTACCAAATATTTATTCCTTGCATTCTTTTTCTGAATTGCTTCCCTGCTTTTTGAAGCCCTAGACAGACCCCTATGCACTTTTCCTTAGTCCAGAATGACATATATACCTAATTTTTCCTGTATTTGGAATCTGTCATGTTTACGTAGATTCCCTATATGTATGTAATTAAATTTGATTTTCTCCTGTTAATTTGTCTCATGTCAATTTAATTCTTTGACCAGCCAGAAGAATCTTGAAGGGCATATAATTTTTTTTATTTCTCACCAGAAAAAAGAATTAATTCTATATTTTTATGAAGAATGAGCAAGGAAATGAAAATTTTATTCTCGTCTGTTCTCCTTTTTTAATCACTGTAATTGGAGCATAAAGATTTAGAATCTCACTGACATGATTTATGCCACAGTTCTTAGAGGGTAAAACTGGCTAGTTTAAAACAAAAGTAGTTTAATCTTACATAATAACGTTTTTTTTAACATATCTATACCACGATTACACTAATACATGAGGTCATTACCTTTCAATGTTTTATAGCCTAACAAGCAAACCTTGTAGAAATGTCTTCTTAGTCAGTGTTTGCCCACTAGAATGCCTTTTGGTTTTTAAGACCCAAACATTATAGAAAAAAATATGTGTAAAATGTTTTCTTTGCATCCTAACATGAGTTTGATATTCATAAATAAAATTTGGTCAAGGGTTTTGTGATGACATGGCATGCCATTTTATTTTATTTAAAAAAATCTTTTTAATGTTTATTTATTTGAGAGAGACAGAGTGTGAGTGGGGGAGGGGTAGAGAGAGAGAGAGAAAGACACAGAATCTGAAGAGGCTCCAGGCTTTGGGATGTCAGCACAGAGCCCAACGCAGGGCTCAAACTCACAAACTGTGTGATCATGATCTGAAGTCGGACGCTTAACCAACTGAGCCACCCAGGCACCCGATGGCATGCTGTTTTAAATAATGGGATGTAGGTTGGTGGTTGACATTTTGGCATCAAATGTCTGGTTTTTTGGAATGGATCACTGACACCAAGTGGGAGATATCTGTTAACTAAGTGTTATGTTTGGAACAGTTCTACAGTTTTTAGGTAGAAATTGACTTGAAGAAATATAAAGTGGGATTTTCTAAGAATTTCTAAGTATTATTAAGTCAGTAAAGCTGTCATATTATATAAATTTAAGAAACTAACTTTTTCAGAGATAATGACAGAAAACAGTTTTAAAATTGTACTACTACTAAGTTTGATATTATTGTTATTGGTAATTATTACAGATTCAAAGGTTTACCATGAGTTTTCCATATCTTTTAATTCAATTAGGATGTAAAAATCATAGAACTAAGTTATTAGATAAGTCAGATGTTCTTGTAATTAAATAGTGAATTGAATTTTGAGGGAAAAAAATGGCAAAAGCCTCTGAGTATCCTGCATTTTAGAATTAGTGACATAAGATCAAAGCAGAAGTCCACGGCAATGCTCACTGTGTGTGGTAAACACAGTACAGATAAACTTATTTATGGATCCACTGGGAACCCATCATAAAATGATGATCACTTAAAAGTAGAATGATTAAATAAATCTCTGTTCCCTTTGGCAATGATTTCTACTAATAGCAGTTCACCCATGTGGCAATTTCCTGATTCAGCATTTATGTATAAACAAACCCTGAGACTCTTATAGCAGTAATAATTTTTTTCTCTCTTATTTTTAAATTCTTCTGAGGCTATTTTTTTTCAAACTTCTTTGGTCACTGTCATTTTCCTCCTCAATTAATTTCACCAGGATATTAAATGCATTTTCTAACACATGAAATGACAGCTACTTTCTAATAAGGTGAACATGAACAAGGAGCGTAGCTCCATTTTAAAAAAATGAACAAGGAATTGATTTGAATAAGTTGAAATATATCTCATTGAAATAGACAAAATTTTACTGCTAAACTCAGAACAGGTGAGATAGTTATCAGAAGGCATGCATTGCTTTTAGCACTTTATGATTAAATTTAGAGAAGTTTCGGAAGAAAGTAAAGTATCTTACAGTTTGGAAAGAAGAAAAGGAAAGATGAATGTAGGTTAAAGATTTTCAGTAGAAGAGTTTAGGGATATAAAAAGGGCTGGTGAATTTTTCATCATGTTGCTTAAGAGATAGGCCCATCTTTATAGTTTTAGGCAATAAGTTGGTGCATAACAATAGGAAATAACTTAAATTTAAGAATTAATTTAACTAGAGTCCCCAAGAGTGTACATTATTAAGAGACCCTCTCAGATTAATATGATTCATTTATTGTCTTCCATTTTATATTTCAAATTTGTTTGTTTTAGTTCATGCCAGGGTGTATGACCATGGTCTATTTCTTAAACTATGCTTATTTCCTTCTATTCATGACTATAAGTATAAATAACAATGATTTAAAAACTTTTTTTCTGATAAATTTTTAAAAATTTTTCTCACGGTCTTAGTTTTTTTCTCCTACTTCTCAACTGGAGTTCTGTGAACAAGAATAAATCTTTAAAGGGGTGCCTGTCTGGCTCAGTTGGTGGAGTGTGCGACTCCATCTCGGGGTCGAGAGTTCAAGCCCCACACTGGGCGTGGGGCCTACTTAAACAAAAAAAATAATAAGTTTTTACAAAAATACAAGAACAAACAACTCAGCAAAGGTATGTAACACAATCCAAAACATGTGTCATACTTTAGCAACACAGCTATGCCATTAGTCCAGATTTCAGATTATAAAGGCATGTTAACAGCTTGTTGAAAGATCAAGATGATGTATGTATGTGAGTCTCAGTGTTTGATATATATGAAAACAAATGTCAATATAACCATGAACAGTATTTATGTAGCTTTACTCAGTCGTTTGTTGAATTGATTAGCTAAGCAGAAGACCATATAATGAATATTTAACTATTATTTTTCATTCTTTCCTCTTTAGGTCTACTGGAGGTCCCAGCAAGGTATTGAAACAGTCATGGTTGTATTACTTTAAAACTGTGCCTGCATTCTTGTGTCTAACTTTTTTCTTTAAATAGTTTAGGACTTTTCTCAGCATTGTAAAATGTCATCCAACATATCTACGAAGTGCGACAAACATCTGTGATTTCTCATGTTATTCATACGTGCTAAGTCCATATTTCCTACTTGGAGAAAGTGGCTCTTTGTGAAGCACTGGGATATTATAACATTACTGTTACATTATTTAAAATGATTCATTACTTCTTCTTTGTTCATGAGGGAACTGAAAACTTCAGTAATTACACAAGTATACTACTGATATGTTATCCTAGACCTGCATGTAAATGGCAGTCTGTTAATTTCACAAGGTGCTGAGGGGTATCCAGTTACTAGTTGCTCATAAAGACATTAAAGTTAGGTGAACTCAGTTGCATATAACAGCCTCCCCATGGCCTCATTTGGTTCTGATGTGGTATAGTGAAATGCATTCATCTAATTTCATTTAAAATATATTACTAAAAGTGGAGAGAAAATAAAGAAAATGGAATGTAGACTTTAAGTGGTCTACTTAAGAACTTAACATTCTTACTCTAGTAGAATACATGCATGTTTAGTGTGAAATGATAGGACAAAAGCTAATTCTTGAATTAAACCTGAATAAGCTGAGTTATAAAATACCGTGATTCATATAGCCTTTCTGGATTCCTTCCAATAGACTGATGAATGACTGACCTATCAATTTGTACAGATATAAACTTACTCTTGGTGTGTTTGTGTGTGTGTGTGTGTGTGTGTGTGTACATTACTCTTAATTTGGCAAAGCCAAAATGTAAAATAAAATAGAGAAACTTAATAATGTGAAATACTGAAAAGCTATAATACTGGTTATGATAGTATGTTTCTGAGAAATCACTATACCCACTAAAATAATCAGTTGTGTAAATCTTTGTATAGACTAAGAAAATTTTCCCAAGAATGTATTGACTGATTTTCAGAATTATAATCTGCATGGCCTCTAGGCAAAGAGTATTGAAGAGATCCCTAAATTATAATGACCATGACTGTCCCCTGCTACCAAACCCAACAGTCATAGACAGCTTCTCTAATTTCAGGGCTGTCAAACACATTAAATGACAGCATGGTTGAATGCTTTTGCAATGATCATACCACCATCTGTTTAAATGATGACCTATGATCTTTTGGAAAAATTTAGAATTTGGGCATTTAATCTGATGAAAGCCGTTTACCTATAATAGATCATTTTTTGTACTTGTAACCATTTTGAGTTATATGCAAATTTCATAAGTATTAGCCATGAGAAATCAGTTTAACATTTACAGATGACAATATACATCATATTCACTAATGTTTTAAATTTTAACCATCAATGTGTACATACATATATACCTGTTTATATAAAGCTAATATATTTTTAATATACTCATTAAGTTATTTTTACTTAACTCTTAAAATACATTGCTTTCAAATTTAAACATTTCATGTCAAGCTGACTGTCCCAAAATTTGGCTACAAAAAGCAAACACAAGGGGCACCTTGTGGCTCAGTTGGTTAAGTGTCTGACTCTCGATTTTGGCTCAGGTCATGATCTTATGGTTCATGGGATCGAGCCCCACATCCGGTTCTGTACTGACAGTGTGGAGCCTGCTTGGCTCTCTCCATGAAGAGTAAATATTTTAATACAACTAAGACTTAAATTCCAAGTCCCTATGAGTTTGTCTTACTGTGGACACATATTTGGTCTGTGATTACAGTGTTCATGTGCTTGTATGCCCTCCCATTTGCGAGTGTATTACATAGGAGGATCCTGGAGGGTAGAGACTATGCTTATCTAATTAATTTTCTTCCATTCCATGCTGAAGTGCATACTTATAATCACATATTGATAATATTAATGAGAATACTATAAATCCAATGAGGGACTCAAAACAAAAGATGTGATCAGCTAAAAAGCATTCGTGACTTTGGTTTTTCCTAATATGCCTCTTTCAGTTTTCTCAGCCTATTGAGATAGGCAACCCAGTATTTTTAAAATGCAATTTTAAATCCTATTGCAATGCAATAGTCCTACTTTGGTTGTTTTCTCTGCTTCTGTGCCGCACTCTACTCTTTGTGTCCAGTGTGTGTTCCTGCCACTAAATGCCACCTTGTTATGATTCAGATTTTCTTAAACTTCAAAAATCTAGCTCTCTTTTAAAGGAAAAAAATCTCCTAGATGTGCAGAGTTGACTTAATTATTTTATTATGAAGTTACTTAAAAGCATGTAAGTATATACAGCTAGATTTAAATTCCTTATTTTTATAACTCTTAATGGAAATATAAAACCCAAAGAGGTTTACAAGTTAAATATAAACAAAAGAGGAAAACCAATAAAATAAAAATAAAATAATTAATATTATGTGGTTTTCCTAATTTTGAGTTAGAGTAGAAAGCACGAACTTTTGTTTTACATTACCTGATAACTTTCTTTTTTTAACTCCAGTATTACTAATGGAGACTGCCTGTTCATATAATGAATGGTATTAATTCTTTCAGAACTTGCTTGCTGGTTTAGATTAAGCTAGTTTAGATTAAGAATTAAGTTCATAATTAATGATACATATAATGAAATATAATAATCTCATAATTATTATGAGATATAATTAATAATTCAATACTTGTCTTTTTGTAATTTTGAAAGTAAAGTTACCTTTCTGTATTACTCAGATGTTCATTTAAAATCTAATCTAATACAACTAAATTGGAATCTAGAACAGTAATTGAGGGGCACCTGAATGGCTCAGTCGGCTGGACGTCTGACTTTGGCTCAGATCATGATCTCACAATTTGTGAGTTCGAGCCCTGGGTTGGGCTCTGCACTGACAGCTCGGAGCCTGCTTGGGATTGTCTCTCTCCCTCTCTCTGCCCCTGTCCCGCTCTCTCACATGCACTCTCTCTCTCCCTCTCAAAATAAATAAAGTAAAACTTAAATTAAGAAAAAAAGAAAATAGAACATAAATTGATTTCTTTGCGTATACTTACAACAGAATACTTACTATTAGTGTACTCTTTCAGATAAGCACATTGAAAGATATACTCTTAGAAATACTTATGGAACAGTTTCTCTTGGGTTTGGCATACTGTTAGTGGCATAACTGACTCAATTTTGCCACTACTTTTCTTTAATAGAATCCTTTTGAAGCTTTGGTTCATACAGAAGAAAGTGATACCCTTTTGACCTTGTGTGATATGACTGATGATAAGCACATATATAAATACAGGCACTGTATCTTTTGGTGGTATTGGGTTATAGCAGTGATGATTCAGGAGATCCAGCTTCTACCAACACGAATTTTTGTAATTTACCATCAAGTTAAATGTTCAAAATGAATCATATCTGTATCTATATACCTATATCTTGAGATACCTGTGATTATGTTCAGAAACACAGTTTGGGAAACATTGTAATACTAGAACAGATTCCAAAACAATCCTGCCTCTGTTACAAGGTAAGAGCACTTATGCAGTTCACATAACTTCTTTCTGCTTAAGTTTCCTCATTTATTAAATGAGGATTTGGACTTGAAGCTCTTATTCAGCACTAAAATGTTATGATTCTATGCACATCACTCAAAATCAATAAACTGTTACAGACATGAAGGAGGTGAAAACAAATAATTCCTGTGAAAACAAATAAACATTAATTTAGAATGTTTTAATACAATACAAATGAAATTCATTTTATTGTATTGCTCCATATTAATGTACAATTTGAAGTATATATTTATAAGTCATTAAAATATGAAATATTAAAATAGATTTTCTAAATTTATCTTTCAAGTAGCAGAATCCCTTTGCTATGATGTCAAGATTATATTTACAAGTAACACACAAAAATGCTCTATAGGTATCTTAAAATGTTGCATTTATTAACTTTGTGAACACGGACATTCCTTTCTTTCATTTGCACAATACTCTATTAAAAACAAGATTAATAATACCTCTTCTACTTACAAAGATGCAAACCACATGTTTTGTAAGTTGAAAATCCTTATGCAAATGTAACAAGATAGAGTTCTTATCATCATCACTGTTGGATAGATAATTTCTTATACATTTTAATTTGAGCCAATCCTGTTACATTCCACCCATTAGAGGGCAGTAACATCACATTCTCACTGTTAATACTTTAGAGAGGCAGCATAGGATACACGTTCCCTACCAATTGGGCCTGAAGTCTTCTGAAATGTCATGGTAAGCAGGCTATTTAATAATTGTAAGACATTTTCCTTAAGAGCATCATTATACCTGGTGATGAAGTACATAGGTCAGATTACAAAAAGACGACTTAACCTCCAGTACATTTATTTTCTATGTGGAAAATCTAAGCTTCTAATTTGCAAGAGTGGAAAGAGACCCATTTTCCTCTTCTGCCATGAGTTTAGGACTCTGTCTACTCTGCTTTAGAGCTAGAGAATTGAGCCATTAACAGTTGTTTTCTTCCCCAATTATCTCTTAATGGCAACCACCTTTTGTTTTTTAGAAAAAGGTATTTTGTTGTTTGTTTTCTCCAATATTTCAAGACTTTGTAATTTCACAGCTTTTTCATTGTGTTCTTATCCTGGAAGCAATTCTAAAAACTCTGATTTTAGTAATGAGAAACCATAGGAAAATCTTTGATACTTACTTCTATAATCAAGTTATCTTATTTTTTAACATATTTATTGGCAACGGTCTGAAGAAGGGGGAAGAGAGAATGTAAAGGAAATTTCACTAGATAGAGTTGATTAGTAGTTCTCAAAGACCTACAGTTCACCTGGCCATTTGTGTTTCTTCTTTCCTTTGTTCCTGACTTCCTTCCTTCCTTCACTTATTTATTCAACAAATTTCTACAAAACACCTATTAGGTGTAATAGATGAGGAATTATAAAAGTAAAAGAGCACTGAAAGTCCTTAACAAAGTAGGAGGGGAACTAGTGCATATACACATGCAGATGTGTTATAGTGTTCATATATATTCATATATATATTTAATATATATAGTATATTAAAGTATACTTAATTCACAAGTGTTAAAAGAGTTTGGAAGATTTTATGAGAGTATAAAATCAAAATATATTACTTCCAAATTAAGGCAACTCGGATTATTTTCATAAAAAGAGTAGAAAAAGAGGCTTTTTTTTTCTTAAGAATGTATTAGAGGGGCGCCTGGATGTGCTGACTCTTGGTTAAGCATCTAACTCTTGGTTTTGGCTCAGGTCATAATCTCATGGCTTTGTGAGTTTGAGCTCTGCAATGGCAGCACAGAGCCTTCTTGGGATTCTTGCTCTCTCTCTCTCTCTCTCTCGGCATATTTGAAGAAAGAGAAACTCATCAAAGAAATTTTTTGTAAGTAAATTTGAAGAGAAAGTCAAAGATACCTTTATAGTTTTGGATTGATCTATCATGACTAGACAAACTATATTAACCACAACAACAAAATGACAAAGCCTAGGTGTTATGCAAAGAAGTTCTAAGCTAGGTAGTTATAAGATTTGAAAAATTGGTTAAAGAATGTATAATAGTAACGGCTTGTATTCAGTAGAGTTTTAATAAATGAATGAATGATAGGATATCCAAGGCTAAACTACTTGGGGAGATTTCCATATTTCAAAATCTATTAAATAACTAGAAAGAACCACATGTTACTGTTTTCAGAAGTTTTCAATGGACTGATTTCACACAGATTTTTCCATTAATAAGTGCAATTCTAAGAAGGAAAAAAAAAGCCTTTAGACAGCTGAGAAACCTTCTTGACTCTAAGATGCGAGGGTGGGGAGAGGGTTGTTTTGTTTTCAATTTATTTTTTTAAAGCCTTGGTTACTTTCTTTAACTATTACTTAGGTTCTTATGGCCTAGATTCAAACCTTACTATTAATAAAAAGTTTTGGAGAGCAAAGTGATCCTATAATGAGGCTTTACTATTCTAGGAAGAATAAATTGTATTAATAAACGATGGGATCATCAGAAAAAAAAAAGTATTAGCCATGTCCCCATCGCATGGGTAATCATCGCCCATATGAGGCAACAGGGATTTTGTGTTACATTATGGCCACATTGCCCACTGCTCTCTGCTCTGATTCACACAGAAAAAGAATGCTTTACATTGAAGTTCCACATAAAACATGCATGACAAGGCATGCATTGGAGTTTGCTTTTATATCTCAGAACTATTTTGCTCTCAGACTAAATAGCTAGCTTAGGATATGACAGATTTAGAGATGGGCTAGTCTTTGAGTGGGTGTAGGAAGTGAGGTGTAATAAGTAAATTAAATCAACTGGCAGGTGTTGATCCACAGTGCTCTTTCAAATAAAAATTTATCTCAGGATTTAGGAAGAACTTACTCAAGGAATGGCCAATTTAGTTTTTCCACCAGTGTGTTTCACTGTTTCTCACTAATGGCCTCACTATTATTTAAGGAAACAGGAGCAAGGTCCTAGGCTCTAAAATTTCTTTCACTAGAGCCAGTGGAGCAAGAAAAAAATCCTTTGTTTGTTTTTTTTTTTTATCTTTTTTTTCTCTTTATAGGGTTGCTCTTCTCTTCCTTTAGCACTTAAAAGAAAAGTGGTTCCATTTTGTATCCTGGTTCACATGCCTGTGGATTATAGCATCAAATAAATACATTTTAAAAACATACAAATATGAAGTTACAATGGCAGGCACCCAAGTGTCTACATTTGGTTGCTTTAAACTAAGCTTTACAAGTTACATTTTCCAGACCCCCCCCCCAAAATGCCAATCAAGATTATTTTTTGTTGCTTTTGATAGAAAATTCTTCAAAGGCTGTTGGTAATTGCAAAAATGTTCACTGGAAATTTCAGCAAGTTTGTTCAAGATAAATACTTGTATCATTGTATCTTTGTCAGCTTTGAAATCTTCTCTGTTAGTTTCCCAGAGGAAAAATTATAATTTTCATACACATAATGAGATTCATTTTTATCCAGATAATTGGAAAACCAATTGTCTGGTAAACGTTTCCTAGAATCCAGCAGAGAATTGTTTATTTTTAAAAGAAGTCATAAAAATGACCTTCAAGGCACTTAGGTTAGAAAGGGTTTTGAGAATGAAAGGTATTCTAAGGAATTATGCTAAACTTATGGAAAGTCACATTTATGAGCAAGAAAAAAGGATCCCTGTATAAATCTCTATGAATGTAGTGGACAGAATGTCGAGGAAGTAAACCATATTTCATGTTTCAACATTATCTCATGATTGACAAAATCTTTCTCCAGCTCTAATTAGTGAGGTTAACTTTTTTTTGAGAGAGAGAGAGAAAGAGGAAGAGTGTGTGAGTCAGGAAGAGGGGCAGAGGGAAGCAGAAAAAGAATCTTAAGCAGTGGGGTTTGACCCCACAACCTGAGCTAAAATCAAGAATTGGATGCTCAACCAACTGAGCCTCCCAGGTGCTGCACTGAGGCTAATCTTTTTTTTTTTCATTTATTTATTTTTGAGAGACAGAGAGACATAGAGCACAAGCAGGGGAGGAGCAGAGAGGGAAACACAGAATCCAAAGCAGGCTCCAGGCTCCAAGCTATCAGCACAGAGCCCTATGTGGGGCTCGAACTCACGGACCGCGAGATCATGACCTGAGCTGAAGTCGGCCGCTTAACCAACTGAGCCACCTAGGCACCCCTGAGGTTAATCTTGAACTATGTCTGCCTCACTAGATCCATCCCTTGCCATTTACCCAACCTATTATTATATTGCTATTTTTCTAAATAGTTTTGTTTCTGCATAAAGAGTTTCCTCTATGTTTTCTTTTTTTTCTCCACTTGGTAAACTTTTATTCCAATGTGATGATTCAACTCAAATGGCTCCTCCTTTGGTAGGCATCAGCCAACATGCCCAGGAAGGCTTGGCTGGAATTTCCTCCTGGATCTTTCGCTATTCTGTTTATATCTCTAATGCAGCAGTTATTTCCTTGTATTATAATTTATTTACCTATTTGCATTTATTTACCTATTGCCCCTCCACTGTCTTTAGTATGTGATACTCCTTCATAATTTTTTTATGTTTAGTTTTGAGAGAGAGAGAGAGAGAGAGAGAGAGAGAGACAGCATGCATATGAGCAGGGGAGGGGCCGAGAGAGGACAGAGGGTCCCAAGCAGGCTCTGCACTGACAGCAAAGAGCCCAGTGCGGGACTTGAACTCACAAACAGTGGGATTGTGACCTAAGCCGAAATCAGACACTTAACCAACTGAGCCACTGAGTATGTGATACTCCTTCAGACCAACAAAATACCGTATTCATTTCAATATCACTGGCACCAGATATGGTGCTTGGCAGTTCTAAACGGCCTTTAGAAATGCCTTAGACTAAATTGATGCGTGACTAACAAGGAAATACTACTCACATACTTTTAAACTAGAGGAACACATATAAAATCAAAAGTGAAAGACAGGAAAGGAGAGGTGAATATTATCTGGGACAAGAAAAACAGTATTAAGATTAAAGTTTCATTAATTCTTTAAAGAGTTTAAATCCTTTTTATAGCAAAACCATGTTCCTATCTGTGTAAAATGGCAGACTGTTGGGGCGCCTGGGTGGCGCAGTCGGTTAAGCGTCCGACTTCAGCCAGGTCACGATCTCGCGGTCCGTGAGTTCGAGCCCCGCGTCGGGCTCTGGGCTGATGGCTCAGAGCCTGGAGCCTGTTTCTGATTCTGTGTCTCCCTCTCTCTCTGCCCCTCCCCTGTTCATGCTCTGTCTCTCTCTGTCCCAAAAATAAATAAACGTTGAAAAAAAAAATTTTAAAAAAAATGGCAGACTGTCAAGTATGCGTAAGGGTTTGTGTGTGTAAATGTGCAAAGCACAGTGAGGTGGAGAAGGAGACAGAAAAACAGAATTTTAAACACACAGCTTTGGGTTTGGAGGAAATGAGAGAAAGAGATTGTAAGAAGTGATGCTTGCTTTTCCTAACTCTAAACTAGATAATATCTTCCCTCTACCTGACCAATTTATCCACTTCAAAAAACAAGCAAACAAGGAATTAAAAATCTTTTCTCAGGAGAAAAACTTGCTAACCAAAGATGGTTGGTAACATTCCTTAGGAGCTGTGCTCTATTACAATGATATATTTGCTGTGTTTAATATAATTATGCCTTAATTACTTGGCTTATTTTTTTTTTTAGTGGGCAACAATTATGAGCTTCTGTGTCATGTTAACTCTTTTTCCATTGTTTATTTCATCTCATGCTTTTTCAAGTAAAGTTTTTAACATGGCATTTTAAACATAAGAAGTTGCATTAATTTGAACTTCTACAGTGTAGGAATGTGAGGTCCGTGCATTCCGGGATAAACATCAAGTGAAGATGTGTTGATATCTTAGCAGATTCTTGTAATCCTAAGATTTTTAAGGCAATATATTTATTTGTTTCTTTTTGGGTTTTTTGGTTTTTTTTTATTTTTAAAAATTTACATCCAAATTAGCATACAGTGCAACAATTGTTTCAGTAGATTCCTTAGTGCCCCTTACCCATTTAGCCCATCCCCCCTCCCACAACCCCTCCAGCAACCCTCAGTTTGTTCTCCAGATTTATGAGTCTCTTCTGTTTTGTCCCCCTCCTTGTTTTTATGTTATTTTTGTTCCCCTTCCCTTATGTTCATCTGTTTTGTCTCTTAAAGTCCTCATACGAGTGAAGTCATATGATTTTTGTCTTTCTCTGACTGACTAATTTGACTTAGCATAATACCCTCCAGTTCCATCCACGTAGTTGCAAATGGCAAGATTTCATTCTTTTTGATTGCAGAGTAATACTCCATTGTATATATATACCACATTTTCTTTATCCATTCATCCATCGGTGGACATTGGGCTTTTTCCATACTTTGGCTATTGGTGATAGTGCTACTATAAACATGGGGGTGCATGTGTCCTTTAGGAATAGCACATCTGTATCCCGTGGATAAATACCTAGTAGTGCAATTGCTGGGTCATAGGGTAGTTCTATTTTTAGTTTTTTAAGGAACCTCCATACTATTTTCCAGAGTGGCTGCACCAGCTTGCATTCCCAAGCAATATATTTATTTTTGAAGAAAATCTCTTCAAATGCATATGTGCACTTCTGTGACTAGGAAATGGAGATTAAATATTCTAGCTTCCAATCTCTCCATCTTATTAAGATGTCCAGAGAACCTTTAGACAAAAATATTTTCTATTTTAATTGTACTCTTAGATCATATCACATGAGGCATGATATATAATATGGGGAAGCTAATTTTATATTCCTGTAATCTAAAGCTCTTTTGTTCCTCTTTTATGACATGATTTTGAATTGATTTTGAAGTCTTATTTCTGGAGTTGCAAAGTCTATTGGATGACCCTGTATGATCTTTCAGAATCACACTGCAACTACTTTTTTTTTTTAATTTTAAAGTTCATTTGTTTATTTTGAAAGAGACAAAGACCACTTGGGGGCGGGGGGGGGGGGGCTGAGAGAGAGGGAGTCTGAGAATCCCAAGCAGGCACCATGCTGCCAGCGCAGAGCCCATTTCAGGGCTTGAACTCATGAAACTGTGAGCCGAAACCAAGAGTTGAATACTTTACTGACTGAGCCACCCAGGCGCCCCTGCAACTACTTTTTTTTAATTTTAATCTTCTGAACTTCCTGTTACTATAGATGATGGCTTGGTTGTAATGGTAAAGCATCTATAGATGAACTATGAACTCCATTCTTTGTCCCAAGTTTTATCATATGTTTTATCACATCTTGGAAACAATTCATTTAGTGATTCTGCACCTAAGCTATGAGGTAGTGAAAGGAAACTATCTTAGATTTGATTTATTTATTTTTACACAAATCTGGGAAGATCTTTTTCCTCACTGGAAATAGCTTCACTTGATTAAAGAAAGTGGATTTTTAGCAGATTCTGTTAATGTGTTTTATGTATACTGGCGCTCCTGACAGTAGATTTTGGTTAAAATACAAGGCACCCAAATGTCATATTCCAGATGACCTTTGCAGATTCAGTTTTAGATTTATTTTGTGAGGCGCCTGGGTGGCTCAGTTGGTTAAGCCACTGACTTGGGCTCAGGTCATGATCTTGCACTCCATGAGTTCAAGTCCCACATTGGGCTCTGTGCTGACAGCTCAGAGCCTGGAGCCTGCTTCAGATTCTGTGTCTCCTTCTCTCTCCACCCTTCTGCCTCTCATGCTCTCTCTCTGTCTCTCTCAAAAATAAACATTAAAAAAATTTAGATTTATTTTGTATAAAATTTTCTTATTTAGTGTTCTAAGATAAGCTCTAAATGATGCCTAATATGTAATATACACACATACCTTTTTTGAGGACTACATAACAAATATTATATGCAAAATTAATAATGGGAAATCTAATAATTACATTGTCTAGGAATTAGAAATGAATGTGTATTAACTAATATAGGTAGTGGAGTACAGAACAATTGGCTAATAGCAAAGAGGAAATGAAATAAAAATGACAGAGGAAAAGATGTTGCCAGGGGTTGGACAACTAGCTGTATCATATTTAATTAGATGATATGGTCTCTAACTGTACTTCCATCTATGATAGGTCCAAAAAAGAGAGTTATTTTTCAAGAGGAAATAAAGTTAGGAAAAAAATAGAAATTTAAGCAATTATGTACTCATTTATTTTTAAAGAATTAGATCAACTATATTTTCATTTACCTAATTGTTTTACTTTCCTGATATGAAACCAGATTCAGGAAATATGAGTCATGTTGCCTGATACTCCCTTCTGTGCATTATTACCTGCTGAGAGACCAGTCTCCCAGTTGTGAGCACATAAAGCTCAGGCAGTAGTTGTTGACAAGCTCTTCCTGCAAGAACATGTGATTCTCAAATGGAAATGACCTAAAATTAAGCTTTCTCTGTTTTGAAAATGTGGAAAATATAAACTCCTTTATGAACTTTAAAATGGAAATATGTTTATTGTCTATTCAAATGGATCAAAACCAAAGATGTTTCTTTTGTCTTTTATTTGCTGCGAATTCTTTATGTTAAATACTCTACTGGATGCCAGTAAATCTTGAAGTCTGTGATAGACTTTTCCTGCAAACTAGCATTGGTCATTATTCATTTACTCATTAATTCATTTAATTGCCTCTTTTATTTATTTATTTATTTATTTATTTATTGACCACTTGGCTGACACTGATTGTACACTAATCCACCATTCTTGATCACTCTTTTATCTGGACCCAGATCCCATAAAGGCAGACAGATACGAAAACAAATAATGATGAGATAATATAAGAAGTGCCTGAGCATGAGTACATAGTATGAAAGGTACTAATTGAGCTCAGAAAGCAGCTACTTCATCTGCCCTTGGACAAATGAAGAGAGTTTTCACAGAGGAGGGGATACAGAGCTCAGCCTAAAATAATTAATATAAGTTTTCCCAGATGTGCTTTTGAGAGGAGGTGAGTTCTAGTCCCATGGATTTATTTTCAAAGCAGAGAGGTGTTTTGGATTTTTCTGATGTAATTTTATTAGTCTGGACAGCACAAGTGACTCCCTGAGCAGTGTATTTAAATAAACTGTCTTATAGAAGATGACGAAGAGGCACTATGCAGTGTGTGCAATGGAGACCTCCACTTAAACCCTTCCTTTTCAAAGCTTTGATTACAGTTTCACGTTTCTCTATGTTAGAACACAGATGGAGGCTTTTCTCTTGCCTCAGTGAGCTCCATAGCTCCATTTCAAACCATGCACCAGTTAATGACACGAAGCTGCTTCTCTCATACACCTTCTCCTCCTCCTATTTCTATCTATCTATCTATCTATCTATTGCTAATATACTTAGCAAACATAGAATTTATTGTAACTGAAACTCTGAGGATCTTAAAAGTGAGATTTATTGAGCAGGTAGTTTGGTGGTTGATAAAAAGGCAGTCCACACAGTATCAGGTTTTAAGTGTTTAAATAGCTATTCACCTACCTGATATTAATTTGTTGGCCAATATTGGGATATGATGGTTATAGGGAAAATGTTAATGTTATCCTGAAAATATGATTGTGTGATCACTATCTGCTTTAAGAATTTTGTCAGTTCAAATTCCAAAGAAGAAAAACTTCTCGGGGCACCTGGGTGGCTCAGTCAGTTGGGTGTCTGACTTCAGTTCAGGTCATGATCTCACAGTTTGTGGGTTCAAGCTCCACATCGGACTCTGTGCTGACAACTGAGAGCCTCGAGCCTGCTTCAGATTCTGTGCCTCCCTCTCTCTCTGCCCCTCCCTGCCCTTCCCTGCTTGTACTCTGTCTCTCTCTCTCTTAAAAATAAACATTAAAAATAATTAAAGAGAAACTTCTCAATGTTCGGCTTTCAAAACCTTTTTTTTTTTCACATTTAGAGAGAATGGTGATCTCCTAGGAAAATTGGAGTTGTCAGAGAATGAAGACAAAAAAATCACATCAGAGAGACAGAATTTTGACAGTCAGAGTCACCTCTTTGCACAGTGTAATTGAAAAAAACAATGCCAACTGGGGATATCAATCAATTCTTTAAAAAATGCCAGTGTAAACAAAAACTATAACAAAGTTAGAAAGACTGAAGCAGAAGGCCAGGAATCTATATACTTAAGGACATTTTCTTGATTTTCCTTTATCAATTACATAGGTTTCCTAACTTTGTATATTTGAAGACTATTGTATTCTTTCTTTGTTGTTTTTTTTAATTGAAGTATAATTGACATACAATATCCTATTAATTTGAGGTGTACATTATAGTGATTTGATATTTTTATGCATTATGAAAGGATCCCCCAATAAGTCTAGTAACCATCTAACACAATACAAATTATTACAATATCTTTGCCTATATTTCCTATGCAGACTTTGTATTCTATAAGTCTATGATTACTTCCCAAATATGTCTTTGTGTATTTCCTAATAATTAGTGAGGCCATAAATGCATTCATATTTTTCTTCATATTCCTGGTTACTTTTTCACCAAAATTATATAAAATGAGTATTTAATGAGATCATAACAGATACTGAAAAATGTGCCCAAATCATAAGAATTCAGTGGAGTTTTGCAAAATGTGAACATATCTATATAAACCTACATACAGATCAAGAAACAGCCTTCACAGCACCTTGGAACTATTCTCTCTTTTTTTTTTTTTGAGCTTTTATTTTTTATTTTTTAATATGAAATTTATTGTCAAATTGGTTTCCATACAACACCCAGTGCTCCTCCCAACAGGTGCCTTCCTCAATGCCCATCATCCACCCTCCCCCTCCCCCCCCACTTCCCATCAACCCTCAGTTTATTCTGTTTTTAAGAATCTCTTATGGTTTGGCTCCCTCCCTCTCAGACATTTTTTTTCCTTCCCCTCCCCCATGGTCTTCTAAGTTTCTCAGGATCCACGTAAGAGTGAAAACACATGGTATCTGTCTTTCTCTGTATGACTTATTTCACTTTGCATAACACTCTCCAGTTCCATCCACATTGCTACAAAAGGCCATATTTCATTCTTTCTTGTTGCCAAATAGTATTCCATTGTGTATATAAACCACAATTTCTTTATCCATTCGTCAGTTGATGGACATTTAGGCTCTTTCCATACTTTGGCTATTGTTGAAAGTACTGCTATAAACATTGGGGTACAAGTGCCCCTATGCATCAGCACTCCTGTATCCCTTGGGTAAATTCCAGCTATTGCTGGGTCCTAGGGTAGATCTATTTTTAATTTTTTGAGGAACCTCCACACTGTTTTCCAGAGAGTCTGAACCAGTTTGCATTCCCACCAACAGTGCAAGAGGGTTCCCGTTTCTCCATATCCTCGCCAGCATCTATAGTCTCCTGATTTATTCATTTTAGCCACTCTGGTATCTCAGTGTGGTTTTGATTTGTATTCCCCTGATGAGGAGTGACAATGAACATCTTTTCATGTGCCTGTTGCCCATCTGGATGTCTTCTTTAGAGAAGTGTCTATTTATGTCTTCTGCCCATTTCTTCACTGGATTATTTGTTTTTTGGGTGTGGAGTTTGGTGAGTTCTTTATAGATTTTGGATACTAGCCCTTTTCTCATATGTTATTTGCAAATATCTTTTCCCATGCCATCAGTTGCCTTTTAGTTTTGTCGATTTTTTCCTTTGCAGTGCAGAAGCTTTTCATCATGAAGATAAAGTCCTCTTTCACAAGGTAACTGCTATAATGACTTCTAACATCATAGATTAATTTTGCACATATATGAATTTGTTCTAAATTAGAATCATACAGAATATATATTTTTTTAAACTTTTTTAAAAAATGTTTATTCTTGAGAGAGAGAGAGAGCATGAGCAGGGGAAGGGCAGAGAGAGAGGGAGACACAGAACCTGAAGCAGGATCCAGGCTCTGAGGTGTCAGCATAGAGCCCGACGCGGGGCTCGAACTCACAAGCCGTGAGATCATGACCTGAGCCAAAGTCTGATGCCCAACTGACTGAGCTACCCAGGTGCCCCAGAATATACATTTTTGCATATGTTTTCTTTCATACTTTGTGTTTGAGCTTTATCCATGCTTTCGTATGTATAAATTTTCAATGTATTCTAAACATCACTAACTTCATGATAATTATTTTACTCCTTAGAACTCAATTTGACTACAAATAGGAGCATCTTTTTCTATGCATTGTATAAAGTCATCAGCTTAAAAAAAATAAGAGGTAAGTAAAGCCTTAAGATGTCGGGTTATCTTGAAAATAAAATTGTACTGCTATTACTACTAATTGGCTGGTTAATATTTATTAAGGACTGAGTTTCCTTATTATTTATTTATTTTGGATAAATTAAGCTATTTTGTGTATACACCAATTTTCTCTAAGTTGTATGGAAATTTTTATATGTGAGACAGTCGTCATATAACCTAATTCTGTGCCAATTATTTTATTTTAGCTTTAAGTAATACAGCCATTATGCCCCCAAAGAGCAAAATATTAGGTTTAATTTGGGTTTATTATTTATTAATTAGGTTTAATAACTCCTTATAAGCTTGGATTAGTTTTGGTGCCCCTGGTCCAGCAAAAGAGTCAATAAAAAATGACAGAGCAAAATGGTAAGCTCTGAACCAAACTGATGAAAAGCTCACCAAGTCCTCAAGAAGGCAATAAAATTTCTTAGTGCTAATGGTTTTAAAGGTCATCAAAGCACTTAAGTGCTCAGAGATGTAGTTCTCCCTATCTCCAAACCCACTAGAACTTAGCTCATATTAGGAAACTGGTTGAACAATATTCTATGTCACTACAGGTTTTATTAGGCCACCTAATGTACAGTGATGGAAACTTATACGTTTAAAAGGAAGGTGAAGATACTCCTGGACACCAAGCCCCAGGTCTAATAAATGGTATGTAACCGTGGGAAGGGATAATCAAAAATAATGGAAGCAGTCTTGATATCTAAAAAAGTTAGCTGCATATGATTTTCATAACATCAAAATGTTACAAAATTATTTACAAGTGGGAAGTTGCAAGACACCAAGAAAAATACAAATATCTATTTCATTTTTGTCATATAGTTATATTGCCTATTTACTAAATGCAGAATATCATTTCCCCTCCACGATAATGTTAAAATAGGAGATTCCTGAACTTACAATAAAATGAGTAAATCCTGAGGATTTGGTGTGAGAAATCCAGTGTGAGAAAGCTAGCCTATATTTATACTGTTTTTTCCATGTGTGCAGTATATTGGCAGTGTTTCAAATTAGGGATGCAAAGGAAATTTTCATTTTTAAAGTTACTTGCAGAGATTTTGAGCATAATCACATTTTGAAACAGAATCTAGTTATTATAATCCCTGTTAATCTTAATTGAATTTTAGCAAATCTGCAGGAACAAAGTTGGAGTGGAGTAAAGTTATGGTGGCCAAATGTTTAATAAGATGGTTTTTAACAACCTGGGAATATCACATCCAGAAATGATATTCTTTATGCGATATGGTTTCTAAGCATTCTTCCTCAATGGTCCTAAATTTTAAAAACTTCATAAGAGAAAATAGTGATATTGAAAACAGACATTCCTTTCTGGACTTTAAATACTAAAGATAAATAAAACATTTCTAAAAGTAGGGATTTGAGAGCAAGTGTTTAAATCAGCAAGATGATAAGAAAAATCATCATGAACTTTAAATAAGATATAAATACAGCAGGCTTTCCCAGAAGGCTACAATTACTGACTCTTTTGTCAAATAAAGCAAAGGAAAGAGGGCGCCTGAGTGGCTCCATCAGTTGAGCATCTGACTCTTGATTTTGGCTCAGGTCACGATCTCACGATTCGGTTTGTGAGATCTGCACTGTCAGCACAGAGCCTGTTTGGGATTCTCTCTCTCTCTCTCTCTCTCTCTCTCTCTGCCGCTCCCTCACTCTCTCTCTCCCTCTCTCAAAATAAATAAGTAAACATAAAAAAAAAAAAAGAAAAGCAACTTGAAAGTAGAGAGTCAAGGTTTACCTAGGTGGTGACTGATTAACGGTCAAGGTTTACTCAAGAAGTATTTGTGGAATACAACTATTTTACTTATATTTAACCTAGGTTATATCTCTATCATCTCTCTATGTATCTATCCATTCATTCATTCATATTGGAGTGGACAGTGCATATTATGTATGTCCTAGCTTGGTCAAGCCTTAATTCTAGGGCAGCTCGTTGCTGCAAATGAAATATTATACTCCAGGAATTGTCAGAGAGTCAGAAATATGAGAATAGAGGTAATTACTGACAGGATTTTGTTACTGATATCGTCATAAATACTTCATGTTTTAGTAATGATCACCATGGGCTTTTATTGATGAAATTAAAGGTATTCAGGTGTTTTGTTGGGCTACAATATTTTACAAACATACCCACATTCATATATTCTGGATGTAAGGATACAACAAACTCTCTATATTTTGCCTTAGAATAAGGCCAAAAACTTGGTCCATAAATTGTCTTCTATCTAACCGGTGATTGGGTGGATTTTACTTGCTTGTTGCTAACAATAAGAGTAACTAACCCTGCTTAGAAGTAATCCTGTCTTCCTAAAATGAGCCTTTCATAAAAGGTAGACATCAGATTACCTAAGAGGACAGACAGCTGGCACTTCATGGTTTACAGAACAATTTATAGACGGTTTTGGTGCTTGCTTGCTAGTAAATGCTTAATAAATCTTTAGATAAGTGGCAGAGGTTAGTCTAAAAATGCTTTCATTATACTGTGATACTAAGGTTATAAGGGAGTATTTTCTTGTAACTACCATTATATACCACAAAGTGTGTAAGAGTTTGTATGACAAAAGCAAGTTTAAGTAAGTTCATAAAAGTAGTGAAGTATTATAAAGAAACACAAAACAAGACAAGGTGAGTGTAACTAGGGTGCATATGGGAAGATGATTTTATAATGCAGTCCACATTTTTATAATGCATTTTATAATGCAGTTCACTGGGGAAATGGCATTTGGGCAGAAACTTGAATAAAAGGCCCTGAGTTGGAAAACAACTATGCACATTCAAGAAACATTGTGAAAACCAGACAGTTTGGGGAAGGATGAGTGATAAGGAAAACATAAGGAGAGATGGTCAGGGAAATAAACAGGGGTCAAATCATATAGAGTTTTGTTGACCGTAAGGTTTGTTTTTACTCTGAATAAATGACAGGTCATTGGAGGAATATGAACAGGAAGGTATTCTTAACAAACTTACATTTAAAAATTATCTCTCTGGTAGTTGTTTGCAGGATAGATTTTGAAATAGCAAGAGTTGGGGCTCCTGGGTGGCTCAGTCGGTTGAGTGTCCGGCTTCAGCTCAGGTCATGATCTCAGTTTGTGAGTTCGAGCCCCGCATCGGGCTCTGTGATGATGACTCAGAGCCTGAAGCCTGCTTCGAATTCTGTGTCTCCCTCTCTCTCTGCTCCTCCCCCACTCATGCTCTGTCTCTCTCTTTCAAAAATAAATAAAAAACATTAATAAAAAAATTTTTTTTAAAAAGAAATAGCAAGAGTAAAAGTCATGAGACCAGAGAGGAATCTATTTAGTAGTGTAGGTAAGAGGTCATATAGGCTTGGCATATTGTCATAATGGAGGTACTAAGATTTGAACACATTGGGGATACATGTTTAGGTGAAGCAAATAGGAATTCTTATTGGATTAATGTAGGATATGAAGTTTGTAGAACGCAGAGGGAATAAAAAGATGCTAGAAACTTGCAATACTGTAGCAATAAGAGTTTATTATTTGGGGGGTATGTTTTTAGGTGAGGCAATCAGGAATACATGAAGAATGTGAAAAAAAGGAAAATAATCAATGATGAAGGTTGCATTCCTGGCAATGAAGTTCTAAGTGATTTGGATCAACATCCCTGCTGAGAGAAACTACAAAAGCTAGAAATATATGACAAGACAACAATTGCTTGAAAATCACACAGTGAGAAATCACACACTGAGTGGTTGTAGGCCACGATCTGGAAGAGAAGAGAAATCTAGAGGATTAAATCTAATTTGGGGACCACTTTTCTCTATAAAGTGATGACCATTGACAAAGCAGTATCAAAGAGCCTGAGAAGCTAAGCAGAACTTCAGATGCAGAGTGGGAAACTCTTATGGAGAGTTCAAGATCCATAAAAAAGCGTGGTCCAGATGAACATCCTGGCATTCAGTTAGGACTCCAAGTTGGAGAAACATTGAAAAGAAAATAGCCCACTCTGGCTTTGAATAGTTTCAATTAAAAAAAGGCGATGATTGAAGATAGCTATTGCCTATAGCTTAGATTTCAAGAAAACAAAATACAACAAAACAAAAATCCATTTGTGAGGAAGATACTAGAGCTCCTAATTGATTTTACAATGTTTCATATATAATGTTCATTTAATGAATAATAACCAGGCATAGTAGAAGACAAGATAAAACTGAAAAAGCAAGATAAAAGACAACAGGAGAAAACCCACATGATACAGATAATGAACTTTTGAGTCATGGCATTTAAAATATGGTCTGATGCCTTCAAGGAATTGAGTGACAAATTAGAGAACTTGGCAGAAAACTGGAAAGTGAGGGGAAAAAATTAAGAATTATGTAGCTGAAAAACACAATTACAGAACTAATTACAATTAAATTAATAGTATATTAGATATAATAGAATGAAGAATTAGTGAATTAGAAGATAAATCAAAAGAAAATATTTAAAATGAAGTCCAGGGGCGCCTGGGTGGCGCAGTCGGTTAAGCGTCCGGCTTCAGCCAGGTCACGATCTCGCGGTCCGTGAGTTCGAGCCCCGCGTCAGGCTCTGGGCTGATGGCTCGGAGCCTGGAGCCTGTTTCCGATTCTGTGTCTCCCTCTCTCTCTGCCCCTCCCCCGTTCATGCTCTGTCTCTCTCTGTTCCAAAAATAAATAAACGTTGAAAAAAAATTAAAAAAAAAATAAATAAAATAAAATGAAGTCCAGACAAATGAAAGACAATTTTATAAATGGTGCAGGGTCAATTAGTTATTCCTGTGGGAAAAATGAAATAAAATCTACTTCATATCATATGCCAAACTCAATTTCAATTGGATTGTAGATTTAAATGTAAAAGAAAAAAAAAAATTTAGGGGCGCCTGGGTGGCACAGTCGGTTAAGCGTCCGACTTCAGCCAGGTCACGATCTCGCGGTCCGTGAGTTCGAGCCCCGCCAGGCTCTGGGCTGATGGCTCAGAGCCTGGAGCCTGTTTCTGATTCTGTGTCTCCCTCTCTCTCTGCCCCTCCCCCATTCATGCTCTGTCTCTCTCTGTCCCAAAAATAAATAAACGTTGAAAAAAAAATTAAAAAAAATTTTAATTTTTATTTATTTATCTAGTTATATGTTTATTTTTTATTTATTGGGAGGTGGGGGCACAAGTGTAGTGAAAGGGCAGAGAGAGAGAGAAATTCTGAGAGAGAAGCAGTGCTCACCCGAAGCAGGGCTCATGTTTTATCTAAAGGGGGACACAAGCTCACCCAAACAGGGCTTGAACTCACCTGAAGAAAGGCTCAAGTTGACCTGAAGTGGGGCTTGAACTCACAAACCATGAGGTCATGACCTCAGATGAAGTCATATGCTTAACCAATTAAGCCACCCAAGTGCCCCAAGAAAATGGGGTTTAGACTAAACAATAATGGGGTTTAGACTGAACACACTAAAAAATGTGTTTAGACTAAACAATATATAACTTTATGAATTTGAGGTATAGCAATTTTTCTTAAGGGATACAAGAAGGAAAAATCATAAACAAAAGACTAATAAATTGGACTATATAAAATTTAAGAATTTATGCTCATCAAAAAATGCCATTAAGTGAGTGAAAAGGCAAGCCTCAAAATGGGAAAATATAATTGCAACATAGATAACACATAAGGGGCTTATATTCAGAATATATAAAGACTACTATAATTCAATATGAAAAGACAGGCGAAACAATTTTTAGAAAAATGGGCGAGAGATTTCAACAGCCTTATTAAAATATAGAATATTCATATGGCCAATAAGCATGTAATATTGTGTTCCACCTCACTAGGTATCACAAATATGGAAATTGAAATCACAATGAGACATCACTTCTCATTCAGGAGTTGGTGATGAAAGCATCAAAAATTATATCAATGACAGAAAGTGGTTCTAAGGATATGGAACTTATACAATAAGAAATGTAAATCGATAGAGACACTTTGGAGACCTACAACATAAAAGGAATAAGTGAGTTAAGGGATTCAGATATTTCTGTTTCCTTGCTGTAATTCTAAATTAAACAATTATCATCTCTAATTGCAATGCCATATGCTCAAGAGTAGCTACCAAAAAATTAAAAAACAAAATTATTTCCCTCCTCTACAGAAATTTATGGTCTTGTTAAATTACTAGAGAAATACACAGACATAGGTAGGTGTCAAGCCACTTATAAACAAACATAAAACAATAAGCAAAATTGTATGTGTGTATATATGCTTAGTTATGTAATACCTACAATAGCATATGGTAAATTTTTAATAAATATTTATGTAATGAAAGCATGAATTTATAACCCATGTGTTGCTAGGTATTCTCTTAAAATACCAAAATAGAATTAAAAACAAAGAAAATCTGAAAGGATAACGTAATGGATCAATAAAATTTGCTGTTATTGTCCCCAGAATCAATGAACAAGAGAAAGATGCAAAAGGAGATAATGTGTACATTGATCTCTATTTTTTTCTTGTTTTCCAGGGTTTGGGAAGCTGGTTTATCAATATTGTGTGTGTGTGTGTGTGTGTGTGTGTGTGTGTGTGTGTGCGTATTCTACCAAAGATATTATTATGCTAGTTACTGAAACAATAGAAATCAAGTGATTTTAGTACTTAAATGTTAAATATTTTCCATATTTGGGTTATGTGTTAATTATGAAGGTCATTTGTAACTGCTTCTCTCCAGATGGTAGGATTAATCAAAGAATGAACAACAAGAAATGTTTTCAATAAAGTGCTGTTACACATGAACAGCAAAATGGCCTTTCAAACATTTTTTATAGGAAATAGATTATTGTGTCTTAAATTTGAATAGTGAAATATTGATGATCTTTTCTTATAAATTGTGTTAGCTTGCAAGGTTATGCCACTTCTCAGTTGATTTATAACGGAAGCACTCTATTACAATGTTAATTTTAGTGCACTAGTTGCTTCTTATTTGCTACTTTGGGGAAATGTAAAAAATTTAACAATTTTAAATCTTCTTTTACTATGCATATTATATTTTATGCATTGGAATGTAAGTCTAGTTGAATGACTTTAAATTTTATTATTTTTAATACAGCACTGAAGAAAATTAACAAACATTAAATGCTTCCAATATTCCAAATATTCTTGTTAGACTACAAATTCAGAGATGAAAGATTGTCTTCTGCCCTTTGGGAATATCCACACAAGTAAGTTAAAGTATTTTTCTAGAGTTTTCAAATCTTTTCAAAAAAAGCTTGCATTATCTTTATTTGGTTTAGTAGGAATTGAAGGCAAAAGCCTTGTTTTGAAAACAAATTTAAAAGGGATGTATGTATTTTTATCAACTGTTAGAAGTTCTGTTTGCTCTGCTGAAATAAGTTGCACATTTTTTTTGTCTCATGAGTTTCTTTTGTTTTGAAATCCCCATGTGTCTTACCAGCAGTAAACTGAAACCAAACCAAAAAAAAAAAAAAAAAAAACAACCCCAGAAAACAAGAAAGGAGGCTTACATAAAACTGAATTGTAGAGCATGATGCAAACAAAGAACTTATTTCAGTGAGTTATTCAGACACAGCTTAGGCCATATTATGTGTAATTTCAAACTTTAAGTAACTATAACTGCCTGTAAAGGCAGATTTCAAATGTTTATAAAAATTACTATGTTGGATGATAACTGAAAGAGAAATATAAGAAAACCATAATCTTTCCCTTGGCAACATCTTTTCTAGACAACACAGGTACTCAAATTTTAGATTCTAACTCAATGTTTTCCTTTCTGACCAACATCCTCTTACAGCTCTGTAGCAATTACAAGATAGATCCTCCAGAGTAAAGGCAACGGCAGAGATGAAGTTCAAGTGCTTCGTGCTACATTTCCTTGTCATAGGATTACATATTGATCTTCAGAAGTGATGTGGACACTAATCACTACATTGTAGGTACCTTTTTCTCCCCTCTTCAACCTATTCAGCATGCAGCATGACAGGGGCAGCTCCCCATATAAGCCTAGTTATTCATTTATTAATACATAGAAATGATCATTCTGTATTGGTCACATCACCTCCAGGAGAATTTGTGTGATTGTGAACATTCTAGTAGGTTTATTCCTTTTATTTGTGGCTCCTGGGAGATGTTGTCAAATTGTAATTTTGTTGTACTTAATTTCCCTATTGGTGATCTGTAAATAAATGTCCTAACCTTGGGTTTTCTCCTCTCAGAATTAAACATAAAAATAGGCAATGCTTTCTGCTTTTCAGAGGATAAACAATAAAATACATTTATGTTCTCTATATTACAGGATATTATTGTTGTATATGCTGAACCAGATTCTCTGAAGGTCTGTTATAGCTTGTTTTAAAGAGAGGTACCTTTGGAAGCTGTTTGGGTTTTCAGTATTCCAGGACCAATTGACTATTACCCAAATTAGATGAAATAACTAAGAGAAAGGGACCAGCATTATTTGAATAACTGCTGCAAAACTAAGGATTTCAGTTCATCTGATTTAATTCTCAAAACAACTTCTTGAAGTAGAAACAATTACCCTTATTTTATTAATGAGGAAACTAAAACTTAGGTCAGTTACAGGTCAGGGTATAACTAACATTGCCTTAGAGGTAGCACTTAGATCTAGGACTCCCTTTTACCAAAGTTCTTTCTACTCTGCTATGCTATCTCTCTTGCCCTGAGTCAAATATCATCTGGAAAATTCATTGGATATGTAGAATTTACATTGGTTTATTAGAATAATTCCCAAAGAAAAACAATTTTTAAGGCTACATATCAAGATAGATCTTTAAGTGACTCAGTTACATCATCTATTGCATTAACAGAGAATTGTCTTGGTGGTGCTTTCTGCCTTAAAATAATCCTGCCTATTAATATTTCAAAAAGGGTTTGTCTGTTTCTGAAAACGAGATTTGGAAGTGAAATGTGATGGGTTTTCAAACCAAATTATGGAGTTCATTGGAAAGAACAGTTAAGACTGGATACCACATGTTGTGGCGTGAAATGTGTTGTGTTCCCGCCCTCCTAAATTCATATGCTGAAATCCTAACCCCTGGTACCTCACAATGTGACTTTATTGGGAGACAGGGTCTGTAAAGAGGTAATTAAGTTAACATGAAGTCATTAGGGTGGGCCCTAATGCAATATGACTGGTATCCTATAGGAGGAGATTAAGACACTGACACATAGAGGGAAGACCACGTGAAGATATAGGGAGAAGACAGCCAGCTACAAGCCAAGGAGAGAGGCTTTACAAGAGCCAACGGTGCTGAAACCTGGTGTCAGACTACTGATCTCCATAATTAAGAAAAAATAAATTTTTGTAAAATACACGCTGTCTGTGGTACTTTGTTTTACAGCAGCCCCTAGTAGACTAATATGTCATCTTATTTGGTACTTTAAGAACTAAGTTTTTTCTGGCTCACATTTTCAAGAATATTCACTTGGGAATTATTTTTAAAATGTAGAAATGATATGAGATGGAAACAAAAATGAAATTAGTCATAAATAACTATGAGCAGTCATGTTTGTGATGGTATTAAAGAAATACTCTGCATGTGATATGAGAGCTTAGAATCTCTATCATTAGGTTGAGTGAACTGTAACAGTTCTGTGTACTCTATTGTTAAGAACATGAAAGAACAATTAATTAGAATGCTGCAATTATACATTGGTAGTCAAGTGTCTGTAAGATTTGAAATGAAGACAGTGAAGAAATGTTTTCACCAACAAGCTTACCCAAAGTATCCAACATCATTGGGCTCACCACTGCTTTGCTGTAGACTATTAAAGAGTTCAGTTAATATGCATATTTGTTGTGTAGGTAGAACAACAAATTAGGTTTGAATTAATCATTAATATGATAGTAGAAATTAATTTAATAGATTGTATAGCTAATCACTTAGCCAGTTCTGTGGCAAGTGGACACATGAGTTTTAATGGAGAATGTATGAAAACTGAACCAGGGACAGTATATACTGTGGGTGGGTGTGGGCAGAAGAAGGGGAATAGTAAAAGAAGAAATAGGCATACAAAGAGAGACATAGGCCACAAGCAAAAAAAGATGATCTGCTTTAACATAGAGCTGGTATTATATAAAAGTATGACAAGAAATGTGGGCAAGTTTGTCATTTATAAAGTGACAGTAATTGCAGAGAGGTGGCGGTGGTGATAGACATCTCTCAGGCACATAGTGGGCAATTGAGTCATAACAGCAAGCCTAATAATATGATTGTGCACCTGATATCAGCCATGCCCTGATTTTGGAATTAAAACATTTCTAGGAGAAAATGTAAGGTATATGCATATCCCGGTTTGTTTAGGGCATTCTTTGTTTTCTCCTTTTGTCCCCTGGTCACTATAGGTTGAACCAAATGAAATTGTCCATTTGAATATTTGACCATTTTGACATATAAAGACAACAATTTTCATGTATATTAAGGTAATATTAATAAAATCTCCTTTGACTCTCAAGAGTGTCTACATTTGATAAATTATATGGTCATTCTAATTTATGTGTGGTATTTTTATCTTTCCAGGGTTGTCTGGTAATGATTTTCCTTATTTATTTTATTTATTTTTTAAAGTTTATGTATTTATTTTGAGACAGAGAGAAAGCATGCAACCAAGGGAGGGGCAAGAGAGAAAGGGAGAGAGAGAATCCCAAGCATGCTCCATGCTGTCAGCACAGATCTGATGCCCAAAGCAGGGCTAGATCTCTGGAACTCTGAGATCATGACCAAAACCAAGAGACAGACACTTAACTGACTGAGCCACCCAGGCACCCCACTTATTTCTTTTAACTGACATCCATGATTTGTTATATTTAGAAACATCTTTCCTTTTTGAAACACATGCACACAGGCACAAGCACACACACTTACAGCTGTAGTGAGAATAGAAACCAAGAAAATGAGCCAAATTCTTCCACCACCAAATATGAGACCAGTAACAAAACAATATATTTGTATTAAATAGGTGTTGGAGATTAAGGAGTGCACTTATTGTGATGAGCATCAGGTGTTTTATGGAAGTGTTGAATCCCTGAAACTAGTATTACACTGTATGTTAACTAACTGGAACTTAAATAAAAACTTAACAAAATAAGAAAATAAAAGATGATCATCTTAGCTTGCAATTTTAAAATACTGCTTAAGTGTTATCTATCTTTTTGGAGGGAGAAAATAAATATATTTTAAATAAAAAGATAAATTTCACTATGTCCTTAGTTAGAAACTGATCATATTTCTTGCAAAAAGGAAGCATAAAGATTTCATTCTCTTACAACCCAGTAGAACTCCTTACACTAAATTCAGTAGATATTGGAACCTCTCCTAGGACCATGACACAGACATGTAATAATTAACTTTGTCAGATGGCTAGCAGCTGAAACCTATAATGCAGCAATGCAGACATGTACTACCTCTCATAAAGAGAATGGAAACTTACCTAATAAAAAATATAAAATCATTTTTACAATCACGATAAATAACCATTACTGCTTCATGGTGCTTTTACTTTAGTTATTCACTTGTTCTAATATATATAAAATAATCAATAATCCAAACTCCAGTGGCCGAAATTGAATTACCAAGTCCCAATAAACATGCAATCTATCCTTTACTTCCAGTATTGCTATTTCTTTCATTATGTGATATTTTTTTATATTTGTTTATTTGCCCTTTATTTATCATCAAATATGTCAACAAGGGCAGGGAATCGCTTTTCAGTTAAGGTTAATGCCAACATTTCTCTCCTTAACTAGTATTAAAATATGGATTTGTTTTCTCAAGAGCAGTTGTGCCTTACTTACTCCACTAATCATCGTGCTGCTGAACTGCAAAGAATGAGAGAGGGTTTGTTGACAATTCTCTACTGCAAAGGAAACTCAAATCCTTGAAAAATGCAAAAATGGAGGCATCTGCAAAAAAACTGTTAAAACACAGCAGTCTACTGTTATGTGTGTGTGGGGGGGGGGACTTTCATTGCATGTTTTTAGTGCCCTAAGCAAGTTTACCTTTTATTAGAGATCCCTTTGGGCCTAGCTATTCTTTTCTTTTAAAAACTGAGAGTTACCAGACTGATTAAATTTATTTGCTTAAACTTAGTTTTTCACTTACTTGCTCTCTGAGTATGAAGTTATTCTTTATAAACACATTTGTAAATCCTAAACGTAGAAATAAATGCACTCATCATTTCTTAGCCACCCAAGTGGAATTGGTATCAAACACACACACACACACACACACACACGGGCACACTTTCATGCACAGAGAAATTTAAATACCAAACCTTGAATGAGACTATGCTGTATATGGTCAGAATTAGACCTTGAATGGCATAATTGGGTACTAAAAACTTATTTGTGTTTCCACAGGCAGCACTACTGTTAAGTAATAAAGTCACTGGTTCATACAAAGTCCATTGAGAATTAAAGACTAATTCATTTCACAATGATTACTAAGTAGAGAAGACAACATGAGGAAAAGTAAAATGCATAATGTATGTAACTTAAGAAATGTACAGTTTTTAGTATTATATGGGGCGGGGAGCCTAAAACAGTATAGAACAAGACATCGCCATGAAAGAAAAAGAGAAGCAAGGAATACTTAAAATGTGGGCATAGTTTTTCATCTTTACCCTCTCGTCTGACTCCTACATACTGCTTTCACACCTTTTAGTGTCTTCCTCATTTTCAAAACGAGGTTACCCACGCTGCACTCAGGTTGCCCCTCTCTGAAAACCCGTCTTGGGATACTCCTTCCTTCTTTTTGTCTTTAATTTATCCATTCATTCAACATATATTCTTCCCTGAGTGTCCCTTTGTGCCAGGCAGGTACTAAGAGATACTGAAAAGAAAAAGACATAGTTCCTTCATGCTAAGAACCCATAGCTCACAGTGGATGCCAACGTGTAATCAAGTAATTGGAAACATGTGAAATATAGGTATATAGACAATATACAGTGAGGGTACAATTGCTTGGGAAGTAGTGTGTGGGGACTCTAGGGAAATAAAACCAGATGTGAGCTCAGACTCCTTTACCTTCTAGCTGTTGAATTTTAGCCAGTCCTTAAACCTGTCTGATCCTCCATTTCCTATTTGTAAAATGGGAATAATAATGCCTGTCTTGCTGTATTGTTGGGTGGGTGAGAGAAAATGCATGCAAAGCACCTGGAATTTAACAGATACTAAGAAACAAATGCTAAGTAGTTCATATTCAGGGGAGGCCTGGTCTGCCATGTCAGCAAGCAGTTCTGAATGCTCCTTGTGTCTGCTAGAAATTCTTTAAATATTTTAAAGCAGCAGAATGACAGGGTCAGAATGACACTTTAGAGAGATTAGTTTGGCAACAGTGAACGAAGAACCTGGAGATCAGAGACAAGTTAAGAGACTATTGAAATAGTTCAGGCATGAAATTAAAGGACCTGAAAATAGAGGATAGAAGGCATCCCAGGTGACTAGACTGATAAAATGGAAAAGATTTTGCAAGGGAGAAAAATGGCACTTCATCTTCAAAAGAATGGGCACTGGTATCCCTTCAGGGAGAAGGGAACTAGCATTATCTTACACCTAACAGTTGCTCACATTAAATTAGACATTTTAGGCATTTTAACTCACTAAAATATTCCAGTAATTCTATGAGTTATGCATTGTTCCCTCATTTTTTAGATGAGAAAGCATTAGGAAGTTTAACTTGCTCAAAGATGTACAGGTGGAAAAATGCTTGAGTAAGCTTCAAATCCTGGTCTTTTGCTGCTAGAGTATATGAGCCATCCATTATCGCACTAACCTGCCTTAGAGAGCAACAGTGAACATTCAATAGTCAGTATTGGGAAGTGATGGTGATAAAGGTAACAATGGGAATTGAACAGGAAAGAAGGTGTTGGGGACACAGAAGGCAATTTACTTCCTCCCCCAACAACCCCTCTAATAGCCACGAGTGGAAAATGTACCGCTCAGCTAGTGTCAGGCCCTGTCTCTGCGCTCTCGTGCTGGGCCTCCTGCCCACACCTCCCACGTGTATGCACCCTGGTCTAGATTCTCACGTCACTACTCTACTTGAGGAGTGTGGTTAAGAGGCATACTAAACACGTTCCTCACAGTTGAAAGTTAATCAAGATTCCTCTTAATTTTGATTCATTTTTAAGTTTTATTTAACTCGAAAATGGTATTAATATTGATGAGTGGGTCTCAGGCACTAATTGATATCAATATTATTGTCTTTTTTATTTTTGCACATGGAATACTTTTTGCATAATTTTTGTTTTTTTTCTTTTTTTGTTCTATGGGTCTTAAATAGTATTTTGGCTAAAAAAAAAAAAGTGAAGAGCATGAAACTTTGACAAGCTGTCAAATCAAAACAAAACCTGCACTAAGCTCATGATTTTTCACTGGAATACACAGATCAAGTCTATGTCTTCCAGATCACCTACTTTAATCATTTGATAATTTACCCTATTCTCTAAGAGAGTTTTAGCGAAAGCAGTTTGAGCTGTTGAGTGCAGAATGTTTGAGAAAAGTCCACATTTATAAATAACAAATAGGAGAACTGGTAGACCATAATAAGAAAATGAGAAAGAAAAGGTTACATATTATATTGAAAAATATCTAACATTTAAGGCAATAACAGTAAAGCCTACTTCTCCTTAGAATATTAATCATAGATATAATCTTACTTGTATTTGCTTGACATTTGTATAATTATCCCAACTGCTATAAAAAAATCACCTAAATATAAAACATGCCCATGTTATGAAGTCATAGAGAGAAGAGAATAAAGCATTGTCTTCATTTCCTTATAACGTTTCACTAGTTAGATATCTTAACAAAACTCTGACAAAACTTTTGTTTTTATGTTTGTTTTTCAAGGAGAGACTAAACAGCTACTAAGTTTTAAAAAATGGTATCAACTTACTGGAATGATAAAAATAATTCAGCTATTCATCTGGCTTTTAGGTAGGACCATGTCTGTATCATCCCAGATAGATGGAAATGTATGCCTAGATGTCTTGACTTTTATAAGTAATTGTATTTCATAGCCTCCCTGAATGAACAGACCCTTTAAAGGGGGGGAAAAAAAAGAAAAAAATTATCATAGTCTAAATCTCTCCTATTGTAACCTATGTCCATTTCTTTCATGTTCTCCTAGTCACCATTTTTAAGTCATAACGTTCACACTTAAAAACAAGTGACCTTTACTACGTGATGAGTTGTCCTTTGTTTTTTTAAGTTTAGTTCTTTTTTTTTTTTTTTTTTTTGTAATTTCTGCACCCAGTGTGAGGCTCGAACTCACAACCCCAATATCAAGAGTAGCATGCTCCTCCCACTGGCCAAGCCAGGCTCCTCAAATTGTTTTAATACAGTAAATGCTCACAGACCAGGAAAACGGCAGTGTGCACAGGCTTCAACCATAAGGGGACAAATCAATATTTCTTGAACAATTGTTAAAGTTTTCCTGCTTTTTTATTTCTCCTAAAACAATAAGATTGTTTTGTTATGTAGGTACCACATTGTTTTATTTACAATGAAGCATTTTTATACCCTTATCCCTTGGCTTTCTATGGTTTATGAGACAAAACCTTTTGCTTCTTAATGGTTCTTCCTTAAGGTAGTTCTTCTGATGCTAGCATAAAGGGACTTTTTAAAGGGGACTTTCACCAACAAAGTAACTGTTTTTGTTTATTCCTGAACCATCTTTGAGTTTTTATGTGGGAAACTAGCATTGGAGGATAAGAACAAATAAGAGAGATAGGTGGTCAATTTTGTGATGTTAAGATGCAATTCTCAGGGACTTTCTTACCAGGGCCTGATTCAGTCTAATAGAGAACCAAAGCTTAAAGACAAGGTAAATCTTCAGAAAGAGAGAGAAAATCTGAAAACAGTTCTGGTACAGTTATAAACCCAAGAATATGAAGGATATATAACAATAGCCCTGTATTCCTACATAATATTAGGCTTGACATTTTCATTTTTCCCCATTCATACTTGTGGTAATCTATGGCGTTCCAAGTTTTTCAAAGCAGTACCCTGAACTGTGGTCCTGACTCATACATGCTATATATCCTCCTAAGTACCACTTCTCTCCCATGCTAGCACATTGATTGACATAACTAAAATAGCGACATTTCAAACAAATGTGTAGCAAGATAGCTTAGCAAATTATATTAGTTCACTACAAATTATCATAATGTCATTAAAACAATGATTTTGAAGTCCATATATCAACATTAAGATATGGTAACTGTAGGATATTGGGTGTGGGAAGAACCAAAGCTTGGAATTACAATGTAACTAGTATCTTACTGTTTAGATATAGTAATGAAAACTGTCTTGAAGATATCTACCCAAATGATAATAAAGATTGCCTGAGGGTGATAGAATTACAGACTATTAATTTTCTCTTTTCCTTTCCAGATCTACTGCAACATAGCCAAGTTGCATCTATAATTTTATACAGTACTTGAATGAGAAATTTCTCATCACTTTAGAATTTAAAATATTTTAATGATAAATTTCTCATAATTTTATAATTTGCAATATTTTAATTGTCATTTTCTCAATCACACACTGAAGTGAGGAGAAAACTAAAAAGGAGGCAATTATGCAGAAAAGGTAAAATTTAAAATGGCCATTTGAGGGGTGCCTGGCTGGCTCAGTGGGTAGAGCATGACACTCTTTGGTCGTGAGTTCAAGCCCCACAGTTGGGCATGGTACTTAAAAAAAAAAAAAAAAGGAAAACTGAAAATAAATAAATAAATAAATAAATAAATAAATAAATAAAAGGCCCATTTGAGGCAGTTATTGAAATGTGGAAAGAACATTAGAAAAGAGAGCAGCAAGGTTAATGTGGTCCGGGCCTTGATGTGTACATGTCCGGAGGACAAGCCAAAGTCCTGACCTGGCTGGCACATGAGACTGAGCGAAGGCAGCAACAGGAAGGCAGGTTGTGGGTCAGGCGCTCAAATGAGCCAGGAAAAAGTGCTGAGCTGCCAGGTGTCAGAGAAGCAGATTAATGCTACAAGCCCAAAAGGAAAGTATCGGTACAGCTTTTAACGACTTACTGCCACGGTATAAGCACGAGTCTGAACTGGAGAAAACGCTGACTCCCCCGTTCCACTTTCTCTAAGGAACGGGCACTGCTCCGGGGCAGGAGGTCATGGCGAGGATGTGATCGCGCGGGACTCGCAAGCAGGTCCTGTGTGAGGCGGTCCTCCAACCCCCCTCCCTGCAATGTACTTCCGCTGGGAAATTTCCACAGCCGCCAGGCCTTTTGGAGGATGCTGCCTGCGGGGAGCTGCCTCTGGGCATCGGGCAGACGCAGGTAAGGCCTCTGTGTGAACGTTTAAGATTTGGTGAGCGAGTGTGGAGATATTCTGGTCTTGAGGCTGCCGCTGGCGGCGACCAACGTCGTAAGGAACTTTCCTTGTTTATCAAACCTGCCACCTGCAATCCGGGGTGGCCTTCCTCTTTCTTCTGCCCTCCTCCTCCCCCACCTAGGCCTTCGAGTTTGCAGATCCCCGGGAAGCTCCTGGGATTTCGGAGCAACACCGGTGGAGGGCCAGGGAGGTCAACGGGCGGTGGAGGTTGACCCGTTATTGAGGAAGACCCCAAAGGTTCCCGCAGTTTAATGCACCCTGGGGTACTGAGTCCAGACTTGAGAGAAGTGTCAAGTGTTCCCTCCCAACCACTCAGGAGCCCTTGGCAGAGAAGCCTGGGGACCTCTGCCAAAGGCCTCAGATAAAGGGATCCAGAGACAAAGGTTCCCCGGGCTACAAATGCAAATATACAAAGGGTATGACCGGCAGAGGGCGTTGCATCTTTGACTGCTAACCCCGCCCCTGCTTCAAATACCGCAGTGCATTGACTGTGCACTAAGTTGCGCTTACCGAGGGCAGCTTATGCCATGAGACCGGCCGGGTAAAACGGGCTTTTTAAATTAACCATGGCCAGGCCTGGAAGATCACACAAAGGTCTTAACGGGAGCTGAGCATCTCAGATGGCCTTAAATGGTGAAGGTTACAGATGCCATCATTGGAGTCTGGTGCTGCGGAAATTTTTTTTAAAAGTCACACAAAAATTGTAACTTTTAGAAAGGTGCACACTGTGTGTGTGTGGGGGGGGGGGGAGGGGGTTAGCCAGAATAGGGTCACTTACTTATTCACTATTCAGATATGAGTGTGGCAGGCTCATTTCCAAAAATATAAAGAATTTATAAAAGAAACCCGGAGAAAATGAATGACTTGTTGAAGAGAATTAAAATCAGTTTCTTTTCTCTGCTTCCCTGGATTAATTTAAATCCGCTTTGAAGTTTTACTTATATTCACTGATCTACCATTATATGGTTAGATCTTCTCAGTTGCCTTTAAAGTATTTAATCATCAAGGAAAACATGTATGAAGTTAGGAATTTTACTCTTAATTATGAATCGTGTTATCCATTTTCAAAACTAGGTCCCATGGACTAATTCTATGAAAACCGTGTGAAAAATTGCTTAAGGTTTTCATGACTCAGTTTGCATTTCCAAAGACATTTCTCAAGAGCAAGTTCAACAATTTGAAAGCCATCTGTTCCATACACTGAAATAATGCAGCCAAAGCAAGGAATTGAGAAAAAAAAAAAAAAAAAGCCTTGTATTCTCCCTGTAGGAAAGAGAAAAATGAAAAAAAAAATAAATAATGGAATTTACCAGAAATGTTGAGAACCCTTATTTCTGACAAAGAATCTAATTGGAGAAACATAACACATTATGTCTACAACCACACATTAATTAATATATCATTTCAAAGTTGTGTTTAATATAAGTAACTTGGACTCTCTTTGACCTAATATGTTTATTTTCTAGATCAAGAGCCATGCAGTTTAAAATACACAAATGAAAACAAAAAACAAAAAACAAACTTTGATCTTGTGGGTCAATTAAAACTGAAAACCATGTGAGAGGCTAAAGAATACCTATATTTGCAGACTTTATAGTTTAATTATTTTTTGATCATTATTAAGAAACTGTCTCTTAGAATAAAAAAAAAGAAAGCCTGTTAAGAAAAATAATGATCATATGTTATGTAATAGGTGGGTGGTTCTTTAAGAATGAAGTAAGTCCAAAAGGTTGTCAGAAGAGGGAAGAATTCTTAGAGCCTTCAAGGTCTCTCATCACCCTCATTTTGCTTGGTATGTCATTAATCAGCACTGCAGCTAAGAAAATCCGGTTATTTAAGAGAATGTTTCTCTGAACAGTCAATGAAAGAATATTTTAAGTGCATCTGTAAAACTAATGATAACCTTTGTGGACAGAGAAAATTTATTCATTAACAAGTTATTTATTGAGTAGCTATTATGTATCAGATACTATTATTCTAAGACCCTAAAATACAGTGATGAGCTAGATAAACCTGCTTGGAGCCTACACTCCATGAAGAGGTAAGGATTAATCGTGGACAAATAACTACATAAATATAATAATTTCCAAACTACTAAGTAAAAGGAAGAAATTAGATTGAGATAAAGTATTACTGGATGGAAGGGTAGGAGAGACTGTTTTATAGAGGCTGACCAAAAAGATATCTCAGGAAGGGACAGTTCTAAAGATATTTTAGAAATGGAGTAAACAATAAAATATTGGTGACTAGAGGTTATATGTGAAGAAGAATTAGAGTGACACTTAGGTTTCTGGTTTAAGTAATTGGGTAGAGGACTGTGTCATACATCAAGTTAAAAAATTTATGAAGCAAAGTAGATTTAGAGGAAAATACTAAGCTAGGTTGTGAATACAAAGAATTTGAGAAGGCCCACCCCTACATTTTTAGAGCCTATGGCAAGAGTACAAATGGAGGCACACATGGTATGTTTCTAAATATTTAAAAGTTTTAAGCCAAGCTAAGGAATTGTTTAAAAAAATACATCCTTTCCACTTTGAAAAATATACTTTTTCATATTTTCCCTAGGAAAACTTTTTATTTCTTGTCTCTTTTTCTCTTTTTTCCTTTTCTGGGCTACACTTTTGTACTTGGAATTACTATCATGATGTTGAATTGCACTCAATGAATGATTTAACGATTGAAAGTAGAATATAATTCTGTTTAAAGTATGTCCAATTTAAATATAAAATTCATCCAAAATTTAAATTAAAAACAAAAAATAAGGGGCGCCTACGTGGCTCAGTCGGTTGAGCATCCGACTTCAGCTCAGGTCGTGATCTCACACTCCATGGGTTCGAGCCCCATGTCGGGCTCTGTGCTGACAACTCAGAGCCTGGAGCCTGCTTCAGATTCTGTGTCTTCCTCTCTCTCTGCCCCTCGCCTGCTCATGCTCTGTCTCTGTCTCAAATATAAACAAACATTAAAAAAAAATTTTTAAAGCAATTAAAAAAATGTTTTTTCTATAATTATGAAAATTACAATTCAAAGTATACTAAATGAATATAAAATTTAAAATAAAATTATTAAAAAACTGAAAATTTTAGGAATTTAATTAGATATTATTAAACATTTTTGTGAAAAAATGAACTATTGTGCTTATAATATGCTGTGTTCATTTAGTTGTCAACAAAATTGGTATCATGTTTCATGCAAATTGTCTAGATCTACATGTAGACAGTTCCTCGGTCCTCATATGTTACTGTTTCAAATACCATGCTAATTCCTCAGAACCTTTAGAAAGAGAGGAGAAAAAAAAAATAATTGCCCATCCTGGAAAATTCTTCTTTAGATATTCTGAGGTAGGGTTTTACAAGATAATTACATTGCCCTTCTTTTCCCTAACTACTTCTGTAATTCAGTTCTCCCTGTCTGAAATAGCATCTGTCTCTCACTATAGCAGAAGAACATTCCAATGCCAGTTGCCTTTTGTTTCGAGGGCAGGAAATGGAGATTTAATTCCCAGGGGAATGGCTTCTCTGGTCTGGATGTAAAAATTGTACTAAGTTTTTGAGGTATCTGTAGAATATCTGGCTAAAAGTTTCTAGCAGGAATTAATCCTTAGAGCTTTGGGTTAGATTGAGAACCTCTGTTTGGGAGCCATGTTGGGTGTTAGTTGAAGACTTGGGTAAAAATGAAATTACTGAGAATTTACAGAATAAGAATAGAAAGAGTGTGAAGGAACAATAGAGAACACCAAAATTAAGAGAGCTTGAGGAGTAGGCCCTGACAAAAGAGTAATGAAAGATTTAATAGAAAAGTACTGGCAAAATCTGCAGAGAGAAAATTGGTGAGGGTAAGAGTTTCAAGGAGAGAACTGGAATGTATTTGTTCCTTAGGCCTTATAGCTATGAATATTAGTGATAGCTCTGAGTTTCCCCTCAGGTATTTTATCTGTCTACCCTTTGAAACTAAGGTGTAAATCAGGTCAAATTTTAAATAACTTTCGGCCTGGGGAAATTTGTACAAGCGTGGTGCGGTAAGCGATAAATTATTAATATAAAAGATTTCTGAATGTGTCAAGATGAATAGAAGAGGACAAAAACATCTTGATTATTTCCTTCTTTTTGTAATCATGAAAAAATCTAGTTACATAAAGAAATTACTAGGCTTTCATTACATAAAGGATATGAGATAGTACTATAAAAATCTGATGCATCCCCCAAGAGCAGAAGCACTTAATGACATCCAAGTGAAAACCAGATGACAGTATTAATTTCTGGCCAGTTGGACACTCATGCTATCAAAATATTACTTAATTAGATGGCCACTTCCATCTAAACTTCTTGGATTGTAACATTTTCCATTTCCTCTTTTTTAAGGACAGTGTCATTGCATCTATTGATCCCATATTATCTATAAAAATGTAAAATTACTGTGTGACCAAATTATAAAATTTCCTACTAGTTTTATAATTCTAAATTTAAATTTGAATTCTATTAATTCTCATTATTTTGGGTTCAGATTCAGGTTTAAATTAATTAAGTACAAAAATACAACTAACAAAATAGAAGTAAGCCCTGTTTTTTTTGTTTGTTTGTTTGTTTTTCAGAATTGGGTTACTGTGATAACAAATAGATTTTTTTAAGACTCAGAAGTTCAGGAGCACCTGGGTGGTTCAGTCAGTTAAGCATCTGACTATTGATCTCAGCTCAGGTCATGAGCTCATGGTTTGTGAGATGGAGCTCTGTGTTAGGCTCTGCACTGACAGCACAGAGCCTGCCTGGGATTTTCTCTCTCCCTTTTTCTTCGCCCCTCCCCTGCTCACATGTGTGTTCTCTCTCTCAAAATAAATAAACTTAAAAAAAAAGACTCAGAAGTTCAAAAATCCATATCTTTTTCAGTGTAGGACATAGCTAGATTAACGCTACCAATGACATTCAGGATCTTATTCCTGACATTATTGAAAAGACAAATCTATGCAATACTTTGTTTTCTAATTTTACATTCCTAACTTTAAATGAATTTGACCTAATTCTGTTTTGACAAAAGTAAACAATATTTTTTCTAAAAAAATTCTAGAAGTAATTGCTATTATGACTCAGATGTTTTTTGTTTTTTAAAGTTTATTCATTTTTGAAAGAGAAAGAGATAGAGCATGAGCATGGGAGGGGCAGTGAGAGAGGGAGACACAGAATGGGAAGCAGGCTCCAGACTCTGAGCTGTCAGCACAGAGCCTGACGCGGGGCTCGAACTCACAAACTGTGAGATCATGACCTCAGCTGAAGTCGGACGCTCAACCGACTGTGCCACCCAGGCGCCCCATGACTCAGATGTTTGCATTATAAATAATACAATCAATTGATCTTTTTAAGAAATCTTTGCTGGGATAACAGTTACTTTGGAGAATAAAATATATGACCCATCTTGTTATGTAAAATCTTCACAAGCAAAAATTAATTTTCAATAACATAGTTTTTAGTGACAAGTATATGTAAACATCATGGTTATAGTTGAACTTCATCACTGCAACATTGTGTCAAGTTTGTATAAACACAGAAATGGGATGGCAAGAGCCTTCAAAATCCCTCCATCTCCAAAATTGGTGAAAAATCCATACTCTGGGCGGGAGACTGTCCCACAAAATGGTATTTCTTGTTTTTGATTAAGCTAAAAATATCAACCAGAGAATTTTCCTGGTAGGTTTGTAAAAAGGTTGTATTTCTCAGACTAAGACAGAAACCAAATGGGAATTGAAAAAAATAATAGAGGGAGATAGGAAAATAACAAAACCCATGCTCACAGCATGCTGCATTTGACGTTTTCAACATTTATCTCTCCTAACCCTTATTTCCACTCTCATTTTTCAAAAATTCCTATAACTTTTTACCATTAGATATATTTCTCTGGCCACAAGTGCCATTGCTCACCTTGTCAATTACCAGTCTTAATAATATGTGCAAAATATATAATGTCTTACTTGAAATATATGAGTTGCTTAATAAGAAATAGTTTTATTATCAATATTTCTTCCTAGTGGGGCACCTGAGTGGCTCAGTTGAGCATCTGATTTTGGCTCAGGTCATGATCTCATGGTTCATGAGTTTGAGCCCTGCATCTGATTCACTGCTGTCATCATAGAGCCCACCACCTACCCTCTGTCCCCTTCTCTGTCTTCCCATCCCCAGCTTGTGCTCTCTCAAAAATGAACACCTCTAAAAATTAAAAAAAAAAAAAAAAGTTCCATTTATTTGTTAGAAATCCCTCTCTCCAGATTTCCCCCAGTACCTTTCATGGTGTTAAAAGTATTTGTTCAAATATACAGGATATATCAATTAGTAAGGCTATGTTGAATAAACATAAAATATAAGAAAATGAAATCAGAAGTATAAAAATTACCCTCAGAGAATTGAATGTACCTTTGCAATATAAAAGCCTTTATGTAGAATTCAGTGATGAAATTCTGTATCTTTAATCTACATTTGTTCATTCCATTACCCTTTCACTCAACTCTCTTAGTGTCTTATATGATTTCAAAAAAGTATTTACCATTCACATCACATAGGTTTACCATACTTAAAGTGAAATTGTTTGAAGAATCCTTGCCAAAAACTTCTTTCCCCAAATACAGATAATCCAAACACACTTGGCTAAGCAGAATAACAAGAATCAGATTTTTTATTTTTTAAATAAAAGTGCATGAGTAAAGGTACAATTTCAGCCTTGTCTATGTCAAAAAAGGAATGTGTGTTTATCAGTGAAATTTTAACATTTTAAGCATTTGCTCTCTCTGAATAATTGGACTTACAGTAACAAAGAAATTAAATACCTCTTTATTGTAAGACAAAATAAAATCACAGAAAGAAGTTTTACTCTAATTTAATTAACCTTTCATGTTAATATTGGCTTAAATCATTTTTTCAGGATAGTTCATGAATTTTCCATTTTTATTTAATTTATCAAGAGGGTAGTGTCAGTTACACTTGGAATTATTTTGATTGAAATGTATCTTCTCTGACTATATTTTAGATGAACTATTTTTATTTAAAAACAGAATTTATTTTCTATCTTACATTAAATAAAAGACTGTATAATGGGGGAAAACACTGAATAAAATAAAGTGGCTGCATAAAGAATTTGAAGCTACAAAGATTATAGTACAGATATTATTATTATCATACTCTCAACAAAAATAATGAGGATAGGCCCAAAGGTGGCAGTTGTTGACAGGTGTTCACAAATTATGTAAGCCAAAAAGCAAATGAACAAATGTCATCTGAATTAGGACATAGAGAGAGAGAGGAAAGATATGTGTAGGATGCTAAGAGGCACATAAATTCATCTATGCAGATTTATTGCAAACTTCATGAATTGAGGGCATTAGGAATCCCTAAAGATCACACTCAAGGAAGTTTTAAAATAGCTTGGTTGACTGAAAATCTGTTTAAGAAGTAGTTGTACCTCTGGATTCCCTCATCTTTCACCAACAATTCAGACAATCCCTCCCCATCCCAAGAGCAAAAGATTACAGTTTTGCTCTCCAGAGCATTTGAATCCAAAAGATTGTGCATCTTCAGACAACAGGCATTATTAAGTGTGAGGTGCTATGACAAAAATTCCACATAAAAGGCAAGTTCCCTCTTTCTAGTCCCTTCACTACTTGTTTCATAGAACATGGTAGCAAAGGTTATCAGCAAGTGAGAGGATTCCTTTCTGGGAAAACTGACCAGTGCAAAAGAAATGATCCACAGATAGTGAACACCCATTGAAAAGCCTGTCCCTGTTTCATCATCCTGTAGTAAAGTCCACAGCCCAAGAGGCTTTATCCTTAATCATAAAGGGAGGGTCAAGGGTCATCCTTCACTGAAGAAAGTCTCTAATATTTAAAACAACAACAAAAAACATCCCAACAGACAAAAATGAAAGTGAAGAAAAAGACAATGAAGACAGCAGGAGAACCCTCACAAAAATTATAATTGATATCCATAGATAAGAGGAAATACAACATACTAGATGCTATGAAAGAGTAGGAGAAGAATAAAGAAGAGTTCATTAACATTAAATACAAGACACTTTTAATTAATTAATTAATTAATTTATTATTTGTTTATTTATTTATTTTGAGAGAGAGAGAGGGAGCATACATGTGCACGCACGAGGTCTCTCCATGATCCATCTACACAGGCACAAGTTGGGGGTTTAACTCAAAAAGTATGAGTGGTCTGGGCTGGCGGGAGGTCTGGTCAGAGCAGTTGCCATCACCTGAGAGGTGGTTTTGGGGTTCTTATGCCTGAGTTAAGAGGTAAGCCAGAAGAAAGAGCCTAAGGAAAAATGTAAGACAAAGGTTAATGAGTACAAGGAAGTGGACAGTAAATGACAGGTCTTGGGTTCTAGTTGGTGACAATGATGGAAGAAAAGGAATGTTTGCCTTTTTTTGAGCTTCATGATGTGTGTTTGAACTTTTTCTTCTGTTGTGGGAAATTTAAAAATAGTTTCAACAAATGAAAAATCAGTAAATAGTCAAAATTAGTTGTTTTAAAATATTTGGATAGACTTCTACTAGTAATGTAACTATGTAAATCAACAACTGTCTAGGGGCGTCTTGGTGGCTCAGTGGGTTAAGCATCTGACTTCAGCTCAGGTCATGATCTCGCAGTTTGTGAGTTCGAGGCCTGTGTTGGGTTCTGTGTTGACAGTTCAGAGCCTGTAGCCTGGTTCAGATTCTGTCTCCCTCTTTCTTTGCCCCTCCCCACTTGCACTCCATCTCTCTCAAAAATAAATGAACATTAAAAGAAATTAAAAAAAAATAAAACCAAACCAAACCAAACAAACAAAAAACAACTGGCCTTCCTTCTCCTTCTGGAAGTTATTTAAAAACAAACACTATCACAACTCCAAATTCAGCTAAAGGAGTAGACAATATACTCCCCGGGTGTTGTGTTAGAGGTAAGGGTTGCCAACAGAGCTGAAATTAGACAGAAGCTGTGCAGGAAGAAATGAAGCTGAGAAGCCACGGAGAAAGATCACAGCATTGAGAAGGGCCAGAAGCAGTGCATCTCAGAAAGTACTAGCACAAAAAAGCATGTTGGAAGGAAGGACTCTGTGAGTTACAAAATCTCTACTTTCTGTTTTTTATCATCAAGTTGAAAACTGGGGTGAGCTGAGCTGGCACAAGATGTTCCCTAGAACACAGTATGATTTTGAGATGATGAGTATATGAGGCTACAATAAAATCACCTTGACAAACTTTTTTTTTTTTTGCAAGGTATCTGTAGTCTCTTGGGAGAAAGAGAGAAAAGAACACTTGTGTGTCAAGAAATCCATTATTCTGAAATGCCCTCTTGATCCCATGTGTGCCTCCCCTAAAACTTGCAAAGAGGTGGTTCAGAAAAACCTTGTCATTCATGGGTAAGAAATAAAAACTAAGCCAGCATAGATACAAAAATGATGTAAGAAAGAAAAGAGTGATTAGTTATTAACAGCATATTGAACAGAAAAAACGTTGCCCTGAGCAAATGAAAATTATGACCAGGTATATTGCCATGATAAGGAAATAGAAAACATTAATAAAACAGTCACACCTTAAAAGAAATCCATAAAACAGAAATGCAAGAAGCAGAAAAAAAGATGATATAACAATAGTAGGAAATGGTATGTGAACAAGCAAAACAGGAAAAAAAGTAAAAGAAATACAATAAATGAAGAAAATGGAAGAAGCATTTGGGAAAGTAAACACTGCAGACATCAGTAAGGAATATAGAAGAAGGAAATTATACAAACAAAATAAAATGGTATATAGGAAGTATTAAAATTTTTACAAAGAAAATCATAGCTAAACAGATGGCAAAAGAAATACCACCAGATACATGATTATAATCTACAAAAAAAGAGCAAGAAAGTAAATGTACAGAGAAATGTAATAAAATATAATTTTTTAAAAATATGGAAATAAAACATGTCGTTTGAGTAGATATTTAAATGGCACACTAAATATCGGAGGAAAACATGACTTAAAATGGTCAGCACAAATATATTGTAATAACATTGCAAGTCTTCAAATACATGGAAATCAGCAGCGAGGCAAAAAGATCATTTATGAGGGTGAAACATTTCAGTTGGCCTCATATTTCTAACAAAACTGTTGGTGATATAGGATAAAGAGCAAAGAAAACAATATTGTCTAATATCCTGTGGTCAAGAAAAATAAGGAAAGGATGAGGAGGAAGAGAAGATGTGTTACTTTTATTATTGCTCTTAGGGAAATAATATTGTCTACAAAAATAAAAGGTTAAGGGAACTAGATAAAGGATTACATTTTAATTACAAAGGTACTCTAAAATGAAAAGACAAACCATCCAAAATATTGCAAGTAAATGCAGGGGTGCCTGGTGGCTCAGTCGGTTAAGCGTCCAACTTTGGCTCGGGTCATGATCTCATGGTTAGTGGGTGTGAGCCCTGCAGTGGATCTGTGCTGACAACTGGAGCCTGGAGTTTGCTTCAGATTCTGTGTCTCCCTCTCTCTCTGCTCTTCCCTTGCTCTCACTCTGTCTCTCTGTCTCTCTCTCTCTCAAAGATAAATAAACATTAAAATTTTTTTTTAAAAAGTAAATGCAGAAAACATCACATAACAAAATCTTACAATTATAAAATAATAAATAATATGAAGGAAATAACAAAATAGCTATTACATCAATAAATGTAAATAGTCTAAATTCATCTGTTAAAGAATTTCAGATTGGATCACTAAACAAAAATCCAACTCTTTGTTTTGCACAATAGATTAATTTAAAACAAAGTATGTTTTAAAAATTAAACTAAAATTCTACCAGGGAAATTCAATAGCAAAGAAGGAGGAGGAGAAGGGAGAAGAGAAGAAGAAAAAGAGAAGGAAGAGGAGGAGGAAGAGGGGAGAAAAGGCAAAACAAAAAGGGAGAGGGATAAGCAAAGCAATAAGGGGGGGATGGGTTATAGTATCAGACAAGGTGAAATTTAGGCAAAAAAATAAAATAAAGCATTACATAGACCTAGGAAGGTGAATTAGTTAAAGAAACACTGGGTACGATAACAGATACTATCCAGATCTCAGAGACTTTGTTTGCTTACTGACTTAAGAATCTAATGTAGTTGTACCTGATTAGATGATTCAATGACTGACTTTTTCCATCTGCAACTCTGCCACCTTTAACAAAGTGCCTTATTTCGCTGGTTGTTTTAGTTGCCCCATTTTCTGCCTCTTTCTACCCCTTTTGTTTTGTACCATTGCTATAGCTTAAATGTTTCTTCATATCTTTATTTTATAAAATTCTGCTTTTTGTTTTGGAAGTCATACTCCCAAACCTCCCCATCTCTCTTTTTAATTTTGTTTTTTTCTGCCTAACAGCATAGATGTTTTAAGATTTCCCTCTGTTTTGGTTTTGGTTTTGGTTTACTATTTACTAAATCATGAACTAACTTCTGAAGAAAAGTTATACAGTGGGAAAAGTTTCTGAATCTTGGTAATTTTTTATTCTACCTTTACATTTAATCAATAGCTAGTATAAAATTCTAGGGTAAAATCATTGTCCCTCAGAACATTGAAAGCACTGTCCCACTGATGAGTTCAGTGGCAGTTTGTACTCATTCTTTTGTAAGCATATTATTTTTTTCTCTTTGGAAACTTGAGAGATCTTGGATTTGTCTTTTTTGCTTTGAAGGATTATATTTCTTTCATTAAGTTAGTGCCTTTTTACATTCATCCTGATTAACACTTGGTAGGTGATTTCAGTTTCTACATTTAGAAAGTTTAATTTGTTCTTGGACATCTTCCCTGATTATCCCACCCCAGACTAAATCATTTCCCTTGATCTGAGTGTATCAGATTTAGCAACAAGAAGTCTTTAATTACCTTAGTGAAAACTGAATGATATGGTCAGAAGTTAGAAGTCAGTCAAATGAGAAATAAACTGGAGAAAAAGAATAGTGGACAGAGGGTGAAAGTCTTTCTTTCTTTTTTTTAAGTTTATTTATTTTGAGAGAGAGAGAGAAAGAGAGAGAGAGAGCATGAGAGGGGGTGGGGCAGAGAGAGATGGCGAGAGATTCCCAAGCAGACTCCATGCTGTCAGTGTAGAGACCTACTTGGGGTTCTAGCTCACAAACGGTGGGATCGTGACCTGAGCCAAAAACAAGAGACAACCATGTAACTGACTAAGTCGCCCAGGTGCCCCAGTTTTCCCCATTATTAATATATTAGTATGGTACATTTGCTATAATTACTGAACTAATAATATTGATAAATTCTTATTAACTGAAGTTCATAATTTATTCATATTTTCTTGCTTTATACCTCTTGTTCTTTTCAAGCAGCCTGTTTAATATTGAATTACATTTAGTCATCATATATCCAAATACTCTTGGGTATGAGAGTTATTTAGACTTTGCTTGTTTTCTTCTTTCCTTTTTTTTAAATTGGCAATTTCATTCTTTTTTCTTTTGTATTGAAGTATAATTGACACACAATGTTACATTAGTTTCAGGTGTACAGCATAGTGATTGGCAAGTCTATATATATTATACTATGCTCACCACAAGTGTAGCTACATCTGTCACCATACAATGCTATCGGTGGCTATATTCCCTATGCTGTACCTTTTATTCCTGTGATGTATTCATTCCATAACTGGAAGCCTGTATCTCTTGCTCCCCTTTACCCATCCCCCCTACCACATTTGTGTGTGTTTTTTGAATAGGTAGATGAATTTTTGAAAAATTTTATTTATTTACCTATTAAGAGATTTAATGAATTTTAAATACTGATAGGAAAAAGCAGGTGGGAGTAGAGACAGTAGATGGAGAGAAGGAAGTTGACAGAGCAAGGTATATGAGATGGTAGCAAGTGCCTTGGAGAAGAGATGGGCAAGAACATTAGGTTTCTCTAAAATTATTTTTTTCTTTACAAAAGTCTGGGTTTAATATAAATACATTAAAGGAAACCATTTTATTTAGAGTCACATGTGTGCAGATGCATATACACACATTTTCACACATTACACAACACTGCCAGTTCTATCCAAAGTGACAGGTGGAATTTAAATAAATGTTCAGTGAAAGTAATTTGCTTACATTGGTAGTATACATAAAACATTAAGTATACCCATTAATAAAGCAACTGATAGAATGTTTCTGTCATCACAAGACCACCTGAGGTAGCCACCAGAGTTCAGACTAACTTTTTGTAACATCTGATTTGCTACTGTTCAAAAATTCACTCTTTAATGATTCAAAGCCCAGAAGTAATTAAACAGAATTCAGAAGAGTCCTAATACAACTAAAACACGAGTAATATTTGTCTCTCTGTGAGTTTTATTTAACAACTCATTTAACATTCTTTAGGTCCTTTATAATAATTTTAATATTGCTCTGCTTGAGGCCCTGTGATAAGAAGATGGGGTCATATGATGAGAAAAATCTTCCTCATCAGGTGAAGTGGCAATATACAGGGACCCCCATCCAGGCGCAGACTGTGGACTTGGTTGGTATAGTTAGCGTTTGTGGCAGGGTCTACAGGGCGGGAAAGAAGAGCCTAGAACTGAAGTGCTGGACTTAGGGAACTATTAGTTAAAAAGAAATGCTAAGAGAAATTCTCAAAAAATGTTGACTCTAATAGATCAAATGAACTCTTTATATAAAAATAAAATGTAACATGGGACGCTTGGGTGGCTCAGTCTGTTAAGCGTTTGACTCTTCATTTTGGCTCAGGTCATGATCTCGTGGTTCATGGGTTTAAGCCCCGCATCAAGCTCTGTGCTGATAGCGTGGAGTCTGCTTGGGATTCTCTCTCTTCCTCTCTCCTGGCCCTTCCCCCACTTACACTCAAAGTCTCTCTTGCGCATGTGCTCTCTCTCTCTCTCAAAATAAATAAACATTTAAAAATAAATAAATAAGGGGCTCCTGGGTGGCACAGTCGGTTAAGCGTCCGACTTCAGCCAGGTCACGATCTCGCGGTCTGTGAGTTGGAGCCCCGCGTCAGGCTCTGGGCTGATGGCTCAGAGCCTGGAGCCTGTTTCCGATTCTGTGTCTCCCTCTCTCTCTGCCCCTCCCCCGTTCATGCTCTGTCTCTCTCTGTCCCAAAAATAAATAAACGTTCAAAAAAAGAAAATTTAAAAAAAAATTAAAAAAATAAAAATAAAAATAAATAAATAAAAATAAAATGTAACATAAAGTGTTTCTTTCACAGAGAATTAAAAAGCCAAAAATTATGGTAATTTTAAATTGTTTGTGATTATATGTTGCCTGTTGGCTTCTTTGATCTTTTTTTCCTGGCATTTTGCTTATTGCTTTATTCTTCTGCAATATCAGAGGTTATTATTTAATACAGGAAAAATTCAAGGGAAAAAACATTGTAACAAAATTAAGAAATTATAAAGCATTAAAAGTAATTAGAATAATAAAGATACCAAATACAAAAGCTGAAAATGAGATAAAACAACTGAGAACTCTAATTGATAATGCTTTGGTATGATTCTAATACCACAAAGAAATAAAAGCAAAAGCCAATACACTTCTTTAAGCAAGTAGAATTATAAAATGTTAATTTTAGAGAGAATAATAAAGCTAGTAAATCAATAAAATTGTAAACTCCTGAAAGATATAAACTTATGGGAGTAATATAAAAGTAAGAATAAAAGTAAATTTAATTTAAAAACTCAGTCAAATGGTCTCCAAAATTAAGAATAAGAGAGATACAAATATGCAGGGGCTAAGATCGTTTGAGAATGCCAAGAGCCAATGCTCAAAGTCCTTAAATTTGTAGTTAGTGGGGCCTTCAAGTAGCTGGGCAGGTGAAGGGGTTGAATTCCTGGCCTCAGGGTATGAACAAGAGTTCTTCAGATATATATAGAGGAACACAGGCTATCAAGTACTTCAAACTCAATTCTTGCCAAAGACAATAAAGAAACAAATTTTAATAGATATAAATCCTATCAAAATCAAATCTCTTATTTCTCTATTAAGTAACTACCAGACAAAAATGTTTTAATTATTAAAGACAAAAATGTTTATTTAGCCTAACAGATATTAATATTTTTCCTTTATAAGCTCCAATTCTTTAGGAGACAATGAGTTAATATTATATCCTGAGCACTAGTTGAGACTAGTTAGTGGGCCATAGGACAAATGTTCAGCAGTCCAAAGCTGAGCCCCGTGTTTTGGCCATTAAGAGCCTGTACCCTACTTACATTAGTGTTACATGGTGTTTTAATAGTGCATTTGGGACTGCCTATCTCTTAAAACTTCTGCTAATATATTGACTTCTTGTGACTGCTAAATAAAGTTGTCCAAACTCTACTTAGAAATGTTCTAAAAATGATTATATTTCTCTCAGAAGGTATTAAATCATAGTCCCAAGTTCATGACAGTTTTGAAAACTGCTGTTCCTTCTGATTCCTTTCTAACAGATTACTCCCGATACAATCGTCTAGACTTAAAATCCTTAAGTGGAAGTAACAAAGCTGATTTATTTGCCATTATATCCTTAGCACCAACCATAATCCCTAGCACTTAGTAGATAATGAATTAATACTTAATAATTAACGAATGAACAATTAGAAAAAGTCACATTGAAAAACCTTACCTTCTATAATTGATGCTGATTGAAAGCCAGTAAATATATTGAGTAATTCTTTGTTAGTAATGTTATAGTTTTAAAAAGTACAATCCCATTTCCTTTTAAAGGTATTAGCTTTGTATTATTCCTACCAAAAAGAAATTTGTTATGTTGAAGATGTTACTCCTAATGCTTTGATCCTTGCACTATGTGCCATTGTTCTTTCTAATTCACTTCTCTGCATTTAACAAGGCTGAAGGGCAGAGAGAATCTGGTACCAACATTGGTGCATCCGCTGTCATACTGGGTGTTGATTTGGGGAAGGATTCATTGCCTTTATATTTAGAACTGAGAATCAGTTACAGTCTGTGCGTTGAGGACCAACTTGGCAATGACATATGGAGTATAGGATGCTAGCTTAACTGTAGCCTGTCACACAGGACCTATAAGCAGACCCATGGTCTGATGTGTGATTGTGTCTTTTTGAGCCAGTAAGATAAGCTCTTTGGCTTCATGTTTCTCCTTTCTTTAAAAGAAGATTTGTAAAATAGCACATTTATCAAAATACTCAGGTCTTAATAAATGTATGTTTAAAATGATTGGCAGATTGTTTTTAAGTATTAAGAATAAATGCAAGAAATGTTAGTATTGATGAGAGTGAGTATAAAGCGAATTGATTGCTTGGCAAAACACATTCCATATTCAAAATATCCAAATTTACCAACTCTATGGGGAAAGAGAGGGGTCTAGAAAACTAGGTGTTAGGAAAGAAACTAGCTAATGAATTATTAAGCAAGTTTTATATATTATTTATAAAAGCTGTTCTAAATTTTTTAATGTGCATCATTAGGCTATATTTTTTCTTCTTTTTATCTTCCTTACTTCCTGTACCTGACAATGTTCTGTCAAAACTTTTCAGAAGTGTCTACTTTGCTCCTTTTCTTTCAATTTCATTTTCCTCACATGTTGTTTAAATATTTCATAGTGACAGTCCTGTAGTTCCCATGTCCATGAGGCTTAATGAAATAGTGTTTACCATGGTATTATATTAATACCAATCTGGTTTTCTTCCTTTTTTTCACCTCACTAATGCTTTAATCCTTGACAAACATGTGTGTCAAACACTCACATGTCTGCATTATTTCATAATATTTGGATATTTTTTTTTCCTTTGCTGAGAAACAAGTTCCATAAGACCATATAAAAAGAGGTTTGGGGACTCTCCATTTCTATCTGTAGGGGTCTCGTTGTTTGAGAAACAAACACAGGGGAAAATATTTTTATAAATACTTTGAGTTTCAGCAGTTATCTCTGCTGACAGCAGGGGATTTGGAATGGGTGTCAGATGACATGTTGAGTGGGGTTTCTGAGCCTGGATTCTCTAGAGAACTAGAGAAATTTTCTCTCAAAAGTTCTACTTTCTTCACGAATTTCAATTACACAATACAGTGTTATCAACTATGATCACCATGTTATATTTTAGATCCTCAGACTTTTTATCTTATAACTGAAAGTTTGTACCCTTTTACCTACCTCTTCCTATTTCTCCTATTCCTCAGCCTTGGAAACCACTTCTACTCTCTCTTTTCTGTGAGTTTAACCTTTTTTGGGGGGAGGAGGGGAGAGATTGTTGTTTGCTTAGATTGCATATATAAATGATCCCATGCACCATGCAGTGTTTGTTTTTCTCTGTCTGGCTTATTCCACTTAACATTATGCTCTCCAAGTTCATCCATGTTGTCACAAATGACAAAATTTCCTTATTTTTAAGGCTCAATAATATTGCACTGTATAAACAGCACATTTTCTTTGTCCATTGATCCATTGATAGACATAAGGCTGTTTTTATATCTTGGCTCTTATGAATAATGGTGCAATTATGGGAGTACAGACATCCTTTTGAGATAACAATTTCCTTTATGTTGGACATATATCCAGAAGTGTAACTACTGGATCCTATGGCAGTTCTTTTTTTAACTTCTTGAGAAACCAGACTGTTTTCCATAGTAGCTACAACCAGTTTACATTCCCACCAACAGTGTACAAGGGCTCCTTTCCACCACAACCTCACCAGCATTTATTATCTATTGTTTTTTTTAATTATGGTTTTATTTACTTATTTGTTTATTTATTTATTTATTTATTTATTTATTTATTTATATGAGAGAGAGAGGGAGAGAGAGAGAGCATGTGTGAGTAGGGGAGAGGGGCAGAGGGAGAGAGAGAGAATCTTAAACAGGCTCCACGCTCATGAGGAGCCAGATGAAGGGCTCGATCCCATGATCTGAGCTGAAATCAAGAGTAAGAGGCTTAACTGACAGAGCCATCCAGGCACCCCTGTTATCTCTTGTCTCTTTGATAACAGACATCCAACAAGAGCGAGGTGATATCACATTGTGGTTTTGATTTCCATTTCCTTATGGTTAGTAATGTTGAGCATCTTTTCATGTGCCTGTTGGTCATTTGTATATCATCTTTGAAATAAAATATCTATTCAGGTCTTTTGCTCATTTTTTAGTTGGGTTATTTGATCTTTTGCTATTGAGTTGTGAGCATTCCTGTATATATTGGATATTAACCCCTTATTGGATATGTGGTTGCAAATAGTTTGTCCTAATCCATAGGTTGTCTTTTCATTTTGATGATAGTTTCCTTTGCTGTGTAGAAGCTTTTCAGTTTGAAGTAGCTCACTTGTCTAATTTTGCTATTTTTGCATTCACTTTGGTATCCAAATAATCATTGCCAAGATTGCTGTCAAGGAGCTTACCCACTATGTTTTCTTCTAGCATTTTCACATTTCCAGGACTTACATTCAAGTCTTTAATACATTTTGAGTTGATTTTTGCTTATCATGTAAGATAGGTGCCCCATTTTATTCTTTCATGTATAACTATCTAGTATTCTCAAAACCTTTTGTTGAAGAAACTATCCTTTCCCCATTATATATTTTTGGCATGTTTTTTTCAAAAATTCCATGGGTTTATTACTGAGATCTGTATTCTGTTCCATTGATCAATGTGTCTGTTTTTATGCCACTACCATACTGTTTTGATTGCTACTGCTTTGTAATATAGTTTGAAATCAGTGAGTGTCATGACTCCAGCTTTGTTCTTTCTCAAAATTGCTTTAGCCATTCTGTCTTTTGTGGTTCCAAACAACTTTTAGGATTATTTTTTAATCTCTATAAAGATGACATTGTAATTTTGATAAGAGATTACATTGAGTGTATAGATTATTTTGGGTAGTCTGGATATTAATTCTTTTGATCCATGAACATAGAATAGCTTTCCATTTATTTGTGTCTTCAATTTCTTTCTTTAGCATCTTACAGCTTTCAATGTACAGATCTTTCATCTCCTTATTTAAACTTCATTCCTAAGTACTTATTCTTTCTGATGATATTGTAAGTGGGATTATTTTCTTAACGAAATGCTTTATGATTTATGCTTATTGATTTTGTTGTATGCAACTTTACTGAATTTATTTATTCTAACAGTTTTTGGTGGAATCTTTAGGATTTTCTCTACATAGGATAATGTCATCTGCGATAAAGACAGTTTTATTTTTTCCTTTCTAATTTGGATGGATTTTATTTCTGTTTCTTGCCTAATTGCTTTGGCTAGAACTTCCAGTACTATGTTGAATAAAAGTGGTGGGGGAAGGCTTCCTGTCTCATTCCATATCTTAGAGGAAAAGTTTTCAGCTTTTTCCTGCTGCACAGGATATGTGGGCTTGTCATATATGGTCTTTATTATGTGGAGGCATGTCCCCTCTATACCCAGTTTGTTGTGTGTTTTTTATCATGATTAGATGTTGAATTTTCTCAAATGCTTTTCTACATTTGTTGAGATAATCAATAGGATATGAAACGAATGGTTGATCTATTCACTAGGATTGGAAAGACACCACTTTGTGTGGTAGCAGATACAAAATATCCTAAGTTTTTTTTGATACAGATATGTTGTTTGAAGTAGAAAAGTGGAGATATCAAGGTGGCAATGTTACATGTGTTTGGAACTTATAGGAGTGTCTGCACTTGAAACATTAATTCTGACTTATGTACGTATAAATAGTAACTGAAGACTTAGCATAAATAGACAAGCAAAAGTGCATAAAATGAGAAGAAAGCCCATCATTGAGGGAAGTGAAACTGAAACAATCTCTCAGTAGAAGAAGATGAGCCAGTTGAAAACAATCAAGTCATCTAATTTTAATATTTAACTGCCATGGTGCCATAGTGGCAGTGCAGATGATAGATCATTTATAAAGTGGACTTTATATTTTTTTTATAAATTGATCTGTGATATGATTTCCCAATTAGACATTCTGGAAAAAGAGACGGTTGGTGATCATTCAACAAAATGTACTGAGTATTTACTGTTTACTAGGCATGGAGACACAGGCTCACTATGTTCACCTTTAATAATTCAGTAGAAAAGTAGAAATTTAAAAGCTAGTCCATCAGCAATCAATATTAATTGCCATCATAGAGTTCAGGTGCAATGAGAAAGGCAGATTGTATGATGAATGATCAAATAATTGCAAGTATAAAGAATATAAGTAGAAGCTACAAAGAAACATCATATAATCTATCCAGTTTGAAGGATCACATAAGTGAATTACAATAGATGGTGAGGAATTTTGTGTTAGAGGGAAGCAGAAGGTCCTGGCAGGAAGAAAAGCACCCAATCCAAAATAAAAGTAGGTACTGGTTTGTAGATATTTGGAGGAGTTGTAGCTTTTGAAGATCATTTACTAGGAATCCAAACAAGAATAAACCATTAAGATTTGTCTAGATTGGAGCAATACATTAATAAAAAATAGATAAATAAGAAAAAAAGAAAGTAAAGAAACATTGAAACAAAATATTTATGAGAAAGATAAAAAAAACTTGCCATATATTTCAAGATATATTTCTTTTTACCTTCAAGACTGTTCTTTTATGGATAGAAATTTGTGACTAATTGAAATCATGCTAAATGTGAAAAACCCAAATTACCAGTAGTATACCTTTGTTCTGTCATAGATCTTCAAATGGGTAAAGGTAGCATATAAATTCAAAATCTATGTAAATAGAACTGTCATGATGATATCTATAATATTAATTAAAACCACAAAAGGGGGGCGCCTGGGTGGCGCAGTCGGTTAAGTATCCGACTTCATCCAGGTCACGATCTCATGGTCCGTGAGTTCGAGCCCCGCGTTGGGCTCTGGGCTGATGGCTCAGAGCCTGGAGCCTGTTTCCGATTCTGTGTCTCCCTCTCTCTCTGCCCCTCCCCCGTTCATGCTCTGTCTCTCTCTGTCCCAAAAATAAATAAAAAACGTTGAAAACAATTAAAAAAAAATAAAACCATGAAAGGGGGCAAACTGACCAATTTTTAACTTCTGAGTGTGTATTTCAGAAACTGTTCTAGTTCAGCCACTTGAGAGTTTGAGTTACTCTTTATTAGTATGGGAGTCATTTTTATCCATACTGTAGGTGGGATAGACCTATGGAATAGGTCTTTAGTGTTCACACAAAATTCTCTCAACACTTTAGTGCAACTTCATTGAATTAGTATTGCTTGGCTCTGATTCTAAAATAACTTTTGGAGACCAAATCACTTGTTAGTTCTAAACTACAATGTATGATTTATGATTTTAATTTCAAATTCTCCATTGTTTCAAAAGAAAAGGTGGAAAAATTGCTTGTCCCTGTGTCTAAATCTAGAATATTGATTTCACCTGGGCCATGACATGTGACATTATTTAGATCATGGATGTGACATTATTTACATCAGGGGAAGAGTGTCCACAGCTTGATTCTTGATATCAGTGTTCCTTTCAGTTAAATCAGAAGGCATAGTAAGCTTCACTTAATGGTTACTTTGACCTCCGATGGAAAAATTGAGGTAAGAGTGTTTTCAGAGGAAGAAGTCATACTGAAATTCAACCCTCAGGTTTTATAATCAGAAGTGATCATCATAGGAAAAAGATGAATCTAGTTTTCATGTCATATCCCCACTTCCAATGAAAACAGTAACAATCAGCTTACTCTGTATGTCATATTGCTAACAGTCATGATTATTTTTGGCATATTGTATTATACCTCCTAATACAATGGCTATATTACAATTTACAACTATGTCATACATCTCTAAAAATAAATGGATCATGTAATTGAAGTTTGTTCAACTGTCCATTAGAAACTGAAATAAAATTATGTTTGGGTTCATTCTATGAATAAATAAATGTTATGGCAGTGGGGATGGGAAGAACTTAAAAAGAGTTTTTAAGGTTCTGAGTCATTAGTTGTGGCATTGTTTTATTGATATTTGATAGTAAACTGGCATTAGTTGTTTTTTTTCCTAGGTGCTGACTAGGATAAAGACTTCTTATTAACATTCAAATAATATTCTAAAACCCTCATTGATCTTTTTTCTCTGGGTAAGTTACATTTTTTGGAGAATGTGTATGCCAATATAAGAGAAGCAAATCCTATATGAAGAACTGTGCAGTGAACACATTTTGGGGGTTACATATTAATGGTAATAAGATTATAGCTCAGCGTATCACCCTTAAAAGATGTGGAGAATGAGTAAATATTGGTATTCTATATTTTATACTATATTAACCAACTCTAAATCATTTCCTTCATGAAAGGCTGGTTTTCACTCAGGAAATCTGATTTTAGATGTTAGATAATCTTAATATGGAGAATGAACATCTTTCTGTTGGTATGTTGTTATATGTATTAAAATATCTTTCTGTGTTCAAAAGGCAAATAGAAATATTTTATCTGAATGGTTTTATCTATGATTGACTGATATTTTAGAGTATTTATCTTGCTTTATGATCTTGACTTTTTATAAAATGTTATATAAATGTTATAAACATTTTTAAAAAGTAAATGTTCCTATATGTACAAAAAAAGTATGTCTTGCTATATGGGATGGTTTTTATTTAGGTATTCTGACATATTACAAAAGACCACCACAGTGCTTTGCTAAATTATACAAAATAAGGTGTGATGTGCATGGCTAAAACTTTTATTGTGTCTGATAACACCATGTATCAATTCCAGAAATATTATGATTAAATAGAAATTGTAGATATTTTGGGTGCTAATTTTGCTATATTTACTTATGAACAATTTGTTGTTAAGATCCTGTTTCCATGGGGAAAAATGGGGTGAAAAACATTATATACATATTCTGGATTATTTGTATCTTACCTACTCTTATTTTCAGAATCAAGCAGAGTTATAGCATATAGTAGTATTTCAATTAATTTTTGCTAAATCATCAGTGTCCAGAAAATTGTAGTTTAAAATATTTTCCATTTTGAATAACCCAAATATTTGCTTAAGACCGTATTTCTATGTCTTTGGGGGGGAATTAAATGTAATCAAGAAACAAAGCATGTCACTCAAAGTTTGGGCATTTGCAAAGATGTCTTAGCTCCTTAGAAGGAGCTTACATTAGAAATTATTGTAATAAAATCAAGCTTCTACTATATGCTAGAAATTGCTTTAAAGACCTATAGTTATGCATGTATGACCTGATTAAATCCATATAACTTCCTTAAGAATTAGGTATTATTTCTATAATCTCCATTTTAAAAATAAACTGAAACCAAGGTGAGGTTTCAGTACATTAACAACAGAATTGCTTATGACATTATCCCTCCTATATATAACAATTATAAATTCTGGATAAAATATAGAAACAGCTATTGGAGAGTTCTTAACAAATTCTTAACCAGGCAAGAACTAGAGGGAGTCTATTCTTAAAGGAAGGGATTTGAGTCTCACTGAGTGATATTCATGTTCATGAAGACTTTTCCCTGGGGGCATTTTGCAGTACATACATTGTGGGGCACCATAAACTCAAGTAGACAGTTGCATTCTTATTGGCTAAAAGAGTCAGAGGGTAGAGTTCAGGGCTACCAGAGCAGATAGGAATTGAGGGAAGAAATATTATTAAAAAGGTGCCATGAGGAAGGGCCCCAGAATCTGCTTATAAACTTCCCTTAAATCCTTGCATAGCTCCTGAAAAACACATGAAGAGATTTCACGAATACCAGGAGAAATCAATAGCTTGAATGTTAAAAGAACTGAGGGATATTTTCAGTTTGCTGCCTCCATAAGAGAAACAGTGTTTGGGGTTAAGAGCCTTGCAAAGTTAGGAAGGCTTAGAAATACCTTAGGCTTCATCAGCTGTTCAGGAAAGCATAAACCAAAGCCACATAAACTCAGGGTGATCATGTAGTAAGTTAACTCTCTGTCAGAATGTAAATCAACATAGAAGTGAGAATCCTTGCTATATAGCATTGAAATGTCCAGTTTACAAACAAAAATTACTAGATATGTGCCAGTTTGGTTTCCACTTAGGTTACAGAAAACTTCAACAGAACAGCAGTTCACCTAGCAATGAAAAAAAAGTCGAGATAAAACAAAATCATAATTTTTCTGAGCCTATTAGAGATACTAGATCTCACATAACCTAAATTCCAAATAATAATAACCACCTCTGAAGGACATCTATAAAAGTAGGTAAGAAGAAGACAAATAAAATTTTTAACAAGAGGGCATTTATAAAAGTAGGTAAGAAGAAAACAAAATTTTAACAAATTCTTAAAAATTTAACAAATTCTTTAAGCATGAGCTAGTGTAACAGTTCAGAATCCCTAGGAGCTGCAGGCACAGTGGCTTTCTGCTTTTATGAAGTGCTCAGAAGAAAGATTGAGGGAGGGGAAGTACACCAGTAAGAGTGCTCCTTGGTGGTATACGGGCTTGAATCCTTGCCTGCTTCCTAGACCTTTCTCTCATAGGAAGCAAAAACAGTCAGCCTGTTAGGGGAAGGGTGAAGACACATTATAACCCTTCCCAGTTCCCTCTCACTACATATCTAGAGATCCTTCATCTACATATTCCATCAAATATGCAGACTTGACCCAGGAGTGGGGTGAGTCAAGAATGTATGTGAATAAAATGAACAGTAACAATCATGAATATGTCCTTTAACCATTCCATGAACACTACTTACATTTGTCCTTTAACCATTCCAAAGAATTTCCCAGCATGAAATATATTTCTTAAAAGTCTTAGTTTGGCCACAGTTCAGATTAAACATTCTCTGATTCACCTGTGATCATAAAAATCTACAAATGGGGAAAAAAATAGCGATTTTATTTCACAAATTCAAAACTTAATGAAAAATAATTGAATGTGTCCTAATTAATTTTGTTATGTGGATGGTTCACATTTTATATGTGAATCCATGATATAATGCACATCTTTCCCTGAGAAAATGAGATATATAATCTTTTTGACATTTCATTCCTATGATATTTGAGAAATACGAACTTTTTCCTGTTTCTTATTACTTTAATGAAATTTTGACATTTTGATATATATGTATACATAACATGTGTATATTATCTTTAATTCAAGATTTTTTGGTCTTAACTTTTCTTTTGTAAGGAAAAATTGTGTTTTACTAGAAAAGGAAATATATAATGTTTGCTATGGAATACTAGACAGTTTATGTTATGGGACTTAGTTAATTTTTGAACCCAGAATAGAGTGAAAATTCACTTGGATTGACTTCTTTTAGGTTATTAAATTTGCCAGTGTGCATCTTATACATTCTGTCTAGTTTCATCAGTGTTTTAGTGCTTATTGTTCTGAATTGTAATTATTTAGGTGCAACATAAAAGAGATTATAGGATACAATTTCTTCATATTTTGAAAGGACACTGAAAATTTCCCCATCCCCCTCTCCAAAATGTTTTTCTAATCAACCAATCATTTAAATTAATGTTGTGATATTCACACATAAGATATGTTGTCTTGCCTGCAAGGCATACAGGTTGTCCAGTATAATATACATGAGAATAATGGGGCGCCTGGGTAGCTCAGTCGGTTGGGCGGCCGACTTTGGCTCAGGTCATGATCTCGCGGTCCGTGAGTTCGAGCCCCGCGTCGGGCTCTGTGCTGACAGCTCAGAGCCTGGATCCTGTTTCCAATTCTGTGTCTCCCTCTCTCTGACCCTCCCCATTCATGCTCTGTCTCTCTCTGTCTCAAAAATAAATAAACGTTTAAAATATATATATATATATATACATGAGAATAATAAGTATAATTTCTTCATATGGATAATCAACAGATAAATTCCATGACTGTAAAACACCATATAATTTAGGAATGGCTTAAACAATTTTCCCCAAACTAATGAGATCAACCAAAGGCCAATTGGGAATGTTGTGATTTATTTGAGTAATATCTCAAAGTCTCTAGTTTTCATTAATGAAATGTCCTGCAGGTGTTTCAGAATATGGATATGCTCGAAAGACTTTATGAAATTATTTCTCTGGCATTACTTCATGAGAAATCTTAGTCATTCTCCATAGAAAGTGGCTTTATGGGCTGCCTGGAGCAATAGGTTTAATACATTTTTGTCGTACGTTTAAAGACATGCTTGCAGCATATTCACTCCGTTCATGCTTACTGAATATCTGCCACAAATGTGTCATTGGACCTTACATTCTTAACACATGAATTTAGCACACATATTACTAATATGACATGAAATATAGAAAAATTAAGTTGACTTGCAAAAACTCTTTATATAACTAAAGCATCCATCCTAACAAAATATTGGAAAAATTGAAATGATTATGATGGCCATCATTTTTTACATCATAGGTTAATTCTGTTGAAAATTCTTTCTTTTTTTAGTAGATTCAATAATATATTCTGGTAAATTGCAGTGAAACAAAGTTCCATATGGATTAAAATAATTTAATATTTATTTATTTACTTACTTAGTCTACATAATAAAACATACATACTTTAGTTTTTTAGAGCTGGTTTGGGTTTAAACAAAATGAGAGAGAGGTACAGAGATTTCTTTTATATTAACACATCATAATCACTGAAGTCCACAGTTTCCTGTAGGGTTTGTTTTTGGTGTTCCACATCATATGGGCTTAGACAAAAGTAATTACGTATGTCATTATAGTATCATACAGAGTATTTTCACTGATCTAAAACTCTTCTGTGCTCCACCTATTCATCTCCCCCTTGGAAATATAAAACCCTCGCAACCACTGATCTTTCTTTGTATCTTTTTATTGTCATATAGTTGGAATCACACATTTCACCTTGGCTTTTTATGCTTAGTAATGTGCATTTAAGATTCCTCCTTGTCTTTTCATGGCTTGATAGTTCATTTCTTTTTAGTGATACATAATATTCCATTGTCTAGATGTATCACAGTTTGTTATCCATTTACCTACTGAAGGACATCTTGGTTGTTTCCAAGTTTTGCAAATTATGAATTAAGCTGTTATAAATATCCTTCTGTAGGTTTTCGTGTGGACATTAGTTTTCAACTATTTTAAGTAAATACCAAGGAGTGTGATTGTTAGATTGTATGGTAAGAGTATGTCTAATTTTGTAAGAAACTGCCAAACTGTCTTCCAAAGTGGCTGTGCCATTTTGCATCTCCGCCAGCAATTCAGGAGAGTCCCTGTTGTTCTACATTCTTGTCAGTATTTGATGATGTCAATGTTCCAGATTTTGGTCATAGTAATAGGTGTGTGGTATGTCATTGTTGTTTTAAAAGAACTTACATTTTAGTGATACTTTTAAAACTGAAGTTGAAATTTTAGTGAGGATCTCTATAGAATAGTTTCCATCACCCAATTTTGTACTTATCTCCCATATTAAAAGGAAATAAAACTCTCCTTTGTTTTAACATCCCTCTTCAAATACAGCAATATGTGATGGTATTTGCAAGTTTTATATTTCCAAGGTGAGTTACCAAAAAAAAAAAAAACCTTTAAATTAAATACATAGATATATTGTGTACATAAAGCTAAATATATATCAGAACTTTTCACTTTTTAGCTAGATGTTTGCCTCTTATTTGATGTCATGTTGGTAGCATCAGGAAATGAATATAAATTATAGCAGATATTCAGAGAGGAGCTACCAACAGGACTTCAAAACCACAATTTAGAATTGGATAGAAATTAATTACTTCTTCTCTTTCTTCTTTTATCACATAAGTATCTCTCTTCCACAAAATGAAGCTTACAAAGCACCCCGTTCAGCTCTCTGAAACTCACTTTGTCCTCTCTGAATGAAAAATAATACTGATCACTTTTCTTTCTTTACAGAACATTCTAAAGAATTGATTATTTTGTTTCTGAACTTAAAGCCGTTGCACCTTATCTGGAAACCTATCAGAAACTTTTTATTGGATTTCCAAGTAGTCAGAGAATTAGTATTACTTAATCTTCTGAAATACCTCTGGCTATTTTTCTTTTCAGAATATGCCATGCTAATAAATAGCCAGCAATTTACCTGCAAATAAGTCTCTGATTACTAGTATAGAGTTATGCTAGACCAATAATTCACTGTTGAACCTTTGATATAGTATATAGATTCCTGTCTATGCAGTAAAGGCAATTCATTAGCACATTGTGTATTACCAAGAATTTCTATATACTCAATTAGGCTGACTGAATGAAATGAATGTGATTGTGAAAAATGTTCAGATAACATGTCAAGTTCACTTTAGAGCAATTCAAGTTATTGAAGGCAAAGTCTTTAACTCACAACTATGGGATTGATGTTAACACCTAAAAAAAAAAATCACCAAACAACAAACACTTTAATGATATTGAATCCTGCCATAATCTAGACAGCTTTTATGTATGAGCTCTGCAAAGTGTACACAAATGTTACAATGGAGAATTGAAGCTATTATAGTTATGCTAATTCTGAGCCACAACCAAAAGTAAAATAAAAGAAGTTTGGCTTCTAAAACTAAATAATTCAGGAAAACATGTGTTTATATGGAGCAAGCTGTTAAAAGAACAGTCTCTATTGAGAGTCTGATAGGCCAGCATTTGGATCCAGGACTCTGTTATATATACATATATAACCTGAATAATCTAAGGCACATCACTTAGACATTTAAAAATCTTCATCTAAAAAAGGAAATCAGAGAATGATACTGAAGTATAAATGGGCTGTTGTGTAAATGTCACACAACTACCTTTCTTTCCTGAGAAATGTTTGTTCTTTAAATACTTTAAGATATCCCATTTTCCTCCATAAGTTGTATCATGTAAAATTTACCATAGAATTAAAGCCTAGAGTGTGAAAAAAAAGTACTTATATCCAGTCCCTATAGCAACACATACAATAGATGATAAAATCCAAATTCATAAATACTGCTAGATCTGTTATCTCCAGAAATTAAGCATTCATTTCAGCCACACATTAGTTGTGTCCCAGAAATTAATCATATCCAGAACCGTCTGAGGTATGTGAATTGTGTTTTCCTTTATCACAGGAGGATCGATAGATGAGAATCTTCATCTGTGTCATACTTAGTGAAAGTGTTCCTGAATGTCTGACACATGCACTACCTAGTCAGAATTATGGGGTTATTGTGATTCTCATTAAAAATACAGAATCTCCAGAACTGGGGCAGATAATCCACATTGATTAATAGGTTCCCTGGTTATTTTTGTGAAGTTAACCTCTAAGAAACTTAAAAAGCACCAAAGGACACTGATAGGCCAGTGCAACTAATCAAGTCAAAAGATAAAGAGGGTTCATTTTTTTTTTATTTATATACATTTTTAGATCTACTCTACCCCTAGCTCTAGACACCAGGGTGGAACATTTCAGTCTCTACACAGATGTTAACTCTCCAGTACACTGGCCCCAAAATTACTTTTCTGTAGTACCTCAAAGTAACCATCCATTGCGTTTTTTACAACTTTCTCCAAACATTCTAGACTGAGTTTTGACATATCTCAGAACTGCAACACTTGTAAGATCCTAAACACTAAGCACTCTTCCCCAAGTAAGGTTTCCCACTTTTCTGACTCTCCCATTCCCATATTCACACCACATTGCTTCTCAGTCTCACTTAGAGCTTAGCCCATTGCTTTCTTCTACTTCTTAAGCCCTGTGTAGCTTCATTCCTTTCTCTAGTCACAGAGGCCCACAGTGGATAACTTCAGCTGCTCTGGTTTTTTCACACCTACAATTTCTTTGCTCCCTTAGATTTATTTGTAGCACACTTGATTAGAACGCTTCTAATGCTGGACAGCCCAAAATGCTATTAAATTACCCAGTTTCCTCTTTATCAACATATTTATTAAAAACTCATTACGTCCTAGTCACTATAGTACATATTGTTTTCTAATCTGCATTATTACTCTATAAGGTAGATTTTATTTATTTAATTATACAGATGAGAAAATGAAGCTTGTAACAGATTAGTTTTCTTTTTACCACAAAGCTACAAATGAGTCAGAAATCCAAACCCAGGATATTTCACTCCAAAACATCTGCTCTTTCCACTACATGAAAGTGCTACTTCCTAGAACCTTTCTGCTCTTAAGAGATGCCAGGGAGAATTGCATAATGGTATATAGGAGCCTTAACTTGTTATTCAGTACTTAAAAAAAGAAAAAGTCCTTCATGGATTGCTGGCATAATTCTTCTGAAATTTTCTTTAGCAGCTATGCCATTCCTCTACCTTTTCTATGCCCCTCACCCAATAGATGTTTATTTATTTTCTTAATTTAAATGTCTAGAGGGTTTCCGATTAAATAAGGCATTTACCTCCTTACTGCTTCTTCCAATGACTTTCTAAAATTTGAATGGAGATACAAAAGCACAAAAATCATGAAAAGAAAAAGAAATAGACAAGATGACAATGGATGAAATAAGGCAGCAAAAGATTGTAAGTTAGAAAGTAGATATAAGATCTGCAATTGATTTAAGATATTGGCAAAACCTAAGTGACTAATCAGAGGAGAAAGAAGGGGAACCAAAGTAAGTACATAAGGAAGTGCATTCACACAGCAGAAATACTGAAGGACCCAGAAGAAGAGTCAACTAGAAGAGACTTGAGTTTGGCTAAAAATAGGAAGGTTAGATGACAATTTACATAAGGTGTTGTTAGGCCCTTAGATATCCTTTCTCTACATAATCAGGTAAGCACTCCTTTCGTCCTTTCCTCTGGCAGAAAGTGAACATTTATATTCTGGAAAGGTAGACTCAGGAGGAGATTGAACTTGAAGCCATTAGGCTCATTGGAAGGTGATAGCCATACTGAAATATGAAGGATTCTTTCCTCTTACACAACCCCACCACTCATCTTGTTCACCCCCAGCCTTCTGTACCCAGTTGGCTCCCAGAATACTGACACCCAGGCATATACTGAGTGGGGAATGGTGCTAGAGATTGCAGAAATGACTTTATGGGGAAACTGACCATCCAAGAGACTATATTTACAGATGTTGTTATTTGGGAATCTCCAAACAAAAATACCAAATTTTTGCCCAGTCACGCTGCTGGTGAAAGCTACTATCTACCACTCATATTCGAGAACAGCAAGCTTCTAATGAGCTTTATAATGCTTCTTCATTAATACGAATGAGCATCCAATGATCACCAGACATTTGAGAAAAACTACCAAACAAAAAACATGGAACATATAGAAAAGTGGAAAAAAGTCAGTAAATAATAAGAAAACTTATTTAGACATATAAAGATAATGATCAGAAGAAACATCTACAAGATTTGAAAATGGATACCTCTGAGGAGAGAGAATTGGGAATGGGGGCTGGTATGTCAGGGCCTGCACTGCTATTTCTTATTACAGAAGGCATAGGACTTTTTAAAAAATTGTGTATGTTTATTACTTTGATAAAAATACAGACTCTCTCATCATCCTGCTCTTCCCTCATATAGATACTCACTGGTATCTGTATCTAGACCAGTCTTTATCTTTTCCATCTCACAGAGAAAGTGGTGTTTTCCTTTATCTCTCATTATTTGTGGCCTTGATCAGTAATTCTCAAACTCTTCTGCACATTATCATCATCTGGCCATTAAAAGAAAAACTGTCATGGGGCACCTAGGTGGCTCGGTTGGTTAAGCATCTGACTTCGGCTCAGGTCATGATCTCACAGTTCATGGGATTGAGCCATGTGTTGGGCTCTGTGCTGACAGCTCAGAGCCTGTAACATGCTTTGGATTTTCTGTCTCCCTCTCTGCCCCCCACCTGCTTGTGCGTGCACTCTCTCTGTCTCTCAAAACTAAATACACAAATTAAAAATAAAAATAAAAATAAAAATAAACTATCAGGCATCACCCAAAGTAATGAAATCAAATCTCTGTGTGTGAAAAGCCTAGGCATTTTTTTTTTAAGTTCTGCAGGTGATTCCACTATCTAAAAAGTTTAAGAACAGTGGTCTAGATTCTTGTTAATCCAAGGTCTCCTCTTGTTAATCCAAGGCATCACTTGGGAGCTTGTTAGAAATGCAGAATCTCGGGTTGCAGTCCAGACTTACTGGATACATTTTAACAAGATTACCAGTGATCCCCATACAGGTTAAAGTTTATGATTCTTTGTCTCCATCTCACCCCATTCCTTCTCAGTTGGGTATTTCATCACTGTTCCTTCTGCACCCATCAGTTTCTTAAACTCTCTCTCTCTCCATAAATTTCTTCTCTAAACACATTGAATTCCTTTATGTATTAAAAGGAAAAAAAGAACAAAAATAACAAAAGCAAAAAATTGAAAGCAAAAACTCTAGAGTACTCCCTGTATTCTACTTTTTCTTACTAATTACCTATATTCTCCCATTTTCTTCATAATCCATTTTATTGAATGGGTTAGGTACATTTTTTTCTCCTTCTTCATTTTGGATCCAGTTGTTTACTCATTGCAATCTGGAATCTTCTACCATGACATGGAAGCTGGTCTTCAAAAACACAGCCAATGAATTTTAATGGACTAAATTATCTTATTTATTTTATTGTGTATAACATTTGATATTACTGATGTCATGCCATACATAGCCCTTTTAAGCAGTCACCCGTATAACTTCATAATACTAATGGAAATATGCATTTATGCATAAATATGGTCAATCTCATTGATCTTGATTGCCTTAAATCCTAAATGTTGGTCCTACTTGCCAATTATTAAAAATTAATGTTTAAAAATATATTGTAAACATGTTTCAATGAAAGTAAATAAAATTAATCCATAATACCATCATCTTGAGGAAAACACTGCCTAAATTTGAATATACTCTCTCTAGATTTTATTTATATGCTATATACATATTTCTACACACTACTTTATAAACTGCATTGGCAAATAGGAACATGAATATTTTAAAATGTTATATTCTATTCTATAGTATCATTTTAATGGCTGAGAAACTTTTCATTGTATGAATTAACTGCAGTTTTTTTAGCCAAAACCCTCTTCCCCTTTGGACCTCTTAGTTCTTTCTATTTCAGTAGTATTGTTTGTTTGTTTTTAACTTTTTAATGTTTATTTTTGAGAGAGAGAGAGAGAGAAGAGACAGAGCATAAGTGGGAGATGAGCAAGGAGAGAGGGAAACACAGAATCTGAAGCAGGCTCCAGGCTTCAAGCTATCAGCACAGATCCCTACACAGGGCTCAAACTCACAAGAGATCATGACCTGAGCTGAAGTGGAATGCTTAACTAACTGAGCCACTCAGGCACCCCTCTACTTCAGTAGTATTGTAAACAATATTACCTGAAGTATTCTGATATATAATTTCAAGTTTAACCCTACATACTAATTTCAATTTACATAATCACAAGCAATACATAAGTTCACATTTCTATACATTGTTACAAGCAATGGGTATTTTTATTTTTTATATTTTTAATTTTTTTGAGAGAGAGGGAACACAAGCAAGGAAGGGACAGAGGCGAGGGAGAGAGAGAATCACAAGAGGGCTCCACACCTAATGCAGAGCCCAATGCAGGGCTGGATCCCCCAACCGTGAGATCATGCCCTGAGCCAAAATCAAGAGTCAACACTCAACCAACTGCACCACCCAGGCACACCAACAATGGGTATTTTAAAAATGTGTTTGATTTAGGGATAAAATTTATAACATTTTAATAAATTATAGTCAACATTAATTGAACGCTTCACGGTAAGCATTTTACCACTTTATTTATTTTATATAGTGTCACAGAAACTTTGTAAATTTGTCACTAATTTTAATCCTAATTTCACAGATGAGTAAATTTAGGCATAGAAAGTTAATATATGTTGTATAAATTAACACAGCTATAAAATTGGTGCCATGATTAGAAGTATTTATTATGATTAAATATCTTTTATGTTATGTCTTTTTAATTTTTTCTTTCACTCATTATCTGTTTATTTCTTCTATATTTTCATCCAAAGTTTGGCTTTATATTATTGATTTTAAAAACCTATACTGTGCAAAAATATTGCCACTTTAAGTGTCGTATAGTTAATAGTTTTTTCCCCAATTTATGTGTTGTATTTTTATTTTGTTTATGACAGCATGGTAGTCTGAAAGACCATTAGTCAGAGTCTTTCAATCTTTTGTTTTGGTTAAGACTTTTGAGGTCACGGTTAGAAACTATTTTTCTCTGCCCAAATTATATTGGTAGTTTATAATAAAAAGATCATGATTTCTTTACATGTTTTGGTTTTTATACTGTCCTAATCCCAGTGTATTCTGAGTCCCATTTGCATCGTCCATTGTTTGGGATATAGTGAGAGTATGTATCAAGAGGCTGGAACATGAAGTTGCATAAGAGGGAGTTTATCAGTATGGGAACATTCTCTTGGCATACAGGATTTAACACCCTAAAAAAAAAAAGACCTGGGAGATGGTGCTAAAACATCACTAAGATGGTGCTTAGAAATATGCAGAAAGTGATTGCCTGTGCTATATGAAGTAAAAATGCCAGGACTGCTGGGAAAGACACGGGAAGAAGAACAAAAAGCTTAGAGAAGTGAGCATGCTGGAATGTGTATATCAGGCAAGACTAGAAAAACTACCAGATGACAACATTTCATGGGAGAGCTTAGAAAACACTGCATTTACCAAAGCAATAAAGTGAAAAGGGCAGCAACATTACTGAGAAACTCAATGTTGGCTTTTTCTTTTGGCAAGAACTTGTTTTGTTCTGGCCTGTTATGGGCCAGGGCTTTCTAACAGCAGTAGGGATGACAGCATTCCCCAAACAAGAGGCCAGGTGGTTGGTCTCAGCCATAATTATTTTTTGGTGAGTATCAAGGTTGGAGAGAATCAACCAATTGTCATCAGCCTGTCTTTCTTACAAGTCACCCCAATAGTCATAGCAGTAGGGAGAGACACTGTGTGTGGGACCAGCCTGTCATTTATCAAGGCTGACCTAGATGCTATTGCTGTTTAATATCCTACTGTCCACATCATAGACCAATGCAGAGTCTCCAATAACAATATTATCTATCTCTTTCTAACAGGCCACTTGGTAGCAAGTTGAGGGCCAGTGATTTATTTTGATTGGAATTCATACTTCTCTGCACAGGTTTGACCTCTTTAGTCATAGGGTATCAAATAGCCCCACTATCCAAGGTCTTACAGAGTTTTTGACTCACTGATGTGGCATCCTATATAAAATGACTTTGAACTAAAAGACCCACTTTACAGCAAAAAAAGTGATAGTCACAAGACCATGGGATCCACTATCTCATACTGCACTTCATAGAAGCTAACAGCATCATGGAAGAGGGGCACAGTCTGCTGAAGGACTCTAGTTTAGAGTCTATTTTAGAGATGATATGTTGAAGTATGGGGCACCATCCTGTAGGATGCACTATATACCCAAACTCTATGACCATTATATGGTGCTTCTTCCACATATAACACTAAATATGTTGATCTAAGTGATGCATCAGGAAGATTGCTCAGATTGTTTTCATAACTGAAGCATTTTTATGCTCCCAGCTCTTAGTGTTTAGTCCTCTTTGGGAATTGTCTCAGCTAAATAGAGTTACCTTGTTAAAGGACATACTCCCATCTGGACTAGTTTAATCTAGTGATTATCTTGGGCGTATAAAAGCCCAGCCCCCTTGTACCAAAAGGGGATGATTCTAAAGAGCCATCTCAGCTTCAGAGCTCCCCACGGGGTTGGTACAGGGCTGATTTCTTCCTTCCTTCCTTTTCTACCACAGTTTTTGAGCCTGAGAGAACTAGTATTCTTTGTGCATACTAATTTTAAGTCCAGAGTCTGATTTCTGGGAAACCCAACCTGCAAGACTCATGCATTCAATTTGATGTGCTTATTCAAATGTATAATTTTCCAAGTAGAGGAGGACGGCATTTAAGAAGGATTTGTTGTGTTTTTATCCAAAGTGCTAAAATACAGCATGAGTCACAAATAGGTTTTCCATCATTCTCACATCTTATCTTAAAGCCAGTTGCTTTTACAAATCCAATGATGATTCATAAGAAGATCTTTTTTAAATGAAAGATTTTAAACCAATATTCATTCATGAATTCCTATAATGTCTGCTATTAAATATAAACAAATATCAGTTGTCAGGATTTGGCTTTAAATAGAATATTTATAGATAGGTAGATGAGCTAATGGCTTATTAATGAGCAAATACTCATGAAACCCATAAGAGAATATACAAAAATAAACAGATTATTCAATTTTTACTTTATTTTTTTTATTTTTTAAAATTTTTTAAAATGTTTTTATTTATTTTTACGACAGAGAGAGACAGAACATGAGCAGGGGAGGGCCAGAGAGAGAGGGAGACACAGAATCGGAAGCAGGCTCCAGGCTCTGAGCTGTCAGCACAGAGCCCGATACGGGGCTTGAACCCACAGACTGTGAGATCATGACCTGAGCCGAAGTCGGACGCTTAACCGACGAGCCACCCAGGTGCCCCTCAATTTTTACTTTAAAGGTTTAAGCTTTTATGTAGTATTAATATCATTTTACAGATTGTGTATTATTTATACTTTCTTTTCATTGGTAAAAAAATGGAGGATATAGGGGTGTCTGGGTGGCTCAGTCGGTTAAGTGTCGGACTCTTGATTCAGCTCAGGTCATGATCTCATGGTCATGGGATCGAGCCCCGTGTCGGGTTCTGTACAGACAGTGCGGAACCTACTTGGAATTCTCTCTCCCTCTCTCTCTCTGCCCCTCCTCCCCTCAAAATAAAAAACTAAACTTAAAAAAAAATGAAGGAAATAAATTTTTGGTATGTAAGAGTGCAAAAGCCATGTGCATTATGAGAAACATGGTATCTTGTCACTGTGATGGCACACACATAAAAAAATATTCAGTAAATGTTAATTAGTATTCATTTTATATATTTTTTACAAAAGTATATAAGCTGAGTTATGGGAATGAAGATTTTAATCACTCCAGAAAATTAAAAAAATAAAAACCAACCAGCTGAGGTACTGGAAGAGGATAAGGAGAACATGAACATATGGTAGAAGAAAGATATTGTGACATCAGTTTAGGCCTCATGATCATCTACAGATTGGGAACTGTAGTAGTTATGTTTTATGTTATTTAATTGTGTTACATAATTGGAATGTTTTGGTGCTGGCTAACATTACAGTTTCTGTTCAGGCAGGAGTATGGCTGAATTGAAATCATAGTCATAATATATTATTTGCTGACATTTTGTTTCCCCTAAGTTGAGGACAGAAATCACCCCATAACAATACATTACCTCATAACACCTATGTTTTCCCTAAGTAGGGACAGAAGTACACACACACACACACACACACACACACACACACACACAGAAAGAATGGATGCCCATGGGCATGAAGAGGTGGTGGTTACTGGTTATTCTCTACTTCCCAGTTACCTCTCCTCTCTATCTATTCCTGCTTCCTTTTCTGCTCTCAGCTGTGCTCCAGAAGCCTGAGCCCTACAGACTGTCCCCTTCACTCCCTTGCCTCTGGCTTGTGATCGGTTTCAGCCCCACTGAGATCCGCTTGCAAGAGATCTGAGGTAGGAGAGTGAAGACAAGTATTTATTTCTCCTGCTCCCTCCCTGCACATCCCAGGCCCTGGAATGTATGCCTTTATCTATGGCTTCTGAAGAGCTCTGTAATATTATTTGCTAGTCTAGGACTAGAAGTGGTGATAATTTTCCCCTTTGCTACTCTATGGGGGTGTTATCAGATAGCTTTGTTATTTTGTCCTGATCCTTGCCCACTCCTTTGTGAATAATTTCTTCACTAACTTTCTTCCTTTAGGCTATTATTATTATTATTATTCCTTTATGTGTTTATTTTAAAGAGACAGAGAGAGAGAGTGGGGAAGAGAGGCAGTGGGAGAGAGGCACAGAATCTCAAGCAGTCTCCAGGCTCAGCATGGGAATGATTTCACCACCCTAGGATCATGACATAAGCCAAAATCAAAAGTTGGTCATTCAACCTAGAGCCACCCAGGTGCCCCAGTTAGGCTGTTTTTAGCATGCTGTCTTTTCCTGCCAGGATCCTGGCTAATAAATTTATTTAAAAAAGATCTTGGGCAGGGTGCCTGGGTGGTTCAGTCAGTTGAGCATCCAGCTTCAACTGGGATCATGATCTCACGGTTTGAGAGTTCTAGCCCCCCATGGGGCTCACTGTTGTCAGCTCAGAGCCCACTTGGGATCTTCTGTCTCCCTCTCTCTCTACCCTTCTCCCATTCACACTCTGTATCAGTAATAAATAAACATTTAAAAAATATTGATCCAATCTAGTGTAATTTTTTCATTCAACTTTTTTTAAAGTGATGCCAAATATTATCATTCAGTGCTATAATTTTTTCTAATGCTTATTTTAAACCATTTTTTAAAAAATATGCAAATGAAAATTGCATATATTAATTACTTGCTTTGTGTTTCTGCAAAGCAACAAATATTTATTTAGATTGCTTTTAACCTCTCAAACTTTATAATTTCTTTAAAGATTTAAACCATTTACATGTATCCAAACATCTATACATATATAGGTATTATGGGCTGAATTTTGTACCCATATGTTGAAGTAGCAACCTCCAGTATCCATATTTGGAGATCAGGTCTTTTAAGGAAGTGATTAAGTTAAAATGAGCTCCTTTGGGTGGGATCCTAATCTAATAGGACCACTGTCCTTATAGAAGAGGGAGAGATACCAGAGATGAGTTCATACCCAGAATAAGACCACAGGAAGACAGCCATCTGCAAGTCAAGGAGTAAAGAGCCTCAGGAGAAACCATACTTCCAGACATCTTAACTTGGCCTTCTAGCCTCCAGAAACCATGCGAAAATAAATTTCTATTGTATAAGCCACAAGTCTGTCATGTTTAATTGTGGCAGCCCTAACAAAACAATACAGTGGGTTATATTTTTATGCTTTCATATGTATAATATATATCTTCTCCTTGAGAATAATGTTTACTATTTTCATATAGTTTTAAATCTCAATATTCAGGAATTACTTAGATTTAATTCTGTGTTCCAGAGGTTGTAATTGATCTCCTGCAGGCTCTCTATGCCATGGTTTCCCCACCCTGATCTTTCTTAAGAAGGTAGAATTTGTTTTCTTTTACATGAATATACTATAATTTGGGAGAAATTATTATAAAAACTAATATTACACAGAAAATATTTTTAAAGATTTTAGTGAAACTCCTTAACACTTTTTTTTTATTTGTTTTTATGATGCCCATGTGAGACAATATCCCATTGCAGGTTGATTTACATTTCCCTAATGATTAGTGATATTGAATATCTTTTCATAAGCCAGTTGGCCATCTGTATATCTTCTCTGGAGAAATAGCTATTCAAGTTATTTGCCTATTTTTTAACAGGATATTTGAGGGGTTTGCATGTGTGTTTTCTATTGAGTTACAGGAGTTCTTAATATATTTGGGGAATTTATTCCTTATTATATATCTGATTTATAAATATTTTCTCCCATTTGTAGGTTGCCTTTCACTTTGTTGATTGTTTCCTTTGCTGCACAGAGCTTTTTATTTTGTGGTAGGCCCACTTGTTTATTCCTGATTTTGTTGCCTGTGCTTTTGGTGTCATAGCCAAGAAATCATTGCTAAGACCAGTGTAATAAAGCTTTTCTCTACGTTTTCTTCTAGTACTTTTATAGTTTCAGTTCTTCTGTTTACCTCTTTAATCAATTTTGAGTTGATTTTTTTTGTATGGTGTAAGATAAGGTTCTAGTTTCATTCTTTTGCATATGTACAAAAATCAGTTGCTCTTCTATATATTGGCAACACTCTGAAAAGGAAATTAGGAAAATGATCCCATTTACAATTGCATCAAAAAGAATAAAATTCTCAGAAAAAAACCTAAGCAAGGAAGAAAAGACTTGTACACTGAAAACTACAAAACATTGCTGAAATAAATTAATGAAGACACAAATAAATAAAAGATATCTCTGTTCATTTAGTGGAAGTCGTAGTATTAAAATTTCCATACTACTTAAAGGGATCTGGAGATTCAGTGCAGTCCCTATCAAAATCCCAATTGTACTTTTTCAGAATTAGAAAAAAAAATGATCCTAAAATTCATATGGAATCACAAAGGACTCTTAATAGCCAAAACAATCTTGAGAGAAAACAAACAAAAAACCAGAGTGGTCATACCTAACTTCAAAGCATATTACAAAGGTACCGTAATAAAAGCAGTATGGTATGGTTATAAAGAGATATATAGACCAATGGAACAGAATAGAAAGTTCAGAAATAAACCCAGGCTTATATGGGAAGATGATTTTGACAATGATGCCAAGATGACACAATGTGAAAAGGATACTCTCTTTAGCAAATAGCGCTGGGAAAACTGGGTCTGCTTAGTTTAGGTATTTTTGATTGATCACTAATGCCACCATTTCAAGAGGAGAGGCAGAACTTTTATTTTGTGTTTTCAGAGGGCCTTTAATTAGCAATTGAGAAAAGCACTTAGAAAGTAATATGAGAGTCAGTGAGTTGCTGTTTTCCCACTCTTCTATTCTTTGTAATCTCTGTGATGTCCTGAAATGACTGTGAGTTTATTTCCACAATTACTTATTTTCCCTAAAAATTATGGAAGAGTTTGGCTGGTTTACTTCATTTTCTTAAGGCAAGGATCAATCCTTTCAGTCCATTAACTTTTACAGCTTTCCTTAGAATTTGGCTTATTATGGTTCAGATCTTTCACAATGAAGCAAATTTTTTCTTGCTAATTATTGATTATCATTTTTAGAATATGTTATTATGTTACAAGAACTCTACACTGTTTGAGGAGGGGGAGAACAGAAGTGGCTGAGCATGTTAAGACATCTCTATTCTGTAAATACTGCCTTGTATATAGTAAAAACCTACTTTTCAATATGATTTATTTTAAATTTAGGAACTGTTGGAAATGAGCCATTAGTAACCAAATATAAAATAGAATCTGACAAACTTAGAGACCTGAATGCATCCAAATAGCTTTCACGGTACTTAATAGTATCCCCTAATAATTCTTTTTAAAATTCACTGAGGAATAATACAACTGAAAAACATGTGTCAAACCACATCTAAAGTTAGCATTATATTATACAATACATTTATTGTATTTAATATTACACATTAATCAAGTGCTAATTATTGCAGACTCAGATGAGCCAAATCAAGCCATAACACCCAGAACCAAGCACTAATGTCCTATGCATGAGATGACAAGAGTTAATCCAAGGTAGCAATGATTTATTTCCAGATACTTTGGCCCCAACATTACAATTTCCTTTGTATACTACGGGACAGAGGCTTTTCAGAGTTTACACTCTGCAAAGGTCCACTGTAAACAGAGAATACATTGTTTATACCACAGTCAGCTGAATATAAATATATAAGGCGGCAAAACACACCTTCAGTTCATTCGTCCTGCTCCTGTTCCCTTATTAATCACACTCCTCTGTTCCCAGCCATCCAACTTTTATTTCAAATCTCCCTATGTTATTAACTCCAAAACCTCAACTACCATTTATATACTACCAACTTTCTTAATATATCTTCAGATTAGATCTTTCTTCTGGTCTTGTGATCTTTAAAACCCATCTAACATTTCCCATAGATGTGTCATTTTGGACTCAGCCTGTCGTACAATGAACTGATTATCCTTTAGTCCAACTTGTTCCTCTTTCTGTTTTCTTCATCTCAGGATACAGATACCTTTCATGACCTGCTCTTTGACTTTTCCATCTGCATTACTGATGGAGCATTCTTCTAGTGACAGCCACATATAGCCTGGCAGCCTCTCTTTAGCAATATTCTAATGTCTAAATCCATTAATTCACTAGGATTGCAAAATGATGATATTTAATCAACTGTTTTTCATTTATTAACTATTATACTTCTATAAAGAGAACCTTTCCCTTTTCTCATTCAGTAGTACACTTTAGATAGAAAGGCAGATTAACTGCTTGATTTTTCCCCTTCATTTACCAATTTTCTTTTATTTTTATTTTTTTTTTTTCAACGTTTATTTATTTTTGGGACAGAGAGAGACAGAGCATGAACAGGGGAGGGGCAGAGAGAGAGGGAGACACAGAATCGGAAACAGGCTCCAGGCTCAGAGCCATCCTCCCAGAGCCTGATGCGGGGCTCGAACTCACGGACCGCGAGATCGTGACCTGGCTGAAGTCGGACGCTTAACCGACTGCGCCACCCAGGTGCCCCTCATTTACCAATTTTCAAGTCAAGGGTTAGTTTACTAGTATCCAAAGACGTCATTTAGATCCTCTGGCTGAATTGCATGTGAATGTAAATTTCTTCTTACTGTTCTATATTCAACCTGTCAAATTTGTATAGTGACTAAACGAAACACAGTCACCATCTTTAGAAGAGCTAGACACTGGAAATATACACGATTCTGAAAAACTAGAACCAGGAAAAAAAAACAACTCTGTTAATTGTTTTGGTGGTTTTGATGGGCTGGAGTATTTCTAACTTCCTGAAGCTACATCTGTTAAAACTTAAATAATGTTTTAAGAATAATACAGAGATATTTAGGATTCACATTTAACTAGCTTAACTTACCTAGAGTTATTATGTAAATGCTATTAACTCAGATATTAGGTTAACAGAAGTCAAAATTTAACACTACTTTTGTGTCAGAATACGTTTAACCATTCTTCTGTAAATGACAGTAACACATTTAGAAGCCTGAAAATAGTTCTTGTGGTTTTACAGATTAGAAATATGTTTTGCCTTTTAGGATTTAAGTAAATTGTGGACCCTTGGAGAGGATGTAGTCTATGTTAAGCAGAGGCTCTCAAAGAATAAACAAGGTTGAATGTTATATTAATATTGTGTTTGATCCCCTATTTATACAGAGTGTGTGTGTGTGTGTGTGTGTGTGTGTGTGTGTGCGCGCACGCGTGCGCGTAAGGGAGGGGAGGGGACAGTGATTATAATATAGTCAAATAGGTCTAGATACTTCATGCTCTGGCATAAGCACAGAATCCTGACTGTGGAGGGGCAAAGAAAGGAGAGCAGAAGCATCAAATTGGTATGACTCTCACATGACTGAAAAAAAGTTGGATTTTGCCAACAATTAATAGATGTGCCTAATGCATCTCAAATGCCACTAAAGTAACCTTCCTTATTTACATATGCAAAATACTTTGGAATTTCATGTTAATCAAACTTACAGTAAAGGAAGCTAACTTCCATGTGACGACCTTGTTTTGTTTTTGTTTTTTCCTTAGCTATAAACAAACAAACCAAAACAAGAAACAAATATATCCTTCAGCTTTGTAATTGCTATAAAACTCTCTGGAATGACAGTGTGGTCCCTTCCCATACCTTTCCTTTCCCACTTTCCTCTTCCTTTCCTCTTTTATCCATGCAGTGTGTGCTTACAAGAAAGATAAAGATAAGCAAAATGAAGAAATAGAAATCAAAACTTCCCACTGATTTTGAACAATAACACTTCCAATTACTATAAAAACTACCTTGTTATCTGATGAGACTTAATCTTGTAGCCAGCAAGAAAAAATAGTACAAACCTGTGACATTTTTACAATCTTTAATTTAAAATTATACAAACCCTTTCCTCCTTTCCTCCTAGAGGATATAGGTATGATTGGAGTTCCTCAGACTCTTTTTTAAGGCATAGGTAGCCCTTATATATCATTTGGAAGACATAAGGAATTCTCTAACCACAATTACATTTGTTCCTTCTCCCATATATGTGCCCCTTGAAAGTCTCTTGATTAGATCAAACTGTGTGAAGACTGTAGATGAACTGGCATTAAATCAGGAACCTACCTGGTCATATGGATAATTGTAGAATTTAATGAGTCTGAAAAAGGGATCAAAGAGGTTTTCTACCAAGCAAACTTGCAGCATCTATTGGTCAATTTAGTATTGCTACTGCAGGTCACATGGGATACTGGGTTAATATTACTCTCTCAGATTTGCAGAAAATGCTGTCGATGTTAGATATACTAAGAGGCAATGGACTCTACCCTAACTATATGTTAGAATCTCCTGGGGTGCTTTTTAAATATACAGATGCCCACCCTAGACCAATTAAGTCTGAATCTCTGGGGGTGAAGCCTGTAAATTACTACTTAAGAAACTCCCCAGGCAGTTCTAATATGCAAACAAAGTTGGAAAGCATGGCCTTAAAGGGAAAAGACCAGAGATAAATATATTTCATGCAAGTATGGCAATGTGTGGCAGCTCTAGAACTTTTTGATTTTTTCTTTAATAACATTTAATTTTGTTCCATTCTGTTCTCTTTTTAGCCTATTTGTGGATAGTTTTTTATTTTCTATAGTAGAAGAATAACTGGTTTTTCAATGTCTTTCAGCATTCTAGTTTTAAACAGTTCCAATAACTTAAAGTGAAGTATTTGAAGTAAGAAAGAGTGGCTTATGTTCACTGTAATGCATCAGCACAGAATTGGAAGTACATAAATAACTGCTTGGCTCTCTCCGTTACAGCCTCACACTGGTAAATCCAAACTTATGGAACACTTTTATCTAGTAGGTGACAGAATCGCTTTGCAACGATGGCCTTTTGTTGTTGTTGTTGAAAAAGCAATTGGTGCAAATTGGGCAGCCATGGGCGAGCTGGAAGCTCAGCTTTAGTTTTTAGAGTTGGCTTATGACTTAACATACCTATAGATTTGACACCCTGTAAAATTGGTGCAAAACCCCCAAAACTAAAAGTTCCACTTGTTGGGGAGGAAAAATTTACCTTTGCCATTCAAGACTCTTTTGTCTTGTCTAATTCTTAAATTGACATGAGACAGATTAACAGGAGAAAATCAAATTTGATTTCGTATGTACAGAGGCTCCATGAGAATATGAGGCTCACAAGCAGTCAGCAATTGAGGCTTATATGTCATCCAGAGCTAAGGAGAGGGGATAGGTGTCTGGAACCTCAAAGACAAGGAAAACAGTTCAAAGGAAGATGAAAAAGTAAATATTTGGTAAACAAATGTTTGCTGGACAAACAGAAGTAATGGAACATAGAGAGAACAGAGAGAGACAAACAGATTTTGCTAACTTTTTCTCTGTCTACCACACCTAGTTCATATTATCCTGAAGTTGTCTATGGTGAGAGCTCCCTTTCTGGAGCAGGTCCTCTGTCTAAATTTTTTTAGGCAGTTGGAGGGGGAACACAAGAAAGAAAAACCCCTTGAGTCTTCTGTTTCTTAAAAATAATGACCCTAGCGACGCCTGGATGGCTCAGTTGGTTAAGCATCCAACCCTTGATTTTGTCTCAGGTCATAATCCCAGGGTCATGTGATCAAGCCCCATGTCATGCTCCACATTGAGCATGGAACCTGTTTAAGATATTCTCTTTCTCTCCCCCTTTCTTTCTCTCTCTACTCCCCTACACCCACTGCCACCACCCTCTCTCGCTTGTGTGCACTCTCTCTCTCGTCATAATAATAATAATAATAGTAATAATAATAATAATGAGCCTAAAATAATTCACATGCCAAAGTGATATGTTTTGGGGTGGCAAATTTTGTCACTTACACATATATTTCCTTTTTAAAAAACTCATATTCTTGATATATGGAAACTATTGGTAGTTTTCCTGAAGACTTTTGGAGCATTCAATTTCACTTGATAATAGCATCTTAATGTAACATATTAATCCAATGGAAGATCCCAATTGTAAAAAAACATTGTGAACTAGGAGTGTTGAATTCTGGGTGCCCCTGATAGGTGTTTAGCTGATGGAAGAGCATCATTGATGGCTATATATTGGCATCCTTTGCCAAAATCAAATTTTAATATGACTTTCCTCTCTCAGTTCTTGGCTGACTTTGTCTCTGGGTAATTGCTGCTGCAGGAGAGTCTTCTTTTATTTTTTTCCACAATCCCCGATTTACCAGATTCCAGGCCCTTGGTGGAGTATAACAATTATAACTTATGGAATATCTATAGTACACTCAAGAAGTAATATTTCATTGCATTCTCAAGCTGTCCTTTCATACTATTTTTCTTTTAAGCAAAAGTCACCTTTTTATTTTAAATTATTACTGTAGCAATTGGGTCCAGAAATTTATTTTTTATAAAAAATATGTCAGGTATGTGTAGTATTAAAATTAATTTACTCCTAATTAGTTTTTGTAGAATAGTGTCTTGGAATTTCACAGAATACACGTGTAGGTAATACTAGTCAATCACCAGAAAAACTTGTGGAGACCAGCAGGCAAGGATTTCCTCAACATCTTTCCCTTCTGAGTTGATATGTAGATATTATCATAGGTCTAGTGGTGTTTTATTAAGTATTTTTTTAAGAGCAGTTGCCACTGTTAGAGTTATAAATAGTGTTTTCCTTTGAAGTTGCAAATAAGGGCGCCTGGGTGGCTCAGTTGGTTAAGCGTCTGACTCTTGATTTTGGCTCAGGTCATGATCTCATGGTTTGTGAGATCAAGCCCTCCATCAGGCTCCATGATGACAGTGCAGAGCCTGCTTGGGATTCTCTGCCTCCCTCTCTGCACCTCCCCTGCTTCTTCTCTCTCTCTCTCTCAAAATAGTAGATAAACTTTAAAAAGGTAAAAAAAATAAATAAATAAGTTGCAAATATATTGATTGTTATCAACAATAGCAAATTTTATTGATTCATAAACATCTTTGCAAGGTTGAGTTAGCTTGTTTAATGCTGTAGTGCAGCAAGAGTCTTTACCTTTGTTAGAGAACTTAGAAGTCCTGCAGTAAAATCAATTTTTTAAAAAGATATTAACTGAAGAAGTTTTGTTTCAAAGTCTTAACTAGTAAGAGTCTGTAATGGCTATTGATTCAGGTCTGCTGAAGTAGGTCTATGTTCACGTTTCTTTCAAATAATCTATTGGACTGGTTCTCATTCCTGGCTTTAAAATTGCTGAAGCAGCTTTTAGAAAATAGTGCCCCAGCTTCACCCATGAAATGGAATCATAGGGATACAGCTTGGAAATCTATATTTTCTAAAAGATTTCCCCAGTTGATTCTGATGCACAGTGGTGATTGAGACCTGTGTTATGGCCTTTTCACACCACATTGTCCCTTCAGTATAAGACCAATGTCTCACCTGAATGGTGCTTCTGTTTTATACATTTGAATATCTAAATAGATTGAACATCCACAGGTGAATGGTTAAAGAAGAGTGGTATGTATTTACAATGGAATATTATTCAGCCATAAAACAAAACAAAACAAAAATACTGCCATTTGTGACAACATAGATAGATGTCGAGGGCATTATGCTAAGTGAAATAAGTCAGCAGAGAAAGAAAATACCAAATACCATATGATGTCATTTACATATGTGGAATCTAAAAGACCCAAATTCATAGGAATAGAGAGTAGAGTAGTGTTTGCCAGGAGCTAGGGGTGGGGAAAATAGGAAAACGCTGGATAAAGGGTACAAATTTCCAAATATAAGATAAGTAAATTCTAGGGATCTAATGTGCAACAGAATGGCTATGGTTAACAATATTATATACTTTGAAATTGCTGAAAGTAGAATCTTAAATGTTCTCACCACAAAAAATAAATAAAAGGTAATTAAGTGAGGTGATGCAGCTGTTAGCCTTATTGTGGTAATCATTTTTTTTGCAATATATATGTGTATCAAATCACTATGTTGTACACTTTAAATTTATACCATATCTCAATACAGTTGGAGAAAAAAAGATTAGACTGATCAATGCCACCACCAAAAATCTTAAATAAAACTAGAGATTAAGTGATGGAAGTTGATGAGGACATTTGTTTGCATACTACAGATGGCCAGGAGCACAACTTGCTTCTTTGTAGAGTTCTCTGTTTGGTTTGCTTCAAGATGAAGTAGAAGCATTTCAACAGATGTATCTCTCAGGAAACAGAATGACTGATTTCAAACTTACCAAAATACTGCAAAACGTCATTTTAATGTTAGGGTCTGTTAGATTCCAGAGTATAGGACAGACCAATCGCTCAGGCATTTTACTTTGAGAGTGCTATTGAAAAGCTTTTTAGTTTAGTTTAGTTTTTGTTTTTGTTTTTGTTTTTTAAACAGTGTCACGTCTCCATCGCCAGAAGATGTTACAGCAAGTAGAACTTTCCAATGCTGTACTTTTATTGCTTCAGAACCAATGATTTGATACTACCATCATAAATCACTGAAGCATGTAATTACAAGAATAAAAGAGGAGAAAGGAACACAAAGGGAAAACCAACACAGACATTACATCATATTAAATCACAACATCTCACAGCACACAAAATAAACTTTGTTTTTCTTTGAAGAAATCACTCTTCATCTCTATATTTCCATTAGATATGTTTCATTTTTAAGCATTATTTCATCATTCCAACCTCTGAGAATTTGGACACTGTAAGAAATAGCATTCTGAAACCTTATTTCTTGGTATTTTAGATTGCAGGGCTCTCTTTAGAAAATTTTTCCATCATGTTTTCAATCATCAAAAATTGAAATTGTTAGTTTTATAAACTATGATTAAAAATATAAATGAACACTTTATGATTCCAAGGATTTTTTTTTTTTTTTAATTCTTGAATGTTTAGGGCACCTGGTGGTTCAGTTAGGCTTCCAACTCTTGATTTTAGCTCAGCTTAGGTCATGAACTCTTAGTCCTGAGATCAAGCCCCCTGTTGGGGTCACTCTGTTTCTCTCTGCCCCCCCCTCAAAAAAATTCTTGAATGCTTATTTTTATTTGGCATATCAAAATGCCTCATGAAAATTGTCACTTATCTAAAAATTATTTTAAATATTGAAATATGATTTCTGGATCCTAAAATTAGTGAAATTTTCACTGTTGATAATTTTGTTATATATAATTGTGTCTAATATCCTTTTAAAAAGACATTATATTCAGAGAATATTTATTCAACATCTACTAGGCATAAAAAGTTATGGTAATCTCTAGAAAGAACATGAGAGTACCTTCCAAAGCTCCCCATCTAGTGGTGATAATGGACATATGCAGAAAGGTATGCAATACAGTAGCAACCATAATAAGTACTATGAAAGAAGTAGTAATAAAATACTATGCGGTGTGGATGTCCTCGAGGACAGTATATTAGCTCCTAATATCTAAGATTAGGAATTGACAAGTTGTGAGATGAAGATCAGTATTTACATAATTTTTTTCTTGTTTGTTTATTCATATGATTGAGTAATTCAGCAAACATTTGCATTCTAAACACGGTGTTAGGGATACAAAATATATAGACATGTTGCCTATTCTGCAATATTTGAGTCCTCTGATAGAAGCAGACACTAAGAGGTTGTTTATTACATGATATGTTGATGGCAGTCACAGAGTTAGACATAAGGAATAAAAAGAATATCTAATTGTTGCAACCTTATGAAACAAAGCAGCCTTCTTAGTTCTTGTTTAATTGAATTGCTAGTTCATATTTGGTAAACACTATATATAAGCATCTTTATAAAAATAAATTGGTATGTCTCACCTCTGTTTCTCGAAACAGTGGGCTGAATATGAGACACATTTTAATGTCTAAATGTGGCCTTATTTCCCAGTCTTTAAAACCTTGACTTCTGGGGCACCTGGGTGGCTCAGTCAGTTAAGCGTCGGATTGCGGCCCAGGTCGTGATTTTGTGGTTTGTTAGTTCAAGCCCCACGTCAGTTTCTGTGCTGACAGCTCAGAGCCTGGAGCCTGTTTCTGCTTCGGATTCTGTGTCTTCCTTTCTCTCTGCCCCTCCCCTGCTCGCACTCTATCTTTCTCTCTCAAAGTAAATAAATAAAACATTTTTTAAAAAATTTTAAAGAAAACCTTGGCTCCTTTATGAATATTTATTATCTTTGGATGTTGATTGAACAGAATGTGACCTAGCTAAAATAGCAAGGATTAATGGCATCATTATACATCTTACTTTAAAAAAGTGTATTCGTGGGGCGCCTGGGTGGCGCAGTCGGTTAAGCGTCCGACTTCAGCCAGGTCACGATCTCGTGGTCCGTGAGTTCGAGCCCCGCGTCAGGCTCTGGGCTGATGGCTCGGAGCCTGGAGCCTGTTTCCGATTCCGTGTCTCCCTCTCTCTCTGCCCCTCCCCCGTTCATGCTCTGTCTCTCTCTGTCCCAAAAATAAATAAAAACGTTGAAAAAAAAATTAAAAAAAAAAGTGTATTCGTAAAAATTACACACTGAAAACAATAGGGCTATGAGACAACAAAATTAAGGACTGACTATTCAGAATCTGTGTGATTTTGTAATCAGAGCCCCAACTAACGTACTTCAATAAAAATACTAACGGTTAAAAAGACAAGTTATATTTCTAATAAGTAAACAAATACAACAGTAAATTCAGGAATTTATCTTTAAAAAAAAAAAGGTGATAGTGACTCATTGGAAGGAGTATAAGGAAAGATTTAGGCTGTTGAATTATGGAAACAAAGGAAAAATACCCAAATGGAAAGCACAACACAATAAAAACTTCCTCAGCAGAGCAGAGAACTGACCTGGAAGACTGGTGGTGAAATGAGTGTCTCTGGATATATTGCACCTTCATGGCCTGTTAAGTTCAGCTCATTCTGAATATTTTCTGTTCAGTTGCTGTCATTTAGCGAAACAAAATCTTACCTGAGGGGTCAGGTAAGGCATGTGAACCAGGGCTACTCCCACCTTGCTTTGACATTATTCCCAGATTTATAATGAGGTGTGAGCAGATTTGCATATCAAAAACTGCTGTGCCCCAAAGGCTACTTTTGCACTACTTCTCTTGCCCAGACACTTAAGTTACACTGACCCTTTTCACGCTGCTTCTTTATAGGTCCTCATTAGATCTCGAGTACTCCTACCAATTTGTCTCTGCCTGCTTGTTTCTTGTCCATGTCTGAGTCCATTTTGGACTATGTAAGTGATATTATAATATGTGTTTAAATCAGATGAACTCTTTAGAAATAAGGTGTGTAAGCTCTTCATGCTGATTATTCTGTTGAGCTGAAAGGAAAACAAAGGGGAGATTTCTTTTTCTGCCTCATAGAAAAAAATCAGTATTTAATTTTCTTTTGTAGTGTAAAACTCAATATTAACAAGCTTTCAAGGACATGAAAATTATACAATCTCCTGATTTTAGCATTTAATTTCTTAGGAAAGCTTCCTTGTTTTGGAATTGATACTTGTCATTAGATGGATACACATTTTGTTCTGGTTAACTGATTGCCCTTTGCCTAACTTTGTGCAGGAACTTTTATCAGCAAAGGAACTGTGAGTTGGTGGTGGGTTATGGGTGAGTAGTTTTCAAGTATATTAAGCAACAATGGCAGTTATCAACCAAATGACTGTAAGAAGTGAATAAAGCACAGTTTTTCTTACTGACCTAGATATTTGGGAGATAGAGAAGTATTTGGGGACTTGAAGTATTGAAATATTTTCCTGCATGGTCTTCTTCAGTTTGCAAGAGGGTATTGTCAGCATTCCGTGTTGTCATGCTTATAAGTGCCAAAGAAAACAGAACTGCATCATGATCAAATTACTGAACACAGTTAAGTACAGCTAATCTATACTATTATTGTAAAACCCTGCAGTTCCATAGTGCTTCAGTTACCTGAATAATTCTGGCTGATTATTTTTTTCTTCCTTGGTCTTCGCTAAGCATAGACATGTTTTACCTAACACAAGGCTACTGTCAAAGTTTTTCAGGCTGACTTGTTTTTCATATTATTTGATTAACAATAGATTGTACTTGTTTAATGTTTTAATTGTTTTTGAGAAAAACAACTTGTGCTTTATTTTTTTTAATCTTTATTTTTGAGAGAGAGAGAGACAGAGCATGAGCAGGGGAGGGGCAGAGAGAGAGAGAGAGAGAGAGAGAGAGAGAGAGAGAGAATCTGAAGCAGGCTCTAGGCTCTGAGCTGTCAGCACAGAGCCCGACGTGGGGCTCGAACTCACAGACCGCGAGATCGTGACCTGAGCCAAAGTCAGAGGCTCAACCGACTGAGCCACCCAGGTGCCCCTGTGCTTTATTTTTTTAAGTTTATTTATTTATTTTGAGAGAGAGAGCTGGAGAGGGGCATAGAGAGGGAGAGAGAGAATCCCAAGCAAGCTCTGCACCATCAGTGCACAGAGCCCGATGTGGGGCTTGAACCCATGAACTGTGAGATCATAACCTGAGCCAAAATCAAGAGTTGGATGCTCAACCCACTTAGCCAACCAGACACCCTTAACAATATATGTTAAAATAAAAAATACTGAATCTGTTCTATCTTTCTTTCTGCTGAAATAATGCTTTTACAAAAAGGGAGCCATATGGTTCTTAATGATCTCTCCACTTACAGAGCTAATGTTTGAAGGCCGTAAACTTTGCAGTCCAAATGCTTAAATCATTTTCATAGTTAAAGATTTTATTACTTTCTTCAATAGCTTATTCTACATACTAATAATATACCAACTAAGAAAAATTTTTTGACTTCCCAAGCTTTGATCTTTACTTAGTGCGTAGCAAGATTTTTATATTTCACCATCCGATTTTGTGACATTCATTTTCTGGGATTTTAAAATACTTTCATCAGCTACTTTTCTTTTAAAGCAAGAGATGTTAGGGGTGCCTGGGTGGCGCAGTCGGTTAAGCGTCCGACTTCAGCCAGGTCATGATCTCGCGGTCCATGAGTTCGAGCCCCGCGTCAGGCTCTGGGCTGATGGCTCAGAGCCTGGAGCCTGCTTCCGATTCTGTGTCTCCCTCTGCCCCTCCCCCGTTCATGCTCTGTCTCTCTCTGTCTTAAAAATAAATAAACGTTGAAAAAAAATTTTTTTAAAGCAAGAGACGTTAAATTTGCCTCGCCTTTCAGAAGTGATTGTAATCTTTTATTAGCTTAGAGGCTCTTTACAAGATTTGATTCTTTTAAAAAATCCCAGGCAATATTTAGAGTGACAAGTGTCTGTTAAGTCTTCTCATCTCTTTCCATCATGTATCTTCAGTTGTAAAATGTTACAAGATATCACATGAATTAAGACTTAGTCAGGATGTAATAAAGACCATTGCTAAACACCACAAAAGTTCACTAGGGGATATTTAAAAGTTTTAATCTTGAATCTTCTTTTTTCTTTTAAATGTTTGAATTAACTTCAGTTTCCAAATGTATTATCTGGAAGCAGAAAAGAGTAACCCAGTTTGCTCTTTGCCTCAGCGGTTTCTCCACATACCAGAACATTCTCATCACCATAATATTCTGCTTTAACTTTATCCACCCTTAAAATTTAAAAACATTGATCTGCCTCTTGACCTTAGCTTTCTTTTCTTTCAGGTCTTTGCAGTTATTCTCCATTTCCTGGCTCCCTTCAAAGAAAGTCTTTAAAGGAACTGCCTTTACACACTTCTTCATATCCATTTCCTCCTCAAATTTTGAAAATCAAGCTATTCTTCCCCGTCATCTCTGAAAATGCTCATCAGTGACCTGCATCTTGCCAAAATGAATTGCCAATTTCCTGTTCTTTTCTTACCCATCATCTTTGCAAATGTAATGTTTGACTATTCCCTATTTGAAATATGTAGATTGAGAGTTGCATGCCCTACCGACTGAGCCAGTTCGGTGCCCCATCTTAGTGGGGTTTTTTGGTTTTATTTTTTTGTAAATTACTTTCTGTTTTCCTTTGTACTGTTCTTCATCCTCACCCTGGACTATATTTGTAATAGACAAGTAGACATAGAAAAACCAATTCCAGATGACAATTGTAAATTCTCAGATAAATATGGTTAGACACATTTTGATGTTTCAAGAGGAGCATCATATCATGAGTATTCTTTGTCTATAGCAAAGGTATATGTAAATACTGATCTTGATGCCAGCTTCTGTCATTAAAATAACTATAAATAGAAATAATCTCTGGAGTGGTACATTCTCAGTAAATTAAATTATAATTAATAGATTTCAGCATAATGTCCTTTACCTTTTTGAAACAGAATTCTAGATAATCATCTTATATACCGAATGGCAATTACATACTCTTGACATTTGCACTGCCTTTTCTATTTTTCTATATTAAGAAGATATACATTCATACATATTGGCATATTTACACACAGACACACGTTAAACCTATCACTGAAACCATACCTTTTTTTAAAAAAAGTTTATTTATTTTATTTTTGAAAGAGAGCAAGCATGAGTGGGGGAGGGTCAGAGACAAAGGGAGACAGAGAACTCCAAGCAGGCTCTGCACTGTCAGCCCGGAGCCCAATGCAGGGCTTGAACTCACGAACTGTGAGATCATGACCCAAGCTGAAATCAAGAGTCGGATGCTTAACCAACTGAGCCACTCAGGCTCCCCAAAGCATATTTTCTTAAAAGAAGTTGATGCCAATATACACACAGATCTTGAAAGTCCAAATATACCTTTTACAGATGTTTTGGTATTGACAGTAGGCAGAGACATTGCCAACACTAACATCTAAGATGATATTCTGCTTTGCACTTTATTTATTTTTATTATTTTAATCCCAGTGTAATTAACATATTATGTTCTATTAGTTTCAGGTGGACAATATAGTGATTCAACAAATCTGTACATTACTCAGAGCTTATCATAAGTATACTCTTAATCCCCTTCACCTGCTTCACTCATCCCCCCACCCTTGCTTTTCATTTTAAAAAGAATGTTTTATCTACTCTTTATAGAATGCTAACCAGCATTGAGACACACAGATTGCGTTATATTTGAGGGTGCAGTGTCAGCCATCTCTCAGGTGATGAGCAGTGTTTAGCATCAGGGATTCCTAAGCTTCCACCAGCTATCTGTTCCCACCTGGATTTGTGAGGATGCTATACTAACGACCCTCCAGGCAAATTGCACCAGAGTGTCGGCAGCAAGTCTTTGCGGGGGAGCCCGCTTGTTGAGACAGACTGGACTGCATGTGTGCAGTAAAGACATCTTTTGTCTTTTATGTATAAGGCATAGATCAGAGGAAGTGCAAAACCTATTGCTTCTTGTCTCCATTTTTAGTACTGCCTTCTGGACTTGGCTCCTCTAATTGTGAGAGGCAAAAGCAAGCGTAGCTGGTATAAAATTCGGGTTATAAACCCAGTCATGAAGGAACTGTAAATTTATTTTACTATGTCTACCCTTAAATTTAATTTTAAGGCCCCGTTTTCATGGATGTTAAAAACTCAATCTTTCCATCAATTTAATATCACTCAGGTGACATCTAAAGTTCCAGGAGACAGGCAGTGACAAGTTGTAAGATGAGGTGACCTGATCTTGGAGATCATAATATTCTTATTGGCTGAGCCTAGTTTCTGGCTGACTCTCGGGTCATTGCTGACTGCACACAACCTTTAGATCCATGGCTGACAGTACCATTTCGTGCTTCTTTAGTGTATGTGGGGGATATTCCCTTGGCCTAGTAAAACAGCAGCCTAAAGAAAACCAGGCGATAATTCCCAGAGCTGCTCACCTCTTCCATGCCACAGTAGAAGAATAGAAATCCTTCTTCTGTTCTTGTTACATGAGGCACATGGAACAGAGGAGGATAAGGGGAAAGGGCTGCATCTCTGTGCTTATCTGCAGAGACATTAACAGTGTGGTGAGGTCCTTTCTCCCTTGAGGTCCTTTTCTCAAGCCCTACACAGGCAAGCGATAAGTGAAGAAGCTTTCTTTACTCTTCCTAAACATATTAGGGCTTTAGTATTGCTTCCTTCCCTGTCCCTGCATTTCATGCCCTGAATAGGTTCAGAGCCTGGGGCTTCTTTAGTATAAAGAGATGTTCTGTTCTTCATCCCAAAATTCTGTACAATATTCTGAAGTATAGCCTTTTGAAAGTCAATTTGGTAATTATTAAATCATGTGTTCTTTGAAGGAGTAAGCGCTGAATGCTTTGGTTACCTTGAAGAGGGTGATAAGATAAGATGAGATAGCTTAAAGAAAAGTAGCTAATGTTGATTGATCTCACTCCTAGCCTCACTTCCCCGGCACAACCCTCCTAGTGCCAGTTGTGTAACTTGATCTAGCTAAACCGGTCATCATGGCCAGAAAACAAATGACAAACACAGCTTCAAGAAGAACAAAGAGAATACACCACTGTGGTGAAGAAAATCATCAAACGACCCATACAATTTTCTTCCCTTTTGTATTTCCATTAAAATTCTTGCCCCATCTAGCATGGCCTCATAGTAGAAAACCTTCTCCTTGAAGATAGAATAATAGAAGATTCAATTTTCCTCTAGAGGTAAAGTGTATTGTTCAATAGGTAAGTTCAAAGGGTGCTTTTTAATGCTATCACAGAAATATAATATCTAGATTTTATGATCTGGTAATGTTATTCATTTTTTTTTTTTTACTCTGCATACTGAAACGACTTCAACCAAGGTAAATGACACAAAAGTTAGTTTTATGCCCTTCATTGTGTAGAATACGATAAAAAATACCTAGTCATGTCGATGTTCACATAGTCTGCTAATATAGATTTAACACATTTAAATTATCTTCAAAAATAGTTTGCTTCACACTCCTTTCACAACTTGTTTAATATTGAGGATCTTTTCTCATCTTCCTCTGAGCCTGCTTTCTCTGATCTGTATAGTAAAAAACATGATGCAAATTTCATGTGTTTTTTTTTAAGGAATTAGATAGGACAGTAAATGTCAGTGATTAGGAGCGTACCCAGCTAAAGACTGTTGGCCATGGTCAGTTTTACTAGTTGTCTTCTATCTCTGGAAACTCGTCCCAGATTTTTTGGTGGATTTCTATTTTCCATGTTAGCATTTTAAAAATATCAGCCCTTTATACTTTCAATTAATAACTGTGGATTAATGTTGCAGGTGTATACCACCAGTCCAGACCCCTCCTCTCGCAGATGATTTGATCCAAGTGCTCTCTGGTTAGCTCCACGGGATATGCAAGCAGCTAATCCGAACTCAACCTGTCTTAATGTGAACTAAGATCCTTTAAAACCTCTTTTTGTCTCCAGATTCCAATGACTATTGAATGATGTCACTCTTCATTTTGAGGTTTCACTTGATGTTTCCTTCTTTTATTTGCCCCATCATGTAGATCGCCAAGGCCTGAAGTTCTACATCACGAACATCTTTATCCCCACTGCTGTTGCCTTGGGTCAGGACTTTATCAGCTTTTACCTGCTTTATTGTACTACCTACAATACCTACCTGGATCCACGGTCTTATAAAGGCACCCTCTAATGCAGTCTCCATGCAGGTGCCAGAGGTAAGTCAAAAATATGAATGTGCTTATCATTCTCTTGAAAGTCCTCAGTGGCTTTACAACCTAAAGTCAAACTCTGGTTCAGTATAATTTAATCCAGTCAAACTCTCCTGCCTCCTCAATCGCCATGGTGTCTTCTGCTAATATGCCACCATATACTGTATACCAGACAACATGGAAGTCCCCCAACATAGTAAGGTGTTTTATGCTTCCCTGCCGTAATCCTTGAAGTTCTTTTTCCTGCCTTGCCTTCCTGGTAGACAATTACCTATCATCCATACTCCCTACAAATCTACTATGTCTTTCTTAAAGTATGTCCTGATTAGTTATTTTCATTGACTAGGAGCACACTGTCATTAGCATTCACTTTTTGTGCTCCTCCTATACCCAGAGGAATCTTCCATGTGCTACCGATGAGTGGACTGTTGGTTTCTTCTCTTTGTGCAGCTATAACATGATTAGGGAAATTGAGCCAGACAGATGTGAGGCTACAGGTTGGTCTCAGCCACCAATTAAAAGCTTTTTTTCTTTTTGCCAGTAATTGTTTCAGGCAAGACTAGCCTAAGATATCTTAGCACTTTGAAACTGGAAAGAGGTTACCCTGGGGACTGCCGGGAAAAACATTTTCTTACTTTTAAGAGAGAGACATAGAGATCAGGGGTTTCTATTTTACTGAATGTGAAAGAGGAGGTTTGCTGCTGGTAATAGTCTGAGGACAAAGCAGCCATGTGAGAGGGCAGCACTGAGAGAAAAACCAAGAAATTGAAGTTCAGTTGAAGTGTCCCCAAATGACACTGTACTTCTATAGTTTTTGTTATACAAACTAATATGTAATTGTTAAAGTAGCTTAAATTTGGATGCTTTTGAGTGCAAGTAACTAGAAAAACCAAACTGAGAGAACCTCAACAGTTTCCTGCCTTATTTCATTACCTTTGTCTTTTCTATTTTTTTTTGAAGACAAGAACTTCATCTGCCTTGTATGTGTCACTTTAAGTCCTGGTTTTAAGCTTAGGAAGTTGTATTTGGTAAAAAAAAAAAAAATGTATGAGAGCATTAATTTGCTCGGTGTCTGTAGGGTTTCAAGCATTGTGGGAGGCTTTTTCACATATATTGTCTCACTTAATTTTCATAATCAATTTGATTGTGAAAAAGCTATTACTAACTTTTTATGAATACTACATTATCATGAAATGAATTTAAAAATGTCTGTAGCCATTGAATCACATGACAGAATGGTACTCATAGATTTCATTTTAATTTGTTGACATGCATAGGAGAAGGATGCTTTCAGGGAGGAGACTGAAGTATAAAGTATAAAGTTTAAAATTTAGAACCAAAAATGAGGCTAAGACTAAATGATGCATTAGGTCTATGAATTGGAACAAACTGGGGAATACAGGGGGCACTGGCATAGGAACAGAAAGAGGTGTTGACACAAGAGACTCTATAGAACATTAGGTCATACATAATAAAATTATATATAGTATAGTCATTTGGGTGACAAACACCTAGATCCTAGAAGAAGGACATTTTCCCTATTCTCTGAAAAACACAACATGACCCTAACATAGTAAAAAAAATTTTTTTTGAAAGTAAGATTCTGTACAATCATAGTTCTCAAAAAGGCACCAGCATCATTTGAAAACATGGATTCACAGAGAGTGGACATCAACAGAGAGCTCAGAGGAAGGAAGAGAAGATCGTTTGGGACTACAAATGAGAATCCCTTAAGGATCCTCTCTAAATACTAACATAGTTTTCATCAGCAGTTTGGCTAGAGGAAATTTGTCAGGCAAATTTCATTTCTACCTATTCAGGTAAACATTTTTTAAATACATACAGACTGATGAATTCTGGGAAAAAATTACACTTGGTAAGTAATGTCTAATGAAATTACAATACAGGTTTTACCTTTTGAAAGGCAGTTTGAAAGAAAAATGAGGTAGGTTAAGTTTTGCAATATTGAAGAGCAGTGGCATAGCCAATACTTTATCTAAAGTATATAGTTATCCTTAAGACTATACTTTACCTTCTACTCATGCTCAGTGGGGGAGGGGGTTACACAACGACAAGAATACTAGGAGGTAGGTATCATTGAGGAGCACCTTAGGGTCTTCTCACCATGATTTATTCTTTTATTTGAGCTTTTTTTTTTTTTTTTTTTTTTTTTTTTTTTTTAGAGTGGGGGAGAAGGACAGAAAGAGAGAGAGAGAGAAAGAGAGAAAGAATCTCAAGCAGGCTCCACACGCAGCTTGGAGCCCGACAGGGGGCTTGATCCCATGGGCTGGGATCACGACCTGAGCTGAAATCAAGAGTCAGAAGCTCAACTGACTGAGCCACCCAGACACCCCGACACATTTTTATTGAACAAATTTCTGTATGGAAAACAAATCCTTGAGTTATAGATCACTTATTAGTTTAGCAGTTTACAAGACAAAATTCTAGTGTTGCGAAGTAAGATTCCTAATTCACAGAATATGCTAAGTATCTATTTTAAATTAACTTATCTTTGAAGATTTGGTGCTTTCATGTGTTATCTCTTGATCAGATCCAAAACACACTGCTAATATTCTGTTAAGGATTCCCCACCCTTGACACATACATATGCACATACACACACACACATATATACCTGACATCATTAATCATTTCAAGTTTTATAGCAGATATTCTGGCCAGATATTATTTTTATGGTCTTACCTGTATTTGTCCCATATTAATGATTCTGTGATTTTAGGATTATAAAATGGCATCTTGCCTCAACTATCACTTCACAAATAGCTTAGAAAAAATCAATAATAGCTATTTATAATGACGGTTTGCAATCATTTGACTACAATTGAAATATATCATTTCCAAAGAACTACACTTTATAGTATTCATCATTCGTGATTCTTTGCTTCCTAGGGAGCAATAAAGGGTAGTAGTATAGGGTATAGAGTGAAGGACAAAGATGGGAGGTGATGAAAGGTGCCAATAAACTTAAGATTTGTCCTTTCAGGGCGCCTATGGCTCAGTCAGTTAAGCATCTGACTTCGGCTCGGGTCATGATCTCAGAGTCCGTGAGTTCGAGCCCTGCGTCGGCCTCTGTGCTGACAGATCAGAGCCTGGAGCCTGCTTCAGATTCTGTGTCTCCCTGTCTCTGACCCTCCCCCATTCATGCTCTGTCTGTCTCTGTCTCAAAAATAAATAAACATTAAAAAAATAGGGCGCCTGGGTGGCGCAGTCAGTTAAGCGTCCGACTTCAGCCAGGTCAGGATCTCACAGTCCGTGAGTTCGAGCCCCGCGTCAGGCTCTGGGCTGATGGCTCAGAGCCTGGAGCCTGTTTCCGATTCTGTGTCTCCCTCTCTCTCTGCCCCTCCCCCGTTCATGCTCTGTCTCTCTCTGTCCCAAAAATAAATAAACGTTGAAAAAAAAATTAAAAAAAAAAATAAAAAAATAAAAAGGTTTGTCTTTTCATTGTCCTAAAGCAGTGGGTCTCAAAGTGTAGTTTGATGATGGTTGGGAGTTTGTGAGACCAGTTCAGGGATATACAATATCAAAGCTCTTTTTATTATAATGCTGCTATTGGCCTTTTATGCTACCTTTCTTTCTAAGTGTGTAGAGAAGTTTTTCAGAGGCTATATAACATAATATCATCTTTCTAATGGCTTTGTATTCTTGTGTTTTAAGTATTTCTCAATTTTAATTTTCAATTTTAAATTCCACATGAATGAAATCACATGGTGTTTGTCTTTCTCTGACTGACTTATTTTGCTTGTCATAATACGCTCTAGTTCCATCCACGTCATTGCAAATGGCAAGATTTCATTCTTTTTGGTGGCTGAGTAATTCTATTGTGTGTGTGTGTGTGTGTGTGTGTGTGTGTGTGTGTATATACCACATTTTCTTCATTCATCATTTTATGGACATTTGGGCTCTTTCTAGAGCACTTACATTTTAAAGAGAACCACGATAAGAATAATCCATTCTGCACAGGAAATAATACAACTATTATTAAAAGTGAACTTATATTTTGTAAAGTTGAGCTAGCTATAGAACATTAGATGTAGGAGACATTTCATGATTTTTTATAGGTTGTCAAAATTCAGAAATCCTGTTTGCCACCTTATAGATTTTCTGTTAAGAAAAAGTTTATACTTTTAAATTTAAAACTTATAGCATTAAATAAAAATCATTTAAACAGAGGTGGAAAGAAAATTCTTGAGGTATTGGATATGTTTATGGCACAGAGAGTGGTGATGGTTTCACAGGTGTACTCTAATCTCTAAACTTACCAAGTTTTATACCTTAAATATGTGCATCTTCTTGTATGTCAATCATACCTCAATAAAGTGGTTTAAAAAAAAGCTAAATGCTGTGTCAAACAGTGCATTAGAGCACACGTTATTTCTTAAAATGCCTACAGAGGAATTTACACCATAATATTAACTGACTGCATATGTAACAACCTTTTATGAATTTGCTGAACAGTTTACTTCTTTCTTAGATTTTTGGTGTTTCTGTGTAATGATTAAGTTATTACCCTGAGAGACTAGAACTAAAATAGACCAAAGAGGTAAGAGTACAGAAAAATATGTAAAAGAGAAAATTTTTGAGTATCCGTGCAACTGGTCTTCCTTGTTTTGGAAACCCCAGGATAGAAATGTTTGTTGTTGTTGTTGTTGTTGTTGTTGTTGATGTTGTCAATATTTTAACTGCAACAAAATAGCCAGGTATGACATGCCTTACTGAGAATTTGAAGAATTCATATTTAGTTGTCTGATCTAAAAGAAGATTGTGTTCTTTAGACTTGAGCATCTTATTTAACCACTTTGACTCCACATTGCTATTTATAAATGGATATACCCTTCCACATCTACCATATAATTCATTACTAATGGGAATTCATCATTCTCTGGAAATTTTTTCATATAGTAGGTTTTAGTATATGAGTGTAATTGCTGATTAAATTTCTCAGCCAATGCACAAAGATGCAAATGAATTATATCACAGAGATAACCAGCCAGAGTGGATAAAGATCATGCTCTGCTAGCATCCAAAATGTGTTCTGTAGAACATAGATTTCAGAAAATTTACATAGATGTTAGCTAGATGTAATTTTATCTGTGTTCAAATGGATTTGAGAGTGTCTTGATTAAATTACACTTAATAAATTGCTGAAGAACTTCTTAGAACAATGACTGTATTATTCTGGTTGTGAATCTTCAAGGGAAAGCATATAAAATGTTGTTTTCCAATTCTATGACTGTGAAGTATGTTTTTTATAGAATATCCTGCAGAGATACACTTTAAGAGCCTTTCTAATGTGTATGTACCAAGTGGGATATTTTTAAAGTGAATGAGAGCATTAAAATAATTAATATTTTGAAATAAATATACACATTAAGGTAGAAAAAAAACTCATATACACAGTATTTGAGCTTTTAAAAACAACACAAGTATAATAATTATTCTTCATACATATTCACGTTATTTAATGACTAGTTTCTTAGCTGTATTTTTTCTAATATCATTGTTTTTTTAAGGCGCGTGTTTTTAATATGGCCTCAGTTTTAAATCTTTCATGAAATTGCAATTTTTTAATAATTACATTTTATGAGTAATATATTTGAAATTTTTAAATCTTTAATTGATTCTTTTCTGTAAACCATAATATTTCTAATTGAGACAATAATCTCTTTATAGGTGCCCTATAAACTCAGAGCAAACTCTCCTAAAAGTAATATGTTAAAATTCTAACTTCATTTTTTAATTTAATATGTGAATACATTAGGTCAAATTGTTCCCCAGATACTTTTTGTTACTGTCTTGAATACTTTTTCTTGATGATTTTCAAAAACCAAACCTTATTAAATGTTTTCCCTGTTTGTGATTCTTTTGAATGCTATGCCAAATGTTGGTGCTGAAAAATCATACACTTTCTCAATTTTATCCATTTCCAGTAGAGACGATCAATTTATACACTTAAAAATAAGTGCTCCATTAAATTTTCTTCCTAAAATACCAAGATATTCTGAAGCACAACTGTAGAATTTCCAAATTAAGTATTTTATTTCAGAATTTACTATTTACTTTGTTCAGTTTCCTACTTTCTTCTTAATAAATTAGAATATTTGGCTGTTTTCAGGTATCTTTTTGATATTGAATTTGTGAAAAGCTTCAAAAACTGAAGTGGTCTTTTTTTTTTTTAGAGTATTTTGCTACTCTCTTTGTGGATTATTTTAATTACAAATTTAATTACAAAATTTAATTACAAATTATTTTAATTACAAATTACAAATTATAAATTTAATTACAAATTTAAAAAATTCATTTTTAAATATAATTAATTGTCAAATTAATACAGTGTGCATGGAAGCAACTAAAATTTAGGAGACATATAAAGTTTAGAAGACATATAAGAAGACATAAAAATTTAGAAGACACATAAGACATTTTAAACTTACAAAGTAAATTCTCAAAGGCTCAAACATGTCTATGTTCCAACTGAAGAAAAGCAGCAAAGAGAAAAATCACAACAAAATGTTCTCTTTCTGAAGACATTTTTGTTTGTTTTCAGAATTTAGCTTTTTTTTGTAATTTAGTTCTGTAGTTTTTGTGAATGTACATAAAATATGATGTAGTGGTTTCTGTGGGTATAATATTGCAAATTTTTGGCTTATAATTAGGAGTCTGGCATAGAGTAAGGAGTTTCATGTTCATTTATTAAGAATATTCTTTATGCCATGAACCTAAGTTTACTAAAAATTTTATTTATCATTGCAAAACAATTTTATCTTCAATATTGAACTTTCTAGTTACTATAGAAACATATTTACAATAATATTACGTATTTAGCTTAAATAGAATGAAATTACCAAAGATTTGATTTAATTAATTTGACTTAAAAACCCAGCTAGTTTTAAAATTAAATAAATCAACTTTCCATTTGAAGCATCTAATGACTTTGGTATAAAGTTTTAATCATCTAAGTATTTATGTTCGTTTTCTACTAATGAGGCAATCATATTAATAGCAATTGCTTCATAATCTTGTACATGCATAAGTAAATGAACAAAATTAATTAAAAAAACTATCACTTGATCTAAATGAAAATCCTACCTTTACAGAGTTGTATTATACATGAAATTTGCAGCTATACTTAAATTCTCATCTTTAGAAATAATTCAAAATATTTACTAACTTTTCAGTTAGGGGCTAAAGCTTCTTTGGTAAATTTTGTCTTCATTTCATCTGTAATACCAGTATGTCTCCCCACTCTTACCTTAGTGTATGTTAAATGTGTTAGATGATGACAAACAATTTAGGTAAATTACATATTCATTACCAATTTTCTTAAGAAATGAAAATTCTGTGTTTTTTTAATTGAACATGCACTTTATTAGGCTCATAGTTGCATTAAAAATTTATTGCAAAATAAAAGTGTTAATGAAAAGTAGAAAACACTTTAGATTTTAACTTTGGAATACATGACAAAACAGCTGTAGCAAGATATGTAGATACAGTGTAATATAGGACTACTCAGCGTTTATTTCTCATATGCATGACCCATTTTCCACTGATCCCACAGACAAGCGAATGATAGTTTTGTGCATCTTGTAGAGTTGGCAGGAGCCACAGTGCAACTGGCTGGTACATGAAGTATCCAAACGGTGCAGCAGCATTGGACACTTCTCCAATGCCCACTAATGACCAGAAGGTATTAAGTTTTCCCAGCTTTTTATGTCAAAGAGCACTCCATCAGCCATTCTTTAAAGGGAGGTGTATGATGCTAGCCTAGATCACACCAAGAAAAGCAAGCCTGGTTACCTCCTATAGATTTTCTCATTCAAACTTCGTTAAACTGAGGACTGTTACTATATACATCTCACATGTTATTTAGACAACACCATGGCAGAACCTGGGTATACAAAATGGAGGCTCATCAAGGACATCTGGGCAGTAAATGGTTAACATGCTGGTCTGCAATTTGTATTTTCTCTTAAGCAGAGGGAGGCATCCTCAAGGGAGAAAGAAGTTGACCCTGTCAAATCTCTTTATAAACATGGCGATGTCGTCCTACTGGCAAACAAAATAATGGTTTTTCCTGGAAAGTCTTTATCTTTGGAATGCTTTTAACTGTATATGCCTCATCTATCCAGGATTACTTATGGTAAACAAACCTGGAATCTACAGATTTATGGGATATGGCTCCTTGAGAAATATCATAGAAGATATGCAATTATATAAGGCTACATGGAGATGTTTCCTGATGAAAGTGGCTCCTCTGTGTAAGATACTGTGTGTCTGCTACCAGAGCGCATCATGATGCAGCAAGAAAGGACCTGGGGAGTGTATTGGACAACCAAGACATTTCCTGCTGTGTCAGTGCTTTATAATTGCTGATATCAATAAAACTATTAGTAAATCTTTAGTTTTTTTAATGTTTACTCTTGATAGAGACAGAGTGTAAGCAGGGGAGGGGCAGAGAGAGAGGGAGACACAGAATCTGAAGCAGGCTCCATGCTCCAAGCTGTCAGCACAGAGCCCGACGTGGGGCTTAAACCCAGGAAGCATGAAATTATGCATGACCTGAGCCTAAGTCAGATGCTTAATCGACTGAGCAACACAGGCATCCCAAGTAAATCTTCATACTAAGTAAAATCTTGGATTTGTATCAGACCTACTGGAAAATCCAGTCTTTTATGTTTTTATACCATCTTGGAACACTCTATTTCAGCTCTTAATTGTAATACTTCTTTAAAGTGAAAAATATGGAGAACGGCTATACTCTGGGTCAGCAGGCATAAGCTAGAACCGTCTCCTACGTGTATCTGAAGAGTGAAGACCGCTAAGGGAGTCTGGTCTCTAGGACAGAAATTTGCCACCAATAGCTCTAAAACAGACATTCTCACATTCTCTGGCTTGGTATTGTTCAGAATTATGCTTTCCTCTTTCTGGACACCAGCTATCCATATTTTTATAGCATTTGTATAGGGTGAACTGATTGGCTTCTTCTTGGCAAGAATGTTAAATAATTGTTTGGAGTGCCTGGGTGGCTCAGTCTACTATTGGGCATTTGATTCTTGATTTCGGCTCAGGTCATCATCTCACAGTTCATGAAACCAAGCCCTGCATCAGGCTCTGCACTGATAGCACAGAGTCTGCTTGGGATTCTCTCTCTCCCTCTCTCGCTGCCCCTCCCCTGCTCATTTTCTCTCTCTCTCTCTCTCTCTCTCTCTCTCTCTCAAAATAAATAAATAAACTTAAAAAAATGTTAAACAATTGTTTGATGTTGGCTTCACATTTCATTGTCTCTTTTGACCCATAAGTTTAACCCATGGTCACAGGTTTAACCATGAGTAGGTCATAAATCCCAATTTGGTGAATATCAATAAGCATTTTATTTCAAATAAAATAGAATAGAATGGATTAGAATACATTAGATAAAAATAAATAAGAAAATATCAGGACATATTTACCTATGTAAGTTTAGGAATTGTTTCATTATAATTTTGTTTTATTTATAGGCATGTGTGTGTGCCTGACATATATGGAATTTGTTTATGACTGGAGGACATGGTAAAAAAAAAATAGAATATTATGGCATCTATTATCAGATAACATGCTAGCATATTAAGCAGCCTTAGTTAAGAGTGCATTTTTTGATAACTTAAGAACCATAATCTATCTTTGTATGGGATCAGCTCTAATATCATGTAATGTAAATGTTTTATGTAGATAGACACTGAAGTAGAAAGTTTGCGAGGCTGACATCAAACCTTGAGACTTGACATTCAAATCTGAAATTGAGCCTGGAGGGCTCAGATTAACTTCTGACTAGCAAAAAATACAACTATTTTTTTTTAAGTCACCATGAAATCACAGAAAGTTTTTAAATATCAAACAACTTTACCAAATGATGATTTGAGAACAAATGAGTCATTCACATGTGAAAAAGATTTCCTATAGCATACATTTGGGTTTTTAATTTAAAAAAAAGTACTATAAAATGTCAATTTGTATTTTGTAGAACTTCATATGCTTTAGGGAAAAAAATTGATTTTCTTAGATGATGCAGAGCACAAAAAAGGTTGCTTATCTCTCAATATGCACATAACACAAAGGAGAATGAAGCCATTACATGGGTATAGTGAGGAAGAAGAAAGTGAAATTATCCTTCTAAAGTTTGACTCAGACTGAAAACTCTAACCCTTGTGGTTTGTACTTTCTAGAATGCCATTATTATTCCAATTTAACAAAAGTAGTTTTTTCAAACATTGAACAGCAATTATGGTCAATATATTAAAAATAAATAACACGCAAAATGAAAAAATATTTATTCTATCAATCCATGAAGACAAGTCTTTCCCAAAACCAGGAGCACCGGGAGTCTTCAGATTGTCACAAAAGCCATTCAGCTTTCTACTCTTTGGATGTGACAGCTGAAAACAATGTACATATTCAATTACTTTTTAAAACATGAAGCACGTTATAATGCTGATGTTGAGCACTGATATTTATAGAACACTTACTCTATTCCTGGGACTCCATTAAATTCATTTCATAGATGATCTCATTGAATACATGAAACCACCTTCTGAAGTAGTTACTGTTATTATCCCCATTTTATGGGTAAGGAAACTGGGAGAAATGTAGCTTCCTATAGGCTACAGAAAACATTGTAAATATCAGAATCACTTCTGACCTATAGGGATCAAAACTGTCAGCTTTTCCCTATCTCATTTACCCTCCTCCTCTCTCCCTCCTTTTTTATATTTATTTCTTAAGATATTGAATATACAGTAATTAATTATATTCTGTACCTTGTTAGAGCTGTGTGCTAATTAGACCCAGGGTAGTATATACGTCTGTACTTGTTTTAAAGCAATTGGACTATTAACCTTAAAGCAATTACTTAGATATGTGCTATTCATAGTAATGAGAATTGTCAGGGGTGGAAAGGTTCGTCTAACTCATTGGTAGTGAATTCAAAGAAAATAAACATAGATATGTGGCAAAACTATGAGTCACATTTGTATTAGTTCCCAATTGCTGCGTAGAAAATTACTACAAATTTAGGGGCTTAAAATAACACGCATTTTCTTACAATTTCCATAGGTCAGAAGTCTGGGTACTGTTTAATTGGATCTTCTGCTTAGGGTCTCACAGGCTGTAATCAAAGTGTCTTCCAGGCTGCATGCTCTTCTGGAAACTCAAATAGGGTAGAAACTTGTTCCAAGCTCATTCAGATTAGTGGCATGATTCATTAAAAAAAAAAGTTTTAATGTTTCTTTATTTTGAGAGAGAGAGAGAGAGAGAGAGAGAGAGAGAACAAGCGCACAAGTTGGGGAGGGGCAGAGAGAGAGAGAGAGAGAGGGAGAGAATCCCATGCAAGCTCCAGGCAGTGCCCTGGATGCAGGGCTCAATCTCATGAACTGTGAGATCATGACCTGAGCTGAAATCCAGAGTTGGACACTTAACAGACTGAACCACCCAGGCACCCTAGCAAAATCCATTTTTATATTAGCTTCTTGTGGCTGTTGTAACCAGTTACCACAAACTAGAAGTTTATTCTCTCACAATTCTTGAGGCCAAAAGTCTGAAATCAAGGTGTTGGTAGGGTTGCAATTTCTTGAAGACTCTGAGCTAGGAGTCTTCCTTGCCTCTTCCAGTTTCTGGTGACTGCATTTTTGGATTTCTTGACTTGTGGCCACTTGACTTCAGTCTCTCTTGTCTTCACATCTTCACATCACCTCTTCCTCTTGTGAGGGCACTGGGTTTTTTTCTGGATTTCTGTTGGGGGCTACCCTCAAGCCTAGAGGCCTCCAAAATTCCTTTTCCTAAGAGCTTTCTCAACATAAGCGCTTACTTCATCAAGCCAGCATGGAGAATATCTAACATTACTGCGGGTCAGTTCCTCTTTTAAGGGCAGTCATCTGATTTACTCAGGCCCACCCACTATTAACTCATAGGCAGCTGACAGGGATTATTAATTGTGTCAGTAAAATCCTTTTACCTTTACCAGATTCTGTTGGTTAGATGCAAGTCACAGTCTCCCCCCACACTCAAGGGGAGAGGATCATACAGAGCGTGAACACCACGGGTGGGAAGCATAGTGACCATCTTAGTGTCCATCTGTCACCATATCCCCCAAAAAGTCTCTATGTTTTCTGCAGTTAATTTCTTTTTTATCAAGAACCAGAGAACTGAAGTTTTACTTTTTATATTGTACACTTGCACAATGTCTTCATCTTTATACATCATAGAAATCTCAGCTGAACATTTAGGAGATGAAATCTGCTCCACCAGACTCATGGAAGGTGGGAAGGGAATCTGAAGGTTACCTAAAGAAGTTCTACTCCCCTAATGTCAAGTTCAGGAATTCAACTCTACATATTAGATACTCTTTCATGGATTTCAGCTTCTGTTTGAATGCACTTAGTGACTGTAAGCTAGTTCATGAGGTGCTTCATTACCACTGTAGTCAGCAACAGTAGTTTAAAAAAGCTAATCTTTAATAAAATGAAACATTTATTTTATTGTTGAAAAACAAATGAATCAGATTGTACTGGGTTGAATATTTCCCCTAAATTCATGTTTATTTGGAACCTCAGATTGTGGCCTTATTTAGAAATTAGGTCTTTGCAGATGTAATTAGTTAAGATGAGGTCCCTCTGTATCTGTGTGGGCCTTGAATGCAATGACTGGTATCCTTATACAAAGGTTATATGAAAATGCACAGGGAAGGAAGGCAGCTATGTGATAATCAGAGGCAGAGAATAGGAAGATAAAGCTCTATTCTCCCCCTTTCTCACTATCTATTCTATGGCTGCACCACCATTATATTTTGGAGCATATGACTTGCTTTCTAGTTTCACAGGTCCACACGTGGGGAAGAATTTGGTTCCAAGATGGATTATACCCAGAGTCTCACCCATAACTGATTTACACTGATCTAGATGATGAGATTTGGAACTTTTTGTGTTGATAGTATTGTGATGACATTTTAGGTACAAAATTAATTAAACGGGTTAAATATTTTGAGGATATTAAGATAGAGTGAATATCTTTGGCATATGAGAGAGGCATGAATTTGGAGAGGCCAGTGGCAGACTGTACTGTGTTAAATATGTTCCTCCAGGACTAGGTCTACCTGAAACATCAGAACATGACTTTATTTGGAAATGAGGATTTTGCAGATGTAATTAGTTAAGGTGAGGTCACACCAGAATAGAGTTGGCCCTCAGTCCAATAATTAATGTCCTTTTAAACAAGCCATGAAGACACACAGAGGAAAGTGCTATGATGACCAAAGCAGAGATGGGAGTGACATAGCTGCAGGCCAATGGATGCCAGGGATTACTGGCTGTCTCTGAAAGCTAAGAAGAGGCCAGGGAGCATTGGTGTCTGGAAACTTCAGATAAGGCATGGCCCCACTGACACCTTGATTTTGGAATTCTAGTCTCCAGAACTGTGAGAATACATTTCCATTGCTTGAAGATACCAAGTTTGTAAACATTTGTTATAATAGTTCTAGGAAATTAATATACAAACATACAAATGGGCATTTTATCTTTTACTGAGGAACATCACATGACAAGCTTATTCCCTCTTATGATATAGCACATCTAGTGCTGCCTTAATCTTTTAGTTTGGTTTTCTCTGAGCTAAAATCAACAGTTCCTTCAAGTATGTTTGATGTAGCACAATTACATCCTGGTTTCTGTACCTCAAAGACTTGTAGTTTGTCAGCCCCTTATTAAAATATCACAGCCAAGACTAAACATACTCCAGATGTGGGATCTCCAAGGCAAAGTAAAATGTCTGAATTTAATCTCTGAACAGAACAATTCTATTATTTCCATGTAATAATTATGTGAGCCTTTTAAACAGTGTCATTACAGTGTTGAAACATAGTACGTTTGTAACCTAAAACTTCCAAATCCTTTTCCTACAAATTTTATCAAATTTTGGTCATATCCAGAATACACTTGAACAAAGGATTGATTAGACCAACATACAGATTATTATCTTCCTGTTAAATCAATCTTTTTGAAGCTATATTTTTAGCTAGAGTGCTTATTTATAATTTGGATTTTTAATGTCAGTACATAAAATCAATTTTTATGTACTCTAACTGATAAGCATGCTATCAGTGTTTTCAAAGTTCCTGATAGAAATGCCAAGGATGTTAGGATAAATTTCATGAAAATAAGACCAAAGATAGAATTCAGTGACACATCAATATAATATTTTCTCCAAATTAGCATTAAAAATTAATTAATATTCTTTTAGGAAACTCTTCGATGAGCGAGAACCCATATAATAATATTAATATCAGCCATAGTTTATTATGTAGCCCACCAGAAGATCACAAATTACCTATTATAGTTTGTATTCAGCTAAATATAATATTTTATCCAAATTAGCATCAATAAATTAATTAATATTCTTTTTGGAAAATACTCAATGAGCGAGAACCCATATAATAATATTAATATTAAGACAATTATGTAGCCCACCAGAAGATCACAAATTGCCTATTATGGTTTATATTCAGCTAAACTTTAGCAATATTCACAATATTATAGTAATTTGCCAACTAGATAACAATTTAAAAAATAAAATCAGGTTCTGTTGGCATGATTAATTTGTGGAGAAATTTCATTGTTTTAAAATTTTTATCAAATTATTACAAACCAGGTATTTAATATGATATTCTAATTTTTTTTCCTCTTAGAAAATAAGATTTGCTCACAAGTTTGTGGTTTCTGAAATCAATCCTTTGTCACTTCTTAAAAATTCACTGTGCTCTAAAAGTCTTGGTTTATCAGCAGTTTAATTTTTATAAAAATAATTAGTAATTTTAGTACATCCTTACCTGTCATGGCATTCCAGTTTTCTGTTTGTGGTGCTTGTTCTAAGCTTTCCGGTTTGGTGACTAGTCTCCTTAAGAGAAAAGGCTAAAGCACAAAGGAGATTGACAAGATTTTTCTAAGGTCTTAACATTCCCTTGAGCAAGAGTCCCATTCTATCCCTGTTCATTTTTCAGTAAACACAGCAGAGTAGACAGAATCCTTGTTTTGAAGGCTTCAAAAAAACTATGTCCTTAAGAATCACTTTTAACACTTGTTTCCTGGCACTTACATTCACAGCATTTGAGTGAATTTCTGTGTTAAGACTTTCTATTTTCAGAATTGTCCTGAGACATGCAAATTTTATATATTTTTTGTGATATGCATCCTATAATTAGACAATTTCCTAAACTGTGCTATGTGGGTCATTAGTGTTTTGAAAGATACTAAATATCTTATTTGGAGAAAATTAAAGCATCTGTATATAAATATAGCTAAGAAATACAAGCTCTATAACTTTTCTCTTGAAAACTCATTGCATAGTGTAACTTTTCTCTTGAAAACTCATTGTGTAGTAGTTAATACATTACTATTAATAAGGATGACAAATCCTGCAGCAAAGGAAATGATTTAATTTTATGGGATATAGAGTCCCATAGAATTTCTTGAACACAAAACACATTTTTCCAACACACCTCTCTCCATCCATTCAAAAGATTACATTTGAGAAAGCATTGAATTAAGCCCTTAGCACTCAGACTTCAGTCTGAATTACTTGATCATATGAGTCAGAATGACATAGAGATGTTCTCTCTAGATCCCCTGTCAAAGAAAGACTTCTGGCCAGCTATGGGGAATGCCATCAACACACTACCTCCAGCCTACAGCTCTCGGGGCAGTTGCATACCAGTTTACAGCTCTTAGGAGAGCTTGCTTGTAGTGACCGAGCAAGGTAGGGATATAGAGCTCTCATCATTTAGGCCCAAGGTAGCACAGATCTGCTGAGCAATATTTGCCCTGGAGCTTCCTACAAGATTGGCCAAGGCTTTGTCCAGTCTCTCTCTCTTTCTTTCTTTCTTTTTTATCCTTTGTTTTGTCTTTTTTGTCCAATCTTCATTTCAGTTTGACTTCTTTCTCTGCCTAATCCTATTTCCTCTCCCTTATCGCTCTGGTATTAATCACACACATCTTCACCCCTAACTCTATCTCAGCATCTGCTTCTTAAAAAATTCTGTGAGAGCTGGAATGCAAAAATTAAAAACAAATGCTTTGAGTCAGTTTTCTTTACACAAATATATTTTCAGGGGAGGTGAGGGGAGAAGGAAATGTCTAGGGCAGAGGCCATGTTAGAGCAGAGCAGCCTGGGGAGATGCACTCCCATGTGGACTTGACACATGAACTGGGAGACTGTAGACTGTGGATGTGTCAAGGCAGGAGCAGTAAGGAGAAGTGAAGAAAATGAATGATTCCAAGGACAGATACAGTTGTAATTTAGCTGCATATTTTGGTTGGCCTAATGATAGGTTTAAGCGTGCTGTGTTTCTCCGGTCTCTGGGCCAAGGGCAAAGCCAACCTTAATTTTAAACAAAACTATAAATTAGGGCTTGGGCCAGATTGTCAGCCCATTTCATTATCTTGCCTAATTTCAAACCTCTGCTGAAATTGGGTTCATGGCTAGCTGCAGGAAGTGGTAATGCTGATTCTGCAGAAATATTTTTGGACTGAGATTTGCATGAAGACAAATCAACTAGTCAATTCAGGGGAAAATAAAATAGCCTTGAACTGGTTGTTGGGATAAATTGAATCAGTTCATTGAACCATTTAAGCAAGAAAGCAATTCCAAAATCTGGCTCAACTTAGCAAGTATTCTATGAAGCTATTGTCAAAATAAATATACACAAAATTTTACCTAAAACAGATGTAAAATGCTACTTTGGTTATTACATGTTGAATTAATCCCTAAATTCAGTTCTCAAGTATACCATACTCCTATAGAGAAGTTTTACTTTTTTTTTTAATGTTTTATTTATTTACATTGAGGGAGAGAAAGAGAGAGAGCCAGGGAGGGGCAGAGAGAGAGAGAGAGAGAGAGAGAGAGAGAATTCCAAGCAGACTCTGCACTGTCAGCACAGAGCCTGAGGTGGGGCTCGAACTCACCAACCATGAGATCATGACCTGAGCTGAAATCCAGAGTTGGATGCTTAACCGACTGAGCCACCTTGGCACCCCAGACCAGTTTTTCATTGTATCCTATTGACCAAGAAAGAGTCTCTCCTTGACCCCTTCACAGAGAGTTCTTTCAAAGAAATCTGTCATTTAAGATCTTTGAAAACACTAACTGCATTTTCAAACAAGCTTGTATCTCAAGAGAAGATGTTTTATCTCTTCTTTGTTTCAGGTACCTAGATACTGAATGTGTTATAAATCCATAATATAAACAATGCCTCTCTTCAAAAACTAGGACTATGATTTAAAAATTAGTAGTCTCATTCATATTGAGTGAAGTGTATTCTCTTACAGCTAATAAATATAAATCAACTCAAACTATCAGAAATATACTGGATTTAGTTATTTGTCTATTCACAAATTCAAAAGTTGAATATATTTTCAAACAAAATAATAAACCTAGTGAAACTTAATAATGGTCCCTTCTCAGAAAGCTAAACAAATTTTTTCCACTTCAAATCTAATATGTCTCCTATATTATATTCTCCAAGGATTTATGTATGGGAAGTGTACGAGATAGTGTGTGAGAAGTGACTTTTGAAGATTAGTAAAAATCTAAGATACCATAATGCATTATAATTAGTTGTTCTTGGAGTCAAACTTAGGTACAGGAAAGAAAGAGTCTTTTCCTGGAGCTTTCTTTCCTCTGATGATAGAGTTTGATAGTACCTATTTTAGTGTTTTAACTGTTGCTCTAGGCAATATTTTGAGGCCCATAACTCCTAAGGAGATATTGAACCTCCAGGAACATACACAGAATTCTAAGGAGAATTACTTGGAAGAAGTAGAATATTACTCTATTTGTAAAGATGGGTGAGATATTTCTGTTATCATGACATCAACAGAAAGTGGAGAAGAAATTAATGTGTTCTCCCTCTTTACTATGCCTCTGTAGCACAGAGCCTGGAGCCTGCTTCAGATTCTGTTTCTCCTTCTCTCTCTGCCCCTTCCCTGCTTGTTCTCTCTCTCTCTCAAAAATAATCAATAAGCAATGCAAATTAAAGAAAAATCCTGAAATATAATTGCATTTCAATAATTGGTGGCAGCACTAGTAGGCTGCTGCTTCAGTGAACTCGACCAGAACCACACTAGTCATTTGGTTTCTCTAATACTCTTCTTTTGGGAGATATTTTTCCATGGATCTCTTATGTTTCTGCATGTCTTCCAAACAGAGGCTCAGACTTCCTTTATGCCAGACTTTCTTTTAAGGATGTTTAAACAGAATATGACCTTGGAAGACAGAGATGGTATCTTTTTATAGAACAAAGGGCAGATTTTTCTCACAACCTTGGAAAACAGAGTTGGTATCTCTTTCTAAAGCAGAAGGCAGGCACACTTAACTGGGCTTAGGTGAGGATTCATAATGCTTAATATTTCTGGCAGTCAAGGAAAGACTGATACCTCTTTCCCCTTTACCACCACCACAAAAAAGTAAGGCCAGGACCATATTATTCATGTTGGATATTGGAGATAGTATGTGCTTCACTTGGGAATTCTGCTTGGTTCCTTGTATTGGCTATCTCATAAATCAATATGTGTTGGCTAAGGTCCAAATAAACACTTTAGATTGAAATATGTCCAACAAGCCCTGGAATATTCTCTAACAATAGGGCCCCATAACCATAATGAACTTGATGAGATAAAACGCTCTATGATGATTTTGCAGATTGGAGCATTCAGCAAAAAAAAAATACAAAATAAAAAATGTAGCCTAGCAAATAAAGGTAGACTCAGGATCTCATATTCATTGCCTCTCTAACTTGGCTATTACACATGTACTATCTGAAAGGGAGCTATTAAATTTCTACTGAGCTCTTGTCAAAACTAAATACTTGCCCCATGGAAGCTTTGGGACTCTTTGATGTAATATTCCTATTTTGAGGTGAGTCAACTTAGGCTCAGTGACTAACAAGTAGAAAGAGCTCACCAAGCTTCACTGGTCAAATGGAAATTGTATACTCAATAACACAGAAGGCCTGGCCCCAGTGGCATGTTGACTTTGTCTGAAAAAATAACAGCTATCCCTTTGGAAGAAAATCTCTACTTCACTCTGCCACCTGAAACATAGCCTCTGATTCAGTGGAGTTCTTTATTCATAGAGATCCCCTAATTCTTAATCTTGGTTCACTGATGGTTTCTCTAAGCTAAAACTTGAAGATGTAAACTGGGTTGGTATACCTTTTTGACCTTAGTGTCAGCTATGCAGAGCCACAATTGGACATGAGTGTTCCACTCATAGAAACTTAACTGTTCTTATACCTCTGGTCAGTGCTCTCCTTGATGAGCCTCACTATATTTTTAATGACCTTTTTAATCTCAACAATGGCCTAGCTGTTTGGTCTGGCAGATTAAAGACAGACCCTCCTCTTCCCATTCCTCCTCCTCCTCATTTTCCTTCTCCATACCCTTCCTCCTTTTCTTCCTTCTTCCTCTTGTCATTTTGCAAGAACCATTTAACAGTGAGCTGGTATTTGACTCAAGGTATTTGATTGATCTTCCATACCTCTTATCATCCATAGGCATCTGATCTAGTCTCTGGTGTTGAAAAACCTATTAAAAATTTTAAAAAATACTTCTAAATCTACTTGCTTGCCTACTTTAATAAGGCAGTTTTGTTTATTGAATATAGTTGTCCCCAGAAACAGATCATCTCTTCTGTCTACTTTCCAGCTAATTCTCATGACGGAATGGGTGAGGAGTTACATAAACCAATTTTTTTTTAAGTTTATTTATTTTGAGAGAGAGGGAGAGAGAGAGAGAGCACATACATGCACACATGAGCATGGAAAGAGCAGAGAGAGAGGAAGAGAGAAAATCCCAAGCAGGCACCGTGCTTAACACGGGGCTCCATCCCATGAACCATGAGATCATGACCTGAGCCAAAACCAAGAGTCAGATGCTTAACTCACTGAACCTCCTCAGCACCCAAAACCTATTTTTTTTAAGTTTTTTTTTTAATGTTTATTTATTTTTGAAAGAGAGAGACAGAGACAGAGTGCAAGCAGGGGAGGGGCAGAAAGAGAGGGAGACACAGAATCCAAAGCAGGCTCCAGGCTCCAAGCTGTGAGCACAGAACCTGATGCGGGGCCCAAGCTCATGAACCTCGAGATCATGACCTGAGCCAAAGTCGGATACTTAACCGACTGAGCCACCCAGGGGCCCCTCAAGACCTATTTTTTAAATGTGAAATTCCATCTAGACCATTCCTGGGCATTATTCTTTCTTTTTCCTAAGCAGCAACTCCATGTCAGTCTAGTTGGTACACTGCATACAGCTAAATGGGGTCTAAAGAATTAAAATTAATTCTCATTTAGCCACCTGGATTCTCTTTTTGAATTAACATGGTCTTTGAACATAAGGATAATGGCAGTTGGTTGAGTACACTGGATACCAATAGGACCACACTGGACTCTCAATAGTAGCCTATATGGCCAAATGGTGGACCTAATGTATCTGTCTAAGTTTTATATAAACTTTGTCCTTCTTGGACAAAAGGTCTGGATTCAGGCAAGAAATGATTGAAGAAAAAGTGAATTTACAGCTACTAGAATGGGACACAACAAATTTTAGTGATTAGAAGGAGAAAACCATCATGGTGGTACCAGGACAGGAAAAACCACAGACTCCAAGAAATGTGATCATAGAGGGACGTTAATGATCTTTGTCTTTCAGAACCATGAACATTTCTCATTAAGGGAAACATTCTGATATGGCTCCCACAACTGATGCATCAAGCACCTTAAATTTAGTTGACTGCTATTACTTCCTGCCAGACAAGTCTGACCATGGGTACTCTTCTTAATCTTACCTACAAGTCAATCAGAAACTGCAGAAAATGGTTTCAACTATTGTACCTTCCATGTAAAAACAGCTGTCAATGCTTCCAGATATCTTCCCGACCTCCATTCCTTACAACTGGTTCTTATTCATTCCCTGGGTAGACAAATGCATTTGCCTGGTGGCATGAACAAACAGAAAAGATGGACTGGTTATCCTAAGGTCGTTCCATCCCCAAAAGGTTTAGTCACAATTATTTGAACTGGCTGAGTATGGGATTTGAACTGAAATGGAAACTTTAAGAAATATCAACTCACTGAGAGGCTATATAGTAAAGGCACTGTCAACTCGGGCTCTCTGCTGATGTAGGTCCCACTTGGGATCTTGATGACTGTAAAAGTCCCTATTTTTCCAGTGATACCATGTACTCGCCTGATGCTGTACTTCTTGTCATTATCTTACCTTTCCCCCTAAATTATAGTAATTTATAGCTTAGCAAAGGTTATAAGAGACTTCAAGTTTTGAAGAGATACCAGTATATTATGTAACTCTCAGATGCCTACAGAGATCTGTCCCAATGAGGCTACCTTGTACTCAGAGGAGTTTCCAGAGGGATAATTGACTTTATACAGAGACAGTCATCCCTATAATGGGAGCCATTCAGTTAGAAACAATATGAAATTTGTTTCTCAATTTAGCTTAAATAATACTACTTTGGTATGAAAGACATTTACATCAGTTTCAACTCACTATCCTAAGGACTTTTTATGGGTGATGATAAAACCGCCCTAGACATTTTAGCATGCCAAGGAAGCGTCAGTATAATTACTAATATATAGTTCTATACTTGGGTTAATGCCTCAGGGAAAATGAAAAGACCAATATAGGAAGGTAAAGGGAAAGCATCTGAATATTTCAGATAGACTCTGACGGTTTATGGGATTTGTTCAGCTGACTGAGTATGCGATTTGAGGATAATACTTGATGTCAGTACTGCAGGTTGGCTTCACTCTTGCTTGGAGTCCTATTGGTAGAAATCTTAATTAAATGTGTTATGTGAGAAAAATTACACAAATGGTTCTCATATGAATTATATTAATATGTCAGCCATATTAATCAAAGTGGCTGATGGAGTAGGAAAATTCACCAAAAACCATGAGAGTATAAAAGACATATGAAAATGAAGGGTTGATAGTGTTGAGAGACATGGGTCTTTCATATACAGGATGTTTACATTTCTGCTCATGTGGTGAGCAGAAGAACTGACAGCTATTATTCCTGACTATATTTCGAAAGAAATTTATATAGTGAGCAGCCCTGAAAGATAGAGATAGTGCTTTCCTCTGAAGCAAGGGGCTGGTTTGCTTACAGCCTCAGAAGAGAGAAATAGTTTCATTCTGGACCAAAGAACAACATGCTTACTGCCTGTTATAAAATATTTAGGTTCCCTAAGCTCATAGTTCCTCTTCTGTAACATGTATTACCTTGTCCTCTTTATATGACTCTCTGGGAATTGTGGCTTGAGAACATGGCATAAGTAAGTATATTAAGTTATAAATTTTAAAAATTTTAGGGGATCATATGATTAAATTACATTTACATTTTTCAGTTAATTCTACTATATTTGCTACATGTATACACGCAGACACACACACACACGCATGCATAAAAAGGATTTGTAGTAGCGTGGAAAGAGTACACTGGCAGTTAAAAAACAAGGGCTCTGTGCTACACTTATCAGTTGCCCAATTTCAAAATCCTCCTTAACCTCTTTGACATAATATTGGTCTCTTTTACTCACCTCAAGGGATTATTATAGAGATCAAATTAGATAATGTATGTAAAAGGATCTGGGAGTATCTAGTGTGTTGTAAAAAATGAAAAAAAGTGTTGTGACTAATAAAAGGGATGACAGACTTAATTTTTTTGCCTCATAGCTAATTTGGGAAAAATTTTTAGAAAGTTATCTAATTTTCTCTTGACTTCGGGATACTTTCTGAAACGAATGCTGTAATGGTTACTTTTACCTATGGTTTTCTGTATTGTTACATTAGTTTTAGCAGTGTAACTATACTTTTTTTCCATCAAACAGTGTTTTTTCAGATTTTTAGATAAACAATCACTTAAAGTTTATATTAATTATAATATTTGCCTATTTCCAAATTATAAGTAAAAATGAATAATACACAATTGGTCTGTTACCTTCAAGACAGTGTCATCTAGTCATCTAGTCCCGAGTTTAGAATTAATTTAGTGTATGAATATTTTACAGTTATACTCAGAGAAGTAGTTTAATACATTTACAATTTATAGTAGAACAGGGACACCTGGGTAGCTCAGTCGGTTAACCATCTGACTTCAGCTCAGGTCATGATCTCGCAGTTTGTGAGTTCAAGTCCAACATCGGGCTGTATGCCGACACCTCAGAGTTTGGAGCCTGCTTCGGATTCTGCATCTCCCTCTCTCTCTGTCCCTCCCACGCTTGCTCTCTTTCTCTCTCAAAAATAATAAATAAACATTTAAAAATTTTAAAGTAAAACAGATTATTCATTGAAAATATAAAAAAATCATTTGTTATTATTTTCCACATTTAAACTATAGAATCTCTCCCCATACTTCTTGCTGTTTCCAAATGAAGCTTCAATAAACTAAGTTTTGTGATTTTGCAAATGTGCAGTATAAATGATTGCAAGATAAGCATATTGATTTGAATTACCTTGATTGTTTTTTTTTTTCAGGCTACTCAATATTGATCACTTGTTTTTCCTCAATAGAAAACTGACAAGACTTCAGTGATTACACAACCCAGAGAAAATGTCTGTGATGGAAAAAAAGGAAAAGGTATTTTTACTTATAATAATAACTAACAATGTCCATTATAAAGAAATAAATCTAAGTAGAAAATATATTTTAAAACAATAAATTGTATATCACAACATTAATATTTTGAATTGTTTATTTGGGGTAACAGAAACATTTGAGATATTCTTATTCTGTACATAGGATGATATGGTTTTTGGGTGCCTGGGTGGCTCAAGCCAGTTAAGCATATCACTCTTGATCTCAGCTCAGGTCTTGGTCTCAGGGTCATAAGTTCGAGCCCCACATTGGGCTCCACACTGGGCATGGAGCCTACTTAAAAAAAAAAAAAAAGATAATATGGTTTCACCCAGTCCAATAGCAGCAGAAGCATATCTGCATCATTCTCACCATCAATATTCACAACATAAACAGCAACAAATACCATGAAAAAAAGTCTGTTGTCACCTCAGTAGTTAATATTTTTATTATTTTGTTACAGTAAATCTGTCAGATAGATATTATTCTCTTTTTATAGAAATAAACTCAGGTAATGTGGCTCATTTGCAGTCACCCAAACAATACTTCATATATTTCCAACCCAGAAGTTAAACATAAATTTAGATCATCCTTCCTTCATACTATATCATTATTTGTATTACACTATGCAGCCCATTATATCTAAAGTAGTTTTTCTTCTCATGCCTTATCAGAAACTTGCCAAAAGCTAAATTTTTACTATACATGCAAGGATGAAAGCAAATTTAAAAGAATATAATTAACACTCTCAATCATGATCATAAGCACTGGGATGAAATGGAATGAATTGCATTTGCCATGCTCTATTGACAGCATAGCTTAGTTACCAAAAAGAGCTAGCTAAATATCAAGGTTGCATAAAAAATAGATTATAGAAGTTTCATTTTCCTTGGTTTTCGTTTTCTTATATAAGCTATCAATTATCTATTTGTGACTGCCATTGACCAATAGTTCACTCTCTGAACAGAAATGGTGTTATAATCAAATATAGTCATTTATTCACTAATTGATTTATTCATTAGTCACACACTATTCTTGATGCTGGGCTATTAATAGTAGACAGTGGTTCCTGTGGGGGCAACAGATATTTAATTATTGAACAGCATGATTCTTTGAGAGCAGGTAAGAGCATGTAACATGGTAATAAAACTACTTAGGTACATCTTCTTACATAACCTAAAGGTTTGAACCAAATATGAAGGAAAAAAAGGAGATCTTATGTAAGTGGTGGTGGTGAGGAAGAACCTTCTGGGAAGATGACATACCATATGTAAAGGCTTTGTGGCAGGGAGTCCCAGATGTGCAGTAACTGAAGAAGGCCCATATGACAGACTCCAGGGAGCACTTGGGGGAGCAATGTCGTGAATATATTAAGTATGTTGAGCTTCACCTAAGAGCAAGTATAAATCATTCAATTGGTTTGAATGTGGGAAAAGTGCAGACATCAGGAGAAGTTCAGATTTGTGTTTCAGAATAATCACTCCAGTTGAAGTGTCAGGACTGATAGAGGTTGACATCGAGAAACAAGTCAGAGATGCCTATAATATTTTGAAGCTGGAACATCTTTGGAGAGGAGAAGTCCATCTTTCTAAGTATGCTCTGCTGAGTTCGATATTTCAAAAGTATTTGTAGCTTCAGAGTATAGATACAGAGTATAAATCTGTACTTAATTTATCATATTTTACAGAGAAAATAACCCCATAGGAATAGTGGATAATTATAGTATATTATATGCATTGATATATTTTGAAGAAGTACTGTAATATTTTTACTTTTTCTTATCTTTGGTGGCATAGTTATATTAGAAAATATTTCAACCCAACAATTGATAAGAGATCTAGTAAAGGAAGTGGTATTTTTAGTAACATGACTATGAATAATGTAAGTCACAGTGTTGGTAGGTAAAAGGATTTGTTAGATAAGGGCACCATCTTTAGGCTTTGAAGAATTTGAAAGAGCTTGATATAATGTAGACAATCAATGAATGAGGAAGAGGGTGAGCCTTAGGCTGTACTATCAACGAATACACTATATTAAGTAGAAAAACAAATGTAGTCATTTGTTCTATTCTTTTCTACCTGAATGGTAACAAAGAACAAATTTAACTAAATAATTTTTATGTCCTTTGGCTATAGACTCTGGAAAAAAAAAAGTACAATGAGTCAGAGGTATAGATGGCACTGAAGCACATGAAAAGTAGTTTACGTTAGATTATAATGACAGTGAGAGCCAAAGGAAGATAACTTGCTAATACTGCCAGATATGAAAAAACTATTCTGCTAAAGAATTAAATTAAGTGGGTGTCTGGGTGGCTCAGTCGGTTAAGTGTCCAACTTCAGCTCAGGTCATGATCTCGCGGTTTGTGAGTTCAAGCCCCACGTCAAGCTCTGTGCTGACAGCTCAGAGCCTGGAGCCTGCTTTGGATACTGTGTCTCCTCTCTCTGCCCCTCCCCAACTTGTGCTCTGTCTATGTCTCTCAAAAAATAAATAAATGTAAAAAAAAAAAAAAGAATTAAATCAAGTTATCTGTCAAATAGTTGACATTGATAAGTGAGAAAAATTGGTTTGTTTTGATCAGTCAATTCATAGTTCCTAAAAGTTTAATTAGGAATAACGAGGCAGAAGTGAACTTACTATTTTGAAGTCTATTTTGTGGGGCACCTGGCTGGCTCAGTTGGTAGAGCGTGTGACTCATGATTTTGATGTCATGAGTTCAAGCCCCACGTTGGGCATAGAACTTACTTAAAAAAAATAAATTATTCTTTAATAAATTATTAAAAATAGATAAAAGTCCATTTTCCAAAATTTTTTATTGTATTTGTCCTATTCTTTGTATTCCAAAGTTGATGACGTCTTGGTGGTAATTTTCACTTTGCTGACTCATTGCAGATGAGCTCTCAGCCCTCTAAGCAATGACATATAAGTTGCCTGTGTTGAAGATGCACTATATATATGTGTATATATATGTGTGTGTATATATATATATATATATATATATATATATATCCATCACTTGTAACTGAGACATGTTACAAGACTTTTTCCTGGAACTAGCCTTCTGTATCTTAGAAGGAAATCCCTCTCTTTTGTTTCTGTGCCAAGAGACCTTGATTAGCTATGATCCTGCCCTCTGCTGAGCTGCTTCATTCCATCCTCTTCTCTTAAATTCCAGTAGCATTTTTGAGAACAGAAACTCACATGTGCAGATCATACCACTTTCTGCTTTCCTAACTCTTGACGGCTGGTCTGCTCAGCCCTGTCCTTCCATATTGTATGTTTTACAGAAGTACCTCAGTGTGGGGAAGTCTGGATTTTTCCATTTAAACCTTCACTTTGTTCATTATTCTGACAAATTCTGGAGTTTTGAATCAAGAGATCTTTTATGGGCACACACTTAAGCTGCAATTGTTAATGTGAATATGAGTTTTATTATTAATATGGGTGATTGTTTCACCTCCCTCTACATGGAATAACTCCTGGGCTACCATTTTTGTTTCAATTTTAGTAACAGTTAAATTTTTTAGAACAATTTTAGGGTTACAAAAAAACTGAGCAGATAGTACAGAGAATTACCATATGATCCCTGTACAGAGTTTAATCTGTTATTAATATCTTACATTGTGATAGTTCATTACAATTAACAAAACAATATTGATATGTTTTTACTAAATAAAGTCTGTAATTTATTCAGATTTCCTTGGTTTTTACCTAATGTCCTTTTCTAGTCTAAGATCTCACCCAGGATACCACATTATATTTGTGAATTCTCTTTAGCTTCTTCTTGACTGACAATTTCTCTGACTTTCCTTGTTTTAGATGAACTTGCAGTTTTGAGGAGCACAGTTTCTCATGATTACGCTTGGATTACAGATTTGAGGAAGGTAGATCACAAGGTAAAGTGTCACTTTTATTACATCATATCAAGGTTACACAGTGTCAACATGATTTATAGGTGTTGAGGCCGATCTTGGTCACCAGGCTGAAGTAGGGTTTGTCATGTTTCTCCACTTTCCCTCATTTAAGGGAGAATTTTAAATATTAATATATTTTTTGCATAGGACTATTTTAACATATTTTTAGGATGACTGAAAGGAGCAAGTGGTAAGGGTGAGAAAGGAAAAGGATGACAAGGTTGCACGTTTCAGAGGAAATGGAGGGGGTTCTGGGCAATGACACAAATGGATAGGATTACTGTGGTTTGCAAGACAGCACATCTTCCTCTGAGACTATAAAGAAAGATGCTAGGAATTGTGACCCTATAGTTATGTTTGAGCATGTCTCATGTTTATTTTTTTATGAGACAGTTTATGTTGTTTGTTTGGTTTGGTTTTGCTTGGCTGAGTGAAAGGAAATGGCCGACACTAACCACATAGGAAAACAGAAAATTCGTCCAACTGGAAATTAGTGGAAAGACCACCAAGTAACAGCTGAGGGTCTATTTGAGGTTGGAAACTATCAGTTTTTTCAGGTTATGTAATTTTATCCAGATAATGCAAATAGACCATTGGTTTGAACCACAGTTAGTAATTGGCAAGAACAAGTGCAGTGGAAGGTCATGGGGATATGAAGTTCTGGTGTAGAGCTGAGCCACCCAAAAAAGAAAAAAAAAAGCAATTGAAAGCATGAAGAAGGAACTGGAAGACCATGGGACTTAAGAAGAGATAATGAATTTCTTGTGTTCTAAATTTGAATTCAGTGCATTGACTGAAAGGGAGATAAAAGAAGGCTGTTGTGAATAGATAAACTTTTAAATACAGTATGTGAGAGAGAGTGTGAAATTCTTCATCCAGTGTGTGGCCATATGAAGAAGGCCTACCAAAGTGGAGAGACGATAAAAGACAAAAAAAACAGGCATTACATTATAGAATCTAACTCTATAGCTATCTGTGATGGTGATGTCATTCAGATTGATATTCTGATGATGGTAACTAACGAAGTGGAGAAGAAACTGGGTCAGGCACCACAATCCTTCCAAAATAGCAAATTATGAGTCTAAAGTGTATAGATAATTGTAACAAGGATAGGAAGAGAGAGATATACTTGAGATTTTGTGGGAGGAATATTAGTTGGCAGACACTGTGAAACCAGAGGGATGTTAAAATATCCCAAATGTTCTTTATGATATTGCAAATAATGAGCAAAGCAGTGTCCCACTTTCAAAAGGAAAGCAAATGAGGTTGAAAAAGGTAGGTTTTAGTTAATGAGACAATATGGTGCATTAGAAGAAGTATATGTTTTAACACAAACTGAGGTCATAAAAATTCATAGAGAATGTGAAAATTTATGTATTTTGGTCTTATTATCAGTTTTAAGTCAGTATACTAAAGTATAATTTCTTCCTCCTAGATATTGAACAGTAGGTTATTAAAAAAATGATAGAGTTTTGATGCTACTGAGATGGAGCAGGGGGAATGATATATAAAGCAGAAGGAACAACAGCAAAGGAACATAAAATTAGTGTAAAGGGCTGTGGCTCTAAGTTTCAGAACCTACTGTGGATCAGTTGGTTGCATATGAGGAAGATTGGGGAAAGAATTCTGCTTCTAAGTTTGAGTTCTGCCGTTAGGAAACTAGCCCTGTATGTACTGAGTACTTGAACTACTTGTATTTACTAACACTAGATACATTCCAACCAATATCCCAGAGTGTGAAGATGCTTTTTAAAGTATATTTCTGCCTTTTAGAGAAGATACCTTATACTAATTAATTTGCTTTTTATAATAGTGAAACATGATGAAATATGCTTAACTTCTACCTATCCTGATGTAGCTTTATTTGGAAATCTTATTTGTTAAAAATTTCTTTCCACAAAGTGAAATAAAAGTACTCTATTTTCCATGTAATAGAGATGTAGCGAATCACTATACAAGCATTTCTGACATTCTTTATTTAATAGTTCAATGAAACTCTTTTCAATTCCCAGGTTACTAGAGGTTTTAGTTTTGTTAAACTAGGCTCTCCAAAAATGTTTCCAAAGTGCTTATGGTTGTATCTGTTTCTTTTTCTAAGGCTTGACATTTTTTTGTATCAGGAAGTATCCAAAGTGAACATAGGAATTTCATTTTGTAGATCACTGTAGTTGAAATGCTAAATATGAGGTTTTACAAATATGTAATTGAACATCTGGAGTTTTCAAGATGCTTCTTTCTACTTTTAGTAGACATTCATACTACTCTCATGAAATGTGCCTCAACAAATTATTTGGTGAGTTTTAACACTGGAACCACAGAACACATTAACAAATTAAATTCTCCATGAAGCTTATATAATAAGAATAATTGAAACACAGGAACAGGAGAAAGTTGGATTTTAACCCACATTTTCACATAGCTAACACCCTTTTGTACTCCATGATAAAGTTTTCATCTATGTGTTACATATCTGTTTAAGAGAGCCTATATGCTGGAATCCCAAGATCAAACTGTTATCAGGTTTGGTTTCTTTTGAGGCCTCTCTCCTTGGCTTTCAGATGGCCACCTTCTTGCTGTGTACATGAGCATCCTATGTGTCTCTATATGTATCCAAATTTCCTATTCTTATAAGGACACCAGTCAGAATGGATTAGACCTGCCATAATAGTCTCATTTTAACTTAAATGCCTCTTTAAAAATTCCTTCTCAAAATATAGTCATATTCTGAAGTACTGGTGATTAGACATTCAACATACAAATTTTGGAAGAATGTAATTCAGCATATAACACACACTCACCACACATACAAGTCTTATGTAATGCCTACCCAGAAATATTATCATCCAGTATCTTATAAATGAATAAAATAATTGGGAAACTATGTGTAAATTTATTTACTGCAGTTTTATTTGGACTTTATTGAAATTAACTATTATTATATAGCTCAAGTAAAAAGTACCAACTCTTTGATCAAAATACACAAAACAAATATTCATTGGCAAAGAAGTTTATATTAACATATCAACTTTTGCAGAATATGTCATCACTAAGACCAAGTTCACCTACTATGGTAGACTTTTTATAAAGAGCTTTCCTAAATAAAGGGAGTAGAGAATTCTATGAATTTGATCCACATAATTATTTTTTTATTTAAATTTTTTTTCAATGTTTATTTATTTTTGAGATACAGAGAGAGACAAAGCATGATGAGGGGAGGGGCAGAGATAGAGGGAGACACAGAATCCGAAGCAGGCTCCAGGCCTGAGCTGTCAGCACAGAGCCTCATGCGGGGCTTGAACCCACAAACCATGAATTCATGACCTGGGCTGAAGTCAGACACTTAACTGATTGAGCCACCCAGATGCCGCATGATATTTTTATAGAAAATAGTTTTTAGACTATTTGCAAGAATTTTAACATATACGTTTTCTGATATTAAGATATTATCCTTCGTAATATGTCTTGGATATGAACACACAAATATTTTGCCAAAATACTTTTTAATCCTATTACTCCTTAGGGAATAAGCCTCCAATAAACCTTAGCTGGCATATGTCAAAGTATTTAATTTAGCAAGCACTCAAAGACATTAAAACTGTAACAGCAAATTATGTTTTCTCATCTCATTTCTGTGTACTTTTTTGAGAAGAATTCTCTGCTTTACTCAGACTGATCAGCTATCTTTCATTTCTTTACACCATTCTTCTCTACACTGTTTCTTGTCTATACATAGTTCAACTGGCAAGATGAGCAAAATAAGAGAGAGAAAAGAACAACTGAACTTGTAATTAACTTGGGATTATGATCATGTAATCTTAATTACTGGCTATTCTTGTAAACAATGAAAATTTATTTAAAAAACAGTGGATTAAAATACACATCACCTATGATGCAGGTACTTTATTTATGGGTATATAGCCACAGAAATGTAATTTCATGTGCACCAGAAAGTCATGAACAGAAATTTTCATAGCATTATTTGTATTATTCCACACGTGGAAACAACTCCAAAAGCTATCATTAGGACTACGACTGGAGAATTTAACAATAGGATTATTGTACAGTAATTTAAAATCTACAGACTTTTGTTATAGCTCATGATATGAAAGATTCTCACAAAAATAACTGAGTAAAAAAAAGCTGCATGAAGTAGAATATACACTGTGTGAATCTAGTTATAAAAAGTTCAGAAACAGGCAACATGGATTTATGGTTTATTAGAATAATGGTGACCTCTCTGGGTTGAAGGCATTAAAGATGCTACTGTGTGCAAGTAATGTTCTAGCTCTTTGGTTATGTTCATGTACATTATGATTTATGCACTCTTCTATGTGTATGGTATAATAAAAATTTATTTAAAAATCATCTGAATGCATGCACACACACACACACACACACACACACAACATAAGAATATAAACTGGCTATTGGATGACATGGTAGATTTAATGGAAACATTGCCCTCAACTCCCTCCAGAGACCCTTATAAAGGAATTTTTACAAAACAGAAAAACACAAAGACAAAGAAGAGACTATGCAGTAGCAACCCACTTTTAGAAGACAGAAACAGATCAGTGAAGGATAAGTAACTTATTAGATTTAAAAAAATGCATTATATATATATACATATATATGTGTATATATACATATATATGTGTGTGTATATATGTGTGTATATATATATATATATATATAAACTAAAACCAGTGTTGTAAACCAGGAAGTTAAATGACACCAAAACCTGCTGACCTAGTAGAAGTTATTTTCCAGATCCTTCCATGCTCTGCTCATCTAGATGGGTGGCCTGTCTCAACCTATATTCAGGATGAAGTATGCAGGTTATTCTCAGGAGACTGCCAAAGAGACAATCTGCATATTGAAGGATTCCAGTTACAATGGAGGCTGACTATGCTGTATTGAAAACAAGGAGATTAAGCGATTGTCACATACTGAACACTGAGGTCTTTTCTTTCTTACTACATCTGGTTCAAAGTTTACTAGCAGCCAAATTATTCCCTGCAGGTAGGCAATTGGAGAAAACTTTGCTGAGGTACCTGAAAGCCCAAAGATAAGAAGTGAAGATACTGGGGGCGCCTGGGTGGCTCAGTCGGTTAAGCGTCCGACTTCGGCTCAGATCATGATCTCACGGTCTGTGAATTCGAGCCCCACGTCGGGCTCTGTGCTGACAGCTCAGAGCCTGGAGCCTTCTTCAGATTCTGTGTCTCCCCCTCTCTCTGAACCTCCCCCGTTCATGCTCTGTCTCTCTCTGTCTCAAAAATAAATAAACATTTAAAAAAAATTAAAAAAAATAAATAAAAGCTAAAACAAGTAATAACCAGTTATATAGAGGAAATAGAGAATATGAAAGAAGAATGAACAAAATTAATATTCTGAGCAGTATGGCAAGACTGTGCTTTCATAAGATAAGGAGACACATTTAAGTAAATCATTCAGAGAATTTAGAAGAGCTCTTGGATATTACAAATATGATAGCATACACAAAAATATCAGTGGAAGTGTTGAAGTTAAAATTGAGTAGATTTAAGAAAAAAGGAGAACAAAATGAAAAAAAGATATATTAGAGAGAAATATATAGTAAAATTAAAGTACTATTCCAGGTGATCCGATATCAAAATAATAGTAGTTTCAGAAAAATAGAACAGATAAAATGGAAGAGATCACATCATCAACAAAAAGATTCAAAAATATATCCCAGGACTGAAATAGCATCCTGAGTTCTCAGAAAAATGGAAAATAGAAGACTAACCAAGGCATATTATCACAATACTTCCCATTATTAGGAACAAAAAGAAAGTCCCAAAAGATGCAACAAGGAAAGAATAAAGAATCAAAATAACAGCAGAATCTGTCAACACAAATCTGAGAAGTAGGTGGCATCAGGGAGATGTTTTCCGAATCCTGAGAAAGATATTTTCAATCTAGAATTCTATAGCCAGAAAAATTAACATTTTATCATGAGATGTACCTCATAATTTGTGGTCTTCCAAGGTCTAAAACTTTTTTATCACTTGCCTCTATTCTTAGGAAGTAATTGGAGTATATACTCCAATAAAATAAGAGAGCAAACTAACAGACGCAGGACACAGGAAACAGGGGAATCAAAAAGAGAATAGAAAGGTTATTTCCAAGATAACGGTGAATGGCAATTACAGGTTGACGATTTCTACATGAAACATGGAACTTAACAAATTACATTTGGAGCAGATAAGAAGTTTCTAAAGAGATTCCTTTAAGAGGATGAAGTTGCTAGAATTGCTATTATGTTTAAATGTAGCAAAAAGAGATTTACACAGCTGATAGAGAATATGCACCTAAGGCAATAATTACTTTAAGAAAAGCAATACAAAAGAAACAAAAACTACGTAAGTTTTAATTTGGGGGAGAACAGAAACTTTGATATTGAGGTATTTTTTCTGAGACGATGAGGGAAATAGAAATTGAAAGCTATTGGTAGAGGTTATGTGTATGTGGGTACATAAAATAATCTACAAGTGTCTCTTCCATAATGGAAGGATAGATGAGTAATTTTCTGAGTGTGGTGTTGGATTCTGGGGGTCCCAGAGACACTCTCAGTGGAGAATGTAAATTCAAACTATTTTTAGATAATGGTTAGTGTTATTTGCCTATTGCACAGTGCACTGACCATATACCACTGGTACAAAACAGTGGTGCCTAAAACTGCTAATGCATAAGCACACATCAAGGCAGTAGCACCAAAATGTGCTAGTCATTATCTACTTGATGACCAGGAATTAATGGAATTAGGAATATATATTATTTAATGATCTTCTTGATGAAGCAAAAAATATTTATTAAATCATGACCTTGGGGACACTTTTTTTAGTATTCTATATGATTAAATGATAAGTATACATAAGCACTTCTCTGCATGCTAGTTATAACTGTTCTTTGGGATATAGAGCACAGCATTAAAATTTTGTTTATTGTAATGTACTAACATCTTTTTTTAATGTTTTATTTATTTTTGAGAGAAAGAGAGAGAGAGAGAGAATGAGCTGGGGAGGGACAGACAAGAGGGAAACACAGAGTCCAAAGCAGGCTCCAGGCTCTGAGCTATCAGCACAGAGCCCAAAGTGGGGCTCAAACTCACCAACTCTGAGATCATGACCTGAAATGAAGTCAGACGCTTAACCAACTGAGCCATCCAGGTGCCCCATAATGTTTTGACACCTTAAGAAAACTTTTCTGGCTGAGGAGGGAAGAGACTGACCCTCCAGAGGGTAGCCAGTTCTTAGAAATAATAGCAAAGGACTCAGCAAAGATCATGCTTTTTATATGCAAACTAACCAATGCAGAGCTCTTTCTCCTTTATCTGGCCTGTACACCCCAGGAGGCCATATTCCTCTGCCATAATCATCCTAGAGCCAGGTACCAGGTTACCTGGTGTCAGGGACCCCCTATAGCTTAGAGCCTGCCGAAATTATTCAAACTAGCCAGTTTTAAACTGTTTACCTTGCCTTGCTTTTCCCCTGTAAACTCCATTGAATGCCTTGGTCCCTTTCCTTCTTGCCATTCTGCCTCCTGACCACTCTAGTGTCTTCCTCTGTGGCTCTGTGTGGCATTCAGCGTCCACCTTCTCTGAGCCTTGTGAGTATAATAAACTTCCTTCCATGCCTCATCCCCATTCCTCCTGTGGCTGCACCAACTTTACCATATTATATCCAACATGTACATCCTCAGAACATGAGAAAAAGTACCTAGGCAAATAAGTTGTGATCTAAACTTTTTACACGGAATACCATTTTTACTGAAATGAAAAACTGCCAGACAAACAAGGTTATTCATAATTGCATATTTGATAGACATTTCTTGAAAATAAATGAAGTAAGCTTGTTATTTCCAGGAAAACAACAGACAGTATTTATTGCCATGATGAAATTTTAACTTTCAGATGAAGATTAAAATTTTGGATTACTCTTATGTGACTTGATAACTTCCCCACACGTAAAGACTTCTCTTGTGAGATTACTGGTAGTATTTATGAATGTGAATTTTTTATATTAAATGAGGAAATGTGTCAACATTGGATAACCTACATAAGATAGTGAAGCAATATTTCCAAATGAGCGATGCATGCATGTTACAAAATAACCCATCCATAGATAAAATATCCATTCAAGGTGCAAGATAAACCAGTAGACTTCAGTGTAAAAGTTCATTGATATGGTTTAGATTCTACATTGCAGCTATCCATTAAGAAACTGCCATTGTCTAGTTTTGATTGAATATAAATAAATAAAAATAACCATGATTATTTGATAAAATTCTCTCTTTCCCAAGTACATACTGTGTAAAGCTCAGTTTTCTTTATGTACTTCAACCAAAACAACGTATGACTGAGTGCAAAGTAGATATGAGAATCCAGTTATCTGTTAAGTAGACACTAAGAGATTTGCAAAAATGTAAAGTAATGCCGTTCTCCTCAGTAAAGACTTTTGTTTTACAAAAAACATTTAAACTGTTATTTATACTTATTTATATTTATAAAATGATATTTATACTTATTTGTAACTTTCTTGTTATATTAAAATTAAATTTTTTTTAAAGTTTCCGTTTTTATTTATAGTATGGTGAATATAAATAGGCGTAACCCACATAAAGAAAAGGTTTTGGAGGTCCTCCTTAAATTTCAAGAGTGGCACCCTGAAATGAAAATGTTTGAGGACCACTGAGGTATAAAATGCCTAGAATTGAAAAATAAAAAAAGTAGCAATATAAGCATTTTTGAAGGGTTATGGTTTTGGAAGAAATGCTGAAGAACTAAATACTTTAAAGTATCTACAAATTTGATAAAATTATTCCACTATGTAAAAACCAATGCAGATCACAGAATGTACGCTTATATCTATTGTAATAACTTGTGAATAGTGGCTTGAATAAAATTTGCAGTGATCACATCTCTTCGTTAGTAATAATAATAAAGGTTTTAATATAATTTAGTTTTATTTTTTTATTTTTTTATTTTTTATTTTTTTAATTTTTATATTTTTATTTACAGTTTTGTGATAACCAGAATTAAAGCATATAAGGCCTAGTGCTTGGCTTGTTGTTACTGTTTTTAATTACTTACAATTATTGTCATGATAAAGAAGAAAATGGTGACCTGAGAAAATAAGAACCAAAGTATGTAAAATGTATAGTTATTTGTGTCCCCCCCCCCCATTGTCTACTGCTGTCATTTTCTACTATTTTATATGGAAGGCTCAAAGTATTTTCCATGAAAGGAACTCACGGGCCATATGGTGATCTAATAGTGAACCCCCCCAAATTATCCAGCCATTTACTTATCAGCTTTAGATAAGTGATTACAGATAGTATTTCATATTTTTTAAAAAAGGATTTAAAATATTTTAAAACTGCTGATCTAGTTCAATCTAGCATCCTCTTGTGAAGAACTTATAATATGATGATGTATATAATATCTAATTGATAAAAAAAATAACCTAACTCCTGAACTGATAGATTTTTGTCACTTATTTTCAATGGGAGGAGTTAATTGCTTATGATTACCAGTTTTAAAAGTGACAGTGCCTCTACACATAGACAGACTATATAATTGCCTACTTGCCTCAAATACTCTCATCTCATGTTTTCTAGTTCTAAAGTTACAAGTCATTTAAAAATAAATAATATTGAGTGTCTATAAGTAACAAATTCTTCCCCTTGCATTGTTTCATCATTGAATTTTCAAAATAATAAATATGGAAATTATCAAATTAAGAATTTGAGGATGGGTAAACTTAATTCATTTGTAAATTTCATCCTATTAAAATAAAAGGTTAAATCTTAACCCAGGTCTGCTTTATTCCAGTCTGTCCTGTGTAACACATGTAACTCTTACCAACATCCCTGGTGAATGATTGTGGGAATGTGGAAAATTATCATTGAAGTAATTCACACTATGATGTTAATATTGACTTCATTGTTAAATATTCTTTTCTGAAGACAAAATTAGAGAAATGGAAATTTTGAAATACTCAGTCCCTGGAGTATGGCTACAATAAAAGAAGAGTTCAGGGGCACCTGGGTGGCTCAGTCCACTAAGCATCCGACTCTTGATTTCCGCTCAGGTCATGATCTCATGATTTGTGAGATTGAGCCCAGCGTTGTGCTCTCAGCTGACAATGTGGAGCCTGCTTGGGTTTGTCTCTCTCCCTCTCTCTCTGCTCCTCCCCTGTATGCACATGTGTTCTCTCCCGTTCTCTCAAATAAATAAATATTTAAGAAATAAAAGAAGACCTCAGAAAAAGTCAAGAAAGGAGGAGTTGGGTGACAAATTTTGTCAACTTTACTGTCTTAGGGCTGGCCCTTCTGACCAATAATTAATGTGGACATTAAAAATGTTCATAACCTAAGATATGAAATACAATTTACCTCCAGAGTCTCAATGCTGAGTTTCCCTACATTGGAGACAATGTTATTCATTAACTTATACACAGATGAAAGAAAGGTAGCTTTTTTTTATCTGTCTTATATTCACTGTTGTTGTTGGCATATATTATTAAAGGCTGAACTTCAGGTGTGGTGGACAGGTAAAGGGATTTTCAGTGTGCCTGCAAATGGTAATCCAACAACAACGATAACATCTTGGCCAGGTCTTTTACTATTTAAACTGTGTTATCATTAAAAAATAACGTGATTAACAAAATTTTAAAAATTAAAAAAATAACATGAGAGCACTTTTTTGAAGTATAGTATTTAATAAACGGAATCTCTAATTCTGTTAAGTGTTACAGACTTTCCCTGTTAAGACAACGATACAAACTCCTGTTCTATTACTTTCATACCAAACCAACAAAAGCCATTGTCAAAAGAATCTACACATATGGTATTTATAAGATGTGTAGTTTACTTCATATGATTTTATTTTACTCTGGACTTCCTGAAAGTCAGATAGTCTTCTTTTTAAATTACTGAAGATAATTTAATAATACTGTTTTTCTTAGACAAAGAACTATTCATTGTTTAAAATCAAAGAATGACTTTGGGAAACTTCAAGGATGAGTGAATTTCTATTTTAGCTTTTAGAAATATGTTGGTCACATTTACGATACCAGGCCTTACTTAGCTGACAAAGTAGCCCTTTCTCATTTTTTAGACTGACTATGAAAGAACCACATTATTTTAAAAATTAAATATTCCATTCTATTAAAAATTCCCACTGATAAAATATACAATAAAAGAAAAAACTCTTGAGATCCTATATCCTTTCCTAAAACTTCAGGGATATATTTGTAGGTAGAAAGAGATAGAACACCCTGAATGTGAGGTTAGGCAGAGGTTTACAAAAAGAATTATAGTAGCTGTATACTCTGGGAATTACTATATTATTTGTGCCATTTCTAGACAAGAGCTATAATCTAATCAAAATTATCTATGCAGAAATTCACTTCTTTAAACTCTGAGGACAAAGAAATAATAGCAGAAAGAAATATCTGTCCAGACCAAGAGAGCTATACTCACAGACATTTTCTAAAACAAAAGTATATGCAAAAGTGTTTCATTTGTTTGTGATGTGGTTCAAGGGGATTACATGTACATGTTAGGGGACAAACATTGGACACATATATAGGTCATCATTTTTTCAAGTATAGATAGGGAAAAAAGTTATTTAGGCAACGACCACAACAAAAAGTAAATTATTTTACCTGAGTTGGCAGAAGAAGTTACATAATGTGAAAGGATTTCTACCAAAAAAAAACCCTTAAATATATATGCTGTGTCTTCAACAAAATAAAATAATAAAAACTTCATTATATAAAAGGAAAAAATTGAATTAAAAATGCAACTGCCTTATTGAGATAGAGAATGGGATTAAAATGAGTTAATAGAATGAGAAAAGGGGTAACTAAAAACACAGTAGCAAATTAAAATGTGCACTAGTAATACCAAGAAGGAAAGTATAGCATTACACCTCAGAAAATTATATCAGTGATGTTGAGGAATAATTAAACAAGTTCTTTAGAAGTAAAAGAGAAGAAAATAAAAAAAAATATGATAGCTATGGAAGCAAGGGAGGTAATCCAGTTTATGAAGATTATAAGAATCCTGAGAAAGAAGCAGAACATGACTGCCAGAAAATAAACAAGCATGCAGGGTAAACTGAGTAATACCTAAATCTTCAGAGCAAAACCATCCACTTTGATGCAATGGCAATGAAAAAGAGATATACATGTGTATATGTTGTGTGTGTGTGTATCATATATATGAATATGGGTATTCTTACATAAATAAAAGCTACAAAATGATTTTATATACATATATTTTATATACCTCTAACTGTATCTCATTTTGTACCTATATCTCATTTTTTAGCTTTTTGTACTAGAAGATACAGATATATAAATTTAGTATATATATATCTGTATCTACAATTTTTATAATCCTTATAGTATTCTTATATACGTATACATGATTACATATATACATATATATGTATACATATATACACATAATTATACACATATATCTCCTGATAAAATTTATATACATATACAAATGTATGTGTATTATATCTATATATATCTATATATATCTATATATATATAGATATATATCTCCTGGTAAAATTTTTTCCCCTCTTTGTTCCCTTCACCTATTTTGTCCATCTCCCCCAACCTCCCCTTAGACAACCACCAGTTTGTTCTGTATTTGTGAGTCTATTTTATTTTGTTTGTTTGTTCATTTATTTTCTTTTTTAGTTTACACGTATAAGTAAAATCATATGGTATTTGTCATTTTCTGTCTGACTTATTCATTTAGTGTAATACCCTCTAAGTCCACTTATGTTGTCAAAAATGTCAAGATTTTATTCTTTTTATGGCTGAGTAATATGACACACATCACACACACACACACACACACACACACCCCACATCTTCTTTGTCCATTCACCTATTGAGGGACACTTATGTTGCTTCCGTATTTTGATTATTATGAATAAGGCTGCAGTAAACATAGGGGTTCATATATCTTTTCAAATTAGTATTTCTTTTTTCTTTAGGTAGATACCCAGAAATACAATTACTGGTCATATGGTATTTCTAGCTCTCATTTTGGGGGAGAACCTCCATACTGGTTTCCATAGTGGCTGTACTAATTTACATTCCCGCCAATAGTGCACAAGGGTTCACCTTTTTTCACATCCTTGCCAACACTTGTTATTTCTTGTCTTTTTGACAGTACTCATTCTAACTGGTTATAAGGTGATATCTCAGTGTGGTTTTGGTTTGCATTTCCCTGATGATGAGTGAGGTTGAACATATTTTCATCTATCTATTGGCATCTGTATGTCTTATTTGGGGGAAGAATGTCTATTCAGGTCCTCTGCTCATTTTTAATTGGATTATTTGTGGTTTTTTGATGTTGAGTTGTGTGAGTTCTTTGTTTCTTGGATATTAATCCCTTATCAGATATATAATTTGCAAATATCTTCTCTCATTCGGTAGATTGCCTTTTCACTTTGTTGAGGGTTTCCTTCACTGTACTGAAGCTTTTTAGTTTCATGTAGTCCCAATTGTTCATTTTTGCTCTTGTTTCCCTTGCTGCACAGGCCCACTTTGGGTGATGTTTAGCAGAAACCACATCTCTGATTTCGTGCCTCTTGCCTATAAGCATTTCATGGGGGTTGTCAGCAAGCACTGCACAAAGAGAAACACTTCCCTAGTCTGGGGAAAGGCAGTTGTCATAGTAGTTTTCTGAGTTAAGATGGAAGAACACTGTTTAACTGGTTGTTCACTTAAGACTTAAAATTAAATACTTCCCACCAGACCAGGTTGAATTTTCTGTTTTTAAATAAGACTGGAGTCAGTAGCATTTCAAATTCCTCCATGTCTCATCATCAGATTTTCACTGAGCAATCTCACTGCAATTATCATTCAATACAGAAAGGCAGTTTAATTACATTTCCCAATATAGCTACATTATCATTTCATATAGCTGTCATCTTGATCCTAAAATAACCAAAGTCTGTTTCCGGTGAATGTTAGCATATAATCAACAATGCCTCCCATAAGGTGACCCTTTCTTGACCCAAAGCTGAAAAGAAATGGTAGTATGTAGTTTCATGCCCAAAAGGGTCTTTGGAAAATTAGCGAACTGTTTAGAATAAAAGCTTTTGTTAGTGGCCGTTATCACAAATCTCACTGTGTATTGTTCTGAAAATTGTCATAAATTTACTGCAACAGACAAGAAATGTTAAATCCTCAAGAAGTTACAAAATATGGGCTTGTCTCTTTATTTTCACTTGGTATGCAAACTGTTTAAGAATCTGAATGATTAGATACCAGTGGAAAAACCCAAGGATTTATAAACTTGGACTCTAATTCCAGCTGTGCTTCCTGTGGTGATTATTTCCTTGAATGTCTAAACAAAATTATACCAACCTACTGTCTCATACTGTATTTACTTATATCACCATGAAAAGTAGCTTATTTTGTGTGGGGGGACTCACTAAGATTTGCTTATTATTTTACTTCTATTTTTATAAACATATTTAGGAAAGGAAAAAATCTACAAATGAGCCTTGCCAAAGAAAGCCAAATTTAAAACTAGTCCACCTTGTATGACATTAATTTTTTTTTTACTTTCTCTTGGTGTTCTGATTATACAAGAAAAAAGAGGGACATATCAAACTATAGAAATATTTCTTCATGACTTTTAATAATGTAGGAGGATAATTCAAAAGAGATATTGAATGGAATTATAAGAAGTTTTAAGTGACTTTGTTTTTGTGCTTCAGATACTAAACGAAAACTGTGGGTCAAATATGGTATTTTTTGTTTGTTTATCTTTTCAATCGGTTTTGTTGTAATGTGTTCTTTTTCGTATTATTTCCATTGACCTAAAAATCAGAAATTTTAATGAAGATCACAGCTGGGAATTTCTAAACTCTTCCTAGTCCTCTGATTTTCCCCATTTTTTATTCTTTTACATGTATTTATTTTTGAGAGACGGAGTGAGACGGAGTGTGAGCAGAGGAGCAGAGCACCCATTTTTTATTCTTTTGTCACATTTCTCTTTGGCCTCCCTCGCATAATGTTGAATTAACCATATACTCCAGCTCATACCCCCATTATTATATTTATCTATGTCAAGAATGTCCACTTATTTCATTTTATTTTTTTCATCTTCATGCCACACTTCCACTGCTTCCTCTCAGAAAGGCGACTATTATGTTGGTATATGTCTTTAAATACACATATATCTTGGTATGCAATATTTTGGGTTGGGGGCACATTTTTTAGACTGACATAAATGTTATTAATATATATATCTAAAATTTTTATCTCTTCACAGAATATTATGTTTTTTGTTATCTGTGTTGCTATATAGCAACAAGTGTTTACTTCTAACACTACATGATATTCTAAAAACTAACCCACATTTTAATTATCTACCCCATCCAGATATCTTTTACTGTAAACAAATGGGAAGCAGTTATGGAACTGAGTGGGAACACATACCTAGGAATGGAATTTCTAGGTTCAGAGTTATGTACATAGTTACTCTTATTGATTCTACAAAAGCACTTTCTATAATGGCTGCCAGTAGAGGCATATGAAATCTTCGATATTTCCTTATCCTCAGTAATCCTTGGTACCATCCATTTTTTCTATTTTCGGCATTCTCATTTTTTTTAAATTCACAATGACAAGTTTCCTAGTGAATTAGAGCATCAAATATTTATTAGTCATTTGTGATTCTCTGTTTTGAATTATATATCCCTGTCCTTTGTTCACCGGCTTTTATTAGATTTCATATATCTTTCTTGTTGACTTTTAGGAATTCATTGTATATTCTAGTTATTATTATTTTGGTTTCAAACATGAGATTATCTTCAAGCCTTTGGTTACGGTGGGTGTCTTTTGTTGAAGAGTATAACAGTCAAGATAGACTAGGCTATACTTCATAACAGATGTCTTCAAAATCTAAGTGTCTTAACACATAAAATATCATCCAAAGTTTGCTGCAGTTCTGGTCAATCTCTATGAGTCCCTTCAGAGTGGGGACTTAAGTCTCTAAAAGGTTCCATCTGTTGGCACTTCTATTTCAAATATGGCCTTTACTCATAGAGAGGAAGGGAGAGTAGAAAGCATGATTTAACCATAGGTTTTCTGAAGTATCTTTGACTGGAAGTAACACATATCACTTTTGTATACAGCCTATTGACCAAAATAAGAAGCAGTTGTCCAATCTATGTACATGAAAGCCTAAAAAATTTTTGATGGGTGTGTAGACAGTGTTTACTATCTACAAAAAAAAAATTTTGAGATAAACTGTCAAATTATCACCTCATCATTTATGTTCAGAAATTTTCATTATGAAGTATTTTTCTGTCATTTACCTATCCTCTCATATTTTCATATTTTCTTCCATTCATTTTATAGTTTTAGCTTTTGTATTTAAGTCTACCAGGAGTTAATCTACCAGGAGTTCATCTTTGTTTGTGATGTTGGAGTAGTCTTGCTATATTTATTAATCAAAATTTCCCAATATTATTGTATTTAATAATTTCTTCTTTCTTCTCTGTTCTGTGATACCACTTTGCCATCACGTTATTAAATCAAATGCCTAATTCTAAGGTCACTTTTCCTGTATTTCATTAATCTTTTCTTAATTTCATCACTAATACTAAAGTCAGCATCCCTTTTTAAAATCCAAATAATATCTGTGTTTTGATTTCTAAAATTTGCTTTACATTTATGAATGTGTTAACTAGAGTATTCATTTAACAAATATTAATGAAAAATTTCACATTTCAAGAGCTAGATAGGTGGGGAGTATATAACTGACCATTTTTATGTATAAAAAGTTTTTAATAGTGACTGTGGGTAAGCTATTTGACCTTTCAGTGGCTTGTTTTCTCAGCTATATGATGAAGAAATTTCCCTTAAAATTTTGTTGGGAGAATTAAACATGTTAATAAAGCAGTCATCAAGTGCCTGGTATATAGTAACTTTTCATTAAATGTTAGTTACTCTTATTATATTAATTACTGTCATTACTTCTATTGTTTGACTACCAGAAATCTCTGAGTTTTTACATTCTTTTGATATGCCTATTTAGTTATTGATCTTCTGTTTGCTTAAGAGTTAAAACAAATATAGGAGTTCCTGGGTGGCTCAGTCGGTTAAGCATCCAACTCTTGATTTTGGCTCAAGTCTCACGGTTCAATGGATGGAGCCACACGTTGGTCTCAGGGCTGACAGCACGGAGCCTGCTTGGGATCCTGTCTCTTCCTGTCTCTCTGCCCCTCCTCTGCTTGCATTCTCTGTCTCTTGCTCTGGCTCTCTCTCTCTCTCTCAATAAATAATTTTTTTAAAGTTAAAATAAATATAAATCAACTTGATAAATTCTCAAATAAACAAAAATTGACCACCAAGAAATCAGACAACAGAGAGTTGTTCCTCCTAGTGCCTGGGAGATGAGGAAGCAAAACAGCAGGTGAAACAAAACTTAGCAAAATGTGCAGAGTTCAACAAAGTGCACCTAACCCCTGATGGCTCTTAAGAAATAGTCACTATAAATCTTCAAAACCTCTTTCCACTTCCCCCAAGAGAGTGAAAAATGCTTCCTTGCCCAATTAAAAAAAAAAGTGACACATATGCTACTATGAGAAATAACTTAGATAAACGAGTGAAAACTCTGGTAGACAAAATGCTATCCACTCCTTTTACTGCTAATCTTCATTGGAAGCAAGAGTCATATAACATACTGTATTTTCCCTGCCAGGAAATTGTATTAATAATCTTTTTTTATTAAAATCCTCATTGTGACATTGATGTTAACATAGTATTTTCAAATATGTGACACCCCAAAGTCAATGTCATAAACTAGGTTTTAAAAAAATATGTGAGCTTCAGGGGCGCCTGGCTGGCTCAGTCATTTCAGCGTCCCACTTTGGCTCAGGTCAGGACTTCGCAGTTTGTGAGTTTGAATCCTGCATTGGGCTCTCTGCTGTCAGCACAGAGCCTGCTTCAGATCCTCTGTCTTCTCTCTTGCTGCCCCTTCCCTGCAGGTTCTCTCTCTTTCTCAAAATAAATAAATAAACTTAAAAATAAAAAATAAAAATAAGTTAAAAAGCATGTGAGCTTCAAAAACATATCTCAACCTACAGTAACTAGAAAAATTCATTTTAAAATGGGAAACTTCTCATTGTGCCTACTGAACTCATGACTTTTTTAAGTTTCCTGTTGTTAAGTAATATAAGTTATAAGTGTAAGACACTTTTTCTGGATAAAAGATGAAAGCATATACCAGCATATCATTTAAGACTTGTTTGCAAATACTATTCTTGTCTTTTTGAATATCCCTTTTCTGTCTCTTACAACTTTCAATGTGCATATATATCAGTTTTTAAAAAGTAGATATATTCTATTTAAGCTAGAAATTTGCCAATGTCATTTGCCCATTAGTTAGAGTGTAAAGCAATATTTAGATTATACTATTCCTGAATATTTTCATTTGAGAGTAATCTAGCATTTTCTGCATTCACAACATGACTTGTTTTCTCTTTTCAGATTAACTAGTCCTATATAAACTGAAATATATCTGTTTTTCGACAAGAAAAGTTAACCCGAGTCAAACATAATCCCAGAGACCCTAAAAATCAAGAACCAAACAAACTATAAGTTTTATTTGCTTATTAATTATTATATTAAGTATAATATTATACTGTACTATATATACTATATATAGTATACTATACTACTATAATATTATAATAGTATAAGATACTATTATAATAAGTATAACTATTATACTTATTAACTAGTATATTAAGACACATCTAAAACAAAAGAAATAAATCAGATTGTTTTCTCTCTGATGGCATTGGTTAGTCATAACAATCACTGCTGTGGTGACACTGGAGCAGCACACTAGAGAAAGCATGTTGACCTCATAGCCATTTCCTAACTTGCTTCTTAGATCGGTCAGGTTTTAAGTAGTATGCTGTTTTGGATGTAGCTGTTTGATTTTGTTCAGTGGCCAAAGTGGGACTCACATTGGGACTTACAAAACAAAAGGAATAGAGTCATTAGAAAGAATTCAGAATGTTGGCATGCCTAAGATATCTGTGCTTTCTATTACTAGACCAACGGATTTTCTGCCAATCCCAAAAGAATAAATGCACTATTATTCTGAATTCTTTGGTGATTCTCTCTATATTGATAATTTAAAAACATTATATATATATATATATATATATGACCAGGACAGAATAAGATATATATTTTTTTCATGCTATTGTTTGTACTTTGAGTAGGCGTTCATCTCCAGAAATGACTTCCTGGCATTTTCACAGGGACTAAACTTAGCCATAGAAAACAAAAGGCAACCACAAAGGGCAATATACAACTGTGTGGTAAAGATAAATATAAGGTACTTCCAATATGTTATAAACTTCTTAAATGGTTCCCGGCTAGTTCAAAAGACTTTCATAAATTTCACTTAACTCACTGCAAGTTATTTTTCCAAATGGTTCACACATCTGTAGTTCTCGTTTAAATGATTTTTTATTCCTTGTTGGATGCAATTTGGTTTTACTGCCAAGGAAAACAGAAACCCTCTTTCAACTATATCCATTTGGAAGAGGAGTGACATCTAATGACTAGTTAAGTTGAGGGTATTTATTCTTTACAGGACATAGTTTCAGCTCTCCCCTGGAGAAAACTATTTGAAAATGATATTAAACATTTGTGTACTATAAAGTGGATTTTGGAAAAACACATCTTGAAAAGTCAGCAGGGACCCTGAATTTCATTTCAGGGTAAACTTTCAGCCTTTGTATCAAATATAGTAAATCTACTTGAATATGCAACAAAATGTGATAATTCTCTCTTTAGTACAATACAACAGCTCTTTTCACCCCTCCACTGAATAGTAATATAGACAAGGATTATAAAAGTCAATGCTGAGTTTTCTTCTTTGCATTTCTGGAAATATATTAACTTTCAATAAAATGAAAAATGATCTCTAAATGAAAGATGTTTTCTTTCTTTAAAAATGTTTTCTTTTTAAGTGATGAGGTGAAAAAAGAAATTCACAAATAAAATCAGGGACGCCTAGGTGGCTCAGTCAGTTAAGCATCTGAATATTGACTTCAGCTTGGGTCATGATCTTACGGTTTGTGAGACTGAGCCCCACATTGGGTTCTGCACTGATGGCACAGAGCCTGCTTGGAATTCTCTCTTCTTCTCTGTCCCTCCCCCACTCACACACATGTGCACACACACTCTTGCTCTCTCTTAAAAATAAATAAACATTAAAAACAAAGAAAATAAAAATGTGCTATCAATTGTAGAATTTGAGCCTTAATTCTCTATCTTACAAAGTGAACCTATGAGTTTTAAAAATTATAATTTCTGGGTTGCCTGGGTGACTTAGTCAGTTAAGCTTCTGACTCTCGATTTCAGCTCAGGTCATGATCTCATGGTTTATGGGTTCAAGCCCTGCGTTGGGCTATGTATGCACTGAGAGTGGGGAGCCTGCTTGGGATTCTTTCTCCCTGTCTCTCTGCCCTTCTCCCTCTAGCACTCTCAGTCTTTCTCTCTCAAAATAAATAAATAAACTTAAAAAAATTACAGTTTTTGCCATTTTAGTCTCTTCATGTTTATTTCATTTATTCAATGCCTGTCGTCCACCGTTTTACTCCTCTCCCTCTCCCTAAAGTAAATTGAAAGCCCCATAAACTTATGTATTTTTGCCTGTTTTGTGCTCTGCTATAATTCTAGCTATATAATGCTATAATTTTCCAATGGTGCCAGTTGCTTGGTAAACACTCAATGAGAATTCATTATGTTTTTATTTATATAGTAAATATAAAGGTAATATATGTACTCTATAGACTATAAGTTTGAAAAGAAATAGAATGAAATGCAGTCAAATCTTACAATGTACACAAATACATTTAATTATTTATTTTTTTAAAATTTTAATTATTTAAGTTTTACTTGTAACTATTATTCTGAAATTTTATTTGTGAAAAATAACATTTCATGAAAACTATATTATTACATATTATTGTGTTTTCAAAAATATCGGGAAGAATGTGATACTACTATATACTTTCTTTTTCTACAGTAAAACTTTTGATGTCTTTTTTCTAGAATTTTGAGCAAGACCATGAAGATTAGCAGTTAATTCAGTTACTGTCAGCATGTAGTTGGATGGAATTAATGACATCTTTCAGTGCAGAAAGTTCTTCATTTTTATCTGTTTATAGACATGCCAATGTTGTCGAGATATAATTCCTAGATATACAGTTTTGAGGGCTTTTGAAATCACTGAAATGGTAGATATGTTTTTGGCCAAACAGAATTTTACCCAAAAGAAAAATTAATTTCTATTCTGTGCATAGATGCAGCATTTGAGATGCTTGGTAGTGCATTTGGTAAAGACAGTTATTTTTGCATACCACTGTGACTCATTGACTATTCTCTGCATATATATTTATTTCAAAGACTTTGCTTATTGTTGAAAAATTCTTCTTTATCAGTTGATAAATCATCATTTTTACCTCAGATGGTTAAAGAAAAGAGAACACAACTAGATGCTATTCCTTTTTACATGGAAATTCTCTGGCTTCCCAGATGATAATACTTTTTGTTAAAATGTTTATTTATTTTGAGAGAGAGTGAGAGCACGTGCAAGCCCGTGTGAGTGGAGGAGGAATAGAGAGAGAAGGGGAGAGAGAATCCCAAGCAGTCTCCGTGCTGTCAGCACAGAGCCCAACATGGGACTCAATCCCATGAATCATGAGATAATGACCTGAGCTGAAATCAATAGTTAAATGCTCAACAGACTGAGCCACCCAGGTGCCCCCCTGATGATGATTCTCGAGATACTTTGAGTGAACAGTTAATATTGCCCCAACTCTGTTAATCTCCAACCTAACTTTCTTTGTTGTTATTATTAAGAGAAAAAGTAGTAGGGAGATTAGCTTCTCATGGTGTGATTTACTGCACCATTTTCAGTTAAAAGAATGAGGTGTATCTCCATACAAATACCTATAATTCCCATAAGGATAAACTGTAAATCCGTGACTTACATTTTGGTCATGCTGCAATCTTGAAGAATAAAGATAACGCGGTAGGATTTTCAGAGCTGAAGGCAATATTTCTTCATGATGGTGGTGAGAAAAATAAACTCTGGTCAATTTTCCTGCAGAAAGAACACTGACAAACCGCCATAGAATTCTTTTAAGTGTTATTGGTCAGGAAAATTAAAAATTGATTGTTTTCTTACTGGCATCAGTGACATACAGTTTGCCAAGGGTAACTGTACTGGCTCAAGAATCAAAGTAATATATTCTTCTCAATTCAACATAATTCTGGAGTATCCTAACATTCCAAGTAAAGAATAAGCAAAATAATCCTTGAGATATCGAATTTGTTTTGCATTCATTACCCAAAAAAATCAGAATTTAAAGTTGATTGAAATTTACAGATGATTTGTTGATTGACATGCAAAAGATCATTCCCAAAGGCCATTTTCTTTCTCATGCCACATAGTAAGTCTTCTCATTGTAACTTATTTTTATTATTTTTTTATTTTTAGAGTTTTTTTTTTAATCTACTTAAGTAATCTCCCCACCCAACATGGGGCTCAAACTCACCACCCTGAGATGAAGAGCCACACGCTCTTCCAACTGAGCCAACCAGATGTCTCAGAGGTTTTGGTTTTCATTTAAGTAAGTTTTATGCTCATCGTGGGGCTTGAATTCACAGCCCTTAGATCAAGAGTCACACAGTACCATCCAGTCACCCTTGTAACTTATTTTCTTTCCAAACAGCCCCAGAAAAAGTGTAAGAATTGGGTCTCTAAATAATTTGTATCAGATGTCCAACGTTTTGCCATCCAAGTTGCAACAATAATGGTCAAAGTTGATTGGCCAAGCTATAGTTTTATGTCTAGACTAAGAGTGGGAGGTGGTCCCCTAAAGGAAAATCATGGTAGCTGAGAATGAAATAGATGGTATGAAATGTTACAATAATAGTTTATTACTGTTTCCAACAATATTTATATTTACATATACTATCCCCAAATCCAAAATAACTCTAGAAATTTTAGATTTTTAAAAATGATGGAAAAATATATCTATAGGAATAATATCTTCATGAATCTCAAGAGATTTTTATGGAAATATATTGACTCTCTTAGGAGGCATAATAATTTCATGCTTATTTTGAATGAAATTTTTGTGGAAAATATTATTTAAATGAAGGAATAATTTGAATATTAGATTTTATTTCAGAAATATTGGATCTAAATATAAAGTCTAATAGCAATAAGTTATCTCTACTCTGAAAAAAATGTATAATTTCCTTATTACTTAACAAATTAAAGGTAAAGTAATATATCAAAGTGCCACTGAATGTAGTACCAGCTGGTGTTTTCATACTCACTTTATTGCTCACATGTTGAAAATATGTCTTAACACTTACACATATGATAGCTTTTATTTCTTTTCAGAATTTTGGGAGCTAGTGGTGTGACTAACATCTTGACAAAAAGAAATTTTTACTTAAATATATATCAATTTAGTAAATCAATAAGATTGACTGTAAATCTTACACATTGCATAAAAAACCCTTTGAAAAATATATACATTATTGGCCTAAGCTAAGTGTATGTAAGTTTTATGTTACTCTCAAGGATAACTGCCAGGAAATTCAAGTTTCTTATTTAAAAGGAATTATTTTATATTCTTAATCTTCCTTCAAAATAAATCTATCCTGTGCTCTTGAAACTTTTTTTTGTAGCATTACAGTTTTGGCATGGTTGACTTTAGAATTGACAAATATAGCTGAAATCAGGACATCTTGTTAAAATCCAAATGCCATTGTTTCTGAGAATAAGAAAGAAAATATATTTCTCCTACCCAAAGGAAGGTATATAATTCCTTCCTACAAAGTACAACATCCTTGATGCATTTTGAGAGCAATCCATTGTCATGGCAAAAATCAAGAGCAGGAAAACTTTATCACCCTTATCCAAGATGAGAGTAAATAAGGGTTTTGATGAGTCAAATGATTTTATATCAAAGTTTAGCAAGACTTTTGTGTTCTCTTCTCTAATTAACACCCTCTCTGTTAAAAAAATTAATTAGTAGAAAATCTGTGAACATATTTAAAAGTCAATAAACAGACACCTAGGTTCTTTTCCTATAACAACCTGTAGGGGTGGAAAAATTTTTCCTTGAAACCTCAAAGGTCTTCCAGCTCGTTTAACAATGAAATTGTCATGAGACAGATTAACAGGGGAAAAAAAGTTGTCTTACGTGTCTACAGAAGTCCCATAATGAAATTGGAACCCCAAGAAATTACCAAGGCAAGCAGTTTTATGCCCTTTAGGCAAAGAGGCAGTAATCTGTGAGGAATTGACAGGATAAAGAAAATTTAACTTTAGGAGTTTCAAATAGTAAGGAATTCTAAACAGAATTTGGGCTGGGGCAGTAAATTTTAAAAGTAACAAGGGTTGTTTATACAACCTTTTCTGTTCTAAATTTCCTATCTCTGATGATAAGGATGCCTGTTTACCTCATGGTGTAGGGAGAGCACCTTTCACCTGGGAGATTTATTTTCTGCTTTGTGGAGACAAATTGGGGGAGGAGAGGTTACAGTGTTCGTTCTGCATCGACTGTTTCTTAAGTAACTTTTATTTAAAAAATCAATATGCCAAAATGGCACATTTGGGGGCAACAGGCTTTGGTCCCTACAACCCCAAATTTCAGTGGTATTCAAACAATGTAACCTTTAATGCACTATTTATATCTATTTGATGGGCAAAAAGCGTTTCTATTTTGACGGCCTGCAATGGTTTTGATATTAAGTTTTTAGTATTTTTTCTTTTATGAATCTTGATGCGTTGACTGCTGTGCTGGATGTAAACAGAGCAGAAATTTACTAAATTTCAATACAAATCAAGACATTTTTAAAACCAGCCTGAGCAGTGAGCTGAAGGAGTGTTAAATTCTCTTTGTTTGCATTTGGGTTTCTTGCTTTGAAGTGGAATCCTATCAAGGAATGCCCGTGGGGCCTTCTCAACAAAAGAGATCAATTGTCTGTGGGTAGATGATTTAAAGGTCATTTTGTCAGAGGATTTTTAAACTGGCTTCTACACTACCTTGACCACTCCCCTTGTTTTAGTGTCAGAGAAATTTCCTTACGCTTTTGTTTTTAATTATTGCTATTTTCTAGAAGGATTTATTTCTTTAATATTTATCCTGAGTATTTAATTAGGATTCTCAATTAAGTGCTTATAAACTTTTTAAAAGAAATAGACATGCAAGTACCACGAATACAGTACATGGATGGTTTTAACAGGAAACATAAAAAGAAACCATTTCCAAAAAGGGATTCCTTATGAGGAAATCGCAGTTTAGAAATTGTAGTTTTGAGATGTGGGTAGTATAATGGTCATTATCTTTAGACCAATCTAAACAGAAATATTTATCTTACACAATACTGTAGCTCTGGATAAGAACATAAGGTAGATGTGGTACAAAGGAGATAAAGTGGCAGTCATTAGGCCCTATTAGTTTTTTTTTTAGAAATTAGAGTTATATATTTTAAATATGTAGAACAGTGGTAATCTGTCCTGCATTTGTTTGATATGATTTCAAATCCACTTGTTTATGACCCCTCCAGAAAGTTGTTTCTAATAAAAGTAAAGTTGTTTGGATATAAGAATGAAGTAAGTTATGTCAGGATGTCATCATCTCATCTGTTCTCTTTCATAAGAACTCAAGAAGAGTTCAGCCTCCACTGGGGGCTTATCAATAAAAACATAGGGAAAAGCAACTATGCTAAAGGGACATTAAGACTATAATTACCTGGAGGACTATCTGAGAGTATTCGGTCTGGGCAAGGCTACCCTTTGCTGATCTAATAGCTCTCTGAAGACCTGGGGGCATTAGCTCCAACTGTGACCAAGGTGACTCCTTCATCAGCAGTGGTGGAAACATACAGTGACCATGAAGACCCTCTTGCCATCACTGGTGTCTTTGTTCCCTAGCAACATGCTCTAGCAACAGGGGACTTTTACTTTTGCTTTGGCAGCTGCACATCTAGGCTGGCTAAGCTGTCTCTCCTGAGTACCAACTTGCAGTTGAGGTGTACTTCAACTAAATTTGAACTTTATTCCTTTCATCTCCCCCTCCTTGGAGCAACAGTGTGATTAATCTATCATTGTTTTGGAGTATGTGGTTTCTTTATTGGCTTTTTACGAGGCATTATCCTTCATGCCATTGGCTTGTGTAATTCCCACAGCAAAACTGTGTTAAATACATTGCTGGTAAACTCAGTCTCTGGGCGTTAATTTGCTTCCCCAAACAAAAAACTATCACAGTCATATTGTTTTTATTACTCTATTGAAGTTAAATGTTTAGATATTTTCTTACCATATATATTCTTAAGCTGAGTGATAGCACCATCTTTATACTATCAAAACAAAATAAAAGAAGAAAATCATAATAAACGGCCTTTTCATGTAACATTTGCATTGACACAGACTTGACTAGTTTGAAAGGTAAACCAACTAAAATTAGTATAATTACTAAATAAAGCTATTTCCTGTTCTTGGAGATTTTTTTATGGGGGATGTAGTTCTGTTTAAAAGTTTCTAAATAGCACAAAAAATCAAGGGAGCATGCAACAGCCATGTTCATCATTACAAAAAAAAAAATCATTCTTTGTGCAGAACACACTTTAAAATAGTTTTTAACTATACCCAATTTAAAAAAAAAAATGTAAGTCTTTCAGACATGTTCTTTAGCACTCAGATGCATGTTTTTCAAAGTAAAATTTCATAATATTGTCCCAGGAGGCATAGTCCCTCACCAGACCACCCATCTCTGAGTTTCAACAAAAATCGAAACCTTGGTCATATAATTTTAGGAAATAATGCATGTTCTATCATCCTCCTGGAGGGTTGACAATTATCTATAGACTCTGAAATAGCCTTGTAGTAAAGAAACATCTTTATTTACCCCAGTGTTTCTCAAACATGTTTAACCGCAGAAATGAAAAGCAAGAAAAACAACAGTAAATAAATATTTACTAATATCCCAGTGAACTATTTTTCTCAGGAAAATATTTGGGAAATACTGAAAACTACCATTGAAAAATATGGAGTTTGAAACTATTAAAAAGCAGAATTAGTATATTGCTATTGTATTTCCCCTCAGAGTGTTTTCCAGGTGGCCACCAAACACAAAGGAGGTATAAAAACACTTGACTGGGGCGCCTGGGTGGCGCAGTCGGTTAAGCGTCTGACTTCAGCCAGGTCACGATCTCGTGGTCCGTGAGTTCGAGCCCCGCGTCGGGCTCTGGGCTGATGGCTCAGAGCCTGGAGCCTGTTTCCGATTCTGTGTCTCCCTCTCTCTCTGCCCCTCCCCCGTTCATGCTCTGTCTCTCTCTGTCCCCAAAATAAATAAACGTTGAAAAAAAAATTAAAAAAAAAAAAATAAATAACAAAATAAAAACACTCGACTGTTATCTGTGAGTTCTGTTCTGCTTAATTTGTTTGAAATTTTCTGTACATATTTTTTACACCAATAAAAATTTTACATGGGGATAAAATGTATTATGTAATTGTTTTTTTAAAAAAAATCATATTATTCCACAGCCACAAAGAGGAAGGAAGAACCTGTCTGTGTTTCCTTTTTATCTTCTTTCTCTCTGATCTAGAGGTACCATTTTCACTTCTTTGGGGTGGGAAATGATATAGAAAAAGAAAAAGATGACCAAAGACAAATACTACAGCCTTATAATTTTCATAATGGCTGACGAGAAACTCAGAGATCAAATCCACAATAAAAAAATTATATATATTTAACTTAAACATTCAATTATGTTTATTTTAGATACCTTAACACAAGTTTTGTAGAATTGCTCTTATTTTTTATATTTGATTTACAAATAGTAGTATTGGGTCTTATCATAATTTTTATTGTTTTAAGAACATATGCCCACTGAGGATTTGCATCCTGCCCTTGCTGGAGCCTGTCTATGCCCTCCAGGTCTCACCCCACTGATCCTGGAGATGTCAATTGACCCACAATATCGTATACTTATCACTCAAAGAGTAAATTTTGCTCATGATGTGGGCAACTGTTTGTTAGCATCTAAAGTTTTCTTGCACCCTATCAAAGTTATATGCATTTAGCTGATATTCTTTAAAGTTGTAGCTTGATAACATATTTATTTTGTGCAGAATGCAAAGTACTTCATAAAAGTTCATTCATGTAGTCAACTTTCCTGGGGCCACACAAATTACTACTTACTATAGGTACACAGGGTCATCCCAGCTTTCACTATCAGCATTGGCTCATCATAAATGCTATTTGTAAGGACTTGGTTCAACTTAACGTATTGATTGGTTGCTGTGTGCCAGAAACTGTCATTGAAAAGTTTTGAAACATTCCTCTGTCTGTAATTATGTGTTCTTATCAATGTATAATGGTATTTTAATGGCAGACACTGCCACAAATCTGTCAGGACACCACTATATAGAAAGGATGGCATGGAAGCACTTAATAGAAAAGCATGCTTTCTCCAGTTTCACTAGTGTGTTGCCAGCTACAAACAAAGGCATTGGTATTATCATTGTTAATAAGTGATTTTCAGGACACAGGTGGAGCTGGTACCACTCATCATAATTTTATACCCAGCATAACTCGACTAGTTTTTGCCTATCATCAAAATAGAATTTTTCCAGTGCAACAGCATTAGCTTTATAGTATCCAATTCAAAGTGATTCAAAAACATCTTCAATCATATGATGAACTTATTTTTAGCCTGTGTTCACAGTCTCTCTTTAAATTGCCTACAAATGGAGGGGTAGTAAATATACCAAAATGCACATTTTTGTCTCTGTGAGATATATAACAATTCCTACAACAGATAAACACTGCATTTCTAATTAGAAAATGACCAGGGGCGCCTGGGTGGCTCAGTCAGTTGAGAGTCCAACTCTTGATTTTGGCTCAGGTCATGATCCCAGAGTCATGGGATCAAGTCCTGCATTGGGCTCCATGCTGGGCCTGGAGCATGCTTAAAATATTCTCTCTCTCTCTCCCTCTGCCCCTCTCCCCTGTTTGCTCTTCCTTCTCTAAAATGAAATTAAAAAAATTTGTTTTAAGATAATGGTCAATAAATATGTTCAAAATCTTTCCGTGTTTTGTTCTTATGATATTTTAGAGATAGCTTTTAAATCAAATTTCTATTTCTTTCTGCTCTTGCTTTTGCTGTGTATGTGTGTGTATGTGTGTTTGTGGATAGAGACAGATAGAGGGGACATTGATGAATTTATCATGAAAGAGATAGAGAACTAAATGTAATGCTTATTACCCAAAATATACATTTAGTTTGTTTCAGTTTTAAATTATACAATATTTGGGAAACATTTCTTCCTTTCCTTAACTCTGTTATTTATCATTTAATTGAACAAATACTGAATGTTTAACTGTCTGCATGGGTCTGTCACAGACACTCTGAATATAAAGATTAGTATGGAAGTCTGTATCACTGGGAAAGCAAGCATATAAACAAAAGATGATACTATAATGTTATAAATCCACTAAGAGAGAGATACCACAATAATATTGATATATAGCAATAATATATACATTTGAACATTTTGTATGCAGGAAATATGGAAAAAAGCAATGGTAAGTATTCCATGATATTTGGAAAATAGAAAAATTAAAAATTTGGAAGTGAAACTTCATTGTTTATCCTCAAGGGTCATATATCAGAAAGCTATGTTTTGTAGAGATGACTAAAATATAGTTTGGCAGATAATTGTTTAGTTAAGATCGTTAATTATTAATTCTCAGGTCTTTGTACAGCTTCATCAATCTGTATAGTCCTTTGTCTGTTCAAAGAGTACACTCTGTGGGCAGACACTTTGCCCACAGAGTGTACTCTTTGAACAAAGGACTGGACAGATTTATGAACAAAGGACTGGACAGATTGATGAAGGTGTACAAAGACCTGAGAAGTAATAAATATAGATATTTATCTGGGTAAGTATGGTTTCTATAAAAAAATATTACTTTTAGTTCACCAACTAGTGACTGCCATTCTAATCCACATTTTTTTTTTTGAGCTTGATCATAGTGTGTTATTCTATCATATATTGTTCAAAAGAGGAGGAACTATCCACTGGTTACATGGACTAGAGATAAGAGGTTAAGTTTTGCTGATTTTAATAGCATTTATGTCTTTATTACATATATTTTATATTAGTGACACAGTATTTGTTAAATGAAGGATCATTTACTATTATCATTTTATGTGATCTATTTTAATTTCTGTGTAACACTATTCATGACTAGTACTAGAATTGAACTGGATGACACCAGAAGTAATTTGTATGAGTAAGTATAAGTAAGCCTTCTGTTAGCAAATATCAAAGTATCCTACTCCTACCATGGAACTTGGGATTGGAGAACAATGATTTAAATCCCAAGTCTTCAGAATGTGGCATCAGATAAGTCATTTTACTTCTCTTAAACTGAGTTTTATACATTTTACAGTGGAGATAATAATGTTTGTTTCACTCTATTGTGATGAGAATTTTTAAAAGATTATGTATAAAAAGGCACATTTTAAACTGCAAAGCACTATATACTTGTTGTGGATAAATATCATGTTATATCATTGTTTAGGATCATGGTCCACTGAGAGCCACTCTGTAGAAATGGGATCAATAGGTAATGATGACAGTGGGGGGAAAAATGGACAAAGGAAGAGAGAAGAGAAAATAATAGAATCATTTTTACATTAGTTTTTGTTTTCTGGGACTGAAATCTGATTTAACTTTCAAAAATCAAGTTAAAAAACAATGTAATTTACACAATAACAAAAAAAAGTAGATAAAACCATCTCAACAGATAAAGAAAAGGCATTTGACAAAATTCAACATATTTCATGATAAAATCTCTCAGCAAATTAGGAATAGAAGTGAATTTCTTCAATCTGATAGAAAGCATTTACAGAAAATTTACCATAGACGTTATATATAATTCTGAAACATTGAAAGTTTTCCATTTCAGATAGAGACCAAGGTAAAGATAGCTATTATCACCATTTCTATTTAATATATCACCACATGGGGCTCCTGGGTGGCTCAGTGGGTTGAGCAGCCAACTTCGGCTCAGGTCATGATCTTGCGGTCCATGAGTTTGAGCCCCGCATCGGGCTCTGTGCTGACAGCTCAGAGCCTGGAGCCTGTTTCAGATTCTGTGTCTCCCTCTCTCTGACCCTCCCCAGTTCATGTTTTGTCTCTCTCTGTCTCAAAAATAAATAAATGTTAAAAAAAATTAAAAAAAAAATATATCACCCAATGTCCGAGCTGGTAAAGTTTAAATAATAAATAGGAAGATAAATAAATGAATATTTGAATAATAAGTAACAGTATAAAAATTCAAAGACAGAAGCAAAGCTTGTATTAGTTTCAGATGATATGATCATGTTCATAGAAATCACAGAGAATTTATAGCTACTATTAAAATTAATTAAAAAGTTTAAAGGAGTTTCTGAGAACATTAATACACCAAAATCAATTATATTATGTATCATAGTAAAAGGCTAAATATTATATTTTAAAAAGTTTGCCATAATTTAATAAAAATATACAAAGAACTTGGGATAAATCTAGCAAAAGATAAATAACATTTTTCAAATACAGACTGTAGAAACATAGTATAGCTGTTGAATATTAATTCATGTTCAGAAATCAGAAAAAAAACATGTTCAATATATAAAATTTCCCCCAGCTTATCTATATGTTCTATGAAATCCCAAATCAATATACCAGCAGTAGTTTGAGACTTCAAATAATTTTTCTAATATTTACATATTAGAAAGATATGAAATTACTTGAAAAACACAACGTGGGTGGATAGCTCACTGTGTATTAAAATATATTACAGAACATTATTCAGTTGTGTAGTATTAATACAAGGATAAATAAATAAATAAATAAATACAATAGAGCTTCCTACATAACCGAGTATATGGGGGTGCTTGATTTATGACAAAACTAGCCCTAAAGAGCAGTAAGTGAAGGAAAGTCTTTTCAATAAGTGTTATTGCCATATTGGATATGACATATGGATACATTTACATGGTATAAAATGTGAAAAATAAGACAAAATAATTTTGACCTCTATCATGCTATGCACAAAAGATCAATCACAGGTATAGTTCGTAACTTAAAGTATGAAAAACACAATTACGAAGCTTTCAGAAAATAATATCAGAAAATATCTTTCTGACCTTGGGAAAATACTGTTAAGAAATGTAAATATATAAATCATTGCTACATAAAACAATGAGGATGAAACTCACCAAAATAATTTTGAGTGAAAAATCCAGACATAAAGTATAAACATTTTTACCTGAAGTTCACCATATGTCAAACTTAAAGTGTTTTGTACACTTAAGTGTTCAAATTTTAAAGAAAGCAAAGAAATCATTATCATAAAGCTAGGATAGTGATGAACTCCAGGTATGATGGAGAGAATATTCTATTTATTGACCTAAGTGATGATTATGTAGGTGTTCACTGTAAGTAATTTTTAAGTTATATACTTTTTTACACATTTGAAGAAAAAAGGTTGAGGGGCGCCTGGGTAGCTCAGTCGGTTGAGCCTCTGACTTCGGCTCAGGTCATTATCTCGCGGTCTGTGAGTTCGAGCCCCGCTGTCAGGCTTTGCGCTGGTAGCTTGGAGCCTGGAGCCTGCTTCAGAATCTGTGTCTCCCTCTGTCTCTGCCCCTCCCCCACTTACACTCCTGTCTGTCTCTCAAAATAAATAAACTTAAAACCAAATTTAAAAAAAAGAGAAAAACGTTTGAAAAGAAAGTTAAGTGAGAATTTAGTAAGGTTCATGCAGAGCTTACCCATAAATGCTGTTTAATCCTGTACTAGTCTAAGAAAAGCAGAACATAGTTGTTTATATTACCCAGTCTCTCTCAGCTAGTGTGTTCAGTTAGAGGTATAGTATAGCTCTAACCATAAATTATGTCTGTTGTTTGCAACACTCCTTGTGTCATATTCCTGGGGTAGTTGCCACATTTTATAAAATAATATATAATATTATATGTTGCACATGCCATATCCTATAATACATATTATTATATGTACATTACTGTATATGTGTTGATATGTAATATAATCACCCAATGAAATACTAAAAATTAATGAAAATTAATTAAATGCTCTTGTAAAAAATAATGTGAATGAATCTTAGAATTATAGTATACTGAGGAAAAAGCAAATTACATAAGATTACAATATTCTTTTATAAAACTCATACGAAGCAAAACTAGACAATATAATTTGTATATATACACACACTATACCTATAAATATACACATATATAAAACTAAAAACTGATTTAAAAATATCTAAAGAATGACTGCAGAATACAGGCCAGTTGCTACTTTCATAATGGAAAATTAAGAGAATGGGATAAAAAGCCCACAGGGAAAAAGGCAGAGATTTTGAGGATATTCTAGTTCTTGGGCAGATGGTGGATTTGTAGGTATTTTCTGCTACAGTACTTCATAGATTACATGCAATTATTGTAATGCATAAATTACAAATTTTATATATTTACATTCATGTACAAATTTAGATATTTACATAAATTACATTTACATATACTTACATAATTTACATAATTTCTTACCATGTAAGAAGGAAGTTTGCCTGTATTAAATGTTTTGTGTTGAAAGTTAAAAAAATCAGCAAAACTAACACTGTATTGCTTAGTGATAGGCACTACATAGCAACAAGGACGCTCTTCCATCTACAAATTAGAGTTCTGTCATGTCAATTCTCATCAGTATCAGTGAGCATTACATATATGGCGCAATAAAATCACTGGCACCAGTATAATACCTAATGAAGCCATTTATCATTGTGGAAACAATGCATAGTTAAGTGCCAAATTGCTTATTTAATGCTGAGAAAATGGACAGCAACATTTTTGTTAAGTAGCTGTTGTTAGTGAGCTGAATTTAGACAATTGTACACAAAACAGGCAGACATACCAGAATGATATGCAGTGGCTTTATAATATAAAGAAGTCATGTTTTTCTGATATTGGAAAACAAAACTGTACTGCAGCTTGTTATACAGAAATCGGATATGCCTTTTTTAAGGTACCACAGGTATTGATTTTCCTACCTTACAACAGTCTTTAACAGTGTGTCCTATAAGCTTTTATTAAAGTTGCTAACCAAATGAGCATTTTTCTTTCTCCAAGTTTTCTATTGGAAGAGGCCACTTGGTGACTGACCTCTTTAGCAAAACTCACACACATGAAACAAAATCCTCCTAGCAAAATCCTTTAAAAGGCCCAATAAACAATTTCAAAATTAATTATTGAAAAATCAACTTGCTCTTAACACACACACACAAATCATCCTGTAAATATTGAGTGCTTTCACACTGTTTGTGGAGTATGTGGATATAATTCCACACAATAATAAATAATCATTTGCTCATTTGATCAACCTTAATGATATCTCAGCATCCATTAATGGAAAAAAATGGAGATTATAGTACTGGTTTATTTTAAAACATTAACATTTATTAAGGAATACCATATAGAAGAATTTAAAGGAACAAAATATGGAGAAATATTTCATCACAATAGACTTTAAAGGAATCCAAGTTAAAATAATATGGTATCATTTTTTCTATGGTATTAGAAAAACTATAAGATGATGTATCTATGATTGCTGTGGGTCTATAAATTGGTGTTCTATGCATTGCTTGTAGCTATGTAGCTTGAAGCCATAATTTTGGAAAAAGTTTAGAACTCAAAAAATTCATAATTTTAGTCTATCTTAAGGAACCAATCCCAAATGTAAACAAAACACAGTCATAGGGAAATTCACCATTTTAATGATTATAACGTAAAAAAACAAAATAGAAATTATCTAGATGACCTGAAATGGAGAAATATATAAAATGTAGTATATCCATACTGTCTGGAATATAATGAGAGCACTATGGTAATAAAGCATGATGTAGAAGCATATAAATATTCATTGTAAGTCAAATTTTTAATTTACAGAAGGCAAGTTTTAAGAAATTATATTTATAATTAGGTAAAATGAATATGTAAAAAACAAGTTAGATAGAAGTAAGGCAAAATTCATCTAAATAGTGTTTGTGTAACTAGTATGTATTTTTTCTTATTCTTACAACTTCTTTAATATTATTGAATTACCTTTATATGAATTTCTTTAAAAAGTTATTGAAAATGGATTACAAGCATGTTCTCTATAAGTTGAGCTTTAATAAGATGCCCATTTATTGCATCAAATTAAAAAGAGTGAAGGTATTAAACTATTTGTAATTTCCTGTTTCTCAAAGAATATTCCCTTGTCATTGCATTTTTACCTACAGTATTGAAAAATATAATGAAATGTATTGTCTCGATTTTAATCAGTGACTAGAATGAATTTCACTGATAGTTAATACCTACTATGTGAATATGTTCACAAAAGAAATTTGAAGACACAGGCTACTTAATAAATCAGTACTTAATAAAACAGTACTTAATAAATCATTAAGACCAAAGAAAAGCAAGAAGGCAACTAGATGGAATACATGGAACCTCTTCAGACAGCTGTGTCAAGAACAAGAGTGGGCCTTTGCCATCAATGCAGTAAATTTACAAGCACTTGGCCTTACCCCTCAAAGACAACAACTGCAGTTTGCTCATCTTTGTAGTCACAGCCCCTGGCAGAGTGACTGGCATAGAGTAAGCATTCATAAATATTTGTTGAGTAAAGGTATACCCAAATAGCTGAAAACTAAATAAGTAATAAAACACTTGTATTTTTCAGATTTTTTAATTTAACAGACCAGTAAGCTTTCAACAAACATTTCCAGTTTGCCTGTTGTCCCAGTGTAATTACTACTTGAGATTCCTTTCTCTCCCAAATGTGTCCTCACTGAGTCATAGACTATACTGGATGTTAAGCCTATCTGGAAACAGGCAGTGAGGCAATCACAGCTTTTTTGATAAACACTGAAGTCTCCATACAGTCCTGTCAATGAAAAGCTTGAGGGTAAACTGTTGTGGGTGGCATATTATATTTGTCTTAAAAAAATAATTCTGGAGGCAGCACAGAAGATGAATTGTAGTGAGGGGAAAGTTGCTAGGGACTGTAGTTGGTGGGATAATCCAATTACCTCAATAGGGATTTTCAGGGTCCTGGGTTACAGAAAAGGGACCATATTTAACTAGTTTACTTTTTGCCTCATGCATTTCATCAATTTTTGCAAAACCAAAGATTTCTGGTTCTTGGCTGACTATACTTAACAGTACATATTTTTAAATGTCTGCTGTTAAAAAGCAGTATGTATGAACATATTTATATATATGTTCAATACTGTTTTTTTACATATAAAATTATAATTTTGGAAACTTTATTAGATGAGAAAAACTGATTCTAATTACTTTTCTCATTCTCTTCATGGCCTTTAAAACTTCTTTTATAACAGCTAAATGAAGAGCAATAGTAAAACCATATTCAAAAGCTTTAGCAAGAAGGCAGTCATAATTTCACTTCTAGTAAACGTAAATTTTTGAATGATGATTTTACATGTGGAGGACTAGGGTAAAATCATATCATAGCCATTTAATAGAAAAGTTCAATTAGTTCAATTAGAAAATTCTCTTTTTAGATCAGTTTAGTCTGGGGCATTATTCAGTAGAACACTTGCAAATAGGGAAGGCTCCCTGCCAATGGGCAGGCTACCTCCTCTGAAATAAGTCAGGCTAAACTGTATGTGTTGCCAAAATTATTCATTCTATACACACATTAGGTAGAAGACGTAAGAGGAGAAATTCTAGACAACTATAGGTAAGAGTGGAATCCTCCATAACATATGGAATACTTACTATTTATGTTGCTTAAATAGGTTACATATATAGCAGGTATGTATACATATGCACACACCACTTTATATATTTCATTGTAAAATATGGCTCAAAATAAACGACGTGTAGAGACTTCTAATTAAATCACATAGAAGGAAAATCTGGAATATATGCTTAGAAACTTTAAATAATCCACATACTTCCATAAAATCTTTTAAAGTTTGTAGCCACCTTTGTAATTAGGCATCATGGGAGAAAGTCTTTTTCAAGTATATCCCATTACAGTTTTTCCTTTTAAAGGAAGTACTGAACAGCAGCTGTAACTCTCTCCTGCCTCTTGGAGCCTACACGTTGGGGCAGGAGACCAAGGGAGAACCCTTACAAAATACTCAGATCTCAAATTTGCCTGGCACAAAATAGAATGAAAATGATAACGTTGTGAGTCTCTCTCTCTTTTTTTTTTTTTCTCTCCCTCTCTCTCAGATTTCCAATTGAATCCAAGTGCCTGTTTAACTCCATCAGGAAAGAGAGCGAAGGCATCCTACAGTAACATACTGTATATCAGTGCAGAATTTCACTCTGAGGCATACTTTTTATTTGCTTAATGGCTCCACAATGTATTCCTCTGTCCCTGCTGTGCATAGCGGTTTGGGAAAACAACATATACATTGTATATTGACTGCTTTGGAAATTCCCTAGATTAGGAGAATTTGTTGTTCCTTGCTCTGCAGCAAAATAAGTGTTAAGTTTTCAGGTTTAGTATTCTCCTGGGATGGGATGATTGTGAAAAGTTAGTATTTATTCTCTTTCCTCCCAATCTCTGAATATGGATACCTTTTCCCTCTAAGAAGCCTAGATTTAATAGACTACAAAAAAGATAGGAAAATTTATTTGTCTTTATACACAAACGGATAAACACATACACACAACAAAAGAAACCAGAAAACAAAATAACAAAAAAAAAGAAAACACAAATCATTTCAAGAAATATTTCAAATGTTACTCATTCAACAACATCTTTTGAGTATACAAGCATACAAGTATACAAGATGCTCTGTATCAAGCATCGTACTAACTCAGAGATCATGTCCCACCATCGCTCACAAAAAAACTTGTTCATGTGAATTCTCAGGTGGGTAGCTGGGTAGAATTACCTCCGAAACGATTTCCTCTTTCTCTGCTATTGCTATCTTCTCGGTCTTTGGAATTAAGATACTGCTTAACTTTCAGTTGAATCTTTTGCAAACTTTTGATGCAAAGGCAGTTGTGGTCCAGGTTAAGTCAACCAAAAACTTGGTACTATACATGTCCGTACTTAGCAAAGTTGCTGGTTCCTAGGAGTTAATAAAAAAAAAAATGTGGATGTTCTTATTTCCAGTGACTTCTTTCCACTGTGGTCAACTAGAAAAGAAAAAAAGAAAGATCAAGCCTTAGGAGGAAATCCAGGTGTCACTCCAGAATTTTCTATAATTAAGGAGCTTATGAAAGTTGGGGAAGCAACTGCCTTCTAAAAGACAGTTCCTTGTGTTTCAAAAACACATGTACGTTTGTAACAGGGATCATAATCTCAGATGCTCATAAAGACCAAGTTAGTCACCTGGAAATGAGTGGAAAAGGAGTATGTGAGAGTTGCAGAGCACATAGGATCTGTCTAGAAAGCAGCTGCCATTTGCCTCTAGGAGATTGTAGCTATGACAAGCAGAATGAAGAAGTCTACATCCTAATTCCTAGGAAACTCTGAGTATATTTTATTATATAGTAAAGGACAATTAAAGTAGTAAATGTAAATAAGGTTGGTAATCAGCTGATCTTAAAAGAAGGAGGTTGACCTAGACTACCCAGGGTAGTCCAGTGTAACCCAAGCATCCTTGAATGTGGAAGAGGGTAGAAGAAAAGTCAGTGTCACAGTAATGTGAACAAGACCCCTCTGGACTTGACGGGCTTTGAAGATGCGTAAGAGTTCAAGCAGTTTCTAGAAGTAGTTAGAAAAAGCAAAAATGCAGACTCTTCCTTAGAGCCTACAGAAAGGAATGCCACCTGTGACAGCTTGATTTTAACCCAGTGAGACCCATTTCAAATTTCAGACCTACAGAACTGTGACGTAATAAATGTGTTGTTCTAAGCTACTAAGTTTCTAGTAAGAATACAGTGGTAATACAAAATTAATAAAATATCCGTGTGCACTCCAGTGTTGGTCTTAAAAGATCTAATTTTTATTTTTATTTTTTTTTTAATTTTTTTTTTCAACGTTTTTATTTTAGGGACAGAGAGAGACAGAGCATGAACGGGGGAGGGGCAGAGAGAGAGGGAGACACAGAATCGGAAACAGGCTCCAGGCTCCGAGCCATCAGCCCAGAGCCCGACGCGGGGCTCGAACTCACGGACCGCAAGATCGTGACCTGGCTGAAGTCGGACGCTTAACCGACTGCACCACCCAGGCACCCCAAAAGATCTAATTTTTAAAAAGAAGCTTGAGGGGCAGCTAGGTGGCTCAGTTGATTAAGCATCCACTTGGACTCAGATCATGATCTCATGGCTCATGAGTTCGAGCATGGCATCAGGCTCTGTGCTGACAGCTCAGAGACTGGAGCCTGCTTTGGATTCTGTGTCTCGTTCTCTCTCTGCTCCTCCCCAACTTGTGTGCTCTCTCTCTCTCTCTCTCTCTCTCCCTCCCTCTCTCTCTATCAAAAATGAATAAACATTAAAAAAGTATAAGAAGAAGCTTGAGATACAGATTCTTATATGAAAGCTCGTGGATTTTTAACCTTGACAGTTAATTCAAATATTATCATTAGTTTTTCAGCTGTGTAGGAAAATGAGAGATGCAGTGTTCTGTTAGTTTGTAATTTCTAGTACATATAATTTGGTATCTGTTGCTACAGATAGAAACATGATCCACTACACAACAAATGGCAAAGAATGAAGTTGAAGAAAATCACACAGTCAATATCCATCAGCCAAATACTACCAGGAACCCACCTGTAGTCAAATAAAGTGGGACTTTTTCCTTAGTGCACTAAAGGAGATTACACACAATGGGGGACAATGGGGCTTCTTAGTATGAGTAAGAGGAGCTTATTAAAGGCTTGTGTTAAGTGATTTTGGAGAGAGGTTAAGAAATGTGTGGTCTGTGCTCATGTGGGATCCCAGAAACTTGGGATCATTTGGTGATAATGACCCTACCAAATGGAATATGGAGGAATGCTTAGTACCCATTACTAAGTAGTAATACAGATTAAGTATTTATAAGTTAATATTAAATAAGCTTGAATTCTCTCTTAGTTTAGCATTGTCTTAAGATAATCTGTCTTACATAAAGTTCAAAAATTAATATTTTTACAAAAGTCAATTATCTTAGAAAATTCTCATAAGACCTCACACTTTATTTGAGTTGATTATAAAACACCTTCAGATAAAGCAAAATGTGCATAAGTCTTCTGATCAGTCTTCCCATATGGAGGGTGTTCTGCACATTGTGTAGGTGGTTAGAGGAACAGTAGTTCAGGTGTTCATGGTCAAGGGATGAAAGTGACTGACTCCATTTTAATTCACTTCTAAATGCTGTGAATTTGATAAATATTATCCACTGAATACCATATAAGATACTGAGGATACAATATGTGATGGCGTATAGAACAATTAAATTCAAGCAAAAGGGATACAAAGGTCTATTAAAGTGATGATTTTGAGGTAAAAACTTGTGGGAAAAAGCACTGATTTAATACCTTTTTTGGTAAAGTTTATTTATTTATTTTGAGAGAAAGAGAGCAGGGGAGGGGCAGAGAGAAAATCCCAAGCAGGCTCAGCCCTGTCGACTGAGAGCCTGACTTGGGGTTTGAGTCAAGTCACTAACCAACTGAGCCATCCAGGCATCCCTAATTTAATACTTTTGATAGTTAATGTTATGTGTTGGCTTGGTTTAGCCAGGGTGCCCAGATTATTTGATCAAACATTGTTCTGGATGTTTCTGTAAGGGTGTTTATTTTGTTTTGTTTTGTTGTTGTTTGGTGTGGAATTAAGATTTAAATTGGTGAACTTTAAGTAAAGCAGATTTCCCTCCACAATGTTAGTGGGCCTCATCCACTCAGCTGAAGACCTTAAAAGAACAAAGACTGACCCTCCCCCTGGGCAAGAAGGAATTCTGCCAGCTCATGGCATTCTATTTGAATTGCAACATGATTTTTCCCTGGGTCTCCAGCCTGCCACTTATAGCCTACCATGCACATTTTGGACTTGCGGCCTTCATAATCCTGTGAGTCATTCCCTTAATGTAAATCTCTTTATACATATATACACACATATATATTTCCTACTCATTCTGATGCTCTGGAGAACTCTAATGCAATGCTCAATATTAAGTCTATGTATATGAAGGCTTGCCTATCTGAAGACTTTTCACTTGATTAGTTTTTATCAGTGACCCCCTTCCTTTGGCACTTTTTACACACACTCACCCACTGTACAATTGCACTGTTAATCTCCTGTTTCAGCTTCTATTCAAGGTGATGACTCTCCTTTTGGAATGAACAGTAATTTGAGAATTCAGAGATCTGCCTCTATTTCCACCTTTCTATTTGCACCCACTACCACCTTGCTTGTGAAGCACCTACTTTTTTGGTGTAAATAAAAAGAACTCTGTCACTTTTAATATTTCAATTTCAAAAAGTACACATTAAAATTTAGTTTTTCACATGTGCAAAAAATTCCATTCTGCCAGAATAGTATAATGTGTGGGTCAATTTCATTCATTATGCTAGGCACTCAGTGGGATGATTTTACTCTGGAAATTCAAGCCCTTCAAATCTCAGAAATTACCCCATATGTTTCCAATGTTACTTAAACACTTTTTTTCCATCAGCATCCCTCTCATTTGAGATACCAGAGAAGAACCTTATATTGAACCTCCTGGATTGGTCTTCTAATTCTCTACACTTTTTTTTTTTCCTATTTACTATCTCTTTTTCTCTTTGCTCCTTTTTTTTCCTCAAGATTTTCTCAAATTTATCTTCCAATATTTCTGTTGAATTTTTCATTTTTACTCTAAATTTTTTATTTTCAATTTTTTTAATTGCTGTTCTCTAGTTTATCTAGAGATTCTTTTTTTTAAAATCATTTTATGGCTTCAGTATCTTCTTATGTCTTTGAGAGTCCTAATATAGTTTTATTTTATTTTTTCCCTCAATATTCTATATTCTCTAAGTTCTTTCTTTTCATTTTCTGTGTTGTCCCCATCTGGACTCATAAAACAATAATATTAATTTGTGACTTTGATATAATGCTTACTAAGACCTTCTTTTCTGTTTACTCATTAACTTCACACAACTCTATGAGGTAGTAAGTTTATAACCTTCATTTTAGAGATAAGGAAAATTTGGTATATTTCTCAAGATACCATGTAGTTAGTGGTGAAATTGTGATTTTAATCCAGGCAGTCTAGGTCTGAAATCTAGAGTCTTATTATCTGTCATATGAGAGGTACTACATAGCAGGGACTACATCAAGAAGGAGTAACTGAAATTCTTTTTGGAATCCCTGGGTGTGTTGGTAGGGTTTGTCAATTTGAGCTTCCCTGTAGGATCATCTGAGGAGGACCATTTGTTTGAAAACCCACATGCCAATGTCTTTAGGTCTTTTCTCTGGAGCTAGAAAACTCTAATTAAATATCCTGCCTCTGTTGTAAAACACTGGCTCTGTCCATGTTCTGGGAGCTGAGAGAGCAAAGAGAAGAGGGTAAGTTCACATTCAGCATTCTTTTGGTAAAACCGAGGGTCTCATAAGTGGAGGTCACCAAACAAAGTTTGAGACCCAGGTAGTGAAACAAAATTTGGTGACCTTACACACCATTTCTTTTTTTCCTTCTTACCAAGATTCTGTCTATTGCACCTTCCCTCCCTGCGTTGTGATCTCAACTCATTTTGACAGGGCTTCAGTCTCACAACTCCTTTGAAATTTTTCTTCTCAAGGTCATTAGAACATTACTGATGTCCACCATACCTTTTTTCTTATCTCCTCTGCTCTCACTCATTTTTGACATAGCTGAAAATTCCTTTGCCCTTGCAACTTATATTTTTCCCCTGTGACACCACATTTTCCTTATTTTCTTCTGTATTTAGAAAACTTTATATATTAGTCATGTTTTTTATTTTATGTTTTATAATACTTTGACATCTTAGGATTTTCTGATCCTAAGAGAGGCTGCTCCTCTAAGGTAGCAAATCCCTAAAGACAGCAAATGACTGTTCTGTGAGTGCTCCTTTCTTTCTTTTTACTTTTTTATTTTTTTTTTTAACATATATTTATTATTGAGAGACAGAGAGAGACAGAGCATGAGCACGGTAGGGGCAGAGAGAGGGGGAGACACAGAATCCAAAGTAGGCTCCAGGCTCTGAGCTGTCATCACAGAGCCTGACAGGGGGTTCGAACTCACAAACCACAAGATCATGACCTGAGCCAAAGTTGGACACTTAACCAACCGAGCCACCCAGGTGCTCCAGTGAGTGCTCCTTTCAACCAATCCAAAGCTCTTACCCCACCAACCAGTTCAGGCTCCCACAGGGCTCTTACACTCAAGTCTAATATCCTCTGCCCCATTACCCCAGGTCAGGTACCAGACAACTAGGGAAACCTTTATACCCAGAGTCTGCACAGATTATTCCAACTAACCATGTTAAGCCTGCTTACCTTGACTCATTCCTTTCTTCCAGAAAAACCCACATGCTTTAGCTCACCCTTTCCTTCACTCTCTCTACCCTCTGACCAACCTTGCTTCTTCCCCTTGTGGCTCTGCATGGTTGCTGTGCCTCCGGTTTCTAGGGATTTGTAAATCTTCCTTCATGAGAGCCATTTCTGTGACTGCATGTCTTACCATACCGAAAACAAATCCTGGTACATATTACTTTCTTGCTCTCTTTATATTTTAAAGAGAAAGAGAGAGAGTGCACAAATGGGGAGGGGCAGAGGGAGAGAGAATCCTAAGCAGGCTCCATGCTCAGCACGGAGACTGACGTCGGGTTTGACCCTGGGATCATGACCTGAGCTGAAATCAAGAGTCAGTCATGACCTGAGCCAAAATCAAGAGTCAGACACTCAAACTACTGAGTCACCCAGTTGCCCCCAAATCTTGGTACATTTTTAAACATCTGCTCAAGCAACAAATGTTGGCATGGCCTCAAGTTTCCTCCTGACACTTTATCTCTTCTCCCTCACCCAGTGAGTTCCATATATCTGCCTCTTTGCTCTAGATTTCTCCAAATGTTTTTCTCCATTCTAGATTTCCCCCCACAGCTTATTGTTTAACAATTATTTAATTAACAATTTCATTTGAAATTCTAATAGGAATTTGAGATATAACATGGCTGAAAATTTCTGATTTTCCCTGAACTATACTCTTCTTCCAAAGTTTTGTTAGTAAATTTTACATTTAGTTGGTCAACCCCAAACCTTGCCATTATTCCAGAACATTTTCATTTCTTCACCCCTCAGTCTTCTCCATTTTGACTGTCACCACTCTAGTTTAGCATCATGCCTCTCTATACTATTGCAGTAGCAGCCAGAGTGATCTTGTAATTCATACCATGGTACTGACCTGCTTCTAAATGTACATCATACATTAAAGACAATAAAGATAAGCCAAGTTGTATGCCAGTGCCTAGCCTTTGGTTTTCCATTAGCTAGTTTTGCCTACTACTCTTTCTTTCTAATAAAAACATATTGAGTTCTAGCCACAAAGGCTTTCGCTGCTATACACACATGCCATACCAATCCAGCTTGCTGCTTTGACTGTAGATACTCCTTGTAAAGATTTATGTGGCTTTTTCCTCTTGATCAGGCAGATCTTAGCCTAATGTAAGCCCTTTAAGAGTCTCTCCTCTGACACTTTGTTTTGTTTTCTTTATATCACTTGTTATTTTCAGAAATTATTTCACTTATTTTCTTGACCAGTATCCATGGAACTCAATATAATGTAAGTCACTTGTGAAATGAGACTTTATTTTAAGCCTTCCTTTTATCTCCATTATATAGAACATCCCATAGTATGTCCTTAATAAATTTTTGGAGACTGAATGAATAAACTCTAAATATACTTATCCAGTGTTGGGGGCATCTGAGTGACTCAGTCAGTTAAGCATCTGACTTTGGCTCAGGTCATGATCTCATGGTTTGTGGGTTCAAGCCCTGTGTTGGGCTCTGTGCTGAAAGCTCAGAGCCTGGAGCCTGCCTCAGAATCTGTATCTCCCTCTCTCTCTGCCCCTCTCTGCTTATACTCTGTGTGTCTCTCTCTTTCAAAAATAATATTTAAAACAATTAAAATAATAATAAATACATGTATCTAGTTTCAAATATAACCAGATTTCAATAAATTTAAACCTTGAATTGTGTATGCATTTTAGTTTGGCTTATCTATTGAAACTGAAGTATCCTTTTAATGCTTATGCCTTGTCTAACAATTTTAGTATACTGGCATTTTCTGACATTTGAAAATTCCTTTTCAATTTCCTCAAATTCATTCAATCCTGAAACAGAAAGCCCAGTATATTTGTTTTATGATTCTGTGATTCCTTTCTTATTCACTGAACCATGTTTCTCTCATACCATGCTTGTCTTTTGAATATGACAGTTGTAGGGAGATAGTGGATGTTTTAGAAAATCATAATCAGTAGTGGATATTTAAAACATGTCCATTAATGTTACAAACCAGTGAATGTAGAATGCAGAACATGAGCACAGAAAGTTTTAACAGTGGTTTTTCAAATTCTAATCTTTTAAATTAATGTTTTCTTCCAGTGTCAGTTTAGAAGGACTGATATTAAGACTGATATCTTTGTAATGTCTTCAAGGCAGTTTCTTTCCTTAAAGCATTTTGGGTTACAGGATGAAAATAAAATACTTACTATTTGTATCATAATAGAACTAATGTGTGTATATTATTTAACCTATATTTAAAAGGGTAAGTATTAATTTGATTGTATAGTTATAGAACCTCCAAGTATTATAGAACTCCAAGTAGTTCTATACTTGGTATAGATTATAGAACCTCCAAGTATTTAGACACGTAAGGAGAGAGAAGGAGCTATTCTGCAGTATAACAAAGTTTAGGGGACAATAGCATTTTGGGAAATTAGATGGCTTCTCCAATTTGCAAAGCAATTTGAAATCTGAGTGCCACCTGGTGGCCATTCCGGCTCCATGAAGGGTGATGAGGCAGATACAGTTGGTACTAAAAGACCCTAACTTCATTTTTATGTATGTATGTATGTATGTATGTATGCATGTATGCTTAAAGAAATTATGGCATCCATAATTTAGCTTATTGTTTAATTACTGTCTGTAAAATACAAATATAGAGCACTTGCAACCTAGAAAAAGAAATTGTGGTAAAAAAATATTATAACTATACCACTTTCTCAGTTTTGCTATCCTTCCTAACACGTTTTATCATTTACCACAAATGTTAAATACAACTCAAATGCTAAGAAATACAATGCTATAAGAGACTCTTAAAAACTGAGAACAAACTGAGGGTTGATGGGGGGTGGGGGGGGGAGGGTGGGTGATGGGTATTGAGGAGGGCACCTTTTGGGATGAGCACTGGGTGTTGTATGGAAACCAATTTGACAATAAACTTCATATATTGAAAAAAATGAAATACAATGCTAAATATTCAACAAGACGATCTATGTGCAAACTGCTTTCTGCAGTAGTTCCTAAATGTTGGATCACAACTTTATATTCTTTTTAAAATGGTCACATTCTAAAGGGTTATGGTTCTGAAAAGAGCCTCTGAGCCTAAAAGATATTAAACTAGAAAAGAGTGAAACATTAATTGTGAACACTTACACAGCACTTACAGTGTGATTGCCACTGTTCGAAGCACTAAGCATATATAGCTGTAATTAATCCTGTCAAATTGCCTAATGATGTAGGTATATTAATAAGCCCATTTTGTAGATGAATATACTGAGGACCCAGTGAGGTTAAATACATTGCCTAAGACACACAGTGAATGCATGTTAGAGAGAGGTTTATGAATTCCCACAGTATAATCCTAATGCCAAGCTATAGACCAGTACATTATGGTGCCTTTAAATTCCCTACCTTTCTTCTTTCCCTCCTTTCCTGCTTCATTCACTCAGTCACCACTCACTCTGTTCATTTACCAGGAAGTAAGGATTAGTCTGGAAAGGAGGACCTTGAAATTTTCCCCATTCATTGACAGATCCAGAAGTGAACAGATTCTAATGAACCCAGCTATAGAATTAATTATCTAATACAGTACCTTCACTTGTGAATAATTGCATTTTATCAGAAAATTCTTAGTACTAAGTTTCTAATATTTTTAATTAAATGCATTTAGCAATCTGATTGTGTATAGGAATTATCTGTGGATCAACCATCTGTGGATTGCTGTTTGTATGGTATGAGCTCTTAAAGAGAAATGCAGTAACTTAATTTGAAATAGTTTTCCCAGTGTACTGTCCTGTAGAGCTCGTTCCTCAATGTGTGCTTGTTGATATTGATGTCAAAGCTTCTATTAATTATCTTTCAAAATTCATCAGTGATTCCCCCACCAAGGGTGATGCACTAAAATTCCATTTAGGAAATAACTGCCTAGATGTAACAGACTCTATTAGATCTGAGTTGGAAATCTCTCCAGGAGACTTGAGGATAGATATTGCATTTGGGACCTCAGGACTGCTGAGCCTTGGTGACCCTCACAGCCATATAGATGTGTGATGAAAGAGATGATGATTGTATAAATGCATTTGCCCTTTTACGTTACACTGTTTTCTGAAGTTGCAGGCATGGCTGCTGAATGAAAATGTCAGATAGGATCATAAAGCAAGCCTCGGGGTTGTACCAATTCTCTTGACCCAAGTCTTGTAAACCTGTGGTGTATCACCCACGATATACAGAGTATTAAATACTGTAACATAAAGAAACAAGTGCAATATTTATCAGGGACACTATAGTTTCAAGACAAAAGTTTTACCCATTACACTATGAATAAGTCTTATAAAAATTGAGTGTATATTTTACTGAGGTCAGGCCATTACAGTTCAGAGAGTCTATTAGTCTTTTTTCTTACAGATATGACATTTACTCACCAAACAATTCCCCAAATGCCTTTTGGGTGGCATTTTAATTTTAAAGCTCTTCAGAAATAAACTGAAGATATTTTTCTGCTATTAGTCACTAGTCAGGATCTCTCCACACCAAGACTTTTTTCCATCCTTCCTTCCTCCGTTCCTTCCTCTCTTTCTTCTTTTCTTTCTTTTTTGTTCTTTTTTCCTTTCTGGTCAATGTTCATCTCTTAACTTTCACTGGCTAAAATTTCCCCTCATGTTTTTCATTTAGTCTGAATGAACTAATTCCATTTGCTAAACAGAGGAAAGTCAAACATGAAACTAGGCAAAATTTTGGCTTAGAGTCCAAGAGAGCTCATTCAAGGGGGTTGCACAAATTTTTATTTCTCTCCCAAAGCATCTGAAATATCCATCCAGCACTCACAGTAGAAAAATATTATTCTGTACCAAGTACAAGGCTATCCTCAGTATCTTAATTAAGTAAAAATGTGAAAGATCTGACTTTAGAAAATGGACAGCTTCTTGAATAATAAAACCTTTAATAACCTTGCCCCTACTCTCTGTCCTTACTGGGCTGACTTTGACATTCCATATTATATGTCTTCCACATCACTTGTTCAGAGATGTATTCTCAGCTTCTGCACCCCACCCCAATCTGGCCTATTATATAGGGTCTCCCATTTTTAGTGTTTGTAGCATTCGTTATTTTTAAAATTATGTCCCTAGTGTCCATATTTCCCACTAGACTGAAACTTTGTTAAGGCCTGGACTTTGGCTGACATGTATTCATTGTCCTACCCTTATACCTAGTATAATGCCTTATGACATAATAAGGGCTCAAAAAAAATCTGGCTGAATAGATGAGTAAATGAATAGATAAGTGAGTTGACATGGCCACTGGAGAAATTCTTATTTCAATGAGGTTTGTCTTGTTTCCAATCAATAATTTTTTTTCATGAATATGTTCTAATAGTTGGTGCCAAATATAGGCCTTATTTCTGTCTGGGTCTCTCAGTGTTTTTTTCTTTTGCCTCTTTTGAAAACTGCTCTTTGGGGAATTGAAAGATTATTTCTAAAAGATTGTAAATGATGGCTGATAATAATAGAGTGTTGGCTAGATTACAGAAAATATCACTGTCTTACAATGAAGGAATAATAAAATTTTAGGAATGACCTAGCAAAAGGAATCAGTCAACTATGGATCACTGGCCAAATTTACCCAGACACCTGTTTTTATAATAAAGTTTTGGTGAAACCTGGCCATGCCCACTCATGTATTTATGACTGCTATAGCTGCTTTCATGCTACTACAGCATAGTTGAGAAGTTTCAACAGAGGTGTGTGGCCTGCAACCTAAAATATTTACTATCTGGCTGTTTACAGAAAACAGTTTGCTGATCCCTAATAGAAGTTAAGAGAGTTTGGTCTCTTTTAGCTAGCCTTGTAAAAGTCTCTGTTTTCATACCATTTAAATGATTCCTTACCTGCCTTCATAAAAGACTGGCTGTGAATGATGTAAAAAAAATATTAGCTTGCTATTCAGCTTTCAGATAGTTGAATGAAGATAACATCAACAGGGAGGTACAAACTGGGATATTGCACAATCTTCCACACAGCTCATAATTAGTAGGCATTGCAAATGATATGATAGAACTGAATGGGGAACTCTGAAAATCAAATTTAGGATTTTCAGGCAGGCTGTAAACAATTTCAGTAAATACCAAAAAGGGGCTCTGTTGCATGGAATGAAATATGCATGCCTTCAAGGGCTTTGCCAAAATAACCTATACTCTTTTCTTCACTCAGAATATATGACCTGTAATAAAGAACACCCAAGATAGTAGAAGCTGCGAATCCTCTCAAACAACTTTTTATCACTGATAAAGTGATTAGGGATCCTTCTCATCCTTCCTGAGTTTACATCCCTTTGGGTAGAGTCAGGGAGAGAGGTGAGAGGTCTATACTCCTCTGCCATCTATATTTAAAAATTGTTCTAAATGCTATCAATTTTTCAGACAGATCAGATTCAGAGTTGTTTGAAGAATCATCTAGTATCTTTTCTGCCTGAAAAAGATGTCTGCTGTTGCTTTGTACACTGACTAAGAGAACCTCATGGCTCCTTCTCATTATGGTGGTCCATATAACCTTATAAACTATAAGAGGGTACTTATTTTGTTTTGCTTTGATTATACTTTCCTTGTTTTGATGAGTTCGAAGTCTTATACATTTGACCTTTTGCAAAGTATGCTGTAGTATAAACTAAGATGTTGTTTGTATAACCTTTATCTTCTTGGATAGTCATCTTTGAATACAAGTAGAAGTCTTTCAGCTTGTAGTGAGCTTGCTTCAAATATAATAATATTTAAGGGAGTAATTGAAAATAAAAATGATCACAGTTTGTAGCTCAAAGAGCTCTAATTCTGCCTCCAATGTTTGGCCCATCCTACTCTTTATGTAGGATAAAGTTAAGAATAATTAGGGGCGCCTGGGTGGCGCAGTCGGTTAAGCGTCCGACTTCAGCCAGGTCACGATCTCGCGGTCCGGGAGTTTGAACCCCGCGTCAGGCTCTGGGCTGATGGCTCAGAGCCTGGAGCCTGTTTCCGATTCTGTGTCTCCCTCTCTCTCTGCCCCTCCCCCGTTCATGCTCTGTCTCTCTCTGTCCCAAAAATAAATAAACGTTGAAAAAAAATTTTTTTAAAAAAGAATAATTGAATGAATTTGTCATTCAAGTGCATACAAGCAAATGAAAACAAATAAAAGTTCAGATGCTAATGGATGATTATTTGGCACTTAAGTTGAAAACTCCATTCAAAAAAGAATTATTACGGACTGAAAAAAGATAAGAAAGACAAGGAAAAGTGATGGACTGGAAGGAAGAGAACAAGTTTAATTTAACATGAAAAACCAGGGATACTGATGATCTGTAAGGTAGAACGGCTTTTTACAAGGCTGCTTGCAGTGTAAAAGTATGTCTAAAAGTAAGTGAAAGTCAAAGTCAGTGCTATATTACTTATCTAAAGACAGATTAACCCTAAAATCTCTGATATCACAATTATAATAGGCATTTATCATGATTCCTTTTGTAAGAGTAATTTGGAAGAATGTATTGTAGTTGGGAGTCAGTTGTACACAATTCAGGGAATTATGAAGAGAATAAATATATCAACAAATACAGCTTGCATAACTGAGACCAAATATCCAATTGTGTTACTGTAAATGAAGTTTAATTTATTTTATTTCATTATTATAGAAATAATATTCAATATAGTATCTTTAGAAAATTAGGGGTGCCTGGGTGGCTCAGTCGGTTAATTGTCCAACTTTTGATTTCAGCTCAGGTAAGGATCTCACAGTTTATGAGTTCAAGCTCTGTGCTGGGCTCTGTGCTGACAGTGGGGAGCCTGCTTGGGATTCTTTCTCTCTCTCCCTCTCCATGACCCTCCCCTCCTCGCGTTCTCTCTCTCTCAAGATAAATAAACTTAAAAAAAGAAAGTTATATACATATGAAATTATGCATGTAATTATTCATATATAAAATTAATGTATATAAATGATTATGTTAAAATCTATTAAATAACTAGAAATATATGTGAAATCTTATATATAATTATATATAATTTACTGTACAAAAATAATCATTTAAAAAAACATTCTCTATTCTTTTTTTGACAGAATAGTAGTGATAATAGTAAATATTATGACCTACTTCAATAGCTGAGGTATAAGATGAGGTCACATTTTAAGTAAGGTAACTTCTTGTTGATGTACTACGTTCATTCGAAAAAGCACGTAAATTATAAATATATCAATCAATTAATTTTCACAAAATTAACGTACCTGTATGACTACCATCCTGATTAAGAAGTAGAACATCACCAGCACTCCAGAAGTCCCTGCATGCCCCTTCACATCAACTACACCCACTTCCCAAAGGTCACTACTCTGCTAAAGCCTATCTTCATAGGTTGATCTTGCTTGCTTTTAAAATATATGATACTAAAATCATACAGTAGCCATTTTTGTTTGGTTTTCCTCACTGAACACTGTGAAATTAATCTATCTATCTATATATGCATATTATAGATATTTTCATTGTTTAAAAGTGTCTTATTAATTAAGCCCATTAATCCCTTCTAATACTCACAAACATTTAGGTGCGTTCCATTTGGGACTGATTACAGTACCATTGCTATCGACATTTGTGTTCATGTCCTTTGGTGCACCTATGGATATATTTCAGTAGAAATAGAATTACTGAGTACACACAGTGAATATATTCTTCCTTGAAGATGTTATCAATCAATTTTCCCAAGTGGTTGTATGAATTATACTTCAACCAGTGTAATGGAGTTCCAGTTGCTCCAACTCTTTCATACTACTTTTTATTGTCAGGTTTTTAAAATATATTTCTGATGAGAAGGTGGAAGTATGTTATTGTGGTTTATTCATTTTTTCATGAATATTGACTTACAGCTATTGATTTGAGCACTTTTTCCATATGTTCATTAAAATTTTATATCATTTCTTGTGAGATAACTGTTATAGTCTGTGACATATTTTCATAAATCTGTATTTTCCTCATTGATTTGTAGTAGGTCTTTACATATTCATATAATAAGTCCTTTGCATATATCTATTTGTGCAGCTAGATAGATGTTAATTAATTCATAGTATCTTCATTCAATCTGTAGGCTGCGTTTTCATTCTCTTCTCTCAATGGAATCTCTTGATAAACAAAATATTCTTATTTTAAATGAACTCTGATTTATCCATGGTTTCTACATCAGTTGGTGCTCTTTATTTCCTGTTCAACAACTCTTTGCTTATTCATAGGTCATAATGATATCCTCCTATTAAAAAACTTATACAAACTTGACCTTTCATATTTAGATCTGCACTGTATTTGGAATTGGTGTTGAATGTGATGTGAAGGATGGGTTGAGAATTACGATTTCTTGAAGTACTTCTGTATAACTTGGCACGATTTATTGAAATGATCATACTTTACTTGTTGCATAGCAGTATTACATTTGTCATAAATCAAGTGGAAATGTATGTATGAATATGCTTTTAAAGTCTCTAGTACATGGGAGGCAAATAGTTTCTCAAAGGCAAGATATTAAATATTTTAGACATGTAGATTATATAATATCTGTCACAACTACTCAACTTAACCATTGTGGTGCAAAAATAGCCATAGACAACATGTAAATAAATGGCTATGGTTGTGTTCCAATAAACCTTTCTAAAAATAGCTGTTTCACAAGTTATGGTTTGCCAACTACTGTTCTAGGCAACTCTGTTATTTGTCTAACCTTGCACTATACAACTCTTTATCAATCATTGGCACATATATATATATATATATATATATATATACATGTCATATTGCAGATGATGAACTTGCTCAGTTTTTATTTGCCTGAAAATATCTTCACTTAGCCTTCATTATGAAGAATATTTTTTCTGGGGGCGCTTGGCTGACTCAGTCAGTAGAGCATGCAGCTCTTGATCTTGGGGTCATGAGTTCGAGGCCCATGTTAGATGTAGAGATTGCTTAAATAAATAAAATAAAATAAAACAGTATTTTTTTCTCTGGGTTAGTTTTTTTGTCTGTTGTTTTGTTGTTTTGTTTTGTGTTAGCTCTTTAAAGATGTCATCTCAGTTTCTTCTGGTTGCAATCATTTTGGTTTATTTTTTCTTTTTATTTTTTTAAATTTTATTTTTTTTTTAATGTTTCTTTTTGAGACAGAGAGAGACAGAGCTCAAGCAGGGGAGGGGCAGAGAGAGAGGGAGACACAGAATCTGAAACAAGCTCCAGGCTCTGAGCTGTCAGCATACAGCCCTACGCAGGGCTTGAACCCACCAACTGCGAGATCATTACCTGAGCTGAAGTCAGATGCCTAACCAACCGAGCCACCCAGGCACCCCTGCAATCATTTTGGTTTAAAAGCCAACTGTCAGGTGTTGTTGCCTCTTTGAAAGTAATGTATCCTTTTTTTTTTTTCTAAGCTTATTTATTCTGAGAGAGAGAGAGGGAGAGAGAGAGGAGGAGAGAGAGAGAGAATGGTAGCGGGGCAGAGAGAGAGAGAGAGAATCCCAAGCAAGCTCTTCACTGTCAGTGCAGAGCCCGACATGTGGGCTTGAACCCACAAACTGTGAGATCATGACCTGAGCCAAAGTCAAGAGTCGGACACTTAACTGATTGAGCCACCCAGGCACCCTTCCTTTCTATTTTATTTTTTTACTTTCTTTTTTTCTCTTTCCATTTTATATATACACATATATACATGTATACATGTATATATATTTATGGTATGCTTAGATATGTTTTAAATTTATCCTGCTAGGTAGGTCATAAAGCTTCTTTGTGGTTTAAGGTTTTCCATCAGTTTGGCAAAGTCTTGATCAACATATTTTTGAATATTATTTATATCTTCTGAACATCAATTACACATATGGTAGAAATTTTTATCATGTCTTAATTGGCTCTGAAGTATATTTCTGTATTTGTGCTCTTTTTACTCTTCCTGATTCAGTGTGCTTATTTTCTACTGATCTACTAATTAGAATAGTGTTTAACATTCTATTGATTTCTCAGTTTCACTTACGATATTTTTTAGTTCTAGTATTTCCATTTAACTCTTCTTTATGGATTCTATTTTTCAGGTATAATTTTCAACGTTTCTACCTATTTTTAAAATATACTAATCAGAGTTTTCACTATATATTTACCATTATACCCATAGATACATTAATATCAGAACAGCTCTGTGTCTAATGTTTCCAGTAACTGAATAGCTGGAATAAAACTGGATTTATTTCTATTTTCTGTTTCTTTCCACTATGATTTTCAGCTACTTGATCTTATCTCTTGGCATATCTTGTGAGTTTTAAAATTAAATTCCAGACATTGTGCACAAAACAGCCAACTATTTAGCTTTTGAATGATGCCAATTTTCCTTAGAATTGATCTATGTTTCTTTTGGAAAGCAGTTAAATTAGTGGCAAATAACCTGAACCCAGTCTGTGATAGAGATGATTAAACACTGTGTTTCAGGTTTGTTTGTTTGTTTGTTTGTTTAAAAGCTTCTCTATTTTGGTTTGTTCTTACTCCTAAGGATTGGTCCTTTATAGTTTCAACTAAAAGTCTAGGTTTGATTACCAGAGCCCATTTTCTTTGGAAGGGCATGAGCTCTAATTTTTGTTTCCTCATCCAAATGGGACTATTGAAGTCCCTGATTAATTTTTAGTCTCTCATATGTCAATTTATGCTTCAATTTTCAGCATTTTGTGCACAGTTAAAGAATTGGCAGGACGTCTCAAGGGAACAAATAGCTCAAAATATCAGACTCATTTTTCTACAGATGACATTTTTTTTTTAGATCTCACCTTTTAATGAGATGGCTGCTTTGGTAAACCTAAACTCCATTTTTTTCTTTTTTATCTGTCCACCTTTAAGACACTGTGGAAAACACTGAGCTGAAATTTTTTGCCCTGTTGATAATGCCTGGCTATGAAAAGTGTCAGACAATTTGGTACTCACTATAATGTATGTCCCTTTTTCCTGAGGGTCTTGGTCCCTTAGGTCTGGCTGCTTTGCTTCTTTCCCATGTCTTCAAACTGTTTGTTGTTTTGGTGTTGTTGTTGTTGGTGGTGGTGGTGGTGAGGTGTGTGTGTGTTGCTTTCTTTGGTTTTTTTTATGGGTAAAAATATTGATCTTATATTAGTTACTCTTTTTTAGCTGAAGCTATTCAAACAAAATAGTTCCAAGCCTGCATCCTACCTGTGATAAGATGCATTGTTCATTTTCAGGAGACCACCCTCCTATAGTAATTTTAGGGATATTGTGGGTTATCCAAGTTGGCAGTCTTAGTTACTCTCATTTGAAAGAAAGAAGGAAATCCTATGCCAATCCTGAGAATAACTACTGTTGCTATCATGTTCACACAATTTCACTTGAGTTCCTGAGTTTAACATCAGGATACCAATAAGATATATTCTTGATTGTATACACTACAATCAATAATAGTCAAAATATTTTATTCTGACTTCTATTGACTAAAATACAATGTGCAGAATTCTACTCTTAATTTACTGGCTAAAAGAATATAGCATCACGAAAGTCTATCAAGGACCAAAGAATAAGGATGCCATATATGAGAGTGATATTCATGCTCTGCTTCTTAGTAACATAGGAGAGATTGGTCAAGGAGGGTTAGAGGACATCTAAGGATTGGTCCCCAGTCTTCTCTAGAAATATTCTTGGGAAATAAATTCTTAGTCCGTGCAGGAACGATTTTGTGGTGGATCATTCACTTCGTATGGGTGTAGTCTATTCTACTTCCAGAAGGCTCTAGATATTAGAAAGATACTGATTTTATATCGGACCAAAATCTCCCTCTCTGGTCTGAGTACTATCCACTGAGAATACATGGACCAGATTTAATATCCTTTAACCTCATACACTTTAGATATTTCAAGACAGCTATCACATTTCCTATGTGTTTATCTCTACAAGACACACAGGGTTTCTGAACTGGCACAATGTCAGGCTTTTTACTCTGGTTTACTGTCTTCTGGACGTGTTCCAGCTTAAACATGTCTTTCTTGCTACTGTGTCAGGAATTGTATTTTACATTCAGGTGTGGTCTAAAAAGTCCAGGATGCCATAACAACCTCTCCTTTTAAGAAAATATTCTCGATATCATGCTACTTTTTCATCTTAGGATGTAATTAGCTTCTGGCTATTACACCATTAACGCATACTGTCTCTACTACCAGCTAAAGAAAATTAAACAGATATGTCTGTTAAAGTACGCTATCCTTGTTCTGTCTCCTTACATTTTTTAAATCATAAGTTACCCTTACTAAATTTCATCTTTTAAGAATTAGTTTATTATTTCAGTCCATTAAGGTGTTTTTGGAGCTTCAGTTTCTCAGAAGCTTTTTAAAATACAATACTATCCCCTTATAGCCAAGAAATCCCATTACCTTTTCAAATCCTCCAAAAACCACATTTTTTTGTGATTGATATCATTGCAAGTTGCTATCCCCAGTGCAGCTTGTTGCTATGTGATGTTAATACAAATAGTTGAAAAGTGATCTTTGCTTTCGTTCTTCTTGTCCCTCTTTATAATACAGTTTTCTTTTGTACTAACAATAAAAATGACTGGTTATAATGACTTAATATATACATAGAATTAGCCTACTTTAGAAATTTTTGTTGGTGTTGAAATGGAAACAAACTTATCTTTTAATAATATCTGTAGTCCATGTGAGTCATTGAAGTTATTAGTTCCAATATCTGTAACATAAAGATGCTAGTCATTCCATTAGGACATTTATGTTTATTTAAATTAAAAAATAGTTTATTTAAATCACTGCTATTTTGAATCCTGATTACTCACAACTAAACCAATTGGTAGGCAGAATAATGACTCCTACCAAAGATGTTTACACCCTAATCCCCAGAACCCATGAATAAGTTACCTTAGGTGGTAAAAGAAAATTAAAGTTACAGATGCAATTAATCTTTCTAATCACCCAACCTCGATTGGGGTAGATTAGCCTGGATTACCTAGATGGGCCCAATCTGATCACATGAGTCTTTAAAAGAAGACAACAGGAGAGTGGTTCAGAGAGAAGCAACATAAGGATTCCACCCACTATTGTTGGCTTTGAAAATGGAGGAGGGGGCTATGAGCCAAGAAATAAAGGCAGCCTCCAGAAGCTGGAAAAAACAAGGAAATGATTCTTCTTTTCAGTCTCCAGAAGGGAACCAACCTGCCAAGGCCTTGTCCTTAGCTTGATTACACTTGTGTTGGACGTCTGACCTCCAAGACTGTAATATAATAAATTTGTGTATTTTTTAAGCCACTTAATTTGTGGCAGTCTGTTATGATACTAAACAGAAAATGAACACACAATCTCACACAAAATAACACAAAACAGTATCTTTTCTTTCATCTGAAATTGTGTTGAACGTTAACTCTACAAACAGGCACTCCAGGTAGGAAGAAACTGAGTAGGCAGGCAAAATTCTTGGAGTATCACCTTTTAAAATGTCAATAAAATGGTTAATAAAATGGTCTCATTTGTGAACCCAAGTAGTCTTTAATGTTTCTGATATTTCTCCAGAGTTTCTACTAGGAACAAACCATTAATTCTGTTGGAACCTTATATGCAACCTGACCATTTGCATGTCCACCTTGGAGCCTGCCCTTCAGGCACCGAAATAAAACCTAAGTTAAAATTACAGAAATCTTTAAAAATAACATAAGCCTCACTGCAAGTTTTTATTAATATTTTTGAAGAGATGGTGCAGTAGTTACTAACAACATATCATAATGCAGCTCTCTGTTGTTTTCCTCATTCTCCTTGCTGAACTATCAGACCCCAGCAAGTGTTTGAGCCATCCTGCTCTCTACAGTCTCTGAAGGGAACTCCTACTCCCACTCTTACTAACTCTTGTTTTCTTTTCTTGCTCATTGTGTATCACCCTGAGAATGTTAGCACACATCTTAAATGTGAGACAATAATGATCTCAGCTGCTTCCTCTATTTTTGTAAGTCGTTTGCTAGGGGAAAAACCAAAACCTTAATGTTGCTGATACTATGCAGAGCCAATGATGCAGTTGTGTAAGAGCAATCAGAAGTCTTTCTGTGCCTCATTCATCACCCACATTGTCAGCTGAGTTCTAATTGCAGAACCTTACCACTCCTGATGATATAAATGAGAAAGATCATAGTATCATTCACAGAATTCAGTTCAGTTTACTGTCTGGCATTGAGAAAAGGCAACTTTTTATTTGCAGAGAAAAGCCTTTGACAGGTCGAATATATGTGATTTTACTTTCCAGCAAATACACATTAACCATTTTTATGGAATAAGACAATAGCATCTTTTAAATAGAGTGTGTTTTTAAGGATCAATTAATTTCTACAACCAAGAGGACAATTTTAGTCTCTGCTATAGAAAAATGCCATAAATTCCTATATTACTGCAAACAAGTAATCTAATTGATTTTTAACCTATCTCAAGGAATTCCTCATTTAAGGGATACTAGGAAAAAATGATACTACCAAGTGCCATCTCAAAATCTATAAATCTTTGAAGCCCCTTCTTATTTACCATAAAATGGTGTATCCCATGGTCAAATAATCTTTTTGACTTTGAATGCGATGAATGTCCTAGTCTTTTGATTTAAGACAGGCTCTGCTTTCCAACTTGTGATGAAAGAAAAAGACAACGCATGTATCCCTGGTTTATGAGTTTCTATAAAAGACATTATTCTTAATATCTGTACATAAACACTATGCTTCTGGATTCAGTGTCTTTGCAACCACATCTCACACCAGTATTTCAATTTTAAATAAAATATGAACATCTTTATAGATGTTTTGTTGGTTTGAGAAGCCATTAAGTGAACTAGCAGTAACTGCTTTGTACAAGTTATTGGAATAATTATTAAATAACTGACAAATCAATTAACAGATGTTACTAATCTGCCTAATGCAAAGCTGGTTCTAAGAATGTCATCCCTTTGAAGATTTCTTAAAACACAATGATTTCATTCTGATTTAGCTAATTTTATTTCTAAAAAACAAATTTTATACACATTTAATGTATGTTTATTATTAAAAATGGACAATATGGAAAAAAGAAAAAATACTTTAAAAATCATACTTGTTGAATTTGTAACTGTAATTTTGGTAATAAGAATTTACACGGTATAATATGCAATATTTCTTCTTTTGTCATTTTAGGTTTCACAATCTATTATATAATAAGACATTTTTAACATTTCTTGAAAATCTTTGCAAATGGCCTGGTGTTTTTTTAAACATGCTTTCCTCTTGTATCTTTTTTTTTTTAATTTTTTTTTCAACGTTTATTTATTTTTGGGACAGAGAGAGACAGAGCATGAACGGGCGAGGGGCAGAGAGAGAGGGAGACACAGAAACGGAAACAAGCTCCAGGCTCTGAGCCATCAGCCCAGAGCCTGACGCGGGGCTCGAACTCACGGACCGCGAGATCGTGACCTGGCTGAAGTCGGACGCTTAACCGACTACGCCACCCAGGCGCCCCTCCTCTTGTATCTTTATAGGTTGGTCTCAATGCCTAGAAAATCATCTGATGAAAAGTACATGTAAACTGAGTTCCTAACTTGGGTGTCACTGATGAAAATTACCAGATGATCTATGAAATAGGACAATTCTAACAAGATAATATATAGTTAAGATGTAGCATAAATTTTGGAATGTTGTAAACCATAAAAATGTCAGTTCCTTTACTTGGATTTTGAATTAGAGGTATAGCAAGATGTTAAAATAAAATTTTTCTTGCTGTCTCAGAATTTTTGCTGAAGCCACAAAGATTAGAAGAGAGTGTTAAATACATACTAATTTGAAAGTGAGGGTCCAGACCAACTGTGCAGAACTTGCTAAGGGGTAACCCAAATAGACAGATGGATACACATTGGTCTATGAGCTGTCTCAAGCCAATATGAAGGGCAGTACAAAGATAAAAGAAAGACCATGAGAATGGGTTTCTGTGGGAAGAGTTATGCTTGTCTCCTTTGCTTTCCATAGTCAAGCAGAAAGACTTAGGAAATCCCCTCACAGAACATGACCATTCTTACCACCAGGAGGGAGACTAACCTGGAGCATAGGAGAGAGAGAACCTCAGAATTGACCTTGTTCTCTGGAGTTGGGAGCAAAGGGCTTGGTGTTGATTTATATTTAGTGTTGACCCACACTTGGAGAAGTTTCATGCCAAGAGGCTGGGCTCCCTGTAGTCAGCCTGATTGACAGAAGAGCAGAGAGGGCTTTGATGGGAGAAAATTCTATTTTCACTGACCATAGCCAGTATTTTCAGAGGCCTCATGGAACTCTAGAAGTTATCTAGCCTTGAATTGTTTTGAAAATGGTACCACCTAAAGGATTCCTGCCTAAGAAATGATGATCCTGGTTGAAAGAGGCAGAAGGTGTACTGTCCAATTCAGGAGAAGGCAAAGATAGAAAGGAAAAAATTTGTAAGCTGCCAGCTGAAGACTACATTATTGCTGTAGGCCATAGTGCTGAGCAAGATCCACAGCAAGGATGGGGAGATTTCTGGCCCATCATACATCCAAGAAAAGAAAGAGTAAGCACTGTGGTGTCAGCCCCACCACTCCAGAGCATAACATTCCAGTCAAATATTCCATTCTTCTCTCTCTTTTCTTTCACTGTTCCAACCCTGAGGAGCCAGAGGCCGCAGAGTGACTGGAGAAAGAGGAGGAGGTGATGACTAAAATAGATAAATAGTAAAAAAAGACACCTTGTCGTTTTCTCTAGTGCATATTTCCAAGCCTGATCATCATCTATCTGGGGCTTCAAAGATGAACTTTCATACTTGAATATGAGACTGATTATTAAAGTCACAAGTGAACAGAAAAGTCATGGAAATTTCATAAGCTTTTACCTAAAAGGAGAGAATTGACATAGTAGGTTTACTAGGATTGTAGTGAGGGTGAAAAGCAACACACTACTTTATATTTGCACTTGGCAGAATCCAGCCTCACTCATTAAACTCAATGCATTAAGAGGTATTTGGAAGGAAAGCAATAACTGTTATTCATTTTCTACTTGAAACAGGAATTTTTATCTTACATTCAGTTCCCCAAAGAAGACCCTGAGACTAGGATTAGAGTCCAAGTAATTTATTTTGGAAGTGATTCCAAAAAAACATCAGTAGAAGGGTTACCAAGTAAGAGGGAGAAAGGAAGGCAGCCAATAAAGCATTCATTTTCACGCGAGTTTACTAGAACTTAATCCTGCTGGAGAAATCTGGAAGCCAATGTAAAACACATGATTCGGAGTTCTCCTTCAGGGCTGTAGGGAGCTAGGGTGTCCCTATACCAACTGCCATCAGTCAAAGAGCTATGCTCAGAGACACATTTATTCTGTGGCATTGCCAGTTTGCAAAGTAGATGGAAAAAACACTCTACCAGCCAAGGCAAGTACTCAGGCAAAAATACATGTGCTGGAAAGATTCTGCACCGCTGTAGGGCAAGAACATATAAACAAGACAATGACAGAATCAAGTATGTACAACAAATCGCATGATAAGATGGCGGTAATACATAGATTGTTCGGTCTTTTTCACTGGAAAAATTTTAAGAATGGATTTAAGTTCTGTCTTGGGTTACTTTGCCTGTACTGTATCCGAAGCAAAGAATATTGAATAACTACTATAGTTTTTTTTAATAAGAGTTAATAAATATAAAGTTATAAAAGGTAGACATTTTATTTGTACTAGAGGTTAGATTTTTAAGCTCTAAAATGTGTTTTTCATTGGAAATGTTTCAAAGGAGAAAAGCTGCCTTTTGAATGAGAACAGGATTGTCTCTGACACTTAAAAACCAGTGGGAGTTAATTAACTACGGTCATTGTGAACCTTGTATACATCTTCAAAAGTGAGTTAAATTAGTGTATCATTCAAACAAAGTATTATGGAATGGTCACTGACACAATTTTTAAAAAATTGTTTATGTAACTACTATTTTTAAATCATCTGTTGAGTAATTATGTATTCAAGATAGGAACATATTTAGAAATCATTTTAACATTCAATAATTACTTATTAATTTCTATTAAGTCTTCTTGATATACCTGATAGGAGCAATGCAATGGGGAATGAGAGAGTAGACGGGATTCCTACCCTCTACCAGTGAAGGCAGACATACACAGTCAGCAACTAATGATCTAATTTCATAGTTATATAATAAATATACAATTACAAACTAAAAGAACTATACAAGAAAAATGGAGTGTGCTTTGGATGTTTAAGTATTTTGATGGTTTTTTATTTTTCTTATAACTTCCTCTTTTTTGGATTCTCCCACATACCAAGTTAAAATAACAGAATGGGAAACATACTGTTAAACTCATGACTCAAAGCATATGCCAGTAGAATTAAGCAGCCTGATAAGTCACAGTACCTTCTAGAAAAAAAAACATTCATAGGGTAGCCATACTGGCTAAAATAAAAAAAATTAGTGATAACACCAAATGCTGGCGAGGATGCAGAGAAACTGGATCACTCATAAATCCCTGGTAGGAATACATAATGATATAGTCATTCTAGTTTGTGTGTGTGCGTGTGTGCGTGTGTGATTTTTTTTTAAAACTAACATGCAACTACCATATGCCTCAACAATTATACTTTAAAGTATTTATCCCAGAGAAATAAAAACTTATGTGCACACAAAAATCTGTCCATAAATGTTTATAGTAGCTTTATTTGCCATAGCCACAAACTGCAAACAACCCAGATATCCTTCAATGAGTGAATGGTGAATGGAACCAATGTGGTACATCCATACCATGGAATATCATCCAGCAATAATAATAACTTTAAAAACTGATATACATAATAATCTCCAGCGAATTGTGTGGAGTGAAAAAAGCCAATCTCAAAAGGTTTCAAACTATTTAATTTCATTTATATAATATTCTTGAAATGGCAAAATTATAAAAGCAGAAAACAGATTGGTGGTTGCCAGGGATTAAGGAGAGGCTGGAAATAGTAAAGAAACAGGTGTGTGTATAAAAGAGCCACATAAGGAAGCTTTGTGATGACAGAAATATTCAGTATCTTGAATGTTTTGACATCAATATTCTGATTGGGATATTGTGCTATAGTCTTACAAGGTATTACCATTGGAGGAAACTGGGTAGTGAGTACAAGAAATCTCTCTGTATTATATCTTACAACATGTGAATCTACAACTAACTTCAAAAGCTTAATTTAAAAATGACAGAAGTTTATAAAAAAAAAAGCACAGAAAGGTATTTTTGTGTCTTGGTGGCAGGCAGAAGATTTCTTAATTTGAAATACAGTATAGTATATAAAAAGCAATAACCATGTCAGAAAAAGTAAATTAAATAACAAAATTAATAACTTATGTTAATCAAAATATTCTATTAAGAAAATCAATGGACAAGACACAAAAATATTTGAGAAAAATACTGAAAAACATATCAAAGGATTTTTATCCAAGATCTATATCTATACCTATGCATATACCTAATTCCTGTTTCTTATTAATAAAGCAATAAAAGATGGGCAAAAATTTGGATAGAAACTTTACAAAAGAACATTTATGAATATATGAAGTGAGCATAACAATATTCAACCTTATTACTTACCTGGCAAATGAAAAAATTAAAATCACAATCAAATATCACTAGACACCTATCAGAATAGATAAAATTGGAAAGGCTGACAACACTAAATTTTGGTAAGATTGTGGAACAACCAGAGATCTCATGTTGTTGGTGGGAATGTAAAAGCCTACAAGCTGTCACAATCTTTGAAGAGTCTGAGATTTAACCCTATTTACAAGAAACAATTAGTCTGCCACAGTTCCATAGATGCTGGTAGACTGCATACTACTGGATCATAGAAAAAGGGCGTTTTGTCACTCACAGCAATAGCAGTAACTGGAACATCAACACTTTTTCCATTAGTTCTTAGGGGGCAATGGGAAGAGGACCAGATGACAAATGGGTTGCATTATGAGATAGGAAGCCTGATTTAGGGAGCCTGCATCTTCTTCTTTCCTACTTGACAGTAAGCCTACTCTTTGTTCTGGAAGGAGACACTAACTCTATCTCCCAAGGCCATTTGCCAGACAAAACATCTTGTAAAGATAGTCTGAATCAAAGAGCAGTTAGTGCCTCATTTGCATGATTAGCGCAGAAATACAAGAGACTCATGGAGTATTGTCTCCTAATATCACTTTAGAAATAGGATTAGCAGTTTCTTATAAAACTAAACACAAACCACTTATGTCCTATTAATTCCTACACATTGGGCCATGAGAATGAAAACATATGTCAACAAAAAGACATATAAGAATCTTAGCATTTTAATCTCTTATAGTGATAATAGGAATCAACCCAAATATCCATCAGGAAAACAATGTAAAAACCAGCTTTGATATATCCACATAGTGGAATACTTAACAACAACAATAAAAAATATGACTTCCTGATAAAAGCAACACATGAATGAATCTAGAAGACATTATGTTGAGTAAATCATGCCTTACACAAAAGAAGTTATGACCAATAATTCCACTTTTATGATACGCTAGAACAGGCAAAATTATGTTGGAAAAGAATTAGAACATTGAGGGCAGAAACTTATTAGGAAGAGAAAGAGGGAATTTTCAGAGGTTATGTAAATGTTCTCTATCTTCAAAAGTTTTGACTAAACTCAGAATATACATTGTACATTTTATTCTATTTTAATTTTACATAATAAAATACTGTCAACAAATATCTGATTATATAAATGCTAAGGTATTTCAGATTGTTTGTTGTTTTCAATTTAAGTGCATTAAATAAAGAGGAATATATATATATATATATTATATAAGTGCATTAAATAAAGAGGAATTATATATATATATATATATATATATACACTTTTTCACAGCCTCCAATCTCAAGATCATAATCCTTAGACACTTTTAGTATTCTCTTTGCAGAGTACCACAGTTGTTCACTGTTTGACTGCCATTGCTTTGTATTTTATCACAACCAGGATTCTTAGAACCTAATATGATGCTCAGTGTATATTTCCTTAATAAGTTTTATATGTGAAATTGAATTTAAAAAGAATCATTCAGTTTCCTTAATGCCCACACCTTCCCTAATTCTACTTTCTATACACATTCCTAGAGCACGCAGTATATTCTGAATATGGAGACATTATTAGAAAACTTTTGCATGGGGGCACCTGAGTGGCTCAGTAGGTTAGGTGTCAGACTCCAGCTCAGGTGATGTGAGTCGGGCTCTGTGCCATCAGCTCAGCTGCTGCTGCAGACTCTGTGTCTCCATCTCTCTCTGCCGCTCCCCTGCTCACACTCTGTCTCTCTCTCTCTCTCTCTCAAAAATAAATAAACATTAAACAAATTTTTTTAAAGAAAACTTTTGCACGTTTCACAGCATTTTAAAATCAATTGAGTTCAATGGTTGAGTCATGAATCTCTTAATGAATAATTAACTTTTGTCTTTCAACCACAAGGGGGAGGTATATAAGACTAATCACATTTATAAAATTATGTGTATAGGCACATTTTTAATTTTGAAACTTCTGCAAAGTAAATAATCTTTCTGAGGGTTGTGCTAAACAAAAAGAGGGAATAAAGATTGTATTCATTAATTTAAACATATATTCAACCACTATTTACTGAGCACTTAGAACTACTCATCTGGGGCATATTGTCAACAATTAAGATGTCTTCTTTCATGATTATCTAACATGTGCCATTGAGGTTAATGTAACATTCAAAGTAGAATTTGGTTTCTGGTTATATGAAACACAGAACTCAAGAGGAAAAATGAGAGCCATTTCCCACTTGGACAATTGATGTACTATGCACATTCAAGTTCTTTCTCTTAACAATGTGTATTACTCTTATTCTGTAACACCTCTAAGCAAAGAGTTCATCTACATCTGCCAACTTGCATTGTCCAACATGTTTTCTGTGCTCAATAAATGTTAAATTGCAAATTATTATAATGTTTTTTTATAGGATTCTGCCTATAATCATGTGGAATCCATAAGGCATTAAATAGCTCCATTTTCTATAAAAATGAAAATATGATTACACTTTTCAACAAAAATTCTACAGAAGTTTTACTCACACAATGGGATAATTTTTCTTACTTTATTAAAAGCAAAATGTTATGAGAACTGTGATATGTGTGGAGGCAAAATGCTTCTCATTCCCCAAGTCAGTTCTCAGTAGACACCACAATTCAAAGGCAATTTATGTTCACACATGGTTAGCCTAATAAAGTCATCATATCCAATATTTACTATCCTGATTATCTCCCTCCCTGTCTCTCGCTCCCCATCTTGGTTGACTGGGCCCCTGGTTTCATGAATTTACAGATATATGGCTAATAGTTTAGTAACATAGTAGCATGTACTGAGTATAACTTGTTTCAGAAGTAGTTCTTCAAGTTTCAGGGGACACATCATACTCAGACCTAACCCCGTAATGTCTAATGACTACTATAACCTCAGAGCATCAGTGTGTGGTGTTTGAAATCCATAAATGTGGAAGGTAAAGTGAACTTTTTGATGTCCTAAAGCACCCAGGACTTACCAACCCTGCTTCTAAATGAGGTATTCTTAGCATTTGTGCTGATTAAGCTGGTTAAGCCCTTACTTGTTAACATAGTACTTTTATTCCTTTGCAGACTCCTTCTGTGCCCTATTAATGAGATATTCAGGGTTGTCTCACATGTGCTCAAGAATCTTGCAGTGATCGTCATTGTTTTAAGACAATGGATTCATTGGAAAATTTAAATCTTCAATTAGTATTAAAAATTTTTCCTAGAATCCGTTCATGACAATCTAAAAATCACTTCTGTGACATAGTAGTACATAGTGCAAGAATTAGTGTTCATAAGGCTATGCAGGCCTAGTTGCTAAGAACTCTCCATGAATTTCAGGGTCAGAGTAATACTCTTTTCCTACTAGAAGAATTTAATTAATTAATTTATTCATCATTCATGAAACATTCATTGAGCTTGTACTATACCCAATCTTTTATACTAGCATTTCTACATTTATTATGACTAGCAACAACTTAATGTCCCTTCTTCACATCGTAAGCATGACTTAAGAGCAAACAAAAATTGTCTTATTCTTTACTCAAAGAACGTAACTTCCAGATTGTTTTTAGAAAAAAAATGAAATAATGACATTAATTTGAATTGTTGGAGTTGATGTAAACCTCTGAGTGTCAGAACACAGTCTTTCAAACTTTATAAGGCATTAGAAAATGAATTTCAGTTTCTGAAATTCTCCTAATTACGCAAATTCTAAATTCAATAAGTGTATCATGATAGGCTTTCTGACTCATGAACTATCATTTATTCTGGTTGATCTGAAGATAGATTTCCTAAGAACACCACCAGTCCATTATATACATAACCAGTCAGAATTTATTTGTATAAAGGAAACTTTTGTTGATTTGATTTTAGTTAGTTCCACATGTATCAATAAACCTTTAAAGCTAGCATGTTATTATTTTTCCTTACTTGTACCTGTAGGACATGATTCCTGGGGCTCCTCTATAAACACAGTCTGCTTTTGTTTCTTTACTTTCTTTCAAAAATGTGTATCTAGAATATATGATATAGGTGGAGATGTGTCTGAGGTGGAGAGGCAGTGTCCAGGAATGTCTTCAAATTCCTAGAGCTCCAATGAAAACATTTTGAAAATCCCTTTCTAAGGATAACACATTGCATTACTTTACCTCCCACTACTTCAAAGAGTAAAGAGGTATTTTATTTTCCTTGTTCTGGACCCATCTCTTCATAGCATTAATACTTTCCCTTTTATTCTACTTATCTATAGTTGGGTAAATAGCTACCTATTTACCAAACTCATATATTTAAAACCTCTTTATTTGCTCCCTTATCTTTTCATATTAAATAATGAATATAAGAATAAATATTGAGGATTTAGTTTCTCCCCACTATGAAAATGTCTTTGTTCCTCAGATAATTACTGTATTATTTTCCGGACCACTTCTTGTTCTACTCAGTTTTGTTTTTTTTTTTCAAGATTTGTCATGAATACATTTCCACCATAATACAGGATCTAATGCACTCTGACTGTACCATTTAAGAAACACTGTAAGTCTATCTTGGAATAAAAACAAGGAAAAATACCTGAGCTTTCATGCTTTAATAAAAGTACTGGTGTTAACCAGATGACCTTTTCTTCCCATGCTCTGCTTATAGCATTTACTCACAAATGCTAATCAGATCTGCAGACAGTACCTAGAAGAGTTGAGTGCATGAGCTCCAGAGTCTGATGACAAGAGCGGGGACATCCTAGCTTCATCCCTTCCTAACTGCACAAACGTGGGCAGCTTAAATGACCTTTCCAGGCCTCAGTTTTCTCCCTCATTTTCTTCTTCTTCTTTTAAATACTTATTTATTTTTGAGAGACAGAGAATTCCAAGCTTGAACGTGGGGCTTCAACTCTCAAACCCTGAGATCATGACCTGAGCTGAAATCAAGGGTTGGAAGCTTAACCAACTGAGCCACCCAGGCACCCCTCTTCCTCCCTTTCTTGATGTGAGGATTAAGTAAGCTCAATGCAGGGTCTAACCATCTGCTGGAGGCAGACTCACCTGAAGTTTCTGGAATTAATCGTCAGGGCTCTTTACCCAGAAGTGCCCAACCGCCGGGATAAGGACATTTTGTGATAAACGTGACAAATGTGATAAATGATAAATTAGGAGAATAAGTTGATAAATAAATTGGTCAGAATTTATACACTGAATTACTCCATCTTGACTCTTCAGAAACTTTCAACACCATTCCCTTACCTCCCACATTACAGAGGAATGCCATTTCTCAAGTCTCTATGTTCAGTATTACACAAAAATTTGAGTATTTATATAGAAAGCCAGTTGATATAAGCAAATATATCCATAAAAGAGAAGAGAAAGGGTCACTGATCCAGTATAAGTGGGTTAGAGGACATGTCCCAGAGAGGAGGATGAAGGAGTGGAACAGATACTGTGTTGATAAGGACTGGTTGCATAAAACAACTTAAAATAAGTAGACCTTTTAGGGTCTAAAGTGAGATAGAGGAACTGAGAGAGACAACTTCATATTTCGAAATTGGGACAGTATACTTAAAAGAATTAAAAACTGATAAAAAGCCACCAAGTAATACTAATGATATAATCATAAATACTTTGTTTTAAATGTCTACAAACTTATTAGTAAATATCCCATGATCACATGGTTGCCCTTTATTGCTGATCTCATGGTTACTCAGAAGACAAATTCTCACTTATTCCAGTAAAAACACAACTTTTTTAATGTAAGGGTGAGAGTCATAATTCCACCACTTACTAGCTGTGTAATGTATAAACTACTTTACTTAGAATTTTCTCATTGAAAACTAGTAGTGATAGTATTACTTATATCCTAGACTTTTTTGTTAATATTAAATGGGATAATACATGAAAATTCTTAATGTTCCAGGTGACAGATAGTGCTGTAACAAAATAAATAGTACACAGTGATGAAAATTAGTAGTACACTCCTGAAGAATTCTGGCATAGTGGTTTGAATGACCCTGCATATTCAGGGATTTGGCTAAAAAATTCATCATATATATTTGTCATATATACATTTATCTGTAGGATCTATGCACAAATGACTCTGTAAACATATTTCATGTTTTCATCGATGATCTTCCATACCAACTCTTCTACTGACCAGATTGAGCTTCAGGCATATGATGTGTTTTAATGCCTATCTGCTTTGACTCTGGAATACTTAGAAAAGTTCCTGCCAATACTCATGCATGAAAAAAAAAACCAAAACAGCTTGATACTGATGTATTTATAATTACTTTGATGGAAGCTGATTTTAGAGTAAATTGTGTACTTTCATAAACTTCTGCTGGAGTCCTGCAGTGCCACTGTCCATCTCTTACCCCACCCTGACCAAGGATCTATTGTCAACATCAAAGAACCCAGCCTTAGTGAAGGTGCCTGGATAACCTTCTATATGTAAATGGGTCACAAGCCAAAATTTAACTTATTCCTGAAAAACATACATTTTTTTTTTTTTAGATTAAGGACAAGCCAAAATTATGATATGTGTCAACTTGTGTCAAAATTATATGTGTCAATTCTGATATGTGTTTGTGTCAATGGTTCTATGAAATCCCAATCACAGCATTAGCCTAGCAAATTCCTTTGATGGAATGTTTATGGTTATTTTTAAAATCAACCATTGATTAAACAAAAATGTCTCTCCTCTGGAAGTACAGAGAACAAGGCAACAGTAAATATGTAAAAGAAGCTTTGTTTCCAAACAACCCTAAAGTATGGACAACTTGAATAAGAATCTTTTTAGTTAACACTTTTTAATGAAATTAACAGGCAGTTAATTCATCTTTCATAAAGTATGTATATTTTTTAGTTTGCAAAATTGCATCTAATTTTCAATCCAGCATTTCATATATATCAAGACAAACTCAACACTTTGAAGTTAGATGAGAATGAAGCTGTATAAAAATAGAGAAAGGCATCCAAGAACTGATGTAAAGTGCACTAAAATAAATCTCTTTTAGCTGTTCGGAGAACCCCAAGGTAATGGCTTCCTCTTCAACCTGATCTTAATGTCTCAGTATAACAGCTATTTAAGCTGAACCATAGGCCCTTATCTCAGCTTTCCAGATGGGCCCTTTAGGTGCTTCTTTGACCCTGAAAAGGGTAATTGCTTAACATTTGAGGGAGGGTGGCATATGTGGCAACAAGAAGTTGAAAAGAATAATTTAAGAAGGAATAATAGGATCTGGATTTTAATAATTCATAAGATTCCTTAAGAGGCAAGATTTAATTACATCTTTATCAGCTGTCCCTTTCAAATTTGAGTGCCTCACAACAATAAATAGCCTAACATTTTTAACTCCAACATACTGCAGACACATTATTTGAAAATGCATTTCATGCTCTTTTTGCTAAAATTATGTAAGCCAAAATGGATCCTCAGATGTTACAGGATAACATTAAAATGTAAACTTTTTGACAGTGGGTTTTTAAATAAAGCAAATGATGGAATTAGATTAAGTTATATAATAGAAGAGACATGAAAATCCAATTCAATATATATATACCTACAAATCATAATTAAACAATTTGCTATGAACTAGACCAACCACAATAGCACACTGTTGACTGATTTCTGTACAAATTATGTTCTAAAACAATTTGCATTATAAACATATTTAGAATAAAATTCTTCTACTTTGTTGCTCTGGCAACACAGATTATATTTGAAGTAGATTCATGAGATTTACTCCATTTCCTTTTATATACACTTTGGAGAAAGGCCTGAGAAATTGTTAGTGTTGACACCTTGAATTCTGTATTGGGCTGTTAGGTGAGGCTATATTTTATTAAATTCTTTGATTTTAGCACTTCTCAGAGAACATGGGGTATAGGATATGTAGTCAATCAGTATCTTCCACTAGATAACAAAAACTGAAATTCTTGTCCCCAAACCAACATCTAGAATTATCTTAGATTATTCTTTTTTTTTTTTTAATTTTTTTTTCAACATTTATTTATTTTTGGGACAGAGAGAGACAGAGCATGAACGGGGGAGGGGCAGAGAGAGAGGGACACACAGGATCAGAAACAGGCTCCAGGCTCTGAGCCATCAGCCCTGAGCCTGACGCGGGGCTCGAACTCACGGACCGCCAGATCGTGACCTGGCTGAAGTCGGACGCTTAACCGACTGCGCCACCCAGGCGCCCCGAGAATTATCTTAGATTATTCTTAAATATGCCAAAATATTGGTTGAAAATGAAATCAATTAATTGTCTGGTCTACATAATACTGAATCATTCATATAAATGCTGTTCTATCAATGCTATCAAAGTAAATGATTATTTGGGCATCACTAGATGCTTTGGGGAAAGGTTATGAAATTATACTTCTTTTATTTCAAGGCTGTGTGCATGAGTGGGTGTGTATATATATGAACTGTGTTATTTATGGTGTGACGAAACAATCATGAGCGAATGTCCCAATATTGTTTCCTTCCTTTTATCTTGTTCCTCTTAGACCTTCTACTATGATTTCATGATAATCACCAGAGAGGGTTTGTTGATGTGTATAAGAAATTGTATCTTTTAGGAATATATTGGCTACAAGAAACAGAAGACCCAACTCAAATTGTCTTGAGCAATGAAAAATCATCATCATCATCATCATCATCATCACCATCATTATCATCATTATTTATCTCACTGAGAAGAAAACCAGAAGTAAGGCAGGCTGTTGCTCTGGTTTAATCTGATTTATTGATGTCATCAAAAGTCCAGATTTTGTTCTCCCTTTCTCTACTCTGTCATCCTTAATGTGTCAAATATTTGCCCTTCATTATTCATTCATCTAGAAGTTACAAAATGGCTATAGGGAGCATTTCCCAAACCAGCAATCTCTAGAAGAAAAAGGGAGTATGACTTCTTTTCATTTTTTTGAAAAATAAAGAAAGGTATCTTTAAAGACCCCGGGAAAATTCTCCTCCCATCTCATTGGCCACAGTTGGGAATTCATGCCCCATCCTAAAACAGTCACAGGTAAAGGAAATGGGATTGCCATAAATGTCCTAGATGGATTAGGATCTCTCTTCTGGGTCTGAGAATGGCCAATCCCATGAAACCACAGCTTCATGATAAATGGATGATATTAGGAAGCCAGAATGGGAAACGATTGTTAGGCAAAACAACATGCTGATAAAAGGATATACATAATTTTCAAATATACTTAATAATAAGTTTCTCCAACTCACCTATGTACTTAGATTTATTTTGTGGTCATTCCTGCATCTACATCCTATGAGAGATAGGTTTTGAAAATTTTATTTGTAAATAATAGTATCCCTATTGGACAGTACTACAGTTACAGATATTGTGAATGTTTTCATCTTGCACACATTTGGTTGAAAATTTGCATTTGTCTTAAGAATTTACGTTGGCCTTGGGGCGCCTGGGTGGCTCTGTCGGTTAAGCGTCCGACTTCGACTCAGGTCATGATCTCAGGGTCCGTGAGTTCGACACCCGCGTCGCGCTTGTGCTGACCGCTCAGAGCCTGGAGCCTGTTTCAGATTCTGTGTCTCCCTCTCTCTCTGCCCCTCCCCGGTTCATGCTCTGTCTCTCTCTGTCTCAAAAATAAATAAACGTTAAAAAAGAATTAAAAAAAGAATTTACTTTGGCTTCATCTAAATCTTGAAATTTCATCTCCTTTCAATTACTTTTATTACTTATGTAATGTTATCTAAAACCCTAAAGCCATTTATAGTGACCTCAATCTATATTCCTATAGAAGATTGATATTATGTCAACTGAAGAAAGATGTTTCATTATTAAAACTGAACATAACATTATTTTCTAAAATGTCAGGAAAACAGGTAGCAAGTTATTAATTTCAAGAATTCTTGCATAAAGAAAAGCTTAATGTCTGTTATAATGCAAAATGATTGAGCAATTTCTGAAATAATAGCTTATGCTCAGTTTGATAGCTTACTTTTTTCATGATCAAGCATATTTATGTTTGCAATTTCATGTGATACTTATATATTTCAAGTTTGCATTATCATAATTTATCTACCTTTTATTATTTTCTACAAAAAACAATGTGGATAACTGAGCCCTTCACAGAACCACACAGCTAAGGCAAAAGTAGTCAACTTTATCGGTAGAGTTGTGCTCCCCCAAAAGACCAGAACACAATCAAAATCAAAACAAATAAAAAACAAGAGATAGCTAAAAATATAAAAATGTAACTTATCAGGGACCATTAGTAGTAGCGGTAGTATTTTCTTGTTTAGTTTAGGTTCTGGGATTTCTACAATGGCAGATTGAAATATTTCCTTAAGGCAATGTCCGGTTCACTGGGATAACAATACTGAAATCCTAAACACAGTTGTATTGTCATTCTTGAAACATTAATGCAGGAAGAAAATAAAGTGGTTTCTTATGGATCACCGCAGTGAACCAACCTTTTCCAGTGTGTTCAGACTAAAAAGAAAACAGACGAAAGAAAAACAAAACCCACATTATTATTAAAAGTAGGATTCTATTTGATATCTATTTTTTAAAAACTGGATTGTTGCTAAGGAGAGATTCTGTTCATTACCATTCAAACAACTGCCTAGACTGTTTATGCTAAGTGAAGAGCTACAGAAAAGAAAATGATGCCGTAAGCCTAATCATCGTGTGCCCTCAGGATTCTGCATGTTCAGCTCATACGGAGATTCCCCAAATACAGTGCTTCCATTACATTACCAGCAGTCCTGCCACTGGTAGTAACAAAGCAGTGAAGTGTGAGATGCAGAGGTGACCCAAACACTCACCAGATTTTCCTGTGCCTCTCTGTGTCATGCATTCGCAAAACAGCATTTTGGAGCAGAGCCATTTTCGGTATTGCCTGCTGTTATCAGGATGGCTCCTTAGTGTCACTGAAGCAGAGCTGGTGTCAGACCCAGGAGCTGAAGGGAAAGTAATTACTTCCCTACAAACTGTGTCCCTTTGCCCTTAAAGAGAGACACCTTCCCCACCCTTCTTTCTGTTGGAAGGCATACATTTCAAAGCCCTTTCCCTTTCATTCATTTGATAGTAGTAAGTACTTGACATGAGATTTTCAAATACGCCAATAAAACAAATATTCTTGTTCTTTCAGCTTTCTCACCCCTGCTGACTGATTCATAGAGATTGAACCTTGATTAGAGCCCTGTTTTCTCTTTGGGTTTTGATTTCTCTCTCCGTTCCTCAAAGCTCCTCTATGGATGATTTCCCTTTGCCTTTTTCCTTTCCTGCCTCATCCTGGTGGATATGAGTTACCTGAAGAAGAAACTTGGAAGAAAGTGTCAGAATAGTGACTAAAACTAATGGCAGAAAATCTTCAGAAAGAAAAAAAAATACATTTTAAAACCTGAAGTTCTTTATAACCAATGGGCTTCTTGCTTATATACTCATTTTGGATTTGGTGGCACAGAAGAACAAACATTTATAAAAGATGATATTCAAAAGAGAGAATAACAAATAATAATAAAGTAAATAGATATAACAAAAGAATAAAAATAAAGTGTGTTAAATCCAAAGCCATATAGAAACATCCCAAATGAGGAGAAACTCAAAGTAGTTTTGGAGGTAATTGAAGTCTGAAATGCTTTTGTCAATTATTTTGACACTGAATATAAAAATGTGATTGTAGATTATTTGAATAATTGACTTTGTTCTCCAATTTGCTTTGAAATTATGATTACAGATGGAATTGATGCATGAATCGAGTGCTGTATCCATTTTAATGAAAGGAAAATAACTATGCTCATGCATAAAATAGCTTTATATTACTAAAAAAAGGAATCAGTGAGAGAGGGGAAAAAGGAGTTAAAGTGTTACTTTTAGCATGAAAATAAATGTGGTTACAGAGCTATGGTTCTTTCACTTCCATTCTTCCACCTTCTACTTATTTTCGTTCACCCTCCCACCACCCAATGGCTTAGATAAGAAAAAAAGAATAGTGAATGGAAATAGAGGGCAAAATATTTACAACCATTCAGAATGAAATGGATTTTAAAATACTTCAAGTATCACAAAAAAAAATTTTTTCTCTTGCCTCTCTACCCCAAAACAGAAAATGTGAGCCCTCTCTGAGAATAAAGAACATATTGTTCTCCTACTTTCAATAGTACACATGATTTGAATAATTTTTCTCTGTATATTGATGGATATTTGCTAGGTAGAGAGGATGATCAGTACATATCAGATGAGCTAGTAGGACAGGTATCACTAAAGTTGCTTAAATATTTCCCTACAAATTTTAGTATTTGAGGAAGCCCATTTCTCTTTTCTGAGTTCTTCTGACTCAAATATGAAAGAATACAATAGAATCACTAAATAAAAAAGAAAAATATTATCTTTGCTTTTCAACACTGGGTAGCAGGTCACAGCTGAGTGTGTCAGCTAAGGCAGGCTTATTAATTCTTTGTGCCCCACTGTTGGGTTACCTTCCTAAAAAAAGAGTCTGAGGTTGTAGGCACACAACCCAGTCATTGTTTTCCACTCATTGATGTGGACAGGGGAGGAGGAAAAGAGCAATCTCCTAAGGCTCAAGACATTAGGTAGATTGATTCCATCTGGGATATTGTCATTTATAGTAAGAACTAAATATTTGGTAATTGACCTTGTTCTTAGCAAGGGCACCTAAAACCCTTGGAATTTCCTAAGTGATGAGTGATAACGGTTTCTTATGTTAATGAGGAGACCTTTGGACCCTACCTAAGGATGGGGGCAGGTTGCTGTGATTAGAGGGTTGGAACTTTCAGTCCCACCCCTGACCTCTGAGGAGGGCAAAGGACTTGGAGGTTGAATCAGTCAGCAGTGGCCAGTGCTTTAATCAGTCATGACTGTGTAATGAAGCCTCCATAAAAACCCACAAGGACAAGGTTCAGAGAGTTTCCAGCTTGGTGAACATGGAGGTGCCGGGAGGGTGGCACCCCTGCAGAGGGCATTGAAGCTCCTTGCCCTTTCCCCATACCTTGCCCTATGCACTTCTTCCATCTGGATGTTTATCTGTATCCTTTATCATATCCTTTAATAAACTGGTAAACATAAGTAAGTGTTACCCTGGGTTTTGAGAGATGCTCTAGAAAATTGAACCCAAGGAAGGAGTTGTTGGAACCTCTGATCTATAGCGGGTCAGTCAGAAGCATAGGTAGTAACTTAGGCTTGTGACTGGCATCTGATGTGTGGGCAGGTGGGGTGGGGGCAGTCTTATAGGATTGAGCCCTTAACCTGTGGGATCTGGTGCTATCTCTGAGTAGATACTGTCAGAATTGAGTTAAGTTATAGGACACCCGGCTGGTGTCACAGAGGATTGCTTGATGTGGGGAAAACTTCTACACATTTGGTGACCAAAAGTGTCAGAACTAAAGTGTTCTGTGCGAGTAGTAAAGGAGCCACATGGGGAAAAAACACACAGTAGGAAAGAATGCAGTTTTCCCCTACACAGATAAAGGAAACAAATTGTGAGTTTTTTCTTCACACCATCCAAATGAATAATATAGATCAATAGTGATTGTTTTTTCTACCTCTTTTTTGGGAAAATGGTGCAGCAGTTTATAGGAACACCATTCTTCATGAAAACCAGGGTGAGTGGAGCTGAATCCAGGTTCTAGTAGCCTTCTTTGAGATATTACAAGACAGAAGGAAGCTCTAGAACAAACTGGCACATTAAGCAGAGAGACAATAGGAAGATTACTGTATGAGCTTTTTAAGAGATGTGTCTTCCCAAAGCAAGGAATATCTGACTGTTAAGAATTGTGCACATTAGGGGCGCCTGGGTGGCTCAGTCGGTTGAGCTTCCGACTTCGGCTCGGGTCATGATCTCACAGCTCATGAGTTCGAACCCCGCGTCAGGCTCTGTGCTGACAGCTTGGAGCCTGGAGCCTGCTTTGGATTCTGTGCCTCCCTCTCTGTCTGCCCCAACCCACTCTCATTCTGTCTCCGCCTCTCTCAAAAATAAATAAACATTTAAAAAATTAAAAGAAAAAGAACTGTGCACCTTATTTGGCAGAAAATAGATATTTTATTGTATCCTAAAGTTAATGAGTAAGATAGAAAATGATAGAAGGGTGCCTGGGTGGCTCAGTTGGTTGGGTGTCTGAATGCAGCTCAGGTCATGATCTCATAGTTCAGCTCTCACAGTGCTGACAGATCAGAGCCTGAAGACTGCTTCGGATTCTGTGTCTCCCCTCTCTCTCTCTCTGCCCCTTTCCCACTCTTGCTCTGTCTCTCTCTCTCTCTCTCTCTCTCCTTCTCTCAAAAAATATATAAACATAAAAAAAATTTTTAAAAACAAGAAGAAAATGATAGAATCCTGGAAATAGGAAAAAAACTTATACAAGAAAATCCTCAATGAATCAGGGGAATAAATATCTTTCCACAATGCTTTCTGATGTGACAACACCCTGAAAAGGGATGGAATAACATAAGAATATTTGAGGGGCATAGTGTAGGGAAAAGCCTATCAAGTTGAGCTTGACATATGTTATTTTCCATTCCTGCTGTGAGATAAAATTATTAGCAAAGAGCTGGGGTTAGGTAAAATGGTGATCCCCAATTCAATTCAGAGTTAGGATCATGGTTACTATCAAAATTATCCCACAAAATGAAATTAAGAGGAATCTCACTTAGTCTTTAAAGAAGTTATATTAACAAGATAATATCAGAACTGAGCCTATAGTTGTTCAGTTTTATGTCTAAACACCCACACAATGGGAAGCAAGTGGTTATGTTGCTAGCACAACCCATAGAGTAATTCTCTCTAATGTACCTCTGAGACATTATAATGAAGGGCACTGGACAAGGATAATATGAGCAGTGAACACATATTGGAGCAGCTTATACTGGCTGATCCACACATTTATCTCATTGCTGATAGATTTTGTGAACAGTTTCCATGAGATTATTCTTCTATTCTTTACATGATTAGCACAGTATATAAAGTCTTGTGGTTAAGATCAATGGCACTCTCTCTTACCTAAAAGTTGTAATGCATAGTTTTGTTTTTCCTCCATTTTATATGTCATATTTTCAAGATGTTTATATTTGTATGTTAGCTTACCATTTGCAATATTTACGAAAGTTGGATCTAGCCTAACTTCAGCTCAGGTCATTATCTTGCAGTTCATGAGTCCGAGCTTCACATGGGGCTCTCTGCTGTCAGTGTGGAGACTGCTTTGGAACCTCTGTCTCCCTGTCTCTGTCCCTCCCCCACTTATGTGCACGCACACGAGTGCATGCTCTCTCTCTGTCTGTCTCAAAAACATAAATAAGCATTAACAAAAAAATTTTAAAAAAAAGTTGTATCTGGAAATACTTAAGATTATAAAGCAAAATAACAAAGTTTGGGCTATCAGATCATTGGTTCACAGGTAGTCAAGCTTGGAATGAGTTTGTGTTGTCTCTCTTTGGAGAAGTGATGCCCACTGCACTGTGTTGAGCAAGAACATTTTCTAAAAATATTATGGAAGATTGTGTGTGTGTGTGTTGTGTTGGGGAGTCAAGCAATGTAGCAGACCCTATTTATATTTTTGTTTTCTATCAGACTCTTCTTCTGAAGCATCACCTTTCTTCAGTAAACTGCACTTTCCCTCACTATGTCTGCAAGATTCTTGGCGTCTTTGGCCTAGAAGGTTGGTTTAGAAATAGTGACTTGGACCAACATGGACCTTTGAGCATATTCTTCAGTCCCTAAGCATTAGCTTATGTGTCCCTTAGCTTATCCTTGCAAAATCTGCCTTGACTTTAAAACTCTTTAAGATTTACTTTTAATCTAGACTGTACTTTAATCTGTTTTGTTATTGTACAACAATTTGGTAAAATAAAAAAACTTCCTTTTTATTTACCAAAAGCATTAATTTGAAGACTTGTTTTTGTCAGGATTTTTATTTTCTTTATTGCTACTACATAGAGAAAGCTATGGGCCAAAAAAATAGATCTTAAATTATAACAAACATTGAAACATTCCCTCCCAAATTGTTGAGATAAGAAAGCTTCTGTCAAATTACTAAAATTAGAATTATATAAATTATCATGATAGGTTAGATTTTTCAGGAAATGTATTATAGAGGCAATTTTAAGATGGTGTTAGGAAGCAAAATAACCCATCTGTTTCTACATAAAGAATGATGTAAGAAAAAAAGTAGATGTACTTTAAAAATGAGGAAAACTATAAGAGTATCATAAGAAGTCTATTGAAGAATAAACACTAAGCTAAATTTAGAATACTATTATCATTCTTATTTAAGACATAAATGGAACAAGAGTACAAATTTGGAAAGCAATTTTTTGTTGTTTTGAGTTTTAAAAAGGACTTGAGTATAATTGTCATCATATTACCAACCTGCTAACACACCCCAAACTCTGGAGGTATGTTGAAGATGCTCCAAAATTAAAATAAGAAATTTGTAAATAATTCAATGCAAAATAATGATAGTTTATAGTGGCCAGTGCAGTTTGATAAAGATCAAAAGTTTATTAAGATAAACCATAGGAAGAAAATGTACCTAATTAAATTGTGTGTGTGCATATATATATATATATAATATGCTTATTATATGAAATATATATACATATGTATGTATGTATATGAAAATAATTGCTCATACCTTCACTATCTTAGATTCTCTTCCAGTGTAAAATCTAGGCTTTTGTTACCTACACTATAAAAACATTAGCATTTATAAAGCTTATTTAATTATTTAGCATTAATAATTAACTGGATTTAAATTAAATTGAAAACCAATTATTTTAAAGCTCAAAAATTAGGATATACATTGTAATATAATTAATATTTATAACGAACATTTACTGAGGTTTACTAAGTATTGAGTTTTACCCTCGTTAATGCTTTACGTAGCTTACATAATCTTAAAGTCAGATATATATATGATACGAACTGTCAACATCTCTATTTTAGAGATATAGAAACTGAGTTACCTAGGGTAATGAACTTTGGAGGGGGATGGGAGGAAGTAGATAGGGCTGAGAAGATGCTATCTTTAGTGGTGACCCTTGGTCAAGGGGGTGAACTGGCAAAAGACGTATCTGTCTAACAGCTAACAGAGACTAACAACTGCCTTGGTCCCTTAGGAAGCTGTTCCTTGTATCTTTACCAAATGACAGCACATAAAACTATGAGAATGTAAGAAATTACTTTAAAAAAGAGTGATGATGCTACACAAAGCCACCCATTCCACTAAATGAACTCCAGCATTCTGCTAAATAAAACTGTTTGCAGAAGATAATTATTGGATCTGGGTTTAAGGTAAATCACCTAGCATTTTTCAGGTAACATTTATTTTATCAATTAAGTAAGGTTGCTGAACTAGGTGATCTTGAAAGTCTTTTTCAGTTCTTGTATCCCATGTTAGATGTTTGACCCTTCAGGTCAGCAACAATTTTCATGATGAAAAGAAATCTCCAACTGGTGCCTCCCACAATAAAACTCATTTTCCAGCGAACTCTTACACAATGTTTTGTTACATTGGTTTAAATAGTCAATGTAAAACAATAATAACAACACAGTTGATTTTAGATTATTAAATACAAATTATTAGAAATTAATTGATATAGGAAATAAACTCCATTCAGATGGAGTTTAGTAAAACACTAATTCTGATATGTTTGAATTTAATCATGTAAACCCATCTTTTTTTGAGTAGAAAATTATTCTGGAGTTATACTCCAGATATATCTATTAGATATCTTCCAAGTATATTCATATATATACATATTTTATATATATATATATATATATATACACACACACACAGATACACACATATATGGAGGTATATATGAATGATATATATATATGTATATAGGGTCTGTATATATATACACACACATATATATACCTGATATATATAATGAGGTATCTATCAGATATATATATAAATATCCCCTGCCATTGTGACAACAGCAGCTTAGAACTCAAAGAAGACAAAAAGGAATCTGTTTGAAAGAAGCCCTACACAATAAAGGCATCCATATGGAAAATGACTTTTAACTTCTCTTCTCTTCCCACTAATTCTGTACCTTTGTTTGAGCTGTGACCAAATTCTAATCCTCAGTATTTCATCCTGTCCTTAACCCATGTTAGAATTCCTGCTCCTAGAAAGTGGAGAAAGGTCTGGGCAGAAAACAGGTGAAAGACTGAGCTCCTCATTAAGTTAGAAAATATGGTCAAAAACAAGCCAGAATGTAAGAAACAATGCAAAGCAAAGCATTCTAAATTAAAACAGAGAGAGAGAAAGAGAAAGATTTCATATAATTCAATTTGCCTTCCAAACTAAAATATTTACATGATTAAATTCAATCTAGTGTTATATCACAAGAAAGAATAATCAGAAAATACAATAATCTTCTCTTAAACAGTTATAATTGCCAGTACTGAAGGGTCTGGAATTTGAACGCAGTATTATGATTGACTAATAAAGTCATCAAGAAATATTAACTCAGTTACTGGAAAGTAAGTTTAACTTTAAATTAATACCAACTGTTTATCTTTATGACTTTAGTGTTTCTCTCAAGACCTAATTAGAGTAGATTAAATTCATGGAACCTTTACTAGGAAATAAATAATATCAGGGATATAAGCTGTAAGTCATTTTTATTTAAAAATCAGGACCTCAGACCTTGCATTTAAATAAGTCTACACCTTAGTTCCAGTTTTTCAGTTGATAAATCTTAATTATTAAGACCTCTCATTATTAGAATGTGTCCTTTATATTTAACGGAACTTTGTAAAAATAAAAATAATTTGTGGTGGCAAAAAACAAGGTCTATTATTTCATACCTTCGGTGGGAATCTACGAGTTTCTTTTCACTGAAAAAGAGCTTAAATTTTCCTTTATAAATAGATACTCATTCTAGTTAGCAGCATTGAAGTGATCATTAGAGCATTCGCCATGTTATAGAGCTGTTGCTGAGTATTTAAGAGATAATAATGCAGATTACTCTTATACCTGAGAGAAGGGCAGGACAGGGAAGAGAGAGTTCACTTGCAAAGGACTATCTCTTTTTTCCTGGAAGAGCAGAGAAAGACAATGTTTGCTGACAATGGTAGGGAAGCCAGAAACCTCCATTATGAGACTCACTTGATACCTTCTGGCAATTTGGTCATTCCTATCCTGGACTCAAAAAGGGCAAACCAGTTTGATCTCTGGCTTCTGCGTATAGTGTAGTGATTTTCAGGAGTTATGAAACTAAGAGCCAGTTGGGAAGCTGGTTAAAATTCAGTTCCCTGTTACCGGGGAGTTCCCTGTTATCGGAGTTTTGTTGTTTAACAGTACAAACAGAACTAGTGGATAAGTAAGTCCTGGAGAGTTAATGCATAGTGTAGTGATTATTGTCAACAATACTGTATTATAAGCCACAAAGTCTGTAAAAGACTAGATCTTAATTGTTATCCCACAAAATGTTAGTTTTTTCCTTAAATTATAAATTTATCTTAAATGTCATAATATGACTGTTTAAATTTATTACCTATGGGCAGAGATATTATTCATAAGACCAAAGGAAGTTTCAAATAAATAGTAGAAGAACTTTCAGAAAGAAAAGCATCTTGTTGATGATTTGCTCACAATACAAATGAGCAAAGCATTCTTAATGATTAAATGGTGGGTGGGAAGTCATTATTATAGAGCCATTCTGAATTGAAAAATCTTAGACCGTAGTATACAAATGAGCACATCAAGGGAAAGATGTGTACTTTCTCTTATACCTCCAAATTTAAAACAAACTAAACTAGATAGAATCATGAACTAAGTGATATAAACACAAGTGAGTAGGATCTATTGTTGTAGATCTTGATTTTAGTCTGTTTAAGGCTTTTGTTTTTGTTTTCTGCAGCTGTTTTAATTGGACTTCGTTTCCAAAATCAAAGCACAATTTGCTTGCTTTCAAATAGTAGCTTTTTCTGTCCTCAGTAGTTTGCAGCTCCAAAAGGAGGTCATCAAAGGGTATATACTCCTTGGTTAGTTATCTTCAGTCTACTAAATAAATGATGGACCAAAAAAATTGTTCTCTTCTTATTACCAAGGTTTCTTTGTTTGTTTTTGTTTTTGTGTTTTTAATCCTCCTTCATTCTCTGGTGTTGTTGAAGAGAAGGGAGTTTGTGAGAACAAGATGACTTTTAAAGACAATAAAAGGTGACATTGTTTATCAAGATGGCCATGCCCATGAGACCTGGAGAAAGAAACAGAGCTCAGAAAAACTTGGGCTATGGATTAGTAAGTATTAGAACTGGAAGAAGCGATTATAAAATAATTTAATTCTCTCCTTTTACAAAAGAGAGAACTCCACTCCCCATCCTCGCAAAAATAATTTTGTGACTATCCCAACGTTACAATTTGTGATGTTTTCTTCAGCATCTTTCACTAATTTTTTATCTTCCTTGGTTCTTTCTGAGTTTAACAATTGAGGTAAAATAGTCCTCTCTTCATTCATCTCATAACTTATGAGGAGGGAAAGACCAAAAGAACATTTCTGCACACAGAGGTTACAGTCAAAATCAAATAGGTCCAATGGAAAATTGTTCTTTAGGAAGTAAATTCAGTAAGACATATTTCCATACGGTTTAATAGTTTAAAAAACATGCCAATGTTGGATTGAATGAATCCAGATCATTTCTGGTGTAGAGACAGGCCCAAAGGATGGAAATTCTTTTATTTGCCAGTGATAGGTAGAGATAGGTTAAATGATACACTTCAAGCAAGAGTGTTCAGTAAATATTTTTGGAAAAAGAGAAAGAGAGGGGGGAGAGAGAGAGAGAGATTGATCTAGACCTGAGACAGAGACATAAAAACAGACAATGAGAGAGAATAGAAATATTTAAATATAATCTGAGGCTTACACTCAGAGGAGAAAAAATACATTTGGTAAGCAGCCAGATTCCCCACCTTGAACCGTAAACATTTACAATGCACTAGAGATTAAGAAGTTCTTATAAATATTATGTCAGCCTTTCTTTCTCATTGTCTGTTATTAGAAATGGACCCACCACTGTGTGAAGACATCTGGAGTACTCCCAGCATATGCTATTGTAACCATTATGGCATTTAACAGCTGTCAAAGGAGGAGGCACATTGCAAACATCCTGGTTGGAAACTTGGAAGTAGACTTGGCCTCTGTGGTGAAGGAATTAGAAGCCCATTGTGGGCTGATTGCCATGCAGACTGTTTTGTGAGAATTTCTGGACCTCTTTTGGGCAACACTGCAACAATCTTCTGGTTTCGTGAAAAAATCTGTTTTCAATGAATATCTGTAGTGGAAAATTTTGGGAGAGTAGAATATTCAGAATTTTGAACCTTCCCTCATGGTGCTTTTGTCCTGTGGTGATACAGTATGGACTCATAGTTTGTTTGTTGAACCTCTAAGTAAGTGTGGTGTGGTCATGAGTTTCTGAGCCAGAGTAAATATTTAGGATTACTGTAACCTGATTAAAATGTGCATGGATGGCTGGTTTTAAACACAAACAAAAGTAGACTTTTCAGGGGGAAAAATGCATGTTTTGAAGGAGAGAGCAAGCAAGCAAACAAAAATTTTGCATTTTGGGGGATTTCATGATGCATTTGAATATAAATCTATCTCAACAGGAAATGCTAAAGTAGCTAGAAAAACAAACAGCTGATAAACATAAAGACATGAGGCTGAGAAACACAGCATAAGAACCTAGCTTATGATTATATTTCCTTGTTTTGCTCCCTATTCCCGGGCTGAAGTTGTTTGTGTGGTGTATGATTTCAGGCTGTTTTCATTACATTGCACATCTTGATAAATATTAGATGGGTTTTATAGCATCCCATGGTGCATGCTGATCCCTTGGGTCATACAGCCTCAGTCTCCTCAGGAGTGAAAAGTCTCTTATTGTCACCACGTATCACCCAAATTCCCAGCACTGAATGAAATGGTACAATCTGCTTTTTCCCTCAGGATTTACTAACCGTCTCTGCAAAGTGCTGTAATCTTATTAATTTTCTCTGATTTGGGTAAATGTTATAGATATTCAGACACTGAGCTTTGGAAAATATTTTCTTGAGTCTCATAAATGTTTCCTGGCTCATAAAAACAGAGAGATAGTTTAAAGTAAAAATTGAAGATTTTTATTGTTCGATTTATAAGTGTGTACCACAAAAATAAAATTTCAAAATCTCTAATCATCAAAGTTTCCAATTTTCTGTCCCCTCCTCTACCTTAAACTCTCAAAAACTACAAACACATGCATGCATACACATACACACTCACTCATAGCATACATTATATGTATACTCAGCCCTATGTGTTTATGCTAATATAAAAGAAGCCAAATGAAGACCTCTTCTATGGTTATATAGAATGTTGAAAGAAGTTTCATTCATCTCTTTGACATTTGTGATATGTGAAGAAAGAAGACTCGAGAACTTGATGAATTGGTATATTTAATGTGTACAATTGGAACAATTTTCTTATAATTTGAACGGACCCAACAAAACTCTGGAGAAGAAAAAAAATGACAGTGACTGAAATCAATCTATTGATTTTAATTCAACTGTTCCTAACACTTGGGTAGGTGATTACTTAAAGGCCAATGAAAATTATGTAGACATTTCTAAAACAAATAAAAAGGTAACCATGGTCACCAAAATATTTCTAGTGAGCACATGTGAAAATACTTATTAGAAAGAAAGGAGAAGCAAGTGGAAATATATCATTTGATGCAATGTACTAAACTTTTTCCAGGGAAGGGTCCTTGCTAAACACTTAGATGTCAAAAAATGCACAATCCTAACCTGAATCTGGTCATGGCAGAATTGTGTTGACCTGCCAGATGTTTCCACATCTGTGGTACATCTGTTTAAACAGAACTATTGGAGGGGATACAAAGAATAAGACTCCAGTAAAATATAAATTCTTTTATAGATGTATGCTCTGTCATCAAAGCAATTTAATATTCCAATTTTTTTGAAAATCCTTAATTCAATGTTTTTGTGAAGAGTTTATTTTGAAGACATAACAGTGCTCCATATTTTAAAAATCAAAATTAGGTCATATTTTGCAAGTAAATTGCCTTTGAAAAAAAAATATATATTAATGAATTGAGTGAGGCAAAGCTGTTAGAACTTTGGATGTTAATTTTGCTTCTGGTTTGAGAGTTTTTATGTAGTTATATATATTGTAACATCATAGGGTGATGCCGATACCATATTAAGAAATACAACAAGGAAGGCTTATTTTGGGAATCTCTGTGAACATCCACTTACGCACAACTCCCTCTTTTCTGTGAAGATTGTCAACCCTCCTTCTAGTGAAATGCAAAAAAAAAAAAAAAAAAAAGATGCACACAGATGTTAACACTACTTATCATTAGCCATGGCCGTGGACTTATTTATTTCATAAGCATAACACATTTAATGCACCAAACAAATAGTTAATAAATCTGCAGAGTATGCGTCTGAGTCTTATATTAGCTAACATTATGCAGATATTATTGATCACTTATTAATCGACAGATCTTATGATAAGGCTCCAGAGTCTAGGTACACAAAGCTTAAATATGACCCTATTTGAATCTTTATTTTCGCTTCTTTTTGAAATGTGCTCTAAATTCTTGTCAGATCCATCTTTCAGTAATCATTTTATTTTCTAGTTGTTCCATGAAGATCATGATAAAAATGAACACTTTACTCAATCCTTAGGGAGCTTCTTGGTTCATGACTAAAATTTTGCATTCTTGTCATCGTGTCTTACATTTTTCAAAAGATAACTTTAATTTTTACTATGAGTGAGAATGACTTAACACATTTGGGGATATTTTCCAAAATAAATTGACTGAAAATAATATGATTCCATATTTATTAAATCATCGAGGTAAGATATAGGTTTGATTCTCCCTATCTTAATTCTTTAATGTTGTACTTATTCAAGGAATATACCATGGCTGAAAGTATTTCTAACTAGTATATTGTGATCACAGAATAACTATATCCTTTTGATTTGCATTAGCATTTGCTAAGTTAAATTGCTTGGAACTAATATCGATATGAAGGCAGCCACAGCAAGGCACCCACTTCTTTCTCTTTTTAAGACAAAAAAACTACTGTATTTTCTCCAAGTTGTAATGTACAGTAGCAGTCCTGTAAACTTGATAGTGAATTCCTGTAATGACCTAGAAACTCTTGCTTCCAGACTTATGGCTCTGTGCCCAATTTCAAATTGCTGCTTTCATAATAGCTCTTGGGAAAAACTTCTTTTAAAACTCTAGTAAGTGTTGCTTAGGTTGTTTCAACCCTCTTTCTTGTTATTGCTTTAGTTCTTTTGTTCCCAAGCAGTTCAGGAAATTCGACATTTTTTGGATCTTCCTGTTTTTGTGAATTTAAATGTTTATTTTATTTTTCCCCTAATCTATTTACAAATCTATCAATGTGTATTCAATTAATTCTTACTTATGCCACTCAATTTATCTGTTGTCTACAATTCTTAATTACATTATTTTGGTTTATTTCCTTTCCCTGTCACCTCTTTTAACCATTAATTCTTTGACTAGAGCCAACATAGGGAGCTGGACAAAGATACAGAAGTACAAAATACATATAAAGTTTAAAAAGTAAAAGTGACCTTTAGTGGCTAGAATTTAAGGCAAATGTAGAATGGTTGTGGAAAATGTGTCTTGATTCCAGAAAATTGTATGGATTTAATATGAACAATCTTGAACTCCATGCTTGGAATAAAATATACTAGAGGAAAAAGGAAAGCCAAAGTCTTTAAAATGGGTAAATGATATTACAATATGTTAGAAAAAGATAATTCTGGTTACCATGAAATAAATTACACAAAATACTTCTTAAAAATATTCCGAGTTACAAAGTCACAATAGATTAGAGGAAGGAAAGATACTCAACCTGACTTTGGAAAAGTAAGTAATTGTTGAGGAACTAAATTTTTGAATGTGTAATCATTTGTTTTGATATATGGCTCAGCCTCAGAGAAATTCTGACCTACTTTTAGGACAAATGGAAAAGTTTGAAAAATAAAGTATACTATGAGAAACTGAGGCAACAAAGCCACTGTATTTGGGGAGCTCATAATTATGTTTTAGAATAGTGAGAAATTCTATTTGTATGATGAATTATAGGGTAGGAGAATGATGTTTTGGCAACGTGTGAGTAGGAGTATTATTAATGAAGAATATAGTCAATGTTCTTATGGAGCTTACAGTCCAGTGAGAAAGATAACAGTAAAAAATAAATAATAAACATTATCTCAGAAAATATTTCAAACTTTCAGTTGTAAATAATGCTATAATGAATATGTACTATTTTGCAAGGGCAAAGACCCTGTTTTTGGTTCATCATTCTATCCATATTCCCTAGCCCATTGCTTGGAGGATTTTTATGTGCTGTACGATCTGGCTACTGTGCCCCAAGTTAAGGAACCAATGCTTATTAATTTATGTTCAACCATGTTGGGGAGAAAGGAAAAAGAAACCAACGGTTCACTGTAGTGAACTCCTTTATAAATCTTTAAAAGCATTATACAAATCATCCTGTAGGTGGGCCACAAAGCTGTTTAAGATTTTTATTGGTTAATAAAGTATGGCTACTAAATCAACTGTTTCATTTAAAATACTGTAAGATAGAACAAAATAATGTTTACTGGTAAATATATACTTGCTAAAGCAAAAAGTACCTTATGCTTAGAGATGATATATTCAAGATGGCACTTAGTAACATGAACATTGTCATCCAGGATTATGTTCCTCGTGCAAACAAGCAAAATTAGATCGAATTTAACTGTGAAAATAGAAAGGGAGAAAGCAAAAAAATGTAAATGTAAAAATGAGATAGAAAGGGTACAAGTAAAGTTTAGATTATATACTGGTGAAAAATTTAAGACATTTGGAAAAAAGTATTGAAACACCTGTTGGAAGATAATTCTCAATGGGTGTTTCTGCTCATCTCTGAGCTTATTCTGGACTGCTTCTGAGTCACAGAACTGGCCATTTTTTAAGACTGTTTTTAAAATAGCGAATGGGTGAGGGGCCCTGGGCGGCTCAGTTGGTTGAGCGTCAGACTTAATTTCAGTTCAGGTCATGCTCACAGGGTCTTGAGATCGAGCCCTGTGTTGGGCTCTACGCTGAGTATGGAGCCTGCTTAAGATTCTCTCTCTCTCTCTCTCTCTCTCTCTGTTTTTCCTTCTGCCCTCTCTCTGCTTGTGCATGCTCTCTGTCTCTCAAAAATAAAAGATAAAATTAAAAAAATAGCTAGTGGGTATGGGAGATTAGAGATAGTGTCTCCCACTGAAGCAGAAGGAGATTTGTTTGCTCTCCAAAATAATAAAGACAATGTTTCCCTCTGAAGCAAAGATGGAGCAGATTTGCTTTCAATTCTTTAACAGACTGGAAGTTTCTATGTTCAGGGTTAGGGTCCCCTAGCTGTAACATATGCCACTGGGTGTATACACCTACCTGGGTTTGTATACTTTGGGGGCTGCTCCACCATATTCCTATGAGACTTCAGGGTCAAGAAGAACCAATGCATCCCTGACAGTCATTCTTCTTGCTGTGCCACGAGCAATAAAGTCCTGTGTCGTTGACCCTGGAGTCTTGTGTCTTCTCTTAGCATCCATGAAATTCTAGATTAACTTGTTAGCTTATGAACACAGTAAAATCTCAGACCTTTCACAATTCTTAACACAGATTTTGCTTAAAATACTAATGTAAAAGAAGACTAAGGGACTATGATTAGTTATAATTTCCCCAGTAGTTACTAAATAGTCATTTTCAGATTTTCTCAATTGTTGCTGCATTAAACAAATTATTCTGTTTTTACTCATGTGTAGAAGACCTGGTAGCTCATATGAAAATCACTTTTATAAAAACTTCTAGGGGCACCTGGATGGCTCAGCTGGTTGAGTGTCTGACTTTGGCTCAGGTCATGATCTCACAGTTTGTGAGTTCGAGCCCTGCGTGGGGCTCTGTGCTGGTAGCTCAGAGCCTGGAGCCTGTTTTGGATTCTGTGTCTCCCATCTCTTGGCTCCTACTCCACTAATGCTCTGTCTCTCTCTATGTCTCTCAAAAATAAATGGACATTAAAAAAATTTAAAAAAGAAACTTCTAAAATTCCTAGATAAGATCTAAAAGACAGAAAAAATTTAAATATTCATATATTTTTAATACTAGCAGTATCTTAACACAAAAACATGTAAAATAGTCTCCTATATAAAAGATCCATACCACTATTCCATATAAAAATAAATTAAATTTAACTGAACATTAAGATAATAAGCTACCATGACCAAGAGAATTTGTCCTAAAATCAACCCAATGGAGATTTAAATTAGGCAATCTATTAACAAAATGTATCACAACAGCAGATTGAATAAGACAAAGTATATAACAATCATATGAAAAAATCCTTACAAAAATTTAGAAAACAAGAATAAGAGTATTACCCCCCCCCAAAATGAATGTCTATTTCAAAAAAAATAATAGTGAATCACATTTGGGTTATTTAATATATTTTTAAGTACGATTCTATTGAAACAAAAGTGTTTCATGTAAAAATATATGATTTAGAACTGCAGTTTATATATTCCCTTTTTGGGAATATAATGTTAAGTGAGATAAAAAATGGAACCAAAATTATATTTGAGCACAGTTAAAATCTGTTGTCAATTAGGAATACTTTTATAAAACAGAAAGGAAAAGTCAAAAGGTCTCTGTCCTCTTACTTTACCTCTCTCTGCCAAAATGTAAGCATTGTTGAGATTTCCCCCCGGGTGCTTGTTCAGGATTGTTATTTTCCTTTATATACTTTGATTTAAAAATGTATATTTGGGGGCAAAAAAAGACTAGATAACGTATGGGACTTAGTATGGACAAATGACTAGGAATGAATTGTGCTGAGAAAGGGCTTCTCTTTGTTTTCCCTGAGACATATCTGTACTAGTTTAAGGAAATTACAAAACGACCACTTAAAATTTTTGGATGGTGTTGCCTGAAATTAATTCTACTTATCAGATCTGGACTTTAGCTACACGAAATCAAAACTTTCTGCACAATCTGAAATATAACAGGTTTCCTGGCATTGTCAGACTCCTGTTAGGTGCACAAGGGGCTGAGACACATTTTAATAAGCTCTTTTAATACAACCCAAAAAGCATGTCATCAATTACATGCATAAGTAATTTAAGAAAACTTATATCAGTATCAGTGGTTTTTAACATGTTTTTTAACTTTGATTTAAAATCTACCTTGTTTTAGTAGTTGGGCAACTTTAAAAATGAAATTCTTTGCTTTCAATACTATTTTGGGGGAACTGTTTTAATTTGCAGTGATAAATTTCTATTACTCAGCAAGTGGAGGAAGGGTTTCACCATGCAATTGTTTGGCAGTCTCAGAATTTCTAACTATGGCTGATCTAACATTAATGAAGTACTTATTGAATGTTTTGCCAAAAGTACAGTACCTGCTACTGGGGAAGATATTTAAAATAATAATAGTTAATATTTATTATGTGACAGGTAACTTGTCATTGCCTCACTTACATTAGCTCAATTAATCCTCAAACTATGTATAGGATGAACCGTATCCTCATTTTACAAATAGAATGCTGAGGTCTGGAGAGTTGTCACTGAGTAGCATGGGTGTCTCCCGCTATGCTATTGTATGTATAAGAATAAGTCATAGGTCTGCCCATAAGGCCATAGTGCCTTGTACATCATGCAAGCAAATAATTACATTACAGAATGAGAAGTACTATAAAAGAGATAAGTATAAAATACATAAGACAAGGGATTTTTTCCACTGTAAAGTTGGTCACCCAATGGAGAAGTCTACTTATTACAGATGAAAGCACATGAATCCTTAATACTTACGCTAAGAATGTCATCCCAATTAAAAAAAAATGTGCCTAACTCCTCCCTTAAAAATTTAAACTGCATTATTAAAAAGATAAATAGGGAAATTTTCATCTCTTGTAATAGGAGATTCAATTAGTCATCAATAATGCTTTTAAAGGAGCGTCTAGGTGGCTCAGTTGGTTAGGCGTCTGACTTCAGCTCAGGTCACAATCTCGCGGTCCGTGAGTTCGAGCCCGCTTCGGGCTCTGTGCTGACAGCTCGGAGCCTGGAGCCTCTTTTGGATTCTGTGTCTCCCTCTCTCTCTGACCCTCCACCATTCATGCTCTGTCTCTCTCTGTCTCAAAAATAAACGTTTAAGAAAAAAATTAAAAAAAATAATAATGCTTTTAAAAAGTACAGGTTACTGGTTTTTGTTTGTTTGTTTTAATCTTTACAAACCTCTAAATGGTCACAAACATTTGTAAAAAAAATCAAGCCAATCCTGCCGTAGAAATGGGAATCCAGATATATAAAGAAGGAGAAAAATTACCCTTCCCATAAAATATTGGCTGATCTGTAAATTTTGAATTTTCATTTTTACAAACTTACAAAGCAAGGGGGTCAAAATATCAAAACGAAGTATCACAAAAGGTAAGGAGTAAAATAGGAAGTGCTCCCATAATAAGTTTCTCCCTCAAATCCAGCACCCTGAGGATGAGGGTAAGGAATGGACCAGTTATCACATGATTTGAAATCTCTAGGTTGTTCATGGTACTTGTCTTAAAGCTATTCTGGAAGAAAGCAACACAAATCCTCTCTTGAGGAAGGAATCTTCACCCCAGCTGTCAATTAAATTCAAAAACTCAACATATATGTCACTGGCTGGTGAAAATAACTAAACATATAAGCAACTACATATTAATTTATAGCCAATAGAAATCACTGAAAACATAAACAGAAAGACTTCATATACTGGAATCAGGCATAGGCTACAAAATAACTTCATTTTGTTTAACTAAACATAACTTCATATGTTTAAGTAAATAGAGAATACATTTTAAAATACCAATAGGAAATAGGAACTGCAAAAAAAAGTGGCACAGCAGACTTGAAAAAGAATGAGATATAATTTCTAAAAGTAAAAAAAAATAGTAAAATAAACAACAGCAAAAACTCAATGGGCAGGTACAAGGCAGATAAGAAACAGCTAAATTAATATATTATTGAATTCAAAAATAAATTTAAATAGATAATTCAGAATTCAGCATGAGGGAAAAATAGAAAATGCATGATATATTTAAGACAAAAGAGATAGAGTAAAATGGAACAGTACATCCTTAATTGAAGCTCCAGAAGAAAGAGAGATTACGGGTTTAGAGGAAATATTTGAGGAGATGATGGCTGAGAATTGTACAGAATTGATGAAAAACTCCATTCCATAAATTTAAAAAGCGCAACAAATCCCAATTCAGATATGTAAGAAGAAATCCAAACCTAAACATTTTGTAGTGAAATTTCACACAGGAAGACAAAAAGAAAATCTCTAAAGCTCTCTGAGGAAAAAGAAATGTCCCCTTCAAATGACTGGCAACTAGAGTGACACCTGATTTTTTCCACAGGTGGAATAGGGAAGGTTTCTTCTGAGGGCTCTGAGGAAGAATTTATTCATGCCTCTCTCCAAGCTTCTGGCTGTTTGTTGGGACTCTTGTGGTCCTTGGCTTGTACATGCATCACCTGGATCTCTGTCTTCATTGGCACATGGCATTCTCCCTGTTATGTGTGTTTGTCTCCAAATTTCTCCTTTTATAAGGATACATTGGATTAGTGGCCTACAATAATGCCACATAAATAATGATGTTATGACAAAAACTAACATTTGACAAGATTGGTTCTGTCTTAGGAATTCAGAATGTACAAAATTGGAGAGTCAAAATATCAATAACTAGATGTTATGTTGATTATATGTGTGTGTGTGTGTATATATATATATATAATCAAAAATAATCATGGGGCACCTGGTGGCTCAGTTGGTTAAGCGTCTGACTTTTGGCTCAGGTCGTATCTCACGGTTCGTGGGTTTGAGCCCCGTTGGGCTCTGTGTTGACAGTTCAAAGCTTGGAGCCTGCTTCGGATTCTGTGTCTCCCTCTCTCTCTGCTCCTCCCCTGCTCATGTTCTGTCTCTGTCTTTCTCAAAAATAATAAACGTTAAAACAATAAAAATAAATCTTCAAATTGACCTATATATGAAAAGCAAAGATATAAAACTTTAGAATACATTATAAAGAAACATTTTTATGATTTCAGAGTAGGGAAAGATTTCAAAAACACAAAAATACTGATACATTAAAATAATTTCAAAAGATACCAGAGAGTAAAAAACACAAGTCATACAGTGGAAAAATATATTGATATATTGGCAGCACATTTTACCAAGAAAAAACATATTCAGGGGCGCCTGGGCGGCTCAGTTAGTTGAGCATTCGGACTTCGGCTCAGGTCAAGATCTCACGGTTCCTGAGTTCGAGTGCCACATCAGGCTCGCTGCTGTCATAGCAGAGCCTACTTTGGATCCTCTGTCCCTCTCTCTCTCTGTGTCCCTCCTCTGCTCATTCTCTCTCCCTCTCATTTTTTTCAAAAATAAATAAACATAAAAAAACCCAAATATATTCAAATATGTAATATCTCCTACCAAAGGAATGCCATCCAAAGGAAAAAAAATAGCAAACTAATATAGCATACAGAAATAAATATTCTGAAAACAGACAATTAAATATACATATTTAATCATTTCTACATATATTCAAAAGTAGAAGGACAATTAAATATAGGGAAATGAAAGAAACTATTGAAAATAATGACTAGTGTAGTTCCCTTGTAAAATATCAGAAATAAAATATTATCTAGAAGACTACCAAAACTTGTTTTAGCTCTTTTATTGGACAACTTACTGATGTTATAGTGTAACAGATTTCTCAAAAATCAGATGGAGGAGAGATGCCATGTGTGGAGATGGGTCACAATGGTGACACTGTAACTTGCCCCACTTCTTATATATTTGTTGAAATTGCTTTATGAAAATGGCTCATTTTGAAATGAATTGCATTTTTAAGATTCTTAAAAGATTTAGACTTTATACGATTTTTATAAGATTTTAGACTTTATAAGATTAGACTTTATAAGATTCTTCAGCTGTTTGGGCATGTATTAAATATATGTTTGTATTCTTTTTTTTAAATTTTATTTTAATTCCAGTGTAGTTAACATACAGTACTATATTAGTTTTAGGCGTACAATATAGTGATCCAACAGTACCATATGTTACTCAATGCTCATCAAGACAATGGCACACCTAATCCCCTTTGCCTATTTCACCCATTCCCTGCACCCACCACCCCCTGATAACATCTGTTTGTTCTTTATAGTTATATGTTTGTATTCTTTAACAGCCTCTTCACCTTATATAATCATTGAAGATACTTTGGTATAGCATCATTTATTTGTAAATATACATTCTGACGTACATAATATAGTACTAAGAGCATTGCTGCTCCTACTTACCATTTTATAGAGATATGGTTATGAACTAATGTTTGTGTCCCCCTAAAATTCATATGTTGAAGCCCTAACTCCCAATATGATGGTATGTGGAGGTGGGGGCCTTTCTGAAGCCATTCGGTTTAGAGGACGTAGGGTCTCCATGATGGGGTTCATGTCCTTATGAGAAGAGGAAGAACAAGAGCTTGTCCTCCTTCTATAAACATGAGGATGTACAGAGAAGGAGATAATTCTATAAGTCAGAAGAGTCCTCACCAAGAATTAAGTCTGCTGGCATCTTGATCTTGGATTTCCTAGCCTCCAAAACTGTAGAAAATAATGTGTGTTGTTTAAGCTTCCCAGTCTTTGGTATTTTGTTGCACAGCCTGAGTTGAGACAGATGTCATTTAAAAATTGCTCTCAAATGTAAGATTCTTTTGTCTCCAGAAGGTCTGCCATTCCACTGATTATGAACTATGACTTCTCTCCTTTGGGGGGAGATGCCATTTACATATTTTCTCTTGTAAATACAGCAATATATTAGAAGCTTTTATATGTAATTATCCTTCTGACATGAGGTAACTCACTTAGTAAGTGCATTTATATTCCCCAGATTGTTGCCTTATTGTACAGGAACATTTGTTATTTGTATTCTAAATGTATTCTATTCTTCATTTAATATTCTTTATTCTTTTCACATGTTCTACATCCATTTGAGGTAGAGCTGTTCTATTTAAATTAATGATGCAAGTAACTTGTTCTGGCATAACATAGTCAGTTTTTATATTAGTTAAATGCCAGAGAGTGCAAAGATGTTAAAACCAAACTTTGTATTCACTATTACTGAATATATTATAATTGTTTGCTTTCAGTTACTTATTCAAAAACAAAACATAATATTAAGAAAGCATAAAATGTTTTAATGCTAAAATATATTGTACTTTTACTTGAATTAAAAATTAAAAACTAACTTCTGATAACTTCAGGTTAACTCCTGAAGGTAACTTCAGATGTGACTCCAAATTGAGAACTCATTGCATATTTTAGTAATAGTGTCTTTTCCATATGGCACAAAATCAGGAACTGGTATTTAAAAATGATGATATATTTTTGTTATAATGTTAAGTTGTTACCTGGACCTTAATTCATGAATGAATTCCATATTCCAGGCCAAAGGACTTGTTGCCTTCTACATTGCAGTGACTTCTTTTATGTAAAATTATAGCCACTTCTATCACTCTTGGTTCAATTGGTAGTACAGAAATTATGTGTGATTTTAACAAAGGAAACGATATTATACAAACAATTAGATAGTTACAAAATGATGGTCAAGACTGGAGAATTCAAAGTTGTAAAGTCAGAAGGCCGGCCATGAGCTTCAGATTTAATACAGATGGATCTGAGATTTGACAGTTCACAGATTTTGTCACCGTTTGCTTACTGCCTTAGAAAGAGGAAGGTAGTTTCGACTTTTTTCAGCCTTCTGCATCTCCTGTGAATACATCCTATTGGTGCAACCTAAACTGGACATGCAACCTGGGAGGCACAGGTCCTCAGAAATATTACAGACCTTTAGTCCTTAATACCTAGAAAATCGTAGATGGGTTGTAAAGTTTTTAAGTACCAACGCAGAACACCCAGGGCAGCCTTACACAAATAATAGGTGTTGGAAGATAAAAAGTGGGCACAAGTCATCAACTCTGTCTGTTAAGACTTGACCTACTACAGTGTAACTTTTTTTGTTAATGTTTATTTATTTTTGAGAGAGAGAGAGAAAAGCAAAAGAGGGGCAGAGGGAGAGAGATAGAGGATCTGAAGCAGGCTCTGGGCTAACAGCAGAGAGCCCAATGAACCTTGAGATCATGACCTTGAGCTGAAGTCAGATGCTTAACCAACTGAGCCACCCAGGCACCCTGGACTTTTATGAAATCAAATTCATTGATTAAAATAAAGACCAGGGTTTCAGAATCTGCCTCTTCTCTCCTGCCTATACCTCCCATTTGACTATTCATTACGTGCATCCACCTTTAGACACATTCAAACTTTGTAGGAAATAACTCATAAAACAATTCTAAGGCATTTTGCAGGCATTGAATAAAATCAAACTGCCAGTGAAAAAATATGTTACATGATTATAATGGAAAATGCATATGTAGACAGAAAACCAATTTGTTTCTTTCTGTGACTGATTTTTAATGCTTAAAAAAAAGGAACGATTTATTCTTTTTTTTTTAAAGCACAAGCTGCCTTTAGTAAAATATATTCCTTGAATGTGTCAGCAAAATACGTTATTAGGCATTCTATTTTTTCCATGCTGTTTATTTTAAATGATATCATACTTTTATAATGTGTGGTATAAAAAAGCCTTATCTTTTGGCATAAATATAATGTTTGTTGCCTATAGAATTGAACATTTTTTGGCTCTCCCATTATATTCTGTTTTCATATTATTAGCTTACCACGCAACTAAAAATTCAGGGAAAGCCACCACACAAGAGGAACTCCGAGGTTGATAAATATAACCAGCTGCCCCCAAACTGCTAGGTCTTTTCTTTTCTTGGCACTGAGCCTTTCCTGGAAAGGCATCATTTCTGAGAGATCATTCCTACATACTCAAATATATACAAAGGAATTGTCCTTTTCATATATATATGAAATATATATATATAAATTATATTATATATTTATATTATATAAATATATGTATATTTGTACAATATATATTTATATAATATATTATATATTATTATAACATATAATATATAATAAATATAGTAATATATAACAAAATATAATATATATGTATATTTATTTTATATATATTATATGTTACATACACAAATTACAATTTGGAGTCAATTTCACCCAAAACAGAAAATCCAAGCTCTGTCTTCAAGAGGGCTGTATGAAAATATAAAACGTGATAGAAATGCAGGGCTATTGTGTTTCTCATTTCTTGAGTTCACAAGAGTACAATTTATTTTTATTTGTTTTTCTCCTCTTCCCATAATCAGGCTTAATGATTCCTCATAATTTCTTCTATCAGATAGTCATTCTCATTCTATCCTTGCTTTTTACTTCTAAAAATACTGATTAAAGACCAGCATCCCACAAATATATATTTCTTTCATAATGAATCTTTTATTTGGGCATCGACCCAGTGTTATAGATCATACAACCCTGCTAGTACTATTCTCTATTTAATTCTCAGAATCCTGGGGCACCTGGGTGGCTCAGTTGGTTAAGCATCGACTGAACCACAGGTCATGATGTCACAGCCCATTGGTTCGAGCCGCCCTTTGGGCTCTGTGCTGACAGCTCAGAGCCTGGAGCCTGCTTCAGATTCTGTGTCTCCCTCTCTTTCTGCCCCTCCCCTAGTCATGCTCTGTTTCTTTCTCTCTCAAAAATAAATATTAAAAAAAAATTAAATGAACATTTGAGTAATGCAAAATGGTAACCTCTCTCTCAAAAAAATGAATAAACATTTAAAAATATATATTTTAAATTCTGAGAATCCTTTGGGGATCTACATGTATTCATACATACCTCTTGAAATGTTGCCTATGCAATTATAAAACTCCAGAAGAATTTAGTAATAGCATTGACTTCCCTTGCTTTGCATAATGGCTAATACATAGCAGTAATCACTCAGTAAGTGTGCATTAATTGAATGAACCTGATATCTAGAATAGACCATTTTCACCAGCTGTTTGGAAGGAATAGTTTTAAAGCCATTCCCCTGCAGGTTAGTTTCAAGGCATTGAGGTATATAAAAAGGTTTGAAGAAATTTTATTGGAAAAAAAAAAACAAGGAAACTTTCTTAAATATTTAAAATATATTGACTTTTATGTAATAATCAGTTTCATATTAAATAGGATATAAGTAAATATATCCTATATTTTTGCTCTGATCTAATATCAAAACAAGACCCTCACATGGTAGAATTTCTTCAATTTTACCACTGTTATAAATTAAAGTATGGAAGATGGGGAGCCTGGGTGGCTCAGTTAAGCCACTGATTCTTGATTTCAGCTCAGGTTATGATCTCAAGGTTTGTGAGATCAAGCCTCACATCAGGCTCCACGCTCACAGCGCAGAGCCTGCCTTCTCTCTGCCCCTCCCCAACTTGTGCTTTCTCTCTCTTTCTCTCTCTTTCAAAAATAAATATGTTAAAAAATATGGAAGTCATCTCCAGTAAGATGTTCCCCATTGAACTATTGATGATAAATTAAAATATATAATGATTTACTATCTCATGGAATGTCTACAATCCCTCTTAACCTGGGTCAGATGACATACATGTTTATTTGCCCCTACATATTCAGTTCCTAACACATAGTAGCTACTCAGTAAATATTTGCTGAGTGAACCATTGGAGGCAAAAGACTGTTATGTAACTACCTAAAGTTTCAGCCTAGGAAGTCTTCTAGAACGTTTCAAAAGTCTAAAAGCACTGGGAATTTCCTAAATGTTCTGCTACTGAAGCCGTGTAATCTTTTCAAACTATAAATGAGTATTATAATTACTGAGAATTATTAGATTGGCTAGATTTGTTGGCTGGATTTACATGCTTGTTCAAATGCCATAAAAGTGTCATCCACCATCAAGTGCTTGGATTGGGGGGTGCAATTTTAATAACAGAAAAATGGCAGGAAAAAAATATGTCCATTTTAAGAAAAGATTGAATTAAAAATATCTTCCACTCAAAACTATGTGGTCAGTCATTTCATAGGACAGTTTGTACTGATTCTGACACAGTTAAAAGGTATTATGACAAAGTTTAGAAGTAGACACATGAGGGATCTTGAGATGCAGATGAAAAAAGGTTTAAAGTCATAATATTCATGGAACATCTTCTTAGCAAAAATATAAGGAAGACAATCAGTTAAATTGTCATTGACATAGTGATACAAAATAGGAATAGAGAGGCACCTTGTTTTTTCAGTCCCCTATCAAAATATGTGCTTAATAATTGAGCTGTGGGGTAGGAGTGAGATAAAAGGAAATGAAAGCATATTGTTATATTTTTCATACTATATGTACACAAACAGTTTCTGATCCTGCTCCATGCATGTACATATACACCCACTCTAAATATTTTGATTTCTATTTCTAATAAAAGAATGGAAAAGGCAGAGAAACTCTCCTGCTGAGAACTTGATTGTATAAAATAAAAAGAAGATTGCTTGAAGAAGCCAGAATGCTAATAATGCTGGCTATGATCTACAGGGTCAGGATCTCAGAGAAGAAAGGTTTAAGGAGGTGAGCCTGCTATCTAGAACTACATTTTATTTACTGATTCTGGAATAAGGAACAATAAGCAGAGCTATTGACAGCCCCTTATTTTAAAGGGGGGAGAAGGAACTTAGAAATGAGAGCCAACAGACAATGGAGGAAGACCCAGAAGAACCAGAAAACAAAGGTTATCAGACAAAGACTTTAAATAATTACATTGTATATGTTAAGGAAGTATAAGATTGAAAATTGAAACAAAGAACTAGGAACTATAAAAAAGAATCAAATGGACAGTCCAGAACTAAATATTAAAATAACCAAAATCACTATCCCAGTGGATAAGTCTAACAGTAAACTAAACATGGATGAAAAGGTCATTAGTAAAAGATAAAATAAAATGAAATATCTAGAATAATTTATAAAGAGATAGTAGACAAAAGTACAGAACAAAGCAGAGGTGAAATAGGGATTTGGTGACAAGATTTAAGATATGTAAAATTTGAGTCCCAATAGGAGAAAAAAAAATACAGAAATATTTGAAGAGAATAGAGTTGGGAATTTTCCAAAACTGAAGAAAGTTATGTAGCCACAGATTTAAAAGCCCTATGAAATCTCAGAAATGGTTTCAAACAAAACAAAACAAAATAAAACCACACACTTCATACATAACAACAAAACTGTTCAAAAACCAAAGACAAAAGAACATCTTTAAAACATCTATAAAAAGAAGACAGATTACCTACAATGAGCAGTACTTAGACTGACATAATGAAATATTTTTAAGGTGCTAACAAATAAAAACTGCTAACCTAGAATTCTATATCTAAGAAAATATCCTTAAAAAATAATGAATGAAGACATTTTCAGGCAAACAAAAGCAGAGTATTTGCCTGCAGCAAACCTTTTATAGAGCCAAAGGAAGTTATGATAAAAATGTAAAATATACTTTGAACTTAATAATTAATAACATCAAAGTTTTGAGATACATGATAGGTGCATTTACTGGGAAATTTATATCCTAAGTACACAGATTAGGTGGGGGGAAATATTGAAAATCAATGAAAGTGGGACGCCTGGGTGGCTCAGTTGGTTGGGCGTCTGACTTCACCTCAGGTCATGATCTCACACTCTGTGAGTTCGAGCCCCTCGTTGGGTTCTGTACTGACAGCTCAGAGCCTGGACCCTGCTTCAGATTCTGTGTCTCCCCCTCTTCCTGCCCCTCCCCTGCTCATGCTCTGTCTCTCTTTGACTCAAAAATAAATAAAAACATTAAAATTTAAAAAGGAAAAAAAAAAGAAAATCAATGAAAGTATTCACCTCAAAAATCTAGAATAATACCAGCAAATTCAACCCACAGAAGTTAAAAAGAAACAAATACTAAAAATCATTGTAAAATTAGTGAAAATGAAAACAACATAAAGGAAAAAGGTCAACAAAATTTTATTTTTCAAAACTAACTTTTCAAAACTAATACACAAATTCCTGGAAAGATACAACTTATTAAAGTGACAAAAAAATCGAAAGCCTGATTAGTGCTATGCAATTGAATAAATTAAAACCTAAATGAAAACTCTTTCCAGAAAGTAATCTCCAGGTCCAGATAGTATCAGCAATTAATTCTGTGAAATATTTAGGGAAGAAATGATACAAATTCCTTAAGAGAATATAAGTAAGCATACCTTTCATTTTAAAACTTGACAAAGGTTTCCAAGAAAGGAAAATTGCAGGCCAACTTCCACAAACCTAAATGTGAAGTTCAATATATACAAATGGCAAATAAAACAATTTGAGTTTAGGTGTGCTGGGGTGGCTCCGTCAGTTAAGCATCTGATTATTGATTTTGGCCCAGGTCATGATCGCATGGCTCATGAGTTTGAGCCCCATACAGGCTCTGTGCTAACAGGGTGCAGAGCCTGCTTGGGATTCTCTTTCTCCTCTCTCTCTGTCCCTCCCCTGCTCATTCTCTCTCTCTCTCTCTCTCTCTCTCTCAAAAATAAATAAACTTAAAAAAAAACAATTTGAGTTTGTATCAGAAAGGCAATATGAAATGTATTCTGACATGACACTGGGTCTTATAGAAATGAAGCACTAATTACAGGACATCATGCACTAGTTTCTGTCAGAAATACCAAGTGATAAAGCCAGGCAGGTTCAGCAGCAACAGAGGGAAAATGAGCAGGGTCAGAGGGCACAGATGAGATGGGCCGAATTCTCATGTCATCTGCTACTGTTGCACTGATACCTCTCTCTCAGCTTATACTTTTGGATGCATGAGGTTTCTTATGATCAGCCAACAGAAAAAGAAAATTCAAATCTTGGTTCATAAAGATTCAACTCATTATATGTGTATAGGTCGATAATAGACCTCAGCTCTACTAGAACCACACAAGAGGGGCTCAAGGACAGTGGTGATGGAAAATCTTCTCAAAAGGTAGGACTTCAGGAAGTATATTTCATCATCTACTTGGTGTAGAAAGAGAATTGGCTGGAAGTAAGAATATATAGTTTCATAAGCGGTGACTAATGGCTTGGCTGGTTGTTCAGAGGCCTGGAAGGAAAAATATTGGAAAACTAGGGATAAAGACTTCCAGGGAAGAAATATGTAGATGAACATATGGGTTTGGTCATGAAGTGCGAAGATCTATGCTTCACATGTTAGCACCCACTAAATAGCATATTCCATGGAGATGTAATGAACAACCAAGTAGCATTGCTAGTTGACATGAGCTAAGTCCAGTGTGGCAAATGGTCAGATTAGTGGAGTAACTATTATAGAAAGGATAGAGGTTATTCATGGGATAACTTGATGAGTTCCACGGCTTTCACAGCAGAAAGTCCAACTACCAGTAGAAGAAATTTATGCTGACTCCTTAAGATGTCACAATTCCTGGAAGATACTAAGCACTTGGTTTACTACATTGGGCTTTTTTCTCCATGGAAAGGGCAGAGGTTCATTCTGACTGGAATGCCACATATTTTTGCATATAATTTTACCTTTCTTGCCTGCAAATTGTCAGCTTGCTCCAGGACCATGGGCTGTAGAGTATTTAAAATACTCTATAGAGCATTCAACTTGCCGACCAGTATTCCATTCAATATCAATTCAGACCATGGGTCCCATTTAGCAACAGAAGCACTGTAGTGGGTATATGACCAAGAGACCATTTGGTTCCCTAATAAACCCCATCACTCCGAAACTGCCATGCAAAGAAATTAATGGCAAAGTCCATTGGAAGGAATAGCAGGGGCTTTGACTTGGAGATGACATCCAGTGTAGATGGGAGGCACCATCTTCTGTGAATTCATGAATGTTATTTCATGTGGTATCCCCATGGAGACAATACATAAATCTGACAATCAAGAGCTGGAAGTAGGAATGGCCCCACTTCATTATTAACAGTGACTTAATTGGTTATGCCTGAAACTGCAGGCTCTTTGGGTTTAGAGTTCCTCATCCTCAGAGACAGAACATTTCCTAACAGGGAACACAGCAGGTGTTCTACTAAACTTTAAGCTGTGGTTGCTGTTGGTCACTCCACCTTGTGTTGAGAGATCAACAGGAAAGAAATGGAATCACTATCCAAAAGGGGTAATTGACCATGATTCTTAGGATCAATTACATGATCCTGTTATACACTTTAGGCAATTAAATATTTGGCTCCCTCTCACCAATATACTTCTTTTACTACCATATAATTTAATACTTAAATGCACTCTCCAATATACTTCCTGCTTGAAAATTTTCATCTGTCTATTTTCTGGGAAACCTATCCTAAGACAAAAGTATTTGGTGCATTGGTAGAGCATGCCATTATATGTATTGAATAAATGATGAATTGAATATATGAGCAAATAAAAACAATAATAGCAAATATTTATTAAGTATTTAGTAATTGCCAGCCACTGTTCTAAGTTCTTTACACTATTAATCCATTTGATCCAACAAAAATCCTATAAAGCTGATGTGCTATTATCTCTACTTTACAATGGACTAAATTGAGGATTAGAAAAATTTGTACACTTGTACAGGGTTGTACATAAATTACAGAAGAGTTTTCCCTCAGTTCAATAACTGTCTTCCCATTCTTACTAGCTACAAGGAATTTGAAACCTGCTTTTCAACTAATTCCATTCTTTTCCTTCATAAAATTAAAATGGAGATTTTAAGCAATAGCTTATTGCTAATTAATACTTTCTCTATTGGTAAGAAATAATTATTTCAAAGCTTATTTCTACTTTTTTTTTACCCTTTCTCACTTCACCATCCCCCTACCATCCTGCCTTTTTTGAACTTTCCACTAGATCACTGCACTAGGCTCTCCCCCTTAAGATGTAGGCATTTCAATAGGAAAAATTTTGATGCAACAAACCAAAGGTTGTTCTTTTTTTCCCCAAATTTTTATTTAAATTCAAGTTACTTAACATATGGTGTAATATTGGTTTCAGGAATATAATTTAATAATTCACCAATTAGATATTATATCCAGTGCTGATCATAACAAGTGCCCTCCTTAATACCCAACACCCATCTAGCCCATCCCCTCCCCTACATCCCTCCATCAACCCTCAGTTTGTTCTCTATTGTTAAGATTCTCTTATGGTTTGCCTCCCTCCTCCTCTTTTTTTCCTGCTTCCCATATGTTCATCTGTTTTGTTTCATAAATTCCACATATGAGTGAAATCATATGGCATTTGTCTTTCTGTGACTTATTTTGCTTACCAGAATACACTCTAGCTCCATCCATGTTGTTGGAAATGACAAGGTTTCATTCTTTTTGATGGTTGAGTAATATTTTTTGATGGTCAAAAATCTTTTTTGATTTGATGATCAAAATCTTTTTGATGGTTGAGTAATATGTGTATGTATATGTGTGTGTGTGTGTGTGTGTGTGTGTGTGCACGCCACATCTTCTTTATCCATTCATCAGACTATGGACACTTGGGCTCTTTCATAGTTTGGCTATTGTTGATAATGCTGCTATAAACATCAGGCTGCATATACCCCTCCAAATCTGTATTTTTGTATCCAAAGTTTGCTCTTATGTTATCTAGCAAAGGTAAAGGAACAGATTGAACACAAGCAATAATTTTCATAGAATTCCTTTACTCACTGGATATTTCTAGAGCTACTGTGTAACAGATAAGGCCAGGCAGCCAAAACTTTTAGGTATTCTGTGATGTCTTCTGTCCAGACAAAAGATGATTTCACTTTCCTCCTCTTGCTTGTTAGTGATTAGCAAACCAACAAGATCATGTGTTTAAATCATCTTGTGCATGAATAGTGGGCCAAATTCTGTTCAAATAAGTGTTGCTGTCATACAAACTTCATAAGAATACTTTCTGAATCAACCATGAAGAGAATTGAGATCCAAATCTTCTTCATTCAGCAAAGACAAGACCTCTCATCCTCAATTCATTGCCCACCACATGGTATATGAGACAAATACAGACTTCAGTAATTATTCAGCATTAGCAGAAAATTAGACATGTAGGGATAACTAGAACACCCTGATTACAAGTACACATTGTATACTTGATGTAATAATATCCTATTCTGATCACCCTGGTAAGTCTCTTGTTTTTAAGATTGGCTCTTTGTGATTGTTTTATTTTAAGAAGTCCAAATGGAGGAATGAAGTCAACCCAAAGATTTTAAGAACAGAAGACAAAGGTTTAAAAACAGAGACCTCACAAATGGCTGAAAGCTGGGAAACCTTTCATCCTCAAATAATAAACACTTACATTGCCTTTTGATTGTTTCTTTTCCCATTGAGACATAACATCAACAGAATCTTACATTTTGGTAGTCATGTAGTCACTTAGAAAATCTTTTAAAATAATCTGCTAATGTAGATTAATATTGACGAATCATCTACTATTCACACATACATTCTTTTACCATTTTCACTTCTATTTTCCATATTTATTTTTGTGTTTTTTCCTCCAAACTTCCTTAGCCTCCTTCTCTGATTCTATATGTTTACACTATTGTATTTCTTTTCACTCTTGGCAGATGCGTTGTTTCTTAATAGATGTGTTTTTGCCTTATTTAATAGGTTATGTGTCCTATTATTTTATACATTTGAATACTCCCACTCATCATTATTTTGCAGAATTCTCATTATTGTCAGAATTATGTGATCTTCTCAAAATATTTTTAACAAATATAACCCATATTCATTGAATATAACTCTTTCAGTGAATTTTTACAATAATCCTAGAAGTATGTGTTATGTCTACTTTAGAATCAAGATTTAGAGAAGTCAATAAAATATACATTGAAACTATAGCTCTTTTTATCTAATAAAAACATGAAAATTGTATTTGAATAATGGCTCACTCTTCTGTGCAAGAATGTACATTAAGCTAATTTACATTAATAACTGAGCCACTAAAAACTAGTAGTTATAACATGTTAGTAAAACAGTATTATACTGTATGTCAATTTTTAGCATGTTATTTTTTATGTCATATATCTGTTCCTGAAGAATGAATTGAGTTAGCTAGAGATAAATTCAATTTAATTGGCAGTTCATTTACTACTAAGGTTAAAGATTCATATGTAACTATCTTAATATATTGAAAATCTATTTTCTTTTCCACAACTTATTTTACCAAAAAGGACACAAATGATTTAAAAGCCATGAAGTCATTGCTAAGATTGTGGTGTACACATGATGTATATATAGACGGGAAGGAAGCTTTTGAAAAATGATGAGTAGGAAATTTAGCGTCCATATTCATTTTTGGCATGAAATATATTTTTGGATCAAAACATTTTGTAGTTAATGAATTACACTGTGAAAATTTATCAAGATGCCTGAAACTGATAATGCATTTTTAACCTCTCTATAGCTCTGAGGAAGATTAATGATCTGCATGCATGTGAAATGCTGCAATCTGCATTTTGAAATATCTAAAAACTACAAGTTTTTACTTGTTGATTACCATAGTTGTCTCACAAAAATATAATGGCACAGAAGCCTCAAAACTTATATTTTGGTGGATTAGCTCAAGTATTGTAAATAGAATATCTGAAATAATAGATAGTCTGCCTGTCTTCTCAGGAGCTGCAGAGGTGGTGATAGAATATTTTCTGTAATAATGCTACCTATGAATTTAGTTTTGTGATTCTCTATCCCCTTAGTACATCTTTTCCAGTAAGCTTTCCAACAAATGTTAGAAAACCAGAATTTAAGAACGTTATTACAATAGTGTTTCTCAATCTGGAGTTTGCATCAAAATCACATGAAAGCCTTTTTAAAATATGTATTTCTGGGCTCCATTCCTAGAATTTCTGATTCAGTAGGCCTGGGGTGGGCCCCAGAATTTGCATTTCAGTGACTTTCAGATGATGTTGATGAATCACTGTCTTACAGAAACAGCATTCAAACAAAACAAATCAGGAATCAGGATTTTTCTTTTGTCTTGATTTGATTTGTTGAGCACTTCCAATACCTAGATGAGCCAAAAGTCCAAAATGGATTTTTGTTTAATTGGAAACTCTTTCTAGCAATGTCTGGAAGTAGAATCAATGATTTCTACATTATAACCAATGTCAGAATTTTTGACTAAGCTGTATGTTTCACATATGGCTCAACTGAAATGTTGTCTTAAGTGTCTAAGGATTTACTACCAGAAAAATAGATGTGTGAAATATTTGAAGAAAAAATAATGGAAATCCTTACCATACCAACAAGCTTATCTCTGCCACACCCCTACATCTGGCCAGCAGAAATACATGCATTTGGTATTCATTTTGCTCATAGTTAGACAAGTAGATGAAATATAAAAAAATACTATTAAAGAGCTAGAATCAAACACATTTCATAAAGCATTTATTTTTAGCAGATGAAACTATGTAAAACAAATCACTGCTATTTGATTATTAAAAGGGCTGCTGGAGATAAATGTAATATATAACATCAGTAAAAATGAAATGATGAGATTAGGGGGTGGAAATGCCAAAATGTTTTGCAACAAAACAATTTGTTTTGAAGTGAAATGATGTCAAGTTATTCAAGGATTCATTTTGTGGGGTAACAAAGTCAGTAAATTCCTGGAAAATGAAACTTCATCTTGTACCACTTTAGAAATAATTTGTTGACCAAAAAACGTATTTCCATCATACTAAACCTATAGAAACAGTACTGTCTAAACAGTGCATTTAGAGTGAAAAGCTACCCACTCTCAAAATATTTAAAATCCTGACATATTTTGTAATCTCTGAATTATCAAAATTGCTTATGGAAACTGTTCAAATGTTCTTCTCAATTTCATGGATTCCTTTAGATTTGTATGATCTATGCTTTCCCAAATGACTTTATAATTAGGTTAGGTCTTAATGGTTTTTTCCTCTAGAAAAAAATATAAGAAAATTATTGGCTTCACAATTCAAATATATATTCTAATGATTAAGAAATTAAATTAAGAAAGGTAGAAAGCTATATTGTTCAGAAGACTTCACTAATTAGTTGTTTTCTAAAAATAATCCATCTTTTGTACAAACATTGCACCTAATTATTTAGAAGAGTTTTAGATCCTGTAAAATCACCAAGATTAGGTTCAATTAGTAAGGACCTCAATTTGAGCTGATACTGAGTATGGAAGGTCTCAAGTCGAGAAAGTGAAAGAAGCATTTTGCTTTGTAAAAATTGGAAAGTAGTAGGCACAACCTTATTGAATACTGCCAGTTGCCAGGCGAATGGGGGTGAACTAAACATGAATGGAATATAAATCTCAATGAATGGACCAAACATGTCATTAAATTAGATTTATTTTATATCAGTTTACCTATTTCTTTTGCTCTAATTATAAACAAATACTGAGGAGTGGGCCTAGATGGAAGGGTGAACGTGTACACACACCACACACACACACACACACACACACACACACACCACAGATTCCTAACACATTCCAGGTGCAGCACTGATAAGATGTTGTTTAGTTGTTTCATTTTGTGCATAATTAAAGACAGGAAGCTCAGAAAGAATAAGCTGAAATTCAAAACTTTTCTGCAAAGCAACATCAAGTCCAGCTTTTAAAAGTCAAAACAGCCTAAATCCACATACAGTCAAAGGCCTTAAAGCTGTTATAGGGTGTTTCAAGTCTGGTTTCCTGAGTAAGAACTAGAAGATCTTGACTTTGAACAAAAGAGAACAGTTGTGTTGTGAGAGGGCTGTACGCACAGAGGATAAGTTTGAAATATTACATAAGGCTTCTGATCAAGAAAAGCATTTCATTCTGTTGGCTTATGTATCCAAGAGAAAGCAGATTTGTTTTGAGAGAGCACTAGAAAGCAAATCACTGCTGTTTTGAGCATATGTTTTAAGTTTAATAAAAAAGATTGTTCCAAATTGCTATTTCTTTGTCTGGTAACTATTGTAAACTAGTTATGTAAGTTTAAAAACTTTTAATTTTCCAATAAATATTTTAGTTTGCCTGAACAGCCTTTTTGTATTTTTGAGATTATAGAAGACCAGTAAAACCAAAACTTCAGGTGTAAATTGACATCATTCGACCAACTTCTCTAATTATAACTACTATCTCAAACTAGAAAGACATAATGTAAAAACTAAAAATAAATGAATAAACAAAGGTTTAGTGAGTAAATATTAGCCATAAGATAAATCAGCCAAGATGTGTTCCAAGAAATATAAGTTAATTAATATTAATACTGGTTAACAGGGAATAATTGTATTAAGTGATGTTAAACACAAGACACAAAGTCCTTAATTTCTCTAAGAGATATTTTAAAAATCAGAAAATGCGGTATTTCATGCAATGTTTCTTTTCAAAAATTTGAGGTGAAATGGCTTTTTTTGATAGATGAGATGATAAGCAGATATGTATAGATGATAGATAAGATAGATAATAGATGATAGATAGATAGATAGATAGACACAGATAGACAGACAGACATAACCAAACTGGAATATGAAAGAAGAATATGAACATTAAGTGCTTGTGTTTAACCCAGGAACTTGGAAATTCACTTGATGACTATGGTTCTCTACTTTCTTATCTGTAAATTGAAGGAATTGGAACAAGTATGATCTAGTCCTGTGAGGTCTCCAAGAGTGACTTTTGATTAGGCAGAAAGCACATGAATATTTTTTATATATTATTTTATTTTCACTAGAAAATCAATATATAAACATTGGGTAAAAACCCTTACATTTGTGTGAAAAATTCAAATTGCTTATCTCTTTATAGCCTTTCCTTTGCAACTAGCCTCTGTTAACAATTGTATTTTTCCATGCATATTTTGTCTATAAATATTTAAATTATACTATATGCATAAATAGACTCATGAATTAGATATTTTTTAGCAACTTGCTTTTCACAGTCTCTCTGTTGTCAGTAAATGAATTTTATATTAATAGCTTCATTATAATGGCTGCATGGTAGTCTATCCAATGATTGACTATAATTCAATCAGTACCTTGTTACAAATAATGTTGAAAAGAACATCTTTATACTTAAAGGTTGACCTACTTATGGTGGTATATTAACAGAAATCTTGGCTTTGAAGGAAGTTGTGGGATTTTGTTATGAGACTATATGTATGACTGAGATTCAGTTTAGAAATTAGTCTGAAATTTGAAGATGTTAAAAGGTTTTAATAGATATCACTCAGTTACTCTCAAAAACAGTTTAACTATTTTATAGTATTTCACACAATGCCATAGCCACAAATCATTGAAAACATTGTAGATTAATAATATAATTATTTTAATATTTTATAATCTGAAGTACTTATTTTTAGTTTTTAATTATACAAAAATTGAGAAACTTTTCACAGCTTAACAACTTCTGAAGTTTGTTTCCATGAATTGCTTATTCAAAATTTTGAATTTTTCCTAAAGGTTATTAATCTTTTTCTTATTATTTAGGATAATTATTTGCATAGTAAGTATATTACTTCTTTTTCAAAGAGTTACAATTTTATGACGATTTTATTTTGCCTAGCTTAAAGACATTGTGTAGTCCAAGTTGTCACTCTTACATTGACAGTTAATGATTAATAGAATATTAATATATTTACCAAAGTAATGCCAAATATTACCAAAAGCTTATAGTAAAATATAGCAGTTTCTGTTCCATTACTTCGCATTTCCCCCAATTGTTCTCCTGAAAGGCAGCTTTCACTTTTTTGTGTATTTATACATATCTATATTTCTAGTTGACATCTTTATTTGTTCCCCTTTTAATCAATATTTTTGTAACTTTTCTATAAGCTACTGCTTATAGCTTTACAAAAATTATGATTCTTAAGATAGTCGTACACCATGATTACATTCATTTCTTGTTATCTGCTTTTCTTTTGTTTTCATTTTTTCTAAATTGATGTGAAATTCATGTAACATAAAATTAATGATTATAAAGAGCATGATTCAGTGGTTTTGGTACATTCACAAGGTTGTACAACCACCACATTTATCTAGTTCTAAAACATTTTCATCACCTCAAAAGAAAATCCTGTACCCATAAAGCAGTTAATCCCCATTTCCCCTTCCCGAAGCTACCAGGATCTACAAATCTGCTTTCTCTCTATGGATTTCTCTCTTCCAGATATTTCATATAAATAGAATCCTACAACATGCGATCTTTTGTGTCTGAATTCTTTCATTTAGCATAATGTCTTTGCAGTTTATCCATGTTGTGCCATATATCAGTCCTTTATCTCTTCTTATGGGACAGTAATATTCTATTGTATGTATGTATCACATTCTGTTTATTCATTCAGCTGTTGATAGACACTTGAATTGTTTCTGCCGATTGGCTATTGTGAATAGTGCATCTATAAACATTCATGTACAAATATCTGTTTGAGTTCCTGCTTGTAATTCTTTTTAGTATATATCTAGGAATAGAATTGCTGAGTCACATGGTAATTCCATGTTTAACTTTTTGAGCAACTGCCAAACTTTTTTTGTAGTAACTGCCCATTTTTACATTCCCATCAGTATGAGGGTTCCAATTTCTCCACATTCTAACACTTAGTTTTTTTTCATTTTTTTTCACAATAGTCATCCCAGTAGGTGTGTGTTCTTATTAAAGTCAATAATTTTTTTGTTTGTTTTCCTTTGCTATCTTTCATTGTAAGTTCTTCTCTTATTTCCAATTGTTTCTCAGAAATTTTCCTCAAGGGAAATATCATCAGGTTATTTAATGGTTCCATTTTCTTTTTTTTTTTAGTTTTTTTTTTAATGTTTATTTATTTTTGAAGGAGAGAGAGACAGAGTGTAAGTGGGGGGGGGGCAAAGAGAGAGAGGGAGACACAGAATCCGAAGCACACTCCAGGCTCTGAGCGGTCAGCAGAGAGCCTGCCAGGGGGCTCCAACTCAAGAACCATGAGATCATGACCTGAGCCAAAGTAAGACCCTTAACCAGCTGAGCTACCCAGGCACCCCTAATGGTTCCATTTTCTTTGAGTCATCTTCCTGGAAAACTCCATTCTACTTTTATCCATTTCTGTTGCTCTCTGGGCCCATTACAAAATAAGTTGTCACAAGATTTACTTCACTGTCAGGGCTCCTGGGTGGCTCAGTCAGTTGAGTGTCCGGCTTTGGCTCAGGTCATGATCTCATGGTTTGTGAGTTCAAGCCCCACGTCGGGCTCTGTGCTGACAGCTCAGAGCCTGGAACCTGTTTCTGAGTGTCTCCCTCTTTCTCCTCCTACCCCACTCGTGCTCTGTCTCTCTCTCTCTGTCTCTCTTAAAAATAAATAAACTTTAAAAAAAAGATGTCATTCAAGAGGAATTTCATATATCTTTTCCCTAAATTGGAATTTTGTTTTGTTTTGTTTTCTGGATCTTATGCTCTCCTTTGTCTTTACTTATCCCCTTGTTTTGGTGAACACAAAAGGTAGTGGCCTCATTATGTTACAAATATGACATCATAATAAAAAGCAAGGTGAAAATACTCCTCAGCATATTTGTCTTACGACAAATGTATCTAAACTGAGCAGGTTGCCCTATATGCTTGTTTCAAAATTATAATGCTAGAATCTCCTTCAGTAATCATCCTAGACATTCCTCTTTTCTTTTCTTTCTTTGTTAGACCTCCTAATTCCTTGAAATTCCTGGAAATATATGTCTTTTATTCTGGTATTTTTCTCTTGAATAATTTGGCATGATATAAAGTCCCTCCACGTGGTAGGTATTCTCAGCCCAGTAGCCTTGTTTCCCTATCTCTCCTGGGGATAAATATTTAGAGTTTTACTGTAATGGTAGAGGGAAAACCAACCAGATGTGATCTAAACACTTAAGTCTTTAAATAGTTTTCAAGGACTCATCTTCATTTTAGGGGTCTCTCTACATGCCTTAGGAATCATCTAGATGTCTGTCCCCAAACCTGTTTAGGTTTCTCTTTTGAAGAAAAGATTCACTGTTGATTTTTCTCATACTTAGTTTAGAGTTTATATTTCTCAAGTCTTCTTAGCTCAAATTCCTCCATCTGCTTTCCAGCTTCTGATAAGATACTGCTATGTGTTCCTCTCTTATTCTCACTATTCATGCAATATTGAAACATACTTTGTGTCAGATGATGGTTAGACAACTCTCTGTTTTAAATGCTTTTGCATACCCCAAATGCATTTTCCTGCCATTTTCATACACTCCATCTTAATTTCTACAAAGTGCATTCCATTTACTAAAGTCTTCTGGGGAATTCTAGAATCCTTCTTGCTTTTGGTTCTATACAAAATATTTTACTCCCAGTCTTCTTGGTTTCCCTTGTCTAGTTATCTTATTTCTGGGATCAGCTGTTACTCAAAGTCTGCAGATTGGGGATGAACTGAAAATGATGGCTTCCCATCTAACATTCATTCCACCTCTTCTTCATCTTTTCTTGAGGAGTATCGGGTTTCCTTAAATAAACACTTATTTTCCACATTGAATTTCATTTCATGGGAGGCCAGTCACACCCCCAGATCCAGAGGGTAAAGCCTACTAGATGTGACAGGAGGATAAATCTGCTAAAGAAACTTTGGCTCTTAGGGCTGAGCTGACATGCTGAGAATGACAGAAAGGAGAGATCAAATGCTTCTCAGCCCTTAACTTACGAACCTTGGTGCCTTTCTACTTTTGTTATGTGAGAAAATAATATCTTTATACTAAACACTTTACCAGGAGTGCAGTTCAAAGTGTCCTAACAAATTAAACACTTGACTGAATTTGTCTTTTCAAATAATTACATTAATAGGCCATAATTTCAATGGAGAATATTTTCACTCAGTTCAGTAATTTTAAAAAAGTGTGTCATGAAGAAAAACTAGAGTTCATTCATGGGAAGAAACTTTATAAATTGCTGAGATTTGTGGCTTGCAGATTCTATACTGAGATGATATATATGAATTTACATGTGGTTCTTATTCCAGAGTGTTCATATCAAACCCAGGGTCAGTCTATTTTGTGCTAAAGAGATTTTGCCTTCTGTAGTTATTGTTTAGTAATTTTTCAATTAGCAAAACTATGCTACTTGTAGAAAATATTTGATTCAGGTAGAATGAATATAATTTTGAAGTTTATTGATTAGAAAAAGTTCTAAAGTGGTATTCGCAAATATTGCTCTAGGGGTCCCTGGGTGGCTGTCTGTGAAGTGTCCAAATTTGGCTCAGGTCATGATCCCATGGTTTGGTTCATGAGTTCGAGCCCCAAGTTGGTCTCTGTGCTGACAGCTCGGAGCCTGGAGCCTACTTTGGATTCTGTGTCTCCCTCTTTCTCTAACCCCTCCCTCTCCCCACTTGCACTCTCTCTCTTTCTCTTTTTCTCTCTCAAAAATAAATCAACATAAAAAAAAGAAAATATCAGTCTGTAACCATATTGTCTTGTAACTTTTTTAGTGTAATACACAATCAATTCCATTCAATAGCTAGACATATACATCTGAGTATAATAGAACATATAAAAAATATTTTCTCTTCTATCCTTTTTTTTAATTTTTTTTCAACGTTTATTTATTTTTGGGACAGAGAGAGACAGAGCATGAACGGGGGAGGGGCAGAGAGGGAGACACAGAATCGGAAACAGGTTCCAGGCTCTGAGCCATCAGCCCAGAGCCTGACGCGGGGCTCGAACTCACGGACCGCGAGATCGTGACCTGGCTGAAGTCGGACGCTTAACCCACTGCGCCACCCAGGCGCCCCTTCTCTTCTATCCTTAGGCATCCTAACTTCTAAATCTTAAACTTGGGTATTCCACCATCTGCTTTCTGTCTCCTCTCCTAGATCTTTTGGTGTTTCCTATTCTCACTATGTATACTCTGATTGCATTGGGATTTCAAGTCTCACGATTCTTCATTTTCCTTCAGTGTATTAGTCATGGCCTTGCTTTCTCATTTGTCCTACTTGTACACCTTAGGTGAGCTCTTATTTTTTTTCTTCCTCTTTTTCAAATCCCCTTAATTCCCTCATAATTTTACTGAATATGCTTTATAAATTTTGTAGCCAGGATCAATCAAATTTCCATTTCTCTGTTCCTATCCTGGAACTGTTGAACTAAAGAGAAAACTACTGACTTCTAAACAGAAATGATGAGTCACTGCCTCTCAAAAAAGCCCTCTTTTCTTTCTTTACTTTTACATATCTTTTCATATATTCTTTACTTTCATGTTTTTCTTAACTCAAGAAATATGTTCAAGTCTCTCATATTCTTCAAAGAAAGCAAAGAAAGAAGAAAAAACACCTTGAATAAAAACCTGCCCCAGTCAGCTGATGCCGAATCTATGTATTTTCTGTCTAAACCCAGCCTACTGAAAGTATAGTCCAATTTTGTATCTTTACTTCCTCCAGATGCTTTCATCGAAATTATAGCAATTCATCCTTTTCCTGTTATAGGAATTTTTAAAAATTTATCTTAAATTGCTTCTTGTAGCTGCTTTTCCAAATGGTGAGAAGCAGAGTTTGACTGTGAGTGATGACCACACTTAATGTGGAAAATACATTATTGAACTTTTTGTATATGTAAAGAGCATAATCTAGTCTGACAGATAGATGGTGAGGCATCCAGAATCAAATAATGATAAAGACGGGTCTTTTTGGGTGTGTCATTGTCAAGATGATAGCTGATTCACAGATTTACCTAATATTTGAACCTCTGCGAAGAGGAATGTGAGAAAGAGGTTCTGAACTGAGACGGAGCAGGACTCATCAAATGTCATAGATGTGCGCAATTTGAGGGATAGGAGGGAAACCTCCTGTATTAGACATGTCCAACAGATTTTAGGAGCAGCGATGTCTGAGATGTAATAATTGTCATGGGTTATAATTCCCCTTCCCAAACTTCAGTAACACTCTATCACTCTGTCAATGTTGGGATTGGGGTAGTGAGTTTGTCTTCCCCAACTGTCTTTTTTCAGCATAGAGGAAGCTCCAATGTTGCAGGAGAGAGTAGAAAATCTCAGAGAAGGATTCTGAGCTGTGGTCAATAACGACTGGGAGATGGTAAGCACTGGATTACTGATTTGAAAGTTCATATTATTTTCTATGTGACTACTGAAAGAAAGAAAAGTATTGACCAGAAGTTTGTAAAACTGCTTTTTAAAATATCTATCTATCTATCTATATATATGTATAATTTAAAAAATATTTTAATTAATTAATTTAATTTTAATATTTAATTTTAGAGAGAGAGAATGTGCAAGTTGGGGAGAGGGGAAGAAGGAGACAGAGAGAGAACCTTAAGCGATCTTCATGCTCAGCACAGAGTTTGACACAGGGCTCGATCCCATGACCCTGGGATCATGACCTGAGCTGAAATCAAGAATTGGACACATAATCTACTGAGCCACCCAGGTGCCCCAAAATAAAATTTTTAATAAATCTTTGATATTATTTAATTTTCTAGAAATTAGTTGTTTAAATGTTAAGACTTTCGCTTTGAATTAAACTAGCCAATGCTGAGTTACTGACAGTAAACAGCTCTGGGAGAGAAATTGGTTTCTGGAGTTAGAAAATTTCAAGGGAGAAACTCAAGATTATGGAAATGATTAAGTCAAAATGAATGAAGAGTGAAAATCCTTACATCCCATAAGAAATAAAATTGTATAGCAGCTGTATTCTTAGACTTTGAATTCATTAAATCTGAGTTTTACTTTGCTTTAAGTACTGATATAGTAACAAACAATCCCAGGTTGCCTGGGAAGTTCTCAATTTTAGCACTGAAAGAGTCCCATGTCCTAAGAAACTTCATAATCCTGGGTAAACCTTATGGTTAGTCACTGTAGTCTTGGATAAACCAAAGTTCCTTTCTTTGTAAATTGGCATAATTTTGTCCCCATGTCCCATGATGTAAGGTAAACTAAATTAGCTCATTTTATATCTTTATATTACACAGCACCAAGTCTGCAGTCAGTAGCTGGCTTATTGTTATAAATATTTATTATTATTTTCTTGGACTGCAAAAATTGTGTTTCATGCTAGGCAAGTAAAGTAGTTGGCAAAATGGACATTTTTTTATATTTGGTGTTTGATACTGACCCGCCACTGGGGTTGCAATTTTATGAGAATTGGCTACTTTGTGTGGCTGTTGAAGGAATGCTACAGAATAGATACAAAGGATCTGAAAGAAGACAGAAGAGAGCAGGATGGGTGGGTATATACCTTTGTTGAGAGGTCATTTTATGTCTATAATTGGGGATCCATGACTGGGGACCCATGAAAGTTAAAAATAACACATTTGCTGAGTTGTGACAGGTGCGTTTGCCAGTAAGAAATTTTGCTACATTAGAAATGTAAACGTGTCTATGTTGGAAGAGTCAGGGCAACTGAGGATGTCTTCTGTTCTCTATATTCTAGCTTAGCATCCCATTTTGCACCTCCCTTCTGATAATCAGGAGCAGCCCTCTATGAAAAATGAGCTCTATTTCATATTTAACTATCTTATTATCCATTGCTGTAAGGTAGCATAAAGCAATCTACTTTTAAACTAGAATATTAGAGGATAGATAGAACTTATAGGCCTGTTGCTTAAAGCCAGAAGAGAAACAAAATCCAAAATATGCATCAGTAACAATTTCTGACCTTACATATTATGTAGTGAATTCCTTGAAATGAAACTAATTCAATAGCTAAGTAAGAACTGCATTTCCAGGGGCACCTGGGTGGCTCAGTCAGTTAAGAGTCCGACTCTTGATTTTGGCTCAGCTCATAATCTCATGGTTCATGAGTTTGAGACTCGCATCAGGCTCCACGCTGACAGTGGCGAGCCTGCTTGGGATTCTCTCTCCCTCTTTCCCTCTCTCTCTGTCCATCTCCCGCTCACTCTGTCTCTCTCAAAATAAATACATAAATAAATAACCTTTTTTTTTAAAGAACTGCATTTCCAGAAATTCCCTATGTCTGTCAGAGGGGAACTTGGTATTGTTCAAATTCTAAGGCACTCTCACGACCTCTGTACTTGTCCCGATAGGAAAAGAATGAAGACAGTCTCGCGGTTCAACAGATCTATAACTAAAGGGTAATGGGCTGCTACACAGGAAGGAGAAAGTGGTAATTCTAAGGAAGTGAACTCTGTTCATGAACTTTATTCATAAAATGCTAATATACAGGTATATATAGAATGCCTCAGGATCTCTTGAGTTAGAGTTACATGTAGGCCACTGCAGAGTTTATCTTAAAGGTTTGTTATGCACATGTCAGGAATCTGCTCTGAGAAGATTTGAAAAGCTGGGCTTCTTTGGGTCTCTATCCAAAATGGCAAATCTCTCAAGCTTGACAGACTTTTTATATTTGGCTCAGAGTTCCCAAGGTACACATTTTGAAAAAGCAAGAAAGTGTCACATGAAAGTTCACCACTTTTGACCTACACTAATAATGTTGTATCATTTTAGTTTCATTCTTTCAGCCAGAGCAGTTGCAAAGGGACATCCATATTCCATATTCCATTACATTATAATGTAAAATTAAAACCCTCCCATCAGTATGTAATGTCTATGTTACATACATAGACATTACATACTGATGGGAGGGTTTTAATTTTACATTATAATTTTTTTAAAATGTTTTATTTATTTGTGACACACAGAGAGACAGAGTATGAGCAGGGGAGGGGCAGAGAGAGAGGGAGACACAGAATCCGAAGCAGGCTCCAGGCTCCGAGCTGTCAGCATAGAGCCTGACGTGGGGCTCGAACTCAAGAACCGCGATATCATGACCTGAGCTGAAGTCGGCCGCTTAACCGACTGAGCCACCCAGGCACCCTTAATTTTACATGATAGAGAAAACATGCAGGGTGGGATCTATGTTGATGGCCATTTAGAAAAATACATTCTGCCAAAAAAAAATTTCCCAGAATGATTTTCATATAAAAGGAACAAGAAATTGAATATAGGTATGGAGAGTCCTTATGCCATTTATTTTGGATTCTTATTGTTCTTGAGGCATAATTGTATCTCTACCATTCTCCCACTGGATTTTTATAAGCTTCTTGCCCAGTGTAGTTCATGTACTTTATAGGGTTTTCCTAATTCAACTCCCTAGTCCCCAGCTTATCCCAGACTAAATTCACCATCTTTCTTTCCCTTAGACCTACTTTTCTTTCTGCCTTCCTTGTCTTGGTAAAATTACCTTTTTTTATTAGGACTCCAGCAGTAGATGACATTAATTGATTTATCATCCTCATACCATTCCCAACTTCCAGAACATCAGTCAGTATCTCTCTCCCTATTTAAAATTTTTGTAGTATGTGTCTTAGCCACATTTGATTGACTCCAGGTATACCTGATGTATATCTGACAGTGCTTTTTTCCAAGAATTTTAAATTAAGAAGAAGAAGAACAACAAGAGGGTAACTTCTTTCAAGAGAATACATTTGAATGGGTAATGGTGAGGTCATTAGCTGAACTACAAAACACAGGATGAAGAGATAATTTTCAGAAGAAAATTTTATACTTAGTTTTCAATACATTGAGCTTTGGATGTCTGCATAATAACTATGTGGAAATATTCAATAGGAACTTGTCAAAGTCAATTGGAAGGGGACAAACAAAAAGAAAAAAAATGTAAAATAAGGTAAGAATGATATGGAATTCAAGCAGTAAGAATTAGAATGCTATCTATTTGAGTGATATCATTTTTAGTAACACCATTTCCTTTTTACATTGTTTTCCAAGTGCTGATTCCAACCATTTCAATATTATGCTCCAATAAACCCACAGATGGGCATATTAACAACAGTTAAAATACACAATTAATAAAGATAAATAGACAAATAACTTTCTGGTTTTTTTTAATAATTTTCTGTTTTGGTAAAAATAACTTTTTTATTATGACTGGGATCTGTTTACCTTGAGAGCATTTGAACTCTACCTAACAGGAGGCCCATATTTGTTCAACATCGTGCTGTTTCTGTTTACTGTTTAGTAAAATAGCCTACATATGCTGCTTTCCATGTAACCCATATTAAGCAGTAATTTTACCCCCAAGAACTACACCAGGATCTTGAGAGGCTCCTAACTATGTCACTTAATTCCTAGAACATTGCCCTCTTGGGCCTGTCTGAAGAGGAGAACATAAGGAGACAGAGCTCTTGCTTTTACTGTGTCAAGCCAGGAATGTTGAGGTAGAAGACCATGTCAGGGATAAAAACAGACATGGAAAATAAGAAAACATTAAAGGAACATATAACTGAAAAAGGGAAGATTTAAGACACTGAACTAAAACTTAAGAGGCGGATATTCAGAGTAGCATTTCTGAAATCCAGCTTATATGCACGTTGTTTTAAGATGGACAGAGATATTCTGATCTTTATTTGCTTCCAGTAATCTACTTAAACTTCAAAGTACATCTTTAAGGCCCCCCAATTTTGATTGCCTACTTCAATATGTTGCTGAAAACTGAGTATCAATTTACTTCCTGCCTAGGTTAAAGATTTGATAATGTACTTCAAAGGTTCTCCATGAAGGCATTTCAATCTCTTTTAAGTTCAAAAGAGCACTACAATTTCATCTGTGTAAATATTTAATAATCATAAAATTCACATATCAGAAATAGTTACAAAATAAACACAAAACCATAGAACAGACACAAATTAAGGTCTTTTTTCTGCAATCATATTTTGGAGGAAATGATAAAATTTTACCTACCTCATGTCTTATCTACTTTTTTTTATGTCAATGAATACACAGTCTCCTGTCACAAAGTGTACAAAAATATCCTATTTGCAAAGATTTCCATGAAGGACAAGATTCTTAAACTGAAAAATTCAATGAATATATGTAAGTTGCCGTGAACAAATTTCATGGGACTGAAAGACAGAGAGAACAAGTATTTAATCACGAAAAACTCCAAAGAATAAGTGAAAATAAACACCAGAGAAAGAGAAGAATGATTACATATTGAAAAAAAAAATTCATGTTAAGAAAAAGAAAATGACAAAATTATTTTATTATTATTTACTGTGAAAGGAAAATAATTAATTAAAGTCTGGCCAAAGAAAAGGTAGTCCCCTGATCTCTGAGTAAGAGATTATAAAATTATGGTTAATATATTGGGTACACTAAGGTTACACAAAAATTGGAGGCAATATATTAGAAAATAGCAAAATTCAATTAAGTTTTGCTTAAAATCACCATAATGCACATGGTTGAGAAACATTACTGTGTGGCATTATTCTACAAAAAGAAAACTTGACTACTAAAAATTTCAAGTTTGGCTATTCCATTTAAAAAATTACCAAAAAACTTATAAGGAAACAGTGACAAGTAACAAAATGATCAAAAGATAATAACAAGGTCCTAAGAAGAAACATGAAAAGACTTGTTTCCTTAGTCTAAAGGAAAACAAAATAGTCTTTTAATAAAAATTATGGTCAATTTGATTGCACATAAGTTTTTTTTTCTCCTTTTTTAACCAACAATCGTTAAATGAGTTAGTGTGGTCAGTTTTGGAGTTTTTCTGCTTGAAGATATTCAGAAAGTGGCTAGAAGAATATTTTCACAAAGTATTTCAGATGTTTACCTGCCTAAAGGAATGCAGCTTGGACAGAAGATTTTTCAAGGCCCTTATAGATCTATTACCTTATAATTCTATGATTTCATGGTAATGCACCTCATACTATCAATATTCTCCATTTATGTGAACAGATATCAACTCTTGTATCTTATTTCATTTATAAGACAAGAGCTTGAAAAGCACCTTCAGATAGCAATTTGTACATGATCTGATATATTTTCATGGTTTTATAAGCATGAAAGATTTAAAAGAACTGTACCCAAGTTTGCATTATTTATAAAGGGAAGGTATGAAGCAGCACACTATAAAAAAAATTAAAACAGAAGAGCAGTAGAATGCTACTAAAAGCTTTCATTGTTTATGGTATTCTCAGTTCAAACACAAGTCCAAACTTTGAGGATTGTGGAGGACAATCATGAACCTCTTCCAGTAACCGCTAGGATAATTTCTTTTCTACAAATAATGAATGAAATCACATGATACAGCCAGAAACTTTGCCTTACTTTTATTTACGCACATACTGAAGACTTAACAAAGTAGATATGGCTTGGACTTTTCCTTACACTTCTCATAAAAAACACATTGACAAACACAAAAGAACACTTATTAACGTTTACTGAAGACTAACCTCCCTGTCGAAAATAATAATGAAACCTACTTAATATGGTTGAGAAAATTAGGTGAGTTACTCTATTTGAAGGCTCATAAGTTCTTGTTTATGTTAATTATTATTAGTAGTAGTTGTAGTAGTATGGTAAAGACTTTCGTAACTGATCACTATCTAATAAATCCACCAAAATATCTCTCCCTTTCTCTCTGTCCCTCCTCCTCCACTCTCTCTCAAAATAAATAAATAAATAAATAAATAAATAAATAAATAAATAAAATCTGCAACTAGAACAATTTTGAGTTCCTGCAAGATTCAGAATAGATACGTCTTCCACAATGCCACAGTATGGAGTATCCTTTATCAAAGTTACATGTGGGAGGATAATTAAAGATGGAGATAAGAGTTAATGCTTATGTCATTAGAAGAGGTAAGGACATGAAAACTAATTAGACTTTTCCGTCACAGGTTGTTAAATGGTTAAAATCTATGAAGGCAATTTGGTAGAAACAGTAGATTCCTCTTGCTTCCTCTCTCTTTGTAACTGGCCCAAGTCCTTTCATTTTTTTGTTTTGAATATCTCTGAATTTGTATCTTTTTATCCAACTGCACAAGAAGTACTTAGTTCAAGCACTTGTCATATCTCACTTGGGCTATAGCTATTATTCTTTTATTATGTTCTTGCTTCTAATTTCTCCACTGTTGTGATCTTCCTAAAATAAAAATATTATGGAATCATTTCCCTACATTAAAACTATTCCATGACCTTCAGGCCTCAAGGACAAAAAACCCAAACCCTCAGTATGGCATATATGTTTGGTCCTAATATAGATTTTATTAAGAAACAGACACATAATTTGTAAACTCAGTGAAAAATGAAAACATGGGGCCTCTTGTTTATAAATTATTAAGGATTTCAAGATGGCAATGAAAACACTAAACCTGGTACAGAGTTTTCAAAGCACGAGGCCCTTTGCAACTACACAGCACACACATGAAGCTAGTCTTGACCTCACTTACCACATCATTTTCTGACATTTGTTTACACTTACGAATGCCCTCAGGTTTAGGAATACCTAAGTAATTATAGATCCAGGAATACATATTGTGCTTTGCCCTTTCAGGCTACTACAATGCCATTCATCCACTTTGTCTGGAAAGTCTTTCTTTCTTAGATCTCCTTGGAAAAAAATGTTTATTTTTTCTTAAGAATTCAACTCTTATCTCTAAATATATGAAACTTCCTCTGAGACATTTAATAGTTTGATCACTGTTTTCTGGATGACATCATCAACCATCAAACACAGCATATATTTATGTTTGCATTTATTTTACTTATATATTTTTCTCTAAACCTGGATTAGCCCCAAGAAGAGGGTCTGTATTTTAACTATCTTTTAATCTCCTGTGCTTGGTTCAGTGCCTGGTAAGTATTCAACATGCAAAATATGTTTTTTGAATGATTTATGTATTATAATAATTCTAAATTTTTTGAAGTTATAGCCACTGATATTTTGTTTGCACTGCTTATGAAACTTTGGTAATGCAATTTATAATAAGTGGATCAAATTAACAGTTTGCTTGGGTGGCAAATTTTGTGGTTAATTTTTTTTTTATTTGAGTATAGTTGACACATAATGTTACATTAGTTTCAGGTCTACAATATAGTGATTCAACTTCTCTATACATTATGCTATGCTCACCCCAAGTATAGTTACTATTTATCGCCATACAATACTATTATAATATCATTAACTATATTCCCTCTGCTGTGCCCTCTGGGTTCCAAATTTTGGAAACATTTGAAACCGTTTTGAATCTGAAATATTTGGAATCATCAAAGTGGTGTTTTAAAATGTTCTATTAGGGGTACCTGGGTGGCTCAGTAGGTTAAGCATCTGACTTTGGCTCAGGTCATAATCTCACAGTTTGTAAGTTCGAGCCCTGGGTTAGGCTCTGTGCTGACAACTCAGAGCCTGGAGCTTGCTTTGGATTCTGGGTCTCCTTCTCTCTATGCCCCTCCCTCACTCACACTCTGTCTCTCTTTCAAAAGTAAATAAACATTTAAAAAATGTTAAAATAAAATGTTCTATTAGATAAGTCAGCATAGTGTGAAAGTCACTTTCAAAATCCACACTGAATCCATCAGTCACTTGCCTCTATCTAGGGGTGAGGAACCAACTGATGTTTTTATATTTCTACTGATATCTATTTTTTAATTTTTTATTTATTTTTGAGAGAGAGAGTGCGAGTGTGTGTGTGTGGGGGGGTGGACAGAAAGAGAGGCAGGCAGATGATCCAAAGTGGGCTTCATGCTGGCAGCAGAGAGCCCGATGAGGGGGCTGAAACTCACAAACCGCTAGATCATGATCTGAGCCAAAGTTAGACCCTTAACTGACTGAGCCACCCAGGTGCCTCATCTACTGATATTTTGAACAGACTGTTTCACCTCTATCATCATTTCTGCTTAAATTAGAAGTTTTCTATACTGTATGAATAAATTATTACTGTGGAGCATAAATAAAATATCAGAGAAAATAACTTTGAGCATTAAATGGTTAAGCAATGGGAGATGTCAAATGATTACTTCTAGGCTCCTCTATAGAAGATGTTATAGGAATCAGAAGGACCAATGGCATTTCAGAAAATATACCAAAGTGGTTAAGATAACCTGGGGAAGATGGCAGAGTAGGAAGATCCAAACTCACCTCTACCCATGGATATAATTAGATAACACCCACATCAGTGTAAATAACCCAGAAAACAACCTGAAGACTGGAGAACAGACTCTCCACAGCATAATGTAGAGAAGAGTCCACAGAAAATAGTAAGAAGGGTGGAGACATGTTTGGGAACAAAGCTGATGCTCTAGACAGTCTGTGGGAGGGAGGAACACCATAGGCACTAAAAAGGGAGAGGAGCATACCCCAAACTGGACACCCTAGGCACAGGGGAACTACACTAGAATGAGAATCCTTATAATATCTGGCTTTGAAAACCTCAGGGACTTAACTTTGTCAGAGAATAAGTGGGGTTTAACACGTGAAACTAAAAATCATCAGTTAGACTCTGGCAGAGTAGGAGGGCAATATGAAATTGAGGGCCTTCCCTTGAAGAGATGGCATAACAAACGTCCCTGCTGAGATACAGCATGAAAGCAGCAGTTTGAAAAATGCCAATGGTAAAAGGGAAGATTTATTTACTAATCTCAGAAAACATACTAGAGGGGCAGGGATCTTTTGGAGACTTCTTAAAGAACAAAAAGGCTGGTGGATGTCATTTCCTTCCCCTGAACCCAGCCCAGTTACACAGATACCTGTGGGAATAAGCACAACAGGAATACTCCACCTAGGTTGCTAACAGCCCATCGAGCCTTTGAATTCTCCTGCAGATCCACCCCCTCCAACCTGCCCTCAGCAGGAATCCATCAAAAGCAGTGCCACAAGCATGGCATTGTGCAAGCAGCCCCAAAGGGGCTAGTGCCATTCTAAAGTGACTTCTTCCCCAGGAAATGGGGAAGATAACCATACACACCAATCCAACTATATCCCCAGAGTGGGCTGGGGACAGACAAATGGTCTGTTTGCAGACCCCATCCATCAGTGAAAGTCTCTCAGGGGACAACACAGGGAGAGTGCCCTACAGTTGCCTGCAACCAAAGCTCTATCAAATGCCTTATCTGACCCAACTCAAGCCCAAGGCAGCCACAGACTGGCCCATTAATAACACAGAGACCAAACCTTGCCTACAACTGGCAGAGAAAGCCATTATAGAGGCTTGTACTGAGGGCAAACATGATTCAGCCACAGCAGTAGGGCAGCATGCAACACACAAAGGAGACACTCCTGAAGTGCCAGGTTTTGGTGAACAAGGGACATTGCACTTTAGTGCACTACAGGACCTCTTCTTAATAAGACCACTACTTTTCAAGAGTAGGAGACATAGCTGATTTTCCTAACATATGGAAATAGGCACAAAGAATTAGACAAAATGAGGAGACAGAGGAAATGTTCCAAATGAAAGAATAGGACAAAATCACAGCAAAAGAGCTATAAGTACGCCTGATAGAGAATTTAAAGTAATAGTCATAAAGACATTCACTGGACTTGAGAAAAGAGTGAAGGACCTCAGTGAGACCCTCAATACAAGCTAGAAAACATAAAAAAAGAACCAGAGATGAAGAACTCAATAACTGAAATTAAAAATACACTGGACACAAAAAATAGTAGACTACAGGAAGCAAAAGAATGGATCAGTGACTTAGAGGACAGAGTAATGGAAAACAATCAAACTGAACAGGAGAAAGAAAAAAGATTAATGAAAAATTAGAATAGATTAAGTGAGCTCAGCACCATCAAGTGTAACAACATTCACATTATAAGAATCCTAGAAGGAGAAGAGAGAAAAAAGGGGGCAGAAAACTTATTTGAAGAAATAATAGCTGAAAACAGCCTTAATGTAGGGAAGGAAATAGAAATCCAGATCTAGGAGGCAGAGAGAGCACCCAACAAAATCAATCCAAGGAATTCAACACCAAGACACATAGTGATTGAGATGGCAAAACATAGTGATAAAGAGAATTTTAAAAGCAGCAAGGGAAAAGAAAACAGTTACATACAAGGAAACCCCATAGGCTATCTGCTGATTTCAAAGCAGAAATTTTGCATGCCTGAAGGGAATGGCATGTTATATTACTCAATGTGTTAAAAGAAAAAAACCTTGAAATCAAGAATACTCTAATCAGCAAGGCTATCATTAAGAATAGAAGGAGAGATAAAGAGTTTCCCAGATAAACAAAAGTTAAAGGAATCCATCACGACTAAACCAATCTTACAGGAATGGGGATTCTTAAGTGGAAAGGAAGGATCTATATCTATCTATCTATCTATCTATCTATCTATCTATCTATCTATATCTATGTATATGTATCAGTTGAGGGATTCACAAATAAAGGTTGTAAAGTATAACACTATATAGCAAAAATATGATGGAGAGAGGAGTAAAAATTTAGTGCTTATATTTATTTATTTTTTTAAGTTCATTTATTTATTTATTTTGAAAGAGACAGAGACAGCATGAGTGGGGGAGGGGCAGAGAGAGAGGAAGACAGAAAATCCCAAACGGCTCTGTGCTGCCAGCACAGAGCTTGATGCAGAGCCTCAAACCCATGAAACCATGAGATCATGTCCTGAACTGAAACCAAGAGTCAGATGCTTAACCAACTGAGCCATCTGGGTACTCCAATTTAGTGCTTTTGGAATGAGTTCAAATTTAAGTGACCACCAAGTTAATATAGACTCTTCTATGCATAACACGTTGTATATGAACATAATCATAACCACAAATCAAAAACTGGTAATAGACATGCAAAAAATAAAAGGAATCCAAGTATATCACTAAGGAAATCCAGCAAACCTCAACATAAGAAAGCGAGAGAAGAAAGGAACAGAGAAGAACTTCAACAATAGCCATAAAACAAGTAACAAAATGGCAATAAGTACATACCTACCAATAATTACTTTGAATGTAAATGGGCTAAATGGTCCAATCAAAAGACATGGCATGACAGAATGGATTAAAAAGCAAGTACCACCTATATTCTGCCTAGAAGAGACTCATGCAGACCTAAAGACACTTGCAGAATGAAAGTAAAGGGATGGAAAATATCTTGCAAACAGAAGTGAGAAGAAAGCCAAGGTAGAGATACTTATATCAGACAAAATAGGTTTTAAAGCAAACACTGTAACAAGAGACAAAGAAGGACACTATACAATCATAAAGGGACAATCCAACAGGAAGACATAACAATGGTCAGTATTTATGCACCCACATGGAAGCAACAACTATAAAAAGCAGCTATTAACAAACATAAAGGGGCACCTAGGTGGCTCAGTTAGTTGAGCTTCCAACTTCCGCTCAGGTCATGATCTCACAGGTCATGACTTGGAGCCCCACATTGGGTCCTTGCTGTCAGTGCAGAGCCCACTTTGGATCCTCTGTCCCCCTCTCTCTTTGCCCCTCCCCAACTTGTACTCTCCCTTTCTCTCCCTCTCTAATTCTCAAAAATAAATAAAAACACTTAAAAAAATAAACATAAGGCATAAATTGATAGTAATAGCATAGTAGTAGGGGACTTTAAAACCCCGCTTCCATCAACGGATAGTTCATCCAAACAGAAAATCAACTAGGAAACAGTGGCTTTGAATGACAGATGGATCTAATAGATATAATCAGAACATTCCATCCTAAAACAAGAATACACATTCTTTTCAAATGCACTTGGAACATTCTCCAGAATAGATCACATATTAGTGCATAAAACAAATTCATAAAGATCAAAGTCATACCATGTATCTTTTGTGAAACTAGAAATCAACCACCAAAAAAAAGACCACAAATACATGGTGTTCAATAACATGTTACTACATAATGAATGACTCAACTAAGAAATCAAAGAGGAAATCAAACAATATATGGTAACAACTGAAAATGAAAATACAATGGTTCAAAATCTTTGGGATGCAGTAAAAACTGTTCTAAGAGGGAAGATTATAGCCATACAGGCTTACCTCAAGATGTAAGAATAATCTCAAATAAATAATCAAATGTTACACCTACAGGAGCTAAAAAAAAAAACCAAAAAATAAAAAACAAAAAACAAATAAACAAAAACAAGTACAAACAGAACCCAAAACCAAAGGAAGGAAGGAAGAAAATAATAAAGATTAGAATAGAAATAAACAAAATAGAAAGTAAAAAGAAAAAAAATGCACAGAAAGGAACAAAACAAAACAATAGCACAGATCAATGAAACCAGTAGTTCGTCCTTGAAAAGATCAATAAAATTGACAAACCTTTGGCCAGACTCATCAAAAGTCTGGGGTACTAAAAATCAGAAATGAAGAAAAGAAATAAATAAAAATTGACACCTCAGAAATATAGAGGATTATAAGAGAATATGTCAACAACAGGGCAACCTAAAAGAAATGGATAAATTCCTAGAAATATATAACCTACCAAACTGAAGCAGGAAGAAATAAAAAATTTGAACAGACTGATTACTAGCAAAGATATTGAATCAGTAATCAAAAAACTCCCAACAAACAAAAAGTCAAGATCAGGTGGCTTCACATGTGAATTCCTCCAAACATTAAAAAAATAGTTCATACTATTCTTCTAAAACTATTTTAAAAATAGAAGAGGATGATAAGCCCCTAAATTCATTCCATGACGCCAGCATTATCCTGATAATAAACCAGATAAAGGCACTACAAAACAAAAACAAAAACAAGAGAACTATAGGCTAATACCTCTGATGAACATAGATGCAGAAGTCCTCAACCCAATATTAGCAAACTGAATCCAACAATGTATTTAACAAATCACACACTACGATTAAGCAGGATTTATTCTTGGGATGCAAGAGTGGTTCAGTATTCACAAATCTATCAACATGATACATCACATCAACAAGAGAAAGGATACAAACAATGTGATAATATCAATAGATGCAATTGATAAAGTACATTTGACATTTGACAATGTACATCCATTCATGATAAAAACCCTCAGCAAAGTAGGTTTACAGGGAACATACTTCAACATAATAAAAGCCTTATATGAAAAATCCACAGCTAACATCATACTCAATGGTGAGAACCTGAAAGTGTTTTCTTTAAGATCAGAAACAAGACAAAAATGTCCACTCTTACCACTTTTATTCAACATAAAAGTTGGCTGGAAGTCCTAGCCACAGCAATCAGACAAGGAAAATAAATAAAGGGCATACAGATTGGTAAGGAATAAGTAAAACTCTCACTATTTTCAGGTGACATGATAAAATATAGAAAATCCTAACAACTGCACCAAAAACAGCTAGAACTGATGAATGAATTCAGTAAAGTTGCAGGGTACAAAATCAGTATGCAGAAATCCGTTGCATTTTCATACACTAATAATGAAGTAGCAGGAAGAGAAATTAAGAAAACAGTCCCATTTACAATTGCACTAAAAAGAATAAAATACCTAGAAATAAACTTAACCAAGAAGGTGAAAGACCTGTACTCTGAAAACTAAAAACATTGATGAAAGAAATTGAAGATGCCACAAACAAATGGAAAGATATTCCATGCTCATATATTTGAAGAACAAATATTGTTAAAATGCCCATACTACCCAAAGCAATATACAGATTTAATGCAATCACTATCAAAATACCAACATCATTTTTCACAGAACTAGAACAAAGAATCCAAAAATTTATATGGAATCACAAAAGACCTGAATAGCCAAAGGCATCTTGAAAAAGAACAAAACTGGAGGTATTCCACGTTTCTAGATATACTACAAAGTTATTGTAATCAAAACCAGTATGGTACTCACACAAAAACAGAAACATAGATCAATAGAACAAAACAGAGAAATAAATCCATGATTTTATGGACTATTAATCTTTGACAAAGAAAGGAAAAATATCAGTGGGAAAAATACAGTGTTTTCAACAAATGATGTTGAGAAAACTGGCTACATGCAAATGAATGAAACTGGACCATTTTCTTACATACACAAAAATAAACTTGAAATGGATTAAAGTCTTTAATGTGAGAACTGAAACCATAAAAATCCTAGAAGTATAGGCAATATTTGAAATCAACTGTAGCAACATTTAAATTTTTTTATTAGTTTTTTAAAAGTTTATTTAATTATTTTGAGTGACAGAGAGAGACAGAATGCGAGCAGTGGAGGGGCAGGGAGAGAAAGGGAGAGAGAATCCCAAGAAGACTCCATGCTGTTAGCACAGAGCCCAATGCAGTGTTCGATCTCATGAACATTGAGATCCTGACCTGACCCCAAATCATAATTCAGATGCATAACCAACCGAGCCACCCAGGTGCCCCTGTATCAATGTTTTTTGAGATATGTCTTTTAAGGGAAACAAAAATAAAAATAAATTGTTGGGACTATATAAAAATAAAAAGTTTCTGTACAATGAAGAAAACAATGAATAAAACTAAAAGACAACCTACTGAATGGGAGAAAATATTTGCAAATGATATATTTTATAAGTAGTTAGTATCTGAAATATATAAAGAACTTATACAACTCAACACCAAAAAGCAAATAATCCAATCAAGTCTGATATAAACAGACAATTCTCCAAAGAAGACCTTTCAGAAGACCAACAGAAACATGAAAAAATGGTCAACATACTAATCATCAGAGAAATGCAAATTAAAATAACAATGATATATCACCTCAAAGCTGTCAGAATGACTAAAATCAAAGACACAAGAAACAAATGTTGGCAAGGATATGGAGAACAAAGAAACATCATGCACTGTAGTTGGGAATGCAAACTGGTAAATCCACTGTGGAACAGTATGGAGGCTCCTCAAAAAATAAAAATATAATCATGTTATGATCTAGTAATTCTCCTACTGAATATACCCAAAGTATATGAAAACACAATCTAAAAAGGTAAATGCACCCCTATTTTTACTCCTATGTAAATGACTATAGCATTATTTACTATAGTCAAAATATGGAACCAATCAAAGTGTCCATCATTAGATGAATGGAAAGAGATGTTATTATCAATACACACACACACACACACACACACATACACACACACACAATGGAATATGACTCAGCCCTAAAAAATAATGAAACCTTGTCCTTTGCAGTAACATGGATGGATGTGGAGGGTATAATACTAAGTGAAATAAGTCAGTCAGGGAAAAACAAACACTATATATTTTCATTCATATGTGGAATTTAAGAACCAAAACAAATGAACAAACAAAAAAAGAGCCAAATGAAAAAACAGACTTTTAACTATAGGGAACAAACTGATGGTTACCAGAGAGGTGGTGGGAGGAGGGAATGGGTGAAATAGGTGAAGGGGATTAAGAGTACATTTTTCATTACGAGCATTGAGTAATGTATAGATTTGTTGAATCACTATATTGTTTACCTGAAACTAATATAACATTGCATGTTAATTATACTAGAGTTAAAAATTAATAAAAATCATGATAATAATTATTGAGAAGTTATACAGCTATAAATTTTTAAATAGCCTATTTTAGAATCATGTGCAAGTTTGCCTTTGTGAATTTGTAAATATTTTGCATAGAAATTCTGTTTCCTTATATTGTGGTTTGAATGTATGTGTTCTTCCAAAATTCATATGTTGAAATCCTAATGCATAATGTGATGGTATTAGGAACTGTGGCCTTTAGGGGATGCCTAAGTCATGATAGTGGAGCCTTTGTGAATGGGATTTGTGCTCTTATACAAGAGATACTAGAAAGCTTCCTAGCTGGTTCCACCATGTGGGCACAGAAGAAGATGAGAGCTATGGACAGATAAAGGATCCTCACCAGAACATGACCATATTGGATCTAGATCTTGGACTTCCCATCATCCAGAACTGTGAGAAATAAATTTCTCTTGTTTATAAGCCATCCAGTCTATAGCATTTTTGTATAAAAGCCCAAATGGACTAAGCCATCTTACATATACTATAAAATGCATAGAAAATAGGCTGTGTTTTGCAAACAAGTTTAAGATGGCAATAAAACAATTATTTCATAGTTTTTGAAAAGCAATAATAAGCTTACCATTTTTGTTTCACTTTTATACTTAATTTAATGAGCCAAAGCATGGTATATAATTTAAATATGCTAATTAGGACTTAGATGTCAGAAATTTTATTTTAAAATTTTGGGTCCTCTAAAAAATTGTTACAGAAGATATTTTTATCTCCTTTTATGATACAGGACCTTAATAAAGAGAAAACAGCAAAAAATAAAAAAAATAAAAAGGAAATTCAGTTGTCCAAAATAAATATATTAGTAGGAATTTATATGGATTAATTAGTAAGAAATTTGTCTTCGGGAAGAAATAGAATTGTAACGTAATTGGGTAGACCATTATAGTGATTCCAAGTGAATAACAAAAACAATAATCCATGTTGAAATTCCCAATTTCTTATAAGTTGACATTTTTAATAACTGATTAGAGTATCCTTGAGATTCCTAGGAATGCTGGTCCAGCAATGGTCCCATTTTCCAAAGCCTGGAATAATTCCATTATAATACAAGGAGTTTTTCATTGTTTTATCCTAGAAAGAAAAGATTATTAAAAGTAATTAATCTTATCATCCCTAAACTTTGAAACTTATAGTAGAATGAATAGTATGAATTCCATAGGAAAACAACAAAAAAATAGCTTTAAAAAAAAAACTTTAAAGATAGAATTTTACCAAAGCAAATCTGTAAAAATATAATTTATGCACAATTTTTTATTAAATATAACTCAACATTCATATCTATTAATTATTTCTTAATGGAGCTATTTTTTAAATTAGAATAAAATATTTGAGGAGAAATTATAACTTTTAATTTATAAAACTTTTTTTCTGAGATCCCTAAATTGTATGTATACGTCATTTAGTTTATCTTCCCATTACTGCTATAAGGCAGATAGCAAGGGATGATATTCCTGTTTATTTTCATTTGCCAAAATAATAAATTCTTCTAATAATTGGAATAGCTTATATTATCATGTAAATATTTTATGCCTCCCTTTAAAATCGCTTCTTGAGTAACTCTCTGGAGTGTTCCTCCTTAGAAGAGGCTTAGACTTCTCTGATGCCAGAAGTGGCTGTGTAACTTGCTTTGCTCAATACAGTGAGAGAAGACAGGAGGTGTGCCATTCCCAAGAAGCTTCAGGAGCCATTGAGCGTTTCCTACATGGTCCCTTTTTTGTTCCATGTGAGAGCAACACTGAGTCCTAGCAAAATGCAAACATGAAGTCAACCTATGCTGGGCAAGTAGGTAAGAAATGAACCTTTGTTGCTGGAAGTCAGTGAGGGCTTGTGGGTCATTTGTACCATGCCAAAATTTAGCATAATCTGGAGCACAGCATTAATATTTTAAAAACAGCTAATTCTACATTTGGTTTTGTTTATATTGACTTTACTTATAAAAACAACAATGAAATAAAAGCCATAGGGAGTGATATTTATAAATAAGTAAAGGGAATGAGTATGTGTTGCCTACTATGTCTCATTTAACTCTCACAACAATCCTGAAAGGTAGGGAATGTTTGGTTGGTTTTTAGATAAGGACACTAAGGCAATTTTTAATAAAGAATTCTAGTTGACTTCCAGGGCTGATGTGATTAATTACATAACATATTGCTTAAATATATATAATGATAAAATTAGATTTAATTCTTGGAACACAAATATTTTATAACTAATAAACAAATATCCATAAAGCAACTATGCAATCTACAACATTCAAGTTGACATTAATTTAATTTGAAAGATCATGTAGTTAAGCTGAAATGATATCAGACTTCAGAAATTAAATATGGTACCTACTGTTGTAGCATATCGTTTTGTTTGTTTTTTTGTTTGTTTTTAGCTCAGATGCTAATATTATTGTGTGCAGGATATTAATTTAATTTTTATACCACATTTCTTCTTGTGAAAGACTAAGAAACCTTTTTCCCACTTAACATCTTATGATTATTTTCCATTCAATTGGTACAAAGAAAAAAATTACATATTAAAGTCATTATTTTTTTTCATAAAATTTGGGTAATTGAAACAATACTAATTAGAAACAGAGAATTAATCTCAGGGCAGTAAATGGATAATTAAAAGTCATAATCCAAATTGTTCAGGATACATTTCTATTAATATTTCTATTAACGCTGAAGGTAACAAGCTGCATTAATATATAGATTTATAATAAAAATAAGAAATATATGATACCCTATGAATTGTTTCATTGAGATCTGAACATATGGAACATAGAGAAACAGTGTTTCATAGGTTGAGAAATCCCAAATTAAGGTTTGGAGATGTTAAGTAACCTGTAAGTCAAAAAGCTCAAAAGTGGTAAAGCCCAGATTTGAATCCAATTCAGTCTTCTTTTTATGTTACTACAAAAATAAGAGTACTAAATATAGTATTATCCCATTTATGTAAATAGTTAAAAAAAAAACTCACAACCTTATGATCTGATAATAATGACTGAAAACTAAAAAAGAAAGAAGAGCATTGACTAAAAGCATAGCAGAATGTCAGAGAAATATATAATATGGAGAATATAAATCACAGAAATCTTTATTGCTAGAAGCAGATACCAACAGATATAATATTTTAATGGAAATCAGTGTCAAAATGCTTTATGTTTGTGTCATTTACAATAAAAAATGAAATGAAAACCAGGATGACGAATAAAGCTAGGTAAAAGACAATTCACGGGACAAAAGAAAATAAAACCAAATTAAGAACACCTTTTAAATAGAAAGTTACTGCATTTTTGCACTAAACATAATTATGACTTTGCAGGCTATTAACTTAAAATGGTATTTTATAAATTTTATGGCTCCTATTTCCAAATAAAATAAACCTATTTCTCAAAATACTGTTAGACACCACTGATGATAAGATAGAGCATACATTTAAAAACATCTTTTCTTTTTTTTCAGGAAAAAAAAGTAAACTCATTCAACAGTCCTAAAATTTACTCTACCATAGAGTAGAAAAAAGTAACAATTCTTTAATTTTTCTAAGTTAGATTTAATCTAAAACCAACACTCTGGACTTATGGGAAATTGGATTTTGTCATTCTCAGATATCACTTCCGTTCTATACAGAATAGTGTACATGTTGTGGGTCTAACAAATTTAAGCCTTTGAAGAACATCTGATCTCTTGGCATGGTCACAAATGGCATGCTGTGCTTTAAGCCCACTGGCTGATGCTGACACTTGTGAGACTACCCTTGTGACACTACACTTGTGACACTATGGTCTACCCTTTCCTGGTGCACCACACGGCTATTCTGTCTGAAGTGTTCCATCTCAGTAGGTAACGTGGGGGAGCTGGCAGAGATCCTCTTTGTTTTATCAATATAGGACAAATGTAAATAACATAGTATTTACCATTTTACCCTCTTAAGTGTACATTTCAGTGGCATTAAGTACATTCACACTGTTGTATAACTATCACCAGTATCCATCCTCAAAAGTTTTTTATCATCTCAAACTGAAACTCTGCAACCATTAAGCAACTTTCCATTCTGCTTACCCTCAAGCCCCAGGTAACCACTATCCTACCTTCTATCTCTAAGACAATCTAAGACAAAATTTTACTGTTCCAGGCACCTTATATAAATGGAATCAGACAATATTGATGTTCGTTTGTGTCTAGTTTATTTCAATTAGCATGTCTTCAAGCTTCATCTGTGTTGTAGCATGTATCAGAAACTGATTCTGTATTACAGTATTTTTCTTTATCTGGGTAACATGACCGTATTTAGTGACAAAGGTAAGAAAGGAATTGGAATTAGTGAGTTTAGTGGACAGTAAATTAAAAAGAGAAATTCTGGAGAGCTAAAAAAGAAAATGTAGAAGCTGATATTACAGTGCTTGTTTTTTTTTCCCCATTGCACTAGAAAATTAATTTGAACACATTTCAGCACATCTTCATTTGTGATTCACATTGGAAATAGAGCTTTTTAAATTTATTGCTTGGTTTGAAAATAGACAAACTTATAACAGCCTCCTATCCATCCTCGTCTTCCCAAATCTTATGAAAACCAGCAGGTTTCTCTATTAAATACCTAGTCATGCGAATCATGTAAGAAGATGTCATTGCTATAAAACAATGCAAGAAGCAGTGAGGAAAAAAGACTGCCAAGTTAAACACAAAGGACAAAATCTGTCTGCATATTCCCACACCCTTAAACACGTATTCCAGAGTGAACTGCCTGTCGGGTTTTGATGACAGAACTTGGCTCCCCAGGCAATCATTCTCAGAAGGACTCAGCTCTCTCCAGAAACTGCATTTATATTTCCCAGATGATTATGTCTTTTATCAAAAGCAGCAGTTGAAAAATGGTCAAGCTCAGCATCAGAAAAGTCCAGCTATGACGACTAGTTTCACCTACAGATAAATATGGGAAAGGGTAGGAGAGCAAGGCGGTTGATGGGTTTGGATTCTCAAGAATAACATTAAGTTCATGTAGACAAAGATTGGAAAAAGCAGTGAGCATCAGGGGGCAAATGATTTTTTTCTTCAGGAAATTAGCTTTTTTACAAACTTAGCTTATGTTTTTTATCTTTGAAATATACGAAGCAAATGTATCAAGTGCATAGTAGTCAGGACAAAATTAAAACGCACAAATGTGTGCATAATATTATAGCAATATATATGCCTCTGTGCATGAGTTCACAAAAATACATATATTCTTTAATTTCAAATAATGAGACAATGTTTTCAAAGAGAAATGATAGAAATATGCCAAAAGTAGAAGAAGGAGGAGGAGGAGGAGGAGGAGGAGGAGGAAGAGGAGAAGGAGGAGAAAAAAGCTTGAGGTCTCCATTTAAAATCTATAGATACATGTTACAGGATTAATGATCAATATTGTTTGTCATGTTAATCCCTATGGGAAGAATAAGTATAAATTTTATGATAAAAAGATCAACCAATAGTTGGTAGAATGAGAAAAAGATTTTCACTTTTCAATAGTATATTCCATTTCATGAAGACTAGCCTGAGGCATCAGGTCAAGTAGTATAATAACTTGGTAAATAGAGACTTGGGCATAAGAAGTGAAATTTAATTTAGTGGTCTTATGTTAATCATTGAGGGTCCAGAAGAGAGCAACAAAACAATCTTTAAAAAAGGAAAATAGAATTTATGAGGGGAACTGAGGGAGCTAATCAAATATAGCCTAGAGAAGAGATGACTACATGGTACTTAATTTCACTTGAAGGGATATAAGCAGAGGCATGATATTAGGGCCAAAGGACTGGCATGAGTGCTGATTTAAACATGTGTCAGTAATTAAAACTATATATGCAGCTAGTGCATTTAGACTTTTATATTTACTTAAAATTGGTTTTTTGCCCCATAGAATTATGTGTTTTTGGCTCTGGACCTAGGGAGAGGAAGTAACTTATATTGGCTACAACGTAAGTGAGTGAGAACTTTTTATTTTGTTTTCTTTGTGAGTATTTTAGTGGAGTTATTATTCATTTTTTTTGAGCCATGCTTTATCACTACATTTTGGAGATATGCAGTAATTGTGTCAGTTTTGTCTCTTGAAAGTTAGAAGCAGTTAATATTATTAGATTAATTTGAGATGCTTAGGTATAAAGACTAATTAAAATAAACCTTAACAACTAGCAAAAACCATTAATCATTTAATATGAGCAGAGGGTGTTATGTAAGTGATGAGTCACTAAATTCTACTCCTGAAACCAATATTATACTATATGTTAGCTAACTAGAATTAACAAAAATTTGAAACAAACAAAAATTAGTCTATCAGTCTGTGACCACTGGACCCCTTTTCCAAAATTCATAAAACCATTTAACCTATGAAAATTATAATTATAGGCCAGAGGTCAGTCCATAATTTGAATTTTTATTTAAACCTACTGGGTATTAACATTAAAAATTTCTAAACACAGTTTGAAAATTAATATGGAGTGATTACTTCAGGTATTTTGAAATGTGATTTCATTTATTTTAAAAAAATAATGTTTATTTATTTTTGAAAGAGAGAGAGAAAGACAGAGCATAAACAGGGGAGGGCAGAGAGAGAGGGAGACACAGAATCCAAAGTAGGCTCCAGGCTCTGAGCTGTCAGTGCAGACCCCAGGGCGGGGCTCGAACTCATGATCATGATCTGAGCCAAAGCTGGACGCTTAACTGACTGAGCCACCCAGGTGCCCCGAAATGTGATTTCATTTGAATTTTTCGTAGTAATTCTATTTGCTTCAGTTATTTTTTGTGTTAAAATGGATTTCTACTTTGACTTCAATTCTACTCTGATTCATAATTTTTTAAAATGTTTATTTATTTTTGAGAGAGAGAGCACAAGCAGGGAAGGTGCAGAAAAAGAGCGGGAGAAAGGATCCAAAGCAGGCTCCCTGTTGATGGCAGAAATCCTGATGTGGGGCTCAAATTCATGAACTGCGAGATCACGACCTGAACCAAAGTCAGACGTGCAACCTACTGAGCTACCTAGGCACCCCTCTGATTCATAATTTTTAAAAATTATTTTATTCCAAATGATTAGATTAACAACAACAAAAAAACCCCAAAAAATCCCTATTCTGAGAATAGATTTGAGTGAAATATGTAGATTGCAACTATTATTATGGTGTCATTTTTAGTTCAAATTATTAAAGGGATAAAAATATTTTAGGGTATTAATGTAAAATCTTATAAAGGCATTAGCAAGGCATTTATGTGTCAAACTACCCTTTTTCTAGTTTTATATTCAGTTAACATTAAGTATTTCCTAAGTTTCCCTATGTTTCCAACACTATTTTGTTTTGTATGGTCTCTTATTTGCTAGTACCTTAAAATATACTATGAAAGAGAGAGGGAGACACAGGTACAAAACATTTAGCAAATAATAGTTCAGTACATAACCAGCTATGTAATTGTAAATTACAGACCATAAGTACCCAGTAAGAAAAAAGACTACCAATGGGAGCTACAGGCAATTAGGAATGTTAATAGAGGGTGGTGGATGTTGTGACTGAAGAAGTACTAAGATCTCAGATTGTTTAAGAGGAGTGAGGGAAAAACACTAAGAACAAGGCCAAAATGGAATTTGTGCTGAAAGAGTAAGAAAACTAAGCTGAATAGAATGGTTAGAAGGGAAAAAACCTTGGGAGGGAGAATTAAGCACAAAAAGCTGAAGGTTTGTTTGAGGAGTCCAAATTTGCTCAGGGCAGCAAGAGGGTTTGTCTATAGACATGAATGGCAGGGAGATCAGGTGGTAGGTATGCCTGTGATATATGGTCAAAATGAACAGTATAAATAAGCATCGATGCCAAACATTTTTTATTAAATAGTTATCTTAGGAGAACCAGAAAGAATACGTGGCAGACCCAGAATTTTTGTTGTTGTTAGTTAATACTGATAAATGATTATTTCGCCTCAGATTTCTACTTTTGCTTAATCTTCCATTATTGTGTTAAGGAGCTATCTCTTTCTTCCTGATTCCAGCCCTTCTACCAATTTTGGTGGAATGCTCCCTGTTTCCTCATCACTTCCATTATTCTCTGAAGGTTTTAAATTTAAAAGCCGTATTTTTTTCTGTCCTAGTTGTTATACCAGGTTTGTGTAATTGCATAATCTCACAGACATCACGAACCACCTGTGTTCTGGAGCTACTTCATAACCCATGAGAGCCCATTGTGTGCATCTCCTCCCAACTGTACTTACAGTGACTTCACATTGGGGGGCTTGAAATTGGCTCTGATGCGGATATTTACACCATGAAAAGTGGCAAATGCGACAAGTCAAAAGTTTTTGGTTTGGTTTGTTGGGGGTAGGGGAGTAGTTTGTTAAACATTGATTAACACACCATTGTGTGCAACAATGTATTTTTCCATACACCTTCCAATTGGTTTTTGGTTAAAGTTTTTATGAATCAATCAGAAAATGTCTATAGAATACCTATACTGCTTAAGGCTGCTAGGCTAGAAAGCATGAACATGAAAGCTCACAATCTGTTCTTGTTAGTACATGTATAATGCCTATAAATATGAAATCTGATACGTTCTTTCTCATGAAATTAAAAAAATGCTTAGGTGTTTCAATATTTGTTGATGTATACGCTACAGGAAGAAAGGAAATCAAAGTTGAGTTCCATGACAACTCCTTGGATTTAGAACAGACATCCTGATAGGACCAATAATCAAATGATAGGTAACAAGACATTTTTAGGAAGAATTCCTGTGTGTGGCAGATACATTTGCATGGTTAGCAAATAATCTAGATTTTAGGATTTGGGACAAGAGCGACAAGCATCAGGTACAACTCTGTGGATTGCTCTTCATAAATTGTTCCTGCAACAACTTTAATAAATCTGAGATTCTGATATATCCAGCTGGAAGTTTATGAATCATTTCTTAATTGTGTGATGAAAGTGTGTCTGACAGCAGGGAATCTTAAAAGAAACAATGATTTGAATGAAGGCCTTGAGTTCCGAGATTTTCCAGAGATTCCTCCATCATAAATTTGGAAGATATCAGCAAAATTATGGCATCTTTATTCTGGGCCATTTCAACAGTAAAAGCATCTCTGGTAGTATGTTTACCATTCATTAATTAATTCATTCATTCATTCATTTATTCATTCATTTATTCTTTGTAATTATTGTGTTCTCATCATGTAACAGGCACTATGCTTGTCAATATCTCCTCCTTATTCAAATTACAATCTAGCAATGAAACTGACAATAATTGGTTACAGATCGGTACAGGTAAAGGTGTTTCAGACAACACAGAGAATGGCCATTTAGGGAATTGAAAGAAATTCAGTAGGACAGATTTTTATAGGGTCAAAATTCTTAAAAAACTACATGCAAATATTTACACACAGATTTGGATTTCTTAGGGGAAATTGGAAAGTATTAAATATTTATTTTTGTCTATACGATTAAAGAAATGATAAGATTTTATTTTGGAAAGGACCTGAGTTTAAAAGGAAAAATACTTGATTTTTAGTAAATTATAATATTTGGAGTATTGCAAATCCCGATGGGAGCTAAATCAGTGCTCACTGACTGACAGGAATATGAACAAAGTCATAAGAACTAGCTTATCAAGAACACAGAATTAGATTTCATTATTGCAGATGGCTATGAGAAGTAGTATTTTGATGTGGGAATTCACTCCACTCTTTGCTTCACTGTTCTTTTAAAAAATTTTTTTAATGTTTATTTATTTTTGAGACAGAGAGAGACAGAGCATGAACGGGGGAGGGTCAGAGAGAGGGAGACACAGAATCCGAAACAGGTTCCAGGCTCTGAGCTGTCAGCACAGAGCCTGACATGGGGCTCGAACTCACGGACCGCGAGATCATGACCTGAGTCGAGGTCGGCCGCTTAACCAACTGAGCCACCCAGGCACCCCTTCACTTTTCTTTTAATAGAAATAAGTATTTGGAAAGTTTTTCTGACATACTTGTTCTTACTTATTGGGTCAGTGTTCACACCCTACTATCGGGTTTAAAGCCACATAGCAGTCCAGCACTTACCTATGGTATCCCAGATCCAAAGTCTAACATTGACCTGCTTGAAAACCTTTCCCCCTTTTTCTATTTATTTCTTATTTCCATAAAATAGGAAAAACAATAACTCTATGTAAAGAGGCCAAATGATACAACATTGAAGGTTTTTTTTTAAATAAAATCACCTATTTAAAATTTCTGCCTGTCACTTTTACTTTCTATTTCTTATGTAGTATCTCATACCACATTAATCTATCATGTTAGCCAGAAAAATAGAGAGGTTGCTACTTTAAAGGTGACACATTGTCTTATTTCTTTATGTTGTGTCTTATTTTTTTTTAATGTAATTTATTGTCAAGTTGGTTTCCATACAACACCCAGTGCTCATCCCAGCTGGTGTCCTCCTCAATGTCCATCAACCACTTTCCCCTCTCCCCACCCTCCATCAACCCTATTTGTTCTCAGTATTTAAGAGTCTCTTGTGGTTTGCCTCCTTCCTTCTCTGTAACTTTTTTTTTCTCCCCTTTCTTCCCCTCACCTTGGTCTTCTGTTAAGTTTCTCAGGATTCACATATGAGTGATAACATATGGTATCTGTCTTTCTCTGCCTGACTTATTTCACTTAGCCTAATACCCTCTAGTTCCATCCACATTGCTACAAAAGGCCATATTTCATTCTTTCTCATTGCCAAGTAGTATTCCATTGTATATATAAACCACAATTTCTTTATCCATTCATCAGATGATGGACATTTAGGCTCTTTCCATAATTTGGCTATTGTTGAGAGCGCTGCTATGAACATTGGGGTACATGTGCCCCTATGCATCTGCACTCCTGTTTCCCTTGGGTAAATTCCTAGCAGTGCTATTGCTGGGTCATAGGGTAGATCTATTTTTAATTTTTTGAGGAACCTCCACACTGTTTTCCAGAGCGGCTGCACCTTATGTTGTGTTTTAAAAATTTCTTCATGTTGTGGCGCCCAGGTGGCTCAGTCAGTTAAGCGTCCTACTTCAGCTCAGGTCATGGTCTCACAGTTGACGAGTTCGAGCCCCACGTCAGGCTCTGTGCTGACAGCTCAGAATGTGGAGCCTGCTTCAGATTCTGTGTCTCCCTCTCTCTCTGCCCCTCCCCTGCTCAAGCTCTGTCTCTCTCTCTCTCTCTCTTAAAAATAAATAAGCATTAAAATTTTTTTTTCTTCAAGTTTTGGAGACTATGTGTCTCAGCTGTCCCACAATCTCCAGAGTTATCCCATCCCTTTTTTTTTTGTTTCTAAATTTGCTGAAAGCACTACACAAATGGGATATTTAAAGGATTTCACCCATGGCTAGGTAAGTGATGGTGGAGATAGTGGTGATGAGGATGGGGATAACAATGATAATGATTCTGGCAGTCAAGTTTTTAAGTGCTAAAAGACTGGATTAATTCCACAGCAATGTGAAAACAACCATATCCACTAATTTTTCCTTTGGCATATATATCACAAAATAAATACAGTTTTATCTTCACATGCCAACTGCACGCTGTTACTCTTACAGAAAAACCATAAAATTAAAACTAACTCATTGCTTCTGGAATTGAGCAAACCTGAGTTGTATTACTGAAAGTTATATTAACTATCTGTGTTATTTGAACAAGTTCCTTAATCTCTACAGTCCTTAAATTCCTCTTCCATAAAATAAGAAAAAACAATAACTATATTTAAAGAGGTTAACTGATGCAACAGCATATATAAACTGCTTAGCCCACAGTAGGTACTTCATGCATATTCTTCCCTCTAAGTTTGGAAAAAAAATTAAATTACTACAAATTTACTTTAATGTTTCTTACAAGACAGTACTAAGCTCTAAAGAATTAAACAATATTTTTTCAGTAGAAATGTTTAAACATCATTATCATTTTCTTTAATATTCATACTCTCTGAAAAAGTTTTCACTAATGTAATATAGGTTACCATAAGGAAAGAATTATCAGTTATCCTATGTATTTTGTTGCAATATATATTACTATACCTTGAAATTTTTCCATTCCTTTTTTTGTTCCCTTTCCAAATATACATTTTTAACATCCTCCTACAAGAAAACAAGGTTAGATTGATTAAATGAGCTAATACTTTTCCAGTTATTTAGTATTCTGTACTGTGATTCAAACTACTAGATTTAAAATCAAAGCAAACCTTGAACATGTATAACTGTGAGAAGCTAGAAAATAATAGCAGAGGAGTTGAACAGGCACATGATACAAAGAGATGGGATAATGTATTTAAGCAAAGCATCAGATATGAAGACAGAGTCAGATTTTCAAGGACAAACAAGGTCTTGAAATAAAGTTCTTTTGGTAGCTTACAATGGATTACTATTGAACACATAAATAATTTAGTTATATTTATATAAAGTGACACACATACACAGTCTTTCCAGGTGTTCTTGTAACTTCGTAATACTTCCATTTTATTTTTTTATTTTTTTTTCCAACGTTTTATTTTATTTTTGGGACAGAGAGAGACAGAGCATGAACGGGGGAGGTGCAGAGAGAGAGGGAGACACAGAATCGGAAACAGGCTCCAGGCTCTGAGCCATCAGCCCAGAGCCTGACGCGGGGCTCGAACTACGGACCGCGAGATCGTGACCTGGCTGAAGTCGGACGCTTAACCGACTGCGCCACCCAGGCGCCCCCCCCCCCATTTTATAAAATAGAAAACAACTAAGAAACAGAGGGATGAAATTAGGACTGCTTGCATTTTTAAAATAAAGATTTGCTCAATATGATCTCTGTGGTGCTAAGTCACACTAAAATTATCGATCCTTTTCTTCTGTCTATATCATTGTTTTTGTTTTCATTGTGTTTAAATTCAAACTGTGAACACGATGAGTGAATATAGGTCTACACTTATGTTGAATAAATGTTTCTGTAAAGTGTATATAAAAATTAAAAACCAACAACTATCTTACAAATAGTCCCCCAGAAAGCTTCTAGTTATCAAATGCGAAAGGATTTACATTTTAGAAGGACATGATTCTTGCCTGTTATATTCTACATAATTTAGAAGGACACAAACACTTGAATATAAAAATAGATTTCTTAAGCAGAACAAAAGAGTGCACCACTTAACATTTCAGCTATTCGTATCAAAACCTGTAATAGTACCGGATGGCTTATGTATACTCAAAAAAATCCAAATGATAATGAATTTGGTTTCATACTTTATATCACATAATAAAAATATTAAAGACATAATATACAACAGCTTACTTCTGGCATATGGCTTTTCACATAAAAGATAAGTTTCCAGTTGTTCTACATACTGGACAATAACATGTCACTGTTAATAAAATAATCAAATAAACAATGTAATAGAGGGTAAGTCACAAAGATTGTTCACTTTCATCAAACATATCAATTCAAACTACACTAAATGTAATTCAAACCTTGCTAATTCAGCAGGCATGCAAGTATCTTACCTTGTTCATTACTTTGGTTTTTATTTTTGTATTCAGAAAATAAATTTACAGTGATTACCAGGTGATAAATGCTATATAAAACAACTTTTGTTTTTATTTGGGAAATTTTGATAGTTTGGCACTTTTGGAATCATGCTTGTAATGACTCCCAGTGTAAAGCAAACCTTAGGATTAATTGCAGTGACTATAGCTTTCCTGACATTATTATTCCTCATACAAGGATAATCTGGTGGATAACTTCACACTGTAGAATAACTAATGACCCCATTCTCTTTTTGGCAGTCCAAATGAGACATCTTTCAATGAAAACGAAAGACAGATGTTCAACATTAGCAGATGTCCAGGGTGTGACACACTAAACATATGCAGGGAATGGAAACCCTAGATTCCCTCATATGTGTAAGAAATGCTGACCAGTGTGTGTAAGATTTCCTAGTAGCATAATACGGTTTTGTAAGAGTAGAATTTTGTTCATATATTAGATAATGCTATCCTCCCACATTCCAATCTCTACATCCTCCCAAAACTATTTTTCTTTTGAAACAATATTAATGATCCATTAGATTTTTAAATTATAATTAGTTTTATTACTTTCATACTATTTTCTACATAAAAGAACAAAATAAAAGACTATAACATGCACAGATAATTTATCCGCACTATTCAAATAAATTCTTGATCTCTTTTGTCCAAAAGATTCCATGTGGCTTTCTCTATCATTCATTTCTAGCCTACTCATATATCATATTCTCAGTGTCTTTGCAGTGAAACTGTCTCCTTCCCTGCGAATGTCCTCACCCTGTTCAGGCTCCAATACCAGTGCTTGGTAGCACCCTATGTAGGTACGCTCCTTATGGTGCTAAGGTCCAAAACCTTGTGCAAATTTCTGGACCCTTCTGAGAGGACCTGTCCTCAGCCTCTTGTGCTCTCATGTCCTGCAGGGGGCAGTCCTGCCATGCAGGCAACCTTCTCAAACTGCTCAGGCTAGGACACTCCCGAGTGAATCCTTCCCCTTCATTCTTACTCTGAGCATGCTCTGACACTCTGCCTACTGCCCCTCTATATGGAAGCCCTCATCAGCTGCCTCAGGCTCCAATATCACATGCCATGCAGCCCTACTAGGTGAATGCCACTTTGTCTTACATGGGCCTCATCCACACCCTGTTCTGGAGGCTGCCCTTCCTTGCTGGCACTGCCCACCCCCTGCCCCAGCCATGGCTTCAAGACTAAATTGTACAGGAAGGTAAGGAAATAGAAGGAGAAGATAAAGAGGAAGCACCCTGCATATATACTCTGTACACACATCCCCACATATATACTCATATGTATACATAATACCTATGTATTTATATATTTGTGTATATACATATGAATACATATTTTATGTACATTATTGAGAACAAGATAATAGTGAAAATAACAACTGACACTATTTACAACTGAGCTTTTGTTTCAGATCTTATATTTTAGCACAAATCTAATTATTCTGTTTTGAGTACATGCAAATGATCTAAATATAACTGTTTAACTCAGAAAATTGAGGGGTTTGGGTTTTTTTTTACATATTTGTGATGGTCTTAAGTTATTTAAATGGCTTGATTATTTAATTATTTCTTGAAATTTTTTTCTAGCCATGAAATAATTGTTTTATAAAACTAAAGTAAAACACATTTTCACAGATCCAAAGAAAAAGATATATCCTGAATCACTAGCAAAGTTGAGATGTACTTATAAGACAAGTAAATTAGTCGTTTCATGACCCAATGATAAAGAAAGCACATTTTATCTCTCAACACTTGAAAAAAGTGTATTTTCCATCTTCTGAGTTCTTTTACCATTTAGGAGGCCAACAGATTAATCTACCCATTTGGGGTAAATCTTAATTATTTTTAACTTTCCCCTATATCTGGAATTAAATATAACATGTATATACACAATAATAATAAAAGTAAGTAATGATTAATATATATATTTAGAAGTAATAAATATATATTTAGGATATATATTTTTATTTTTAAAATATATATTATAGTCTATATGATATAGTCTTATTATTAGAAGTTTTTAAAGGTAGAATCCCAAATTTTTGTTTATCAATTTCTTCAACTTTTTAAAAATCCTTCCTGAGATTTTAAAATCTTCTCTCTCTCTGTCTCTCTCTCTCTGTCTCTCTTTCTCTCTCTGTTTTTCACTTCCTACTTTTCCCACAATTCCTTTCCCCTTCATCCTTTTTCTAGCTCATTCATCAAGGAAATATATAAAGACTGATGTCACAGTATTTGACACAACTGCAACTGGATTTAAATTTCAAAACTAAAGAAATATTTTTGATGGCTTAGTATAACATGGAAATTACTATTAACCACCTAGCTTTGTACATATTAGCCACTAGTAGAATCATCAGATGTGCTTACTCCTGCCATCTGTTCACATGACCCTGTTCTTGGTAACCACAGAGCATGTTGCCTCACTGATACAATGAAATGAGCTTTTGTGATTATTCTATTATTGTTGTACCCTTATTGCCTATTGCAAATGTAATTTAGCCTGGAAAGTATCTAAGGTTGATAATCCACTACCTTCTGGTATTCATCTGCTACTTTCAATTGTCATTTAATTGGTTTCTGGGCTTTTGATTAATTACTTAATTAAATAAACTATGTGTATTTCCCATTCTATGTCAGAAGCCATAAAGTACATCGATGAATGAGATTTTTGGTTACTGTTCTTGAAGAATTCTCAGGTTATTGAAGATAAATACTTTTTTTTATAGAAACCAGTGGAAAGTTACACTTTACCATAAAGTTGCTTTATGCTTTATCATAGTGTTTGATAAAAACTCCACCTTATCTTACTACTCCTACAAACGATAGGCTAACAGACACAACAAACTACACTGTTTATTTTTTGCTCCTGTGATGTTCCAATGTAGGGATGGGTGGTGGTATTGCTTTGCATAGGTATTCAGGGACCCAGGCTCTTTCTATCTGTGGCTTCTCAATTCCAAAGGCTCTAGAGTCCTCCTCTAAATCATCTTCATCCAGATTCAAACAAGGGAAGATGGAAAATCATGGACATGATGAGAGGGAGAATATGGAAACTACAAGGAAATCTGAAAAATGTAGTCTAGCTGTGTGTCCAGGAGGAAAGTGAAAAGATTTTGATGAGCAACCAGCTAGTTTCTGTCACAACATTATTTTTAGGTCTTTGTCAACTGCAGAGATACTCTATGGTTGATCATTTCACAAAATGGAAACTTAAATCATGGAAAAATAATAGAGAAATCCTAACCAATATTGAGATTTTTAAAGTGACAAATGTCTCCCTCTCTCTCTCTTTCTCTTTTCCTGGCAGTTGATATACTGTAATAGATTTGTTTGGATTTTGTTATAAGGAGTTCTTTACATAAGAAAGTTTTGTATAGTATGCATTTTCTCTGATTCTTATTTAAATAACCCTTAAGGAACCATCCAATTATGGTGCTGTTAGAAATGGGAGACCTCTGAGATAAGGTACAGGTGAAGATATTGAAGATTCTACAGGTAGGTAGCACATATTATCTAACTCATTTTACTCCTTTCTATTTAAAGTGTCCTAACCATCCATTTAAGATCTCAAAACTATCGCTAAGTATTCTCTGTTTTAAAAAAAATGCACCTTTGGTAAAAGAAATACTTCATAACTATTGTATATACACTTTTTAAAATTCACAGTAATTGGTAAATTTTAATCACAGGAAGGTTAGATTCTTGTAATCAAAACATAATATTTATGCTCCAAGAAAGCAGTAATATTATCTGACAGATTAAAAAAGCATAAATAATAATTAATCTATATTTTGTAACTTTAGAAAGAAATTTATTTAGAGTATTGTTAATGAATGAGGGATTACTTAAAGAAAGTAAAAGCAAATCTGTTCAGCAAAAGCAAAACACCAAATAGTTTTCTAAAGAACTAATCTAAACTGAAGCAAAAACATATGTCCTTGGATTTGTATAAAACAACATTTAGGAAAAGATTATAGAATCTTTGAGATAGAAACTTACACATATTTACATTAGCACCATACTCCTGGAATATCTCTATAATTTTCTTGATACAGGCATCCCAATCTTATCTTCAACACTTCCAATGGGTGGAGACTTACTACTCTCAGGTGAGCAAGAACCATTGCTGGGTACATAGGTCTTTATAAAATGCTGTCTTATACTGACTTAAAATAAAATTCCTTATGATTTCCAACCATTCATCTTTATTCTGTGATGAGACAATGAATACAATTATGTCTTCTACATAAGATACTTTTAATGATGATTGATTTAATCCAATCCATCACTCTTTTCTCTATTCTGAGCATCTTTCTTTATACCAGTTCTCTAATATTTCCAATTAAATTGTCAGCTTTCCTTTTAGAATGCCTTTGGATATTCCCAACCAGAAAAAAAAATGTGTGAGATAAGAATCAACATACCTGGCATTTGTTATGTCATTTTTAACATAAAAATATGCAGTAAAAATAACATACCCCGATAATGATTTCCTTGAACTTCATATTTCTCATGAAATACAATAAAAGTTATGTTTATACTATTACTTATATTTATTCTTTTGTAAAAATGGTGGTATTATTATCTCATGAAATTTGACAGGGTAATCTCAATATCTCAGGAAGAAAATATGTGTGGTTCTAGAACAAAATAGGTATTAGGAATTGAATTATTGATAGCAGCTTATGTGCAGTAAAAACATTTTAAACTCATTTATGGAAATGTATCCTTTCATAAGGTATGATGGTCAGAGTAATAGATAAAAATCTTTGAGTTGTGTTATTCAAAAACTTTGTTATTCTGAGAATTACACCTACTAAACATTTAATCATGGGGCAATGGATTTGGAAACATTCTTGTAACTTCTGAAAAAAATTACTCTTTATTACGTAAATAGTTGTATTTATTTTCAAGGCCTAGTACTAGATTCCACTATTGAGAAACAAACATATTTGGCTAATATTTCATTGGTATGAAGAAAAGTAAGTTGATTTGCTTCATTCTTTTAGAAACCACAAAACTGAAAAATGGAAGAAATGATTATCTATAAACTACAAAAATAGAGAAAAATTTGTCAGTCTTTACCCTTTAATTTTATATGACTACTTACTTAAGAAATGTCAAGTGTACATTTCCACTCAGAACTATGTCTAGAGGAAAGCTTTTTCAAGTACATAAATATTCCTGCTTAATTTATTCTTACTACCTAGTGTTTATGAACAATAACCTGGAGACAGTACATAATTTTTAGGTCAGATAAATATGTAGGATACATCCAATTTGACATGGCTGGAAGAATATAAGTGTTGACCATTTCTGCACACTCAAATTCCAGTGAAGTGAAAGAAAAATACTAAGATAAAGTCAAATGCATAGCAATGTTGAGAAGGAGAACCAAAATACCAGTAAGATACTGTATAGGATAGAAAGCTCATGGAATCTGAAAAAAAAGATATTAATAATTTCTTATACATAAATGTTAGATATATTAAAAAAAAATAAGAAACAGGGGCACCTGGGTAGCTCAGTCAGTTGAGCTCCTGACTTTGGCTGAGGTGGTGATCTCCAGGTTCATGAGTTCAAGCCCCCATCTGGCTTGCTACTATCAGCATGGAGTCTGCTTGGGATACCCTGTCCCCTCTTTTTTCTGCCCCTCCCTGTTGACACACTCTCTCTCAAAAATAAAAATAAACATACAAAAAATCCAAGAAACAAGAAACTTTTCCTACAGAAGGAACATTTGCTTGGGAGACCAGCCAGATAATGCATATATCAAGTGGGTCTTGAAATGTTTCTTCACTTTCAGAGTGACTGACTTCTGTGTAAGTCCTTAGAATAAAGTTAAGTAATTCCACGATTAGAACGGTAAATGGTGAGTTTCATTTGGGGAGGCCAGTGTAGGTTTTAGGTCAGAGAGAAAAGTTAGCATTATCAAGCTGCACGCCATCCTGCTGCTATCAGCCCCCACACGTAATGACGCCTGCCCTGAAGGAAACAAGAGCCAGGCTGCACATCAACGGTAAACTCAGCGATCTCGCCCTGCTGCCTGCTTTTTCCACTGCTTTGGTCCAGCAAAGCTAAGGCTTCTTTAAATCTACATTTCTTGGTTTTGTACACAGTTCACACCTGGATTAAAAATAAACACTCCAGGGGTGCCTGGGTGGCGCAGTCGGTTAAGCGTCCGACTTCAGCCAGGTCACGATCTCATGGTCCGTGGTTTCGAGCCCCGCGTCGGGCTCTGGGCTGATGGCTCAGAGCCTGGAGCCTGTTTCCGATTCTGTGTCTCCCTCTCTCTCTGCTCCTCCCCCGTTCATGCTCTGTCTCGCTCTGTCCCAAAAATAAATAAAAAACGTTGAAAAAATAAACACTCCAACTACCCAGTGTGGAGTCTTATCTACAAATACAGACATAAATTCAAAGACCATAAAATATATGGGCCATAATAGATATATTTAATGTGATATCACATTTCTGGAAATTAAAAACATAACAATACATATATACATATATATAGGTATACATATATATATGTGTATATATATATATATATATGTATACACACACACACACACACATATATATATATATATTTCCTGCATCAGATGAAGAGTAAAATAGATATAATTAATGATTCACTCTAGTAAGCTACAAGATCGAATGGAGGTTTTATCCTAATACATTAAAAAGTACAAAGGAATCAAAATGGAAAGACTGAATAAAGTTAGATAAATGAAGAACAAATCTAGAGTATTTAGGATTTACTTCACATGTCCCAGAAGGGATAAGTGAAATTAGAGCCTTTACCCTATGAGCACTTTAGTGTTCCCACATCACAGCTACTTTTCTGAACTCATCTCCTTCCACTTCATTCTTGCTTATTCCACTCTAGCCACTGCAGCCTTGTTTCTACTCCTTGGACTTGTTTACCATGTTCTCAACTCAAACAAGAATTGGGCCTTTCAATATGTCTGTTCCCCCTATCTGGGACACACTTCCATAAAATAAATATTTGACTCATTCCTTCAGGTCTCTGCTCAAATATCAGTATATCCATAAGGCCTTCCCTGTCTCTCCTTTATAAAATTATTGATAACTAAATGAAGGCAGTATTTCAGAAATTACTAACATTTGTGCATTAATTTTCCAGAAGTAATAAAAAGAACATTAGGCGAAATGGAAGGTAAAACAACATATTAATATATTGTATTCAGGTCATATCTGTTTGTATTCCCAAATTCATTTTGAATTGGAAAACAGAAGCACATACCTAGATCATTGAGTCATATGTTTATTGTGATTTTAAAATGTGGATTTCTTGTAGAAATATTTTATTGTGTTAAGAGGAGGAAATATTAGGGACACACGTTAGTTTTTATATCATTTATCTTCTTTATATTTCATCCTTGAAACATGAGTCAAGATGTTGGAAAAAGTAACTGGTATCTCTAGTCAAGAGTACTAAAAACAACGTGTAAGGAAGACATTTTAAACCCCCAAATTATTTCAAATCCAATTCTTTCATAATAAAATACTCTCTATGGAAATGGACTAATCAGTTGTTGAACCATATTGTCGGATATGCTATTTATTTTCTTTCTTTGCTAAAATAATTATTTACATGCATCATATTATAAAGGTTTTGAAAGTACAAAAGTATCTGAAATAAAAATAAAAATTCTTATCTTCTTATTTCCTCCATTTATAGTTCCTACCTAACAGATAACCACTGACAGACATTAACAATAACAAGTTCTAGGAACATGCAAGTTGGAATTTTGATAGCAAGAGCATAGGTTTACAAAGATATCCTGTTATATAAATTACCCATGGAGGCACCAAAAGAATTTTGAGAAAGAATATTGTGATCTTCTATTTCAAGACAGAAAATCAAGCCAATTCAATGCTAATTCTTGTGAGAACATGTATTATCAGAATATAGGCCTTCTTGTTTTTTGCAATAAAGAACTGAAACATAAATGCATTACTTAAAGTAGGGCACTCAGTTCACCTGCAAGAATTTTCTGATTTATACTTTGATGATTCTAAATAAAACATCAATTAACTTTTTAGATACAAAAATGAAATTTTAACATTTATAGCAATCAGTCTCTATTTACAAAATATAACAGTTGGACAAGGTGGACTCTTATGTTCATTTCATGCTAACACTGTAACAGAGGTTAAAGGTAGAAACAGGAAGACACTGCTTCTGCACTTAAGCAGCCTATATTTTAGTATAAGAGAGAGGTAATTTTAAATGATTGAGAAATGAAATTAAATGATGTGTAAGGTCCAAATGCAATATGAAAACAAGGAAGAGAGGCATGAACATTCCCAGAAGGTGTGCAGTTTTGGGAAAGGCTTCAGAGAGGAAGTTTCCCATGGACAGGATTTGAAAGGTGAACTTACTTACCAGGTTTGTAAGAGAAGAATACAACAGGCAAAGGCACAGAGGTTTGAAATAAGATGGTGCATTTAGGAAATTTAAAGCAATTTGACATTGGTAGGCATAAAGTAAAGAAGAGCAAATGGCAGAAGAGGACCCTAGAGAAGGGGCTGAATCATGGATGGGCTTGTATTAGCCAAGTCGCTTGGACTCAATCTAAAAGCCATGGATATGAATGAATGGGTTTTAGAATTAGAAGGAGTTTAGAGGTTGTATTATCCAAATGTATCCAAGACTTTCTAAATCATCTATTATCATAGCGGGCAAGATGGCGGCTTAGGAGGACACTGGGCTCACCGCACGTCCTGCTGATCACTTAGATTCCATCTACACCTGCCTAAATAACCCAGAAAACCGCCAGTGGATTAGCAGAACAGAGTCGCCGGAGCCAAACGCAGACGAGAGGCCCACGGAAGAGGGTAGGAAGGGCGGCGAGGCGGTGCGCGCTCCACGGACTGGCGGGAGGGAGCCGGGGTGGAGGGGCGGCTCGCCGGCCAAGCAGAGCCCCCGAGTCTGGCTTGCAAAAGCGGAGGGGCCGGGCGGACTGTGTTCCGACAGCAAGCGCAACTTAGCGTCTGGGAGGTCATAAATTAACAGCTCTGCTCGGAAAGTGGGAAGGCTGGAGGACAAAGGGAGGGAGAGCTGCTGAGCCCCCTGACAACAGAGCTCAGTTTGGTGGGGAACAAAGGCGCTCGCCAGTGCCATCTCCCCCGCCCATCCCCCAGCCGAAATCCCAAAGGGCACCGGTTCCTGCCAGGGAACTTGCTCACTCCGCGCAAACACCCAACTCTGCGCTTCGGCGGAGCCAAACCTCCGGCAGCGGATCTGACTCCCTCCCGCTGCCACAGGGCCCCTCCTGAAGTGGATCACCTAAGGAGAAGCAATCCAAGCCTGCCCCTCCTGCCCCCGAGCACCTTGCCTACCCACCCCAGCTAATACGCCAGATCCCCAACATCACAAGCCTGGCAGGGTGCAAGTAGCCCAGACGAGCCACACCACCCCACAGTGAATCCCACCCCTAGGAGAGGGGAAGACAAGGCACACACCAGTCTGACTGTGGCCCCAGCGGTGGGCTGGGGGCAGACATCAGGTCTGACTGCGGCCCCACCCACCAACTCCAGTTATACACCACAGCACAGGGGAAGTGCCCTGCAGGTTCTCACCACGCCAGGGACTATCCAAAATGACCAAGAGGAAGAATTCCCCTCAGAAGAATCTCCAGGAAATAACAACAGCTAATGAGCTGATCAAAAAGGATTTAAATAATATAACAGAAAGTGAATTTAGAATAATAGTCATAAAATTAATCGCTGGGCTTGAAAACAGTATACAGGACAGCAGAGAATCTCTTGCTACAGAGATCAAGGGACTAAGGAACAGTCACGAGGAGCTGAAAAACGCTTTAAACGAAATGCATAACAAAATGGAAACCACCACAGCTCGGCTTGAAGAGGCAGAGGAGAGAATAGGTGAACTAGAAGATAAAGTTATGGAAAAAGAGGAAGCTGAGAAAAAGAGAGATAAAAAAATCCAGGAGTATGAGGGGAAAATTAGAGAATTAAGTGATACACTAAAAAGAAATAATATACGCATAATTGGTATCCCAGAGGAGGAAGAGAGAGGGAAAGGTGCTGAAGGGGTACTTGAAGAAATCATAGCTGAGAACTTCCCTGAACTGGGGAAGGAAAAAGGCATTGAAATCCAAGAGGCACAGAGAACTCCCTTCAGACGTAACTTGAATCGATCTTCTGCACGACATATCATAGTGAAACTGGCAAAATACAAGGATAAAGAGAAAATTCTGAAAGCAGCAAGGGGTAAACGTGCCCTCACATATAAAGGGAGACCTATAAGACTCGTGACTGATCTCTCTTTTGAAACTTGCAGGCCAGAAAGAATTGGCACGAGATTTTCAGGGTGCTAGACAGAAAAAATATGCAGCCGAGAATCCTTTATCCAGCAAGTCTGTCATTTAGAATAGAAGGAGAGATAAAGGTCTTCCCAAACAAACAAAAACTGAAGGAATTTGTCACCACTAAACCAGCCCTACAAGAGATCCTAAGGGGGACCCTGTGAGACAAAGTCCCAGAGACATCACTATAAGCATAAAACATACAGACATCACAATGACTCTAAACCCGTATCTTTCTATAATAACACTGAATGTAAATGGATTAAATGCGCCAACCAAAAGACATAGGGTATCAGAATGGATAAAAAAAACAAGACCCATCTATTTGCTGTCTACAAGAGACTCATTTTAGACCTGAGGACACCTTTAGATTGAGAGTGAGGGGATGGAGAACTATTTATCATGCGACTGGAAGCCAAAAGAAAGCTGGAGTAGCCATACTTATATCAGACAAACTAGACTTTAAATTAAAGGCTGTAACAAGAGATGAAGAAGGACATTATATAATAGTTACAGGGTCTATCCATCAGGAAGAGCTAACAATTATAAATGTCTATGCACCGAATACCGGAGCCCCCAAATATATAAAACAATTACTCATAAACATAAGCAACCTTATTGATAAGAATGTGGTAATTGCAGGGGACTTTAATACACCACTTACAGAAATGGATAGATCATCTAGACACACGGTCAATAAAGAAACAAGGGCCCTGAATGAGACATTGGATCAGATGGACTTGACAGATATATTTAGAACTCTGCATCCCAAAGCAACAGAATATACTTTCTTCTCGAGTGCACATGGAACATTCTCCAAGATAGATCATATACTGGGTCACAAAACAGCCCTTCATAAGTTTACAAGAATTGAAATTATACCATGCTTACTTTCAGACCACAATGCTATGAAGCTTGAAATCAACCACAGAAAAAAGTCTGGAAAACCTCCAAAAGCATGGAGGTTAAAGAACACCCTACTAACGAATGAGTGGGTCAACCAGGCAATTAGAGAAGAAATTAAAAAATATATGGAAACAAACGAAAATGAAAATACAACAATCCAAATGCTTTGGGATGCAGCAAAGGCAGTCCTGAGAGGAAAATACATTGCAATCCAGGCCTATCTCAAGAAACAAGAAAAATCCCAAATACAAAATCTAACAGCACACCTAAAGGAACTAGAAGCAGAACAGCAAAGGCAGCCTAAGCCCAGCAGAAGAAGAGAAATAATAAAGATCAGAGCAGAAATAAACAATATAGAACTAAAAAAACTGTAGAGCAGATCAACGAAACCAAGAGTTGGTTTTTTGAAAAAATAAACAAAATTGACAAACCTCTAGCCAGGCTTCACAAAAAGAAAAGGGAGATGACCCAAATAGATAAAATCATGAATGAAAATGGAATTATTACAACCAATCCCTCAGAGATACAAACAATTATCAGGGAATACTATGAAAACTTATATGCCAACAAATTGGACAACCTGGAAGAAATGGACAAATTCCTGAACACCCACACTGTTCCAAAACTCAATCAGGAGGAAATAGAAAGCTTGAACAGACCCATAACCAGCGAAGAAATTGAATCGGTTATCAAAAATCTCCCAACAAATAAGAGTCCAGGACCAGATGGCTTCCCAGGGGAGTTCTACCAGACGTTTAAAGCAGAGATAATACCTATCCTTCTCAAGCTATTCCAAGAAATAGAAAGGGAAGGAAAACTTCCAGACTCATTCTATGAAGCCAGTATTACTTTGATTCCTAAACCAGACAGAGACCCAGTAAAAAAAGAGAACTACAGGCCAATATCCCTGATGAATATGGATGCAAAAATTCTCAATAAGATACTAGCAAATCGAATTCAACGGCATATAAAAAGAATTATTCACCATGATCAAGTGGGATTCATTCCTGGGATGCAGGGCTGGTTCAACATTCGCAAATCAATCAACGTGATACATCACATTAACAAAAAAAGAGAGAAGAACCATATGATCCTGTCAATCGATGCAGAAAAGGCCTTCGACAAAATCCAGCACCCTTTCTTAATAAAAACCCTTGAGAAAGTCGGGATAGAAGGAACATACTTAAAGATCATAAAAGCCATTTATGAAAAGCCCACAGCTAACATCATCCTCAACGGGGAAAAACTGAAAGCTTTTTCCCTGAGATCAGGAACACGACAAGGATGCCCACTCTCACCGCTGCTGTTTAACATAGTGCTGGAAGTTCTAGCATCAGCAATCAGACAACAAAAGGAAATCAAAGGCATCAAAATTGGCAAAGATGAAGTCAAGCTTTCGCTTTTTGCAGATGACATGATATTATACATGGAAAATCCGATAGACTCCACCAAAAGTCTGCTAGAACTGATACAGGAATTCAGCAAAGTTGCAGGATACAAAATCAATGTACAGAAATCAGTTGCATTCTTATACACTAACAATGAAGCAACAGAAAGACAAATAAAGAAACGGATCCCATTCACAATTGCACCAAGAAGCATAAAATACCTAGGAATAAATCTAACCAAAGATGTAAAGGATCTGTATGCTGAAAACTATAGAAAGCTTATGAAGGAAATTGAAGAAGATTTAAAGAAATGGAAAGACATTCCCTGCTCATGGATTGGAAAAATAAATATTGTCAAAATGTCAATACTACCCAAAGCTATCTACACATTCAATGCAATCCCAATCAAAATTGCACCAGCATTCTTCTCGAAACTAGAACAAGCAATCCTAAAATTCATATGGAACCACAAAAGGCCCCGAATAGCCAAAGGAATTTTGAAGAAGAAGACCAAAGCAGGAGGCATCACAATCCCAGACTTTAGCCTCTACTACAAAGCTGTCATCATCAAGACAGCATGGTATTGGCACAAAACAGACACATAGACCAATGGAATGGAATAGAAACCCCAGAACTAGACCCACAAACGTATGGCCAACTCATCTTTGACAAAGCAGGAAAGAACATCCAATGGAAAAAAGACAGCCTCTTTAACAAATGGTGCTGGGAGAACTGGACAGCAACATGCAGAAGGTTGAAACTAGACCACTTTCTCACACCATTCACAAAAATAAACTCAAAATGGATAAAGGACCTAAATGTGAGACAGGAAACCATCAAAACCTTAGAGGAGAAAGCAGGAAAAGACCTCTCTGACCTCAGCCGTAGCAATCTCTTACTCGACACATCCCCAAAGGCAAGGGAATTAAAAGCAAAAGTGAATTACTGGGACCTTATGAAGATAAAAAGCTTCTGCACAGCAAAGGAAACAACCAACAAAACTAAAAGGCAACCAACGGAATGGGAAAAGATATTCGCAAATGACATATCGGACAAAGGGCTAGTATCCAAAATCTATAAAGAGCTCACCAAACTCCACACCCAAAAAACAAATAACCCAGTGAAGAAATGGGCAGAAAACATGAATAGACACTTCTCTAAAGAAGACATCCGGATGGCCAACAGGCACATGAAAAGATGTTCAGCGTCGCTCCTTATCAGGGAAATACAAATCAAAACCACACTCAGGTATCACCTCACGCCAGTCAGAGTGGCCAAAATGAACAAATCAGGAGACTATAGATGCTGGAGAGGATGTGGAGAAACGGGAACCCTCTTGCACTGTTGGTGGGAATGCAAATTGGTGCAGCCGCTCTGGAAAGCAGTGTGGAGGTTCCTCAGAAAATTAAAAATAGACCTACCCTATGACCCAGCAATAGCACTGCTAGGAATTTATCCAAGGGATACAGGAGCACTGATGCATAGGGCCACTTGTACCCCAATGTTCATAGCAGCACTCTCAACAATAGCCAAATTATGGAAGGAGCCTAAATGTCCATCAACTGATGAATGGATAAAGAAATTGTGGTTTATATACACAATGGAATATTACGTGGCAATGAGAAAAAATGAAATATGGCCTTTTGTAGCAACGTGGATGGAACTGGAGAGTGTGATGCTAAGTGAAATAAGCCATACAGAGAAAGACAGATACCATATGTTTTCACTCTTATGTGGATCCTGAGAAACTTAACAGGAACCCATGGGGGAGGGGAAGGAAAAAAAAAAAAAGAGGTTAGAATGGGAGAGAGCCAAAGCATAAGAGACTGTTAAAAACTGAGAACAAACTGAGGGTTGATGGGGGGTGGGAGGGAGGAGAGGGTGGGTGATGGGTATTGAGGAGGGCACCTTTTGGGATGAGCACTGGGTGTTGTATGGAAACCAATTTGTCAATAAATTTCAGAAAAAAAATAAATAAACATTAAAAAAATTAAAAAAAAATAAATAAATCAATCAATCATCTATTATCACTGAATGAATATGATCTGTGAGCAATAGTACACAAAATTCCTGAGCATTGATGTTCATCTGTCATTGCTGGAAAGGTTCTCAGAGCAAAGTTCATAAAGCAGGCTGGATTATTTATCATCGAATAAGGAAATTCTGAGCTTGGAGGGAATGTCAGTCTTGTTAAAACATATAGGAAATCATCAGCAAAATGTAATTTGGACTGGATTCCCTAATACATTTCACTTGTTTTAAGTGGAAATATTAACTGATTGCATATTTTTGCTTTCAATCAATCACTTAAAAATATTGATTTATCTACCTTAAAGAGTTGAGTGCTATTGTGGGAGATCTGAAATAAAAAGTATTTCTCTTAGTTTAAAAATGTACAAGCTGGCTGGGGATGCAGGGCATAAGCATTTTAAATATTCAAAATGCAAGAGATAAATAAATGAAGGCATCATAAGGTAAGTATCAGCTTTATTGCTAACTGAATTTCTTTATTGCTAAAGAAATAAGCACCATTCACTTGTGAAGTTCCTGTTATCTTCACTTCTAAGATTTACCATCAATTTTATCAAATGTATCTGTTATAGATAAATCGAGTCATTAGTCAATTACCAACACTATGTCTGTAATTACAATATTGGATCTAGGATGCTAGATCACCATTCAGCACATGAATGGAATGCCACAAGATGATGAGCAGGGGAGTATATGTTCCATAACAATGGATAAAATTGAATACCTTAGTTCAAGTAGTAGAAGTCACTGCAAATATGAGATGACATGGAATAAAATGTCATAGGTAAAGTGATAATTTGTCCATGAGTCAAACCCCTTTCATCAGAGAATCAAAATTGCAGTTTAACATTCAGTGAATTTCCAAGGCAGTCCCAGACCTCTGCTAGCTTTTAAAACGAGTGAAAACAGAATAATATTCACTTTATATAATTTGAATGTGTGATGGAGTGTCTTGAATGCATCATGCCCTAAGGTACCATTTGTTACCAAAGGTCTGCCAAAGACCACTAAATTTCAAATTCAATAAATTTAGGACTAAGTTGAAAAACCAGCGGAGGCCTAAATTATGAAGACTATTTTGTCAAAAACTAATGATAGATGAGATATTGAATGTCTTGGTAGTCAATAGTTATCAGGGCAATGATGGGATATATTGGCATACACACTATTTCACACTTAATTAAATTGATGTGAATGTTTTCTTTTTACTGACTTTATTTTAAATGGTGTAGGAATTAAGCTCCAGATTTATTTTGGTTATTTACAAAATTTCGATGATGGTATTTTATAGGCAAAAGAATTTCAAAGATGACAATACAGATTTTAAGGCTATCCTGAAACCATTAAATAAAATTTGATAAAAACACACGTTTATACATATTTGACTGTACTCTCATATAAGCAGTTAAGAAAGAAGCTAAAAAGAAATAAAATTTGTCAATTGCATATTGGTTAACATTTTAAAAATAATTCATAAAGATATATATCCAATATCTAGATTAAATAAAACATAATTGTGTCATATTTAAATGAAAATGTAGATCAATAAAGTTTTGCCTATAATTTCTAGAGTATAAAATATTAATATGAAAGATGACATTTCTAGAATGTATTACTCAAGATACAGTACATACAATGGTTAAGAGCATGGGCACTAGAGACAGATAGCCTGGGCTCAATTTTCAGTCATGGGCCTTATTAACCCAATGTCTTGGGAAATTAATCCAACTTCCTTGTACCTCAATTTCCTTATCTCAAAACAGATAATAATAGCAGCTACCTCATAGAATTGATGTAAGGATTTAGGTTATTAAATGTAAAGCATATAGTAAATGCTCTGTGTCAACTATTATTAATACTCAACCATAGCAATTTAAAATCAAAGAGAATTGAAAATCAAAAAGATAGCTCTAGTATCTTTTGGAAAAGAAAGCTCAGCTCAGTGTTACTTGTTTCCTTCTTAAAATAAATGAAACAGTATCTTTGCATGAGTATTTTGATATTATTAATTCCTATCATTAAAGATGAGGCACATGTATGATTTATCTCTTTAGGAGAAAGTTAATGCTTGTGATAACCACAGATTATCTAGTTTTATCATTCTTAGGCATGTAGGGAAATTAATTGTAATAACTCACTCTGTATTTGACTATTTTTATAATGTCTGATTATAATAACAAAACAGGGCTTGAAATGATAATTACATGAATTAGCAAAATCAAATTTGCTTTATATCAATGGTAAGAACTGTAACAGAATTATATGTTAAACACATCATGTTGGTTCCTTTGTTAATGTTAAATTTCATTTTTTCAGATTGGTGTACATTATTACCCACAAATATCACATGGGCTCTAGTATGTATTTGTCCATGTTGAAACGTTAAGCATTGTGTTTAATCTTGAAGTGTAAAAGTGTAACCCTTTTGGAAAACATTACATATCTAATCTACATCTATATCATCTATCTATATCTATCTATATCTATATCTATAATCTATATCTATATGTATGTATCTATGTCTATAAAATATAATATCTTTTTTTTCTTGTTTTCTTTTTTTTTCTCTTTATTTTTTTCAACACCTTATTGCCCAGTATATATATAACTATCTAAGCTCAGTTCCTCCTTCCACTAACTTTTAGCATCTTCAGAAATGGATAACCCCTCTGTTTGCTGCATATGAAAATAAATCAGAGGAAAAACTCCCAACATGTTTTGTACGTATTTAGATGGGTATTGCTGTTGTTCTGCATTCTATTGTTATTATTTATAGCTTTGTTATGTCTTCTCGCAAATAATATATCATATCTTTCTAAAAGCCATGATTAAAAAGATGGACTGAGGATCTCTTTTCTCCTACTTTTTACAGAGATGTTGAGTGGTTTCTAACTTAGTGTAAAATTGTTCTGATTATTTTGTGATTGGTGTTAGTATGAATAATAAAAATAATGGTTGAGAATCTACATTTGAAAGTAGGGGATTTGGTAATATACTTGTGCTTTTGGCTGCAAAATATAAACAGGCTGTTGTACTTTATGAAAACAGCAAATTTTGCACTGCCTCTGTACACATTGGCAAGGCTACATTGAGATAGTCCAGATGTGACAGATGCATGAATTGCACTGAGCTGATCTTTATCCTGGAGGAAATCCCAGAATATTCTGGCCAGAGAAAGGTGAAAGAAAGCACTTAGACTTACATCATGTATAACTTTAGGTCCGGAAGCAATAATGAATAGCTTGCTTTGTTTATTTGTATTTGAGATTTTTAAGACAACGCCCATTGTGAAATGCCACAGGGCATATGTATCATGAAAAATAAACAAAATGCAAAAAAGCTGAAAGTCATTTTTAATTAACATATCAATTATGAAAAGCTTAACTGAACAGATGTCCCTTGCTTTGTGCCCAGAAGTTCAATGAACTGGATTCTGTCAGGTCAATAGAAAAAAAAAAAGTTCAACAGACTACAAGTCTTAGGACTCTTAATAGGAGCACTCTTGTTGATTTTACTCTCTGTGACTGTATGTAGGTATAGATATCCCTCTAAAAATATCAAAGGCCAATGTCATATGGAGGTTCATCAATTATATTTGAATTTCATCACTGAGAAATTACATTTTTATTACATCATTCAATATCCATGTATGGAAGTCACTGAAATAAGAATACCTGGGATATATAACCAACACTGAACCCTTCCTAGACTTATATCCTCAATATATTTTCTACATGAGGAATTTTTATGAAATATAGACTGCCTACCTTCCTACATAAAAATCTCAGTGGAATGCTAGGGATACTAGGAGAAGATCTGGCTATATAAAAATTAAGTCACTTACAAAATATGACACCAAATAACTTCTCAGACCCCTCTGCTATAAATATCCATCATATTCTCTCTTTTGAACCTTGTGTTTTCCTTACTAACTTAATGATTTATGTGGTGCTCAAAGTAAGGATCATCTTACCACTTCCTACTATCTACATCTGGAAAATTCTGTTGATTCTTTAAAGCTTAGATAAAATGTTTCATGTAGAATCATTCCATCTATGCTTCATAATTTCTACCTGCAAAATTAACTATTCCTTTTCCTTGTCTCATTATTTTTTATAAGCATACATTCTAATTCTACTATGATGGCTTGAAGAAGTCACAGATTGGTTGGATTAATGATATGCAAATCTGTGAATAGGCTGCTCAATTTATTGATGCACTCAATGAAGCAGGCTCTTTCTAATTTTTTGCTACAACACCTGTTTGTGTGCACCATGACAGTGAAAATGGCCATTTCTTTTCTCACAGCCTGTGTTCCACGCTAGAACAATGAGAAAGGTCAAAAACATATTGCTAGTGAGTTATGTCTATTTCTTTAGGTGTGAAGCCATCTGCAGAAAATCCCTCTAAATGCTTAACTGGGCGACATGAACACTCTAGCTGCAACAGATTTTGAGAAGATAAACATTTTTAAGTTTCAGAATCTAAAGTAGAGAACACTGAAAACATCAGTATGTAAGTGACTCCATAATATCTCTCCAACTGTCATAAAACCAACCAATTTTTCTATTATAGGTATTAATATAATTCAGTTACATTCAACTCTGTGTGTAATTCTGAGTCCCTTAAAGGAAAGGACTAGAACTTTAATAATCTTATTCTTCATGCCAGGAACCATTTTTAGACTATGTCTGTAGAACAGATAGCTCCAGGAAGAAGATACTTTTCATAGAACCCCAGGCTTTGAAATAAGACACCAGAGGTCTATAGACCAATTATGTTTAAATCAAAGTAGTCTTCCCATAATCTTCTGCTAACTAGAAAAAAAAATCTTTCTGGAAGAAAATAACATCATTATGAACCTCTATAATTTTGTCAAGCTGCTTTTCAAAGAGGTTTTATCATAATTCATTCCTACCAACTATGTATGAAAGTTCTAATAGTTTTATATCCTATCTAATTCTTAGTATTGTCAATCTTTTTAATTCATTACACATGGAGTGATATTTTATTAGAGTTATATATTATTTTGAAGTCTAATTAGGTGTAGCATTTTTTCATGTGCTTTTTGACTATTTGTGTCATGTTTTGTGAAGTGCGTGTCTACAATTTGACCATGTTTTAATACTTTGCCTTTGTTTTTTCCTTTGTAAGAGGTGTTTTTATATTCTGTATCCTTTGTCACATATATATTTTACAAATATGTTCTCCTAGTATGGGTTGTACTGTTTTATTTTATTAATCATGCCTTTTTAATAGTATTTTTATTAATATATAATATGCATACCATCAAATTTATACTTTGAAAATGTACAGTTTAGTGTTTTTTCTTATAATCAGAGAGTTTTACAACCACCACAATTATCTAATTTTAGAAGAGTAGAAATTTTTAACTTTATGGTTCATTTTATCACTTTATTTTCTTTATATGACTCATGTTTTCTGTCTCTAACAAATCTTTGTCTAGTCCAAATTGCAAATATTTTTTCCTCATATTTGTACTTTTGACATTTGTTAGTTAAATTATGTCCATGAGGTGGGGTAAGGAATGAGGTTTATATTTTTTCATATCTATATTCAATATTTGTAGCACAATGTATTGAAAAGTTTACTCTTTCTTCATTAAAATATCTTGTCAACTTTATCGACCATATATACATGGGTCTACTCCTATATTGTATGTTCTGTTTTGTTGATTCAGTATATAATTATCATCTGCTCAGTATAGCTGAATAGTATGTCTTGATATCTGGTTAATCTGTTCCAAAATTATGCATATCTATTTTAAATATTTTCACATATTTCTAAATGTTTTGACTGTTCTGTGTACTTTGCATTTTACATATAAATTTTATAATCAAATTTTCAATTTCTAGAGAACAGCATTCTGGAATTTGTATTATAACTGTATTTAAGTATAGATCAAATTGGGAATGACTATCATGTCAGCAATTTTGAGTCTTTCAATCCATGAACATGGTATACCTCTACATTTGCTTGTCTTCTTTGGTTTTTTTCAACAATTATTTTTAGTTTTCAGTGTACCTAAATATTTAATGGTTTCAATGGTATTTTCTTTGGTTTACTTTTTACCATTTTTTGAGGTATAACTGAAAAACCATAAATGTGTAAAGTTTGCAAAATGATGACTTGATATGCATAAACATTGTGAAATCACTGCTGCAATTAAGTTCATTAAGGTAATTAACACATCAATCATCTTACATAGTTCTGTTTTTATTTTTATTTTTTTGGAGAACAGATACCAAAAGTTTAAATAAGAAATTACTGTACCCAACTTATTATTATAACAAAATAATACCAACTTGGTTTTATTATAGTAGGACAATAATGACTGAATAAGTGACATCATATTATAAAAGAATAAAGACAAATTTTAATATCCTCATAACCTCTCAATGGATGTAGAACAAACATTTGTTAAAATTAAATACTAGTTGTTATTAAATACCCTTAGCAAACCAGAACTGCAGATTACCTTGATCTGACAGAGTATATACATGTAAACGTGTAGTAGTAAACATGACAAAACACTGAAGCTATTCTATATAGTGTAATGTGTCAAGAAAATAAATTTTAAAATATAAGGAGGTTAAAGAAGGTTAAAGAAATCTGTCATTATCCACAGATGGCAGGATAATGTTCAAAAAATTATATATATTTTTTCAACAAAATTATATATATTATATTTTATATTATATTATATTATTATATATGTGTGTGAGCGTGTGTTTTGTTTTAATCCTATTGAGAAAATGCTGTTTTTGTGTAAGCAGGCAATAGGCCAGGTTAGGTTCAGGCTGTAAATTGCAACACATCTTTTGTGGGCTGCGGCACTGTCAGTTAAATTTTCAAGGACGTTGAAGTGCTTTTCAGATTTGTCCCCAGTATGTGCCACTCATGGCCAGCGTGGGTGGTGGTCTATCTGCTGCTTAGTTCAGTCTTTTTAAATGCTAATTAGGAATACATCTGCATATATGCTGCTCAGGTGTAAACTCAGGATTTTTTTTTTTTAACAAATTTACAGACTCACTTTCATGAACTCCTTCATCTTATTATTGTTTCCAGTACTTTCCAGTTCCTTGTGGTCCCCTTTCCACTTCCCTGGCCAGAAGGCTGGGAAACTAGTTACTCCATTCTGCCTTGTACTTCTGAGGCTGTACTCACAGGGCTAGCCCGACTTGAAAATAATCAAGGGTAAAATAAATTACAAGCTCACTGTTGGTTTGGTGTTATTTTTAATTCTTGTTTTCTTCTCCAATGTAACTGTACTATTTAGTTTTGTAAAATGTTCACTTGTGAACCTTGCAGTGGTTACATGGTTATTGTTATCTATACCTAAGAATTGTTCACTTTTACTATATGCATATTATACCTCATTATAAAAAGCTATGCGGAAATGAGAATAACAAAGTGAAACAAATAATGGTCATGTCACATTGTATTTTAATTTTTATGTGCACCTTTTAGAGTTACTATAATTGCTACTTGGTTAACTTGCATTATTGCTCTATCTCCCTTGTGAGGTCAACTTGGCAAATTCTCTACCATCCTTTCTCTTAAACTCTTTCTCTCTTTCCTTATTTAACTCTCTATCTCTCATAAGCATATCCTTAGAGTCATTATGCAATTTAATCCTGAATCATGTGAGCTTAAATACAAACCTAAAAATAGCTAAATAATCGTCAGATTTGAAACAAAATCTGAATAAATGAAAGACTTCAGATTTTGTTAAACCTTCTAAATATTAATCTTAGACATTAAGAAATTAAGAAAAATATTAATCTTCCAAGGTAAAGAAGAAAATCCACAGGAGTAAGAAATTCTATTCTCAAGTTGTAAATCATAATTTTAATTTTCCTTAGAATTAATAAAGCCTCTGGTCCTGAACATAAATCCATGGCCATCAGAAGATCATCATATATCAGAAATGATAATCATTGAATTAGGTCAGTGCAGTTAACAATAGCATGTGTCATATATTAAGTTGTCAATTTATGTCTATGGGATGAAAAAACAAATAGATCATATGGTGACTCTCATTTCCTATTACATAGAGTTAAGACAATCATGGTGGACATTTGGGGGTCATTAGCTCCCTGGAGTTGTCAACACATGTTAAGTACTACAACTGTAGTAAACTTTCCTGTTATTTGGTTAAATACTGATTGAATGATCTGCACATGATTTACTTAAGGGTGCAATAGGAATGGCCTGACAACATTAATTATACATCAAATAACAGGCATAAATTGACCAATTTGCATTCACTATCTGTATGGCAATAATATATTGCACCCTATACACATGAGAAATGGCAACAACAAAAGTTTAATTGTAGATGCAAAAGCATGACTCTCTTGTTTCAAAATTAAAACTCCCATTAAAATATAGAGAACGTCAAATAATCTTTATTATTTTTAAATTATGTATGCAAGAAAAAATAGTTGTTCCATTAAGGGAAATGTTTTAAGAAAACTTGAAAAACTTTTTCGAAAACAGAAGTAATTATCAAATTCTAGAAATTTCCTTTATATTAATTTTTCTTCTGGAAAACTATGATTACAAACAGAAGGATTTCACACAATGATTATGCATGAAAGTAAGCACATTAAATCAAGAGTAAATTTAAGAGACCATAACATTTGTTCTAATTAGAAACAGAGCAATTTTCATATTGCAACATAACATTTGCATTTTGCTTCTGAAACTTTATTTCCAAAATTGATTTGGTAGGAATATAAAATAAGGTAGTCACACTAGATCTTTAAAAATTACTGTGTTTATAGTCATTATTTATATTTATGTTACAGAACATTTTAGTCTAAACTAAAATTTAAAAACCATGTATCATATAGTATGGATGACCCACAGCAATCATAATGTTTAGGACTGGAAATGTAATAGAATAAATTGACCATTTCAAATGTCTAATTAAATTAAATGCTACCCTATTGCATCTATTCAGAAGGTATCTAAAGGGATAGATTGGGTTTTACTCATTTATTTAAAAATATTTTCTGAACTATATTAATACTATAATCATTCCCTCTGTCCATTCTGTTTTATTAGACATTAATTCATTAAGCAAATGAATAAAATAAAACTCTCCCTAAGATTCTCTGGTAATAATAGTGGTCATCTTTATATATTGCTTTACAGTCTTATTTGAACCATGAATAAAATAATATGCTAGTAATCAAAAGAATGTCATGCAAAATTAAACCATTCTGATTATATTGATTAAAGGTAAAATGATTTAATTTGGGTGCTTGGCACTAGGTGATAATGATTACTATGAACTCAGCTTATTTTCTTTTCTTGTTAAAAGATGTACCTTAAAAAGTTTTCTAATGAAAATGTATGCAAAACTACAAAATAAAATAAATCAAGACTGACTGGGAAAATTGGGACAGAGGGAAAATGAGGATAGGAAAAGGAGATGATGTCAGAAGTAAGATGAGTACACTGAAAGCATACCAAATGTTCCTGTACATCTGCTAGAGACAGGACACAAAGCTTTCTAGTAGTCAACACAAAGAAGGATCAATGATTCATTTAATGGGTCACAGTATCCTTGAAATAAAAACAAAACACTTATTCAGGAAAAGACCTATTACTGGCACTATAACCAAAAAAACATTTCCAATGTGTCTTAATAAAAAGAATATTGGAAATTACATCCATGCCTACATTTTTACAATATAGTATAGTCAGAAGTGCTCTGACATTTCTAGTGATAACATCCTCAAATTAGACCATGCTATGACATAGGACACAAGCAATCTAATTGCCAAAGCAATCTAATTTGGATGGACACAATCATCAGATGATATCCCTTAACCCTGCAATCCACTACAGACTGTCTAAAGCAGTCAGCTTCATATTCTCATTTTGCCCTAGGAGCTGTCCTGTGTGCACACTTGAGTGCTCATGTATACAAATGGGAACTTGGGTAGGAGATCCAACACCACTTTCAACACAGAAAGTTTAATAATTTATTATTTTTGGCTCCATTTTTATATACTGTGGCTTATATATAGAAAGGCTTGAAATTGGTTTATTGTTTGTTTACTTATAAGGATAGTTTTGAAAGTTCTAGATCTGAGCAAAAGGCTAGCAGAAATATTGTTTAGGAAATTCTCAATCACCAATTCTCAAATGAGTAAGAATAAGTGACAATTACATCCATGTTATTTTCCCTAACAGCTTTTTGTAATATTACTATTTTATTTTATTTTATTTTATTTTATTTTATTATATTTTATTGTCCCATACAAAACCAATTGCTTTAAGAGTTAGTAGAACTAAAAAAGGGTTGTCATCATATTTTGAAAAGTAATAGCACTGATGAGGAATACATGCACCTAACAGATAACTTGGATTGGTGTAAGAGTCAAAGTAGTTTGGTTTTTATTTCAGGACCAAATAACAAAGTTTAAAAATATGTTTTTGGATCAGTGCCAAGTTAAATTTGAAAGGAGTCTGAGTGCAAGCATTTATAAAACTTTTAAAAATGCAGGTGTCTGACATACATTTCAAATATCCTGAATTAGAAATTGCGAAGAGCAAATCAAATATAGTTGTTTTAAAAGTTCCATAGGTGACCCTTATGTATGCCAAGTTAACACTCATATATTTGTTTTAAATGCATTAAATAGGGAAAATATTACAGAAACGAAAATAATTTCTTTCTTCACTTTAAAAATTAAGTCCATTCAGACTGATCACTGAGACAAATTCAAAAAGAAATTAAAAAAGACACATATACCACATTATTGTAGGATGAAGAAACATTACACCTATAAGCCTCCTCCATTTTGCCATCACACTGCCTTCCCTTTCTTAGAATATCAACCAGTCTGGTGAGTGCAGAATGCCAGGAGCACAGACAGGACTCCATGTGTTCTTGTGGCCATGTGTGTCCACTGCTATGCTCCTCATTGCAGTCATGAGCCACTCAGTGAAATATTGCACACGCAATACAAAATTTCAGTCAGGTAAAATGGTAGACACTGGAACAAGCATTATAAATTGAATTTTCTAGAGAGTATTTATTCTTTTTTTGGTGCAACACATATGTGTTTTTACAGAGATTTTCAGAAAATTTCAGGAAGTAACATAGTCACTGATAGATGAACCAAGGAATAGAGAAGTTCCAAATAAAACAGAACTTCTTAATTTTCCTTCTGCCTTCCCATCTACCACAATTGCTAGAGTAAAATACTGGATTTTATTTTTAAATTAAATCTAATTGTTCTGCTCCATTACAAACCTGATTTGCTTCAAGAGTAACAAAAGAATGGCTTTTCACAAGCTAGAAGGTATCTCCTGAGTATATTTTTCCATTTTAAAAATATCTAGTTTTATTCTTCTTAACATGTCTTACCAAATATGACATTATATACTGAGGATAAATAAATTTATTGGTTTGATCTAATATTGAACTTGATTCATACTGCTTTAAATGTTTTTCATTATTCTCTCTGCTCCTTTTTGCTCTCTTTTCAACTTGTGAGTCAACTCTAGTTTAAAGTAGTGTCTCTCTAGTTTTTCTGTATTTACAATGTTTTCTGTACATTCTGTCAGCATTTATTTATTAAGTCATGGTCACAAAGTATCTTCCTTGAAGTCTAGCCTTTCCACAAAGAATAAAGTAAGAGAAAAGGAGTCTCTATTTCATGCACATGGAAAAACCTTAACATAGAAATGTTTAAAAGATAGAACAGTTAACTGTCTTAAGTAAAGGTATTCCTGTGGCGGAAACCATGTGGGTACAAGGGAGACTTTATTTGAACATTTCAGATATTAGGGAATGACAGACAACTTAGAACCATTCATTGGGGAAAAAATACTGCCAGATAGTTGTTAAAAAAAAAGTACTGTGGGCAAGTCCCTCATATGGAAAGCCAGAGAAAAGTGGTAGAGCCTAAATATGGAAATAAAACTAACAAGGAAAGATGTTTTGATTCATGTTTTTCAGCAGAAATATATGCAGAACTTCTACTTCTGGGTAAAGTGGATTACCTTGTGGTAGACTATCATTCCATTGAGCACAATTAGAAAAGCTGTGAAAAATCATTTTTTAAAAGCCTTCAGGTATCTGAAAATCCCATGAAGACATAAAGATCTGGTAATCTGGAATTGAGCTCTCAATGTGGGGCCGATTGTTACTTTGGGGTCATTTACTGGTTCTGTTGGAGAAATTTGCCTAGACAGAGAGTTATTAGCTCTCAGTAATGAGAAATCATCTGAGATTTTAGTGGTCTCTTGTGTTTATAGTGACAAAATTAAAGACTTTATGGGCCTGAAACACATGGTAAATTATCCCTGTCATCCCTGAAGCTGTGCAGGGCAAGAACCTAAAATGCTTAGCCCAAAACTATTCGGAAAAAAAAAGCTAAATTTTTAGCAATCATTCCTGGAGAGGCAAAAATAGATTTCAGAAACTGTTAGGGAAGGGGCCCACAGGATGTTTTCAAATTCCACTAAAAACACTGGTGAGTGACCAGAATGAAATAATAGACTTGAGTGTTATTACCGAAGTTGTGATGCAGCCTTAATTCCTTGGTTGCTTTAAGTTCTGAATACCCCATTCTGTCCTCCTACTAAAGAAACAAAGAACCTTATCACTAGGAGAATATCATGTGAAGTCCCATGAATTTTTTGACAAAATATCCAGCATTAGATTGAAAATTACCAGGCATGACAATAAACAAGACAATGTGACAGAGGACCAAGGGGGGGGGGGGGGAGGGAGAACTTGATGGTCTAGATGCACAGATGATTCAGATGCTATGGTAGATAAGGACATTAACATAACTTTGACAGTTTTGTTTTGTTAGGTCTTTAGCGTTTCCTACATTTATAAACTCATCTGTTTGCCATCTGCAAACAGATTATTTTACTTCTTTCTTTCCAATTTGGAAGCTTTCTTTTTCTTGCCTAATTGTTTTGGCCAGGATTTCTGGTACTATGCTGAGTAGAAGTGGTGTGGTGGTCATCCTTGCCTTGGTCCTGATCTTAGAGGAAAAACTTTTGATTTGTTGACACTGAGTATATTGACTGTGGGCTTGTAATGTATGGTCTTCACTATGTTGAGATACCTTCCTACTATACCAAGTTTACTGACAGTTTTTATCATGAAAGGGTAATGAATTTTGTCAAATGTTTTTTATGTATATATTTCTATGATCATGCAATGTTTATCTGTCATTCTATAAATTTGATATATCATATTAATTGATTTATGTTCAACCATCCTTGTTCAGAGGTAAATCCCACTTGTTAATGAGGTCTCATACTTTTAATGTATTGTTGAATTGGTTTGCTAGTATTTTGTTGAAGATTTTTGATTCTGTGTCCTCCAAGGATATTGGGGTGTGGTTTTCTTACAGTGTCTTTGTTCTGTTTTAAAGCTGCAGGGCACAAAATCAACATCAGTTGCATTTCTATATGCTAACAATCAGCTATTCAAAAAGGAAATTAAGAAAATAATCCCATTTACAATAGCATCAAACCAAGGAGATAAAATACTTATACACTGAAACTGTAAAACAGTGACAAAAGAAATTAAAGAAGTCAGTACTAAATGAAAAGACAACTTGTATTCATGGACTGGAAGAATTAATATGATTAAAATAGCCATACTACTCAAAGTGGTCTACAGACTCAGTGCAATCCCTGTAAAAACCCCAATGATATTTTTTACAGAAATAGAAAACAATCTTAAAATTCCTATGAAGCCACAAAGATCCCAAAATAGTCAAAGCAATCTTGAGAGAAAAAAAGCAAAGCTGGAGGTATCATACTTCTTGATATCAAATTACAAAGCTATAGCAATTAAAATGGTATCTTACTAGTATAAAAGCCGACATATAGATCAATGGAACAGAATAAAGAGGACCCAAATAGACCTACACGTATACCATTGACTGATTTTTAACAAGAATGACAAGAATGTGCAATGGAGAAAGAATCATTTCTTCAACAAATGGTGTTAGGAAAACTGGATATACACATGCAAAAGAATGAAACTGGACCTTTATCTTACACCATATATAAATATCAACTCAAAGTGAATTAAAGAGTTAAAAGTTAAGGCTTGAAATAATAAAACTCATAGAAGAAAATACAGGAGAAAAGCTTCATGACATTAATCTCTGCAATGACTTCTTGAAAGAGACACCCAAAGCACAAGCAACAAAAGCAAATATATAGAAGTGGGACTGTATTACACCAAAAAGCTCCTGCACAATGAAGGAAACAATCAACAAAATGAATAAATGACCTATGAAATGGGAGAAAATATTGGCAAACCATATATTTGATAGTGGTTAATATCCAAAATACAGTAGGAACTCCTTCAATTCAATAGAAAAAAAATACAAATAATGGATAAAAATGGGCAAACAACTTGAAAAGATATTCCTCCAAAGAGGACACACAAATGGCCAACGCATGTATGAAAAGGTGCTCAACATCACTAATCATCAGGGAAATGCAAATCAAAACTACAATAAGATATTACCTCATACTTGTCATGATGGCTATTATTAAAAAAACAAAAGATAACTGTTGGTGAGAATATGGAGAAATTGGAACCCTTGTATACTGTTGGTGGAAATCTAAAATGGTGCAGTCACTATGACAAACATATGGAGGTTCCTCAAAAATTAAAATAGAGCTACTATATGACCCAGCAATGCCACTAATGGGTATATATTCAAAAGAATTGAAATCAAGATCTAGAGGTGATATCTTCAGTCCCATGCCCATTGATGCATTATTCACAATAGTCAATATATGGATAAAACCTAAATGTCCATCATCATTTGGATAAAGAAATGTGGTATATACATACAATGGAATATTATTCCACCTTAAAAAAGAAGGAAATTCTGCCATATACAGCAACATGTATGAATTGGAGGATATTATGCTAAATGAAACAACCAGTCATAGAAGGACATATGTTGCCTGATTCCAACTATATGAGATATCTGAATAGTCAACTCATAGCAACAGGGAGTAGAATAGTGGTTTCTGGGGGCTGTGGAGAGAAGGGAATAAGGAGTTGTTGTTCAATAGGTATAAAGTATCAGTTACACAAATGAGTAAGTTCTAGAGATGACGTATACAACTCTGCATCTATAGTTAATATTATGTAAGCATTTAAAAATTTGTTCAGAGGGTAGATCTCATGTTAAGTGTTCTTAGTAAAAAAAAACAAACAGAAAAAAAAAACTCAAAACTTTGACTAATGTGTTAAAGAAAATGTGGAAAAAATGGGCTGAAACGATGAAGAAATGTAGCTACTATCTGATAATTGAAACCTATATATTTTTTTTATTTTTTTTAATGTTTATTTCTGAGGCAGAGAGACAGAGCATGAGTGGGGGAGGGGCAGAGAGGGAGAGAGACAGACAGACAGACAGACAGACTGAGAAGCAGGCTCCAGGCTCAGAGCTATCAGCACAGAGCTGGATGCGGGGCTCAGACTCACAAACCGTGAGATCATGACCTGAGCCAAAGTCGGTCGCTCAACCAACTGAGCCACCCAGGCACCCCAAAAACCTGTATGTTTTTTATTCAATTTATTTAAACTAAACAACAACAAAAAAACCCGAATATACCTATTTCTCCCAACCCACTTCCCACCTCTGGCAACTATTAATCTGTTTTCAGTTTCTATGAGCTTTTTATTTTTCTTTATTATTGTTTTTGTTTTAGATTCCACATATAAAAGAGATCAATATTTGTCCTTTTCTGACTTATTTCACTTAGCATAATGCCCTCAAGGTCCATTCATTTTGTGACAAATGGCAAGATTTCATTCTTTTTTAATAGCTAAACAATATTCTATTGTTTATATATACCACAATTTCTTTACCCATTCATCCATCGATGGACACTAAGGTTGGTTCCATATCTTGGCTATTACAAATAATGCTGCGATGAACATACAGAGGTGCATATATCTTTTCAAATTAGTGGGGGTTTTTTGTTTCCTTTAGATAAATACTCAGATTTGGAAGTTAAGAGCTCAACAGCTAGATTTAACATCAAATTAGAGTAGAATATAGGATTGGTGAGTGGAAGAAAGAAGAATTAAAAGTATGCAAATACACTGAGGCAGAGATAAAAAGAAATATATAGAAAATGTGTAGGAGAAAGGACACCTAGAGTACAAATTTCTCACATATATTTAAATGGAGTCTGAAATGGAGAGGAAAAAAAATGGGGCAGAATCATTATTTGGAAAAAAATCCTGGCTGAGAATTTTCCCAAACTAATGAAAGATATATACCAGTAGATTCAAAAAGCTCTAAGACCTAAACAGAATAAACAGAAATAAAACCAAAGCCAAAGGTTGGCACATCAAAATAGACCTCCTGAAAAGCAACAACAAATAGAAAAATTTTAAATCCCAGCAGGTTATTTTCTGGATATTGATAAGTTGATTTTATGGTAAATTTTAAATGGAAATTCAGAGAGGAAGAGAATTGGGAAGGCAATCATGAAGAAAAACAGAGCAGCAGGATATAGTCTATAAAAAGTCAGAATTTATATATAATTGTCAAAAATTGAGCTATGCTCCCATTGGTGTGGGGAAAGAAAAACATATTTATATTACATAACAGTGAATACATAAAGAAATATATAATCACCTGATTTATAAAAACGATGGCAATGTGGTTCAATGAGTAAAGGATGGTCTTTTAAGTACATAAAGCAGGGAAAATTGGACATATGTAAAAAACAAAAACAAAACAAAATACTTGACCTTAAATTCGTATCATACACAGAAGCCATATCCAGATTGATTGTAGATTAGTTGTGAAAGATAAAACAATAGAGTTTTTAAAAGTAAACACAAAATTAGAGAGAGTTTGAGCAGATGAGTGGAGAATAAGATCCAGGCTGGATTTCAATGCTGGCTCTTTGTGGCCATAAGAATTCGGCTTTGTTTAAACATCCAATAATTATACAGGCACTACTGAGCTGTGTCTGAAACTCCTCATTTTTACAAACTAGTCAAAATAATTGTAGGTCTGTGAAAAAACGCTGATCAGATGAATGAGGTGCATAAAAGATACAGGTGTTTTATTTAGATATATATTCTGCTCTTTTAATTTTGATTTTCCCGGAATTAGCTAACAAAATAAGACTACCTTGTGCAAACACTCTTGTCTCACTTTCATCACAATGATTTAATCCAAAAATGCAGCTGAGAGCTGCACCTTAATCACAAATCTCAGTTAAGTTCTCAAAATATAATCCAGATGTTGTCCTCTTTGGGCACTTCTATCCTCACCACACATTATTTTTAAAGGAAGACTCAACATGTGTCCAAATTCAGTCATAAGAAAACATTGAAAGCACCAGAGCAAGTCATGTAAATTTCACTAGTAGATGCCCTTGAAGGAGGCAAAATTTGAAGTAGCTTTAGAATTGTCAGAAAACAACATAGTGACAAATACAGAATTAAAAATGAATACTTGCATGAACCTTAACACATTGGAGAAGAGTGTTTTACTTTTCTTATGGTTTAACACATGTGACTGGTTTTGTATTCAGCATCTCTTCTTGCCCCAGTCCCTAAACCTGAAGTTGAATTTGACACCTTTTTCCACTGAACATAAAAGCAAAATATCACATAAAAATCATTAGTGACCAATTGGAGATTCTGAGGGAAAACAGAACTTTTACTTTCAAACCTGACACTGCAAACAACTTAAAATTTTAATTAGAAACGTGTATTTTCTTCTAAGTCTCTCTCTGACCACACTTCCAACCTAGGATTTTCTCCTTGTTCCATTTGCTCTTTCTGCTGCCTCTTAAATACCTATTTCTCAGATTTATCACATTCCCCATTATGTTCAGATCCCCAGAATGCATAGATTACATCTTTGCTCACACAGGTGGAAGTTCCAGCAAGTTAGCCAGTCCTTTCTAGCACTTCTTATCTCCAATTACCCTGTGAATAAAATACTCTTTCTCATTTATACCTCTCCTACAAAAAATATCTGCATCCACCTCAGACAACACCAGAATGTACTTGTGATACTCAGGGCTCCACTGACTACTGCCTTAAACTCCTCTCCCAACTAAGGAATAAAAGGACCTTCTCAATATTCTCTTCTGGGTAGTGTTTCTGATCCAGTCTGATGACTTAGCTTTGAAGAAAGTCACTTTTTAATTCTGGAGTTGTCCCTATCAGTAGAGTCAGGCAAAGTTACGGTTTGACCAGTAGAGGTTAGTAGGTATATCTCAAGGTCACGGAATATGCAGTTAGTGCTATGAAAGGGGGAAGGGGTACAGAGGTGAACTCAGAAGTTGAGTCCTCATCACATTTCATCCTGAGTCAGAGCCCACCTGACAGAAACATCTTTAGGTGGGTACTTCCTCCACTTTAGCTGCTAATTCTGGTATCTCTGCCTTACTTTCAAACTGCTCTCATTTCATGAGCTTAATTTCTCTATGACAAGAATATAGTTTCTACCCTTAAAAAAACTAAAATGAGTGTGGCTTCATGTTTCTACTTCCTAGTCTTGGGAAGTCCATTGTTTTTATTTCCAAATCTGCTTCTTCATGTCCCTGTTGGTCATATCAGCTCAGTGTAGGACAACCATCAGGCCAGAATTAAATTAGTGGGCAATTTCAGTGCCCAGGGCAAGTTCTGAAGGTCAATTTCTTCCTGTTCTCTTTAGTACATATGACCTCAGGCAGCTAAGCCACATGTGAGTAATCTGCAAATGGCCCACTTTGAACTGATAACAGAAGTTTCAAGTCAGTGATTCCATTTTATCTACTAAGGGTGGGCATTATTACCTCTAATCTTCTTCCTCCTGAATCAGCTTCACTAAGAGACAGATAGGAGGGGTAAATTTTTCATTTTAAATGAATTCAAGGTCTTTCCATGAAGGCTTATTTATAAATTGCTCTTGAAGTGACTACCTCTGGGTAATCTAACATTTTCTCCACATCATCTTATCACAAATCTTATTACAAAGTCTCTGGAGTTCTAACATATATGTAGAAGTCTTTTATTACCTGCCTTTTTGACTTATGATCAGAATCTTGTCATCTTAATCCTGGCTATTTTCCACTTTATAACATATTGCCCCCCAAACAAAGACATGTCCACCTTATGTAATTCTTAGCACTGGTCTTGAAAATGATTTTGTAATCTTTCTCATTTCTCTACTTTATACCTCTTACTCCTGAGAATTTCAGTGGTATATTCTAACCACAAATCAAAATATTTTTCTGATGTCACTGGCATTGCATTCCCCCGACATTTCTCTCTTTTCTGGTAGCTTTTGACCTCAAAAAAATCATTCTAATACTTGGTTGATGACCAAATCACCCAATAGAGTACTTTCTCCAAGAAACTCTACATCTACAGACAACATCTTCCATGGATATCTTATTAGAATCTTGGAAAGATTTTGATATTAAGAAATTGGTTAACTTCTGTAGTTCAATTATATATTCATTACTAGCCCAAGACTTTAGAATATCATTTATTGATTCTCTCACTCAATACATGAAATGGTACATGAATTTAGCACTTTATTGTAATCTTCAGTATTAAACTTTGCAAATACTCATAATGTTTCTCTCCTATGAAGTCATACGCCAACTATCATCATGGTTTGTGTCATTTGGCAACTATAGTGAGGAAACACTCTTGTTTCACTTTCATCATGATGATTTAATAAAAAATACATATGAGAACTGCACCTTAATCACAAATCCCAGTTAAGTTCTCAAAACATAACCCAGATTTTGTCCTTTTGGGGGGACTTCTATGCTCACCACATATTAGTCTCAAAGAAAGACTCAACATGTGTCCAAATTCAACCATAAGAAAACACTGAAAATATCAGAGTGAATCATGTAGATTTCACTAATGAGTTTTGTGGGGAGACAGAGAGCAAAGCTAGCACTGAGAACCACACTATAATCAGGTTAGTTTTTAAAAATTCCATCTATGGATGTCTGGTCTTCCAAGACCTTATTTGGTTAAACTGTTAATCTGTTTCCTTTTCTTTTGACATCTCTACATTTTTCTCATATCATACATCATAACCTGCCACCTTTTACAAACATCCTTTCCAGACATGTGGACTTGGATTCTGCCTCCTTTTCATGTGGAACAATACCATCAGGACATCTGGTCTTCTCCAGACCTCTCTGGAATGTTATGGATTCTTCATTATATGATAAAGTTTTTCAAGGGTTTCTTCACATTTCTTGTATTAGTTATCAAATATTCTAATTGAACTATTCTCACATGATCTAATTTATAATGTTCCTCTACTCATTCTATAGCATATTGTAAACATAAGTTTTGTAGAGTTGGCATAACGTGTATTTATTTCAACTACAATACTTTAGTCACATAAAAGGGACATGCTAAACCTGTTTAAATGTATGCTCTTAAAAATGTGAAATTTTAAAAATTATTTTATTGTGCTAAAAACGCTTAACATGAGATTATCCTTTTAACAGATTTTTAATTAACAATACAGTATTGCTATCTATAGTGACAATGTTGTATAATATATCTCTAGAACATATTAATCTTGCATAGCTGAAATTTTATTAATTATATTATTGATTTTATTGATTATTGATTTTATTTATACATTGATTGGCAACTATCCATTTCTCTGGCTTCCAACCCCTGACAACAATTCTATTTTTTGCTTCCATGAGTCTAATTTACATAGGTCCTATAAGTGGAATCATGGAATATTTGTCCTTCTGTGACTGATTTATTTCATTTAGCAGAATATCCTCGAGGTTCATCCATGTTGTCATATATAGCAGGCATGCAAAAGAATGAAACTGGACTCTTCCCTTACATCATACACAAAAATCAACTCAAAATTAATTAGAGACTTAAATATAAGATCTGAAATTGTAAAACTCCTAGAAGAAAACATAGGTGAAACTCTTATGCAAGGCTAATTATATGGTACATTTTTGTTGATATATGAAAGTTTGTGTAGTCTTTTATAAATCTCTATATTACCAAAAGCATTACCATAACTAACATTAAAATACATAAATATGTGTAAATATCTTACTGTATTATTTTCTAGAGAGTGGATAATATTCCAGTCATTTTAGTAGCAAGTCTACCGAACATTAAAATATAATAGATGCTTGAATTTAATTACTATGGATAATGATATTTATTATAAGTTGATCATTTTACTTACATCTTTCAGATGACCAAAAGTTGGTTTAGCTGTATGGAGCATAAGTTGCTTGGTCACTGGGTCTAATTCTAAAGGAAAACCAAAGAAAATATTTAGAATGTACTCAAAAGTAGTAAAAAAATAAAGAGTGGAAAAGTTGTTAATATTTATCAATATTTTTATATAGAAGACCAGATTGGATTTCCCCTAATAGTAAAATTGACTACTCATTTGTACTTTTTCCTAAATTCACATTCACAGGCACTCTGATCATCACAGAGAATTTTAGCAAAAATTAATCTAATTTGTACAATGTCTAACTTCATAATCAGAAATTAGAAAGTGTTCTATACTTAAAATGTGGCAGACATGTTATTACAGACATGTAATATCAGTGTCTCTTTGTTTTTACAACCACATGTAATTTCATGTCTGTAAGATTATTGGTTGACTACCCCAAAGCCATTACATTATCCCTTGCCAAAATCACTTTATGAGAAGCTAAAAACACAAGATTATTTGCTTTTTCATGCTCCTAGAATCTCATTCTCCTAAGGCATAGGCATGTGGACAAACATAATGATAATTTATCATCCAAATGGGAAAACATTTGAGAATAAAGAGGAATTATTTATAGTTGTTCTTGGACAATAGAGTGAGAATACCAGAAATTTAACCAATGGGATTTAAGAGGTAGTGTGCTGGGAGACTTTTGGGGAAATCTAAATTCCAGGATTTAAAAACAGTCTGCAGTGGGCAACTGCCTGTTATGTTCTGGACAAAGCTATATTGGATCACAGAGCCTGCAGCAGCATTCTGGATACATGAAAAGACAAGACTATGGACAACAGCCAACACATTGAGGATAGCACAGTGAACAGACAGAGAATCTTGCTGACATCATTGGATAGTTTGCCTCTTCTTACATAATAAATAACTTTATCCTTTTAATTAGGTGTCTTTTTCAACTCGTGCCGAAATCATCCTAAATAATATATTCATTAATATTAATATGTACTAAAATTTGGGACCATGATATTTCATGTGCAATCCATTCAATTAACTATTGGACAAACTTTTTGATCATTTTTCCTCCTTAGTTTTATGTAGTCTTTATAATCTCTGTCTTCTTCAATATTGGAATATATGATGAATCTACCAATATTTTTAAGGTAAAAAGGTCAGTGTCAAAACACACTATGTAATATCAGCAAACTTATTAGCCAATTTTATAGTTGGCTTAAAAATCAATTACCAATTAAACTCATGGTGTTAACTTAGTATCTTGAAAAATAAAAGTTGCTCTAAGTAACAGAATTTAAAAAAAACACTGGAGTAGTTAATAACTCAAATTCATTTGACTGTAATATTAGAACACATTTAAGTTAGCTAAACTAAAAAAGTATATACTTGAAAAGGGCATACAAAATAAAAAGAGTAGAGTGACAACATGGCATAATGAAACACTAAATATGGGATAAGAAATATTAGGAAACAAGGATGCTAGCTTTGTACATTGGAAACTATGCAATCTTTCTCATACTGTTGCATTTGCTTCCCCTTAAAGTATCTGTCCACTTTCTTCACTGCCTCATTTTATATAACATTAATATGAGAGGCCCCCAAATCAACTTGACATAATCTTATAATTCAGGAAACTACCAGTTGACCCAGTACTTATGACAGAGTTCATTTATTGAGAAAAGATAATTGGCTTGTCCCAACCTATAAATTTGCTCACATCAATTAAGGATACATCCCTAATTTGATACATCAATTAAAAGAGACTGATTAAGGAGCTCTTTTTTCTGGGTCTGTGAGTGGGAAACAGAAATGAAATTGGTATAAGAAGCCAAGGAAACTCAAAGTTGATTGAGCATATTAAATGCTAGACACCACCAGACAAATTTCATGTTATTTTGTGCAATTCTCACATAATTTCTACAAGATAGGTATTCTTGCAACAATTTCACAAATGAGAAATTGAGGCCTCAGGAAAATTAAGCAAGTGACATTGCCAAGATTTTAGCCAAAGTTTATCTCAAAAAAAGGTAGAAAATGGATAATGACCTCATTTTAAGTCATAGATATAGTTTCCACTTTTGTTTTTCATTAACAGAAGACACATCACAGAATTGTATGGATTTTTCCTCAGTTTTATGGGTATAAAAGTACAGGAACATCATTGTTGTAATAGATGTTAGCATTAATATTCATGTTTTTTTAAACACCATCCTTAGGTTGCCCAGATAATGATGTTGCATTTAATAATTTAGAATATCAAGCAATTTATATCAGAGAAAAGAACACATAGCTAAATTGTAACTAGGAAGCAGTTTTTGATGTGCCTATAGCATTATCATAACTTTTAAGTTGTAGTTGTAATAGCAAATAAAAGTAGTCTGGGAGTGAGTGGTCATTCATAAACCAACTTTTGGGACTGAGTTGCCTCTCTTCACCTCCATTAACTGCTCAGACAAGAATTAAAAGTGGGAAGATGCCATCTGTGAATTGCACTCGATTCTGACATACAGAATTTTCACTCCTTCTCTAACAACGTTTTAACAAGCAAAGAAGCACACTTTTGCAAAGGTGTATGCAGAAATGTCATGTGATTCCATTTCAGTAATTATGATAGCCGTAAAATAATTATTGTTTCCTTTTTTTTTTTTTTTGAGGCTCCAGAGAGATCTCAGGAAGGACCGCTAAAAAGTAATGTCAGATTGATCTACAGGATGTGATTCAAAGGGCCCTGCTGTTAGCAGGTTTTTCTGAAGAAGAATGCCTTCAAGAGTTGACATATTTTATTATAGTGCTTACATGAAGCTCTGAAACCTCAGGAATTGTTATAGAAATGGTACTAGGACTGAGTCCAATGAACAAAAAATTGAAAAAAAATAAGGGTTTCTGAAAAAATGATTATAGGATGTTTTTCATTTATTCTGAAAATGTAGTGAAATATATTGATACACTCTTTAATGTTACACTAACCTTACATTTCTGGAATAAACCCAACTTGGTTGTGATAAATAGCCATTTGTATATATTTCTGGATTCAGTATACTAATATATTATTACAATTTTGCATATTGTTTATTTATGAAATTGGCTAGTCATTTTCTTCTTGTAATGTTTTGAGATGTTTTAAAGGCTAATTTAAAAAGTTTAAGACTGTTTTTCTTCTACTCTTTAGAAGCGTTAAGAGTAATCTTGTTAAGATTGACATATGTCTTCTTAAATAATTGGTAGAATTCACAGATTACCAAACAAAATGGGCCTTTATGGGAAGATTTTCAATTATGTATTCAGTTTCTTTAACAGACACAAAATTATTTACATCTTCTGTTTCTTTTGTGAAGATTTTCTCTTTTTTTTTCTTTCTTTTTTTTTTTTGGCTGTATGCCCAACAAAGGCTTGAATTCATGACTCTGAAATCAAGAGTTGCATGCTCTACTGACTAAGCCAGCCAGGCACTCCATTTTGCAAAGATTTTCTAAGGTTTTGCTTTTCCAGGCAATTGTCCATTTTACCTAAATACTCAAATTTATTGGCACGTAGTGATTCATAATAGCCTTTTATGGTTTTAAATGTCTGCACCTGTAGTGTTTTCACCTTTCTCATATCTAATATAGCATATGTTCTATTTCTCTTTCCTTATAGATAGATAGCACATATACTGATAAGGAGATGGAACAGTTGTCAAAAATATCCCAGTGAAGAAAAATCCAGGGCCGGATGGCTGTACTGATGAAATTGACCAAACATTTAAAGAAGTAAAACCAATATTTCTCAAACTATTAAAAAGAGAGAAAGAGAGACAGAGACAGAGAGAGAAAAGAACACTTCCAAACTCATTTTATGAAGGCTGCAGTATCCTGATACCAAAGCCAGATAAGGACATTACCAGAAAAGAGAACTATAGGTCAATATCCCTGATAAATATAGATGCAAATATGCTCAATAAAATACTAGGAAACTGATTTCAGTAGCACAATAAAAAGACCATTCATCATGATTAAGTGGAACTTATGTGGATGCAAAGATGTTTCAACATACACAAACAATGTGATACTTCACATTAATTGAATGAAAGAAAAGAACTGTATAATTCTCTAAATAGATGCAGAAAAAAAGTATGTGGCATAATGTAACCTCTATTCATGATTAAAAAAATATCTAACAAATTAGGCATAGAAGGAACATGTCTCAACATAATAAAGGTCATTATAAGAAGCCCACAGCTAACATCATACTCAATGATGAAAGGTCAAAATCTTTTCCTCTAAGGTCAGAAACAAAAGTGCCCACTCTCACCACTTGGATTCAACATAGTACTAGAAGTTCTAGCTAGAACAATCAGGCAAGAAAAATAAATAAAAGTCATCAGAATTGAACAGAAAGAAATAAAATCACTATTTGCAGATGACATGATTTTATTTCACTATTTTTAGGATTTTTTATGTTAAGTGTTTATTTTTAATTCCAGTTAGTTAACATACTGACATGATTTTATATACAGAATATCCAAAAAAAAAATCAACCAAAAAAACTGTTAGAATTAATCAACATTCAGAAAGTTGCAGGATAAAAAATTAACATACAAATAATCAGTAGTGCTTCTATACACTAACAACAAATTTTTTGAAAAGGAAATAAAGAAATTGATCCCATTACAATAGCATCAAAAACAATGAAATATTTAAGAATAAATTTTAGGGGCGCCTGGGTGGCGCAGTCGGCTGGGCGTCCGGCTTCAGCCAGGTCACGATCTCGCGGTCCGTGAGTTCGAGCCCCGCGTCAGGCTCTGGGCTTATGGCTCAGAGCCTGGAGCCTGTTTCTGATTCTGTGTCTCCCTCTCTCTCTGCCCCTTCCCCGTTCATGCTCTGTCTCTCTCTGTCCCAAAAATAAATAAACGTTGAAAAAAAAAAAAATTTTACCAATGAGGTGAAAGATCTTTACTATGAAAACTACAAGATTTTAATGAAAGAATTAAAGAAGACACAAATAAATGAAAAAATATCCTGTGTTATTCATACATTGGAATAATTAATATTGTTTAAATGTAAATACTACCAAAGCCACCTACAGATTCAATGCAATCCTCTTCAAGATTGAAATAGTATTCATTACCAAAAAAAGGAAAAAAATACTCCTAAAATTTACATGAACTTGCAAAAAAAAAAAAAAGAAAAAAAAAAGAAAGAAACCAAAGAGCCAAAGAAATCCTAAGAAGAACAAAGCAAGAAGCATCAGACTTTCTTTTTTAATTTTTTTTTTCAACGTTTATTTATTTTTGGGACAGAGAGAGACAGAGCATGAACGGGGGAGGGGCAGAGAGAGAGGGAGACACAGAATCAGAAACAGGCTCCAGGCTCTGAGCCATCAGCCCAGAGCCTGACGTGGGGCTCGAACTCATGGACCGCGAGATCGTGACCAGGCTGAAGTCGGACGCTTAACCGACTGCGCCACCCAGGCGCTCCCAGACTTTCTTTTTTAAAGCTATACTATAAAGCTGTAATAATTAAAACAATATGGTACTGGTATAAAAACAGACAAATAGACCACTGGAACAGAATTGAGAACTCAGAAATAAACTCAGGCATGTATGATCAAGTATATTTGACAAGGGAGTCAAAAATACTCAGTGGAGAAAAGACAGTCTCTTTAATAAATGGTTCTGGGGAAACTGGATATTCATATATAAGAGAATAAAACTTGAGGCCTATCTTACACCACTCAGAAAAAATAACTCAAAATGGATTAAATACTTAAATGTAGGACCTGAAGCCATGAAACTCCTAGAGAAATATATAAACAGCCTCCTTGATTTGGGTCTTGGTAATGAGTTTTTTAAGAATTATGCCTAAAGCAAAAAACTAAATTAAAAATAAATGTGAGTACATCAGAATAAAAACCTTCTGCACAAGACTTAACCATCAACAAAGTGAGAAGAGAATCTGCAGAATGGTAAATAATATTGCCAACCATATATTTGAGAAGAGGTTAATATCTGAAATATACAACACACTTCCACAACTCAATGGCAAAAACCCCCAAATAATTCAATTTTAAAAATGGGCAAAAGATCTGAACAGAAATTTTTCAAAAAATATACAAATGGCTAACATCTATGAAAGATGTATAACATCACTAGTCATTAAGGAAGTAAAAATTAAAACCACAATGAGATATCACCTCACACCTACTAAGAGTAGCCATCATCAAGAAGAAAAGAGGTAACAAATGCTGGTGGGATGAGGACAAAAAAGATCTCTTGTACATTGTTGGTGGGATTGTAAATTGGTACAGCCATTATGGAAAACAATATAGAGGTTTCTCAAAAAGGTAAAAATACAGGGGCACCTGAGTGGATCAGTCAGTTAAGCATTTGACTTGATTTTGGCTCAGGTCATGATCTCACGGTTTGTGAGCTCAAGCCCCGTGTCAGGCTTCACGCTGAACTGTCTGTGTGAAGGGTGCTTGGGATTCTCTCTTTCCCTCTCTTTCTGCCCTTCCCCCAATCACACACTCTCTCTTAAAATAAATAAATAGACATTTAAAACAATATTTAAAGTAAAAATAGAACTAACATATGATCCAGAAATTCCATTTCTAAAAATATATCCAAAGAAACTGAAAACACTAACTAAAAAAGATATCTGCACCCCATGTTCATAGAAACATTATTTATAATAGCCAAGACATGGATGAATGGATAAAGAAGTTGTGATACACACCCATACACACATTCACACATTTTATACATCCAACAGAGAATTGTGCAGCTATTAAAAATAAGGAAATCTTACCATTTGTGACAACATGGATGAACCTTGCAGGCATTATGTTAAGTGAAATAAGTCATACAGAGAAAGACAAATATTGTATGATCTCACTTATATGCAGAATCAAAAAAAACTTACAGAAAAAGAGATCAGATTTGTAGTAATCAGAGGTGAGGGTTAGAGGAGGAGGTATCAAAAGGTACAAACTTCTAGTCATAAGATAAATAAGTACTAGGGATCTAATATACAACATGATGTTAACACTGCTATATGATATAAAGGAAAGTTGTTAAGAGTAAATCCTAAGAATTCTCATCACAAAGACAAGGGTTTTTTCTTTTGTTTATAGTTATATGGCATTATGGATATTAACTAAACATACTGTGGTAATAATTACACAATATATGTCAATTAGAACATCATGATGTATATCTATATGCAATTATTTCCCTGCAAAACTAGAAAATATGCTTAAAATATCTATGAATGTTATTTTCCCAATTTGCCTAAAAGGACAAAATAAAGTATAAGATCATTTCAATTTAAGCTAGAAAAACTTCTCAGGTTATTTAAATTTTTCCTGAACTTTTTGGTAGCCCATAAATCTAAGATACTGAAGTCATCTCTGATTAGCAGGAAAGAGCAATCCAGTGGATTTGTGCCCAAAGCACTAATGAATGTGAAAGTAATCCATATAAAATTTCATTTAGTTGCAATAATGAAAGAAATTTTAAAAAATTACATCAAATCTTTCTCCTATGCAATCAAAACCATATGTTTTTAAAACTATGTTTTTGCATATTATTTAAACAATATTTTCAGGGCTTTATTCACTTTGTGGCCACTAATCTTTTTTTTTTTTAATTTTTTTTTTCAACGTTTATTTATTTTTGGGACAGAGAGAGACAGAGCATGAACGGGGGAGGGGCAGAGAGAGAAGGAGACACAGAATCGGAAACAGGCTCCAGGCTCTGAGCCATCAGCCCAGAGCCTGACGCGGGGCTCGAACTCACGGACTGTGAGATCGTGACCTGGCTGAAGTCGGACGCTTAACCGACTGCGCCACCCAGGCGCCCCTGTGGCCACTAATCTTAGTACTTATGGAAAACAATATTTGTAATGTCATTAAGACAGTATTTTTTACATCACTGCTATTTATTAATGGAAAATTCAACTAATTGGCAGGGAATATTTCAGTACACAAAACTTGGCGGGAATTCCGAAAATAGTTATTACTATATTACAGCTATTATAGAAATGGATAAGAGGCGTCTGGGTGGCTCAGTCGGTTAAGCTCGGACTTAAAAAAATAGATAAAAAAATAAAAAAGAACAGATGCCTTATGTCAGAAAAAAAATTATCAATAATTACCTATCCATAAAACTCTAATTAATTGGAGCACCTGGGTGGCTCAGTGGGTTAAGTGTCCGACTTCAGCTCAGGTCATGATCTCATAGCTTATGGGTTCAAGCCCCAAGTCTCACTCTTTGCTGACAGTTCAGAGCCTGGAGCCTGCTCTGGATTCTGTGTCTCCCCCTCTTTCTCTATTCTTCCCCCACTCATGCCCTCTCTCTCTCTGTCTCTCTGTCTCTCTGAAAAATAAATACACATTAAAAATTTTTTTAAAACCTCCAATAAATTTACTTTTGATAAGTGGCTTATTACCTAACTGAGTGATTTTTAACATATTTCTAAAGAACAGCTTATTTGGTTGCCTATGGATCAACAACTTTTGGCAATAGCACAATGTTTGTGAGGATTTTGTAAAGTGAGTTTTTAAATATTTGTGTGAATGAAATAAATATATATTTAATAGATACACCTAGGCTAATCCTCCTTATAAAATATCTGAACATTGGGGGCTCCTGGGTGGCTCCATCAGTTGAGCGTCCGACTTTGGCTCAGGACATGATCTCACAGTTTGTGAGTTCAAGCCCCCATCGGGCTCTGTGCTGACAGCTCAGAGCCTGGAGGCTGCTTTGGATTCTGTGTCCCCCTCTCTGTGCCCCTCTACCATTTGTACTCTCTCTCTGTCTCTCAAAAATAAAATAAATAAATGTAAGAAAAAATAAAATAAAATATCTGAGCATAGCTACATAATGGAAAAGACTTTGTATTTTTAGTAAATTGTAAGTTAAAAATGGAATTCTGTTTATTCATTCAGTAAACATATTAGTTTCAATTGTATACCAGAAATAACAGTAAATAAAATAAACTCTCTGACCTTGGATAGCTCACATTTTAGTGTAAGTAATTAATTTCTTTTTACTTATTAATTACTCATTGTTCTAGTGTAAGTAATTAAAATACTTAGAATAAGATGAAAATTCCACATGTGAGTGAAATCATGTAGTATTTGTCTTCTCTGACTGACTTCTTTGTTTAGTATAATACTCTCTAGGTCCACCCATTTCTTTGTAACTAGCAAGATTTCATTCTTTTTGATGGCTGAGTAATATTCCATTGTAGATATGTATACCACATCTTCTTTATCCATTCATCAGTCAATGGACATTTTGGCTCATTCCATAATTTGGCTATTGTTGATAATGCTGCTATAAGCATCAGGATGCATATATCCCTTCAAATCAATATTTTTGTATCCTCTGGATAATTATCTAATAATACAATTGCTGGGTCATGGAATGGTTCTATTTTTAACTTTTGAGGCACCTCCATACTGTTTTCCAGAGTGGCTGCAGCAGTTTGCATTTGCACCCACCAACAGTATAAGACGGTTCCCCTTTCTCCGTATCCTCATCAACACCAGTTTTTTCCGGTGTTGTTAATTCTAGCCATTCTGACAGGTATGAAGTGATATTTCATTGAAGTTTTGATTTGTATTTCTAATTTTTTTTAATTTTTTTACATTTTATTTATTTTTGAGAGACAGAGACAGAGCACAAGTGGGGGATGAGCAGAGAGAGAAGGAGACACAGAATCCAAAGCAGGCTCCAGGCTCCAAGTTGTTAGCACAGAGCTCGATGGGAGGGCTCAAACTTAAAAACCGCGAGATCATCACCTGAACCGAAGTCGCTCAACCGACTGAGCCACCCAGGCACCCCTGATTTGTATTTCTGATGATGAGTGATGTTTAGCATCTTTTCATGTCTGTTGGCCATCTGCATGAAATTTGGAGAAACGTCTATTCATGTCTTCTGTACATTTTTAATTGGATTTTTTTTTTAAGGTTGAGTTGTGTAAGTTTTGTGTATATTTTGGATACTAACCCTTTATCAGATATGTCATTGGCAAATATCTTCTCCCATCCAAAATTTTTACTTTTAGTTTTGTTGATTGTTTCCTTTGCAGTGCAGAAGCTTTTTAACTTGATGAAGTTCCACTAGTTTTTTTTTTTTTTTCTTTTGTTTCCCTTGCCTCAGGAGACATATCTAATAAGAGGTTGCTATGGCCAATGTCAAAGAGGTTGCTGCCTATCTTCTCCTCTAGGATTTTGATGGTGTCCTGTCTCACATTTAGCTCTTTCATCCATTTGAGTTTATTTTTGTGTATGGTGTGAGAAAGTAGTACACTTACATTCTTTTTTCATTTTGCTGTCCAGTTTTCTCAATACCATTTGTTTAAAAGACTGTCTTTGTCTCACTGAATGTTCTTTCTTGCTGTGTCAAAGTTGACCATAAACTTGTGGGTCCATTTCTGGGTTTTCTGTTCTGTTCTATGATCTATATGTCTGTTTTTGTGCCAGTACCATATTGTCTTGGTCACTATCGCTTTGTAAAATTACTTGAAGTTTGAAATTGTGATGCCTCCAGCTTTTTGTTTTTAATTTTTTCCTAATGTTTATTTATTTATTTTAGAGAGAGAAAGAGAGACAGAGAGAGATAGAGAGTTGGGGAGGGGCAGAGAGAGAAGGATAAAGAGAATCCCAAGAAGGCTCCACTCTGTCAGTGCACAGCTTCACATGGGGATCAGACTCACGAACTGTGAGATCATGACCTGAGCTGAAATCAAGACTTGGATGTTTAACCAACTGAGCCACCTAGGCACACCTTGCTTTTCTTTTTCAAGATTTCTTTGGCTATTCAGCATCTTCTGTGGTTCCATACAAATTTTAAGATTGTTTGTTCTAATTCTGTGAAAAATGCCGGTGGTATTTGATGGGGATTGCTTTGGGTTAATATCAACATTTTAACAATATTTGTTCTTCCAATCCTTGAGCATAAACTGTTTTTCCATTTCTTTGTGTCACCTTCAATTTCACTGATCAGTGGGTTTTTTTTAAGTTTATTTATTTATTTGAGAGAGAGAGAGAGAGAGAGAGCACAAGCAGGGGAGGGGCAAAGAGAGAAAGAGAGAGAGAGTCCCAAGGAGGTTCCATGTTATCATCACAGAGCCCAATGTGGGGCTTATTCCCACAAACCATGAGATCATGACCTGAACCAAGATCAAAAGTTGGATGCTTACCCAACTGAACCACCCAGGCACTGCCACCATCAGTTTTATAGTTTTCATAGTACAGATCTTTTAGCTCATTGCTTAGGTTTATTCCTGATGTCTTATGGTTTGGGGAGCAATTGTAAATGAGATTGATTCCTTGATTTCTTCAAGGAAATTTCTTTGTGCTGCTTCATTACTGGTGTAGAGAAATGCAACAGATTTCTCTTTGTTGATTTTATATTCTAAGACTTGACTGAATTCATGTATCAGTTCTAGTAATTTTTTGGTGGAGTCTTTTGGTTTTTCTACATAGAGAATTATGTCATCTGAAAATAGTGAAAGTTTTACTTTTTCCTTGCTAATTTGAATGCCTTTATTTCTTTTGGTTACCTGATTTCTGAGGCTAGAACCTCCAGTATTATGTTAAATAACAGTGATGATAGTGGATATACCTGTGTCAAGTACTTTTAATACACTATTTCTAATCTACAAAATTATATTTCATAGTAAAATTTATTACCATATTATTGACAAAAATACAAGGGCTTATATAGGTTAAATAGTTGCCTACAAATATCATACAGTTTCTAAATGTTTGAGATTGGATTTACACTCAAATCTCTATCAGACCAAACCCTGCATTTATTTTATTATATGTATTCCCTCTCCTCTGTGCAACAACCATTGAGTATATTAAGTTGTGCAAGTAGAACTTTAGACAGAATCATTTGTTTGCTTTCTAAATGAATGAAAATGATTTATTTTCTCCTTAACTCAGTGCTGATATGTGTAAGAGAAATTTTATGACTCAGAAATTCTTTCCTGCCTTTTTCCAGATATAACTCAGGCTGGTTATGATGAAAGCAATTGCCAAGAGTGAACAGGTGGAGCCCTAGACAAAGATATGTACAGAGATGAAGCAAAGATGCCATTTTAAAATTAGCTCAATCATGTTTTAAGAAGTTGTTAGAAAGATATTGAAGCCTACAGAAAAAGATTACATAAGAATGATGACCTGTTTGTAGACAAGGAAAGATCTAGATAGTAAACAAATAACAAGTACTTGCTACATATTCCTTTTTTAAGTTTATTTATTTATTTTGAGGGATAGAGAGCAAGCAGGGGAGTGGCAGAAAGAGAGGGAGAGAGAAAATCCCAAGCAAGGTCCGTGATGTCAGTGCAGAGCCCAAAGCAGGGCTTGACCCTACAAACAATGAACTGAACCAAAATCAAAAGTTTGATGCTTAACATACTGAGCTACCCCAGCACCCTCAGTTGCTACATATTCTTACATACTGGAAAGAGGACCTTACAATTTCACCTTTCAACCAAATACAGTCAGATAAATACAAACTTAAACACAGACAGACATACTGTGGATACTACAGACCCACTTTTCCCAACAAGGCATAAATTAAATCAACAAAAAGAACCACACATTTAAGCAAGAAATTTGGGGATTTTAGGGCCAGCATGAGTTATATTAATTGATTTCAAAGAATTTGTGTGAAGAAAAATAACTAGTTCTGCCAAATAATTTCAACACTATAAATCTCGCCAATAAAGATGTTGAAAGTAGGGGGTGGAAATGGGACTTAATATTAAGTTTTGTCAAGAACAATAAAAAGGATGCTGGGTGGCTCAGTTGGTTGAGCATCCAACTCTTGATTTCAGCTCAGGTCATGATCCCAGGGTCATGGGATGGAGTCCCACGTCAGGCTCTGAGTTGATCATGGAGCCTGCTTGAGTCTCTCTCTCTCTCTCTCTCTCTCTCTCTCTCTGTCTGTCTCTCCTCTGCCGCCTCTGCCCCTCTCCCCTGCTCATGCTCTCTCTCTCTCTCCAAAAAAATTAAACATTAAGAAAAGAAAAAAAAAGAACCAGAAAAGAGGGCAGAATATTGGCACTTAACAATAGGTAACAACTTCTTTCTTAAGTATCAAAGTAATACTTAAAAATATCATGTTTTCACTCACATGTGGATCTTGAGAAACTTAACAGAAGACCACGGGGGAAAGGAAGGGAAAAAAATAGTTACAAACAGAAAGGGAGGAAGACAAACCATAAGAGACTCTTAAATACAGAGAACAAACTGAGGGTGGATGGGGGGGTAGGGGAGAGGGGAAAATGGGTGACGGGCATTGAGGAAGGCACTTGTTGGGATGAGCCCTGGGTGTTGTATGTAAGCGATGAACCACAGGAATCTACCCCAAAACCAAGATCATACTTTACACACTGTATGTTAGACAACTTGACAATAAATTATATTTAAAAAGTATAAATAAATAAATAAATAAATAAATCTGAATAGGGGTGCCTGGCTGGCTCAGTCGATTGAGTATCCGACCTCAGCTCAGGTCATGATCTCACAGGTTCAGAAATTTGAGCCCTGCATTGGGTTCCCTGCTGTCAGCCTGTCAGCCTGTCAGCACAGAGCCTGCTTTGAATCCTCTGTCCCTATCTTTCTCTGCCCCTACCCCACTTGCACTCTCTCAAAAATCTAATAAAAATATATTTAAAAATATAAATTGTTTGTAGGGTACCTACAAGTCGGTAGAGCATGCAACTCTTGCCCCTGGGGTTGTAACTTCCAGCCCCATGTTGGGTGTAGAGATTACTGAAAAAAAATGTTTTTAAATCTTTTAAAAAAAATGGAAGAAAAAAACTCTACACAAATCATTTGTGCTGCAGCATATAAGAAAGAGCACCTCAAAATTGTTGAGTGATTCACTGGATTTATTTAGGAAACACCTGGTCTCTAGCTGTCAGTAGTAGTCGTAGTAGTAGTTAAAGTACTGTTAGTGGAAGGAGTGGTAAGGATAATAATAGTACTTATGGTGATAATCACTTGCTTCCAGTGAGTTACTCCTTTTGTCAGGCACTCCGCTAGGTAATTTACTTATAGTATTTCATTTAATTGTCAGAAGAATAAAAATACAGAATATTAAAGTCACATTTTATTTCAATATAATTATCTTAAGAACCTCTAGCTTACAATGTATTTGTTACAGGTTTATTTAATTGGCTAGAAACAACACCCAAAGATCACATTTATGCACAGTTTTTGAATGTGAGAACTTCTGTTTCCTCACAGCATGGCTTTGTGCTCTAACCACCCTCTGGTTCACAAATTAATGACTTCGAACTGAGATAAATCAAAACCTGGAATATGATTCTGTCCTCCAGGCTACATTCCAGAGACTTCTTCAATGAGAAAGAGTTATTCCTCAAGAATTACCTAGGGAACTTTTTCAAAAACAATGCTCAAACCACTTTCTAAGAAAAATTAAACTGAATAAGAATTTCAATGGTTAGGAACAAAGCATCATTATTTTTTAAAAGGCAATGTACAGCCAAAGTTGAAACCACTGGGTTAACCAGAGGCATGTGAAAGAGGCTTAAGAGTTCAGATTTATCTTTTACCTCATCTTATCCTCTGAGAATTCTATCTTTCTGCCTTAGTATATCAGTGCTTAAATTTGGATTACAGTATATTTTCCATCAATGCAAAGAATCAAATTATCCATATTTCAGTCGAATTGGGTATGAAATGACAGGGAGAAAAAGTATTTATTATAAAACTTCCTTTTCTTTATTTCTTGTGTTTGAAAAGTCTGAAGCTTATCTCTTTCTGAAAAATCTTAATGATGGTCATAAGAATCAATGAACACACTGCAAAGTCCTGATATTTTCCAGACAAGTCCTTGAAGTTGTTGCTTTTATTCCGAATATACAACACACCATAATTTAACACAACATAGCAAAAAAAAAATTTTTCTATGAAGAATTATAGAATTCTTCAGCAAATTAATTCCACATATGAGGGTATGGCAGCAAATAAATTCTACATATTAGGAGGTATTACTGCCAGTAATCTAGTCCTGTTACCAGATATTTATGAGTATTCTCAGTTAGAAACCAGAGGAATTAAATCTGGTTAACTTAAACAAAAAAAAGGATTTTAGTGTAAAGGCAATTGGTAGGTCACTAAATCTCTGGGAATCCTGGAGAGTTAGCCTTAGGTATAAACAAGGGGAACTAAGACATAGTCAGGATCTTGCCATTGGAACAACTTGAATAAGGTGATATTGCTGGTGCTGTGACCACTGATTATTATAACATGTTTGATTCCTGTTTACCCTTCAAGTCAATCTATTATGTCTTTCCTTTTATCCTTTTCTGATATCATTGTTGTTATCCTTAGAAAAATGTATTTGGAAAAGATCTGATATAAATAATTTAGTATCTGTGACAGTCACTGGGTTAGTCCAGTTCAGTTGAACCAATTAAAATAGTTAAGTATTTCCCAACCAGTTGAGTTAAATAATCATTGTCAAAGCACCCTGAGTGTCCTAGCAGCACTTCAGTTGCTCCCCTATGATCTCTCACTACTAGGTATGTGAGGATTGACACATCAGGGATCCTTCAAGATCCTGCTTTGAGCAGTGTTCTTCTGAATGGTTCAGAGTTGGGCTCTTCCAAGTGTTAAATATTTTGAATAATATCCTTCCTCTCATTTGACTAAACCTTTGGCACAGGGGGCTGTAAAGTAGTTTCATTAATTATCCAAGAGAGCCCATTATGTATGTGTGGGTCCAGCATTTGGAACATAACAGGCCCATTCCAAAGCCAAAGCTCTAAAACACAAAGTCATACTACTATCTTCTAAATAAGTTCATATCCCATTAAGTAAATTTTCTTCACAAAAATTCACAGATTGAAGAGGTGAAAGATACTGAGGAGAACATGAAAGGGAATTAGAAAGAGTATTCACATGACCTTAAAATCATATAATGTATATATATGGTGCTCAAGGCTGATGTGGCCTTAGGAAACAAGCATCCTTAGTCCTGGTATCCTTAGGGCTGGCATGTATTTGGCAGCTACTTAAAAATTCTTGCTGATTAATTTCCATGATTCGTGTTTTATCTATAAAAGAAACACCAATAATAACAAAAATAACTATTGTCTATTGAACCATCTCAGGTTAAACTAGTGAAGTAACTAAAAACAAGACCTGAAAATAAAATATATTTTTATATATACATATACACATACTTGTCCACTCTAATGGAAAAATAAGTGGAAATAAATAATTTTATTTTAGTATTTTTAACTTCTAGGAGAAAAACTGTTTGATATAATTAAAGAATTAATCACTGGAGAGTAGCAATCAGACACATAGGAAAAATATCCTACTAAAAGGAACAATTTTCTCCTCAAAGGAGACTAGGTGGGTCTGAAAGTTATAGCGGTAAAATCTGTAAGTTTGTTTTAGATTTACTGCCTCTCTTGGTCTGAAAAGAATATTAACAATAGAGTTAAAGCTCAATAAGTCATGGGAGAAACTTTAAAAGAGGCATGTAGAAAGCTTCAGGCAAAATATGTTTACCACTTAATGTGCTGAGCATGGGTGACATGGTGAATTTAAACTTCCAAGGCAAAGGAATTAGACACAACCTTACAGGCCTCCCTGAGACTTACTTGGAGTGATGAAAGGCATGCTTGGAATACAATAAAGGAGAATGGATAGGCTTTAAAGAAAGGTGGATTATGTAAAGAGATCTATAGTTATATGGAAATGTATGGAACTGAGAGTAAAAATATGCTGAATAGCATTTGGAAAAATTGTGGGGGATCATCAGAATATATATATAATGTATGACAGCTATATACAATTCAACCAGGTATAGAAAGTGTTTTTTACATTTCTGATACATATTGACAAGCTGGTTTACAAACAGGCTCACATAGGACTAAAGAATTTCTATATTCTCTGGAGGTTTATTTTTTTCTTTAAAAAAAAAAGTTCCCAGCAGTATATGTCAACACACAGAGATAAAATGATGGGGTTCTAGAAATGGAAAAACAGTTTAATTCTTTAAAAATTTAACAGAATCCATACATACATATTTAGATGTCTCTAGGAAATAGATATGCAAGAAGGTATGAAAATAATAAAAATTTATTCACATAACAAGGTAATATTTGCAGAAAGGTGTTTGTCGACAAAACAAGTAGAATCCAGGCTATAATATAAAGACATGCCCATGTAAAAACTTAAGAGGATATTGATGGTTATAATTTAATTATCAATTTATGATGATAGCACAATTTAAAGCCATGACCACATTTGCATCTAGTGGTTATTCTGTTTCAATAAAAGAAAGGTAACCTACATGAAATTATGAGGACTGTGTATAAAAAAATGTAATTTCACTACATCTCCAACATTAACGGAGAAACAGATACCTGGTTTGTTTTGTCATGAAGTGCCTGGCAACTGTAAAGGTAAAATTTTTTTGGCAATTATTTTTCAAATATATTTCATAGCACTTAAGCAAATCAGTGTTTGAATATCATGTCTTTTGCTTTGATTTCCCCCTTACAAACAAATGATAACTTGGCTTTATAAAAACAAACAAATAAGCAAACAAACAAAAAATTCTTCCTTTTTAGAGGGTTGCATTAAGATGATAAGAGAAGCAATTTATACAAGGAAAGCGGGTATACAGAATGAGTTATGCAAACACTTCTAGTCATGGAATGCAGCTTATTCCTCTGATTTAAATAAATATTATTAACATTACCTGCTCAATTCTAGGGTAAAGAAACTTTGCAGTTCTTGAAGGAGTAATGCACAAGGATAAATAAAAATATTCAGGAAATTTTTAAAAAATAAGATAGGAGAGTCCTGTCTAAAAAATCAGACACAGAGGGGTCAAGATGGTGGAAGAGCATGGAAGTTTTTTTACATCTCTCATCCCTGAAATACAGCCAGATCAACACTAAACCACCCTGCACATCTAGAAGACTGATTTCAGGATTAACACAACAATATGCACAACCTGAACCACAGGACTCAGCAGGTACATGGCATGTAGAGATGAACTGGGGTAAAGAGAAGCCATGGAAGGCAGGGAGCTGTTTTTGCTTGTGGAGAGATGATGGAGATGGTGGGGAGGAAAGCATCCTCCCCCATCCAAAAGCAGCTGGAGAGAAAAGAAAGAGTACACAAGGGACTGAACACAAAAAGGGAGAAAGGAGGAAGAAGAGGGTTTAAATTTCATTAAGACTCTATAAATAGGGGGATTGCAAAGTCTGAAACTCCACAGCTAGATACCTGGTGGTGCTCTGGTGGGAAAGGCGAATCCCCGGGAGCAGAGAGTGAGATCCTCAGGTCCTCGGGCCACACAGGGAGAGACATTTCCCCTGCTAGGAGGACATTTGGTAGAGGCTGTGCGGCCACCCTACAGGCAAAGGTCCCAGTGGACCCTGAAGAACAACCACATTCGCTGGTGCTGGAACAAGGACATTAAGTGGGATGCCTGGCACCAGATGTGTGTTGTGATTTACCATAATCCCTGAAATGCTGCTGCTATAAAATCACATAAACTTTTTCTGGGGTGGGCTGGCACCCAGCCACAGTCTCTGCGCATCAGCAGCTGCACAGTCCCGCAAAAGTTCCTGGGGGTGGGAGAGCACCTGGCCATTGCTCGGTGAGACTCTCCCGTAGGCAGTCAAAATGGATCAAAGCCACAAATCCTCAGAAGTGAGGGGCTGGGAAAGAGCCACATCTGAGATAAAACTCAGGAGGGAGATGCGACCTGGCAACCTGATGGCTTGGTCACGGACAGTGTAAAAGTGGGGAGTGAGCAGAGCCAGAGATAAAGAAGGGGTGCAGGATTGCTGGTCAGGGAAAACAGAGTTCCAATGCTAGAGACTGGGTAGCTGGGTGGCACCATTTTCATCCCTTCCTCGCATGCACATACACAACTCCAAGAGCCACAACAATCCACCCCAGTAAGCTAAGGAGTGCCATCTAGTGTAGAACAGAGTCGTTACACTAAGCTCTGACCAACTGGGTCAATCTCTCTCTTCAGGAACACCACAAGTCTCTCTGCATAGTTTATATACTACAAAGCACTTCATGGTTTGACTTCTAAGGGACCGATGTAATTTAAATCATATTTCAGTCCGTTCACTGGTCCATCTATTCATTTTTATTTCTTTTTCTTTTCTTATTCTTGAATACAGAAAGAGAAAAAATTTATTTGTTTTCAATTTTTATTAAAAATATTTTTCTTTAATATTTTTCAATTATATTTTTTACTTTTTTGTAAATTTTTCAAATTGTATTTTACTTCCATCATTTCATTTTATTCTATTTCATTATGGTCATTTTTTTCAAATTTGTAAACCTTTTCCTTTTTTTTTCTTTTTTTATCTTTCCCTTTTTTCTCTAGTCTATAAAGTTCCTTTCAACAACCAGAACATCAACCAGAACAACAACCAAAACATCTAGGAACTATCATCATTTATTTGATTATTTTGTATGTGTTATTTTTCATTTTTTAATTTTCATTTTCTTTGCCTTATTAATTCCTTTTCTTCCTTCAAAATGATGAAACGAAGGAATTCACCCCAAAAGAAAGAACAGGAAGAAATGACAGCCAGGGACTTAATCAACACAGATACAAGCAATACGTCTGAACTAGAATTTAGAATCATGATAATAAGAATACTAGTTGCGGTCAAAAATAGATTAGAATCCCTTTCTGTGGAGATAAAAGAAGTAAAAGCTAGTCAGAATGAAATAAAAAATGCTATAACTGAGCTGCAATCTCAAATAGATGCCATGGCGGCAAGGATGTATGAAGCAGAGCAGCAAATCAGCGATATAGAGGACAAGTTTATGGAGAATAATGAGGAAAAAAAAGAGGGAGACTAAGGCAAAAGAGCATGATTTAAGAATTAGAGAAATCAGTGACTCATTAAAAAGGGACAACAGCAGACTCATAGAGGCCCTAGGAAATGAATAGAGAGAAAAAGGGGTAGAGTGGTTATGTGAGCAAATCATAGCAGAAAACTTTCCTAACCTGAGGAAAGGCACAGAAATCAAAATCCAGGAAGCACAGAGGACTCCCACTAGATTCAACAAAAGCCTACCATCAACAAGGCATATCATACTGAAATTCACAAAATACTCAGGCAAGGAGAGAATCATGAAAGCAGCAAGGGAAAAAAAGTCCTTAATGTACAAGGGAAAACAGATCAGATTTGTAGCAGACCTATCTATAGAAACTTGGCAGGCCAGAAAGGAGTGGCAGGATATATTTAATGTGCTGAATTGGAAAAATATGCAGCCAAGAATTCTTTATCCAGCAAGGATGTCATTCAAAATACAAGGAGAGATAAAAAGTTTCCCAGACAAACAAAAATTAAAGGAGTTCATGGCCTCTAAACCAGAAGGGCAAGAAATTTTAAGGGGGACTCTCTGAGGGGAGAAAAGACAGAAAAAAAAAAAAAGACCAAAAGCAACAAAGAGCAGAAAGGACCAGAGAACACCATCTGAAATTCCAACTCTCCAGGCAACATAATGGCAATAAATTCATATCTTTCAGTACTCATTCTAAACGTCAATGGACTAAATGCTCCAATCCATAGACATAGGGTAACAGAATGGATAAGAAAAAAGATCCATCTATATGCTGTTTACAAGAGACCCATTTTATACCTAAAGACACCTAAGGGGATGGAGTACCATCTATCATGCTAATGGTCTACAAAAGAAAGCCAAAATAGCCATACTTATATCAGACAATCCAGACTTTAAAGACTGTATCAAGAGATGAAAAGGGAATTGTATCATAATTAAGGGGTTTATCCACCAAGATTTAACAATTGTAAACATTTATGCTCCAAAGGTGGAGGCACACAAATATATAAATCAATTAATCACAAACATAAAGAAACTCATTGATAATAATATCATAATAGTAGTACTTCAACACCCCACTTACAACAATAGACAGATCATTTAAAAAAGAAAATCAACATGGAAACAATGGCTTTGAATTTACACGGGACTGGATGGACTTCACAGATAAATTCAGAACATTTCATCCTAAAGTAGCAGAATACACATTCGTCTCCAGTGCACATGGAACATTTTCTAGAATAGATCACATACTGGGACACAAATTGGCCCGCAAAAGTACAAAAAGATCAAGATCACACCATGCATATTTTCAGACCACAATGCTATGAAATTTGAAGTCAACCACAAGAAAAAAATGTGGAAAGATAACAAATGCTTGGAGACTAAAGACCAACCTACTAAAGAATGAATGAGCTATCCAAGAAGTTAAAAAGGAAATAAAAAAGTACATGGAATCCAATGAAAATGACAATACCACAGCCCAAAACCTCTGGGATGTAGCAAAGGCAGTCATAAGAGGGAAGTATATAGCAACCCAAGCCTTCCTCAAGAAGGAAGAAGGGTCTCAGATACACAACCTAAACTTACACCTTAAAGAGCTGGAAAAAGAACAGCAAATAAAATCCCAAACCAGCAGGAGACAGTAAATAATAAAGATTAGAGCAGAAATAAATGCATTGAAACCAAAAAATAAACAATAGAACAGATCAATGAAACCAGAAGCTGGTTCTTTGAAAGAATTAACAAAATTCATAAACCCCTAGCTAGTTTGATCAAAAAAAAAAAAAAGGAAAGGACTCAAATATATAAAATCAAGAATGAAAGAGAAGAGATCACAACCAACACAGCAGAAATACAAACAATAATAAGAGAATATTACAAGCAATTATATGGCAATAAAATGGGCAATCTGGAAGAAATGGACAAATTCCTGGAAACATACACACTACCAAAACTGAAACAGGAATAAATAGAAAATTTGAACAGACCATAACCAGTACAGAAATAGAATTAGTTATCAAAAATCTCCCAAAAAAACAGGAGTCTGGGGCCAGATGGCTTTCCAGGGGAATTCTACCAAACATTTAAAGAAGATTTAACACCTATTCTCTTGAAACTATTCCAAAAAATAGAAATGGAAGGAAAACTTCCAAACTCTTTCTATAAAGCCAGCATTACCTTGATTCCAAAACCAAAGGCCCCACTAAAATGGAAAACTATAGACCAATTTCCCTGATGAACATGGATGCAAAAATCCTCAACAAGATATTAGCCACCAGGATCCAACAATACATTTAAAAAATTATTCACCACGAACATGTGGGATTTATACCTGGGAGGCAGGGCTGGTTCAATATCCACAAAATAATCAATGTGATTCATCAACATCAATAAAAGAAAGGACAAGAACCACATGATCCTCTCAACAGATGCAGAGAAAGCATTTGACAAAATACAGCATCCTTTCTTGATAAAAACACTCAAGAAAGTAGGGATAGAAAGATCATAACTTGAGATAATAAAAGCCATATATAAAAGACCCAATACTAATATCATCCTCAATGGGGAAAAACTGAGAGCTTTTCCCCTAAGGTCAGGAACAAGACAAGATGTCCACTCTTGCCACTGTAATTCAACATAGCATTGGAATTCTTAGCCTCAACAATTAGAGAACACAAAGAAATAAAAGGCATCCAAATCTGCCAGGGGTAGGTCAAACTTTCACTCTTTGCAGATGACATGATACTCTATATGGAAAACCCAAAAAATTCCACCAAAAAACTGCTAGAACTGATCCATGTATTCAGCAAAGTGGCGGGATATAAAATCAATGCACAGATATCAGTTGCATTCCTATACACCAAAAATGAAGCAACAGAAAGAGAAATCATCCCATTTACAAGGAATTGATCCCATTTACAATTGCACCAAAACCCATAAAACACCTAGGAATAAATCTAACCAAAGAGGTGAAAAATCTATACACTGAAAAGTATCGAAAGCTAATGAAAGAAATTGAAGAAGACACAAAAAAAACGGAAAAATATTCCATGCTCCTCTATAGGAAGAACAAATATTGCTAAAATGTCCTTACCCCCCAAGGAAATCTACAGATTTAAAGCAATCCATATCAAAATACCAACAGCAATTTTTACAGAACTTGAGCAAACAATCCTAAAATTTGTAACCAGAAAAGACCTCAAATAGTCAAAGCAATCTTGATAAAGAAAACCAAAGTTGGAGGTGTCACAATCCTGGACTTCAAGCTGTATTACAGCTGTATTACAAAGCTGTAATCCTCAAGACAGTATAGTACTGGCACAGAAACACATACTCAGATCAATGGAACAGAATAGAGAACCCAGAAATGGACCCACAAACGTATGGCCAATTAATCTTTGACAAAGCAGGAAAGAATATCCAATGGAAAAAAGACAGTCTCTTCAGCAGGTGGTGCTGGGAAAACTGGACAGCAACATGCAGAAAAATGAACCTGGACTACTTTCTTACACCAGACACAAAAACAAACTCAAAATGGATGAAAGACCTCAACATAAGACAGGAAGCCATCAAAATACTAGAGGAGAAAGCAGGCAAAAGCCGCTTCGACCTTGGCCACAGTACTTCTTATTCAACACATATTCAGAGGCAAGGGGAACAAAAATGAACTATTGGGACCTCATCAAAATAAAAAGCTCTGCACAGTGAAGGAAACAATCAGCAAAACTAAAAGGCAACTGACGGAATAAAAGAAAATATTTGCAAATGACATATCAGATAAAGGGTTAGTATCCAAAATCTACAAAGAACTTATCACTCAACACCCAAAAAACAAATATCCAGTGAATAAATGAACAAAAGACATGAATAGACACTTCTCCAAAGAAGACATCCAGATGGCCAACTGACACATGAAAAAATGCTCAACATCACTCTTCATCAGGGAAATACAAATCAAAACTACCATGAGATACCACCTAACACCTGCCAAAATGGCTAACATTAACAACTCAGGCAACAACATATGTCGGCAAGGATGCAGAGAAAGAGGATCTCTTTTGTACTGCTGGTGGGAATGCACACTGATGCAGCCACTCTGGAAAACAGTATGGAGGTTCCTCAAAAAATTAAAAATAGAATTACCCTACGACCCAGTAATTGCACTACTAGGTATTTATCCAAGGGATATAGGTATGCTGTTTCAAAGGGAGAGATGCACCCTAATGCTTATAGCAGCAGTATGAATAATAGCCAAAGTATGGAGAGAGCCCAAATGTCCATCAATGGATGAATGGATAGAGAGGATGTGGTATATATATACAATGGAGTATTACTAAGCAATCAAAAAGAATGAAATCTTGCCATTTGCAACTATGTGGATGGAACTAGAGGGTATTATGCTAAGTTAAATTAGTTAGTCAGAGAAAGACAAATATCTTAGGACTTCACTCATATGAGGACTTTAAGATACAAAACAGATGAACATAAGGGAAGAGAAGCAAAAATAATATAAAAACAGGGAGGGAGACAAAACATAAGAGACTCTTAAATATGGAGAACAAACAGAGGGTTGCTGGAGGGGTGTGGGTGGGGGAATGGGCTAAATGGTTAAGGGGAATTGAGGAATCTATTCCTGAAATCTTTGTTGCACTAAATGTTAACCTACTTGGATGTAAATTTAAAAATAAATAAATTATTTAAAAATAAATAAAATAAAAATATACATAAAATAAAAAAATAAGAAATCAGACAGGAGAGTCTTTTGAAGTAAAAAAATACTATAAAATAATGGTAATTAAACAGTTTATCCTTTTAAATAATAAAGCAAAGAACTGAATAATCAAGAGTTTGGAAAAGATTAAAAATAACTTTTAAAATAACCAATGATAAAATACTAGACTATTAAATGCACAATATTAGAAAAATTAGCCATTTATGATTGCTTGGGGGTAGAAATGATCCTTGCATTACATGAAAAGAAATTCTAAATAATTCAAAACTAGGTTAAAACAAACTATAGCACATTAGACACAAAACCAAGAAGCAAAAGTGGATGGAGAAGGATAGCTGTCATTATATTTAAAAAAGTGGGGTGGCTGAAAATATCAGAAAACTAACTGACAATGGATGGACTAGGGAAAATATTTCCAATATATGTAACAAGAGAGTTTTCAGTACTACTAATTTAAGGAAAAGTCATATGAATTGATGAAAAAGGGACAAACTAATGAAAATAGAAAAGATATATGAGTAGGTAATAGCAGAAAAAGAAATGCAAATGTCAAATGAATATACAGAAGATGTTCTAAACATTAATAATTAAGGAAATGCAAATTAAATGATATTGTTGATTCTTATGGTTCACAATAATTATGGTCTATAAAATTGCCATAAAAACTGAACCACTACTCCTAGAGGAATGACAGGAATAAGTTTGTGTGAATCTCAAGTCACATTTTCATCAACCGAACAAAGCATAACCTTGTTTTATGAGTGTTTCTGTGTAAAGATACCTTATTTAATAAATACTGTTGATGAATTCCTTAACATCGAACTCATAGTCTATAGCACTGTAACCCATGCTTGAATGAAGCTTTTCTAACACATGTTTTTTCTCCCTAAGGAATGTCACAACCTTCTTGTACTTCCCAGACAGCACTTCAGTACTAGGGGGCATTTTTAAATAGGAAAATCACCAACAACCACAAAAATGAGTAAATCATGGGACTAAATAAATAGTCTGAAAAATTACACTTATTTATGGTATGAAAACTGAAAGAAGAAGGCAGTGTGTGTTGGCCACTTAGATTTTTGGTTGCTCGGAGCATGTCTGTGAATGGTCCAGAAAGCACCATAAATATTGATTTGGGCATTAAAAATCAACTTCAGTGAGTAGGCAGATTCAAAATACAGAATCGAAAGATAGTGAGGATCATTTTAAACCATCTGATGAGGATAGCCTGAAAAAATTGTATGCCCAATGTTGGTGTAGAGAAACGGGAATTTGCATACTCTGTTGGTGGAGTATAGTTTGGTAGTAATTTTTGGATAAAATTTGACAGTATATATAAAATTTAAATGTCCCTGCAGTATGGCTAAGTAATTCCATTTCTAGATCTAGCCTTGGTAATATAAATGTTCATAAAAATGTAAATATAAAAGTGCTTATATCAAGAACGTTTCTCATAGCATAATTTGATAAACAATTCAAATGTTCAGTTTTAAAATAGTATTAAGCTGAATTATAATGAATCCATACTATGGTATATGGTATAGTAATTTCTAAAAAAAATATGTTGGACCTATATACACTCAAAAAGTAAGATATCCTACATATATCAGGTATAAAGGCAAGTTGAAACACTATATATAACTTATGTTAACAAACCCAATTTATGTTAACATTTAAAAATTTGCACATATATATAAATTCATGTAAATATATGTTTAAGGTCTTGAAGTAAATTCGGAAAAATGATTACGTATTCTTCTAGGATAGGAATTGAGATTTGAAGAGAAATTTTATTACACTTAGGTACGCTATTTATTTATTTATTTATTTTACTATTTTTCTGTACTACATTGCTGATTTTTTCCCACAATAACAACATTAAAAGTAATCTTTGGTCGTTGTTTTTTGTTTGTTTCAATTTTTTATTAGTTAAAAAATGTATTACAAAAAAGCAGGAGTTATAAGGAACAGAACACTATCTTTGCCCTTGAAGATTTAATTAGCAAGAAACACAAGAATACATTTTGTTATATAATTCAAAATTACAAAGTATCATGAAAGACAGATATCTAAGTATCATGAGCAAGAACAATTGATTCTAAGTTAAGCATGGACATTACAGTGAAAGAGGGTAACATCCCAAGAGTAGAAGTTTGCTAAATGATTTAAGAAGAATTCTATAGTTCTACAAAGCTAATAATAAGGTGTTTGGAGAAAGTTAATTGGTTTGGCTGCATAGATTATCATGGCAGATTATAGATAGCCACTCACAAAAGACTGAAGAAGACTATTGTATTGCATAATTTCTGGGCCCTAAGAAAGGAATCCGATGGGGGACAATACACCTAAGGGTTATATTCAAGACTTATCTCAATATTTCCTCTTCCATAAGATTCCCTTGTTAGACAGGAGTGTCTTTATCTTCTCTCTATGAACTCCTAAAATGTATGGAAAATGCTCTGTTTGCATACCTTTATGACCTCCCTGCCCTGACACTGGAGGGTATGATCAAAAGCCATCATGAGATTCACAAGGGGTTAACATCACACACACACACACACACACACACACACACACACACACCACTACACAGACATACACACAAAAGGTTTGTACCTGTGTTACGCAAAACAAATTTTCCTTTTGTTATGCTCACAACTTTGTAAACATGTATTACAGAATTTTTCATATCGTTTGGCACATATTAGGAAACCAATAAAAGTTTCTTAAATATTCATCTCCCTTTTCTCCAGAACTTGTGTTCTAAAAGCCATACAGTTGCAGTAAGAAAATTGTTTTCATTAAAAAACAATCCATGCTAATTTCACAAGCATACAGGCAACTATGAATCTGTACAATCTTTAATCTATAACTATTTATTATCATGTTAAATTTTTATCTAGAAGGGGCCTATAGTAATTTATGTCAAGTTCAAAGTATATATTTAATTTTATATCATTATATTCTCAGTGAGAAAACATTTAACAAAGTACATTGAACTGTTAATCTATGTTTAGTAAGTGAAGTGGGAACCAAATATTAAAACAATACCATTTTGCTTTAATTCAATTAATTGTTTTGGTGGTTTAATGTCTTTGCTTAAAAGGAAATAAACAATGTCTCGTATTGATCTGCTTCATCATGGCAGTAATGAAAATAATAGAGTTATTTCTTTAGCTCTAGTAAAAAATTATGTTTTCTTTTTTATGCATTTCTTTTTTTATTAAGCAAGCAGACAAAAAATTAAAAAATCAAGATGGCTTAATCAAATGAAAAATGAGTTTAATTATCTGAAACCTACACTAAATGTTTTTTGTTAAAAACAACTAAGAATTTATGTCTCCCTTTGATATATGGAAAGCCACCCTCTAACCAGAAAAGTAAAACACAGAGGTCTTGAATGTTAAGCATGCTGAAAATGAAGCACACACACCATCTATGAAAAAAGGTGTTTTTGCCATCATATCCTTGGATATGCAGACAAAAGAGTAGAAATCATTATTATAGCCTTTCTTGTAAGCCATTCTTCAGTTAATTTGTGTGTGTGTGGCGGGGGCGGGGGTGGCATGTATGAAGGAGCTGTGAGAGAGGAGATACAGAGAGAAAGGGAACAACAAGGAGGATGCAAATGGCTGCAAACAAAATTAAAGAAATAGTAAATACCAGGACAAAATGGTTTTTCTTTGGGATTCATATTGTTAAATTTAAACTTAATGATTGGTCTGAATATATATAAGTTGAACTATCCTACCATTTTTCATTCCCCAACCCACACCATCTCTTCATCTAAACAGCTATTGTGTTTACAGCTGGGAATAATTACCTGACATTTACTGGTGCTTTGTATTGGGAGGGTTCTTCTTTTTTTTTATATCACTAAACTAAACTGTAATTCTTCAAGGAAGTTCTGATTTTAAATATTCTCTAGAATATATGTTAAAATACTCAATATGGTGTGCTTGGGTGGCTCAGTCAGTTAAGCCTCCAACACTTGGTTTCGACTCAGGTCATGATCTCAGGGTTTGCGAGATCAAGTCCTGTGTTGGGGTCTGCACTGACAGTGTGGAGTCTTCTTGGGATTCTCTCTCCCTGCCCCTTCCCTGCTCATGCTCTCACTCTTCTCTCTTAAAATAAATAAACGTTAGAAAAATATTCAATATGACCATGATTATATTCAATCAACAGATGACAAAACATACCCTTTGATCACATATACAAAGTAAACATGTAGCTGATAATTTGATATTATTCTTAAATCACATTTTATATTACCTTTAATCTAAGAGTAGTTGACTGTATCCTTTTCTCAGTTTCAACAGGTCACTTATTAAACTAACTTAATTACATATTGGACTATAGAGAATCTAAAGGATAATAACTGTTACTCACTGTTCCCTGAATAGTCAATGTTCAATTGAACCTGCTCACTTGTATTTACAATTGCTTCCCTGAATTTTGATTGTATTTCTCTCTCCCATCAAGGTATCCACATTTGCTGTCTTTGAGACCTGGAAAGAGTCACACTTACTTCATAGCTCTGCTCAGTGACAGTGCACAGGTGGTTTTCTTTTCCTGTTCTATGGCATAGCTGATTTCTGCACTCATCTTGGCATTTAACCATTCACTGGGCTTTTACATCTCATGCATTGATCCCTTATTACTGTCAAACTTCCTATTTTGGGGGGGTATCACTTACTTTTTCTTTGCAATTCAGACTTGTTTTACTATGAATTCCACAATCTCTTTGGGGAAAGAAACAATGGTTCATATTTTTGAACACCTCAGAGCCCAGTTCTGATAACATATTAGATGCTTTCTAAAAAGTTGAATTCATGTGGATAAAACACAATGACCAATAACAATTTAGTCCATATGTCTTTTTGCAATTACCCATCTTTGTTATTTTAGGAAAGAATTGAGACTACTTGCTCATATCTTATTTAATTAACAGCACAGAAGAACTGTTTCTGTAGGTAGGATATTACTGAGAGTAAAAAAATTGTCTAGTCACAGTGTGAAATATGCTTGAGTTCTGTCAGTGGGAATTGTTTCTCCCACTTTGTCCTAAACAACAGTCTGCTACCATTCTGTTTTCTGGAATCTCCTCTTGGTAATCTTCTCTTTTGAGTCAATATGCCTAAAAACAAAGTTGCTTTTATCCTCAGTCCTTCTCTACTCCCAATCTTCTAAATTCCTAATCTTTCCAATTCCTCTGCCTAAAAGCTTATAGTCATTTCATAGCCCTGGCATCAAAAAAAATATCTGTAGGCGAGCACCTGGGTGGCTCAATTGGTTGGGTGTCTGACTTCAGCTCAGGTCATGATCTCACTGTTTGTGCTTTCAAGCCCCATATTGGGCTCACTGCTTCAGATCCTCTGTTCCCCTCTCTCTGCTCCTCCTCCACTCATGTTCTCTCTCTCAAAAATAAATAGATATCAAAAAAAAACAACTCTGTAGGTATACCTTCAGAATATTAACTTGAACTATTCGAAATAATAATATTGTAGGTAAAAAATAGTTAAAAGCCAACAATATTTATGGCTCACCCATAATCATTCAGAATCAGAACACTTCTAATCATCTTCAGTGCTACTCTTCTAGTCCAAGTCGTCATCATCTCTTTAAAATTATTTTCAATATTTTCTCCCATTCTGTGAATTATCACTTTCTTGATAGTAAAATTTGCATTTCAAAAGTCTTTTTTTTTATCAAGTCCAATTTAACTTTTCTTTTCTTGCTTGTGTTTTTAGGATCATATCTAACAAGGGTTGCCTAACCCAAGATCACAAAGATTTACTCTCAAATTTTCTTCTAAGAGTTTTATAATTTTAGTTACTACATTTAGTTCTATGATTGTCTATGACCCATTTTAATTTAATTTTATGTGTAGTGTAAAGTAGGAGACCAACTTCATCCTTTTGTGTGTGGATATCCATTTATCCCAGCATCATTTGCTGAAAACACTATTCTTTTCCCCATTCCATGTCTTGGCACTACCGGCCAGAATTTAATTAACCATAGTTATATAGGTTTATTTCTAGACTCTCTATCTTATTCAATTGATACATATGTCTATCTTTATGCCATTACTACATAGCTTTATAAGTTTTGAAACTGGGAAGTATAAGTCCCCCATATTTGTTCTTTATCAAGATTATTTTGGCTATTCTGGATTTCTTGTGTTTTCATATACATTTTAGGATCAATATATCCTTTTCTTAAAAAAAAATAGCCTGGGAATCTGATAGGGATTGCACTGAATCTATTGGTTAATTTTGAGACTATACTATCATCATCTTTTATATAAATTTTTATTCCCACACAACTGACGTTTTCACTTCAGTCTTTGCTCCTCAAACCTATTCCGCATATAGAATCAATGTGATTCTTTGAAAATTGAAATCAGATTATATACTGCCTCTGTATATAAATGTCCATGCCTTTCTGCTTCACCCAGAATAAAATATAAGGTCCTTTCAATGGTTTAATGGTCTGGCATATACTTTTCTTTGGCTGCTACACTGATGTCATCTTACAATTTTCCCCTTTAGTCATTCATTTTAACTATACTGAATTTATCATTAATTATGCCGTGCACAATCCACCTCAGATTCTTTATACTCCTTATTCATTCTGACTACATCCTTCCTCCTCGGAGCATCCTTCACTTCCTTCAGGTCTCAGGTATAATACTATTAGACGGTATTTGATCCTTTTTATCTAAAATAGCATTTCTCCATCTATCTCTGTCTTCTGATCTGCTTTGTTTTTCTTCAGAGCACTTACCACTGCCTGAAATTTAATATATACCATACATATATGTTTTTCATATTTATCCATCAAATTTAATGTAAATTTCATAAAAACAAAGATTTTTTTTGTTCACTATTTTGTCTTCAGTGCTTAGAAGAGTGCCTGCCACATAGCAGGCACTCAGTAAATATTTGTAGAAAAATTAACAATATATTTTAGAAGTATCTAATTGCTATAGATGAAATAACCAAATTTAGCAGGAGTCTGTTAGACAATGTAATATACATATAATACACAATTAAAACTTCTCCTTCTTCTTAACATTCAATATTATTGTATTATTCAAGCAGTATGTCTACTTTAAAGCACATGTCAAATGATTTTGAAGACCAACATAGTCTTAATGAATAAGTCTTCTTTGAATTTATTTTTAGCAAGTCAAAAATACTAAGGTCTCATAATCATTACCAGTCCTGACAAGCAATAAAATTTATATCACCATTTTCTAAAAAGAATCACTGGCATCTCATAAATAGTATTCTAGACAAGGAAGCCAAGAACATTTAACTTCTTCACAATTCTATTTTTAACTCTGCATGATTTGGAATGTGCTGCTGGACAAGTCATTTATCTTTTCTAACATTAGGTTGTGTTTCTTTAAAACAAAGCTAATACAACTTGCTGTTATTTATATTTTGTCATGCATATAGCAATTTTGATAAAGGTGACATAATTCTAAACACAGGCTAATTTTGCACTGGGGAGTTGCCATTCAAAAATAAATAATTCCTGTAGTATAAAATTTTCAGTGTGAATAAAGAAGGATATATTGATATTATAGTATGAAAAATAACAGAACTATAAATGCATAGGAAGCTGTATGGTAAAGAAAAGTATCAGGAGTCAGGGAGACTTTTGTTTAAATGTTGATCTATACTTCCTAAGTGTAGTAGAATGAAAAAGTTTAATTTTATGTAACCGTAGTTCTTTTCTCTAAAAGGAGAGTAACAAACACTTTTATAGCACCCAACGTGGTGTCTGGAATATGATAGGTGCTAAATAAATGTGCAGTTCAATCCCCTTGATAAGGACTATCAAATGGCCATGGCACCAAGTATAAAATCACAAGTCTCATGAAAAGATAAGCTGAAACAACTACCTCTGTATGAAGCATGTGGGGATAACTGGAATGAGTTAAGATTTCCATTATTAGTTTTTTTAATTTTTTTTAACATTTATTTATTTTTGAGACAGAGAGAGACAGAGCATGAACGGGGGATGGTCAGAGAGAGGGAGACACAGAATCTGAAACAGGCTCCAGGCTCTGAGCTGTCAGCACAGAGCCCGACGCGGGTCTCGAACTCACGGACCGCAAGATCATGACCTGAGCTGAAGTCGGCCACTCAACCGACTGAGCCACCCAGGCGCCCCCCATTATTAGTTTTTTAATTAGCTGATATCTCCATAATAAAATCACATAAAAAATGAACATTTTGGGGACACCTCTCTGGCTCAGTTGGTACAGCATGTGACTCTTGATTTTTGGGTCATGAGTTCAAGTCCCACATTGGGCCTAGAGTTTACTTAAAGAAATGAATACTTATTATTATTTTTTTTTACAAAATTGAATATTAAAACAAAAGGAAAAAAATTATGAGGATTTCAAAGGCTTCATAAAAATTTGGGACCAAGTCAGCTATTCAACTTTTTTCTTTTTGCCATTTAAATATTGTATACAGTTGTTTTTTCTAATTCCAAAGTGAAATAAATATCCTTCTCAATCCAAATACTGTCAACAGAAATTGACAGCCTGGTGTGTATATGCCATCCTTTTGTGTATACTCAGATAAATATTTGCATATGATTTCTATTTTTTTCTTTATATATACTTTATATATATATATATATATATATATATATATATATATATATCCTGAAATATATTTTGGAAATTATTTAATATAAACAGATAGAAATGTAACTAGAAAGACTAATTCATTATCCAAACCAAGAAAGACTATGCTATTAAAACTCAGTTTGGACACCAGTTTTAACTGAGACTGTCCTAGGAGAAACAAGGAGTATGGTCATACTAGATGTTTGGTCACACCAGTCGGTAGTTGCACAATGCTTTGTAATCCAGTTATTCTATAATTTAGTCACTACTTTACTAGCTGATGTCCATTGAGGTCACTTTGAGTTTCAGGTCACTCCAAAAACAAACAAACAAACAAACAAACAAACAAACAGAATTGATGTAATAAATATTCATTTTCTGGTAGTTTTTTTTCCTGGAGGAGTGAATCCTAAAATTACATTGCTGGGTCAGGAGGTTTGTACTTTAAAAGAATCACATTAATAATGTCAGATAACATTCTAAAAAGCATTTCACACTCCCTCCAATGATATATGAGAGCACTCACTTCTCTACAAGGAAAATCTATAGTTACATGGACTGATTTCTCGGTCATTCCTGAATCTGATTAGTATATATCTTCTTGTAGTAACATCACATTCTTTTGCTTATAATATATTTAAAACTTTAACTATTTTTCTAGTTAGATATTCTCATGGAAATGTTGAAATGCTGAACATATTGTATTTAAATTATATGTACATTGTGGAAAAGATGACATTTTATAATTTAAATTTTGTCATCAAATCACAAATATGTCTTTATTTGTTTTATATTCTTTAATAATATTTTTATAAGTTATTTCATGTAGACCCTAGGTTTCTGTTATTGGATCACTCATTTTACTTTATACTTTTTCTTGTCATCAACAAGTAGTATCTAGTAGTCCCAACTAGATAATATTTTATTATAAAAAGCTATTAAATTTTGAGTTTATACTCTTGATATTTGACATCTTAATATTAAAATATTAACATTAATTATTAAATTACTTTTATCTTTTAGCTAGTAATTAAATGAACACTCTTGTTTATGTAAGTAATCATAATAAACAAAGAAATTTTGTTCATTTTTCTATATTTCATCCTAATATTTCATGTTATTATCTTGGATCCGAATTCTGTGTCTACCCCTTGCAAACTGTTGTAATTATGCAAGTGACTTAAGTTATATATACCCTAGTTTCCTCTTCTATAAAACGAGTTTAATAAACTTAACTAAAAGAATTTTCTCATTTTTGTGTTTTTTCAATTATGTACTGTGTATCTCTTCTCTCATTAGAATATGAACTGATGGGATTAGGGTTCTTTTCAGGTGTCATTCCCTTAGCACCTGAAAGAGTGCCTTGGATAATGTAAGTGCTCAAAATTATTTGTTAACTGACTGGATTATGGATGCATGGATGAATGAATTTGGACATCCTTTATGCAACCCTCATTTGTAAATATGTAAGTTGGCAAAAAATACCTTCCTCATTTCTCCTTGAATTATTCATTGTGACCAGGTGACAAGAAATTCCTCTGCCTGCAGAGTTATATGAACTTACCTTTTGAATTGGATGCTGTTCAGACTCTGTATAAGCACGTAGGCAGCATCTCAGTCACCAAAGATTTTGGCAAACAACCGAACTCTATTTTATTGACTTTGCTCCATTTTGATTTTTCAAGCACTTTGACAAGATCATTACCCATTTTTCCACATAAACTTTAAGCCCATTTCTTGACATTGTGTTGCCCAGATAAACTATGGAGTCCTAACTCTTTTTCTCTAATTATACATTCCTGATCCTCCATATAACTTCTCTGATTCACCAACTGAGTACATGCCTTCTCCCCATGCACTTTCTGACACAATTTGCTTTTAATTTCTAGGTAAAAATCCACATTCCCAAAGCACCTTAGTTCTAATCCCTATAAAGATAATTTGTATGAAAATTTGTTAATTTATCTTCAGACATTCTGTTATTTTTAATATCTTTCCATTTTTTCAACTCCAATAAAATACCAACACATAAGCATTGTTTTTAAGACTGAATAAACCTATTGGAAAGATATAGCACAACATCGAAGCACAACAATAGAACATAAAAGACTCTCAGCAGCCAGTATATAAGTATATATTTTTTAAATATTTACTTATTTTTTGGAGAGAGCAAGAGAACATGCAAGAGGGGTGGAGGGGAAAAAAGAGAGAGAGAAAGAATCCCAAGCAGGCTCTGTGCTGTCAGCACCATCTTATGAACTGTGAGATCATGACCTGAGCCAAAATCAAGAGTCAGATGCTTAACTGACTGAGCCACCTAGACATCCCTCAGAAGCCAGCATATATAATTAAACTATTAAATGTGTACAGAGAAAGTGCAATACCTCTGCCAAGAGATCTATGTATCTCTTACTAGTAGAGATCCAGATAGATCCAAGGTCTTAAAATAGACATAGAATCATGAATATACTTCCTAGAGGAAGATCAGGAAACTATTAAGGAAGGGATCCAGTATCACTATTGAATAGACCTTAAAATTTTTAAATCAAATTTAACTTCTAATAAATGGTAACTATAACCAATTTTGTGGGATTTTATATGAGAAAAGGCATTTAAAAAATAAAAGACAAAAATTTTGTCTTGCATGTTATAATGTATTTCATTATTTTCTTTGAGACTTTGAAATGGTTTCTAAGCCAAGATTTCAATCTAATAGCCTTAATTAAGTCACTATAATACAACATCCTAAGAAAAAAGACTGTAGAATACTTACACTGAATATAAAGACTTACTTATAATGAACTGTCTGCCTTTGGAAAAGATGGCCATTGTAAATTCTCTCAGTAGATTTACTGATAACCTTGTCTGCAAATATTTCTGGGTCATTTTCTATTAGGTATTGGTGGATCTGATATAGTCTAATGAGGCTTATTTTGATTTTTGATTTGTCTAACTTTTTTCTTTCTCTTCAAAATGTACTAAATTCGACTTAACTTCTTTCTGCGTTAACTGCCACTACACAGTATATTCTATAGCATTGATATGTTCTGGAAATATATAAGTATCTTATAAGATGTTTTTAAAAGATTTTATCAGTGAATTTTGAAAGTGTATTAATTTTTTAAAAGAACTGAGTTAATGTTTCTGCTATCTCTTGCCTATGTGATATTTTTATGACATTATCCAAAAATAATTTTAAAATTTATTCTAAAAGTTAGCCTATACCTTCTTTATGCACACATATATTCTTATTCCTAATTGTGTCTTGAAACTCTTTTTCAGTAGATTTCTAGATGTTAAGAATAAAAGAATAATCATGAAAAGGATATTCATTTAATGTCTTAATTTGGAAATTTTTACTTTTCTAAGAACTCCTCAGAAAATTTTGCATTTTTGCCAGTTGTATGACTCAAGGTAGCACTTGCTAGTTGCTATAACAAACAAACCAAAATCGTGGTTGCTTAATTCAACAAATGTTTATTTGACACTTGCACGAAGTCTAATACAGATGTTCCTGGCTGAGCTATTCTTCTAGGAAGTTCCATCCAAGAAAAGGATCCCAGAGTCCATGGTTCCCACCATCATGTGATTCTGCTATCTTGGAGCACTTCACTTTCAGACAGCGAGTGAGATCATGGGAGATTGTATCTTTCATGGCCAGGCTAAAATAATTTCCCTTTATTCTATTAGTCACAGCCAGTTGCATGGTTCCAACCTAACTGCAAGAGAGGCTGGGGAACTTAACCTTCCTTTGTGCTCAGAAAGAGAAAAAGGAGATTGCTAAACTTCTAGTCAGTCCCGCCATACAGGTATGCCAGTCTAGAACATGGTAGAGGAAAATAATATCAAAAGTGGGAACAAAAGTCCTCAATTATAGTTTCTTTTACTAAAATTATTGTTATTAAGATCTTGGTTCAAAAAAAATCCTGGTTCAAGGATCAAATTTTAAAATGCAATATTTTTATCATTTGTGCATTGCTCTATAAATAGCAGTGATTTTATCAAGTTACGTACGTGATACAAGTAGTCAATATTTATCCATCAGTTAAGATGCAATATCATAAATTCTTTAGAAAAACACTATGCCACAATACAAGACAGATGAAGTGCAGAGGAAATAATTCATTTTAATTATCACATTTCAGTGGGTATATAACATACTAGATATAACTGCCATGTGCCTGTTGATGGGATACAATATTGTCTACATTCTGATTGTCTTTTCCATGAATTGTTTTATAAGGGATCAGGATTTTTTCAGTGATTAGATTTGCCAAATAATATCAATAACCAAAAGAACATAAAATATATACTATGAAAGTGTGGTTAAAATGATCAGAAGCTGTAATATTGAATTAGTTAGATGCAAACTATTGTAGACTGTAACAATTAAGTAAGCATTTGCAATATAAATATTAAAAGTTATCAAAAAATGTAATGTAATTTTATACAATTACATAGGTATATACATAGATTTGGAGTCTGCAGATATATTGAGGCATAGAATTTACAGAGAAACTTGATGTGATGTTTTATGTGAACTAATTCTAAAAACACGTTTAAGAAATACTGGGTTCTCATCAATCTTTGGAGTGAATTTCATATTTGATTAATTTGTATTGTCTGTTAAGCCAGCAAGGCACTCTGCATGGCATGGTAATTTCCTATTTGCCAAAAATTTATAATATTTTCCTTTTATTTAAAAATCACAAATTTGAAGTATACAAAACATTTTCTAAGTAAATATAACACATTAACTTTAACTTTGCAAGACCTGTCACTCAAATTCCCTGCTGAAAGTAAATTCAAGATTAAGGTTTCATATAGTTGCAAGATTAAAGAATCAAAACCTATGAAGGTTAAGGACTAAAACTGAACTAATTATTGTTATCAAAATGCTTCATGTCCAGGCAAGCAAGAGATGCATCATTAACTCTGCTTTTGATAAATGCCTTTAAACCAAAATTCTGCCTGGCTGAATGTCAGATTTTGTTATTTATAGTCAGGGTCAACTATATTTCAATATCACCTATATGGATAGTGGATTGACCTAAACCCATTGAGCTGATACTTTTATAATTCAATAGGTCAATTCAATACGGTCAATAGAAGTGTTACTGGTCATTAATCATCATTAGAAAAGTCTAGTTTCCAATAACACTTGATTTTTTTCTTGAGAAAAAAATACCAGCCAATAGCTAAACCCATTAGTCAAAAGAAGTAAATTCTGTCTTTATTTATTATTGAAAGATGTTATCCATCTACTTCTAAATCACATACTTGATAGTTACATATTTTTAAAATTTATAACATATGTACTAAAAAAGAATCTGTAATAAGGTAAATAATATAGTCATAACTAAAAATTGATTAAAGTAGCAGAAATGAAAATTAGAGAGGGAAGGAAAGAAATACTAATGTGAGTTTACTAGGTAAAAGAAGTTACCACAATTAATTAGTTACCAATTTCTGGGAATCTAAGAAAAGTGGAAAATATCATTGATTACATTGTTTACAAAAAAGAAGCATGCCATCTCACACATAAAGAAAACTTGTTCTGGAAATCTAAAAAAATATATATGTGAATTGATTAAACATATCGTTAAGAATTTTGCTGTAATTCACTCATGTGTGGAATTTAAGAAACAAAACAAATGAGCAAAGGGAGAAAAGAAAGAGGCAAACCAAGAAACAGACTCTTAACTATAGAGAACAAACTGATGGTTAGCAGAATGGAGGTGTGTGTGGGGGGATAGGTTAAATAGGGACAAAGGAGGGCACTTGTGATGAGCACCTGGTGTTGCACGGAAGTGTTGAATCACTATATTGTACACCTGAAAGTAATATTACACTGTATACTAACTAACTGGAATTTAAATAAAAACTTAAAAATTTTTGCCATATAAAAGTTTAGGGATTTTATTTTATTTTTAAACATTTTTTTTTTTGAGAGAGAGAGGGGGCACAAGTGAGCGAGGGGCAGAGCTAGAGAGAAACAGAGAGAGAGAAGTGGATCTCATCCGAAGCGGGGCATGCTTGTGTTCAGCCAAAGTGGGGCTTGTGCTCACCCAATGGGGGAGTCGAGCTCACCCTCTGCGGGACTCGAACTCATGAACCATGAGACCATAACCTGAGCTGAAGTCAGATGCTTAACACCCACGCACCCTAAAAGCCTAGGACTTTTAATGAGATAGATTATTGATATGTATGAGTATCAGAGAATGAAGTAGACCATTTATTTGTGGACACAATAGTATCACTTAACAAAGAACTATTTTTATTTAATTTTCAGTGCCATCCATGTTTATTAAATCATAGATTCTTTTCTCCCTAACATGATCTTCCAAAAAAACCCATCTTGGAGGCAAAGTCAATAGTAACTACTAACCATAAAACTAACTCAGACTTTATGGAGATATTTGGAAATCAATAGGTTTGTGATAAAATATTAAAAAGTATTGACTATCCATAAAGAATCTAGATGCTATGGGATAGAAAAAATAACAATGGCATGTTCCTTGACCTAAAGAAATTTATAATCCAATTAGCAGGATAAGAAATAAATAATGACTAAACTGGAAATTGTATATTACTAGTCCTAAAAAGGAATATAATACAATACAATAAAAGATTTATATTCAGTAAGGCATTTATTGTGTATTTTAAATGACTGTCAATGTGTCAAAGGGTCACCATGACCTAAAGTCATCAGTTACAACTTTACAGAGGAGGAGGCCTCTGTTTTGTTGTCACTTACTGAGCATCTATTGTGAATGTTGTCTTTTGAACTCAAAGTTTATTAGGAAAAGCAGATGTGTATATATACAATAAAATACTGTAGTATGTGTAGCAAGAAGCATGTTTATAAGGAGAAATTTCCTGGAAACAGGTAAATTCTAATACTTGGAATTTAGAAGGATAAATAATGGTTTTCCAGCTTAAAAAAATAATGGTTTTCTAGCTGGTAAAGGAGAGAAAACTCATTTCAGAGAAATGCAATAGAATTGACAAAGGGCTTAGAAGCATAAAACAACATACCCTTTTACAGAAATTATACTTAGCTCAATATTGATGAGCAGTTAAGTAATAAGAATGAAGAGATAAGCGGCCTGGCAGAGCCCATATTGCAATGGATCTTAAGCCCTCTTAAGAACTTTCAACTTTCTATAGAGTTCAGAGCTTCTCAATCAGTATTTAACAAAAGGCTTAAGGTCAGTGAGACATGGATGATCTCCTCAGTCCTGGTGCAGCTAAAAGGGATTGAGATGCAGGGAGTCTGATAAATCATAACTTAGATTGAGAGCAATGTAGTTTCCTCTATTTGCCCTAAATTTCTTTAAAATATCACAATTTTTATGTGTTCCATGATGAAGATATTAAGAAGAACTGTTATAGATGATGGGAGTCAATGAAAGGCTTTAAGTAGGGGAAAGACTAACAGATTTGCATTGTAGCAATTTAATTAGGGACTGTATGAATAATGGATTAGAAATAACAAAGCTAGAGACAGGGAGACTACTTAAGTGGCTACTGGAAAATCTAGGTAGAAGATAATTAAATTATGAACTAAGATATGGCAAGAAAATTTAAGGGGTAATTAAGAGGAAGAATTGATAGGATTTGGTAGTATTACAACTTTTCTCAACTCCAAGAGTGTACATGTCATACGTAGAATGCAATGAAATGGTGTGTTCCAATGTTCAAGACAATGACCCAGTGGCTGTGGGGATTTCTGCAGAGTATTAGAAGAAATATTTATTATTGACTTCTTCAGGAGGCAGGATTATGAAAAATTTAACATTTGCGGCCTCTTTCTGCCATGTCAATCATTCCTAGCCTGGAACAAAGAGAGACACTGAATTCTAATATTTCTTCTCCACCTCCCCTTGGGATCCAGTTTGTCTTCCAAGAAGGGTGTTTCTTCCTGCTTCTCCCTAATTTCTACTGGGAAACCCTGCCCTATCGTCTGTGTGAGAAGATATCTGGTTGTCGAGAACTGCTAATGACTCTAGGTAATCCAGGTGAATTTTGGTGTTTAGGATTAGGACTCTAGTCTGCAGATACGAGAACTACATTCTCCAGTTTCTATCAGCAATAAAGCTGCTATTTTGATCTCCCTTCTACTCTATTCTTTTGTGTTGTTATCATTTGCTTTAGAATTCAGGCAAATAAAAGGAATGCTACCTATTGGGATCTTTTATTTTTTTTTAAATGTTTTTAATGTTTATCTTTATTTTTGAGACACAGAGAGACAGAGCATGAGTGGGATATAGACAGAGAGAGAGGGAGACACAGAATCTGAAGCAGGCTCCAGGCTCTGAGCTATCAGCACAGAGCCCGACACAGGGCTCAAACTTGTCAACTGAGAGATCATGACCTGAGCTGAAGTCGGATGCTCAACCAACTGAGCCACCTAGGCGCGCCTGGGCTCTTTTAAATTTCAATATGGTTTTGAGGACAAAGGAAAATGGAACTCAATCAATCAAAATAAGACGCATTATTAGTTTCATGATATTTTCATGGGATAAACTAATTCATTAAGAAACAACTACTTTTAAATATCTGCAAGATATTCAAAATATGTGGCTGGTTTTATCATTAACAAAACAGTTCTTCAATATATTTATAACATGCTTAATGGAATAAAATGATATACTGTGAGACAATTATATGAAATATAATATTTTCACTCAAAGCTTTGTCCATGAAAACCCAAAATAAAACAAAAATTTTATTCAAATTAATTTTCATATTTGTTTTAACAACATTCGTAATGAGCAAAAAAAAAGATTCGTAACAGAAAAAAATACTTTTAAGTGTAATACCTTATTTTTAACTTGGAAATGTATTTTTATATCAAAATTTTATCATACAGCAACAACAAAAAACAAAGGAAAGGGAAACATATTTACTCTGGCAAATTGTGCAAAGGTTTTGGCTCTTCTGATTAACATTGTTATCAAGGAGACACCTGTTATAACTTGCCTCAGCAAGAAGGAGAAATACTGATGGACTGGGAAATAGATATTTTTGATAGAATGTATTCATAGCTCCTGAAATGTCTAAAAGACCTATCTACAGTAAATAAAAAACTAGTTTCCCAGGCTTTTGATTAAGAGAATCATTATCAGAGATAAAGGTCTTTGGACATTCTTTCCCTTTAAAAACAAACTTTCAGAGAGTTTGTAGCAATGTCATCTTGGAATTGAAATTTTCCTTTTGGGAAAGACAATTTAAATCTATTGCTATCCTTTATTTTTTCAGTCATGAATAGTTGAAAGAGATATAATTAAAAACAGTGTTAATTCATTTTTTATATGAAAAGCAATTCTTTTTCATTACAAAAGTAGTATACTTGTTTTGATGGTAGGATAAGAATTTCTGATATCAGTAAAATTAAAATAGTTGGTATTCATAATTTTAATCTAAATGACTTGAGGTATAAATTCTGAATCTGGACAAAATATATTACCTTCATAAAAATAATCTGATAAACTATATTCCCAGTGGCATTATATAAAAAGAGCATATTTATATTTGCTTAAACTTAATAATATTTGTTTTCATTTTTATTTAGGTGTTCAAGGTAATGTCTGAGAAGCATGTACATAAACTGCAAAACAAATTATTTCCTATCTTCCAAAAGTCAACAACCTAAATGAACAAAGAAATCACTCTTCAAGTATTTTTAAATATTTCAAAACTAATTATTGCATGGCTTCTTTTATGATTATATACAGATAGTTATATATATAATTCTCCAGATAAAGTATTTAACATTTATGTAATCTCTCATGTTTCTTAAATTCTGTTCTACCTATCCCCAGGTAGGTATGGTGAATGCATTGTTCCCTTTAGGTATTTACTAAATATCGTTGGTCAACTGGATCATTTAAGCAATGTTGGCCCTTTAATATGATTTATGTGGGAACAAATAGAGAGGGTGACTTGTATACTTGAGAAAAGATATGAACTCTAATTTGGTTTTCCAGTAATACATTTACAATTCTAAAAAGAAATAGTATGTTTAAAAATATTTGATATTATTAGAAAGCATAGGCAGTGTAATCTACATATGACTGAGGATTCTGTCAGAGCACATTGGTTTTATTTACTTTTTAATGGACCACCTCAAATATAAACAATTATTCCTAAATACAATGTATTTAGGAATAATAATATAATACTACTACTACTAATAATAATAATACCATCCTGATTACAAGCCGACATATTCTGGGTTTTGCTCATGTTTATTATTCTACTTTAATGCTTCCATTTCTCATCAACGTGATATTTTTTAAAGCACATTTTACTTTCTCTTAAATTCTTCCCTACGCTATTTTACAGAGATGGATTCATATATCAGATGATAAGGAGTGAAACAGATGGAAAAAGAATGAAGTAATATGAAAATGCAAAAATAGGGGTGCCTGGGTGTCTCAGTCCACTAAGTGTCCCACTTCAGCTCAGGTCATGATCTCAGGTTTCATGAGTTTGAGCCCAGCGTCCACCTCTGTGCTGTCATGACACCATAGAGCCTGGAGACTGCTTCAGATTCTGTGTCTCCCTCTCTCTGTGCCCCTACCCCACTAGCACTCTGTCTCTCTAAAATCCATGTAAGCGTGGACCCACACCATTCAAACCTGTGTTGCTAAAAGGCCAACTGTAAAATGTTTTATTTTCCTATAAGTCATGACAAAACAAGCAAAATATAGTCCGTAAGAACATTTCTGTCTAGGAAATGTTTAATTAGGCACACAACATGTCAGCTGTTTTATAAAATCAGTCCTAAATGAACAAAACATAGAAGGGAATTTTAAGTATGGACAGCACACATCAAAAATGCAACTAAAGCTTATACTAAGCCATCTATTTTAATTTTAGATTGCCAGGCAGCAAAGAAGATTCTAATACATGCTTGAAAGCAGTAATTTCATGTGTGAAATGTTGATTTACATAAATGAGTCCACAGTGTATTTGCCTTGCACCAGTTAACATTATTAGTATAGGAAAAGAAAAACCTAGCCTATAACAAGTGAGAATATTGTAATTTTAATTGGTGGTTAGTATTTATTTTTAAGTGATATTTACCTTGAGGAGGGTTTCTATTTGAATGTCACAGAAACAAAGAAAATTAGTCAATGCTATTTCAAATTTATAACTTTTAGGAACAGATATATGGGTTTGAAGTTAAGCAAAATTACAGTTAAGCAAGTAGAGAGTAAATATTCCCTAAAAAACATTTTTAAAAAACCCTTTAAATTCAAGACAAAGGGATTCCGTCAATCATACATGGATAATTATGAAAGTGTTTCTAATTGACAATGTTTATTTAAAGCAAATTTCTCACCCATGTTAATTTCTATGATTTTTTCCTTTTTTATCTTTTATCTGATGTTTGATATTCTTAGTTTTATTATACAAAAATTTTTACCTTTCTTTAATATCTTATTATGTCACTACTTATTAACACCTATTCATTTATCCTTCATAGTCAAGTGCATATACTACTTGAGTATAATGTTTGAAGGACCAAATACAGGTGGCTGCATGAATATTAAAAGATTATTCTTTTAATATTTTCATAATGCTAGAATTTCAGATAAAGGTTCAAACACCACAAGTCATGATCTTCATATACACTTGATCTAGGTTGTACACTGGAAGACAGTATACCTTGACCTGAACCAGAAACATAGAAGCAATATTTGTAGAGATGACAAACCAAAAGACACTTCATAAAGGAAAGGAATGTTGCCATTAATGGTAATTTGGGAATTAGCAGAAAAAAACTGTTAATACATTCTAAAAGTGGCACAATCAAATCAGACAGACTATGAGGTGTTAAAGGAGGCTATTTACAGGTATACTGCTTATGTAAATAAAATATATACACACATACTTACTTGAGTGTCCTAATATTTCTGTGAAATATATCCATGATTGTCAAAAACTCATCAAATAAAATGGTATAAAAGACATGTATGTACTTACCAAATAGGTCCTTATCTTCAATGATTGCCATCTCAACCTCTTTTCCAGTAACTATTGTGCATGTGAAAGGAACTTGAAGAAGAACACTAATCTCACCAAAGGATTCCTTCTCATTAAGTTTGCCCATACAAACAAGTTTTTGATTTTTTTTCTGTAAAAGATATAGGTAATAGATGTTCAATGAAACCAATTTCACACAATGATAAATACTGTTATCATCAGAAATTCACTGTTCATAAAACACTTTGGTATATGGTATTTAAAATGCAATTTCATTCAAATCAGAGAAAACAGTTATTTACACATGTAGTTAAACTATATAGAACAGTAGTTAATTGATAGACAACTTCACCATATCTAAGGTAATTGAAAGTACTGCCACTTAGTGATCTATGAATTAATTTTTTAAGTTTGTTTTTAGAAAGAGAGCACAAGTTGGGGGATAAAGGCAAAGGGAGAGAGAAAGAGAGTTTATTTGATATAGGGGTGGATCCCACAACCCTGGGATCATGAATCCAACCAAAATCAAGAGTTGGAACCTCAACCAACTGAGCCACTCAGGTGCCCCTAATTTTTTAATCCACCAAGATGTCTAGGAAACATTGAGCTCATTCCCTTTTTCAAGGTCCTAGGATAGCATTTTGTAAATAGAGCTTAGCTTTGAATGTTTTGTGAACTACCATTTGTTAGCTCAGCCCCAGCTGCATGGGTGGACTAACAGAGAATAAAAAAATAAGCACAGATGCCAGGACCAGAATTGATAGAATTAATAGATGAGATGGAATTCCATGCAGACTTTCTTATTTAAATAAGAAAGAAACATGGAAAGAGAGTTTGATCCAGGGAACTAGCAATTTAGGCCCAAATTAGAAACAGTGGAAGAGGGCCTACAGGTTTTCAGTATGCATATCTCTGGAGAAAAAGTTGAAAGTCCAAATTATCTTTTCAGAGAGACCTCAACACCATGGAAACAGGGATGAGTTGATGAGTAGCAAGTTTAAAAAAAAAAAAAAGAATGTAGCTCTCAGAGTATGACATGACAGGGACTCAGAAGAGGTGAAAGATTTTAATAAGTATCCTGGGGTTAAAAGCAATATCTCACTTGAAGAACTGCCATTTATATAAATGGCAAATCCTCACACTAAATATAACTAATATAGCAAAATTCAACTAAGTTTACATATTAAATTGAACTCCATTGAAGACTACCTGACCAACCAAAAAAAAAAGATTAGTTCTAACTTTTGTCACTCTGCATTAGTGTTTTGCCTGTTCTAGAACTTCATAAAACTGGAATTATGCAGCCTGCAGTCTTTTGGGTTTGATGTTTTTGCCCAACCTAATGCTTTGAGATTCATCCATATTCTTGTATGCATCATTAGCTTTCTTTATTGAGGTGTAGCATTCCATTGTATGAATATATCACAATGTTTCTATCCATTCAACTGTTAGTGGACATTTAGATTACTTATAGTTTTTGGCTTATGAAGACTTTGTGAGTCTTTTTGTAGATGTATATTTTTATTTCTCTTGAGTAAATATCTAGAGTGGAATTTCTGGGTCATTTGTTAAGTGTATTTTAGCCAATCTGATATGCTTGAAGTGATACCTTGTTGTGGTTTTAATTTACATTTTTCTGAGGAATAAAGATGTTAAGCATCTCTTAATGTGCTTCTAGTCATTCCTATGTCTTACAACTCAATTTACAACGTATCTTACAATTCAGTGAAAAGAAACAATAAAAAATAGTAAAAAAATGAACAGAAATTCCACAAGACAAACTAACAACAACTATGCAATAATTAGGTTGTATTAAATTATCATTAAAGAGAATAAATAAGTTTAAAACTCACCACTTTTTTTGGTTGTAGTTTCATAAGTCCTACAATATTTCTATAAATATTACAATATCCAGAATTAATATAAGCCACAAAAGAAATTATCTTCCCACTCTCCACTATCACTGAAAATAAAAGAGACAATTCATTATTTTACACTCTTCTCTATAAAAAATTATTTTAGATATGACAATAAAAGATGACATTTAATTCAGTAACTATTAGTGGAAAATTTCTTAATGGATGGCAGTTTATAGGTAGTACTCAGAAAATGACAAATTTACATCTTTTACTTCTATCTGTAACCTAATACATAAGTAAATATTGACAAAACTTTGGCAGTAAAGGCAACAGTATGCTAGTAAACTATCAGGGGAGGAGACGGAAGTGTGGGACAAGTCCCAATTTTTAGCATTTACTGATTGTTATTGTGTTAATATTCCTACCATGGCTAATTTTAAATTGCTAGTGGCTTAACAACCAGCTCACAAAATCCCTGTACATTTAACTGTTGCCTCCCTGGAGCCTATGCCTTGATCCAGGCCAGGCATTCTACTAAATATAGCAGTGTTTAAAAGCAGTGGCTTTGAGGCCAAAATGGTTTGGTTTAAAACTCTACTTTGCCACTTCTTTTTTTTTTTTTTTAGTGTTTATTTATTTTTTGAGAGAGACAGAAACAGAGCGTGAGTGGGGGAGAAACAGAGAGAGACAAAGGCACAAAGTCCGAAGCAGGCTCCAGGCTCTGAGCTGTCATGATAGCACAGAGCCAGATGCGGGGCTCAAACTCACAGATCCTGAGATTATGACCTGAGCCCAAGTTGGACGCTGAACCAACTGAGCCACCCAGGTGCCCTTGCCACTTCTTAAGCGACCTTAGATAAATTATAGAACTTTTCTAAGCTTTAGGTTTTTCATCTTTAAGATAGAAAAATTGGGAGTTGCTGTTCTATACTAGACACATGGTAATTAAGTGTATATAAAGTACTTAACCCTAAGTTTTGGCATATTGTATTGCATAACAAATCATTTAATTATTATTATAATCACTATTTTCTCAAATTTGTGAAGCCACTCTAAGGCCAAGATATACTTGAAGGTGAACTGGATAATACCTTTACAAATATCAATGGGTTCCAAAGCAATATAAATTAAAAGACATCTGACCTAAGTAACATTAAGTTATCAAAAAAATGTAATTTAAATAATAAAATAAACTGGATTTATATGTATTAAAGTTACTATTTCAAATTGACTTTCAGATTTGTTGATTTTAAAACATATCAATATTTTTTTCTGAAAATCCCAAACAAAAGTGATAACATAAATATAAAGATATATGTGTATCTTTCTTGTGATTTTATAAAGTAGACAATTAAAAAGTATTTTCAATTACTCAAAAGCATTCATTTCATAGTGTAAATAAGTATATATCAGCACAAGGAAAAATATTGGTGTTATTGAAAACTAGCTAGAGAATAGCATAGCTCTTTAAAAATTATGGTTAAAAAAGAACAAGGTGACAATTGGTAAACATAATTTACCATAAGCAAAAAAAATGAATGCCAGTTTGCAATGGAAAATACTTTACTATAAATCAAGTAGCGTTTCAATTATTTTGCTGACATGTTTATGAGAATATGTTATCTCCCTTTACTCATATAATATTCAGAGCTCAAAATTTATAATTAAAAAATTAAAAGGTTATTCTACTGTCACCAATCATTTATTTTGCTTAAATAAAAATTTATGGTAACACTTCTGCTGTCTTATATTGTGTTTCTTACAGTCAAACATTGATATTATAAATTTATCTTAAGATATAAAAGTAAAGTATGTTTGTAGGATTATTTGTAAATTGCATAGACAAGAAAAAATTTTCTCATAGATTCTATTCTGAAAAGCAAAGAGTACTTTTTACCAAAAGGCTATATGATAATAGAGGAAAGGTTATATGCTACTAGAGCCTATCACATAACTGTTTTACTTCTTTTAGTCAATCAGTAGGATATAAAGGGAGGCATGGAGGGCGCCTGGGTGGCTAAGGTTGGCCAAGGGCGCCTGGGTGGCCTTGGTTAAGCATCCGACTTTGGCTCAGGAATGGAATCGTGGCCACAGAGAGCACTATGGAATCCATTTAGGACTGACTTATTTTGTCTTGAGTACAGTTGTCATTTTCCAAAGTGATTTTACCACCCTGTTCAGTTACATCTTTGGATTGTAAATGGATCAAGGAATTCAGTATTGCAAATCGAGGGATTAATGACCCTGTTACTATGTTTGTTTGTTTTTTTCATTTTCTTTGTGTTGACTTTTTAAAAATATATGAAAAATCTAGCTTGTTTTATTGGCTTTTGGTAAGGTACTGTTTTTTTTTTTTTTACTATCTTGTCCAGTACTTGAAAGAAGGAACTATTTATAATTCCCACTGTATATTTATAGTAAGAACATATTGTATTCTAAAAATATTTTAAATTAAAAGTTCTTAACCATCCTCAGTTTATATAAAACAAAATGACACTAAAATTAAAATAAAATTTTTGAGAGAGAGAAAGAGAGACAGAGACAGGCATGAGCAGGGGAGGGGCAAAGAGAGAGGAAGACACAGAATCTGAAGCAGGCTCCAGGCTCTGAGCTGTCAGCACAGAGCCTGATGCGGTGGTTCAAACTCTTCAACCTTGACATCATGACCTGAGCTGAGGTTGGGCGCTTAACCAACTGAGCCACTCAGGCACCCCCAAAACGACACCAAAAATTTTAATCTAGAAAAAATATCTGGAGCCTGTTTATATTCTATGTCTCCCTCTCTCTCTGCCCCTTCACCCCCTTTCTGTCTGTCTCTCACTCTCAAAAATACATAAACCTAAAAAGAAAAGAAAATTTAAGAAAATAAAAATAAAGGGAGGCATGGAGCCTCCTGGCAATTGTTATAAGAAAAGGATAAAGTTAAACAGACACTAAAGAAGCCCATTATTTTAAACTTCCAGAGCTGCACTACTGCAAATCTTTTCTTGAGTCAAGCCCTGTATAGATCATAGAGAAGCATATATATTATCAAAGAAGATAAAGACCATGGAAATTGTTCATCGTTGAAGGCAAGGCAACAATGGAAAAGCTGAACCACTACAGCAAAATCTATGAGGCAGTCTCATTCCATAGAGGGGGATATTTGCTACCTGCGTAATGTGTATGGTCTTTATAATAATCATAGCAAATGTTTATCTTAATGAAGACAATCTAGAAAAAACATTTTCATCTAGGTAAGAGTCTGAATTTAATAACATTACAAAAATTTGTATCACCACTTAAGTAAGAAATTTTAAATACAACTATTTTGACTAGAAAAAGAATCATGCAAATTACCTGTAAAGACTTAACTATCCCTCCCCACCCCCATTATGTTTCCTAATTTTACTTATTTGGCCTTGGATCCTGCTTCCCATTACAAAGAACTTATGTCAGTGAGGTCAAGATTAATGTTCTTATCTCTATACCCTTTCCTCTTGGGTTACATAGAAAATGACAAACAACATAGAAATATCCAGGGGCACCTGGGTGACTCAGTCGGTTAAGTGTCTGACTTTGGCTTAGGTCATGATCTCATGATTCTGAGTTTGAGCCCCACGTTGGGCTCTGTGCTGACAGCTCCGAGCCTGGAGCCTGCTTTGGATTCTGTGTCTCCCTCTCTCTCTGTCCTTCCCCCACTCACACTGTCTCTCTCTGTCTCCCAAAAAAGGAATAAATGTTAAAAAATTTAAAAAAAAGAAAAAAGAAATATCCAAAGGATTATAACACAATATTAAGTGAAAAGATCTAGTCATGAATTACATAGATGAAATTTTATTATTATATAAAGGTTATATTCATTGATGTTCAGGAATTAAAGTTTATTTCTATTTAAAAATTATATTTTGAAGCTCCTCATCAAAAACTCAGGCACATATTCTAAAACTGGAAATCACTAGACCATTATGAAAAATCAAATTTGATATTACTTAAGGTAAATAAGATAGAAAAAAAAGCAGAAGGATTCACAGAAACTAAGTATTAGGCATTGTTCTTTTTATTTCTGTTGTTTATTACATGCTAGGGACTAGTTATAAGTCCAATAAAACTATTTTTCTCCAATTGTCACATCAGAAGTCATGAGAAGAATAATTCCTTCCTGGCTATTGGTATTTTTTTCTGAACAGCATTTCATTTCAAAACTAACACTGTTCTGTGCAGTTATTGTTTCATAGTTCATTGATCTCTCTCCTTATTTTATTATTTTTCAAATTTTATTTGGGCTTGCCTTCTTTTTCCTAAACCTTTGGTGTCAAATGCCTAGATCATTCACTTTTCTTTTTTCTTGATTTCTGATGGATTCAACATCACACATTTTTTTATCTACTGATTTAACTATGTTTCACATATTTTAAAGTAAAGTGATTTTGTTATTATATGGTTGACAGTTTTTCTTAACAGCCTTTAATCAGTGGAGTACAATAAGATATAACTTTCCAAACAATTAGGACTGTACTTTTGCTGTCCTTTTAAAAACAATTCTAAGGTTTGTTTATCTTGCCCTTGACTGTATGTGAACACTATGTATAATGTATTTTTGTAAATATTTCTTACTTCTTATATGCGGCAGGGGGCACAGCTCTTGGATATGGAATTTTACATATATCTAATGGCGTGAATTCTTTATTTGTAACGTTCAGTTTCTAGTTGTCCCTAATTTTAATCTATTCGGTCTACCAGTTCCTGAGAAGACTGTATATAAAGAGTTAACTTCAATGATTATGGCACTTGTTTCCTGCTATAAACATATCAGTTATTTCTTTATATACTTTGAGGCTTTTTGATGTATTCATGTTCCTAAAGGTCACACTTCTCACTCTCATTCTCACTAATATATTATGCCTTATTTACCACAATATTTTCATTGAATTCTATCTCGTATGTTAAGATTTTCCCATCAGCTTAGCACACATAGTTTAAAATAAATGCTTCATGTCATTTAAATTATTCTGTGGTATGATTTCCTTTTTAAATTACTTCTTCTTTTATACTTTCAATATTTTCTAGTGAACTTTCCACTTCATTATGTGTAGATAAACATTATTTTTAAGACCCCATGATGTAGAGGTACCATAATTTAGAGAAATGCAATAATTTTTTTCTAAATTTAAGCTTTTAAATGGTTCCGAGTTTTTCTAGTTAAAAATATGCTACAATAAATTTCCTTTATGAACATTTACAGGTAGGTGAAAAATTTTCTATAAATTAAAATTTTTAGCTAACAAACACATGAAAAGATGCTCAACATCAGTCATCATCAGGGAGATATAAATTAAAACCACAATAAGATATCACCTCACATAAGTCATACAGGCTAAAATTAATGACACAGGAAACAACAAGTGTTGGTGAGGATGTGGAGAAAGGGGAACCCTCTCACACTGCTGGTAGGAATGCAAACTGTTGTAGCCACTCTGGAAAACAATATGAAGGTTACTTAAAAAGTTAAAAATAGAACTACCCTACAACCCAGCAATTGTGCTAATCAGTATTTATTTACCCAAAGGATACAAAAATATGGATTCAGGGGTGCCTGGTTGGCTCAGTCGGTTGAGCATCCGACTTTGGCTCAGGTCATTATCTCTCGGTTCGTGAGTTCGAGCCCCATGTCGGGCTCTGTGCTGACAGCTCAGAGCCTGGAGCCTGCTTCAGATTCTGTGTCCCCCTCTCTCTCCGCCTCACCCCTGCTTGTGCTCTGTCTCTGTCTTTCAAAAATGAATAAGCATTAAAAAAAATTTCAAAAATATGGATTCAAAGGGGCACATGCACCCTGATGTTTATAGCAACCTTATCAACAATAGCCAAATTATAGGAAAAGCCCAAATGTCCATCTACTGATGAATGGATAAGGAAGTTATCTATATGATAGACTACTACCCAGCAATAAAAAAGAATGAAATCTTGCCACGTGCAATGTTGTGGATGGACGTAGAGTGTGTTATGCTAAGTGAAATGTCAGCCAGAGAGATTAAAAATACCATATGATTTCACTCATACATGGAGTTTAAGAAACAAAACAGATGAACATTGGTGGGGGGAAGAGAGAGAGGCAGAGAGGAGCCAAGATGACAGAACAGCATGGAAGTTTTTTGTGGGTCTCGCGTCCATGAAATACAGCCAGACCAACACTAAACCATCTTACAAACCTAGAAAACTGAATGGAGGATTAACACAATAATCTGCACAACCTGAACCACAGAATTCAGCAGGTACATGGCATGGAGAGGTGAACTTGGGGAGAGAGAAGCTGGTGGTGGGCAAGGAGCTGCTTTTGCAGGCAGAGAGAAGACGGAGACTGGGGGGTGGGGGTAGAATATGGAAAAAGCACCCCTCCCCAAACATAGCTGGAGAGAAAGTGAAAAATTGGAAACAGCCACAGGGACTAAACTAAAAAGGGAGGAAGGAGAAAGGAGAGGGTTTAAGGTCTATTAAGACTGTAAACAAGGGGAGAGCAAATGCTGCAACTCCGCAGCTCCATACCTGGTGGTGCTCTGGTGGGAAGGGTGAATCTCCAGGAACAGAGTGGGGTCCGGGAGGTTATCAGGCCACATGGGGAAAAGCAGTTCCACTGCTGGAAGGACATTTGGTAGAGGCTGTTGAAGCTACCTGGTCCCAGCAGACCCCAGAAAACGGCCACATTCGCTGGTACTGGGGCAAGGTGGCAAGGTACAGGGTGAAGCCTGGTGCCAGATGTGTGTTGTGATTTTCCATAATTCGTGAAAAGCTGCTGCTACACTGTCTTGCAAACTTTTTCTGGGGCGGCTGGCACCTGGCCACAGTCTTAGGGCACTGGCAGCAGCAGGGTCCCGCAAGTGTTCCTGGGTACAGCTGGCATTTTGGCCATTGCTTGCTGAGACGCTCTGCAGAGGGGCGGAATGGGTCAAAGCCGCAGTCTTTTAGAAGTAAGGGGCCGGGGAAAATAGCCACATCCGAGGCAAAACTCAGGAGAGAGGTAGTGCCTGGGGCTTGGTCACAGACAGTGAAGAACAGAAGACAGAGGACGGGTGCGCGATTGCTGATCAGGGAGAACAGAGTTACGATACTAGAGACTGGGTAGCTGTGTGATGCCGTTTTCACCGCACCCGTGCATGCACATATGCACCTATGGGCACCCCAACAATCCACCCCAGTAGGCTACCAGTGCCATCTAGTGGAGAACGGAGCCATTACACTGAGCCTTGCCCAACTGGGCCAACTTTGCTCTTCAAGAACACAAGTCTCACCGCCTACTTTGTTTATGGACTATAAAGCGCTTCATAGTCTGACTTCTACAGGAAAACAGAATAGTTTCAGTAGTATTTCAATCTGTTAGTAGGTCCATCTATTCAATTTTCTTTCTTTCTTTTTCTCTTTTACACTACTTTTCTTTTTTGTGAATACAGAAAGAGAAAAAACTCATTTTTAGTTTCAATTTTTATAAAAAATATTTTTCTTTCATTTTTTTACTGTATTTTTTACTTTTGTGAAAATTTTTCAAATTCTATCTTACTTCCATCATTTTATTTTAGTCTACTTCAGTGTATTCACCTGTTCATATTTTCAAACGATTTCCTTTTCTTCTTTGTTCGTTTTCTTTTTTCTCTTTTTCGTTTCTTTTATTTTTCTTGAATGCATAAAGAGAAAAACTTAACTTTTACTTTCAATTTCTATTAAAAATATTTTTCTTTATTTTTTTACTATATTTTTTGCTTTTATGTAAATTTTTCAAATTCTATTTTACTTCCATCATTTTATTTTAGTCTACTACAGTGTATTGACTTTTTCAAATTTTCAAATGATTTCTTTTTTTTTCTTTTCTCTTTTTTCATTTCTTTTCTTTTTCTTGAATACAGAAAGAGAAAAATCCATTTTTATTTTTAATTTTTATTACAAATGTTTCCTTAATTTTTCTTTTTTATTTTATTTTTTTTAATTTTAATTTTTCTACCTCATTAATTCCTTTTCTCCCTTCAAAATAGCAAAAACAAAGGAATTCACCCCAAAAGAAAGAGCACAAAGGAACAACAGCCAGGGATTTAACCAACACAGATACAAGCAAGATATCTGAACCAGAACTTAGAATCATGATAATAAGAATAATAGCTGGAGTCAAAGATAGATTAGAATCCCTTTCTGCAGAGATAAAAGAAGTAAAAAATAGTCAGAATGGAATTAAAAATGCTATAACTGAGCTGCAACCACAGATGGATGCAGCAGCAGCAAGGATGGATGAGGCAGAACAGAGAATCAGCGATATAGAGGATAAACTTATAGAGAATATGAAGCAGAAAAGAGAGGGAGATAAGGGAAAAGAGCACGATTTAAGAATTAGAGAAATGAGTGACTCATTAAAAAGGAACAACATCAGAATCATGGGGGTCCCAGAAGAGGAAGAGAGAGAAGTAGGGATAGAAGGGTTATGTGAGCAAATCATAGCAGAAACTTTCCTAACCTGGGGAAAGGCACAGACATCAAAATCCAGGAAGCACAGAGGACCCCCATTAGATTCAACAAAAACTGACCATCACCAAGACATATCATAGTCAAATTCACAAAATACTCAGGCAAGGAGAGAATCATGAAAGCAGCAAGGGAAAAAAAAAAGTTCTTAACCTACAAGGGAAGACAGATCAGGTTTTCAGCAGACCTATCCACAGAAACTTGGCAGGCCAGAAAGGAGTGGCAGGATATATTCAATGTGCTGAATCAGAAAATATGCAGCCAAGAATTCTTTATCCAGCAAGGCTGTCATTGAAAATAGAAGGAGAGGTAAAACATTTCCCAGACAAACAAAAATTAAAGGAGTTTGGGACCACTAGACCAGCCCTGCAAGAAATTTTAAGGGGGACTCTCTGAGGGGAGAAAAGATGAAAAAAAAAATGTATATATATACACACATCTATGTGTAGATACATACATATATATATACATATATATATACATATAGGTGTATAGGTGTATATATATATATGTATATACGTGTATGTATATATATGTGTATATATATATGTATATAGGTGTGTATATATATGTGTGTGTGTATATATATATGTATATATATGTGTATATATGTATATGTGTGTATATATATATACACACATATGTGTATATATATGTGTGTGTATATATATATACACACATATATATGTGGATATATATATGTGTGTATATATATGTGTGTGTGTATATATGTATATATGTGTGTATATATGTATATGTGTGTATATATGTATATACGTGTGTATATATATATGTATATGTGTGTGTGTGTGTGTGTGTGTGTATATATATATATATATATATATATGTAAATACCCAAAGCAACAAAGATTAGAAAGGACCAGAGAATACCACCAGAAACTCCAACTCTACAAGCATCATAATGGCAATAAATTCATATCTTTCAGTACTCACTCTAAACATCAATGGATTCAATGTTCCAATCAAAAGACATAGGGTAACAGAATGGATAAGAAAACAAGATCTATATATATGCTGTTTACAAAAGACCCACTTTAGACCTAAAGACACCTTCAGATTGAAAATAAGGGGATGGAGAACCATCTATCATGATAATGGTCAACAAAAGAAAGCCGGAGTAGCCATACTTATATCAGACAATCTAGACTTTAAAATAAAGACTGTATCAAGAGATGCAGAAGGGCATTATATCATAATCAAAGGGTCTATCCACCAAGAAGACCTCACAATTGTAAACATTTATGCGCCAAATGTGGAGCACAAAAATATATAAATCAATTAATCAGAAAAATAAAGAAACTCATTGATAATAATACCATAATAGTAGGGGACTTCAACACCCCACTCACACCAATGGACAGAACATCTAATCACAAAATCAACAAGGAAAGAATAGTTTTGAATGACACACTGGACCAGATGGACTTAAAAGATATATTCAGAACATTTCATACTAAAGCAGCAGAGTATACATTCTTCTCCAGTGTACATGGAACGTTCTCCAGAATAGACCATATCCTGGGACACAAATCAGCCCTAAGTAAGTAAAAAACGATTGAGATCATACCGTGCATATTTTCACAATGCTATGAAACTCGAAATCAACCACAAGAAAAAATCTGGAAAGGTAACAAATACTTGGAGACTGAAGAACACCTTACTAAAGAATAAATGGGCTAACCAAGAGGTTAAAAAGGAAATTAAAAAGTACATGGAAGTCAATGAAAATGATAACACCACAAGCCAAAACCTCTGGACGCAGCAAAGGCAGTCAAAAGAGGAAACTATATAGCAATCCAGGCCTTCCTAAAGAAGGAAGAAAGATCTCAGATATACAACCTAACCTTACGCCTCAAGGAGCTGGAAAAAGAACAGCAAATAAAACCCAAAACCAGCAGAAGACAGGAAATAATAAAGATTAGAGCAGAAATTAATGCTATTGTACCCCAAAAACAGTAGAACAGATTAAAGAAACCATAAGCTGGTTCTTTGAAAGAATTAACAAACTTGATAAACCACTAGCCAGTTTGATCAAAAAGAAAAAGGAAAAGACCCAAATAAATAAAATCAGTAATGAAAGAGGAGAGATCACAACCAACACAGCAGAAACAAAAACAGTAATAAGAGAATATTATAAACAATTATATGCCAATAAAATGGGCAATCTGGAAAAAATGGACAAATTCCTGGAAACATACAATACACACTACCAAAACTGAAACAGGAAGAAATAGAAAATTTGAACAGACCCATAATCAGTAAGGAAATCGAATTAGTAATCAAAAATCTGCCAAAAAACAAGAGTCCAGGGCCAGATGGCTTTCCAGGTTAATTCTACCAAACATTTAAGGAAGAGTTAACACCTATTCTCTTGAAACTGTTCCAAAAAATAGAAATGGAAGGAAAACTTCCAAACTTATTCTGTGAAGCCAGCATTACCTTGATTCCAAAACCAGAGACCACACTAAAAAGGAGAACTATAGACCGATTTCCCTGATGAACATGGATGCAAAAATCTTCAACAAGATATTAGCCAACCAGATCCAACAATACATTAAAAAAATTATTCACCATGAACAAGTGGGATTTATACCTGGGATGCAGGGCTGGTTCAATATCCGTAAAACAATTAACATGATTCTTCACATCAATAAAAGAAAGGATAAGAACCATATGATCCTCTCAATAGATGCAGAGAAAGCATTTGACAAAATACAACATCCTTTCTTGACAAAAACCCTCAAGAAGGTAGGAATAGAAGGAGTATACCTCGAGATCATAAAAGCCATATGTGAATGACCCAATGCTAATATAATCCTCAATGGGGAAAAACTGAGAGCTTTCACCCTAAGGTCAGGAACAAGACAGGGATGTCCATTCTCACCAGTTATTCAACATAGTATTGGAAGTCTTAGCTTCTGCAATCAGACAACACAAAGAAATAAAAGGCATTCAAATCAGCCAGGAGGAGGTGGAACTTTCACTCTTTACAGATGACATAATACTCTATATGGAAAACCCAAAAGATTTCACCAAAAAACTGCTAAAATTGATTCATGAATTCAGCAAAGTGGCAGGATATAAAATCAATACACAGAAATCGGTTGCATTTCTATACACTAACAATGAAGAGACAGAAAGAGAAATCAAGGAATCTATCCCATTTACAGTTGCACAAAAAAACATAAAATACCTAGGAATAAATCTAACCACAGAGGTGAAAAATTTATACACTGAAAACTATAGAAAGCTTATGAAAGAAATTGAAGAAGACACACAAAAAAAGTGGAAAAAGATCCCATGCTCCTGGATAGGAAAAACAAATATTGTTAAAATGTCGATACTACCCAAAGCAATCTACATATTCAGTGCAATCCCTATCAAAATAACACCAGCATTCCTCACAGAGCTAGAGCAAATAATCCTAAAATTTTTATGGAACCAGAAAAGACCCTGAATAGCCAAAGCAATCTTGAAAAAGAAAACCAAAGCATGAGGCATCACAATCCCAGACTTCAAGCTGGAATCATCAAGAGAGTATGGTACTGGCACAAGAACAGACACTCAGATCAATGGAACAGAATACAGAACCCAGAAATAGACCCACAAACGAATGGCCAACTAATCTGTGACAAAGCAGGAAAGAATATCCAATGGAATAAAGACAGTCTCTTCAGCTAGTGGTGCTGGGAAAAGTGGACAGCAACATGCAGAAGAATGAACCTGGACAACTTTCTTACACCATACACAAAAATAAACTCAAAATGGATGAAAGACCTCAATGTAAGACAGGAAGCCATCAAAATCCTCAAGGAGAAAGCATGCAAAAACCTCTTTGATCTTGGCCACAGCAACTTCTTACTCAACACATCTCTGGAGGCAAGGGAAACAAAAGCAAAAATGATCTACTGGGACCTCATCAACATAAAAAGCTTATGCACAGCGAAAGAAACAGTCAGCAAAACTAAAAGGGAATGGACAGAATGGGAGAAGATATGTGCAAATGACATATCATATCACATAAAGGGTTAGTATCCAGAATCTATAAAGAACTTATCAAACTCAACCCCCAAAAAGCAAATTATCCAGTGAATAAATGGGCAAAAGACACGAATGCCTCCAAAGAAGGCATCTAGATGGCCAACCAACACATGAAAAAATGCTCAACATCACACATCATCAGGAAAATACAAATCAAAACCACAACGAGATACCACCTCACACCTGTCAGAATGGCTAACATTAACAACTCAGTCAACAACAGATGTTGGTGAGGATGTGGAGAAAGAGGATCTCTTTTATACTGCTGGTGGGAATGCAAACTGGTGCAGCCACTCTGGAAAACAGTATGGAAGTTCCTCAAAAAATTAAAAAAAGAACTATCCTATGACCCAGCAATTGCACTACTAGGTATTTATCCAAGGGATATAGGTGTGCTGTTTTGAAGGGGCACATGCACCCCCATGTTTATAGCAGCACTATCAACAATAGCCAAAGTATGGAAAGAGCCCAAACGTCCATTGGTGGATGGATGGATAAAGAAGATGTGGTACATATATATAATGGAGTATTACCCAGCAATCAAAAAGAATGAAATCTTTCCATTTGCAACTATGTGGATGGAACTAGAGGGTATTATTGCTAAATGAAATTAGTCAGAGAAAGACATATATCATATGACTTCACTCATATGAGGACTTTAAGACACAGACCAGATGACCGTAAGGGAAGAGAAGCAAAATTAATATAAAAATAGGGAGGGGAACAAAACATAAGAGACTCTTAAACATGGAAAACAAACAGAGGGTCACTGGAGGGGTTGTGGGAGGGGGGATGGGCTAAATGGGTAAGGGGCATTAAGGAATCTACTCCTGAAATCATTGTTGCACTATATGCTAATTTGGATGTAAATTAAAAAAAATAAAAAATAAAACCTGTTACAATAAAAATTAAAAAAAAGAGAGAGGCGAATCATAAAACAGACTCTTAACTATGAAGAATAAACTGAGCGTTACTGAGGGGAGATGGGTGGAGGGGGATGGGTTAAATGGGTGATGGATATTAAGGAAGGCACTTGTGATGAGCACTGGGCATTATACCTAAGTGATGAATCACTGAATTATACTCCTGAACCTAATATTGTACTGTATGTTAACTAACTGTAATTTAAATAAAAACTTGAAACTATAAAAAATTAATTAAAATTTTCATATAGCATGTGATAGTAAATTCTGAAAGATTTTTGATAAATTGAAAATGAAATATAATCATTTTAATTGTTATCTCCTTGATGTCTATTGAAGGCTAAATCTATGTATTTACTAATTGTATACTTTCATGATTTTTGGCTATGTATACTGTCCACTTTTAATACTGGAATTATTGTCTTTTCTTATTTGTAGTAATTATTCACAGATTATGATTATTAATCTTCATTACTATATACATTGCAAACATTTATTTCTAGTTTCCTAAGAACAAATTCACTTGTTTATAATTTTATCACATAAATTTTACTATTTTGCATGGGATCAAACTTGTTAAAATTCCTTTGATAAATTCAAAATTGAGACCCTTATTACTAATAAAATAATGCCATATTTTGTTTCAATAAATTTGTAAGATGTTTAATTTAAATGCTTCATATTATTTATAAGTTGAATAAAGTCTAAAGTAAGAATTTTTATCTCAAATGGATAAAAGTTCCAAGGCAGTTGTTGAAAATTCCATCCTATCCCCATCGATTAGAATTGTCCCTGCTACCATGTATAAATTGTTATGAAGTTATGAAATTTTTTCGGTGATTATTGTGATACTGTGCTCCAACACTCTTTTAATTATTTTAACATTAAAGTATGTTTTCCATTATTATGAGATAAGGTTCCCTATTGAAATTTTACCCCAAATTTTCTTGGAACATATTTTGTTTGCTCTTCCAGGTAAAATTATGATGCTGAATATTTTGTTTGTCCTGCATACCTACTCTCTAAATTTATCTACTCGGTTGTTTGTCCTAAAATGCCAATCTTCATATAATTCACCCACTAGGCTCCGTCATCCTTTGGATTTTGTTTGAATTTGGCCAATGGGTGGCAAAGGAAGAGGACTATAGAAGAGAGAAGTTGAGATACTGATTCTCACATCTGCTTCTCTGATGGACTACTATGTATCAGAGGCTAAACACCTGTACCAAAGATACTTACTGCTATATCAAAGGGCTTATGCCTAAAAATGTAGTCAGATACTGATATTAGTGTTTCCACTTCAGATCTAAATATGGTAGTGGTTTTCTACTATTACCAGTTTCTGGACACTTTACCATCTTCTGGTACTTTTCCTTAAACTTAACCCTCACCTTTGTAAGTAGTCCCTTCCTTAAACTCTCTTCCATCACTCCCATGTAATATGCTGTCTATTTACTTCCAGAAGTCTTACTGATACCTATGGGATTCAAGTCCCATAAGATATTCTGTCAAGATACTAGTTTAGGTGGAATTAAATGTTTCAATATTATAATCTAATTTTTATTCCCCAAGCCTTTATACCATTCCAAAAAATTGTATAGTTGGCCCATAAGGGGTTTGCACTTCTCTCACTAGTTACTGGATACTTAAATTTTAAGTGATGTTTTCCATTATTTAGCAAAATTAGTTATTGTTTCTTACACAAACTATAATATATTGATTTAAGAAAAGGAAACTTATGCTTGTTGATATAATAAAAAAGGGATTTTGAGGAAAAGATTGATATTTGACCCAAAGTCAATTACAATTACAGTGTCATGGTGAGAATAACAAAAGCATAGTAATTGTTATATTCAAGACTTTTATTCCACAGGAAAAAGTAGTATTGAATAAAATTAGATCAGATGGAAGATCTACAGATGACTTCCTTCTATGCAAGAGATGTTGATCACCAAAGAATTCTCAGTGGCATTATCAATGACTGACTTGGTGCAAGCAAATAGAAACATTTAAAGGAAATACTTCAAATAGCAAGAATTGTATGATTACCATCTTCTAAAAATATTTATGATATCTCTGATATCATCCTTTTCTAGCACTATGATTAATCTTGATCTCTATATCTATCTATCTATCTATCTATCTATCTATCTATAGAATAGAATGCCAAGGAAAATCTTGACAGAATATCTTATGGACTTGAATCCCATAAATATATCTATAGATAGATATAGATACACCTCTATCTATCTATCTATCTATCTATCATCTATTTATCTATTTATCTACTTATCTATCTATCTATAGAGAGAACGAGGGGGATGGTTAGTCAAATATACAAATAGGTGTATATATTTCATTTCAGTGGGATATTTTGTGTTTGGAAAGTAAACCATTGTATTTAGCCTGACATTTGCAATCAAAATCTCATTTCCAGTTGTAATGGCAAACTAACCTTATCTCACAAAGTTCCTTAGAGGATTAAAGAGATAATCTAACCTAATCTGAAAGAGACAGTGTTTTATAAGTAGCACTAATTTAATAGCAGAAATTATTTTCATATTTGTATAGGAAAATAAGTTTCTAAGTTTTCACCTGACAATCATATACTTTAATCATAAATTCTACTTAATCAAGGTAATTGTCCATTTAACAATTATACACTGATTAGTTACTTCATTCTAACACTACCTTACCATACTACATTGATTTCATTTCAATTACTTAAGCAGCATTATTTCAGAGATGAATAATCACATACTAAGTGGACTGACCCAAGAAAGTATATGGATAGTGTGATGCATTCATCATTTGTATCTAGTCTACTTGATAATTAAATGTATTCATTATTTGAGATAATGATTTACTTCATTAATTTCACAATAATTAATTTTGATTCAGGATATATTACATTTGGCATATGTTAATGTAATATGGACCAGTGTAGTTAAACTGTTTAAGTAAAGAGATTTATTTTATTATACGCTTTCAGAACATTGGTTATTTATACTTAAATTAGTTTAATCACTCTCTTTGATATTTATGTAAAAGCACACCTTAAAATACCTACTAATTATCCAGACTTCATTTTTGTGCACAATATTCTGACTTGAAAAACATGTGAAAAGTACTGTTTTTAATATTTTGGTATTTTTAAAAACAACTTTAAAAAGATATGATAAATCCCATTTGCATTTTTAAATGTAGAATATTAATGTTTTTCCTATAACATTTTGCATACTATTTTTATATTAAAAATTTTATAATATTTATTTGATAATTATTCTGAAACTATTACTTTCATTTTATCATTACTTTTACAAATTCAACCTTCAATGTAAATTGTATACCAATATTTTTCCTACTGCCATCTATTTTTCTAACTTAATGACTTTTTAAATTATTTATGGCACATGGTATCTAGTGAATTATCTAATTTTTCCACATGTGCACAAATTATTTTCTAACGCTCTTTATTTCAAAAAAATACTAGCCTTTCTCCACGGATGCATGGTACTTTCTGTTATATAGTACACACTATTCTTCTGCACGTTATGTCTTCTATAAGCTAACACCCTAATAAAAACCTAAGCCAAAAGTATTAGAAGGTTGTTAGAACTTTTATAAGTAAACTTACAGCACGTGTTAAGAATGATATAATTACACACATTGATGAAATACTTCTAATTCAAGAATTCTTCCAAAGGAAATAATCAGGTAAGTAGTTAGGTGCATTAAATATTCAAAGCTGAGCATGTAATATTTTATGCAACTTACATGATAATCAAAAGAGAAATAAATAAGTTATAATAAATCATAGAATATGTTATGCTTCCACTAAAATTCAGAACTCTTAAAATTGTTATTGACATGAAATATGCTCATTTTATAAGGGCCAGTGAAAAAGAATTCCATTAACTCTATAGTATTCAACTTTGACAAAATACATAAATATTATTTACTTCTGAATTAAAAACCTGGAAAACACAGGAAAAGCTTAATAACTAATTCTATAAGAGTATAATTATAAGTTACTTATGTTTTATAATCTTCTGTTTCCCAAAATGTACACATTGAGTATATGTATTACTTTCAAAACTAGATGCCTGGAGGCCTCTGAGAACAAATAGCTGTGCAGCATGCTGCTTTAGCAGAAAACTCATGTTACAGCAGACAGAGGCCAATGTAGCTTGGTGGCCTCTCCCTCACAGGGAAGAAGAATTGTAGTTCATGATTATTCAGTGTTCTGGTTGCTGTTTTGGTAGGCCGCCTGACAGACTGGCTTCTTCCTCATTTGTTTTGGACCATGGGTAGGACCTGGCATCCTCTACATGCATGGGAGCTGCTAAGAACAAAAAAGAACTGAGCGGCATGCTGCTGCTTCAGAGGACCCATGGTACAGCAGAGGATACAGCAGATGGTGCAAGAGATTATGAGTTCCTAAAAAAAAGTAACCAGCAAAGTCCTCTAATTAGGAATCTACACACACAAATCCAGAGAAGACACATGCACGGAAAAGGTTTGAGAGGCCCCCAGACTCTCTATCTAGTAAAGGTTTTTCCCTGCATGTTATCATTTATAAAGACTGGGAGAGGTGAATGTTTTTCCAAATGTACAAATATGGAAAAATAGCCAAAGAAAATGGACAAAATAAATCTTCAGAAACCAATCCCTAAAAATGGAAATATATGAATTACCTGACAAAGAATACAAAATGACCTGTATAAATAGGTTCAGAAAGTAAAAGCTAGCAAGATGGTAGAATAGAAAGTCTCAGACCCATTTTCCCCTCAGAGAAGTGGAATTAACATTACACAACTAATTGCCTTTATGAGAAATCCAGAAACCAATTAAGAAGTTCTTACATTGTAGGCAAGCACAAAACCAACCACATAAAAACTGGTAGGAAAATTCATGACACTTTGTCACCAGACCCCACCCGGTCATGTCATGGCATGATTGCAAAGAAACCACTAACACCCAACTTCTCTCTCGGTAGAGAAAAGAATAGAATGTACATACAATGTTCTGACTTTTTGGAAGCTGCCCAGGAGACTGATTTCTATCTTGCCTGAATTTAAGTACTGACAGAAAGAGGTGCCAGGTTGGGGTCCAGTGGGAACAAAAAGGTTCAGCATGCACCAGAATTTATAGTACCACAGACAGACACTAGGTAGGGATCATTAGCAGAATTTGGCAAACCTCTTCAATAAGGAGATTATGCATATAAACCCAGAGAGAATACATCCCCAGAAAAGACTTGAAAGAGCCCTACAATATCCATCCACCTGGGCTGATTGAAGGAAAACCTGCCTATGCAAAAACCATGATGCAAAGACTAAAGAAATTATTGATTTTTTTAACATTCCAAAGTTCCAACAGAAGATAATAAAGTATATAAAGAAGCAGGGGGATGTGGCCCATTCAAAGGAACACATTAAATCATAAGAAACCGACCCTAAAGAAATGGAGATGTATGAATTATCAGACATAGAATTAAAAAAAACCCACAACATTATAGAGATGTTCAATAAAGAATACAGACAGGCAGTTAAGTGAAACCAGGAAAATGATATATGAACAAAATAAGAATATCATCAGAGATAGAAACAATGAAGAAGAGCCAAACTGAAATTCTAGGATTAAATAATAAAATAAGTGAATTGGAAATTTCACTAGACGGACTTTATGCCTCTTGACCAGACAACAGAAAGAATCAGTAAACTTGAAAATAGCACTTGTGAAATTACTGAGGCACAGGAGCTAAATGAAAAATAATAAAGAATGAAGAGAGTCTGAAGGACTTGTAGGACACCATCAAATAGAACCAACATGCATATTATAGGAATTCCAAAAAGGGATGAAAAGAGAAAGGAGCAGAGACCCTATGTGAAGGAATAATGGCTAAAACTTCTCAACTTTGAGAAAAAAATGAATATGTAAATTCAAGAAACTCAATTCACTCCAGCTAGGATAAATATGAAAAAGCATACATATAGGTAAATCATATTGAAATTGTCAAAAGTCATGAGAGAATTTTGAAAGCAGCAAATAAAAGCAACTTGTCACATACAAAATAGATCCAGGGATCTGCTGTATAGCACTGTGTGTATAGGTGACAATACTGTACCCCTAAAAGTCATCTAAGTCTCATGTTTTGTGTTTTTTTTATCACAGCAACGGAAAACAAATCGGTATTCAGATTTAACTTGAGTTACTAATATTTGTCTCATTTTTTCTCCGTTGAAACATATCCTAACACACACACACACACACACACGCACACGCGCGCGCGCACACACACACACACACACACACACACACACAACTTTCCTACCAACAAAAATTCCTTCAGTTTTTGAAACAGTGTTATTCAATCATTGACCTAAGAGAGATGGCACATAATTTTAACTTTGACAAAGTAATTTTTCTCTATTTAAACTCCAGAATTATAATCACACCAGATGTGTTTACAAAGATAAATGAGAAAAATCTCAGAAATGTTTTTAGTTAAATTTTTAGAGTTGTTGAAAATATATTATTTTCCAAGTTGGAAGACTTGATCTTATTGCCCTTCTTATGTAAAAATTCAGCTATAGAAACAAAAATAACCAGTTTAATTATATAATTTAACGAAACCCTTAGCACGTACCTCTTTTCATGCACATAATGCTACTTGTCATGTTTTTAAAAAGCTTGAAATATAGTTACCTAGATAAGGCAAATAATAAAAAGATAAGCAGATAGAAGAAAGTTAAATGTTACTGAGTTACAAATAAATTTTTGTTGTTGTTTTTTCTCTTTTGGAGTTACAGGAACATCTACACAATGTCATGCAATGCGAAAAGCAAGCAGACACTCAATATTTTTTGTTCATATGGTGTGAAATCTGGACTTGACTTTGGAATGTGTCACTATTCTAAGAAGCTTTCAAGCTGGAGGACATGAATTTTTTTTTAATTTATTCAAATCATTTTAAAATGGTGTAATTATTCAAAAAAAAAAGAGAAAAGACATAATCCACTGAAAGGGCATCAAAATAAGTTATGCAGACCCATGCATATTACCTTTATAAAAATAAGCATTTACAAAAATATATATATAATATATGTTACATGTATATACGTATATACATATATATGTTTATATATATAAACATTTATAAGCCATGTAGAATCTTTTTCCTGATTGGTTAATCTTGTCTCTAATATTTTCAGAATCTACAATTTTCACTATTAATTTATTTCTCACAGAACAATGTAATTGTGTAATTAATCAGCATTTGTTAATAAAGTATTAGAATTAAATTTAGGTAAAATTATGTTAACTTTCTGTATTAGATAGATAAATGAGAGATACAGACAGATAAATATCTCATTTCCTATTGAGAGAAAGTTAATTTTTCCTGTGGCTACAAAAGATCTAAATCGAAATTCTAGAGATGAGAGCTAAAATTTCTGATATGAAAAATTCAATGGATATGATTTGTAGTAGATTAGACAGTGCAGAAAAAATATTGATAAAATGGATACATAGTAATATAAAGAATCCAAAAAAGAACAGAGGGGGAAAGAAGAATCAAACACACACACACACACACACACACACACACACAGGACAGTGCAATAGTGAAATAGCAGACAAGTTCAATGGGCCTAACATACATGTAACTAGGGTACCCCAAAAAGGAGTGACTATTTGAAAAAACATAGTGGGTCAAACAGTCCACGTTTGATTGAAGACAATTTTCCACCCAGTAAGAGCAGAATACAGGTTGTTAACAAGTGCACAATGAAACACTACCACATAGACCATATTATGGACCACAAAACAGGTCTCAACAAACTTAAAGGAATTTACATCATATAAAATATGTTCTTTGATCAAAATAGAATTAAATTTAAAATCATTAACTGGAAAAAAGTACTTGGAAGCTTAACAACATATTTCCAAATAAACTTGGGTCAAGAAGACATCAAAAGGAAAATTACAAAAGCATTTAGAGTGGGATGAAAACAAAGACCAAGAACCAATATTTGTGCAGTACATCGAAAGCAGTACATACAGGGAATAGCATTAAATGACTATATTAAAAAAAAAAAGATCTTAGATCAACAATCTCAGTTTCTACCTTAAGACACCATAATATTGTATTAAACTCAACATAAGAAGAAAAAAGGAAATAATAAAGATAGGAGTAGAAATCAATAAAACAGAATAGAGCAAAATATAGAAAATAAAAAAAAAACCCAAAGCTGATCATTTGAGAAGATCAATAAAATTAATATACCTCAAGCCAGACCAATCACAAGAGAAAATTTTTAAACTGTAGAGATAAATACTATTACTATCCTTATTTACAAAGGAGAAAAATAAGGCACAAAGAAGTAACATGATTTGTCCAATACCTCAGTAATAGTAGTGTAGCCAGAATTCAAACCCAAGTGGTCACCCTCCTTTAGTGATGCTCTTAAATGTGTATTATTCTACATAATGTATATGTATAATTACAAATTTATATCAATTAAAATTTCCATAGTTACATACTTATATGGATATGATTCAGTAAATAATTATACATCACTAAAATCAATCTCTATACACATTCTGGCACTTTTTCACTTTTCAGTATTTCTTGGACATCTATATACATCTGAATACATGATTTGGTTCATTCTTCATATTGGTAGCTTCCTACTGAATAAATGTTCCATAATTTATTTAACTAGACCCTTCTTGATGGACATTAATTTGTTTCCCATTGCAAAAAAAAAGTGCAATAAAAATTATTGTACATATATCTTTGAATAAACAAGTGCATGTTTATGGGTACTATAAATATTAGAAACAGAATTTGCTAGTATAAAGATTTTTATTTTTTACATACTGCCAAATTAGTCTTGAAACATGTATCAACTGACATGCCCACCTAAAATGCATAAGATTCCTGCTTTCTAACTTCCTAGAAAATCTTGTGTATTCAAATTATTTTCAATGTGATAGATAGAAAATTCTTTTTTTTAAGTTATTTATTTATTTTAAGGGGGGGTGGAGCATGTGCAGGGGAGGAGCAGAGAGAGAGAGGGAGAGAGAGAATCCCAGACAGGCTCCGTGCTGTCAGGGAGGATCCCAAAGCAGGGTTGAATCTCATGAACTGGAGATCATGACCTGAGCTGACATCAAGAGCCCGATGCCCAAGTGACCAAGCCGCCCAGGTGCCCCAAAGATAGAACATCCTAATTAAAATCAAATTTTCAAAATTATGAGTGGGGGCAAATGGGTGGCTCAGTCTGTTAAGCATTCCATTTTGGTTCAGATCATCAAATCTCATGATTTGTGAATTTGAGCTCCACATTGGGTTTTCTGCTGTGAGCTTTCTGCTTCAAATCCTCTGTCCTCTCTCTTTGCCCCTCCTCCTGTTTACATGTGTGCACATTCTCTCTCAAATAAATAAACATTTTTTTAAGAATCTTTAAAAAGAAAACAAAATTATGAATGAAGTTAAATTACACAAGGTTTTCATTCCGTCACTGAGAACTGTCTTTTTTTTTTTTTTTTTTCCATTTAAGACAGGGAATACTTTATGCAACCCTATGAGAGAAATGGACAGTTTGGGTCTGGAACAAAGCACTGTATTTTATTTTATTTTTAAAATTTGTTAATGTTTTTTATTTTATTTTTGAAGGAGAGAGAGAGACAGAGCATGAGGTGGGGAGGAGCAGAGAGAGAAGGAGACACAGAATTTGAAGCAGGCTCCAGGCTCTAAACTGTCAGCACAGAGCCCGATGCGGGGCTCGAACCCACAAACTGTGAGATCATGACCTGAGCTGAAGCCAGACACTCAACCAACTGAGCCACCCAGGCGCCCCACAAAGCACTGTATTTTAAAGCATAGGTCAGTAATTGTATACAAAAGTACACTGTTACATACAAATTAACTGATCAAGCACAACTTTTCAATGTTTAAAATAGAATGAGCTTCCTTGTAAAAACAGCACCTTTGTGACTTTTTTAACTTTAGTATTCCTCTCCTTCTTCTTCACCCTCTCCTTCAACAGAATCCACACCAACCTCCTCATAATCTTTCTCAAGGCAGCCATATCTTCGCCGGCTTCATAAAACTCTCCCTCCTCCATGCCTTTACCACATACCAGTGAAAGAAGGCACATTTGGCATATATTGGGTCAAATTTGTGGTCCAGGTGAGCGCTGGCCTCAGTAGTGGCTGTGATGTTGCTCAGCATGCACACTGTACTTTGACCAGGTCTCCACCAGGTATCACTGTGGGAGGCTGGTAATTAAAACCAACTTTGAAGTCAATGGAGCACCAGTCCACAAACTGGATGGTATGCTTGGTCTTGAAAGTGGCAATGGCATTGACATCTTTAGGAACTACATCACCACAGTGGAACAGGCAGCAAGCCATGTGTTTACCATGGCAAGGGTCACATTTCACCATCTCATTGGCCGGCTCAAAGCATTCATTGGTGATCTCTGCTACAGGCAGCTGTTCAAGGTAGGCTTTCTCAGATGAGATGACAGGAGCATATTTGGCCAGAGGGAAGTGGATGTGGGGACAATGCACCAGGTTTGTCTAGAATTTTATCAGAAGAACATTCAGGGTTCCATAAAATCTGAGGGAAGCAGTGATGGAGGACACAATTTAACTTAACAACCTATCAGATTAGTGTAGTTTAGAAGTTCAATAACAAGGTTTCTACCACAGATGTCATGGAGCTCCCAGCACCATTGCCAATCCAGACACGAGCCTGGCCAACATGGATGGAGATGCATTCATGCATGATAGTTGCTTTGCAGCTGCTGATTAGATGGGGAGAAGAGGAGAGGTTGTTCCTTCTTATAGCGTGACTCCTAGGTGGTCAATATAAGAGAACCTAACAAAACTTTTTTGTTTTTTTTTCTTTCATTTTCTTTTTCCCCTCTCTTTTTCTCTCTCACTCTCTTTCTCTCTCCCTATCCCCTTTGAGATTTTACAACTACCAGTAACAGCCACTTTTATATTAAAATGATCTATTTCTCATGTGTACAGCAAATTTATTAGACTACTATTTGTATACTAATACTTTATGGAACATTTTGTCATTTACAATACTAAATTTTTATTACTCTGAGATTAATATTTTAATTTATGTCTATCACCTTTTTCTTTTATCATGTTCTAAAGGACTTCTTCCATCAAAGGTTAGAAAATGAATTTGCCATTGTTTTCTTACAGCAATCTTATGATATCATTATTTACATAAAGGTTTTAAATAAACCTGAAAAGTTTTTGTTTCTGTTCACTACTTGTCTAACAATCAGATATTTAATATATTATCTTTTACCTACTCTTTTGAAATAACATCTCCATATTATACTAAATTGTCATGTTTTCTCCCTTAGTCTTTCAATTAGTCCATTTACCAAATAAAATATTTGATTTATATTACATTCTCTTAATATTTTAAAGATATTTTTAAAGTTTTCTAATTTAATTTTGTTTATAGATATCAGTATCAATATAATCAACTTAAAAAAATTCTTCCTGCTGTCTTTTATTAAGTTTATATTAAGTTAACAAATTTAGTGAAAAAAGACATTTTGGGAGTAATGTATTTTCTTATTCAAGAATCAGTTTTATCTCACTTATTGTCTTATTTTATGTAGCTGAGTTGACTTTTATATATAGTTCTTATTAAGTGTATTTCTAGGTATTTAATATTTTTGGTTGCTATTGTATATGTAACTTTTCTTTCTTTAAATTTTATAAATAGCTTTTTAAAACAAGTTTAAACATTAACCTTGCCACCAGTAGTTTCACTAAATTCCACAATCCTAATAATTTTCTCATTGATTTCACAAATATTCAAGTATATAATAATATAATAAGTAAATAATCATGATTTTACCACCCCTTTTTACAAGCTCATGCTATATACTTATTTTATTTAAAAATGTTGTATAGAATATTGAATCACTTGTGAGTACCTGAAACTAATATTGCATTGTGTGTTTACTAACTGGAATTTCAATACAAACTTAAAAAATAAAGTAATATGTTAGTAAGTTCATCACTTTAATAAGAATTCTTCTGATATTTACTGTTAAACATAGGTAGCATATTTTTCAAGATCTAGATCATTTACCATGTTATAGAACTTTTCATCTGTTCTCATTTTGTAAGGAATTTGTGTCAGAATTTCCTCAAAGGCTTTTTGGCTGCCATGAACACAGATTATGGTTCTACCTTTGATCTATATTTTAGTTAAATAGACTAACGGCTTTAAAAAAATATATGGAGCTAGTTCTCACTGAATATCTAGAATGAACCAGTTTCTTTTTTGGTACATTATTCTTTAAAGCACTGCTGGGTTATGTTTTCCAATATAATTTTTATGATATTTATACTGGTATACACATTTGAGATTCCTAAATAGTCTCTTTTTAATATGTTTATATACATTTTTACATTATTTTTATCAGTTTTAACTTCCATGTTATACTAAATTTGAAAGACAGCATTGGTATCATCTGCTCCTTAAAAATTTAATCAAATTAATTAATTTTAGGTATATTAAAATATTTATACTATTATTACAGTTTGCTTCTGGTACTCAGTAATGACTTTTCCAATATTCTAGAAAAGGATGCTATGCTATCTGAGTCTTCTGAGACAAACAGACAAAACAAATACCAACAGTTTACAGTAGAAAATGCGAGGGCTAGGCCAAATTTTTTCGATGTACCATTATTCAAATTATTTCTGTTGCTGACATATTTTCTCGACTGCCATTGTATAAGAAAAGTAAAAAAGTTAGAAATGTGAATTTATATAAGTATGTAATCTATTTTTCTATTTTTTTAAACAAGTAATGTAAAAAATCTTCAGGTAACTTTAAATCTAATAAGGAGAGCATAAGAACAAAGTCTAAGGTATCAGATCTCCCTGTGATAAACAAAAACGTCGCTTAGGCAGTTTATGCATGATACTAAATAGGTGGTTGAGGTGGTTTGTTAAGTGATATTCTTGTGTTCACATGCATTAAAAACTACTGATAGTTCCCTCATGATTAAAAGATTTGCTCAAGCAATGAATATTATATTTCTTCTCTTCAAAACTGTGACTTAAATATTTGACAAATAAAATGAATAAATAAGGGGCCAAAGTGCTTCTTGAGAATAACTACTTAAGCACATAAACAACATTATTGTGCATAAAATGCTAAATAATTATTATCACATTATTCAGAAACATGTCATTTATTCTTGGATAGCAACTCAAATTTGATTTATATTTTATATTCCATGGCAAACATTATCTCAAGATAAGTTCCAGCAATATTTTCTAAAATAATATTTGTCAAACAAACATAGTAGATTAATATTAATATAGTATGTGCAAAAAAGAAGCAAACCTCTCAAGTTCAATATCACTTTGTCCTGTCTGAAATGGAATTTAAGTATATGGTATTTTAATATAAAGGCTTGCCAAAGCTTCATGCGTGAAGAATTGACTTAATGTTAAAATAAACATTAGAAAATAGGACTACCATTGCAAAAATGATCAAAAATTAAATAATAAAAATAATTCAGGAAATTAAAAGTATGCAATTTGAGATCTTAAGCCTAAATTTATGTCAATTCCCATATTCTTCTCAGAGCTATAACTATCTTCTAAAAGCTCCTGTAAGATATAGGTGTCTATAGGGACCAAAAGGGAAATATAAGTCTTTGACAGGGGTGCCCTCTCCTAATCCAAGATTTGTCTTGGTCCAAAAAGAGACTTTTATTGAGTAGTATTATCTGAAACTTTTAAGTCTTCCAATATGCTAGATTTAATAAAGACATGAAAATAACACTGTTTTTATTAAAGTTTGAAAGTCAAAACATGAGCTTATGAATAATTAATGACTCACATGGCTGTCATTTGCATGTAGAAATGCACATAATTAAAATAGTAAGTAAGAATGCTATAGGTGGGGATAGACTGCACCTAGCAGAGTTTTATTTTTCTCTTCTTTTTATGAGCAATGTAAATCCCCATTTTATTTCACAGGAACTAAGATCTGCTCCTTTTTTCATCAACTAGTAGCTTGGAAAACCTTGAGTAAACATTTGTTTGAGGTCCAAAATGTATAGCAATGCCACTGATATAAATTCAGTAGTGCCAGTATCTAACCATGTGGCTCTTGACCTAAGAGGATATAGCAGTGAGAAATGGTTAAAACAAAAGCACTGGCACCTTGGAGTAAGGTATCAATGTAAGCAATAAATAGATTATTAACTCAAAGCACTGATACGTTGCTTTAAGGAGACAGTGTACAAGTGAGTAACTTGCTTTTAAAAATGGGAGCATCTTCCAGGTGTCGCTCAGTCCAGGAGATAATAGACATGATAGATGATGGATAGATGGAAGATAGATAGATAGATAGATAGATAGATAAGAGATAGATAAGAGATACATATTGATATAGATATATTGATTTTTGCTTTCTTGAAACTATGGAAACCTAAATACTCTTTTTATAATAATCCTGAGCAAGGGACATTCTAGAGATTCCAGAATATTCAGGCAGGGGATCATATTTCATGAAGTCATATAAAGGCAGTTGTAAATATAAATGCATGACACAATATCATTAGAAATTCTGAGGGACGTGCCTGAGTGGCTCAGTTGGTTAAATGTCTAACTCTTGATTTCAGCTGGGGTTATGATCTCAGGGTTTTTGTGAGATCGAGCCCCAGATCCGGCTCTGTGCTGACAGCATGGAGCTTGCTTGGGATTCTCTCTCTCCCTCTCTCTCTTACATGCCCCCGTGCATGTATGTGCTCTCTCTCAAAACAAACAAACAAACAAACATAAAAAAAGAAACATCACTTCTGAGAAATTTAGAGGAAGATCTGCAATTTGAAGACCAAACTTAGCAGCAGGTAGGTCTATTTAGGTACCAGGAAATGACAGATCTGATGCAAGTTACCGTATATCCCACTAGGATATAGCAGCAGAGATGATTTAGGGTCATGAGGAAATAAAATCACAAAGAAGACAAACATATCTGTATCCAAAAGGAGGCAGTCCCCTGGTTAATTCTGCTCGAGTACTACACAAATAACTTCAAAAAAGGTTAGGTAATGCCACACTTCCTTGGATGAAGTGTGCTTTTTTGTTGTCCCAGCATCTCTGTAAAGACACATTCATCCCCTTTGGCCGTCCAAGTTGTTCAAGGAGAACTCTACCATTTTCCAGGGGCAGGGCTGTGATTCAGCTCCAGCTGAACAACAAAGTCCCTCTCCTAGCCAGAGTGAATTGTTAAGAGTGTATATATGACTCCAGCCCAGCCAGTGAGTCTTATTAGATTTTTTCCTGGAACAATCAGGAACAGACTTTTTCACAGGGATTGTCTGCTGTGAAAAAAATGTATCCCCTAGATATTTTTGGCCATAACATGGGGAAACTTGCTGGAGAAGAGAATTAACACAAAGCAAAACAGACCCAAGGACTGGAACAAATAATCACAGTGCAATTAGTTCAGATTTTGGATTGAGGTTGCCTGAAAGTAACTGGAACTTCCCAGTTATATATACCAATAAATTACTTTGAGTTTATTAGTATTTTTTCTCTCGATTCCTTGAGTTTGATTTCTGTCATTTAAGAGGCAAATATATTGAATAAAACACATTAAAGTAATAATTCATGAAGCCTTCCTGGAATATCCTTGCTAGGCTCTGATCATTTAAATTTTTAGGAAGAGTTTTCTTAAAGACTCCATTTAATATATGTACCAAAGTAAAAGATGCTGTAAAATATGATCCATTCCCGGGTCTCATTGAATATCTGCAGCTAGTAAATTACACTTTAACATGTTCATGTACTTCAATTACCATCAAATAAACTGTATTCTGGACAACAGTTGATTGTGTGTGTTTCAACACACAAAAATGCTGTTCATTTCATTTGCGTTTTTCATTGTAATTATAAGTTTTAATCAAATATTAAGCCAATAAATATTCTATGTAAAAAAGAGTTTGTTTCTATGAAATCTAAACATAAATGCATCAGAAGATCTAACAGTTATGAGTTGCCCAAGAAAATATCCTAATTAGGTAGAGGTAAGAACTTGGAAAAAACAAACAAAAAAACTAATCTTCACAAAATATTTTATTTCTTGTTCCTCTTTAAATGGATTAATATTAGAATTCACGGGTGTATTAAAAAACTGTGCATCCATATTCAAAGAGGCCTTCACCCTCCATCACAACATGGAAAATAGGGAATAGGTGGAATATTTTAAATTAAAATAAAATTCTTAAGCTACCTAAATGTCATTTTACACATTTAATTTTTTTTCAATTATGTTACCAGTTACTAGTTATAACATACCAGCACATCTGTACAGTTTTAGCCTTTTAAAAGTTAATGTGCCTGGTTTTCAATTTAACATTGTATATCTTTACAGTTCTTTTTCAGTTCTTTAATACAGATTTTAAACTCAGTAAGGATGTGTACTGTTTCCGGTGACTCTATAAGAGTTCTGGGTCTTACATATTGCAATGCTTACTGATAGAGATACAATTCCTTTTAATTATACCATTCTTCGCTATGTCTAGTCTCTTGTGTATATATACATGTACACAGAAATAAACATTTTATAAAAGTTTCCATTCTTGAGAATAATATTAATAAAATAATTTTTAAATATTTTATAACATAAAAAGTATAATAATATTAATATTTTTGATATACATATATATTTTAAACTGCAAGTAGTGCTGAGTCATGGATGACTCATTTACAGAGTTCTCCACATGTTAATAATTATTTAGTTAAATCAGGTATCCAAGAAACAAAGAAAACACCTTGTTTTACTTCCATTATTTTTTATTTTATATTTTTCCTCACATTTCCAGCACCTGTTTGTCCTAGTTAAATGCCAATCCAAGAAAAGGCGTATGGTGCTGGGATGTTATATGTAGAAGGGGAAAGGGAGAGAGGGATGGAAGGCCACCACATATGGTTCCACAGGTTATTCACTGTGTAAGGCACCTGGCTGCAGGTGTTAGTGTGGTTGAAACACAGCTCAAGACCCAATCACCAGGCTGTGCATACTGGCACAGAGCTATACCTGCTGAGAGAAAGCTGTGCCTTTTTCCCATTTACACAAAGGTGATATGTAGTCTAGAACAATTTCCTTAGCTACTCCTCACTCTGCCCCATATTTGGATTGTCTTCTATCCTCATTCTGTTTTTCTCCAACAAGCCTAGGACCCAATTATCTTTACTAACTTTATAACCCAAACTTCTTTCAAACTATGGCTTTCTGGGTAATATATTTGAATATAATTCAGGACTGTATATATCCCAAAACTTATAATTTCATTTACGCTATTCTTTGTAAGGCCTAACTGAACACAAAACCAAAACCAAAACCAAAACCAAAACCAAAACCAAACAAAAAAGCAAGGGGAAATATTGTTATCCTCATAACCATATATCTATTTAACCATATTATCTATTTCTCAGTTGTTTATTATAGCAACATAAATTTCTTGAAACATCAGTTGGGTGTATCCTTCGGAAAGAGAGAGCAGGGGAAATTCTATAAACTGCATGTGATCTAACAAGAGCATGGGGACAACAGAGGTCTGGCCAGCAGCAGAAGCAGAGTAGTAAACATAGACATTGATGAAGGAAGGCTAATCCTCAGAGCTCACAAAGGCAAATATGTGAAATGATAGTGACCTGACTGGAGTTAAATAAAAGTTAAACTCCAGATTTTGTTCTGCCTGGAGTCTAACATGCCTACCTCTGCTAATAATAGGCAGATGTGATTTTTCCAAATACCAAAAAAAAAAAAAAAAACTCTTAGAGAAATAATATACTGGGTGGAAGATTTTCCATTATATTTTATAATGAAAATATAATAGAAATAATATAATGAAAAGAAGATTCATTTTCTTCATTTCAATTCTGGATTTCAAATATGACATTTACCAAAAGCCTAACCTTGGAAAAATAAATTTTTGAGCTTTAGTTTCCCTTAATAAAGTTTCTATTTATTTTTTTAAGTTTATTTATTTCTGAGAGAGAGAGAGAATAAGTAGGGGAGGGACAGAAAGAGGGGGAAAGAGAGAATCCCAAACTGACTACACACTGTCAGTATGGAACCTGATGTGGGTCTCGATCTCATGAAGTGTGAGATCATGACCTGAGGCAAAATCAAGAGTCAGATGTTTAATATACATATTTGTAAAGAGGGCCTAGTTGTGTGGAATATCAAATTACCTTTATGACAAAAAAGGTGTAGCAATGTAGTTATAATCTTAATATTAAAAATCAGATTTATAAAGTGATTTGAAGACTCTTTTCTCAAATAAATTGTTAAAGGATGCCTTTAAATGCGAAGCTCCCTGGTAATTATAGAAAACAGCTTAGTTTGTGTAATTCTACATTAGTAAGTTTAGAAATACAAATATCACTTTGTAAGATTCATTAACATCTATGGAGATAAAAGTTTGTGGTATCCCACAAATTTATTACTCTGATACTGTCAATACAGTCTGCTGAAATAATGAAAATACAAATATTATGTGTAAATATGTTTTCATTTTCTGAGATTATCTTAACCCTCCCATACCTGACACATACTATTTCTCATCTGTAAATGTGTAATTCCAGAGAAATTTAGGACATTCAAATTTCACAGCAAAGAAAACAAAACTATAATGACATAGTTTATTTTCTAAGCTATAGTCACCGTTTAAAAGTAGTCGTCACTAAAATGATACATGAGATCTTTAAAAAAGTAGCCATATAGTCAATCTTTGTTATTCAGTAGTTTTAAAAAAAATCCAGTCCTACAAACCTATTACACCATTGTTTTTGTCCTTTTTTTTGTTTTGCAGTATCAAAAAACACTTATTTCCTGTGTTGTTAATTTTAGGCATTCTGACTGGTGTGAGGTGATCTATCATTGTAATTTTGATTTCTATTTCCCTGGTGATGAATGATGTCAAACATTTTTCATATGTCTGTTAGCCATTTGAATGTCTTTTTTGGAAAAATATCTGTTCATGTCTCCTGCCCATTTTTCAACTAGATTATTTCTTTTGAGTTTGATAAGTTATTTATAGATTTTGGATACTAACCCTTTATCAGATATGTTATTTGCAAATATCTTCTCTTATTCAAAAAGTTGCCTTTTAGTTTTGGTGATTGTTTCCTTCGATGTGCAGAAGACTTTTTATCTTGATGAAGTCCCACTAGTTTATTTTTTCTTTTGTTTTCACTGCCTGAGAAGACATAGCTAGCAAGAAGTTGCTATGCCTAATGTCAAAGATGTTGCTGCATATGTTCTCCTCTAGAATTTTGAAGGTTTCAGGTCTCACATTTGGGTCTTTAATCCATTTAGAATTTATTTTTATGTATGGTGTAAGAAAGTGGCCCAGTTTTATTTTTCTTCATTTTTTTTTGTTTTGTAATATCAGAAAACACTTATTTCCTGTGTTGTTAATTTTAGCCATTCTGATTGGTGTGAGGTCATCTATCATTGCAATGTCTGTCTAATTTTCCCAACACCATTTGTTGAAGAGGCAGTCTTTTTTCCTTTGGATTTTCTTTCCTGCTTTGTTGAAGATTAGTTGACCATATAGTTGTGGGTCCATTTCTGGGGTTTCTATTCTGTTCCATTGATCTGTGTGTCTGTTTTGTGCCAGTACCATACTGCCTTGATCACAAGAGCTTTGTAATATAACTTGAAGTGTGGGAATTGTGATGCCTCCAGCTTTGCTTTTCTTTTTCAAGATTGCTTTGGCTATTTGGGATCTTTTGTAGCTCCATACAAATTTTAAGATTGTTTGTTCTAACTCTGTGAAAAGCGCTGGTGGTGTTTTGATAGGGATTGCATTAAATGTGTAGATTGCTTTAGGTAGTATAGACATTTGAACAATATTTGTTCTTCCAATCCATCAGCATGGAATGTTTTTCAATTTTTTTGTGTTTCCTCTTCAATTTCTTTCATCAGTGTTCTGTAGTTTTCGGAGTACTGATCTTTTACCTCTTTGGTTAGCTTTGTTCCTAGGTATCTTATGGTTTTTGGTGTAGTTGCAAAAGGGGTTGATTCCTTGATTTCTTTCTTCTTCTTCATTATTGGTGTATAGAAATGTTACAATTTCTGTACATTGATTTTATATCCTATGACTTACTGAATTTGTGTATCAGTTCTAGCAATATTTTGGTGGAGTCTTTGCATTTTCTATATAGAGCATCATGTCATCTGCAAATAGTGAAAATTTGACTTCTTCCTTGCTGATTTGGATGTCTTTGTTTTCCTTTCCTTTCCTTTCCTTTCCTTTCCTTTCCTTTCCTTTTTTCTTTTCTTTTTCCCTTTTCTTTTTTTCTTTTCTTTTTTCTTTTTTTCCCTTTTCTTTTTTTCTTTTCTTTCTTTTCTCCCTTGTTTCTTTCTCTTTCTTTCTTTCTTTCTTTCTTTCTTTCTTTCTTTCTTTCTTTCCTTTATTTTTTTGTCTGATTGCTGAGTCTAGGACTTCCAGTACTATGTTAAATAACAGTGTGAGAGTGGACATCTTTGTCTTATTCCTGACCATAGAAGCAAAGTTCTCAGTTGAGGACATTAGCTGTGGGTTTTTGGTATACAGCCTTAATCATATTCAGGTATGTTCCCTCTAGTCCTACTTTATTAAGGGTTTTATAACAAATGGATGTTGTACTTTGTCATACGATTTTTCTGCATCTATTGAGAGGCTCATACAGTTCTTATTCTTTCTTTTATTTAAATTTTTTTTAATCTTTATTTTTGAGAAAGAGAGAGAGAGAGAGAGAGAGAGAGAGAGAGAGAGAGTGTGAGCAGGGGGGGAACAGAGAGAGGGAGACACAGAATCCTAAGCAGGCTTCAGGCTCCAAGCTGTCAGCACAGAGCCAGATGCAGGGCTCAAACCCACGAACCGTGAGGTCATGACCTGAGCTGAAGTTAGACGCTTAACTGACTGAGACCCAGGCACCCCTCTTTCTTTTATTAATGTGGTATATCACATTGATTGATTTGTAAATATTGAACCAACCCTGCAGTCCAGGAATAAATCCCACTTGATCATGGTGAATGATTCTTTTAAAGTACTGTTGGATTCAGCTTGCTAGTTTGTTGTTGAGAATTTCTGCTTCCATGTTCATCAGGAATATTGGACTGCAGTACTGTTTTTTAGTGAAGTCTTTGTCTGGTTTTGGAAGAAGAGTAATGCTGGTCTCATAGAATGAGTTTGGAAGTTTTCTTTAATTTCTATTATTTGGAATAGTATGAGAAGAATAGGCATTGAATCTTCTTTAAATGTTTGGTAGAATTCCCCTGGGAAGCCAGCCATCTGACCGTGGACTTGTATTTGTTGGGAGATTTTTGATGACTAATTCAATTTCTTTACTGGATATCAGTCTCTTCAAGTTCCCTATTTCTTCCTGTTCCAGTTTTGTAGTTTATATGTTTCTAAGACTTTTATACATTTCTTTCAGATTGTCCAATTTGTTGACATAAAAATTTTCAAAATATTTTCTTATAACTATTTGTATTTTTTGCGGTGTTGGTGTAATTTCTCCTCTCTCCTTTGTAATTTTATTTATTTGGGTCCATTCTCTTTTCTTTTTAATAAGTCTAGCTTGCAGCTTACCAATTTTATTAATTTTTTTTCAAAGAACCACTCCTGGTTTCATTTATCTATTCTACTGTGTTTTGTTTGCTTCCATATCATTTATTTCAGCTCTACTTTTTATGATTTCCCTTCTGCTTGCTTTTGGCTTTGTTTGTTGTTCTCTTTCTAGTTCCTTCAGATAGAAGGTTAGGTTTTTTATTTGAGACTTTTCTTGCTTCTTGAGGTAGGCCTATACTGTGATATACTTCCCTCTTATGACTGCTTTTGCTGCATCCCAAAGGTTCTGGACCATTGTGTTTTCATTTTCAGTTGTTTCCATGTAATTTTTTATTTCCTCTTTAATTTCATGGTTGACCCATTCATTCTTTAGTAGCATGTTCTTTAATCTCCACGTAGTTGTGGTCTTCCCACATTTTTTTTCTTGTGGTTGAGTTTAAATTTCATGGTTATATGGTCAGAAAAAATGAGAGAGCTAGATATGATCTCAATCTTTTTGTACTTGTTGAGGCCTGATTTGTGACCTAATATGTGATCTATTCTGGATAAATATTCCATGTGCACTTGAAAAGAATGTGTATTCTCCTGCTTTAGGATGAAATGTTCTGAATATTCTGTTAAGTCCATTTAGTCCAGTGTGTCATTCAAAGCCATTGTTTCCCTGTTGATATTCTGTTGATACTCTTCTTAGATGATCTATCCATTAATGTAAAAGGAGTGTTGAAGTCCCCTACTATTATTGTATTATTAACAATGAGTTCCTTTATGTTTGTTATTATTTTCTAATATCTGAGTGTTTCTAATTTGGGTGCATAAATATTTACAATTGTTAGATCATCTTATTGGATAGATCCCTTTATTATGATATAGTGCCCTTCTTCATCTCTTATTACAGTTTTTGGCTTAAATGCAGTTTGTCTGATATAAGTATTGCTATACCAGCTTTCTTTTGATGTCCACAGGCATGATAAATGTTTCTCCAACCCTCACTTCCAATCTGCAGGTGTCTTTAGGTCTAAAATGGGTCTCTTTAGGCAACATATAAAGGTTTTTTTTAATTTTTTTAATCCATTCTGACACCCTGTCTTTTAATTGGAGTGTTTAGTTCTTTTACATTCAGAGTAATTATTGATGGGTATGTATTTATTGCCATTTTATTACTTGTTTTGTCATTTCTGGATATTTTCTCTTTTCCTTTCTAGTGTTTATTGCTCTTGTTATCTTTTCTCACTCAAAGAGTCCCCTTTAATATTTCTTGCAGGGATAGTTTAGTGGTCAAGAACTTCTTTAGTTTTTGTTTGGGAAATTCTTTATTTCTCCTTCTATTCTGAATGATAGCCTGCTGGATAGAATATTCTTGACTGAATATTTTTCCCATTTGGCACATTGAATATTTCATGCCACTCCTTTCTGGCTTGCCAATTTTCTGTGGAGAGATGTGCTGTTAGCCTTATGGGACTTCTCTTCTAAGTTAGGGACTTCTTTTGTCTTACAGCTTTTTAAAAAAATTTTAATGTTTATTTATTATTTGGAGAGAGACAGACAGACTGTGAGTGAAGGAGGGGCAGAGAGAGAGGCAGACACAGGAATCAAAGCAGGCTCCAGGCTCTGAGATGTCAGCACAGAGTCTGACATGGGTCTTGAATTCATGGATCATGAGTACATGACCTGAGCTGAAGTCGGAGGCTTAACCAACTGAGCCACCCAGGTACCCTTTTCATCTTGCTGCTTTTAAGATTTTTTCTTTATCACTATATTTTGTAAATTCAACTATAATATGTCTTATATTGGCCTGTTTTTGTTCATTTTTATGGAGCTCTCTTTGCTTCCTGGATTTGGATGTCTATTTCCTTCCCCAGATTAGGGAAGTTTACAGATATAATTTCCTGAGATAAACTCTCTGCTTCCTTTTATCTCTCTTTTTCTGGAACTCCTATGATACAAATATTATTATGTTTGATAGAATAACTGAATTCCCTAAGTCTACTCTTGTGATCCATAATTTTCTTTCCCTCTTTTGTTCAGCTTCATTATTTTCCATTTTTCTATATTCTATATCACTTATTCTTTCATCTGCTTCTTCCATTCTTGTGATCATTACATCAGTCTGCTTCAAATCTTGGTTATTACATTTTTCATTTCTCTGCACTGCTCTGCAGTAAGGATCTTCCTGATGTCTTCCATGCTTTTCTCAAGCCCAGCTAGTATCCTTATCATTGTTGCTTTAAATTCTGGATCAGGCATATGATTTACACCTGTTTTGATTAGATCTCCAACTATGACCTTTTCTTGTTATTTAATTTGTAATGAATTCCTCCATCTTGGCATTTTGCCTAGGTCTCTGTTTTCTTCTGATTGGTAGAAAAGCCTTTTGTTTCCTGCTCCTGACAGTAATGGCTTTATGAAGAAGAGATCATGTAGTGTCCAGGGCCCAGTGCTTCAGAAAGTGTCTCTACTCTGTGCTGCATACACTCTGCTGCCTTGTTTTGGTTGCTCTTGCCTCAGGTCAGTCATCTGCAGAGGTTCTCCTTGCCTTAAAGGGGCAGTGTGTGGACCTTGGCCAGAGTAAGGCATGTTTTAACTAGATGTGCTCTGGTCTTCTTGTTAAAAGAGACCTGATGCTAATTCTACTAAAATGAAGCTTTATAGAATTCTATGTATGGTCAGTAGACATGGTGCATGCAAAAGTTTGTGCTGTTTTTTTTTCTGGGGAAGGGGCCCACTGCACTGGTCCTTAGGCACACCTGCCAGAGAAAAGCAGTACCCTGAAGCACAGAGGGGCAGACCTTGGTGTAAGAAGGTTATTCAGCCAGTGTTAGCATGGTACTATTTACTGAAGTTGGTTTAGGCTGAGGGGCAAGGGAAGGAAATGGCACCAGCTAGTTAGTTTCCTAACTAGGGAGAGAGGAATCCATGCTTGTTGTTGTCAAGGAAGCACTTTCAGAAGAGAGAATAATTTCCCCTCATGCATCCCAGGCATTTTTTAGATTTCTGTTTTCACACTGTATGTCTCTGGGTTGTTTGCCAACCTGGAGCAGCACAGTGCACCTTAAGCTCTATCCTGGCCAAGCCTGCTGACTTTTAAAACCCCAAATTTCAGGGACCTTGTATGGTGGGGACCTGCTCTGTTCCTCTGGGAAAGGGTCTCACTGCACTGGGACTGATGCAGGTTTAACCCAGAAAGGCAGTCATGCCAGAGCACAAGGAAGGGGATTTGGAGCAAAGCAGACTAAACAGTCAGTGACCAGGTTAGCTGCCCTCAGCAGATGTTTTTGTGCCTATGCTGTGTAGTGGGAGAGGGATATGGTGCCCACCAGTTATTTTTCCTTGGAGAGTCAATGCCACATCTCACAGATGTGCTCCAATAAGTATGAACAATCTCTCCCCATGTACCTTAGGTGGGATCCTCAGATCACCCAGTCTGCCCCAGGGTTGCTTGCGGGCCTTCTCTCCAGGTGTAGGGCAGTGCCCTCAGGTCTCTATCCCAGCCAAGCCCAATGACCTCTAAAACTCCAGCTTTTGAGCTCCACTGATTGCAAAAACTTATGAAAATCATCCCCTCTCAGTTTCCCAGACAATAGCTTTGTGGAAGTGTTCTCCTTGTGTGTATCCCTGTGCACTCCACTCTCTCTTGGCTTTCTCTCTGTGACCAGGGCTGCCGCTCCTCTGCAGCACCTGCAGTCCATTTCTCCCCCAAATTACATTTCCATACTTCCCACCTTCCTCAATGTGACTCCTTCTCTCCCTCTAGTTGTACAGTTTGTTCTATCAGTCCTCAGGTCAATTTCTTGGTATTCAGAATGATTTGATGGTTAGCTTAAGGCCATGTTTGAGGTATAAGGTAAGCCTAGGGTCCTCCTACTACACAGCCATCTTAACTCCCTCCTCCAATTAATATTTCAACAGAGAGTCATTCCTGCTTCTTTATTTCATCTTATTAGACATACTCAAGATCTCATTATACACCAAAGGAACTCTTTGGTCTAATGCATGCTCTTTGCCTGGACAGATCTTTAGGGGAAATTTCATTTGTTTTCATACATTAATGAACGGGGCCTTAGAGTTTAGAAGCAAGTAAAATAACCTCTTTTCTATTTTCGCTCTCTCTCTCCTCCCCCCTTAAAATCTATAATACATCAAATATTAATTACCTAACTACTTGAATTATTCTGGGTCTGTCTTTGTCATCTTATCTCTCCAAATGTGAAAGAACCTTCCAAAAATCATATTATCTTCAAAGCTGATGAAAATTGTCAAACCCAAGATGGTAAGGGCTTCTATCAATGCATCTGCCAGTGGGAGAATGATTTGGTGCATCACAGAATCCAATAAAAATAGCTTCTTTATTCAGTAGATTCCTTTGGATTTGTATAAAGCAAATAATAATAATTATTTATTTATATAATTATAAAAATAAATATATTATGGAATATCTTCAAAATACAGAAAAGTAGAAAAAAGCAATCAATACTATCAAGAAACAAAAATTATTAACAATTCATAAATAATAGTTACAGTACATTACAATATTTAGCATTTAAAGTCCTACTCTGAAATTTTTAGATACTACTTTTATTAAGGTGAATGGTATTTATAATTAACATCTCTATGAATTTGAATGTCCATATACTTGGTATGCTTAGAAAAAAAGTTATGTCCTATATTTGGTTTGTAAAATGTGAGGAAATGGAATTGTGTCATTTTAATTTTTTTTGGTGGAGGAAAATGCAACTTTACTTCTAAATGTCAAGAGATAGAATGCCAAAATTCAATTACCTTAATAAGGGACATTATAATTTTTTTTAATGTTTATTTATTCTTGAGACAGAGACAGAGCATGAACAGCAGAGGGTCAGGGAGAGAGGGAGACACAGAATCTGAAACAGGCTCCAGGCTCTGAGCTGTCAGCACAGAGCCCGACGTGGGGCTCAAACCTCTGAACTGTGAGATCATGACCTGAGCCGAAGTCGGATGCCTAACCAACTAAGCCACCCAAGTGCCCCAGGGACATTATAATTTTTATAATGATAAAATAAAAGAGACAATGGTCATATGTGGGAAGTAGAAAGTTCTATAAAGAGCTTCAGCATTGCCTGGGTTGCTCATGAAAAGTTCTGTTTACTCATAAGAAAGTTGAATAGATGAGTGTTCTATTATTAAAATATATTTAATTATATCCTGTTTCCAAGGGATTTGAATTAATTAAATAAATGCTTAATTTATCTTAATTTAATTTCTATCTATCAGCAGGATAATTATTTAAATCAGTAGCAATTTTTTACTTTACATAATTGTTTAAAATATTGTTCACCTTTATCATACTGTTATCACAATTAGAGGGGTAAATTTAAAGTGAAAAATGAAAATACCTACTTCCTACAAAGCATATTTGGATGTATTCTATGGATATTAGTATATCTTTGTCAAATTGCAAGATCAATTGAGAACAAAATCAATGGTTTTATAGTGCATAGTTATATTAGTTTCCTGCAGATACTGTAATAAATTGTCACAAACTAGGTGGCTTAAACCTGTGAAGTTTAGGGACACCTGGGTGGCTTAGTCAGCTAAGCGTCTGACTCTTGATTTGCTCAGGTCATGATCTCACAATCATAGGTTTCTGTCTAGCATCAGGCTCTGTGCCGAGTGTGGAGACTGCTTGGGAGTCTCTCTCTCCCTCTCTTTCTGCCCCTCTTGCCCTCTCTCTCTCTCAAAATAAATAACCATTAAAAAAATCTTAAAAAAGCCTGTGAAGTTTATTTATTGGTAGTTCTGGAGGCCAGGTTTCTGAAATCAATGTGTCAACAGTGTCCTTCCCCCTCCAAAGAATCACTAAGAGTGGGCTAGAGGGAAATCTTTTCCCTCTGTTAGCCTCTTGTGGTTGCTGGCCTTAGTGTTCTAGCCTGCTAGCTCATCACTCCAATCTATTCATATCACCTTCTCTTCTGCTTGTGTTTCAATTAAATTCCCCTTGCATTCTTCTTTTAAAGATACATAGAAGGCAGACAGGACCCACCTGGATAATCCAGGATAAGGTCTTCTTCTCAACAGCCTTAAGGTTACACATCTTTTGCCATGTAAAGTAATATTCACACGTTCTAGGATTAGGAAGTGAATATATCTTTGGGGAGTCATTTCTTCTGCCTATTACAATAATAAAAGGTGTAATTTAACTACAATATTTAATTTTGTATTTATCAAACTGTTCAAATTCTTGAAATTTTTCATATGTGAGTATCATGTTTACCAAATAAGAACTTCCTCAAACTGATCTTTTCAAACAAGAAATATGTTTAGGTCTTAATAGCAATGCATTTTATTTTCTATTGGCAAAATTTTCAGAATTTTGCATCCAGACTCTAATACTTAAGACTTAGCGGGGAATTTTTAAGTTTATTTATTTATTTTGTGGAAGAGAGAGGGTGGGGAGGGAGAGAGAAAGAGGGAGAGAGAATCCTAAGCAGTCTCTGTGCTGTCAGAGCAGAGCATGACAACGACAGTCTATCTTACCAACTGTGAGATCATGACCTGAGGTGAAATCAAGAGTTGGAGGCTTTGACTAAGCCACCCGGGCACCCTAAAGCTTAGTTTTAAAGATCTCATGTACATGCATCCAGATCCACATGTTTTATACATGGGCAAATAATTAATTATTTAGTAAAACAAAATTTCACAATGAAAATTAACAGAAACATTATATTTAATGATATTTCTATCCACAATATTTCTGAAGTAATTTTTGAAAGCTCTTATGATAACATTAGAAGCTGTTTTCACAGAATGTTAAAATTACTGAATTTTATCTAGCAGTTACACATTTCTGTCATGAATTATTACTCTAGCAAAAAGATGTACTACCAAATCATGAGGAAACAGTTTTTGTTTTTTGTTGTCTTTTTAAAAAAAATCAGCTGTTTCATGGGAGAAAGTTAAAATTTCTTGAGTCACAATGGAAACTGTAATATAGAAAGATCCAAGTAGAAATATTGGAACATACTTGAATTATCTTCACAAATATGTTTAGAAAATAAAGTAATAAAAACACACATAATTTGAGTTTGTACCTAAAGATAGTCAATAGCACCATAAATCCTTTAATATAAATAAAAATTAATATGAAGCTGAAAAAACAAGCTGTGATCAGGCCCTTCAGCACTCTTGGGAACATTTGCAGATGGAAACAACTAGAGGGCCTGGGTTTTAATGACCAAAACAAAAGGGAAGAAAAAAATGTGTTCTCTTACTAGTTAGGGAATAAGAACACACATGCTACATAATAAAAACATAAATTACAAATATCTGTCAATGAAAACATGAGTTACAAATATCTGTCCATAGCCAAACAAGTCACTGAGAAAGATATGTGTAGCTTGGGCTCTGAGTAGGACAAAAGCAAGCCTCTCACAAACATTTATAAATAGTGGCTTGCACTCACAAAAGACTTAGGAATGGGGATGGGGTGGTCTATATTTAAATATCTCTGGGAAATACTAGGAATGTTTTATTCTAACTTGGAGGTAGTGGGTGAGAGCACAGGCCCATTTAAATTTATGTTTGAGAATCCTACCCAGTGTTTTTAATATGACATACCCAGATACACATACATCATACCCAGACATACCCAGATACACATACATCAGTGCAGCAACAAACTACTCTGTTTGAAATTAAAAACAAAAGAAAGCATTTCATACAAGCACAGATTGCCAAGGGTACTAAAGAATAGAGAAAATGTATTTGAAAAGATCTATTCTATACGATACCCTGAATAATCAAAATGCTTCCACATTAATTTCTTTCTATTATTAGTATCACTGATGCCTTTTATCTCTTTGCCTCTGCACTAGCAAAATAGACTTTTGTTTTCCACTGCTTCTCTCCTTTCAACAATCATTCAATATTGCTTAGTCTGATTCATTCTTCTAAAACTTTTACCTCCTTAGGTAGCTTTTACTATTCAAAAACCTTTAATGACACCAAGTTAGCTATAAAATAAAATACAAGACATGAATATGGAATTTAAAATACATCAGACTATTTATAGTTGTTACTAGGATCACAATGATCACAAAGAAGCACTTTAACTCAGTTGGGCTGTTTGACCCACTCTGCTAAATCATCTGCAAGGCATATATTGGCTCATGTTAATTTTCCCTTCTTTCCTAGAATTATCACTCCTACCCACTGTCCAATCATAACCAAAAAATCCTTTCTTCCATTTAACTTCTACTATATCTGTTGGAAAATAGTCACTTAACAATTATCATGGTAAATAATATATATGTCCAGAGATACTGATAATTATTCTATGCAAGATATTTGTGATCCATCTAATTACCTTAAAATTACAGTCTTTTATTTTTTCTAATTATTAAATCTCATACAATCAAATCTAAAGTCAAACTATCCTACATTGTAATAAATGCATTGTACCTACTCAATATTTAATTTTATGTAATTTTAGAATGCATTTCTTTTTAACTCGACAAAAAGCAATTAATACAGTGATTTCTACATAGTAGATATTCAATAAAAATATGAATTGATTAAAGCAAAATGAAGAATTTCTAAAAAAGCATTTATTTACAAAAGAGATAAACTGATGGAATGGATGAGACTAAAGGACTATTTTTGGTTCCTAAGTACAGAACACAGAGTCCTTCTAACTAGATTTAAATAAAAGGAGGATTATTAGAAGGTATTAAGAAGGTGCAGGAGGACCATGAAACCAGGTTTCAATACTACCAAAAAAAAAAAATCAGCCAGTGGAAAGGCCCACCCACAATATAGAGCTCTTCTAAAGGAAACCTCTCTCTCCTAGGCATCACTTGTAATGCTAGAGGCAAAATCAGAACCACCACCCTCATCACCATGCCTATAAAAAGACCTGCTCCATGACTTCTTGCAAATATTATACAACTGTATTCATTCGACATAAGACAGGCCATAGTCAAAATTAAATATTTTTTAAAAGATTCTAGGAGATGTAGTCTTTAGCTTTTCTAGATTCTACAGTAGAGAAAGGCAGGTAAAAAGTGCTTGAAAGTGGCACTAATCAATATAATCTGCAGTGCCTATCATACTAAGAAAATGTTTCTTATAGCAATATTTATTTAAAAAAAGTGTATACAATGACAAATACAGAAAGAATTGACTAGTATTTACTAAAACCTATTAAAAGTATTTTATTAAAAGTATTTACTAAAACCTATTTATAGCAATTCTATTTACCAAGTACATCGTGCCAAGCTATCAAGAAAAATGTCAAGAGAATGAGAAGACAAGCCAAAGATTGGGAGAAAATATTTTCAAAAGACATTTATAATAATGCACTGTTATCCAAAATATACAAATAACTCTGAACAATAACAAAAAAAATCTGATTAATAAAACAGGCCAAAGACCTTAACAGATACCTCATAAAAGAAGATGCCTAGATTAGAAATAAGCACATGAACATATGCTTCACTCAAATGTTATCAAGGAAATGCACATAAAACAACAATGAAATACCACTACAAATCTACTTGAAAGGCCGAATTCCAGAACACTGACAATATCAAATGCTGATGCTGATGTGGAGTCACAAAATCTCATTGCTGATGGAAATGCAAAAGAGTGCACCCATTTTAGAAGACAGTTTGGCAATTTCTTACAAAACTAAACATATTCTTCTTAATATATTATCCAGGAATTGTGCTCCTTGACATATATCTAAAAGAGTTGAAAAGTTATGTCCATACAAAAACCTGCATACCGATGTTTATAACAGCTTCATTTAAATGGCAAAACTTGGAAGCAACAAAGACGTCTTTCACTAGGTGGAGGGATAAATACACTGTGGTATATCCAGGTAATATAATATTATTGAGTATTAAAAAGAAATGAGCTATCAAACAATGAAAAGAAATGGAGAAACATTAAATATATATTATTGAGTGAAAGAGACCATTCTAAAAAGGTTACATACTGTACAATTCCAATTTTCTGAGACATTGGAAATGGGAAAACCATTTAAAAAACTACACAGCAAAAAGATGTAGTTGCCAGTGGTTAGGGAGCATGGAGGAATGGATGTGTGGAATGCAGATAATTTGGGGGGCAATGAAACTACTCTATATGATACTATGATGGTGGATAAATGTCATTATACATTCACCCAACCCAGAGAATGTCCAACACCAGGAGTGAAATGTAAAGTAAACTATGGGCTTTGGTTTATGATGTTTCAATGATAATGATGGTTTACTGTAGATTCATTAATTGTAACAATGTAACAGTTTCATGAAGTATGTTAAGGGTGGAGAATTCCAGGAGGAGGAGTCAACATGGTGGAGAAGTAAGGGGACCCAAAATTGTCTTGTTAAACATTATCTCAAACACAGCACTATTGAGGCCAGGAGGCTTGGAATTCCATGAATCCAGGCTATAGAGTGACAAAAACATCTCCAGTGCCCCATGACAACAACTTGATGGGCCATAGGGGCATGATTGTGAATTGGGAGAGATAAAACCGGTGGCATAGGCGTGGAGGTCAGGGATCTCCTGTGGACAGACAAAAGGAAGAGAAAGAGAGGCTGTGGAAGTATAGGATTGTATTTGGACAAGAGAAAAACCATGGACTGGGAAAGGGAAAAAATGGAGAAAGAACCAATTTCTAGAGGCTGTGGAAGTATAGGATTGTATTTGGACAAGAGAAAAACCATGGACTGGGAAAGGGAAAAAATGGAGAAAGAACCAATTTCTAACTTAATCCAGGGTTGTGGGGTTTTCTCCAGACTGGGTCCTGCCTTCTGTACATAAACCTGGGGTTGGTGGGGCGGGGGTAGCCAGCCCTGGGCTCGGTAGCAAGCTCAGAGGTGCAGTATGAGAGAGTAGTCCCCTCCCTTGAGTGCTGTGGGAAAGTATATAGCTGCTCCAAGGACAAAATACCCTGCAGGCACCTGCCAGCCAGAGGCCCTTTGTCTGCTTGCAGGGTGGAGTGGCACTACCCCAGAACCAGGGTGCACAGAGCAGGATCTTCTAAGACACTGGGGTTTGGGTACGAGCCCAGCACCAGGGAGGCAAGGGAGACTATGGAAAAGGACAAACGAGCTGATCATGCCCTTGCAGCACTGTGATAATGGCCTTAACAGAGTGGTGTGAGACACCCAGTCTAGGGAGGAGAGACTGGGGTGTCACCATTTTTCTCCCCATCACCAACAAGGTCACTTTTTAATATAGTAGTGCTTGCAGGTGCAGGACTATAGCTACATGACAAGCTATAAAAATGAATGAATGAATGAATGAATGAATGAATGAATAGATAGATAGATAAATAAATAAATGACAGAAAACTAGCCAAAATGTTGAAACGGAAGAATTCTCCTCAAAAGAAATTCCAGGAAGAAATGACAGCTAGAGAATTGCTCAAAATAGATATAAACAATATATCTGATTAAGAATTTAGAATAAGAGTCAAAAGATTAATAGCTTGGCTTGAAAAAAGCAGGGAACAGACAGTGGGTCCACACTGGAGGCAGGACCTGCCTATACCAAACCATGCTGATAACTGTGCATCTACAGGAGCAAGACTGACACTGACCAGACCAGACAGCCCCTCTTCCAGACAAGCACAGCCACCGGTTCCAAGGCACCATCAGATATCAGTCCAATGGTTTTGTATTTTCTGATTTGATTCTTGGTCAAGAATATATTTGTTTTTCTTTCTTTTCTTCCTGTTATTTCTTCCCTTCTCTATTCTGTTTTTTGTTTGTTTAAGCAGACATTTTTAATGTATTATTTTTATATCTCTTCTTTATCTCCTTCTTCTTTATTTTCCTCTCTGTCACTCTGGTTTAAGCCATATAGTTTCTCTGATTCTCTGCCTGGTCAATTTTTTTTCTTTTCTTTTTCCCCACCCCTGTTATTTCTCTCTTTGGCTTCTTCCACCATCCCCCACTTTTTAAACTTTTTCCAGGACTACCTAAATGAACAAATCAAAGCACTACTGGTAGAAGGTCCAAACCACCACTACAAGTAGGAAGATAAAACAACCAGAGTCACAACAACAGAGATCACACAACACACTCCAAAAACACTTCCTGAAGGGCCAGGCCATGGACATGTATGACCTCTTTTTAATATAGTAGTGCTCACATGTGCAGAACATGTGACAAGCTATTAAAACACATAAAGGACAGAAAACTAGCCAAAATGATGAAACGGAAGAATTCTCCTCAAAAGAAATTCCAGGAAGAAATGACAGCTAGAGAATTGCTCATAACAGATATAAACAATATATCTGATCAAAAATTTAGAATAAGAGTCATAAGATTAATAGCTTGGCTTGAAAATAGCATAGAAGACAGCAGAGAATCTATTGCTGCAGAGATCAGGGAACTAGGAAATAGTCATGATAAATTAAGAAATGCTGTAAATGAGGTGCAAAATAAACTAGATGCAGTGACAGAAAGGATAGGGGAAGCAGAGAGGAGAATAAGTGAAATAGAAGATAAAATTAGAAAATGATGAAGCTGAGAAAAAGAGATATAAGAAAATACTAGATCACAAGGGGAGAATCAGAGAACTAAGTGATTCAATGACACATAATAATATCTGTATCACAGGAATTACAGAAGAATAAAATAGAGAGAAAGGGGCAAAAGGTTTACTTGAACAAATTATAGCTGAGAACTGCCCTAATGTTGGGAAGGAGGCAGACATCCAAATCCAAGATGCATAGAGAACTTCCCTCATATTTAACAAGAATAGGTTTTCTTCACAACATATCATAGTGAAACTGGCAAAATATAAAAATAGAGAATTCTGAAAGCAGCTAGGAACAAACAGGTCTTAACCTACAAGGGTAGGCACATAAGGGTATTAGCAGACCCATCCATGAAAGTCGGCAGACCAGAAGGGAGTAGCAAGAAATATTCAGTGTGCTTAATAGGAAAAATATGCAGCCAAGAATCCTTTATCCAGCAAGGCTGTCATTTAGAATAGAAGGAGAAATAAAGGATTTCCCAGACAAAGAAAAACTGAGGGAGTTCATAACCATTAAACCAGCAATGCAAGAGATCTTAAGGGGGACTCTATAAGTGGAATACTGCAAACACTACAAAGAACCAGAGACAGCACCACAAGCATGAAATCTACAGATAGCACAATGACACTAAATCCATATCTTTCAATAATAACTCTGAGTGTAAATGGACTAAATGCCCCAATCAAAAGACATAGGGTATCAGAATGGATAAAAAAATAATAAGATCTATCTATATGCTGTCGACAAAAGACTCATTTTAGACATAAGGGCATCTTCAGATTGAAAGTGAGAGGATGGAGAACTATCTACCATGCTACTGCAAGTCAAAAGAAAGCTGGAATAGCCATACATATATCAGACAAACTAGATTTTAAACTAAAGTCTGTAACAAGAGATGAAGAAGGACACCGCATCATAATTAAGGGGTCTATCCATCAAGAAGAGCGACCAATTGTAAATGTTTATGCCCCCAATTGGGAGATACCCAAATATATAAATCAATTAATCACAAACATAACCAATCTTATTGATAAGAATACGGTAATTGCAGGGGGACTTTAATACTCCATTTACAACAGTGAACAGATTATCTAGGCAGAAAATCAATAAAGAAACAATCACCTTGAATGATACACTGGAACAGATGGACTTGACAGATATATTCAGAACTATTCATACAAAAGCACCAGAATACACACTCTTCTCCAGTGCACATGGAACATTCCCCAAGACACATCACGTACTGGGTCACAAAACCCTCAATAAATACAAAAGAATTTAGATCATACAATGCATATTTTCAGATCACAACACTATGAAACTTCAGAAAAGCCTCCAATAGCATGGAGGTTAGAGAAAATACTACTAAAGAATGAATGTGTCAACCAGGCAATTAAAACAGAAATGTAAAAAATATATGGAAGCAGATGAAAATGAAAACACAATAGTCCAAACTCTTTGGGATGCAACAAAGGAAGTCCTAAGAGGAACATACATTGAAACCAGGCCTATGCAAAAACAAACTAACTAACTAACAAAAATCCCAAATATAAAACCTAACTGCACACTTTAGGAACTAGAAACAGAACAGCAAAGAAACCCCAAAGCCAGCAGAAGAAGAAATAAAGATTAGAGCAGAAATAAATAATACAGAAAAAAAACCATATTAGAACAGATCAATGGATCTAAGAGCTGTTTTTTTTAAGAAAAATAACAAAACTGATAAACCCCAACCCCCTAGCCAGACTTCTCAAAAAGAAGAGAGAACCCAAATAGATAAAATCATGAATGAAAGAGGAAAGAAAGATAACAACACCACAGAAATACAAACAATTATTAGAGAATACTATGAAAAATTATATGCCCACAAAATGGACAACCTGGAAGAAATGAACAAATTCAGACACCCACACACTACCAAAACTCAAACGGGAAGAAATAGAAAATTTGAACAGACCCATAACCAGCAAAGAAATTGAATCAGTTATCAAAAGTCTTCCAACAAATAAGAGTCCTGGGCCAGATGGCTTCCCAGGGGAATTCTAACATATATTTAAAGTAGAGTTAATACCTTTCCTTCCCAAGTTGTCCAAAAAAACAGATCAGAAGGAAAGTTTCTGGACTCATTCTATGAAGCCAGTATTAGCTTGATTCCCAAACCAGATAGAGACCCCACTAAAAAGGAGAATTACAGGCCAATATCCCTGATGAACATGGATGCAAAAATTCTCAACAAGATACTAGCAAATAGAATTCAACAACATATTAAAATAATTATGTACCATGATCAAGTGGGATTCATTCCTGGGCTGCAGGGCTGGTTCAATATTCACAAATCAATCAATGTGATGCATCACATTAATAGAAGAAAGGATGAGAACCACATGATCCTGTCAATCGATGCAGAAAAAGCATTTGACAAAATACAGCATCCTTTCTTAATATAAACCCTCAAGAAAATCAGTATAGAAGGAACATACCTTAACATCATAAAAGCCATATGTGAAAAGCCTACAGCTAATATTATCCTTAATGGGAAAAAACTGAAAGATTTCCCCCTGAGTTCAGGAACACTACAGGAATGTCCACTCTCACCACTATTGTTTAACATAGTGTTAGAAGTCCTAGCCTCAGCAATCAGACAACAAAATGAAATAAAAGGCATCCAAATTGGCAAAGAAGAATTTAAACTTTCATTTTTCATAGATGATATGATACTCTATGTGGAAAACCTGACAGACTCCACAAAAAGGCTGCCAGAACTGATATATGAATTCAGCAAAGTCGCGGGATACAAAATCAATGTACAGAAATCTGTTGCATTTCTATACACCAATAATGAATCAACAGAAAGACAAATAAAGAAACTGATACCATTCACAATTGCACCAAGAACCATAAAATACCTAGGAATAAACCTAACCACAGATGTAAAAGATCTGTGTGGTGAAAATTATAGAAAACTTATGAAAGAAATTAAAGAAGACAGAAAGAAATGGAAAAACATTCCATGCTCATGGATTGGAGGAAAAAATATTGTTAAAATGTCAATACTACCCAAAACAATCTACACATTCAATGCAATCCCAATCAAAATTGTACCAGCATTCTTCTCAAAGCTAGAACAAGCAATCCTAAAATTTGTATGGAACCACAAAAGACCCCAAATAGCCAAAGTAATATTGAAGAAGAAAACCAAAGTGGGAGGCATCACAATCCCAGACTTTAGCCTCTACTACTAAGCTATAATCAAGACGGTAGGGTATTGGCACAGAAACAGATACATAGACCAACGGAATAGAATAGAGACCCCAGAATGAGACCCACAAATGTATGGCCAACTAATCTTTGACAAGGCAGGGAAGAGTATCCAATAGAAAAAAGACAGTCTCTTTAGCAAGTGGTGTTGGGAGAACTGGACAGCATCATGCAGAAGAATGAAACTGGATCACTTTCTTACACCATACACAAAAATAAACTCAAAATTGATAAAAGACCTAAATGTGAGACAGGAAACCATCAAAACCATAGAGGAGAAAACAGGCAACAACCTTTTGACCTCAGTTGCAGCAACTTCTTACTTGACATGTCTCTGAAAGCAAGGGAAATAAAAGCAAAAATAACCTACTGAGACTTCACCAAGATAAAAAGCTTCTGCACTGCAAAGGAAACAATAAACAAAACTAAAAGGCAACCTACAGAATGGGAGAAGTTATTTGTAAATGACATACCAGATAAAGGGTTGGTATACAAATCTATAAAGAACTTATCAAACTCAACACATGAAAAACAAATAATCCAGTGAAAAAATGGGCAGAAGACATGAATAGACACTTTTCCAAAAAGACCTCCAGATTGCCAACAGACACATGATGAGTTCAACATCACTCATCATCAGAGAAATACAAATCAAAATCACATTGAGATATGACCTCACACCGGTCAGAGTGGCTAAAATTAACAACAGGAAACATTGTTGGGGACAATGTGGAGAAACAGGAACCCTCTTGCACTGTTGGTGTGAATGAAAACTGGTACAGCTGCTCTGGAAAACAGTGTGGAGGTTCCTCAAAAAATGAAAAATAGAAATGCCCTACGACCCAGCAGTAGCACTGCTAGGAATTTACCCAAGGGATACAGGAGTGCTGATGCATAGGGGTACATGTACTCCAATGTTCATAGTAGCGCTTTCAATAATAGCCAAATTATGGAAAAAGCCTAAATGTCCATCAGCTGATGAATGGATAAAGAAGACGTGGTTTATATATACAATGGCATACTACTTGGCAATGAGAAAAAATAAAATCTTGCCATTTGCAACAATGTGGATGGAACTGCAGGGTATTATGCTAAGTGAAATAAGTCAGGCAGAGAAAGACAGATACCATACGTTTTTACTCATATGTGGATCCTGAGAAACTTAACAGAAGACCATAGGGGAGGGGAAGGGGGAAAAAAGTTACAGAGAGGGAAGGAGGCAAACCATAAGAGACTCTTAAATACAGAGAACAAACTGAGGGTTGATGGTGGGGGTGTTGCAGGGAAGAGGGGAAAATGGGTGATGGGCATTAAGGAGGGCACTTGTTGGGATGAGCAGTGGGTGTTTTATGAAAGCGATGAAACATGGGAATCTACTTCTGAAGCCAAGAGCACACTGTATACACTGTATGTTAGCTAACTTGACAGTAAATTATATTAAAAATAAAATCATGGTAGCCATTCTCAAAAGGCAAAAAAAAAAAGTGGGAAATGCTATGTAAGACTGGGGATAGGGGGTATATGTGAAATATCTGTACCTTCGGCTCACTTTTGCTGAGATCCTATAAGTGCTCTAAACTGTAAAGTCTATTAAGAAAACATTAAGTGAATTAATATATTACATTAGAAAATATCTACCTAATGCAAAAAATAGCCATAAAAAAGGAATGGAAGAAAAAAAACCATCAGGATCAATAGCACTTCTAAGCACCAACTTTTTTCTGGGATGCTCAAAAGTGTGCACTGGGGCTGAGAATATAAAACCCCACAGAATGATCTGTAAGATACTGAAGCCAAAAACTTATTGGAACTCAGAGCCCAGAACTTTACCTTTTTATTAGGTAGAATTTCAAAGTATATATCCTGTGTCTGAAGCTCTCCGCTTTTGGTTTGTGAAGACTAGATATCGTTTTTACTATTAGTATAATGGCATATTTTATCTTTCAGAACTAAGTTGACTACCACTTTTTTTTAAGTATCTCTAGTTATTGTTTGCTATGTCAAATTTTGCCTGGAAAAGACAGAGCATACTGATATAGGTAGGATAACAATAAAATATACATAAATAGTTGATTGATGCCAACTTAATTTACTATTTTTTATTCTACACAATAACCACAGAAACTGGCTGATTAGTGAAATACGCTGGTTCTTATTTTTTCAGCCAGTCATACTTTGAAAAAAATAACACCTGTGAAGACTTTAATTGGTGTGATAGGAACTGGATATGCCCAAATTACAAGCAACATTGTACACATCTATTACAGTCAGGATCCATTGGCATGTGAAGCTTAAGTAAGAAGACTGAGGAAGTTAACAAAGGAAATTGAGCCAGAAATACACTTCACTTATTTCATAGATTGCTAAAGATTAATCCTAAATTCTATCACTCTTTTGAATAATTAAATCTCTCTGAAACTTCATCCAATATATATTCCTAAAAGATCAAAATACACATAATTATGCTTTGGAAATCATACTGGTGCTAATTTTAAACCTAGATAATAAAAGTATAATTTGAGCAACAGTCTCTACATTTTCTGATAAAAATTCAAAATCTTGAGGAAAGTCGAGAAGTATTACATCTAATGCTTCTCTTTGATATATCAAGTTTGTCACTACCATAAAAGAAAATTTGATTAGGTTGACAGAACTTATTCTTCACCTAGGTATGTTTATTTATAAGAACCACAGTATTTCAGGGCTGAAACGGGCTTTGAAGATCATTTATTGTTATTGTCATTCTTCTCTAAGGAGGACAAATGATTTTTAAAACTGTATAAATGTAAGCACCACATATTTGTATTTAGGAATCAGTGGCAAAATAATGCTACTTTTGACTTATTCAATATAATCACAGACTGTCCAATGCAATAGATAGATTCCACCATTATTCTTATTTTTTTCTCTTTTTTGTTTGCTTTATTTTTTTAAATATTTATTTTTGAGAGAGACAGAGACAGAGCATGAGCAGGGGAGGGACAGAGAGAGAGGGAGACACAGAATCCAAAGCAGGCTCCAGGCTCTGAGCTATGAGCACAGAGCCCAACGCAGGGCTCAAACTCATGAGCCATGAGGTCGTGACCCGAGCCAAAGTCAGATGCTTAACCAACTGAGACACCCAGGCACCCCTCCACCACTATTTTTAAAGACCTTTACTAAAAAGAAGTTGAAACCAGCATTAGTCTAAAAAATTGCATCAAGTCAGTACCTCCTTAACATTCTGATGCTAAGTTTAAATATCTTAGGTTGATATTTTAGACTGAGACACATATTAGTCATCATTAGTAATCAAATGAATTAAAAGCTCATAATTATTCCCCATATACACCTAAAAATATTAATGTACTCACATATAGACAAGACTGAAGTATTATTTTTTATACAAAATAGTCTTGGGATTGAGGCATGGACCAAAATGTGATATTTCTGATACCAAAGGAGGAACTCATGATAAATCAAAACATTCATATTAAAGAATATATATTTCTATTCAATAAAATATGCTGAATTTATAAATGTTCAATACTTTTTTTTCCCAAGTCAGTTTACTACTTGCTTTTTTATATATACTGTTGGCCAAAAATGGCATTAATAACTCATTAGAAAAAATGTTTCATGAACAAAAATACATCAAAAATTCAATTTTTACAAGCATGATAAAATATGTGTTTGGCTAAATATGGGTTAAACATTGTATTTCAAAACTGTGATAAATAAAAACATAAAAAAAAAAGCACAGGAAAGAAATTTGGAACAAATTTAGTAAAGAGTTATAATCTCACTAAATTATTTTGTTTAATGTTTATTTTTGAAAGGGAGAAAGGGAGAGAGCGCATGAGCAGGAGAGGGGCAGAGAGAAAGAGAGACAGAGAATCCCAAGCAGGCTCCATGGTGTCAGTGCACAGCCTGACACAGGGCTTGAACCCATGAACTGTGAGATCATGACCTGGGCTGAAACCGGGAGTCGGCCACTTCACTGACTAAGCCACCCAGGTGCCCCTCACCAAATTTAACAAGTTTATTAGAGAATCTTAGGTTTTCAAGCATAGCCTTGCCTGTAGTCATATTTACTTTTTTCTTATAAAACAACCCTCCATATTGGTGCTATGTTGTACCTCACTTTTCTATTATACGTTGACTCACTCAAAGGACATCTTTGCCAGGTTTTCCTTAACTTCACCATATTTTTATCATTAACAGTCACAGTATGGAATTAGCAACTCAGACTCATTCTTTTTAGAATTTAATTTTAAGTTTATCTGAAATATTCACCTCCTCCTAGTGCTATATCCCTCACTACACTTAACGGCTCTGAAACTTGAAATGGAAGTATTTCTCTCAAACACTACCTCTTCCATTATAATCTTAGGTACAAATACTCCACTGTTTCACTAAGAGAAAAGCCAGGCAAGGCTACAAACCTCTCTCTATTATCTTAGGGACTCCTTACTGGAGGAGATCTAAGGCTGCTCTGACCCACCTACCACAGTTCCTCTTGTATCAGTGTCTTAGTCAGTTTGGGCTGCTATAACAAAATCCTATAGACTGGACGGCTTAAACAACATTTTTTTCTCACAGTTTTGGATACTGTGAAGTCCTAGATACAGATGGCAGTAGATTCAGTGTCTGGTAAGATCTCTCTTTCTTATTTGCAGATACCTGCCTTCTTGTATCCCCATATGGGTAAGAGAGAGAGAGATCATCTCTCTCATGTCTCTTCTTATAAAGGCACTAATCCCATTCATGAGGGCTCCACTCTAGTGACTTAATCACTTGTCAAAGGCTCCACCTCCAAACAGCATCATATTGGGGATTAGGCCTTAAACATATTAATTTTGGGAGGCATAAACATTGAGTCCATAACAGGTAACATTTCTTATTAATGGGCTCTCATAGATAGAAACAATTCTACAAAATGACTTAATGCTGCCTACGCTTTTTTTGTATGTGTAACCAGGAAATCCACACATCCCTGTCATGCTGAATATTGGACATGATGGCAGCTTCACTGCTGCTACCCCTTAGCTCAGCCTATTCTCTGTATTTTCCACTGATAATGTATAGCACAGGTACAGATAAGGAAACTTGCAGTAGGCATTCAATCAGGAAAACAGGAAAAATGGATATAACTTCTCACTGCATTTCTCCTTCTTTGGTCTTTGATTGACTGTAAGGACAATAGAGCAAGAAGGGCAGCGCCATGGGGAAATAGAGAGACGTGGAAATAAGGCCAGTCCTAAGATCTTCAAGCCAATACAGAATGATTTTTTAATAAAAAAACAGGCAGGATTCTAAATGTCTAATTAAAAGGTCACATTAAGTAAATTAATGTGCTTAAGTACATCAAGTAAAATAATATGAAGAAATGTTATATCAAACATTAAAACAATGAAAGATTACAAATGCCAGTACTATGTTATATAAAGATGATGATTCAAAATTGCATTAAACTCACCATGACCTGGAGGAAATTTTTTCCATTTAATGAGTGCAACTAGCTCACATATGGATAAAGTCGGCCACTCCTCATAATATGGACATTTATGAATTAATTTCATCTTTTCTTTATTTCCAAGCTTTATGTTTTCCTGAAAAAGTCATTAAAAAAGAAGGAAAATGTATAGCAGATAGATAAATGGCATAACAGAAAAATAAAGGTTATATAGCACAAAATACATTTGAATTTTATAGGAGCATCATTCCAAGACCACATAACCATATTGAAATTTTAGTCTTCTGGTGTGCTACTAAAATTATATTTTCCCACCTTTCATAATATTTTTAGACTTCCATAAATATTTTTGCATTTCTTAAAAATCTTGTCATAATCCAGACTAAACTCAAAAGTTGTACATGATAATATCAAATAATTGATACTTATATTTTGAAAATAAAACATACCAAATATTGTTAGAAGTGAGTGACTCTGAATTCAGGGATTTGGAAGGAAGTTGAATTCTGAGATAGTCGTCTGTACCACTGACACTGAGACCACTATATCAAAAGAAATCCTGACTATTTTTAGAGACCTAAGTCAAGAAGATGGATGACTCACCATCTCCCTCCAACCAAAGAACCCAACTGTAGCCGATGCCAGTGCCTTATTGCACCAGCACCAGACTTAGACCCTTTCAAGAAAAGCTGGCAGAGCAGAACAATGGGGGCCTTTTGATGCAGTCACTTATACAAACTTTCTCTGCCATCAGGTGAGGAGAAATAAAAAAAGCGAAAATTTTGTATTTGACTTAAGGAGAGTAAGTTGGTAAACTTGAAGTAAATAAATTATCTTAATGTAGCAGAATTAGGGGATCAGAATTAAGTTGTGATCACCTATTCATGCAACTCTGGGTTTTGAATGTCTATTAAAGCGATAAAATAGCATGCCAATTATTCCCAACTGTTTTTTTTTTTTTCAGGTGGACTGTACAGATTTAGAGATCTGTCCGTATGATTGTCTGGTATCCCTAACACATGACATGCTGTTGACAACCAAAACATGCTTGTTGAATGAATATATGAATAAATGGATGCATAAATGAATGGATTTAAAATTCATGAAAAACCAAAAGTGCTCAAAATACACATAAAATATATTCATAGAGACCTTTCTTTCTATTTCAACTACCCATCATCATCAGAAACTTAAGTAATGTTCACCAAATAAACCACATTTTTATTGTCTCCAAGTCAAGTTATATTAAAAAATAAAAGAAACGTGGACATCTTATGTCTAGAGGCAAAACTTAGCTTGAATTTATGCATCTATTGTGTTAATATAGATTAGATATGATCATACCGATTTTAACCTCACATAATCCTTTGCTGGGATTTTAAGAATTTCACAATCTTCTTCTGTGATCACTGAGTACTCCTTTGTGTCTGATTCAGTCTGAGCTATAACTTCCAGGGTTCCAAAGGTACTCCATTGTCGAAGCTATAAAAATATGGAGGCAACTTAAACTTCATTATCATTCATCAACATAAAAATACCACTGATTGTGACAGGAGCAGTCTAGAAGAGTCTGAAAAAGCACTGATTGCAGGTCAAACTCCGAGTCTATGAAAAAAGGGGATCTAAACAGTCTTGCATGGGTGTCATACTTCTGCCCAATGTTACCTTCCCAGGGCAAGAAAAATTCCCATTTTCTCACTAGCATGAAGAAAATAACTGTAAGAATAGATCTTCTGTTTTACCCACTGATTCATTTTAAGTACATAGAATAATGCTTGGAACATAGTAGCCATTCAATAAATATTTGTTGAAAGAGTGAGGAAATAGAACTTATATACTTGGTCTTCTGCTTATTTTATTATCCTCATATGTTGGTAGTAATAATGAAAATGAATATAGTGTTATGCAATATATAAATCACTGGCATATATATACACATGTAGGATGTCCTAATTTATTATGTAAAAGATAAATATTTAGCATGCCAAAATGTTACTCTAGAGTACTTAATTGTAAATAAGATATATATTATAGATAGATAGATAGATAGATAGATAGATAGATAGATAATTATCATAGATAATGTATATCTATGAAATTGAGAAGCTTCTTAGGGAAAACATCAGGTCTATATGGTTAAGATGATATGAGAGGACATCTGCTCCTACATTTCAGATCCATAGAAAGGCTGAACAGTTATCTTTTTAGTTGAATGGATAGCTGAGATTTAATCTGCAAGTCCAGAAATAAAGAGGGATTTTAAACAGTCACTGCTGAAGCAAAGTGGTTCACAGTGATATCAGACTAGAATAAAGGCCAAAGGGGGTGAATTCCAGGGTTTGTCATACATTTGGGAATAGGAGATGAGACTTAGAACCATGGAAAGTGAGGAACTGGAATTGGGCCTTCTTGCATAAAGTCTAGGAACTTGGAGGATCACCTATATGTGACATGGAGGGAACAAAACCTTTAACCACTAATCCAGCTGTGGAACTGGGAACAGCTGTCATAAAATCAAGATTCTAGGTCTATAAATTGTGTGAGTGCAGAGTATACATTTACAAATAGTACAGGACTCAAAGCTAAAAGATTACTGTAAATTCTGTTACACAACTAGAAAAACAGCTAAGATCCAGGAAAGTATAAATTTAAAACCTTAGGTATGAATTGAGGAAAAAAGGAACTCACATAGGAAGCAATCCCTGCTAATAACAAAATCACAGTAAAAAATTATAAGCCTCGCAAGTGAAAAAAAAACCCCTACAATGGTAAGTCAACAAAGAACTTTAAAAAATGAACAACATAAAGAAACTATATACAATTAATATATTAGATCATGAAACCAGAGAATGACATTATGGAAGCAAAAAGGCATTTTGCAAAAGAACAAAATTAAGCTTTTTAAAGTAATAAAGAGTTATTTAAAAAACTCAATGGACACATTGGTTAAAACTAAGGAAACAATTCATGAAATGGATAAAATATGAGAAAAATTATTCAGAATAATCATTCAGAAGGAATCTGAAATGAGATTTTAAAAGATATGGAAGATAGATGGAGACCATTCATCATACAGCTACTACGATTTCCAGAAGAAACCAAAAATAATGGGAGAGGAGTAATTATTACATTAAGTGATAATGGCACTAAATTTTCCAGAATAGTGTAGAGGTGAGTCTTAGAAATGAAGTAATACACAACATCTCAATGTATATTTGTATCTTGCATTCCTGCTCAGGTTTTGGTGTAGTCCATTAGTCTTTCTCCTCCACGTCCCCCTTCATTATCTTGTTAGACATCAGAAAATTCAAGTAGATAGTTTTTACATACATTTTTCCAGATTTTCTAATTGTTTTTAGGATAAGACTTAGTTTGAATTACCTAATAAGCCCTTATGAAAGCAAAAGTCCTCCACAACTTTGAATAATATTCTTAAGGCTTTCTTTCTTGATGCATTAACCAATATCATCAAACTCCTTAATATTATTAGGAAAATATTACATTTCTAATACCCTTTACACACTGTATATATGTAAACATTGTTTACACTGAATTATTGTATAGCTGAATTATTTTTAAAAATTACTAATATTTACACTTCCATTCCATTATATAACTATGGTCACCTTCAAAGTACTCAAAAAAAAAAACTTTCAAACTAGAATTCTATTAACTTAAAATAGGAATATAGAGTGAGGAAAAATAAGCATCAAGTTAATTTTTGACATCACGTGAAACAAATTTAAAAAGATGAATTTCACTTAGAACAATAGTGAATCCAAAGAGGAATACAAAACAGTTGATAAAAAATGTAAATAGTTGAAAATAAATGTAAATAAAATTTATTGATATATAATAATTATAAAATAATTATAAAGTAACTAACATGAGATACCTTTAAAATAAAATAGATTTAAAATACTTTTAGGACAGTAATTCCAAAGAGAAGAGCAGGAAGATTTAAAAAAAAAATACTGCGAATATACTTTGGAACTAGGAAAGACAAAAAAAATATATAGCTTTTCTTAGTTAAAATTGCAAATTTAGTAACATAGAAATAAGAACATTATGGATGGAAAAAGAAAACACAATGACATAAAAATAAAGTGATGAAATCTACTATGTCCCTAATAATATCTAATAAACACCTATAATTTGACTTTGGGCACCTGGGTGGTTCAGTTGGTTAAGCCTCCAACTCCTGACTTTGGCTCATGGTTGTGAGATCAAGCTCTGCATTAGGCTCCACACTTCTTGGGACTCCCTCTTTTTCTTTATCACCTACCCCCACTCACGTGCACTCTCACTCTCTCAAAATAAATACACATTTACAAAAAATAGATTAAAAATAATTATAGAAAATGACAAATTATTTAAAAAAATATTTTCCAGAAGAGAATAACTAAATAAACCACACACAAAAGAAACATTCTCAATCTTACTAGTAAACAGAGAAATGTTTATTCATCTATGAGACTGAAAATATTAAAGTACTTTAACCTATGAGACTGGGGCAATACTTTTCTTATATAACTCAAGAAACTGTAAAACCTTTTAAAATGGGAAATAATCTGGCAATGTTTACTAAAATTAACAAAGGATATATGAAATGTTTTATCCAGGAACATATCTCTTAGGATCTACCTTGTAGAAATGCATTCTTAAGGATGTACTTATAAAACAATGCAGCACATTTTAATAACCTCCAACTGGAGTATTTTTAAATAGCCACCAGTTAATGTGTGTGTATGTGTGTATTCAACTAAATCTAAATTTTTACATACTGTTTAAAATTAGTGGCATCTATGTACCTTACCCTTTATGAATACTTATAGTGGAAAAAAGACAAATAGCAGTGAAAATATGTTGAAAATTTTAATAAACTGAACAGTTACAAAAATGGTAATCTATATAAATTTATATAATTGTTTATATGTTTATGTTAGCTCAGAGAAAGTTGTACAAGTGCAAATACCAGGCTATTCAGGGGAAAGGTGGAAGTAAAATGACAAAAAAAGACATTACCTTTTCCTTAAAACTCTATTTTCTTTCAATTACAGAGTGAGTTTGTATTAAATTTTAAGTTTTGGACATTTTAAAAGACGTTTAAAATAGATTCAAAACAACATGCTGTGTTATTTTCCACACCTGCGTTCTCTCTCTTGGTATCTTTATATTGATATATGAAACATCTTTTTTTTTAATTTTTTCTAATATTTGTTTTATTTTTAAGAGACAGAGAGACAGAGTGTGAATGGGGAAGGGGCAGAGAGAGAGGAGACACAGAATCCAAAGCAGGCTCCAGGCTCTGAGCTATTAGCACAGAACCCAATGCTGGGCTTGAACCCACCATCTGTGAGATCATGATCTAAGCCAAAGTCAAATGCCCAACTGACTAAGCCACCCAGGTTCCCCAATATATGAAATATCTTAAATGATATATATTAGATGTGTATAGTTATCTCTGAATGATGAAAGTGCAGACAACTATCATTTTCTACTTAATACCTCTCTGTATTTTCTGAAAATTTTAATGAATATAGTAATTTTGAAATCTGGCAACATTACAAAGCTATTTAAATGATATACAGTTCTGGGGCGCCTGGGTGGCGCAGTCGGTTAAGCGTCCGACTTCAGCCAGGTCACGATCTTACGGTCCGTGGGTTCCAGCCCCACGTCAGGCTCTGGGCTGATGGCTCAGAGCCTGGAGCCTGTTTCCGATTCTGTGTCTCCCTCTCTCTCTGCCCCTCCCCCGTTCTCTGTCTCTCTCTGTCCCAAAAATAAATAAATGTTGAAAAAAAATTTTTTAAATGATATACAGCTCAATGTTTCTCAATTTTGGGGGAAACACTCATTAAGGTTAGGTAAATAATCCTATTTTGCTGTAGATAGATGTTGGAAGTGCACAAAGGGAGCTATTTCTCTCACTTCTAAATTCTCCTATTATTTTACTGAAAAGTAAATTGATAATTACATTTATTGGGAAATGATGTATTCTCATGATTAAAAATTTTTATACTTCTTTACTAATACATGACCCAAACATTTGGTGCTGAATAATATGAGTTGGTATACCCATTAAGATTTCTTTTATATAAAAACATTGTTGAGATTTGTTTCAAACTGCATTTTACACAAATGAACTTTTTTGAAAAACAGTAGACTTCTACAGGTATAATTTTTGTTCTCCTTGTTTTATTTTTCCAATGTGTCTAGCTTTCAGGCATTTACACATTAAATAAGATCAATAACTAAAATTAGAATTGCTATTTTTAAACCAGGGAAACATCATGTTCTTAACCCTGTGGAACATATTTTTTTCTCCCTATGGGGCTGAAGAGGCAGATAGAAAATACAAAGCCTCTCTAGATAGGGGTTCATAAATTTAGTCCAAGGATGGACTTTTAGAAGATTCTTGAACTCCTAATATCTCATGCCACAGTTTGTGATTATTTGTAAATTTCCATTTATTTCCTTGAATGACTTTCTATAGCTTTCATGAGATTCTCCAGGATGTCTATGTCTCAGAAAAAATTACATTTCCCCTATGACTTAAATGGCTTATGTAGAAAGTACATTCTCATAACCAAATAATGTTGTACAATAAGAAAGTGATATGAAAATGTCACATTTCATAATCTCTTACATGCTTATGGAGGATTTTGGTCATATTAGGGGTATATTGTGATATATAAAAGGTAGAAGCAGGAACTAACCTGAATGTGAGGACAGTCTAATTGGGACCTAACTCAACCCACTAGTTGAGAGACTGGCCTGTCTGCCTCAACAGAAATTCCCTGAGTACATTGATACCAAACCTATATGCTGAGCCGACGAGGAAGACATTTCCAATTACAGGAAAATAATTGATATTTGAAGAATATATGAAAAGCTATGCATTCCCTAAGTAAAAGCTATAAATCAAGTCAATTTGTAGATATAGTCAATAAATTCCTCTTTAAAAGTTGTCTAAATAAAGCTTACTATTATGACCCTCATGCATTTTGGCAAGAAGAGTCCAGATATCATAATGGATCAGAAAAGTAGAAGAAATTGTCTTTATTTCTCCAAAACAGAGTGGTTTCTTCTCAGGGAATTTCCACCTTCAGTAATTCACATGAAACACTTATTTGAAAGACCTAACACACTGACTGCTTATTTGAATTCTACCCAGCTTAAACCCAGTTTAACTCCTATCTCTTTTCTAAAGCTACCTGGATCACCCAAGTTTCCCCCCTGATTTCTAATAAATTATGTGCTCTTTGTTTTGCTCTATAACATGCAATAGTCTCATAAGTAAGGACATTCTAAAAATATTAATAATGTTATATCACTATCTTAAAACTTTGAAGATAAGTGAATGTGTTTCCTTCTAATATAGGAAGATTTTCAGCAGCAAAGGAGCCTGGGTTAAATATAATCATCATCGGATGCCACTTTAAGACTAGTACAATTCTACCCAAATATTCTTAACTTCTAAAGTTCTGTTGTAGGGGTGCCTTTGGTGGTTCAGTTGGTTAAGCTTCTGACTCAGAATTTCGGCTCAGATCATGATCTCACCGGTGTGGGTTTGAGAGACTGTGCACTAACAGCCCTATTAAGATCACCTACTATAGTGTTGGATTTGTTTGCTTCTTTCTTCTTTCTTTCTTTCTTTCTTTCTTTCTTTCTTTCTTTCTTTCTTTCTTTCTGTTTCTTTCTTTCTTTCTTTCTTTCTTTCTTTCTTTCTTTCTTTCTTTCTTTCTGTTTCTTTCTTTCTTTCTGTTTCTTTCTTTCTTTCTTTCTGTTTCTTTCTTTCTTTCTTTCTGTTTCTTTCTTTCTTTCTTTCTTTCTTTCTTTCTTTCTTTCTGTTTCTTTCTTTCTTTCTTTCTCTTTTTCTCTTTCTTTTTCTTTCTTTCTTCTTTCTTTCTTTCTTTCTTTCTTTCTTTCTTTTCCTTTCTCTCTCTCTCTCTCTTTCTTTCTTCCCTTTCTTTCTTATTCTACCAATGTTTACTTTATATGTTTTGAAGTAATAAGTTTCAGTGCATGTTATTTCACAATAATTATCTCTCTTTAGTTTTAATGTTCTTGCAATGAAGTCCAATTTCTTACTATTAGAAGAGCAACACCAGCTTTCTTTGGGTTAGTGTGATCTGGTTTATCATCTTCCATTATTTTACTTAGCAACTTCTGGTATATTTGTAATAAGGTGTGTCGGCATATAGGAGGTTATTTTATCTACTCTGACAATCTTTGTTTATTAGTTAAAATACTTAGTCTGTTTATATATAATGTAATTATAGACATATTTAGGTTTAAATTTTCCTTCTTATTATTTGCTATTTGTCTATTTTTGTGTGTCATTTATTCCTTTTTATTTAGTGCTGAACATTGAGGATGAAAAACTGTTATTGCTGTAGACGATATCTTTCTCTGAGATGCTTCACTTTTCAACTTACAGTTAAGTAGTGAGTATAGAAGCAAATTAACATGATCCAATCAGGAACTGAGGTGTCTGAGGCTGGATTTAGTTCTGGGTTTCTATTGATAGACTAACATGTTTATCAGAAGTTCTTATCCTTGATAGACACAGAGCTCTTTTTTTTTAAGTTTATGTATTTATTTTGAGAGAAACAGAGACAGTATGAGTGGGGAGGGAAAGAGAGAGAGGGAAACAGAGAATCCCAAGCAGGCTTCACGCTGCCAGTGCAGAGCCTTGGCTTAGTGCAGTGCGGGGCTTGAACTCAGGAAACCATGAGATCATGACCTGAGCCAAAACCAAGAGTTGGACATTTAACCAACTGAGCCACCCACGTGCTCCTAGACACAGAACTCTTAATTGCTCTTTGTCAAATGCTATGAGACTGAAGACAGTTCTTGTTAGATTTTTAGCTGCATACTTTTACTTGGGTTCTGTGATGATTAATTTTATGTCAACTTGACTGGGTTATGGAGTACCCAAATAAATTGGTAAAATATTATCCTGGGTGTTTTGGATGAGTTGAACATTTAGATTAGTACACAGAATAAAGCAGATTGCCTTTTATACTGTGGCAGGCTTCACCCAATCAGCTGAAGGCCTGAATAGAACAAAAGACTGATCCATAACCAAGTAAGAGAGGTTAGAAAAATTCTCCATTCAGCGGCCTTCAATCTGATCTCCATACACAACAGTTATTCCTAATTTTACCACATCTTCCAGCATTTAGACTCAAACTAGATACTGATTTGACAGATTTTGGACTTGCCAGTCTCCATAACTGACCAAGTCAATTCCTTATTAGCTTATTATCTATCTATCCATCATCTAACCATCATCTATCTATCCATCCATCCATCCACGCATCCATCCATCTATCCATCCATCCATCCATCCATCCATCCATCCTACTGGTACTGACATTCAGATTTTTATAGATTTTTAGCCTCTTGGTCCATAACTCTTAGGAATAAGCAAATGCCCTAAAGAAAAGAAAGGCATATCAAGGTACCTTTCCTCTGATTTTCTTTTCCCAGTATCTTGCCGCCTCAAGTCCTGATTGTCTACGTAGACTGAACTCAAAATTATATCACTCTGGTACTCTGAGATTCCTGAAGTTCTGATCCACTGCTTTCTGTTTATTCATCCTTATGATAATTACAAATTGGCAGTTGCCTCAAAGGAAAGCAACATGGAATGTCTGGCTCAAAATAATGTTATTTCCTTTCTTTCTTGAATCATGACCCTTCAAATCCAGGTTCCCTGGTTGCTCTCAAATATCTTCAGACAGTTGTTTGGTTGGTTGCTTTGATCCAGATTTTATAGTGTTCTAGCGAGGAGATTGTTCTGATGTAAACTACTCATCCTGGTCAAAAGCAGACTGAGATTCAACAAACTAAAGGGACTGTTTCTCTAAAATAAAATCTACTTCCGTTTGTACTGTTTGGACTTTGTTGGCTTGCCCTTATCATCCCAAATAATTCAGAATCATCAATTGGACAATGACATCCAAACCTTTCTCATAGAAGATAAAGGAAGGGTAGAGATTTTGGCAAGATAGTCCGCAAAGTTTTACATAAATTAGTATCTATAATAAGAAAAATATTCTGAAGAGCCTTATCGTACTTTTTACTGTCTTTACTATCCAAAAATAATGGAAAAAAAATTAGATGGCAGCCTTTTAACACAAGGAAGGAATTAGTAACATCCAAGGTATATATAAATATAAATATAAATATAAATATAAATATAAATATAAATATAAATATAAATATATTCCATCTCTTTTTCTCTTTCTTTCTCTGTAGATAGATAGATATGATAAGCAAGCCAATGAATATTAATGTATTAATAACAGAATTTCTAATTCCTGAACTATTCATACATATCAGATATTAATAAGAATAATGTAAGTACTTAGCATTCATTGCTATTTGCAAGTTATATATGCCATATGTGTTTGTGTGTCCTGTTTAGTTTTCTTGGTCAATTAAATTTTTAAAAATCTTTTAAAAACTATACATTTTCTGGTTCATATAAAAGATATATTTAGGAGTGCAGGAAAGGAGTGGGTTGACAAAGAAAAATAGTACCTGAAGAACTCATAGGAAACGTGTTCCTGTGTAAGTATCACAGTACCTACAATATAAAGTCCCCTGAACAGCCCAGACTCCATATTATTAGCACATGAGCACAGTGCTGATATCAGCTGATAACCATGAACTGAATCTCAGATATAGCCCAAGCATTCCCTTCTGCATTAATCTTTTTTATGTTTGAGATACATACAATACCTTCATACAATACCTTCAGTATTGACTGGAACGACAGTTTCCTTTTCCTGTTCTGTTACATTTGGACTGCTGACTTTTTGCAAAAGAGATATAACCTTTTATTCTATGTCCTCAAAAGGTCCTAAATGACTACCCTTAAATCTGAAGAAGTCACCCAGCACAATTCAGCACTTTCATGAATCTAATTTGGAAATAATGAAGGTATAATTTAATCAGAAGTGTAATTCAAAGATTAAACCAATTAATTAAAAAATAACATTTGGACAAATAAAATATATTTCACAATTTTCTAAACATTGTTGGTGCTCAAAAAGTATTGCTGACTAGTTAGAAGTGAGAAAAATTATTTTTCATATCATTATTATTATCTGACATCTTTTTATTTTCTTATTAAAAGGGAGAAATTAATCTCTCTGATATATAAGAGTGCACAATTCAACCCATAGAAATAATCATTCCAGCATGCCATTTGGTGAAATTGACATTATACTGCAAAAAATATTGATATTATACTGTAGAATTGATATTATACTGTAGAAAATATAACAATGAATGTCATATTCCCAATAATTTAAGAGTAAGCACTAAGAACTAAAAGTACTGCCATATTATAATATGGAATACAATGTCAACTAAAGAAAAAGCTAGCGTATATTTTAAATAATCATAAACTTTAAAAAATTAGCATGTAAAATTTAGTAAAAAGTTAATGGAGCATATGCTGAAATGTGTACTTTATAGGTATTCATATAAGTGCTCATCAGATGTTCATTAGCTATTGCAGTTATAAAATCTAAAGTTTCTAATGGATTGATATCCTTCATGTGTTATATGGTTTACTCATTTTTAAATTAATTGGTCTGGTGTGATTTGAATTTTATGTGAAAAATTAATATTTTTGGTAGCTTTGTATAGCAGACTTTTTAATAAACCAAAAACAATGCTTTCTGACTTTATATTCAAAATAGAACATTTTATCCACAAACACTGAACTCAATGGTTCATGTATCCATTTATTCTGAGTTTAATATGTTCTTATAAAGAAGATTCAGTTGAATAAGCTTAGATATAAAGTGAAATAACTGTGTCAATCTAATCTCAATGTGAAATGATTTAATATTTACATTTTTGCTTATAGTTAAAATAAGTATTTTGAACTGCAGTTTGGGATATTTCCTTATTCACCATTAAAGAATATAATGTTCTTAACTATACTTTCTACTATTATCAGTGGAAAGCCTACTTTTTAAACTTTTCAATGAATAGTAAGAATATAAAAATAATGGGATGCATGTGTCACTTCGAATCAGTATTTTTATATCTTTTGGGTATATACCTAGTAGTGCAATTGCTGGACCATAGGGTAATTCTATTTTTAACTTTTTGAGGAAGCTCTACACTGTTTTTCAGAGTGGCTGCACCAGTTTGCATTCCCACCAACAGTGTAAGAGGGATTCTCTTTTTGCCCATCTTCGCCAACACCTGTTGTTTCTTGTATTGTTAATTTTAGCCATTCTGACAGTTGTGAAGTATCTCATTGTGTTTTTGATTTGTATTTCCCTGATGATGAGTGATGTTGAGCATCTTTTCATGTGTCTGATAACCATCTGTATGTCTTCTTTGGAAAAATGTATCTTCATGTCTTCTGATTTCTTAACTGGATTATTTGTTTTGGGGTATTGAGTTTGATAAGTTATTTATAGTTTGGATACTAACCCTTTATCAAATATACCATTTGCAAATATCTTCTCCCATTCCATAGGTTGCCTTTTAGTTTTTTTTTAACTGTTTCCTTTGTTGTGCAGAAGCTTTTTATCTAGATGAAGTCCCAATAATTCATTTTTGCTTTACTTCCATTGCTTCAGCAAACACAACTAGTAAGAAGTTGCTAGGCCACTATCAAAGAGGTTGCTGCCTGTATTCCCCTCTAGGATTTTCATGGTTTCCTGCTTCACATTTAGGTTTTTTCATCCATTTGAATTTATTTTTGTGTTTGGTGTAAGAAAGTGGTCCAGTTAAAACTTTATTTTATTTATTTTTTTAAGTTTATTTATTGTGTGTGTGTGTGTGTGTGTGAGGGAGAGACAGAGAGAGAGAGAGAGAGAGAGAGATACAGAGAGAGAGAATGGGGGAGGGGCAGAGAGAGAAAGGATGGGGGTCCAAAGTGGGCTCTGCTCTGACAGCGGAGAGCTTGATGTGGGGCTCAAACTCACAAACCATCAGATAATGAATTGAGCTGAATTCAGGTGCTTAACTGACTAAGCCACCCAGATCCCTTTCTTGATTTTAAACAAATATCCTTATAGTATACTTCTAGAAGTATACTATTCTATTGCTGTCATGACATCATGAAGAAATCCTGCCACATGCTTTTTAAAAAAATTTCAGCAAATTCCTTTTATAATTAAGCTTGTGATCCCAAATTGATTTTTATGTAGGATATGAAGTAAACATGTAGTTTCATCTATTCTATTCACATAGATAACTGATTGCCTTAGTTCATATTAATGAATCATCTCACCACCCTCCCCACTGTTTTTCATGACACAGTTTTACCTCCAGAGTGATTACATATGTGGATCTAATTTTTGAACTCTGGCTGCCCATATGTTCATCTCTGAGGCACTATCAATCATTATAAAAGCACTATAGCAATTATATAGTCTTGATATCTGTACCTCTTCCCCAAGGGTCTTCTTCAGGAATATCTGGCTATTCTTTTTTTATGTTTACTTATTTATCTTTGAGAGATGGAGGAGAGATAGACAGAGAGAATCCCAAACAGCCTCCATGTCAGCACAGAGCCCCATGTGGGTTCAATCCCACAAACTGTGAGATCATGACCTGAGCTGAAATCATGAGTCAGACGCTAAAAAAAAAAAAAAGTCACAGGCTTAACAAACTGACCCACCAGACACCCCATGTATCTAGCTATTCTTAGCCTTTCGCTCTTTAGTATAATTTTTAGCACCACCTTGTGAAGTTCCACAAAGAAATTACTTGAATTTTTTCACTGAAATTGCATGAAACCTATAAGTCATTTTGTGAGACGTGTATCCTTAAAATATTGAACATTTCTGTCCACTAAATATAGTGTAACTGTATTTAAGTCTTCTCTAACACATTTTCAAATTTTTTAATGTTTATTTATTTTCGAGAGAAAGATAGAGTTTGAGTGGGGGAGGGTCAGAGACTCAGAGAGAGAGGGAGACAATCCAAAGCAGGCTCCAGGTTCTGAGCTGTCAGCACAGAACCCGACACGGGGCTCAAACTCATGAACTGTGAGATCATGACCTGAGCCAAAGTTGGACACTTAACTCAACTAAGCCATCCAGGCTCCTCTTCTCTAATATCTTTTAATGAACACATATAATGTTTTCCAAAAAGTATCACAACAAATTTTATTTTATTCTTTCTCAAGTACTCAATATTTTCTGTAGATATTTAATATAATCTTTTTTGTTAATGATATCTTCTAAACATACTGTGAATTCTTTATTTTATTGTCAAATCAACAGTGAGTTTATAACATAGATAATGATTTATTAAATTTTAGTCAATTCTTTAGTTTTCACTTAGAGGGAGAGGTTGGCAAACTTTTTCTGTAATGACTAGAAAGCATACATTTTCAGTTTTTCAGGCCACATAGTCTCTGCCACAAGTATTCAACTCTGCCACTGTGGAGTAAAAGCAGTCACAGTGTATAATAAATGGGTGTGGTTATATTCTAATAAAACTTTATCCACAAAAAAAGGCTATAGTCAGATTTTACCAAGGGTTTGAGTTTGTCAACCCCAGGTCTACAGACCCATTTATATTATCAAGCCCCCATATACTTTGCTATTATTTCTTTTTTAACCCTAAAAATTTATAAAATAATCATCCCATAAGCTAGAGTAAAAATGATTAACATTAACATACAATAACAGAAATATTTTATATGATATACTATATGGTATAAAAGAGTATTACTAAGATATGATATTTGTATAATTTAAATTTAAAAATTACAGTATCCAGATTTTTTAAATTGATATATTTCCTCCTTTAGTTGCCTCTCTGTTCCTCTTAAATATTTTACATCTAATTTTCTTTGACCTTGGAAGTCATATTTTCAGGCTCGTTAATTTTGTTAAATATTTGTAAATTATGTCATATAAACATCTATTAAACTCTCTTAGAAGTAAAGTATAAAGCTTGGAAAATTTGCTTGTCTTGGTAAAATGTAATTAGTCTGCTATAAAGGACTTTGGTTTATCTAACGGCTAATAATAGAAGAAATTGACACATCCATTCTTGTTAGATGAAATATTGATTACTGTATATAAAGAAAACCCTTTGAGAAAATAATTAAACACATAAATTTACCTAAAAACAATGTGTATATGTATATGTGTGTGTACGTGTTTCTTTATTTGGTTGAGTAAAGTCTTTGTCACCTCTTTAAGGAATTATCATCATCCAGAATGTATTACAGTGAAGGTTTACTAAAACCTTCAATAAACATTTTCTGATTTTCAATAATATAGTTAGCTGTATATTTTGTCCAGTTTGATTTATGCAAATATATTTCTGAAGATGGGTAAAAGCAGTTTCTTGAACAACTGTTTGGGGGAAAAAATAAACCAGTTAACTAAGCCAGTTAAAAATAAGTAAGAATTTATTTCCAGTATTAATACACACATACACGCACATACACACAGTTTCCATACAAATGACAAGCTTATAAAAGAGAAGTAAATTATGGTCATAATAATTGACAAGGACACTAAGTAAATGTAAACATTATTTTTAATTAATGAAAAACAGAGTTAAGACCACTATATACCACCATGGTTTTGATTATTCTTTTCAGATGATATCATGTGATGAACACTTAGCACAGTGTTCACAGGAGTTAGCTAAGTTAGGAACTTAGTACAGGAGTTCTATTTAAACGGAGGAAGTTCAATTCCCATTCTCAAAGTAGGACCTGATCCTCTGACTTTTTGTTCCCACAGTGAGCTGTGCTTGTTTAATCTCCCTAATCACACCATCAAACTGAAACTATCAGCTGCACTTCCAGCCGTCTCTACCACATCATTGTCTTCTGCAAAGCCAAGACAATTTCTTATTTATCTCAGTACCAAACACATAGTACGTGTTAAAAAATGTCTGTTGAACCAAACTGACCATAAGAAAAATGCTAAAATACAATCTTTGATCAGGACAGATAAGGACCTCTTAAAATATTTAAAGATTTTACATGTTAAAGTGGCAAATATCATGATTATCTGTCTCAACTGGCAGAACCAAGCTAAAAACTTTAACCTTCAGCCATCCTCTGAATTGCGTTCAATAAAGAATTTATTAGGGACAAGCATAGTTCTTGAATTATGCCTAAATGTACTTGTATTTTTTTGCCATCAACAAGTCAAAGAGAAGCACCATCTTCAGATCTGTGATATTCTAAGTGGTATCCTCTTAGTGGTATCCTACAGCTGTCACTAATCTCTGAGAAATACACCAGTCACTGAAGGAACATGTTTCATGGTCAAACGTAGTCCTTTGGGGGGTGGGGGGTAATGGTGCTTTACTTCAGAATATAACTATGATCAGATACACCTCAAATAATTGGAAGTTTAAATTCACATGCTTCCAAAGAAAGAAATAGTATACAGTAAGAAAGCACTATTACAAAGAACCTGGGATAAATTGAAATGTCAAAGCACATTGAATAAAACATTGAGGTTGTTTGCTGCTTGAGCAAATGGGAAGAATCCAATAATGCTCGAGGAAAACAGCACACTAAGGAAGGAAATCTGATGGAGGAACTTTGAGCAGCACATACAGCCAACTTCAAAGAATTTATTACTATGTGTTTTCACAACCTGTCAAGAATCTCAAAAGAACACTTTAAAGATTTATCGTGTTAAGGGAGAAAAAATTTGCAAGCCAAAACAAAATAAGGTCACTTTTGTTGTTATGTTTTCTTTTAATTACTGATCTTTAGACATGGAAAGAAAGAATATTGGCTCCCAAAACTGTTGACTCAAAGGGAGCAGGGAGGGATGGATTTGTTGAAGAGGAAGTAAACTGTCAGCAAATGTGGAACACCTGCAATGGAGAGACACTTCACCTGTATCAATATGAACAGAAGTCTGGGACTGGGTAAATCTGGTCAACTGCACAAGTTTCCATTGCAGGTCAGTGGGAGCTATGGAATTTAAAACGCTTGAATTATGCAGTTGTTCAAGTAAGTGTTTATTTTTTTCACAGGAATATTAGTATAGTTTTCTTTGAAATTATGGTTTTACAGTTATTGACCATAGTGTACGAAAACAGACATTTTATATACACATTGATCTTGCAGCATCAGACTATTTTGTCTTATTCTGCTTAATAAAGACAGAAAATGTTTTCTGATACTAGGAACCATAGTCAAGGCTCTACAAATATTAGCTCACTGAATGAATACCCATAAAAACACTATGACATGAGTCTGTTAACATATTCATTTAACAAAAATTGTTAATGTTTATTTATTTTTGAGAGAGAAAATGAGATGGGAGTGTGAGCAGGAGGGTCAGAGAGAGAGGGAGACACAGAGTCCAAAGCAGGCTCCAGGCTCTGAAATGTCAGCACAGAGCCCAACGTGGGGCTCGAACTCATGGACTGAGAGATCATGACCTGGGCCAAAGTGGGATCCTTAACTGATTGAGCCACCCAGGCACCCCTAATGTATTCATTTTTTAAATGATGAAAATTAGACTCAGAAGGCTAAAAAACTTTTCCAAGATTACACAGCTGGTAAGGAGCAGAGCCAATATTGGAAAGTAGGCAGTTTGGCTTCAGAGCCTGAGCTGGCTCAGTCACTTCTCTGTACTACCTCTGTATGCTCAGAGCCAGGTGCAGAATAGGTAAGGAAAAGGTCACTTGTGAATGTTGAAAAAGGATAAATACAGATATTCCTTTTAATATTAATTTTCTTTAATTGGCTGCACTTCCAGATTTTTCAAAAATTTAAGAGTTTGAAATCTATGTGTTAAATGAGAGGAACAAATTATCCTAAATGGCTTTATACTTATTTCTGTGATCCTTTACCTTAAATAACTGTAATAATTTATTCCCTCTTTACAGCATAGCTCTATTTTCATGTACAGATGTAATCTGATCATGTAAATAAAAATAAAACAGTAAATAAAACATGGTAACTATTCAGTAACTTTTTGACATGCACGAAGTTTATTTCCTGTACCTTCTACATCTTACTTATATCCTATATCTTTCCTTAATCTTCCATGCCATATTCCTATCCTCCCACAACTTTCACTGACCTCAGATTGTCCCTTGCCTTCTTGAATCACAACTGTTGTGCCCTAATTACTTTTTTTGGAGACTTTATTTTTCAGAGCAATTTTAGGTTAAAATAAAAATGAGAGGAAGGTACAGAGACTTCCCATAATTCCCTGCCCCCACGCATGTATACTTTCCCTCATCATCAACATCACTCATCAGCATAGTATAATTTTTTAGCAAGGATGAACTTAAATTGACATGTAATTATCACCTAAACTCTGTAATTTACATTACAGTTCATTCTTGATGTTGTACATTCTAAATATTTGGACACAGATGAATAATGACATTTATTCATCATTATAAAATCATACAACAGGCTATTTTTACTGCCCTAAACATCCTCTGTGCTCTGCCTATTCATCTTTCCTTCTCCTACTACCACTCATGACAACCACTAATTTTTTAAGGTCTCTATGGTTGTGTCTTTTTCAGAATGGGATATAATTAGAATTATACAGTACATAACATTCTCAGATTGGTTTCTCTCCCTTAGTAATATGCATTTAAGGTTCTTCCATGTCTGTTCATGACTTGATAGCTCATTTATTTTTAGCACTGAATAATTTTCCATTGTGTGGATATACACAGTTTATTCATCTATTCACCTACTAAAGAACATCTTATTCCTTTCAAGTTTTGGCAATTATGAAAAAAGCTACTATTAACACTTCTGTTCAGGGTTTTGTGTGGGTATACCTTTTGGGCAAAATTCCTTTGGGTAAATACCACAAGGCTAAGAGTATATTTAGTTTAGTAAGAAACCACCAAATGATCTTCCAAGTGGCTCACCGTTTCTCATTCCCTGAAGCAATGAATGAGTGTTCCTGTTGCTCTCCATCCTTGCCAGCATTTGGTGGTGTCAATGTTCTAGATTTTGGTCATTCTACTAGGTGTATAGTGGCATTTCATTGTTGTTTTAATTTGCATATCCCTGATGAAATATGATGTGGAGTATCTTTTCATATGTTTATTTGCCATATCTTCTTTGGTGAGGTGTCTGTTAAGGTTTTTGGTTCATTTGTTTTGGTCCAGGTTGTTTGTTTCCTTTCTGTTGAGATTTAAAAGTTCTTTGTATATTTTAGAAAGCAGACCCTCATCAGATGCATCTTTTGCCAAGTACTTCCTTCCAGTCTGTGGCTTGTATTCCCATTATCTTGATATTACCCTTTGTAGAGCAGAAGCTTTTAATTTTAGTAAGGTACAGCCTATTAATTATTCCTTTCATAGATTGTGTCTTGGTGTTGTATCTAAAAAGTTATCACTGTACCCAAGGCCACCTACATTTTCTCCTATGCTATCATGTAGGAGTTTTTATCATTTTGCGTTTAATATTTAGGTCTGTGACCTATTTTGAGTTAATTTTTGTGAAGGGTGTAAGGTCTGTGTCTAGATTTACTTTTTGCATGTGGATATCTAGCTGTTCTATCACTATTTGTTGAAAAGACTGTATTTATTTCATTGTGTTGCCTTTGTTCCTTTGTCAAAAATCAGTTGACCACATTTATGAGGCTGTATTTCTGGACTCTCTATTCTGTTCCATTGATCTATTTGTTTATCTGTTCTTTCACTAATACCACAGTGTCTTAATTATTGTTGGTTTATAGTAAGTCTTGAAGTTGCATATTATCAATCCTCCAAATTTGTTCGTCTCCTTCAGTATTGTTTTGGTTATTCTGGTGTACTTTTTCTTCTTCATATAAACTTTAGGGTTAACTTGTTGACATCTATAACATAACTTGCTAAGAATTTGATTGGGATTGCACTGAATCTATTTATCAAGTTGGAAAGAATTGACATCTTGGCAATATTGAAACTTCCTATCCTAAACATGGAATATGTCTACATTTATTTAATTCTTTATTTTTATTCATCAGAGCATTGTGGTTTTCTTCACATGCATCTTATATGTATTATGGTAGATTTATATCGAAATAATTTTTAGGGGTGCTAACATAAATAGTTTTGTGTTTTAATTTCAAATTTCACTTGTTCACTGTTGGTATATAGAAAAGCAATTGACTTTTTATAGTAACCTTTTACTCTGCAACCTTGCTCTATTATTAACTCCTAGAGATTTTTTATTGATGCTTTCAGATATTCTAACTTAATTTCCTAATTCCTCCTTCTTATCCATTTTTCATCTAATATAGCTAAGATACTTATAGGTAGGTAGGTAGGTAGGTAGGTAGATATATAGATAGATAGATAGATAGATGGGTGGATAGATAGATAGATAGATAGATAGATAGATAGATAGATAGATATAAGAATATATGTTCATAAGCATAATAGTAAAATACAGTGTTGATATTATTATTTTGGACAAACTGTTATCTGTAAGATCAAGTAAGAAGAAGAAAATTTAAAAGTTTTTGTCTTATTTATTCCTTCTCTGATCTTCTTTCTTTCTTCTGTGTAGATCTTAGTTTCTGACCTATATCATTTCCTTTCTGTCTGAAGAATTTTTTTTCACACTTATTACAAGGCACCTACCTATACCAGGAACAAATTGAGAAAGTCTTTATTTTTCCATCACTTTTGAAAGGTAAATCCCAGGGTACAGAATTCTAGGCTGGTGTTCTTTTTCTCTCAACACTAAATATTTCATTCCACTCTTCTTGCTTACATGGTATCTGAGAAATCAGATGAAATCTTTTGTTACTCTATATGTAAGATGTTTTTCCCCCTCTCTGGATTCTTTCAGAATTTTTTTCTTTATCTTTAAATTTTGTAATTTGAAAATAAAATGCCAACATGTAGGGGTTTGTTGTTGTTCTGTTTTGTTTTATTTTGTTTTGGCATTTATCCTGCTTTGTGTTCCCTGAGGCTCTGGATCTGAGGTCTATTGTCTGTCATTACTTTGGGGAAACTCTTGGTCATTGTTGGTTCGAGTATTTCTTCTGTTCTTTTCTCTTTCTTCTCTTTCTGATTATTCCTTTTGTAGTTGTCCCTGAATATTCTCTTCTGTTGTTTTTGGTCTTTGCTCTCTTGGCTCTTCACGTTTAGAGATTTTTAATGAGATATTTTCGAGCTCAGAGATTCTTTCCTCAGCCATATTAAGTGTGCTAATAAGCCCATCAAAGGCATGCTTGATTAATGCAGTGTTTTTGACCTCTAACATTTCCCTTTGTTTCTTTTTTTTTTAAGTTTACTTATTTGAGAGAGAGAGAGAGAGAGAGAGAGAGAGAGAAAGTGCAAGTGGGAGAGGGGCACAGAGAGACAGGAAGAGAGAGAATCCCAAGCAGGCTCTACACTGACAGCACAGATGCAGGCTTGATCCCAGGAACCATGGAATCATGACCTGAACTAAAGTCAAGAGTTGGACGCTCAGTTGACTAATCCACCCAAGAGCCCCTCTTTGTTTCTTTCTTAGGAATCTCATCTCTCTGCTTGCATTTCTTTACATTCTTACATGCTGTCTACTTTACTCATTACATCCTGTAGCATATTAGTCACAGTTGACAATGTATAGTTTTGTTGTTGTTGTCGCTTGTTTGCTTGTTTGGCATTTTTCCTGCTTTATGTTCTCTGTGCTTTTGGATTTCACAGTATTGTGGGGACTCCCACTAAGACTGGGTTGTCTTGGAGATTTTAACTCCGAGTTGTCTATACTGGATTTCCAACAATTTGTCAGAATACAGCTTTTTCTAGCCACACATTGTTTCCCTAGATGGTTTCTACTCCTGAGTTTCTGCTCTGGTAAGCTTGTCACCATGTATTTACCAGTCTGTCTCTCTAATTGTGCAGGCTGATGTTTGCTCTTTGCCCTCTCCTCTTTTACAGATACAAATAGAGTTGTTGATATTATAGCTTTTTACTTGTTGATACAATAGAGTGGCGACCTCGGAGCTCCTTATATGTATAACTACTCCCATTTAGGTTTTACTATTTTGTGAGGTAGATGACATAACCCAATTGCAGTTCAAAAAGTCTGAAGTGACTTTCCTGCCATGTCTTGTAGCTTACATGAACAAGACTAGGATTTTGTCTCAGACCTTTAGATACAATTTTTTTTCTACTTTAATGTATTTTCTTTTCTCTGTAGAATTTAAAAATATATTGTTTGTGAATATCAATTCTCAGTTAAATGAAGAAAAATAAAATCAGTATCAACCTACATAGAGAAATTTGTCCTCTGCAGAATATAATTGCACTGCTCTGATCTACAATCCAACTCCCTCCTTGGAACTGTAGATGCATAGTCCCTACTGAATAGCTCTAAGGTCAGGTAGTGAAAATCTTTTCTTAGTCAAAGCAGCAGAGATTTTTTTTAATTGGTCTTGAAATATGACCAGAAAAATAGTATATTTTTCTTTTTCCAAAAGAAAATATGCAATAATCATGTAATATTTTGATTATAACAGATAATTAACTATTGATTGTAACAAATTAATTTGAACAATATGGGTAAACTATTCAGCACTGAAATAGCATCTTTGTTAATTTTTAGTTTATAGGTCCTTTCCAACTATCTCCATTTCTTTTACTACCCCCTCTTTCTTCTCATGCTGAGTCAGTGGGAGCCTTTCCCAAGGATTTGTCCTCAAGTCTCTGATCTAAGCTTTAGGTAGCTCCATTACCTGAGAACTCAACTCTACTGACATGATATCACCATTATTTGGAATACTACTAAATTTCTCTCCATTTCTGACCTGTATCTGTAATGCCAGTTGCATCTCAATGTGCCTACTGGGCATTTCTCCATGAATATAATTAATATAAAACTCAACCTAAAATTCTGTTTGTCTGCTGTAATTTAGAGATCTTTCTTTCCTATTTTGTGTATGAGAAAATAACTTTATCAGTGACTCAAACTCACCCCTCTTCAGTTGTTGACATCCCTATTTAACTAAGTTTTCATTCTTTTCTAATTCCCGTATCATGCCACCATCATGACTATTCAATTAATATTTAATATTTTGTTATTATCTTTATTGTCCTTCCGTTTTTGTCATTATTCCCACGATAGTAGTTCTATATCCTCATTACCCGTGCTCAATTTTGTTCATTAATTCTCTCTATACTTCTAGTTTGACAATCTATTTCTGTATCTAGCTGCCATAATAATCCTATAACAATTATTTCAATATTTCCTTCTTTATCAGTCAAGGGAGAGATAGCATGTGCTACCTGGGTAATATGAGAAAAATGTAATGAGGGTAGTGTTGGCTAGTGGACTGGGGAGACCCCAGGCCTCCATCCAGCCCATTCCAAAGATGTTGCTAAAGGTTTCCTCACAAGAGAAAATTCAATGACATACACAACACAGGGGACTAGGCGACACAAACTAGGGAAGTTTGTTAAAGTGTACTAGAAAGTACACTCTTGGGATGTGAGAGCTGGTGAGAGAGTGAGAGAGAGAGAGAGAGAGAGAGAGAGAGAGAGAGAGAGAGAGCTGTGTCCCTGGGCTTTTGGGTTTTATCTTTTATCAGCAGTTGTTAACAAGAGGGTGGAATATTCATTACTTGGGCTAGAATTTCTTAGAAGCAGGGTTTGGTGCTTTTTCTTCCTTATTTGGTCAGGCGGTTCTGGTCTACTTTGTCAGCCATCTTGGGCCTTCTGGCTTCTTGTAGCTTTATTTTGGAGTGCTGCCAGGACAGGCCTCTGCCTTTCCTGATAGCTGACTATGACTTCTTTGCTGGAATCCTTTTAGAACCTAACTAACTGCCTCTAACAGAACTACTTATTAAGAATATAGGGAAATCAGATGGGATAGTGTAATATCCTGAGGTTAAAAAGGACAGGGCGCAGGCACCTCTCCTAGGCCTGAAAAGAGAAAGGCAGGAAGACTTGAAGGCTGGGAGAGCTGTTTTGTGAGGATCATTTGATCAGGGAGTAAATACACAGATTTCCACTCTCCTGCCTCTTTCTGATCTCCCACTGGTGCTCTTCCTGGCCTGAATCCATTTGAGGACAACTGGGAAAAAGAACCCTTGGATTTAATCCCTACAAGCTAGCCTCAGGGTAGAGAGAAAGGTAGGAAAGACTGGAGACTGGCTCTGATGACTAAAAGAAGGGAAAAGGGAAGCTATCCAAACTTTATTGCTTTAGCTTTTCAGCTTATTGTTTAAATTGTCCTTGAATATCTGGCTTCACCTTACCTCGCTCATTTTTCTATTTTCCCTCCTCCTCCTCCAGATCTGCCTTTTATTCATTTACTATTGAATTTCACAAACTGCACACACCAGATGCTTGTTCAACAGTTTCATTTCTAAACATTTCTTAAAACAAGATTCTTCACAGAAACTTTATGTGCCCTCTCTCTTTTCTGCATAATCAAATGTTACTTATGCTATAAAGTTATCACAACCTCCCCCTTATCCACAGGCATTATATTTGACATTGAGCTCATAGAAATCTCCCCCACCTGTGACGTACTATCCAATGTTTTGTTTCAGTTACTTAGCACTTGAACAGAGACTATCTCATACGTCATTTAATTTGTATGTACATATATTTGTATGTATATACTGAGCCCCCAACTATATTGTAAACTCTTTAGAAGCAAGAAAAAAAAATTCCTCTTAATTTTTAGATTCCCCACATCTAACATAGCTTTATAAATACTGTGTACTAGATTTTAAATTTGAGAATAAGAATAATGTCAAATTCATTTTTGCTTCCCCAGTACTCAGCAGTCACTAAATAGTACAAAGTAGATGCTTATTTCAGGTTTGTTGAATTAACTACATTAAAATAACCAGTGAAAGAATAAGTTATGTGCTTCTATTAACTTATTCTCTAATAACAAATTGCTCCTCTGATCATAAAGACGTTTACAGAGTCTTGATATGAAATTGCTTTTCTTCATGCAAATATGATCATTGAAATAAAAACATAATTGATTTTGAATAATGTTAAAACTCCTACTATAATAGCAAAATATTGAAAGTCAATTATCATTGTTTGATGGTAAATAGTCAACCAAATTCACTGAAAGAAAAAGTATACTTTGTTTCACATTTATGTAAACACAAAAAGGAAAAAGACTTTTCCTTTTTTCTATGAGACCTAATATATCTTGAACTACAACTGAACCATATTCATCATAATAATGAAGATTTCCTGGTTATAACAACAAGGAAAAAATAGAAATGAATGTCAGAAGGGATACCAGGGACTTAATTTAAATGTATTTATATGATTGTTGTTCTGTCAAAAACTCTCATGTTATCGATTTATCTGGGAATACATAATCTGCTCATCAGATATTATAATCAATATGGATTCCACAATGATGCTTTTCAAATCTACTTACCCCCACAGCACTTGAAAAATATTTTTTTCAACAAAACCTTACTCAGAAATATAATATTAAAAAGATAAATACAGAAGAGTTCTTGATGTAATAAGGTATGGGTGCCACTGTGGGCAGCAGTGAAATGTTCTACCCTAAACTTTAATCACCCTTAGTGGTCCTAAAAGGACCTAAAAGGACTAAAGGGTAAAATTAGAAACATAGTGTGATGAAACATATTTACAGCCATTTGCCTTCGAGTTGTAGCAGCACAGCATTTCAAAAGAATCCATAGTAAATGGTGCTTAGACAGAAGTGATCAATCCGATTTTTAAGAAAGAATGGCATATTACAAAAGCATCAGCCATATTCAACCCTCAAAGTATTAGGAAGACAATACCTCAAAAACTAGAGAACTGAAATTACACTAACGGTCTCAAAAGTCCTGTTTTTATAGAGTTTTGCCATTATCTTGCATAATGTCAAACTAACTCCTGAGAATGTTGTGTCAGAAACATATTCACATATTCAATAGCACTTCCTCAGTCTTGCCTTACTTGCTAACAGAAGCCTGATTTTATTCAGGCATCAGGCTGCAAAGTGCCCAGAGATCACGACTAAGCCCTTGGAGCTGAATATTGATTGCTCTAAGCTTATAAATGACCACACTCACCTTTGTCAATTTCCAGGTGAAAGGTGGACTGTCTTAGTCCATGTGGAATGCTATAACAAAATACCATAGACTGGGTTTCTTATAAACAGCAGAAATTTATTACTCACAGTTCTGGAAGTTCTAAGTCTGAGATGAGGATACAAGCATGGTTTGGTGAGAGCCTTTTTTCTGAGTCATGGATTTACTGCTGAATCTTCACATAGAGGAAGGGGAAAGAGATCTCTCTGGATCCTCTTTTATAATGGCACCAATCTCATTCAAAGGGCTCTGTCCTCATAACCTAATCATTTCCTGCAGTCCCCACATACTAATACGAACACTTTGGGGAGTAGTATTTCAACATACACATTTTGAGGGGATACAAATATTCAGATCATAGCACAGACCTATGACCCAGTTTGGCTCATGAAAAAGAAGTGGAAGTTTGTGCCTTGTGTGGGTTTTGTGGAAATGTTTTCTTCACTAATTAAAGGACACATGGTGAAGGACCATCCCCCACCCCTGTTTGGAAAAGTGACAGTTCAGAGACAAATCTAAAGAAGAAAGCCAGCATTCTAAGGATGGAAGGATGCAAAGACAGGCATGTTCCTGAGTCCAGGAGACTTAAGTGTGGCCCTAAATTAACCAATCGCTGAGCCATCTATCTCCAGACTTCCTTTATGTGACATAATAAATATACTTATTGCTTAAACCATTATTGATAAAGGTTTAGATGATATACATTCAATCATAACAGACACAGAAGTTAAGACCAAATTCTCTAACCACATGGATTTCAACTGTAAAAAGAAAAATAATTTCTATGTTCAAAAAGTGATGACATATTCAAAGCTTATGTTAATGTAAAAAATTCTGACAGTTATTGCATCATCTAGTTTGCTAAAAACTAAACCCTAAAGCTTCCTAGTATGATCAGCTCCTGTTCCCAATATGATCACAGACTGAGAGAGATCATAGAAATTATGACTTGGGAGATGAAGAAGTATAAATTTGCTTATTTTAGAAGCAGTGAGAAAATTACAGGACAGGCTTGCCAGTGCCTTTACCCTCATCTTTTCATCATTTTGTGTCTGCTAGAAAAAATTTTTAAATCCAAATAGTGAAGAATCCCAAGGTAATTGCAAGAATTGTAATCTGAAGGCATTAGTTCTGGCAATTTAGTTCTGGGAGATAAAATAGGTACCAAAGTAAAGTAAACCTATAGGTATGAGACAGCAGTCCAAGAATCTGCTAGACTTCTAAAAAATGAACCTGTTTTAGGGGCCCCTGCGTGCCTCAGTCTGTTAGGCATCCAGTTTCGGCTCAGGTCATGATCTCGCAGTCCGTGAGTTCAAGCCCCACGTCAAGCTCTGTGCTGACAGCTCAAAGCCTGGAGCCTGTTTCAGATTCTGTGTCTCCCTCTCTCTCTGACCCTCCACCGTTCATGCTCTGTCTTTCCCTGTCTCAAAAATAAATAAATGTTAAAAAATTTTTAAAAAAAGAACCTGTTTTAAATGAATAATTATATTTATATAATAGTGTGAGTTATAAAAGTGATCCTTACAAATAAGAGATCTATTTACTCACTGAAAATATATAGCTGGGAAATAATAGCAGCTGGGATGCTTTCTTCTGCTTAACTCTTTGAAGAGAAAATTATTTTCTTCTTTTGAAATTTAAAGCATAATCTTGAAAACATGAGGTGAAGCAGGGGTGTTTGCATGGTGATAGTGTTGAGGTGTGTCAGGGGCATTTACTGCTCACCGTTTGAGTGGGAATGAGAACAAGTTACACACACCTGAAAGTAAGAAAGTTGCTTTTCTAATGTGTCTTTTTTCAAGACGTTTGGTAGGCCAATCTGCAATGCACATCTGCTTGAGGAACCTGGGTGGATGAACTAGATCAATGACCTCAGCACACAGAAGTGAACTGCCCCTTGAGATAGAATAAATAAAAGAGTCCAAGAAAACATTAACTAAAATGTAATTGGTAAAATATATTTTGGGTGCTATTTTGTGTCAATGTAGGCTCATCAATTGTAACAAGCATATCACTTTTGTGGGGGATGCTGACAATGGAGGAGGCTATGCCTGGGAGGGTAAAGGGTGTACCTTCCTCTCAATGTTGCTATGGTCCCAAAACTGCTCTTAACAAAATTAAAACTTTTTTAAAAATATTATATATATATATATATATATATATAACAAATATATATATTATATATATAAATATATATATTATATATATAAATATATATATTATATATATAAATATATATATTATATATATAACAAATATATATATTTATATATATATATATATTTTTTTTTAAGCAGACACACTGATAGAAGAAAAAGAGTTCTGGACTCAAACACAGTTTTTGAAATTTAGCAAATTTAGTAGAAGAATTTAAAAAATGTACAACTCTAAAACCTGAACTTATAATTTAGAAATTAAATTGAAGAGCCTTTGCATAATAAAGAGCAAAAATGATAAGAAATAGAAATCATCAGTGAAAATTTTTTAAAAATTAGTGAAAGAGATATCTTGGAGATTGGATGTAAATTCTAAGATTTATCAAGGAGGAAAAATAGAAGTTAAAATTAAAGATAAAAATATGATTATTAGGACAGGTTATAGAAAGTTGTGCTTAAATGCACTGGCTTCAAAGCCAGGCTATATAGGTTTGAGTTCAAGTTCCACCATTATTGAGTTTATTTGTATATTTGTGAACAATTTACTTTATTTCTTATTACTTTGACTTCTTTTATTATAAAATAGGATAAATTAAAAATGTTTACTTCACAGGTGTTTTCATTACATGATAAAAATATGTAATTAATCCCTATCAGGAGTTTTAAATAAACACCTGGCATATGGTAAGCACTCAATAATTATTAGCACCTTTATCATCATAAATGCTATTGAAATTGGGAAAGTAAAGATTATCAAAAAATTATATATAATTATATATATAATTATATAATTATATATATATGAAATCTTCCAAAAATATTTGTGAGAAAAGAAAATTTAAAAACTGTTCAATTTATGAGGCACCTGGGTGACTCACATAGGTTGAGTGTCCTCCTCTTGATTTTGGCTCAGGTCGTCATCTCAGTCATGAGACTGAGCCCCACATGAGATCGAAAGCTAGGCATGAAACCTGCTTAAGACTCTCTTTCTCTCTCTCCTTCTGCCCCGCCCCCACATGTGCTCTTTTGTACCTCTCTCAAAAAAAAAAAAAAAAAAGAGTTCAATTTAAGAGTATATAATGTAAGACAAAAACCTTTAAAACTATGAATATAGTTTCATTAACATACAATGTCGTTTGGATCATTTTAACAGAAAACTTTCAGAATTTGACAAATCAAGCAGACAAAAAATGTGTATAATAGCAAGTAATATAATTATGCACCCAACATTTAATAACAGTTTGTAAAAAATGATTTCCAATACAAAGAGGAAGTCAAAACAGAAAGCACAATTATTTAGAAATTTAGTGGTTGTGTTGTGTCAACAAGATTCCTAATTGAAAAACTATAAGGTTACTTTGCAAACTACAGACAAATACATTTTAGATCTTCAGAAGCTCTCAATGTAAAAATAAAATCGATAAAGGTATGAAGTGAAAATTTAAAAAAATCTTTATAAAATCATAGCGATAGAGGAACTTAGAGGTCTTTAAGGTAAAAAATATATATATTTGCTTACATAAAAATTGATATATCTGTAATGGTAAAGGAACCATAAAGTAAAAGCATGAACAATATAATGGATTGTAAGATCATATATGCAACACATATATGTTGTTAAAAAGTTAAATCACTACTATAACTTACACTTAACTATAACTTAAATCTTGTAAGTTGACAAGCAAAAAGACAAAGAAAAACCTAAGAATGAAATGAGCACACTATGAAGCAGGAATTACACAGAAGACATGTAAACATGCACAAACCAGAAACTACACTTAGTTCTCTATCTCCAAATAAGTATCATAAAATTTACACCCATTTTAAAATCTTATATAAAGTTGAAATTATTTATCATATAAGCTCCTCAAATCCATTATTTAAAAAGGTGAGAAAAACAATAGCACACTTGAATATACTTTGGTGTCTTCAAAATGAATAAAGGAGTCAAATAAAAAATAGTCTTTTTAAAAAAAAGATCAAGGGGAATATAAAACAAATTGATTGAAAGCCTTAATTCTATTAAGTATATGTTTATGAAGTAAGATATATCTGAGTTAATGCTGCTATATGAAGTCCTTTTATTTTACAATGTTATTAAAAAAGTATTGGTAAGCAGACTTAATATGTACCAATAAACATCTCTCCTTTATTGCTTTTATAATAGAAGAGCTCTAAGAACATCTTATAGGCAGTATAATTTTTACTCTCTACTTTATTTTCAAATAGTAGTGAATTTTCTATAACTTGATGTTTATAGTTAAACAACATATTGTAACTCTCTGTGAAAATAAAAGGCCACTACATATAGTAATGATAAGAAATATCTTCATGTTTTAAATAAATAACAAGATATCTATATTAAATTTTTAAATGATGGCAGGCCCATTAGATGTTAAGTTTCAATTCCATTATTATAGCAAAAATATTTCCTGTGTGATTTTCCAGTTTTTAATGTTTAAATATTCTAATATTTGCATTTCATGGAAAAATTTTTAATGTTTACTTACTTTTGAAAGAGAGAGCCAGAATGTGAGCATGGGGGGGCAGAGAGAGGGTGACACAGAATCCAAAGCAGGCTCCAGGCTCCGAGCTGTCAGCGCAGAACCTGACACGGGGCTGAAACTCACCGACTGTGAGATTATGACCTGAGCCAAAGTCGGTCGCCCAACCAAGTCACCCAGGCGCCCCTATTTGCATTTCATTAAGAAAATAATAATTGCACATGCTTAAACATATAAATTTAGATATAACAAATGCTATATATAAAAACAGGAACTTTGAATCAATTGGGATTAAATCCTGTATCATTTGCAATTTAATTCAATCAAAACTCAGTTCAATCACAATCTTTGATATTTTGAAGCCTCTGCCTGATTAAATGAAACTGAATTTAATTTAAGGTTTTCTTTATAAAACACCTTACAATTTTTTTGTAATACCATACCACTCTTCAGAAAAAGTCAGAATTCCCTGACTTCAAGAAAGTCACCTTCACATTAGGGGTGGGGATAGGCATCTGGGGAGACCAACATCTAAGGTAACAGCAAAGAATCACTCAAGACAATCTGAATAAATGAGATAGAGATAAAGGGGATTGTTAAAAGTCTGGACTCAGACTGAATCTTTGAGGAGTGTTGTGATATGGAGAAATACAAGAAAAAGAATGAAGGCAACTGAGCTTAGAGAACAGTATAACTAGAAAGTCAGACAGTATCCATTCTCAGAAATCTGAAAGCAGATGAATTAGATAACCTAAAGATAAATCCCTTATCCTCACCAAACATGATTTTGCCCTTATTCTTTAGAATATCCTGATATTCTGCTGGGCTCAGAATTTAAAATCAATTGGAATAAATTCCCATTTGAAATTATTGGTTGAGTTTTATTCTGGATCTAGAGATGAAATTGCTATTCAACTGCCTTATAAAAGAGATGCATTATTTATCCTGTGGAACGACCATTTATCAATGCCTCTGATGTCCCCTCCCCCCCAATTTTCTCCAACTATCTGATAAAATCTGAAATGTACTGGACAATATGAGTAAAGAGCCTCATGGCTCAATTACTCTCGGCTAAGAAAGAAACATTCTGTGCTGATAACGCAGATTAGAAATATTTTGTAGTTGGGAGACCAAAAAAATGGGTCAATCATTTAGTGATTAACTTGCTCAAAATATTTCATTTTTAATTAAAGATACATACATACTGGCAACAATTTGGTTTTGCCAAACTCTGACCCCTATAACTGCTATAAGCTAATTCTCACTCACACAGCTTATTATTGACTGCCTAGCTAACAATTGATATAAGTCAGTAAAGAAGGTTTTTAAGAGCAGATTAATTCCTATAAAACATAGAAATTAATGTAAATATCAACAATTAAACTTAGGCAGCAAGCAATTATATTATGCATATGTGCTCATTATCTCTGGTTATCCAATTTATACAATTACAAAGGAAGGTAGAAGCATTGCCTTTTCCTATTTTAACAGGAATATAAATGGTATAATTATAGCACTCAAAATGATTGCAAATAAAAATCATTTTGTTTTCTTTATACACTGTTAGTGGCACCATATTATTTAATTATTTGATTTACGCAGGCACAAGCTAAGAATTTAATCACTGTATTTCATGCCCTTATAATATTATTCCTGGGTCACAGTCATGATCATATAATTATTCTCCCTTCTTCGTGTACCAGACACCATACCAGATACTTCTGTTATTATTCTTTCAAAACTATACCACATATAAATTTTTGTGTTAAATGCTATTGTGGATATAAGTCAATGTCCGTGATTTCACGTAGTCCAAGTATGAGCCCCTTAAACCTCAAATACAACATCCTCTACTTTCTTACCTACTTTCCAGGCCTATCTCCAAATTATTCCCTTAGTGGATTTATCATTCTAGTTCATTCATTGTCACCAACAATATTTGTGAATTCTGACTTAATTTTCCTAGTAGCCCTTTATATCCATAGAAAATGACTCTTCTAATATGCTATATCTATCCATTTAAAATTTAACCATTTCAATCTATCTTTTTTATCTATTGCCTGCCAAAAGCTACTACTCTTTTTTCAGACTCAAATAATTAATTGCTGCCTACAAAGGTTACTTAGCAATTCATATATATTGCTAATGTATAATAATCAAAGCATTTATTGAACCCTTATAGTGTGTGCATATTTGTCACTCAATGACCTGAAACTCTGATTTAAAAGTGTACTCTAAGAGTTACTTTGAGTTATTCTCTTTTAAAATTTCACTCAATAAATCAACATGCTTTCTTAGAAGACAGGAAGGCTTGGTGATTGACTACTAGTGTGGTCTTGAGGAGGACCTAAGATGGTGTAGTAGTAGGAGGTCTCTAGGCTTGTCTGTTCCCCTGAACTCAGCTAGATAAGTATAAAATCATTCTGAATACTCAAGAAATCATTCTGCAACACCTGGGTGGCTCAGTTGGTTGAGTGTCCTACTTCAGCTCAGATCATGATCACCCAGTTCTTGAGTTCAAGCCCAACGTGGAGCTCTGTACTGACAGCTCAGAGGCAGGAGCCTGCTACAGATTCTGTGTCTCCCTTTCTCTCTACCCCTTCACCGTTCACAGTCTGTCTCTCTCTCTCTAACATAAACATTAAAAGAAATTTTTTTAAAGAAAGCAATCTGAGGACTGACAGAACAAACTGCACAGAGGGAGAGAAGAGGCCATATTGTGGAAGGTAGGAGGTGCAAAGATGTGATTCGAGGGAAAAGCAGATAATGTGTACTGCAGAGGGGAGGGAGCCCTGACCACAGAGAGGTGAGGAGGAAAGAGAGAGAGAGAGAGAGAGAGAGAGAGAGAGAGAGGAGTTTACAGGAGATCACACAGGGTAAACATTTCCTCAAAGCCATTGATTGAGAAAACAAGAAGTGTTGACTTTTGTGAGTTTTTACAACCACAGGGCTCAAAGGCTAGAGTTTTAGAGGTCTGCATCATGGCATGTGTGGAGCCTAGCAGATGCTGCAGTGCTCCTGTGGAGAAGGAAGGTAGGGAGTAGCCCAAGGGGCAGACGGTGTGACATGAGGATTCCCTGGACTGCACAGGAAGAGACTGTTCCCCCTTCTTGGAGAACATCTGAGAGAAGTGGCATTGCCTCTCCCATGACAAAGTTGCTGGTGGGCACCATTTGTCTCCCTGCTCTGAGCACAAACTAATTCAGAAAATAACGCAGCACCAACAGCAGTAGTGCAAACTGCTTATTCCAAGCCCACACCCCTGCCCTCTGCAGGTGTTGCTTTTCTCAGGCAAGAGTGCCGGGGAACCAGTGGATTGGGACCCTTCCCAGGAGATCAGAACAAACACCTCCACCTCTGCAAAACTTAAGTTCTAGTGGAAATAGCATCAGCTCTCATTTAACAAGCAGACCAGTGCACACCTAGTTAAAACTCACCACTCTGGCCAAGGTCCAAATACTCCCTATTGTAGGCTAGGAGAGACCCTGTGGATGAATTACTTAAGGCAAAGAACAGCCAAAATACAGCAGTAGAGTGCACACAGCACACACCAGAGACACTTTCTTAAGTGCTAGGCCTTGGACATTCTATGACCTCTTCCTCATAAAGCCATAACTCTCAGCAGCAAGAAACATAATAGGCTTTTCTACCACACCAAGGAAAACAGAATTCATCCCAAAAGAAAGAACAAGAAAAGATCATGGCCAGAAATCTAACCAAAACAGATATAAGTAATATAGCTGATCTAGAACTTAAAGCAACAGCCATAAGGATACTAGCTGGGCTTGAGAAAAGCATAGAAGACACTGGAAAATCCCTTGCTACAGAGATAAATGAGCTAAAAACTAACCATAATGAATAAAAAATGAAATAATTGAGATTCAAAACATGCAGGTATAATGCCCACAAGGATGGAAGAAGCAGAGGAATTAATAAATGATATAGAATAAGGAATTGGGTGGGTGGGGGGTTGGGTGGTTCAGCCAGTTAAGTGGCCAACTTAGCCTCAGGTCATGATCTCACGGTACTGAGTTCAAGCTCCGCATCAGTCTCTGTGCTGATGGTTCAGAAACTGGAGCTTGCTTCAGATTCTGTGTCTCCCTATCTCTCTGCCTTTCCTTCACTCTCAAAAATAAATAAATATTAAAAAAAAGAATTAGGGAAAATGATAAAGCTGAAAAAAAGAGAGTAAGAAAAATTATGGATCACAAGAGTAGACTTAGGGAACACAGTGACTCCATAAAGCCTAATAACATAACATTCATATCATAGGAGTCCCAGAAGAAGAAGAGAGGGAAAAAGAAGCAGAAGGTTTATTTGAGGAAATATAGCTGAAAAATTTCCTAATCTGGGGAATGAAACAGATATACAAATCCAGGAGGCACTGAGAACTGCCATTAAAATCAACAAAATCAGGCCCAAACCAAACCATATTATAGTTAAATTTGCAAAATCTAGAGATAAAGAAAAAATCCTAAAAGAAGCAAGACAAAAAAATACCTAACTTGCAAGGGAAGATAAATACAGATAGCAGTAGATCTTTCTACAGAAACGTGGCAAGCCAGAAGGAAGTGGCATGATATATCTACAATGTTGAATGGGAAAAATATGCAGCCAAGAATATTCTATCCAGCAAGTCTGTCATTCAGAATAGAATGAGAGATAGAGTTTCCCAAACAAACAAAAGCTAAAGAGGTTCATGACCACAAAATAGTCCTGCAAGAAATATTAAAGGAAACTCTTTGAATGGGAGAGAAAGACCAAAAAATGACAAACTTTAGAAAGGAAAGGAGAAAATCTCTAGAAATAATGACTTAACAGGTAATACAATGGCACTAAATTCATATCTATCAATAATCACCGTGAATGTAAATGGAAAAAACTCTCCAATCAAACCTAATGGATAAAAACCCAACACCTATGTATAGGATACAAGAGACTCATTTTAGACCTAAAGACACCTGTAGATTGACAGTGAGGGGATGGAGGGGCACCTGGCTGGGAGAGTCAGTTAAGTGTCCAATTCTTGGTTTTGGCTCAGGTCATGATCTCACAGTTCGTGAGATCAAGCCCCATGTCAGGCTCTGCACTGACAATGCAGAGCCTGCTTGGGATTCTCTCTCTCCCTTTCTCTCTGCCCCTTCCCTGTTCATGCTTTCTCTCCAAATAAATAAATAAATGAAGAAACAAACTAACTAATTAACCAAAAATAAATGAAAGTGAGGGGATGGAGAAACATATATCATGCAAATGGACATAAAAAAAGCTGGACTAACAATAACTATATCAAAGAAACTAGATTTTAATCCAAAGACTGCAACAAGAGATTAAGAAAGGTACTACATCATAATAAAGGGACAATCCAACAAGATTTAACAATTGTAAACATTTGTACCTCCAACTTGAGAGTATCCAAATATATACAACAGCTAATAAAAAACATAAAGGAACTCATTAAAAGTAATACACAAATAGTTTAGAGCTTTAACACCCTACTTACAACAATGGACAGATTATCTAAGCAGGAAATCAAAAAGGAAACAATGGCTTTGAATGCTACACTGGACCAGATGGACTTAATAGAGTATTCAGAACATTTTATCCTAAAGCAACAGAATACACTGTCTTTTCAAGTGTACATGGGACATTCTCCAGAATAGATCACATACTAGGTCACAAATATCCCTCAACAAGTACAAAAAGACTGAGATCATACCATGCATATTTTCCAACCACAACACTATGAAACTTGAAGTCAACCACAAGAAAAATTGGGAAGAGCACAAATATATTGAGGTTAAAGAACATGCTACTAAAGAATGAATTTGCCAACCAGAAAATTAAGGAAGAAATTTAAAAAAATACATGGAAATGGATGAAAATGAAAATACAACATTCCAAAATTGATAGGATGCAGCAAAAGCAGTCATTAGAGGGAAGGATACAGCAATGCAGTCCTACATCGAGAAGCAAGAAAAATCTCAAATAAACAACCTAACTTTACACTTAAAAGGAGCTAGAAAAAGAACAAGAAATAAAGCCTAAAGCCAAGAAAAGAAGAAAATAATAAAGACTAGAGCAGAAATAAATGATATAGAAACAACAACAACAACAACAAAAACAAAAACAGTCGACAGATCAATGAAGCTAGGACCTGGTTCTTTGAAAGAATTACTAAAATGATAACCCACTAGCCAGACTTATCACAAAGAAAAGAGAAAGATCCCAAATAAATAAAATCACGAATGAGAGATGAGATCACAACCAACACCACAGAAATACAATTATATGAGATGATGAAAAATTAGATGGCAACAAATTGGACAATCTGAAAGAAATGGATAAATTCCTAGAAACACATAAACTAACTAACTGAAACAGTAAGAAATAGAAAACTTGAAGAGACCAATAACCAGCAAAGAAATTGAATCAAAATAAAAATCTTCCAACAAAAAATAGTCTGGAGCCAAATGGCTTCCCAGGGGGATTCTACCAAACATTTAAAGAGTTAATACCTATTCTTCTCAAACTGTTCCAAAAAATAGAAATGGAAGAAAATCTTCCAAACTTATTCTATGAGGCCAGTATTACCTTGAATCCAAAACCAGCCAATGACCCCACTAAAAAATGAATTATAGGCCAATATCCCTGATGAATATGGATGCAAAAATTCTCAACAAAATACTAGCAAATATAATCCAAAAGTACTAAAGATTCAGTCACCATGATCAAGTGTGATTTATTCCTGGGATGCAAGGGTAGCCCAATATTTGAAAATCAAACAATGTAATATACCACATTAGTAAAAGAAAGAATAAGAATCTTATGATATTCTCAATAGACACAGAAAACATGTCTATTTGACATTAGCATTTGACAAAGTACAATATCTATTTTTGATATAAAAAAACTAAAAGATGTATGGATAGAGGGAATATACCTCAACATCAGAAAGGCACTATACAAAAAGACCCACAGCCAATGTCATCCTCACTGAGGAAAAAACTGACAGTTTTTACTGTAAGATTAGGAACAAGGCAAGGATGTACACTTTTACCACTGTTATTTAACATAGTACTGGAAGTCCTAGCCTCAGCAATATGACAACAAAAAAGAAATAAAACATCCATATCAGCAATGAAGAAGTCAAACTTTCACTATTCACAGATGACATGATCCTCTATGTAGAAAACTCAGGAGATTCCACCAAAAAAATGGCTAGAACTGAAAGACAAATTCAGTAAGGTCCCAGGATACAAAATCAATGTACAGAAATCTGTGGCATTTCTATTCACCAATAACGAACTATCACAAAGAGAAATCAAGGAGTTGATGCAATTTATAGTTGCACCAGAAACCATAAGATACCTAGAACTAAACCTAGGCAAAGAGATAAAAGATCTGTACTCTGAAAACTACAGAACACTGAAGAAAGAAATTGAAGAGGATACAAAGAAATGGAAGAAACATTCCATGCCCATGGACTGTAAGAAAAAATATTGTTAAAATGTCAATACCATCCATCTAATGCAATCTACACATTTAATACAATCCCTATCAAAATACCTCCAGAATTTTTCACAGAACTAGAACAAATAATCCTCAAATTTGTACGTAACCACTAAAGACCCCAAATAGTGAAAGCAATCTTGAAAAAGCAAAGCAAAGCTAGAGGTATCACAATTCCAGATTTCAAGTTACATTACAAAGCTGTTGTGATCAAGACAGTATGGTACTGGCACAAAAACAGACACATAGATTAATGGAATGAGTAGAAAATCTAGAAATGGATCCATAACTATGTGGTCAACTCATCTTCAACAAAACAGGAAGAATATCCCATGGAAAAAAGACCATCTCTTCAGCTAATGATGTTGTGAAAACTGGACAATGACATGCAGAAGAATGAAACTAGACCACTTTCTTACACCACACACAGAAATAAGTTCAAAATGAATGAAAGACCTACATGTGAAACAAGAGACCATCAAAATCTGAGAGGAGAACACATGCAGCAAACTCTTTGACCTTGGCCACAGCAACTTCTTCCTAGATATGTCTCCTGAGGCAAGGGAAACAAAAGCAAAAACAAACTATTGGGACATCATCAAGATAAAAAGCATCTGCACAGCAAAGGAAACAATCCACAAAACTAAAAGGCAACCTTTGGAATGGGAAAAGCTATTTGCAGTGATATATCAGATAAAGAGTTAGTATCCAAAATCTATACTTATCAAACTCAACACACAAAAAACAAGTAATCCAGTTAAGAAATTGGAAGACATGAGTAGACATTTTTCCAAAGAAGACATTGATGGCTAAAAGACACATGAAAAGACACTTGACATCACTCATCATCAGTGAATAACAAATCAAAATGACAGTGAGATAACACCTCACACCTGTCAGAATTGCTAAAATTAACAACATGGGAAACAACAGGTGTTGGCAAGGATGTTGAGAAAAGGGAACCGATAGTGGGAATGCAAACTGGTGCAGCCACTCTGGAAAACAGTACGAAGGTTCCTCAAAAAGTTACAAATAGAACTACCCTATGATCCAGCATCTGCACTACTAGGTATTTACCCAAAGCATACAAAAATACTGATTTGAAGTGACATGCACCCTGGTGTTTATAGCAGCATTATCAATAATAGCAAATTATGGAAACAGCCCACATGTCCATTGACTGATGAATGCATAAGTAACTTGTGATACATATATTAATATATATTAATTAATATCATATTAATATTATATATAATGGAATATTAATCATCCATAAAAAGGAATGAAATCTTGCCATGATCAATGACGTGGATGGAGCTAGAGTGTATTATGCTAAGCGATATAGTCAGAGAAAGACAAATATCATATGATTTCACTCATATGTGGAATTTAAGAAACCAAACAGATAAAGATGAACATGAGGTTTAAAAAAAAGAGACAGACAAACCTTAAGAGACACTCTTACCTATAGAGAACAAACTGATATTTACTGCAGGAAAGGTGGGTTGGGTCGGGTGGTTTGAATGGGTAATGGGTTTTCAGGAGGGCACTTATGATGAGCACTGGATGTTGTATACAAGTGATGAATCACTAAATTCTACTACTGAAACAAATATGTTAAGTAACTCAAAACAATTTGGGGTTGAAAATCGACAAACTGGGGTTTCACTTCACTCTGAGTATTTACTATCTGTGTGACCTGAGACAAACCGGGGTTTCACTTCACTCTGAGTATTTACTATCTGTGTGACCTGAGACAGGTAATGTCTTCATTACTGAAATATAAAATTTTAATATATACTTATAGGGTTGCTATAAGGATTATCTTAAATACTCTATAAATGTCTTAATTTAGTCTTAACTTAGTGCATATACATCGTAGATACTCATGAAATGACAGCTGCTATTACAATTAATCATATTTCTCATCATCATTATCATCATCAGGCTTATGATTGGAGTCTTAACTTTCTACTTCCAAATCTCATCTAGCAAAATAATCAAGCCTATTCATAGATTATATTTTACAAGTAATATTTAGCAATATAAGCAACAAAATATTATGTACTATATATAAAGCTAACAACATTATTTTTAAACCTGTACTTTTAAAAAAGTTTATTTATTTATTTTGAGAGAGAGAGAAAATAAATGCAAGTGAGGGAAGGTCAGAGAGAGAGAGAGGAAGAGAGAGGATCCCAAGCAGGCTGTGCACTGTCAGCATAGAGCCTGGTGCAGGGCTCAATCTCACAAACTGAGTGAGATCATGACGTGAGCCAAAATCAGATGCTAAACTGACTGAGCCACCCAGGTTCCGCTAAAACTATACTTTTAAATGTTATAATTTCTTGGGACAACTATATGGCAATTGTATGAAAGGTTAAATTTATGTCTTCTCCAATAATTTCATTCCTTGGTATTTATCCGAGAGAAATAAAAACATTCATCACAAAAAAAAGAACCCTGTTGCTGACATTCATTGCTTTGGAAATAACCCAGATTTCTATAAACAAAAATAATGGATAAATAAGTTGTGGTATATTCATACAACTGAATGCTAGTAAGCAACTAACTAGATACATGCAACATTCTGATACTCTTAAAATCTAGACTCATATTTCAAATTGTCAACATATCCTTCCTCTTGGATATATAACTGGCACCTCAAAATATTAAATCTAAAATGCCAAATTAGAAACCTACATTTTCCAGACTTCAAGCTGTATTACAAAGCTGTACTCATCAAGACAGTATGGTACTGGCACAAGAACAAACACTCAGGTCAATGGAACAGAATACAGAACCCAGGAATGGACCCACAAATGTATGGCCAACTAATCTGTGACAAAGCAAGAAAGAATATCCAATGGAATAAAGACAGTCTCTTCAGCAAGTGGTGCTGGGAAAACTGGACAGCGACATGCAGAAGAATGAACCTGGATCACTTTCTTACGCCATACACAAAAATAAACTCAAAATGGATGAAAGACCTAAACATAAGACAGGGAGCAATCAAAATCCTAGAGGAGAAAGCAGGCAAAAACCTCTTTGACTTTGGCCACAGTAACTTCTTACTCAACACGTCTCTAGGGGTAAAGGAAACAAAAGCAAAAATGAACTATTGGGACCTCATCAATATAAAAAGCTTATTCACAGAAAAGGAAACAATCAGAAAAACTAAAAGGCAACCAACAGAGTGGGAGAAGATATCTGCAAATGACATATCACATAAAGGGTTAGTATCCAAAATCTATAAAGAACTTATCAAACTCAACACCCAAAAAGCAAATAATCCAGTGAAGAAATGGGCAAAAGACATGAATAGACACTTCTCCAAAGAAAACATCCAGATATCCAACCAACACATGAAAAAATGCTCAAAATCACTCATCATCAGGAAAATACAAATCAAAACCACAATGAGATACCACTTCACACCTGTCAGAATGGCTAACATTAACAACTCAGTCAACAGCAGATGTTGGTGAGGATGTGGAGAAAGAGGGTCTCTTTTGCACTGCTGGTGGGAATGCAAACTGGTGCAGCCACTCTGGGAAACAGTATGGAGGTGCCTCAAAAACGAAAAACAGAACTACCCTATGACCCAGCAATTGCACTACTAGGTATTTATCCAAGGGATACAGGTGTGCTGTTTTGAAGGGGCATATGCACCCCCATGTTTATAGCAGCACTATCAACAATAGCCAAAGTATGGAAAGAGCCCAAATGTCCATTGGTGGATGGATGGATAAAGAAGATGTGGTACATATATATAATGGAGTATTACCCGGCAATCAAAAAGAATGAAATCTTTCCATTTGCAACTATGTGGATGGAACTAGAGGTTATTATGCTAAATGAAATTAGTCAGAGAAAGACACATATCATATGATTTCACTCATATGAGGACTTTAAGACACAGAACTGATGACCATAAGGGAAGAGAAGCAAAATTAATATAGGGGAATTAAATTAAAATAGGGAGGGGGACAAAACAAAAGAGACTCTTAAACATGGAAAACAAACTGTGGTTTACTGGAGGGGTTGTGGGAGGGGGATAGACTAAATGGACAAGGGGCATTAAGGAATCTACTACTGAAATCATTGTTGCACTATATGCTAACTAACTTGGATGTAAATTAAAATAATAATAATAATAATAATAATAATAATAATAATAATAAATAAATAAATAAAATAAAATAAAATAAAATACCCAGCCAATGGGCAGTCAGGGCCTTGTGTTCTTAGAATTCCCAGCAAGACTTGTAGAAGTTCAAAAACCCAGAAGAGAACTGTGTTTTCCAATAAAGACCAGATAATTACTATTGTTAATTAAAAAAAATAATAAATAACCTATGTAACTATGCCAGTCACTATACTTATGGACAGAAGGTGTAAAGGTTAGATTAACTTCAGTTTGCAGTAGAATGAAGATAAACAGAAATAAATAAAAAAGTAAGTTATATGACAAAAACTAGGGGCATATACAAAATAAATCAGGGCACAAGGGAAAGTGAGAGACTTTTTTGTCAGAGAAAGTAAAGCTTGATGAGTTTGAATGCATGAGAGATTTTGAAGAAACTCCAAAGGAGCATGTCATTCCAGGCCAGGTATAGGAAACAAGACGTGTAGAGTCATGGAGACAACAAGTCTTCAGTGATCTACAAATAGTTTCATGTGGTTAGAAAGAAATATGGGTGCACTGGACAGCTGAATTCATTCATGAAGGGCCTTGAAACACATGCAAAATATTTAAATTTTATTTTAGAAGTGACTGAAGCATTTTATGCAAGAGAGCAACATAATCACATTGACATTACAAAAGTCACTCTAGTGACAATGTGGATGGTTAACTGAGGGGTTTTGTAGATTAAATATAAGGATAGAAATGCTTGCAATGTATTGGCAAGAAATAAGGACAGCCTAAAGGTAAAAAATGGTTAAAAATGATGAAATGAAAAGCAAAAACAAAAACATCATTAATAATAATAATAACTATAGGTAAAAATTCAGTTCTTATAATATGCTAGACATTTTTCTCAGTGCTTTATATATTCTTATTTAATACAATGATCTAAAGTGGGTATTATTACTAGATCAGTTTTTACAGGTAAGGAACCTGAAGTTAAGAGTCTTAGTAAGTTGTCCATGTTTCCACAGCTATAAAGTGTGGTTTGACTCCAACACTTATATTCATAAGGTGGTGTTATTACAGTCATTGCATAAGGCCACACAATGTACGGAAGGCACAGATGTCTCTGGCAGCTCCTTCAATATATGCTCTATTCTATGGATTTCTATAAAATAAAGGGATAGTGCTTTTCTTCATTGATCTAGAAATCATTTCTCCTTAGAGACATAACTCAAGCTTCTCAACTCCATGATATGCTTCTGGCCACTCTAATCCACAATGAACTTTTTCTTCCTCCAAATACCATAGTATTTGTCAGAACGAGTTTCCACCTAACATATACTATTTTTCCTGTTCTTATAAGAGTCAGTTTTGTTATCCTATTAAGAATAAGGAAAATTCCTTATGTTTTATTTCAGTAATCTTTGGCTCCATCACAATGTTGTCAAATAATAGTGTGTGTGTGTGTGTGTGTGTGTGTGTGTGTGTGTGTGTGTGTGTATGTGTTGATTGGTATGCTCGCTAGGAGAAATGTTTACCAAAATCTAAAAACAAAGGGCCAGATCTGTAACAGACATGAATAGCATATAATTATCTCAATTTTAACCATATTAGGAGAATGAGAAAATAATATTTTATTATTTATAATTTTTATAATTGAGAAATACTAATTTTGCAAGAATTATTACGGCAACAAAGCATCCAACCTGCTGACGAATAATGTGCAATTAGTTAAATGAGTTGTGCTTTATTTTTAGATTTAATGAACTAACTTGCTAAAGAAAAGCACAAAAATATCTCAGGTTAAAGGTTTGAACTTTTTAATAATTATATATATTCAAGGGAAACTTATTTTCTCCCAACTAAGATGCTATCAAGTCACCTAACAAATGCTCACAATGGGTCACAAGACACAGCCAAGCAAGAGGGTTCCAAGCAAAGCTCTCAATGTAAAAGAAAGGGCCTCAAAATGTCTGTCAATGACCATTTAATCATTTTACCTTTTAGGACATTTTCTTCTCCCCTGGTGTCTAGGATTCTGTCACAGTTCTAGTTTTGCTTCTTTGCCGGGCTCTAGTCCATCTTTCCAAGTGTGGAATTAATCAAATTTGCTCCTTGAATTCAACTCTTTCTTTTTAATACGGCTTTTATCAGAGTATTTATTTTTGTGGTTTGAATATCACATATCTTTATAGACAACTTCAAAATCTACATCTGTAGTCATTTCAAGATTGTATCATAAACCCACCACAGGAGTTAACACAAATACATTTTTATATAATAAGTACTTAATAAAACTAACCAATTTAACTGTGAATCTGTAGCATCAGGAAAAGAAAAAAACTTTCCTTTTAAAAACTAGCTTGTTTAAACTGATTTTTCATATAGCAAAACACACGGTAAAGAGCTACTTTAGCCAAATTGCAGTGGTTTAAAGAAAAATATTAAATTATATGTAAAATTTCTGCGGAAATAAGCAAATAAAAATGTATTGTTACATTCTATGTATTATGTGTATTCTAATGTGTATACACACATCCTATTATATATATGTACTGTGATATCTATAATTATATAATATATAATATAAATGTTATAAGATGCATATGATTACATAATGTATAACTATATAATAATTGGAAAATTTGCATTTAATCTATGTGTTGTGGGTATGCACAAATTTTATTACATATGTATTTTATTATATATATATGTATATACACGTGTATAAATAAAATGGGATGTTGTTTGTATACTAATGACACATGGAATATTAAATGCATTTTTTCCAATTATCCCAAGATGTTATACTTATATTTATTTAAACTTAAGTTGTACAAAATAAAATTACTTATATAAAGGCTAGTTGATAGATATTTTTACTATCAGAGTGCTTGGTTTTTGTGAGTGACTTTTCCCTGCTGTTTCAGTTATAGGGATTAAAGTTTGCAGAACTTGCACAGAGAATTAGAGATTATAAAATCAGTTTTGTGAACTTTAGTTCATTTTCCACCTCAAGAGATTATAAGCTGAAATCAGGGAACTGATGACAAAGTTTGTTCAGTGCGAGTTTGTCAGAATCACACAGTCTTCTCCCTTCTGCCCTCTCCATTTCCCCCTGAGACTCAAAGTGAGGAAACAGGAATTTGAAAGGGTAAATGTGTGACTCTGCCTCTCCCATCATCCAAGTAGGCTCACCAAAGGAAACCAGTGTGGAACTGTCCAGAAAAAGGAATCAACCTGGAAAACTAACAGAAAACATGAACTGACCCAGAAGAAAGACTGGTGGTCTTCCACTGCTTGAAACCATGAAGGGTGTAGTATTAAATAATTCCCATACAGGAGACAGCACCCTTTCAGGAAGTTACAGGAAAAAGAATATATAAAAGACTGCATGCATTTAGACATCAAATCACAAAAGATAACCATAGAATTTTACCTCTAAAAACACCCTCCCTTCCTTCTTGATCCTGGCTGAGAGGAGCCAGAAAAAAAGCAGCTAGTAAATTGAATAGAGTACATAGTAAGAAAAAGGGAATAACCCCTTTCTTCGCAGCAGAATTATGGCACAAGAAGGCATACACTGTGCTGTCAAGCACGACAGTTCGAAATTTTGATACAAAGACATGGATGGAAATTTTAATATCTAAAAAAATGAGGCTATTTGTTAATACCTAGGATTTCACTGAGATTTAATCCAGAGAGCAAGGAAGAATAATGCTACACAGCTTATTTAAAAAGTTTGGGGGGCGCCTGGGTGGCTCAGTTGGTTAAGCAGCCGACTTTGGCTCAGGTCATGATCTCGCGGTCCTGAGTTCGAGCTCCGCGTCCGGCTCTGTGCTGACAGCTCAGAGCCTGGAGCCTGTTTCAGATTCTGTGTCTCCCTCTCTCTGACCCTCCCCCATTCATGCTCTGTCTCTCTCTGTCTCAAAAATAAATAAACATTTAAAAAAATAAATAAAAAAATAAATAACTTTGGTATGAAAAAGAAATAAAGGTATTTTATAATTTCACTCTACTGTGTCCAACTCATTCAATACAGGTTTTTTAGCAAAGTTTTTTTTTCATGTGGTTTCAAATTTTTATATTTTTAATTTTTTAAATATTTATTTTTGAAAGAGAGTATGAGCAGCAGAGTGGAAGGGAGAGGGACAGAGGATCTGAAGTGGGCTCTGAAATGACAGCAGTGAGCCTGATGAAGGGCTCAAACTCATGAACCATGAGATCATGACCTGAGACAAAATAGCATGCTCAACCAACTGAGCTACCCAGGCATCCTTCAAATGCTTATTTTTAAAAGAAAAGTTCTATTTATAAACTGAAAATTTCTTTTAATAATTACTGAAGATCTTCAACTTAAATATTTGTGTTTAAAATGGTGCTAAATGTTATCTTATCAAAAATACATTTTAATAAAAATATAGCGAAATATGTATTCATTTATTAGATACAAGAGTATATAAAATATAAAATGTTGTTATGATAGCACACGTGACTGTGTGTGTGTGTGTGTGTGTGTGTGTGTGTTTTACCATATACCATACCATAATGAGATGATTCCAAATAAATTTAATTTTCCTTATGATTGTTCTTTGAAAAACTGTGAGGTTAATTAGAAAAGATAAAATGAATTAAAAAATTTAAAACTACTCAGAATCATTAAGTTGGTGATCTCAAAAGGAATATATAATTTTGTTCATTCCTCTCCTTATATAAAACACTATAATAGAAAAGCTTTTTCTTTTAATGTACAAATCAATGTTAATAAAAAATAAAAATTCCTGCTGTATATTTGTATCACACTAATTTTTTTTAGTCCAGTGTACATAGATAGCAGGGAAGAAGTACAACAGATGTTTGTGTCTCATGAAAAATGAATTTGATCCTTAGATTGTTTTTTTCACCTATGTTCATTATACTCAGATAATGCCCACTTGTTTATAAAACTGTTAAAAGTTTATTTATTTATTTATTTTAATGTTTATTTATTTTTGACAGAGAGAGTCAGAGCATGAGTGGGGGAGGGACAGAGAGAGAGGGAGGCACAGAATCTGAAGCAGGCTGTAGGTTCTGAATTGTCAGCATAGAGCTGATGCAGGGCTTGAACTCATGGACTGGGAGATCATGAAGTGAGCCAAGTAAGACGTTCAACTTACTGAGCCACCCAGGTGCCCCAGAAGGTTTTTTTTAATGATTTTAATTTATTTACTTAGCTTGAGAGAGAGCAGGGGTGGGGGAGAGAAGGGCAGAGAGAGAGGGAGACAGAGAATTCCAAGAAGGCTCTGTACTGTCAATGAAGAGCCTGACATGGGGCTAGATCTCACAAACCACTGTGAGATCATGACCCGAACTGAAATCAAGAGATGTTGAATCAACTGAGCCACCCAGGTGCCTCAAAACTATCAGAAGTTTAAATTAAAGAGTAAAGATATTATTTTTTTTTCTTTTTTGTAATTTGTTTCTCTGATACAATACAATAAAAAAGAAGCCAAATAGATGGAGGAAAAAAAATAACCCTTTATTTGTGAAAAACCACAAAAACTCTCCCTAGCACAAATCTTTAAGAATCATATTTTTATTTGTTAAGTCCCCATTAAATAAATAAACAAAAATTTAAGTTTCTAAAACTAGGCAAAGAACAACATGTCTTAAAACTCACATTTTCTTATAAGGCACAGTGTCAGCAAGGATAATTTACATTTTTAGTAATCTGAAATAGATGTTAGTCAATAATCACATACTTGTTCTTCAGCAGACTTAAAAGGCTTAGAGTTGATAGTAGTTAAAAAATTGTCCTTTACTTTTATCCTTTTTTTTTCAAAATATTTTATCAGAAGTAGGGAAAAAAAAGGACCTTAGAGCAGCATACTGCCTGTCAGCAAGTTTGCAATAAAAATCCATCATGTAGTACTGATAGTCCCTGGCATACTGGAGTAGTACAACTGATAAAACTTTTAATGATGTTGAACAGGAATGGGGTATTGGCAGAAGAGAATGACTGGAAGTTACTATATCTCAGACCTTTGAGAGGTTCAGGGATGAGTAATTATAACAGCCACAGAATAGAATGACTGTTGCTTGGGGATATCCATACACTGGAGAAAGACAAAGAAGGGTGAAGAAAATCAATCATCAGTTTAAGGTGAAGTATGCAATCCAAGGCCTCCATGACAGTATATAAATGAAATATCCTCTTATATAGTTGGAAGACAGAAAAAGCTGAGTGCTGGGCCTGGCATTAATTATAAGGATAGCTAGCTCAAGATAAGGTTGCGTTCACAGCCTAGCAAGTATTGTGTTGGACCCTGAAACTTGGGCTAATGACTTTAAAATCTGAGTACATTAAGTGTCACAATGACAATCTGTTACATGAGAAAATATGGAGAATGCATTTAAAAATGGAGTTTTTACCCAGGTCTGGTTCACAGTGGCTCCATGGGGTCCAAAGACTTACCTCATAGTAATTTCCATGGGCCTGAAATGTACAATTTGAAAGGAGACTTAGTAGAGCCCTTAGATTGGTTTCTTGGCCTTTCTGGTAAGCACTATTATTAAGGAAGATCAAGTGGAAGCCTCTGAAATTATTCTCTCCATACCCCATTCAACTGTAGCTAAGATAGTAAATCAAAACAATATCACAGACATCATCAAAATAGCAGACTTAGATGTCCCACCCTGTCCTTGTTCCCTCACAAAAAAAAACACAATTTAGCAATTATCCACCAATGAAAATAGCTGTGAGAGGGTTCTGGAATATAATTAAGAAGCTGCAACATGCCACTGATGCACCATAAAAAGCAAAGTGGCCATATAGAAAAAGCAAGATAACATTTTACCTATGTCACCTCATTCCCCAGGCCAGCATAGCTCAGTTCCAAAATGAATCCTCTCCATTGTGAGTTCTCTGATGGGAGTAAAGAAGAGCAGGTGACCTCAGCAGCCATCACCACAGAGGACCTCCACAATATATGCCAATGTGGACTTAGCTGCTGGAGACAACAGAGTCCACACTGTTGAGCTATGCTGGAATTGGAGCCCCAGAGGTCCAGGGCCAAAATCACCACAGCCCCTGAGTATTGGCATGTGGACACCTTGGATCCAAAGCCATTACCACATACACACCCTAATCTGAGGAGACAGAGACAGAAAGGGACAGAAAGCCTCCTTAAAGAAATAATTACCAAAAACTTCCTAAGCATGGAGAAGGAAATATATATCAAGTTCAAGAAGCCCAAAGAACCCAAGTAGGTTGAATATACAGAGGTCTCCATCAAGACATATTTAATTAAATTTCAAGTCAAAGACAAAGATAGTTTTGAAAGCAGTAAGAGAAAAGCAATTTGTCACACTAAAGATTATCAATGCATTTCTCAGTAGAAACCTTGCAGGCCAGGAGATAGTGGAATGATATACTTAAGGTACTAAAAGAAAAAAAAACTGCCAGTGACTGTATCTGTCAAAACTATCCTTTAAAAATCAAAGGCTTTCTCAGACAATAAAAACTGAGGGAGTTCATCAGTCTTAGAAGACAGGTCTTAGAAGAACTGATAAAGAGATTTCTTCAAATTGAAGTAAACACATGCTAAACATCAATGTGTAAGCACTTGAGAGCATAACTCTTGAGGTGCCTGGGTGGCTCAGTCAGTTAAGTTCCAACTCTTGATTTTGGCTCAGGTCATGATCTCACAGGTGGTAAGTTTGATCCCCATATCAGGCTCTGCACTGACAGCACAGCCTGCTTGGGATTCTCTCTCTCCCTCTCTCTCTGACCCTCCCCAGCTCTCACTCTCTCTCTTACTCTGTCTCTCTCTCTCTCCTTCTCTTTCTCTCAAAATAAATAAAAAATAAACTGTAAAAAAAATTTAAAAAGGCATAACCCCTACTGGTAAAGGTAAATATACAGTCAAATAAAGAATAATGCAACACTGTAATGGTGGTACATAAATTTCTTCAAATCCTAATCTAAAAGTTCAATACAAAAATATTAAGCATAGCTATAACCACAAAAAGTTATTAATGGATACACAATATAAAAATAAGTAAACTCTGACTATAAGTACACAAAGTGGGGGGAGTGTAAAAGTGTAGAAATTTTGTATGTGATTGTAATTGTTATCAACTTAAAGAAATCTAACTGCAAGATATTTAGTGATACACAAAAGATAAAGAGAAAAGAATCAAAGCAAATTACTACCAAAAAAAATCAAATAAAGGATGACAAAGGAGGAAAACAACTACTAAAAATAAAGAAAACAATTAACTAAATGACAATAGTAAATTCTCACTTACCATTAATCATTTTAAATGTAAATGGATCAAATTCCCTAATTAAAAAAAGAGTGGTTAAATAGATAAAAATAAAACAAGAACCAGCAATACACTGTGAGAAACTTACTTTAGATTTAAGGACATGCATAATAACAGACTTCAATAGACCTCATTCAAAACTGGATGCTCTCAACTACAGAGCAAATAAACAAAGAAATAACTGACTTGAACAACACTATAGACCAAATGGACCTAATAGACATACGGAAGTTTCCACCCAACAGCAGAAGACTATATAGTCTTCTCAAATGCACAAGGAATATTTTTCAGGATAGATCACACGTTAGGTCACAAAACGTCTTAATAAATTTAAGACCAAAATCATCACAAGCATATTTTTCAACAACAATGAAATGAAACTAGAAATTAATAACTATAAGAAAAAGGGAAAATGTACAAATATGTAGAAACTAAACAATACACTCTTCACGAACCACAGGGTCAAAGAAGAAATCAAAAGGCAATTAAAGAAAAATCTCAAAACAAAGAAAAAGAAAGCACCAATACCAAATTTTTGGGATATAGCAAAAGAAGTCCTAAAAGGAATATTTATAGTGATAAATGTTTATATGAAAAAGAATTCAAATAAACTAACCTTATAGCTTAAGGAACTAGAAAAAGAAGAACAAACTGAGCCAGTTAGCAGAAAGAAGGAAATAATAAAGATTAGAACAGAAATAAGCCAAATAGAGGATAGGAAAACCACTTAAAACTCCATAAAACCAATGCTTTTTTAAAAGATAATATTGACAAACTCATAGTCTAAGAAAAAAAGATGTTTTAAATATATAAAATCAAAACTAGATATAGAAGAAATGTACCTCAACAAAATAAAGGCCATGTACAAAATGCCAATAGCTAACATTGCAATCATCGAAGGAAAAAGTGAAACATTTTCTTTTTAAGATCCAGTCCAAGGCTCGAATACCCACTATTGCCACTTCCTTTCAACATAGTACTGAATTCCTAGACAGAGACATTAGACAGAGGAAAAGAAGAATAAGGAGAAGGAACAGGAGAAGGGTAAGGAGAAAGGAGGAGGCAGAGGAGATGGAGAAGCAGAATAGAAGAAAGAAAGAGGGGGGGAAGAAAGAAAGAAAAGAAAGGAAGAAAGAAAAAAGAAAAGAGAAAGAAAGAAAGAAAGAAAGAAAGAAAGAAAGAAAGAAAGAAAGAAAAGAAAGACAGAAAAGAAAAGAAAGAAATAAAGAAAGAAAGAAAGAAAGAAAGAAAGAAAGAAAGAAAGAGAGAGAGAAAAAGAAAGAAAAAGAAAGGAAGGAAGGAAGGAAGGAAGGAAGGAAGGAAGGAAACACATCCGAATCGGAAAGAAGAAAGAGAAATTATCTCTGTTTGCACATGACATAATCTTATATGTACAAAACTCCAAAATTCCACCAAAAACTGTTAGAAATAATATATTAGTTCAGTAAAGTTGCCGAGTACCAAATCAGCATAAAAATCAGAGGCTTTTCTTAAAAAAGGAAAAAAACTACAAAGAAAAGTACAAGGAAAAAACTACAAAAAGGAAATTGAGAAAACAATCCTCAAAGAATTTCCAAGAACAAAAAGAATAAAATACTTAGGAATAAACTTAACTGAAGAGGTAAAAGACATATACATTAAAAATTATACAACACTGATGAAGGAAATTAAAGAGCACACATATAAATGGAAACATTTTGTGCTCATGGGAACAAAAAAACATTATAGTTATTATATATTATATAATATAATATATAATAAATAATATATATTATATGATATAAATGTTAAAATCTCCATACTACCGAAGCAAATTCACAACACAGTTAAAAGATTATACAGCATGAGCAACAGGGATTTATGTGTATGCTTTAAAATATATAAATCAATAAATGTGATGTAACATATTAATAGAATGATAGAATGAAATATAAAAACCATATGATCAAATCAATAGATATAAAAAAGCATCTGAGAAAATACATGATAAATTCATGATAAAAACCCTCAACAAATTGTGTATAGAAGGAACATGACTCAACATAATAAAGGCCATATACAACTAACCCACAGATAACATCACATCATATCAGTGATAAAAGGTTAAAAGCTTTTCCTTAAGATCAGGAACAACACAAGGGTGCCACTCTCACTGCTATTACTTGACACAGTACTGGAATTCCTAGCAAGAGCAATTAGGCAAGAGAAAAAAAATAAAGGTATCCAAACTGGGAAGTAGCAAAATTTTCATGATTTGCAGATGACATGGCCTTATATACAGAAAATCCTAAAACTCCACCAACAACTGTGAAAATAATAAATGAATTCAGTAAAGTTTGCAGAATAATAAATCGATATACAGAAATATGTTACATTTCTATACATTAATAATGAACTATACAACTAATAATAAAAGAGAAATTAAGAAAAAAATCCAATTTACAATTGCATCAAAAAGAATAAAATACCGAGGAATAAATTTAACCAAGGAGGTAAAAGACCTGTATACTGAAAACTATAAGACATTAATGAAAAATTTAAGAAGACACAAATAAATGGAAAAATATTCCATGCTCATGGATTAGAAGAATAAATATTGTTAAAATCTCCATCCTCCTTAAAGCAATTTACAGATTCAATGTCATCTCTATCAAAATTCCAATGGCATTTTTCACAGAAATAAAACAATCCTAAAATTTGTGCGAAACCACAAAAGACCCCAAATAGCCAAAGCAATCCTGGGAAAGAAGAAAGCTGGAGGCATCACACTTCCTGATTTCAAACCATACTACAAAGTTATAGTAATTAAAATGGTATGATACTGGCTGAAAAATAGACAGAGACCAATGGAACAGAATAGAGAGCTCAGAAATAAACCCCACATATATAGTCAACTAATATTTTAAAAGGGCACTAAGAATATTCAGTGGGGGAAACAATAGTCCTTTCAACAAGTAGGGTTGGGAAAACACATGCAAAAAAACACAAAATTGGACCCTATCTTTTATCATTCACAAAAATTAACTTGAAATAAATTAAAGACTCAAACATAGGATCTGACACCTTAAAACTCCTAGAAGAAAACTTAGGGAAGAAGCTCCTTGATATTGATCTTGACAATCATTTTCTTGGATATAATACCAAAAGCAAATGCAACAAAAGCAAAAATCAATAAGTGGGACTATATCAAAACTAACTTTCTGCACAGCAAAAGAAACTGTCAACAAAATGAAAAACAACACATATAAAAAAAGAAAATATTTGCAAACCATATAACAAATAAGTGGTTATATCCAAATGTATCATATATATATATATATATGAAACTCTAGCAACTCAGTAACAACAACAACAACAACAAAACACAATCTGATTTGAAAATGGGCAGAAGAACTAAACAGACATTTTTCCAAAGAAGACAGCCAAATGGCCAATAAGTACATGAAAAGATACTCAACATCACCTAATCATCAGGGAAATGCAAATCAAAACCACAATGGCAAATCGCTTCACACATTATAACAGAATGGCTATCCTCAAGAAGACAAGAAATAACATGCTAGTGAGGATGTGGAGAAAAAGAAATCCTTATACAATGCTGGTGTTAATGTAAATTGGTTCAGCCCACATGGAAAATGGCATGGAATTTCCTCAAAACAATTAAAAATAGAACTTCCATATAATCCAGTAATACAACAACTGGGTATATATCCAAAAAAAATGAAAACAAGATATTGGAGAGATATCTGAATTTCCATGTTTATTATTGCATTATTCACAATACTCAAGGTATTGTGTGACAAACCTAAGGGTTTGTCAGTGGATGAAGGAAAGAAGATCTGTTATATATGCAATAGAATATTATTCAGCCATGAGAAAGAAGGAAATATTGTCATTGGTGACAACATGGATGGACCCGGAAGGCATTACGCTAAGTGAGATAAATCAGACAAAGACAAATACTGTAGGATATTATTTATATGTGAAATTTTTTTAATTAAAAAAAATATAATGTTTATTTATTTTTGAGACAGAGTGTGAGCAGGGGAGGGTCAGAGAGAGGGGAGACACAGAATCTGAAACAGGCTCCAGACTCTGAGCTGTCAGCACAGAGCCTGATGCAGGGCTGGAACCCACAGAGCCTGACGCAGGGCTAGAACCCAGGCTGTGAGATCATGACCTGAGCTGAAGTCAGTCGCTTAACCGACTGAGCCATTCAGGTCCCCTTGTATGTGAAAATTTAAAGGACAAATTCAAAGAACAAAGGCATTACACTTCTTGATTTCAAACTATATTAAAAAGCTACAGTAATCAAAACAGTATGCTACTGGCATAAAAGCAGAGAGATAGACCAATGGGACAGTATAAAAAACCCAGAAATAAATCCATTCATTACAGTTACTGATCTTCCATAAGAGTACCAAGAACATACAATAAGTAAAGGATGGTCACATCAATAAATGATGTTAGAAAAACAAGATATCCATCTACAAACAAAAATCGTGGACTGTTCTCTCACACCATATACAAAAACCATCTCAAAATGGGTTAAAGTCTTAAACACAAGACCTGAAAGCATAAAACTCTTGGATGAAAACAGAACAGCTTCTTGACATTGCTCTGGGAAGTGATTTTTTGGACATGACACCAAAGCACAGGTAGCAAGAGCAAAAATAGAAAATTGAGACTGCATGAAACTAAAAAGCTTCTGCAAAAGAAACAATCAACAGAGTCAAAGGCAGCCTACAGAATAGGAGAAAATATTCACAAACCACATATCTGGATAAGGTTAATATATACCCAAAAATATATAAGAAACACAACTCAATAGGAAAGAAACGCATAACTAAAACATGAGAAAATAACCTAAATATCATCTCTCAAAAGAAGACATATAAATGGCCAACAGAGGAAGATGATGGCGTAGGAAGATGCTGGGCTCACCGCATCCTGCGGATCACTTAGATTCCACCCACACCTGCCTAAATAACCCAGAAAATCGCCAGAAGGCTAGCAGAATGGATTCTCTGGAGCCAAGCATAGATGAGAGGTCCATGGAAGGGCGGTCCAGGGAAAGGTAGGAAGGGCGGAGAGGCAGTGCGCGCTACACGGACGGGTGGGAGAGAGCTGGGGTAGAGGGGTAGCCTGCTGGCAAAGCAGAGCCCCCGAGTCTGGCTTGCAAAATGGAGGGGCCAGGCAGTGTGTGCTGACAGCAAGCGGGACTTAACATCTGGAAGACTGTAAGTTAACAGATCTGCTCGGAGAGTGGGAGGGCTGGAGGACAACGGGAGGGAGAGTTGTTGAGCCCTGGACAGATGACAGAGCTCAGCTTGGCAGGGAACAAAGGCGCTCACCAGCGCCATCTCCCTCGCCCATCACCCAGCCAAAATCCCAAAGGGAACCAGTTCCTGCCAGGGAACTTGCTTGCACCGCAAAAACACCCAACGCTGTGCTTCTGCGGATCCATCCCTCCAGCGGGTCTGACTCCCTCCCTGTGCCACAGGGCGCCTCCTGAAGCAGAACACCGAAGGAAAACTGAGCTGAGCCTGCCCCTCCAGCCCCTGTGCAACTTTCCTACCCACCCCAGCTAATATGCCAGATCCCCAGCACCACAAGCCTGGCAGTGTGCAAGTAGCCCAGACGGGCCATGTCACACCACAGTGAATCCCGGCCCTAGGAGAGGGGAAGAGAAGGTACACACCAGTCTGACTGTGGCCCCAACGGTGGGCTGGGGGCAGACATCAGGTCTGACAGTGGCCCCGCCCACCAACACAAGTTATTCAAGACAGCACAGGGGAAGTGCCCCGCAGTTCTGTACCACTCCAGGGACTATCCAAAATGACGAAAGGGAAGAATTCCCCTCAAAAAAACCTCCAGGAAATAACGACAGCTAATGAACTGATCAAAAACGATTTAAACAATATAATAGAAAGTGAATTTAGAATAATAGTCATAAAATTAATCACTGGGCTTGAAAAGAGTATAAAGGACAGCAGAGAATCTATTGCTACAGAGATCAAGGGACTAAGGAACAGCCAGGAGGAGCTAAAAAATGCTATTAATGAGCTGCAAAATAAAATGGAGATGACCACAGCTCAGGTTGAAGAGACAGAGGAGAGAATAGGTGAACTAGAAAATAAAATTATGGAAAAAGAAGAAGCTGATAAAAATAGAAAAAAAAATCCGAGAGTATGAGGGGAAAATTAGAGAACTAAGTGATGCACTAAAGAGAAATAATCTATGCATAATTGGTATTCCAGAGGAGGAAGAGAGAGGAAAAGGTGCTGAAGGTGTACTTGAAGAAATAATAGCTGAGAACTTCCTGATCTAGGGAAGGAAATAGGCATTGAAATCCAAGAGGCACAGAGAACTCCTGTCAGATGTAACTTGAATCAATCTTCTGCATGAAATATCATAGTGAAACTGGCAAAATACAAGGATACAGAGAAAATTCTGAAAGCAGCTTGGGATAAACGTACTCTAACATATAAAGGGAGACCTATAAGAATCATGACGGATCTCTCTACTGAAACTTGGCAGGCCAGAAAGGAGTGGCAGGAAATCTTCAATGTGATGAACAGAAAAAATATGCAGCTGAGAATCATTTATCCAGCAAATCTGTCATATAGAATAGAAGGAGAGATAAAGGTCTTCCCAAACAAACAAAAACTAAAGAAATTCATCACCACTAAACCAGCCCTACAAGAGACCCTAAGGGGGATCCTGTGAGACAAACTACCAGACATCGCTACAAGCATGAAACCTACAAACATCACAATGACTCTACACCCATATCTTTCTATAATAACACCGAATGTAAATGGACTAAATGCGCCAACCAAAAGACATAGGGTATCAGAATGGATAAAAAAACAAGACCCATCTATTTGCTGTCTACAAGAGACTCATTTTAGACCTGAGGACACTTTCAGATTGAAAGTGAGGGGATGGAGAACTATTTATCATGCGACTGGAAGTCAAAAGAAAGCTGGAGTAGCCATACTTATCAGACAAACTAGACTTTAAATTAAAGGCTGTAATGAGAGATGAGGAAGGGCATTATATAATAATTACAGGGTCTATCCATCAAGAAGAACTAACAATTATAAACTTCTATGCCCCAAATACAGAAGCCCCCAAATATATAAAACAATTACTCACAAACATAAGCAACCTTATTGACAAGAATGTGGTAATTGCAGGGGACTTTAATATCCCACTTACAACAATGAATAGATCATCTAGACACATGGTCAATAAAGAAACAAGGGCCCTGAATGATACTTTGGGTCAGATGGACTTGACACACATATTTAGAACTCTGCATCCCAAAGCAACAGAATATACTTTCTTCTCGAGTACACATGGAACATTCTCCAAGATAGATCATATACTGGGTCACAAAACAGCCCTTCATAAGTATACAAGAATTGAGATCATACCATGCATACTTTTGGACCACAATGCAATGAAGCTTGAAATCAACCACAGGAAAAAGTCTGGAAAACCTCCAGAAGCATGGATATTAAAGAACACCCTACTAAAGAATGAATGGGTCAACCAGGCAATTAGAGAAGAAATTAAAAACATATGGAAACAAATGAAAATGAAAATACAACAATCCAAACGCTCTTGGATGCAGCGAAGGCAGTCCTGAGAGAAAATACATTGCAATCCAGGCCTATCTCAAGAAACAAGAAAAATCCCAAATACAAAATCTAACAGCACACCTAAAGGAAATAGAAACAGAACAGCAAAGACAGCCTTAACCCAGCAGAAGAAGAGAAATAATAAAGATCAGAGCAGAAATAAACAATACAGAATCTAAAAAAACTGTAGAGCAGATCAATGAAACCAGGAGTTGGCTTTTTGAAAAAATAAACAAGATTGACAAACCTCTAGCCAGGCTTCTCAAAAAGAAAAGGGAGATGATCCAAATAGATAAAACCATGAATGAAAATGGAATGATTACAACCAATCCCTCAGAGATACAAACAATTATCAGGGAATACTATGAAAAATTATATGCCAACAAACTGGACAACCTGGAAGAAATGGACAAATTCCTAAACACCCACACTCTTCCCAAACTCAATCAGGAGGAAATAGAAAGCTTGAACAGACCCATAACCAGCGAAGAAATTGAATCAGTCATCAAAAATCTCCCAACAAATAAGAGTCTAGGACCAGATGGCTTCCCAGGGGAGTTCTACCAGACGTTTAAAGCAGAGATGATACCTATCCTTCTCAAGCTATTCCAAAATATAGAAAGGGAAGGAAAACTTCCAGACTCATTCTATGAAGCCAGCATTACTTTGATTCCTAAACCAGACAGAGACCCAGTAAAAAAAGAGAACTACAGGCCAATATCTCTGATGAATATGAATGCAAAAATTCTCAATAAGATACTAGCAAATCGAATTCAACAGCTTATAAAAAGAATTATTCACCATGATCAAGTGGGATTCATTCCTGGGATGCGGGGCTGGTTCAACATTCACAAATCAATCAACGTGATACATCACATTAATAAAAGAAAAGATAAGAACCATATGATCCTGTCAGTCGATGCAGAAAAAGCATTTGACAAAATTCAGCATCCTTTCTTAATAAAAACCCTCAAGAAAGTCGGGATAGAAGGAACATAGTTAAACATCATAAAAGCCATTTATGAAAAGCCCACAGCTACCATCATCCTCAATGGGGAAAAACTGAGAGCTTTCCCCCTGAGATCAGGAACAGGGGGAGAGATCAGGATGCCCACTCTCACTGCTGTTGTTTAACATAGTTTTGGAAGTTCTAGCATCAGCAGACAACAAAAGGAAATCAAAGGCATCAAAACTGGCAAAGATGAAGTCAAGCTTTCACTTTTTGCAGATGACATGATATTATACATGGAAAATCCAATAGACTCCACCAAAAGTCTGCTAGAACTGATACATGAGTTCAGCAAAGTTGCAGGATACAAAATCAATGTACAGAAATCAGTTGAATTCTTATACACTAATAATGAAGCAACAGAAAGACAAATAAAGAAACTGATCCCATTCACAATTGCACCAAGAAGCATAAAATACCTAGGAATAAATCTAACCAAAGATGTAAAAGATCTGTATGCTGAAAACTATAGAAAGCTAATGAAGGAAATTGAAGAAGAAACAAAGAAATGGAAAACAAAGAAACAAAGAAAAGAAACAAAAGAAATGCTCATGGGTTGGAAGAATATTGTCAAAATGTCAATACTACCCAAAGCTATCTACACATTGAATGCAATCCCAATAAAAATTGCACCAGCATTCTTCTTGAAGCTAGAACAAGCAATCCTAAAATTCATATGGAACCACAAAAGGCCCCGAATGGCCAAAGTAATTTTGAAGAAGACCAAAGCAGGAGGCATCACAATCCCAGACTTTAGCCTCTACTACAAAGCTGTAATCATCAAGACAGCATGTTATTGGCACAAAAACAGACACATAGACAATGGAATAAAATAGAAACCCCAGAACTAGACCCACAAAAGTATGGCCAACTCATCTTTGACAAAGCAGGAAAGAATATCCAATGGAAAAAAGACAGTCTCTTTAACAAATGGTGCTGGAAGAACTGGACAGCAACATGCAGAAGAATGAAACTAGACCACTTTTTTACACCATTCACAAAAATAAACTCAAAATGGATAAAGGACCTGAATGTGAGACAGGAAACCATCAAAACCCTAGACGAGAAAGCAGGAAAAGACCTCTCTGACCTTAGCTGCAGCAATTTCTTACTGGACACATCCCCAAAGGCAAGGGAATTAAAAGCAAAAATGAACTCTTGGGACCTCATGAAGATGAAAACTTCTGCACTTCAAAGGAAACAATCAAGAAAACTAAAAGGCAAACAACGAAATGGGAAAAGATATTTGCAAATTACATATTGGACAAAGGGCTAGTATCCAAAATCTATAAAGAGCTCACCAAACTCCACACCCGAAAAACAAATAACCCAGTGAAGAAATGGGCAGAAAACATGAATAGACACTTCTCTAAAGAAGACATCTAGATGGCCAACAGGCACATGAAAAGATGCTCAACGTCACTCCTCATCAGGGAAATACAAATCAAAACCACACTCAGATATCACCTCACACCAGAGTGGCCAGAATGAACAAATCAGGAGACTATAGATGCTGGCAAAGATGTGGAGAAACGGGAGCCCTCTTGCACTGTTGGTGGTAATGCAAACTGGTGTAGCCACTCTGGAAAACAGGGTGGAGGTTCCTCAAAAAATTAAAAATAGATCTACCCTATGACCCAGTAATAGCACTGTTAGGAATTTACCCAAGGGATACAGGAGTACTGATGCATAGGGGCACTTGTACCCCAATGTTTATAGCAGCACTTTCAACAATAGCCAAATTGTGTAAAAAGCCTAAATGTCCATCAACTGATGAATGGATAAAGAAATTGTGGTTTATATACACAATGGAGTACTATGTGGCAATGAGAAAGAATGAAATATGGCCATTTGTAGCAACGTGGATGGAACTGGAGAGTGTGATGCTATGTGAAATAAGCCATACAGAGAAAGACAGATACCATATGTTTTCACTCTTACGTGGATCCTGAGAAACTTAACAGAAATCCATGGGGGAGGGGAAGAAAAAAAAGGAGGTAGAGTGGGAGAGAGCCAAAGCATAAGAGACTCTTAAAAACTGAGAACAAACTGAGGGTTGATGGGGGAGTGGGAGGTGGGGGAGGGTATGTGATGGGCATTGAAGAGGGCATCTTTTGGGATGAGCACTGGGTGTTGTATGGAAACCAATTTGACAATAAATTTCATATGTTAAGAATAAATGGCCAACAGATATAGGAAAAAGTGTTCAATATCACTAATTATCAGGAAAATGCAAATTTAAACCACAATGAGTTATCATTTCACACTTGTTAGAATGGCTATCATCAAAAAGACAAAGGTAAGTGTTGGGAAAGATGTGGAGGAAAGAGAATCTTTGTATACTATAGAAATGTAAATTAGTACAACCATTACTGAACACAATATAGAGTTTCCCCAAAAAGTTTAAAATAGAACTACCATACAATCCATTAATCTCATTTATGTGTAGACAACTAAAGAAATGACACTCTCTCAAAGAAATATCTGCATTCCCATGTTCATTGCATCATTATTCACAATAGCCAAGATATGGAAACAATTTAATGTCTATCCATGGATGAATGGCTAAAGAAAGTGTCAATTGTTACAACATGGATGAACCTGAAGGACACCGTGTTAAGTGAAATAAGCCAGATAGAAAAACAAATATTTTATGATCTCACTTACATGTGTAATCTAAAATAGTCAAACTCGGTCGCCTGGGTTGCTCAATAGGTTAAGCATCTGACTTTGGCTAAGGTCATGATTTTACTGTTCATGAATTTGAGTCCTGCATTAGGCTCTGTGGTGACAGCTCACAGCCTGGAGCCTGCTTTGTATTCTGTGTTTCCCTCTCTCTCTGCTCCTCCCCCACTCATGTTCTGTCTCTCTCTCTCTCTCTTTCTCTCTCTCTCCCACATTCAAAAATAAATAAACATTTAAAAAAATAAAAAGTAAATAAAATAGTCAAACTCATAAAAGCAAAGAATAAAATGTTGGTTATTAGGGACTGCGGGGTAGAGGAAATGAAGACATATTGCTCAAAGACTACACAGTTTCAGTTATGCAAGATGAGTAAATCCTAGAGATATAATGTACAGCAGGGGACTAAAGTTAGCAATACTGTACTGTATACCTGAAATTTGATGAGGGTAGATATTAAGTGCTCTCACCACAAAAATATAACTATGTGAGATGATGAATATGGTAATTAGCTTGATTGTGGTGATAATTTTACCTTATTTACATTTGAGATATACACCTTAAATACACACCATTTTTACTTTTTAATGACAACTCAACTAAACTGGAGAAAAACACACTTCATCCCAAGCAGAATAACAGATTAGTACTACTTTCACAGACCTAATGCAGAATTCAGAAGTGGTGGTCCCATCACATTCCCATTTATTCATGAGTTTTGCCCTCACCAAATGAACAAACAAATATGTCCTGGAAGAGTAGAGTTGACTACATTAAAGTGGACCAAGAAGTAGCTCTACTTATAGCTACTGTGCCAAGTATGGTATTTTTTCCCTCAAGTATAATGAAATGGCATCAGGTACCTGGTATGTGGCCATTGAGTGACAAATGTATTCTTTTTCATCTCTATCAAGAAAGATCAGGGGCACCTGGGTGGCTCAGTCAGTTAAATGTCAACTTCATCTCAGGTCATGATCTCACAGTTCATGGGTCCGAGCCCCACATCAGGCTCTGTGTTGACAGCTCAGAGCCTGGAACCTGTTTTGGATCCTGTGTCTCCCTCTCTCTCTGTCCCTTCCCACCACCCCCTCCCAAAAATAAATAAAGATTAAAAAAAAGGAAAGATCAGAAACATTACCTGTTCCTGTGTGATCAGCAACAATATACTTTTATATTCTTGTCTCATTTTTTATCTTCATCTTTCTTTCATAGTTTTATCCATACTCATTCTTCTTGAACCTGAGAATGTCCTAGGTTTTCCTGACTTCAATCCGTAGTGCTGAATAATTTGGCTTTAATTGGTTTAATCGTTTTGTTTTGTTTTGTTTTTTGTATCCTGAACATCTTGACTATTATAAATCTAAAACTGGATTTTTTTTAAGCTACAATTCTAGTCAAACTACATTTGATACCCACAGAGAGTATCCAGAGATCCAAAAAATACTGAACTTTAATTTTTTGGCTAGCTGATAGTCTTGATAATACATATAAACACAAGATTTTCTTCAAGCAAGACCTTGTAATGGAATCACCTTGACCTTAGCGTTGCTCTTAAGATAAATAGGATAAGCATACATTCTTAACTTGATTAAAAAGACCTTTCATGATTTGTCTTCTGTATTCTTCTCCTCAAATTACCTGTTCCCCCTCCCTTATCTCAAACTACCCTCTTCCTCATTCAGTGATCCAATCACATTGGCCATCCTAGTTGTCCTGGTTATCAAATATACTATATAATCCCTGCCAGTGGGTGGTATGTTGTTGAAGGCATCCCTCATTAAAATTTCTTAAATAAATTTCAAGTTCAATATTAATAGTTTAATTTTCTTTTCTTTTTTAATTTTAGATATATGTAGAGAGAGCACAAGCAGGGCAGGGAGTGGTGGGCAAAGGGAGAGAGAGAAGTTCAAGCAGGCTCCATGCTGAGCTGGATCCCATGACCCTGGGATCGTGACCTGAGCCAAAACCAAGAGTCGGACACTCAACCAACTGAGCCACCCAGGTGCCCCAGGATAATTTTCATTTTTAAAAGATATAAAGATTTTTAAAAGATTTTTTTATATTTAATACTTAAGAACTCACTCAAGATATCTAGATTTACATATCAGAGATCAAATTTTAAAATAATGATACTTTGGTTGCTTATGGAAAAAGGAAATATTCATTTCTTACCATTGGATCACATGAAGGTGTGTGCATCTCAGCAAGTATGTTTTTGAAGTCTTCATTGGAAACAAATCCTTGGAAACTCTGAGGTATGAAAGAGGATGTTGACTCATTTTCATCAATCAGATCTTTATATGCCTTTGTTTGAGGTCGAGCTGAACCTTTCAGTATTATATAAAATCCATCATTTCCAACCACTGAAACAAAACAAAACCAAAAAAGATATACTGTGGACTTTATTTCCCAGGTTCTTTGGTATAGACATGAACACATCATATTACACTTGCATTGCTTTTAGTAGATTTCTTCTATTCAATGAGAACTCTAACATAGCACTTAGATATTCACAAATAATTTACTCAAATAAAAAAGAATAGCAAAGACATGTTTCCACATCTGGAGAATTTTTTTCTGACAATTACAATAATCAATCCTCATGGAACTGATAGATTCTGGAAAAAGAACCTTGAAAGCATATTACAGTTAATGGATTTAAGACATTTTGAGAAAAATAGGATCAGAAAACACCTTGAACTCTTTAAAATGTTACCTCCTCCTCAAAAATGCCATTTTGCTTATTTTATATAAGTAATAATATATATCTATTATTAATTTTTGTCTTTTCTTTGGACATGATGATGATTGTTCATAGAAGCTAGTTTGGAGATGCAGATCATTAATAGGAGGAAGAGTTTTTTCCAGTATTTCTCATACTTCACAATTTAACTCTCCACAATCGCTCCTCTAATTCCAGTTTCTAAAGTTTAACTATGTTCCTGTGTAAGTTTGGTTGGTTTATTCAGTTGTGAGCATTTTGGATACAACTTAAATCCATTCTAGTTCTTCTGAAACCTGACCTTTTGAAGAAACAGGACCTGGGAACCAGATGATGTCATTTTCCAAATGTTTACATTACTTTTTAGGATTGGAGCAAATTATTCAAGTGCTGTGAAAAGAGATTTTTCTTAAATTTTTCTTATTATTTTGCTACAAATAGAAACTTTACAAATTGATTTTTAGGGGCAATTTTTTTTAATGTCTAAGAGATGCCAACTGCTTGCCTTTTCTGCTTTTTTCTAAATAAGTGCTTTATTAGTGGGGCTTATTGGTTACCATCTGTATACAATGACGACAGGATAGTGATTTTCAGTCTTCTTTAAAGCAAGGGTTGTTTTGCCTGAATACTTGAGCTTAAAATAGATGTCTTTCTGGATAGCACAATATCACTTGTCACTAAACATCTAATCCATGTGGTGAAAGCATTGCAGACACATTGCTTTTAAATAGCTATCAGGTGAGCTGTATGGAACTACATTGTAGAAACTACACTGTAAAGGGAAAGATAATAAAATGTTGTAAGAGTGGTAATGATTTTGATCAGTTACATAGGGGGAAAGGCAGTTGGGTAAAGCTGTTTTCCAATAAATACATTTGTACTTTGTTTTTGTATAGACTTAACTGGCAATTCTTAGCATAGAATAAAAATTGTAGAAAGAGGTACATTTTATGAAATAATTTTGTTCCAAAGGCTGCTAATTGCCTACCCAATATTAATATGCTCCTTTTTCTTTACCACCAAACCACAATTTTATTGAGTGCTACATACGCGTTTAAAAATTACGTTTTGCAGATATTCTTATATGCGTCGCCCTGTGACATGATTCTAATTAATAAAACACTGGGAGAATTTTTGCTTTCCAAACGTGCATGCAACTCCTTCTTCCCAGATACCTAGAACAAAGTTATGACGTTGGAGCTGGAGAAGCATCTTGCAACTAAAAGGAAAAGGCAAGGACAATCTCAGGAAATTCACCTTTAAATATTTCTTGTGACTTCGTTATTATGTAACCTAAATAAATCCTAAACGTTTGTAAACTAGTGTCCTTTAGTTCTCTAGTACTCACAGCTGAAAACAGTTTCTGTGAATATTGTACTTTCACTTAACTCTAACCATAAAGTATGTTTGTTTTACTGATGAATGTAACTCTTCTGTTTCTCTGAAGAAAACCTTCCTTTTCCTTCAGGCTTTGGCCCAGTGACAGTGAATTTGACTAATTAATCTCTACTTACAATGCATTAGTTTTCACAATTACATTTTTTAAATATCTGTAATATTAAGGAGCCCCTTAAGGAGTTAAACTAATTAGAGGGGGAGTAGACTTTGAGATTCATGGAAAATATTTTAGTCAGAAAAGATTTCATCAGTCCTCAAATTATACTCACCAAAAGAATAAGTCAAATTGCTCTATTCTGGAAGGTGCTAACTCCACTTATATATAAAGACGACAGTTGCATTTGAAATGGCAAAGAGAGGACTATGTTTTACATAGATACCATGCTTTTATTAGTAGTAATAGGTAGATACCATTTTAAATGATTCATTATATATTGATGATTCCTTCTTTCCAAATAAAGTACTACAAATGTACCAAGTACTGGTCTAGGAGGCAAGGGGAGGGCCTAAGATTTGATCCTAGTGTTGCATTCATTCTGAATCTGGGAGAGTCACATGTTCTTCAACTTCCAGTTCAAACCCTGTCATGCCAAATCGATTTATCTACATTTGTCAAAATTTTCTGTATTGTACATAATAAATTTTTATGTGGCAGTTACCATTTATTGAGTTTAAATAAAGTATACATTTCAAAACTGATACAGAAAACTAAATTTTACCAATGAGAAGATTATTTAAAAAATTTTTGGCCAATATGAATTAATAAACTTTTAGAGGTACAGATGAAAAAGACTTAATTATAATATTTGAATTAGTGAATAATACTTAAAATCTCATATTAAACAGTATTAATTTGGAAATACTTCACTTAATATAAAGTGCATAAACTATTTTATTTAAACATGTTACATAAATCTATGCCCTTAGTTTCCTCATAATCACTTGAATCATTTCTCCATTCATCTAAAACAGTTCTCAGAAAAATTATCTTTACTACAATTGGTTTGGGATACAGTATATTTTGTATCTTTATGTAATTAAATTCTTGGAAATATTTTCCCAAGCTACAAGTACTATAATTATTTTCCTGACATTGACAAGTGTTGTTTAGCTGTTTAAACTTCATAAAATAATTGTTCAATTTACTGCTAAAAATATTTTTTCCAAAATTAAAAAAATACAGAAAAAGTACAAGGAAAAAATAAGAATCTCCAATACTTATAAAAACCAGAATTTTTATAAGTGCATTTATTTTGAAAAAGCGAGAGAGAAGTGCCTGGGTGGCTCAGTCAGTTAAGCATGTGACTTCAGCTCAGGTCATGATCTCATGGCTCCTGAGTTCAAGCCCCACTTTGGGCTCTGCACTGACAGCTCAGAGCCGGCTTCAGATTCTCTGTCTCTTTCTATCTGTCTTTCTCCCCTGCTTACATGTTCTCTCTCTCAAAAATAAATAAATAAACATTTTTTTTAAAAAAGAGGGAAAATGCCAGCATTCAAACATACTTTAGGAAATTTATATTAAAAAAAGAAACAGAGAAAGAGAGAAAGATGAGGGGTGGAGTAAGAGACAGAGAGAGACAGAGAAATCAGAATAATTTAAATTAAAGACTGAACAAATCAAAAATTGACATGGATGTGAAGTAAATGGAATTCTCATACATTGTTGGTGGGAGTGTAAAGTTGTACAATTGCTTTGTAAAAATGTCTGGCAGTTTCTAATGCAATTAAACATACATCTAACCTATGTTTCAGTAATTCAGCTCTACATGTTTACTCAGAGGAAACAAAAGTAGATGTCCAAAAAAGGACTTGTACAAGAATTTTACTAGCAGCATTAGCATAATGGATAAAATAACTAAAAGCTGGAAACAGCTTAGGTATCCAACCAGAAGAAAATATATTTAAAAAATCTCTGGTATATACATGCAATGGAATACTACTCAGCCATAAAAATGAATGAACAATTGATTCATGTAACATGAATGAATCTCAAAAATATTATGTTGATTGAAAGGCTTTCATAAAAGAGTACATATCATTTGATTTTGTTAGAGTTCTAAAAGTTTCACACAAGATAGATTTATACTGAAAGAAAGAAAAAGAAAGGAAGGAAGGAAGAAAGGGAGGGAGGGAGGAAGGAAGGGAGGGAGGGAGGAAGGAAGGGAGGGAGGGAGGAAGGAAGGTAGGTAAGAAAGACAGAAAAGAGCAGTTGCCTCTGGTGGGTGGGCCAGAGATTGGCAAGAAATATAGGAAGAACTTTCTGAGGGAATGGTAAAGTTCTATATCTTGATAGAGGTTTGGATAGAGTAATTGTCAAAACTCATCAAGTGATACACTTAAGGTATATGTATATATATATATGCACATCATTATATGTAAATTTTACCTTAAAAAAATAAAGGACTGGAAAGAAATATTGAATTCCAGGTAAACACTGATGTGTTTAGAAGTGAAATGTCATTCTATGGTATGTTAGTAGAATGGATATTATGCAGATGTAGAGTGGGGGGAAACTGTAGGAAAAAATGTGCAATTACAAGATGATAAACATTTTTTATTACTTTCTTTGTCCACTGTTCTGAACATATTACATATATTAATGCTTTTTATCCTCTTAGCGATCCTATGAGTCAGGTATTAGGATCGCTCCAATATCACAACTGTGGAAACAGAAGTCACTGAGCTACTAAAAATCCAGCCCTACCTCAAAGAGCCAGTAGTGGTAGAGTCAGTATTTAAACACAACAAATACTATGCCAACCTAAGTCAGCATTAGCACCTTCTCCCTGCCTGCTGCCCTGCTCTCTCTCTTTGTCTCAATATATGTTTTATAGAACTATGGTTTCAATTGTGGTAAAGTAAGACAACATATGTGACCTACACAGATGTCGTGTTTCATTTTAAGTAAAAAAGGCACATTTTAAAGTAATATATACTAGTTTAAAATGTTAACAAATAAAAGTCAATATATGTATACCTATAAGTACATATTTATGGTATAAACACTATATAACAAAAACAAATCTAGAAAGAGATATGTTAGTACACTAATATTATAACTAATTGTTCACAAGAAAATGGAGAGTAATTTAAATAGAGATCATGGAAAAGGACACTGTTAATTATTGAGCAAAATAATAGTGCTTGATTAGGATTGCATATACCTGTCCTTAGATTTTCTCCATATGGTTAATATTCTTAGATCTTAATAGTGGGTTGACTGGCTATTCCAAAAAAAAGGGCTTGTTAAAAAACAACCTTTCTATCTAGAGTTCCAAAATCTAGAAACATAGCTCTTTCTGTTATCCAAACACACTAAACTTGTCACGAAGAGCAAGTATCACATATTGAGCATCAAATATTTGCACCTATGCTAGGTGCTTTAATGAATTTTTTTAATAATCCAAATGTCATACATCATAGTACATTTTTCAGATGAAGAAATTAAGGCTCAGAATCATTAAGTAAATTCTTAAAAATCACAAATCATTTTAACTTCTGTAGGCTTTCAAATATATTCCAACATCTGAAGGATACACACAACACATACAAACCCACAAAAACACATACATTTACATATATAGGAGTATTGTGCATGTATGCAGTATATTATATGTATAGTTATGCAGTATGATATTGTGTATAAGTACACATATTAAATAAAATGTATGCATATGTGTATATATAAAAATATAATTATAGGAAATATATAGAGACATATACACAGAAGTTACTTTCATTGATTTTATAAAAAAATCTCAGGATTAAACTACTCACTGCTTTGTTACAAAGTTAAGTCAGAAGTTGAGCCTCATATATTTCCTGAAATTAATGTAACTAATTTTACTTTTCCTTATTTATTAATCTACCAAAATTAGTTTGGTAAATATTAAAAATAAAAGAATTTAAAAGAACTTTCAGAAATATATGCAGAGTCAGATAAACTTTGGGGTGACTTCTTCATACAAAAATTTTGGGAGAAAAATAAAATCCTCAAACAAAAAATAACATAAATTGAATTAAAAATGAATCAAAAAAGTATGGACTATAACACAATTAACAGGAAATTCTCAGAATTCATGTAACATCTGAAATTGATCCTCTAATATATAGAAAAATGATGTAAACACAATAAAAAAGGTTTAGAGAAAAATTACAATAGAGTTAAGCTTTCAAAGAACAATCGAAATATTAATTAAAAATCACAAAGTGGTGGGGCACTTGGGTGGCTCAGTCGGTTGAGCATCTGACTTCGGCTCAGGTCATGATCTCAATGGTTTCATGGGCTTGAGCCCCATATCAGGCTCTTGCTGATGGCTTAGAGCCTGGAACCTGCTTCAGATTCTGTCTCCTTCTCTCTCTGCCCCTCCCCTACTCACACTCTGTCTCTGTTTCTGTTTCTCTCAAAAATAAAGAAACATTAAAATTTTTTTAACAAAAAAATAAATAAATCATAAAGTGGTGTTAAACTTATGAATTGTGACAAAAATATATTTATTAATAATGTAAGACAAATATAAGCATTTGAAATTCCTAAGCAATGAGAAGGAACATATAAGATAGGTTTCTTATTCAAATTTTCTAAATACACAAAATTATTTTATATAAATTTTTGAAAAACACAGAATACTCCAAGCATCTAAGAAAAATTTGACTGTAAGAATTAAAACAATATAGATTAAAATGGCATTAAATCTTGATTCTCAGACTTTGCAAAAGTAAAAGAATTCAATAAAATCAAGTTGGTTAAGAATCAATTTCAGGGGCACTTGGGTGACTCAGTCTGAGTTGGTTTCAGCTCAGGTCACCATCTCATGGTTTGTGAGGTTAAGCCCCAAGTACAGAGCCTGATTGGGATTCTCTCTCTCCCTCTCTCTCTGCCCCCTCACCCCCACTCACTCTCATGTGCTCTTTATCTCTCAAAAATAAATAAAAATCTTTAAACCTTAAAAAAAAGAATAAGTTTCCTAAAATTATTTATCTAGTCAACCTTCATGACATGAAAAGGCAAAAAAGAATTTTTATAAGGACTTGAAAAAATTTCCTAGTGGAGGACCTCATATTTAAAAATATCTTTTAACCACACTTGAATTAGGTGAACAAAAGGCATTCAAAAGAAATTGAGAATACTAATAAGGGAAAGTTTACTCATTTTGTAGTGACTTTTCAAAAGTTTGAATGCCACATATAAAGTTTGATTAAAGCAAACATGTTTGTGATTTCAGGGCTAAGGATCTCCCCCTCATTGGTTCAACTAAAATCAACCATTCTAAAGGGATTTACATGTTTCAAAGAGGTATAATTGGATGAATAAAGTCATGTTGTCACCCGGCTAATTCTTACTTGGCCTATAAAATTGAGTTTAAGTGTTATCTATATACCAGGGAAGGTTTTCCTGATTAGTGCCCCTCCTCTGTGATCTTTCTTCACAGAATTTCTGTCATGACACTCTGCATGTTCCATATCACCAATAGATTCTAGCCTTTTGGAGAAGGATCTCTGACATTTTTTGTGTCCCTCCAGCCCATAGCACATTGCCTAGATTATTTTAGACATTTAGCAAATACTTGAATGAGTGAAAGCTTAATTAATGATCCTTATTATATTTCTCTCCAAAGAATCTAATAAAAACTTTGGGGACTAACTCATTTTTTTTCCTTAGAATTCTGCATTTGGGAAATAAAATAACTCTCCTTAATTGCCTCTTTTTTTCTCAGCCCATTAGATGGGAGTTTAGGAAAATTTCAGAAAGTTATGTGAAGTTTAAGCCAGGTGGTTTAATTCATGGTATCCTCATTATAAGTTCTAAGTGGTCCCAGAGATAACATAACAAAGGCAATGAATAACCTTTTCACAACTTTTACTATATTAAGGTATCTTTGGACATGAAATTTTTCTCTTTGGGGCAATTTTTCCACCCATAAGGTGCCAGGAGAAGTTATTTCAAGCACATGTCTCATAACCTTTTTTTAAATATTGCTATAACTTATGGAAGATGATCTATAAGTAAAACTGGATATTTAGTTTAAGATTAAAAAAACTCAAATAAATATAGAGCTAACTTGAAGGGGTGAAAAGAAATTTATATCATTTTATTTTGGGCAAAGACCCTCCATTGGAATAGTATCAATACTGACATTCCAGTCAAATATTTGTAGAGATTTCATAAAAGGAGAATTTATGTTTATAAATTATTGGTGATTGTTTTTAATAACCTTAAAACTTATTATTTCTTAATATTTTTATTTAGTTCTCACAAAAGGACTAAGAAAATTCCATATTTCAAATTGCTTGTTCATATCTATAACATATATGTTAAGACCAAGGCCTCTGATTTTTTTCAGTAAAATATTTCATTCATTTATTTAGACTCTACCTTGTTATCTAAAAGGAATTATAAGTAAGCTTATAAAAATGTATACAATATTGTTTTAAAAATCAGTGAAGAAATAGAATGAAGGAAAATTGAGTAAGAAAAAAACAGAGGCAGGAATAAATTAAATTACAAAACAAACTCTAAAAACCTATAAATTTGCAAGGATATAATGGACCATTTTTTTCCATTTTCCTTACTTTAAAAAATGTTTAATATAATCAGTTATCTGATTTAGCAACCCCAAGAGACTTTTTTTAATGACTTGACTGGAAGTCTCAAAACCACTGAATATATTTCTCCCAAGAGTTCTCCAAAAAGCAAGCAATGTTGCAAACACATCTATATTTTTCATAAAACACATTATTTGAAATATCTTGTACCAGGGTATAACAGACTATTTCTAAGGATTTAAAAATCAAAGAGAACTTCAGCTAGGTCCCCCAAAACCAGACGAGCTACCCATGAACAATCTATTACAGGATGAACTCGTCTATGTTGCAAAATAGTGAGAAGATTTATAGGTAGAGGTGAAAAGCCTAAGGAGCCTGGTGATAGCTGGTTGCCCAGAACAGAATCTTAGTTCAACTTCTATATGGGAAGATCAAAAGGATGGCATCTGGGTATATGACTATAGGATTCACTGGTATAATCCAAAGGTAAGTGTTACTTTACCTGAAAGAATGAGTGAGTGACATCTATTTTCAGACTATCAATGAACAAAAATTGTTGTGAATCAGTGCTGTGTATTCAAGATTGTATTGGTTGGAAATTACCTGCACTACTGATTATTGCATATATTAACTTATCAAATATTTATTGAGTGGTTATTTTGTCCAAGCACTGAAGGTTAGGCCATATTTCAGATTATGAACATAAGTGTGTTAGAGTCAACTCTTGTTGGGTGAGGTGAGAAGAAAAAATAGCTTTAGAAAGATGAAGAATTTGAGGTTAAGTCATGCCTGAAGAAAGTGTTATAGTATCTATGCCTTGCAGTTTGCAGGTGGTAAATTAAGAATATTTTTACCTCTAAAAATAAACAGAAGCACCTACAACACACAAAAAATGTGTTTTTCCTGACCTCAAATTAAATAAAGTAGTTATCAAAAGGTTTCTGGTCTATTAAAACAAAGAAAAAAATCTCAGTAAAGATTTAAAAAAAAATATCTACTCTTAAGAAATATAACTTTCAGGTGGATTCTCCACTATTTTCTGGATTAAGATATACCCCTGGATAACAAGATGAAGTTTTGGTTCATGGTTGTTAATAAAACCCAGTTAATCTTGAAAAAAAATCCATATAAATAATAAGTTGAGCTTTAGAAATAATGGCCATTATTTCTAATAATAATTAAATATCATGAAGATTTGTACATAGGGACTCAAAATATTTTTTTTGGAAAATTTCACTGTGATTCCTAATATTAAGCTATACCACATTTTAATACTAAATGTGTAAATTTTAGTAAATTTTTAAAGTTCGTGGGAAAAACTTTGTGGATACAAAACTGATTGATGATTTGACTAATTTCCTCTACAAAATACAAAATTTGGGGCCAATACATCATTTAAATAACTTTTATTATTTTACATGTTCTAACTTCTGACTTATGATAACTAAACACCATTATCTTCCCTAAGATCACATTTTTCAATGTTCTATCTTGTTTTAAAATAAACAGTTCTATATATTTTCCTTTACCACTAAAAAACCATCTTAACCCTCTTATTAGTGTCACTTTTACAAAGTGTCACACTGTACTCTGAACATTTAAAAGATGAAATTTACATTAAACACTAAATCCAGGTGGACATATCACATCAAGAACCATTCTTCTGTTGGTAGATAAGAGCATCACCATGCAGAGCTCTTCTCACACTAGAAAGGATCATAAAAGCAACATTGCTTTTTATGATCCATTATGTGAGCAAAGACATTCTAGATTATGCATAAAAGAAGTGTATCAGTTAATGTTACATATTGCTCCATGAACTTTTTGATGATATGCACTTAAAAACACTGTTTCTTGATATTGTAGATGTGCAGGAATTTAATTACCTAACAAATTATTTTATTTTATTTTATTTTATTTTATTTTATTTTATGTTTTTATTTTATTTTATTTTATGTTTTTATTTTATTTTATTTTATGTTTTATTTTTGCTTGAAGAGGCAGGAAAAGGCAAAAGAAAACAAAAGGTTGGCTTCAGATTCAAAGGCCCTGGTTTAACCCTTCACTAGAGTTGAACTAGTAAGGCTGAATTTCAGTCTTCAAACATAAGAAAGGGACAGTCCTACAAAGCTAAGATACATCTATCAAATGATTAAAAGTAGTTAAGGAATATACCACATCATGAAACATTGTTACTCTAACATAAGATATTTTTTAAAAAGCTAATAAGAAGAAGTTTCTTTCTCCTATGGTAGTATTCCCCAGATATGCTGCATAGAGCTGCTTCCTGAGGGAGGTAAGGAAAACACTGAGGTAACTTGTTTCAGCAATCATTTAGTGTCTATGTAGTATCCTGCAGGAAAAATTCAATGCGTGCTGGCATATTGAAGTCTTTGAACCTCCACAATCTGTTTCCTCAGAAAAGTAATTTCTGTTGGTTTCTTTGTTCTTTATATATTTAATGTTAAACATTTATTAAAGTTTATTGACCTCAACTTTCAGGGATCCCCGGGTGCTGGCATATATTAATGTATTAATGGTCTCCAATGGTTTCTGAGTGCTTCAAAAAAGTACTTTAAACAGTAGCTTATACAATGAATGTTCAGCCATAGAAAGAATGAAGTACATGATACAATGTGGATGAACCACAAAAACATGTGAAGTGAAAGAAGGCAGACATGAAAGGTCACATATTGTATGATTCTATTCCTATGAATTTTCCAAAATAGGTAAATCCATTGAGATAAAAAACAGGCCAGTGGTTACCAGGGGCTAAGAAAAGGAGAATGGAAAATAACTGCTGTCGTGTTTTGGGTTTCATTTTGGGTTGGTGAAAATATCTTGGAACGAGATAGTAGTGATGGTTCCACAACATTTTGAATGTTCTAAATGCCACTGAATTGTACCCTTTAAAGTGATTAATCAGGGGCGCCTGGGTGGCTCAGTTGGTTAAGCGTCCGACTTCGGCTCGGGTCATGATCTCACAGTTCATGAGTTCGAGCCCCGCCCTGCGTGGGGCTCTGTGCTGACAGCTCAGAGCCTGGAGCCTGCTTCACATTCTGTGTCTCCCTCTCTCTCTGCCCCTTCCCTGCTCATGCTGTGTCTCTCTCTGTCTCAAAAATAAACAAACATTAAACAAAAATTAAAAAAAGTGATTAATCATTAATATTATGTGAATTTTACCTCAAGTTTTAAAAAGACTTTATTGAGATAAAATTCAAATTCCATGAAACTCACTCTTTTTAAATGTATAATTCAGTGTTTTTTTTCTTTCCTTTTTGTTGTTTTTGTATATTCAAAGAGACATACAGTCAGCATCACACCCTAATGTTAGAATATTTTCATCATCCTCAAAAAAAACTCATGCCTCATGCCCCATTCCCCAAGTTTCTGTCAACTACTACTTCTTGTCTCAAATGAATTTTCCTATTCCAGACATTTCGTATCAGTGAAATTATAAATATCTATTGTTTTTAACTAGCTTCTTTCATTTAGCAAAATGTTTTCAAGATCCATCCAGATAGTGGCATGTATCAGTACTTCATTCCTTTGTATTGCCAAATACAAATAGAATCCTCATTCTATTATGAGGATATAGCATATTTTTAAAAAATCCATTTATCTTTTGATGGAAATTTGGGCTGTTTCCATTTTGGGGCTATTGTGAATAAATCTACTATGAACATTTGTGTACAAGCTTCAAATAAGTGTATGTTTTCATAATATCTGGTATATTTAAGAGCAGAATTGCTGGATCAAATGATAACTTTCTGTTTAACATTTGAAGAGCTGTCAGAATGTTTTCCAAAGTGGCTTCACCATTTTATAATCCCATCAGAAATGTATGAGACTTTCAATTTGTCTACATCCTCAACATTTATTATTGTTTATTTTTTATATTTAAACTATACTACTAGGTATGGAGTGGTATATAATTGTGGTTTTGATATACAATCCTCTAATAACTAATGATATTGGGCATTTTAATGTGCTCTTTGGCCATTTGTTTATCTTCTTTTGAAATGTAACTGTTCAGATAGTTTGTTCGTTTTTCAATTGAGTTAATTGGCTTTTTATTATTGAGTTGTAAGAGTTCTTCATAATCTGGATGAGTCTCTTATCAGATATATGATTTGCAAAAACTTTCTCCCATTCCAAGGGTTGCATTGTCACTTTTTTGATTGTGCTTTTTGAAGTCCAAAATTTTATAAAGTCCACATTATCTAATTTCTCTTTGGTCACTTGTGCTTTCCGTGTCCTGTTTACGGAAGCATAGCTTAACCCATGGCCACCAAGATTAATTTGTAAATTCTCTTTTAAGAATTCTATAGTTTTGTTCTTACATTTAGGTCTTTGATCCATTTTAGATTAGTAATTATATATGGTATGAGTTAAAGGTCTGACTTCATTCTTTAGCATGTGAATGGACATCCAGTTGTGCCAGCACCATTTATTGAAAAAATTATCTTTTCCACAACTGAATTTTCTTAACACCCTTATTGCAAATCAATTGACCATGAAATTAAAGCTTTATATCTCCATTTCAATTTATTCCATTAATCTCTATATCTATTTTGTGGCAGTTTTACACTGCCTTGAAACTGTAGGTTTGTAGTAAGTTTCAGAATCAGATGTGTGTGTCCTCCAACTTTGTCGTTTGTTTCCAGAAAAAGTTGTTTCTTTTCTGGGCCCTCTAAATTTCCATATGAATTTTAGAATCAGCTTACCAACCCCTACAAAAAGACAGCTGGTATTAGAGATTGTGTTAAATCTGTAGAACAATTTATGAGTATTACCATATAAACAAAATTAGGTCTTTCGATCTGTGAACACTGAGATATTTCTATTTATCTACACTTTTTCGTTAAATCTATTCCTAAATAGGTTATGTTTTTGAGGCTACTGTAAACGGAATTGCTTTCTTAATTTATTTTCAGATTATTTGTTGCTTGTGGTATTAATGCTCCTTTAAATATTTGGTAGACTTCAACATGAAGCCATCTGGATCTGGGCTTTTCTTTGTGGGAATATTTTTTAAATTACTAATTAAATATATTTATTTGATATAGATTTATTCAGATAGCCTATTTCTTCTTGAACCAGTTTTAACAGTTTGTACCTTTCTGGAAATTTGTTTATTATATCTAAGGTATATAATTTTTTGGCATACAGTTATTGTGTATTCCCTTATAATCTTTATCTTTATAAGGTCAATGGTGATGTTCACACTTTCATTGCTGATTTTAGTAATTTGAATGTTCTCTCCTTTTTCTTGATAAATATAGGTAAATTTTTTTTATTCTTTGCAAAAAAACATAGTTTTGGTTTTGATTTGCTCTATTATTTTTATATTCTCTATTCCATTTATGATCATCATAATATTTAATATCTCTTTTCTCCTCTGCTTGTTTGGGGATTAGTTGACTTGTTTTTGCTTTTGTTTGTTTGTTTTAATATATAGCCTGTATGAATGGGCCTATTCCTGGAAGCCAAGAGACAGATCAAATTGTGACAAATCTCTTGGATGGAACTTTGAAGAGGGATCCAAATCTATTCTGCCACCTTCAGTGGCTGTTGCTGATTTTCATGGCGACCATAATTGCAAGGCTGCTGCTGTTCAGGTTACTACAGAACTAAGTTATAGTGTGATGGGAAAAGGGCAAGTCAAAATGCTGTAAAACTCACTCTTCTTACCAAGATTCCACCATTGTTCTTGAATAAATGTATCTTGGATTGTTGTAGATCTTTTTCAGAATTCTGAAAACGTTGATAATGACCATTTTGCCAATATTTTCTGTGCATTTATGGATTTTTGGAAGTCCTTACCATGCCATTTCAAAAGGGCTTCTCTGGTTTATTTTTACAGCTGTTTGTTTTAACATCCATTATCTGCAGCTGAACTCTATGAATACTCTTTAGGAAATGTCATCCTAAAACACTGAAGAAAATGATACTTTCAAAAGTCTTATTGCCTTTCAAATATTATATTAATAATATCATTTTTTCAATTCTTATTTTGCATATTAACATAGCAAGGCATCTTATGTGTTATCTGACCATTCTGCCTATATTATCTTGTCTAGCTTAACTTAATATCTCTGTCTCTCAAGTTTGTCTTTTATAAAATAAGGATTATAACATACATGTCATAGGGTTTTGAAAGTATTAAGGACATAGTACTTATAAATAATTTACAATAGTGTCAGATCAATAAATATTATATAAAATATATAATTATTTTGTGAAAAATGATACTGGTGTACTGATAGGGATTGCATTAAACCTATAGATTGCTTTGGGTAATATAGACATTTTAACAATATTTTTTCTTCCAATCCATAAGCATGGAATGTCTATTTCTTTGTGTTGTCTTCAATTTTTTTCATCAGTGTTTTATAGTTTTCAGACTACCATTCCTTCACCTCTTTGGTTAAGTATATTTGTAGGTTTTTTATTGTTTTTGGTGCAATTGTAAATGGGATAGTTTTCTTAACTTCAATTCCTGCTGCTTCATTTTTAGTATATACAAATGAAACAGATTTCTGTACCTTGATTTTGTATCCTGTATTTTTACTGAATTTGTGTATCAGTTCTAGCAGTTTTTTGATGGAATCATTAGGGTTTCCTTTATAGTATTATGTCATTTGCAAACAGTGAGAGTTTTACTTCTTCCATATGAATTTGGATGCTTTTTAGTTCTTTTTGTTTTCTAATTGCTGTGGCCAAGACTTCCAATGGTAGGTTGAATTTTTAAAAGGGGTGAGAGTAGACATCCTTGTCTTGTTCCAGACCTTATGGGAAAAGCTCTCAGTTTTGCACCATTGAGTATAATGTTGGGGGTAGGTTTTTCATATAAGACCTTTATTATGTTGATATATGTTCCCTCTAGACCTACATTGCAGAGAGTTTTTATCATGAATCGGTGTTGTACTTTGTCAAATACTTTTTCTACATCTATTGAAATGCTCATGTGGTTTTTTACCATTTCTCTTATTGATGTGACTATCACATTAATTGTTTTACGAATATGAACCACCCTGCATCCCAGGAATAAATCCCATTTATTCACGGTGAATGATTTTTTTAATGTATTGTTAAATTCACTTTGCTACTATTTTGTTGAGGATTTTGCACCTATATACTTCTCTTTTTTGTGGTGTCTTTATCTGGTTTTGGTATCAGGGTGATACTGGCCTCGTAGATTGAATTTGGAAGTTTTCCTTCTCTTCTATTTTTTTTTTGGATTAGTTTGAGAATAATAGGTATTAATGCTTCTTCAAATGTTTGATAGAATTCACCTGGGAAGCCATCTGGTACTGGACTTTTTTTTTTTTACTGATACAATTTCATTTCTGGTAATAGGTCTGTTCAAATTTTCTATTTCTTCTTACTTCAGTTTTGGTAGTTTATGTTTCCAGGAATTTATCCATTTCTTCTAAGTTGTTGAACTTGTTGGCATATAGGTTTTCATATTCTACTACAATTGTTTGTATTTCTGTGGCATTGATTGTTTTTTCTCCTCTTTCATGAGTGATTTTGTTTATTTGGGTCCTCTTTCTCTCTTTTTTTTTTAATGAGTCTGGTTAGAGGATTATCAATTTCTCCAAAGAAGACATACAGAAGACCAACAATCATATGAAAAGATGCTCAACATCACTTATCATTAGGGAAATACAAACCAAAACTACAATGAGATATCACCTCACATTTGTCAGAATCGCTTCACAAAACAAAACAAACAAAAAATACCAGAAACAGCAAGTGTTGGTGAGGTTGTGGAGAAGAAGGAACAATCTTCCACTGTTGGTAGGAAGGCAACTGGTATAGCCACTGTGGAAAACAGTGTATGGAAGTTCCCCAAAAAATTAAAGTAGAACTACCCTACGATCTAGTAATTGCACTATTAATTGCATTAATTCAAAGAGATACAAGAACTCCTATGTTTATTGCAGCATTATTTGCAATAGCCAAACTATGAAACCAACCTAACCGTCCAGTTATAGATGAATAAAGAAGATTAGCATATATACACATGGAATATTATTCATCCATAAAAAATGAAATCTTGCCATTTGGAACAATATGGATAGAGCTTGAAAGTATAATACTACATGAGATAAGTCAGTCAGAGAAAGACAAATACCATATGATATCACTCATAATGGAATTTAAGAAACAAAACAAATGAGCAAAGGAAAAAAAAGAGAGAGAGAGACACAAACCAAGAAACAGACTCTTAACTATAGAGAACAAACTGATGGTTTAGAGAGGGTAGGTAGGTGGGAGGATGGGTTTTTAAATGGTGATGGGGATTAAGGAGTGCACTTTTGTAATAAGCACTAGGTGATGTTAGGAATTATTGAATCACAATTATGGAATTGTTGAATGTAACTCTGTATGTCAACTAACTGGAATTAAAATAAAAACTTAAAAATTTTTAAATAAAAATATAAAATAAAATATGTAATTATTATCATCATTAAAAATTTTTTTTCCGGGGCACCTGGGTGGCTCAGTCAGTTGAGCATCCTAAGTCAGGTTATGATTTCCTGGCTCGTGAGTTCAAGCCCCAACTCAGACTCTGTGCTAACAGCTCAGAGACTGGAGCCTGCTTCAGATTCTGTGTCCCCCTCTTTCTCCGCTCCACCCCTGCTTGTGCTCTGTCTCTCTCTGTCTTCCAAAAATGAACAAACATCAAAAAATTTTTTTTTAATTTTTTTCTAATTTCTAGCCCTTCTCTAATCCTGTGCTTTATTTTTTTTCATAGATTGTATTTCCTGAAGTTATATTATGTGTTAATTTTCTATTTATTTTCTTTTTTCCCATTAGAAAATAAGTTCCAGTGACAGTCACTAGCACATATCAAACACACAATACATGTTGTTAAATAATATACAGTTATCAATAATATAAACATAAATTTATTTATTTATGTTTATATTATTATATGAAATGGAAGCCAGTTCTATGCCGTTTTCCTTCCTAAGCATTTAGCATGATACCACATTGGGGTTTTTGCACATATAACAAAAGTACATAAAAGCTTTATTTAAAAACAACTCCCCATAATTTGGCAATGCTGTCAACTCTTCTGAAATATGCCAATCCAAAAATTAGCCTAGAGAGGTTGAAAAATATTAGTTCCATTCTGACTATTATCTAAATAAAATCAGATAGGTTAAAAAAACTATTAATTTCTAGATACTGAGTAGTGCAATTATATAAAGCAACCTTAAAAGTAGTTTCTTATTAGTTGAAAATATTCCAATAACAGAAATGGAGGAAATTATGCACATGTGGCTGGTATTACTTACTAATACTCCTGTATCAACTGCTCAGAGTAGGTATTTATTGTGCTTAGGTAGCACCTGTTCTGATTTCTGATCAGATGTTGAATACTTTTTTTTTCTAATGTTTATTTATTTTTGAGAGAGACAGAGACAGAATGCGAGTGGGTGAGGGGTAGAGAGAGAGGGAGATGCAGAATCCGAAGCTGGCTCCAGGCTCTGAGCGGTCAGCACAGAGCCCGACGAGGGGCTCGAACTCACAAACCACGAGATCATGACCTGAGTGGAAGTCGGAGACTCAATTGACTGAGCCACCCAGGCGCCCCAGGTGTTGAATACTTTTAACATCGTCTCTTGTTATAAGTTTCACTGTTTAAGAAAGTAAGAATCAATGGCAATATTAGAGAAATAAATATCAAGGTAAAGGGTCTTTGGTATTGTCGTGTGATTGAAGGGCTTTTTTGTTTCTGTTGTATTAATTTTCTCACAACCATCTCTTGGATGGGGAAAGACAGAAATGGAACTGGGTCCTCACCATGCAGATAAATACTGAAAAAAATTTCTGGCCAGATTTCAAGGAGAAAACTTCATGAATCATAGGGAACTCCTTAGTTGCAGTGAAAGCACATCCATACTTTAGGATCAATGCATGTTCTTCAAGACCATGTTTGCCTTTAAGAGAATCTTAATCTTTATGGTAGAACTAAATATTTACCTATTTCTATTGTAAGAGCATATTATTTGAATTATGGTCAATTTACTTATGGAAAAGATTCCCACTAAATTTTCTATGAGAATTAGCTACCGTGTTTTTAGTTTTTAATTAATTTATTTTTAATTTATTTTTTAAGTTTTTTATTTACTTTTGAGAGAGATAATGTGCATATAAGTGAGGGAAGGGCAGAGCAAGATAGGGACAGGATCCCAAGTGAGCTCTGTGCTGACAGTAGAGAACCTGATGCAGGGCTTGAACTCATGAACTGTGAGACTGTGACCTCAGCTGAAGTGGGATGCTTAACTGACTGAGCCACCCAGGTGCCCCATTACTGTGTTTTTATATGTTATATGAAATTTAAAACACAACAGAAAAGAAAGTCTATGCAGGCTAAAAAAATGTTAAAATTTAGTAATATAAAAATATTTTTTAGCATTAAAACAAATACAAAAGTTTATTTAAGTGAGGAACTATGGTGTTTTTGAAATAACCTCATAAAAGGTGGAAATAAAATAAAATAAAGTGAAAGAAATAAAAGAGAAATAACACTGTTAAGACTTAACTGTCTTCAAAAAGAAAACAGTAAAGATGATATAGATATAAAAGAAAAAATCCCTTATAATAATTCTTTCATGGAAATGTATCAGTGTTAATATAATGGTAGATAGTAATAAAATTTTGATCTAGGATCTAATTCCATGTTAGCCACTAAATTGAATTCTCAAGTAAGCTAATTTTCTCAGCTTTTGTGAGCTTTAGGTTGCCAATCATAAAAATGCTTGCTGCTCAGGCCATAATATAAGGGATCCAACAGAAAACACTTGAAGTCACTTGAATTAAGTAACATTTATATATAGATAGATATAGATATAGATATAGATATAGATATAGATATAGATATAGATATAGATATAGATGATATAGATATAGATATAGATATATGTACATATATAGATATATATAGATATATATGGCATAAAGATTATTATACCTAGTGTATAGTTTATATAATTTTTATTACAGTAATATAGGTAATATCTATATATAATAATATTAATATAGTAAATAAGTAATAAGTAATCTCATAGTAATTATGTTTTAGTTCCATTTCACTTAAACTAGAGACATATATGTGTTATTCAGTACTTAAAATCAGTACTTAAATAATATTGTTATCCCTGTTAATATTTTATTGTTTAAGAAAACTGAATGAGAAGATGAGTGAGTAAATGATGAGTTTAGGAAGCAGCTTTAAATAACAAAGCTCCAAAGAACCTTCCAGAAGAGAACAGAAGAGCAAACAGCTGTGTGGAATTGCAGGCGAGAAACCAAAGCCTCAGCCACAGATTGAAGTCAGCAGCCTGGTGACAAGGAGCTACTAGGAGGAACACTTTAAATAATAGCAGAGGGGGTGAAAGACATACATGAATAAAGAAAAGGGAGTGAGAAAGACACTTTGTTGCACCTTTTTTTATTATTTTTTTAAAAATTTTTTTTTCAACGTTTTTCATTTATTTTTGGGACAGAGCGAGACAGAGCATGAACGGGGAAGGGGCAGAGAGAGAGGGAGACACAGAATCGGAAACAGGCTCCAGGCTCCGGGCCATCAGCCCAGAGCCCTACGCGGGGCTCAAACCCACGGACCACGAGATCGTGACCTGGCTGAAGTCGGACGCCCAACCGACTGCGCCACCCAGGCGCCCCTTTAAAGTTGGATGAAGGAAGAGATTTACAAAGGTCAGATATTTAATGAATTGACTGCTTTGATAGTGAAACAAAACTGGCTGTCAGAATCAGATGTCTTAAAAACTCAAGAGAAGGATTTTGATACAGATATATGTAAAGACAAAGACTTCTACATTTTTTAATAAAGTGTTTCAAAAAGCTCTATTGAAATATGAATTGAAAAACCTTATTTAATATAAAAGATCAAATTAAGTTGATAAGTGTTTGTCAAGGAATGGAAGTTCACATTTTAATAATCAATCACCCAAGTTATAAGAACCATCAGAATAGTTATTGTTTCCAGCTGTAATTTTAAAAACTTTTGAAAAAAACAAATACGTAGTTACAAACACTAACACAAGAATATAGACTTATTGTGAAAAATTCAATGCAAATATATGTAAAAGAAAACTTGTTTCCTTTCACTCCCTCAATTCTCCCCTCCACCATGGTAACGATTTTTAAAATGCCTATTTTTGGAGTGCTTTCTGGATATACTTCTACGTATTTTTTATTATGAGTTTTTATATATGTATATATACAGATGTTTACATATCTATAACTTCAAGTTTTTCATAAATATGTGAAAATATGATATTATTTATATAATTCCACAATTATTCTATTTGTATCCACTGTTGTCAATACGTTTAGTAAGTTTTCATGTGTGTATATATACAGAGATCATTCTTCCTAACAACTGCCTAGGATTTCATTGGAAACATGTATCATAATGTAGTCTTCTATTCCATAGAAGAGATGTATCATAATGCAATCTGTCTTCCATTGGAAAACATCTAGGTTGTTTCCATATTTTTTTTTACCATAACACATATAATTTCAGGGATTTAGGGTAAAACAAATTAATTTTGAAATTACTGTCCTCAAGCTAATGCAAAGCAATTTTGAATGTTCTTTCTTGCCTTTCAAAATCATTTTATCCTTTGCAAAACTCCTATGATTTAATTTTCACTGCTTGATGTCAGATTAAATGAAACTAATTATGAGAGATGGCCATTGGGGGTAAACTCTTGAAACATGTCAATACACATATGACATATTTCAATAGACACATGTTCTCCAAAATTAAACAGTTAGATTTTAAATGCCATGATCCCGGAAGAGACTCTGTATAAAAACAGTGGCATAATGGACAGAGAATGAGTTTAGCATTAAGGCTAAAGTATGTTTGAAATTTAATTTTAATCAGAAATATTCTGCATGATATTTTGTGCCTTAAGGTCCTCAACCAGAGAGAATAATAATAATTTCTTTTATTTGTTCCTACGAGGAATAAGTAAGGGATATCTCCTGACACAAAGACTGTATTAAATAAACTTAATTCTTCTTTTCTAATAGGTATTTGACAAATGCAGAAAATGGTGCTGAACTCTGTTGGGTTAGATGTGTATGTGACTTTGTGTGTGTGTACATTTGTATACCCCTCAAAAATCAAAATATAAAATACTTTTATTAATGTGTCCAATAAATCCTTGATAAGGGGACTAGAAATTTAAAATTGGGAAACCAAAATTTGTCCGGAGAGTTCTTTTTGCCCAATATCTGGGTCAGTATCTGGATAAGTCAAATAATTGCCATGGCCATTTACTGTCATAACTGAAAATAAATGCGAGATTGTAATCAAATGTGTATATCAATGAGTGGTTTTCAAAGTATGGTCCCCATACTAGCACTATCACCTGGAATATTACTGAAAAGACAATTAAGCCCCATCCCAAACCTACCAAACCAGAAACTTTAGAACTGAACACAGCAATATGAGTCCTCTGGGTGATTCTGATGCATATTCAAGGTGGAGAAAATACTAGCATATATCTTTAAAACATGTACTAAAATGTGGAATGTTATTCATTTCACTATTTAAAACTATAACTATTTACTATAACAACTATTTACAACAAAATACACCGAAACGGTACACTTTTAACATATCAAGTGAAAATATGAATAGTACAGAGAATTCAAAATAGTGACATACATTTTATGTTGCCAAATTTCCCTCCAGATTAGTCTGTTACCTGTGCTGCCTTTTACCCAGGTTTCAGAAATGACACTCCTACTAAGTGTTTTCAGATCCTCATCAGTTAGCTGAGAGGTCAAATCTGGAATTGTTTTCAGCATCTTCCACACAGTTCTGTGTTCACGCAATGTCCTGTAAATGGGCCTGGAAGTAACAATAACAAAAAGATTGCAAGTTGAGAAAATACAGCTTAAACACAAAGAAACAAACCAAAAAAATTCTTGATTTTTGAGTTTTCAAATTTGTGTTTTTCTTTTTTTTTTTATTTAAGGCTCACTTAAGGATACCTATGAAGATATTCTATTTTGTCTTGGTAATCAACTTTAGAATTTATTCTCCTTGCAACGCTAAGATGCATAAGTTTCAGCCATGAAAGTCCAAACTTCAGGAAATTACATAATGCCTTTACCTTCTTTTTATAGAAAACTCAGTGCCTTAATAGTAAGATTGTATCTTTTCCTATTAGTTGTCATAATAATTAAAACATCTTTGATATAGTAAAAAGATTGATTTTTTTTACCCATTGTATACTTTTGATCCTTTCCAAGTACTATGAAGGTTAGAGCAAATGATGCTGCAATTTAACATTTGATAAATACTTTAACTGAAAAATGCATATGTAATTTTAAATAAAACACACTCATCATTTGATGGATGATATTTATTTGCTTCAATCATTAAACTCCCTATTTATTAAATATAATACCATAATAAAGATACAAAATTCATGTTATCCTAAGTTCTTAAGAGACTCACCTATCATACTACTGCTAAGTGCTCAGTATTTTTCAAGCAGTTTAAAAAACTCTATTGTGAAAAATCAGTTTAGTAATGGAATTTTGTATAAACTCAAATTTGCCAGAAACAGTCCCAATTTAGATGTGATGTCCAGTTGAGCCACCTGATATGCATGTGTTTGTGTGTGCATTTTACTGGATGATAATATATATTGTGTTTTTTGTTGTAGGTTGTAGCAAAAAAGTTGGAAAAATACTAGTGTAGTGTAGTAGTTAGTCTTAAGACATATTCTTGAGAAAACTGACTTCCTAGTTAACATCCTAGATAAAAGTGTGTATTTCAGATGCAGTAATAAATATTAGCATTAAAAATAGCATTAATATTGGGGCGCCTGGGTGGCGCAGTCGGTTAAGCGTCCGACTTCAGCCAGGTCATGATCTCGCGGTCCGTGAGTTCGAGCCCCGCATCGGGCTCTGGGCTGATGGCTCAGAGCCTGGAGCCTGTTTCCGATTCTGTGTCTCCCTCTCTCTCTGCCCCTCCCCCGTTCATGCTCTGTCTCTCTCTCTGTCCCAAAAATAAATAAACGTTGAAAAAAAAAATAGCATTAATATCACAGGCCAAAAAAAAAAAAAGCAAAACGTTTGCTATATTTGCGTGAAATAATTTGGAAGGCATACCAAGTGCCTCAGAAACCAGCTGTTTCACAGAAAGTAGTTGGAAAGAGCCCGGAAGTTACTGTTTTGTTTGCTCGATGTTACTTCTTTGTTGCAACGTCTTATTAGCTGGCTAAAATTGGCCAGTTTTCAAGCATAAATAAAAAGCAGTATAGAAGATCCAGAAATGCAGGGCATGATTATAAAAGCCAAGTGTTTCTTGCTCCCATGCAGGAGCAACAACAACAAAAAAAAATTGAGGGGTGCCTGGGTGGCTCAGTCGGTATGTGTCTGACTTCAGCTCAGGTCATGATCTCATGGTTCCTGATTTTAAGCCTTGTGTTGGGTTCTGTGCTGAGAGCTCAGAGCCTGGAGCCTGCTTCAGATTCTGTGTGTGTGTGTGTGTGTGTGTGTGTGTGTGTGTGTGTGTGTGTGTCTCTGCCCCTCTCCCACTCACACTCTGTCTCTCTCTTTCAAAAATAAACATTAAAAAAATTTAAAAATTGAAAGAGACTTGATAGCAAAGGTCTATTAAGTTTTCTTAATTACATATAGGCACTTAACCTATGCCAAAGATCTTCTTAGAAGCTTTGCCTTCTTGGGGCACCTGGGTGGCTCAGTCTGTTAAGTGTCCAACTTTGGCTCAGGTCATGATCTCAAGGCTTGTGACTTCAAGCCCCACATGGGGCTCTGTGCTCAGAGCCTGGAGCCTGTTTACGATTCTGTGTCTCCATCTCTCTCTGACCCTCTCCCACCGATGCTGTCTCTCTCTTTCTCTCTATACTAAAAAAAAAAAAAAAAAAAAGAGAGAAAAAAAAAGCTTTGCCTTCTCAACCAAGCCTATTCTTTCAGAACTTAAGGTAGCTAGCCTACATTAAGAGAAAGGCAGGCACAGGGAAAAGAAACAATCAAGGACTTAAAAACAATGTCGAGAGCAGAAACTTGGATTTGGTTACTGGTATGTAGAAGATACTGGAGACAGATCAGAAACCCTGACAAATGATCAGCACCGTCCATTGTTCTGAATCCCCTTGAAACTTTTCACCTGATTCTAACATACAAGCATGTGTTTACCATCCTCAGGATGATAAATCAAGACATTAAGGTCTAAAAAGTGGGCCTCTCAATTTCTCAATTTCTCAATTCCCTCTCAGTTTCTACCTTTACTATTTGTCAGGAACATTTTTACATGCATTATACCCACTCCTTCCTTACCACAGCTTTCTGGCCTACGCTGAATATACAAAAGCTGTTGGTAAAGAAATTGGATTAACAAGAAAGAAAAATTCATACATTGAGAGATGTTTGGAAAACTATAATGCCCAAACTATTATTAGTAGCAAGGAGTTGGTGTTTTTTTAATTAATAGTGTCATTATTATCATTATTATCATTATGAGTTATCATACAACCACATACAACAGTGTGAAAGAAAATGTTATTCCCTTGAATTTTCATTTAGTCACCTCTATGTCTACTTCTAGCCCTAAATGCAGCTGATTACAAAAAGCAAAATGTTAGTATACTCCACGTATTTGGAAGTATATCAGTTGGAAACAAAATAATTTCAGGATTTTCTTTTTACTCCTTTTTCTCCAGGTGATTATATCAAACATAAGAGATTATAGAGTTGTGACAAGTTGCGTAGCTAGCTTCTGATGATGGGTACCTAGGTGCACTGGCATCTGATTAACTGAAACTATCACGTATAGCCATTGGCATCCATGTTGGCATCCGCTGAATTCCTAAATGTTTCCAGTTGTAGATACACATGATCTAGATTTTTTTAGGCTCTTTTAAACCTGTTGACTTTTTCTATTTCATCTAATTCTTCCAATTTCTTGTGGTAAGAGGAGAGTTCGACGACTTCAGTGAGTATCTCTGGGGTAATGGGATACTAGTTATGACTCTCTTAAAGCCTCTATGACTTCACTCACATTTACTCAGGTGTGCAAGTGAAATGGGCTTCTGCATTTTTCTAAAACTGATGTAATCTAACAGTCCCCAATCTACTAGGTTAAAGAGTTAAAGCAAAACAAAACAAAACAAAACAAAACAAAACAAAACAAAATCCTTACATTTTCCTCATAACAATATTACATCTCTTCTGATACAAGCTCCAATTAACTTAAATGTTGAGGATACACAAAGTTTAGTTTCCAATGCTGGCTGATTTATATGGTTTTTCTTCAAGAACTTAAAGACTCTTGAGTAAAAATATATAGTCTTCCGGAGTTACTCCACTCACAATTCTTTTCCCCAAGAAGTGGTGCACGTATACACAGTGATTGACTGCGTCCTTCTGGCAGTGGCTAGAGGAACAGTTGGTCTGCATGCACTGATAATTTCACCAAAGAAATATAATCAACTTATATTACAAAACACTTAAACACAGCCATTAAGCTTGGGTAGGATGTTTGCCAATAAAACAAGAGTAAATCAGAACAGTCAAGTACAAGAAAGGCGATAATACAATGGTGGAATATGTTATAAGAAACAATATTTAAATTGAAAATCAAAGAAGTTAATTTCCTTAAGGACACATAGCTAATAATAATAAAAATGAAGCTGAAATACTGAAAATTGCTGAGGGATGAACAAAGCATGCTGTTAACACACACTACACACAAACACACACACAAAAACCAAATTTAAATAGAATAATTCTAGACACTCAAAATAAATGAATGAGAAAAGTACACAGTTTTCTCATTTAAAACAGAGTCAAATACTATATGTAGAAAGGTTCACATAATGGCTTTAGGTAATACATTAAAAGTTGAGAATAAGTAGTCAATAACAGAGAAATAGTTAAAGTATTTGACTGCATCTTTTCAAGAAGATATCATCTAGGTTATTACAGAATCAGAGATATAATGCTAAATCTTATGTAGAAAGATAAACCTACAATGTTGGTGACAAATTATTAAGGCATACATTGTATAATTGAAAATATATCAGAAATACTCTTGGGGCAAGATTATAACTGAATCTTAATGATCTGATTTTACAATCAAAAAATACCATAATTAAAATAGTCACTGCAGACATTCAGTTTTATGAACCATAACTTAATGATTCAGAAATTACTGCCTTCTTAAAGATTGTTTCCTTTACATAACTGATTTAAAGTGTCAATTTATCTCTTCAGCTATTGCCATCACCTGGTTTCCTTTCCCGTTAAAACAAGATAACATACACTAGGCCATACCTGAAATAATAATTATCAAGTTTGTATTTTTTCATTCATTAAGCTATCATTCTAAATTGCTGAGTATAGCTTGGCAAAAGAATTGCATATTCTCTCTGTTAATTATTTACTTATTTACACTAAGTTAAAATACCTAAGCTGTTTAATTTGAAGAATTATCTGACTACCTAGGTATTAGAAATTCTGTTAAGATAGCTTCCTATTCTTCTGTAGTCAAATAGAAAAGAGAGACAAAGAAACCCAGAAGTAATTCTGATTGCAAGACTTCATTTATGAAGAGTTACCAGAAGGCCCATGAAGGTCTCTCAAAATGAAAGTAGATATAAGAGATGCTAATTAATTTTTTTACTTCTCAATGATTTATAAGCATCAAAGAAAAGGTCCTGTCACAAACAATCAATTTTTAATTGGAAAAAAAGATATTTTGTGATAGAGCTGATCCACAAATTTGAAAAACTGCAAATTAAAGAGGGATTAAGATTATTCTGTCTGGCAATTATGAATAGAGGTTATAAGAGGTCTATTTTTTCTAATTAAAAGGTACCATTAAAAATATTAAAAACAATAAAATAGATATATCCTTGTGGACACACACACACACCCACAAACACACGGCCACAAAGTCCTCCTGCTTGTTGGGGTTCACACTTTCTTTCAATAATGGTTAAAAATAACCAACTAAACAGAAATCAACAGGAGGCTCAGTCTCATGTCCGTTGGAAACTTAATAATCCTCTGGAGAATTTGGGGACGCTTATGTTTCTCTAGTTGTTTCTTGTTAATTTCCTATTTTCACTGAATGCTTAATTTCTGATCTAGAAGGCAGAATATGCTGTGGTCAGTTTTGTTTTCTTTTAAATAACATCTTATCATTTCTATATAAAGAAATCAGGTCAGATGGAGAATAGATTATCACTTGTTTCAAGTTTTAGTATTTTCACTAATACTACTATGTGATTCTTTTATAAAAGGATTGTACAAGAGCAGTAGTATTAAAAAACAGAGCAGTTTGTTCAACCTAAATTTTACATAGAGTGCCCATAAATAAAGTCAATAAAAGCTAACTTTAAAAAAAAAAGTATAACTATATTAGTTTAAGGAATGGGAAAACAGATCAGTTTCCACACAAGGTATAGTTTCTACATGTACCAACAAGGTACACCTGAAGGAGCTATGAAAAATCCACAGCACTGATGGAAAATTATACGAAATGCAAGCTTCCTTTCAACATGGATATTCTATTATTTTAATTAGTTGATTTCCCACTATATTTTATTTTATTTATAATTACAAGGAATTACATGTTCTGGTTCAATCACTTCCTTCTAAAATGAGAAAGTTAAGTCTTAGACACGTTAAATAATTTGCCCAAGGTCATATGGATAATAAATAGTGGAGCCAGGATTTTATCACAGACATTTTCACTCTGGATCCTATATCCCCAAACACTTAGCCACCATACTAAGTTCTAGTGATTTTCATTTATTTTCAGTATTAGGGTAATTGAGTTAGGGCAGGGGCTATTCCAGGTTTTGTTGAGTCAGACACATAAATAAAAAAGAACACAAATTTACAAATTAAAAACTTGGTACACATGGGAATATAGCTAACCTTTAAACAATGCAGGAGTTATGGGCACCAACCCTCCCACACAGTCAAAAATCTATTTAAAACTTTTAACTTCTTCAAAACTTATATACTAAATAGCCTACTATTGATGAGAAACTTTACTGATTAAACATAAATGGTTGATTAACACATATTTTGTATGTTGTGTGTATTATATGCTGTATTCTTATAATAAACTAGAAAAAACATTATTATGAAAATCACAAAGAAGAAAAAATATATTTACAGTGCTATGCTGTATTTATCAAAAAAAAATCTATGTTTCAGTAGACTGCACAGTTTAAACCTGTATGGTCAAGTAGTTATTTAGAAAGAGAAGAAACTAAAAATTATAATTTTTAAAAGCTGGATGGTTTTTAAAAATCCCAGATCCAGAAAAATATGTTATAGTACTTTTATTAATTAGTGGCCTAAGAACATCTATTATATTTATTTTTATAAAATTTGTCCTGCATTTCTTATATATTTTCACTTCCTTGCATGACAACAATTTTATATTATTTTTTATTGACAGAATAGAGTCTTTGCTTGAGCTTGGTTGGTAGAATTTTTAAAATTATTCTTAATAATTTAGAAATACTTATTTTAGCTTCACAACTGATTATTAATAAATAAGTTTTCAGGATTCCTATCAAATTTTGGAAAATCCATATCCACATTTCTTTCATCTGTGAAATATAAGATTTGAAAAGCTTTTCCACAGATTCAATTCTCTCCATATATTCTAAAGTATGTGCCAGTCCATGGCCCACATGTTCCTGGTACTAGGTTGCTATGGAATGGTTATATATGGTGATAAGAGCTCTGTTTCTGTTTATTAACATCAAGATGCTGTTGAGTCCACTCTGTGTGGTAGGGTTGTTTCTGATACCCATTTCTACCCATGCATAACTAGCAATAACTTGAATATGAAGCAGTGACTAAGAATCAAAAATAATAGGGGCGCCTGGGTGGCGCAGTCGGTTAAGCGTCCGACTTCAGCCAGGTCACGATCTCGCGGTCCGTGAGTTTGAGCCCCGCATCAGGCTCTGGGCTGATGGCTCAGAGCCTGGAGCCTGTTTCCGATTCTGTGTCTCCCTCTCTCTCTGCCCCTCCCCCGTTCATGCTCTGTCTCTCTCTGTCCCAAAAATAAATAAACGTTGAAAAAAAATTTTTTTAAAAAAGTATATCTCACCAGACCAAACAAATATATCTCTCAGGTAATTTTCCATAAACTGAATCCCCAAAAGGGCTGAAGCCACTCCAATGCCAGGTGCCATGAAAGTAAAATATAAGTAAAGGAAATTCACTGGCAAAGGGGAAAAAAGTGATCACAGTCAAAATATCTTACTTATGCACATTTTGCAGAAACTATGAGCATGTGATTACATTTCTAGGGCTTCTCTCAGGGTCTTGTATGTGACCCAGGCAAATCAAATGACAGATCTAAAGTTTAAGCTTCATTGCTTTCAAGGTAAATCTACCTCTGAGTTAGGCAAAAGAAACAATAAGAAGAAAATAGTATTAGTAATCAAGGTTGATTAAAAACAGAAGGCTTTGAACCTGGAGTGAAAGGTAAGTTTAAAAAAAAAAAAAAAAAAAAAGCACATGAAGTCAGAAACACAGAGAAAAGTAAATCATGAGCCTGAATCAGAGTCTATGGAGGAATTGCCTCAGATTTACAACTGGGGAAAAAGTGGTAGAAATGGCACAGTAAATCATTGGCTGAGCGCAAAATACCTGGGAATCTGTTACATTTGGTTATATTTGTCCCTAGAACATATTCCCTGTATGCCAGCCACATGAGTTCCTCAAAGATCCCCAAAACTTGCCAAAATTCAAGGCCCTTATGTGTGAGGATATATGATCATTTTCAAAAATTGCACAGCTAAAATCTCTGGGCTTTAGAAGGTACAGACCATTTTATCAAATGTTTTGTGAGCCAGAGATTAGTGGGATAGAAAAATCCAGCTAAAAAGATCACTTTAATTAAAGGATACACACATGCATACCTTTGGGCCTCCTTAATAGTTTTCGAAGCAGCATTTATGACACTTACAAAATTATTAAAAAGGGTTTTAAAAAGCAACCCTCCTCATGTCATTTATTTATCCATTTTCCCTGTATTTTTTCAAGTAATTCACTATAAAATTATTTTTCTGGAATCCAGTGTGTACTTGAAATTTTTCATGAATCATTAATCATTAATATGCACATCAATTTCTGTCTGAATTCTCATTTGAATTGCCTAATCAGTCAAGGATGAGTGAACAGAATAACAACTGATTTTATTTGATCATCCAAATTCATATGACAAACGTTGATTATTATCGTTTTTCCAGAAATTGAGTTGGTCATTCATATGGAGTGCAGACATCAGAATCACAGCATGATTTGGGTTCTCTTTGCTATTCCTATACACACAGTTGAAAATTGAAAGATCAGTGACAGCAAATTTAACTCCTCAAGCTTTAAAAAAACCTTTTATGGTTAGAAAATAGATTATTTTTTTATGTCAACTTTCTCCTTGTTTTGGGGGGAGGATAGATGCGCTTTTTCCTTATGGAAGGGAAGAAATGAAAAGACATATTGTACCATCAGAATAGAATTGCAGATTTCCCTTCATTTTACAAGGACATGATTGAAGAAAATAATAAACAAGGCTGCTAACCAGAATTTCTGTAAAAAGAGTGAAGGCATCATAAAACAAGTTTCAAATAGCTTAACTTCCTGTGTATTCATGATTCTAACACCAAACTTGAGAATTTTGAGAATCCTCAGGAAAAGAACTTCATCAAAGAGCACTTCCCCTAGAATCTTTCACAAACTCAGCCCATAAGACATGAGTGCTTAGCAACAGCCACATAAAAAAAGAGCATGAGTAAGGTCTCCAAAATACAGTTGACTCTCAACACGAGTTTGAACTGTGTGTGTCCACTTACATGCAGATTTTTTACAGTACAGCACTGTAAATTAATTTCCTCTTCCTTATGGATTTCTTAATAACATTTTCTTTCCTCTAGCTTAGTTTCTTATAAGAATATAGTATATAAATACATAGAACACACAAAATACATGTTAATAGACTGCTGATGTTGTCGGTAAAGCTTCTCATCAACTGTAAGCTATTAGTAGTTTAAGTTTTTACAGAGTCAAAAGTTATACATGGATTTTAAATTTCATGGGGTGGGGGTGGGGTGGAAGGGTCTGGTGTTCCAAACCCTACATTGTTCAAGGATCAATGGACTTCAGAAGTTGCCTGTATCTTGCTCTCTTAACACACTTAGCAGCAGTAAACAAAATATTCATGGATTGCTGAATTATACAGATGCTTACAACTTTTATTTAAGGTTTTCTGTATTTTTTATGCTTAGACATTTGAAATGGCTGCTTCCAAGGCACAAAATTGATGAGATAGATTTTTCTGTAAAAGAAACTGACAGGCAAGTTTGTTGGGAATCTTAATTATTCTTAACTTAATCACCCTATTTCTCTTTTCTATGCTCAAAGGAACAAAATAACTACATGTCAGATTCAGAAGGCAAGCAACAGCATCTACCCACATTTTGGATTTTTGAGTTCAGCAAAAAAAAAAAAGCCTCTATCTCTGGCCATTCATTCATTCATTCGTTTATTCAACAAATAGTTTTGCGCAATGGTTAATTTCAGGTATTATTCTAAATAAATAATTATTCTACTATTTGGCATACATAATATAAAGACAAATATGCTCCTAGCCTCACACAAACTTAAATTCAAAAAGAAAGTCAGAGGTGCCTGGGTGGCTCAGTCAGTTAAGCATCTGACTCTTGGTTTCAGCTCAGGTCATGATCGCATGGTTTGTGAGTTCGAGCCCTGCATCAGGTCTGCGCTGCATTGTTTGGGATTCTCTCTCTGTCCCTCTCTCTCTGTTCCTCCCCCAGCTCTCTCTCTCTCTCTCTCTTTCTCAAAAATAAGTAAATAAAAACTTTAAAAAATTAAAACAAAAGAAAGACATTAAATACAACTTATGTCTGTGAAAGTGTACAGCACTGTATTCTATGGAAAGTAATAGTGAGACATATCTAGTCTAGAGTTGTCAGAAAATATTTCCCAGAAATGATGATGTGTAAACTGACACCCGAAGGATAACCTGGGAAATGAATAAAAGGAAGGTAACAGTGTTGAACACATATTTCTTGTCCAAAGGTCCAGAGTCAAGTATTCAAGATTAATGAAGAAAGCCCAGAGTGGTTGGAGCAGAGATGGCAATGAGAAAATTGGACATAAAGTGATGCTAAAAAGACAGGCAGGGTGAAATCCTAGAGGGCATGTAAAGAATTCCTGTGAAGAATTTTAGACCTTATCAGAAGGAAAGGTAAAGTCATCTAAGGGCTTTATAAAGAAGAATAACTGACATATTTGCATTTTTGAAAGTTTTCTCTAGCTGCAGACAATGGATTAGAATATTGTAAGATAATGAATTAAAATCAAGTAGAAGGATATTACAGATTATATATGAAAAATTCCATCTAGTAGGTCAAGTTCTTAAAATCAGTTTGGAATATGTTAAGTGAACTTAATGGGACTAACAAAATACAGTACAATTCATTGTCAGTCCATTCATCTTTCCACAGGAGTAAAGCTAGTATCACCATTATTATCGATATCATGACTAGAGACACTTCCTTTGTCTAGATGGCCAACTGGTTATGCCAATTTGAAAATTTCCAGTCCAAAATAATCTGTTATGTTTACTGTCTTGAATTTCTGACTATATTTCAGTTACTGTCAAAATGCTAACCAGGAAAAATTAAATATAAGAAATATCCTGTTATTCCTCTCTTTAAGAGCATACCTTCAAGATATATTCTATTCTCATCTAATGGTAGGACCATGAAAATCTACAAACTTAAATTTAATAGGTTATTTCTAACTTTTCCATAATTTGAGGGGAAATATATGTTTAGCAAAGCCACTAATAGTCATATGTATCAGATGGATGGATGGGTGAATGGATAGAGTTGCAGACATATGTAATAAAAACATTTACATATTTGTATTTGAATATCTATGGATATTTTGAACATCACATTTCTACGAAACTGAAGATAGAGATATTTATCTGTAGATAGACATTGATATAGATATTTAAATCTACAGATACTAATCTAAATCTATATATCCATGATATATACAGATACATATCTTTGATATATAGATGTATATCTGTTGATATATAGTGAAATATGGCTATATAAATATTTTAATTTTTAAATATAAAAATGTTGCTTTTTTAGAAAATTGACAACAAAATGACAATATAGAGAAAATCCATTATGCACTGAGTAAAAAGAAAATTAAAATGTTGCATAATGTTGTCATTCATGTACTTCAGTATTTGCTTCTCAGCAAGAAAAATTTGACACTTGAATACATGTTTTTAAACTGATGATAATTAGAATTTCTATTTTCTTCTGGGATGCCTAAAAATATTTGACCTAAATTTAGTGCTATGACATATCAAGTATGTTAGCTAAGGTATACTATATGTTACATTTTAAATATTTATTTATGTATTTATTATTAATTAATTCAAATAAATTTAAAATAAGAGTAGGAATTCAAGAGTAAATTTAAAATAATAATTAAATTTAAAGTAAATTAAAAATAGGAAAATTGTATTGTATACCACTGAATAACATATGATTCAAAGAACAGATTTTTATTTGCTTTTTTCTCAAAAATTTTATTTTATTTAATTTATTTATTTATTTTTGCGAGTATTATCTTTTAATAAAACAAACATAACAGGTTATAGAAATCTAAATGAACATTGGTCCCTCAAAGCAGTTACATCCTTAGTTCCAATAAAGCTACCGGTGTTGCAGCCATTATTTGGAGCCCCTCTTTGGGGAAAGGCCTTCAAAGGCAGTTCATGAGCCACATGAGAAAATATCCCTCCAAATGTTTCCCAACAGTTTTATACACTTTTTAAGAAGAATCCCATTTGTCATTGCTGAGTTTTTTGTTTTTGTTTTTGTTCTTTTGTTTGTTTTTGTTTTTGCTTTTTAACTTTGTAAGGGCTTGAAGTGGATATGGTGAGAGAGTGATGGCTAAGACTAGGGCATGGAATGGAGCTGGTAAGGAAGTATTTTTACTTCTTAATTAGATTTAGTAGTTAAAGAGAAAGAAAAAAAATCATGGAAGACCACCAGGTTCCTGACTTATGAAATTATAAGTATGGTGGTGGAATTTAATGAGATGGAAAAGGCTTCAGAAGAGGCAAGTTTCGTGGGATGAACAAGAGTTTAGTTTTAGATTTGGAAAGTGAGATATGCCAAGTGATCACATCAAGTAGATAACTATTCCAAATCACTAGAGGAAAAAAAAAATTAACTAAAAGAAATGCTTGTAGGCATCTGATTCTGGAAAAAATAAATTAGCAGAGACTTGATTTGCTTTCTTGCCTGAAACAACTAAAAAATTAGATAACAAGTATAAAATAATGGTTTTACAGACATTAAATATCAGGCAGAGAAAAATCGTGTTCCCTGGAAACAAGATACAAACAAAGGTAAGACATGTAATTTTCCTAGTGTACAGAAAAGAAAGAAAATTTCTATGCTGCAGCATGAAGAGAGGAAACCCAGTCTCTCAGAATTGAAAAGACATATCTAAGAGTCAGGAGAGGTTAAGGAGGTCAGAGTCCACAGAGAAAATTATTGTAGAGGAGAAAAATGCAGAAAGTATGAAAGAGAGCTCCAAAATTTTGCAAAGAGTACTTGTTGAGTCTTTAGTATTATCACTGCTCGCATGTGAATAAATTATAATAGGCTGGAAATTGAACCACCTGAAAATATCAGAGGAAACAATATATGGAGCTCAACCACAACCACCTCTGGAAATAGGCTCTTTTTCCAAAAGGCAGAGTGGAAACCTTGTCATTCACAGGACATGGGATAAAGTACTCATGAAGGTTTTGCTTTAGTATCAGGGAAAAATAACCCTAGATTAAATGCTATACTGATTCTGGCTAACAAAACCTAAAATCAAAATCTAATAAACTCAGCTAATCCTGGAACAAAGGTCAAAATTATTTATAATAATATAAAAATATTGAGCATCCAAGGAGTTAAAATAATCACAAAGTCTGATATGCAATCAAATATTACCAAGCATGCAAAGAAGCAAATACAATTAGAGCTTCAAGGATAAACATGAAATATACAATTATAGTCAGAGATTTCAACACCCTCTTTCAAAAATTAATATAAAAATACAGAAAATAAAGCTATGGCCTTGAACAATTTGATCTAACTGATAATTATGGAACTTTACCCCCCAAATGAGAGCAGAATATACATCATTTTCAACTGTACATAAAACACTTATCAAAATAGATAATATTATGTATCATGAAACATGTTTCAGTATATTTACAAGGAGTCATATCATGAGATGTATATCCTCAGAGCACAACAGAATTGAATTAGATATCAATAACAGAAAGTTCTCTGAAATATTCCTAAATATATTTGCAAACTAAATAACATATTTCTAAATAACCCATAGATCAAAAAAGAAACCTTAAAGAGAATTAGAAGGTATTTTGAACCAAATGAAAATAAAAATTCATATATATTAAAATTTGTGGGATGTAGCCAAAGTAGCAGTTAGAAACATACCACTAAATGCCGATATTAGAAAGAAGAAATGGTTATACCAATGACCTCAGCTTCCACCTTAAAAAACAAAACAAACAAACATAAAACTAAAAAAAGAACTTAAATCCAAAACAAGCAGAAGAAAAGGAGTATTAAGGATTAGAGTACAAACCAAGATGCAGGAGGGGAGAAAAATCAATGAAATAATGAAATCAAAAAGTGGTTCTTTGAGATCAATAACTTTGATAAACCTCTAGACATATTGAGCAAGAATAAAATAGTGAAGATACAAATTGCGAACACCAAGAATGATAGATATGACATCTCTATAGATTATTTGGGTACGAAGAATAACAAGTGAATATCATGAGCAACTTTATGTCAATAAATTCCACAACTGGATGAAATGGATAGATTTCTTAAAAGATGAAAACTACTTACTAATTGTCACCCAAGAAGAAAGAGATAATTTGCATGGTAATATATCTAATTTTAAAACATTAAGCTTGAAATTATAAAAGTGAACAAGGAAACCTTGAAAGGTTTTATCCATATATTACAAACTGTCTTGATCACAATAATGGTTTCAGAGATATATGTATCTTTGCCAAATGTATCAAATTGTACACTTTATTTTTTTAGTGTTTATTTATTGTTTCTGAGAGACAAAGAGAGTGCAAGCACAAGCAGGGGAGGGGCAGAGAGAGAGGGGGAGGGAGGGGCAGAGAGAGAGGGGGAGGGAGAATCTGCTATGTGAGCATGGAGCCCAATGTGGGGCTCAGTCTCAGGAACCATATGAGATCATGACCTGAGCCAAAACCAAGAGTCAGTCTCTTAACTAACTGAGCCACCCAGGAGCCCAAAATTGTACACTTTAAACATGTGGTTTGTTGTGTGTTAATGGGTAATTCAATAAAATAGCTTTTTAAAAAAACAATAGATGCTTTTGATATAAAATCCAGACATTATTGTGTTAATCATCCTCCCTTATTTAAAGTAATTTTTTAAACAGGAATATAAAAATAATACCAAAATATCAAAGAGATAAGGGAAGATGTCCTAAGTTGATAAAAGGATGCCTCACATTTCCGGGGGGGGGGGGGGGAAGTGTATAGAAGGGTATAGACAGAGAAGCACAGTAAGGAAATTCAAAGTCTAGAGCATTAATTATTTTACTGAAGTCTTTAAATCTTTCTGCTTTATGGAAACTAATTATTCAGAGATTCGATTAGCTTCTCTAGAAATGCTCAAGACCTTGCTTCCAGTTATCTACTGCCATCAAAGTGACTCTCTGCCCTTAGGTTTTGTGAAATCCTTGTGTGTTCTGGAGATATTTTGAAGGGTCAAGAAAATACGACCACTTCTTATCCTTCGGCTGTTACCAGTCTGATCCAATCCTCATTTTCTCCTGTATTAATGTAATAATCTATTAAATGTTCTCCCTATTTACATGCTTACTTAATATTGCAGCCAAAAGGAGCCTTTAAAAATGTAATTCGAGTTTTATCTCTGGATTTCCTGTTTGTAAAAAGTCCAAGTTTTTACAATGGATCAAATTATCAGTCCACCCACATCTTCTAAAGCTCTTCACTTATTCATTCCAATTTTGTCACATTGGTCTCTTTGCTACCCTTCAAACACACCAAGCAAACTTCCACCTTAGGGTTTTTGCATTTCTTATTTCTTCTGCTCCAAAAGTTCGCTCTCAAGATATCTGCACTGTATGTTCCCTCACTTCATGTTTTTGCTTAAATGCCAACTTCTCAGTGAGACTTCCTCTGAGAACTTCTAGAAACAATTTAATAATTCACCTCTATTTCTACCAAAATCTGTAATTCCCTAATCTTTCTCCATAACACTAATCACTTTCTGATTCATCATGTATTTTCTTTTTTGTTACTGTTGGTTGTCTTCTATTACAATATAAGCAAAATGAAGGCAGTGTCTATATTAGGTTCTGTATGATGAACAGGGCTTGGTATTTAAAAGATACTCAATAAATATTTATTGAAAAATGAAATATTTTACTCTTTCCTTAAGCCATTTCTACTTACTAATAAATTACCCAAATTGTTTTCAAGCTTCAGGACTATCAATTTACTTAAAGCAAGTGAATTTTACTTTAATGTCTATCATTACTACATTATTTTATCATCTCTATATACCTTCTTCAACTACTCAAAATCATGCCAAGCCTTCTATTTGTTCAAATTATCCCCATAGCTCTCTTCTTTCTATATTAAAAAACTGATTGTTTTATAAAAATAAAATTGTAGTACAGTACAATATTTTATAATTTAATTTATATAAAATTATTTTATATTTTACTATAACATGATACATTAATTAAAGATGAATTACATTCATCTCATAGTTACTGCTTACAATGTGATTAAAATAGGAATCTAGGACTTCTGGATAGGAAAAAAACCAAGTGCCTCATGTTTTATTTGCCATAAAAATGCATGATAAAAATGATAAGCACTGTGTTAATCTCTATGTCAGTGGTTTTAGGAAAAGAAAAGCCACTATTCTTCAGATGCTGATATTCATTATCAGTGCTAGATTCATTCAATGATGTGTAGAATTTAGAACTCTGCAATTGTACTGTAAAAATCTTTTCAGTATTTTAATTCTTACAGGAAAATAACAATTATTTTGAGGATAAAATTCTCTATCTTCTATCTTTTTCCTTCATTGAAACTATCATTTCATAAAGTAATTTTCAACATTGTGAAGTTTCTTAGGAATGAAACCATTGTCCTAACAGGAATCTATTCTTAGGAAATGGCAGAATGAGACACACGAGTACAGTTTAGACCCTGATGATTACTTCTTAAAGTTCCTTTTTACACTTTACTTCCACTTTATACCGCTTTAGTTTTCTCTATTCCATCCAAGGAAAAATGAATACATATAATAATAAAAGTAATTAACATTTGAATTGTATTTTAACATTTCTAAAGCATTTTTACGTATATTGCCTCATTTAACCTTAACAACAACACTGTAAATTTAAATAGTTGGTATTTTCCCATTATCTAGTTAAAGAACATAAGGAGTCTCTGATTTCAAATAGTACCAGACACACTTTAAGCCTAGTTCTATATATCATTTTCTTCCCTGTCCTGCCATTCTAGGAAGAATAAACAACATTTTTTAGTAAGAATTTTATCCAAATGACTGTGTATAGTTATCTTGATTTTTCATAACTCAAGAACCCATAAATAAAAATAAATAAAATATCTGTCATAAGTATCTTGTATTACAATTATTAACTTAAGCTAAAAGTTAGGAAATATTCCTAGTATGAATTATGAAAAAAATCAATTTTAATCTGATTTAACAAACTGACATAATTCTTGCATTCAATGCAAGCATGATTTAATTAAAGTTACTACTGGGCTTGATATTTGAATAACTGAAAACTAAAGGATTGTAATAAAGATACACAATTATATTTTTTGGATCAGTAAACCACACTCTATTCATCTAGCAATGCCACATGAAACTATACTGGAAACTGAGGAAAAAGAAAAACATACATGCCCTCTATATATTCATACTAAAATACCCTCCAATAATTTGAGCTAAGTGGAAAATGTTAATTAAAGGCTCTACAACAACAAAAAACATGAGTGGATATAAAATCCTGCATTGCAAAATCAGTTAACACACCATTGTCAACGTTCATAAATCCACCTAGCAGAGACCCAACTACCTGGTTATTTAGAAACAGTAGGCTGATGGGAAATGACAGTACTCCTCACTGAACAAAGAAAATTCAGGTCATAAAACAAACAAAAACAATGATCCAATTAAAAATTTTCTATTTTGTTCATCATGGTATTTTATATTAATTTTGATTTTTTCAAAATATTGCCCAGAAATGTATGTTACCTTAATTATTATTGCCCCAAATTAGGGCAATAATCTCTAATTATTGAGATTTTTGGTTACTCCCACCTTAAATTTGCACCTTCTCTTAATCTGAGACCTGTCTCCAGGTACATTTTTAAGTATCATTGAAAAAAAGATAACTGAAAAGCTGTAACTACAGATTGAAACAGATTAAAGCCTCAACAACAAAAATATATGTTCTGTTACACCACAGCATATTAAACTAATGAGTTCTAGAGTCAGACTTCCCAAATCTAAGTCTCAGCTTCACACTTATGAAAAGGGTAACTTTGAGCACTTTATTACACCTCTCTATGCCTCAGTTTCATTTTCTGTAAAATAAAGCCAATAAAGAAAACATGTCAGAAAATGATTAACTACGTTAACACACGTAAAGCATCTTGAAAAGCTACCCAGCACAGAGTAGGCTCTCAAAGATGATGACTATTATCACATTCATATCAAGTACTATGCAATTTTAAAATAAAAATATGTATCAGTCTATTGTCAATTAATTCTAGAGAACATTTTAGTAATGGGTGCTAACCACATCAGCTATCTCTTAGAAAAAAAACCCAACATTTTGTTTTCAAGAATTATAATAAATATATAAGCCCTTCCACACACTACCAAATCGAGCTTTAAGAATTTAAAGAAGCTTGGGATTACTTTCTTTCTTAGCCCATGCTAGATGTAAGGAAATTAAACATGAATTTTTGTGATGATTTGTGTAAGCTTAATAAATGAACACATGAGCATACAGGTTGAAAATTTAGTAGATAATAAAACAAAAAAAAAGTTCATACTTCTTTTAACATTTCTTCAACTGCAAAATAGTTCTTTCTTTTTCAATTTAAATTTTATTTAGTTAAAGTGCAATATTGGTTTCAGGAGTAGAATTCAGTGATTCATCACTTACATGCAACACCCAGTGCTCATCACAAGTGTCCTCCTTAATACCCACTACCCATCTCGCCCATCTCCTTCCATCAACCCTCAGTTTGTTCTCTATTATTAAGAGTTCTTGTAGTTTGTTCCCCCTCTTCTCTCCCTTCCCATATGCTTATAGTTTTTTTCCTTAATTTCCACATATGAGTGAAATAATATGGTATTTGTCTTTCTTTGATTGACTTATTTCACTTAACATAATACATTCTAATTCCATCCACATCATTGAAAATGGCAAGATTTCATTCTTTTTAATGGTTGAATAATATCCCATTGTATATGTAAACCACTTCTTCTTCATCCAAATGTTCATCTGTTGATGGGACATTTGGTCTCTTTCCATACTTTGGCTATTGTCGATAGGTATAAACATTGGGGTGCATGTACCCCTTCAAATCTGTATTTCTGTATCCTTTTGTTAAATTCCTAATAGTGCAATTGCTGAATTGTAGGGTAGTTCTATTTTTAATTTTTTGAGGAACCTCCATACTGTTCTCCAGAGTAACTACATCAGTTTGCATTCTGACCAACATTACAAGAGGGTTCTCCGTTCTCCCCATTCCCACCAACACCTGTTGTTTCTTGTGTTGTTAATTTTAGCCATCCTGACAATTGAGAAGTATCTCATTGTGGTTTTGATTTCTATTTCCCTGATGATGAGTGATGTTGAGCATCTCTTCATGTGCATGTTAGCCATCTGGATGTCTTCTTTGGGAAAAATAATAGTAGTTATTTCATGTGTGTTTTGAATAGCCCCGCTTAAGTTTTTAATCACTTCTTAGTTCCCCACAGCTTGCCGCAAAAAAAAAAAAAAAGGCCCCGCATAAGAAAGATCCAGCACTGATTATTCACAGATAAAATTTGAAAACTTTTTCCCTTCTGGTCTTTAATATGTATGTTCCCATCCACAGTGTCAGTTATCTTTCATACTTCGCTTGTTAATATGTTCCTGGCTATGAAATGATTTCCCCTCATCTGCACACATATACAATCCTCAACAATACATCACTCCACCTTGCTGCTTGATTTTTTCATCCTTCTATCTATACTCCATTTATACTTTTCTTTGTATTTCATCCAGCTTTTTGGTGGGTAAGCATGTATCCCTTTTGATCTAAGTTCTCACTAGACACAAATGGGAACTATATACACTGCCTACAAAACTGTGATGGTCTTTATAAAAGAGACAAAAAATGGGTCTTATTAGTTCCCACCACAGAATCTGCACAAACAGTTTTGGGGAAAAAAAAAGAAAGAAACAATTTTTTTTTAATTCTTTAAATTTTATATGTGGCTGCTTTCTAAATAGCAAATGATATCTGTATACCATTAGGTCAACTGTTGCAGGGAGTATGGCCAGAGTTGCAAAAGATGAGTCCGCAGGCAAAGTGCAGTTAAGTGAAGGTCCTCATACTCGAATAGGAATGAGGCCCGATTCCAGAATGAAGTTTCTTTTTATTAGGATAATTGCTAAAGACTACAGTGGAATTAGGCAGTCTATGTTGTGCCAAAGAAGACAGGGAAGTTCCCAAAACAAAAGGAGTTTTGGCAGCTGCTTGGGAATATTCCTTAAAATCTCTATCTCGAGGTAGAGTAGCCAGAGACAATTGGCTCTAATCATCATTTGTGGGTGGTGGCGGAGGTCATTCTGGTATTTTCCTCTGGTGCTGTAGTTTTGATTTCTTCAGAGAAAGACTCATCCTCAAAACTATCGGATGTAAAATTCGACTCATCTTCTTCTTCTTGATGAGTTTTTAATTTAGGTGAACTTATATTTTGTTCTGAGTCAGACTGTAAAGGCTGTAAAGTCATCTCAATTAAAGAGCATAAAGACCAAACTTTTAAAGAAATGATATCTCCATTTTGATGAGCACATCTAAGCATTTTCATAATTAATCTCCATTGTTAAGGTTAATCTCCATTGTTTAAAAGATTTTTTTCAGAAGGGTTAAACCAATAACAATGTTTCTTAAGTACCAGAGCTCATCAAAAGTTCCCCTCTTCACTTTTACTCCTGAACTTCTCAATAACGTATGAAGTAATTTAGAGTAAGCTTCATGATCATGAGACTGGGAGTTTCCCATACTTCACTATCCCAAAGCAGGGACTTACGTGTCCTACTGCTCCACTTTGGTCCTCTGCGACTGTAAACCCAAGTATTCTCTAACACTGTTTGCCACCCCCTATCCGGCCCAAAACGCCAATTGTTGCAGGGAGTATGGCCGGATTCGCAGAAGATGAATCCACAAAGTGCAGTTAAGTGAAGGTCCTCATACTCCAGTCGGAATGAGGCCCCAGCTCCAGAATGAAGTTTCTTTTTATTAGGATAATTGCTAAAGACTACATGCATAAAGTCAGCTAAGCAAGTTTGTTAATCAATCTAATGGTTTAGCTTTTCAAGGTTGAATTTTGAGTTAATTGGTTTCTGTAACACTAGGAAGGGTCAGGTATGAAGGAGGATCCGGCCCTGGACAATGTTAGTGGCTCTAGGCGTTCCTTACGAGCTGCAGCCACGTTCAGCTGTGTAAACGTGGTCTAAGGCCTTGCACCTTTCTCCAGCCTTTCCCTTTTGAAGTCTTTTCCTTTGATGCTTCTCTCCTGAATCTCCCACAGTCAACCTTGCACAAAATGAGAGAAGGAAACTATATAGATAGCATTCTCTTTGTTAAACTTTATTTGAGCTGCAGTTATGTGGGCAGGAATACAGGTGGTAATGAGCCCAGAGAGAAGACAGATCAAGCGGAATCAAGTGGTAGTTAATGAGTAAAAAGTGTTATCTGGCTGATAAAAATGGTAGTTATTCAATGAAGATCAAGATTTAAGACCAGTAAAAGAGAAAGAAGTAGGTATCAGACTGCCACCATACAGGCAAGGGTAGAATATAACAAGACAATCCAGTTGAAAGAGTTAGTTCATAATCTAAAGAAGTGAACAAACATTGTATGGATTCCATGGCACGGAAAGCTCAGACATAGTGAACCCTGCAAGTGCAAGTAAGCACAGGTGTTCTTAATTGGAGAGAAGAGAAAATTAGGTCAGAAAAATGCATTCTGTACCATATTTTTGATAGTTACATTATTCTGCCCGTCTGCCTCACCCCAACTTCTTTAGGTTAAAAAAACCCCTGCTTTTTACATTAATATCATTCTATTTTATTTACTTTGGGCTTTTCCTCAATTTCAACATTATCTCTCATAGACAAAAATCTTTCAATCGTAATCTTAGGCCTTTTTTTTTTTTTTTTTTAGTTCAGTGCTTAGCATCAACATCACCTGGAGATTTCTTAGAAATGCACATTCCAGACCAAGTGAATCAGAATGTCTGGGATTGGGGTGCAGCAATATATTTCACAAACTTTCCAGGTGGTTTTGATGTGTGTAAAACTTTGAAAGCCCCTGCTTTGTCATGCACTGTTGAATAAAGTACCTGATATTTAAGGTGACAAAGTACATTTAGCTCAACTGAACCTGTCTCAGCACTTTATGGAGAGAAGGGGATCTAGAATAAAAAATTAATTCTAAATTAGAAATATGAATAAGATTCATGAGATTTTAAGATTATTTAAAGCTCATCCAATCTCCTTCCTAGTGTCCAGAGATTTTAATTAAAAAATTTGATAGGTGTCAAATAAATAAATGCTATATACACATTAAATAATTATATGAAACATATAGATAATATATAATCTTATGTACTTTTTGTTAGAAAACAGCCAGTATTTTAATTCATATTTCTTTCTCTGCAGTTTAAGTTACAGTTTATTTTAAAAATCTTATATGTTGCTCTCTTTAAATGTTAAATACCAAGGTTTAACTAAGGTTTAGAACTTAAATTGTTCTACAATTATGTGCTACCATTTAGTTTTAGCTTCAGGGTTTAGTTTTATTAGAATACATAGGTAGATGATAGATAGATAGATAGATAGATAGATAGATATTTTATTATTATTTCTTTATTCCATCTAATGTCACAAATATTTTCAGGTGCCATTCAAAAACGCACTTTAAGAAAAATAATCAGAAAATAAAAATAGAGTAACAAGAATATAATTTTAAGCATAAATTAAGAGCAAGTAAAGTAAGTGGAACAAAAGAGACCCTAGAAATAGATCACAATATGTATGGGAACACAAATATAATAGATATTTCATTCAAGAGGGAAAAGAAATAGTTCTGACACACAAATAAGGCTATAAAATAAAGTGGGGCCCTATAACTTATACAATATAAAAAATGCATGCCACAGGAATTAAAGGTCAAAATGTAAAACCTAAATAATATCAACTGTAGATGAAATTTAAATCTCTCTGTAAATAACATAGAAATTGAAAAGACCATTGTTAAAACCAAAAAAGCAAACTAAGGCAATAAAAAAGAAAAAAGAAAAGTACTTCAGTATATAAAGTTTAAAACTTTTTAAGACAAAAGTTATTATGAACAAAATCAATATAAAATTGATAGAAAAATATGTATAATAAAAATGACAAATATAACATCAATATTGGTAATAATACTTATGTATTAATATAAAAGACAAACAAATAATATAAAGACAAAACAAACAAAAACAAAAACAAAAAAAAAAAAACAAAGGAAGTAAAACCCAGGGCAGAGTGTAGCATAATATACAGAGAAGTTGAATCACTATGTTGTATACCTGAAACTAATGTAAAATTGTGTGTCAGTTATATTCCATTAAAAAAATTTAAAGGGATGTAAAAACCAATTCATACACAAGTGTAACCAAGTAGCCAATAAATATATGAAAAAAAGTGCAACCTCAGTAGCAATCAGGAAACTTCAATTAAAGGAACAATTATTTTAAGTATTCATATTATCAAAAATTAAAAGAATCACTAACATTATAAGGATTAGTGGTGTGCAAGGTTAGGATGCTATCTTACATTACTGTGAGTTTTTACGTTTAAGAATACAAAATGGAAATATACGTTAAAGCATATAATAAATATACCCTGACCCAGAGTTCTAATTCTTAAGAACTGAAGTATAGGCATAATCATAAGAATGTTTACTGCAGCATTTTATAAAGTGTGTCTCTCAATTGGGAGATAATTGTTAGAAACTACAGATACATTAAAAATGTATTAACTCTATAACCATCACCTTGAGATACTACCATGATATAGTTGGTAACTGAGAAAAACAACCTAAAATATATCAGTATTATCCCAATGTTGTAAAATTAGCAATAATAAATCCTTTTGATCATACATTTATGTACATATATCTACAGAGCACTGTATTGACATTTTAGGAAGGTGATATCTGAAGAGGTAAGGAAGAAGAAACGGTGGAAATAAACCAATTTTCTAAAGGGCAATTTAAAAATAAATGTCCCTACAAACATAGAATACATGTTATGATATCATTTTTATAATCATAAATGTTTTTGAATATATTATTAAAGAGACTTGAAAGGAAGGTCACAAAAGTGTTAACAGTGATAATACCAAAGTTGTGGGATTTAAGGTAAATGTTACGTTATTCCTAATATTTCCATGTAATGTTCGATATTTTTATAATGAACATACATTATGTCTATGATAAAAAATTAAAAGTACTTTATGTGATCCCATACCAACAGCTACAGTTGAAGACTTTGAAGACTTCGTTCAGAATGACAGACTGAGCACAGCCTATAATTCTTTTAGCAGTAAAAAAGAAACATTAAATACATAATTATGTACTGTGTTGAAAAAGGGGAAAAAATGTGTGTCTGTAGTGGTTGATGCAAGCTCCTCACACTGGTTGTTCATGGTTACTCCTTCTCTCAGAAGGAACATATAAGGGTAAGTAGAACTATGAGTAGCCAGCCTTAAAAAATTGGAGGCAAGGGAAATAAAAGCAAAAATGAACTACTGGGACCTCATCAAGATAAAAAGCTTCTGCACAGCAAAGGAAACAATCAACAAAACAAAAGGCAAGGGATGGAATGGAGAGGATATTTGCAAATGACATATACCATAAAGGATTAGTATCCAAAATCTATAAAGAACTTACCAAACTCAACACACAAAAGACAAACAATCCAGTGACGAAATGGCAGAAGACATGAATAGACACTTTTCCAAAAAAGACATCCAGATGACTAACAGACACATGAAACGATTCTCATCACTCATCATCAGGGAAATACAAATCAAAACCACAATAAGATATCACCTCACACCTGTCAGAATGGCTAACATTAACAACTCAGGCAACAACAGATGTTGGTGAGGATGCAGAGAAAGGGGAACACTTTTGCACTGCTGGTGGGAATGCAAACTGGTACAGCCACTCTGGAGAACAACATGGAGGTTCCTCAAAAAGTTAAAAATAGAAATACCTTACAACCCAGAAATTGCACTACTAGGAATGTATCCAAAGGATACAAAAGTGATGATTTGAAGGGGCACATGCACCCCAATGTTTACAGCAGTACTATCAACAACAGCCAAATTATGAAAAGAGCCAAAATGTCCATCAACTGATGAATGGATTAAGAATATGTGGTATATATATATATATATATATATATATATATATATACACACACACACACATATACATATACATATATATACTACTCGGTGATGAAAAAGAATGAAATCTTGCCATTTGCAATGATTTGGATGTAACTGGAGGTAATTAGGTACAGCAGAAATAAGTGATATAGAAACTAAAAAAAAAAAACAATAGAACAAACCAATGAAACCAGGAGCTGGTTCTTTGAAAAGATCAACAAAATTGATGATCCTCTGGCCAGACTCATCAAAAAAAAAAAAACAACAAACAAACAAAACAGAGATAGAGAGAGAAAGAGTAAATACCCAAATAAAGAAAATCACCAATGAGAGAGAAAAAATAACAACCAACACTACAGAAATACAAATAATTGTAAGAGAATATTATGAAAAACTATATGCCTACAAATTAGATGTCTGAGAAGAAATGGATAACTTCCTAAAAACATATAGCCTACCAACATATAGCCCTCTTGAAACAGGAAGAAATAGAAAATTTGAAAGACCAATTACCAGCTAGGAGATTAAATCAGTAATCAAAAAACTCCCAAAAAACAAAAGTCCAGGATCAGACTTCTTCACAAGCAAATTCTACCAAACTTTTAAAGAAGAGTTAATACCTATTCTACTCAAACTATCCAAAAAAAAACAGAAGTAAAACCCAAATTTATTCTATGAGGTAAGTATCTCCCTAATACCAAAACCAGATAAAGACACCACAAAACAGAGAACTACAAGCCAAGGTCAGAAACAAAACATGGATGTTCAATCTTACCACTTTTATTCAACATACTATTGGAAGTCCTACGCAGAGCATTGAGAAAGCAAAAAGAAATACAAGGCTTCCAAATTGGGAATGGAGAAGTAAAATTTTCACTATTTGCAGATGACGTGATACTATATATAAAGAACCCTAAAGAGGCCACCAAAAACTACTAGAACTGATCAATGAATTAAGTAAAGTCACAAGATACAAAATCAATGTGTAGAAATCTGTTGCATTCTATACACTAATAAAGCAGCAGGAAGAAAAATTAAGAAAATGATCCAATCTAAAATTTCACCAAAAATAATGAGATGCCCACAATAAACATAACCAAAGAGGTTAAAGATCTGTACCCTGAAAACTATAAAACACTGATGAAATAAATTGAAGACAAAATAAGGGAATAGGAAGACATTCCATTCTCATGGATTAGAAGAACAAACATTGTCAAAATGTCTATACTACCCAAAGCAATCTACAGATTTAATACGATCCCTATCGAAATACCAATAGCATTTTGTACAGAGCTAGAACAAAAAATCCTAAAATTTGTATGGAACCACAGAAGACCCCAAATAGCCAAAGCAATCTTGAAAAAAGCAAATCTGGAGGTATCACAATTCTGGACTTCAAGTTATATTACAAAGCTGTAGTAATCAAGACAGTATGGTATTGGCACAAAAACAGAACAATAGAACAGAAAAGAAAAATGCAGAAATGGACCCATAATTATATGGTCAATTCATCTTCAACAAAGCAGTAAAGAATATCCAATGGGAAAAAGACAGACTCTTTAACAAATGATGCTGGGAAAACTGGACAGCAACATGCAAAAGAATGAAACTATACCACTTTCTTATACCATACACAAAAATAAACTCAAAATGGACTAAAGACTTAAATGTGAGCCCTGAAACCATAAAAATCCTAGAAAAGAATATAGGATGTCTCTGACATTGCACATAGCAACATTTTTCTAGATATGTCTCCTGAGACATGGAAAATAAAAACAAAATAAACTATTGGGACTAAATCAAAATAAAAATCTTCTGTACAGTGAAGGAAACAATCAACAAAATTAAAAAAAATCAATAAAACTAAAAACCTATGGAATGGGAAAAGATATTTGTAAATGACATATCCAATAAAGGATTAATATCCAAAATATATAAAGAACTTACACAACTCACCACCCAAAAACAAATAATCTAATTAAAACCAGAAAAAAAACAAGTTTTAGTGAGGATGTGGAGAAAAAGGAATGTCTTACCCTGTTGGTAGGAATGCAAACTGGTGCAGCCACTATGGAAAACAGTATGGAGTTTCCTCAGAAAGTTAAAAATAGAACTATGCTATGATCCAGTAATTGCACTGCTAGGTATTTATCCAAAAAATACAAAAACAATAATTCAAAGGGATACATGTATCCCTTTATTTATAGCAGCATTATTTACAATAGCTATATTATGAAATCACCCCAAGTACCCACTAATAAAGGATAAAGAATATGTGGTATGTATACAATGGGATATTATTCAGCCATAAAAAAGAATGAAATCAGGCCATTTGCAACAACATGGATGGAGCTAGAGAGTATAATGCTAAATGAAATAAGTCAATCAGAGAAAGACAAATACCATATGATCTCACTCATATGTGGAATTTAAGAGACAAAACCAGCAAAAGAGAGGAGAGAGAGAAAGAGAGAGAGAGGGAGGGAGGGAGAAGCCAAGGAACAGGCTCTTAACTATAGAGAACAAACTGATGGTTACCAGAAAAGAGGTGTTGGGGGGATGAGTAAAATAGGCAATGAGGATTAAGGAGTGCACTTGTGATGAATCATTACATTGTACACCTTAAATTAATATAATACTGTGTGCTAACAATACTGGAATTAAAATTAAAACCTTAAAAAAAACAAAAGCAAAAATTCAAATGAATGAATGAGTGAATGAGACAAGATATGGAACCTGGATGTTCTGGGTAAGTAATACCTTGCATGAGATAGTTATTGAGAAACTTGAATGAAAACATATGTTTTGTTTATTATATGTTGATTTTGAAGTCATAGTGAAAATTATCCAGAGATTTGTAATTGTATGAAACTGCTATGACTCAAGATTAAAAACTTGAGAAGTTGTTGAAATCATGAAAAATCAGAGTATTTAATTTCTAGGTCTAATTTATAGTGGTATAAATTTGATAACTGAAACTCTGCTAAATAATTTCTAAATTTCCTTGCAACCTTAACATACTCAGGAATATTAAGCATGAAAAAATTAGTTCAGGATATTTTTGAGTTTCTGCAGTATGGGTCAGTGTTTAAAGATTTTGCTTAATATTGCCATGGTACGTATGGTTTTGTTTGTTTCCTTTTATGAAGTATCCATTTCAGCTTAGACTCACAACAGAAAATTCTTATTCATGATGAAATTAGTCTCTTTACTTGTCTCTTTACTACGGTATGACAGGAAAATGCAAAGCACTATATTCAAACCATTGCAGAATTCTCAGTACTAGACTGGCTGTGAGCCATTAGTTTCTGAAGGTATTCTTGAATGTATAGTATACTATATCTATTAATTACCATAATGAAGACTTGAACAAACATATAAGTAATTAGTAGATAACGATCTCATTTTCTTAGTTCTAAAAATGAGGAAATTTGAATAAAATATGAGAAAATGCTTATTTCTTGATTCTTTCTGAAAATACGACCCTTTTAGAATAGTAAAAAGTCATTTTTTATATTATGATTTTTTTAAATTTTTTAAAGTTTATTTCTTTATTTTGAGAGGGAGAGAGAGACAGGGCAGGGCAGAGAGAAAGGGAGAGGGAGAAAGAGAGAGAGAGAGACAGAGACAGAGAGACAGAGACAGAGAGAGAGACAGAGAGACAGAACCCCAAGCAGGCTTGACACTGTCAGTGCAGAGCCCAGTGCAGGGCTCGAACTCACAAACCATGAGATCATGGCCTAAGCTGAAACCGAAAGTCAGACGATCAACTGATTGAGCCACCCAGGTGCCATTATCATGATTTGCTTTTAAGAGTGTCATTTTAAAAATAAAAGGAAAGGTTATTAACAAATTAATTTCATATTTATTAGCTAAATCTACCTTTAAATATTTCTAATCAAGAAAAGATATGCCTCTTATAAAATCCAAAATATCTTGGTTTTTATGTTTATGATCAACAGGAAAAAATTTAGACCAAAATAGTCATCAGCATTATTTTAAAATTAAAACAACTTTTAAGCTAGTCAAATTTTCTCCAGTGCTAAGTAGGCATACAAAGCATTAACTTTCCAAAATAAAAAATGAAAGCAGCAAGAAAAAATTTAACAGTTATTAAATACAATTTTACCATCAGAAACTTCTTGCAAGTTTTATCTTCTGAAATACTACAAGCAATTTACAATCTTTTCTTCACACTTTCTATTAAAAGAACTCTCAGAATTAATTATTGTTCAGGTGTTAAAAATCTTTTCTACATTCTATTTCATTTTTTTTTAATTTTAAGTTTCTAATTCATGCAGATGCAGACAAAAAAAAAAATAAGAGTCAAATATTGTGTTTTAGAAAGTTCTTACAAAGTGTTTGAGTATTTTTGGTATCTCTGGGCCAACTGCATTGAAGAAGCCCAGAGCAATTTTCCCACTCCAAGACCGAACTAAGTTTGAAATTGTTTTGTAATGTAATGAAATGGTGCTTTTGTTACATTTTTGCCTTTAAATCTTATGTTCTAGAGCTTTCCAATGTCCTGAATAAACTAACGAAATTTGTACTGTTTTAACAGTATGACATATCTTATTTTCTTTTATATTTAAAAGTAAATATGTACTTATATTTGCTGAGTTACTTGATAAAGCATATCTGACAAAATACTTCTCTGAAAAAGTTATACTGAGTGCTTTGGAAACTGATTTAGAACTTCCAGGGAATTAATCCAACCTAAAGATAGCTTATCAAATCAATGTTTCTAACAATTTAAAATTCTATATTTTTACCATTTTGAAATTCTAGACTGTTTTTTATGTGAATCCAATTGTGATTTCACCTAGTAATTTTGCTTTCAGTATTCTCTATGCTTTTCTTTCTTTTTTTTATTAATGTTTATTGATTTTTGAGAGACAGAGACAGAGGGTGAATGGGAGAGGGACCGAGAGAGGGGGAGACACATAATCAGAAGCAGACTCCAGGCTCTGAGCTGTCACAGCACAGAGCTCCACACGGGCTCAAACTCAGGAGCCATGAGATCATGACCTAAGCTGAAGTCAGACACTTAACCATTTGAGCCACCCAGGAGCCTCAGTATTCTTTATGTTTTTCTTAAATAAACAGGTCCTCCACATTGTATCATTTTGTTAGTCCTTTTTGATACTCTTCAACTTTGTATTGCCATTAAGATGTATAGGAGAGATTGCACACTGCCTTGTACTATCAGCCTCTTCATACCTTTAGGAATAGAATTTCCCCGCACGTTTTAGCTGTCAATAGCTACCTCCTATGCAGCTGGCTGTGTTTGTGGGTTTAAGTTCTTGTCAATACATTGTGAATTAAGGTGATATGAATAACTTCCATATTACACGCATAAAGCGGAAATTGTTTTCCCTCCACTTCCACTCTTACTTTTTTCCTTGCAGGCTAGAAGATGTATGTGGAGGTGACCTACCATTCCCCACTAACAAACAGTATCCCAGGAGATGGCAGAGTAACATGATGAAAACAAATTTAGTCCTTGAATATATTGCGAAAGCAGAGGTTCCCACCAACCCAAACTTCTCTAGTCTGTTATACAAGTAAGAAATAAGCTCTAGATTATTTAAGTCACTGTATTTTAGGATCTCTTTGTCAGAGTGGCTAAGTCAGTTCTTTATACCAAGATGTTTGCATCACAAGAAATACACCCTATGATAGTCTAATCATTAAATACTGCTTTGCATTCTAAAACATGATGGATTTTGTAATTGTCATAAGGCATTGCGTCTGGTTATACATTTCTGGTTAAAAAAGAAGTTTAAAGGAAGTTTCATCTAGTTCAGGAACCTTCCCATCCCTTACTTGTTCAACTCAGTGCCTTATTCTATGAAGCACAGATTCCTTTACAGATTTATATTTTCACTTGGTTTCTTTAAAGACTGTCTGTTGGGCAGAGTATGAAATTCTTAATAATTTAAAAACATCCTGGGGTGCCTGTGTGGCTCAGTCGATTGGGTATCCAACTTCAGCTCAGGTCATGATCTCACAGTCCGTGAGTTCGAGCCCCGCATAGGGCTCTGTGCTGACAGCTCAGAGCCTGTAGCCTGCTTCGGATTCTGTGTCTCCCTCTCTCTGACCCTCCCCCGTTCATGCTCTGTCTCTCTCTGTCTCAAAATAAATAAACATTAAAAAAATGTTTTAAAACATCCTAACTATTGCTTTAAGGTGTTGACAACATTATTCTAGAATATATTGATGATTCAAGAGCTTAGTCAATTTTGACATTCATGTCTAATGTCACTCTCCTACCAATAAAGTCACAGAGGATATCTGTATATTTCTTTTCTCAGTAGTTTGTTTTTAGATGGTGTTGATGAGCACTGTTTTATGAAAAAGTTGGTATTATAAGCTAAACTGATCAAAAATATATCATAAAAGGCTTCTTTTGTTTTTTCTATCCTTCCGTTATCTATACCTTTGAGAGATGTAATATATTTACATATTTTAATAACATTTCAGAAAAATATAAATTTAATTTTGTGAAAAATTAAAATACTTCTGGGTTTGTTTTTACAGAAAATAGATCTTTTACATTATTATTTGTACAAAAATGGCTTGGAGTACAGACACACTTCAAAATGACAAAAATTAATAATCTTTGAGATATTTTTAAATGCAAATTACTAGATATTTACACACAAGAAAACATATATGTGTACATGTTTAGAGATGAAATATTTCCTGGGCTTAAACATCAGATTTGTAGCCTCATTCTAATGGAAAGACACACTATTCTTTTTTAAAAATTTTTGCCTGTAGTTCCATGAATTTTTATTTTATGTATTTGTATGTTATTTAAGTAGATACCTATAACTTTAGAACTATTATATCTTCTTAATTAATTAAACCTTTTATCATTACATAAGGTCCTTATAATAATTGTTGCCTTACAGTCTATTTCATCTAAAATCAATATAATTACACCAGTTTTCTTTTAATTAGTATTTGCTGATGCATCGTGCTTTTTTTTTAACAAAACGCTAATTTATTTAAAAACTAACTCATTTGAAACAAAGCACAGAAAGTAAGACAACTGCAATTGTGGCTGTAAGCCTTGGAATATTTTCATGCCACAGGAAGTGCGTCTACTGTGTTTCCCTGGTTTGGAGTCCTGAGAAATGAAGTTCAAGTTGATATGTTCCTAAAAAGACTATTGTTTCAAATGCTTTCTCTATTCTTCAAATCAAAGTCAGCTATTGACATTTATGAAGTGAAGGCACATCACCCTATGTCGAGGGTTCCTGATTCTGCCAGGCATCTCAACTTCTCTGAAGCTGCTGCCACTTAGGAGAAGCCCCTGAGTTTGTAACTTCTAAGATGGAAGGGTGTAGGTACTATCATTGTTTGGGATATTGGCCTCATCATCACACAGATGGGTTAGGGTTAGGGTATCTTCATCAAAATTGGGGATGATTGGCACAGCTATGTACTCCGATGGGAAGGTGGCACATGGTTGATGAGATCTCATATCGCCAAATGAGTGACAGACATATTGTCTCTTCCAAGGTCCCAGAAGGAAACATGGCCACAGCAGTCTGCCTGGTTCACTTATAAAGAAGATGCCATTTATTACACCCTCTGCTTTGTTTATTCTCATTGGGGCTTTTCAAAAATAAAAACTGACTCGTGGATTGTACAGTTATGAACATTTAAAATATATACTTTGGGACGTACCAGGTGTTTCACATTATAGTTTTCCCCCTAAAGACTTTAAGTAAGCTCTAGGCCAGGAAAGACGCAAAGGAATAGGATCACACACTGCACTTTAAACTGTGTTTTAGGAGATGCTGGACTGTGCCTTCATAATAGCCAGATTCTTTTTCTTTAATAATTCAAAATAAATTTTATTCAATTTTTAAGCATTCTTCTAGGTTTGAGATATAGACATATAACTGCATAATTTTAATGGGTACAACATAATGACTTGATATATATATGTATTACACAATGATTACAACAATAACGTTGGTTAATATATCCATTGCCTCACATAGTTTTTTCTTGAAGTGAGAAATTTAAAGTCCTACTCTCTTAGCAGCTTTCAAATATATAATACAGCACTGTTAATTATAGTTGCCATGCTGTACATTACACCCCCAGAACTTACTCATCTTATAACTGGATCACCATCACGCATCGCACCTGGCAACCACCAATCTGCTCTGTGTTTTCAGGAGTTTGTTTTTTAAATTTTATTTATTGATTTATTCATTCTTTTTTTTTTTTTATTTGAGTATAGCTGACACACAGTGCTGCATTAGTTTCAGGTATACAACATAGTCATTCAATAACTGTACATTATGGTATGCTCAGCACAAGTGTAGCTGCCATCTGTCACTACACATTATTATAACACTATTGACTATATTTCCCATAATGTGCCCTTTATTCTCATGACTTATTCATTCCATAACTGGAAGCCTGTATCTCCTACATCCTTTAAGCCATTTTGTCCATGTCTTCACCCCCGGTCTCCTCTGACAACTATCAGTTTGTTCTCTGTATTTGTAGGCCTGATTCTGGGTTTTTTGCTTGTTTATTCATTTGTTTCATTTTTTAGATTCCACATATATGTTAAATCATGTGGCATTTGCCTTTCTATGTCTGACTTATTTCCTTAGAATAATACTATCTAGGACCATCCATGTTGTTGCAAATGGCAAGGTCTTATTCTTTTTTTATGGCTGCATAATATCCCATTATCGATATGCATATTATATATATATATGTATATATATACATATATATATAATTACATACACATTACATACACATATATGCCTACATATATATGTATATATACACACACATATATATACACATATACATATATATATACACACACATACACCACATCTTCTTATCCATTCATCTGTCAATAGACACTTGGATAAACATAGGGGTGCATATATCTTTTCAAATTAGTGTTTTTGTTTTGTTTGGGTAAATACCCAGAATTATTGGATTATATGGTATTTCTATTTTTAATTTGGGGGTAACTTCCATATTGTTTTCCATGGTGGCTCTGCCAGTTTGGATTCCCACCCACAGTGCATGAGAGTTCCTTTTTCTCCACATCCTTACCAACACATGTTGTTTCTTTTCTTTTCTTTTTTTTTAGCCATTCTGTCTGGTGTGAGGTGATAGCTCATTGTGGTTTTGATTTGCATTTTCCTACTGATGGATAACATTGAGCATCTTTTTGTGTGTGTGTTGGCCATGTGTATGTGTTCTTTGAGAAAATGTCTAATCAAGTCCTCTGCCTATTTTTAATATGATTACTTTTTCCCTCTCAACGTTGAGTTGTATAAATTCTTTATGTATTTTGCATACTAACCCCTTATTGGATATATCATTTGAAAATAAATTCTCTCATTCAGTTGGTTACCTTTTGACTTTTTAATAATTTCCTTTACTGTGCAAAACATTTTTATTTTGAGGTCTTGCCGGAAGAAACATATCTAGAAAAATGTTACCAAGGCCAATGTGAAAAAGATTATTGAATATGTTCTCTCCCAGGGGTTTTATGGTTTCAGGTTTGCCTGGTATATCTGGTATATATGTGGGTTGTCTTCATTTTCTTGGTAGCATTTTATAAAGCACAAAAGTTTTAAACTTTGGTAAAGTCCAATTTATCTCTTTTTTCCTTCTGTTACTTTTGCTTTGGTATCATATCTAAGAATCCATTGCCAAATCAAGGTTATGAAGATTGATTCTTATGTTTTCTTCTAAGTTTGACCTCTTACACTTAAATATTTGATCTATTTATTTATTTTTTATTTTTGATGTGGTATGAAGTAAGAGCTCCACTTCATTCTTTTACATGTTTTACACCCAGTTGTCCCAACATCATTTGTTGAAATGTTATCTACAGTGTTTTTGATTGTATCTCTTTGTATAGTTTTTTAGCGGTTGCTCTAACAATTATGTTAGATGTACATAATTTGTCAAAATCTACTGGGGTCACCACTTTACAAGTTTAAGTGAAATACAGAAACTTTACCTCTTTTTATGTCCTCTACCCTCCTCCATTTATAACTGTCTTATATTCCCTGTGTATGCATTTAGAATCATATTAGAAAGTGTCATAATTTTTGTTTCAAGCATCAAACGTAATTAGAATACTCAGGAGGAGAAGGAAAGTCTACCCACATTTTTGCTGTTTCTGTGACTTCCTCCTTTCCGGATGTTCCAAGATTTCTTTCTTTTGACATTGCCTATGTTTAGAGAACTTTCTTTAGCCATTTTTTTTTAAGATAGGTCTGCTGGTGACAAATTCTCTCAATGTTCCTTCATCTGAGAATGTCTTGATTTCAACTTCATTCCTGAAGGATATTTTGAGTTGACAGCTCTCTTTCAGCATCTAAAAACTGTGTGCCATTTTTTTTTTTGAGCTCCATGGTTTCTTTTTCATTCTTTTTCTTTTAGTTCATTTCCTAATCTGTCTTTTTTTATTACTAGTTAGGTTATCCTATTTATAATCTATTAGCCCATGTATTTTATTATTTGTGAATTTACTTGTGAATTAGTGTTGTTTTCTTTTTTTTTAACCTTTTGATCCCTTTCACCCATTTCTCCCACACCCACCCCGTCTTTGACAGCCACCAATCTGTTCTCTGTATCTATGAGCTTGGTTTTTTTGTGTGTTTTTTTTTATTTATTAATATTCCACATATGAGAGACATCACACAGTATTTGTCTTTCTCTGTCTGACTTATTTCATTTAGCACACTATTCTCTTGATCCCCATGAAAGGAAAAGAGTTCTTTTGTTGTTGTTTGTGTTGGCGTATATGGTTGGTTTCTTAAATATTAAAAATAGGGGTGTCTGGGCGGCTCAGTCAGATAAAGATCCAACTTCAGCTCAGGTCATGATCTCACAGTTTGTGGGTTCAAGCCCAGCATCTGGCTCTGTGCTGATGGCTTGGAGCCTAGAGCTGTGCTGATGGCTTGGAGCCTGGAGCCTGCTTCAGATTCTGAGTCTCCCTCTGTGCCCCTCCCCCACTTGTTCTCTGTCACTCTCTTTCAGAAAAATAAACATTAGAAAATTAATATATATATGTATTATATATACATTAATATATATTAAATATAATTATATATGTATTAGAAAATTTATATATATATATATATATATATATATATATATATATATGTACTCACTTTTAATTGTAAGTTCCATTATGTCATTCGTTGGAATAAGGGGATCTTAGGGCAGTACCTTGCTCAGAAGAGACTCCCAACAGCCAGGAATAAGTACATAAATAATTTAGGACGCAGAAAAACAGGGCAAAGAGCTGGTGGCCCAGGCATAGCCATGATGTTTTCAAAAGATGGACCAAGAGCCTTGAGTTGATTCTAGAAGGTGCTGTTCAGATGACATCAGAAACTGTGTCCAGAGGAACAACTTCCTCACTATAGCAGACTGAAAGTCTAGTCACACAACATTATGATTTCAAAAGGTGGGACAGAGATTTATCATGTCTGCAAATTGAAGGCAGACATGGAAATGAGAATTTCCTTACCCTTCATTCCCTCCCTGCCCACAAAATTGCAAAAACAGAAAAGCGACAGCCAAGAGCTCTGTTCCCCCACTGCACTATGTTGTATTCATCAATTATGACTTCATTAATTCTATTTCCTATAGAAGCTAGAAGAATAATTTCTTGATGAATGCCCTTTCTTTTATATTCTATGAAAATTCCTAAAAATTATATGATGGGCTTTATGTAGTTTTGGAACTTAACTAAAAGAATATTCCTCTGCCTCATTTAAATCAGCAAAAGCCACTGGTTTTTAACAAATATAGTTTGAAGGATTATGCATTGGCAAGGATTATAGCAGATACTAATGGAACCCAATTCTATACTTATTTGAAATTCAACACTAACCTTTCATAATCTAATGCAAATAAACATCTATTTAAATGCAACAAGTGAAATGATACACTCAGATTCTACTATAAAACTAAGGGTTTGGCAGCTCGTTAACTACAAAAGAGAAAAAAAATTACTAGAAACTAAAAAAAGATTGAAATAAGTAATGGATGCCATAAGCTCTCCTCAAATTATGTAAAAACAGATTTATAGCTTGATCCTGCCAAATGATAACTGGCAGACTATTAAATTGCTTGGAAAATGAGATATGTTATTTTCTGCATAATGTCACTTGCATAACAATGAAAAGTGCTTGCTAATGGTTCTGCTTTAGCTCTTGCTCACTCTTGTTTAGTCCAGAAATGTGTACTTAATGTAAACTCTTGGATTGATATCATGATCATAGTCTTTACTACTGGGAGCACTAGACTCAGAGTAAATACTGTTTAAATACAGTACCAGAGTATCCATTACTTGCTGTATGATCACAGACAGCTCTGTGTCTAGAAAGACCCCCAACTCTCCAATTTATGTAAATAATGAACATAGCTCACTGGTCAGCATAAACTTCATTGGGTGAAAATCAAGCTTTCACTACAGTTTCCCATAATATCTTTGGCAGCATCATACAGTGATAGTAACTTTAATATATAATATAATCCATTTCACCAAAAACATTTATTAAAGTTTCAGTATGTGTGTAGAGCTATTCTAATAGCTTTATGTATTTGCTCATTTAATCTTTTCACGTACCTAAAGAGTCAATCCTATTATAAGCTCCTCTTAGCAAAAGAGGAAATAGAGGCACAGAGATGTTACACAATTTATCCAAGGGCAAAGTTCCTAAAGTGTGGAGCTGAAATTTTATGCCAAGCAGTTGGACTCAAGCAAGATCAACTCTAAAGCCAAATTAGCAATCCTGAGGCAGAGTCTGTTTGTTGAGTATCTTTTGAGGATCAGACACTATTCTAAGTACTTTGTATACAATAACTCATTACATTTTATATAAAAACTACTATATAAGTATCATTAACCCAATTTTATAGGTTAATCAATTTTATAGATTAAAAAACAGAACACTAGGGGCACCTGGGTGGCTCGGTTAAGCGTCCGAATTCAGCCTAGGTTATGATCTCATCATTCCTGAGTTCCAGCCCCTGTGTCGGGCCCTGTGCTGACAGCTCAGAGCCTAGATCCTATTTCAGATTCTCTGTCTCCCACTCTCTCTGCCCCTCCCCCGCTCATGCTCAGTCTCTCTGTCTCTCTCTGTCTCTCAAAAATAAAAACCAACAAACACAACAAAACAAAACAAAAAACTAAAACACCAAAGAAATATCATAAGTTTAGTAATGTACTCATAGTCATATAAAGCAATAATTAGTGAATCCTAAATTTGTTTGCCTGACTCCAAGCCCCAAGCTATTGACAAGTAGAATATATGGCCTCCTTTTGGTTTACTCCAACATGATGAGATATATCAAATAAAGAAATCTATTTACCCATGCCAAACATTTTTTTTGCATTTAAAGAATCAAATATGCACCTTTGAACAGTAAAAAGAAAAATAGGCAGATATACTAGGAATGAAAATATATCAATTATTCACACTCCAAATTCACAACCAAGCTTTCAGGATTTTGAGACCCTGCCTGAGCTTGTTTGGCAGGAAGAGTAGCCCTGAGCATCCATTCAAGCCTCCAGGAAACCCCCCCACCCCCCACCCCCGGTGTGTCTAAACACTTCAAAAAGGAGATGGGGAGGGCAAGAGAAGAACATAAATTTTTTTTTTGTATGTCAGTCAAAACGCAATCTGTTGCATTCTGCTGAAAACAAAAGAAAATGAAATGGGTCTCTCTACATAGACAGTTGTCAATGATTCTCAAGTAACAAGGGCAATCATAATGTGGGGTACCAATGTGTCACTTAACTTTGGCCAAGATAGTCCCTTTTGGCCTGTATTCTACAATTCCAGCGGACATCAAGTCAGCCATTGGTGTTAAGATTTTTCATCTGGTTGTGTTGCACTGTGTAGGCTCCATATTTCTTACTATAATATTATTTTCTACTAATTTCAGATTTATCAGAACATACAGATACACACACACACACACACACACACACACACACACACAATCTTACTACATAAATTATTCAAAATCAGCCAGATAGGCCAATGAGTAAAAGCTGATTAGAAAAGAAAGTGTATTGTTAGTCAACTTTAAAACTCAGAAATCAGGGGTGCCTGGGTGGCGCAGTCGGTTAAGCGTCCGACTTCAGCCAGGTCACGATCTCGCGGTCCGTGAGTTCGAGCCCCGCGTCAGGCTCTGGGCTGATGGCTCAGAGCCTGGAGCCTGTTTCCGATTCTGTGTCTCCCTCTCTCTCTGCCCCTCCCCCGTTCATGCTCTGTCTCTTTCTGTCCCAAAAATAAATAAACGTTGAAAAAAAAAATTAAAAAAAAAAAAACAACTCAGAAATCAAATGGTGTATAAACAATTGCTGATAAATCTGCAACATTAACTTGCCTGGAGAGGACTGTTTATTAAGATAATGTTCATCTGCTGGTACATCTGCCATTAAAGTTCATGCATGCAGACAGTTGCCCTAAGCTTTACTACCCTAATAACACCTCCTATGCAATGAGCCACAGGCTCATTTAGCTCTGTGCCATACTCCAAAGTAGGCGACTTTCATCAAATTCTAAATCTTGGACAGCTTCTCTCCTCAAATGCACATAGAAAATAAGTGTAATTTTTTTTCTACTTACTTTCTGCTAGAATTCCAGCAAGGAACTGAATTTCTGACTCGTAATTGCTATAGTACACCATGCTTCTGAATTTGACTTTTTATGGGAGAAACAAAAAAGAGAATGAGAACGTCATGATTCTCTGTTCTTTATTTCCACAGCAGACTGAAACCCCAGACCTAATTAAAATTAAACTTGTCAGAGGGCATTACACAGCACCATTCTGTGAATATATACCCTGCAAAAAATAATGGAAATAGCAAAGCACAAAGATATCTATGTGTTTGATTACAAGTGCATTTTATCAGGTACATTTAAAACATGGAAATACTTATGAACAAACAAATTAATCCTTAATTGTCACATCGTGTGAAAACTTCAGTTTAATTTGTAAAATGTAACAGTCTTTTTTAAATTTTTTTTTAACGTTTATTTATTTTTGAGACAGAGAGAGACAGAGCATGAACAGGGGAGGGGCAGAGAGAGAGAGAGACACACACACAGAATCGGAAGCAGGTTCCAGGCTCTGAGCCATCAGCCCAGAGCCTGACGTGGGGCTCGAACTCACAGACCGCGAGATCATGACCTGAGCTGAAGTCGGACGCTTAACTGACTGAGCCACCCAGGTGCCCCAAATAGTCTTTATCTTAAAGAGTTGTCATGAGGATTGAATAAGACCATTGTGCAGAGTGTTTAACATAGGGCTGGTACAAAGGGAGCAATTAATAAGTGTTAAGTCTTGACACAGGGTAGGATTACTATCTACACACTCTCCCTAAGAGTGACTGACACTATGAATCTAAGTAGTACTAATATGTGAACAGCTGCCTTGTATGTATTTCTAGACTAAAAATGTCTCTGAACTTCAAATAAATATATACAGTAAGCAACTAGATAAGTCTACCTGAATGTTCCTAAAGCATGCCCAGATCAGTATGCTGGAAATAGAATTTTATATTTCCACCAAACCAAATGTAATTAATTCACCTTCATTCAGATCTGGGAGTTGTCCTCCACTTTTTCTCTCTTGCATCACACATCTACTCAGTCTCCTACTTCTGCTAATTCAACCTCCTAAATGCATCTCAGGTCCATATTCCCTTACAGATAAAGCACTGCCATTGGTGTAGTTCAAGATCTGATCATTTCTTGCCTGGATCCCTGCTGTCCTTTTTAACTATTTTTTCAGTCTTGTTTGTACCCGCTCTGGTACACTACACTACTGCCAAACCTGCCAAATGCAATTCTGACTGTGGTACTCACTGGTAAAACAGTTTAGTGGCTCCTATTACCTATCACATAGAGACCAAATTCCTTAATGTTTGGATCTCTTTGAAGACAATAAATATCACCTTGTTACCTAACAAATAATGAGGATATTGAGAAACAAAACAAAAGGACTACTCATGAAGCTATGATGGAAATCTCGTTTATACTTATGGTCAAGTGTGCCTCAATACTGAATACCAGAATCAAGAAAATTACCCTCCCAGTCCCAGGAAGTGCTGAACTAAAGCAATTCTTTCCATCTGGAGAAGGTGCTCTCAGCTGGCACCTTTTTGGAGTGTCAGCTTGGAGAGAAATAATGATTTCTTCTAGGAGTGTCACAGTTTCATGTCTTATTTTTAAGTCTTCCATCCATTTTGGGTTGATTTTTATGTATGTTTTAAGTGTACAATTTCATTCTTTTGTATGTGGATATCCAGTTTCCCCAACACTATTTGTTGAAGGGACTATCCTTTCTCCAATAGGTACTTTTGGCTTCCTTGTCTTAGATCAGTTGACTGTATATGTGTGATTTTATTTTGGGGCTCTCTATTCTGGCCTATTGGTCTATATGTCTGTCTTTATGCTAGACATTAGTCTTAGCAATGATTTCTTGTATGCGACACCAAAGCAAAAATTGATAAATGAGACTATGTCAAACTAAAAACCTTTTGCTCAGTAAAGGAATGTCAACAAAACAAAAAGGAAACATGTGGAATGGGAGAAAATATTTCCAAACTATGTATCTGAAAAAGACTTAATATCCAAAACATATAAGGCAACTCCAATTCAATAGCACACACAAAAAAAACAACAACAAATTTTTTAAAGTGGAAAGGATTGGAATAGACATTTCTCAAAGATGACATATAAATGCCCAACAGGTATATGAAAATGTGATCTACATCACTAACAATCAGGGAAATGCAAATAAATCCTCAATGAGGTATCACCTGACACTTGTTGGAATGGCTATTACCAAAACAAAAAATAAAAATGATGGTGAGAACATAGAGTAATTAAAACTACTGTACACTGTTGGTGGGAATATAAAAAAAGTATAGGCACCATGGAAAACAGTATAGAAGCTTATCACAAAATTAAAAATAGGAATATCCCACTTCTGATTTTATCCAAAAGAAATGAAAATACTATTTCTACAAGATACCAGCATTGTCATGTTCATTGCAATATTGTCCATAATAGCCAATATGAAAAAAACAACTTATTACCCATCAAAAGATGAATGGATAAGGAAAATGTAGTGTGTGTGTGTGTATGTATATAAATATATATATGTGAAATACTATTTAAACATTAAAAAAAATCCTGCCATATGTGACAATATGGATGAATCTTGCGGACATTATCCCAAGTGAAATAAGCCAGTCACAGGACAACAAATATTGCATGATACCACTTATATGAGGTATCTAAAATACTCAAATGCATAGAAACAAAGAGTAGGATGGTAGTTGCCTGCGGCTGTGCTGGGGGGAGAAGTGGGGAGTTGCCATTCAATAGGTATAGTTTCAGTTATGCAAGATAATTAGCTTCTAAGAAACTACTGTACAACACTGTGCCTGCAGTTATCAACACTGTAATGTGCATTTAAAAATTTTGTTATGAGAATAGATCTCATGTTAAATGTTTTTACCTAAATGAAAAAAAAATTTAAGTTTAACTTAAAAAAGAAGAGAAATGGTGAAGGTATGTCAATACTTCCATTTAAATCTAAGTTTACCTCTCAGAGAGGTGGTTCCACACAACCTTCTTAGAGTGGAGTCAGTAAGGCTGGGTGTATCATGGCAATAGAGTACCCTTCACCTGGAAGAAAATATCAGGTGTCTTCTCCACTAACATCCAGCCTGGCCAACAAAGACCTTTATGATCTGACCTTTAGAGCTTCTCCTATAGTCCCATCCTCTACACTCTCTGTTACCCAAGCTAGGTCTTGCTATCAATTTCAAACTTGTTTCAAAGAACATTAATAAATTTTAAACCAAAAAGAGATGCTAGTATAGGAAATTCTATGGTCAAACAACTTTGAAAAATGCTGGACCAAATAAAGATAAACAGCTTTTCTCACTGCAGTTATCTTCAGATCCCTTAATATGCTAATGGACATTATGACTTTCCAAGAAGGAGATAGACCATGTGTTTGTTTCCAGATCATCTTACAGGATTGTTTCCTGAGTCATACTTTGGAAAATGATGTAGTAAAAACATTTCACTTGCCGTTCTGAACAGGTCTTATTCTCTCATGCTTCTAAACTATTGGACATGCTGTCCCCACTGCTTAGATGTACTTCCCTCATCTACTTCACCAATTTCCCATGACCCCTTAAGACTGGATTCAAGTTCACCTCTTAAGCTCTTCTCAGCAACTAGACTTCCCTTCCCACTCTCCCACTGCTGTGTCTTTACAGCTTTTAAGCTCTTATAATCATATCAGTTTTCACTGTGTATTGCTGTTGGTTTTATCTGACTGTCCACTTTATCAAATGGGAATTACTAGAGGTTAGAAAATATTTTCTTTTATATTTTAAACAGCTTGAAAATGTTAGGAATTTGATCAATAATTGTATAAAAATGAATTTGAACTTACCTGAGAGTCAATTCAAACCTAATATGATGCTCTGTGCCTGCTGCCTGCCTCACCCTTGTCTCAACACTCATGTGCCCCATGCCATATTCCAGCCATCCTGAACATCATTCATTTCAGCCCTGTTTCTTGCCTTTTTGGCCTTCTCATATATTGTTCTTTCTTTCCAGAGTTTCCTAAACCTTCTTTCTACTCCATCCCTTATTTAATTTTCATGCATTTCAGTTCTTCTAGGCCTCCCCAAATGAGATGAAATGCTCTTGTACAGCTACCAAAGTGTAGACTACCTCTATCCAACACATGTGATTGCAATTGCTTATTTACTTGTATAGGCTATGTAATTGCAGCGACCACATCTACCCTGCTCACTAATGTGTCTTCATTGATGGAAAGGTGCCTGACACATTGTAGGTGAGCAACTAGTAGTCATGAAATGAATAAACAATTAGTTACTCTTCTCACCAAGGTTCCACATACCAGTCTATTTGGAATTTTATGACATTCATTTAATCAATGTCCCACTACACTGTCTGTTTTTACACAAGGTGATGGGTTCATATTTTACTTTTACTTTTCTTTTTCCTATTCCCAGAGCTTCTGTCCATAATTTGTCACCTGCATGCTGGCACACAACTTACAAATCAATCCCTACCTCCTCCATGTCATACTGCCGTCTCTTTCTACAAATTATAGCTTATGGGTCCCTCAGGTTAACTAGAGCATACAAAAGGCTGAAAAACTCTGCAAGGTCTTGTTTCCATTGACATTAAAATAGTGGGTCACACTATATCCAGAAAATTCATGTGGAAATGGCAGTCTGATATATTTCTTCAGAGAACAAAACAATTACAGATAAGCAATTTTCTTTCCCAAGAGACTAGTAAAGTGTTTTCCTCGTGTCACTTTTCAATATTTTATGTTGTGGTGAGTAACTACATCTTTTCCTTCCAATTAGAAAAGCCATCAACAAGCTGTAGAGTAAATAGCTAACCAGTGAAGTAAAAAACATATGAACATAACAACCCCAACCCACTGTTTTTCAATATTGACCAGAAACAGGGATGTTATAGAACATCCTTCTCAACACATGTTAATAAAATTGTATTACTATAATTATTTTCTTTGCAACTACTGTTTATTTATTGGAAATTGTTTTGATATTATTTTAAATGAGGAGCATGACTAGATTAAAAACCATAAAGGATGCAAAATAGACACAATTTCCTAAAATTACAAACTTTTCCCCAAAGCAAAAATATACTGTTTCATTTAACTCTGAGTTCTTAGTTTTTTATTTTCCTTTTTAAAAAAACTAATTTGTTGACTATAGAAAATTTGAAAAATAAAAATCATATAAAAATCCACCACAGAAATTTCAGAAAGTCAATGTGAAGTTAAGATTATATATAGGCATTTGGAATTTGTAGAGGATAGGTAAGTTTATTACAGAGAGCTGGTTGGAAGTTATCAAGCTGGAACATCCTTGACAGGGAACATAAGATTAGTTCTATACAAAATTGTGAATTAAGTAAAATTTTGGCTAGCACAATTTCTAAAATGTATCCTTATCTTTCCTCTTCAGCTAAGCCCTAATAGTTCCCACCATCTATAATTACACTCCTGTCTCCACCCTCCATGTCATGGCCAACTCCAGATTCTCCCCACCATTGCTCCACCCTGCATATCTTTTATCAAAATAAATAAAATGGTGTCAGTCTTCACATTTAACACATTTAAGGGGCACCTGGGTGGCTCAGTTGGTTAAGCATATGACTCTTGATGCCAGCTAAGATCCTAATCTTAGGAGGCTGTAAGATGGAGCCCCACGTTGGGCTCTGCACTGAGTGAGGAGCTTGCTTGGAATTTTCTCTCTCCTTTGCTCTTTGCCTCTCCTTGGCGCTTTCGCTCTGTATCTCTCTCTCTCTCTCTCAAAATAAATAAACATTAAAAATACATAAATTCATTTATATCCTCTTTCTATTGCAATTTCTTTGATGTACATACTGAGTCTTTGATATTCTTTGATATTCTTTTTTTTAATGTTTATTTATTTTTGTGAGAGAAAGAGACAGATAATGAGTGGGGGAGGGGCAGAGAAGGAGGGAGACACAGAATCTGAAGCAGGCTCCAGGCTCTGAGCTGTCAGCACAGAGCCCAATGTGGGCCTCACATTCAGGAAAGATCCTGACCTGAGCCGAAATTGGATGCCTAACCAACTGAGCCACCCAGGTGCCCCATAAGTCTTTGATTCTAACTTTGACTTCTCTAACCTTATTTCTGAGGGTTTAAATAAGACAAGGAAAATGAACTCATGTAGTGCCAAAAACAATTATTGTTATAATAATCATTATTACGATGATGATGCTACATAAAAACTTAAAAATTTAAAGGTATTGTAAATTTTCCAATTATTAAAGTGAAAATAATATACCTTCGGATGGAAACTGACCAAAATATGACCCATAATCTCTCAACTAATTTGAGAGATTAACTTGTTGTGATATAACTTTCTAAACCATTCTTTTCACGTGTACTTACATAGTCTACATTAACAAAGGTATTTAAATGAGGTAGAAACACACTTATTAAAATTCAAATAATGAGAGTATATGTTACAGAAATACGTATGAATAAAAGCATGATTAACACTAATTTCTCCATCTCATAATAGTTCCCTTATACTTGGTAATTACTCAGACAATGTATAGGGGTAAACCCAGAGTGCCTGGGGACTATACTCTGGATATGCGTGACGGTGGTAGGTAGAGATAGTATATTCCCTTTCCTTGTTTTAATTTTCTTCATGAAGCTTAACACTATTGTTAGGGTCTCAATGTTTGTGTCCCTTCCTGAATTCACATGTTAGAATTCTAACTCCCGATGTGATGGTGTTAGAAAGAGAGCCCTGCTGAATGGGATTAGTGTTTTATAAAAGAGACCTCACAGAGTTCCCTTGCTCTTTTCACTCTGTGAGGTTAAAATGAAAAGTCTGTGACCCAAAAAAGAGCCCTCACATGACCATGCTGACACCCAGAGCTCAGACTTTGAATACCAAAGCTTTGAGAACTAAATGTTTCTTGTTTATAAGCCACACAACACAATCTGTAGTATTTTATTATAGCAGCCTGAACAGACTAAGACTACCATCTACGTACATACAACACTTTTTTCCCCAGCTTAACTGAAGTATGATCACAAATAAAAATTGTATATACTTAAGGTGTACAATGTGTAATTTGGATATACCCCATGTATTGTGAAATGATATCCACAATAAAGATAATTAACATAGTCATTACCTCTTATAGTCATTTTTTGTGTGTGGGATGAGAAAACTTGAGATCTACACCCTCAGTAAATTTCAAATATACACTAATTATTAAAAATGGTCACTATGCTCTATATTAGGTTTCCAGAACTTGCTTATTTTATAACTAAAAGTTTGTACTCTCTGACCAACCACCACACCCATGTAACCCATGTAACCCCCACCCATGTAACCACTACTCTCCTGTCTGTTACTATGAGTTTAACATTTTTATATTTCACACATAAGTGAGATTATGCACTATTTATCTCCCTGTGTCTGGCTATTTCATTTATTATTATGTCCTCCCACTTCATCTATGTTGTCACATTTGGCATGATTTTCTTTCTTTTATTAATGCTGAATAATATTCCATTGTGGATATATACCATACTATCTTTACCTTTTCATCTGTTGACAAAACCTTAGGTTGTTTCCATAACTTGGTTACTGAGAATAATATTGTAAAGAATACGGGAGTTGCAGCTATCTCTTCAAGATACTTATTTAATTTCCTATTGGTATATACACAGTACGAGAGTGTGGATTATATTATAGCTGTATTTTAATTTTTGAGGAACTTCCATACTGTTTTCCATAATGGCCATATCAATTTACATTCCTACCAACAATGTCTAAGAGTTTTCTTTTCTCTACATCTTTGCCAATACTTATCTTTGGATTTGTTAAAAATAAATCCATACTAATAGGAGTGAGGTAACATCTCATTGTGATTTCGATATGCATTTTCCTGATGATTAGTGAAGCTAAGCATATTTCATATATCTGTTGGCCATTTGTGTGCCTTCTGTGGAAAAAAAGAGTCAGCTCAGGTCTTTTTTCCCATTTCTCATTTGGGTTATTGATTTTTATTTGCTTGCTTTGTTTTGTTGATATTGAGTTGTATGCATTCCATATATTTTTTGTTTTTTCCATTCTAGAGAGCTGATTTTTACCTCATGATTTTTCCTTATTAATTCACTTCTGTTCCCTCAGTTTACGCTTAACAATGGCCCATGATGCTCTAAGTCAATTGATTTGTTTTATCACTTCAGTTTCTATCCCTATTACTGCCTAATTCACATTATTTTTCTAGTTTTAATTGCCAAGAGAAAGACCCATCTTATCCCTTGACAAGAATCCATCTCAAGCCTTAATTGACAATCTATGGATTAGCTACCTTTGGATCAGGGTTCTACCCACCATCTAATTACATGTACTTGTTGGAGTCAGGGCACATGAAAATAATACTTGTCTGGCCATGGCTAGCATATGAAGATGGTAGGTAGTATTATGGATATGTGTTGTATATTCTACCCTTTAATTTCCAGATATACCTATCTTTCCTTTCTATACACACAGTGTCCCTACCTAATATAATCTCATTACAATTCAACCATAAATACATCACCATCACTTTTATTCAAGTGATAATGCAAAATAATAAAAGCTTTCTTCAGGGGTGCCTGGGTAGCTCAGTTGGTTAAGCATCCAACTTCTGCTCAGGTCATGATTTTGCGGTTCGTGAATTTGAGCCTCACATGGGGTCTGTGCTGACAGTGCAGAACCTGGAGCCTGCTTTGGATTATGTGTCTCCCTCTCTCTCTGCCCCACCCTGCTCATACTCTGATTCTCTCAAAAAAAAAAAAAAGTTTTCTTCAGCCTGAGAAAATGTCACAATGCCACTTCAAAAAGTTCTTTCCAGTAGTCCTATGATCCTTATCTTGGGAAGAGGCCCATTTCTACTTTCATACAAAGTACAACAGATGTTTTTTTTTTCTTTCTGAATTCAATGAACTCAATGTTAAATGTGATCACCAATAACACACACTATATATTGAGTAACAATAACAAATAAATAACATGTCTTCACTAAATGTGGAGAGAAAAAAAATCTACACTTAACTCTTTGAGCACAGGTATTCAGGCTGTGGGCAGGATGACGACAAGTAGACCATTAGTTGAAAGCATATAAAATGATCTGTAAAATAGCACCCAGCCAGGCAGGAATTCTCATGACTATGATAGCTGAGTATGGTAAGGAAACAGATTGAAACCTCACTCCTTTTGCAAGGAAATGAATAGTTTGGTCAGACAATTAGACTGTCTAAAATTTTCTCACAGAAACTAATCCCTTATGATTAGCAGCTATAAAATCATAGCTGTCCACTTCAGGGTGGTATCACCTACCTTGCAGAAACTTCTGAAAATATGGGCTCAAATTTGTTTGCTTTTTTATCTTTTCTACTCAGGTCTAAGTGACTAAGGCTACCTACCACATTATTTTGAATCAGATCCAGATCCCTCTTCAGCAGGGCTGGGGAATTTTAGCACTACACAACTCACAAAAGCTTTGTGGCCTGCCTGTCAACATTCTCCACAGGGACTCTGTGGTCTATAAATTAAAGATCTCAGCATGTTAGTCTATTCACACCTTCTAGATTAATATTCCTCCTTGGCTGCCACAGAACATTCTGAGTTCAAATCCAATTCTTCCTCTTCCTAGTAAGGCCTCAGCAAAGTCATTAACCTATCTGAATCTTTTCTCTGTAAAATAAACAACAATATTGATAAGTCTATTTCATAGAAATCCTACAAGAAATGATAAAACTTAAATGCATAATTATGTATACATACTTACTCAGAAAGTCCAACATATAGTAATTCCAAATTAATTAATGACAAATCAAACCACCTCTACAGCAAGAAAAATTTTAAAAAATGTAAATGTTTTTATAAAAGACTAAAACCTACCATGAAACCAGAGCGAAAAAGCAAAAAAGGATTAAATCCTGATAAGGTTGAAAGTAAAAACTTGGACTTATTCACATGAACTTAATTTATAAAAACATTATTCAGAATAATAAAATACTTTCCTATAGTACTTACACAAAAGCTAATCTTACAGCTATCTGAACATATACGAAAGTTTCCTACCTGAAGGTGTATGTCTTGCATACAGTGTTAAAATTTTAAAGAAAAAATAATTGGATGTGCTGAAAGAAAAAAAAAGTGTCTAGAAATTTCAGAGACCCTTTTCAGGAAAGTATTCTACATGAAATAGAGAAAGAAAACTTATACTAAAAATATGAAAACACTAAGAAGAATCACTCTACAATGAATAAGAAAGTAAAACAGTGAAAAAACTCAGAGGGTAATACAGCCTAACAAAACAGTTTAATCAACCCGTCAATGCAGAGGAATTCACTAATAAATGAATCTGCCCTAACACTTCCATTTTTTTGTCTAGGGTGCTCAAAATTAAAATTTATCATTCTGGAAGTTGTTCAAATTTCTATGTACTAAAAAGTAGGGCAGATTGTATCATGGTCAAATCCTATTTGACTAGATAGAAATAAATTACTATTCATGTGCACTTTTTAGAATTTCACAAAGTTAAACCAATTTAGTAGAAATTACCCTGAGCAGTTTTTCAAGAAGTTTTAAGTTAACTCAAAAATTTAATAAGACATTAACAAATGTAGTCAGAAATGTACATTTAAATTCCTGGATGATAAGATCACTAGCTGTTATTAACAGGTGATCATACTAACAATGTTTTTCACATAAGTAAAATTGTATTAATTAAAAATTGCAGAAAATTATTTTCTTCATGAATGCAATAGATATTTAATGAGTAATTTCCAAGGGCCAGATATTATTCTAAGGATTGGTGTTATACTGATGAACAGTAAATTAGAGGTTGCTGCTCTCAGAAATGTTATATTAACAGAATGGTGGGGGGTGAGAGAATATTTGATAGATGATAGATAGAGAAGAAAATATCTGGTAATTCAACATGTTATGTAGAGATAGGATAGGATGATGTAATAGAGAGTGACTGGGTGACTCTGATAATCTAACAGGCCTCAAAGAAATGATGTCAGTCTAAGACATAAATAACACTAACGTCAGTCTTCTTAATATAGGGGAAAGGAATTTCAAGAAGAAGGAACAGGTAACACCAAAGGCATGATGGTAACTGAGGAGACGGTATGGGAGAGGATTTTGTAAATATGCAAAGAATTTGAATTTTAACTGTCATAGTAAGCCACTAGAATTTTTTTTTTAGTTTATGCATTTATTTTGCGAGAGACAGACACAACATGGACAGGGGAGGGGCAGAGAAAGAGGGAGAGTGAAAATCCCAAGCAGGCTCCGTGATGCCAGCACAGAGCCCAACGTGAGGCTTGATGACCTGAGCAGAAACCAAGAGTTGGGTGCTTAACAGACTGAGCCACCCAGGGACTCCTAAGCCACCAGATTTAAAGCTGGGTATAAACATGATATGATATGTATTTTTTAGGTATATTAAAAAAAAAACCCACACTGTCAGGGTACCTGGGTGGCTTGGCCGGTTAAGCATTTGACTACAGTTCAGGTCATGATCTTGAGATTTGTGAATTCAAGCCCTTTGTTGGGCTCTGTGCTGACAGCTCAAAGCCTGGAGCCTGCTTCATATTGTGTCTCCCTCTCTTTCTGCCCCTCCCCACTCACACTCTGCCTCTCTCTCTCCCTCTTTCTCTCTCAAAAATAAACAAACATTTAAAAAATTAAAAAAAAAACCACTGCAGCTACTCTGGTAAAAATAGATTAAGAGGAATCAGAGTAAGGAAGAGTAGACTTTATCAACATGGAGATGGAAAGAAATGCAAAGTTCAGAATACTATTTGAATATATACTTAATAAAACTTACTAATGGAGACAAACTTATGGAAAATGAGAAATCATAGATAAATCCCATGCTTTGGCTGGAATAAATAGGATGATGGCACAATGCTGAGTACCAAAATGGAAAAGACAGGCAGGGATAAAGGGCTGGTAGGGGAGTGGAATTTGCTTTTGGTCATTTTATGTTTATCAACATAGGGATGCTATTCAAAGGCAGGGGACTCAATGAAGTCACTAAACAATTTAAGTGAAGTTGAAAACACAATTTGAAAATCTAAGATGAAAGACATTAGAGAAATGCCTTACAAATATCTATTTAATTATTTCATGACCCTTTTCAGGCAGGTTACATAATCATATATTAGGAAATTGAGAAAGTAAAAAAAAATAGGAGTAAATATATAACTAAGTACCTAGTTCTAGTGCAGAGAATTTGATTAACATTTTAAAAATAATTTAATGACAATATGTAAAAATGTCATTTATATGAAAATATATTAGAATTTTTGGGAGAGTGAACATCAGCAACAGAAATTTAATCTCACTTGTGAAAAGAAAACTCGATTACAATAATTATAAAATCAGAATTGAGAGTATTAGGTCTCAGCAACACAGAATCTAAATAGCATTTATAGTGAAATAAAATTCTAAAATATTTGCAAACAGAACTCCATCTTCCAATATAGAGGCAAAAGGGGAGTAGAAAATAGCATCTTTATTATTTTTTTTAATCTTTTTTTATTTTAGAGAGAGTGGGGGAGAAGGGCCGCAGGAGGGAGGGAGAGAGAGAGAGAAGAGAGAGAGAGAGAGAGAGAGAGAGAGAGAGAATCTCAAAGAGGCTCCATGCTCAGTGCTCTGATGCAGGGCTCAATCCAATGATTGTGAGATCATAACCTGAGATGAAACTAAGAGTCGGACACTCAACCAATTGAGCCACCCAGGCATCCTTAGAAAATACCATCTTTAAATTTTTAGCCCAAGGCATTAACTACAGCCCAAGAATTTTCTATATATGTGATAAAGTAGCTAAGACAGCCAAAAGTAGACAGCAAAGTATGATCCTGAGACTGAACTTATGCTGAACACATTTTTGTTGAGTTGGGACTTTTTGAGAAAATCTGGTAGCCCATGAAATGGCATGGGAGTAAAAGGAAATATTCACAGAATTTGAAAGCCCAGAAATCCCAAACCCTTCTCTACAGTTTGTTCTTTCCTATTGATAATATATTACTCTCTTTATGCATTAAGTTTAAAGTTACTCTGGATCTTAAACCCTTTCACAAATAACAGAAAAAATTTTCAAACACTTTAAATCTACTCAACCTCCATCACACATACTGTTTTCTATTATTTTATTTCCATCCTGGTATATATAATTGAAGCTTATTTCCATCATGATCATTATATTTTTATACAGATAATAATTATTTTACATGACTTTTTTTACAGATTATTTGCTTATAATTTCTTCTCACATCTTAAACCTGGACTCTGAGATCATTTTACCTCTTCCTAAAATACACCCTTTAAAAGTCCCTTTAGGGGCGCCTGGGTGGCGCAGTCGGTTAAGCCTCCGACTTCAGCCAGGTCACGATCTCGCGGTCGGGGAGTTCGAGCCCCGCGTCAGGCTCTGGGCTGATGGCTCAGAGCCTGGAGCCTGTTTCCGAGTCTGTGTCTCCCTCTCTCTCTGCCCCTCCCCCGTTCATGCTCTGTCTCTCTCTGTCCCAAAAATAAATAAAAAATAAACGTTGAAAAAAAAATAAAAAAAATAAAAGTTCCTTTAGTGAACACATATTGAACTTTGTGTACCTGAAAATGTCTTTATCTTGCCCTGATTCATAAAAGATATTTTTAGGGAGTACAAATTCTAAAGTTGACATGAACTTTTCTCAGTAATTTAATGTTTTAGTCCACTATCCTTTTGTATCCATTATACTACCGAGAAATCTACTCTCAGCCCATTTTTCATTCCTTTGTAATTGATGTTTTTCTCTCTGATTGCTTTCAAAATTTTCACTTCATATTGTTCTGAAAATTCACCACAAAGCATCTAAGTAAGATCACCTTCTTAGTTTAGTATTCATTGTATATTTATGTCTGTATTTCTAGAAAATCATTAACTATTATGTTTTCAAAACTTACTATTCTTTATTTTCTCCTTCTGGGACTCTGGATATATGTTAGTGTTCATTTTAGCATCAACATTTCTTAACCATTCTTTCAAATTCTATCCCTGTATTTTTCCATTGTATTCTGGTTTGGTCCTGCAGCTCTACCACATAATTCACTACTTCACTACTGAGCCTTTATTTCTATATATATTTATTTTCAATTTCTAAACTATCTATTGGGTTTTTTTTCAAATCTACCATTTTTTTTATTGTTCCCATGCTTGGTTCATTTGTATTCTATTTTTATCCCTTTAAATATTTCAAAGTAATTTATATCTTGAATCTGATCATTCCAATATCTGAAATTATTTAAGAGATAAATCTGTTGATTGCTGTTTCCCTAAACCTCAATATTATGACTTGTTTCCTTAAATGCTTGGTGACTTTGTTTTTTAATGTAAGCTCATATTTTTTTTAATTTTTTAATGTTTATTATTTTTGAGAGAGAGAGAGCACAAGCAGGGCAGGGGCAGGAGACACAGAATCCAAAGCAGGCTCCAGGCTCTGAACTGTCAGCACAGAGCCTGATGCGAGACTCAAACTCATAGACCACGACCTGAGCTGAAGTCGGAGGCTCAATGGGCTGAGCCACCCAGGCGCCCTATAAGCTCCTATTTTTAAATTTAATCTATGAGACAGATTAGTTTGAATCTAAATTGAGGCTGCTTTCTTTTAAAGATGAATTTGCATTTGCTTTTTCTGGAGTTCCAGAGAAAATCACCAACCTAGGAACATTTTGGACTCTTCAAGTTTCCCAAGCCTTAATGTATGAATCTCAAGTTTAGCTTCCTTGTATTTCTGGAGTCTCAAGGATTTTGCTTTCCATCACACCAATGACGTAGTCATTTTTTCTTATTTTTCACATTTTTTATTATAATTTAATCCTTAGATCTCCTTCCTCTGATGTTGCCTTGTTTTATTTTATTATTTTATTTTACTTTATTTTATGAAAATTAACTTATTTTAGCAATTCTTAAAGTGCACTAAGATTTATATTTATTATAATTTACCCAGATACAATGCAATTTTATCAGAAGGGCCCTTTATAGTTATCAAGAAGATCTATTCTGTAACACTTCAAGAAGTAGAATGAAATTGTTGTCCTAACATAATGTTTTAAAAACCACAAGTAGAAGTAAATTATTTTGTTGGACTGATATAAATAAACATGTGCATACTTAATAATAAACTCTAGAGCAAATTTGTGAATATTGATTTTGAGAGTGCCTCATTGAATTAAATGTGTTGATACGGTTGCCAATAGAGACTCTGTAGGCTTAAACAGCTCACTACATTCATTATAGTATCCTGTGTTAATTAGCACAAACCTAGAACCAACACTCAAAAGAACTGAGATCAAGACACCCACGCGAATATTATGGAGAAAGAAACAACAAAGACTTGAAGTTAGAAACTAAGAATTGGCTATATTTAATGGCTACAAAAGCAGGTGGAAAATGTTGCAAATGAAATGGATTGCCTAATCCTAATGGGGCTTGAATAACTTTAGTGAAAAAGCCAAGCAACAGCTACTAACTATAACAATGAGGATACCATGGTAACAAAATGGCTTGAATTGTGAATATCTTAGGCTGTGGTTGTTAATTACAGAGCCCCCAAAATAGAATCAAATCCTAAACTTGAGGAGAGTGCATACTTAATACTATGTGCATGTGCATACTGTTTTGTTCAGTACTGTATCTTTAATGCCTAAAGCTATGGCTGGTACCTTGCAGAAACTCAATACATATTTGTTAATGAATAAAACCATGGCACACTAAAATCTTATAACAACAAACACAACAAAATATTCCGGGTTTGTTAAGAAATGACGTTAAACAACAAGGATAGTGAAAATGCCTCACCAGATTCTGTTATTTCAGACTGCCTGTGAACCTTATCTATTTTAATCTAAATTTCTTCAAAATTATTGATGGATTAGAAGCAAAAAAAAAAAGTTATCACTATCTGTGCACTAACTGATTAACTCTGTAATTAATGTGGGGAAAAGACAAAATGCACAGGTTTGGAAATGTTAATAAATGCCATACGGTATTATGTATGGTTTAGTACCAAAGTAATGTGACTTTTATGTTTGTTTAACGTTTAATTTGTAAACTTTTTATAACATTGCAGAGAGAGTGATATGTATTTAAGCTAATTCCACTACAGTTAAATATTATGAATGTTTAAACAACTCTGGTTTCATGGGATTCCATATGCATCCTGAAGCTCATAATTAAACATTTCAATGAAACTGTCACCAGTCCTACCCTTCACAGGCTACCTTAGTTCTCTTTGGCAATTACCAATCCTGGCAAAAGCCTGCAGTTCATTTTATCTGCTCTTGCTTGCAGCTCCTGAGGAAATATCATATTATTGTGCTGAAGGACTTTATTACTGATTATTCTCAGTCTCACTGTTTTTCACAAAACCTTTAGTCATCCCTAAATAGCATTCTTTCTTAATTTGCTAAAATGGCTCTTCCAAATTTTGACAACTTCCCCAAAAGCAACCATACCATTTTCTAAAGATGACCCACTGGCCTTACTCTATTCATTTGTTACCCTTTTTCTTCTCTTTGCGCTCTCTTGTCAAATAGTTGGATTTTGATAAATGTTTGCCAGATACATTAATAAACAGAACCATTCAGGTAAAAGTAAAGATGACTGGTGTGACAGCAGAATGTGAATGTTCCCGTTCATCTATGCAATTCAATCTGTTTCATACTTAAAGGAGTCCTTTAAACCTTTGTCACCAGAGGAATATAACCAATTTTAAAGAATTAATGACATTATGAATGTAATTTATCCACGTGACTGCTATTTAAAACATATGAAAAATTTAGTGTGGGCCCTGAGTACTGTAAAATTTAAAAAGAGATTGTTTCCATTTTTTTCAGAATATAAAAAATAATTAGAGAAAAGGTCAGATTAAAACTTTTATGAGTGTTCCTATAGGACCTTTACTAATTGATCTTGTCCTTTGTTTTATACATTTGGTTAATAGTACATCTGTTGTTCATTTATCTAATGTCATTATGAATATTTGATATCTTCACCTTTAGAATTATTATAATTTAAAAATATTAAACACAAAGACCAATAAAAAATAAATTACTGAAATAAGCTATACTTATGAGTACTTAGGAAATGTCTAAACCTAGAGAATATTAGAAGTGGTTGGAAAATTATCTGTTCTAAATGGAATAGACATTAACTCTACTATAGTTAGGAGAATTGGCTGTGTGCTCTGATTTTCTGACAATTTAGAAGATAGGTCCACTCAGTTATTGAACTAACCTTTTATAATATAATTACCAGAAAGAAAAGAATAAGAACACATATATTTTTACACAGTTCCTTCCCCTTCGAGGAAAAATGAAATCAATACCAAATACAACTCATGTACTTACATTAAGTTAGATACTATAGCATTGATTTCTACATCTCTTAAATCACTAGAAATATAGAAGTAATCTTGGAATAAGCCACAGTAAGGTTTTATAATAGAAGAATCCATTTCTATGTGGTAGTTACATGTTTAAATGGAAATTGGACAATTCATTTAAAAACTAAGACCATTTTGGCGTGCCTGAGTGTCTCAGTCGGTTAAGCGTCCAATTCTTGGTTTCAGCTCAGGTCCTAATCTCATGGTCGGTGAGCCCCATGTCGGGTTCTGCACTGACATTGTAGAGACTGGTTGGGATTCTCTCTCTCTCTGTTGCTGTCTGCCCCTCCCCTGCTCTCTCTTCCTCTCTCTCAAAATAAATAAACTAAAAAAAATTAAAAACTAAAAACTAAGGCCATTTCCACTCAGTATATTGATTCTGAAAAACCCAATATGAAAACCATATATCAACTGTAAAACCTATAGATGTTAAAATTAAAAATAATTAATAATGTTAATACTTTTTTAATGTTTAGAAAGTAAAGACTTTAGAAGACATGTTCCTTTTATAGTCTTTTAAAAAATTAATACTTGCTAAAAATAGAAAAAGATTTAGCAGGCCCAAAAAGTAACTTTGTATGATTTATGACAGAAGATGGTTCAGGAATGAGTTGTATCCTGCAGATGAAATGTGGTAACTGCCACTACATCTACCGTCATAAGCCACACCTTCTCTGGGGCTTCTTCCCATTTCATCCTGTGATTTTTTTTTAGTTAAACATTTTTGATTGTACATACTATGGTATCTTGACAATTGAAATGGCTGAATCTTTTATTTAAAAAAAATTAATGTTTATTTTTGAGAGAGAGAAACAGAGTGCAAGCGAGGGAGGGGCAGAGAGAGGCGGAGACACAGAATCTGAAGCAGGCTCCAGGCTCTGAGCTGTCAGCATAGAGCCCACCGTGGGGCTCAAACTCACTAACAGTGAGATCATGACCTGAGCCAAGTCAGATGCTAACTAACTGAGCCACTGAGGTGCCCCAGAATTTTTAACAGTTCTAACATGAATCTTGATATATTACTGTAATTTTAAAATTTGAATATAAAAGTTTTACAAAGAAATGTCTCATTTATCTAGATTAAAAATTATGTTATAATTTCTCATTCCATATAATGACTTCAGTTAATATCAGTATTTCACTAAATCATTATGTTTAATATTGACAGACTATCTAAACTATCAAGGTTCTTTTACATTTAATATTTTATAGGATAGTCCTTGAAATTTCATAATTATTTGCCAGCAATTAGTGAGGAAAAATATAAAGAGGAAGTATCAATTCCTTCATCCCACAGTAATAAATGAGAAGAGCAAAATCTCTGAAGGGAAATAGTCCTGAATTTGTATCCTATCTGTCATTTATCTACCATGTGGATTTGATGAACTTATATAATATCTTCAGTTTCTTCATCAGTTAAATCAAAATATCTATATTGTGTAGGGAGAGACAATGAGTGTGTTTGTTTATGTGTGTGTATGTTTGTGTTTAAGAGAGAGAGAAAAAGGGAGAGAAATGTAATACAAGTTTATGACATGCTAACTTAAGGAGTAGTTACCATGTACATAGCAATAAATGGGGAAAATATGTTTGTCAGCTATAAGGTACTGCCGTATGTGTGAGTAATGGGGCCCTGACTTGCAGTAATTACAAATTTATCTTCCTCTTTTTTTAGAGAACTTGATCTTGGTAGAACAAATACAACAAGTGAACTACTCTCACAAAGAACTCCGGAATGCAAATGTAACTTTTGATGTGTCTGAAAATTACTCTCTAATTCAAGCCCCCATTCCAGCTACGGGTAGATAACATAAAGTCTTTCTGAATAACAAGTCATTTAGGTATTAACTAAAGCCAATTCCCTTGACTTTCTTTTCTCAGAAGAGGTTTTGATGTTTGCTGTCTAGAGAGGAGGGGCTGGGATTCTCACAGCATCATCAAATTGTGGAGGAAGCCCTTGACCTCTAGTCCTTGCTGGCATCAGCTTTTCTGTCCATCTGTTCTGTTCCCCAGGCTTGGTTGTGTTGCCATCCATGGCTGCTTCTTCCATCCCAGCCATAAAAGACCTTCAAGCCTGCCAACTCAGCTAACTTCTCAGATCACTGGAAACTGCAGTTTCTCTGCCACACCACTCCTGGCTACAGGAATCTTAGCAGCGGTATTTAAACACCTTCTGCAGATATATGCCAATTGGTCAGTATATTGGCATGTTGCCAAACTTTGCTCACATGGTATCAGGAAACTTAAACTTCAAGGAATGTGCTGGTTTCCTGGGTTCCCCTCCTGCCTTCAAATTCCTACCCAAGTCAGAATTTGTTTGGGTGGTGGGACAGGAGCAGCTTACTTCCTGAGACATGATTAGTTTGCAACCCTACCTTCTTATTCTGTTCTCTTCAACAAGTCCTATGAGAGATGTTTTTATCTTTGTAACAATAGTAATAACAATAATAATAACAATAGTAATAATAATAATAATAAAATCTATAACTTTTTCTGTTCCACTTTATATTGATATTATGACCTCCCTTCCCTATGGCAGTGAAAATCAAGGTCTAGTTGAGCTGCAGGGATGAAGAAGTAAACAGAGGAATTGCAGGGATTATAAAACTAAAGATTTTGGAGCACCTGGATGGCTCAGTTGGTTAAGCATCTGACTCTTAATTTCAGCTCAGATCATGATCTCACATTTTGTAGGATCAAACACAACCTCTGGATTGTGCTGTCAGCGTGGGATCTTCTCTCTCCCTCTCTCTCTCATGTCCCTCAAGCTCATGTGCATGTGCTGAGCTTGTTTACTCTCTCTCCCTCAAAATAAATAAACATTAAAAATACATAAAATAATTTTTTAAAAAGGTTCTACACCGACACACTATTATTCCTTTGTACTAAGAACAGGGATTTATAATGAAAAATTATAAAAGAAAAAAAAGAGGGCTCTACCCTCAACCCACAGATATTAGATTATCTTATCTAGCCTGATAATTTAAAAATTATTTTTCAAAATAATTCTTTCATAAAAAATCTCAATCTCTCTTACTCAATAAAGCCTCCTAAAATTCATCATAATTAATTTGCCTTATGTATCTCTAAGTAAATCATTTATTGACATTCATTTATTTATTCATTTACCAGGGGTTTACTGAGAACAAGTTATTGACCAGGAACTCTCCTGGATGACGAAAATCCAAAAATGAAGACATAGTCCCTAATCTCATACAATTCATAGTCCAGCAGAGAAGACAATCCCCAAAACAGAATAGTTATAATATCATGTTATCACATTTGCATGTTATGCAAATGCTACAGAGGAGCACCTACTAGCTAAATATTAAAGGCAAAGATTGAGTAAATGCTATTTCCACTAAACAGCAGGAGCAGATAAAGTGTACTGTGTAGAAGGATCTAGATGTTCAACCATACTACATAGATGGTAAGAAATAATGCTCACAAGCTAGGCAGTCACCAGTTAATGACTTTAACGTGTTTCCTGTAGGTTGTCAATGAGAGATCTTTGACAGGAATCTAGCAGAAAACTAGAGTGTTCAAAATCTCCCAATGGATAAGCCATTTGGGGACGTGCTTTGTTAACCTCTGGATCGACACATTTGTGACTTCTTGTGCCTCAGAGCTGTTCTCTAGTTGTTCCATGTAAGTTCTATTACAATCAGTTTGTATATCTTTTATTAAATGTCAGAAGAATGGCTGGAACTCAGGCTGTAAGTAAAAGTACTTCCTCCATGTTCTTGAACTGGTGAGGTAAAGGAAAGCGTAATGGGACATGGTGTACCTGTCCCCATTCTATATCAACTAACCTTTCTGATGACAGTAGGGAAAAAGATAAGGGGTTTTCTAAGAAATAATCTTAGCTATTTTTGTTGTTTTTCAAAATGGGGTAAATTTAAAATATAATAGAAATTAAGTTTCTACTCTTTTTTTCCAGGAGCTTCAAGAACAAATAGAAGAATCAGTTTATTATCACACAAACATAATTATGGCAGAAGCTCTGAAAAGTTGTTCATTCTATTACCTAATGGAAGAAATACACACTAAGCATCCAAAATAATGTCCTTTCTTATTATTTAATATTTTCCTTCTAAAGGAAAAATTCCTTTATATCCCATCATTATATGTAGTTCTTTATCACATTCTTCCCATTCATATGCTTTCTCCATTATTCCCATAAAATAATGAAGTGAAAACATCAATAATAAAATTGTGTGCTTCTTGTTCATATATTCTATAATTTATTATTGCTTTATAAGCACTCAAATTCATGTAAGAGACTAGCAGCATCTTCCACATTAGTTATGATATTAACAGCAACTACATGCACAAATCAAATAATACCTGTACCTAGCCTAATTAAATTATTTATAATGCCAAAGATATGGTATATCATATCACATGGCATGTTGCATTTTGCCTATGGAATTTTATCATTATTTCCAGAATTCCCAAGTCACTATGGTCTTAGCTATGAAAATACTGTCTTAGACAGTCATATAAAGCAGGGAATAAATAACTAAATAAGAATCAAGTATACCCCTATAAATGTTTTTATTGCTTTTGAGTCGTTTCTTCAGATTTTAGATTTGGGTGATAATTGTTTCCTTCTATACCATTTTATCCTCTCCATGAAAATAACAAGATTATAAATGAGAGCTAAAACCTGGATCATCAAGATGTTAGAAGCCAGCAGCACACTTTCTCGCAGATTTTGAACAACAATTCAGACATTCCCAAACCTTATACACACTTTAATTGTTAGCCATTTTCCCCATATAAATTCTCTGATCTTAAAGTGTTAAGGAAGTAAAAGATATCCACTTTGAAAACTGTTGTATGGTCTTTTTTTGTTTGGTGTGTGTGTGTGTGTGTACGTGTGTGTGTGTGTGTGTGTGTGTGTGTGTGAGTGTGTGTGTGTGTTGTCCCTGTCTTAATTCACTAACTTAGAGCTGTAAAATGTATTAGAACCAAATAGAAGGTATAAAATTATATAACTTGTAACTGAAAATTTGGATTAGATATAGGCATATATAATTTTATGTCGCTGTTCATTTTTTAAAATGCACTTTTTAAAGACTATGTACCATACATGCCTTAGATCTAGGATGACACAGTATTCTTTCATTAAATATACAGCTCTATTAGGCAAAGACGAGCACAATCAAAAATGCAAAACAGCAATATATGTTAAATACTTATTTAGTATATCTACCATGAAATGTGTTAACGGAAGCAAAAAAATCTTCATTTTGTGTTTTTTTTCAAAGATTTTCAATAAGTTATAATTTTACAGAACATCACTGGCACATGTTTGAATTGTCAAATATATTTTCACCTCCATCATTTAGTACATATTTCTCAAAATATAAAATCAGTATATTATATACATTTATTACCATCTTCATCAAATTTTCTCAAAGATAGTAAAATATTGAATTATGATTGCCTTATTAAATACATATCTTTTTGCTGTATGTAACTTTCATTTACATGCTGTTTACAGAGTAGTGTTAACAATCATAATAATCTGAATATCAGACTCAATTTTCTGTTTCTCTTTTATAAATGTAGAATTTATACACTAAATAAACATCAAAATAAATTATTGAGAAAGATATGAAGCAAGAGTTTTTTAATGATCTATTTCTTTATAAAAAACTTTAATGTTTATTTACTTTTGAGAGAGAGAGAGAGAGAGAGAGAGAGAGAGGGAGGGAGAGAGTGCCAGCATGTGCAGGGGAGAGGCAGAAAGAGGAAGACACAGAATCTAAAAAAGGCTCCAGGCTATAAGTTGTCAGCACAGAGTCCCACACGGGGCTTGAACTCACGAACCATGGGATCATGACCTGAGCCAAGTGGTGCTCAATCAAATGAGCCTCCCAGGCGCCCCAGTGATCTGTTTCTAAGTGTGAACATTAATGAACACTACAGGCCTCAAAATTTCTTTTAATAACGTCACAGAAATTTTTAAAGCCTATTTTCAAGATTAAAGGAAGAATCTGATTAACAAAGGTGAATCAAATGTAGACTTTAACAATAAAAGTTATATGAGGAAATTAAGCAACCGAAAGTACACTATTTATTTCTTTTTATTGCTAAGAACATCTTTATGACACTGGAAATTTTATTCCTAAAACATACATCTACACTGACCTCATTCCCCTGCTTTTGTTATTAATTTGATATTCACATTAACTATTGCAGCACTGATAAAGAATATTAATCAGTAATCAGTAATTTTTTTTTTTTACTTTTTTTTTTTCAACGTTTATTTATTTTTGGGACAGAGAGAGACAGAGCATGAACGGGGGAGGGGCAGAGAGAGAGGGAGACACAGAATCGGAAACAGGCTCCAGGCTCTGAGCCATTAGCCCAGAGCCTGACGCGGGGCTCGAACTCCCGGACCGCGAGATCGTGACCTGGCTGAAGTCGGCCGCTTAACCGACTGCGCCACCCAGGCGCCCCAGTAATCAGTAATTTTAACATAGGAGATAATTACATTAAAAATAATTTACCTTTAAATTTTAAACAAATTAGTCACACAGGTCACACTGACTGAGACTGTTTGTGGCCCTTTTCCAATATATTTTATGTACATAATTAAAAGTAAGTATACTTTTTCCAATAATACAAGTTTACACATAAAGTAAAGGAATCATCAACCCTTTCAATGTTTGGCAAGTGCTCTAATATTTGGTAATTCTTAGTCTATTTTAACATCAACTAATGGAGGTATAAAGCAGAAAGTGAAGTGCTTTATTAAATAGCAATTTTGAAATAAAAACTAAACCAAACAATTCTGAATGCACTACCATTACAGCAGTCTGGGAAAATCTAGGTCTAGGTTAAATCATATACAACAAATAGCTTCCCCTTTCTCCCAATATACAAGTATAGACATTTTCTTAGTACCACAGTTTGAGTTCAATAAATGTTAATTGTTTGAATCAAGAGATTCATAACTCACTCATATTATTTTAAGTTCAACCCTTCTGTGAAATCTTATTTTTTCTTGTTTTTTTTAAAGGAGTTCTATAGTAATCAATATAAAAAGCTAATGCTTCAGGTCATTTGTCAGTCCAAATGACCTAATATATATTATATTATATATTCATATTTTACAAAATGAACAAGTGCAGAAAAAAGGAAGTAGAAGGGAGTAAAAACTTGAAAGAAAGGAACAGAGCAACATGAGTTACCCATTCTTAGACTTTTCTTTGATTAAGGGAAGGCCCTATTTAGGAACAGAGATAGCTAAGAAAATTGACACCTGCAATCTTACTGGCATGAAGAACTAGAGGATAAATTTCAGAGAAAATACAGTACCTGGAAAAGATGGCAAAAATAAAAAAAAAGAAGAGAATCATTAATAAAGAGACCAAATTCGCATAGAAACCTTACTCCCATGTCTAGCTGAGCTCTGAACTACTCAGGCTAAATGCAGATTCCATTAGCCCAGCTAATGCTAAAAAACTAAACAGAACTCTCAACTTCCATTCACTGCAGGGAAGACTGAGTTTGGAATTTGAGTTCAGCCTGCTAAAGTAAAAATCAATATTTTTGAGAACATAATTGAATCCAGAGTTTCACAATGTTGAGAATACAACTCAAGTTATTAAATGCACAAAGAACAGGTAAGATGACTGTATACAAAGAAAAAAACAATCAATATAGATTGACACATAGATGTCAAAAATGTTGGAATTAGTAGAAAAGAATTTTAAATAAGTAAACAATAACCATTATAATGAAGTATTTCAAAACATTCTGGTAATGAGTGAACGAAATAGCAGAGAAATAGAAAATATAAAGATAAGTGAAAATTACAGATATAAAATATATATCAAATTAAAAAATATATCATTAGAGAGTAACAACTAATGGATTTGAGAAAAAATAGAGTCAGTGGACTTGAAGACAAATCAAGCAAAAATTATCCAATTTGAAGAAAGTAGAGAAAAAAGATTGAGAACAATTGAACAGAACCTCAGCAGTTTGTACATTAGCAAAGTCATAACATTCATGTACTGGAGTCCCAAAAATAAAGAAGAGAGGAAATGAGGAAGAAAATATTTAAACAGTGGCAAACATCTTCCAAAATATTGTGGAAGACATAAATTTATGGTTTCAAGAACCTCACCAAGTCCCAAGCTGGATAAATATAAAGAATATTATTCACAAGGCATATCAAATAGCTGAAACTTCAAAACGACAAGAAAATCTTAAAAGTAATCCCCAAAAGACATGCTACCTGCAAATAAAAACAATACAAATGACCATTTCTCATCATGAAAATACACAGTCCAGAAGAAACTGGAACAAATGCTTAAGGTGCTAAAAGAAAAACTGAACCCAGAATTATAAAATAGTAAATACATCCTTCAGGAATTAAGAAAAACTAAATGAGTAAATGAGTAAAAACTGAAAGTATTCACCTTCAGCAGACCAAAATTATAAGAAATTATGAAGGAAGTTCTACAAGAAAGGAAATCATACCAAAGTAAAATTCAGATCCTAGAAAAGAAAATCAAGAGCATCAGAAATGGAGTTTAACTGGTTAAACACACTTTTCTCTTGATAATAATAACATTTATGACTGATTAAAGCAAAATATAACATTGTAGTATGGAATTTATAGTGTGTGTGTTTATGTGTGTTCTAATATTTTAAAACAAAAACAAATTAGTCTATGGATCAAAGAAAAACTCAAGACAGAAATTTAAAATTATTTGAAATGAATTATAGAAGAGAATAAATTATGAAAAGTTGCTCAAGCAACACTTAAATCTTTATTTATTTTTTATTTTTTTAATGTTTTATTTATTTTTGAGACAGAAGAGATAGAGCATGAGTGGGGGAGGAGAGAGGGAGACACAGAATCTGAGCTGTCAGCACAGAGCCCAATGTGGGGCTTGAACATAGGAACTGTGAGATCATGATCTGAGCCAAAGTTGGATGCTTAACTGAGTCACCCAGGTGCCCCAAGCAACACTCTATATCTTTAAATGCCAGGGTGCCTGGGTGGCGCAGTCGGTTAAGCGTCCGACTTCAGCCAGGTCACGATCTTGAGGTCCGTGGGTTCGAGCCCTGTGTCAGGCTCTGGGCTGATGGCTCAGAGCCTGGAGCCTGTTTCCGATTCTGTGTCTCCCTCTCTCTCTGCCCCTCCCCCGTTCATGCTCTGTCTCTCTCTGTCCCAAAAATAAATAAACGTTGAAAAAAAAAAAGAATGGTGGAAATACTATTCTTTATAAATGCCAACTGAGGAAAGTAAAGGAGTAGAAGCCTAACATATACAGTTACAAGATATATAGATGTAGCGTATATGACAACTATATCAAAATGGAATGGGAGACAATGGGCCTAAAATGACCTTAAGGTTTTTACATTTTGAGTGGGATGATATATTTAACTGTGAGTGTGAAAAGTTAAAAATGTATACTCTATACCTTGGACAAACCATTAAAAATACTGCAAAAAAGTAGAATTGTAAAGCCGTTAGATATGTTAAATTTAATTTTCTTTAATTTTTGGGGTGCCTGGGTGGCTCCGTCGGTTAAGGGTCGAACTTCAGCTCAGGTCATGATCTCACAGTTTGTGAGTTCAAGCCCCGCATCAGGCTCTGTGCTGACAGCTCAGAGCCTGGAGCTTGCTTCGGATTCTGTGTCTCCCTGTCTCTCTGACCCTCCCCCATTCACACTCTGTCTCTGTCTCTCTCTTAAGAATAAATAAATAAATAAATAAATAAATAAATAAATAAATAAATTTTTAAGTTTATTTATTTATTTTGATAGAGACAGAGGGTGGAGGAAGGGCAGAGAGAGAATCCCAAGCAGGTGCTGCAGTGTCAGCACAGAGCCCAACGAGGAGCTTGAACTAAAATCTATGAGATCACCACCTGAGCCAAAACCAAGAGTCGAATGCTTAACCAACAGAGCCACCCAGAAGCCCCAAATTTAAATTATTTTTAAAAATCATTTAATCTAAAAGAAATCTAGAAACAAAAAGGAGAAACAGTGACAATAAAAAAAGCTGGGGAAAATGGAAAACAAGTAGTAAAATGGCAAAAGCCAAATACACAAATAATTTCATTAAATACAAATGAACTAAGGATTCCAAAGAAAATATAGACAGCTGTTAAGAATATACAAAAAAAGTAAGATATAATTACAGAAGATTTGCAAGAGGCACATTTTAAATGTAAAAATACAGATAGGGTGAAAGTAAAAGAAGGAATACGTATGTACCATGTAAACCATGTAATAAGACTAGAGTTGCATAAAATTAGATAAAGTATACTTCAAGGCAAGGAATATTTTCAGAGAAAAAAAGGAACATTTCATAATGATAAAAGAGTGAATACAGAAGAATGGCATAAAAATCATAAACAATATATGTATCTAGACACAGAGCCTGAAAATACATAAAGAAAACATTGACAAAATTAAAAGGAGAAAAAAATAGATAAATTCACAATCATAGTTGCATAGCTTAATAATCCTTTCTCAGAAATTTAAAAAAGAAAACTAGAAAAATACATGACATGGAAGAGATGAACACAATCACTCACTTTGACCTAGTTTACAATTATAAACACTATACTCAAAAGCTACAGAATACACATTCTTTTCAAGAGCACATGGAAAATTCACCAAGATAAATCATATACTGAGTCATAAAAACAGTCTCAAAAATTTCAAAATATTGAAATCCTGTAAAGAACATTCTTTGACTATATTGGAATTGATAGAAATCAATAACAATAACGTATCTAGACTAAAGGCCAAATATTTAGCAATAAAAAAATCCATGGATCAGAGGAAAACTCAAGAAAAAATTTTAAATACTCTGAATCAAGTGATATTAAAATAGAATAACAAATCTTAGGACATAGCTAAAGTAGATCAGAGAAAGCATTAATATAATATTAAAGTTGTTAAAGTTATTGAAGTATTTAATAAAATAAAAATATTACTATGATAATAAAGCTAACAAATAGCTATTATCTTGGGGTACGTGGGTGGCTCAATGGGTAAGCATCCGACTCTTGATCTTGGTTCAGGTCATGATCTCACGGTTCGTGAGTTCCAGTCCCATGTTAGGCTCTGTGCTCTCTGCCTCTGTCTCTGCCCCACCATACTTGTACTCTCTTTCTCTCAAAATAAACAAATAAACTTAAAAAAATTTAAAAATAGCAATTATCTTTAATGTAAAAACTAAATGTACACTTTTGTGTTTAATGTCAATGTTTTCTTTCCTTGCCTGCTTTTAATTTTCATTAATTATGAAGATACAAATCTTAAGTGTTCAGCATAGTGATACTAGAGGTAAGAGCAAAATTTTGTTAAAGTCAAATAAGCTCTCCTTACACATTCACAAATATGGCTGTGCACATTTTAAAAAATATTCTATGCAATGAACAGACACATTTATATACTCAGTCTTCTTTCAATGAAAAAAAGAACTAAATTAGAGAATCAGATTAGTGCTGTTGATTTGAATAATGGTTTAAACCTCAAATACATATGTTAGAAACCATTATATAGCCAACAAAAGTCATTGGAGTTTCTCCATTATTGTGTCTTTGTGATATGGGAAATATTTTGACAGCATTAGAAATATCTCATACTTCTGAGCAACAGAACAAATCAGAGCCATGTTTAATGTTTAATCCATGTGTGGATTACATACAGATTTCCAAAGCAAGGAGTTTTGTTTCCTATTAAAAAACTGAAAGATGTATGCATACATATTTTTTTATATTTAATATAGATAGATATAGATAAATATACAGGTTACATATATAAATTTTAGAATAAGCAGCTCCTTAGGTTTTAACAGGATGCCTAGAGGCCAGTAAAAGGAGAGTCAGGGTCAGCTATCAGGAAAAGTCAGATACCCATTCCAGCAACATTCCTAAAACAAAGCCACCAGAAGCTAGATGGAACCACACAGGCCCCAGACAAAGAAGGCCAGACCCTGACTAACTAAGGGAGAAAAGACACAAAACCCTACTCCCTAAAAAAATCCCCTCCCAAAATAAATAAACATTCCACCCCACTAGTTAACAATTGTTAATAAAAGATAGAAACCCCAAACCCAAGGGCACAGCTTTCCTTTGAGCTTGTTGGCTCTCACATCTTGAGAGTGTACTCTCATTTAAAAAAAAAATTTTTTTTAACGTTTATTTATTTTTTGAGACAGAGAGAGACAAAGCATGAACAGGGGAGGGTCAGAGAGAGGGAGACACAGAATCTGAAACAGGCTCCAGGCTCTGAGCTGTCAGCACAGAGCTCGACGCGGGGCTCGAACCCTCGGACCGCAAGATCATGACCTGAGCCAAAGTCGGCCGCTTAACCGACTGAGCCACCCAGGCGCCCCATCATTTAAAATAAACTCTTCACTTCCACTGCTCAATCACTGGTGTGTCTGAATTCTTTTTTGCAATGAGACTAAGACATCCTGGGGATAGGCTGGGTGGAGGCCTCAGGGTTTGGGTGTCTCCCCAGGTCACCCAGAAACATTAACAAATATATAAGCATTTTTTAAGCTTTAACACTTTTTTTTTTACTTTTTAAAATTCTTTCTGGCTTTCCATTATCTTGACGTGGTATGATGGAAATTATATAAATTCTATAAGTTGTATAGTTTATTTCTACAAGAATCACTTAAACCCCAGCAACCACATTTTATGATGTCTCCTATTGTGTAAAACACCTTGCCAGCCATTGGACTCACTACAACCAAAAGTATAGAGATTTATGCTTTAAAGGTGTTATGCATCTCCATACAGACACTTAGTATTTGATGAACAGGAAACGCTGAATACATGTTTGTTGAATGAAAAGTGCATAAATAATAGAACTTAGGGACAACTGTCTGAGTGTAGATGTAAAAGCTAAAAATGAAACTGAAAACCTGTACCTGAAGCTTTACTTATTTCTCTGAATAAATTTTCAAAGATATTTCTGTGAAAAAGGCAAGTAAGAAGAAACAAATTCGGGGCCTTTTGCCAAATAGAAGTTGTAGTCAGGAAATTAGTTAAGCATACAATTATGCCCTTGTCAAGTGTGTTAAACTACAAAGTTATAAAAATGAAGGCGAAAGTGACAATGGATATTTCTAAAGTTAGGAAGCCCGATACTGGGCAGGAAAACCACTGAGAGTAGAACATACAGTGGATATTCATTAAATAGAAAAATCATCCAATAGCTCTGTATTTTATTCAGAATAAATGCCAAAGTACTTAAACCTTCCACCTATAATCTCATGACCCATTTATTCCATTCCAGTAACAACTGGCATCCTTGCTCTTCCTAGAAATGCTAGGCCTGGTCCTACTTTAGGACTTTTGTACCTGCTACATCCAGACTCTGCCTTTTGCCTGCTGGACTAGTCAGATATTAGCAAGCTCCCTCTTTCAAAGCTATTCTCAAATAGTATTTTCTCAGTGAGGCTCACCCAGACCATCCTATTAAAAACATGCACCAGACCTCTTCAAAATCAATGATATTTCCAAATCCTCTTGTACTACTCTGATTTTTTTTCTATAGAACTTCATACATTCTAACATATTTTATAATTTTTATTTACATATTTTAATTACTATTTACTGCTTGTCTTGAATCGTAGAATATAAACACAAGGGCAGGGAGTCTCATCTTGTTCACTGGTATATACTTAGTTTCTTCCATATTTAGGTGCTCAATAAATTTATAAATAAAGGGAATGTATTTTACAAATTGAATTATTTACTAATAATCTAAATGTACTTAAAATTTTTTAGCCAAACATCTGGCATATCTTTTGCCTACAATTCACCAAGGCATATCCTCCCAAATATGAATCCAAGGACTAAGTTAATAGTTGACATTTTGCAATTTTCCTTAGCTCACTTTCTAACTCTGCCAGTAAGACATTGTTCCTCTTTGTGCTCAGTGCGATAAAAGACTAACAGTATCTACACACTGCTATATATAACATTTTTTTAATTAAAAAAGGAAATTGAACAGTCATGCTTGGTGTTGGAAATAAGGTGTTCCTAGGCTGATGCTGCTCCCAATTTCCATTGGCTACCCTTTCATGGTCAATATTCTAAAAAGTGTTTCACAGTAGGTCCAACCACCCTAGGTTCATTATCAATACTTAAAGTGTTCTCAATTCTTCAAATGGTTCTCATGAAGTATACCCAAATAGACTAAGATGGTTCATTCTGCCATTTATTGAAAGCTGTTTACTTAGCGCCTTCTATGTGTCACACATGGTGCTAGGGGATGGAGTCTCAGGAACTAGTGAATAATTTAAAAATGTGCACATTTGCTTTCATCTTTCTTGTCATCTAACATAATGGAAATAATTTCAAAGTGGTTGATATTAACATTAAATATAGTGAGTACCCTAATCTATACAGCAAACATAGACATGTCTAGACATATAATATATATGTAAATGCACATCACAATTCCAAATTTTATAAACTAAACTGATACAAATAATGGTACATTAATAATGCTGTGATACCACATTACAGAAAGAGCCCAAATGTCCACTGACTGATGCCTGGATAGAGAAGATACGATATATACATATACATATACATATAGGTATATATGTATATGTATATGTATATATGTGTATATGTATATGTATATGTATATGTATATGTATATGTATATATGTAGTAGAATATTATTCAGCCATCAAAAATAATGAAATCTTGCCATTTGCAACAACATGGATAGAACTAGAGTGTATTATGCTAAATGAAATAAGTGCATCAGAGAAAGACAAATACCATATGATTTCACTCATCTGTGGTATTTAAGAAACAAATGAGTGAAAGAACATAGGGGAAGGGAAGGAAAAATAAAATAAGATAAAAACAGAGAGGGAGGCAAACCATAAAAGACGATTAACTATAGAGAACAAACCTCCTGAAGGGGAGGTGGGATGGGCTGAATGGTAATGACATTAAGGAGAGCGCTTGTGATGAGCACTGGGTGTTATATGTAAGTGATGAATCAGTAAATTGTACTCCTGAAACCAATACTACACTATAGGTTAACTAACTTAAATTAAAAAAAAAACTTGAACAAAAAATAAAAATAAGAAAATTAAGAAAAGAAAAGAAAGGAATGCTATGATAGGTACTACATATATCTCATAGTTTTTTTTTTATTATTGGTATTATTTAAAGTATTTTCTTGAGTTTAAAAAAAACATTGTATGCCTGAGAGGGATGTATTTTTGAAAAGCAAATGTCTACATATACAGTTCTTAACTACATTTGCTGATGGGTTCAATATATTCTCATTATATCTCACCTCTGGTAGAATGGATTAACAGCCTTTAAAAATAATATCATGTTGCAGATTAACTTTATGATTACTTTGTTCAATTGTATCATATTATACTGTGACATTATATTAATGTTAATATATCCACGGGGTGCCTGGGTGGCGCAGTCGGTTAAGCGTCCGACTTCAACCAGGTCACGATCTCACGGTCCATGAGTTCGAGCCCTGCGTCAGGTTCTGGGCTGATGGCTCAGAGCCTGGAGCCTGTTTCCGATTCTGTGTCTCCCTCTCTCTCTGCCCCTCCCCCGTTCATGCTCTGTCTCTCTCTGTCCCAAAAATAAATAAACGTTAAAAAAAAGAGATAATAATATATCCAAAAGCTGTTGGGTAAATTGGTGTCACTCACTATTTGCAAATACTCTTATAACCAGATGAAAAAATTCAAGTAAAGAGAGTACTTGCAAAGGTCCTTCTACCAAGAGAAACTAGCTAAATAAGAATTAGTAGACAAAAATCAGTCTTTGAGAGATGAAATGAAATTGAATAAGGGGGTGAGATAAAAAGTGAAGAAATAGGGGCGCCTGGGTGGCGCAGTCGGTTAAGCGTCTGACTTCAGCCAGGTCACGATCTCGCGGTCCGTGAGTTCGAGCCCCGCGTCAGGCTCAGGGCTGATGGCTTAGAGCCTGGAGCCTGTTTCTGATTCTGTGTCTCCCTCTCTCTCTGCCCCTCCTCCGTTCATGCTCTGTCTCTCTCTGTCCCAAAAATAAATAAACGTTGAAAAAAAAAAGTGAAGAAATAATCATTGTACACATCCACTGCCTTTCAATTTAATAAATCACTTACATATAGCTTCTTCACAGCAAAAGAAACCCATCAACAAAGTACAACTATAACCTATAAGATGGGAAAAGTATTTTCAAACTATATATCTGATAAAGAGTTAATATCCAAAATATATAAAGAACACCTACAACTCAATTGCCAAACCAACAATTAAAAAAAAAAGTGGGCAAAGAAACTAAATGGACATTTGTCATGAAACAGGTACATGAAAAGGTGCTCAATATCACTAATCATTAGAGAAATGAAAATTAAAACCACAATTAGATATCACCTCATTTGTTAGAAAGGCCATCATCAAAACGATAAGAAATAAACACAGGCATGGATGTGGAGAAAAGGAAACTCATGTGCACTAGTCATGGGATTGTAAAATGGTACAGACACTATAGGAAATAGTGTGGAAGGATACTGAAAAAATTAAAAATAGAACTACCATATCATCCAGCAATTGCACTTCTGGGAATAATCTAAAGGAAACAAAAACACTAACTCAAAAGGATATCTGCACCCCTATATTCATAGCAGCATTATTTACAGTAGCAAGACATGAAAACAACCTGTGTCCATCAATACATTAAAGGATAAAGAAATTGTACTGTATATAGAGAGAAATAGGTAGATACACACACACACACAGACACACATACACATACACACACACACACGCACACACTGGAATATCATTCAGCCATAATAAAACAAAGAAATCCTCGCACTTGCAGCAACATGGTTCAGTCTTGAAGGTATTATGCTAATGAAATAAGTCAGACAGGCAAAGACAAATAACTATATTATCACACTAACATGTGGAATAGTTTTTAAAGATCAGAAAAATAGATCAGAAGTGGAGTACTGGGAGAGTGGGAATTGGAGGAAGATGATAAAAAGGATCATACTTCCAGTTACAAGGTAAGTAAGTAGTAGATATGTAATGTACATGATGACTATAGCTAACACTGCTATACGATATGTAGGAAAATTAAGAGAGCAAATCCTAAGAATTGTCATCACAAGGAGAATTACTTTTTCTTTTCTTCTTTCCTTTCTTTTTATTGTCACTATATGACAAGATGAATGTTAGCTGAACCTACTGTAGTGATCATTTCACAATATATGTAAAAGAAACTTATACAATGATGTATGCCATTTGTTCCTCAATAAAACTGTGCACACACACACACACACACAAAATCACATCAATTGACTGAAAACCTGATCCTAAACCAAAACACTCAAACTAAGATGCTCAAAGCGCAACTAGTAAGACAAAGTAACATCCTGAATTATGCAGAGATTTATTTGTGCATGAGGGATTTTACAGCATGCACACCTTTTTTACCAATAATGTTTTCAAAACTTACTAAGTAGTATGTAGAAAATAAGTTCTAACAATAGCTCATTTTCTTTCTATATTAATCACATAGATTAATGCATATGCAATATCTGCTTCTTTATCCTGGTTAAATATTACATCCTTTTATTCCCACAAGTGATGTAAATGGTGCATTTTTCTGATTTTTTTTCATTTATTTTGCACTGAACAAAAAGGCATAGGGCTACATTTTCTTTTTGAGGTAATTAATAGAAATAGATTAACTTTCTATGTTAAATAGAATTAAACATACATATTTTTTCTGGGTGAAACAGCCAAGTTCTACTCTCTGGGCCAACATAACATTAATTTAGCACCTATTATAAGCCAAGTACTGCACGGGCTACTTTACAAATTCATCTTCGCTTAATCCCTTCATGTTTAAGGTGAGTTATTATCCCTATTTTACAGTAGAAGAAACAATCAGAAAGGTTAATTATCTTGCCCAAATGAATTCAGGTCTATAAAACTCAAAAGGCCAAGCTATTAACATTATATTATATCTCAATATTCTATCATTGGGTGTTGCAGATGCTGTAGGTGCTCCCTCTAAATCCCCATATCTGGCTGCTACCACCATCTCTAGCTACTGCTTATAGCTCACACTGGAACTCTTCCCTGAAGAATTGCCCCTGACATGCGTAAACCACCTTGCCACCAGCCCCTTTGCTCTTGGACAGAAATGTCTCATTAGTGCAGATTATGTTTTAGAACTCCCTGTGGAACCAGGCTGAACTGTACTTGAAATCATATCATTGCCTAGCTTCTTCCTGCATCCTGGCCTTCTTCCCTCACTCCCTTACAGGTTTTTCCTGAGAACCTTGGCACATACAGAAATTGCTTTCTCAAGCTTTGCCACTAGGAAACCTGGCCTCAGACTATTGGCGCCAGGAGTGTACAGGGAGTAGACTCTATGGATCGTGTTTTAAAATTGGATTTCTTTTGGCCAAATAGCAATGTGGACCCAGTCACTGATCATAGGTGAAATTTGATAGTCCCTAGCAAGACAAAGCAGAACATTTTCTGAGACTTTCACCTGTGGTGATCTAGAAAAAAAATGTAGGTTACAGATGCACTAGCTTATTTAATATCTTTGGCATTTGAGAGGTATGGGGAAAAAGTAACTCTAAAATTAGTGCACAATTGAGTGGGTATTGCTGTGAAAGCTACCAATTCCATGGAGAAATATAACAGGATCCAATCAGTTAAGGAATAATTTAAAGCAAAGTCTTGGAGTCAGAGGACCTCCTTGGCAGGGTTTAAAGAGACTGTCATCTACTACAGTTGGAAAGCTAATTAAGCTGAAGACTAGGCCTATGACTTAATTGTAAAAGTAACAGCATTAGAGAAAGCTGAATTCTCAGCCTAGGCAATGCTCACAGGCCAAAGTCAGGAAAGGACTGGGACCTTGAAATCTGAGATGTGGATACCTGTGTAGATACAGTTGAGAAACTTGCACCCTAGTTGAGCTACCAGAAATACTCCCACTTCCCCCCCAAAACAGCTTCTCTTTGCTTAAAGACTTATTATAAAGAGATCTCAAAGCAAATGGCTTGTAGGACAACAGTTACCATCTTTAGTGTTTCCCACCTCTCCTTCTGTCTATCAGACCAATCATGAGGGTCAAATCTCCTAAGGGGCATAAAGAGCCTAACAGGGGATATACTGTTTAGCCAGCTATGGAAGTGATTTTATGACAAAGGAGTAATAGGATCTAACTGGTTTTGCAGTAGGAAGTAGATGCATAATCTGGGAATAGATCCTGAGAGCACTGAATACAATGTGAAACTAGATAGGGGAAATCCTGTCAAAAATAGGGCATTCTCCCATGATTCTGAATTAAATTCCCTAGCAATAACCCTTAGAGAACATTCTAACACACTACTAGAAGCTCAGAAAAGGCAATGGCACACATTAAATACAGACAAGATTTCAGAACTATGGAAGAAAGAATCAAAAGGCTCAGAGAAATAAGCATCCTAGAGTATACCCATTACATAAGCCTAAAATACCCTCCACCTGATAGTGTTCTCCCGGAGTAGACATTCTGTTTACCAAAGCAATGAGGAATGCCTCTGTGAGGGAGGCACCCACATTTTTAAAAATTCTGTAGAATAAACTTAAAGAACTAGCCTCCATGATATTCATGGGGATAATGGCCTCCAGAATATCAGAGGACACATGGAAGTACTTAATTGGCAGAGGCAAAGGTGAGAGTGATTACGGCAATAGGCAAAAAGTCTTAAGGACAGCTAGGGGTGAATCTGACTCACAGGGATCAATGACGATGGTTCATAAAATACATCCTAAAGTAAGGATAGGTAAACAGTCACCAAGAGTACTGCTTACTATATAATCAAGCTTTCCTGGGGGCCTGTGGCGGCAGGGCACATTGGCTGAAAATATCGCCTTCCCTGTTTCCTCCTTGAGCCCTGGAGTCGCCGCAGCTGCGGGACTTCTGCTCGCCTCTGGCGCGCTGCTGCCAGGGAGGCGATCCCGTTAAGGGTGCCAAGGGCTCAGCTCTGCTCACATGGATGGGACAGAGACTTAACAGCAGAGGCCAGAGGAGCTGGCTCTGCCACACACCTTCAGCCCTGGAAGACTCTCTGGAGCCTCAGAAGATGGACCTCCGAGTGTGTCTGAGAGTCACAGGGTGGTCCCTGAACCACTGGGATCTGAGTTCAGCAGGGGGACTGCCATGTCCCTTGGCCTTCTGGTGATGGTGCCCTTCCTGTTTGCAGGACTGGGACTGTCCATGGCTGGTGTGCTTTTGAACTATTTCCAGTGTTCTGGACCCAAACTCGCAATGTCCTGGCACAAATTCCCTGACTTCGCGCCCCTGGGAAGATGCCTGTGGTTGTGTGGGATCAGGCATGGCAGCCAGATTTGGATGAGGAAATGGAGCTGGGCTGTCCCTTGTGAGCCAAGAAATGACCACGGTGGGAAGGAACGCACTGGCTCTCGGTGAACCTGTAAAGGAGGTGGCGTGTGTCACGTGATGACCTTATCCCCCAAATCCGCCCCCTGGCTGAGCTGGAGTAATCCACCAGGTAAGATGCTGGACCACAAGGGAAAAAAAAAAAAAAGACTACAATTTTGTGTTTTAATTAAAATGCAGCCCTAAGCCACGAACACAAGCTGACCTATTTCATTTTCATTTCTTACTGTCCCTCAAGTTTCCAGGCCATGTGTTCTCTCTAAATCCGGGAATATAAAGGACTGCCTTTTCCTGCCACGGACTGCCCCGCTGACCTCGCTGCACCAGCATTCTTCTCAAAGCTAGAACAAACAGACCTAAAATTTGTATGGAACTACAAAAGACCCCGAATAGCCAAAGTAAAATTGAAGAAGAAAACCAAAACGGGAGGCATCACAATCCCAGACTTTAGCCTCTACTACAAAGCTGTAATCATCAAGACAGCATGGTATTGACACAAAAACAGACACATTCACCAGTGGAATAGAATAGAGACCGCAGAATTGGACCCACAAATGTATGGCCAATTAACCTTTGACAAAGCAGGAAACAGTATCCAGTGGAAAAAAGACAGTCTCTTTAATAAATGGTACTGGGAGAACTCGACAGCAACATGCAGAGGAATGAAACTAGACCACTTTCTTATACCATACACAAAAATAAACTCAAAATGGATGAAGGACCTGAATGTGAGACAGGAAATCATCAAAACCCTAGAGGAGAAAGCAGGAAAAACCCTCTCTGACCTCAGCTGCAGCAATTTCTTACTCGACACATCTTCAAAGGCAAGGGAATTAAAAGCAAAAATGAGCCATGAGGACCTCATCAAGAAAAAAACTTCTGCACTACAAAGGAAACAATCAATAAAACTAAAAGGCAACTGATGGAATGGGAAAATATATTTGCAAATGACATAGCGGATAAAGGGCTAGTATACAAAATATATAAAGAACTCAACTCCACACCCGAGAAACAAATAATCCAGTGAAGAAATGGGCAGAAGACATGAATAGACACTTTTCCGAAGAAGACATCCAGATGGCCAACAGACACATGAAAAGATGCTCATCACTCCTCATGAGGGAAATGCAAATCAAAACCACACTGAGATACCACCTCACGACAGTCAGAGTGGCTAAAATGAACAAATCAGGAGACTATAGATGCTGCAGAGGATGTGGAAAAACAGGAACCTTCTTGCACTGTTGGTGGGAATGCAAACTGATGCAACCGCTCTGGAAAACAGTGTGGAGAGCCCTCAAAAAATTAAAAATACATCTACCCTATGACCCAATAATAGCACTGCTAGGAATTTACCCAAGGGATACAGGAGTGCTGATGCATAGGGGCACACGTACCCCAATGTTTATAGCAACACTTTCAGCAATAGCCAAATTATGGAAAGAGCCTACATGTCCATTAACTGACAAATGGATGAAGAAGATGCGGTTTACATATACAATGGAATACTACTTGGCAATGAGAAAGAATGAAATCTGGCCATTTTCAGCAACGTGGATGAAACTGGAGGGTATTATGCTAAGCGAAATAAGCCAAGGAGAGAAAGGCAAATACCATATATTTTCACTCATATGTGGACCTTGAGAAACTTAACAGAAGACCATGGTGGAGGAGAAGTGGGAAAAAAAGTTACAGAGAGGGAGGGAGGCAAACCATAAGAGACTCTTAAGGACTGAGAACAAACTAAGCGTAGATGGGGGGGTGGGGGAGAGGGGAAAGTGGGTGATAGTCAGGGAGAAGGGCACTTGTTGGGATGACCACTGGTTGTTGTATGGAAACCAATTTGACAATAAATCACATTTTTTAAAAAAGAAATCAAGAATAGATGAACAGAAGGCTAATCAGCCTCCCCAGTATGAAATCAGTTCCTTGCCCACCTCTCAAACCTCAACCAATTCTCAAAGACTGCACTGGCTGAAAAAGAGGCCAAATCTGTTTGAGGAATGACTTGGCAATACCTTGGCAAGTGTGTACAGGAGTGATCTCCCACAGTCCACAATCAAAGAGGCCTTATAACCATGTAAGCATAGCCTAGAGGAAGGAGAATACCCATGTTTTGTAAGGTCTGTTGGATACAGGAGTTGAGCTGATCATGATATTATGGGATCGGATAATAAGTGGAGTCCTGGCCAAGGTTTAGCTCATAGATTTTCACTGGGTCCATGGACTCACTTGGTGGTCATCTCCCCAGTCCCTGAATATATAGTTAAAATGGACATATTTAACAGCTATCAGAACCTTCACATTGATTCACTGGCAAGTGGTATAAGGATTATTGCTGTAAGAAAAGCCAGGTAGATGTCTCTGAAATAGACCAAGTTAGCAAATAAAAAAATAACAAATCCTGGGGATAACTGCAGATATTATTAGTTTTACTCTCTGAGAAGCAGGGGTATTGGTCTTTGCCAAACCTCAATTTATTTCATCAGTATGTCCCAAGCAAAACAAAAATAAAAGATAAAATAGATAGATCATAGCAAATGAGAGTGGACCACTGAAAACTCAGCCATGTGGTAGCCCTAGTATAGCTAGCATACCAGATGTATCTGTACTAAAATGTCTTCACATTGTCCTGGCATGAGCTGTGAAGCTACTGGTCCAGAAAATGCATCCTCTTCCATATCCACGAGGAAAATCAGAATCAGTTTCCGTTCACATGTGATAGAAAACATATGCATTTGTTGTTTTCCCTCAGGGGTAAATTTAACCTTTTGTCACAGGATAGTCCAAAGGAACCTGAATCATCTGGATACTCCACATAATACTAGATAGGCCATTGTATTGATGATATGATGTGAATTGTACTTGATGAGTGGTAAGGGACACGTACTTTGAATTTTTTTTTTTTCAACGTTTATTTATTTTTGGGACAGAGAGAGACAGAGCATGAACGGGGGAGGGGCAGAGAGAAAGGGAGACACAGAATCGGAAACAGGCTCCAGGCTCTGAGCCATCAGCCCAGAGCCTGACCCGGGGCTCGAACTCACGGATTCTGAGATCGTGACCTGGCTGAAGTCGGACGCTTAACCGACTGCGCCACCCAGGCGCCCCGGGACACGTACTTTGGATGATCTAGTCAGATATATGCTCCAGGAGACAGGAGATACCTGCTATATCAATAGAAGTTTCAGGAGTTCACTGGTCTGGGGCATGCTCTGATGTGAAGGACAAGTTATTACACCTTGTGTCAGGAAGAAGCATTTGGTAGATCTCTTCAGATATTGGAGACAGCATATGACATACTTGGGATAATTGTGTTGATCTTTTTTTTAGGTGTTACAGAAGGTCACTTTTGAGTGTGGCACAAGGTAAGAAAGGGTATAAGGTCCAGGACACCACTTAGGTCATATACCAGCACATTCCATGTATACAAGTAATAGATTAAAATTCTGTGTGGAATCTCCAGAAAGCCTCAACAGGACACTCACAGGACAGAACCTAGTATCATAAAACAAGCACAAGCCTACAACAGGGAACTATGAACATTTTGAAAACACTGTTACTGTACCACTGCCTCATTCATGGGTGGCCCTGAAGTAAGTGGTGAAGGGAAACCCTCCCAATGCACAGAGCTTCAAACAGTGTCAGACCATCCATTCTGTGTGGAGGGAAAAGTAGTCCAAGATATGAATATAAATAGATTTATTAACAGTAGTAAATGACTTGGCTTTTCAGCCAGATGGCTAGTGGAAGCAAAATTAGAAACATGGACAAGGAAGTCTGAGGAAGAGGCATATTGTAAACAAACTGCAGGACAGTAATATTTTTGCTCTCTTCCATTACTCCTTATCTTTGAGGCTATGTAGCTCAAGATTCTATATAGAACAAACTCTTATATTTTCTACCTAACTCAGTAGCACTAACACACTTTAGATTTATAGGAGTTGAATTATGATAAATATTTTTATTACATATGAGTGAAAAAATTACAGTTCTCCTATTTCTTTTCTTTCCCCATGGTACTATTTCTTAATAATAGTGTGCCAAAGCTTCCTCATACAAAAGTATTATCCCTAAATCTCTGCACAGATGCTGATGTCCAAGGTCAACAAAAGGGGCCCTCTGTTACTGCATGCTCATTTGAACTGCCCTTTAGGGTCCCTGAGAAATAGTCACAGGGATTGAAATTACCACTGCCTATTGCTAGATACACTTAGGATTTAATAACAGCCTTTATTTATTTTCCCCTCAAGAAGAAACACTATCAAATAATTTATAAGAAGTGAATTGTCATAAATTTCATCTTAACCTCTTTGCCATCTTCATATATTCCAAATTTCACTATAATTAAATCTAGTTTTGATTTTGTGTTTGATAAGCTGAATACATTAACTTTCTTAGTTGAAAAACAACATGTAAGCAGAATAAAGTGGGGGTTAATTAAAATAACATTTTGCCAGTTGTATAAAGAACTTTTATCAAATCTTTTTTTTTCCCTTATGAAGGCCTACATTCTGTTCCTATAGAGACCATTAAGAGTGGTTTGTCTATAACATAGACCAAGAGGTTAAAGGAACTAAAATCTAAGAACAGTTTTTCCTTGTAAACCAAAGCAAGCTACACAATATCCTCATAAAAGCAAAAAAAAATGTCATTATAGGAATAGATTAGAGGTAAAGAAAAGGCAAGTAGTCTTATATGGAGACATTACCAAATTCTAATATATAAAATGGGTTAAGAAAATAGAAACGATCCCAAACACCAAATTAAGACTGCTTTAATATGCACACCATCAAGACTCTTAACCTTTTCCTGCCCTACATTCCCCCAAACTCCATTAATTCATGGATTTTAAATTTTAGGTAGCAAGTTACCTAGCGTGTTGGTTCTTAAAAGATGTGTATCAGGGGCGCCTGGGTGGCGCAGTCGGTTAAGTGTCCGACTTCAGCCAGGTCACGATCTCGCGGTCCGGGAGTTCGAGCCCCGCGTCAGGCTCTGGGCTGATGGCTCAGAGCCTGGAGCCTGTTTCCGATTCTGTGTCTCCCTCTCTCTCTGCCCCTCCCCCGTTCATGCTCTGTCTCTCTCTGTCCCAAAAATAAATAAACGTTGAAAAAAAAAAAAGATGTGTATCAGAATCACCTGTGAAGCTTTTAAACAAGGCACAAACACCAACAATCATAATCCAGACCTACTAATTTATAATCTCCCAGATTGGACCTAGTCATTTGTGTACTTTAAATGCCCTGCAAGAATCCTTTTACAATGTATATGTGTACCAAATCATCACATTGTACACTTTACATATATTACAATTTTTATTTCTCAATTATACCTCAGTAAAGCTGGGGGAAAAAGCCTCACAAGTGATTCTGTTACATACCCCCACTACTTGAACAAATATAGTGTTGCATACATGAACCTTACCTCAAAGCCTTATTTTTTACAGAATGAAAAATATTTTAACTAATATCTTGTTTGAAATCATAGTATTAAGATTTTACTTTAGGCATATTGAATATGCTTAAAGAACTAGCTTGAAGACTAGTCAGGGAGCTTAACAACCACAAATATAACTTTTGTGGGAAAGTATGATTATAATGTTAATTTACCCACAAACTGTTAGTAGACAGCTATGGGGAACTACCTATACTCAAGATTATTATGTCATTAATGGAGATAGAATTCTCTGTCAATTAAAAATCTATTTATTATTACTATGTAGTTTGGTAATTATTATGACATGGTTTCAAAATGAAACAAATAATAGGGGGATAAGTCATTATGTTATTTGAAGAGATACACATGTAGACAAAAAGTGAATTGATAACAGAGATATTAAGAAAATTCAAATTGATCAGGTCCTGTGGGTATGTTGCAGAGTACAGGATGAAATAAGCTGTTCCTAGGCAAGAGAAGTTTGGGTCTTCCCAGAGGAGCTACTCCAAGTCTAGACTAGTTCCTTTGGTAACACACTCCAGTAAGGCCAACACCATGGTGTTGAAAGACAATAAAAAGGAAGTACCCTAACAAAATAAATTCTTAAGATACATTCATCAAATATTTATTGTATATTTGCCAAGTATTAAATTAGGTGATAGGGATAATAAGCATATGCAATATCATCATGATTTCTACCTTCCTAGAGCTTAAACTCTTACAGATAAAACAAAATAATTTCACAATAGACTAAATAGTGCTATTAAGAACAAACAACTGGGATGACAACATAAGAAATATTGGACATGGGAAATTATAACTTTAGAGGAATGGTTGGAAATGGACTTGCTAAAGATGTAACAGTTAAACTGAGATGGAAAGGAAGAACATGATGGCCAACGACGCCAGGCTGGATGGTATCCTGCGTTGTGAATGTGCTTCCTGTATTCAAGAAATGAATAAATATTAATGTTGCTAGACCCAATGGAATGTGGCAGGAAATGATGGGAGAGGTGGCAGCAGAGAGGTAACATACCTTCTTGTAGGCCATTGGCTAGGAGATTTACTCTAAGTACAATCAGATATCCAGACATGGGGGATACAACTAAAAGTTTAGTTTTGTACACATTACTTTTGAGATGTCAGTGAAAAGTAAAATAAGTACAGAAAAACAGAAGCATTCCAGAAGGAGATACTGAAGGACAACTATCTTCAGAGTATGGGAATAGGATAAGATGTAACAATGAAAACCAGCAAAACTTCCAGTGATATTAGAAAAAAAATAGGTAAGCATGGTTTCCATTCCTGTCATGGTGGCTGGAAGACAGAAAGGGAGGAATGGAAAGAAGGTAAAGAAAGAAGTGTGAAATCTTAATAAAAATGTTGCAAAGTTCAAGATAGCTCTTAAATATAAAAATATTAATAGTTGTTATTTGATTATAACTGAAATATATTTTCTACAAAAACATCTGTTTCTCTCAAATGATAGCAGTGACTCACATTCAACTCTAATGTAGAATGTGATAAGAGAAGATCAAAGGAAGAATTACTGCCATTATAACTGATTTTTTTGGATGATGAGTTGTCAAGAGATAGCTCTATCAAAGATATACTCTGCCTCTGGTACAAATTGGTAGATTAAATTATGTAACTATATGACAAAGTAAAGAAATTCCCCAACGATAAAATCACATGTACACTGGCAATGACTCTTCTGCTGTGATGATACTAGCAACTCATCTGAGGGTCAGGAAAGAAAGGGAAGCAAACTGGGCCTTAGGTTTAGAGCTGGCCCAAAAATATCTGACCAGAAATTTCATCTGCAACGTCCAATCAAATCCAAAAAAAAGGACTCTGCCTCAATGTGGAATCTACAGGATGAAGGCACAGCAGCCATACTTGTGTCAGTGACCATGCTTTTCCTGGGAGAAAGACTCTCTAGATTGAAATAGGTCATGTCCTTTCGAGGACTGAACAAAACATAAAGGTCCTGGTGAAAAGGTTTGTCCTCCGGGATATGGAAGGAAGTACAAAGAGCAAAGTTCGGACAAAATTATGAAGTAATCTCAGGTCTGTGGCATCCCTGGCTCCTAATAGCATATATCCAAATCAGTTTATGTGTTATGTATTTTGTTTATTTATTTTTAAATTTTTTTAACGTTTATTTACTTTTGAGACAGAGACAGAGCATGAACGGGGGAGGGTCAGAGAGAGGGAGACACAGAATCCGAGACAGGCTCCAGGCTCTGAGCTGTCAGCACAGAGCCCGACGCAGGGCTCGAACTCACGGACCGCGAGATCATGACCTGAGCCAAAGTCAGATGCTCAACCGACTGAGCCACCCAGGCGCCCATGTGTTATGTATTTTAAACCCAGTTAAGATGCAAGCCTGAATTCATGATTCTTTTACTAACATCAATATTAATTTTAAGATAAATTTAACATGAATATTTGGGATATTCATCTATTGTCGAAAAATATGTGTGCTTTTAAAAAAGTTTTTCAGTTACTTTCACCATTTTTGAAGATAATAATGTTATCCTAAGCTAATAAATACTTCACAAGTTTTATTTGGCCAAAATTGTGTGTATTTGCCTTTAAATTTAAAAATAATCATTTAATTATAATTTAAATAAACCTTTATCCCCTAAATATTAAATCTCACTAATATTTGTCAAGCAATTTTTGTGGGGATTAACACACAAATAAATTTCTAACCCATGGAAAGTTATAACAGTTGATATCTGATGTGACTTTTTAAAAAAAAGTATCTGAAAAAGATTGTTTCTAAGACATTCTATTGCATAATGAAAATTATTTCAATCTTTAAAATCCAATAAAATCTTAATTCACTGCTGTACCTCAAAGGACAAAATAAAGCCAAGCGTAAAAAAATTCCATACAATGGAATTAAAATTATGCATTCACCCTTTAAATTTTTTTAGGACATAAAATTACAGAATTTTTAGTATACTTTCCATAACAATTTATATTTCATGAATCAAGCATACAGTATTAGATTTTTAAATTTCCCCTGGGAAAAAATGGTTCACTTCATGGCCAGTAGTAGCATTTGTATCAATAACAACATAAATAAAAAGCATGCCAATATATATAAAGGACATATTAGACTAACAGTAATTCGTTTGAGTTCTTATTATGGACCAGATATTCAGGTTAGGAGGTGGGCTTGTTTCTTACTCAGTCCACACTAACACTTTTGTACCATCATTCCTCCATTTTCCTGTAAAAGTGCCTTTTCTTTGGAAACTGGACATAGATCTTTTTTCTATTTCTTTGGTCTCACCAACCAATTCATTATGCCTCCAGCTCAATCTCTGCATTTGACTCTGCACTCGCAGTTTTCTTCTCCATCCCAAGCCTTGCTAGCATTCTGGACATTTCTAATCCATGGAAGAAAGTCATCCAATACTCTATTTGCTCATATTTTTGACCTCTTCATTTCCAGTTGCCTTAATCCCCACTAATTCCAATAATCGTTCTTGAAACTTGCCATCATTAAAAAGTGCTTGAGTTCTGAAACATTAAACTCCTATACTCTGGTTTCAGACACCAACCTCCAAATATTTTGCCTAACTGCCAATAAACCTGCTTTATGATCTTGCTGAGACTTCCAGTCCTTAACAACATTTTTATATCCTTATTAGCTCTATTCTGTCTTTATCCCTCAACATAGTTGATTACCTTGTTCATTTTTTCACAAAGTCCATATCCCCCTTGCATCTTTTTTATTTGGTTACATGCCTGGGAAAATGCCAACAGGGATCAAGCAAACCATCACGATCTCCATAATCAACTGGTCCCAAAATATATCCCCACAATCTTTCTCACCTTCTAGTACTCATAGCAATTAGAGTACCTATTTAAAAATCTTCTCCATTGCTCTCAACTCTATTATCACAGCAATTCCCTCTCACTCTCAGGAGATGACATCACCTCTTTCCTAAAACCCTTACTGACTTCAGGGTTACCATACTTTCTTGGTATTCCTTTCACTTTCAGAGCCACTCTATCTAAATATTCCAGATCATATTCTTCTGATTCAGTTTCCTCATTTTTAAAATGAAATAAGCATGCATATCTTATGGCACTGCTGTAAAGATTAATGTGTTAGTACATATAAAGTACTTATCTAATAATGCATAGCCCACAAGAATTACTCAATGAATCAAGGTTTTTCAGTGGACCATTGATTTTCTTCTCTTTTCCATTCCCTTCCCTTCTCACTTTCCACAACTTTCCTTAGAGATCTCAACAACCCTGTGGCTAGCTGCAATGAAAATCTGTATGCTGATGATCACCAAATCTCTACTGTCAACCCAGATGTCTTGGCAGAACGATAAATCTACCTACCTAACCATTTCCAAAGCTAAACCATATGTTTCCAGCTTTGTTCTTTCTCATGCATTTTATCTATCTAGTAAAGCCAACTGCCTAAATCAAACTCCTGGACATATTCCTCAATTCCTCTGAATCCCTCTATTTGTCTATCATTTGTCAAGTCCTATTGCCTCCACATTCCAAATATTTTTCAAATGTATCAATTGTTTATATACTCACTAACTCTAGACTATGTCATGCCATCATCATTTCTTATTTGGGTTACAGCCACCTCCTAATGGGTATGGCTACCCATAACCCTGAACACAATAATTCTCTATGCATGTTATGACAAAAAGTTTTTCTAAGACACAAATGTAGTCAGTTCACTTCTCTGTTAAGACATACACACAAATTTCTACAAATTCCCACCATCCCATGTACCAGCATCATTACACATAAACTGCTTTCTCTTGTGTTACTGTAAGTAAACCATGTCTGCTCTTATATAAGGTCAGCTAGAACCCATGCCCATTCATCTGTGAAAGGACCTCAAAGTATCTTCTCCTATACCACAAGTTTTTCCTCACCAATCAATTATAATCTACCAGGATTAAAACAAAAACAACAACAACAACAACAGTTTTTGGATCCCACTGCCTTTCTAGCTACCTTGTTACAGCAAATTGCCTCCAAAAGTACTGTCTCAATGCCTGCCTCTTGTACTGTTATCTTAATATTTAATGCCATGTTAATAAAGAAAAGGTTCTATACAATTTTAATAGATGATTTTTTTAAAAATTAGTCTGCCTAATAGTCTAGCACATGCTCTACCTCCATGAAATTCAGTATATACTTTAAAAGAATGTTGATTCGGGGTGTCTGGGTGGTTCAGTCGGTTGAGCATATGACTTCAACTCAGGTCATGATCTCACTGTCCGTTGAGTTTGAGCCCCGTGTCGGCTCTGTGCTGATGGCTCAGAGCCTGGAGCCTGTTTCAGATTCTGTGTCTCCCTCTCTCTCTGCCCCTCCCCCACTCATGCTCTGTCTCTCTCTGTCAAAAATAAATAAATATTTTAAAAAGTTTAAATTAAATAAATAAATAAATAAATGTTGATTCTGCAATTGTTGTATCAGAAAATGAAGGTGGAAGATAGAACCATTCGTATAATCAGTATTGTTATTGAGAGTTTGTCAAGTTCTATAATTTCCTGAGATGTGTATAAAGCTACAATTATGATTATGATTATAGTTTTGTCTATTTCTCCCTTTTGTCAGTTTTTTCTTCCAGTATTTTCAAGTTATATAATTAGGTTCATTTATACTTATAATTGTATCTTCCTGCAATATTGATCCTTTTATATGTATGAACTGTCTTTTTTTCCTAGTAATACTACTTGTTTTTAATTCTAAAATTTTCCTTTGGTTCTTTTTCATACTTCATCTGGTGAGAATCCCCACCTGTCAGTTCATTATTATTTGGTTTTTCTTTTCGTTCTTGAACATATTAATATTAACTGCTTGAAAGTCCTTGTCTATTACTTCTAACATCTGGATCATCTTAGATTTTGTATTGACTGCTATTTTATCGAGTAACTTTTTCCTGCTACTTTTTGCCTAGTAATATTTTATTGTATGCTTGGCAGTGTGTTTTATGCATTATAGATATTCTGAATTTACTTTTCTTTGAAAGGTGCTGAGGTTTTGCTTTAGTAGGCAGTTAGATTGAAACTGAAAAATCTATCTTCTGCAGTAGGCAGGAGCTGAAGTATGTGCCATTTCTTTCTTCCAGCTGCTGATTTTACCAGAAGAACGGGAACCTTCTCTACATGTGTAGCTCAGTGGGAAGACAAAAGATTTTGGTAGAGTTTCACAATAGGTTTTAGTTATTGCATAGATTAAGGAAAGGCTCACTCCCCTCTGTAAGTTTTCCTCTTAAATTTTCCAACTACTCTGCCAACTCTGAACTCTGACTTCTGAAAACGTAAGACGTGAAGACTTCATCTTCTACTATCCCCATCCCCCACTGAGACTTTCCATCATGACACACAAAAAATTGCAAATTCAAAAATCTCATCTGATAGCATTTTCTTTTTTCAAAGATCACATTCCCTATAGTTTCTGCCTTTTGGGGTTGCTCTCCAGTTTCTTCAAATAGTTGTTTTCTTTTAAAATATCTTAAAATAGTTTGTCTAGATATTATTATTATTATCTACAGGTTGCTTAGTATGACAAAGATGCTCTAGTTTCACAAATCAGAAACCAACTCTACAGAAACTTAATTTTACTTGCATCATCAATAGTCCCACCTTGTTAGATCTAAAGGTCAATTCTCAGTCTTCAACTTACCCAAACTTTCAGTGGAATTTGACACTCCCTCCCTCCTGGGATCACTTTCCTCACTTGCCTTCTAGGCAAACACACTCCCCTGTTTCCCTCTTACTTAACTAGTCTCTTCTTCTTAAGTTAGTTTTCTAATTCTTCATCTTCTTCCAGAACTCTTAACATTAAAATATTCCATGAATCCAATTTGCGACTTCCATGTTGCTCTACAAGCATTTCTTTAGTGATGTCACCCATCAAGTGACTTTAAAAATGACCAAATTTATAGTTTTTCTCCCTAAATTCCAGAAAGATATCTTTAACTCACTGTTTATCATCTCCACTTGAAAATCGATTAGATATCTCAAATAGGATTATGTCAAAATTTAAACTCTTAATATTACATTACCCAAACATGTTTAAGCTGCATTTTTCAATATGTCATTAATAGTTATTTCAAACTTCCAGTTGCTTAGATAAAGATGCTGGGGTCTTCCTTGAATGTTCTATTTTCTCATACATTCAAACTGTTAGGAAATATTAAATGCTCAATGTCCCTCAAAAAATATCCAAGATAATGTCCACAACTTGCCCTTGAAGCTGGTCAAATCCACCCTGGTTATTATTGCTTATCTTGGCATTGCAACTGCCCCTAATTGATTTTTCAACTTCTACCACTGCCATTCCACTATTTTTTCTCAAATCAGTAGCTAAGCTAACAGAGGGGCACCTGGGTGGCTCAGTTGGTTGAGTGGCCTACTCTAGATTTCAGCTCAGGTCATGATCTTGTGGTTGATGAGATGGTGCCCAGTTGTGGGGCTCTATGCTGACAGTGCAGAGCCTGCTTGGGATTCTCTCTTTCCCTCTTCCTTTGCCCCTCCCTTGCTCTCTCTCTCTCAAAATAAATAAATAAACATTAAAATAAGTAAACAAATAAAATAAAATATAAAACAGATAATGTTACTTCTCTGCCAAAAAAATTATTCAATGACCCTTACAATGACCTAAAGAATCCTGTATGGTCTGACCACTCTCTGGCCTCTATTTCCTATCTACTCAGTACGTGGCTGCCATTCTGGATTTGTTTTTCTAAAATTACAGACTATTATTACCTTTGCCCCATATTTTAAATCTTGTTTCCCCCCAATAGCATTGATTTTCTTGCTTCAAATGTAATCAATTATATTTAGGTTGTCTTCCCCCACTAGAATGTAAGCATGAGGGTAATAATTTTTGGTATTGTTGTTTGTTTGAACCCAGAAGAGTGCCTAACATGAGTTGTTGAATTAATAAGTAAATAAATGAACCAAACCCTAAGTAAATTCTCTTTGCTCTCTGGATAGAGTCCAAACTCCTAAAATGCCATAATCTAAATAATATTGCCTTTATCTATTTCCAAAGAGCTTCATGTCTCTAGGCCTTTTTCCCCACGTGGATATTATTTAGTATAGTCATGTTTTGAGTTTTGTCTTTTAAGAAGTATGTTGCTTTTTCAGAACTACCTTACCCTCAGCCTGGATTAGTTTTATATTATTTCCAGGATGTCTATTACTCCTTGTAGAATTTGTTTATTCAAATTAAACTTAAAACTTAACTCACAGCAAGACCACCTCTTTTTGTGTACTATTTTATTTCAAATATTTGGTCAAATATGTTTGTCAAAAATTATAATTAATATTTGTTAGAAATAAAATCTGGAAAGTATTATTATTGTTAATTAAAAGTTTTTAGATGGGAGTAAACTAAGGCTTGATTAAGGCTATACAAACAATACTTAGAAAAACCAGTACTTGAACCCAAATCTAACACCATTTTCTTTCCACATAAAATAGTCCTGGGTCATATAATTTTCCTATACGAATGCTTAAATAACAATTTTTCATAGCATATTACACATTTTTTCCAATATGTTATTGATCATACCTAGGAATTTTTCTTTGACAAAATGACAGGGTTTTTTTTTTCTATAGCATATGCAAAGAGTGGCATATAATGTTATAAACATACATGTTTATGTATCATTAATCTTCAAACCTCTTAAAATACTTTACAAGGGTTGCATGTCACAACTCAGAATTATGACAACTCCAGTGTAATTTGATGGATCATGAAGTTAATTTACCTGTTAGGATGTCAAAAGTGCAAATCTCCTTAGTTGCTGATCACTGCAGGAAATCCTAAAAAGCTAGCACCTGAGGCAACAAGGAGGGAAGTCTGAAGCAAAGCACAATGAAATGCTAGTTAATCTAATCAAATTTGTGGTGACATGTATTGCACTAAAACTCTTCAGAGGAAAGCAGGAAGAAGAAAAGCTCAACATGATGTAAACTAATGAATAACAAGTTAAAATCATAGTTAAACTGTTATTCTTCCCTACAAGACATACATCAAAGAAGAAAACTGCTTTCTGCCCCACCGTGAAGACTATAATTATTTCTAATGGTTTATGAAGACAGGGCTTATGCTTGTCAAGTAGAGAAATATAAATGTTTTTCTTGGTAGACATTGAAGTGTTGTATATGAAAACACAACAGTCTTGGGAGTTAGTCACTCTTGGATATGAACCACAGCTTTACCCATGGGTAGGTATGTGATCTCATGTGTTGCACAAACCATGAGCCTCAGTTTCTTCCTTGGCAAATTACAGAATTTTTTTTTACTCCTCAGACTTAATTTTTAGTCCAACTAAAAAATCAAAAATTAGTTTTAAACAATGTAAGTACAAAATTTAAAAGAAAAGAAATTTAAAAGAAATAAGGAACATGTGATATCTAAACCAGAGTTGAAATGGAAAAGCAAAATGAATTTCACAGATACAGGGTTCATTGCATAAGGAAATACTCAGAAAATCCAACACTTGCCTTTACCCCAAAAAGTTCAACACATCCTATAAACTTTTTTTCTCTCATCAAAAGATAACTATTGATGCTCAGGGAATGTCCAAGAAAGGAAAATGTCAAATGTGGAAAAAGCCATGTGATTAAGGGAGCTACTGCTTCCTGGTATACCTTGAGCTTCCTTTACTTCTTTTTTGTTTGTTTGTTTCAATATATGAAATTTATTGTCAAGTTGGTTTCCATACAACACCCAGTGCTCATCCCAAAAGGTGCCCTCCTCAATACCCATCACCCACCCTCCCCTCCCTCCCACCCCCCATCAACCCTCAGTTTGTTCTCAGTTTTTAAGAGTCTCTTATGCTTTGGCTCTCTCCCACTCTAACCTCTTTTTTTTTTCCTTCCCCTCCCCCATGGGTTTCTGTTAAGTTTCTCAGGATCCACCTAAGAGTGAAAACATATGGTATCTGTCTTTCTCTGTATGGCTTATTTCACTTAGCATGACACTCTCCAGTTCCATCCATGTTGTTACAAAGGGCCATATTTCATTCTTTCTCATTGCCATGTAGTATTTCATTGTGTATATAAACCACAATTTCTTTATCCATTCATCAGTTGATGGACATTTAGGCTCTTTCCACAATTTGGCTATTGTTGAGAGTGCTGCTATAAACATTGGGGTACAAGTGCCCCTATGCATCAGCACTCCTTTGTCCCTTGGGTAAATTCCTAGCAGTGCTATTGCTGGGTCATAGGGTAGGTCTATTTTTAATTTTCTGAGGAACCTCCACACTGTTTTCCAGAGTGGCTGCACCAATTTGCATTCCCACCAACAGTGCAAGAGGGTTCCCATTTCTCCACATCCTCTCCAGCATCTATAGTCTCCTGATTTGTTCATTTTAGCCACTCTGACTGGCATGAGGTGATATCTGAGTGTGGTTTTGATTTGTATTTCCCTGATAATCCTTTACTTCTTATATTAATTTCCACTTAATCCAGCGTTCCAGACCCTACTTTTTGGCATTTAAATTTGCCTTCTCTCAAACTTCCTTTAATCTGTTATAATTACTATGCATAATTTTGTAAACTAAATGTTATGAGAAGGAAAAAAAAATCAGAATCAGAAGAAACAAAGCTTCCTCATCCTGGTCAGTTCTATGAACTTTTCTACCACCCTGACTCCACTTTCTGGCTTGTGATCAGGAACTCAGAATCTAATGTAGGGTACTGAGTGGAAGATGCATTGTTTTTCCTATCCTCTTCTCATCTGAGGGGTAGGAAACTTGTGGAAGAAAGTGCTCTGGCACAAATTTGTAGTTTTGGTGAGTTCTCTCTCAGATTTCTCATAGTCAATCATGCTTTTCAGCATTAAAAATAGATCTTTAATTTAAAATTTTTTCTGATGCACCTGCTATGGACTGAGTTGTATCCTCTCAAAATTCATATGTTAAAGCCCTAACTCCAAATGTAAATGTATTTAGAGTTAGTCATTAAGACTGTATGAGGTCATAGGGTGGGGCCCTAGTCTGATATGATTAGTGTCCTTACAAGAAGAAACACCCAAGCTCTTGCTCTCATGCTCTGTCTCTCTCTGCCATGTGAGGATACAGAAAGAAAGTGGCCATCTGCAAATCAGGAAGATAGCTCTCACTAGAAACTCAATTGGCCAGGAACTTGATCTTGGAATTCCCAACCTCCAGAACTGTCAGAAAACAAATTTTCTGTTTTTATAGGTCTATATAAAAGTCTATATAGTAATTATTATGGTAGCCTGAATGACTAATACAGCCCTTGTTTGATTTCCCACAAAATACATCCCTTAGTGTGATATTTAAAAATATATGAAAGGACTGACTGCTTCAGAGTATGAGTGATTTTAGGAACAAGAAAAAGACCAATTGCTTAACAACTGTTACTTAACATCCTCTGAGGTTACACATTCAATATTACAAAGAAGCAATGGATGTTTCAAAGACAAAAACAAATACATATTCATTCATTCACTCAGAAGGTAATAACTTAGTGCCTGCCATAGACCTAGTTACAAGGAAAATAAGATTGTTGCCTTGCCAACAGGCAATTTAGTAGAGGACATAGACACATAATCTAGTAATTATGATGCAAAATCACAAGTTAAAAATAAAAGCTATTTATTGATTGTTATAAAAGCAGAGAGATATCTAACTTAGTTACAGTGAAGGAAAATAAGAAAAAAGACAATATTCAAATAGGAAGCTATCCAAAAAAGCATAAGCTTATCTCCTAATCAATTCAATATGTTCAATATAGGCTGTCAAGTGTATTATCTTAGGGAAGCACTAGGTTTTCCAGGAATTCAAATCCAAACTAAACAATCCCTTACCCCCAAAAGAGACTAAAAGTTAATTCTAATGTATACCTTCCAGGTTATTTTGCTCTACATTTTGTACTTTGTGAAACAAAACACAGTGGGAAACATGATTAACCTTCATTTAATCTGAAGCTTTCACAGTTTAGGTGAAGAGGGTATGCAATGTTTTAGGAGGTTATAGGCATTTGCTCACAATGCATAAATTATCTTTGCGGATTTAACAGAACTGCCCTGGGCAAAGATCCCTGATATTTTTACTTCTGTATTAAGGTCTTGGGGTCCTGCAGCCTCTATGCACACAAGGTTTACAAGAGCAAATGCTTAATAGGAATAGCAATGGGACCAGGTTATCCGACATCCCAGAGGGCTAGAAGTAATTTGAAAGATTTTTAAATTAGCAACCTCAGGGGGCCCCTGGGTGGCTTAGTCGGTTAAGTGGCCGACTTCGGCTCGGTCATGATCCTATGGTTTGTGGGTTCAAGCCCCGTGTTGGGTTTTGTGCTGATAGCTCAGGGCCTGGAGCCTGCTTTGAATTCTGTGTGTGTCTCTCTCTGTGCCCCTCCCCGCTTGTGCTCTCTCTCTCAAAAATAAATAAATAAATAAACTTTAAAAAATAAAATTAGCAACCTCATTATGCAATGAATAAATGTGTAAATATGGCATTCCTTCCTTTTTTTTAAATTTTAAAAAAAAATTTTTTTTTCAACGTTTATTTATTTTGGGGACAGAGAGAGACAGAGCATGAACGGGGGAGGGGCAGAGAGAGAGGGAGACACAGAATCAGAAACAGGCTCCAGGCTCTGAGCCATCAGCCCAGAGCCTGACACGGGGCTCGAACTCCCGGACCGCGAGATCGTGACCTGGTTGAAGTCGGACGCTTAACCGACTGCGCCACCCAGGCGCCCCATAAAATTATTTTTAACCAGTACAAGAAAGTCAACCTGACTAGTAAAATAAATAAATAAATAAATAAATAAATAAATAAATAAATAAATGTTTATTTAAAAAGCACTAGAGAAGAAAGAAACATCAAGAAAACAACAGGAAAAACAAATATTTGCTCCAAGACCTAAGAAAAGATTTACTTAAAAGTTTACTTAATATTTCCAAAACTTGGGCCCTTCCCTTCTGTAGCATCTGTAGCTCTTCTAACTGTAGCAGCTGCCTTGTGAGAAATAGAGAAAAGAAGCTAAAAGATGAGTCCCAAAGCCACTTTACTCTCTGAAGCCTGAACCTTTAGTGTCTTTGTTTATCTAAATTCCTCTTACAATTACCAATGCACCTAAATGATCCACAAAACATCCTTTTCCCTTGTAATTAAGGGAGGAGGGAGTGGTAGAGGTGGTTTGTCACTCTCAGAAAAGCAGAAAGTTATGGCAGACGGCAGGCCAAGTGTGTTCTGAAGTAGATCTTGCCATGAATTCAAGAGTCATTGCAGGCCTAGTCTGTGCCGATATACCTAGAGGAAATATCAATTTTAAACAAATGATTAGGATGGGGCATTATGGAAGCATTTAAAACTGAATTAATCTAGTTCTTGGAATTAGTACAGACTTCCCTGATAAAGTGACATTCAAAGTTAAGGAAATAGAAATCATTTCCTATTATAAGTATGGGAGAAGAATATTTGGGCTGAGGGGAGAGACAGTGAGAGGTCTCTGGGACATTGAAAAATAATAACAATTACTGGAACTGAATAAGGTCAGAATACAATAAATCGAGAGTACTTAAGGTACAGACAAGTAGGAGAAAATGACATAAGATGAAGTTGGAAATGTAGTTAAAAAGTTTAGAGTCAATGCCCATGTATTACAGTCCTCATGCTAAACCACTCAAATCTATGTCTTTGGAAGCCACATAAACTTAATAAACTGGTACGTGAAGAAAAGATGAAGAAGGATAAAGGAGTGACTATAGAGAGACTAGATGAGCACTCACTACGATCCTTCAGGAAAGAAGTAAATCTCCAAATGGAAGTGTGGCAGGAAATGGGCTGAAAAGAGGTGGATGTATTAAATACACTGTTTAAATGAAGTTGATGTTCCACATGGCCTAGTATTACATTAAACATTAATAAAAGCTTTGGAAATCATGGAGCTCTTTACTACCCTCTATAAAGGAATAGCTTGAGAGCTTTGCAAACTACTGCTCACAGAAATTTCCTTTAAAAATGCCATGTGGACATATTCTCTTTCTGTGATGGTTAATTTTATGTGCCCCCTTTGCTAGGCTTTGGTACCCAGTTGTTTGGTCAAACAGTGGTCTCAATGTTGCTGTGAACATATGCTTTAGATGTGATTAACATTTAAATTAGTACACTTCGAATAAACAGAGTACCCTGCAGAATACAACTAGGCCTCATTCAATCAGTTAACAGCCTTAGGAAAAAGATTGAGGTACTCCATGCTAGAAGGAATTCTGCCTCCAGACTTCCTTGGGACTGTAACTGCAATATCAAGTCTCTGGTTCTCTGGTCTTCCCCTCAGACTTTGGCCTTGCCAGCCCTATAATCACATGAGCCAATTTCTTAAAATAAATCCCTGTCTCTATATACCCATCTTATTTGTTCTTTTTCTCCATAGAACCAGGACTAATACACTCTCTTTAAAGTTTCCTATTCAAGAAAATTAGCTTTTCCTCTCAACATGCTGTTCTTTTCCAGCCAGAGAGCTTTTCCATTCAGTCCATTCTGCCAACTCCTCAACCACTGCCCAACACCATGCAACTTTCTTTCTCCCAGAGACCATCAGGCTTTCATTCCCTGCTGCCATTTGCTCTTAACAGGTGACCAGAAAATTAGCCACTCCAGCTATCCCCAACAACAAACCAAGAAGCCTCATTTAATGCATTTCCTACAAGAATTCACCTTTTTACCAAATTCTATACAACAAAAGAATTGCCAAGCATTCACATAAAAAACAAAGTAAAATAAAGATATATTTACCTTAGAAATCAGAAGATGAAAAGATCATATTTATTCATATATTAATAACACTTAGTCCCTTTCATAGATATTTAGGAGGTAACAGCAAGAAAATGTGTTAATAAACTCAAAGTGGCAGACGAATGAGGGAGGGAGGAGGAATAGACATTACTCCCAGGCTTCTGTCTTATGTAATTACATTAATGAAAAAACAAAACAAAACAAAACAAAACAAAACAAAAAACCTTTCATCTTACTGAGAGAGGAAATACTGGGGGAGGAACAAGTTTGAAATTATGAGGTTGTGGAGAGACAGTAAGTTAGCTTTCGAGAATATTGAATATGAGTGGCCATGAGACATCCAATTTCAGAATTGATAGATCTGGAGGTCAGAAGAGAGGTAACATCTGGGGATAAAATCTATGAAAGGATGATTTATAGACTCTTACCTAAGTCATTGATGGGCTAGGAAAAATTAATAGAGTAAGAAAAGATCAAAAAGCTCTGAAAATTACCAAAATTTAGCAGTCAGGTATAAGAAATGGAGAGAGCACAAGAGATAAAAATGAACTGCAAAGTAGGTAGGAGGGAGGAAATTTTTATATAATATATACGAGCCAGTTGAGATTTGCAGTTATAAATTAATCTCAGATACTCTAGACTGAAAATATGGGACAAGCAAGAACTTTCCTATTATGGCAAATAAAGCCAAATTATTCTTCAAGGACGGAAGCCTGACTGAAATGAGAAGGAATCAGTAGATCTAAATCTCTAGCCTATTTCTCTTGTTATGTCTTTTCTCCTGAATATTTTAATTTCTCTTGTGTCTTAGTTTTGCCTTTTAGAAATTTAAATTAATATATCTACCTGTAATTGTTACATGTAAGAATTAAATCAATATAACATATAATAACAATATTGTATATTGAAAAGTGGTAATCGTTCCAAAAAGTATATGTATATCCAGTCATCACATGTACACCTTAAATATATGTAATTATATTTGTCAACTATTCCTCAATAAAGGTGTAAAAATAAAAAATGAAAATAATTAACATTTAAGATAAGCAACTTAAGAATTCAGTTGTAGATAATTCATACCAATTGTATCCAGCTATAAATGTGTTACTTGAAAAAAAAAAAAACCTCAGTTGTTAATTTAGTAGAATATTGGAAACTGATACATTGTGATGAATTAATGTATTTCCCATAACTTACTCATCTTTGGCAGATATTGGTGAGCACTACACTGTCATCAGTCCTAGAAGGTCATTAACTTCCATAAAAGGCAGTAATTCAAAATAAATTAGCATTCTTGAGGACATATTAGAGAATGACAAAAAGGAAATAATCTTACATGAAGCTATCTTTATACAATATGCTCTGTTTTGCACACTCTCAAATCATCGCTTGTATATCTCTTGTGAATTATTTATCCCCCTTACTCACAAACTATACACTAATGAAACGGTGATTAAAGGAGAAACATTAAATTCTTTGAAAGGGTATTATAGAGCCACATGATTAAATGAAAATGTATAAAGGTGTATTCATTTTACATTTGTATTTATAAAAGAATAAAATAAAATAGGGAAATGTACAAATAAAATGAAAATAAAAAGAAATATGTCCAACCTGGCTTTCCTATTCATGTCTGTAAATTACGACTGTCTGAATATCCATCTGAGGAACTGGCTGACTATATTATAAAATATCTACATGTTACTAATGAAAGACAGTCTGCATTAACAAGTAACATTTTCAATAGTGTCAAAGTCTAATACAATAAAATTTTTAAATAGAAGGAAAGAAGAAAAATTCTTTGGGGAAATGCAAGAGTAAATTATAATTCCAAACCCAATTTTTTCACCTCTCACTTACCCCTCAAATCTTGGCAACATGATTGCACCCCTATGACTCTATAAAACTGATCTTTATAAAAGTGGTTTTCAATTAACAATTCAATAGCTACTTTCAGTCTTCATTTTTCCAACTTTTCATAAAGTATCTGACACTTTTTATTCTCCTGAAATATATTTCTTAACCCCCAATAAATCCAGACATACTTTCTTTTTTTTTCAATATATGAAGTTTATTGTCAAATTGGTTTCCATACAACACCCAGTGCTCATCCCAAGAGGTGCCCTCCTCAATACCCATCACCCACCCTCCCTTCCCTCCCACCCCCATCAACCCTCAGTTTGTTCTCAGTTTTTAAGAGTCTCTTATGCTTTGGCTCTCTCCCACTCTAACCTCTTTTTTTTTCCTTCCCCTCCCCCATGGGTTTCTGTTAAGTTTCTCAGGATCCATATAAGAGTGAAACCATATGGTATCTGTCTTTCTCTGTATGGCTTATTTCACTTAGCATGACACTCTCCAGTTCCATCCATGTTGCTACAAAGGGCCATATTTCATTCTTTCTCATTGCCATGTAGTACTCCATTGTGTATATAAACCACAATTTCTTTATCCATTCATCAGTTAATGGACATTTAGGCTCTTTCCATAATTTGGCTATTGTTGAGAGTGCTGCTATAAACATTGGGGTACAAGTGCCCCTATGCATCAGTACTCCTGGATCCCTTGGGTAAATTCCTAGCAGTGCTATTGCTGGGTCATAGGGTAGGTCTATTTTTAATTTTTTGAGGAACCTCCACACTGTTTTCCAGAGTGGCTGCACCAATTTGCATTCCCACCAACAGTGCAAGAGGGTTCCTGTTTCTCCACATCCTCTCCAGCATCTATAGTCCAGACATACTTTCATTTAGTCACCATGCCGTACCAAATCAATTTCTAGAATGCTAATTATTCAACCTCTTGTTTCCATTTCCCACCTTCAGACTGAAATTAATATATTTTGTTTGAAATATGCAATAACTTATTTGCTTTTTTTCCATGCCCCTATCTTCCCACCCTTACACTCATATATTTAAGTCCATCCTATACAGCTAATAATACTACTTTGACCATGTGACTCTCAAGATCATACTTTTAATAATTACCACTGGATACAGAATCAAGTCTGTTAAGTTAACCTATTACTACTCTCAGCACTATTAGATTTATTTCCACCATATTCAATCTGTTTTTTAACTGTAATTCCATCTACTTCACTTCACAGATTCATCTTTCCCACTAAACAGGACTTTCTGAGAATTCTAGGATCCTTCTTACCTTCAAGTTTTGTTGTTTCTTTTTTCCATCTTCTACTAGGCGTTTTTAAAACCTACCTCAACTATTTTCTTCTCTATGGTGATTTCCCTAAATCTCCCTCTTTGAGGTCATCTCTTCTCCTGTATTATCAAATCACTATGTACTATTCATATAACCCATATCGAGACAGAGCAGGGACTGGACTCAGGTCCTCCCACCCTCAATCACAAAATCGAGCATTCCGTGGCCAGGGCTATTGAAGGAAGAGCTGAGCCACATGGCTCCTGAGTAAGATATCTCACAAGAATGCAAAAGTAGGATATTGATGAGAACCTGACCAAACCAGTCCACACCAAGATGGACCCCAGTGCTGACCTTTCACAAACTTTCTCCCTCATTGTAATACTAAACATCATGCTCAAGGGTGGAGATTTGATATGCCATTTAGACATCGAATACATGAAGAAGCCTGAGGTCCAGAAAAGAAAGAAAGAAGGAAAGAAAGAAAGAAAGAAAGAAAGAAAGAAAGAAAGAAAGAAAGAAAGAAAAAAGAAATCCCCCTTCTACATACTTAGACTTCACCCTTTTCCTGCCTAACTCTTTAAAGTTGTCCCCAGTCTCTCCTCAGAAATCCAGCTTGAGGACTCTTACCTTTGTGCTATCTCCTTATGCTGGAGCATAAGTCCCAATAAAGCCTTGCCTGGAAGTCCCATTGGCATTTTGTCAATTTCTACTGTTTAGAGAGCCCAAGGGCCCAGTTCAGTATCAATATCATATTTGACAGTATGTAATTACTTATGTTCATGCCATATTTCTTCTCTAAGATTATCAGTTTTGTTAAAGTAGAGATTCTCTTTTGGTTATACTTCTGTGCACCAAAATAACAAGAACAATATTATGTTTAATTATCTCCTTGTTATATTTAAACATTTCAATTTACTTTCAAGAAGACTTGGCTTTTGGACCCATTTCTTTAAAAAATACCCTTTTAGGGGTGCCTAGGTGGCTCAGTCGGTTCAGCATCTGACTTTGGCTCAGGACATGGTCTCGCGGTTTGTGAGTTCAAGCTGCACATTGGGCTCTGTGCTGACAGCTCACAGCCTGGAGCCTGCTTCGAATTCTGTGTCTCCCTCTCTCTCTGCTGCCCCCCACTCGCACTCTGTCTCTCTCTCAAGAATAACAAACACTTCTTAAAAATTAAAAAAAAAAGTTGATTCCTTTAAAAAAATACCCTTTTAACTTTATAAAGAGATATAAGGTTAATGAGAGCTTTCCATAACAAAATGCTAATAAAATCAATGTCAACATTTACTCCTCCTTAATAATTTTAATCACAATACTATTACTACTATTAACATATAAAACATTTCCTTCAGGTATTAATTAAAATTATCTCAATTAAATATTATTTGAAAAGTTAAATTATTTAGCATAGTGTTTTAAAACAAGAACTACTGAAAAGAGTTGTATATGGCAGGGTACAGGAAATGTAATCAATTCATCAATAATTTATCAAATGATTTCTAAAAGTACCAAATGCTCTTTTAATATTATCCTGACAGCTATGCCACGTGAATATACAAAACATCCTATATACATCCTATACAAAACGTCCTCCATAAGGCACAATCTAAGACTACTTAGTTTTGCTATTAAAAGAGCATTTTATTGGGCATTTCATGCCAAAAGGGGCCAATTGAGTTACAACAATCTATCATTAGTAGTGCATTAACCTCTCACATTACTTAATATTCATAAGTGTTAGTAGGTGGCAATGTCAAAGGTGAAACATTTGAAAAATGTCTTTGAAACAGGGAGAAAAAAACTAATATGCTTTTCAATCTGAAAGTTACATTCATAAGCAGGCATGCATACAACCTGGCCTTTGGAAAGGAGGATGGAACTTTCACAATCAATTTATTACTTCAAAAAAACTATTGCATAGTGACAAATGACTATGTGCACATAATGTGATCACAAAATTTTTCTTTTTCAGAATAAACATGGGGTAATGAAAAGAGCTGCAGAATCAAAGCCAAAGAAATTGTGTTCTCTCCCAGGCTTTACCACCAGCCATCCACATGACCTTTGTCAGTCATTTAGTATTTTTGGTCTTTGTTACCTCATCTGCAAACTAAGAAAGGTAAACTTGGGGTGCCTGGATGGCTCAGTCAGTTGAACATCTGACTTCAGTTCAGGTCATGATCTTGCCTTCTGTGAGTTCGAGCCTCGCTGTCAGGCTCTCTGCTGACAGCTCAGAGCCTGGAGCCTGCTTCAGATTCTGTGTCTCCCTCTCTCTCTGCCCCTCCCACACTCATGCTCTGTCTTTCTCTCTGCCAAAAATAAATAAACATTAAAAATTTAAAAAAAGAGAGAGAGAGAGAGAGAAAGGTAAACTCAATGATCTCTCAGGTAGTTCCAAGCTCTGAAATCCTAAAAAGCTCAGGAATATATTTCAATAGAAGTTCCAAGACTTTTCTCTTATAATTTCCTTCAACAACATGCCTACTGCTGTTTTGTCATATAATGCTCTAGTTTGCTCTATTTTTGAATGTAGATCATGAATTTTTTCCATGCACTTTAAGTCTCCAAAGTGTCTAGTTTGGTACTTTATACCCACTGGGTACTCAAAACATATGTAGAATGGATACTAAGAAGTGTTTCACTAACATCCATTTTTCTGCTTCCTAGGTGTTCCTGATATTCATTTGCATTTTATTTTATTCTAAGGTAGTTGAATTCATTGCCACTTCCAGGAAAGAATCCTGTGATTTAGGTCTATCCAAGAAGAATATCATATCCCCTTGCAGACAGTGATTGGTTCCTAAGTAGGCATGTGATCAAACCTGATTTAAATAGAGTGGATTTTGAGTTTTTGCTTTGAATGCTAGGTCCTTTTCCATCCATTGACAGTATTATGTCTAAATGTAAGGTATGGAATAGCTCAGCTAGACAAAGGATTAAGCTGACATCCAAAAGAAGGCCAAGGGAAGGAATTAAAGAGAAATGTCACTGAACCTCTCTTTCAACCTGTGCATAAAGTTCTTACTGCCTTTGCGTTTTTAGTTTTATAAGAAAGTGCATTTACTTTTCAGTTTAAGGGAGCTTAAATTTGATTTTCTTTTACATGCAACTGAAGCATTCAAATGCAGGTATTTAATGAACTTGCAAAGGATCTGATTAGCACCTCAGGGATCTCTTAAAAACCAAATATTGACTATAATAAGTATATTATTAGAATATTTTATTTTTTATGGTTTAACATCAATTCTATAATTTGTATTTTCCATAAATGTAATGCTATAAAGTTATTTCACTTTTCATTAAACCATCATTTTGAAAATAAACAATGTTTTAGCCTTTAAAAGCAGGTTTATAATATTTATATTAGTGAAGGCACAATATTTCAAAACAGTAACATCTGAAAATCTGAACATAATAATCACTGTTTCAGAAATATCTCGATATACTTGTTACAATATCCTACTTCCTGCCCATATACCTTCCTTTTCTACTTTTAAAAATCCAATTTCATTCTGCTTAACAAATAGAAAGCTAGAAAGAATGTCTCTCCCGTGCTCTAACAACCAGAAAAAGCCAAATAATCAACAAAAGTATAACTGTCTTTTTAAAAAATAAATCAGAGAGCTGAGGTTCCAAGGCAAAAAACTCAGCAGAAATCTAAGGAAAGTCAGTTGCCTCCAAGGAGAAAAGGGCATGAGCTGAGGCAGAACATGGGAGGAAGAGGCACTGGACACTACTTGGTAGGAATCCAGCTAAAAATCATTTTATAATTTCTCTTAAAAATGTAAGTGTGGGCTATAATGTGATTATAAAACCCTTTGGAGCCTCAGACTCAATGAGAGTTCACATCCATTCACAGACCTCATCACTGACCTCATCAGCAGCACAGAAAGAAGAAAGGAGAGGAAAGGTATTGAAGGAAAAACATGAAGCTCTGCCTGGATCCCTCTGCCCTATCTCTACTATGAAACAAAAGCTTAAGGCATTTGGGGGAAGGCAGCAAACCCCATCACCCTCAGGATACTAGTGGGGAACCACTGCAGTTGGGACTAAGGTAAGGGAGCAAATAAAACCCCCATCCGTGGGTATGGGGAGGAAAATGCCCTGTGTTCAGACAACTAGATACTCTACCACTGGGGTAAAACCACAATCACTTAGAAAGTCCAAGAGGTCCTGAGACCTAGGGACAGAGTACATGAGACTGAGATTGAATCCCCACAGCAGAAAATGACCCTGTAACTTCCAACTCCAGGCTAACAAGCATAAGGGAACAGTCTCCTGCTGAAGAAAAGTGCAAGAACATGGAAAAATAACCTTCCCGAGACACAGACTCACAGGAAAAGCTGAGGGAATAATAGGAATATTGAAGAAAACTTGCATCCTAGCCCTCACTCTAAGCACAAGATAAGCGTAGAGGAATTTACAGTCTATGATAGACTTGAGGGTAACCACACCAAAAAACAAAGAAAAAGAAAAAGAAAAACAAATTCACCACAACCCACCATGCCAAAAGCTGAAGAAGTGAACCTTATTTCCAGACATAAATACTATTCACTCTCTTACCTTACTACATATTTGCAAAGTACAAATTTTGAGAAATACAAAGAAGCTAGTAAAAAAATAGACTGGTAAGAAGACAAAGCAATAAAATGAACCCAAACCTATATAAGATCCGTATGATTAAAATAATGATGACAGAAATAAACAGCATAGTACAAATGAGAATACCTTTGATGGGGTCATCACAGACTCAAAATAGCTGAGAAAAAAAAATAATGAACTTGATGTTGGCAATTGAAATTACTCAAACTAAAACGCAGAGTTTTAAAAAAAGATGTAAAAAATTTAGAACACAGCAGCCAGGAGGTGTGGAATAATGCTAAACCATCAAACATATCTGTAATTAGAATTCCAAAAGGGGAAGGGAAAGAGAATGGGGCATAAGAAGTACTTGAAGAGGTTCTTCAAAATCACAAAAAGACACCAAAATACAAATTTAAGAAGCTCAGAAAACACTAGGCAGGATAAGTTTTGTCTTGTTTTTTTTTAAGATACCTAACACACTGTGGTCAAACTGAAGACAAAAAATTGAAAGTCTTGAAATTGGTCAGAGAAAAATGGCACATTCCATATAAGAATTATAGTAATCTTATACAAAATTATGAAAACCAGAAGACAATAGGATGACATATAAAGTATAAAATTGTTAAAAACCTTGTTAACTCAAGATTCTATATCAGTGAGAACATCTCTCAAAACAAATAAGAAACAAAGGTAAAGTAAACATGTTTGGGGCAAACAAAGCCTGAGATAATTCATTGTCAGCAGGTCAGTGCTACAAGATATGTTAACTAAATTTCTTCCTGTGGAAGAATTATAATACCAGATGGGAATTAGGGTCTACATAAAGAAATTACAAGCTCTGAAAGTGGCAAAAATAACAATAAATATTAAAAACTTTTTATTAATTACCTTAAAAGACACTTTGTTATCTAAAACAAAAACAGAATCAATGTATCGTGGGTTTTACAACACATAAAATACAATATATGAAGAGTAGCATAAAGAATTATAGAAAAGTGGAAATATGCTTTAACACTACATGTGAAGTGGTATAAATATTTGAAGGTAAATTATGATAAATTAAAGTTGTTTATTGTTAATTCTAGGTAAATGCTAAAAATATTTTTAAAGAATCATAATTAATAAGCAAGTAGGGGAGATGTAAAATGGAATAAAATAAACCTCAATCCAAAAGAAAATGCAAAATGTGGAAAAAAGAAAACAAATGGAACAACAAAACAGCAAATTAGAAAACTGGAAGATTTAAATTTTTTTTTTCAACGTTTATTTATTTTTGGGACAGAGAGAGACAGAGCATGAACGGGGGAGGGGCAGAGAGAGAGGGAGACACAGAATCAGAAACAGGCTCCAGGCTCTGAGCCATCAGCCCAGAGCCTGACGCGGGGCTCGAACTCGCGGACCGCGAGATCGTGACCTGGCTGAAGTCGGACGCTTAACCGACTGCGCCACCCAGGCGCCCCGAAAACTGGAAGATTTAAATCCAACCACAGTAATATTACATGAAACTTATGTGGTCCAAACACCGGAATTAAAATACAGACATTGTGAGATTGGATTAAACACACACACGCATACACACACACACACACACACACACACACACACACACACGATTCTGGTACATGCAAGGCACAACAAACCAACTTTAAACATAAAGATATAAAAAATCTTAAAATGATAGGGAAAATATACCATTTAAACATTACTCAAAAGCAAGCAACAGACGCTATTTCCAAAGAAAGTAGGCAACAAAAGAAAAAAAATTATCAGGATTAAGAGGGACATTACATAATTATAAAGAGATCAAGAAAAAATTAATATGCCAAATGTGTATTCTTTTAATAGCAAAGTTTTAATATGCATGAAGCAAAAGTAAAAGGAGGAATAAACAAATCCATAATTATTGTTAGAAATTTCAACAATCCTCTATGAGTAATCTAAGAAAGGCATAGATAAAAAAATTGGACCTGAACATTATCAGTTTACATTCATAGAATAATCTACCCAATAACAGAAAAATGCACAATGCTTGCTCACTAAGATAAACTCTATTATGAATAATAAAACAAGCTTATTTTTTAACTTAAAATATACAAGGGAGTGAGATTAGAAACAACAGAAAGATATTTGGAAATTAAGCAATATACTTCTAAATAACCCAAGGGTAAAGAAGAATCAATAAGAAAAATTAGAAAATATTTTTAATTAGATGAAAATGATAATATAACATATCAAAAATTATAAGACTGCCACTAAAGCAGGGATTGGAGAAAACTTTAGAACACTAAAAGCTTATTTTACAAAACAATATATTTTGAATCAATGATTTAAACCTCCATCTTAAGAAACAAATAACAAAGAGCAAAATAATCACAAACCAAAAACAGATAAAAGCAAAAAAATTAGAAAATATAAAAATATAGAAAATAAATGAAAGCAAAGAATGGTTGTTTGAAAGATAAAGAAAACTGACAAACTTTTAGCCATAGTGACAAAGAAAAAAGAAAGAAGACACAAATTACTGATATCAAGAACGGGAAAAGAAACATTAGTCAGTATAGATCCTACATATTTTACAAGAATATTAACTAAGTTAATATTATGGAAAACATTATGGCAAAAAAATGAGTACTTCATTAAAATGGATAAATTCATTGAAATATTCAAACTACTCCAGGTGACAGAAGTAGAAATGGATAACCTGGATAACCCTAATAATCTATTAAGAAAATCTGGGGGTGCCTGAGTGGCTCCATCAGTTAAGCATCTGACTCTTGATCTTAGCTCAGGTCATGATCTTACAGTTCATGAGTTCAAGTACTGCATTGGGCTGTACACTGACAACTCGATTTTGCTTGGAATTCTCTCTCTCTCTCACTCCCCCCTCCCCCACTTGTGCTCACTCTCTCTTAAAAGAAAGAAGAAAGAAAGGAAGGAAGAAAGGAAGGAAGAAGAAAATATATTTCAAAATCATCCCACAAAGAAGAGTTCTGAGAAAGTTCATTGCCCTGACAAATTTTCCAAAATATTTAACTATGAAATGGTACAAATCCTACCCCATCATTTCCGGAAAGTAGAAAAAAAAATGACACTTTGTTTCTAAGAATCATAAAAAAATTCAGTGACTTAAAATATCCTAATTAATTTTTAAGAACAAAATTGGAGGACATATGTTATCTGACTGAAAAACACATAATACAATAATTAAGACAGTGTGATATTCATGAAAGAACAAATATACATATTAGTGAAGTCAATTACAGAGCTCAAAACTGACCCACAATTATATGTTTAGTTGATTTTCAAACAAAGGTGCCAAGAGACACCAATAGGGAAAGGAAAGTTTTTTCAATAAATATTGTCTGAACAACTGGATATCCATGTGGACACAATGAACACTGACTCTTACCTGACATCACACACAAAAATTAACCAAAACTGATAAAAAATATAAATATGTAAGTTAAAACTGGAAAAAAATATTGAAACCTTTGCATGCTTCAGTTCACCAAATATTTCTTAGATAGGATGTAAATATCATGAAGCATAACAGGAAAACCTAGTAAGTTATATTATAATGAACTCAAAAAATTCTGCTTTTGAAAGGTATTTTTTTTCACGCCACAGAATGAAAAAAATATATTTGCAATGTCTTCTCAGGCAAAAGATTTCTATCCATTTAAGGAATTCTTGTAACTCAGTAAGAAGATAAACAGCTCTATAAAAAAAAAAAAGGACTAAAGATTTGAACAGATGCATAAACAAAGATACACAAATTGTCAATATGCCCATGAAAAGATAATCAATCAGGAGTCCCCAGGGAAATACAAATTAAATCCCTAGTCAGATGTCACTACATATCCATTAGAATAGCTAAACTAAGAGACTGACAATACTAAGTGTTGACAAGGATGTAAAGGCAACTGAAACTCATATATTAACAATGGAAATGTAAAATAGTACAGCTACATTAGAAAACTAGTGATTTCTAAAAATGCTAAAAGCACCTCTCCCATAATCTAGCAATTCTAGTCTTAATTACTTATGAGTACTTGTACACAAATTATCACAGCAGCTATATTCATAGTCCAAAACTGGAGTGAACCCAAATACACAATGAATGAATAAACAAAATGTAATATATTCTGACAATGGAAAGTGATTTAGTAATAAAAAGGAACAGATTACTATAAAACATGGATGATCTCATAATCAGTATGCTGAGTAAAAGAAATAAGATGCTACAGAATCCATATTCTCTTGTTCCATTTATGTAAAAATCTTAAAAATGGAAACTAATTATGACCAAAATAAATAAATAAAAAAGCAATTGGTGGTTTCCTGTGGCCAAAAGAAGAGAGAGGGATGGACTTCTTAAGGCAATAATAAAACTTTTGGAAGTGACAGGATTCTTTGTTTTTTTTTTTCTTTTTAATTTTTTTTAATGTTTTATTCATTTTTGAGACAGAGAGAGAGAGCATGAGCAGGGGAGGGACAGAGAGACAGCCAGACACAGAATCCAAAGCAGGCTCCGGGTTCTGAGCTGTCAGCACAGAGCCCGATGCGGGCTCAAACTCACAAACCGTAAGATCATGACCTGAGCTGAAGTCGGAGGCTCAGCGCTCAGCCAACTGAGCCACCCAGGAGCTCCCAGGATTCTTTCTTATCTTGTGTTTGTGGTTTCACAGTTGCATTTGTCACAACTCATCAAATTATACACTTTAAATGCATGGAGTTTATTGTAAATAAATTATGCCTGATATTAATTCTCAATAAAGTTCTAAGAGCAGATACTGTATATATGTATATATACAAATATATGAATCATTGGAGATCACTTTACTTATATTCTGGAATAACCTCAAATCATGCCTGAATAGCTTTTGAAAATTTACAGCTCTTTCACATTCTAGGATCTCTAAGATCCTAGATCCTTTTTGTTCTGTGTAAGGATGTCTTAGATATAAACAAAGTGTTAAAACCATCAAGATCAAGCCTATATTAGTTCCTTTTACCTTCCTAGTCCCAACTATAGCAGACTTCTCATAAATGGGGAAACCCAAATATATGAGCATCTTTGATGAAGAAGTAGTGGATCCAATGAAATTGATGAGGGAGTATGAAGCAAACTGAGGGCAAAGTGCCGGCCAGTAGCACCCACCCTCCAGGTGGGATATATATGATACTCCTTGGACACTCCTGCTACCCCAAAACAGGAAAGGACAAGAAACAAATGGTCAAACTGATAAGAGTTTCCACCAGTTTATCAGAACAAGGCAATCCCACTCCCTACTGTCTTTATGTTACTGCTTTGCTAGAGGGAAAAACAACCTTAGCTTGACAATACTAGGCCTCCAATAAATCTTTAGCATGTGAAAGTCTCTTTGTAAACTCCCTCTTGACTTTATCTTCCCCTGACTGCATAGAATGGTTACCTCCCACAACCCCAGTGCAGCTCTTCCTGCCCATGGGTCCCATCCCCATGCTTTAATAAAATCACCTTTTTGCACCGAGGACGTCTTCAAGAATTCTTTCCTGGCCATCAGCTCTGGACCCCATGAACCCCACAGCACCCCAAAACTTCATCAAAATGATTTTTCTTAAACTAATCATGTTTATTTTCCCAAAGGAGACATCAAAACCAGAATCTTATCTTTACACTGGTTTCTAGGTCTTTTAAGTTATTCCCATGGCATTTGATCCTTGTTACATTGCTTGGAATGTATACTTTATCTACAAATGCACTGCTTTTGAGAAGGAAAGCCAGCAAGAGCATATAAAAAAAGGCCAGCCAGATATCCGAAGCCAGATACCTCCTTTGCATGCTTTTAGCTTCTGTAATCTTGCTCACCTCTTGCATCAACCAACTGCCCGTGTAGCACAACTAATAGTGCTCCCCCCCCTCCCACATGCAGCCTATAGAAAGTTTCCAAGTACCCAGAAGCTAGCTGGGCATAAAGAAGACCAGCGCCAGGCTCGAGGCTCAGCCTTTGGGGGTGACTCTGTTGGGCCGGCACCAGTGTGAAATAAACAGTCTTTTCTGATTCCCCTAGTGCAGGCACTTGTCTCTTCCTGGGCGCTGAGTATTTGCTGTAGCACTTTGAGAAATGAAACCAGATACATTCATATAGCTTTCTGTCCACATTAACAGTTCTGTTCCAGCAACCTCTTCCTAAGAGTAAAATTGCATATATATTCTGCTGGTGTCTTAAGAACTTTCTGAAAGTACTCATCTGAACATAATAGATAGCTCAACAGTCTCATGGACTGTCAGAGACTTAACTTGAAAACTCTTCCCTCAAGATTCTTGCCTCTTTGGGTCAGTCACTCAAAATATTATATCCTGAAACTTGTCCAACCCTAATCAAGCCCAAAGATTGAAAAGAATCTATTTAAGTCATGTCTCCAAAGCCTCATAAATATCTTGTCTCCCTCCCCCTTTTGAGAACAATTAAAACACTATCAAGATAGATACCTCCCTTTCTGCAAGTAAGCAATAAAGTCATTTGTTTCAACAGGTTATTTTGGTAGTGTTTTCAAAGAGCAAGCATTTAACTGCTTGTGGAATCAACACACCCTAGAGCTCAATTCCTCATTTGAATCATGGAAAATGATTCAAGACGGTCTCAGAGAAGTCAATTCATATAATCTCTGTATTTTCACCATGACTGGTTGTCCCTCAATTTCTCAACTAAGTCTTTCAGTTACATTTTCCTGACATAAGATGCTCAGAGCTTTATTATATTTAACTATATGAGTAATTATATTATAATCACAATTGTAATTAATATTTCCATAGCACTCTAATATCTTATTATAATTAGGGTACCTAATAATTTAAGTTTAAAAGATATAAACTACCAATAATACCAGTCAAAAGTCCTATATGGAGAGTGACTATATCTTAGGGCCAAATTGTAGCAGACCCTAATAACATACCATCCAGATGTAGGCTATAATTACTGACTATGTTTCATCACTCTGTAGACTCTAGAAACCAAGGCATATCTCAGAGGTTTAATAAAAGCTACTCTCTGCCTTGTCACTCAGCCTTCTCTGTAGTTCCCACTCACTTCATGGTGGGAATGTTACAGATTTTCCTACATAGGTGGTAAACCTCTGGCTTCCTCTCTATCATCCATCTGTACTATCTTTCAGAAATGCCTTAAAGTTGCTGCGTGTGTAATGTATCTGGATTTATACCACTGATATGTGTATTATTCTTTAGCATGTCAGTGGAAATTTGAAAGACAGAAGCTAGACTCATGGGCTAAAGAAGTCTCTCTCAGAGAGCTATGAAAGCCAAAAATAACAAACAGAAAAATATTCTAAAATCCCCATGTTCAAAATGGAAGAAATACAAAGGCATATGAGTATAGTATATATTTTTACCTCACTAATAATTACCTCACTATGTGCCAGAGTGTTCTAAGAGTTTTACAAATATTAACTTGTTTAATTCTCATAAAATCCCTAAGAGATAGATATTACTATTATTCCCATATACAGATGAACAAACTGAGATACACAGAAGTTATGTACTTTTCCTAAACACATCAAGTAATTGGAAGAGCCAAGATGCATGTTCTTAGTCTCTATAGTGATATTCAATCCCTTGTGCTGAAAGAAAACAAACTTCCACAGATACTTCCAGAAAATGGAAAATGGGGAAACATTTCATAGTTCATGAGGCCAGTATAACCTTAAAAATAAAGATTTACAAGGACATTACAAAGAAAAGAAAAGTAGGGGTGCCTGGGGGCTCGGTTGGTTAAGCGTCCGATTTTTGGCTCAGGTTATGATCTTGCAGTCAGTGAGTTTGAGCCCCACGTAGGGCCCTGGGATGACAGCCCAGGGTCGGGAGCCTGCTGCCTATTCTATGTCTTCCCCTTTTTCTGCCCCTCCCCTGCTTATGCTCTCTCTCTCTCCCTCTCTCTCTCTCTCTCTCTCTCTCTCAAAAATTAATAAACATTAAAAAAATTTTTAATAATAAAAATAAATAAATAAATAAAATGTAACAACGAATGTCTTCCTTAGCCTCTGGTAAAGTAAGATTTCTTAAACAAGACACAAAAATTTCTAACTAGGAAAGAAAAGATTGGTATGTTAGACTATTTTAAAATTAAAAAGTGTGCTCATTAAGTGATAACATTAAGAGACTGAAAAGTAAAGCTGCACAGTGGGAGAAGATATTTGCAATACAATGGGGTTATATCCTCAATAATAAAAGGACAATCTAATCTTTTAAATGGCCAAAATATTTGAACAGACATTTCATTAAATATCATATTTGATTAGTCAATAAACAAATGAAAAGGCACTCAAACTCACTGATTACCAGAGAAAGACATATTAAACAAACAATGAGATACCTCTACAACCACCAATATGTTTAAAACTAGACTGATCGATATCAAGTTTTGGTGAGGATGTGGTACACTGGAAATACACACACGCACGCACACACACACACACACACACACACACACAGCAGTTAGGAGTCAAATAGTTATAAAATTTGGGGAAATTGAATGGCAATATCTACCAAAGTTAAAATCTCACCTACATTATGATCTAGGAATTTTGCCCTTGGACATATATTCAAAAGAACTACATGCCCTAAAAGACATCTCAAGAATCTTCATAGTTGCATTATTCCTAATAGCTCTAAACCACACACACAAGACACAGATACACAAAGGAGTCTCTTGCATCACACAGAAGCTTCCTTTGCCCTATTTTTTCCACTGTGCTTTTTGTTTTTCAGCTTAAATTTCTCTTCCAAAGAATAATTAGTTCATCAACAATTGAAAAAAATAACGGGGGGGCGCCTGGGTGGCGCAGTCAGTTAAGCGTCCGACTTCAGCCATGTCACGATCTCGCGGTTGGGAGTTCCAGCCCCGCGTCAGGCTCTGGGCTGATGGCTCAGAGCCTGGAGCCTGTTTCCGATTCTGTGTCTCCCTCTCTCTCTGCCCCTCCCCCGTTCATGCTCTATCTCTCTCTGTCCCAAAAATAAACGTTGAAAAAAAAAATTAAAAAAAAAATAACGGTAAAACAATAACAGCAAAATTTCCCATCTCTCATTTCATATTTTTAAATCTATTATTTTATGGTATCTTGGAATCATTATTTAATTTAATTTAATTTAATTTAATTTAATTTAATTTAATTTTAGTGTATTTACTTATTTTGTGTGAGCAAGAGAGACTGTAAGTGGGGGTGGGGAGGCAAAGAGAGAGGGAGAGAGAATCCCAAGCAGGCTCTGTGTCAGCACACAGCCATACACAGTGCTGGAACTCATGAACCACGAGATCATGACCTGGGCTGAAATCAAGAGTCAGATGCTTAACAAGCTGAACCACTCAGGTGCCCCTATTTTATTTTATTTTATTTTATTTTATTTTATTTTATTTTATTTTATTTTATTTTGTTTATTATTTATTTTGAGAGACAGAGAGAATGTGAGCAAGGGAGGGGCAGAGAGAGAGGGAGAGAGAGAGAGTCCCAAGCAGGCTCCTGTGTCAGCACTGAGTCCCATGCTGGGCTTGATCTCACAAACCGTGAGATCATGACCTGAGCTGAGATCTAAGAGATGGATACTTAACGAATAGGCCACACAGGTGCCCCAGAATCATAATTTTTAAAAAGATACTGTTGTGCTCTTTATTATTACTATGATGAAAACATCAAGGCTCCGGGTAAATGGCATCAATACAAATATATTTATTTACAATGGTGCCTATTACTGTGCCTAGTACATAATAGATGCTTAACAAATATTTCTTGTTTGAATTTATTAATAAAAAGTCCAATGAAGTAATCATTCTCAAATCTATTTCCCTTACTCCCCCTCCTAATTTAATGCATTTATCTGCTCCTCATAGCATAAATAGCATATATAATTCCACTGCTTAAAAAACATCCAAAGGCTTCCCATTACAATTCATAAAAGGGAAAACAGCTCTATTTCTCACTATTTCCCTCAAAGCCCTACACAGTATCTCCAAGGAAGCAGAGATCTTTTCTACTTTTTAAGTGTGTTATTCTCTTCACTTAAAAGGATCTCTGATAAGTAACAAGCACTTGGTAAATATTGGATGAACAAAAATATGAGAGAGGTTTATGTGCAGTTATTAATCAGTGTATTTTAGGTTTATGCTCTTCCCTCTCGCATCGTCCTCCAGCAATATCAAAGTTTGTTTTTTTTTCCTCCCCCATCCCATACAGAAACAAGACTCAAAAAAAAAAAACTCTAACACCATTCAAAAAAGAATAATTTAATATATGGTGGTTTGGACTAGAGCTTTGGAGAGAGAGAGAAGGCATCAAAATGATGACAAAGCCAGCAAGGAAGGAGTGAGCAGAGAAGGATACTCAGAGTGGCAGCAGCAGAAGGCAATTTCCTCATAAGGACTAGCCAGGTGAAGGAGACACCATGTCCGAGTGTCCAGAAGTGTGGACATACTACTCACCAATTGCTTGTGGGCATTCAGCTGACACCCCCGAACAGAGAGGAAGAGATTATTATCATTTTGTTCAGAGACTGAGATATAAAATAAAAGCCTCACTCTCCTACCAAAATGAAACTAAACAGAACCAAATGAGAGTTCTCCTAGGAGTTGGGCAGTTGTGTACACATCATCACTATTATAAATGAGTGAGTTAATCAACAAAGGTAGTTGAGACATTTGAGAGAGTGCAAACCCAAATATATGTCAAAATGAGATTTAGCTACACCTCAAAAATCTAAATTACAAAAGCACTAAAGATTTATAAGACTAAGTCAAGGTGGAATAAGAATGTCAACTCCAGTGGATCCCTATAATTTTTCATTCCAAGTTTTCACTGTTTACTATATTTGTTACTGCTTGACACACAGATCAACAAAATTTCCTCTCTCCTATGGTGTAACTAACTATTCAAAACTATTTTGCAGAACAATAACAGCAGAAGCACCCATGGTAGCAACAACAGATAAATGATAACATAACACCAAAAACATTTAGATAATACAAAAGATATAAACAAATAGGATTAAAATAGCAGAGATTTGTTTATTCATCCTAAAAATAGCTTCATTGTAGCACCAAATAGGCAGGTGTAGCTTATAGGAACAAACACCTGTCCCCTTTTTTCACTTAAACCTTGTCTTTTGTTAGTTCACGTCTCATGTAATATGCAGTTTTGCTGAGTTTCTGAAACTGCAATATACATAGGTAATCCCAAAAGGTGCTTATTATTTCCCCTTCTGTAGGAGAAAGTCTTAGATTAGCCTAAGAGACCTAGATTTCCTACTTCTAGGGTTCAGTATTTAGTTCCTTCCAGAGCACTGCCTTCCTGGCTGAGAGAGACTTCCTGAGAGAGAGGAGGGCGAGATTAAGTGAGGGAAAGTAGCTTGTCCGAGAAAGGAAAGAGAAAATAACTTCATTTGCACATTCTTGAAGTACATTTTAATGATGCTTTACATATGTTGAATATCATATCCAAAGTAGGTTCCAACAAAATGTTTTTCCTTTAATTTGCTAATTTTATCAATCAATTTATTGATTGATATATCTCTTGGTTTTAGGAAAGATTTGAAATTAGTTTATCAAAACACAAACAAGATGACCTAGACAAGCTCAGACTCAAATCTTGGCCTAAACACACATAAACTGAATAACAGAGACATTGGCATATTGGTAGATTATTTAATCACCTGGAATCTCCGTTTTCTTATGTTTCTTGTAATGCACCTCAAATGTTTGTGGTAAAGATTAAATTATATTAAAATTGAAAACCACTTGATCTTTCCTTCTCAGACCCCTTAGTCCATTCAAAATAAAAAGAAATAGAATTTTTCTCTTACCATTTTAAGAACATATTACTCAAAACATTACTACACCCATTCATTGCAAACACATTTTTAGCTCCATCCCATGTGCAAGTCATTTGTAAATTAACTAAAAACTTTGTCAGAATGTGATGAGTAAGATAACATCTACAAGTGCTTCTGCTGCTTTATTGAGTAACCTAATAAATCACGCTTGCTTTGTGTTGGAGGTCAAAATCACAGATGCAATTAAAAAAGCAATTAAATACTAGAAGAACAGATGATTACTTATCCACACCTCAGAATGCTTAACATATTTTCAAAGTCTAATTTGCTAAAGCTATAGAGGAGATTATTTGTACATCTTTTTAAGGATATAGCTCAGTAGGTTTTTGAATAATTATTTCAAGAAAAAGCTCAGTGGATAACTATTCTTAGGTCAAAATATTCTCTCGTATTTGTGAGAGGAACATGAAAAATGAAAGGACATTCTTAGGTCTCTTCAGGTGACAACACAGTATATTATGAAGCATGAAAAAATTACATAGAGAAATAATATATTAGTCAAGATCAATCACATTTTAAAGAGGCAAATTAAAAAATACAAGGTTATGAATTAAATATTGAATGAGAACGAATGGACTTTGCTCAATAATTTTAATTTGTGAAGCCTGAAAAGTGAAAAGAATATTCTGAAATGTCTGAAGGAAATGCCTACATTTACCCTGGAGAAAAGTGGAAAAAAGATTTAACTAAATATTTAAGACCAAATACAACTTGCCTTTACTTTAAAGCCTTCTCTATTGGTCTTACTAACATTTTTTTCCGATATTAAAATGTGTCCAGAAACACTGCATGCCATAAAATGTCTATAAATAACATCAAAAATGAAAAGACAAATGTAATGCTTTCTGGTAGCATTAGAGTGTTTAAGATCTCAAGAGCAAAGTCAAAAGACCACCATGAGAATTAGTGATACCATAACTACACAATTATTGGAGCAGACTTTATTTTTAAGGCATGCCACACATACATGTTGAGATAAGTTTGTGTTTTCTTGTTCTCTTTATCCATTTCCCCCACCAAGCTTATTCACTGGGATTAATATATTCAAATTATCAACATCTAAAGACTTTGTTCACATATGAGCAGTAAATATGACAAAACTAATATTCCATTTCTAAACAAATGAGCTCAGCTCTCAAGCACATCATAATGTAGAAGAGATGATGCTTTTATATGTACCCGTGACCAATGATGACAGAACACAAGTGAATTGAACCTAAATTAAAAACATAGCCAGTAATCTACATGAATCACAGAGTCATTAAATTTTAGATCTGGAAGAAACCATCAATATCATGTAGCCCCAAACTATCCTTTACAAACAAAATCCAGAGAGGCAAATTCTCTAGCTTCAAGACATGAACATGTAATTGTATTATTGATTGTAACACAATTAGCAGATTACAGGAAGTAAAAATAAAATATATTTTAATTATTACATGAACACATACAAACATATATATGATTTTAACCACTTTTTAAAATAATTATTAGCTTTCAAAAAATTTCAATTTAATAACAAGGCAGAAATGGAAAAACATTCCATGCTCATGGATTGGAAGAATAAATATTGTTAAAATGTCAATACTACCCACAGCTATCAACACATTCAATGCAATCACAATTAAAATTGCACCAGCATTCTTCTCGAAGCTAGAACAAGCAATCCTAAAATTTGTGTGGAACCACAAAAGACCTCAAATAGCCAAAGTAATTTTGAAAAAGAAGACCAAAGCAGGAGGCATCACAATCCCAGACTTTAGCCTCTACTACAAAGCTGTCATCATCAAGACAGCATGGTATTGGCACAAAAACAGACACATAGACCAATGGAATAGAATAGAAACCCCAGAACTAGACCCACAAAAGTATGGCCAACTCATCTTTGACAAAGCAGGAAAGAATATCCAATGGAAAAAAGACAGTCTCTCTAACAAATGGTGCTGGGAGAACTGGACAGCAATATGCAGAAGGTTGAAACTAGACCACTTTCTCACACCATTCACAAAAATAAACTCAAAATGGATAAAGGACCTGAATGTGAGACAGGAAACCATCAAAACCCTAGAGGAGAAAGCAGGAAAAACCTCTCTGACATCAGCTGCAGCAATTTCTTACTTGACACATCCCCAAAGGCAAGGGAATTAAAAGCAAAAATGAACTATTGGGACCTCATGAAGATAAAAAGTTTCTGCACTGCAAAGGGAACAGTCAACAAAACTGAAAGGCAACTGATGGAATGGGAAAAGATATTTGCAAATGACATATTGGACAAAGGGCTAGTATCCAAAATCTATAAAGAGCTCACCAAACTCCACACCCAAAAAACCAAATAATCCAGTGAAGAAATGGGAGAAACATGAAGAGACACTTCTCTAAAGAAGACATCCAGATGGCCAATAGGCACATGAAAAGATGCTCAACATCGCTACTCATCAGGGAAATACAAATCAAAACCACACTCAGATATCACCTCACGCCCGTCAGAGTGGCCAAAATGAACAAATCGGGAGACTATAGATGCTGGCAAGGATATGGAGAAATGGGAACCATCTTGCACTGTTGGTGGGAATGCAAACTGGTGCAGCCACTCTGGAAAACAGTGTGGAGGTTCCTCAAAAAATTAAAAATAGACCTACCCTATGACCCAGCAATAGCACTGCTAGGAATTTACCCAAGGGACAAAGGAGTGCTGATGCATAGGGGCATTTGTACCCCAATGTTTATAGCAGCACTCTCAACAATAGCCAAATTATGGAAAGAGCCTAAATGTCCATCAACTGATGAATGGATAAAGAAATTGTGGTTTATATACACAATGGAATATTACGTGGCAATGAGAAAAAATGAAATATGGCCTTTTGTAGCAACGTGGATGGAACTGGAGAGTGTGATGCTAAGTGAAATAAGCCATACAGAGAAAGACAGATACCATATGTTTTCACTCTTATGTGGATCCTGAGAAACTTAACAGAAACCCATGGGGGAGGGGAAGAAAAAAAAAAAGAAAAGAAAGGTTAGAGAGGGAGGGAGCCAAAACATAAGAGACTCTTAAAAACTGAGAACAAAGAGGATTGATGGGGGGTGGAAAGAAGGGGAGGGTGGGTGATGGGTATTGAGGAGGGCCCCTGTTGGGATGAGCACTGGGTGTTGTATGGAAACCAATTTGACTATAAATTTCATATTAAAAAAATCAAAACTCGGGGCACCTGGGTGGCGCAGTCGGTTAAGCGTCCGACTTCAGCCAGGTCACGATCTCGCGGGTCGTGGGTTTGAGCCCCGCGTCAGGCTCTGGGCTGATGGCTCAGAGCCTGGAGCCTGTTTCCAATTCTGTGTCTCCCTCTCTCTCTGCCCCTCCCCCGTTCATGCTCTGTCTCTCTCTGTCCCAAAAATAAATAAACGTTGAAAAAAAAAATCAAAACTAAAATGTCAAAAATCAGAAAACTTTAGAATAATATTTATAAAGTTTACAGGGAAAATATCTTGAATTGAGAATTCTATAAATAAAAAAATGTAAGGACTGATAAAACCAAAATTATTATGAATAATAATTAGTAAATAATTAGTAAATAATTAGTAAATCTCAGACTATATGTGTGTGTATTTATATATGTATAACACATTCATATACATATATAATTTCTAAGATTATGGAGGTATAGTACTATAACAACTTTATTCATAATTGTCTTCTATTATATTTTGTATAGTATATATTTTTAAATGTATGTAATATTATGTAATTGTTATTATCTGTAACAAATCTTAGTTACATCTGTAACTTAGTTATTATCTGTAACAAATCTTAGTGGTTATTATACATCTACTTATACATGCATTTCAAATTTTTCTCTGAAAACAGGTTAAAACACTACTCTCTGTTAAATATAGAATATTATGATCATCATTTCACATAAAACTTCCCAAAAGGAGTCTTGCTGGTTCCTCATTGTCCAATCTCTCTCTGTAGTCCACTCCAATCAAGATTTCTTCTCTATCATTTATTTATTTAACCTTTGTGGAAATCACCAACTATCTCATATTCCCTAATACAATGATCAATCCCCAAAGTTTGATCCATTCACACTCACAGTATTACTTAATATAATTCATTACTGAGCTCTTTTCTCTACATGTACACCCTTACAGAATCACTCCAGGTGACTCTATTCAGGTCCATGGCTTTAAATATTATCCATGCACTAATAATTCACTTTTATTTCTTGCCCAGGGCCCTCAACTGAGCTCCAGATGCTTATATGCCACTGTCAAAGCAATTCCTTTATTGATATATACTTAGTAGACACATCAAAATTAACATATTGGCAATCAATCTTTTGCTTCATCACTCCCTCAAAACTCTGCTCTTGCCAAGGCTTTTCCTTCTCAGTAAAAGAAACTACCACAGCTCAGGTCAAAAGCTAAGAAATAGAAATAATAATATTACATACTAAGAATAAAGACAAAGAACAAAATTAATGTATTTATAAATACTTTAAAAAAATAAACAGTAAAAGTGAGAAACAAAAACAAGAATAGTTTCTTAGAAAAGGACAATAAATGGGGCGCTTGTGTGGCTCAGTCGGTTGAGCATCTGACTTCGGCCCAGGTCATGATCTTGCGGTTTGTGAGTTCAAGTCCCGCATCGGGCTCTGTGCTGACAGCTCAGAGCCCGGAGCCTGCTTCAGATTCTGTGTCTCCCTGTCTCTTTCTGCCCCTCCCTCACTCACACTCTGTCTCTCTCCTTCAAAAATAAATAAACATTAAAAAAATTTAAAAGAAAAGAAAAAAAAGGACAATAAACTAGATAAATCTCTGGTAAACTTGACCCAGAAAAATGTAAGGACTCACTAATATTCAGAAATAATATTCTATAATATGTATAATTATAGAAAGGCTATAACTCTAGCTAAGGAAAAGACTGAAACTTAAAATAAAAACACAGTTAAGAACTTGTGATCCACTAATTAAATTAGTAGGGCAAATTCAGGAAGAGGTAGGAAACTTGAATAGAAAATCACTTTTCAATTCCAAAGACCTACCACCATAAAAATCACCAAAGATTACTAAAATATGCATATTCAATAATCAATTTCCAGTTGAATATATCACGTTAAAGATATGTTCTATCTTGATTCCTCCTGAAATATCACTGAAATGCAAGTGAAAGAATTTAAAAAGATGTATAAATTCAAGCATACACAAATAATTGAAGAAAAGAGAGGTCAACAAAATTTTAGAAAAAGAGGGAAAACAGTAACTGAGTTAAGTGTCGACTTTCTCTGCTGTGCTAAAGGTATATTGTTGGGAGGAAGGCACTGATGGGAAATAGAGGTAGGACTACTTAAAAACAGGAATATTGATTGAACATGAGCATAGAGATATTAGATCACTAGGTTCCCCCCCTCTCATCCTATGTAGGCAGATGGTTACCACTTCTCAATCCCAGATGGCATCAGGATGTTTATGATTTGTGCAGCCGAAGACAGAGATAAGTCTGAAAACTTATCTGAAAGATACTGAAAACAGAGATGTAAGTGCAATTCTTATACCAAATTATAAGACCCCTCCAGTTCCTGTCCCATCATCAGTTCCCAGGAACACTGGCTGTGAGACCTCGACCTACACTATCAACAGCTAAGAGATTGAAAGATTTTACTTAGGAGAAACTAACCAGCCCATTGGAGGAAGTCATCAAGATGACATGACTCCCTTTTGACCCTCAAGTGAACCCAGGCAATCAAAGGCTCCTCCCTACCTCTTTGTCCTTGAATGTATGCTCTGCCAACCATGCTTACAGAGGAGACATTTTCATAGATACAGCCTTGAAAGAACAATATATTGGTTGATACCACCTGAAAGTATATGTGACTGAATCCTGTTAAGACCCCATTAAAACCTTTAGATTCTGGGATGCCTGGGTGGCTCAGTCAGTTAAGCTTCTGACTTCAGCTCAGGTCATGATCTCATGGTTCATGAGTTCAAGCCCCGGGTTGGGCTCTGTGCTGACAGCTCGGAGCCTGGAGCCTGCTTCAGATTCTGTGTCTTCCCCTCTCTCTGCCCCTCCCATGCTCTGTCTCTCTGTCTCTCAATAATAAATAAATGTTAAAAAAAAATTAAAAACAAAAAACTTTAGATTATGGAGGGCAGGTACAGAGATGTACTTGTCTTGTGGCCATCCAAGGCAAGCCTCATATGTAAGTTCTTGCTTATTAAACCTATCACCTAACAATCTCCCTCTGTCTTTGATCTCTCCTTGCCCTCTGTGTATGGGGGCAGTTTGAGGGCCAACACAACCCTAGAAAATGACATATAGAGACTCAAATCCCTCAGCAACAAGCTGTTTCATCCTATGAGGCCTACAAAAACAATTTTGAGTCAACATTTTAGTGCCTCATTCTCAAATACGAATGGGCAACAGGTGATAATCTGACAGTTGAGAAGTTTCCAACATGAAAGAGACAAAAATAAAAACACAAAAACAAACTTTTGGAAGAACCAGAAAGTGTTCCGTGACGGGTTTGGAAATATATTTTTTAAAAATTAGTAACCCAAGAAAGACAAAGGAATACTAAATCCTTAAAGAAGTAATCAAAGGATGCTATGAGAAAATAATATCTGAAAAACAAAATAAAAGGGTATTGTAAGTTTAAATTGTGGTAGCAGATATGCAAATTCAATAGAAGGGTTAGAAGATAAAGTTGATAGAGTTTATCTTCCATTAAAGATAAAATGGAAAAAGTTTTTTAAAAACCAGGTAATTAATTTAGAGGCATCTGACTTTTTTTTTAATGTTTATATATTTAAGAATCTGACTCTTGATTTCAGCTCAGGTCATGATCTCACAGTTCATGTGATTGAGTGCCACACCGGGCTCCAGGTGCTGACAGTGAGGAACCTTCTTAGGATTCTCTCTCTCCCTCTCTCTCTCTCTGCCCCTCCCCCACTCATACTGCATATGCGCACGCACTCTCTCTCAAAATAAATAATAAGCTTAAAAAAAAAAGCAACCTGTAAGCTGAAAGACAAGGCAACAAATTCTGAGGTGAAGTTATTTTGAACTCTAAGCTCTATATCCAGCCAAGCTAGCAATTAAATGTAAGAGTAGAAAAAAGACATACTTTAATATTCAAGGCCTCAAAAAATTTCTACATTCTCAGTAGTTTGTAGAGAAACTGTTGCTTTCTAAGGTGGAAGTGCATAGAGAGAGAAGAAATGGCATTTTCCAGGTTGATCCATTGCAAGTGAAAGTTGAGGAGACTCCCTAGGATGAACAGGAAGAAAGTCTGAGATGGAAGCTATGCATCAGGCCTGGACAGCATCTATTATAGAATGATGCAGGACAGAGGTCTCAAGGAACCTCATCTCAAGGAAAAAAGAATTACAGATAACCTGATATATTTGATCTTATTAAAAGAACTTTACTCTTTTTGAACATTTTGGAATAAATTAATGATAGATATAGAAACAAATGAGTGAATGAAAAATCAAAGGCTTTATCATTTCCAGGAAAAACAAAATGTTGTCTAAGAAAGAAACTATACTATTATATGGAAAAACTGTAACTAACAGGTGTCTCCATAGCTTGTATTGCTATGGAGAAGGGAGAGTGGGATTTGGGGGAGGGACAGGTACCAGAACACTTTCATTTCTTGATTTTGCAATTCTAGACATTCTCTATTAACTTATAATCACGGAAATTTAGGACGGAGATCTTTTACAGGCTTAAATCTCATATCTTCTTCCCTATCCCTACAATTCATGCTTCTTGCCCAGATTTTTTAAATTAAATCCATATTTGATGTTTTCCATTATTATTATATTAGATAAAAAGGGGAAGAAATGGCCATCATCATCCCTTCCCTTTCTTGCCTTGAACACAGATGTTATGGCTGGAGATGTGTTTCCTTTCATCATATCCTGAGTTCTAGATAAATCACTGCACATCCTGCTTCAAATAACATGGCAAACCATGTGCATTTTTACTTAGAATACAAATAATATACTAAATCTTGGAAGAAATTCTGGATCACCAAAGTACACTACAAACTTTACTTCAAAAATTTAAATACTTAAAATGTATTTAGTCAAGGGATGCCTGGGTAGCTCAGTCCGTTAAGTATCCAACTTTGGCTCAGGTCATGATCTTGGTGTTGGAGAGTTCCAGACCCACACTGGGCTCTGTGCTGACAGCTCAGAGCCTGGAGCCTGCTTCAGATTCTGTGTCTCCCTCTCTCTCTCCCCCTTCCTTGCATGCACATACACACATACTCTCTCTCTCTCAAAAATAAACAAACATTAAAAAAATTTTTAATGTATTTAGTCAGGTAGATTAGGAAGAGAGAAAAAGGGAAGAATGAGCAAAAGAAATGGCATATGTGGAGATAAGAGAACAAAAAGGAACAGATGATTTCCATGTTTCTGCACATGATATATGGAATTTCATAATCTTCCTAATCCTTCATTATCTCCTAAAAAGTAGGCCTATCTCTAAAGATAAACCCAAATGCTGGAGAACTTCATGAGAATTCCAATAATATCTAAAGCAGCTTCTGTTTTAGTGCTTATGTCTCCCATTTTCCAAGAAGTGCCATCAAATTAAAATTTGAGGAAATGTAAATATTCTTACAGCTGTCAAAGTGTTTATATTTTAAAATGGATATTTTAAATCCATTCAACCACAAAGCATTGTGAGACAGTTTCCATGGTTACTTCTATTAACTCCAGCAGCCATAAAACATTTAGCAAGCTGCTTAAAAAAATTAGTGCCATCAAGCATTTTTAAAAAATTTTTTAGAAATGTTTATCTTGACAACTAATCATCTCTGTTTTATGATTATAATAATGCTGAAAACTCAGCAGATGTGTTAAATTCAATGAACAATGTACAGCATTCACTAAGAAAATGCATATCTAAATTTATTTTACTTTTATTCTCCATTGATTATATTTGTGCTTCCAATTTCTATATGGAATGCTGAACACACATATATGTGCCTGTCAGAGTATATAAAAATTAGATCAACATGAATTAGTCAAGGTCTTCACTTTTATGGTAACTTTTAAATATTTTATACCTTAAATAGACCCATACTTTGTATTTAAGGAAATTAATCCTTCAAAATGAAAACACATCTCAACAACAAAACCTCATAATCTTACAATTTAAATACAATAATCGTACCAATAAACTAACAAATAAAGACATAAAATAATGGTAAACAAATTATTTTCTCTACATCTTTTTTCCCAACGATACTTTTTGTTCTTTTCTTTTCTTTTCTTTTTGCAAATAGTACTAAAAGACTTCTAACAAAACACTGTGACAACCTCTCTCACTATTCCCCTGATCTCTCTCACACAGGCAACCGCTTTAACTATAGTACTTGGGTTTTTTTGTTATTCTTTTTAATGACATGTCATCAGATTTATATGTAACATCCATATTGTATTATCTTTTTGTTCATCGATTTTAGATTTTATTTCTTGCCTTCCTATAATAGGGCACATGAGGATTTGTTATCTTCTTTACTTAAACTGCTTTACCTCTCCTATTTTCCAATAGACTTATATAACTATACAAAAATTGTAGGGGCGCCTGGGTGGCGCAGTCGGTTAAGTGTCCGACTTCAGCCAGGTCACGATCTCGTGGTCCGTGAGTTCGAGCCCCGCATTGGGCTCTGGGCTGATGGCTCGGAGCCTGGAGCCTGTTTCCGATTCTGTGTCTCCCTCTCTCTCTGCCCCTCCCCCATTCATGCTCTGTCTCTCTCTGTCCCAAAAATAAAATAAAAACGTTGAAAAAAAATTTAAAAAAAATTGTATTAATTTTGGTTGACTTTTATATTTAGTTTTAATATGCCTTTGAAGAATACCATGAGTATGATTCCTTTGTTGTTTATATTTGGCTTCTCCTGCATAATACTGCACTATTCTTCACTCTTTATGTAAATATATTTGAAAAAAAAATTAGTTAAAACATACTCAGGTTTCAAAATGAAAGGAAAAAAAAGGAGATTGGGAAATAGACACAAGAATCAAGAAAAAAATTTCAGAACAAATGCTTTTTTCCTCCACAAATCACCTCTATTTAAAACCAACTATTTTTGTTTTATTTTTTAATAAATAGATATTATAAAAGAATTCTTTGTCATAGTGTTTTCTCAGATTATAAAATAGTCTCATAGATCCCATATTTCATTTTGAAATATAAATCCATAATCTGAAGATTAGGCAGATGTTACAATAGATTTTTTAAGTACATACGTGTTTAAAGATTAGAAATATCACACTTTCCCCTCAAATTAAAGTAATTATTTAACAAGCAGAGGTACTTCATACTCTTTCTTGAAAGAAAGGAAGAAAGAAAGAAAAGAAAGGAAGGAAGGATAGAAAGGAAGGAAGGGAAGGAAGGAAGGAAGGAAGGAAGGAAGGAAGGAAGGAAGGAAGAGGAAGGGAAAAGAAAAGAAAAAGGAAAAAAAGTAGTCATGGCTACTTCAACTCTATTAATTGCACAGAAGTTGTCATTATAAAGACAGGATTTGGTCCTCCCAACATTGTGAGTTCCTCATCAGCAACATTTGGGTATATTTCATTTTGTGTATTTTTGTGTTATTTTCAGCAAAATCACTCATACAAAATAGACTCAATGAAGTCAAGAGCATAAGTACAATATTCTGTTAAATACAGGAAGCATGATTTGAAGAAAGACCACTGTCCCAGTGCTCAGGTTGCTAATAAAATACCACAAACTGGGTGATTAAAAAACAACAGAAATTTATTTCTCAAAGTCTGAATGCTGAAGAGTCAAGATCAAGGCACCAGGAGACTCTTTGTCTGGTAAGAATCTGCCTTCTGGTTTACAGACAGCTGTTGTACTGTGTCCGCACATAACAGAAGGGGTGAGGGAGTTCTCTGGGGTCTCTTCTATAAGAACACTAATCTCATTCATGAGGGCTCCACCCTCATGGCCTAATCATCTCCCAAAGCACCACCTTCAAATAACATCACTTTGGGCATTAAGCTTCAATATATGAATGGGGGGGGGGAGGGGGGAGACACAGACATTCAAACCATAACAACCACTAACCTTTGCTTCAAAGGACTTGAATTCAAGTTTCATCTAACTGGGAGCTGAGTGACACTACCCACACTAATTTCAGTTTCCTTTGATGTAATGGTGATAATATCCACTTAGAAGTGTTACTGTAAATACTATAACATTAAAGATGCCTGGGCTCACAGAATTATTCTCTTCTAAAAACTACCTTATATGTTTCCTCCTTTTTTTCAAATTTGTAATCTAAATTTTGTGGCTTGCACCAAGCAAATTCATGTTGTCTAAGTTTCAAATTGTCTCCATCTAACAAAGTATTAAAATGTTTCCACTAATTATTATCAGTTGATATTGACTAAGAATCAACTTGGTATCATACTCACTTTTCTGGAGGTTGGGCAGTAGATTTGACAATTCACAGAATAAAAACAGGCAAGGTGATTTCATAACTTTGATCTCAGCAATAGCTATTACAAAAAGCATATAAATTATGCTCACCTGGAATTTGTAGATTTAATAAATTTAAAGACTATAGTAAACAAAGTATAAACAAAGTCATCTGAAACTTCATGCAAACTTTAAAACTTAAAGTTCCAGTACTTTTTGTTTCTTTATGGTAGTCTACCACACTTGGAATCATCTGAGATAAACATATTTTTCATTGCGTTTCCTTCATTGCACCTTATTTGATGCATTTTCTTTTTTTTTTTTTAATTTTTTTTAACGTTTTTTATTTATTTTTGAGACAGAGAGAGACAGAGCATGAACGGGGGAGGGGCAGAGAGAGGGGGAGACACAGAATGGAAGCAGGCTCCAGGCTCTGAGCCATCAGCCCAGAGCCCGACACGGGGCTCGAACTCACGGACCACGAGATTGTGACCTGAGCTGAAGTTGGACGCTCAACCGACTGAGCCACCCAGGCACCCCTTGATGCATTTTCTTATTTCTCTTTTCACCAAGAAAAAGATCGTTTCCCCTTTCATGGCCTTCTACAATAATTTATATTACTGAATGAAATAATTTTATTGCTGAATATTTCATAAGATGCATTTTACCATCAATCTGTTAAGGTAAAATATAGGCATGCCTTGACATGCACATATTCTTGCTATTATCTTACTGTCATTTCTAATATAAACAGATCATTTCTCATGAAAAAGTACTAATTTATTAAAATGTATATTGGTGTATAATTTTTCTCTCACATAGGATCCACACCTAATCACTTTTAAAAGTACATATCTGATATTAGACACCCTTATTGATTTGAATAACAATGCAAATATGTATATTTTCTGTAAAATTTTATTTTATTATTTTCATCTTTATATCTGAGTTTCTCAAACATGAAACTACTGACATTTGGGCCAGATAATGATTTGTTGTGTATTATTATTTTTTTTAATGTTTATGTATTTTTGAGAAAGAGAGAGAGAGACAGAGCGTGAGCAGGGGAGGGGCAGAGAGAGAGATGGAGACAGAATCTGAAACAGGCTCCAGGCTCTGAACTGTCAGTATAGAACCCAATGCAGGGCTGGAACCCATGAACTGTGAGATCATGATCTGAGCTGAAGACGTAAGCTTAACCGACTGACCAACTGAGCCACCCAGGCGTGGCAAGATCACTGGTTTAAATAAATGAATCTAAGTTGCAACTTTTGGGGAAAACAAAACAAAACAAAACTAAGTTGCAACCTTTGATAAGAACATGTAGCCATCAGGATGCTGAAAACTAGAATGTCTGTAATTCAAAGTAGCTTAAACACGTAAGAAATATAGCTATCAAATCACATTTAATTATCCACACACACTTTTTATGTGTATACAATATGAATAATACAGTGAAATATAATAGGTATAATAGTATCTTACTACAAAAGCATTTCCAGGCTGTAGGAAAACTTATCAAACTAGTATTTATAAAAGTACTTTGAAAAAATAAGATGTCTGACAAGCTATACATATTGTACACAACACTGCCCCACAAGACTTGGCAACAAGAATGACCAACGAAATCAAAATTTCTGCAACCAAAGAATTTTGTTGTAAAGTTGGAAAACAAATTTCTTGCTAATCCATCTGCTGTCAAAGATGGCATTTTTCAGTCTCAGTAACTTTCTAATTCTTTTTTAGCTTGTAAATTCAAACCACAGTGAACTTGTCCTACAACAGATTTAGATGCCCTCTACAGAATTTCACATACAGTACATGGTTTTATTTATACTAGAATTTCCTTTGCTTCACAGAAAAAAAAAAAAAATACAAAAACAAAGTTCCCGGATGTTCCTTAGCTTTTTTTTTTTTTATACTCCAATTAATTGTTCTCCTCCTTCAAGCACAAATTATTCCATGTAAAATTATTCTTAGCATCAATTATCTGAACTATTCTTCTAATATTGTTTATCTTCTCCAGAGTTTCAATTAGTTATCTGAGAAAACAGTATGAGCCTCATGTTTATTCTTTATTGTCCTGGAACAAACTGGCGATATCTAGTATTATAAGTCTAAAAACAGAAAATAAGAAAACATATCCTTTCACCAAAATGTTTTTCTTAAATCAAATGCTTACTTAGTTATTATTCATATGCCAAAATAAAGATTTAACTCATTTAATGAAGTTCTTTTTTAATCTGAAAGATGTCAGATGAATATTTAAACAAGTACATCTGCTCTGGCTATAATAAAGTAGCTCTTCTCAGATAACTACCCCCAACAAGAAAAAAAGAAAGAAAAATCATAAATGTTGGATAAATTTGACAAAAGCAAACAAATAAACAAAAACAGAATTTTGAATGTTATGAAAGAAAACCAAAGCAGACAAGGAGTCAAAATGCTGCAGAGAAAGGAAACTCTCAGAGGCAAGCCCAATAGTTCTCACTGTTTTCTTTGTAAGGCATTTGATGATTCATATGCTGCATGAGGCAAGAGGCCAAGAAGCCAAACAGAATATAAAACTTAACAGGATAAAATCTAAGTAAAGATTTCTATAGTCTCACTGTGTTAGGGAGATTAAATATGGGAATCCAGGGACTGCCAAGAAGAAAAAAAGAGAGAGAGAGAGAGAGAGAGAGAGAGAGAGAGAGAGAGAGAGAAAGAAGGGCAGTATTTGAGGGGAATATTATGAACCTTTCCCAAATTAATGAAAGACAACAAGCCACAGATTCATTGCATTTTATTAACCCCAAATCTGTACCAAGGAACAACATATTAGGCACATTAGAAAAAAAGAATAAAAAAAAAATCAAAGATAAACAAGAATACTTTAAAGAGTAGTCTGAGTGCTGAGAGGATAATCCCTTCAAAAAGGAACTAAAATCATCAGACAACTACCTTAATTTCCAAGAAAAAGGACAGAAGAAAAACAAGGAGTGGGGATAAGAAGGAGAGGGAGAACGGAGAGGACAGAGCAAAGGACAGGGAACAAAGAATCAGGAGCAGTGGTTGCTGAAAACACTAGAGTGACATCTTTAATGTACTTAAAGAAAATAATTGCAACTTAAAATTATTTAGCAAAAACATTCTGTAAAAATGAAGGTAAAATACAGACATTTCAAATAAATAAAAACCAAGGGAATTTAACACCAGCAGACCTGAGCTAGAAAGATATACTGGAAGGAATTCCTCCTGAAGAAGAAAAGTGATCTCAGATTAAGGTATGGAAATTAGGAAAGAATAAACAGTACAGAAAAAGGATAAAAAACACACAGGTGAAATTGAAATGAATATTGACTATATAAAATAATAGTAATAATGTTTGATGGGTGGGAAAGTAAATGTAGAATTAAATTAAGTGACAGAAACAGAACAAGTAGCAAACAGTTAAATTGTGTTAAATTGTTTTAAGATCATTTCAATTATCTCAAAGTGGAAAACACTAATTTATCATAAATTCCTATAAATCAAGGACATATGTAGTAATTACTAGGGAAGTATATGAAGGAATATATGGTTAACCAGATAATGTGCAGGAAGGAAAGCATGAAAGAGGAAAAACAACAATAAAAAGAATGGATAGTTCAAATAGAAAACTGAGAGTCATTTCACAAATTTCAATCCAAACATATTAATAAACAGAATAGCTGTCATAATTAAGACAAAAATTATCAAACTGAGAAAGAAAATATCCGTATAAATTTACTGAAAATGTGAAAACAAAACTTAGTATTGAAAGAAAACATTTTTGCAATGTGAATGGAACATTTTGTTCATAAAAAGATGAATAAAAGTTTTTTGGTAAAGCAAAGAAATACAGGTTCCCCAAATAAGCTTACAGGAACATTTTGGCACAAGCCCATTCTTTCTTAATTGCTACCATTGGCCCACATCTATTCAATTTTGTTTCCTGGGGGTCTTTCATATATCAAGCTAACTCCCTGATGATTTCTGCTTTTCTCTCAGACTTTTAGCTTTGACAAAATATTTCACTCAGCAGGGACTTAGATGCAGGGATACACTTGACTTGTCAACACTAAGCATTCATATATACATTAAAAATATACTTCAGCATATCTAAAAACTAACTTACTGGATAAATTCTGCAGGAAGGACTTCTAAAACTAAAAAAAAAAAAAAAAAAAAAAAAAAAAAAAAAAAAAAAAAAAAAACAAAGAAAATACACACACACACACACACACACACACAAGTTATAGTTAAGGAAAGCAATTACTATATAAAGCACCTAGGAAACAAAAATACACATTCACCTCCACATTTCCATATTCAGTTTCTAAAACAAATTAAGCATGTAATAAAAAAAAGACATAAAACTAAGAGAACATCAACCAATATGCTTAGAAACATATCAAAAACATATTCAAATAAAGATGACATTTAAAACAAACAAACAAATGAACAAACACCTGGGGCAATCTGAAACCTCATATAGGACTTTATACCAGCCCATTACATTAGCCCTGAATTAACATTTTAAAAAACAAAGAAATAATTGATGTGCATTTCAAACTAGTGGGAAATATGAGAAGTTTCTCCATCTCACAGAACTAGTCCATGTAGAAAAATTCCAAAACCTTAATGTAACATGTCAAACTCAAATGATTTTTAATTTTATATGAAAATAAACAATATAAACATGTAGACCAAAAGGCTAACTTATTAGTATTAATTATTTCATTATATCTCTCACCTCAAATATAATTTAAGAGTATTCATGCACAAGTTTTGCTTTAGAGTCATTTAATAATTGTATAAATATCATCCCATAAAGGAAAAAGATTAGGAAAAATACAAAAGCGTCATGTGAAACTATGAGAAAAGCTGAAAATATAAAAACAAGAGATTATTAACTTTTTAGGTAAATATTTTTCAATTTGCTGAGAATCAAGACCCCAAAGAGGTCAATATTTCTGCATTCTCTATAATATAAAGAGATGGAAGGGAATATATTTAGGAAAATCAGTAATAATATGATTATTATACAGAAATATATAAAATATATATATATAAATATATACATATTTTTGGAATATATATATTGCAATATATTTTGGAATATATTCCAAAAGCACCTTTTGGAAAGGTGCTTTGCCAGAGCACACATAGCATTTAAGTGGCAGCAGAAGGACAATTTGTACTAGGATCTACCCAACCCCTAAACTGCTCCTTCCAATATTTATATATATATAAATATATAAAATATATATGAAAATATAAAAACAAGAGATTATTAACTTTTTAGGTAAATATTTTTCGATTTGCTGAGAATCAAGACCCCAAAGAGATCAATATTTCTGCATTCTCTATAATATAAAGAGATGAGGGAATATATTTAGGAAAATCAGTAATAATATGATTTTTTATTACACAATGCTTTATTAGGTACTAAGATAAAATCATAATGGTTATGCATTTTAGCTTTCCTTAGCTAAATATTAGCATATATTACGGAGTGAAACATTTAAGGCAAGAAGAGAAGTATGTTAAAACTGTGTTTTGCTTGGCTCATTCACTTCATACTTGCTATAATTATAGGAAATGGGACTAGTGGTGCCTCCTGTTTGGAAAGTACTATCTCCTTCCTGAAAGATCACTTAGAACTAAGGTAAGGGCTGAGGAAATGGAGAACAAATACTGACAGGAGGACACTCTTTTTCCCAGATTCAGAGTGACGGAGAGAAAATGGTCAATCAGAATCCATACAGAATTAAGGGACAAGAATTGCCTAGAGATGGTTGCTCAGTCTTGCCTGTAACTGAGATCTCAACTCCAAAGGGTGCTTGTAGAATCTCTTGACCAGGAGGGCCTCACCTTTACCCTCAGCTTGATAAACTTCAGATGGGATTTTTGCTCAATACAGGCCTCTGATCTCCTAGTTCTTAAGAAAATTACTTTAGAACACTTGCTATTATAAATTCTTTCTCTGTCCTTTTGAGGTTGTAAATCTTCTACAACCCAGGAAAGTCTTTTTCAAGCACTTGGAAGCCAACTTTTTGAAATATAATCATCAAAAAAGATAAGACCCTGGGGAGGGGTGCACCTGGGTGGCTCAGTTGCTTAAGCATCGGATCTCAGCTCAGATCATGATCTAGGGTTCCTTCCTGAGATATCTCTGTGCTGACAGCAAGCAGCCTGCTTGGGAATTTGTTCTCTCCCTCTCTCTGCCTCTCTCTCTCTTGCTCTCTCTCAAAATAAGTAAACTTAAAAAAAAGAAAAACAAAAACGAAGATAAGTCCCCTGTCTTCTGGACTCTGTGGGAGGATAGGAGCCTATTTTAGATAAGCACAATTAGCAAACATAGATAGCCTAATAACATTGATCTATTCTACTGTCAATTGTCTGCTACACTAGCTTACCACAGTGCCCCAAACCTCTCCCGTCTTCTGTTTAAAGACTTCAGTATATTCTCTCTCTCCTATTGCAATAGTCTTAAATAAAGTTTTACTTATCTGTTTAACATATCTGGTGTAATTTTTCCTTCATACCATGGTCCTAACAATTATGAGAATAAGAGAAATACATGTCTATCCCTCAATAAATAAGCAAGTTAAAGTGTCAAAAATGTGGATAGAAATTATGGAATTAACATTTTGCTCTGGCATGAGTAATAGCAGTCAATATACTATCACCCAGGCGTCCTACCATGTTTTAACTAGAAACAACATTAAGTAAATTAAATCATTTCAAATCTTCCTTTTTATTAGCAAAAGGTATAGCTTTGGTGACCCAAGCCTTTCTTTTTGAGTATTATTTTTTATTTTTTTAATATATGAAATTTATTGTCAAGTTGGTTTCCATACAACACCCAGTGCTCATCCCAAAAGGTGCCCTCCTCAAAACCCCTCACCCACCCTCTCCTCCCTCCCACCCCCCCATCAACCCTCAGTTTGTTCTCAGTTTTTAAGAGTCTCTTATGTTTTGGCTCTCTCCCACTCTAACCTCTTTTTTTTTTCCTTCCCTTCCCCCATGGGTTTCTGTTAAGTTTCTTAGGATCCACATAAGGGTGAAATCATATGGTATCTGTCTTTCTCTGTATGGCTTATTTCACTTAGCATCACACTCTCCAGCTCCATCCACGTTGCTACAAAAGGCCATATTTCATTCTTTCTCATTGCCACATAGTATTCCATTGTGTATATAAACCACAATTTCTTCATCCATTCATCAGTTGATGGACATTTAGGCTCTTTCCATAATTTGGCTATTGTTGAGAGTGCTGCTATAAACATTGGGGTACAAGTGCCCCTATGCATCAGCACTCCTTTGTCCCTTGGGTAAATTCCTAGCAGTGCTATTGCTGGTTCATAGGGTAGGTCTATTTTTAATTTTCTGAGGAACCTCCACACTGTTTTCCAGAGTGGCTGCACAAATTTGCATTCCCACCAACAGTGCAAGAGGGTTCCCGTTTCTCCACATCTATAGTCTCCTGATTTGTTCATTTTGGCCACTCGGACTGGCGTGAGGTGATATCTCAGTGTGGTTTTGATTTGTATTTCCCTGATAAGGAGCAACATTGAACATCTTTTCATGTGCCTGTTGGCCATCCGGATGTCTTCTTTAGAGAAGTGTCTATTGATGTTTTCTGCCCATTTCTTCACTGGGTTATTTGTTTTTCGGGTGTGGAGCTTGGTGAGCTCTTTATGGATTTTGGATACTAGCCCTTTGTCCAATATGTCATTTGCAAATATCTTTTCCCATTCCGTTGGTTGCCTTTTAGTTTTGTTGGTTGTTTCCTTTGCTGTGCAGAAGCTTTTTATCTTCATAAGGTCCCAGTAATTCACTTTTGCTTTTAATTCCCTTGCTTTTGGGGATGTTTCGAGCAAGAGATTGCTACAGCTGAGGTCAGAGAGGTCTTTTCCTGCTTTCTCCTCTAAGGTTTTGATGGTTTCCTGTCTCACATTCAGGTCCTTTATCCATTTTGAGTTTATTTTTGTGAATGGTGTGAGAAAGTGGTCTAGTTTCAACCTTTTGCAAGTTGCTGTCCAGTTCTCCCAGCACCATTTGTTAGAGAGGCTGTCTTTTTTCCATTGGATGTTCTTTCCTGCTTTGTCAAAGATGAGTTGGCCATATGTTTGTGGGTCTAGTTCTGGGGTTTCTATTCCATTCCATTGGTCTATGTGTCTGTGTTTGTGCCAATACCATGCTGTCTTGATGATGACAGCTTTGTAGTAGAGGCTAAAGTCTGGGATTGTGATGCCTCCTGCTTTGGTCTTCTTCTTCAAAATTCCTTTGGCTATTCAGGGCCTTTTGTGGTTCCATATGAATTTTAGGATTGCTTGTTCTAGTTTCGAGAAGAATGCTGGTGCAATTTTGATTGAGATTGCATTGAATGTGTAGATAGCTTTGGGTAGTATTGACATTTTGACAATACTTATTTTTTCCAATCCATGAGCAGGGAATGTCTTTCCATTTCTTTAAATCATCTTCAATTACCTTCATAAGATTTCTATAGTTTTCAGCATACAGATCCTTTACATCTTTGGTTAGACTTATTCCTAGGTATTTTATGCTTCTTGGTGCAATTGTGAATGGGATCAGTTTCTTTATTTGTCTTTCTGTTGCTTCATTGTTAGTGTATAAGAATGCAACTGATTTCTGTACATTGATTTTGTATCCTGCAACTTTGCTGAATTCCTGTATCAGTTCTAGCAGACTTTTGGTGGAGTCTATCGGATTTTCCATGTATAATATCATGTCATCTGCAAAAAGCGAAAGCTTGACTTCATCTTTGCCAATTTTGATGCCTTTGATTTCCTTTTGTTGTCTGATTGCTGATGCTAGAACTTCCAGCACTATGTTAAACAACAGCGGTGAGAGTGGGCATCCGTGTCGTGTTCCTGATCTCAGGGAAAAAGCTTTCAGTTTTTCCCCGTTGAGGATGATGTTAGCTGTGGGCTTTTCATAAATGGCTTTTATGATCTTTAAGTATGTTCCTTCTATCCCGACTTTCTCAAGGGTTTTTATTAAGAAAGGGTGCTGGATTTTGTCAAAGGCCTTTTCTGCATCGATTGACAGGATCATATGGTTCTTCTCTTTTTTTGTTGTTGTTAATGTGATGTATCACGTTGATTGATTTGCTAATGTTGAACCAGCCCTGCATCCCAGGAATGAATCCCACTTGATCATGGTGAATAATTCTTTTTATATGCCATTGAATTCGATTTGCTAGTATCTTATTGAGAATTTTTGCATCCATACTCATCAGGGATATTGGCCTGTAGTTCTCTTTTTTTACTGGGTCTCTGTCTGGTTTAGGAATCAAAGTAATACTGGCTTCATAGAATGAGTCTGGCAGTTTTCCTTCCCTTTCTATTTCTTGGAATAGCTTGAGAAGGATAGGTATTATCTCTGCTTTAAACGTCTGGTAGAACTCCCCTGGGAAGCCATCTGGTCCTGGACTCTTATTTGTTGGGAGATTTTTGATAACCGATTCAATTTCTTTGCTGGTTATGGGTCTGTTCAAGCTTTCTATTGCCTCCTGATTGAGTTTTGGAAGAGTGTGGGTGTTCAGGAATTTGTCCATTTCTTCCAGGTTGTCCAGTTTGTTGGCATATAATTTTTCATAGTATTCCCTGATAATTGTTTGTATCTCTGAGGGATTGGTTGTAATAATTCCATTTTCATTCATGATTTTATCTATTTGGGTCATCTCCCTTTTCTTTTTGAGAAGCCTGGCTAGAGGTTTGTCAATTTTGTTTATTTTTTCAAAAAACCAACTCTTGGTTTCGTTGATCTGCTCTACAGTTTTTTTAGATTCTATATTGTTTATTTCTGCTCTGATCTTTATTATTTCTCTTCTTCTGCTGGGTTTAGGCTGCCTTTGCTGTTCTGCTTCTAGTTCCTTTAGGTGTGCTGTTAAATTTTGTATTTGGGATTTTTCTTGTTTCTTGAGATAGGCCTGGATTGCAATGTATTTTCCTCTCAGGACTGCCTTCGCTGCGTCCCAAAGCGTTTGGATTGTTGTATTTTCATTTTCGTTTGTTTCCATATATTTTTTAATTTCTTCTCTAATTGCCTGGTTGACCCACTCATTCTTTAGTAGGGTGTTCTTTAACCTCCATGCTTTTGGAGGTTTTCCAGACTTTTTCCTGTGGTTGATTTCAAGCTTCATAGCATTGTGGTCTGAAAGTATGCATGGTATAATTTCAATTCTTGTAAACTTATGAAGGGCTGTTTTGTGACCCAGTATGTGATCTATCTTGGAGAATGTTCCATGTGCACTCGAGAAGAAAGTATATTCTGTTGCTTTGGGATGCAGAGTTCTAAATATATCTGTCAAGTCCATCTGATCCAATGTCTCATTCAGGGCCCTTGTTTCTTTATTGACTGTGTGTCTAGATGATCTATCCATTTCTGTAAGTGGGGTGTTAAAGTCCCCTGCAGTTACCATGTTTATGAATAATTGTTTTATATATATTTGGGGGCTCCGGTATTCGGCGCGTAGACATTTATAATTGTTAGCTCTTCCTGATGGATAGACCCTGTAATTATTATATAATGCCCTTCTTCATCTCTTGTTACAGCCTTTAATTTAAAGTCTAGTTTGTCAGGGGCGCCTGGGTGGCGCAGTCGGTTAAGCGTCCGACTTCAGCCAGGTCACGATCTCGCGGTCTGTGAGTTCGAGCCCCGTGTCGGGCTCTGGGCTGATGGCTCAGAGCCTGGAGCCTGTTTCTGATTCTGTGTCTCCCTCTCTCTCTGCCCTTCCCCCATTCATGCTCTGTCTCTCTCTGTCCCAAAAATAAATAAACGTTGAAAAAAAAAATTTTTTAAAAAATAAAGTCTAGTTTGTCTGATATAGGTATGGCTACTCCAGCTTTCTTTTGGCTTCTAGTAGCTTGATAAATAGTTCTCCATTCCCTCACTCTCAATCTAAATGTGTCCTCAGATCTAAAATGAGTCTCTTGTAGACAGCAAATAGATGGGTCTTGTTTTTTTATCCATTCTGATACCCTATGTCTTTTAGTTGGTGCATTTAATCCATTTACATTCAGTGTTATTATAGAAAGATATGGGTCTAGAGGCATTGTGATGTCTGTATGTTTTATGCTTGTAGTGATGTCTCTGGGACTTTGTCTCACAGGGTCCCCCTTAGGATCTCTTGTAGGGCTGGTTTAGTGGTGACAAATTCCTTCAGTTTTTGTTTGTTTGGGAAGACCTTTATCTCTCCTTCTATTCTAAATGACAGACTTGCTGGATAAAGGATTCTCGGCTGCATATTTTTCCTGTTTGGCACACTGAAAATATCGTGCCAATCCTTTCTGGCCTGCCAAGTTTCAAAAGAGAGATCAGTCAGGAGTCTTATAGGTCTCCCTTTATATGTGAGGGCACGTTTATCCCTTGCTGCTTTCAGAATTTTCTCTTTATCCTTGTATTTTGCCAGTTTCACTATGATATGTCGTGCAGAAGATCGATTCAAGTTACGTCTGAAGGGAGTTCTCTGTGCCTCTTGGATTTCAATGCCTTTTTCCTTCCCCGGTTCAGGGAAGTTCTCAGCTATGATTTCTTCAAGTACCCCTTCAGCACCTTTCCCTCTCTCTTCCTCCTCTGGGATACCAATTATGCCTATATTATTTCTTTTTAGTGTATCACTTAGTTCTCTAATTTTCCCCTCATACTCCTGGATATTTTTTATCTCTCTTTCTCTCAGCTTCCTCTTTTTCCATAACTTTATCTTCTAGTTCACCTATTCTCTCCTCTGCCTCTTCAAGCCGAGCTGTTGTCGTTTCCATTTTGTTTTGCATTTCGTTTAAGGCGCTTTTCAGCTCCTCGTGACTGTTCCTTAGTCCCTTGATATCTGTAGCAAGAGATTCTCTGCTATCCTCTATACTGTTTTCAAGCCCAGCGATTAATTTTATGACTATTATTCTAAATTCACTTTCTGTTATATTATTTAAATCCTTTTTGATCAGCTCATTAGCTGTTGTTATTTCCTGGAGATTCTTCTGAGGGGAATTCTTCCGTTTGGTCATTTTGGATAGTCCCTGGCGTGGTGAGGACCTGCAGGGCACTTCCCCTGTGCTGTGGTGTATAACTGGAGTTGGTGGGCGGGGCAGCAGTAAGTCCTGATGTCTGCCCCCAGCCCACCACTGGGGTTCACAGTCAGACTGGTGCGTGCCTTCTCTTCCCCTCTCCTAGGGGCGGGATTCACTGTGGGGTGGCGTGGCCCGTCTGGGCTACTTGCACACTGCCAGGCTTATGGTGCTGGGGATCTGGCGTATTAGCTGGGGTGGGTAGTCAAGGTGCACGGGGGGCAGGAGGGGCAGGCTTAGCTCGCTTCTCCTTAGGTGATCCACTTCAGGAGGGGCCCTGTGGCAGCAGGAGGGAGTCAGATCCGCTGCCAGAGGTTTGGTCCGCAGAAGCACAGAGTTGGATGTTTGCGCGGAGTGAGCAATTTCCCTGGCAGGAACTGGTTCCCTTTGGGATTTTGGCTGGGGGATGGGCGGGGGAAATGGTGCTGGAGAGCACGTTTGTTCCCCACCAAACTGAGCTCTGTAGTCCGGGGGCTCAGCAGCTCTCCCTCCCTTTGTCCTCCAGGCTTCCCGCTTTCTGAGCAGAGCTGTTAACTTGTGACCTCCCAGACGCTAAGTCGTGCTTGCTGTCGGAACACACTCCGTCCGTCTGGCCCCTCCGCTTTTGCAAGGCGGACTCGGGGGCTCTGCTTGGCTGGCGAGCCGCCCCTCCGCCCAGGCTCCCTCCCGCCAGTCCGTGGAGCGCGCACCGCCTCGCCGCCCTTCCTACCCTCTTCCGTGGGCCTCTTGTCTGCGCTTGGCTCCAGAGACTCTCTTTTTGAATATTTAAGAGTCGTAATTTTTTTATTGAGTTATAATCAACATAAAAAAGATGTACATATTTAATATATACATCTTGATGAGTTTTCAGTATACAGCCATGAAACTATCACCATATACAATGTAGTAAATTTAACATCACCTCGAAAAGTTCCCCCCCTCACTCTCTTATTTATTTTTTATAAGAACTTTTAACATAGGAGATACCTTCAACAAATATAGTAATGTTAACTATATGCATTATGCTGTACTGTCGGTCTCCAAGACTTAATAAGCTTGTATAAGTGAAACATGTACACCTTAACAAACATCTCCTTGATTCCCCCTCTCCCAGGTCCTGGTAGCCACCATTCTACTCTCTGCTTTTATGAGTTTTATTACTTAAGATTCCTAATATAAATGAAATCATGTAACATTTGTTCTTTCCTGTCTGGCCTTTTTCACTTATCATAATGTCTTTCAAGCTCATTCATGTTGTAGTAAATGCAGGATTTCCTTCCTTTATAAGGTGGAATAATATTCCATTGTATGAACTTACTACATTTTCTTTATTCATTCATCTATTGATGGACATGTTGATTGTTTCCATATCTTAACTATTGTGAATAATACTGCAATAAGATGAGAGTTATCAGTTCCCTAAATTAAACTCCAAATTTTTTTTATAAAGTGATTTCTCTTTTCCAGATAAAATTATTTGTTTTTCTTTTGACTGTAAGTTTTTTTTTATTCTCCTACTTGGCAAATAAAGGCCACAAAAATTCACCATTTTAGTAATTTGCCAAAGCACACATAGCAATTAAGTGGCAGCAGAAGGACAATTTGTACTAGGATCTACCCAACCCCTAAACTGCTCCTTCCAAACTATACTGCCTGTTTTTTATCATTACCATGATACAATAATAGGTAATCTCATATTCTGATAATTCACATATTTTAAGATATTGCAAAATAAGTAATCACTCCCTTCTATTTTTTAAGTAAACTGTATGTCCAACGTGGAAACTAAACTTATGATCCTGAGATCAAGAGTCGCATGTTCTACTGACAGAGCCAGCAGGTGTCCTACACTCCTTTCTTTTTAATCAATTAATTAGTTATTTTTAAAAGTTGTGAGACAAATATTTTAAAATACCAAGAACCACAGAACATGTAACAATCATGAAATGCTTTTCAACATACCTTTTATTTCTGCATTAGATAATATTAAGTAATGAGATTTTTTTTTTACATTTTCTGTCCTTTTTAAAACTTTTTTTAATGTTTATTTTTGAGAGAGACAGAGAGAGAGTGCAAGTGGGGGAGGAGGAGAGACAGAGGGAGACACAGAATCCAAAGCAGGCTCCAGGTTCTAAGCTGTCAGCACAGAAGCCTGATGCGGGGCTGGAACTCAGGAGCCGTGAGATCATGACCTGAGCCAAAGTCAGCTTAACCAACTGAGCCACACAGGTGCCCTTTTACACTATCCTTCTGATCTCTGATGTTCAGCGTCTCTTTTTTTTCAAACATTTAAACAAATCAGGACTCTGTCCAGAATGAAGATCAGAAAAGGAAAGAGTTGTGCCCTCAGCCAAGTTGCATGGGCATGAGCTAGTAATTGCGTCAAGGAAAAAGGTGTCTGAATTTCACTTTCCTATCATCTGTCTTAAGAAAGAGATGATTAACCACTTAAAATAGTCAATAAATATTTTCTTGCACACATAATACCTGCCAGACACATGTCAAGGCACTTAGAATACAATAACAAACAAGATAGACACAGATGCTTGTGTTCATGGAACTTACATTTTAGAAAGAGTATATGGACAAACAATAAGCATAATTAAACAAATTATATAACATGTTAGATGGTAATAAGTGTTATGGAAAAAGCAAAAAAATACATCAGCATAAGGAGGATGAAGAAAGCAGAGTGAGAATAAGTTGTATGCTTGAATTAAAAAGGCTTTATTAAAAAGGCAACATTTCCATCCACGTTGCTACAAAGGGCCATATTTCATTCTTTCTCATTGCCACATAGTACTCCATTGTGTATATAAACCACAATTTCTTTATCCATTCATCAGTTGATGGACATTTAGGCTTTTTCCACAATTTGACTATTGTTGAGAGTGCTGCTATAAACATTGGGGTACAAGTGCCCCTATGTATCAGTACTCCTGTATCCCTTGGGTAACTGGAGAGTGTGATGCTAAGTGAAATAAGCCATACAGAGAAAGACAGATACCATATGTTTTCACTCTTATGTGGATCCTGAGAAACTTAACAGAAACCCATGGGGGAGGGGAAGAAAAAAAAAAGAGGTTAGAGTGGGAGAGAGCCAAAACATAAGAGACTCTTAAAAACTGAGAACAAACTGAGGGTTGATGGGGGGTGGGAGGGAGGGGGGGTAGGTGATGGACATTGAAGAGGGCGTCTTTTGGGATGGGCACTGGGTGTTGTATGGAAACCAATTTGACAATAAATTTCATATATTAAAAAAAAGGCAACATTTGAGCAAAGGTTTAAATGAGGAGTTAGCGTGAGGACATCTGACAGAAGGGTTTGCGGATAGGTAAGAATCAAAGCAAAGAAGAGAATATATTTGGCATTGTGAGAAACAGCAAGGGGACCATGTGACTGGAATAGAATGAATGATGGAATTATTACTAAGAGATGGAGTTTAAAGTGGTGGGGGGAGGAAAAATCAGGTACCACTTTGTGGGATATTGAAAAGACTCTGGCTTTTACCACCCAGGAATTGCAGCACAGGAAAAGACATGACCTGATTACTATTTTTTTAATGTTTATTAATTTGTTTTGAGACAAAGACAGCGTGAGTGGGGGAGGGGCAGAGAGAGAAGAAAAGAGAGAGAATCTGCAGGGTTTGAATCCATGAAGCCATGAGATCATAACCTGAGCCAAAACCAAGAGGTGGACACTTAACTGAAGGAGCTACCCAGGTGCCCCAATTACTATTTTTAAAGGACAATTTTGGCAACAGTAGTTAAGAGTCAGCAACTCCTAACAGTAGTTAGGAGATGAAGAACAGAAGCCAAGGTCAGTTAGGAGGCTATGACAATGAATCAGGAGAGAGATGATGGTGTCTTTGATTAGTTCTGTCAGCGGCATTAGAGGAAAGTGGCTGGATTCTAAACATACTGTACTTTGAAGCTCATCTCAGCAGATTAGATGGATTGGATTATATGTAAGACATGAGAGATAAAAAAGAGTACTAAACAATTTATATGTGAATTTCCATCAAGTTAAATGAAGTCTCTACAGCAGAATGAAGTGCAATGGCACAGAGTGGAGTCTCCTACTTCTGATTCTACTCTCCATAACCCATATCAGCAAATGACAAAATTTGGAGAATTCTGTTATTACCCCAAATATTGGGATAAACAAACTGAGAGGATGTCTTCTTTTACTTCGTACAAAAGACATTTATAAATGATCACTTAGAATAACAGTTAAAATAGACAAAATGAAACATGGAGGTGACTTCTTAAAGAATTTAAGTTTTCATTAATAGTCACTAAATTAAAACCTGGAACCTTGATATACTCCACAATGGAAATGGGAAATATCTCCCCAACTAAATACACTGAACTTCAGTTAAAGGACATTCAAAAAATCCCAGAATGGAAAACAGATTCTGAGTTAAAAAAACATTCTAACAAAAACAAAGACTGAACATTCCCTCAGCTGAGCTTACCACATTTCCATATGTTCCCAGGCTATAGAAAAAGTGTCTATAAATAAATAAAATAACCAGGTCTTAAACTTTAGCTCATTGGAAAGAACAACTGGCCTCAGGTACAGTATAAAAAGACATATATATATATATACACACACACACACACACACACACACTCAGAGCACAAATATACCACTTTATCTCATCTGCTCACACAAAGTCAAAGGAAAAGAAATAATGTGGCACTTATACAGGTAGTATGGAGCTACAAATCCTCCTCCTCCAGAAAGGAAACGGTGAGTACTGAAGGAACATGAATAACTCAATCAGAAAAATAACACAACACAAGGAACAGATAAAATGTAAAAAACAAAACAAAACAAAAAAATCTTAAAATGAAGAATTATGAAGACTGAAAGAATAGTAATGTTCACTGTATGTGTCACCTTGACAAACCACATGGTACCCAGATTAAATATTCTTTCTGGGTATGTCTGAGTTTCTAGATGAAATTAACACCTGAATCTATGGACTCAGTTGATTGCCCTCCTCAGTGTGGGTGGGCGCCATTCAATCTGTTCAAGGCCTGAATAAAACAAAAAGCAGAGGGGTAAGGAATCCCCCCCTTCACCCCTGAATGCTTAAGCTGGGACATTGATCTCCTCCTGTCCGGGATGCTCCTGTTTCTCTGGCCATCAGACTCAGACTGAATTATACCATTGGCTTTCTTGGTTCTCCAGCTTGTAGACACAGATCATGGGACTTCCTAGCCTCCATAATTGCGTAAGCTGATTCCTTATAGTAAATCTCTTTTTACAGATCCTGTTAGTTGTGTTTCTCTAGAGAACGCTAATACATGCAGATTACAGAACTACCCTAGTTCTATTAAAGAACTTCAAAGATAAAGAATTATTCTAAAATATAGGCGAGAAGAACAAATTACCCACAAAAGAGAAAAATGAACAGGGTGATGTTAAATTTCTACAAAGAAACAATAAATGCCATCAGATGATGAAACAATGGTAATAAGTTCTAAAAAAATAAAAGTGAAATCCCAGATTATTATACAAGCCAAGAGGTTACTCAAATATAAAAGCAATTGGAAAATATACTTGACTATATTTCTTGGGTGACTACCATGTGATAAGCCTGTTCTAAATGTTTTCAAGTGCTAATTTATCTTCACAACATTATGAGGAGGGTCCTATTATTCACCCAACTTTGCACTTGAGAAAACTAATATAATGAGATTATAAAATTTGTGCAATGTTCCACTTGAATCTAGAGACCTGTCTTCCTTCAGAGACCATACATTAGCATACTACCTCCCTTATGAAATAGAAAAATAAAGAATTAAAAGAATATTTGATGACTACAGCACCCAAAAGCTTTTCCTGGTAAACAAAAATGAAAGAATGATAAAATTTAGGCTAAGCTAACAAAATAATAGGTGCCACATTGCAAAGCAAGGTTGTATAATTCACAGATATAACATATTAAGTAATTGTGCTGTGGTTCTCACATGGAGGGCTAATGTCCATGTATGATCAGTAACAGAATGAAACAGATGATTTCAACAGCATCACTGGAGTATTTGTGGCTTTCTCTCCACCATAGGTAAGGGGAGAAAATATCCACTTTCACCTCAAGCCAAGTGAAAAGGACTTCAAAAGATCTAGAGTTTTATATGTGTCTTCTGAAGTTTGAGGGAGTAAGGAATTGGTCCCTGATATGTGCTTAAGAAACCTAAAAGCAAGAGGCTATGCTCTCAACCTGGGGCTAGGGCAAACACAAAGGAACCAAATAACTCTGGAGAGTAAGTTGTGCTTTGTAATAAAGAACACATGATTTTTCTGGTATAGTCACTCTGGAAAATAGTATGGAAGTTCCTCGAAAAGTTAAAAATAGACTACTCTACTATCCAACAATCACATTACTGGGTATTTATCTGAATAACACAAAAACACTCATTCAAAGGGATACATGCACCCCTATGTTTATAACAACATTATTTACAGTAGCCAAGATATGAAAGCAACCCAAATGTCCATCAACTGATGAATGGATAAAGACAATTTGGTATATTGGGGCACCTAGGTGGCTCAGTCAGTTAAGTGTCTGACTTCAGCTCAGGTCATGATCTCATGGTTTGTGAGTCTGAGTCCCCATCAGCCTCACTGCTGTTAGCACGGAGCCTGCTACAGATCCTCTGTACCCCTCTCTTTCTGCCCCTCCCCTGCTCTCTCTCTCTCTCTCAAAAATAAATAAACACTAAAGAAGATATGGCATATATATATGATGGCTGAATAATATTCCATTATATATATATATATATATATATATATATATATATATATATAATGGAATATTATTCAGCCATCAAAAAGAGTGAGATCTTGCCATTTGCAACAACAAGGATGGAGCTAGAGAGTATTATGCTAAATTAAGTCAGTCAGAGAAAGACAATTACCACATGATCTCACTCATATGTGGAATTTAAGAAACAAAATAAATGAGTAAAGGTGGGGGGTGGTGAAAGAGAACAAACCAAGATACAGACTCTAAGCTATGGAGAACAAACTGATGCTTAGAAGGGAGGTGGGTATGAGTTAAGCAGGTTTAAAAAGTGCACTTGTGATGAGCACCAAGTGATGTATGGAAGTGTTGAATCACTATATTGTATACTTGAAGGTAATATAACACTGTTGTTAACTATACTAGAATTAAAATGAAAACTTAGGGGTGCCTGGGTGGCTCATTTAGTTGAGTGTCTGACTCTTGGTTTCAGCTCAGATCATGGTCTCATGGTATGTGAGATTGAGCCTGTGTCTGTCAGTATAGAGCCTACTTAGGATTCTTTCCCCCTGTCTCTTTGCTCCTCCCCAGCTCATGCTCTCTGTCTGTCTGTCTCTCTCTGTCTCAATAAATAAATATTTTTCAAATGTTTCATTTGTTTAAAAAACTTGAAAAATTAAAACAAAAAAAACATGATTTTTTTTTTCATATAGTAAGAAAACCCTTAGAAAGGTATCAGCCAGGAGTCAAGAGCTCTGCCTCAGGTAGAGGGGCAAGAAGCTTGACTAAAGTTTGGAAACAACAACAGAAAGTTAATAGAAGAATTGCCTACATTATTGTAACTTCATATGGAAGTTCTCAGTAGCAAAATATCTGAGAAAACCACAAGAGCTCCAAAAGGAACTTATTACCATAGAGAAATTGCCAAACCAGAAGACAAGTCCAGATAAGTAGAATCCTAGTCACCCAAGACTGTATTTCCCCCTAATCCCCTCTTCCCCTGGACCTGAGATTCATATAACTTTAACTTTGGTATGAGAGAGAAAAGGCAGAAGAGGTAATCAATATGGGCACCTGGCTGCCTCAGTGAGTGGAGCATGCGGCTCTTGATCTTGGGATCATGAGTTTGAGTCCCACATTGGATGTGCAGATTACTTAAAAATAAAATCTTTTTAAAAAAAGACGTAGTCAATAAAAGCAAAAAGGAGCCTAAAACGTGCCACCCTCTTTACCCTTCAGTCACTCATCTAAAAGCAGACTTCAATTGGGAATGATGTTCAGAGAGTTGATTACTTCAATGACAGGGACATTTTATTATTGAAAAAAGATAGCTCTTGTGATTAAAAATGACTGAAACTTCCACAGATAGTGGGCATGAAGGCCAGGAATGGAATGGAAAAGTTGTTTTCCGTTTTACAGATTCATCAAATCATACTCCAATCAAAAACAGTTACACAGGGATAGATTGTAGGAAGCTTTGAAGATCCAGGAGAAAGCAAGACTCATCTTCAAATAGAAATCGGCCTAGGTATAGGTGAAAGTGTATAAGAACTGGTTGGAAGAGTCCCACACTGGTTGCTGTTTCAGTATTGAGCCTGCTCTAAAAATGTGCACTTGCAATCCATTCAGAGGGTTTCAAGTACAGTAAATACAAAATTAAGCATGGGACCAGTGATATACTGTTGATCCTCATCATTCATACATTCTGTATTTTTTAGTTCACCTACTCACTAAAATTTATTTGTAAACCCAAAAGCAATGGTCATGGTAGTTTCATGGTGATTCATAGACATGCAGAAAGGCAAAATACCTGAGTCTCCCAACATTCATGACCCCAGCTGAAGTTGAACAGGCAACATTCTGCTTTATTCAGCTTTCATAATTATAAGAAAGTGCCCTTCTCAAGGTTTACTTAGTGCTGTGTTTTCCACATTTTTGTGATTTTTGCTGATTTCACAGTGTAAAATATCACCCAGATAGAGTGCTGAAGTGCTATCTGGTGTTTCTAAGCATAAGAGGGCTGTGATATGCCTTACAGAGAAAATACATGTGTTAGATATGCTTCATTCAGGCATGAGTTATAGTGCTGATGGCCATGAATTCAGTGTTAATGAATCAACAATATATATTTTTTAAAAATGTCTCTACAAGGATCTGACTTTAAAAAAAGGATATATATTGATCAGTTCGGGAAATGTTGTGAGTACAGGCTTTCAAGTACAGAGGCTTACCCATGTATTTCCCCTATGAGCAGTGGTCAGTATTGACAACAACTAACAGACCATAATTATCGCAGATAACAAGGATCGACTGTATCTACTCAGTAGTAATGTGAATATGTAGGAAAGGAATCTTGAATGCATTCTGGGCTTACTCGCAGCACTTGAGGAAAAGGAATCTGCTTATACAAGGAACATTAAATTCTATTAACTGCTTTTGTTCCTGAGCTGCTCTTAACTGAGGAGCTGCTCTTGGTGGAGAAGCCATATTGGAAAGCAATCACAACTTCTCCACCAAGAAAGATTAGGACCCACTCAGAGAATAGCCACCCCTGGGTTGAAGGGAACTTCAGAGTCAGGAAGTTAAATAAGCTGGGAGATTAACTATAAACCCTCCTAGCTGTGACTTCTTGGAGGACCTTGAGGGTATTACAGTAAATGCCATATTAGAACACACCTGCTGTCTCCATTTGCTCACACAAGCTCCATCACACCAGGCCTGAGGAGAGGCCATCAGGAGTCAGTGACTCTCCTCCACCTCTACAGGCCTCATTTCATGTCAAGGTGGAAAATGGCACCAGAGCTAACATTTATCTAACCATCCCTTCACAGAATAATGAAGCCCCTTTGGTGACTAAAGGCTTAATCCTGTTCAAGGAGGACTAAAAGTTTGAAATAACCAACCAAAGTGTTGTAAATATTGACAAATTGATTGTAACCTAATCACATTTCCAAGGCAATGTCGTAAGATAACTTCCTCTTAATATACAGTTCTAGAGGATTGAAGAATAAGATGAAACAGCAACAATGCCCAAGAGGTTGGATTTGCACTATCTGGATTTTTCTGAAGTGTGTATTAGGTGTTTTATGAAAAGAATTTTCATAATTTTTAGTTTAATGCAAATAGTATCCTCTAAATATGTCACTTGAAATACAAAATCTATAAATAACTTACCAAACTCAACACCAAAAAAACAAATAATCCAGTGAAGAAATGGGCAAAAGACATGAATAGACACTTCTCCAAGGAAGACATCCGGATGGCCAACCGACACATGAAAAAAGGCTCAACATCACTCATCATCAGGGAAATACAAATCAAAACCACAATGAGATACCACCTCACACCTGTCAGAATGGCTAATGTTAACAACTCAGGCAACAACAGATGTTAGTGAGGATGCAGAGAAAGAGGATCTCTTTTGCACTGCTGGTGGGAATGCAAGTTGGTGTAGCCACTCTGGAAAACAGTATGGAGGTTCCTCAAACAATTAAAAATAGAACTATCCCATGACCCAGCAATTGCACTACTAGATATTTATCCAAGGGATACAGGTATTCTGTTTCAAAGGGGCACATGCACCCCAATGTTTATAGCAGCACTATCAACAATAGCCAAAGTATGGAAACAGTCCAAATGTCCCTCGACGGATGAATAGATAAAGAAGATGTGGTCTATGTATATACAATGGAGTATTACTCAGCAATCAAAAAGAATGAAATCTTGCCATTTGCAAGTACATGGATGGAACTAAAGGGTATTATGCTAAGCGAAATTAGTCAGAGAAAGACAAATATCATAGGACTTCACTCATATGAGGACTTTAAGATACAAAAGAGATGAACATAAGAGAAGGGAAGCAAAAATAATATAAAAACAGGGAGGGGGACAAAACATAAGAGACTCTTAAATATGGAGAACAAACAGAGGGTTAAGGAGGGGGTGGGAGAGGGGATGGGCTAAATGGGCAAGGGGCATTAAGGAATCTACTCCTGAAATCATTGTTGCACTATATGCTAATTAACTTGGATGTAAATTTTAAAAATAAATTATAAATAAATAAATAAATAAATAAATAAATAAATAAATAAAATTACTTTAATACTCAAAAAGGAAAAAAAAAGGTTTGTGGCTCTTAATTATATTATGTAATCCATATTAAAGGTACCAACTGTGAAATTTAGCTAGGATGAAAATTTCAGCTGTGGCTCTGTATTAATTATAAAACAAGAAGTATCCAACAACAAAGAATACAAAAATGTCTAAGCTCTAACATCATTATGTTTTCATTGTGTCAATTCTGTGACATACAACAGTTCTGCTTAATATACAATCCCAGTCCAATTTCATAACTAATTACTTAAAATAGATCACATCTTTCTGCTCAAAGTTAGAAAATATATTTGATTTAAAAACTGAAAACAGAACTTTAGAAATATTTTGTCTACTTATAAAATGTTTTAAGATACAAATAATTCATGTATAACTATTAAAAAACAATGTAGCAATGTGAAATCCTATTGAAAACATTTTTGTGGTTTATAAATTGGTTTTTGCACTAGCTTGTGTTCAGGAGGAATTGGCAATGCAATTGATATTTGTATCAATTAATCAACGTGTTTCTTATGCTTTTGAGCATTCTTAACACTAAATAAGCACTTGGTAGGAAGCCATAATTTTTTTTCTCAAGAAGTTTATAATCCTGGTGAAACATAAGAAACATGGAACAGAAGCACATATAAGCCCAAATCATGAGCTGCACTCAAGAAAGGAGAGGTAGAGTGAGATAAAATGGGCCTAGGAAATCTCTAGAAAAGCTTTCTTTTTTAAAATTCTTTTTTAATGTTTACTTATATTTGAGAGAGACGGAATGTGAATGGGGAAGGGACAAAAAGACGGGGAGACACAGAATGTGAAGCAGGCTCCAGGCTCTGAGCTGTCAGCACAGAGCCTGACGTGGGGCTCAAACCCACGGACAGTGAGACCATGACCTGAGCCAAAGTCAGGCGCTTAACCAACTGAGACACCCAGGCGCCCCTCTAGAAAAGCTTTCCGTACAAAACTACAGACTCAAGGGGATACATACAACCCAATGTTTATAGCAACATTATCAACAATAGTCAAATTCTGGAAACAGTCCAAATGTCCATCAACTGATGAATGGATGAAGAAGTTGTGGGGAGCACCTGGGTGGCTCAGTCAGTTAAGCATCCAATTCAGTTCAGGTAATGATGTTGTAGTCCATGAATTTGAGCCCTGTGTCAGCCTGTGTGCTGCTGACAGCTTGGAGCCTGGATCCTGCTTCGGATTCTGTATCTCCCTCTCTCTCTGCCCTCCCCTGCTCACGCTCTGTCTCTGTCTCTCCAATATAAAAAATAAACATTAAAAAATATTTTCTTAAAAAGTTGTGGCATATATGTGTGCGTGTGTGTGTATGAGAGAAATATATATATAAGAGAAAGAGAAAGATAAATACCATATGATTTCATTCATGTGTGAAATTTAAGAAACAAAACAGATAAACATAGTGGGGGAAAAGTAGAGAAGCAAACCATAATATAGACTCTTTAGAGAGCAAACTGAGGTTTGGTGGAGGGGAGGTCAGTGGGGGGTATAGGTTAAATAGATGATGGGGATTAAGATGGGCACTTGTGATGAGCAATGCGTGTTATATGTAAGTGACGAATCACTAAATTCTCTACCTGAAAACAATATTACACTGTCTGTTAACTAACTGGAATTTAAATACAAATTTGAAACTATAAAAAGCAAAAAAGCTTCCTGAATAGAGCTAAGTATTTGTTTAATTAAAAAGTTAAAAAAGGGGCGCCTGGGTGGCGCAGCCTGTTAAGCGTCCGACTTCAGCCAGGTCACGATCTCGCGGTCCGTGAGTTCGAGCCCCGCGTCGGGCTCTGGGCTGATGGCTCAGAGCCTGGAGCCTGTTTCCGATTCTGTGTCTCCCTCTCTCTCTGCCCCTCCCCCGTTCATGCTCTGTCTCTCTCTGTCCCAAAAATAAATAAAAACGTTGAAAAAAAAATTTTTTTTTAAGTTAAAAAAAAAACCAACAGAGACAATTGATGTTTTAGATAATAGAAGCCAAATTACCAATTAGGAATCAGGAGGAGAGATGGGCTTTGTCCTTGGAGGAATAAGGAAAAATAAAGTAGACGGGGATTATGAGTGGAGATCATGGAGGACCTCAACAGCAACAGCAGTGTAGACTTATTTGGCAAGAAATAGGAAGCCATCAGGGATCCTGACAAGAAGAATATCTCCACTTCTGTTCCTCTCCAATTCATCTTTCACATGAGTGTCATCTAAACATAAGCATGGTTATGAAATTTGGAATCCATATTTTGGCTATTACAAATAACACTGTAATAAATGATAGATTAATGTATATGTGGTATATATACACAATGGAATATTACTCAGTTATAAGAAGAGTGAAGTCTTGCCATTTGCAACAACATGGATGAACCTAGAAGGTATACTGCCAACTGAAATAAGTCAAACACAGAAAGTCAGGAACTGTTTCCTACAATTGTCCATAAATCCTTGCTTGAGCTAAACCCTGCCTCAATATCCAAACTTACTGTTCCACTTGCATCCTCACCAATCCCTACTGACCTCTCTTCAGTTACTTTAACATTCTAAACTAGAGACTCTAACACAAGTTGTTCTCTCTAATCTAGAACAACCTTCATTTTGCCATTCACAAAGCAAGCTCTTTATCACCCTTCAGATTTTAGCTTAAGGATGCTTTCTTTACTACTATATGTAGCCCCTAAACTCCATGCTTCACTCCTGTTATTATTCACTATCAAAACACCCTATTTACTTAATTCATGGAATTTAACAAAAGTCATACTATCTATTTACATTTTTATTTGCTTATTATCTAACTGCTTTGTGATACTGTAATTTCTATAGAAGTAGACAATATGTCTGCTTTCTCACCACTATATCCTCAAGTAACCTAGTAATTATATCTCAAACACTAGCACAGTTTCTGGTTCTGAAAGTTGATAAACTTCTAGCTATATCGATCAGTGGGAAAAAAAAGACACAAATTACCAATTCAGAAATGAAAAAGAGGATATCAATTTAGATTCCATAGACCTTAAAGAATAATAAGTGATTATTACAATGTTATGTCTACAAATTTGATAACTTTGAGTTCAAGGACAGATTTGTGGTAAATCATGAATTAATAAACCTGACAAAGAAGAAATAGAAATTTTGAATAACCTCTTATCAATTACAGAAATTTAAATTGTAATTAAAAATCACCCTTAAAGAAAACTCCATGCACAGGTATCTTCCACAGTGAAATCTATAAACATTTAAGAAATAAATACCAATCCTTTCAGAAAATAGTAAGCTTATGTGTGTAAAAGTTCTGCATATCACTAATATTCAAGCACATATATTGTAGAGGTTGAGAACAGAGGCTTTGCTATCAGACTATCTGAATTTAAGTCCTAGATCTAAGGTCCCAGTTCCAAGTCCGAGATCGAAATCCCAGTTTCTTTATCTTTTAAAATAGGGGCAAATAAAAACCCCAACTAATTATATTGTTGTGAAAATTAAAAGCAATAACAAAGGTAAAGCTCAATAAATGTCAACTGTTATTAGCTTATATCCCGAGATCTTATCAAATCCCTTAATAACACTGCAGCAAATAATTTGCCCCATAAAACACAGTAAAGTATAACCAAAAAATTTTAAACAATCCCTTTAGGCTCTTAATGATTCCATAATACATATGACAGAAGTCATTTACAAGGCTATTAAAATAAATTTTAACTCAAAAATAAACTCTACCATATATTAATTTTAACTTACTGTAGCATGTTAACTGTGTATTCGCCTAGTGAACTTTTTTAAGAGACTTTATTTTTTAGAGAAGTTTTAGGTTCACAGCAAAATTAACAGGAAAGTACAGGTATTTTCCATATTACCCCTGCCCCTACGCATTATCAACATCTCCCACCATAGTGCTACATTTATTAAAATTAATGAACCCATACTGACACTTCATAATCACCCAAAGTCCATACTTTATATTAGAGCTCACTCTTGGTGTACATTCTATGTTGGGACAAGCATATCATGACATATATTCATCATTATGGTATCATACAGAATATTTTCACTGCCTTAAACATCTTCTGTGTTCCACCTGTTAACCCCTCCCCGCTGACCAACCCTTGGCAATGACTGATCTTTTTACTCTATCCTTAGTTTTGTATTTTTTAGAATCCTGTATAGTTGGAATCATACAGTATGTAGCCTTTTATATTGGCTTCTTTTCACTTAGTAATGAGCATTTAAGTTTTCTCCATGTCTTTTCATGGCTTGATAGCTCATTTTTTTATAGCACTGAATAACATTCAGTTGTCTGGATGTACTATAATTTATTCATTCACAGAGTGAGAGACATCTTTATTGCTTCCAGGTTTTGACAATGATCAGTAAAACTACTATAATCATCCCTGTATGGGGTTTTGTGTGGACATAAGTTTTCAACTCCTTTGACACCAAGGAGCACAACTGCTGGATGGTATGGTTAAAAGTTTGTTGAGTTTTGTAAGAAACCACCAAACTATCTTCCAAAGTGGTTTTACCATTTTGCATTCCCAGTAGCAATGAATGAGAATTCCTATCATTTCACATCCTCATCAACATTTCCTGTTGTCAGTGTTCTGGATTTTGGCCATTCTAATATGTGTGTAGTGATACCTTACTGTCGTTTTGCATTTCTCTGATATAGGATGTGGAGCCATCTTTTCATATACATATTTGCAGTATGTATACCTTCTTGGTGAGGTGTCAAGGTCTTCGGCTTCTTTTTAAAATCTATTTGTTTGTTTTCTTATTGTTGAATTTTAGAGTTTTTTGTATATTTTGGGTTATAGTCCTTTATTAGATGTGTCTTTTGCAAATATTTTCTCCCAGTCCGTGACTTGTCTTCTCATTCTCTTGATACTTTCTCAGAGAAGTCTCTTTTTTAATTAAAGCATAATTAACATACAATGTTATATTAGTTTCAGGTGTAAATATATTGATTCAACAATACATTAGTGCTTACAACAATAAGTGTAGTCACTGTCTGTTACCATGCAATTTTATTACAATATTATTGACAATATTCTCAATGTTGTACTTTTCATCTCCATGACTTACTTACTTTATAACTGGAAGTTTGTACCTCTAATCCCCTTCACCTGTTTCATCCATGCTCCCCACCTTCCTCTCCTAAAGCAGCCACCAGTTTGTTCTCTGTATTTAAGAGTCTGGTTTGTTTGTTTTGCTTTGTTTTTAAGATTCCACACATAAATGAAATCGTATGGTATTTGTCTTTGTCTGTCTGACTTACTTCACTTAGTATACTACTCTCTGGGTCTATCCATGTTGTTGCAAATGCCAAGATTTCATTAGTATTTACGGCTGAATAATATTCTATTGTGTATACATACCACATCTTTTTTATCCATTCATCTTGCCTATTGTAATAAACGCTGCAATAAACATAGGGGCACATATATCTTTTGAATTAGTGGTTTTGTTTTCTTTGGGTAAATACCTAGTAGTGAGATTACTGGATCATATGGTATTTCTATTTTCAATTTTTTGAGGAACTTTCATAGTGTTTTCCACAGTGGTTGCACCAATTTGCATTCCCACCAACAGTGCACAAGGGTTCCTTTTTCTCTACATCCTCCTCAACATTTGTTATTTCTAGTCTTTTTTATCCTAGACATCCTGACAAGCATAAGGTTATATCTCATTATGGTTTTGATTTGCATTTCCCTGATGATTAGTGATGCTGAGCATCTTTCCATGTGTCTATTGGCTAACTATATGTCTTCTTTGGAAAAATTTCTATTCAAATCCTTGGCCCATTTTTTTAATCATATTGGTTTTTTGGTGTTGAATTGTGTTAAGTTCTTTATATAGTTTACATACTAACTCCTTATCAAATATATTATTTGCAAATATCTTCTCCCATTCAGTACATTGCCTATTTTGTTGGTTTCCTTCACTGTGCAAAAGCTTTTAATTTTGATATAGTCCTAACAGTTTATTTTGCTTTTAGTTCCCTTGCCTCCAAAGACATACCTAGAAAAATGTTGCCAAGGCCACTGTTTCTTTCTAGGAGTTTTATTGTTTCAGGTCTCACATTTAGGTCTTCAATCCATTTTGAATTTATTTGTGTGTACGGTATAAGAAAGTGGTCTAGTTTCATTCTTTTGCATGTAGGTGTCCAGTCAAGTTTTACTATCTTTCTCAGATAAGAATATTCTTTCTTGGATCATGTCTTTGGTGTTGTATCTTAATTAATGAACTTTTTTTTTGAGAGAGAGAGAGAGAAAAAGAGAGAGAGAGAAAACACACAAGCCAGGGAGGGACAGAGAGAGAGCATGAGAATCCCAAGCAGGCATCGCATGGTCAGTGTAGAGCCTGATGCAGGGCTCAGTGTCATGAAGCATGAGATCATGATCTGAGCTGAAATCAAGATGCTTAACCAATTGAGCCACCCAGTCATTGCAAAATTAATTAACTTCTTACACTTTTTCAAAATGTGTTTAAAATCTGAAAATAAATCCATATTGAGATACAAATGTTGAGCAGTGAGCTAGACATTCACTAAGGAAGTAGAGAAATATATAAAGTCAATATGACTTAAAATATTCCCCAACACTGCCCTAATCATTGCATACCAGAGATGGGGCACAAGCTTGGGCTGGATAGTTCACTTGTTAAGAATTGGCAGGTGAGAGCCAGCAGTAAGCAACACTGCTCACAGCCAGGGAAATAATCACCTTGGGGGTCAGGGAACTACTACTCAGCATACCACCCCCAAAGTAATTTTTCTTGATACATTGTTAGATTTGCCTCATTTTTTAAAGTAATAAATTTCCAAGTGTTACAAATTCTAGTCCCAAGTGTGAAGAGAATACAAAAAAGGTAATTGCAGGAGAAAAGAAAAGCAAATACTTTAAAGCTGTTGATAAATCTACCTTTTAGAGCTTATAAGTATCAAAATCACTTAAAATAGCAAAAATTGAGTAATCTGTGTTTATGGAAGCACAATTGTTTATTATAAGTAAAGCAATTCAATCAAAAAGATTTTTCTGTCAAGCACCATAAGTTGTTACATTTTTCAACAACATTGGAAGAATCTAGCATGTCACCACATTGCTCTTATATTACCTTGATGCTCTGTAAAAAATGGCGGTTAACTCGAGAAGCAGAGTGTAGGTGGTCCAAGCTGAAGCTTTGAGACCATACCTAGCCTTTAGCACAGAAAATGACCTTAAAAGCACACACCCCATGGGACCTCCTCTATGGAGACACGTTACTTCCAATATCTATATTGAAGAGCTAATTTATATAAAATATCTTTTTATTAAGAAATATTTCTAGGAGAGTAATCATTTAAAATTAGATACTCAATGTTATTTATTATAGTTTTCATCCTGACATTTTCTTATTTAAACTAAGGCAAAATATATTTCCCATATTACAAATACACAAGAAAACAAATACTCTTGTTCTTCAGTGATTAATAATAAAGACAATAAAGACTACAAAGGGAGAACATGACCTGATTTTTAATCTGATTTTGTGAATTAATAACTTACTGATAGAGTCAAAATTAGAATTGATTTGAAGATATAATCTTAACATTTCTCTAAATGGAAAAAAGATGAAAAGTTACATGAAAAGTTACAATGTAACACCTAGGCTGTGGTATAGATTGCACTTTTTCTACAAAAGAATATTTATTTGCTATATAGAGAGCTATAATCATAACATAGGTTGCTAAAATAAAAAGCATGACATTTACAAACATAAACACTAGAATAGGTTACAGGGATTATTGTGTGTATACTAGGAAATGTAAACAAAGAGACATACTTATTAGGAATACTAACTCCATATTTGACAAACCAAATTTCAAATATAAACCACTGGCTAATTTCAACTTTAAAGTAAAGACATTGTTTCAAATATACTGTGTAGATTATCTCATGTCTCATTTATGTTTTAGAAAATAAAAGGCTTTCTTGTTATTAATACTATTGTTGTTTCCTCAAGAGAAAGCTCATCCACCCACCCTGACACATAAAGGTCACTGACACGTGAAAGTCAATATGGAGACTGGTTTTCTGTAAATCAGATTAATGGTAATGAATGTCTATTCAGTCACTATAATATTTTGCTCCATTATGTGGTTATGCTACCATTTATATCCATTCTACTGTTACTGGACACTTAGAAGGTTTACAACATTTCTACCAAGAAAAATGCTATTGTGAATAATCTTATAAATGCCTCTTGGTACATATATGTGCAATATTTGTACTCTCAAAATCAGTACATAATAATGCCACATTCTTGCAAAATACTGTATTTTTCCACTTTTTAATTTTTTTTTATCTGGTGGGCATGTACCGGTATTTCATTATATAAATATAATTTATATTTCCCTAATAACTGATGAGATTGAATATTGTATTTTCCTCACTATTATTTCCTCTTTTATAAAATAAAATAGTCCAGGGGCACCTGGGTGGCTCAGTCGGTTAAGCATCCAACTTCGGCTCAGGTCATGATCTCGCGGTTGGTGAGTTCAAGCCCCGCGTCGGGCTCTGTGCTGACAGCTCAGAGCCTGGAGCCTGTTTCAGATTCTGTGTCTCCCTCTCTCTCTCTGACCCTCCCCCATTCATGCTCTGTCTCTCTCTGTCTCAAAAATAAATAAACGTTAAAAGAAATTTTTTAATTAAAAAAAATAAAATAGTCCAATTATACCTTTGAATGTTTAAAATTAGAGTTACAAGACAAAATATTTCCCTTCCTCCTAATGATTATTTGGAGTATACTTTCCACTGTAAAAACAAAACAAACAAACAAAAACAGAATATTGAAACCTTACTTGTGCAATAGTCAATGCATATTTATTAATTTCCTACTATGTTCTAGGTGGCCTCTGGAGAAAAAAAAATTCCCATGGTATCAGATAACTACCAGAAATTAGAAGATTACCACTCTTTAAAAAAATGAATAATTAAAGTTTCCTCAAACTTCCACCATCTGTCCCAATTCTATCAAGAAAAGAGTAAATCTCTGTCTATTTAAGCCACATGGAAATTCACCTAGTATTATAAAACAAAATGTCAACTCAGAAAGAAAAGCATGTGAGGGCAGTGAAAACACTTAAGACCTATTTTCACTCCATTCTTAATGAAGTACAGAAATGTATAAAATGAGTGTGGCATAAAACATTCTCCACCCCCACCCCAGTCATATTGCATGCCAGAGAGGCCAACAAATTGGGCTGGACAGCTCACTCACTCAGTGAGTAAACATAACTTCTGAATCATTGTAGCTTACAACCTTTTCCACAACATTTCAAGTCTAACATAGACTATATTAATTAACTCCTAATAATAATAACTGGATTATTTATTCTGTAAAAATTTCTTCAGTACCTACTGTATGCTAGAAACTACACACTAGACATGGAATGAACAATGATGAGGAGACAAGTCCCCACCCTTTAGGGAGATTATAGTTTAATAATGAAAGTATAACATTTGGCCATGCAAATAAACCTATTCTGGTACTAAGACAATAATTTATATAGATGTCTACCGATAGAGGCTCAAATAGATAATTGTAGACTTTTACTTGGTGTATCAGAAAAGGCTTCACAGAGAAAGTTGAAAAGTGAATGGGGAGAGAGAGGTACAAAAAAAGGGGAAGAGCATTAGCACAAGCACATGAAACAGCAGCCCAGTAAGAGAACTACAGATGATTTGGCATAGGTGGGGTTTAGAGCACAATATAGAAGACAAGGGGGCCAAATAGTAAGGATCTGGTACAGCACTCTGGGGAGTTTGGAAACGTTATATGTATTTACATAGAACAACATACACATTGCATCAAAAAGGAAGGAGATTACACACTCAGAAGAAATCATTAAGAGGATTTTAATAAAGGGATTATTTACAGAAATATAGACAGGGTTGAGGGAAATCTACAGGAGAGTGAAGGATAAGTAGCTGGAACCAAGGACAGGTACAGCAGGAAGTTGTTACTATAATAGGCCTGATGGCCCTAGGGAAAGGAGGGATCCTTGATATCTTGAAAGGGCTGTAGTTGTAGAAGGGCAGTTCTACTGCATTCGGTAGAAGGAAACAGACAACCTAGTCTATTTGGAAAGAAAAGATCCAAAGGAATAACTGACCTCACTCAGTCTGCTTCCATCCATTGTCACCTTCTAGTGTCTCCTATTGTACTAAATACAACCAGAAAAGATTCAGAAAGAGTGGCTGACACAATTTATAAAGCTCATCCCGCTGGCACAAAGAGCAGAGTGGAAAAGAATGAAGACGTGTGTATGTGTTTGTGTGAGTGCATGTGCATGTGTGTGTATCTCACCTACTATGTGCAAAACATTATACATTTATGCATTTCATATACACTAGCTCTTTAAGCTTCTTAAAAATCATGAGAACTAGATATATTTACTACCTCCTTAAAAATAAACATAGGTTAGATAAATTATTTATGATCACATATCTAGCAAGTTGTAAGCTGGGTTTTCAATTCAATACTTCTTGACAGGAATGATTTACTCTAAAAGTTGTTTTTTTTCCCTTCAACCAAGAGCCAATATCACATAGTATTATGGTAAAACATTTGAGGCATACCATTAAAACAAAATACACTAAAAAGGTGATCACTGTTCACACAATTATTTATTTAATACTATTTTAATGCTATTTTTAATGAATTAAGATAAATGAAAACAAAATATATCTCTTTAAAAGAAGATAAATTATCATTATGCCTGGATAGTTTCATGACACAAATAATTAAAATAAACTCAATTCAAAATCTATTGGAATTAATAAGAGTTCAGTAAGGCAGCCAGTCATAAACATATATATAAACCTAGTTAAATAGCTTTCACATATACTTATAATATTTGGTTAGAAAATACAATGATACGAAAGTGGCTAAGATATCAGATCCTAAAACTTCCTGAAACAAAGAAAAAGTCATTTTTAATCTATTTGAGATAATGGATGCTAGCTAAATTTATTGTGGTAATCCTTAGAGAACACATGTAAGTCAAGTCATTAGGCTATACAACTTAAATTTATACAGAAGACATTCTTTAACATTTTAGCCATTCTAATAAGTGTGTAGTGATATATCATGATTTTAATTTGCACTTCTCTAATGAATAATGATGTTGGTAGTTTCATGTACATACTTGTGCTTAATATATATTCTTTGGTGAAATATTTATGCAAATATTTTGCACACTTTAAAAGAAAATGGGAAAACAATTGCAAAAATATTAAGGTTTCTTTATATTTTATGTAAAGTCCTTTATTAGATACATGCTTTGGAAATACATTCCCAGTCTCTGGCTTATATTTTCTTTTTTTTCTTTTTTTTAATTTTTTTTTATTTTTTTTTAATGAAATTTATTGACAAATTGGTTTCCATACAACACCCAGTGCTCATCCCAAAAGGTGCCCTCCTCAATACCCATCACCCACCCTCCCCTCCCTCCCACCCTCCATCAACCCTCAGTTCTCGGTTTTTAACAGTCTCTTATGCTTTGGCTGTCTCCCACTCTAACCTCTTTTTTTTTTTTTTTCCTTCCCCTCCCCCATGGGTTCCTGGTAAGTTTCTCAGGATCCACATAAGAGTGAAACCATATGGTATCTGTCTTTCTCTGTATGGCTTATTTCACTTAGCATCACACTCTCCAGTTCCATCCACGTTGCTACAAAAGGCCATATTTCATTTTTTTCTCATTGCCACGTAATATTCCATTGTGTATATAAACCACAATTTCTTTATCCATTCATCAGTTGATGGACATTTAGGCTCTTTCCATAATTTGGCTATTGTTGAGAGTGCTGCTATGAACATTGGGGTACAAGTGGCCCTATGCATCAGTGCTCCTGTATCCCTTGGATAAATTCCTAGCAGTGCTATTGCTGGGTCATAGGGTAGGTCTATTTTTAATTTTCTGAGGAACCTCCACACTGCTTTCCAGAGTGGCTGCACCAATTTGCATTCCCACCAACAGTGCAAGAGGGTTCCCGTTTCTCCACATCCTCTCCAGCATCTATAGTCTCCTGATTTGTTCATTTTGGCCACTCTGACTGGCGTGAGGTGATACCTGAGTGTGGTTTTGATTTGTATTTCCCTGATAAGGAGTGACGCTGAACATCTTTTCATGTGCCTGTTGGCCATCCGGATGTCTTCTTTAGAGAAGTGTCTATTCATGTTTTCTGCCCATTTCTTCACTGGGTTATTTGTTTTTCGGGTGTGGAGTTTGGTGAGCTCTTTATAGATTTTGGATACTAGCCCTTTGTCCGATATGTCATTTGCGAATATCTTTTCCCATTCCATTGGTTGCCTTTTAGTTTTGTTGGTTGTTTCCTTTGCTGTGCAGAAGCTTTTTATCTTCATCAGGTCCCAGTAATTCACTTTTGCTTTTAATTCCCTTGCCTTTGGGGATGTGTCGAGTAAGAGATTGCTACGGCTGAGGTCAGAGAGGTCTTTTCCTGCTTTCTCCTCTAAGGTTTTGATGGTTTCCTGTCTCACATTCAGGTCCTTTATCCATTTTGAGTTTATTTTTGTGAATGGTGTGAGAAAGTGGTCTAGTTTCAACCTTCTGCATGTTGCTGTCCAATTCTCCCAGCACCATTTGTTAAAGAGGCTGTCTTTTTTCCATTGGATGTTCTTTCCTGCTTTGTCAAAGATGAGTTGGCCATACGTTTGTGGGTCTAGTTCTGGGGTTTCTATTCTATTCCATTGGTCTATGTGTCTGTTTTGGTGCCAATGCCATGCTGTCTTGATGATGACAGCTTTGTAGTAGAGGCTAAAGTCTGGGATTGTGATGCCTCCTGCTTTGGTCTTCTTCTTCAAAATTCCTTTGGCTATTCGGGGCCTTTTGTGGTTCCATATGAATTTTAGGATTGCTTGTTCTAGTTTCGAGAAGAATGCTGGTGCAATTTTGATTGGGATTGCATTGAATGTGTAGATAGCTTTGGGTAGTATTGACATTTTGACAATATTTATTTTTCCAATCCATGAGCAGGGAATGTCTTTCCATTTCTTTAAATCTTCTTCAATTTCCTTCATAAGCTTTCTATAATTTTCAGCATACAGATCCTTTACATCTTTGGTTAGATTTATTCCTAGGTATTTTATGCTTCTTGGTGCAATTGTGAATGGGATCAGTTTCTTTATTTGTCTTTCTGTTGCTTCATTGTTAGTGTATAAGAATGCAACTGATTTCTGTACATTGATTTTGTATCCTGCAACTTTGCTGAATTCCTGTATCAGTTCTAGCAGACTTTTGGTGGAGTCTATCGGATTTTCCATGTATAATATCATGTCATCTGCAAAAAGCGAAAGCTTGACTTCATCTTTGCCAATTTTGATGCCTTTGATTTCCTTTTGTTGTCTGATTGCTGATGCTAGAACTTCCAGCACTATGTTAAACAGCAGCGGTGAGAGTGGGCATCCTTGTCGTGTTCCTGATCTCAGGGAAAAAGCTCTCAGTTTTTCCCCGTTGAGGATGATGTTAGCTGTGGGCTTTTCATAAATGGCTTTTATGATCTTTAAGTATGTTCCTTCTATCCCGACTTTCTCAAGGGTTTTTATTAAGAAAGGGTGTTGGATTTTGTCGAAGGCCTTTTCTGCATCGATTGACAGGATCATATGGTTCTTCTCTTTTTTTTTGTTAATGTGATGTATCACGTTGATTGATTTGCGAATGTTGAACCAGCCCTGCATCCCAGGAATGAATCCCACTTGATCATGGTGAATAATTCTTTTTATATGCCGTTGAATTTTATTTGCTAGTATCTTATTGAGAATTTTTGCATCCATATTCATCAGGGATATTGGCCTGTAGTTCTCTTTTTTGACTGGGTCTCTGTCTGGTTTAGGAATCAAAGTGATACTGGCTTCATAGAATGAGTCTGGAAGTTTTCCTTCCCTTTCTATTTCTTGGAATAGCTTGAGAAGGATAGGTATTATCTCTGCTTTAAATGTCTGGTAGAACTCCCCTGGGAAGCCATCTGGTCCTGGACTCTTATTTGTTGGGAGATTTTTGATAACCGATTCAATTTCTTCGCTTGTTATGGGTCTGTTCAAGCTTTCTATTTCCTCCTGATTGAGTTTTGGAAGCGTGTGGGTGTTCAGGAATTTGTCCATTTCTTCCAGGTTGTCCAGTTTGTTGGCATATAATTTTTCATAGTATTCCCTGATAATTGTTTGTATCTCTGAGGGATTGGTTGTAATAATTCCATTTTCATTCATGATTTTATCTATTTGGGTCATCTCCCTTTTCTTTTTGAGAAGCCTGGCTAGAGGTTTGTCAATTTTGTTTATTTTTTCAAAAAACCAACTCTTGGTTTCGTTGATCTGCTCTACAGTTTTTTTAGATTCTATATTGTTTATTTCTGCTCTGATCTTTATTATTTCTCTTCTTCTGCTGGGTTTAGGCTGCCTTTGCTGTTCTGCTTCTAGTTCCTTTAGGTGTGCTGTTAGAGTTTGTATTTGGGATTTTTCTTGTTTCTTGAGATAGGACTGGATGGCAATGTATTTTCCTCTCAGGACTGCCTTCGCTGCGTCCCAAAGCGTTTGGATTGTTGTATTTTCATATTCGTTTGTTTCCATATATTTTTTAATTTCTTCTCTAATTGCCTGGTTGACCCACTCATTCGTTAGTAGGGTGTTCTTTAACCTCCATGCTTTTGGAGGTTTTCCAGACTTTTTTCTGTGGTTGATTTCAAGCTTCATAGCATTGTGGTCTGAAAGTAAGCATGGTATAATTTCAATTCTTGTAAATTTATGAAGGGCTGTTTTGTGACCCAGTATATGATCTATCTTGGAGAATGTTCCATGTGCACTCGAGAAGAAAGTATATTCTGTTGCTTTGGGATGCAGAGTTCTAAATATATCTGTCAAGTCCATCTGATCCAATGTCTCATTCAGGGCCCTTGTTTCTTTATTGACCGTGTGTCTAGATGATCTATCCATTTCTGTAAGAGGGGTGTTAAAGTCCCCTGCAATTACCACATTCTTATCAATAAGGTTGCTTATGTTTATGAGTAATTGTTTTATATATTTGGGGGCTCCGGTATTCGGCGCATAGACATTTATAATTGTTAGCTCTTCCTGATGGATAGACCCTGTAACTATTATATAATGTCCTTCTTCATCTCTTGTTACAGCCTTTAATTTAAAGTCTAGTTTGTCTGATATAAGTATGGCTACTCCAGCTTTCTTTTGGCTTCCAGACGCATGATAAATAGTTCTCCATCCCCTCACTCTCAATCTAAATGTGTCCTCAGGTCTAAAATGAGTCTCTTGTAGACAGCAAAGAGATGGGTCTTGTTTTTTTATCCATTCTGATACCCTATGTCTTTTGGTTGGCGCATTTAATCCATTTACATTCAGTGTTATTATAGAAAGATACGGGTTTAGAGTCATTGTGATGTCTGTATGTTTTATGCTTGTAGTGATGTCTCTGGGACTTTGTCTCACAGGGTCCCCCTTAGGATCTCTTGTAGGGCTGGTTTAGTGGTGACAAATTCCTTCAGTTTTTGTTTGTTTGGGAAGACCTTTATCTCTCCTTCTATTCTAAATGACAGACTTGCTGGATAAAGGATTCTCGGCTGCATATTTTTTCTGTCTAGCACCCTGAAAATCTCGTGCCAATTCTTTCTGGCCTGCCAAGTTTCAAAAGAGAGATCAGTCACGAGTCTTATAGGTCTCCCTTTATATGTGAGGGCACGTTTACCCCTTGCTGCTTTCAGAATTTTCTCTTTATCCTTGTATTTTGCCAGTTTCACTATGATATGTCGTGCAGAAGATCGATTCAAGTTACGTCTGAAGGGAGTTCTCTGTGCCTCTTGGATTTCAATGCCTTTTTCCTTCCCCAGTTCAGGGAAGTTCTCAGCTATTATTTCTTCAAGTACCCCTTCAGCACCTTTCCCTCTCTCTTCCTCCTCTGGGATACCAATTATGCGTATATTATTTCTCTTTAGTGCATCACTTAATTCTCTAATTTTCCCCTCATACTCCTGGATTTTTTTATCTCTCTTTTTCTCAGCTTCCTCTTTTTCCATAACTTTATCTTCTAGTTCACCTATTCTCTCCTCTGCCTCTTCAAGCCGAGCTGTGGTGGTTTCCATTTTGTTATGCATTTCGTTTAAAGCGTTTTTCAGCTCCTCGTGACTGTTCCTTAGTCCCTTGATCTCTGTAGCAAGAGATTCTCTGCTGTCCTGTATACTGTTTTCAAGCCCAGCGATTAATTTTATGACTATTATTCTAAATTCACTTTCTGTTATATTATTTAAATCCTTTTTGACCAGCTCATTAGCTGTTGTTATTTCCTGGAGATTCTTCTGAGGGGAATTCTTCCGCTTGGTCATTTTGGATAGTCCCTGGCGTGGTGAGGACCTGCAGGGCACTTCCCCTGTGCTGTGGTGTATAACTGGAGTTGGTGGGCGGGGCCGCAGTCAGACCTGATGTCTGCCCCCAGCCCACCGCTGGGGCCACAGTCAGACTGGTGTGTGCCTTCTCTTCCCCTCTCCTAGGGGTGGGATTCACTGTGGGGTGGTGTGGCTCGTCTGGGCTACTTGCACCCTGCCAGGCTTGTGATGCTGGGGATCTGGCGTATTAGCTGGGGAGGGTAGGCAAGGTGCACGGGGGCAGGAGGGGCAGGCTTAGATCGCTTCTCCTTAGGTGATCCACTTCAGGAGGGGCCCTGTGGCAGCAGGAGGGAGTCAGATCCGCTGCCGGAGGTTTGGCTCCGCAGAAGCGCAGAGTTGGGTGTTTGCGCGGAGCAAGCAAGTTCCCTGGCAGGAACCAGTTCTCTTTGGGATTTTGGCTGGGGGATGGGCGGGGGATATGGCGCTGGGGAGCGCCTTTGTTCCCCACCAAACTGAGCTCTGTTGTCAGGGGGCTCAGCAGCTCTCCCTCCCTTTGTCCTCCAGCCTTCCGGCTTTCCGAGCAGAGCTGTTAACTTATGACCTCCCAGACGCTAAGTCGTGCTTGTTGTGGGAACACAGTCCGTCAGGCCCCTCCGCTTTTGCCAGCCAGACTTGGGGCCTCTGCTTGGCCGGCGAGCCTCCCCTCCGCCCCGGCTCCCTCCCGCCAGTCCATGGAGCGCGCACCGCCTCGCCGCCCTTCCTACCCTCTTCCGTGGGCCTCTCGTCTGCGTTTGGCTCCGGCGACTCTGTTCTGCTAATCCTCTGGCGGTTTTCTGGGTTATTTAGGCAGGTGTAGATGGAATCTAAGTGATCAGCAGGACGTGCGGTGAGCCCAGCGTCCTCCTAAGCCACCATCTTGCCGAAAGTCCTATATTTTCATTCTCTTAACAGAGTGTCGCAAAAAGCAGAAATACTTAATTTTTATGAAATTTAACTTATTCAGTTTTCTTTTATGAGTCATGCTTTTGATGCTGCACCTAGGAAAGGCTTGGCAAGATTTGGCAAGAATGTAGAGGAACTAGAACTCTCATAAACTAATGGTGAGAATGTCTAGTGGTGCAAGAAATTTGGAAAACAGTTTGGCAATTTCTTAAAAAGTTCAACATGCATTAGCCATATGATCAAGATGTTCTAGTTCCAGGTGTTTCCTTAAAAGAAGTGAAGGCAAACACCCATGTTAAGACTTGGATATGAATGTTTATGACACTTTTGTGTAATAGCCTAAAACCAGAAACAATCCAAATGTCCATAAATTGATGGATAGATAGATAAACTGTAGTGTGTTAATATAGTGCATTACTATACATGGGGAAAAGAAGAATGAATTATTGATATAAAACACAACATGGATGAATCTCCAAATAACTGTGCTAAGTGAAAAAGCCAGACTAAAAAATAGTATATACTGTATAATTCCATTTATACACAATTCTAGAAAATGTAAACTCATCTATAGTGACCAAAAGCAGTTTAAGTGTTTGCTTGGAGACAGGGGGTGAGATATAAGAAAGGGGGTGGGAAGAAGAAAGAAATAGGGAAGTACACAAGAAAATTCTTGGGAATGATGGATATGTTCATTATCTTGATTGTGGTGATGCTTTCATAATGAATACATGTGTCAAGACATTTCAAATAGTAAACTTTAAAATATGCATTTTATTATATGTAAATTATGCCCCAGTAAAGAGGTTACTAAAATGTGCTGTATATGTTATGTATACACATTTATACATATCTGTATAAAAATATATACATATTTTTTCCTTCTTCATTAGGTACTTGTCAAAATCTAGCATGACCTGGAAATATATATTGGGAAAGTATATATTTTGGGCAAAATCCTCTTGTGAAGATTTATTCTCCACTGCATAAATGGTACTATCTCTGTATTATGGCTATAATACATATAAAGCTTTTTAGATCAACAATACATAATTAAAGCACAATAGAAAACATGGATAAAGGCTATGATCATATAGCTCACATCAACACAAATAAATACAAATAGTCAATAAGTGAATGAATACAAATAGTCAATAAATAAAGAAAAATTTAGCTCAAGAAGGAAGCAAAGAAATGAAAATTAAAATAATTATGTGATATCTTTTACTGTTGTTCTATGAAATTGAATTTTTTAAAGCTAATGTTCACTGCTAGGGACAATATTAATTAGTTTACCCTTTCCAAAAATAAATGTAGCTAAAAATATCAAGTGCCTTTATATTATCTGTCTTCTTTTACCTACCAATTATTCCATTTCAAGGAAATTATTCTAAATAACCAGAAATCTAATAATTGCTCTTAGCTGAAAAATTAGTTTCTATTGCTTTCAAATAAGAATTATAAATGCAAAAAAATAGGAACTGTAAAATTATTAAATTTGTTTGTAATATCAAATAGCAAAGGGTGAGAATGATATTTGAAAATTTTAGCCATAATAATTATCATTAAATACATAGAGAATAAATGCTTCAAAGAAGAATTCTAGCCAATATAGTTTTCAGTCTGGCTTGATGACAAGGATCTAATGCAGAAGAAAGAGCATTGACCCATATGCTGATGGAATAACTTGCTGTACAGCAAGACCAATGTAGTGGCTCAATTTGAAACTAAACTCCACGGAGATCATGAGATAGAAAGTAGAGTTACAAACCCACCGAGGACCATAAAAGAATGTTGCAAACACATTATAGATTACTTACCACACTCTCTTTAGCCAAATCAAGGCATGCACAAGCCACAAGCATATCATGTCAACCCTGAATATTAAGAAACCAATTAAACCACTTTCTGCAAGAATAAATGTTTAATAGATTAAACAGAAAGAGAAACAAATAAGGAATTCTGTTCCAAGCTTTTAAAGACCACCAAATAGTTTACTATCTCTCTGCAATTAGACCCAGGATTTGACAGTTAAACAACAGTGACTATGCAGGCCTACACTCTACTAGAAACAGCCAAATCTTTCTAAGAGTTTCTAGATATAGCATTACTTGGGTCTAGACTTGATTTCCTAAGTCTCTCCAAAATGGTTTTTTCATGCCATTAGATAACAACTCCCAGAGTACAAAAGCATCCTGCCCATATATAATGCACAATTTTATTATACAGAAGAAATTAAGATACTTTGTTTGATAAAGTTAGAAGTAACTTCATGATGACGTTGTCTGTGAGAATAATTACAGTAGGAAGGCAACTAATGTCCTTTGTAAGGGCATACATAAAATTTTTAACAAAAACTTGCATTTTTGTGGTAATTTCACTAAACAGTTGTTATAAGAAACATTTTTCATATTCTATTGTCTTATTATAATACAACACATGATAAAAAATCCCCATTAGAGTCATTCCATTCTGATCTCTCAGTGCATGATGTCTGCTTTCTATTGCACTTATAAATCTAATAAGTATTTATAACAAATATTTAGTAAAATATTTCCATGAAAAAAGTATTCTAACTTGAAATGCAAAAATGAGTAGCCACCCAGGACAAGAAGTCTTAGCTTTAACATTCACATCTATGTTGAAATAATATACACCATATTATGGACTTAATGTTTGTGTCCTCTCAAAATTTGCGTGCTAAAATCCTAAGCCTCATTATTATAGTGTAAAGATGTGGAGCCTTTGGGAAATGATTAGGTGATTAAGAATGGAGTCCTCATGAATAGGATTAGTGTCTGTGATATTGTGATTTATAAGAAATATATATTTGGTCATTCATTTGATCATTCAAATGGCCAAATATATATTTCTCACACATATTTGATCTTTCTCCACAGTTCCGAGCTCACAGCTCCCAAACCCTTGGAATTTCCTTAGTGTTAAGATTGACAGGGGCGCCTGGGTGGCGCAGTCGGTTGAGCATCCGACTTCAGCCAGGTCACGATCTCTCAGTCCGCGAGTTCGAGCCCCGCGTCGGGCTCTGGGCTGATGGCTCGGAGCCTGGAGCCTGTTTCCGATTCTGTGTCTCCCTCTCTCTCTCTGCCCCTCCCCCGTTCATGCTCTGTCTCTCTCTGTCCCAAAAATAAATAAAAAAATGTTGAAAAAAAAATTAAAAAAAAAAAAAAAAGATTGACAAAGGTGTCTTGTTAATGAAGTAACTTTTGCACCCCACCTGAGCATATGGGCTGGTTACCAAAGGAACCAACCATGTGATTGAAGTGTTGGAGCTTTCAATCCCCCCTCACTCCCAACCCTTCCCATCTCCCGGGAGGGGAGGGGGCCTGAAGACAGAATCAATCACCACTGGCCAATGATTTAATCAATTGTGACTTTGTAATGAAGCCTCCATAAAAACCAAAAAGGACGGTTTGGAAAGCTTCCAAGTTGGTAAACAAGAGGAGATTTGGGAGATTTAGCACACCCTGAGAGGGCATGGAAGCTTCATGCCCCTTCCCACATACCTTGTCCTATGCATCTCTTTTATCTGAATGTTCCTGAGTTATATCCTCTTGTTTGTTTGTTTTGTTTCAAGTTTAATTTAAATTCCAGTTAGTTAACATATAGTGTAATACTGAGGAGTATTTGGTGATGCATCACTTACATATAAACCCCATGCTAATCATAAGTGCCCACTTAATTCCCATCACCCATTTAGTCCATCCCCCACCCATAATAAACAAGTGATCAAAGAAATAAAATGTTTCTCTGAGTTGTGTGAGCTACTGACCAAATTAATCAAACCCAAAAAGGGGGAAATAGAAACCTGTGATTTATAGCCTGGGCTTGTCACAAGCATGGGGGTAAGGGGTAGGAGGAGAGGTGATGTCTTGTAGTAGTGAACTCTTCATCTGTGGAATCTGATGCTATCTCCAGGTAGTGTTAGAATTGAGTTGAATTCTCGAACACCCTGCTGGTTGCTATGGGGAAACCCCACAACTCCACACATGGAAATTGAGTCTCAGAATACCAAATTTAGTGCCCTTATAAAGAGACCCCAAAGAGTTCTCTCCCGTTCCTTCATGTGAGGACACTGCAAGACAGCCATCTGTGAACCAAGAAGGCCCTCACCAGATACAATCTGCCTTGACTTAGACTTCCCAGCCTTCAGAATTGTGAGAAATAAATTTTTGTTGTTTAAAGCCACCCAGTCTATGATATTTCTGTTATAGCAACCCAAATTAACTAAGGCATCTGTACAGTGAAAAAAATAATTTTCACAAGAAGCATTGTAATAGAAATACAATATGGTGTATTGTAAAATACAGTTTGCTTATTCCAAACAAAAGAACAGTATAAAAATAAAATTTTTAAAAATCCTAGTTAATTTGGGATGAAATAGTCATTTATGAAACTTTAGTATGAAAATATTACTGGCAACTTTGTAAACTAATGTAATATATCATAAATAATTAATAGACATTATTTATTCATAAACTATAAGAGAAATTTGCATATTCTTTCTTGAAGAAATAAAAAAAGGGACACACTTATTCTGAGATACAGGAATCCTTTTATACTTCAAATGTAGCAAGCACATAGCAAAATCTTTTGTATAAAAACCTATCAAGATATGCAAGATTCTTTGGCAAAGGGAAGATGGAATTGTACAATGTACCATGTATTATAGACTAAGTAATATACATGGAGCTTTACATTTTTAACTTTATTCAGGTTTCACAACAATGACCCTATAAAGTTAATAATTGTGCCCATTTGATTTTTTAATTTAATTTCATTTTAACCCCAGTATAGTTAACATACAGTGTTGTATTAGTTTCAGGTGTGCAATATAGTGATTCAACAATTCCAGACATCACCCAATGCACATCCCAAGTTCACTCCTTCATCTCATTGTGCCCATTTTATAGATTTAGTAAATTGTGTATCAAGAGGTAGAAGTTCGCCCAAGATCACACAACCAGTTATTAGAGGAGTCCAGTTTAGAACCCAGGTCTCTGAGACTCCAGAGTCCAGGCATTTCACAATATGTGCATCCCAAACGTCACTTTGACTCTTACTATTATAGACAGACCAAGATTCAGTGCCTTACTCTTCTATAATATCAACCTACTGCCAAGGAATCTAATTTCTTTCTATCTTTTGCTAACTCATCTCCTAAACACAAATTAACTCTCTTCATTTAGTTCCTGTCTTATATTATACATGATCACTGTTTTCTGTCAAAAATTGAAATTACTTGTAATATTCTGACCATTCTTTATTTTTTCTTTTTTAAAATCTTTTTTTAAGTTTATTTATTCTGAAAGAGAGAGAAAGAGGCAGAGAGAAAGAGAGGAAGAGAGAAAATCCCAAGCAGGCTCCTCATCATCAGCACAGAGCTGGATGCGGGGCTCGATCCCATGAACTATGAGATCAGGACCTGATCCAAAATCGGGAGTCAGACGCTTAACTGACTGAGCCACCTAGGCACCCCACACTATTCTTTAATTAACCTATGTTCCCTTTTGGCTTGAAATAAACACTTTCTTTCCTACAGGTAAGTCCCCCCTCCCCAGTCAGTTTTCATCAAAACTCTGTATTTTTAACAGAATTAAACCCACACATTATTTTTCTCTCATCAGCATACAGCCTTAAAATATAGTTTGAGATTGTAATTCCTCATCTTATATGCCATTTCTTTGGAAAACAACAGTGTAAAAACCATATTGCATTTGGATTTCAAGCAGCCTGAATCTAAAAAGCAAAAATCCTCATGTCTTTCCAGGGAGCAATTCCTCTGAGTCATTCCTGAGAAGGGCTCTGCATCACTGCTCCACTGAAACATAATGATCTTCAGACGCCTCATTCTCTCAGAGGAAACATCTTTAATTGGAGAAAGTAGTTGAAAAAAACAATTGGGCCAAGTATTCTCAGAGGATCTTAAACTGCTTTTCACAGCTCATTTATAAGTTTGTCTCTTCTCTTACCCTTTCCACGACCCCCACAAATATACATGTATGTCACTTTTCTTTTCAGAAATTAGTCATTTATAAAGAAACCAATTATTTTTACCAAAGCAATCCATAATTGCATTTTAAAATCTGGTGGTGTTACAGGCAGTGCAATCAAATACAAACATGTGAGAGTGTTAGATCATTTGTCCAGGATATTAGCTGTTAGTGGTCAAGTTGAGCAAAGAATCTGATGTGCTTCCAGGACTACCAATTGAAAAGTGCTCATGTCTTAAAAAATTAAATAAAATCAAGTTCTATACATAGAATTCAGGCTACTGTCATCTCTGAGAGCAATCCACATAGCCTCCTGAGGTTACCCCAAATCTTCTGCACCCACAGTCAGCTCTCCACACATGACCTATTACTATTTAAATCATAATGTGTCACTCCCTTTTTGCCAGTCACACCTAGATAAAAAATCTACCATGACCTACAGGACTCTAGGTGATGATCCAGTTCCTGGTAACATCCAAAGCCTCATTTCCACCTTTTCCCCTCAATCATGCATTTTCACAGCACTGGTCTTGTTGCTAATGTATTTTTTTCAATTTACAAAGCATGTTGCCATCCTGGGCTCTCGCGTTGTCTGCAATGCACTTCTCCAAGATATTCGATTGGCTCGCTCTCTCATTTCATGAAATTATCTGATCAACGTCACCTTTCAGAGAAGAGTTTCCTGATCATTTTCATCATGCCCTATCCCCCTATTCTGCATTAGCTTTTCTCCCTAGCATTTATCACTAACTGATATAATACATTATGTATTTATTATCTCTCTCTCTCTTACATTAGAATATAAGCTTCCATGAGGGTAAAGATATTGTGTGTTCACCACTGTGGTCCCAATACCAAGAACATTGCCAGAAACATACACAGAAGTTCAAAAGTATATGTTGAATTCATTAATTAATGGCTGCAAAATATTAAATCAGTAAAATTTATTTATAAATTAAAATTCCAAGTCATGTTTTAGTTCATAACTTTTGATGTTATTTATTCATGATCCATTTCCTCCTCCTTCTGAAATACTTTCTCTTTTGAAATGTTATCCCTTACCAATTGCATGTGAACTCAGTAAGAACTATCAATAAAAGTGTACTGCCCCCTCAGCAGTTATCTAAGGGATGGGTATAAAAACAAACTATAAAAATCTGGTTCCTTATCCCTGAAACTAAAGTGTGAGCCTAAAACTCTCAAAATACTTGTAGCTGATTGAGTCCAGTGTTATATTTGGAGATGACATGCAGAGGTTATCTAGTTCATATCACTTCCAGCATCTAGTAGTTCTATTTGGGGAGCTACCCAATATTCTTCCATAGGCTTCCCCTCTCTCCCCTACCCTGTTTGTTTGTTTGTTTGTTTGTTTGTTTGTTTAAATTAACCAGAATCAGTTTCCGTTGCTTACAATCCAAACTCCTAACACACATGACAAACGTATATTCAACCCAATATGCCTTAAAATAAAAAATTTAACAGAAAGTCCCCCAACCCTTTTTTCTCTCTCATCTTTCTCTCTCAGTCTGTTCTCCCACACACTTTCCAATTACATAGCATCCTTTAGTTACTCAAACCCCACCTCTCTGGAGACATCTCCCAGACATGCCCTTTCCAATGATTTTAGTGTTTCAAATCATTTATCCTTCCTCTGATCTAGCATTGTTTACTCAAAACTGCTGAATTAAAGTAGAAGTTATGTAATCAATATGATTAAGCCAAATCTTGCCAAGTTATCAATAATCGATAGCTTCTTAATCTTGCCATGCATATTTGCATTTCTTTAAAAGGAGGTTACTCAAAATTTGTTTGTTCAAATTTCAGGCAGAATGACAAAGTGAAGAATTTTAGAAAGCATAAGGTAGCTACTCTTAAAAATGTATTCAATCATATCACTAAAGCAGCCCATTGATCTGCTCATGGTTCAATTACAGATAAAGAAAGACATGACAACTTATCCATCAATAAACAGATTTTAGTTGAACTACTTTTGTGACTACATAAAGCATATAGCCCCACTGCAAATGTTGACTGAGTCACAGAGACCTATGATGTTACTAAATACGGCTAACATATCCTAAGCACCCCCTCTATCCCTGATACCTGAGTTTTGGGGACAAAACCGATGATTCATTTCTAACCAATATAATATGACAAAGGTAATAGGAGATCCAGGTCACTGATTAGATCATACAAAACTTCATCTTAGCACAATAGGAGAAAGAGAGACTCTCCCTTGCTGGCTTTGAATATTTAAACTTCCATGCTGTGGGAAGGCCTGAGAGAGGGTGATCCAGCAAAGATCTGTGGACCTGTAAGAGCTGAAATGGGCCCTCAACTGAGAGTCAAGAAGAAAGTAGAGACCTCAGCCCTACAACCACAAGGAATTGAATTCTTCCAACAACACCCATAAGCTTGGAAGAAGATCTCATGCTCCAGAAAGGAGTGTAGCCCTACAAACATTTTGATTGAAGCCTTGAGAGACATGAGCAGAGGACCCAGCTAAGCCTTGCCCAGAAAGATAATAAATGGATGTTGTTTTAAGTCATTACATTTATGCTAATTTGTTAAACAGTAATGGAAAATGAATACACTAGTGTACCAATGAAACAAGAAGAAAAAAGCATGTCTGTAGAAGAACAAATATAGATTGTGGATTTAGCACATGCAATGCTCTTTTATTACTAGCTGATCATGTCCACTTCAAAGGTTGATATGAGGAAGAATCAGAATTTTATGTATAGAAATTAAGGCTTTGTGTGAATATTAAACATAAAAGTGAGTTCCCCTCTCATTTACTCTGCCATTATGTCTCAGTGAGTAACACAGCCCCACCCATTGACAGCAGTCAAGACCTGCTACCTTCATTCTGAAGAGTCATACTTGGCCAATTCCGAGCCACTGAAAGTGGGAGCTTGATGTTATTTCAGGATCTCCTCTACCTACCCATCCATTGTCTCACATGTGAGCGAGGGGGTAGATTCTGGAAATTGCCACCATCCCAACATCTATTGTCCAGGGTATTTGGAGATTGGTTGTTAAATGGACTCCATGAAGGTCCACATAAGAATGCAGCAGTAGATCCTTTGTCTATTCTACTTTGTGTTTGGATATCCTTCTACCGTAGTACCTTCTTTAGTCTATTGCTAAGGTGGTACAGGGTTTTTATCCATTTGTAGTTTCCATCCTGACTTCAACCTAGATTTACCTTAGTATTTCAACACTTTGCCAGGGAACCATAGCTGCTCAGGCTCCTCTTGCAGCTTGTAAGAACTTTGTTTTCTTGAAAGTGCTACCTTGTTATTTTCAGAAAGACAGAGATTACCCCATTGAAAATCCTCCAGCCCAGTACAATTTGAAATCATAGGTGAGTGACTCACAGGCTTCTAGACACTTAAAAAAATTTAATCCAATACAATTTTTGCCAGCATTATGGTTTAATGGAATGAAAGTGGCTATAACTCCAGTAACTTTGAGTACTTTAGTGATTTTCTACCAAAGCATATTTTTAACATATTCACTGAACACATTCTTATTAAATTTTCTATTTTTACAGCTTACCAGTTTAATTATACCCATGTATGGCAGGTGGTTATGATTTCCTTCTCCACAATTCCCTCACACCTACTTTCTTATAAAGAGACTAGTAATTGCTGTGTTTATTTCATTGTTGATGCTGTAAGTAAAAGCATCAGAAATTTGACTATTCTCAAATTTCCTGGAAACTCTGACCGACCATATTTTCTCAAATTTGCAATGAGAATTTTCAAGAAAAGTGCTTATAGCATTGAATTCTTAAGTGTATTCCTCCAAATATAAATGCCAGATTTTTATTTTCTCATTCTACGCTACTGTTTTTTTCTTTCAGGGACAATTCTAGTCTTGACACTTTCCTCTTCATTTTGTTTGTGTTGTCAATCAGTATTCCATTATCACATTTTCCCACAGTCTCATTTCAACTTTAATTTCATTCACAAATCCAATACCATATCTGGTAACCAGCCTCCACCCAGATTTAATCCCTCCTCTCTCCTTCTCCCTCTCCTTCAGGCACTTGTGCCCCAATCATGGTGCAAAGTGTTCCAAGAAGTTAAAAAGAATATGAGATAAGTTTATATAATGGCTGTGCAATGGAGAAGACAGTTTAAATTCTGTGAAGAGCTGACAAAACATAAACTGATGAAATCTTAAACATAATTTTGATTTAATACAATCAGTAAATAACACCTATTTTGCTTGCAGCTTAAAATTAAAATGATGTGCCACAACTGGATATATTACCAATATATTCATGATATGCCATGAAGACTGAATTGATGAAGACTGCATTCATCTAGAAACAGTCTTCAGCATTTCTACCTCTCCTGAATCAACCATTAGTGGTAGATGGCAACTGAAACACACTTAGCTGCAAACAACTAACTTAAAAAAAAGTGGACCTATTCAAAAGTATTATTCAATAAGAAGTACTAAAAATACTTACAATTTCTTTAAAATATCCAGGAATTCCACTAACTTCTCTTCAAAATTTTTTGGTTCATATAAAGTAGGGCCACCACGTGCTTTTTTAACATGGATAGCTATATTGTGAGAATCATCAGGTTGTTGGGGTTGAAGTTCTTCTGTGTCTTCAGTAGGTTCTCTTAACAAAGGAACACAACAGATTATGGTGTTGCATATTGTATAAAAATGACTGACATGTGGCAACTGCATGGCTCAGTAAGTTAAGGGTCCAACTCTTGATTTCAGTTCAGGTCATGATTTCACAGTTTGTGAGTTCAAGCCCTGCATTGGGCTCCATGATAACAGTATAGAGCCTACTTGGGATTCTCTTTCTGCCCCTCCCCACACTTTCTCTCCTGTGCACACTCTCTCTCTCTCAATAAATAAATAAATAAATAACCAGACAGGTGCTATAACATCCCTTCCTCTAAAAAAAAGAGTACCATGAACTTTTACTTTACTGTTAAGAGCAAAATTGCATTGTTGTGAGATAATATGGCATTTTAATAACGTATGCCTTTTCATTGCCTTAGTTCTGTTTTTTCACCCAGTCATCAGTAGTGGTGTTACATACGTCCACTTAAAAGTGGACATACATAAAATACTTTCCACATTCAGAGCCTGATTATACATATTATAACTGTATTAAGTGATTGAACCATCTTTTGTAATTAGATGTATATAACTTAGTAAATATTTGAAGTCAATGGTCAATCCTCTTTAGAGCCATTCACTTGTTTTTTGGTGTTTTCTTCACACCAATGATAAAATTGCTTTTTTAAAAACTTTTGTTTCCAACTGGTAAATTGTGATCATCTGAAAGCAGCCGATTTTCTTTATCCTTGTGCTACAGTATGTTATACACCCAAGTTCCCAGGAGATGTATGGCTGAATAACCATTCCCCATTCATTTTTCTAGTTCCACACACTTCTATTAAGAAGTCACTAAAAACCTAAGAGCAAAAACTAATGAATGCTAATGAATGCTATTATCCTTAAGAAAAAAAAAATGTAGAGAAGATGATAAAAGCCCAAATGACCTGTAATTATATACATGAGAATATTAAAATCATACTTAAATATAAGATAAACATTATGTGGGATAATAATAATAATAATAGTAAATAATCACATTAACATCTAACATACATTTGAGTTTTTGTGCTGGTTGTACTGCTAAACATTATATGCACATATCTCATTAACATTAACCATGTGAAATAAACAATATTATCCCCCATTGATAAGATAAGGAAATTGCAGATTAAAGAGTTTATATAATTTGTCTTACCACTCATAGCTGCTTGTTAAAGCTTAGTAGTAAAGCTTACTTGATGTATACGCAAAGAAGATAGCCTAGCATAACTTACAAATATAAAATTAAAAGCCAAAATCCATTTCCCTTTCTATCATTTTTACAGAACCTCAAACATTCCTTCCAGACCTAGAACACCACTTCAAACTCTATCCCTACTTACTCCTATAAATAGTAAGCACAGTAAAACTCAGCAATGATGAGAATTCAGGTATAAAGCAATTTGCTTTTCTCCACCCAGCCTGGATACTAAAATGCAAATGAAATGAAGATCTTATATCCTAAAAAGGAGAGGTCTGTGGACTGGAGGGAAAAGTGAAGGTAGATATAGCAGCTTTGTGGCAGGAATATGCAAAGTGAGTCCCCATGGACCTAGTATTCTTCTGGCCCAAGTTCATCATATTTGCCCAAGGTGGGCAACTCCTGAATTTTCTACTTCATGTTGTAAATCTCAAACTAGCCAAAGGACTCAAAATAGTCCTCAACGACATTTAAGCCTCTTGAAATTAACCAGGAAATACTAAACCACCCAAAGCAATAGAAACAAATAGGTGGTCAGACACATTAATTGATTAGTTGATTAAATTGTGCCCTATACTCTTCAGGAAATGGTAGAAAATTATCCTCATCATTACATAGTAAAATTAGCAATAATGCAATATATTAAATATATATAATATACAAATATATAATAGTATGGATAATCTCATGCCAACAAATTTGAAACCTTAGATGAGATAAATCACTGTAAAAGTACAAATTACCATGCTGATAACATAAAGAAAGAAACTTTGAATTGTTCTAAATATTTTAAAGAATATAACTAAGAAGTAAGAATCCTTCCACAAAGAAACTCCTGGCCAAAATGGCCTTAATGATGAATTCTAACAAACTCCTAATAGACAAATAAACCCAAATACTTGCAGAAAATATAAAAGACAGCTATACTTTCCAGCTAGTATTATGAAGCCAACGTAGCCTTAATATCAACATCTGGCAAGGATATTACAAGAAAATTACAAGCCAGTATCACTGAATATAGATGCAAAAATCCTAAGCAAAATATTAATAAATTGAATTCAGTAATAATTTTTTTAGATATAAAGCATAGCCTAGTTAAGACTATGCCAGGAATACTATTTCATGAATGTTGTTCAACATATTAATGGAATAAAATAAATCATGATTATCTAAACATTTCATGTGATAAAACATTCATGTGTAATATAAACTCCTACAAAACTGGAAATAGAAATATTTTTTTCTTTTCTTTAGAGAAAGAGAGAGAGCACACAAGTAGGGGAGAGGAGCAGAGGGAGAGAGAGAAGACTATTAAGCAGGCTCCACATTCAGCATGAAACCCAACACAGGGCTTGATCCCACAACTCTGGGTTCATGACCTGAGCCAAAATCAAGAGCCAAAATCAAGAGTCAGATGCTCAGAATGAGCCACCCAGGTGCCTTGAAGTGAACTTCCTTAATATGACAAAAGACAAACATCAGTTGTATTTCTGATTCCTTACTTTTTTTTCTTAACACCATTTACTCAATTTTATTGCAATATACCTAAAATATAGCAAGGAATACGTGATGCCATCAGCCATTAGTAAGCATGGCTTCAAAAGTTTCCCCCATTTCCTCATGAGACACACTTGGGTTATAAAGATGGTTACCCACCTGCTTAGGATGAGGTCCTATCATGCCATGTAAGGCCCTAACATGACCAGGACTTCACCCATGCAACTTCCAATGCAACCATATAACACTGGCCATCACTGGATAGGGTGAGCCAGTTATCTTCTGGACAATAAGGTCTCACGACAGTCTGCTTAGCCAATATGTTCCTTATTATCTAATGGGGGAAGGCACTAATAGGTTAATTAGTCCCTAAATGTGTTATTGAAAGTTGTTAAAAGTGATATGAAGAATTTATACATGTTATGAATAACAAGTATAGGATACTTATAAGAGTGTAAAAATAGGTGACCTATTTTGCTTGCCAGGAAAAGACAATGTCTCAGAGAGAGATTTAAACTGCCACACAAGATAAAAAAAAAGTTAAAAAAAAAAAAAGAATATTCCAGGAAGAAGGTACAAGAAATTTTCTTGCAGAAAAAATTTCTAAAGATGCCAAATTCTGCTCAAAAATATTTTGACCCTGGGGCAAAGGGTGTATCAGTCGGTTGTGTCTGACTCTTGAATTCGGCTCAGGTAATGATCTCACGGTTTCTTGAGTTCAAGTCCCACACTGGGCTCTGTGCTGCTAGCACGGAGCCTGCTTGGGATTTTCTCTCTCTCTCCCTCTCTCTCTGCCCCTCCCCCACTTGCACTATCTCTGTCTCTCTCAAAATAAATAAATAAACTTAAAAAAAAATATTCTGACCCTGTCAAATAGACATAGCCACTGTACAACAGATTAATATTCTCTGTTAATCTTTTCATACTTTTTTGATATCACTACATCTAATTATTTCTGAATTAATTTTTACTCAAAGCAAATGATAGGGATACATGAAATTATCCACAGAATTGATGGTTACCATAACTAGCAAGTAATTAGGCAATTCTAGTTATTTCTCTGCTATTGACTTTTTAAGGTTTTTGGCATTGTTCCTATTGATTATTAAATTAAAAAATACATAATATATTGTAAGTTTAAAAGTAACAGTAAAATGAATGTTAATGTACCTACCCAGATCTTTTTTTTTTCAACGTTTATTTATTTTTGGGACAGAGAGAGACAGAGCATGAATGGGGGAGGGGCAGAGAGAGAGGGAGACACAGAATCGGAAACAGGCTCCAGGCTCTGAGCCATCAGCCCAGAGCCTGACATGGGGCTCGAACTCACGGACCGCGAGATCGTGACCTGGCTGAAGTCGGACGCTTAACCGACTGCGCCACCCAGGCGCCCCTACCCAGATCTTTAAGGTACCCATGGCACTGTACAATTACTCTTCCATGGACAGATACATAGCACTCACTCCAGAGATAACCACTACACTGAAGTTTGTTCCTATTATTCCCTTGGTTTTCATTATACAGATTAATCAAAAATATATGCATCCCTTTAAAAACCCAATTTTTGTTTTGCATATTTAGTTTTGCACTTGATAGAAATGAAGTGATTCTTATGAATTCCATAACTTGTTTTTTAGTTGTTGTTCATTGTGTTTATGAGATTTAATGACTATAGTTCATTCATTTTACTGCTGTATAAGATTTCATTATATTTATATACCACAAAGGGGATTTTCTTAGTCTGTGGGCAATTGAGATTTTTGTTTCCAGGTTTGTTTTGTTTTTTATCTGTTTGTTTGCTATATACAAACTTGGCTACTATGACTATCTCGTACATCCAGAACTTCTCCAAGAATTAAAATTAGTATATGCACAACATTATATTAATAATGCCACATTGTTTTCTAAACTGGCTATAACAATAGCCAAGGCATAAGTTTCGGTTGCTCTATATTCTTACTGCTACCATATTATTAAATTTTTGACTTTGTGAAATTAATTGAAAAATATTGATCACTTTTCATGTATTTATGGAGTTATACTGACTATAGGAAATCACTAAGTTATTTAATTCCTCAGCAAACTACAAAGAGAAAAAAATTTAAAAATCACAATACCATTAAGATATTATTTGCCTCTTTCTTGCTGTGTTGAAATCTAATCATGAAAATAATGATGGGTAAAACTACTTGCAACCAAGAATGATTCAAAATAATGGGACGAAACTGTACCAGCAGTCACTGAATTCTTCACTGCCACATACTTATAATTTTTTAAAAAGCAAAAAGCCAAAAAAAAATTAATTTTATTCTCAACCATCTGACTCTGAGTACACTGCTTTGTGATATTCTGTGTGACAAAAGGAAAAGTATAGATAAAGCATTTTTGTAGCATCTCAAAGAGATTTTTATCTCAAGTAAAAGTGAATTATTATCTGAGTTGTAAGCACAACTATTCACTTATTTCACTGTACTCCATATTAACTTGAAAGAATAGCCAAAAGACAAACTATAATAAATGACTTGGATATTTGGATATAATTTGGATGTTTGGAATATATTTTCTCAAAAATCAGTGAAGTGCAGTTGTCACTTCAAATAAACAGTGTTTGCTGCTTATAATAAAAGTTAAGCTTTCAAGTAAAAATTTGATTTTTGTAAAATCTGTATCCACTTCTGTAAACTTGAGAGCTTCCTAACATGTAAGGCTTTTCTGATGATCAGTGATGATATAAAACTTGTGATCTTGGGGCACTTGGGTGGCTCAGTCAGTTGAGCATCTTATTGATTTCGGCTCAGGTCATGATCCTAGGGTCACAGGACTGAGCCCTGTGCCGGGCTCCACACTGAGTATGGAGCCTGCTTGGGATACTCTCTCTCTCTGTCTGTCTCTCTCCATCTCTCTCTCTCTCCCTCTGCCCCTCTCCCCCAGCTTGTGCTTTCTCTCTCTCTCTCTCTAAGGTAAAAAAAAATTATAAATTAAAAAAACTGTGATCTTTATACATTACATAAGAAAACATGTTAACATTTGCAAGATCTATATAACCTAGTGAACCATTTTCCAAAGGACCAATGTATATTACACAATCATGCATTAGTAAAAGAATTATTCATAGTGTAAAATAATAGTTTTTATTGATGTCATTGTTTTTAAATTGGCCATATTAAAGATTTTTTTAAAAAGCCCCAGTAAATTCAGGTGATAGGGATTAGCACCACTAACAAGCAAAATAAAATAAAATTTAGTGCACATTATCTCATTCAATCCTCCAACATGACTATAGAGTATGTATCACTGTCTCAATTATAGATAAAGAGACTAAGATTCAAAATTTTAGATAATCTTAAAGTAATACAATTACCAAATTGCAGAACTGAAATTCAAACCCAGATCTGACTAGTCCAGAGGCCATCACAACACATTGCCATCTATGTATTCTTGTATTCTAGCTCTCGCAAACTTTTTAAAATTAGTCCCCCAAATCTTTCTGTATCCCCCTCCCCCACTTTTTTGTAAATCCATATAAATTTTACTAGGTAGTGGTTAGAGTCAGAGTAATATATATATAATATATGTATCCAATATATATATACATATATATATATGTATATATATACATATATATATACATATATATATAATATATATAATATGTATGTATATATATATAAAATACATAAAATATATATAGGAACTTTCTTAAGATGTTTGCTATAGGTCTCTTCAATCCTTTTTTTAGACTCTGAAGTCAGCCTGACTCATAAAAATACAAATAAATACAACCACTTTAAGTTTATTTACTGCATTAACTCCATTTGTTAAGCTTAGCTTACTTATCACTGGTGCCAAACCAGGAAAAACCAGGAAATAATTATGGGTGAATTCCAGCCCCAGGATGTACATTTGTAAGTTGCAAGCTTTGTCTTATATTGAGCAAGAGTGCTGACTTTGTCCCACACATTGCCAACATATCCAAAGTTAAAATTGAGGATTCAAAGGCAAATTCTTTTATATACTCTTGACAGCAAATATTGTAATCCTGTCATCTCTTATTATATAAGAAGAATATTTTAAGGTTAGAGAGGTAAGCAATATTTCCCTGGTTTCTATTAGATAAATGTCTATGCCAAACACAGAGTCTCCTCTTTTCATTCTCAAAAAGCAATAGAAAATCCACAGTTAAACGTGAACAGTTGATTGGACTTAACCTGTATTCTATGCTATAAAGCAGCAATACATTTTCCATTAATATATGACAAGCTATATGAAAATGCAAGAAAGTCAAATTATTTCAAAAGGATTATTTACCTACTGAATATTAACTGATATTAAAGATGCCCAAATTTAAAAAGTTGGGATATCTAAAGACAACCTTGACTATAACAATATATTAACATATATTTATAAAATATATGCTATAAAATAACATGTATTTACTGATCCTTAATTTTCCTCAGCATTCTTTTCTTTTTAAAAATTTTTTTTCAATTTTTACTTATTTTTGAGAGACAGAGCAGAGCAGGGGAAGAGGCAGAAAGAGAGGGAGACCCAGAATCCGAAGCAGTCTCCAGGCTCTGAGCAGTCAGCACAGAGCCCAACATGGGGCTCAAACCCACGAACTGTGAGATCATGACCTGAACTAAAGTCGGATGCTTAACCGACTGAGCCATCCAGGTGTCCCCTCAGCATTCTTAAATTAGCTTTGTTTAGCTCTTACACACTCATCTTAATGGCTTTTATCTAGTTTCTTTTCCATCCCCATTTCCATATTCTATAGACAACCTTGCTTTAGTACCAAAGCTCTCTACCTGACCTTTGTATTGGAATTGATGATTACTGACTATTGAGAAACAATAATAAAACATCATTTAGCTATATTGTCACTTAAGCTGGACTTAATTTATTAAAGAAAATAATTAAATTCAGAGAAAATGTAGCTTGTAAATTTTAGACTTTCTCTTCCTGATTTCATAGTTATGTCCTTGAAGAGATCTTAGCCTCATTGGGTAATTTAAGTAATGAATGAAGCATCTCGTTTTGGAGAATGGAAGGGCCAATTTGGAGACAGGGAAGCAAATTTCTTGCCACCAATAGTACACAATATGGAAGAAGCTCCAAACTTTCAACTATAGGCTTTTAAACCTAGAACTGATTCCCTTTGAATCAAAGACGACTTTTTCCCCTTACAGAAATGGAATCTATAAGAAAATTTATAATACTCCTCCAGCGGAACTCATAATTGCACCATGTTCACTACCTATCTCTTAACTGATGGTATCACATTTTTCCATTATCAGGGTAGGGTGTTGGTCAGGAATTCAATGCAATTAAAATTCTGCCCACTGGGATCTACTGGCCTATTAAAATCTAGATAAGGTTCCACACAAATCCATGGAAGTACAAACCTCTCCTTAAGATTTCAACATTTATCCAGATGACATTCTGATGTTATCTGTGCCACTGTGTTTCTTCCTTAAATACTCTACTCCATGTCTTGTTTATCCAGAAATAAAACCAACTTTGCCTATATTTCCTCAACCAAACTAAACTAAACTAAACCAAATATTTAGCGCATTTTAAGTGCAATAGAGTTCATCAGATACTGGGGTTATCCTAAAGAGATGCTGTATCACATATAGCCCAACATACTTGAAATACATTAATAAGAGTTTTCTTTTCTTAAATGTCCTCAACCCCATGCCTAGGACAAATGGTTTCTCCTCACTCAGTGCACATTTCTCCAATTATTTCCTGGCTCCTCCTGCTTCTTGTCTGCCTCTTGTTTTCTCTGCCTTTCCTCACCCCTGGATAGCTCCACAACTCCAAGTTAGAATAGTTTACTCAAGTCAGAACAGTTCAACACCTATTCCTGGACAATTCCAACCAAAACCATAGGAAGAAAGTATGACAAAAGGGCCTTCCTTTTAGAATAGTCTACCATTCCTCAGTGGTAGTTGTAAACATGGAATGGCATTTTGTTTCCAACTGAAGACTTGAAACTTTCTTATAACAGTTCACTCTAACACAGGGAAATCCTATGCACTTAGGCAATTTCTACAAATTGCCACCATTTTGCTACAGTAATGCCCCAGGCCATCCAGGGTTTCATTTTTATGTCATAGCAAATGATTTAATTTGGGCCACAAAAGACATCAGACCATGGCTGAGGCAACTAGTTAGATTTCTATAAATTTCCCTTCCCTTTCCTTCCGAAAATTCTCTCAAAGGTCCAAATATTGCTTTCATAAACTAGCATGACAGTCCTGCACTTTGTCCTTCCCTTTCTCCCTTGTTCCTTTTTTCCTTTTCCTTTCTTCCTCTCTTCCTCCCTTCCTTCTTTCCTTTTTCTTTTCTTTCTGTCCTTTTCTTTCTTTTCCTTTTCTTCCTTCCTTCCTTCCTTCCACCTTTCTTTCTTTCTTTCTCTCCTCTTTCTTTTCTTTTCTTTCTGTCTTTTTCTTTCTTTCTCTCCTCTTTATTTTCTTTCTTTCTTCTTTCTCTTTCTTTCTTTCCTTTCTTTCTTTCTCTCTTTCTTGCCCTCTTTTTCTTTCTTCTTCTCCTGCACTGCAAGCCATCACCACTCCCATGTTGACATATATGAAATAAATTATCTAAATATTTTGAAAAAAATTTTTCCCAAAACTTTCTAGTGGCAACTACTAAACTGGGCAATTACTGTATCAGCCAAAATAGCCTTACCAGCACTTGGATAATAATGGTGAAGACCATCACATGAATTTGGGGGGTTTTTTGGTTTTCTTTTGTTTTGTTTTGTTTTTGTCTCAAGGACTCTTTTCCTTCTTCTCCTAGCTAACTCTTACTTATCCTTGAACTTCAACATCCCTTCCTCAGGGATTCTTGCCTTGATCTTCTAGTACATCGTCTGCCATTAACACAAGCACTCTCAATGCAAACTGCCCACCCCCACACTTTGTCACCACTGACACTTATTACACTTTATTTATTACCTCTTAGTGCCTCTCAGAGCCATACCTTCTGAATATGAGATCCTGTGAGACTTGCACTTAACACGGTCAATACTCAGTACATATTATTTAAATGAATAAACAAATGATAAAGCATTATTATAAGGTTTCTTCCTAGATGATGTAAATTTTTGCACTTATTTTTAGGGAAAAATAGTAAAACAGAATTACTACAGTTCTGACTTAAAAAAAAAACACACAAGGAGCATCTCATTCAATAGACCTCAGAACTTCAGACAAAATAAGGGTTTTATAATCACGAAAAGGATAGTTTCCCTTGGTCTAACGTTAAATACATAGTTTTCAAATACCCTGTGGTTAATTACCCTGAGGCCAGATTCAAGCTAGCATGAAATAAGCACTACTTAGCTGTAGCTATAGCACATGGGTAATTTTCACAATGCTAGAGAATGAAATTGAGTCCAAATCTCGAAAGAACACAAGCTAAGAAAGTAATTTTGCAGAGATTTTTTTAAAGTCAGTCTATCAGAATCCATTTGCTCTAGGTTTTTAGTTGCTTCAACTCCAAATATTCATCTTTATTTTCCAGCATTTTCTGCACTTACACTTTTAGAGAGAATTTGTAATCCATCAAGGTACAATGTGTACTATACCTAATAATTATTTTAAAATGTGTTTCGGAAAAAAATATATATATTGCAGAGAAGTTCCACATCATTTTAACCCAGATCAAAGGTACATGTTACTGCTGCTTTTAGATGTAGAAGTAAAACTTTAAGCTTCAATTCAAGCAGCTGAAATGTCCTAGTCTCTTTAGAATCTGAAGTCCAAACTGAAGCCTCAAATCTTTGCACAAAACATGCTTTGACAGCTTTTGGAGAAATAGGTAATTTGGCCAACTGAGCATACTGACTTCTGGAACCATGAGAAATATCCCAGAAGACCCTTCCAGTCAGGATGCCTTTAGCACATTGAAGGATACTCTTAGTGAGACCCCAGGGCTGGTGGACAGGAAGCACAGTATAGCACATTGCCAACATCCTTTTACTCTTACCAGGTTTATTCAGTTTTAAGGTATATAACACAAGCTAAGTTAAGATGGTTTTAGCTAAACATTACCATTACCTGGTTATAAACCTGTTATAATCTGCTGTAAGTTATAAACCTAGAAACTCCTTCTAAACAGAGCAAGTTACTCCCTTCTCTTTATCCTTTTTTGATCCTATGCCTGATTAGAATTAAATCTTTTAGGATAATAGATACCTATTGGACTTCATTAAAATGTCCTGAGTAAAAATATATCAAGAGAGTCTAAAACGCCACACCCTGCATATTAAGTGCAACATGTGATTGATTGCTGCTAAATTTAATGAGACAAGTATATTATAGCCAAAGCCCATACACAACTTTGCAGTTTAACAATAAGCCCACAGACAAATGAATAAATGGTTAAAAATGCGGAGTAAAATGTCCCAATAGAAAAGCTGCAGTTTAGTCATTTTTATTCATTCTCTAAAAGAAAAAAAATCAAATTGCCTCTAGGCTTACTATCCAAAAAAGTAAGTCAAATGATTTATAAAAGTCAAATAAGAATACAAGCTTCCTTATAATACTTGAGTTCCTACTCTCCCCCCAAAAAGTTGCTTATTTAATAAATATATCTTCAACATAGATTTCCACAATTCTGTGGAAAAGTTTTCTCAATTACTATCATTTCCTTAAACCTTCTTTTCCTCCAGAAATGAACTGATATAAAGGCGTACTGATTAAAAGTCTGTCTTCTCCAAGAAATAACTGTTAAGGAGGATGTAGAGAAAAAAGAACCTTCATGCACTGTTGATGGGGACATAAATTGGTACAGCTGCTGTGAAAAACAGTATGGAGTTTCCTTGAAAAACTGAAAATAGAAATACCATACAATTCAGTAATTCCACTACTGGGTATTTACCCAAAGAAACAAAAACATTAATTCAAAAGATATATGCACCCCTAAGTTTATTGCAGCATTATTTATAACAACCAAGATACAGAAGCAACCCAAAGTGTCCATCTATCGAATGCATAAAGAAGATGTGGTATATATACAATGGAATGAATATTAGCCATAAAAAAAGAATGAGATCTTGCCATTTTCAACAACATGAACCACCCCAGAAGGCATTTTGTCAAGTGAAATAAATCAGACATAGAAAGACAAATATCATATGATTTCATTTATATATGGAATGTAAACAACAAAACAAATGAATAAACAAGCAAAAGAGACCCATAAACACAGAGAGCAAACTGGTGACTTCCAGAGGGGATGTGGGTGGGAGGTGGGCAAAATGGGTGAAGGAGAATGGGACATACAGGCTTCCAGTTAGGGAATGAATAAGGGATGGGGATGAAAGGTATAGCATAGGGAATGTGGTCAATGGTACTGTAATAGCATTGTGTGATGACAGATGGTAGCTACACTTGTGGTGAGCATAGTAAAATGTACAGTTACTGAATATGTTGTCCATCTAAAACTATTATAACATTGTGCATCAACTATACTTCAATTAAAAAATAATTTAAGTCTGTCATTTCTTGTTTAAAAGGGTGAATACTAAATTTGTTTAAACGAAGATGCAGCAATTTGTTACTGTTACTATTATATGTATTAATTTGTTACTGTTGCTGTTGTTGATTAACCTATTTGAAAAGTGGCAGAATTTCTTGACAGATGTTATACATCTATACAAAACATCCTCACTGCCTATATCTATAGTCCATGATAATAATAAAAGCTAGTACAATTTAAAAGTTCTTTCCACGCATAACTCTGAAATGAGCCATTAATGTGGGATATTAATATTATCTTCTTTACCGAGGTAAAAACAGAGCAATGTTCAGAGGCTATTCCCAAGTCATGCTGTTACACTTGGACAAAACAGAAACTCAGATCCAAGTTGTGTGAGTCAAAATTCAGTGCTTTTTTAAAAGAAATATTGCAGATTTGATATCTAATACCTGTCAATATGTCAAAAAATTACCTTCTCTCTAGTTGATTCATAAATAAAGTAAATTTAGACAACTGTCATAGTTCTGAGTCATCTTTGATCTATGTTCCAGCCAGGTCTTCCATTTATTTTCATTTATGGGGCACTGCTCCAGGTGGAGTTAATGGTTATATGAAGCATTTCTTCTACTCTCCTTGCACTTCAATATTTAGCAAATGCCCTGACAAAAGGAATTCTCACCAGATGTCCCAAACAAGGCTCATGTCATTCTTCAAAGCCTTGCTGTTGTATCTGTCACATGACATTTACATTAAGTGAATGACAGTGTTGAATATGGCAATGATAATGGGTAAATGTTATTCATGAATAATTTTAATAGTGTTGGTATTTAGTGTTTGCTAAGATTCATGTTTTCTCATCAATTATTTTCTGCCAAAAGCTTCTCTGAATTACCTGAGCTCTAGTCCCACCATCCAAGCTTATGTGGATTCATCACATTACCAAGGGCCAGTGTAAGCTAAGCTTAGAGATTCATAGTTTAATATATTTCATGAATGTAATTTTAATTCCATTTAAGGTATTTTTATTGCTACTTTAGAGGAGTTTCTTTCTGGCTTAAAATATAAATGTTTTGTAGTTTTTAATAGTCACATACTGCACAAATTACAAGTAAAAGCATGATTTTAATTTTACTATGAGACATATTGAATTACATCAAATACCTTTTCAACATTTCTTCTTGAACTACTAGTAGTATAAAATTGTAATAATAGATTTTCTAATGATGAACTTTCTTTAAGTTCATGAGATGAAACCAATATAACCATGATGTACACATCTAATACACTATTGCATTATTTCACTTGCTAATATTTCATTATGTATATTTCCCTACATGATAATAATTAAAATTAGTATTTCTTATTTATGTTACTTTTGTTAAAATTTTTTAGATGTTTATTTTTTTTTTTGAGAGAGAGAAAGTGCATGCATGTGAGCTGGGGAGGGGCAGAGACAGACAGGGAGAGAGAGAATTCCAAGCAGGCACTGTCTGCACTGTCAGCACAGAGCCCCATGTGGGGCTCTATTCCATGAACTGCGAGATCATGACCTGAGCCTAAGTCAAGTTTGGCATGCTCAACCAACCAAACCACACAGGGGCTTTTATTCTTGCTAAATTTTGATATCAGAGTTATGGATACAAGGCAAAATCACAAACTACTTTTTATTTTTTACACTATGGAAAAACTAAATTGCACAGAAATTTTAGCTTTTCTTGGACATTTGAAAGGAACTTCTAGTGATATCACTTGGGCTATGGGTTTTTAATTTTTGCTTTTGTTCTTTTTTGCTCCAAATTATACTTTTGAAGAGTACTTTTTACAATTTCTATTTATACCATATTATATTTTTAATTTCTATCTCCTTGAATAAATTTAGTAGCGCTTTTTTTAGAAATTAATCAATAACATCTAGATTATCAAATTAGCCTCAAGTTATATAACTTTATCGTAATTTATAATTTTCCTAGTTTTCTTTGTATCATTTATTGTATTATCTTTCACATTCCTAATAGCATTTTCTTTTATTATGTTTATTAGATAAGGCTAGTTGCTTATTCTTTTTAATGATAAAACTAAAGGAGCAACATATGCTTATTAGTCCCAATCATCATAGCATATAATTAAAATTCCTCCAAAGTCATTGTGTAAATTTACTCTTCCCTACCAAACTTTATTTTCTTGGCTGCTCCCTAGCATGGAGTGCTGGAAACAGATTAAATACTTTCATTATTTGAGCTCCATTTGTTTTTTAATGCATATGCACATCAACCTTGTTTCCAAAAGAAGACATCATTACCTTTTTTCCTCTTGTTTGAAGAGTTTAGGCAGTCTGGTTTTTTTCTTCAGGAATATTTTAGGATATTGCTTTATAAACATATTGTGAGCTGACAGGATACTGTAAGAACTCTGGCTTTAAAAATAAGAGAGACAAATTAAATTTTAAGTGTCATAAGATAATAGTTTCCAAGGAAAGATTTTTGATTCAATACATACAACTTAAGTCTATACTATTTAGCCTAAAAAAACAAATGACAAAAATATGAAACATAAACATTCTGTGCTTTAAAAAGATCCACTATAAAAATTGTTCATAGTGTGCCTCAGTAAGAAATATTTTATGAATATTAGATTTATGGGAATGTCAATGTCAAAAATTTAATTTTTAAGTTCAGCCTTCTTAAAAGTTTTATTTCTGTAATTGATTAAAGCCCTTACATAAAATATGCCACATAATTAAAATTCCTCCCAAATAATTCACATAGAGGTCACATATACATCACCAAAAAGTATATTTATCTGAATCTTTGCAATGATTTATGAAAATCTCATGTACTGTTTTTAGAACTGGAATGAAGATATGTTAGAGCAAAAGATCAGCATTTCCCAATCCACACGATCAGTAGAATCATCTGGGATGCTTTTTAGAAGTACGGTTTTCTATCCTATCTTTCTGAAGAAAGATCTCCAAGTCTAGAGGTCTTCATGGGCCTATTTTAAATATCCTTCTCCAGGGGATTCCTATTTGTAGCCAGATTTCAACCCACTGCAAATATAAAAATGCCAATAATCCACAGGATATAGTAAATTATCATTCAGTGTCAGGTAATGACATTTGTTTCTGGAAAATCTGCTTCATTCAATTTTCAATTGACAACCACCATGAAAAATTGATCAGTTTTTTTAAATGCTAAGCATTCATCTTGACAGCTTATTTCAATAATTATCAAAAATGCTCATACTTAAAACGAACACTGACAAACATCTTTATCAATATTTGCCTCATGGCAATGAATATAAAAATACTTGAGAAATCTTTTATTTCATTGTCAGTGTAAATAATAGCAACACATTATAAAATATTTATAACAGCTTTTTTTCTCCTGGCCAAAGTTTCCTAAAATGCCATATTAATTCTTTACACAAAACAAATACTACATACTTTAAGAATGTTATGTAAGTTAATTTAACTTAATTAACTCAAATAGTGCAAAGTGAATTTCATTTAATATGACATTAAGCATTTTCATGCCTAATCTTACACTATAGAGATACATGAAGCAAGAATCTAATATGTTTTAAATCCAGTCACATATCATTAGAAGCTTCTCCAAGATCTTTTTTTCCCCCAATTTAGAATTCACATTCTACATTCATCTATTTTACACATCTACTTGTAAAACATTAGGTGCTTGTTATAGGCCAAACAATTGGGCTAAAATCTTCACACTATTTTTGTCTCATTACATATTTACACAACCTGATAAGGTTGCTATTCTTTATTGCCCATTCTACACATAAAGAAACTGCAAACTTAATTCATATAACTAGTAAGTGGAGGACACAGGGTACAAATGAAAACTATATTGACTTTAAAACCCATTGTCTTAACTTTTTGGATACACTGCTCCCTAAACAATAAAACATGTTAGTTAATACTAAGTGCCAGTCACTATTCTAGGCAGTTTACATGTAACGTATAATTTATCCTTACACAACTATATCAGCTGATATTCCTATCATCCTCATTTAGTAGATAAAGAAATTGAGGCCCATGAAGTACAAAATTATGGCCTCTTTCCTTTGTCTACACGGAGCCCATGCTATAAGACTTGGAACCTTACTCCAATCTGTGATCTGGACAGACCATCTTTGGAGTGGCTAAGAAGTTTACATCAAAATGCTAAGACCTTCACTCTTGTCATTTTCCACATCTATGACTGAACTGCCTGCTTCATCTAATCCTTGAGAATTTTCAAGGTGTGGTAGCTGATGTACATGGACCAGTGTTTATGATCTGTCTCCAAGTTAGTATCTTCAAGAAGTGAAAAATGTGGAAGGTTGAAATGGAAAAGACAAATGCTAGAACTAGACATGATATAATTTTCAAAATGAGGACCTAAGTGCTCTATGCTGCTATGATGTATACTCTACATCACAAAATGTAATCTGGCAGTATATGCCTATTCTGAGTCTCTTTTGAAATAAAAACATATAGTTCTCTGTGTTCAGTAGGTTGCATTATTGTCTAAAACTATGTGAAGTATGCAAATAAATGCCTCTAAATACGCATAAGAGAAGTAGATTAGGAGAAATGGTACAAATATAATTAGAAATCCAGGGATACAGAAATATTAAGAATTATGGCAGAGTTAAAAAGTAGACCATGGATCCAAATAACTATTTGACACTTGAAAACTGTCCACATAATTTCCTAAGCTATGAGTAAGCACTCTATGGACAAAATTCTCTACTTTATTGAAGCTCACCTGCAAGGAAACTCACCTGCAGAGAAACCCCAGTTTCCTCAGATGAAGGGGAAATACATACAAAACCTATAGATTTACACACCAGAACTCTAGAGCACTTTCAGGATGCTTACAATAGCCAAGTAGGTATTAAAAGGTGGGGTGTGTGCCAAACTGGAAATAATGCCCACAAAGAGAAAGCCACAACCTCTCTCTCTCTCTCTCTCTCTCTCTCTCTCATCTGTCATGTCTTAAGAGAAGTCTAAAATGGCCAGATCCTACAGGTTTTCATTTTTTAAAATTTTTACATAAACCAGAAATTTGAACTCTCATGTGAAATTTTTATTTTTAAATATTAGCAACTGCTGTAGATTGAATTGTGTTCCTCCCCCTCCCCCATATTCATATGTTGAAGCCCTATCTGCCAATGTGGCTGTAACTGGAGATAAAGCTATTAGGAGGTAATTAAAGTTATATGAGATCTTGAGGGCAGGGACCTAATCTGTTAGGACTGGTGGTCTTGTAAGAAGGGGAAGAGAGAAAGATCTCTCTCTCCACATGCACACACCAAGTAAAGGCCATAAGAGGACACAACAAAAAGGCAGCTATCTGCACGCTAGGAAGACAGCTCTAGTCAGAAATGAAACAACTGGCACCTTGATCTTGGACTTCCCGTCTTCTAGATCTGTGAGAAATAAATTTCTGTTATTTAAGACAACCTACGGTATTATGTCAGCCTGAGCAGAATAAGACTGTAACATACTTTAGAAAAATTTTAAATTACTGTGTGAATCAATCAAAATAATATTTTAGTTCTACATGAATTACACTATCCCAGGCCAGGGGACAGGGGTACCAGTTAATGGCCTTGGCAGGGTTCCCTAACTGCATGACAAGTACTTTTTGCCTCCTCTACTAGACTGTGCCTACAATAAGAAATAAAAGAACCCTATGGGGCACCTGGGTGGCTCAGTTGGTTGAGCATCTGACTTCAGCTCAGGGCATGATCTCGTGGTCCGTGAGTTCGAGCCCCACGTCAGGCCCTGCACTGACAGCTCAGAGCCTGGAGCCTGCTTCAGATTCTGTGTTTCCCTCTTTCTCTGTCCCTCCCCTGCTCATGCTCTGTCTCTCTCACTCTCAAAAAATGAATAAATGTTAAAAAAAAAAGAAAAGAAATAAAAGAACCCTAGTCTTGGGATCAAAATGACCTTTGTTTGTGTACTAAATTTTCTAGTTTATATCAAGTAAAAAGTATTAAGGTATTGAAAGTATTAAAGTCATTTAAGCTTTATATGCTTTACTTGCTTATGTACTGAATGATATATACATGTCTAAATAATAATAATTCAATGTTTAATATTCAATTATTTTATATCTATCTTAAAAACTTCCCTATGCTACAACAAACCATGTCCCTTTCTTCCTGGGTACAGGGCTAACCTACATTTCCCAACTTCTTTTGCACTTAGATACAGTCACATGGCTAAGTTCTAGCCAAAGGAACATGGAAGAGAGGGTGGGAGTGATGTGCACCATTTCCCGACCAGGCCCATCGAAATCTGCCCCCAATCTCACCAAAAAACCCTTCTATAAAAGATTCTCTATGTCTTTTTCCTTTCCAGCTTGAAGCAAATTAGCAGGTTAAACTTGAAAACCACAAAGATGAAAGAACAAAAGTTTGAAAGAGGCCTGAGTTCCTAAACCAGAACAGCCTACCAATCAAATATAACCCTATAGGGCTTGATGTGAGAAAGAAAGAAATTTCTGTTGTGTTATACCACTGAGATTTAGGGTTTGTCTATAATGGCTAGATTTCCCTAACTAGTTATATCTTCTGTATCCCATTCAGTTTTGTTTACAAGTCTGGGAACATAATATACTTTTCATAAAATACTTATTGATTAATTATATTTATGTGGCTTCCCTAAGGCAGTTTACATTTTTTATTTTAAATTAGTTAAAACGAGCCATAAAGGTTGGATCTATTCAACCACTTATAGATTTTTTTTGTCTTATAAGTATTGTAGCATCTATTCATTTATGTGATGAAAATTGAAAAAATGTGAATGTTATTCTTGCAAACTAGAAGAAAGCAGAGGTACAATTTGATAATAATTAAGTTCCTTTTATATATATACATAAAAATATAGATATAATATACTATTATACATTATATATAATGTATATATTTATTTTATTATATGTTACCTTGTATATAATGGCTTTTATTATTTTATTACAAAATTAAAGAAAGAAGAAAAATGCTACATAATAATGCCAATGTATTTAAAATGCCCTGGCTACTAAATGAAAAGATCAATCAATCAGCAGTCTTTAGATAATGCCACTATAAAGTGTCATGCAGTTCAGTTTTCTCCAGACTTAATTTTAAATATTTTGGAAATGTAGTCTCTAGTTATGAATTCATTTGATCATCTTTCTTATCTATGGATAAAGCTCATTACGAGTGACTCCATGGCGTCAAAATTATTTGATTAGTTTTTCAAAGGAGTTCCACATGCCACTATAATTGATTAGCAGATATATTAATCATAAAGATCAACCCCTTTTTATTTTAATAAAGTTCCTAAAGAAAAATTAAAAGATCTATTTTGACAAATCCAACTGCAAAGATATGACTTGAAGACTGAACTTAACCTTTTACAGGGATATTGATCTGTCAAAAAATTTTACTTACCCTATTTTCAGAACAAATATCTGATTAGCATGTAACCTGATGTTGTGGTTTATCTTTTACAAACTATTTCATCTTCTCATTTATTTATTTCTAGAAAAGAACTACCTATCTTTAGGATTACTGTAGTAGTTAGAAAAAATAAATGCAAAACCATGGCCCATTTTTTATAATGTATTAGCCATGTAAAAACAATAACTGTTAATATAAATCTAAGTACAGAATATATAGCATATAGTAACACATTTTTTATTTTATTAAAAATATAGATATATAAACTCCATTTTCAGTGAAAAATGAACAAGAATTTGAGTCAACTTTAAATCCTTCTTTAGCAAATACATATGAAGTTCTCAAGTTAATGTCAAAACTAAAATTGTCTAGCCATGAGAGAGACTTCTTTATTGAAAAGGACTTAGCCAATGAGTCTGAATCTTTTACATCATTGGAAGAGAACTATTAAAGAGAAAATATCTGGCATTCATCTTATAGTGTAGAACATCACATCTTAGAAAGAAAAATCTTCAGTTACTACATCATGGCAGTCTTGATTCTCTGAAGAACTCTGTTGTTGCACATATCATGCACAAAGAATTTTCTGTTGCATTGTTGGTCTCACAAGAAGAAAATAATTGAGATATTGAGATCTCCAAAAACCATCACATTGCAAAAGAAAAAAAAAAAAGAAATTAAAGTGAGTTGAATAGGTACCTAAGATGTGAGCATGAAGCAGACAAAGGGGTAGGGTTGTGAGGAGGGCACTGAAAAGAGCACTGCTGAGAGAAAAATGTACCTTGACCCAGGAAAAAAGAGGGTAGCTCAGCTTGAGAAATTTGCTTTGGAGAAAGATTTTTGAGGGAGAATGAAGTAATCCCAGTTTTTTGGTATACTCTGGTTCTAAGAAGAGACAGTTATAAATTCTCCCTGGGGGAAATTATCCACAATTTAGGTCTTATGTTATTATATGTTAAGAATAAGCAAAACTTTCATAGAAATTTTATATGCAAAGACAAGTTACCATGAAGGGAGCATTAGATTTATACTGTTAAACACTATAATCCTGGTATGTTAGATATAGAATATAGAACAATATAAAATATTTGTAGAAATAAAGGTAGAATAACAATCATGATCCATAACAAAAGATTATCACGAATGACCAGGCAAATTTGAAAAGAGAACTTGGTAGAACTTCTCAAAATTAAAATTATAATCATTAAAATGAAGAACTCAATGAATATGTTAAAGATCAAACTAGAGAGAGTTGAATAAGAAATTAAATTTGAAGACATATTTGTAGAAATTCCCAAACATTCAGGGAAATAATATTGGCAAAAAGAGTAGACAAAAAGATCAATGAAACACAATAGCAAGCCTCAAAATAGACCCACATGTATACAATCAAATGCTCTTTGACAAAGGAGCAAAGGCAGTTCAATACAGACAGGGTAATTCTTTTTCCTTTTCTTTTTTTAAGTTTATTTATTTATTTTAAGAGGGAGAGAGCATGCATGCAAGCAGGGGATGGGCAGAGAGAGAGGGAGAGAGAAAATCTCAAGCAGGTTCCACACTCAGCACAAAGCCAGACATGGGGCTTGATCTCACAAACCGCAAGATCATGATCTGAGCCAAAACCAAGAGTTGGATGCTTAACTGAGCCGCCCAGGTGCACCAAGGATATATACATTTTTTAATTATGCTGTAACTGGACATCTATCTGGAAAAAAAAAAGTGCAGGGGGACACAGACTTTACAGTCTTCACAAAATTAACCTAAAATGGATCACAGACCTAAACGTGAAATAAGTATAAAACTTGTAGAAAATAACATAGAAAAATAATCTAGGTGACCCTGGGTTTGGCAATTTAGCTTCTTAGATTGCACATCAAAAATATCATTCATGAAAAGAAAAATTAATAAGTTAAACTTTATTAGCATTTAAAACTTCTGCTTGCAAAAAGACACTATCATGTAAATGAAATGACAATACACACGCTGGGAGAAAATATTTGCAAAACACCTATTTGATAAAGGATTGGTATCCAAAATATAAAAATAACCCTTAAAAATCAACAATAAGAAAACAAAGAACCCTCTTAAAAATGGTACAAGATATGAACAGACACCTCACAAAGAAGAACATTAGCATATGAAAAGATTCTCCATATATGTCATCAGAAACATGCAAATTAAAATAACAAGATAATCACTACACACTTACTACAATGGCTAAAATTCAGAACACTGACAACACAAACTCCTGTCAAGGTTGTGAAGCAATAGGAGCTCTCATTCATTGCTATGGAAATACAGTGGTATAGACACTTTGGAAGACAGTTTGGTGGTTTCTTACAAAACTAACAATACTCATATAATGCAGCAACTGCACTCTTTGGTATTTACCCAGGTGAGTTGAAAACTTAACATTCACACACACACACACACACACACACACACACACACCTGTACATGAATATTTATAACAGCTTTATTCATAATTGCTAAAACTTGGAAGCAACCAAAACATTCTTCAACTGAATAGAGAAACAAACTGTATTACATCCATACAATGAATATTTTTCAATGTCAAAAGGAAATGAGCTATCATGTCATGAAAAAACAAGAAGGAACATTAAATGCATCAGTGAAGAGAAATAAATCAATTTGAAAAGGCTACACACTGTATTTTTCCAAGTATATGGCATTCTAGAAAGGGTAAAACTATGGAAATAATAAAAAGATCAGTGGTTACCATGGATTAGGGAAGGATGAAAGAATAGGTGAACACAAGGCATGTTTAGAGCAAAAAATACTCTGTATGATACTGTAATGATAATTACATGTCCTTAATTTTTTTTTTAATGTTTATTAATTCATTTTTTTATTTATTTTTTTTTTGCATTCTTTTTTTTTTTTTCTGAAATTTATTGACAAATTGGTTTCCATACAACACCCAGTGCTCATCCCAAAAGGTGCCCTCCTCAATACCCATCACCCACCCTCTCCTCCCTCCCACCCCCCATCAACCCTCAGTTTGTTCTCAGTTTTTAACAGTCTCTTATGCTTTGGCTCTCTCCCATTCTAACCTCTTTTTTTTTTTTTTCCTTCCCCTCCCCCATGGGTTCCTGTTAAGTTTCTCAGGATTACATGTCCTTAAAATCTGTCAAAGACCCTACCATGTACAACCCAGTGAACCTTATTGTAATTATGGACTTTAGTCCATAATGTACCAATATTTACTAATTAATTATAAGAAATATACCATACTTATTAAGCACGATGTTAATAATATGGGAAACTAGGAGAGAGAAGTAAAGGGCATTTGGAAACTCTACTTTCTACTCAATTTTTCTGTAAATATAAAACTCAAAAAATGAGATATATTGAAAATATATGAATGAAATAAATGAGAAATTTGTAGTACACAATGAGAAATTAAGATAAGAAGAAATTTGAGAGTGGAACTCCAATTGGAAATGTGGTAGACCTGGAGACAGGTAATAAGAGTGAGAGTTGAGGGGCGCCTGGGTGGCGCAGTCGGTTAACCGTCCGACTTCAGCCAGGTCACGATCTCGCGGTCCGTGAGTTCGAGCCCCGCGTCAGGCTCTGGGCTGATGGCTCGGAGCCTGGAGCCTGTTTCCCATTCTGTGTCTCCCTCTCTCTCTGCCTCTCCCCCGTTCATGCTCTGTCTCTCTCTGTCCCAAAAATAAATTAAAAACGTTGAAAAAAAAATTTAAAAAAAAAAGAGTGAGAGTTGAGTAGTACATAAGAGGTAAATAACAAGTATTAGTAATACAAAGGAACAGTAGAATCTAAGTATAACATATGGAGAAATAAAGAAACAAGTGAATAAAACATGCCTGCAAGATTTGCATGCTTTGATTACTGAGTAAATGATAGACATTCAGCAAATATGTTTTGAATGCAACTGCGTGCCATGACCAAAATAGTCAATAAAAATGCAATGGTGAGGGGCGCCTGGGTGGTGCAGTCGGTTAAGCGTCCGACTTCAGCCAGGTCACGATCTCGCGGTCCCTGAGTTCGAGCCCCGCATCAGGCTCAGGGCTGATGGCTCAGAGCCTGGAGCCTGTTTCCGATTCTGTGTCTCCCTCTCTCTCTGCCCCTCCCCCGTTCATGCTCTGCCTCTCTCTGTCCCAAAAATAAATAAACTTTGAAAAAAAAAATTTAAAAATTAAAAAAAAAAAATGCAGTGGTGAACCAAACTCCTAAGGTTGTTTCACTCTAGTAGTTTAGAGTCTAATTGTGATAATATTGATAAGGAATGGAGATGAGAAGCAGGTTTTCATAAGAATATGAATTTGTTTCTTAAATCAAGATGTGGGAAGAGGGGATGCCTCGGTGGCTCAGTTGGGGAAGCTTCTGACTTCAGCTCAGGTCATGATCTCACGGTTTGTGAGTTTGAGCCCTGCATTGGGCCTGCTCTGGCAGCTCAGAGCCTGGAGTCTGCTTTGGATTCTGTGTCTCCCTCTCTCTCTGCCCCTCCCCTGCTCACACTCTTTCTCTATCTCTCAAATAATAATAATAAAAGATAAAAGAAAATTTAAAAAAATCAAGATGTAGGGAAATTTGAGGGTTAATGACATCTTAGAGATTATAGCAACTTCTTTAACTTGAGGAAGTTTATCTAAGGAAACATTCTCTAGACCAGAGTTCCTTAAGTGGGTGAGAAATGGGAGACTAAGGGTATTATGGTTCCTGGACCCAATTCCAATGTATGTGTGAGTTCCTGGACCTAACTCCAATGCATGTGGGGGGTGGAAGGTGGTTTCCCGCACAATACCAAGCAACTTTGGGGACTCCAGCAGAGTGTCTGAGAATTCAACTTAGTACTAACAGTACCTGGAGACCTCAGATCCCATAAGTTAAGGGTTCAGTCCCACAACTGATCCCATCTCACTTCAGATGCCAATCACATGTAGAAGATCCCCAGGTTACCCACAATTCTGTCCAATTTGGCTACAATGGCAGGTTCCTGTGACTCTCTCTAAGTTCAGGTTTGGCTAATTTCCTATAGAAGCTTACAACAGGGTTAGGGGGACCAACTCCCCCCACCATCCAAATCTCTCTCACGCAGTTGAAAATCCACATAAAACTTTTGACTCCCCCAAAACTTAACTACTAATAGGCTACTGTTTACCAGAAGCCTTGCTGATAACAAAACTGTCAATCAATACATATTTTGTATGTTATATGTATTATAAACTGTCTTTTTACAATAAAATAAGCGAGAGAAAAGAAAGGAAATAATAAGGAAAATACATTTACAGTACTGTACTATATTTATCAGAAAAAAATGCACATAAGTAGAAGGAGCTAAGATGGCAGTGTAGTAAGAGTACCCTAGGCTTGCCTCCTCCCTTAAACACAGCTAGATAACTATCAAATCATTCTGAATATCCAAGAAATTGACTTGATAACTGACAGAACAAACTGCACAACTAGAGGGAGAGAAGAGGCCATACTGACAAAGGTAGGAAGTGGCAAGACATGGTTTCAGGAAGAAACAGATCATGGTACTGAGGAGAGGAGGGAGCCCTGGTCATAGAGAAAGGTAAGAGATAGTAAAGCACACAGGGATATGGACAAGGAGAACACTTTCCCAAAACCATTGGCTGGGAAAATGAGAGGAGCTGATTTTCATGAGTTTTTCCAACCAGCAAGGCTCAAAGAATGGAGTTTTAGAGGTAGGTGGGCTTGGCTGGGATAGAGACATGAGGACGCTGCCCTACTGCTGGAGAAAAAGCACCCAAAATAAGTACCTAACTTATAAGGGAAGACCCATAAGACTAGCTGCATAACTCTCCACAGAAACTTGGTAGGTCAGAAGGGGGAGGCATGATATATTCAATGTGTTGAATGGGAAAAATATACAGCCAAGAATATTCTATCCAGCAAGGCTATCACTCAGAATAGAAGGAGAGATAAAGAGTTTCCCAAACAAAAACTAAAGGAGATCATGACCACTAAACCAGCCCTGCAAGAAATATTAAAGGAGACTCTGAGTGGAAAGGAAAGACAAAAAGTGACAAACACTACAAAGAAACAGAAAATCTCCAGATACGATGACAAAACAAGTAATAAAATGTCACTAAATACATCTCTATCAATAATTACTCAATGTAAATGGACCAAATGCTCCAATCAAAAGACATAGGGTGTTAGAATGGATAAAAACCAAACAAACAAACAAGCAAAAAAGACCCATGTATGTGCTACAAGAGACTAATTTAGGCCTAAAGACACCTATAGATTCAAAGAGGGGATGAAGACAGATTTACCATGCAAATAGACATCCAAAGGAACCAGAGTAATACTTATATCAGACTAACTAGATTTGAAACCAAAGACTGTAACAAAAGATGAAGAATGGCAGTACATCATAATAAAGAATACTATCCAGCCAGATCTAACAATTGTAAATATCTTTGCCCCCCACATCGAAGCACCCAAATATATAAAACAATTTATGACAAGCATAAAGGAATTAGTTGATAATAATGCAATAGTCATTGGGAATTTAACGCCCCACTTACAGCAATGGATAGATCATCTAAGCAGAAAATCAACAAGGAAACACTGGACCAGATGGACTTAACAGATATATTCAGAAAATTTCATCCTAAAGCAGCACAGGGGACATTCTCCAGAATAAATCCCATACTAGGTCACATATCAACCCTCAACAAGTATAAAAAGATTGAGACCATACCATGTATCTTTTCAGACCACAATGCAATGAAACTTGAAATCAACCACAAGAAAAAATTTGGAAAAATCACAAATACATGGATGTTAAACAACATGATACTAAAGAATGGGTGACCCAGGAAATTAAAGAAGAAATTTAAAATACATGGTAACAAACAAAAATGAAAACACAAGTCCAAAACCTCTGTGATGCAGCAAAAGCAGCCAGAAGAGGGAAGTATATAGCAATACAGATCCACTTCAAGAAGCAAGAAAAATCTCAAATAAACAACCTAACATTACACCTAAAGGAGCTAGAAAAAGAACAATAAATGAAGCCTAAAGTCAGCAGAAAGGAAATAATAAAGATTAGAGCAGAAATCAATGATATAGGAACTAAACAAAAAACAACAAAAAGAAAACAGATCAATGAAACCAGATGCTGGTTCTTTGAAAAAATTAATAAAATTTATAAACCTCTACCCAGAAAGGACCCAAACAAGTAAAATCACAAATAAGAGAGGAGAAATAACAACCAATACTACAGAAATGCACACAATTATAACAAAATATGAAAAATTTCACAGAAGAACACAGGTAGAACAAAGTGGACAATCTGGAAGAAATGGATACATTCCTAGAAACATATACACTACCAAAACTGAAGCAAGAAGAAATAGAAAACTTGAACAGATCGATAAACAGAAAAGAAATTGAATCACAATAAAAAATCTCCCAACAAATAAAAGTCCAAGGCCAGATGGCTTCCCAGAAGAATTCTACCAAACATTTAATGAGTTAATACCTATTCTTCTCAAACTGTTCCAAGAAACAGAAATGTAAGGAAAACTTCCAAACTTATTCTATGCGGCCAGCATTGCCCTGATTCCAAAACCAAAGACTCCACTAAAAAAGGGAACTACAGGTCAATATCCTTGATGAATATGGATGCAAAACTTCTCAATTAAATACCAACAAATTGAATCCAACTGTCCATTAAAGAATCATTCATCATGATCAAGTGCAACTTATTCCTGGGCTGTAAGGGTGGTTCAATATTCATAAAACAATCAACATGATACATCACATTAATAAAATAAAGGTAAGAACCATATGATCCTCTCAATAGATGCATAAAAAGCATTTGACAAAGTACAACATCCATTCATGATAAAATATCCACAAAGTAGGGACAGAGAGAACATATGTCAATGTCATAAAAGCTATATGCAAAAAACCCACAGCCAATATCATCCTCAATGGGAAAAAACTGAGAGCTTTTCCTCTACAGTCAGAACAAGACAAAGATGTCCACTTTCACCATTGTTATTTAACATAGTACTGGAGGTCCTAGCCTCCGCAATCAGACAACAAAAAAGAATTAAAAGGTATCCATCCAAATCAGCAAGAAAGAACCCAAACTTTCACTATTTGCAAATGACGTGATACTCTATATGAAAACCCAAAAGACCCCACCAAAAAATTGCTAGAATTGATACATGAATTCAGAAAAGTCACAAGATACAAAATCAACATACATAAATCTATTGCATTTCTATACACTAATAACAAAGAAGCAGAAAGAGAAATAAAGGAATCAACTCCTTTTACAACTTCACCAAAACCCATAAGATACCTAGGAATAAATCTCACCAAAGAGGTAAAATGTCTGTACTCTAAAAACAATATAACACTGATGAAAGGAATTGAAGATAACACAAAAAAATGGAATAATATTCCATGTTCATGGAGTGGAACAACAAATATTGCTAAAATGTCTATACTATTGGAAGCAATACACACATTTAATGCAACCTGTATCAAAATACCAACAGCATTTTTCACAGAGCTAGAACTAACTATCCTAAAATGTTATGGAACCACAAAAGACCCTAAATGCCAAAGTAATCTTGAAAAAGGAAAGCAAAGCTGGAGGCATCACAATTCCACACTTCAAGTTATATTATGAAGCTGTAGTCATCAAAACAGTATGGTACTGGCACAAAAACAGACACATAAATCAATGGAACAGAATTGAAAACCAGAAATGGACCCACTATTATATGGTTAACTAATCTTTGACAAAGCAGGAAAGAATATCCAATGGGAAAAAGAATGTCTTTTCAACAAATGGTGTTGGGCAAACTGGACATCAACAGGCAAAATAATGCAATTGGACTATTTTCTTATAACATACACAAAAATAAATTCAAAATAGATGAAAGACCTAAATGTAAGATGGGAAACCAAAAAAATCCTAGGGGATAACACAGGTAGTAACCACTTTGACACCAGCCATAGCAACTTACTAGATACATCTCCTGAGGCAAGGGAAACAAAAGCAAGAATAAACTATTGGACCTTTATCAAGATAAAAAAACTGCACAATAAAGGAAATCATCAAATAAAGCTAAAAGAAAACTTTCAGAATGGGAGAATATATTTGCAAATGACATATCTGATAAAGGGTTAGTATCCAAAATATATAAATAACTTATAAAACTCAACACACAAAATATTAATAATCCAGTTAAAAATGGACAGAAGACATAAATAGACATTTTTCCAAAGAAGACATATAAATGGCTAACAGACACTTGAAAAAATGCTTAACATCATTCATCATCAAATGCAAATCAAAACTACAATGAATTATTACCTCACACCTGTCACAATGGCTAAAATGAACAACATAGGAAACAACAGGTGTTGGCAAGGATGCAAAGAAAGGGGAACACTCTACACTGTTGGTGGAAATGCAAACTAGTGCAGCCACTCTAAAAAGAGTATGGAGGTTCTCAAAGAGTTAAAAATAGAACTACCCTCCAATACAGCAATTACACTACTAGGTATTTACCCAAAGGATACAAACATCATGATTTGAAGGGGCACATGCACCCTGATGTTTATAGCAGCATTATCAACAATAGGCAAATTATGGAAAGAGCCCAAGAGTCCATCAACTGATGAATGGATAAAGAAGATGTGGTAAAAAAATATATATATAATGGAATATATATCCATCAAAAAGAATGAAATTTTGCCATTTGCAACAACATGGATGGAGCTAGAGTATTATGCTAAGTGAAATAAATCAGAGAAAGACAAAAGCTGTATGATCTCATTCAGATGAGTTTAAGAAACAAAACTGATGAACATAAGGGGGAAAAATGGAGAGAGGCAAACCAGGAAACAGACACAACTATAGAGAACAAATTGAGGGTTACTGGAGGGGAGGTGGTTGAAGGATGGGTTAAATAGTGATGGGTATTAAGGAGGGCATGTGTTATGATGAGCACTGGGTGTTGTATCTAAGTGATGAACCACTAAATTCTACATCTGAAACTAATATTACACTATATATGAACTAACTAGAATTTAAATAAAACTTGAAGAAAAACCACATAAGTTTTCCCATGCAGCTCAAACCTGTGTTGTTCAAGGATCAACTGTACTTATGTTTATTGGATTATTATAAAAGTCTGTTATAAAGGATTCAGATGAACATCCAGATGGAACAAATGCATTGGGCAAGATATATGGTAAGGGGTACAAGGCTTTCATACCTTCTCCAGGCACAGCATTTAATCAGCACCACCACATGTTAACCAACCCAGAAGCTCCCCAAACCCCATACTTCTGGGTTTTTATGGAAGCTTCATTACATAGTCATGACTGATTAAATCACTGGCCATTAACAATTGATTCAAACTCTAGCCCCTCCCAGGAGGTCATGGGGTGGGACTGAAAGTTTGAACTTTTTAAACACGTGGTTGGTCTTCCTTCAAAACCAATCCCTTGGTGGCCTCAACTACCACCTCATTAACATAACAACAGACACCTTTATCACCCTATCATTTAGGAAATTTCAACAGTTTTAGGAGCTCCCTGCCAGAAACCAGACCAAATATATATTTCTTATTATAAAATACAACATCACAGAGGGTTATTGACATTTGGATAAAACAATGTGCAGGATTTTACTGCACACTACACTGTTTACAATGCCTAGTTCCTACCCATTTATTATAAGTGTCATCTCCCAGTCCACGTTTATATGCCCCTGGGAAAGGTAATGCCTCAGGTAGAGAATCTTGCTCTAGACAGTTGAAGATAAGCACATGCACTTTGGGTAAAATAACATTGATAAGTACACCCTGAATTACAAGCTTCCAAGGTGTTCACAGCCTATAAAATAAATGCAAGATTCAGTCTATCTCTGCCTACCTTTTCTGCCACCACTGGATTGACAGTGCAAATTGTGGTCATTTGAACAGTAGAAACTGTTCAAAATAAAAATTGATTTCATTCCTGATAAATGTTTGTGAAATCACAGCTTGGTTAATTTCCTTTATCTATCATAAACCATATTTTCAAAGTTCTTTTTGTCTCCTTTCTTATCCACACTTTAATTCCTTAAAAATAAAAATTGCCTAACTCTTCATATCTTCATTTTATGTCAAAAAATATGGTTATGTCTAGTATGTCAACATATTATTATGTATTAGTAAAACAACCTCACTAAGAAAAAGAAAGATAATATATTTTGAAATGAAAATAGTTATAATGAAGAACTAGCCATTATCAATAGACTCTAAAAGCCTTAACCTTCTCCAGGAGCTGCTTTAAAATAATTTGTATTGTCTCTATCAACTTCTTTTTTTTTTTTAATTTTTTTTTTCAACGTTTATTTATTTTTGGGACAGAGAGAGACAGAGCATGAACGGGGGAGGGGCAGAGAGAGAGGGAGACACAGAATCGGAAACAGGCTCCAGGCTCCGAGCCATCAGCCCAGCCCGACGCGGGGCTCGAACTCACGGACCACAAGATCGTGACCTGGCTGAAGTCGGACGCTTAACGGACTGCGCCACCCAGGTGCCCCATCTATCAACTTCTAATACTCCATTAATTTAATGTACTTTACCTTAACCTGAAGCAATAAGAAAGAAACAATTATTAAATGTCATTTTTTTGTATTTTTATTGATGACTATAATTTTAATGGCATAATATTCATCCTTTTTATTATTAAAGCATAAAATTAAAAGATACAGTTTGGGAAAATTAGGCAAAATTAATCACCTGTATGTTAAGGAGTTTCCACCAGATGATTTCTGACTTAACTTTCTATTCTACAATCCTCTGACTCTATAATATTGTGTCTACGGGGAAATGATGAATGCTAGATAGTCAACTTAAAAATGAACTTTGGGCTGGGGGTGCCTGCGTGGCTCAGTCTGTTAGGCATCCAACTTCGGCTCAGGTCATGATCTCACATTTCATGTTTGAGCCCCATGTCAGGCTCTGTGCTGACAGCTCAGTGCCTGGAGCCTGCTTCAGATTCTGTGTCTCCCTCTCTCTCTGCCCCTCCCCCACTTGTGCTCTGTCTGTCTGTCTCCCTCTCAAAAATAAATATTTTTATTTATTTATTTTTTTTAATATTTTTTTTCAACGTTTATTTATTTTTGGGACAGAGAGAGGCAGAGCATGAACGGGGGAGGGGCAGAGAGAGAGGGAGACACAGAATCGGAAACAGGCTCCAGGCTCTGAGCCATCAGCCCAGAGCCCAACGCGGGGCTCGAACTCACGGACCGCGAGATCATGACCTGGCTGAAGTCGGACGCTTAACCGACTGCGCCACCCAGGCGCCCCAAAAATAAATATTTTTAAAAAAATTTTTAAATGAACTTTAGGCTAAAACCTATTTATGAGTTATAATCTCCATAAGTATAAAAAGTATATAGTTAGTATAACTACATCCATATTTGAGACTAAATGGTGATATATTAGTAATATTAATCACTAATAAATATTAAACTCTATATCCCAGTCACAAAGCTAATTGTCTGATTAACACTATTCTTATACAAATGCACAAATGCATACGCATCATAACTTTGTGTCTTATATTTCCAATTCAGACATGTTTAAAGGTTTTTGCCTGAAATTACAAGAATTGGTCACATAAGAAAATGCAGTTGCAAACATGTAGCCTCATGTTTGTTTGTTTGTCTGAAACTTAGGAGAACATACATTTCCTTTTAAACCATACTACTCTGTTTATAACCAAGTAAATTTAACTTTAAACAAAAGAGCTGACTGATCATAAAGTACTTTGATAAGGAAAACAATCCTCAAAGCATACAGTTCAGGAAGAAAATTGGAATGTCAAACCAACAGTTGCTTTAAAAAAATGTTTAAAAATTATTAGCTCTCTAGACAATACTAAAAAAATAAATAAATAAAAATTACACACTATAAATATGTACCTATCCTCCTAATCAACACAGGTAGAAAACCCATATATGTATATATATTTTAGTCATGAAGAAGATAGTTATTTCTACTGAACATAAGAGTGTAATTCAGTTCAAAACATTGACCTCTATGACAAATGTCTAGGGGTAGGAAGCAATAAGGTAAATCTCCTGCCCTTATGGAACATATGTAGTCTACTAGGGATAAAAAATCCTACATCTAAGAATTTAGATGTTACATCAAAGTGACATCATCCCTCTTTGTTACTAAATTTTCTTTTACTTGTGATAAAAAAATTCCAGAATAATATACCAACACTGTATCTATTCTCAGAGAAGAAATATCAGACAGACACCAAGTGACTGACCACATGCATATGGAGAGCAGCTACCACACACTGGGGCTTGCTTTTTGTACAAAGTTTATAGACACGCAGGCACAAGGTATAAAATCCAGTAACAAGAGCTCTCATATGCCCAGTAGGGGACAGGAGCAGCTTCAACAACCGGGATTGAGTACAGGGTAGAGGCACATGGGAAGTGGTGGAGAGTAGCAGCCTCCCCTCCATCTTCCCATCCTGGGCCAAAGGAAGCACAACTATAAGGAAGATATATAAATATAGACAGAGGTAGAGGTAGAGGTAGAGGTAGAGGTAGAGGTAGAGGTAGAGGTAGAGAGAGATAGAGATAGAGATAGAGATAGAGATAGAGATAGAGATAGAGATAGAGATATGTAGCTATATATCTATAATCAAACCCTTGGTAGGTTTCATGTATAAAAATTTCAATCCTTGAGTCATTTAATTCTCAGCCTTTCTTTTTTTGTTCTAGGGGAAGAATATTTCATTGGTCATTTTTAACATCTAGCAGATAAAGAATAAATAAATATGAAGGAATACATTTTTCTTATATCTCTTCCCAATTTGTTAAAATCAATTAAAAGCTTTGTAATTCTGAAAGAATTCAATGTATATATTTCTGATAAACTCCATAAAGAAATCTCATTAGGAAAAAGGACCTGAATTGCCATGCCATCATTAATTTTTTGTAATTTATTTTCTTATTCTAAAAAAATATTCATTTTCATATCTATGGCTGTATTTGTAATCCTATATTCTTTTCCTAAACCTAAACCCAAAACATATATACAGGTATGCTAAAACATGCCCTCTCCCAGACCCCTGGTGTGTACCAGTTCCTCAAAAGAAAACATCCAAAAAACTCTGGGGATTTGGTATCTAAGAGAAGGCACAGTAAATGTGGGATTTAATAGAAGGAAGTCAGGCAGGACAACCAGACTGGGCTTAGAGAAGCTTATTGTCTGATGGGAGAATACTACTTAGGAGAGATTATCAAACCTGAAAGATGAAAGCTGATAATATTTATGTAAAATGGATACTTTGGCCGACCTACATCTAGATGATTTACTCTCTTACTATGATCACCCAAAGTGGGGGCTGGGGGGTAGGTCTAGAAACATGTTTGGTTTTCTGTTTTTTGTTTTTTATGTCTGGGCTAAAAAAGCAAAAAAGGAAAATGAAAAGAAAAAAAAAAAAAAAAGTTCGGCTCCAAAGCCTTAAATAGCTTTAGGTTTTTATGTGTTAGAAAAGAGATCAGTATATAAGACAAGCTCAACAGTTAAAAACTTGGATGAGCCTTTTTGAATACCATTAATAATTTAAAACATAACATTTATATAGCTTTCACTGTGTGCCAGGCCTTGTTTACGTTACATATATTATTTCATTTAATTGTCCTAATAACTCTGTAAAATAGGTACCATTATTATCTCCATTTTAAAATGAGAAAACTGAGGTAAAGAGAAATTAAGTAACCAATCCAAGGTGGCACAGCCAGTAAGTAGCTGAGCCAGGATTCAAACCAGGTGACCTGACTCTGGAGTACATGCATTTGATTCTTCATCCTGTGCTGAAAGGAACTGAGAGTTAGGAGGAGGCATAAGTGCATGGAGAAAAAAAAATCATTCTTGGGAGAAATCCGAGGAATATAAAAAAAAGCATGTCCTCCTCCCTTTCCCTTAAAAAGAAGAAATGGGAAGATCAGTGAAGGTCTCTAAATAATTTGGAATCAAAAATACAAAAAAATAAAAAACACCAGAAACAACAAGTATTGGTAAGGGTGTGGAGAAAAAATAACTCTCTTGCACTGGTTCAGCCACTCCAGAAAACAGTATGGAATTTCCTCAAAAAGTTAAAAATAGAACTACCCTATAATCCAAGAATTGCACTACTGGGTATTGACCCCAAAATTACAAAACACTAATTCAAACAAATACATGCAACCCTATGCTTACTGCAGCATTATTTACAATGCCCAAACTATGGAAGCAACTCAAGTGTCCATTGATAGACAAATGGATAAAGGAAACATGATATATATACAACGGAACATTATTCAGCCATCAAAAAGAATGAAATCTTGCCATCTGCAACAACATAGATGGAGCTAGAGAGTAGAATGCTAAGCGAAATAGATCAGAAAAAGACAAATGCAACATGATCTCACTAATATGTGGAATTTAAGAAACAAAACAAATAAGCAAAGGGGAAAAAGGAGAGAGAGAAAAACCTAGAAACAAACTCTTAACTATAGAGAAGAAACTGATGGTTACCAGAGGGGAAGTGGGTGGGAGCATGGGGCAAATAGGTGATGGGGATTAAGGAGTGCACTTATCATGATGAAATTAATTAATTAACAACAGGATGTGACTTAGATTTTTTTTAAGTCTATTTATTTTGAGAGAGAGAGAAACAGAATCCCAAGCAAGCTCAGTGCTGTCAGTGCAGAGTCTGACACAGGGCTCAATCTCGAGAAACTTGATGGGACTCAATCTCAAGAACCTTAAGATCATGACCTGAGCAGAAATCAAGAGTTGGACGCTTAACCAACTGAGCCACCCAGGCATAGATATTTTAAAATAGAGAGATAAAGTCTGTACAGTTGTTGGGGCATTTTCTCAGCAGTCCCATTAAAGCTGAGGCAAGGTCCTCTCTTAGTAAAGTGGGAGAGTGGATGGACACTGACTGATACGTAGAAAATAACTAGTTTTATAATTTCAATAATCCAACTTGGGAAAAGGAATTGACAAGACAATAAATTTTTAAAAATTACATCTTCAGAGATGCCTGGGTGGCTCAGTCAGTTAAGTATATGACTCCTGAACTCAGCTCAGGTCATGATCTCGAAGTTTGTGAGTTTGAGCTTCTACATCGGGCTCTGCACTGATGGTGTGGAACCTGCTTGGGATTCTGTGTCTCCTTCTCTCTGCCTCTCCTTCACTCATGCTGTCTCTCCTTCCCCCTCTCTCTCAAAATAAATAAATAAACATCAATTTTTTTAATAAATAAATAAAAATAAAAATTATATCATCAAGTATCACATACCTTAGGAATCCTGAGCTTTGAGCCCTAATATTTCCTAGTTCTTTGGCTCCAGTATATTTCAATGAGGCATTTCCTGGGCACTGCTAAAGCACTTATTTCACTCTGGATTTGTGTTTTCAACCATTTAAAGCTTTCTTCCCTTATGACTGTTTTTAAATACTAAAAAGGGCCCAGGTAAGGATGAATTATGTTTGTTTCACACCCAATTGTTTCCTTAAAATATAGCATATATTCTGCCCCTTCGATCTAAAGAAATAACCTCCAGGTTTTCAAATGTTTTTATCTATGTGGTAAATCAAGTACCTATGAGTCAACATTGGTTTATTACAACACTTTATTCATAAAACAAACATGTTTTTATTCATTTGAATGATAGAAAAAGAAACATATGAATAACTTACCTAGATTGTAGTCCTCTCATATGGCACAATGCATTCAACTGACCATAATCAATGTACTTAGACATTTTCAACTCTGAAAAAAAAATCAATTAAAAATTTGGGTAATTTTCTATAATCTTAGTAATAAAGATTGTATATAGAGTTTAATTACAAATAGTAAAAGAATTCATCAACCATGGAAGTGAAGTATTATCAGTCTTTGATATATAAGCAGCATTGAATAAGGTGATTAAAACAAAGAAAGAATGTAATGGTTTTCACTGATGTCAAATCTGGTCTGACATTGTTTGTTTATTTTTCTGGAGTTTATAGGTGTCATATATGTTTCTCCTCTATAAGTAAGCCTTTCAGAATCCCCATCCCATACCTTGAGAATGTGAACTGACAATGACATGACAATTCAAAGAGTTTTCCTGAGGTCCCTGTCACTGTCTCTGTCTCTGTCCCTGTGTCTCTCTCTCTCTGGAATACTACTAGTTTTTATTCAGTCCTATGCAGGCCCCCATCTTTGGCTAGCCCCATTTCAGAGCACCTTCCAATATCTGGATTCAGTCTGCAATTTCTTCTGAAGTTAATATGTAAGCAAATCACACAATATCCCTTAAGAGCAGAAAGGTAGTCATAGACAAGAAGCAAGCTAATTGTAATTCTCCTTCAGTGCCAGAAATAACTGACATCCTTCAAAGGAGATGAAAAGGAAGATAGAGTATTGAGTGCAATGAGCATCATTAAAATGATGGGCACTCACATCCTACGTCCTCTCCTTTTTCCAGGAGAATGCATGCTGTTAGAAATGCTGCAAAACAGAAAGCAGTAATAAATAAACAACATGCACATTATGTCTTCCCTTAGGGCAAAGGTATTGAGAAAATCAGCAGCTTAATGCATTTCTAAACTTCTTGAAATGTAACTATTAACCACATTCTAATAAGGAAGAAATAGAATTTGACATGTCCAAATTTATCAATTTTAATTTCAAATTACTGAATCATAAAATTTGACAGTTTTTTAAGACTTTTGTGATCTAAAATTAATCATCAATAATATATAGCAGTTTCTAAATATGAAATTTAAATAAAAGAAATTTAAACAGAAAACTGGCTGCTATCCATATAAATAAATCATTACCATTTAATAAATTTGAAAATACTGATTACATGATTTAGGTATTTTCTTACCTATATTACTCAGTTAAGCCTTAAGAATCAAAAAAATCACCTAATTTCACTTTAGCAACATATGGAATACTTATTTTAAATGAGCCAAGTTATAGCTAGATTTTATCAAAACTACTTTTAAGTATATTCATATTTCTGACATAGAATATTAAATAAAATCTTAATTATAGTAGTTTTTAGACTGATAGATGAAGAAAAGATTCCTATGGGGGCACCTGGGTGGCTCAGTTGGTTAAGCATCTGACTCCTGATTTCAGCTCAGGTCATGATCTGATTGATGATGGTCATGAGACCAAGGCCACATTGGCTTTCCACTGGGTATGGAGCCTACCTCAGATTCTCTCTCTCTCTGCCCTTCCCCTGCTCTCTCTCTCTCTCTCCCTCAATGGGAAAAAAAAAAGATAGAGACTTCTATGAAGTATCAGTTTAGTCCAGTTTAAAAATCGGATCTGAAATAGCCATGGTGACTGGTACAGACAGGAAAAGGGGATAATTGCCATAGAGATTTTTTTTAACGTTTATTTATTTTTGAGACAGAGAATGACAGAGCATGAACAGGGGAGGGGCAGAGAGAGAGGGAGACACAGAATCTGAAACAGGCTCCAGGCTCTGAGCTGTCAGCACAGAACCCGACGCGGAGCTCGAACTCATGGACCACGAGATCATGACCTGAGCCGAAGTCGGACGCTTAACCAACTGAGCCACCCAGACGCCCCGCCATAGAGATTTTTAAAACAGGTCAAGGGTTGAGAAATTTTGGCTTAAAAGGGGGATTTTTAAAAGTAAATATTTTCACCTTCAGCTTAAGTACCTTACAAAGAATATCACAGGATGGATATTATAAAACAAAGAATTGCTAACAAAGAATAGAAAAATGGAGAAATCAACTGGCCTGAGAAAAGCTATAGCACTTGAGGGTAAGGCTTTGCACTAAACTTGGCACAGCAAGTAAACTCAAAACTACAATAGCCTATATAGTAAGTACTCACAGCCTAGAAGGACACTTCACATTCATCAAAAAATTTCTTCTTTGTTGATTCTTATTTCCAAGAGGTATTTGTCACAAGGGACTTTACAAAAAGGGTTTTGAACAATATAATGGATCTTGTCTTTGAAGCAGTTTTGTGAAAAAGAAAAGGCCAATAGATTTCAACATGAAATTGTAACTTTGTAAACACCGGAAGTTGAGCTTTTCAGATGATCAAATCTAATACCAGGATAAAGCCTAAGGAGTTCAGAAGGTACTAGGTTTACATCTGTTTTCCAGTCTTGTTTTCCCTCATGAATATGTCTTAGTTGGGCTTCTCACAGAAGTACAGTGGGCTTCACCTTATAATGGGGGTAAAATCATGGATTTTGAGCACAGTTTGTTTGAAAGAAGATTAAAAGCTGATATAAAAGGGTGATTACAAAGTAAATTCTAAGCTAGAAACAAAGAACAAGAAATCCATGACACAATCAAAAAGCCAATTTTCTTTACTGATATAATGCTCACTATATATTATTGAAATAGAGAAACTAAAATCCAGTGTTTTATCTGAGTGATACATTGGTGATCATTTGTTTTTATGTGTTAATGTCTTTAAGGGGTAGATATGTATTTCCATATTCATGCAGTATAGTGAGTTATGTAAGCTTATGTGGGGGTTATAAAGATTTGCTAAAAATGGGTCTGGTGAGTGTTAAAATAAAATTAAACCATTTTCCCCAATAAACTTTCCCTTAAAAGGTAAATACCCCTTGCAAAAAGCTAAGAAGAAGCAATAAAATAAGTGAAGGCTTAAAAATATGTAAATGCAAAACTACTATATACTAGGAGACTAGACTTATCGGAGTGGCTACTGGGCAACATAAAAGAGATGAACAGCAGAGACAAAGAGAAAATGTGACAATTACCAAGTGGAAATGCCAGAGTATGGCTAGCTAGAAAACAGAAAGCTAGGACTTCTTCAAAAGTACTTGCAGGATACACTCTAATCCAATGATAAGGAGAACTTTGCTTAATGCAATATTCAGAGCACAAAGAAGCAGGTCAGCAGCAATAGCAACAGAAACATTAATGGTAAGAATAAATAAAGGATTCATCAGACACTATAAGCATGATTAATTCTTTCTATACACACTTGGATAAGTGATCCAGTTCTACATTTTTACGTTAGTCTAAATGTGTGTAATAATAGGGAATTAAACATACCTACATTGATGGTTAATAGAGTATTTATTTGTTTCCTTTGAACTAATTTTTGTATATAAAACCCATGATATATATGGAATGTAGGGCTGGACAAAGATTCCACATATACTCGGTTTTTTTGAGAATTAGATTGTTATGGTGGTAGGATGACAAATGTTAGGTGGCAATCAACACAAAGGCAGTTTGTCTCAGTCACTGAAGAGAAATAGAGGTCAAATCAACTGCACAAGGAATAGTCAATGATACTGTAATAGAGATGTAAATGGACAGATGGCAGCTACACTTGTGGTGAACACAGCAAAATGTATAAAGTTGTCAAATCACTAAGTTGTACACCTAAGAAATTATAACTAAACAGGCTATGTTAAGGAAGAAGAAAAAGATAAAATTTTGACAAAATTTCCATTAGAAATAGTAAAAATGACAATACTTAAGAAAATATAATCACAGAACATAAAGGCTAACATTAAAATAGAGGGAAAAAAAAAGAAAGTGATAAATGAATATAGAAAGCAGATACCATATGTGGAAATTTTTCCTGAACAAGGGAACATAAATAATGGTATAGGGAAAAAAAATGTTCCCACACATAACATAAGAACATTGTTCTCATATATAAGACCTGAATATGAAGAACTAAATACCATGACCCAGAAAGGGAAAGAGAAAACATAATACATGATTTACAAAGATATCAGATATTCTAGATTCTACTGGTTGAATAAATTAATGTAACTATGTTTTGAAGATAAGCTATTATTTTAGCCCCCAGCCAAAACTCAGTTTGACTTTAATCTTCTCCACAGCAAAGTCCTGACAAACAGTAAGACAAATGAAGGGGGACAGGAAATATAAATAAATAAATAAATATATATATATAAATATATTAATATATAAGTATATATATATAAAGTGAATTTTATTATTATATATTATATATATTATATTATTTATAATTTTTATTACTCATATATTATAATGATATATAAATAATGCATATGTTATAATATAATATATTATTTATAATATATATTTTATATAATAAATAAAATATATAATATAATTGTAATTAAATTATATATATTCAATATAATATTATATATTATTATATATAATGAGTTTTATTTTCCAATAAATATAAAAGAAATATAAGACCTCAAAGAATACAAAGTATCATAATCCCTCTTTGAAAAATACAATGTGATAAACATGCACCTGAAACTTAAATAATATGGACACTATACTAATAAAGGGTAGGTAAATTCTGTAAACCTTAACACAAATAATAGATTCCACATAGATTCTAATGAAAAGGGTATAAAAAGTAATAGTAATAATTTGGAAATTTCAGCAGAGAAGTGAAAGCATAAAATATATTTGTGCAGACCTCTTCACATAGCAGATAATTACTATTTACATCTTAAAGCATATTTTTAAATAATGGGGCCCTGATAATAATATTTGAAAGTGGGGCTCTGGGACATCTCAGTCAGTTAAGCATCCAACTCTTGGATCAGGTCTTGATCTCACAGATCATGTGTTCAAGCCTGGCATTGGGCTCTGCGTTGACAGCGTGGAGTCAGCTTGGGATTCTTTGTCTCCCTCTGTCTCTGCCCTTCCCCTACTCGCACACTATCTCTCTCTGTCAAAATAAATTAAACAATAAACATTAAAAATAATAATAATATTTGAAGGTATGAATGCAACTAGTCAAAGACTTAAAATTAATATTCTTACTAATCAAATCATGATGTGAAGTGGGAAATTTTTCTCACTGTATACTAGGTTGTGAATATTCATTATCTAATGTTGATAAATCAAGAAACAGAGATTTAGGTATGGAATCTATTAAATATTTTTGTGTTCCAAATTATATGGCAGTAAAATTCATAAAGCAAAAATTTCAGGAATAAATGGAGACAAAATAATCTCAATAGTAACTTTCTTTCCTTCTTACCTACAAATGAAGTAAAAAGTAAATTCAAAAGATCTGGGTCTTTGAAGGGAAAAAATAAATGACTGGCTTATCTTAACAAGGAAAATATGTAATAAGTACTCAAAGTCAGAAATGAAATTGGGAATAACTATAAACATCATTATAAAGAAAATCAAGAGTATTTTTAAAGCTATATACCAAAGTAATAAAAAAAAAAACTTACTGATTTTTCAGGAAAATGCATATTACCTAAATTGACCATAGAAGGGAGAGAAAATTTAAATAAATCAGTTGCCTTGAAAGAAATGGAGAACAATCTTAAAGCAGTTTTTCTCTGCCATCCCCCTACATGCACACAAATAAAATATAATCATAGGTCATTTCTATCAAATCTTTATGTAAGAAATAATTCTAGTGCTAGTTAAATGCTTCAGAACACAGAGAAGAAAAGCTTCCAAATTTCTTTGATGAAACAAGCAAAACACTGATACCCAAATGTAACAACTAGAGCATGAAAAAGAAAACCAGAGACTGATTTCTTTTACAAATAAAAATAATTATTATAGGGGCAGCCAGGTGGCTCAGTTGGTTAAGCCTTGGACTCTTGATTTCAGCTCAGGTCATATCTCACAATCTGTGATATCGAGCCCCACATTGGGCTCCATGCTGACAGCACAGAGCCTGCTTGGGATTCTCTCTCTCTCCCTCTCTCTCTCTCTGTCACTCCCCTGATCACACAAACACATAATCTCTGTCTCTCTCAAAATAAATAAACAGTTTTAAACAATGAATATTATCAGTATATGGCGCCCAGAAACATACTAACAGAGTATTATCACACAACAAAGTTCGATTTATCCAAGTAATTCAAAGAAATTTCAATGACAAAATATAACCATATAATTTCCAAGTCAGAATTTAAAAAATCATAATCTCCACAGATACAGAATAAATATTCAATAAAACTCAGTATTGTTCTTAAATAATTTAATTTTTAAAAAGCTTCTTTTCTTAACTTGATGAATATATCAAACCAAAAGAAAGAATCATGTTTAATGTTGGAGCTAGAAGCAATAGCATAAGTTGCTATTATGCTTAATAGCATAAGATAAAAATATCCATCAGTACTGCAAATTTTTCGAAGTACCAAACTACACAATTTGATAAAAGAAATACACAAATGATGAAAAGTAGGAAAAAAAAGAGACAAAAACACTGCTTGCAAAATGTTATAATTATACAGGTAGAAAACAGAATCGCATCGACTGTAAACCCATCAGCATAGTCACTAAAACAGTAAAGAAAGTAAACATTCAAAGAAAATACAGTGTATATTCAATAGTTCCTTCTTGTCTCTAAACAATTGTGTCTTAAAACAACTGGAATAGTATAAGAAGGTAGGCATCAATGCCAGCTGTAAGTGGGAGGTGAAAGGTAGGATGTCACAACAGCCAAAAACAAGATGTGGAGGGCATCCATGTGTGGGGGTGGGCCTGTGCTGAGTACTGGAGTTCAAGGGGAGTGAGGAGAGCAATATGAAGTGGGAGAGGGAGGGGATCTGTCAGTGCTGAGTGTTAGACCCTTAGTGGGGATAAGATGGCAGTGAATATGGAAGATTAGCTACATAAAGGAAACTGATCAAAGGTATAGTTAATAGGAGTAAAGTTTCTTGCTTCAGAGAAGGGAATTACAAGTATAGAAAGCGAGAACATTAGAATGAAGCCTATAGTGTTGCACTGCAATTGGAATAAATTGGTGTAAGCTCATGTTTTTCAATAAATTGATATGCAAATAAACATAAATATAAATTTTTATTCCTAGGATCTTTCCTCTAAGAGGACTTGGGAACAATAACACCCTAACATCAATGAACATACATAGCACCCAGATCTTGACTTCTAAATATAATTCTGCATTAAAATGAACCAGGGCTCGTTGGGAAAATGGCTGATTCTAGGGCTCAGATAGGGAGCAAGAAAATGGTTAGACTAACTTGAAGGCATTTCCAGTGGACTGTGAACAAGCTGGACACCAGACTATATAATGATAATAACCATCAGGAGCCTTTGAACAAACTAGGAAATTATAATTTTACATTTATTTAATATTTTATGAAAACTGGATATTTCCATACTTTCAAAATACCTCTTCGCAAAATACTTATTAATTAAAAAAGGAAAAAGTAAATTTACTGCAAAGATCTCCATATAACCACCTTAATCAATTGTTTAAAATGAAATCATCCACCCAATAAGATGGAAAGAGAACACAGTATCACTTCTATGACATTTCTACCAAAGATATCCTACTTGAATCTAATCATGAGGAAAGATCAGAGAAACCAAACTGAAGTATATTCTACGAAATAACTAATTTGTAATCTCCCAGCAATGAAAGGCAAGGAAAATGGAGAATGTTCCAGACTAAACAGAGAAGACAAGACAATGAAATGCAACATGAGATTTTGAATTGGATCCTTTTACTATAAAAATCATTATCAGAACAATTGGCTAAATTCAAATGGGAGGGGGCTAAGAATTAGATTACAGTAATTTATCTGTGTTAATGTTTTTACTTTGATGGATATATTGTGATTATGTAATAAGTAATTCCTTATTTTTAAAGAAATACATGCTAAAATATTTAAGGCAAATTGAGTGTCAAATGGCTCTGAAAAAATAAGTTTCATTATATTAAACTTACAAAATTTCCATAAGATTGCACTTTCAAATTTTTTAAATTTTACTTTTAAAAATTTAATAGCTTTTTCATATGATGACTTTTATACTTAGAAAATATGAGGAAAAGATATCATTCATAATAGCAAAGGAAAAAAAGATAAAATGCCAGAAATAAATTTTATTGAATGGCATAAAAAAACATTTGCAAAAATTGGAAGTAGGGATGAATTGAATATTGTAAAAAGTTCTTTTTTAAAATATTTATTTATTTATTTTGAGAGAGAGAGAGAGTGAGAGTAGGGGGGAGGGCAGAAACAGAGCAGAGAGATTCCGAAGAAGGCTCCACAGAGCCCAATGCAGGGCTCAGTCTCACGAACCATGAGATCATGACCTGTCAAGAGCCTGATGCTTAACAGACTGAGCCACTCAGGCACCCCTTACAAGTTCTTAAGTAGGAATATTCAATATCATAAAGACATCAATTCTTCATAAATGAATCTTTAACACATTTCCAAATAAAATACCCACATGTTTATTTGCTGAAAAAGCCCAAATATTTCTAAAGGTCATATAGAAAAACAAACATAAAAGGCTACAAGTCTTTTAAAAAAGAGTAATCAGTGAAGGTTAATCTTACCAGATACAGAAGTATATTATAATGCTTCAGAATTATAACAATTCAATACAAATGCATAAATACACAAGAAATAAGTGGAAAAAGTAAATAATAGTTTCCAGAAATACATCCAGAATGCATATGAAAATTCAGCATATAATAAAAACTGGCATTTCAAATTAGTAAGAAAAAGATAGATTACTCAACAAATAGTGTTAGAATTGATTGGTCATTTGGAAAAACATTAAGTTGTAGCCATACATCACTATTCTAAAGTAAAACTATTGGAAAATAAATTCCAGATGCACCAAATATTTAACAACCTTAATATTAAAAATAAAACTACAGGGGCGCCTGGGTGGCGCAGTCGGTTAAGCGTCCGACTTCAGCCAGGTCACGATCTCGCGGTCCGTGAGTTCGAGCCCCGTGTCGGGCTCTGGGCTGATGGCTCAGAGCCTGGAGCCTGTTTCCGATTCTGTGTCTCCCTCTCTCTCTGCCCCTCCCCTGTTCATGCTCTGTCTCTCTCTGTCCCAAAAAAATAAATAAATGTTGAAAAAAAAATTAAAAAATAAAATAAAATAAAACTACATAAGTAATAAAAGGAAGCAAGCAAAAATTATTTTTAAATTTTGGCATGAAGAATAGCATTCTAAGAAAGAATCAATAACAGAGGACAAAAACTGTCCAAGCAATCTAAAATATTTGTATAACACAAAAATCATAAACATGAAAAAAATACAAGCTGAGAAAAATACCTGCAAATTACATGCCAAAGGGCTAACTTATTTTATACACAAAGATTTCTTTCAAATAAAAGGAAAAATAAACCTCAATGAATAGGCAAGAGACATATAAGTAGACTGTTCACATAAATACAAATGACCACAAATATATGAAAAGATTCTAAATCTCACTCATAAAGAAATGCAAACTTACAGAGTAAATAAAACTATCTCCAATTAATTTATTGGCAGAATATTTGTTTTATAATGCATGATGTTAGTATAAATACTGTGAAATAGAAACTTGCATATGCTGATGGTAGGAGTAGAAATTAGTACAAACTCTTTGAAGGCAACTTGTTAATAGTTAGCAAAATTTAAAATGCACACATCCTTTGGCCTTGCAGTGCTATTAATACACATGCTTGCCAACTCAAGAGGGTAGTACAGGATGTTTATTTGATTTTAACAGCAAAAGTAACTAGAAAAAAATTCCCACTGTATTATTAGAGAGAATCCAGCTGTCAGGAGACTGAAACCACACCAGTAATTTCAATAGAAAAAAAATGACACAAAGAACTATTAGTCAAATATTAAAGAATTGAAGAGACAAAAAGGGAGCCACAAATATCATGCAGAAAGCATCTACCACCACTCTTTTTGCTGATAAAGCAAAGGGAAGAGGTTTAATTACTAAAACTTGGAAGCTGGAAGCAGTGGCCCTAAGAAGCAGTGCTTCTGAGACAGTGTACCAGCAGCTGGTGGTGGATTGTTGAGGGGGTGTGATGAAGCTATTTCTGGCAACACTGGGAAAATTGCAAATGGAATTATCTGCTGCTGCTGGAACAAACAGCGGCTGCTTGGGTGAAAAAGATACACTCACAAGGAGAAGCAAACCAGAAACAGAAAACAAAAGGAGGGGCCCCTTGGTAGGTCAGTCAGTTAAGTGTCTGAGTCTTGGTCATGATCTCATGGTTTGTGAGTTCCAGCCCTATGTGGAGCTTTGCGCTGACAGTGCAGAGCCTGCTTGGGATTCTCTCTCTCTCTCTCTCTCTCTCTCTCTCTCTGTCGCTCTCTCCCTCTCCTCTATATGCCCCTCCCCTGCTTGCTCTCTGTATCTCTCTCAAAATAAATAAATTTAAAAAAAAGAAAAGAAAACAAAAGGATAAACATATTCCTTAACTTTGCTCCTGCCTTCCAATCTCCCTCTAACACGTGCTATTGACAGATTCTAACAGGAAGCCAGCTGGCTTCTTGAAAAAAACTGGTTTGCAGAGCCCCAGCCCAGCATTACAAAGCAGAATATATAGAAGGGTGGAGTTGAAGATGAGACACAATATATTAAATAGCACAACCATTAGCAGTATTTTGGTGTATTCAAATAATGAAATATAATTATAGCCACTAAAATTAATAAGGTACATATCTACATATTGACATGAAAGGCCTTCATAATATATGATACTAATAAGTAAAAAAAAAGTAGGATATAGGGTAATAAAAATGCTCTACCATATGCATTAAAATAATATAAAAATATATAAATATTAAAAATATATACATGTATATATAATGTTTACATATATATGTAAAATATATAAACATTAAAAATATATACAAGGAAAATGTTTTTCATGATAGTTACTTTTGAGGATAAAATTAGGAGTATGGGTTGGGGGAAGACTCAACTTTTCAATAATTTTTTGTGCCTGATGCATATGTTATTACATAATAACTTTTAAAAGACACCTACTTACCAAAATTCCCACAAATTGTGTAATATTTGTTCACCTTCCTTCTTTTATCACCTGCATGCTAGGCATTAGAGATACAAAGACATATGAAGGGTAACCACTTATCTCCAGATATTTATCTAATAAGAACCATAAACGTAAGGCACATTTTTATGATTTTCCAGGTCAGAGACATGGAAGACATTACTTCATACTGGAGAAGCCAGGAGAGTCTTTGCAGAGATTCAAGTCACTGACACTGGAATGATAAGAATAAATAGAGCAAGATAGATGGGAACTCCAAGAGGAAACATGAGCTAAGGCATAAAAGTATGGTGAGGAGCATGATGTTATAACTCAAGGAATAATTTTCTCCCAGCATAGGAACTCTCCAGCTCTATTCTACAGAGACCATATAAAGGTAGAGTGTTAACTAGATTGCTAGGTAACATTGTTCATGATAACAATGATCCCTGACTGAGGAGTTGCATATGAACCAAGAGAAAGTATAGATGATATACAAATACCTAATGGAGAGCCACTGAAATGGACTTTCCTGACCAAAGTGACTCTTTTTTTATCATTATAAATTTTTTATTGACATACAGGTGACACAGTTTGGAGATTCCTCAAAAAATTAAAAATAGAAATAGCATAGATACAGTAATTGCACTATGGGTATTTATTCAAAAAAACAAAAACATGAATTCAACAAGATATAGGAACTCCTATGTTTACTGCAGTATTATTTGTAATGGCCAAGATATGGAAACTACAATGACTCTTGTGACTGAGAAGTTCCTTGCAGAAAACTTAGCAACAGTGTCTATGGGATTTTTTATAAGAGATTTTGGTTTCTGCAGGGTATGACACTTTTAAGCCAGGACAATTCCACACCTGCCCTATGTGATTCTCATTACCTTGAACCTGAACTATGCTGGGGGTAAAGAGGATTGTGCTGCTGCTTAGGCAGCTGTGAAAACCACTGGCACAGAAGGGGAACATCTGACACTGCCCTTCTGGAAGATTACAGTTCTCTCCTACCCTTTGGAGCACATATGCCAAATATGGTCATCTGAATGCTTCACTGAACCTAGGAACTCCTCCTGTCCCCCTGAACAGTATTGCAGATAGGTTTTAAGAATGTCAATCAAAGCATTTTAGCTGTAATGGGGAGTTATATCAATGGAAATGTTAAGTCTAGAACATGAGAGACAGATTTTAGCCAAAGCGTGAAATTTTTAAATGCCAGAGACTGAAGAAAATGGATTGTAATCTAAGTTTTGGAAGAAAGTACAACTCTGACAGCTTTTGTGTGGAGAGTTAACATGATCAGATTCCTTTTCAAAACATCATATTTTTAAAAAGGAATCTGGTCCATACTATATGTCAGAAGGAACTCCAGAGATCAGTTCAGTGAAAAGTGACAGAGGACCAATCTAGGTGGCGGAGGGTAAAAGAGGACTAATGCAGGAGGTATTTCTGAGATAGACTGCCTAGAACAAAGCAGTAGCCTGAGATGTGAGGGACAATATAGTGTGCCAGCTAGCAGAGATCTGATTTGCAATGCATTGCAGTTTACTTCACGGTCTCCTGCCTGAACCCCCAGTCATGATTTGAGCTCAAGTTTAGGTTGCCATTGCTTAATTTCTAAAGGTCACTCAAGATTTTCTGACAAAAAGTACAAGTACATAGACATTGTTGTAACAGCGGTAAGAAAAAATAATAATAAATGCTTGTTTTTTCAAAAAGACATACATCTTTTCTCCTTTGGGATTAAAAAAAAAGCAACTTCTACACTGAAAAATAAAGTTGAGTAAATAATTTTCTAATACTTCTTTTCCTAAATTACCAAGTAGCATTTTCCACAGGGACTATTATGGATTATACACACACAGAGACATATATAAACATTCAACCATCTTTCCCACCTTTTATTCCTTCTTGGAATATCCATTCTCATCATTTAGCTCTGTTTTTCAACCTTGTCTTCTTGTATACATTACACTACACAGTCTGCTTCTCTATCTTCTCCACTGACAGGCCACCCTTTTTCTTACTGCACTCCTAGGATTTGAATGCTTTAAAACTTTAAAATGGAGCAATAGTCACTTTTCCAGATAAATATATGTCTTGAAACTCCTTTCATCTTTAGTTTAGCCACTATAAAACTAAGAATCTCTCAAATTACAGGAAATGCCCTTGAAATGTTAGGAATGATGACATGGTTTTTTCAGGTTTTCTGTAAATGTACATCGTAAAATGGAAAAAAAAAGCAAGGAAAATATTCACTTAGGAGTACTATCTTGTTTCTAAATTCCTTGAAGTGTCTCTAGTCTTCTCTTGAGTGCCATTTTTTTCCTTCTACATCCTCCTATGTTGAAACAAGCAAGATGTACTTATAAATATCTTGTGAACCTGAAATACTTTTGTTACTGGAACAAAAACAATGAAAAAAAAAAAAACTTTTGTTAAAGCACTGAAATTCTTTCTCCCATATAAACCAGTAGTTAAAATGAAAAAGCATTTTTGAACTTGTCCTTTCCCAGAATAAGCCTAATAAGCATGAAGAAAATAGAAGCAAAGCTATTAACCCAAACAAAGATAGGTAACTAGACCATACTCTAATGGTAAGTGTAAAAGGGGCTTCCTCCAAACAAATGCTAAAGGACAGCTCCCTGACTTCTATTAAAAACAAATTTAAGACATATTTCTTCCCTTTGTCTCTTCAGGATATCAACTTCTAATAATAACAGGGTATGTGTTTACCTAGACCCAGATGCTATTTCACCCAGGTGGTAAAACTACTATAGATTTTGTTAACTGTAAGTTTTTAAAACAATTCTCATCCAGAATAAGAAGTGGCAAGATGTTTTTTGCTTTTGAGAACAATCATCTCTTTCCAAGGGTTAGCAAGCTGTGAAGAATCCTGAGACACAAGTCAACAAGACTATAGAAGGAGAAAACTGGAAAGTTTCAAAGAAAAAAATGTGTAAGTGATTTAAGAAGCTTAACTACTTGGAGTGCCTCTGAGCCTGGATTTCAGTTAAGGAGACAGCACTGGAGGGTTGTTTAAAGATGCATGGCATATTCTCTCCCTTAAATTAAGAGTGCCTCTAAGTAGTCAAAATGGCAAAATGCAACAATGCAAATACATCATTCAACTGGTAAAATGTAGATGGCATTTCAGGGTGGTGGGTAGGAGGAAACGGTACTGCTACTGACTTTGTTGTTGTTTTGAGAAAATTCACTGCACGAATGATACTATGAAGATTCTCTACCACTTGCCAACTGTGTGAACCTTGGTATGAAACCCAAGCCTCACTATCCTTCACTGTAAAGTGGACCATGTATTAGTTTTCTATTGTTGCTGAAACAAATTACCACAAACATGTCAACTTAAATCACAAATTTATGATCTTACAGCTTTAGAAGTCAGAAGCCTGAAAGAGACCTATGTTAAAATCAAGTTGTCAGCAGGGCTGCATTCCTTTTGGCAGCTCTAAGGGAGACTCCGTTGCTTTGCTTGTCCAGCTTCTAGAGGCTGCCCAAATTCCGTGGTTCACGTTCCCTTTCCATCTTCAAAGCCAACAATGGGTAATTGAGCCTTTCTCACTCTGAATCTCACTGACTCTGAGTCACACAGCTCCCTCTTTCACTTACAAGGACCCTTTTGATTACAGTGGGCTCAATGCAAAATCCAGAATCTTCTCCCATTGCAAGGTCAGCTGATTAGCAGCCTTAATTCCATCTGCAACCTTAATTCCTCTTGCCATGCAGCACAGTTAATTCACAGATTCCAGGGATCAGGATATGCACATCATTGGGGCCATTATTCTGCCTTCTACAGACCTCATAAGGATCTTGTGAGAAATAAATGAGATAACATAACATGCAAAGTGCTTACCCACTGCCTATAAAAAGCCTTCAAATACTACTCACATATAAAATTTACATATAAGGTAAACATGACTCACTAAATGTAACCTAACTAACAGCTGGATTTTTTTTTCTAGTTTTATTAAGAAATATTTAACATATATCAGTGTATAAGTTTAAGGTATATAGCATAATTGTTTGATTTACATATACTGTGAAATGATTATAATAGGTTTAATTAACATCCATCATCTCATACAGATATAAAAAGGAAATGGATAAAAAATTATCCTTGTGATGAGAACTCTTATGATCTACTCTCTTAACTTCTCTATACAGCATATAGCAGTGTTAACTATAGCCATCAGGTTGTACATCACATCCCTAGTGCTTATTTATCTTGTAACTGGAAGTTTGTACCTTTTGACCACCTTCCCCCAATTTATCCTTCCTTCCCCCCCCCCCCCCGCCCACCACCCGACCCTCTGGTAACCATAAATCTGATCTCTATGAAGTTTTTTTTTTTTTTGAGATTCTACATGTAATGAGATCATACAGTATTTGTCTTTGTATGTGGCTTATTTCACATAATGTCTTCATCCATATTGTTGCAAAGGGTGGGCTTCTCTTGTTTTTTATGGATGAATAATATTCACTTGTATATATACCACAACTTCTTTATCCATTCAGGCATCAATGAACACTTAGGTTGTTTCCATGTCTTGCCTATTGTAAATAATGTTTCTATGAAAATAGGGTGCAGACAACTCTTTAACATTTTAATTACCTTCGGATATATTTCCAGAAGTGGAATTGCTGGATCATATGGTAGTTGTATTCACCATACTGTTTTCTGTAGTAGCTGTACTAATTTACAATCCTATCAACAGTGCACAGAGGTTCCCTTTTCTCCAAATCCACACCAGCATTTGTTATCTCTTATCTTTTTTGATAATGACCATTCTAAAAGGCATGAGGTGATATTGAGGTTTTAATTTGCATTTCCCTATTGACTAGTGATTATAAGCATCTTTTCACATACCTGTTGGCCTTTTGTATACTTTCCATGGAGAAATGTCTATTTAGGTCCTTTGCCTATTTTATAATTCAATTATTATTATTTTTTTGCTACTGAGCTGTATGAGTTATTTATATACTTTAAATATTAACCCCTTATCAGATACATAGTTTGCAAATGTTTTTTACCATTGTGTAGGTTGTCTTTTCACTTTGATGGTGCTTTCTTCTGCAGTGTAGAACTTTTTTAGTTTGATACAGTCCCACTTTTTTGTTGTTGTTGTTGCCTGTGCTTTAGGTGTCATATCTAAAAACGCATTCCAAAACCTATGTCAAAGAATTTTTCTACGTTTTTTTTATAGGAGCTTCATAGCTTCAGGTCTTATATTTCAGTCTCTAATCCATTTTGAGTTAATATTTGTGAATATTGTAAGATAAGGGTCAAGTTTCATTGTTTTATTTTTGAATATACAGTTTTCTCAGCATGATTTATTGAGGAGACTGTCTTTTCTTAATTGAGTGTTCTTGGTTCCCTTGTCAAATACTAGTTGACTGTATTAGGTTTACTTCTGGACTTTCAATTCTGTTCCAATGACTATTTGTTTTTGTACCAGTACTATACAGTACTGCCTGAATGAGTATAGCATTGTAGTATCCTGCTTTGTTCTTCTTTCTCACAGTATTTTTGGATATTTGGAGTCTTTTGTGTTTCTATTTTTAGGAGTGTTTTTTTCTTTTTCTGTAAGAAATGCCCCTGGAATTGTGGTACGGGTTGCATCAAATCCATACAAATTTTGGTAGTATTGACATTTTAATAATATCAACTCTTCCAACCATGAACACAAGATAACTTTCCATTTATTTATGTCTTCTTTGATTTCTTTCACTAATATCCCAATAACTGTCAGACTAGAAATCTTTCACCCCCTTGGTTAAATTTATTCCTAAGTATTTTATTGTTTTTGATACTATTTAAGAGGGATTGATTTCTTTATTTCATTTTCAGAAAATTCATTGTTAGTGTATAGAAACACTGATTTTTGTATGTTAATTTTGCATCCTGCAACTTTACTGAGTTCCTTGATTAGTTCTAACAGTTTTTTTGGTTGAGTCTTGGGTTTTCTATATATAAAATCATGTCATCTGCAAATGGAGACAATTTTAGCTGGATTTTTTTAAGGTCCTTAACTGAACCTTCCTATTTATGCTTATTGCAGTTTGAATCATTCCCATTTATATCTTCTTTATAACTCAGATTTAGTCAAATTATCAATTGAAAGCATATTCACATGTGCTTTCATGAGATCATTGTTTCAGCAGAGACAGAGTTTGCTAAGGGAAGTTGTCTATTTGCTAGAGTTAGCACAAAGACCGAGTTACTAAGCAAGCAGGACACATCTCCAAAGAGAAGTCATAGACATAGAACATCAACTAGGAACCTCTGAAGGGAAAACTGTGCTCCACAGCTTTCCATTATGCTCTATTCAGTTCTGAGATCAAATTGCTACTGATTTTTCATCTTTTTATCACTTCACACAAGTTAAATGTCCTTGGGAGACACTACAGAGGGTAGCACATATCTCATCCCATTGATTCTAAATTAATTTGATTGTTTAGCAGCTACTGTGCTTCCTAGGCTGCTAAAGAAATTGTCTTAGGGTGATTTTTTTTTCTTTTGTATAAATAAAACCTGTCAAGTAGAAGCTGTGGATTTTGCAAAATTACATTCAATATTTAGTTAATATATGTGAATATAATGTTAATATGTGAATATGTATAGTTATAGTCTATATATATTATATATATAGTATATATATATTATATTATATATATAATATGTGAATATATAAAGTTAACATGTGACTATAATTCACATAGAAATTCAAAACATTGACTACATTCAAGACTTTTTTCACAATAATAAAAACATATAAAAGTAACATATTTAGGAATTAGTTTGATTTAACATAAAGACTTTGTCTAACACTATTCAAGACATAAATATACCTCTTCAAAAGGTTGTCAACTGCTGCCATCTTTTCCCCTAAAGACTATAATTATTAATTTTAAAAAACTGATGTGAAAAAGTTAACTATCACAGGAAGATAAAAGATAGACAGGTTAACTTTTTCAAATCATACAGCAAACTTACCCAATGAATATTAAAAAAACAAAACAAATGCTTTATTGAAGTTGAAAAATACCAAGATTATTATCTTTGTTATCTAGAAGATTTTTTTTAATCTCGACTATCACTAGGACTGTTCTATATTATTAGTCAGTATATTGATAATCAAATATAGATATATGAATTTTATAGCTATGACAAGAAGCCTTGAGAAAACGTTCTGGGTGTAGACTGACTATATAAAATAAGAAAATGCTGTCAATCGTATAAACTTCAAAATATTTAACTCTACTTTATAATTCCTATCATATAAATCAAACACTACAAAATAAAAACAAAATTAAATAGGAATACATTTCAGAGGAAGAATAATGGAAATTATCTCTTTTCTTTCCTTGAAAATTTTAATCAGAATTCTCCTAGTGAAAACTAAGTATTAAGTAGCTCACAAAGGGCAGGGCTGTAAGACTGACTCTGGGTAAGCACAAGAAGACCTGCCAGAAACAAGGGGTTTGATCACTGGTGAGCCATGTGATCTTTCCATGCCTTTATTTTCTTTTTTCTTTAAAAGTATTTCTTACCTGAAGTTCTGAAAGTTCATAAAGATCCTAACCTTACGAATAATATACTTGAAATCTAGAGGATTGAAATGACTTCAGGGGGACAAAGTGCCCCATTTCTTTTTTTTTTTTTTAAGTTCATTCTATTAATTTTGAGAGACAGAGAGATAATCCCAAACAGGCTCTGCACTATCAGCACAGGGTCTGATGCAGGGCTGGAACCGTGAGATCAGAAATCGAGTCAGGCACTTAACCAACTGCGCCACCCAGGCACCCCAGAAGTGCCCCATTTCTTATACATGGGGTTAAGTAGCACTGAAAACTATGACCAACTGTTGATGTATTCCTTACTCACTTGGTAAACTGCGAAGTGGAGGAGGCGGTACATTGTTTATAGCTATCATATGAGACAAAATAGCTGCTGGGAGAGAAGGAAGAGGCATCCTGATGGCTCCAAGGCAGCTGGTCAGAGGCTACTGGAGAGGCAAATGATCCTTCTTTGCCTTGAAGCATCATAAAGCAGAATCCTCAAGGTACTCTTTGATAGGCTGAGTACTATGGAATCTTCATGTTCACAGTTCTTATACAGTGCACACCATTTCCAAGAGTTAAATATAGACCAGAAAGAACTATATCCTAATCCTAGTCCAGTGTAATTTATGAAGGGGGTTTTGTTATCTATAAAGAGTAGTAAGAATGAAAAAGGAAATTCTACAAGGCAGATACAGGAAAATCAACAGCACATGAGTCCAGATTAGGTGAAATAATTCATTTCATTAGTCACCCATAGTCCAGAAACCTTTTTTCTACCTCCTAAATGTTTACATTGGGTATTAGATACCTTATTTGTAGTACCAGCAACAGGCTATTTATACTGATCTCCATGGCTACATACACAGGGTAAAATATCTCTTCTAATTATACACCAATAAACTTACCCCTGCTTATATGCAACCATATTCTACTGTAGTGTGACATATGTTTTGGTTATTTTCTGTTGCTTCAAAATAATGAGGGCTCATTACAAAGACTAGGGTTTAGAGTCTTAATTAATGTATCTTTTGATCTGTGTTATCTCTCAAGCCTTTAAAAATATTTTCCTGGTTGGCACAAAAAGAGACACTCAGATCAATGGAGCAGAATAGAAAACCCAGAAATGGACCCACAAACATATGGCCAACTAATCTTTGACAAAGCAGGAAAGAATATCCAATGGAATAAAGGAAGTCTCTTCAGCAAGTGGTGCTGGGAAAACTGGACAGCGACATGCAGAATAAACCTGGACCACGTTCTTACACCATACACAAAGATAAACTCAAAATGGATGAACAACCTAAATGTAAGACAGGAAGCCATAAAAATTCCCAAGGAGAAAGCAGGATAAAACCTCTTTGACTTGGCCACAGCAATTTCTTACTCAACACGTCTCCAGAGGCAAGAGAAACAAAAGCAAAAATGAACTATTGTGACCTCATCAAAATAAAAGTTTCTGCACAGCGAAGGAAACAATCAGCAAAACTAAAAGGCAACCAACAGAATGGGAGAAGATATTTGCAAATGACATATCACATAAAGGGTTAGTACCCAAAAATCTACAAAGAATTTATCAAACTCAACACCCAAAAAGCAAATAATCCAGTGAAGAAATGGGCAAAAGACATGAATAGACACTTCTCCAAAGAAGACATCCAGATGGCCAACCAACACATGAAAAAATGCTCAACATCACTCATCATCAGGGAAATACAAATCAAAACCACAGTGAGATACCACCTCACACCTGTCAGAATGGCTAACATTAACAACTCAGACAACAACAGATGTTGGCAAGGATGCGGAGAAAGAGGATCTCTTTTGCACTGCTGGTGGGAATGCAAACTGGTGCAGCCACTCTGGAAAACGGTATGGAGGTTCCTCAAAAATTAAAAATAGAACTATGACCCAGCAATTGCACTACTAGGTATTTATCCAAGGGATACAGGTATGCTGTTTCAAAGGGGCACATGCCAATGTTTATAGCAGCACTATCAACAATAGCCCAAGTAAGGAAAGAGCACAAATGTCCATCGATTGATGAATGGATAAAGAAGATGTGGTCTATATATACAATAGAGTATTACTCGACAATCAGAATGAAATCTTGCCATTTGCAACTACGTGGATTGAACTAGAGGGTATTATGCTAAGAGAAATTAGTCAGAGAAAGACAAATGTCATATGACTTCACTCATAGGAGAACTTTAAGATACAAAACAGATGAACATAAGACAAGGGAAGCAAAAATAATATAAAAACAGGGAGGGGGACAAAACAGAAGAGACTCTTAAATATGGAGAACAGAGGGTTACTGGAGGGGTGTGGGAGTGGGGGGTGGGCTAAATGGGCATTAAGGAATCTACTCCTGAAATCACTGTTGAATATATGATAACTAACTTGAATGTAAATTTTTAAAAATAAATTTAAAAAAATTTCCTAGTGTCATACCTGTAATAAATAATACTCAAAGGACTGTGACTGATGCCTGAGCCTGACCACTAGAACAGTAACAATTTATTGATCAATTTCATCTAGAAAACATTAATAACTAGAATTGAAAACTTTAGTTGGACTATAAAAGTAACACATTTATGTTGCAACAGTTCCTATTAAATTGTATCTGCACTAAATCAATCAATCAATAGTATCTGTGTAATAAACTTCACAACTTTTCAATTTAATATATTTTCCTGTCCCCAGTTTTATAAACTCTGGACTCAATGTAGACTCAAATCTGTTGAGTCTTACCATTGCTTTTCATTTTTATTTCTTATATACTAGTCAGATACCTTTACCTGCATAGGTCCTATCACAGAATTGTACCTTGACATCCCTACCATACCACCTTTGTAATCCCTACAGCCTTCATTTGACAGACTCCTAGATCTATTCTCTTCTCATCCTCACAGTTAAAACTCAAAGAACCAAGGATCGGTTATAAAAGTTAATTACAAATTACTTTTGCATTTTTCATGTATTTTGAACAGATGGGTCTCTATTAGATGATTTTTTCCCTTTGACAAATTGTTTTGATCAAATGAATCAAAGAAGTTTTCGAAGTCCCAAAGTTTCATAATGATCAATTTCCTCTCTGATTCCAATTTTATCAGTTCTTATTTTTATTTATTTCCTAGGTTTTTTTCCCCTTCTTTTCTAAATTTTCACCTTTTCTTTTTTCTTTTCTATATTTCCTATATAGAAAACACATATAATGAAACCTACATATCATAGTAATTTCACATCAAACTCAATCTTGCTTGAAAATTCTTTTAAAAATATGAAAAATTGACAATACAAGTAAGTAAGAACATCAAGAGAAAACAGCAAAACAATTTTAAAAGCTCACTTAATTTTATCTGAGTTTCTATAATTTTCATGGTTTTGTGTATTTTCTAATATCTGCTGGTATATGTCAGGAAAGCATCCATCATATCACAAATTCAGCTCCTCCAAATGTTTCCTTTTCTTTTTTTTAAGTTTATTTATTTATTTTAAGAGAGACAGAGAAAGCGTGAGCAGGGGAGGGGCAGAGGGAAAAGGAAAGAGAGATAATTTCAAGCAGGCTCCAGGCTGCCAGCACAGAGCTTGACACAGGGCTCAACTCACAAACCTGTGAGATCACGACCTGAGCCGAAACCTACAGTCAGACACTTAACTGACTGAGCCACCCAGGCACCTCTCCTCCAAACGTTTTCAATTAGTCTTTCCAAGGTATTCTGAACCCACTTCCGATTCATTCTAAGAACAATAACGTAATCACATAATCACATGATTTTTGTTGATAGAAAGATATATTAACTTGTCAATGCCTGCATATTCTCTATAAATCTAATCACTTCTCAAACACTTATTTATAAAATTATTCTGGGCAAGTCACTTAATCTGCCTTAGTTTCAATATCTTAATCTATACATATAATGCAATCATATATATATTGATATTAACATCAATACAAACATTACAATACATACATACAGACAGACTGTATATATAATCACAATGCATCATACAAACATGAAGATTAAATTACAAATGAATCTAAAGATCCTAGCATAGTTTCTAAATATATTAATCATTCAATTATAATTTTGTTAGTAATAATAATATTAATATTGCTGAGGTAAACCTTGAAAAATTCACATGGATTAAATACTTTTTAAATACTTTGAATAGTTTTTTTAATATTTATTTTGAGAGAGGAGACAGAGGGAGGGCAGAGGGGGAGAGAGAGGATTCCAAGCTGACAGCTCAGAGCCCAATGCAGGGCTCCATCCAATGAACCACAAGATCATGACTTGAGCCGAAATCAAGTGTCTGATGCTTAACCGACTGAGCCACCCAGGCGTCCCTAAATACTTTTTATTAATGTAATAAGAAATCCTTTTACATGGGTTCCACTCACTCCTGCGACATAGTCAGGAGGAGTATATTACAGATTTATTGTCCAATATATACCTTAGGTATTGCTTCTGTATCACAAAAAACAGTAATAATAACCAAATTTACCATGAAAATTTTCTATACACTACGAACATTTCCAAATAAATTAAATCCAAAAATATTGTTTCAATTAAAATTTTAAAAATTGTTTTAATTCACATATTTGTATGTAAAAATATAATTCTCAATTATAATCGCATTGTGTGGTGACAGATAGTAGCTACACTTATGATGAACATATAGAGATATTGAATCACTATGTTATACACCTAAAACTAAAACTAAAACGTTGTGTGTCAACTATACTTCAGTAAAAAAAGTTTAATAAATTGAAAATATATATAATTATCAAAACATTCGTATAAATTAAAAATGATTAGATTCAAAATCCATTTATATAAAGTGTTACATATCATATCATTGGCCACTCTGTTCTTTGAAAGGACAGCCCATAAATTACAAGTGCACATGCCTATAATAACTGCAAATCAAAGTAAATTATATATGTATTATATATATTCACATGAATAGTATCCAAATTAACCAAAATATACAAATTTATACACAATTTTATATAAATAGAAGTTTATAAAGCAATAAATTAATAAATTACAATATTTCTTTATTTATAAATGCATATATGGAAATGAAACTTATATGGTAATTTGTAATGCTTAGTTCCATGTATCTCAAAGTTGCTAATAGAAATGAACACTCAGTGCAGAGATACTGTCATTATCCTCTGACTTAAAAATTTTTTCTAAATTGCTCTGAAGTATAATTTTATGTACTTCCTAATGGTTTTATTATGAGATAATTTATAAACAACTTAACTTCCAATTTATCAATACATTATTAAAGAAATAAATCCATTTCCAGATCCAATTGACAGTGATATGTTGGTGTATGAACATTTGAGTATCTACCTATAATGTGTAAATAATATACTACCTATAATCAAAAAAATCTTTGTTTTTGATTCACATCAGTCTCTTTATCCTATGTAGCCTAAACAATAGTATATTCATGTACAAATATTCACAGCACTTGCCACAGATATACATATTCTTTAAATCCATATTGAATTCAAATCACACACAAAAAAATATTTTCTATTTGAATGATTTATTTATCTACCTAAAGAAAGGGACCAAGTTTCTCAACAGATGTCTGCACGCATTTATTTAACTTGTTGCTCTAGCATTAAGATAGTTTTTCCAGAACTGCACTAATCACTGCACTTATGAACTAAGACCTATCTTCAGTGTTTCATTATATAATTGTATATTATATTATTGTATAATATATTTGTAACTTCATTTATTAGAATAAATATGTCAAATTAAGATAGAGTTGCATAATTTAACAGCAGACCTCAAAAGATTTACCAAAACAATTCCCCCGTTGGTCTAAAGATTCACAGGTATAACATATGCTACATCCAGACAGCTTTACTGGATGAATGTTAATTAGTCACAATTCCAGTGCTTCTGTAACCCGTTATCTCAGGCATGTAAGTTTATAAATATCAAAGCTTAGACAGGTAATAAGCAAAAATCTGAACCACCATATAGAAAATGGCTCCCAAGTACTGGCAAAGTGGATCAGCGTTTGACTCAGAAACTAGAAAACAAGAAGAAGGATACGCAGGACAAAGAAAATACACTAGCCACTCCTAGTTAAGGGTTTCATAAATAACCAATTCAAAGAAATGAATCCATTAAGGTCAATCACACTGTGCTTTTATATGTATTATCATGTGAAGAATCAGGTAGGCACAGCTTTAGAAGCCAGCTCAGTCATTACATAGCCCTGCCATATGGGAAAAGTTATTTACATGCCTTAGTTTCCTGTAAAACGAAATGATTGTATCTATCAGGTTATTTTGACAAAGGGAAGAAAATAGAGATCACCCAACACAGCACTTACAATACAGTTGTGCAACTGTTAGCTCTTATATTTTCTAGTTTTCTCTATATATATACATATATGTATATATTTATGTTACTTTAGCTCCATCTTACAGGATTGTTATAAGGATTAAATGAGCTAATGTTTTTTTTTTAAGTTTTAATTTAAATTCCGGTTTACATACAGTGTAACATTAGTTTCGGGGACACAATATAGTGACTCAACACTTCCATACATCACCCAGTGCTCATCACAAGTGCACTCCTTAATCCCCATCACCTATTTAACCCATCGCCCCACCTACCTCCCCTCTGGTAACCATCAGTTTGTTCTATATAGCTAAGAGTGTGTTTCATGGTTCACTTCTCGCTCTCTCCTTTCTTCTTTCTTTCCCTTTGCTTATTTGCCCTCTCAAATTCCATATATGAGTGAAATCACATGGTTCCTGGAGATAATGTTTTAAAATGCTTAACACCTTTCCTTAAACATGTAAGTACTCAATAAGTGGTAGATGTGATTAGATGTTGTCAGTAGCAGCCATGATTGCAAAAGTAATAGTATCAGCTTTCTCAACTAATAAATGTGCTGTTATTTTAGGTAGAACTCACTACTTAAAATTTCAGTGCCTATTTGAGCATGACATCTTTATACTAATAAAAATAGAGCAGAATTCCTTAGTTTTGTGTCCCCAGTTCTGGCAAATACTGCCACACAAAAATAATCATGTAATGAGTGATATGCACTTTCCCAACATGGTTTTATATATATATATATAACCATGCTGAAAATGTAAGGATAAACCCAATCACATCTAATATTTATTTACATCTCTTCTTTTTTTAATTTTTTTTAAAATTTTATTTTTGAGAGAGAGGTAGACAGACAGAGTATGAGCCGAGAAGAGGCAGAGAGAGGGAGACAGAATCCGAAGCAGGCTCCAGGCTCCAAGCTGTCAGCACAGAGCCTGATGCGGGCCTTGAACTCACAAACCACGAGATCATGACCTGAGCCAAAGTTGGACGTTCAACCAACTGAGCCACCCAGGTGCCCCTATTTACATCTCTTCTATAGGCTTCTTCTAGTTTATGTCTTAATAATAACTCATGTCACATGATCCTTTATAAAGTCAAAGCTTTCTGCATCCATTTGAGCATTATAGCATTTCCACATGAGAGAGGCAAGTAGTTATTTTCAAGAAAAAAACTGGGGAATAGTGAAGATGAGTGATTTGTCCAAAACTACACAGTGGCACAGTGGCTTAGAATCCTAATCAGGTCTGTTTCAGGGCTGGAATCCCGAAGCTAGTGGAACATAAATTGAAGAAGACAAGATGAGGGAAGGGGACCAGGTAAGGGGGGCTGTTGGATTTGTTCAGGAGACTAATGATGAAGGTTTAAACTAGGGCAGGACAATAGGGTAGGAAAAAAAAGAATGGCTGATGAGCAACAGAGGCTAGAGGGAAGAATGAGTTACAGAATTTCGAGGATTCTGCATTTCATGTTGAGTAGATGCAACTACATTAACCAAAATAGAGATGAAATAATGTGGTGATGATTATGACGATGATGATGATAATGGTAAAAATAATAATAAAAACATAGCCAATATTTACTGGACACTTTTTTTGCAAGGCATCAGTTTGAACACTCTATACCTATTTATCCCTCACAACCCCAAGAGGTAGACACAATTTATGAGGCCTATTTTATAGATAAGAAAAGTGAGGTACGTGGAAGTAATTAGTTTAAGTTCATAAAAGGCAGAGTAGATCTTACTTTTAACCCATAGCAAAAGAACCAGAGGGGCTGGACCTGAAAAGGGATTCTTAGAAGGTTGTGAAATAATGAGCAGATCAGGAAAAGATAAGACATGGTATATCTGCTCCTCTCTCTTTCTCAAAAGGATTAAACTGTACTTTATCCATGAACCCTAGGAATTGTTTTCTCTGTCTATATCCTTCAGAAAATATTTATAAAAATTTGGGATCTCACTTACAAATAAGAATGTCATTTTAATACAGAAATCACCATGAAGATGAATCCAGATGCAATTTGATTTTTTTAATTGAGGATATTTCTCGACAGATATAATAACAAATGTTTTCTTAAAATATACACATGAACTATCTGTCTGAAATGACTCTTAATAATCTTAAGTGACAGGATCAAAGTAAGACTTCATGTCAGCCCTTTTTATAAGAAATACAAATATTCAGCAGGAAAGGCAGAACATTTTAATATTGAAGGAAGACTGTTTAAAATGATCAAGATGTTATCAACTATTGATTATAAATGAAAAACATCTCAAATGAAATCAACTGTTCAAGGAAATAATTAAACTTTGTAACAACTATGTAGTCTGGAAAACTACTGAGATCAGAAACCTTTGTTAGACTTAATGGTATTAGTAATTCCCATGATGACTTTTAAATAAAATTATACCACTAAACTTTAAAAACATCTTCTCTTACTTACTTTAAAATTATTTCCCTTTATAGGTACTCACAGATGGAATCTTCTTATTGAAGATCAATTTTTCCTAAATAAAGAGTACAAAATGTTTACATTACCAAGAATTTTAACCAGAGTAGCATGTTAAGACATTCACTTTACTAGATTATGAGTGCCCTAGTATTTTAATGTCTCTTCAAATCTCACTCTGAAAGCAACAAACCCATTTATGTTCCATTTATTACAAAACCCTTTGAGTTTATTTGGTCAAAATTTACCTCAATAATATACATCAATATACTATGAATACAAGCTAATTCATAGCACTTTGGTTCAAATTTCTATTCTCACAAGAGTCAGAATTGAATGATAACATCTGTGGACTATATTCCAATTGCCAAGTTAAGTGATTTCCATGCATTATTTTCTATTTAATTCAATCTTTGTGAAAGTCGATGTGGCAGAAACTGATACTATTCCCATTTTACAGATCTGGAAACAAAGTCTTGGTGATAAGAAATAATTTCCCAGGTCTTCCAGCCATTGAAATGTATCTCAGGATGCAACCTCTAGCTGGCTCTTAGCCTGTTGGTTTAGCTTCCACTGGAGCAAAGGAAAGCATCATCAACAATCATTTTCCCTGACCTATTTTAAATGTTAATGCCTCTTGTTAGTAGGAAGACCCTTTTTAACCAAGTAAGTGTTCTTAACAAAGATGTGCATTACCCAATTTTTATTGCATGCTGTGAATACTGGCTGGCATAGTTTCTTAGATGCACAATCTATTTGTTCTCTTGACTTTTCTCCAGATACATTAGCTTGAATTCACATTTTGCTCTGTAGGTGCTCAAAATGCATTTAAATTTAAAAGTACAGTGCCGACCTTAAATACAGGAGGACGTAAACCAGTCTCCCTTATCCAAAAGGAAAAAAATAATAATAATGTCCCTTTCTCCTTCTTCCTTTCTTGCACTTTCTTTAGTATGACTTTGATATCCTCAAAGATTAAGTTGGCTATATTCTCAGCTGCCTAGAGAAGCATCTAGAAGGGTCAAACAAGTGTTCATGGAACATGATTCCTTGTCCAATCCTGCCCATTCCTTACACAGCCTTACTTTCTAGCTTGTGGGATTATGCAGAAAGAGGAGTAACGTACTGGCATGGCAACATTCATAGAGCCTATGAACAGCATGAACCATTTCCTCCTTCTTGGGTGAACTGGCTGAGCACTTTCTGTTTCCTGAACAAATGGTTCTCCTTCTCACTTGTATAGCAGACAGAATTGGACTCACTACTTCATCCAATCTAAGTTCAACTTTCTAAAGGTCATAATGAATCAGAAAAGTCACGATTGAAGCCCAAATCACAAATTCTTTGCCTTGCTAAATTCTCCCTCCTAGTTGGTGTCCCTTCCCTCATTTATTTAAGGAGTGATTGTTATTTCCTTCTTCACCCAATAACTTGCGGTTCTCAGTTTACCACACCATAAGTGAGTTTTATGAAGATAACATTCACAACAATCAAATGAGCTACTAGTCACCTTGATTTTTTCTTTCTAATGTAATCTCATTGTCATTTAGGTTTGACATTTCAAAGACTTGAACTTCAATGCGCTGTACTATTAAAAGTTGCCTGGGGACAGGTGCTGAGCTGTGCTTTTCCCCAATGATTCAAGGAAGAACATTATTCTTCTTTCTTTATTGCTCCAGTCTTCCAATCTACACTTCCACAAATCACTATAATTTGCACCACACAGTACACTATCTGTATGAGGTGTCCTGTAGCAACTTCTGAAATGGCCCAGAATATTATAAATCATTGTGCTATTTTGGCATAAGATGTTACTTAGGTAAATATCCACTGTTGTGCATTTTTTCTCTAGAGAACTATAAGTCACGTTTTATTGTTCAGAAAGAGAGCCTGTTACCAGTCATATTTTTCCAGTTTTTTGTTATTGTTTGGTGGCTGCTGTTGTTTAAAACCACATTTTAGTGTTTACTAGACATAATGTCTTTGAACAAAAAAATGTACATATGCGTTCATACATTAATAAACTGTAGTTTACATGAAAGATAGATGATGCCTATTTGAATATTTTTACTAATCATTACTTCGTTACATGGTATCTGCAACAAACAGTACAGATTTACAGGCAATGACAAATGGCTTAGTTAAAGCAAATCCCTGACGTTACTAGGTCAAAAGAAAAGAGAACTGGCTGAAACACAGCTTTAGATCACATCAATTCTGATGCTTTATCTATTTTCTGTGATATATCAAATTGTCCTTCAAAATTGTGCATGAATCATTTTTTTGATAGGCTGGATCAAAAAAAAGTCCTACAAGTTTTTCAGGGCTTGAACAGCTCTTTCCTCTATCAGTTGCATCAGTCAGGGTTTGGTCAAAAAAGCAGAACCATTAGAAAATATACGAAATAAGGGATTTATTATAGAGATTTGAGCTTACACAGTAACACAATATAAATCCATCTCATCAACTCATTGCTCATTTTTTAACTTATCTGATTTCCATTTTTCCTCTAAACAGTCTCCTAAAAGTATTAAGAGAAACTGTCAAATCACCATGCAAGTTACATTCAAGAGAACAGAGCAATAATATGGTTCAAAATGGTATCTGGATACCAGCTCCAGGATAGTTCTTGCAAGTTTTCAATAAAGTAGTTGTAAAAATTCCATAAAAGACAAGATGTATAATATTGTAACTTAAAAATGATAGATACCATAATGACAAAATAAGGAAGAACTCTATGAAATTTTAAAGCACATGGGGTAGGACTGATGAGAATCTACCTGTAATGTGTTGAACTATGTCCCCCCAAAATGATATGGCTAAGTCTGTTAAAATAATCAAAGTGGACAATTTAGTTGATCTAAGTGAATTTTATTCATCCTTCATGAAGCAAGCAATCTCCACTCTCAAGAGTCCAGAGAACTGCAAAGCAAGGAACAAAACTGCAGCTTTTATAGAAGAAGGCAATCAGGAACAAGGAAAGAGTATTTGGCTCTAGTTGATTGGCTAGAGTTACACATATGACCTTATTTAGAACAGGTAATCATTACTGATTCTTGGCAATCAACCAGGGACTGGCTTGTTGAGTGTACTGTGTTTCTGCTCAAGCAGAGTATTTACAGAACATGAGTTATCTAAGTTTTAGTTTGCTGATGAGGCATCACAGCAGAAGTAGCTTCAACTGGGGCCCAGAAATTTATTTCAACAAATCCTTATTTGTAAATAGAGTCTTTACAGAGATAATCAAGTTAAAATGAGGTCATCAGGGTAGGCTCTAATCCCATATGACTGGTACTCTTATAAAAAGGGGGAATTTGGATATTCAGTGAGAGAAGACAATGAGAAAACACAAAGGGCTATATGACTAGAATGATGCATCTGCAAACCAAGGAATGCCAAGGATCGCCAGAATCCAAAAGAGGCAAGTAAGGATTCTCCCCTAGGGCCATCAGAAAGGATACAGTCCTGCCAACATTTCAATTTTGGACTTTTAGCCTCTAGAACTGTGAGACAATAAATTTCTGTTGCCTTAAACCATCCAGTTTTTTGTGCAGCAGCTCTGGGATACTAATGCATTACCCATGCTTCATCACACAGCATGTTCATAATATGGTCTTACATCAACTTAAAAAAAAATGTATCCTTCATCCCATGCCACCCTTTTCAGGTTGTTGTATAAAGTGCACTAAAAGCCTCCATGAGCACCCATCCTCTGCCTTGCAAATTCCTTCAGGTTTGCTTTCCGTGTGTGTGCTCTAATAACCCCTGTTCATCAGTTCAACCTCCTCCTACTCTTTACTTATTCCGCAATAGGCTCTCAACCTCAATTTGGACTCTCTCTCCCCTCAGCTCTGTCCTCATCCATCTCTTGAGAATATGCCACACAGAGTGGTTCACTGATTCTATGAACCAAAGCACCCATTCTTGTTGCCACTCACTTTGCCCACAGCCAAATCAGAAAACAGTATCACAAGATAATAGGAAGACTAATAAAATTTTTCTACATAACTGAACTTATGCTCCTAAGCACCAAAACATTTTTAAAAATTTTCATCACTTTGTTCCTAAAATATACATAGGTAGGTAGATAGATAGATAGATGATAGATAGATAGATAGATAGATAGATAGATAGATAGATAGATAAAATAACAGAAGCTGCTGAATAGACTTTTTTTGGGTTATTGATTCAGGACAATCATTAAGAATATCAATTATACTAGAATAGTGCCTTTAGAAACAGAGTGTATAATCCTATCCAAACCTAACAATGAACTCAATCCATAATTGCAGAGAATTTTTTCTGAATTTAATATATTTTTTTTAAATTTTTTTTTCAACGTTTATTTTTGGGACAGAGAGAGACAGAGCATGAACGGGGGAGGGGCAGAGAGAGAGGGAGACACAGAATCAGAAACAGGCTCCAGGCTCTGAGCCATCAGCCCAGAGCCTGACGCGGGGCTCGAACTCACGGACCGCGAGATCGTGACCTGGCTGAAGTCGGACGCTTAACCGACTGCGCCACCCAGGCGCCCCTGAATTTAATATTTTTAAATTTTTTTTGTCAGTTATTTCTGGCATCTGTTAATGTGGCAATCTCTCCCCTTTAATTTGTTCTTCTTAACTGTCCAACGATACCAGTTAACTGGCCCCAACAACAGGTTTAGTCTTAGCTACGCAGGAAGCTGCCTCTCCAAAGAGCACCTCCATCCCAGGGGAGCTCATGCCCAATGACACATAAATAGGTAGGTAGGTAGATAGGTAGATAGATAGATATAAGAGATATAGGCATGTATGTACACGTGTGAGAGAGAGAGAGAGATAATATATCATCATTCCAGATGGTTGGTTATTTGAGAAAAGAGTTCACCTAAATATCTTAAACTATCACAACTCTTGCTGTATTTCATTATGTTTGATGAAAACTATATTTTCAAAACATTACTACTGTTGTGTGTTCTGAACATACTACATTGTTTTCCTAAAATTCTAAAAGCACTGTCTTACATATTCTATTTTTTAAGTTTTTAATTAATGATTTTTATTGTATATTAATGTATATTGTATATTAATGTATATAAATGTGCTGCTTCTTAATTAAATAAGAATTAATTTTGCTTTTGACATAACTGGCAATTAATTAAAAGGACTTTCATAACAACTGGAGTTTTGTGACAAGAGCTTTTTAACAAATTCATCTGAGTTATACATTTTTCTATTATGTCTTTTCAACTGGTAACTGGGGCTATGAAATTTATCTCTAACCTTGAGTGTACATCTTTCTTGGGCAATTAAAATGAATTGTGTACAGACAACTTCCTGCATTCTACTTAGCCATGCTGTGGCTTCACAATGGAATGGAGTAAAAGGCTTGATACCCATCACTATTATCCTATTGTAATTCAGATGTTTTGAAATAACCTGCACCAATAATATTTTTCTTGGATAGTCAACTGCTCAAAAAAATAGATCACTTGCTTTTAAAAGTTCTGCATACAATTGCATGCAATTAGGTTCTAAAGTTTCTTCAGTATGATGATGATGATAATGATAGTCATAAGTATTTTGAGAGTGATCCATGTCAAGGAAAAAATAAGTGAGGCTGAATTACTGTCAGTCATTGCTAAGAATCTATTAGCAGAATATGAATCAGTTAAAAATCTTAAAAAGATCATCAATATTATACTTGCTTATTTCACATTAATTTATACTTACTGAACTAAAGTCAAGTCTAAAATATGTTTTGAGCCCCAAATTTAGAATGTCTTATCTATTTTTTAAATTTTAAAAGCAGATACTCTAGGGAAAAAATCATAAAGAAAATATACTCCAGTGCAACCTTGACTAAACACAGAAAAAGTCTGTCAAGCTGAAGAGTTGACTGATGATGACCCTAGTTGAGATGTCTGTTCTCAGCTCTATTTTCAAAAGCATCAAAGTCATTCTGTAGTCTCCTGGTAAATTGTCAAATCTGTCTGGAATTGCTGTTAGGTTCCAGCCATATCTGTCTATTCATGAAAAGTCAAAAAAAACAACAACATAAAAAACTACCAATAAACTTTGGCCTTTGAATTTGAGTTGTCATCAAAGAGAAGTCATTGTATATTTTTTTTCTTTCCTAAGAGCATTTACCCTTTTAGTGAAGTGCCTGAATTACATTCTCTACAATAAAAGCAAATTTCAGAATAAGTTGAAAACCTTAGAACAGATATCTGAGACAACCAAGAATTCAACTGACACACAATTTTAAGTTAAAAGAGACATCTCATAAGACATAGTTTTAGCATTACTATTTATGAACCAATTGATACAAGAGGCTTTGCAGTGCTCTTCAGCACCAGAATATTTTGAGTATAAAGATATACCTAAGAAGTAGGTATAAATTAAGATATACCTAAGAAGTAGGTATAGGATTAAAATTATAATCCTACAACTTTTGTAGAGAAAAATAGAGGAAATTAAATTGTGATGGAGTTTTCAAGAAATCATCACTGACTCCTCCTAAATACACAAGTGCATGTAACCCCCACAATTATAATTGTTCTTTAGGCTATCTGGTGTTTTATGCCAAAAATTGAATTGCTAAGATAAACACCCCCTAGGAAAGAAGTGATAGTGAATTTACAATCATCTTATTACTTCAAAATTGGAAACAGGCTAGGTCCTTGGATTCCTGGGGTAGGTCACAGTTGTGAAATTCAGCTATGCCATTAGTCAGAACAAATGGCTGACCTAGTTGTTAACTGAATTCAGACAATTAGTAGATAAAAGCACACAACTGAAATCAGAGAGCAGGTAAAACTTAGAGAAAAAGCTAGTATTGAATTCAAGAGAACAAAATTCATTCTATCCCAAAGAACCAGGTGAGGTACAAAAAGGGCTACAGGAAAAATGTAGAATGTTAGCTTGTTCTCTGGGAGAATAATTATTCTGAAATCAGATGAGGACAGTCTATGACCTTTATCTTTGGAGGCCTAGACCTAATTGGACTGATCTGCTCTTTCTCTGAAGGATTCCTATGGAACAAGAGAATCAGTTCCAATCCTTCAAAGACAGTTAGGGTCACATAATCTTGCCTAAACTTTTGGAGAACATATTTTATTCCCTGTTCTGTCCCCAGTCCATAAAACAGTGCCTGGCACATAACAGACATTAAGTATTTTTACTTATTTCACCCAGAACTTATTAGAGGCATCTATGTCCTCAAGGGTTCAAAATTGTCAATGTGCCTTGATTAAATAATACAGCAACAGTATTTAACATGTATATAATACTTTAAGTGTATGAAGCATCCTCACCAATATTATCTCATTTGACCTTCACAGTCTTTCTGAAGTAAATATTAAGTGTAATCATCATCCCATTGATGTAAAACAACTGGGACTCAGAAAGATTAAGTGACTTTTTCAACTGATTAAGAGTAAGTAGATGGGGTGCCTGGGTGGTGCAGTCAGTTAAGCGTCCGACTTCAGCCAGGTCACAATCTCGCGGTCCGTGAGTTCGAGCCCCGCGTCGGGCTCTAGGCTGATGGCTCGGAGCCTGGACCCTGTTTCCGATTCTGTGTCTCCCTCTCTCTCTGCCCCTCCCCCGTTCATGCTCTGTCTCTCTCTGTCCCAAAAATAAATAAAAGACGTTGAAAAAAATTAAAAAAAAAAGAGTAAGTAGAGGAATTGGAATTAGAAATTAGAGAGGTTGAGTCTAAGTACTGCTCTTATATTGTAGAAATCAGATGTTCAAAGTTAGAAAAAATTCCGTTGATTTTCTGATCCTGGTGGCGAAGAAAGGAAAACATATATCCAACCTCGTATAAGTACTCAAACATAGGCCATATCTTAAACCCAACATCAAATGCATACAGAGTGAAAATAAGATGTTTATCAAATCAAAACAGAATGTTAACTGAATATAGGTATTTTCTAAAAAGAATGAAAGAGTAAAATAAGAGACATAAATTTAATCTAAGATAAAAAAAAATAAGATGTGAATATGATTTCCAGAAAAATGAGTGAGAGAAGAAAACAAGAGACCATTATTTGCTAATTTAAAGTACAGAAATCCTATTTTTCAAAAACTTCTTAATTTCCTGCTATTATACTCTTTATTACAACATGACAAAGGCAGAAGTGTATCAAAAATTATTTAAATAACTGAGTTATGGGGCGCCTGGGTAGCTCAGTTGGTAAAGTGTCCAACTCTTGATTTCAGATCAGGCCATGACCTCATGGTTCATGGGTTTGAGCCCTGCATCAGGCTCTACCTGATGGTGCAGAGCCTGCTTGGGAATGTCTCTCTCTTCCTCTCTCTCTGCCCCTCCCCCACATTCTCTCTCTCTCTCTCTCTCTCTCTCTCTCTCTCTCTCTCTAAGTAATAAACTTTAAAAAAAAAGAGCTGGGTTATAAGTAAAATTTTGACCAGAAATTAAAAAACTAAGCTTTTTATATTAGATTCTTTCTGATTTCAAGTTTTAAAAGAAGACACTAGCAAAATGCTATATGATGATGGTCATCTAAATTTTAGGACAAACTGAAACCTTTCATAAGAAGTGTTTAGACAATCTATTTAAGAGTAGTTTTGCTCTATCTAGCCCTATAAGACATTCAGGGAAAATGTGTTCCACGGCTCCAGGACAAAAATAAATAGGTATCTCTACTTCAAAATAGGGAAGTTCTAATATCTCTCCTCATCCCAAACATGTGGTCAATTCGGAGCATATTACTGCTTTGACATCTCTTCTGTCTTTGCTATTGGTTAAGGTAGCAGCATCTATCTAAACATGAATCCAGATCATCTTTGTCTGAAAGTCAGTTCTCTAGACAACTAAAACTCTGGCTGCCTTTCACTAGGGCATGCTCACCAAACATCTACCTTGGGTAACATTACACATGAAGCTCTACCCTGGAGGCAAATGTGGTAGCTAAGAGATAATCCTTCTGATGGTTTGTCCAAAAAAGACCACATTATGACTACTCTCTGACAAAAGGTTTTTTTTTTTTTCTTATTTCCTCTGTACTCAACAGGAAACTAGGGCCATTAGTACTTTCTTATCATTTGGATACAGGGACAGCCATACAAAACTGATAATTTATCTAGCCTACTGGCTGGAAGTATGGAAAGAAGTGTGCCTTCCCATTCAGAAATAGAAAAAAGTGTAACATGGTTAGTATTTAAATTCAATTTTGTTCATTGCAGATAATTCCATTTTCATACTAAGGAAAGTTCTGAGTTTCTGCACAAAGTCTGCAGAAATACCAGGTTTATTTATGATATATTGACATTGCTCTTATGCTAAACATAACCATGGAAATTCCTCAATTTGAATTCACAATTTATCGGGGCACCTGGGTGGCTCAGTCGGTTGAGCACCCAACTTCGGCTCAGGTCATGATCTTGTCCTCTGTGAGTTCAAGCCCCGTGTCGGGCTCTGTGCTGACAGCTCAGAGCCTGAAGCCTGCTTCAGATCCTGTGTCTCCCTCGCTCTCTGCCCCTCCCCCACTCTCACTTCGTCTCACTCTGTCTCTCAAAAATAAATAAATGTAAAAAAAAATTTAGAAAAAAAATGAATACACAATTTACCTATGTGGATTAATAAAAGGGAAAGTAAGAATCCTTAAAAATCAAAGTTAATTCAAAATGTCAGTGTAACCCACACACTATTATTCATCAATCCATTCATCTATTTTAAAATACTTGTATTAAATCACTAAATTTTTTATCAATGATATGTCCATTATCTATGATGCATCCCTTATGACTAAACATATTTATCCACTCACCTCTTATTCCTTCCACTTGTAAAATATTTTCCCTCTTTCAATAATGAACCCAGGTATCACATTTTCTACTTTGACATATTTGTTTTCCTCCTTCCCAGACATTTACTTGTTTATTATTACTATTTTTAATTCTATTTATTTATTTTATTGAAGTATACTAAACATACATTATTGTACTAGTTTCAGGTGTACAATATAGCGATTCAATAATTCTATATGTTACTAAGTACTCATCACAACAATGCACTCTTTTTGGAGGGGGGATGCAGCAAAAGCAGATATTAGAGTGAAATTTATGCTATAAATGCTTGTGTTAAGAAAAAAAGTTCAAATTAACAACTTAACATTATACCACAAGGAACTAAAAAAGAAGCTCAGCCGAAATTTAGTAGAAGAAGAAAATAACAAAGAAAAATCAGCAATAAATAAAAGAGATCAGAATGAACAGTAACATAACAATGAAAGTATTGACCAGTTTTTCCAAAAAAAATAATAAGTAAAATTAGCAATGCTTTAACTATATTAACTAAGAAAAAGAGAGAGAGAGAGAAAACTCAAAAACCAAAATGAGAAATGGAAGATAAAACAATACAACAGATAACCATGTTGTGACAACAGATTACTATGATCAATTATACAGTAACAAATCAGATAACTCAGGGGGAAAAAAACCCAGATAATTCCTAAAAATATACAAGTTACCAAGATTGAATCATGAATCTTGAATCCAAGAAGTAGAAAATCTTCTAGACCAACAACAAGCATACAATTTGAAATATGAATCAAAAATCTCCAGTGCAGAAAGCCCAAGACTACATGGTTTCATTGGTGAATTCTAGAAAATATTAAAAAATATTAATAACAATGACAACCTTTATCAAAATCTTACAAATAATAGAATAAAAGGAACATATTCAAAATCATTCTATGAAGCCAGTATTACACTGATAGCAAAGCAGGATAAAAACAATACAAGAACAAAAGAAGTCTAGTTTGTCTGATGTAAGTATTGCTACTCTAGCTTTCTTTTGACATCCATTTGCATGATAAATGCTTCTGTACCCCTCACTTTCAATCTGCACATGTCTTTAGGTCTAAAATGAGTCTCTTGTAGGCTGCATGTAGATGTCTTTTTTTTTAATCCATTCTGAATCAATGTCTTTTGATTGGAGCATTTAGTCCATTTACATTCAAAGTAATTATTGATAGATATGTATTTATTGTCATGTTATTGCTTGTTGTATAATTGCTTCTGGAGATTTCTTCTGATCCTTTCTTGTCTTTGTCATTTTGGGTCTTTCCTTTGCACTCAAAGTGTCCCCTTTAATATTTCTTGCAGGACTGGTTTAATGGTCACAAACTCCTTTCTTTAGTTTTCATTTGTCTGGGAAACTCTTATTCCGAATGATAGCCTTTCTGGATAGAGTATTCTTAGCTGAAGATTTTCCCTATTCAGCACATTAAATAGACCATGCCACTCTCTTCTGGCTTGTCAAGTTTCTGTTGAGAAATCTCCAGCTAGCCTTATGAATCTTCCCTTATAAGTTAAGGACTTTTTTGTCTTGCTGCTTTTAAGATTTTTTTCTTTATTACTATATTTTGAAAGTTAAATTGAAATATGTCTTGGTGAGTTGGCCTGCTTTTCTTGATTTTGATGGGAGTTCTCTGGGCCTCCTGGATCTGAATGTCTGTTTCCTGCCCCAGATTAGGGAAGTTTTCAGCTATTATTTCTTGAAATAAATTTTCTGTCTCCTTTTCTCTCTCTTCCGCTGGGACTTCTACAATATGAATGTTCTAATGTTTGATAAAGTCACTGATCTCTAAGTCTATTCTCATGTTCCACAATTCTCCTTTCTCTCCTTTGTTTCCCTTCATTATTTTCCATTAGTGTGTCTTTTAGTTCATTAATTCATTTCTCTGCTTCTTCCTGTCTGCTGTTCATTGCATCAAGCCAATTTCCCATATCATTTATTGCATTCTTCATGGCAGTGAAGTAGGAGGACCCTAGGCTCATCTTGTCCCACAAACACAACTAGTTAACTATCAAATCATCCTAAATACCCCCAGAAATTGACCTGAAGATTGACAGAACAAACCCTACAACTAAAGGGAGAGAAGAGGCCACATCAAAAAAGGTAGGAAGTACAGAGATGTGGTTTAGGAGAGAAAAGGATCATGAGTGCTGCAGAGGGGCGGGATTGATGGTTGTAGAGTGGAGAGAGAGAGAGAGAGAGAGAGAGAGAGAGAGAGAGAGAGAGAGAGAGTGAAGCACACAGGGAATGCAGAAGGAAAATGTTTCCCCAAACCCATTGGCTTAGAAAACAAGAGGGGCTGAATTTTCATGAGTTCTTGCTTAAAGCCTAGAGTGTTAAAGGTCAGCAGCCTTGGCTGAGATAGAGCCTGAAGGGCACTACCTTGCTCCTGGAGAGAAGGCAGGCAGACAACCAGGGGTGTAAAAACAGTGATCTAAAGAATGTACACAGTGGGGAGATTATTCGCTGTTCTGGGAGCACATCCCTGAGAGGCAGCATTCATGGAGATGCCTCTGTGGAAACAAAAAAGCTGGCTGATGCCATTTCCTTCCCCTGCCCTTCAGCATAAATGCAAAGCCGCAAGCATGAAGCAGCACAGGAGCACCAATACTGGCTGCTTAACTTGCTTACACCATGCCCCACACCCCTGGTCTCTGGCAAAACTGCCCTTCACAGTCAAGTTTGCTTCAGTCCCAGCACAATGGACCCCTCACCCAGAAGAATGGCACAAGCCCCTGCCCACACCACGTCTCCTGACCAGAAAGTTCTGAAGGCCTCAGTTCTGGTGGACGTGGTGTCAGGTCTCATTTCACAAGCAGACCAGAGCATAGCTAACTAAAACTAGCCACATTCAGGTCAGGGACCACACACTGTGCACAGCAGGCAAGGAGGACCTCTGCAGACCACTGGCCTGAATGATAGAGCAGCCAAAACACAACAGCAGAGTGCAGGTAACACACACCAGACACACTTCCTGAAGTGCCAGGCCCTGGGCACTACATGACCTCTTCTTCTTAAAACCATTAATTACAGAAACAGGAGACAAAACTATCTTTTCTAACACAGAGAAGAAGGCAGAGACTTAAATAACATGTAAAGACAGAGGAATTTATCCCAAATGAAAGAATAAGATAAGGCCATCGCCAGAGATCTAAATGAAACAGATATAAGTGACTTAATTTTAAAGCAACGATCATAAGGATACTCACTGGGCTTGAGAAAAGAGTAGAGGACATCAGTTAGACCCTTCCTAGACTTTTAAGTACTCCTCCATTAGGCCACCATGACATTTGCACAAGACTCCAACACAGAGTTTATGCTATTTTATCATATATACTTTTCTCTCCAGTACTAGACTGATTCATCCTAAGGAAAGGTATCTTGTCATCATCATCTATTGTTTATTTAACCTTCTATCTACAAGGAAAAGCATAATGCCTGGGACATATTAAGGATTCAATAAATGTCTACTGAATGATCAACTAACTGATTAAATGGTTGGATATTAGCAAGTAGGAGTAAGTTAATCATTCAGCCGTTCTGAATTATATTTAGTCTTTCTCTTGCCCATTTCAAGCTGACTGAAATAAATATCAGAAAAGAGACAGCTATAAAAATTCTGAAGAAAAAAAATCTTTCCTGAACATATCTGAGTAGTAATTATTCTTCTAAAATTTTTCTGTTAAGAATTGCTTTATAGGTAAATTAGGTATTTGGGGAAGTTTATGAGATAATCAGAACATTTTCTGCTTTTCATAGACCTGATTTACTTATATTTACTCATGAATATGAGTTAATAAGTAGAACAACAAATATCCTATGAGTAGAGTTCTTGGTTATAAGCAATAGAAACAAATTCTAATTAAAAATAAAAGCAACTGATGGGAAATTTATTAGAAGGATCACAATGGGAAGTGGGCAGGAGCCAATAGGCAACAGAAATAGGCAGCAGAAACCAAAGGAGCAATTGTGAGTGCTAGAATAAAACATTCTAGTGATTAATCCACTGTTAGTTCAACCACTCTTCCCATTCTGGCATTACTTGCTTATGTTTTAAAGTTCTTCAGGTGGTCAATCGACCTAGCTTAGGTTCATAAACCCATTACTTAGCAGGAAGAGGGAGGTCCTCAACACTTCTGCTTTCATAGGGGGCAATCATTAACCAGTATTACCTCCCATCAAGACCACAGATGAGAGAAGACAGGAAATTCCACAAAACAAAACAAAACAAAAAAAACAAAACGGCAGGGTGCCATTAAGAAAGAAAATTGATGTTAGCCAGCCAGAAAAGTTACAAATATTCCTTATAAAGCTATCTTTATAAAAATCTTTAAAAAACATGCAAAGCTATCTTTAAAAAACGGTAGAGATGTCAAAGATGAACCAGATATGAATCCTGCTGTTAAGAAACTTACAGTCTCTGAGGAACTAGTTGCTTTGGAATCATACCATATCACCATACCTTGGAAAAATTAGGACAATATATTAGGTTGAACTGTATGTAATTACTAATATAACATCATTTTTTACTTATAAAAATGGCAATTTCACATGGTTCAACTTAAAACTTAGGCTAAACAGAAATAAACCATTAAATTACCAAATCATGAGAGTTCATAGGCAACCTATATTCTGTTTTTATTCCTGTAACCATTCTTCCAAAATATATAACATATATGTGTTTGACAGCATTAACCTCTATTTACCCAAGCAGTCACCTTTATTTCTTTTACCTAAGTAAATATATTTCATATTATTCAAATGATTACATTTTAATGGGTGAAAATAGACATAGAGAATAGATAGTAGATTATATGACTAATAGGGATTAGCATTAGCCCAAGAGAAAAAACTTTTATGACCACTATATAATTGAATAGCTTTGAAGGCAATTATCATGCAAACTGATTGTGCTAGATGTTCAAGTTAGAGTAATATATTCAGAATAATAAGCAGGAAATATTTCTTTTCAAGAAAAGCACATAACTATAAATAGGAGAACAAATAGGAATCCGTATCAGAAAAGTATTGTGTTGTATCAGGGATTAGCAACCTTCTAAAATGTGCACCAAAATTTCAAGCTCTTACTCTTCAGGTTCTTCAGGATCATGGAGAAGATGGTTACCATGCCAACTTATAACAATGTTTCCATGCCAACTCAAATGATAACTAGTAAAAGTGTGTTATTTTTCCAATTCTCTCCTTAAGATAGATCCCTCAAGCAGTGAACAGTGAACCGTATCAAGTGTGACAAACTGGTACTTGAAGATGCCTACCCCTCTCCAACCTCAGTGGCTAAGATCTGATCAGTTTGACTCTGAATGAATTGGATGGATGTATTTGGTACTGTATAACTCTCATGTGACTTGTGTCAGATTCACTCAGCTGAAGAGTACCCTTGTGTTTTGGAAGAATGAATGCAACTTTTCATATACTTAATTTATTCTCAGAAATTTTAACATGGGGAGAAGGAAGAAAATTCCAAAAACTTTATATATTTTCATTTGGTTGTAAGTGATTTAAAGTACTGAATTTCTTCTTTTTCAGTATTTTAAGGATAAAATTTGGATTTGTGTCAGGAATCTCCAAAACCACACTTAGGCTCGATGATTCACTAGAAAGATTAACAGACTCAGAAAAGCTCTTAAACTTACATTAATGGGTCATGAGAGCAAAAAGATGCCAACTGAAATCAGCAAAGGGAAAGGGCTTATGGGGAAAACTCCAGGAGAAACCAGACAGAAGTGTCCAGGTATCCTCTCTCAGTGGAATCACATGGATACATTCAATTCTCCTAGCAATAGTGTGTGACAATATGTGCCCATCAGGGAAGCTCACCAGAGTCCTGGAGTCCAGGGTTTTTAGTGGGGGGGGGGGGGGGCGGCGGAGGGGGCAGTAACATCGGCATGAGGAACTTCCTTGTACAACTGACCTCAACTACTTACACTCTAGCCCCTCACAAAGCACAAACAAGTGTTTATCATAAATCATACTATTTACATAAATTAGATGATCAAACTTATCTCAAGGACTAGGGCCTCAGGCATAGAAAACCACCTATCAGGCAATATATTCCAAAGACTCAGAGCTCATCTCCCAAGAACTGATCAAGGATCAGTCCTAAAGGAAAACTTTTCTTTGAAATATGCGGAATTTGGCCTGCTAAGTTAACCCTTTCCTACATGGCAGATTGTTAATTGTTATATAAAATCTGTCTCCTTTATATATATGGTAATAATTTCACCCGGGCACATAGCAAAACAATTAGAAACTATATCCCCCATCCTCCCTTGCAGCTAATTGTGACCATGCAATCAAGTTCTCTCCCATAAATTATATGAAAATCTCACCCTACTGCTTAAAAGGAAATTGCTTTCCTGGGGCTTTCTTTGCTCATCCCTGCACAAATGATGATGAGTCAACAATCCAGCATCAACTTATGACCCAGAAATTCTGTATCACAAGAAATAATATATCACAAGAATTTCTCACACATGTCCATGAAGGGACATATACAGGGGAGCATGAGTGGCTCATTTGGTTGAGTGTCTGATTCTTGATTTCAGGTCAGATCATGATCTCATGGTTGTGAGATCAAGCCCCATGTCAGGTTCTGCACTCAACATGGAGCCTGCTTAAGATTCTCTCTCTCTCTCTCTCTCTCTCTCTCTCTCTCTCTCACGCTCTCTCATTCTCAAAAAAATTAATAGAATATAAATAAATAAATAATAAAGGGACATATACAAAGATGTTCATCTAGTGTTGTTTGAGGCAACAGAAAATTGGAGGCTATCCAGTTGTCTGTCACTGAAAGAACAAATAAGCAAAATGTGACAGACTTACACCAATTAGTGTGATGCTCAAAATATGTAATAAATTTCATAACACCAGCCCCAGTCTAAATGAAAACCAGCCTTGCCAATGGAGCAGGGTCCTAGAGATCTCCCACCTCTCCAGCCCCAGAAAAAGAGAGCTTGGTGTTAACCCTGTAGATGCTGGATTGTGAGCAGATCCAAAGATCTAGTGAAGAAGCCCTCAGGAAACCCTAAATAGACTATTTCCCAATCCACGTAAAGACATTTTTACATTTTAATAACTTTTATGACCACGACACACATACCAACTGAAAAATAGCCATGTATAAAGTACTAGGCATTGGTTAGAATAAGTGAACTACATGGTCACATTGCAGTATAGATAAAAAAATAAGAAATAAAATTAGAAATATAGCAGAAAACCATCTAAATTAAATATATTTGCACATAAGCAACAGTATACATTTTGTAAGAACAAATAAACAAAATATATAACTTGTTTGCACTTATTACATGAGCAGAGGGAAATGGCAAAATGAAATGGGGATGAAGCAGATTACTAAATAAGAGGGGGGCCTTGTGTAGATGAATGATGATATTCCATTTACAACTAAACTTTCTCTGAGTTCAATAAATGCAGTCAGCTTGTCTCCACAAATTTTCTTGTGTTAATGAACTTATGCAGAAGAAAATAACTGGATCAAAGGCAAACTTTTGCCCAGATAATTTGTTTCTACCAAAAAAAATGTTTTCAAAACTCAGTTCATAGGACAGAGACAACTTATCAAGGAATCTGAGGAAAAAATACAGAGAATATGGGATTTGGGATGAGTTTTAAATTCAACTGGAAAAGACTAAAAAGCACAGGATTTCTGCGAAAGAGAACATACCAAAAAAGCATAGAGCCTGAGGTGACTGAAGAGGGAATAAAATGAGAAAGCAAATAGGATGCACAAAAAAGAAAAGTGAGAAATACAACTGAAAACAGAGCATAAGTGGAAGAGTTATGGATTCTGGTAAAGAAATCAGAAGAAAATGAGAAATAATTGAATTTTGTTGTTGTTATGATCATAATTAGCATAACTATTATGTATTCAGGGCTGTGCTATAGGAGGATTAATCCTGCAGCTTTGTTTAGAACAGCTTACAGGAAGGGGGTCTAAAGTGAAGAAACCAATTGGAAGGTGTAGAGGTTCAGAGCCAGTCCACCCAAAATGTGCCACTTTTGCATGCAAATTATTTTGAGCTGAAAACAATAAAAAAACAAAGACTCAGGAAGAAACTTTGACTTTCCTCCAACTGCCTAGAAGAATTTAGATGGAGAACCTAAATCCAGGATTAGAACTATCACTGTAGATAACTACAGTATAATATTAACTAGGTAGTGAACAGAATGGAACTTAGCAAAGCCTATTTGTTAAAATTCCTCTCTATGCCCCATTGTTTATGTGACCCAGCAAATATTTGTTTACCAATTGTGAACTCTTTTTCATCTTCCTGTGAATTGTCTTCCTTCCCTTTGAAATCTCAGCCTATACCCTTTTCTTCTTAGATCCAGAGGACATATATATGCCATTTTGCTTGTCTTTGGAATCTTATGTTTATGGGGATTCCCATATATACAAACTTAAATTTTTCTCCTGTTAATCTGTCTCATGTCAATTTGATTCTCAGACTAACCAAAAGAAGCTCGAAGGGTAGAGTAAAAATTCCCCCCTGCCCAAGAAAGACAATTACAATAATTCAGATAAGAGATTATCAAAGTTTCATCCTGGGCAAGATCAGAAAGAAGGTAGATATGGGAAAAAAATTGATAGGTAAAAATCTATAGACTTTGTGACTGATCTGAAAGTAAAGGAGTTGAAATGACTCAGTTTTGATGTTTGAATGATAGAAAACTATTGTTTCTCCCATAAATAAGAGATTGGGAAGCAGCAATTATAACAGTAAGAAAAAAAGAGAAATAATATTAATTTTGGTGTTCAAAAATTCTTAAGGGAAAGAACTTTTAGACATGCAAAATGTGAGCATTTTTCTAGGCCAAGTAAGAAGGAATGGTTAAAGATGAAAATTCAAGATGGCAACATTTTAACATAAGGTCCAAAAGGAAAAGCAAAAGAAAATCATGACCTTGGTAAGCAGTAAGGAAATATCTTCCATCCTGGCTAGATGAATATATAAATACATTCATTATTTTGCTATGGAAATATCTCTGGTACCTTGAAAATCTTTTGTCTCTTTGAAACCTAGAAATAAGGTCGCAGCCTAAACCTGCCATTATTTTCTTTCTTTTTGTTTTAATTTATTTTGAGAGAGGGAGAGCACAACCACATGAGTGAGCACAAGTTGGGGAGGGGCAGAGGGAGAGGGAAAGAGAATCTTAAGCAGGCTCCACACCCAGCTCAGAGCTAGACTTGGGGCTCAGGGCTCGATTTCACAACTGTGAGATTATGACCTGAGCCGAAATCAAGAGCCATATGCTCAATCGACTGAGCCAACCTGGAGCCCCAAACCTGCCATTATTTTCAAATAGTGAATTGTTAGAATACTGGAGTGATTTCTTTTTTTTTTTCAATGTATGAAATTTATTGTCAGATTGGTTTCCATACAACACCCAGTGCTCATCCCAAAAGGTGCCCTCCTCAATACCCATCACCCATCCTCCCCTCCCTCCCACCCCCCATCAACCCTCAGTTTGTTCTCAGTTTTTAAGAGTCTCTTATGCTTTGGCTCTCTCCAACTCTAACCTCTTTTTTTCACTGGAGTGATTTCAGGGACGACTGAGGCAGGAGTACTACCCAGTCTTGATGATTCTATTATGCATTATGTGTGCACAAACCTAAAGGTGTCTACAGACACTCCTCCCCCATTGATGGCTATGCCCTTTGAGTTGGGATGGAGTCATGCACTCCTTCCAAGCAATAATCATTTCTAGCATAATTTGAATCTGAATAACAAAGCAAACTTTATCATCTTTTAACTGTTATTTACTCACTAAGAACCCTGAAATAGTTTTCCATAATTTCACTGATAAAAAACAATAGTACAATAATGGATATGCAGATGTTATAAGTGAGAAATGGAGTGAGATTTGTCATTCTAATCCAGAAGCATTCTTCACTTTTAAAACAAATAATTTATTTGACATAGCTAGAAGATACATTTCAGAGAGCATAACCAGTACCACATGAAGATTTGCAACTATGATTCTAAGACACGTTAAATCTTTTATTTCTCTCAGGTTCAAAAGTGATTTTATAACAGAAAACCATATTTCCCAAAGTGGTTAGAGATTTTAGAAGGTAATTTACTCAAAAGCTATTGTCAAAGGGAAGTTTTTGCAAACAAAGTCATAAATTGATTATTTTAAATCCCTCTCCATTCCCTCCTATTGGGCCTGCATACTGACATTTGAAATATCAATGCAATATATTTTTCATTTTGTTCAGTTTCACCTTGATGATGTACTCCTCGGAAGTAAGTGATGAATACTGTGTGGAGTGATTTGTTAAGGTTCCCATGATCCCCTAAAATCATTTGAAAATTCATTCTACTGAACAATTATTTCTTTCCTTCAAATTACCTGAAGGCCATAATTCTGAGCCAAATATGTATTGAGCACGTGTTATTTGCCAGACATTGTGCTATGCTAATTAAATACAGTCCTGTAGGTATGGAATTATAATGATCACATGATTTGGGGATGGGAGTTACTAACTCATTTTCATACCTCATAGATATTTCATCTTTATTCTACTCTGTAGGCTAAATCTCCATACCACTTTCCCCATAATTCAAATTCATCTTTCATACATCAGTGATATTTCCAGAACATAAATTTGATGATTTTTTTCATGGTTTAAAACTCATCAGTAACTCTTTTTGTCATACATATTAAAATCAAAACTCTTGATTTGCTTTCCAGGTTTATCTTTCATTTTTACCTCTTCCTCCCCCTTTTCCTCCTTCTCCTCCACCTTCTCGTCCTTCCACTCCTTCTTTTTACTTTTTTTTAAATTTTTTTAATGTTTCTTTATTATTGAGAGACAGAGAGACACGGAGTGTGAACAGGGGAGGGGTAGAGAGAGGGGGAGACACAGAATCTGAAGTATGCTCCAGGCTCCAAGCTGTCAACACAGAGCCCAACGCAGGGCTTGAACTCACAAATTGTGACATCATGACCTGAGCCAAGTCAGATGCTCAACCGACTGAGCCACCCAGGTGCCCCTCCTCTTTTACCTTTTAAAGTGAGTTCCTACATTTTACACTGTCCAGAACAGTCAATGCTCTTCCATGTCTCCATGCCTTTTCTAACAGTTTCCTCTATCTGAGATTTTTTCCTTAGCCCCATCTCTATCCCTGACTAGCACCACCTAATGATCCTCATCCTACCCTATCCCCTACCCTCAGCTGGTCTGGTTAAAGATATATATTCCTGCGAAGACTCATTTCAAGAATTTATCTCATGAAAACTATCTTCTCAGGAAACTCCAACTCCACTTCCAACCATTACCAGTTGTATTCTGATATAATCACCTTTTACTTTTGGCTTCTTTTTTTCTCTGATCAGATTTGCATTATTGGATCTCTGAAATTCAGTCATATTTGTTTTTTTTTTCTCTCTCTATTAGAATATAATCTCTTTAGAAAAGGGGATAATATCTTATGTAGAAAGTTTATTGTTGGTGTTCAATAAATGTTAATTAATTGAATGAATAAATACTCAATACTAGATCTATCTTATTTAGAATTGTCTACTATTCCTAGGGACTAAATTTTTAACTTTGAAAGTATAACAAATTTCCCTTGACTTTTTCCCCCACTTTAAGAGATCTAGAGTAGTGATGTATTTATTGCATAAAAAGATGCTATGGAAAGAGCAGTAAAATTCAGTGATTTGGAGTTGGAGTTCTGCAGTCTTATAAAACTAGATTTGAATCCCAGCTCAGTCATTTTCTGCCCATATAACATTGGGTATATTTTTAAACTCTTAAAGATTTTGTTTCCCCATCTCTTGAACAGGGATAATAAAAGCACCACTTTCACAAACTTGCTATGAAGGTTGAACATGGCAATACACCTAAAGGCTGGCCACAGAAACTTAAACAGAGAAAGCACTAGTCAGTTTTAGCTATAATTACATGTTACCACTACTACCAAAGTTACATAATGGAATCCAATTTTAACTTTCCAGTTCCAGTCTATTCTTCTGGTTGATTAATGCATTATGAGCATGCGGCCTCCTCCCTTTTCTTCAATTAGTCATTTAACATAGGAGCTCTCAGTGCCCAGAATAGTTTCATGAGAGGCTATTTGATAGGAGTACAGCCACAAACATTGTGCTGTGATCAAGGTACAAAGCCATTTAAGCAATCTTGCTAAAAATATTAGGAAACCTGGAAACTTAGTCATCACACTGATAAAGTGTACTCCATGACATTTCTCTGGAATATAGGATGAATAACTGGATGGATGCATAGCCCTGCTTTACTTTTTCTAACTTTCTACTTGTGGTGCTCTGAAGGCTTTAGAATTTTAATTAAAATAATGATTCCATGTTTTTTAAAAGGATGTTATTTTTACAAGTTATATTTTATAACTTATTTCCATTTCCTCTACTTCCCTTCTTCTGCATTATCTCAAGTCCAGTTGTACACCTGACCATAACTGACCTACTCCAAAAAATTCCCCATGCAAAAAATATATACCCCTAATAATTAAGGAGAAAAGTGGATTCACTTTTTGTTTTATTTCACCTGCTTAAAAATACCTTTACATTAGAGATGATAATAGAGTTGATGATAATGATTTTTTAATCAAAAGATGTTCAATTTCAAAATAGATTCTCCATGAAAATTTGAAAAAAAAGTCAAAGGGTGATTAGAGCTTCTTTTTTTTTTTTTTAAGTTTTGTTTACTTGAGAGAGACAGAGAGAGCTGGGTAGGGGCAGGCTCCACACTGCCAGTGCAGAGCCTGACATGAGACTAGAACTCACGAACCACGAGACCATGACCTGAGCCAAAATCTAGAGTTGGATGCTCAACTGACTGAGCCACCCCAGAGTGATTAGAGTTTCTTATTGCGTTTCTATCACAGACTATTTCTGTCTTCATGTACCTAGATGCGATGGTCTTTAATAATGGCTCATGCTTACAGAAAAGTAATGAAAGTAATAAATAAAAGTAGTCAAAGTAATGAATATAAGGGTAAAAATCTTATATGTGCTAACTGAATGTCTAAATTGTGACTTAGTGAGGCTCAAAATTTCCCCCAAATTTGATGTTTAGTAGTGCTACAAAGAAAAATATAGTCTAAAGCTGACAAGTGTATTGTCAATACATTTTTTTTTACTTATAATTCAATATACAACTGGGATGCTTTAAGAGATTAATCATTGCTATTTAATTTTATATAATTTCTTTCTTTACGACTATGTTCAATTATTTTGTGGCAGCAATAAATATACATTGGTTCAAAAGATAATTAAAAAGTTGCCAAAATTAGATGCTTTTAATATGAACAATTGTATTTTCTCTTCCTCTTCCTGAATACTAAGCTATATAACTTGAAAATATTATTATAGGATTTAAAGAATTCTCCCAACTTCAGTGAATGTAGAGAGCAGCACGGGGCCTTGTCATAATAGATGTTCAATAAGGGTGTATTAAATTGAATCTAAGTTTTCTTTTTTTTTTTTTTTTAAATTTTTTTTTAACGTTTATTTATTTTTGAGACAGAGAGAGACAGAGCATGAACGGGGGAGGGTCAGAGAGAGAGGGAGACACAGAATCTGAAACAGGCTCCAGGCTCTGAGCCATCAGCACAGAGCCTGATGCGGGGCTTGAACTCACGAACTGCAAGATCATGACCTGAGCCAAAGTCGGATGCTCAACCGACTGAGCCACCCAGGTGCCCCAGAATCTAAGTTTTCAAATATTTAGTTTTGAGTAAAAATAACTAAATCATATGTGAATTAACTCTATGCTGAATTCTGAAAACACAACTTCAGATGAGTTATTTGGCTTGAAAATTCTCTACTATAAGTATAGTTACCTCATCTGCAGGCAAAACCAACAGATAAACAGTAGTCACCCCTTATTTATGGGAGATATGGTTCAAGGCACCTAGTAGGTGTTGCGAGGTAAATAACGTGTGCATTGTGACATAGCACGAGGCTACTACTGACCTTCTGGCCATATGTCTATAATTGACTGCTGGTAACTGAGTCTATGGAAAAAGAAACCACAGATAAAGGGAGACTGCTGTATTCAAGTTCCATTTTGTCTCCTGATAAAAAGGCATGAGAAGACTTTCTGATGTCAGTAGTACTAGAAAACTCTACTTTTCTCAGGTACTATGTATTTAACAGATATATCTCTGTTCTCAAGAAACAACATAAAACTTTGTAACAAATCAGAAAAGAATGGATGGAGGCTGAAATGGACCCGCCAACTTATTTTAAGTCCAATTATCTGCATTCCCAGGATCCCTTACACCAAAGGCATAACCATGTGGCCTAAATTTTGCCAATCAAATGTACCATATGGAGTTGGTTTTGTAATTTAGCGATGTAAAACAGAGGCTTCACTCTGAGGAATTGATCTTCTGGCAAGTGGCAAAAGTATTTGGTAAGTCTTTTAAACCTGTGTAATGTTCACTAGCTGATTGTCTCTAGTGGCAGATTGTATCATAGCATCAGTAATAGAGCTAGTGTCCAGTCCTAATAATCACCTGCAGTGAGCAGCAGTACCAACAGTGCCTTCGTTACAGAAGCTTTCAGGTATGGTTGTGCAATTGTGATGCCAGAACATCTTGGCTTCTCTGTGACCTTCTCAGAGGTTCTTAAACTACATAAACTCCATTAAAAAGTTCCTTTCCAATTTAAACTAGCCAGAATGGATTCCGTATCTTGTAATCCTCAGCAAAAATGTCAGATTGTAGATATTAAAAAGTTGTGGTTGTTGTTTTTGCTCTGATACTCACTAGCTGTGTACTGAAGGAAGTCAGTTATCCTCTTTGGGTAATGTTTTCTTCAGCAATAAATTAGTACTTGTAAACAAATTCTAGATGTTTCAAAGACTTAAACATAAAAAAAAAAGCTTAGGTCACAAATGATCTACAAAGAAAATATGAGTGTGTATTTACAATTTTAATAAGAAGAATTTTCTAAGGCTAAGCTATAAGCCATACATTATAATGTATAAATCATTTAAATTACAGAAAAATCTTTAAAAATCATGGGAAGTAAATACCTGAAGCAAATGACAAAATGGATGAAAGCATGCAATATATATGACAGAAAAAACACTAATTTTTAATATTCAAAAGCTCATATTAATAATAATAAAAAATAACATAAACAGATAATAGGCCTCTTGTACTCCCAAGTAAAATGAAATTTTATTTAAAAAATTTTTTTAATAGTTATTTATTTTTGAGAGACAGAGAGAGACAGAGCATGAGCAGGGGAGGGGCAGAGAGAGAGGGAGACACAGAATCCAAAGCAGCCTCCAGGCTCTGAGCTATCAGCACAGAATCTGATACAGGGCTCAAACTCACAAACCGTAAGCTCATGACTTGAGCTGAAGTTGGACGCTTAACCGACTGAGCCACCCAGGCGCCCCTAAAATGAAAATTTAAAAAGCCAATAAGCTCAAGGGAAAATGCTCAGTCTCATTTATGTATAAAGAAAGGAAAATCAAAATAACAATGAGATACTATTTTTCATCTGTCAGATTAGTAAATATGTTAAAAAGTTGTATGATACCAAGTACAGATGAAGATGTGGGAAACAAGGCACTTTTATTCACTTTTGATAAGAAGGTAAATTAGTATGGCCTTTGGAGAGGAAATTTGGCAATATCTATCACAAACAAAGCATATGTGCTTTGACTCACCAATTCCATTTCAAAGATTTTACCCAAAGGATAATCTTGCAAACTTTCATGAAAATATCTAAAAGGCTATTCATCACAACATTGCTTTTCATCAGCCAAAAAACCCACAAACAAACAAACAAACAAACAAACCCAGATTTCTGAAAGTATGAAAGTAGTCCTTGTATATACATATATATGATATGATATATATGTGTGTATATATATATATATATATATATATATATATAGGATAGAGAATCATGTTTTTTTTTTCAACGTTTTTTATTTCATTTTTGGGACAGAGAGAGACAGAGCATGAACGGGGGAGGGGCAGAGAGAGAGGGAGACACAGAACCAGAAACAGGCTCCAGGCTCCGAGCCATCAGCCCAGAGCCTGACGCGGGGCTCGAACCCACGGACCGCGAGATCGTGACCTGGCTGAAGTCGGACGCTTAACCGACTGCGCCACCCAGGCGCCCCACATGTTTTTTTTTTTAAGTTTATTTATTTGAGAGAGAGAGAGCATGCACATGCATGCATGTGTGCACATGGGTGGGGGAGGCGCAGAGATGGGGAGAGAGAATCCCAAGCAGGCTTCCTGCTGTCAGCCCAGAGCCTGATTGGGGGGGGGGGGGGGGAGGGGGGGGGTTGGAACTCACAAACTGTGAGATCATGAACTGAACTAAAACCAGGATTCAGATGCTTAACCAACTTGGCCACTCAGGGGCCCCAAAAGTAGGGTTTTTTTAATGTTTTTATTTATTTTTGAGACAGAGAGAGACAGAGGATGAGCAGGGGAGGGACAGAAAGAGAGGGGGAGACACAGAATCTGAAGCAGGCTCCAGGCTCTGAGCTGTCAGCACAGAGCCTGATGCCGGGATTGGACCATAAACTGTGAGATCATGACCTGAGCCGAAGCTGGATGCTTAACTGACTGAACCACCCAGGCGCCCCCCAAAAGTAGTTTTTAAAACAACGGTAGATCCATGGATAGAATGCTCTGAAATCATTAGAATGAATTTGATCTAGAATTAACATGAGAGAGATTTCCAAGATTAAATATTAAAAGAAAATAAGCATAGTGTACCTACAGCATTGTCTCTTTGGTAAGATTTTTAAAGCATGTTCACTAGTTGGTTGCCTCTGGTGAACAGACTATACTTAAAATTTTCAATACTTTCTATAGCTGTTCTTCTAACACGTGACTTTGCCACACCCCCTACCAAGAGGTGGAGTCTAATCACCACACCCCCTTCCTTGAATTTGTACTCCTTAAATGATTTGCTGTTGGCCAATAGAGTGCAGTGGAACTGTGACTTCTGAGGCTCTGTCAGGAAGGACCAGGATGCTTCTACCTGATCTCTTGGAATGCTTGTTCTCCTAGTTCTTCGTCTGTCACATTAAGAAAATGTGCCACCCAAGAACATAGCCAAAGCTAGGAAGGTGGCTTTTCAGACAGCTCTGGAGGAGCACACAAACACAGGATTTTAAGCAGCAAACCTAAAGTTTATTTTTGCTCTGAAGGACATCACTGTTAGAAAACTCATCAAACCTGGAACCAGAAGGAGAACTAACAGTTCAGCAAAGAAGTGCACACCAAAAGAGCCGATGGAATTCTCCAGAAACCAGCAGTTGTCAATGCTGAGGAGGGATCCAGGGGATGTAAGACTGGCCTCTGAAGACAAGGGTTCCAGTGGCCCCCCTGGGCTCCCTGGCTGGCCTGGATTCCTCAATAAGCTCTTCCCGACTCTAGGGAGTCTTCAAAACAAAGTGGCATCTCCAGGAGAATGCCTAGCAGCCCTTAGCATGGCTTACAGGAAAATGTTCGCTCATATTCCTGAAAGAAAAGCATTACATCCACCTCCTTAATCCTGTTAGACCTTCCTGGGATGGCGCCCCAAGAAAGAATGGAGGAAGGACCCTGACAGAGATGTCCCTGGAAGCTCACACCAGGTCCCTGTTCGTAGGCCCCGGCCACTTAGTGCCCTCCCTGAGCTAGTGCAGACAGGCAGCGAGGACTCCTCTGGTCCTGAAACACCGCCCCCGCCGGCCCTTTGAAGGCTGGAAGGGCCTCGTCCTCAGAAGAAAGAAGCCAATAGCCAAATGGATACCTCTTCAAGGAGTGGGTCCATAAGGCTAGGATTCGACTTCTCTGGCCCTGCCGCCAGCAAAGAGTCACCCCCACCAAGAAAACGGGGAAAAAGACCCTCCCTCAAGGAGACGCGAGGCTAGAGACAGGAAAGGAACCCCGAGGAGACGGGCGAGGGTCCCATTTCCACTCCCTGGAGGTCTTAAAAGCTGGATTGGGACAAGTTCGATGGCCCACACTTTAACGGGTCGGAAGGTGGCGGTGAACCCAGGTCCCAAGGACGCCCCCAGAGTCAGCCTCGGGGCCTGTGTCAGAGCAAATGAGTGTTGTGCCTGCGGCGGAGGAAGACTCACCTCCCAGCAGCAGGTGGTTTCAGCCTCAGCGGGTGACCCTTCCTGATGCAGACCGCTGCGGGAGCTAGCGCAGCGGCGGGCATCCTGGGTCCCGCGAGTCTTCCCTGCGGGGGCTCCCCCAAGCGGTCCGGCGGAGAGCCGCAAGCTCGCCGGTGCCCCGCCTCCTCAGAGGGGATCAGCGCTTGCGTGAATGCGGTGAGGTTCTAGGCACCGGGCTGAGGCGGATAATCTGGAGCGCTTTTTGGGACTTACTTGTTGAAGCAGTTGGCCTTGAAGAAACAGTTTTTATACTTCAAGTTCGACCCACCCCTGAAGCACAACCTTCAGAGACAGAGTCGGTGGTGCCTGAGACGAGCAGAGCGCACTACCCACGCAGTCGCACCTTCCTCAGCAACTCCGGCCTGAGGCAAAGCTGGTGGAATTTGATTTCTTCACTAGACACGTTCCTGTGTGCCCTCCACCCTGTGTGTCCTCAGGCTTGGAATCAGGCCTCGGGGGTTGCTGCTGCCCATGGCGCCCATCATGGATGTGCGAAAGTACACCCAGAAGGGCTTGGACACGGTGGGGGAAGCAACACAGAAGGATTGCTTGTTCCTGAAAACCAGGTGTGAAGAGCTCCATGAGAAGAACCTGGAGAGGGGGGAAGAACACAGACCTGTCTGAGGGGATTGTGTACCAGGCCATGGAAGAGGGTCAAAACAGAAGGAACTGCCAAAGCCGAAATCCAGGTTTTTGTTGTTGTTGTTGTTGTTTGGTTTTTGTTACCATTCAACTCTTTTACTTGGTGCTTTTCATGAAAGATAGATTTAAATCATTTAATTTTGGTAAAGTAAATAAGTGTGTGTGTTTCAGTATGGTGTCTGTACAATTCTGAATGGAAGGACAGGAGGGCTGTTACAGGAGCTGCCACTATGGTCTTGTAAGGATCTCAGGGAAGGCAAAAACCTTCCCCTTGGTTCCAGGAAATAAGTTTAAGTCTCTGAGTAATGCAGAGGTCATTCCTGTCCCCAGAATCAAACCTGTACTGCCTCTTTACTGAGGAAAATATTCCTTTAACTTGAGCATTCCGAAGCATGTCCAAAACCCCAGGAAACTTAAGGTAAACTTATTTGTAAGCAGTATGTTAGTTACTTTATTTTTCACCAATCAGTAAAAAAAATTTGTTTTAGTTCTTTATTTGTAATTCTTTTTTTTTTCCATTCGCAGCTGCCTTTACTTTTTTTTATTGAGGTATAACTGACATGACATATTAGTTTCAGATGTGCAACATGACTCAATATTTGCATATATTACAAAATGATCACCACAATAAGTCCAGTTAACATCCATCACCATATTCAGTTAAAATTTTTTTTTCTTGGGATGAGAACTTTCAAGATCCACTTTCCTAGATACTTTGAAATATGCAATGCAGTTCTATAAACTATAGTCACCATATTATACATTACACCCTTTGACTTATTTTGTAAGTAGAAATTTGTACCTTTGGACCACCTTCACCCATTTCAGCCACCCACATGCCCCTGCCTCAGGCAATCACAATCTTTTCTTTATGTCCAAGACCTTGGGTTTTTTTATTTTTAGATTCCATATAAAGTGAGATCATATGGTATTTATCTTTTTCTGTCTGAGTTATTTCATTTAGTACCTTCAAGTCCATTCATGTTGCAGATGGCAATATTTCTTTTCTATGGCTGAATAATATTCCATTACATATATATACTTATGTATATATATATATGTATATATATATATATATACACACACACGCACATACACACACACTTTTTCTTTATCTTATATTTATTTTTATATATATTTATTTATATATATATTTATTTATTTATTTATATATACACACACACATTTTCTTTATTCATCCATGATGGACATTTTAAGTTGTTTTCATGCCATGGCTATTGTAAATAATGCTAGAGTGAACATAGGAGTACATATATCTTTCAGTGGAATTGCTGGATCATATTTTTAACTTTTTGAGGAAATCCCATACTGTGTTTAATAGTTACTGCTCCAATTAACATTCCCAGCTACAGTTTAAAAGGGCTCCCTTTTCTCCACATCCTGATCAAAATTTGTTATTTCTTATCTTTTTGATAATATACATTCTAACAGGTGTGAAGTGATATCTCTATTATACTTTTGATATGCAAATTCCCTGGTGATTAGTGATGTTGAGCATCTTTTCATGTACCAGTAGGCCATTTGTTTATCCTCTTTAGAAAAATGTCTATTCACCTGCAAATAAAAAGAACAAACTGATGGTTACATGAGGAGAGGGGGTCAAAGAATGGACAAAATGGACTGAGGGGTGTAGGAAGTCTGACCGAGATTGGACCCTTAACGGACTGAGCCACAGGTGCCCCGTTTTGAGTTAATTTTTGTGTACGGTATAAAATAGTGGTCTAGTTTCATTCTTTTGCATGTGACCAGCTTTCTCAATACCATTTATTAAAAAGATTGTTCTTTCCCCATTGTATATTCTTGCTTCCTTTGTCACAAACTAGTTGACCATACATCTATAGGTTTGTTCCTGGGCTGTCTATTCTGTTCTACTTATCTATGTTTCTATTTTAAGCTGATAATATAATGTTTTGATTACTATAGCTTTGTAATATAATTTGAAATCAGGGAGTGTGATATCTCTAGTTGTGTTCTTCTTTCTCAAAATTTGTTTGGCTGTTTGGGATCTTTTGTGGTTCCATATAAATTTTAGGATTATTTGTTCAATTTCTGTGAAAAAATGCCATTGGAATTTTGATAGTAATTGCATTGAATATGTAGATTGCTTTGGGTCATATGGGCATTTTAACAATATTTATTCTTCCAAACCATGAGCACAGAATGTCTTTCCATTTATTTGTGTCTTCAGTTTCTTTCATCAGTGTCATAGTTTTCAGTTTACTGGTCTTCCACCACCTTGGTTAAGTTTATTTGTAAGTATTTTATTTGTTTTGATATAATTGTAAATGGAATTGTTTTCTTAATTTCTTTTTCTGATAGTTCATTTTTAGTCACTGGAAATACTACAAATTTTTGTATGTTGATTTTGAATCCTGCAACTTTAATGAATGCATTTATTCTAACAATTTTTTTTTAGTGATGTATTCATGGTTTTCTGTATATAATATGTCACCTGAAAATAGTGACAGTATTTCTTATTCCTTTACATCTTGTATGCCTTTCATTTCTTTTTCTGACATAATTGCTCTGACTAGTAATATAAGTTTTTATATTCAAATAGTATTATGCTCAAGAGTGGGCATCTATTGTCTTATTCCTTATCTTAGAGAAAAGGCTTTTAGCTTTTCATAGTTGAATAGAATGTTAGCTGCAGGCTTGTTATATATTGCCCTTATTATACTGTGGTGTTTTTTCTGTCCTCACTTTGTTGAGAATTTTTATGATAAATTGATGTTGAATTTTGTCCAATGCTTTTTCTGAATCCGTTGAGATGATCATATAATTCTTATCCTTCATTTTGTTAATGTGTCATAGCACATTAATTGATTTGCAAATGTTAATTTCCCTCACATACTTGGAATAAATCCCACTTGATCATGCTGTATGATTCTTTTAATGTATTGTAGAATCTCATTTGCTAGTATGTAGTTGAGAATTTTTACAGCTATGTTCATCAGGGATATTGGCATGTAATTTTCTTTCCTTGTGGTGTCTTTGGTTTTGGTGTGAGGGTAATGCTGGCCTCATAAAACAAGTTTGGAAATTTTCCATTCTCTTCTGTTTTTTGCAAAAGTTTGAGAAGGATTGGTATTAATTCCCCATTGAATGTTTGGTAGAATTTATTAGTGAAACCATCTGATTGTGAACTTTTGTTTATTGGGATGTTTTTAATTACTGATTCAATCTCCTTCCTAGTAATCAGTCTGTTCATATTTTCTATTTTTTCATGATTCAATCTTGGAAGGTTGTATGTTTCTAGGAATTTATCAATTTCTTCTAGGTTTTCCAATTTATTGCAAGATAATTATTCATAGTATTATCTTAATGATTTTTTGTATTTCTTTTTGTTTGTTTTTGCAGTTCTATTGAGATTTAATTGACATACATCACTGTACAGTTTTTTATTCGATTTGTTTTTTTCATCATAGTAAGTGTATTCTTTAATTCCCAATACATACTCCCAATAACCTGATTCTTTGTATTTATAATACCAATTCTAACATTTCTTCTTTCATTTTTGATTTCATTTATTTGGTCCCTCTCTCTTTTTTTCTTGGGTAGTCTAACTAAAAGTTTATTTACATATTTTGTTTCTCTTTTCAAGAGGTAGGTCTTGGTTTCACTCATCTTTTCTGTTGTCTCTTTAGTCTCTATTTAACTTATTTCCATTATGATATTTGTTATTTTGTTCTACTAACTTTGGCTTTGTTGCTTCATTTTTTATAGTTCCTTGAAGTGTGAAGTTATGTTGTTTATTTGAAATGTTTCTTGTTTATTTGTCATGATGAACTTTCCTCTAAGAACTACTTTTGCTGAATCCCATAAGGTTTGGCATTTGTATTTTAATTTTCATCTGTCTCAAAGTACCTTTTATTTCTCTTTTGATTTTATTTTTGACTTTTTGGTTTTTTAGTAGCATATTGGTTAATCTCAACATATTTGTTAATTTTCCAGTTCTTTCTATGTAATTGATTTCTAGTTTCAAACCATTGTGGTTGGAAAAGATGCTTGATAGGATTTTAAACTTCATAAAATTTTTAAGACTTATTTACTTTCCTAAAATATGATCTGTCCTGGAGAATGTTCCAAGTACACTTGATGATTGTTTCCTTTGCAGTGCAGAAGCTTTTTATCTTAATTAGATCTCAGTAGTTCATTTTTGCTTTTAATTCCCTTGCCTTTGGAGATGTGTCGAGCAAGAAATTTCTGTGGCTGAGGCCAAAGATGTTGTTGCTGGCTTTCTCCTCTAGGGTTTTGATGGTTTCCTGTCTCACATTCTGGTCTTTGATCCATTTTGAGTTTATTTTTGTATGTGGTATAAGAAAGTGGTCTAGTTTCATTTTTCTGCATGTTGCTGTCCAGTTCTCCCAGCACCATTTGTTAAACAGACTGTCTTTTTTCCATTGGATACTCTTTCCTGCTTTGTCAAAGTTAGTTGGCCATACATTTGTGGGTCCAGTTCTGGGTTCTCTCTTCTATTCCATTGGTCTGTGTGTCTGTTTTTGTGCCAATACCATACTGTCTTGATGATTACAGCTTTGTAGTAGAGGCTAAAGTCTGGGATTGTGATGCCTTCCGCTTTGGTTTTCTTCTTCAATATTACTTTGGCTATTTAGGGTCTTTTGTGGTTCCATATAAATTTTAGGATTGTTTGTTCTAGCTTTGAGAAGAATGCCAGTGCAATTTTGATTAGGATTGCATTGAATGTGTAGATTTCTTTGGGTAGTATTGATATTTTAACAATATGTATTCTACCAATCCATGAGCATGGAATGTTTTTTTCTATTTCTTTGTGTCTTCTTCAATTTCCTTCATAAGATTTATAGTTTTCAACATACAGATCTTTTACATCTTTGGCTATTTAGGGTCTTTTGTGGTTCCATATAAATTTTAGGATTGTTTGTTCTAGCTTTGAGAAGAATGCCAGTGCAATTTTGATTAGGATTGCATTGAATGTGTAGATTTCTTTGGGTAGTACTGATATTTTAACAATATGTATTCTACCAATCCATGAGCATGGAATGTTTTTTTCTATTTCTTTGTGTCTTCTTCAATTTCCTTCATAAGATTTATAGTTTTCAACATACAGATCTTTTACATCTTTGGTTAGGTTTATTCCTAGGTATTTTATGGTTCTTGGTGCAATTGTAAATGGAATCAGTTTCATTTCTCTTTCTGTTGCTTCATTATTGGTGTATAAAAATGCAGCTGAATTCTGTACATTGATTTTGTACCCCGTGACTTTGCTGAATTCATGTTTCAGTTCTAGCAGACTTCTGGTGGAGTCTGTCGGGTTTTCCATGTAAAGTATCATTTCAGCTGTGAAAAGTGAAAGTTTTACTTCTTTGCCAATTTGGATGCCTTTTATTTTGTTTTGTCATCTGATTGCTGATGCTAGGATTTCCAACACCATGTTAAACAATGGTGGTGAGAGTGGATGTCCCTGTTGTGTTCCTGATCTCAGGGGGAAAGCTCTCAGTTTTTCCCCATTCAGGATATTAGCTGTGGGCTTTTCATAAATGGTTTTTATGATGTTTAAGTATGTTCCTTCTATCCCGACTTCCTTGAGAGTTTTTATTAAGAAACAATGCTATATTTTCTCAAATGCTTTTTCTGCATCTATTGACAGGATCTTATGGTTATTATCCTTTCTTTTTTTAAACATTTTTTTAATGTTTATTTATTTTTGATAGAGAGACAGAATGCAAGTGGGGGAGGGGCAGAGAGAGAGGGAGACACAGAATCTGAAGCAGCTCTGGGCTCTGAGCTGTCAGCACAGAGCCTGACACAGGGCTTGAACTCCTGACCCATGAGATCATGACCTGAGCTGAAGTTGGATGCCTAACCAACTGAGCCACCCAGGTGCCCCTATACTTTCTTTTTTTAATGTGATGTATCATGTTGATTGATTTGTGAATATTGAACCAGGATGAATCCCACTTGATCATGATGAATAATTCTTTTTATAGGTTGTTGAACTCAATTTGCTAGTATCTTGTTAAGAATTTTTGTATCCATGTTCATCAGGGATACTGGCCTATAGTTCTCCTTTTTTGTTGGCTCTCTGTCTGGTTTGGGAATCAAAGAAATTCTGGCCTCATAGAATGAGTCTGGAAGTTTTCCTTCCATTTCTATTTTTTGGAACAGCTTGAGAAGGATAGGTATTAACTCCGCTTTAAATATCTGGTAGAATTCCCCAGGGAAGCCATGTGGTCCAGGACTCTTATTTGTTGGGAGATTTTTGATAACTGATTAAATTTCTTCACTAGTTAGGTTCTTTTCAAATTTTCTATTTCTTCCTGTTGAGTTTTGGTAGTGTGTGGGTGTTAGGAATTTGTCCATTTCTTCCAGGTTGTCCAGTTTGTTGGCATAGAATTTTTCATAGTATTCCCTGATAATTTCTTGTATTTATGAGGGATTGGTTGTAGTAAACCCATTTTCATTCGTGATTTTATCTATTTGAGTCCTCTCTCTTTTCTTTTTGAGAAGCCTGGCTAAAGGTTCATCAATTTTGGTTTGTTGGTTTTTTTTTTTTGGTTTTTTTTTTCAAAAAACCAACTCTTAGTTTCATTAATCTGTTCTACAGGTTTTTTTTTAGATTCTATATTATTTATTTCTGCTCTGATCTTTATTATTTCTCTTCTTCTGCTGGGTTTGGTGGTTCTTTGCTGTTCTGCTTCCAGTTCCTTTAGGTGTGCTGTTAGATTTTGTATTGGAGATTTTTCTTGTTTTTTGACATAGGCCTGGATTGCAATGTATTTTCCTCTTAGGACTGCCTTTGCTGCACCCCAAAGGGTTTGGATTGTTGTGTTTTCATTTTCATTTGTTTCAATGTATTTTTTAATTCCTTCTTTAATTGCCCAGTTTACCCATTCGTTCTTTAGTAGGATGTTCTTTAACCTCCATGCATTTGGAGGTTTCCCAAACTTTTTCCTGTGGTTGATTTCAAGTTTCATAGCATTATGATGTGAAAGGGTGTATGGTATCGTCTCAATTTTTTTATATTTACTGAGGGCTGTTTTGTGACCCAGTATGTGATCTATCTTGGAGAATGTTCCGTGTCCACTTGAGAAGAAAGTATATTCTTCTGCTTTAGGATGAAAACTTATAAATTTATCTGTCAAGTTCATCTGGTTCAGTGTATCATTCAGGGCCATTGTTCCTTTATTGATTTTCTGTCTGGATGATCTATCCATTGTTGTAAGTGGAGTATTAAAGTCCCTGCAATTGCCACATTCTTATCAATAAGATTACTTATGTTTGTGATTAATTTTCTTATATATTTGGGTGCTCCAAATTTGGTGTGTAGACATTTATAATTGTTAGCTCTTCCTGATGGATAGACCTTGTAATTATTATATAATTCCCTTCTTCATCTCTTGTTATAGCCTTTAATTTAAAGTCTAGTTTGTCTGATACAAATATGGCTACTCCAGCTTTCTTTTGACTTCAAGTAGCATGATAGATAGTTCTCCATCCCCTCACTTTCAATATGAAGTGTCCTCAGGTCTAAAATGGGTCTTTTGTAGACAGCAAATAGATGAGTCTTGTTTTTTATCCATTCTGATACCCTATGTCTTTTGATTGGAGCGTTTAGTCCATTTACATTTAGTGTTATTATTGAAAGATATGGGTTTAGAGTCATTGTGATGTCTGTAGTTTTCATGCATGTAGTGATGTATCTGGTACTTTGTGGTCTTTGCAATATTTCACTCACAAAGTCCCCCTTAGGGTCTCTTGTAGGGCTGGTTTAGTGGTGATGAGTTCCTTCGGTTTTTGTTTGTTTGAGAAAACCTTTATCTTTCCTTCTATTCTGATTGACAGGCTTGCTGGATACAGGATTCTTGGCTGCATATTTTTCCTGTTCATCACATTGAAGATTTCCTGCCATTCCTTTCTGGCCTGCCAAGTTTCAGTAGAGAGATCTACTACCCTTATGTGTTTACCTTTGTATGTTAAGGCCCGTTTATCCCTAGCTGCCTTCAGAATTCTCTCTCTCCCCTTGTATTTTGCCAGTTTCACTATGATATATCATGAAGAAAATCGATTCAAGTTGTGTCTGAAGGGATTTCTCTGTGCCTCTTGGATTTCAATGTCTGTTTCCTTCCCCAGATCGGAGAAGTTCTTGGCTATGATTTGCTCAAGTACACCTTCAGCCACTTTCTCTCTCTCTCTTCTTCATCTGGAATTCCTGTGATACAGATATTGTTCTATTTGATTGAATCACTTAGTTCTCTAATTCTCCCCTTGTGATCCAGGATTTTTTTTCTCTTTTTCTCAGCTTCATCTTTTTCCATAATTTTATCTTCTAATTCACCTGTTCTCCCCTCTGCCTCTTCAGTCCACACTGTGGCTGCCTTCATTGTATTTTGCACCTCACTTAGAGCATTTTTAAATTTATAATGACTATGTTTTAGTTCCTTGATCTCTGCTGTCTTCTATGCTTTTTTTCAAGCCCAGAGATTAATCTTATGAATATTATTCTAAATTCTTGTTAATTTATATTGCTTATATAGGTTTTGATCAATTCTTTATCTTTCATTTCTTCCTGGAATTTCTTTTGAGGAGAATTCTTCTGTTTCATCATTTTGGCTAGTTTTCTGTCCCTTGTGTGTTTTAAAAGCTTGTTACATGCTTGACAACTGCGAGCACTGCTATATTAAAAGGGGGTCATGCCCTGTCCAGGGCCTGGCCCTTCAGGAAGTGTTTTTTGGAGAGTGCTACTTGTTCTCTCTTGTTGGGACTTTGGTTATTTTATTTCCCTACTCATAGTGATGTTTTAGACCCTCCACCAGGTGTGTTTTGATTTGTTCCTTGGAGTAGCCCTGGAAAGGAAAGCAAACAGACAAACAGAAAACAAAAACATGCAAACAAACAAATAAAAAAAGAAAAGAAAAGAAAAAAACAAACCAAAAGCAAAAAGCCAGAAACACCAGCTACAAGTAAAGAACAGGATGGAGGTGGTGCTGATGGAGAGCACATACAACGAGAAAAATGACAGGGGCAGGGAAAAAGAAAAAATAAACATGGACCAGGCAGGGAGACTAAACAGCTTAATCTGGAGAGAGAGAAAGGAAAATAAAGAAGGAGGCGGGGGGAAAGAAAAGAAGATAAAGTTGCCCAGACAGAGAAATTATATAGTTTAATTATTACAGAGAGAGAGAAAGGTAAGAAGGAGGTATAGAACATGTATCAAGAGAATGTATTAAATATTTCTGCTTAAACAAACCAACAACCAGAGTAACCAGACTAGAGGAGGGAAGAGATAAGAAGAAAAGGAAAGAAGACTATATCTATATAGCAAGGACTGTCTGAGAATTGATCCAGGCAATGCAGCGCTGCTGATCTGGTGGTGGGGAGAACAATGGCGACCCCCCCCCCCCCCCGCCCAGTCTCTCCTCCACAGACTCGGTGTCCCAAACCACTGTGTTCGAGCTGTCCTCACTGTGCCATGGGTGCAGAGGAGGCAATCTCTCTTGCTCTGCCGATTTCAGTGCCCTGGTGCTTGGATGGGATTCAAACTCCCACTCCATGTGCCCTGGTACTGGGAAAGCACAGCTCCATGCTACCCAGTATGTGGACCCCGGATAGCTTTGTCCTGTGCCACATCACTCCAGGAAGAGGATCGCTTTCTCCTACTATGGACTGTGCCCCTGGCCTAGCCACTGAGAGGCTGGCAGTTGCAGGCAGACTTTGTCCTGTCCCACAGCACTCCAAGGAGGGTATCTCTTTCTCTTACTGCAGAATGGGCTGCTGACCTAGCCACGCAGCCTGGGGCCTGCAACCCCTCCTCCCCAGGTGTGGGAACAGGGCAGCCAACCCTGGTCCAGAGAAAGTCCCACAGTTAGAAATTGGATTTTCTGTCCTAGTCCGAGGTTTTTCTCTTGTCCCGACAGTCCTATGCTTTCCCAGCACTCTTTCTCTTCCCTTTGTCTCCCAGCCACTCTTTCTCTTCCTTTTGTCTCTCCACAGAAGGGGATCCCTCCCCTCCATTGTTTTATTTCTCCCAGTTCTCAATCACACACCTGTGGCCCATCAGGTTGTCCCCGTGTATCCCTGGTAGTGACTCAGTCTCTTTTCTTCCCAGACTCTTGGAGTTCAGTCTTTTGACTTCAACCCTTCTTTGAGAAACACATGAAGTTCAGATCCCCCTACTTCTCTGCCATGTTGCCCCCCCCCAAGTACACTTGAGAAGAATGTATATTTTCTTGCTTTTTAATGGAATGTTCTGTATAGGCATACCTCAAAGATACCGTGGGTTCAGTTCCCAATAAAGCAAATATCACAATAAAGCAAATCAAATGAATAATTTGTTTCCCAGTGCATATAAAAGTTATGTTTATACTGTAGACTATTAAGTGAGCGATAGCATTATGTATGAAAACAATAATATACATTCCTTAATTAAAAAATACTTTATTGGTAAAAAATGCTAACTATCATCTAAGCTTTCAGTGAGTAATAATCTTTTTCCTGGTGGAGGATCTTGCCTAGATATTTATGGCTGCTTACTGATCAGGGAACTAGTTGCTGAAGGTTGGTTGGCTTAAAATAAGACAACACTGAAGTTTTCCACACTGCATTAACTCTTAATAGGAGTCAGCCTATCTTTTTTTTTAAATTTTTTTAATGTTTATTTTTGAGAGAGAAAGAGGCATAGTGTGAGCAAGGGAGGGGCAGAGAGAGGGGGAGACACAGAATCCAAAGCAGGCTCTAGGCTCTGGGCTGTCCACACAAAGCCCAAAGCAGGGCTGGAACCCACAAACTGTGAGACCATGACCTGAGCTGAAGCTGGACACTTAACTGACTGAGCCACCCACGTGCCCCAAGAGTCAGCCTATCCTTTGAACCTTTGAAACCGGGTATTGACTTTCTCCTCTCTAGCTATAAAAGTCCTAGGGGCACCTTCTTCCTAATAGATGACTGTTTTATCTACATTGAAAATCTATTGTTTGGGGTAGCTACATACAGATAATTATCTTAGCTAGATATTTTGGTAAGTTGGTACAGCTTCTACATCAACACTTGCTGCTTAACCTTGCACTTTTATATTATGGAGATGACTTCTATCCTTAAACCTCACAAACCAACTCTACTGGCTTCACATTTTTTCTTCTGCAGCTTCCTCATCTCTCTCTCAGCCTTCTTAGAATTGAAGAGAGTGACGGCCTTGCTCCGGATTAGGCTTTGACTTAAAGGAATTTCGTGGCTGGTTTGATCTTCTCTTCAGACCACTCAGACCACTAAAGGTGTTTTGCTTTCTCATCATTCATGTGTTCACCAGAGTAGCACTTTTAAATCCTCGAAGAACTTTTCCTTGGCATTCACAACTGGCTAACTGACCAAAGAAGTCTAGTTTTCAGCCCATCTTGGCTTTCAACATGCCTTTTCAACATGTCTCACTAAACTTAATTTCTAGGTTTTGATTTCAAGTGAGTAACATGTGACTCTTCCTTTCACTTGAACACTTAGAGGGTATTATAGGTTTATTAACTGGCATAATTTCAATATTTTTGTGTCTCATGGAATAGTGAGGGCAAGAGATGGGGGAAGAGCCAGTTGGTGGAGCAATAAGAACACATACAACATTTTTCAACTATGTTTGCTGTGTTATATGGGCACAGATCATGGCACCAGAAAATAATTACAATAGTAACACAAGAGATCATTGATCATAGATTACCATAACAAATATAATAATAATGAAAAATTTGAAATATTGTGAGAATTACCAGAATGTAACACACAAAGTAAGCAAATGCTGTTAGCAAATGCTACTGATAGTCCTGCTTGACTCCAGGTTGCCACAAAACTTCAATTTGTTCAAAATACACTATCTGTGAAGCATAATGAAGTAAAGCACAGTAAAACAAAATATACCTGATGCAAATGTATGGAAAACCACTGTCCACCTACATGTACCTTTTATAAAGATTTCTCAGAGTGGGGCGCCTGGGTGGCTCAGTCGGTTAAGCGTCCGACTTCAGCTCGGGTCACGATCTCACGGTCCGTGAGTTCGAGCCCCGCGTCGGGCTCTGGGCTGATGGCTCGGAGCCTGGAGCCTGCTTCCGATTCTGTGTCTCCCTCTCTCTCTGCCCCTCCCCCGTTCATGCTCTGTCTCTGTCTCAAAAATAAATAAAACCTTTAAAAAAATTAAAAAAAAAATAAAGATTTCTCAGAGTATATTTGCATTAATTATGCTTCAATGCTTTAAATAAAAGGGTTTTAAAATAGAAGGCATGGCTGTTCATTGGAAAATCAATACAGAAGGTACAATACGGCAAATAGGAATTATGTTATAATAATGATTGAACTTTAGCAATAATCTGACATGATTTGCTGCTATGGTGTGAGTTTATATGTATATAGATAATAACATATATATACATATATATAGTCTGACATTCACTCTGCATTTTTACTGTTTTCTGCCATTGCTTTTTGTTTGTTTGTTCTTATTTATAATGTGATATACTTGACATGTTTGTTTCTGTTTATTGCTAGGTTATCCAGATAACTTTTGAAGAATTTGATCTGAAGATTGGCTATGATACCTTGATAATGAGTGATGGAGGTGAAGTTGGAGACCCCAAGACAGTGTTCCAAATGTAAGTTGTTAATGTTTCATTCTTTACTTCACCTATCAGGTCCTTATGAAAATTAACCCTTTTCTTCCATTGGTCCCTCCCACTACCATCATCAGAAGTATAGGACCTCAGTTACTATCAGCTCACATGTAAGTATTTATTAGTCCTTCTTCAATGAGGCTTAAGGTACTTGATCTAAACACAATTTCTTAGAACCCGTGGCCAGATGGGAGCCACTGGAAATGGAGACCTGGAGTGAAATTGCAAAGTAGTTCATTGGGACTTACTTTGGAAAACACTGTTGCCCCCACAGAGTTTAAAAAGAGACTGAAAAGGGGCACCTGGCTGACTCAGTACAGCATGTGACTCTTATTCTTGGGATTGTGGATTCAAGCCCCATGTTGGGTATAGAGATTACTTAACAATAAAATCTTCAAAAAAAAATAGACTGAGAAAATAAGCATAAAATATATCCCAGACAGTCTATCCTGAAGATGGTGGGAGCTGCTCGTTTACCGGCGTCAGAATCATACCTAACTAAGTTGTGAGTCTATCAGTGGTTTGACATTTGACATACTTAGCAATGATAACTCTCAGAGTTAAGATAGTTAAAACAGACTAAACATGATTTTTTTTAAATTTTTTAATGTTTATTTATTTTTGAGAGAGAGCGAGAGAGCATAAGCAGGGGAGGGGCAGAGGGAGAAGGATACACAGAATCTGAAGCAGACTCCAGGCTCTGAGCTGTCAGCACAGAGCCTGACAAGGGGCTTGAACTCACAAACTGTGAGATCGTGACCTGAGCCGAAGTCAGATGCCTAACCAACTGAGCCACCCAGGTGCCCCTAAACATGATTCTTAAAGTGAGCTGAAAGAATGAGCATATATTGAAAAAAGGAAAATGTTAAGAACTTATTTACTGCCCACCTCTTGGACTATTCATTCCAATAATCTATTTATGATTGTGGCATGAAGAAATGCTTCAGGGAGAGTGTATTGCTTTCTCTGCTATGAACCTCAAAAGCTTAGAGTATACCGTCTCTCAGAATTCCCTTCATAATTGTTGATTTGCAATTGAGGTTTTATCAACCTGATTTTCTCAAAATGGGATCGTTTTGCATCCCAATTACCTGGTCCACTCTTTTAAAATGTAGAATTCTGGACTCCCATATCTGACTTACTGAATCAGTATGTCTGGGCTTTGGAACCAAAAGTCTACACATTTTTAATCTTTCCCTAATTTCATACAGGTACCTAAAAATACTAAGGATTTCTATAAAAGTTGAATATTTTTCCACATTCCTTGACATTATACAATGTATGAAAGACATTTACCAAGTGGGATAAAGGAGTAGGGAATAGTCAAAATACTACTACTTTTAGGTAGTAGTTGACATACAATATTATATTAGTTTCAGGTGTACAGCATAGTAATTCTTTTTTTTTTTATGAAATTTATTGACAAATTGGTTTCCATACAATACCCAGTGCTCATCCCAAAAGGTGCCCTCCTCAATACCTATCACCCACCCTCTCCTCCCTCCCACCCCCCATCAACCCTCAGTTTGTTCTCAGTTTTTAACAGTCTCTTATGCTTTGGCTCTCTCCCATTCTAACCTCTTTTTTTTTTTTTTCCTTCCCCTCCCCCATGGGTTCCTGTTCAGTTTCTCAGGATCCACATAAGAGTGAAACCATATGGTATCTGTCTTTCTCTGTATGGCTTATTTCACTTAGCATCACACTCTCCAGTTCCATCCACGTTGCTACAAAAGGCCATATTTCATTTTTTCTCATTGCCACGTAATATTCCATTGTGTATATAAACCACAATTTCTTTATCCATTCATCAGTTGATGGACATTTAGGCTCTTTCCATAATTTGGCTATTGTTGAGAGTGCTGCTATGAACATTGGGGTACAAGTGGCCCTATGCATCAGTGCTCCTGTATCCCTTGGATAAATTCCTAGCAGTGCTATTGCTGGGTCATAGGGTAGGTCTATTTTTAATTTTTTGAGGAACCTCCACACTGCTTTCCAGAGCGGCTGCACCAATTTGCATTCCCACCAACAGTGCAAGAGGGTTCCCGTTTCTCCACATCCTCTCCAGCATCTATAGTCTCCTGATTTGTTCATTTTGGCCACTCTGACTGGCGTGAGGTGATACCTGAGTGTGGTTTTGATTTGTATTTCCCTGATAAGGAGCACATTGAACATCTTTTCATGTGCCTGTTGGCCATCCGGATGTCTTCTTTAGAGAAGTGTCTATTCATGTTTTCTGCCCATTTCTTCACTGGGTTATTTGTTTTTCGGGTGTGGAGTTTGGTGAGTTCTTTATAGATTTTGGATACTAGCCCTTTGTCCGATATGTCATTTGCGAAGATCTTTTCCCATTCCGTTGGTTGCCTTTTAGTTTTGTTGGTTGTTTCCTTTGCTGTGCAGAAGCTTTTTATCTTCATAAGGTCCCAGTAATTCACTTTTGCTTTTAATTCCCTTGCCTTTGGGGATGTGTCAAGTAAGAGATTGCTACGGCTGAGGTCAGAGAGGTCTTTTCCTGCTTTCTCCTCTAAGGTTTTGATGGTTTCCTGTCTCACATTTAGGTCCTTTATCCATTTTGAGTTTATTTTTGTGAATGGTGTGAGAAAGTGGTCTAGTTTCAACCTTCTGCATGTTGCTGTCCAGTTCTCCCAACACCATTTGTTAAAGAGGCTGTCTTTTTTCCATTGGATGTTCTTTCCTGCTTTGTCAAAGATGAGTTGGCCATATGTTTGTGGGTCTAGTTCTGGGGTTTCTATTCTATTCCATTGGTCTATGTGTCTGTTTTGGTGCCAATACCATGCTGTCTTGATGATGACAGCTTTGTAGTAGAGGCTAAAGTCTGGGATTGTGATGCCTCCTGCTTTGGTCTTCTTCTTCAAAATTCCTTTGGCTATTCGGGGCCTTTTGTGGTTCCATATGAATTTTAGGATTGCTTGTTCTAGTTTCGAGAAGAATGCTGGTGCAATTTTGATTGGGATTGCATTGAATGTGTAGATAGCTTTGGGTAGTATTGACATTTTGACAATATTTATTTTTCCAATCCATGAGCAGGGAATGTCTTTCCATTTCTTTAAATCTTCTTCAATTTCCTTCATAAGCTTTCTATAGTTTTCAGCATACAGATCCTTTACATCTTTGGTTAGATTTATTCCTAGGTATTTTATGCTTCTTGGTGCAATTGTGAATGGGATCAGTTTCTTTATTTGTCTTTCTGTTGCTTCATTGTTAGTGTATAAGAATGCAACTGATTTCTGTACATTGATTTTGTATCCTGCAACTTTGCTGAATTCCTGTATCAGTTCTAGCAGACTTTTGGTGGAGTCTATCGGATTTTCCATGTATAATATCATGTCATCTGCAAAAAGCGAAAGCTTGACTTCATCTTTGCCAATTTGGATGCCTTTGATTTCCTTTTGTTGTCTGATTGCTGATGCTAGAACTTCCAGCACTATGTTAAACAGCAGCGGTGAGAGTGGGCATCCTTGTCGTGTTCCTGATCTCAGGGAAAAAGCTCTCAGTTTTTCCCCGTTGAGGATGATGTTAGCTGTGGGCTTTTCATAAATGGCTTTTATGATCCTTAAGTATGTTCCTTCTATCCCAAACTTCTCAAGGGTTTTTATTAAGAAAGGGTGCTGGATTTTGTCGAAGGCCTTTTCTGCATCGATTGACAGGATCATATGGTTCTTCTCTTTTTTTTTTGTTAATGTGATGTATCACGTTGATTGATTTGCGAATGTTGAACCAGCCCTGCATCCCAGGAATGAATCCCACTTGATCATGGTGAATAATTCTTTTTATATGCCATTGAATTCGATTTGCTAGTATCTTATTGAGAATTTTTGCATCCATATTCATCAGGGATATTGGCCTGTAGTTCTCTTTTTTTACTGGGTCTCTGTCTGGTTTAGGAATCAAAGTAATACTGGCTTCATAGAATGAGTCTGGCAGTTTTCCTTCCCTTTCTATTTCTTGGAATAGCTTGAGAAGGATAGGTATGAGGGATTGGTTGTAATAGTTCCATTTTCATTCATGATTTTATCTATTTGGGTCATCTCCCTTTTCTTTTTGAGAAGCCTGGCTAGAGGTTTGTCAATTTTGTTTATTTTTTCAAAAAACCAACTCTTGGTTTCGTTGATCTGCTCTACAGTTTTTTTAGTTTCTATATTGTTTATTTCTGCTCTGATCTTTATTATTTCTCTTCTTCTGCTGGGCTTAGGCTGCCTTTGCTGTTCTGCTTCTAGTTCCTTTAGGTGTGCTGTTAGATTTTGTATTTGGGATTTTTCTTGTTTCTTGAGATAGGCCTGGATTGCAATGTATTTTCCTCTCAGGACTGCCTTTGCTGCGTCCCAAAGCGTTTGGATTGTTGTATTTTCATTTTCGTTTGTTTCCATATATTTTTTAATTTCTTCTCTAATTGCCTGGTTGACCCACTCATTCGTTAGTAGGGTGTTCTTTAACCTCCATGCTTTTGGAGGTTTTCCAGACTTTTTTCTGTGGTTGATTTCAAGCTTCATAGCATTGTGGTCTGAAAGTAAGCATGGTATAATTTCAATTCTTGTAAACTTATGAAGGGCTGTTTTGTGACCCAGTATATGATCTATCTTGGAGAATGTTCCATGTGCACTCGAGAAGAAAGTATATTCTGTTGCTTTGGGATGCAGAGTTCTAAATATATCTGTCAAGTCCATCTGATCCAATGTCTCATTCAGGGCCCTTGTTTCTTTATTGACCGTGTGTCTAGATGATCTATCCATTTCTGTAAGTGGTGTATTAAAGTCCCCTGCAATTACCACATTCTTATCAATAAGGTTGCTTGTGTTTATGAGTAATTGTTTTATATATTTGGGGGCTCCGGTATTCGGCACATAGACATTTATAATTGTTAGCTCTTCCTGATGGATAGACCCTGTAACTATTATATAATGTCCTTCTTCATCTCTTGTTACAGCCTTTAATTTAAAGTCTAGTTTGTCTGATATAAGTATGGCTACTCCAGCTTTCTTTTGGCTTCCAGTCGCATGATAAATAGTTCTCCATCCCCTCACTCTCAATCTAAAGGTGTCCTCAGGTCTAAAATGAGTCTCTTGTAGACAGCAAATAGATGGGTCTTGTTTTTTTATCCATTCTGATACCCTATGTCTTTTGGTTGGCGCATTTAATCCATTTACATTCAGTGTTATTATAGAAAGATACGGGTTTAGAGTCATTGTGATGTCTGTATGTTTTATGCTTATAGTGATGTCTCTGGGACTTTGTCTCACAGGGTCCCCCTTAGGATCTCTTGTAGGGCTGGTTTAGTGGTGACAAATTCCTTCAGTTTTTGTTTGTTTGGGAAGACCTTTATCTCTCCTTCTATTCTAAATGACAGACTTGCTGGATAAAGGATTCTTGGCTGCATATTTTTTCTGTCTAGCACCCTGAAAATCTCGTGCCAATTCTTTCTGGCCTGCCAAGTTTCAAAAGAGAGATCAGTCACGAGTCTTATAGGTCTCCCTTTATATGTGAGGGCACGTTTACCCCTTGCTGCTTTCAGAATTTTCTCTTTATCCTTGTATTTTGCCAGTTTCACTATGATATGTCGTGCAGAAGATCGATTCAAGTTACGTCTGAAGGGAGTTCTCTGTGCCTCTTGGATTTCAATGCCTTTTTCCTTCCCCAGTTCAGGGAAGTTCTCAGCTATTATTTCTTCAAGTACCCCTTCAGCCCCTTTCCCTCTCTCTTCCTCCTCTGGGATACCAATTATGCGTATATTATTTCTTTTTAGTGTATCACTTAGTTCTCTAATTTTCCCCTCATACTCCTGGATTTTTTTATCTCTCTTTTTCTCAGCTTCCTCTTTTTCCATAACTTTATCTTCTAGTTCACCTATTCTCTCCTCTGCCTCTTCAAGCCGAGCTGTGGTGGTTTCCATTTTGTTATGCATTTCGTTTAAAGCGTTTTTCAGCTCCTCGTGACTGTTCCTTAGTCCCTTGATCTCTGTAGCAAGAGATTCTCTGCTGTCCTGTATACTGTTTTCTAGCCCAGCGATTAATTTTATGACTATTATTCTTTTTTTTTTTTTCAACGTTTTTTTTTATTTATTTTTGGGACAGAAAGAGACAGAGCATGAACGGGGTAGGGGCAGAGAGAGAGGGAGACACAGAATCGGAAACAGGCTCCAGGCTCTGAGCCATCAGCCCAGAGCCCGACGCGGGGCTTGAACTCACGGACCGCGAGATCGTGACCTGGCTGAAGTCGGACGCTTAACCGACTGCGCCACCCAGGCGCCCCTTATGACTATTATTCTAAATTCACTTTCTGTTATGTTATTTAAGTCCTTTTTGATCAGCTCATTAGCTGTTGTTATTTCCTCGAGATTCTTCTGAGGGGAGTTCTTCCGCTTGGTCATTTTGGATAGTCCCTGGCGTGGTGAGGACCTGCAGGGCACTTCCCCTGTGCTGTGGTGTATAACTGGAGTTGGTGGGCGGGGCCGCAATCGGACCTGATGTCTGCCCCCAGCCCACCGCTGGGGCCACAGTCAGACTGGTGTGTGCCTTCTCTTCCCCTCTCCTAGAGGTGGGATTCACTGTGGGGTGGTGTGGCTCGTCTGGGCTACTTGCACCCTGCCAGGCTTGTGATGCTGGGGATCTGGCGTATTAGCTGGGGTGGGTAGGCAAGGTGCTCGGGGGCAGGAGGGGCAGGCTTAGATTGCTTCTCCTTAGGTGATCTACTTCAGGAGGGGCCCTGTGGCAGCGGGAGGGAGTCAGATCCGCTGCCGGAGGTTTGGCTCCGCCGAAGCGCAGAGTTGGGTGTTTGCGCGGAGCGAGCAAGTTCCCTGGCAGGAACCGGTTCCCTTTGGGATTTCGGCTGGGGGATGGGCGGGGGAGATGGCGCTGGAGAGCGCCTTTGTTCCCCACCAAACTGAGCTCTGTTGTCAGGGGGCTCAGCAGCTCTCCCTCTGGTTGTCCTCCAGCCTTCCCGCTTTCCGAGCAGAGCTGTTAACTTATGACCTCCCTGACGCTAAGTCGCGCTTATTGTGGGAACACAGTCCGTCAGGCCCCTCCGCTTTTGCAAGCCAGACTCGGGGGCTCTGCTTGTCCGGAGAGCCGCCCCTCCGCCCCGGCTCCCTCCCGCCAGTCCGTGGAGCGCGCACCGCCTCGCCGCCCTTCCTACCCTCTTCCGTGGGCCTCTCGTCTGCGTTTGGCTCCGGCGACTCCATTCTGCTAATCCTCTGGCGGTTTTCTGGGTTATTTAGGCAGGTGTAGATGGAATCTAAGTGATCAGTAGGACGTGCAGTGAGCCCAGTGTCCTCCTAAGCCGCCATCTTGCCCCAGCATAGTAATTCAACAATTATATATATTACAAAGCGTTCATCATGATAAATGTAGTTACCATCAATCACCACACAAAGTTATTATATTATTGACCATACTTCTTATGCTATACTTATACTTTTCATCCTAATGACTTATTTATTTTATAACTGGAATTCTATCCCTCTTAGTCCCCTTTACCTATTATGCTTATCCCCCCACAGAATCCCCACTGGCAACTACCAGCCTGTTCTTTGTATTTCTGAGTCTGTTTATGTTGTGTTTTTTTCATTTGCTTTGTTTTTTTAGATTCCACATATAAGTAAAATCATAATGTATTGTCTTAGTCACCCTGACTTATTATTTTTAGTAAAATACCCTCTAGGTTCATCTATGTTATTACAAATGGCAAAATTTCATTCTTTTTTATGGCTGAGTAGTATTCCATTGTATGTATATTGTTATCTTCTTTATCCATGGAGAATCTATGCCCTCTCTAAAGAGGGCAGAAGATAGTTCCAGCCAATTTTTGCTATGTGATAATTCAGACCTAAGGTTGCTAGTTTGTGAAAAGAAATCACAAATTCAGATTTTTGATATGTAAATTTCTATTATGTGAAACATTCCACTTCCCAAATAACAATAAAAAAATATACTGATCAGACTATCTCTGTGCTTAGCAATTTTAATACAGTATTATGGTATAATGAAATACAAACTATCAGATATAAAACCAAAGGAAATCTGGGAGAAATTGTAGATTATGTCTGGAAGATATTAGTCCAGTGTAGTGAAATATCTACTAGGCTCATCATCCAGATAAAAAATGCTGAGCTTTTTTAGTGGGAAGTATTAAAAATGAAATCACAATTTGAGTAACATAACCAAACATGTAGAACATGTAAAATACATGCCTTTTTATCCACCATACCTTAGGAAGCACAAAATGGAATTGTAGTAGGCTCTGAAATAAACAACTAGTTGTGGTTGAGCAATGATAATCCATGTTGTAGGGGAAGGAGAAAAATTGAAGTTGAAGTCAATATGCATTAAAATAAGAAAGAAGAGGTTTGGGGGGAGTTTGTTTGGAAAAATTAGAACTAAGAAGGAATAATATTGGGATATTATGTATACATAAGGCAAAAAAAATTCCTAGAAAAAGAAAATAAAAACACACATAAAGAAAATACCATTGTTTTTGATTATGAAATTAACCAGACAAAATTACTCCTTCAATTAACATAGAAGTTTGAAAGACTTACTCCCAGTTTCTGTACTTAATCATATTGGAGATTGGAAACTAGTCTAGAATCTCAAAGGGCAAGGGGGGTGGGATGCAGGTGCCAGCCAGGCACATTCCTGGGCAAGAGCTGAGCTACAGAAAGGTCAGAGGAGGATCCTGTAGGAAAGGGATCAGGAAAGGGGCCTATCTTGCCCAAGTTTAAAAACAATATTGGGGCACCTGGGTGGCTTCTTTGGTTAAGTATCCAGTTCTTGGTTTCATCTCAGGTCACAATCTTGCATGATCCCACGTCGGGCTCTGTGCTGATAACACAGAGCCTACTTGGGATTCTCTCTGCCTTCCTCTGTCTGTCCCTCCCCCACTCATAGCCCCCCTCTCTCTCTGTTTCCCTCCCTCTCTCTCTCTCTCTCTCAAAATAAATAAAACTTTAAAAAAATTTTAAATAAAAACAGTATTATGTATGTGGCATGGTAAATTGTCAAGAAATTATTTTTAAAAACCCATTTGAAGGGAATTTATTCTTATTTATTTATTTTTCATTTTAATTTCAGTATAATTAACATAATTTATATTAGGTTCAGGTGTACAATATAGTGACTCAACATTTCTATACATTACTCAGTGCTTATCGTAGTAGGTGTATTCATAATCTACTCCACCGATTTAACTCATCCCCCACCCACCTCCACTCTGGTAACCATCTGTTTGTTCTATACATGTAAAAGTTTTGTTTGTTTGTCTCTTTTAGTCTTTGTTCATATCTTTTGTTTCTTAAATTGCACATGAGTGAGATAGTATGGTATTTTTTTTTCTATAACTGATTTATTTCACTTAGATCTATCCATGGTGTTGCAAATGGCAAGATCTCATTCTTTTTATGGCTGAGTAATATTCCACTGTGTGTGTGTGTGTGTGTGTGTGTGTGTGTGTGTGTGTTCTTATCTTCTTTATCCATTCATCTATTGATGGCCACTAGGGTAGCTTCCATAATTTGGTTATTATAAATAATGCTACAGTAAACATAGGGTTGCATATATCTTTTCAAATCAGCATTTTCATACTCTCTGGGTAAATACCCAGTAGTAGAATTACTAGATCATATGGTAATTCTATTTTTGAGTTTTTGAGAAATCTCCATACTATTTTCCATGGCAGCTGAACCAGTTTGCATTCCTACCAATAGTGCACAAGTGTTCCTTTTTCTCCACATCCTCACCAACATTTGTTGTTCCTTGTGCCTTTGATTTTAGCCATTCTGACATGTGTGAGGGGATATATCATTGTGGTTTTAATTTGCATTTCCCTGATGACTGATGTTGAGCATCTTTTCATGTGTCTGTTGGCCATCTGTATGTCTTCTTCTGAGAAATCTGTTCATTTCTGTTCATGTCTTCATCTCATTTTTTAAATGGATGTTTGGGTTTGGGGTATTGAGTTATATAAGTTCTTTATGTACTTTGGATACTAATCCTTTTTTTGGATGTGTCATTTGCAAATATCTTCTCGTGCAGTAGGTTGTCTTTTAGTTTTGTTGATTATTTACCTCACTGTACAGAAGCTTTTTATTTTGATGTAGTCCCAATAGTTTGTTTTTGCTTTTGTTTCCCTTGCCTCAGGAGATACATTAGAAAAATGTTGCTATGATTGATATCAGAGATATTATTGCCTAGGCTCTCTTCTAAAATTCTTATGGTTTCAGGCCTCAGATTTACATCTTTGATGCAGTTTGAGTTTATTTTTGTGTATAGAGTAAGAAAGTGGTCCAGTTTCATTCTTTTCTATGTAGCTGTCCAGTTTTCCATACAATATTTGTTGAAGAGACTGCCCTTTTGTCATTACATATTCTTGCCTCCTTTGTCAAAGATTAAGTGACCATGCAATAATGAGTTTATTTCTGGGTTTTCTGTTCTGTTCCATTGATCTATGTGTCTGTTTTTGTGCCAGTACCATACTGCCTTGATTACTTCAGCTTTGTAGTATATTTTGAAATCTGGGATTGTGATACCTCCAGTTTCATTCTTCTTTTTGAAAATTTCTTTGGCTATTTGGGGTCTTTTGTGATTCCATACACAAAATTTTAGAATTACTTATTTTAGTTCTGTGAAAAATGCTGTTGATATTTTAATTGGGATTGCATTAAATGTGTAGATTGCTTTGGTAGTATGGACATTTTAATAATATTTGTTTTCCCAATCCATGGGCATGGAATATCTTTGCATTTGTTTGTGTCATCTTCAGTTTCTTTCATCAGTTTTATAGTTTTCAGAATACAGGTCTTTCACCTCAGTTAAGTTTATTCTAGGTATTTTGTTATTTTAGTGCAATTATAAATGTGATTATTTTCTTAATTTCTCTTTCTGCTACTTCATTATTAGTGTATAGAAGTGCAACAGATTTCTGTATATTTATTTTATATCCTGTGATCTTACTGAATTCATTTATCAATTCTTGTAGTTTTTTGTTGGAATCTTTGGGGTTTTCTGTATATGGTACTATGTTATATGAATAGAGGCAATATTTTTCTTTCTTACCAATTTGGATGCCTTTTATTTCTTTTTGTTATCTGATTGCTGAGGTTAGGACTTCCAGTACTATGTTGAATAAAAGTGGTGACAAGGGGCATCCTTGTGTTGTTCCTGTCCTTAGGGGAAAATCTCTCAGTTTTTCACTATTAAGTTTGGTGTTTGTTGCGGGTTTTTCACAAATGGTTTTTAGTATGTGGAGGTATGTTTCCTCTAAACCTACTTGTTGGCAGTTTTTGTCATGAATGGATATTGTACTTTGTCAAATGCTTTTTCTGCATCTTGAGAGGATCATGTTGTTCTTATCTTTTCTCTTGATATGATGTATCACATTGATTGATTTGCAAATATTGAACCATGCTTGCATCTTGAGAATAAATTCCACTGATCTTGTTGAATAATTTTCTTAATGTATTGTTGGATTCAGATTGCTAATATTTTGTTGATGATTATTGCATCTTATTTATCAGAGATACTGGCCCATAGTTCTCTTTTTTGTGGTATCTTTTATCATTTTGATATCAGGGGAATGCTACCTTATAGAATGAATTTGGAAGTTTTCTTTCCTCCTCTTTTTTTTGGAATAATTTGAGAAGAAAGGGTATTAATTCTTTTTTAAATGTTTGGTAGAATTCACCTGTGAAACTGTCCAGCCCTGGACCTTTGTTGGGAGTTCTTTGATTACCAGTTCAATTTCATTGCTGATAATTGGTCTGTTCAAATTTTCTATTTCTTCCTGATTCAACTTTGGAAAGTTATATTTTTAGGAATTTATCCGTTTCTTCCAGGTTATTCAATTTGTTGACATATAATTTTTCATAATAAACTCTCATAACCCTTTGCATTTCTCTTGTGTTGGTTCTTATTTCTCCTCTCGTTTGTGATTTTTTTTAGTTGAGTTTTCTTTCTCTCTCTTTTTTTAATGAGTCTGGCTAAAAGTTTAGCAATTTTGTTGATCTTTTCACAGAACCAATCCCTGGTTTCATTGATTTGTTCCATTGTCTTTTGTTCTATTGCATTGACTTCTGCTCTAATCTTTATTCCTTCCTTCCTTCCAATGGTTTTAAGTTTTGTTTATTATTTTTCTAGCTCCTTTAGGTGTAAGGTTAGGTTTTGAATTTGAGATTTTTCTTGCTTCTTGAGATAAGCTTGTATCACTATAAACTTCTCTTAGAACAGCTTTTGCTGCATCCCAAGATTTTGAACCATTGCATTTTCATTTTCATTTCTATATATTGATTTCCTCTTTGATTTCTTGGTTGACTCATTCATTGTTTAGTAGCATGTTTACTTAACTTCCACATATTTGTGTTCCTTCCAGATTTTTTTCTTGTGGTTGATACATAGTTTTGCAGCATTGTGGTCAGAAATAATGCATGATATGCCTTAAATCTTTTTTGAAGTTTTTGAGATATGTTTGTGTGATCTATTCTGGAGAATATACCCTGTGCATGTTAAAAGAATGTGTATTCTGCTGATTTAGGATGGAATGTTCTGAATATATCCGTTAGATCCATTGGGTCCAATGTGCATTTAAAGCTATTCTTTCCTTATTGATACTCTATTTAGATGACCCATCTATTGATGTAAGTGCAGTGTGAAAGTCCCCTACAATTACTGTATTACTATTGATTGTATTTATGTTTGTTATTAACCATCTTATGTATTTGGTGATTTTATGTTGGGTACATAAATATTTACAAATTGTTGTATCTTCTTGTGAGATTGTTCCTTCTATGATTATTTAGTGTTCTTCTTTGTTACAGTCTGCTTAAAAGTCTATTGTAAACAGTATAAGTATCACAACCCTGGCTTTCTTTTCACTTCCATTTGCATGATAAATGCTTTTCCATCCTTACATTTTTCAATCTGCATGTGTCTTTAGGTCTGAAATGAGGCTCCTGTAGGAAACATATAGATAGCCTTTGCTTTTTTTAATCCATTCTATTATCCTATGTCTTTTGGAGTGTTTGGTCCATTTGCATTCAAAATAATTATTGATAAGTATGTACTTATTGCCATTTTATTACTTCTTCATTGTTGTTTTTGTAGTTCTCTGTTCTTTTCTTCTCTCACGGATTTCTGGCTTTCTTTACTGATATACTTGGATTCTTTTTTCTTTATTTTTTGCATATCTACTACTGGTTTTTGATTTGTGGTTACCATTAGGTTTATATGTAACATCTTATGCATATAACAGTCTATATTAAGTTGATGGTTACTTAATTTTGAACCCATTCTGAAAGTACTAAATTTTTATTCCTCTCTGGCTTTAAGTACATGATGTCATACTTTACATCCTTTTACTTTATGAATCTTTTGACTGATTTTTATAGCTACACTTAATTTTACTGCTTCTGTGCTTCCCACTTTTCTTATTCCTGAATATGGTCTTTCCTTTCCACTTAGAGAGTCCCCTTTAACTCTATAGTATCTCCATGGGGCACTTTGTTATACTATATCTTTAAGGACGGGGACTTGGTTTCCTATCACCCTCTGGCCCTTCCAAAACCTAGCTTGTAGATATTTAAACTTCTAGATGTTAAGATAAAACAAAGCAGCACTGTTCTGCAGCCTGGGCAGGCAGCTTGGACGCAGAGTGAAGTCAGAGACCTGAAGAATGCATGGGACACATGAGGGGAGATTGTTTGCTCCTCTGTGAAGGCTTCCTGAATAGCAGTGGGCACAAACTCCCTTCTTCAGGCACAAGAAGGGATGCTATTTTGCTCCCACCCATCAGCACAGATGGACTTTAGTGATCATCACAGTGTCCACAGTGAAGGCTTGAGCAACTTACACCAAGGCCTTACTCCCTGTGCTCTGGAGGTGCATTTTTACTAGGGTAAGTGTGCTTGAGAGCCAGAGCAGCAGCAAGCCCCTCCCCAAGAAGACCAGCACAACCCCCCACACATACCCACCAAGTCTACTAACCATACAGTCCTGCAAATCTTCAGCTCTAGTGGAAATAGGATCTAGTCTCTTTGAACAAGCAGACAAAAACACACTTAGTTAAAATGCACCACACACTGGATACAGTCCAAATACTCCCTACTGCTGGCAAGGAGAAAGTTTGCAGAGGACTCACCTGAGGGAAAGAGAGCCAAAACAACAACAGAGTACACGCAGCATACACCAGAAACACATCCTGAAGTACTAGGCCCTGGACAGTATAGGACCTCTTCTTAATATAGCCATTACTTTCAGGAACAGGAAACATAATAGGCTTTCCTAACACACAGAAAGCAGAGACCTAGACAAAATGCCAAGACAGAGGAATTCATCCCAAAAGAAAGAAAAGGCCATGGCCAAGGATCTAATCAAAATAAGTATAAGTAGTATGCCTGAACCAGAATTTATTTATTATTTTTTTATGGAGTTTATTGTCAAATTGGTTTCCATACAACACCCAGTGCTCATCCCAAAAGGTGCCCTCCTCAATACCCATCACCCACCCTCCCCTCCCTCCCACCCCCCATCAACCCTCAGTTTGTTCTCAGTTTTTAAGAGTCTCTTATGCTTTGGCTCTCTTCCACTCTAACCTCTTTTTTTTTAACTTCTGGTTCAGAATTTAAAATAACAATCATAAGGATATTAGCTGGGCTTCAGAAAAGTATAGAAGACACCAGGGAGTCCCTTACTACAGAGATAAAAGACCTAAAAACTAGTCAGGCCAAAATAAAAAAAATGCTATAACCAATATGTGAAACCAACTAGATGTAGTTACCACAAGGCTAGAAGAAACAGGAACAAATAAATGATATGGAATATAAAAATATGGGAAATAATGAAGCTGAAAAGAAGAGTGAAAAAAATATTGGATCATGAATGTAGACCTAGGAATTCAGCGATTCCATAAAGAGTAATACCATTCATATAATAGGAGTCCCAGAAAAAAGAAGAGAGGGAAAAGGAGATTTATTTGAGGAAATTATAGCTGAAAATTTCCCTAATCAGATAAAGGAAACAGACATCCAAATCCTAGAAACCCAAAAACTACTGAAACTGAAATGGGAAAAAATAGAAATTTTGAACAGACTTAGAACCAGCAACTATATGGAATCAGTAATCAAAAATATCACAACAAATAAAAGTCCAGGGCCAAATGGCTTCCCAGGAGAATTCTACCAAACATTTAAAGAATTACTGCCTATTCCTCTCAAACTGTTTCAAAATATAGAAATGGAAGGAAAACTTCCAAACTCATTCTGTGAGGTCAACTTTACCTTTATTCCAAAGCCAAAGACCCCACTAAAAAGGAGAATTACAGGCCAATATCCTTGATGGAAATTAATGCAAAAATTCTCAAAAAGATACTAGCAATTTGAATCTAACAGTACATTAAAAAAATCATTCACCATGATCAAGTGTGATTTATAACTGGGCTGCAAGGGTGGTTCAATATTTGCAAATCAATCAACATGATAGATCACATTAATAAAAGAAAGGATGAAAACCATATTATCTTCTCAATTGATGTAGAAAAAGCATTAGATAAAGTACAGCACCCATTATTGATAAAAACCCTCCACAAAGTAGGGATAGACAGAACACACCTCAACATCATGAAGATTATATATGAAAAACCCATAGCTAACATCATCCTCAATGGTGAAAAACAGAGCTTTTCTTCTACAGTCAGGAACAAGACAGAGATGTCCACTCTCACCATTGTTATTTAACATAGTACTAGAAGTCCTAGGCTCAGCAATCAGACAACAAAAAGAAATAAAATGCATCCATATTTGCAAGGAAGAAGTCTAACTTTCACTATTCTCATGTAACATGATACTCTATGTAGAAAACCTGAAAGACTCTACCATAAAATTTCCAGAACTGATAAAAGAATTCAGTATAGTCACAGTATACAAAATCAGTGTACACAAGTCTGTTGAATTTCTATACACCAAAATGAAGCAGCAGAAAGAGAAATCAAGGAATCAATCCCATTTACAATTGTAAATTGTATTATTTTACCTAATTTATTGTACATAAATTGCATTTATGTACAAATGTAAATTGTAAAATGTATGCCAACAAGCATAAGATACCTAAGAATAAACTTAACCAAAGAGATAAAGATGTATACTCAGAAAACTAGAACACTTTTGAAAGAAATTGAAGATGACACAAAGAAATGAAATAACTTCCTTGATTATGGATTGGAAGAACAAATATTGTTAAAATTTGCATACTACCAAAGCAATCTACACATTTAATGCAATACCCATCAAAATACCACCAACATTTTTCACAGAGCTAGAACAGTCTTAAAATTTGTGTGAAATCACAAAAGACCCCAAATATCCAAAGCAATCCTGAAAAAGAAAAGCAAATGTGGAGGCATCACAATTCGAGACTTCAAGCTATATTACAAAGCTGTAGTTATGAAGACAGTATGGTACAGGCACAAAAAACAGATACATATAGAAAACTCAGACATGGACCCACAACTACGTGGTCAACTACTCTTTCACAAAGCAGGAAAGAATATACAATGGAAAAGACAGTCTCTTCAACAAATTGTATTGGGAAAACTGGACAGCAACCTGCAAAAGAATGAATCTGGAACACTATCTTACACCATACACAAAAGTAAATTCAAAATAGATGTGAGACAGGAAACCATCAAAATCCTAGAGGAGAACACAGGCAGCACCTCTTTAACATCAGCCGTAGCAACTTGTTACCAGATATGCCTCTGAGGCAATAGAAACAAAAATAAAAACTGAACTATTGGGACTCGATCAAGAGAAAGCTTATCTTGAAGGATAAGTAAAGGAAACAGTCAACAAAACTAAAAGGCAACCTTCAGAATGGAAGAAGGTATTTACAAATGACATGTCTGATAAAGGGTTACCGTCCAAAATATATAAAGAACTTATCAAACTCAACACCCAAAAAAACAAATAATCCAGTTACAAATGGGCAGAAGACATGAATAGAAGACATTTAAAAAAAATTTTTTAATGTTTTGTTTATTTTTGAGAGAGAGAGAGACAGAGCATGAGCAGGAGAGGGGTAGAGAGAGAGGGAGACACAGAATCCAAAGCAGGCTCCAGGCTCCGAACTGTCAGCACAGAGTCTGATGCAGGGCTCAAACTCACGAACAGTGAGATCATGACCTGAGCTGAAGTCAGATGCTTAACCAACTGAGCCACCCAGGCCTCCCCATGAATAGACATCTTTTCCAAAGAAGACCAGCAGATGGCCAACAGACACATGAAAAGATGCTCAACATCACTCATCATCAGGGAAGTACAAATCAAAACTACAATGAGATACCATCTCACACCTTCAGAATGGCTAAAATTAACATAGGACACAAAAGATGTTGGTGAGGATGTGGAGAAACTGGAACCCTCTAACACTGCTGTTAGGAATGCAAACTGGTGCAGCCACTCTGGAAAACAGTATAGAGTTTCCTCAGAAAGTTCAAAATAGAACTACCCTATGACCCAGTAACTGTATTACTAGGTATTTACCCAAAGGATACATATTGGTTTGAAGGTGCACATACACCCCCAGTATTTATAACAGCATTATCAACAATAGCCAAATTATGGGAAAAGCCCAAATGTCCATTCAACTGATGAATGTATAAAGAAGATGTGGCAGGGGCACCTGGGTGGCTCAGTCGGTTTAGCATCCGACTTCAGCTCAAGTCATGATCTCCTGGTTCGTGGGTTTGAGCCCCACATTGGGCTCTGCACCGTCAGGCTGACAGTGTGAAGCCTGCTTGGGATTTTCCCTCTTTCTCTCTCTCTGTCACTGCCCTTGCCCGACTCGTGCCTTCTCTCTCTTTCAAAATAAATAAACTGTTTTTAGAAAAGTTGATATTTAAAAGAAAAAGAAGATGTGGCATATATATACAATGGAATATTACTCAGCCATCAAAAGAATGAAATCTTGTCATTTGCAATGACATGGATGGAGCTAGAGTGTATTATGCTAAGCGAAATAAGTCAGAGAAAGACAAATATATGATTTCTCTAATGTGTTTAAGAAACAAAACAGGTGAACATAGAGGAAGAGAAAAAAGGGAGGGAGGGAAACCGTAAGAGACTGTTAACCATAGAGAACAAACAGAGGGTTGCTGGAGGGGAGGTAGGTGGAAGATGGGCTAAATAGGTGATTGGTATTACCAAGGGCACTTGGAGGGTAGAGCACTGGTGTTATATGTAAGTGATGAATCACTAAATTCTACTCCTGAGACTAATATTACACATATGTTAACTTACTAGAATTTAAATTAAAACTTGAAATAGGGGCATCTGGGTGGCTCAGTATGTTAAGCCTCTGACTTCAGCTCAGGTCATGATCACGGCTCGTGGGTTTGAGTCCCATGTCGGGCTCTGTGCTGAAAGCTCAGACCTTGGAGCCCAGTTCAGATTCTGTGTCTCCCTCTCTTTCTGCACCTCCACTGCTCATACTCACTCTCTCTCTCAAAAATAAACATTAAAAAAAACTTGAAACAAAAAAATAAATCTAAATAAAATAAAATAGTTCCAGGTATTAAGCCCCACTGCTCATGAAGTTAATTTCCTCTGGTTTTCAAAGCCAAATGTGAGAGATTTGTGTTCCCAGTGTCCCCTGTGCCTGGGATGCCTGGTGTGGGATCTGTTCCTCTCCCCTGTCTGTGTATCACTCCCTCCTGCAGACTGTCCAGGGGATGAGATTGGCTCCCAGCCCTGACTCTGCACTTTCTGACCTCTTTGTCATGGGCTCTTTTCTACATTTAGCTGTGGAGAATCTGTTAAACCAGTCTTCAGATCCTCTGTTTGGATTATTTGCACTGATATGGGTGTTATCTAGGTATATCCTTGAGACAAGGTGAGCCTAGGATCCTCCTACTCTGCCATCTTCCCCAGAAGTCCAAAGGGAACTTTTTAATTTTATTTATTTTATTTTATTTTATTTTATTTTATTTTATTTTATTTTATTTTATTTTTAATTTTTTTAATGTTTATTTATTTTTGACAGAGAGAGAGAGAGAGCTCACACACATGCACACACATACACGTGCACAAGCAGGGGAGGGGCAGAGAGAGATGGAGACACAGAATCTGAACAGGCTCCAGGCTCTGAGCTGTCAGCATAGAGCCAGATGCAGGGCTCAAACTCATGAACTGTGAGATCATGACCTGAGCCGAAGGCAGACACTTAACTGACTGAGCCACCCAGGCACTCCGTAAAGGGAACTTATTTTAAATAATGCTCTTTTAACAATTAAATATAATCTCCATTTAGACATTTAGCAGTCTGTTTACTCATCTGTAAACTCCTTTTTGCTTTTTCTTGTTTGATCCATGTGCTAGAGAATCATTTCAGGCACCAGAATTATTTTTTAAATAGATTTATTTTAAACGATCAAATATTTGAAAGTCTGAAAAAAATGGAAAATACATTCATTTAACAGAAAGCCATGTAATATCGTAATATTTGAAAGTATTCTATAAGAGGATAAATTCATCTTATATTAAATTTTGTTAAGTTCTAGTTAATTTAATAATACAGGATACATCATTTTGATAAATATTTAACCAAGTATAAAACATTCCAATCTATTCCATGTAGGTCATAGGACTGAATTAAACATTGGAAATATATGATGTTTTGTTTCTCATTTTCTTTCAATATTTGGGTTGTGAAAGGCAAAATCAATTGTTATATTCTCCATTAAAAATGTAGTCCAGGGGAGCCTGGGTGGCTCAGTCCCATGATCTGACTTGGGCTCAGGTCATGTTCTTGCAGTCTGTGAGTTTGAGCCCTATGTCATCAGGCTCTGTGCTGACAGCTCAGAGCCTAGAGCCTGCTTTGAATTCTGTGTCTGCCTTTCCTCTGCCTCTCCCCCATTCATTCTCTCCCTTTCTCTCTCCCTCTCTCCCTCTCTCTCAAAAATAAACATTAATTTTTTTAAATGCAGTCCATAAAGTTGTAGCATAATAAACAGCTAAAATATTCCTCTAAAAAAGTATTAATTAGGAGGCACCTGGGTGGCTCAGTCGGTTAAGCATCCTACTTCGACTCAGGTCATGATCTCACGGTCCATGAGTTCGAGCCCCACGTCGGGCTCTGTGCTGATAGCTCAGAGCCTGTAGCCTGCTTCAGATTCTGTGTCTCCCTCTCTCTGACCCTCCCTCGTTCATTCTCTATCTCTCTCTGTCTCAAAAATAAAATAAACATTAAAAAAAAGTATTAATTAGGGGCAGCTGGGTGGCTCAGCCAGTGAAGCATCCAACTTTGGTTCAGGTCATGAACTTGAGCTCTGCATCAAGTTCTGTGCTTGGAACCAGGATCTGCTGCAGATTCTGTGTCCCTCTCTCTGTTCCTCCCCTGCTCATACTCACTCTCTCTGTCTCTCTCTCTCTCAAAAATAAATAAACATTAAAAAATGTTTTTAAGTATTAATTATAAAAAGTTTTTAAAAAAATAACTCACATAATTTTTTTTTGCAGTTCAGTAACCAAAAATAATTTAAGTATACTACATCTCTTCACCTTGACTCTTTGGCTCCAAAGAAACACTCATGACAAAGTTATCAGCAATAAAATTATTAAGTAGACAATATACTATAATTGGACATTATATACAGTACTTAATTCTCCATATAGTTTTATCAAATGGAAGTTCTGAAAATAATGTAAATTTAAGCTGAAAACTTAAATTCACATTCAGATTTGTTGCCTCTGCCATTTGTTGTCCCATAATCTATTTTTTGCCTTTTCTGTCTGTCATTCTTGTTCATTTTCTCTCCAATGGGGTTACTTGGAGGGCATTTTCCCCCCATTTTGAAATAGGATTTTTCATTCCTGGCAACTTCATGGTGGTGTAGTGACAGGCATCAGTAGAGATCAGAATATGAGCTTGACCAGTTGATAAATCAGATAATGGATTTGAACCATCATGCTGTTATATTTTAAAAGCTGTGAAAAGAAAGTTAGCTTTTTCACCGATTGTTTTTCATGCACTGTTTTCACACTTAAGCATAAATTCAGCTGGTAGTGGAAATGGATGTAATAAATTTGAGAGAACTAATTGTGATGATAGTGCAGTTACTGGCATTGAATTCACCTCCAACCCTCATTTCATCTGCAGAAAGGTAGAGATGTTTATGTCATCTGTACAGCATTAAACTAAGGCAATTAGAAATGCATTCTGTTAAGCATGTGATTCCCTTTCCATGCCTTTTTTCTCACATGCTTTTCTATTTCATTATTGAATCCAGAGTAACACTGTAAAGAATAATTAAGCAAAAACTTGCAAAATAACAGATGAAAAAACATGTCTTCCATTCCAAAATACCCTTGGAAATTTTATGAGTATAACTGATACTGGATGACATTGTATTTGAACAAGAAAAAATTGAGGTGCCAGGCAAGGTATAAACTCCTTTCTGGGAGATGGTGGCAAGCTGGAGCAAGGCAGAGGGAGCCTGCAAAGATTGTGTCCACCAGCCTCCATTCCCTAAGAGCATCTCTTTAGGCCCCTAGTTGAATGACAAACCAGAAATCTGCCCTCACGCCAAAGTTCTTCAATAAGCAAATAGGCCTCTTTCCTAAAAAGACAGGAGGTATGTTTCCGTCAGCTATCTGTGCAATGCCCTGCGGGTGGTAGTCTACCAAGAACTGTCTCTCCAACTGTTACTGGCTCGTAGGATCCAGGATCCCAAGTTCCTCTGGCCTTTACAACTAGGTGATTAAGGGGTGTCCTCTGGGCAATAGCCACAAAGCCGAGGGCACAAGATGTATATAAAAGCTCCCCTCTGGAAGATACTGGTGCTCTAGAGCACTGCAGAGGGAGAGCTTAAAAATGGCACCCACCAACTAGGGTGAGGCAGAGAGAGAGCTTATATATACCATCCACCCGGAGAAGGGAAAAATTTTTTTAATTTAAAAAAGAAGATGGCCCCTGCTGGCTAGAGCACAAAGATGACACACACCAGCCGGAAAGAGGCAGAGGGGGGAGTGTATAGATGGTGACCACAGGAAAAAAAAGAGGAAAACAGAGATGACACACACTGAGAGAGACAGAGAGAGCATGAGATGGTACCCACCAGCCAACATGCCCCTTGAATATGAGAATGTGTGCTAAATTAGATGCTTGCCTCCCATGCCAAACTTTAAGATTACCAAATCTTAAGCCAAATATGAGCCTTAATCACATAAAGTATGGGCATCTCTTGATCAGCTGTTTCTGTGCTGGGCCCTGAGGCAGGTGAGTCCAAGTACACAAACCCTTTAAAGAGTCATTTCTCAGGTTGTCATAGCTTTGTGTGTCTCATGGATATGAGTCTAGTTGTTTTTCAAAGCTAGATGTTTTGGGTCTCATCTCTCAGGTGCTAGGTGTTAAAAATAGGATGCCCAATGTGGGGTTCAAACTACTTCGATGTGGGCCTTCTCATTCTCCAGATGTTTATGGGTTGCTCAGACAGTTTTTAGGATTTTTCAGAGGAAGTTGTTCCATATATAGCAGCACATTCAGTGTGTTCATGGAAAGAGGTGTTCTCTGGACCCTCTACATCATCTTGAGCTGTAACCTCTCCAAATCCAAGTGGTTCTGAAAGAAAAGGACAAACTTACTGTAATTATAAACTCCATGGAAAAATCTTTCTCTGACTTCTTCAAATGGTTTGAGAAACAGAAGGAAGTGATTAAAGGCTACCACATAAGTAATGAATCACTGAAGGTATGTACTGAGGATTAAATAATAATAATTGAAAAGGAAGGCCAGAAATACCAAGTGCTAAAGACCCACACAGAAAAGAAACTCACACTGCCAAATGAGGACATCACTCAGGTCTGGAGCAAGGCCCAAAATGAGGCCTTGGCTTCTCAGGTAAGCCTGAGGAAGGAGCAGATGCACATCCGTTCTCTAAAGAAGACCACTGAGGAGAAGACTAAAAAAAAATGACCTCATTGTGGCAACCTCATTTCTAAGATGGAGAAGATCTGACACAGAAGTCTTTCCCCAGTGCTCATCCTCCCTCCTTTCTGTTTTTTCTGTATGAGTTTGTCTGTTAGAATAGTTCATGTTCTTTCTTCTCAACCTCCACTCATTTTTAGACTAGATTGGTTTGAAAAGAAGACTAAATAAAGTTTACTTTAAGAGAGAAAGAAAGAGAGGGCACTTCTGTGCAAGTGCTCTGGTCAACAGCCTCAGCTGAGACCCACCTATATACATTCCAGACTAGGTTCCTGAAACATGAGTAAAGAAGTCTCCAGAAGATCTCAGTCCCTAGCCTTTCAAATATTCCCAGATAATACATTAGACCTTATGAAGACAAGCTGTTCTCACTGTGACTTCTCCACATTCCTCATACACAACCAGGGAGCATGATAAAATAATAGTTCCTTTCAACCACAGAATTTTGAGGCAGTTTGTTATGTAGTAAGAGATAACTGGAATGCTTCCCCATCTTTCCCATCCCATTTTCCATTTTCCAAATGTCCCCAGTTCATTTGGGGTCCGTGTCATTTGAGACAGCTAAATTCTCCCACAGCTCCAAGGGTGAAATACGTTGATACAAGGTAATCCAATTGTCAGTGCTATTCCTCTAGCAACAAAGACTAGTACATGCAAGTGCACATGAACTAAGCCAGACTCTAGTATTCAGGTTGACCTTTAAAAGCTATGCTTGGAATTTACTGTAACAGGTGTTTTTCTTTTCTCCTCTTTTCTTTTCTCTTTTCTTTCCTTTTTTCTTTTTTCTTTTCTTTTCTTTTCTTTTCTTTTCTTTTCTTTTCTTTTCTTTTCTTTTCTTTTCTTTTCTTTTCTTTTGCCTGAACAATTTAGACTTACAGGAATTATTTGTTTTAATCAGCAGGAAGCCAATCTGAAAATAAAGGCAACACATGGAGGAAAAGAGAGTTGAGAACCTCAAAAACTCATACCTGGGGCCCTGATGACATCATAAACTTTTTTTTAATGTTATTTTATTTTTGAGAGAGAGAGAGAGAGAGAGAGAGAGAGAGAGAGCATGAGTTGGGGAGGGACAGAGAGGGAGACACAGAATTCAAAGCGGGTTCCAGGCTCCAAGCTGTCAGCACAGAGCCCGACATGGGGCTTGAACTCATGGACTGTGAGATCATGACCTGAGCCAAAGTCAGACGCTCAACCGACTGAGCTACCCAGGCACCCCAACATCATAAACTTTTCAATTAAACTCTCCCCTTAAATTTGTTCTTCTGGATATTTTAGTTACATACTCTTCCTTTATTATTTAATCCAGTTTGTGTTGAGCTTTCTATTGCATCCAAAAGCATTATAAATTTTCTGTGCATAAACCTAAAAACTTTCTGGAAAGACTCATATCAGTGGCTACCATGGATGAAAGAACTGAGAAGGAGGAAACCTTTTATTTTTCATCTTATAATTTTCTCTGTGTTTGAATTATCTAACAATATGGACCAATTACTTTTTTTCCACATTGACAGGAATCATCTCAGTGGTGAAATAGGCCATTTTTTGGTGTTGCTAATCAAATTTTTCTGTATGATATCCAACCACTCTCACATGATCCATAAGTTACTCCTTCGTATAATACAAAAAGATATCAAGTAGTTAGTATGCTGGGTAATTTCACAGTAAGTCCAGTGTTTAACCCATGCTATCCCCGAGCAGAGTAGGAAAATAAAGCTGAGAGCTATTCAAGAATTTCCCAAAGGTGACAAAACAAGTTAAGTAGTCAAATTAGTATTTAACTAGTGGTAAATCAAAGTCTGCCTGATACCATAGTCAGTGCTCATAACTGTCTTACCATCAATTATTCAAGTGCTTGTCCAACTAGTATTTGAACATTCAATCCCATGATAAAGATAAGTCTGTCAACCTTTCTTTATGTTGAAAAACAACAAAAATTAGTTATCTCTCTGTTAATTCCACCTGAGAAAAGGTTTTTTTGTTTGTTTGTTTTTTGTTTCTTTTTTTTTCCTGACTATGCTGAACAACCTAATCTCTCATCCAGGTACTTTTCTTTTAAATATTTGAAGAAAGTTATGGCTCCCCCTTAATAGCTCCCTACATGTACCCACCATATCCACTCTCACATGCAAATACATACGTACCCAACATACACACACACGCGCACACACATACTCACATACACAAAAACCATTCCTTTTCTAAATGTCTTTAAATCCTATAAAATAATCTATCAAACCTTCCTTAAAGCCACCTTGTCCATTTTCTCACTGTTGTGATCCCATTTTCTCACCACTATCTTGTACCTTCTCACCCTTTTAAAACTAAAGACTGCAAAGTGTAATTGATTTTCCCAAGGACACAATGCTACCTATTGATTGAATACAAGATGTCTGAATACTACTTTCTTATGCATCAATATCAAATACTCCTCATCAGGCATAGCCCACACAATTCTATATAGTGGTATTTATGTGTGTTTATTCCCATTCAGACAGACAGACAGATAGGTAGGTAGATAGGCAAACAGATCATTACTCTGATATCCCACTAATACATTAACAACTTTGGATGAAAATCCAACTAGGAAAGGCAAGGCTGAATATTTCAGACCAGAGACTAAGAATTTAGAATGCTTACCGATGTGATAGAATAAATAACAATTGAGATTTTTTAAGTGCTATGACAGACATTCAAAGAAGCAGTGTATCTAAATCAGCCTGTATTTAGTTGTGAGTTGGAAACAATTCCTGGCTAAGAACATATGCCCAGTTTAGAATTATGCATTTCTCTTCCAGAGAGAGCATTTCACAAGAAAGTTTTCTCATGCCCATCATCAGAGTCTATGAAAAAAATGGTATCTGGGAAAATTGCACAGATGCCAATAAAAAGGCAACAACATAAGCCCATATTCAGTCTCCGGCTCCATGCACAAAGAGGAATTGTGCATTGGAAAAAGAAAGATTATCACATAACATCTACCATAGCTCTCCTTTGCTTCCAGACAATGCGGATAACATAGTCCCATAGTACCCACCTTCCAACCTCCATTCCCTGTTCCTTGCAATCCTCCAATTTCCTATATATACTCTTGAACCCTATAGACACACCTTATATATAAACGTGTGGGAATTTTACCCATTCATCCACAACTATCTCTATGATTCCTAAGTACAAGTCTTCTCACAATTTGCATTGTGTTCATTAGGTGCGATAGGAGAGCATTAACCAATGAAAGGACCAGGCGACCCCCCTAAATTGTTTTTGCTTCTTTCTCTAGTCCTCCCTGAATTACTATCTTTAGGATAAGGTTGCAGGACAATGATATACATAATGCATTCCCTCAGGCCATCCCCCTTTAAACAGGCTTCCATTAAAGGGTTCTATCTTCCAGCTTCCTTTAATCATCCCTACACCAATCTGTATTTCCTTTCAAGGTCCCAAATCATTTCCCTTTAATTTTTTCCTTGATCATATTCTAGACTTCACTTCTAAAAAAACAGGTTATTATTCTGCTCCAATCCTTAATGTCTTGATTATACTTAAAAAATGCACTTAAAAATACTTTATTAGCATGTGCCATAAAGAGTAATGTTGCTACTCTAATTGGTACTGCAGGGATTTTCCTCTTCCAGTCACTTAAAATAGTACGTCTTAAACAGAAATATTCTTACTGTGACTCTAAGCAGAAAAACTGTTTATCTCCCAAAGATTATCCAGAGCCTACCTTATTTCCTACCTAAGTCCTTGAAAGACTTGTGAACTTTGTCATCTCATTAAGTATAAATTCTTTGTTTTATGAAAACATTTCCCTATAGTTGGTGATACTAGCTTCCTTACGTAAAGTTCTGTAAGCTCTGTACATTACCTTGGAGTTATGCACAGCAACATAAAAGCCCAGACTGACTTGAACATACTGACTAATTTACTTGGTCTTATTCTGACTCACCACACGTCATTGTTTACATCAAAGTTCATAAATCTTCACTTGAGGGGCGCCTGGGTGGCTTAGTCGGTTAAGCATTGGACTTCAGCTCGGGTCATGATCTCGCAGTCTGTGAGTTTGAGCCCTGTGTCACTCCGTGCTGACAGCTCATAGCCTGGAACGTGCTTCGGATTCTGTGTCTCCCTCTCCCTCTCCGCCCCTTCCCACTTCCTCTCTCTCTCTCTCTCTCTCAAAAATAAGTAAGCATTAAAAATTTTTTTTCAATAAATAAACCTTCACTTGGAAAGGGTGATTCATATACAAGTCTCAACTGTTGAATAAAAACTAAGCTTGTGTACAATATAGTAAAGAACAAAAGTGCATGTGTTTTTGTTACATACATTTTCTTTTGATGGTAGTAAACTACTACAAGTGGGTTTTCATGTTTCAACTTAATAAATTCCGCAGCTCATTATTGTGTAAATTAAGACAAGGCCATTGTGAAACAGCAGTTAAAACTACACTATGAAACAGCCCTATATTTTTGAGACCCCAAATACTCTGTGTTAAGTTTAAACTCAGGAGAGTAATATTTGCCCATCTTTAACCCTGAAGCTCAGAAAAACTTCATTTAGTTAAGCTTTAGGCTATATGCCCCATCAATAAAGTAAACCCAGGAGTGCCTGGGTGGCTCAGTCGGTTAAGCCTCCAGCTCTTGGTTTTGGCTCAGGTCATGATTTCATGGTTTTGTGAGTTCAAGCCCCGCATCAAGCTCTGCACTGTCAGCGTGGAGTCTGCTTGGGGTTCTCTGTCTCTCTATCTCTCTCTGCCCCCTCCCACACTTGCATTGTCTCTGCTGCTCTCAAAATAAATAAACTTAAAAAAAAAGTAAATCCAAATCACCTAATGTATACTGAGTATGTACTATAAGACACCTATGTAGAACATCCAATCGTGATCTAAACAGACTGTTAAGACTGGCCAGGTAGTTTTTCTCACATGAACAGTCATTATTCCACTTTGCTTATGATTAGATCCTATCTGTTTGACCCTACATGTTTCTAGTTCTAGAATTGTCTCAATAATTGAAGTATTGTTAATTTGACAGAATAGCTTAAATTAGATTGAGTCTTCCAAGATGAGGAGTACATCATTAGTGTCAAGTATAGAAAAGTCTAGTGCTTAATTGATTAAGAAAAACCTAAAACAAAGAATTTTAATCCATTAAAGTGAGGCCACAAGATTAAATAAAGAGAAATTCTCAGTACAGGTATAAACATATGTGACAATACTGGACAGATGTTTAAATGTTACGTGGCTTCCTTGAGCAGATGCATCATTCACTGTTCTATTTCAGTAAGCAGGGAACATCATAATGAAATAAACAGACACATTTGGCAACAAGAGATCATCATTTTTATGAATTATATTTTTTGAAGATGGGACATTTTAAAGGATTTTGCTTCCATATATCATCATACCTGGTGTAAATTTATAATGTGTCCTGTTTTTCAAAACTAAATCAAATCAAGTTTCAGGGAGATGAAATGAACGGATGAAAAGCTGTTTTTGAATCTTTGACAGGGTTTCAGCTTTTTTTTTTATCAAGGCAAATCTGTCTTGTAGCATGTTAATGTAAATTATGGTAGTGAATGTCATATCTCCATCTGCTCCAACAATCTGTTAAAACACACAATTCTTTTCTAGGGAAGAGTTTATAATCTTCTAGCATATTGCTATCATACCTCTCCTGAATAATCTATGTCTTGGCAAAATCTATTCTTCACCAATGACCTAATTCCCTGCCCTGGCAGAATTTCTTGGTGATATCCCCAGAAGCATATAAATATTTCTTCTCTATTCCTAGAGAGAGTTTTATCAGCTCTTGATACCATCCTCTGTCCTGTGTGCATCCATCCACATCAATGCAGCAGACACTTCATTTAGAAATCACTATGGGAGCTAGTTCTTCACGTCAGAATATTCACTTTGGAAAACAGGGAAAGAAGTCAAAGGGAAAAACAGAGCTTTTAATCACAGCAAGTGTGGACTTAGAACATCCTTAGAGTTCAGTTTTCCAAAGCACCAGCATTGATTTGATGGAAAGAGCCTATCCCAAGAATCAGGTTTGGTGGCTCTGCTGTTTTGAAATCTTGTGCAAGTTACTTAACATTCAAAGTGTCATTCCCCTCGTGTATAACAATATCTACATCAATGAACAAGTAAAATCTTTTGTGAAAGTATCATAAAATTTTATAACTGTATTAGTTATTTAAGGTAAGATAGCCTTCTCTTTTTCCTGTAAACATTAAGAATACAAATCTGTGTTTTAGACTCTTAAGTCTAAAGTTCTCTCTTGGCCAGCAAGATAGTGGGATGCAGGATTAAAGTGAGAGATGGCTAATATCCGGGAAAAGACAATAAGGATCATTGCCCCGTATTTATTAAGATCAGAAGGCTACAAATGTGATAGATGTGCACAAAGAGACAATGAATCTGTGAAAATTAACTCATGGGCATGAGGGAAAAGGGGTTTTGAAGATACACAATTTTCAGGGTTTGGGTCAATACAAAACAAAATCCTGGCACCAGGCAGATGGGCAGATGGTTGTTAGCAGCAGACAGGAGGCACCATGTCTGTTTATCTTGCTAGCCTAGGGGATAAGACAGGTAGGGCAAATAACCTCAGGGTTAACAAGGCACCTTTTCTTTTGCTTGTCATTTCTGCTCTGGGCAGTATCATCCACAGTGCAGCGCGGTGGTCTATAGCCCCATTTACCTGCTTACCTAATTTGGTCCTTACTTCCTGTGAAAGCAGCTTTCTGTTATAATACTAAATTGGGGGGCGCCTGGGTGGCTCAGTCGGTTGGGCGTCCGTCTTTGGCTCAGGTCATGATCTCGTGGTCCGTGAGTTCGAGCCCCACGTCGGGCTCTGTGCTGACAGCTCAGAGCCTGGAGCCTGTTTCAGATTCTGTGTCTCCCTCTCTCTCTGACCTTCCCCCATTCATTCTCTGTCTCTCTCTGTCTCAAAAATTAATAAACGTTAAAAAATTAAAAAATAATAATAATACTAAATTGGGGGAGGGGGCATTTTTGCCCTGAATGCCTTATCTTGCTTACTTCATATACCTATGTATTGGGGTCCTTTGCCCTCCTCTCTATTCTGGGTGCCTTTACACCCCCTCTCTATTCTGGGTGCCTCTACACCCCCTGTATATTCTGGGGGCATTTGCACTCCCCTCTCTATCATGGGTGCCTTTGCATCCCCCTCTCTCTTGGGGTCCTAATCTTGTTTACCCAAACTCGTGTGAGCATCCTATGGCTTTGTAATTCTCTGTCCCTTATTAACCCATTGGTGTAAGCCCAGGAAATTTCTAAGCTTATTACCCACAAATCTGTACATTATTTTCACATGCTGTGTTTTTAACTCCTAATTTAAGTTTCACAAAATAAATAAAACATGATAACTAGCATCTTAGAATATTAACTTGGAAGATATCTTAAATAGCATTTATTTTAATTCCCTCATCTTAAAGAACTTTTTAAAAATGATCATCAGAAAAGTTAAATGCTTTGACACTGATCTTAGTGCTGTGATTATTTAAAACTCTGCTAAAATATTTTATTATAAAACCATATTAAGTCAGAATTTTTTGCTTTTAACAAAAGAACACTTTATTTTATACATATTTCTATATTGCATGTATACTTACATGTAATTTAAGATTTTACTGAGACAGTGTTGGGCTATTCAGGGTAAGACTCAGCTAGATGACATTAGGACAGGTACTGAGAAAAATAAGCACACTCTCTGTCTTCAAGGTACTATAATCTATAAAAGGGAAGAAAACAAACAAAAAAATACTGGTTTTTTTATGTTTATTTATTTTTGACAGAGAGAGAGAGACAGAGCATGAGTGGGGGAGGGGCAGAGAGAGAGGGAGACACAGAATCCGAAGCAGGCTCCAGGCATCAGGCTCTAGGCTCTGAGCTGTCAGCACAGAACCCAAAGCGGGGCTCGAACTCACAGACTGCGAGATCATGACCTGAGCCAAAGTCGGACACTCAACTGACTGAACCACCCAGGCGCCCCCAAAAATTACTGTCTTTTATAAAACTAAACATACTCTTACCTAGTAGTCCAGCAATCACAATCCTTTTTAATTATTTGAAGGAGCTGAAAACTTATGTCCACACAAAAGTCTGCACACAAATGTTAATAGCAACTTTATTCAAATTGCCAAAACTGGAAGCAACCAGTAGGTGAATGGATAAATAATGGCCCATCCAGACAATGGAATTTTATTAAGTACTGAATAGAAATGAGCTATCAAGCCATGAAAACAACCCATGAAACATGGAGGAAACGTAAAAGCATATTACTAAATGAAGCAAGTCAATCTGGAAAGGCTACATACTGTATGATTTTGATTATGTAACATTCTGTAAAAGGCAAGACTGTGGAGAGATGGAAAAGAGCAGTAGTTGATAGGTGTTAGGGAAAAGGGAGAGCTTATTAGGTAGAGCACAGAGAATTTTTAGGGCAGTGAAGCTACCCTATGATATGGTACTGACATGATACCATAATGACATGATACAATGATATGATACTGCACGATATGATAATGACATATGCACATTTCTATACATTTGTCCAAACCTACAGAATGTATAACAGAAGTGAACCACAATGTAAACTATAGTGATAACAACATGTCAGTGTAGATTCATAAATTGTAACAAAGTACCACTCCGGTGGAGGATGCTAATAATGGAGGCGTATTTGCATGTGTGCGGGCAGTGCAATGTGGGAAATCTCTGTACCATTGTTGTATACCTAAAACTGCTATTAAAAAATACTTTAAAAAATATTAAGTCATGGGCAAAGGCAAAGACCATAATAAATATGTATAACACACTAATGTTTACAAGAAGAGAAACAGCTCACATCCCAATCTATTATTTCTCAATTGTTAGTAACCATTGACAACCCATTCCTTGTAAATTTGAGTAGACCGTTTTGTATCTCCTCTCTTGTGGACCTAATTGGTCTTTGATTCACATTTATTTAGTTAGTTAGTTAGTTAGTTAGTTAGTTAGTTAGTTAGTTAGTTTTCATGGCTATGAATTGCTAAGCCATTTCATGACACACACCTTCTTCCAGTCTCCGTTCATTATTTTTTAAATTTGTTTTATTTATGTATTTTGAGAGAGAGAGCACACATGCAACACATGCATTGGGGAGGGGCAGAGACAAAGGGAGAGAGAGAATCCCAAACAGACTCTGTGCTGTCAGCACAGAGCCTGATGCAGGGCTCAATATCATGAACTGTGAAATCATGACCTGATCCGAAATCAAAAATCAAGCTTAACCAACTGAGCTATCCAGGCGCCCCTGATTCACTTTTAAATGATTATGGATATACAACTTTTTCGGGACAAACTTCTTAAATGAATTCTCTCTTCTCTCCCCCAGGTAGAAGTCACTAATGGAATTCTGGGCATATTACTATTACAGCACTTATTACTGGGAGCATATGGCAACTCTTGGTTTATTCATGTCTCCCCTCTATAATCTGAGATCCATGAAAAGGGAAAAGATTGCCTTCTCCAGCTGAGGATTTCCTCATGCTGCCATCCCTTCCTTGCTCCCTATGCAAATGGCATGGAGTCTGTAACCAAGAGACTCCAGGAAACGTTTGTCCAATCAGTGTAAGTGCTTTAAAGTGACAGTGAAACAAAAGGGTTGAAACTGCCTTCTACAAAGAAACACAATTTAATAATTAAAGTAGTCAAAGTTGCTCTGCTGTGGGAAGACAGTTTTGACTACATCAATCAAGGACTGTAGTAAGTTCCAAGCTTCCAATGCCCTCAAGCATTGTAGGAACAATGTCATAAACAGAGTACAAACCAAGTGAAAATGGAACCAAGGAACTTGAAAATTCAAAGTTAAAGTGAGGGGATGAAGAATTTGTTCTGCTTGGGAAAATTAAACATATAGGTCTATTTTTCCACATTGACTTAATTAGTCAACAGTGTCACTTCCTATGTTAGATTATACATCTGTTCATTGATTGCTACATGCCAACAAAACCTTGAATTAAAAACAAAAAAATACCCTTGAATTTGCTTATTCAGTGATGATTTTTAAAGATTGAAAATTTTAGACATGAACAGACATTTCTCCAGAGAAGGTATATAGATGACCAACAGACACCTGAAAAGATGCTCAACATCAGGGAAATTCAAATCAAAACCATGATGAAATATTACCTCACACCTATCAGAATGGCTAAAATCAAAAATTCAAGAAATAAGTGTTGGCAAGGATGAAGAGAAAAAGGAACCCTTATGCATTGTTGGTGGGAATACAAACTGGTGTAGCCACTGTGAAAGACAGTATGGTGATTCCTCAAAAAATTAACAGTAGAACTACCTTACCATCCAGGAATCGCACTACCAAGTATTTATCCAAAGAGTATTAAAACACTAATTTGAAGAGATATATGTACCCTTATTGCAACATTATTCACAATACCCAAACTATAAAAACAACCTAAATATCCATCAAGAGATGAATGGATAAAGATGTAGTATATATACAATGGAATATTATTCAGCCATAAAAAATAATGAAATCTTGCTATTTGCAACAACATGAATGGATCTAGAGAATACAATGCTGAGCTAAATAAACCAGTCACAGAAAGACAAATATCATATGATTTCATTCATCTGTGGAATAAAAGAAGCAAAACAACAAAGAAAAAGAGACAAACCAAAAAAAAAAAAAAAAAAGACTCTTAACTACAGAGAACAAATTATCTGTTTGTTCTTTGTAGCTAAGAGGAGAGGCATGTGGGAGAGTGAGTGAAATGACTGAAGGGGACTAAGAGTACACTTACCTTGATAAGCATTGAGTAATATATGAAATTGTTGAATCACTGTATTGTACATCTGAAACTGATATAACACTGTATGTTAACAACACTGGAATTTTTCTTTTAAGTTAAAAATAAATAAATAAATAAATAAATAAATAAATAAATAAATAAATAAATAAATATTTTGGAAAAAATGAAATAAAAATTGAAAACTTTAAGAAGAAGCATTAAAACATTTTCATGCTCACATTTCTATTGATAAAAATTTTAAAGACACTATTATATCAAGACTTGAAAATATGCATTTTGTGAATTTGTTTACTCTTCATTTTAAGGACATTTTAAAGTGTATTTGCCCACAAATTTGCACTATACTTTAAGAATAGAGCTCACGTGTAACATAAATATTGGAGATTTAAAAGAATATGTGTCACAGGAAAAATGACAATCATTACATATAAGCCAATGCAAGCTGTCATGAGGACGTATACATGGTTTTAGGTACATTACAGCAAGGTTTTACTCAGAAAACATGATGGATCTGCCTGCATTGCTGAGAACTGGTGTGTCAATGGGCATTAAGAGACACTTTTGGAGATTTGCTGCACAACAAAGCACGTAAGTGCACATTCAGAAAGAAAAGCTTTCTGGAAACATTATAAATCCTCTCCTAGAGTTTTGATGTTTTCAGAAATAGTATGGCTTTTTTATACTTACCAAAAAAAGTGTATTTTGAATCTTTGCCCCTAAATCCACCTAACTTGTATAATAAACTCTATTCATTTTAAAAAGCAAAAGAAAACACATTCTTGAAGCTTAGAGAGGATATTTCTCACCTTTTCCTAGTGATTTTGTGTTGTATATTCTTACACAAACTCTTCCCAGGGAAAGAAATGCTAAGTTGGATTATTCAAATGTAATATTTAGAATTTTTAAGAAATATGTATCAGGGTCTTTGCTTAAACTTGAATACAAACTTCACTTTTTAAATTCACTATTGAAAGATTCCAGAAAAATTAAAAATCAAAAGAAATCATAAAATCTAAACACTAAATACATAACAGGATTTTAATCAACCATGACTGAATACTATAGTGGAAAAAAAGGAATTATTGTGTTTTTCTCCATGTCCATAAGTTCATGAAGGGATATTTTAATTGAGATCAGAGAAAGTTTGACAGCTGTGGCCTGACTGCAGAAACCCTATCTTTTTGGCTTCCTAAAATGTGAAACTGGAGCCATTAACTGCATAGACATTATCCTCCTTGCTTAGGTACACTTGGAGAGAAAGAGGAACTTTAGCATTAACAGGAGCCTCACTTTGAGCAGACCTTCATCAGCAAAATCCCAACACCCCCAAGGGTTCATGGTGTTTGCCTGATATTTAGGAATTGAAGATGTTCTCAAGATACATAATTCATACAAAAAAAATTCTTTGGACCACATACATACAATCTTAAGGAATCAAGATGATTTAAAGAAATCTGAACAGACTGTAGTCTTTAAAAACAACGCCTGTCTCATTACAGTTTTACAGAAGTGACCCAAATTATTCTGGATGGCTATTTGGAATAGTTGGTGCCAATATGGACTGCATATGTAAAAATGTTATAATGTGCTTCCTAAGTTATTTTCTTATTCCAAAATTGCCAGGTTCCCTGATTAACAGAAGCTAAAAATGCTAATCAAAATAACATAAAATCTCCATTCAAAAATACATATATATATATAAAATAGACTTTTTTATGTTACATGAGCAAAGGATGGATACGAGAAGATGATAGGTTATATAGATAAATTAAACAGATAGATGAGAGAGAGAAAGAGACAAGACATGAGACAGGTATATGTATCACTCATGAATTTATTTTTTTTCTCATTTCCATTTAAAAAAATTTTAATTCCAGTATAGTTAACGTACAGTGTTATACTATTTTCAGGTGTACAATATAATGACTCAGCAATTCCATATATCACTCAGTGCTCATCAAGGTAAGTGTACTCTTAACCCTTTATTACTTCACCCCCTCCTCTGGAAATCCTTTGTTTTTATAGTTAAGAGGCTGGGTTTTGTTTTTGGGTTTTTTTGTCTCTTGTTTTTCCTTTGCTCATTTGTTTTGTTTCTTAAATTCCACATATGAGTGAAATCATATGGTGTTTGTCTTTCTCTGACTGACTTATTTTGCATAGCTTTATACTCTCTAGATCCATCCATGTTACAAATGGCAAGATTTCTTCTTTTTTATGGCTGAATAAATATCCCATTGTGTGTGTGTGTGTGTGTGTGTGTGTGTGTGTGTGTGTGTATACACCACATTTTCTATATGCATTCATGTATCAGTGGACACTTGGGATGGATTTAAATTTAAATATATATATACACACATATATCAAGAAATATAAATCAAGATATATATATCAAGAAATATGTAGGATATGAACATTCATCTTATTCTAATATGTAAACTTAACTTTTAATTTTTCTTTTTATGTCTACTGCATTAGAAACATAAAGTACAATAATTTATCTTCAGCTCCTGACAGAGTTGAAAGATTTTGCCCCTCTTGACCTCTAGTTTTCATTTGCTAATAATTCATACTTAATGGATTCTCAGTATCTATTGGGAAAAAATGAAAAGAGTATGAAAGGATTGGAGTGACAGGTGGTTGGGGGAGGAAATAGAGTGATCAAGAAGGTTTAAGGGAAGAATTGAAGGAGAAAGGAACAAGTTTACTTTTAGGGTTTACCAAATAGTGTCCTGTAAATCACAGAACTCATCCCAGAGAACTTGTCCCAAAGGAAGAAGGCTTACTACCAAAGCAGAGTCTAATTTTTGGACCAAGAAACAGTCATCTTATTTTAATTGCTCAGTCTTTACCTGTTACCCCCTTCTTAGTCAGAACTTCCCACCACCTGCTCCCTCTGGATCTAGACCAGGATTTTCAACCATCAGTACTCGAGAGAACTTGGCCTCTGTATGTAAGCATCACCTCACTTATTGGCTGCCCATCGGATAATACCATACATGACAAGACTTCATTTCATTTCATAATTATGCCATACGGACAGTCCTCATAATGCCCTAAAACATTGTTAAACCCAAAAGTGCAAGGCATCTGGAAACCTAGTCAAGTCGCCACGCAGGCACCAGAAGGGGCTTAACTTAACAAGTCCAGTTTCCCTAAGCTGAGACATGATTATTGTTGCTACCTTTATAAATATCAATGTGAAAATTAAATTAAATAGCCTTTAAACTTTCCTTAATGAGACAGATGACACTTCAGGAACTTCTAATCAACACTTCCACAAATATGTATTAACTACTTAGTTTCATTATGGCACCGTAGAAGATGCTGGATAATACAAACCCTCCTTTGAAAGATGAAAGACAACAAATACACTTGAGAATGTTAAACTGCACCAACTAGTTTATTATGTGTTAATTGACCACCAACAAAAAAATTTTTAAAGTCTAGAGAGCTTTAGGGATTAGAGTATTTAAGACAGACTTGAGGAAATGATGGAGTTTTAACCGGGCCTTGAAGAATTAACTCACATTTGAGAATGTAGTGAGAAGGAAAATGTTGTTAGAAGGTAAGAAAAGACGAGAATACTTTGTCTCATCATAAATCTAGATTGCATACCAAGGAAAGTATCTTAAATGAAGGCTTCGAGTTATAAGTCAAGTTGTATACCAGATGACTTCAAATGACTCTAATGAACTAGTAGTAATGGGTCATAATGATCATCTACTATGGGCAGGCATCATACAAGTCCCCTACTTTTTGCCAAGTACACTGCTCACCACTGTGAGCAAAACTGAAACTGTGAGCAAAAATGGCCGTATTTCCACCGTTGGCATAATGAAGACAACAGGCTTTAATCAGAGATACTCACAAGAATACAAAGTGATGCAGCCACTGTGGAAAACAGTATGGAGGTTCCTCAAGAAATTAAAAATAGAGGGGCATCTGTGTGGCTCACTCAGTTAAGCATCCAACTATGGCTAAGGTCATGATCTCACAGTTTGAGTTTGAGCCCCACGTTGGGCTCTGTGCCATCAGCTCAGAGCCTGGAGCCTGCTTCAGATTCTGTGTCTCTCTTTCTCCCCTCCCACCAACCCCCCATCTCTCTCACTCTCTTTAAAAAATAAACATTTAAAATTTTTTTAAGAAATTAAAAATAGAGGGGCACCTGGATGGCTCAGTCGGTTAAGCGTCTGTCTTCAGCTCAGGTCATGATCTCACAGTTTGTGAGTTCAAGCCCCACATTGGGCTCTGTGCTGATGGTTCAGAGCCTGGAGACTGCTTCAGATTCTGTGTCTCCTCCTCTCTCTGCCCCTCCCCTGCTCATCCTCTGTCTCTCTGTATCTCTCAATAATAATAAATAAACATTAAAAATGTAAAATAAAATAAAATATAAAATAAATAAAATAAAATAAAATAAAATAAAATAAAATAAAATAAAAAGAAACTAAAAATAGAAATAACAGGGGTGCCTGGGTGGCTCAGTTGGTTAAGCATTGGACTCTTAATTTCAGCTCATGTCATGTTCTCACAGTTTGTGAGATCAAGCCCTGCATCTTGCTCTGCCTTGACAGTGTGGAGCCTGCTTGGGATTCTCTTTCCCTTTCTCTGCCCCTCCCCTGTTCTTTCTCTATCTCTCTCTCTCAATATAAATAAATAACTTTTTTTAAAGAATATAAAAAAAAAATAAATGCCATACTATCCAGTTAATTCCACAACTGGGTATTTACCCACAGTAAATGAAAACAATAATTGAAAAAGACATATGTACCCATGTGTTTATTGCAGCATTATTTACAATAGCCAAGATAGGGAAGCAACCTAACTGTGCACTGATAGATGAATGGAAAAAGAAGAAGTGGTATGGTGTATATACACAGTGGGATATTACTCAACTATAAAAAAAAGAATGAGATCTTGTATGTTGTTGCCAGATTTTGCAACAACATTTTTGGACCTAGAGGGTATTATGCTAAGTAAAATAAGTCAGACCAGAGACAGACACATACCATATTATATCACTTATATGTGGAATCTAAAGAAAAAAACAAATGAACAAATAGACACACAAACAAAAGCAGAAACAGACCCATAAATACAGAGAACAAACTGGTGGTTTCCAGAGGAGAGGAGAAGGGGGAATGGGAAAATGGGTGAAGAGGAGTGGGAGAAACAGGCTTTCAGTGATGGAATGAATAAGTTATGGGGATGAAAGAGAATATAGTCATTGGTATTGTAATAGCATTGTACAGGGACAGATGGTAGCTATACTTCTGGTGAGAATAGCATAACATATAGATTTGTTGTATTCCTGACACTAATGTTAACATTATGTGTCAACTATACTTTAATAACAATAAGATACAGGTTCATATGAGACTGAGAAAGATAACAACCTGTTATACCACAAGTGAACAGAGCAGAGAGTATATTAATTCAGGACCAGGTGACCCAAAGCTCATGTTCACTACACAACAATGTCTCTTGTGAAAGTGGAAAAGTGATTGTACTTGAGGTAGCAGAGGAGGAAAAGATTGGTTCCAAGTGTTTAATGAATATGGACATGAACTTTAGTTCAATGGGTTTCTATACAAATGCCCCAAATTAGCCTGGCCTTCTTTTCAGTTGGAAGTTTAATCAAAGACTGAATTGCTGCATACCTACAGTAGTGTAAGGAGAATTCTTGCACTGGAAGTCCCTTTCAACTTTATATTTCTTTTTATTTTTCTTACTTTTTTATGAATATAATTTATGGTCAGATTGGCTTATATACAACACCCTGTGCTCATCCCAATAAGTGCCCTCCTCAATGCCCATCACCCATTTTCCCCTCTCCCCCAACCCCCATCCACCCTCAGTTTGTTCTCTGTATTTAAGAGTCTCTTGTACTTTGTCTCCCTCCCTCTCTGTAACTCTTTTTTTCCCCTTCTTTTCCCCCATGGCCTTCTGTTAAGTTTCTCAAGATTCACATATGAGTGAAAACATGGTATCTGTCCTCTGACTTATTTCACTCAGCATAATACCTTCTAGTTCCATCCACATTGCTACAAATGGCAAGGATTTCATTCTTTCTCATTGCCAACTAGTATTCCATTGTATATATAAACCACATCTTCTTTATCCATTCATCAGTTGATGGACATTTAGGCTCTTTCTGTAATTTGGCTATTGTTGAGAGTGCTGCTATAAACGTTGTTGTATACATGCCCCTATGCACCAGCACTCCTGTATCCCTTGGGTAAATTCCTAGTAGTGCTATTGCTGGGTCATAGGGTAGGTCTATTTTTAATTTTTTGAGGAACCTCCACACTGTTTTCCAGAGTGGCTGCACCAGTTCACGTTCCCACCAGTAATACAAGAGGGTTATCGTTTCTCCACATCCTCTCCAGCATCTATAGTCTCCTGATTTGTTCATTTTGGCCACTCTGACTGGCGTGAAGTGATATCTCAGTGTGGTTTTGATTTGTATTTCCCTGATGATGAGTGATATTGAACATCTTTTCATGTGTCTGTTGACCTTCTGGATGTCTTCTTTGGAAAAGTGTCTATTCATGTCTTCTTCCCATTTCTTCACTGGATTATTTGTTTTTCAGGTGTGGAGTTTGGTGAGTTCTTTATCAATTTTGGATACTAGCCCTTTATTCGATATGTCATTTGCAAAGATCTTTTCCCATTGCGTTGGTTGCCATTTAGTTTTGTTGATTGTTTCCTTTGCAGTGCAGAAGATTTTTATCTTGGTGAGGTCCCAGTATTTCATTTTTACTTTTAATTCCCTTGCCTTTGGAGATGTGTCCAGTAAGAAATTGCTGCGGCCAAGGTCAAAGAGGTTGTTGCCTTCTTTCTCCTCTAGGGTTTTGATGGTTTCCTGTCTCACATTTAGGTCTTTCATCCATTGTGAGTTTATTTTTGTGTATGGTGTAAGAAAGTGGTCTGGTTTCATTCTTCTGCATGTTGCTGTCCAGTTGCCCCAACACCATTTGCTAAAGAGACTCTCTTTTTTCTATTGGATGCTCTTTCCTGCTTTGTCAAAGATTAGTTGGCTATACATTTGTGGGTCCAATTCTGGGTTCTCTATTCTATTCCATTGGTCTATGTGTTTGTTTTTGTGCCAATACCATACTGTCTTGATGATTACGGTTTTATAGTACAGGCTAAAGTCTGGGATTGTGATGCCTTATGCTTTGGTTTTCTTTGGCTAATTTGGGTTTTTTTTGTGGTTCCATACAAATTTTATGATTGTTTGTTCTAGTTTTGAGAAGAATGCCAGAGCAATTTTGAAAACCATGATTTTCTTCTATATGTAATATAATTACTGAACTAACAATAAACATTGATCATCCCTATACAAAGAGATGCATGATAATTTTTTTAATAATTATATCATCTCTAAAAGGATTGGATGTTCATCTAATATCATTGGTCTTTTCATTGATTATTATTTCTAAAGTCTTCCTACCAATTCTCACCTGAAAGCTTTTCTGTTGATTATTCCACTTCAACATTATCAAATCACAGGGAAATTTGAAACATTTGGCTTTCTTAAGCAGCTTTTAAATGCTTAGCATAGTCTATATCAAATTAGTATTCAACAGCATTTCTTCAAAACCTTAAATTAAGACTTGATTTTAATTACCTCTCAATTACATCTTGCACCACTCCTCTGAGTTAGCTATTTTGAAGGAAGTGAAGCTGCCTGGAAGAATTAGATTTTAAAATGCAATATGACTACTTTAGATTTAACTGCTGTTGCAATTAAGAAATGGTTTTCCAAAACAAGGCAACTTCATGTATTTTTTTATTGCATACCTCTCACTTGCCACCTCAGATTTCCACATGTATCTGTGTCTTTTTCAAACACAATATGTAGAAGACAATAGGGAAACATTGACTGTCAGATATATGCCTCACATAGAACTAGACAAAGCCCAAGACACAAGGACCTCTGCATTACTGTGTATGCATAGTTGCAAAGAACTAAAAATAGAAAAAAAAATATATTAACCATTTAGATATTTATTTAGATATTTTATTTTATTATTTTATTTTGTTTAGGTTTTCATGTAGATTTTTATGGATTTATAACCCCCTTTAACTGGCTTCAAAATTGTTCCCAGTAAACAGAGGTGTCTATTAAATTTAAACTTATTCTTAATGCAGCAAACATACATAACAATAGTGAAAATAATGATGACAATGGTGGTGGTGATAACACTACATTTATCAAATAACTTCTATGTTCCAAGCACAGTTATAAGTACTTTATATGTATTAGTTAATTTAATCTTCACAACAACTCTATAAGAAAGATTCTATTCTTTTTCACTATTTTATAGATGAGGAAACTGAGGTACATAGATTTCATAGCCAGACTATTAGATAAAGTAATCAAGTAAGGAAAGAGAAGAAGGAGCACATAAAAGCACAAAATGAGAAATCATTAACAGGAAAAGACTCAAAGATGAGATGCTATTTCCCTTGTATGTATTTAAAACCCTGTACAAAGTGGATGATGTTCTAGGGAATTATAAATTAATGAAACTAATCTCAATGTGGTATCTTCAGGATATTGGCAGCTGAATGCATTCAACACCAAGTCACTAACAAGCCTCTCTTTAAAAAAAAAAAAAAAAAAACTAAAAATTTAATGCCACACATGTTACAAAGCCTGCATTCCAGAAACTTACAAAGTAACCAATCTCCAACACCAGGCAGTTAGTTATCTCAGGCAAAATAATAATTCCAAGATAAAACCCTTAATTTTGTCAAACACCCCAGCAGACATTCAGGAGCATTTGAGGGAAGGTTAGCAGCTACAGATTATCTTGCTTTCCACCTTGCCAAAATGCCAATTGTTCAGAATCTAAGAACTGTGACTTAGATTCAACTGGGAAAAGCTCTCAGCAGTTTAATTTAGACCCTAAATATTTACCATGCTATATTCACTATGTGTATTGACACTTCTCTCAAAGACTGGTATTTGAAATATTAGCATCTTCTTATAACACTGGAGAAATTCACAGTGTTGTAATTCGTATATTTCATTACCTGCTCTTATTTGAGGTTCCTTTCTTTCATAGCCAGTATATCCAAAACAATCAATTCTACTACCCTTGGCAATAGGATTGTCAGGCACTGACAATTAAACCTAAAATCTCACTAGTGCTTGGTAAGGCATGAAAATTCAGTTGTCTTATGGGTTTGCAGTTGCACATTTGTTATTTTTCCTTTTCCTTTGTCTGAATATGCTTTCCTAACCATTAGCAGAAATGGAAGGAGCTTATACTCTGGCAACCTGAACAGCTGAAGAGCAGATAGTAAGTAGATACTTCTGGTTTTACAAAAGAAACAAAGTAATGTCCTTTAGTCATTTCTATATACTTAGCCTCCAGCATCCCACCAATTTGCTTGTCATTCATTCCTCACCTCCCTTCTCCTCACCTCTTTCCTACTCCTAAATTTGAGTTTTGTAAGTGTTAAGTGTGTTCAGATGAAGATAACATTGAAAAGAAGAGACTTGTGGGAAAGCAAAGAATGTAAGCTTCTGGAAGGTAGAGATCATTGTCTGTTTTTTTTCACTGGATAGTCACAATGCCATGCCTAGAACATCCCTGGTATATAGTAGGGGCTTAGTAAATATTTATTGGATTATGAATAAAATTGAGTGAGAAAGAGGTAGATGGTATAAATAAAGTGATTTCCAGTTCAACAAATTTCTCTCCAACTCCAAAGTAATCAAAGACAGAAGGGAAATTATAAACATTTCAAATCCTAAATGGGGTATTGCTGAAAATATTCACATTTATAATATAAATCTTTGGTTTAACATTTTATGGTGTCATTGTAAGGCTGGTAGAAAAAATTCAAAAAGTATCCCACTGTAACCAATGTCCCAGTAAAATATGTTTGGATATTATTGAAAGCTCATTTTAAATTTTATGGACATTTAACACTCATCCCTTATAGATAACCACACTTATCAGTGACCATAGGTATTCCTTCAGCTTGCTCTTTTTTCCCCTCAAGAAAATACTCTTTTTTCTCTATGTAATGAATAGTACTCATGAAAGAGATGAACATAGGTAAAAATGTAATCATTTTCTGCCTATATGGTTTATCTTAAGCTGTTAATAAAATATAGCATCTTCATAATTTGTCCTTTAATACCATGTTGGACATTTGCAACCTCTTAACATGTTACTGTACATAATTTCAGACTTCAACTCATCCTATTTGATTACTACCAGGGAAAAATTTGTTGAGCTTACTACATATGAGTTAACTTTATTTTTTTCCACCAAATCTTAAGAGTTAACTTAAAAAGAGTTATTAATTATCTTGCTAGATATAAATATTTTGTGTAAAAAAATTATAATTTATCTTAAAAAATATCAGTAAAGGGAGTCTTGATAGCAATCTTCAATTGTTCCATATTAGTTTTAGTTGTAAATTACCTTTTTATGTACCTTTTTAAGATAGACTTAGAATTTCCTTTTATTTTAATTCCAGAATAGTTAACATACAGTGTTATATTTGTTTCAGGTATAACTTAGAATTTTTTTAATGAAGCTTTAATCTTGAGCAAACCCCCTTCTATAGCATAAGAGATATCCTGTTCTTTCTTCAATAGACTTGGGAAGTACATTGTTTTAGGCATTAAAAAGCGGGGGGTGAGGTGGTGGTTCCTGGGTGGCTCAGTGGATTAAACATCCAACTCTTGATTTGGGCTTAGTTCATGATCTCACAGTTTGTGAGATCAAGCCCTCCATCAGGCCCCACGCTGACAGCACAGGACCTAGTTGGGATTCTCTTTCTCCCTTTCTCTCTCTGCCCCTCCCCTGCTCTTACTCTCTCTCTCTCAAATTCATTTAAAAAAAAAAAAGATTTTTCCCTTGTTTAATATTTGTCCTCATCTGCTCTCCAAAAACTTAATAAAAAAAGATTTACTTTCATAGGCATAATGCTTTATGAATGATACAATTTAAAATTTTCCTAAATTTAAGACCATCAAATGTCTTAAAACAGTAGTCATTATTTCTTTGCCAACATAATAAAGTTTTTTTAAAGGTGTTTTCTTTCATCAGAGAAGCTTTCTCCAGCCAAGTCTGTCTAGCTATAGTTGCATCAAACCAAGGCTGAAACATTTGGTTTGTATGATTGCCATTATAATAAGACACATGAAGAACAATAGAAAATCAAAAAGGCCTCCTGTGTTCTTATTTATGCCTGGTTATGCTCATCCATCTCAAGAAGCCTAAACTTGACCCATGGCATAATCATTTTTCCTTAAAATAAATGTTCAATTAAATAATCTCTTTAATTGCTATTAATCTTTTTTTTCTATTTTTTAGTATCCATATTTCCAAATTTTTACAATGAATGTATATTATTTTTAATGAAAAAGTTTTAAAATCAATAAAGTTAATACTATGTGATTTATCTAATATGAATTAAAATATAATAGGTTTTAAATACCACTAAATTTCAAATCAGTTTTAAAGTTATAATTTCATGTGACATAAAATGAAAAATAAGGTAATTGGGATAAAGTGAAATGTTTCAAATGGATGCTAAGTTCTTTTCAAACAATTCTTTAGAAACTAAAATTTTCTTCCTTAAAGATGCAATAAAACAACTTATTTTTAAAGTGCTTATAAAGTTGGTTCACAATATATTCAAGATGTGGCCTTTGTAAATACCATAAATTTTAGAAAATGTTCATATTGTTTTGGTAACTAATTTTAAAGTACCTGAAATTGTGAAAATAAACAAACATTTCCAGAGGCAAAACAAGTAATGAAATAGAAGTTTCGAAAATATATTGGACACACAAACTGATTTATATCCAAATAAAAAAAAAATCTCTTACAGCACAGGCTCTGAAAAGCAGACTTTGTGATTATTTCTATTTTTTTTCATCACGAGGCACATAAGGAGAAAATATTTTTGTAACTTCTTTGTATTGCTGCTAGTATATAAATTAAGGAATGGCTTAGAAAAAGGTAGATCCAAAATTGTTAAACCGGATCTATGATTATACAGACAAAACTGAAGAAATATGCATGAGACTTTTTTAAACAATCTAACTAGAAGTAAATTTTCAACTCAGTTATTTTAGAAGAGTTCTTCAAATTGGGTTCTTCTTAATTATAGAAATAGACTTTTACATCCATGTTGCAACATAATATTTCCATCCCAAAAATTACCTGTTAAAGCATGTAATGAAAAATATATACTTGCATAAGCAGTATATTTAGAGCCAAATAAGAATATTTTTGACTTTTAATAGTTTATGATATGATGTGTACATTACTAAATTATTGAAACTTTCAATATATCAGAAATATATATAGTAAATAATGTTCAATTAATAATGGTGAAAATATCTCATATATAAATATTCTTCTATTCAGAAGAAACTAACCCAGAAATCCCAATTTTCAAGAATTGTAATAATCAAAAGGAAACATATAATAATACTCCATAATTCCGTGTAACTAGGATGTTAATAAATTAGATAAAACTAAAAGAAGACTTACTGAAAGTTTCTAGTCAATGATAAAAATCACTCCATAAAATTTATGTTTCAAAAAAATGAGTACTTTTGATTTGGACAATGAAGACTAACAAGTTATTAATGATTAAAAAGAGTGTGATCAAAATCTATAATATCATAAAGGAAATGGGTAGAGTAATTGTTAACTTTTTCACCAGATTCAGATGTACTCCAACCCCAGTAAACTCGCCTCCCCTAGCCCCTACCCAAAGACTGGGAAAAATAAATAAATAAATAAATAAATAAATAAATAAATAAATAAACTTTTGATAAAAGTTAATCAAGTGAAACCATTTTTACCAAAATTTGATTCAATCTAAAAATTTACCAATAAGAATTTAGAGGCTAAATCTTTGTGGATTATTAAGGAAAACAAGAAGTGTTTGGAGTCAAATCTTACCTTCCTACTGAAAAAAAAATAAAAGATAAAAATTCCTCTCCAACAAAGTGTCTTTTGTAACAAACATCTCTCTTCTGTTAATAGTATCTTTTCTCCTCTAAGTCAGGGTTATCAAAGATGAAATCAAAATATATCACTAGTCACTGAATAGCCTTATCCAGGACTACTCAGTAAGGTTCATAATTTCAAAGTATCATTTAAAATAAACATTTAAACATTTCAAGCATAGGGGTTTTTTTTTAGGTTTATTTATTTATTGTTTTGAGAGAGAGACAGAGAGAGAGAGTGGGGGAGGGCAGAGAGGGAGGGAAAAAGAGAATCCCAAGCAGGCTCTGCACTGTCTTCACAGAGCCCCATGTGGGCCTCAAACTCATTAACCATGAGATCATGACCTAAGCCAAAACCAAGTCAGACACTTAACTGACTGAGCCACCCAGGTGCCCCTCACCCATGTTTTTAAAGGTTAGGAATCATGTACTTGGCACAGAGAAAGAGCTAAAGTTTTATTATAAGAGATCTTATAAACCTATAGTTTCATTTCCCCATCCAAAACATCTAGACTTAAAATAATTTCTGCATAGCACTTTTATATTATAAATTATCCTAAGTCTGTATTCTAAAATATCTTTAATCTTAGACTAAAAATATTTTTATGTAAATCTACCTCCTTTTTTAGTGTGCTTAAAAGGGAAATCTGATTCTGTTTACATAAATTCTCTCAGAGTCTGTTCTTCCAAGAAGGGCATCCCTACACAGACTATACATTTTTTTTTCTCATCAGATGTGAGTTAGGAAAAAAAAATGTGAGGTGGGTATGCAAAGTATTATAATACTTGCTTCCTCATTTGTATCTCCATTTTTATTTAGGTACAATGAAATATAGATAATTTCTATTTCCATGTGATTCTTTTAACAAATGGATCTCCTACTATTTAGAAACAACTTATTAATACAATCTCAGTTATCCAAACTAATATATTTCTGGAACAAATAGAGTCAAATTTTGGCCTTAACAGTTAAATCCACATTTTTCCTGCTGCTTCTAAAAATTAAACAACTAAAGATTTTCATTCACGACTCTTCAATCATAAAATTTCTGTGCCAATCATGAAAAGGCTGAACTCTCTTTTTTTAAAAGACGCTCTTTGCTAATGGAAATCTGTAGAAAAAGATAGCGGTTCCCAACTTCTACTTCTTGGGACTCCTCTGACAATGAATAGAGCTAGTATTTTTTCCATCTAATCTCTGCTTATTACTACTTTAACTATTAATGAATTCGCTATTAAAATAAGGGTTTAAAATTTTAATTAGAACACTTGTATCTTTTATCTATTATTTTTTCTTTTCTATCTCTCTCTTTTCTGTTCCCTCCTTAATCTTCTTTTCAATATGACATATTGGTAAGAAATAATTAAGTGATTAAATTGTAAAAGGCCACAGCCTTCAATTGGTTTACAGAAAAGTTAATCATCATCATTTTCCTCTCTCTCTTTTTTTTCTCTGAAATACGCACAATGTATGGGTTAAGGCCTTAGCAGGAGGCAGATGATACATTCAGAAAGTATAAATAATTCTCAAAGGAACTCACTGCTATATTGTAATAGTGATGTATTGGGACAGATGGTAGCTACACTAGTGGTGAACATAGCATAATGTATAAACTTGTCAAATCAGTGTGCTGTGCACCTGAAACTAATATAACATTGTGTGTTAACTATATTCAAATAAGAAGAAAAGGGAGGGACTCATTGACAGTATGTAGGCAGAGTTAGGGAACCCAAGGACCAGCAACAGAAAAAAGCCATTATCCAGAGTCCTGAAGGAGCAAAAAGAGAATTCATGTTATTTGAAGTGGGTGAGATCCATTACCATACATATGAGACTAATAGAAGCAATGTGCCAGAAGTAAAGGAAGAAAGCCACAGAGACTACAGGATGAGAATAGAGAAGAAGAAGAAGAAATCAATACTTCAACCTTTCTCTTTTTCCATTCTTCCAGTCTTGCCAGTGGAAGACCCTTGGCTGAACCAAATAAAAGCTATAGGGCAAAAGAGCTCAGGAGAGGTGGTGCTTGAGGTTTAGGCTACACAGATTCTATATCAGTCAGGAAAAGAGTAGAAAATCCTTAGAGGAGAGGGCAATGGCCAAACTGAGAAATTCTAACACTCACAAACATGCACATAAACTCACACACTCTTTTTTCCCGTTCATATAGTTCATACATTCAATTTGTAAGTTACCACAGATTGGTGGAGTCACTGAACTGGCTAGATATTTTAGAGAAAAGAAAGTGCAGCTTTGTTTCAAATAACATACTGACATCAAATTCCACTTCCATGGTCTTTGTTCATAATCTAGGGGTGTAAAATACCTTCCTTCTTGCATACAGAGATGACCTGTGTTGTAGAAGTGTTTCCTTTGCCTAAAAGTTTATTTTTTTATTTTTTTTTATTTTTCTTTTTAATTTACATCCAAGTTAGTTAGCATATAGTGCAAACAATGACTTCAGGAGTAGATTCCTTTGTGCCCCTTACCCATTTAGCCCATCCCTCATCCCACAACCCCTCCAGTAACCCTCTGTTTGTTCTCTTTGCCTAGCAGTTTTTAAAGTATTATTCTATATTGATGATTTAGTATCCCAGTGTCCAGGAAAATGTCAGAACTTTGCCAGTTGTTCTTTATGTCATTGTTACTGTATTAATAACTACAATTTTATTAACTATCTTCTTTCCCAGGCAGCATATTTCTAAATTTGCATGTTTTACCTAATACAGAATTTAAGCAGTTCTACAAGGGAAAGAGGAATTTTTAGGATTTTTTTTCTTCTAGAGAGAGAGAGAAAAAAAAACAAAAAGCATGCATGCATGGGGTGAGGGTCAGAGGGAGAGGGAGAGAGAAATTCTTAAGCAGGCTCCACGCCCAGCGCAGAGCCCAATGTGGGACCCAATTCCACAACCATGAGATGGTGACCTGACCTGAAGTCTAAAGTAGATGCTCAACTGACTGAGCCACCGAGGTGCCCCAGGACATATTTTTAGGAAAAAAAAGTTTGGGTGGAAGAATTGACATTCAAAAGTTAAGTAATTCTTCCCAGGTCATTGTGCTAATAATGGTGGAGCAGGTGATTCAAACTCCAGTCTTTCCAAACCCAAAGCCTGTTTGCTTCTTACTATAGCGTACTCTCTTTTTTCTTGGATCTCAACTTATCTTCTTAGTTTATATCTTAATTTAAGAGACCTAGCATTCAAGCAACACCCAAAGTGCTCTGGGGCGAAGTTAAGGGGATGTTCTTAATGTTAGAACTCTTATTTAGAGTAATCTCCATTTATATGCTTTTGCACATACTTACCAATTTACACAAAAAGTCATTCATTCTAAATTCTCCACTAGCACATTAGCAAATTAATATTTAACTTATTTTTACCAAAGCAATCATTCACACAGTTATTCTTAGTAACTCACATTACTAAGGCTCCTTATTTTATCTTATTGGAATGTCCATTAGTAGTTATGCTAATAATCATCCACTGATATTAATGACAAATGATGTACACCATAGAGAAGAGAAGAATATGATGGAAGGGAAGCCTAGTAGAAGGCTACTGCAAGGGTCTGGATAAGAAAGATGCCAATAATTGCAGCAGAAAGAAAGGATGGATATAAGCAGGGCTGGGGGACATCCCAGTGTAAATAGAAAATGTGGGGCCAACTTTTTTAAAAAAGCAGGGGGAAATGTTAATAAAGTATATTTAAGGTGCTAAAACATAAAACTTTCTTTTCTTCCATAGTTTCTCTTTGATTCTGTATAGTTGGTTTTATTGTATGTACCATCACTTTACATGCATTTAATATCCACAGTAACTGCATAACTTAGGTAAACTATGATTATTCCAATTTTTTTTTTTTTGCCTTTTGCAAAAGAGAACCTACTGAGGCTTTGGTCTGATGCAGAGGTCAATGCTATTTGCAACTTCTGATTCCAATAGCCATTTGGAAACTCTTACCCCTTTCCATGAAAATTCTTTTTTTTTCAACGTTTATTTATTTTTGGGGGGACAGAGAGAGACAGAGCATGAACGGGGAGGGGCAGAGAGAGAGGGAGACACAGAATGGGAAACAGGCTCCAGGCTCCGAGCCATCAGCCCAGAGCCCGATGCGGGGCTCGAACTCACGGACCGCGAGATCGTGACCTGGCTGAAGTCGGACGCTTAACCGACTGCGCCACCCAGGCGCCCCGAAAATTCTCTTTTAATATATATTTCTTCTATGTAATACCACTTAGTATTGCTATTTCTCAAAGGATTGTGGGTTATTTTATTCAAAGTAAAGGATAGATAGATTCAAAGTAAATGAAAGGTGTATTGAAAGAATGATAGAGAAGGTAGGGGTTGCATGTGTATGTATTTCAAATATAAACTTAGTACATTTTGCTTTCCTTATAAAACACTTCATAAATAATAAGTGAGAATTTCACAAGTATGTCTCATGAGCGAAATGAATTAGAAGAACTCTACACTTCACAGTTGAAAAACCCCAGCTTATCTTACTGCACACTCTAATGAAGCTGATTTGAGTGGGGAGTTGTTTTTGAAGTTCATGGAAATATTTAGGGCAGAATGCCAATTATAAAATCTGTCCTAAGTTTAGTCATTGGAGTCTAGACAATCAGACTAAAAATATTGGCAATTAATTCCTTATTTGTAGGGTACCAGTGACTTTTCTATATCCATGATTACAAACTTGAACGCAATTTCCCAATCCATTAGTAGAGAGCCAATTTGCTCTCTTATGGAATATGGATTGGGACAGCAGAGGGATTGAGATAAAAGTGTTTCCCTCTCATGCAGTGGTTTCTAAAACTTCTTCGATGATCATAGTAACATGAGTGGGTTGTAGGGAGAGGTTCATAGTAACAACTATAATGTTTCTGCCCAGATGTTTTCCCAGTTACAGAGCCACATCAGTGGCAACCTAAGCCATTCTAAAAGCTGGATAAAACTAAAAGCACATAGATAGAATTCTGGAAGACCTATTGTCACCTTCAGTTTATATATGTGTCTGTGTGTATATATGTTTTAATTTTAGAGAGACAGCATGTGAGCAGGGGAGAGGCAGAGGGAGGGAAAGAGAGAATGTCAAGCAGGCTCATTGCTCAGCACAGAGCCCTATACGGGGCTTGATCCCACGACCCTGGAACCATGACCTGAGCTAAAATCAAGAGCCAGATGCTCAACCGACTGAGCCACCCAGGCTCCCCTGTGTTTTTATTTTTCTAATAATAATGGTGATGAAGATGATGTGAGCAGTCATTTACTAAACACCCATTATGTGCTAGAGACCCTGCTAGGTGTTTTATTACTTTATTTAATTTACATAACAATATTAAAAATCATATCTTTCATTCTGCAATGAAGACAGGGATGCCAAGGCTTAGAAAGGTTAAGTAAATTTTCAAAGTTGTGAAATGGAAGAGAAAGAAGAGAGTCAGCAAAGTAAATCTTTGCAACCCAGGAAACATATTGGAAAATTCTTATCCTCTCTTTGCTGAAATTTTGTACACTGTCCCCTCAGCCTAAAATGTTCTCCAACTAGCTTTTCCTACAGAGGAGTCTTTCTCATTGTTGAGAAATGTCTTTCTGCACAGAGTTCTTTCTTTTCCTGTAGTGTCCTCTTCTGCTGTATCTAATCACCTTGCTTATCGCCCATAGTGTACTTATCAGAGTCTGTGATTATCTCAGTGCTTTTTACTTGTGAAATATCTATTTCTCCCTCTTGAATTAAAGCTTCCTGAGCCTGGGACATTATGTTTCTTTTTTTCTATTGTATTTCCAGAACTGATTATACTTCTTGATACATAATCAATGCTCAATAAATGTTTATTAAATGAATGACTGAGTCCTGACAGAAAAATATCTAAGAGTACATATGGCCTTTAAAGCTAAGACAATGAAAGCCTTTACCCAGGATTTCAAACTCATTAGTTATTCACAGACAAGTTGAAACATACAAAGTAAAGGAGATGGCTGAACAAAAAGCTAGGTTTTTTGAGAGAAAGAGAGTGTGAGAATGAGTGGGGGAGAGGGGTAAAGGGAGAGAGAGAACCCCAAGCAGGCTCCACACTCAGCACAGAGCCAGAAGCGGGGCTCAAACCCACAAACCCTGAGATCATGACCCGAGCTGAAATCAAGAGTCAGATGCTCAACCAGTTGAGCCACACAGGCACCCCAAAAGCTGGTTTTCTGAAACTACCTGATCAACTAGCTTGATGTTCATGGAAGGCAATCTCTTGTTTGTAGGACTATCTAACCATGTAAACATGAGATGAGCAGCCCCTAAAATTTTCATGCCACAAGAAAGACTTGTTCATTGCATGAACATTTATTCCCCCAAATTAAGCCCACATGTCAAGATAAATAGCAGTTGAGCAGATGAGTGAGTAGCAAGCAAAAATTCTCTTACTCTCCCAGGCTCACTCCTACCTGTATTTTATCTCCCAATTATAAGCTTCATGAGCTCACCTGTTTGAGCCATCACCCATGTGGTTCAATTCAGGAGCATTGAGCAGTAAAGTACAGGGGCACCTGGATGGCTCAGTTGGTTAAGTGCCCTATTCTTGATTTCAGCTCAAGTCATGATCTCACAGTTTGTGGATTCAAGTCCCGTGTTGGGCTCTGCACTGACTCCATGGAGCCTGCTTGGGATTCTCTCTCTCCCTCTCTCTCTGCCCCTCCTTTTTGTGCTCTCTCTCAAAAATAAATAAATAAGCATTTTTGAAAAACCATATAAAGAAGTACAGTCTAAACAGGCAAATAATAATATGCTAATATTAATAAAGCAGAATTTCAGTCTTTTTACTCATGTCTTTCAAATGACACTAAAGGAATGCAGGTCATATCTCACACTAATCCTTTTTATTCTCCCCTTTTTCACCCTCCCCACACACTGTTCAGTTTATCAATTCCTCTCCCTCCCAAACATTTTCCTACTCTACCTAGACCACCTGTGTAGTATTTACGAATACCTTCTCCCTATCCTGTAGCTAACAATATGGGTCAGTGAAGGCAATAGACTATGATCAGCATAGCATCAATAAATTGTATCCTATTACACCACAAAAGTACAATTTTTCCCTCCCACGGCAACAGTGGAAGAATATTGTTTTTTTTATTTCCCTCACTATTTATAGATAGCTATATATGTAATCTATCATTTTTTCTTCTCTCTTCCTAAATCCACTAAGAAATGATATTTTCTCTGCAAAATTAAATATGTTTAAATTTCACATGTTGATAGCTTTGAAATGTGTAGATTGTTAAATATTTGCAAATGAAGGTAATGATCAAAGGCAAGAAAATAGTATTATTTATACAAAAAGAAATTTTACTTTCCCTCAAGTGTCAGTAGTTCCATATTTGCTACCATAAAGATTTTTGAGGTGTGTGTTCTATTTAGATAACTATCATTGGCACAAGCAAAGAAAAATCATACATCTGTAAGTTACATGAGTAAGCTATTTCGAAGTTCTGATCCCTAAATTTAATTAGTCTCTTCCCAAAGCAAATGGAATAGTTTTTTTAAATGATTTGCATTCATCATACTTCCCTTTCAAAAATAAAACTCTTTCAAGCCAAAATATTTCCCTGAGGTGGGTTTTTGTCAGAGTATAGCCATAGCATTTCTTTATTTGAGTAATTTTTTCAATGGTCCAAATACCTGTTCTCTCCTACAAGATATTCTGATGAATAATTCCTCAAACTACTCTTGTTGGAAAAATCAAAACTGTATTTTGCATATATGAGTTACATACCCAAACCACCAGATAAATAAATGAATAAAAGACTCAGAATGATTTTATTAAATTAACAGAATCTAAAATAATTGGTGAAAGCAAAGGAATTTAAAGCTTTGGAAATTGTTATGTACTAGATTGCCTTTAGAATCTTGGCACCATTTCTACCTACCTGCCCCATGCTGTCCTTGCTATTGCAGAAGCTAGAAGCCTGGAAGCTACATTCCTAAAAATTTCTATCAGCAGGATTCCAGGTTAGAATGTGCCAGCCAGAAGGCACTTATCTGAGATTTGAAAGGAAAACAGATGCAGAAACCATACTATAATTTCTCCATTGGAGACAGACAAAACCACAGATGTATGCTATGAGCTTCAGAAAAAGGGATGTTTTGCATGTGCCTCTGAGTGTTTCACCTAGCTCAGTTTTGGAGGCAGCTATGAACATAGCCAGAGTTTCCTATACTCTAGAGACTTTGAAAACTACAATACCTGAGAGTAAATGGCACTATTTTGACTTTCATTTTTCCAACCCTGCCAATGGTTTCATAAGCATCTCATTATCTTATTAACTAATTTGTTGAATTAGTCATTTAATTTATTGAATCCTTTTCTTCTTGATAGTTCTTGAGTGGTTTTGTTTTCCTGACCAAACTTTGGACAATACATGCTGTAATTTCTTATGATGGCATGTAGCTTTTAGCAGATTTTATAACATTGAAGAAAACTTAATGGAAATGTGTCCTTAATTTTATGACTTGGTTAGGTCACAGAATTGTGCTAAGCTTGGGTAGCAGTATTATGTGTTCTGCTTCTTGTTCAATTGAAATACTACTCAAATATTAGGGGCGCCTGGGTGGCGCAGTCAGTTAAGCGTCCGACTTCAGCCAGGTCACGATCTCGCGGTCCGTGAGTTTGAGCCCCGCGTCAGGCTCTGGGCTGATGGCTCAGAACCTGGAGCCTGTTTCCGATTCTGTGTCTCCCTCTCTCTCTGCCCCTTCCCCGTTCGTGCTCTGTCTCTCTCTGTCCCCAAAATAAATAAACGTTGAAGAAAAAATTTTAGAAATACTACTCAAATATGATATATTGGCACTTTTTATATTCATTATGCTCTTCTTTTTCTGCCAAATAAACAGAAAAAGGAGAAAATGTCATGGTCCTTGCCCTCCAGATGCACAAAGCCTAATAAAGGAAGTAATAGAAATATACATTAAAAATATTAACCAAAACAAGACAGAACATCCCATTTCAGAGAAAATTTGATTTACCTTTCCTCCTTTTCACCCATCTATCCCATCTTATACCATCCTGTTTATTAGTAAATGAGCTAGGTGGCAGTCTGTAAGGAAAGCTTTTAGTGGGATAGCTTTTTCTAAAGGCAAAGAGGGACAAGCCAAAGCACAAGGAACATGGTAAGAAAGTGGATGGGGGCGGGGGTGGGGAGGGGGGAGCCAACAGGAAAAGCCAGATATGTGGATTGAAACTTTTATCCTTGATGTCTAAAAAAGCCCCAGTATTGCAAAATATCAGAAATGGCATTAACCTGGGACTCTGGAAGCCTGATTTTTATATCATTTCTGCTACTAAATCTGACTTTTTATCTCTTCCCCTCATTGAGCCTTCAATTTTTTGTTAGTAAAATTATGGCATGGGTTTGATTATCTCAAGATCCATTCCAGCTCTAACATTGAGCCATTAGAACAACAACCCATCCAGGGTGTGTAGGATCTTTCTGCCACTTCTACCAATACATTCCAGGCAGTCCCAGAATTCCCTTGGCACCTAGCAATGTCCCATCAGGCATTGATTTTTAAAGGCTAAATAGACATGTCAATTTTCATAATTCAGATATTCAGCATTTGAATTATCATGTGCAATCAAAAAGAATAAAAGAATAAATTATTTTTGTGCATCTGAGGCAAAAATCATCCTAATCCACACTCCATCTGACTTAGGAGAAAACTCCCTCACTGTTAACTTACTATCTTTTAAATGTACAGAAAGCAGGAAAGACATCTTTCATAGCTCTCTCAGAGCTCCACCATGGGGATAAGGATTAACTGTATCTCCTTATAAAAAATATGAACATACCCTTATCTTTAAATATGCAACCATCTAAATTTGGGGACTTTTTCTCATGAATATTTAAGTAATCAGTAAGTAGTAGTAATCATTTTCATTTTATAATTAAGGTAGATGGGTCTTGTTTTTAATTTAGGGTGGGTTTTTTTCCTCCTCTGTTAGGCAATCACAGAAATTCTTGATGAATGCGTGCTTTATCTGGTAAGAAATGTCTACTAAAATAAAAAGTCACTCTGCTTTAGGGAAAAAATATAGTGGATTAAATTATGCAAAAATTTTTGACTGGTATAATTAAGATGATGTATAATTTTTTTTAATTTCTGTACTACAGATATACAAGCCAAAATATGTAATATTAGCATACACACCTGCATGAATTCAATTAAGTGAAAATATAAATATTAAATTGTCTTGCATTCATGAAAGAACCCATTCCTGAATCCAAGTCTACCTTGACTTTCACTGCATTTCCCACTCACTCCAAATCTTGTTCTTAGGCACTCTACCTGCACATTGAACATTTAAATGAATATACACTCTTTTCTATATGCATCCATTCTAACCTGCAACAGGAAGGGCAGAGATTTACATTAATTTATATTTATCTTTTAAGCACTTGAGCAGATGAACTAGTAATGACTTTTTTCTGTGCTTGGAACAGGTAGTTCTAAACCAACTATTTTAAAATCCAGGAAAATGGCCTCTTGGGTAAGCTGTACTTGATACTTAGAAGCAGATGATTGGTAGAGGGAACATCAGTCCTTCCTACTCTTTGATTCTGTGCCTGTTGGCTTGGCATCAAGGGACTACTTCTTTCAGCACATCTTTAATATAAGTTCCATCATTTACTTTGTCTGCTATTCAGTGCTTAGCATACCATATTGTACTTAAATACCTGACTCTCCCACAAGGTGTTGTCCTTGAGAACAGACACCATACCTAACACATTTGTCTCCTCAACACTAGTATAGCTCTTTGCACATGGTGGTATTCTAGAATAAATAACTTTTCTTTATCAATACAAAGATTGCCTAAAATTTGGCTCAAAATAAACCACCCCATCTGCCACTGCTTTTTCTCTGCTTCCCTGAATTTCTCAGATATACCATTTAAAATGAAGCATTTGTCAGGTCTTCCAGGCACAGGAGATGAATTGTTTTTGTTAACCATCTCCTTGTCATTAACAGTTACTGGATGGCATGGAATAGTTATGTTGGAGAGTTAAGGGACATGTAGCTGAAAAGGTATATTGGAGTGAATACAAGTTAAAAGCAATGATAAAGCCATGTTCCCCCTAATCCTTTGGTTGGTTTTGTCAAGTAGTTTCCTTGAAATATGTTGTATGGTTTGTTTCTTTTTCAATTATTTCTCCAATTCTTTTGGTCTCATAAATATATTCTGAATGTAAAGTGCCATCGTAAAAATGTCCCGGATTTCACATTCCAAAATGCCTTGGATGAACTCAATCTCAGCCACTTACATCCATTCATTAAATATACCTCCTTTGACTATCTGCTAGGAGCTTGGCCCTGAGCTAATCATCAGGCAAACAATCATCATTAGAACACAATTCTTGTCTTCAAGAAGCTTGAAATCTAGAAAGGATGGAAGAGGCATAAAAATGTAAAAGCAATACATAAGTGCTACAAAGGGAAAGTACATGAAAATGTAGAAACATATAGGAGATGCATTAAATATATGGGGATTCAATGATGCAATATATGGAATGTGCTTTGTAAACTAGAAGTTTCATACAAAGATGAGTCATTGTAGTTCTATCCGTAGTTTAATAACATAGGACATGGTATAAAGTGGAGGTAACCAGAGGAAGAATCTGGAGATGGTGCAGATATCTTCCTTGTACCCAAATAATATTTTTTAAATTTTTTTAATGTTTATTTTTGAGAGAGAGAGAACATGGGGGAGGAGCAGAGAGAGAGAGAGAGACAGAATCTGAAGCAGGCTCCAGGCTTTGAGGTGTCAGCACAGAGCCCAACCCATGAGATCGAACCCATGAACCATGAGATCATGACCTGAGCTGAAGTGCTTAACCTCAGATGCTTAACCAACTGAGCCACCCAGGCGCCCCATTGTATCCAAATAATTTTGAAGGGTATTTGAAAGACTCTTACACTTTGTTTACAAAATCTGCCAGTGCTTACCAACTAGGAATCTTTGACTTTATTCAGAAACTATGAGTACTAAATACGCTATGAATATCATACCTAATATAAATCATTGAATAATTGATTTATTTGTCTTAACTACCCAAATAAAATGTTTTAAGACAATAATTGACGCTAATGTTTCCATTTGTTTTCCAACAATTTTTTTTAAATATCTGTGGAGGAAAACAAATTATAAAACATGTATTAAATAAAATATTCTTCCCAAGAAAATGTTGGGTATAGCAATCAGGAGTCAGGTCAGAAATACAGAGATCAGTGTAGGTAGTACATGCAGAAATAAATTTAATAAAATGAATAAGAGGCCAAAAAATCCAGTTTGAGGGGTGGGGCAACACACGTCAGGGCAAGATTCTGCTGGTTTTGGGGAAATCATGAAGTACAAGCTTACAGACTACCACCACCACCATCAGTGAGCTCCATTGCCTGCAGCCTCGAAGTGGGTGATTCACAGGAGGATGCTGGGAAATTGCTGGCAGCATTTCACATATGCCCATCTGCTGAAGCCCATGAACCTGCCTGCAGGAGCAATAATGGCTTCTGCTTCTCTTCTGCCTTCCAAATCTTGCACTAGAGCCTCTCCTGGGTGAAATCTAATCCAGAACCCTGCTGGCACAGATTCGGAAAAATGTTGTTACCAAGAATTCAGGGAAAAGCAGAGGAGGGGGAAACTAGTGCTGAGTTTCCATCAGACCATCTGGCACACATCTCTTAAATTTCAACACTCTCACTTATTAAGAATAATTTTCCCAAGTTCATATTTTTAGTAATTTATAAAATTAGCCTTGCCCTGTTTCTTATTCCATGACACCCTATGAAGCCTATCCACATAAGTTACTCCTTTCTTTTCTCTCATTATTTGGGGGAAAAAAAGAATAGTCAAGTTAAAAATACATTTCCAATGAATGCACCAGAATGGATTTTTAACTGCTCTAACAACCTGACCTAGACAAATTAATAAATGCTCAGTAAATTTGCCCTTTCCAATAATTTTATCCAAAAACTCCTAATAAAGCTTTCAATAATATTAAAATTCATTTAAGTAAATAATTTGTTATGTTTTGTACAAATTTTTAAAGTCAAATTTTAAAAGTTAATAGCCAATTGTAATATATATTAATTTTTAACATCCTACAGTAATATTGAAAAATAAAAATACAATGTGACACATGGATAAGAACTGCTTTCTAAAGCCACATTTTCGGGGTGCCTGGGTGGCTCAGTTGGTTAAGCATCCAACTTTGGCTCAGGTCATGATCTCGTGGTTTGTGAGTTCAAGCCCCGCATCAGGCTCTGTGCTGACAGCTCAGAGCCTGGAGCCTGTTTCAGATTCTGTGTCTCCCTCTCTCTCTCTGACCCTCCCCTGTTCATGCTCTGTCTCTCTCTGTCTCAAAAATAAATAAACGTTTAAAAAAAAATAAAGCCACATTATCTAGTTTCAGACCCAGTTCTAATACTACCAGTTGTGTGAGATTGGCAAGTTACCTGTCCTCTCCATGCCTTAGTTTTCTCATCTGTAATATTGAAAGGATGAAATAAATTAATATATTTAGAGTTTTCAGAACAGTGTGTGGCTCATAGAAAGCATTCGATAAATACTTCCTATGTGATTCACAGAAGCATATTTGCCATATCATTTCTTAGATCCTTTCATTTAACAAATGTTTATTGAGCATTTCTATATGCCAGACACTGTTGTAATGATAAAATGGAATTGAAGACAAAGACTCTACCATTCTAGTAGAAACAAATTGAAAAAAAAAACACAACAATAATATGATGTCAAGAGCAGTAAGCACTAGTTGGAAAAAATAAAACAGGGTAAGGAAGTAAAAAATGATGGAGGATGCCACTTCAAATAGAATCATCAAGAAGGCTTTTCAGAGGTGATATTTGACCATGATTTAAATGAAGTTGGGAATTATGCCATTCCAACATATAGGGGAAGAATATTCCAGAGCTCTGAAGCAATAGCAAATGCAAAGTCACTGAAGCAGGAATGTGTTCAGCATGCTCAAGAAGCAACGTATCAGTCAGTGTGGTTAGAGTAGTGTGAGAACTAGAGAAAGACCTAGCAGATTGAGTTTGGAGACACAGTGGAAAGATCCAGTCAAGGATGAGGCAAGTGAGGCTTCAGAATTCAGGAACCTAAGAGTAAATGCCTAAATGTGTCCCTAATCTCCCTCTAGTCCCTGCCCTAAACCTGAGAGGCCCGATCATGAAGAATCTTCTAAGCCATTTTAAGACTTTCAAACTTTAAGTTCAAAGCCTTTACCATGCCTGCAGTTTACTGCGTGATCTGGCTACTCCTCCAAAGGTATCTTCTGCTTCTTTTCTTTTTTTTTTTAATTTTTAAAAAATCTTTATTTATTTTTGAGAGAGAGAGAGAGAGAGAGAGAGAGAGAGAGAGAGAGAGCACAAGCAGGGGAGGGGCAGAAAGATAGCAATCTGAAGCAGGCTCCAGGCTCTGAGCTGTCAGCACAGAGCCCAACATGGGGCTCGAACCCATGAACCGTAAGATCATGACCTGAGCCAAAAGCTGAACACTTAACTGTCTGAGCCACCCAGGCACCTCTCTTCTGCTGCTTTTCTTTGCTCACTTCATTCCAATCACCCTGGCCTTCCTCCAGATTTTCAAACATACCAACCAAACTCCTATCTGCACTTGCTACTTCTACATGAAGAGAGCCACAGGGCTCACCTTCTCTCTTCCCTCAGGTCTCATTTCAAATGCTATCTTCAGAGAAATCTTCCCACCATTCCATCTAAAATAGCAGTCTCTTGCTTCTACTTTCATTCTCTATCCACTCTTCTGGTCTATTTTTCTCCATGGCAGTTACTATCATCCAATATTCTATTGTATTTTTAATTTGTTTTCTGAATCCCTGAACCCCCAATGTTAGCTTGTGGTGACACCTGGTCTGTTTTGTTCCCTGTGGTATCCCCAGTGCTCAGCACCTCCCTAGCACTTAGCAAGTGTACCATATTTGTGCAGTGAAGCAATGTGAAGAGGAGCTAAGTGACTATTTTGAAGCATAAAAAGATAATCAGTCTGGCTATAATCACTAAGAAGACATGTTTGCTGGGATTAAGAGATACAGCCAACATAATTTGTTGAGGTGCCCAATGGATTCAATTGATAAGTTTATTTCAAGTCAGAATTAGTCTCAGACTTCTGGTCAAGTCAGTAATATATTATGTTCCAGACATACACAGGTATACTACATTAGGCATATGTGGAAATAAGGAGTCAGCCCACATCATCCCCCACCCAGACCCATAAATGGCTTATGCAGACCTTGCTGTTTGGACTAGAAAACAAATAACATACTGGAGACAGCAATCGTTGCAGTTGAAATATTTAGATTTCAACTTGAATTCTGCCATATCCTACCTGTGTGGTCAGCTAGGACAACCTCCCTTCCTTTCTCCTCTCCTTGTTTTTCTTCCCTTCCTTCATTTGACTTATATTTATGGAATTCTCACTTTGAATCAGGAGCCAGGAGCAAAGAGGGTGCATAGAGTGAAGAAGGGAAGGAACACTGAGCAAAGAGTTTTGAAGGGAAGGGCATTACATGCTGAGAGAGGATAAACAATGTTAGGAAAGTGAGAAAGAACAGAGCCTCTGAGAAGTATAACTACCAGATCTCTATATCTTGCCAAGAACTAGTACTTCAGGAGTATATGTTCAGGTCCAAAAGGAGAACATTAAGAGTGAGAAAAGAGGAAATAATGCTAACAGTTAAGGTAAAGGAATAGCAGGGGATGTCCCCAAGAGAAACGAGTAAGCAACACTCAGAGAGCAGTGAGGAAAACTAGGAGTTCATGGTGTCAAAGAGCAAGCAATTAGAGGGGGAAAGGAGAGACAAAAGAGTACAAATATACCTAGTAACAGTTGGACTGAAAAATATCCACCAGATAAGATAACTAAGAACTACAGAAGAATAAAGGAAGCAGAAGTATGATTGCATTAAGGTGAAGGAGAAAGACACAAGATTTCCTTGAGCAACAGTTATTCATCTATTAAATATGAAAGAAGAATACTCTTCATGTAGGGATTCTGTGGTTCTTGGAGTATAAATAGATAGATGATTATTAGATAGATAGATAGATAGATAGATAGATAGATAGATAAGGGAAGGGAAAGGAGGAGGGAAGGAAGGAAGGAAGGAAGGAAGGAAGCAAGGAAGGAAGGAGAAAAAGAAAGAGAGAAAGAAAAAGAAAGAAAGAAAAAGAAAGAGAAAGAAAGAAAGAAAGAAAGAGAAAGAAAGAAAAAGAAAGAAAGAAAAAGATTGTAGAGACATACAGATTTAGTACACAAACATCTAATATATAGAAATATTAAAAATATTATCCCTTTTATGGAGATTGAATTCATTTTAAACATGCCATTGTTCTGACTCCATGCTTACCAAGTAATTTGTTTAAGCCTCAGCTCATTTATACATTGGTCTGAGCAAGGTCCCTCCTTATTCTTGCTGTATTTATTAGCTTTAGTTTCCGTTCCTATTGCCCTCATTTTTCATAGGTATACAATCTAATATGCTTGATGCTTATCTTTTTATTTGGCTATGTAAAACATGCAGTACCCCTTCCCTTTTCTCTTTCACAGTTGGCTTTCTTATTCCTAAATCTTGTTGTTGCATGTAAATTTGAGAATATGATTATTTTGTTCCTCAAAAAAAAAGATCAATTTTGATTAGGATTGCATTCAATATATACTTTAACAGGAAAATATGTATCTTTCTAATATTGAGCCACCCCACTAAGGATATAAAAAACTTCTTTTTATTCAGGTCTTTTTAATATAGTTTAATACTACATTTAAATCCCCTTCATAGATGTCTTGTGTATTTCTTGATATATTTATTCCTATAAACTTTATGGATTTTGTTTCTGTTGTGAATATTTTATCTGTGATTTTATTTTCTAGATACAGTGTAGAGAAATGTTATTGATGGTTAAATGTTGATTTATGTTTATGATTATGTTGATTTATTGATTGTTAAATATTGACAATCTTGCTGAAATTTCATATTCAGTCTGATTTTACCTTGTAATTTTGTTGGAGTATTTATTCTACACGGATGTAGTGCATTAAATAGTATCCCCCCAAAATTTATGTCTATCCAGAATCATAAGACCTTATTTAGAAATAGGGTCTTTACATTAATTAAAAGAGGTCATACTGGATTAAGATGTGCCCCAAATCCAATGACTAGTGTTGTTATATGAAGGCCATGTGAATACGTGCTGATGAAGAAAAAGGCCATGGAAACCAAAATTGGAGCAATGCAGCCATAAGCCCAGGTATGTCAGGGATTTCTGGCAGTCACCAGAAGCTAGGAGAGAGACATGGAACAGATTCTCCCTCAAATTATCTAGAGAGAACCATGTTGTTGATTTTGGACTTGATTTTGGATTTCTGGACTGCTGAACTGTAATAGAATAAGTTTCTGCTGTTTTATGCCACCCAGTTTGTATAGTTTTGCCAGCCCTAAGGAAATAATACAGTAGATAATCATAATTTCTATAAATGATGACAGATGCATTTCTCTCCTACCAATCTTTTAACTAATTTATTTTGCTTTTGCTTTATTTATGGTATTTGTCAGAGTATCCAATATTGTTTAAGTAGCAACAGTTATAATAGGAATTTTCATTTTGTTCCTGATTTTTAAAAGAATATGTTTATTTTTTCCATCAAGTATGCTTACAATAAGAATTTGGTATATAACCTCTCCAAATTAAAAAAAAAATTCTCTTTGGGGCACATAGGTGGTTCAGTAGGTTGAGTGACTAACTCTTGATTTCAGCTCAGACCATGATCTCATGGTTCATAGGACTGAGCCCTACTGTCAGTGCAGAACCTGCTTGGGGTTTTCTCTCTCCCCCTCTCTCTCTGCCCTTCCTTTGCTCACACTCTCTCTCTGTCTCTCTCAAAATAAATAAATAAACTTTAAAAATCGTTTTCTATTCCTTGTCTTTTAAGGATATTATAATAGAATTTATCAATATGTCTTTCTGCAATTTTAAGATTACTTGATTTGTTACATTTTATCAAGTAATGGGCAAATTAAATTTTTAGGTTTTTTGTATGTTGAGACATTCATGTGTTCCTAGATAAATTTTGCTTAATAATGTATTATTTTTATATACTTTTGAGTTCAGATGGCTAATGTTTTATTAAGGAGTTTTGTATCTGTATTTGTAAGTAAAGTGGACATCTGTCATTACCCAATTTTAGAACCAAGCTGAGTAAGTATATAAAATAGATTTGGCAGATTTTGCTACTTTTTATATTTTCAAAAGAAAAATTATAAGTTTGGAATTAACAGCTTCTTGGAAGATTGGTACAGTTTTGGTCCAGGAGTCTTTGAATACCATTTCAATTTTGTTATAGGTTTATTAGTTTATTCAGTTTTTATTTCTTCTACTTGAGTGCCCTTCTATGTTTTTTCAAATATATATTTGAAATCCAATATTTAAATATTATATTTAAAATCCAGTATGAAATATTGAAATATGTTTTATATTGGATTTTAAATTGGAATATAGCTATTTTAATGTTCTTTAATTTTTAATTTGTTGGGATTATAACTTTTCCCTTTTCATTCTGTATTTTATTTGCATGTCATTTTCTTTCTTTCCTCTTTTTTTCCTGTATCAGTCTAGCCAGAGGTCTTCATATCTTATTAATCATTTCAAAAGCCTGTTTTGGATTTAGTTAATCTTCACTGTTGTTCTTGCTGGTGTTATTTTTGTACTGTATTTCATGGATCTCTGCCCTTTATTATTTATTTCCTTCTTGCATATTCAAGTTTACTATATCGCTCTATTTCTAACTTCATGAGTTGAACATGGTTTGTTCAACTGGTTTGTTTTTAATCTTTCTCATTTTCTGGTAAAATTTTTAAAGCTATAAATCTCTCACTCTCCACTGCTGTTTTAGCTATTTCTTACAATGGCGGGTGGCGGGGGAATGGTGTAATGTAAAGCTCTATGTGGAGCTTGCCTCTGGGCAGAGGATGTGCCAGTGAGGGGCTGACAGTATACAAGACACCTCCCAGACCACTCATCAATTATCAAATATCATTAGTGTAAGTTATAGGAGAACATGAACTAGAGAATGGAAAAGTGAAAATGATTAGGTTTACCCATCTAGGTTGGTGGATAACTGGGGAAAAAAGCAAGCCAGAAACAAATCTAATAAGTATCAGATCAGTTTTCTATTCTGTATCAGCATCAGTATTCTGTCTTCTAGATACTAGGATTTTGGTCAATGGGACACCTAGCTCTTATGGTATAGTTCTTCTTTTTGCTATAGGTTCAGTTAGTTGTTTCATTGGTCTATCTACTTTCTTTTCCTCCCATTCCATGATCACCAAGTGTCTTCTGATTCCTAATGTAATTCAGTGAGCCCTTCCTTTATGCCAGGCATTGTGTTAGGCACTGGAGAAATAATAGCGTAAAAAGATTAATAGAGTCCTTGCCCTCAAATTGTTCAGTCATCTTAAAGCACCAGCTATCCTTTCTTAAATATCTTATTTCTGATAAAACATTTCAATTCTTGTTAATCTTCCATATTAAAAAAAAAAACCCTCTCTCTGTTCTTACAATAAGCCCCAAAAGGTTTTAACACTACATTGTGTGGGATTCCGTCCCTCAAAACCAAGTGAATGGTTAGGTGTTTTAGTAGGGTGGGAAGTGCTAACTTTCTGACTCAGGCAACAGGTGGATCAGGGTGCCATTCACTGCAAAAGAAAATATATAAAAAGGAGTGATTTGGGGGAAGAAAACAGGTTTTTACACTTGAGTTTGTGATTTTATAAGATGAAATCCAAATAGAATATATAAGAATAGGTCACTAGACATATAGGTCTGAACCTCAGAGGAAATTTTTAAGCTGGAGAAAAAGACTTTGTAGTCACATTCCAATAGACATCCATTAAGGACATAGGAATTAATCCTCTCACCCAGGAGAACTATAGAGAATAAGAGCACAGTGCTAACACTCTCTGCTCTTCCAAGGTAACGATACTAGTAGTCACTTTCCATTTCCTACAAATTTGGTAGGTGATTAGACAGTACTTGTTTATTCTGTCTCATCTCTTTCTATACTTCTTTCTGCCTTAAGCTAATTAAAATTGATGTATTGAAAGATCATCAGTGTTTTAATCTCCAATTAAAGTGACTATATTGTTTAACTTCTTTTTAGTGTACAAACTAAGCATTCTTTCTTGGTATTCCAAAATCTGCAATCCCCTGGCTTTTGTTTATTTATTTTTATAGTGAGTCTTTACTGAGGCCTCACTATATGCCTAGCACTATTCTAGATATTAGAAATACAGTAGCAAAAAGAAAAACAGGTAATGTCTCTGCCCTAGTGGAGCTTACTATCTCCCTACTTTCTGATCTCTCCTCCATTTAGTCTCTGGATTTGCTTCATCATCAAAATGTAGATGTAATACATAGATCTTTTATCCTTTTTTTCTTCTAACAACTTCTATTGATAAACCAACTGTCATTATATATTCCCAAATCTTCCTCTAGTTTTCACCTTGTTTCAAAAATCTCTGAACCGAAGTCAAGCAAAAGCATTAACTCTAATTCTGTGAAGCATTTCACTGTTTACAAAAAAACAAAAATGAAAACAAAAACACCCACACAAATTTTATGAATATGATTGATCATCTTTATTTTAAAATTAAGAAACTGGGGTTTTAAGAGGTTTGTAACTTCCATAAAATAACACCTATGTTAACTAGAAGAGCCAAGTAATAAGCATAAGTTTTCTGTCTTTAAAATCAGTGTTAGTACCATTATTCTGTGGTAAAAAGATTGCCCCATAAGAGTATAAAACTATGACATTTATCTATCTATCTATCATCTATCTATCTATCTATCTATCTATCTATCTATCTATCTATGATATTTAAACCACATGTATTGAGTCCACCCTTTGTAATGTTTCTCCTATGAACATCAGAGCCATTTTCATACTTTCCCCTCCCTCACACTACATCAAACTATATAAAATTCTTTAAATGTTCTACAGTCTCATATCTATGCGCTCCATCTGACTTCACTGGTATTGTCCTAGCTCATGCCCTCATTATCTTTCTTGGTGCCACCCACTCATAGAAACAAACCCATCTGATCAACACCTATCACTGATTGCCTAATGAACAATCCCACAAACTTTGTCACCATTTTCCTAGCTTGCCTAGCATACACACCTCTGTATCTTTGTCCAAGTTGACCTTTCTTTCATTTCTTCCACGTATTCACTGAAGGCCTATAATGTTCCAAGCCCTGCATCCTAGGTGCTGGAGTTTGGATTGTAGTAATAGTCATTGTTGAAATTTCCCAAATGTTTGTCTGGCACAAATGTTATCCCACTAATCTTCCCCAAATCCTATAAGTTAGATAGTATTAGTACTATTCTTCTATTCTTTAGATAAAGAGACTGACATTTTGAGAATTTATGGACTTGGACCATGATCAGAACAGAAAAAGCCCAAATCTGAACCAAGTCTGTCTAAATCCAACATCCTCACTCTTAATCTTATGCTATAAAACCTCTCCTGATACTTCTTTTATCTGTTACTAGAGTCTTATTCTTCCTTTATAGCTCAAATCTTGACTTATCCAAGAAATCTTTCTTAATCAAAACTAAATTCATCTTATCCCATCAATACTTCCAGAACACTTTCTTAAATTTTTCTCCATTATAAACTGCTTTTGATTAGTGTTTTATTATATCCACATGACTATAACCTTAGTGCATAAATGATAAGATTCTGCATAAAAATGACCATGTTCTGTTTATATTTATACTAAAGCAACAAGTTGAAAAATGTATATATAGTACCAGCTAAATAGGTGGAAGGGTTATACACACACACATACACACACATTCACACACACTCATAAAGAACATGCAAGAAGAATCCATACACCTTTAGATGGGGAAATATTTCACAGTATACTTAAATCCAGTCATTTCAAAATGTGTTATTAAAATAGCAAATGTAGGATATTTGTTAAAACTGGAAATTATTATCTTGAGAAAAATAATATCCTTCAATGAGTACAGAAGTTCAGAATGAAAAAAAAGCATTTTACCATTGACTTATGCCATACCACAATTGCTATGGTATGAACCAGATATTTGTCAATAATTCCATACGATTATATAGTTTCAAGATTGAACAACTTTTAAAATCTTATCTTTATTCTTTGGTCCTAACACAACCTTTTCAAGTTTAAACATCAAGTTTAGAATGGTTAATAGCTCCACATTACCAAATATACACAGCAGGTATGTTTCAGAATCCTGTCCAATTGAGAATTTCAGCTTTGTAGCAAGAGTCTTTGGGTCACTTTCCTTAAATTAGTATTAGTGGTGAAGAAGACTGTATCCCATTTTATATTATTATTACTGTCATCACACTTTAACCTAAAAGTTGAACGTAATTTATTTTCTACCATATCTTGCATACAGGCAACCACAATTCATCCCTGAACCCTTTTTTTTCTCCACACTTTTTAATCCCTCATTTGTGCTCACACAATACAATAATCAAAGTTCAAGATGTCTAGGACTTGTTTTTTTTTATTTTAATTTTTTTTTCATGTTTTTATTTTTATTTTTGAGAGACAGACAGAGTGTGAGTGGGGGAGGGGCAGAGAGAGAGGGACACACAGAATCTGAAGCTGGCTCCAGGTGCTGACCTGTCAGCAAGAGCCCAATGTGGGGCTTGAACTCACAGACTGTGAGATCATGACCTGAGCTGAAGTCAGTCGTCCAACCAGGTGCTGTCTGTCTAGGACTTGTTTTAGTAAGTTTCCATTTCATGGGAAACTGTGTAAAATTAAGAAATTTATTTAATTAATTTGTTAAATCCACACAATAAATACAGCATTAGAAATAAGGTTATAGACACAGAACAATGTTCCTGACATGTTATTACTAAATAAAAAAGCAGTAAAGCATGGACACTGGGATCTCAAGTATTATAGCTATATCTCATTAGATATCTATATTCATATCTATTCATATGGAGAGAGGGAGATTTAAAACTAAAGTTTGTACAGCAATTGTCTCTATTCTTCCTTTTGGGGTGAATTCCTTCATTTTGTCATTTTGGAGGAAGAAAAAAATAAAATTAAAACTAAAAATTAAAAATTAAAAACAAAAAAAATCAAAGAAAGCTAGATTGTAGGTGTGTTTTGGTCTGGTTGTTGAAAGAAACTTGATAGAATAGAGAAAAAAGGAAAGAACAGAAAAGAAAAAAAGTAAGAAAACATTTAAAAATTAAAACAAATGTGTACAATAAAATACAATAACATGAAATGAAGAAAGTAAAATAGAATAAAAAATTTACAAAAAAAATAAAAATATAGTAAATTTTTTTAATTTTTATATAAAAACAAAATAAAAAGTATTTCTCTTTCTGTATCCAAGAATAAGAAAAGAAAAAGAAATGAATAGATGGACCAGCAAACAGGGTGAAATCCGAATGAAATTATATACAAATGAAATTTTCCCCTAGAACTCAAAACTATGAAGCACTTTACAGGGTGCCTGGGTGACTCAGTCGGTTAAGCATCCAACTTTAGCTCAGGTCGTGATCTCACAGTCCATGAGTTCAAGCCCCACGTCAGGCTCTGCACAGACAGCTCAGAGCCTGGAGCCTACATCAGATTCTGTCTCTCTCTCTCTCTCTTTTTCTCTCTCTCTCTCTCTTCTCTTCTGCTTGCACTCTCTCTCTCAAAAATAAAAGAAAATAAAAATAAAAACATAGAAAAAAATTTTTTAACTATTAAGCACTTTATAGTCCATACACTAAACACAACACTTGTAGTGGTCCTCTATGGCTTGGTTGGTGCAGTTGGACGTGGCCCCTCCTATACAGCAATTGTTTCTAAAGAGTAGAAGCAAAGTTAGTTATAGCCCTTTCTACTTGCCTGTGTTTCTAATATTCACATGTATTTCTGTACTAAACACCTTACATACTGTTCACTTAAAAAGTCCTGTTGCACTTTGTACCTTGTGAACAACTATCATTTTTTGAATATTACTTTAATTCCAAAATACAGCATTGAAACAGAAGTAAAAGTGTATTTTTGGCTTTATGCCAAAATCTCAGAAAGGCTTGGTGTCCTGTAACTTGTACAACAGACACATTTCACAGACACATTTCCAGAGAATCAGGTGAATGCAATAGTGTAACATTACACTACATTAAGGTAAGCAAATTACATCCAAAAAGGAATCCTGTGATACTCAGATATCTAAGATTTCATACAAATATTTCAAAAGAATAATGATTTGGACTAAAATAATGCTGCCTAACTCTTTAATGAATATAATTACAATAAATCCATACTTTTCAAATTATGAATTTCACATATGACTACATGATTGTTTTGTTTTTTTAATTTTTAACTATTCCAGTTCTGCCCTCTAAAATATTTGATATTCAAGTTGTACCTAGAAATACCTAATATGATTTTTATAGTGACAGGCTTTAAATATTCATGATAAAAGAACAAGAGTCTCAGGGCGCCTGGGTGGCTCAGTCGGTTGAGCATCTGACTCTTGATTTTGGCTGGATCTCATGGTTCCTGAAAGTGAGCCCTGTGTCAGGCTCTGTGCTGACAGTGCAGAGCCTGCTTGAGATTCCCTCTCTCCCTCTATCTCTGCTGCTCCCCCTGCTCAAAATAAATAAATAAACATTAAATTTTTTTTAAAAAAACAGCAGGAGTATCAGTGCCAATGCAGAATAAAGGAGTATTGGCAAAATCCAAACAATGTGAGGGCTTAAAGGAATACATCTCTTTGATATCATGGCACATTTTAGCTTCCCAAGGAGGTGTAGGTTACTCACGGTAGATGCAAGCAACTTTACTCTCTACTGAAAGAAAAAACACACTCTTTCTTTGATGTGTAAGAGCCCTGAGGCTTATAGGACCTTGTACATAAAATGGGTGTAGATTCCCCCCCTCCCCAGTAATTGATTACTTTAAAAATAAAAATATCTGAAGAGATGGGGCACCTGGGTTCCCCATCTGACTTCGGCTCAGGTCAAGATCTCTCAGTTTGTGAGTTCGAGCCCCACGTTGGGCTCTGTGCTAACAGCTCAGAGCCTGGAGCCTGTTTCAGATTCTGTGTCTCCCTGTCTCTACCCCTTTCCCGCTCATGCTCTGTCTCTCTCTGCCTCTCAAAAATGAATAAATGTTAAATTAAAAAAAATTTTAATCTGAAGAGCAAAAGTAATTATCAGGAATTATACATTCAATTCAAGAAAAATAAATCTGGTAAATAGTACAGGCATACTTTGGAGATATTGCAGGTTCAGTTCCAGACCACTGCAGTAAAATGATTAAAATAAGACAACAAAGGGGGCACCTGTGTGGCTCAGTCATTTAAGCATCTGACTCTTGGTTTTGGCTCAGGTCAGGATCTCATGGTTCATGAGTCCAAGCCCCATGTTAGGCTCTGTACTCAGCACAGAGCCTGCTTGGGATTCTCTGTCTCCCTCTCTCTCTGCCCCTCCCTTCCTTGCTCTCTTTCTCTCTCCCTCTCAAAAATAAATAAATAAATGTTTAAAAAAAAAAAAAAGGACCACAATGAAGTTCGCTACATTCTACCCACAGTAGAACTTCTTTCAAAATTGAAGCCTATCTTCTCAAACCCTGCCATTGCTTTATCAACTAAGCTTATGTAATATTCTAAATCCTTTATTTTTGTTTCAATAATCTTCACAGCACCTTCACCAGAAGTAGATTCCATTTCAAGAAACCACTTTCTCTGTTCATCCATAAGAAGCAACTCTTCATCCATTTAGTTTATCACGATATTCCACCAATTCAGTCACATCTTCAGGCTCTACTCCTCATTCTGGTTCTTTTTCTATTTCTACCACATCTACAGTTACTTCCTCTACTGAACTTTTGAACCCCTCAAAGTCATCCATGACATTCGGAATCAACTTCTTCCAAACTCCTGTTTGTGTTGATATTTTTACTTCTTCCCATGAATCTGGAATGTTTTTAGGGACACCTGAGTGCTCAGTGGGTTAAGCATCAGACTCTTGGTTTCAGCTCAGGTCATGATCTCATGGTTCATGGGTTTGAGCCCCACATCTCTGTGCTGACATTGTGGAACCTGCTCAGGATTCTCTCTCTCTCCCTCTCTCTCTGCCCTGCCCCACTGGCTTGTGCTCTCTCCCTCTTTCTCTCTCTCTCTCTCAAAATAAATAACTTAACAAAAGAATGTTTTTCATGGGATCTAGAATGGTGACTCATTTCCAGAAGGTTTTCAGTTTACTGTGCCCAGATCCATCAGAAGAATAATTAGCTATAGCAACTATAGCCTTATGAAATGTATATCTCAAATAATAACTATAATAATAATCATTATAATAATAAATAATGCAAAGTCAAAGTTACTCCTTGTTCCATGGGCTGCAGAATGGATGTTGTTAGGCATAAAAACAACATCAATCTTGAGGTGCCTGGTGGCTCAATCAGTTAAGTGTCTGACTCTTGATTTTGGCTCAAGTCATGATCTCACAGTTCATGAGATCAGGTCCTGTTTCAAGCTCTATCCTGACGGCATGGGCTCTGTGCTGACAGCAAGAGCCTGCTTGAGATTCTCTCTCTCCCTCTTTCTGTGCCACTCCTCCACACATGTTCTCTCTCTCTCTCTCTCATGCTTTCTCTCTTTCTCTCTCTCAAAATAAATAAATAAACTTTTTTTAAAAAGGGAAAAAAGGGGCACCTGGGTGGCTCAGTCAGTTAAGCAACTGACTTTGGCTCAGGTCATGATCTCATGGTTCGTGGGTTCAAGCCCTCCATCGGGCTCTGTGCTGACAGCTCAGAGCCTGGAGCCTGCTTCAGATTCTGTGTCTCCCTCTCTCTCTGTTCCTTCCCTGCTTGTTCATTCTCTGTCTCTCTGTCTCTCAAAAATAAATAAACATTTAAAAAGGGGGGAAGGGGGTGCCTGTGTAGCTCAGTTGGTTAAGTGTCAGACTTTGGCTCAGGTCATGATTTCACGGTTTGTGAGTTCAAGCCCCGCATGGGGCTCTGTGCTAACAGCTCAGAGCCTGGAACCTGCTTCGGATTCTGTGTCTCCTCCTCTCTCTCTGTCCTTCCCATGCTCATGCTCTGTCTCTGTCTCTTAATAATAAATAAACGTTAAAAAATTTTAATAAGGAAAAAAAGGGAAAAAAACATCAGTCTCCTTCTACTTCATCAGAGCTCTTGGATGACCAGGCACATTGTCAATGAGCATTCATATTTTGAAAGGAATCATTTTTTTCTATATGGAAGGACTCAACATGGGCAAACCCATGTTGTAAAAAGATGTGCTGCCATCCAGGCTTTGTTGTTCCATTTATACTGCACAGGCAGTGTAGATCTAGCATAATTCTTCAGGGCCCTAGGATTTTCAGAATGGTCAATGAGCAATGGCTTCAACTTAAAGTCATCAGCTACATTAGCCCCCAACAAGAGAGTCAGCCTATCCTTTGACACTTTAAAACTAGGCACTGACTTCTCCTACATAGCTATGAAAATCCTAGATGGCATCTTCTTCCAATATTTGGCTGTTTCATCTAAAATTGAAAATATGTTGCTTAATGTAGCCACCTTCATTAATTATCTTAGCTAGACCTTCTGGATAATTTACTGTAGCTTCTATATTAGCACTTGCTGCTTCACCTTGCACTTTTATGTTATGGAGATGGCTTCTTTCTTTAAACCTCACAAATCAACTTCTGTTAGTTTCACACTTTTCTTCTACAACTTCCTCACCTCTCTCAGCCTTCTTAGAATTGAAGAGAGTTAGAGCTTGCTCTGAATTAGGCTTAGGTTTAAGGGAAGGTTTTGTGTTTTGCTTTCTCATCATTTGTGTGTTCACTGGAGTAGCATTTTTAATTTCCTTCAAGAATTTTTCTTTTGCATTCACATCTTGGCTAACTGGCACAAGATGCCTACCATTCTCTTTATCTCAGTTTTCAACATGCCTTTTTCATTGAGATTAATCATTCCTAGCTTTTATTTTAAGTGAAAGACATTCAACTCTTCCCTTCACTTGAACACTTAGAGGCCATTGTTAGGTTACTAATTGGCCTGATTTCAATATTGTTGTGTCTCAATAGACACAATAGGGAGGCCCTGAGAGAGAAAGAGAGATAGGGAATGGATGGTCTATGCAGCAGTCAGAACACACTCAACATTTATTAAGTTTGCCACCTTATATGGGCCCAGTTCATAGCACCCCAAAACAATTAAAATAGTAACATCAAAGATTACTGATCACAAATCACCATAACCAATATAATAATAATGAAATATTTTGCAATATTGTGAGAATTACCAAAATGTGACACAGAGACATGAAATGAGCAAATGCTTTTGGAAAAATGGCACCTATAGACTTGTCCTAAATAAGGTTGCCACAACCTTCAATTTGTAAAGAAAGGAGTATGTATGAAGTACAGTAATGCAAAGCTCAATAAAATGAGCTATGGTTATATATGGGTTGTTTTTCAGCATGAATATTATCCTAAAGATTTTGAAAGACATACTAAAGTTCAGAAGGGTATATTTCTCATCAATGAATGACTATAGGTTAAGTTTTCCCAGGAATATTACAGAATTTCAATGAGCAAGGCATTTGGTAAGACAGGGGGAAAAAAATGACTATATTAAAATTAAATATGGGGGCATTTAATATCTGAAAGCTTTCATGTGGATCAACTTGGGTTGCCCTATACTTAATATTCCAGCTCTTTAATGCCTCGACTGTACAACAGCCCTAGACCATTTGAGATTTTACCAAGAAAAACAAAATGGAGTGAGAAATGCAATAGTTCTGGACTAGGCTAAATTCATATCCCTATTTACTCCAGCCATATTAATTTAACCAGGTTTTTATCTCTGGCCATAGACCCTGAGTCACTCTATGGGACAAGCACCTGACAATACCTGATAGAATTGATGACAATGCAAATAACAAATGTAAGAAGCTCACCCAAGAAGCCATGGAGATTCTAGAGGAGTAAGATGTATGACTACAGAAAAGTAGGGAAACTTGTTATTGCTGTGTTGAGGATGAATTACTAAAAGAGATACCTTTACAAAATGAGATCGCTTGCTCTGAAGACACAGTCTTGGTCTGTTATCCTGAAGTCTCCTCTCCAGTTCTGTTCCCTATTCCTACCTCTGCAGAGTTCAAGAGCTCTCATCCTCTAAACATAAGTCTAAATTTGTAATCTCAACCCCATTCCCATCTCCTTTGTTTCAGGACAGAAGGAATGGAGAAACAAAGGGTAGGAAAGAGCCTAGTGTTTAACAAAATCCTCTATTTCATTAATCCTAAAGCACACTTATCTTGTTCATATTTTGTATCTCTGAAAGTGAGATATGTCATTTTATAATCAATATAGGTCAGGGAGCATGAACATAATTGTTCATTTGTTCGTAGAGTTATTGCTTCAATTGAATTATGTGTACTATTGGTAGCAGAAGTATAAAGTGTCTTCAAAAAATTAGACTATAATTCATCCTTGAAACTAAGTTATTATGTGAATAGAAAGAGTAATCAGGGAAAATGATTAAGTAAATAATCATTGTTGGAGAAATGATTTCAAGTCCATATTTTCTTGCAAAAGAGCAACCAACAACAGTATAACAATTAAAAAAGGAAAAATCCCACAAGTGGATAAAGCCATGATGCACGGTAATGCCTCCCTAACTTGAATCACCTAGGGATCTTGTTAAACATGCAGACTCTGATTCAGTGAAGCTGGGGTGGGGTGAGATACCTTGCATTTCTAACAGTCTCCCAGATGATACTATCGTATGCTGAAGAATTACCTCTACTTGCCACAAGCAATGCAACAAAAGGTGGGATAAATTGCCAAATAAGTGGAAAAAAACTCAAAGCAATTAGAGGCTGGCATGATCAATCTGTATGTTGCATACAACTACCATTAGTCAGAAACTTCTTGCTGACTTTAAAGAGAAGCCCTTACCTTCCAGCTACCTGTGATTCAATGGAGGAAAGTATGAGTATAGTCAATTAGGAAAAGACTAGAATCAAAACTTATAAAATGGCTATCAATAGAGCACTTTTATAAAAACATTGCATCCTCAATGCTTTTGATGGCACTAATGGTGATATTATATTGAAAACATGCCTGTTAATGGCTCTAAGTTGAAAAATGATTTAAGAGAATAGGATTCTATATATGAAGACATTTAAAATATTTTAATCAGTTTATGTTTCTTATTATTTCCTTTTTAGGTATGGATAAGAATGATTTAATTTTTTTTAATTTGGGGCGCCTGGGAGGCGCAGTCACTTAAACATCCAACTCTTGATCTCAGCTCAGGTCATGATCTCACAGTTCATGGGATCAAGCCCTAAGTGAAGCTCTGCACTGAGAGCACAGAACCTATTTGGGATTCTCTTCCTCTCTCTTTCATTAACATGTAATAAATTAGAGTGATTTTTTATAAAAACAATAATAATTTACCCTAAAAATCTATAAACTGGTGCCTGGGGAGTCTGATAAATTTTAGATTGCATTCACTAAGATTATATAGCCTCTGCAGACAAGGACTATTAGAATATATAATTAAATAAATTTCATTGTCTCTAACATGGTGGAAAAAAATATATGAACAAAAAAGGAATGACCTAGAGAAAGGATAGTCAGGGTTCTCTAACAAGAAAGCATCCAAGACAGTCCAGAGGAGGGCATATCCTAATTTTAGAAACAAGTATCCAGTCTCTTTCACAAATACTCCCCAAGTGAAGATCAATGTAATAGACATTTTAATCATTTATTTTATTTCCCCTGACTGGCTCCATGCTCACCAAACATCCTTGTGTTTATAATTTGTCTTTCTTTTGCTGAGAGGAAAGAGAGTTCACCCATACCTGTACAAACATTCCACTCTACCTAAAAGTTAAATATTTAAAATGACGAGTTAATAAGTTAGAACTCTGGACAACACATTAGTCTCTTAGGGATTTGGTCTGGTAAGAATGCCCACAGGATGTCACCTAAGGGCAAGCTTGAAAAATTAATTTCTGGGCCTGCAGAGCTGAGAACCAGACTCAGTAACGTGATGACCTTATCAAATAATGATTCTGACCTTGTCTAAGCTGCCAGCTGGCTTCCCAAGTGTTTACTTCCCTAACTGCAACAATTACTATAACACATAACAAAAAAAAATTCAGAAAAGTAATAGGAGACTAGATTTTATATACGCCACATTTTAACTCCTGATTTATTCCCCAAGAATATTTTATTAATCAAAATCTATTCTGTTTTCCAACATTTTAGGTTTATTAACCAAAATACTGGATGCATATTGGTAGATGATAAATTATTCATAATTTCCATGTGAATTTCATTGAAAGAAAATGCAGCATAAAGCTTTACTATGCAGCTTATCTGAACCAAATCCATTAGTGTGGATTTACAAGAGACATATTGAGAATTTATCTAATAATGTTGGCATAAGTAAAACAGGGAAATATAAAGTATAGCATACCAATACTAGTTTTCAAAACAGGTAAGAAAACATTTAGGCAATCTAATATTTAACCACAATGACTTCAAGGGGACATACCCCAAACTAATTAAATCAGAATTTCTAAGGGGTAGAGCGCCATATTTCGTGCTTTAAAAAAAATGATTAGGGGCACCTGGGTGGCTCAGTTGGTTAAGCTTCTGGTTCTTGATTTCAGCTCAGGTCATGATCTGACAGTTTGTGGGATCCAGCCCATGTCAGATGCCAAGTTGATAGTGCAGAGCCTGCTTGAGATTTTCTCTCTCCCTCGCTTTCTGCCTCTCTCACTCTCTCAAAATAAATAGACCTAAAAAATTTTTAATAAAAGCTCAGTTTAAGTAAAAGTGATGGGTATACTCCAGACCTGAGTCCATCATTGGATGCTACATTGTCACTGCAACACAGGAATTAACAGCACAGACATGGAGTCACAGTGCCTTGATTCAGACCTCACTTCACCCTTCTTGTGCCTCAGATGTACTTCATCTGTAAAATAATAATACCTACCTTATAAAGTGGTATGGAAATTAAATGACTATACACACACACACACACACACACACACGTATATATGATCTAGAAAAGTCCCTGGCATGTGGTAAATGCCAAATAAATATTTTCTATTATTATCTTCTCAACTGTGTGTAACTCTCAAGAGCCCTCTCTAGTGTCACAGCAGCATCTTGGCCTAGCTCAAAGTGCCTCCACCAATCTCTAATTGTCCCAAAAATAGCACATCATAATCAAAGCTGTTAGCACAGCTAGTTCACCCTACTTCCCCCTTGTAAGTTATCCCCTGCTCTGGCTTCCTCTTTATCCATGTGTACTACCCTCAGTACTGCTTATTTCTTATTACTGCCTCACTCTGCTGTTGCAGTTCTTGACAACTGCACTGTCCATGCCCCAGACATGGGTGGACTGTGGATTCTCAAGGCAAGCAAATTCATATGTGGAGTCATGTAGACTTTATTCCATGGATCCCAGCATAGCCCTGTTTTTTCAGAGTCTGACAGAGCATCCTGCACAGAGTAGATTCTGTCCCTCCCAGTCAACAGATGATCACTTCTGCTCTATAGGGCCAGACCAAGAGGCATTTGAATATCTTCCCCATTTTCCTTTCTCTTTTTCCTTTATTACTGGGGAGATTTCCTTCAACCAAAATCTCTTTTTATTCAGTGAAAAAATAAAACCTCTCATGCATCCTCTTATGCATCTGAATAAGTTAGTTAACTCTTGGCAAGGGTTATGGTTGGGGATGGGGATTGACGTGATGTCTACATGAGTTAAAGTTAGTCTCAGAGCTTGATAACTTTTCTTTTGTTAACTGTTATTTCATAATCATTATAAGATTATAAATAATACTTAATAATAATATCTACCTTGGGGCACTTGGGTGGCTTAGTCATTTAAGTGTTGGACTCTTGATTTCGTCTCAGGTCATGACCTCATGGTTGTAAGATCGAGCCTCCCATATGCTGTCAGTGCAGAGCTTGCTTGGGATTTTCTCTCTCCCTTTCTCTCTGCCCCTTCCCGTTCTCTCTCTCTCTCTCTCTCTCTCTCTCTCTCTCTCTCAAAATAAATAAATGAACATGTGAAAAATAATAATAATACCTACCTTTTTATTATCTAGTTCCCATTTTATGAGAGCTGAGGGTAAGCAAACAAACCCTACCAAAGGAATTTGACTAGGAATGGTGACTAAGGTATTGAAAGTACTTCCTTGGAAGTACTGAAAAATAGCTGACAAATGACAAGAAATTACAGACCAAGGTTGAAGAGAAAATAGGATTGTGAAAGAGTAAACACACTCAGAAGATACGATTGCCTTAGAAGCATTTGTTGATATCAGAAAACTTGAAATTTCATTTTGATGGCTTCTATAAGCAGTCAAGGTCAGAACCCAGGAACCACACAGGTTTTAGTCATGTAGGAACCACAATAAACTGGGATACAAGGAAACTGTGCCCTTTGTATAAGGGTGCACTGTTAGGGAAGAAATTCTAACACTTCAGAACAGTAAGGCAGATGTTATTCAGGGGGGCTATCATAATAGGCATAGGTTTTGCAGTAATGGAAAAAGATTGGGCTCAACTCCAAATACAACAAGAAAAAATGGGATTTTATACCCAAGGAGCAGAGTAGGGTCTTGATGAACAGAGAATTACTGAGAGTGTAGGATAATTCTTGCTAACTGACCTAACAGGAGTATTGCCAAAGGCAGGCAAGAATGATCAGATATTTCCTGGTAAACAGTGAGAGATGAAAAAGATAATCAGTTATACAGGGTGGGGGATTCTGACTACTCTGAATTTGAGCTCTTGCTGAAACTGGGTTCTTGAAAACATGCCTAAGAATAGCCTAGTTGAAAAAGAGCTCAGAGGAGCCTAAAATTTGGTCAGGAGAGAGTCTTTGTCAGTCTCAGAAGTGGAGCAGCTCATGTCCAGAATTTTAGCTCAGGCTCCAATCATTAGAGTCATCCAAAAAACCCAAGCTTTGAGCTCAGTTAGAGATGGTCCAGGACAGCATGCAAAGCAAGAGCAAATCCTTTCTAAAAGAATGTAACTTCATCAGGTGCTTAAATTATTCCTGCAAAGTATTGTTCAAATACAGTGAACAGCATACAGGTAACCAAGAATAGCACAAAGATAATGAGAAAACTAGATTCCATGAGCAAGAAGTAGCAAAAATCAAGAAACAACAAACAGACCCACAAAGACTTCAGTCATGGACTATGTGTAGAAGGTAGTTAACAGTAGGCCTGACTGCTATTCTTTGAAAGGCCTGCTTACTGGGTTGGTTCTTAGCTAGTTTCTGGGAATTTGAATTTCAGGAGGGTTCCCACCAACAGTAATTGATAAGAGTGCCTTCTTTGCTACACTGTGCAAACAATATGGTTTATGCTAAACTCTTGTTCCTTCTGGGAGTCTGGGTATGTGCCTGGCACAGAGAGTGTCCATGTGATCAGCACTCAATAAAAGCCCTAAACACTTAATCTCTAATGAGCCTCTCTGGTTGGCAATATTCCATATGTTGTCATAACTCATTGCTGGGGGAATTAAGCTCATTTTGTGTTTCTCTGAAAGCTTATTTTCCTCTGGACTACCTCTGTACACCTTTTCCTTTTGCTAATGTTGCTCTCAAAAATTTCACTGTAATAAAGCTTAGCCATGAATACAAGTAAGTGATGAAACCTGAGAGTCCTCCTAGGAAATCACTGACCCAGAGGGTGGTCTTGGGGAACTTCCAACACAGACTATAAAACACTTGTGCTTGTCCATTGTGTATATAAACCACAATTTCCTTATCCATTCATCAGTTGATGGACATTTAGGCTCTTTCCGTAATTTGGCTATTGTTGAGAGTGCTACATGGCAATGAGAAAGAACGAAATATGGCCCTTTGTAGCAACGTGGATGGAACTGGAGAGTGTGATGCTAAGTGAAATAAGCCATACAGAGAAAGACAGATACCATATGTTTTCACTTTTATGTGGATCCTGAGAAACTTAACAGAAACCCATGGAGGAGGGGAAGGAAAAAAAAAGAGGTTAGAGTGGGAGAGAGCCAAAGCATAAGAGACTCTTAAAAACTGAGAACAGGGGCGCCTGGGTGGCGCAGTCGGTTAAGCGTCCGACTTCAGCCAGGTCACGATCTTGCGGTCCGTGAGTTCGAGCCCCGCGTCAGGCTCTGGGCTGATGGCTCAGAGCCTGGAGCCTGTTTCTGATTCTGTGTTTCCCTCTCTCTCTGCCCCTCCCCCGTTCATGCTCTGTCTCTCTCTGTCCCAAAAATAAATAAACGTTGAAAAAAAAAATTTTTTTAAAAAAACAAAAAAAAACTGAGAACAAATTGAGGGTTGATGGGGGGTGGGAGGGAGGGGAGGGTGGGTGACAGGTATTGAGGAGGGCACCTTTTGGGATGAGCACTGGGTGTTGTATGGAAACCAATTTGACAATAAATTTCATATATTAAAAAAAAACACTTGTGCTTGTAATGATAACATAAATACAAATTTTAAGACATCTACAGAGAAAAGGAAAATATAAAAAGTGATCTTAGGAGGCTTGAAAAAATAATTTTGAACTTCTTAAATTAAAATTCAATAAGCAAAATTAAAATGGTGGTGGTTCACTTTAAACACAGAAAAGACACAGCTGAAAATGGAATTTACAAACTGATGATGCCACACTTAATTGGTTTTAAGACAAATATTTTCCACTTTAGTATCTTCTGAAATTGTATTCATTTTACATCAATATGATAAGAAAAAATTTTGTCATAATTTATTTCTTTTAAAAATCAATGGTGTCAGCCTGAAACTAATGTTAAATGTCATTCGTATCTCAATAAAAAAAATCAGTGGTGTCAGATTTGATGAGATACAGTATATCAGAAGAAATGATATAGAATGCAATATAAGACAAAATGAAATGGAAAATACAGAGGTAAGGAAACTTTGATTTTTTTTAATGAGAAGGATAAAAAGAGGTAAAAGAGAGAATAGAGCAAACCAGAGACAATATTAGAAATTATATGGTTGGGAGTTTTCCAGACGTGATGAAAATCACTATATTAATTACATAGTGCTGCCTAAAAAATTACCCTAAAACATGGCTTAAACAACAAAATCCACTGTTTTACAAAAACAAGATCAGGAATCCAGAAGTGACTTAGTTGGGTAGTTCTAGCACAGAGCTTTAAATGAGGTTGCAATTAAGACATCTGCTGGGACTGGAATCATCTGAAAGCTTGATGGGGCTGGAGTATCTCCTTCCAAGATCAGTTGCACGGCTGCACGGCTGTTGGCAGGAAGTTCCCGTTCCTCATTACATGGGCCTATCAAAAGGGCTGCTCACAATACGGCCCAATATGGCATTTTCCCCAGAGAAAATGATTCAAGAGAGAAAATGGGTGATGGAGAGAGGAGCCAAGACCCGGGCTTGGAAGTGGCATACAGTCACTTCTGCCATGTTCTGCTGGCTTCATGAACCAACCCTGGTAAATGTGGGAGAAGACTACATAAGGACGTGAATGCCAGGAGGCAGCAATCACTGGGAGCTAGTCTGTCACCGACACTAATTCAGATTCAAAATACCCAACAAATCTCATACAAATAAATGAAAAAAAGTACACACCTAAGCACCCAATGGTAATGTTACAGAAAACCAATGGAAGATAGGAGATCTTTAAAACATGCAAAGAGAAAAGATTATCTTCAAAGGAGCAAGCTTTAGATTGAGAGCTAACTTTTCAACAGCAATATTAGAATCCAGAAGATGACGATCTTTCAATCCACTGAAAGAATATACCTAGAAAAACTTCTCAAGAATGAAAGTGAAATAAAGACATTTTCAAATAAAAAATGAGAGGATTTGTCTCAGTAAACTCTCATGAAAGAAATTTCAATAAAGGTACTTCAGGCAAAGAGAAAATTATGTCAGATGACAGTTTTAAGATGCAGGAAGAAATGAAGGGCCAAATATGATGAACTATGCCTGTAAACCAAAAAGAACTTTGATTATATAAAATAATAATGAGACTAATGTTTCATTGGGTTTTTGTAAGAAGATAAGAGATCAAACAATAATAACTTTTATGTCAAGAAGAGGGTAATTGAAGGTAAGTGCTCTGAAGTCTTTGTGTTGTCTTAGAGAAGTGAAGGTATAGTGTATCAAAGTTTTACAGATTAAAGGTAAATGTAGGGATTTTTAGAGTAACCACAAATGAATAAAAACAAAGGAGATATCATCTGAATCATTTGTGGGAAACAAAGGAAGTAATAAAAAACAGTATTAAAGAAGGTAAGAAGGTATATGATTGTAATAAGGAGGAAGTGGTGATAGGAGTAGTCAGACCCTTATAGGTAATAAGACAGGTACATTGTCTTTAGAGAATTAAAAATAATAATAAGGAAGATTAACCCACCACTCTCCTTCTTCTTGGCCAAAAATTAATAAATGAATAAACAGAACAAGCACTAAAAACAGAAAGCACAAAGTAAGATGACACATTTAAACCTAATATAGTGATAAAATTTTTTAATGTTTATTTTTAAAATAGAGACAGAGCATGAGCAGGGGAGGGGCAGAGAGAGGGACACACAGAATCTGAAGTAGGCTCCAGGCTCTGAATTGTCAGCACAGAGACCGACACAGGGCTCAAACCCACAAACTGTGAGATTATGACTTGAGCCGAAGTCAGATGCTTAACTGACTGAGCCACCCAGATGCCCCTAAACCTAATATGTTGATAATTTATGTTAAATAAAATGCACTAAATGGTACAGGTGAAAATTGTTGGACTGACTAAAAAATAATACTCAACTACTGTATATGCTGTTTATAGGAGATACATCTAAAACATAATGGTACAGATAGTTGGAAGTATAAAAAAGGAAAATATATACTATGCAAAGGAAAAAACAGAAAAGAAAGCTAGTGTAGCAATGTTAATATCAGACAAAATATACTTTAAAGCAAAAGCATTAGCAGAAATAAAGATACTAAGGAAAATTTTTTAATTCACCATAAGATAAAATTTTAATATGTCCATACCTAATTAATATTAGATCAAAATACAGAAACCATAAATTAATAGGCCTACAATGGCTAATAACCAAAATAACAGACCTACAATGACTAATAAGAATCATAGTGGGAGGTTTTATGTATTTGTTTTTTTTAAATGGTAAGATATAGAAGATTTGAACATGAGTAAAGTTGACCTAATAGATGTATAGAATACTATGCTCAATAAATGAATATATGGTTTCATACAACATACCATTTTGTTTATATAATGTTCAAATATAGCAAAATTATGATTTAGAAATTCATACAAATGTGGGAAAACTGTGAAAAAAATTAGAAAAGGATTGTGACAGAAGTCAGGTAAAATGGTGGAGGAGTAGAGGGGTATCTAGAAGGGACAAATGGGTGAGATCTGGGTTCTGCAGTATTGTATTCAGAACATTGTCGATGTTGATCTTGGTAGTGGTTTTCATAGATGTTTATAATTATGTGTCAGATTTTTTATGCATTTTATATATATTTCACATATATGTGTGATTTACATTAAAGAAGACAAGGAAATATGGAGGCCAAGAAAATAAAAGTAATTTGCTAAAGACCAATGCTTATTGAATTAGGATTTTAACCTAGACATTCTCATTCTCAAACTCCTTTTTTTACACTTTTTCCTGAAGTAAAACCATAAAAATATTTCCCGTAGGGCCAAACTTTTTTTTAACAGTCTCTGCCAGTCATTTTGCCCAAAGTAGCCATATGAAAACATGCCTGCCTTGTCCTTGTTTGGCTTGAAGCAATTAATGAAATTCAAAGCACAACTAAAGCAACTTCTCTTAGACACCAAGGGGCAGACTGTGCAAAGGCAATTGTCTCCCTTCTCCTGTATATTTCTTTAGTCTTTGTTTTAAAATGAAGTATAGTTGACATATTATATTAGTTTCATGTGTACAGCACAGTCAGTGGACAGTTATATACATTACAAAATGCTCACCTCAATAAGTGTAGTTACCATTTGTCAACATACAGAGTCCCCTCTCCCATATAGATTCCAAATTCCTTCTATTTCTCAGACCCACCTGCACTCACAAAGTCAAAGTACCATATTAAAACAAGATCAAATATTCTACCCAGTTGGAAAAGTGATTAAAGTTGTTCTTTTTGCGACAGATTAGTGACTATGTTTTAGATGTACAAAGGGTTAAAATAATCTGCCAGCATAAAATCAGACTGAGGGGCAGAAGATCATTGTAGCAAATTAAAATTTTCTCTTTCTATGGAGCATAAGACTATGATGAAATAAAGAGGTTGAGTGAATAAGGTTGCTGGTCAAATTGTATTGAATAATTTTGATGTTGGTACATATTAAAAATAGCTCATCTATATATAGAGCATTTTATCTGAGAATTATTATATAGGTGTATATACCCCCTTGTAGATGGTTCTTTCTCTTATTATAACTAGAAGTTGTTGTTTTTTTAATAGACCATTTAGGGATATAGAGAGCCACTGCTCATTGTAGAACTGTAATTAATTGTTAGTAATCTTATGTTTCTTAAAATAATCATGCCAGGGATGGCAAATTCTGGGCACTGAAGCCACAACCCCTCTCTTTCCAAACACAAGGCATACATCACTCATCTGCACCAGAATCCTCAAACAAGTACTCTGAGCTGCCACCATCCATCTATTGGAGTTGGCACAAGAGTTAAAATCTATTGAACAACTATTCCAACTGTTTCTTAAAGAACATGCCGTGCACAATAATGTGTGGAGATACAGGATACGTCTTTATTAAAATATAGTATAAGGTATAGAAGAAAAAGAAGAGGCTTCGGAGTCTAAGAGCCCTGGATGTGAATCCTGGCTCTGTCTTTAATTTACCCTGTGGCTTTGGCAAACCACACCTCCTTTTCAATTTTTTTTTTTCAACGTTTATTTATTTTTGGGACAGAGAGAGACAGAGCATGAATGGGGGAGGGGCAGAGAGAGAGGGAGACACAGAATCAGAAACAGGCTCCAGGCTCTGAGCCATCAGCCCAGAGCCCGACGCGGGGCTCGAACTCACGGACCGCGAGATCGTGACCTGGCTGAAGTCGGACGCTTAACCGACTGCGCCACCCAGGCGCCCCCACACCTCCTTTTCAAAAAAGTAGTGATCACTGTCTTTGTAAAAAAAAAAAAAATAGAAATAATTTTTATTTGTTTGTAGAGAAACTTTAAGTTTATTTATTCATTTTGATAGAGAGAGAGAGAGTGCAAACAGGGAAGGGACAGAGAGAGAGGGAGAGAGAGAATCCCAAGCAGAATCCACACTGTTGGCACAGAGCTTGACACAGGGATCTGTACCGTGAGATCATGACCTGAGCAGAAGTCAAAAGTCGGTCGCTTAACCAAATGAGCCACTCAGGTGACTCAGTAATAATTTTTAAGTGCAGACACGTAATAGGAGTCCTTCACATGGTGACTATTAACTCTTATAGTGAAAAGAGCACAGGTTTTGAATCAGGCAGACTTAAATTCAAATTCTGACTCCTCCTTTCTGTGACTTTAGATAAATTATTTACTCTTAGCCTGGTTTTTTTTTCCCTCAGGCAAAAACAGAAATAATAACTGCCTTGATGAGTTTTTTTTTTAAGAATCAGTGCTAATATGTGGAAATTACCTCAAAATTGATCAAAATGGAATGATGGCTTTTATTTTTCTAACACCACAGTTGCTATTATTCTTCCCTCCCCTCCAAAACAAACTATGTAAAATAATTGAGGGAAAGGGTACCAAACTGTTGATAGGGTGAGGATGAAGATGGGGAGGAAGAGAACTTAGAAAGCTCTGAATATCTATAATTTATATATTGTTTGAATTTTCCAGCTCTTAATTTCTATCCGAAATGAAAAAAACAGTATAATATTAAAACTTTAAAAATGTGAAATGCTTATTAACTGTCCATACAGAATTCTCAAATACTGATTCAACCATAATAAAATACAGCTCCAAATGATTGGAACACAGCTATAATATTTGCCATCATTGTATAGTTTTCATGTTACATTATTAGGTAAGTTTAAACCTCAACAAAGTACACACACACACACACACACACACACACACAGACGCAGTTTACCTAGATTGATATAGGAACCTTTCTTTACTCCCTCTTTCCTCCTAAATTTAGAATAAAATGTGATCTATATTTTGCTTATTTTAAATGTATTTTTTAAAGTATCAAGATAGATAACTAATCATCATTTTCATATGATAGAGCATATGTTAGACAAAACTTTGAGACCTTCCTCATTATTCCTCAGCATTTCATTAAAGAAAATCTAATTAATTAGTTTAATTTAATTTTAGCCCCAAACTGACCTATCTTTATAACTATTGAAACTGGGTTGAACATATGACTTGCACAATGCAATATTACCAAAAGTGTTGCAAAAGACAGAGAAAAGCTTGCATATAGAGGCTTGATTTCTTGCTGCACTTGGTATCCTGAGACCATCATGTAAAAGAGCCTAAACAAGGTGGAGAACGAGAGGCCAAATGAAAGAAAATCAGGAAAGCTAGATCAACATCCTACCAACAACAAGACTGAGTGGGGGCATTCAGAATTGACTGGCTACTAGTATTAGCTGCCGGGCCTGCTGACAACGGATCATGAGAGAGCCCAGAGATCAGCCAACCTGCTCCACAGAATTGTGAGATAAATTAAGTGGGTGTGGTTTTAAGGCACTAACTGTTAAGGTAATTGTTTAATGTAGGAATAGATAACTAATGCAGAGATTTAAGCTGCATTATTATTATTTTAGAGAGAGAGAGAGTGCAAGTGGGGAAGAAGGGCAGAGGGAGAGAGAGCTGTTTTCTTTAATTTGACCAAAAAACAAACATAAAACAGTGCAAAAGAGCAAATTCTAAAGGATAAACCAAGCTTCATTTAAATTCAGCTCAGTCTCAGGGGGCACCTGGGTGGCTCAGCTGGTTAAGTGGCCTACTTCGGCTCGGGTCATGATCTCGCAGTCCGTGAGTTCGAGCCTCCTGTAGGTCTCTGTGCTGACAGCTCGGAGCCTGGAGCCTGTTTCAGATTCAGTGTCTCCCTCTCTCCGACCCTCCCCTGTTCATGCTCTGTCTCTCTCTGTCTCAAAAATGAATAAACGTTAAAAATTTTTTTAAAATAAATAAAATAAATAAATAAATAAATTCAGCTCAGTCTCTTAAATTTTCAATCATCTTTCCACTGCCTAGAATGCTCCTGCTGAACACCCTCATGCACATGAGCCCCTCCATCGTTTGTATTTGATTTCCCCACAAGTGTCTACTTAGCCTTCAAAAATCAGCTTCTGGGAAGACTTCTGAAAACATCATGCAACAAATAAATAAATTTTTCCATCCCTTGTGCTATTCCTTTACAGTGTACATACCTCTATCATAGTATTAGTGTAATTGTCTATCTATTCCAACTTTCTTACTCTTCACTTCCATTAGGATGTGATCCTGTCAAGTCCAGGACTTATCTGATTAATCCAGATATAGAATGATGCCTTAAAGTAGAAAGCACTCAAGATACATATGGCTCACAGTACTTTATTGAATTATAATTAATATACAATAAAATACATAAAGTAATGTTAACTGCATTAAATTTTAATAAATATAATACAGACACGGAAGCATCACCAAGATCAAGATATAGTACGTAGAGTATTGCCATCATTTCAGAAAGCTCCCTCCTGATCCTTTGCAGTCAACTCTTCCCATACTTTCAAACCCACCCCACCACCTAGAGGCAATGATATTCCATTTTTTAAAATTTTTTAATGTTTATTTATGTTTTTTTAATATGAAATTTATTGTCAAATTGGTTTCCATACAACACCCAGTGCTCATCCCAACAGGCGCCCTCCTCAATGCCCATCACCCACTATCCCCTCCCTCCCACCCCCCATCAATCCTCAGTTTATTCTCAGTTTTTAAGAGTCTCTTATGGTTTGCCTCCTTCCCTCTCTATAACTTTTTTCCCCCTCCCTTCTCCCTCCCCCATGGTCTTCTGTTAAGTTTCTAAACATCCACATAAGAGTGAAAACATACAGTATCTGTCTTTCTCTGTATGACTTATTTCACTTAGCATAACACTCTCCAGTTCCATCCACATTGCTACAAAAGGCCATATTTCATTATTTCTCATTGCCAAGTAGTATTCCATTGTATATATAAACCACAACTTCTTTATCCATTCATCAATTGATAGACATTTAGGCTCTTTCCATAATTTGGCTATTGTTCAAAGTGCTGCTATAAACATTGGGGTACAGGTTCCCCTATGCATCAGCACTCCTGTATCCCTTGGGTAAATTCCTAGCAGTGCTGTTGCTGGAACATAGGGTAGATCTGTTTGCTCATGGATGGGAAAAATAAATATTGTTAAATGGCAATACTACCCAAAGCTATCTACACATTCAATGAAATCCCAATCAAAATTGCACCAGCATTCTTCTTGAAGCTAGAACAAGCAATCCTAAAATTTGTATGGAACCACAAAAGACCCCAAACAGCCAAAGTAATATTGAAGAAGACCAAAGCAGGAGGCATCACAATCGCAGACTTTAGCCTCTACTACAAAGCTGTAATCATCAAGACAGCATGGTATTGGCACAAAAACAGACACACAGACCCATGGAATAGAATAGCGACTCCAGAAGTGGACCCACAAATGTATGGCCAACTGATCTTTGACAAAGCAGGAAAGACTATCCAATGAAAAAAAAGACAGTCTCTTTAACAAATGGTGCTGGGAGAACTGGACAGCAACATGCAGAAGAATGAAACTAGACCACTTTCTTACAACGTTCACAAAAATAAACTCAAGATGGATGAAGGACCTGAATGTGAGACAGGAAACCATCAAAACCCTAGAGGAGAAAGCAAGGAAAAACCTCTCTGACCTCAGCTGCAGCAATTTCTTACTGGACACATCTCCAAAGGCAAGGGAATTAAAAGCAAAAATGAACTATTAGGACTACATCAAGATAAAAAGCTTCTGCACTGCAAAGGAAACAATCAACAAAACTAAAAGGCAACCGATGGAAAGGGAAAAGATCTTTGCAAATTGCATATCGAACAAAGGACTAGTATCCAAAACCAATAAAGAACTCACCAAACTTCACACCCAAAAAAACACAAATACTCTAGCGAAGAAATGGGCAGAAAACATGAATAGCCACTTTTTTAAAGAAGACATCCAGATGGCCAATAGGCACATGAAAAGATGCTCAACGTCACTTCTCATCAGGGAAATACAAATCAAAACCACACTGAGATACCACCTCACACCAGTCAGAGTGGCTAAAATGAACAAATCAGGAGACTATAGATGTTGGAGAGGATGTGGAGAAACAGGAACCCTCTTGCACTGTTGGTGGGAATGCAAACTGGTGTAGCCACTCTTGAAAACAGTATGGATGTTCCTCAAAAGGTATTCCAATTTTTATCAGCATAGATTAGTTTTTTCTGTTTTATCACTTCATACATATAAAATTTTTGTGTCTGGCTTCTTTATCTCAATACAATGCTTTTGTTTTTGTTTTAGAGAGAATGCACAAGCAGGGGAGAGGGGGAAAGGGAGAGAGAGTCTTAAGCAGGCACCACACTCATCACAGAGCCCTATGGGGGGCTCAATCCTATGACTTTGGGATCTTGACCTGAGCCAAAATGAAAAGTCAGACACTCAACCAACCGAGCCACCCAGGTGCACCGCAATACAATTTTTCATGTGTCAGTTATCTGTTCCTTTTGACTGCTTCCAGGTATTCCTTTGTATGAATATGACACCATTTTAACTATTTTTTAAGTTTTTATTTAAATTCCAGTTAATGTACAGTGTAGTATTAGTTTCAAGTTTACAATATAGTGATCCAACACTTCCATACAATACCTGGTGCTCATCACAAGTGTACTCCTTTGTTCCCATCACCTGTATAACCCATCCTCCCACCAACCTGCAGTCTGGTAATGATCAGTGTGTTCTCTGTAGTTAAGAGTCTATTTCTTGGTTTCCCTCTCTCTCTCTCTTTTTCCCTATGATCATTTGTTGTGTTTCTTAAATTCCACAAGAGTGAAACTACATGGTATTTATTTTTCTCTGCCTGACTTATTTCACTTAGCATTTACTCTCTAGCTCCATCCATGTTATGGCAAATGGCAAGATTTCATTGTTTTTTTATTTCTGAGTAATATTCTATTATATGTCTGGAGATATATATATATATATATATATATATATATATATATATATATATATATCACATCTTCTTTATACATTCATCACTAGAAGGACTTTTGGGATGTTTCCATAATCTTGCTGCTATAAACATTGGAGTGCATGTATCCCTTGGAATTAGAATTTTTGTATTCTTTGGGTATATACCTAGTAGTGCAATTGCTGGATCATAGGGTAGTTCCATTTTTAACTTTTTGAGGAACCTCCATAGTGTTTTCCAGAGTTGCTACACCAGTTTGCATTCCCTCCAACGGTGCAAGAGGGTTCTCTTTTCTCCACATTCTCACAACACCTGTGATTTCTTGTGTTGTTAATTTTAGCCATTCTGACAGGGGTGAGGTGCTATCTCCTTGTAGTTTTGATATGCATTTCCCTGATGATAAATGATGTTGAGTATCTTTTCATGTGTCTTTTGCCCATCTGGATGTCTTCTTTGGAAAATTGTCTATTCATGTCTTCTGCCCATTTTTTAACTGAATTATTTGGTTTTTAGGATGTTGAGTTTTATTAGTTCTTTATTTTAGATGCTAACCCTTTACCAGATATGTCATTTATAAATACCTTCTCCCATTCCATACGTTGCCTGTTAGTTGTGTTGATTGTTTCTTTAACTTTGCAGAAACTTTTTATTTTGGTGTAATTCCAGTAGTTTATTTTTGCTTTTATTTGCCTTGCCTATGGAGATACATCTAGAAAAAATATTGATACAGCCAATGTTAAAGAAGTTACTGCCTGTGCTCTCTTGTAAGATCTTTTATGGTTTCAGGTCTCACAATCAGGTCTTTAATCCACTTTGAATTTATTTTTGTACATGGTATAAGAAAAGTGGTCCAGTTTCATTCTTTTGCATGCTGCTGTCTAGTTTTCCCAGCACCATTTGTTCCAGAGACACTCTTTTTCTCATTGGATATTCTTTTCTGCTTTATGTAAGATTAATTGTCCATATAGTTATGGGTTTATTTCTGGGTTTTCTATCTTGTTCTATTGATCTATGTGTCTATTTTTCTACCAGTATGATATGTTTTGATGACTACGGCTCTGTAGTATCACTTGAAATCTGGAAATGTGATGCCTCCAGTTTTTCTATTCTTTTTCAAGGTTGCTTTGGATATTTTGGGGTCTTTTATGATTCCATACAAATTTTAGGATTGTTTATTCTAGCTCTGTGAAAAATGCTGTCAGTATTTTGATAGGAATTATATTAAATGGGTAGATTGTTTTAAGTTGTATAATTTTAACTATCTTCTTGATAATCAACATTTGGGTTGTTTCCAGTTTTGAGCTAATTATGAATAAAGCTGCTATAAACATTACCATACAAGTCTTTACGTGGACATAAGCATTCATTTCTCTTGGGTCTGTTTCTAGAGTGGAACTGTGGAGCCACAGAGTAGATACGTGTTTAGCTACGTTAGAAACTGACAAACGGTTTTCTAAAGTTGGTGTAATATTTATACCTCAATCAGTAATGTGTAAGAGTGTCCATTGTTCCATAACAACTCTGGTGAGTAGGCAGTGCTATTTCATTGTGGTCTCAATATGTGTTTACAGAATAAGTTACTGGTCCTCTATAATAAATACTAAATAAATCTTGATGAAAATAATGTTAAAATAGTTATCCTGTTGTATTATAACAAGGGTTAATGTGAGATAGATATACATATATATATATATATGTATATCTATCTCAACATAAACTATTTTTAACATTCCTGTTGTAAGGTGCTCAGCATGTGCTAATATTTATTTTTATCCCATTATTTATAATTATCATTAAAAGTTCTGTTGTCAAATACTTTTCAAATCTATAGATCATTATCACAAGTTATAGATCATTTAATCTTTTAATTAAATATAGAAAGATTTTTATGGAAGGGGATACTATAAAGGAGTCATGCTTATCTCTTTTTAACATGTAAGTTGCGAGTTGCTAAAATCCACACAGTTAAGTGCTGGAATTGAATCTTCAGTTCACATTCTCTAATTTCAAATACTCCATTTTCCCTGGTAAGTAGCTATGCCTCTTTCTAATGACTCATGTTGACATTTTAACTTTATTCAAATAATAAATATATTAAATATCAAAATGTTAAGAAGACAAAGTGAGCTCATTTTACAGATTTCCATAATAATCCAAGTAAGTTCCTTTCTGGGACACCACTTAGGTACAGAGAAATGGACTAGTTCACATTTGTAAATACTTTAGTTACAATTATTCTGTGAAATCAGGAATGGGAATAACAGAAACTTTAGATAAGTGAAATTACATAGCTGGTAGTACATTATAGAAATAGAGTGAGGTGGAGAATTTAGAAAGTGTGTTATGAATTAAGTGCAGTAATTTAACTCAGGTAATATAGGCCCCACAAGAAGATTCATTTAATAATTTATCATACACATTTACCAGTAACTATCAAAATTTTCTATATTTGACTATACAGAGTTTGCAACCACTTGTAAAAGTATCAATTGTTTTAAAATTACATACAGTTTTCAATGTAGGCTATTTTCACTGAATATTCAAATTAAAATAGACTTAAAGATAAAATACATTTGCAAATCTTAGGTATAATTCATTAATCAGGGTGTTTTTTAACCCTTATGCATTAATACATTTATTTAACAGGACATATTGGATGCCTATGTATTACAAAGCACTGCCAGGACTCAAAATCAGTGAATTATATTCCCTACATCTAGATACTACATCTGCATGCCCATATTCTCCACAAAGCTGTGAGTTTTTATAGAACAAGAAGTCTCAATTTCTATATCTCCAGTGCTCAGTAGATAAGTTCACAAAACATTATAGCTTTGGTACTAGAGTCCCACCTTTACAGTTTATTAACTGCAACTTTGGGCAAATTACTTGACTCCTTTAATAAGTTTCAGATTTTTTATCTTAATATTGAGGCCAGTAATGAAACCTGTCTCATAAGGAATTGTGACCATTAAGAGAAATAATGCATATAATGTGACTGGACTTTAATGTCTGTATTATGCTTAATAAATTATCTAATTACTGAATAAATGAACCCATGAATCAACAAATAAATGATCACAAGCATAGTATGTGGCAATATCTAATAAATGATATAGGAGTGACAAAACAATATTTGGAAACTTCTTGACCTCCAAACTCAACCAGTAACCATAAGGAGTTAGACTTGTACTATCTGAGAGATTTGATTAAACTTTTCAGAAATATTAATTTGACAAGGATGTATAAAATAGACAATGTCATCTTATGGAAAGATAGGCTGGTACTTTTTTAAACTGTCAAGGTTATGAAAGACAGGAAAAGACAGAGGACTCATTCCAGACTAAAAGACACTGAAAGAGTCATGACAATTAAATGCAATACGTGATTCTGTATTGAATCCTGGATCAGAAAAGGAAAAGTGATGTGGCTGAGAAAATTTAAAGAGACTGTGGATTGAATGGTAGTGTTATATCAATGTTGAGTCCCTGACTTGGAGGTTTGAATGGCGGTCATATCAGAGAGTGTCCTTGTTTGAGAAACGCACATTGGAATACTTAAGAATGATGGCACATCATGTTTGCAGCTTGCTCTCAAATGGTTCAGGAAATGACTAATGATAATCAGTGTATGTACAGAGAGACAGTGAGAGAGGGAACAAATGTGGTAAAATATGAAATGTGATCCTACTGTGGAATCTTCATGAAGCAGACACCGATTTCTTTACAGAGTTTTTGTAACTTTTCTGTAAATTTTAAATTGTTTCAAAATAAGTCACTTTTTAAAAAATTTTCCAACAAGTACATTGGGAAATTCAACATTAGAGATATTTATAAATCAATCTCAGAACTTACATTCAATGAAACCAGGACCTCTTTGATATTACAGAAAAATATGGACAACATTACTCAAAACAACTGCTCTGCTGAACTCATTTCAGGGGTTGGTTTCTATCTCCCACATGCAAGCTAGGCATCTGGACTCCAAATGCCTTGCTCACAGCTTCTTCAGGCCAACCCAGAAGTTATTACAATAGTAAAGCATTCTCTAAGTATTTAGATATGGTGGTGAAATGAGATTGAACAAAAGAATAAGGAGCAGATATTTTAAAGAATGAATCCAAGAAACAAGCAACTAATTCATATAGTAAGTATAAGGGAGGAATTAAAGGAATGCTAATTACTTCAGCAAAAACAGCAAGTCAGAAGGAACTACTAGATTGATACTAAAGAAGATAAATTTGTTTTTAAGCAGGTTGATCATAAAGCAATTACAAGACATTCCAAATTAAACATCCAGCAGACTGTAGGAACCATGAGGCTAAAACCCAAGGATGAAATGGATTCTGTCTTCTAAATAAAGAACTAATAATATTTCTCCTAAGATTTTCAACTGCTATATATTACATTCATCTCTCAACCTGCAAGATCAACAAAGTTTTCACCATTGGTAAACTTGAGTGTTAAAAAGTAATAATGTTCTCATGTTGGGTCAAAGATTAATATATTTGCCTTGTACATGCGTTGGTTTTTATTACTGAGGTAACCAACAGCTGTTATTCATAAACCAAAAACCACTTTCACTAGTTGGATGTACTTTTTTATTAGAAATAAGAACATCCTATAATAGCTCAAAAATTCCCAGAACATTAGGTTCAGATTATCAATAAATTTAGAATATAGAAAAAAAAAGTTAAAAGTGGCTTAACTAGAGACCTGATTGTATATAGACAATCTTCTTTACGAATCATACTGTTAATCTCCTTATATAACAGTAGATCATGATGTTTAATTAACTGAAGTGCTTTCAGTTAGCTCACTAGATGATAAAAATAAATGAACAATGATAGTCCATAATTGGAAACAAATACCGCAGCAGACTAATCAACTTTTCAAAATAATGTAAATAAGAATGAGGAAACTTCACATAGTTACCCCGTCTGTATTCACATAACAGATCCATCACGACCTGATTACTGTTTATAAAATACTAACATAAGGATTTTTTTTAAAACATTTATTCTATTAGTCACAGTCTAAACCAATATAGCATTCATTAGTCACAGATGCCACTAGTTATTAACAATTTCCTGAAGGCATTTTTACCCTTAATATCTGTTACATTTGCTGTTCATGCATTTTAATTATAAATTAAAAGCAATGCAAATGTTATAATCAGAGAAACATAGAAATTTCTAAATGAAACACTATATTTAAAAATCACTTTAGTTTTAGAAATTCTTCGTATTACCTGAGCTGCATTACATCTAGTCACGTTACACCTGCAGGTGACTGAAAAAAATCTAAATACTCTAAATTTGTCATCACATAAAATCACGTTGGCAAATATTTCTAGTGTGTTATACATATTGTATGATGGAAAATTTCCTCTAAGTATACATTGCTATAAATCTACTTTATAAGATCATTAAATATTTAATGTCATCAACTCAAGAAAAAATGAATATATTTGGAAGTTTCTTTTAATTTTTTTTTTGAACTTAGGTTTTGATAACCCTTCATAAATGAAAGAATATAAAATCACTGTCTTTGGTCCCTTTTGTAAATGATATATGGACTATGACATACTTAGTATAAAGAAAATTGTTTATATACTTCATATTTATTGTTAATATTAAACAGTAGTTTAAGAAATCTTTGTTACATGGCTACTAAGGGCACTGTGCTGGCCATATTAACTGTAACTTACTGTAATACCTTAATTAATTGGATGCCATTTCTGTGTCTAGAATGCCCTATCTTTTTATGTCTGCTCAGTGAATTCCTTGTCCTATCATGAGCATTAACTCCTCTCTATTTACTGTCCACCCACACCTAGATACTCAGTCACCTGCTCTCTGGTGCTAATATAATGTTACTCACTTCCATTTCAGAAGTTGAACTGTAATTGTTTATACATCTTCTCTCTCTCAAGAATGTGAATGTGTCCCGAGTAGTCACCATGTGTTGGTCATCTCTGCATACCCCATAGCAGCAAGACAAGCACCTGAACCACAGGAAGAGATCAAATGTTTACTGCTGCGTAAAATTATGCACGTTAGTTAGCAGAGTATTTTAAATTTTAGTGCTCTCCAGAAACGCAACTTATTTTATTCAATTAATTAACAAATATTTGTGGAGCACTTAATTTACACAAATACTTTTTATATGTCGTCATGTTCCATTGCTTGTGAGTTGTCCCCAAATCCTTAAGAGCCTGTTACTCTAGCTTCCATTTTATAGATGAGAACCAAAACTGGGTTCACGGGTAACCTGACAACATGCCCAGTGCTTTTTCCTCTAAAGTCTTACAGTTGAAAAAAATGCTCCTAAATTATCTGTTTTCCTGCCTTACTGAATATAATGTGTTCAGTATAGTGAATTCTTCAGGAATTGGCCAATATTCAGGCTTATAATCAGTTTATTATCTTCTCCAAAAATAGAACTCCCCCCACAAACCCTGGGGGGAAAAAACAACTTCTGGTTGTTTCATCTTATTGTTTGAGGTTATCTACTACAAACTAATTGTTCTTTTTATAACTTAGTAGTTTCTCTTATTGAAATAATGTAATAGACTGCATTTAATTCAGAGGGATCTCAGAGAATTATTTAAATGTTACTTTCTTTAGCAGATGTAGGAAGAAATATAGCTTTAGTTTGTTTCCAGTAGTCTGTCAGACAAAAAGACAGTTTCAACTGATGCCCCTTCCCAGAGGCAGAGAAGACTGTAATTTGAGAACTGCTAGAAAGTCTTCCGTATCCAAAATCATCTTCCAAAGGCAGTGTCTGAAATCCCATCAATAAAGTTCCTTCAAAGGAAGTTAGCATTTCTTAAACTTAATTTCTATTAAGTAGAAACTTTATTATAGATCCTTCAGCAGTGATGTGAGTGATTTTATAGGAATGATGTAGAAATATGTTCAAGCCTGAGACTAGATATATAAACTTTGTTGCTTATATCTTTTATATAACTATAAAACTAAAACCTATTTGTAAACTTAAAATAAAACTTAAAACTCAATAAGATTAAAGCAAACAACATTGATATGATGGATAATACTATGCTGAAACTAAATTACTAGTCCCAGTAGGAATTTGATACGATTTGCTAATCATGATTCTTTTTCTTATGACCATCTGCATGTGTATAATAACATGTATGTAATATTACTCTGTGCCATTTCTAAACCATATTCACTGACTCTAAAACACCAATTGTTGTGAAATACACCATTACAGTATTTTATGCATATTTCTCCTAGTCTACCTCACTCCCAGCCTAAAACAAAGTGATGCATACAATGAATACTGATTAAAAAAAAAGTAATGAAGCCATAACATTTCTGTTCCTTCAAGGAGGTTTTCTCCACTTCTTACGTTCTGCCTCAACCACAGAGGACCTCTTTACTCTTAATCCAGAGCTAATCCAGGATGATGGTCTAAACCATCATCCTCTCGTAATTCATTCAGCAAACATTCATGGAGTAACTAGAATATACCGAGCACTGATTCAGACACAAGGGATATGAAAGTGTCCAGAGGATAGTCTCTGCTTGGTGGAGCTTCTTACACTCTGAAAGGAAAAACAGATCTAAAAATGGTTGTAAAATGAGAAATAATAAAATGGAGATGTGTGTATGACACAAGGTATAACAGAAGCAAAAAAGAAGGGAGAAGATATTTGCAAATATCCAATAAAGAGTGTCCAAAATATATAAAGACCTTATACAACTTCATACCAAAGAAATAAATAATCCAATTGAAAAAAGAGCAGAAGACATGAACAGATATTTCTCCAAAGAAGATATGCAGATGGCCAATATACACATGAAAGGATGCTCAACATCACTATATATATGTGTATATATACATACATGTGTAATATTATATATTATTTATTATATATTATATATATCTTTTGAGAGAAGGAGAAAAAAGGCAGGAGAAGGAAATACCCAGTTGAAGTAAATAGACAAGGAGTGTAATACTCATGACAACATTGTGTATTGTAAGAGGACATTGAATACTGACTGTCCAACTGGGTCTTTGAGATATTGGTAAAGAAGAACCTATTGACACAAAGAATTGGTTGTTCATGGGGCCTCTGGGTGGCTCAGTCAGTTAGGCATTCAACTCTTGGTTTCTGCTCAGGTCACGGTCTCACAATTCCTGAGATCTAACCCCACATCGGGTTCCGCACTGTTATTCCGGAGCCTGCTTGTAATTCCTCCCCTCCCCACCCCGTTCTCTCTCTCTCAGAATAAATAAAATAACTTAAAAAAATATTGGTCGTTCATAGATATTTGTATGTTTAAACCTAGTATACCAGGAGATTAATTTGAAGAAAAACTTAGTTTATGATGAAAAGTAGTCATTTCAATGATCTTATTGCTATTGTTGGATGGCATATAGAATAAAAGTGTGCAGACCACCAGTAGTTATCTCACTTCTTCATCCCCCCAATGGGATAACTCTCCATATCATAATAATCAAAATGCTGTAAAGGGCTTACATTGGGGTATCCATGCATCTAGTAGATATGTCAGTACCAAGATGGAAATGAGAGTTCCATGACTATCCTAGGGACTATGATTCCTACCTTCCTCTTCTATTCCCTGCTTTTTTTAAATCTCCATATGTACTTTATTATTATTATTATTATTATTATTATTATTATTATTTTATTTATATATATATATATATATATAATTTATTGTCAGGTTGGTTTCCATACAACACCCAGTGCTCACCCCAACAGGTGCCCTCCTCAATGCCCATCATGCACTTTCCCCTCTCCCCCACCCCCATCAACCCTCAGTTTGTTCTCAGTAGTTAAGAGTATCATATGACTTGCCTTCTTCCCTCTCTGTAACTTTTTTTTCTTCCCCCCTTCCCCTCCCTGCTGATCTTCTGTTACGTTTCTCAGGATCCACATAAGAGTGAAAACATATAGTGTCTGTCTTTCTGTGCCTGACTTATTTCACTTAGCATAATACTATCCAGTTCCATCCACATTGCTACAAATGGCCAGATTTCATTCTTTCTCATTGTCAAGTAGTATTCCATTGTATTTATCAACCACATCTTCTTTATACATCTGTCAGTTGATGGACATTTAGGTTCTTTCCATAATTTGTCTATTGTTGAAAGTGCTGCTCTAAACATTGGGGTACAAGTGCCCCTATGCATCAGCAGTCCTGTATCACTTGGGCAAATTCCTAGCAGTGCTATTACTGGGTCATAGGGTAGATCTATTTTTAATTTTTTGAGGAACCTCCACACTGTTTTCAAGAGTGGCTACACCAGTTTGCATTCCCATCAACAGTGCAAGAGGATTCCCATTTCTCCACATCCTCTCCAGCATCTATAGTCTCCTGATTTGTTCATTTTAGCCACTCTGACTGGTGTGAGGTGGTATCTCGGTGTGGTTTTGATTTGTATTTCCTTGATGAGGAATGACATTGAGCATCTTTTCATGTGCCTATTGGCCATCCGGATGTCTTCTTTAGAGAAGTGTCTATTCATGTTTTCTGCCCATTTCTTCACTGGATTATTTGTTTTTTCGGGTGTGGAGTTTGGTGAGTTCTTTATCGGTTTTGGATACTAGCCCTTTGACCGATATGTCATTTGCAAAGATCTTTTCCCATTCTGTCAGTTGCCTTTTAGTTTTGTTGATTGTTTCCTTTGCAGTGCAGAAGCTTTTTATCTTGATCTAGTCCTAATAGTTCATTTTTGCTTTTAATTCCCTTGCCTTTGGAAATGTGTCCAGTAAGAAATTGCTGCAGCTGAGGTCAGAGAGGTTTTTCCTTGCTTTCTCGTCTAGGGTTTTGATGGTTTCCTGTCTCACATTCAGGTCCTTCATCCATCTTGAGTTTATTTTTGTGAACGTTGTAAGAAAGTGGTCTAGTTTCATTCTTCTGCATGTTGCTGTCCAGTTCTCCCAGCACCATTTGTTAAAGAGACTGTCTTTTTTTTCATTGGATAGTCTTTCCTGCTTTGTCAAAGATCAGTTGGCCATACATTTGTGGGTCCACTTCTGGAGTCGCTGTTCTATTCCATGGGTCTGTGTGTCTGTTTTTGTGCCAATACCATGCTGTCTTGATGATTACGGCTTTGTAGTAGAGGCTAAAGTCTGCGATTGTGATGCCTCCTGCTTTGGTCTTCTTCAATATTACTTTGGCTGTTTGGGGTCTTTTGTGGTTCCATACAAATTTTAGGATTGCTTGTTCTAGCTTCAAGAATGCTGGTGCAATTTTGATTGGGATTTCATTGAATGTGTAGATAGCTTTGGGTAGTATTGCCATTTAACAATATCTATTCTTCCCATCCATGAGCACAGAATATTTTTCCATTTCTTTATATCTTCTTCAATTTCCTTCATAAGCTTTCTATAGTTTTCAACATACAGATCTTTTACATCTTTGGTTAGGTTTATTGGTAGGTATTTTATGATTCTTGGTGCAATTTTGAATGGGATCAGTTTCTTTATTTGTCTTTCTGTTACTTCATTATTGGTGTATAAAAATGCAACTCATTTCTGTACATTAATTTTGTATCCTGTGACTTTGCTGAATTCATGTATCAGTTCTAGCAGACTCTTGGTGGAGTCTGTTGGGTTTTCCGTGTATAGTATCATGTCATCTGCAAAAAATGAAATCTTGACTTAATCTTTGCCAATTTTGATGCCTTTGATTTTATTTTGTTGTCTGATTGCTGATGCTAGAACTTCCAACACTATGTTAAACAACAGCGGTGAGAGTGGACATCCCCTGTTGTGTTCCTGATCTCAGGGGGAAAGCTCTCGGTTTTTCCCCATTGAGGATGATATTAGCTGTGGGCTTCTCATAAATGGCTTTTATGATATTTAACTATGTTCCTTCTGTCCCGACTTTCTAGAGGGTCTTTATTAAGAAACGATGCTGTATTTTGTCAAGTGCTTTTTCTGCAATAATTGACAGGATCATATGGTTCTTTTCTTTTATTAATGTGACGTATCACATTTATTGATTTGCGAATATTGAACCAGACCTGCATCCCAGGAATGAATCCCACTTGATCATGGTGAATAATTCTTTTTATATACTGTTGAATTCTATTTGCTAGTATCTTATTGAGAATTTTTGCATCCATATTCATCAGGGATATTGGCCTGTAGTTCTCTTTTTTTTGCGGGGTCTCTGTGTGGTTTGGGAATCAAAGTAATGCTGGCTTCATAGAATGAGTTCTGTTCCCTGCTTTGATCTTAGACTTCCAAACAGGAAAAGATGAGATCATCAGTGGAATTTCATAGACCTCCAATGTAGGCATTGGTGAAGTGGCCCTTAAACAAATTTTGAGTTTTTCAGAAAGTGATTTTGGTTAACAATCAAATTGTGAAAGAAACAGTAGGATATTCTACATATTTGGTTAAAATGCAATAGATGCAGTGAAAAGATCACATTAGGTGACAAGGTGATATCAGATAGTCGCACAACAAAGGATTCTGATGGTAGAGGCCTTTCCATTTATTCAGGGGAAAAAAACAGATGCAGGAAAACATTAGTGAATAAAACAGCATATTGTTTTGGTAGGTATTGAAGAAATTGTGTAAATTTATATACTGCAAGTATAATATATTTAATTAGTTCTGACTTAAAACGGATATAAGTGAGGACTAAATTGTCAGATATCTTAAAGGGCTTTCAATTAAATACTATTCAGTAGATATTCCTGAAACCATTATTATACTGTATGTTAACTCACTTGGATTTAAATAAAATTTTTTTTTAATTTTATTCAGCAGAGGAGGCATCACAGTTCTGGACTTCAAGTGATATTACAAACTGTAATCATCAAAACAGCATGAGACTAGCACAAAAATAGACACATAGATCAATAGAACATAATAGAAAACCCAGAAATGTATCCATAACTATGTGGTCAGTTAATCTTCAAAAAATCAAGAAAGAATATCCAATGGGAAAAAGAATGTCTCTTGAGCAAATGGTATTGGGAAAACTGGACAGCAACATGCAAAAGAATGAAACTGTACCACTTTCTTACACTATACACAAAAATAAATTCAAAGTGGATTAAAGACTAATTGTGAGAACTGAAACCATAAAAATCCTACAAGAGAGCAGAGACAGTAACTACTTTGATGTTGGCTGTAGCAACATTTTTCTAGATATGTCTCCTTAGGCAACAGAAATAAAAGCAAAAATAACTATTGGGGCTACATGAAAATAAAAAGCACACAGTTAAGGAAATCATCAACAAACTAAAAGGCAACCTATGGAATGGGAGAAGATATTTGCAAATGACATATCTGTTAAAGGGTTAGCATCTAAGGTATATGAAGAGCTAATAAAACTCAGCACCCCAAAAACTGAATAATCCAGTTAAAAAATGGGCATAAGACATGAACAGACATTTTTCCAAAGAAGAGATCCAGATGACCAAAAGACACATGAAAATATAGTCAACATCATTCATCATCAGGGAAATGCAAATCAAAACTACAAGGAGATAGCACCTCACCCTTGTCAAAATGGCTAAAATTAACAACACAAGAAATCACAGATGTTGGTGAGAATGTGGAGAAAAGGGAACCCTCTTGCACTGTGGTGGGAATGCAAACTGCTGCAGCCACTCTGGAAAACAGTATGGAGGTTCTTCAAAAAGTTAAAAATGGAACTACCCTATGATCCAGCAATTGCACTCCTAGGTATATATCCCAGAATACAAAAATTCTAATTCAGAGGGATACATGCGTCCTGATGTTTATAGCAGCATTATCTACAATAGACAAATTATTGAAATAGTCTACGTATCCATCAACTGATGAATGGATAAAGAAGATGTAGTGTACACATCTTGAGTTTCTATTCTATATAAAGGTATTTTGGGGATAAAATAAGTGTCCTCCTTCAAAAAATCTAACTTTATTGGTTAAATGATGAATCAGGGAAAAAAATCCATGCTGTGGTAAAATACATATTTTTTATAATTTATGAAATTAATAATCCAACAGATTGGCTTCTAAAGCTAGGAATCACTTATATTGCTTTTATGATATTCCAAAGATTTGTAACAAAATTGTAAACTTGTAATAAGTTTTGGAACCAATTGTTTCAGAGCAATGAAATACATATCCTCTAAACTGGTATTTATCAAGTATACTCTCTCTGTGTTACAGTCTGAATTATATTTTCTCAAAAATTCATGTTGAAGTCCTAATCCCCAGGACCTCAGAATGTGACTGTATTTGAGTTGGGGTCTTTAAACAGGTAATTAAGTTATAATGAGATTACTTGAGTGGGCCTTAATCCAATGACTGGCATCCTTGAAGAGGGAATTGGGAATCAAACATGAACAGGGTGAAAACAATATGAAGACACAGGGAAAAGATAGTTATCCAAATGCCAAAGAGAGAGACCTAGAATACTTCCCTCCCTTTTAGCCCCCAGAAGAAACCAACCTCACTGACACTTTGACCTAGGATATCTAGCTTCCAAAACTGTGATAAATATGTTTCTGAAAAACAAATAATAAAATGAATAAATAAACTTCTGTTGCTTAAGTCACCCAGTCTGTGGTACTGGCTGTGGTAGCCCTAGCAAACTAACATACTCTTTGCTTAATTCTAATATAATCATCGTTATGAATCTGAGAACATTTAGGCTATTGGGAATGCAAAGCAATATGTCTCGTTTTCCACTATAGTTTCTAAGGGTTCCACTAATCTGATCAATTAATAAAATACTCATAAAAAAAAAAGACACCCGAAGAACAGAAAAAGGAAAAAGTAGTTATCTCATGGTGTAGAACTAGAGATGGAGGAATGATCTGTTGTTTTTATTATAAGCCCTTATGCACATATTATTTTTTAATAATGTTTATGTTACTTTGATTAAATTAGATGGATGAAGATAGGTAGGTGGGTAATTAGAAAAGGAAAATAAACAAAACAATGGGCAATGTGATCACATCTGAACAATTCAAATCAACAATGAAATTTTGTTTACTTCTCCACCTGTAAACTATTCTCAAGGGCATTTTGGCTCTTTGAAGTTCATAAACAGAATTCAGATCACCCAAGCAGAAATAATTTGCTGCTTTTAAGCCCTTACTAGCTACAGAGTTGCCTCTAGGAATTAGCCAGAACAAAATCCCGATTAAACAGCTAATTGGCTTGTCTACTAATGAAAGGAAAAACAAAGTGCATTTCTCTACCTCAAGACAGAGTCATAAAAACAGAAGCTTTCAGAACCATCTCAGAGAAGATGTTTAAATCTCTGATGCTAAAATCCAACAAGGTGAAGCCTAAAGAGGAGAACAATGAGAGTAAACAAGGTCCTGATCCAAGCAATCAGCCTCAACAATCCACAAGACAGGTATGCTACTTACATACCTAAATCAATCTTGATTGTCATCATTTTTTGTCTAGTGATGGATATTTGTCCAGTGTTTTAACATACTGTGATGTGTAAGGTTGCTTTGCTGTTTCACCTCTACCATTTGGGTCATGCACTTGTTTTTCTTTGGGGTTTTATATATACTATTTATATTTGCTTTAAAACAGATTGATAAATGTTTAGAAGACTACATTAGGAGTTGGAAAAAGCTAAATAAGACTTCTCATTGCATATTTATATTTCTGCCATAATCCCAAATGAAATCATTTCTCAAATATTAAATGGGCTATATGAATTAGTTTCAACAAAGAATGTCGAAGATCGTGGCCATGGTAAACTACAATTTAACAGTAATTGCTCTGGACCAGGACCTCTTTATAGGAAACAGTTTTGCCGCTCAGGACAACTGGCAATGTATAGAGTTATTTTTGGTTGTCATATCTCAGGGGTAGAGATGGTACTTGCATCTAGGGAGTAAAGACCAAAAATGCTGCTAGACATTGTAGAATCCACAGGACAGCCCTTCACAACATAGAATTATCCAATTCAGAATTTCAATACCACCTAAGTGGAGGAACCCTGTTCTAGAGAAATATTTTTCATAAGTTCTAGGCCTACACACCTGTAAAATGAAAATGCTTTGTAGCCTTATTGTATAAACTAGAGGCAGTGTATATAAAGCACATAGTAGGGACTTACCAAATGGCAATTTTTATTATCATTATTATGAGTAATTTATGCTTATATGACACAATAAAGTCCAAAGGGATAATTATATATTCAGTATTCACTTACAACTGTCCAAAGAACCATTTTCATAAATTACTGACTAAATTTATCTAAAAGTGCTATGTAAGGTTTTTAGAGCAATAATTATTTTCCCATCGAAAGAATTGGATGAAAGATGTCAAGTACAAGCAGGAGTGTACCTCAGGGACTCAAATAGCATGGTCCAGTGATTCAGGTTTAAATGAGCCTAGAGTACAGAAAATACTGAGATGACTTAGCATTGGCCCTGGAAAATTTGCCTTTCATTTCTGATTAACATTGACTATGTTTGCAATGGAGAGCAGATATGAAGGAGGATGTGCTTAGCATTGCTTCATGAGAGTGCCCTTGACTTCTTTCTAATTCTTATGTTAAAATAAATAATTCCACACTTTTAAAATTATTTATTTGTTTAAAAGCTCATGGAATATCACAAATGTTGAGCTGGGTACTTTCCTTCAGGTAGTCTTGTTGTGTTTCTCCCTAGGAAAATCACTACAATGATATTTAACCTTTGTCTATCATGATTCTTTTTCCATAGAACACATAAAAATAACTAATATATTATTCTCTTGGAGAACATAATAGCTAACAATAATTACTAAGTGCCAGGCAAGGTGCTATCCTCTTCCAAGAACTATTATATTAAATCTTCAGAATAACCATGAGTCCTGTTACAATTTGCTGCTTGCACACAACTGATAATGGCAAAGCTTGGATTGGAGCCCTGTTCCATCTGACTTCAGCACCTGAGAGCTAAATATCTAGGCTATGCTTCTGAAGAAGTATGAATAAATGATGAATATTAGTTGAATCAACTAATCAATAAGAAGTATGAATGATAAAGGATGAATATTAGTTTAATCAACTTTCTAAATATTCTACTCATAAGATAAAAGGATGTTAGAGAAAAGGCAAAAAGAACAGAAACTCTAAAGGAATTGCCTTTCCTTCAGTAACAGTAATACTGGAGAAGTACTTAGATTAGACACAGGTAGAACAACTCTGGTGTATATCCCATGACATTCCCATGACATAACACTTAGGGATGTTGATCATGAAGTCTGCTGACATCACATTATATCTTAAAAGTCATACTTAAGGAAATTATTTGCATCTACTCTTTAGAGATCATAACATGTTGGCAGAGGCAATAGTTCTTCTCCAGTTTCAAATACACTACATGTTAAAAATGACAGAAAGTTAAAACCATGTTTTTATCCATAGAATATAACCTTTTAAAATGGCATTTAAACAGTAACGTTCTGAAGTACAAATAGATTATTTGAGGCCTATAAGAAGATATTTAGAAATAAAATATCAATTTACATTCTTCTTTTAAATAAAGAGTTCTCAAAAAATAAAAATAAAAATATTAAAAAAAATACTTAGTTCTCAAACCAAAATAACTTAGGTGACTTCCATTTGTCAATAACCAATAAATCAAGATCTGCAAATTCAGGCTAATCCAGACTTTCATGCTACAGAATAAGACATCATTCACATAAATCTACACTTGTATACATGAAAAGACTATGATTAAAATGTTTATGAATAGCATCATAACATGTAAAAGTACTTGATTGAAATCAGAAGGCTTTACCACTACTTCATAATATATCCAGAGATCCATACATTTTTAGCCACCTTATCAATTTCCTACTCAATAACATAAGAATAATAATAGCTGTCTTGCCTAATACATATGGTTACTGTGAGACTTAAATTAAAGCATCTGATTAATTTACTTCCCAGCTTAAAATGTTTCTGATATACAGTGCTGTTAAATAATGTCAAACTCCACATCAAGGCTAATGGGACCCTCAAGGCCCTTGTCCTTGCCTATTTAGCTAGGCTTACTTTCTCACACTCTTTCCCATCCAACCACTTCTACTTTAGTTTCCCACAGCCTGTATACAATCACACCTTAGACTTTTGCTGAACAGGTATCGACTACCTGGAATATTTTCCATGCCTTGTTCATCTGGAAAAAAAAATTCATCTTGATTTGTAAAATTCAGAATTACTTCCTTTTTGATAGTCTCCTCCCTTTTCTTCTACTGCAGTAGAATTGACCATCCCACATTTATGCCCTATCTCTATCCTCTACAGACATTCATTACTTATAACATTTCCTTGCACTTACATTTGTGTGTGTATGTTTCCCCTACCACTCTGTAAATAGCTTGGGAGCCAACATTTCTGTGTCCTAACCTTATATCTTGTTTCACTTTGTTCCCATAGGACCATCCTCAGACACACACTGGCCACATCCAGTGAGACATACCTACATTTCACAGGAAAGCTTAGATTCTCAGACAATGACAAGGTAGAGGCAAATGAAATCACAAAGAGAAGAGAGCTCTGAATTAAGAAACTAGACTACTTTTTTCTATCACTTTAAGTTCTACTACAAAAGACCTAGACCAGGACCAACACTAGGACTGTGGGGAATGAGGACTGGAATTGGGAGGAACACGTGCCAGGTAGATGTAGCAACCACAGTGACAAAAAGAGAGTGCCTAAGGCCAACAAGCTGTGAAAGTCAAAGCTGATTATTCAATAGTAGAGCCGAGAATATCCATTTAAGTGAAAGAATTATCATTTGTAGTATATCATAAACAAATGATAAGCTTTAATGATTGGCTTGCTCATTGAATGAAAAACTCCATATTATATTTTACATTTAACTTTATTTTTTGTGTAAACTAATTGTGTACAATCTTTGTTTCTCAAAGGGACAAAACAAAAATGAAAAGAAATCTCTCCAAACTAAGATGACTCCAGTCACATTTGAAGAGTCACACACCAAAATACAAGGTCAGAACTCAAATCTGTAGGAAAAAATAAAATGCATATCTCTCTGAAATGTGTTACCTGATGAAACACTTGACCTTGACTAGGTAAATCATCTAGGGTAAATCACACTTGAGACACTTTAAAGATCTGAGTGTTTATAAAAACATAATTTCTTCATTCAGTCACTTATTCAATAGATGCTTTTTTATTACCTGCTATGTGCCAGGTCTATGGGCTAGAAATGTAGTGGTGAACAATATGGCCAAGTCTGTGTTAACATATGCATATAATGAACAATATAATTTTAAGTAAGGGTTATAAAATGATAAAATAGATGTGGATTGTACATATTTAAAGGTTCAACACTCATACCTCTGCTCTTCTTTCTTTAAATTCTCTCCATTAGAAATCTCATCTACTCCTAAGATTACCATAACTCATTTCTATATCAGTGATTCCATAGCAGACCCAATTCCTTTTTTAAGACCCTGTCCAATATTTTCTTTTTTTGTCTCTTCTTTTCAGGTATATTCTGCCAGAAATATTCTGTTTTTAATAATTTTTTTATTCTTTTAATTTGAATCCCAGCTAGTTAACATATAGTGTAATAATGATTTCAGGAATAGAATTTAGTCATTCATCACTTACATATAACACCCAGTGTTCATCCCAACAAGTGTCCTCCCTTTCGCAATATTTTCTAAGTAACCACTGGACATATACACCTGTATGTTCTGCTGCCATTCTGTTTTACTATGAGTCATTTTATAATAGTGATAGTTTCCAATTTGCAGTTCTTCTGACATAAAAATACAACCTTTTTTAAAGTATTTTTTCTCTTTTTTTTTAAGTTTATTTATTTTGAGAGAGAGAGAGCGGGGCTCGAACTCACGAACCATGAGCTCATGACATGAACCAAAATTGGACACTTAACCAACTGAGCTACCCAGGCACCCCATAAAAACGTTATGGTACGAAACCTTAATGGTACGAAACCAAGGATCACATCTTTGGGATGACAAGTTTTGTCCTACTCTTGTTATACTTTTTTCAAAGTATATTTGTAAGCTTAATTTTTCATAGCTGGTAATAAAAACTCTTGTGGAAGTTTCATTTAACATAGAAGCTGTTTGAGTGGAAAGGAAAAAAATAGTTTCATTTAAATTTGCAGACTTAGCATGTCTTCAAAGGCTTTAATAGGAAAAGCAGTTATATTTAAGATATTTTGTTTTGAAAAAGCAAAATTATTAGTGTTTAAAGATAGCCTCTTATATGTGCTTGGTATTTTTATATTCTTCCCTTCAAAACATGCAGGTGCAATGTCACAATATCTGCAGATGTTGATTTCTGATTATAGAACTCTTATCTTCTGCAGAGCATGGTTTAATTTTTATCTGCCATGGAAATGAAGAATGTAATACATTTTGGATTCAAATAAAGATAACTTTCTAAGGTTCTCTTTTGATTACAATCATCTTTCATAGGCTTCCACTTCACTTATAGCACATTAAATCCTTCTGTAAAAAATGTTTTGCTACCAGTAGAGGATATTTAAATGACTTCCCTAATAGTTTATCATGATATAAGGTGACTTTGTGTGGAAATGGATCAAAGTTAGGTGCCCATGGGTAGCTAGTATGGTATGGTGGGTTGAATAATGGCCTCTCAAAAACATCCACACCCTGCTCCCTAAAAACTATGAATTTTTACATGAAGGGGAACAAAATGCTGATGTTACTAAGTTAAGGATCTTGAGATGGGAAGATTATCCAGAAGGCCTCAATGTAATTAAGGGATTCTCATAAGAAGAAGGCAGAAGGGTCAAAGATAAAAGAAGATGGGATGATAGAAGCAGAGGTCACATTGATGCAATCTGAAAATGGAAGAAGGGACCACAAACCAAGGAACACAGGCAACCTCTACAGGCTAGGAAAGAATAAACCTGTGTTATTCTAGGCATTTAAGCTTGTTTCCTACAACAATAGAAAACTAATGTGTATGACTTTAAAATACTCCCTACCCGGGGCGCCTGAGTGGTGCAGTCGGTTAAGCGTACGACTTCAGCCAGGTCACGATCTCGCGGTCCGTGAGTTCGAGCCCCGCGTCGGGCTCTGGGCTGATGACTCAGAGCCTGGAGCCTGTTTCCGATTCTATGTCTCCCTCTCTCTCTGCCCCTCCCCCGTTCATGTTCTGTCTCTCTCTGTCCCAAAAATAAATAAACATTGAAAAAAAAAATTAAAAAAAAAAATACTCCCTACTTAAGTAACAAAAAAAGAAACAAGAAATTGAGTTTTTCTCTAATCAATAACATAAATTCAGTATATTGGCAGTATATTATACTATAAAGAGCACTGCTTTGGAGTTTGGCATGTCTCAATTCAAATTGTAACTCTACTACTTAATAACTTTGTCTGGCTTTAGTCAAGATAGTTGACATCTCTAAGTATCAGTTTGCTCATGTACAAAATAAGGATAGTACTGTCATTAATCTTCTAAGTTGTAGATACAGATTAAACTAGTTAATATATATAAAGCATTTAGCATTGAGATTGATAAATTCCAATGTTGATGGGGGTCAGGTAGCATAAATGAGGATCATGCATGCCCTGTCTAAAGAGGCCAGAGGCCACTCAGCTCCAACCAGTCACTGTCATGTGGAGATGAGAGGCAAGTGCTGCCAGATAGTCCATCTTCAGTCTAGAGAGACTGTAAATACAAATTTTAATTTTAATTCTCTCAATTTTTAAATGTCAACTTTTTAAAATGTTTAAATATTCTCTTTTTAAATCATTTAAATAAAAACTGAAATCTTGGGGCTCCTGTGTGGCTCAGTTGGTTAGGTGTCGGACTTCAGTTCAGGTCATGATCTCATAGTTCCTGAGTGCTGGGCTCTGTGCTGGGCTCTGTGCTGACAACTCAGAGCCTGGAGCCTGCTTCAAATTCTGTGTCTCCCTCTCTCTCTGCCCCTCCCCTACTGAGGTACTCTCTCTCTCTGTCAAAAATAAATAAAACATTTTTAAAAAACAAAATGTGATCACTTTGTGACCTCTAACCAACCACATGGTAGGTACTCTATGTTGCTCATGCCTATGAACAATGACAACCTGGACAAGATTCTGAATCCAGCAATGTTTTTATTTATCCTCTTCCTCTTCCCTTTCTCTTCCTTTGTGCCCTCCATCCCAGGTTTGTGTTGCAAACCAACTGCAATGTCATGTCCTCCCTGGGCCTCCTGTGCCAAATAGCTCTCTATAACCAAGACCTAGGTTCCAAGTCTAACACATTTCCAGGTCTTCAGAGGTGTCCCAGGCCTTGCCAGTCTCCCACCACTATCCAAACTGACCTAGCCTGCATCTCAGCCAACTCAGTTTGGACAGAAATAAGGAAAGCTAAAAACTACTCTAGAACTTAAAACTACTATAAGACATAAAGTATACTAATTTTCTTAATATTACAGGAAAAAGAAAGAGGGAAAATCCTAACTCATTTAAGCAGGAAACCACTCTTTAGTCCTTGGCAGGACTTATACAAATTTAATTTGTCTTGTATGGAATAGGAAAATAGCCAGACTATATACAGAAATTTAATGTCTAAATCAATAAAGTCTTCCCTATATAAGACCAATGAGTTTGATTACCATGCATGGGAGGTACTATGGTTAATTTTAGTAGTATAGTTCACTTTCTGTAACTGTCAACACTATTCATCAGACAAAGGATAAGGTGGGAATATAGAAACAATGACAACAAAATGAGAAAAACTTTTCAAAAACTATTAAAGCATGTTTTTCTGCTTCATCCAAAAGAAAAAGGGGAAAAAACACCTTATATAGTAAATAATTACAGCTATTGAACTTAAACATTCCTTCAAAATGATATCTGATATGAACAAAAGAAATGAGAAATGAGTGCTGATTTGGCAAGGCACAGAGACATAATCAGGACACCTTCAGTGGCAAGGGCTCAAGGCTAAGGAAACCTCTGGATAACTGGAACTGGAAAACCATTTAAGGGACAGAGCCAGCCCTGGGAGCTGATTGCTTTCTCTGCCTTTCACTCATAGTCAACAAAGCTTTGCATTTCTCTCTGCATATCTACTTTGGGCTGCTCTTACTCCCATCCTATCATTTCGCAGTCTAAATTCCAGAGAGAGCAGGCTGACTGATTTAGATAGCAATCATTGTTCCCACTGGGCAGAGTCCATAGGAACCACCCGGTTCACCACCCGGATCACCAGCCAGCTGTGATCTGGCCATATTCTTCAGGTCAGGTGCCCAGCTATGTGCACAACCAGTAACCATTCCTGTGTATTATACAGAACAGAGCTGCCTTGCTGAAGATGGAGAGGTAACGAGAGCTGATCAGCTAGAAGGAAAAGTTAGGCATAGAAATTATACTTTGTTTTAAATATCAAATAGAAGCCCAAACTCTGATAAAATTCCTTAGTTTCCACCTGATTAATAAGCTAAAAACTTAAGAGACACTAACCAATGTGGATGGGATGAATTTTTTTTATAAAATACCATATATTTTATAGTTTGCATGATTTAAATATATTTGTATAATTCAGTTAAATCAAACTATGTTTTTAGCTTTTTTCTCTGCTAAAGAATATAGCTAATTCTGCTTTCCTGATTCCTGAAACACTCTTAAGTAAATAAAAGCTTCAGCATGCCTCATATATATCAATGTTATGCATACCTGAAATAGTTAATATTTTTTTTTAAAGAAGATAATTTACCCTAGTCAAGCCGGTGGAACACTTTGTGTTTATACTGCATTTTTCTTGAATGGAGTCTTTATCTAATCCTCACAGAAATCCCCATGACAAAAGTATTTCTCATTTTATGGATGAGGAAACTGTTATAGAAAAGTAACTTATCCAGAGTCACCCAGAGAATTAGTGATGTAAGGATTACAGCTCTGTGTTTCGTACCTGGCACCAGTAACTCACCACACTCCTTAAACCTGCACATAAAATGTATTTTCTAGAAGAATTAATCCCAGTACAAAAGTCCCTGAAACAAAGCATGACATTGAGAGAGGACAGGATCTCTCATCCTGACACAGTACCAAAGCTACCTTAGATGGATCTGTATTCTTTTTTGTTTGTTGATTTGCTCATTTATTCACTTGTGATGATGTATCTTAAAGTTAAAAAAAAACTGCCTAAATATAAAAATCCTTTCAGGACTTTTTGGCACATTAAGGCTAACTAGAAGACTTCTAACCTCTGACCCAATGCAAGGACCCCATCTGGGTCCTTCATATGGGCTCCAGCTTCTGCCTGTATACCTCCAGCAACAGGGCTTTCATTGCCTCACAAAGCCATATGTTTCACTATTAGACAAGTTTAATTGTTAGAATGTTTGGGATTTTATTTGTTTTGGAAATCCCAATGATGGATATTTCTTCTGCCTTCTGGTATACACTAAATAAGTCTTTTCTACACAGCAGCCCTTCAAAGAATTTGAAATAACTGCTAGGTCACTAGTTAGTCTTTAGCTATTTTAGACCCAAAGTTTCTCCACAATTCTTCATATGAGATGGTTTCCAGAACTCTCAGTTACTCTGACTCCTTCGCCTCTGGATTTTTTATAGATTTCTTCAACATTTCTAAGGTAAAGTATTACATTTTTCAAATCTGTTACATTTTAGGACTCTCCTTCAGGTTCTATTCTATACTCATTGCTATAATGTTTATCAGCTTCCTCCATGTCATTTGACAATCCACAAAGATATAATAAAATTTCAAGTATGATCAACATGTTTTAATTAAAATTGTTCTAAGAGCACTATATATTCTGGCAACTATAAAACACAAGCTGAGTCAAAAATACCATCTTAGGGGCGCCTGGGTGGCGCAGTCGGTTAAGCGTCCAACTTCAGCCAGGTCACGATCTCGCGGTCCGTGAGTTCGAGCCCCGCGTCAGGCTCTGGGCTGATGGCTCAGAGCCTGGAGCCTGTTTCCGATTCTGTGTCTCCCTCTCTCTCTGCCCCTCCCCCGTTCATGCTCTGTCTCTCTCTGTCCCAAAAATAAATAAAAAACGTTGAAAAAAAATTTAAAAAAAAATAAACAAAAAACAAAAATACCATCTTAGATGCCAGAAGGTAATCATTAATTATACATTTCTTAAAACTGTGTTATTATTTTATTCCAAACGTTCATTCATTAAAATGAAATTGATAGTATCATTTATGCATCTAATCAAGGTACTCAGGCTTAGTTTTTGTTAATTCACTTTCCATCTAATTACTCAGATATTGTTGGTGTCCAATAAAAGGAAATTTGTTTTTGAGATAGAACTCACAATGTATTTGGTGTTATAAGAGTTAGAAATTCAACCAAGTGATATCTCACCCACATCAAATATTCCAACCAATGAGAGCATTTTCAAGTCTTCCCCTTTTTACATCCATAAAAAAAAAACCAATTGAATCAACACCTGTCTAATTCACAACCTTATTCCCAAATCAGTTTCTTTCTTTGGATTCCTCCTTTTCCAGCAATTATTTAGTGCCACTGATAAGATGTGTAAGGTTAATGGCTTTCTGCATCACTTATTTCCTCACTTGAAGACAGAAGCAGCTGTTTCACACCTGCACAGCTCTCCACAATGCTCTCCACAATGTGCTACTACAAGGGGACAAAGCAGTTTGGAAGTGTATTACAGAGGCCCAGTGTGAGATGCTGCCAGGCCGAAGACAAAATCAGCCAAGTGTGTGGAGGGCAAACTCTACTCATTCTTGCACATTCAATAAAAGCAACCATATCAGAACACTTTGACTCCAGATTTTACTATCTGCCATGGGCACACATTCCAGGGCAGAACTTGACCAAGTGTACTGATGAGATCTGGCAATTTCAGAGCACAGTTGGCAGAAAGACTTACACTATTCATTTGGGCAGCTACAAACGAGGGGATCCTGCTTTCCATGTGTGAAGCTGGGTAAAACTACAATGTGAGGTTGACAAAACTTCACCCAGATGCCAGAGCAAGATTTGCCGTGTATTTTAGATTTCTTCCATGATGAGGATGATGCGAGCAATCTGACCATCTGTTCCCACAAACAAATAACATGCTGCATGGATAAAAAGACACCCACACTGAGTATAGTTGACAGGGATTCTTTTGTTTTAAGTCCTCATGAGTATGTTTAAAGTTGTTCTGCTTTGAATCCAAGAACGGGCAATAACTGGTTTCTCATCTTCGTCGACAAACTGTGATTAAGGACTTATTTTGTAATTAAAATGCTTATCCACAAAGCAAATTAGGTTGTAATAAATTTCTGAATAACCTAGACTTGTAGTAGAGGCAGCGTCATTTTAGAAGGGGTTGGTAATGTCTAGAGGAGACCTGGTAAGGTACAACGATCTACTTAGAGTTACTTTAATCCAAATGTTATTATGATAAACAAAAATTCCTTATCAGAAGAGGAGAAAAGAACTGCTGCAGAACAGTCAGTCATTAATTGGTGCTAGCAGAAAAGTAATAGTGTAAATGTAATGCATATGCTGTAACCTGAATGACTGATGGAAGTATGTGATGCAGCTTATATTCACATGCCTTTCTAAGAAATAGTCAATAAAAGCCCCTTAAGAAAGACTGTTTTACATATTCTACTTGTTATATATTCAGGAGGGGTTTTTATGATTATTTTACTCACATTTCATGCTCTATTTTCACTCCTAATTTGGGGGCAGGGATGTGGGCACTCCCAGAAAAATATATGGACACAATGGTTCATAACTCTTTTTTTGGCCCAGACTTCTTGGAAGAGCTCATGTTAATCTTAAATCCTCTCCATGTAAAATTTGCATAGGTAACACAGAGTCTCAAAAGTTCCAATCCATGAGTTCACTAGATCTCTGTGGCCAGAGGTTAAGAACTTTGCTCTCAAATATCTTACCATAATTAACCCAAGTGTTTGTGGATATAGGAAAAAGATTTTGCTGTCATTTTCCTAGGCAGAAATATGTAGCATAATGTTAGAGATCTGAAAAATGATTTATTTTTTGGTTGGATAAAGAGAAATGGGAAAATATGGCTTGACCCAAATACATAGGGAAAATAGATCTTTCTCTCTTATTTCTACCAAAAGCCTCTTCGTACAAAATGACATATTGAAAGTGCAATTTTTTTTAACTCTGAGATCTGTTCAATACTGATAAGCTCACTAGTGTACCACATGTGTTTGTATAAAAAGGACCCTATCCTGCACTCTCAGTAAGATTCCATACACGTGGAAACATTTCATCTGGAATATAGTCTTTAGACAGAGACTCCAAGGACATGATTATAGTAACGATCCTTTGTATCCTAAGTAAAGTCAGGAATTCAGAGGGTTTTCATTTAAACATTATGCTGTGGTTTCCATCTTCTAGCCAAAATTACTAGAATTCCAAAATAAATGTAGGTAGGAGATACATAATGAAGAAATCTGTTTGGGGAAATCCAGGGGTTTAAGCTTTCTTAGTCATAAACCTTTCAAAACTCTAAGTACTGAGTCAATTTTATGATTGCCTTTATTCCGAAAACATGTTCCTGAAAAATTTCATATATTGGCAGGTTTTAGGCGGATCACAGGAATTTTCATATTAAAGGGCTTGTATGATAAGAGCTTTTGTGAAAGTAAATGATCGCCCCATGATTTATCATTTTTGTGAATTCGGATTTTCAATACTGGATTGGCTTAAGTTTTTTCAATTATAATTTATTACAAAAAAAATAAGAGTTATCATTTGGGCATTGATTCTAATATTCTAAGCACAGTACATCCATTTAAAAATAAGTTAGAAACTGTGGACAATGAGTAACCATTAAATTGTGTTCATTCTATTTTTTTGCTCCTTCTATATTTTCTTTTTACATTAAGCAATTTACTTAAATTTTCTCTATAACCCACATACTTATCAATGAATTGATTATTCTCTTGGTACATTACAACTTAAACTATATTAATTGTAAATTGTTTTTATAAGCTTGAAGGGAAAATTTTAATTTTTGGACTGAAAATGAAGCTAGTACATATTAGTTTGCACTGCTTATTCAGAAAAAGATATCATAACTAAAGATGATCAAACCAAAAACAAAGATTTTATTTAATTAAAAAAAGTTAGAATGCAAAATTCTGAAATAATGTCAGTGACATCACTTCTGTCTATTTTATTTTTCTGAATTTTATGAGGCTTCAATTTCAGCCACAAATTATGAATAATACTTTAGCAGAACCGAAATACCTTTTGAATGGATTACTCCTTACTAATCTCAGCTTTGCTAGTTTTAAAAAATAATATACTATGAACTTTTTGTTTCATAATACAACTTAAATATACTTTTCATCAGCCTGAACGTGTCTACAAGCTAACTTCTCCTGCATAAGATCCTACTTTGTTTACCAGGAATCCTAGGGGAGGCATTCCTAAGACTGTTTTGGAGAAAAAAACATCCCTGTAACTTACACTGTCCAATATAATTTATCAACAGTGGCATATATTCTTCTGTCTATATGTTGTTTCCTTTCCATAGATAAAATCTCTGAGAAAAATTCACTCAAAGATCTGACCACAACCCCTGACCATCAAAATCCAACAGAATCAAAGGGAACGATGCCAGAGCAAAAGGAAATGGAAACTGGGAAAGAAGGTCTAGTCAGGTAAGAAGTCAATAAAATACATAATACCTGTTAGAGATATTGCTCAGCCTTCACTGAAAAATTCAAACACCTGTTCCCCACTTTAGCTGAGCAAAGGCCAGGGCAACAATAGTCACATAACACAGGGGAACTGGTTAAAACTAAAAGTTTGTTTCTGTCTAGTTCATTGTCCCTTACTAGCTAGTCCTGGCCACTAACCAGAGGATTCCTAGGCAACCATGTGGCTATAGGCCAAATCACACCAACAAAAACATTGCAGTCACATGACTGAGTCATTAATATCATCATGGAAACAGCCTACATATTTACTAGGCATGAATTTTAAAAAGAAGGAATTGAAGAGATTGTACGATTCTTCTTTGAGTTCCCAAAGAAATAACTATTTCATTTTGTAAATATTTTATTGTTTGATTATTATTTCCGTTTATCAGCTAAAGAAAGTGTGGCATGATAACCAAGAATAATTACAGAAACAGGTAATCTTTATGCCAATGAAGGAATACAATTTTATAAATACTTCCTACAGAATTATTGGAAATATCCCAAAAGAGATGACAATTTCAATGTGAATCAGTGAATCCACAATAAAACACAACTAGGAGCCCCTTCATTTTGCCACTTCTTGGCATGCTATTATGTGCCTGCTGATCCAATTTGAATTGCTTAATTATAGTTAATATAATTGCAATAGGCTTATGAAACAATAAAGCATACTCTTCTTATTTAACAGGCAAGAAGAGTTGTCATTTAAAAAGAAATTAGGAGTATCTATTCCTGCCCCCAGCTCCCCCTCCCTACCTCTGTCCCAGCAGCTCTTCCACTGTGTTAAACCTTGTGCTGCCAATAGGAGTTACAGTGATAATCTAGGACCCAGTGTGTTGCAGACTGAACAATAGGTATCAGAAAGAGAAAGTGCATTTTCAATAAATACAAATTTCGCTGTAGATGAGATTAAACACAAGTTCACTCTACCACGTGCACACACACACACACACACACACACACACACACACTGTATGACAAAAATTAAACCTGGCATATTATTTAGGCAGAGAGATGTTTAAACTCTGGGTAAAGACTAAAATCTTATAATTGGGGTAATTATTTATATTATTTTTATAACGTTGGTGTTTACAGAATGATTTGCAGTCTTTTAGTGGGTCATTGTTATCTTCACTCTACAGATAAGCTGCCAAGGCACAAGGAGGTTAATTAGTTTGCCTATAGTAATAGGGTCAGCTCAGCCAAGATTAGACTGCACAGGACTCAAATTCCTGAGTGGAACTTGTTCCTCCCTCTCACCAATACACTTACTTTAATCAACAGCTTAACCTCTGAACCAATGTCTCCTTCTACTGTTTCTTTTAGTATATTTAGTTTTTTGTAATAACCAGTGGTGATAGGTAGGTTTTCAAAGGACTGAAGTAGAAGCCATAACTAATGTTTTTAGGGATATATTCCTTTTAGCCCAAATCCATTGCCAGTATTGTACTTTTACTCTTCTGAGATACGAAAATGGAAAACTTTCAGTTACCCATAAATTGGGTCGATCAGCATATCTCAAAACCATAAAACTCCTTGACATGACCTCTAAGACCATGCCTGGTTCATCTCTTCCCCTACTTTCCTATCCCTCTACTCCAGCCACATTGTTCCTATTTCAGTCTCTTTTACTTGTGAATTGATTATTCTCTGGAATAATTTATTATTCCTTCTGCAATTTAGGCAGCAAAGTAGCTTGAAAATTATTGACAAACTGAGTAAATCCAAGTTAGCTTAAAACTCTTACTTTTGGGGCGCCTGGGTGGCGCAGTCGGTTAAGCGTCCGACTTCAGCCAGGTCACGATCTCGCGGTCTGGGAGTTCGAGCCCCGCGTCGGGCTCTGGGCTGATGGCTCAGAGCCTGGAGCCTGTTTCCGATTCTGTGCCTCCCTCTCTCTCTGACCCTCCCCTGTTCATGCTGTCTCTCCCTGTCTCAAAAATAAATAAACATTAAAAAATAAAAAAAATAAAAAAAAAACTCTTACTTTTTATTGTGAGATGTCCAGTCACACTTTTCCTCAGGATTGAGTGAAAACCACCCTCACTGAAGGAATAACTTTAAAGGTCACTAGAAGTTCTGGTGTCACTTTTGACTAATATTACAGGAATCCTAATGTTCCAGTATCATGTACAACTTAACCAAAACCTTCCTGTTTTAATTTCATAGGCATCAATGGTACCATATCTAGAATCCTAACTAGCAGAGCTTTTATACATCATTAGGAAATATCAATAAAATAACTTCAAATTGGAAGTGTTATTTTACAGTACTTTAAGTGATTAAAGATCATTTTGGTATTGCAGTTATTAAAAATCAACAACTTTAACCTTGAGCAATGCCAGGTTTTAAAAAGTTTTTTTTCAGGGGCGCCTGGGTGGCGCAGTCGGTTAAGTGTCCGACTTCAGCCAGGTCACGATCTCGTGGTCTGTGAGTTCGAGCCCCACGTCAGGCTCTGGGCTGATGGCTCAGAGCCTGGAGCCTGTTTCCGATGCTGTGTCTCCCTCTCTCTCTGCCCCTCCCCCGTTCATGCTCTGTTTCTCTCTGTCCCAAAAATAAATAAAAAACGTTGAAAAAAAATTTTTTTTAAAAAAAGTTTTTTTCCTAGAAAAACACTAAAGATTTGATTGATTGAAGGCAATACATGCTTGTGAGTGACTGATTCCCACCTCAATTTTTTGAATTTGCAAAAAGTTATATTATTAATAAATAAAGTTTAAAAGCATATTTTTTACTCTAAGTGTGTTTCATTACCTTCTGGTTTAGGTCCTGGATTGAATAGGGATTGTGTGTCTAGGCTGATCAATAAATATTAAGGAGAATGCATGTTATGGATTTCCCTGTCTCTGTGTGTGAAGTGCAGTTTGATATTATTGGTTACACTCAATTTCTGTCACACTCAGAAGATGCACAGAGCTGGATAACAAGAGAACTAACTAACTAACTATAGATATAGTACCTATATACACTGTATAGTCTGTATATATACACTATATATATATATATATATATATATATATATATATACACTATACACTGTATAGTCTGTATATATATTATTTAACAGATATAAGGAATTGGATCACATGATTATGGAGGCTGAGTAGTCCCAATATCTTCAGTCAGCAAGCTAGAGGACCAGGAGAGACAATGGTGTAGTTCCAGTCTAAGTATGAAGGCTTAAGAACCAGAACTACTGGTGTAGTCCTAGTCCAAAAGCTGGCAGACTTAAGACCCAGGAAGAACCAGTGTTTCAGTTTGAGTCTGAGGGCAAGAAGTTATGTCCCAGCCTGCAAACTGGAAGAAAGTTCTAACCAGAACCCAACTATTCTAGCAAGCTGTTCTTGGACTTCCAGTCTTTAGATCTGCAAGAAATAAGTTTCTGTTGTTTATACACCACCCAGTCCATAGTACTTTGTTACAGTAGCCTGAACTAAGAAAGACATCACCCAACCCAGCCCTGAACTCTTTAACATAGAGCCTTTGTAATGTTCCCGTATGACAAGGGTCTCAAATATTGTTTTGTAAGGATAAAACAGTATAGATATATGTTTAAGCTAAATTTGGATATTGTGTCTATTTACCTATGTATATAAACACAAAAAGGTGAGTAAAATTTATATTATTATTATAATGATGTAAATTCCTAAAATAAAAATCACTTCTGTGATTTTTTTCATCCAGCCTTCAATAAGATTCTAAATAAAGCCTAAAACTAATTTTATAGCCACAGTAATAATATTTATCACAAATACATGTCAGCCCAAAAGGAGATATTTTTCAAGATATCCAAGTATTACATGTCCACAGTTCTGACTGGAATCCATTTGTATTAAACCAGCTTTCTTTCTTTATTCTTTCTTTTTATATCCTTTCACAACATTTTCTAAATTGTCTAACCAGGGAAAAGAAATTCTTTGCAAATCTTCCCTGAAAAAAGCAACCAATTCATTATCTTGTCAGATGAATCATTTAGCTTCTGAAAGACATGGAGTTCACCCCTGGAAAGTCCCATTGATGCCATTTGTCCATTACCAAGGAAAACGGCCTGTTTCTGGCATTCCATCTCAGCACATTCTTATTTTTTAATATAAAAAACTATATTTTGATGGACACTAATGAATAGCAAGCAAAAGAAGATGTGTTTTGCCTGGATACATCAAATAGCTATGTCTGGAAAAGGAGACAGAGTTGAATGGTTGATAGGTTAAGTGGTTAAATGATGAACAAGCAAGTGAGTGAAACGTTCAGTGCCCGTGACTGGGGTGCACTGCAAGACTGACTTTTACAGTATAGTATATGACTTTCCATCACCATCACTACCCATAATGCCAAGAAGGAAGGTTATTTCTATGAATAGTCTTCTTTGTTCATAATAGCAATCAGTCTCTATTTGGGTGGTTTTAAAATAGGCAATCATTTCACAGCAGGAACAATGAGAACAGAATAGAATTCAGAATCTTATCAGCACTCATAAACACTGCCGTTTATTGTCTTGTAGCTAGAAAAAGCAAGAGTCACTGCAGTAAAGATGCTTAAAAATCCATATGTGATTTTATAGTTGAAATAGAAAAGGAATGTCAGCTATCAAGTTTTCCAAAATAAAATACAATTTATACTTGAATGATTTAAAAGCTTGTTAAAAAAATGAAAATCAGTTACATATTTACCAATTTTATGTAATGCATAAGAAAACTATGCACTATTACTTTTAGCCCCAAATTTAAATTTTCCTCTGTGGTAAGCGATATCTTTATAATCAGTCATTGCAAACACTTTAACAACAAATTGGCATCTGTTTTTAATAATGGCATCATTTTTAATAATGACTGCTAAGTGCTATTTCTAATAATATGGCAGACTAGAGGTTTATAGAAAATTATTTGAGGAGAATGTAATTAAAATACTAGATAAAATATGAAACCTACATTTGAATGCATGCCTGAGCTGGTAGAAAATAAAATCTGTTGTTAGAAAGTGTCATGAATTGGTGTTTACTCTGAGAATTTATTCCAAACTTTATGGCCTAGATTTGAGTTAAAATGTGTCATCAATGAGAAAAAACCTGGGGTTAAACTACATATTAGGGTAGGTTGGGGACTCCTCCATAAAACTAGGATTCTGAAGGGTAACTCACTGGAAAGTAAACTGTCTTCCAGAGAGAAATAGTCAAAATAATATTTGTCTCTGTCTGGCCTTCAGTGGAAAAAAAAGAAAGAAAGAAATTTGAAATGGGGGAAAGGGAAGAGAAGAGAAAAGAAGAGGAGAGGAGGGAAGGGAGGGATGAGGACACACAGGAAGGAAAGGAAGAGAAAGGAAGGGAAGGAAAGAAAAAGAATTCTTATCATAAGCATTATTCAAAGAGATCTGGAACCAGAATTCCTATGACATCTGTATCCTAGAAAAAAAGAATGAGGCTAAAATAAAATATTTAAAATGGTTAAGTTTAAAAACTCAGACATCTGTCCAAAACAACAAAATTTGGAAGGAAACAGTCTTTTAAAACTATGTCTCAAAGTATCCCCATAGATAAAGTTCTAATAAACATGAACTCACAATCAAAAATTACTAAACACTGGGGCACCTGGGTGGCTCAGTCAAGTAAGCATCTAACTCTTGATTTTAGCTCAGGTCATGATTTTGTGGTTAGTAAGATTGAGCCCCATGTCGGGCTCTGCACTGACATTGTGAAGCCTGCTTGGGATTCTCTCTCTCCCTCTCTCTCTGCCCCTCCCAATAAAAATAAATAAATAAACTAAAAAAAATGACTATACACATGAGGAAACAATAAACTACAGCATCAGACTCTCAATGGTAAAATTATCAAAAACAGAACATCAAATAAGTATATTAAGTATATGTAAAGAAATGAAAGAAAAGATTTAAAATAAGCCAAAGGAACAAGAAGTTGTCAGAAAAGACAAGGAATTTTTGCAGTTGAACTAATTAGAACATCTAGAAATGAAAAATATAATCCCTGGGGCTCCTGGGAGGCTTGGTCAATTAAGCGTCTGACTTCGGCTCAGGTCATGATCACGCGTTCATGAGTTCGAGCCCCACGTTGTGCTCTGTGCTGACAGCTTAGAGCTTGGAGCCTGCTTCAGATTCTGTGTTTCCCTCTATCTCTGCCCCTCCTCCATTCTTGCGCTGTCTCCAAGAATAAACATTTTTTAAAAAGAAAACTATAATCCCTAAAATTAGGAAGTCAGTGAGCTAGACAGAAGATTAGATAGAGTTGAAGAGTCAGTAAAGTGAATGACAGATCTTAAGAAACCACCCAGAATTCTACCATGGAGAAAAATAATGGGAAAAATATGAGATTCAGAAGCTAGGAGGAGAGTATGAAAAGCACAAAATGCGTATAATCAGAATTCTAGAAGGAGACATTAAATAGAATGGTGGAGAATCAGTATTCAAGAAGAGAATATAATTGATGAAAAATAGTAATGCTCAAATTCAGTAAGCCAAATGAATACAAAATGAATTAGTCCTAAATATATTCTAATAAAGTTTAAAAGTGCAAAGGACAAAATAAAACCCAAAGATCTTTAAATTATCTGGAAAGAAAATACAGACTACCTAATATAAGAGAAATGAACCAATATGTGACTAACAGTAACAATGGAAACTAGTAGATAGTAGAATTGCTTTACCAAGATTCTAAAAGTAATAGTCAACCTAGAATTCTATACCTGGCAAACTATTCAAAACTAAGGGCAAAATATAGACATTTGCAGTCCAACAAAAATGAAGGGAGTTTAGACAAATCTTAATACATACTGCAGAGAAATAAAAATGATCTGAGAATGAAAGACTTAAATTGGATTAGTCAAGGATCAGTCAGGAAAAATGATTTGTTCTAAATATTTCAAAAGAAAGTAATTAAATACAAGGAATATGGTAGTATAAAAATTGTTGTAAGTAAGGGGTGAGAGGTCAAAGTTCAGGGATAGAGATTGCAACCCAGAAATTAGGTGAGCTCAGAAAATAGCTACCAAAGCCACATCTATCCCTTAACTCCAAAACTGGAGCCTGGTAATAGAATATGGAGTCTGAAGAGTGTTCAAGAAGCAGCTGCTGCTTCTGAGGAAGTATGCTGTGGTTTTCTGCCAGGTGAAAACTGAATTGTGCCTTCCTTTCAACTTCCAAATCTCCTACAAATGTCTTTCATTGGTGGAATCTACATCAGAACCCTCCTGGCAAGATATTCTCAAAAAGAAAGTTTTCAGGCTTTTGGCCACTATAATAACATGGGAGAGTGTAAAAAGGAACAGAAAAGCTCTTGATCACAAATAGACAATCCAGCATACAGAGAAGTGAGCAAAGAAACTTCAAGAAGTGAACAAAGAAAATGCAAGCATGTGGATAAATAGAAAAATGATAATAATAATAATTACATTGACACCATAAAGCAATAACAATAATGTCCAAAGTGGGGATAAAAATTTGAGATAGAATTAACTATCCTCTCTACAGCAAAGTGATTGGCATACAAAAGAATTAAGAGTTTGATTAATTTTAGAACTTCTTAATTAAACATACATGTTAGGGGTGCCTGGATGGCTCAGTTGGTTAAGCATCTGACTTTGGATCAGGTCGTGATCTCACGGTTCATGAGTTCAAATCCTGCATCAGGCCCTGCACTGACAGCACAGAACTTGCTTCAGATCCTCTGTCTCACTCTCTCTTTCTGCCCCTCCCCAGCTTGCATTCTCTCTCTCTCAAAAATAAATAAACATTAAGAAAATTTTAAACGTACATGTTAAAATATATTTGAAAAACACTAAATTAATTAAAGCAAAGTATTTAATCTCCATCTGCTAAACTTAATGGTTTTAGTACCACAAGATAGTAGATGACAGAGAGAGAAAGCATATAAGCAATTCTGCCAATTACAAAATGAAATTGGTAATTCCATACTCCTAAAGAGAGTGATTTGAAAATACTTCTGTTTATTAATAAAGCAAATATTTTAAAAGTCGTTAAAGATATACTATCTTTGAACAACGCAATTAACAAAGTAAATGTAAAGGACATTTGGAGGGGTGCCTGGATGACTCAGTAGGTGGAGCATCTGACTTCAGCTCAGGTCATGACCCATGGTTTGTGGGTTTGAGCCCCACATCAGGCTCTGTGCTGACAGCTCAGAGCCTGGAGCCTGCTTCAGTTTCTGTGTCTCCCTCTGTCTCTCCCCCTCCCCCACTCTCTCTCTCTCTCTCTCTCTCTCTCTCTCAAAAATAAACATTTAAAAAAATAAAATAAAACAAAATAGAATAAAATTAAAATAAAATAAAATAAATAAAATAAAATAAAATAAAATAAAAAAATAAAATAAAATAAAATAAAATAAAATAAAATAAAAAAGGACACTTGGAGAACCCTTATGTCCATTCACTAATGGTATTTCTTTAGTAACTGAAGAATATACAGTTGCTTCAAGCTTATGTAGAACATTATAAAAACCCATGATATACTGTGCCAAAACTGTCACACACTGTCACACACTGTCAAAACTCCCAGGAGCTCTTTAAAAATACAAATGTTTGTATTCTACCCTCAGTAATTCTGATTTCATTGGTCTGGAGTGCATCCCAGGCATTAGTATGTCTGAAAACCTCCTCAGGTGATTCTTATGTACATCCAGGATGGAGAAACATTTCACTAGACTATAAAGTAAGTGTCAACAAATTTTAAGGATTTTATGTCATATTAAGTATATGCAACCACTATGCAATAAAATTAGAAGTTAATTTTTTTAAAAAACCTAAAATTTGGAGAAATTTTTCACATAATTAAGATTTAAAATACACTTTCAAGTGACCTTTGGGTCAACAAATAAGTCAACAATAAAATAAGAAAATATTCAGGAACAACAATGAAAGTACTGCATATCAAATTTATAGAATAATAATCCGTCAGGTATTTTTGTTTTGCTTTTCTGTTTTGGGGTTTTTTTCCTTTTTCTTTTTTTTTTAACTCTAAAATTTGATTATAAAGTTTGCTTGGAAGAATAAGCAAAAATGGCCAGGAAAACCCCCAAAAATAATAGTAGAGGTGATGGTAGTCCTACCAGATATTAAAACCTATTTGAAATCTCTGCAATTAAAGAAAAAAGTGTGGTATTGCCACATGAATATATAAACCAATAGAATAGAATACAATATGTAGAAATAGCTCTAACTGCATATAAAAATGTAGTGTATGATAAAGTTGGCATCTAAAATCAATACAAAAACTGTAGATTTAAATAAGGGGTATTAGAGTAACTGGATAGCCTTACAGAAAAAAAAGAAAAAACTAACATTGGATCTGTTCCTCATGTTCTACATGAGGATAAATACCCAATAAATCAGAGATTTAAATGTGAAATAAACTATACAAGTACTAGGCAAAAAAGTTACAAATTTCTGTATACTGTGGAAACATACATTAAGTTCTAAGATTAAAAATTCAAAAACAATAGAAGTGCTTAATCATTTTACCATATTAAAAACTGCATTTAAAAAATCATAAACAAAAGAAAAAATCAAAATACCCAAATATGAAAATTCTCGTTGCTACTTTCTTGGAGAATTAATCATTTTATTTTAAGGCTGATGGCCGGCATTTAAATTTTGTTTTGCATTAAGATACTTGAAAATTGTTAATGACTCAATCAACTTGATATCTTTGTGATACGTCACTACCGCAATTTCATTTTCTTCTTTTCAAAATTTAATACCAGAAGCACAATGTACTTAATTAATAACAGAGTAAACCAATATATAATTTAATCCCAGGAGTAAAACAATGATCCTGATTCTCAATACAGTGCAATATGAAGGTCCATCTTTCCCTCAAAAATAAAAGTAACTCAGTAGTGAATATATAAGCATATATTATAAATAATATTCGTATATTATGAATATATTATCCATATACATATAAGTGTATATCTGATGGCAAATTACTTGCTAGAGCTTCCATCTGAGCTTTCTACTCTAAAGTCATTAATAATGCTGCCAGGAATGAAATGTATAGAAAGATAAAATAGGCTAGTATCAGAAACAACAAGAGTCGTTTACTAGTAGGTGATTAGACATGAGTCAGCAGACAAAAGACAAAAATTTTGTGAGTATGCATAGTATGTAGCCTTGAGAGAGGAACAAGGCTACAGACAGTTTGTTGTCCCATTTTAAATCGTTTCACTATTGATTATGGAGAGGCAATGAATCAGTTGCTGTTGCCATAAAAATACTGAGCAGATAAAACTTGTATCTACTTTGTTTCTCTTAGCATAGAAAGAAGGAAATTAGACACTTTTTATATTTTTTATGACACCTAAGTCTGACTTTTTAAAAATGGGTCTTCTGGGGCACCTGGGTGGTTCAGTCAGTTGAGTGTCAGACTCCTGATTTCAGCTCATGTCATGATCTCTTGGTTCGAGGGATTGAGCCCCATGTACGTTTCTGTGCTAACAGTGCACAGCCTGCTTGGAATTCTCTCTCTCCTTCTCTCTCTCTCTCTGTCCCTGTTTTGCGCTCGCTCTCTCTCTCTCTCTCTCTCTCTCTCTCTCTCTCTCTTTCTCTCTCTCTCTGTCTCTGTCTCTCAAAAGGAATAAACATTTTAAAAAATTAGTTTTAAAAAATGGGTCTTCATGTTTACCTAGCAAAATGAAGGGAACCGTAAGATGATTGATGGGTTGAAAAATTTGAAAATTTGCAAGTGGAATAATTCTGATTATTATGAAGCAGGCAAGACCCATGAATAAAGTATACTGGGATATGGGAACAACAGAACAAGCCTAATGAGAAGAGAGGACAGAAGGGGCTAGTGAGGTGAACTTGAGTACACCTAAGGAAGGAACTTGAGTTCCTTTCTTACGGCAAAGAGCCAGTCGGAGAGTTGCTGTATGGAAAAGTGGATCCAATGATGCCAGTATCATCTGATTTTTTTTCCAGGAAAACGCCAAATTCTATAAGTCCATATTTTGAATATTGCCAAGATAAATTGAAATTATTTTAAATTACAAGCCATAAAAATACAGCAATAGGTCATCAGTTTACCATCTCTGCCTTGAAATAATAGATAGGTTCTAAACAAGTTCATTGTCAAAAAATACAATTCCATTATAGAATTAGAGGTGTACCCTACAAGAAAAACATTCATTGTTAATTGACTGATGGAGATTGGAAGGTCTGCTTAAAATAGGTAAAATGGAAGCTCCCTGTCATGAGAGGATAGATGGAAGATTCACTATGTTTCTTAAAATCTTTATCTCCTTGGGAAGAAGAAAGTGACTGGTCTGCCTGGGACTGGCATTAGCAGGAGACAGAACAAAACAAGGGAAAGAAGTAGAGACTGGGGGGGCAGGGGAGGACACCTCCCTACCAGGTGATAGATAGCAGCAGGCAAAAATGTTAAGTCATTTGAGAAAGAAAAGAGATTTTCACCTAGTGAAAGACCATTTCAAGCATGGTAAATGGCAAAACCGGCACATTGATTTGCAGCACATAGATTTTCAAGAAGCAGCAAAAATGCTCTGCAGCTAAGTAAAGAGAAGCAACCCCATAAGCAACCTAAAAGCAAGCTAGCTTGTAGGGGTCAGGATGGAGAAGCTTATCAGACACTCCCATATTCTCTCCTCCCTCTCTGAGCAAGGAAAAGACTTGAATGTTTCCCCAAGTCTGCAAACAAAGGTAATGGGGTATTATTCATTTGCTAGAGTGAGGCAATTGCCAGAGGGACAATTTTATCTCAAAATTTTATCTCAAATGTTTAGCTCAGGGTCTGGCACCTACTCTATGCAGTCAAATATAAGCACTTTCTGAATAAAACGTTGTGTGTTTTACTCTACTCCAAGTAGATTTCTAAAAGGGGAATCACAAAGTAAAATACATACGTACTTTTTAATTCTGATAGAACTTTTATGAGTATAGTTTGGCATTGAATATTGTCCTCATTTTAAATATAGGAATCTTTTCAAATAGGTCTCTCTTTACTAGACATGAAATGCTTGGGGAAAAAGAAGTTTTTCCTTTATATGGAAAGTGATGTTTTTATTTATTGTTATCTTCTTCTAGCATCCCATAGTACCTGGACAGTTTGTTATAAAATGTAGTAAAACATGCAACTGAGAACTTAAATGTCTAATAATTCTATAGCAATAAATGTTCACTCTAATTCTGCTGAGGCAAATAATAGTCTAGCAACTAGTTTGTGTGCCAGCAGTCAGCTAGGTAAATTGGTTCTACCCAGCCTAATGATTCTTTTCATTGTAGTTGTTCATATGCAACTGTTCACCAGTGCCTTTATTTGGGCATCCAGCTCACAGAAACAGGGCTGTTTGAGCACAGCCAAGTCCTTGTTATTGTAAGATATTGGCAGACAATAGATTACCTACTATGTTTGATAGGAAAAAGCAGCAAGGGGATAAGTTGACAAAACAAGAGCAATCAGAAGAGAAATTCCATATCCTTCCACCACCAAGTATAACACGTGCAGTTTTTGTATCTGTAGCCATTTAATCAGCCTTTACTCTTATCACAACAGATGAGCTGAACATATTTGTATCTAAGGCCAACTCCTCCACTTTGTACTCATCCCCTTGTCCTCTACTCACTGACATTTCTCTGACAATTATTTTCTTTCTCTTCTGCAACATCTAATTTTTTCTCTTCCTGATGGATTTTTCTACAAGCATATGAACATGTTGTAGCATTTATCACATTTAAACAATAGCAATAAAAATGCTTCCCTTAGCTACGCATGAGTGGCCAGCTATTGTTCTATTTCTCTTCTCTCCTTTACAGCAAACCTCAGTTATCCCTATTCAATTTTTTTGTACTTCCTGCCCTCTCATGTTCTCCTGAACCCGTAATCAGAATTTGATTCCTTCATTCCAATAGCTTTTATCTACTTCTATAAAAGTTGTTATTGGTTTTGTCCACCCTTACCAAAGTCAACAATGACATTTACACTGCCAACTGCCAATGGCCAGTTGTTAGTTCTACTTTTTTCCAACCATCAGCAGTAATTCACAGTTAATCCCTCACTCCCTCCTTGAAACACTTATTCATTTGGCTTCTCAGATACCACTACTCTGACTGATGCCCTACTTCACTGGCTTCTTTTCTCATCTCTCAACCTCTAAACTTTGAAGAGCACAACCCCACTCTTCAAGCCCCTACTCTGTTCTACCTGTGTCCTCTTTGTATATGATTTTATCTGGTCCAATGGCTTTAAGCAATATTGACACCCTAATGACTCCCAAATTCTCTCTACAGAAGCCCAGTTTGAATTACCAGTTGTTTACTTAATATCTCCATGTTGGTGTCTATTTAGACATGTCAAAATGTACACATCCAAAATCCACTCTTAATTTCTTTCACCTCCTCCGAACGTGTTCCTCATGCAGGCTTCACCATCTAAGTATAAGACATCTTCATTCTTCCATTTGCTCAGACCAAAAATTTACCTGTTCTTTCTCTCATACAGTATAGCCAATCCAGTAACAAATTGTATTAGCTATTCCTTTGGGATATAATCAGAATTGTATCACATCTCAGCACCTCCACTGCTATTACCCTAGTCCATCATTTCTCAGCTATTACAACATCTTCCTAGTAATTCACCCAGCTTCCATTCTTTGCCCCTCTATGGTTAATATTCAACACAGTAGTCTAGGTGATCATGATGAAATGTAAATTATCCCTTTCTACCAGATCCTCTAATGATTTCCCATCCCATGCTGAGTAAAAGCCGAAGTTCCCACAATGGCCCACAGGGCTCAACAGTATCTGCCCCCACTCTGCCTCTGCTTCTCTGACCCTAGCTCCCACCATTTTACCCTCTCACTGTGACCCAGCCACACCAGAAGCAATCTTCCCTCAGTTATCTACATAACTTCCTCCTCACTCTTTTCAGTGTCTCTACTTGAGTATCATTTTACTAGAGAAGTCACCCCTAGCCACTCTATAGAAAATAGTAGTGTCTGTCACTCTCCATCTCCCTTACCCTGATTTGTCTTTCTTTGTAGCATTTATCATCACCTGACAAAGTTTGTGTTTCTAAAATGTATATATTTTTATCTCTCCCTACTAGAAGGTTGTAAGGTACTTGAGGGAAGGGCTTCATTATGTTTACTTCTAAATTTATAAATAAATGCTGAATGAATTAATGGAATCTCCAAATTATATAATTTTGAAGGGAAGCTAAGGTTTTTCCCATAAATTTGTGACTTCATTCTTAAGTTCATAAATTTAAAATATTATAAAGTTAATTTCTTTTAAGCAACTGCACATCTTTTTCTATGAATATATTTGATTAAATTCCATGTTTTACTTCACATTTTTATCACAAAATACCACCAAGTCTTTTCCAGTGGCTCATAGCAAAGTCACAATTTAATGTGCTTTTAAGCTCTTTGGGGCCAATAAGAAAATTGAACCCTCATGCTTTAATTCCACAAGTATAAGTGTAAGAAGTAGAAGTTTCTCATTTGATTTCCTCTCTACAATTGTTGGTTCCAGTTGCAATCATTCTAATGACTCATGCGATAACCAGATTTGGAGAAATCACTGTAATCAGGAAGTGATTGCAGTAGGTATTTACCTCAGACTCTAGGACATGATTTAAGACTCAAATGAAAGGAAAACGATGGTTGAAATCTAGACTTCAGTAGGCATCAGTCCACATAACAAAAGCACCAGACTGTGGGACACAGTAAGCCTTCTATTCAGGGCAAAGCTAACTGAAGAAAGGTTTTGCTTCCCCCAAAATTAAGATACAAATGTTGGCCACATGAAAGGGCTCTCAAGGCTGTTGCACTTTTACCTACTTGGAACTCCGCACAGGGCTTTTCTAACACTAATGAGCAATGCATTTACTCACATGCTTTTAAAATTAGAATCAGAGGTATTTTTTAAAGTAATGAATGTTTTGCTTAAACCATACCAACATGTGTTTTGAAAGGAACTAGAAATGTAACATATGGTTCACGTAGACTTAAATAGGCCTGTTCAGACATTAATCTGAGAAGAGGGGCTGTTTGCCTAGTCAGCCTCCTTAGGCACAGGGGTCTTTACTCAATCACCAATCTAATCTCCTTAGATCACATATTTGGTTTTCGTGAGACCTAAAAAAGGACTTCACTCCCTGCTTTGTGAAGACAATTTAAAATAAATTCATTGAGGAATCTAAACTGCAACATGAAAAGAACTTCATATTCTATTAACAACTAATTTTACAAGGAACTACAATTAAATTAACAAACTTAGCTCACTATTAGTGTAGGATCTCAATAAAGAAAATGCTCAAGTTAACAATCTTCTACATCAGTGACTTGGTGAAAATGTAGCCAAGTGTAACAGCAAGTCTGTCTTGGCTTCTGCGATCAGCATCTGGTTCTGCATCAGCCACTATTCCTATTCCCTGTCTCACTGTGTCCATACCATTTGGATCAACTCTATGCATAGGGGCAAATACAAATTTAGCAGCCCCAGCAACTGACCTTCTCATTGCCCACCTGAGGCCAAAGCCTCTGGTGCCATATATAAACCATACGTGACTACACTGTAGAAACTGAAGGTATAACTCTTCTCTGAGTCCTCATATATTCACACTGGGTTTGTCCCTGATATCCAGTCTTTCCTTGGGATTTGGATTGGACTATTTTGTGTATGCAGCACCTCTTCTGCTTGTGACCAGAGGTTTTATGATTTAAAGGGCTTACATGATGGGCCCCACTAGGATAACCACCCCATTTTAAAGTCTGTAACCTACAAAGTTCTTTTTGTCATTGACATGACATATTCACAGGTTCCAAGGATAAGAGTGTGAACATCTTTGGAGGGTCCACCTTTTACTTTTATTTGTACCTGAAATTTATTCAATCTGAAAATTTTAAATAGTTTACTGACCCATAGTATAATTTTGGCAAATAAATATAGCCAAAGACTGAATGAAACTTAAACAATGAAAATAAAAACTTCCCAAGACTTGAGTTTTAATTGGCCAAAGGGAAAAGCTGCCTACTCACTGACATAAATACATATGAGAATTCTACTCAAAGTGAAATATTGGCAAAGGGCCTCAGCAGATAATTAGAATTCTTAGGCAATTTGCTCCGTCCAAGATGCTTTTTGAAAGGTGTGGGGAGGGGTTTATTGCCTGTGAATAGCTTTAAATGCTTGGACATGGGCTAGTTTAATTAATTCCAAAAATAATTTTTAACTCTAATCTGTCCTTAAATGTAGCTGCTAACACCACATTCTGATTCCAGAGCTGCTAGTGACCCCTGAATGAAGGAGACCTACTACCACTCTGTCATTCCCTCATACAGACGACTCCCCCATATTAACAAATAAAATAGGTGGTGTTTTGAAAGTCACTGATGGTTTGAAACTCCTAATGCATTTTTCCATTGGAACAATATTAAATATAGCAATTAGATGCTGAGGTAGGCCTATGGAATACAATTTAGATTATAAGTTACTTAAGACTAGAGCTGCGCAAAAACAGCTATAGAACTAATCTATGAAAAATTGTGTTCCCAGTTCCAGTTTGGAACACATCACTGCTGTAGTGCTTCTGACGTGGAGTTCGCTTTGTCAGCTCCCACAGTGGTTCAAATCAACTAGAGATCAGTCTGCTAGAGAGAAACCTCCAAGTCCTTGATGTGGTTTCCAAAGCCTGGCCACAAAGTCTTTCAGAGCAATGCCTGCAAGGAAGTGGCAAAAGCTACAAGGCTTTGGAGAGGAGGAGCTGCATGAGGCAGAACTTGTCACATAGGCAGCCTAGTCTCCAGTGATTCACATCTTTCTTTTCTTCTCAACCAGCACTTTCCACTGGCTCCAGCAATGCCTTATAGCTAAGTTTTCAGCATCCCTTGCTAACAGTATAGAAAAATACAGTCTAATAGATTTTTCCTCCTCTTCTGTCCCTATCATAAGCACAATTTGTTAATAATTTTCAATAGCTTTTGACTGCTAGAAATAACAAAAAATAATATGTTATAGCATTTTTTTGTATTTTATAGTATATTTTACACACATCCATTGTTAGAAAATTTGAGCAAAGGGCACAAAAGGAAAGTAAAAATCACTCATACTCTCAACACTCATAGCTACTCACTCTTTGTTGAAAAATATGAGTGAATGAATGAATGAATGAATGAACAACTTCTTAGCGTAAGACCAAAACAAGGCCTTACTTGGTCATACAAGCTCCCCAGCAGTATGCAATAGTCTACTCAGCACTGGCTCCTACTGTGCAGTAGACTGCTGAACCAAAGCATGGATTAAGTTAAGAAAAAGAGGCACAGCAGCAATCAGTCACAACAAAGCTTGAACTTGATTTAGAACTACCTTTCATTGGTGTCAAGTTTTGCACCCATAAACATGCACTTGCACTGCCCTCTAGTGTCCATCCACTAGATGTAATGCAGCAGCATACATTATACGAATAATTGCAAAGCCAAAAAGAGATCAAAGGAAAACAATGACCAAGGAGTAGAAGAAATTATTAGAAAAGAAATTCAGTTGTGTACACTCAATTAATTCCAATTATAGAAAAATAAACTATTAGAAAGCTCTTATTTTCTTCTCCTTCGCAGCCCATCCCCATCTCTCTATCAATACAATGCACACATTTTTCATTCTTTTTAAAAAAAATTTTAAATGTTTTATTTATTTTTGAGAGAGAGACAGAGTGTGAGCGGCGGAGGGGCAGAGAGAGGGAGACACAGAATCTGAAGCAGGCTCCAGGCTCTGAGCTGTCAGCACATAGCCCAACTCGGGGCTCAAACTCACAAACCGTGAGATTATGACCTGAGCTGAAGTTGGACGCTTAAACGACTGAGCCACCCAGGCGCCCCAACACACGTTTTCCATTCTGACCATGCCTGTAAGTGGAAAGGAATGAATCCCTGTAATACAGCTATGAATTAATAATTATGTTATTTATAAATAATGGGATATATGTGACAGATTAATTAGCCTTGTTTGAAATAGGAATCTGATGGGTTTTTTTATTTTTATTTTTTTAATTTTTGATAGAGAAAGAGCACAGCGGGGATGGGGCAGAGAGAGGGAGACACAGAATCTGAAGCAGGATCCAGGCTCTGAGCTGTTGTCACAGAGCCTGACATGGGGCTTAAACTCACATACCGTGAGATCATGACCTGAGCCAAAGTTGGACGCTTAAGGGACTGAGCCACCCAAGCACCCTGGAATCTGATTAATAGAAAAAGAATAATATAGTAAAAGGAAAATGAAAATGATATCATAAATCACATGAAAATGAAAGATCATTTAAAGAATTGTGTTAGGTGGTGAACTATTTGGAGAAAAGGGAGGTGTGTTTAGATCCTCCCATCAGACCAAGGAGCTAAATAGATTTCAGACAAATGAAACTTCAAACAAAATTAATTTTCAAAAATTCAAGTTAATCTTTATTAAATATATGGAAAACTCTCTAAGCTGGAAAATGACAAAGGAAACTGTGGTAATTCAACTAAACCAAAATTAAAACTTCCCTATGTTAAATAAACAAAAAATACATACATATATATATATATATATATATATATATATATATAACATTACCAAATTAACAGAAATGTTTTTAAATGAATTTCCAATGTGGAAATGAGAGGATAAAATAGACATTCTCAAATTTTTATGGTGCATCTTTAGAAAAACAATTGACATGTGTCAGAATTCTTAGAAATAGCCATACCCAAAAATATTCAGTGCTGCCATTTTTGAGAATTTACTTTAAGGAAATATCCTTAAATGGGTAAAATGCTTCATGGTCAAAGATCATATTGCAAGATTATCTGTAATAATACAAAATGTATAAGCATCTTAAATGTTCAATGATAGAACAATACAGAAGAGCCTTACCAATTGCACCACTGATGACTTCTACCACACTGCAGACGGGATTACAGAATCAGTGATTTTCTCAATCCTCAAAGGTAACAGGGTCTGTCTACATGGCCAGACCCCCAGGGCAGTTGCCACTGGCCTCAAGCTTCATCTGGTCACCTCAGAGTATCTTAAAAATATTCATGTTCTAGTATGCCATGATATGAAAAAAGATTAGGAAGCATTTTACAGTATATACATTAAATGTGGTTATTATATAACCAGTAAAATGTTTACAAGGAAATTCTAATTTTAAAAATGTTTCATTATTAATAAGAAAAAGGAGAATAGAGATTTGTGCATGTCACCTAATCTTAAATATATTTTCAACATGTATATAGAACAAAAACTTAAAGAATACACCAAAATGTTAATGATTTTCTTTGCCTAGTATACATAAAATGCCAGTTGTTTTCTTTCTTCATTTTTCTGTGTTTTCTGAGTCCTCAATGATGACAATAGTCATCTTTAATAATTAAAAAATAATTTAAAGTCTTGAACTGCAAAATATATAACAAAAGAGTGACCATTCCCAGCTAATAATCTATTGAATTTTTTTTTAATCTACCATGAAATGGCATGACTGTGTTTGGCCAGTAAGAGAGATATTTTAGATAATACACTATTACACTGTGGTCTTATTTTTCCAATCTTTTAAATTACTCAAGAACTCCACAGAGGATCTATCCTGAAAGACTGAAAAATTATATGTCTAGACACAATGTAGATAGAATTCTTGTTTAAGTAGAATCGGATTAGGAGACTTCTGAGATGTCCTTCAAAGCTTGCTTTCTGCACCCCAATTCATAAAAATTATGGATTATTCTTAGTGTTAGAGCCTAAGTGTTAGCGTATTTCAGGAAATGCTTCAACATTGAAAGCAATGAAATCTCGTGGATTCTGTAATATTACCAGTGTTGACATATTTTAACTTGAAAATTTGAAGTTCCAATCTGTACTCTGTTTCCTTATGCTTGCCAGAGATTTTTCTATATCCAATGAACATCTGAATATAAAAGATAAAAGGAATAAATATTCTGTACATAAACTTTGATTTAGATAATCTCTAGTTCATAGCTAGTAAAATAGGGGAAAAAATCATTTTCATAGATTTTCAAAAAGTATTAAAAAAATGAAGCATTCTTTCCAGGCTGAAGAGGTATGGATTTTAGTAGAGCCTAGGATTCAATATTTGCAATATTTTTTTATATTTTAAATTACACTGAAAATGACAGAAGCTAATAATCCAGATTTGGAAATATCCCAAAACACTCCTTTACTTTTAGGCTACCAGTCCATCTACTTTGAGGCTCTACTGAAGGTATTGGAGGTGGGGAGAGAAAAAGAATTAGAGGGGCACCTGGGTGGCTCAGTCAGTTGGGCATTCGACTTTGGCTCAGGTCATGATCTCACAGTTTGTGAGTTTGAGCCCCGTGTCAGCATCTGTGCTGACCGCTCAGAGCCTGGAGCCTGCTTCAGATTCTGTGTGTCCCTCTCTCTCTGCCCCTTCCCTGCTCACGCTCTCTTTCTGTCTCAAAAATAAATAAATGTTAAAAAAAAATTTTAAATGAATTAGAATGTAAACAACTTAATCTTGTTAATTGTAGTGGGGAGATTTTTTTTTTGTAAATAGAAAATAGCATAAGATCATAAGTCCTACATTAAGAAAAATGTCCAGAATTTTTACTATGCTTAGCTTTTAAATACAACTAGCTAAAAATACTTATTCAGGGAAATTCCCTAGTGGTAAATTTCCGTATGGTCAATTAAATGGTGCTGAGTATATAAGTGTTTGAAAGTGGCAAACAACATACTTTAATAATTTCCAAGATGATATATATCTTTAGATAGATTGATTGATTGATTGATTCTCATAGAATATATAGAATATTGCTCTTGGGGTGCCTGGTGCAGCCACTTAAGCGTTTGACTCTTGATTTCAGTTCAGGTCATGATCTCATGGTCGTGGAAACAAGCCCGGCATCATGCTCTGTGCTGAGCATGGAACCTGCTTGGGATTATCTCTCTCTCTGCCTCTACCACTCTCATTCTCTCTCTCTCTCTCTTTCAATAAATGAACATCTAAAAATAGAATATTGCTCTTATTATGTAGTAATTAGTTATGGAAATGCTTAGGCCTCCTTTTTTGAAGTTAAAATAAAAATTTATAACTAATGTATCACAAAAACAAGAAATTTGAACATGTCAAAAAACTTTGTGAATGTCTTGCTATTTTATTGGGCTTTTTTGGGGGGATTGAAAGGAAAAGGGAAGGGAGGAATGACAGAAGGAACGAGGGAAGGAGGGAGGAAGAAAGGAAGTGAGGGAGGAAAGGCATTGTACAAAAAACCCAAGAAACAGAAAAACTCGAACAACCCTACAAATTTAGCAAAAGAGATTTAACACAATGAGATTTGAAAATATGGGAAATTAAACTTGTATCCAAACTCACTGCAGTTTTCAAACAATGAAAAGACTTGAAAGCTCTTAGTAGTTTTTCCTTTTATTGATTATTATGGAAGTGAGGGCATTATGTTTCCTGTCAGCATCATATATAATATTCAACAAGAATCCATAAATATTAATAAATGGTCCATCAAAAATGGTACTCATATGTAATATTTTGACATCTAGTCAAAATTTCTCATCTTACAGAATGAGAAAGTTCCGGAGAAGAAAAGGAGAGAAGAGGGCAGTATTTACAATGACAAACTATTTTCATTGCCTTAATTGTACACTTGCTGTGGTCTAGATTGATCCAGTGTTAAACTGTGAAGTAGTTAACATGTAGCATCATAGCCCACAGAGGTCCTTGACTTCACTTTTTTAGGGCTTTCCTTTTTTTCTTTTTTTTTTTTTTGTAATTGAAAATGACTTTATTTCTTTTCTGTTGTTGGTAGCCATTCTTTTTTGTTTTTTTTTAATTAATTTATTTTTTAATTTACATCCAAGTTAATTAGCATTAGTGCAACAATGATTTCAGGGTAGATTCCTCTATGCCCCTTAGCCATTTAGCCCATTCCCCCACCCACACCCCTCCAGCAACCCTGTTTGTTCTCCATATTTAAGAGTCTCTTATGTTTTGTCCCCCTCCCTGTTTTTATATTATTTTTTCTTCCATTCCCTTATGTTCATCTATTTTGTATCTTAAATTGTTCATATGAGTGAAGTCATATGATATTTGTCTTTCTCTGACTAATTTCACTTAGCATAATACCCTCTAGTTCCATCCACATAGTTGCAAATGGCAAGATTTCATTTTTTTGATTACCGAGTAATACTCCATTGTATATATGTTCCACATCTTATTTACATATATACAATGTATATATTGTATATATATGGCTTTCAGCCATATACAATATATGTCAACAATATGAATTGTCAGCCATTGATGCATATTTGGGCTCTTTCCATACTTTGACTATTGTCAATAGCACTGCTGTAAACATTGGGGTGCATTTATTCTATTGGATATTCTTTCCTGCTTTGTCAAAGATTAGTTGGCCATATGTTTGTGGGTTCATTTCTGGGTTCTCTATTCTGTTCCATTGATCTGAGTGTCTATTTTTGTGCTAATACCATACTGTCTTGATGATTACAGCTTTGTAATACAACTTGAAGTCTGGGATTGTGATGCCTCCAGCTTTGGTTTTGTTTTTCAAGATTGCTTTGGCTATTCGGGGTCTTTTCTGGTTCCATACAAATTTTAGGATTGTTTGTTCCAGCTCTGTGAAGAATGCTGGTGTTATTTTAATAGGTATTTCTCTTTTAGTGCTTTCTAAATTATTTTCACCCTCTTCATCTGTCCCACATTGAAAATCCCAAGCTCTTAGTCCTCCTTCTCTAAAACCCTACCCCTCTCCACTAACCTTCAACCCCCTCCATCATCTACATCCCTACTCCATCACCTAAATCTACTTGAGGAAATAAAACAAGCTTTGTAGTTTTTTCCAGTTTTATTGAGAAATAGTTGACATATATCACTATATAAGTCTAAAGTGTACAGCATGGTGGTCTGATTTGCATACATTGTGAAATGATTACAATAGGTTTAATTAACATCCATCATCTCATACAGATACAATAAAAAGAATAGAAAAAAATGTCCCCTTGTGATGAGAACTCAGGATCTATTCTCTTAACAACTTTCCTATATATTTTTTTAAGTTTATTTATTTGTTTTGAGAGACAGAGCACAAGGCCGAGGGGCAGAGAGAGAAGGAGAGAGAATCCCAAGAAGGCTCAGTGTAGAGCTGATGCAGGACTCAAACTCATGATCTAAAACATGAGATCATGACCTGAGCTGAAATCAGGAGTCCAACGCTTAACTGACTCAGCCACCCAGGTGCTCCAACAAATTTCCTATATATTATACATCAGTATTAGCTATAGTCATCATGTTGTATATTTCATCCTTACTAATTATTTATCTCATAACTGGAAGTTTGTACTTTTTGACTACCTAACTCCAACTCCCCCTCCCTCATGCTCTACCCCCCTGCCTCTGGTAACCATAAGTCTGATCTTTTTCTATGAATTTGCTTGGTAATTTATATCTAACTTTATGCAGCACCTCTCCAAAAAGCAAGTCAAGCCTAATTCTAATTGTGGAATGGAAAGTTTTTCCCCTATTAAGAAATTTTGACTGTCATCAAGCATAGGGGGAAGTGTGTGGGAGGGAATGGAGCAAAGGAAACAAACAATAGGCAATTGTTTTCTCTTTGTGTAAAGATGTCTGTGCCCCAAAGGTGTCACCCAGTACAAGTTTGAAATATGCTCCCTATTCTACACATTAAAAAGAATTACTTATCCTTGACTATAAGGTCATAATAATACTCACATCCAGGTAGATTCAGAAGTGTCACTTTTCCCTGATGAAAATGATATTTATATTTAGTTTCCCAGGAACATCTAAATAACAAATAACATTTAGAACAATCTTCATTTGCAAATTTTTTGGGTGTACTATATAAAAATGAGAAAATTATTAATCTTCAAAGAAGAGTATGGTGTAGAATTTGGAAACTGTAGTTTTATGTTAATCTCTGGCAGAACTCCCAAATGAATTGTTAAACATGATTTTTGAGCACTTAGAAAATAAAATGGTGGACTCTACATAGCAAATGAGGGGTGTAATAAAGAAGTCCAGTTAACCACATTTTAGAAAAGAATTTGACTATCTCTTATTGTATCTTCTCAAATAAGATGTAAAGATGTGCTCAGTGAATTCAAAGCTGAAAAAAATACCTACCAAAATGTAATAAACAAACCAGTGTGAACTTGATCACTATTGAGATAACTACAGACTCTATATTTTATATTGTGCAACTCAACGTTTTTTTGAGTTACTAGGATAAAGCCATAGATGATAGAAGTCCCATATCTATAAATAAAACAAGATAAGAAAGCTAATATATTTGTGATGGGGTAAAAAGAATAATAGATTGGAATAATAGATTAATGGCACTAACAAATGACACTAAAAGAACCTGATTCTATTCTTAATTCTTCCACTTACTGTTCTTTTAGACTTGGACAAATCTCTTAATTTGCTAGAACCTCAATGTCCTCACTGAAAAGGAGGATAATTACATTTGAGCAGCCTTATTCATGGGGTTGTAGGAGGCAAATGGGATGAGAAAATTACAGCATAGGGAATATAGTCAATAATATTGTATGATGACAGATGGTGACTACACTAATTGTGGTGAGCACTGAGTACTATAGAGAATTGTCAAATCACTATGTTGTACACCTGAAACTAGTATAACATTTTATGTCAACTATTCTTCAATAACCAAAAAAAATGGTGAAAACTTTTTAAATTATGAAGTGCAATCAGATATTTTTAAATGTGCCAGAAAGAGATGTAGAGTTCCAAATACAAGGTTAAAATATTAAATCACTGGAATACAGACTGAGAGAGAGCCACATAGAAATTTCTGGGAGACTCAGTTGAGGAAAAAGACTCAGTATGAGTCAATATTGGGATGTAACTATTTTAAAACAAAAGCAATAATAACAGTAACATAATAACAGAATGTGTAGTACCACTCTATCTGTGTTAATCAAAACATATCTATTCTGTTTGCTTCTCCTCATCACTTCTTAAAAGGAATTATGACAAAATGGAGTGTTTCCCAAGAAAGGCACCTACAATGATAATGACGGGGTCTCAATATCATGCCACATAAAAAAATCCTCAATAACATGGTATCCCAGCAAATTAAGACTCCTAATGGGAAGTAAATTATTATTGTCTTCAGATATATTTGTCTACTGTATGGAAGAGGGGTTCTATGTGTTCTGTGTAGTTTCAGAAAATAAATTGAGGGTCAGTGTATGAAATTTGCCGTACTTTAGTTCACAATAAAATTTTCCCAGTTAAGAGAATGAAAAGACAAGCCACAGCTGGAAGAAAATATTTCCAGACACATATCTGATAAAAAATATTATGCAAAATATACAAAGAACTCCTAAACCTCAATAACAACAAAACAAACAACCCCATTATCTAAAACAAAAAAAGGGGGAAATAAAAGATCTGAGCAGACACCTCACCAAATAAGATATACAGATGGAAAGTAAGCATATGCCTAACATCATCTGTCATTGGGAAATGGAAACGAAAACAACAAAGAGATACCACTATACATCTTTTGAATGGCTAGAATTCAAAATACTGACAACACCAGTGCTTGCAAGGATGTAAAGCAACAGGAACTCTCAATCACTGCTGACAGGACTACAAAATGGTACAGGCACTATGGAAGAACGTACGGAAGTTTCTTACGAAGCTAATCATACTCTGACCATATAATCCAGCAAGCACACTCCTAAGTATTTACTCAAATGAGTTGAAACCTTACGTCCACACAAAATCCTGCACACAGATATTTGTGGTAGCTTTATTCATAACTGCCAAAAATTGGAAGCAACCAAAATGTCTTTCAACAGATGAATGGAAAAATAAACTATGTGTATCTACACAATTGAATATTATTCAGTGATTGGAAGAAGATATCAAGCCACAAAAAAACATAGAGAAAACTTTAATGCATATCTCTAAGTAAAAGAAGCCAGTCTGAAAACCACTACAGACTGTATAATTCCAACTATATAACATTCTAGAAGGCAAACTATAGACATCTTAAAAAAGATCAGTGGTCGCCAAATGTTCGGGAGAAGAAGGGAGGGATGAATAGGTGGCACATGGAAGACAATGAACCTATTCTGTTTGATATTGTAATGGTGGTTTCATGTCATTATACATTTGTCAAAACCCACAGAACTGTATAACACAAAAAGAAAATCCTAATGTGAACTGTGGACTTCAGTTAATAATAATGAATCACTATTCATTTATCAATTGTAGCAAATGTACCACACGAATGTTAATGCACACTAATAAAGGAATCTTTGATGGGGTGGGTGTAGATATATGGGAGAAGCTCTCTATTCTTTCTGTTCAGTTTGCCTCTAAACCTAGAGCTCCTCTAAAAAATAAAGTCATTTGGAAAAATTAATAAAATTTATACATTTTTTACTTAAATCCTAATCATGAAAGCAATTCATATATGAAATGGGCTGCTTGTGATGACAATTACTATACTTGAGGAAGTTCAAAGAGAGATCAAATGACCATCCTTTCTGGATGAGGTAGATGTAGAGACTTCTTTCTTAGAGTGGAATGTTATACAGCATGATCCCTAAAAGATCTGTTATACCTCTTTAATCCATTAGAAATGGTCAAGGTGCTGCTCTAATCAAATTACTTCATTTTGCTTCTTACTGCTTCTAAGGCCATCAGGAATGCCTGTATTTCCACCACAGTCTCTCATTCATAATTCTAACAGTGGTAAAAGGGAAGAGTTGTTTGTGTATTTGTTGAAGCAAAACCATGCTCCCCTTCCAGGCACACCACAAACTGCCTTGTTTTTAGCCACAAGTACAAATCACTCATATTCTAGTGGAATTGCTCTATTTGGTTAGGATACCATGCTTTCTTTTTTTTAGATAAAAATTACCTTAAAGATTGATTCGTAAATAAGACATTTCTTTTCATATTTCATACCCAAAGCTAAGCAGCTGGTTCTATGAAGAGCAAGAGTTCCTAAGATGCAAAAATAATAATAGCATTTTCTAGCTATGTTCTCCCAGCAATATGTGAACTTTGCTATATCTTAACAGGTGAGGTGTTACCCTTTGAAAATTTGCTAAACATATACAGACATTTTCTTGAAAAAAATGTGTATGCACATTTTAAAAAATGCAGCAATTTCAGAGGTTCATGGAATTTCTGAAACCAGTATAAGAACTGTTAGGTAGCCCATGAACCTTAAGTCAAGAAATCCCTACGGGAGCATATTCAACACATAACTTGATAGTTCCCACCTCTATACCTTTGCTCACACTGTTTCTTCTACAAATATGCCCTTTCACCTGCCTTCTTCTGGGCCACCAAGTCTACTATCTGACCTCATTATAACTTCCCAACTTTATATCCAAATATCAACCAAAACATTTCTCTACTGGCCCTCTGTTTAACTCCCATGAGACACATACTCATTACTATCCCCATGTCCCTGCTCCCTTTTTTACTGCCATACTTTCCTCCATTATTTAAACCCACACACCCATCACAATAATCTCAAACCTATTTGCTTTTTGAAGCCTTATCTGACAAGTCCTTCCTTATCACTCATTGTGAATAGCACACAATTCTGTAAATGCATGAACATTCATAAGGTTTTTTAAATTTTGATAATAAATTATTAAGAACAAGTAATACTACTTACTTTCTTAGTACATTCAGGTACCTGTCTCATAACAGGTACTCCATAAAAACTTCTCCTTGGAATTTGGCACACTATAATTTAATATTTTAATGTTAGTAATAATTAATTACTAATTGAGTAAATGAATTGATGGTGGGGTTTTTTTTAAAAATAATTGATTGAAGTGAAATTAATCCACATAACATAAAATTAACCATTTTAAAGTGAACAATTTAGAAGCATTTAGTACATTTGCAATGTTATTCAACTGCTGTCTCTATCTACTCCCAAAACATTTCTATCACTAAAGTAAAATCTTTTACCCATGAAACAGTTTCTCCCCATTCACTCCTTTTACAAGCTCCTAGCATCCACCAATCAGTGTTCTGTCTCTGTAACTTCATCTATTCTGGATATTTCATCTAAATGGAATCATGCAATATGTGACTTTTTGTGACTGGCTTCTTTCACTTAGCATAATATTTTCAAGGTTCACCCATGTTGTGGCATGTATCAGTACTTCCTTTTTTTACAGGTGAATAATATTCTGTTGTATGTATATACTATATTTGTTTATCCATTCATCCACTGATGGACATTTTGGCTGTTTACACCTTTGGACTATTGTAAATAGCTTATACATGAACTTTTAAATACCTGCTTTCCATTATTTCAGGTATATACCTAAGAGTGGAACTGTAGGATCATATAATAATTCTGTAGTTAATTTTTTGGGGACCTGTCAGAGTGTTTTCCAAACCCCTGAACCACCTTATATTCCCAATAACGTACAAAGTATAAGGGTTCTATTTCTCCACAACCTTGCCAACAATTATTTTCTACTTTTTTTTATTATGTACATCCAACTGGGTAATAAGTGGTACCTCTGGATGGTGACTTTTAAAACATTGGACTGTTTTGTACACATCTGTAATATGTAAAGAGGTGAATTTACTGTGGAGCTAAGAAGCCTGTTTCAGAGTCCTTCAATTGAAGACTCTGTGTTGAAATTAGAAGTCATATTTTTTATTCTTTTTTCTTTAAAATATCCCTATAAATTATAAAAGCTTCCAGCCCCACAAAACTTGAATTTCCCCTACATGCAAGTAAATATTTACTGTTCATAACAGAAATATACCTATCCCCAGCTATGGTGGTGTATTCTTTTGCTTCCAACATCACCATACTTAAAGGCTTAATGACAAATGTCACCTGAGTAACAAATTTAAGGTATTCCAGGTAGCATGGCAGGAACCTTAATAATCCCAGCCACTTATTAATTGCAGAATCGTCTGTGTCCAGGTTATTGCTAGAAAGCCAAACATAAATTTCTGTTTCCATAAGGATACATTCATAATTCTTCTAATTATTACCTCTCCTTCTCAAATATCAAATTAAAAAGAACAGAGAACAGAGCCATAGGGTCTCTGCAATATTTTAAAGTAATAATGTCTTTTACTTTACTTTCTCAGTTTGCTTGTAGCAGATAGGATGATTCTGTCACATTCACTAACAGAAATCAAGTTGTAAATGCAAATTTATGTGACTATTGATGTCTCTGATTTACATAAAAATCTGTGATGCACATTCAAGATCTGTACTGACTATAGACAGATCAAATAGTGAGCTCCCTCAACCATGCCCATATGATTTATGAGTAAGTTTTACCACTATGTGCTGTTATGCCCTTCAGAAACTAGGTTCTTCAAATTGAATATTCAGTGTAATACAGTATGTGACAGACTATACAAATTATTTGCACAAGACATGGTAAGTACTTTTGACCATAAAATTTGATGATAATGTTCATCAGGAGAGTGGCCTGCCTCTCCAAAAAGGCTTGAAAATTTATGTTATAGTACCATATGGTGTTCTTGGCTTTCCCTATTTTTCTCTTGAAGATTCAAGTGTTTTTCCATCTTTTATTATAATTTTATCCTGTACAAAATATTAGCTTTACCTTGCATGTGAGCAAACTGAGTTTAAGTTAATGTCATTCAATTTTAACAAATTCACCTTCCAACACATATTACTAAAGTAGGACCCAAATGACTAGATTCTCACTCAGTTGTGCTACATGTACTCTAAATGTTCTCTACTTCTTAAGAGAAGATATGCACTGTCAGACTAGTTTGACTTTTTTAAAATCAAAATACTCACCTTTTAAAGATCAGAAAACATTGAGTTCTAATTAGTTCCAGTTTCCTCTTGTATAGCTTTGTCATAATTTGTTTATAACCTTCCATCACCTATTTTCATGCATGAATTTTCAATCAGACAGGTTTTCAGTTCATCTGAAAGAGATATAATAAAGTCCATCTCATTGAGTTTTGTAAGAATCATGTGTGATATTGACACAGCTAGCATTCAAGAAAAATGAGAACTTTCTACCCTTCCTTCAGAAGAGAAAAAAGGGACTTAAGCCAAGGAAAAAGTGTGGTTCCTACCAATATTTTACAGATTTAAGCTTGCAAGTTCAATTTTAATGGAACAGTGTTTCTCAAATTTTAATGCCCATACAAATGATCTGAAGAGCTTGTCAAAATGCAAATTCTGTTTTAAAAGATATAGGGCAAGGCCTGATACTCTGCATTTCTGACAAGCTCTCAGGGATGCTGATACTACAGGTCTGCAGACCAGTTTTTTGAATAGCAAGGTTGTAGAACGCCATATTTCTACCTCAGTATGCTGAACTTAATAGGTATAATGGTGTTTTTCATGTTAATGATGGTAGGTTTTTTTTTTTAATTTGGGATACTCATAGGTTTGTATTCAATTGTAAGAAATTGTATAGAAAGCTCCCACATATCCTTTAACCAATGGTAATATCTTACAAGGGTATATATAGTACAGTGCTACAACCAGGATATTGAGTTATAATCCACTGATCTTATTCAGATTTCCCCAGTTTTATTTGTATTCATTTGTGTATTTGTGTGTGTGTGTGTTTTATGTAATTTTATTGTGTGTGTAAATTCATATTACCACCATCAAAATACAAAATAGTTCCATCAAGGATCTTTCCTATTGCCCTTTTATAACCACATGCATCTCACTCCCTATCCCATTCTTTAGCCCCTCCCTGCTTCCTGACAATCACTAATGTGTTCTCCATCTCTACAATTTTGTCATTTTAAGAATATCATATAAATGGAATCACAAATGGTATTTAACCTCTGGCTATTGACTTTTAAGTCATATAATTTCCTAGAGATTCATTCTAGTTGTGTGCATCATTAATCATTCCTTTTTTAAGATTTTTTCTGAGTAGTATTGCATTATATGGCTGAACTACAGTTTAGTCACTGAAGGACATCTGAGTTGGTTCCAATATTGGGTTATTAAGAACAAAGCTCCTATGAACATCTGTGAACAGGTTTTTGTGTGAACACAGTTTCTTAGTTCTCTGGGATAAATGTCCAACATATCATGTGATAATTGGATCATACGATAATTACATGTTTAGTTTTAAAGAAACTGCCAAACTGTTTTCCAGAGTGTCTGTACCATTTTGCATCCTAACCAGCAAAGTATGAGTGATCCAGTTTCTTCATATCTTTGCCAGTGTCACCATTTTTTATTTTAGCCATTCTGATTGATGCGGTAATATTTTATTATGCTTTTAATTAGCATTTCCTAATGGCCAGTGACACTATACATCTTTTCATGAGCTCATTTGCCATTTGCATATCCTCATCCATGAAATGACTGTTCATGTCTTTTGCTCCCTTTATAATCAAATTGTTTTAAATTTTTGCTGCTAAGCTGTAGTGTTGTTTATATATTCTAGGTACTAGATCTTTGTTGGATATGTTGTTTGAAAATATTTTCTCCCGTGGTGTTGCGTATCTTTTCATCCTCCTCATAGGATCTTTTAATAGAGCAAATGTTTTTAATTATGATTAGGTATAATTTTTCAGTTTTACCTTTTGTAGATTATGCTTTTGGTATCAAATTTAAGAACTCTTTGCTTAGCCCCAGACCCAGAAGATTTTCTTTCACTTTTTCTAAAAAATTTTATACTATTTTGTTTTACACTTAAACTTATGATCCATTTTGAGTTCATTTTTGTATGAAGTATGAGGTTTAGGTTGAAGTTCACTTTTTTGCCTTAGATGTCCAGTTACTCTAGCACCATATGTGTCAAAGCGGCTATCCTTCCTCCTTAGAATTGCTTTTGCACTTTTGTCAAAAGTCAGTTGGTGTGTTTTTCATAATGGCATAAATGTCCTACAGTCTGTCCCCAGAAGTAGATAACTGACAGCAATCAAAACTATGGGAGTGTCCCAGTCAGCACAGATTTCTTCATGAAAATATAATTACTAACAGAGAAGGAAAGCTATTATGGTCTGCTTCTATCTTAAGGAAAGTTTCAGTGTAGAGCCAAGCTACTAGCACTATTCTCTCACCGAATTTCAGCAGTTATCGGCAACTTGTAATTTCATCTTGCTTTTTTTTAACGTTTACTTATTTTTGAGACAGAGCGTGCATGCACACAAGAGCAGGTGAAGAGCAGAGAGAGAGGGAGACGGGATCCAAGCAGGCTCCGTGCTATCAGTGCAGAGCCCAACCTGGGGCTCCAGCGCACGAACTGTGAGACCATGACCTGAGCCAAAGTCTGACGCTCAGCCAACCGAGCCACCCAGGTGCCACTCATCTTGCTTTTTACTAACCTACTTCTAACAGACACTTCATCCTTCCTTTTAGTAGTTTAAAAGCCAGAATTATTTAAATTTTACCCACATGCCTAGCCAACTTCTTTAACAGGTTTAATTTGACTCTTCAGTGCTTCAGATCATTTTTCTCTCTCTTCCCAACATTTAGAAGAAGGAAAAGAAGCCATGAATTTGGCACTCAGAGTATCCCTTAAATATATGCATTGCCTTCTCCTTTATCTCAACATCGAACTGAATATTCATTTGCCATTATTTCTTTATTAGACACTGTTAATTATCTAGCTGGAATATACATGATGTCTCTCTAAGCTTTCACAGAAAAGAATCTGTGCAAATATTTTCCAGTCAAGGAAATGTATCCCTGCTAACCATTTCCTATGCACTCACTCTTAAGGAAGAATCTACTCAAGAATTTTGCCCCATCAGAAACTGAAACTCCTAATTTCTAGATGGGCAGGGACTGGGAGCTTGGTTCTCTAGGACTCTAGAAGCTGACCACAATCACATACAAGCCATCGGAGTTTAGACTTCTATTCAGCAGTCCCGTTCCCATTGTGCGGAACTGTGATCTGACTCTAAGTGCTTATCATCAGCACTGACTTCTCCTCCCTTTCCTAGTGTAATTTCCTTACGTGCTATATCTGGTTTCTGTAAGGATCTCCTGTGATTTTGCTTCATCAACTCAGACAGTCTTGGTTTCCCTTTTCTACAGATTGCCTCTCTTCACATTTAAATTATTGAATTAATCCAAATGGAACCCCTTCCTGTGAAGAGTTTTCCACATACATTTATTTCCATTGGCATCTGTTTGAAAGAAGCCAATCTCTGCTCTGAATCATAAGATTCTGTTTCTGTCTCCAGGCCACAGCCACACATACTGCTGCCAAGGCAATGACAAATCTGCCTCAGGGTAATTGGCATTTGTTTAGGGGAGTTAAAATAGTTCCACATTCCCTTTGTCACATCTGCTTCTTGCTGTTCACTGTCTCATTCCCAGTTTACTCATAGCAAGAGAAATTGCTAATGTAGTTAGAACCCAAAACATTGATCTGCTGTGTTTTAGTAGTGATTGGGATTCCTGTGCCTTGAAGGCAAGAAACCAGGCCCTCACCCTTTCTCTAGGGTTTTTCCCTCTCCTATGCAGTAAACCCATCTGGGCATGGATTACTTCTTAGGGAATATTTCCACTCAAGGTGGGTAGGTGGATAAGTAGACCCACAATCTGACCTACAGAAATAGCATATTTCTCTTCAGCATGTGGTTCCCAAATTTAGATTCAGGGAAAGATTGTAGAATCTACTTTAGCTTCAAGGCCTAAACTGAATTTCTCAATATAGATTTTGCCAGAGCTCTACATTCTCTGCTAACTAAAATCCCAACTCCTTCATCTGTTTCGTCTTTTTAAACCCTTTTACCTTTTAAATTATATTCCTAGTGTCAAAGGAAGAGGCCACCATGTAACACCTGACACAAAAATTGAATTTGTTGCTTGCTAAGCCAGGCAGAGCTGTACTTGGAAGGTAAAGTCTCCCTGAACAAAGTGAAGAGCTGATTTTATATAGGGTTTGGCAGGTGGAGTTCAAGGAAAATTAATTTTCCCTTAGAAATTTTGAGATGCTGCTTTATTAGTTTCTAGTATCCAGTAGTGTCAGTGAGAAATCTGGTGCCAATCTAATGCTCCTTTATTTATAGGGATTTTTTTTTCCACCTCTAGAAGCTCTTAACGCTTTTCTCTTTAATTTTAGTGTTCTGAGATTTATATTGGTGTGCTAAGTTTGAGTTTTCTAGTATTCATCTCACTTACATTTGGTGGCCTTTTTGAATCTGAAGGCTTGCATATTTCTTCAATTGTGAAATAAGATTTCTCTATAGTATCTTTCTTCATTTTTATTGTTGTTTTTATTTTTGTTTTTCAAATGATCAAACTTTTTATCTCCAAGTTTCGAATTGATTCTCTTTCACAATAACCTATTCTGATTAATATAAAATAGATATCCTCTCATAACTCTATTTTTAATTATTGTCTGTTTTGTTCATTTCCTCGGGTATTAGTTTTTCTATTTGTTTACATTAGTGTTTCTGATAATGTTGATGTTGCACAATTGTTTGGTAATTCTTGGCTTATGTGATCATCTTTGTACTTGAAATTCCCCGTAACTTGTGTAGATCAGTGGTGTACAAAACGGGAACAATAGGGAGGCTGGGTAGCTCAGTCGGTTGAGCATCTGACTCTTGATATCGGCTCAGGTCGTGATTTCCTGGTGGTGAAATGGAGCCCCTCATTGGGCTCTGCACTGAGTGTGGAGCCTGCTTGGGATTCTCTCTCCCTCTCTCTCCATCCCTCCTCCACTCATGCTCACACACTCTCTCTCAAAATAAGTAAACATTTAAAAAGGAGCACTGAGTGGTCTACCGTGAGGCTGTAGAAGTATTTTATTATCGACATTGTTCAGAATTACCAGCACACAGTGATGATTAAAAAAGAGACCAACTTTCAGTCATTTATAGCTTTTATTAAGCTGGCTACAGACAATGCCTCCCTTTACTGCCTGCACGTGGGGAAAATCATTTCCACTGAACTCCCTCTTATTCCACCTCCTCAACTCACTCCACCATGTGGTAAACCATTGCTGTAGATTCTGTTCCATTTATTATATTCTTTCTATGGTGATTGTGGGAAAGAACACATTGCCAAGAAGTGTAACACTAACTCATCGTCTGGTCATAGAGCCCCCCATTTATTCTGATTCTTACCAGTCACCTGGGAGACAGCCCTGCTTTTCCAGCCCAAAACCCATCTCACTGCAACATCCTGGAGGCAATGGCTCCTGCTTCTATCCACTCAGTGAAGGTTAGGTGAGAAAGAAAGTAACCTACTTCACTACTCTGTTTAATCATCCCAACGATTGGCCATGGCCCCCTTAAGGCCCCCTGACGTCCACTCCCCCCAAAAAAGGTAAAACACTTCCAGAACCTCTGCCACTTTTTTTTTAGTTTATTTATTTTGAGAGGGGAGGAAGGGCCAGGAAATATGGAGAGAGAGAATTCCAAGCAGGCTCCATTCTGCCAGCACAGAACCCAACATAGGGCTCCATCTCACAAACTGTGAGATCATGACCATAGCTGAGATCAAAAGTCAGACGCTTAACCAACTGAGTCACCCAGATCCCCCCAAAACCCTCTCTCGTTTTGCAACAATATCTTCTGTGAGTGTTTTTGGCAGTGTTTTTCTTCATTAGTAATAACAAGAGCAGCGCTGTTCTAAGCATGTCATAATTTGGGAGAATTAAACAAGTTAACATATGAACCCATGAGCTTTCTGTCTTTAAGAAATTTCTCAAATTCCTTGTTTTCTGACTAGAAGTTTCCTATTTGTTTTCCGGTACTATACATTTTTTAAATCTTTTCTTTTGTCATTTTTAGAGATTTATGGCATTCAGCCTATTATCTTGATTTACTTTTTCATCTGCTTCTTAAAATAGCTTTACCCTTTTTTTTCTAGACCTGTATACATTCTGTAATAGTCTGCTCAGGCTGCCATAACAAAATACCACAAACTGAGTGGCTTAAACAACAGAATATTGTTTTCTCTCAGTTGTAGAAACTGGAAATCCACATCAAAGTGCTGTCAGAGTTTCTGGTTAAACCTCTCTTCCTGGCTTAAAGATGGCTGCCTTCTTGCTATGTTCTAACATTAGATGCCTTTCTTCTGTGCATGCACACAGAGAGAACCCTATGGTGTCCCTTCCTCTTCTTCTAAGGACACCAATCCTATTGGATTAAGGACTAAACCTTATGACTCCATTCTACCTTAATTACCTTCCTAAGGACCCTATCTCCAAATACAGTCACACTGGGGGATAGGGCATCAATGTATAAATTACGGGGGGTGGGATACATGTTTCAGTCCATGGTGCATTCTAATCAGTCAGTTTTTAAATTTAAAAACCCCAGCAATTTACTCAGAAGAGCCTAATAAGTAAGAATAAACATAATGACATATGTAAAATGAAAGAAAGGACTATTAACTAAGAAATCTTCAAAGTCAGGGAGCCTGGCTGGTTCAGTCAGTAGAGCATGTGACTCTTGATCTCAGGGTCATGAGTCTGAGCCCCACGTTGGGCAAGATATAACTTTGAAAAAATGTTTCTTAAGATTCTTCAAAGTCAATATAGAACATGTTATCTTTCCTCATGCAAAGTAAGTACTATAAATATCTGTTAAATAAATGAACGAGACACTCAAAATGCACCAATTTTCAGGAACATTTTGTGAGCAGATAGTTTGACTCTTGCAGGCTGCTACTATATGGAAAAAAATGATAAAAAACATAGCTGTTGTTCACCTTAATCTCAAAAAATACCTGACACCATTAGAGAATTTAATGTCTATTGACATGAAACATATTAGTATTATGATTATTTTATGTTTGTATATTTATATGTATATCCATTCTCTTTCCAATTGGGCTAAGATTTGGGAAGGATTGCTATTAGAAGGTGTGTATGTATGTTGATGTGTACATATGGGTCTTAGGTTATAAATTTGTAACCTATGTGACACTATTTGTATAACTTTTTTGTTCCTTTAGTCTTAAAATGTTGTTTAACTATTAACAAAGTTAGGCACCGCTACATTTGTAGGCCATTACAATGTGATTCAATAACAATAGCAATAAATATCTTGGACACAACCTCCAACACTTATAGGTTAACAGAAGGAAAAATCTAGAGAGTGAACTGCTGGCCAGAGTTCAGAAACAAGTTTTGGAATCACAAATGCATTGTAGCACATTCTAGACAGATCAAGAATTTAGGTTAGGAAACTGCATCATAATATCCATATGTACATTTCCATTTGTACAAACTAATGTGTACAAACTATACCATATGCACAAGCAAAATGTGATAAACAACTCAAAATCTTCACAGCATTTAGAGGTGAATATGAGAGGGAAACCAAGTGAGGCTTGGTTGAGTTACAACTACACTAGCCCATATTTCCTTAAAATTTGTAGGTTTTATGGTCAACCACCAGATACATTGGTAAGAATCAGAATTTTGTACTAATTTCAAGTATTTTCTTTCAGAAATTTATGCCCACAACAATTTCCACTTATTCAAAGTAGGTTTCTTTTCTTTAAATGTAACCTTTGAGAACAACTGTCTGAATTTATCATTAATTATTGAGAAAACACAACAAACAAAAAAGACCTGCTCCTCTCTCCCCTCAAAGTTTTCCCAAATAGGAATATAATATTCTTTGTCCAATCCCTGTCTGTTATTCAACATATCTTGAATAGGAGATTTTAAAGGACTTTGATCAACTTGAATTTTTAAAAAGCATTAAGTCTTTAACGAAAAAAGGAATTTAATTCTTACTTAAGCATTAATAAGAATCAGATAAAGTTTGCAAAAGCCAAAGTTTATTCAAGATTTTACTAAAGGGAATAAATACCACTTTTAACTGAGTTCAGGAAATAATGGAAATTCAAAATCCCTTCGAGAACAGAGTCTTTGTACTTTTTTACAAAATACTTGTCAAGACAAAAATGACAAAATTTGCAGTTTGTGTGCAGCATGAGACATGACTGATCTTCTTTTCCAAACTCTTAGTTTCCCTGATTTTTGTGACATTTTTCTGTCTCAGATCTACCTCTCTAATTGCTACTTCTCAATTCCTTATCTTACGCTACTCCTTAAATGTCAGCAAATTACAAGGTTTGACCTCCCAATCTTTTCTTGTTCTATGCAGGCTCTTACCAGCAATCTCATCCACTATATAATTCCCACCATAGCCTCTAGAAAGGTGATCTTAGTTCAACATCTCCATCCAGCTTAGTCCTCCCTGTTTGAATTCCAAACACAAATTCTCAACTGCCTGCTATACATATTTTAAAAAGACCTTGATTCTTCATTCACACTTCAAGTTTAACGTATACTGAATTGAGTGCATTTACAGTTATCTTACAACTTATGCCTCCATCTGAGTTACATGGCATCACAGTCATCCAGTTTGCTAACTAACTTTGTCACATTTGTCTCAACAAATTTGTCACAACAAATTACCATAAACTGAGTGGCTTCAAACAACAGAAATTTATCCTCTCACAGTTCTAGAGGCTAGAAGCCTGAAATCAAGGTGCCTACAAGTTTGGTCCTTCTGAAAGCCCGAGGGAGAATCTGGTCCACATCCCTATCCCAGCTTATGCTGTTTGCCAGCAGTCTGTGGTGTTTCTTGACTTGTGGATACATCACTCCAATTTCTACCTCCATTGTCACATGGTGTTCTCCCTGTGTGTCTCCTCCCTGTCTTCACTTGGCCTTCCAATAAAGACACCAGTCACTAGATTAAAGGCCCACCCAACTCCAGTATGACTTCATCTTCACTTAGCTACTTACATTTGTAAAGATCTTATTTTCAAGTAAGGTCACATTCTGAGGTTCCAGTTGGACATGAATTTTGGCAGAACACTGTTCAATGTAGTACACCGACCAAACTTAAAATTTCACTGTTACATTAACCCACATATTTTAACTCAACTTTCTCCCTTCTTCCAGTTATAGTTCTTCCACACCACAACTAATTATCTTTATTTTTCTCAATTATTTTTCCAAAATATAGCTAATAATGTCCCTCTTCTGCTTAGAATCCTGCTATGCTTCCCCATTGGTCTCAACTGACCTTTCAAACCAAATCATAGGTGATTTGGGATTTTACATTAAATGTTTGAGTTTTTATTATTCTCCACAGAGCAGCAACTGATACACTTTTTCTCAGGCTGTATCCTTTGCCTTGAATATTTTCCCTCTACATTATCAATCAAAGTGCCATTCATCCTTCACTGCAAACTCATTCTTAACTGCCACCATCCATTTCACCTCGTCGAAAGTAGTCACCCCTTTGCATTATACTAAAGCAACAACTTTAATGGGAGAATGGAGAATGGGTATCACTGAGTGTAGATAAAAACTTTCCAAGAGTCTCAGTAAACACAAATAGTTTTGAAAGAATCAGTTTCAAGATCCACATCTTACATATGTACTCTTTCTTAAAATTGATATCCTAGGGTACCTCAGTGGATCAGGTATCAGACTTCAGCTCAGGTCATAATCTCACGGTTCATGAGTTCAAGCCCCCTTCAGGGTCTCTGATGTCAGCACAGAGTCCGCTTTAGATACTCTGTCCCCTTCTCTCTCTGCAGCCCCCCAACTCATGTGCACACGCACGTGCTCTCTTGCTCTCAAAAATAACAATAAACAAACAAATATAAATAAATAAAAATGATATCTTGAATACTCCCACAGACCACAAGTTTCTCTTTTCTGCCTCCCCTTTCACGATGGCTTTTTTCTCCCTTTGCAAAAGAAAGGCCTACTTCTAACCCATCTCGTTATTACTATGATGCATTCACCCTGGAGTGAGAAAGCTTCTGCAACCCCAAATGCAAGAACAATTGTCAAATATATGATTTTTTTTGCTTATATCTCTGATTGAATTTAAAGAAATGAAGACTACCACTATAATTCGATTTTTTCATCAGCTTTTATTTTAAATGAGTGTTCTCTATACCCTTATCAAAAAAATTAAAACAGGAATAAATGTCACTCTAACAACTAATTTTTTTTCTCCCATAGATACATATACAAATTTTAACAGCCTCACTCATCTCAATAAGAGTTTTAATAAGACTTTCCTTCTATTTCTTTACTAAAATTTGTAAAATGTTTACATATTTATGTAAGATATGGTTCATCAAGGAATTATGAGGAATAATTCATTTAAAAATATTTTTGGTAATTTGAACAAGAAATTTAGTAATTTAGTAATATGAACAAGAAATATCAAATATCACTCAAATGGAGCATAGTTACATAAGGCATATCCATTGCTTTTCTCTCTACACCCGTTTGATTTTGTGTTTATCTCATGAAAATACATGACTTTTTATTCAGTCACAAAATTACCTAAAGAAAAATACATTCATAGCTTCTGCATATATGTCAGTAAGGGAGAAGATGAACAAGGATTACTCTTTAAGAGAGCTGGGGAAAAAAGAAAAGATGAAATAAATGGACATAAAACACTCAACTAATACAAAAAGAAATATATATCATAGTTGAAATATAGACATGCATTTGAAATGCTGGCATGCTTTCTAATATAATTTTCAGCACTTTAATCATGAGGTAGGTTTGCACAATAAAAACCAGTGTGATTAAGTGGCAATTATATGGTCAATTAGGGCTTATCGATGATTCAGGAAAAGAGAAAAAACATTCTCCTTAGGTCTTAAGGTTTGGATTAGATATTTTGACAGTTCGAATACCTGCCTTTATAGTTAATGATCCAGCAAGTCTCAACTTCACTTTTTATAGATTTTTTTTAGTGCACTGAGGCACATCACATAAGGTCAAACAAAAGGTTGGAAGTAGTGAGTTTATTTATTCAATAAGCATTTATTGAAAACTTACCTTGTCCTAGGTTTTGTGGAATATAAAGAAAACACGGTTTCTGACCTTGAGAACTTCAGTCTATAATGATATCATCTACATACATCTCTTCACACATCCCATATACACTGATGACCACCAAGGTCTTATCCCCAGAAAATGTCTTCTGGGAGGCACAAAATCCTATCACACAAGGTCCTACAAACATCTTAAATTGAACATGCACACACACACACAAAAACTCATTTTTCCACACACCCTCTATATACAAACATCTTTCTGAGTTCTTCATTATATTAATGGCATCTTCATGAAGCTAGACTCTTGTAATACAAACTTAGAAGTTATTCTTGATTTCTTATTTGGATTATTCAGAAGATCCAGAAAGATCAAATCCTTTTCTTTCTGGCTCTAAATTATTTCTTTAATCCTTCTCTTTTCCCGTAACAGTTCTAATCTAACCCATTCACTTGTTTCCTTGCATCCATCCATTTACACTGCTCCTCTTCAACTCTGCCACTATTTCTGGGTCTCTAAAACTTCTATCTGCTCATACACCTCATTTGCTTAATACTCTACATTGGCTCCCATTAACCTATAGATTAATGTCCAAACTCCTAATAAATCATGTAGGAACCATCATAATCTGACCCCACTCACCTTTCAGGACCTAACCACCACCACTCCTACCACCCCTGCCACCTGGCCTCCTCCATATACTTACTCTGTTCCAGTCACGCCCACAATACTTGCTGAATGTGTTATGTTTTTTCACATTTCTGAACGTATTGTTCTCAATGCCTCGAAGGTCCTTCTTTCATTTCTCTGTCAAAGGCCTTCTAAACATTTCAGACTTAAGATGCTTTCTCTGTGAAACCCTTCCTTGATTCCCCAAGCCAAGTTTAGTATGAACATAGCACTTTGTACATATCTTTGTTATTTATTAGGTACTCATTTACATCCTTACTTCACCCATTAAACTATGAACATCTGTAGGGTTACAGTCTAATTCATCTTTTTATTCCATTACATAAAGTAGAAACTCAACAGTCTGATGGATGAATAAACTCCTAGGCATACTAAGAAGAAATCTGTGAAATGATATATATAACACTTCTTAATCAGAAAAAAAAATTCTAGTTTTGTAGACCTAATATCCCCTACTTCTATATTGTCTAAGATGTACCAGTCTTCCACTGCATCTCAGTCTTCGCCATTCTTGAGAAGGCTTTTAAAGCTTTTAGTGTGACACACTTAAAGAATCTTGATGCTGAGGGGTGCCTGGGTGGTTCAGTTGGTTAAGCGTCTGACTTCGAATCAGCTCATGAGCTCACAGTTCATGGGTTTGAGCCCCGTGTTGGGCTCTGTGCTGACAGCCTGGAGCCTGTTTCAGATTCTGTGTCTCCCTCTCTCTCTCTGCCCCTCCCCTGTTTATGCTCTGTCTCTGTCTCAAAAATAAATAAACATTAAAAAAAATTTTTTTAAAAGAATGTTGATGCTGAGGCAGGACTTTTGACATATAAAAGAGGCATAAATTATACTATGATAATAAGAAAGAAAGAAAGAAAGAAAGAAAGAAAGAAAGAAAGAAAGAAAGAAAGAAAGAAAGAAAGACACATCGATGGTCTGGGAATCTGTAAACAATTATAGATGTGATATATTTCTGTTCATGATAGAGAATGGAGATTAGTAGAGAGGGGCTCATACTAGGGTTCTTTTTAAATAGAATCCACAGTGGATGGTGCCTGGTGGCTCAGTCAGTTAAGCGCCTGACCTCAGCTCAGGTCATGATCTCATGGTTTGTGAGTTTGAGCCCTGCAGGCTCTGTGCTCACAGCTGGGAGCCTGGAGCCTGCTTAGGATTCTGTGTCTCCCTCTGTCTCTTTCCCTCCTCCACTCACACTGCCTCTCTTTCTCTCTCTCTGTCTCTCTCTGTCTCTCTGTCTCTCTCCCTCTCTCAAAAATAAAGATTAATTTTTTTAAATAGAATCCACAGATTACCCAGCTCCAATGTGAACCCCATCAGTTCCAGTTTGGAAGTGAGATGGAAAGGGGAGATATGGATGTGAGGAGGTGAGAATGGATAGAACCTATATGGGTCTGCGTAGACACAGTGTCAGACTTCAGAAGGAAGGTAGAGAGAACGAGTTAGAAGTCTGAGGAAAATCTGTCAAGGAACTCAGATCTTTATGAAGTATACTAATTCATATATTATACCCTGTACTTATTTTTTTTGTTTGTTTTCTTAGAAGGGAAGTGCATTAACGCACACTAGATATATTCATTTTCTACTGCTGCATAAGAAATTATTACAAACTAGGTAACTTAAAACAATACCATTTAATAGCTCACACTGCCAGAAGTCAAAAATCTGGGTGAGGCTAGGTTCTCTGTTTAAGGTCTCTCAAAGCTGAAATGAAGGTGTCAGCCAGGCTTGGCTAGTCTCTTACCTGGAGGCACCAGAGAAGAATCTACTTCCAAGCTCATTCAAATTATTGGCAGAATTCAGCTCCATGCGGTTGTAGGACTGAGGTCCTTGTTTTCTTGTTATCAGCTAGCCTGAGACAGTCTCTGCTCCTAGAAGCTTCATGTAATTCTCATGAGGGGGCCCTTTTATTCTTCAAAGCCAAAAATTGATAATGTCTCTCAAGTAGAATTGCCCTTATGCTTCAAACCTGTAACTTTCTGCTCTATCACCAGCTACAGAAACTCTCTGCTTTTAAAGGGCTTATTTGATTACATCAGGCCCATTTGTATAAATTTCTTACCTTTAAGTCAACTAAGCTATATAGCACACACTAATTATGAAAGCAAAATCCACCATATTTATTGTCTCCAGGATTATGCAGGACAAGTACACCAGGGGGCCACCTTAGAATTCTGCCTACATCACGATCTCACAGTTTGTGAGATCAAGCCTGTTTCAGGCTCCATGCTATCAGGCCTGACCCTCTCTCTCCTTCTCTCTCTCTTTCTCTGCCCTTCTCTCTCTCTCTCTCTCTCTCACTCTCGCTCTCGCTCTCGCTCTCAAAATAAATAAATAAACCTTTTTAAAAATATAGAATTCTACCTACAATGCCAGGGTTTCTTTTTTTTTTTTTTCTAATGATGCAATTAAATGTCAGAATCACAGTCCTCAAGATCTAATAGAGTGTAGAATGGACATTTGTTATTTGTGGATTCTAATATTTCATTGGTAACCAGCACTGTTCCATCAAACTTAATTTTTTTTAATATTTATTTATTTTTGAGAGAGACAGAGACAGAATGTGAGTGAGTGAGGGGCAGAGAGAGAGGGAGACACAGAAGCAAAAGCAGGCTCCAGGCTCTGAGCTGTCAGCACAGAGCCCGACACGGGGCTCGAACTCATGAGCTGTGAGATCATGACCTGAGCCAAAGCTGGACGCTCAACCAACTGAGCCACCCAGGCGCCCCCATCAAACTTAAGTTTTAAATTGTTCTATTCACTTGTAGAAAGGAGCAAATAATTATCTGAGATCTATAAGGAGTGTGAAAAAATTTAATTTCTCCCTTGTATGTACTTCTTCATGGATCCATCTCTATCACCATTTTTTCCCTCATTTTGTCCAAAAAGCAAACCACATGAAGCCCCTGTTATAAATGAGTATGCTGATGCCCAGCTACACAACTTGGTGAGAAGGATGCGTCAAAGAACAATCCTCTACAAGAAAAAGTTGGCAGAAGGAGATATATCCTCACCTGAAGCCAGCCCCCAAACTGGTAAGCATTGTTACTCAAAGTACTGGAAAGAAAAAAGTTATGAAGGGGCATGTATTTTCAAATATCTTAGCTTGGGTTCCCCCAAAAGCAGACCCTGCGACAATGATTTAAGTACAGATAGTTTGTATTGAAGGTGATCCAGGAAGGTGAGAGCAGATAAGAGAGATGGAGATAGGAGTTAAGACAATAAAGATGTATTGATGAGATGGCTTCTTCTGTAGGCCCTAGGACTTGATACAGCTGAAAAACTATGTGGATCACACCCAAGAATTCTCCTGAGAAACCTCCACACTGTTTTCCAGTGGTTGCATCAATACATATATTCCCACCAACAATGCGCAGGATCCCCCCTTCTCCACATCCTCACAAACACTTGTTATTTCTTGTCCTTTTGATACTAGCTATTCTGACTGGTGTGAGGTGATATCTCATTGTGGTTTAGAATTGCATTGGCGTGATGCTGAGTGATGTTAAGCATCTTTTCATGTGTCTGTTGGCCATCTGTATGTCTTCTTTGGGAAAAAATGTCTATTCAGGTCCTCTGCCCATTTTTTAATCAGATTGTGTGGAAGGTTTTTTGGTGTTGAGTTGTATAAGTACTTTATATATTTTGGAGAAAGAAGCTGGGGTATCAATCCACCAACTGTTTTACATTGGCTGAAGGTTGTTGCTGGGGCATGTTGCTAAGTCTCCAACACTTTAAGTAAGCCAGCTCAGAGAAAACCCTGAAGAAGAAAGACACAGGGAGCCCTCTGCACATGACCTCTGGACCCACCGTATATGAACAAGCCAACAGCAATATCCACGATAGCAAGTTTTATTGTAAATATTAATTAAGAATACCCTTTATACACAAAGCATTTATTATAAAAATATAAGAACACTATCTGAATATACAACATAGTAGAGAACATCAATAAACTAATCACATGGGGGGCAATCATCAGCTTCCCTAATAATTTCAGAAATGTGTTTATGAAAAATTAATAAATTCAATAAAGTAGAGCACAAAAGTGATATATATTATGAATACATCTTTATAAAAATATTTATATATAGAGAGAGAGAGAGAGACAAAAATAGAAGAAAGGTTGTTTAATAACAGTTAAATAAAAGTTAAACTGTTAACATATAGAGTTAAGGGTTTTCTTTATAAGGAAAATTCTGTATAAGGTAAATTGGATTTTTAAAATAAACTACAGGGGATCCTGGATGTCTCAGTCAGCTAAGTGTCTCACTCTTGATTTCAGCTCTGGTCATGATCTCAGGGTCAGGAGACCGAGCCCCACATTGGGCTCTGCACTGAATGCAGAGCCTGCTTTGGATTCTCTCTCTGCCCCTTCTCTGCTCATACATGTTCTCTCTCTCTCTCAAAATAAACAAATTAACATTTTTTAAATAAGTAAAAAATAAACTACATATTGTATAGTAATTTCTTTTTGAAAAGAAAAGGAAGTCATTGTATTTTGATAAACATATGTTGAAAAAATATTTTGAGCTTTATTTATTCATAACTTGAAAGATATATGCAAAACCCAAGAAGCATAAAACTAAAACCTTTAGAATGATGTAAATGTTTAATGTTTCATTTCAGTGTAAACCTAAGGACTGACTTTATGCTACAAAATATGTAAGAATTAAGCTTGTACTTAAAATATCCTATTTGTGGTGTGCCTGGCTGACTCAGTCAGTAGATCATGTGACTCTTGATCTCAAGGTTGTGAGTTTGAGTCCCACATTGTGTGTGGAGATTACAGTAAATAAATAAAATAATATATCCCATTTGTAACACCTGTAGGATAATTTACTAGTAAGCTTTAAATCTGTTTATTTCCAAATTCCAGTGTTTTCCTTACATGGATATTGTCATTAATGTCACTGTTTTCAATGTCAAAACATGCTTTATCTGCCTGTATTGAGAAGGAAAGATTCTGAAATGTTCTGACTTTGAGAAATCCAAGCTTTTTTTCATTTAGCTAACCTGACTTCTTAAAAATGTGTTTATCTCTTTTTTCCGCTATAAAGCAAAGCCCACAGCTGTACCATCAACACAAGAAAGCAGTGCTAAGCTAAAAGAAGAACATTACTATCACATATTGTGTTTTAAATTCCAGAAGATGCCTCTGACAGAGTATCTAAAGCAAATTAGACTTCCAAGAAGCATAGATTCATACACAGGTACCATCAAAGGGTGAAATTCTCAGTGGGAGGGCTGGCTCTTATCAAGAACTCATGTAACCCAAAGTCACCAATGGCTTCCTTTTTTCCCTAGCCCACATTCTAAATCTGTCTAGAAAGCAGAACATAAACTATATCAAATATGCAATGGACTGTTTGTGCCTCTCTGGTGAAAGCAAGAGATAAAATATTCCTGCCTATTTTTAAAATGTATGCCAGAATAATGTGAAGTAAAGTAAATGTATAATCACCAAAATAAATAGATGATAGATAGATACATAGATAGATACATAGATAGATAGATAGATAGATAGATAGATAGATAGATAGATATAAAAAGCAGTCCAGGGTCTATTCTGCCAGTAATTACTTCTGAAAAGAAAGCTCCAAAGTATTCAGTGATATGTACACCCACACCCCTCCCTAAAAAAGTAGTTATAAAGTATCTATCTTCTTCCATCCTTTCACATTGTTAATTATTCTAACTGAACAAATCCCTTCCTGTGGCCTCCCTCCAGCAGAAGAAAGCAATTGTGAAAGGACGTGGACTGTGTTAATGGACCGATTCTCTGCCCTCTCACATCAGCCATACTCATTCAGGCAAGATGTGGCCTTTTTGTCTACCTGCCCTGGGTGATCCTGAAGTTTAACTCCTGATGCAGAAAAGGCTTACTGCTGCAGTTATCCAAACAGGGCACCTCTGACTTCCCCTGAGTCTCCTCTTCCTTGATCCATATAGCACACTTACCTGTGGGGACAGACTTAGCATGGCCACTTCTTGGCAAAGAAGAAGGCCTTTCTCCAATGTTAGAAGAGCTGATAAGATCACTCAATATCCCTTGTAAAACCCAGTGCTTTCGACTCTAAAGGCAGAATTGTACTGAATGTTAATAGAACCTTTTACAGTAATTTTCTTATCTCCAGAGGACATTGCTCCAACATTACCATTACAAGAGAGTCTTTTTTAATGCTTATTACATGCCATTTGGATTTTTCTAGATCGACTCTATCTCCTGTGGCTCTTGCTTGTCACCATTGCCTATAACTGGAACTGCTGGCTTATACCACTGCGCCTTGTCTTTCCGTATCAAACACCAGACAACACACGCTACTGGTTTATTACAGACATCATATGTGATATCATCTACCTTTGTGATATGCTATTAATCCAGCCCAGACTCCAGTTTATAAAAGGAGGAAACATAATAGTAAGTGGGGCTGGGGAGAAGCAGAAACTGACAAATGAATATCAGATTGGACAACAAAAAAATAAATTAACAACATTGTTTATTTAATATCTGACTGTTTCTGTCTGTATGAGTCTTTAACCACTAAAAACCACCAGTATAACAACAACAACAACATAACCCTTGAGGATTCACTGTGTTCTGGGGACCATGCATCTCCCTGTGCTTTAGTTTCCTCATCTTAAAAATAGTAATAACAATAGTACCTTCACAATGTTGATGGAAAGACTAAATGAAATGATGCATGTAAAGTGCCTCGAGCTATGTCTGATGCCTCATGAGTGCATTAATTTACGCTGCCTCACCTAATCCTTCCAGTCACCCTATAAAGAAGATGTTATTGTCAACCCCATATACAGGAGATAAAACTGAGGTTTGGAGAGGGTAGATGATTGCTCAAGGCACAAAGCTAAGAAAGTAGTTGAGACAAGATTCGAACCTAGACCTTTACTCCAAAACCCATGTTCATTACAACTGCACCATGTTGGTTCATGTTGGTAAGTTTTTCAGACTTTGATAATATGCGACGATAGAAAGATAATACCAGGTCTGAAATGTCAAAAACATACACATACTTTACCTAAATAATGTAAAAAAAAGTATGAATTATCAATGCAAAAAGAAGTAATTTAATATATATTTCTCTAGTAATCAAGCTTCATATAGTCCACGAGGCAGGTACTTTCTACCACATTGGAATCTACCATTCACCTCAATATTTTTTTAAATAAAGCAGGTATTATTTCACACATAAAAGTCTACTCAACCTCCTCAGGAGATAGCCTGATGTTGTTCGAAAGCCCTAGTCTATAAGATTTTTAGGACACAGACTGTATCCTGTTTTTATAACTGTATAGTCAGCACTGAGCACAGCACCTGTACATAGTACAAAAAAACAAATCTAAAGTGTTAGGCCTTGACACTTTGGGAAAACCTAACTTAAAAAGAAGAGAAAAGCTGTCATGACCCTTTAAATCAGTGTAGATTCACTGCAATGTCCAATATAGTGGCCACTAGCCAGATGTGTCTGTTCAAATTTCAATTTCAATTAATTAAGATTAAATAACATTAAAAATTCATGTATCCTAGCCACACTATCCATATTTTCAGTGCCCAATTTTCATTTGGCTAGAGGCTACCATATCCGAGAACACAGAATATTCCCACCATTGCAGAATGTGCTATTAGATGGTACTATAACAATAAGCCATCAAGTTCTTCATCAAAAGAGCCAGACTGTAAGTAGGAAGCCACACAGCCTGCAGACAGGTACAAATCACAAGCACAAAAAACACACCAGTTGTTTTGTGATTTTTTTTTAATTAATATGGCATCTACTGGCTTATACTGTTTTCACTCTTCCACTTTCCAGACTCATCACATCCCAGTTCTCATCATCAAATGCAGTGCTTACCTCAGAAACTAGCATTCTTACCCTTAGGAGAAATTATCTTCTCCTAGATTTATCCTCAGTATTGAGGGAATTTCATAAGCAATCCTGTCAGTCTAAGACAGAAACAGGAGAATATGTTTCCACAAGCACATACCCAAATCTTAAAGCCTCTACTCTCCAGCCCCTTCCTCAACTAACTAGAAGGATGCCTCCTTTCCAACTGGTGTCCATGTCACAATCTCTGTGAGGGTGGCACAGAACAGATCCTCCAGTGGATCTGTCACAGTAGGAAGAGCAGACCAGTGGAATATATGGCACCGTGGTTGAAACATATTTTTAAAGAACAGAGGTGGGTTCCTTCATCTCCCAAATATTTTCTTTTGAATCTCCAGACAATCTTAAATTATCAAAAAGCTAAAAGGAGTAATTTTGGTTATTGTTGTTTTATTTTAGAAAAAAATTTATTTGCTGAAGAAATCCTCCTATTATTTGAAAGTTTTCATAGAAAGAAATTCTGAAGGCAAGAGCTAAAGCTGTAACAAAAATCTATTCAAAATATTCCTTGTGTGGACTTCAGAGCACTAGTCAGCTCACCAGCACTATCCCCAGAGCTCACTGGCAGTTTGATGAATGATGATGATGGTGTACAAATAAGAAGTAAACAACACACAAAAAAAGAGTGCTAATTTCAACCTCCATTAGATGCACAAGGGGGGAGAAAATCAATGTTTGACAAATGGAAAATGACAAAATCAGTAAGGGGAGACTTATTTTCAATTTTCTAAAAGGGCTTTACACACAATAGAGTGTTAAAAACAAGAAAAATAACCAATAAAAACACACTCAACGGACTCTATTTAAAATGCATTATCACAAACTACAAATACAGAGCAGGAACTAATTGCTTTGTTTGTTCAAAAGAAGTTTAATGGTTTCTTTAATTTAGGGTAGGTAGTGTTAGCCTTTGAAACTTGATTACATTTTGGTAAGAAGACTGCAAGTTGAGAACCCAAACTAAAGATCTAACTACATTTAGCTATCTCTGCTACCTTTGGTGTACAGAGACAAATTATTCATTCACTCATTCATTCATTCAACAAACATTTATTAAATACTTACAGTTTCCAGGTATTTCAGGGCTGGAGAATGGTAATATTAGTTCCCCAAGGCCTTGAAAAGTAGGTAACGAACAGATTGAAGTGCTAAAGGCCGGTGCTCGCTTCGGCAGCACATATACTAAAATTGAAGTGCTAAAGGCCACTATATAGGGAATTGGAAGGGTTTACAAGTTTTTCACAGCATTTATTTGCAATATCTTTATTCTGAAAATTGTGCTATTCAAATAGAGAACAAAATTTTGTATCAAAGACCAACTCTCTTGCTGTTACTTTCCTTTATAGACTGCAGAAATAGAGCTGGAAATGGCAATGAGGATTACTGAGATAGGAGACTCTCATACACACGACAATGCTAAACCTACCAATCACAACAATCCATGGAAATGCTCAGCGCCATCTAGTGACAATGCCAATCAGGCCTGCCATTATTGTCAACCACTTTTGGCACTTCATCTTCTCAGTTACTCTTTATAAACTGACCTAAAGAAAATTAATCACTCCCTTCTCTGCGCTCTGTACACTTTATTCATAATTCTGTTATTTAATTGTTAAGTAAAAATTGGGTTAATTATGATATAGTAGAAACAAGCAGACCAGGGTCAAATTCCATCTCTGAAATTTAGTAATAGCATTATTTAAAGAAAATGCATTTACCTTTCATCCATAAAATGGGAATTATAATACCCACCTCATAAACCTATTGTGAAGAATAAGACAATGTGTACACTGAGGCCAGACTCTGGAGTCTAAAAGATATACAGTAAGTTGTTGAATGAATCAAATGAATGAATATCCACACATTTAACTTCCCTTATTGTCTCCTATTTTTATATGTAGCTCTCTTTATTACCTGATAATAAGTTTCTTGAGAATAAGGACAGTATTCAATTCATTTGCCTATTTTAGGAACTCAGAGTATATCCAAGAAATGTTTGAAGGAGTGAATGAATGGCAAACTTGGTTCAAGAATCTTCTTTCCTTGAATAATTATTTAATCTGCATTGTAGTTGTTTCATGATATTACTATTTTTTGAAACATTTCTATCTGTTCTATATGAAATTATGGAGTTTCTATGAATTATTTATCAGAAGAAGTAAATATAATCATACCTGGGTAAAGCTTCTTCACAAACTATCTGTTGGAAGAGGATTTAGGTGCAGTCAGCGTATCTATCCTTCATAAAGTAAGCCTCCCCTGAAAAAAATGTTGCCGGCATAATGACAAGGCTTAAAAGAGAGAAAGAGAATTAAACTAGGGCAACATTTTTTAAATAAGTGCCTAATTGTTAGCAGTAAGCATGCAGATCCTCATACAACTAATAATACCTAATTTATTTAGTGCTCCAAAGAAAATTTTAGAATCACTAGATGGCATTTCCTCTACTATAACAAGTTTTAGTTTCATTTACATTTATTCAATTATAGGATCATAAACAAGCCTAAAAGTAAAGGGATAAAAGTACTAAAATCATTCTTCCAAGGTTGGAGGAGAGGGTGGTATTTTATCCTCATAGCACTTGAAATTTATCTGTCAGTCCCAGATGAGCTTTGAAAGAGCTGACTGATTTTACTCAAGCTCAGTACATGATTCAACTTAAACTACTGTCTAGGTCTTACCAGTGGCTAAATAAGTCATTGTGTTTCACAGTAAAATCATTAGATGAGCATGTCTTATATTTTTTCTAATATATTTCTGTAAGATACAGTATATGTGCATGGGTAAAAATTATAGCCAAAAAATGTGAGGGGAACAGGAATTGGTGAGTTGGCTAACCAGTATTTAACATTGCTTGGCACTAGTTTAAAACTTCTGAGCTTGGACAGTCTGGATGATAACTGTTAGAAGACACTGCTTCCATGTGTCCAAATTACAATACTTTGGTCAGATCATTAGTAATACATAGACAATTCCTCCCTACCTATAACTAAAATATAAGAGTATAAATCCAGTATTAGCATTAATTTTTTTAGATCTGAAGAGTGACAAATGCTTCTTCATCTATCGCTTATCATATATTTATTGGGCACCTACTATGTGCTAAATGTTGCATTAGAAACTGGAAAAAGAAGACAAAGATATGGACCCCCTTAAGTAACTCACCCTATGAAGGACAGACAAAAGGAAAATGGTGAGGTTTTGTAATGTGAGTCATGACAGAGCTGAGCCCAGGGGTTATGAGGTACAGAGAAAACCATGTGAAGGAGAGGACACCTGGTCCAAATCTTGATGAATGAATTTCCATTATCTGCACATCTCCATCCCACAAAAAAGGGGAAAAAGATAAGTTCCAAGCTCTGAGAATAGCATAGGCAAAGTCACGAAAGTGAGAAACTCTGATGCATCTGAGGAACTGCTGAATAAAGTGGATATGGGATGCTGCAGGAGGTGAGTGAGACAAAGTAGAGCCTTATAGACTATGAAAGGGAGTTTGTTTTTTTTTTTAAGTCATGTAGAAACAGAGGATATCACATAAATGGTGATTGTTAAGTAATCTGATTTACTGAGATCATCTAGCTGCAATTATAGAATGGATCAAGGGGAACAAGACTATGGCAAAGAGACCCATGCCAAAAGAAGAGAATGGACATCAGAAAAGTGTAGGAAGAAGAATCATAGAATTGGTTTCTGGTTGGATGAGGACTGAGGGAAAATGAGTGGTCTAGGATCACTGACCAATATAGATGAGGATGCTCATAGGATACTCAAGAGGAGGAGGTAGGAGGATGATTAGGCTTGAGGGGAATGAAGAATCGTGATGAATTCAGGTCTGATATAAATTAAATTTGAGATAAGCAGAATTGCTAAGTGAAGAAGACAATAGGCAGTTGTTTGTGTGGGTCAATAGCTCCAGAAAGTGATATTAGATGGCAGTAGATCTTTGTTAGCATCATTGTACATGGGCATATTTGAAACCACTTAAGTGGGTGGAGTTTTCTAGGAAGCAGGTATAAAGAGGAGGAGAAGAGAGCTAAGTCCTGGGGAATGTTGCCATTTAAATGGCTAGCCCTGGAATTAAAGGGAAAAAAAAAGTCACCAAATAGTTAGAACTGAAGACGTAAATGAAAAATGGCATTACAGATTCTTTGGAAAGAAAAAGTTTCAAAGACAAATATCAAATTTTTAGTCATCTCTTCATTCCTTGATCTGTTTATCCACTCAATAAGTATTTATTGGATTCCTAGTATATTCTAGTCACTAACTATATACAGTTGCTAAACAAAGTCAACCCTGTCCTAAGATAGATTATCATTTAATGGAATACACTGATTTTAAATAAATGAGCCAAGAAATATGTGTGATTTCAAAACATGGTGAATGCCATAGAAGAATACAAGGATTCCCTTGGTGTGATCATTAGGACGTTGTTGCTGGCATTCATATCGGTCGTCTTAATGGGATGAGAAAAATGAGAGCAAGTCAAACTGTCACCAAATTGCCATGGATCAAGGAGGAAATTTGAGGGAAGGATGCAAAATAAAGCAATGTAGGCAACTTCTTTAGAAGCTTGAGTGTGACAAATAATAGATCAATAGCAAAAACAAAACAAACACCAAAGAAGATTTTTATTCTGTTTTAAGAGATAAGAGGATAGAGCATATTTATGGGCTGAAGTTACAAGGAACCAGGAAAGAGAAATAGGTATATATATTTATCACAGTGAGAAAAATAATTGATGAAATTGGGTAAAATTAATTCAAAATATCACATTTCAGGTGGATTCAAATGAGTTAAAGACACACTACAGGAGTTCTACAAAATTTCAGGTAAGTGACTTACAATTTCAAAATTGTGCAAGTTATCCATTGCCATTTTGATTTTAAGTCCCATCTACAAATTTCTTTTTTCAAAATCTGCTTCTTTTTGAATTGTAGCTTTTGTAACAAAGTTTATACAGATGAAGTTCTGTTAAGCAAAGGCAAACCTGAAGTTTTTGCTTCTCAATAGTTACATGGTATACTTCCTTGAATGTGCAGTTCTTTATATGCATCTTTATCAAGCACAACAAAATGTTAGTGCTCACATTTAAATTCTGAATAAAATATCAGTAAAGAAGTATGGAGTGTAAAGTAAAATTTTGGATCATGAGTAACTTGTTCTGTGAGTGTTCCACAAGATGAGCAAACATTTCTAATAAATTTTAACATGATAAACAGGCAGTATCTTGCGATATGAGTAGTACATGATCCAAATGTCACATGATCACAACTGAGCCAATGGTTCTTGAAATTCGCTTTGATATACAAGTGCTTGGAATTGCAAGTGTGTTTCCAGAATGAATTGTGCTCACAAACCAAGGTTATACTGTACTTTGTCTTATTCATATAGAATGCTAGCCTCCAATTCACATACCATGTTGTAAAAGTCTATCAAATTGTCTACTCCTATTTCTTTGTTGTTCATATAAACAAAATAGAAAAGAAGCAATTATTTATATAATATGGCACCCTCTTTCCTCAAATAACAATATAATTGTATGTTTTTTCACTCATGATTATTTACACCCAAATACTTTGTTATCTTTTATTTGTCCCTCCTACCTTTGAGAAATATAGATTTGGGAGATATCCAAGCTTACCTAACTTGTGTAAGTCCAACCTCCCATTTGAAGAACACTTCTGTGGCCTCGAATTTTGTATAAAAATACAAATCTGGGTTTAGGAACCCTATTGTCCCCATTGGCAGTCTATGGTGATTAAAATCTCTTTCAATTTGTTTTTATCTCCAACTAATTTTCTTTGTAAAAAATTGCCACATACTTAGACATATTCATAATCTATGCTACTTTGGTGAACTCCACAAGAGGATGTATATTCTTTTTAAGTGTCACAAAACTTATTCTAAACTCTTAATCACTGTCTTGAATTTGAATAAAGGCAAATTAACTCATACATTTAATGTGGGTTTACAAATGCAAAAATTTACATTTATTCAATTGTGGTCACTCATTTTGAATTCTCTTAGCACATCCTGCTTGTCTAGTTATTTTTGTGATTCATTATTCCACTATTAGATTGTTAATTTCTTGTGGACAGAAACAATATTTTACTCCTATTTCAATCCCAACATGTTTTGTAAAGTGCCTTGTACAGAGTTCAGTATTGGTCAATTCTTACTCTATTCAATTTTCTACAATTCAATGAGAAATAAATCATCTTTATCTAACACTAGCGTGTTAATATCAAACACAGCTAATGACTACATAGAGAATTAAAGTGGGCAGTTGAGCAATTGGATAGACAGCAAGTAAAAAGACCATAATTCTGACATATTAGTTCTAATAAATTTATTTTAAAGAATTTAAAAAGATTATTATGATTTGAGCCAGAAAACATGAGTGCTGCAATAACACTAGACAAGTTAACAATTCTATGCTCCTGCTTTTATACTTATATGACATTATTTTAATAGCTGTTCTGTATTTGTCTCAACTTGCTACAAGGCTCAGTATCTGTAGGGTAAAATTAATGAGGTTTGAGGATATGATATAATTTATAAACCAATACTATCTGTAAAGAATTTGTTTGTAATAGCCAGTCTGATTAATTTAAACTAAAAGTTTCATTTCTCTTTAGTAACACTAAGTTATTGTGAAATTCTGGTATGCAATTAATTACCTCAACTTTCCATTTTATATGCCTTACAAAAAGCCCTTAACTGCTCTTAAATGTTTTAAATAAATTAAATGTTTTTTAAATTACTCTATTTTTCAAAACTGTATAAAAATTAATGAAAATGAATATATCTTACTAAAAGAATTTCTTATTGTCATCATTGCAATCAGGAAAGTATGCAAGTGATGTTGCCATTTTGCAACTGCCAGGATGATAGAAGACGAGAATAATTAAATACATGACAGATTTTAATATATATATTTTTTGAGCTATAATAATACTTTTAATACTTTCAACTCCTATTGGAGTTACTGATTAATTGTAAATGGGACTGGTTCCTTTCCTCTATCTTAGCCTGCACAGTGTCTAAGAGATAGATTTCATAGCAGTTTATTGTTAGCAATACCATCCCGAAGAGAGAGCAGTAGAGAGAACTGAGGTATCTGGAAGAACCACCAACAGTATAATCAGGCCTGAATAGTGGAGTATTGGCTGAAACATAAAAATATGCAACTGCGTTTAATGTTCAATGGTTTCTAATAAAATCAAGAATTGACTTGACTTTCAGTCCAAAAGCCCCATGTTTAAAACACTATTAAAATGTATTTTAACATTAGCAACCATGCCATCTCTGAAGTATATGTGACAGCTCAACAGAAATTACAGAAAATGCAGAGCCTAAGGAGAGCTCAGATGCATGAAAGTGGAAATGAATTGGGGCGCCTGGGTGGCGCAGTCGGTTAAACGTCCAACTTCAGCCAGGTCACGATCTCTCGGTCCGTGAGTTCGAGCCCCGCGTCAGGCTCTGGGCTGATGGCTCAGAGCCTGGAGCCTGTTTCCGATTCTGTGTCTCCCTCTCTCTCTGCCCCTCCCCCGTTCATGCTCTGTCTCTCTCTGTCCCAAAAATAAATAAACGTTGAAAAAAAAATTAAAAAAAAAAAAGTGGAAATGAGAAACATTAGAAGTAGACTACAAAATAGTGTTGTTATTTTCATGGTGCTAATATACCTTTCAGTGACACCGGGCATACTTAACTGAAGGCAGTTTTGTATTAAACAACAAATAATTCATGGTACCCAGTCAGCTCTTACATATTGGTATAAATCAATCCATGTCTAAAAAAGCACATAAATACAATGATTGTGAATATGTTTTTCCAACAGCTGGATGTTGCATCAATAATGCCATTTGATGTTTTCTACGTCTTCTTTGGGTTTAATCCAATATTTAGGGCAAATAGGATATTAAAGGTAAGATAACTATATTTAATTTCTTTTTATAATCTTGAAATTATTTAAAATGTCCTAAAAGTATATTTTTAATTTTTCCCAAACTGTCCATTTTTCTGCCCTTATCAATGCTATGAATTTTAAAACTGAATGAAGGAAAAACATCATTGTTTCTACTAATGGAAGTTGTTTTTGATTATTCTATGTCTCACAAGAGGTATTTTTATAATCTAAGATAGGAATGCCTTTGTACTTCTACATACAACTATAACTACAAATGAATCTTTCATAATTATATTCTTTCCCATTTGTCCTTTTTCATTAGATGGTCACTGAATACCAGGAACACAGGCAGTAAAATGATAGATTAGATTACCTTTAAGTTATGTTACTCATAACTGCAAATGCTTTTTGCATAACAGAATGGTTCACATATTTAGATATAACTCAAATATCCACCAACAGGGAACTAGTTAAATACGTTGTAGGACACCTATATAATAGAATACTTTGTAACACAAGAAAGAAATAAATAAAAAGAAAGTTTTGTATGAACTTATACAGGAAGACCTTAAGGATAATTTTTTTAAAAGCTAGTTACGGAATAGTTTATAGAACATTACTAACTTTTCTATAACAAAGAGGAAAATATTCCATTTCTTTGTATTTATATAAACAGTGAAAAACTACCAAATGAATTTAATAAAAATGGTTAGCTGGGGTGGGGATGGAATTAGAATGAATAAGGACAGGAATGGGAGCAAGACTTTGAAAGGCATATGTTTCCTATTGTTTTTAAACTGTGGGAATGCATTACCTATTCAAAAAGATTCTAAGATATAAACATTTTATAACTCAGCTTCATCAGGCACCTAAAACAAATCTGAGGAGAGTCAGGACGTGAAATTTCATGTAAATCTTTAAAAATAGCAACAATAATGTATTCCCAAAAACAACCTTTATAAAAGGAACACCAAAGATTTTATAAATTTTAAGTGGTTATCTCTCTCACATCTTGGGAAGACAATACAGCATAACCTGGGGACATGGTAGAGCCTGACAACAGCAGCAATAGCAGGAAAAAAAAAAAAAAAAAAAAAAGCAGCTGCTCTTTGTTGAATACATGCTTGGGGCTGCAAACTTTGTCAAACTTAATATTCGTGACACCATTTATTCCTCGAATAACTTCATTTTAGAGATGAGGATTAGCAGGGTGAAAAAATGTAGATTCTATCACATGTTTTTGACTCCAAATTTTTTACTGTAATCAAATTGGCAAATAAACCTCAACCTGAAAGGGCTTTCCTTCCATGCCCATAATTTTTGGGTTTTTTTTTTAATTTTTTTCAATGTTTATTTATTTTTGAGAGAGAGAGAGAGAGCCAGGAAGGGGCAGAGAGAGAGGAAGACCCAGAATCTGAAGCAGGCTCCAGACCCTGAGCTGTCAGCACAGAACCCAGTGCAGGGCTTAACTCACAAACTAAGAGATCATGACCTTAGCCAAGTCAGATGCTTAACCGATTGAGCCACCCAGGCACCCCACCCATAATTTTTTTCAAGTTGAAAGGGACTTTCCTTTATATTTTAACACATTTAAGACAACTCTAGAGATTTCTGGTTTCACCTTGGAATGTGGGTCTAGATTGGAGCAAAACTTAACTTTCCAAGCAACTTAGCAGGCAGGCCATCCCTCATCAAATGTCTAATCACACATGAAAGTTGCCAGAGATTCCTGCTCAGAGATAACCAAATTTCCAGGAAGACTCAGGTTCCTATGGATTTGGGAGTTTGTCTGGCATTATAATAAAAACTTATAAAAAGCCAACTCTTTATACCTCATCTCTGTATCTCTGAGGTGTCCAAAGACTACATTCAATAGCCTTTTTAAATATAGAATACCCTGAAACTCAACATTGATCTTGTTTTCATAGCCCAATATTCTAGTCATTTCACAAATAAGTGTGTCATTTTAATGCACAATTCCCTAGGAAAAATTTCATTTCTCAGTCTCCAAATTATATATGAGAATACAAATTAAAAATATAAATTTTCTCTACAGTGAACACTGAAGCTAAACTTAAAAACACCTTTGTGCAAATTTCTATTAAGAGCACAATAAACAAGTTACCACAAATTGAAATTATCTCAACTGAATGAGGGATTTTTCCTACTTAGGATTCTGGAAAAACAAGTCATTTGTGTGTATTTCTAGGTAAACAGTGATTCCTATTATATCTGTTTTGTAATTTAAAATGTTCTATTGCAGTCATATTTACATCGGATCAATTTTGAACTAAATAAACCATGAACTAAGTAATATTCAATAATCCCTTATATCTGTAAGATTCTGTGAGTCTTAAATTAATAATTAAATAATTAAATACACTAACTCTTGTATGGATGCAACTGCTTCAGGAGATATGTTGTCTTACTGTTCCCATTTTACAGATGAGGAAACCAAGATACAGAAATATTTAGTGACTTTTCCAATGTTGCATAGTTGGTAAATGGCAGAGGTGAGATTGGAGTTTGGTTCTGGATTTCATGCTCTTCCTCTTGCCTTATACTGCATATAGTAATGAAAGAGGAGTTCATGTAGGGTGTATGAGTTAAGATAGAAGAAGATGTAAGCAGGAAGAGACCTTGAGGGAAATAGCAACTCTGGATTACATGCATGTAAACTCACTGTACCTCTTTGAACAATGTCAAGAATAGCTAACCAATGCTACTATTACTGGACTTTAAATTTTGTTGAAGTAAATGCTCATTTAATGCAACTTGCTTGAAAATAATGCTAGTGTTAAGGAACTGGACTTAACACCTATTTATGACTTCAATATATTATATTATACTTTTCCTATTTTAGTTGTGTCTTAGGGTGAGTGTGATTTTAATTATTGTAAAATAGAGTTCTGTTAGATGCTTTAAAAAGAAAAGGGAAAGAAATGTTTTTAAGCTTGATTTTCAAAGACATTACAAACAAGACTGTAACTAGAGAGTAGAAATAAAATAAAGCAAGAAGCACTGGGAGTTTGCACCATTCTAAAATGTACTGACCAGAGGAAGATACAAGTAAATAGACCCTTGTTGTTTGTTTGTTTGTTTTGAAGACTTATGAATGGAATTATTTTAAGTAGCAAATAAAATTTATTTTACATAGTTTGATTTAAATATATGTATTTAAGACTAACACACTTTGGGATTTCTTTTGTTCGTTTTCTACATAGTACACTTCATTTTTCGAGTTTAATCATCACCTAGAGTCTATAATGGACAAGGCATATATCTACAGGTAAAGTATGACTCAGTATACTTCCAGGGGTGGCAGAGAAAGCAATGGCACAACAGTTTAGCCAGCATTTGGAAAGAATATGATATCCCTGTGAAAGAAACAGAATAATCTCAAATTTTTGGTTATATAAAATATAGGGTTATGTTCTAAAACAGACTTGAATATTTTGAAGTGAGATAAAAGCATGAAAATCATATTAGATTTTATAAGAATATAGGACTAAAAATAGAATGTATTATCTGCTTCAGTCATAACAAGTACAGATAAATGTGTTCCTTCACAAATTGATTCTGCATCTTTCTCATGACAATTCATCTTTTTTAAATGTTTATTTTTGAAACACAGAGAGAGAGAAAGACAGAGTGTGAGCAGGGAGGGGCAGAGAGAGAGGGAGACAGAATCTGAAGCAGGCTCCAAGCTCAGAGCTCTGAGCTGTCAGCACAGAGCCCCACGTGGGGCTCAAACCCATGAACCCTGAGATCATGACCTGAGCAGAAGCTGGACACTTAATCGACTGGGCCACCTAGGCACCCCAACATGACAATTCATTTTAATCTGAATTTCATTCATTTGCTGTCCTGAACTTCACTTTCACAGAAGACTTCTAGTCACTATTAATCGTAGCGTGAAGTCCCACGAGCTTTTCAGAGATATCCAGTTAAATCAGCGTGGCGTATTTTATGGGACTCAAAGTGGAGAGGTGACCCTCGAGGCATGTCTTTCAGGGAGTTGATTCATACCATCTGTGAAAAGAGAGGAAGGGTTTTTTTTTTCACACTCTGTCAGTCCCAGTGAAGACATTGCAGTTAGAAAACATGCAATGGCACCATCATTTTATACTGTACTAACGAGAGTTAACAGTTCACAAATTTAAAGCAAGGAGATTCAGTGGAGACTTTAAGAAAAAGAAAATGTTAAAATAGGCTGTATTCCAGAAACAACATGAGCGTCTCTTTGCATTTATTCTCCTTGGCAGAGTCATTCGAACAACTGGATACTTGCTGTTTACTCTGCACATTAATGCCTGTATTTATTACTGGGCTTCAGACTATGAAGGAATTGGAACTACTAAATGGGTGTATGATGGTGAAGGAAACAAGTAAGTTTTAATTTGAAGGAAACATGGATTCTTAACTTTCTGTTTCAGTGTACATGTTTCCTTAAGCTAGTGTTTTTGAAACTGTAAGTCACAATCCATTAATAGGCAGTATGTTTCTAAGTGAAAGAAAATAAAGCAGAGGAGAATAAAATAGAAAATATCAGTCTGTCATACCTAGTAGATGTGTGTGTGTGTGTGTGTGTGCGTGCATCCTGGGTTGACCTGGGAAATGCATTTCTTGCTCTGGATTATGATCAGAAAAGTTTGAAAGCCTCTGCTTTAGACAACTGAGTGATAAGATAACTTTTAATAACTCCAGTGCTGATTGTTAGTAATGAACAATGTTAATTATTTGGAGGTCAGGTGAGGTAGCTAATTAGTTTACCACTGAAGGGTTTTATGGGTTTATGAGTCAGCTATAACAACTAACTCAATTAAATACTTACAGAGTAACAAGGACCATAAATTAAACTTGACAATTAGATATGCAAGTATCACAGGAATAAAAGAGATCATTTGAAAAATTTAGGGCAGTAGAATCAGGACTCAGGAATGGCAACTAGGTTATTTAATAGTGAGATTTCCTTTTGGTAGATACAAGAACCTGGCATAAAGTAGACTCCCCTAACTTTCTGCTCCAATGAAGTGACATTGAGCATATTATAAGGCAATGTCCTTAATGGAAAAGGGCAGGTCCCAGCATGACTTTGAAGAGCAACTCACAGCAGCCTTGGGAAAGAAAGCAATTATAGGAGTGAAGATACCTCACAAAATTACACACTACCTAGAGTGAGCGGAATATGTGTGAGGGATTAAAACAACTTTTTTTTGAACTTTTAACCAGAACTGATGTTAGAAATTTAAAGTCAGAAGCCTCACTGACTGGGAAAACATATCACACACACACACACACACACACACACACACACACACACACAGAATATCTATTCCTGGAAAGTTTATAACCAAATCTACAGGTAATTTCCTTTAGAATGTGGATTAAGTATATATTTAGTTTAATATAAATGATGAATTTATATAGAAAAATGAGTAAGGCACCAACTGTATTAAATAATGCCTAAAAGTGAGTGTGTAATCTAACATTATTAGCAGCCTCAGTCTGATAACGCTTCTTATCAAATCAGCAAGATAATAGAGATGCATCAAAATGCCTTCCAGAAAAAGTGGAACTAATTCTCTTTTCACACCTGGATGTCTCTCTAAAGCATTTCTAGAGACTATATCTTGTTCCCAGGCCTAGAACACTGTTAAGTATATTAAAACACTTACTATATGTTAAGTACTTAAAGAAGGCAGGGAAGAAGAAAGGAAGTAAGCAAAAAGAGGTAATGATCAGATCTGTGTTATAACAAGAAAAAAGAAACCAGCTTCAACCCATAAGAAATTTAAGCTAATGTTTGCTAACATTTTAGACTTATAATTCCCACTCTAGTGCAGACCAGATATCCAAAGCTCCTCTTCTCTAAAAGACAAAATATATTATTTATAATTTTTGTCATAAAATTACTTGTTATAATATACATTTCTAAATAAATTACAATAAAGTAGTTTTCAATAATTATTGAATTCTCTACAAAGTAAAAAGAGTCTCCAAAGTCTAAAAAATAAATGTGTATAATAACTTGGAGCAGAATGGTGAGATAGCCACTGTGGAACAGAAATAAAGAACATAACTTCTTACTCAGTAGAAGGGGGAAAAAGGAATGAAAAAACTAAAAAAAAAAAAATTTCAACAAGTCCAAAAAATTAAAAAAAGGCAAAAACAAAGTAAGGAAGTTCTGGGGAGAAATATAGAAAATAGAAAAGCAGAAAAGCAAAACAACACAAAATAAGATAGTAGAAACAACTTAAAATATACCAATAAGCACAGTAAATTAATATGGACTAAATTCACTAACTTAAAGAGATTGCCAATTAATAATAGTCAGAATAGACTTTAAAACAAAAATGATTCTAGGGGCGCCTGGGTGGCTTAGTCGGTTAAGAGTCCGACTTCGGCTCAAGGTCATGATCTCGCGGTTTGTGAGTTTGAGCCCCGCGTCAGGCTCTGTGCTGACAGCTCAGAGCCTGGAGCCTACTTCGGAATCTGTAACTCCCTCTCTCTCTGTCCCCTATCCGTTCATGCTCTGTCTCTGTCTCTCAAAAAATAAATAAATGTTAAAAAATTTTTTTAATTATTATATATAAAAAGATTACCATAAAATGGTATAAATTTCAATTCACCATCAGTATATCCCAATTCTAAATGTGTATATGCTAATAAAATACTTACAATAAATCAAAGAAAGTCATAGGGCAAAAATTAATAGAAGGAAGAGAAATTGGCAAATGTGCCATCAAAGTGTGCGGTATCAACACACAACTATTTATTGACCAAGCAACCAAAACAATTAGTAAAGATATAAAAGATTTGAGAACCCACTTACCAAGCTTGATTTTTTTTATGCTTCTAGTTTTACTTAAATTCTAGTTACTTAACATATAATGTAACATTAGTTTCAGGAGTAGAATTTAGTGATTCATCACTTATATACAACATTCAGTGCTCATCACAACAAATGCCTTCCTTAATATCCATCACTCATTTAACCCTTCCCCCCACCCACCTCCCTTCCAGCAACCCTCAGTTTTTTCTCTATAGTTAAGAGTCTCTTTTATGGTTTGCCTCCCTCTTTTTTTCTTTCCCCTAATGTTCATCTATTTTGTTTCTTAAATTCCACATGAGTGAAATCATATGGTATTGGTCTTTCTCTGACTAACTTATTTTGTTTAGCATATACACTCCAGCTCCATCCACTTCACTGCAAATGGCAAGATTTCATTCTTTTTCATGGCTGAATAATATTACATTAGACATATATATATTACATCTTTATCCATTCATCAGTCACAACTTCTTTATCCATTCATCAGTCAATGGACATTTGCGCTCTTTCCATATTTTTGGCTATTATTGATAATGCTGCTATATAAACATCAGAGTGCATGTGCCCCTTCAAATCAGCACTTTTGTATCCTTTTGTATAAATACCTAGTAGTGCAATTGCTCAGTCGTAGGGTAGTTCTATTTTTAAATTTTTGAGGAACTTCCATACTGTTTTCCAGTGTGGCTGAACCAATTTGCATTCCCACCAACAGTGTAAAAGGGGCCTCCTTTCTCCACATCCTTGCCAACATCTGTTGTTTCCTGAGTTGTTAATTCTAGCCATCCTGACAGGTGTGAGGTTGCATCTCATTGTGGTTTTGATTTGTATTTCCCTATGATGAGTGGTGTTGAGCATCTTTTCATGTGTCTGTTAGCCATCTGGATGTCTTCTTTTGGAAAAGTGTCTCTTCATGTCTTCTACCTATTTCTTCACTGGATTTTTTTGGGTTTTGGGTGTTGAGTTTTATAAGTTCTTTATAGGTTTTGGATACTAACCCTTTATCAGATATGTCACTTGCAAATATCTCTTCCTGTTCCAAAGATTGCCTTTTAGTTTTGTTGATTGTTTCCTTCACCCTGTGCAGAAGCTTTTTAAAACAAGCTTAATTTAACAGATAAAAATAGCTCTTTGCACCCAAGAATTAGAAATTTTAATCATTCATGGAAAATTACAAAAAGTGGTAGTTTTCTTGCCAGTAGGCAATTTGCACTACATTTCACAGCATTAGTATCATACAGCCCACATTCTCTGATTATCAAGATAAGAATTACTTCATAGGCTCTGCTCTGCTCATTGAAGGGTTCTTACTCAAAACCTAAGCTCTAATAATCCTATTACCAGCTGTCAGGGGCACATGTATTTTGTGTATGTTTTATATGTATTTATAATATATAAATGCTGCTGCATTTTTATATATTGTAAGATTGCATATGGTAGTTATTAACATACTTACATTTTCCTTGAAGTTTTTAAACATCACCATCCACTACTATGCCCCTTCTATCTCTTCATAATACTCTTGGCTTTGTAAGCCCAAAACATTTCTTACTTAACCCTGTGATAGTTTCTGATGACCTATAAAGTGAAGGTTGTTTATGAGGCCACTGGACTCATATCCTTTGCCCTCATTAGAATTAGGCAACAAATTGTGGATCATAAGTAGAACATTGTGAACAATTAAAAGAAGAGTCAAGTTTAATTCTATTCCATTAATCCTTACCAGAATAATAATGTCTGTTCATTTCAATAGAAGACAAGGAGTCATTTTCATTCATATTGAATAGATGGCATCCTTCAGTCAACTGTGAAATTTGACAAAGAAAGAAAAGGCTTAGCTCAAAAAGAAAACATAAGTAGTTAAGGTTATTTGGAACACAGAAATATCCCCAATGTACCTTTGTCCTTTGTCCATGTATACCACAGTTTAGTCATTTACTGGCATAAATTTCCCAGTGTCCACAAATGTCTTAAATGCCTAGCCCCAATCCTTAAAATATATACCTTCAAATGCAAGAGTAGAAACCATGCAAAGCTGTCATGGGAATCATGATTTTCGACAGGGTAAGGAAGGAAAGAATTTACTATACCATAGTGCTAGGGAAATTTACGCCAACTTACCACCCTGCATTCTACACATAAAGATGATGAGACTGAGATAGATGAAGGTAATTATTCAGGATCTCCTATACTTCAGTTCAGAAACCGACAGAGAAGGAAGGAAGGAAGGAAGGAAGGAAGGAAGGAAGGAAGGAAAGGAGGGGAGGGGGGAGGGGAGGGGAGGGGAGGGAAAAGAAAAAAGAAAAGAAGAGAAAAGAAAAAAGAAAAGAAGAGAAAAGAAAAAAGAAAAGTCTTCACACTAGACACTACACACCCTTCGGATGTAACAGAAACATACCAGAACAGCAACAAGTTTAGTGGACCAGAAAGGAGAGGAAAGGCAGCTGGCAGCATGACAGGGAGGAGTCTGGAAGGAGATTTCACAGATGTGCTCACAGATGTAGTCTTCCCATGTTTTTATTTCAATAAGTCTAGGTGTGCATAACCATTCACTTATTCTTTCATATCATTCAACAAATATTATTAAACTCTTACTGTGCTAAGTCCATAAATAGCTGTCTTTTTGGAACTTACCTTCTAATGTGAACATGTTCCCTCATACTCAGTGCCTCCAGTGATAAATTTACAGAAATTTGGGACTAAGATGGATAGCAGCAGTTAACAAAATACACACATAAAGTATTAAATTAGATCCTGTTAAAAATTGCATTTACCCAGGGTGCCTGGGTAGCTCAGTCAGTTAAGTGTCAGACTCTTGATCTCAGCTCAAGTCTTGATCTCAAGGTCATCAGTTCAGGCCCCACACTAGGCTTGTGCTGGGCGTGAAACCTGCTTAAAAAAAAAAAGTTACATGTCCCATTACACATCCACCACAATAGCCAAAAATAAAAAGACTGTAAATACCAAGTGTTAGGTTAAGAACGTGAAGCAAATGAAACCCTCATACATCGTTGAAGGGAACGCAAAATGGCAACCACTTTGGGAAAAGATTTGACGATTTCTTTTACAATTCAACATACATACACCTTACATGTATGTAAGTGATGAATCACTAGATTCTACACTGAAATTAATGTTACACAGTATGTTAACTAACTGGAGTTTAAATAAAAATGGGGAAAAATATATACCTTACAAACAAAAATTCAAACATAAATACCCAAAATAAATAAAAATATATGTCTATTAAAAACTCATATAAGTACATTCAAGAATTTTTATTCATAACAACGAAAAACTTGAGACAGCCTAGGTGTTCACACACAGGAGAATAAACAAACTGTGCTATGTTCATGCAATGCATAATACTCAGCAATTAAAAAGCATAAACTATTGATACACACAACATGAATAAATTTCAAAATCATTATTCTGAGTGAAAGACATCTTACAGAAAAGTGTACATGTGATGTGATTTCATTTGTGTGAAATTCTAAAACAGGCAAAACTTCATCTCTGGTAGAAAACATTAGAAGACTGGTTGCCTCTAGGAAAAGGAATGAGGGAGCTTTCTGGAGAGATAGAATGTTCTAGGTCTTGATCGGTGTTTGGGTTACACAAGTGTATACATTTGTCAAAATTCATCAAATAATATACTTAAGATGTATTGTATTTTCAAAATTTTAAAATGACTCTACATAAATATCAAACTCTGGTTAATATATATATTCTAAAGCACAGTATTTAGAAGGAAGTGTCTATGGTTGGCAAATTACTTTGAAATGCATCCAAAAAGTAAGATGGATTCCTGAATGAAAAAGTGGAAGGTTATGTGACAAAGCAGGTAGAATAAAATGTTCATAGCAGAATCTAGGTGTTCACTATAAAAAGTGGGTGCTCACTGTAAAATTCTTGTGATTCTTCTGTTTATTTGAAATTTTTTATAATGAAATCTTGGGGGGAAAGTTTCATATCATGTTTGTTTGACAGAAGAATTTCTGTTTTCAACACTAAATGTTTTTTTATGGTTTTATGTCAAATTCTGCCTTAGTGTTCTAACTTGGAACGCTATATATACAGCCTGTTAGATAGTTCATGTATTAAATCAGCCAGATAGAATCTCCTTGAAAAGATCTATCTGCCTGGCATGTTAATATTAGAGGTGGACACACTTGACTAATTAAGCTAATCCTAGAAAAATCAATAAGATGCCATCTAATTAAATTACAAATCTTACCTTTGGTTGTGCATGTCTGAGTGCATGAGACATGACTGAGAAAAGAATCCAAAAATAAACTTCAAAGCATTAAGGCAGAAAACTTCCAATTAACATAGCAGACTAATTCGTAAACAACAAAAAATAGTTCAAGGCTAACTCTTCAGATTTGGAAAATCAATGCCTAAGTTTCACATTTGATTGTTATCTCCTGGCATTCACAAATAAGAAAATTAGAGAAAGTAATTCATGTATTTGTTCCTGCTAACATTGCAGTGACTTTGAAGAAGACAGTAATCCCAACACTTGTAAGGGAGATGGCCGTGTAGGGAGAGAATCTAGTCCCTGTCCCATTCTGGATAGTATTGGGTTCAATATATTTCCTTAATTTAAAAAGACCCACAGGTCCTAGGTCGGTGACCAAACTAAATCAGGTAATAGGAAATTATAAATTGGAATTTGAAAAGTTAAAATGCAATCCATAAAATTAATTCTGTACTTCTTCAAGGTGGCTCTCTTTGACATCCAGTTCACTGTAATGTTAGTAAGTCCAAAGAAACTTGCTAGAAAAAATTGCAAAGTGGTAATATTTTTATTCTCTTGGCACACTGATTTCATACCCTCCAAAGAGTTAATTATTTTTCTGTTCCACCAGGTTTTAAAAAAAATACAAACTCATATCCTTCAAAAGGTATTGAATTTCAAAATGAATGATTTCTTTCTAGATCTGTTTTTGAATATTGACTTTAACTGCAGTTTGATTCTTTGTAAACCTCCAACTCCCTGCTGCTTGAAGATCTGAAAACTGTAAACTTTTTCACAAGAAAATGACCACCCTTGCTCAAAGACTGAAACACTATTACCTGAAGTACAAATATTTATGTGGCACACCTAGACAAAAAAAAAGCCAACTAGGTCTAGGATTCTGTAAACAGTACTGCTTTTCTGTGTCTACCCTAGAAACTAGAATTGCTAGATGGGACCCACTAAATCCAGTGCCTCTCTGCAATAATATATGGAGATGTTGTATATATACAGCACATTTTTCTTTAGGAATTCAGTGGTATGTGGAATATACCAAGTAGTATATCTAATCATGCACAAAGATTACAATAAATATACAATGAGACTAATACCAACTTTCATTCCCACTTCACTATAGACTCCGTGAAACCCTTAGCCAAATGTAATTAAGTGAATCTTTTTTTTTCAATATATGAAATTTATTGTCAAATTGGTTTCCATACAACACTCAGTGCTCATCCCAAAAGATGCCCTCTTCAATACCCATCACCCACCCTCCCACCCCTCCCACCCCCCATCAACCCTCAGTTTGTTCTCAGTTTTTAAGAGTCTCTTATGCTTTGGCTCTCTCCCACTGTGACCTCTTTTTTTTTTTACCTTCCCCTCCCCCATGGGTTTCTGTTAAGTTTCTCAGGATCCACATAAGAGTGAAAGCATATGGTATCTGTCTTTCTCTGTATGGCTTATTTCACTTAGCATCACACTCTCCAGTTCCATCCACGTTGCTACAAAGGGCCATATTTCATTCTTTCTCATTGCCATGTAGTATTTCATTGTGTATATAAACCACAATTTCTTCATCCATTCATCAGTTAATGGACATTTAGGCTCTTCCCATAATTTGGCTATTGTTGAGAGTGCTGCTATAAACATTGGGGTACAAGTGCCCCTATGCATCAGTACTCCTGTATCCCTTGGGTAAATTCCTAGCATGCTACTGCTGGGTCATAGGGGAGGTCTATTTTTAATTTTCTGAGGAACCTCCACACTGTTTTCCAGAGCGGCTGCACCAGTTTGCATTCCCACCAACAGTGCAAGAGGGTTCCCGTTTCTCCACATCCTCGCCAGCATCTATAGTCTCCTGATTTGTTCATTTTGGCCACTCTGACTGGCATGAGGTGATATCTGAGTGTGGTTTTGATTTGTATTTCCATGATGAGGAGCAACGTTGAGCATCTTTTCATGTGCCTGTTGGCCATCTGGATGTCTTCTTTAGAGAAGTGTCTATTCATGTTTTCTGCCCATTTCCTCACTGGGTTATTTGTTTTTCGGGTGTGGAGTTTGGTGAGCTCTTTATAGATTTTGGATACTAGCCCTTTGTCCAATATGTCATTTGCAAATATCTTTTCCCATTCTGTAGGTTGCCTTTTACTTTTGTTGATTGTTTCCTTTGCTGTGCAGAAGCTTTATTGGGAGATTTTTGATAACCAAGAGTTCATTTTTGCTTTTAATCCCCTTGCCTTTGGGGATGTGTCAAGTAAGAAATTGCTACGTCTGAGGTCAGAGAGGTCATTTCCTGCTTTCTCCTCTAGGGTTTTGATGGTTTCCTGTCTCACATTCAGGTCCTTTATCCATTTTGAGTTTATTTTTGTGAATGGTGTGAGAAAGTGGTCTAGTTTCATTCTTCTGCATGTTGCTGTCCAGTTCTCCCAGCACCATTTGTTAAAGAGACTGTCTTTTTTCCATTGGATGTTCTTTCCTGCTTTGTCAAAGATCAGTTGGCCATATGTTTGTGGGTCTAGTTCTGGGGTTTCTATTTTATTCCATTGGTCTATGTGTCTGTTTTTGTGCCAATACCATGCTGTCTCGATGATTACAGCTTTGTAGTAGAGGCTAAAGTGTGGGATTGTGATCCCTCCTGCTTTGGTCTTCTTCTTCAAAATTACTTTGGCTATTCGGGGCCTTTTGTGGTTCCATATGAATTTTAGGATTGCTTGTTCTAGTTTCAAAAAGAATGCTGGTGCAATTTTGAATGTGTAGATAGCTTTGGGTAGTATTGACATTTTGACAATATTTATTCTTCCAACCCATGAGCACAGAATGTTTTTCCATTTCTTTGTATCTTCTTCAATTTCCTTCATTAGCTTTCTATACTTTTCAGCATACAGATCTTTTACATCTTTGGTTAGATTTATCCCTAAGTATTTTATGCTTCTTGGTGCAATTGTGAATGGGATCCGTTTCTTTATTTGTCTTTCTCTTGCTTCATTATTAGTGTATAAGAATGCAACTGATTTCTGTACATTGATTTTGTATCCTGCGACTTTGCTGAACTCATGTATCAGTTCTAGCAGACTTTTGGTGGAGTCTATTGGATTTTCCATGTATAATATCGTGTCATCTGCAAAAAGTGAAAGCTTAACTTCATCTTTGCCAATTTTGATGCCTTTGATTTCCTTTTGTTGTCTGATTGCTGATGCTAGAACTTCCAACACTATGTTAAACAACAGCAGTGAGAGTGGACATCCCTGTTGTGTTCCTGATCTCAGGGGAAAAGCTCTCAGTTTTTCCCCATTGAGGATGATGTTAGCTGTGGGCTTTTCATAAATGGCTTTTATGATGTGTAAGTATGTTCCTTCTATCCCGACTTTCTCGAGGGTTTTTATTAAGAAAGGATGCTGAGGGGCGCCTGGGTGGCTCGGTCGAATGGACATCCAACTTCGGCTCAGGTCATAATCTCACGGTCCGTGAGTTCGAGCCCCGCGTCGGGCTCTGTGCTGACAGCTCAGAGCCTGGAGCCTGTTTCAGATTCTATGTCTCCCTCTCTCTCTGCTCCTTCCCAGTTCATGCTCTGTCTCTCCCTGTCTCAAAAATAAATAAAAGTTAAAAGAAAATTTTTTTTTAAAAAGAAAGGATGCTGAATTTTGTCAAATGCTTTTTCTGCATCGACTGACAGGATCATATGGTTCTTATCTTTTCTTTTATTAATGTGATGTATCACATTGATTGATTTGCGAATGTTGAACCAGCCCTGCATCCCAGGAATGAATCCCACTTGATCATGGTGAATAATTCTTTTTATATACTGTTGAATTCGATTTGCTAGTATCTTATTGAGAATTTTTGCATCCATATTCATCAGGGATTTTGGCCTGTAGTTCTCTTTTTTTACTGGGTCTCTGTCTGGTTTAGGAATCAAAGTAATACTGGCTTCATAGAATGAGTCTGGAAGTTTTCCTTCCCTTTCTATTTTTTGGAATAGCTTGAGAAGGATAGGTATTATCTCTGCTTTAAACGTCTGGTAGAACTCCTCTGGGAAGCCATCTGGTCCTGGACTCTTATTTATTGGGAGATTTTTGATAACCGATCCAATTTCTTCGCTGGTTATGGGTCTCTTCAAGCTTTCTATTTCCTCCTGATTGAGTTTTGGAAGTATGTGGGTGTTTAGGAATTTGTCCATTTCTTCCAGGATGTCCAGTTTGTTGGCATATAATTTTTCATAGTATTCCCTGATAATTGCTTGTATTTCTGAGGGATTGGTTATAATAATTCCATTTTCATTCGTGATGTTATCTATTTGGATCATCTCCCTTTTCTTTTTGAGAAGCCTGGCTAGAGGTTTATCAATCTTGTTTATTTTTTCAAAAAACCAACTCCTGGTTTCAATGATCTGCTCTACAGTTTTTTTTAGATTCTATATTGTTTATTTCTGCTCTGATCTTTATTATTTCTCTTCTTCTGCTGGGTTTAGGCTGTCTTTGCTGTTCTGCTTCTATTTCCTTTAGGTGTGCTGTTAGATTTTGTATTTGGGATTTTTCTTGTTTCTTGAGATAGGCCTGGATTACAATGTATTTTCCTCTCAGGACTGCCTTCGCTGCATCCCAAAGTGGATTGTTGTATTTTCATTTTTGTTTGTTTCCATATATTTTTTAATTTCTTCTCTAATTGCCTGGTTGACCCACTCATTCTTTAGTAGGGTGTTCTTTAACCTCCATGCTTTTGGAGGTTTTCCAGACTTTTCCCTGTGGTTGATTTCAAGCTTCATCGCATTGTGGTCTGAAAGTATGCATGGTATGATCTCAATTCCTGTATACTTATGAAGGGCTGTTTTGTGACCCAGAATGTGATCTATCTTGAAGAATGTTCCACATGCACTCGAGAAGAAAGTATATTCTGTTACTTTGGGATGCAGAGTTCTAAATATATCTGTCAAGTCCATCTGATCCAATGTATCATTCAGGGCCCTTGTTTCTTTATTGACCGTGTGTCTAGATGATCTATCCATTGTTGTAAGTGGGGTATTAAAGTCCCCTGCAATTACCACATTCTTATCAATAAGGTTGCTTATGTTTGTGAGTAATTGTTTTATATATTTGGGGGCTCCCGTATTCAGCGCATAGACATTTGTAGTTAAGTGAATCTTATATGTTCTGTCCTAATCTTTATTATATTCTTTTCTGTCGCTTTGATTCCTGATATTCTTCCTATATGGGCTCTTAGGATACCAGTACTCTCCACTTTCAATTGTTCAAGTTAAGTACAGAATCTTTATCAACTATATTTCTAAACTTGACTATTATATTAATCAAGTATATTATTATACTTGATTTTCTTCAATACTAAATTTCTAGATAAATTACCTGTTATACCCAAGAGAAATTTCCCTTTTAAGATTGAGGTCCGTACGTCTCTGTCCCTGTCATGGTTTATATAATGAATACTGTAATAAGATGTAAGTAGAGAAGAGAGAGGAGGAACATATCTGCTATATTTTCTATAAGTAAAAATAACTGTATCTACACTATAAAAGGCTCTCCAATCTTTATAAATATCCTTGATCTCACAAATCACTAGTGTGGTACTTTAAAGATGCCCTCAAATTCTTTGCTGCTCCTCTCATTGTAAGGTGGATCCAAATATCCCTTTCCTCAACTTCTGAGTTATAAGAAACTGTGTAGCTACTGTCAGGACTACTATGGCTCTGGGGGAAACCAGCCACCAGGTAAGAAGCCCATCTACTCTGACACTGCCATGGTATGAGGAAGCTCAAGCTTGTCATATTGAGAAGCTGCTTGAAAAAAGGATACCCAGCCAGCCCCAGCTATTCCAACTATGCCAGCCCAGGTTCAGACACATGAGAGAAGACATCTTGGGCATTCCAAGAAGATATAATGTGGAGAACAGAGAAACCCAGTCAACAGATTCAAGTTCCCAGACATTTGGCCTCAATAAGTCTGCCCAGTGACCACCAGTCATTCAAGTCACCCCAGCTGAGGGTCCACTCATCTTGCTGGGCCATCTCTGCTGGGCTTTACACAAATACCCAACCCAAAGGTTTATGAGCCCTAATGAAATAGTTGTTTTATACCACTAAATTTTGAGTTTATCTGTTTTGCAGCAAGAGATAAGCAGAACACCTAGTAAACACCCTCCTTAGGACTAATTATTTAGTCATTTCACTATGTTTATTGAGAAGTTTATGTTGGTACACATGGTATTTGCTAATGTTTCCTATAGAAAGAAAATCTTGATTAGGAGGAAATGTGTTATAATTTAGTAGTGATCTGTACTCCCAAGCATAGTGCCATTTTAATGTGCTAATAAAAGGAAAAATGGATATATTTTCTTTTCACAGGTACCTGAGATGCTATTACTGGGCCGTTCGAACTTTAATTACTATTGGGGGACTTCCAGAACCACAAACATCATTTGAAATTGTTTTTCAACTGGTGAATTTTTTTTCTGGAGTTTTTGTGTTCTCCAGCTTAATTGGTCAGGTAAATGGAGATATGAATCTCTAAATACATAATACTGCTATTTTTGAAAAGCTAATAAGTCTTTATAAATTTACAGAAGAAAAAAATCAATCTTTCATCTATTTTAATGAATTGGAGGAGGATGTGATTGAGCCAACATTGCCTTTGAATTTTTAAACCATTAAATCTATCAGAAGACCTGTCCACAATGTCAGGTTAGACTCCCAGAGAAAGTCAAGTTTCTAAATTGACTTATTAACTTGGAATTTCCTGAAAAACCTTTAAAATCTCCCTTCTTTAATTAAACTTCAAACATTTTCATAAAATCCCTGGATTAAAATCAACTTCAGAGGTCATTTAAACCATAGGCTCCCAAATGCCATTTAAATAAATTTAATTAATAAGTCATTGGTTCATAAATGTTTACTATGGCATCTCTTTGTCCTTATTCTCAAGGAATCACAGTCTAGTAAGAAAGTTAAACAAACACAAATAACTACCGCAAGGTAGTTGGCATTTGCAAGGCATAGAACCCAGTATCTTTGTGCATTCCCAGATTCATAAGAAAAAAAAGCTGGACAACGTAGCTTTTTAGAAGTTATACTTCCTTGGAAGGTACTTCATATGCCATATGTTTGAGAACAAAAAAGCCCCATGTTGAGATTTGTATGCTGGGTAGAGTTAGACAAATTCACAAAATGACTATTTGACTATTCCCACTAGATAAACTATTCTTTCTCATTCACCACACTCACAGTGGTATGAATAAATTGCATGCTTTAACAATATTTTGCAATAAAAGCTATTTTAATAACATTTGAAGCTGACCACAAGTAGTCAAAACTCAAATCCTACATCAGTGAATATCAGGACCTGCTATCCATGGTAAGTACCAGAGGAAAGTTTGAAAGCTGTATTATATTAGTTAAGAAAAGGGAAGTTTTCCAGGAGTTTTCCTGGAGAAGAATGTATTTGCAACATCTTAATAAAACAGATAGGATTCAGTCATTATAGACAGATAGTCCAGTCAATCAGAAATAGTGTGTGAAAGATAGCAACAATATAAAACAAGTATGTTGAGGAAATAGAAGGAGTGCCAGCATGACTGGAGTGAAGGATGCTTGTAAATAAGGTTAGAGATGTACATAAAGACAAAATATTTTAGGGCTCTGAGTGTTAAAGATGTTGAACTTTATCTTAAAAGGCAGTGGGAAGTCAGCCAAGGGGGAATTTTGAACAAAGGAGAAATTCAGGAAGATTATCAAAATATAATATGAATTGGAGGAGGTGATACTGTCTTTAAAAGTAGATTTTATTGGGGCACCTGGGTGGCTTAGTCAGTTAAGTGTTGGACTCTTAATTTCAGCTCAGGTCATGATCTCATGCGTTCTTGAGATCATGTCCCGTGTCAGACTCTGCACTGAAAGCACAAAGTCTACTTGGCATTCTGTCTCTCCCTTTCTCTCTGCCCTTCCCCTACTTGCATGCACTTGCTCGCTCTCTCAAAATAAATAAGTAAACACTTTAAAAAGTAATAAAAAATAAAAAGAAGGTTTTATTATTATTTAGGTATGGTGAAGCCAACAAATCAAGAGACAATTGGCATTGATAAGATAGTTTGTTAGACAAACAGACTCAAAAGGAAGGGTCACAGTATGCCAAGGGAGACACATGGGAAGCACCAGGGAAGGAGCAGGTGAAGCAGGGTAACAGATTTAGGATTGGCTAGTTTGGATAATTTTAGCAGGTTCTGGGATTTAGGAACTGTCTCTGTCTGGTACTTGGCTCTGGAGTGTCAGTGGATCAGGTGGATAGTAGCCTGGAATATGAGAGCCCAATAAAGAAGGCTGTTGGGAGTATGGCCTCTGCATTGATTACTTTGCCTATAAAAGCCCACTCACAGTGGAGTTGTTTGCGATCTCTCGGAATCAGCTAACTCTGGACAGGGTAGTACCAGATATCAAAGCGTCAAAATACAGAAAATAAAAAAACATGGTTAATACCATGATATATAGGGATATATAGGGATATGGCAACTCCAGCCTGAATATGGTAACATCATGGAGAGAGAGACTGTAAAGGAAACTCTAGAAAATATTCAGGTTTGGGAAGAATACACAAACAGTTAAAAAGTATAAGTATAGGGGCACCTGGGTGGCTCAGTCAGTTAAGCGTCCAAATCCTGATCTCAGCACAGGTCTTGATCTCAGAGTCATGAGTTCAAACCCTACACTGGGCTCCACACTTGGCATGAAGCCTGCTTAAAAAAAAAACTGTAAGTATAAAATATCATAATCTTAGTGGCTTAGTCACTGCATCAATGACTGAAAATGTAAAGCTGGTTAATGCAATTAATTTGAACTTAAATAGCAAAAATAAAATTATTTCATAATTTCTCACAAAATTCTGTGTGAGGTAGCCACATCCCCTTCATTGCTGTCTCACTTTTATAGATGAGGCAACTCCAGTGTAAAGAGATTAAGAGGCATACCTAATTCATACATGTAATTCACACAGTGAAATGATACAGCCATGAAATGTTGATAGTAATAGTAAAATCTAACACGTATTTAGCACTTACTGTGTCCAAGTCAATGTCTACAAGATTAAAAAATTATATCTAGTTTGATTTCAGTTCTTTTGCTATATAGTATGTGGTCTTTGGACTAGCAGCAGAAGCATCACTTGGGAAATTCAGATTTCAGACCTTACCCCAGAACTAAGGAATCAGAATCTACAGTTTAACAATATTTTCAGGTGATTTATATGCACATGAAAGTTTGAGAAGTGTTGCTTTACACACCACACCACACCACATCTGCCTTTACACTGAATTCGAGGTTCCAACAGGAACAGGAAGAAATATCAAGCCACTGAAAATGTAATACTAGAGCCTGCCACCCCCTCCTGTCACAAAAAAATAAGATTGAGACAGGAGGTACAGATTTGTGGTTAAACTTTCACAGTGACTAAAAAATGCTGAGGAAAACAGTTAAAAACAAAAGAGAGACTGGGACAAAATCCCCGTTTATTCAAAATTCCCATATATAACCACACCAAGAACTACACCCTGGATGTGATCATCACATTTTAACTACAATATTCTAGTCTCTGATACAATTAATAAAGACTGGCATTTTCTTCACCTAATGTGGAACACATCGTGAAATACATGTATTCTTCACCTCACTACCAAAACCATCATTGCTGAAGGATAGCACATAAACCATTCAGATTCCTGTCACTATAAATTCTGGGCCTTCAACATTGATCAATAATGCTTTTAATTATCCTCGGCTCCCAATTTAAACTTTATTAAATTTCCCAACCCAACCCCTAACGTCCCAATTCTCACGGCCTTAGGTGAGTTGGTAATGTTCTCCATCTGTCAAGAATGGCTTGTAAAAAGGAGATCTAGTAACTGAGGTTGCTGAAGAACATTTGGAATAGCCCCCAAGGAGGAAGTCAGAGACTGAAATAGATGTATCTAGTTTGACTATCTGCATAGCTCCTCAGCAGATACTTTTGATAAGAAGAACTTATTGACTCTAAAAATGGAAACTGAGGAAGGCACCACAATAAAAGAGCCATTTGAGGTAGACTTCAAAGAATGAGTAGTTTTTCCATAAGCAGAAAAGGCTCAGCTACTAGAATGAATGAGCAAAGTCTTGAGAATATAAAAGCAAGACTCTGATTTTCCTCCGTATTATAAACCTACAGTCAAAGCAAATTTACAACCACTTGCTTCCCTCTATGTGAGAGGAAGAGTCAAGCTATATATCTTTTTTGTGCTGAGACCTTAAAGATCAGCTTTTAACCTAGAGTGGGTTTTTATGGCTGAGTTATAAACATCCAAGAACTAAAACCTGACAGTTCCTTAAGTATTGTCACAGCAGTAGATGATGCTTCAGTAATTTCAGCACATTTCAACTTCTGCTGAATACTGTGCCTTAAGCATGATGAGATTTGATTTTATCTGTCTAAACAACACAAAGGGAAGTACAGAGGTTGCAATTTCATGATGAATTGAGTCTATATAGCCAGCCACACTGGATAGTCTTGAAAGATTCTTTCAAAGTGAGACTCACCAAAATGGACTAAACATTTTGCCAGGTAATTGCTCAACTTCCCTTGTATATCCCTTGAATAAGCATAAGCTGTATAATTTTTAAAATATCAACTGACATCTTTTCAGTAATATACAAGTTTGCAAAGAAGATTGTGTGCAGATGCATGCATTCTGTGACTGAATCCTCCCCAAAACTTCACATGGTAAGACGGGTCCTATTGTTGTATGTATGGGGTCAAAAGGAGGATATGATTTACCCATTGTTTTATGTGAATGATTGAAATTAAGACCCAATATCAGTGTGTTAAAAATCTAGTAGTTAGTGCATTAGAATGGAATGTACCTCATACAAACTCTTAATTCACCTGGGTTTGTAAAAAACTCTTTCAGTTCCTCTGCCAGGTGTGGAGTGACCATATTTGTGGTTTCAGATGCAAGATGTAATTGGAGCAGCTACAGCCAATCAGAGCAACTTCCGAAACAGCATGGATCATACCATTTCCTACATGAATACTTATTCCATTCCTAAGGGTGTGCAGAAGCGGGTTCGGACTTGGTATGAATATACATGGGATTCTCAAAGAATGCTAGGTAAGTAAGGCAGATTACTGATTAAATCCCTGTATAGCATGTCATATAATGGAAGTTCTGTAAGTTAGAAGCAGACACTAATTGGACTTGAACAAAAGACTGGAAAACAACTAAATGTTCTTCAAAGTATTAATTTAATACAATGAGATTTTTTTTCCTTAAATGCCCAGACATAACTTACTGGTTATGCAAATCCTGGAAGATCATCCACAGCTATTCCTGAGGACATGACAAGTGAGGAAGGGCAGCAAAAAGAGCAGTAACAGGTTCCTTCTTTCTCTCCAACTATAAATACTACTCCATCACCTTGGTTTAGGAGGGAACTAAGGACAAATAACCCTTGGAAACAAGGAGTTATGTTTTTATAGAAAGGATTTTCAGATTTAGAATGAATATTGGAATCAAAATAAGGATATAATGTATCAATTCTTTTTTTCTAAATAGATGTAAGAAAACATAAAAATAATAAACTCTCAGAAATTTGTCCTATACTAGAGACTAAGAATGGGCAGATTTATTTATGGAACATTTTATCAGCCTGAAGGCCTATCATTTCATTCACATACAGACAAATTTTTAATGTATTCACATTCTTCATTGAGTTAATAAGCAAGTAAATAACAATAATTTGAATTTACTCAGCAATTTCTCTTTTAGATTCCATTCCAAGCTGAGCCACCTACCAATTATTCACAATTGAACAAGTCACTTACAGCCTGTCTGAGCTTCAGTTTTTCTGTTTCTTCTTTCTGCAAAGCAGGAATGAGAACACTTACCTTAGGGTTGTCACAAAGGTCACCTAAGATAGTGACAGAGCTCAGTAAGCTTTCAAATGCCACATGGTGGTACTCATTATTACTTGTCATCCCCAGGATGTTAGGGCTGGAATGTGTAGATAAAAGACAAGAACTGGATCCTTTTTCCATCCAGGTAGTTCACTAGCCATTGTCCCATGATCACTAAACTTTATATCTAAAGTTTCAATAAACACAATGTTCTGAAACTATTCAGAACTATTATGTCATTTGTAGTTAAAATACTATACTTCTTTTCTCTCATTAAAGTGATAGTGCTATTGTGATATGTATGTATGTCCAATAGAAGTAATAAAAATATAGAATTTGATGCAGCTGTTTATAAAAAGAGTTGGCATTTTGTTTCCTTAATTTAAAAAATTTTTCTTATACTTTGGTGACTTTTTTTAATTATTCTGCTTGTGGGTTTATGTTTTTGTCTTTGCAAAGATGAGTCAGATCTGATCAGTACACTGCCTGTCACCATGCAGTTAGCCCTCACCGTGGATATGAACCTCAGCATCATCAGCAAAGTCGACTTGTTCAAGGCAAGTGCTTTTATAACTAAGAGAAAAACACCATATCAATTTCTCTGTAAAGTCTAAGCTCTTACTGTATACAGATTTGTTATTTTTATTGCCTTATGTTTTAACAAAATCAGCAATCTGGAGAATTTACATGAAGTTAGAGTCAAATAAACTGGGTCTGTCTTTGACAGATGACTTCTTTATTTTTTTATTTTATTTTTTATTTTTTATTTTTTAAAATCTATATCCAAATTAGCATACAGTGCAACAATGATTTCAGGAGTAGATTCCTTACTGCCCCTTACCCATTTAGCCCATCTCCTCTCCCACAACCCCTCCAGTAACCCTCAGTTTGTTCTCCATATTTATGAGTCTCTTATGTTTTGTCCCCCTCCCCGTTTTTATATTATTTTTGTTTCCCTTCCCTTATGTTCATCTGTTTTGTCTCTTAAAGTCCTCATATGAGTAAAGTCATATGATATTTGCTTTCTCTGACTAATTTCACTTAGCATAATACCCTCCAGTTCCATCCATGTAGTTGCAAATGGCAAGATTTCATTCTTTTTGATTGCTGAGTAAGACTCCATTGTCTATATATACCACATCTTCTTTATCCAGTCATCCATCGATGGACATTTGGGCTCTTTCCATACTTTGGCTATTGTTGATAGTGCTGCTATAAACATGGGGGTGCATGTGTCCCTTCGAAACAGCACACCTGTACCCCTTGGATAAATGCCTAGTAGTGCAATGCTGGGTCATAGGGTAGTTCTATTTTTAGTTTTTTTTTTGAGGAACCTCCATAGTGTTTTCCAGAGTGGCTGCACCAGCTTGCATTCCCACCAACAATGCAAAAGAGATTCTCTTTCTCCACATCCTCACCGATATCTGTTGTTGCCTGAGTTGGTAATGTTAGCCATTCTGACAGGTGTAAGGTGGTATCTCATTGTAGTTTTGATTTGTATTTCCCTGATGATGAGTGATGTTGAGCATGTGTTGGCCATCTGGATGTCTTCTTTGGAGAAGTGTCTATTAATGTCTTTTGCCCACTTCTTCACTGGATTATTTGTTTTTTGGGTGTTGAGTTTGATAAGTTCTTTATAGATTTTGGATACTAACCCTTTATGTGATATGTCATTTGCAAATATCTTCTCCCATTCTGTCGGTTGCCTTTTAGTTTTGCTGCTTGTTTCCTTCACTGTGCAGAAGATTTTTATTTTGATGAGGTCCCAGTAGTTCATTCTTGCTTTTGTTTCCCTTGCCTCCAGAGATGTGTTGAGTAAGAAGTTGCTGCGGGCAAGATCAGAGAGGTTTTTGCCTGCTTGCTCCTCGAGGATTTTTATGGCTTCCTGTCTTACATTGAGGTCTTTCACCCATTTTGAGTTTATTTTTGTGTATGGTGTAAGAAAGTGGTCCAGGTTCATTCTTCTTCATGTTGCTGTCCAGTTTTCCCAGCACCACTTGCTGAAGAGACTGTCTTTATTCCATTGGATATTCTTTCCTGCTTTGTCAAAGATTAGTTGGCCATATGTTTGTGGGTCCATTTCTGGGTTCTCTATTCTGTTCCATTGATCTGAGTGTCTGTTCTTGTGCCAGTACCATACTGTCTTGATGATTACAGCTTTGTAGTATAGCTTGAAATCTGGGATTGTGATGCCTCCTGCTTTGGTTTTCTTTTTCAAGATTGCTTTGACTATTCGGGGTCTTTTGTGGTTCCATACAAATATTAGGATTATTTGTTCTAGCTCTGTGAAGAATGCTGGCATTATTTTGATAGGGATTGCATTGAATATGTAGATTGCTTTGGGTAGTATTGACATTTTAACAATATTTGTTCTTCCTATACAGGAGCATGGAATCTTTTCCCATTTTTTTGTGTCTTCTTCAATTTCTTTCATAAGTTTTCTATAATTTTCAGGGTATAGATTTTCACCTCTTTGGTTAGATTTATTCCTAGGTATTTTATGGTTTTTGGTGCAACTGTAAATGGGATCGATTCCTTGATTTCTCTTTCTGTCACTTCATTGTTGGTGTATAGGAATGCAACCGATTTCTGTGCATTGATTTTATATCCTGCCACTTTGCTGAGTTCATGAATCAATTCTAGCAGTTTTTTGGTGGAATCTTTTGGGTTTTCCATATAGAGTATCATGAGATGACTTCTTCTTTAGAAGCCACTCTCTCCTAATTGCGGTCAGAAAAGAGTTTTTCAGGCTCTTCTTGAATTAATTTAAATGTAATTAAGCTCTATAGCTTTATGTCTTTGCTACTATGCACACAATTTCCCATTTATGAATGTACCTTGGCAATGAGTGACAGACAAGACCCAAATTAGCTCTGGATTGATCTGACAATCAGAGAATTGTGCCTAACCATGTCTTCTGTCACAAATGCTTTGGATTTAGAGTTTTTAGATGGCCAAATTCAAATTTAGAAGCTTTTGCGAGTGGGGGGGGGGGATGAATAACAAAGAAATTTTTAACTTTTTGAGCGTCTTTAATTTTACTACTTTCTCCTCTTCTTAATGCAATGTACTGCATGTAAACTTTTCTCATTAACATTTAATTCTGTGTGTGGCATGGCACCGATTTATCTATTTGATTATCTGTTCATTCAGCAGATATTTGTTAAGTTCCTACCATGTTCCAGGCATCATTTTAGCCACTTTGTTGAAAATAAATACTTGCTACATGGAGCCTAAATCCCAAAGAGCAAAATAAAAAATAAATATGAAATATGTTTTGAGGTGATAATTCTATGAACAAAATTAAGCAGACTAAGGCGGATGAGGAGGGTACTGGTCAATAAAGGCTGCTCTGATAAAGTACAATGGAGTATTTAAGCAAAGGACTACAGGAGGCAAGGAAATGAGCCATGCAGATATTGGAGGAGGGAAAGGAGGGATGGGCAGAAAGGCAATATTACAGGAGAATAGACAAGATGAAGCCCTGAGCCAGCAACATCCTGAAAGGGGGCCAGGGTAGCTGAAGCAAGGGCACAGTGATAGAAAGCAAGAATAGTCCGAGGAGAATAAAAGAAAGGGAGGTCAAGGGGGACGGTAAGTTAATAGAGGATCTTGGAAGCTGTAGAATAGACCTTGGATTGTACTGTGAGATGCAAAAACCACTGAAGACCTTAGGCAGAAAGTGACCTATTTAAGATCAGTTTGAAGGGATCGTCTCTCCTATAATGTGGATAATAGACCATGGAAGCAAATGTGGAAGCAGGGAGGCCACATAGGGTTTACTGCAACCATCCATAGAAGACAGGATAGAGACCAGATCCAGAGTAGTAGGAGTAGAATTGTTAGGAAGTGGCCAAATATTGGATATATTCAAAGGAAGAGGCCCAAGTTTTTGCTGTTGATTGTGTGAAGGGAGAGAGAGATAGAGACAGGGAGAGAAAGGAAGCAAAGCTGACTCCATGGATTTAAGCCTGAGGAACAATGAAGAACAAATATATCATTTGCAAAATAAGAAATTTTGGAGTAATTGAAGGGTGAGGGGGTTAGAAATGGCCTCTGTTTTGGGATGTGTTTGTTTGAGGTGGGAGTTAGACCTCCAGATGAAATGTCATGTAGGCAGTTTGATAAATAAATCCGAGTTCAGGGGAGATATCCAAGCTGAAGTAATAAATTTGTGCATATTAACATATTGATGTATTTCAAGCCATGGGACTGGATGTGATCCCCTAGGTTGAAAAGTGTAGACAGAAAAGAAGATGTAATCCAGACAGAAACATATGCCTTGAAAATACATAATCAACACCATTGGGGACAAAATGAAGAAGCAGAAGCTGTATGGTAAAATGGTTGGGCAGAGTCACTCCCAGTGTTAGGCTCACCTCGGCTCCATAGGATACTAGAGTTAAATCTGTATCCTAGGACTCTTTTCTTGGTATATCCTTCTAGATCTCCATCCAGATTTTGGTGAAGATATAAACCATGTGATTTTAAAATTGGCAGATGACACAAAGTAAGAAGGAACAGTTTAAAATGTGTTAGATTATAGGGGCATCTGGGTGGCTCCATCAGTTAAGCATCCTGCTTCAGCACAGGTCATGATCTTGCAGTTCGTGGGTTTGAGCCCCACATCAGGCTTTACACTGATAATGCAGAGCCTGCTTCAGATTCTTTTTCTCTCCCTCTCTCTGCCCCTTCAGCTCGCTCTCTCTCTCTCTCTCTCTCTCTCTCAAAATAAATAAATAAACTTTAATAAAATAAAATAAAATGTGTTATATTAAAAAACTAAAAATTAACTGAATACTTTGAAACAATGAGCAAAACCAAGATTAACTTCAACAGCATAAAAGTAAAGTTCCAAATTTAGACTGAAAATTGAAATATTACACATATAAAAGAGTCATAGCTAGTTTCACAACATCTTTTTTTACACCTGGGCATTTTTGCTGACCTCAAACTCTGTATAAATCAACAGAGTTATGTATTATAATGTTATAATACATGTTTGTATTTGGTATAATGCTACCAAACAGAATTTGGTTTTCTTGATGATTTTAACTACATCTGGATTAACCTATCACATTGCAAATAACCCGTTTTAAGAACTTTTACAAGGTAGATAAGCTAAGAGTTACTGGTAAGAGGTAGGAGTTGAATAGTGAACCAAGGAAATAGTGAGAAGATGATCTTAAAAATAATATTATTTTATGATAATACAAATCAAATCAACAGTTGCTTCTAGTGGGGAGCAGGGATGAAGATACTGACTAGGAAGAGGCATAAGGGGACCTTGTGGGGTGAAATTTTTTGTCTTGCTATGGAAGCTACAGTGTGTTCATTTGTCAAAACTGATTCAACTGTCTTTTAAAATTTGTATATTTTACTTCTTATACATATGCTTCCATTAAAAAAAGAAGAATGGCCTCAAACAAAAATGTTTAGTTATGGGATGTTTAGTTATGGGAAAAAAATAAATTCAAGAGGAGCAGAGGTTACATATATTAAAGTCACTTATATGGATAAGGAATGAGACTTACTCTATATTGTTTAGCAAAATAACACTCAACTGTAAACTCCGTTTCTGAGCAACAGGCCCTGTACAGAGAAGTAAAACCTCTTGGAGAGCAAGCTTGGTCCTAATAGTCTTGATACTCACTGGACACAGCACAGTTTTAGACAGAGAATAGCTACTTAGCAAGGAAGGGAGGGAGGGGCAGTGAGGAGAGAGAAGGGGTGTGGGAAGGAGAAGAAGCACTGGGGCCAACTACTGAGATTATATGAAAGTAGTTTTCTGGTTGGAAAGTAATTTCTAATTTCTAGTGAGACTCCCACAGTGGAAGCTCCAGTGAAGTAGAAGCATCATGGAATGTGTACAAACAGAGTTTTCTGATCTTCTATCAGGGAAACTGGGAGAGAGATCCCTCCATTGGTTAGCAGGTTCAACTAAATAAATGGTTTTCAAGCTGCAGATTACAATCCACTGGGGGGATCATGAATTCAGTTAAGGGGGTCACAACAAGCATGTAAAATAGAAGAGAAAATATCAGAGTACTTCACACATAAGTAAGGGTAGGTATTATATTATGAAATGTTTGTTTCTTTTATTTAGCTTTAAATGCACATATATATGGGGTCCTGGGTGGTTCAGTCAGTTAAGCATCCAACTCTTAATATCAGCTCAGGTCTTGATCTCAGGGTTGTGAGTTCAAACCCCACATCTGTGCTGGACATGATGCCTACTTTAAAAATAAAAGAAAATAGGGATACCTGGATGGCTCAGTCAGTTAAGTGTCTTAGTTTCAGCTCAAGTCATGATCTCATGGTTCATGGAATCAAGACCTGCATCGGGCCCCTCACTGGCAGCATGCAGCCTGCTTAAGATTCTCTCTCTCCCTCTCTCTGCGCCTCCCCTGCTCATGCTCTCTCTCTCTTAAAACAAATAAACTTTTTTTAATAAAATAAAGTAAATTAAATTAAAGCACATATAAATATGTGTATACTGAGCTCAACATAAATATCTGTGTTACTGTAGGGTATGGTCAAAAAAGATATGAAAGCCATGAAGCTAAATTATTTTAATAGCATTTTAAAATGTTATAAAACTCTCAGGGCACCTGGGTGGCTCAGTTGGATAAACCTCTCACTTCAGCTCAGGTCATAATCTCACAGTTCATGAGTTCAAGCCCCACATTGGGCTTTCTACTGTCAGCGCAAAGCTCACTTTAGATCTTCTGTCTCCCTCTCTCTCTTCCCCTCCTCTCCAAAAAATAAATAAACATCTCTTAAATGTTATAAAATTCTCTATACCTTAATGACTAGCTTAATTGAGAATAAGTAACATAATTGTCTCTCTTTTAAAAACAAAACAAAACCTTTAAATTATGTACCAATGACTTTTATGGGATTATCTCTAATTTGGAAAATTATCAGTTTTTAGCCTCAGAGTTTTTTCTGAGGCTAACATATATTTTTTTTAATCCATAAAATCAGCAAAATCTGATCGAGAAAAAAGTGTTAAATCTTCACATCTTACTAATGTTGTATATAAACTTAGATTCATTCTTTCCTGACATTTCCATTAAAAATTCATTTTCTTCCAGAAAGAACCCATTTCCACTTATATTTGTGTTAAGTAAAAAAGGTTATTTTTTTCTAAAGCTAAATGAAGTAGAAAATGAATAGGTATGGGATTTTTCTAAATTTATTTTCGTGAAGGCAGTCTTAGTAGTTTATACAAATTTGTTATTTTTCTTAAGGCAAAAATAGGCTGAATGGTAATCCTACACCCTTACCTCATAAGTTATACCCAACTGACTCTGGTGTTGCTTCTATCAGTTACATACATTCGCAGAGTATCACCTATGCTCTCTGGCTGAGTGCACAATGGAGAGAACATTTGAAGTATGTGTATGCAAAAGATGCTTAGGAGTCTACAGGGTGAGGAAGTGGAAGCTCCTGGGCAGGAGCCTTCTTATTATCACAAGCATGGGAAATTATAACCTGTTTACAGAATAAGAAGTTACGGCCAGTGCATAGGATGATAACGAAAGATGAATCTGGAACGGTCAGTGAAGCCTGTAGATAGTGTGGGCCCAATCCTATAAGGAAAGAAAGCTAGAAAGCAGGAAACTGACAGTGTAGATTTCAGTTTTACAAAGACAAGAAATGGAACTACACTGAATAGACCAGAATATCCAAGAGTAACAAAGAAAGATGACTGTCAACTGTTGAAAACCTCCATACCTTGAATTCTTCCTGAAAGTGAATTTTCCATATCTTTAAAAGGCAGGCCAACAGAAAGAGAGAGAAAAAGAGACAGAAAAAAGAGAGAGAGATCTGGCACCAAGATTGGAGGCTAGCAGGCATGTTTTGTGTCTTTTCAGTCTTCCAGATTAGGGGAAATAAAAAGTATTTGAAAATCATTTAACTTACGAAGATTTATTTTAAGATGCCTTCAGGGATATTTTAAGTTTGTTTCTTGGGCCTTCAGTCAAAATTTTCATATGAACTTTTCTCCATTTTGTACATTTGACAATGGATACAGATCTAGTAGAATTTGTTTGCAGGGAATGATTCTATACTAAATAACCTTGCTTTGAGTTTTTTCAAAAGACATATATTTGTTGCTTTAATTTTATGTTATATTCAAATTTCTTTAAAACTGCAAAAAGCACAAATGTGCTTATATTCCTTTCCTTTTAGCCTTGTGAAATTTGTTTACATATTAGTGGAACAGTGAGTGTTGTAATGCTTTAGCAAAAGTAATATAATAATGGAGTATTATAAATCATAATATGAACAACATTACATGAAAATTGTCCATACTGTTTTTGATCCTTCAATCTCATTACTGTTACCATAAACCTTGCTATACCCAATTCTTTCATGGCCTCTACATTAGTCAGGATATTCCAGAGAAATAGAACCAATAAGATATGCAGAGAGAGAGAGAGAGAGAGATTTATTGTAAGAAACTGGCTAATAGAATCATCAGGGTTGGTAACTTCGAAACTTGCAGGGCAAGCTAGCAGGCTGGAGACCATGAGAAGAGTTAATGTTGCAGCTCAAGTCCAAAAATAGTCTGGAAACACAATTCTGTCTTCCTCAGAAGACTTCAGTCTTTTTTTTCTCTTAACGCCTTCAACTGATTGGATAAGTCACACCCATATAATGGAGTATACCACACTTTACTCAAAACCTAATGATTTAAATATTAATCTCATCCAAAAAATATCTTCACAGTAATATTTGGTGTTTGACTATATACCTGAGAAGTCCATGGCCTAGCCAAATTGACACATAAAATTAACCATCAGGGTCCCCAAGCACTGTCAGAACTATATGTAATATAATCAAGTCAAAGATAAGAAACCAAGCTATTGCTAATGCCAAATTTGAAAATTGATACATGTGTCTTCTCAAAAATAATAGCTGCTGTTTATTGAGTTCTGACTGTGTACTACACTGTATTATCTGCTTCTGTCAATTAATTCTCACAACACACCTCTAACAAATGTTTTATTAGTATCTCCATTTTACAGAAAGTGCAAATTACTTACCTGACTGAGGCCATAGATCTCAAAGCAATGAGAGAGGGTTTGAACACAGATTTTTCTTGCCCCACAGTCTATGAACTTGACCCATTTATGATGCTGGTTTTCAATTCCCCAGCAACCTTAGTTGGATAAGTGATAAGATGCTGAGGAACCAGAGAAATTTTTCCTAGGGGCATAAAACAATGCTAGCTCATGGCAATTCTTCAGCAATTTCACAGAATTAGTATTAGCACATCAATTTCACACCCAGATACCTAAATTCACACACACTTTCCTAGCCTCCTACTAAGAAAAAACCCTGAATCTCATGTGGTTCTTTTTTCTCTCAGTCAAGGCAAATAGAATGAGAGTAACAGGATTTTACTAAAAACTTTGCTTCAATCAGTTGTGGCTAATTAGTAAGATTTGCTTCTTCTACATGGTGTTTTCAGAGTTTCTAAAGAGCTTAGAGGTGAATAGTCATAATATTTTTTTAAATTTTTTCACAAAAATGGCTCTCTTCCCTGCAGATTGCATGTTATTACAGCCCAAGCTCAGGTATTAAGCTAATAAGGAACACATCATTTCTATAAGGTTGGGCAGTTTTCTCTACTTTCTTATGATCTATTATTTTGATTACGATTTTTAAATATCTTTTATCAAATAAAATGCTAGGGAAATCACATTTTGCCTCTACCACTAAATTACTATCAATCAGAGAGAATTTAATAAAAGTTCTATTGCTCCACCTATTGGTCAGAATTTAAATCTTATCTCTTCGAAACAGAGCTTAACAGTAAGAAATCAGGGATCCAGAGATACCAAAATGAGAATGTAGGCACCACCAGTCTGTCAAGGAAAGCACACTGTTTCTCACTATTTGCTGCTAAAGTAAAACTGCAGAACTGATCCCAAACAGGACACCTCACTGGGACCCATGACTCATTGTGATTATGAGGCAAGCGAGGCCTGGAAAGGCTTTGGCTTCAGGGGTAGGAAAGATGCAGGGGAAGAGTTTTCTATGAGAGTGACAGACTGAGTCAGGAACAGAATGGAAATGACACCATTATTTCTACCAATCACACGGACCCCACAGTAGTAACATCCTAAGCAGTTACGCCACCACATATTTTTTCTGAAGGGTTTCAAATCAGAGCATTACAATTAGACTTACTACATTTCATTTTTTTTAGCTATATTTTTACCCTGGTGGTATCAGTAATAAGGTATTGTTGCTAGACTTTTTAAAGTATTTTCAACAATGAGATTATGACCCAGATGAATTCCATTCAACTATACACCCTGAACAGTTACTCTGTCTAAAGCATTAGTGGAGCACTTCAGATACTATACCCCTATATTCCTTAGTCTCCAGTGACTCTCAATAAGGTGGGGAAATTCTAAATAATAACGCCCTTGGTTGTGCAATGATGAAGTGACTCAAAACATGAAATGCTTATATCAATTCCTGCCACATAGTAAATTCTGTTATTATTATTACCACATTACTAACTGAAAAATAAAACTGATTCAATCACACATGAGTTTCTACACTGGTAAAATCATCTTCTTCATGTGGCCCTGCTTGAACATAGGAAGATGGATTGGATTTATCCACAGGGTTTCACTCAACTTGTGACTTTCCCACTTTGACTATGTGATACTGAAGCTCAGAAAAAATATAATTTTTGTCAGTTCTCAAGGAACACTTGATGGATGTGACCTTTACAAGTGTTTGCAAATATTGAACATAGGGTTGGGTCCAACATGACTTAGAACTCAAAAAGTTATGACATAGTAACTTGCAAATTATTATCACATTTGACTTCATTGCTTCCAACAGCTGCCAATAAGTACATGACTGGCATAGTCAATAGCATGGGCAACTGGATTTAGAACTCCCTGCTCTACACATATCACCCATCACTTGCTTAATAGGAATGGAGTTTAAGATGGGACAAAGCATTTCCTTTTATAATAAATAAGTCTGAGCCGAGAAAAGCCCAAGGAAGACTATTGTTTATACTTAAGGATGACTTAAAGTCACAGAGAGTTATAAATTACTGATAACATCTTAAGTTCTGTTACAAAGAACTTAAGCAGGAATAAGCCCAGAACTGGAGGCATCCTACAGGACTGAGAAAGTAGTAATTCCAAAAATAAATGTTACCAGCTTTTCAGTTGTGTTCAGAGCTTACCATTATTAAAAGAACTTTCTGGGTACAGGAACCACCATCTAATCTATATGTTATATTTTGAATAAAATAAAAATAGAATTTCTCCTAACTCTGTCCAGATCTCCAGAATCTTTATTCAAATCTGTGGCACATATTCATATAGCACTGAATTTCCCATTGTTGCAAATGGAATAATCTCTAACAACTTCATTTTATACATCAGCCCATGTTTATTTAGTGCTTAGCATGCCCCAAATACTGGTGAGACATTGGGGGTACAAAAGTGAATAATACACATATCCAGTCCTCAGTTGCTCAGAAGATAGATTTAAAAGACAACAACAACAACACACACACACACACTGGTGATTCTCTTTCTCTGACATCTATTGCATGTGTGACCTTAGGGAAATAGTCAATAGACTTCCTGAGCCTCCGTCCCTTCATCAATAACCAGGAGTAATAACAAATTAATTAATGCCAGGCGTCACAGGAAAGTTGAAAGAATAAAACCAGTAAAGATAAGAAAATAGTAAAATTTAATACAAACGTTATTAATATAATGTTAATGTTGATACTTATACAGGTACTCTTACTTTATAGAAAAAAGTACATTTATGAAACAATGACTGTGCTCTCACTTCCAGTAAATCAGAAAATTTCCTAATGGCTTCTATAAAAGAAATGGAGCTGCCATTACAAAGAAAAAAAACAGTAGCCCTGGGATGTAACTCTTTTTATACACAATAGTGGAGCAAAGTGTATCCCAAGAAAATAATCATTTTCAAAGGGTGGGGATAATTGTTCTCATATACATAAACTATAACAACTTCATAATGCAAATTTCATTAGCTACGTCTAAGTACAGATGAGAAGGACCTAGTTCTAGATCACAGCGGCCCCAAGGCCAGTGGCACCTGTCCATGAAGCAATTAGGAAACAGAATCACTTCATTGATAAAACGTACACTGTAAGTTTTTATTACATACAGCTGCTATGTTCCGTTTACATAAATTGATACATATTCTATGCAAATGTGTTAATAAAAATTCATATTTATAACAGTTCAGATGTTTTTCTTTGAGGAAATCGAAACTATAAGCTAAAAGTTATTCTTGTAAGCACTTGCACATTTCGACTAAGGAAAGCAATAATTGTTTGCTTATCTATTTTAGAGCTTATCTCCTAGTTTGGTCTAACACTTTCATGGATTGGGTTTCCTTTATTAGTGCTTTCTGCCTGTGAGCTAACCTGAAGGATAGAAAGAAAAGATGAAACGTATTCCTCCTCAAAGGACATTCTGTTCCTACAAACGATCTCAGGATGTGTGTTTTACTTTATTTTCATTAAAATTAATAAAAGTCAAGCTGACATCTCCTCCATTCTTCTCCCCAATTCCATTCTCCTCCCCTTCCCAGAGGTGGCCATTAGGATGATTTCAAGGGTATCCATCTAATCCTCATTTTTATAATTTTACTTTATATAAACATCAAGGTCTATTTTGTGTAACTTTCTCGTAGCTGGAATCATATTGAATATATTCTACACCTTACTTTTGTGTGCAGCTCACATTTTTTGTCGAGTTCAATCATATCTGTATATACAGAGGTCTGAATTATTTATTTTAACCACTGTATGGTAATCCAGCTTACAAATCTTCAACATTTTTATCTGTCCACAGATTGGCATTATATTGTTTCCAATTTTTCCAGTACTGAAAAAAATACTGCACACACATCTCTGTGCATTTATAGAACAAGAATTATGGTTATAGGAAAACATTTAAAATCATTAATAACTCCTATGAATATTATTTAGTACAGCTGGGAATTTTCATCAAAGTTCATTCCAGTAGGAATTTCTCAAGGAATGAAAACTTAATTTTGGCCTAAAATTATAACTAAGATTGTAAAACTTAATTCCAAAATATTCAAATTGCACATATGAAAATAAATGTAAGTGGATTTGTTTAGATCTTCTATTTCTGATTATTTACAGTGTTATTCTTATCCATGAATATGAATAATTGAGAGTTAGCTCCATTGCAATGATACTCCAAACATGTTTAAGCTTAAGAACTTTGAAATATATTTCTAATGAATTTTCTCTAAAACATCAAGAACATGAACTTTCTTTAGTGGGAGAGATCCTAAGATGAATCCAAAGTTTGTATGTGTTTTTAAGAGTTCTGAGTGATCAGAACACCAGTTTACAAAATGAAATTACTCTGAACCAATGACAGCTTTAAAAGAAATCAGGTATATGAGCCATATATTTAGATAATTTTTACTAAAAACAAAATAAGCACAATATTTAAAAAGAAATTAATGTTTGTCATTTGCTTTAGCAAATATGATAACCTATGAGACATGGTAAGAATAAAACAAATATAAATAAAAATCATATACCTTGCACAAAAAAATACATAACATGGTAAGAAAAGGCAAATTTTCCTTTACATATAAAAACTTTTCTGTGTTTTTGCAAATACAAATTATACTCCTCTTCAACTGACTCAAATTGTGCTATCCATATGAGCAACTTCTTGATGCTTCCCTACCCTCTTATCCCCACTCCCGGGAAGTTGTAATTGCCCCTCCTTTTAAAAGTTTTATAGATATTTAACTGGAATGTCTTATAACATGATTCACTTCGATCATCAATAACAGCTTTTCTGTTTACTTAAAACATCATCCCAACTAGCTTACTCTCTTTCATCTTTCATAGCTCCAAGGGCATGTAAAAAAGCTTGCTCATAGCAGCTTTTCATCAATTTTTGTTGGGCTGTATTAAGGTATTCTTGTCGGCCTTGGCCTTTTTTTCTATCCTGGGTAACCAAAAGCTATACTTTCTCACATAAGTTTTTAAAATTCTAACTTCACATTCATTTGAATGCTCCTCACCAATGGCTACGTGAAGATACTTCAATCATAAATTATTAACTTTCCTTATCATTCAGCAAACCCGATGTCTAAATTTCAGATGGATCTAGGTCAAGTGTTTGCTAAAAAACTCGCGTCATTATGGAAAACTCGTGATTGCTAAAAGAATGATCATCCAATCCACAAATTGGGAGTACGCCCTTTGTGTCTCCTCCTCATTCCTCTGCTACTGACTATGACTAGTTTTCCGCAAAATGATAGTTTCCCTAAGGGATGGGCAGTACCAATCACAAAAGGAAAGCAGCTATGAGAGAAAAATAAGTAACAATATTTGGCGAAAGCAAAAGATTCAAAATCACTATGTAAAAACATTTTTGAAGCATCTGTCAATTCTTCTTTGCCGTATCATAATAGATAAATTATAATTCTTTTTTTAATGTTTATTTATTTTGAGAAAAAGCACAAGTGGCAGAGAGGGAGAGAGAATCCTAAGCAGGCTCCACATTGTTAATGCACAGCCTGGTTGTGGGGCTCAGTCTCACAAACTGTGCAATCATGACCTGAGCTGATATCAAGAGTCAGATGCTTAAACCGATTGAGCCACCCAAGTGTCCCAATAAATTATAATTCTTTGGGCACACCACAAATCTAGACACATATCCTAACAAATCAAATTCGTCTCTTACACTATTAAAGTGGATATGAACATCATTCACTCAACAGGTACTGCTTTTGTATCTATTATGTACAGATACTCTGCCTTTAAGAAGATAAAGAAGTTGGTAAAGACAGACATAGAAGCCTTGACAGTTAAATAATAATACTTAACAAAAGTATTAAAGATGTTATAAAAAATAAAAATATTCAGATTTTGATTTTTATCTGTCAATCTTAATATTAACCAATTATTATCGCTTATATTATCTTAATCATTAATATCCATCATTAGTTAATCATTATGTTAAGTTTTACATGACTAAAATTTTATCATTGTGAATTAGTACCCATTTAACAGGTTACGAAACTGAGGACATTAGAGATTCCATAGCAATAGGTAGTGGAGACAGGATTAGAACCCAAATCTATCTGACCAGGGATCCAAAGTCTTGCATTCAAACTATTGGGTTGGTTTTTTTTCTAAATTTTAGGTCAAAACAAATCCATATTCATTGGCAATTAATGTTTTAGTGTTAACACAGACAATCTTTATTACTATTTATTTTCATATCCTTTTAAAGTTATTTGGAATGTTGTCTTTGTAGCTGTGTCTGCAAAAATTATTTTTCTTTTTGTTATTTTTTTCTTTAGGGTTGTGATACACAAATGATATATGACATGTTGCTAAGATTGAAATCCACTGTTTATTTACCTGGTGACTTTGTCTGCAAAAAGGTGAGTGCATGCTATCTTTCAAATGCACAAATAGTAAATAAGTGCATTTAAGGGGTTCAGACATAGGTCAAGAACTTAGTTTAAACAGAATTTCCAGGCTGAATTCCATAGTATAGGAATAATTATGATACACAGTTTTATAAAAGAAGAATGTTCTCTCAGAGTTCAAAATGGAACAAGACAATATGGATTTCATTACTTATAGGGTATAAGTGTGGGTAGTGTGAAAAGTTGCTTTGTATAAATGTAAATCAATAGCCACACCCCGTTAATGCCAAATATTTAAAGTGGAGAAAAAAGCTATAGAAGTGAAAGGTGATTCTGCCTTTTTTATGTCTTCAGCAAGATATCAGTTACCTCCATTTCGCTCACCCAATTAATGGATAATTAATGCCACATTCTTTTCAATTTTACTATGATTTTTATGATTGCAAAAGTAATACATGCTCGTTATTTTTAAAATGGAAAACACATAAAAACATAAAGACAAAAATTCCACCACCCAGAAATAACCACTATTCATATATTCCAACCTATCTTTTTATACTGATTGATGTAGATAAATATTCTGTTATAAAATTGACATCATACAGGGGCACCTGGGTGGCTCAGTTGGTTAAGCGTCTGACTTCAGCTCAGGTCATGATCTCACGGTCAGGTCCATGGGTTCGAGCCCCACATCGGGCTCTGTGTTGTCAGTTCAGAGCCTGGAGCTTGCTTCAGATTTTGTGTCTCCCTCTCTCTCTGCCCCTCCCCCACTCATGCTGTCTCTATCAAAAAATGAATAATTGTTAAAAAAAATTTTTTTAAAGATCTTCTTTAATTGACATCATGCTGCATTTATGTTTTGTCATGTAATTGTATATCATATGAACATTTTATTTACTATTCAGTAATCTTCTACAACCTCATTTTTAAAGCTACATAATATTATACTCTATGAATATATTCTAATCAACTTTCAAATGTTTGCTATTATAAATAACTCTACAGTGAACATTTTTGCACGTCCCTGATTTCTAACTTAAGGGAGAAGAGAAGGAATGCTGGCTTTGGATTTTATATCTTGAGAGACTAAATCAGTGGTGAAATCAATAATAAATATAAAAAGTAGAGAAGGATGAGCAGTTTAAAGAAATGAGAAATGATCCAAAACCCTGGACAGTTCACAAGCAAGTGAGAGTGAGAAGCATTTATGTCATTCTAAAATAATTTATTAAGTGCTATAGTAGACATAAGCACAAAGTGTTGTAGGACACAGAGTAGGGACACTGGTCCCACTAAGATACTGACAACATTTCCTGGAGAAGATGGTATTTAAGCCAATTCCTAAAAAAATGAATTTACATAAACCAAGAGAAAGAAGAAATAAGCATTCCAGATAAAGGAAAGAATTATCATGAGCTAAGGCAGAAAGAAAAAATCTCTCTACCGAGGAAGTGCAGAGAACTACAATAAGTCAAAAGTTAGAACACATTAGTATCATTTATTCAAAAAACTCAAAAACTGTTTTTTAGCACTATGAGCCAGGCACCATGCTGAGTACTGGGTATAATCAACAGCAAGAAAGATGGTTCTTGTTCTCCAGGGGCTTAGAGTCTAGTGCAGGGCTTTTCAATTCAGTATACATCAGAATTTACTGAAATTAGAAGTCTGGGCTCTATACCAAACAATTCAGTGTATCAGAATGGAACCCACATATCAGTATTTTTTAAAAGCTCCCAGATGATTCTAAAATGCAGCCAAAGTTGAGAATCACTGGCCTGATAGAAGATATAAACAATGAACAAGTGAAATAAAATTAAATGTATAACGGTGAAATGTGCTCACTTCAGTGGAGAAGTTAAGATGGCAGAGCAGTAGGAGGACCTTATGCCTGCCTCATCCCTCAAACACAGCTACTTAATTATCAAATCATTCTGAACACCAAGGAAATTGATCTGAGGACTGAGAACAAACTGCACAACTAGAGAGAGAAAAGAGGCCACATCGTGGAAGGTAGGAGGTGCAGTGATGTGATTTGGAAGAGAAAACAATTGCAGATGTGCAGAGGGAAAACAGCCCTGATCACAGAGAGAGGAGAGAGAGAGAGAGAGAGAGAGAGAGAGAGAGAGAGGAAGAGAAAGCAGCACACAGGGGATTGCACAGAAAAAAAAACTTCCCCAAAACCACTGACTAGGCTGATTATCACAAGTTTTTATAAGCAGTAGACCTGAAAGTCTAAAGTTTTAGAAATCTGCACCATTGTTAGGGTCAAGCCTGGCAGGTGTAGTGGTGCTCCTGTGGACAAGGAGAGAAGAGTCCTGGGAGTGGACAGCGTGCTCTGAGGATCCCCTGGGTCACACTGGAATAGACAGTTCCCCTCCCTGGAATGCATTTGGGACAGGCGGTACTGCCTCTCAGGGGACAAAAGAGCTGGTGGGTGCCATTGAGTTACTCCATTCATTAGCATACAAGCTGAGACTCCTCTGTTGACAGCTAACCCGGATGCCAGTTTTATACTTTACCATAAAATCCAAACCCCTGCACAGTCATGCGACTGCTTTTCTGGGACAAACTGCACCAGCCAAAGCATGGTGAGACCATCCCCCAAGGGATCAGTGCAGGCCCATGCTGCACTGGATCCCTAAAATGGTGTTTTGAAACTCAGCCACGCACCTGAGATAAAACACAGGAGCATTGCACTACCAGGCAGGCAGAAGGCACAGACACAGACAGGATGAAGACAGGGATCAGACAGAAGCCTCAGACTCAAGAAGGGAGATTGTTCACTCTTCTGTGAGGGTTGTCTGAGGAGCAATGGGCACAAAATCTGCTGTCTGGGGAAAAGAGTGGGCTGATGCCATTTTTCACACCTCCTATCATCACAGAGCACACAACAGAGGCTTGAGCCTCTTACACCAAGCTCTGTCCCCCTGTGCTCTGCAACTCCTTTATTTTTAAGTTTATTTACTTATTTTTATAGAGAGACAGAGAGAGCAAGCGAGGGAGGGACAAAGAGAGGAAGAGAGAGAATCTCAGCAGTCTCTCCACTGTCAATGAGAAGCTGGACTCAGGGCTTGAACTCATCAACCATGAAATCATGACCTGAGCCAAATGCAGGTGGCTTTTTTAATCAGTCAAGGAAGGAACAACAGCAAAGAAAACGCAACCTCCATCCCCCATTATCCTCCTCCATGCATGCACTAGCTCTATTGATCATACAGTGCTGCACAGCTTCAGCTCTAGTGGAAATAGGACCAGAAAAAGGCTTTTCTAATACACAAAACATGGAGATGTAGACAAAATGCCAAGATGGAGGAATTCATCCCGAAAGAAGGAACAAAAAGAGTCAAAGCCAGGGAGCTAATCAAAATAGACATAATAAGTAATATGCCTGAACAAGAATTTAAACAACAATCATAAGGATACTAGCTGGGCTTGAGAAAAGGATAGAATAAATCAGAGAGACCCTTACTGCAGAGATAAAAGACCTAAACACTAATCAGGTTAAAAGGAAAAATGTTATAACCAAGATGCAAAACTGACTGGAGGTAATGACAAGGATGGAAGAAGTAGAGGAATGAATAAGTGATTTCTATAAACTATGGAAAATAATGTACCTGAAAAGAAGAGGGAAAGAAAAATATTAGATCATAAATGTATTCTTAGAGAACTCAGCAGCTTCATTAAGCATAGTAACATTCTCACCATAGGAGTCCCAGAAAAAGAAGAGAGGGAAGGGGGGCAGAAAGGTTTATTTGAGCAAATTATAGCTGAAAAATTTCCTAATATGGGGAAAGAAATAGACATTCAAATCCAGGAGGCCCAGAGAACTCCCATCAAAATCAACAAAAGCTGACCAACACCAAGATATATCATAGTAAAATTTGCAAAATACAGAGATAAGGAAAGAATCCTGAGAGCAATAAGGGAATAGAAATTCCAAACCTACGAGGGATGACAGATCAGGTCCACACTAGATCTCTTCACAGAAACCTGGCAGGCCAGAAGAGAGCGACATGATATATTCAACATGCTGAATGGGAAAAATATGCAGCCAAGAATACTTTATCCAGCAAGGCTGTCATTCAGAATAGAAGGAGAGATAAAGAGTTTCCTAGACAAAAACTAAAGGAGTTCATGACCACTAAACCAGCCCTGCAAGAAATATTAAAGGGGACTCTTTGAATGGGAAAGAACAAAAGCTACAAAGACTAGAAAGGAACAGAGAAAATCTCCGGAAATAATGACTTTACAGGTTACATTCATATTTATCAATAATTATATGGAGTGAATTAGACATCAAGACAAAGATTGTAACAAGAGATGAAGAATGGCACTATACCATAATAAAGGGGACAATCCAACAAGAAGACATAACAATTGTAAATATTTATGCCCCCTACTGGAAAGAACCAAAATAAATCAATCAATAAATAACAAACATAAAGAAACTTACTGAAAATAATACAATAATAGTGGGGGACTTTAACACCCGCCCTTTCAGCAATGGACAGATCATCTAAGCAGAAAATCAACAAGGAACAATGGATTTGAATGACACACTGGACCAGATGGATTTAGCAGATATATTCAGAATACTAAAGTAGCAGAATACACATTCTTCTTGTGTGCACATGGAACATTCTCCAGAATAGATCACATACTGGATCACAAATCAGGCTTCAGCAAGTACAAAAATATCAGGATCATACCATGCATATTTTCAGACCACAACACTGAAACTAGAAGGCAATCACAAGAAAAATTTGGAAAGACCACAAATACATGGAGGTTAAAGAACATCCTACTAAAGAATGAATGGGTTTGGGGCGCCTGGGTGGCGCAGTCGGTTAAGCGTCCGACTTCAGCCAGGTCACGATCTCGCGGTCTGTGAGTTCGAGCCCCGCGTCAGGCTCTGGGCTGATGGCTCAGAGCCTGGAGCCTGTTTCTGATTCTGTGTCTCCCTCTCTCTCTGCCCCTCCCCCGTTCATGCTCTGTCTCTCTCTGTCCCAAAAATAAATAAACGTTGAAAAAAAAAATTAAAAAAAAAAAAAGAATGAATGGGTTAACCGGGAAACTAAAGAAGAAATAAAAAATACATGGAAGCAACTGAAAATGAAACCATGACAATCTAAAACTTTCAGGATGGAGCAAAGGCACAGCTATGAGAGAAGTATATTGCAATATAGGCCTACCTCAAAAGCAAGAAATGTCTCAAATACACAACCTAACCTTACACCTAAAGGAGACAGAAAAGGAACACCAAATAAAGCCTAACGCCAGCAGAAGGGAAATAATAAAGGTTAGAGCAGAAATAAATGATATAGAAACAAACCGGCAAACAAAAAAACAGTGGGACAGATCAATGAAATTAAGAGCTGGTTCTTTGAAAGAATTATTAAAATTGATAAACCCCTAGCCAGACTTATCAAAAAGAAAAAAGACCAAAATAAATAAAATCACAAATGAAAAAGGAGAGATCACAACCAACACCACAGAAATACAAACAGAAATACAAACAGTTACAAGAGATTATCATGAAAAATCATATGCCAATAATTTGGGTAATCTGGAATAAATTGATAAATTCCTAGAAACATACAAATTACCAAAACTGAAACAGGGAGAAATAGAAAATGTGAACAGACCAACAACCAGCAAAGAAATTGTACTCAAAAATCAGTACTCAAAAATCTCCCAACAAACAAAAATCCAAAGCCAGATGGCTTCCCAAGGGAATTCTACCAAACATTTAAAGATTTAATACCTATTATTGTCAAACATCTCAAATTTAATACCTATTCTTCTCAAGAAAATAGAAATGAATGAAAACTCCCAAACTCATTCTACAAAGCCAACGTTACCTTCATTCCAAAACCAAAGTCCCCACTAAAAAGGAGAATTTCCTTTCTCCTTTTGCATCCATGATGATAAATCAATAAATTTTATTGATCCATGATGATGCAAAAATTGTCAACAAGATACTAGCAAATTGAATCCAACAGTACATTAGAGGAATTAACTATTCACCACAACCAAGTGGGATTTGCTCCTGGGCTGCAGGTGTGGTTGAACGTTGCAAATAGATCAATGTGATATACTACACTAATAATAATTTTTTTAAAAAGGATAAGAACCATATGATTCTCTCAATAGATACAGAAAAAGCATTTGACAAAATACATCATCCATTCTTGATAGAAACCCTCCACCAAATAGGGTTACAGGGAACATACCTCAAGATCATAAAGGTTATATATGAAAGACCTATAGCTAATATCATCCTCAATGGAAAAACTGAGAGCTTTTCCTCTACTGTCAGGAACAAGACAAGGATGTCCACTCTTACCACTGTTGTTAAACATAGTACTGGAAGTCCTAGCTTCAGCAATCAGATAACAAATGGAAATAAAATGCGTCCACATCAGCAAGGAAGAAATCACACTTTCACTATTCACAGATGATATGATACTCCATGTGGAAAACCCAAAAAGACTCCACCAAAAAATTTCTAGAACCAATACACGAATTCAGAAAAGTCACAGGATACAAAACCAATATACAGAAATCTGTTGCTTTTCTATACACCAATAATGAAGAAGCAGAAAGAGAAATCAAGCCATCAACCCCATTTACAACTACACAAAAACCATAAGTTACCTAGGAATAAACCTCACCAAAGAGGTAAAAGATATGTACTCTGAAAATTAGAGAACACTTATAAAAGAAATTGAAGATGACACAAAGAAATGGAAAAACATTCCATGCTCAGGGGTCAGAAGAACAAATGTTGTTAAAATATCGATACTACCCAAAGCAATCTACATATTTAATGCAATCCCTGTACAAATACCACCAGCATTTCTCACAGAGCTAGAACAAACAATCCTAAAATTTGTATGGAACCACAAAATACCCTGAACAGCCAAAGCAATTTTGAAAAACAAAGCTGAAGGCATCACAAGTTCAGACTTCAGGCTATGTTACAAAACTGTAGTCATCAAGACAGTATGGTACTGGCACAAAAACAGACACATAAATCCATGGAACAGAATAGAAAACCCAGAAATGTACCCTCAACTACATGGTCAACTAGTATTTGACAAAACAGGAAAGAATATCCAATGAAAAAAAGACAGTCTCTTCAACAAATAGTGTTGGGAAAATTGGACAGCAATATACAGAAGACTGAAACTAGACCAATTTCTTACACCATACACAAAAATAAACTCAAAATGGATAAAAGACCTAAATGTGAGGCAGGAAACGATCAAAATCCTAAAGGACAACACAGGTAGCAACCTCTTTGTCATCAGCTATAGCAACTTCTTACTAGACACATATATGGAGGCAAGAAAAGAAAACCAAAATGAACCATTGGGATTTCATCAAGATAAATAACAGCACAGTGAAGAAAACAATCCACAAAACTAAAAGGCAGCCTATAGAATGGGAGAAGATGTTTGCAAATGACATATCTGATAAAGGGTTAGTTCCAAAATCTATAAAGAACTTATCAAACTCAACACCCAAAAAATAAATAATCCAGTTAGGAAATGGGCAAAAGACATGAATAGACATTTTTCCAAAGAAGACATACAGATGGCCAACAGACACAAAAACAGATGTTCAACATCACTCATCATCAGGGAAATACAAATCAAAACTACAATGAGATACCACCTCACACCTGTCAGAATGGCTAAAATTAACAACTCAGGAAACAAAACATGTTGGCAAGGATGTAGAGAAAGGGAGCCCTCTTCCACTGTTGGTGGGAAAGCCAACTGGTACAGCCACTGAGGAAAAACAGTATGGAGGTTCCTCAAAAAGTTTGAAATAGAACTACCCTAAAATCCAACAATTACACTATCAGGTATTTACCCAAAGGATAAAAAATACTGACTCAAAAAAGGCACATGCACCCCTGTGTTTATAGTAGCATTATCAACAATAGCCAGTGAGCCCACATGTCCATCGACTAATGAATGGATAAAGATGTGGTGTATGTATATGTGTGTGTGTGTGTGTGTGTATCTATGTAGATACAGATATATAGATATAGATATTGTGATATAATAGAAACCAAGAATATGCAATCCCACACAAATTAGTCCAAGTTAAAAGTAGGCACCCTGGTGATATGAAATCATTTTTATTGAAATGGGAAATACAAACCACAGCTCAGTTTAAGGACCCCTTTAGGGCAGTGGTACATTTGGAATGACATGGCCTTAATGCACCAAAATGGCCTTTCAATTTGTTCCAATAGCACCAGGGACTGGAAATTGAGATAACTCATAGAAACTTTAGTACCCATGCCCCTAAGCAGTGCAAATTTGCTTAACAAAGTGTGAAATGCAGAGTAGATACAGCTTTCTCATTTCTAATTCCTTCCTCACATACATTCATCACTCAATAATAAAAACAGATCAGTGAACACAAATGAGGGAAAGAAAGGAATAAATAGGGGAAATGGCAGAAACGAGAAGACAGAAATGAGACTACCTGCCACATTTCTTTGTTTTTGTTTTTAAGAGAGGAGGATTTAATCATAGTAGATATTGACAGAGATGAAAAGTTGTTGAATTCAGCTTTGTTTTTGCTTATCATTTTCACACATCATTGTAGGAAACAGGAAGGAAAAAAACTCATTCTATTGTCAGTTGCCTTAACAATTGAAGAAATGTCAGGGTTTGGGACTAAGTTTGTTGACCTGCCTAATCCTCAAGATGACTCCTAAACATATTGAGTGGGTAGCTTGAACTGTTTCAAAGATTATTTGGGAATTTTCCCAGAATTAATTGTAAGAATTAATTTGAGTGTCAGAATGTCTCTAATAGCCTTGGATATATTCTTCTACACAGGAACTCTGAAAATTTGAAGTGCTCTCTCACTAAGGGTTACCTTACTCTACATGAAGCTCTTGCATTTCTACACTTCCTCCAAATTAGCACATAAACCAACCACAAAAGCTTGGTTTGATCTTATTTTGCACATGCTGTCAGACCTTGTTCTCTGAGGAAAGTCTACTTCATTTGAATGCTAATTAAACTTGCACGAAAAGCTTAAATTAGTCTAGAAATATGCAAGAAATCGTGGAAGTTTTGGTTCGTTGATTATGCCAGATCTCCTTGGAAAATTATTGAAATGATCATTAAAAAATAATTAAAAGTGCTGAGCTATATTTAAGTGCCCATTATGTACTTCTACCTCCAGTCAGTTGTAATAACTGCCTTTGAAAAATCATTCCAGTTCCTTGAGAATTACTTCATGCAAAGAATAAGGAATATGACCCCATCATAATCATTACTTCCTAGAGTATTTTGTGGAATAGTAATATGCAGACACTTCTCCTTTTTAAAAAATAATTCATAGCTATTTTATTGGTTTGTAAGAGATTGGTGTTGATACTGGATTTATCAATGATCTAACTGTATATATTCTATAGTCAGGTGACATAGGTGCTGCTAGTTCTAATGCTATTATTGGCCAGCCTTGTAAATTTGCTCAAGACACTTAACTTTTCAAGCCTCTACTATCAATTTGTAAATATCTTTAACCTCACTGAGATTTTTGCAAGAATTGAATGAGTTACTATCGATGAAAATGCTTTGGAATTACAAAGTAGTATGTTCTGATATAACAAATATAGGTATTAAAATAAGGAGCAATGTAAATATCAGATATTATGGTTTTTAAAAGTACTATGCAAATGCAACATGTTGTTATTAGCATTGATATTATGGAAATAACTGTAATAAGATCCATCTGTATTGTAATTTCTTCTTTTATCTATGTTTGAGAATAAATACATGCTTAATATTCCACACAATGCAAAATTTAAAAATATTTATTGCATTGCTCAGTTAGGAGATCCATGTTCTAGGCTTCCTTTTGCTTCTAATTACTGTCATGGAACTTTGGCTAGTCAAGTGGGCCAATCTGTGCCTTTATTTTTCTTTCTGTACAGTGGAAGTAATAGTGCTTACTCTACCTTCCTCATAAAAATAATGGGGAGATAAAATGAGAATTTCAATGTCACAGATATTAACTGAGAGACAGAATCTGAAAACTTTAAATTCTACTTAATGATTATAATACAAAAACTCTTGGTATTAAAAGACTTCAAAACTCCCTAGAAAATGGTTAAACTATATTTCCCTCATTCATAAATGAGTGCTTATATCATAAGCCCTATGCTCAGCACTGGAACAAAGTAAACATTGTCTCAGCCATCACAGAGCATGAACTATAATCAACATTGTTTAATCCTGAGTTAATTTTAATGTATCCTAATCTTTTGAAAATATGGCAACAAGAATATTTAATGAATTCAAATAACCCAGTCCCTTCCTGAACCAAGTAAGTAAATTTGTTGTTTTCATGCTATTATTTTATAGCTCAGCATGATCAAGACCCAATTCACTAAGACTTATAGGTGCTATTATCCAGATAGTTTGCCTGGTAATAGGCAAACTGGCTTATTTAGAATAGAACAGCTTTTCTTGACCCAATTGCAATTTAGATCTCATGTAAAACATATTTATTCTTTTTGCATTTTGGAGTGAGAAGAGATGTTCCAAGGATCCCATAACCACCCATTAGTTTGGTGATTTGCATGATTCAACATAAAGTTATATTCATGGCTTAAGATTTATTACAGCAAAGAATACAGTGCAGGAACAGGAAGGGAAATTTATACATAGGCAAAGACCAGAAAAATCAGGTGCAGGTTTCCTAAGTCCTACTTCTGAAATGGTCATAAGAGTACTTTCTCCTCAGCTGTGGACCTAGAGAGACAAGAACAAAATGTCTCCACTGGAATACCCATCAGAGTCTTGGGGTCAGAAGTTCTTAAATGGGGCTGGTCACGTAGCTACATGACTAGCCATGGTTCAGACTCCAAACTAGATACCAAATATACATCATAAATCTTTGTGCTTACATTAAACAGTGCTGAAATCCTGGTACATCCCGCCACACTGCCCCAGAAATAGAGAATAAAATTATTAACCAGTAACTATGTGAACATTGCAGGAGTTTAGTTCTCAGTGCTTTGAACAAGGGTCATTGCCCTGGCTCCAACAGTCCTCAGAGATAAGCAAGACTGAGTAAAACAACCTGTTGCATTAACACTTTCCTTTCAATATGAAACAAGAATAATACCTTAAAGGTCTCCTGTGCTCCAATTACTAAACTCAGACATCAGTGCTATAGGCAGAAGAATAGAGTTGACTTTTGCATGGCTGTAGCCCATGCTCTTTTGATAGACCAAGCACCTTCTTCAAAGCATAGCAGTGGTCACCAAAGTCAGGATGATTATGCTTACAACCCGCTATTTCCTCTACCCATACCCATTCCTAAAACAATGTGCTGAGTGATACCTGCCCAGTGGTGGCATACAGTGCTCACATGTTGGGAACCAGAACTTTCCTAATATTTCCTTTCATGTCTGTCGAACCAATGTCTATAACTACCTCAGGTCTTAAGACAATTACTTTTACATTGATATTTCTTGCTTTATTTATAATTATTCCTCTAGAAGAGTTTGTTTCTTAATTTGGGGCATACTTGTCAAGAATAAAATTACTACCATTTCCTGTTTATATTTGGCATGCAGGGAGAAATTGGCAAGGAAATGTATATCATCAAGCAAGGAGAAGTCCAAGTTCTTGGAGGCTCTGATGGTGCTCAAGTTCTGGTTACTCTGAAAGCTGGAGCAGTGTTTGGAGAAATCAGGTATTTTAAAGACAGATCATAAATATCGAAGTCTACCATCTGTCATAAAAGAAAAATCTTAGGTCATAAAATAACTAAGGTTCCTGCTCAAATTCGGCAAAGGTTTGATTGTTCTGAGAGCATTGGTAAAATAAGGATTTTCACATTTCTATTTATCCCTTCTTCCCCTAAAGACCTAGCTCATTCAGCTCTTTAGTCCCAGGACCTAGGTCAGTGAGTGCCTGACCTAGAATAGATGCTCAGTATGTGTTGAATGAATATGTGAATAAATGAATTATGGAAGAAGAGGTTGGTAGAGTTAGTTATCAAATTGTTGGAAAACTTAAATGTCAGGCTAAGATAGCAGTTTTGAGTAGGCCAAGGAAGTGAACAACAACCAGATTTTACCGATCTTTTAGGCAATGATAAGTGATTTGTATTTTATTCTGAATATAAATGGATACCAGTGGAGGATTTTAGGCAAAAGAATCATACAGTTTGAAATCTGATTTTAAATGACCATTCCAACAGCTATGTGGAGGAGTGACAGTAGAGGAGCAAGAATAAAATAGAGGAAACCAATTGAAAGTCAGTTATGGTGGTTCAAGTGAAAGATGATGGAGTCTTAAACTAGGATTCTGGCTCTTAGGGTGAAGAGAAGAGTGCACTGTCAGGCAGGTAATGATATATCAATTTCAGACTTGAGAAAATGGCAGTTGCAAGGTGTCAATTATCTTGTCCAGGATAACATAGCTAAGAAGTGAAAGGGACAATATTCAAAACTGAGCTTTATGGCTTAGGGTCCAGTGATCGTCCCACCACACTACATAAGAAAGATGTTCATCCAAACTCTGATTTCATACCTACTAAGAAGTTACATATTCAGGGTTCCAGAGATGTGGATAATTTCAGATGACTTCATGTTATGTGGGGTTACCTTGGAATGTTGAAGTATGTTATTTCTCTGTTGATAATGTGGGTTCTCTTTTTTTATTTTTTCTCCTTGCTTAAAACAGAGTGAACACTTCTGTGAGGGTCCTGTTTTACGGCAGTGATGAACATACCTCTCAGAATATCCAGGATTTGAGTTCTTTGCATGTTTCCTATTTCTTCCTTACTGTGAATCCTTGCAAAAGTGATTTAATATTTTAGTGACTTAATAACCATCGTAATCTTCAGGGTCATAAAACATGCAGCAGTCTAATCTGAAACACTGCAGAAATTAATTAGCTGACCCCTCCCAAAGGTTGAGTACTCCCTAAAGAATAAAATCTTATAAATAAAAGTATGTTAATTGCTGATATTATCATCACAGGAGGAAATACTCTAGGAATAGAATCCAGGTGCTGCTGAGCTACAATTGAAAAGAATCTTAGATTCTTGACAGGAGCTTCTCAAATACAGCTCCTATTACCCATTTGGTTTCTAAGGCCAACTTGAAACCAGTAGAACAGACAAGCTCTAAACTTGTTCAATAGTCTGGTTGATTCAAGCAAAAGGGAGCTTTTTGCCTTGATTCTCCTCTTGGCTATAGTTGAGGAGAAACAGGATGCATCTGGCTCTTTCCAGATACCCACAGGCTTCACAGGCCCACAGCTGTCATATGCCCCTGGAACTCTAGTTATTTATTCCAGTGATGGAGGCATGCCTGCCAAACATCTATATACTGGAAAGATCTGGTAATCGTGTTTACTACTCAAAAATGCTGTGACCTTTGTTAAAATGAGCTACATCCAACACTATCATGTAGCTATTTAAAGATGGTTCTTTTTTCTGAGGAAAAAAATAAGAAAGAAAAGAATTGAGGGCTTTCAAGGACATTATATATTAATCTAAAAGAGGAAAGCCCTGACTAAAATATAGATTTACAGCCTGTCATGGAGAAAATGCAGGCCATACTTCCAATTAATATCTGAAGAGTGAAGACACCCCAATTTTAATAGAGAGACCTAGGGTCTGCCAATGGATGGTCTTGTATTAGTTCTGACTCCATTGTTTTCCTTACATATACACTAAGTGCCAAGTCTTATTCACCAAATGTATTTAACCACTTCCTATCCTCCCTCTATATCTCACCATTCTTGAAACACATCTGGACTTTTACCATTGGTATTGCTATTGTGATTTCAGTAGAATTCCCTACTGGTTTCATATCTCTTTGTAATGTCCGCCTTCTGAAAAATACCCATTCACTCTTCAAGACTCAATTCATGCCCCTTCCCCATGTGCATGTGCTCTCTGTCTCTCTCTCTCTCTGTCTGTCTCTCTCTCAAAATAAACAAACTTAAAAAAAAATACAGGGGCTCTTGGCTGGCTCAGTTGGTTAAAGTATCCGACTTGGGCTCAAGTCATGATATCACAGTTCATGAGTTCAAGCCTCACATCAGGCTCTGTGCTGACAGCTCAGAGTCTGGAGCCTTCTTTGGATTCTGTCTCCCTCTCTCTTTCTGCCCCTCCCCTGCTCACACTCTGTCTCTCTTCTCTCTTTCAAAAATAAATAAACATTAAAAAAATTTTTTTAATTCAATAAGCCAATGACATCACCAAGATGGCAACATAAGTTCTTCCTGATTTGCTTCCCCTCACAAGAACAACTAACAACTATTTAAAAACAAAACATCACTGGGGCGCCTGGGTGGCTCAGTCAGTTGAGCGACCAACTTTGGCTCAGGTCATGATCTTGCAGTTTGTGAGTTCAAGCCCCACGTTGGGCTCTGTGCTGACGGCTCAGAGCCTGGAGCCTGCCTTGGATTCTATGTCTCCCTCTCTCTGCCCTTCCCCGCTCATGGTCTGTCTCTGTCTCTCAAAAATGAATAAATATTTTTTTAATTTAATAAATAAAAAAAAATCACTGAGAGAATCCTAGAACACAAGGGTAAGTCTGCAACACAGGGACCAAGAGCCTGAATTAGAAAGGTAAGAGAAATGACTACACAGTGACCACATTGCTCCTACCTGAGGCTAGCATAGCACCAAGCAAAGTGGTCTCCCCTGAGCCTCCAGTTCCTCCATTGTGAAAAGAGAACCCAAGGAGGACAACCATCCCCAGCCCCCAAGCATTGTGGGAGCCCATACTCTGATCTTTCAACATGGGGATTGCAGGAGAATCCGTGAGAATCTGTGGGTCTCAACCACTAGGAATCTGACTGTGATGGAGAAGATGGGGGAGGTTTGCAATAGCCAGTAAGTGGATCTTGGCAGACTAAGTTCATACCTCCCGTGCTCAAGTAGTAATCCCAACCAGTGGGTTTACTCTTCTGCAGAAACAAATCAGGAATGCATTCTGACCAGGGAACTCAATGAAGTACAGATCTGTCTGATTCAGAAACCCAAACAAGGAAGTTGCAGACCCTAGAGCCCCATTTGTCTTTGCCCAGGCAAGGAGCTTATTCACAGTCCCACCCACTGTGGAGAGTCTTCTGGCCCCATCTGGCCAGAAGGGCTAGTGACAACTCCTGGAAGCAGTGTGGGCCAGTGGCAGGCAGAGTTGGGCAGGCAGAACTGAATGCCTGCAGAAAAGCCAGTACCAGGCGTGGAGCATTCTCATGATATGCACAGGCAGAGGGATTGATTCTTAGCCAAGGCTAAGGGTAGCCCCCCTCAAGTACAGAACCTGTTTGGGAAATTTTGAGTAGCTTAGAGCAGTCCCTTCTCCTCCCACTCAGGCAAGGGAGCTAAGACATATCCCCAGCTGCTGTGGAGAGTGTCATCTGGCCCCATCTGACCATTAAGGGCTGGAGACAACTCCTGGAAACTATATTCAAGTCACTCAGTCAAGGAGAACAGGTATTGCTAACAGTTTACAAAGCAAAGCCAGTGGTCCTGTTTGATCAGGGAATTTGGGGTTCAGGTTGGCTTGAGTTAACAAACAATGAACCCTACCTGCTTCTAAAGCTGCTTTTCCTGCTGTACCCAGATTGGGAATCTAACTCACATCCCTGATATTGGTGACTACAGCCTTCAGCCTGTCCAATTAGGGAACCTAACCAGAGCACACAGGAAGCTCCATAGCCCATTCAACTGTCCTATGTACAGTAGCACATGAACAGAGAGTAGAGCCTACAACTTCCCCCATCTACAGAGAAAAACCAGAGGCTTCACCTAACCAAGGAATTCAGTACACACTCTGGTCTGATTCAGGTACACAAACAATGACTGGGTCCCATCCCACTGCCCTGCTACATCAGAGAAGCTAATTTATAGTCCCACCTACTACTGAATATAGTACCTACTCCAGACCATCTAGTAAGCCTGAACAGAGAATCCAGGCAATCATGGAACCCATCCTACAGCCTCACTTGGATAGGAGTCGTATCCAACTGTTCTCAGCCAATGGCAGAGTCCCTCATCTCTATCCTTACAGTTTGAACGGTTGCATCACACAAAAATTGACTGTAATAACATGACTCACTTGCCCAAGGACATAACCAGCAGACACCCAGAAACCCAAACTGAATTGGTTGGTGAAGAACTCTCTCTGCCAAACCAAACTGTGAAGTCTGAAAGTGAAGCCCAATTATTCAGATGTGCAGACAATAATATAAAAAATCAAGGATCAGGAAAAATCAGGTAAATATGACACCACCAAAGGAAACTAATAAAACTAACTGACCCTAAGGAAATAGAGATCCATGAGCTGTTAGACAAAGAATTCAGAATAATCCACCTAAGGAAGTTCAGTGAACTACAAGGAAACACAGGCAGACACAAAACAATGCATAAACAAAATGAGAAGTTCAGTAAAGAAACAAAATGATCAAACAAAAAAGCAACCAAATATACAAGAGTTGAAAATGCAACAATTGAACTGAAGAATTCAAAAATGGTTTCAAAAGTAGATCCAACCACAACAGAAGAATTCACGATCTGTAGGATAGGACTTTGGAAATTGCCAAGTCAGAGAAGCAAAAAGGAAAATGAAAAAATGAAAAAAGTAAAAAAGGCCTACAGGAATTATGGAACGCAATGATGTTTTGATGCTTTAACCCTTTATCATTATATAATGACCTTCTTTGTCTCTTCTTACCATTTTTAGCTTAAAGTCTATTTTGTCTGATAACAAATATAGCTACACTAACTCAAAAAGATATCTGCAACCCCATGTTCATAGCAGCATTATTTACCATACCCAAGACATGCAAATAACCTAAGTATCCATCAATGGATGAATCGATAAAGAAGTTTTGTTCGTATATATATGAATGTTATTCAGCCATAAGAAATTCTGCTCTTTGCAACAACAAGGTTGGACCCTGTGGGCATTATGCGAAGCAAGTAGGTCAGACAAAAAGAAAAATACTGTATGATCTCAGTAAGAGAAAGAAAGAAGGAAAGAAAGAAAATATTCATAGGAAAGACTTGTGAAGGGTGCCTGAGTGGCTCAATTACGCGTCCTACTTGGTCTCTGGTCATGATCACGTGGTGCATGAGTTCGAGCCCCGCATTGGGCTCTCTGCTGTCAGCATGGGGCCTGCTTTAGATCCTCTGTCTCCCTCTCTCTGGCCCTCCCCAACACATTCATCCTCTCTCTCTCTCTCTCTCTCTCTCTCTCTCTCTCAAAAATAAAACATTTAAAAAAAGAAAGAAAGAAAAGAAAAGACCTGTGATTACCAGAAGCAGAGGGGAGGGGGATTTGGAAAAAGGTGGTCAAAAGGTACAAACTTCCAGTTACAAATAGGTACTAGGGTTGTAATGAACAAAATGATGACTATAGTTGACACTGCTGTATGATAGATAGGAAAGTTGTTAAGAGTAAATCTTAAGAGTTCCCATCACAAGAAAAATTTTTCATTTTTTTTCTTTGTTTCTTTTTATTGAACCTATATGAGCAGATGAATGTTAGTTAAACGTAATGCGGTAATCATTTTATGATATATGTAAATCAAATCATCATGCTGTATGCCTTAAATTTATACAGTGATACATGTCAATTGTTTCTCAATTAAACTGGAATTTTAAAAACTATACAATAATTATTGATTTTCACTGATATCCTGAAATATTAAAAAATAATTTTAGGTGTATTCAGTAATTTTTACTTAATGAATTATGATGTTTAAAAACAACAGAAAGGGGCGCCTGGGTGGCGCAGTCGGTTAAGCGTCCGACTTCAGCCAGGTCACGATCTCGCGGTCCAGGAGTTCGAGCCCCGCGTCAGGCTCTGGGCTGATGGCTCAGAGCCTGGAGCCTGTTTCCGATTCTGTGTCTCCCTCTCTCTCTGCCCCTCCCCCGTTCATGCTCTGTCTCTCTCTGTCCCAAAAATAAATAAACGTTGAAAAAAAAAAAAAAAAAACAGAAAATTACACCCAGGACCCCCCTACAGCATAATGTGAAGTACCTGAAAGAAGGCCATGCATGACATGGTAAACAAGAGTGGCAAACAAGAAACAAATTGCTTCCTTGAAGAGCTTTACAAACCAATGAGACAGGGCAATAAAAGATTCCAATACCAGGTGATAAAATGTATGGATTGCATCCAATGATGAAATATACACAGGACGTTATGGAGTACAAAGGCTTCACAAGGACCAATGTATCCCTTGGATTTGGCAATTACTTGAGTTTATTTGAGAACTTAAAGAGAACATTTCAGTGCTCCTCAAATGGCAAATACAGACAATAATGCGTGTACAAAGGTCAATCCTGGTAGTCCCTGCTGTAGGATACATAAAGGATTATTCACATAATGCCTGTAGTGGGTTGCATGGTGGCCCACACAAAGATGCATCCATGCCCTAAACCCTGGAACCTATGAATGTGACTTTACTTGGAAAAAAAAGGGGGGGTAGCTCTTTGCAGATATAATTAAGGATCTCAATATAAGATCATTCTCAATTATCTGGATGTGCTCTAAGTCCAATGACAAGTGTCCTCACATGAGACAGAAGAGGAGAAGACATACAGACACAGGAGGAAGAGGGGAAGGCCATCTGAAGACTGAGGTGGAAGTTGGAGTTAATGCAGCCACAACCAAGGAAATCCTATAACTACCAGAAGCTGAAAGGCAAGAAAGGATTCCTCCCTCGAGTCTTTGGAGGGAGACCAGCCTTGACAACACCTTGATTTTGGACTTCAGGCCTCCAGAATTGTAAGAGAATGCATTTCTATTGTGGTAAGTCACTGGTTTTGTGGCAGTTTGTTAAAGTAGCCCTAGGAAACAAATACTAAACTCTCTAAATTGTTAACTTTAAAATATTTTACTGGAAAAAAAAAAAGGGCATGCTTGTCACCTCCCTCTACTCACCCTACATGGCCAGTGTACCTCCAAGACCTGTCGATCTCATCTCCTCAGTATGTCTCCAATAATTTGCATTTTACCATCTCCACTGATGGTACCTTGGTCCAACAACCTCCACCTCTCCTGGACAACTGCAATGGCTTACTCTGCATCTTTCACTCCAATACCATCATCCTCTACAATCCATCATCCACTTTGTAGCCAGAGGGATCTTTTAGAAACACAGATATGATCATACCCCTGCTCTTCTTATTAAAACAATTTAGTGCTTTTATACTGTTTTTAGGAATAAGAACAAATTTCTACCCTGACCTACAAGGTCCTACAGAGCGTAGCCCCTGCCCACCTCTCTACTTCACCTTGCACCCCACCCCCTGGCCCCTCTTTAATTCAAACTTCAGTTCCCTGAATATGCCACATGCTGTACAGCCATGGGGAGTTTTATGCACATCCTGTTACCTTTGTCTGGACACTTTTCCCACCTCCTTTACTTAGCCTCAACTTCTTTCCAAACTTCCTAGAGTCTCCATAATAGAGACTTTCCAGTTCTCCTTGCTATATGCTCTGGTCAGGCTATATTCCTCTCTTCTGAGAAGTTATCTTTGTAATTATGTCCTCATTGGTGCATTTATTTCTTTGATGTCTTTCTTCCTCACTGACTTGTAAGCACCAGGACTGCTATGCACGGCTATGCCTGTTGTGCTCTGCATCAAGATGTCCAGTGAGGGACAATAGTCCACTCCCAACTCATGATCCCTGCTATTGTGCTCTTCCTCATGCATGGATACCCGTTACTTTGCAAATGGGGGCATTTTTCTGGCAAAGCTTTGCACCCATAGGACTTCATGTTCCCAGAGAAGCTACATTTTTCTAAATTGCACAAAGGCATAGGGATATCCCAGGAATAATAGTATACACCACATTTGTTTTGCTCTGTACTCAATTCCCAGCCTTTAGGGCAGTTCCTGGCCCACATAGTACCTAATAAATAGTTATTCAATAAATAAGTGAATGTAATTATCTATCTTTGCAAATGTACTAATACACATCCATTTTTGTCATGAATATGCATATTCAGCCTTGTGCCCTTTTAGTCAGTTTTTATTATTAAGAATAGCACTGCTATGTTTATCTTTATAAAATTACTTTGCTTTTATTTCTTTGAGGTTTATTCCCAAAAGTGAGATAACTAGGTCAAAACGTAGAAACATTTCTATAACTCTTCTAATATATGAGCAGATTATTTTCCAGAAAAATTGAATCAATTTACAATTCAACATGAAATGTATAGCTATTTTTCCTAGCATCCCTGACGTTACTTTATTATTCTCATTGGTTTGGCATTTTAATAGGTTGTTTTAATTTGCATTTCTCTAAATAGTGCCTGGAAAATAATAGGTCCATAAGAAATATTTTCTAAATGAATTAATTTTCTATGGACCTATTTATTTTCATAAATATGGTCATTTATTTACCTTCCATATTTCTTTTTTTCTTCACTATCCTTTTTCCCTCATTGAGTTATTAAGTAGAATTTAGGCATTGATACATTCTTATATATTTTAGATAGTGTGCTTTTCATTTAAAATATGTAAATTCTGATGTTTCACTGGTTTTATTAGTCAAATCACCCATTCTGAGGACTCCTTTTTGATATTTATATCATTGTGAAAAAGCCAAAAAATTTGAAAAATAATTTTAAGCCTCTTTTTCCCTGTAAACCATGTTTGCCTCTTTCTCCTGAACACTCAGTTTGTTTTTGTTTTTTTTAATTTTTTTTCAACGTTTATTTATTTTTGGGGACAGAGAGAGACAGAGCATGAACGGGGGAGGGGCAGAGAGAGAGGGAGACACAGAATCGGAAACAGGCTCCAGGCTCTGAGCCATCAGCCCAGAGCCTGACGCGGGGCTCGAACTCCCAGACCGCGAGATCGTGACCTGGCTGAAGTCGGACGCTTAACCAACTGCGCCACCCAGGCGCCCCCTGAACACTCAGTTTTTAAATCTATTTATTTATTTTGAGAGAGAGAGATGGCATGCAAGTGGGGGAGGGGCAGAGAGAGAGGGAGAGAGAGAGAATCCCAAGCAGGCTTCACACTGTCAGTACGGAGCATGATGTGGGGCTCGAATTCACAAACCACAAGATCATGACCTGAGCTGAAGTTGTACACGACCGACTGGGCCACTCAGGTGACCCTGAACACTCAGTTTTTTAAATGGGAATACCAAGGGAGACTCCTAGTTCTTTTGGACTATGTTAATTCCATATTCTTACTTTTCATGAGAATAATTCTGTTATGCCTTCCCCCTCCCTCAACCCCTTTCCTAAAGACAGAAAGAGTTAGTTACATTAGACTTATGAGCAAGGGTAAGAAATCTTGATTAATTGAGAAAAAAATTCTTCATTTCTATATTTTTCCTATCTCAAACTTTTAACCTGTGTTAAAAATACATATTTGTGGGGCACCTGGGTGGCTGTCAGTCAAGCATCTGACTTTGACTCAGGTCATGATCTCACGACTCATGAGTTCAAGCCCCAAGTCTGGCTTTGTGCTGAAAGCTCAGATCCTGGAGCCTGCTTCAGATTCTGTGTCTCCTTCTCTCTCTTCCCCTCTCCTGCTCTCTCTCTCTCTCTCAAAAATTAATAAGCATTAAAAAAATTTTTTTAAATACATATTTGAATTTTCATTATATCCTTTTGTAGATCATCTCTTTTGATTGTGTAATAAATACCTTTTTGCTTATAGCAAAAAGAAAACCTCATGTAAGTTTCACAATATTCCTGTGAACAACTATATTATCAGTACCATTATTTAAAAATGTATTCAAATATCATAAGGATGCCTCTTAAAGAAACTTTGTCCCATGTCTTTAATTCTATGAAAATCGAGGTTCCTTACCACCATTTGGAACAGTAGGAAAAGAATAAAGATTCTGATAGTCAGACTTTGGCACATAGCTTATAATGCCAGCCTGATTGGCTTCTTCTCTTATTTTTCCTAATGTCCATGGGAAAATATGTGTCATTAAAATAATGAAGACTTCGTTAGCAGCACTAGAGTTCATGTATAAAGAAAAGGTCTCTTGATTAAAGTCAGCTCTAGTCTTACATTTGAGTTTCAATAATGAAACTCATATTTGTTTTTGAATAAGTCACTTCACTGATTCTGGACCTAAGTTTCTATGTCAGGAAGTAGAAGTAAGAATGTGCTTCACCAGATTGACATGGTCATCAATATATGTCATTGTTAGCTATTTTGACTTCAAAGAAACCCTTAAACAATCTACTTTCTAGTTTGTTTGATAAGGTGTTTTTGAGTTAGAGTATCAATGCAGAGTATTACCCTAGGCACTTGAACAGATATAAAAGTAAACAGGGTATGGAATAAAATGTACATGTTATTCTTTCTTTCCTCCCCACATCCTTAGGATTTTTACCTAGATTTTTCATTGTTTATCCACTTCCTCTGAGGCCAGTTCAACTCTATTATCAACACCTTCTGGGGTAGAAGAGACTACCTGTTTTCTATCTGTGAAATCTAAACTCTCTAACTCTGATGAAAATCCACACATACAGATTTTTCTCAAAGTATTTTAAAAAAGAAAAAAAATTCTAGGTTAACATGTGTTTGCCTTGCAGTAGTTTTATGAAGATCAAAGTAGCCACAAAGAGCAAGCAGCCTGGGCAGAGGTGATACTAGAACATCTTCTGATATTTGCTCACCTACAAAAGTTTTGTTAGAATTTATTTTTAGTGAAGTCATAAAAATGTTCAAGCAACAAAGTGTTTTCCAATAACACTGAAAAGGATAAAAGACTATCTCAGAAAAAGGCTACATGAGTGATCTAACCTCCTACCCTCTAAATATAATCCACTTGGAAATTTGCTTAATGAGAACAGATATTTGAAATTTTAATCTCTTACTCAGCATTGGATGTGGTACTCTTTCCATTGACAGTAGTCAGAGTTAGTTTTATTTCTATTCTATGAAATTATTATATATGGGGAAAAATGCTCTTAAACTAGAAATATTTTTATTTTAGGAATCATTCTCATTTTTTACATTTAAAGCATTTGTCATTTTGAATTGCATATATCTGTTTTAAAAAAATCTGTGTGGGGGATGCCTGGGTGGCTTAGCTAAGTGTCCAACTCTTGATTTTGGCTCAGGTCATGATCTCACTATGGGATCAAGCTCTGCGCTCACTGTCAGCATGGAGTCTGCTTGGGATTCTCTCTCTCCTCATTCTCTGCCCCTCCCCCACTCACACATGTGCTCTCCCTCACTCTCTCTCAAAATACATAAACATTGGAAAAAAAAAAGAAATATGTCTGGGTATGCATCCCAACTCCACAACTTATGAGCTGTGTGACTCTGAGGAAGGTACTCAGCTGAGATTTCATTTCTTCATCAGTCAAAACAGATTAATAATGATATATAACTATCCATTACATTGGAAAGCATTATATGCATTAATACATAAAAAAAGAACTTAGAAAAATACCTGACTCATCGTAAGCACTCAAAAACATTAGCTAGTAGTATTATTATTAATACTTGCTAGTCTGACAACCCTCACTCATACTTATCCCACTTCTAGATTATAAACATTTTATGGGCAGATGTTAATCATCTTTATAGCCCCCGAACTTAGTTTAGTATCCAGCTCATTATGGAGTATACTATTTTTACACACTCCTAATTTATCTCTAATTTCTTTTTTTTTCTTTTCAATTTATACAACGATTCCTTACATTCCCCTGCATGATTGGCCTCTCAAGCTCATACAAAAACACTATTTATCAAAAGCCCAGCTGAGAAAGGCAATGTTTAAGAGGGATTATTTGTTCTCTGGATATTGTAGGTACAACAAAGAGAAAGCAGGGTATCTGCATGCCCCTTTCCCTGCTACAGAATTATTCTTACTGAACTGGACTTTGGAGTGACACGGCCTTATTGAGGACTGTATCACAGTTTAACAAACTTGTATTTGCATCTATCATAAGAAAATGAAGATGGTGTACACCGTTTTCAAGTGGTCTCTCTACTAAGCCCTTCAGGAGATATTTTTATCTGTCCTAAAGCTAAAAATTAATCCACTTTTATGTTATAAAAGACTTAAAGTCAAGTTTGAAGCACTGTTATAGCAAAGTTTACATTTTTGTATGAATCCCATTTTATGTCTCCATTCTTGTTTTTCTTTTGTTCTTCCATTCAACTTATGCTCAATTTATGTGTTCTCCTTATCTGTGTGAGGGCTTTCTTGATACGCTAACTCTGCTAAAAAGGGCTGTGCAGGCTGTGCACTACACAACTCCAGGGAGTTCCAGTCACATAGTCTATGTATGCAGAGCACAATTTATGATGCCATATGTGGCAACCCTGGAAAACAACTGAGAATGATTGACTGACTAGGGACCATATGAACATTCTAGCTCTTTGTGATTTATACATATCACATATATATGTATTACATATATGTATATTATATGTGCATAATGTGCATATATGTATATGCATATGTACACACATATGTACACACATATATTATCTCCATGTTGCTATTTATTCCTGACATTTAAGGGTTTTGCACATATAGGTCCTCTCATCCTGAATATACATTGTCTCTCTGACATTCACACAACTGATTTCACTCAATTATCCACACACTAGAACTATATATAGTACTTCTAGTACTGTGGTGGTTAATTTTATGTATCAACTTGACTGGACTAAGGGATGCCCAGATAGCTCATAAAACATTACTTCTGAAGGTATTTGGGAAAGAGATTAGCATTGAATAGACTGAGTAAAGAAGGTCAGCCTCACCAATGCAGGTGGGATCATCCCATCAGTTGAGGTACTAAATAGAACAAAAAGATGAATAAAAGGCTAATTTGCACTCTCTGCTTGAGCTGACACATCCATCTTCTCCTGCCCTAGACATCAGCTATCAACACCCTTGGTTCTTGGGCTTTCAGATCCAGACCTGGATTTACGCAATAGGCTTCCTTCTCCCTTCTCCCCTTCTCAGTCCATTGGACTCGGATGGAATTACACCACCAACTTTCCTTGTTCTCCAGCTTGCAGACGGCAGATTGTAGGACTTGTCAGCCTTCATTAACAATTCCTATAATAAATATCCTTTTATATATATATCTGTAAATATCCTATTTGTTCTGTGTTTTTTTCTGGAGAACTCCAAGTAATAAAATGTTATTATTACTTTTTACAGTTACATACCACAAATCAGGGTTTAAAATTTCTCAGCCAGAAATTTTACCTAATAGCAGCTTCTTATAATTAAATATCAGGAGTCTATAAGCACCTATTTCTCCTTGAAAATAATCATATACCTATACTGGGTAATAAAAGATGGCCTTGTTTCCTAAAAGAGTGATTAAGTAAACTGCTTAGAAATACATGCAATAAATGCTAACATTATCTGGTTCCAAAGTCTATATTCTTTCCACAAATACCAGGTTTTAATAATTCTTCTTTTGCTCTACTTTATCTCACTGTACTGAATACGTGGTACATGCTTAATAGTTACATTTATTGGAGTGAAAATCAAAAAGGTCCTTAAGTTATTGTCTAAGGTCACAGCACACAGAGGTGGATCTAGAATTAGAATCCATTTCTTTCTTTCCTGAGCCATTGCTCTGTTCGCTATTTTTTTTTTTTACCTGTGGACATCTACCATTAACCTCAACTATTTGTCCTATAGCACATGCTTCCAGAAACTCTGTATGGGGTCAGGAATATTTAGGTATCTTCTTACTAAGCTATTTAATGCATGAAACTTTCCATTGGTGGAATGCTAGAGAAGCATTTTGTGGACAGAAGAGGAAAAAAAAAAGATGCTATTTTAAACGTTGCTGAGAGAGTTTGGGCAAAATCCATCTGGCAAACAGACTATTTCTTCCGTTCAAAAACTCATCAAGCACTCTAAACGTGTAACCTGTAGGCAAGTTTAATTAAAGCTTGAGAAATCTCAAAATAACCTGACATTTAAATATGTTATTTCCGTTCTGCTCTCATTGTCTGACACACACAGAGCCATTCTCAGAACCAAATTAAGCTCCCCAGTGCCATCTCACCCTGCCTAACTACTGGATTACCCTGTGCACAAGGAGACAGGAACATGAATGAAACAGGCTCATTCTCTCATTGTCCTTCAAATACCAACATCCATTTCATTGAGAGACAGGTAAGAAGATAAGATATGAAATTGGATGAATAGATAGATAGATACATAGATAGATAGATAGATAGGTAGATAGATAGATAGATAAATAGATAGACAGACAAAGGTAAAATTCATCTCTCTTCCTTAAAAAAAAAAAGATGAAGGCAGAGTTTGTCTTGGGGAGAGCCTCAGGAAAGGAATAAGGAAAGTTTTTTTTGCCGTGGAACAAGAAATTTTTTAAAAATTGGACAAAGTAAGTAGGCATTAACATAGGCAACATTTATGGATTCCAAATATATACTTTGGGTCTTGGGGGAATGATTCCAGTTCTGGATCTAAGTTTAATAAGTTCAGGTAACAGACCCTGTTTGATGCCTTAAGGTGGCCTAGCATTAGGTTTTCTTCCTCTTCTTTTTCTGCCTTCTCTGGTTTTATTTTTGGTTTTATTTTTTTGTTTTGTTTTGTTTTTGTCTGACTTCATTTATTTCTTTTTAATATATGAAATTTATTGTCAAATTGGCTTCCATACAACACCCAGTGCTCATCCCAAAAGATGCCGTCTTCAATACCTATCACCCACCCTCCCCTCCCGCCCACCCCCCATCAACCCTCAGTTTGTTGTCAGTTTTTAAGAGTCTTTTATGCTTTGGCTCTCTTCCACTCTAACCTCTTTTTTTTCCTTCCCCTCCCCCATGGGTTTCTGTTAAGTTTCTCAGGATCCACATAAGAGTGAAAACATATGGTATCTGCCTTTCTCTGTACAGTTTATTTCACTTAGCATAACACTCTCCAGTTCCATCAATGTTGCTACAAAGGGCCATATTTCATTCTTTCTCATTGCCACATAGTATTTCATTGTGTATATAAACCACAATTTCTTTTTCCATTCATAAGTTAATGGACATTTAGGCTCTTTCCATAATTTGACTATTGTTGAGAGTGCTGCTATAAACATTGGGGTACAAGTGCCCCTATGCATCAGCACTCCTGTATCCCTTGGGTAAATTCCTAGCATGCTACTGCTGGGTCATAGGGGAGGTCTATTTTTAATTTTTTGAGGAACCTCCACACTGTTTTTCAGAGCGGCTGCACCAGTTTGCATTCCCACCAACAGTGCAAGAGGGTTCCCGTTTCTCCACATCCTCGCCAGCATCTACAGTCTCCTGATTTGTTCATTTTGGCCACTCTGACTGGCATGAGGTGATATCTGAGTGTGGTTTGATTTGTATTTCCCTGATGAGGAGAGACGTTGAGCATCTTTTCATGTGATTGTTGGCCATCTGGATGTCTTCTTTAGAGAAGTGTCTATTCATGTTTTCTCCCCATTTCTTCACTGGATTATTTGTTTTTCGGGTGTGGAGTTTGGTGAGCTCTTTATAGATTTTGGATACTAGCCCTTTGTCCAATATGTCATTTGCAAATATCTTTTCCCATTCCGTTGGTTGCCTTTTAGTTTTGTTGGTTGTTTCCTTTGCTGTGCAGAAGCTTTTTATCTTCATGAGGTCCCAAGAGTTCATTTTTGCTTTTAATCCCCTTGCCTTTGGGGATGTGTCGAGTAAGAGATTGCTACGGCTGAGGTCAGAGAGGTCTTTTCCTGCTTTCTCCTCTAGGGTTTTGATGGTTTCCTGTCTCACATTCAGGTCCTTTATCCATTTTGAGTTTATTTTTGTGAATGGTGTGAGAAAGTGGTCTAGTTTCATTCTTCTGCATGTTGCTGTCCAGTTCTCCCAGCACCATTTGTTAAAGAGACTGTCTTTTTTCCATTGGATATTGTTTCCTGCTTTGTCAAAGATGAGTTGGCCATACTTTTGTGGGTTTGGTTCTGGGGTTTCTATTCTAATCCATTGGTCTATGTGTCTGTTTTTGTGCCAATACCATGCTGTCTTGATGATGACAGCTTTGTAGTAGAGGCTAAAGTGTGGGATTGTGATCCCTCCTGCTTTGGTCTTCTTCAAAATTCCTTTGGCTATTCGGGGCCTTTTGTGGTTCCATATGAATTTTAGGATTGCTTGTTCTAGCTTCGAGAAGAATGCTGGTGCAATTTTGATTGGGATTGCATTGAATGTGTAGATAGCTTTGGGTAGTATTGACATTTTGACAATATTTATTCTTCCAACCCATGAGCACGGAATGTTTTTCCATTTCTTTATATCTTCTTCAATTTCCTTCATAAGCTTTCTATACTTTTCAGCATACAGATCTTGTACATCTTTAGTTAGATTTATCCCTAGGTATTTTATGCTTCATGGTGCAATTGTGAATGGGATCAGTTACTTTATTTGTCTTTCTGTTGCTTCATTGTTAGTGTATAAGAATGCAACTGATTTCTGTACATTGATTTTGTATCCTGCGACTTTGCTGAATTCATGTATCAGTTCTAGCAGACTTTTGGTGGAGTCTATTGGATTTTCCATGCATAATGTCATGTCATCTGCAAAAAGTGAAAGCTTAACTTCATCTGTGCCAATTTTGATGCCTTTTATTTCCTTTTGTTGTCTGATTGCTGATGCTAGAACTTCCAACACTATGTTAAACAACAGCGGTGAGAATGGACATCCTTGTCGTGTTCCTGATCTCAGGGAAAAAGCTCTCAGTTTTTCCCCATTGAGGATGATGTTAGCTGTGGGATTTTCATAAATGGCTTTTATGATGTTTAACTATGTTCCTTCTATCCCGACTTTCTCAAGGGTTTTTATTAAGAAAGGATGCTGAATTTTGTCAAATGCTTTTTCTGCATCGATTGACAGGATCATATGGTTCTTATCTTTTCTTTTATTAATGTGATGTATCACGTTGATTGATTTGCGAATGTTGAACCAGCCCTGCATCCCAGGAATGAATCCCACTTGATCATGGTGAATAATTCTTTTTATAAGCTGTTGAATTCTATTTGCTAGTATCTTATTGAGAATTTTTGCATCCATATTCATCAGGGATTTTGGCCTGTAGTTCTCTTTTTTTACTGGGTCTCTGTCTGGTTTAGGAATCAAAGTAATACTGGCTTCATAGAATGAGTCTGGAAGTTTTCCTTCCCTTTCTATTTTTTGGAATAGCTTGAGATTGCCTTCTCTGGGTTTAAGTGAGCTTTTTTCATGATTTGATTTTCTCTCCTTTCTTAGCATATCAATTATACTTCTTTTCAATATACAGCCTGCAATATACAATTTAAACTAATCTAAGTCTCCCTTCACAGAACACTAACTGCAGAGCAGGAACCTTACACAATATCCCCAATTCTTCCCTACCAGTCCTTAAGGCATTAATGATGCCTATAATGATCCATATACTATAATCACCTAATGCATCATTATTTCATTATTTAAAGTTATCTTTTAGATCAATTAATAATAAGAAAAACTAAGATTTTAGTTTGATTTTACCTCTATTCTTTTCCCAGTGTCCTTCCAGTTTTGATGTAGACCTGAGTTTCTAACTATATCATTTTCTTTCTTCCTGCAGAACTTCTTTTTAACATTTTTTGCAGAGTAGGTGAACTAATGTTGAAGCCCCTCTGCTTTTGATTTTCTAAGAAAATCTTTGTCTCTTTTTCACTTTGGAAGGATAATTTCCATGTACATAGAATTCTAAGTCGCTGCTTTTGCTTCTTTCTTTTTTATTACTGTTTTTATTTTTTTTGAAATATAATTGGCATTTAATATTGTGTAAGTTTTAGGGATAAAACATATTGATTTTAAAAATTCATTTATGTTGCAATATGATAACCACTATTGCATTAGCTAACCTATATCATGTCACATAATTATAATTTCTTCTTTGTGGCAAAAACAATTATGATCTAATCTGTTAGGAACTTCAACACTGTATTTCACTCTCTCTTTTTATTTGTGTGGCTTCTCATGAAAAGTCTGCTGGTTCTTATCCTTGTTCCTCTTATAGGTGTTTTGTGCCTGTCTAAACCTATGAATAACCAATGTGGCTGGACTGGCCCTTGTAGTTTTTATTAAGATTGTAAGATGCAGGGCATCTGGGTGGTTCAGTCAGTTAAGCACCTGACTCTTGATTTTGGCTCAAGTCATGATTTCACAGTGCTCTGTCTCTCTCAAAATAAATAAATAAACAAAAACTTTTAAAACTTTTTAAAAAGCTCCCCAGGGGAGCCTGGGTGGTTCAATTGGTTAAAGCATCCAACTTCGGCTAAGGTCATGATATCACAGTTCATGAGTTCGAGCTCCACATGGGGCTCTGTGCTGACACCTCAAAGCCTGGTGCCTGCTTCAGATTTTCTGTATCCCTCTCTCTACCTCTCCCCCACTCTCTGTCTCGGTCCATCTCCAAAAATAAATAAACATTATTATTATTTTTTTAAATATTGTGAGTGGCTCCTGAGTGGCTCAGTTGGATAGGCATCCACCTTTGGCTCAGGTCATGATCTCATGGTTCATGGGTTCGAGCCCCACGTGGGCTTAGAGATACCAGTTTAGAGCCTGGAACCTGCTTCGGATTCTGTGTTTCTGTCTCTCTCTGCCCCTCCCCCACTTGAGTGCTCTCAGTCTCTCTCTCTCTCTCTCAAAAATAAATAAACATTAAAAAAAAAAGACTGTAAATGCTCTTCAACAACAACCAGAGGAAACTTTGAAAAAATAAGATTTATTACTTACAAGACCTGGAAAATTACACAGCACACCTGGGGCCACACAGTGAGGTTGCAGATAGAGAGAGGGAGAGTGTATGGGCCTGGGGTTCTACTTTTATTGGGGTTGAGAATGGAGGCCTAGGATTTTGTGAGCTCACTAATGGTGAATTTAAGACATAAGAGCAGGAAAATAAACTCAAAATGGATGAAAGACATAAATATAAAACAGGAACCATGAAAATCCTCGTGGAGCAAGCAGGCAAAAGCCTTTTTGACCTGTGCTGCAGGAACTTCTTACTCAACACGTCTCCAGAGGCAAGGGAAACAAAAGCAAAGATGAACTACTGGGACCTCATCAAAATAAAAAGCTTCTGCACAGTGAAGGACACAATCAGCAAAACTAAAACGTGACCAACAGAATAGGAGAAGATATTTGCAATGACATATCACATAAAGGGTTAGTATCCAAAATCTATAAAGAACTTACCAAACTCAACACCCAAAAAACAAATAATCCAGTGAAGAAATGGGCAAAAGACATGAATAGACACTTCTCCAAAGAAGACATCCGATGGCCAACCGACACATGAAAAAATGCTCAGCATCACTCATCATCAGGGAAATACATATCAAAACCACAATGAGATACCACCTCACACCTGTCAGAATGGCTAACATTAACTCAGGCAACAACAGGTGTTGGCGAGGATGCAGAGAAAGAGGATCTCTTTTGCACTGCTAGTGGGAATGCAAACTGGTACAGCCACTCTGGAAAACAGCATGGAGGTTCCTCAAAAAATTTAAAATAGAACTACCCCACATTGTACTACCTGGTATTTATCCAGGGGATACAGGTATGCTGTTTTGAACAGGCACATGCACCCCAATGTTTATAGCAGCACTATCGACCATAGCCCAAGTAAGGAAAGAGCCCAAATGTCCAACAACGGATGAATGGATAAAAAAGATGTGGTATATATATGCAATGGAGTATTACTCAGCAATCAAAAAGAATGAAATCTTGCCATTTGCAACTACGTGGATGGAACTAGAGGATATTATGCTAAACGAAATTAGTCAGAGAAAGATAAACATCATATGACTTCACTCAAATGAGAACTTTAAGAGACAAAACAGATGAACATAAAGGAAGGGAAGAAAAAATAAATAAAAAAACAGGGAGGAGGACAAAACATAAGAGAGTCTTAAATATAAAGAACAAACAGAGGGTTGCTAGAGGGGTGTGGGAGGGGGGATGGGCTCAATGGGTAAGGGACATTAAGGAATCTACTCCTGAAATCATTGTTGCACTATATGATAACTAACTTGGATGTAAATTTAAAAAAAAAGAGGGGCGCCTGGGTGGCGCAGTCAGTTAAGCGTCCAACTTCAGCCAGGTCACGATCTCGCAGTCCGTGAGTTCGGGCCCCGCGTCAGGCTCTGGGCTGATGGCTCAGAGCCTGGAGCCTGTTTCCGATTCTGTGTCTCCCTCTCTCTCTGCCCCTCCCCATTCATGCTCTGTCTCTCTCTGTCCCAAAAATAAATAAAGTTTAAAAAAAAAAAAGAAATGAAGTATAAAAAGAAATAATAAATAAATACATACATACATACATACATACATACATACATACACAAGACCAGGAATTTAAAGTGTGGGAAGAGAAAGAAACAAGTGGCCCAATTGTCAGTTATCAAAATTCACCAAGATCTCTAAAACAAAGGAACCTCAGTGAGGGAAGGCAGTCTGACTATATAGTTGGGTGGCTGGCAATGTGTTTGAGATCATCATTGAAATAGCAATCAAGCTTAGGTCAAGCACTTGCATTACAAAATAAGGAATAAAACACAACTATCAGGGTTTATACTACAATAGGCAGGATGTTTTCCCCCTCTGTCTCTTTTCAAGATTTTCTCTTTATCTTTGGTTTATCACAATTTGAATTTGATATGTGTAGGATGTAAGGAGGGTGGTATTTATCATGCTTGTTATTCTCTGAGCTTTCTGGATCTGCATTTTGGTGTCTGTACTTAATTTTGGAAACTTCTTGGCCATAATTACTTCAAATATTTTTTCTAATATTAGAGGATGGTGCATGCTTTTGTATATATCTTATGTATATGTATACACAAAAGATACATATATATTTATACTTTTTGAAATTATCCTACAGTTTTTGATGTTCAGGGCGGGGGGGGGAGCTTGTTTTTTTTCTTTTTTTTTTTTCTCTTTGCATTTTTGTTTGGGAACTTTCTACTGACCTATCTTCAAACTCATCTGTTCTTTTCTTGGCCCCATGCAGTCCACTAATGAGCCCATCAAAGTCATTCTTCATTTATGTTACAGTGTTTTTGATTTCTAATATTTCCTTTGAATTTATCTTAGAATTTCCATCTCTCTGCTTACATTTCCCATCTATTCTTAAATGATGTCTAATTTTTCCATTAGATCCCTTAACATATTAATCATAGTCATTTTAAATTCTCTGAGAATTCCAGTATCTTTGTCATATCCCACTCTGGTCCTCATGCTTTCTTTGTCTCTTTAGGCTGTGGTTTTCTTGTGTTCTTAGTGTGGTTTATAATTTTTTATTGGAAGCTGTACATGATGTAATTAGTAATTAGAACTGAGGTAGATATGTCTTTAGCATGATGTTTTATGTTAATCTGACTAGGAGTTGGACTGTATTTAATATTTGCTGTAGCTCTAAGTGCCAGAGCTACCAAATTTTTCTAAAATGCCCTTGTTTCCATCCCCACCTTTTGACTTTGGCCTTCCCTAAGTACACCTCCTCAGAGAAAGTCTGCATCCTGCAGCTATAATCCACTGTTAATATACAAGAGCCCCATTAGTACAATGATAAAATATGGGGGGAATCTATAATCTTATAATTAAATCTCAGTCTTGTAGTGGATCTATGTTCCCGGGATGTGACCTTTACAAGTGTTTCTTAGCTTGCTACCCACCTTAGGTAATAAGACAGGAAGGCTAGAAGGGTCTGGGGTGGGAGAAACACTTTTCCTTTGGGTGGGATAAGGCTCTCGTAGTCTTTTCCCCTAGATAGCAGCCCTTTGTTGTAGAGAACAAATGAGCTCTGGGTATATTTCAAGATGATTAATCATCCTCTTCTACTGCCAGAGCCACAAGCAGATCTTTCTTGGCTCTTAACCATGAGAACATGGTGGGGTTCCTCAAGGATTAAACCCAGGTATTAGTCCCCATAATTGTGACCCCCAAGAGTTTCTTGATTATCCACTCTCAACCTAGCGGTTTATAAAAAGTACCATTTAAATTTTTGTAGCAGTTTCAGCTCCAGGACTTCTGTTCCAGGTAAGTAGATCTGGCTGTGGCTGTCTGGATTCACCTATCTCTCCAGATTTGGAGGAGAATTTACCCTGCAACCTCAGTTCTCTGATAGATCCAAGAAATGTTATTGGTTTCCAATTTCTTCAGCTTTTTTTTTATAGCAAGAATAAAAGTGACAACTTCTGAAACCTATGTTAGTTTTTTATCTTATTAACAGGCAGTGGAATGTTCCTTTTTCTGCAATAGTCAGAGAATCACACATTATCTAATACAAATCTTCAGACATAGGACCCATGCAAGTTCTCATGCATTATTGTCCCCAAAGGCAGGGCTGTGAAAATATGAATATTTTTATTGCCAAGTTGCCTTCTCTGTCCTTTCTACCCCTAAAGATTGTGTTTTTATTAATGTGAGCTTTCTCTCTCTGTCTCTCTCTCACACACACACACACAAATGATAAAACCACAACTATTTTTTCCTAACTGATTGACTCCAAGAGATTAAATCTATTGTGTTATCTTTGCAGTGCAAAGCCTGTAGTGTTTTTAAAGCATTTAAATGTGTTTTTTCTTGTCTTGTTTTAAATACCAACCCTTATTTTCCAGATTATTGGTGAATGATATAATTTTACCCATTTTTTTATTCATTCATGTATTCTTTTATTCACCAACTATTTGTTCATCACTTCTCAAATACAAAATGCCCAGCTATGTCTCTGAGAGATATAAAGCCCAGAATTCACTGACACTCCTAATGGAAAGTTATATGTGAAGGACTATACTACAGAGAGGTTACAATACTGAGAACCAAGACAATTTGAGTGTTAACTAGGAGAAGAGATTGGATTTACCAGATATAACCAGGGCACCATTAAGATTTGATGTCAGATCTATATCAGACACAACCCAGGCAGAAAACAGAAAGTACACTCAAACAAGGTAATGAAGAAGACTTTAAAAAGGAACTATTGACAAAAGTCAATAGAAGGAAATTGGGAGAAACATCAGTATATCCAACAAGGGATGGTGATGTATCCTGGAGCTAGCAACAGTAAAGAAGTTTTTCTGCAGCTAGGCCTGAAGGGGGCAAGAGGAGGGTACATTACCAGAACCAAGACAGAGCTATAGAGAATCATACTTCTAGAAGATGGCCACATGTCAGGAGCTGTGGATGTTGGTGGAGAACTATAGTTACTGCTAACATAAGCTCTGGCAAGGAATGAACAGTGGAATAAATGCTCCAACACCACACTCCTCCTGTTTTCCAACTTCCTACTGCTATTTCCCATTGGCTGAACTCAGATGCAAGTCAGAGGGCAAATCTCCAGAGGTCAGCTTTCTGGCGAGCAGAGAGGATTGGGAAGGATGAAAAGTGAATCTGGAGGAGCAAACAGAAGATACCCAGTTCAACAGGAGTTTGTGCCTCTGGAATCTGGGAGGGAGAATCTCACGGGGCACTGATGGCTACAAATCCTTCATTTGAAGTGGGAGGTATAGACAAAACATGTTGAAAACTGTTGCCACTTCCATCACCACCACATCTTACTTCTTCCACACAAACACCTGAACTCTCACCTTCACCTCTCTGAAGCAGTGTAAATCCATTTTTTTAAATATCTTGGTGAAAGGAGAGTGAAACTGGTGGCAAACATTCACCTTTCTATCTACAGCCTTCTAGCAGCAAGAGGAGGAAACCGTCGAACTGCCAATGTGATAGCCCATGGGTTTGCCAATCTTTTAACTCTGGACAAAAAGACCCTCCAAGAAATTCTAGTGCATTATCCAGATTCTGAAAAGCTCCTCATGAAGAAAGCCAGGTACAACCTTTAAAACCTCATTAGAAGGGCACCTGGGTGGTTCAGTAGGTCCAGCATCTCTTGATTTCAGCTCAGTTCACAGTCTCACAGGTTCATGGGATTGAGCCCCATGTTGGGCTCTGCACTGACAGCACAGGGCCTGCTTAGGATTCTCTCTCTCTCTCTCTCTCTCTCTCTCTCTCTCTCCCTTGCCCGTCCCCCCCATTCAAAATAAATAAGCTTAAAAAAAACTAGAGTTGGTTTTACACTGTAATATCTAAGAGGAGAACTATATTATGATGGCAGTCATAATGGAGAAAGATCAACTTTCTCCATAAGAAACATTCAACAAACAATTGTCTATGCAGATATCCATTGAAAACTTCACAGATTAGGAGACAAGACAGTGTCTGGTAGGTTTTTCCAGAACTTTTACGGTACTATCTAAAATAGCCTTTCTCTTCCATCCACAGTGTGCTTCTAAAGAAGAAGGCTCCAGGCACAGAGGAATCCCCTCCAAGAAAAGGACTTGCTTTTCTCTTCCAACCAAAACAAAAGACACCCAAAATGTTTAAAGCTCTCCTGGGAGGCACAGGAAAAGCAGGTCTTACAAGACTACTCAAAATGAAGAGGGAACAAACCATCCAGGTAATGAGGCAGAGTGAATTGAGGGCTGTAACAGATCATTGAACTAAGTATACCCAGACAAGCTCCTACTCTAATTCCATTTCAAATACTGGGACAGTTTGGATGCATCTAATGTGAATAATTAGTACTTTATTTATAGCACTTATTATTTTCTAAACTATATCCTCATATTTCATTACATTTAATCCTCACAGTTTATTATAGATGGTTTTAATATATATGTATATACAAACATTCAACTCTCATTATCTATATATTCTATATATTCGCAAATCTGCCTATTTGCTGAAATTTCATTGTAATCCCAAAATCAATACTCCATGTGGTCATTTGCAAACATACATATGTGCAGAGCAGTGAAAAATTTAAGTTGCCCAATGCACATGTCCCCAGCTGAAGTTGAGCAAGAAGACAACTCTACCTTCTTATTTCAGTTCTCACACTGTAAACAAGTGATTTTCATGATCTATTTAAGTGCTATGTTTTCCTCATTTTTGCAGTGCATAGTGCTGAAGTTCTGTCTAGTGATCCTAAGCACAAAAATTTCTGATATGTCTTACAGACAAAAGACATGTGTTAGATAAGCTTCATTCAAGCATGAGTTATAGTGCTGTTGGGCATGAGTTCAATAAAATGAATCAACAATATATATTAAATAAATGTCCCTAAACAGAAATACTCATAAAACAAGGTTATGTATTGATTTGTTGACAAAAATGTGGCCAGAGCCTCATACGAACCAAATCCTGCATTACCCCTAGGAGCAATGGTTCAGTATTTGCTAATTCTGTGTTTGTGGCAGCTGTATAGAACAAAACTACCAGGAATAATGAGAATCAATTGTTTACGTATAAACATACATATACACCTATAAATATATAGCACATTTTACCAATGACCCACTTTCACAAATATTCAATCACTTATATATCACAAATGTTTAAACCCAGAAATAATTTCACAGATTTTACCCAAACCCTTCATGTTATAGATGAAGAAACAGCTCAATTTATTTGGATAAGTTCACAAAAAGTGACAGAGCAAAAACTATTACTCAGGTATTCACACTTGTAGTCCTATACTGAGCTGCCTCCCAATTCCTAGAAATGTCAAGATACTCAAATGTTACAGTTTTTCTGTCTTTATTTTCATATTTCTTTGATTCTTATAATAAGTCTATGGGGCAGCTATTGAAAAACAGAGCAGGGATGCAGGTTTTCTGAATCTAGTCATGTTATCTCTTAAACTGTAAGAAATGGCTGACTGGATCTTTCAGAAAATTGGTAAAGCAAATATTATAAACAAGTCACACTCAAGAGACTAAAACTTGCCTCTTCCTTTTCACAGAGAAGCACTATGGTGAAAATTAGGGATACAGTGTAAGCCAAATCAGCATAGAAATAATAATCTCTGTAAAGGTTCATGAGTTCCAACCCCGTATCTGTCAGTGCAGTGCACTGTCAGTGCAGAGCCTCTTGGGATTCTCTCTCTCTCCCTCTCTCTCTGTCCCTCTCTTTGCCCTTACCCTTCTCATGTGCTTGTGCTCTCACTCTCTCTCTCAAAATAAATAAAACTTTTTAAAAAATTAAAAAACATAATAATCTAGGTAAAAGACTTACAGGGTAAAGAAATATGTGTCAACATGTTAAGTAAGTTTCTCAACTTTATATGTGCCATTCATACCTAGTAAGAGCCTCTCTTAAACTGACCCCAAATATCATCAGCACAGAGCATAGTATGTTTTTTTACTATGAAACTTCTACAGATGATACTAAGCATAGTAGTTTCTAAAACCATATAGCTCAACCACCCGTGGGACGAATAAGACTGTATGAGGAAAGAGATATGAGTTTCTCCCTGAGGTTCTCCCATGAGCTTATGCAACAGGAAAACCATACTTTCTGTAGCATTTTTATGGCATTTGGTTAATACTTTTTTATTAGAAAATAAATATTTAAAATTTCATCTTCATAAAATAAATAAGTACATATTTTTAGAGCAAAGAGTCCTAAGCACTAAGTCTAATAGTTCAGTAAGCATAAGGACCAATAGGAAAAGAATTCCTTCTCAGGGACAAAAATGCAGTCCAGAATTACACTGTCAAATGTGACAGCTCAGCCTCCTTCTTCAGCACATCACAAAGCTGTCAAATGATAGTAGAATGCAAGGCAGACATGATTCCCACATTAACTTAATTCAGACAGTCTTTGTCTTCGTGGTGATCCTTAGCCATTGAATATTAATCATAAGACTCCAATGTCCTTGATTATGATTTCAAAACCAACTTTTTGTAACTACTTCTTCCAGGAAAAAAGTGAAAACTCCAAAGAAGGAGAGGGTAAAGGAAGAGAATATGAAGATAAACGAAGAGAACCAGTAGAGAAAACACAGGACAGCTCTGAATGTAGAGCAAATTCTGTTACAGCAGAGGAAGTGCCCCAGTCAATTAGAAGGGCAGCTTTACCCAGAGGAACTACTCGTCAATCACTCATCATCAGTATGGCTCCTTCTACAGAGGCTGGGGAAGAAGTTCTGATGATTGAAGTTAAAGAAAAGGCTAAACAATAAGTGTTTGATTATCTTTAGATGTAATCTAGCTAATTCCCAAAGAGATTGTACCCAGGATTGTAGCTTAAATTAATGAGGGGAAAAGACCTTGCCAGGACCCCTGAGAATCCATAGACAAATCCCTGGCTTAGTTTCTAGAACTTATGTGAGACTGTGATCTTATGCAGTAGTAATAAGAAGATTATTTCAAAACCATCCCTATTCTCCATTGTCATTAGCTTTGTGCAATTGGTATTTCTCCTAATTTTATGTAGTAAGGTTTTTTTCTCTTCCATTCTTTCTTAATGATGTTTCTTCCTCCATTTTGATTAGCTTGGGATTGGCCCTGAAGTGATTCACTTACCTTTTCTCTTCAGTGTGTGTGTGTGTGTGTGTGTGTGTGTGTGTGTGTGTGCAAGTCTTGCATGGTACTGTTATTTCTCACTTGTAGGGGATTATGAGATTTCAATAAAATGTCGAAAATAAAACATCAGGTGATTTCCATTCAAGCAAGGATGATGAGTCATTCAAATATCATATCAATCCAGCAGTTGGAATTGAAGGGAAGCAGAGATAATGGAGTCTGTGGATGTGAAATCTGACTTGCAGAAAAGTCCCCTGAGGAGCAATATTGGTCAGTAGTACTAACAAACCCACGGGGAAATATCATATTGTAGCGACATGTTGGAAAACTCATTCCCTTTGCTAAAGAAACAAACTTGAATATTTTCCCTCATACCAACTTAAAAGGCAACAGTCTGCCTAACTCATCTGGCTCCACAGACTCAGACTGGAGGAATCCAATCATCCCCATCTTCAGGTAGGCTAAAGTGATGTTTCTCAGAATCTTCCTCAAGCGTTTGCTTCTAAAGGTGCCAGATCTCGAGGCGCCTGGGTGGCTCAGTCGGTTGAGCGTCTGACTTCGGCTCAGGTCATGATCTCAGGGTCCGTGAGTTTGAGCCCTGCATCGGGCTCTGTGCTGACAGCTCAGAGCCTGGAGCCTGCTTCAGATTCTGTGTCTCCCTCTCTCTCTGACCCTCCCCTGTTCATGCTTTGTCTCTCTCTGTCTCAAAGATAAACATTAAAAAATTAAAAAAAAAAATAAAGGTGCCAGATCTCAGCTTCTCATTGTTTTCAGCTTTAGTAAAAAGTGATGAGGTTAGGAAGGCAGACTGTACACATGTCAGATTGACATATCCCTACAATTTGCAGAACCTACATGTACAGCTGTTTACAAAATCTCCAAGTTAATTAAGTGCACTTTAGGAAGTTGTCCTCATGAATCAGCTAACATTAGCATAATTACTAAAGTCTCATGCTGTGAGGAGACTAAAAAAGCCAGGCTGATGTCGGAAGTAATAATATATATAGAATTCCATTCTAATAAATGCCATTAGTGTATAACATTAAGTTCTGTATAATAAGGCTATTCCCAAGTCCCAGAGGATGGTCATTGTAACAGCACTTTGCTGAGAGGATTTTAACAAATCATGTTGGCCAAAATGCCTACAACATAGATACATTCAGCAAACCATGTATAAATCGATCACTATAATAAAATGTACCATTTGGTTGAGGCACCATTTTTGAACACAGTGTTTGAGTATCATAAACACATGGCAAGCTTTACAAAAGGTTGGTTGATGTTTTTCAGGAGTTGAGGGAATGGAGAGAAATTGTTAAATAGCACTTGCTTGATTAATGGAAGTTCACGTGTAGAAAGAATGATTAGAAAAGGAAGAAGCAAAATGTGGAAATAGAGCTTGATAAAAGTATAGTAATAGGGAAAAAATTCTGAATTTGTGAATAATATGTTCTCCCCTTACATCCTATAAATAAATTAAAATATACAACACCTTTTCAATTTATGTTCTTCCCTGCTGCTTATTTTCCCTCACAAACTATCCCATTTAAAATTTTTTATTTATTTATTTTTTAGAGAGACAGACAGAGACAGAGAGTGAGTGGGGGAGAGGCAGAGAGAGAGGGAGACATAGAATCTGCAGGAGGCTCCAGGCTCAGAGCTATCAGCACAGAGCCCAACATGGGGCTCGAACACATGAACCATGAGATCATGACCTGAACCAAAGTCAGACACTTAACCAACTAATCCACCCAGGCACCCCCAAACTATCCTATTTTAGATAATATCATCTTCATTTTTCCTATCCCTCAAACTAAAATATAAGAGTAATCAGTAGCCCTTCCATTGTTTATATAGTATCACCAAATCTTTTTTCTTTCTTAAATATTTCTAATTATCCTCTTTTTAAGTTCCAGTGCTAACATCTCAGTACATATTTTTCTGCTCAATTCAAATAAACATACACTTTTTACTTACAAGCTCTTCTAGTCACTGATCTACCTTCTCAGCCCTTTAAAGGGAAAAATCAGATCTTTCTAAAATACTACTGTCAGTCCATTCAGGCTATTATAGCAAAATACTACAGTTTGGGTAGTTTATACACAACAGAAATTTGTGTCTCATAGTTCTGGAGGCTTGGAAGTCCAGGACCATGGCGCAGCATTGTAAAGTGAGGGCCCTCTTACTGGTTCATAGCAGACTCCTTCTCACCGGGTCTTCACAAGGTGGAAGAGGCAAGGGATGCTTCTGGAGCTTCTTCTACAAAGGCACTGATCCTATTCATGAGGAAAAAGCACCTCCCAAAGGCCCAATCTCCTAATATTTTCACCTTTGAGGTTAGAATTTCAACATGTCAGTTTTGCAGGCGGGGGACACCACGTTCAAATCGTAGCAACCCCTTTTGACTATGTTATTTCTCTGCTCAGGAACCTACTAGTCCGTCCTAAATCTTACTTATCCAAATTTAATTACCACTTCCCCAAACATACCCCTCACTGACACTCATCTTCCTGCTTTTTCTGGACTATGACCTACCTTTCTTCCTCTGGCATTTGTCCATGCTGCCTGCCACAGTACAGGATGTTGTCTCTCCATCGCTTTCCTCTTCCCTATACAGCAAAACCTTGGATTGCGAATAACTTGCTCTGCGAGTGTTCCGCAAGACAAGCAAACATTTCTAATAAATTTTAACTTAAAAAACAACTGATGTCTTACAATAAAAGTAGTGCGTGACACCAAACATCACATGATCACAACTGAACCAATTGTTCTGTCTGGCGTGCATGCACACGCTGCAGGATTGTGGGGTGATAGTCTCCCAAGCTCACTGTTTGCTCTCAGACCATGGCGTTTGGCAGAAAGTGATTTTGGGGATGTTTGAAGGTCCCCACAACTGCCACTAGCATATTTTTTGTCACTTCAAAGCACGTGTGGACAGTACTTTGCTTTTCCATACAGGAGTAAACTTAGGAATGCCTTGCTTCAATCTAGATCATTGCATAGGATCCGTTAAAGTTTCATGGAAAAAAAAAAAGATTCCATTAAGCCAATAGATAGAAGTGATTCCATTATGATAGTGGAAGTCATCCTACACAATAATGTTCCTCTCTCTTGTCTCCATCACACCAGCCATGAAGGTTTTCAAAAGAAAGTGCAGGTTATTAGTTTAGTTTTTTTTTTATATTTTGTATTTTCATTACTACTTTGTATTATATTACAGTATTGTAATCATTTTTTTACCATTGTATTTATTTTTTAAATTTACATCCAAATCAGTTATCATATAGTGCAACAATGATTTCAGGAATAGATTCCTTAATGCCCCTTACCCATTTAGCCCATCCCCCCCTCCCACAACCCCTCCAGTAACCCTCTGTTTGTTCTCCATATTTATGAGTCTCTTATGTTTTGTCCTCCTCCCTGTTTTTATATTATTTTTGCTTCCCTGCCCTTATGTTCATCTGGTTTGTATCTTAAAGTCCTCATATGAGTGAAACCATATGATATTTGTCTTCCTCTGACTTATTTCGCTTAGCATAATATCCTCTAGTTCCATCCATGTAGTTGCAAATGGCAAGATTTCATTCTTTTTGATTGCTGAGTAATACTCCATATATATATATATCCCCCAAATACTCCATGTATGTATGTATGTGTGTGTGTGTATATATATATATATATATATATATATATATGCCCCAAATCTTCTTCATCCATTCATCCATCAATGGACATTTGGGCTCGTTCCATACTTTGGCTATTGTTGATAGTGCTGCTATAAACATTGGGGTTCATGGGCCCATTCAAAACAGCACACCTGTATCTCTTGGATAAATACCTAGTAGTGCAATTGCCTGGTCATAGGGTAGTTCTATTTTTAATTTTTGAGGAACCTCCATGCTGTTTTCCAGAGTGGCTGTACCAGTTTGCATTTCCACCAGCAGTGTAAAGAGATCCTCTTCCTCTGCATCCTTGCCAACACCTGTTGTTGCCTGAGTTGTTAATGTTAGCCATTCTGACAGGTGTGAGGTGGTATCTCATTGTGGTTTTGATTTGTATTTCCCTGATGATGAGTGATATTGAGCATTTTTTCATGTGTAGGTTGGCCATCTGGATGTCTTCTTTGGAGAAGTGTCTATTCATGTCTTTTGCCCATTTCTTCACTGGATTATTTGTTTTTTGGGTGTTGAGTTTGGTAAGTTCTTTATTGGATACTAACCCTTTATGTGATATGTCATTGCAAATATCTTCTCCTATTCTGTTGGTCACGTTTTAGTTTTGCTGATTGTGTCCTTCGCTGTGCAGAAGCTTTTTATTTTGATGAGGTCCCAATAGTTCATCTTTGCTTTTGTTTCCCTTGCCTCTGGAGATGTGTTGAGTAAGAAGTTGCTGCAGCACAGGTCAAAAAGGCTTTTGCCTGCTTGCTCCACAAGGATTTTCATGGCTTCCTGTCTTACATTTAGGTCTTTCACCCATTTTGAGTTTATTTTTGTGTATGGTGTAACAAAGTGGTTCAGGTTTATTTTTCTGAATGTCGCTGTCCAGTTTTCCCAGTACCACTTGCTGAAGAGACTGTCTTTATTCCATTGGATATTCTTATCTGCTTTGTCAAAGATTAGTTGGCCATATGTTTGTGGGTCCATTTCTGGGTTCTCTATTCTGTTCCATTGACCTGAGTGTCTGTTCTTGTGCCAGTAACATACTGTCTTGATGATTACAGCTTTGTAATACATCTTGAAGTCTGGTATTGTGATGTCTTCTGCTTTGGTTTTCTTTTTAAAGATTGCTTTGGCTATTTGGGGTCTTTTCTAGTTCCTTACAAATTTTAGGATTATTTGTTCTAGCTCTGTGAAGAATGCTGACATTATTTTGATAGGTATTGCATTGAATATGTAGATTACTTTGGGTAATATTGACATTTTAACAATATTTGTTCTTCCTATCCAGGAGCATGGAATCTTTTTCCATTTTTTTGTGTCCTCTTCAATTTCTTTCATAAGCTTTCTATAGTTTTCAGTGTATAGGTTGTTTTTGTTTAGATTTTGGGAGTTTTTTTTGTTAATATTTATTCCTAGATACTTTATGTTTTTTGGTTCAATTATAAATGGGATTAATTCCTTGATTGCTCTTTCTGTTGCTTCAATATTGGTGTATAGGAATGCAACCGATTTCTGTGCACTAATTTTAAATCTTGTGACTTTGCTGAATTCATGGATCAGTTCTCGCAGTTTTTGGTGGAATCTTTTGGGTTTTCCATATGGAGTATCATGTCATCTGCGAAGAGTGAAAGTTTGACCTCCTCCTGGCCAGTTTGGATGCCTTTTATTTCTTTGTGTTGTCTGATTGCTGAGGCTAAGGCTTCCAATACTATGTTGAATAACAGTGGTGGGAGTGGACCTCCTTGTCTTGTTCCTGACCTTAGGGGGAAAGCTCTCAGTTTTTCCCCATTGAGGATGATATTAGTATTGGGTCTTTTATATATGGCTTTTATGATCTGGAGGTATGATCCTTCTATCCCTACTTTCTTGAAGGTTTTTATAAAGAAAGGATGCTGTACTTTGTCAAATGCTCTCTCTGCACCTATTGAGAGGATCATGTGGTTCTTGTCCTTTCTTTTATTGATATGATGAATCACATTGATTGTTTTGCTGATACTGAACCAGCCCTGCCTCCCAGGTATAAATCCCACTTGGTCGTGGTGAATAATTTTTTAATGTATTGTTGGATATGGTTGGCTAATATCTTGTTGAGGACTTTCACATCTATGTTCATCAGAGAAATAGGTCTATAGTTCTCCTTTTTAGTGGGGTCTTTGTCTGGGTTTGGAATCAAGGTAATGTTGGCTTCATAGAAAGTTTGGAAGCTTTCCTTACATTTCTATTTTTTGGAACAGCTTCAAAAGAATAGGTGTTAACTCTTCCTTAAATGTTTGGTAGAATTCCCTTGGAAATCCATCTGGCCCTAGACTCTTGTTTTTTGGGAGATTTTGATTACTAATTCGATTTCCTTACTGGTTAGGGGTCTGTTCAAATTTTCTATTTCTTCCTATTTCAGTTTTGGTAGTGTATATGTTTCTAGGAATTTGTCCATTTCTTCCAGATTGCCCATTTTATTGGCATATAATTGCTCATAATATTCTCTTATTATTGTTTGTATTTCTGCTGTGTTGGTTGTGATCTCTCCTCTTTCATTCTTGATTTCATTTATTTGGGTCCTTTCCTTTTTCTTTTTGATAAAACTGGCTAGGGGTTTGTCAACTTTGTTAATTCTTTCAAAGAACCAGCTTCTGGTTTCATTGATCTGTTCTACTAGTTTTTTATTGTTGTTTTTGTTGTTGTTGTTTGTTTTGGTTTCAATTCATTAATTTCTGCTCTGATCTTTGTTATTTCCTGTCCTCTGCTAGATTGGGGTTTTATTTGCTGTTCTTTTTCTAGCTCTTTAACATGTAAGATTGGGTTGTGTATCTGAGACCTTTTTTCCATCTTTAGGAAGGCCTGGATTGCTATATACTATATGCCTATATATTTATATATTATAAATATATATATTATATATTTATATATATGCATATGCACATTTGCTGTGTCCCAGAGGTTTTGGGCTGTGGTATTATCATTTTCATTGGCTTCCATGTACTTTTTAATTTCCTCTTTAACTTCTTGGTTAACCCAGTCATTTTTTTAGTAGGATGTTCTTTACTCTCTAAATATTTTTACCTTTCCAAGTTTTTTCTTGTGGTTGATTTCGTGTTTCATACCATTGTCATCTGAAAATATGCATGGATGATCTTGTCTTTTTGTACTTGTTGAGGGTTGATATGTGTCCCACTGTGTGATCTACTCTGGAGAACGTTTCATGTGCCCTGGAGAAGAATGTATATTCCACTGCTTTAGGATGAAATGTTCTGAATATATCTGTTAAGTCCATCTGGTCCAGTGTGTCATTCAAAGCCATTGTTCCCTTGTGTATTTTCTGTTTAGATGATCTGTCTATTGCTGTAAGTGGGTTGTTGAAGTCCCCTACTATTATGTATTATTATCAATGAGTTTCTTTATGTTTGTGATGAATCAGTTAATATATTTGGGTGCTCCACATTTGGAGCATAAATGTTTACAATTGTTGGGTCATCTTGGTGGATACACCCCTTAATTATGATATAATGCCCTTCTTCATCTCTTGTTACAGTCTTTATTTTAAAGTCTAGATTCTCTGATATAAGTAAGGCTACTCCGGCTTTCTTTTGTTGACCATTAGGATAGATGGCTCTCCATCCATTTACTTTCAATCTGAAGGTGTCTTTCAGTCTCAAATGGGTCTCTTGTAAGCAGCATATAGATGGATCTTGCTTTCTTATCCATTCTGTTACCCTATCTCTTTTGATTGGAGCATTTAGTCCTTTGACATTTAGAGTGAGTACTGACAGGTATGAATTTATTGCCATTATGTTTCTTGTAGAGTTGGAGTTTCTGGTGGTGTTCTCTGGTCCTTTCTAGTCTTTGTTTCTTTTGGTCTTTTTTTTGCCATCTTTTCTTCCCTCAGAGAGTCCCCCTTAAAATTTCTTGCAGGGCTGGTTTAATGGGCATGAACTCCTTTAATTTTTGTTTGGGAAACTTTTAATCTCTCCTTCTATTTTGAATGACAGCCTTACTGGATAAAGAATTCTTGGCTGCATATTTTTCTGCTTCAACACATTGAATATATCCTGCCACTCCTTTCTGGCCTGCCAAGTTTCTGTAGATAGGTCTGCTGCAAACCTGATCTGTCTTCCCTTGTAGGTTAAGGACTTTTCTCCCTTGTGCTTTCATGATTTTTTCCTTGCCTGAATATTTTGTGAATTTGATTATAATATGCCTTGTCGATGGTCGGTTTTTGTTGAATCTAATGGGAGTCCTCTGTGCTTCCTGGATTTTGATATCTTTGTCTTTCCCCAGGTTAGGAAAGTTTCCTGCTATGATTTGCTCACCTAACCCTTCTACCCTTTTTCTCTGTCTTCTGTCATACCCCTATGATTCTGATTTTGTTCCTTTTTAATAGGTCACTGATTTCTTTAATTCTTAAATTGTGCTCTTTTACCTTAATCTCCCTCTTTTTTCCTGTTTCATTTGTCTCCATAAGTTTGTCCTCTATATCACCAATTTGTTGCTCTGATTCATCCCTCCTTGCCACTATGGCATCCATTAGAGATTGCAGCTCATTTATAGCATTTTTTTATTTCATCCTACTACCTTTCACTTTTATCTCCACAGAAAGGTATTCTAATCTATTTTCGACCCCAGCTAGTATTCTTATTATCATGATTCTAAATTATGGTTCAGACATCTTTCTTGTATCTGTGTTGATTAAGTCCCTGGTTCTCCTTTCTTCCTTCTCTTTTTTGTGGGGTGATTTCCTTCATTTTGTCATTTTGAAGGAAGAAAGGGAATTAATAAGGTAAAAAAATTAAAATTAAAAAATTAAAAACACACCCCCCCAAAAAATCAAATAAATGCTGCTAGATCCTAGATGTGTTTTGGTCTGGGTGTTGAAAGGAGCTTGATAGATTAGAGAACAAAGAGAATTTAAAAAAAGGAAAAAAAGGATAAAGGAAAACATTTGAAAATTTGAAAAATGAATACAGTGAAATAGAATAAAATGAAATGATGGAAATAAAATAGAAGTTGAAAAAATTACACACAAGTAAAAAATATAGTAGAAAAAAATTTAAAATATTTTTAATAAAAATTAAAAACAAAAATAAATTTTTTCTCTTTCTGTATTCAAGAAAAAGAAAAGAAATGAAAAAGAAAAAAGAAAATGGAATAGATAGACCAGCAAACAGACTAAATATGGTTGAAATTACATCGTTTTCCTCTAAAAGTCAAACTGTGAACACTTATAGTTCATAAGCTAAGCAGGTGGAGAGGCTTGTGGTGTTCCTGAAGTGCCAGATTGGCCCATTTGGGCGGGTCTTAGTGTAACAGCTCCGTTCTCCACTAGATGGCACTGCTTAGCTTATTGGGTGGATTGATGTGGGGCTTGTCAGTGTGTATGCACATGCGTGGGAGGGGTGAAAATGGCATCACCCAGCTACCCAGGCTGTAGTATCAGAACTCTATTCTCCCTTATCAGCAATTGTGCACCTGTCCTTTGTCTCCAGCTTCCATCCACTTCCCGCTTTTACACTGTCCATGACCAAGCTGTCAGGTTTCCAGGCAGCACTTCCCTCCTGAGTTTTATCTCAGATGCAGCTGTATTTCCTGACCCCTCACTTCTGAGCAACTTTGGCTTTAACCACTTCTGACTCTCTGTGGGAGGGTCTCACTGAGCAATGGCCGGGTGCCAGCCCAACCGCAGGAACATTTGCGGGACCGCGCTGCTGCCAATGCTCAGAGACTGCAGCTGGGTGCCAGCCCGCCCCAGAAAAAGTTTACCCGATTGTGTACCAGTAGCATTTCAGGGTTTATGGCAAATCACAACACACATTTGGTGCCAGGCTTCACCCTTAATGCCCTCGCTCCAACACCAGTGGATGTGGCTGTTCTCTGGGGTCTGCTGGCACCTTTGCCCGTGGGGAGGCCACACCACCTCTACCAAATGTCTTCCCAAAAGGGGAACTGCCTCTCCCCATGTGGCCTGAGGACCCCCCAGACTTCACTCTGCTCCTGAGGATTCACCCTTCCCAGCAGAGCACCACCAGGTATTGAGCTATGGAGTTTCAGATTCTGTGCTCGCCCTGTTTATAGAGTCTTAATGGAATTTAAACCCTCTCCTTTCTTCTCTCTCTCTTCTTAGTTCAGTCCCTGCAGCTGATTCCACTCTTCCACTTTCTCTCCAGCTGCTTTGTGGGGGGGTGTTTTCCCATTCTCTCCCCAAGTTTCCATCCTTTCCCTGCAAGCAAAAACTGCTCCCTGCCCTCCATGGCTTCTCTCTATCCCAGTTCACTTCACACTGTGTACCTGCTGAGTTCTGTTGTTCAGTTTGAGCAGATTGTTTTGTTTATCCTCAAATCAGTTTTCTAGGTGTGCAGGATGGTTTAGTGTTGATATGGCTGTATTTCATGGACATGAGATGCAAAAAAAAAACTTCCATGCTGTTCCACTATCTTGGTTCCTCCTATTGTAATAATTTTATATGGATATTTTTGGTTGTGGAACAAATCATCTGAGTTTCCATTATTTCTTATGGGGAAATTTGCTTTGATATACAAGTGCTTTAGATTACAAGCATGTTTCCAGAAAGAATTATGCTCACAAACCAAGGTTTTACTGTACTTCCAAATGTCTCCCAGTTGCCTCTAGAAACACCCCATGATGGTTCTTGTCTCAAGGGATGATCTTTTGCATTTTCAGGAAGTACCACATAGTACAGCACTCCATTATTCTCTATTTTCTGCTTAAATATAAGTTATTTCTGCTTACCTGTAAAGTATAACAAGTTAAAGACTAGCTCTTATGTTTTATTTGTATAAAGACAGAAAGCTCAGTTTTTTTAGAGGGAGAGAGAATATTAATAGGCAAATCATGGAAGCAAAATAATTAGGTAATCAACATAGAAAAGATGCTTGCCTTACTTGTGCTCAAAGAAATACAAATGAGAACAAAAATGGAGTAATCACTTTATACCCATCAAATTGGAAAGTATTTGAAAGCAGATAATAATGTCAAGTGCTGGCAAATATATAAACTGGAGCTACTGAGGCAGCTGGGTGGCTCAACCCGTTAAACATCTGACTTCAGCTCAGGTCATGATCTTACAGTCCATGAGTTTGAGCCCCATGTCAGGCTCTGTGCTGATAGCTCAGAGTCTGGAGCCTGCTTCGGATTCTGTGTCTCACTCCCTCTCTGCACCTCCTCTGCTCACGCTCTGTCTCTCTGAAAAATAAGTAAACATTAAAAAAATAATTTTTTATACATAAATACATAAATAAATTGGAGCTACTATTCTGGCAGTACACCTTAGAGCTCAGCAGTACTGCTTCAGAAAATATATCCCAAAAAATTCTCAGGCAGTTTCATCAGAGAAAATTCAAGAGGAAATGCCTTGTGTGTAGTACAAAAGGACTGGTGTCTAAATTGGGAAATAGATAAAATAAATATGGCATGTGAGAGTGTGGATGTGTTTTTAAGATGAAATTCTATCCAGCTATTAGAAGTAATGAATTAGACTTACACATAACAACATGGATAGATCTTTTCTTTAAAAAAATTTGTTTTTTTAAAGAATGAGATTATCAATAATACTGTGCATGTGTATTTTTATAAAGTCTATCTGTTAAAACCTGTCAGGGACAAACCCATAGCCCAATAAAGCCAAATCAACATGCTGCAACAAGGGAAACCATTGACCAGAGGAAACATGGGTGTCCATCCAAACACAGGAAAGGACAGGATTATTATAAGATGTTGGGAAAAAGTAGAGGTTATGTAAAGTTTAAATGAAACAATGTTTCAAGAGGCTCAAATTAAAACAAAACTGTATGTAAAGGGGTTAACATCAGGCCTGGGCCAACAAGCAGACTCACGGTCCTGTTTCCTTGGAAACTACTACTACTCAGTTAAAATAAATATAGACTGTTGTTTCCAGAAAACTCTTATCTGAAGTTATATGCCTAGCTGCTTCTCTGCATTGGAATTACTGAGATCCTTCAGGCAAAAGTAGAATGTTTCAGTCTTATTAATAAGATTTCAAACAACAAGGTTTCTGTCAGTCTTTGATTTTGGAAAACAGCGTTTCTCAACATCATGTCCTTTTGTTGATTAACAAAAGCAGTGGTCACAGGATCCAATTTTAAAACATACACAAAACAATATAGGTCTTCCAAAAGTATATACATATCTAAAGAACCATGTTAAATTCATTAAAGATAGTAACTATTGAAGGGATAGGAATAAAAGATGTCAAAAAATAATAAATCAAGAGTATCAACTAATAAGGGTAGTGTACAGTGAACTGAGAATGATGATTAACTCAATTCTATGCACGTAAGTTTCAGTGTTGTGTCTAGTAACAAGCTACCAGAGAAGTGAGACCCCATCAACACCAGGATCTTTCCTTTAGCTTTGGTCATTCCTGAGCCACACAGGTAGCTGCTGTAGACACAGCCACTACTTCATTTGCTTAACTAGTGCTTGACCTACCAATGAGGCTTTTCTCCTGCATGTAAGCAGGTCTCCACTGACTACTGCAGAGATTACTTAGAAGAAAAGGGAGATGTTCATGCACAGAGAAAAGGCCCTGTGAGGACACAGTGAGAAGATAGCTATCTACAAACCAATGAGAGAAGCCTCAGGAGAAACCAACCCTTCAGACATCTTGATCTTTGACTTCCAGGCTCCAGACCTGTGAGAAAACACATTTCTGTTGCTAAATACCCATTCTGTAGTATTTTGTTATGGCAACTCTAGCATACTAATACTGTACACATAGTTTCATGAACTATGGTGGGAAATAGCTGTTTGAGAAGTTGAAAAGGACAGTGAAACAGAGATGAAGTGTACATTGAAACGTACATAATGGGTACGTAGGGAACAACTGTAAGGGAACACACTAAGTTCCAGCCTTAAATTTTATCAGCTAATTTTTTAGGCACATCACAAACAAGGAGTTCCTAGCATGGGGAAGAACAATAGTTGAAATCTGGATTTATAACCTCCATAGATGTTGACAACACTTCTCTTGACAAGTCTTAATGAATTCATTTTTCTTCATGAAACCCCAGAGTATTATCATCTAGTACCTCATAGAACCCAGGCCCAGAACTTTTGATAATATAAATTCCACACTTGGTTGAAATATGTGAAATATGTGAGGGAGAAGGTAGACATGGTAAAACATGGATGCGGGAGACATTTTTTTCCTATAAATTTCAAAAACATTTTTTAGTTTAAAAAAATTTTAAGGTGTTTTTCTTTTGCAGGTTAGCAAAACTAACAGAACATGTTCAATGAAGAGTAGCTTAGTGAAGGGAATCTCCAAATTAAATGTGAGATTCCCTCTGTCCATGCTGGAGCAAGACCCAGCCTTATTGAGCCTACTTTTATCACTCTGACAGACCTCAGTTACTGCTGAGATTTTTGCTGAAATAGTCTGGCTTTGCAATGCATAGAGCCCTTCAGGTCTTTTTCTTTTTCTTTTTCTTTTTTTTTTTTGTTTTGTTTTTTTAAGTAGTTTTCATGCCCAGCATGGAGTCCAATGCAGGGCTTGAACTCACAACGCCAAGATCAAGACCTAAGCTGAGATCAAGAGTTGGACACTTAACTGACTGAACCACCTAGGTGCCCCTAGTTTTTTTATTATTATTACTATTCCAGTTTTGTTAACATACTGTGTTCTGTTAGTTCCAGGTGTATAGTATGGTGATTCAGCACTTCCATACACCACTTGAGCTCATCACAAAAAGTACATTCCTGAATCCCCACCATCTGATGATGTCTCTCATTCCGCCCCTCCCCCCCAACTCCCCTCTGGTAACCATCAGCTTGTTATCCATAGTTAAAAGTCTGTTTTTTTGGTTTGTCTCTTTCTCTCTTTTCTTTTTTTCCTTTGTTCATTTGTGTTGTTTCTTAAGTTCCACGTATGAGTGAAATCATATTGTATTTGTCTTTCTCTGACTGACTTAATTTGCTTAGCATAATACTATCTAGTTCCAATCATGTTGTTGCAAATGGCAACTTTCATTCTTTTTTATGACTATGTAATTTTCATATATATATATTCCAAATCTTTATCTACACATCTATTGATGGACTCTTGGGATACTTCCATAATTTGGCTATTACAAATAATGCTGCAATAAACATAGGGTGCAAGTATCCCTTTGAATTTGCATTTTTGTATTTTTTGGATAAATAATAATGTGAATGCTGCATCGTAATATAATTCTATTTTTAACTTTTTGAGGGAACTCCATACTGTTTTACAGAGTGACTGCAACAGTGCAAGAGAGTTCCTTTTTTCTCTACATCTTCACCAACTCTTGTTGTTTCTTGTGTTATTGATTTTAGTCATTTTGATGAGTGTGAGGTGATATCTCATTGTAGTTTTGATTTGCATTTCCCTGATGCTGAGTAATGTTGTGCATGTTTTCACATGTCTGTTGGCCATCTGTGTGTCTTTGGAGAAATGTCTGTTCATGTCTTCTGTACAATTTTTAATTGGCTTATTATTTTTTTGGTGTTGGGTTGTATCAGTTCTTTATATATTTTGGATACTAAACTTTTATCAGATATATCATTTGAAAATATCTTCTCCCATTCCATAGGTTGCCTTTTAGTTTTGTTGATTGTTTCCTTTGCTGTGCAGAGGTTTTTAATTTGATGAAGTCCTAGTAGTTTATTTTTGCTTTTATTTCCCTTGCTTCAAGAGATGTATCTAGATAAATGTTGCTAAAGCCAATGTCAGAGATATTACTGACTATGCTCTCTTCTAGAATTTTTATAGCTTCAGGTCTCACATTTAGGTCATTGATCCATTTTGAGTTTATTTTTGTGTATGGTGTAAGAAAGTGGTGCAGTTTCATTCTTTTGCATGTAGCTGTCCAGCTTTCCCAACACCATTTGTTGAAGAGACTGTCCTTTTACCACTGTATATTCTTTCTTCCTTTGCCAGAGATTAATTGACTGTACAATTGTGTCTTTATTTCTGGGCTCTCTATTCTGTTCCATTGATCTGTGTGTCTATTTTTGTGGCAGTACCATACTGTTTTGATTACTACAGCTTTGTAATATAATTTGAAGTCTGGAATTTTGGTACTTCCAGTTTTGATTTTTTTTTTTCAAGTTTCCTTTGGCTATTTGAGGTCTTTTTGGTTCCATACAAATTTTAGGATTGTTTGTTCTAGTTCTGGGGAAAATGTTGTTGATATTTTGTTACGGATTGCATTAAATCTATAGATTACCTTGGGTAGTATAGACATTTTTTTAATGTTTATTTTTTATTTTGAGAGATGGGGGGGGGGTGTTGGGAAGGGAAGAGAGACAGGTAGAGAGAGAATCCCAGGCAGACTCTACACTGTTAGCTCAGAGCCTGATATGGGTCTCAATCTTACCAACCATGAGATCATGACCTGAGTCAATATAAAGAGTTGGACGCATAACCAACTGAGTCACCCAGGTGCCCTGGGTAATATAGACATTTTAACAATGTTTATTCTTCCAATCCATGAGCATGAAATGTCTTTCCATTTCTTTGTGTCATCATCAATTTCTTTCATCAATATTTTATGGTTTTTTCAGACTGCAGGTCTTTCCTTGGTTAAGTTTATTCCTAGCTATTTTATTATATTTGGTAGTTTTAAATGGGATTGTTTTCTTAATTTCTCTTTCTCTGGCTTATTACTACTGTAATAATGAGTGGATGTCCTTGTCTTATACCTGATCTTAGAGGGAAAGTTCTCAGTTTTTCCCCATTGAGTATGATGTTCACTGTGGATTCTTCATATATGGTCTTTATTATGTTGAGGTATGTTCCCTCTAAATCTAATTTGTTTAGGGCTTTTATCATGAATAAATGTACTTTGTCAAATGTTTTTCTGCATCTGTTGAAATGATCATATGGTTTTTATCCTTTCATTTCATGATGTGATGTATCACTTTGATTTGCAAATATTGAACCACCCTTGTGTCCTGGAAATAAATTTCACTTAATTAATCATGGTGAATAAATTTTTTTTCATTTTTTTAATGTTTATTTATTTTTGAGAGAGAGAGAGACAGATAGAGCGTGAGCAAGGGAGGGCAGAGAGAGAGGGAGACACAGAATCTGAAGCAGGCTCCAGGCTCCGAGCTATCAGCACAGAGCTCAATGGGCTCGAACTCATGAACCACAAGATCAGACCTGAGCCAAAGTCAGACACTTAACCAACTGAGCCATACAGTCACCCCCCTTTTTTAAATTTTTTTTTCATGGTGAATAATTTTTTTAATGTATTGTTGGATTTGGTTTGTTCATATTTTGTTGAGGATTTTTGCATCTATGTTCATCAGAAATATTGGCCTGTAGTCCTCTTTTTGTGTTGTTTTTATCTGGTTTTGGTATCAGGATATTTGGGTATTTGAAAGTTTTCCTTTCTCTTCTATTTTTTGGAATAATTGAGAAGAATAGGTATTAATTCTTCTTTAAATGTTTGGTAGAATTTGCCTGTGAAGCCATCTGGTCTCGGACTTTTGTTTGTTAGGAGTTGTTGTTGTTGTTGTTGTTGTTCAGTTTCATTGCTGGTAATTGGTCTGCTCAAATTTTCTATTTCTTCCTGCTTTGGTTTTGGTAGGTCATATGTTTCTAGGAATTTATCCATTTCTTCTAGGTTGTCCAATTTACTGGCATATTATTTTTCATAATATTCTCTTACAATCAATTGTGTTTCTGTGGTGTTGGTTGGTTTTTATTTCTCCTGTTTCATTAGTAATTTTGCTTATTTGAGTCTTCTCTCTCTCTCTCTCTCTCTCTCTTTTATTTATTTTTTTTTTTATTTAAAAAAAATTTTTTTTTCAACGTTTATTTATTTTTGGGACAGAGAGAGACAGAGCATGAACGGGGGAGGGGCAGAGAGAGAGGGAGACACAGAATCGGAAACAGGCTCCAGGCTCCGAGCCATCAGCCCAGAGCCTGACGCGGGGCTTGAACTCACAGACCGCGAGATCGTGACCTGGCTGAAGTCGGACGCTTAACCGACTGCGCCACCCAGGCGCCCCAACTCTCTCTTTTATTTTTGATGAGTCTGGCTGGAGGTTTATCAATTTTGTTGATGTTTTCAAGGAATCAACTCTAAGATACATAGATCTGTTCTATTGTTTTTAGTTTCTATGTAATTTATTTCTGGTCTAATTATTATTTCCTTTCTTCTGCTGTTGTTAGGTTTTGTTTTTTCTTTTTCTATTTCCTTTGGGTGTGAGGTTAGGTTGTTTATTTAAGATTTTTCTTGCTTCTTGAGGTAGGCCTGTTTTAGGGTAAACTTTTCTCTTAGAACCACTTTTGCTGCATCCCAAAGATTTTGGACTGTTGTGTTTTTATTTTCATTTGTTTCTATGTAATTTTTATCTCTTCATTGATTTCCTGCTTGACCCATTCATTGTTTAGTAGCATCTTATTTAACTTTCATGTATTTGTGTTCTTTCCAGATTTTTTTCTTGTGGTTGATTTATACTTTCATAACATTGTGGTCAGAAAAGATGCATGTCATGACTTCAATCTTTTTGAACTTATTGAGACTTGTTTTGTGACCTAATATTTGATCTATTCTGGATAATGTCCCACGTGCACTTAAAAAGAATGTGTATTCTGCTGTTTTAGGATGGAATGTTCTGAATATATCTGTTAAATCTATGTGTCCACTGTTTCATTCAAAGTCATTATTTCCCTGTTTCCTTGTTTCCTTTCTGTTAGGATGATCTGTCTATTGATGTAAGTGGAGTGTTAAAGACCCCTACTATTATTGTATTACTATTGATTAGGTCCTTTGGATTTGTTATTAACTGCTTTGTGTATTTGGATGCTCCCATTTTTAGTGCACAAATATTTACAATTGTTGTTATTTTTTTATTGTTGGATTGTCTCCTTTAGTATTATATAGTGTCCTTTTTTATCTCTTATCATAGTCTTTGTTTTAAACTCTATTTTGTCCAACATAAGTATTGCTACCCTAGCTTTCTTTTGACACCATTTTCATTATTAGTGTTTCTCCATCCCCTCACTTTCTTTTCTTTTTTTTTTAATGTTTACTTATTTATTTTTAGAGAGAGTGTGTGCATGCATGTGAGCAGGGGAGGGACAGAGAGAGAGGAAAAGAGAATCCCAAGAAAGCTCTGCATTGTCAGCACAGATCCTGATGCAGGGTTCAATCTCATGAACTGTGAGATCATGACCTGAGTGGAAACCCAAGAGTTGGATGCTTAACTGACTGAGCCCACCCAGCCGCCCCCCCATCCCCTCACTTTCAATCTGCATTTGTCTTTAGGTCTGAAATGAATCCCTTCTAAGCAGCATGTAGATTGGTCTGTTTTTTGTTTTGTTTTGTTTTGTTCCCCCTCTGTCACCCTCATGTCTTTCAATTGGAGCATCCAGGCCTTTACATTCAAAGTAATTATTAATAGCTATGTATTTATTGCCCTTTTGATACTTGTTTTATGGTTGTTTTTTGTAATTTTTCTCTGATCCTTTCTTCTCTTCCTCTCTTTTATGGTTTGCTGGCTTTCTTTAGTGATATATTTTACATATACTTTATACTTTTTATTTTTTACATAGCAGTTACTGGCTTTTGATTTGTGATTACTACTATATTTGTGTATAACATCTTCAGCATATAGCAGTCTATATGAAGTTGATAATCACTCAAGTGTGAACCTATTCTTTGCTCCTCTTTCCCTCATGTTTTAGGTATATGGTGTCATATATGGCATTATTTTATTTTGTGAATCCCTTGGTTAATTTTTACAGATATACTTATTTTTGCTGCTTTTGTTATTCCTATTTTTCATACTCTCATTTATTATCTTTCCTTTCCACTCAAGGAGTCCACTTTAATACTTCTTGTAGGGCTGGCTTAGTGGTCATGAATTCCTTCAGTGTTTGTCTGAGAAGCCCCTTATCTCTACTTCTATTCTGAATGATAGTCTTAATGGATAGAGTATTCTTGGCTGCAGATTGTTTTTCCTCTCAGCACTTTGAATATATCATGCCACTCCCTTCTGGCCTGCAAAATTTCTGCTGAAAAATCCCCTGATAGCCTTAGGGGGTTTCCCTTATATGTAACTGTCTTCCTTTTCTCTTGCTACTTTAATTTTTTCTTTATCACTACTTGTTAATTTTTTGTGTCTTAGTGTGGACCTCCTTAAGTTGAGTTTGTGGGGACATCTCTGTGCCTCCTGGATCTGGATATCTGTTTTCTTCTTCAGAATAGGGAATAGGCAAGTTTTCAACTATTATTTCTTCAAATAAATTTTATGCACCCTTTATTCTCTCTTCTTCTTCTGGGATCCCTATAATGCAAATGCTATTATGCCTGATGGAGTCACTGAGTTCCCTAAGTCTACTCTTAGTTTGCATAATTTTTTCTCACTTGCTCAACTTCGTTGCTTCCCATCACTGTGTCTTCCAGGTCATTAATTCATTCCTCTGCCTCATCTAGCCTGCTAGTTATTCCTTCAAGTGTATTTTTAATTTCACTTATTGTGTTCTTCATCCCTGATTTGTTCTTTTTTATCTCTTTGTTACAGTCTCATTGATGTGCTCCACTCTTTTCTCAAGTCCTGTGAGTATCATTATGATTGTTACTTTCTCTATCAAGTATATTACTTATATCAGTTTCACTTAGGTCTCTTGTTGTGGTTTTGTCCTGTTCTTTCACTTTGGACATATTCCTCTGTCTCCTTGTTTTGTCTAACTTTCTGTGTCTGTTTCTCTGTGTTAGGAAAGTCAACTACATCTCCTGCTCTTGAAGGTAATGGCCTTATGAAAAAGAGGTCCTAAATGTCCTGTAGTGCAGTGTTTCTTGTTCCCCAGGGCCTGACACTTCAGGGTATGTCTCCTATGTGTGTTGCCTAGGCTCTTTTGTTGTATACTGGCCACTTTTTCCTTCAGTCCAATTGTCTTCAGAGGTTCTCTTTGCCCATTGTGGGCAGTGTTTGGTTCTGGCTGGAGTGGGGCACATATTAACAAGGTTCCCACTGGTCTGCTTGGAAAATGAGGCCTGCTGCCACTGTCACCTGAACCAAGACCCCACAAAATGCATGGGTCAGAGACATGGTGTGGCAGGGTTTGTGTCCATCTTCTGGGGGAGTGGACCAGCAATACAGGGAATGAGGTAAACATGATTGGGATTCAGGGCTTGGTGTAAGCAAGTTCAGTAACAAATATTGGCACTGTGCTGATTCCTGCAGGTGGCTCTGTGTTTATATTAGGGGGTGAGGGAGGGAATTGTGCCTGCTGTCTGTCTCCTTGTGATCTCTGTCTCTTTAGGGCATGCTTTGAGATGAGTAGATAACTCTCCTTCCTGCATGCCCCAGACATATTTTATCTTGCTGCTTCTATGCTGTATCCCTGTGGGCTGCTTTTTGTACTGTTTCTTTAAAAAAAAATTAATGTTTATTTATTTTTGAAGAGACAGGAAACAAGTGGGGGGAGGAGCAGGGGTGGGGGACAGAGGATCCAAAGTGGGTTCTGTGCTGCCAGCAGAGAGCTCAATGCGGGACTCAAATTCATGAACTGCAAGATCATTATCTGGGCTGAAGTCAGATGCTTAACTGACTGAGCCACCCAGGCACCCCTGGGCTGTCCCTTTAAGGGCAGAACCTCCACTTTCTAACACCCTCCAGGTTCTCTCAGAGCTGAGCCCATTGATTTTTTTTTTAATTCCAGGCTTTAAGTCCCATTGGTTGTAAGAACTCATGAAATTTGGCCCCTCTTGCTTTCAAAGCCAGTGTTACAGGGGTTTGTCTTCCCTGTGCAGGCTCCCTGATGTGATAGTGTTTTCCTTGCCCTCCTCTGTGCCACCAACTCCCTCACAACCATGGATGGCCACAGTCCACTTTGTTCCCAAAACATGCCCACTCCTTCCTACCTTCTTCAACATAGCCTCTTTTCTACCTTTAGCTGTGGAGTTTGTTCTTGCCAGTCTTTGTGTCATTTTCTGAGTTGTTTATGCTAATCTGAGTGCTATCTAGTTGTACCCATGGGACAGGATGAGCTTAGGGTCCTACTCCACCATCTTCCCTGCCTCCTGGACCTTCAGGTCTTCTATATTCTTTTCACTTGTCTCAGCAGAGGATTTATAAATTCCCAGGAAGCGCTCATTCAGGGTTTTTTTCGCATCCAGATCCCCTCAAGATATGAGGGTTTATTCTCCATTTTTCTATACTCAATTTCAAGTCACATTAAGTCTCACTGCTATTGACAAAATCTTCCAAATGTTATTGGTGCAGAACAACCACTCAACCTCATCCTTGATCTCTCCAAGGGCATGCTGTCTCCCTCAAGCTATCTGCATTCGTAACACAGCCCAGTTTCCACTTGCCATGATGTGGGTTAGCATTGACATCCTTCCCTGGAGGACCTCTCTACCCCACCCATACCCTCTCCTATACAGTATGCTCTCCAACAAATGCAAACTAAATCAAGCATTAGCTTAAACCAAACATCATTAAGAACACAAAACGGATGCCCTGCTACTATTTTCTGAACACACATGAGGGCATTTGAATGTCCCCCAATAAAAATTCAAATGTTGAATTACAAACAATAAATACTTTTCAATTTTATGTGCCCCACCATAGGGTGACTTATTTATTATGAAAAGTTAGAAACCAATTATTTTAAAACAAGGTATTTTTCTTAATAATAGGTGAGTGAACAAGAAACAATTATCATACATAAGCATACCTCCCGCCAAAAAAAAAAACCAAGAAGTTGAGCAAATTTCCCCCTGTGCTGAGGTTTCAGATAGGCCCAAAATACTAATAGGCTATTGGAAAGGAATCACCACATTCCAGACAGCCTATTCATACTCACATATTCATATTCATATTCACACTCATACTCACTGTTTTTATTTAAAGGCAAGGGATACGATGCAGCAAGAGAAAGAGCCTACCCAGGCAAGCATTGAGAAGTCTGGTTGACATCCTATTAAAAAACTCCCAGCATCCTTAGTCACACAAGGATCTGGCCTCTTTCTGTTTCAGGATTGAACCATCAATATCTATGCAAAGAATCTAGGTTACAAGAGAGCTCAAAACTGTATTTCACAGTCAGGGTCATAAACCCTTCTAGCTGCATAATGAAGGCGGACTAATCAGGCCACTAGAAAACCTTCAGCAAAGACTAACTCCACTGGTGAGTCACCAGAGTTTAGCACTTGAAATACCACTTTGTAGATCCCACCTTTATCTTAGCCAAAAGTCAAAACCCAGACATCCAAGGATCTCCAGAGATAAGGACTGAGTTTTCCCCTACGACTTTTTCTTTCTTCCCCTACCACTACTAACCCACATATCTCTCTTCTCTGGATCCCTGATAGAATCATGTTAATTAGTCATTTGACTAGTCAACAAGTAGTCTATTGACTAACTGGCTAATTGACTATATCAACTTGCTTTTGCTAACTAAAACTAAGTGACCTAAAATAATAATCATGTAGGTTGCCAATTTGGGCTGGGTTCAACCAGTGGGTTCTTCTGGTCTTAGCTGGGCTAGTCCATGCTCTATAGTCATCTGCTGAATTGGCTGGAGGCTGCTATTCTAGAAGTCTCAGACGGACTGGCTTTTGTCATCCATGTAGTCTCCTATCCTCCAAAAGTCCAGTCTGGACTTGGAAGCTGCACAGAGTTCCAAGAGAAAGAAGGCAGAAGTGAGCACAGTTCTTGAGGTCTAGGCTTAGAATTGGCACTTCTCCTACACTCTATTAGCTAAGTCACAAGACCAGACTAGGTGAAAAGGGCAGAGAAATAAAATCTGAGAAAAATAGAAAAAAAATAGAAAAGTGTACCTCTTGGGAGGACTGCAAAGTAACCTTGCAAAAGAGGTAGGTACAGAGAGGGGAAGGATTATGGCCATTTTTGCAATCACCCAGACAGGACATTGCCAGATAAAATACAGGACATTCAATCAATGAGTAATATTTTAGTATAGGTATGTCCCATGCCATATTTAGGACCTATCTATACTAAAATTTTATTTATTATTTGTATGAAATTCAAATTTAATTTGATGCCTGTATTTCTGTTCGCTAAATCTGGCAATCCTACACACAGACCATGTCAGAAATAAACAAAACCTTTATTTATCTAAAAGAAAGAACTTTGGTGTGCCTGGCTGGCTCATATGGTACAGCATGTGACTCTTAATCTCAGGGCCATAAATTCAAGCTTCATGTTGGGTATGGAGTCTACTTAAAAGAGAGAGAAAGAGAGACAGAGAGAACTTGAAATTACTGTTAAAGTGTACAACTATAACAAATGTTGTATTAGAAGGAAAGGAGTAATTTGCCCCTTCCCCATATTCTAGAAACCATCTTTGGTGAAACACTGCTAATAAAAAACCCTAAAATAATATATAACAAACTGTTTCATTTCAGCTATACATTAGATGATAAATTGCTACATAGAACACCAACAAGAGAAGAAAGAATCTGTACTTTCTATAATTCTGGCCTATTCTATACTTATAATAATGCTTTTACCTTCCTATAAGGAATTTTATAAATCTTTGGAAGATATTAATCATCGTGCTGTTCTGGAATTCATTGTATCTAATCAAAGCAAAGATACTTGAAATTCACATTTTAAGTACCTTATCCATACACTGTAGTAAAATTTGATGTTTTCCTCCATGAGTTTTTATGACTGGCTGTATTTCTCCTACTATAACTTTTGTGACTAGAAATGACAGTGCAAAGGTCAAATAAATGTGCATCATTAAGCAATACAACCTGACATTTCTAGACAATAACTCCTTCAGATGAGGAAAGGGAAGCCTACCTGAAAGGTGACAGCCCTTCTTACTGTCCCTTTGCAGCCCTAGTAATCTCTGCCAACTGCACACAATGACTTTGCTACAAATTTACGAGGACCCTATCTGCTGGAAACTCTAACTAATATGAAATTCATCACACAGTGCATGCTAAGGGTTATTAAGCAGGCTTGTGATGCAGTTTCTTGCATCCAGCTTTAAATAAATCAAGCTCTGTTGTTTATGCCAGAATCTTAGACTTAAAAGGGAATTTAGAGATTACTACTCCAAGGCCCCATTATACAATACTAAAACCAAATCCTTTGTCCAGGATCACACCACAGAATCCAAGGACAAAGATACCACATTGTTTTTCAAACATGAAGATTATAGACTAACTTGATAAAAGTAGCATCCATCTGAAGAAGGACTTTTTCAGATAAACAAATATATTTCCCAAAATGTCATGGGGCAAAATGATAATAAAGTCTGCCATGAAAGGACCATATTTATATTCCAAATCTGAGAGGAAATTTTCATACTTAGCCTGTACTTCAGAAGGGACTAACCACAGATTTCACTAAAATAAGAATGTGAATACAGAGTTGGAATTTTGAATTCCCATTTGTAAAAGTGAGTAAAGAGAAGCGGTTATGAAATGCAAGGATTATTACAAACACATATTCCTCTCCCTGTACCAACAATGTTCCCAACCCACCCTACTTTCTGACTTCAATCCATAGACAGTGTCAATTTCTGTATCTGCAGGCTCTGCTGCTTTCTCTATATTATAAAACTTAAACCTGCAAATCTCAGATGAAATACTAAACCACCTGTGAAGCTCTCCAATATCTCCCCAGTGTTCTGACTGCTCCCCACTCTAAACTTCAACATTTTCTCATATAAACTAATTTCTTTCCTTACATATGCTCTAGCACATATCTTATTCATTCAGTTTTTTCCCACGTCTATTAGGGAGCACCTACTAAATGCCAAGCTCTCATCTGGGCTCAGGATAAAGCAATGGATAAAATCATAATAAACAAAAACCCCTAATTTCTTGGAACAGAAATGGCAGTGAGTAAAGGGGACAGGAAACAAGATAACTAAAACTTAAGCAGGGAAGAAGGATAGACGGTACTGGGGAACCAGGTACAATTTTTTTTCCCCAATATATGAAATTTATTGTCAAATTGGTTTCCATACAACACCCAGTGCTCATCCCAAAAAGTGCCCTCCTCAATACCCATCACCCACCCTCCCCTCCCTCCCACCCCCCATCAACCTTCAGTTTGTTCTCAGTTTTTAAGAGTCTCTTACGCTTTGGCTCTCTCCCACTCTAACCTCTTTTTTTTTCCTTCCCCTCCCCCATGGGTTTCAAACAAGTACAATTTTAAACAGAGTGATCAGCATATACCTCACTGGGTGATACTTGAAAGAAGACCTGAAGGAGGCAATGGAACAAAGCTCACAAGTGCTTTGTTCTTCAGGAAGAGGGAAAGAGTTCTTCAAGAAGGCGCAACAGCCAGGTGTATGCCAGGCACATTGACATAAGAGTGAGAAAGCCCATATGGTTGGAGTAGAGTGGCCAAGGCAAAGATCAGTAGAAAAGAATTCTAGAGAAGGAGAAGCAGTCTTTGAAGAGTTGGCAGGATTAGTAACTTGAAGGTAGTGATGGAGAATAATTTGTTGAAGTTGTGTTACTAGAGAAAATGAGCTATAAAGTGGGTTGTTATTGGAAAATGGGATCCTTGAGATTAGGAAAGGGTTTGCTATGGGTAGAAAGAAGGTCCAGAAAATGACCTTAAGAGTGAGGGCTGAGGTAAGGTCGAGAACAAGATTATTACAAAGAGGAATAGAAAGTGGTATAATCTAATGATAAGAGATTCAAAGAGATCCAAAGCCAAAGGTTTTAAAGAGGAGACAAAGGTTATCTAAGGTAGAAGGGAGGACCAAGGACACTTAACCCATCCTCCAATCCCAATGGTAGATCAGGAAGAGAAAATAACTAGAGAGGACTACAGAGGAAGGGATTGTTCAAAAAAAGTACTGATATAAGGGATTACGCTAATGAATGACCCAGTTCCTAAGGGCGGAGTGGGAGGGTTTGGGCAGTGGCAGAGAAATGGGGTGTGGTCAGGATATGGATTGTACAGAGCCAGAGGTGGGTTTGAATGAGGAAGTTCATGATCTGAACTTCTTGTGAGAACTGGCAGGATCAGTCCTGACAATCTTAGGACAGTGGTGGGGAGAAAGGAGTGCTGGAAAGAGGGGAGAAAGGAACATCTTGCCAGCAGTGTTCACGGGTTCCTTCTGTACTCGGGACTACAGATGCCTGAAGGCATAAGAAGGGATAGTCGTACTTAAGCACGAAGGGCTTACTAATTCTTTTTTTTTATTATTTCATTCACTTTATTTTTTTATTTTAGCATCATACACTATCTTCTTTTCCATATTAGATTATAAGCTCTTTGAAGAAATTTTACTCATTTTGACATTGCCTGTTGATTGCCAATACTAAGCTACTCAATAAATATATGCTCAAAGTGAATACCTCTTACTGGATAGAATAACTGGTTGAAAAGAGAAATTTATTTCCTCTTCAGTCATCTTTCTGAGAACTCTCTTGAGCTCCCCAATTCCTGATATTCTTCTGAGTCTGGTCCTAGAAGACCAGGTGCTATTAGAAAACCTGGTATGTTGAATCTGCTTGTGAAAAGGCCAAAGATATCATGGCCTCCCTTTCTATTGTAAGAAGTAAAAATTCTGCTGATAATATTTGTCTCACTCATCACGTCTTCTTGGGGAGGAGAGAATCAATAGCCAAGCCAGAATAAAATTCTCCAAGGACACTGCAACTTGCTGTGAGTTTTCTGGGGAATGTGGCTGAATATGGCCATGCTTGGTGACAAGTGACAAAGGTCATGATCTTGCTACAAGCAAGGATTTGACAATCCTGGGGATCTGTGTTGCCATCAGGTGTGAGCCAGCTCTGGACCACTATGGAATTGATAAGATATGGGCCTAACAGATGATTTGATGTGGAGTCAGGGTTGTGACAGGAAAAGCACAGAATTCAGAAACTAACCTAAAATCAAGGGGCGCCTGGGTGGCGCAGTCGGTTGGGCGTCCGACTTCAGCCAGGTCACGATCTCGCGGTCCGTGAGTTCGAGCCCCGCGTCGGGCTCTGGGCTGATGGCTCAGAGCCTGGAGCCTGTTTCCAATTCTGTGTCTCCCTCTTTCTCTGCCCCTCCCCCGTTCATGCTCTGTCTCTCTCTGTCCCAAAAATAAATTTAAAAGTTGAAAAAAAAAAATTAAAAAAAAATAAAATAAAATAAAATAAATTAAAAAAAAATTAAAATCAAGCACTTAGCAAGTGACCAGACAGCTGAGTTTCTACCAGAAGGTAACCACCACTGACTCCCTCCTCAAGGCCTCAGGAAGGCAAAGCCATTGGCAATAGGCATCCATCATCTAACCTAAAATCTGAAGCCCTCCAGTTTTTCAAAAACATGAGCCTGATCACATCATTCTTTTGTGTAAGTTGATTCAGTGGCATCCCAGTAACTTTAGTCTAAGCCTGAACTCTCTTGCATGCCCTGAGGTCTCACAGGATGTAAACAACACCAACCACTCCATTTTATCTCTCCTCCCTCCTACCACTTTCCCACCCACACTTTATACTTCAGCACACCTTAAGTTCTTTCCATTCCTAAAAGTCTAAATTTGCTGTTGACCTAACCCCATATAAATGCTTTTAACCCTCTTCACCCAGCTAACGTTAGCTGGTCTTAGCTTAAACGGCACATCCTCAGGGAACTGCTCTTTGCCAGATGGACGGGTCAAGTCTCCTGCTACAATATGTTACATCATACACTGATTTCATGTTTCTGTAATTACTCATTTAATGTTTTCTCTCTCCCCCGGTCCATTATTTCTATGAAGGCAGCAGCTGCAGCCCCTAGGTCACCACTGTATCCCCAAGGCCCTCCCCGATGACTGCAACATAACAGAAGCAATTAAAACAAAAAACAAAAAACAAAAAACGAAAAAGTAAGGTGGGTATACTGCCCTGCTTAACACAACTGATTCAATGTGAGCACCATATTGTTTAGGCCATCCAGCTATAAGCTGAGAACCTATCCCTTGCACCCAGAAATGTATCTTCAATGCATTCATTATATTTTAAATGAATAACTCCTATAAAATAATAAAAAGCCCCAAACTGCTCAGTGCAGCAATACATGAATACAGGCCACCCTAAATACTATATTCACTTTATTTCTAATTTTTCTACTGGTTTTCATAACAATTTGGAGAAAGAATAAATGAAAACAAGGCACCATTATTGAATCACATCAAGAAATAACTTTATCCAAAGGGAATTCAAATGGAAGATATATTTAACATGAATTCATACATTGGTAACTTATACACTTGTTATCAAGTACAACATCATTAAAGCACAAGATAGTCTCTTGCCAATCATAACCAAACCTCTGGCTTCCCTTATGTGTCACTCCCATGACTATCAACTGCACACAGAAAGAGACTAGAAGAAATTTATTGAAGATGGTTTTCCTGGAAATTTATAAAATGAAAAAGGCAAAATATGTCAAATAAAGCATAAACAGCAATGGGGCCCAGAACTTTTTCTGGAAAGGGTGCCTAAGGCACTACCAAAATGAACAGTTGTAAATTCCTGATCTGACTTTGAAATTTTATGATCTTAAAAATTTCAATTCAAAGCACAAGGTGACATAACCATGCTAATTGGTATATATTATTTTCTCAGTGCAGGCATATGTGAGAAATATTACGTTTGCCCAGGGCACTGTCACCCCAATACGTGTTTGTAAGACAGATGATCATATGAGACGGGAAAGTCAACTTGGTTATTTTTTTTAATGCATTTTAAGAACTGGTGACAGTGCAGTGCATGGTGGCACAATAGGGAAAAGGACTATTTTTATACAAAACAATATTAAATCAGTATGTGATGAGGCGAAATGGTGAAATAGTAAGAATTTTACCAAATGATAATTTAGAAACTGTAAATGCTTTTATTCAGAACTGCAAAAAGGCATCAATTATCCTCATTTGCTGGAATCATAGTTCCTATGAATAATAGCATCTACTCATGAACCTGATCAAGAATGAATTTTTAAAAAGTAATTTAAAAATTGGAATGATTCTGGTTAAAACCAGCATATAAAATTATGAAGACCAAATCAGACAGTGGTGACAGAAGTACCAGTATTTGGCTAATGAAAACAATGAATGCTCACGACCAGTGGTTCCCAGGTGCCCAGTGCTGGTGACTCAGGGCTGCCAGCAGCTGGTTAAGGGGAGGGAGGAGGAGGACCAGTGAGAGGGACCCTGGACCCTGCTCCAGCGTAGAGAAGCTCCACTTCTATCTGTTTCACCATACATTGAGGATGTGTGTATATCATTTTTTTTTAAGGCTTCAAAAAAAAATCCTGAAAACCATAGCAATATATATATGCTGTTTCCAAGCACACAAAGAGAACTGAAATCAGGACATCTGAGACAACAAAGGCTCCAAACTACTGGAAGAATTATCAGTTTTTTTCTCACTTAACTAATGCTAAAATGATTTGTCAACTGAGATATGCCATAGAGTAACAGCCTATTAGTTAGGCACCTTCAAGTTAACAGCACATATGCAGACACTAGCTAGCTAAGTGGGAAGGCAGGAACTGCTCGCGTGAGTTAGGCAACCACAAGCACAAGCAGGTCTCCTCTTAGCCTGACCTTGACAACATGCGACTTCTGAGAAGCCAAAGTTCTTCATGGCTGAGAGCTCATCTCCCTTCGACATTTCAGAGAACGAGAGATATGAGCTGTGATGCAAGTTTCAGTAAGAAGGAAAGGCATGTCAGCAAGGCACCGGGTGCATCCACTTAAGGATATATGATAAACACACAATTTTTAACACTAAATTGTTAGAGATGATTGGCCAACATATGAATATGCATAGTACTTGGCACACAGGTCCTTTAATAAAATATTACTGAATCTATTCTGAAAATGCCTGAATATGTTCTAAAGGGTAAAAAACAGAAAAAAATAATTCTACTCTAAAAAAAAAGCACGTAAAGTCCACCCTATCCTAATGCAGCAGCAGTGGGAAATTTTTTTTTAAGATACAACACGTTTTATGCTGAATACATACATTCTGGACTTAGGAAATAACACATTATTAAAATGCAAAATTTGATTTTGATTAATACATGACCACTATCATGAGTTTAAAAATCAGACTAAAATGTTACTAAAAAAAACGGAGCAAATGTCTAAATGAATCTGTACAAATGTACAAATCAATGTACGAGATCCTGGCAAGGAAAATATAAAAATTGTCCTTTTTTAATAACTAAAGTATTTCATTAGTTAAAAGGGAATGGAATTCTGAATTTCCTCTTATATGTTTGGTCCTCATAGCTTCCATGGACAAAGCAGTCCTAACCATTTTAGCAAATTCCAATTAAAATACTCTAATAATGTTGAATCTAGGATAAACTATTATCTATGCAAATACAGAATCTTGAATGTCCCACATAGTAAAAGGTCGAATCTGACCATGTTTACAGTATTCCACAATAGAAATAAAAGATCCAGAAGGGCAAATAAAAATGGCTTACTTACATGAGGTTCCTTTTACCTACTGATTGTACATTTTAAGAATTGAATATGTACCTTCCCTTCGAATGATTCAGTATTATTTATGAAGTCCTAAGTGAATGCATACTGTTTTGTAAACTGCAATGTCTAAACTGCAGCAATTTTGAGGCAAAAGTGAATGAAGTTTTATCCCATGGAAAAGCATTGAATATAGTTATAGGAACAAATTCAATATCATGTAATTTAAGAAGTTCTTGTCATCAGGTATGGACATTGGTTTATAAAACATATACTGCCTAGAACAAAGTACAGCAACCTGTAAATCACATCCTAGCAATTTTCCATTCTTTCTAGGGACAAACATTCAAAAAACAGCATTTTCACAATATGTAAATAAACAACCACAACCACCAAATCAGCTCTTCTCACGCGAGTTTCTAATCCTGATAGTGTCACTGCAAGTCACTAGCAATCACAGCACTGATTGAGCAGAGATTAACTTAGCACTTTCCTCCAAAAAAAGTATAAGAAGAATGCTTTAAATAGATATAATCCATAGAGACTAGGTTTACATCATAAATGCTAGGGATGAAAAGCATGTAAAATAACAGATTCATGATTTCAAGTGGGAGAGGAATCCATTGCTCCATACAGCACAAAAGAATTCTGCTCCTGCGGCCATGGCTCCTTTCATTTCTTAGCTGGGTTCTTGGGAGGAAGGAGTTTGTATGTGTTGAAGTAGCCCACCACCTGCTGGGGGATCTCTGCTAAGACACACTGAGCAAGCGCTTCTTTTGGAGCCTTATGAAAAACAAAATCAAAGTGACTTTATTAGTAACAAAATTTGTACTGGCATTTTGATAACAGTCTAGGAATACCTCACCAGTCAGTAAGAAACAGTAATTCCCAATTCCTAGGCCTGTATCTTGTCTTAGGAATGGTCTATGAAGCATGGAATAAGCTAAGTAACTAATGGTACTTAGGAGTGTTTTATTACCCCCACTAACATTTATCAAGTCCTTTTTGGTGCCAACATTTTGGCATTTGACAATTTTTTTTTGTTCCTTAGCTTTTAAAGATTTTTTTTTTCAACGTTTATTTATTTTTGGGACAGAGAGAGACAGAGCACGAACGGGGGAGGGGCAGAGAGAGAGGGAGACACAGAATCGGAAACAGGCTCCAGGCTCCGAGCCATCAGCCCAGAGCCTGACGCGGGGCTCAAACTCACGGACCGCGAGATCGTGACCTGGCTGAAGTCGGACGCTTAACCGACTGCGCCACCCAGGCGCCCCTGTTCCTTAGCTTTTAAATGTGGGTCTTTCATTTACTTAGTGTTAATTTTTTTAACTTTATATTTTGAAATACAGATTCATAGGAAGTTGCAAAAATAATACAGAGAGTATTCACCCAGTTTCTTCCAAAGGTAATATCTTATATAACTATAGTGTAATATCAAAACCAGGAAACTAGTAATGCTACATTTCACAGACCTTACTCAGATTTTACCAGTTTTATTTTACATGTGTTCATTTCCATGTGTGTTTGCATTATTCTGTGTAATTTTATCATCTGGGTAGATCTGTATAACCATAACCACAATAGAGATACACAATGGTTTTGGGTGCCTCGGGGGCTCAGGTCATGATCTCATGGATCGTGAGTTCAAATCCTACATCTGGTGAAATCGAGCCCTGCTTGGGGTGAGCTCCTGTCCAGCTTCGGGTGAATCCCACTTCTCTCCATCTTTCTTTCTCTCTCTCTCTCTCTCCCCCCTCCCCCGGTAGTATTCTCTCTCTCCTTCTCTCTCGCCCCTCGTTCACTTGCACCCTCTCTCTATAAAAAAAAACAAAACAACAAAAAAAAAAGATACACAACAGTTTCATCACCACAAGGATCCCTAACATTACTGCTTTTAATCACCTCTCCCTACACTGATACACTGGCTGGTGGGAATGTAAAAGAGCATAGTTTCTTTCATAATTAAACATGCAGTAATCATACAACCCAGGAACTGCACTTCTGGGTATTTATCCCAGAGAAATAAAAACTCATGTTCACACAAACACCTGTACATGAATGTTTATAGCATGTTGGCATATAATAGACAAAATTTAGAAACAATTAAAGATGTCCTTCAATGAGTGAATGGTTAAATAAACCAGTATACCTATACCATGGAATACACCTCAACGATCAAAATAAACACAAGCAACAACAATGCAGAATACTATGCTGAGTGAAAAAAAGCCAATCCCAACATTTCTATAACATTCTTGAAATGACAAAATTATAGAAACGGAGAACAGATTAGTGGTTGCCAGGGGTTAAGGCAGGGTGGAGGTGCAAGGGAAGTGGGTGCGGCTCTAAAAGGGCCACAAGAGGGGTCCCACAGGTGATGGGCCTTGTTTACATCAATGTCTACATCCCAGCTGTGATTCTGTGCTGCAGTTTTACAAGACGTTACCACTGGAGTAAACTGGGTAAAACAGGGTCCTGAGAGATTTTCATCAAGTCAACTTCCAGTTTGACAAATTCATCATATACTTGTACAGAATTTTTCTGTTGTTACATACATAGGTAAAGATAAAATAGATCTTAAAACATTCACAGCAACACCACTTATAACAATTTATCATATAGACTGCAAGAAACACACAAGTACACAACTTGAAGCAAAACTGCTGAATCTAATCAGCACTCTTCAAACCAAAAATCCACACATCCTCTAACCCCAGACTTCCACTCAACCACTTGGTTATGGATTGGTGAAGGTCTGTGGTCAAACTCCTTAGTGTATATGAAGAATAAGGAGGAGTGGTACTCACATTCTGGAACTGTCTGAAAGGCACAAACTGGACGATATCTCGGATGGCTACCTCGCCTGATGGGGACCGCAGACTTCCACCGTCACCATCCAGAAACTCCATGGCACTGAAGTCAGCACCTCCCACTCCAACAATGATGATGGACATAGGAAGCTTGGCAGCATTAACTATAGCTTGTCTGGTCTCATCAAGGTCTGTTATCACACCATCAGTAATGATTAAGAGCACAAAATATTGCTGCCAAAAAAGAAAATTATATCCACTGAGCACAGGAGCTCCCAAACAATAAAAGCAACAGTTAAAAACATCTCCAGCTTGATGAGTCTTTCAGTCTCTTTCTTATTCATTTTCCTTTCCAGTCTCTACCTAGGATACCATCTACATAAAATATTCTAAGACTCTCTAATGACAAGGAAATTTATTTATACAAAAATTGCAGGTTCATTAAAAATGCAACAGACCACAAAATACAGTTGGTATAAATATACAGAAGCAAGACATCTAAATGTCAGACATTAACTTTTAGTGAGCATTGGAATAAACACTTTGATGTAACATAAGTATTAAATATGTTAAAGTATCGATCAAGAGAGTAAGTGGCAACTCTGTTTCTAAAAGGTCAAATATGAAAGAAGCAGAATTGTTTATCAAACTAAAGTGCACTTTTTGAAAAATGGATATGGTTTGGGGAGGAATCTTTCTCTCAATACTGTCATCTCTGATAAACATTTTTAGAGAATGGTAAAATGTTACATAAAGTTGTTACCCCATCTTTCGGATCATTTAAGTCTAGAATGGAAATAAGTTTTATAACAGAGCAATCACGTGCTAAGTGTTCACTCTGCCCCAGGCACTGTGCACTTTATATGAATTATATTATTTCACTTTTCAGCAGTTGTATGAGGTAGTTATCCCTGCCTTACTTTTGGGTATAAAAAACTATGAAACCAAGAGAGATTTGGTATCAAAATCCAACAGATAATGGTTGTCTAATTCAGACCCTTTTAGGACAGTAAGTAATTTTTCATCACTAACTGAAACAGTAAATTTCCTCAAGCCTTAATTTGTTAAGTCTACCTTTGAAAAGGTAGGTATTAGCCATTTCTTTTTAGTAGAACCTATCTAAGAAAATTAATTCAAATGGAATAGAAAAGACTCATGAGTATAAGGGTTATTTTTTTGTTGTCCTGCTTTTAATGATCACTAATTTAAAAATAACAGATGTTACTCCGAAACCAAGGACAGCTATCTTACTATTTCATGCTCTTTGTATCTTGATGGATCTCGGCACCAAAGGCAACTACCAACCCATATTCTCCCTGTCCCCTGGCACTACGATACTTACAGAAGCTGTCTGTTGTTGTGTTGCTGCAGCAGCAAACCTGGCCACATGATTTATGATTGGAGAAAAATTAGTTGGTCCATAGAGTTTTATCTGAGGAAGGCAGGCCCGATATGCCTCTACAATGCCTTGGATTCCTAGGCCAAGAAAAGCAGTATTAAAAATTGTCAAGCACAATTTAATTGTTCATTGTTCACTACACCTGTTAATTTAATTAATATACACGTATAATTATATATATGTATATATATATGTATATATATATATACACACACTATATTGCTTTAAATAGTTAAAAATTCTATATTCAAGAGTTTCTCTTCAGCCATATATTACAAAACTTCATAGTTATGCTCTATTGCAAAAACCTAAATGCTTCCCTCCTCCAACCAAAGGCATTTATTTTCATCGCAGCCAAATTATTCATTAATCTATAGTAGGACTGTTATATTGCTTAATTTTTGTTGTTTTAGGACTAAGACTCTAATGAAAAAAGAATGAAAAAGGTGCTGTATCATACAACTGACGATAAGGCATAAGTAAAAGTTATTGATTAAAATGGAAAAACTTTTGGATAGATGGCCAAAGATTCTCTGGACTCAGACGGCTATAATCCTAATGTTAATTCTAGTCAAGGGTTTATTCAGTAACTTAAAGATTAAGCATGGTATGATAAACTGTATAGTTCTAAAAACTCATTTCCACCTTGTGTATTACATTTTGCTGCAGAAATACTAATGTGTTTGTTGATGCAGTACCGCCCAGGCCTGCCGAGATGTTGCATAGTAGAAGACGGGGCAGGGCCATTTGACTAGCTTTGACCACGCATGTAGATGGACATGACATTCATGTCTAAGTAGATATTTTAAGAACCACTGCCTATTTTCACCAGCAATCTTGCTTTTTCCTTCTGCAAAGAGAGCAGAACATCTCAGTCAAGGTTCTGAGTCCCAGAAAGAGAAGAAATAACGAGCAGACTAGCCACATGTAAAGGGATATATAAAGTGAGCAAGAAATAAACTATTTTTATTATAAATTACTGAGAGATTGGTTATTATAACAGCACAACTTAGTGGAATTTGAATGGCATTCCTGGTAAAAACACTCCTGATGAAGTTTTAATGTGACATACATGCCTGTTGAATCTACCCCTAACATTAGAGTGTCAAGGATGCAGGTAAGATACTAGCAATCCTCAAGAAATTCCCCCACTATACTTGTTGAGATCATTAAGGAAATCTGCCTGAAAAAATTTTACATGTAAACTAAAACAGGTGTCTTGCTTTAAACATGTCCAACAGGGGGTGCCTGGGTGGCTCAGTCAGTTAAACCTCCGACGTTGGCTCAGGTCATGATCTCATGGCTCATGAGTTCAAGCTCTGCATTGGGGTCTGTGCTGACAGCTCAGAGCCTGGAGCCTGCTTCAGATTCTGTGTCTCCCTCTCTCTCTGCCCCTCCCCTGCTCGCACTCTCTCTCTCTCCCTCTCTGTCAAAAAAATAATAAATAATTTTTAAAAGTTCTATTAAAAATGTCCAACAGAACAGAGATCAACAAGGAAAAGAAGTATATACTTGATTTAAAAACTTCACAAGACCAGTGCTCTCCTCTTAACATTTAAGAGTTCTAATTAGCTCCTATTAGTCACTTTGAAGTTAGGAATAAGTCTCATGAACATCCTTTGAGAAAGTGACTAATTCATATGTACAGGTGATTTTACATGCACAAGGTGAAGCTGTAACTAGTGGTCAGTCAGTTCAGTGCTAACAAAAATAATATTAACATAGGCCAGCAGCAGGATCTTACTGCAATGATACATGCTATAGAAAATTTGAGTCCTCACAGAAATAATACTCTTTTTCATTTTTATCATTTCAGTTTGCTTTTCAATCTGAAGATATATAAGCTGTTAATTACATTTCTTCACAAATATCCATTGCCTTCAGTTCCTCCACTAAAATTAAATTATGCCAAAATCCTTCCTTTGCATTAAAGGAACAAGCAAGACACATTATTTCTGGGCACCTAAGTTCAATGATTAATCAAGAAAAGGGAATTCAACTCCCTTGCTTTAAAATAAGGCGTATTTTTTTTCAGTACAGTATGTCCTCTGTCTAAAACCAAATGGATTATTTTTTTCAGACTATAAACCAAAAATAGAAAAGCTATGCTTGGTGACAGCCCAAAGATGGGCTCATTTTACTCAGAGTAAATGAACTTCTAAAATGAACTTTCACATGATGTAAGTCATCCATATTTATTGGCAAGAAATAAAACCTAATTAACACCAAATTCCAAAAATTGTTCCAATTTCATCATAAGCATGAAACACAGTTCTTAACAAGAATTGCTATTCCCGATTTCAAATGACTAGGGATAAAAAGGTCACAACCAGCCACTGAAAGTACATCAAAGAAACACTGAATTAGTATGGAAAATGTGTCCTAGAAAAAAACAAGAAAACCCTAATACAAACTGTTCCCAACAAAATGTTCATGCTCTTCTGCTCTATGAATATTGTTCATGAAAACTGAAGATAAGGAAAGAACGCCCTCTTCTGTTAGAAATCTAAATATTCTGTAATTGTCAAAAGGACCCTTTGCAGAAAATTAGCTTATTGGCTACAATTTTATGCTTCTTTCCCTACCTCCTTTTCCTCCTACAAACAGTTCAGACTTGTATCATATTGTGGGACATTTGGCATTTTAGGTGGATTGTTCACTGGGGTAAAAAGGAGGAAACACTTGGATATGTGAGGTATAAAGAAGAAAATGAAATGAAACAGATGTTGGTTTTCTGCTGTCTATGTAGAGGAGAGCCACTGTGGGAGCTTAATTCTTTGTTCCGTTGGTAGCCCACTCAGATGTAATCTGAGTAACAAGTAATTTGATGCTGGACATGTTTTCCTTGTAGAGAGTGGCTGCTACTCTGAGAAAAGCTTCACGAATCTGTATATATTCAATTACTTGTTTTATTAAAGGTTTGTTTTAAAACCAACCTGTATGTGAAAATAATATGATTACGAGTATTGATCTGTTCTCAAGACTGAGAATCTTGCTTTTCTATTGAACCTCTCAAGGTAGAACTTACCCAACAATCATCTTCATAATAGATTTGCACCATTATTATCTTTACCACTTGAACCAACAACCTGGTGTAATTCTTCCACTTTATACAACAGACTGTTAAATATGTCACGAAAAAAAAAACGAGGAAGGGAATTTGAGTAGTATTGAATCACAAGAAAACAACAAGTAACAAACACTAGTGAGGCTTTCTGTGTAAAATCTTCCTGTTAACTTTTTAGCTTACCGTTGCAGTAGGGATTGGATGGATTAAAGTTCATTGGAAATTCATGCGAAACCTGTCAAAAGATGAAAGGACTCATTAGACCCTGTTTTGCTTTTGTTGGAGGGAAATATTTAAAATAGGATTTCCTCTCACCTGCCACTGAGGAGGTATCTGAGCTCCAAAACCAAATGCTGGAAACATTTTATCACTAAAAAGAAAATTTGAAAAAACTGAAAGGTAACTTTTTTCTCAAAATAGAAAATTTTATCTTTGCTCATAATAAAACCAATAGAGCTTGTTTTAAAAAAAAATCAAAATCTAAGGCAAATACAAAGATTAAACCCATAATAACCACTAGAGAACCAATGTTAATATTTGGCAACAATCACTCTAAGTATTTTTCTGTGTAACAAGGGTGAAAAATGTCTCTGTCTATATATATATTTATAAAACTGGAGTTTACATTCATATTTTATAACATACTCTTTTCTACTTAAATACTGTATATCATTTTGCTGAATAAATATGTAGATAAATCCATAAAGCCCTAAAAAACAAAAGTTCATTTGCTTATAGCAAACTCATTTGGCAGCAAAACCTGACCTCAACTGATATGAGGTTATTTATAGCTTTTACTCATACTACTGAATATGAATATTCATACATTTGGCCACAGAAACATGGTGCAAAGTCACATATAAAATTCTCACATTTCTGTAGCAAAATGTATGAATATTTGGCCCCAGTGGTGTAGGGATAAGGGATTATGGACCTGAATATATAACATCATGTGAATGGCTAAATATTCCACTGTATGGATATTCTCCCACAACTAATAAACATCCAATGCTTTGCTCTTATAAAACACTGTAATGAACATACTAATTTTTCTGCTGGGATATTCTTTTTATATTAATTCTTAATTGTTCTTTTTGCGTTTAGGATAGAACCTAAGGTAGACACATTCTACACTTGCAACATGAAAAAGAAGTAAACACCTATTTTGGTAAATGTACGTTTTTTGGGGGGTGTCTATTTCAGCAGTTTGTCTATATTCTATACAAAATAGTATGCTAACAGGGGCACCTGGCTGCCTCAGTTGGTGGAGCATGTGACTCTTGATCTCAGGATTGTGAATTCAAGCCCCATGTTGGGTGTAGAGATTACTTAAAAATCCACCTGGGTGGCTCAGTTGGTTAAGCATCTGACTTCGGCTCAGGTCATGATCCCACGGTTCATGGGTTCAAGCCCCGTGTCAGGCTCTGTGTTCACAGCTCAGAGCCTGGAGCCTGCTTCAGATTCTCTGTCTCCCTCTCTCTCTGCCCCTCCCCTACTCTGTCTCTCTCTTTCAAAATCAAATAAATATTAAAATAAGTCAAATCAAATTAAAAAAAAAATAGTGTCCTAACATATATAGGTATGATTTTAGGAATACAAATTCAGTTCTTGTCTAGTTTAGCAGCTGTAACAACCCCTTTCCCTAAAATGTCATCTCTATCACATCTCTATATTAAGTTCAAGTACACCCTAGGCTCTATTTCAAGACTTGTTTTGTTCCACTGTCATGTACTAGTTCTGTAATATTAATTAATACACCTTTTTTTTACAGTTTATTTATTTTGAGAGAAAGAGATTAAGCACGTGGTGGGGAGGGGCAGAGAGAGAAGGAGAGAGAATTTCAAGCAGGGTTCAGGCTGTCTGCACAGAGCCCGATGAGAGCCCACAAACCATGAGATCATGACCTGAGCAGAAGTCAGATGCTTAACTGAGTGACCCAGGTGCCTCTAATTAATACAGCATTAAAATAAGTTTTAATATCTGCTAAAACAAAACTCCCCTTCATTTCTTTTTTTTTCCCCCCTCAAAAATTTCTTGGATTCATTTTCCCCACTAGGAAATTTTAAAAATCATTTTATCAGGGTTCTATTGCAATTTTGATTAGAATTGCTTAATTCTGGGATAATTTTTATATATTACATCATTATGACATCTGCCTATCTAGAATCATGGTATAGCTCTCCATTTAAACAAGTTTCCTTCTTTGTCTCTCAGTACAATTTTGTAGTTTTCCCTCACTAAAGATCCTAGAACTCTCTAAATTCATGCTTATTTTTTATTGCTTCATGAACTGTGATCTTGTATCTGCTATAATTTCTTCAATTGGTTATTGCTGGCTACTGAGAAGTTAATGATTTTTTTAATTTTATGTTGTATCTGACCACCTTTCTGAACTCTCACTGATTTCTAATATTTTTTTACTTGATTCTCTTAGGTTTAAATTTATTCCTTACAGGTTTGGTAGAATTTATGTATGAAACTGTCTTGGCCGGGTTCTCTTGTGAGGAGTGGCTCTTTGGACTATACCATTCCTTCCATGGTTCTAGTCTCTTCAGGCTTCCTGCCTCTTTGAGTCAACTTTGCTAATTTAAAGCTTCCCCCCAAAATCTTCCTTTAATCCAGATGTTCCAGTGTAGTAAGTTTTATTGAGTATTAACTTACAATTGTTAATTTTTTTTGGATCTATGCTTATAATCTCTGTCTCATTACTAATATTCTATGCATGTTGTTGGCAAGATTTGCCTATGTTTTGTTGAACTTGCAAAGAATCATCTTGTCATTTAATTTATTCATTTAGTGGTGGTTTTAAAACTTTCCAAGTCCCTTACTTTTGGTGCTTAGAGGACATACAGCAAAGTACACAATATAGCCTGGAGAGCATGTCTCTGGAGCAGACAGCCCAGGCTCAATTCTGTTTCTGCCAGTTACCAATTGAGTCACTCTGGACAAGCTACTTAACTCCCTATGCCTCAATTTTCTCATCTACACAATGCAGATGATAATGGATAATAATAGTACATATGTCACAGCAAATTATAAAGATTAGATGAGCATCACATAGAAACTACATTAAATTGTGCCTGACACATGATGGCTCATACACAGATAGAATCTGCTATTATCATCATATCTTTATTTTTTCTTCCTATTCTTTAATTTTATTTTGTTGAAACTCTATTTCATTTATATTTGATTTTTCTTCTTTAAAAAATAAAAGCACGTAAAGCCAGAAATTTTCCTCTATTAAAGATAGGACCATGTATAGTCTTCTTGTTTCCTTCTATTTCTAGATAGTCTGTTATTATAGTTTGATTTCCTCTTTCATCTAACAACTACTTAAGATTTTTTTAAATTTCCATATGGTAAATTCTTTTTAGTTATCCTTTTGTATTAACTTCCAGGTGGCAGTCTCAGAAAGAAACCTTATAAATTTTTTATTCTTTATATAAACTCCATTTTAATTGTGTTGCTTTAAAAGTTTTATTATAGGAGAGCCTGGGTGGCTCAGTCAGTTAAGTGTCCAACTCTTGATTTCGGCTTTAGCTGTGATCTTGTGGTTCATGAGTTCAAGCCTCACATGAGGTTCCATGCTGACAGTGCTGAGGGGCTCCATGCTGAAAGTGTGGAGCCTGCTTGGGATTCTCTCTCTCCCCCTCTCTTTCTGTCCCTTCCCCATTTGTGCTCTCTCTCTCTCAAAATAAATAAATAAAAACTTAAAAAAAGTTTTTTAATTATTTCTAACTATTTTCAGTTGAAATGCTTTCATACTCTTTTATCAAATATGTCCATGGTTATATTTCCATTTTGGATTATATAACAAAGTATTCTATAAAATAATCTTTTATTACATTTAATGAGTTTTGACTTAAATCATACTAGGTTGATATTGGAATTGCCACCTTTGCTTTAGATTAGTTTTCATTTGCCTGAAAAGATTACCTCTTTAAATGTTGTAACAGATTAATAAAAAGCTCCATCAATTTGTGTAAGGGCTTTTATCATAAAATAATAGGCAAAGGCAAGTGAAAATTTATACTGTGCTCTAAGAGATCCAGAACAAAAATGTATTAATGTAGATTGCTTTTTATTGTTTGGTAAACCTTCAAGAGGACCTATTTAATCTCTTTAAAAATCTATACATTGAGAATTTATTCAAAATATTTTATAACAGTTAAGTCAAGTTATCTCTTGGCACTTGTTCAAGGTTGCCATTAAGAAAATAATTTGACAGCCACTGGCAAGAAACAGACCTGTTAGTAAATAGTGTCTGTGAATGTTTACAGAATGTGTCATCTGAACTTCAATCACACAGGTAACTTATCCCTAATGAGTAAACCCCAAGGAAACCAGATCAAAGAAACAAGCTTGTGAGCTCTTTATAACTGATCACAGCCAGAGATTAGAGGTCAAAAGTAAACACTAAGACTGTCAGCAAGAGAAAACTAGAAAAGACAACAGGAAAGAAATTTTAGGGATAAAGCTACCCCTACCATGCCCCTTCCCCTCCCCCCTGTCAACCCCAGCAATCTTATCACCAACAACTATATCCAAGTACTAGCAGATGAAACAGAAACTGCCCCTTCTGGGGAATTATAAAAACAAATATTTTAGTCATACTCACGCATCATAATCTTGAATGACCAGTCCCACAGACCAGATAGCAGTCAAATACTCATTAACACCATTGGGGCTGATGTAATGAAGGGAATCAGGAGACCTTGGGTCGCCATTCGAGCCAGTGAAGTCCACTCCCACCTGCCAAATAATAATCGCAGCCCTTAATAAGGAAAAGCCTACACTCGATGTCCAGGAGATGAAACAAATATTCATCCCAGAGCCTGCTGCTACCATTTTCTAACAAATGCCTGGGGCTACCGGTTTTCCACAGACAAACAATTAAAGCTTCAGCATGAAACAATCTGTTATTCCTATTTTTTCTAGATGCCTCAAATCCATGACTTTAGATGTAGGGCTTATTTTTGTATGTTGTTTGACTAATGCTTCTATAATTTTAAATTGCTATAGGACATATTTGCTTTCCATCAGAAGGAGCAGATCTGATCAACAAAGTTGAAAGCTTGTGGATGAGCTTATTAGACAACCTGTCTGAGGAGATCATACTAAACAGCTTGTATAAATTTCATCACTAAGTCAGTTTTACAGGGAAGGATAGAACACTGCAAAATGGTAGGAAAAAGTAATATGTTACACGACTTTTGAAAAAGTCAGTGTTACTTACAGTAAAATTCAGCTGACATCCTCCCATGATATAGTCAAGGAATGTACATTCCACTGTAATCTAAAAACAGATAGCACTGTTAAAATTAAAACTCTTTTACTATACAAGAGATACAAAGAGCTCTCTGGCATACGTTTTTAACAGTTTAGAAACTGAACAAAACATGATATAAGCATGTGGAAACCACCCCAGCATTTGAGTTTAAGGTACCGCTGCCCCTACTCGTCATGAATTTGTATGATTTTAATTTGAGATAATTAAAGCAATGTTAAGATTAGAATATTAATGGCCAAAGATGAAATCACTTTAGGTTTTAAGAAACTGGCAATGAATCTAATATGTTGAGAGATTTAATAAGCATAATAATTGAATTTTTTTAATAAAAAACAAAACCAGAAAAACCTTATTTGTTTGTTGTAAGAAATCTTTTGAATTTTCCCCTCTGTTTACAATATCTCAACTCGAAATTATGACCAGGATAGATGCACTGGGTCAGGTCGTTTCTGCTAATGCTCTGGGAAAATACCATGATGCTTCATATTTCTTACAATAAGGAAAAAACTTTAATAATCTTTTCTTTTGCTAAAAAGTTGTCAAACCTTGGAACCAAATTTACTTGAAAGATTTCTTTACAATTTCCTACTCTCTTCTTTTCCTTAAGGGTATCCAGATCCTCATGTGATTTTCAATTGCCCAAAATTCAATTCACATTTCTTAAGAAAAAACTTTAATATTCTTTGTCTGTTTGCTTAATATATACCATATTGAAAAAAGAACTTGAAATGGGATCTCATTACACTTACTATAAATGGTCAATATCAACTAACCTCACAATGTTTCACACTGATAACACCTGAATTCTTGTAGCTTTTCTTCTTTTGCCTCTTTTTTTCATTTATGCATTCAAATTCCACCTATAGGAAGAAAAGACAAAATGTTAATTCTTTCTAGAAATACTAAATATGCCAATGTGGGCCGCCTGGGTAGCTCAGTTGGTTAAGCATTAGACTCTTGGTTTCGGCTCAGGTCATAATCTCACAGTGCTTGAGTTCAAGCCCCACATCGGGCTCCATGCTGACAGTGCGAAGCCTGTTTGGGATTCTCTGTCTCCCTCTCTCTCTGCAAAGTGTCTACCAAGTGGCAGGCACTATTCCAGGCACTGAAAACAGAGATGGTAAGATATGGCCTTGCCTTTGAAGAATAAGAGTAGGTAAACCTTGCCATGGCAGCAACATTAAAAGCTTCATTCTGTCATGGAGGAGGGAAGGATCAAGATAGTTGGATTTAGGAAAACTCTACATGATCCATAAAGTATTACAGAGTTGGTTGTTCATTCAATATCTTCTAAAAGTAGGTCATTTACTGATTCTGAAGGATTGTGACAACAATCCAAATCACTCTTCATATTTAGTTCTTTTAGGTAGCTTGCTTTTTTTTGAATTGTTCAGATTTTTAGCATTTGCCATTAGTTCTGCTTTAAAAAAAATTCTTTAGGATATTTACAGCTGAATTTTGCTGTTTTAATTAAACTACTAGGTATGATTTTTTTAAGTTTATTTATGTATTTTGAGAGAGAGAGCATGAGAGCATGCGAGTGAGAGGGAGGGACACAGAGAGAGAACCCCAAGCAGGCTCCGTGCTTGGGGCTCAATCTCATGAACCATGAGATCATGACCTGAGCTGAAATCAAGAGTTGTATGCCTAACTGACTGAGCAACCCAGATGCCCCTAAACCATTAGGAATGATTTTAAAAGCCTTTCATACTTCACACAAACATTTTTGTATAGTCTACTTCTAGTACCTGGCCTTTGTGAACAGGGAGTAGGGACAGGGCTATAGATCTCTATGTGACCTACTAAAAATTCTAGTCTCATTATGTTTGTTTAAAACTCATTTCTCCCCATTACTTAAACCAAATGGCTCATAAGTGCTATTTATTTATTTTGTAGTTACGTTTTGATCTAAAACTATCAGTATCTTTTAGATCACCTCACTTACATGACTAGGTAAAAAAGACCTCATCTAACCATAACCTCTTATGTTTTCAAAATCAAAGGCTATATGCATGAACATTACGCAGGTAATAAACAATTCATATTATTCTATTTTAAGTAAGCTATAAAGAGAATTAATAGCTTATTTCATTCAAACTAGAAACAAGATGGGAGCAATTGATAAATTTTACTTATAAAATGCTCTGGAATAATTTTTAGGCACCTCGGCTTTAGAGACAGGAAAGTTTCAGAAGCACTTTTAGCAATATGTTGGGATGCTAAATAATAAACTGAATGTAGTTAAAGCACATTAATGATCTTGACAAAATTAGTGCCATTAGATGGAGGCTTAATATTACATAATTTGAAATACCATAATTATCCTTTTATCCTTCCCTTCAGTGAAGAAAAGTCGGAGAGAAGAATGAGAGGCATATTGTAAAAGCGGGTCCAAAAGGAACATAAATGTACACAGATCAAGCCCAGGTATTTATCTAGTGTTGTAGAACTTAATTATTATGACCAATGAAATACCAAATGCTTTAAAACTAGGGTTTTCCAATCAAACCACATATGTTGTCTGAAGCCAAAGGAAACCAAACCTCTAAATACAAATGTAAACTTATACTCCAAGATGAATTTTGGATCATCCAATTACTACACAAATAAAATCCACAGATTTCATAGCATTTTATAATACAGAGTAAAACCATGGCAAACTGTTTGCTATACCAAGGGGAAAAAAATGAAATAATAAATACATGGCCAACCATAAAGTACATTCAAATGACAAAGATGTAACTTACAGGTGAGTTTCTGGAGGCTTCTTTCAGTTTTGTCATGGTGGTTTGAAATGTTCCAATGAGATCATGTGACCCGTCATTATCATAATCATAGCACTCTACCTAGAATTAAGTATAATAAGAATACATAAAAATCAACAAAATTTTGTTTAAAAGGATTGGCTGCAATAATTGAGACTTACCAGGAAGTGCCCTTTCAATTAAAATAAGTGAAAATGTTTATTATGCAGCTCTACTTAGAGAAGTAGGAAGTAACTTCCTGGAGGAGTAATACTGAAACACTTCAAACCCCAGCTATCCTTGGAATGGGGCTCTAGGATAGATCATAGGCAGACAAAAAGTACAAATATTGTTTAAATTCCATATTAAGCAGTTCCCAGTTCACCATCATGCTCTTTATAAGAGCTGATAAAATCAAAATGAAATTACGTCTTCTTTCTCATCCACTTCTTTACTTTGTTATCACTATACAATGACTAAAAGCCATCATCTGCAGGAAGAAAGGAAGTCAGATCCTAGACAGCTAAAAATTGTATAATTAAATCCTAGATGATTTAGAAATATGGAATATGTTTTTCATCAGCTGCAATCTGGTAAGGCTAGGTTTGTATTCAGAGTTAGATATGATGAAGTCATATCTGCATCCTTCTGAGAATCACAAGTCTTACAATAAAAAAGAAAATTCAAGGGAAAGAGTACTTGATCCATTGAGGAACTATCTATTCTAGGTCATATTGACTCTATTTCCATGTAAGACAGGGTGAATTCTAGTCTTACCCATGCCTCTGGCCAAATGTTTGCTCTTTCTTACAGCAGGCAGAAGAGAGCTGAGAGTATATTTGTTTATATTTTTGTTTTTGTTTTTATTTTTAAGTAGGCTCCACCCCCAGCATGGAGCCCGATGTGGGGCTTGAACCCACAATGCTGAGATTAACACCTGAGCTGAGATCAAGAGTCCGATGCTCAACTGAATGAGCCATCGAGGCACCCCAAGAGCTGCATGTAATTTTGTGCCAAGTTGACAGAGTAAACAGAGGGTAAATATTCACAAGAATACCTGATTATTCATTGTAATGAAAAAATTAATGTGGTGTGAACTGTTAGCAAGGAGAGGTGTCCATTGTGATCACTGGATAACTAACATTTTTAGAGTGCTTTATAATTTCAGAACAGATTATCTCATTTCTGCAAACATTTTTATGTGCACTGCACACATTCTCTACTTAGGCTTGTGAAGTAGGCAAAGGAATTAAATAGTCGTAGAAGATGATATGTTTTATTTGGTAACCAATATAGGTAAAGCTATGCTGAGGGCACTTTTGAATTCTTCAAGAGCCTATGATTTAAAATAAAAGCCTATAAGAAGTGATTTGCCAAGAAAGCATCCTTTACAAAGTTATATTAATTGCCAAGCTAAAACGCTTAGGGATTCTATATGTTCAGCCAGCAAAATGATTTACCTTCTTCTCAGTTCTATGAGAAGTGAACTAAGTGCCTATAACAAGGAGTCTTTCATTCCTTACTAATATTTTCATTAATATTCAGGAAGACTAAAAACCAATCAATAAAAACAAGGCCCAGAATTGCAATTTTGAGTAACAGTAAAGGGTTTTTATTTTTAGAAACACTTTGGTCATGTACCAATTATGACAGTTTGATTCTTGCCTTATGTATCTGGTATTTAATTTTTAAACCAAAGCCCTTTATCTGACTCTTCAAAGTATCAGGAGAAAAGAAAATTAATGATCTTGCTATTTTTTTTCTAGAGAAATAAAATTAAGATAAAGCCAAAACACTCTTAATATTTTCATGCATTTTTAATGCATTTCTTTAAATTATGGAAAATAGAACTGGACCTTTTTTTTTTTAGGCAAGCTCTATACCCAGTGTGGGGCTTGAACTCACCACCCCATGATCAAGAGTAGCATGCTCTATGGACTGAGCCAGCCAGGTGCCCCCAAATTTTGCATTTTAGATTTGCATTCAGCAAACTCCAATTTATATATAAGATCAAGCTTTGATAAGGCCAATTTTATTTTTAAGAAGCTTATGAACACCTAAAACTCTTCATATGTTTAGCCTGCCTGAGACTTCAGGGAATGTTAAAATATTTTTAAACTGTAACTTCTGATAGCACACTATAATAAATACACAGGAAAACCTCACTGTTGCCCCACTGAAGGCAAATGTTTGGCGCTAAAGAAAGATGTAACATTTATAATACTGGCATATGGTCAGATATAGTTTGAGGTAAACGATATAATAATTTGTGCCATTTAATTTCTCTTCTCAAAAATACAAAAACTAGTACTATTGGCTGTTTTAAACAACAGTATCAGCAGTGCTTATGAAATTGATTATATGCATATATACATATGCACATATGTATATATGTAAAAGAATGTACACACCACACAATACTACATTCACTAAGGCATTCCCATTTTAGGCAAGGTGGTAGCATGCATGATTATTTCTTTTATTCATTTGATATTATGAAAATAATAATACATGCTGGAGTGATAACACTGGCACGTTCACACAGCAAATTACCAATTATTCTGACTCTATTCTGTACTCTAATGCTCTTTGCTACACCTCTAAACAGTTTCCAAACACCACAAGAATCACAGATGTATGACTTTGTGATATTGCAAAGAAATAGAGAACTAAAGAAAGACAGTCATGATATGGCAAACCAAATTGTGTACAGTTAAAACAAACTGAGAAAATTTTAAGAACGGAAGACATTCATCAGAGAAAGCTCATAAAATCAGTTTACTTACTATAATAAAATAGCCCTGTAAGCATGCCACTGTGTGCAAAAGAAAGTTTAAAAAACATTGTTTCATTGTTAACATATTATTATAAGCAACCAGTTATGTTTTAGGCATTTTTCCCCCAGCCTTTCCTGTTTCTCAGAGCTAATAAAGTATCAACTTACTATTTTTTTTAATCTTTATTTATTTTTGAGAGAGACAGAGAGAGAGAGTATAAGCAGGGGAGGGGCAGAGAGAGAAAGGGAGATACAGAATCCGAGGCAGGCTCCAGGCTCTGAGCTGTCAGCACAGATCCAGATACGGGGCTCGAACTCACGGACCACAAGATCATGACCTGAGCTGAAGTTGGACACTCAATCGACTAAGCCACCCAGGTGGGTGCCCCTCAACTTACTATTTTTAATGTGAAATGCAAAAGTTTAATATGACAATAGAAAGTAATTTTTAAAACTACTGTTCTATTTATTTGTTACCTAAATTTTCACTGCTGTTTGAAATACAACATAAATCATACTTATATTGATTTTCAATGTTTATTTATTTCTTTTGAAGGTGGAGGGGCACAGAGAGAGGAAAAGAGAGAATCCCAAGCAGGCTCTACCCTATCAGCACAGAGTCCAATGTGGGGAACTCACGATCCATGAGATCATGACCTGAGGTGAAATAAAGAGTTGGCGCTTAACCAATTGAGCCACCCAAGCGCCTCTATATTGATTTCTGAAGTTCTCTGTCAACTGAGGAGAAATTTTTACAGAGCTAAGGAATGAAACCGTTTTCAATGTAACAGTATCTATTCTATGTATAATGGTTTATAAAACGTCTACTTTTCATTAATTTAATCCTTCCTTTTTTTTGTAACATAGACATTATTTTCTCTGTTACATAAATGAAGAAGTCAGATGACCTCCCCAAGATCCCTTATCTGGTTGAAAGCCTAAGTCAAGACTTGAACTATAGCCCGACACAAAATCCAGTGTTCCATGCCATCACCTTTCCTGTTTTTACCATATTCATTACCAAAGGAAAAAGAAAACAAAAACACCCACTTCAGTTTGCTGACTCTAAACATAAGAGACTTCTATCTGGAATCTTATGTAAAGAGACTCTAGGGGTGCCTCATTTGCTCAGTAGGTTAAGTGCCCAACTTTGGCTCAGGTCATGATCTCATGGTTTGTGAGTTCGAGCCCCGCGTCAGGCTCTGTGCTGACAGCTCAGAGCCTGGAGCCTGCTTTGGATTCTGTGTCTCCCTCTCTCTCTGCCCCTCTTCCATCCCCTCACGGTCAGTCTCTGTCTCTCAAAAATAAATAAAACATTAAAAAAAACAAGAGACTCTAGTAAAATATGTCTTAAAAATAATAAATATTTTCTGTTAAATAGCTATAAATTAAACCATTAAAAAAAAATTCTTAGTTACCTGCTGCTACTCCCTGTACCCACCCTGCTCTCCTAATACTTTATACTAAAGCTATCTAAAAGTTTTCAATGAATAATATCTTGCTGTGAAAATAAGCGATGGAAAATGCCACCACTATTCTCTTTTGCTGCTCCTCTCTGCTATGGGGGAAGCTTTGGGTTTTTAGTTAAAGTAACATCTGCTTCTATCCACAAGGGCCATACCAAAGTCAAAGACTGCAGTTAAAGGTTTCTATTTGCAGAGCAAATGAATCTTATTAAAAGGAGGAAAGATTTAAATTGGACATTCTATTTTTTAAAATGAAGAGTAAAATAAAAATCACAATGTTTGATTAAGCATTAGGTCAATATATCAGTCAAATATATCTACTCCTTTGAACTATTTACTTACCAGAGACATTTCTATGTTAGTATTACTAAATAAAAATACAATTCAATCCTTACAGGTATCTATTACATCATTAACTTTTATTAAATACTATCTAATCTATTAGTTTTATGAAAGACGTATGTGTGTATAAATAACATCCACATGAATTCAAATTACCTTGATAGTTTTGTCCATATCTCCATAGCACAGGGAGTTAAGAGAGATTTTAAAAGGCCTCCAAACAGGATTCAAGTTATTTTTAATAACCTGTAAAGATTCCAAGACTAGTTAGAAAAATATTCAGTTCATTAACATTTTCCCTTCCTTTTCCTAGATTCTTGCTATACTCTCATAATCATCCTTTACCTCTTCACCCAGTCAACTTTTTCAATGAGAAACTAGGTAGGACAATATTATACAATTGTTATAAGAAAAATGTGACAGATACATTCTGAGAAAAGAAAAAAAACTACTTGGAAAATTTATTTTACCCATCACAAGGTACATTTAGAAACTACTGATTGTTGATTCTGTTGGAAACCAGAGTTTTCATTGCAAGACATAGAAGATTCAAATTTGGAATAAAAAAAGGATGAGAAAGAATCTGGGTTGGACTTGAATTGAAAAAATAGTCTAAATTGATGATTTAAAATTGTTATAAATATACATACACATAATAAACAGATATACACAAATACACATTTCCCAGCTCCATCCATTGAAAAGACCTAAATGCAATGACATCTGGGTAGCAATGAGTACATCTGGCACTACTCTCTTAAGGGTTGATGGGGAGTGGGAGGGAGGGGAAGGTGGGTGATGGGTATTGAGGAGCGCACCTTTTGGGATGAGCACTGGGTGTTGTATGGAAATCAATTTGACAATAAATTTCATATATTGAAAAAAAATAATTTATTTATTTTTAATTTACATCCAAGTTAGTATATGGTGCAACAATGATTTCAGGAGTAGATTCCTTAATAGCACTACTGTCTTAAAGGAACTGGGTTCCTCAAGAGAAATGGCTCATTCTGGACCTGGGATAGGGTGAGCACAAGGTGACCTGAGAATATACTTTAATATAAAGTAAGAGAATGAAGGGTGCCTGGCTGGCTCAGTCTGAAGAGCATATGACTCCTGATCTGGGGGTAATGAGTTTGAGCCCCACATTGGTGTAGACACTACAAAAAATAAATAAATAAATAAACTTAAAACAAACATAAATATGGGGCACCTGGGTGGCTCAGTTGGTTAAGCATCCAACTTTGGCTTAGGTCATGATCTCGTGGTTCTTGAGTTCAAGCCCCGCTCAGGCTGTGCTCACAATACAGAGTCGCCTGCTTCAGATTCTATGTCTCCCTTGCTCTCTGCCCCTCCCCTGTTCATTCTCTCTCTCTTTCTCTCTCTCTCTCAAAAATAAACATTAAAAAATTTTTAAAAATTAAAAACAGTAAACATAAATAAATAAATAAATAAATAAATAAATAAATAAATAAAGTAATGCTTAAAGGCTAATGGGGTCATGTTAAAAGAACCCAGGAGCCTTTAGACATCACTCTCCCTGGTCAAACTTGGATTAATTTGAACTGCAAAAATAATGACCATAATGATTTGTGACACAAATACGCTGCTATAAAAGTCATGAGTCTATGATGATACTAAAAATAAAAAAAGGATGTGGGAGAGGAGAGATGAAAGAAGAGTATCTGCTATTATATGTAAAGGGATAAAAGATTTAGAAAAAAATCACTATTTTATAACCACTAATATAAAAATTGATTCAGGATGGATCATCACTGGACAGGTGATATGCTAAAGAACAATTTATTCGTTCAGTCTCAAAGTATCACACCACAGATCACTTATTAATTACAAAGTTTAAAAAATGGGACTTAATCATAGTAAGATCTGGTGGTCACCAGCTTAACCAAGTAGAACAAGGTTGGCAACATCAATACTGGACAACCTGATACTATGGGTCCCTTGATGATGCAAAGCAAGATGCACACATAATGTTCTTGATGGAAATGTTTGATTTGGATACAATCGTAAGGAAACAGAAGACTCAGAATGTTGGACATACTAGCCTTGATTATTCAGGAGATTCAATGGCATGAAGAAAGATATAAGGCAGATAGGGAGAAGAATCGTATATACTGGGAACATAAGAACCCAATGCAAAATGTGAACCTTGAATTGATCTGGACAAAACTACACACACACACACACACACACACACACACACACACATTTGTTCACAATGTGTGTGTATGTGTGTGTGTGTGTGTGTGTAATGTGTGAGACAACTGGGGAAATCTGAAGTTAAAGGATATACTGGGTGATATTATAAATCCATATTAATTCTCTCAAGTGTAGTTGTGTAGGAGAATGCCCTTGTTCTTAAGAAATACCTGTTGTAGTATTAAGGTGAAGGGAATTGATATCTGAAGCCTACATTAGGACAGTTTTGCAAATGGGAACCATATGTGTGCATGGGTGCATGGATGTGTGTGTGGTGTGTGTGTGTGTGTGTGTGTGTGTGTGTGTGTAAGTGAGAGAGAAAGAACACACATACAGATATGACCAGTTGGTAAGTCTAGGTGAAGGATACACAGGTATACATTTTAGTGCTTTTTACAGGGTCTTAAATATTTCAAAATAAAAATTTTGCTAATAATTCAGCATAGTAGCACTTCCTCATGAAAAGAAGAAAAAAAATTTAAAAAAATGAGTATGTTGATCTTGCATCTCTAGCTATATATGTCTGAACTCAGATTGATATTTTTATAAATATAAAATTTTTTTAAATTTAGATTACTAGAATTTCAACAGAAACCTCAACTCTACTTTTTCAAATTCAGATATTCACCTCTGTTCGATGAACCATTAGCCAGTTTCCATCAGATGTCTGCTTGTGGAATTCCAGGTATGGATCTGACTTTCCAAATAGATCCTACATTAAAAAAAAGAAATCAATTCTTCTCCTTTGAAACCATGTAAAACCATACTTTGTACATGTTACATGTTAGCAATATCAAAAGTCTAACTCCATAGTACAGATATATACAGCACAGTATAGTAGTAAATACAAATCCCATCACCTTCCTCATGAACTTATAAACTTGCTGATGTCTACAAGGGGAACTATTAAGGCATTTGTGATAAATGCTCATAATCCTATGTATCACAACTTCACTTCTCAAAAAACATGAGAACATTGCTATAAAATATAATGAACAATAGGACCCATAATCAATAAAATATGTTTTGGGCTTGTTTTCATTATTAACAGTATTCATTTGCATAGCACTGAATAGTTTGATATAAATGCCATCCCAAACATTAGTCATACTATATGAAGGGCAGAGCGGTTATCAGCAATAAAATGGATTCAGAGAGGTTAAATAACTTTGCCAAGATCACACATCTAATTTAATTGATGGATCTGAGTCTTGACTTTATATCTTATCCTTCTATGTCCAACACTCTTTCCCCAATTCCACACATTTCTTTACATACATAAGGGAGTAGAGGTAAATATGTAGAGTGCATAATAGAATTATTTCAAGGGTACAAAATACATCTTCTTTTTCCTCTGTAATTCACCACAGCACCTGTATAATGCTGAAGCACACTGAGTGTTCAAAAATACCCTTATCACTATCAACATAAACACACACACACACACACACACACACACACACACAGATAAAATTCTGGAAGAATGACCAAATCACTCACAGAGGTCAAACTTAAGCAGAGATTATAAATGATTTTGTTTTCTCATTTTTGTTTGTTTTCATTTTGAAATTTCCATACTCCTTAGAATATATTACTTATTATTTGTCAAAATGAAAACACACCTGATACATCAGGATCTCTTTACTTTTTTAAATTTTTTTAATGTTTATTTATTTTTGAGAGAGAGAGAGAGACACAGCATGAGCGGGAGAGGGGCAGAGAGAGAGGGAGACAGAGAATCTGAAGCAGACTCCAGGCTCTGAGCTGTCAGCACAGAGCCCGATGCTGGGCTTGGACTCACAAACAGTGAGATCATGATCTGAGCCAAAGCTGGACACCTAACCGACTGAGCCATCCAGGAGCCCCAAAAAGACACCTGTTAACTCCACAGTAATGTATGCAGTTAATGTCCTTGAACTGAAGATTTTCTGAGTCCTAAATTAACCTCAGTATTAAATTAAGAACTAAGATAATGTTATTTCCCTCCTCAACAGTTCAATGTCAAGCAAGTAACATATTTGGTACAGTCAAAAATATAAACACAAGGGTGCCTGGCTGGCTTAGTCTAAAGAGCATGTGACTCTTGACTTTGGGGTCATGAGTTTGAGCCCCATGTTGAGTGAGAATACTTAAATAAATAAACTTTTAATATATATATATGGCTATGCAGAACTTTTAACACAAAGGCTATGCAGAACTTTTAAAATTTAACCTTATCGCTAAGAAGAGTCTTAAGAATCAGGGGCGACTGCGTGGCTCAGTCGTTTAAGCATCCAACTCTTGGTTTTGGCTCACGTCATGATCTCAAGGTTCGTGGGATGGAGCCCTGCATCGGGGTCTGTGCTGACAGCATGGAACCTGCTTGGGATGCTCTCTCTCTCCCCCTCCCCTGTTTGCCCATATGCGCATACTCTCCCTCTCTCAAGATATAAATAAACTCTAAAAAAGAATCAGTGTAATAAGTCTCTCTGTGAACCATTTTATAATAGCACTTTAGAAAAGTTAACTTTCTAAAAATGCATTAATGTACCCTGTCTGGCCTATCTTAGAAATAAACCTATGAGAAGGGCAGAATATCATCATTATCATTCTGAAGGTTAGACAACAAACGTTGTTTAAAAGTTCATGAAGTTGTCAGTAGTAGAATTAAAATAAGAATAATAAGTTCCTTACTCAGACCTCCATAACATGTTAAGTGATGAAAGCAAGGTGGAGGAAGTGTGAATATGTACATTATATATATATATATACACACACACATATATATACACACACATATATACACATATATACACACACATATATATGTATGAAGGTATATATGTATGTATGTTACAGTTATCCAAGGCCTGGGGGTAGGGAATATAAATACAAATACATACATACATACACACATACATATCTATCTATATGGACATATCAATATACACACACATATACATATGTGTATACACAGAGACACATAAATTACATAAACATACACACACACACAAATCTTAGATTTTTTATAAAATTAAACAATTAAACCATAGAACAAATTTAAAAAAATTACTACCTACCAAGACGAAAAAAGAAAAAAGAGTGGATGGGGAAAGATGCTAAATTTCTTGAATATATCTAATAATATAGATTTGGCTTTGGAACCATATAAATCTTTTACATAATTATAAAAGAAAGTTAAATTTTTAAAAATTGAAAACAATCCCTAAATTTCAAAAGCAAAATTCAATTATGTGTCATTGTGATAGAATAATAACTAAAAGATTTCTTTAAACCAAAAGAATCTGAATATACAACCCACATAGAATATATAACCCTAAAAACAAAAACAACTTCAAAGAGGGTTGCCTGGCTGGCTCAGTTAGTAGAGCATGCAGTTCTTGATCTCAGGGTCATGAGTTCAAGCTTCACATTGGGTATAGAGATTATATATATCAATCAATTAATCAATCAATAAAATTTTAAAAAAGAATTTCAAGGGGCGTCTGGGTGGCTCAGTTGGTTAAGCGTCTGACTTCGGCTCAGGTCGTGATCTCATGGTTCGTGGGTTCAAGCCCCGCATCAGGTTCTGTGCTAACATCTCAGAGCCTGGAGCCTGCTCCTCCCCCACTCATGTTCTGTGTGTGTGTGTGTGTGTCTCTCTCTCTCAAAAATAAATAAACATTAAAAAAAAATTTTTTAAAGAATTTCAAAGAAAGCTCAAACTGTTTCCAGTAAAAATACTGTTAAAGATAATGTGGATAATTTTATTCTGAAACTATTAGATATTATAAAAGGCACAACAAATAAACAGTTATGTTAACATCCTTACGAAATGAGATTTTCACCGTAAGAGACAGGAGGTGTAAATATAGAATTAAAGAAGTAAAGCCCTGTAATTCTGTATCTGAACTGGAAATACCTGTATAAATTTATGATTTAGATTTTCTTTTTTTTTTTTTTTTCAACGTTTATTTATTTATTTTTGGGACAGAGAGAGACAGAGCATGAACCGGGGAGGGGCAGAGAGAGAGGGAGACACAGAATCGGAAACAGGCTCCAGGCTCTGAGTCATCAGCCCAGAGCCTGACGCGGGGCTCGAACTCACGGACTGCGAGATCGTGACCTGGCTGAAGTTGGACGCTTAACCGACTGCGCCACCCAGGCACCCCTAGTTTTTCTTTTAAAAACAAAAACAAAACCAAAACAGTCTTTCCTCTGTCTACTAAAAAGCCTTAGAAACAATAAGTGGCAATAATCAACAATAAGCACCCCTAGCACCAGACTGGTCTCTAAACAACAATTTCCACTAAAACATAATAAGGCTTCTTTTAATCTGCCAGTCTGGGGAAGAAATTAGATAAAATAATCCTGGAACATCTTGTCATGCCACAGAACAATGAAGCTATCCAAAGATTCCTGGAGATATGCCAGTTGACTTCAGGAACAAATTTAAAGAGATTCCCAAAGGCCAAAGTTAAGATAATTTAAGCATCAATAAAAGTTCACTGATAAAGAGCTCATATAATACTAAAAATAAAAAACAACAAACAAATCCTCATTGTCACATTTAGAGGATAATAGGGAACCAACTTATACTGAGAAATTGTATATATTGGGGGGAAAAATCAAACATTTTAATTTGCTTCCTGTACAATAATATCTCAGAATAAATAAATACCCAACGTGGGTAAGAATACTTCTCTTTATGGAACTATCCTCATTAATAAATAAAGAAGCAATGATAGAGTGAGAATCTCACTATTTAAAGGACTCTGAATAAAATAATATATCTAGGTAGTACAGTTATCATCAATGTTCACTAACATCCCAAAAAGACAGAACTCAACAATGTGAGCCTCCTGATATAATGCCACCACCTATGAAACTGCCGTAACAAAATACCATCAAAATATCATCAGATCATTCCTCTAGATTCAATCATCAGCTTATACAAATCAGGAAATAAAGGTGGAGAGATAAACATGTTAAATGATACCACAAGTATTTAATCAGCTATATGCAGAATATTAAAACATCCTTAGGACAAAGGAGTCAGTTTCTTTATTGAATAAATTGCATGATGGATGGATGGATGGATGGATGGATGGGATGAAGGGAGAAAATGAGGGGGAATAATGGAAAGACGGAGGAAGGAAATAAAAGAAAGGGGGAATTTATGGATTAAAAAAGACTTAAAACATACCAACCAATTATAATATTAAAAGAGTCTTTGGAGATATACCAGAATACTTACAGATGAAATGATATGATGTCTGGGAGGAGAGAAGGTAGATAGGGGTGGAGATAAAACAAAATTGGCCCTGAGTTAGAAGTGTTGAAGATGGGTTATGGGGACATGCAGATGTTTTTTAAATGCTATTCTTTGTATGTTTAATTTTCTCCAAAATAAAAATAGTTCCTGGCTACTAGTCTAAGATGTTTACAAAGTGAATTGTAAGGTAAACGCAAATGATAAAAATTTGATTGGATTATGTAATTAGGTATAAAAATCACTCAAAGAATTATACTAATTCATGCCATGACTAAGTTGTTGTGTTATTATGTACTGGTACTCCTCCTTCATTTAAAAAAAAAAAAACAAAAAAACATTGACTTTTGGAGGCAAAGAGGAAAATCCATAATTAACAGAACATAAAATTTTTCCTTCTTTCCCTAAAGTAATCCAACAACACTCTCTCAAATATCTTTTACAATAACATTAATGCTTTTATTAACTCTTCTTTTAAGATAGACAAATCCTTTGATAACATCTAGAGGAAAGAGGTTAAGGAAAATAGATTCTGCTTAAAAATAGACTGAAAAGCAGAATTTGGAAGTAACTAAATACTAAGTGATGTTCAGATGATGGACTTCATAATGCTAATTGCATTATTATTTTTTTCAAAAAGGAATCAATGTGAGGCAAAACATGGCATCCTTGTGGAAATGTGCATCAACTACTCACCTTATTGTCCAGTTTTCTTGCCTCCATTTCAAATAAGACCACTCTGTTATCCTTTATTTCTTCAGCTGAAATCTATAAGTGGATTTCATAAGGTAAGTGAAAGACAATATGTTTTAGGGGTTCTGATAAACTTAGGAAGTACTGATTGATTGTTATTGTGAGTAAATCATACCTAGAGAACACTTTAAATTGAACTTTGAACTATCAGATCAATAATTTTCATCCAATGTAACTGAAAAACTGTTCTACTTAAAAACAAATTCCAGGCTATCATGACCCCAAGGGCAATAAAGCTAACTACTGTAATGCTCTCTGTCCCACAGAAGTCAACACCCCAAAGACACTTAACATTCTTCTGTCTCAGGAAATTTAAACCAGAGCAACAGTTGTGTGGTGAAATGTACTTGACAAGGACAATAACCCTCAAACATGGCCTCTCAGGGAGCCAGCCTTCTATTCTTGGATAAAGTTCAAAACTACTGCTCCAGGCAGTGATAACCTGGACAGAAACTCTGGAAGATAATTATCTTATTCTATTATTTAGAGGTACTTATTTAAAGTGTAGCATTATATAATTTGAAATCTAAAACAGTATAAACCATATACTCATTTGCCTAGGACGAATAATCAGCAATGGAAAAATCTGAGTGGACAGATGGGTTGCAGAGTGCAAGCACAAAAAAGATGGTTAAGAGTTGAGAGGCTCAATGGGCATGGCATGACCGTTTGGAATAAAATCCATTATGCAAAGTTTCTGTCCTATTAAGGGAACTATGTTTGCTTGTAGAGGGTCAAACTGGTCCATTCAGATGATTAAGTTGTTTCTCTCTAGCTTGGGAATTTACACTTCCATGGGGGAGAGGCAAGCATCACCAAGGTGCACCTGATTCCATGGGCAACTTAAAAGACTCAAAGAAGGAATTCCCACACTGCATTTTTCTCCTTCTTTTTTGACCCAATACATTTCCCATTTTGTGATCATTATAAGGCAAGTGCCAATGAAGGGCAACATTCAAGATCAAATGATAAAAGCACGGCTACAGAGTATATTTGTCTGGTATGTATAGTTTCAGCATGTCCTATCATGCTAAATGTTTTCAGGCAAAAGACACATATCTTATTGTTACCGTAATGGTCCCTTTCCCCGCAGGTTTGCCATTTTTAAGCACCAGTGGTCGAGTTAGCCTCTTACTGGACACAATCTGTTAAAATTGGAAAGTGATACAAAGAGCTATTTCACTTCAACATGTAAATTTTTAAGCTGAATGGTTTGAAAAAAGAGTTGAGTATAAAGTAGACTTAAGTCATTACATATGGAAACATTAAGTCAATTCCTTAAAGACTGAGAGATTATAAAACACATCTATTTATTTAAAACCCACTGGAAAAGACTTCCACGGAGCCAGTCCTGACAGATACAATCTTCCCAACCACTAGTTTCTTTATCAACTACTTCAAAGTTTAACTGCTTCCCTGTAATGAAAAAAGAGGGCCAGATTCTCTTCACATACACTAATCACTGACCTGAAAACCCTGTAGGTAAGAGGTGGGCCTCAGAACACTCAAAAACGGGATTCAATTTTTCAACTGACACATAACTTTGATATAACCCCCACAAAATATCATTTTGATAAGCAAACCATAAAAGACTCTTGAAGGGGTGACGGGCATTAAGGAGGGCTCTTTTCGGGATGAGCACTGGGTGTGATATGTAAGAGATGAATCACTGGGTTCTACTCCCGAAGCCAAGACTACACTGTATGTTAACTAACTTGAATATAAATTTAAAAAAAAAGGAAATTAAAACTGGAAAAAATATATCATTTTGATTAAAACAATATAGTACTCTCAAACAGAGAGGTACTCTCAAACAGAACATCTCTGAAATTCATCATAATTTTAGCTACAATGTGATTTTTTTTTCCAAAAAATAAATACTACTTTAATTTCCTCTTTGATACTATTCATTAAAGTTTTAGAAAACCAACCAGCTTTTGTCCTTGAGAATAGGAAATACCAAGATCCACAAACAATTCAACACTGAAAAATAAATAAATCTAAGCAATAAATGTCACCCACTGAAAAACAATGGCTGCTCCCTCCTGAGATCTTTCCAGCTGTTTTGCAATGGTCATGATCTCTCCTTAGAAGTCAGACTCTGAGCTAGGAGCTAAATGGTGAGCCTACAGACATACCTGTACCCTGATAAAATCTGTCATATGCTGGAAAGATGGATAATTAAGCAACTATAATACAATGTGGTGGACGTTAAGACAGGAGCAGTAGAGAGTACCAGCTGAGATTAGGGTTGTGCTCCAAACTACTCAAGGTGTTCAGAGGATGCTTACTAGGGGAGGAAGGCTTACACTGATGTACCTAATGTTTAGGAAGAGCAAGCCAGGTAGAGGGATGGTGTTGGGCCATCGGGGATCTAGTGGGCCCAGTCACATTAGTTAGAACATCAGAGAAGTTGATGTTACTTTGAAAGCGTTTATGACTTAAACATAAGAAAAAACTGTACTGAAATATGTAAATAGGAAACCTGTAAATAGTACACAAAGCAGCTAGAGCAATGGTATTACTTACTGAAATGCTGAAATGACAAATGAAACATGTCTAAAAAAAAAAAAAAAAGGAAAAGAAACACCCCAACGAAAAAGAATTAATGGACTCTGCCAAAAACACACAGTTCCTGCCCTTATAAAAATAAGATAAATTATATAATGTTCAAACCAAACATATATATATATGAACCAGGGCTTTAAAGTGATTACATGTTTTTCAACTCTAAAAATTAAAATAATGAGCACTTATCAAAAATGCCCAATTCTCTGGTTAAAATTTAGATGCAAGATAGTACAACAGCTAATTATACTCACTTGTCCAAGGGTACATTCAAATTCTCCTAAGAAGTCATCATCACTCAGCACGACGGTTTTGTTGTCAATGTCATAAATCCCAAATTTCAATTTCTGAACCACTTCAAAGTAGTAATCAATAATAAATGTCTTGGAAAATGTGGGATTCAAGCAATTCTTAATCCTTTCTGTGCGATCAACCTATACTCCCCCCCAAGACAAAAAGTTTCTTCAGATCAAAATGCACTCACATTTTAGCATCTTGCTGTCCTACAGGGAACTGGATATAGGCATACTGGATAGGTAAAGGAAGTTTCTATACATAGATGAAAAATTCCGCAATCAAGGACAAACTTGCCCAAAAAAACTGCATTAAGAGATTAATTTTAAATTGTTATTATTTTAACAATTCAAATAAGCACTTCACATTATCAAAAGAGCAATTCAGATTGCTTTTCATCTACAGAATTTAACATTACCTCATACCACTGTTGACCACTCGTATTCAAAAATAACACACATAAGGGGTCCGACTTTGACCCTACATCCATATCCAAAAGATTGTCACAGGAAATGCTCAGTTGCACCTTTGTAACGCATTGGGCAGCCATCTTTTGAGCTGTGAGAAAACCAAGGAAATGAGAAAGCCAATGAAATGGTGCCTTTAAGAAGTACATGCACGCTCAATGAAATAGTGGAATTCTTAGGACAAATTGTCAGAATAGGATCACAGAATAAACTTGCTAGAATATGACTGTTAATATATGCTCCTTGCCAATTCAGATGGCTATTAGCTCATCCCAGTGATGTTGCTTTAGTCAGATTCTCTTGCTGGGATGAAACTAATTTACTGTATGACAATAAGATGCAGCTTTTAAGATGGCCAATAAAACATACTAATCTTTTACTTTATTAAAAGTTTTACCATTCAGAAAAAGTCCAAGCAAGTATAATCTTGATCCTTCAGTTAAACATGGTATTCAGCTGAAACACAAGATAGATTAAACTACAACCTTTATCTTTATTTATTTAACAAGATACTGAGTGAGGTATTTTATTTTCAAAGAATTTCAGGAGCACCCGGCCGGCGCAGTTGGTAGAACGTGCAACTCTTGATCTCAGGGTTGTGGGTTCAAGCCCCATGCTGGGTGTAGAGATTGCTTAAAAATAAAATCTTTTTGGGGGGCGCCTGGGTGGCTCAGTCAGTTCAGCATCTGAGTTCAGCTCAGGTCATGATCTCACGGTCCGTGAGTTCGAGCCCCATGTCAGGCACTATGCTGACAGCTCAGTGCCTGGAGCCCACTTCAGATTCTGTCTCTCTCTCTCTCTCTCTCTCTCTCTCTCTCTCTCTCTCTCTGTCCTACCCTGCTCGTGGCTCTGTCTCTGTCTCAAGGATAAATAAAATAAAATCTTTAAAAAAAAAATTCTATCTAAAAGTCAAAACTGGAGAATAAAAGACCCCAAGTACCCCCTCCACTCCCTATCCCATCCCCATACATTTTACAGCAGTGGTTCTCAATCTTGGCTGCTTATTGGAATAACCTGGGAAGTTTTCAAAGTGACTGATGCTAGAGTCCCACCGAAAGAGATAAGGGTACAACCTGGGCATCAGCTTCTTGGATGACTCTAACATGTAGGCAAGGTTGGCAAACGCACTCTTTCACAGACAGCATCCAGCAAACAGGCATGGCCTAAGTTTCCTCAAGACTTGCTGAGGAATACCACAGTTAACCTAGCTTTCACACACCCCTCCCCACTCCAACCTCCAATCAATATATGAAGATGACTGGGGACAGAGTGGAATACTTGGGAGCTGGCCTTGAGAGGTGATGATATGTTGAGGGTAAGCTGCCTTCTTCCCTGAACCCAGGGAAAGAAAGAAACTGTGGGTTTCACCAAGAAAAAGAAACAGGCATTGCATTCCTTGGTTGAAAGTTCACTTAGCCAGCTGTCTAAGAGTACAGTGCAGGTTGATGGTAGTAGGACAGGTTCTGGAGGTAGGACAGTAAGACGTAGCATTTAATGCCCTTGACCTCCACTTTGAGATGAGCTGACATTCTGGGACAACAGGGACAAATCCACTCATCATCCTGTTATACTTAAACAGGATATCTGTGCTGTACAAAATGCTTAATCAGGTCTAAAATAAGGATTACTATGAGAAGAGCCCTTTGGCAATGTCAAAAACAACTTATGTCTCATGGAAACTCATTAATTGCTCTAATGGACGCTCTCAAAATTGTAGGGATCCTCAATGTGTGCCAAAAATCAATATCAGCATTTAATATTCCTAAATTAAAGAAGAATGAGAATGAGCTAGGTTTCATACTCTTGGTAGCTAGAAATTCCTTTTAAAAGCGATGCTATATGTGTGTACCTTCACTTGGAAGAGAATTATTCCTTAATAAGAAACAAAATTCACATATTCCCAATTCACCTACTAAGTATCCTATTTTGTAAAATAAAACTACTACAAAGTCATATTTCTTTTTTTTTTTTTGCCAGGTTACCTGTGTCTAAATTATTAAGTGCCAAAATACACAGTGCTGACAATATGCGCCAAAGATATCAAGATAAAGGAGAAATCACTGAAGCAGACAGAGAATTAACAGTATCAAGAGTGTGGATGAGAATTCATTCTCCAGGCTTTGAAGGAATCCATTAGGTGAAGAGGGAGACAGCATAGAAGTAGAAAAGAACCAAGACATTAGAAGACACAGTGAGGATGCCTCACTGTGTGTCACAGAAGTGAGCATCCACATTGGAGGAAACCAGGCTGGACAGGTAGGAGGGGTGAGTTCAGGGTCACCTGAGAGCCAGCTGAAGGATTTGGGGGGTGGGCAAGAAGGTGCTACTGATAGTTCCCAAACTAGGGATGGCAGGATGAAATGGCTTCTTTTAAAATGTCACTTGTGTCAAATCTCTTCTAATTCTACAGTATCTTAGAATTTAGAACATGATACCCATAAGGTCTTTATATCTAGCAATCCATGGATACAGAATTCACGAAAATTAGCATGTCTCCACACCATCTAATTCAGAAGATTAGCTATTTCCTTTTGGAAATACGCACAATGTTAAAGAGCATTTGCAATGATAGCATGAATACAATCATCATTCCTTTACAGTTTGATTTGTGAAAAAAGAAAAAGTGCTAAAAATATAGTAAGAGGCAAGAAGAAACTGGTAGGAAAAAAGAGATACCACCAAACACAAAAGCACAGAGACAATGGTCCAGTTACTTTGAACTTATCCAAATCCATGAAGTCTCTGGCATATTGACACTGGGGCCTCATCCTCAGTCTCTTCTTCCTTGGATTCTCCATCCTTGACTTTTCTTTGTCTCCTATTCCAACCCTTCATCCTCCTCCCCTCCAAGAAACTGTGAGCATCCCTTCAGGCTCTGTCACCTCCTGATGTCATGTCTACCTTTACTTCTTTTCCCTCTCAAGGCTTCAGGCATCCACTTGGCATATAGTACTCCCCAAACCTACATCCTTCAGCCTTGTCCCTATACACAATTACCTTTTCCCTATTCTACATCTACTGTATTCGGCCCTGAAGACCCTTGACTCGTCCCTTCCTCTTCATTCCCCCATAGGACAGGCTCTGGAATCAGACAGCTGAGTTCTCATCTGGATCCCACCAGTGACTTTATCTGTGATCTCAGGCAAGAGCCTTAACCTGCATATAACTTCTCAGTTTCTTCATCTACAAAATGAAAATAATAACTGTCCCTTCCTCATATAGTTGTTGTGGGGACTGAATGAATGAATATATTTTAAACAGTGCCTAGTACATAGTAAGTGTTCAAAAGTTGCTTTTATTATTATTATTATTATTATTATTATTATTATTATTATTAATTTTAGAACTACCTGCCCCCAGATTCTGATCTCCTCCAGTGTATCCCATGTTTTATATTTTTTTACTATTCTATTCTGAGATGATTTCCCTAATTATTCCAACCTACACCAAGTCCCTCATTTGAATTCCTGCTGCACTAATAGTAACAGATAACTACAGTATAGGAACAAGATCAAATTTGAAGGAATGCACACCTGGGTTGAATCCTGCATCTGGTGATAGCTGCATGACTGCATATAAATTACTTAAGTGTTTTGAGCCTAGATTTCCTCATCAATGAAAATGGAGATACCCCAAGGAAACTAATAAATCTGGAATGTGCCAGCCATCTTGCTCTTCATATCTAACATAGAATCTATGGAATAAATATTACTTATATAATTTTTCCATTTGCATAAGGTAGTTTAGAGTCTTGTAAATTGTATGTTAGCAGTACCCAGGATAATGCAGTACCCTGTGGACAGACTTAGAATGAACAAGGATTTCTAAAGCTTCTGAAGAACATGTAGTGTAACCAGAAAGCCCTCAAATTTCCAAGGATGGGGACACAGAAAATACAGACCATATCTGTGTGTGAAGTTAGTCTCACAGCAAAGAGACACAACACAACAGAGGAACATTATTTTTTTCCCTAACAATGCTCATACAAGAGCTACAAAACCAACATGCCAGACACACCTGATTATGTAGTAAATTGTTGACAGTTACATAACTTAATTGCTGTTGGGACACAAATTTCCTCTATTAGCAGCATTCCCCCATGAAAATGACTCTGAATGCAGCCTCATTTTTATCTAGAAACTCATTATGACTGAATGACAAATGGAAGAAACTACATAAACAATCAGGTCTGGAACCTTGTTAATAGCAACATTCATGAAGATGCTCTTTTCATTTCCTTTCTATGTCATTATCCAGCACATGATACACAATTTTAAAAAGAGCAATAATATTCTTTTATGATGGAAGAAAATAAAGTAAATGTTTTGTACCCTTTGAGGATGGGAAATAGGAGATTTGGCTGGGATAAGTGACCAGGCAGAAGAATGTGTGTGTACAACTAACGAGTCATTTTTGTATTTTACTACCCAAAAAGTAGGATGATAGAAAAGACAGAAACAGCCCCTAGGAGTGGACAACAGCTTCTCTATTATACAGATTCTTTACCAGAGAATCGTTTGGTTTCTAAAATGCAAATAACCCCCCAAAACACTAAACCTATCAACCATTCTCCTGGTCACCCTAACTTTCCTGAATCAATTATTTATTTTGAAAGAGAGAAAGAGAGTGCAAGTGGGGGAGGGACAGAGAGAGGGGGAGACAGAGAATCCCAAGCAGGTTCCACACTGTCAGCATGGAGCCTGACGTGGGGCTCAGTCCCATGAACCGTGGGATCATGACCTGAGCTGAAACCAAGAGTCAGATGCTTAAGCCAACTTAACCACCCAGGCGCTCCTCACTTCTGACATTTTTAAAAAAAATCATTACTGACTATCCAGGGCCTAGTCCAATTAGCTACACCTGGAATTCATGGCTTTGTCTACATCTGCCCCCAGCCTGCCCATCTAAGTTCTTCAAGATCCATTTCAAATGACACTTTCTCCATAAAGCTGTTGCTGATACCCACCTAAAGTACATAACTACCCACTAAAGTAGTTACGTACTGACACTTTTTTCTTTCACTGTTGTTACTTGTATGCATGGCTCATCACCCTTTTTATCTACTGTGAGCTGAAGACAGACACCCATGTTTTACTGCTTCCTCTTCATCCTGAAGCAGGATATCTGGCACAGGTTTTTCATGGCAGAAATAGCTGTAGCTTTGGAGTCAGTATGCTTGGTTCAAATTTGCTTCCTCTTGTTAATTTGGGTGTGTCAGCTTTACCAAATTATGTCTGAACCTCAATTCCTTCATCTATAAAGTGGGGATAAAAAATTACCAGACAATTTTGGTTTGTAGGACACTCAGCATTTTGAAATATCCTATGAATGGTAGCAATTATTTTATTGACTACTCAAATATTTTAATTGACTGTCTAAGCATCAATGGCTTATTATTCAATATTAAGACATAAAACACCTTTCTCATCCTTGTTTATAAAGAACTTCTTAAGGGCTCCTAGGTGATTCAGTCAGTTAAGCATCAGACTCTTGATTTTGGCTCAGGTCATGATCTCACAGTTTGTGGGTTTGAGCCCTGCATCGGTCTCTGTGCTGTCAGCATGCTTGGGATTGTCTCCTCCCTCCCTCTCAAAATAAATAAATATTTTTTAAAATAAAGCTTAAAAAAAATAAAGAAGTTCTTAGAAGAATAATAAAAGAATGTCTAGGATTTACACAAAATTAATTTGCCAAGCAATCAGGCTTTATTATAGATAAGTGTTAATTTTCCTAAATCCTCTCAGAAGAGTTTGTTTACCTGAATAACTGCCTAGTTGGTGTATGGGGGAGAGGGGACAGAGCCAGTGGCAGTGATTCATTATTTGTCCTGTAACAATGGGGAGGGAGAATTCAATGCCCACCCACCAATGTCTTTAGTACACTTCACTCTTTAGCTACCAAATGAGAAGGCTGGCAACATTACAAAGTTCTCAAAGGTTCCTTCTGGTTCTAATACGATGATTCACTAAATGGTATACATATTGCATCCTGGATGACCTACAATGAAAGCAAGCAGGGTAACCTTGGGGCAGCTGGAATGGGGCCCAGCAACATCAGCAGTACACAGCCCATGCAGTGTTTCTCCAATTGTGTGGCTCAGAACAGTTAGAAGTGTCCCTCTCAACCCACAACCCCCAAAAGTGGAAGAAGGGTAATATGGCAATAAGTCTAAGAGCTGCTACACCTCTTGGAGATCCCAGGTCAAATCAACAAGTGTTTACATTAAGAGGTTATTGTGCACCCACTCTCATGTTAAGGACAGTGGGGACTTGATACAGCAAAAGAAGACCTTGGAGCTCATTATAATCATACTGGGGAGATCCATTCATTCAACAATTATTCACTGAATATCTTCTATGTGTTCTAAATGGGGTAAGGGAAGAATGCAATGCAAAAGCAGAATGCCTAGCTATCTATGTATACACAGAAATACACAACATGATAAACCCGCATGGTGCAGACAGGAAGCAGTCAAAGTGCCCTCAGAGCTGGAGAAGAAATCTATAGATTTCTACTTTTACCAAGGCTTAAAACTATATTCTGTTACAAAAGAATGTGTATTCATGTTGCCACTTGCTACTGGATTTTGGATAGAGAGTGGGAGAGGAGAGAGAGTTAATAAGTACATACAGTTGGATAAATTCTGGTTTTTGCTTTCTATAAATTTTTCAAAATGCTTCCAAATAATATATTCTCAATTTTACGAAAAAACCCTGGTAAATTGGACAGGACAAGGATTACTACTATATGGCAAGAGGTCAATACATCGTAACTAGGACTATAATATCTGGATTGCCCAGAATATGTTAACAATATTCAGCACATTGTTAACTTCCAAACAACACATAGTGTGTATTAGAAAAAAAAATTCCCCAGAAGTTTAAATTACTTGCCCAAGATAAACAAGCTGATAAGTAACAAGGCCAGCATAAGATCCCAGATCTGTCTGCTCTCGTGCCAGATGCCCTGGGAGCACTAAAGCCTGCAATTAACCATTACTTAGTATAACAGCAATAGTCTCTAATTAATTTCCCAATAGCTTTTTAGTTAGTATATGAAATGTAAATATTCAGTCTGACACAAATTAATGAACACAATCTTAAAATTAGAAGATTAATATTTAGCCTACAACTATGATTATCTTTCTTAAACAAAGACAAACAGAATAAACAGTAACGGCCAAATAGTGGAAGAACCTGAATGGTTTGTGTTTACATCACAGCAGGTCCTTTTCCAGACAGCCCATTACGTTGTGAATTACTTAAGGCGAAGAAAGCATTTTCTTCTTGCTAAAGTCTCCACACACACAGATCTACATGGGGGACACAGGATCTCAGTGCTTTCTGAATTAATGCAGCAACATTAATTCTCAGGAATATACCATACTGAATATCAAGTGAAAAACTTACATTAAAGGAATTGTACAGTAAGCTTGCCCTGTATTTATTAAGAAAGTGATGCCCACATTTGTTTTTAAACCCTGCAATGGAACACTAGAAATGGGGATAGAGAATTAGAATTAGGTCAAGCACTAAAGCACATAAACAGAGAAAAGGGCATGTTTTCTTTTCAATGTGAAAAAAGGACCAACAGGAGGGTCACTGGATTGGGAGTTGGAGAAGGCGGAAGTAGTTCTGTGTCAGTCATACCTCTGTGTGCAAGCGCTGTAACTTCTCTAGGCTTGGATTTTTCAAGTGTTAATTCTAAGAGTTGAGCCAGTCACTTTCAGTAACTTCTAAAGCCTCTTCTAGTTAATGTTCTATGACTAATTTAATTATAGTGAATACAGAACTTGTTGAGGAAGTTGTATTAAAGGCATAGAAAAATAAAAAAGTAGAAAATAGCAGAAAAATGATCAGAACCAAAAAGGGAAACGGAAGGAAAAGAACAAAATTTTCCAAATTCGACTTCCATCTCCCACTACCAAAAAAGCTGTATCTGTCTAGGATTTACACAGTTAGGTAAATACTTTCCCACCAGTTAGGTACCTTTGCTTGGAACTGTTATTAAATTTCCTGTCCCTGAGTGACTTGAAAAAGTAATGCACATCAACAAAACACAGGGCCCAACCTATTAGGTACATGCAAGATAATAAGGAAGTGAGTTTTACTACCATCCATGGAATCTCACTCCCAGCTCATATCACAGCAGCAAAAGCAATCAGCTTTTGACCACCATTTTTTTAAATGAATTTCCAGATTCTTGAATTATCCTAAATAAAATACAGATAGCAATACTATTGCTGATACCTGAAGATGCAGAAGTGCAGAAAGATATAAAATATAAAAGTGTTCACACTTGATCACTCTTACTTTAAGCACAGAAAGTATATGCTGTTTTAACCCTGTCCTTATTGCTAAAAAGTGAGCGATTAACTAAGGCCCCTTCCTTGATTTCTCTAGAAAATTCCTAAGATTATATTGATCTGTTTTATGATTCACAGCAGGCTACAGAGTTTACTTCACATGTGTTTCAGGTTATACTTCTTTACCAATCCCTTGGCTACTTTATATACATTTTGGAAATGTCGCCGATTATATTGTCAAGCCTGTCAAATGAACAGTTCATAGTAGGTGCACTGAGTGAGGTGTTAATAAAAGTCAGAAGCAGTTACAACATCTCAATATTGCCTCACTTTATGAAACACGCATCTTGGCAAAGTTAGTTACAAAGTAAATATCTACTAAGCGAATCACCTTTTACCAAAACTTGTATTGATAAAAATCAGAACTACATTCCCTAGCAGAAAATTCCAGGATGCTCAGTTGAAAATGTTAAAATTATAAGGGTTCAGTGAAGCCTCTGGCCAGCTGTGAAGCAGGCAGTTTGGATTTTATATAAAGGCACATGGACCTGCTGAGACTGATGCCCCTTGGTGTTCAGAGAGCTTGAAGAACTCTCCACCTAATGGAATCTCCTAGATGTTGGGCTGGCCATCAGAACTTCTCACCTGTCCCTACTATCCAACTATGATGCCCAACTCTAAAAGCAGGCTTTCTAATACTCAGCTCCCTTCCTACTCTTCTTAGCTGGGCACATACAACATTTAATTGAGCAAGACAGGCATTTCACATTTTGTCACTTATGTGCTCCTTTCTAGTTCAAAGTGAACAATGACATGACAATTCTTTCTTTTTTTTTTTAAATCCAATCAGCCCATAACTTTTTTTTTTTTTAATGTTTATTTATTTTTGAGACAGAGAGAGACAGAGCATGAACGGGGGAGGGTCAGAGAGAGGGAGACACAGAATCTGAAACAGGCTCCAGGCTCTGAGCTGTCAGCACAGAGCCCGACGCGGGGCTCGAACTCACGGACCGCGAGATCATGACCTGAGCGAAGTCGGCCGCTCAACCGACTGAGCCACCCAGGTGCCCCCACTTTTTTTTTTTTTTTAATGTTCATTATTGAGAGGGGGAGGAGCTAGGGACAGAGAGAGAGAGGGAGACACAAAATCCAAAGCAGGCTCCAGGCTCAGAGCTATCAGCCCACAGCCCCATGTGGGGCTCAAACCCACGAACTGTGAGATCATGACCTTAGCCAAAGTCGGATGCTCAACCAACTGAGCCACCGGGAGCCCCATTGAGACAATAATTCTTTCAGTTTAAAGCTGGAACAACTACAACTACTTCCTTCTCAAGATTTAAGTTTGTATGTCGAGCAGGGGCAACTGGCTGGCTCAGTCACTAGAGCATGTGACTCTTGATCTCAGAGCCCCACGTTGTGTATAGAGATTACTTAAAAATAAAATCTTAAAAAAAAAAAAAAAAAACGGAGAGAGGGGGTGTCTGGGTGGCTCAGTAGATTAAGCAATTAAGCGTCTGACTTCGGCTCAGGTCACGGGCTCTGTGCTGACAGCTCAGAACCTGGAGCCTGCTTTGGATTCTGTATATCCCTCTCTCTGCCCCTCTGCCTCTCATGCTCTGCCTCTCTCTCTCTCTCTCTCTCTCTTTCTCTCTCTCTCTCAATGTAAATAAACATTTTTAAAAAAGTAAAAATTTTTATGTTGAGCAAGGATTGTTGAAATGTTTATACATTTCCTGATTACAAGAATATTCGTTTCTGGTTACTTAGCACATACACTGCAGCTTGGTTTTAACTTTCCGGCAAGCCCCTTTCTGTTTCCCAACCAAGAACAGTTAAAAACACTATTCACTCACTAAACACATATTTATAGGGCATTTACTGTGTGTCAGGTACTGTTCTAAGGTGTTGGGAGAACAATGAACAAAACAAATACCCTGCATTGATGAGGTTACACTATAGGAAGACAGACAATAAAAAAGATAAGTAAACGGGGAGGGAGCCTGGCTGGATGAATCGGTAGAGCATGGGACTCTTGACCTCAGGGTCACGAGTTCAAGCCCCATGTTGGGCATGGAACCTACTTTAAAAAAAAAATAAAAATAAAAATAAAAAAGTAATCAACCTAATGGAATTATAGAAGCCTGAAATGGTAAATGCCTAAGATGAGGAAACCAGTCTCCTTTGAACAACATATATCATATCAGAAAAGACTGTGTGTAACATATGTGTGAGTTATAAAGTATAACAATCAAATACACATCTGTAAAACCACCATTTAACTTAGAATCTTTGAATATCTACATCAAGGGTCAGTAAACTTTTCCAGTAAAGGAACAAAGAATAATATGTTAGTTTTGGCTGGTCAAGAGGTCATTCATGGTCTCTGTTACAACTACTCACTCTGCCCTGGGAGAATGAAAGTGGCCACAAATTAAATGGGCATAGCCGTGTTCCAATAAAACTTTACAAAACAAGCAGTGGGCTGGATCTGGCCCACAGGCTGGAGTTTGCTGACCCTTGATCTAGGTCAAAGAATATGAAGTGCTGGAATCACAGACTCTTAGAACATTGGAATCATAGGCTATTTGACTCAAGGGATCCTACAGTATTAGGCACAGACTATCTGAAACACAGGATTCTAGAATGTCACACTAGAACCTCAGAGTGTTAGAAGTATAGAGCTGCACTTGTTAGATGTTAGAATTTTATAGATGGTCTGGACATTAATGAAGGAATTTGGTTTGACCAGTATGGTAGGCTACTGAGCATTTGAAATGTGGTGCCTCTGAGATCAAGTGAATAAAATACACACTAGATTCCAAAGATTGGTATGAAAAAGATATGTGAGATCTCTCAATAACTTTTTAGATTGATCACATATTAAAATGATAGTTTAAATATATTTGGTTAAATAAAATATATCACTAAAGTAAAAAAAATAAGTAAAACATATAGTATGCTAGATGGTAGTAAGTGCTAAAGAAAAATTAAGCAGGGAAGGGGAGAAAGAAGCATTTTACAACACAATCAGGAAATACTTTGATTTTCACTTCTTTTTAAAACATCCTGACCCCTAAACAGATGAAAATGTGACCAATAAGTTTCTCTTTACAGTTGCAGATATCTATTTTAACATCTACTATCACCATAGAGTCTAGAGGCATGGTAAACTAAGGCTCAGAAAATTGAAGTAGCCTAATGGCAACGCATATTACAACTATGCTGTGCTTTGGTAATTTTCACAGGAACCAGACAGAATACATTCACTTGGTAAGAGGATATTTCAAAATGATTTGCTAAAATGAATATGTAGTATTTCCTTCTATTTTTCATTGGGAAAATGTATTAATATCTACCCATCTAATTTATATTGGTAAATTTGACCATTACACTGATTTTAATGTTTTTTTAAATATGATTGCAAAAAAAATATGATTGCACACTGATAAGCTGTTATATACTAAAAGAATAAACAGCATCTCCAAAAGAATCCCAATACTCCTCCACGAGCTTCTTCAAATTTAAGCCAGCATAATCAACTTAAATATAGTTATCATAACCTTACCAAATGTATATATAACATCTGGTTTTGATTATCATATCAGAAACTTAAATAACGTAGTTAAATAAAATCTATGATAGCTTTAGGTGTTCATTTAAACCTCCTTCTTAGCCAATCTTTCAACAAATCTTCTACCAAATATCCTCCTTAATTGTTTGTTGGACTTTAACCTGACTAGCAATCCTTATAACATAAGTGAACATGAAGGGAAAACATTGGTGAGAAGGAAGCTAACCTATAGCATAAAGGTAATAGTGGGTACATTAAAGGAATGTCCAAGTTTGGACTCCTCAAACTTGTTGAGTACCACCAATGATAGTGTCATTCATCCTTGCTAAAAGATCCACCTCAGAGACTATGCTTTTGATGATCAGTGGTGGTTCATTATAGATCTTTGAAGGTCAAAATGTTACTTAGTCATATTTCATATCCAACACTAACCTTCTCAGTTTTGCTACAGGTTTCTAGCGTAATAAATCACTGACTAAAGCAAATTTTGAAAAAGGAGGAAAAAGAACTCTATAGTAGGAAAAAAAAAACCCCAAAACATAGCAATAGTACCAAAAAAGAAGGAGGGCAAGGAAAACTATGTCTAAAGCCATACCAAGCATTGATAGGAGCTAGGATACAGTATGAACAGGTTATCTGAACAGATATGCAAAGGAAATATTCAGGACCTCAGTGATAGCATTGGAAAGGATATATTAAAAAAAAATTGAAAATGTGTAATACTTAAATTGCCTTAAATTTATGTGGGAATCAAGACCGTTGTCTATAAAGTGTATACAGTTATAGGTGAAAGTAAAAGAGGTGTCCAGTCATTAAGCAAACCTTAAAATACAAAGAATCCTTTGGTTTCTCCCATCCTGAAAACACCTCTCCTGCTCCATTCTTCAGGGGCTAGATCTAAAAGAAGAAATCCTACGAGAGAACTGCACACTTCATTGGAAGGTTTGTGACAAGCACCTTTCAGTTTGAGGAGTGCTAAAATTCAGCTCGCCCTCACATCCAGAGAGTCTCCACATAGTCCAGTCCCCAAAACTTGCCTCTGAATTTTTTCAGCCCAGAGTGGGATGCATTTTTCCAAAACATCAGCCAGAAGGAACCGCCTTTGAAGAAAATATCAGATAGGCAAAAAAGTAGGCAAAAAAGATACCACAGATTAATCTATGGGTTTCACGATGATTGCCACCATATATGTCATCTGTTCTCAGTTCTCCTTATCCTTTCTTGCTTCTCTCTACCTATGCTCTAGGCCTACAGTTTTGTTTGGCTCTGGCGGGTAACTGAAGTTTGCTGACCCCAATTAATGACAACAGGAAGATATGTGTAGCTATGTTTACCACTAACTATGTGCCAGGCACTTTGTTAAGTGTATTACAAATATGATCTTATTTAATCCACATAAAAACCCTACGACAGGATGTATTTTCTATCTTACAAATGCAGAAACAGGCCTTAAAAGGTTAAGTAATCTGCCCAAGGTCAGACAGCTAACACAAACCACAGATTTGAAACCTAGGTATTTGTCTTATCCCAGGAAGTAATGTTCTTTACATTAAGCCATAAACCTGTGCTCTGAAATCATACACAGACCTGAATTCCAACTCCCATGCCACCATTTAGCATGTAATTTGGCAAATGATTTAATCTGAGTTCCGAGTGTGAAACAGAATGACAATTCCACTTAAGTTTGTGGTTGTGAGCATTAAATCAACAAACATATATAAAAAATTGTCTAGCAAATTGTTTGTTGGACACTGTAACCAAAAATCGCTATATTTTAATCCCGCATTTCTTCTATTTGATTCTTTGGTTTATAGAGGCAGACACAAAAACACCAAGGGTAAGCAAAAACTGTGGATCATCATCCAAGCGCAACATCGGTCGGTATGCTAGGTCTCCCTGAGGATCTGGCACTGCAAAACGAATACAACTGCACTTCCTCCACGCCCCCGGTTATAGTGAGCCCAAAACACAAGACAAGAACGGAGCAGCCAGAGCCGGAGCAGGAGCTATTAGGTACCCCTTCTCACAACCTCCTGCTTTACTCGGAAATCAAGTTACCTTTTCCCACCCGACCTAGCAGCTTCTCCTTGAATCCTCAGCGGCTCTGAAGCGTGCCCTTTTCCTCTGGGCATTCGATTCAGAGCGCGGAACCGTGACCCGGTCCCTCTCCCCCACTGGGCGCTGCAGATTTTTCTAAGCGTGTCACCCTCCCCTGGGCCGAAGGCCCGACACTCCCCGCTGCGTGAGGTTGGCGATCCTGGGCACCGCCTACCCAGGTGCGCGACCGCCAGGCCCAGGAGGCTCCTCGCGGCCCAGGGCTGAACCCCGAACACCGGGTTCTCCGGTAGGCGCTGGCCAGCGCCGGGCCTCCCCAGGCCACGGACTTTGCATGCTAAAGCGCAAGAGTCCCCTGAGCGCCGCGGCCCATCCCCGCCCGCGCTGAGCCCAGGGTGCACTTCCAGCGCTAGGGCCGTGCGGGCCCTGCCGCGCGGAGCCTGCGGGCCCCGTTTCTCCACGCCCAGGCTCTCTTCCTCCCCCAGGGGATCTGTGAATTGCTGGGGCCCCGCTACACCGGCCCCGAAGCGGAGAGAGGCCCGCACTCACATCCCGCTCTCAGTAGTGGAAATCAGGTAGGGGTGGAGACCAGGCAGCCAGAGTCCACAGGGCAGCCGGGGCGCAGGGATTCACAGGAACCTGGGGCCCACTGGGCCGAGGGGCGGGGCGGAGCGGGTTGGGGTGGAGCTAAGACGCGGCCCCGCCCACCACGGCCACCTACCGCCCACTACTTGCAGACCAGATCTGCACCCAGTGGGTAGGCTGATGCTTAAAGGCTCTTTTTCTTTCCATTTATAATTCATTAGAGAATCTTGAAAATTTTATTGTAACTAATTTAATTAGAAAACTAAGATTATCAGAAAGTGTATTCTACAGAAAGTGTAAGTATCCTATGCTTTTATTTTTTCCACTGTCTTGCTACTCAGTGGTGTCACTATGCAGTAAGATGGTTCAGAACTTCATGAGAAGGTTTTATGCCAGTGAGAGCAAGTGAAGAGACACTCTGGAGGATCCATGTGATAAATTCTGACACATTTTCTGCACTGTTTCTTCTTTTTCTTCTTGCGCCCACCTGGGCTCTAATCTGATTCCTGGGTGTTTCTACAAGGATCTCCTGCCTGGAGGATGAATTAAATTAGCCATCTTGATTCCTTTGGGAAAAAAAAGGAAAATCAGGTACATAATACACATATGTCTATGTGCAAGGCCTTGACAAAGCTGAAACTAAACCTAAGGTGCAAAGGAGGCTAAATGGTACCTACTGTTTGACATTCAAGCTTCTTGGGCCTTTGAGTAGAGGCTGACTTCCTTGAAAGGTCACAGAGATGCTCTTGAGATCAAAGACTCCATGTATTTTTCAAATCATTATGCTATTGACGTAAACTGTTATATATTATAGGACATTGTTTAGAGGTTGGTATAACATACACTTAGTGAATGTATTTGTATGTCTAGGTGTAAACATATTGTTTATCAGTGTAAGTAACTTATTCACCAAAAAAAACCAACCTGAGGCATTAAAATGAGTTGCTTGGTGCACCAAAGTCAATTTCAGAAGTATAAAAGAATTAAACTATTTGAGAAAATTCATACCACTATCTGACCAGGAAAATCAGCATGAAAGTAGTGAAATGGAAGCTCCTAACCATTCTTATTTAGAGAGCTTTAAATGTGCACACTACCCTGAGTCATTTTATATCCAAATTTCATTTAATTCTCACAATTCTGTGATGTGTTTAGTACCATTAACCCCATTTCACAAATGAGAAAAATGTGATTGAGTAACTTGAAATTTGGTAGCTTAGTAATTGGCTCACTTGCCTAAAATCACAGATTCTGAGTAAACTAACTTCAAAATGTCCTGCTTGACCACTACATGATGCTTCCTGCAGGTAAACAAACTACAATGGAAAATATTGCTACATGTGACTACTTGAAATTTAGAACTTCTGCACAAGGAAAACAGGGACAAAATCAATAGGCAAATACATCTGAAAAAATACGACAAATCTGACAGCCAAAGGAAGATTTAGTATCTTAAGTATAAATTGATTTTTAAAAAATAGAAAATTGGCAAAAGTTTCAATTTTTTAATTTGTGGAGGACATGGAAAATGATACAAATGAAGAAATATAGACTTCCCTAAGTAAAAACAAAAACAAAAACTACTTTTAATCCAAAAATGCAAACAGAACACTTCTAAAATAATTATATCAGTGCAAGTAAAGATTCATTCATTTATTTATTGAATACCGTCTGAATGCCTACTATGTGCCAAGCATTGTTCTAGACTTGTGATAAAATAGTGACAGACAGAAGCTTCTATCCTAGAGGGATAACAAATAAGTTACTAAAAACAAATGAGAGATAATTTCAGATAGCCATAAGTAGCATGAGGAAAGTAATACAGGTTTATGTGATAGGGAGATAATTGGAGCTTTTTTCCCCCAAGACTTTATTTTTAAGTCACCCAACATAGTCCTACACCCAACATAGGAATCAAATTCACAGCACTGAGATCAAGAGTCACGTGCTCTACTGACAGAGCCAGCTAGGTGCCCATAATGGGAGTTGCTTTAGACTAGGGCTCAGGGAAAGTCTCTCTAAGGTAGTGATATTTAATTGAGACCTGAAAAATAAGAAAGAACCAATCGTGCAAAGGTCTGAAATCAGGTAAATGATGGGCAGAGACAGAAAGAGACAGCAAATTACAGGGACAGTAACAAGGCCTTTGTGGTTGGACAGTGGGGAGAAGAAAGAGAAGTACTTAATCTTGTTTTTATTGAAATTGTAAAAACAACTTTTTGTTTTATTTTTGATTCTGATTTACACTTAAGTGAAGGTCCTCAGACACCACTAATTTAATTGCAAGTTTCAAAATTTCAAAAATACATACTGTGCATATCTAGCCTTCCTTACTTTTGGCTCCATTAAAACAAGGAAAGAGTAGAGACAAGGAAATAGTTTTGTACTTTCAGTACTCAATATGCAATCTCTCATTTAAATACATAGTGCTATAGCTATTTGATGTGTTTATTCATTCTCCCCAACTATAGTCTGAATTCTTTTCTACTTTTGCTCTTACTGTATTGAATGTGTATTTATGTATCAGCAATAACAAGATTCTAGAAACAAAGAACAAATAAGTATGGGACTCAACACCAGATAGATACTATTTAAAGGATGTTAAATGAATGAGATATTTATAAAATACTCTCCTACGTGTTCTTCTACATCACTGGCTGTTCTCCTTATCTCTTTTGCTTTTTTTTTTTTTTTAATTTTTTTTTTCAACGTTTATTTATTTTTGGGACAGAGAGAGACAGAGCATGAACGGGGGAGGGGCAGAGAGAGAGGGAGACACAGAATCGGAAGCAGGCTCCAGGCTCTGAGCCGTCAGCCCAGAGCCTGATGCGGGGCTCGAACTCACGGACCGCGAGATCGTGACCTGGCTGAAGTCGGACGCCTAACCGACTGCGCCACCCAGGCGCCCCTCTTTTGCTTTTTAATCCTCATATTCCTAGTTTTTACCCTGGAGTGCCCTAGGGCTAAGTTCTTGAATTTTCCTTTTTTCTATCTTCACTTGCATCCTTAGTCACCTCATCTAGTATTACAGCTTTGAAATCCATCTATATTCTGAAGGATACCAAACTTCCAAACCCTGAAATTCCATATTCCAATTCCCTACTCTACACTTGGATGACATATTAGTTATCTACTGCTCTATAACTAACAGTTATACCAAATTCAGTGGCTTAAAACTAAATAGTCATTTATTATCTGTCATAGTTCGTGGTTCAGGAAGTGAGGAGTGACTTAGCTGAGCAGTTCTAGTCCGTTAGCTCTCATGATGCTGCAGTCAGGTATTAGGCAGGGCTGCAGTCATCTTACAGGGCTGGAGGATCCACTTCCAAGGTGGCTTACTCACATGAGCAATGATGCTCTTTGTTGATGGGGGACCTTAGTTCCTCTCCATGTGGGCCGCCTAAGAGGGTTGCCTGAGTACCCTAATGGCGTGGCTGCTGGCTTCTCCCAGGGCAAACAATCCAAGAAATCAATGCAGAAACTCAATGACTTTCATGACTTAGCCTCAGGAGTCGCACACCATCACTTTTGCAGTATTCTATTGGTCAGACACACCAGCCTGGATTTAATGTGGGAGGGGATTCCACAAAGGGATAAATCTAGGAGGTAAGGATTATCGAGGACCACACTGGAGGTTGGCCAACACAGATGTCTAATAAGCTTTTCCGATCTTAATGTACAAATAAAACTTACTGATATTCCTCCTCTAAGCTGTCTTTCCACAGTCTTCTCTATCTTGCATAACGGCAAAACATTCTTCCAGTTGTTTGGGCCAAAACACTTGAAGTCATCTTTACTCTCTCCTCTCATACCCCATTGATATCTGGTCTGGTCTGTCAGCTACTCCTGTCAACTAATTCTACCTTCAAAATATATCCAGATTCTAACCACTCATATCTCTAGTCTAATCCAAGCCACCACTATTTCTTTCCAGATTATTGTAATACCCTAGTAACTCTTTCCCTACTTGCTCCCTTTAGTCTATTTTCAAAACAGAAGGATCTAATTAAAATGTAAATTAGATTATGATACTTGGTCTCCATCTCCTTTCTGACCTTATCTCTTAATATACATCTCCTTGCTCACTCTATTCTAACCATAGTGAACTTAGTGTTCATGGCAAATGTTACCTGCCTTCCTAGTTCAGGCCTTTGCACTTTCCTTTTTCTCTACATGAAATGCTGTGCCCCCAGATATCTTCATGGATTACTCCTTCTTCCTTGGATCTTTATTCAAACGTCTCCTTCAGTGAGGTCTTCTGTGGCCACCACCCTGCGTAAAACTGCAATGTCTACACAGAAATATGCCCTATGCCCCTTCATGTTTTATCTTCCTCGTTAGCATTTATCATCATCTAGTACATCTTTTACTTATTTTGCTTACTTTATTTCCCTAACTAAAATATATACTCCACTAGGAACTGTTCATTGACATCTAGAAGAGTACAAGGTATATTACAGATATGCAACACATACTTGTTGACTGAGTGAAGAAACTGTGCCAGGTCCTGAAATAGGCAAAAATCAGAGATGTCACTGAGTTTACAGTATAGTGAAGGTATACATTACCAATTCTTATCAACTCTACCTCCAAAATATACTCCAGATTAACAAATAATCACAAATATACATGTGAAATTATAAAATGAGCTTAGAGCCATGAAGGGAATGAAAGTATAGTAGGGGGAATCAAGAAAAGTTTTTCTAAGGAAGGTACATTTGGGCTGAGTGCTGAAAGATGAATAGAGGGTTGCCTGGCTGGCTCAGATGGTAGACTTGTGACTCTTGATCTCAGAGTTGTGAGTTTGAGCTCCATGTTGAGTGTAGAGATTACTTAAAAATAAAATCTTTTTTAAACAAGAAAGATGAATAAAAATCAACTAGGTAAAAAACAATGGAGTGGGGTTGGAGCAAGGGGGAGGGTACCAAAGTAGTGGAATGGGAAGGAATCCTGACAGAGAGAATATCATGTAGGGAGATCTGAGGCTCACTGTAAGAAAGAAAAGATAGTGTATCTGGAGCCAAGAGAGAAATATTACAGACGTAAGGAAACTAAAGAAACATAATAGTTAAATGCAACACATAAACATTTCCTGATTTGGGGAAAAAATGGTTGCTATCAAAGACAGCATTGAGGCAATAAGCAAAATTTATATATTAAATAATAGTACTCCGTCAATTTCAATTTCCTCAATTTGATAATTGTACTGGGACTAAATAAGAGAATGTCTTTGTTTCTAAGCATGAAGAGTCATGATTATCTGCAATCTACTCTCAAAAGATTTAACAACAGAAAATAATAATAGGAATATAATATGTATATTATATATATGTAAAGAAAGATAAAGCAAATGTGAAAAAATATTAACAATGGCTGAATCTAAGTGAAAAAAGAAATGGAGTTCCTGCAACATTTCTAAGGATCTAAATTTTTTCAAAAAAATAATTAAAATTTCACGCTGGGAGCACCTGGGTGGCTCAGTAGGTTAAGCGCCAGACTTTGGCTCAGGTCATGATCTCATAGTTCATGGGTTTGAGCCCTGTGTCAGGCTCTGTGCTGACAGCTTGGGGCCTGAAGCCTGCTTGGGATTCTGTGTCTTCCCCTCTCTCTCTGACTCTCCCCACTCATCTCTGTCTCTGTGTCTCTCTCAGAATTGAATAAACATTAAAACATAAAATAAAATAAAATAAAATAAAATAAAATAAAATAAAATAAAATAAAATTTCACTCCGGCTGGGGTGCCTGGCTAGCTCAGTCAGTAGAGTATATGACACTCAGGGTTGTAAGTCTGAGCCCCACATTGGGTGTAGAGATTATTTTAAAATAAAATCTTTTTTTTTTTAATGTTTATTTTTTTTTTTTTTTGAGAGAGAGTGCGAGTGGGGGAGGGGCAGAGAGAGAGAGGAGGACAGAGGATCCGAAGCAGGCTCAGCGCTGACAGCAGAGATCCTGGTGCAGGGCTAGAACTCACGAACTGTGAGATCATGACCTGAGCAGAAGTCAGATGCTCAACCAACTGAGCAACCCAGGCACCCCTAAAATAAAATCTTTAAACAAAACTTCACTCTGGCTAAGATACCAGAAACTCAATTTCAAGATTATCATGGCATCCAGTTATATGAATATATTATCCAGGAATACTGAGGTAGCTACCAGTAGAAATATGTAGACATGTTTCCCTCTGGAAAAAAAAACTCGCATTCAAAAAAAGTTAAGAAGAGGCTGTCTATATTTTTTAAAATATACTTTAAAAACAAAGAAAATAAAAATATTACTGATGCAATCCTAAAGAAATGTGACTGATTTAATGGGAAGTGGTGGAGGCAGAAATCATATATATGGAGGATTGGGCTTGGAGTTTAAAAACATGGATTCCAGTCTTCCAACAATACCTACTAGCTATGTATCCTTGATTAATAAATCCCTTTGAGCTATAGTTCACTTGTTAATTTGGCATACCCATTATTTCACAAGGTAGTTGGAAGACCAAGTTAACTAAGTATGTGTTATTTCACTGTGTAATACTGTATAGGTACTATATCAATTCAACCTAATTTTATTTATTTTTGTTTTTTTTTAAGTTTATTTATTTTGAGAGAGAGGCAGAGAGAGCAAGAGAGAAAAATCCCAAACAGCTTCTGTGCTGTCAGCCCTCGGAGGGTCCCACGGTGGGGGCGCGGGGAGCGGGGGTTGATCTCCCCAACTGTGAGATCATGAGCAGAGCAGAAATCAAGAGTAGGATGCTCAAATGACTGAGCTACCCAGGAGCCCTGTTTGCAACCTAATTTAAAAACAAAACAAAACAAAACAAAACAGTGACTATCTTCCCTTATTGCCCATCAAAAATGTGCATGTAATCCATTTGCAGCTTGTGTTTTCACCCACATCATTCCCAAACTAGAATTCAAAACCTCTTCATTGCTTCCAAAAGTATTCCATTCTGGTGAGAGGTATCCATCTTACCAAATATTTTGAGGGGAACCCAGGGGTTTTGTACCACACAACCCACAGCAAACAAGGGCATCACCTTTCTGTCAGGAGGCCTCTTCTCCCTTGTCTTTTCTACTAAGACCAGCTTGGGCTTCTCATTCTTTGTCTTTTATGGCTTCTCTCTTTCCCCCCAGAACTCCCCCTCCAATCTCTCAATCTCTTCCTTTCCCTTCTTTATGTGGTACAGATTAATTCTCCCAAGCATTTATTTCCAAAAAGGAAATACCACGATTACTAGGATTCTCCCTATCTTTGAAGGCTGCAGAGAATTATAAATAAATATTTCCTTCTTGCTTACTTAAATTCTCGGGTCTGAGAACTTTCAGTTTTGTTCTGGTGATTAATCCTGTGCTGAAGCGTTGACAGACCCTTCCCCCCACCCCGCACCCTTAGGGAAAGGACAGAAAGGAGACTGTACCCAGAAGGGAACAATCGCCCGCCCCCAAATCCACTCGTGCGCAGGCGCGTAAGGGCCACTAAGTCCCACCCAACCGAGTATTTCCCTCCCCCTAGAAACTGCCGGCCGGAAGTCGTGTGGTGGAAGAGGCGCCGGCCAGGAAGCGGCAAGACACGGTTTTCCCGGGAAGAACTTGGTCTCTTTTAGCTCTGACGCGCTCCGTAGTGACCCAAAAGGGTGAGGGGTCAGGCCAGAGAGTTGTAGGTCATGGCGCTGGCCGCGCGACTCTGGCGCTTTCTCCCTTTGGCACACGGTACTGTCCGGAAACCTTGGCTGTTAACGGGTGTTGCTGGCAGCTGGGGACGGTGCTGTACTTGGCGACTCCGCGGCTCTGAGGTACCCCACTGCCCCGACTCCCGCTCCCCTCACTACTTGCTGGGCTGCAGGAGCCCCTTCTTCAGACGGGCGGCCCCGCACCACCTTGGGGAATTGTAGTGAACTGCGGTAGGAACTCAGGGCCAGGTGTTCTCGGAGCTCTCCAGGTGACTCCAGGACCGACAGACCGGTCCTCTCTTTTTCGCAAGCCTACTTTTCTCTCTCAGTACGGGGGTGGGAGGAGGTATGAGACCTCCTTTCCCCTTCTCCGGAGACTCTGTCTTCTACCCGAGTTTCCTGTATGAAAGCAGAGAACTTTAGGGGGAAAAAAACTTGACCGCTGTGAAAATATTTACTTTTGGAGATTCAGTACAGCTCCTGAGGCGCTAAAGTTTCCCAGACTTTGAAAAGTTTGTGGTGTGATTTTAAAAAATTACTATGACTCAGAAGAAGAGATTTTGTACTATTTAAGGTTTAAAGTTTTTTGAGTCCTTTGTTTTATCTGCATAATGTTCAGGAAAGCTGTTGGATTGTCGTCCCAGTTTTGGCTTTTCTATTGTTAAGACTATTCGTTTGTCTCTGACAGGGGACTGAAAGGGCAATAGTGCATACGATACGTATTATTTGAACTAGGTGTTTGATTATTTTGAATTCTAAAATACATCTTTTTTAAAAAGTTTATATATTTATTTGAGAGAGTGAGAGCAGGAGCAGGGGAAGGACAGAGAGAGAACCCCAAACAGGCTCTGCACTGAAAGTGCCCAATGTGGGGCTCAATCTCAGAAACCGTGAGATCATGACCCAGCTGAAACCAAGAGCCAGATGCTTAACCGACTGAGCCAGCCAGGTGCCCCTCTATTTTCAATTTTTTGATTAACCTCCATGCTGTTTTCTATAGCGGCTGTGCCAATTTACATTCCCATCAACAGTGCACACAAGTGTTCCCTTTTCTCCACATCCTTACCGACACTTGTTATTTTTGGTCTTCTTTGACAGTACCATTCTAACAGGTGTGAGGTGGTATCTGATTGTGGTTTTGATTTGCATTTCCCAAACGAGTACCTTTTCATGTACCTGTTGGCTATCTGTATGTCTTTGAAAAAATGTCTCTTCTGGTACTCTGCCCAGTTTTTAAAATTGTTTTGGCTGTTGAATTGTGAGACTTTATATATTTTGGATGTTAACCCTTTATCAGATATATGATGTGGGATTTTTTTTTATTAGGTTGACTTTACATTTTGCTGATAGTTTCCTGTGCACAAAGTTTTTAATTGAAGTCTCACTTGTTTGTTTTTGCTTTTGTTGCCTTTCTTTTGGTGTCAAGTCTAAAAAGTCATTGCCAAGTCCAGTGTCAAGGAGCTTACCCCCCCCCCCCCCATGTTTTCTTCTAGAAGTTTATGGTTTTAGATCTGATGTTCAAGTTTTTAGTGCATTTGAGTTAATTTTTGTGTATGCTATAATAGGGTGGGCCAGTTTTATTCTTTTTCTTGTGGTTGTCCAGTTTTCTGAACACCACTTATTCAAGAAACTGCTATTCCTCGTTGTATATTCTTGACTCCTATATTTTAAATCTGTTGGCCTGCATATGCATAGGTTTATTTCTGAACTATTTTGTTCCATTTATCTATGTGTCTATAAATGTGTGAATACTATACTGCTTTGATTACTGTAGCTTTGTAATATATTTTTAAATCAGGAAGCACAATGCCTCCTGCTTTGTTCTGCTTTCTCAAGGTTGCTCTGGCTATTTGGGGTCTTTTGTGGTTCCATACAGATTTTAGGATTGATTGTTCTGTTTCTGTGAAAATTGCGATTGGAATTTGAAAATGCCATTGAATCTGCAGATTGCTTCAGGTAGTATGTATAGTTTTACAGTACTCCAACCCATCAGCACAGAATATCTTTCCATTTATTTGTGTCTTCATCAGTGTCTTATAGTTTTTAGTGTACAGGCTTTTACTTCCTTGGTTAAATTTATTCCTAGGTATTTTATTCTTTTTGATATAACTATAAATAGGATTGTTTTCTTAATTTCTTTTTCTGAAGAAAGTAAATTCTTTTACTGAATTTGTTTATTATTTCCAACAGTTTTTTTTTGATGAGGTCTTTGGAGTTTTCTGTACCTAATACCGTGTTATTGCAAATTTACTTCTTTCCTTCCTTTTTCTTTTCTTTTCTCCCCACCCCCCCCCTCCCCCCACCCCCCATTGCTCTAGCTAGGGTTTATAGTACTGTGTTGAATAAAAGTGGTGAGAATGGGCATTCTTATCTTGATTCTCATTTTAGAGAAAGAAACTTGTCTTTTCACCATTGATTATGATATTATCTGTGGACTTGTCATTTATTGCCTTTATTATGTTGAGATACGTTCCCTCTGTACCCACATTATTAAGAATTTTATTGTGAATAAATGTTGAATTTTTGTCAGATGCTTTTTGTGTATCTGTTGAATTAATCATGGGATTTGGGGCCTTCATTTTGTTGTGTCACCCTGATTGATTTGCAGATGTTGAATCATCTTGCATCCCTAGATTAAAACCCACTTAATTATGATGTATTATCTTTTCAATGAATTTTTAAAATATATTTATTTATTTGGAGAAAGAGTGAGAGAGCACACATCATGCATGCACGCATGCAGGGGTAGGGCAGAAAGAGAGGGAGAGAGAGAATCCCAAGCAGGCTCTGTGCTGTTAGATCATGAGATTTAGATCACAAGATCATGGCCTGAGCAAAATCAAGAGTTGGACGCTTAACCAACTGAGCTACCTAGGTGCCCCTCAATGGATTTTTTTTTTTTAGTTTAATACTTAACATACAATGTTATATTCATTTCAGGTGTACAGTATAGTGATTCAGCAATTCCATAAATTATTCAGTCCTCATAGAGATTAAGTGTACTCTTAATCCCCTTCACCTGTTTGACCCATCCCTCCACCTACCTCCCTTCTGGTAACTATCTGTTTGTTCTCTATAGTTAAGTGTCTGTTTTGTTTTGTTTTGTTTTCTCTCCTTTCTCTTTGGTTCATTTGTACTGTTGCTTAAATTCCACATATGTGTGAAATCATAGGTATTTGTGTTCTTTGACTTATTTTGCTTACCATTATAGTCTCTAGATCCATCCATGTTGTAAATTGCAAGATTTCATTTTTTTTTATGCCTGAATAATATTCCGTTGCATCTACACCACATCTTTATCCATTCATCTAGCAATGGGCACTTAGGCTGCTTCCTTAGTTTGGCTCTTGTAAATAATGCTGCAGTAAGCATAGATGTACATTTATCCTTTTGAATTAGTGCTTTCATATTCTTTAGGTAAATACCCAGTAGTGCAATTGTGGGATCATAGGATAATTCTATTTAAAAATTTTTTTTTGAGGAGGGGCGCCTGGGTGGCGCAGTCGGTTAAGCGTCCGACTTCAGCCAGGTCACGATCTCGCGGTCCGTGAGTTCGAGCCCCGCGTCGGGCTCTGGGCTGATGGCTCGGAGCCTGGAGCCTGTTTCCAATTCTGTGTCTCCCTCTCTCTCTGCCCCTCCCCCATTCATGCTCTGTCTCTCTCTGTCCCAAAAATAAATAAACGTTGAAAAAAAAAAATTAAAAAAAAAAAAAATTTTTTTTTGAGGAACCACAGCTCCTGGGTGGCTCAGTTGGTTAAGCGTACAACTCCTGATCTCAGCTCAGGTCTTGATCTCAGGTTGTGAGTTCAGGCCCCATATTGGGCTCTGTGCTGGGCGTGAAGCCTGCTTAAAATTTTTGAGGAACCTCCATACTGTTTTTCACAGTGGCTGCACCACTGCATACCCACCAACAGTGCATGAGAGTCCCTTTTTCTCCACACATTTGCCAACATTGTTGTTTCTTGCGTTTTTTATTTTAGCCATTCTGACAAGCATGAGGTGATACCTTATTGTGATTTTGATTTTGATTTCCCTGATGCTGAGTGATGTTGATTTTCCTTTCATGTGTCTGTTGGGTTCTGTATGTCTTCTTTGGAGAAATGTCTTTTCATGGCTTCTGCCTGTTTCTAAATTGGATTATTTGTTGTTTGGGTGTTGAGTTGTAGACAGTTCTTTATATATTTTGGATACTAACCCTTTTTATCAGATATGTCATTTGTAAATATCTTCTTCCACTCAGTAGCTTGTCTGGTTTTGTTGGTTTCCTTTCCTGTGCAGAAGTTTTTTATTTTACTGCAGTCCCAATAGCTTATTTTTGCTTGTTTCCCTTGCCTCAGGAGACATTAAGAAAAATGATGTGGGGGGCTCTGCCTGGCTCAGTCTGTAGACCTTCAACTCTTGATCTCAGGATCGTGAGTTCAATCCCCACATTGGGCATGGAGTTTGCTTAAAAATAAATAAATACAGTATTTAAAAAAGAAAAGAAAAATATTGTTACAGCTGTTGTTAGAGAAATTACTGCCTGTGTTCTCTTCTAGGAGTTTTATGGTTTCAGGTCTCACATTTAGGACCTTGATCCATTCATTTTGAGTTTATTTTTGTGTATGGTGTAAAAAAGTGGTCTAGTTTCATTCTTTTGCCTGTTGTTCAGTTTTCACAACGCCATTGTTGAAGAGACGGTCTTTTTCCCATTGCATATTCTTGCCTCCTTTGTCAAAGATGAATTGACCATATAATTGTGGATTTACGTCTGGTCTCTCTATTGATCTGTTTATCTGCAATTACTGTCTTGATTACTACAGCTTTGTAATATAACTTGAAATCTGGAATTGTGATACCTCCAGTTTTGATTTTCTTTTTCAAGATTGCTTTGTCTCTCCTAGGTCTTTTATGGTTCCATACAAATTTTAGGATTGTTTGTTCCAGTTTTGGGAAAAATCCTGTTGACATTTTTGTTAGGGATTGCATTAAATCTGTAGCTTTCTTGGGGTAGTATGGACATTTTAACAATATCTGTTTTTCTAATCCCATGAGCATGGAATATCTTTCCATTTGTTCATGTTGTCTTCAGTTTCTTTCATCAATGTTTTATAGTTTTCAGAGTACAGGTTTTTACCTCCTTGGTTAAATTTATTTCTAGGTATTTTCTTCTTTTTGGTGCAATTGTAAATGGGGTTGTTTTCTTAATTTCTCTTTCTGCTGGTTCATTATTAGTGTATAGAAATACAGTGGATTTCTGTACATTGATTTTGTATACCGCAGTTTTGTATACTGCAATACTGTAATAACTGAATCCATTTATCAGTCTGGTAGCTTTTTGTTGGAAACTTTAGGGTTTTCTGTATATAGTATCATGTCCTCTGCAAATGGTAAAAGTTTCACTTCTTCCTTACCAGCCTGGATGTCCTTTATTCCTTTCTCTTGTCTGATTGCTGCTGTGGCTAGGACTTCCAGTACTATGTTGAATAAAAGTGGTAAGAGTGGACATCCTTGTCTTGTTTCTGACCTTAGTGGAAAAGCTCTCAGTTTTTCCCCATTGAGTAATGATGTTAGCTGTGAGTTTTTCATATATGGACTTTATTATATTAAGGCATGTTCCCACTAAACCTGCTTTATCCATGAATGGATATTGTATATTGTGAAATGTTTTTTCTGCATCCATTGAAATGATCATTTGGTTTTCTGTTGTAGACTCTAAGTCTAAAGTTCTCTCTTGGTCAATGAGAGAGTGGGACACAGGATGAAAAGCGAGAGATGGCTAATGTCCTGGAAAAGACAAGAGCCTTGAATAAGGGTCCTTGTTCCGTATTTATTAAGATCAGAGGGCTAACAAACATAATGGGCGTGCACAAAGAGACAATGAATCTGTGAACATTAACTCAGGGGCATGAAGGGAAAGGGGTTTTGAATATATATGGTGTTTGGGGTTTGGGTCAATATAAAACAAAATCCTGGCACCGAGCAGATGGGCAGATGGTTGTTAACAGCAGACAGGAGGCGCCATGTCTGTTTATCTTAGCTAGCCTAGGGGATAAAACTGGGCAAATAACCTCAGGGTTAACAAGGCACCTTTTCTTTTGCTAATCAGCTCTTCTCTGGGCATCAATACCCACAGCGCTGAGGTCTGTAGCCCTATTTACCTGTTTACCAAACTTGGTCCTTTCCTCCTGTGAAAGCATCTTTCTACTATAGTACTAAATTGGGGGGCATTTTTGCCATGAATGCCTAATCTTGCTTGCCTCATATACCTTTGTATTGGGGACCTTTGCCGCCCTCTCTGTTCTGGGGGCCCTGGCCCCTCCCTACTTTATTCTGGGGCCTTTGCCCCTCCGTTCTTTATTCTAGGGGTCTTACCTTGTTTACCCAAACTTGGGTGAGAGCACCCTATGGCTTTATAATTCTTTATGCCTTGCTAACCCATTGGTGCAAGCCCAGGGAATTTCTAAGCTTATTCCCCACAGTTTTCATCCTTTCCTTACTGATGTGATGTATCAGATTGGATGATTTGCAGATATTGAACCACCCTTGCATCTTGGGAATAAATTTCACTTGATTGTGGTGAGGGTTTTTGTTTTTTGTTGTTGTTGTTTTTTTCATGTATTTTTGGATTCAGATTGCTAATGTTTTGTTGAGGATATTTGCATCTGTGTTCACCAGAGATATTAGCCTAGGGTTTTCTTTTGTTGTGTCTGGTTTTGGTATCTGGGTAATAATGCTGGCCTCACAGAATGAATTTGAAAGTTTTTCTTTTGTAGTTTTTGGAAAAGTTTGAGAAGAATAGATATTAACTCTTTCTAAATGTTGAGTAGAATTCACCTATGAAGCCATCTGGTCTTGGGCTTTTGTTTGTTTGGCATTTTTTGACTAGTGATTCAATTTGCTGATAATTGGTCTGTTCAGATTTTCTGTTTATTGAATTTGGGGAGATTATATTCACTTCTTCTGGGTTGTCTAGTTTGTGGGTATATGATTTTTCTTAATATTCTCTTAAAGTCCTTTGTATTTCTAAGGTGTCAGTTCTCTTTCACTTCTGATTAAAAAAAATTTAAAAAAAAAATTTTTTTTTTCAACGTTTATTTATTTTTGGGACAGAGAGAGACAGAGCATGAACAGGGGAGGGGCAGAGAGAGAGGGAGACACAGAATCGGAAACAGGCTCCAGGCTCTGAGCCATCAGCCCAGAGCCCGACGCGGGGCTCGAACTCACGGACCGCGAGATCGTGACCTGGCTGAAGTTGGACGCTTAACCAACTGCGCCACCCAGGCGCCCCCAAAAAATTTTTTTTTAATGTTTATTTTTGAGACACCCACCCACCCACCCCGCAGTGGGGGAGGGGCAGAGAGAGTGGGAGACAGAATTTGAAGCAGGCTCCAGGCTCTGAGCTTGCAGCACAGAGCCCAATGTGGGGCTTGAATTCATGATACTTACTCCTGTTATCTTATTAGTCTCTATTTCATTTATTTCTCCTCTGATCTTTGTTATTTCTTTTAGTAGCTTTCAGGGTGTTTTTGTTTGTTTGTTTTTTATTTTTTTGTTTTTGTTTTGATCCTTGAGATGTAAAATTAGGTTTTATATTAGGAGGTTTATTTTTGCTTATTTAAATGTAGGAATAGATTGCTCTGAGCTTTTCTCTTAGACCTGCTTTTGCTGCATCCCATAAGTTTTGATATGTTGTATCTCCACTTGCACTTGCTTCAAAGTATTTTTAAATTTTTCTTTTGATGTCTTCTTTGACCTATTGGTTGTTCAGTAGCATGATGTTTAATCTCCACATATATATGAATTTTCCAGTTTTCTTCTTGTAATTTATTTCTAGTTTTATACCATTATGTTTGGAAAACCACCTGATATGATTTCAGTTTTCTTAAGTTTATTAAGACTTAATATATGATCTTATGATCTGGCTAATATGATCTGTCCCCAATAATGTTCCATTGAGAAGAATATGTATTCTCTTGCTTTGAGATGGAATGTTCTGTATATGTTAAGTACATCTGGTCTAATATGTTGCTTAAGGCTTATATTTTTTAATTGCTTTTCTGTCTTTGTGATCTAGCCACTTATGAAAGTGAAGCTTGAAGTCCCCTACTATTACCATATTGCTATTTCTGCCTTTAGGTCTGTTAATACTTGTTTTATATACTTAGGTGCATAAATATTCACAAGTATTATATCTTGTTGGATTGAGCCCTTTATCATTATGTAATGACTTTGTCTCATTATAATCTTTGTCTTAATGTCTACTTTATTTCATGTAAGTATACCTTTCTGTAGTTCACATTTGCATCAGATATCTTTTTGCACCCTTCACTTTCAGTTTGTGTCCTTAAAGCCAAAGTATGTCTCTTGTAGGCAGCAGCATATAGTAGAGTCTGATTGCTGTTTTTTTTTTTTTTTAATTTTTATTTTTTAACATTTGTTTTTGAGGGAGCAAGACAGAGACAGTGTGAGTGGGGGAGGAGCAGAGAGAGAGGGAGACACAGAATCCAAAGCAGACTCCAGGCTTTGAGCTGTCAGCACAGAGCCCGATGCAGGACTTGAACTCACGAACTGAGAGATTATAACCTGAGCCGAAGTCAGATGCTTAACCCACTGAGCCACCCAGATGCCCCTTGTTTTTTTTTTTTTTTTTTTTTTAATCCATTCATCTGTCTTTTGATTGGAGAATTTGGTCTATTAACATTTAAAATAATTATTGTTAAGTATGAATTTACTATTGCTATTTTGTTTATAGTTTTCTGGCTGTTTTGTTACTCCTTTGTTGCTTTCTTCTCTTGCTCTCAGCCTTTGTGATTGATGATTTTTTTGTAGTGGTATGCTTAGAATACTTTCTTTTGTGTGTGTTTAAGACTTACACAAAACATTTTAAGAGTTATAATAGCTGTCTTATTCTGACAGTGCTGAGATACACCAAGCAGGAGCGGGAACAAAGGAGAGGAGTGGGGAGGATGGTGAGTTGGGCGGGGGAGAGCCCCTGGCTGGCTGCCAGAACATTGTAGCAGGAGGAAGTCCAAGTGTCACTTCAGTTCAATTCAAGGAGCGGGTGCCTGGGAACTGAGCACCTTGATTAACAATAATGGCTGGAGCTCATCTTACAAGTTATAAGTTACAGGAGAGTTGGCCAGAAAGGACAACAGTCACATCCCCACTCTGTCCCCACTCTTGGCCCTTGGAGACCCTCACATTGCCCTATGCTGGAACTGGGGGGAGGGAGGAGGGAATTCCAGAATGAAAAGCAAGAAAGGTGTTGTTTCAGCGTCGAACAGTGAGATGGAGGATCATGACAACATGTATGTCCCCCTGGACCTTTCCTCTGCTGGTGCAGCAAGAGAAGGCAGAAGGGCAACCTGCTCAAGGAATCTGTTCAGATTCTCTGTGATTGGCTGTATGAGCACTGATACAATGCCTATCCTTCAGAGCAAGAAAAAGCATTACTGTTCCAACAACATGCCTATCTACACTACATGTTTGTAACTGATTTATCATCACTTGCTGCAGACACTTCACTGATATGCTGAGAAAAGATGGCAAAGATCCAAATCAGTTCACAGTTTCCTGCCGTGGGGCCAGGATTTCTGAAGTGAGCTCTGTGGAGTCAGCAATGTGCGTCAAAAACTTTATACCATCTCTAGCAGAGAGCTCATTGCATTCCTGTACAGCTGGACCAAACCCATCCCCAGGGAGGCCACTGTCCCCAAGCTGTCATCCCCAGGATCAATATTGGCCCGTCCATCAATGATTTGTCATATGATTGTGACTGCATTGAAAAACATACCTTTCTGTCTCTGCCAGCCAGTTGCTATGGAACAAAACACAGTTATACAGGAAAATACAGCAAGCAGCTTTACAGACAACCTCCCTCATTTGCTGAAAGGACACATGTAAATCCAGACAAAGTACAAATATACAGAGTGGTCTTTTCAACACTCCTCCCCTACTGCACTGAACCTCAACTAGGATTTTAGTGGATTTCAGCTTCTAGTGGATGTTGCATTCAATTGGGCTGCAAATATGGTGCTTCAGGCAAAATTTACAGCTTAACCCTTTTTCAAACGAAACAGTTTTCACAAATGTTATGATTTCCTGGTTGATGGGAAAAAATAAATCGCATTATTTTACAACACACACACATACGCATGCACAAACATATATGTATATGTGTATTCTAGTTTATTTTTAGAGAGAGCGAGCACTCGTGCATGCCTGCAAGTGAGGGGAGAACAGAGAGAAAGAAAGACTCCCAAGCAGGATCTGCACTGTCAGCACAGAGCCTGATGCAGGGCTCAGTCTCAGGAACCATGAGATCATGACCTGAACCGAAATCAAGAGTCAGACACTTAACCAACTGAAGCACCCAAGTGTCCCTATTTCATATATTTTTTTAACTAATATTTGACATGGGATTGCTGAAATGAAGCTTTTTGTTACTGAGCTGTTTTCAAGGAAATACAATTAATCCAAGAACTCTAAACTCAAAGCTACTGTAGAAACAAAGGATTTAAAAAAAAATATTTCTTGGTAGGTTATTCATAATGTAAGATGGTTATCCAAATCACGTGATTTTATTTTTCTCTCTCTTCTCCCTTCCCTTCTTATTTTTTTCCAGACTGCAATACTTAGAGAAACTATAGTATCTTCTCATTTTCATGTGGAACAGGATGCCCACATACTAATTAATAAATTTTCAGTTTTTTTCTCAAGCATGAATCTTGATTGATGCCTTTTTCCATGATAAAATGAAGTATTTTCCTAAAAAAAAAAAAAAGTTACAACAGTCTATTTGAAGTCGAGAGCCACTTAGTCAAAATGTTTTCTAAAAGCCTTTTTAAAGTTTATTTCTTTATTTAAGTAGTCTCTAAACCCAACATGGGGCCCAAACTCATGACCCTGATATCAAAAGTCACATGCTCCTCTGATTGAGCCAGCCAGGTACCCGTAGAATGTCTTCTGAAGTTTTATATTTTTACACTTCCTCCATATTTTGTGTTTTCAGTGTCATGATGTCATGATTTATTTCTTTTCATTTTGTGTATTCCTCAACAGATTATTGAATTTACAATTATTTTTACTTTCATACTTTAATCTTACTAGCTTTGTAAGTGATTAACCTAGCACCTTTGCAACATTTGATTATTCTGTATTTTACTATATTTGCCTTTACTTATGAGATTTATACAGTTGATCTTTGAACAACACAGGGGTTAGGGGCAGCAAACCCTCCCCCCCATGCAGATGAAATCTGTGTATAACTTTTGACTGTACAAAAACTTAATTACTACCAGCTTACTAGGAAGCCTTAATAATATAAGGAATTAACACATTTTAAATATTATATGTTCTTATAATTTTTATAATATTCTTATATCTTTATAATTAAGTAAGCTGGATAAAAGAGAATATTATCCAGAAAATTATAAAGAAGAGAAAATACATTTACAGTACCATACTATAAAATATCTGGGTATAGGTGGACCCATAAAATTAAAACCCTTTTGTTCAAACTGTGTTGTTCAAGAGTTAATTCTTAGGATGCCTGGGTGGCTCAGTCGGTTGAGCGTCTGAGGCTCAGGTCATGATCTCACAGTTTGTGAGTTCGAGCCTTGCATTGGGCTCTGTACTGACAGCTCAGAGCCTGGAGCCTGCTTTGGAATCTGTGCCTCCCTTTCTCTGTGCCCCTCCCCTGCTTGCACTCTGTCTGTCTCTCTCTCTCTCTCTCTCTCTCTCAAAAATACAGATTAAAAAAAATTAAAAGAGCTCATTGCATTCTCATGTTTTCCTGTTACCAATTAGCACTTTTGTTTCAGATTCTTTAAAGAAGACTCCTTAAGATTACCTGTAAAGCTGGTCTTGTGGTGATGAACTTACTTTGGTTTTGCTTATCTGAAAAACTCTTTATTTTTCCTTCAATTCCAAAGGACAACTTTGTTTGGTAGACTATTCTTGATTGGCAATTTTTTTTTCTTCTACCACTTTGGATATGTGCCACTTTCTTCAGATTTGCAGTTTCTTCTGAAATATATGTTCATTCTTGTGTGAAGGGTTTTCTTTGTATATAACAAGTTGCTTTTCTTTTGCCACTTTTAAGATTCTTTAGTAGTAATATGTCTTGGTGTGGGTGTCTTTGGGCTCATCTTATTTGTAACTCTGCTTTCTTTATCTGGATATCTGTTTTCTTCCCCAGGTTAGTGAAATTTTTAGCCTTTTCTTTCTTGAAATAAGTTTTCTGCCCCTTTCTCTTACTCTTCTCCTTCTGGGACACCTATAATATGAATGTCGGTCTGCTTGATATTACCTTGTAGGTCCCTTAAGCTGTCTTCACTCTTTTTCATTCCTTTTTGCTGCACTGATTAGATGAGTTCCACTGCCTTGTCTTAGAGTTCATGCATACTTTCTTCCATTCCATCTAGTCTGCTGTTGAATCTCTTAGTTACTTTTTTTTTTTTTACTTTTTTTTTTTTTACTTTTTTTTTTTAACATTTATTTATTTTTGAGACAGAGAGAGACAGAGCATGAACAGGGGAGGGTCAGAGAGAGAGGGAGACACTTAATCTGAAACAGGCTGCAGGCTCTGAGCGGTCAGCACAGAGCCTGACGCGGGGCTCGAACTCACGGGCCATGAGATCATGACCTGAGCCGAAGTCAGATGCTTAACCGACCAAGCCACCCAGGCGCCCCTCTTAGTTACTTTTCAGTGTAGTTATTGTCTTCAGCTCTGTGACTTCTCTTTGGTACTTTCCTGTATTTTCAAAATTATCACTTTTTTCATTCTTATTAGCTTGGTAAGCTAATAAGCTTGGTAAGCACCTTTATGACCATTATTTTGGACTCTTTATCAGGTAATTCACTTACTTCTGTTTCATTAAGGTCTTTTTCTGAGGTTTTACTTTGTTTTTTGTTTGTAGCATAATTCTTCTGTTTTTTCCCCCTTGACTCTGAGATTTTTATGCATTAGCTAAAACAGCTATCTCTTCCATTCTTGAAGGAATGGCTTCTGTAGGAGAAGCCATTGTAGCTTTATTTAATCCTGCCCTAGTTCTTAGCTGTCCCTCAAACCTTTGTGATTATCCAGGCAGCTTTATTCTTAGTGGCTCCTAGTAGTTGAGGTTGTGCCAAGACCTGTCAGTGTCCTAAGAGGGAGGATCTCAGTCAGTACCTAGAGTCAAACTGATTGGAAGCCAGACCTTAGGGCAGTAGCTTTTAAAGTATGCCAGTATCCCTTTTTCAGGGGGAAGACTGGGAGTTGGGCTTTCTGTCTGCTCCCTTTGTATTGAGCTCTGGGGTGATAGTTAGTTAATAACTGTTTCTTTGTTTGCTACCATTCCATTGAACCCCTGAGCACAAGCCTTGCTGACCCTCAGAACCAGGCTGTTAGAGTGGGTGGGGGGCCTGGTGGGCTATATTTCCGTTTCCTCTGTGTTGCAGCTGCAAAACCCTGTGAGCCAGATGCCTACACAAGCTGTTTTCTTCAAGACATTGACAGTGTGGGATGGGACAGAGAGAGAGTGTAAAAATGCTGCCTACCAACCAGCCTCCTTAGTCTCTGTGGTTGGCCCCAAGATATGTTTTTAAGTAGAAGCCTGTAACTCAGTCCATAGCTATAAAGATAAGCCAATAGGCCTCTTTAACAGAATAACTGGGGATGTGTTTTGGTCTGCTGTGCCCTGGTTTGGGGGTGGGGGACTGCGGCGGCTTTGGGAAAAGCCTGTTAAGAACTGTTTTAGTATTTGTTGAAATCCTCTTATGCCCGCAAATGTAAGCCCCGTTGGCCACCAGAGCCAGGCAATCAAGTGGCATCCCCTAAGTGGAAGTTGCAAAAGAAGCTGGGGTACTAGAAGTGTACATATCTTTTTCAGTTGATCCCAGTGACCTGGAGCACAGCAGAGGGAGAGCACGATGATTGCACCTTTCCTCCGAGGACTCTGGAGGAAATTGTTGAAGGCCTCTAGATATGTATTAAATTAGATGCTTGTCCTTCAGGCTGAAGTTTTAAGATACACAAGTAAGCCTTTTTCACAGAAAGTGTGGGTACTTCTCAATTAGTTGCATTTGTGCTAGGCTCTGGGGTGGGCGAATTTGCACAAACCCTTTAAGAACTGTTTTTGGTTACCCATATATAGTCTTGTAGATCTCATGGATGTGAACTCCATTCACTTTCTAAGCTAGATGTCTGGAGTCTTGTCTCTTGGGTGTAGTTCTTAAAAGTTGGGGTACCTGATGTGGTTTTCAAATTCTCTTCAGGGAGAAGCTTGGGATTGTGAGTTCCCTTCTGATTGTGGGTTAGCATACCACAGTTGGGGTTTATAGCAAGATTTTGTTTCACCTCTCCTCATTTTCATGTGGATTTTTTTCCCCATTTGTGTAGTGTGAAGGAATCACTCAGCTAATCTTTGGGTTTCTTTCAGAGGAAATGGTTTGACTTGTAGCTGTAGATTTGGTGTGTCTGTGAGAGGACATGTGTTCAGGATCCTTCTACATTGCCATCTTGAACCAGGCCCACTGGGGACTGCTTTAGAGGCTGCCTACCACACCAGATTCAGAAAACCTTATTAATGATGTTAAGTATTTCTGATTTTATTCTAAAAATTTTTAATGTTTATTTTTTGAGAGAGAGAAAGACAGAATGTGAGTGGGGGAGAGGCAGAGAGAGGAGACACAGAATTCGAAGCAAGCTCCGGGCTCTGAGCTGTCAACACAGAGCCCAGTGTGGGGCTCGAATTCACTAACCATGAGATCATGACCTGAGCCAAAGTTGGATGCTCAACCGACTGAGTCACCCAGGCACCCCTAATTTTTTCTAAAGGTTGTAAGAAACCATGAAAAAGTTTTAAACAGGGAAATTATTTGATCAGATTTTTGTGCAAAAAATAACTTTGTCTAGGACCAAGAATGGATAGGTTAGAGTGTATTCTGTACACCGGATAAGTGATCATTGCTATAGCACAGGTGAGAAATGTAGTAGTTTGAACTTTAGTGGTAGCCATGGAAATGGAAATAAGTGGATGCATTCAAAGTACATTAAGGATGTGAACTTAGTGGACCTAAAAATAGCTTTGATGTGGAAGTTGAAAGGAAGGAGTCGAGTTAGTTTTTCAAGTTTCTGGCTAGAACAACAAGATAGATGGTGACGCTATTTGCTGGAATAGGAGGACAGAAGCAATTTGGAGAGGTAAAGAGGGAGATGAGATGTTTTGGGCTAATTAACGTGACTGTCATGAGATAGCCAAGTTGACGTATAGAATAGACAGTAGTTTGATAGGTCTGGTGTTTACTTTCTGAAGTCTGAGCTGGAGATACAGATTCAGGAGTCTTTAGCATATAGTTGTAAATGATGACATGGTAGAGGTTGAAAGTACTTTCTAGTAAGACTAGAAGAAGGCCTAGTACATACTATGGAGAAATTCCAACATTTAAGAGGAGGAGGAGCTGACAGGAAATTAGGAAGAAAACAAGGAGATATGGTAGGCACACATTCCTTTCTATCTAGTGATGAGTTTGTATTTTTGAATTCCTTCTAGCTTGAACTTAGTATAATCAATGTTGAAGAAAAGATCTATCTAAGACATAGCCTGCTTCTTTGGTTGAATAAATATTTTTTGGGAATTCATTATATGAAAGGCATTGTACAGAGTATTGGAGGTGCAAAGTGAAATGGCACATTCTAACTGTCTCAGAGTCTCACAAGTTGTTAGTGTCTTTAGGGGGCCACTGAGTCCTGATTCTTTTAATTGACTTTTTTTTAGTTCCAGAAACATGATTTTTATCTATTTTCTCACAGATGAGCAGAGAGCTGCTTCACATTAACCAAACTAGTAAAAGAGTACAACTGGTAAGCTGTCACTTCATTAATTTACAGTAAGAAATATAAATGTCAGCTGCCCAATACTGCATTTTCTCCCCTCTCAGAAAGCTAGAATATTATTTGTTGAGCATGACATCAGCATGAGGATGAACACTGTAAATGTATAGTTTTTTCAAGTTATAATCATCTCTGCAAACGTTTCTACCTTGTGATACATCTGCAGTAAAAATAGGGAACTAGGAGACTTACTGATGAAATCTTAGTCTTTTCCTTCTTTTTCTAAGTATCACTACCACCATACACACTCACTCCCCATACCCTGTGTCCCTAACCCCATCTTCTCCTTGGTAAATATGAATTAACTCAGAAAATTAAATGTTAAAATTGTAACTTTGTCAAATTCAGTTTTCCTATTTTGCTGTTTTGTTTTGAATCCAGTTTTGTGCAGTATCTTGAATATTCATGCTCAAAAAAGTAAACAAAGCACTCAGCAAATTGGAGTGTGTTGGATTCCTCATTCCTGTCCTACATCCTTATGAGAAGTTAAAATATGGGTCAGATGTGAGTCATGAGAGAGACTCTAGAATGGCTACAAGGTTTTTTGTTGGCTTTTTTTTTTTTAACCTAAACATCTGGAAGAATGGAAACTCTAGTTTCCATTTACCCTGAAAAGGGAAGTTGTAAGGTGGGTAAAGTTAAAGGAAGCAGTAGCTGTTTTAGCTTATAAATGTGAGATGCCTGTTGTACTTCATGTGGAGGTAGATGTTGATGAAGCTGCTGGATGCATGATTCTGAAATTCAGAGGAGTCATCCAGACTTCATATTTTGTTTGTATGTTTTTAACACATTGATGGTATTTAAAGACATGAGATCACCAAAATGAAACAAGTAGAGAAACGATCTGGGACTAAGCCCAGAATATTCCTGGCTAGTGAGGAACCAACCAAAGCAAAGGAGCAGTTGCTGAAACTGCAGATAATGATAGTAGTATCCAAAAGCCAAGAGGAAAGTGTTCCAAGAGTGAGAGAACACAGCAAGTGCTGAAGAAAGGGGCTGGATAGACTAGAAAGAGGCATGAGGAAATTGAGGGTGGTGGTGGTAGTGGATATTTTCATTATCTTGATTGTGGTCATAGTGATGGTTTTATGGGTTTATATGCATGCTTTAATGAATTGTACATGTTAAGTTTGCGATTTATTTTATGTCACTTATGTCTCAATAAAGTTGCTTTAAAAAATTAAAGAGCCGTTCATGGCTTTAAAAAAAAAAAAAAAAAGAAATGATCAGCTGTCCAATACTGTTGATAGGACAAGGAAGCTGAGAATTCAGAATTGACCATAGGAAATAGCTGCATCCTGGGTTACCTTAACTAGAACACTGTCAGTGGAGTTGTGGGGATAAAAGTCATTTGTGTGAGTTCAAGAGTGAATGGGAAGAGAGGAAGTGGAGACAGAGCACAGGCAACTTTTTTTTTTTTTTAATATTTATTTATATTGAGAGAGTGCACTGACGTATACAAGCAGGGAGAGGGGCAGAGAGAATCAGACAAAGAATCCCAAGCAGACTCCACACTGTTAGTGTGGTGCCTGACATGGGGCTCCATCCCATGAACCATGAGATCATGTCCTGAGCCGAAATTGAGTTGGAAACTTAACTGACTAAGCCACCCAGGCGCCCTGAGTAGAGACAACTTTTTAAAACTTTTGCTGTAAAGAGAAGTTAGAAATGAGACTAAAGAGAGAAGTGAATTCAAGAGGAAGTTTTAATTTTTAAAAGAAAATCACAACTTATAAAGATAGTATAGCTTGGCTCATACCAGTGGGAATGAATCAACAGAAAGGGAAAAAATGATACTATTTATGTGAAAGAGAAGAACTGTTGTAGCAAAGAATTGGTGGAGTGATGTCCATATATATACTCTTTCTTTACCATTGGTTTTGAGAATTCTGGCCATAATTATGACAATTAATTTATAAATATGTTTGAATATGCTCTTTATTTTATTCATTGTTTAATTAAAAAACTGGGTTTTGTGGATCACTTTTGAAGATATATTTAAAAGCCATGTACATTTTTTATGTGTAGTAATCACCATATTTGATAATACTCATCTCATCTGTTAAGATTGGTACTTATATGTTAGAATCTTATATTTTATTTCATGCAGTTACAATATCCATGCCTCCTCAAATGAAATATAGATCTGGGGTGCCTGGGTGCTTCATTTGGGTGTGCATCTGACTTTGGCTTAGGTCATGATCTCACAGATCATGAGTTCAAGCCCCGCGTCAGGCTCTGTGCTGACCGGTCAGAGTCTGGGGCCTGCTTCAGATTCTGTGTCTCCCTCTTTCTCTGCCCCTCCCTGCTTGTGCTATGTCTCTGTCTCTCTCAAAAATAAATAAACATTTGAAAAAAAATTTTTAAAAATGAAATGTAGATCTTATAAATAGCACTTACCAGCATAACTGTGATTGTTAGATAAGTTACTATCATTAGCCTTAGCCATTGTTAAGAAACTTTTCTTGAAAAAGGATATACTCTCCCTATAAGGTAACTTTGTGAAATAGTTTCACTGAAGAATTTGATAGATAAATTTTGAGCTTCCAATATTCTTTTTCTTTTAAGTTGATTTATTAATTTTGAGGGAGAGAGAGAGGGACAGGGAGGAGCCAGAGAAAGAATCCAAGCAATCTCTGCACTGTCAGTGCAGAACCTGATGCACGCCTCAAACTCTAGGAACTGTGCCAGACCATGACCAGAACCAAAATCAAGAGTCGGACGCTTAACTGACTGAGCCAACCAGGTACCCCTGAACTTCCAATATGCTTAGGATTGATTGCTTTGGGGGTAGGAGAAAATTGATGTGATTTTTTTATTAATGTAATTTTTGCTAGGAGTAGCTGTTCCTGCAAATTTTGTGTTTGATAACTCTGACCATAATTGTTTCCATAGGTGATGGGAAACCTAGGAGCTTTCAAAAGAAGCCTTTTATTCTCAGCCTTATCTTATTTGGGTTTTGAAGCATATCAAGTATTTTCCCAGGCTGCTGTGGTTCATGCCATAGCCAAAGGTAAGCCTAAGCTAAACATGTGGACTACTTAGAGTTATTTATGTTTTTTATATTTTGTTAATGACTTAGAGTTGTTTTTGAATAGGTAATGAAACTAACATTGTTAAAGGATGTATTATTTTCTGCTTTTCTCTACTTGTTAGTCTGATAATATATATGTGTATGTATGTATATATATGTATGTATCTGTGTGTGTTATATCTGTGTGAATATGTATATATATCTGTATATATATATAATTTCTCCTAGCAATTAGAGTTCCTTCAGTGAGAAATACTCTATTAATACTTTGTAGTTTTATGGGACCCTTGGGGTAAGAATGTTTTTTACATTTTTAAACGGTTGAGGGATTTGTCAGGGAGAGATATATATACCACAAAGACTATATCTGGCCCTTATGACACAATGATTTGTTTGTTTCCTTAATTCCAAGGTATTACACTCTTCTTGGTATAGTTAGGAAAAGCCCAATTACTTTGAGGTAGAAGTATTTTATTTACCAACAATGCAATTTTGTACTAAATATCAAGTAACTGATAGAAAAGTAAAAAAATTCCATCACATTTTTTATTTGGCATTCTATAGATAAGTAAACATAGACTTGCCATATGTAAAAAATTAAATGTAATTAAACCAGTTGTGTATGTAGAGAGAGCCATAATTTCAGTATATTAGGAAAAAAAACCCTTTTTTTAATGTTTGTTTATTTTTGAGAGAGAGAGAGAGGGAGTTGAGGAGAGGCAGAGAGAAAGGGAGACAGGATCCAAATTGGGATCTGGGCTGACAACAGAGAGCTTGGTGTGGGACTTGAACTCACGATCCACAAAACCATGACCTAAGCCAAAGTTGGACACTTAACTGACAGACTGCCCCAGGTGCCCCAGAAAAAAAACTTTTAATTTATGGGTTAAACCTTTTTATTTTTTATAGTCCCCACCTTTTAATCATCAAGAAAGTGACTGGGGAAGGAAGCAGAGATTTTATTTTGAATAGATGTTCTTTTTAAAGTTGTGATAGATGAAGAATTTGAGAATATTAGCCAAAAACTACTAGTTATTTATTGATTTCATTCGCCCATGACTATTCTTATCTTTAAAAGAGCAAATAATTGAGAATTACTATGTTTTTGTTTTATCTTTTCCTTTTTTAATGGATAATTTTTATGAAGGATAAAGTAGAGGATTTGATTCCATAGACTTTTCACCCTAACCTCAATTCTCATAGAAACCTTGTAAAGTAGTTAGAACAAAAGTGTATTATGACATGATAGTTTTTTAAAACTTATCCTTGAGAGGTGTTGCAGTTTTAAGATTTTTCTGTGTGTATGTGTGTGTGTGTGTGTTCGTATTCCATTATGGTATTTAAAAAAATTTTTTTTTAAATTTATATTTATTTATTTTTGAGAGACAGAATGAGACAGAGCATGAGTGGGAGGAGGGGCAGAGAGAGTAGACCCAGAAGCTGAAGTAGGCTCCAGGCTCCGAGCTGTCAGCACAGAGCCCGACGTGGGGCTCGAACCCACGAACTATGAGATCATGACCTGACCTGAAGTCAGACACTTAGCCGACTGAACCACCCAGGCGCCCCTGCTATTTTTTTCAAAGTGAACTCTGCCCAAGGTGGGCTTAAACTTAGGACCCAGATATCGTGAGTCACATTCTTTACTGACTGAGCCAGCCAGGCTCCACCCATTATAGTATTAACTTTTGAAAAGAAGCTCAAAGTTAAAATTTCTTCAAAGTCAAAGTGTCGGAGCAGAAATGAGAACTTTAATCAATTTTTTTTCATCTGTCACAGTTTCAGTTTGCTTTAGCACCATTTCCTTACAGAAAATTAGTGCAAATTTGTAGTGCTTCCCTGAGCAACAAAATATGGCACTTTGAGAGGCAAAGCTGAAATTAATTTTAGCTTTAATGGTAATAGCCCCTTTTTTCAAAGGTGTTTTTATTTAAAATTACTGTGTATACAGTAGATTAAAAAGAACATTTTAATGTGCTAGACAGCTTGTGAGGGTCGCACAAACTGGGTGTGGTCTTGCGTAGCCACAGTAGCTAGCTGGCAGGGTGGGGTGGGGGAGGAGAATTAGGGGTTTAGTGTGTTAAACCTGTTTCTTTATGCCTCAAAGAACACTGATGTGGCTTTTTTCCCCATTCTCTTCCTCTACTTGCATGAGACAACATGAGCTGGGCTGGGGGAATCTTGTGGGCAAGCCAGAGGCCAGGCACCATAGGAGTGAATTTCTTTTGCCTAGGGATGGCTCTGTGTCCCTGCCAGGTGGCATGCATCTCCTTTAGGGACAGCTGGTCCTTCAGTCCAATCTCCAAGATTATAACTGTCAGGTGTGAACTTACTAAGAATTTCACTTCAGAGGAGACAGTTCATCACAATAAGATCTCCATTATAGGAACTGGATCAGTTGGCATGGCCTGTGGTATCAACATCTTATTCAAAGGCTTGAGTGATGAAGTTGCCTTTGTGGATGTTGATGAAGGCAAACTGAAGAGTGAGACAGTGGATCTTCAACATGGCAGCTCTTTCATGAAAATGCCAAATATATTTTCCAGCAAAGATTACCTTGTCAGTGCAAACTCCAACCCAGTGATTATCATAGCAGGTGCATGTCCAGGAAAAGGACAAACATGCCTTGATGTAGTCAAGAGAAATGTGTCCTTCTTTAAATTAATGATTCCCAATATTACCCAGTATAGTCCCCAGTGCAAAATGATAGTGGTTTCCAGTCCAGTGGATATCTTAACTTATGTAGCTTGGAAGTTGAGTGCATTTCCCCTGTTATTGGAAGTGGCTATATCTGGATACTGCCCATTTCTGTTTCTTTATTGGGCAAAGGCTCGGTATCCACTCCAGAAGTTGTCATGGATGGAGTTAACATTGCTGGTATCCCCTTGAAGGATCTGAATTCAGAAATAGGAATGGATAAAGATCCTGAGCACTGGGAAAATGTCCCCAAAGAAGTGATAACCTGTGGTTACGAGATGGTTAAAATGAAATGTCATACTAATTGGGCTGTTGGCTTATCTGTAGTTAATTTAATGGAAAGCGTTTTGAACTATCTTAGGAGAGTGCATCCAATTTCCACCATAACTAAAGGCCTCTATGGAATAAATGAAAAGGTATTCCTTAGTGTTCTTTGTATCCTGAGAGAGGATGGTATTGCAAACGTTCTAAAAATAAACCTGACCCCTGAAGAGGCGGTCTGTTTGAAAGAGTGCAGAAAAGCTCTGGGAAATACAGAAGGAGATCAAGGTTTAAAGTAGTTTAAAACCACCCTTATGAAGTTATTGATGGAGAGATAGTAGTTATAGGATTATATATCAAACTTTTGAATAAACTTGAATTCATATATGTGTATATATAGTAGTTGCTATTTGGTCTAAATGTATGATGTATGTGTTTAATGTGTTATAGAAGTTCTGGTTCTTTTCATCCAGTATATACCAATTCTTTCATTCTGGCTGGATTTTGTATTCATTTATATGCTGTTTTAAAAAAAAAGTTGTAACTTCCTCTACAAATGTAAAAATAAAAGTATTTACAAACAAAAATAGCTCTGTTGATTCCAATTCTAACACCAAATAAAACCTTGATTTGACCTTGAAAAACAATTTTTAATATTCTAAGGTGTAACTTATTCTGAAATCTAAATGTATTTATTACAGATTTTAATGAAAGCTGCCTTATATTTTAGAATCCTTCCTGTGTTTTCAAGCATATTTTGAGCACTTAGAACGTTGATACAAAATATGGAGTATGGATATTAGCCTACTTTGATTTTCTTTAGCTTTGTTTTCTTACATAAAATGTCATTTTATAATTAGTTGATTGGCATGCTCATTATAATTTGTGAGACTAGGCCATAGCCCTTGGGGAAAAAAATCAATTATTGATAAAATATAGAGATCAGATTTTCTTTTAACTTGGAAAATGATTCATGTTCCTATAAAGTCTTAATTCCATCACTCCTTACAAGTTTTACTCTGTCATATATCTGACTCCCATTTGGTGTGCTGTGATCTTTGTATTTTTTAGGAAATGATCTTTAGAGAACTCTGCTCATCAAAACGTCTCTTTAGAGCTGCTTCACCATTGAAGCCAATTAAAATTTTTTTTCCTCATCAATATACTGGGATAAAATCCTATTCTGAAGTGAGATGTTTTTAGAAATTAAGGGTATATATATTTTTTTGAACTTTCATTTGGATGGGATTCTGGAACTCATTTTTAAAATGGTAATGTCTATATTTACCACAAGATAATGCAAATACCCACTTGGTCGTAATTGAAGAACTCCAGTAGAAAGTTTTTCATTATTTCCTTAAAATAGACAAAATTTAAAACTCCTAAAGATATGCTAATACAGTCACAGTACTCGTGTGTGTGTGTGTGTGTGTGCGCGCGTGTGTGTGTGAAAGTTCACTTGTAAAGTACCTAAAAGATAATTATAAGTGGCCCATTAATAAATAAAGATTCGTCATATCACTTCACTTGTCTCTCTTCATTTACCTGTATTGATTCCTCTTTGATGAATCCAAAGAACTGAGGCTAGTGCTCCTTCATCTGTGTTTCATTGTACTACAGCAGGGCATAAAGAGGTACTGTGCATCCAGTACTGCTTAGGCACAGTATTGTTGATGTGAAAAATTTGCCTTAAATTTTGATGATGTTGTTGCTACTTAGGGCCTTCTAACCCTAGAAAAATCCTAGAGTATCTGAAAAAATCTAGATACTCATTTGTAAGTTCTATAAGGAGAAACTTCTAGAAATAGAGCTGTTTTGCTTGCTTAGAGGAGTAGAGTTTTTGTCCAGATACCTCTCACATGGTTAAGAGTACACATACCAAGAAAAACCAGAAAGCCAAAATTTACTAACTTAAGTCACATCAGTGACATTTTTTTAAATTCTAAAAATTATCTTGTGCATATTCATTTTAGGCTAAATTTAAGATTTCATTGTACAGCTGAATTAATATCTCAGTTCATCCTGGATATTCATTATTAAGTTGAAAAGTAATTTACTTTAAAAGTGTAGTCCATTTTATAGAATATGTCTCTTTATGTCAGTAACATAGCTTATTTTTAAATATTTCAGGAAAAGTACAGAGCATTAAACAAGTAAAAAAAAAAAACAAAACAAAACACAGCTGATTTGCAGATATGAGTGGTCTACAGTATGCTCCCACCCTAGTGCCTATGTGAGTCTGTAGTATCAGAGTAAGTGCATTTTTTTCTTGTAAATTGCACACTGTATGATTTTACAAATTTCTGTTTAAGAATTAAAAACATATTTAAACCCTGGATATTATAGCTTATGGTACTATACTGTATAACAAAGAAATAGGAAGTAAGTGATTTAAGAAGTTAAGAATAGGGGAACCTGGGTGGCGCAGTCGGTTAAGCGTCCGACTTCAGCCAGGTCACGATCTCGCGGTCCGTGAGTTCGAGCCCCGCGTCAGGCTCTGGGCTGATGGCTCAGAGCCTGGAGCCTGTTTCAGATTCTGTGTCTCCCTCTCTCTCTGCCCCTCCCCGGTTCATGCTCTCTCTCTGTCCCAAAAATAAATAAACGTTGAAAAAAAAAAATTAAAAAAAAAAAAAGTTAAGAATAGTGCACAAAAGATTTAAATCATTTTAAATTATTAGCTTTATTTCTACATTCTTCTTTTAATTGTGTGGATGATGAGTTGAAGCATTCCTAGATCACGTTAAGGACAGTCATCTCTATCAGTCTTCTTGGAAAGTCTGAGAAAAATCAGTGAATAGATTTAAATATAGCTTTGCTGTTTACACATACCATGTATACATTCAAATATGCCAGATCAGTATATTTAATATTGTATAAGTTTTGTGTGACAGCAGCTGTAACAAATTACCACAAATTTAGTAACCTTAAACAACATAGATTTATTATCTTACAGTTCTGTAGTTCAGAAGTCCCCAAAATGGCTCCCGGTAGATTAAAATCAAGGAGTCGGCAGGGCTGTATTTCTTTCTGGAGGCTTTAGGAGAGAATTCTTATTTTCAGCTTCTAAAGGCTTTCCACATTCCTTTACTGAAGACCCCTCTCCTCCATGTTACAAACCAGCAATCATTTCACTCTGGCCTTGTTTTCTTTGTTATACCTCATCTGACTTTCTTCTTCCACCTTCCTCTTCTACTTTTAAGGACTCCTGGGAGTATATTGGGCCCCCTGGCTAATCCAAGATCATTTCCTATCTTAAGGTTAGCTGATTAGTAGCCTTAATTCTAGTTACAAACTTAATTCCCCTTTGCCATGAGACCTATACATTTTTACAGGTTCTGGTGATTAAGATGTAGACCTTTTGGGGACCATTATTCTGCCTACCACAAATATTGACTAAGAATGCTAAGATTACTACTTTTTAAGAATCTTTGGATTGTTGGGAGTACCTGGCAGGCTCAGTTGGTAGAGCACACAACTCTCGATCTTGGGGTTGTGAATTTGAGCCCCAGCTTGGGTATAGAGATTACTTAAAAAAAAAAATCTTTGGGTTGTTGTAACCCAAATTTGGACAATCAGCCACTGATAAAAATATACAATAAAATGGAAGCAAACTTAAGAAAGTTAACCAGCCATGTGAATATCAAATTCTAACACCCAACCAGATTGAGGTAGGATTAAAGAAGAATTTGCTAATTCATTTAATTTTTCTTAAGCTAGTTATAAGTATATCATGATGTTAACTTAGTAAAAAAGTACTTCATATAGTGTCAAATTCAGATTTTTTTCTGGTCTAGAGCTTAATTTTAAAAAAAACCTCAAATACATTCTTATCAATTAAAGCATACTAAGGTAAATAATAAACTTAATTGAACATATTGAAATGTTGGCTTATTTGTAGGACTAAGTAATACTGTACCCTTATAGAAGACAATTCAGTATGTTGTTCCTTAGTAATAATTGGAATATCCTGAAATTCAAGCTTACTGTTTTTTTCAGGAACTAATCAACTTATTTTAGAGCATCATGTTGTCTATAAGGTTTGTATGTTTTGTAGTAATGTATAAACTAGTTAATGAATTGGTTGGTGTATAGTGCCAGTGAGGGTAGTTTCAGATTCTCTGTGTAGTTAAATTCATGTAAGTTTTTGATGACAGATTTGACTCTTTCTGTAACAGCATCTATATAAGTTAGATCATAGAGTTTAGTGAAACAGTGTGGTACAGTCCATTCAAATTAACAATTTTCAGTACTGGAAGTGGATATTACATCATCATTTTCAACAATGGATGGTATTTAGCAACAACAACAGAGAGTTTGTGTGTGTGGAGGGTAAGGGTACCATAACTTTCTTGCAGGAAATTGCATTTTAAAAAATATATTTAGTCAGTTCCACAATAAGTTTTCTATGTTTTTCTTTTCTCCGGTTTCAGTAAACAGTTACTGAGATAGCTTCATTTACTTCTTTCTGCTACACTTAAATATAGGTTCTTCAGAATTTCTGATACTTCTTTATAGGTGATTTCTATATCTAATTTCTTTTTCTTATATATGAAAGTGTTTATGTTTCTTAGCATTATTGCCATCTGGCTTGGGAAGACCTACTTTATTGTGTCTTTTTCATTTTTAGTGTTCAGAGTTGAAGAAATTCTTGAACAAGCAGACTACCTATATGAGAGTGGAGAAACAGAAAAACTTTATCAGTTGCTGACTCAGTACAAGGAAAGGTAGGGAATATATGATAGGCTTGGGTTTGCAGTTTCCTCCAAGTTTTTGTTATTTAACAATTAAGATGGTTCTTGGTGCTTGAAATTTTTATAATTTTTAAAAAAAATTTTACTGCAAAATAATGTTTCTTAGTGTTTAATTTATAGTATAATGTTTCAGTAAATGATTCACAAGTGCTACATGTATCTCAATGATTTAATAAAGGTGATTCTCCATAGTTATTCTAGTAGAATGTTGAAGTATTTTTTTTACATTTGTTATTTTGCTTTGGATCATATGAGGTAGTTGTATATATGGTTATCTCATATATCTATGTTGTATATTTCTCATCTTTTTAAGTTAATTTCTTACTGGCAGAGGATATAAATGAATTAGGATGATCATATGCCACCATTGAATAGTATCTGTGTATCACTTCAAATTTTTTTTTTTAATGTTTATTTTTGAGAGGGAAAGAGAGTGCAAGCAGGGGAGGTACAGAGTGAGTGGGAGATGTAGAATTCGAAGCAGGCTTCAGGCTCTGAGTTGTCAGCACATAGCCCATTGCGGGGCTTGAACTCATGAACCGTGAGATCATGACCTGAGCTGAAGTCGGATGCTTAATGACTAAGCCACCCAGGTGCCCCTGTGTATCAATTTAGAAGCAGTTTTTTAGAGCAACTAAAAATGCCTCCTTTTTCCATTTTAAGTATTAGATTACATGTTTAGTCCAGAGTATCACTATGTAGTCAGTTTTGGGAAGGATTCAAGTGGAAGGAGATTCTACCCTATTAAATAGGTTAAATAAGGCTAAAATGGCATTGCCAGACCACATATTTACTTAATCTTCTAAGCTAAAGATACTGAGTCATTTTCAGCTACCCTTCTTAGATTCCCAAGACCAGTTTTCCACCACAACCCATCAATTTTACTTCCCAAATGTCTATAGGATCCATTTTTTCCTCTCCATGTTCCCCTTAGTTACTTGTAGGGGCTGGTTTGGTATTTGATAGTCATTTCAGTAATTACTTGAAAAGCAAGCTGTAAGATAGTTACCCCATATTTAATTATAGATATACAGTTGCTACCTTTAGTTTCAAAATTTTATGTGACTACCATTTTTTTAAGTTTATTTATTTATTTTGAGAGAGTAAGTGAGAGAGAACGTGAGCAGGGGAGGAGCAGAAAGAGAGGGAAAAAGAGAATCCCAAGCAGGCTCTGCTGTCTGTGCAGAGCCCCATGTGGGGCTTGATCCCGTAACCGTGAGATCATGACCTTAGCTGAAATCAAGAGCCGGATGCTCAACCGACTGAGCCACACAGGCCCCCCAGGTGAATACCATTTTTTGTTAAGAAATATATAATGGGCTTAAGGGCAGACATTTAATAAAAAGGATAAAAAGTCTAATGTTTTAAAAAATATTTCTAACTCTTAATTATGGTTACTATTTCATTTATTAACCATTTCTTAGTTTATAAAAATATTTTCAAATGGAAGTTCTTCAAGGGGTCCAGTGCCCTTACTTAAAATATTTCATGCATCATGGAATGGATGACACACGCAAACATAGGATTTATCTTGAGATTTTGTTATATTCAGTCATTTATTAACACATATTTATCATATGCCTATTGTGTGCCAGGTACTGTATTTTGGTCTACGGATATAGCAGTTTTGTTTTTTAAAGCATGATCCTGTCTATAAAACTTATTTATTTTATGGGACTATCTGAACCAGGTAGTGAGTTGTCTGAAGTGCCAAAGCCTTAAGTTACATGTTGAATTTGTAGTGCGTTTGGAGAATTAAAATACAAAGGTCTTTTCTAAGGAAGTTAATATTTTAGATATCATAAGAAAGTTTAATATTTATGTGTAGTATTTTGTAGGAAATTTTAGCAAATAAAGTTTTTGTGTGAAAGAATATAGCATTGTGAATAATGACTTTTGACACTGCTAAATCTTCACTGACCTGTAAGACTATCATTATGTATTCATTAGTGCTGTGACCTTTAACAATTTTTACATTTGAGCTAAACTGGTTATTTTATATTTATTTCAAATTAGTGAAGACGCAGAGTTACTGTGGCGTTTGGCACGGGCATCACGTGACATAGCTCAGCTTAGTGGAACCTCAGAAGAGGAGAAAAAGCTCTTGGTCTATGAAGCCCTAGAGTATGCAAAAAGAGCACTAGAAAAAAATGAACGCAGTTTTGCAGCTCATAAGGTGAGGTCCTTAATATAATGAAACTGTTACTATCTATTGAGAGGTACATTAGTCTATACCTACCTATGATTCCTGATTTATGTGGGAAAGAAAATTTGTCTATATTAAAGAAGTAGGGAAGAGATTTATTTTTATAACATTTGTTCAAAAAGATGTAGTTTTTTCTTTGCATTCTTGAACATTTATTCTAACTTTATTAGTGTGTTGATAACTTAGTTTTGTGAATGCTTATTTTTTTATTTTTAAAAATTTTTTAACATTTATTTATTATTGAGAGACAGAGACAGAACATGAGCATGGGAAGGGCAGAGAGAGAGAAAGACAGAGTCTGAAGCAGGCTCCGGCTCTGAGCTAGCAGCACAGAGCCCGACGCGGGGCTCGAACCCACAAACTGCGAGATCATGACCTGAGCCGAAGTCGGACGCTTAACCGACTGAGCCACCCAGGCGCCCCTGTGTATATTTATTTTTAAACAGTTAATAGTTTCATGAATTACCTATACCTTTATTCCTAGTAGTGTAAGCACTTGACAATTGTTTACTCATTTTCCTCACGTTATATTTCTGTTTTATGTAGAGGTGAGAGTAGAGTGGCTGGACAGCTGAGACCTAGTGTAACTTTCACATGTAACTCTGCTACTTTCTGAATTTCCTAATTGGTTTAGAATAATGTTTTTCAATGGACACTGTAGGGAGACATGGGGACATTATTTGTCTTTTGATTAGGGCATCATGTTATCATGTTGGACTATCCTCAGCAGACCCCCAAAGTCATCGTGACAGCCAAATTCCATCTCCACCATTTCTAAATGCTCCCTTCTTAGAGGCCAGTCTCCCTCAGCACCCCCTCCCTGATTAATACTGGTTTATATTAAAAATAAAAAATAAGGATTCTTTAAGTTTGTTGAGATTTGTTTTATAACCCAGAATATGGTCCACCTTTGTAAATTTTCTTTGTGCACATGAAAAGAATGCTTATTCAGTTTCTTGTTGGGAGTATTTTATAAATGTCATTCAGGTCAAGTTGGTTCATAGTGCTGTTTGAGTCTTCTGTATCCTTAATGATACTCTGTCTGCTTGCTGTATAAATTATTGAGAGAAGGATGTTGAAATGTCCAAGTATAGTTGTAGGTTTGTTTCTTTGCAGTATTTTTAAATTTTTTTCTTTCTTTTCTCTTGTATTTTATTTTACTTTTTAAAATTTACATCCAAGTTAGTTAGCATATAGTGCAACAATGATTTCAGGAGTAGATTCCTTAATGCTCCTTACCCATTTAGCCCATCCACCCTCCCGCAACCCCTCCAGTAACCTTCTGTTTGTTCTCCATATTTAAGAGTCTCTTATATTTTGCCCCCCTCCCTGTGTTTATATTACTTTTGCTTCCCTTCCCTTGTGTTCATCTGTTCTGTGTCTTAAAGTCCTCATCTGAGTGAAGTCATATGATATTTGTCTTCCTTTGACTAATTTCACGTAGCATAATACCTTCTAGTTCCATCCACGTAGTTGCAAATGGCCAGATTTCATTCTTTTTGATTGCTGGGTAATACTCCATTGTGTATATAGACCACAGCTTCTTTATCCATTCATCCATTGATGGACATTTGGGCTCTTTCCATACTTTGGTTATTGTTGATAGTGCTGCTATAAACATTGGGGTGCATGTGCCCACTCAAAACAGTATAACTGTATCCCTTGGATAAATACCTAGCAGTGCAATTGCTGGGTTGTAGGGTAGTTCTATTTGTAATTTTTTGAGGAACCTCCATCGTGTTTTCCAGAGTGGCTGCATCAGTTTGCATTCCCACCAGCAGTGCAAGAGAGATCCTCTTTCTCCGTATCCTTGCCAACATCTGTTGTGCCTGAGTTGTTAATGTTAGCCATTCTGACAGGTGTGAGGTGGTATCTCATTGTGGTTTTGATTTGTATTTCCCTGATAATGAGTGATGTTGAGCATTTTTTCATGTGTCAGTTGGCCATCTGGATGTCTTCTTTGGAGAAGTATCTATTCATGTCTTTTGCCCATTTCTTCACTGGATTATTTGTTTTTTGGGTGTTGAGTTTGATAAGTTCTTTATAGATTTTGGATACTAACTCTTTATCTGATACGTCATTTGCAAGTATCTTCTCCTATTCTGTTGGTTGCCTTTTAGTTTTGCTGATTGTTTCCTTCACTGTGCAGAAGGCTTTTTATTTTGATGAGGTCCCAGTAGTTCATTTTTGCTTTTGTTTTCCTTGCCTCTGGAGATGTTAAGAAGTTGCCGTGGCCAAGATCAAAGAGATTTTTGCCTTTCTCCTCAAGGATTCTGATAGCTTTCTGTCTTACATTTAGGTCTTTCATCGATTTTGAGTTTATTTTTGTGTATGGTGTAAGAAAGTGGTCCAAGTTCATTTCTCTGCATATTGCTGTCCATTTTTCCCAGCACCACTTGCTGAAGAGACTGTCTTTATTCCATTGGATGGTCTTTCCTGCTTTGTCAAGATTAGTTGGCCATAGGTTTGTGGGTCCATTTCTGGGTTCTCTATTCTGTTCCATTGATGTGAGTGTCTGTTTTTGTGCCAGTACCATACTGTCTTGATGATTACAGCTTTGTAATACATCTTGAAGTCCAGGATTGTGATGCCTTCTGCTTTGGTTTTCTTTTTCAAGATTGCTTTGGCTTATCGGTGTCTTTTCTGGTTCCATATAAATTTTAGGATTTTTTGTTCTAGCTCTGTGAAGAATCCTGGTTAATTTGATAGGTATTGCGTTTTTGTTTTTGTTTTTAATTTAAAAAAATTTTTAGAGAGAGCATTAACAGGGGAAGAGAGACAGGGAGAGAAAGAGAGAGAGACAGAGAGAATCCTAAGCAGGCTCCATGGTCAGCACACAGCCTGATGCTTGGCTTGATCCCATAACCCTGGGATCATGACCAGAGCTGAAATCAAGGACCCTCAACTGACTGAGCCACCCAGGTGCCCCTTTTTGCAATTTATTAATTTTTGTAGCATGTATTTTAAAGTGCTGTTATTAGGAATATAAACATTTAGGATTGATTATATTTTCTTGATGCATTGACCTCTTTATCATTATAAAATGATCCCCTTTATCTTTGAAATAACTCTTGGGTTTTTTTGTTTTTTTCTTTTTCTTTTGGTTTTATAGTCTACTTTGATATTAACGTAGCAACTCTTATTTTCTTTTGATTAATGAAAGAATTTGTAGCATGTTACGTCCTTTTCTGTCCTTTTACTTTTAACTGATTGTGTCCTTATATTTAACATATACTTGTAAACAGGTGATAAGTCTTTGATTTTCACTTCTGTATTTTGCATCATATAAAATTCATCATTGTAATAACGTACACTGCAGTAGATTTTTAGCATTTTCACTGTGTTGTGCAGTCATCATCACTGTCTAATTCCAGAATATTTTTGTTACTCCCAAAACAAATCTTATATTTATTACCAGTTAATCCTAATTCTCCACTTTCTGTCCCCTGCCAAGCACTAATCTAGTTTCTGTCTCTGTGAATTTGCCTGTTCTAGACATTTTGTATAAATGGAATCATATAATATGTGTCCTTTGTGTGTTTGGCTTCTTTCCCTTAGCATAATATTTTCAAGGTTTATCCATACTGAGTATGTGACAGTACTTCATTTTTTTATGACTAATACTTCATTGTTTGGGTATACCAGTTTTGTTTATCCATCAACTAGTGAACATTTAGGTTGTTTCTACTTTTTTGCTATTATGAATAATAGCACTGTAAACAATTGTGTACAAGTTTTTGTGTGAACGTCTGCTTTCACTTCTTTTTTTTCTTATTGAGGTAACTTCACACAACATAAAATTAACCATTTTAAAGTGCCCAATATAGTGACATTTAATACATTTACAATGTGGTGTAACCATTACCTCTATGTAGTTCCAGAACACTTGTATCACCCTGGAAGGAAACCCTGTACCCATTAAGTACTCACTTTCTATTTACTCTTATTCCCAGCCCTTGACAAACACTAATCTGCTTTCTGTCGCTATGGCTTTACCTACTCAGGATATTTCCTAGAAGTGGAGTCATACAGAATGGGATCGTTTGTGTCTGACATCTTTCACTTATCATGTTTTTGAGGCCCATCCACATTGTAACATGTATCAGTACTTTATGGATGAATAATATTCCATTGTATGGATATATACCACATTTTGTTTACCCATTGATTAGTTGATGGACATTTGGATTATTTCCACATTTTTGGATATTGTTTATAGTATAACTATCAACAGTCGTGTACAAATATTTGTTTAAATACCTGTTTATAGTTCTTTTGAGTTTCTAGGAATGGACTTGCTGGGTCATATGTAATTCTATGTAATTCTTTTTGAGGAACTGTCAAATTGTTCTTCAAAGTAGCTGTACTATTTTACATTACTGACAGCAATGTATGAGAGGGTTCCAGTTGCTTCACAACCTTGCTAACTCTTGTAATTATCCATTAAAAAAAATAACAATTACTGGGTGTGAGGTGGTTTCTTATAGTTTTGATTTGCATTTTCTAATGAGTAATGATGTTGAGCATCTTTTCATGTGCTTATTTGACATTTGTATATCTTCTTTGGAGAAATATTCAAATTCTTTGCCCATTTTTAAGCTGGGTTTGTCTTTTTATTGTTGAGGGTTTTGTTTGTTTATTTTTGAGAGAGAGAGAGCACAAGTGGAGAGGGGCAAAGAGAGAGGGGGACAGAGGATCCAAAGCACGCTCTGCACTGACAGCAGCGAGCCTGATGTGGGGCTCAAACTCACGAACCATGAAATCATGACCTGAGACGAAGTTGGACACTCACAACTGAGACACCCAGGGTCCCCTTTATTTAGTTTTAAGAGTGTTTTCTGAATATTAGTTTCTGGTTATATATATAATGTGCAAGTATTTTCTCCCATTATGTGGATTGTCTTTTTACTTTCTTGATGATTTCTTTGATGTATAAGTTTTTAATTTTGAAGAAGTCCAGTTTAGTTTTCTTTGATTGCTTGTGCTTTTGCTGTCATATCTAAACTCTTGTCCAGTCCAAAATTACACAGATTTTCACCTATTTGTTTCTAAGAGTTTTATATCTTTTAGCCTTTACATTTAGTCTTTGATCCTAAAAAGTTAACCTTTACACATGGTGAGGTAGGAGTTCAAATCCATTCTTTTCCATGTAAATTTCCAGTTGTCCCAGCACCATTTGTTGACTCTTTTTTCTCCATTTTCATCCTTGATGAGAATCAGTTGAACATAAATGTATGAGTTTATTTTTGAATTCTCAATTCTCTTTCATCAGTCTACATGTAGACCTGTTGGTCTTTGTGCCAGTATCACGATGTCTTCATTACTATAGCTTTGTGAAAAGTTTTGTAATAAGTAACTGTGAGTCCTCTGTTCTTTTTTAAGATGATTTTGAGAATTCTGAGTTTCTTCAGTTTTCATACATATTTTAGGATCAGCTTATAAATTTCTGCAAAGGAGCCAGTTGGGTTTTTGATAGGGATTTCATGGAGTCTGTAGAGTAGTTTGGGGAGTAGTTTGCCATTTTGACAGCATTGTATCTTCCAATCCACAGACAAGTGTTGTCTTTCCATTTATTTAGATCCTTTTTTTTTTTTCCAACAGTGTTTTGTAATTTTCATTGTGCAAGTCTTGTACTTCTTTGGTTAGATTTATTCTTTAAGTATTTTATTCTTTTTAATGCTATTGGAATTCTTAATTTCATTTTCAGATTGTTCATTGCTAGTGTATAGGAGTGCAACTGACATTTGATCTTATATACTATAGCTTTGCTAAACTCATTTATTGGTTCTATCTACTAGTTTTTTTGTAGATTATTTAGGGTTTTTGTTTTTTCTTTTTTTTCTTTTAGCGAGTAGGTGAGTGGACAAGAGGGCAGAGGGGGAAAGAGAGAATCTTAAGTAGGCTCCACGCAGAGCAGGGAGCCTGATAGGGGGGCTCCGTCCCATGATCATGGGGTCATCACCTGAACCGAAATCAAGAGTTGGACACTCAACTAACTTAGCCACCCAGGTGCCCCTATTTAGGGTTTTTCTTTTTTCTTTTCTTTTTAAAAAGTGAAAGTGAGGAAAAATAAATTTTAATAATGTAATCCAATAAAACCAAAATATTAATTCAGTTTGTGATCAATAAAAATAATTTTTTTATTATTTTTTTAATAGAATTTATGGTCCAGTTGGCTAACATACAGTGTGTACTGTATGCTTTTGGTTTTGGGGGTAGATTCCTGTGATCCATTGCTTACATACAACATGCAGTGCTCATCCCAACAAGTGCCCTTACAATGCCCATCACCCATTTTCCCCTCTCCCTCACCCCTAAGATTTTTCTATCTATGACCATGTCATATATAAATAAACTGTGCATAGTTTTAGTTTTTTCTTTACAATTTGGACACCTTTTATTATTTTTTTTTCTTTTTTTCTTTTTTTAAAATTTTTTTTATTTTTGGGACAGAGAGAGACAGAGCATGAACGGGGGAGGGGCAGAGAGAGAGGGAGACACAGAATCGGAAACAGGCTCCAGGCTCTGAGCCATCAGCCCAGAGCCCGACGCGGGGCTCGAACTCACGGACCGCGAGATCGTGACCTGGTTGAAGTCAGACGCTTAACTGACTGCGCCACCCAGGCGCCCCTATTTTTTTTTTTTATATATATATTTTTAACGTTTATTTACTATTGCAAGACAGAGTCAGAGTGTGAGCAGGGGAGGGGCAGAAGGAGAGGGAGACACAGAATCCGAAGCAGGCTCCAGGCTCTGAGCTGTCAGCACAGAGCCTGATGCGGGGCTCGAACCCCTAAACCACAAGATCATGACCCGAGCTGAAGTCAGATGCTTAACTGACTGTGCCACCCAGGCGCCCTGGACACCTTTTATTTCTTAATCTTGCTTTGTTTTCCTGGCTAGAACTTCCAGTACAATGATAAGAAGTGACAAAAGCGGATATCTTTGTCTTGTTCCTGATTGTAGGAGGAAAGCTGCTAGGCTTTCACCACTAACTGTGACGTTAACTTTGGGCTTTCCATAAATGCTCCTAATCAGATTGAGAATGTTTCCTTCCAGCAACTAGTTTGTGGAGTGTTTTTATCATGAAAGGATGTTGGAATTTGTCAGATGCTTTTTTCTGTGTCTGTTGAGATCATCATGTTGGTTTCTTCCCCCTTCATTCTGTTAATGTGTTATCTTCCCTCAATTGATTTTTGTATGGTGAATTAACTTTGTATTTTGGGATAAATCTCACTTGGTCATGTTGTGTAATCCTTTTAATAGGCTGCTGAATTCAGCTTGCCATTATTTTGTTGAGGAATTTTATATCATAAGAGACACTAGTCTTTAGTTTTCTTTTTTCTTTTTCTCTGGTTTTATTGAGGAAGAATTGACATACATCACTGTGTAAGTTTAAGGTCTACAGCATGGTGGTTTGATTTGCATATACTGTGAAGTGATTACTACAGTCAGTTCAGCTGATAATCCATCTTCTAATATAGATGCAGTAAAAAGGAAAGAGAAGAAAAAAAGAAAAGTACTTTTTCCTTGTGATGAGAACTCTTAGGGTTTACTCTCTTACCAACTTCTCTATATATGATACATCAAGTTTAGCTATAGTCTTCATGTTGTACATTACATCCCTAATATAGTTCACCCTTGAACAACAAGGGATGCTAATCCCTATGCAGTTGAAAATCCACATAAAACTTCTGACGTTCCAAAAACTTAACTTCTAATAACCTGTTGACTGGAAGCCTTAATGATAACGTAAATAATCAATACATTATTTTGTATGTTATAGGTCTTATATACTGTATTCTCCTATAAAGTAAATTACAGAAAAGAAAGTATTACTAAAAAAAAATCATAAGGAAAATAAATTCACACTGTATTTTCTCAAGAGAAATCCATGCATAAGTGGATCCACACAGTTTAAATTTGTGTTTTTCAGCTGTACTTATTTATTTTATAACTAGAAGTTTATACATTTTGACCATCTTCCTTCAATTCCCCTTCCTCCTACCTTCCACCTCTGGTAGCCACAAGTCTTATGCCTTTTTTTGTTTGTTTTTTAAGATTCCACATATAAGTGAAATCATACAGTACTTTTATTTCACTTAGCATAATGCAGAGTCTATCTATGTTGTTGCAAATGGCAGAATTTCCTTTTTTTTATACCTGAATAATATTTCATTGTGTATGTGTACACACACACACACACACACACACACACACACACACAACTGCTTTATTCATCTTCTATTGGATCTGTACTTAGGTTGTTTCCATGTCTTGGCTATTGTAAACGCTACTATGAACATAGGTACAGATATCTTTTCAAATAGGTAATTTCATTTTGGGGGGATAAATTCCCAAGTAGAAATGATGGATCATATGGTAATTCTATTTTTAATTTGTTTTTGAGGATCTTCCATACTGTTTTCCATAGGGGCTGTAACAATTTAAAATCCCACCAACAATGCATAAGGATTCCCTTTTCTCCACATCCATGCCAGCATTTATTTCCTTTTTTTTTTTTTAAGTTTATTTTGAGAGAGAGAGAGAGAGAGCGCGCACGTGTGAGAGAGAGAGGGGCAGAGAGAGAGAGAGAATACCAAGCAGGCTCCGTGGGGCTCAATCCCATGACTGTGAGATCATGACCTGAGCCGAAATCAAGAGTAGGATGCTCAACCATCTGAGCCACCCAAATGCCTCTATCTCTTTTTGATGATGGCCATTCTAACAGATTTGAGGTGATGCCTCGTTGCTATTTTAATTTGCATTTCTTTAATGACTAGTGATGTTGAGCATCTTTTCATGCACCTGTTGGTCTTTCATATATCATCTTTGAATTTTTTTTTAATTTTTTTTTTACATTTATTTATTTTTGAGAGACAGAAACAGAGTGTGAGCAGGGGAGGGGCAGAGAGAGAAGGAAACACAGAATCCGAAGCAGGCTCCAGGCTCTGAGCAAGCTGTCAGCACAGAGCCCGACACAGGGCTGGAACCCACAAACTGTGAGATCATGACCTGAGCTAAAGTCGGACGCTCAACCCACTGAGCCACCCAGGCACCTCAATATATCATCTTTGAAGAAATGTCTATTCAGGTCCTCTGCCCACTTTTTAATTGCACTGATTTTTCTTCTGCTGTTAAATTGTATGTAATTGTATGAATTATAATTCAGATATTAACCCCTTATTACATAGATCATTTGCAAATATTTTCTCCCATTAGGTACACTTTTCATTTTGTTGATGGTTTATTTTCCTGTGCTGAAGCTTTTTAGTTTGATGTAGTCCCACTTGTTTATTTTTTATTTCGTTGCCTGTGCTTTAGGTGTCATATCCAAAAAATCGTTACCAAGACCCATGTTAAGAGGCTTTATTCCTGTTTTCTTTAGGAGTTGCATAGTTTCAGGTTTTACATTTAAGCCTTTAACTTATTTTGAGTTAATTTTTGTGAGTGGTGTAACGTTTATTCCTTATACATGTGAATATCCAGTAACCCTAGTGCCATTTTTGTAGTCTGTCCTTCTCAATTGAATATTCGGGGCTCCCTTGTCAGATATTAGTTGACTGTATAGTCTTGGGTTTATTTCTGGGTTCTCAGTTCTGTCTCATTTGTTTGTTTTTATGCAGTGCCATGCTCTTTTAATGCCTATAGCTTTATACTTGTTCTCCTTTCTCAGGATTTCTTTGGCTATTCAGGGTCTTTGTGGTTCCCTATAAATTTTAGGTATGTTGTTTTCTACATCCTTAAAAAAATGCCATTGGTATCTTGATGAGGATTGTGTTGAATCTATACACAGATTTTGGTGGTATTGACGTTTCAACAATATTAATACTTCCAGGGCACTTGGAAGGGCACGGTTTATGTGCTAATTTCAATTTATTTGTATCTTCTTTGTTTTCTTTCATCACTGTCTTGCAGTTTTCAGAGTAGAAATCTTTGGCCTTCTTATATACATTTATCCTATTTGGTTGTTTTTGAGGCTCTTGTAAATGGGATCTATTTCTTTGTCAGAAAATTTGTTGCTAGCATATAGAAATGCTACTGATATTTACATGTTAATTTTATATCTTGCAACTTTACTGAATTTGTTGATTAAACAGATTTTTGTTTGAATTTGGTTGCATCTTTACAACTTTCTATATATAGAATCATGTCATGTACAAATAGAGACATTCTACTTCTTCCTTTCCAATTCTGATACCTTTTATTTCTTTTTCTTGCCTGATTGCTCTGGGTAGGACTTCAATTACTGTGTTGAATAGGAGTGGTAAAAGTGGGTACCCTTGTCTTATTCTTGATCTTAGAGGACATCTTAAGCCTTTCATCATTGAGTATGATGTTAGCTGTGGTTTATCACGTATGGTCTTTATTATGTTGAGATATGTTCCTTCTATGTCTAATTCAACTTGTTAGGAGTTTTTTTTTTTTTTTTTTATCATGAAGGGATGTTGAATTTTGGCAGATTCTTTTTCTGCATGTATTAAAATATTCTTGGGGCGCCTGGGTGGCGCAGTCGGTTAAGTGTCCGACTTCAGCCAGGTCATGATCTCGTGGTCCGTGAGTTCGAGCCCCACGTCAGGCTCTGGGCTGATGGCTCAGAGCCTGGAGCCTGGTTCCGATTCTGTGTCTCCCTCTCTCTCTGCCCCTCCCCCGTTCATGCTCTGTCTCTCTCTGTCCCAAAAATAAATAAACGTTGAAAAAAAATTTTTTAAATATGATTCTTTTCTTTCTGTTAATGTGATACATCACTTTGATTGATTTGTGTATGTTGAATTGTTTTTGCATCCCAGGGATCAATCCCACTTGATCGTGGTGAATGATTTTTTTAATGATCTACTGAATTTGGTTTGCTAGTATTTTACTGACAGTTTTTGCAACTATATTAGGTTTCTTTTGTTGTGATGTTTTGTGATGGTTTTGATATCAAAGTAACACTGGTGTCATAGAATACTTAGAGGCATGTTCACTTTTTCTGGGTTTTTTTTTTTTTTTTTTTTTTGGAAGAATTGATAGAAGCTTGGTGTTAATTCTTTTTAAACATTTGGTAGAATTCATTAGTGAAGCCATCTGGTCCTGGCCTTCGCTTTGTTGGAAGTTATTTTGATTACTAACTCTTTATTATTACTTATTATTCATTTATTCGGATTTTTTGCTTATTCTTACATCAGTTGGATTGTTGTTTCTAGGAATTTTGCAGGTTTTCTAGGTCACTTAATCTGTTGCCATATGATTGTTGCTACTATTCCTTTATAATCTTTTTTATTCCTAGATTTATTACTGAGGTTAGTAGTAATGTATGCCCTCTTTGACTCCTGATTTTAGTAATTTAACTTTTGTTCTCTTATTATGTCTAGCTAAAGGTTTATAAATTTTGTAGATCTTTTCAGAAAATTAACTTGGTTTTGCTGCTCTTCTCCATTTTTCCTATTCTTTATTTTATTTATCTCCACTCTAATCTTTATTATTCCCTTCCTTCTGTTTACTTTAGGTTAATTTGCTCTTCTTTTTCTAGGTTTTTTTTTTTTTTTTTTTTTTTAATTTTAGAGAGAGAGTGTGTGAGCAGGGGAGGGGAGCAGGGGAAGAGAGAGAGAGAATCTTAAGCAGGCACCATGCTAAGTGTGGAGCCGGACATGGGGCTCATGCCCATGATCCTGTGATCATGACCTGAGCCAAAATCAAGAGTTGGGAATTCAACTGACTGAGCCACCCAGGTGCCCCTTCTTTTTCTAGTTTCTTAAGGTATAAGGTTAGATTATTGACTTGATTTCTTTAAATATATATTTTTTATTTTTTTTCTTAAGTTTGTTTATTTTGAGAGAGAGCATGTGAGATTGAGCAGGGGAGGGGTATAAGACAGGGAGAGAAAGAATCCCAGGCAGGCTCCCAAACCCACAAACTACAGGATCATGACCTGAGCCAAAATCAAGAGTGGGATGCTTAACCAACTGAGACACCCAGCCACATCTTGATATCTTTCTTTAAGGTAACCATTTACAGCTATAAGTTTCCCTCTGAATACAATTTTGCTAAATCCCACAAATTTTGTTATGTTGTGTTGTTTTTGTTCTTAGGGAATTTAAAATTTTTTCTTGTGATTTCTTATTTGAATGTGTTATTTAGGAATGTGTTTTTTTTAATTTCCACATAATTGTGAATCATCCAAATTTCCTTCTTTTATTAATTTCCATTTTCATTTTACTGTGGTCAGAGAACATACTTTGGTTTCTGTCTTTTAAAATTTGAGGCTTTTTTATGGCCTAGTATCTTGTCTATCCTGAAAAATATTCCATGTGAATTGAGAAGAATACGGTGTTGGGTAAAGTGTTCTGTACATGTATGCTAGCTAGGTCTAATTAGTATATAGTATTGTTTGAGTCTTCTGTTTGATGATTTTTTCCTAGAACTAATTTGATGATTTTTGACTAGTTCTATCCAGTCTTGGAAGTGGAGTATTGAAGTCCCCAACTATTATAGTTGAATTGTCTCTTTCTACATATATTTGTTTATAATTGTTATATGTTCTTGATACTGTTTTTCTTTGTCTCTCATGTAACAGTTTGGTTCCTAAAGTCTGTTTTGTCTGATATTAGATCATTATCTAATTCTAATTAGTATATCACTTCAGCTTTCTTGTGAGTACGGTTTATGTGCTAAACTTCCCTGTTTTTTGTTTGTTGTTTTTACTGTTCATTTATTTTGGAAAGAGGGAGAGAGAACACAAGCTGGGGAGGGGTAGAAAGAGAGGGAAACACAGAATCTGAAGCAGGCTCTGAGCTGCAGCATAGAACCCAATGCAGGGCTCAAACCCACAGACTATCATGACCTGAGCCAAAGTCAGGTGCCCTAAAACTTACCTGTGTTTTACTTTAAATGTATATACATTTGAATACATATATATTATATATATATATATGTATATATGTATATTGAATACATATATACATCTGAATCTAAATTGTAGACAGTATATAGTTGAATCATGTGTTTTAATACATTCTGCTGCTAATCTTTGTCTTTTAATTGGAGAGTTTAACCCATTCACATTTAAAGTGTAATTGACAATAAGAAGTTCTTTTGCAATTTTGGTATTTGTTTTCGATCTTTTGTTTCTTAAGTCCTCCATTAGTGTCCTTTATTAAGTATTCCATAGATTTATTTTGTTTTGCCATTTTCATTCTTTTATTTCTTATACTGTATATTTTGAGTTATACTCTTAATAGTTATCCTGAGTAATACCATTACCATCATAATTTGTAATTACCAAGTTCATATTGGATGTCAACTTAATTTTAGTAGTATACCAACTTTGCTCTTATATATCTCTGCTCCCATCCCCTTATTCTGACACAGTCAGCTAGCATTTTGATCTTGGACTTCCCAGTCTCCAGAAATGATGAGTAATAACATTTCTGTTATTTTAGCTGACCACTCTAGTGTTTTGTTCTAGCAGGACAAGCAGACTAAAGCAGGTGTCCATGGTTTCTGATTTGGCTGTTAATCTTATTGAGGACCCTTTGTACATGACAAGTCATTTTTCTCCTATTTTCAAGATCATCTCTTTGTTTTTTTATCTTTGACAGTTTGATTCTGCTGTTTCTGGTTGTGGATCTCTTAAATTTACCTTATTTGGGGTTCTTTGTTTTCATCAAAGTAGAGAAGTCTTTGGCATTTATATTTTTAAGTATTCATTCTACTCCCTTTCTCTCCTCTTCTCTCCTACTGGGACTCCTCTTATGTGTATTTTGGTAGACATGTGGGTGTTTCACAGGCCTCTGAGTCTGTGTTCATTTTTCTTCTTTCTTTTTACTTTCTGTTTCTCATAGAGTGTAATCTTAATTGACCTGATACCTTCAAATTAGCTAATTCTTTCTTCTGTCCACATCCACTGTTGAGCCCTTAATTCAGTGTTGTGAATTTTTTATTCCATTTATTGTACTTCCCACCTTCAAAGTATATGTTTGGTTCCATTTTATAATCTCTGCCTCTTTATTGATAATTCTCTATTTAATGAGACATTGTTCTTAGTATACTTTAGTTCTTCAGACATAATTTCCTTGTTGAACATACATAAAGTCTAGGAAGCCCAACATCTGGGCTTCTTCAGGCATAGCTTCCTTTGATTTTTTTCCTCCTGTATGTGGGTTATATATTCTTATGTTTTGCATGCCCTGTAATTTTTTTGTTGAAAACTGGACATGTTAACTATTATAATACGGTAAATCTGGAAATCAGGTTCTCTCCTTTCCCAGAATTTGTTGTTGCTGCTTTTAGTATGTGTTGTTTTTTTCTTTTTTCTAAGATTTTGTTTTAAGTAATCTCTACACACAACATGGGGCTCAAACAACCCTAAGATCAAGGGTTGCATGCTCTACCGATTGAACCAGCCAGGTGCTTGTGTTGTTTTTCTTGTAACTTCTTGACCAGATTCTGTAAAGTCTGTGTTCTTTGTTATATGTAGCCAAAGAAGTCTCTGTTCTCTTAGTTTAGTGGTCACCAAATGATTGGGCATACATTTTATAAAATGTTTGGAGCCAAAATGTTTCCCATTCTTGGTCATGGGGCTCTCTGTGTGTGTTGGGACATACCATTAGCCCTTAGCTGGGCAGTTGTGCCTTGGCTTTCACTTTCAATTTGTGAAGAGCCTTAAGCTCAAGGCCTTCTCAGATCTTTCCTAAGCTTTTTGTTTTTGTTTTTGGCTATGGTGTTATTGCATAATTAGCAAAATGCTTTGCCATTTAATTCAATAACAAAATAATTCACATTTCACGATGCTTTCAAAGCATGACATTTGAAGTCCATTTTATCTTCCTTTGACCTGTGCATTGGTAATAAAGTGTCATGGTATGGAGTATGCGTGGCACTCCAAATGCTTTCAGGTTATAACACTATCACTGTGATTTACAGTGTATAGAGCAGCAGTAAGAATCAGTTAAAATATTACATATGATCTCTTATCACAATTCAACCCTGCCATTGTTGAGCAAAGCCAGTCAATTCATAAGTGGTGAGTGTGACTGTGTTCTAGTAAAGCTTTATTTGTGAGCACTGAAATTTGAATTCGATATAATTTTCGTATGTCATGAAATATTCTTTTGGGTTTTCTTATTTATTTATTTATTTATTTATTTATTTATTTTAATGTTTATTTATTTTTGACAGACAAAGCATGAGCGGGGAAGGGGCAGAGAGAGAGAGGGAGACACAGAATCTGAAGCAGGCTCCAGGCTCTGAGCTGTCAGCACAGAGCTTGACGCGGGCTTGAACTCACAGACTGCGAGATCATGACCTGAGCCAAAGTCGGATGCTTAACCGACTGAGCCACCCAGGTGCCCCATCTTTTGGCTTTTCTTTATTGAACCTTTCCAGCACCCTTAGGGACATCTCTTTACCTAGCCTTTCCTCCCAAGCTTTTCATTAGTTTATTTGCTGGAGACAGCAGCAATCTAAGATATTAGTTTATAAATGTTTTCAGTAAATGCCCCCCTGCTCTGGCACCCCAGAGACAGTTTTATCACTAGGGCCTTTTCAAGTTAGGTGAAATATGTACAAGGCCAGTCTTCCAAGGAGCCACCAAACAAGTCAGAACAAAGATTACAATTCTCCATGAGTGAGATCTGTTCTGTACCCTCAGGTATTGGGAATGGCGGGGGATGGGGGGGTGGGTGCTGTTTTATAGCTCTTGCTGAGATTGGGAGTGTGGGATGATAAAACAGCACAGAATTCACTATTCTCATTAGGAATAATCTGATACTTTGAATAAGCGTTCCCAGGTCACCTCAAGCCTTAGGTTAATTTCAGAGTTCCAAAAATAAGTTGATTTTGATAGTTGTTGCTCATTTTTTTTTGCAGTGCTTTTATGGAGAAGCAGAATTCAGAGTTCTTTACTTTGCCTTTTTCACTTATGTCACTCTTAGTTTTTGTTAATTTTAATCCAATTTGGCAGTCTGCTTTTCATTTGGGGTTTTGGACCATTTACATTTAATGTGATTAATGATATTTTGGGGTTTAAATTTCCTATCTTTCTATTTGTTCATCTGTTCATCTTCTTTTTCTGCCTTTTCTATTGATAATTTTTTGGATTCCATTTTATTTATTTCATTGACTTAATGGCTATAACTCTGTGTCATGTTGTTTAGTGGTTGCTTTAAGGTTTATAGCATACATCTTTAACTTACTGTCCACATCAAGTGATATAGCACTTCATATGTTAATAACTGCTCTTTGTGCTATTATTGTAATATATCTTTAACATATGTCAAAAATCTCAAAATACTGCCAGTCTAATCAGGGAAGAATGTTTAGGATTCATCCATAAGCTTATGTTTGTTTTGCATATAGAAGATGGTGAGATACATAAGAGAAGGTGTTTTTATCCAGAGTCCTGATATGTGGGAGAAGATCAGAACAGCAAATTTGAAACCCTGTGTAACCACCTAGTCCCCTGGATTTAGGCAGCTGGGTAACTCTCAGTGGAGATTAAGTGAGCATAGCCTATAGAGGGGTGTGTGTGTGTGTGTGTGTGTGCACGCGCGCGCGCGTGCGCGCGTGCACACGTGCACAAATTATGTTATGTTTTAAGTTATACTTTTTAAGTTTCAATAAACTTACCAAGATTTTGGCAGAAAATAGATTTAAACAGAAGTTTGTTTTAGTTAAAATCTTTGTGGTTATAATTCTTAAAACCCCACAGAAATAAGCTCAAATAAAAATGGAGGGGCGGTTTATTAGAAACTACTGTTTCTAATAAAACCCAAAGGCAGGGTGTTTTTGGTTCAGGAAAACCTGGTTTGATTGCTCTGAGGTTTATATTATCTCTTTGCTGTTACCTGCACATCTTTTTCTCTGCAGACTCTTTTTCTCATTCTACATCTTGTGACTTTCTACAGCACTTGAATTTATGAAGCTTGGATATTAGGTATTTAGTCCTTAGGGACAAAACTCAGATTGTCTCAGTTTGGGTCTGTTATCCCATCTGTGGCTATGGGGACAACATCACAATTGACAGATGTGGCTCTTACTACTAGAACTGTGCAGATGTGGGAGAAGAAGCAGCTTGTAGAAAAGAGGATGAGAAAATAAAATGATAGTTATTCAATTGCAAATTTTTAAAAATTTATACTCTGGTTATAAACATGAATCATTGTCTTCTCATTGTGTTGATAACTTCCTTAGAGATTCTGTATTCTTTACCTTGTATTATAGTTCTCAATAGAGAACTATAGAACACGTCCTGTCCTTGAGTTCCTTAAGGGCCATGTCTACTTTCCTTTGTATATGACAGTATATTTTATTCAGTTTTTATGCTAAGTTTTTGTTGAATGAGAATGACTATTGAAGAATAAATACTCAGTTTTACCTTGTATTGAGTGGAGTATTAGTGGGGTATTATTATTCTTATATGGTTTTTTTTTCCTTCTATTTTTAGTGGTATGCAATCTGTATTAGTGATGTTGGAGATTATGAAGGCATCAAGGCTAAAATTGCAAATGCTTACATTATCAAGGAGCATTTTGAGGTACTGATGAATTTTAAAAGTCATTACTTTTTTTAATAGATTTCTGTTTCACTTATTTATTGCTGTATAGCAAACCATCTAAAATTTAGAGACCTAAAGCAGTGACAGCTTATTTCTCAAAATTTTGTGGGTTTACTCTGTAGTGGTCCTTTGATCTGTTTGGTGTAACTGAGATCATTTAGATAGCTGTGTTCACCTCTGTCTTCAGCTGGGACGGGAATGCGCATGATATCCTGTCAAGTGACTGTTTCTCTCCACTTTTCTTTATATTATTTAGTAGTCTAGCCCAAGTTTCTTTATAGCATGGTAGCTGGCTTCCAAGAATGAGCATTCCAAGGTAAAATTCCAGTGTGGAAACTTTTATCAGGCTTCTGTTTTGTATCACACTTAGTAAAGTCCTGTGGACCTAAACAAGTCATGTGGCCAAGACAAGAGTTTGTGAGAGGGTGCTATATAAGGTCCTGAATACCCAGAGGTGTGGTCTAGTCTAACAATCTAACACAATTGACAAATCCAATAGTAATAGTACTGTTAACAGTATTATCTCTGTGTGGGTATTTTGTATTTTAATATTTCCAGTTACTTATTTTATAGTAAGCTCTTTGTTAGGTGTCATGTTTTCTAGGAGTCTGTATTTTTTATGATGCGCATAAACACTACTTCATTGTCCTAAGCAAAACTAAACAAAAAACTCCCAAAAAACTGACACTAAAAACCCAACATATTTATTTCTCTTGTGATATTTTAGACCATTGTAAAAATGCAAAGGAAGAGAATATGATGGAAACATACATGGGGAGAATGTTAGATAAGCTCTTTACTAGCCTTTCTGAATTTTATAGTTATAGTCTCAATTCATAGTTTATATAATGGGTAGTAGAAAAGCTAGGAGTCAGGAGTCCTAGCTTTTTATTCAGACATCAATGGTGTGTGTGTGTCTATATATATATATATAGACACACACACACACACACACGTGTATGTGTGTGTATGCATATATATATATTTCCATTTAATAATATGCAACATTTTTCACATTTTAAGAACTTTAAAATCAGATTATATTATATAATCAATGGTATCCTATAATTGGCAGTGCTTTTTTCTTTTTAGTGGTACATATAATAATGACATATTGTAACTTTCACAGTATCTTAGATTCAGTGAAATGCCATAGTTTGTTCAGTGGCATTAAAAAAAATTGCCTAAATTATTCTGTGCTATATGATGTAGAAATATGTGACAAATTCAATGTGAAAAATTAAAAATTGCAGAAAATTGTATTAATGGAAACAGAAAAGGCTATATTTTTTAAAAATGATGCATTGCAAGTTTCACGTGTGTGTAAGTATATTTAGGGGCGCCTGGGTGGCGCAGTCGGTTAAGGGTCCGACTTCAGCCAGGTCACAATCTCGCGGTCCGTGAATTTGAGCCCCGCGTCAGGCTCTGGGCTGATGGCTCAGAGCCTGGAGCCTGGTTCCGATTCTGTGTCTCCCTCTCTCTCTGCCCCTCCCCCGTTCATGCTCTGTCTCTCTCTGTCCCCAAAATAAATAAACGTTGAAAAAAAAATTTTTTTTTAAATAATAATGTTTAGTATTTACATACTAAAAAGATCATTTATACTATTATTTCTAATTCCATTATTATATCCAAAGCCATAAGGAATTACTGTCTTTGGATTGTTGTTGTTTTAAAGATTTTATTTTAAGCAATCTCTACACCCAACATGAGGCTTGAACTCACAGCCCCCAAGATCAAGAGTTGCATGCTCCACCGACTGAGCCAACCAGGCACTCCTATCTTTGGATGGTTTTTTAAAAACACTTCAACTAACGGCAGGAAGAATTATAAAAGAAAGGGTTTACTTGAGAGTAGTCCCTCTCAACCCCTCCTGTAAGAAAATTAAATTCCCCTAAGCATCCATTGTATGTTACGAGTTAACTTTTCTCCCTTGCATCTAGAATGGTACTAGCTCTATACCATTCTTGGTAGATTGGAGAAAGTTAGTTATTCATATAATTTTTTGTAGGGCTTAATTTTCTAATGGAACTCCAGTTAGGAAAGGATGGTTAGTGTATAAGTTGTGTATACTTTTCTTTTTTAATTTATTTATTTTGAGAGAGAGTGAGAGAGGGCATGAGCAGGGGAGGGATAGAGTGAGACACAGAATCTGAAGCAGGCTCCAGGCTCTAAGCTGTCAGCACAGAGCCTAACTCAGGGCTCGAACCCATGAACTGTGAGATCATGACCTGAGCCATAGTTGGGCACTTAACTGACTGAGCCATCCAGGTGCCCCTAAGTTGTGTATACTTTAAAACATATTTTACTACAAATCATATGACTATATTTAGTGGAAAAGTAAAATAAGGTCAGTGCTGATTCTTACCCATATTATTGAAGCAAGATTTCTAAGTCCTACTCAGCCTTATTCTAGGTATTACTTCTGCTTCCATTAATCAGTGTCAGTAGTAAATTGATACTTTTGACAAGTAAAATTAATAATGATGTTGGTGATAGAAGATATTACTGTGTTAAGTACCTCCTATTACTTGCTCATTTAATTTTTTACCACAACACTATAAAGTAGGTATATTATTCTCTCAATTCTATAAAACAGCAAACTCAGGCCTTGGCAAGAAGAGAGAACTTGCCAAGGTCAAAAAGGTAGAAGTCACTGAGCTGTGATTTAAATTCTGTCAGTCTTGGCTTCAGAGCTCACATTGATAACCAGTTACAAATATTTTAAAATGCGTATCTCATAATTACTAACTGAAAGTGAAAATGTGGGTTTACTGAAAAGCATAAAATAGAAGGTCTCAATTATTTAACAAGGGTCTTTTATTTTTAATAGGATTAACATTAATCTGAGATATTCTTAGTGGCGTTCAACAAAGTAATTGAAAAAAGGAATAGTTGAGTTAAAGCTTATCTGTAGTTTATGCTTTACATTAATTCACATAGGACTTTCACATAGTAAATAGAAATTAGGGAGACTTTATCAATGTATTTTACATTGCATATAATTATTTTACTAATAAATTCTGTGACTTAAATAGCATTTTTCCTTTGTTAAGGATAAATGGGGAGGTTGAATAAATTCTAAATACAAGAAGAGACTTTTAAAATTATTATGTAACTTTTTTCTTATTTTAGTAAATAATGCTATTTAATGCAATATTCATATAGAACTTGCCAAAAATAACTTCCTTTTCTTATCTAGAAGAAACATTGAGAACTATAGTTTTCAAAATGAGATTGATTTACAGATTTCATGTTTTTCTCATATTGATAAATCCTATCAGGATTTATTGCCAAACTTTATAAAACAGAACCTTTAATACAAGTCATTAACAGTGTATTGAAATGAATTTATTAACCAAATTAAAGAATCAAGAGGGAAAAAGCTGATATTCATTATCCTAGAAGGATTGAAATGCAGGGTTGCCAAAAAACTTTTTTACATCATGGCTTTATGCTTGCTGAAACACAAGCATTATTTGTGTTTAGAACACAGATATGATTGACCTTCTCCTTTCTTGTTAGAAAGCAATTGAACTGAACCCAAAAGATGCTACCTCCATTCACCTTATGGGTATTTGGTAAGAAAATTTCTTAAGTAAATATTTCAGTCGTATTTAGTATGATCTTATTTTGTAGTATATGAAACAAGATGTAAAATATTTAAAAGTATTTGACATTCATGAGTATTTAGTTCATATATATTAACTAGCAGTTGTGATGTATTGTTAGAAAATACTAAATTTGATTGTAATTGTGTTAACCATTGTTATTCAGATCACTTAGAAGTAAATACTAAGATGAAAAAGGCGTTAAAACTTTTTGCTAGACTTTGAAATTCCTTTTGTTGGTAAAGATTATTTTTATCCAATGAAATTGGATTCATCTAATTATGTAGCAATACAGTTTGATGCTCTAAGAGAGTCTTTGCATCTTCAAAGTGTATAAAATACAGTCTGATTCATCTGAACAGCAGTATAATTTTGACTTTTAGTATCTTTCCATTTATCTAATGTATAACATTATTTTGCTGGTATGAGCATACACCAATCTGTTTAAATGCTTGCTGATTTAAGAGTCTTTCTTGAGACAGGTTTGCCATGTTTTCTTTGGGTGTAGTCTGCAGATCTGAGTATTTTATTGTCTTCTTTTTGGTGTAAAAAACCTTGTATCAGACTCTTAAAGAGTTAAATATCCTTCAGGGCCATATTAAACTAACAAAACGCTTTCTGAGGACTAATGATAATGGAGAGACAGTCACTAAGTCAGATGCTAGGGAGTAAACATGAATGAGATACAAGTCTACCTCAAGGAATTCAGACCATAGTTAGAGATCTAGCACTTTTTTCCCTACTTCTATCAGAAATTTGTCAAGATCTTTGGATGTTAATCATTTGCTTCACTCTTTCAAATAGGTAGGCTTAAGTTGTGTTTTGTCATTGTTATTTATGCATATCATGTTTGGTTTTGTCATTTTATTTTAATTAAAATTTTTTTTAATGTTTATTTTTGAGGGAGACAGATCATGAGCAGGGGAGGGGCAGAGAGAAAGGGAGACAGAGAATCTGAACCTGACTCCAGGCTCTAAGCCATCAGCACAGTGTCCAATGTGGGGCTCGAACCCACGGACCACAAGATCATGACCTGAGCCACCCAGTCACCCCATGGTTTTGTCAATTTTTTAAAAACTTCTCTGAGTTAGTCTTTCTAATGCAAAAAATAGGGGTAATGATCCAAACTCATTTAGTCCTTGTAAGGAGTGGATGAGAGATAATCACCTAGCACCTGAAACAAAGTGAGCACTTAGTGATGAATGATATATGCTGTTATCATTACTAGTATTATCGCTTACTATTTATATTAATCACAAAATATACCTTAATTGATGGATCAATATAAACCAGTCTCTGGGTAATTTAGTAGGCATGTTAACCTACTGGATATTATTATGTAAAGTACAAATTGTTTAAACGTACAACAGAAGATACGTTTTATATGTTAAGATGCTTAGTTTTCTTAAGAGAAAAAAAAAGGTGAATTTCAGATATATAGATGTTATTTTATTTCTCTATAGGTGTTATACATTTGCTGAAATGCCTTGGTATCAAAGAAGAATTGCTAAAATGCTGTTTGCAACTCCTCCTAGTTCCACCTATGCGGAGGTAGTGTGCTGTCCTTTATTAAGTTAGTACTGGTTTCCTAACTGCAGTGCCATTCTACAGTGTCCAGATCTGGAGCTCTGATCAGTGAGGCATTTGAGCACGTTTCTAACCATCCAATGCAACTATCTTATCACAAAGGCTTAATACTTATAATCTATGACTGGTGAGTGGTTTTTTTTCTTTAGGTGAGTGGCTGATGACTCTGGTATGTTGTTAGCTATAATAGCTCATGGCTAAAATTTATCATTTTCTATTTGAAACCTATATACCATATAAAAGTCATAAAATAGAACAAGAAATTCAACAGCTGCTGTTCAGCATGTTTTAGGTACGTGTTCTACACACTACAATTTACCTAGAGAAGAAAGTGTGTATTTGTATAGATAAAGAGTAATTGTAACTTTTTTTAAAAAGTGGGGTTGAAAGGTTCATACTCTTATATTTTCAAGGCCTTTTGCTTCCTTGTTAAAAATAAAATTTGAAAGGGATTTCTGGGCAAATATTTTGAGTTAACATCACTAAAATTTTCAGAGTAAGGAGATAAGGCCATTGAAAAAGCTTCCATAATACCTATACCATAACAAGGAGCTATGTTTTTCTTCTGGGAAATAATATTGTAGAATTTGATGCAAAAATATTTAGTTGAAAAATTAGAACACAGTGGGGAAATACTGCTATTAAAAAGAATATATTCTAAGAAAATACTGTCAGCTCTACTATAACAAGTTAGTTATGTTTCTAAGAAATCAGTTAATACATTATAAAAACAGTCGAAGTGGAACAAAAAGAACTAAGAGTTTCAGATTCACAATAGCATTTTATGTTGGAATTTCAGTAATAAAGGAGTTTTAAAATTTTATTGGTACAACCTATATACCACTGAGTAAATTTAGCTTTTGATTTTATCAAGTTTTTACTGGTAGTGACTATTATGATTTAAGAAGAGAAAGATCAGAATAGCTCTGTTGCATATGATGATGTTCTTTCCTCTCTGCACTTGATGCTTGGTTGGTACAAGTTCTGAACAGCAATCAAGTTATTACTTGAAGTGGTCCATATACCGTAATCTGTGCTCCGATGATTTAATAATATGTTCAATTTTGCTGTGTTAACTCTGTCAATGAATTGGACTTTAAGATATCTTAATTTACTTCCTGACTTTTGAACAAAAGTTTTTTTTAATATTGATTCTGTTATAACCCTTTTCATTATGTTTGGGTTGTGTTTTTAACAGGCCTTAGGCTACTTTCACAGGGCAGAGCAAGGTAACATTTTTAATTTCACATACTAATACAGTAAAATTGTATGAATGCTTTATATAGAATAGAAATTTTTATTTAATATCCTCATTTTTTAAATGTTTATTTTTGAGAGAGAGAGAGTACGAGCCAGGGAGGGGCAGAGAGAGGGAGACACAGAATCTGAAGCAGGCTCCGGCTCTGAGCTGTCAGCACAGAGCCCGCTGTAGGGCACAAACTCATGAACCATGAGATCGTGACCTGAGCTGAAGTTGGACACTTAACTGACTGAGCCACCCCTATAATAGAAATTTTTAAAATAAAATATTACTTATTCTGATCTACTTCTTTTTGCGGTAGACATTATCAAATATTTGTTAGTCTTTATTCAGTAAAGATCACCTGAGTAAGAAGTAGGTTGCTGCTGAATTTAGAGCTACAGTTCTGGAATGGTCCTTTATTTGATGTAATTCAACCTTCCTTTTGAGAGGAGGCTTTGACATGTTAACTCTCTTATTCAAGATTATACAGCTGATTAGGAACATTTATTATGTATTTAAATGTTTAAAATTTTTTTATTGAGACATAATTGACATACTACATTATGTTAGTTTCAGGTGTACAGCATAAGGATTCAATACTTGTATATGTTGTAAATGATTACAATAAGTCTAGTTAATGACTACCACATTTTTAAAAAATTTTTTCTAAGATTTACTCTTTTAGCAACTTTCAAATAGCACTTAAATAAGACGTCTTATTTTAAGTCCTGGTTTTTAAACCAGGCCAGTTTTTGTTTTGTTACAGATATTGTCTTCTTTTGTGAAGAGTTTCATGTCACTCTTGCTTTGAAGAAATGGCCAGCCCTACAAAACTGACACCAGCCCATCCTAAGTTCTTCCTTTTTAAATTTAATAGCACAAACTAGAAAAGTAAAGGACATAAGCATATGTTACCAAATACACCCAAGAAACCACTGTAATTTTATTTCTATAAAATTAATCAGAAGAATATTAAAGACTGTATTAGAGAGCCTACTTATATGGACTTGTTCAAATGCTTTTCTGATAGCAAAGCATTTTAAAAAAAACATTTCTTATAAAGAATTGAGTCTGCATGTTAAACTGTCAGTAATATATTCTGATATGCTCTATTACTGTCTTTCACTGATAACCTGTTATGGTGGTAGTTCTATAGATCATGAATATGAATTTGGGAATAAAATTTCCTTAGAGGGATTTAGAAGCATAATTGCCAAATAAAACCTAGAGCCTTAAAGGAATAAGGGTTTGGGGTGTTGAGAAAAAAGCATGGTCATGTCTTACAGAGCTAAAAACAATCCTCAATAATTATAGTCATCTCCAGGTTTTACTCTAGGTCAGTTTACTCCAGGTCAGTTCTCCTGAGCAACCTTTCTTTAAGGACCATATCTGGTTTAGAAGCTCCTCCTAGGCTCCCATTACCTGTTACTTCTCCCATCATATAGTAGACACTGAATGAATGATACTTAACCAGCATTTTTCTGAGATAGGAATAGTTGAACAAAAGAGAATTCAAGTTAGCCTAATCTTTTATTGACCACATAAATTTATTATTGGAATTTAGACTGAAAAAATTAAGCCTCTACAAGTATGTCATCTGAAATAAATTTTTCTTTCTTCTGTACAGTGGATCCAAACTTCTACAGCAAAAACTTGCTTCTTTTAGGAAAGACCTATTTGAAGTTACACAACAAAAAGCTTGCTGCCTTCTGGCTAATGAAAGCCAAGGACTATCCAGCACACACAGAGGAGGATAAACAGGTAATACATCTCCAATAAATTAAGGCAGATAGGTTTCTATTGAGGCACTATTAAACGTGAAGTAAGAACTTCTTTAAAAACTATCTAAATGCACATTGTTGAAAACAAGAGTATTCATTTCAAATGTGAGTTCATTAACATTTCCATTTATTTCTGTATGCAAATGTTTAGTTACTATTAACAGATGTTATAAGTTACTTGCTGCCTTATTCCTGTTTGACATACATGACAGATCAAATAAGATTTCTAAAACAAAAGGCAACAGATGTGTATTAACATGGAAGAGTCTTACCCAGTCACTGTTAAATTTTATTTTTACAATGTGCTATCCTGGTTTTTGGGAACTCTTAGAAACAAACCAGAGCCCACTTTATGAACTTAGATTTCACAAGTTGATATCTATGCTGTGCTGTTTATTTATAATGTGTATTTTTCCATTTTAGATACAGACAGAAGCTGCTCAGTTGCTTACAGGTTTCAGTGACCAGAAATGAGAATTTGTCAGAGAAGAAAGTACATGAAGTATCTAAGAAACACTGCCTTTTCATCACATTACAAAGATAATACATAAATAATATATAAACCATAAATGTGTTCTATGACTGTTTTCTCAGTTTCTTTAATGTAACCATTTAACAAATTTAAATATACAAAATCTTAAGTTTCTTCACAGGTAACAAGGCAAAAGAAATAACTGCCATAAGAGTGGTAAGGACATCTCCCTGGCTCAGAGGCAGACATATTGTGCACTTAGGACACCAACAATACAAAGTGGTATAAGACTTCTAAGGGAGGATGGATCACATCAGAATGGGACATCAATAAAAGAAAGTTTTGTTTAAGAGGTGGCATTGGGGGAATGCATTGTCAAGTTGGACTGATGCAAAGTTGAGATCTTGCAGAGAAGGTGCAGTGAAAATTAGGAGGTTAGGATGTTGAGGGTTCTTGGTATAAAGTAGTTAAGTGATGGATCTTGGAACCAACCTGCATAAGGAAAAAACTCAAGTCAGGAGAGGACAGAAAATGGGAGTGGTTTCTTCTTTTAATGTGACATAGACCCTCAAGTGGAGGACTGATTTTTGTCACTAGACAAAACCCAAATTCTATTTTCTAATGTGAAAGGAACGCAGAGCTCAAGGGTGAAATAGAAGATGTTTTAAATAGGACAGTACTACTTGAGCATGGGATGCCCCCACTGCAGAACTGTTTTATAAAAAGGATAATCTTGAATGTAACTTAGATAAACCAAAGTATGTGTAGAGGTGGGTTTTCCCCCAAAGGATTTGGGAATTGTATTGTTAAAGTAAACTCTATTGGTAGGGGCTGTTTCTGTGTTATCCTCAATAAAACCAGGATGTGTATGTATGTTCGAACTTGAAAACTTCATCTCCAGTTGCTAATCTTTTGCTATATTTTACTTACATGTGTATATATTCACATATTTATATATACATATTTCTAAAGTTTTGGAATTGTAGATAACATATTTCATCCCTAGATATTTCAGCATGCGTTTTCTTAGAATAAGGACATCCTTTAAACAAAAACCCATTATCACAACAAAAAGTTAACAGTAATTCTTTTAACATCTAATATCCAGCTATTTTCAGATTTTCTCAAATGTCCCAGAATGTCTTACACTTTTAAAAATCCAGAACAGTTCTCCCATCTTTTTTTTTTTTCCTCACATCATTCATTGACTTTTTGAAGAGGATGGTCCAGTTATCTTCAATTGTCCCTTATTCAAGATTTATCTTACCACACTTTGAGAACCACTTTTCCATCTTTTTTCCAGTGATTTTAATTATATGTTAGATCTTCTTTGCCTAATTTTTTAAACTTCTCTGATTTTTTTTTTTTTATTTCTTTCATTTTCTTGTCTGTTTGAGTTTGCTCCTCCCATGTTCCTTATTTCTTCCAGGTCTCGTTTTCTTCCTCTGATACATTCCTTCCGAGATGTCTTTTTCTTTTCTTTTGTTTTTTTTTTTGATTCCAGTCAGCAGGCATTTCACGTTTTCATGTAGTTTGTCCAGTTCTTTTTGAATTTCTAATTTGAATTTTTTTGTTTCTACAGTTTATATTTAACTCATATCAGTATAGTGTGTTAAAGAATTGTTTTCAGCATTTTCATCTGAAAATTTCTCATTTTTAATTTTCTCATTAGAGGGACTTTCAGTATTTTCTGAAGCTGTGATTTGTGTGTGTGTGTGTGTGTGTGTGTAGTTACCAGCCATACCAAGTAATCAAATGGGAAGTGAGGGGTTTTGATTCGTCCAAGGATAACTTCTGGTAAGTAGTTTTTGTGAAATTCAGTGAGAGAGCCTTTGGCGGGGGGAGGGGGAGTCAACTGATATTTTTTAGCGCTATTAAATTTTTGCTTTGAAATCATAGATTCATAGGGAGTTGAGCGGGAAAAGGTACAGCAGTCTCAGAGGTAACATAGAACTATAGTACAATATCAAAACCAGGAAATGGGTATAGCCCACAGACCTGATTCAGATTTTACTTCTAAATGCTCTCACGTGTGTGTGTTCTATGTAATTACGTCACATGTAGATTTTTAGCTGACACTACAATCAAGCTATACAACTGTTCCACCAAGTCACAAAAAACTCTAGTGCTATCCTTTTATGGTCACACCCATCCACCTTCCCTCCCTACCACCATCCCTAATCCTGGTAACCACTAATCTCCTTTATAATTTTGTCTTCAAGAGTGTCATAAAATGGAATCATAGTGTATGTGACCTTTTGAGAATTGGTTTTTTTCATTTGACCTAATTCCTTTAAGATCTAAATCTAGTCAGTGGTTGATTCCTTTGCACTGTTGATTCTATTTCACTGTATTTAGTGTACCTGTTTAACCATTCACTGAAGAGTATTTAGGCTGTTTCCAATCTTTGGCTCCTATGAACATTAGGTACAAGTTATATCCATACCCAGGAGTGTGTGGTTGCTGGGTCTAATTTATAGAGCTATTGTCTTCCTTCTAATAATAAGGGATAAGCTCACTTCTCCAAGATGTGGTATGGCTCTTAAGATTCTGATTTATGTGCACTTTGTCTCTACTTTTTGACTTTCCAGGAGTTTGATTCACCAGGTTTTACAGTGGTTCTTGGCATTTCCTCACCCAGTGAGACCTACTTTTGGGAAAAAACCCTAGGACCCCATTTATTCTTCTTCCTGTGCAGTCCCCACTTAACTGTTCTTGTGTATGTTCCAGACGTGATTGCTAGTTTGAGATGATTTCCCCACACGCATGTGGACAGATGTTTGCAGTATTCTTAACATATTATAGACATGGGCTGTTGGTGATTATAATTACCTCTTCTTGTGGGTATCCTAATTTCATTCTTCTGAGGATTGAGAATAAATATGGATTTGAAAAGTAGCTACTCTATAAAAAATCTGAAAGCTCTGTTAACTTGTTAGCAAAATTTTCCCGAGTGTTTAATCACAGATTGTGAACTAGCTATGGACTTTGTAAAAATGACTTCTTTCAGATGCACTTTCTTACCTATAAGCATCACCACAACAAAGAAAAAGCAGACACACCAACCTTAGGGAGTTGTGACGATGAAAGAGAACATGTAAAGGATTTATCAGTAAATATTAAAAAAAATTGTTTATTCTTGAGACAGAGTGAACAGGGGAGGGGCAGAGAGAGAGGGAGACACAGAATCTGAAACAGGCTCCAGGCTCTGAGCTGTCAGCACAGAGCCCGACGCGGGGCTCAAACCCATGAACTGTGAGATCATGACCTGAGCCGAAGTCAGATGCTTAACCGACTGAGCCACCCAGGCGCCCCAATCAGTAAATATTTTTAAATGGTATTATCTGAGTTCTTGGTTGAGATTAGGAAGAGAAATTTTGGAATTTAGGAGATCCCACTTTTTGATGTGTGTTTTTGGTACTACATTATTTGGGAGGGTATTGTTTTGCTTTCATGTGACATTCACCGTAAAATTTATTTTGGACTATGTGCCAGGGCATTGTTGGGAAGAAAAAATAGGGGTGGATTACTTTGTCAAGGGCCATGACACCATTTGAATGAATGCCCTGTTCTGGTCCATTGCACTGCCCTCTGAGAGCAGTGAAAAGTGTGTTTTATCCTGTGACTGAGGAGAATACACTTGGTACAGAGGAGCCTTCGTGAGCTGCTCTGATATGGTCCGGGCTTTTCCCTTGAGATGTCCAAATCCCCAGTTAATATCTTAAGTTTGGCTTTTAAGATAAATGGATTAAGAAAACTGGGAGTGTTATAAGACCTTTGTTCTCCTACATATTTCAACGAGAAGATTTTTTTACTTCTGCAGGTTCACCAGGGGATCTTCTTAGGTTAAACCAAACCCTCAGACTCAAAGTCTGCAAAAGGCTTCATGTGGCACCAGTTTACTCAGAAAGCTGTAAGGATAGGAACCACAGCTAGCCAGAAAGTCAATGTCAGGACTCCTAACATTTCAGAAAATGACCTTACAGCAGCATCAAGTATCTGGAGATTTCCCAGTCCAGATGCAACTTACCAGTCAGGGGTCATTTTTAACAAAAGCAAAATTGCCTAGTGGTATTTTGACACATACCACCCTATCTAGTTTTGAAGAGAAAAGGTGGGTGGTTAACTGAAGGCTGCAAGGCGCAAAAGGTTTATTAATAACTCTCTGAGCTTAAACTGCCTAGGAAGCACTAAAACCAAAATACCCTTGTAGCTGCTCTCCTTGGAAGATAGCTAATCTGATTGATGAAACTATTGTTCCTGTAATCCGTTCACCGGGCTCAGTTTGGTGGTGCCGTTAAGTTTTGCTGAAATGAAATAACTATGAATCTGTCTCTGAGCCTCATTGTTTTTGCCTGTTTTTTCATTTCAGGCATAGTGAGCCTGTCTAGTGCAGCACAGGACCAGGATGGGAAGACAGGGGAAAAGGTGAGAGATGGCTACATCTTTGGTTTCTCTCACTGCCACTGTATACATAAATCAAGACATAATAAATCCTGCCCGTAGGCCTGGATTTCTGCAATTGGGTATGAAAGGTAGAAGGCCCTAATAAGTTCTCCCAAATAGCTTTTTTTCAGAAAGCTGGTTTGGTCTGTGGGTTCTGTGTAGTGTCATCTAATTTCTTACCTGAAGAAAGGATAGAGGTTCAGCACCCTGAAAGCCTGTCTTCAGTCAAATCTGCTAATTGTATTCTCACATACCTCCACTGAATGATGTTCGAGAACTTCTGTCATGGCAAAATTCATTCAGCAGTGGTGCTTTCTATGGTGTAACTTAGCCCTTTTGAAGATTGGTCACCCTCTGTCACATAATGCCATATACATTAGCATTTGTTTTTAATTCCTTATGCTTCAAAATAGCCAGTGTCAGACTAGGATTTGGGAAAGGAGTCTATTCAACATAGTGGATCACTGCCTTTATTTCATCTTTACTATGAACTCTGAAGTGCAGAACACAATCTAATATGTAGAAAAATAAAATTTTGGCAAAACAAAAACTGTTTAGGGAAATTAAATTGTATAGTATTTTCCGTATGTACTTAGCAGTTAAATATGTTACACATAACATTGTAAGATGTCCGTTCCGTCATTATAAAAAACTGAATGAAATTTACACTGCATATTGAAATGATACAAATGGAAATTAAAATTTCTGTATTAGTAAGGAAGCCCAGTTTGCTAAAACAGCATTAATATCATTCACATCAGATTTTAATTTGTTATACATCTTTGTAGTTCAGCAAATGCCCTTGATAATGAAAAATTAAAAAGTTATTAGGACAAAAATAATCTGTGTAAAAAGGGGGATGGGGAACCAAAAGATTTTTTAATATGCTTATATAATTCAGATAAAATTTTCATGAATTTAAGAGGAATGAAGATATTCGAACACTAATAGAAAATAGACTCATTTGAGTGTTCAAATGCTTACACAACTCTTCAGTCCATCCAGTTTTATAAAACCAAAACTTTGAACACAAAAGCAAAATTGTTCACATTACCTTATTATATGTTCCTAAGTATCAAACCGCATCAATTTATTATGAGTTAAATTTAAAGAACATCACAGATTTAAAAACAAAAGTACATAAGTACCTGATTCTTTTTAACTCCACAAATACCTAGCATCCCAAAGTAACATGTAAACAAACCTCTTTGCTGCCTAATGAATTCTTTCCAATCTCTAGAATAAACTAAATGGCTTTGGATCTAGTATGTGCCTTACATTTAAGTTAGGGTTTCATTCATTACTTTGTATTAGTGATATAGCAAAGAGGGAAATTTTTCAACTATTGTACTTATTTAAAACAAATTGACAGGTTCAAATGCCTGTCTTCAGAAAAGCCAGCAGCATTTTTTTTTTTTAACATACTCAAAGTAAGATTTGGCCTAAGCCCTTAATACCTTCCTGAACAGCCATGCAACTAAACACCCTCAGGAGGTGTTAAGTAAGGGAGAAGATCATGAAGCAATTTGTACTTTTTTCTCTGGATAATAGAAACAAGGTAAAGCAAATCCAGATTATTTTTGAATGAACGGCTGTCATGTTTAATATACCCAGAGCTCTATAAAACTAGAGCCATTATCATATATGCTTATATAGATATATACTTATTTTTTAATAAAGTCTCTTGCTTGCTTCAAAATTTAAGGATGATCTTTTTCCTAGTCAGTCACTTCAAGGGAACAATAAATAAAGTAGAAAAGGATGAACTGTTTTGCATATTTCTGTGGAAGAACGGAAAACATTTATACTTTGAGAGGTTCAGAAAATTCACTGTACAGAATGAACAGTTTATATACACTATCTGTGCAATTTTTCTTGGCTGGGGTATTTAAATGCAAGAGCTCCTCCAAGACAAGAAGCCACATTCATTCTTGTCCAAATCCCTCTGTCTCTTCTATTGCAAAAAGAAGTTTTTCCTTTAGTTGTTCATAACTCTTATATGGTGGTAGATCCAAGCGATTAAAACTGAACAAAAACAAAAACAGATGTGTTTTTAATAAAACAAACTCTGAAAAGATTTCTAATACAATATTGTTTAAAGCACATTTGACAAACTGGATAGAGGAGATCTAAAAATTTTGCCAGAGGTATTCTAACAATTTACTATTATATTAACACATACAGATTTTTTACTCATAAAAATATTTTAACATTTCCCAGAAAAAACTGACATTGCAAGTTGTCATAAGTCCCTCTAACTTCTCTTCGGTTTTTAAGTCCATTTATTTCATTCACTTACCAGTTATTAAGAATCTATTATATATCAGATATTTGTCCAGGAGCTGGTGATAGAATGATAAAAAACTAAGTTCCTATCCTTGTGGAACTTATAATTCGGGGCGGGGGGGAGGGAAGCCAGTAAACAAATACATACTTTAGTGCTTCCATTCCTGCCATACTTAAAAGAATTCGCTGCTCTGTTTAGCTGGATTAAGATTTGGGTGGAGGGAGGGTCTAGGGTTTTAGTTTCCCCTCTATCTAGTGAAACAGCTCTAATGTAGGTAAAACCATTCTGTATTTTCATTTTCTCACATGGAAGATTTCTATAGATTATCTAGGTTCCCTCCTACTACTCTCCCTCTGCCCTTGTCTCCACTCCTGCTTAAGAGTCAGGAAACTTAATAATCAAGAGCCTTTTGAGTTTCTGAAACAAGGCAGCCAATTAAAATGGCCTGAGAACACCATTTTATTCTCTTTGTATGAAAAGTTAAATCTATTAACGGTAGCAATTAAGCAGACCACGTACCTTTTCTCCCCCATGCCCCCGTCACACTGATAGCTGAAGTCAATAAAAAATTTTTCAATACAGTCCTATATTAAGACAACCAGTCACTTTCTAATTCTTACATCTTTCAAATATAGCCTTTGCCAAATTCTTTCTCTTTACTGAATCTCTGTATCTCTTCCATCCAGATCATTTGTGTTGGCAACTGCACTCGTGTGTGTCTCTACTTCCCCAACATCTCTTATATGGACCATCAAAATTTCCTGTCTACTGATCTTGCATCCACTTTTTTCCTGACTTCTCCACAACCCATCTAGCCTTATTACATCACTGCCAGAGGTCCTTTCATAAAAAAGACTTGCCAGTTTAAAAAACCTTTGTTGTGCTATTCTAAAATTGGAACTATACAGAGGTTAGCATGGCCCCTGCACAAGAATGACAACACAAATTCATGGAGCCTTCCATTACAAAAACAAAAAAAAAACCCTCTTAGTTTTCTAATTACTATGGATTGAAGGTATGGGGGAAGGAAGCTGTTTGGTATAGCCCCCCATCAATTAATTTAATATTTTCCCAAAATATCACATGCTTTTCTGTTTCACGACATGCTTTTTTTTTTTTTTTTAACGTTTTATTTATTTTTGAGACAGAGAGAAACACAGCATGAACGGGGAAGGGGCAGAGAGAGGGAGACACAGAATCGGAAGCAGGCTCCAGGCTCTGAGCCATCAGCCCAGAGCCCAACGCGGGGCTCGAACTCGCGGACCGCGAGATCATGACCTGAGCTGAAGTCGGACGCTTAACCGACTGAGCCACCCAGGCGCCCCTCACGACATGCTCTTATGGCTCTCTCACGATCGGGAATACCTTTTTCCCGATATGAAAATACTAATTCACTAAGAAGCAGTCCAAATGCTAAAACTTCCTCCAAGAATTCTCCTTGAGCATCTTATACAGACTTAACAATTCTCCTCTCCATAAGCTCTTTTTATTTTGCTTTTAGCATTTTCTTTGCTGTGTATTATGACTGACTAGTTTCTTCCATTATGTTCTAACACCCATGAGGGGCAGTCATCCCTACTCTTTTAACACTTATCCATTTCATTTAGTAAATGTTGAGTTAACTACATAAGAAAGTACATTACTTGGAAACATCCGAAACAGGGTTCTATTTTAAGACACCAGCCAAAGGACAGAGACACACCAAAATCTCTTCATCTTAGAGGGTACTTACTATATAGATATCAGAATACTGTTTTAGTTTAGCTTTTGTTTTAGTTCCAGCTGAGTCAAATTTGATACTTCTACTTAACCTATAAAAATGGAAGACCCTACCAATACTTTTGCAATGGACTGTTGGTTTTCTATACCAGTGTATACAGCCTCTGCTCTGAAAGTGGCCACCTCAATAAGCAAAGCATTGGAGAGGACAGCAGAACTCATTCCGAGAATTATCAAGACTTCCGCCATAGATCATAGCAGTGTTTACCTTTGTCACTACTAAACTCTGGTGTCTCGGGATCTATGTTCATACAAATTCTCATCCCAATACCGTTAACTGTATTCCACTGATCTGAATTAAATCCTCACCTTTTCCCTTTCTTCCACCTCAGATCTCCATTCCTCTGAACTTCTGTTTTATGATTTGCAGTTTTCTAAGGTCTTAATAACTTGCCTTAACTAAAAACCCAGCTAGTCTGAAACAACCATTTCCCTGCAGCCAAGCAGTAAAACTTCCCTCCTGTGAGGCACATACAATCTAGCTATGCAACCTTTTTCTGAACTTTTGGCTACCTTCTGTTGACCTCTTGGTCATATTCCTTTCATTCACTGAAAGTTCTGGCACCTGGGTTCATGGTTGTCCTCTCATTCACTTGATGATACACAACACCCATGCATGACCTCCCAAGTTCTCATCTTCAGTGACCTGTTCCTCTCATTTACTGACTTTAGGATAACATACCTTGAACCTTGTCATCACCAGCAGGAAATTTCTAATTAAAAAAATTCCACTTTTTTTTTTTTTTTTTTGAGTGCACAAGCACAAGGTGTGGGGGCAGAGGGAGAGGGAGAGAATCTCAAGCTGACTCCATGCCCAGCACAGCCTGACACAGGGCTTGATCCCATGACTGAGATCATGACCTGTGCCAAAATCGAGTCAGATGTTCAACCAACCGAGCCACCCAGGCACCCTCAAAAACTCAATTCTGTCTTTCCAGCTTCCATCAATTAAAATGCTAACCCATTAATCCATTACTTTGTCACCATCCTAGCTGTCCACAGACTCTTCCCGTCCTTATTTTGTACTTAAGCTACAGACCATCCTTATATCCACTACCTTGCAAGTACTTTCAAATCCCTGTCTCCTCCCCCTTTTGAACTTAACTAATCAGAACTCAAACTGAATGAATTCAGCCTTCTAGTTTTCACTCCTTGGACCTAACAGCTGAAAATTCCTGGAGGGGAGAATCCTACAACTAGACAGATTGGTGTCACTTCAGATCCAAGTAGGCAATCCAATATCACACATCATTCTCAGCCTTATTTCTCTAGTAGATACTTGTCTGCTCTGACAACTCTCATTCTCCTCAGAGTTTCTTTACTTTCTTCATTCTTAGTGACCTCACTTCATACTTTGAATAAACAGAAACCAACAGTGATAATTACAGCTTACATCCAACATTTCTTCCTCTCCTATTACAACAAAGGAAGTATTCCTGTTTTATCAAAGGCTAATTCCTTAACCTTTACTCAGCATCTCAATTCTTTTCATCTTTCTTTGGTTCTGAACTCTCTCCTCTACCTCAACAATCTCTCCTTTACTGGATTCAACAATTTAATCTAGGCTGGTGTCCTCAAATTTTTTTGGTTATGATCCTTTTCACACTTTAAAATATTGCAAATTCCCACGAGCTCTGTTTATGTGAATTATGTTTATTGATAAAAATGACTATTTTCAAAAAAAATGGTAAAAAAAAGTGACCCTGTTATATATTTTTGCAAATCTTGATGTCTAGCCTAATAGAAGACAACTGGTTTCTGATATTTATATGCGCATTTATTTTGTTGCATTATATTAAGTACAGTATATGAAAATTTGCCCCCACACAGATATGTGGTTAGAAAACAGAGATGTTCTCTAGTTTTTTCAGGTCATTGTGGCTATTATTCTTGACTATTGTACTAAATAAATTTGGCAATATTATACATAATATGGGTTCTGAAATCATACCAAAGAACTTTTTCTACTCTGTTATGTAAAACCCATTGGTTTATCTTGTACTCTGAATGGCTCTTTTTACCCATGCATGATTTTATAACATCATGCATTGATCATTTGGAAACAGTGATTCACCAAGTTATAAAGTATTTCTAAATGTTGACACATTAAATTACATGATAGAAAAATATCTCATTTTTAATAATACCACCAATCTCATCAGAAAGTCTTGGGAAGGCTTTCAAGGTCATAATGGTATAAACAAGTTCTCCCAAATTCTAATTTTTGCCTGAAACCTTAACTTTTATCATTGCCAACAAATGCTGTCAGTTGTTTCCCTTGAAGTGATAAGCTTCCTTCATTACTTTTCAAGAAAATGTCTGCCAAATACACGTCTGAATAAACAGTTTGTCAGTCACTCTCAAATAAAAACGGTGTTCCATCAAAAAGAGCAAGCTGGTTCAGCTTTCAACTCAACTGCCAAAGAGCCTCCCCTCAAGACAACCACAATTCTCTGGTGTGAATAAGAAGTGCTTTATGCAGGCTTCTCATTTTGTCATACAGAATATTAAAGAGATACATACTCAAGCATCAAGATTTAGTGTATATATATGTGTGTGTGTGTGTGTATATATCTATATATATATATATACACACACACATATGTATATTTTACTGCTTCATAAAGAACAATCTTGAAAGAGATTTTTTTTTTTTTTTTTTTTTTTTTTTGCTCTTTGCTTTCTGCTTTCTGCTTTAAACTGCAGGGATGTGATGTTGAACAATGGAGACGGCATTTTGGTGCCACGGCCCTGATTTGTGCTGAGGCACTAGTTTTATCTACCATTGCTTCTGCACCATAAATGCAAGTGTCAAAACAATAAAAAGGCAAATAACTGCTCAGTAGGAAAATAGTTCTCACCTCCTAAAAGAACCATGTACCTCCTAAATTATCCTCCTCTTTTCCCTGGATGACTAAAACAGTTCTGTTAACTAATCTCCCTGCGTTTGGTCTTGAATCCAGTTCCTCCTCTGTTGCCAGAGTGATTTTTCCTGAATCTCATTAGCTGCTATTTAAAACTTTTCAAAGGTTTCTCACTACCCTTAGATTGAAATCCAAGTGACTTGTAACAGCCTACAAGGTTCTACATAATTTAGCCCTGCCTAAATTTCCAAATTCTTTTTATCCCTGTCTCCCCTCATTCACTAAGTTCCAATGACACCAGTCATCATTCATTTCCTTGAAAAATTATTTCTTACTACAAGGTCTTTGGAAATGTCCCTGTACAAAGAATGTGCTTTTTCCGTTTCTTCCCGCAGCATGCTATTTATCCAACTCAAACATTATGCTGAGAATCTCCCTGACCACACAACCTAGAAGAGGTTCCCTCTGGTTCTTATCTACAGCACCCTCTTTATTTCTTTTGAAGGACTTTCCTAGAATTCAAATAGCTTACTTGTTTGTCATTTGTGCTCCCTCCCCCAGGGGAGTGCAAACTTCATAAAAGGCAGGAAGCACTTCAATCGTATATTATACATAGTGGTTACTCTAAATAACTGGTGAATCACTAGATGTATTTCTCAGTATATTAACCAAACAGAAATCATTTCAAAGGGTTTAGTTACAGAATGCCGTATTAATCAGTATGTTCTAAAACTTGAAATTCTGGCTACGTTAATGAATAAGCACTAATACTGGGTCTTATGTGTTTAAAAAAAAAACAAAACATTCTCTGACTTTCACCTTTCAATTTAGGATTCTTGTACTTACCACGTGTGGCTTCTTGGTAACCAGGTGTCTTTGCCAACTTTTTCAATACAAAATTTTTGAGGCCCATTACTTCCTAAATCAAGGAAACAAGACAAAATTTATCTGGTCCTTTAAACTTTTTGGTTTTGACAACTAGTTAAATGACTGAACATGTCACATTATCATGAATGACACAGAATACAATGTAAATCGCTTCTGCCTAGAGAAGCTTCTTATTGCTGCAGAAATTCAGCAATAGGAATTAAATTAGTGGAAAGAGACGTAGCTCTAAAGAATTTTGCTCCTTCACAATCACCCTAAAGAGCAAAGCAATGGCCAATCAGACTACGTAAGCAGACTTTCATTGGCTCACAAATGTACTTGATAGTAACCATTAAGTAGTCTTCTGGCAGATACCCTACAGAAAGCACAGAAGAATAATCCTTAAATTCAAGTCTACTGTATGTCTAAAGGCCATTATCATCACAAAGTTAGCTACAGAGAAACTGCAGAAAAACTGCATTTACCCATAAGCTCGGCAAATCCTCCTAGAGGCAAACGGCAGGTTCCAGTGACAAACTGTAATAGTCGCATCCTTACTTCATTGTCTGTCTCTTTCACAAACTGTGTAACAAAATCAAATTTACTTTAATATAAAATACTAAATATCTTCAGTAATTAAAATAGTAGACACTTAAATTGTTCTTAAATTTCTTCAAGAATTATTAAGGTTAGGCACATGTTAAATATACCAGCGATCTTACTTCAGTTAATCCTCACAATTACAACACTGGTTGTCCATCAGTATTATTACATCCATCATACAGACAGGAAACGGGAGGCTTATAAATGTCAAACCACTAAAAGGTAACCAGGACAGATGTTGTTTGTTTGGCTACAATATCACAGCTAGCACCTAGTTAGGGCTCCTGCCTACCTCTGTGCTATATGCTTTTTGTGTGTTTAGCCCTTATAACAGTCACCATTCTCAATAGTTTGATCTGTTTTCTCCTACTAGATACTATTTACACAACTCTTTGGATTCTTCATACTTGAAAACTACAAGGATGCATTTTGTTAAAAATATTTAGTTCATTTACTATCTTTTCAAAGACAGACATAAATGTGTAATGTGGTGGAATACTGATTTGAATTGATCTGATTGTCTTGTAATAGAAGGCAAGTCAACTTTTGGAGCAGTCTAAGAGTAGAAATGTATCCTAAAAATAAAATTTATAAAAAGTAAACAAGAATATACATTACCTAAGGATGAGACAAAAAGTGCTAATGACCAAAAACACTTCTGCATAAAACTGTGTTGAGGTACACATTTCATCAAGACACAAACAGCTCATTACCACGTCTGGCATAAACCAACCCTTTCCCTAAAACAAACTCAATTCACAAAACACAACTACTCATTTGGATTTATAGGACCTCAAGCTGAAGCTTCTCAGGTATACAGATACAAATGTCCAAAGGGAAAGTCAGGGAACTTCATGTTCTTAGTAGTCCCTGACTAGTAAGGAAGCTAGTAAAGACCCTAAAAAGGAAGACTGCAGACACCTGCATACATTCTGTATGTGATGCAATTCAGATATTTTAGGTTTGAAAATGGGTTTATTCCCTTTTGATTTTTTATTCATTTATTTATTTCTTCTAAGCTCTGTGCCCAGCGTGGGGCTTGAACTCCTGACCCTGAGGATCAAGAATCACATGCTCTATGACTGAGCCAGGTGGCCCTTGTTTAGTTTTTATAAATGGTAATAGATATACACAGCACCCAGTACAGAACTGAAAGGTAGTAAAAGGTACAGCATCAAGAACAGCTTTCACACCTTGCTGCCAGTTTTCTCTACCTTTTTTCAAAGACGCTATATTCACATACAGTTGACCACTGAACAATGCAGCAGTTAGAGGTGCGGATACCCCATGTAGTTGAAATTTTGGGAAAATCCACATTCAAATTTTGATTCCTCAAAACTTAATAGCTTATTGTTGACCAGAAGCCTTACTGATAACCAATTAACACATATTTTTGTATATATATCATATACTATATTTTTGTAATAAAAGAAGCTACAGAAACATTTACAGTACAGTGCTATAAAAAATTTACACAGAAGCAGACTAGCACAACTCAAACCCTTTATTGTTCAAGGGTCAGCTGTACCAACATACACTTTGAATATACAGAATGTAAATTTTCCTTTTAACCAAATAGCCCATTATACACAGGTTCCTTTCCCCTTCAAAACTACTGAAACATATTTTCCAATACTTTTATTAATTTGCATTAAAAGAAGTGAAAGAATGCTAGGATGCCTGGATGGCTCAGTCAGTTGGGCATCCGACTTTGGCTCAGGTCACGATTTCAGTCTGTGGGTTCAAGCCCCACATCGGATCTGTGCTGACAGCTTAGAGCCTGGAGCCTGCTATGGATTCTGTGTCTCCCTCTTTCCCTAACCCTCCCCTGCTTGCTCTCTCTCTCTCTCTCTCTCTCTCAAAAATAAGCAAATTTAAAAAAAAAAAGTAAAAGAATGATTACAAGGTACAGAATTACAGAGCAGATATATCATAATTTATTTACTTAGTCCCCTCCCAACAGACATTTAGGTGTTTCAGGTCTCTGTTAGTATACTAATAATGGTGCAATAAATAGTAAGTGCCATTTTGCATATGCTGAAGTACGTAAGATAAATTTCTACAAGTGTCTACACTTCTTTAAAGTATTAATTAATAAATAAATGACATATATCCTTACAAAAAGATTCCACTTCTAGTAAATCTAAGTCCCAGGCTTAGTTTTCACTTGAAAGTGAAAGTTAAGCATAGGTATACGAAAAGTTCCGTCGCTAAACTGCTCAAATGAGTCTCAATTAGTAGATTTATGTGAAGAAAATCCCTGGCCTAAAGATTTTAAATTCTCAAACACACAAAATGCAAAATCTAATAAAATAAACTGTGCTTCAATATTAGTACTGCAGCACTTGGATGAGACCACCCTACTGTAGTTTAAGCTAAAACACCAACAAAACAAAGAAAGGGACCCAAGGGAGGGAAAGAGAAAAGGAAGTCATTCTTGGACATTATCCTCCAGATCATTCTCATTCCCTAGCATATTATCACCTTCACAGGAATTATGTATCTGCACTGACTTTCTCATTAAAAAAAAACCCCATACTTCCTCATTTACTTCCAGAACTAAGAATTTTTAGAATGCTATGATACTACTGGGGGAAAAAATGCTACACCTGCAAGTATTACCATTAAACTATTACTTAAAGAAGATCCTGTCATTCATTCTCCCATTTAGGAAGACAAAAAAAACAACAAACTCTTCACTTCTGATTTGGAATTCAAATGGCAGGTTCAATTTTAAAAAAGGAACTTTTTTTAAACTACTGTTTCATGGTAAAACATTTTCTTTGAACACTTTGTTTCAAAAAGATAAAAGCAAATACCTGCCAAAACCAAATGATCTGCTTGCTGTTTCTTGTATAATGACGATACACAGTATTTCTCTGCCAATCTGCCAAGTCAACCTCCTGCATGCCACACAACATAACCTGGGAAATGAACACAGTAGCAGGTCACAGTACAGATTTAGTGAAGCGAATAACTATAGGACTGAAATTTGCTAACAAACACTTGTGCACATGGCCTAATTATGTGAACAGCTGCATGCATGACAACTAATGATCACAGCAAATCCAAGAAAATTTGTAGCAATTTAGAACAAGGATTCTTTGGTACTTTATCTTTTCCATGTTTATTGAACTCACACTGAAAACACTTAGAGTTTTTATTCTTCAAGAAAAACATTAGCTATGCTAGAAGAATCTCTTACTAAAAATGTATACCAAATTAGGTGTCCAAACTGTTAAGTTTCAAATGTAAATTTCTGGTTCTCTTTTTTTCTTCTTCATCTATGCTATCTTCCATTTAAAGTTAAAAATATACTAATTCCTGTTATTAATTTTTCCAGGCTTTGGGAATAAAATATTCTATGTGAAATTTTCAAATAAGCCCACTGAATTACATAGGGGATGAAAGCTATTTTTGGCATAATGAGGTAGTCCAATACTTCATTTCTCCTAAGTTAACTTTGAGCTACAATGTACAGGCAATAAAATGCATGTATTTTAAGTATAGTTAGATGAGTTTTGACAGATATATACACCTATGTAACTGCCACCACAATCAAGATGTAGAATATTCCCATTATGCCTCTTTTTGCAGAGAAAAACACCATCTTTGTCTTTGGCTCTACGTAATCAATGATTTCATCACAGGTTAAGTTTTTGAGAATATCCCACATGCGCGCGCGCACTACACAATTAACACTCTTCTGTTGTCTCCACCCCCTGCCTCCACCCGTCAACACCATGTCTATGAGATTCGCGTTCATTATACAACAATTTACTTATTCTTTCATTTCTTAATGGTCATTTAGGTTACTTCAAATTTTTGGCTTTGATGAATAAAGTTGTGATGAACATTTATGTAAAAATCTTTGTATAAATATATATTTTATTGCACTTGAATAAATACCTAACAGTGGAACTGCCAGGGCATAAGCAGGTGATATATATGTTTAACATTGTAAGAAACTACCAACACGATCCCAAAGTGTTTTCATTTACAGTTTCAATTTGCAGTTTTAAATTCATTTAGTTTTAATTTGCATTTTCCCAATAATGAGTTATAGTTCATGTGTTTACTAGCCATCATAGCTTCTTTTGTGAAGTGGGTCTTTGCCCATTCTAGAAAATTGTTTTTTACGGATTTTTAAGAGTTAAAATACGTGTGTGTGTGTGTGTGTGTACACACATACACATACATACACACACTCCCAGTGTGTAGACTGCCTTTTCATTTGCTTAACAGTATCTTTTGAAGAGCAGAAGTTTTACTTTTGATGAAGTCTTTATCCTTTTTGTGTATGTGTGGTTTATTGTTTTGTATTCTTAAGAAACTTCTGCCCATACTAAGATTACTCTATGTTTTCTTTATAGCTTTCATATTTACATTTATGATTTCATCTTTTTTCATAGACTAAAGTAGGAGTCAATGTTAATTTTCTTCTATATGGACATCTAGTTGATCCAGCATCATTTTAAAAGACTTTTTCTTTCCTCACTGAAAAATAGTAGACTTCTGTTAAAAATCAATTCACAATATATGTGTGGATCTATTTCTGAACTCTCTAGTGTTCCACTGATCTATTTGTGTATCCTTTCAAAAGCACCACACTGCTATAATGACTATGGCTTAATAATAATTTTTGAAATCAGGCAGTGAACATTCTCCAAGTCTGTTCTTTTTCAAAACTGTTTTAGCTTATCTAGAGCCTTTGCATTTCTTTGTATTTTTAAAATCAGCTTGTCAATTTCTACAAAAAATTATTCCAGATATTGATTGGGATTGTGTTGAATATACAGATCAATTTGGAGAGAACTGACATTTATAATAGAGTCTTCCAACACATAATATGATGTATCTTCCCATCTATTTAAGTCATCTTTTTCTTTAAAAAAAAAAAAATGTTTATTGGGGCACCTGGGTGGCTCAGTCGGTTAAGCATCTGACTTTGGCTCAGGTCGTGATCTTGCAGTTTGAGTTTGAACCCCACATCAGGCTCTGGACTGACAGCTCAGAGCCTGGAGCCTGCTATGGATTCTGTGTCTCCCTCTCTCTATGCCCCTCTTCCCAGTCGCACACGGTCTGTCTCTCTCTCAAAAATAAACATTAAAAATTTTTTAAAGGTTGGGGCGCCTGGGTGGCTCAGTCGGTTAAGGATCAGATTCTTGGTTTCAGCTCAGGTCATGATATCACAGCTCTGTGGGTTCAAGCCCCACATCGGGCTCAGTGCTGGCAGCACAGAGCCTGCTTGGGATTCTCCCTCTCCCTCTCTAGCTGCCCTTCCCCCACTCGTGCTGTCTTTCTCAAAACAAACTTAAAAAAATTTTTTTAAATAAAAATAATTTTTTAAAGGTTTATTTATGTTGAAAGAGAGGGAGGGAGAGAGAATCCCAAACAGACTCTGCACTATCAGCACAGACCCCCATACAGGGCTTGATCTCACGAACCATGAGATCATGACCTGAGCTGACATCAGGAGTTGGACACTTAACTCACTGAAACCATGCAGGCGCTCCAAGTCATCTTTAATTTTTCTGAGCAATGTCTTGTGTTTTCAGTACAGAGGTCTTCCATGCCTTTGGTTACATTTATTTTTTTGATGCGTTAGTAAATAAAACTTTAAAATTTCAATTTCTAAGCATTTGTTGCCGGTACATAGAAAATATATACTTGATTTTTTAATTACTGGCCTTCTATCCTACAGTCTTGTTAAATTTGCTGTTATTTCTAGTGGTTTTTTTCTTTGGTAGGTTCTTTAGGAGTTTCTAAGTTGACTATCATATGTTATTATCCATGGATAAAGGCCATTTTACTTCTTTCCAGTCTTTATGCTTTTTGTTTCTACTTTTGCTTTACTGCACTGGCTGGGCCAGTGGGAAATATCTGGTATAGTGGGTAATATAAAGGATGAGAGTTTTGCCCCTGTTCCTAATCTCAATATGAAATATTTAAAATACCACCATTCACAATGATGTCAGGGTTTATCTTATTCATTGATCCTCTTTAACAAACTGAGAAAGTGGCCTTCTATTCCTACTGTGATGAGAGTTTTTGTAAAGAATGATTGTTACATCTTCATAGTTGAAACATTTTAACTTGTAAAGGGGCATGATTATCAATAATCATTATTTTCAATAATGGTATACATGCCCATTATTGTGGTATTATTCATGGTTAAGAGAGATGATGAATGGATGTAAAAGAACAATAAAAATCAAGATAAAGCAAAAATAACAACAAAAAAGATCTATATTTTCTCACAGTTCTGTACCATGAACTAAAGGCAAATCAGTAACACTAAGAGCTTTAGTCCCCTTATATGTAAAAGGAAACTAACATATGGTCAAACTATTTCACAGGGCTATGCATGAGACAACTGTATCTACCAAGGGCTATATGAAAGTATGCGTCTCTTCATACCCTTTCAGATCTACTGTCTTAGTTTCATCTCTGCTCTAATGTTGGACTCTGGCTGTAATATCCCTCTTTCACTAGGTGTGCCTCCAAAGTAGGAGCTTTTTTATTAGTTTTTAAAAAATTTAAATCCAAGTTAGTTAACATATAATATAATAATGATTTCAGGAACAGAATTTAGTGATTCATCACTTACATATAACACCCAGTGCTCATCCCAACAAATGCCGTCCTTAATGCGCATCGCCTATTTAGCCCATCCCCCCGACCCAACACCCCACCAGCAATCCTCAATTTGTTCTCTGTATTTAAGAGTCTCTTATGGTTTGTTTCCCTTTCTGTTTTTATCTTATTTTTGCTTCCCTTCTCCTATGTTCATCTGTTTTGCTTCTTAAATTCCACATGAGTGAAGAAATCATATGATATTTGTCTTTCTCTGACTTATTTTGCTTAGCATAATACACTCTAGTTCCATCCATGTTGTTGCAAATGGCAAGATTTCATTCTTTTTCATCGCCAAGTAATATTCCATTGTATAGATATACCAAATCTTATTTATCCATTCATCAGTTGATGGACATTTGAGCTTTTTCCATACTTTGGCTATTGTCAGCAGTGCTGCTATGAACATTGGGGTGTATATGCCCTTTTGAATCAGCACTCCTGTATCCTTTGGATAAATACCTAGTAGTGCAATTGCTGAGTCGTGGGGTAGCTCTATTTTTAATTTTTTGAGAAACCTCCATCCTGTTTTCCAGAGTGGCTGCACCAGTTTGCATTCCCACCAGCGGTACAAAAGAGTTCCTTCCTCTTTCTCTGCATCCTCACAAACATCTGTTGTTGCCTGGGTTGTTAATTTTAGTCATTCTGACAGGTGTGAGGTGGTATCTCATTGTGGTTTTGATTTGTATTTTCCTGATGATGAGTGATGTTGAGCATCTTTTCACATGTCTGTTAGCCATCTGGATGTCTTCTTTGGAAAAGTGTTAAAATAGGAGCTCTTAATGGTATAGAATACTTTAGGTGTATACATTTTGAAGACACAAAATTATTTAATTTTCTTCAGATTCTTAATGAAGTGTGTGATTTAAAAAAAAGATTAAATACTGATATCTTCCATTCTATTCTTCTGATGTGTTTCTGCTAATCTGTGTAGTCAAGCTATTAAGAAAGAGATGTTAGCCAGATTTATAGAGTCTGCATGTCATCCAGGCTCAAAGTCCTTATTTTCATATACTTGTCAGTTACCAGAAGGCAAATTTCTATAAGGGAATATTACTGTATATAAAATCATCATGCTAACTTTTTATATGCACATTTGATTATGGTGTCTTAACAGAGGAACCAAAGATGGCTAAAGTTAAAACACTATACCCAAAGGAGGCAGAGAAGAAATACCAAGGACTTTCCCTACAGCCCTGCCTTGTGTTCTAATCTATATGGGGAAAGAAGACTTCAAGAATTCACCATAACTAATCATTAGAGAAATATAAATCGCAACCACAATGGGATATCACCTTATACCCATTACTATAATAAAACAGAAAATACCAAGTGTGGGCAAAGATGTGAAGAAACTGGAACCTGTGCACACTTTTGGTGGGAATGTAAAATGGTACAGCCACTACAGAAGTGTGGTAGTTCCTCAAATAATTAAACATAGATTTACTATATGATTCACCAATACCACTCCTGAGTATACATCTAAAAGAACTGAAAACAGACTCTCTAAGAGATATCTATAGATCCATGTTCATGGCAGTTTTATTTACGGTAAACCAAAAGGTAGTAGCAACCCAAATATCCATTGACTGATGAATAAACAAAATGTATAGATATATACATACAATGGAATACTATTCAGCCTTAAAAAGGGAAGGAATTCTTACACATGCTACAATATGAATCAACTATGAGGAACATTATGTTAAGTAAATAAGCCAGTCATAGTAAGACAAATACTGCATTATTTCACTTACAGGAGACACCAAGAGTAGTTAAACTCATAGAAAGTAGAATGGCGGGGCCAAGGAGGAGAAATGGGGACCTGTATAGAATTTCAGGTTTGCAAAATGAAAAAGTGCTGGAGATTGGTTGCACAATAATGGGAATATACTTAACATTACTGAACTGTACAATTAAAAATATTCAAAATGGTAAATTTTGTCGTGTGTACTTTCCCACATCCCTCCAAAAAAAGAAGTTCTGATATACTTCTAATAAGTCTGAATACAGTTAAGACCACTAAGAACTCATGACTTAAAAAACTGATCTTTGGGGCAACTCACTACAAACCCAGGATTTTATTAAGTTCCCCAAGTTATTAACAAGGTTGAACTCATTCTTCAGGATAGGGGGCACTGATTAATGACTTTGTGCCCATGACATCATCATGGTTTAGAGAACTTAAGACCATCACCCCATGCTGGGATTTTAATACATCCTGAACACTGAGATGGATAAGAGAACTCAAGATTGTGCCACATCATTTAAAAATGTGTGGACATCCTGTAGAAGCGCAAAAACAGTCCCTCCTCCCATTAACATTTTCTAAACAGCATAATAAAAAAGCCTAACCTCCAATTCTTTTTCATCAAAGTACTGGAGCCACTGAAGAGGAACAACTTCATTAAAACCATCAAGGAAAGCTTTGGTCTGTTCTTGCACTCCTCGAGAAAAACGCCACTCTGTCATTAAACTGAAAATAAAAACAATATTTAAAAATAGTTAATCTGCATGTGAGGTAAAAGCTTAGAAACACCAACTACTTCTAAAATTCTGTCTCTTTTTCCAAATATACCATACATATGTAACATATACATGTTTGTGTGTTTATGTATATAACATGTTTCTCCATGAGGAAATCAGTTCTAGCACATCTGTGGCTAGAAAGGATGCTTTTCAAAATAGGAAGTTCTTTATTTGTCAGTAAGACAGCCACAGTTCAACACTTACTATTTCCTGTTCATGTGTAACAAATAATTCCAGATATTGTCTAACTGACACAGTAAGGGAAAGGCTACAGTCATTCAACAGGTTCTCCTCCCAGCAAACCATTTGCTAAGGGAGACTTGAGAACTCTGACTCAGCCTTGCACAGCGGGGAAAGCGGGGAAAGAAAGTCTCGGTAACAGTCTGTCTGCAGGCGATATGCTTAAATGCGGTATGGTCCCTCTGTCTGAGAAGGCTTAAAGCTGGGGAACTGGTTCTTTACATGTTAATTCATTAGAGAGAACACAAAGATTTCCTAAAAGAATAGAAAAGATGAGAAGAAACATTCCGAGGAGACATATAATACAGACGTACAGGAGGGAAGTGTAATAAAAAGAAGTAAGGAAGAGAATCTGTATAGTGACGCAGAATCTATACAAGGGGCCCTGACAGTAGGTGGGTCTGGAGGTCCCTGTGGAAGCAGCACAGACTACTGATGAGGAGAAGACACCAGAAACAGCAGACAAAGGGAAAGGCGATTATCCACATTCCTCCCCTTCCAAACGCCTCTTCCCGTGTCCCAAAGGAAGCTGATTTTATTCTCTGCTGAGGCAAACTTTTCATCATTGCTGCCTCTACAATTTTCTTCATCAATAACTCACCTTCTTTTGCCCAAGCCCTCAACTCTACCTTCCTACCCCACTTCCCATTTGCCCACATGGATGCTCAGACCATTATTTTCCAAAACCCTCCCTTCAACCCAGTGTTTGCTTTTAACTACTGTCTTTGCTCTTTACCACCACTCCTATTAGAAGAGTACTCTATCCTGTCTCCACTTCTCAGCTCTATTCATCCAAATTTTAAACCACTGTAATGGTCTGGGTTTTCAAGATTTCACGCTGGGGGATAAACAAATCTCTTCACATTTGTCACCAAAGAAGTCTCAATTGCCAAGCCCAATGCCCTCTTCAAAATTACTCCTGCCGCATGAACTTCCTGTAACACTGGGTGTTAGCATTCCTAACCCTCAGAGAGTTCTCTGATCTGACAATACCACCACTCCTTAACTGACTTAGCTACTTTGTTCCTTTCATTGGTTTCACTGGTCCATAAATGTTGGCATCACTGAGCTCTCTGCCTTTTCTTTTCTAGCTCTTTACTACTTAAAGATAATTAACATGTTCAACTGTTAACCAATTCAGAAACCTCAAATATTTCATTTACTAGTATTTCCCCCACTACATGTAATTCAATCATTGAATCTGAACTATTCTATTCCTATAATATCCTCAAAAATCCATTCCCTCATTTTTACCTCACCTGTTTCAGGTAGGTCTACAATACCAACTACCAGAAGTTTGAAAGAGCCTTTTAACTATGTTCAGATCTCTAACTACTCCCCCCCGCCCTTCCATCCATCCCTCCCAATTCATCCTCCACAAAGATGCTAGGATTAGCCTTCCAGAAATAATTCTGATCATTTCATCTTAGTTTTCGTTTGTTTTTGATGACTCTCCTATTAGAGCAAAAATCCAGGTTTCTTAGACATAAAAGTTTCCCTAGACTAATGCAAATCTGGCTACCATTCAAGGCTCCTAGCTAGCCACTATATCTCCTCTGTGGCTGTAGATTCTTGGGATAAACTAATCCCTTTAATACCTCAATTCCTCTGCTTTTGCTATTTCCCTCCCTCCAAAAAGCACTCCATCTTTTCAGACCTAACATGCAATGCCGTGGGAAAAACTTTCCTGAGTCCTAGCAGAATCAATCCCACTTTGGATTCTGACAGCATTTCATACATCTCTCTACCATTCATTTACTCAGAGATTAACTGCGGTACACTAAAACCAAAATATCACAATTAAAAAAGAATAGTATTCTTACATAATTTTAAAGAGCAAGATTAAAAAAAAAACAAGATTAAAGTCTGTTATTGTTTCAGAAACTGAAACAATTAAGCAAAAATTGTTATATTCAAGATTAGATATCAACTCTTATATAACAGGTATTACATGGGCAACTCTTTAAAAACCAGTTATCACCTTAACACAAAATATAAAATATAAAGTAGCAAACTAAATATGGCCTTTATATGATGAAATTTTATTTAATCTGCTTTTGATATTTGAAAACATTGACAGCATTTTAAAAATGCTTCGGATGTGCTATTTAATAGCTATGGTTGGTTTCTGTGGAAAGCTTATGGCTTGAATACAAAAAGCCCAGCGCCTTATGGAACTATCTTTGGAAACATACTGTTTTCAAAATGGAAAAAACAATTTAGCTATTTACAATACGAGTAATAAATGCTCACTATATGACAAAGAAGCAAAACAAAAATACCTCAGAGAATATAAAGATACATAAAGAAGAAAATCAGTTATTAAACTGGTTTTCTCCTCTCAGAGAAAACTAATTAAGCAGAAAAATAGGAAGAGGCCTAGAATGCCACACTGGAATAGCTGCATTAACTTAATAGGCAAAGAGACATTAAGGATGTGAAATTGAAAGGCCATAGCAATTTTATGGGTTAAAAAGGGAAGAAAGGATTGTTAGCTATGTCCTTTTGCAAAAGCAATACATCAATTAAACAGTCTTTGACGAAATTACCTCACTTTAGAAATCTATGCCACAAAGACAAAAGCAGCAGATACACACAGCTTTACTTAAGGAAGTTTTCTTTGCCTGTTTGTAGTGCCCCAAACTGGACACAATCTGAATGACACTTACTAGCAGAAAGGACTACTATAGAATGGGTATACCATAATTTATCTATTAGAAAATGTGTTAGGTCTATCTCTACTGACCTAGAGGATGGAAAAAGCAAGCTAGAGAGTATGATACGATCCCATTTTTGAAACAAATATCAAGAACATAAAGTCTGAGACGATGATGGCACCAAGAATCCAAGGGTAGTACCATTAATAGAGATAACAAGGCCAAGTAAGGCAATAGGAAAAATAACAGAAAGAAATTTGATTTTAACTTGATTTAGTAGTTGAGGAGTTGACAAACTATGGCCCATGGGCCCAATCCAGCCCATCACCTGTTTTCTGTACAGCATGTAAGCTAAGAATAGTCTTTACTTTTTAAAAATGATTGAGAAAATATTCAAAGATTATCTGACTTGAAAATTATATGAAATCAAATTTCAGAGTCCACAGTAATTTTGTTGGAAACATAGATAGCAACACGTATCTGTTCATATTTTATCTATGTGCTTTTGTGCTGCAACAGCAGAGTGGAATAGTTCCAAGAGAGATTGTATGCGACTCACAAGCCTAAAATATTATCTGGTTCTTTCATGGAAAAGTATGGATCTACCTGGAAATTATTTCTAAAGTTCAGATATTACTTTATTAGAAAACTGAAGCCATGGTGCCAGTCTATTTAGAGAAGCAGGTTGAATAAAGAACCTTGGAAAAATATCCACATTTAGGAAAAGGAGTTTTAGATAACCATCGTTAAAGAGAAATTAAAGAAAATCCATGAGGTGCAGATCACGGGATTCAAAGGAACAGTTTCAAAACAGAGGCTGTGGTGGGCACTGTGAAAAAAGTTAAAGAGGAAACGTGAGATGGAAGAGGAATCGAGCATTAGATTACTGGTCACGGCTTGGGCTACAGGCTGGGCTTTGCTACTACCGTTATAACAGAGCACCCTAGGTTCTTCATCTAGAAATAATGAAACTGCACAGTCTTTGCAAAGTCCTTTTTAGCACCAATGTTCTATAATTTTTGATCTGGACAAAGATGGGAATGCATATAGCAAGCGGGAGTGGGAAACTGAAGGTCACTATTCTCATTTCTAGAACACTGATTGGTACTGTTGAGAAGAACTTAAATAAATGTTAAGCCATGAGAGGCAAGGGAAGTTATTTTAGTACATTTGAATTTTTTAGTCCTGTGAGAGCATGTTTATAAACTGAGATGAAGATTGAGTAGAGAGCAAATGACAGAAAAGGATACGTGAAAGGGGGAATGAATGTGGAACAGCTTCCCAGAGGAGTGAACGTGGAATCAAATGAAGGGTACAGACAGAGTTGTTAGTTCTGACATGCTTTAGAAGTTCTAGAAATTAAGGCCAACCAAGTATATCACCTTACCCAATATATTCATCTTTGTTCTCCTCAGTCACGAGGATATTGGAACCTCCCAACTTCAGGTCATGTGAAGTAACCTTTCCCAAAATTTCCATGTCAACAGAAAAGTACATTTCTAAGCCACATTCTTCAATGTTGTTGTCTCTGGGTGATAAAAACATATATGGACTAATTAACCAGATATCTAAATTGTCTTCAAGAAAATGCCTTACTGAAAGACAAATCTTCAAACCTTATCCAGATAAGGGAGTTATAAAATTCAGTATCAATAGACTCCAAATCCTTAATAGTCAGTTTTTTGCTTAGCATACGCTTGTAGAATGGTAAAGAGAAACCAGTATCAATAAACTTCCCATGAAAAAGTGCCTGCCAAGAAAAACAAAAAATTTTACTTAAAAATTTATAAAACAGTAATTTTCTTATTCAAAGCACACAATAACAGAGAAATCATGAGATTTCTCAGGCCATGAGATTTTCACAGGCCAAAATAAGCACTTAAATAAGTAACCAGTGTAAATCATGAAAACCAATTATATAAAATGCTAAGTATGAAAAACAAACGACAGAGTTAAATAACAAACACTTAACTATATCATGTCCTATTGATAACTATAAGGAAAATAAAAGAACAGTACCAAAACCCCCACTCTTTCCAGTGTTTTATAAATTAAATTAACCTAATTGGATGCAGAAATACAGAAGGAGCCTCAGCACTCCCTTGCACGCACCTGGCAAGACCTCTTCTTCACGCCTCTTCTGACCACAGTTGCCTAAGAGATTTCCAGGACTAACAGCATTTGCTTTCACACCTGCTCACAACAGCCAAAGCAGGAAGCGCCAGATCCCCTCAGCACCCCAATTCTCGCCACCAACTGCCCATCCATCTAAAAATCTAATTCCATTTCTCACACCTCCCCTAACTCCCAAAACCATCTCTATGCTCTACCCTGTGAGGCTCGTGATCCATCAGCAAAATCACTCATATACTCAAATCATTCTTTGAAGATCCTTTAGCATCTTGCTTAACAAAAATCTAGTGTTTTTCTGAGGACTCCGCTTCTACGTCCTCCCAAAGGGGTGCTGTTTCTCTCCCATCCCCATGTCACCAGGCCTGGAAGTAAGGCATACGTTGCTCTTCATTACTATTTCCTCCTCCCTAAATCTGCCTGTCTTTAAGCTCATGCCTTCACACTGTCATTGGTGGCTAACCACCCCACCCCTGTCCGCATTTCACTGCTATCATCCCTAGATCTCTGGGTTTCTCCTTGTTACTCCATCAATGCTGTGTTCTTCTGTGCTACTGTCATAAATAATTTTGGACAGTCTAACATCTATAATGATGATTCTCTTACTTTCCTGACTTTTTAGTCCTTTCAGTGATCTTAGTTTTTCATTTAGCTAAACGTTCTTGACATCATATCATACCTTAGATACTGTTATTAGCAACCACTGTATTTCTTCACAAACTCAATTTCAACCACCACCTAATTTGCCAGCTCACTGCCTTTTGCAGTGATACCTGCAACTTTTGACCCCACTGGGATCTAAAAAATACATAGAAACTTATCACTGTTTCTCAGCTTCTCAAAAAAGTTATTTCTCCCCTTATTCAACTTTGATTCCACCATCAGTCATTAAAATCACTCCCTCGTATACCTCCAAACCCAGCTTCCCTTCAATGAATTTCTGGCAAAATATAAAACCCTGCTAAACACAATTCTTAACCTACTCCCTGCCTGTGTCTGGGCGCTGAAACATGCTAGAAATGCATATACAACCATGGTGACTGGTTCATGACCAACAACCTCGAGTGGGAGCTTAGTGCTACCTGGTAATCCTAATGCCCCACTACATTCACTCTCCCAGATGACTACTTCATTCCTCAAATACTTTTTTCCCCACTCCCACTGAGCCTATGATTTTGCTGTCTATTTCAGTGAGGGAAAAGAAGCCATCAGAAGAGAATTTTTATGTGTTCCATCAGATCTGCTCACTATAAGCAACTGAATCTATTTACTGTATTAAGTCATCTATTACTCCTATGTGGACTACACAGATCTCTTCATCTCTCCTACTCAAGGTCATTGCTCCCATAGTCCCTATCTCTGTGACCTCACCAAATTCTTTCCTCTAACTTGGCCATCATCATCTGCAGATAAATGGTTTATTCCCCACCCATTCCTTATTTATTTCTAGACACTGCCCAATTTCCCTAAAAGGAAGCAAACTTCCTTAAAAGGTTTATATTTGTTGTCTCCATTTCCTCTTCCATTCTCTCTGGATTTCACCCCCACCAACCATTCCTCTGTACTGCTCCCGGAATGCCTTTCCCCTGGCCAAATCAAATGGTTGCTTCCCATACCTCATCTTGCTCAGCCTACCAGAACCAACATAGCTGATCATCTTCCCTCATCTTCTAGCAAGGTTCTTATTTGAGTCTCCTACCTCCTCCACGGCCTCGGCTCTTTTGCTGGTTCCTTCTCATCTCCTTGACCTGCAATGTCCTTGACCTTCTTCTCTGTCCACACTTATTCCTTAAAAGATCACAAAGCCCTATCTATCTAGATACCCTCTCATCACCAGACTTCTATATCCACCTACTCTACATCTCCATTTGGATCTATAGGTATCTAAAACTTAACAAATCAAATCCAGTTTCTTGATTTTTCCCAATCCCCCAAATTTGCTCTTGCCACAGCTGTGCCACCTTAGGAGACAGCCACTGCAACCAGACACATTTTGACGCCATACTTGACTCTCTCACACTATGCATCTAAGCTGTCTGAAAACCCTATTAACTCTAACTACAGAATATATCCCCGAATCCAAACCACTTCTCACGATGATCTCAACTGCTACACCACTTAAGTCCAAAGCCACTATCATCTCTCACGTGGATTGTCATAAATGGTCTCTCTGCTTCTACTGTTGCTCTCCTCTGCACGCAATTATAGTCTCTTTCCTACACAGCAGCAAGATAAATTTCATAAAAGCTAAGTCAGATCATGTTATTTTGATCATGTTATTTCCTGCTCACAACCCTTAAGTGAATTTCCTAGAGGTCCCACACAGTACCTTTGAACCCCATCTCCCACCACATTCTCTCTCATATACTCTGCTCCAGGCATGCCATTTCCCAATCAAAAATGTAACTACACTTTGGAGACTTTTTCTTGCTCTTCCTTATGTCTAGAATGTTATTCTCCAAGATATATGCATCATTCAATTCTTTGCTTTCACTTTTATGTTCATGTGTGACACCTCAGAGAGGCCACTTCTTTTTTTTTTTTTTTTTTTTTTTTTTTTAATTTTTTTTTTTCAACGTTTATTTATTTTTGGGACAGAGAGAGACAGAGCATGAACGGGCGAGGGGCAGAGAGAGAGGGAGACACAGAATCGGAAACAGGCTCCAGGCTCCGAGCCATCAGCCCAGAGCCTGACGCGGGGCTCGAACTCACGGACCGCGAGATCGTGACCTGGCTGAAGTCGGACGCTTAACCGACTGCGCCACCCAGGCGCCCCAGAGAGGCCACTTCTAATCGAGCCGTATAAAAAAGCAACACTCCTTGTTCCTCGGCACATACTTATGTGTTATTCTGTATTTGTTATGTGTTAACCCTTCTAACAGAAGGGTTAGAGAGTGAACGGGGACAATGTCTTTTTATCATGGTTTCACCTCTGTCATACTACCACGCTATAGTAGGTGCTCAATAAATATTTGCTGAGTGAATAAACAGGTAAGAAAGTACAAATACAAACACTTCTGAAAAGACAACAGTTCCACACCACAAGAGCTTCTGTAAAGCTCTGAAAACTCCCAGCACATCAGTCAAGTCCAAATGTTATACAACTCAGATTTTCCTTTTATACAAAAGTAGTCACACTATAATTATGCTTTAATTTATAAAATAAAAGGACTTTTAAAGACCAAAAGGCTACATCAATAATCCTCGTATTCATAATCTTGATTTCATATAGGTACTCAAAAAATAAATTGTATTTTGGTATTCTCCTTTCTAGGCAGACTTCCTTGGTAACAAAGTTTGGGAATATATATAAGGGATAATGCGGATCATTTTTTAGTCTTCTCTACAATGCTTCTGAGATAAACAAGTTTAAGTAAATAAATGAATAAATAAATAATGGAAAATCAGGACTCACCATAGCAATAAAGCGGCCAATAAAACAGAAGTACGAAAGATGGTCTGGATTAATGGTTGATGCTGGATTTATTTGTAGACAATAGTTGTTCTTGCCAGCATACTCAAATAAGCAATACATGGGGTTCAAAACTTCATGTGAAAGCAAGAAAAACCATTCTCTAAAAGAAAAGATAATTTTTTAGCTTTCATACATACATGAATTTAAAAACAAACCTAAATACACCCATGTACATATCATACCTCTGCTCAACAGCCTGTAGTAACTTGGCTGCCCAATTCCTCAGCCCTCCAGTTAAGTCTTCCTATGATCTGGCCCTCCAGTCAGTTACCTGCAGTTCTTATGATGCCAGACTACAAACTCAGTGCCACTCACAGGTAACATGCTTATTTTTATGCCATACTTTCATCTGGCTATGTCTCCTCAGTGTCAAGCCAGCCTATGTAGGTCCCACTTTTTCTTTCAGCACAACGTAGATCCATCCCATTTAAGCAATTTTTCGAAGCAATTTTCAACATATTTATTTGTATCAATCACTGAGTACTCTGTGGTATTGTGGTAACAACCACAATATTATTCATTTTCCTATACATGACCTGCCCATCCACTAGACTATAAGCTCCTCAAAAGCAAAAGCCACGTCTTTACATACATTTTTGTAACCGACTCATAGGCATTTTAGGATCTATACGCAATAGGCTTTAATAAGTATTTGCTGTTGATACTGACAGACACCGCACTGATGCTAAGGAACAGTTTTTATTGTCAGTGTATTACAAATGAAACAAAAATTTAAAAGATGAAACCTTTAAATGTGATAAGCATTCTCTAACTTTTTACCATCAATTTTGCCTCATGTAGCAAAGTCCAATACATATGAGATCCAAATAGATAAGAGATTAATAATTTACATATCAAAATAAACCCAATTTGCAAGATTCTCTTCAACGGTAATTGCTTCTAAAGCAGGGTTCCAAGCTCAAATGCTTACAGTGATTAGCAAGTGGCTTCCTTCTGTACACAGCCTCCAATTCTCTACCTAGCCCCAATCTCCCATTCTTCACTGTATCCCTAATAAAAGTTATTACCAGTTTTAAGGAAGAATTATTTCTGGGCATATAATCATTGTCCTTAGATGACAGGGGAATGGTGGGCACAGAGTGAAAAAGAGTGTATACTACTCTATAGGACTGAATCAGCTACTCAGATTCAGCCAATTGATGCCACGTGAGAAGCTGCCAACATGGGTCTACGGTTTTTAAAGAGAACCCAGAAATCTTGATTCTTAAGCATAATTGAGTGATTTTCTTTAATGTATCAAATAATTGAAAAAAAAAATTTTTAATCACAGTGGGGGCTATTACTAGGCAGGCTAGATCTGGCCTGGAAGCCTTTTTACAAACACTGTTCTAAAGCTTTAAAAATACAATCTCAGAAACTGTCTGACAGGTAGAGAAGGCAGTCTTTCCCTAAACAAAATCAACTAAGAAATGATAAACACTAAGCCACAAAACTAAATCCAGTCCCAACATAGTAGTTGAACTAAGTGACTTCCCACTGTGACAAGGCTGAGGTAAGACATGTCCCCAGGGAAAAGGGCTGACGGATCTGTGAGAACGTGTTTAGACACAGAAAAACCAGAAATAGAATTTCCAGTTGCGGCAGATCACTTTTAGCAAACTAGAAGCCCAGAGAAAACGGAATACATTTAAAAGAAGAATGTTTATGTATAACATGGTATCTGACCTATATACCCTGACATTAAAAGAAGAAAAAATTCTAATTAATAAGAGGTGGAAGAGTTCACTTTCAACATATCCTTTTCTATACTTTCTAATAAACTAAAGAGATACAAGAGGTTAAAAAAATTATGAGACAACAGATGAGCTAACAGAGCCTAGAGAAGAAAATGAAGAAAACAGTAAAGCCACTAATGAAGAAAAATCACATTAGAAGCAACAAAATGTAGGGCAGTACTGCAAACAGTGACATGAGGATAGGTTTGAGAAATCAAAACAAAATAGAAAAGCACAAAGATAAAAATAATCAGAGAAAAGATGACAGACAGGTAGGACTGACAAAGAAGATTCCACATACCCATGACTGATGTTCCTGAAGAAAAATGGAACAAATGGAACAGAAAAAATATTCAAAGACATAATAGAAGAAAATTTCCCTTAAATTAAGAAAGATCTTAATAGGTTCCTAAGAAAAGATATAAAGCAATCAACAATTAATGAATTAATGAACTTCAAGGAAAAGGACTGTGTGGGCATCCAAAGAAAAAAGTTTCCTCTAAGGTGCTGGCTTTCCACTTCACAGTGCTGTACCATTCGATGCTAGAAGACAGTGAAGCAAGGTCTACAGAGAAGGGGACAAACTAGTGTTGCATAAGACATTTATATCTAGTGACGTTGTTTATATACAAAAGCACAAAAACACATTTTCAAATATGCAAAACTAAAGGAGTATATCACCCTTGTAAACTCTTGAATAAACCAAAACTAATACATGAATCAAAATTAAGAATTTGAGAATAAGAAAATCATACTATGGAGTAACTGGCTAAATGCATTAAAATGTCAAAATATAAAACTACACCCAACCAATGAGGTAAGTATGAGTGCAGACAAGAATAGGAGTATTATAAAGTCAGACATTTTAAAAATAACACATTTCATTTCTAACGTCTACCTTTCTTTTTAATGTCTGAAATTTTCTGAAATTGAGATAAATCAAAATAGATGTAATATGAACATTTAGTTTCCTTTCTGAAAAAGCTTAATAATTCACAGGATGAGAAAATATGCTAACTAACCAAATCTGGTAACTCCACATATATGCTCCCACCTATTTCTGTTTTTGTTCACTGTACTAAAGTTGTGATTTTGTAATTCTGTACAACTATGACATATTGGTTTAAAAGATGTGTTTCTATGAAAAGCAAGTTTAATTCTTTTAAAAGATTTAAGGAAGGTGTGTTCTGCTGAAAAATAAATTGCTTTCAAATTAGGTTTGGGTGAAGCAAACATTTTTTAAGGTTTTCATTAAAAAAATTGAAATTAAAAGGATTTCCCATCATATTGCTTCACATTTTCTGTTAACAATGTATTTCATAAATGTAAAACTATTCTCAAAAGGATCCATACTGGATTAAAACACAAACATAAAACCAACATACACTGTTAGAATAGTAAAAACCTTATGCATGTTGATCTATTAATTATGATATCTGCATACAATATTATGCAGACATTAAATAAGAGTATCAGTGCCATTAAAATAAAGGAGAGTATTATCTCCATATATGATAGGAAAATATGTCGATATAAAATGATAAAATCAAGTTACTGCATTGTTATATTAACAGCTGTTAACAGCTGTTAAAAAAAAAAACACCCAAAAAACAGCATAGGTACTATATCACACATACATACAAATTTATTTCTATGCAGAGAAAATGTAAAGGATAACCAAGACAGGAATAATAATGGTTACCTCTAGAATTGTGCTAATATTTTAATTTTTGTTTCTAAAAATAACTCTGGATTGCTACTGAAAAAATGTATCTTTTCAAGAATACATCCACTACAATGGAGATATATTTATTGCAAAGCAGATATGTGTTTTTATTTTACCTTGCTAGACCACCATAATCAAGTCCTTCTTCTCCTCTAAATATTACATATAATCGTCTCCTCAAGTCATAGGGTTTTAATGCCATAATCTAATTAAAAACAAAAACATGGATATTTTAACACTCATATACAGTGCAAGTTTCTTCCAAAATCATTCAACTTAAATTTCATTTGTATTTCCAGAATTATACATTTCCTTATCTCATACAATGCCTTTAATTAAAGAGATCTATTGATGTGTTCCACAAACCAGTAGAGATGTACCTTACTCTTATGCCTCCTGTGATTCACTTTCTAAAATCTCTTTCCCCTCTTCTAGTATTAAATGGTAGTTCTACTTTGGGTTAGTGGCAAGAGGAAAAGTGACACAGAAAGTTTTTAAGCTTAGAAAATATTCAGTCCCCTGCACTCTCCAAATTTTACCAAAATCTTGTAAAAGCTGACTTACAAATTTTTGTAACTAGCAACATTTGATGAGAAGAGCTTGTTGTAGGTCCTGCTTATACCACGGATTTCATTTATCAGTAGGAAAGGAACTCAGCTAAAGCAAAGAGTTATTTACAGATACCCAATTTTCATAGTCTTTAATGGCTTACATTAGCGATACTAGTAAACAGGCTTTACTTTTGAATAAAAATGAATTATTCCACCACACATATGATAAAACCGAAGCCAAGACTGGCGTGTCTGGGAGATGGCACAGCTTACCAGCAGGACTTCGCTTGGTAGGCAACCATGCACATCAAATTGACCATGATTCTCCCCACACCAGAGGACAGAGCAAAGTAAATCTTCCATGAACTTGGATGTATACTTACTAAAATAAAGCTCAAACAGAGCTTAGAACAAGCTAAGAATTTATTAACTCAAACCAAAAACTTAACTCAAACCAAAAAATTTTTTGATAGTAGCTATATTAAATATCATGCCCAAATTCCAACAGCTAGTAAAATTCAGCTAGGATCTGAATATTGTTGAGTCTGGAATGCTGTTATTCTATTTGGGCTTGTTTATGTAAAAGTCCTTGTGTGCCTGTATACAAAAGGAATTTTAGTTTAGCATTGTAATACTGGGGGGCAGGGTATGAGCATGCTCAAGTGGGGGAGGGGCAGAAAGAAAGGGAGAGGGAGAATCTTAAGCAGGCTCCATACTGGGTGCAGAGCTCCACACAGGGCTGTATCTCACAATCATGAGATCATGACTTGAACAGAAATCAAAAGTCAGGCACTTAACCAACTGAGCTACCCAAGTACCCCTGATTTATCATCTTTAAATATTCTGCAGATGATTCAGGAAAGGTAGACATATTCCATTCGTTCATTCATTCACCAAATGTTTACTGAATACCTGCTAATGTGCAAGGCACTAGCATAACAGCAGTAAATGAAGTAGTTTGTGCTACCATGGAGCTTACATTCTAACAAGGGAGACAAATAAAATGGGTCAGATAAGTGTTACAGAAAAGAATAAAGTCTCATAGGAGAGCAGGTACTGCCATTTTAAACTAGTGTGCTCAGATGAGGTCTCTTTTAGATCATAACCTTTAAACAGAAAGCTACAAGAGATAAGAATAAACATTAAGGTTACTGAAGGAAAACTTGAATGAAAGAGAGTATCTATACTGATTTAATTTTAATTTGGTAGTATTTACCAAGACTTTTTTGAGTTAATAAAGTCTTAGAAAAGTAAATAAATGTCAAAGTGTGTCAACTTGCTCCAGAAGCTGTTTATTTAAAATGGACACAATGATAATAGCTATCTCAAAGGGATGTTGTGAGGATGAATTAAATGGAATGATAAACCTAAGATGCCAGTGTCAAGCATCTGGTAATCACTGTATACATGATGGGGTTTATTATGATTATTATTATAATGCACGCTCAGTGAGTGGCAGTTCATGGTTTAAAATTTCTGAACTGTAACTCCCTTCAGATATATAGAATATAATCTGACAAGCTGTACTATTTATTCTGATAAAATCTTCCTTACCTGTTGGAAGGAATCTTCGAACAATGTCTGCCGGGATACATTGATCTTTACATGACTGGGTAGTGCATTAGACTAAAAACAAAAATAGTATCGTGATATCATGTAAGTTATGGTATTTGTATAGTACAAAGATAAGACTAAATGATTACAAACATAAGATTTATTTACCACTGTAGTACCTGGCACAAATAACGGAAGTGAGCAAGTTTCCACCTAAAGCTGCGTTCATAAGCAATCTGTGGACCACCTTTAGTTCTAAAGGAAAAACAAAACAAAACATGTTAATTCACAATAGAGTTGGATATATAATATTGTGGAGTATACCAGAGTCCTACAAATGACCACAGGAAAGCTATTTGCTGGGAAAGAAGATAAATTTAGTGGGCTAAGAGGCCTGAAAAATGAGGACACACACAAAAGTAAGACTATATATATATATGGGTGGATCTTTTGTAACAAAGTTAAATGAAATATTAAAGTCTGTTACTATTAAAAAAAAACTTTGATAATAACTTAAATCTAAGGAGGATAGAGGCTCTAGACAGAAAAGACAGGGAAGGAAATTCTACCACATCTTAAGCCCAATTCAAACTAAACATTGGTGAGAAAGTATGCAAAGCAAAATCAATTTCTAAGAATGAGTGACATCTAGGTCACACAGCTCAACTGGTAAATGACGGAAGAGACAGAGTGGGTGGCATGTAAGGGACAGGTGTGAGTCACACTGAGAAGGCCTGGGTCTTCTGCCTACTGAGGGAGAGCCTAAGATACATACATAAAGAACTTTCAAGATCTTAGGGAACATTTTGTAATGGATGCAGAATGTTCTCTTGTGTTGTCAGGTTCAAGTGAATTCATTCAACAAATATTTACGTAAGACATACTACTACCTGGCACTCTTCTAGTTGATGAGAGTGTTATGTGTTAACAGGTAATGATAATGTGTTTTTGTGGAGGTTATATTCCAGTGAAGTGGAAAAACAAGAAACAGAATAAATAAGTAAATTATATAGGAAGTGTGTTAGAAGGGGATAAATGTCTTACCACTCCTCCTCAAAAAGAAAAAACAAGAATGGCGCCTGGGTGGCTCAGTCGGTTAAGTGTCTGACTTCGGCTCAGGTCATGATCTCACAGTCTGTGAGTTCAAGCCCCACGTCGGGCTCTGTGCTGACAGCTCAGAGCCTGGAGCCTGCCTCAGGTTCTGTGTCTCCCCCTCTCTCTGCCCCTCCCCCACTCATGCTTTGTCTCTCTCTCAAAAATAAACATTAAAAAAATTTTTTTTAAAGAGAGAGAGGAAAATGCAATGTAAAAGGATACAGAGCGTATAGGGAGATGTTTTAATCCTGAAAAGGGTGAACAGAGTTGGGCTCACAAATCAATATTTGAACAAAAACATGGAGGGCATAAGCCATGTACATATTTGAGGAAAGAGCAGAATAACAGCTAAGACCCAGAAGTAAAAGTCCAGGTGCTTGAGGCAGAGCTACGTGGCCAGTGAAGCTGAAGCAGTGTGAATAAGGAGAGAAAACAGAGATGAAGTTGAAGAGGTAACGGGGATCACATTTTTTAAGGCCTTGGAGGCCATTGTAAGGAATCTGCTTTTCACTGAGATGAAAATCACTGGAAAGTTTTGTGCAAAGGAATGACTTTTTACTACTTGCTGCTCTATGGCGAATAACATTATATGAGGTGTGGATAGAAAGCAGAGAGGCACTGTGCACTCCAGTTGACCAAAGTAGTGGCAGTGGACATGGTAAGACATAACGGGATTCTGGACACACTCTGAAGTTGAGATGGCTAAAAACGTATTGTGTCAAATGTATTATGTCAAATGCTCCTAAATCAAATGAGACAGGACTGCAACCAACCCCTGGATTAACAATTAACAATGTGGAGGTTGCTGGTGCCCTTAACAAGTTCAGGGTCAGTAAAACTCCTTGTAATCTGTTTGAAAGAGTAATTAGAAACAGCAATATAGAGACAACGCTTTCAGGTACTTTTCCTGTAAGGGGCAACAATAAAAATGAATTTTCACGGAATGAATTTGAAAGGTAAAAGTTGTGTTTTTTTAAATTTTATTTTAAAAGGTTTATTTCTTTATTTAGAGAGACAGCGTGTATGCAGTAGAGGCACAGAGAGTGGGGAGGGGGGGCAGGTGGGCAGGGAGGAGAGAGAGAATTATAAGCAGGCTCTGTGCTATCAGTGCAGAGCCCAATGCAGGGGTTGATCCCACAAACCGTGAGATCATGACCTGAGCTGGAATCAAGAGTCTGTTGCTTAACCAACTGAGCACCACCCAGGGACCCCTGTTTATTTGTTTTCAATCTAGGAGAAATCACAGGTGATGAGAATAATTCAGCAGAGGAAGAAAAACTGATGATGGAAGATAGAAAGATGACAATTGCTACAACAATTAAATGGGAAGAGGGGGAAAGATCTAGTGTGCCAGTAAAGGCACTGGCCTTTGATAGAACAATGATAGTTCACCTATAGGATTAAGAGGGAAGACAGATGCTGGTAGGTGGGTAGATACGACAGTAGGAAATTTGAAAAAAACCTTTCATAAAACTATTTTCTTAGTGATGCAAAGATACCACACTTAAGAGTAAGGATGAAGGTGAGCTCTACTTTAAGGTCTTTTTATCTGGAAGATTCAAATTTGTTGATATCTTATTCCTTCACACTGCAGTGGCACGATGTGACTGTTAAATCTGTGCACAGACTACCTCGGTCTGAAACCAGCTCCATTACTTGCCATCTGATTTTGCACAAGTTAGTTATGTCCCCTAAGCCTCAGTTTCTGCACTGAAAAAGGGAAAATAATAGTATCCACCTCAAGGGGCTGTTGGGAAATAAAATGAGCTAGTTTATACAAAGTGCTTAGAACAATCCCCCACATACAATAATCACTAGATAAATATTTGCCATCATTAACACATTATGTACTACAAATTCATTCCGTAGTAACATAAAGCAAAGATGTACGTATACTGAGCTATTACTTGTATAGGTTTTCTTGATTGACAGAGTACAATCTGTTGCTGAAGTTGAGGCTAAATTTTTATGTCATTAAACAACACTTAAGTACTTTAGGTTTTCACTTACACAGATGACTTCCCATTGCGAGGATCTTTGAATGTTGTTGTTCTTGTATTATGATCAACAAAGTACCTAACGCCTTCCCGAGTATACCTGATTTCCCACCCTTCTGGCAGGGGTTCTTCATTCTGTAAGCTAATACATAAAGTTATAATCACAGGGTGAACATTTTCTAGGTACTAAAAACATCTGAATCAAGGTTTACTTGATTATACCTACAGATGCATGTAATATTACTTAAGTAAGGCTGTAGTACACACATACCCTTGAGTTCTTGGATCTTCCCACTGGGTTGTTTTTGTATTATGATTCACAAAGTAAACCCTGTCAGTTGAATCCACTCTTTTTTCTAAAAAATAGAGTGAGCACAGCATTTAATAACTATTTATTACATATATCTTCAGATATTTTTACCAACAACATATCAGCTTACCCCAGCCTGGTGGCAAAGGCCCATATGGGTCATTTTCTGCAGCTAACATTGAAGCCTGATTGGAGAAAGGGTTCGAGGGGGGGAAAAAAAAAAAAAAAAAAAAAGAACAGTACTTTAATATAAAAGCAGAGATAAACCGAATACTTGATAGAACCACATTTTATAATAATTTTCTAAAAAATGATAAAGGAATGTGACTACAGTTATTTCAAGACACAAAGTACATTTAAACATGTCATGAGTTAAGAGGAGTCAATCAGTTGATAAAATTACTAGTTTTTTAAAGATGACTTAGAAATAACTAATACTGACATCAATATTTTAATTTCTTAGCCCTTCCATAATAATCTACAGGAGTGAAATGAGAGAAGAGCATATAGAAAATTGTGTTTAAATGACAACTACTTGTTTAGAAATACAATACTAATCAGTTCTTTTTAAAACAAATGCCTAATTCTGTGCTGACAGCTCAGAGCCTGGAGCCTGCTTCGGATTCTGTGTCTCCCTCTCTCTCTGTCCCTCCCCCACTCGTGCTCTGCCTCTCTCTCTCAAAAATAAACAAACATTAAAAAATTTTTTTCAACAAATGCCTATTAATAAAACCAATATTAAAATCCAGTATCATCTTTATACAAATACTTTTAATATTAGCATCTTTTGTGTATTCATATACAAAACACATTCATGCTTACATACTGTAAGAATGACAAATACAAAAACTATCACCTGAAAAATTATTTCTTAATGATAAAGTATATGATAAAATGATACATATTTTATAACCTTATAACAGATACTGTTAATTTTACCCAGTATCAATTTCCCACTCCTCCCTCCTTGACACCCAAACCACTGTTTTCTTCGAGGCAGAAATGTATCCATCTAATATTCCATTCCCAGCTGGGTTGGTAGAATGACCAATTCTGGCCAGCGAGCTACTGTCAGAAGTCCCTGGTAAGGGCATCCCTTTCCAAGCAAAAAGGCAGGGCTTACTAGATAAAAGTCATCTGCCCTTCTCATTCCCCTTTCCCTTTCTTCTTGCCTACAACAGAGAATGAAGTCCAAAGGGCAACAGCTCTGTATGATAAAGGTGAAGCATGAAGCATGATAAGGATGTACCAAGAACCTGGGTACCAGGTGGCATTACTGAGCCAATGTAGTGTTAGCTCTGGACTTTCACCCCAGACTTGTATATACTTAGATAATTACATCTCAATCTGTTTAAAGGTGTTCTATGCAGGAGAACACATTTCTAATACATCCCTCTGACCTAATTTTGCCGTTTCCCTAAGGTTTTCATGTATACAGACAGCAAAAGCACACAGTACATAATGTACAAAAGCACAAAGTACATAATTTCTTGTTTACTACATACAGCTGAACAGTGAAACCTTAGCACAGATTTCTGTACAAGTTACCGAAGGACCAGAAACTGGTGGCAGCAGGAGACGCTATGAAGGCTAAGCTGGCCCTGTCCCTCTCTGCTGGCCACAGAAAACCAGGTGAGTGGGTCAGACTGCAAATGAGAACTTATTACTTAACCTCTGAAGAAAATGGGAGTTGAAAGAGCCAGCCTGAGGCAGGATTCTGAAAAAAAGTTATTTAGGTTTTCTTTTTGTGTCTTCCCTAATTCCTATTTGCTAGCCTCCACATTTTGGGTTTTCAAGTTGCCTCAAAACACTATCCAGAGATGCCCAGTACTTAAAATTTGTATTTTCCACTTCCTGTGATCAAACCTATTTAACAGAGATTACCCGCTACCCCAAGTCTTCTTGTAGATGTTTGTTTACAGCAATAAATGAACCATCAATTGGTCAAATTTTCAGACAGCATTAGATTTTTTGGACAAAACCATCTCCAACCCCAGGAATATCTTCGGTAGGCCAAAACACATGAAAGTGTTGTTTCTGAGATTCTGAGATGGGAATGAGAACAGCTGGAAAATGGCAAGACTGGCCTTAAGTAAAATCAGGAGGTAACTGGTTTGGTTTAAAGCAAGCAAAATGATTCTAATTAAAGGTGGAGGATTGGGGAGTTAGTAAAGACAAATTATTTCATTAAGAAATTCATTTATGAAAACTACCATTTAGTAAAGACAAAAACAGTATGTACTTAATGTTAGTAAACTAGAATTAAAAAAAAAAAGCTTAAAGTGTGTATGTGTATCAGAAATACTTATATCTTATTAAAGAGTAAATAAAAATAGTCTTGCAATACAGTCTATAACATTTAAAAACCACCAAAGTCAAAAAGAGCAAATGCCTGAAGGAAAAAGTTGTGTTGATATCGTACAATGTGCTAATTACCGAATAGAGGTATCGTTGGTTGAACTGTTGCATAGCTCCCTGCAATTGGTTCCGCTGAGACTGCCACTGTTCAAAATTTCGAACAGACTCCATGGTAGGCCGTTGCCAGGTTGTTGTTCTGGTGTTGTGATCCACATAATAAACTCTTCCACGATCATCAACTCTTCTTTCCCAACTACCACAGGATAAGCATTAATAAAAAGTAAGCAAGAATGTCTTAATATAAGAAACTGGAAAGTAATTAGTTAACACCTAACTCACATGATTTAAAAATCAAGTCTGAGACATGAGCAAACAACTTCAAAAAAATGTGAACATTGATATTCTTCAGAGAAATTACAAACATGTAACTTGCTTTTTAGGTAAATTATCTTCCCATTCTACCACTACATGATTTCTAAAAAGGGGGCCAAAGACTGAACAGTCTCTGTATCAATCTGACCACCCTCTTTTTCTTGATAAGTTACTGAGCGCTTACTATATACCTAGTAATCTGTCCCTCTAGCCACTGCCTACATTCAGGGTTGCAACTCAGTTCTTACAGGTCTTCCAACATCCTGCTGTTACACAGCTGCTGAACACAAATGCAGATCGAATCATGTCATTCCACCTATCATGGCTCTCCGGCACAGCATAAAAATGAACCCATTCACCATTTCAGCCTCATCTCCCCTAAGATCTTTTAAGAGGCCCACATAATAGCCAAATCAACTACTTGCTGGTCTCAAATGTATATGTTTCATTTTGTCATCCCTTTTTTTTCTGAATATTCCCTCAAAACAAAATGCCCTTCCCTATTTCTCCACCAACCAGAGTTCTCCCCATCCTCCAGGGTTCAGTTATAAAGCCAATTCATGCCATTAACTTAGTTATCTAGCTATGTTCGAGGGACGAGGCAAGCCTAGGGTCCTCCTATTATGCCCCCATCCCCTCTCTCACAAACACTTCTATAAGCCATTAACTTATACAATGATTTAGGAATCCTATCAGCAACCCATCACATAAAAATAATGTATTTTTGTGAATATTCTGGACTTTGAATGTGTTTTATATTGGTGGACTTTAAGTTGCATCTGGAAGGTCATACTCTAAGAAGCAAAGACAATAAGGAGGTACTGCCAGTCCAGGCAGAGAGTTCAAGGAGAATATAAACAGTATAACTCAACCAGCTATCAGCACAATATTTATGAAGAGCTATTAAAGATAAGAGCACAAATGAAAAGGAAGACCAATTTTGTGAATACAGCCTAACAGCATGAATTTATATAGTGTGTAATAGAAATATTTTTATTCATTTAAGACTGTCTATAATTTTAGCCATAATGTAATATAATTTTACTTGTATCAATCTTTTAGATCATAACTTTGAACTACTCTAACGTCTCTTATGTCATTAGATCTCATGAAATAATACAGCTTAGATCACTACCTTTGGAGAACACACACATAAATTTTCCTAAATATGCTTTTCATTCCTTAAAATATAATGAATGACAAGCACTAAAACTGAACCAAAATTCTACAGCTACTCTACAGTAACACATGCCAGTGTTTGATAACCTCTTGAGGAAGCCCCTTCAGACTAATAGTAAAAGAGATACAATGTAACAAATCTCATTTACTGAACAGTCATTATTCACAAATAAATGAAGGAAAATATAACATGCACAAGGAAAGAATCATTTTATGTTGTAATAAATTTAAGAAATCAAACGTATGATAAAACACAACTGGAGATGAATAAAGATGCCACGTTACCCTGGAGGTAAAGGTTGCGGCCTCTCCCATGTGGTTGTTCGAGTGTTATGATCCACGTAATAGGTTCTACCATGAGGATCTTTTCTCTGTTCCCACCTTTAATAAAAATGCAAAAATGAAACTAAAAGATACCACAATAAGACAACCTGAAAAATAATTCCTTCTTATATTCAGGAAAATTGCAAATAAGTTTTACTTTAAAAGGTTATATAATATATACACATGCATATAAAATTTCTTTTCCCAATTATTAGTGTCTTTTCAGTTCTTAATTATTACCTTTTTATTAACAGTACTGGCAACTCAGTAGATACATAGTCAGTACAGGAGGATAAATACCTAATGTTTTTAAAAGTTACTAATTTATATAATTTATCACCAGAAAATTATCAGAAATTCATCAGAAAAGACAAATTTAATTAAAGGTAGAGGAACTTTCAGCCTATTACCACACTCAAGGCACAAAATGTTAATGAGGTAATATCCACTTCTGCCTGCAATTTAAAAAATACGCATCTATAAGATTTTATAGATATTGCATTAAAGAAGTATGTGGTGACACTGCTCCATGAAAATTCTTCTATATGCATAGTGTCTTCTTTTTGTATACAGCTATCTCCCTCTTGTTTTCAGTAAAACTCTTGTTTATGAACATTCCAATTTCATCTTTTCCTGTTTTATCTCAAAGACTCTCAATCTCTTATTTTCCCTACTCTCATTTTCTTCTCTGTGATTCCTGTTTCTTCTCTGTTCTTTCTGTAATATGGTATAGAAGAAAAATGTTAAATATAAAACATAATATTTCTGAGTTTAACATTCTTGTTTTCAATTGAAAGTAGACTAAACGGAAGAACTTTGTTTTCTCTTAAACTCAGGGGCCCAATTTGATTCTTTTTAGATTATAAAGGTCATTATTATTTTCTTACACAATGACCATACATATTAAGCTATTCCCTAAGCAAGGTATACACATACACACACATTTACTTTAAAAAGGCATGCAAAAAAATTTAATAGTTTGCTTAATTAAGCTCATCGACAAACAAGTCACAAAATGTTTCAACAGAATTATGAATAATAAAAATGCCCAACTTCACAACTGACTCAGAATCATGTAAGTTGTTAAATCGATCTATTAAAAAATCCCTGTTGCTCTCTTCCCTTTTATGGCCACTGCTGAAGCACCAGTGGCCAAAATGAAGTTCAATCCCTTTGTGACTTCTAACCAGAGCAAGAACCATGAAAGACATTTCAATGCACCTCCCCACATTCGGAGAAGATTTTATCCTCCTCTCTTTCCAAAGAGCTGAGACAGAAGTACAACATTCGATCCATGCCCATCCGAAAGGATGATAAAGTAAGGTTGTGTGAGGACACTATAAAGGTCAGCAAATTGGCAAAGTAGTCCAGGTTTACAGAAGAAATACATCATTTACATTTAACGAGTTCAGCAAGAGAAGGCAAAAAGCACAACTGTCCTTGTGGGCACTCACCCAAGCGAGCTGGTTATCACTAGATTAAAACTGGACAAAGACTACAAAAAGATCCTTGAACGTAAAGCCAAATCTTGCCATGTTAGGAAAGGAATAGGGCAAATTGAGAAATAGGGCAATTGAGAAGATGCAAGAATAAAGTAACCTGATATACAACTTAAAATAAAAAACTGTTAAAATGAAAAAAAATCTCTGCTGTATAAAATCCTACTTTGGAATATTCATGCTACCCTATACTATAAAAATTCAAGTATTTCTTACAAAAAAACATTTCACTAAAAAAAACAACCTCTGAAACTTCAGATTTTATGTATTTTCACTTAATAATAAAAGTTCATTGGAAGGCAGGATTCCAATATGGAATTTCATTTTAAAGACATTTCGGGAATATCTGTAACACTATCAATGGGCTATTGATTTGTATGAAAGCTCAACAGCCAAAAACAAATGTCTTAAAAATATACGAAATTTCGGGGCGCCTGGGTGGCTCAGTCGGTTAAGTGTCCGACTTCGGCCCAGGTCATGATCTCGCGGTCCGTGAGTTCGAGCCCCGCGTCAGGCTCTGTGCTGACAGTTCAGAGCCTGGAGCCTATTTCCGATTCTGTGTCTCCCTCTCTCTCTGACCCTCCCTTGTTCATGCTCTGTCTCTCTCTGTCTCAAAAATAAATAAACGTTAAAAAAAAAAAATATATATATATATATATATATACGAAATTTCAAGAACCTCCTGATAATGGTAGTTTTGTTATTTTTAGGTATTAATTCCTATAATCAGTTCTTGAATTTTTATTGCAATTCTATAGCAAAACTTACAGATTTCCATCTTTTACAAATATTTTTATCAAAATTATACATACTTTCACATAATTTTATACATTCATAGTTGTATAATGATATACATACACCTTCACACATACAGTCTACAGGGCTCACTACAAAAAACAGTGCCTAATGTCCCCTTAACTTCATTTTCCATTCCACAAAAGCAACATTTTCAACTGTTTCAGCCAATTCTTTTAGTATTTACCTCTTTTTATATTAATAAGCTTATTTTACTATTTTAGATTTCATCTCAAACATTGTATATTGATTTCTCACTATGAGAGTTTCAGCTGAAGTCTCTCTCCTGCATCCATCTACACATACACTGTAACACTTACCCTCCTTCCACCATTCCACATACACACATATTCTGTGTCCTTCCCTTATATGATGTAAAACTCTCCTGACAGCTGAGTCATGGAACATAATATTTCTTTTGTCTCCTTTCTTCCCATTTTCTTAGTTTCTATGTATTTATTAATTTCACTCCCAAAACTTCTCCACCTGTATATATGTCCTCTCAAAATATTCAGACTCATCAGGTATTTACCAATCACAGCTCTGCCTCACAATGAGCTGCTGATCCTGTCTGGCCAACTGAGAAGCCTGCGGCACATCTGCCATCTTGGGCCCCCTTTTACGTAAACATCATGCTGGTGATTCCTTTCACTCCCTTTCTATCAGACACCTGAGATCTGAAGCCCATGCCTTTCACGTTCAGTAGCTAATTTTATTTATTTATTTTTTGAAGTTCATTTATTTATGTTAAGAGGGACAGAAACAGCACGAGTGAGAGAAGGGCAGAGAGAGAGGGAGACGGGGAATCTCAAGCAGGCTCTGTACCACCAGGGAAGAGCCCAACGTGAGGCTCGAACTCAGGAAACCGCGAGATCAAGACCTGAGTTGAAACCAGGAGTTAGTTGGAGGCTTAATCGACTAAGCCACCCAGGCACCCCTCAGTAGCTAATTTTAGAGAAACACGAGTCCTGGTAGCTTTTTAACAAAGGATGCACAGGAAATGAACTTTGGAAACTGAGGATATCTGAAAATTTATTTATTCTGTGCACACACTCAACAGTTTGGCTGATTACAGAAATCAGGTTGCATTTAGTTTCCCTCAGCATTTTAAGTTGGCTTAACAGCTTTTTGCATTGATTCTAAGAACTCTAATGCCATTCTGATGAGTATGAGATGTGCTTTCAGTCCCTTTTTAAAATCTCTACACAGAAAAAACTAAGGTTTGCTGGAGGGGAGGTGGGTGGGAGGATAGGTTAAATGAGTGATGGGTACTAAGAAGGGCACTTACTGTGATGAGCACTGGGTGTTACATGTAAGTGATAAATCACTAAACCCTACACTTGAAACTAGTATTCTCTGTCTCTCCCTCTCTCTCTTCCCACTCCTGCGCTCTAGCTCCCTCTCTCAAAATAAATAAATAGACTTAAAAAAAAATCTTTCTAAAAAACGGTGGCTGCCTGGGTGGCTTGGTCAGTTAAGCATCTGACTCTCGGTTTCAGCTCAGGTCACGATTTCACAGTTCATGGGTTTGAGTCCCACACTGACAGTGAGGAGACTGCTTGGGATTCTCTATCCCTCCGTCTCTCATTACCCTTCCTGTGCTCTCACTCTCTCTTAAAATAAATAAATAGACTTAAAAAAAATCTTTCTGAAACTATTATTATATGTTAACTAACTGGAATTAAAATGAAAGCTTGAAAAAATAAATAAAAACCAACTGAAAAACACCATGTAGAGTGTGATACCAGTTTCTTAAAGTAATTCTATAAATGTACGCAAAACAGTAATTTACACAGTTACTCTCTAACCTCTTCACCTACTTCTATCTTTCCTCATAGAATCTGTCACTATATGACATTACTGAGTAGGTTATGTATGCAAGGCCCCAGCTGCTCAGCCTGCTGTTACAGACCCTTCACAGCAGCAGAGTCTTAGGCTCTGTTGGCCCTCTGAATATCCCAGGCCTGGAATAAAGTCTGATACAGAGAAGCTCTCAAATATTTACTGCCGGAATAAAATATAAACACCACTCTCTGAGTGTTTCTGTATGACTTAAGTATTTTATTTGGTCATGTCTTAGCTTTGTGATCAGAAACAAATTTTAAGATTGAGGGAAAAAATAAACATAACCAAGTATTCCATCTATATAATGGGCTACAAAGTCCTTTTCTAGGTTTATCTCAGATAAACTGCAAATATTCCCAACTTAACACTCAACAAATACTCAGTAAGCACTCACGTTCCAAGCATAATGCTAGCCACTGGTTCTTATTTTTCCAAAACAGGTTCACTTCCAGATTTCAGTGTTTTTGCTCTTAACAGAATTTACCTTTCTTAAATTTTTTCTGTAAAGTGCCAGAGAGTAAATATTTTAGGCTTTGTGGGTGAAAAGGCAAAGTCAATAATATTTGTAAGTACTTACATAATAAGAGCAAAAACTCCTGTCGTGGCCCCACCTCATTTTTCTAGCAGCCAGTCCAAGGGGAGGCAACTTGCTGAGCTGTCACTCCCAAAGTGAGATTCTACCTCTTGGGGCATGGCAGTTGTCACAAGTGAGTCCCCAATGTGTAGGTGGTGACTAAGGCATTGGGCAGCAAGGACAGAAGAAGGTACTGGTGGGGAGAAAGGATGGTACAGAGCAAAGGGTGATATTCTGGATTGGTCTGGGTGACTCACAGTGACAGCCTGCTAGAGCTGTGCCTGTGGGTCATATACAAGTGGTGGGCTGGAATTGGCAAGAGATCAGAACATCCCAGTAGTGAAAATTCATGAATACTTCCCAGTAAGTGCAAATTACCTGGCTGAGTAAGACTTCTCAATAGAATTCTTTAATTTCATAGATTTAGGTGCTAATTTATAAATGCCACACTTCACCCAACCATAATACTCTCCTTTCTAGTATTTAGATATAGTCTCACTAAGACATTGTATATAAAATTTCCAAACCTACCACTGAACAACTTTACACAACTTTACACAAATTTAAATTGCTTTAAAACAATAAGTAAATGTGGAAGAATTTTGTGAAATATATTACAATAAGAATACGAGAATTTAGTTACTTCTTGAATAACTGCTGATTTCAAACTTGGATAATGGGGTAGATGGTAAGACTTGCCTACTCATAAACCATGAAGAATGGTTACCTCTCTCCTCTACTGCTAACCTATGTCCACAAACTCCTACCCATCAGAAGCTCACTACTTTAAAGTCTCTCTCCTTTTATGAAAGAAAAACTGACCCTCAGCTCTGTATCTTTTCCTGCAATTTCCCCCAAACATTCCTCTTTCTCTGTGTCCACTAGCTCTTACTCCTTAAAAGTTTACTACACACTTCTACCCCTCCCATTCACTCCATCACACAGCACTCTGAATGCAGCTCTATTTCTCAGAAACTGCTTGTCAAAGGTCAACAATAAATAATCTCTTTGTAGTTACATTCAATTGGTGACTTTCGGTTCTTATCTTACTTGAATTTTTCAGTAGTTTTTGACCTTGTTAATCATTTCCTCAGAAGCATTTACAAGCCAGGGCTTTTGCCCAATTGTTCACTCACTCAAAATCATTTAATCAAGCACTAACTCACTTATTTAACAAGTATTTATCAAGTACCTGCTACATAGCAGGGATGGTTTTGGGTACAAAGAATACCGAAATGGACAAACTTAAGCCCTTTCTAGTCTAGTGGAAAGAAAATTGACAACAAACAAATATGTGTCATGTGGTGATTAACATAACACAAGTTATGCTGATTAGAAGAACCCTACTCCAAAGGTTCACACTGATTTCATTTATATTAATTCTGTAACAGGAAAAACTAAAACCTATAGTGGAAAAAAAAAAAATCAGAACGGTGATTGACTGAAAAAGGTACTTTAGAGAACTTTCTGGGATAATGGTAATATCTGAAATCTTAGTAAGGGTTTGGGTTAATCGATGTATGTGTTTGTTGAAACCCATCAAAATAGTATGGTTAATGGCACAAAAACAGACACACAGACCAATGGAATAGAATAGAAACCCCAGAACTAGACCCACAAACGTATGGCCAACTCATCTTTGACAAAGCAGGAAAGAACATCCAATGGAAAAAAGACAGCCTCTTTAACAAATGGTGCTGGGAGAACTGGACAGCAACATGCAGAAGGTTGAAACTAGACCACTTTCTCACACCATTCACAAAAATAAACTCAAAATGGATAAAGGACCTAAATGTGAGACAGGAAACTATCAAAACCCTAGAGGAGAAAGCAGGAAAAGACCTCTCTGACCTCAGCCGTAGCAATCTCTTACTCGACACATCCCCAAAGGCAAGGGAATTAAAAGCAAAAGTGAATTACTGGGACCTCCTCAAGATAAAAAGCTTCTGCACAGCAAACGAAACAACCAACAAAACTAAAAGGCAACCAACGGAATGGGAAAAGATATTCGCAAATGACATATCGGACAAAGGGCTAGTAGCCAAAATCTATAAAGAGCTCACCAAACTCCACACCCGAAAAACAAATAACCCAGTGAAGAAATGGGCAGAAAACATGAATAGACACTTCTCTAAAGAAGACATCCGGATGGCCAACAGGCACATGAAAAGATGTTCAGCGTCACTCCTCATCATGGAAATACAAATCAAAACCACACTCAGGTATTACCTCCCGCCAGTCAGAGTGGCCAAAATGAACAAATCAGGAGACTATAGATGCTGGAGAGGATGTGGAGAAACGGGAACCCTCTTGCACTGTTGGTGGGAATGCAAATTGGTGCAGCCGCTCTGGAAAGCAGTGTGGAGGTTCCTCAGAAAATTAAAAATAGACCTACCCTATGACCCAGCAATAGCACTGCTAGGAATTTATCCGAGGGATACAGGAGCACTGATGCATAGGGCCACTTGTACCCCAATGTTCATAGCAGCACTCTCAACAATAGCCAAATTATGGAAAGAGCCTAAATGTCCATCAACTGATGAATGGATAAAGAAATTGTGGTTTATATACACAATGGAATACTACGTGGCAATGAGAAAAAATGAAATATGGCCTTTTGTAGCAACGTGGATGGAACTGGAGAGTGTGATGCTAAGTGAAATAAGCCATACAGAGAAAGACAGATACCATATGGTTTCACTCTTACGTGGGTCCTGAGAAACTTAACAGGAACCCATGGGGGAGGGGAAGGAAAAAAAAAAAAAAAAAAGAGGTTAGAATGGGAGAGAGCCAAAGCATAAGAGACTGTTAAAAACAGAACAAACTGAGGGTTGATGGGGGGTGGGAGGGAGGAGAGGGTGGGTGATGGGTATTGAGGAGGGCACCTTTTGGGATGAGCACTGGGTGTTGTGTGGAAACCAATTTGTCAATAAATTTCATAAAAAAAATTTTAAAAAATGGGCATAAAAAAAAATAAATAAATACTTCAAAAAAAAAATAGTATGGTTAAGACTTGGGCATGTCCTTCTATGTAAACTTTACCTAAAAAACTTTACACAAATATTGAACTCCAGTTAATGACATACAAGCTAAAGTACTGAGGGAACTAAATGTACTGATGTCTGCAACTTATTGAACTACATTTAAAAATTAGATGGATAGAGAGAGGCAGAGATAGGAGATAAAGCAAATAGGGTAAAATGTAAATTACAGAATGCAGTGGTAGACACTGGGATGTTCACTGAAAAATTATTTAAAGTTTTCTGCATGTTTATAAATTTTCCTAAGAAAAGGTTAGGAAAAAATAAGGCAAAGTAAAGGGATGGGTGCAGAGGGACCTGATTTAAACAGAGAAAATCATGGGGCGCCTGGGTGGCGCAGTCGGTTAAGCGTCCGACTTCAGCCAGGTCACGATCTCGAGGTCCGTGAGTTTGAGCCCCGCGTCGGGCTCTGGGCTGATGGCTCAGAGCCTGGAGCCTGTTTCCGATTCTGTGTCTCCCTCTCTCTCTGCCCCTCCCCCGTTCATGCTCTGTCTCTCTCTGTCCCAAAAATAAATAAACGTTAAAAAAAAATTTTTTTTTAAATAAAAACAGAGAAAATCAGGAAAGGCCCCTGTAATGAGGTAACATTTGAGCAGAGACCTGGATGAATCGTGCAGATATCAGAGGTATAACACTCCACACAAAAGTTTGGGCAAATGCAAAGGACTTTGGGTGAGATCATGCTTGGCATAACACTCAAAATTCATCTCCAGGATGGAACACTGTTCCTTGAGAACACTCGTGATTCCAGGCACTCTGATTCCACTGGTAGTCATCTGAATTACTGAGCAAGTTACCAAAGAGAGGAAACACAGGAACTAAGATTTTTGAGGAAAGAGAAACGATGTAGTTTTGAAAACTGCTAACTCAGTTACACAAAGAATACTTCCTAAGCCAGAGGTATCAACCTTGGTTCCACTCTTCTTTTCTTCTACCTCCTTACAACTAATTACCAGGACACATCTCATCATCACCCTAAGAGACTAGCATCTCTTACTGCAGACTCTTTTAATTTCTCACCTGGATTAATAACTTCTAAACTTTTCTGATGACAGCTAACAGAGTAAGAAATATGTTTTACATGAATATCTGTGTGTACTAGATTGCTATTTCCCTACAGATTTTATACACACAAACACACACCAGAAAAATAAACTTTCTGGAAATGTTTACTCTTACTACACCTAATACTTTTTCAGTATTTTCTGTTCTTGTCTATATTGATTTACTTAAATTATGTGTTCAAATGCTGATCATAATCTAATGGGTTGCAACCTGCAATTTGAAAATCACATAGGTTACCACAAAGATCACATGATAGCTACAGACACGCTGAAGCATTTATTTGGCCCCCATAAAATTAAATATATATACTTATTATCACTTTAAATCATAATGCCTGCTTCTCTCATTTTTTTTTTAAATTTTTTAATGTTTGTTTATTTTTGACAGAGAGACAGCGCATGAGTGGGGGAGGGGCAGAGAGATAGGAAGACACAGAATCTGAAGCAGGCTCCAGGCTCTGAGCTGTCAGCACAGATCCTGACATGGGGCTTGAACTCACGGAGTGTGAGATCATGACCTGAGCCGAAGTCGGACGCTCAACCGACTGAGCCACCCAGGTACCCCCCTGCTTCTCTCATTTATAAAACAGTCTGGCTGCTATCTTTACTTACTTGTCTCAACTCTTTTTTTTTTTTTTTTAAATTTAGAAATAGAGTGCATGTGAAAGGAGGAGAGAGACAGAGAGAATCCAAAGCACAATCCATGCTCAGCCAGATGCGAGGCTAATCCCATGACCCTGGGATCATGACCTGAGCTGAAACCAAGAATCAGATGCTCAAAAGAATGAGCCACCCAGGCACCCCAATTGTCTCCTTAACTCCTAATCTATCTATACCACTGCTAGAATTAAGAACCTAACTAAAATGCAAACATAACTCTGCCACTCCCCTGCTCAAAATTCATTAATGTTTATCCACAGTTTTCAAGGAAAAACTCCCACACTCTTAGAAAAGTAAACAAAATTCTTCATAGGATTATTTACTCTTCAGTGCTACATAGGTCACTTCCTCAAATGCTGAACTCAAACTGTAACAAAATACTACTTCCAGAGCTTCACTTACATGTTTTTGTAAATGCTAGAGATCTGAACATGCAGTCAGCCTTCCATTATCGGTGCCTCCATTATTGCTGTGCTAACTCCTACTCTTCTTTCAGGAATCCACTTAAGGGTCATCTCTTCCTAAAAGTTTTCTTTGATCTCAAAAGTGTAAGCTACTCCCTTGCAAGCTCTCTCTGTATATATTCCCACCCACAGCCTGCTAAACTTACCTCTAGCCCGGCTTTAACTGTACTGTATAGTTGCTGTTTACTTATCTTTATCCTCCTATCAGACCATGAGGTTAATAGAACAGCTTCTTACATGTATATATCACAGTGGCAGACATATGAAATGAGGATAAATGACTAGGCTGCCAAAGATAGAAAACAAAGGGACAATGAGAAATTTCTGAGAGAGAAGGAAGATACTGTACAGTCTGAAATGCTGGCAGGAAACAAGATGGGATTGTAAGTAAGTAGCTGAAAATAAGCTCAGGGCAAGGTCTGGCCTGGACATACAGATTTAATAAAGTTGGGACAGTGTGAGATCCAAAAGAGGAAGAAGCACAGGCAGAAGACCAAAGTCTGAAACCACGATTAGGCAGTGACCAAAATCAGATGAGCCAGTAGAGAGCACTGAGAAAAACAGTTCAGAAAATAAGACAGGGCTGTGAACACAGTGACTGGTGACAAAATGAGGGCAATAAGACCTTCTAGAAGTGCAGTTTCAATATCTCTAAGAGAAGACATTCTAACTGCTGTAAGCTGTGTAGGAAAGTGCTGTGTCCATACTTCTAGTACAGTGTTGTCAAATTGTACTGCATATATGTTTACAAGTCTGAGCCACTATAAATAAGCTTTTTGAAGTCGGAGACAAAGAAAGACTCAGTAATATTAGTATCATCAGAACCAAGAAAAGAATCAAAAAAACATGTTAAGTAAAGCTGGAATAGGTGACCAAATGGAACACACACACGGAATACTCTTTAAAGGAGTATTCCTTTAAAGGAGTATTTCCTTTAAAGGAAATCTTAGGAAGCTGAATAATTGCAATGGGAAATTTAAAAGAGACTAAGAATTATTAAGCAGCAATGAAAACCTGAGTTTGTAACAGAGCTACTCAGCAGGGTTAAGTGACTTTCCCCAGCACTCAATACGAAGAAAAAGGATGGCCTATGTTGGGGCCTGGGGAGCAGACCATAAAGGAAGCTGGAAAACTGAGGTAATTACATAGTGTTATGATCATTCTTATCTAAAAGTAAAAATAAACCAAGAATCAAATCAAGAGTGTCCTGCAAACTAACCCCAGGTTTTTTCTTTTCCCTTTACAATGCACATATTTCATAAGTGAGCATTCTTAGTTTTAAAAAGTACTTTGTGGCAAATACACAAATTGTATCAATCAGATTCCAGCTTTGATTTCAAATTACTAAACAACTGAAAAATTTTACATACACATTCAAGAGTCGTATTATCAAAAAGTTGCTATTCAAATTAAGTCAAACTTCTAAAAAATATATTTAACGTACCCTGATGGCAAGGTTTCTGTGTTGGCATTTCCAGACTGTTGCCGTACAGGTTCCACACAGCCATCTGGCTGTCTTAATTTGGCTGCCTCAAAAGCAGAACTACTTCCAGAATTAGAGGTGGCAGGGTCTAAAGTACTTCTAGCTTCAGATCCAAATGCTGCACTAGTAGAGAGAATACATTCATTGTTTTCTGAGGAAGTCATTATTTCTTGAACTGGAGGATCTTCAACAGTAGTATTAGTGCAATTTGAAGACAAGGCGGTTTCTTCAGATACTATTACAGTATCCATAGTGGAAGCGTTATCAGTTGGTACAGATGAGGATGATTCTCCATTAACTGAAAAGAGAAAATCAATAAGACGAACTATCAGGAAATGACAAAGCAAACAACTCACCAGTTACACTGATTCAGTACCTAACTGACGGTGAGTAATGTATCAGATACTGATGAAAATAAATAAGGCAGATTATATTTTTTCTTGCTCATATTTAGGGATGAATATATAAATAATAAAAATTTAAGAATACAGTTGACCCTTGAACAACACAGGTTTGAACTTCACAGGTCCACTTATATGTAGGTTTTTTCCAATAAAAACAGTACAAACCTGTAAATGTATTTTTTCCTTCTCTGGTTTTCTTAACATTTTCTCTAGCTTACTGTATGGTAAGAAGACAGTATATAACAGATTTACAAAATATGTGTTAATTGACTATGTTACTAGTAAGGCTTCAGTCAATAGGCAATTAGTAGTTAAAACCTGGCGGCAGGGAGGGGGATGGAGTCCAAAGTTATACAAAATCATTCAATTGTGGGGGGGTGATGTTGGTGTTCCAATCCTTACTGTTCAAGGGTAAATTGTATACGCACACACTAATAACTTTAACTTAAGGAAAAGAAAAACCAGTATGAGGATAACATTTTTTTTTTTCCAAATGATCAATTCTGAAAATCTGCACGGTTTATATAAAAAACTTTAAAAAAATTTTTTACATTTATTTATTTTTGATAGAGACAGAGCACAAGTGGGGGAGGGGCAGAGAGAGGAGACACAGAATCCGAAGCAGGTTCCAGGCTCTGCGCGGACAGCACAGAGCCTGACGTGGGGCTCGAACTCACAAACTGCAAGATCATGACCTGAGCCAGAGTCGGAACTTAACCGACTGAGCCACCCAGGTGCCCCTATATATAAAAACTTTTAAAGATCCCTTTCAATCTCCTTCTCCTATGCAAATGGTAGCTAATATCAAAAATGTCAATGGGGGGAAATAGTGGCATTTAGATAGTACTACAGTGGACTGCCAGAAGATACAGAAATTCATTCTACACCTTCTAAAGAAATGACTCACTACTGGGATCCACTAATACAATTTAATGCTCATTTAAAAATTTTTTGGCTGTTTTATCAATGTTAGATACAGAGTGCAAGTGGGGAAGGAACAGAGACAGAGGGAGACACAGATTTTGAAGCAGGCTCCAGGCTCTGAGCTGTCAGCACACAGCCCGACACGGGGCTCAAACTCACGAACTATGAGATCATGACCTGAGCTGAAGTCAGACACTTAACCAACTGAGCCACCCAGGCACCCTCTTAATGTTCATTAAAAATTTTTTTTTTCTATGTTTTTATTTATTTTTGAGAGCGAGCGAGTGAGCACATGCAAGCATGGGAGGGACAGAGAGACACGGAGACACAGGATTTGAAGCAGGCTCCAGGCTCTGAGCTGTCAGCACAGGGCCTGACATAGGGGTCAAACCCACAAAACATGAGATCATGACCTGAGCCAAAGTCGGATGCTTAACCGACTGAGCCACCAAGGAGCCCCTTAATGTTCATTTTAAATGTGATCAAAGCATTTCAATTATGTGTCGCTATTAAAGTGAAGTCAAATTAAAACTGGAAAGAGACATACATTATTGAGTAAAACGTATTAGAAAATTCCACATAACGTTCTAATTGAAATGGGGAAGGGAGACCTAATTAAAGGTAATGGCATCTTCAGAGGGAAGACTTAAATAGTGGAAAGTGTACTATTAAAAGGAATTGAATGGTAAGCACAAAATAATAAGAGAATGAGTCAAGTACTGTCTAAATATGAGGAAGAGAATGGCTTTGGGGAAAAAAAACACATAAAAGAAATAAAGTATTTACAGTTACCCTGTACCAAATACTATTAGATAACACAGTGAAATGAAAAAAGAATGTGCATAGAGAGGCTAACTTCTGGTGTCTCCTATATAATGCTCACTTAAATAATTACCTCATTTAATATTTACTCAATAGTGCAGAAATTAATTTCCAAAAACAAAAAAGCTTAGTTAGCAGCAGTCTTTTCTAAGCAAAATAACACTAAATGGGAAAAGAGGAATCACTGAGATAAGATAATCCAGTCCAAGAAAAAAGTCATAAATCTTTTGCATACTAAAACACAGCGCACAAAAACGAACTGTTAGAGAGGAATAAAATGAGATATTAAAGAGCACTGTTCAGTTGTTCAAGGCAAAAACTCCTCTCCTACAATAATTCCACAGCAGGTGAGTGCTCTCAGCTCTTCTCTCCATCTGTACCACTACCTTCTGGTCCATCGTTTCTTGCTTTTACTACTATCAACAGCCTCCTAATTTTAGTCTGCTGCTTTTTCTCATGTCCAGCTACAAGCTATTCTCCAAATGATGGCTCAGAGTAATCTTTTTCACAACATATAAGATTTTTTCATTCCCCTAATTAAACACATCAGTGGATTGCCATTACCACCAGAATAAATTCCAAACTCTTTTACCACAGCCTATGACAATGACTACGTTAATCTGCTCCACAGTTATGCCTGACTTCTCACGATGGCCTTCCTTCTGTTCCCTGAATAGCAAACTCCTTCCCACTTAAGGGATGTGCACTTGCTGTTCCTGTGGCCTCCTAATATCTCATGACTGGCTTCTTATCATTTAGAGTGCATGCCCAATTATAACTTCAGAATGTACTTGAGGCAGTGCTTGAGTACCTTATTTACTGTTGTTTCCACCATACCCTAACCTGTTTTATTTCTCATGTTCTGAAATCATTTTATTTGTTTTCATTTCTTTAAGTTCAGAATGGTACAAAAACTTTGTCACTCTTGCATTTCCCAACTGTTAGAAATGCTTTGCATATGAACACAATAAATATTTGTTGAATCAATAAATTAAAGACAAATCACAGAGGAAGAAATGAACTGAACATACCTCTCCCAAAACTATGCAGATTAAAGAGCATCAGTAGAAATATTAACTATATGAAAAATTTAATAACACAATACATCTGACTTAAATTACAGAGCGGTAGCTTTGAGTTTCTACTATATACATATTCCATCCAAACACGCTGAGAATTTTTAGAAAACCAATATAAAAGACCAAAGGAAAATCCTCAATTATATAATAAGGAGGCCACATTCTAATTACAATGCAATAAAACTAGAAACAAGCAATACAAAATACAACTTATTAAAATGTTTACTGAAAGTCTGGCAGAATCTGTTAAACACTTTTTAAGGGTTATCTTATGTAATAATCTTCACAGAACTATGCTGAGACAGATACCAGCATTATCTCCACTTTACTGGTGAGGAAACTGGTAACTTTCTTTTTAAATGTTTATTTATTTTGAGAGAGAGAGAGAGAGAGAGAGAGAGAGAGAGAGAGAGAGAGAGAGAGAATGCATGCATGTGCAAGCTAGGGATGGACAGAAACAGAGAGAGACAGAGAGACAGAGAGAGAGAATCCTAAGCAAGCTCCAAGCTGTTAGTACAGAGCCCAATGTGGGTCTCAATCTCACAAATTGTGAGACCATGACCTGAGGTGAGATCAAGAGTCAGACACTTAACTCACTAAGCCACCCAGATGCCCCAGAAAACAGATACTTTTATGTCCATAAAAATGATAGTACTCTCCCCCAATTCACAATCAATATGCTTAGAAGATAAACTAAATAATTATTGAGTTAAAGAGGAAATAATGAAATTATAGACTTTAGGGAAATTAATGGCAATGAAAACACTTGTATCAAAGGCTATTGGACAAAGCCTAACAAGTATCCACGAATATAAGAAAGAATGGCAATAAATGAGCTCAGCACTCAATTCCAGAGCTGAGGGTCCATTGGGGGTGGGGGGTAATGGTAGAAGGAATTTAAAAACCAATAAAACAGATCAGAATTTCCAAACTTACTGATAAGAAATGGGATCCTGTTGGGATCTTGCTGGAAGTATAGATCTCAGTTCCCATTCTAGATTTACTGAATCTCTAGGGGAAATCTCTAAGGAAGGTTTGGGAATCTGTATTTTTAACAAATGCTTCAGATGAATTCTTACCGGTAAGATGGAGAAACCATGAAATATACCTTTCCAAGTTTTATAAAGAATATATAATATGAATAACATTAGGAATGCCACATACAACTTTGTAAGTCTGAACCATATTAACTAATCCAAGTCAAGAGAAAGAAAAATTGAAAAGGCTCATCATGGGGCACGTGGTTGGCTCAGTCAGTGGAGCATGTGACTCTTGATCTTGGGGTTGAATTCAAACCCCACATTGGATGTAGAGATTACTTAAAAATAAAATCTTTAAAAATAAAATAAAAAGAAAGAAAGGACTCATCAGAGTAGAAATTGAAAAGGTGATAAAAGATCATACCACTCCACCAAAGGGCACAAGGCTCACTTAGTGTTCTGAGAAAATCCTACGAAGCCTTCAATGAACAGATCACTCTCAATGTTATTTAAAGTAAAAGTAACAAGGAGTAAAAAGGAGTTTCTTAGTTTACTCTTGTAAGGGTAAGTTAACCCTAAAGTTGAAACTCAATAAATTCTAAGATGGTTCAATATTAGGATATTATGTTAGGAAATTGACTATGCTAACATATTAAAAGATAAAAGCCACGACTATTTTCAATACAAACCAAAAAGAATTCAATAAAACCTTGATAAAACACTTGATAAGAGGAATCAAGAAAAATAAATAGTCTAGATGATCAGAAACCCACAGTAAGCATCGTATATTAACTATAAAATATTAGAAGAATTTCTATTAAGGTCAGGAACAAATTAAAGTCAGGAACAAAACAAGGAAGATCACAACCACCACTCCAATACTGCTGATTACTTTGACGATGCATTAAGACAAGAAGTGAAAAATACTGGAAATAAAATGCTCACTCACAGAGGATAAGTTTATTTAGAACACTCGACAGGATCTCTGACCCATCTTGCAAGATGGCAGGCAAAAAAAGCCGAGAAGCCAAATACTAAGGAGAAAAAAAATCAAAGCCAAGAAGGTCAGACTAGTGCAAGGTTAAGAAGAGTAACCTCAGGGCTAAAATGCCAAAGAACAGGAAGCCCCACTGCAGCCAAAACCCTGGCCTAGGCAAAGGAATTGGCAGATATACCTGATCAGCTATGAAAGGCCATGTACAAGAGGAAGAAGTATTCAGCAGCTAAATACAGAGTTGAAAAGAAAAAGGAGAAGGTTCTTGCTACTGTCACAAAACCAGTTGGTGGTAACAGGAATGGTGGTACCCGAGTGGTTAAAATTCACAAAGTGCCTAGGTATTATCCTACTGAAGATGTTCCTGGAAAGCTATTGAGCCACGGCAAAAAACAACAACAACCCTTTCAGTCAGCATGTGAGGAAACTGCAAGCTAGCATCACTCCTGGGTTCATTTTGATCACCTTCACTGTGCTCCACAGAGGCAAGAGGGTGGTTTTCCTGAAGTGACTGAGCAGTGGCTTGCTACTTGTGATCGGACCTCTGGCCCTCCATCGACTTCCTCTGCGTAGAACACACCAGAAATCTGTCATTGCCACCTCCTCCAAAACTGGTATCAGCAGTGTGAAAATCCCAAAACATCTCACTGATGCTTACTTCAAGAAGCAGCAGCTGAGTAAACCCAGACACCAGGAAGGTGAGATCTTCAACACGGAGAAAGGGAAATATGAGATTACAGAACAGCACAGAGTTGATCAGAAAGCTGCAGACTCACAAATGCTCCCACAAATCAAAGCTGTCCCTTAGCTTCAGGGCTATATCTGTTCTGTGTTTTCTCTCACAAATGGAGTTCACCCTCACAATTTGGTGTTCTAAATTTCTTAAAAAGACCCTAATAACTGATCCATTAAAAAAAATAATAATAAAAAAAGAACACTCACAAGAATCAACTGAAAAGCTGTTAGTACCCAATTAAATTGACCAAAATGTATTAGCTCAACAACCAGATAGAAGTTCAACATCAAAATTACACTCAAGACTTATCTAAACAAAACTAAAAAAACATTTTTAAGAGACATTTTAAAACACGGAATGAATGGAGAGACACATAAAATATCTCTGGATGGGAAGATTCAGCACTGCAAAAAAAAAGTAATAATAATTAACTGGTAAAAATACTGGTAAGGAAGCAGAGCATGAGAAATTCTCATTATTGCTGGTGGGAAAACAAAAGGGTCCAGCCACTTTGGAAGACAGTTTGAACAGTTTCTTACAAAAATAACCATACTCTTATTATATAATAAAGCAGTCCTGGTTTTCAATCCAGTTAAGTTGAAATCTTATGTCCACACAAAAACCTGCACATCAATGTTTATATCAGCTATATTCATAATGGCAAAAATGGAAGCAACCAAGATGCGTAAGAAAATTGGGGTACATTCATTCATACAATGAAATATTATTTGACAGTATCAGAAATGAGACGTCAAGCCATAAAAAGACATGGAGGAGCCTTAAATGCATATTGCTAAGTGAAAGAAGATTCCAACTATAGAGGCCAAACTACAGAGACAGCAAAAAAGATCAGTGGTTGTTAGGAGTGTGGGGTAAAGGATAAATAGATGGAGCACAGGGGATTTGGAGAGTGGTAAAACAATTCTGTAGGATACTGTAATGTTGGGTCCACGACAACATGAATTTCTTAAATCTCACAGGACCCATACAACACAAAGAGTGAGCCTTGATGTCAACTATGGACTATAGTTAACAATAACGTATTTATACTGGTTCATTAATTCTAACAAATGTAGCACAGTAATGCAAGATGTTAATAATGGGAAATTCTGAGTGGGGTAGGACGGCATATCTTTGATTAGAGATTATTACTGATACACGTCAGTGGTTCTCAACTGGACACAAATTTGCCCCCCACTTCAAAGACAGTTAGCAACGTCTGGAGCTATGTTTGGTTGTCACAGCCAGGGGAAAGGGAGATGTTACTGGCATCTAGTGGGTACAGGTCAGGAATATACAATACACTGGACAGCCACCCACAACAAAGTATTATCTGGCCCACCATGTCAACAGTGTGAAGTTGAGAAACTCTGATGTGTGCATACCCAGCCACCAGGCAGCGTCCTGCAAAATAAACATCTGTCTACAGTAGCTAAAATACAAACATCTGTTAACAAATGGTATAAGGATGAGTGAAAGGACAAACTAACAAAAAAGACAAAAAGGGAAGGCAGAGAGAGAGGGAGGTCAGAATCATAGGCTCCTTGCTCGTGAAAGAATATGGAGAATTACACGTAAGCTAGTATTTGAAATGTGTAACAGGTGGGAAATTAGAAGTTTATGCAAAGCATTTTTCTTCTCTACAGATATAAGACCACGCCCACAGACTTGGTTTCTTAATGAATGTATCCAAACCCTTACTTTCAGCCATTATGACATTTAAGTTACAGGACATACCTCCCTACTTTCATGTTTAATCCTTGAGAAGTTTTCCTTGTACTTACGATATGTACATCTCAAAGCACCACACATTTGTCCTTACTATAACTGCTCAAATAAGGCAGAAAAAGGCAGAAATACTCAAGATTTGAGTATCATTTTTACTCCTTTTTAAAAGTGTGACATGAATGGGGGCACCTGGGTGGCTCAGTCGGTTAAGCATCCAACTTTGGATTTCGGCTCTGGTCATTCAGGATCTCACAGTTTGTGAGTTCGAGCCCCATGTCAGGCTCTTTGCGCTGGCAGCAAAGCCTGCTTGGGATTCTCTCTCTCCTCTTTGCCCCTCCCCCAGCCTGCTCTCTCTCTCTTTCAAAGTAAATAAATAAAATTAAAAGGTGTGACACGAAGAACTGCTGGTGTATATGCATCTTAAGTTTCTTTAAAGTCAATTCACACTTGTAAGTGGGTGGCTATAAAGGGGGTAGTGTTCGAGGGAGGCTTTGATGATGGGATAGTTCTGTATCTTGATCACAGTAGCAGCTACATGAAGCAACACATGATAAAACCGCACACACAGTGCAGGTACAATAGGCAAAGTGGAGATTTTGTCAACGCCAATTTCCTGATTTTTATATTGTACTGCAGTTACACACTGTATGTTCACACAGGGAGAGCTCCCTATACATTTCTTGGCAACTTTCTATTATTTCAAAATAAAAAGCTATAAACAAAAGTCTAATAAACTTGTGAAATCAGTTCTGCCTGAAACCATACAGAGCTCTGATCTATTAATAAAAGAATAATTATGTGTTAGAAAAAGTCATTTCACACTGGAAGTTACAGATAGTGGGAAGTGGAGAAGAAAATAGTACTGTTCTTAAATATCTATCACCGTCCAAGGAATATGGTAGATGTTTTTTATTATCTCATTTAACCTTTGAAACAATCCTATCAGGTGGTTAACTGAGGATTATCCTCTTTTTATAAATGGAGGAGCTAAATTTTGAGAATATTAAGTTTGTCTAAGATCACACAGTTAACACATTAAACAGTAGAACTGGATTTGAACCTAGTCCTATTAGATGCCAGGATTGCCTCCCATTTTAGCTTTAAAAAACTATCAATATTTATAGCAACTAAACTTATCAAAGGAGCTTTTTTTTTTTTAATTTTAGAGAGAATGCATATTGGAGGGAGAGGTGGAGAGAGAGAGAGAGAGAGAATGAATATCTTAAGCAGGCAGCCAGGCAGCATGCTCAGTGCAGAGCCCGACCAGGGGCTTGATCCCACAACCCTGGAATCATGACCTGAGTCGAAATCAAAAATTGGATGCTCAACCAACTGAGCTACCCAGGTGCCCTTCAAATGGAGCCTCCTGATCTAAAGAGAGGGAGAAAAAAAATTCCCACCAAAAAGCCTTCTTGTATTGATACTATCTCTGGTGAAATGAAATCATTTGTCTTAAACTCCTTAGCACAGGGCTATAATCCCTTGTCTGAAATCCTTGGGGTCAAGTATGTTCCAGAATCCATTAGTTTTCGAAATTTAGAAAAGTAATATGGCATGTGTACTGTATATTACACTAATAACTGAGCAGATTTGAGGGCTACACATTGTAATTAAACACAATACTATTTCTGTGGCAAAATGTAGAGATACTCACACTAAGCATGATAAACTGTGAATACATTTAAGTCAGTTCTAGTCACTTTGACATCAAAGGAGTTCACCAAAAAACCTTTGGTTTTAAAGATTTTAGGATTCTGAATTGTAGGTAAGGGACTAAAAATATGTAATGTGTTATATACAGAATATGCACACTCCCATCCGTATCCCCTCTGTAACATGAAAACTGATTTTAAAACTCCATGATTAGAAAAAGGAATACCATTTTTGTACTAAGGCCTTAAAGATTATCCCAATCCTTGAAAAGTACCTGAATTCATCCTCCTACCAAGGGATGACAGATCACACTAAAGGCACTGGCAGAGTGGTTACTACCAACAGAGTAGGTTCTGGAAGCCTTTTTAAACTGGACAATAGAATGATGACAGATTGTTTTGTCAGATGTTGCCAACAATTATCAGAGGAGGTGAAAACACAATCGCTAAGTTGGATGATGAAATATTATTTGAAGTCTATCAAAGTATAAAAGCTGAACAGTATACCTTTGAGACACTATAAAAATCACACACATCAAAGTGAACAGAGAAGCAGAAGGCAGAGAGAGCTCAGAGAGATATAACTGGATGTCAATTACAGCTTTTCTACTCCCTAGCTGTGATCTCTCTGTGTTTCCATTCCTCCTGGGAAAAAGGGAAAGATATTGGTATTTATTTCAATTAGTTATGGTGAAAGTTCAATCAGTAAATAGATATACAGTGTTTACAACATATATAGCACAAATGTTAGCTATTACGATTATCCTAGGTTTCCTAATAGTTACTGTGAATGTCATGGGAATTACTTACAATGGAGCCTTCAATTCTAGTTCCTCATATGTTTTGTATTCACCTTGAAATTTTGGGCAAGGATAAATAAGAACGTGGGAAGTGGGGCATCTAGGTGGCTCAGTTGTTTAAGCATCCAACTTTGTCTCAGGTCATGATCTCACAGTAAGTTCAAGCCCTGCATCGGGCTCTCTGCTGTCAGCACAGAGCCCAGTTTGTATCCTCTGTCTCCCTCGCTCTCTCTGCCCTTCTCCCGCTCATGCTCTCTCTCTAAAATAAATATCAAAAAGGCAAAAAACAAAAAAAACATGGGAAGTGTATTTGTTCTCAATGGAAGAGTCTATAGAGAACCCGAGAAACCATGGAGTGTAAGAGATTCTGAGATTTCTGAAAAGCCTCCGTAAGTCTTCCTCCCTTTTGTACCAGCATCTGAATATACCCAAACATTAAAACATGCAACTAACCAGTGGTCCATGGACACTTTCACCAATCTACTCAAACAGCTAAATATTTTAGGAAGAAGAGTTAACTCGCCAAATTCCATAGATTTTAAATGGAGGATGATGACAAGAATGAGACAGAATGGCGGTATAAGCCTTTCTGAAATGATCATTCATCCTTCTTATTCTTTTCATGAATCAGGACTGAACTTTACAAATACTTGGCCTTTAAAAAAAATTTAAAAAAAATGGCCTTTTATCTAATTACTTTCAGAAATGATGGAACTGGAACTACATTCTGAATGTAATTGATAATCCCATATAACAAATCAATCCTGGTTATATAACAGTGTTATTTTTATTTTTCACAACTTCTTTGGAGTGTTGTTAAGGAAGTTATATTGTTTAAAATGCAAATTTTGGGGCACCCAGGTGGCTCAGTTGAGCATCTGACTTCGGCTCAGGTCACGATCTCATGGCTCATGAGTTCAAGCCCCACGTCAGGCTCTGTGTTGGCAGCTTGGAGCCTGGAGCTTGCTTTGGATTCTGCCACCCTCAATCTCTGCCCATCCACTGCTTGTGCTCTGTCTCTTCTCTCAAAAATAAATAAATGTTAAAAAAATTAAAATATAATGCAAATTTATGAATAAATAGGTTTTCCTTGAAATTTTTGGGAAATTCATGACCAAAAAGCAATAGATGTAAGCTTCATTGTGAAAAACTCTGGTTCAGATAAACCACTTTTCTATGTGTTGATATGTATTTTTTGAATTTTTTTTTTTTTTTTTTTTTTTTTTTTTTTTTTTTTAGAAAGAGTGAGCACACACAAGCCAGGGAGAGGGGAAATCAAGAGTCATGTCAGGCCAACTGAGCCTCCCAAGTACCTCTATGTGTTTACATTTTAAAAAAATAAATTACTGAGGTGCCCGGGTGGTTCAGTCAGTTAAGCATCCAACTTCAGCTCAGGTCGTGATCTCGCGGTTTTTTGTGTTTGGGCCACGCATCACGCTCTCCACTATCGGAATGGAATCTGCTTCACATCCTCTGTTCCCCTCTCTTTCTGCCCTTCCCTGGTCATTCTTTCTCTCTCTCTCTCTCAAAATAAATAAATAAACCTTAAAAAAAATAAATTATTGGTCCTTTCTATAGGTACTCAGACTATTTTTAAAAATCGTAATATTTAATTTAGGATAGATAACATAAGTCACAGTTCCCTAAAACTCACTATTACATTTACTCTCCTAGAATTATTGAGGATGTTGCTTACACTATGCTGTTTTTTCATACAATCCATAAAAGATAGAATATCAGAAACAGTAGCTGTTTTAACTGGTATGTTCTTAATTTAGACACAGTTCCAAATAAAGTAAGGTGATGTTTCCTTTTCTGCTTTGCTAATAACTCTGAAACAAATGTTCCTACTACAAAGCAGATCAGAAATCAGAAAATAAATGCATTTGCCTCACTAATGTCACTCTTGTTATATGTATTTCTCTTCTCTTCATTTTCCAGCCACCTTAAATTAATGACCAAAGAGTTCTACTTATTGTGACCACTCAGGATCTTTAAGTCCATCTTAAAAAAAAAAAAAAAGGCATTAATAAACAAATTAAAATTTAAAAACCCATTCAGATTCATGGGCCAACATGGTAGAGAAGTAGGGGATCCATACTTCCCGCGTCTCTCAAACAAAGAAGTGCTGAAGCCAAAGGACTTTAAACCTCAAGAGTCTGGGAGGAAAAGAGGCTGAAATCTACCAGGAAGAAAATGGGGCAACTTGAGAAAGGACAGGTGGGTGATTGTGAACTGGGGGAAATAAAACCCGCAGAGTAGGCACGGAGGGGAGAGATCCCCTTCTGTTGAGAGATGAAGGGAAGAGAAAGCATGGCTGGGGAAGTGTAGGACTGTATCTGGACAAGAGATACAGTCTCTTGTCCCAGGACTGGGACTGAGAGGGATCCTATCTCTAACTGTGGGGCTTTCTTCAGACTGGGGCCATCTCCCTGTTCACGCACCTGGGGAGGAGGGGAGCCAGCCTCGGGTTCGGTGGTAGATCAGGGGCACAGTCCGCAGGAGAAAGTGGACCCCTCCCTGGAGGGCTGTGCGATAGAACAAAGCCTGCCTGCGTCGGAGGAACCCCCTGGGGCTCAGTGGCTAGGTCGAGGGTGCAGTCTGCAGAAGGAGAAACCGGCCCCCTCCCTGAAGTGTGCTGGGAGAGAACAAAGCCTGTCTGCTGCCTGCGTATACCACCCCCATGCACCTCAGCAAGGTCAGCAGCGCAGTCCACAGCAGGAAAAGGCGGTCCTCCCTGAAGTCCGGCAGCACAGGCAAAGCCAGGCGGGACCACATATCAAGCTGCACAGAGAGGTACTTCCTCAGTGCCAGAGCGCCTGGAGCAGGTCTTTGAACCCTAGCCAAGCACTGGGCCAGGGGAGTTGGTGGAGTGAGAAGGACCGCCCAGTCTGTGCCTGTGGCACAGTGAGGACAACTGGAATGGAGTCCACTGGGTCACGGGGAAGAGACTGGGGGATTGCCATTTCCCCCCATCATCACCACCAAGGCAGGACCTCAGGGATCAGTCCCGGGGTGGGACTGATAGTGGAGGTAGGACCAGCCTACACCAAACCACGCCCCTCCGTGCAGGTAACAGCTTATCTGCTGTAGCCAGATACATGCTGTGCAACCAGAGGGCTCCATAATCCAGACCAGTGATGCTGCATAGCCTGGATTAATTCCAGGACAATTCTTTAATTCCAGGACAATTCTTATTTAGATATATTCTCCCTTCCTATCTCTTCCCTCCTCTAGGCTGGTTGCTCTGGTTGTTGGTTTGTTGAAGCAGACATATTTAATGCATTCCCTTGATACATGTTCTACATCTCCTTCTGTACTTTCCTTTCTCTCTGGAATAATCAAGCCATATACTTTCTCTGCCTGGGTCACTTTATCTTTGTCCCCCCACCCCCGCCACCTCCTTCTTTATTTTCCTTTCTTTATCTCTGGATTAAGTCATTTAGTCTCTCTGCCCGGTCAATGTTTATTTTCTCTTTGTCCCCGCCCCTGTCATTTCTCTCTTTGTATGTGCTCCTCCATCAGCACTGCCTCTACCTTGTTCTTTACTTGTAGCTGGTGTTTCTGTTTTTTTGCTTTTGGACTGTTTTTGTTTATATGTTTGTTTGTGTGGGGTTTTTTTGTCTGTTTGTTTTATCTGTATGTGTGTTTATGTGTCTTTGTTTCCTGTTTGTTTTCCTTTACAGGACTACTTCAAGGAACAAATCAAAGCACACCTCGTAGAGGGTCCAAAACATCACTAGCAGTAGAGAAATAAAATAACCAAAGTCACAACAACAGAGAGCAGGTAACACTCTCCAAAAAAACACCTCCTGAAGGGCCAGGCCCTGGACAGTGTATGACCCCCCCCCCCTTTAATATAGCAGTGCTCACAGGTGCCGAGCGCACAACGAGCTTTTAAAATTCATAAGGAACAGAAAACTAGCCAAAATGATGAAATGAAAGAATTCTCCTCAAAAGAAATTCCAGGAAGAAGTGACAACTAAAGAATTAATCAAAATAGGGGCGCCTGGGTGGCGCAGTCGGTTAAGCGTCCGACTTCAGCCAGGTCACGATCTCGCGGTCCGTGAGTTCGAGCCCCGCGTCAGGCTCTGGGCTGATGGCTCGGAGCCTGGAGCCTGTTTCCGATTCTGTGTCTCCCTCTCTCTCTGCCCCTCTCCCGTTCATGCTCTGTCTCTCTCTGTCCCAAAAATAAATAAACGTCGAAAAAAAAAAAAAAAAAAAAAAAAAATTAAGAATTAATCAAAACAGATATAAGCAATATAACTGAACAATAACTTAAAATAATGGTCATAAGATTAATTGCTGGGCTTGAAAAAGGCATAGAAGACAGCAGAGAATCTAGTACTGCAGAGATCAAGGAACTAAAAAATAGTCATGATGAATTTAAAAATGCTATAAATGAAGTGTAAAATAAAATGGAGGCAGTCACAGTGCGGATTGAAAAGGCAGAGGGGAGAATAGGTGAATTAGAAGATAAAATTATGGAAAAAGAGGAAGCTGAGAAAAAGAGAGAAAAAAACACAGGATCAAGAGGTGAAAACTAGAGAACTAGGTGATGCAGTCAAATGGAACAATATACGTATCATAGGAATTCCAGATGAAGAAGAGAGACAGAAAGGGGCTGAAGGTGTACTTGAACAAATCATAGCTGAGAACTTCCCCAATCCGGGGAAGGAAACAGACATTGAAATCCAAGAGGCACAGAGAACTCCCTTCAGACGTAACTTGAATTGATCTTCTGCATGACATATCATAGTGAAACTGGCAAAATACAAGGATGAAGAGAGAATTCAGAAAGCAGCTAGGAATAAATGGGCCTTAACATACAAAGATAGAAGCATAAGGGTAGTAGCAGACATATCTACTGAAACTTGGCAGGCCAGAAAGGAATGGCAGGAAATCTTCAATGTGATGAACAGGAAAAGTATGCAGCAAGCCTGTCATTCAGAATAGAAGGAGATGCTGTGTTAGGAAAATGGGGGCTGGATATCCCAAGAATCAGAGGTTATATAAAAATACTACAAATAAGCAGCAGACATAATTTACCTGCCAAATGCTATTTTAAATTTTGGTCCAAACTGAACATTTGGAAATAGATTTATTGTAAGTGTTCAATTAGAGCAATTTCTTAAATCTGAACTAAATTGCTTTTAGAGTCCTTTTTCTTTGTAAGCATTGTAAATGCTAATAAATCCTGGTTTTTTGGGGGGTTTTTTGTTTTGTTTTGTTTTTTTACTGCATGTTATGTTGAAATAAAAACAAAGTAAAATGAAAAAAAAAAAAAAAAAAAACAGAATAGAAGGAGAGATAAAAATTTTCCCAAACAAAAGCTGAAGGAATTCATCACACTAAACCAGCACTACAACAGATCCTAAGGGGGATTCTGTGAGTGAAATGTTGCAAGGACCACAAAGCACCAGAGACATCACTACACACATGAAACCTACAGATAACACAATGACTCTAAACCCACACCTTTCAATAATAACATTAATGTAAATGTACTAAAAGCTCCAATCAAAAGACATAGAGTATCAGAATAGATTAAAAAAACAAGACCCATCTATTTGCTGTCTACAAGGGACTCATTTTAGACCTGAGGACACTTTCAGATTGAAAGTGAGGGGATGGAGAACTATCTATCATGCTACTGGAAGTCAAAAGAAAGCTGGAGTAGCCATACTTATATGAGACAAACTAGACTTTAAATTAAAGGCTGTAACAAGAGATGAAGAAGGGCATTATATAATAGTCTATTCATCAGGAAGAGCTAACAATTATAAATGTCTATGCATCAAATTCGAAGCACCCATATATTTAAAACAATTAATCACAAACATAAGCATCTTATTGATAAGAATGTGGTAATTTCAGGGGACCTTAATACTCCACTTACAACAATGGACAGATCATCTAGACACAACACCAGTAAAGAAACAAAGATCCTGAAAGATACGTTGGACCAGATGGACTTGACACACATAATTAGAACTCTACATCCCAAAGCAGAAGAACATACTTTCTTCTCAAGGGCACATGGAACATTCTCCAAGATAAATCATATACTGGATCACAAAACAGCCCTCAATAAATATAAAAGAATTGAGATCATACCATGCACACTTTTATATCACAATGCTATGAAACTTGAAAACAACCACATGAAAAAGTCTGGAAAACCTCCAAAAGCATGGAGGTTAAAGAACACCTTACAAAAGAATGAACAGGTCAATGAGGCAATTCGAGAAGAAATTAAAATACATGGAAACAAATGAAAATGAAAACACAACAATCCAAACCCTTTAGGATGCAGCAAAGGCAATCCTAAGAGGAAAATACACTGCAATCCAGGCCTATCTCAAGAAACAAGAAAAATCCCAAATACAAAATCTAACAGTATACCTAAAGGAAATAGAAGCAGAACAGCAAGATACCCCAAACCCAGCAGAAGAAGAGAAATAATAAAGATCAGAGCAGAAATAAACAATATAGAATCTAAAAAAACAGTAGAGCAGATCAATGAAACCAAGAGTCGGTTTTTTGAAAAAATAAACAAAATTGATAAACGTCTAGCAATGCTTCTCAAATGAAAAGAGAGAGGACCCAAATAGATAAAATCACAAATGAAAATGGAATTATTACAACCAATCCCTCATAAATACAAGCAATTATCAGGTAATATTGTGAAAAATTATATGCCAACACACTGGACAACATGGAAGAAATGGACAAATTCCTACCACCCACACACTACCAAAACTAACAGACCCTAACTAGAGAAGAAATTGAATCAGTTATCAAAAATCTCCCAACAAATAAGAGTCCTGGACCACATGGCTTCCCTGGGGAATTCTACCAGACATTTAAAGCAGAGTTAATACCTATCCTTCTCAAGCTGTTCCAAAAAAAATACAAAGGAAGGAAAACTTCCAGACTCATTCTATGGAGCCAGCATTAGTTTGATTCTGAAATCAGACAGAGACTTAGCAAAAAAAGAGAACTACAGGCCAATATCCCTGATGAATATGGATGCAAAAAAATCTCAACAAGATACTAGCGAATCGAATTCAACAGCATATAAAAAGTATTATTCACCATGATCAAGTGGGATTCATTCTGGACTGTAGGGCTGGTTCAATATTCGCAAATCAATGTGATACATCACGTTAATAAAATAAACAATAAGAACCATATGGTCTGGTCCTGTCAATAGATGCAGAAAAAGCATTTGACAAAATGCAGCACCCTTTCTTAATGAAAACCCTCAAGAAAGTCAGGATAGAAAGAGCATGCTTAAACATCATAGAAGCCATTTAGGAAAAGCCCACAGCTAATATCATGGGGAAAAACTGAGAGCTTTCCCCCTGAGATCAAGAACACGACAGGGATGTCCACTCTCACCACTGTTGTTTAACATAGTATTGGAAGTCCTAGTGTCAGCAATCAGACAACAAAATGAAATAAAAGGCATCAAAACTGGCAAAGATGAAGTCAAACTTTCACTTTTTGCAGATGACATGATACCCTACATGGAAAACCTGACAGATTCCACCAAAAGTCTGATAGAACAGATACATGAATTCAGCAAGTTGAAGGGTACAAAATTAATGTACAAAAATCGGTTGCATTTTTATACACCAATAATGAAGCAACAGAAAGACAAATAAAGAAACTGATCCCATTCTCAATTTCAACAGAACCATAAAATACCTAGGAATAAACCTAACCAAACATGTAAAAGATCTGTATGCTGAAAACTATAGAAAGCTTATGAAGGAAACTGAAGAAGATACAAAGAAATGGAAAAACATTCCATGCTCATGGATTGGAAGAATATTGTTAAAATGTCAACACTACCCAAAGCAATCTACACATTCAACACAATCCCAATCAAAATTGCACCAGCATTCTTCTCAAAGCTAGAACAAATAATCCTAAAATTTGTATGGAACCATAAAAGACCCCGAATAGCCAAAGTAATATTGAAGAAGAAAACCAAAGTGGGAGGCATGACAATCCCAGACTTTAGCCTCTACTACAAAGCTGTAATCATCAGGACAATATGGTACTAGCACAGAAACAGACACATAGACCAATGAAATAGAATAGAGACCGCAGAATTGGACCCACAAATGTATGGCCAACTAACCTTTGACAAAGCAGGAAAGAGTATCCAGTGGAAAAAAGACAATCTCTTTAACAAATGGTGCTGGGAGAACTGGACAGCAACATGCAGAAGAATGAAACTAGACCACTTTCTTACACCATACACAAAAATAAACTCAAAATGGATGAAAGACCTGAATGTGAGATAGGAAATCATCAAAACCCTAGAGGAGAAAGCAGAAAAAAAACCTCTTTAATCTCAGCCGCAGCAATTTCTTACTTGACACATCTCCAAAGGCAAGAGAATTAAAAGCAAAAATGAAGTACTGGGACCTCCTCAAGATAAAAAGCTTCTGCACTGCAAAGGAAACAACCAACAAAACTAAAAGGCAACCAACGGAATGGGAAAAGATATTTGCAAATGACATATCGGACAAAGGGCTAGTATCCAAAATCTATAAAGAACTCACCAAACTCCACACCCGAAAAACAAATAATCCAGGGGCGCCTGGGTGGCGCAGTCGGTTAAGCGTCCGACTTCAGCCAGGTCACGATCTCGCGGTCCGTGAGTTCGAGCCCCGCGTCAGGCTCTGGGCTGATGGCTCAGAGCCTGGAGCCTGTTTCCGATTCTGTGTCTCCCTCTCTCTCTGCCCCTCCCCTGTTCATGCTCTGTCTCTCTCTGTCCCAAAAATAAACAAACGTTGAAAAAAAAAATTAAAAAAAAAAAAAGAAAAACAAATAATCCAGTGAAGAAATGGGCAGAAGACATGAATAGACACTTCTCGAAAGAAGACATCCAGATGGCCAACAGGCACATGAAAAGATGCTCAACGTCACTCCTCATTAGGGAAATACAAATCAAAACCACACTCAGATATCACCTCATGCCAGTCAGAGTGGCTAAAATGAACAAATCAGGAGACTACAGATGCTGGCAAGGATGTGGAGAAACGGGAACCCTTTTGCACTGCTGGTGGGAATGCAAACTGGTGCAGCCACTCTGGAAAACTGTGGAGGTTCCTCAAAAAATTAAAAATAGATCTACCCTAAGACCCAGCAATAACACTGCTAGGAATTTACCCAAGGGATACAGGAGTGCTGATGCATAGGGGCACTTGTACCCCAATGTTTATAGCAGCACTCTCAACAATAGCCAAATGACGGAAAGAGCCTAAATGTCCATCAACTGATGAATGGATAAAGAAGATGTGGTTTATATATACAATGGAATACTACTTGGCAATGAGACAGAATGAAATCTGGCCATTTGCAGCAACACGGATGGAATTGGAGGATTTATGCTAAGTGAAATAGGTCAGTCAGAGAAAGACAGATACTATATGTTTTCACTCATATGTGGATCTTGAGAAACTTAACAGAAGACCATGGGGGAGAGGAAGGGGGGGGGGAGAAAAAGTAACAGAGAGGAGGGAGGCAAACCATAAGAGACTCTTAAGGACGGAGAACAAACTAAGGATAGATGGGGGGTAGGGGAGAGGGGAAAGTGGGTGATGGCAAGGAGGAGGGCACTTGTTGGGATGAGCACTGGGTGTTGTATGGAAACCAATTTGACAAGAAATTATATTAAACAAAATAATTCAGAGGGGCACCTGGGTGGCTCAATCAGCAAGCGTCTGACTTCAGCACAGGTCCTATCTCATAGTTTGTGAGTTTGGACCCTGCATCGGGTATTGTGCTGACAGCTCGGAGCCTGGAGCCTACTTCAAGTTCTCTCTCTGCCCCTCCAGTGCTCACACTCTCTCTCTTTCAAAAATAGACAAAAATTTAAAAAAAACAAAAAACATTTAGAGGTCAATTCCCATGTTTACAAAAACTCTCAAGATAGAGCAGAGTAAGTGTCCCTCCAATCCTGGGTATAAATATACAGTTGTCTTATCTATAATCCCATGTATTTTCATTCAATTCCTGAATTGATTCTTTACTTTTTTCTACTTTTGAATACTTTCCCATAGATACACAAAACACAGGAAAAAATATAGACTCTGGAAATAAAAGACCAGTATTAAAACTCTAGCTCCCAAACATAATCAACCTTAAGATGTTTGAGTTTGAAGAGATTCATCTAAAAGAATATATAAAGATGAAACAAGAAAATGACTTATGAATTTTTACAGCTGAGTCCATTGGAATACAGGATTATAGAAAAAAATCTTCCATAGGCATTCCTTCTGTAATGGAATAATACTCCTGAAAAATATAGAACTTTCTAAGAGCTCTATCAGCTCAAACTACATTTTTCTAACAACTTGTAATACAAAGAAATAAATTATTTGTGTACTGAAGACAGGTTAAAGAAACCATTTATTGGGGCACCTGGGTTGCTCAGTCAGTTAGGTGTCTGATTCTTGATTTTGGCTCAGGTCATGATCTCATGGTTCATGAGCTTGAGCCCTGCATCAGGCTCTGCACTCATAGTGTGGAGCCTGCTTGGGATTCATTCTCTCTTTCTCATTCTGTCTCTCTCTCTCCCTCTCTCCCTCCCTCCCTCTCTCCCTCTGTCTCTCCCCCCCACTCCCTTCCTCTCTCCACCCCCAAGAGAAACCACTTATTACTAACAAATTAATAAACTCACAAAAGTTCTTTTAGAAATATTATATAATGAACTTTTTTTGCATGTGGCATAAAGCCTAAGAATCTATAAGTACACGCTTAGTGAAATGTATTGTTATTTTTTTTTAATTTTTTTAATGTTTATTTATTTTTGAGAGAGAGAGAGAGAGAGAGAGAGAGAGAGAGAGACCATGAGTGGGGACAGGGACATAGAGAGAGGGAGACACAGAATCTGAAATAGGCTCCAGGTTCCGAGCTGTCATCACAGAGCCTGATGTGGGGCTCAAACTCATGGACCGCGAGATCATGACCTGAGCCAAATTCAGATGCTTAACTAACTGAGTTGCCCAGATGCCCCAATGAAATGTATTGTTATTTCTAAACTAAATATATATTTGGAATATCCTCCTAAATAATCTAGAAAAATTCAAAACATTAGGAAAGATTTCAGTTATTTAGATCTTTAGAGTCCTATCGCATAACTGAAGATTAAGAAAGATAGTACAGTAAGAGAAGTGTAGGCATAGATAAAGTTTAATTTAGTTTCCATTTAAACAATGAGTCATAAATCACCATACTTACCAGTGTCATTGGCAGGCTCAGATGTGAGTGGTTTTGGAGCTGGTGTATTTTTGGGTCTGGCAGCAACCTGAGACGGAGATGAAGGTGTGTTGTCTCCATTAACTACATATGAACAGCATGAGTTTTGAACTAGAGTGCTTGTAGGTGTATGATTATCTATTCCACTGGTACCTTCAACAACCAACCTTAAAAAAAAGAAAAAAAAAAGATGCTTTACTTCAATAAGTGCAATTAAGTGACTTTCCATCAGAATTGTCATAAGAAAGATTTACCAAATTCTTAGTACTCAAAGTGATAGGTAGAAAGAGTAATGAACACAAGATATAGCATGCTTTTACTGCATTAAAGTTTAAATTACTTTCAGTTCTAAGTGTATCCACACTAGCAGATAACTATATATATACTCAGATGTATAAATATATTAAATCAAAATAATTTCAGTCCCTCAAAGTAATGATCAAGTTGTACATTTTAAATATTTAAGTCTAAGGGGCTTCTGGGTGGCTCAGTCAGTTAAGCGTCCAACTTTGGCTCAGGTCATGATCTCATGGTTCATGAGCTTGAGCCCTGTGTCAGGCTCTGTGCCTGGCGCCTGCTTTGAATTCTGATCTCTCTCTCTTTCTCTGACCCTCCCCCTCTCATTCTCTGTCCCCCTTTATCTCTGCTTCTCTCTCAAAAATAAATAAATGTAACAACAACAACAAAATGTGTGTGTGTGTGTGTGTGTGTGTGTATGTATTTAAATATTTAATCTAAGAATAATCTTTAAAGTGCTCTTTAAAAAGCATTTCTAAAAAGCATTTTCAAAAAGCTCAAGGAACTTTTAAAAATCAATTCCAACCATTATAATTTTTTAAATAATTTATTTATTTTTTAACTTACTTCCAAGTTAGTTAGTATATAGTGCAACAACGATTTCAGGAGATTCCTTAATGCCCCTTACCCATTTAGCCCACCCCCCCACCCACAACCCCTCCAGTAACCCTGTTTGTTCTGTAAATTTAAGAGTCTCATGTTTTGTCCTCCTCCCTGTTTTTATATTATCTTTGCTTCCCTTTCCTTATGGTCATCCGTTTTGTATCTTAAAGTCCTCATGTGAGTGAAGTCAAAAGATATTTGTTTTTCTCTGACTGATTAATTTTGCTTAGCATAATACCCTCTAGGTTCCATTCACGTAGTTGCAAATGGCAAGGTTTCATTCTTTTTGATTGCTGGGTAATACTGCATTGTATATATATAGACCACATCTTCTTTATCCATTTGTCTGTCAATGGACATATGGGCTCTTTCCATACTTTGGCCATCGTTGATAGTGCTGCTATAAACATTGGGGTACGTGTGCCCCTTCAAAACAGCACACCTGTATCCCTTGGATAAATACCTAGTAGTGCAATTGCTGGGTCACAGGGTAGTTCTATTTTTAATTTGTTGAGGAACCTCCATCCTGTTTTCCAGAATGGCTGCACCAGTTTGCGTTCCCACCAGCAGTGCAAAAGAGATCCTCTTCCTCCACATCCTTTCCAACATCGGTTGTTGCCTGAGTTGTTAATGTTAGCCATTCTGACAGGTGTGAGGTGGTATCTCATGGCAGTTTTTATTTATATTTCCCTGATGATGAGTGACATTGAGCATTTTTTCATGTGTCAGTTGGCCATCTGGATGTCTTCTTTGGAAAAGTGTCTATTCATGTCTTTTGCCCATCTCTTCACTGGATTATTTGTTTTTTGGGTGTTGAGTTTGGTAAGTTCTTTATAGATTTTGGTTACTAACCCTTTATCTTGTATGTTGTTTGCAAACATCTTCTCCCATTCCGTCGGTTACCTTTTAGTTTTGCTATTTGTTTCCTTTGCCGTGCAGAAGCTTTTTATTTTGATGAGGTCTCAGTAGTTCATTTTTGCTTTTGTTTCCCTTGCCTCCGGAGATGTGTTGAGTAAGAAGTTGCTACGGCCTAGGTCAAAGAGGTTTTTGCCTGCTTTCTCCTCGAGGATTTTGATGGCTTCCTGTCTTACGTTTAGGTCTTTCATCCATTCTGAGTTTATTTTTGTGTATGGTGTAAGAAAGTGGTTCAGGTTCATTTCTCTGCATGTTGCTGTCCAGTTTTCCCAGCACAACTTGCTGAAGAGACTGTCTTTATTCCATTGGATATTCTTTGCTGCTTTGCCAAAGATTAGCTGGCCATAGGTCTGTGGGTCCATTTCTGGGTTCTCTATTCTGTTCCACTGATCTGAGTGTCTGTTCTTGTGCCAGTACCATACTGTCTTGATGATAACAGCTTTGTAATACATCTTGAAGTCCGGGATTGTGATGCCTCCAGCTTTGGTTTTCTCTTTCAAGACTGCTTTCGCTATTCGGGGTCTTTTCTGCTTCCAAACAAATTTTAGGATTATTTGTTACAGCTCTGTGAAGAATGCTGGTGTTATTTTGATAGGGATTGCCAACCTATTGTAATTTTATTAAACACTGGAAAATAAGCTGAAAAGGTCTTCAAATATTGATTACAAATTACAGTGTACTAGGTACTAAAATAATGAGCACATGATAATCAGAAAAGCTAAATATTATATCGCAGTTAGAAGAATTTATAGCAAATACATGAACTGCAAATAAATAAATAAATCTACAACTACAAAATCAAATATTTTAAACCTTATTGGCAATGGATAGGAAGTTGGGTGATATCATGTAAATAAACAGGAGAGTTTTTTCCAAATACACAGTCCATGGTGTATCTACTCTCCACAAAGCAGCCTTACTGTTTTTAAAAATATATCAATCAGATTGTGTCTAGCTATCTTTGTCTCCAAGTTCCTCCTTTCTTACCTTGATATATATACCATATATCAATTTTACTGAACATGAAAACATGCTGTAAAGCCTTCCTGTTTATTACAAATTATCATACGCAAGCAGTAATATTATAATGACTATAGGATTATCCAAAAAAAAAAAAAAAGGATAAATATTATATTCTCGAGTTGGAAGAATTTGTAGAGCATGAATTAACTAAAAATAAACTCACGGTCTTTGCACTTGCTATGTCCTCTGCCTAGAATAATGCTCTCCTGTCAGAACTCTGCATGGATAGTACATTTTTGGCTTTTTAATTGTAGCTCAAATGACACTTTTTCAAAGATAATTCCCCCAACATCTCTCTTTAAAACAGACTCCCTTTCATTCCTGTCACCTTGTCCTATTTCAATGACTTCACAGTTCTTAATACTATTTCCAATTAGCTAATTCATTTCTTCACTTATTTACTCTTTACCTTTATCCCACCAGAATGAAATTTCACAGGAACAGGGCCAGTATTCTTAGTGCTTGGACTAGTGTCGAGCACCAAACAGGCACTCAATAAGTATCTGATGATGAAGGAATGAATGAAACTCTCCTTTCCTTTGTTACCTGTGTATTTGGAATGAGATGTCTTCAGGAAGTTTGGACAAGGAAAGGAAGTCCCCAAGTGATTCTTCTGATTGCACAGCCCTCCCCAGCCACTCAGGAAGAAATCAGTGATCCAAGAGTCTAAGTAGAAGAATTCATGTGAAGTTCTCCTGGTGCTATAGATCTAATCTTTCATTCAAAATGTCTTACTATGCAATAAATTAGTTTTCAGATTGGTCATGACTCAATCTTCTTTACCCATCTAAGATTGTATTACAAAGATTATAAAAACAGATACATATTTTAGATACACACAGACAAAATATTTTAATATACCTAGTGTTGTACCCTTTTAGCTCTTAGTTTTTTCCTATGGAAACTAAATAGATTTATTTAAGCCAAATACATATTCAGAAAATATACTTATCTGTGCTCTATGAGAATCATTTAATAACAATTTAGGAGTAATGATGTTAGTAATTTTATATATTAATAGAAGTCACACTTTGTCATATACCAGCATATTTTTCAGACATTAACAAGTCACTTTTATGGCAATGTATTTTTATATTTTGAAGGATTCATTATAACCAGTCTATTATATGTTTTTATTCTAATTTAAACTATTCCAAAGAGAAAGCTTTTATGGTCATCAAACTGTAAGCAAAGGGAATTTCTGAGATGGCAGGATGATTTCTGAGGAAAGACTAGAATCTGTGGAGCATGTACCTTCTAGTGATCTACTGGAAGCTGCCAATTCAGATAGCAAAAAGATGCCAATTTTCCCACATTATCTGCACCTATTTACTGATATAATATGCCTAAATACAGATTTTAAGAAGCCATTTCCAATAAAAAAGAATGATGTACTGACACATGCTACAACACGAATGAATCTCATGCTAGGTAAAAACAGCCAGTAATAGAAGGTGACAAAGAAAAGAATGAATTAATGACACACGCTACAACATGAATGAATCTCATACTAAGTAAAAACAGCCAGTAAGAGAAAGTGACATATATGTCCATTTCTAAGAAAAGGCCAGAACAGGCCAAGCCACTGGACAAAAAGTAGGTTAGGGCTGCCAGGAGCTGGGAGAAAGGAATGGGGAGAGACTGCTCATGGCTACAGAGTCTCTCTCTCTCTCTTTTAATGTTTATTTATTTTTGAGAGAGACAGAGAGAGAGAGAGAGAGAGAGAGAGAGAGAGAGAGAGACAGACAGAGAATGCACACATGCATGGGAGAGGCAGAGAGAGAGAGAGAGAGAGAGACAGAGAGGAAGGAGGAGGAGGAGGAGGAGGAGGAGGAATCCCAAGCAGGCTCAGCACAGAGCCTGATGTGGAGCTTGAACCTACCAAGCATGAGATCATGACCTTAGCTGAAACCAAGAGTCTAACCCTTAACGGACTGAGCCACCCAGGTTTCCCCCCCCCCCCACTTTTTTAAATGTTTATTCATTCTGAAAGAGAGCGAGAGAGAGCAAGTACGTGCACACAAGCAGGGGAGGGGCAGAGAGAGAAGACAAGAGAATCCCAAGCAGGCCCTGAGCTGTCAGTGCAGAACCCAAGGCAGTCTCTATCCCACCAACCGTGAGATCATGACCTGAGCTAAAATCAAGAGTTGGGACACTTAACTGACTGAGACACCGAGGTGCCCCCAGTCCCTTTTTGAGAGTGATGAGAATTTCTGAAATTAGATAGTCGTGACTGTTATACCCAAATCTACTGAAATATATAGAAGGTAACCCTTTTGGTATGTGTATTATATCTCAATGTAGTTTATCTCTTTAAAAACTACTTTTAAAAGAATTTAAACAAATGATATGTACAGATACAAGCTTTTAAATTCTATGGCAAACTCTTAAGGTTAAAATGTAAAACTTCATATATGGGAAACGTTACATTACCTTGCCACAAATACTAAAATAAAATATTCTACCTGGAGGTTGGTCTTGTTGAAGGGTCTCCATTTTCATGTAAGGCATCACCATTTTGCTGTATTTCTACTAAACAAGAAAGAAATAAAGCAGGTTTTTATATACTTCTTTCAGGTTTTTTTCCCACTTCAAACTTTAAAAACACATAAAGTTGGCTTACTGGTTGGAGATGAGTTGCAGTTTGTTAGATTTTCTTGCTCAATCGCCAATCCATCCAGCACAACTGTTAATTCACCAGTTTGCACTATGCCGTTCTTATTTTCCAAAGAAAGTTTTAATTGTTCTTTCACTCTTTCCACTAGGAAAAAAAAAATTCTAATTTAAAAGCTTTTGCCACATACAAAATTATGTGCTAGAAATCAAAACTACCTATCAAGAATTACTCTAGCTCAGTACTTCACAGCTACAAGTGGAAAGAACTGTTTGCACTTATATCAGTAGATCTTTCTATACTACACCAGACTCAATCCCTATCACACCAAGTTGAAAAACTCTTTGCCTCTCACCACATGCTTTCAATATCATCTTTAATTGCTCCTTTGCACAGTAAAAAGCACAGAGAACATATAAATAAACACAGATAATAATCACAACAACTACCTAAACTTGCTCTTCAGCCCACAACGTTTGTGGTTAAGGCATAATTTCTGCATGGGAGTCAGGTGGTCTGGTTACTAATTCCAGCTCTGGAACTTACTGCTGTACTTTAAGTAGTCAAACTATATACAGCCTCAGTTCCTGTCATTACAAAACGGAGATAATGAAGGCATCAAATTAGAAGGGATTATCATAAGGCCCAAATGCAAAAATCACACAGAAAGTTCTTAGCACTACGCTTGACACATGTTGAGTACTCAATAAATAGTAAGTACTATGACAATAGTTTTTTCTTTTTCATAGGAGACCAAATATTTCCTTCCTGTTATTAGGATATCTAGTTCTTATTTAAGCTTGAGGTCATTTTGCTTCAACAGCTATCCCAGAGAAGTATATTAAGTTTTTAGTGATCCCTTTACTATCCAAATTCTTCAGTCTGATTGTCACTGGCTTTCTGCAGCTTTTGAAACCATGGAACATATTTCTTCTTAGATCATATCCTTGATTTTGGTCTTTTCTACATTTAATGAATTTGGGTGTTTTTTCCCCATTTATCAAATGTCCAGCATAAGCATAACCAATTATCCAAGTACAGAAAAGACAAAAAAAAATATCTGAGACCACTATAATCACAACAGAAATTCTTTGCAAAAAATTTAAGAACTATATAATAAAAGATCTTATAGAATTATACCACTACAAACCTCACCCCACATCACAAAAATATTAATTAAAACAATTAGAGACTAGGAGGAAAACAACAGTATGGGGGGAAAACCTACAAAAGCATGAATTTCAGCTTTACCTAGATTCTAACAATCTGTAGCTGAAGAAAACTATACTGACTACGATTCTATTTCATTTTTGTCATTACTCTCCATTGAAACTATGCAATGTGGAGATTTAGCTCTTGTTCCTAACATTAGCTTGAGTAGATTCTTAAAAATAACCTCTCAAAATCCCTTTAATGTAGGTCTCTTGATGGTAAATGCTCTCATTTTTTAATCTGTAAATGCCTGGATTCTCATCTTCAAAAGATTTGTTGAGCATACTATTTTATATGGATGATAATCTCTCAACTCTTTGAAGATATTTTTCTACTATCTTCTATTACTGTTAATTCTATAATTCCAATTCATAATTTCCATTCAAATGATCTGTTTTTCTCTACAGCTGCTTTTTTTGACTTTGGTGTCATGCATTTCACTTGATGAAAACATGACTTTCTCTTTATCATCTTACTAGGGAGATTATGGACCTAAGAATTTATTTTTCATCAGTATTCAAACAGCCATTATCTCTTAAAATACCTCCTCTACTCCACCTTCCATTGCAGGGGTTAGCAAACTGGTTGCAGGCCAAATCTGGCCTGTTACCTGTTTTTGTAAATTGTTTTATTTCAACGGTCATGCTCATTCATTTATAGATCTTCTATAGCTGCTTTCCCACTACAATGGAAGAACTGAATAGGTACACAATAGAGACTGCAAAGCTTGAATATTTACTATCTGGCCATTTACAGAACACATTTATCAACCTCTGCTTATGATGGCTTCTTATAATTTATAATCTTTGATGGTGAGTTCATTCTCTGATACTAGACCAAGGGTAGTCTTTGGGCGTTAGTACAGTCAGGTCTGTTTCTAATGCTGGTAGTGATTTGAGGGCACCCCAAAGAGTCTAGACTACAGGAATCCAACCACAGCTCCCCTATCTTGCTGTGAGCCAAAAGCTTAGTACCTTGAAAACTGCTATCAGCATCATCTAACTCCAATTTGTAAGATTTTGCTTTTTCTTTCTTTATTTGGAAGAAGGGAGGCCTTGAAGATCACTTTGCCTCTTTGCAAAGATCATTAATGCCACAAAAATTTGTTCTATCAGGGACATAACTATGCAGCAGAAAGCTGTTTATAGCATCTAGTCTTTCACAATTCTGAACATGGAAAATTGGGATATAACATCTGAGTCATAAAACTGGGAATAATAATATTTCCATCTACATGTACATATATGTATGTTGGCAGGGGGAATGAGAGTATTATGTTAACATATAAACAAACCAACTCAGACATATTCATTTATTCAACATGTAAATGCCTAATGTGTGACAGATATTATACTGAGAAAGCAGGATAAACCTTGACCAGCCTAAAGTAAACCTACCTACTTATTCCACTTATTTCTTTTAACAGACTTATCACCAGGATTTTTTGGGGGGTGCGGGTGAGGGGTGGGACTGACCTCCCCAACCTAAAACTGCAGTCTCCAAAAGAGCCGAAATTGTGTACATCTAATTTAGTCATGTATCCTCAGTATCTGAAAAAAGGTAGGTACTTAATAAATGTTTAAATTATTATGATAGGACTGTCCTCAGGAAACTTAGAAGGCAGAATCTGATTTTTCTTCCATCCTAGACATTCTTTCTTAGTTTTAATAGGGCAACAGAACAATTGGAGTCTCTGAGAAGCTAGATAATATGACTATATAATTTATCCATCATAGGTTTGTTGAAAAAGTACACTCTATCTCTACAGAAAATAAAGATCTTCAAAAATCTTGTTTTTTAAGGTGTTTCACATATTTAGATTTAACTCAAGAGTCAAATTGAAGCCATTTTAAAAATTGCCGGGCACCTGGGTGGCTCAGTTAAGTGTCTGATTTCGGCTCAGGTCATGATTTCGTGGTTCTTGAGTTCAAGCCCTGTGTCAGGCTCTGTGCTGACAGCTCAGAGCCTGGAACCTGCCTCAGATTCTGTGTCTCCATCTCTCTCTGCCCCTCTACCACTCGTACTCTGTCTCTCTCTCTCAAGAAAATAAATAAAACATTAAAAAAATTGCTTGCACACTGTATTATCTATTGCTAAGAAACAAATTATCCTGAAGTGCCTGGGTGGCTCAGTTGGTTAAGCGTCCAACTTTGGCTCAGGTCATGATCTCACAGTTCATGGGTTCGAACCCCACTTTGGGCTCTCTGCTGACATCTCAGAGCCTGGAGCCCGCTTAGGATTTTATCTCCCTGTCTCTGCCCCTCGCAGCATGCATACTCTCTCTCTTTCTCTCTAAAAAATAAAGATTAAAAAAAGCCACAAATTATCCTAAAGTTTAGTCACTTAAAATAACGATAACCGTTTATTACTGCTCAGTTCCTATGGGATAGAAATTTGGGAGGCGCTAGAAAATCCCCTTAAATAATGACTCATATGCATAGCTAACAAGCTGGTGCCGAGAGCTGAGAAGAGGCCTCAGTTCCTCTCCATTTACGTTTTTTATAGGGCTTCTTCAGTCTTCACCTTAGTGACTTGTGAGTATATAATCCAAGAGACAAGAGCAAAAGCTGAAATGTCTTTTATGACCAAGTCTTTGATGTCCTGTACCATTATTTCTACCATATTCTGTCACAGACCATCTCTGATTCAATGTGGGAAGGACCACACAAGGTGCAAACACCAGAAGGTAAGAATGCTTGGGACCATTCTGGAGGATGGCCAACATACAGCTATGTATGTTTACAACAGAATTTTAGAAACAAAATGAGTGTATTAGGTTACAAGTTGCAACAGTCCCAAGAATAACCAGGTGTTCTAAATCCCAAGTCTTTCCATTATATCACACTATGAGTCAATGTGCAATAACTCACAAAGTTCCCATCTCCTATGGTGTAACAAAATTAATTTCAAAATTTACAAAAGAAATAAAAAATTACATAATGAAAGTATAAGAAGAAAATAATGGAAATAATAGAGTATAGAAAATATTCTGAACACACAAAAAAATGGAAGTTGGAAAAACTTTAATGACAGAAAAAATATTAAATGTCTGTAAGTCAAAACCAAGAATAAAAAAGTGGCAAATTATTAGCAGAAAAAAGAGCTCTGATAAATCAGTGAGAAAACAAGGAACAACCAATAAAAAATGTACAGATTATAAGATAATCAGACACAAATGATAAAATATGGATGATCAATAAATATGTGAGTTTTTCAATTATTAAAGAAAGCTTTGAAAAGAGTAACATTCATTTTTTAAATCTATTAGTATGGCAAATATTTCCAAATGGGCACTCTCATATACTTTGTTGTGTGTACAAATTAGCATAATATTTCAGGAAGGCAAGTGAGACAGCTATGCATAGCTGGAGGCTTCAAACTGCTCATTCCCTCTCACCTAGTATTTTCAATCATAAAAATCTTTCTAAAAGAATATAAATATGGTTATATCACTAGGTATGAGAATACTATTTGTTCAAAACCTTGTTTTAATATATCTTAGTCTGCACTGATACTAAGGGAGTTTTACAGAAGAGAACCTGAGACTTAGTAAACTAAACAAATTAGTATTAGCTAAGTATATAAGACTAAAGCAAATTTTTAACTAATATTATATTTGACTTTTATGCTCTGTCCTCTATCATAAATGGCATATTTCTCTATGTGTTTCCCTACCATTTTATATAAGGAAATAATTTTCAAATTATTTGATTATTGTAAAACATTTGTGACATAATTCAATTTAAAGTGAACTTACTGGATTTCTAAATGCTTTCCTCAACAAAAGCGAAGTTCTTAGTTCTATTAATACCATAAAAAAACTCAGTGTGGTCCCCAGTGTTTGAGTAGCAGCCATCTCACTCCTCTTTTGGGTGTTTAAAGTAGCTCTGTCAGTCTCAAAATTGAAATACAAAACAAAGACTCTATACAAAGAGTCTATATACACTCTGATGTATATACTTTTCACCCATGGTGCACAAAGATTCTTTCCTTAAACCAACTCTAGTCAAGTTCCTCTGAGCCATCTTCTCAAGTAGGGCTCAACTCTGGCCTATAAAAACTCCAAACAGCACAAATGATCTCACCCACCACCTCTCCTGCAAATTAAAAAAACTTGAATACACACTATGTTGGTTCTAACAACTCAGGAATGACCATGCCCCACTTAAAGTGTCTGCCTGAGAAAGCTCAGGGCTGCTTAAAGAATTTACTGTTTGTTCCAGTACACCTGTAGACAATTTACAATGGTAAATCCTTCCTCTGTCTCTTTGAGATGTAGGGTTGACCTTTGAACAAAGCAGGGTTTAAGGGTGCTGACTCCCAGTGCGGTTGAAAATCCATCTAGAATTTTTGACTCTTCCCAAATTTAACTATTAATAGCCTACTGATAACCAGAAGCCTTACTGATAACAGAAACAGCTAACACATATTTAAAATGATATATGTAATATATACTGTATTCTTACTGTAAAGTAAGCTAGGAAGAAAGAAAAATATTACTAAGAAAATCATAAGGAAGAGAAAACAGCATCCAAATCTATGTTGTTCAAAGGTCAACTGTATCTGTCATCTCCTATAACTCAGGAGTGTCTTTGTTAAAGACCTGAAAGCCACTCTTATGAAATGTAATCATCAGGAAGGACAGGGCCTAGGACTCACAGTCCAAGTGGGAGAACAGAATTCTAACTAGTAGAGAAAACTGGCCTAATCACATTTACACCAATCAACACTTCATAATTTTTCACTTCTCTGACTCTACTTAGCTTCCACCCACCTCTCTACTCCCTCATTCTCCATTTGAAATGCCCAGTTACTTCTGTACAAAAAGGAGTTCAGATTAAACTGAACCTTCTTCCTTACTGCAATAGCATCTTACTGATTAAAATCTGTCCTTACCACTTTAACTAGTATTAGGCTTGTTTATCTTTGATAATAGAGGGATTTTTCCTTTGCGATTTAAGAAATAGTGGAATTGATAGAAAGAAATACATCTCAGATATCAGTATCCACGGCTGGTAATATACCACATATCTCTGCAGAGCCAACGAAATAATTTCCAAAATTCAGAATGGCATTCTGGTGATCTGAACACATAACTAAAGGTTGGAGGGCAAATGAGGCTTAAATCCACAAAAGCGCTGAAACAATATTTCAGAGGATCACATGAGCAAAAACTCTGGACACCATCCAACTAGCTTACAACAAGAAAAAAATAAAGGTAAGAACTGGAAGGCTCACTGGGATATAAATGTGAAGTGAAAGAATTTACCTAGTAAGCCACAGTTAGATTTTGGGGGGGGGGGGGGGGGGGAGGAGATGATTTTATGTTGTTAGTTGTGGGTTTTATTTAAGGCTATAACAACTCATATTACACCATGAAGGCTGAAAAAGTAATTACCTTCAAAAACTGGGAAAAATACCTATTCAAATGAATGAAGCCTCCACCCTTAACTAAAACATATGAGGAAAAGGGATAGTAAAAACATGAATTTATGAGAAGAAAATGTCAAGGCCTTGAGAACAGGAAGAAATTAGACTTATAAATTTCAAGAGGGACAATGTCCAAGTGCCAAGCCAACAGGCTAAATCAAGCGCACTCAAGAATGTGATCAATTATGAGTGTACTTTTAAATTCTACAAAGCCATCTTAATTTTAGAACATTAACTCTCCATTATTCTAATTAAAAATAAAAAATAATGATCAGAAAACCTGTGTTCTAGTCAAAACTCTGCAATTACTTCTGTTCTTGAGCAAGCCACTTAGCTTAAAAGTTATTTGATAAATGAGTCATTGGGATTACAGGACTCACAGGTTTCTTCTACCTTTAAAACATGATTCACAAGCTTTAATTTTAAAAATTAATTTACTTTTTGTTGTAGGCTGAGTTATTTCCCCCTGCCCCCAAATTCAAATGTTTAAGTCCTAACCCCTGGTACCTCAGAAGTGACTCTATTTGGAAATAGCATCTTTAAATAAAGGTAATTCAATTAAAATGATATTACTAGGGTGCTCTTCATCCAATAATGACTGATGCCTTTGTAAAAGTAGAAAACCTGGATATAGACACATGCACAGAGGGAAGACCATATGATTATAAAAAGATGGTCATCTATAAGCCAAAAAGAGAGGAGTCCCCAGAAGAAACTAACCTTGTTGACACCTTGATTTCAGCCTTCTAGCTGTCAGAATTGTGAGAGAAAATACATTTCTGGTCGTTAAGACATCCAGTCTTTATTATTTGGGTATGGCAGCCCTGGTAAACTAATACACCTTTAAGTTTATTAAAAAAAAAAAAAAAAATAGATTGCCTAGGATCTACAGGATGCTGCTACTAGCATTTCTGAATCCATCAACTTCAGAAATGTATGAATGTTTACAAAATTTTATTTTTCCTCTGAGCATACTCTGCTCAATTAAATTACAAGAGATAACTTCAAATTTATACCATTTATAAAAGTTTCCTTTCAAAGAATGTTGAACATTACAGCCTTCCTACAAAGTCATTTTGGCAGATAAATATGATAATCTTTGTGGGGAGGAAAATTATAATCTTTATATGAAGGTTCAATACAGTCTAATATAATAAAATTGGAAAGTATCTAGACAGCAAGGATAGAAGTGTGGTTAAATAAATTATAATATGTGATAAAATATAGAATTACTACATTAGCTTACAAAGAATACCACTGAATGATACAGGGAAAAACACATTAACATTAAGAGAGCTACGCAGAATGCAAAACTGAATACAATCCCAATTCTTATACACACACAAACAAAATTCACCAATTTTTAGTCATTATCATCTCTGGGTTAAGAGAAATGATCATGTGCACTAAAAAAGAGGTGCCATGCACGACCATACACAAAATCATTCCTTCAAGTTTAGGAGAGGAGCTGTTTTGCCTAATTCACAGAAAAAAAGAAAGTCAAGCACAATGAGGAGACAGAACAATATGCTCCAAACAAGAACAAGACAAAACCTCAGAAAAAGAACTAAATGAAATAAAGACAACCAATCCACCTGATGAAGAACTGAAAGTAAGGGTCATAAAGATGCTCACTGGACGGGAGAGCAAAGTGGATGAACTTAGTGACAATTTCAACAAAGACATAGAAAATATAAAACTGAACTGGGGCAGCTGGGCGGCTTAGTCCGTTAAGAGTCCGACCTCAGCTCAGGTTGTGAACTCGCAGTTCGTGAGTTTGAGCCCCACGTCAGGCTCTATGCTGATGGCTCATAGCCGTCTGGAGACTGCTTCAGATTTGTGTCTCCCTCTCTCTCTGTTCCTCCCCAGCTCCCACTCTGTCTCTCTCTCTCTCAAAAATAAATAAAGATTTAAAAAAATTAAAAACAACAACAACAAAAAAGAAAATATAAAACAGAACTAATCTGGGTTGAAGAATACAAAAACAAAAATGAAAAATACACTAGAGGGAATAAACAGATTAGACAATGAAGAAAAACTCAGTGATCTGGAAGGAAGGGTAACAGCACCCACGCTGAACAACAAAAAGAAAACTGAAATTTTTAAAATTGAGGATAAGCTATGGGATCTCTTGGACAAAATCAAGCAATCATTTACATTATATAGGTTCCAGAAGGAAAAAAGAGAAAGGGACAGTTTTCTGTCCCTGTTATTTGAGAAATAACAGCTGAAAACTTCCCCAACCTGGAGAAGGAAATAGACATCATGGTTTCAGGAAGCACAGAGGGTTCTAAACAAGATGACCCAAGGGGATCCATGCCACAACACATAAAAATTAACATATCAGGGGTGCCTGGGTGGCTTAGTTGGTTAAGCGTCCAATTTCAGCTCAGGTCATGATCTCACGGTTCACAACTTTGAGCCCTACATAGGGCTCTGTGCTGACAGCTCAGAGCCTGGAGCCTGCTTCCGATTCTGTGTCTCCCTCTCTCCCTGCCCCTCCCATGCTCATGCTCTGTCTCTCTGTGTCTCTCAATAATAAACGTTAAAAAATAAAAAATAAAAATTATATGCCAACAAGTTGGATAACCTAGAAGAAATGGATAAATTCTAGAAATATATGATATTCCAAAGTGAATAAGGAAAAAAACAGAAAATCAGAACAGACCAATTACTAGTAACGAAATTGGGGAAAAAATTCCCAAAAAAACAAAGAACCAGATGGATTCATAGGAGAACTCTACCAAACACTTAAAGAAGAGTTAATACCTGTTCTCCTCAGACTATTCCAAAAAATAGAAGAGGAGGGAAAACTTACAAATACATTCAACAAGGCCAAAATTACTCTGATACCAAAACCAAAGACACTACAAAAAAAGAAAACTACAGGCCAATATTCCTGATGAACACAAATGCAAAACGCCTCAACAAAATTTTAGCAAACTGTATTCAACAATACATTAAAAGGATCATTCACTACAATCAAGTGGGATTTATCCTGGGGATGTAGGGATGGTTCAATATTCACAAATCAATGTGATACACCACATTAACAAAATCAAAGATAAAAACCATATGATCATCTCAATAGACGCAGAAAAGGCTTATGACAACGTTCAACATACATTCATAATAAAAATTAAAGAAAGTGGGTTTACAGGGAATGTAATAAAAGCCATATACGAAAACCCCACACCTAATAATATCATACTCACTGTAAAAACTGAGAGCTTTTCCTCTAAGATCAAGAACAAGACAAGGATGTTCACTCTTGCCACTTTTATTCAACATAGTATTTAAAATCCTTGTTAAAGCAATCAAACAAGAAAAAGAAGAGAAGATATCCAAAATGGCAAGAAAAAAGTCAAACTGTTACTATTTGGAGGTGACATGATACCACACACAGAAAACCCTAAGGACTCCACCAAAAATCTATCAGAACTAATAGATGAATGCAGTAAACTTTCAGGATACAAAATTAACATACAGAAATCCGTTACATTTCTATACACTAATAGTGAAGTAGGGGAAAGAGACATTAACAAAACAATTCTGGGGCAACAGGGTGGCTCAGTAGGTTAAGCATCTGACTTTGGCTCAGGTCATAATTTCATAGCTCATGGGATCAAGCCCCATGTTGGGCTATGTGCTGACAGCATGGAGCCTGGGGCCTACTTCGGTTTCTGTCTGTCTCTCTCTCTCTCTTTCTGTCTCTCCCGGCTCGTGCACTCTCTCTCTCTCAAAATAAATAAACATTAAAAAAATTTTTAAGTAAAGAAAATTTTTTTACAAAATTAAGAAAAAAAGAAAACAATTCCATTTATAATTATACCAAAAGAATAAAATATCTAGGAATAAACTTAACCAAGGAGGTAAAAGACTGATATTGTGAAAATTATAAAACACTAATGAGCAAATTGAAGATGACAGAAATGGAAAGACATACCATATTCATCGGTTGGAAGAATATTGTTAAAATGTCCATACTACCCAAAGCAATCTGCAGATTTAATGCGATCCCTATCAAAATATCAATAGTATTTTCCACAGAACTAAAACAAATTGTCCTAAAATCTGTATGGAACTACAAAAGAGCCCAAACAGCCAAAGCAATCTTGAAAAAGAACAAAGCTTGGAGGTATCATAATCACAGACTTCCAAGATATACTACAAGGCAATAATAATCAAACAGTATGGTTCTGGCACAAACATAGACACATAGATTAATGGAACAGAATACAGAGCCAAGAAATAAACCCACACTTATATGGTTATTCTATGACCAAGGAGGCAAGAATGCACAGGGGGAAAGACAATCTGTTCAATAAATGGTACTGGAAAAACTGGCTAACTACATGCAAAAAAATGAAACTGAACCCCTTTCTTAAACCACACACATAAACTCAAAATGAATTAAAGACCCAAATGTGAGATCTGAAATCATAAATTCCCAGAAGAAAATAAAGGGAGTAATCTCTTTGACACTGGCCTTAGCAACATTTTTCTAGAAAGGTCTCCTCAGGCAAGGGAAGCAAAAGCAAAAGTAAACTATTGGGACCACACCAAATGAAAAACCTTTTGCACAACAAAGGAAACCATCAACAAAACAAAAAGGGAACTAGTAAATGGGAGGAGATATTTGCAAATGATCTATCCAATAAGGGACTGATAAAAAACAAACAAACAAACAAATAAAAACAAAAACAAAAAACTTCTACAACTCAACACCAAAAAACCCCAAATAATCTGATTTAAAATGGGTAGAGGGGAGCCTGGGTGGCTTAGTTAAGTGTCAAACTCTTGGTTTCAGCTCAGGTCATGATCTCAGTTTGTGAGCCCCATGTCGGGGCTTTGAGCTGACAGCAAAGTCTGCTTCGGATTTTTTTTTCTCTCTGCCCCTCCCTGGCCTGTTCTATTTCTCTCAAAATAAATAAACATTTAAAATGGGCAGAGGATCTAAACAGACATCTTTCCAAAGAAAATGTACAGACAGCCAACAGACATGTAAAGATGCTCAACATCACTAATCATCTGGGAAATACAAAGCAAAACCACAATGAGGTATCACCTCACACCTGTCAGAATATGGAAATAACAAGAAATAACAAGTATTGGGGAGAATGTGGAGAATGTATTGTTGTGGGAATGTGCACTGTTGTGGGAATATAAATTGATGCAGCCACTGTGGAAAACAGTATGGAGGTTTGTCAAAACATTAAAAATAGAAATACCATATGATCCAGTAATTCTACTACTGGGTATTTACCCAAAGAAAACGAAAACACTGACTCGAAGAGATACATGCATCCCTATGTTTACTGCAGCATTATTTGCAACTGCCAAGATATGGAAGAACCCATGTCTATTAATAGATGAATGGATAAAAAAGATGTGGGGGCACCTGTGTGGCTCAGTCAGCTAAGTGTCCAACTCTTGATTCGGACTCAGGTCATGATCTCACAGTTTGTGAGTTCAACCCTGCGTCAGGCTAACAGTGTGGGGACTGCTTGGAATTCTGTCTCTCCCTCTATCTCAGTCCTTCCTCCCAAAATAAATAAAACTTAAAAAAAAAAAAGTTAAAAAAAAAAATCAAACGATGTGGAGTGTGTGTGTGTATATATGTACGTATATACATATATACGTGTGTCTATGTATCTATATACACGTGTGTGCGCGCGCGCGCACGCGCGCGCACACACACACACACACACACACATACACATACACACACACACACACACACAGGGATATTACTCAACCCTAAAAAAGAATGAGATCTTGCCATCTGCGACAACATGGACAGACCTAGAGGCTAAGTTAAACAAGTCAGAGAAAGACAAATAACATATGATTTCACTTACATGTGGAGAAATAGACACACAAATACAGAGAACAAACTGATGGTGGCCAGAGGGGAAAGGATGGGGGATGGACAAAAATGGGTGAAGAAGTGGGAGACATAGGCTCCAAGTTACGGAATAAGTCACAAGCATACAAGGTACAGCATGGGGAATATAGTCAGTGGTGTTCTAATGGCTTTGTATGGTAACCGTGGCTACACTTGTGGTGAGCACAGCCTAAATATAGAGTTGTTAAATCACTATGTTGTATGTCTGAAACTAATGTAGCATTGTACATCAAGTATACTCAAAAAAAAAAAAAAAGTCTCATGCAAAACTTAATCAAATGCAGAAAACGCTAATATAAATTGGCAAAACCAAACATAATTCTGAAATAACAGAAGTTAACTGAGGTATTATATATTTATACCAATAATACCATATAGCCAAGAAAAAAGCACAAATCCAGCCACCATCAGACCAGGCAGGGTATTATATGCTTAAAAGACCTACTACTTATTTCTATAACCAAGAGAGAATTGCATGACCAAAAGCCATGGCATAGCAGGGAATTAAACTTTCATTGTTTCAAAAGAATATTTTTTTAAAACATCCGTACACATAAAAATTGGTAAGGCATTTACATTTTCTTGACTCATAACTCCTTATGTCCAAAAACTACATCAAACACGGATTTTTAGGTTGTATGTGGATTTTTGTTAAAAACAGAAAAAAACTTTAAAAAATCAATTCATTATTTAAAACATTAGCATTTTAGCCTGTAACTCAGCACATCTTTTGGAAATGAGAAAATTTCTAAAGAAATAAAGGAGTGCACAGGAAGATTTACAGATCTGAACAGGGGCACTGGTTTGAGTGAACTATTAGGAACTGCCTAAATGTTAAACAATAAGGGATAAGTTAAATCATAAACCAGACTCTTTGGACCACCCAATATTTTGAGATTTCGCTAAAAGAAATGAACTCTTATCCCAGAATTATGAACATAAGGATACCCCAAAATTTTTGCATGCAATGAAGGAGATTTACAAATAATTGAAGCTTAAACCATCTTACCCAGGCTAGAAATATTTAGTATCATGTAAACATTATGTTCATATTACATTGTTAAATGAAAAAAGCAGGGGATAAACCAGTAGATGCAAAAAAAGAAATATGTATCTATGAACAGTAAAAAGACAAGAGACCAAGTTATGAGGAGTGGTTATCCTCGGATAGAATTACAGATAATTTATATTCCTCTATGATTTTGTATATTCTCTGTATTTTCTATAATGAACTAGTTATATAATAAGAAAATGTGAGTAAGAATTTATCCTGTACAAATTACTAACAAAGTTAGCAATAGGCTCAAATTATGTTCATTTTGTCAAGTTTTAAAGTATGTAATAAGAAAATAATAAATCACTGATGATCACTGATAACAGGGTACTCATGGATAACTAAGATCATCCTGTAAATCTGCTAGATGGAGAAAGGTCAGAGTACTTCCTATTTCATGTAATACCACAAACTTAAAAGCAATCACAGGCAATAACTAAAAGTTCTCTTTTGTAAATACAAAACTATTTTTTGCTGTTGGACTTCAGGATACTTTGTAAAGAGTCTAAAATAAGTTTTTAAAGAAACAAAGATCAGAACAAAAACTTACATTTTCTATTGTGTATTAACAGAGCTTGTTTCAGATCTATGGTTGCTCTTCCTAATAAAGCATCTGCCTTTAAAGTATAATGACTCCAAACTCGAAATTCCAATGTAGTCTGTGGGGTCACATTTCTGTATGGGTAAAATTATAACAAAAATACAGGAGTATACATTTACTTCAATAATTTTTAAAAAGCCATGAATTCAGTTTGAGAAAAAATACTGTATGAAACAGTAAACTATCTGAATTATAAAAATAATGACTTGCTTTCACGTATATTAGGACTTCAGTAACTAAGAATTTTTATAATTAGCAAACCAAAATAGCAGCAATAGATCAACAGTCCTGTTGAGATTTCACAATAACACTATTTCTATTTGAACAAATTCCTAAAGATTTAAGACAACTGATGGCATTATTTTTTAACACTTCTACTATGCCAACATTATGTTTCAAATGACAAAATTAAGGATAACTGATTTTTTACACTATTTTTACAAGACAGTAACAGAAAATATGGGTATATGGAATAATGCAGTTAATAAAACAAAAAGCAAGAATTATTATACTTCCTCTCTAAAGAAAATAAAATTAACCAAAAGTCTCATCATACTTAAAACTGTATATTCACACTAGAAAATCGCACTCCTACTTTGAAGTCATCTTGCAACTACAACAACAAAGTCACAAAAGATTTTCAAGCATACTTTCCCTTTTGGAAATTTTGCATTTCTATGCAAGGTACTTACACGGTTAGTTGTTCATCCCATTTTGGATTAGAAGAACTACTGGATTTTGCTGTTTTCTTAATTTCTCCATCTACAACTACTTCTGTATATATTGCTGTTCCAAACCAGTTCTTTTTTCTTTTTAGTTTGGCACTAGAAACTAACAGAAACATGATAATCAGTAGTGAATACATGTAAACAAATAGTATTTTGTAGTAATAAATCAATAAAAACAGAACTGTGCTTCTTAAGCAACTTAAACTCTTTTCCTTGGAGAATGAAGAAACAATACAAAAGGGCTATTATTGATAATGCCCAAGAATCATCTGAATTCTTGACAGTTTTACAGAAATAAAATTCACATACCATATAATTCACCCATTTAATCTGTATAATTCAATGTTTTTTTTTTAATTTTTTTACATTTATTCATTTTTGAGAGACAGAGAGAGACAGCACAAGCGGGGGAAGGGGCAGACAGAGAGGGAGACAGAATCTGAAGCACCTTCAGCCTCCGAACTGTCAGCACAGAGCCTGACGCGGGGCTCAAACTCACAAACCGCAAGATCATGACCTGAGCCAGTCAGATGCTTAACCGACTGAGCCTCCCAGGCGCCCCTATAATTCAATGGTTTTAATATATTCACAGTTGTGCAACCATCACCATAAGTGAATTAAAAACATATTCATCACCCCAAAAAGAAACCCCACATAGTCACCCTATTTCCTCCCAGGCCCTCCCCCTTGGCCCTAGGCTACTACCAATTACTCTCCATTTCTATAGATTTGCCTATTCTGGACATTTCACAGAAATGGATTCATATAACATATGGTTTTTTGTGACTGTCTTCTTTCACACTTAGCATGCTTTCAAGGTTCATCCATGTTGTAGCATGTATCAGTACTTCATTCCTTTTATTGACAAATAATATTCCACTGTACAGATATCCTTTTTATCTGCCCATTCTTCAGTTGATAGAGATCTGGGCTGTTTCTACTGGGTTGTTGGGTTGTTGTCTATTGTGCATAATACTACTATAAACATTCATGCACAAGTTTTTGTGTGGACATATGTTTTCATTTCTCTTGGCATACACCTAGGAGTGGAACTACTGGGTCATATGATAACTCTGTTGAATAATGCCAGACTGTTTTCCAAAGTAGTTGTACCATTTTACATCCCCACCAGCAGGATATAAGGGTTCCAATTTCTCCACATCCTTGCCAACCACCATTTGAATTTAATAATGAACTGCATCAAGCATCAAGAGAAAGGTAAGTATCTTCAGATTCAACATACCTATTAACCTGTGCACTACAGGTAGTGTTTCATACTTGCCTACTGAAAATTATATGAACTTGGGCAATATTTAAAAAAATGCTTTATCCGGTTTTTTGGTTTCCAAAAAAAGGGAAGTATTTGCTTTTTCAAATAAAAACATTAATATCAAAATGTCATTTGAGAAATTAACCATAACCCTTCACAGAAAGTGAATTTTATATCAAATTGACCTGATTTGGAGGAAGACCTATTTAAGCTAAGCAATTAATTTTAAATAATTTTTACAAATACTAATTCAAATAAGGAGTATGTATTTTCAGCGCAAACTACGACTACCAGCAGTAATAACAACTTATCAAGATCACCTCTATCATCTATTACCTATGAATACAAGGGTCTGAGATGAGAAAGTGGAACACTTCCTCCATGCCGTATCTGTATCACATGTTAAGGATAGGAACATAAGCTAATGCCTTCCATTCTACTGTGAGAAAATAGTAACAGTCACACAAATAAATCACTGAAATACAAAGTGACAAATGCTGCCACAAGTATTTGAAATATAGTATATCTTTAATTAATATCTGAAGTACAGCAAGAGAGACTCAAAGAAATACTATAATTAAGTACTGGTAACATAAAACAATCAGAGTGTTCAATGGTATGCCTGAAGTGCTATTATCAGGGTCTTGGCAAAACTCATTCCCATCCTTCTGTTGCAAATTGCTCTAAGTTCAACACCACTGTAGCGACATAGAAGGCACAGACATCTCTCTCTCAAAAAGTCCCCCACCCAAGATTCTTCACTCCAAATTGAAGAGTGATTTCCTCAAAATAAGCAGGGCTTATCAATACACTAGAAGGGGAAGGCAATACTGCATGCTGTTAAAAGCAAAAGGTGTCTTTTCAACAAATGGTGCTGGCACAATTGGACATCTACATGCAAAAATATTAATGCAAGCACAAACCTAACATCCTTCATAAAAATTAACTCAAAATGTATCACAGACCTAAATGTAAAACATAAAACCATAAAACTCTTTAGAAGATAAGAAAATCTACATGACCTTGGGTATAGTGATGCTTTCTTAAATACAACACCAAAGGCATGATCCATGAAAGAAACAACTGATAAGTTGTCTTTTGCAGAGCAGAAGTTTTTAACATTAATGAAGTACAATGTCAAGAGAATAAGAAGACATACCACAGAATGAGAGAAAATATATGCAAAAGACACATCTGATAAAGAACTGTTGTCCAAAATATATACAGGACTCTTAAAACTCAACAATAAGAAAACAACCTTATTTTTAAAAAATGGGCCAAAGACCTTAACAGCACTTTACCAAATAAGTATGTGGACAACAAGTAAGCATATGAAAAGCTGTTTAAAATGTTATCTGAAAAAAACAAATTTAAGCAACCATGAGATACCACTACACATACATATTAGAACAGCCAAACTCTGGAACACCAGCAACACTAAATGTTGCGGAGTATGTGGAGGAACAGGACCTCTTACTCATTGCTGGTGGGAACGCAATATGGTACAGCCACTTTGAAAAACAGTTTGTTGGTTTCTTATAAACTAGACACAGGCTTACCATATGAGCCAGGAATTGTACTCCTTGGTATTTATCCAAAGGAGGTGAAAAGTTGTATCTACACAAAAAAACACACATGGATATTTACAGCAGTTTTATTCATAACTGCCAAAACTTAGAAGCAACCAAGATGTCCTTCAGTAGGTGAATGAACAAACTGTAGTATACCCAGACAATGGAATATTATGCAGCACTAAAAAGAAATAAGCTATCAAGCCACAGAAAAACCTAGAGAAAACTTAAATGCATATTTAAGTTTTATTTAGTTTTACCAAATGAAAAATGTCAATCTGAAAAGGCTATATACTGCATAATTCTAACTATACAACATTCCAGGAAAGACAGTAAAAAGATCAGTGGTTGCCAGGGCTTGGGGAATGGGTGAGGAATGAATAGTTGGAGCACAGAAGAATTTTAGGGCAGTGAAAACACTCTATGTTACTATAAAGATGGATACAGGTCATTATACAATTATCCAAACCTGCAGAAGGTATAACACCAAGAATGAGCCTTAAAGTAAACTATGCACTTTGAGTGACTATGATGTGTGAAAGTAGGTTCATCAATTGTAATGAACGCCCCACTCTGGTGAATGATTATTAATGGAGGAGGCTGTGCATGTATAGGATCAGAGGTATATGGGAAATCTCTGTAACTTCCTCTCAATTTTGCTGTGAACCTAAAACTGCTTTAAAAAAAAATAAGTCATATGTGGACACATCTGGGTTCATATTTTTTTTTAATTTTTTTTTAACGTTTTATTTATTTTTGAGACAGGGAGAGACAGAGCATGAACAGGGGAGGGTCAGAGAGAGGGAGACACAGAATCTGAAACAGGCTCCAGGCTCTGAGCTGTCAGCACAGAGCCCGACGCGGGGCTCGAACTCTTGGACCGAGAGATCATGACCTGAGCCGAAGTTGGCCGCTTAACCGACTGAGCCACCCAGGCGCCCCTGGGTTCATATTTTAACTCTGCCACTTACCAGATATCTGACCTTAAGTAAATCAATTAACCTCTCTGATCCTCAATTTTCTCATTTGAAAAATAGGGGAACAATAGTATCTGATTCTTAGGATTGGTGAAGGAAAGCCTACAAGTACAACTGTTATAAATGCATGCCTGGCACCCACTTATGGTAACTATTACTCTATCATTATTATCATTATTATTCTTATTTACTGTATAGAATTAACTCTTCTGAGTTAAGTACAGATACATTCAAAATCTATCCATTTTACACCTTTTATTGGCAAAGTCTTCAATAATACTAGGTGCTAGCAAGGTAAATAAAGTGATTTTTAAAAGACAATTTGGGCAAAAATTTAATATAAATAACTAAAATGCTATGATTTTAAGTAACTAAAAGATAACCTTGTTAATTCAAGTAAGATTCTAATTAGTGAAATACATAGGATAAACTTTATGTTCCCATTTAATAAGTTTCCTTTGGTGTTATACACAAAACGTCCTCTCTTCTAAGATTACATAAATACTGAAAAATCTATCAGAAAGAGTCCGTATGCGTGTATCTAAAGAGACAACATTTAAGAGACCCACTCATAATAATAACACCTCAAGACCCAGTGCTAATATCATCCTCAATGGGGAAAAAATGAGAGCTTTTCAAGAACAAGGTCAGGAACAAGACAGGGAGGTCCACTCTCGCCACTGTTATTCAACACAGTATTAGAAGTCTTAGCCTCAGCAGTCAGACAACACAAAGAAATAAAAGGCATCCAAATCGGCCAGCAGGAGGTTAAACTTTCACTCTTTGCATATGACACGACACTCTATACAGAAAACCCAAGATTCCACCAAAAAACTGCCAGAACTGATCCATGAATTCAGCAAACTCACAGAATATAAATCAATGCACAGAAATCGGTTGCATTCCTATACACCAATAATGAAGCAACAGAAAGAGAAATCAAGGGATCAATTCCTTGCACCAAAAACCATAAAATACAGGATAAATCTAACCAAAGAGGCGAAAAATCTATACACTGAAAACTACAGAAAGCTTATGAAAGAAATTGAAGAAGACACAAAAAAATGGAAAAACATTCCATGCTCATGGGTAGGAAGAACAAGTATTGTTAAAATGTCAATACTACCCAAAGCAATCTACAAATTCAATGTATTACCTATCAAAATAACACCAGCATTCTTTAAGGAGCTAGAACAAACAATCCTAAAATTTGTATGGAACCAGAAAAGACCCCGGATAGCCAAAGCAATATGTAAAAAGAAAACCAAAGCAGGAGGCATCACAATCCGGGACTTCAAGATGTATTACAAAGCTGTTATCATCAAGACAGTATGGTACTGGCACAAGAACAGACACTCAGATCAATGGAACAGAATAGAGAACCCAGAAATGGACCCACAGACCTATGGCCAGCTAATCTTTGACAAAGCGGGAAAGAATATCCAGTGGAATAAAGACAGTCTCTTCAGCAAGTTGTGATGGGAAAACTGGACAGCGACATGCAGAGAAATGAACCTGGACCACTTTCTTACACTATACACAAAAAACTAAACTCAAAATGGATGAAAGACCTAAATGTAAGACAGGAAGCCATCAAAATCCTTGAGGAGAAAGCAGGCAAAAACCTCTTTGATCTTGGCCGCAGCAGCTTCTTACTCAACATGTCTCCAGAGGCAAGGGAAACAAAAGCAAAAATGAACTACTGGGACCTCATCAAAATAAAAAGCTTCTGCACAGCAAAGGAAACAATCAGCAAAACTAAAAGGCAACCAACAGAATGGGAGAAGATATTTGCAAATGACATATCAGATAAAGTTAGTAACCAAAATATATAAAGAACTTACCAAACTCAACACCCCCAAAATAAATAATCCAGTGAAGAGATGGGCAAAAGACATGAATAGACACTTCTCCATAGACAACATCCAGATGGATAACTGACACATGAAAAAATGCTCAACATCACTCATCATCAGGGGAATACAAATCAAAACCACAATGAGATTCCACCTTACACCTGTCAGAATGGCTAACGTTAACAACTCAGGCAACAACAGATGTTGACGAGGATGTGGAGAAAGAGGATCTCTTTTGCACTGCTGGTGGGAATGCAAACTGATGCAGCCACTCTGGAAAACAGTATGGAGGTTCCTCAAAAAGTTCAAAATAGAACTGCCCTATGACCCAGCAATAGGTATTTACCCAAGGGATACAGGTATGCTGTTTCAAAGGGGCACATGAACCCCAGTGTTTATAGCAGCACTATCAACAATATAGCCAGAGTATGGAAAGAGCCCAAATGTCCATCAGTGGATGAATGGATAAAGAAGATGCGGTGTGTGTGTATGTGTGTGTGTGTATATATATACACACACACACATATATATATATATATACACACACACACATACACATACACACACACACATGTATACATATGGTGGAGTATTAGTCAGCAATAAAAATGAATGAAATCTTGCCATTTGCACCTACATGGATGGAACTAGAAGGTATTAAGCTAAGCGAATTAGAGAATTACAAATATCATATGACTTCACTCATATGAGTACTTTAAGATACCAAACAGATGAACCTAAGGAAAGGGAAGCAAAAATAATATAAAAACAGGGAGGACAACAAAACATAAAAGGCTCTTAAATATGGAGAACAAACAGAGGGTTACTGGAGGGGTGGGAGGGGGGATGGGCTAAATGGGTAAGGGGCATTAAGGAATCTACTCCTGAAATCATTGTTGCACTATATGCTAATTTGGATGTATATTAAAAAAATAAATTAAAAATACCCCAAGAAATAAATTAAATAAAAACAGGAAAAAAATAATAACGCCTACCCACCCCCCCAAATCTAGTAATAAATTTAATAAATGTAGAGGATCTGCATGAAGATAACTATGAAACCTCACAGATAGACATAAAAGACTTGATGGGAATGACATGATATATTCCTGGATTTGGCAGTTTTAACAATGAAAGATTTCAATTATCTCTAATTTAATACATTATTTTTTTTTAATGTTTATTTATATTTGAGAGAGAGACAGACTGGAAGCAGGGGAGGGGGAGAGAGGGAAGGGAGACACAGAATCTGAAACAAGCTCCAGGTTCTGAGCTGTCAGTACAGAGCCTGATGCAGGCTCAAACTCATGAATTGTGAGATTGTGACCTGAGCCGAAGATGGACGCTTAACTGACTGAGCCACCCAGGCACCCTTAATACGTTATTTTTAAATGATCTAAATGAAAACATTAATATTGGTTTTGAGGGAGTTTGGGGACGGTATGGCAGCAGAGGAAAAGGGAAGGCACGACTCAAAAATTCAAATGAAAGGTAAAAAAAAAAAAAAAAGAGAGAGAGAGAGAATGGTGCAGATATATTTTAAAATACCAAGTAATGAGACTTCTCCCAATATATTTTGTAAAGTACTACAAAATGAAAATTAAAGGGGTGCCTGGGTGGCTCAGTCAGTTAAGCGTCCGACTTCGGCTCAGGTCATGATCTCACGGTTCGTGAGTTCAAGCCCCGCGTCAGGCTCTGTGCTGACAGCTCAGAGCCTGGAGCCTGTTTCAGATTCTGTGTCTCCCTCTCTCTCTCTGACCCTCCCCCGTTCATCCTCTCTCTCTCAGTCTCAAAAATAAATAAACGTTAAAAAAAAATTTTTTTTTAAATGAAAATTAAAATAATCTATGATGTAAGGGGCAGAGATGAAAAAAAGAATAAGATGTTTGTATATGATCATGGTAGCATTTCAAATCAATGGGAAACGATAGATTATTCCATAAATGTTGAAGCATTTGAAAAGAATAAAGCTAAATAAAGTTAAAGTTAAAACACTCATACAAAATTATGATACATATGATCACAATTTAAAAGGTGAAAGTAATAGAAGACACAATAGCTAAAAATTTACAAATGTGAACATAACAGTGCATTAGCTTTTCAATCTCAAGTCTTACGTTTTTATATGCCTTGCACTCTGTTTCTTATCCTTTCCTAAAGAAAGCCTGAAATCTCAACTATTTTTAGATGGTATGCATATGTTTGCTACTATGCTTATGTGCATGCCTTACTCTAGTAGATCACCATATTACGGTGGGTAACTTTCTTTTAATTTTTTTAGTTTTCCTTCTTTCCATGATCAATGTTCATATTCTTATTTGCTACTGCCAATCAGATGTGTTAAGAACAGAAATAGGAATAAAAATAAATCAGTTAATAGAATATGTCAGTTTATAAATCATACCTGCCAAACTGTAATAGCAGAAGGGTCTTAAACATGGTACTGATTATTTTAAAAATAAAAGAAATATCAATACAAAACAAAAAAAAAAAAGAAGAAATATCAACAGAGGTCACTGTTCTCTAATAAAAGGAGCGACAGACAACTTAGACTCCTAAAACCTTGGGATTTTCCTAACAGAAGACACTTGATCTGATTCTCAGTCTTTACTGGTAAAATAGTAAATATTTATTCCAAAAGGTATTGTTAAATCAGTTAAGATTGTGGATTTTACGGTACTTCGTATTTTTAAAAAATTAGATCAACAAAATGAAAGAAAGGTAAAAGGGGAGGGGAGGAAAGGGGAAAAGAGAAAAGCAAGGACTAAAATCTGGTGCCATTTAGCATAGGTCCAAGTTCAGTTTCCCAAGACTATCACTATATTTCAAAAGAGTAATTGATACTCAAAATGATAAATACCATGGTGGCATTATCTTGGCTACTTGCACTTCTCTGGTCCACAACTATTTTCCAATTGGTTCTCTAGACTTATGGTGATTCTATGAGCTACTTGATAGCTGTTCAGTAAGTTAGTTTTTGGCTCAAATCAATCAGATCAAGTTTTTGTTATTTCAACTAAGAACTCACACAAAGGTCAGGACCAAAAACAAAGTTACACCTCAGATATGTTAGCCACAGGTCCTGCACAAATAACACTGAAAATGAAAAATGTGGCTGTAAGCCTCTTATGTAGAGCAAAAGAAGAAATATTAGGAATTACCTACCTAGGTGGTTGTGAAGTGAAGTACACATCAGAATCATCCAGGGAATTGCTTCAAAACATACACCCCCATGGTTCACAGAGGATGAAATACAATACCCCTTAAACATGGCTCAACCTCACTCATAATGAGAGAAATGATATTTACAATGACACCAAGATACTACTATTTTTTTTAAATAAATAAACATTAAAAAAATAAAATTATTTTGAGAGAGAGAGTGAGCCCGAGTGGGGGAGCAGCAGAGATAATCCCAAGCAGGCCTGAGCTCTCAGCACAGAGCCTGATACAGGGTTTGAACTCACAAACTATGAGATCATGACCTGATCCAAAACCACGAGTCGGACACTTAACCAACTGAGCCACCCAGGCGCTCCCAAGATACTACTTCTTCCGTAACTGTCAACAACCCAGAGCTTGATAACATCTTTTGATGAAGCTATGGGGAAATAGGCACTCTCTTAGATATCCGGGAACACAAAATGGTACAGACCATATGGAGAGGAATTTGCCAATAAATGGCAATATTACATGTGTCTACTCCCTGACTCAGCAATTTCATTCTAGGAGTCTATCCTAAAGACACATGAGCAAAAACAAGAAATGACATTCGTATAAATCTTTATTGTAGCACTATTTGTAATAGCAAAAGAATGGAATCCTGATGTCCATCAACAGGAGACTAGTTGAATTAGCTTTGGTAGGTCTATTCAACAGAGTACATACTATGCAACAACAGAAAGGTATATATCCTGCTATGGAGCAAGCTCCAAGATAATACTGTAAAATGAAGAAAAGTGCCTAAGAAGTGGGGGTTGGGAGGAGAGATATGAACACATATACTATACATATCTGCTTAAATTTTCAAAAAGAAGCAGGGGCGCCTGGGTGGCGCAGTCGGCTGAGCATCGGGCTTCAGCTCAGGTCATGATCTCACGGTTTATGAGTTCGAGCCCCACATTGGGTTCTGTGCTGACAGCTCAGAGGCTGGAACCTTTCAGATTCTGTGTCTCCCTCTCTCTCTGCTCCTCCTCTGCTCGTGCTCTCTTTCTCTCTCTCTCAAAAATAAACATTTAAAAAAATTAAAAAAACAAAAAGAAGCAATGGAAAAGCAAACTAAAACTAATAAAAATGTTTATGTACATTTTTAGGTAAGGAGAGAAGGGGGAGGAGTGGCATGGAGTAACCAGACCTCTCCAAATATACCTTGATTTAACAGTTTTAACTCCAGAACTATATAAATGTTTTACATGCAATAAACAAAAATAAAAATAACTGAAAGCAATAAGCCCAACTGATTATCAACTTGGTGATATAACCAAATGGGAAACTATTTTAAGTTACTTTGAAACATGGTATCCTGACTATACACCCTAAGGAGGGAAACTCACAAAGAAATCATAAACTGGGTCTATTGTTTTTAGTAATTTTAATGTTGCCAATCTGTATGTGTGCATTAGGATAAAACAGACATAATTATGTTAATGTCATCTGGAATTAAGATTTTGATTTTTGGGTTAAGAGAAAGAGAGATAGAAATATAAAGTCAAACAAAGTAAAAATATCATTTTTCTCCTTTTAGTGGAAAATGGTATGTAGAGACTACAGCCATTTTGAATTTGAAATATCAGCATGAACTCAGGATTTGGTTTTTGCTTTCTAAGACATAAACATTTCCTAGCCCTGGTCACTGAAAACCCTAGGAACAACTGACCTCATGCATAAGTACCATAGGAATTACAGTATCTTCTTACAGTATCTTCTCAATCCCACCTCTCCTGAGGCAAATACTGGTTCTGATATTCTAAGCACAGAGCTGCATACACACATCTCTCCTTTTTTATATCCATATGGTTGTATACTATGCACACTACTCCACATCTTTCACTTATTATTTTAGAACGTGGTTCCTTTGGGTACCATGTATTTATTTCATTTCATTGTCTAACTAGAATTCCACTGCCAATCTTGCTATTATAAACTCTCTTCCCTCCCTCTCCCTCTCCCCAATATATATTTTACCTCCAGGAATTTTTTATCTTGCAGTTATTTATATTGTTGATATATAATGAATGAATTCACCTGCTAACGAAGACTCTCTAATCTTCTGCAAATGCTGTTCCCTCTCCCTCTAATGCTCTTTGCTTCCAATCTAATTTGAGATGAATTTTGACTCCTCCTGCAAGAGTTAAAGTGTTATGCTCTGAGTCCTTCTCTTACCCTATTCTCCTGTGTCTGCAGGCCATCTCCGATCCCAAGCAGAGTAAAGACACGTTCCTCTAAGTTCTCACTGCATCTAGTGAATAATCACTCTGTATGATAATTGTCCATATAAAACAAACCTGCCTTAATACTACACAGTAAATTCCTGGAGAACTAGGGCCTTATGTTTTCTTATATGTAATCCCAATTAAATTCTGGCCAATAACTGGATGGCTAAATACATGAAAAACAGCCTTCAGCATCCTTTCTACTCTAGTAACCATTTAAGAACCATTTCAATGATGTTTTTTCTAATACCCAAATTTTCCCACTACCAAAGAGGATATATCTTCCCTGCATCCAGCACAGGGTCAATAAATATTTACTGAATAAATAAAATACTTTAGAAGGTCTCTACCTTTAAGGCCTATTGCAACAAACATACCAGTATGAAACTAAAAGAAAAGACACTTATGGAATAAGTTTGCTGAATTGCGTATTAAAAAGGAAGGTTCAGCAGGGAATTGCTATTTTAAGTTATTATGAAAATAACTTACCAGTTACCTGTAACTGTGACCTCCCACTGTGGTTATTACTAGTATCAGAACGTGGTGAAGCAGTGGCCATGTCCCAATATTCAGCTTAAACCTATTAAAAAGTGTATTCAGGTGTTAGACAAGGGAGTGTAATTTTCAATATGATTAAAACAGTTTAAATCAATTAGGAAACTATACCTAATACAATATTTTCAACTCATCAAATGACATATTCACATTGTCTTCCATTTAAAATGAAAACTTAGTACTATAAGCATTAAAGAAGAATATGGCCAATAAACCAAATTTAGGTCAATTTGGACAAAATAAGTGATGATACTAAGAATCCAGGGTTAGTCTATAAAAAAATAAACATACAAATAGTTTTTATTATATAAGATATACTTCATTTATTTACTTGCTTACTTATCTGAACCACCTAAGTAAATTGGCACTTCACCTTTTAATACTTCAATGTGTATTTCCTAATACAAAGCTCTTAAATAACAAAAGAACAACAACCAAATTCAGGGATTTAACCAGTACATTACTATTCTCTATTATACAGTCCATATTCTATAATTTTGACTGTCACAAACAAGGCATTATCATATTTTTTCACTATAGGACCTAGTTCAGATTTATATATTGCATTTGTTATCCTGTCTCCAGTAAATCTTACATTTCTTTATATAGTTAATTTTTTCCATGTTCTACTTCATTCCTTCACCTCAGTTTTTACTTTTTAAGTAAAATACAAAGCTGAGCTACTTCACCTTTTTTCTCCATGGCAAATATTTTAAGACTAAATTTCTATCCACCTTTAACCCACTAAAGGAAGGATAAAATGGAACATTCTAGTCAAGATGAAGAGAAATTAATGAACATAATGTTTATCTTGTTTTTCCCTGTTTGTAGTCTTTTTTATGCTCCATTTAGATCATTCCCCCAAATTCAGGAATCTAATACTCTCAAAATCATCATACTCTCTCTTCACTTATTTATAGTTGCATATATTATGTGTCTGTATATATGTGTGTATGTGTATAAAAAGATAAACAGTTGGGGCACCTGGGTGGCTCAGTCAGTTGGGCGTCTGACTTCGACTCAGGTCATGATCTTGCAGTCTGTGAGTTCAAGCCCCATGTTGCGCTCTGCGCTGACAGCTCAGAACCTGGAGCCTGCTTCAGATTCTGTCTCTATCTCTGTCTGCCCCTCCCCTACTCTCACTGTGTGTGTGTCTCTCTCTCAAAAATAAAATAAAAACATTTAAAAAAATTAAAAAAAAAAAAGATAAACAGTTGCTTACTATTTGATTAATTAACTTTGGTTAACATTTATTCACAGATTCTGCAACCTCATCTAGGCCAATGCTGTTATTCTGCAGGTGAGAAAACCAACTCAAGGATTACATCACCTGCAGGTATGTCAGGTGTCATATTCACAGAAGAAAATCAATGGGAATAGAAACTTTCAATAATCCATGGACAATGAAGAAAATCAATGGTGAAGGTTTGAAACTGAAGGCTTTTAATTTTAAGTAGCTGGTATACTAAATATTTTGAAAGGTCCTCCTGCTTCAGTGTAAAAGATCCTGGATAAATTAAAACCAGTATAGTTTTCAAACACTGTTATATTTTCAAGAATATAATAGCAAAAAAACCAAACAAAACAAAAACCATAAAAACAACAACAAAAAAACCTTTTAACTAAGCTGAAATATAACAGCGAGTAGTAAGCAAAAAATACATTTTTTTTAACTAGAATATTGCCCTGGATGTGCATGCTGATAGCAGCACTGGGATCAAGAGATAAAGCACTCGGTCTGTTGCAAGGTAAGGGAGCAGAGACTCCCACAAGAAGCAAGGACCCAAGTCTGCTATAACCTGTAACACAGCAGAAACATATACATATGCTCGCAGGAATGGACCCCAATTTAAGCCACTGTGATTACCCAAGATAAAGAGCAACCAGTTATGAGCTTACGGTTTAAAAAAAAAAAAAAATCAAACTTATAAGAAAACAAGTCACCATGAGTAGAAACAAAAATAATACTCTCTGAGCCTACATGGACTTTACATATTATGATGATTAATAGTATAGATTAAGTATAAATTTTAAAAATTTAGTTTTAAGAATAAAAGATAAAACACGGTCAAGCAAAAAGACTTGGAAAAATAGCATTGCATATTTGAAAAAGAAACCTGACAGAATTTGCTTAAACTCTTTCTTTTAGAATGGTTTCAGATTTATACAAGTTGAGAAGATAATGGAGCTCTCATATACCCCACACCCAGCTTCCATGTGGGGTATATAAAAACTCACATCAGTATGCCACATTCGTCATAACTAATGAGACGATCTCAATATATTATTATTAAATTCTATAGTTTATTCAGACCAGATAGAACTTAAGAATCAGTAAATTTGAATATAAATCTGCGAAAGTCATTAACAAGTAAGTACTGAAATAAACAGATGGAAAATACCAAAGAAAGGCTAAAAGACATGAAAGTAATTTGACATATATTTCTATTCATATTCCAGAAAATGAAGGAGAGAAAGTGACTTAATTTTCTAGAAACAATGAAAGACATTTATCCACAATTCTAAGAAATACAGCATGCATATATGTACATATATGTATGTGTATGTGTATGTGTATATGCATATGCATATGTATATGTATATGTATATGTATATGTATATGTATATGTATATGTATATGTAAAAGAGGTGGGATAAAAATAAAGACATTCACATATGGCCACACAGTAGTGAAACTGCAGGACACCAACAAAGGACCATGTTAAAAGCAGCCAGAGAGAAGACATTACAAAGGAAGAGAATAATGTGACAGAATTCTTAACAACAATGAAAGCATAGAAGGTACAACAAGCATATCTACAAAGAACTGAGACAAAAATTATTCAACCACTAAAACTCTCTTTGGAGAATATGGAAAACATTAAGACATTGCCAGAAAAAACAAAAGAGAGTTTATCAACAGTAGATCTTTACCTTAAGAAAATCTAAAGAACATGTTTCATATATGAATAAAATTACCACAGAAGGATGCTCTAAGAGGCAAGGGAAAGATGGGCAAAGAAATTGGTAACCATACAAGTAAATCTAAATAAATATTGTCTGAGTAAAATAACAACAACATTTTATTATAGGAGCTAATTATGTAAATCCCTTGCAGAGGGATTATAATCTGGTTTAATTTTAGACTGCACTGCACTCTCAGCAGAATTTCAAGGGCAATCATAAAATAAAAATGACAGTATAATTTCCAAGCTAGTAGAGTAGAAAAGAATTTAAAAAACCCAAGAATTCAACTAATCCATAAAAAGTCTAGACAGATTTTTAAAAGCATAAATAACCAGAACTATCAGAAAGCACAAAGAGAATCCAAATACAGAAATAATCACAACAAATATATATGGATAATTTCAAAAAAGACACTTACCAAGTAAAGATACTGACAGAATTTTTAAAAATATGGAAAATAACATATGAGACAAATATAAACAAAAAGAAAGGTGGGATTAGTTATAAAAGCAGACAAACAGCATTATTAAGGAGAACAAAGAAAATGACAAGAGGTTCAATTCAGTAAATAGACATAAAATTTTTAATTTGCATGTTTAAAAGAAAATACTCCCCAACATAGCAGCCTCAGCAAAAAAGAAGGGGACGACCATTTCCCCAACAGACTTTCTGGCTAAGGATGACAGCACTGGTGGCGGAAGCATCCCTGTCTCCAAACCAGTAAGTGGGACTGATCTGGAAGATGTATCAACCACTTGATACAGTAATGATAACAGCATGTATAAGGCACCTCCAACTAATCACTGCATCCTGACCACTGCTCTACAGGCTGCCTGGCAACCCATTATTGACCAGAGCCATCTTCCCAAATTGCTACTCTATACCACTTTTCTAGGAAACACAACTGGTGATGTGACAGAAGTCTCCATTAAGGAATTCTTTAGAGGATTAACTATCAGTGCAGTGCATTTACCATGTGAACCCAGCAACTCAAAGAGATTGAAAGGTTTTGACTATGTGGAGTTTGAGAACTTGCCTTCTTTGCTCAATGCCCTCAATGAAGAGTTTCTGGTTAACAAAATTCCAATGGATACTCCTGATCAAGCTCAAGTTAAAGACAAGGATGGTTTTTCTTCTGGCTGAGGAAGAAATCAGGATTCTCAGAAAACATCCAAACACACAGCTTGGATGACTACCTAGAAGAGGTGATGGCAGCTGTGAAGACAAATATCATGATCATTATGGAGGCCAGGATTGCTAAAATGACCAACACAGCAGAGACTATGATTGAAGCTATGGCTCCAGGATAAACGGCAGCAGAAGTGAATGTGGTAGTGGCTACTAAGGGATGATGACTACAGAGGGAGTGGGACCACCATGAAGACCAATATGATAGACATGATGGTCAGTGAGGAGCTCCAAAGACAATTATTCTGGGGATGATTAGAGACATGATGACAGAGGTCTCTCCCAAAGAACCGAACTGAATCTAAAGCTGCAGAGTATTCCTAAGGAAGAGGACTCCTTGGCTGGCACCTCCCAGTTTAGTGGAGCAGCTTCTATGTTTGGAGCAGCAAAGCCTATTGACCCAGCTATAACAGAATAATAAGAAGTAAAAAAGCAGCTACAGAAGGAACAGGAGACAATGCAGCATCAGTTAGATGAACCCAAACTAGAATGACAGCCCTAGGAGAGACACTCAAACTGGCAAGGCAAAGAAACTCCAGAACAAGAATGGTCAAGGACAGGAAGTGAGTCATCTCAAACTGGGACTTCAGCTGCATCTGTCAGAAGTCAGAGCAGGATGCATGAAGGAGAGAAAGTGAGATGTCTGGAAAATAAAATAGTAAGGCAGAAGACTGCCACTCTCCAACTTCTAATCCACCCAAACCTGATTAGCTGCTGAAGGTAATGCTGTCCCCTCCATTAAAAGAGGAAGCTTGGTGAAGTGCTAATCCTTGTGCTGATTTCAGAGCTCAAACAGAGCAGCAATCTCCTACAAGGCATGGGGCGAAAGTAGCTCCAGCTCTATCATCTCAGGAAGGATGAACCTGGGAAGATGAAAATAAACTAGATGGGGTGAGTGTCCAAAAAGGTAGAAGTGGGAACTCCAGCATGGCCCAAGATAGGAAGGGAACAAAGACAAATGGAAGGAGTCTGAAAGGAAACATGCTAAAAGGATCAAAATTCCAACTCTGCACCTGAGCCAAAGACCTGAAGAATCCAGCCTATAAGTGTAGTACTGAAAATATGCCGCTCTCTCTGATGAATAAGATTAAAATGAGGGGAAAGGATTATTCAGAATAGACCTCTACTTCCTGTGCTTTTTCCTATCTTACTGCCCTGAAACATTCCTAAGCAAATCAAATATTTATCCAGACAAAATAAAATTCACCATCTCTTGGCAAGGGAAAAAAAAGCCTCAAAGGATTTTTAGAACTACAATATGAAACTGACATATTGGCATTGTCATGGGTGATTTCAACACACTCCAATTTTTCATAGGCCAAAAATAAAAATAAAAACAAAATGAATAAGCAGAACTTAAACAGAATCATATACCAAACAATTAGAAAATAAACATTCTTGGGGCACCTGGGTGGCTCAGTTAGGCGTGCAACTCGATTTTGGCTCAGGTCATGATCTCAAGGTGGCAAGATCAAGCCCCGCCCAGGTTTCATATTGGGCGCAGAGCCTGCTTAAGGTTCTCTCTCCCTCTCTGTCCCCCTCCGTGCTCACTCTTGAAAAAGAAAGAAAGAAAGAAAGAAAGAAAGAAAGAAGAAACATTTCTCAAGCATATATGAGGCATACAGAAAACTAATACATATACTGGAAGCTAATGAAAATCTCACTGAATTTCAAAGAATATATATCAATCATATTGTTCCCAAGCTTTGATCATATACAATTAAGTTAAAAAATCAATAATGGAAGAAAAATTTTAAAAAACACAAATAGAGAAAAAAAACTTCTAAATATTTCATAGGTTAGAAGAAGTCATGCTGAAAAATTAAAAAAAAAAAACAAGAACTGGAAGATAACAAACATACTATATAAAAATTTGTGGGATACAAGAAAAGTCAACTTAGAGGCAAATCTATAGCCTTAAAAACTTATACTAGGGAAAGAAAAATGGTTGAAAATTAATAATAGGTCAATCTGTTAAGTTAGAAAGAAATTAACAGCAAAAACCCCAAAAAAGTATGGAATAATAAAGAACAGAAACTGATGAAATAGAAAAAAGGTGACAGAAAGAATCAACAGAGTCAGAGTTCTTAGAAAACACTAAAACAGGGGCACCTGGGTGGCTCAGTCAGTTGAGTGTCTGACCCCGCCTCAGGTCATAATCTTGCAGTTCGTGATTTTAAGCCCTGTGTCTGGCTCTGTGCTGACAGCTCAGAGCCTGGAGCCTGCCTCAGATTCTGTGTCTCCCTCTTTCTCTGCCCCTCCCCTGTTTGTGCTCTCTCTTTGTCTCTCTCAAAAATAAATAAACATTAAAAAAATTATTTTAATAAAAGAACACTAAAACAAACAAACGCCTGCCAAGACTGATAGAAGGTAAATAAAACAAGATAAACAAGATAAAATAAATGAAATGAAATGGGAGCCCCAAAATAGACCAAGGTATGTAAGGACATCCTCATGTAACAGACATAACAATGCAGATCTGTGGAAAAGAGGGACTACTAAATAATACTGAAATTACCTATATGGAAAAATTAAATTGGATCCTCACTTTACATCATATACAACATCAATTCAAGATAGACTAGTGATGTACATACGAAAGGAAAACTTTAAAATTTTTAGAAGAAATTAGAGCAGAAAACTGTTTTGTGCCCTCCCAGAACAGAAGGATTTCTTAAACTTACTAACCAAAAAAGCAAAGTGTAAATATTTTTACTATGTAGAAACCAAGAACTTCTGTTTATCATAAAATATTATAAACAAACTAAAAGACAGTCTATAAATTGTAAGATATTTATAAAACATAAAGCTGATTAAAGATTAGTATTTAAATTATATGAGAAATTCTATAAAAAATAAGATAAAACAACACAAGTAGTCAAATGGGCAAAAAGCCTGCACAGGAATTTTATAGAATAAGGAAACTCGTAAGGTCAATCTGTACATGAAAAGATGCAGAATCTTATTATTCATCACAGAAACTCAAGACCACACGAAATGTTATTTTTAAACTCACTAGAATGATAAAAACTAGAAATGTTGACAGTACCAAATAATAAAAAAAAAATAAAAAAAAAAAAGTAAAGCAATGGTGGCTCTTATACACTGCTGCTAGGTGTTTCATTTTTTTTTCAAATGTTTGTTTATTTTTGAGAGAGAGAAAGAGCATGAGCATGACAGGGGTAGAGAGAGAAGGAGACACAGAATCCAAAGCAGGCTCCAGGCTCTGAGCTGTCAGCACAGAGCCTGATGTGGGGCTCGAACTTACGAGCCATGCGATCATGACCTGAGCAGAAGTAAAGGCTTAACCAACTAAGCCACTCAAGTACCCCACTGTGACTAGGTGTTTAAATTGGTAAAATCCTGCTGGTAGGTGTTAAAATTGGTACAATCACTGGAAAACAATTTGGCATTATCATATAAAGTTGAACATTTGCATATCCTTCAATTAACAATTCTAGATATATAATACGAAAAATTTTTACCTGTGTGCCAAGTGTAAACATACTTCAAAATAACAACAAAAAAACCTGATACTCAAATGTCCACTGGTAGAAAAATGGTTAAGTTAATTAGGCTAACTCAAATAATGGAACATTATACAGCAATGAGAATGAATGAACTACAGTTGCAGGCAACAACATTGAATGGGTCTTAGAAACGTAATAGTGAATGAAAAAAAAAAGACAAATGGAGTTCTGAGCCTCACTCAGTCCCACCTTTAAGATTTAACACTCTCCACTGAGGTCATCTTCCTCTTACTCAGTCCCACGTCTAAGATTTAACATTCTAAACTGAGGTCATCAAGAAATACTTCCAACTCTTAAACACAAAGAAAAAAGAAATGAATTCTTTTGGCAGCTATCATGACTTCATCTTTTGCTATGCAATTCCTTTGAAAATGCCACACTTCCATGATTGAAAAAGAAATCCAAAAACATGGTGGCATTGTGGATTCTGAGTCTCAAATGCTTATACAATCAACAAACTGAATGAAGCCCATTAAAGAACTGCTAAGGTCCAAAGGCAATCAAATGACAAACTGTCACTCTTCCAAGGAGTACACTATGAATCTAATGGAAACATTTCTGCACAAACTAAAGAAACTAATATGTGAGAATACTTCTGCTATATTTCTGTCCTCTGGATAAGGCACTTCATTTTGTATATGGTGAGGCAATAAGCACAGCCCAAAAGTAAGTCTCCATGATTATTTAATTATAAATATGAATGTGCACACTGAAATTTTCCTGTGTATTCTTTTATGATACTTGAATATTTTCTCTGGAACGTATAAAGATTTGTAAATTAGGTTTTCCTCTATACTAAAATGCCTTTTGTGCAAGGTTTACAAAGGCTATAAAAAGAACATTTATTATACTCAAAACAAAAAAAAAATACATTTGTGGTAATGCAACTAAGGAAAAGAAGAGATAAAAAAATTGGAATAAAAAAAAATTCAGAACAGCAGTTACTTCAGGGATCGGAGAAAGACAGGACCATGCAGTTACAGACGTGCTCACAGGTAGCTCTTTAACTGTGTAGGTACTGACCTACTTCTTGAGTGGTTGGTTCCCAAATGTTTGTTTTTATTATTAACTTCCATATATTACATATAATCTGGCATGTTAAAATTACAGAACTTCTAAAAATTTAAAGAATGCATGGAAGGCAAGAAAGTAGGTAAAGCGTAGATCACTAATCCATCGAGTATGATGTCTATAGCCTGCGAGGGAAAAAAAAGGGAAAGGCATAGCTGTCACAGATGATGTGATTAGTCTTCCAAGAAAAAGACACTTCTTCCTCTGAACAATGGATGAGGGATCTAAGGAAAGGTGAAGATGTTAATTCATTTGGAAGCAGATTAAAAGAAAATTGAGGGTCTTTATTAGTCAATTAGATAGAAAGGTAACTGCAGAGCAAAAAAGATAAACAGGCATAGGGTTTGTTATTTTGAGTACATGCTTCTGGTAATCAGTAACTGCAAAACATGACAGAAATGGTTCAAAAATGGTACCATTTTGCCTTAAAAGGAACACAGCAAATAAAATGATCAATTTCAACATACGATTAGTTCCCACACTTAACAACATAAAGTTGAATGACACTTAAAATACAATGCACTGCTATATATATTCTTTAATCCGGTATTACAATAACATTGTATGAGTAGGGGGGGTACTAGTCTCATCTTACGGATGAGGAAATTGTGCCTCAAAAGTGTTAAAAGTCTACAATCATATTTTGTTATGACAATATAGGTCTAGATCAGTATAAGTAACTGTCAATATGTGGAGTTAAGAGTGTTAAAATATAGTCTTACTCAAAAAAGAAGTTGCTAATCACTTACTATGTACCAGGAGCTGTGCTAGACACTGGGGATATAAAGATGAGTAAGACAGGATTCCTTCTTTCAAGGAGCTCATAGTCTAGTGAGGAGACAAACCTGTAAACAAATAAATACCTTTCAGTGTTACAGTTACTAAAATAGATGCAAAATGTAAAGTAGAACATCTGGGGCACACAAGAAAAAGTGGATAATCCAAACTATTAGAATCAGGAGACAGTTCACAGAGAAGGTATCTTTGAATGAACTGTGTCTTCCTTTGAATGAACTGTTTCTTGAAGTATAATTCTCCAAGAGAAAATTACAGAAATTATGGTGCATTCAGAGAACTATTAGAATGGCTGGAGAATGGAAGGTAGGGATAGTGTCAAGTAATAAGGTTAACAGGCAAACTGAGTAATCTAAACTGCACAGGATCCTATGGAATAGTTTACATGGTATTCAAAATATACCAAGCGTAGTAGTTTAAAGTTTATCATAAAGGTAACTGATAAGACACCAAAGGGTTTCAATAACAAGAATCACATTTGAGGGGAATAACTCTGGCAGCAGCAGGGTTAGATCTAAAATACTGAGTTTATCTGAATCAGAGCACTGGGAGTGGTGGTGGGCGGGGTGGGAGGAGGGGGGGGACTCAGGCTATATATAAGATCTTTAACCAGATGGTTATGGGATAGCTGAGGGTTACAAAGGATTCTGAACTACCAAAACTTCCCATTTCACTATCTGGGTGGATGAGGGTGCCATAACCAGGATAAGGATAAGAAGAACAAATTGTGGGAGACAATGCAGTACAAAGCTTAAGAGCCAATTCCACAGTCATACTATTTTGATTTCATTTCCAATTCTACCACTTAACATCTGTGTGGCCAGTTGTGGCAAAAGGCAAAAACAAAACTTTGAGTTTGTTAACAAATTTTTGAGCAAACTGGTTATTCATCCAAATGAATTTAGGTTACAACTTATACCCAGAGGATATGGCCAATTATATGGAAGCTGATTATGTCCAGCTCAATCCTTTAAAAATGCCACGGAATTGTAGAAGAGTTCATTATTATTCGACTACAAAGAAAAGAAGAGTCCAGAATGTAGATAACGAACTATGCTTCCAGTCCTCCAAGGTTATTGGTCTATCAAATCCTCACTTAGAAGATATATCTCAATTGCCTGCTTACTTCAAGATGTCATCCTTAAGTCAGAAGCAACTGACTTAGAAGGCAACTTTTAAGAAAAAAGAAAAACAAATCTGATCCATTTTGCATGCTACACACAGCATCAAGGCTTGGAAAAGCCAGAAAACTGTCACATATCTATCTACCTGAATCAATTAATAAACGTGCTTACGTACTACCTAGTCTGCAAAGTGGGCATGGCAAGAACACAAAAACTGTAGAAGACAAAGTTCCAGTGAATACTTAGCCTAGTTTTGAAGACAATATTAACACATAGTAAACACTTCAGTAACAAGATAGGATGGTACATAATCAGATGCCAGAGATGTTTCATCTAATGAATGTGGAACTTGGAAGGTTAGAAAGCCTGTATTCAGGCAAAGCTATTATATCAACTGCACAAAATCTAAAACTCACTGGAAGTGGCAAAGATATAGATGAAAAAAACAGCTTCCCTGCCCCTAAAATATCCAAGATTTAGCAACTCTAAAGCAGAAGTATTTCATAAAAGCATAAGCTACAAAATAGAAGATTTAATTTTAAATAATACAAGAATGTTACTTCTACATAAGGATCATTCATAAAAAGATATTATTGGTCATTTCAATGAATTTATAAAATGGGAGAGAGTAAATAAGAAGGTGACTCATACTGACTTTCCAGGACCATTCAGTGTTTAGTTCTGCTCCCTGGGAAACCTCTTGCTTCGGGACACACTGGGGTGGGTATTTGGTAACCTTAGTAAACAGTATAATGGTTCTGTGTAGGCAGCTTTTTTGATGTACCTCAAAGAGATTGTTCTTACAGAATCCTGTTACAATAAAGCACAATCCCATTAAATTTTATATTTCTGTATGACCTAAATAATTAGAAAGGAAAAATCAACTTTACAGGGACAACTCATCAGTGGGCTTCAATGCCACTGGGACTACATGTTGGGCAAAGGGTAGAGGAAGGAGCAAGAAGCTTTCTTGACACCCAGTGCCTTTTAGCCCTCAGAATTGTTTAGTTTCACTAAACTCCAAATAACTGCCCCTGTGGTCTCGTAAGGATCCAAAGGCATTTAAAGGCATTTCCAAGTTCCTATTCAGGCCCACAGTTCTTCCCCATACTACACCATCATCCCCACTCCTGTCTCAACATCTATGCCAACAACACCTTGGCCTTGTATCCCACAAGTCGATCTCATTCCACTGACCAGCAGGGCTGACCCCATAGCTGTACCACTGCATGCTCCCTCTACAATCTGTCCACTTAACAATCTGCCTCCAGTCCCTCCAGCTCCCCTTCTTCCCACCAGTGCCTAGTGGCAATATCATGATAGGGAAAAGACAGGATAAAATAGGCAGAGAGGGAAAGATGAGGACCTGACATCCCTGGGTGGGGAAAAACACATTTTTTGGAACAATGCCAGGAATGTCGGACTACAGCAAACCCCCTCAGGCGTAAGGTCCTTCTTAAGAATATAACAGACACCACCTACTCCCCCTCAGGTTTTCCTCAGAAATTTGACAAAAGACCTGACTAAAAATAAGTGGACCATAAAACCTATGACCAACAAGGAACGGTATGGCCATAGACCACCCCTCATACAATGCAATCGAGCCAATCAGGAATGGACAACCTAGCACCTAGAGTTATCCAGCCAATAAAGGTAAAACCTGAGAAGGAACAAAGGGGAAGAAAGGGGGGGGGGGGGACACGGGGAGGCAGCTAGAACCTTAGAGAGCTTTCCTTCTGATCTTACACTCTAATAAAATTTTGCCTGCTTCTCATTTTGTGTCCACCTCTTCATTCATCAAAGCAGTGAGACAATGAACTCGGCTATTGAGGTAAAAAAAAAAATCCTACAATAGTATCATCACTATTTTATGTTTTCATAGCACTTCACAGTTTCAAACTTTCACATACATTTCTATTTTTTTTTAAGCTTATTTATTTATTTTGAGAGAGAGAGAGAGTGCGCACACCACAGAGGGGCGGGGGGGCGTGCAGAGAAAATCCAAAGCAGGCTCCATGCTGTCAGCACAGAGCCCAACATAGGGCTCAAACTTATGAACCATGAGATCATGACCTGAGCCAAAAGCAGGAGTCCACACAAAGAGACAAAGAATCGCTTAACTAATTGAGCCACCCAGTTGCCCCATGAAAGCTAGCTGATTTCTTAATAAGTTTACTTGTCCACACAGACCTATCTATGTATCACTCACTAATCCTCTTTAATGCAAAACAACACACTCCTGATAATTTACAAGTGCCACTGAGTAAAAAAGAATTAACACTTTTAAACTGTGTCATTCCAGTGACTTTAAAAATACTTGGCAGTATCTGCCAAAGGACAAATAAAGATGGGCATCTAGGGGCGCCTGGGTGGCGCAGTCGGTTAAGCGTCCGACTTCAGCCAGGTCACGATCTCACGGTCCGTGAGTTCGAGCCCTGCATCGGGCTCTGGGCTGATGGCTCAGAGCCTGGAGCCTGTTTCTGATTCTGTGTCTCCCTCTCTCTCTGCCCCTCCCCCGTTCATGCTCTGTCTCTCTCTGTCCCCAAAATAAATAAACGTTGAAAAAAAAAAAATTAAAAAAAAAAAAAAGATGGGCATCTACATGTACTTTTTAATTTCTGACTATAGTTTGGGGTTTATTTTAATCTAAAAATGACTATCTAATCACAGGCTCTAATAAACTCATCTTTCCTCCATCCTTCTGTACTTTCAATTTCAAAGTTCCTTTTAGTGCACTGTATTATGGAACTTTACAGGAGCACAAGAAGTTTTTTGTTGTTTTTTTTTAATGAGAAAAATGTATTTATGTTCAAAATGTCAAAATTCCTCAATCAGTATCTCCAGCTCATTATTTGATATCTTCACTCAATTTCAGATTTTCAACCAGAGGAGGCAAATACATTAATTTTCCCCAAACTTTTTGGTTCTGTTTTCATTTTTCCTCCCATTTTTACCTCTACTTTTCCACCAACACAAATCTAGTCCTCTTTTCTTGGCTTTATTCCCCCTAGATATATCTCACATCTCCCCTTTCATAAATTCATTCTCTCCCTATTTTATTATCTCATTTTCTTGTGTACAGTGAATTTATATTCAACTGTACCTTTTAAGTGTCATTTCTCTCAATTACACAGAAAATCTGCTTTACAATAAACTTCTCAAAATGCTCTCATTAATATTTTCTGCTGCCACTTCAAGCTAATAAACAAAAACAAAATAAAAATCTTACGTTGAAATGTACTATACACATAATTTTAATTTTCTAAGCACTAAACCTTGATCTATCTGTAGATTCTCTTATCGCCAAATTTAACCATTTCCAAACTATGTGAATTTCTTGCTCTCAAAATTACTCTGTGACCAATCTAAAGTCATGGTTATATAGTTAATACAAACTTCTTTCCCTTCTTCAGATCAACAAACATTCATAGTGAACAATGTGAATGTTATGAGGTAGTCAGAAGCCTTGCTGAATTTAACCTATGTCTCCTCATATTATCATGGCACACACCCTTACTAACAGCTGCCCATTAATTTCCTGCAATTTACTTCCTCATTGCTCTTCACATAAAATTCACTCTATTTACAGAAATTCAGGTCCAATAGCTAGTTAAACTATTTGACTCAATTGTCTTTCTCATTCTAATTAAGTTCCTTCTGGATTCTGGTTAATTCAAATTCCATCCTTGCCTTCAAATCAGCCTTGTATATCACAGGTAGCAAGCCTCCAGTCAAAGCACAACCATGATCACAGTAACTTAATCTGAGAAATAATTACAAGATAGTTACCTATCCAAGGCAAAACTAACCACCCATCCTTTCAAACAAAATGCGTTTCATATAAAGTTCCAGCCAGCAAAACGTACAGGGTCTTCTTGCCTATATGGAATGCAAATTCCTTCCAAAAAAAGTAATAAATAATTAAAAAGAGAATTTAAACAGTAAACTAGAGGTTAAATTAGCAGTAGCTATGACACACCACAACAAAGCCCAGTCCAGAGGATCAAATATCAAAGATATTTCTATCCTGAGCTGATAAAAGTACCATTTTGCTCTTTTCAAAGTCACAGGTTAACAAATTTTTTAAAAAGTACCTTTACTACAAACTTAATATAAAACTCTAAATAACTAGTAATGTTTGAAGTTACAAGAAACACAAATCCAGTCCTGTCAACAACGAAACTGTCACTTATAGAAGGCTTTCACTGTGCCTGGTGGTCCAAGTATTTCTAATAAGGTGAAGAAGGGGTACATAAGGGGAGACTGAAAATAAGAAACTATCATTTACCAAAGTCTAGTTTGAATTTGGATTTGAATTTCTACTCCCACATTTACTAAGAGGCAGTGAAACAGTGGTTAAGAGTGTAAATTCTGCAACCAGACTGCCTAGATTCAAATCTTAGCCCCACTTGACTACTATGTTCAACTTTTGGCAAGCTCCTTTACCTCATAATGCCTCAGTTTTTACGTCTATAAAATGAAGAAGGTAACAATACCTACCTTGAGTTAACGAGTTAACATTGACAAAGCACTAAGAAAAATACCCAGCACACAATAAATGCTTAATAAATAAACTGACAAGACCTTGGACAAGTAATTTAACCTAAGCAGCAAATGGCCTAGGTGAGATCCATGTAACTATTTTGTGACTTACAAAGTGCTGTATAAATGCCAAATTATTAAAAATATAACAGATGAGAGGGAGGACTGGGTGGCTCAGTCAGTTAAACGTCCAACTCTTGGTTTTGGCTCAGGTCATGATCTCAACAGTTCATGAGCTGGAGCAGCCCCACATCAGACTCTGTGCTGACAGTACAGAGCCTGCTTGGGATTCTCTCCCTCCTCATCTCTCTCTGCCCCTCTCCCACTCGCTCTGTCTCTCAAAAATAAACTTTAAAAAAGCAATATTAAATATGAGAAACAGTAAAAAAAAAAAAAAAGACATTTACAGAAAAATATATATAGTCTTACTATATTTACTGCAATTTATCAGTTAATTTTTCTGAACACTGAGATTACCCTTTTCAAACTTAATACTATAGCCTTTTGAGACCCTTACCCCACCTACTTTAAATAACTTCTGACAGAGATTCTTATAAAATTATACTACATGCAATCCTGTCCAAGTTATGTCTTTAAAAATGAAGTATACCCTCCTACTTTCCAAAGTGATTAAGTGCTTAACACCACTTTCACTTCCTAGGATAGGGCTTCCCCCACTTCGCATTCATAACCAACTCTCCTTTAGCATGAGCATGGGGCTCATGTTTTATTAAAACAAACAAAAAGCAAACCAGATGAAACAAGTGCAATAAGAAGAAGAAAAAAAAAAAGAATGGCAATAAAAAAGGAGGGGGAAAAAAAAACCCTGTCTTCTCAAAAGAATAGCCACCCTTCCTTCTCACCTCCTACTCACTTCTCTACCCTTGCAATTTGGTTGCTGCCTCAGCAGTCTACTGAAATATCTCCCCTCATCTTCCATGTCCAAACTGTGGCTACCTCTACCTATTCCTTCCAGGACCTCTCTGTATCATCAGATAATGGTTCATTCAATAAACACTGACTGGGCCTCCATGTTCTCCCCACAAAATCCTGACCTAAGCCTCTCATTTAATATTTCCAGCATAAGAAAAGCAACTTACCATGGGGCAAAAAGGAGCTATCTATCAATAAATGTTAGGCATTTCTTTTAACAATTTTTGTGAAGTCATTCAGCATATATATATATATATATATATATATACACACACACACACACACACACACACACACACACACACACACACACCCCAGATGTGTCTTCAGGTAATGTGTTAAATCATCTAAGATAAGCTCTTTGCCCTCAATGAGTTTATAATTTAGCAGTGGAAACAGACACAGAAATCAGCAGCTTTAAGCTCATTGCAGAGTATTACAGAAGTACAAAAGAGGAGCACCTAAATTAGATTTGGTGAGAAGAGGTGTCAGGAAAAGCTTCTAAGAGATGGTTAACAGTAAGATAGGTAAAAAGAGAAAACTGTATACTGCACAATATGAATGTCAGCAGGCACTTAGCAAGAATAATTTTAACAGAGTGGTAGGACCAGAAGCTAATGGCTTAAGAAACCATTGTTTAGATGTTTGTGAAGGAAAAGACATATACAGGCTTAAAAGGGTGTATTCATAGGTTTGTTTTTGAAGATGGAAGAGACTTGAATATATTTTCAGACAGGAAGAAGCTGAAGTCATAGAAGAAATGATGAGTACTAGACCAGATCTCTGAGAAGGCAGGGCTAGTTGAGATTTAACACAGAGGTATAGACATAGCTCACACTGAGGATAGACAGAGAAAAGAACAGGTGAGAAGGCCAACCCATTTCCTCAATGAAGTAGGCACTTCTTGAGACACTGGGAATACAAGGCATTCTCTGTTTGAAAAGGGATGCAGCTAGGTAAGGAATTTAAGACAAACAGAGCAGAGACTTAGGCCCAGGGGAGCAGTAGCACCAATCCCCACAGACATGTGAATTTTTTTCCAACTCGTTTTTAACAGTTCATGCTTAGAAGCGATGACACTGATTGTTAGAATCGTTTAGAGTTTAGGTTCCAAAAGAGAAAAGGGCATATACTCTAGCTACTATCAAACTACTTCTGGTTATTCAAATGTATCATGTATATACACACTCTTGCCACCTTTATTTATTAAAATTCAGCTAGAAAAAACAAGATAATTGGTAGTCTCAAGAAAAGCTCTTTACCCAAACCTCACTAATGACAAATATTTTTCTTTTTAAAAAATTTTTAATGCTAATTTATTTTTGAGAGAGAGAGAGAGAGAACACAAGTAGGGGAGGGGCAGAGAGAGGGAGGCACAGAATCAGAAGCAGGCTCCAGGCTCTGAGCCTGGCTTGGGGCTCGAACTCACGAACCGTGAGATCATGACCTTAGCTGAAATCAGATGCTCAATCGCCTGAGCCACCCAGGTACCCCTAATGATAAATATTTCTAATTCACTACTAGTCTCCCGTACCCTGGCTGCATGTCAGAATCATCTGGGGAACTGACTATGCACACTGGGGGCTCAAGGTAATTCTCACAGAAACATTTGGGTACTCTCAAACCCTTATCTACTTAATTTCTAACCATTCTTCATGATTTGGTTCAAGTGTCATACCTCCAATTTTGGACTAGTTAGCTGCTTTGTGTTTCATAGCACTGGAACCATGTTTATTTCTTTAACCCCCCCCATTACACAGTAAATTTTTTTGTTACAACTTATCTTTATAATTCCAGCCTGTGGCCTAGTGCTCAGCCCTTACCGAACACTCAATAAATTCATGTTAAATAAAAATTCACAATTAATAAAACATTAACCCTGTAGAATCGGCTAGTGTGGGTAGGTTAAAAAAAAAAGTACTCATATAGCACAGAACTAAAACTTTAAAATATTATAAAGAAAATCCTATAAGATCCTATAAACCTCTATATCCTCTCCCATCTTTGCCCTGGTAATCCATGTCTGCCTTACCAATGTGATTTCATTGCCACAGTCCACAATAACAGCTCAATACAAAAATACCCAATACAAAAGTAAAACATGTTAACTAAAATGCTCATTTGATTAAATACTCCAACATCCAAAAGTATATAAATTTTAATGAAAGTTCATTAAACTTGAAAACTTCAAGCCCTATTCAAAATAATTCACAAGTTATATGCTAATCCCCAAATTACACATCGATTGGACTCTAAAAGTCTGGGAGAAAGATAGCTGCTTAGAACACAGCACAAATTTTCCCATAGAAATGTTATAAATGGTGGTAAGATACCAAAACCAAGCCACAAAAGCCTACTGGACCCATAACAGCTGAACCACTTGCACTGTATAAGGAAACCTATTGTTCCACACAGATGTTTCTGAGCTTCCACAAATACTTATTTGTGTGTATACTCATTGTTCCTGCAAAAATCAAAGCAAAATTCCAAAATAAATTTCTGACATAGAGAAAAAGTACCGAGAGCATTTTGCATGGTGCCTGACACATAGTAAATGCTCAAAAAGTTATAGCTATTTTTATCCAGAACTCTTGATTTCTACCTTGTGTGTTTCTCGAAATAGCTTTATTTTTCTTACTGCATCTGCGACTGTAAATTCCAAGAGTACAGGACAAATTCTCACCATCTTACCTACTCTGCCTACCACAAAGCCTGGCACACAGAGTGCTTAATACTTATTTGCCAATGAAAGATAATCAGTATCAACCGAATCTCAAAAACAATTAAATAAACCCAGACTTAAAACCAAATGGTCTCATTTAGTTTTTAGGTGCTCTTTTAAATGAAACACCATACTTCTCAAATTGACTTTTTCCCTCTTAAAATTATCATCAAAATGAAAGAAAAAGTGTAAAAGTTCCCATAGAAAATATTCCTTCAAGAGTCACTAGCTCAGAAAACACTGCTCTAGGCAACGGTCTCACTAAATGGCACAGTGGGACAGGACATCTAAATTTCTCTGGGCCCTGGAAATCCTATTAAAAGAGCACAGGACATTCTGAGATTTTCTAGCTCACAATTGCTTGTAAAACACTGCATATTTCATGAGAACATAAGAGTAGCAATCATCCATAATCTTCCCACCAACCCAACCCACAACTGTTTTCAAAGTATTATTTTCCTCCAATACACTTTTTTTTTTTAGGAAGTTGCAATCCTAGTGTACAAGTCATTTTGTTTTCTACTCCCCACCCCCATTTACAGTAAGAACTGCCTATTACAAACTTGACTGAGCTGTGACAAACAGCAGAGAAAGCTAACTTATGCTTACAGTTGTAAAAACATAACTTTGGCAACAATTTTCTTGAAGGCCACAAGATGGTGATATTGCTCCATAAAATGCATCTTTAAAAATATATATAATTGAATACATTATACAAACTTCCCCAAAAATGAAATTAACAGTTTATTCTGCTGGAAGCAAGGGATATCAAAAATGCTTGTACTTCATTTACTAGAAAACATTAGTGAGGACAAAAACATGAAATTTAGCAGAAATTATTCTAATTAAGCCAAGCAATGATGGCCCTTAAAAACAAAACAAAAAACACAGGATTTTGGCATTGTTATTCTATCTTTTATCACACTAACTTTCCTTCTCTCCTTGCTCCATTGCCTTCCTCCTCCTCAGGTCATCATAAAAAAGTGAAACACATTTTTACTTTATTTTTCAGTTATTCTTAATTTAGAGAGATGATTCCTATTTTTGTTTTAAAAGAACTGACACTAATATTTATTTACATCAACAAAGGAAAACTACACCAAAATAATATCAATAATGAGAATGAGATAGCTTCTTTTCTAATTATAATTTCTCAATTTCTCATAATATACAGTATTGTTTACAATGGCAAAACACCAAAACTTTTCAAGCAAAAAATTTTTGTATTTGATAATTTTGTCCCCATCTTACTGAATATCAATAGAAAACAAATTTCCCACTCATGTGCTGGATTACATTAATTAAGAAAATAAAATTTAAGTAAAAAGAGCATCTTAAAACTTGAGTTCCAAACTTACATCATCAACTTACAGGAATAAAAAGAGCTGAGTAAATACTTCCTAAGTATAAGTCTAAGATGATACAGTGTAACTACCTGGGACAATGTGCACTTACATGGGGTGTCTAAGTGACACAGAAACACAGCCAGTTTTAAACCTGGGATCTGAATCAGGTCTCTGACTTCAAAACCAGTAAGAATAACAGTGACCATTTATTGGACTCCTATTATTTGTCAGTCACATAACAAAACAAACAAACAAAAAAACCAAAAAACTATCTCTAATGTTTTCAATTATCCTTCAGAGTCATTAATTATTCCTACTGACAAATGAAGAAAATTAGGCTTTAAGAATTTATTGCCCAGGGCCATAAGACTAGTGAAAGTCAGGATTTTGAACTCTGATCTCTTGGGCTCAAAATCAATGTTCTTTTTACTACGTTTCACTACAAAAACAGAATATAAAAAAACAAAATGCCGGGGCACCTGGGTAGCTCAGCTGGCTAAGCATCCAACTCTTGATTTCGGCACAGGTCATGATCTCACAGTGATCTGCACTGACAGCGAGGCCTGCTTGGGATTCTGTCTCCTCTCACTGCTCCTCCCCAGCTTGATCCCTGTATGTTTCTCAAAATAAATAAACTAAAGAAAAAAAGAATGTTGGGGTGCCTGGGTGGCTCAATTGGTTAAGCATCCAACTTCGGCTCAAGTCATGATCTCACAGTTTGTGAAATGGAGTCCTGCATCTGGCTCTGTGTTGACAGCTCAGAGCCTGGATAAAGCCTGCTTCAGATTCTGTGTCTCCCTCTCTCTCTGTTCCCCCTGCCCCCACCATCTCCCTCTCTCTCTCTCAAAAATAAAACCTTAAAAAAAAAAAAGTGCTGAGCTAAACCCATGCCTTAAACTGAGCATTTTGCTATATCAACCTGACAGTACTATTTTCTTATTTTATCACTTAAAGATTAAGCAACTTCAAGTAGGTGGTTTCTGGGGCTTTTAAGCTAGTCATTAAAAAATGCTTTTCCTAAAAACTGAAAAAGAACAAGTAATCTAAAAAAGATAACGTGTAAAGCGTAAACATGCTAACAATGAAAGAGGCAAATTGTGGAATCACAGTTAATAAATCACTTCCATGTATTCTGGGAAAAACATCCAGGGCAACATAACATTCCTACTTTTGCAAGTATCAAACTTAATGTAATTATATTATGTACAATCTCATATTTCAAAATGACAAAAAGATTTCCAGAAATAATTGGTTGGTTGTTTCAAAGCACTGTATTTTAATAGTATAATACTTGATTTCCAGACTTTTTTCCTTTGAATCCAAAATTTTTTAACGTTTGATAGTCTTCAAATATACAGTATCTGCTACATCTCATGAAAGTTTAGAGCTAAAGCTGAGAGGTGATTAACAGACTTACTCAGGGACACAAAGCTTCTTAATGGCAGTCCCAACCCAGGCCTGCTGATGAGGTTAGTGCTCTTCTGCATTGCACTGATAAGATATCATGACCCAAAGTTAAGTTCACACCAAAACGGTTCCTGATTCTTCTTAATACATTAAAGATGCTAATTTACTAGCATTTAAGTAGCCATGGAAATGTGCTAATGCTTCAATTCCAAAGTGCCACTTTCCAGTGTAAGAAGAGCACACTGAGGTAATGTAATATAAAGAACTACTTATAGAGTAGGACACACCTAAGGTCAAACTTCAACTCTATTTGTATATAATTAACCCCTCTGAGTCTCAGTTTTCTCATCTGTAAAATGATACTAACATGGTTTTAAGAAGGAAAAAGGAAGTATTAATTAACATCAACTCTAGGAAACTAGAACTGTTTCTAGAATTTGGAATACAGAGGATGTGCAATGAGTATTTATTTCCTAACCCTATTCCTTCACCACCACCACTCTGGTCATATTCTCAAGATTCTGAGGCAGAGAAACTCCAATACTGTTCTACCATACTTCCACAACAGTAGAGGATAAGAGGATAAGAAAGGCATTTCAGTCACATGGCCATGCTGCAAAATGATACACAGCAAAACCCCCTGAATCTGCAGTAAAGATCAAAATTACATTTAACCACTCAAGAGAAATAATGGTAAATTTTTGTTATAAATACACAATTTCAGGATTTCTAAAGCTACTCAAGTAACTGACACACAATGTTAATTTACTATTACTCTTCCTAAGAATTTTAAAGCAGGCTGCTAAGTATAAACTTCCATCAGATATTCTCACTCTTAGAGAAAAATATCAGAATCTAAAATACACAGAAACTTTCCAAAATGAGAAAATCAACTAAACAGCTAAAACTTTACTCTTAGAATAATGTAAGTCTTCTCATGTTTAAAATACAGTAGAAATACAGGGAATCAGTCCTTTATCCACAAATCTAAAACCCAGAAAACTATAAAATCATAAAGCTACTTCATAACTCATTTGGTGTCAAAAACTAAACTGACTTGGACTCATTTAATAGCAAAATCTGACTGGATGTGTGGTCATCCATTATTTTATCCATACTTAAACACTGCTGAAGAAAGTAGAGGCTACTGCCCTATATTTCACTGGGGTTTTACCTAACATAGTGTATGGAGTCCATTACCATTCTAAATTAAATATAAATTCTGAAACCTATCTGTCATCAACAAGGTATTATGAACCCATCCTATTTACTTGTTTCTAAGTGCCAGTTTTAAGTCACACAAGAAAACTATGAATTAGGTATTATTACTACTACTTTACATATGAATACCTAGTTTACATATGATAATATGAGGGCTTAATCCAAGGTTAATTTGACAAAGATCACTTAGCCAATAACAACCGCAAGTTAAGCATCTGACTCTTCTTGATTTCAGCTCAGGTCCTGGATCCCAGGGTCGGTTATGGAATCGAGCCCTTTGTCAGCTCTACACTGGAGGTTCTGTTTCCCTCTCTGTCCCTTCACCACAAGCTCTCTCTCAAAATAAATAAAATAAAATAAAATAAAATAAAATAAAATAAAATAAAATAAAAAGAAGAGGGGAGGCAACTGGGTGGCTCAGTTGGTTAAGCATAGGACTCAAGATCTCGGTTCAGGTCATAATCTCACAGTTCTTGAGTTCAAGTCCCTCATCAAGCTCTGCGCTGATGGCACAGAGCCTGCCTGGCATTCTGTCTCTCCTTCTCTGCCCCTCACCTGCTTGTGCCCTCTCTCAAAATAAATAAACTTAAAAAAAAAAAAGAATTTGGAAAACTCAAATCTAAGTTTGTCTTACTTTAAGGCCTAACCAATTAAATAGCTAACACTTTAAAGGAAAATTAAATCACACAAAAGTTTAAACAAGTTACAATTGCCAAAACTTTTAACTTAGAACAATGAAATTCTGGAGTATAATGTACATTTTCCATCCTGGGTATTCACATGTAAATATTGACAATATTATTTCACAGCTCATAGGACAAGAAATGAGTTTATTGTTGTTTTTCTCTCCAAAGCACTGGCCACAAAGTCAGTGAAATCAAACACAAAAACAGTATGTTCCTCAAACAAATGCCAACTAATCCTTTCCACTCAAATTTAGAAAGAATCATGGGTCTGGCATGTTTGTTTTTTTTACCACAAAATGCACTAACACAATAAAAATATGGTTAATATAAACATAGGTTAAGTTTTTCCAGGAATAGCCCAAACTTAAAGATCTGCTCTTCCATTATCAGATATGGTCACAGGACTGAGGAAGGTTTAAGTGACATAGACCCAGGCTGTCTCAAACCACTGCCTTAAACAAAAGTTAGAGAAAATAAGCATCAACTTTTTTTTCTTGACGATTTAAAATTAAATCTTTTCTCACAACATTTTTCCCAAGTCAACACCCTTAAGCTAAGCAATGGCTTTTCCCCACAAGAGACAGATTATAGATTATGGTCTTCATCCAACCTACTTTCTACCCAAATGACCAAATTCTAAAGTAGGCATACTTCAATCTATTTTGAGTTATTTTCACTAAATGAAAAGCAATCAGACTATCTGAAAATTACAATATCTAATTTAACTGTTTCCATAGGCATTTTTATAGAAGAAATATCTCTAAGTTTATTTATTTTGAGAGGGAGGGAGGGGGAGGAGGAGGAGGGAGGGAGGGAGGGAGGGAGGGAGAGAGAGAGAGAGAGAGAGAATGCACAAGCAGGTGAGAGGCAGAGAGAAGGAGAGACAGAATGCCAAGCAGGCTCTGCACCATCAGCATAGAGCCCAGTGCAGGACTTGAACTCAAGAACCATGAGATCATGACCTGAGCTGAAATCAAGAGTCAGACTCTTAACTGACTGAGCTACCAAGGCATCCCAAGAAGAAATACCTTTACTCAAAAGAGTATCTTCTTTTGTAGAAGCATGGGGAAGTTTTTTTGAACAAGGAAGCCTAATGGATGCTTCTTGCATAGGTACTTCTCCTGCCTACTACTTACATAATCACCCTGTATCAGGTTTCTATAGTTTGTTTGGATCAAGTCATTGGCAATTATCTTAAGCCTCTTTAAACATCTGAAAGGTTCAGATGGTAAGCTCTCTGTTTACATTATACATGTGTTTACTGAACACCGTAGCTTTAAAAACAGTCTCTGAGAACACTAGAACCCCCAAATTACTGACTCAGTCTCTACCAGCAGTTCTCAAACTAATATGTATAAAATCATCTGAGACATTTGTTAATAATGAAGATTCTTGAACTCCACTGTCAAGGACCATACCATAGTTCTCAAAAAGTATTCAGACATCTTGTTTAACAAATACCCCAGATGACTCTGATGAAGGGGCTGCGCACCGATAAACACTGTTCTATACTGTAATTCATCTATTGATGGTATTAACAATTTCTTGCTCCCAAACTGTGCAGTCAAACCATCACCACTGAGAAACTGCCAGCCATGTTGAGTCAGTGTCCTTCTCAGATTCATTCTTAACCTTTTAACAACTTATTTTTTTAAGTTAAAAGGTAAGATCAGACATACTGCTCTGCTCATGCCAAAACTAATCCTAAACTATCTTTGAGTTGAAATGAGTGGTTCACAGAAAAGTGGATTGTTTGAATTTTGCTTATTAGTAATTGTGAAGAGCAATAAAAATGACTTAAGAGCTGCTTATGTCTCAGGGACCAGCCTTCAGCTTTACAAACATTATCTCAATTAATCCTTACAAAAATCCAGTAACAGAAATATTCACTACATTTTACAGAAGAAACTGAAGCAACAATGCTATTAAAAAGCATTGACAGAAGTCAGTTACACCTGACTTTAAAGCTACAGTTCTTAACACACATGCCAAAATGCCTTTAATTCTTAAACTTTAGAAGTGCCACGATCTAGTTTATTACTTTGGTAAAGTATGTCCTACTTTATACAGAGCAAGTTCATTTAACTAATTCTCCTTCCCACACTAAGCACAAAAAATAGTACAACTTGGCAAGCTGGGGTTAACATATGACTGGAGTATCCTACTTCAAGTCAGGACTCAACAGTTTGCTTCCACCCACCCTATTTAATCATAATTATGGGTATACTAAACAGCTATCAAAAGAACTTTTTTCATTAGTTAAATAAAAAAGCTATCACACCTACAATTCTGTTAATGCTAGTACATTTCTGAACTACCCTGAAGAGTCATAGAGAAACACCTTAAGGTAATTCTATCTGTTCCCCTTCTTTGTGCTCTACCCTTTCCTATTTATATAAATTGTTTCTCAGTACATTCAATTACCAAACTCCTCCCCACAACAGCCAACATAATATTTTCAGAAATTTGCAGAGATTTATTTACACTAGGATGCAGGAGTTCATTTCTCAGTATACATGAAATGCTTCAAATCTACCTAAATTCTTTAAATGAAATACATTGATTCATTATTCCATCCAGAAACTATACTGTAATAATAATGTAACATTCATCTTCTTCATCCCACTGTTAGCCATAACGTTATACAGTAGATAACGTGAACTATAAAAAAAAGAAAATACCACTGAGACTAAGATAAACTGATAAAGCAATGAAGATAAAGTGAGGAAAAACCCAGCTAAGCACTCAGAGTCTACTTGTTCCTAGAAAGGATAAAGCATTACTTTCTGTCTTACCATTCCCGAATGAGAGAAAAGTCCCATCCCAGTCTCTATAAGTGTATACTCTCCACTGTAACAACTCCTCTCCAAGGAAGAGTGGCTTATCCTAACCTTTCCCCAAGACACTGCAAACAGAAAATAGTATTTGTGAGGCACCAGGTTGCTCAAGGTTTGTCAAGGCCAGAGTGACTCACCAAGGAGCTCTGCTACCGTTAAGCCTCACATCTAATCACAAGGGCTAAGAGGAGGGCTCTCTGCCCACCATAGCCCACTCTGCACAGTGTGCTGACTGGGACATTTGTCTCATCCAATTTGGGAGACTTGGGTAAAATCACTGCTTCGGAGCAGCCTGGGCTCTGGGTTCTGCACTTTTTTAGACACCACTGCCCTCAAGTAGAGCAAGTCAATTCTGCCCCATTATGGGTGAAACCCCAGAGTTCCAAAATTTTCTTTTCTACCCAAGGATATTGCCAGCTATTTCCATTTGTATAATAAGCCAAATATGCTATTGTTTTTGCATTTCAGACTCCATTTTCCCACTGACAGGCCTAGTACTGAAAGTACTAGGCAGCCTAAGTCTCAGTTTCATAAACAGTTTTCCAGAAGCCCCATTTTGGGGTAATACAGCTGTCTGGTACAATCCTGGGATTCACGTACTTGTCTCATCTCTTTCCCTTGAATCTGGGCTGGACCCGTGAATTGCTTTAATCAACAGAGGTGGCAGAAATGACGCTATGCTCATCTCAAGCCTATGCCTTAAGAAGGCCTGGTTGCTTCTTCTTTTGCACTTGTTGTGAGTCCTAAGCCACCATGTAAGGCCAGCAAAACTGCTGCAAAGGCCGTGGGGGGGGGGGGGGGGGGGGGGGGGCTGACACTATGAGAAACATGAAGAAAAAGAGAGTAAGAGAAAAAAAGAGAGAAGACCAGCTCCCAGCTGAACTGCCAGCTGAATGCAGCCTTTAGAGTAGCCATCAGCAAAACTCAAAATCCTCAAGTAAGTCCAGTGCAGAATAGTAAAACGGTAAGCAAATAAGATGGTTGTTCTGGGGCACCTGGGTGGCTCAGTCCATTGAGCATCCGATTTCAGGTCAGGTCATGATCTCGCGGTTTGTGAGTTCGAGCCCCGCGTCGGGCTCTGTGCTGACAGCTCAGAGCCTAGAGCCTGCTTTGGATTCTGTGTCTCCCTCTCTCTCTGCCCCTCTCCTGCTCATGCTCTGTCTCTGTCTCAAAAATAAATAAAACATTAAAAAAATTAAAGAAAAAAAGGTGGTTGTTTTAAGTCACTTAGTTTTAGGATTGTCACACAGCAATAAATGACCAAAACGATGTTTACCTGGTTCCTTGTGTTTTAATTTTTTTTTTACTGTTTATTTATTTTTGAGAGACAGAGAGAGACAGCATGAGTGGGAGAGGGGCAGAGAGAGAGAGAGAGAGAGAGAGAGACCCAGAATATGAAGCAGGCTCTAGGCTCTGAGCTGTCAGCACAGAGCCCGATATGGGGCTCGAACTTATGAGCCGTGAGATCATGACCTGAGCCAAAGTCAGACACTCAACTGACTGAGCCACCCAGGAGTCCCTGGTTCCTTGTGTTTTTACCTAATTTGTTCAAAACTCAGAGAAAAGGAGAGAGATGAAATTAATTATAGTCCCAAACATCCACACAACCGCGTAAGATAAAGTCTTATGCCCTTCTTAATGTTAGTGAGTCTACTAAACTCTGAGTTCCAAGAGTACAGGCTTCATGTTTTTCCTCTCAGCACTGTACCCCAGCACCCAGCACAATACCTGGCATGTAATAGTTACATAATAGGCTGTATTATGAATAAACAATAGGTTTAGGGAATGTCAAGACAAATGTTAGTTTTCCTTCTAACTTAGGAATTATCTGGCATATGGTTTCACATAATATATTCCAAAAGTTGCTTAATCATGTGAATCTGAAGTGTATACAAGAGCTTTAATGGCAAATCTTTTTTTAATGATAAAGCTTTTTATGTAATAGTAAAAATCACGAAACATCATGACACTTTTGGAAATCACGTCTTGATTTATATGCTCCAAAAATACAAATTTTCAGAAACTGGGCTTTTATAAAGGAAGAACAAACTTCATCTGTAAAAACAGCTGAATTAAAATCAAATTTTCAGGGGCGCCTGGGTGGCTCAGCTGGCTAAGCATGTGATTTCAGCTCAGGTCATGGTCTGCAGTTCATGATCTTGTGGTTCATGTGTTCGAGCCCCACATCAGGTTAGCTCAAGCCCCGCTTCAGGTGAGCCCTGCTTCTCTCTCTCTGCCAGTCTTGGGATTTTCTCTCTCTCTGCCCCTCACTCATTTGCGCCCTCTCTTAATAAAAAAAAAAAAGAAAAAAAACAAAAAAAGAAAGAGAAAAAATCAAATTTTCAGAAAGAAATTAATATTTATATTTCACCAATATACTTTTTCAGAAAAAAAAAATCAACTTTAGCTCTTTTCTTGACAGGCTAACTATTTTGTGATGAATGCTTACAAATTTCAAAATTACCCAACAACAGCCACTGCTATGAGGTTACCATTTTAACACAAAGGAAGTAGACAAGTTCACATGTACATAGTACAAAAGTTTTAACACAGATTCCAAACAGATAAATTCTAACTCCTCACATAATAGCCTTCAGCTAAATTTTCATTGTAGATGAATAGTGCAAAAAAAAAAAAAAAATTGCTGACATAGGAACAAAAATATGAGTTTTAGCTCTAGTTCTAATTTTAGCTACCTACAAGTCATACACTTGAAAAAATGTTTTAACTTCTTTGAGCATCAATGTATTCATCTAAAAAGCAATAATTATCTCCTGACACATCTACTGCTCAGCTGTCATGAGAATCAAATGATAGTCTATATAGCCATTATGGAAAAATGTCAAATGCTATACAAATGTAAGATATGATACTCTTCTTAATGCCAGCAGAGAAGAAAAATCATCTATGTATGTGCTTTTGCTAGACATTTTTCCTCCATTAAGTATTAGCAACTACTCCCTTCAACACCACTAAAAAGGCCAATTTATTTTTTCCACTACTTGTTATTACATCATATTTTTCTAGAAATGGTAAAAAGACCCCAGTCTTTCTAATAATTATGGAATCAAAGTTTCTAGAGCTATGCAAGACACTAAATAATAACTTGTTCAGGTTCCCTTCCAGGAAGATAATCTTATAGGTGGAGAAAAGTCAATTATTTACTAATCAAATTATGCTTTAACCATACTAGGAAGAGTTAGCAACTTAAAAAATGAAAAAATGCACTGACTAGAACCCCACACTTCTTTTGTAAAGTTTCTATTTTCACTTGATAAGGCTTCATGAATGAAGTAAAATGAGTATTCTTAAGTAAGGCATACCTGAATACAGAAGATAGAATAAAGATAAAAATTCTTAATGTTTCTTATTTCATTTACCTTCCCCTATCCACAAACCCAAACTGAGATACAAAGGAAATTAAAAAGTAAATGACTGGTCTGATATTGCTATCTGCTGCTCTCCATACACCCCATTCATTCTGTCTCACTAGCTCTCCTGAACATGGAAAACAAGAAGGGTGCAGACAGTTCAATGAAAATCAAAGACCCGAGAATCACAGAAGGTTAAAAACCAGAAGGAACCTCCAGGATCATTTAGTCTTACTGATGAGGTCACTTAAAGGTAGTAACTATATGCAACTAATGCTAAATCATATATCTAACAAGAAAGAAAACCATCAGTGTCAATCAGCTGCTGATTCCACTTTATACTAACTGAAACACTTAGGGCAAATCATTTAACCCCTTGGGTTAATTTGTCGTTATATAATAGCAAATAACACAGCATAGTCAAAATTCTTTGTAAGCCATAAACCACAACACAAATGTAAAGAGATATATACATAAGTGTATATGAGGTAAGTCTCTATAGTAAGGGTTATCAGTAAATGAAAGAATTTGAAGATTCAATGGTTTTAAAAGCCGCAGTTAATTCTGAGAGTTGCTCCTAGCCCAACCCATTGACCCACAGGTTCCATGGATAAGCTTCAGGTGAGTTCAGGTTCATGGACTTCTCTAAAATTACATTCACAGGGGCACCTGTGTGTCGGCAGGCCTGCGTCGGGCTCTGTGCTGACAGCTCGGAGCCTGTAGCCTGTTTCAGATTCTGTGTCTCCCTCTTTCTCTGACCCTCCCCTGTTCATGTTCTCTCTCTCACTCTGTGTCTCAAAAATAAATAAATGTTAAAAAAATAAATAATTAAAAATAAATAAATAAATAAAATTACATTCACAAAGCACAGGTGCATATGGAAGTTTTCCAAGCCAGATTTTTTTAGTTTAACCAAGGATTAGTAATTATCAAAAGGTTGAAAACTGCTATAAAGTAACATACGTTTGCCAAAGATAAAGCTTCCAAAGATGTTGCTCAAAATGGTATTTTCCCAACCTAGATCAGAATCTTAGTTATTTTTACTTTCTTCATTTCTCTCTCATCATCAAATTCTGTCCATTCAACTTCCTTCCTCCTTTCCATTACTATTATGACAGCCATAGTTCATACCCCTATTATTTATGACCACAGCAATCAAGAGGTCTTTCTCCCTCCAGATATCTACCTCAATTCACACTACACATTGCTGCCAAATTCATCCTCTAAAAACAAAAATTTAATCATTTCATTCGCAACTCAAAAATCATCTGTTAAACCCCCAATGCCTACTACATCCAAGGTCATTAGCCTTGCATTAAAAGCAATCAAACTGGTTCAAACTTTTACTTCAATTTTTATCACCCTTTACATTAGCACAAATACTTTATGTTCCATCCAAATAGAATTACTTGCCTCTCCGCAAATATATGAACTCTGTGCTCTTTTCTCTCAGTCCTTCTCTCTGCTTGGATTACCTTTCTCAGCTTATCAAAAGTCATAATCATCCTTCAAAACAAAGACTTCAGAAGCCTGAAGGCTCTATGAATTAACACCTCTCACCCCACCTTGCTAAATATGATGTGAGCTCTACCCCCTCCCAATCTGAATTCCATATGAAATTTAGCTATGTATTAAAAGACACATGGAGCATTTGTGTATAGTCCTACCTGCCTAACTAGTCTGTGAAGGCAGAAACTGCTATAATTCGCACCTTTACATTCCCCCTAATACCTCACACAGTCATGCAGTAGATGCAAGGAAGTAAAAGAAATTTCAGCCTTCATGGGGTAAACAGCAAAAATTACTATCTCTTTGCAGGCAGAGAACTTACTTGCGACATCCTTTATCACACCAGGCTTCCAAAAAACATAACCTTTTTTAAGTCCTGGTGTTGGATATCTTATAAACAGTTTTGCATTTTACGGAAAGGACTACTTGAAAACATTAATAAGCTACATATCAAGTAACTATTCCACATACTTTACGCTTCTCAATTTGAGTAGCTCCCAACACTTGGTCACTAAGGTTTCACTTAAAAAATATATTAACTATTTACGAAAAGTGATCATTTCCAATCACAGCTACATACCTACTTAATGGCTAAAACAAGTCACAAATAAAGAATGCCTTTGTTTTTTAAAAGGTGCATTTTGCTTGTATAATACAGAGACTTAGACAGGTAAAGTGGATTTATACATCAGGATGAATTCTTGCAGAAATCCGCAAACATTGCACACCAGGCACTTCAGGTAAAAAACCTGGTAAAAAAAAAACAGGCAAAAAACCAAAGGGGGATAAAAGATAACTTTGTACATTATTCTTTTCCACTATTACCAATAGCTTTTTAAAGCAGAAACTCAAATCTTCTTGCACATTAGCCTACACAAAAAGATAAAAACTTGCCAAGCAGAAAAAGAAAGCCATATCAAGCCCCTGGAAAATATTTTAACCTGGAAAGTAAAAATGTCAAAATAATAGATACTTGTCTTTGGTAAGGAAGGTTTCATATAATTATGGGAGCATTGGACGCTCAACTCCAAACGATGGAGTAAAGAGAAGACTGATCATTTAAGGGCTGTAAAAGCAATGGGCAAACTACAAAATTAAAAAAAAAAAAAATTAAAGATGAAAGACGGTCCAAGTCACAGATAAGGACTACTAAAAACTGCAAGGTCACTGGTATCTACCGGGTCACAAAGGTGGAGGTGGGGGTTGTGTTGGGGGGGGGGGGTACTGCAGAGTCAGTGAAGAACCCGGAGTGATTTAAAAAAACAAAACAAAACAAAACAAAACACGTCATTAAAAGACGTTCGAAGCCTGGGAGTCCTTGGTTTGGGACAGCAGAATTGCGGTGAAAGTCAGGGCACGGGCAGTAAGTCCACACACTGGTGTTTTTCGGAGAGGTGTTAAGCAAAGGAAAAGAAGGTAGAACGCTGAGAAGGCTAAGGAAGCTTGAGAAGCGCGGCTGCAGAGTCACGGAAACACTTCGCTCCAGTATCATTAGCTCGGGCCTGTGCCAAGGCCAACTCGGGGCAAGACCCGTGACCCCACCCCAGAAAACTCCCGGCCCCTGGGCTGGAGAAGGCAGCCAGGGCGGCGCGGACCGTCCCCGACGGCCCCTCAGAGGGTCCCGCCCCGGGGCTACCAGTGCCGGGCTACCGGCACCGCCGAGAAGGCTCTGGGCCCGCGCCCCCGCCCTGCCCGCACCCCCAGTCCCCTGCCGAAGCGTCCTTACCCGGCGCGAAGCTGTCGGCTCCCGGCGGTCGGGCGGCCAAAGCAGCGGCGCCTCCTCCAGCGGCGGGCGCCCTCACCCTTCCGCACCCAAGATCGCCATCTCGCAGCAGGCGCGGCGGCGGCGGCGGCGGCAACAGCCACCCAGGCGTCGGCCCCGGCAGCCCAGGCCGCCTGCAGCCACTGGGAACCCGCTCGCCGCGCTCGCCGACACCCGACCCTCCCCCCACCCCCACCCCGGCCACGCGCCACCCCCAGCAGACCCCACACCTCCCTCCTCAAGAGCGCGCCGCGTGCTCGCGTCGCCGGCGCCGCGCCGCGAGCGCGCGCCTCCCCGCCGGCCCCGCACAGCGCGCTGCGCCGCGGCCGCCTAAAACCTCCAACTCCGGACGCGGAATCCGGCTTCCCGCGAGCATGCGCAGCGAGGGCGCCCTGATGATGCTTTTGGAAAACTCCGCTCCTCCGGGTCTTTGGAGCGGTCGAGAAGAGGTAGAGGGCCAGCCAATGGGAGAGGGGGGCGGGGCCCGAACCTGTGGAAGGGGCGGGGCTGCCGCTGAGATTTGGGAAGAGCCTGTTCTAAACTAGAGGTAGGTGCTGCTGACCTGACTTTCCGGTTCAGGGCAGAACCCGTGAATGACCTCAAGTTAAGTCCTCGGGACACTGGCGTTCTTTTGTTGAATGCTTTACAGCAATTATACTCCTTGACCTCAGTATCTGACTTAGAACCCATTGCAAGAGTAAATATTGCATTTAACAGATTAGATGATCATACTGGAAGACTTTTACTTTATTTTTATGAGTAATCAAAACATTCACTCCCCCTACTCCAGTATGAGTACAAAGATAAATCAATACTAAGCAAGTGCGTGTGTCAATGCAACAAATTCACACAGCAATACCATGGAAAAGTGTCTATTATTCCCATTTATACAAACGAATCAACTAGTCGGGAGGAGTGATGTTGGTACAGTGTATTGCATTTAGAAGAAAGGCCACCCTGCAAATAGAAGTCAGTGGTGACCACATTACTCACCAGATGACCTGGTCTTCTACTTAAGAAATTATAAAGGCTTTTGAGCACGGGTTTCTACAATTTTTGCTTGATTTCCTCACCCAAACCCCACAAATTACCTACATCCACACCAAAGCTTATTAGTTTTCCTTCTGTCTAAAAAGCTGAGTATCCCTGCTCCTCTCTAAAGCAAACCTCTTTACTGTCTCCTCCTTTCTGTGACCCCCTCAGCATGATCATGTTTTAAGTATTTTCTGTTGTAAATTTTTCCTTGACTTTAAAACCTGTTTCTAGTTCACTCTCTTCTTCCATCCTAATTAAGCTTTTAAAAGAATTGTATACCAAGAACAACATCAACACCCCATGAACAATTGTAGGATTGAATAACTCTTGATTGAATGAGTGTACATTCTCTTCCTCTCCATTCCATCAGTTTCTACACACTGAATTCCTACCAGGGTACAGTAATCCACTATGTACAATAATCCACTATGATTATTCTAAAATATACATCTGAACATGACACTTCACTGTTTAAAATCTTTCATTGGCTCTTCAGAGCTTTCAAGAGAAAGATTAACATGATCTTCAAGGCCTCTTTACTCTTGCAAGCTTGGTTCCTCTGTCTTTGGGGTTCAGAGCTCTATCTTCAGAGTTTCCTGATTGTGTTCACTGATCTCTACTGTAATGAGTACTGATTCTTCTAACCTTTTCCTCACCATTTTGCTTGTCTAATCCCTTTAAAAATAAATTCAGGAACATGCTTACAAGTCCAATCTCTGATACTATATACACATACTCAGCAGAGATCTGCACTCCATCTCCAGGATGCCTATAGACCTCCTTCCACTTCCTGCTCTACTCTCTCATGTTCAGCTCCCCTGAGTCTTAGTTTCCCCTTGGTTTACTTCCATTCAGAAGCTCCTAACAGTCACCTAGGCCCCTAAATTGACAGCCAATATTGAACCAGCTTTTCATTATTCAACATTTCTTTGGTTTCAAATGAATACTATTATAAATAAGTATCTTTTTATAAATCATTGTCTTTAGGGCACCTGGGTGCCTCAGTTGATTAAGTGTCCAACTTCAGCTCAGGTCATGATCTCACAGTTTGTGAGTTTGACCCCCATGTAGGGCTCTGTGCTGACAGCTCAGAGCCTGGAGCCTGCTTCAGATTCTGTGTCTCCTGTCTTTCTGCCCTCCCCTACTCACGTTCTGTCTCTTTCAAAAATAAACATTAAAAAAATTTTTTAAATAAATCATTGTCTTTTAAATAAATAAATAAATAAATTTTTAAATAAATTACTTACTCTTAGTTTAAACCCTTAAAAGTAATCAGATGTGTGAACACTTTTAGCCCTTTTGAAACACATTGGCAAGTTGCCTTCCAGAAAGAACATAGGCTTGGGTGTCACATTGCCTGGGATCAAAATGCATTTCTGCCACCCAGGAAGGCTACATTCAGACTTCCATGGGTCTTTTGGACCTCTTCCTCCATAAAGCAATGTCAAAAATTACATTCATAACTACATTGATATAATGACAAACATATTAATAACATTAATATTATACATTAAAACATTTTATTCAACCTAACCATTCATTTTTTTCCTTTCTGATTTTAAAAGAAAATAAAACATTTTTATGGGCCCCTAAAGTATGGCAATCCTGAGGCACCATGCCTACTGACAGTTGGATAAGTCAATTTTGCTGCCACCTACAAACTATGAGATTTGGCCAAATTCCTTCATCTGACAGTGCCTTAACCAGAAAATTGGTATAATGCTATGTGATGTAGTAAAAAGCAAATGAATTGCTACACATTAAATACCTAAAATTTTGTGGCACATAATCAATAAATTACTGTTGTTACATTGTTATCAATTTTCCCAAAGCACTGCTTGAGAGTATATGATTGTCCTTCACTGTGCCAAAGTCATGACAGTATATTTTCATATGTGTAAATATGTATCCTACTGTTAGTCCATTGTTCATTTTCTTACTGGGGTATTCACAAAAAGGCAACTTATATGTATGCAGATATTGATCCCAGATAAAACGATTGACCTTTTCCATATTTGTTTTGTTCTATTATTTGTTGCTTCACAAGTCCTTTCTCATCCTTAGATCATATCATTCATCTATCTTTATATTTTTCTACTTGTTTGATAATTTCAGTTTTTTCATTAAATAATTTAATCCTTTCAGATGTATTATGGAATGATGATCTATTTTTTATTTTCTCTGTGATCTTCCCCAGCTTGTTTGTAAAAGAATCCTTCTCCAACCATTATTATTTTAAAATATGCCCACAAATTTATTGATATGACTGCCTTTATAAAGTAGAGACTCAGTGCGCCTGGGTAGCACAGTCGGTTAAGCATCCAACTTCAGCTCAGGTCATGATCTTGCAGCTTGTGAGTTCAGGCCCCATGCCAGGCTCTGTGTTGATAGCTCAGAGCCTGGAGCCTGCTTTGGATTCTGTGTCTCCCTCTCTCTCTGCCCACCCCGCCCCCTCAAAAATAAATAAACATTAAAAAAAATTTAAAAAGTAGAGACTTATTAACTTCCAAGTGAATATGAGTTGTACTCAGTGATTTGCTTCTAATGGATACAATACAGCAGAAGTGACAGGTAGTTCCAAGAGTAGGTCTTAAAAAGGTATTATGACTGCTCCCTACTCCCTGTCAGTTCACTTGCTCTGGGAAAGGCAATCACCATGTCGTGAGGACATGTCAGGTAACCTTATCAGATGCCCACACAGCAAGGAATAGAATATCCTGCCAAAACCCAGCAAGGATCTGAGCCTCCTGCCAATCTCCATGTGATTAAATCATCTTGGAAGCAGTTTCTCCAGCCACAGTCAGGCATTTAGATGATGCAAACATCTTGATTTCAACCTCATTAGAAAAGTTGAGTCAGATCCCCCAACTAAGTCACTCTCAAATACCCAACCCATAGTAACTGTGAGATAATAAATGCTTATTGTTCTGAAGCACCAAATTCGAGGGATAATTTGTTACACAGCAATAGATAACAAATACACTAACCCAGTGGTTTTCAAGTGGGGAACTTTGCATCCCAGGTTCATTTGGCAATGTTATGAGACCTTTTCGATTATCACAACTGGTGGAGGGGATAGGGTGAGAAATTTTTTTGGCATCTTGTGGGGAGAGACCAGAGACTGCTAAATACCTTTTGGTGCACAAGACAGTACACACACACATACACACACACATACACATGCGCGCACACACCGCAGCAACAAAGAAGTATGAGTCAAATGACAATATAGTGCCCAAAGTGAGAAACCTTGCACTAACTTGTTTTCCCTGCCCCTTAAAATTCCCATCTTTCATGTGTACTTGTGAAAGAGGTGGGTTTGCTTCATATCCTTTGCTCATTTGGGTGCTGCTTCACCTTATTTTATCCCTGATCCTTAACAACCACCAATCTGCTTTCTGTCACTGGATAATAATTTTACTTTTTCAAGGATTTGGTATATATGGAATCATTCACTATATACTTTTTTGTGTCTGGCTTCTTTAGTTCAAAATATTTTAGAGATTCATTCATGTTGTGTGTAGCAATGTTTCTTCTACTTTACTGTTCACTACTATTCTATTCTATAGATTTGCCAAATTTTTGTTCTATTACCATGGATATTTTGTTTATTTCCAGTGTTTGGCTATTATGACTAAAGATTCCTTGAATATGTGGCTAAAAATCTTTGTGTTGACACATGTTTTTATTTTTCTTGGGTAAATAATGGCTAGGAGTGGAATTGCTGAGCTGTATGGTAAGTTTATATTTAACCTTATAAGAAATTGCCAACCTGCTTTTCCAAGTGGTTGTACTATTTTACGTTCTCACCAGCAATGTATGTTCCAGTTGTTCCATTTCCTCTCCAACACTTGGTAATGTCAGTCCTTTCTGATCTTAGCCATTCTGGTAGATGTGTATTGGTGAGTCATTGTATTTTCTCTCATATTTCACTGATAACTAATGATGTTGAGCATCTTTTCATTTGCTTATAGATCATTTGTATATTTTCTTTTGTGAAGTGTCTGTTCAAATCTTTTCTCCATTTCAAATTGTTTTTATCTATTCTATATATGTTCTAGATTGTGAGATATGTATATGTATAAAATCTTTTGTCACAGATTGTGGCTTACTGTGGTGGCCAAACCATATATATAGACATCTGTAAACTATATGCCCATCCAAGATGGACCCCATTGATCCTGGCCTCCCTGTATCAACACTCTTATAGAGTCCCTTCCCCTATATAGCTGACCTGTGTGACCAAGAGGAAATTGTCGAAATGATGGTATGTGACATCTGAGGCTAGGTTATAAAAGAGATTGCAGCATCCATCTTGCCCTCTTATAGTGCTTGTTCTAGAGAAACTCAGTCTTTAGAAAGACCCATAGAGAGTGGAACTGAGACCTGTCGATAAACAGGTAACAGCAACTTGCCAGCCATGGGTGGTACCTTAGAAGTGGATCCTCCAGCCTCTGACAAACTTTAAGATGACTGCAATATGGTCAGCCACACAAGCCACAAATTTTTGATCTACAAAAACTGTGAGAGATAATGAATGTTTATTTTTGTTTACAACCACTATGTCTTGAAGAATTTTTTTACACAACAGACAAACTTGCATTTTAATTTTTTAACAATGTCTTTTAAAGAACAGTTTTTGATGAAGTTCAATTTATCAATTGTTTGTTTTGTGACTTACACTTTCTATGACATATTTTAGAAATTTTACCTACTCTAGGATAATGAAGATTTTTAATATGCTTTCTTCTTAAATTTTATACTTTTAGCTTTCATATTTTGATCTATAATACATTTATGATTAATTTTTGGATATGTTGTGAGGAAAGAGTCAATGTTAATTTTTTCCCAAATATATGCAGTTGTTTCAACACCATTTGTTGAAAAGACAATTCTTTCCCCCATTGAATTACTTTGGCAACTTTAGTAAAAACTCAATGTCTATTTCAGGACTCCTATTCTGTTTCATTTAACTATATGTCTATCTTTATGAAAGTATCACACTGTACTGATCACTGTAACTTTAGAAAGACTTGAAAATCAGCAACATAAATATTCTGAGTTTGTTCTTTTTTCTCACAATAAGTTTGACTCTTCCAGATTGTTTGCATCTCCATATAAATCTGAGAAGTAACTCATTAATTTTTATTTTTTTTAGAACATACCTACAGGGGTTTGCTTGGAATAGTGAGTATGTAGATCAATTTAGGAAGATTGACCTGTTGGTAGTATTTCATCCTCCAATCCCAGGCATAGATTTCAGTTTATTTAGATGGCCTGTAAATTCTGTTAGCAATATTTTGTATTTCTTATAGTGTTGATAATCCATATACTTATCCTTAAATATTTCATGCTTTTGATGCTATTATAAATGATGTTTTAAATTTCATTTTCTAATAGCTCATTGATAGTATTTTTAAATTGATTTGAATATTGGCCTTGTACTGTGAAACTTTTGCTAATGAATTTATTGGTTCTACTAATACTTTACAGATTTCTTGAGAGTTTTCATGTACACATTCATGCCTTTGCAAATAAAGACTTTTATTTTTTCCCTTTTCATTCTGTATGCTTTTATTTCCTTTTCTTGCTTTATTGCACTAACACATCCAGGACAGTGCTGAACAGAAGTGGTAAGAAAGGACATCCTTGCCTTGCTCCTGATTTTAAGGAAATTATTCAGAGTTTTACCATTAAGTAATATGTTATACATACATTTTTTTTTTCATGTGTGCCCTTTACCAGGTTGAGGAAGTTCCCTTCTTTCCTAGTTTGCTGAGAGTTCTTATCATGAATGAATGTTAAATTTTATCAAATGCTGTAGGAGGGAGCATCCATTGAGATGAGCTTTTGATGGGTTCATCTTGATATGAATTCATCCTGATACAGTGGGTTAAACGGATTGATTTTCAAATGTTAAACAAACCTTACATTCTTGAAATAAACCATTTTTTACCATGGTGTATTAGACATCTTATATGTTGCTAGGTTCTATTTGCTAATTTTAAGAGATTTTAAAGAACTTAAGTTCATTAAGGATATTGGTGTAGTTTTGTTTGTTTGTTTATAATGTCTCTGTCTGGGTTTGTTATCACAGTAAGGCTGGCCTAATAAAATAAGCTTGGAACTGTAACCTCTTTATCTACTTTTGTAAGAAGTTGTATAAGGGGTGTCTGGGTAGCTTAGTTGGTTAAGCATCTGACTTTGGCTCAGGTAATGATCTCATGGTTTGTGGGTTTGAGCTGTGCTGACAGCTCACAGCCTGGAGCCTGCTTCAGATTCTGTGTCTCCCTCTCTCTTTGTCTCTCTCCTGCTCATGCCCTCTCTCTCTCTCTCTCTCTCTCTCTCTCTCTCTATCTCTCTCTCTCTCAAAAATAAATAAACATTGAAAAATTGTTTTTAAAAAGTTGTATAAGATGTTTATTATTTATTTCTTAAATGTTTGAAAGATTTTACCAGTGAAGCTATCTAGGGCAGGAGTTTTCTTTTTGTGAGAGTTTAAATTATGAATTTAATTTTATTTGTAGATAAAATACAATTCAATTTTTCATATCTTCTTGTGCTGGTTTTGGCAATTTGTGTTTTTCAAAATGTTTTTCTATTTCATTTAGGTTGTCTGATTTATTGGCCTAAAATTGTCCATAAGATTCCCTTATTATTCTTTAATATTTGTAGGATTATAGTGATGTCTTATCTGTCTTTTTCACTTCATCAGTTTAATAAATGTCCTCCAGTTTGACTCATCTCTTCAAAGCAGAAGCTTTGGTTTCATTAATTTGTCCATTTTCTGTTTCATTTACTTTAGCTTTCATCTTTATTATTGCCATATTTAGACTTATTTTGGGTTTGTTTCCTCTTTCTTTTCTAGTTCCTGAAAGTGAAAGTGTACATTATTCTTTGGGATCTTACCTTTTTTTTTAAAGTATTTATTTATTATTTTAGTAATCTCTATCCCCAACATGGGGCTCAAACTCACAACCCTGAGATCAAGAGTTGCATGTTCTTCTGCCTGAGCCAGCCAGGCATCACAGGACCTTACTTCTTTTCTAGTATAAGCATTTGGAGCATAAATTTCCTTCTGAGTACTGCTTTAGCTTAATCCTCAACATTTTTATATAGTTTATTTTCATTAGTCCTAGGTATTTTCTGATATTTTATGTGATTTCTTCTTTGGCCCATGAGGTATTAGAAGGTATGTTGCATAATTTTTAAATATTTGGGAACTTACCAGATATCTTTCTGTTATTGTTTTCTAATTTAATTCCATTATGGTCAGAGAACATACTCTATTATGTCTATCTTTTAAAATTATTGATGCTTTTTCAGCCCCCAGCTTCTAGGTGAATTTTTCATTCGGACATGAATAGTGTATTTTCTGCTGTTGTGGGGAAGAATGAAAATTGTTCTATAGATGGTTATTAGGTCAATTTGAATGATAGTATTTTTCAAGCATTCTGTAGCTTTAGTGAATTTCATCTACTTGCTCTATCAATTACTAAGAGGAATATTGAAGACTCTAACTGTAATTGTAGATGTACCATTTTTGCCTTTGTGTTCTGTCAGCAATTCATTCATGAATTTTGAAGGTCTATTATTAGGTGTGTATACGTTTAGGATTGTTTTATCTTCTTTATTACAAAATTTCCCTCTTAATCTGTTAGTCTTATTTGTTTTGAGTTAATGATAATATTAATTTACCCACTCCAGCTTTTTTATGATGAGTGTTTATGTAGTACCTTTTTCCATATTTTACCTTTATGTATCTGTATCTTTATATTTCAAAGTAGTTTTGTTGTAGACAGCATTGGTTGAAACTTGATTTTTTTTTTTTTTTAATCTAGTTGGGACAATCTCTGCCTTTTAATTGGAGTGTTTAGACAATTTAAATTTAATGATTTTGAAACAATGAGCTTTACATTTATTGGTCTTTTAAATTTTCTTTATTTTTGCACCATCTCTTCTTGCTTCTTTCCCTTCTTTATCTGCATTACATTGGATTAGATGAGTATTTTTTAATGTTTCATTTTATCTCCACTACTGACTTATTAGTTATAGCTCTAAGTTGTTTTTTAGTGTTTGTTTTAAGGCTTATAGAATACATCTTTAACTTACACAGTTTAAGTCCAAATAATATTATACTGCTTCATATTTAATGTAAGAACCTTATGGCAATATACTTCCATTTCTCCCTTCTTTTTCTAAGTGCTATTGTTGTCATAAGTTTAAGCTCTGCATGTTATATCCTCTAAAAATACATTATTAGCATTTTTACTTTATTTTTTTTTTAATTTTTTTTTTCAACATTTATTTATTTTTGGGACAGAGAGAGACAGAGCATGAATGGGGGAGGGCCAGAGAGAGAGGGAGACACAGAATCGGAAACAGGCTCTGAGCCATCAGCCCAGAGCCTGACGTGGGGCTCGAACTCACGGTCCGCGAGATCGTGACCTGGCTAAAGTCGGACGCTTAACCGACTGCGCCACCCAGGCGCCCCTATTAGCATTTTTACTTTAAAGAATCATTTTCCTTAGGGTGCCTGGGTGGCTCAGTGAAGTGTCTGACTTTGGCTCAGGTCATGATCTCATGATTCATGAGTTTGAGCCCCATGTTGGACTCTATGCTGATGGCTCAGAACCTAGAGCCTGCTTCAGATTCTGTGTCTCCCTCTCTCTTTGCCCCTCCCCTACTTGTGCTCACACTCTCTTTCTCTCAAAAATAAATAAATATTGAAAAATTTTTAAAGAAACTTTTTTCTTAAAAAATAAAAAGTTTTATATTTACCCACATATGTATATTTCCAGTGATATCCATTTCTTTGTGTGGATCTGGATTACAAATTGATTTCAATTTCCTTAAGCCTGAAAGTCTTCTTTTAATATTTCTTGTAGTAAAATTCTGCCAATAATTACCTCAGATTTTATTTGTCGAAAAAAATTTTATTTCACTTTCATTTTTTAAGGATTTTTTGCTGGGTAAAGAATTCTACTTGGATTGCTTTTTTTCCCCTACTGTTTTTTAAAGATGTGCTTTGTCCTCTGGCTTTCAGTTTCTGATGAAAAATCTGAAATAATTTAAACTTTTTGTTTCTCTGTAGTAATACACCTTTTTATTGTTGGGGGGGGGTTGCTCCTTTTTGTTATTGTTTTTTTAAAAATATTTTTATTTATAAATGGTTTTGAGCAATTTAATTATGATGTGTCTTTATGTGATTTGCTCTGTATTTACCCTGCATGAGGTTTGTTGAGCTTCTTGGATTTGTGGGTTTATATGCTTTATTATATTTAGGAAAGTTTGGGTTGTTATTTCTTCAAATGCTTTTTTCCTGCCTCCTGTCTCTCTCCTCCTTCTAGAACTCTGATTACTCATATTGTAATTAAACATATATAACATATATTACATAATTACTGTTTAATTACTGCTTTTTTGTTTTTGGTATTTTAATTAATTTAATTACTTTAATTAAATTTAATTGGAGACTTTTTTCTGTTTATACTTCAGTTTGGATGGTTTCCATTGCTCTGTCTTGATTTTTACTTTTCTTTTATAATATCTATCTACTATTAAGACCATTTAGCAAATTTCTTATTTCAGATATTATATTTTTCAACTCTAGAAAGTACATTTGACTTTAAAAAAATGTCTTCTTTCTTCATTGTATTTATTTTTCCTTTAAATACTTTAACAGGTTTATAGTAACTCTTTTATCATTCTAGTCTGTTAATTCCATGATTTATATAATTTCATATTTTTTCTATTGACAGATTATTCTTTTGGTGTGAGAAACATGTTTATGCTCCTTTGCATGTCTGGAAATTTTTTATTGCATGCTGGACATTGTCAGTTATGCTTGCTGAGTACTGGCTTGTTTTCTAAGAATGCTAAACTTTGAAACTTTCATATATTAGCTAAGTTACTTGGTAATCAGCTAGATTCTTTTGAATCTTGTTTTCAAGCTTTTTTTAATGGGCTGATTTAGAGTAGATTGTACTCTGGGTATTCAATAAGGCTCACACAATCTGGCTGGCAAAACTCAAACATCTCCAAGCTGTTTGTGAGCTTTGAGAAATATTCACTTTATAGCTCCCTGATCCATCTTTTGTCCAGCCTTGGAGAGTTTCACCTTATGCATGTGTCAATTGTATTCAATAGCAGTCTCAAGGGGGCTGCTATGCAGAATTCAATATCTCTTTCTTCATGAAAGAAATATCGCTTTCTCCTCTCCACTTCTCTACTCCACAAAGCCCAGTAATCTTTCCGAGCTATATTTTCTATCTCTTCAACTCAGAGGGTTAATTTCACCTTAGTATCCATTCAGTCTTTCCCTACTACTACTCCTGAAGCATTAAATTCCCAAGCATAAATTGTTCAGTCCACAGTAATGTCCTGGCACTCCTGAAGTTCCATCCATGTTAGTTTTTGGTCTTCCAAATCCAGTAGAATTGTCTCAGAAGGTGATATGAGCTTGGTACTCAGTCAACTGTGGCCATGAAAACTCCAATACCTTCACTTTGGATGGTCATTTCACCAGTGTGATTTACACACTTTAAATCTTTTTATAACCCAGGAAGTGGTTATTAGATCAGTCTCACACAAACACTCATTTCCATGTATGCATGAATACACATATAAACACATGTATACACACATGCACTCATCAAGGACAAAATTTATTATCAAGGCTGTAAATACATAACTAAAACATTAATTTAGTAACAGTGGCTAACACTTTTTGAGAATTTATTGTGAGCCAACAACAGTGGAAAAAAAAAAACCAACTTATATGCATTATCTCATGTTCCTCATATGTAGTATGAGGTTTAGAGAATTTGAGTAATTTGTACAAAATCTTATATCCAGTACCAGATGAAGTCAAACTTGACTACAGGCAGCCTAACTCTAGAGGTGGAGTTGGTAAACTATGGTCTGCAAACTGACATGCATTTTTGTAAATGAAGTTCTATATCAAGACAGGCACATGCTTATTCACTTTTGTAGTGTCTATGGCTACCTTTGAGCTACAATGGCAGAGGTGAGTAGTTTCAACATAGACTGTATGATATACAAACCCCAAAATATTTATTATCTAGCCCTTTACAGAATAAGTTTGCCGACCCTTCTTCTAAAACATAAATTAATTACTCCATAATTTCAAGGCCATCTCCCTTGCTACCTTGAGGTAGCTTTTCATATCATTTTGCTGACCATGTATATTTTCTCATTCATTTTCTCTGCTTTCAAAGTATATTTTTCAGTGGACCAAAAATAACCCACCACTAAATGGTATATACTTCACTTTAAAAATGGCTGTCTCCAACCTCTAGAATGAAAAGTTTTTAAGAGCAGATGTTTTGTCTGCTATGTTCACTACTATATCCCCATTGCCTAAGACAGAGCCTAGCATAGAGTAAGTTCTAAGATATGTTACTCTTAATGGATGATCCTTTGACTATACAAAGTTACCATCTGATTAAACTCTAAGGTAAAACTTTATCCCTCCCTTGCTAAACCTATAAAGAAAGGTGTGTTCTTTCTTTCACTTATGCTGTCTTTTCCCACTGATTCATAATGCCACCTTTAAAAATTATTATTATCATAGGCTGAATTAACCCAGTTGTCAATTGAGGCTGGCTCACCCTTTGATATTTAAATAAAATTGTTTCCAACCCCTTAGTCAACATTCTATGAGAAGTCCAATCTCACTCCCAAATTCTCTGAATCCCCAAGGGAATATTTTCACATGATCTCTTCTTGCTTTATGAATCAGATACCAATTAACTTATGCTTTTACACACATCTCATCCTACATGGCTGGTCTCTTGTCTGCTTCACACTAGACATGAATTTCAAGACACATACAAACACATGTATACAACATCCCACCCCTCAGAAAAAGAAAACCTCACTCATGTAGCATTCTTCACTGACAGTTAAAGGGAGACAAAGGGGATTTTCATGTACCAATGAAAACAATTTAAAATTTATCTTAAAAAGTCTCTGCTCTCAAAAAGTCTGCAGCCAATCTATAGCCAGGAGTTTCTCATTGACCACCTTTCTACAAGCATGATGATTTTCTCCTCTATTCACTCTCTTTTCATCAAATTTGTCACTTTTTATTTTTTGGGCAGAGTAGTTTTTCTATCTCTTTGTTACATTATCTTCTTCCAACGTATGCCCCTAGGGTCTCATCTTTTACCCTACTGCAATACATTGATATCTTTCTCAACACAAGGATTTTTTTTCCCAAGAGAAAATGTTAAAATTAGGGTTGGTTTTTTTTTTCATTCCACTAAACAATAATCTATTTCTGCGCCATATACTCTCTTCCTTTTATCTATCTTTCTATTTTTGCAACCATTGGTATCACACTTTTAATTACTATAGCTATAGGATATGGTTTAATATCTATAAACAGCGCTAATGTACCAAACGTTTAACAACTGGTAAGGCACAAGCATGAATCAAATGAACTGAGCAATCATAACAGCAATCATAACTGAGCAATCGCAGGGTATAGCCATAGGGTGTATGTACAGGCTACCTTTAAGGAAAATGTTCATTATTCTTCCTTTTCAAAATTTCTAGTTTTTTTCTCACATGATTGTTATTATCAGCTATATTGGTACTTTAATTAAAAAAAAAAACTCATCAAGAGTGCAGTTGGGATTGCACTAAACTGATAGATTAATTTGAGAAAATAAAAAACCAAAACCATAAACATTCTCCTGACATCTGAGAAAGGCAGAAGGGCTGGAGGTTGAATCAATTGCCAATGACCAATGATTTAATCAATTGTGTCCATATAATGAAGCCTCCGTAAAAACCCAAAGGACAGAGATGGGAGGGATTCTGGTTGGTGAACACATGAAGATTTGGAGAGAGTGGCATGCCTGAAGAGGGCATGGAAGCTCCACACCACTTCCTACATACCTTGCCCTATGCATCTCTTCCATCTGGCTATTCTGGAGCTATATTATTTTATAATAAACTGGTAAAATAGTAAGTAAAATGTTTATCTAAGTTCTGTGAGCCACTCTTGCCTATTAATCAAACCCCGAAAGGGGATCATGGGAACTTTCAGTCTAAAGCCAGTAGGTGAGAAGCACGGGTGACCACCTGGACTTGCAAATGGCATCTGTGGAAGAGCAGGGGCCATCTTATAGGGCTCACCTCATAACCTGTGGGATCTGATGCTATCTCCAGGAAGATAATTTCAGAATTGAGTTAAATTGCCAGACATCTTGTCAGTGCCCCCTGAGAATTGGAGAATTGGTTGGTGTTGAAAATAAAACACACACTGGAATTGTATCGTAGATTTCCTTATAGTGATATATCCTCGCATTCCTGGATTCGTTTTTTCTTGTTTGTAGTGTTTTTATATTAAACAGTCTATTGAAAGCACTTGACATTTTAGGCTACCCTCTTCTGAGAGGCCTTAGAGTGCAGGGAATACTAATAGTCTTAACTGAGGGATTCGTTTTTGTCCAATAACACCAACACTTAACAATAGCTGAGCAGAACAATGATAGGGTCTAGAGCCAAAGACGTTCATTTAAAAATTAGCCTGGGGCACCTGGGTGGCTCAGTCCGTTAAGCATCTGACTTCGGCTCAGGTCATGATCTCAGGGTTTGTGAGTTCAAGCCCTGCATCAGGCTCTGTGTTGACAAAGCCTGGAGCCTGCTTCGGTTTCTGTGTCTCCCTCTGTCTCTATCTCTCCCCTGCTAGTGCTCTGTCTCTCTCTCTCTCTCAAAAATAAATAAACATTAAAAATTAGCCTGTAGCTTCAGACATGGCCCGGAATAAAGGCTTTGCCAACAGGTGATGAAACGTGATAATGGTGGGATTAGACACCCCAAGAGAGATACAGGTAACAGAATGACATGGAAACAAAGAGGCTTTATATATATAAAAAAAAGCAGTAGTCAGAAGTAATGAGGTAAAAGTAAAAACAGGTAGATGGAAGTGGCAGTGAGATAGAAATAGTCATTGTACAAGCAGAGATAAGTTTAGCTATATGGGAGAGAACCTAGAGTAAAAAGCAGCAGATACTTGCTGCTGAGGGACAACAGGGTGAACAACACTCTGGCTGGATCACTGTAGTTGCAGAGATATAGAGCACCTAAGCATCTTGAATGACATTCCAGTTTTTCTGGAGGCCTGACCATATGACTGTTGAGAAACCGTTTTTGCATATGTTCCCATAAATCAACTCAAGTTAACCTACATGTGGCTTTTTTGCTGCCAGAAAAACCCGACTAATGCTATTATTTTCTTAAAATATTGCTAGATCCAATTTTCTAGTTTAAGCAATTTTTTTTCAGTATTCATTTGGAAGATTTGGCTATACTATTTTTTATGTGCGTGTGCATGTATCTTTGTAGGTTATGTTGTCTTTTTGTTACATCCTATTTTATTCTTTTTCTGCAAAACGGTTTTATTCATTTTTGAGGGGGGGAGGAGCAGAGAGAGGGGGATAGAGGATTTGGAGTGGATTCTACACTGACAGCAGAGAGCCTGATATGGGGCTTGAACTCACGAACAAGCCGCGAGATCATTACCTGAACTGTAGTCAATGCTTAACTGACTGAACCCATCAGGTGCCCCCATCCTATTTCTTTCTTTAGTGGACCCTCTATATTATCTGTCTTAACAGTTGTACTTTTCTGGACTTCACAAAATTACTTGAAACTTATAATTACTATTATTACATAGTTTTCCTTTACCTTATGTTTAATGCGAGTATGTCAGATGGAGAATATATTTTTAAAAATCTATACTTTTGTGAACCTGAGTGTCAAATTCCAAACACACCCTGCAGTATATTTAAAACCCTGCAGTATATTTCTTAGAGAACTTTACTTTCTGAAGTATTCTGAGTTCATTATATGGAAATGTTATTCAATTTCTCTTATACAGGTTTTTAAATTTTTGTGTCATTAAAATTTTGCAGTAGGTTCAGGAATCCAGGTGTCCATAGATGGGTTGTATTAATGGCCTCACTTAATGACTTCTTTGAATCCACAATGTTTGTCCCATAACTTTATTTTTGTAAAGTTTATTTATTTTGAGAGAGAGAGAGAGAGAGAGAAAGAGAGCATAAGCGGGAGAGGGGCAGAGAGAGGAGAGAAAGAATCTCAAGCAAGCTCCATGCTATCAGTGCAAAGCCCAATGCAGGGCTTGAACTCACAAACTGTGAGATCATGACTTGAGCCGAAACCAAGAGTCAGATGCTAAACCAACTGAGCCACCCAAGCGTCTCTGTCCTACAACTTTAACGTTCCTCTTACTCTGACTATGCTTGAGCATGTGACGTGCTTTTGTCAATAGGATGTTAGCCAACATGACACAAGCAGAGGCTTGAATGGTGCATGTACTTTTTTGTTGCCTTTTTGCATGACTGGGCCTGCTCACTATTCCCCTCTGCCGTGCTATGAGAACATGTCTGGCTGTTCTGCAGGGAGGATGTGACAGGCATGTAAAACAAAGCTAAGTTGTTCCAGACATCTGAGCTAGGGCGATCCTGGTTCAGCCAATTGTCACCCAGCCCTCAGGTATGTGAGAAAATCTAGAGGAGATCAGAAGATGCTTCCAGCTAAACCTATTCAATATTGACAACCTGCAGTGAACTAAATAAATGTTTATTATTTTAAGACACTGGGTTTCAATGGTTTGTTTTGAAACATTATTGTGGCAACAGATAATACAGAGATACCAACATGATAATTAATTGATGAGAGGACCTCACTGTGTATCTGAGGTACCAAGTCAGAGATAATATTCACAGATGGTAGATATTTTCATATATTGATAGCTTTTTTTGTATTCTTCTGTCTCTGGAAAAACTCATTTATTACCCCAGGAGTGATAATGGTACAGAGAATATTCCCCTGTAGCATTTTAGCAGCATTTTAGACACTAGACTTGCCAAAGAAGAAATGTGACTTTGCTTATCGTGTAGTCTTTTGGTACTTGAAGTGTTAAGAAGATAAATGGATTTTATGTGATCAGGATGGTAAAGATCCATTATATTCTCTGCCTCAAATTCTCATGTGGATTTAAGTTGTTGGTAAGAAGAAATAAGAATGTAATCAGGTTTGTGAATGCTTGTAGCTGTGATTTTTCCTGATAGCTAGTAGATTGTAGAATGCCTTTGAAAGAAATCTTGGAAATATAGACTGTCAGGTTAAGTCCTTACTCTCATATTAGGTAGATACAGGTTTCTACATAGAAAATAGCTTCGGCTCCAGTTAACATTTATTGATCATCTGTTATGTACTAGGCATTATAAATACAAAATCAGTGAAAATTAGCCTCTGTCCTAGAGAGATTTAGAGTTCAGAAAAGAGACGAAGAAATCATGACAGAGAAATAAATACTATGATAAATACAATGATGAGCCACTCACACAAATGTGGTTGAAGAGTGTCAGGTGGTGGTTGGGGGGCTACATTTGTCCAAGAAATTTAAAGGATAAGTAGATGTAGAGAAGTAAAAGAAGGCCTTAGGTGGGAAAGGATTCCAGCAAGGAGCAAAGTATGAGCAATGATTTGGAGTGTGGAATAACATCAATTATACAGGAAACCACAGAACATAATGTGAGACCAGAAGTTACACATATATAACTAAAATATGTATGTATGCCAAAGTATAATCAAAGACTTGTTAGGTATTTGCTTATGTTATCAAATATGCAATTCTTTTTGGTAATAGAGATTTTTGTTTTATTTTACATATTGGAAAAGTAGTCTTTGTGCTTTTTAGTACCTTCTGCATATCTGTAAATTCCACATGCACAGAGAACACATTTATTTTACTCTTCTGCATCTCAGCACCCAGTACAGTGCCTAACATTTCATATGAATTCAATACATATTTGTTGAGAAAATTACTGAATTCTTGAACTTGTCAGCCTCTGCCAAAATCCAATAGAAACTTATTTTTTAAATTAGTCTTTTAAGTTTACTTATAGGCTAATTTACTTGAATAATTTGTCTTTCTCAAATTGTCTTCAATCAAAGGTTAATCTTCTGTTTTATAATTCTCCCTATTTGGGGATTAAAAAATATATGCAACTGTCAGTGTTGTTTTTCTCCCTATACATTCATCTATGTATTCATCCAACATATGATTATTTAATACTTGATTATGTGTCAGCATTGTGCTACACCCCAGGGGTGGAGTAGTAACAAGTCAGACCTGGTCTGGGCCTCAGTGGAACTTATTTTCCAGTGAGGAAAACAGACCAATATTGGATAACTAATATACAAGCACATAGGGTGTTATATACGGAATTGAATAGTTTTACAAGAGTGTGTAACATCGTCTTTTATCCTCTATTCAATATTGATTATCATATGATTATTATATAACAGGTTTACTTTATCATGCTTTTAGTTTGTGTTCTCTACTTTCTGTTTTACTATACCACAGTTATAATTAATGTGTGGCACATAGAAAATGCACTGTAAACATTACTTGATTGAATAAATGAAAGAATAAATTCATTTTATCAGAGTCCTGATCCATAGTTTATTGGCATAATTTCTGGATAAAATGGGGTCATTAGTCAAATCTATTTGGTTATCTGGTTTTAGTCAACAAATATTCATTGAAAGCTCATATAAGTTATGTGGCAGATGTGGGAAATCCAAAGAAGAATAAAAAGTTTCCTGTCCTTACAGAAACTGCAATTCAGGCACACAAGATAACAGTATATGAGAAGCTAAACATTTGGCACAAGAAAACATATGAATCATACATCTTCTAGACAAATTACTATGCTAGGTAACATGAAGAATGAAAGAAAAGAGTATAGCCATGATTTCATGTTGCTTATAATTTAGCTGAGGAGACAAGGCAAATATATTTAAAATGAAAATAACACCAAACGATAAATGGTACATTCTGGTACTCAAGATAGTAAGAATCTCAGAACTTCAGTACATGGAAATCTTTCAAAGGTTTGACATCTTTTCTCATTCAAGCAAATATTAGAACAGTTACTCCAAAGTGAGGTGTGTATACTTCAGGGAGTACCAGGCAATCCACTGTAGTGTGGGAAGAAAATATTAAAACTTCTATTTATTTAAAAATAATTTAAAAGGAAATCAGTCCTTACTAACATTTAATAAAAAGTATTGACAATGGGCCATCATAGTCAGTAGCCCATGGATGTCTGGTGTTAGGATTTAACATGGTATCACATGGAAGCAAAGGAGTGGGAATTGCATTCCCCAGAACAAAGTGGCACCTCTTCCCATTTCTTCATCATGAGTTGTTGTGGGTTATCTGGGCTGCTTTAAGTTTTTACTAAACTAGCCTTCAGGAAATGGACAAGTGACTTAAAAAGTCCTCCAAAGAAATAGCAGATAAAATTAATAATACAAGTACAATTGGACTAAAAAGAAAATCTTAGTGTGATGCTTCTCTTTGTGAACATGCTTTTTGGCAACTACATTATTAAACAAGATCTAATCAGATATAACAAAAAGTCACCTGTCCTCATGTTCAAATTTATGATGAAACTATTCCAAGTTTTTTTCCAAGGGTTTGTGTGTGTGTTATTATTGTTAATGAATAACCTCATTTGCATATATTGTGCCTTGAGAAATTAGCAAGACTTTAAAAGACTAAGCATCCCGGGGCGCCTGTGTGGCTCAGTCAGTTAAGCACTCGACTCTTGATTTCAGCTCAAGGCATGATCCCTCAGTTCTTGAGACTGAGCCCTGCGTCAGACTCTGAGCTGACAGCATGGAGCCTGCTTGGGATTCTCTCTGCCCTTCCCCTGCTCGTGAGCACTCTCTCTGTCTCCCAAGATAAATAAATGAGAACATTAAAAAACATTTTTAAAAAAGCAATTAAGGATCCAAAATATAAGGACAGTCTTTTGCAATTTTTCAGAAGTTTTCAAAGGTAAGAGTTACTCAATCTGGCATTTAGTGAAATTTCACTAGTTTAATAACAAATGTTTAGAAGTTTACTTATAAAAAAAGACCACTTGGACTTTCCAGTGGTCCATACAACATTGTTCTGTGTTCCCATCATAACTTAAAGGGAAACTTTCCTGATGTCCAGAGCCCTCAGTGTCATGCAAATGGAGGAGGAGGAAGTCCTCAAAATCCTTGCAGCAGGAACCCACTTAGCTGGCACCAACCTTGACTTCCAGATGGAACAGTACATACATCTACAAAAGGAAAATTGATGGCCTCTACATCATAAATCTGAAGAGAACCTGGGAGAAGCTTCTGCTGGCAGCTGATGCCATTGTTGCCATGGAAAACCTGGCTCATGTCAGTGTCATATCACCCAGGAATACTGGTCAGCAAGCTGTGCTGAAGTTTGCTACTGCTACCAGAGCCACTTGGACTGCTGGCCATTTCACCTCTGGAACCTTCACTAACCAAATTCAGGCAGCCTTCTGGGAGCTGAGACTTTTGGTGGTTATTGATCCCAGGTGGTTACTTGACCACCAGCCTCTCACAGAGACATCTTATGTTAATCTGCCTACCATTGTTCTGTGTAACACAGACTGTCCTCTGCGCTATGTGGACATTGCCATCCCTTGCAACAACAAGGGAGCTCACTCAGTGGGTCTGATGTGGTGGACGCAGACCCAGGAAGTTCTGCACAAGTGTGGCACCATTTCCTGTGAACACCCATGGGAGGTCATGCTTTATCTCTACTTTTTTTTTTGTCCTTATAATGTTTTAATTACACAAGTAACATATACTCATCTAGAAAAATGGAAAATACAGGTTTTATAATAATTATAAATTACACACCCTCCCATTACCCAGATACACTTACTATTGGCATTTCCATATATATATATTATATATATATTTATTACATACATTTCCATATATATTATATATATATGGAAATGTATGTAATAAATATATACATTATATATAAATTATATATATACATTATATAATTATATAAATATTAATATATTAATAAATATATACATTATATATACATTATATATAATATATATGGAAATGTATATAATAAATATATATGTTTTGTTTAATAAATATGAATTTCTCCTATTATTTGCAAGTATTTGTATTTGAAAGTAAGCTGGAATCCATTCTTGGTTAATTCTAAATTATTTTAATATAATTTATTGTCAACTTGGCTAACATGCTGTGTGTAAAGTGTGCTCTTGGTTTTTGGGATAGATTCCCATGGTTCATCACTTACATACAATACCCAATGCCTGATCTCTACTTCTACAGAGATTCTGAAGATATTGAAAAGAAAGAGTGGGCTGCTGCTGAAAAGGCTGTGACCAAGGAAGAATTTCAGGGTGAATGGACTGTTGTAGCTCCTGAGTTCATCGCTACTCAACCTGAAGTTGCAGACTGGTGTGAAGGCATGCAGGTGTCCTCTGTGCCTGTTAGCAGCTCCTACCAAAGACGAGAGCACTCAGCCTGCCACTGAAGACTGGTCTGCAGCTCCCACTGCTCAGGCCACTGGATAGGTAGGAACAACCACTGAATGGTCTTACGCTGCTCTTCCACAAAGGCAAACAAAATGGAAATAAGGTTGACAGAAAATAAAGAATTTCTAAAAATAAAAAATAAAAAAGAGAGAGAGGCCAATTGGAAAACTGGTTTTCCTTCCAGAGTGAATAAGACTGAAATAATTCATGAAGTAATAAGCCACAAAGTTATATTCATTACTTTATCACTAGTGCTGGAAGTTACGTAGAAAACTTTGCTGAAGACTTTGAGAAACAGCTAAGACAAATTATGTAGCATTAGAATTTATGTAGTGATAGAATTGGATGGATATATTGGCATTTCTACTGTGTCTCAATCTATTTGCTAGATTGTATTTCAAAAAGGAGATTCAAAATTGATCACAATTTTGTGCCTTTAAAGGAAGAATTTACTATATACCTGAACACTGTATGTTAATTAACTGGAATTTAAATAAAAACTTTAAAGAGAAGAAGAATTTACTGAAAAAGATAAATTCTCAGCAAAGAGAGAATCCTTACTGACTTTCTTTTAAAAATGTTTATGGGAAATATATATTATGATGGAACTGAAGCTTTGATGCTTTGCCTGCAGCTGAAAATTCAAAAATATTCTAGGTAATATTTTTATATGGGAAATCTCTTAACTGCATCATTGACAGGAAAGCTTTTCATCAGAAGTGCAACACTGTTTTTAATTTCATAAAAACATGACCCTTTAAAATATTGTCAAGTATTTACATGACTTTGTAATGAAATGGAGAATAACAATGATAATATTTGCCACCATAGAGAATTTTACTGGTTACTTCAATGAAAATTACTTAAAACTGCTGTTGAATTTAGAGACAAATTGGGTATTTTATTTACAAAAAGGTGTTTAAATTTTTCTGATTTTTTCACTGATGACAAAAGACTTATCAATAAAGTGCTACTAGGTCACGATCTCGTGGCCTGTGAGTTCGAGCCCCGCGTCAGGCTCTGGGCTGATGGCTCAGAGCCTGGAGCCTGTTTCCGATTCTGTGTCTCCCTTTCTCTCTGCCCCTCCCCCGTTCATGCTCTGTCTCTCTCTGTCCCAAAAATAAATAAACGTTGAAAAAAAAATAAAAAAAAATAAAGTGCTACTTAGCAAATATTTAAAAACAAGTTGCTTATCCTTTAGGTATCATTAAAGCAAAGAAAACTTTTTTCACAGTAAATGAGAAAGTATCTGTCTTTCTCTGTTTTATTTTACTTAGCATAACACTCTCTGGTTCCATCCACGTTGCTGCAAAAAGCCATATTTCATTCTTTCTCATTGCCACATAGTATTCCATTGTGTACATAAACCACAATTTCTTTATCCACTCATCAGTTGATGGACTTTTAGGCTCTTTCCAGAAGTCATACAGAGAAAGACAGATACCATATGTGTTCACTCTTATGTGGATCCTGAGAAACTTAACAGAAGACCATGGGGGAGGGGAAGGGAAAAAAAAGTTAGAGAGGGAGGGAGCCAAACCATAAAAGACTCTTAAAAACTGAGAATAAACTGAGGGTTGATGGGGGTGGGAGGGAGCGGGGGATGGGGGATGGGTATTGAAGAGGGCACCTGTTGGGATGAGCACTGGGTGTTGTATGGAAACCAATTTGACAATAAATTTCATATTTAAAAAAATGAGAAAGCAAACAATTTTGGGGAAAATTGTATTATGGAGGGGCACCTGGGTGGCTCAATTGGTTGAACGTCTGACTTCAGCTGGTGTCTTGATCTTGCAGTTTGTGAGTTCTAGCCCAGCGTCGGGCTCTGTGCTGACAGCTCAGAGCCTGGAACCTGCTTTGGATTCTGTGTCTCCCTCTCTCTCTGCCCCTCTCCTGCTCATGCTCTGTCTCTCTCTGTGTCTCAAAAATAAATAAACAGTAAAAAAAATTTTTTTTAAATAGTATTATGGAAAAGGTACTTGAAAAACAAATGTTTGAAAATATATTTATTAATATGTGATATTGTTGCTGAAAAATGATGCAAGTATGTCACCTATAAGAATGCTTATAGTTGCAAACTACAATATTTTTTATTATGAGGTATAATTGATATACAATATTATATTAATTTCAGGTGTATAATAGTGATTAGGCATTTCTATACATTACAAAATGATCACCACAATAAGTCTAGTTACCATCTTTCATCATACAAATTTAATACAATATTATTAACTATATCCCACATGCTATAAATTATATCCCTGTGACTTATTCATTTTATAACTGGAAGTTTGTTCTTCATAATCCCCTTCACCAATTCCACTCTCAAGCCCCTCACCCCTCTGGAAATCTGTTTTCTGTAAATATGAGTTTGGATTTTTTTTGTTTCCATAAAGTATTGTAAGAGTATGCAAGGCAGCCCCATGAATAATATAAGATGATATATTATTAGAGTTAGAAAAGGCTTCTTAGTGGAGGTGGTGCCTGAACGAAGCTTTCTTGAGAATACATTAAAGTATAATTGATTCAAAATGAGGAATTTGAATAAATTAGAAAGTATTCATGATATTGTTTCATTTTTTTTAAATCAGACAGAAAAATCTGAAAGATTTCCATCTTTATAAAACATTTTAAAAGTTTTGATTGCTGAAAGTGTAAACTTCAATTATCTGGAACATTCCTCAGACTACACTTGTGCCAAATCAATAGTATACTTTCTTTTAGTCTTCCTCATTCGGTCAACAATTCTTGAATACCAACTCTGTTTCAGGCACCCAGCAGGTGCCCAGGAATACACAGTCAAATAAAATGGTGTTTCTGCCTTCAAGGGACTTAAAGTAGCATTGTAGATGCAGTGTTGTAAAGCAATACATGTAAGTTATTGTGAGAATTGCTGAAATAAAGATCGACACGATGTGCACGTTGCAATTGATCACAGGGGAGACTGATGATCTTTGCCTGAAAGAGAAGAAAGTGGGCCATGTCAGTAAAGGCTTTCCAGATGAAATGATGGTTAATCTAGGTCTTGAAGAGTGAGTAAGACTTTGCCAAGACGGTGGAAGGAAAGACAATCTAGGGAGAAGAAACAACATATGCAAGTGCAAAGGAAGCTTGCCACCATTTTCTAGCCCCTTATAATTCTTTTCTTACCTTTTTTTTTTTTTTAATATTTATTCATTTTTGAGAGACAGAGAGACAGAGCAGGAGCCGGGGAGGGGCAGGGAAAGCAGAGCACAGAATCTGAAGCAGGCTCCAGGCTCCAAGCTGTCTGCACAGAGCCTGACACGGGGCTCAAACTCACAAACCACGGAATCATGACCTGAGCTGAAGTCGGACACCTAACTGACTGTGCCACCCGGCACTCCACCTTATAATTCTTTTCTATTCACATTCTTGTTCATCATTACTTTGCAACTTCTTGCTTAGCTAGACTAATTCTGTTAGATCAAGATTTACAAAATGTCTATCTTCAGCATCTACAGTCTGATTTGTCTTTGGAAAGTGGATTAACTTAGAACTACATTCTCACTAACAATGGACAATTTAAGCATTCATATAAGTTGGAGACACAGATTCTTTATGGCCATTGGCCTGGAAAGTATAGCCTTATTGATAGTTGTGAGTGATGACTGGACCTGTTGGCTAATCATTACCTACCTCACCCTGCCCTCCATCTAAGAAAATCTCTCCTCTGACCACAGTCATGGTTGCCAAGTTTGTAGCACAGAGTCTTTAGATCCTCACCTCTAGGGTCTTGCCACAGCTGACTGGACAGATAACTCATAGGAAAACAATCAAAAATACAGTTGAGCCAACCAGATTCTCTTTCTGAGACTCTGAGGTTAAGATGTTATGCTTTGAATACTTGGTGGTAAAGGGTCTTGAATAACATATGTGAACTCTAGGTCTGCTAGTTGGTGGAGAGAAACTACCTATCCTCAGTACCAAAAATGTCATCTGTCTGAGAGGTATACCTATGGGCACAGGTAGAGGAAGTACAGGTAGCATGGGAATAACTCCCCAAGACTGATTATTATACCAAAGAATTTGAGATACCCTGAAAGAGCTATGTAGCTTCTCACTCCAATGTTACATGCCTAGGGTACTGAGAAAAACTTTCCAATAGACCAAGTGAAAAGGAGTTTATTGGAAGGCTATGTGGAAATCTCACACAATCCAACTGTAGATAGTACCACTAGGCTTCATTTATACTGGAGGAAAAAAAACCCAAAACTTCAGACCAGCCCCCTTTCTTCTTTTTTTCTCTCAAGTTGTACCATTTCTCTTCTCTGCATCTTTCTATCCATACCTACATTTTGTTCTCTGTTAGGCAGCCAGGTTTATTTCAAATGGCTCTGAGTTTCTGTTTCTGAGTAAGTTCAGTTTAACATGAGCCTCTGCTTTGCTCTGGAGCCATTTTGGCACAGACTTGATGGTACTGCTCTGGTAACAACTACTGCTTTCTGAGTCAGACTTTTCTGTCACTTAGTTTGAATTCTTGTGCCCACAGGTATGCCTCTCAGACAGTTGACATTTTTGGTATTGATATGTAGAGTTTTTATCTGCCAATTCACAATCTTGGTTTAGATATCTTATTCCGGCCCCTTTACTACGAAGTGTTCAAAGCATAACATCTTAACCTCAGTTGGCAAAATATCCTAGATATATAGATTTAAGAGGCATTGCTAGAGCATTTGTAAGAATAGGCAAGTTGGCAAAAGTCCTGGTGCTGGCACAGGGAGAGCAAAGACCAGGTTCTGCCAGGATGTCATCACTGTGGGGCATGTCAGTAGCATGTTTCATCCAAGTTACAACTAGACAGAGTTAGGCCTTATATAGGATTAAGTAAGCTTGTCTTGTTACAGAAAGCAAGCAGGATAGTCTAGGTATGGCAGTAGAGAAAGGAGATGAGGTTCAAGGTTAAATGGAATTTGATATCAACAACATTAAGGCCATCAAGAAAACTAAGCCGGCCATAAATCAGGGCATGCTTGGAGGGAGCAGTTATTTTAGTCAAGAGCATCTGCTTAAAGAGGCCTATAATTTCAGAGCAACTCAGAGCTATTGGACAGCAGTTGCTTCTGGATCATGAAGAGCCTTTAGCCAGCATAGGTCTAGGACCAGTCAGGAGCCTTTAGAGCAGTTGTCCAATATGGGTGAATATGCTGTCTTCTGCATAGACTTGGATTTTGAGTGGTCCATGATCCCTACAGAGACTCTAATGGGTCACACCCCAATACAGCCAGTCTAGCACCGAGGAGAGGATTTTATTCTACTGAATGTCAAGGTCACTCCTATCACATCACCCTAGTTTAGTTTTTTTCATGGCACTTATCACCATCTGAAAATCCTATTTATTTGCTTATTGTCCTGTCTCCTGCAGTAAAATGTAAATTCCTTTAGAGCAGAGACATTAATCTGTTTTTTTTTCCATTGCTATGTTCTTAGCACCTTGAACAATATTTGGCTCTTAGTATGTTCTCAGTAAATATTTGCTGAATAAATAAACAAAAGTCCATGAACTCAGTGACATGGTCATGGGCCAAGGACCTGGACAACAGTCCAAGCCCTAGTGATCCTGAGAGTCCTTGATTAAACTGTCTACATTTTAAACATACTTAGAAAACTTAACTGGGTGCCAACAACTGTCACCAGCCTCCTACCCCATCCACGCCCAAATTCTATCTTCAACTCTAATTTGCAAATTTTCTAGGAAAAAAAAATGTGACTGTGACATTCTGGTAAGAAGAATGTGTATCTACTTATTTCTGTTGAACAAGCCCTCAGCCATAAACCTTTTCTCTTTTTCAGGCTGACTCCACAGTATCTACTTCTCACTTCCCCATTTTCTTTCTTTCTTCTCAATAAAACAAAGTCCTCGTTCTCATAGGCAATAAACAATCTCTCTTTTGGGGAAGTGTAAGTGAGCATATTTTCAGGAAACAGCCACATTTCTCCATGTACTTTGCTTTTTTGAAAAGCAGCCACATGGCTCAATATGTGTACAGCACATATTTACTAATTAACAGCCTCCCACTGAGTCAGCCTCCTTCCTCTCCCTATTTCCTTTTCCTTTCTTAGAAAATTGTTTGCATGACTACAACTTGGCCTAGCACTTTTTGACGTGTAGTGTAACTGTATTTGTTAGCATGAACACTGCCCTCTTGAAGAGCACTTTTCTTTAGATGGTGTAATCAAAGTGAAAAGAGCATTCTCTTAACAAAAGTACGTTTTGTAGGCAGTAAAAGATGATCTACTCTATCTGATCATCATGATGATGTGATCTCTTTCTTTGAAAGTAGGAAGTTAGAGTGAATTTTATTAAGTTGCAGAATGAAACAATCAGCTTTAAAACCTAGTAATGAAATTTTCATTAGTGATTAAATCAATCAACATATTTATTGAACATCTACTATATAAAATGATCTGAGACATCTAATCAACATACAAGGAAACATGAATGTATCCTAGACTTGGAAGATCTTTTTAGTAAAATAAGCCGCTACCTCACTGGCATCCCAAACTTAACATGTTCAGAACTGAACCACTCATATCCTTATTAGGACCTTTCTTAGTGCTCCTTATTTTGATAAGTGGTTCGCAATCTAGTAGAAGAAATAGATAAAAATCAACATTTATGACACAATATTAGTGTTTTAATGGAGTTAGGCATAAGATATATGGTTAAGAAGAAGCATTAAATGCAACTAAATGCCATGGAAAGTAGAAGTCAGTATTCTTCATCAGAAGAGAATTACCTGCAGTCATTTAAAAATACATCAAAGCAACCATCACTGGTGATTCTTTTTAAATATATCTTTTTTCTTCTCTGCAATTCTGTGTCTGTCTTATGCGCTAATAGAGTTATCGCCTTAATAACATGGGTCATTCTTTTTGATGTTTCCACCTGAGAATTTACTGCCTTTCTGACTCATGTATTTTCCTTACAAAACTGAATTGAACTGCTAGCCCAAAGGACCAGCTGCTTTTACTATTCACAAAGTTTAAAGTTCCTTCTTCCCTAGTTAAGAGTGTATCACTAATGACTATTGTAGCAACCATTTTGATTATCATATCAGTTTACTTGCTTTGATAAGTTATCTTCACTTTGCAAATCCCTTTTGGACTATATAACTAATGAAAGGACTGTTAAAACTGAGAAACTAGTTTTAGGACATAGTAGGCTTTATGTGGAAAAAGACAATTTTAGTTGCTTGAAAAGACAATTTTAGTTCTATAATATTGAAAGAATATATTCAGAACTTCAATATTGAGAATTATTTACAACTCTACCAGTTGTAAAACAAATAGTGATAATGTAGTCTAGGTATAATTTTTCAGTGTATTGGTGTGTAACATATATAAGCCCTAGTCAATATAAGTTCTCTGTAATTCACTGCAAAATATTTTCTCATGAGAGGGGAGATGTTTCCTGGAGCAGTTAGGCAAAGATCATTACTAGTCTCTCTTGACAAGAAGATTAGTTTTTATTTTTGTGGATCTATTCATGCACACAGGTGAGATTGAAAAAAAATTAATCAATTGCTAATGAATATGTATTCTGTAGTACTCAATAGTCAGTTTCATATTTAGAAGGTAATAAGTAGAATAGATAACTGCTTGTGGAGATTAAGATCTCCTGTCCCCCAAACATCAACTAACCTACCACCATTTTCAGCATTTTATCTTCATTCTATTGAAACTGGAAAGGTTTTTGGTATTCAAAGCCTTGATAGATAGGAATATTTGACAGAAAAATAATAGGATCAATGAGTTCTTAATTATAGAAATATAAATGTGCAAAAATTTAGAGGTGTGAAAAAGAATATTTGAGAAAAGTGACTTTATTTTTTTTAATATGAAATTTATTGTCAAATTGGTTTCCATACAACATCCAGTGCTCACCCCAACAGGTGCCCTCCTCAATGCCTATCACCCACTTTCCCCTCCCTCCCACCCCCCCATCAACCCTCAGTTTATTCTCAGTTTTTAAGAGTCTCTTATGGTTTGCCTCCTTCCCTCTCTGTAACTTTTTTTTTCCCCCTTCCCCTCCCCCATGGTCTTCTGTTAAGTTTCTCAGGATCCACATAAGAGTGAAAACATATGGTATCTGTCTTTCTCTGTATGACTTATTTCACTCAGCATAACACTCTCAGGTTCCATCCACGTTGCTACAAAAGGCCATATTTCATTCTTTCTCATTGCCAAATAGTATTCCATTGTACATATAAACCACAATATTCATCAGTTGATGGACATTTAGGCTCTTTCCATAATTTGGCTATTGTTGAAAGTGCTGCTCTAAACATTGGGGTACAAGTGCCCCTATGCATCAGCACTCCTGTATCCCTTGGGTAAATTCCTAGTGGTGCTATTGCTGGGTCATAGGGTAAATCTATTTTTAATTTTTTGAGGAACCTCCACACTGTTTTCTAGAGTGGCTGCACCAGTTTGCATCCCCACCAACAGTGCAAGAGGGTTACCGTTTCTCCACATCCTCACCAGCATCTATAGTCTCCTGATTTATTCATTTTAGCCACTCTGGCTGGCGTGAGGTGATATCTGAGTGTGGTTTTGATTTGTATTTCCCTGATGAGGAGTGATGTTGAGCATCTTTTCATGTGCCTGCTGGCCATCTGGATGTCTTCTTTAGAGAAGTGTCTATTCATGTTTTCTGCCCATTTCTTCACTGGATTATTTGTTTTTCGGGTGTGGAGTTTGGTGAGTTCTTTATAGATTTTGGATACTAGCCCTTTGATATGTCATTTGCAAATATCTTGTCCTATTCCGTCGGTTGCCTTTTAGTTTTGTTGATTGTTTCCTTTGCAGTGCAGAAGGCTTTTATCTTGATGAGGTCCCAATAGCTCGTTTTTTTTTTTTTGCTTTTAATTCCCTTGCCTTAGGAGATGTGTCAAGTAAGAAATTGCTACGGCTGAGGTCAGAGAGGTTTTTTCCTGCTTTCTCCTCTAGGATTTTGATGATTTCCTGTCTCACATTCAGGTCCTTCATCCATTTTGAGTTTATTTTTGTGAATAGTGTAAGAAAGTGGTCTAGTTTCATTCTTCTGCATGTTGCTGTCCAGTTCTCCCAGCACCATTTGTTAAAGAGACTGTCTTTTTTCCATTGGATATTCTTTCCCTCTTTGTCAAAGATTAGTTGACCATACATTTGTGGGTGCAATTCTAAAGTCTCTATTCTATTCCACTGGTTTATGTGTCTGTTTTTGTGCCAATACCATGCTGTGCTGACAGCTCAGAGCCTGGAGCCTGCTTCAGATTTTGTGTCTCCCTGTCTCTTGCACTCTGTTTCTCAAAAATGAACAAACTTAAAAAAATTTTTTTTGTAATTAAAAAAAAAAGAAATACGGAGGTGTGAGTCCACCAATCCTTTGGGCTTTGTCTTCAAAATATTTCTGGAATTGGACCACTTTTACCACATCCATCATGTCTAACCATGGTGGTTAGACCATCTAAACCATCTTCATTTTCCACCTGACCTTTGCAATAGCTTTTTTTTTAAAATTTTTTTTTCAACATTTATTTATTTTTGGGACAGAGAGAGACAGAGCATGAACGGGGGAGGGGCAGAGAGAGAGGGAGACACAGAATCAGAAACAGGCTCCAGGCTCTGAGCCATCAGCCCAGAGCCTGACGCGGGGCTTGAACTCACGGACCGCGAGATCGTGACCTGGCTGAAGTCGGACGCTTAACCGACTGCGCCACCCAGGCGCCCCTGCAATAGCTTTTAAACTGATCCTGTAGCTATTTTTGCTGTTTTGTAATTCATTCTTCATATTGCATTCAGAAAAATATGTTTAAAATTGACATAAGATCAGGTCAGTCTTTTGCTCAAAACTCTTCAAAGATTTTCCATCTAAAATAAACTCTAAATTCTTTACTAAAGCCTACAGGGCACTACATGTAGTGTAATTTAAAATTTTATATTCATTAACCATAGTTAAAATTTTGTCCTTTAATTTTAATGGATAATTCTAAACATTTCAGAAAAAACTAGGGCACTTTTGAAAACATGAATGGAAATAATTTTAATTTTTGTATTTTTTATGTTTTTAGATAAAATATAAATTCAAATTATGAGTACATTGAATACAATTATATATTTTTATTCTTTAGACCATTAAGAATGAGGACAGGTTTAAAACATAATAGAAATTTGAAAATACAAAACCGATCCTCCAAAGTAAAAGAAAACTGAAATAGCAAAACTCCAAAAAAGCAGACTGCTTAAAATTTTAAAACCTAGAAACAATGAATCTAGTACAAGCCACATAAAATTTGTGAAAACACATTACAAATTCTTTATTAAATAAAGATGTAATTAATGATCAAAACAATAAAAACAAGTAGGAAAATTATTTTTATCAAATTCACAACTTATACATGTCATTAATCTGTACAATGTCATATTCTTTGCTAAATGGAGCTTTAATTACTAATTAAAGACACAATATAGGTGAGTCTCCCTTTGTACTCTTGCTGTGGTTTCGTAAATGTTCATAAAAAGTTTCATAAATGTTAATGAAATATTATTTTTCTTCATAGAACTTATCATGGAATAGCATATTATATGTCTATTAATTTGCTTATGATAGGTTCCTGATAGATTTTAAGTTCAATGAGAGCAATAATTTTGTCTTCATATTGCCTTTGTCTTCATTTTTCTTCATACTGCTATCTATTCACAAGTCCAAAACAATGCTTGTCCCAAAAGTATGAGTTCAAGAAATTTTTGTTTAATGTAAAATACTAAGACAATTAACAGCCTGAACTACTAGATATACTGCATTCTTTGGAAGGCACTGTGTAGTCCTCTGGGAAGACATTGGGAAAAGGAAAACAAAGTTTAAGTCACAATATTAGCTAGTATTACAGCAAACACGTTAGCCTACCCTTCTAATGTTATCATTAAGACTCAGTGATCACTAAGTGCTTATTTAGTCTTATCATTAACCTAGCACTAACTATGTGCAAAGTATTGTCTCAGGTGGTGTGAATTTAAAGAGAAATAAGATATAATATAAATAAGATATAATATGATACATATTATTATTGATTTTATTAGTGTCAAAGTACTTGCTGTCCCTCCTTACTGGATCTATCTTGACAGGAAGAGTATACTTCCCAACCCACTGACCTCATGATGTGCTTTGGCCAATAAAATGTGAGTAGCAGTGACTTACATCAATTCCCAGCAGATTCATTGAGTCATCCTACAGCTCCACTCTTACTCTTTCCTCTACCACTAATTGGCCTATCCCAAATAAAGGCAGCTCTTTCAGCCTATATCTTGGAATGAAAATGACCTTAGGCAGAATTGAAGCTGAACTGCAAAAAGTATGTACCATGAGTAAGAAATAAGCCTTTGTTAATAAAGCCAGTAGTGTACTAGAGTTGGCTTGCACTGGCTTCTGGGAAATGATTGTACTCATCTCCTCACAATTCTGCATTAGGATGCCATATTAGCAACTTAAAATTGGCCAAGGTAGGAGTATTTACATTATGGAAATTGCCAAATACTACAAATCAAGACTTTATTCCTGGAGAGCTTATTGTTAAATATATATCAATACTCCAATGTTTATTTCTTTTATTTTTTAAAATATTTCTTTATTTTGAGAGAGAGAGATAGAGAGAGAACAAGCAGGGGAGGGGCAGAGAGAGAGGAGACAGAATCCCAAGCAGGCCCTGCACTATCAACACAGAGCCTGGCTCAGGGCTCAAACTAATGAATCGTGAGATCATGAGCTGAGATGAAATCAAGAGTTGGACACTTAACTGACTGAGTTACCCAGGTTTCCCAATACTCCAGTGTTTAAAGTCACTAAGAGTTTAGGTTGTTTGTTACCATTTCACAACTTTGCCTGAGCTGTCTGATACACTATTCTCTTTTTTTTTTTTTTTTTAGAAAACATCATAACTTTATTAACTCTGTATCATACCTGTATCATAATTAATCCTGCATTTTTTTACTACATGCTCTTTGATTACAATTTTATAATACCATTTTTTATATGAAATTTATTGACAAATTGGTTTCCATACAACACCCAGTGCTCATCCCAAAAGGTGCCCTCCTCAATACCCATCACCCACCCTCTCCTCCCTCCCACCCCCCATCAACCCTCAGTTTGTTCTCAGTTTTTAAGAGTCTCTTATGCTTTGGCTCTCTCCCACTCTAACCTCTTTTTTTTTTTTTTTTCCTTCCCCTCCCCCATGGGTTCCTGTTAAGTTTCTCAGGGTCCACATAAGAGTGAAACCATATGGTATCTGTCTTTCTCTGTATGGCTTATTTCACTTAGCATCACACTCTCCAGTTCCATCCACATTGCTACAAAAGGCCATATTTCATTTTTTCTCATTGCCACGTAGTATTCCATTGTGTATATAAACCACAATTTCTTTATCCATTCATCAGTTGATGGACATTTAGGCTCTTTCCATAATTTGGCTATTGTTGAGAGTGCTGCTATGAACATTGGGGTACAAGTGGCCCTATGCATCAGTACTCCTGTATCCCTTGGATAAATTCCTAGCAGTGCTATTGCTGGGTCATAGGGTAGGTCTATTTTTAATTTTCTGAGGAACCTCCACACTGCTTTCCAGAGCGGCTGCACCAATTTGCATTCTCACCAACAGTGCAAGAGGGTTCCCGTTTCTCCACATCCTCTCCAGCATCTATAGTCTCCTGATTTGTTCATTTTGGCCACTCTGACTGGCGTGAAGTGATACCTGAGTGTGGTTTTGATTTGTATTTCCATGATGAGGAGCGACGCTGAACATCTTTTCATGTGCCTGTTGGCCATCCGGATGTCTTCTTTAAAGAAGTGTCTATTCATGTTTTCTGCCCATTTCTTCACTGGGTTATTTGTTTTTCGGGTGTGGAGTTTGGTGAGTTCTTTATAGATTTTGGATACTAGCCCTTTGTCCGATATGTCATTTACGAATATCTTTTCCCATTCCGTTGGTTGCCTTTTAGTTTTGTTGGTTGTTTCCTTTGCTGTGCAGAAGCTTTTTATCTTCATAAGGTCCCAGTAATTCACTTTTGCTTTTAATTCCCTTGCCTTTGGGGATGTGTCGAGTAAGAGATTGCTACGGCTGAGGTCAGAGAGGTCTTTTCCTGCTTTCTCCTCTAAGGTTTTGATGGTTTCCTGTCTCACATTTAGGTCCTTTATCCATTTTGAGTTTATTTTTGTGAATGGTGTGAGAAAGTGGTCTAGTTTCAACCTTCTGCATGTTGCTGTCCAGTTCTCCCAGCACCATTTGTTAAAGAGGCTGTCTTTTTTCCATTGGGTATGTTCTTTCCTGCTTTGTCAAAGATGAATTGGCCATATGTTTGTGGGTCTAGTTCTGGAGTTTCTATTCTATTCCATTGGTCTATGTGTCTGTTTTTGTGCCATGATACACTATTCTCAAACAGTTTATAACCCATGGTAGATATTAATAGGCTAAAACAGAATAACACTATAGTAGAGGCTACCTTAAGGCAAGAGCAAGATTTTATGGGTGTCAGGAACTGTGGATGTTCTGAGATTTTACCCTTCTTGCAAGCTAACAGATTAGCCTGCCAATTTCGTGGATGTTGGCAGAGGACATGAGATACCTGCATCAGAGACAATGGACTAACTCACAGCACAAAATGCAGCATAAGCTTCATGTTTATATATGTTACCCTTGTTCCCAAAGTCACAAGGGAAGTGGAACAGCCCAGGTAGATGCTGCACATACAATGAGTTTGTGTCACTGCTAAGGAAACTCAAGCTAAGAAAACTTTGTTAATGTACTGCAAGCAAATCTCTCCAACTTTCACCCTGAGGGGAGACATTATCTTCATTGTATTTGACAACAAACAAACCTGCCCTCTGTAGAGGAAGACACCATTTCTATCTTCCTAGGCTGTTTGCTATGCAAAATTCTTGAAAAGCAAACCAGAAAAAAGGCCATCAGTGGTTCTGTACACAAGTGCAGAATTATGAGAGACCCTTAGAGAATTGTCTCCCCAAATGGATACAGTCCCTGAAGAGCACCTAACCTTGACAGGAAGGTTTTCATGCTCCCCCATTTTAGTGTATTTCTAGGGTCTCTCTTTAAGAGTAACACATAATATTTCCGCCCCCCCCTTTTTGTTTTGCTTTTCTGTGTCCTAGACCTTTGTTAGATCATCAAACTTAACCAGCCATTAAACTTAGTGAAATAAAAATTGAGGTGTTAATAGTGGATGGTGGTTTTGTTGTTCCTCTAAGTGACAATATAAATAGGGCTAGGTAACTGCTCAGACTTTGCTGTCAGTCCTACGTGAGGAAAATCCTAGATTTTCACTCACTACCCATGACCATGGAAATTTTTATTTTATTTATTTATTTAAAAAAATTTTTTTAATTTTATTTTACAGAGAGAGGGAGAGCACACCAATGGGGGAGAAGGACAGGGAGAGAGAGAGAGTCCCAAGCAGGGTCCATGCTGGATTCCATGATCCTGGGATCACGACCTGAGATGAAATATAGAGTCAGGCATTCAACTGACTGAGCCACCCAGGTGCCCCAAGCCATGGACAATTTTAAGTAAAATAATGCATGTGCAATGGAAGAATCCTTGTGAAGTACTGACAGAGACAGTCTGCATTCCTGGTATTTCCTGGTATTTACCTACTTCGTCTGGGCTTCGCCCTTGAAGTCGTAGAGATGGAGGATTCAGTCAAGATTTAAAGAGTATTGCTTTTCTTCAAGTTTCCAAATGGCAAGTTAGTGTCTATAATAGACAATAACCTGAGAACCTGAAAACTAGGCCAGAGAAACTGTACTTTCATAGTAGAGGCTTTTGAGCCCCATAGGGCTCAAAGCATTGGGTTGAGCCCATCTTCGTCTCACACCATTAATAGAGAAAAGATGAGATCAAGGGGGAGGATGAAAGTTTATACCAACTGAGATTAAATTCTGAATTTACTTCTTTTAAAATTAGAAGTGCCTAGAATTACTTTGATTGGGAATGTTTATATTTTTCCTCAATTAGTGGACATAGGTACTTACGGACTGGTTTGTATTTAATTCTAGAAAAATTAATGAAGCATTTTTTGAGCATCTGAGGTCACTGCGACTGGTGAATTTCAAATCTGCTACCCAAGTGAGGCGTTGGTACATTGCCACATAGAATGTGTTCAATTAGCATTATTTATTGTTACTAACCATATTATGCACATAAATTTACAAAGTCTTGGAAACAACTGAGAAGGATTTGAAATCTGGCTCAGGTGTCTCCTGCTTAGCACCTTCCTTTTGTGTTGCTTCAGACCTCTCACTCCCTTATTTAGTAACTAATTCTCTCTAAAGTGTTAATTGATTTACTCTTCCCAGTAATATTTTCCAGTTGCACAAGACAACAAAACACAAAAGCCCTTCAGGACCCAGAAAGAATGCACATCTAATTATGGGGTACAAAATCTGAGACTAACTGTGGAGATATTTGGGGTAGAGGAGAGGGCTTGCTTTTCTCAAATTATATGTGGGAGTATCTGCCTACTTTGTTTTTTTCCCAGGCTGCACAGTTTAATGCAAGATTCTCAAAGTGCAAAATCAAAGGCGAGAGTCATAGTGGAGATTTATGCTTCTGCAGACAGACTTTAGGGACTTTTATAGGCAGCGTATTAGGGAAAGTTATTTTGGCCAGGTTTCCAAATTTCCTCTCTACAGTCCATCTTTTCACAGGCCTGAAATTATACCACTTGCTGTTGATCTTTTTCAACTGTGAATGATAATAGACACAAATATATTACTTGTGTTTTTCATCATTGATGTTTTCCTGCCTTGAGATTTGTCCTAGGAAATATATTGATACTTAGTATACTGGCTCCACAGGAACTCTCATAAATGATCGTTCTACTCTGGTCGGTAAAATGTTTAGTTCCAAAAGAGAGATGCTGCTTCATGAATCTGATTCTTAAATGTTATGTTTGGACCAACATTCTTTAAAAAAATAACCTATAATATCTCTTTGAAAATTAGTCTTAGCTGAAAACTTAATATTAGCTCATTTTCCCCTATTAAATCATTTGCTGTTTCCTATATCTTCAGGAGGGGATACATAAAATGATGTCTGGATTTGGATAAATAGCATTTAAAAAAAACAAACAAACTGTTTTTATTCTATTGGCCAGAGTGCCTTAATTTCTTCTTGGCTTTGATCCTAATGATCAGGTCTCCTAGATATATTTTAATCTTTGCTTTTCTCCTTTTTCTAGAAGAATTAAAAAAAATTTTTTTTAACGTTTATTTATTTTTGAAACAGAGACAGAGCATGAATGGGGGAGGGTCAGAGAGAGAGAGAGACACACACAGAATCTGAAACAGGCTCCAGGCTTTGAGCTGTCAGCACAGAGCCTGACACAGGGCTTGAACTCACAGACCTCGAGATCACGACCTGAGCCGAAGTCAGATGCTTAACCAACTGAGCCACCCAGGCGCCCCTAGAAGAATTTTTATTGTAATTAACTTAAAGTGTTTTCAATTTTATTCCACTTAGTTTGGAAAATCCACTTAATATTTAAAATTCCTAGTGAATGCTTTCCTCTCTGAAGTATCTGGAAATGGATTCTCCAATTCTACATAAAGATAAATCCTTGGTGAAACCACTGGTGTGAAAGTTCTGTACATTTTTTTCTTTTAAAGAGTGAGATTATATATATACCTAAATATTGTAATTTTATATATAGTATTTTATAATTTTATATTAGGTATATTATATACCTAAATGTTGTTAAAAAATAAAATTCAACTGAGTAAATTTGAAGATCTAATTAACTCAACGATTCATGAGTTGGGCAGCATATCATCTAACAAATAGAAAGGAAATCCAAGGATCTATACAAGATGGAAGGCTTTTATAGGCAGAAGGGGGTGGGAAAAGGGAGTTTCTGGCCCAGAGTGGATTGATTATTTCAGGCAAAGTCACATTCCTACTGGGGACAGGAGCAGAATATCCAGTGTATTACCTCACTAGTGCCAACCAGGTAATTCCAGACTGACTGGTAAAGGTTACATTCTTGGGAAAGGCTGAAACTCAATGAAGTTAAGTATTAATTCAAGGTTTGCTGACATGGGGCTTAGTACAAGTGACTCCATTTTGGGCCTGTTGTCCTTCTTTTTGTTGTTTTAACAATATGTGCTGTCAAGCATATGGTAACAGGTATATTTTTAAGCACTGCACAGAATCTATACTTAAAGAGCACTTTCTTTCGTTAAAATGAAAATCAAATGACTTTATTCACAGGACTACTTCTTAAGGATGTGCAGGTTACTGGGGGCAGCAATCCAAACAGCTGGCATGCACATTTGCTTTGTTGACCACAAGTAGAGGCTGCACCTGCCCAGAAAGGGTGCCTTTTTTTTTTTTTTTTTAATTTTTTTTTCAATGTTTATTTATTTTTGGGACAGAGAGAGACAGAGCATGAACGGGGGAGGGGCAGAGAGAGAGGGAGACACAGAATCGGAAACAGGCTCCAGGCTCCGAGCCATCAGCCCAGAGCCTGACGCGGGGCTCGAACTCACGGACCGTGAGATCGTGACCTGGCTGAAGTCGGACGCTTAACCGACTACGCCACCCAGGCGCCCCAAGGGTGCCTTTTTTAATGGCATAGACCTTCCATTTTCATATCTTAATAAATTATAACCTGCCTCTTCCACTCATTTGTTCCTTCTCTTCTCTTTCCTGTCTCTATTAAATCTATACAACACTCTTACTAAAAATTACTGAAAATAAAATCTTTTTCTCTTTCTGAAAACCTATTTTGGGCTCTGATTTCAAGTTAAGAGGACAACTTCAGTTGCTCTGTTGGCTTCTTAAATTTCTAGTACCACCATCTTAAACCTTAATTTATTTTGTTCTGGTGTATTTCCTTGTATTAAATGTCTGAGAAAAGCATTACTATATTTTTATATAATTACAAATAAGATATATACTTAGAGCTATTTTATTCTTATAGATTATTAACTTTAAGCCTCAAATTATTTTGTGTGATGTAAGTTGGATAGTTGCTCCCATTAACTCAACATCAGTTTGTTTAGGATTCAGATGTGGAAGGTATTTATTTGTTTTAAATGTTTCTTTTTATTTTTGAGAGAGAGAGAGAAAAAGAGAGCGAGAGCAGGGGAGGGGCAGAGAGAGAGGGAGATAGAGGATCCGATGAGGCTTCTGTGCTGACAGCAGAGAGCCTTAAGTGGGGCTTGAACTCATGAACCATGAGATCATGGACCTGAGCCAGAATTGGGCACTCAACCAACTGAGCTACCCAGGCACCCCCAGATGTGGAAGGCATTTAAACAACAAACAAGAAGAATTAGAGTAAAAGCATCTGAGAATTGGAAGAATTCTTACATTTCTATAGCATGACCAGCTTGTATATTCCCAGTGATGAGGAATTCTCTATTTTCAGGAAATTGTGAAAGCTTGTAGCTTTCATAAGTTGGTGATGAATTTGTGAGCTCTAATGACTCTTTCATTTAATTAGCTTAAGGCAATCATTATCATGCTCCTTAGTCCACATTTCTCTAGGCTAATCATTCCAAATTTCTCTGTAAATATCTACTTTTGGTCTGATTTATCAACCTGTTCAATTTTCTTTATACATTTTTAAATGTGTCTTGCCTAAGAATGAATGCAATTTCTTTATATATAGTCTGACAAAGGGGGTTTACAGCAAGATTATATCTTTGCTAATTCTTTATATTAAGTGTTTTGATCCTTAGATCATGTATAGGTTTATAGATTTTACAAATCTTTTACCAAATCTATAGCATGATTGTTAAGTTAGCCAAAATTAGTAAATAAGTTCTCCCATGAAACAACTGCTTTCAGAAAAATATAGAAATTAGATGACAATGTTAGAAAATAGCAATATAAAATTAGTCTTGGAGCAAATTTGCAATATGAATTGCCCATTGTATTTTAAAATAAGACCTTACAGAAAATTTGTTCAGAAAAATTGTCTTCAAATTCTTTCTGTACAGATACTGAACATTCATGTTTGTTCAGGGAGCCACGATTATGTTGAGTGGTGTGGGCTTTGGAGCCAGAGTTTTTAAATATGAATCCTCTTGAGGACCTGAGGGAAGAGATTTAATTGCTACACTTTCCAAAATGGGGCTAATAGCATTTCCAGCAATACCCATATTTGTTGTGTAGATTATTCCACTGATGTGTATACCAGGCTTTGAAGATAAAATGTAACAGACACCCTAACTCTGGGGTAAAGGGCTAAGTAGATATTTAATGACTGGTTTGTCAACATGTAATAATAATAATTAAAAAAAAGGTAAGGTCTTGTGAGCTTACAGTTCATTATTGGTTTAAAGTAGTCCAAGGAGAACAGAATTGGGTTTTCCAAGTTTTTCAATTAAATCCCTCATTTGTTGTTGTGGATCCCCTGGTGTCACAGATGCTTGCCTCCATAGGCATAAACTCATTGACACAATAGAGTTTGAACTATAACTGAAAGATTTTAGACTCAGAACCTAATAAAGGAGTATTATTAGACACTTTATCTGTTAGCACGAGTTGATTGTAGCTAACAGAAATTAACCCCTGCTATGGCACAAAAACAGACACTCAGATCAATGGAACAGAATAGAGAACCCAGAAATAGACCCACAAACCTATGGCCAACTCATCATAACAAAGCAGGAAAGACTATCCAATGGAATAAAGACAGTCTCTTCAGCAAGTGGTGCTGGGAAAAATGGACAGCAAAATGCAGAAGAGTGAACCTGGACCACGTTCTTATACCAAACACAAAAATAAACTCAAAATGGATGAAAGACCTAAATGTAAGACAGGAAGCCATCAAAATCCTCAAGGAGAAAGCAGGCAAAAACCTCTTTGATCTTGGCTGCAGCAGCTTCTTACTCAACATGTCTCCAGAGGCAAGGGAAACAAAAGCAAAAATGAACTACTGGGACCTCATCAAAATAAAAAGCTTCTGCACAGCGAAGGAAACAATCAGCAAAACTAAAAGGCAACTAATAGAATGGGAGAAGATATTTGCAAATGACATATCAGATAAAGGGTTAGTCTCCAAAATCTATAAAGAACTTATCAAACTCAACCCCCAAAAAACAATCCAGTGAAGAAATGGGCAAAAGACATGAATAGACACTTTTCCAAAGAAGACATCCAGATGGCCAACTGACACATGAAAAAATGCGCAACATCACTCCTCATCAGGGAAATACAAATCAAAACCACAATGAGATACCACCTCACACCTGTCAGAATGGCTAACATTAACAACTTAGGCAACAACAGATGTTGGCGAGGATGTGGAGAAAGAGGATCTCTTTTGCACTGCTGGTAGGAATGCAAACTGGTGCAGCCACTCGGGAAAACAGGATGGAGGTTCCTCAAAAAATTAAAAATAGAAGTACCCTATGACCCAGCAATTGCACTACTAGGTATTTGTCCAACAGATACAGGTGTGCTGTTTCAAAGGGGCATGTGCACCCCAATATTTATGGCAGCATTATCAACAATAGTCAAAGTATGGAAAGAGCCCAAATGTCCACTGATGGATGAATGGATGAAGAAGAAGTTATATATATGTAACGGAGTATTACTTGGCAATCAAAAAGAATGAAATCTTGCCATTTGTGACTATGTGGATGGAACTAGAGGGTATTATGCTAAGTGAAATTAGTCAGTGAGAGGAAGACAAATATCATATGACTTTACTCATACGAGGACATAAGACACAAAACAGATGAATGTAAGGGAAGGGAAGCAAAAATAATATAAAAGCAGGGAGTGGGACAAAACATAAGAAACTCATAAATATGGATAACAAACAGAGGGTTACTGGAGGGGTTGTGGGAGGGGGGGATGGGCTAAATGGGTAAGGGGCATTAAGAAATCTCCTGAAATCATTGTTGCACTATATGCTAATTTGGATGTAAATTAAAAAAATAAAATTAAAAAAAGAAATTAACCCCTGCTAACTTAAGCAAAGTCAACTTTTTGGAAAGATATGGGACATTATTCTGAATAACTGGACTTGAGAATGGGCAAGAAGTGAGGCCACACGTTAATGGGCCCGTGGCAGGAATTGTCTTGTCAGGATGCTATTGATCCAACGGGATGCATGCTCTTCATTTTCAGAATCTATGATCCTCTGCTCAAGGTTCTGTTTGGTTCAGCTTGTTTATGGAAGAAGGAGGACCCTGATCACTATCCTATAGATCAATGGTTCTCAAGATTTTTGTTCTTAAGAACTCTTTACATTCTTAAAGATTATTGAGGACTCCAAAGAACTTTTGTTAATATGGGTTATATCCATTTGTATTTACTGTATTATAAGCTAAAAGTGACACATTTAAAAACATTCGTTTATTAATTTATTTTAAAATATCAATAATAGGCTTATTACATGTTAACATAGATAGCATACTCTTATGAAAAACAACTATTTTGTCCCAAACAAAAATAATAGTATTTATATTTTTATAAATATCTTTCATGTTTGGATTGATAGAAGACAGATAATTCTCATATCTATTCTGTATTCAAGCTTTTGCAGTATATTGTTTCAGTTGAAGTATATAAAGAAAATTTGGTTTTATACAAACAGATAATAGAGGAGTATTTTTTTAAAATTTTTTTTAACGTTTATTTATTTTTGAGACAGAGAGAGACAGAGCATGAACGGGGGAGGGGCAGAGAGAGAGGGAGACACAGAATCGGAAACAGGCTCCAGGCTCTGAGCCATCAGCCCAGAGCCTGACATGGGGCTCGAACTCACAGACCGCAAGATCGTGACCTGAGCTGAAGTCGGATGCTCAACCGGCTGAGCCACCCAGGCGCTCCTAGAGGAGTATTTTTAAAGCCTTTTCCAGTTAATTGTGGGGGAAAAAAACAGATTTTTTTTCAGACAGTAATCTGAAAACCTGAAGAGCAATCTAGTGAAGCTATATTGCAGTGGACACCTTTAAGGACCAGAAGAAGGCATTGGGATGGGACACCTGCTCCTCATGCCCCTTCTATATAAAGCTATAAAAAGGATCCCCCTCTTATGCATTGCCATCTCTCTCACACTGTTACTGGGAACAATGCAAGATCAAAGGGAAACTGAGAGTCTTGCAATGGCTGAGATTAAATTCTGAATTTACTTCTTTCAAGATCAGAAGTACCTAGAATTGAACATGGTCACATGGTGGGTTTTTCAGTCTTATATAGTGGACCCATTCTAGTGTGCCCACTTCTCTAAGCCTTTCAGTCTCTTCCTCTATTAAAATGACATGGCAGATCTGACATCTTTACTTTGTTTAATATGGGCCATTATTTTTTCTAAGCTTCCAGGAACTATCCCAGTAGCATATTGGAGGAGCCTTTACACATGGCCCTGACCAAGATATTCAGTTCTGCCTTGCAGGAGAATGTCCTCCATGTTGACAAACACCCATATCCAGTTTTATATTCCATCTCTCTTATTCAACCCTCTCCAGATACACTCACTTTTTCAGTTCCTGCTGGAACATATTAGTCAGGTCCTATAGAGCCCCTTCAACATATACTCTCTCTCCTCCCTCAGCAGGCCCTCTATATCTCCAGTCTGGTTATATAGAGATTTGACCCTAATTATGTGTCTGTAGCTAGGGAGGTGGAAGCAGATCTTGAGGAGGGCAATGAGGTCGTCAGCCTCAAATGAGTCTTCCACATAGGCTCAAGTAAGGAACTGAAGGTGGATCTATCTTTCAGATAAGAGAACATAGGTCAATTCTGTGCACCCAAAGGGTTCAGGGGAATTTAGAGGCACAAAGTTCTGAAGTGCATCTACCCAGATATACCCATCCCAAATTTTGATTCTACTTCCCCAACAGACCCAGACTTGCTCATAGGGGATTTGCCAGAATGAGAATTTAGCCTTCCCTTTAGCCCTGACACTTTATAATCAAATCTTGTACTCAACTTTCAGTGTTTCAGCCACAGGAAATGAAGTTCTCTTTAAAGACCTCCAAGGAAGTCCTTTGACTTTCTTGTTTTGCTTTAAGTTGTTGATTAATAAATCTAAGACTGTTAGTTTTTCTTTTCAACGAATCAATAACACTTAGCAACTCATTCCAGTCTTTTCATCTGCTGTTTCTCTAATGCTTCTCAACTGCTCAAAACATAGCATCAGCTTTTGTATGCCCTTACAAATCTTTACAGTTTACCAAAGGTGAAATGTAACAATGGCACAGCTATAGCAAGCCAGTGTCTATGAGTATTTTACATCTTACCCATGATGTGTCCTCATTGCCTTTCAGCAATGGTCCAACTCCAGCATCTCATCCTTAGAGGCTGCTTCTTAGGACCATATCTTAAAACACAAACAGAGCCTGAGACTGAGGATCTTACTGAAGTGATTTACTGCAGGAATATGCTCAGGATAAGGGGAAGGAAGGAAGCAGGATAGGGCAGAGGATAAAAAGCTAAGCAAAATTATGGTCTCAACTTCAGTCTCCCCTAGGGGAGCTCTCAAGCAGAAACTGTGCTATAATTAATGTCTCCTTTTTTATATCTTTCTAGGCAAGGTGGCTCTTGTTTGGCTGAGGGCAACACTCTGGAAAAGGAGACATCCATGAGTTGTTATCATCCAGTAACAAAAATTTAAACAGTATTGGCAACAGTATTAACAAGTGTTTGGAAGGCACAATACTGCGGAAACCAATTATTGACAGGATAAACCCCCTCTCTGGTTTTCTATGCGTTATAATTTTTTGGAAAATCATCATATTTGAGACCTTCTGCTTCTCCATTTACAATTTTTTCCCACCTTTTATCGCTGTTATGAATACCTCTGCAAAAAAACTGAGCAAACTAGATGTGTTATTTTATAAACATTCACAAAATTATTTTTGTGCACATTGGCCACTTTCTCCAAAACAGTGTTATCAACCCATACAAACACTTCCACTCTGGAAGAACTCCATGGCATTTTATTAGTAACATTAAATAAAGAAGAAAAATTATTTAATGGACTTTTTCTCTCTCACTTTCCTAACCTGCTCTTTTCTTCTTTTTTTCTTCTCTCTCTTCTCCCTTTTCTTTTTTTCCCTTTCCTTTCACTCTCTTTTTTCCTTTTCTTCCTTCCTTCTTTCCTTTATTCTTCTATCTTAAGCTCCAACTCTTAGTCTTGCTTTTATTTGGTTCATTCTATGATACATTGTGACTATTTTCCATATATATATATATATATATATGTATGTATACATATATATACATATGTATATGCATATGTATATGTATATGTATATGTATATGTATATGTATATATGTTTTCCCTCAGCTTTTTTCTCTGACACCATCTGTATTTGCATCAGACAGGTATTTCTCTGATGGTTTAGGAGCTGTTACCAGCATACTATGAAGCAGATGCAATAGCAGAAGAATTTCCAGATTTTCAACTTCTACCCACTTTCTTTGAATATCTCTCCTGGAGAAAATGAATTCTTTTTTGGAGCATATGTTGGCTATTACAATTATAAATTTTTAGTCTAAGTCAAAAGGAAGGGATAAGAAAAAATAATTAACTTTTATCATTTAGGCATTTTTTGCTGTAATTAAATAATATTGGTACCTTCTATTTTAATACCATGGTACTGTACTAATTTGCTAGTCTGCCATAACAAACTACCACAGATTGGGCTGCTGGAAAATGGAAATAAATTTAATCAAGGAAGTAATAGTTCTCTACCCTGAGAACTATAAAATGTTGATGGAAAAAACTGAAGAAGACACAATTAAATGTAAATATATTCCATGCTAACAGATTGTTAAAATGTCAGTACTACATTAAATGCAGTCTATATCAAAATTCCAATGACATTTTTCATAGTAACAGAACAAATAACCCTATAATTTGTATGCAGCTTAAAAAGACCCTGAAAAGCCAAAGCAATAGTGAGAAAGAAGAATAAAGCTTGAGGCATATCTCTTGATTTCAAACTATACTACAAAGCTACAGTAATCAAACAGTGTGATATTGGCATTAAAAAAAAGACATATAAATCAGTGGAACAGAAGAGAGAGTCCAGAAATAAACCCATGAATACACAATGGGGAAAGATTGTCCTCAATAAATAGTGTTGGAAAAACTGGATAGCCACATGCAAGAAAAATGAAATTGGACTCCTATCTTATACGCAAAAATTAACTCAAAATGTATTAAAGACTTCAATGTAAGACCTGAAACCATAAAAGTTTTAGAAGAAAATATAGAGGTTCAGATCCTTGACATTGGTCTAGGAAATGTTCTTTTTTTTTTTGGATTTGACACCAAAAACAAAGGCAACAAAAGTGAAAATAAACAAATAGGACTGCCTCAGATTACATATCTTCTGTACAGAAAAGGAAACCAGCAACAAAATGAAAAGACGTTTACGTAATGGGAGAAAATATTTAGAAACCACTAATAAGGGGGTTAATATCCAAAATATATAAGGAAATCATGTAATTCAACAGCAAAAACAAATAACCCAATTTTAAAAAGGGGGGCAAAGGAATGGAATGGACATTTTTCCATTAGCCAAAAGTAATGAAAATGTGTTCAAATCATCAATCTTCAGAAGAATGCAAATCAAAACCACAGTGAGATATCACATCATACCTTTTAGGATATCTAGTATGAAAAAGACAAATTATAACAAATGCTGGCAAGGATGTGGAGAAAAAGCACCTCTTGTACATTGGTGGTAAGAATGTAAATTGGTTCAACTACTATGGAAAACAGTGCAAAGGATCTTCAAGAAATCAAAAGTAAAACTGCCATTATGATCCAGCAATCCCACTTCTGGGTATGTATCCGAAGGAAATGAAACTGTTATCTTGAAGAGTTATCTGTACTCTCATGTTCATTGTAGCATTTTAACAATAGCCAGGGGAACAATCTAAGCTTTCGCTCACAAATGAATGAATAAAGAAAATGTGGTATATGTGCAATGGAATATTCTTTAACCTTAAAATAGAAAGAAATCCTGGCTGCACCCCCTGAGGGCTCAGATGGGCCTCACACATTTTTGCCTTCTTGCCCTGCTCCCACCGTGGAAAGGGAGACCCAGCTTTCCATCTCCACCATCTCCTGCTTGCCTCTGTGGCTGCCCAAGTCTCTGGAGAGAGCCAGGTGATATTTTCACTTTGCCATCTGTATTTTGGGCACTTTCTCATAATGGAGTTCCCTGATTTGAGAAAGCCTTGTTCAGAAAGACTTGCAAGCAGCGATGATGTTCAGGTCCCAGCATGCCCAATTTGTAATGGTTCACATAAGGTCTGATGATTTAATGTATAATATGGTGAACATAGTTGATAATACTGTATTGTATAATAGAAAATTTTCTTTTTTTTAAAAGTTTATTTATTTATGCTGAGAGAGAGAGTGTGTGTGTGTGTGCATGCAGGAGAGGGGCAGAGAGAGAGAGAGAGAGAGAGAGGGCAGGAGAGAATCCCAAGCAGGTTCCAGAGCTCACCTGAGGTCTGAACCTGTGACTGCATGATCATGACCTGAGCCAAAATCAAGAGCCAAAGGCTTGAGTGACTGAGTCACCCAGAGGCCCCTGTAATAGAAAGTTTTTAAGACAGAACTTACATGTTCTCACTAAAAAAAAAAAAAAAAAAAAAAAAAAAGTGGAAGAAATTACTATGGACATTCATTGAAAGGAATGTTCATTTTCATTTGGAGAAGGCTTCGTGGAGAAGGTGCCTACTTAAGCTGAGTTTTGAAAAATAATCTTAAAGAGATCTTTTGAGCCAGAACAAACAATAGAAGTGAGGCTGTGGAAACAAGAAAAAACAACAACAGGATGTGTACTGAAATTGTCATATAACAAAGCTGGCTATAATATAGGGCATCTATAATGCCATGGAAATGACTAAAGTCCTGAAGGAAGTGTGTGATGGAGACAAAGGGAAGATGACATAGGCTAGGGAATGCCTACTCTTAAGACACAGATCCAGTCAAGACAGTAGACAATTATGTTCAGAGAGAACTAGTCTAGTTCCATGAAGGAAGGTCAAATGAGTCACATGCCACAGAGAAATTAAAGAAGTTGAAAGAGGAGGAGGGCATTTGGGACTGTTTTGAGGTTCTAGTGATCTCTGAGAATGAAGGAGAAGGAAGCCACATTGCATGGATTACATGGTGTAAAGAGGGAGTTATTTTTGTGACATTTGTGATGAAAGAAAGGCATGATAGGATGGTAATTTGAGGGGAGAGCAGAATGAAGAAAACTTCCATAATAACAGTAAATCTTTTGGGCTGCAATCAGAGCCAATTTCTTCTAGTTCCACTGCTAGATGGGGCAGAATGGAAGTCAACATCACTTTCCCTAAAGACCGTTTTAGAAAAGTTATTAACAGACAAGTTTTCCTCTAGTCTGTTCCCCACTACTGCTGTTTCAGTGAGAATGAAACTGTCAGAGACCTGCAGTTGGAAAAACGTCTGTGTTCACTGTTGGCATGGGTGGCATTTTTCATTTGAAATAAAATGTTTCCTGTACAAAGATAATTTAAAGGTAGTTTTTGAGATACCAAAAAAAAAAAAAAAGAAGAAAAAAAAAGCATTTATTCTATTGTCCCTTAGGTTCAAGCTCCAAGGATATATGAAACTGTTTTATTATCCATTATTAACAACAGTTCTAAGTTATTACTTCTTAAAAGTTTGCTTTTGAAAGAGTGTATACTGAAGACTAATAGAAACACATGTAAACAATCAATAATTCCTGATATTTTTGTGGGTATTTAATGTAAAGTCAGTTTGACAATGAGTCTTTAAAATAAGGACAATCAGAGCAGTATTTGAGTCCCTGTTAAGTATAGAAAATGGGCAAAAAATAAGAATGTGCACCACAAAAATTTCAAAGGTAAGAACATATATTAAGAATGGGAGTGGGGTGGGGCACCTAGATGGCTGTCAATTAGGCGTCTGACTGTTGATTTCAGCTCAGGTCATGATTTCACAGTTCGTGAGTTTGAGGCCCGAATAGGGCTCTGGGCTAGCAGTGTGGAAGTTGCTTGGGATTCTCTCTCTCCCTCTCTCTGCCCCTCCCTGGCTCATGCCCTCTATCTCTCCGTCAAAATAAATAAAATTTAAAAATTAAAAAAAAAAAAAAAGGAATAAGAGTGGGACACCTGGGTGGCTCAGTCGCTTAAGCGAGCATCTGACTTTGTCTCAGGTCATGATCGTGGTTCACGAGTTGGAACATTACATGGGGCTCCGTGCTGACAGCTCAGAGCCTGGAACCTGCTTTGGGATCCGTGTTGCCCTCTCTATCTGCCCTTCCCCCACTCGTACTCAGTCTCCTCTCTCCCAAAAAAAAACATTAAAAAAAAAAAAAGAGTAGGAGTAACACATCCAAGGAAGATAAGGAAATTTGGAAAAGAGAGAGAACTAAGGAAGTAGGAAATTAGTAATTTCCTAAATAAAACACTAAATCTCATTTACTTATCTGCTATGAACAGTGAAAGCAAATTCCTTTTAATACATGACTGTTACTTCTTCAGTGAATGTTTAAGAGGTTTGAGAAAGTTTATGTGAGACTTTAATAATGGCTTTGTTTTATCTCTGTTCTTAAATTATGTGAAGAGTAGAAGATGTTGGATTTTAATAATTTGGCCATGCTAGGAACATATTCAACAAGATAAAAGTTGGATCGATTTTTCTGGTAACAAAATTTGAAAGCATTTATGTATGAATAATGATCAACTAACTTTCAAGAATGAATTGTGAATAGAAAATAATTTTTATATAGTACAAGAGTTTTATTTGGATATAGAAACACTATAAAGTATAGTGAATAAAATGTGACCTAGCTTACTTTTATTTAAAATGCCTAATGACCAAGTTTGGCCATAATTAAATTTTTAGAAGTTTAAAGTATAGTCTTTGATTCTACTTCTGGATGTTTATTAATTCATAATCTTTATTGAGTGCCTTCTGTATGCTAGACTCTTTCGTAGGCACTGGGGATCAATGAGTGATAAAAATAGATTAAAATATTTGTTTTCATGGAACTTACATTAAAAACAATTTTTTAAACATTTTAATTTATTTTTGAGAGGCAGAGCATGAGTGGGGGAGGGTCAGAAAGAGGGAGACACAGAATCCGAAGCAGGTTTCAAGGTCCGAGCTGTCAGCACAGAGCCCAACGGGGGGCTCAAACCCACAAACTGTGAGATCGTGACCGGAGCTGAAGTTGGATTGCTCCACCAACTGAGCTACCTAGGTGCCCCATGTGGAACTTACATTTTAGCTGAAAGAGACATATAGTCAATATAGCAAATAAATACATTATTTATGGTATTAGGATATATTAAGTATTATTTTTTAAAAAAGAGCAAGATAGAAGAAATGGGGAAAATGACAAAGCTTGGGTTACAGTTTCAAATGGAAGGGGTGCCACAAGAAGCTTTATAGGGAAGCTGACATTGGAGAAAAAGCTTTAATGAAGTAAGAGATGAAGTCATGTGAGGTATCTCAGGGAAGAGTATTCCAGATGTAGAAAACAGCCAATGCAGTGTACTTCAGGCTGGAATGTGCCTGGAATTTTGAGGAAAAGCAAGGAGACAAGTGTAGCTGGAGCAAAGAGAGTAAGGAGTGAGAAGGCAATAGGTAGTAAAAAAAAAAAAAATGAGAGGTGCACAATTTATGCACATTGGTGTCCAATAATGGGAATTATTGAAGACATTAGGGATCAACATGTGATGGAATATTATACAGCCCATGTTAATGAAAAATATTTAATGATCTAATAAAATACTCATAATGATAACTGAGATGTGCCATAAAATATATAAACAAAGATATAGAATAGATTTACTTATGGGTACATAATTGTACCAAACTTAAGAGTAATGACCTGTTGTTCATGTTATTATGGGCAATTTTTATTTTTGCTGTATTTTTATTTTTATTAAAAAAATGTTTTTAATGTTTATTTATTTTTGAGAGAGACAGAGACAGAACATGAGCAGGGGAGGGGCAGAGAGAGAGGGAGAATGTAAAACAGGCTCCAGACTCTGAGCTGTCAGCACAGAGTCTGATGTGGGGCTCAAACCCACGAACTGTAAGTTCATGACATGACCCAAAGTTGGATGCTTAACCAACTAAGCCACCCAGGTGTCCATATACTGTAATTTTAAATTATTCATACATTATTTTCTTATTTTGGAAAAGGTATTTTCAATCCAGTTTTTCCTCAAATTTAAAAAAATGCTGGAGTGAGTGTTTTCAAAAAACCAATGACATCAAAGAACTGTGAGGTGGCATCTATAATGTTGAGTGAAATAGTCTGTGGTGATGTGAATAGTTGTTCAGCAAGTGTTCACTCTCCTCCCCCTCACACTGTGGGTGGAGTATATTTCACTCGTCTCACGATGTTGGGCTCGGCCTTGTGATTTGCTTTGACCAATAGAATGCTAGCAGTCATGATGTGAGCAAAAGCTTTAAATGTCTTTGTCCTGACACTACAGTTACATGCCATGAGGGGAGGACACCTCAGGTAGAACAAACATATAGGACAAACCTGAACTTATCCTACAGCCTGAACCCAAGCCAGGAGTAGAGCCACCCAGCGGAGTCCAGTTTAAACAGATGAATTGTAGTTGATCTGTAGTAAATCTTTGGACATGAGAGTAAGTGCCTCTTTTTGTAAGCCATTGAATTTAGTTTGATTTGTTATATATTGTTATAGTAGCAATAACTAATACATAGTGTGTTTCTCTTGATCAGCTTATCTAAAGCTATAATAAATAAACAAGATTGAAAAGAAAAGATACAAGGTCATTCTTGTGGATTTTTATATGGCACAGGATCTGAACTGTGACCTGTTTGTTCACACATTGCTTCGTTAATGGAATCGAATATTAATCTAATACACAAGTAAATTCTGGTAGCAACAGTGGTATAGGTTAGGTCAGGATAAAATTGTGTAGAATCATTGTGGTTGCCAAGAGTGGCTTGTATGCCAATGCTCTCAGTATCAGAGTTCAACTCCCCACTCTGGTCAATCTGTTTCCGTTATCCTCCCACAGGTGTTCCTGAGATCACTCCTCTGTGATCTTAAGGTAGCAAACCATATGTGTAGTTTTATCTTATATATGTAAAAAGTGGTGAACCAACATATGTTTTCTACACACACATTTGCGTACTTGTACATGCCTAGAAAACTTCTGAAATGATGTAGTAAGAACTTGTGATAGAAATGAGAATACGAGGATTGTCAGGGATAGGATTTACTTTTCTCAATACGTTTTCTTTTCTTTGAAATTTTCCAAGAGTTTACATTACTTTCTAGTAAAGCACTTTTAAAAAGATTTCTTTAAAAGACAAAAACAAATGTGATAAGAAGCTCCTGAAGGGAAGGAGCTACTAGGATAAAGAGGTGAACAAAAGATCTATTGACTATAAACCATGTAATATTGCCAAGGGCATAGTGTTTGATTGCATAAACCCCTTAATATTTCAACACTAAACATACCTAGGTATATAATACCCAAAGATACATAATCTGAGGAGTGCAAGAAACAGCTTTTCTTATTCTCATTGTAATATTATTTTTATTTTAATAACACGGGGTTAATATAAAGAAGTTAGATAATGAAAAAAGCTTAAAAAAATTACTACTGAGGCACCTGGGTGGCTGATTTGGTCAAGCCTCTGACTCATGATTTCAGCTCAGGTCAGGATTTCACTGTGGTGAGACTGAGCCCATGTGGGCTCTGCACTAGGTATGGAGCCTGCTTAAGATTCTCTCTCTCCCTCTGCCCCTCCCCAACTCACACACCCACAAGTGCACTCCCTCTCTCTCAAAAAAAAAAAAAATTAGAAAAAAAATTACTACCAATCCTGCTATATAAAAATAACTACCCCAGAGGTCTTTGTACATATATATACAGAGGGAAGCATAGGTATATAAATTGATGGAAGTAATTTTGTAATGAGATTATAGTCTAAATTAAAATATTAAATTTAAATTTGAGTTTAAGAGAAATCAAATTGCTGGAATATTATATTCTAAGATTTCTCTAAGCTCAAAAGAGATAATAAAACACATTAAGAAGTCAGAGTCATTCTTAAAAATTACTTATTTCCATTTTAAACAGTATCGATAGAAGTCCCTGCTATGGGAAATGAGGTCATTACTAACAACAGCTAACACTTACTGAGTGATTACAATGTGCCAAGCACTATTCTGAACACCTTAAGTGTATTAAATCATGTCATCCCTAAAACAGCCCCATGAGGTAGACATATCATCCTCATTTTTAGATGAGAAAACTATGGTAAGGAAGATTCACATAATTGACCCGGGGCCACACAACAAAGAAAGCAGCAGGGTGAGAATTCAGATCTGGGCCCAGAGCCCTGGGTGCTAACTCCCACTGCTTCCTTCCACATTGGTGCCTGCATCCCCACTCGTTCGTGAAACTCTTTTGTTTCCTACGGTCAGAATGTATATTACTTATACTGTTTTACATGCCATTGTTTTTTGACCACACTACTTTAGTATTTATTCCATGATTAGGTGAATTTCATCCCATCCGACGGCCCTTTATATGGATTTTCCATTTCTGAGTTCAGTAATTCGATTTTGTTTTTTTACTGTTTCTTTCTTTTTTCTTCCCTTCCAGTAAAAGCCTGGGAGTCCTATATTCCTAGAATTCCTTCAAATTTGTACCGTCTGTTTGATATTCTGACATCTTGGTTAAGTATAATCTCCTTGGGCTATATGTTTTGTTTTGTTTTTTCTTTAGAAATTGTTTTCATATGTTTCCCCCCTATATTTTGGCTTGGGTCATGCTGTCCATCATTTTGTTTTTCTTTTCAGAGATTTTTTTTGTTTTCTGCCTGATGCCTGAAGAATTTCTTCTTTTCCAAAATTTTCCTTTCTTTGTTCCTCTCTTTCTCTACCTCTTCCTACCTGCCTTTTTATCTGTTTTTTTTTGGGGGGGGGGTTGTTTTTAATCTTTAAAATATAGTGATTGTACTAAGCTATGGCTTGATTAGTGTTGATTATGTGTGTTCAGTGTGCTGGAATGATTCTTTCTTTTTTTGAGGGTTATTTGCTGGTAATACTTCTTTGGAGGCTTTTTGGTCATGTTTGTTAAGTTCTTTACTTTCAGGAGCCTTCTGTTGAATTGTGGATATGTATACTCCTTATCTATTTGTTTACATTTGACTGTTTTAATACCCAGCTCCCCTCTCTTATTTTTTTATCTGGTGATTGATTTTACTGGTGATTTGCTCAAATCTTTTGTCTCAGTAATTCAATTTTCGTCTCTGTCTATTCTGTTTCTAATTTATTCGCTTTATCTATAATCATACTATTTTGACCCTCAATTAAATTCTTATAATCTCTTCTTTATTCTCTGGTCCTTTTCCTATCATTTGGTTTTTAGTTCTTATTTTGTTTATTAATATAGTAGACTGTCTTCCCATTTCTTTTCACCTTATTCTTGTTTGGGTAGTATTGTTCAGAACTTATCTTTGCTGTATTATATTTAATTCTTGATTCTCTTTCCACTTTCCCTATGAGGAATTGACTTTCTTTTCTGTGATACTGGTTAGAGATGCTTTGTATAGCACAAAGCATGGTGGGAGAAAATGGTATCAGAGGAAATGGTATCCAGTATTTGCAACAATACCTAGGCTGTGCTCTCATATCTTTTGTTTTCTTCGTGTTCTGTACTGGGCTTATCTATTAGGATAAACTATCTGCTGTAACAAGCAACTCTCAAACCTTGAAGATTTAATACAATAAAAGTTTGTGATGATAGTTCAGTATGTCCTAGTCCAATGAGGATATTGTGGGGGAAGAGAACCATAGTCGTTCAGGGACTAAACTCCTCTTATCTTGTGAGACTGTGATCTTCAACCTGTGACTTTTATGGTCATTATGGAAAGGGAAGAGAAAATACAGGTCTGGAAGTGGCATTTGTAACTTTTGCCCACATTCCATTGGCTGAATCTCAGTTTCATGACCCCAAGGTAGTTGCAGAGTGGCTTGAAGATGCAGAGAAAATGTGTGCTCCAGAGGAGCATTAGATGGGTTTGGTGAACGCGGGTTCACCCCCTGCTTTGGTGATCACAAAATAATTGTGAAGAGTGAGTACCATCAGGCTGCTGATCAGTTCTTCAATCCAGTGTGATTCACCGTGGTTGGTTTCCCTTACTGAACCAGTTTCTGCCATCACTCATTTCTATGACAAAACAAGCTGACTCACTTAGTTTTACTCCATAAGTTAAGTATTGGAGTGTTAGAGAGAATTCTAAGGGATTTGTTGACTTAGTAGTATAGAGGGGTAAGACATAAAATTTCAAGTGCTTTCATGACATCAATGAATCCCAAAGGCCTTACTGTGAGTTCTCCTGTTCTCATTAGATAGGCCTCCCATCTAACAGGAGAGGCTTCCAACTTGACTAGTCCCCCTTCCAACTGGACCAGTGGTGCCACACCTAGTCATCAACTTAATGATTTTACTTTCATGTCAGCTTGCAAAATTTTTCCAACAAGACAATCACATCCTCCAGTGGAAAACAGATGGTACCCCATCCACTTGTTATTATAGAACCTGACTCCCACAGCTCTTGTTGGTTCATTCTGTTCCTGAGTGCAATCCCTGTGGCCCTGCAGGGCATATGGTGTCCCCCTCCCCTGGGGTGTGAGTGACATGACTGATAACTGCTGTCAGTCACATCTGTCCAGTGCTAGGTGTCATATGTTCAGCCATCTCATACTATTTAAATTATTTTTTTAAATGTATTCATTTTGAGAGATAAAGAGTGAGTGGGGTGGGGTAGAGAGAGAGAGGGAGAGAGGGAATCCCAAGCAGGCTATGCACTGTTAGTGCAGAGCCTGACATGGGGCTTGATCTCACAAACTGTGAGATCATGACCCAAGTTGAGACCAAGAACTGGATGCTTAGCCAAATGAGCCACTCATGCACCCCCATATCATACTATTTGGGTTAAAGGATCCCTCCTTTACCAAGGAAATGAATAGGAAATGATTAGAACAGGAGGGTTAGGAGGCTTACCACAGTGCATTGCCCAATTTTGCTTCAGTATCTTGTGATTTTTTTTTTCTCATCATTTTTGTTAAGAACACAATATTAGATGGGATATGTTTCATTGTCTGGTTTAATTGTGTTCCTTTTTGGGGGGTTCAAGTAGTTAAATGTTGTGGAGACACAGTTTTGAAGTCACTTTGTTTTGTTTCAAAATTCTTTGTAGACAATGATTTTGTAGAAAAGTGTAGAAGGGCAAAGTGTAGAAATAAGGATATCCAGGAGCAGCCAGCATTGATATCATTATTGGACATGAACAAGTGAGAAAGGAGAAAATCCTAAATAAGAATGCGACTATTGTATACTGCATTAGAAAGAGAACAAAAATAATTCATAAGCTTTTAAGAATTGAACTCAATGAAGCTATTAAAGTGTCTGAGCTATATGATGTCATTTTAATTTCATCATGCTGAAAATTTTTATATTTTTATGAGCGGCCAATATGTTGATGCCATCAAAGACAAACTAGGGCCTCTGAATTCCTCAGAGGACCATACAGAGCCAAAACACCCCCGGGGAAACTCTGTAACCTAGGGTCTAACTCTACTTCTGAAGAACAGTTATGCAGCTAGTCATGTATAGAAGTTTGAAAAGCACTAATGGGTCACTCATGAATTAGCACCCTGTGTTTCTTCTTCATCATATAGCAAGTAGAATCTTAGTGGTGCTCTGAGAACTACCCCAAAATGTCAACCTGCCAACTTACAGTTTCCATCTTAGTCTTCTTCCATAGGGCCTGGAAAACTATCTGGTCTTTAGTGCTTCAAAGATAGGAGGATTTCAACAGAAAGAATGAGTGGGTAACGATGGTTTTATTATGGAGAATTATTGCTTAAAAAGTTCTTGACTTAAACTAGTTAGAACAAGATGCTCTAATTATAAGCTTGTGTCAAGTACCTAAAATAACAAGCAATATGTATGAATCAATTACAAAATATCATATATATTGCTAAGAATTTAAGATGAACTATTATATCTAATACATCAGCAAAAAGTTAGATGCTTTTATTATCTATAGTTTGCAGATAAAGAAACTGAGGCTTAGAGAAATTGAGTAAAGAGCCATGGGCGTACAACTAACAAGTCCTGTGGCTGAGAATCTAACCTTGGATTTCTGACTTTGTTGTCAGAGCTCTTAACCTAATCTCTGTAAGTATTCTGGGCTGCAGGAAAGAAGAGCTGGAACAAAGATTTTGTGGATTATCTGCTTCAAAAATGGTTTCTCTCAAATTCTAACTTAATTGCTAATTTATTCATCCAACAGTTATTTACTGGCCACCAAATTTGGTCTTGGTTAGATATTGTGAATATAAACATGAATGAAAAATAATCCCTTCCATCAAGTACTTCAATGAACCGTTAGAAAATAAAGAATTGAAAATATAGCATGGTAAGGACCATCTAGGGACAAGCAAAGAGTGCTAGGTACCCCACATCTAGCAGTGGAGAAGTTTTTATCACTGGCAGTGGGGACACTACACTATCATTTATCCTTCTTTAGAAATTCTAAGAGGTACAGTATTGTCCCTCCCTTTCTTCGCTATTCTTTGTCCCATTCCTTCATCAAATAGTGAACATAATTACATAAAAATAACCATGAAAGCCATACAATGGTTAAGAGTCAAGTTCACATTGATCTGGACACATCTGCCCCAAATTTCGGATGTGCATAGAGAACTGAAAATATGAGGAAATCCAATTATTTTCCCTTAGAAGTAGGAAGAAAATATAGCCCTAAAGGGTGTTAACAAGGGGACGGGAGGGAGAATTTTGATTTTGATTTAATTTTAATTGAAATGTAACCTTTAGGAAACTTTTGACAACCACAGAAAATAATTTTATGTAAATAGCTTTACTGTCAGCTGTTTTTCAAAGAAAAAAAATTCCTTTAATCACTTCTTGGAATTGTTTTGGCTTTTCAGCAATTTAGACTCCTGTGTAGGAAATGTCACTCACTGTCCTTTGAGTGTATATGTGTGTGGGTGCCAATACTTTTGTATTTTCTTTGGGGGTGGGAAAGCAAAATGATTCAAGCTGAGAAAATTCTTAAATATTCATTTTTATAAATTTTATTAAAGAATTTTGTTAAACCACTGTCAAAAAAAAATATCGTGTGACTTTGGTATAGTTGCTTAACCTCTCAGAACCTCATGTTTTCTCATTTGTACTTCTTAGGTTTGCTGTGAATATTAAATGAGATAATGACATTGTTTTGTAACCATCTTTCCCTTTATTTTCAACATAGCATTTACCACCTATTGATACATGGTTTATCAGCTTGTCTGTCTTCCTCTACATTCTGGGAAAACAGGGATAGTATCTGCTTTCTTCATTACTATAACCCATGTATGAAGAATAGTGTTTGGCACTTAGTAATTGAATAAATAAATAAATAACAACAAAGCACTTAGTATAGTGCTCATTGTATACATTCAATAAAAATGAATTTTTATGATTATGATTATTACCTGACATACATTTGCATTTTGAAAGTGGCAAAGCAGGGCGCCTAGGTAGCTCAGTCAGTTAAGCATCCAACTTTGGCTCATGTCATGATCTCGCAATCCGTGGCTTTGAGCCCCAAGTCTGGCTCTGTGCTGACAGCTCAGAACCTGGAGCCTGCTTCAGATTCAGTGTCTTCCTCTCTCTCCACCCTCTGCCCCCCAAAATAAATAAACATTAAAAAAATTTTTTAAGTGGCAAAGCTAGCCTTAGTTATAAGAGAAAATTAGCTAACCTTTGTCTTGTGTACCCTTATTTAGTTATCGTCTGTCCATTCCTGTTTCTTTGTTATTCTCAGTTTTGGACTCTCCTAAAAGTTATTAGGTGAAAGGTTTACCTTTCACACTGTTATTTCAAAATGAAGAGAAAATGCCTGCATGCAGAATGACTCAACACCAGAAGGATAAATCCTTAATTGTGTCGTTAGAGATTAGCGGCTGAAACAGTGGCACCAGCAGTGGAGGTGTTTGGGGGAGGGGAATTAATGAAGCTCAGAACTGACTCAGGGAATTGTTGGTCCAAGCACCTTTTTGTATTCTCCACCTCCCACCACACACCTCTTAAATCACACCAATAACCTGCTACATCCGGACTGTCACACAGCAGGATGATGTCTATGGGTTTATAAGCTGAACTTTTTCTAGCATGAGATTTGATTGCTTGTGCTGTCTTGAAGAAAATCTCCTTAAGCACAAGCTGGCGAGGGCAGCAAGTGGTCATAATCCTGACACATGCATGGGGTTTAATGACTTAGGAGTGCTCCTTCCTTTTAACCAAAATTCTGACAAAGATGCCCTCTGAAATCATCTCCTTCTATTCAGTTTCATTGCACAACTTCAGACATGGCTTCAGTTGCTTTAGGTCATTAACCCAGATGCCGTTTTCTGTATCATCAGAGAAATATGCAGATATTTTTCTATGGGCTTTCCTATTTAAGCTGTTCACCTATTTTGTTTTGGATACCAATGATCACGTCTCCAGATGATCTATGTGTAATATTTTCTCGGTGGGATATGTTTTATTTACTTTTAGTATATTTAAATTCTATTTCATTTTGTTTTGATGAAAACCATTGATTTATAATTGCTTTCAAATGCTTCTTTATCTTATGTAGCTGATGAATTGCTACCAGAACAGAAAGCTGTAAAAAAACAACAACACAGCTTTGTGAGGATGGTCCAAATTCCTAAGAAAGATTAAGTGTCTGCTAAATCAATAATGAGACCTAAATTCATACCTCTATTGTAGATTCATATTATTTTAAACAATATGTATCTCTTTAATATTGATCTGCAAGATTATTTTGTTAAATAAGAGTTGCTTATATTCAGCTCTCTCTTCCTGTATTTTCTCTGTTGAATTTGTAAATTCAATTATGCTTGATTAAAAGAAAATAATTACAAAAAAATGAAATGTTCTCTTAGGTTTCCTGAATGGTTCTACTGATACTAGGATGAGGATAATGCCATTTGCCCAATCAACATTTTTCCCTTATTTCATTCCTGGAAGAAGGCTGATACATTAGGATATTTATCTCTATTTTTTCGTGTGTGCATTAAAAAAAAAAATTTCAAATGCCTTATAGAAACAATGTTATTTTGTGTATGTATTCAGTTTAAAATAATACTCATCTCAATTTCCTGCTCAAGTACCATAATTATATGGCAAAATTTGATTTTTGTGATTTAAAGTTTGTCGTTATTATCCCCATTTTTGCAGATTCAGTCTTACAGCTTCAAATTCACAATGTCTGGCAGTTATTTAAATAATGAATGGAGGGGCGCCTAGGTGGTTCAATGGATTGAGCTTCTGACTCTTGGTTTTGGCTTAGGTCATGACCTCATCGCTTCTTTGTGGGTTCGAGCCTCCATTGGGCTCCATGCTGGCAGTGCAGAGCCTGCTTGGGAGTCTCTCTCTCTGCCCCTCCCCCACTTGTGCTGTTTCTCTCTCTCAAAATAAACTTTAATAAATAAATAAGTAAATAACAAATGAGACTAATCATAGAGCAGGGTTATCATCTCTTTAATTCTAGATATCAAACTTCCCTTAAAAGCTTTGGAAGCCACATAAACCATTGAGTCCTGTGTAACATTATTTTACAAGTAAAACATGTTAGTCTTTTAAGATTGTTGTTCTCTCTCTCACATCACTTGCTCTGGGGTAAGCTGACTGCCATGTCCTAGGGAATCTTCAGAGGAACTAAGGTTTTTAGCCAATAGCCAGTGAGGACTGAGGCCTCCTGCCAACAATGACATGAGTGACCTTGGAAATGGGTCCTCTAACCTCAGCCAAACTTTCAGATAACTGCAGCCCTACTGACCTCTTCACTGCAGCTTCGTGAGAGACCCTGAACAACAACCACCCAGCTAAGTTGCTCTTGAATTCCTGACCAACAGAAAGTGAGAAAATACGTATTTGTTGTTTGAAACCACTAAGTGTTGGGGTAATGAGTTATGCAGCCATAGACGACTAATGTAGTGTAGCACCAACAAGAGATGGCTTCAACAGAAATGGTGATGTGGCATGCTTGAGCGAAAACAGCATGAGCTATTTCATCCCCACCCTTTAGTGCTTTTTGGTTAAGCACTAAGATCTGAGAGAGGAATCCAGGGCTGGAGTTATGGAGCCTGTAACAGGGTCCGCAGGATGGACTAGCTGTGCCAAGGCAACGGGCTGCATGTTACACCAGATGAGGACAGTATGGAAAAAAGTGAGACAAAAGCAATGCCCAAGGTAAAGTAGCCCAAGCTTTACCCTCACTGAAGTCACACCAGAGAGAGCTCAGAACACCCTTCCTCTCCCACAAGCACAGACAAATATCTCAGGAACTTAAAAAATCTTTGAAACTTTACACAGGGGTAAGGGGGGCAAAGGAGAAGAGAAAGATGAGAGAGTCATAAGAGACTGAGTTTTAAACTAAAAGTGATTAAAGTTACCTTGAATGGACAAGAATGAACTTTCTGCCACAGATGCAAATTAGGGCTTGAGAGTAAAATTAATTTCAGTTGTGGAGAAATAAATGTTATTTATAGACTTTTGAAATATTTGTAGTTACAAATCTTCACACCCACTATTTCACAATTGATAGGAACATCTTTATTCCAGAGCAAGATAAAAGAAATAGATCATTGGTGTCACAGAAAAGCAATTCTCTCTTTGTTCAGAGAGAATATGTAACTAAATTATTTTTGGGAAATAAGTAATTTTGGAGAACAAGATCTCTTGCTTTGTGCTAATGATGGCTAATACTTGTGATGCCGTCACAATGTTCCATGGAGTTGTTCTTACCATTTTACAAACATTAAACTCATTCTGTGCTAACAACAAATTTATTGCATGCTTATTACCATCTGTCCCATTTAAAAATGGGGAAATTGGGGGCGCCTGGGTGGCGCAGTCGGTTAAGCGTCCGACTTCAGCCAGGTCACGATCTCGCGGTCCGTGAGTTCGAGCCCCGCGTCAGGCTCTGGGCTGATGGCTCAGAGCCTGGAGCCTGTTTCCGATTCTGTGTCTCCCTCTCTCTCTGCCCCTCCCCCGTTCATGCTCTGTCTCTCTCTGTCCCAAAAATAAATAAACGTTGAAAAAAAAATTTTAAAAATGGGGAAACTGGGGTGCCTGGGTGGCTCAGTCGGTTAAGCGTCTGACTTCGGCTCAGGTCATGATCTCGCGGTCTGTGAGTTCGAGCCCCGCGTCGGGCTCTGTGCTAACAGCTCAGAGCCTGGAGCCTGTTTCAGAGTCTGTGTCTCCCTCTCTCTGACCCTCCCCCGTTCATGCTCTGTCTCTCTCTGTCTCAAAAATAAATAAACATTAAAAAAAAAAATAAAAAAAAATGGGGAAACTAAGTCAAAGGAAGAGCAAGCAAACTGCCAATGGTCATAGTCAGTCCGATTCTGGAGTCTATGAACTTAACTACTACCTTCTCATGCTCCTCAGGATCTATCTTATATTTCTTCAAATTCTTTATTTCCAGGACATCAAGTTCATGCTGAGCATTTTGACTAAGTTGGAAAAGTGTAAGATTTGAACTCAGATTTAATGTGGATCCTCCTGGTAACACTAGACGAAGAGCTTATTGGCTGGTCTCTAAAATACTGCACTCATTTACATGCATAGATATTTATGGAGATTATTCCATTAGTATCTGGATTTCACTTTAAAGGTGAATAGCATTAGGTGTCCTGGCTGTGGACTGGAGAGCCACACAGATCTTTAAGGACTGGCTTGTAAACATGTAATCAGAAGATCTGGTGCTGCCTGAGAATCCAGAGCAGGTTTTAAATAGCTTACAGAGAGCTCAGCTGGTCTTTCCAAGTCCAAGTTATCAAAAATAGTTTCCTAGTTTATGTGTGTGACCTTCCCTGGCCACAGAAACTGAGCCATAAAGACTATTCTGCCTTTGCCTGTCTCTGGAGACAAGAGCAAAACTCATGATTTTTTCAAATATGAACTACACTTTAAAAATCTAAATAACATAGGGTTAGTATACAACCCTGTGAGGCCCATGGATTTCCCTGAATTCAGTGGAATCACTCTTTCTACAAAATACTTCTAAGATAAGGAATAGGGCCGGGGCCTCAGTGGCCAAGTCCTGCCTCCATTAGAATATTTAGCCAGAATCAGAGACAGCCATGGAGAGAGGCCTGAGGATTCCTCTATAGACAACTTAAGAAACTCTGATATTGCTCATTAACTTGTTTTACCTAACTTGTCTAATAGTTTACTGGAAGAAGTACCAATACAATCCAATGGCTCTGCTCACTTCTTGGTAGGTCTGGAAGATAGGTTCCAGCATTTCTAAATCTATTTTATGAACTTTCCCCCTGAGAACAGTTCTGACCAATATGTGTATGTGAAACTAGTGGAGAAGAAGAAAAATGATTGCAATGCTGAGATATTTTCTAGAATGCTAATCATGTGGAAATATTGTAAAACATGAAAAACAAATGAAATAAAACTAAGGATAAATATTGAAAATACTTAGGGAGCCAAACTTTGGCATTATTCTCTACTTAAAAAATTAATACTACTTTGGTCCAGAAAAAAATACGTTTCAATGTTCTTTTCCATAAAAGGATTTTTTAAGTTCCCACCTGGTAGAACTTGGTATATTCATATGAAATACTGGGCCTTGATCTTCTTAATACCATTGTTAATCAACAAGGGACTTGGTGTAATTTTCTAGGTGAGTTGGTTGGAATTTAACACTGTTTATTTTGCTGATAGGTATTTTCCTAGTAGACACAGATGTTGAGGGAAAGCGAGTTCTCATAGAAAGAGGTTTGCAACACTAGGTATAATTGGCATTTAGGGAACCTAAAGGTTAACCTACTTCCTAGAATATTTACTTCTTTTGAAATAGATTTCTTATAATTTATTGTGGAGCTCTGGAACTTGATTTGCTTCACAGTTAGGATCTTAGCACAAAGAATTAAAAACAGATCTTAAAAAACTATTGCTGACAACTGTTCGTTGGCTGATCCAACAGTTCTTCCTACCCCTGGAGTTGGAGAATTTTCATGAATTTTCTTGATTCTCTGGCGAAAGAAACATGTGAGGGAGCACTGCTACTCTCCTCTTCCTCTTGCCCTTGTTGCTGGTACTACGCCCAAGCTCTAGCAGCCATCTTGTGACCATTAGGAAACTTGATGGAGGTAAGCCACTAAATTGATGTCTACCTCAGTTTTCCTCTGATGCCAGCAGAAAGAAGACTATATTTTTAAAAGCCACGCAGATTTCCTAGAATTTGATTTGTATATACTCCTAACTCATACAATAAAATATAATTATACCAAGTATCACTATACCAAAGACCTAAAGCATGATGATATTGAAGCCAGACTGGACATTGTCCCATTTTTTTTCAATGCAATGAAAAATTTCTAGACCAGTGCCAAAATTGAAAAGTGCATTTACTAGTTTGCCATTTCCCCTTTCTATTTACTATTTTTCAAAAATGTTTATTTTTGAGAGAGAGAAAGAGAGAGCATGAGCGGGGGAGGAAAAGAGAGAGAGGGGGACAGATGATCTGAAGTAGGCTCTGTGCTGACGGAAAGCCCGATGCAGGGCTCAAATTCATGAACCGTGAAATCCTGACCTGAGCTAAAGTCAGATGCTTAACCAGCTGAGCCACTCAGGCACCCCTCCATTTACCATTTTTGTCTTTTTAAGTCTAATTGTAAGTACCACCTATATGAACTGGGCAAATTGTATTTGTTTTATAGGCAGTGGTTTTTTATAAATTGGCCATTTCCCTCAAAACATTATTATAAATCAATATAAAATGAAAGAAACTTTGAAAGAACTCCTGAGATTTGAATAGTAAAATGTAATTAATAGCAAAAGGATAAATTAGATCTCCTTCCTTTCCCCATTCTTTCTTTTTAATTTCTTTCTCTTCAACTCTTTCCTTCCTCTCTCAGTGGTTTCTTTATTTAATCTTCTCACTCTCCACCTTTCTAACTTTCTTTGATTACCAGTGTAATGTGATATATTTTTCAAAAAGAATATCAATATTTTTCTCAGTACTTATGTCCCTTTGTGGCAGACATTTTTTCTTATGCATTTTGTGGGGATTTTGCCAACATGTTATACGAAAGAACCAGTAATGGAAAATTTTGAAAATTTTTTAGTTTCAAATAATTTCCCCCATTTTTTTTTTCTGTAGAAACACAATCCTTGTTTGAAGTACATACCATTATGTGACAGTTGTGGATTTTTGATCCAAGCCAAATTATGAGATCACAAATGATAATTATATTGGATTATTTGCCAATATTTTTCCACTCACATGTACAAAAATACCATGTATTTTAATGTTATACATACTGACTAAAAGATACAACTCCATCGGTGTCTGAGAAATAAGATAGGATTAAGCAACGTAATTTGGTATGTTTAAATGTTTTAAACTGAACAGGATCAGAAAAAAATGCTTAATACTCAATAAAACATATTGAAAGCAAGCCCATACCATTTCCCTGCACAAGAACAGTCACTTAGACAGTATATTAATAAGAGAAACAGAACATATTTTCCAGTTTTCACTAAATTCAAGAAAGCTTAGAATAATGCATGAAAACAATGTTTCTCTGCTCATATTAATTTGAAAACCCGAACAGACATTATTTAACCAGAATCCAAAGTTCAGGGGCAAGATTGCTGAAAGATCTCTAATTTTAAAATCACTGTTTGTAGAAGTAAACCTTTGCTCCCAGTCTGTAAATTATTAAAATGAGTATATAATGAGTTCCCAGGTCTCCTCATTAAATCTCGCACATGCAGTGAGCTGTTTCCCAGTGTATCTCACTCTCTGGTACCTCATTACTAGCGATGGTACTGGCACTTTGAGATTTATTTGCAAAGGATACACAGGGATTCAATGACTGCCAGAACTTGTCTTCATGCAAATGACAAGCCAACTGTTCTGCCACGTTCTCTAAAAGTTAAAGTTTGAGAACCTCAGTGGAGGGCAGAGTTCTTACTTTAGAAGCTTCTCAAATGTCCATTCCTTTATTGTCTGTATAATTCACTTTGGTTTTTGTCTCAAAGTCCTTATTTTGCCTGAGGCAGAAATGTTAGGTTAGTCATTTTGAAGTAAAAATAAATTCAGACGTTTTTCAGTCATTGAATTTTGAAATTTAATTATATTTAGGATGTTCCCCTCCCCCTGCCTTCAGTTTTTTCTTGTTATCCTTTACCCTGGGTGGATTTTTCAATTTTAAGGGCTTATGCATATGCCATTCTGGGTGGTGTGAGAGAGGACTGATTTCATCCAGGTCTTGATTTGCTCAGTCCCAAATTAGATCTTTACTTTCTACATAATAATTTATCCTATCAGATTCATGGCAAAAGCTAAGTATGATCCTTTCTCAAATGGCAACCTGGGTAGAATGCAGCACTATCCTGGCATCTCCCCTGCTTCATACCACTGGTGACTCCCTGAGCCCATTCTTATCACTTCTCTTTTGAGGGTGGCTCCCATAGGCCCCGTTGGATACACCTCTTCTTCATCCCAGTTGTAGGACATCTGCAAGGGTAACAATGAGTTAGCTTCCATGCCATGTGTGGGGCCAAAAGGAACTTTTGGAACCCCTTCTGCACCCCACAGTTACCATAGGTATCTTGGGATGGTGTGTATGTCTCTTTCACACCTAAGTGTGCCACACTACCATGTCTAGTTCCCCATCCTTTTTCTATGTCCTTGAGGGTGTAATAGGCTCCTGACTTTCAGAGATCCCAAGTAGAGACCAGAACATAAGTTTCTTTCATTCTTGGCTTCCCACCAACACCCCAACACCAATCCCCCAGGACTTGACTCAGAAGGTATGAACTAAAAGTAGCGTGACTAAATCTCCGGATTTGGATGAGAATGAAAGAGTTCCCAGGATGCAGGAGTTTCAGTTTGAAAATACAGAAAGTCCTGGAGATGATCACTGTAGACACTCTGTAGACAGTGTAATTCTCTTTTTTCCTGTCCAAAGTCTCCTACTTCTTGCTCAGAAGATTCTGTATCTAATGAGGGCTTGTTCAGATCACTTTTTCTCCTTTAAAATATTTTCTGTCTGGAAATGGTCTTTGCAGCTTAGAAATGAAAATTTGACATCCATTTTTTTTCCCTTTCACCTCCAAAATCTCTTGAAGAAATACACACTTTTTTTCCACATGTAGTTATATTTGGAAGGATCAATAGGAAACCAGGAAGGATAAGGGAAAATACCAATTAATACTTCACATGTCACATTACCATACTTTGTTTTCTTTTTAACTTTATTGGGGTATGTTTTACTTATCATAAAATTCATCTATTTCAAGTGTGCAATTCAATGGTTTTTAGCAATTTTATCAAGTAGTGTTACCATTCCCATAAAATAGTTACAGAACATGTTCCTTTTCCCCAATAAGATCCTTCATACTTATATATAGTTTGTTCTTTTTCCCACCCTTAGCCCCAGGAAACCACTAATCTACTCTTTATCTCTTTAAATTTCTCTTTTCTAGACATTTCGTATAAACAAAGACATTCTAAACACTCATATCATATGATACGTGCTCTCTTTGGTTAGCTTCTTTCATATAGCATAATGTGTGAGGTTCATGCATGACAGATCATGTATCAGTAGGTTGTCCTCCTTATTGCTGAATAGTATTTCATTGTATGGATATACCACCTTTTTCCCTATCTACATACCAGCTGATGGACACTTAAGTTGTTTCCAACTTTTGGTTACTTTTTTATTGCTTGTCTGAAATTTTTATTTTATTTATTTTTTATTATTTTTTATTTTTATTTTCAAATAGGATAATTGTACTTATTTTTAAATTTTATTTATTTATTTATTTATTTATTTATTTATTTATTTATTTATATTATTATTGTTTTTACTTTACATCCAAGTTAGTTAACATATAGTGTAATAATGATTTCAGGAATAGAATTTAGTGATTCATCACTTTCATATAACACCCAGTGCTTATCCCAAAAAGTGCCCTCCTAAATGTCCCTTGCCCATTTAGCAAATCCCCCCACCCAAAACCTCTCCAGCAGCCCCCAGTTTGTTCTCTGTATTTAAGAGTCTCTTATGGTTTGTCTCCCTCCCTGTTTTTATATTATTTTTGCTTCCCTTCCCTTATACTCATCTGTTATGTATCTTAAGGTCCTCATATAAGTGAAGGCATATGATATTTGTGTTTCTCTGACTAATTTCGCTTGGCATAATACCCTCTAGTTCCATCCATGTAGTTGCCAATGGAAAGATTTCATTCTTTTTGATTGCCGAGTAATAGTCCATTGTATATATATACCACCTCTTCTTTATCCATTCATCCATCGATGGACATTTGGGCTCTTTCAATACTTTGGCTATTGTTGATAGTGCTACTATAAACACTGGGGTGCATGTGCCCCTTTGAAACAGCACACCTGTATCCGTTGGACAAATACCTAGTAGTGCAATTGCTGGGTCATAGGGTAGTTTTATTTTTAATTTTTTGAGGAACCTCCATCCTGTTTTCCAGAATGGCCACACCAGTTTGTGTTCCCACCGGCAGTGCAAAAGAGATCCTCTTTCTCCACATCCTTGCCAACATCGATTGTTGCCTGAGTTGTTAATGTTAGCCATTCTGGCAGGTGTGAGGTGGTATCTTATTGTGGTTTTGATTCGTATTTCCCTGATGACGAGTGATGTTGAGCATCTTTTCACGTGTCTGTTAGCCATCTGGATGTCTTCTTTGGAAAAGTGTCTTTTCATGTCTTCTGCCCATTTTTAATTGGATTATTTGTTTTTTGGATGTTGAGTTTGATAAGTTCTTTATAGATTTTGGATACTAACCTTTTATCTGATATGTCATTTACAAATATCTTTCTCCCATTCTGTCAGTTGCCTTTTAGTTTTGCTGATTGTTTCCTTTGCTGTAGAGAGACTTTTATCTTGATGAGGTCCCAATGGTTCATTTTTTGCATTTGTTTCCCTTGCCTCTGGAGACATGTCAAGTAAGAAGTTGCTGAAGCCAAGGTCAAAGAGGTTTTTGCCTGTTTTCTCCTTTAGGATTTTGATGGCTTCCTGTATTACATAGATCTTTCATCCATTTTGAATTTACTTTTGTGTATGGTATAAGAAGGTGGTCCAGGTTCATTCTTCTGCATGTTGCTGTGCAGTTTTCCTAACACCATTTGCTGAAGAGACTGTCTTTCTCCCATTGGATATTCTTTCTTGCTTTGTCAAAGATTAGTTGGCCATAGGTCTGTGGGTCCATTTCTGGGTTCTCTATTCTGTTCCATTGATGTGAGTGTCTGTTTTTGTGCCAGTACCATCTGTCTTGATGATTACAGCTTTGTAATATAGCTTGAAGTCTGGAATTGTGATGCCTCCAGCTTTGGTTTTCTTTTTCAAGATTTCTTTGGCTATTTGGGGTGTTTTCTGGTTCCATACAAATTTTAGGACTGTCTGTTATAGCTCTGTGAAGAATACTGGTGTTATTTTGACAGGGATTGCACGAAATATGTAGATTGCTTTGGGTAGTATCGACATATTAACGATATTTTTTCTTCCAACGCCTGAGCATGGAATGTTTTTCCATTTCTTTGTGTCTTCAATTTCTTTCATAAGCTTTCTGTGGTTTTCATTGTATAGATTTTTCACCTAGGTATTTTATGGTTTTTGGTGCAATTGTAAATGGAATCGATTCCTTGATTTCTCTTTCTGCTGTTTCATTATTGGCCTATAGAAATGCAACTGATTGGTTATTTTTTTAAATGTTTATTTATTTTTGAGAGAGAGAGAGAGAGAGTGCAAGCAGGGAAGGGGCGTTGGGGGGTACAGAGGATCCAAAGCAGGCTCTGTGTTGACAGCAGGGAGCCTGATGTGGGGCTTGAACTCACCTGAGTTGTCATGAACCATGAGATCATGACCTGAGCTGAAGTTGGAGGCTCAACTGACTGAGCCATCTAGGCATCCCAAGTTTTGGTTATTATAAATGTTGCTATAAGCATTTTTGTGCCAGTCTTTGTGCTGATAGGTATTTTCATTTCTCTTGGGTTTAGGAGTTGAATTCTGGGTTAAATGGTAGTTTAATGTTTAATATTTTGAGAAATGATCGAACTGTTTTCCAAAATGACTACATTATTTTACATTTCCATCAGCAATGTAGGAAGTTTCCTGTTTATCCACATCCTTGCCAATGCTTGTTATTGCCTGCCTGACTTATAGCCATTCTGGAAGGTGTGAAATGATATCTTATTCTGGTTTTAATTTGCATTTCCCTAACAATATTATTCAGTATCTTTTCTTGTGCCATTTTTGCATTAACCATTCATGTATCTTCTTTTCTAAATATCTGTACACATGTTTGCCTTTTTTTGATGGGCTATCTTCATATTATTGAGTTATAAGCATTCTTTGTAAATTCTGGGTATAAGTCCTTTGTTGGGTATGTGTTTTGATAATATTTACTTCCTATTTATTGCTTGTCTTTTCATTTTGTTAATGGTGTCTTTGAAGTGCAAAAGGTCTAATCTTTGGTGAGGTCCATTTTAACAATTTTTTCTATTATGACCTATGCTTTTGGTCTTTGTCTAACACAAGTTCTTGAAGGTTTTCTTCTACATATTCTTCTAAATGTTTTATTATTTTGACTCCTACATTCAAGTATATGATCCATTTTGAGTTAATTTTTGTTTATGGTCTGAGATGAAGATATAAGTCAATCTTTTCATATGTGGATATCTAATGGTCCCAGCACCATTCATTGAATAGACTATCCTTTCACTAAATGAATTGCTTTGGCATCTTTGTAAAAAAAAAATCGCTGACTAAAATAGAAAGCTTTATTTTGCAGTCCTCAATTCTATTCTAAAAATCTATATAATTACATGTCTGTATACCAGTATCAGACTGTCTTGATTACACTATCTTTTTATTTGTTTCAAGTTTATTTATTTTGAGAGAGAGAGAGAGAGAGAAAGAGAGAGAGAGAAAGCACAAGCAGCCTGGGGGCAGAGAGAGAGAAAGAGGGAATCCAAAGCAGGCTCTGTGCTGTTAGTGCAGAGCTCTATGCAGGGCTTGAACTCACAGAACAATGAGATCATGATCTGAGCTGAAATCAAGAGTTGGACACTTAACTGATTGAGCCACCCAGGCACCCCTATTCGATCTTTTATAATAAGTTTTGAACTTAGAAAGTAGAAGTCTTCAAACTTTGTTGTTGTTTTTAACTTTGTCCTTTTTTTAAAAAGTTAATTTATTTTGAGAGAGAGAGAGAGAGAGAGAGAGAGAGAGAGAGAGAGAGAGAGGCAGAGCACATGAGCAGGGGAGGGGCAGAGAGGGAAGGAGAGAGAGAATCCCAAGCAGGCTCCATGCTGTCAGTATGAAGCCTGATGCAGGGCTCAATCTCTCGAACCATGAGATCATGACCTGAGCCAAAATCAAGAGATGAATGATCAATCAACTCAGCCACCCAGGCGCCCCATTTGTTCTTATTTTTCAAAATTATTTTGTCTATTTTAGGTGTTTTGCATTTTCATAGAAATTTTAGGATTTGCTTGTCAATTTCTAAAAAAAAAAAAGGCTGCCAGAAGTTTTTCTTATTGATATATATTTGACACATAATATTGTGTTAATTTAAGGTGTTCAACATGTTAATTTGATTCATTTATATATTTTAATAGGACTGCATTGTAGTCATAATTAGCATCTCTATCACATTATTGAATTTTGATAGGGATTGTGTTGAATATATAGATAAATTTGGAAGAGAATTGTCATCTTAACAATATTGACTCTTCTAATTCATAAACACAAAATGCCTCTCTCTATTGATTTAGGTCTTCTTAAATTTACTTCAGCAAAGTTTCAAAATTTTCAGTGTATGTTTTGAATTTCTTTTGTAAAATTTATTCTTAAATATTTTATTCTTTTTAGTGCTGTTGTGAATGAAATTATATTCTTAATTTTGTTCATATATAGGAATACAATTGATTTTTGTATTTTGATTTTCTGTCTAGCAACTTTGCTGTACTTTAAAAAAATTGTTTTTAAGTTTACTTTTATTTTTGAGAGATTGAGACAGAGCGTGAGCAGAGGAGGGAGGGAGGGAGGGAGAGAGAGAGAGAGAGAGAGAGACAATCTGAAGCAGGCTCTAGGCTTTGGGCTGTCAACACAGAGCCCAATGTGGGACTTGAACTCATGAACTGTGATATCATGACCTAAGCTGAAGTCAGATGCTTAACCGACTGAGCCACCCAGGTGCCTGATGCTGTACTTTATTTTTAATTAATAGAGTTTATTTTTTAGAGCAGTTTTAGGTTTACAGGAAATTGAGCAGAAAGCACAGTTCCCATGTACCTCCTCTACCTATCACCTCCCCACCCTTCCTACAGTTTTCCCTATTATTAACAACTTGTATTAGTGTGATACATTTGTTATATTTGATAAGCCAATATCGATGCGTTATTATTGACTAAGGTCCATAGTTTATATTAGGGTTCACTTTGTGTTGTACATCCTATGTTTTTTTTTTAAGTTTATTTATTTATTTTCAGAGACAGTTTGAGGACTAGGAAGGGGGTGGGGGGGCAGAGAGAGAGAGGGAGGGGGAGAATCCCAAGCAGACTCCAAGCTCAGTGCAGAGCTAGATGCAGGGCTTGGTCTCATGACTATAAGATCATGACCTGAGCTGATATCAAGAGTTGGTCACTCAACCGACTGAGCCACCCAGGTGCCCCTTCCTTTTTTAAATTTAATTTATTAATTTCATTGACACACAATATTAGATTAGTTTCAGGTATCTTTGGGGTTTTTACAAATACAGTTACCATTATAGTATCATACAAATAGTTTCACTGTTCTAAAATCCCCCCTGCTACAGCTTTCTCCTTCCAAAGTCCTGAGACACTTTTTTTTTTTTACTGTCTCAGTAATTTTGCCTTTTCTGGAACGTTTGTTGTAGCTTTGTAAAATGAGCATTTGTTACATAGAGTCTTGTGGTGTTGAATGGTGAGACCTGGTTCAACAAAAGACCACGAGGGAATTCAAATTGAGAAGTTTAGGGATATCTGGGTCACTCAGTCAGTTAAGTATCCAACTCATGATCTCAGCTCAGGCCTTGATCTCAAGGTCGTGAGTTCAGGCCCCACACTGGGCTCCACACTGGGTGTGAAGAAAAAGACAAATAGAAAAGTTTATTACTCATAGGCTATGGAGGAAGTACACAGCATACCTTGAGGGACTACCTGGAGTAGTCAAGGCAGAGTGTAGAAAGAAAGTGGCAGGATCTGGTGCACATGCCTTTATTAAAGTCCAGGGGTGGAGTACTTTGGGGTTCCTAGGCTGTGGCCAGATTGGCCATTCACACTAAAACAACAGGGTTTTGATAAGATACACAGTGTCTTATCTAAAGGGTGCACAAGGTGTAGGGGAGACTTTATGACAAGAGCTGTTGGGGAATCGTATCAGGAACTTAAATTTACTTGTGACTTTGCAGATTGTTATATGGGGCATGAGCTTGCATGAGGGTCTAATGTCAGTTTAAATCCCCTGAAGGTCACTTGACAAACAAAATGGATGCTGAGCCACAATACCATGGAATAACTTAGTTAAATTCTCAACAGTCATATGGTTGGAATCATGCAGTATGCAGTCTTTTTAGATTGGCTCCTTTCACTTAGTATTATGTGTGTAAGGTTTCTCCAATGTCTTATTTCTTTTAACCACTGGATAATATTCCATTATATTAATATATACAGTTTGTTTATTCTTTCACCTATTGAAGGATATTTTGGTTGCTTCCAAGTTATATAAGTTATGAATAAAGCTTCATGTATAGGTTTTTGCGTGGAGGTAAGATTCCAACTCATTTGGGTAAATATCAAGGAGTGCAATTCCTGGATCATATGGTAGGCCAATATTTAGTTTTTTAAGAAACTGTCAAGCTATCAGTCTCCAGTGTGGCTATACCAGTTTTTTAATTTCCACCAGTAATGAATGAGAGTTCCTGTTGCACCATATCCTTACCAGCATTTGGTGTTGTCAGTGCTCTGGATTTTTGCCATTCCAATAAGTGTGTAGTATTACCTTAATTTGCAATTCCCAAATGATTTATGATATGGACATCTTTTCATATGCTTATTTTCCATCTGTAAATCTTATTTGATAAGGTATCTGATCAGTTCTTTTTTCACTTTTTTCCTTTTAAGATTTATATTTTTAAGTAATCTCTACATCCATTATGGGGCTGGAGTTCACAACCCTGAGATCAAGATTTACATGCTCCTCAAAGGAGAGAGGTAGGCACCCCTCTTTTCTCACTTTTTAATTGGGTTGTTTTCTTATTGATGAGTTTAAAGAGTTCTTCGTGTATTTTAGATAGAAGTTCCTTATCAGATATGTGATTTACAAATATTTTCTCCTGAGGTTAATTTTTGTGAAAGATGTATAGTCTCTGTCTGGATATTTTGGCTTGTTTTATTTTATTTTATTTTATTTTATTTTATTTTATTTTATTTTGCATTTGGATGTCTAGTTGTTCCAGCACTATTTGTTGAAAATTCTATTTTCTTCATTGAATTGCTTTTGTTTCTTTGTCAAATATCAGCTGATTATATTTGTGTGGGTCTATTTCTGGACTCTCTATTCTGCTCCTTTGATCTATTTGTCTATTCTTTTGCCAATACCACACAGTCTTGATTACTGTAGCTTCCTTCTGTTTTTGATTTCTAATTTAACTCCATTTGTATGACTTAAATCCTTTTAAATTTATTAATACTTATTTCATTGCTTAACATATGATTTATTCTAGAGAATGCTCTAAGTGTGGTTGAAAAGAATTTGTATCTGTTGTTAATGGTGTTAAGTCAAGTGGGTTGATGTTTTTTTAAGCTGTATATATTCTTGCTGATTTTCTTCCTAGTTTTTCTATCAATTTTTTAAAGCAGAGTATTGAACGCTTCAACTATCAGTGAATTTTCTGTTTCTACCTCTAATTCTGTCAATTTTAGTTTCATATATTTGTGACTTAGTTGTTAGGTGTACATAGTTTATTATTTGTTCCTACTAAGTGGATTCATCTATCATTGTAAAATGTCTTTTCTGTCTAGTAACAACTTTTTCTTAACGTCTGTTTATTATTATAGCTCTTCACCTCTTATTTTGGGTACTGTTACTATTACATGGTTTTTTTCTATCTTTTTACTTTTAACCTATTTTTTTTAATATAAGGTGTTTTTTATATATAATTGGATCACGGGATTTTTTTCATGATTATTAATCCATTCTACTTGTTTCTGCATTTTGGATCAGGGCATTTCATTCTTTACATTTAATGTACTACCCATAATGTAGGATCTATGCCTTCTATTTCACTATTTTGTTTTGTATTTTTTAAAATTTCTTTCTTACATTTATTTATTTATTGAGAGACATAGAGAGACAGAGTACAAGTTGTGGAGGGGCAGAGAGAGAAGGAGACACAGAATCCGAAGAAGGCTCCAGGCTCTGAGCTGTCAACACAGAGCCCCACGCGGGGCTCAAACTAACAAACTGTAAGATCATGACCTGAGCCGAAGTCAGATGCTTAACCGACTGAGCTTAACCGACTGGCGCCCCTTGTTTTGTTTTCTGTATGTCTTTTTTATCCCTATGTTCCTCCATTACTGCCTTCTGTTGTGTTAAATAGCTATTTTCAAGTGTACCATTTAAATTCCCTCCCCCCACCTTTTTAAAAAATATTTTACCAGGCATCTGTGGGTGTAGCACATCAGGTGAGTCACAACCATCCTCTGGGTCAGTGCCCTGCAAAGGTCCCTGGCACTGAGAAAGAGCCAGAGCTATATGCTTGGAAGACCTGTGGTGGGATTGGACATGGGGATACTGAACACTTGCTACCCTACAACCTCTCCCATGGTCTTTGCTCCATTGTTGCTCTCCTGGGCTCCATGATTTAGGCTCCATTCACTGGACCTTTGAAAGTGATGAAGCTCAAGCTGGCCCCACGGGAAGAGGAGAGAAGGAAACTGTGAGGTCAGTTCACCCTACTCCACACTTGCTCAGATACCAGGGTCACATCGTGCCTCTTTTACTCTTTTCTTAAAGTTATTTTCTTAGTGGTTGCCTGGGGCATTATAGCTAGCCTCCCAATTTAAAGTAATCTAGCTTAGATTAATATTAACTTAATTTCAATAGTATACAGAAATTTGCTTTAATACAGCTCCATTCCCTTCCTTCTATGTGATATTATCATTATATAAATTATATCTTTATACATTATAGGACCATCAACACAGGTTTATATTAATTGCTTTATACAGGTTTCTTCTAAATCAGAAAGAAGAAGAAAAAAGCTACAAAAATTTCATTTGTATTTTTTTTATATTTATCTATGTAGTTACCTTACTGATACTCTATTTCTTTATGTGGATTTCAGTTACCCTCTAGTGTTTTTTCATTTTAGACTGAAAAGACTCCCATTAGGACAGAAGTGATGGTTGTGAATTCCTTTAGCTTTTGTTTACAGTGGAATATCTTAATTTTTCCCACAATTTTGCAGAATATTTTGCTGGATGTAGAATTCTCAGTTGATGGTCTTCCCCTCAAACCCCCGGTACTTCAAATATGTCATCCCATTGCTTCTGGCCTCCATAGGATGGGAGTAGGCCAAGTTAAAAAATCCACAAAGTTCAGATGTTTTTCCTGAATAAATTCCCCTCAGATTGTTACAAATCTTGGATTAGTTTCTAAACTAAAGAAACGGTTGATTTTGACAAATACATATACATATATATATATATATATATATCATTTTTATTATATATATAAAATATATGTTATATCATATTTATTTATTTGAGAGAGAGAGAGATTGAGAATGAGTGGGGAAGGGAAGTGAGAGGGAGACAGAAGATCCAAAGCAGGCTATGTGGCTGTCAGCATGGAGCCAGACACGGGACTCAAACTCGTGAGCCATGAGATTATGATGTGAGCCGAAGTTGGAAGCTTAACCGGCTAAGCCATGCAGGCACCCCAATATCATATTTATATTTAAGTCAGGGCTACAAAAAGTATACTTTAGACATTACTATCATGAACTGTGGAATAAGATAGGACTGGAAGCACATGAATTGGGCATATTCCTTAACTTCTATAAGTCTTTTTTTGCATATCTGTACAATTGAGTTAATGATATACACTCAATAAGACTGACACCTTTTGATCTGTCATATGACAGATCTTCTCTTAGTGAATCAATTATAGAGAAAGAACAATAAAGACAAGCTATAAGTTCTTCAGGGTGGCATGTCACTGTAAAATTGAATGTTCTTCAAAATGTCTCCTCTGCTGTTCTCAGTCTCCTGTTTCTTAAGTTATGTGTAAGAAGTCACAAGCATGGCAGTTTCTCATTAGCCTTCTAGAGTTTCTATTCAATGGCTGAGCTCACATATATATATATATATATATATATATATATAGTGTGTGTGTGTGTGTGTGTGTGTGTGTGTGTGTGTAAGACACTCCTTTGGGCACTGCAGAGTGATGTCAGTGAGCCTAATATTGGATGATGTGCACATTTTCCCTTTTGATGTAGTAGCTCCACATAGAATTTTCAAGTGCATCACCCCCCCAACCCCCCCAGACCAGGGGTACTGTTTAAAGAGTGCTTCTCTTGAGTTTGGAGAATCTCTGATAGTCCTGAGAAAGCCAAAAGAGACCCAGACCAAGTCTCTTGTTTTACATTCCTCATTTTTAGAATCACAAACATACCTGAATACTGTAGGACTCCAGGAATGCATGAGATAGCATAGCTTTTGCTCTTTGTATCAATCAAAGCAACAGAATCACTAGAACATCTATATCTATATCTTTATCTACATGTACATCTGTATCTATTTATCTCTGTATCTTTAGCTGTGCCTATATCTGAATCTCTATCTCTATCTAATCACATATCCATACAATTACAAGGATTTATTTATTATAGAGATCTGAATTTATGCAGTTGTGGGAGCTGCTGGGAAAGTTAAAGTTCAAGTAATCCAAAAGGAATAATGAGTGTAAAGGTAGAGGAAAACAAGGACAGGCGGGAATGTACAGGCATGAGTTGGAGCCCACGAGAACAAACTGAAATCTGTTTCAGTTTTCATTACCACTAACCTTGATGGTGTGGCTATACTGCAGAAGTTGGGGCCCTTCATCACGGAGCTAAACACACACCTGAAGGTGGTGAAGCTGAAAGAAGATGTGAAGGTGGAGCACTTGAAGGCTTGGTCATCATCTCACCAATGAAGTAAGCCAGCAGTTACATTATAATTACAGTAAAGGGGTAGGCCATTGTATAGAAGACAATGTAAGTGGTAACAGAAAAATTGCACAAAGTGCTTATTAAAAATGGCAGGACAGGGCCACCTGGCTGGGTGAGTCCATGGAACATGCAACTCTTGACCTCAGGGTTGTGAGTTCGAGACCCACACTGAGTGTAGAGATTACTTAAAAATTAAATTTTTTAAAAAATGGCAGGACAGATTATATTCAAGATTATATAGGGAAAAGAGAGACTTCAGTTTAGAACTGAGCCTAACTCCAAATATAGCAAAGACAGCTAAGGATTCTGCCTATGGGCAGAATGAGGGAGTCAGTGGATGGAAGATAACTAAGAGGAACTTGATTAGATATCAAGGGTGTGGGCATTCTTCTAAACTATGCTGAACAGGCCAGGGAGGCAGCTTAGTTGAGAAGAGGGCTCAACAGAGCCTGATTAAAGTTTGATCAAGGAGGGGTTCCTGGTCAATATGAACTATCAAAATAACTGCTATTACACTTGTGTACTTCAAATCTCATAGAAGAATTGTCCCGATGGTCTATTCTAACTGAGAAATTTGGGAAATGTAGTTCAGGTTAGCCAAAGTGACATACTGCAGAGCTACCACACTCCTATTTGGAGGCCATGGTTCTTCCTCGGATCTTATTTTCCTGCTGTGAGATTCAGGTCATGGGTAATGGATTCCCTCACTGCCTCTTCTTAAAACAATAGGTAGGTGGGATATTGATGGGTAGGACATTGGCTAACTCTGCCTCCTATTTCTACTTTGTGTTTTTTCCCCCCACAAGTTAAATTATATTTTACTTAAAAAAATATTTTATTATGATAAGAGCAATTAATATGGGATCTATCCCCTTAACAAATTTTCAGTGTACATTATTGTTGACCATAGTGGTACAGCAGATCTTTAGAGTTTATTCATTTTATTTAGCTTAAACATTGACTATTGCTTAATAACTCTGCATTTCTCCCTCAGCCTCTGGTAACCACCATTCCAGTCTTTGGTTTTACAAATTTGGCTATTTTCTTTTCTTTTTTTCTTTTTTTCTTTGATTCCTAAACCAGACAGAGACCCAGTAAAAAAAGAGAACTACCGGCCAATATCCCTGATGAATATGGATGCAAAAATTCTCAATAAGATACTAGCAAATCGAATTCAACGGCATATAAAAAGAATTATTCACCATGATCAAGTGGGATTCATTCCTGGGATGCAGGGCTGGTTCAACATTCGCAAATCAATCAACGTGATACATCACATTAACAAAAAAAAAGAGAAGAACCATATGATCCTGTCAATCGATGCAGAAAAGGCCTTTGACAAAATCCAGCACCCTTTCTTAATAAAAACCCTTGAGAAAGTCGAGATAGAAGGAACATACTTAAAGATCATAAAAGCCATTTATGAAAAGCCCACAGCTAACATCATCCTCAACGGGGAAAAACTGAGAGCTTTTTCCCTGAGATCAGGAACACGACAGGGATGCCCACTCTCACCGCTGTTGTTTAACATAGTGTTGGAAGTTCTAGCATCAGCAATCAGACAACAAAAGGAAATCAAAGGCATCAAAATTGGCAAAGATGAAGTCAAGCTTTCGCTTTTTGCAGATGACATGATATTATACATGGAAAATCCAATAGACTCCACCAAAAGTCTGCTAGAATTGATACATGAATTCAGCAAAGTTGCAGGATACAAAATCAATGTACAGAAATCAGTTGCATTCTTATACACTAACAATGAAGCAACAGAAAGACAAATAAAGAAATTGATCACATTCACAATTGCACCAAGAAGCATAAAATACCCAGGAATAAATCTAACCAAAGATGTAAAGGATCTGTATGCTGAAAACTATAGAAAGCTTATGAAGGTAATTGAAGAAGATTTAAAGAAATGGAAAAACATTCCCTGCTCATGGATTGGAAAAATAAATATTGTCAAAATGTCAATACTACCCAAAGCTATCTACACATTCAATGCAATCCCAATCAAAATTGCACCAGCATTCTTCTTGAAACTAGAACAAGCAATCCTAAAATTCATATGGAACCACAAAAGGCCCCGAATAGCCAAAGTAATTTTGAAGAAGAAGACCAAAGCAGGAGGCATCACAATCCCAGACTTTAGCCTCTACTACAAAGCAAATTTGGCTATTTTAGATACCTTATATAAGTGAAATCATGTATTACTTGTCTCTCTGTGTCTGGTTTAGTTCTCATTCTTTGCTTCTCTCTTAGGGTGAGTTTTCTGGTCTCCTTCCCTCACTCCCAGGTCTTTGCTCTCTTATATGGGATTAGAGGCATGGTTTCATTTGGGAGGGGACCTGGTCATATTTATTGAGATCTATACAGTGTTATTAGTGGATTTTCTTGGATGCAATCTGCCAGAAAATAGCTACAACCAAAGCAAAAACATAAACAATTTCATTTTCATTTACTCTTAAAGGATAATTGGAAAATAATTTATTTCCAAGGCTGGGGGTGTGCCCCAAGCTCATAAGACTTTGGAGATACTCAGAACAATGCTTTGCATTGTCAATATATGTAAGAGCTACTAAGGCCCAGGCCTTGCTCAGATATTCAGAAATTTCCATCCTTCTGTTTGTGGGGTCAGGCTTTCTCCTGTATTTCCTGTTCACATTGTTCTGAATGTGACCCAGGCTACCAGAATGACGGCTGTTTAAAGGACAGTCTTGTCTTGCAGGGTATTTCATTTTCCCACCTTGTTAATTGGCTTCCATGAGCCTGATGAAAGGTAAATACTTTGTATCTTGAGAGCCTGATGATTAAAAATGGGAGGAAGAGGAAATAGATTAAGTAATAGGAAAGTAAGTGAGCTAATTCCTCCATGTTTCTGAGAGGAAATCATTAGATGCTTTCTAAAGTTGAGTTATTTAAGAATAAAAGTCTTCTCATATTATTTAGAGTTATGGATGTAACTACCAAAAAGAACTAAAACCATACATGAATTATTGTTTCCAGAGGGAAGAACTGGAAATGTATTTGGGAAAGAGTGAAGTAGAGCAAGAAACCCTGTTTTGGTTTTTTTTGTTTTTGTTTTTGTTTTTGTTTTTGTTTTTGTAATACCCTGTTTTTTGAAATTCTTTTTTTTCCATCTGAATGTATTATTTTGATAATAATTAAGAAAGAAGTCAAAGTAAACACTTCCAAGTAACTTCACACTATTTTACTTGGATGCATCGCATATATTTTGTTAATGATTGAAAATAGGCTCTATTTAACAAGGTGGAACAAAAAGGACAGACTGTTTTATTTCAGAGAATCCATGAATATCCTTTTCAGCACGATGGGCAGAAAAATTCAGAAATTATAATTTATATACATTTTTATATTAAAAAATACCTCAATTACAATGGATAAAGAGAAGATACAACTCAAGAGAATATTTGGATATTGCTGGGGCACAAGTTTTTTAATCACTAATGTAATTGGGGCAGGAATTTTTGTGGCCCCCAAAGAGGTACTGAAATACTCTTGCATGAATGTGGGGCTCTCCCTGTGTATTTGGTCTGTCTGTGCCCTGTTGTCCATGATGACCACTCTCTGCTCAGCAGAGATAGGTATAACCTTTCCACGCAGTGGAGCTCACTACTATTTTCTCAAAAGATGTTTCGGCAACTTAATCTCTTTCCTGAATCTCTGGACAAGCTTGTTTCTGGGGCCAGGGTTAGCTGCCAGCCAAGCCCTGCTCCTCGCCGAGTACAGCATCGAGCCTTTTTATCCCAGCTGCTCTGCTCCAAAGCTGCCAAAGAAATGTCTGGCGCTAGCCGTATTGTGGACCGTGGGAATTCTGAATTCTCGTGGTGTGAAAGAGGTGACTTGGCTTCAGACAGCGAGCCTAGTGCTGAAAATGGCTATACTCGGCCTTATTTCCCTGAGTGGAGTCGTGCTGCTGGTGAGAGGAAGGAAGGAGAATGTAGAAAGATTCCAGAACTCTTTTGATACTGATTTTCCAGAAGCTTCTGAGTTTATAGAAGCCATTTTCCAAGGATATTTTGCGTTTTCAGGCGGGGGGTGTTTTACATATATAGCAGGTAATTAACAATTCATTGAGAAAGAAAATCTCAAGTCATGACTTACTGCATGCAATGTGAAATGTACTTTCTTTTTGTATATTTTGAGTTTTACTTTAAATACATGATGATTCAATGTTTATTCTTACTAAATTGAATCAGAATATGGCAGTCTTGCACTTATCACCCAGTCTTAATGTTTTCCCCCCTTCATTCAAAGGTGCTTATTTTATTGAATGACTTCTTTTTTTCCACTTTCTTTTCTGGGGCCATAAATATGGGATCTCCATGTCAATCTAGTTTCCTTTCTGTTAATGGATGAATTCTGGGATTGTGGAAATAGTCCCCTCCCATGAAACTGTGAATCCAGAAATGATCCAATGTCAGACTGTGTTTGTGTTGTGAGTGGGTGTGACATACTTATGCTCTGAAGTACTTTTAAAGAGAAGAGAATCATAGATGGACTAAATTACTCTGAGGCTGGATTTAATGCTCTTTCCTTCAGTGTCAAGACAGAAGATTTCTCTCTGCATTTTTAAAATGCAGTCTCAGGGTGACTGGGTCGCTCGGTTGTTTGAGTGTCTGACTTAGGCTCAGGTCACAATCTCGCAGTTCAGTTCAGAGTTTGAGCCCTGCGTTGGGCTCTGTGCTGACCGCTTGGAGCCTGGAGCCTGCTTCAGAATCTGTGTCTCCCTCTCTCTCTGCCCCTCTGTATTTGGACTGTTTCTCTCTCTCTCAAAAATAAATAAACATTAAAAAATAAAAAATAAATAAAATAAAAAATAAATAAAATAAAATCAGTCTCTTCCCTTGAATTCTATCCTTTCCCTCTCACCTCCTAAGGGATCTTCCCCATTTATTAATTTTTTCAACTTCAACCTTTTTACTAGTTCTTTTCCTTAACCTTTCAATGTGAAGTGGGTTCTACTCTTAAAACACATGTGATATTTCCTTTAATCTTAGGACCCCGAGTCACTGATGTGTCCATTACTCATTAAATAATTTGGTCAGCAAATATCTTATTAAACACTGACTATTTTTGAAGCCCTGTAGTAGTGCCTTAAGATGAGTAATATGGACGCTTTATCCTAAAGAGGCTAAAGTCTAATGGAAGAGATAAAATCTAGATTTTGGTCTGACCTGTAGCACTTATGAACTGTGGCAGGTATCTTTACCTGTCTGGACTTACTTTTTTTTTTTTTTTCTCCATCCGAAAAATGGTCATTATGACTTAAAATCACTATGATTTTGTGCTTATAAGTAACAGCATGATAGTATTTAATAAGTGGTTTTAAGGGGGAACAGTATGACTACTATGAGAATTCAGTAGATGGTGAAATCACCTTTAGCTGTGTCATCAAAAAGGTGGCAACTTTCACTGAACTCAAAAAAGTCCACCAGTAAAAATATATGAGTGAGGCTGTGGAGACCAGAAGTATGAAGGTGCATATAAGACACAGCATGTAACTTTGGGTGACTTAAAAATGGTTTCCATCTGATGGGCTGGATAATAGATATGATTACTAAGGGAAGCATATAAAGAGAAGTAGAACAAAATGGCATAGGAGTGGAGACAGATGACTGGAGAAGTCCAAATTTAGAGGGTAGGTGGAGAAAGAAGATGCAATGAAGAAGTCAGAGGAGGTTTAGAGAATTATAAAAGAAAATCACTACATGTTCCAAGAAGAGGGTGTAATCAACATGGTGAAGTGCTTCCAAAAGTTGAGGAGTATGAGGATTGAGCAGAAGCCATTTCACTAAGAAATCATTGGTGAACTTTGGATACAAGAGGAAAGTCAGTCTGCATTGAGTTAAAATGTGAAGTATTGAGAAAAGGAAGCTATGGGATGAGATTACTGTCTTAAGCAGTTTGTGATTAAATGTGCCACTGCAATTGAAAAGACTAGGATAATTAGCTCAACTTTCCCTTTCTGTGTCTCGCTTCATCTTTCTCTCTCTTATAAGGATAGAAGAGATATCTCTGGTTTTGATTTTATTCATCTTGTTCCATTGCCAGAGATGTTTCACTGCTGGATAATTTTTCTCTGCTGAAAATGATTCACAAAATTTACTTACCTATAAACTATTATAGAATTCTTCACAAGCAGCTGGCAGTAAACAAAGGTGAAGGAATTTCAGTGTATGCTGGGATGTTAATTCACTTAATAAACTTTAAATACAGCTAAGCTCTAAGTAACTCTTTTACCTGTAAAAAGATGATATGTAGGCAGCTGACTTAACACATTGTAGGAACATCTACCTTCTAAGTTCAAGACCAAAGATATTGACTGTCTGACCATAATAACTTTGAGTTATGTTATGTTATGTTATGTTATGTTATGTTATGTTATGTTATGTTATATTCCTTACCTTCTCTCTATAAATATGATACACAATAAGAAAAAGTAAAAGGCCCAGAGGAAAGTATAGTTAATCCTAAAAGTTGCCTTTTTGCTTGTTCAAAATCTTTGACTAATAACCATAGTCATTAATAACTTATTGAGTGCTAGGCATTTGATTGGAATTTTATTGTCTCTGTATTTTCCATTTTCCCCAAAATACAGGTCAGGAAATTGAAAACTTAGCAGTCAATAAATTGTCCAGAAGGCCACACCTAGTAAATGGTTCAGGCAGCATTTAAATGAGAACTTTCTAATTCTTTACTCTTTAAGTGCTTAAGCAGTTCATATTATTATATATCATGGGCATTATATTCCACCCCTGGGCAGATACAGATGAAACAGATTTGACATATATCGAAGGATAGTTATTAACCAGAGGGATTTGGCTTTGAGTAACAGAAACCCACACACATTGGCTTAAACAATAAAAGAGGAACCTGCTGGAAGAATAATGCTGTATTTCAAGGAAGACCTGAGTAATCAATCTTCAGGAGCAACAGGAGATAGGGAAGCTCTAGGACTTAAAAACTAGATCTATCAGTCACCTTTCTTTTTTTGCCACCATTATGATGCTTTTTTTCCTGATTCTCTCAGTTTTGTCGACATTTGGCTCAAATTCTTGAGAGGAATCTTCTTGTGTAGTGACAACGATTGGCTTCCAGTGAGTCAGAGGTCTTACTTGGTTCTCTCACCAGCAGCCAGGACACAGGGCCACATTATATACACAGAACTATAATGCTCAATTATTTATGTCAGGGATAATTCTCAGAGAATGGCAAAATTTGGGAAAACAGTGTGACAAATGGAACAATATTTGAGAATAAGATTGTCTTAGAAAATCCATTATCTATGATGCTAAATCATGACCTCTTTTCTTTTTTGCACTTAATACTGACATAAAGGGAAGGCAAAGATCCTACAGGGAAAGAGAATTTATGATTGACTCTTTTACTTTTTACATATATGCTATGAGAATGTTCATTTTCTTTTTTTTTTTAATGTTTATTTTTTGAAAGAGAGAGAGAGCAAGCAGGGGAGGGACAGAGAGAGAGGGGGACAGAGGATCCAAAGTAGGCTCCTGTGGTGACAGCAGAGACCCCAATGCAGGGCTCAAACTCACAAGAGCCATGAGATCATGACCTGAGCCACAGTTGGACGCTTAACTGACTGAGTCACCCAGGCGCCCTGCTGCGAGAATGTATAATAGGACAATTTTGCCAGCCGAGGAGAGCTTCCTCTCCTATGTTCCCAAGTTATAATTTTGCTGAAATCTAAAATAAGAGTAAGGGTAAACCAGGCAACTAGGAAAGGAAAGAACATTCCACATGAGAGTATGGGTATAGGGGGCATGACATTTTTGAAAAACTGAAACCTGTAGGCCTATGACACAGATAGCACAGGGCACCATCAAATTATCATGTTATATATTTTCATAGCCCTGTATTTCTTTTCATATGGACAGTTACCACAGTCACTATTATAACTTTTATTTATGTGATTATTTAATTTGTATATAGCTCTTCTTGAGGTTAGACTTTATGTTTGTTTTTGCTCACTATCGTATTCCACTACCCAGATTAAGTGCCTTGTACCTAACAGATGAGGCTGAAGACACAGGTAGTCTCCAAACCATACAGGATCTTATGGACTCATCTTTGATTTTCATTCTTGTGACTTTCTTCAGAAATGTTATCATCTATAAGGAAAAGGAAGAAAATGTCCCCCTTTTTACACTTAACACCAAGATTATCCAAGAAAGGAGATAGGTGTGTAGCAGTTCATCAATGTGTTTGTGCCTATGTGTATGAATAAGTGTGACAGTGGCCAGAGTGGATAGGAAGAATTCAGCCCCATTGGTAATGCAGGAAGCAGTTTTAAAGATAAATTTAAGACATAATTTTTTACCACTTGTTATTTTTCTCTTTTATATGTTATAGGGGAGCTGAAGAAACCCAGAAAGACAATCCCAAGATGCATATTTACTGTGTTACCTCTGGTAACTATCATTTATCTGCTGGTTAACATTTCCTACCTGACTGTTCTGATGCCCAGGGAAATTCTTTCTTCAGGTTTGTATGCAAGTGACTAAGGCAATAAATAATAATGACAGTTCTAGTCCATTTAGTATAAGTAAGTATCACTTTACCAGTCAGACTACTGTTTGCTTTTCATTATTTTATATAGAGTCACCTTGTAATTTTCAAAATATTGAAGGGGCCAAAGAGTATGATTTGGCTTAGGAAAGAGTTTTAGATTTAAGCATGATACTATGGAAAACCATGTTTCTGATGATATGGAAAAATATCCATAATGCTGACATATGATGCAGACTAGGTTCAAAATATTTGTATCCCTTTCATGATATTTCCTCACCAGAGTCACACCATACAATCAGTGCTTAGGTCTGTTAGAACTTTTACAAAAAAACCTGTAACTTTTACAACAATTATTTTCTAAATATTCTTCTAGGTGACATAAAGAATGATAAACTTGAAATGTGGGACATTAGCAGTTAAAAGGGTAGAAGTTAGGGTCAATTACTGGATATAATTAATATTATTAATATGTAATATAATAATGTTTATTATAAATTACTCTAAAGTTTATGGTGGCAAAGGGGTCCTGAACATATTGGAAATATGACATAAACTTCCGATATAAACTATCATCCAGTACCTTTAGAAATAATCTCTTTTGAGTAGCTATTACTGTTTGATAAATCTTTGAGGCACTGGAGGTAAATCTAAGAGAGGTTTAATATAAAAGTTTTAACACACTTTGCCTTGATTCTTGTGTTACTGCCATTCAGGAATCTGCCTGAATGGTATCAGTATTGATTCATAATGCTCTGGTTGTCTTAGGGACATGTAAACTAGATATGATCAAGATTTTGAGTATTTGTGGGAACAAACCAAAGGCCAATTTAGATAAGAACAAGTAGTAATTTATTAACTACTTTGATTATGCAGAGAATAAATTTATAAAATTAATTAGGGTGTGGTCAGGGCTGTTGCCCAGGTGACCCAGAGGTTATGGTTCATTGAATCTGGCATTGGTTATGACTATCATTTCTCTGGTCACACTCATTGTTAAAAAATTATGATTATCTTCTCTGGGGTGTCCTAATAGTTGCAGCAATTTTATGGGTGGCACAATTGTTCCACACGTGTGGAAGTCCCATGAAGGAAGACCCATGAAGTGTTTTGACTATAGTTGCTTGTAATTTGGTTTTTAATGCTTACTCTTCTAGGCGTATAATCCTCAGACCTTGTTTAGATCCTGTAATAATTTTCTGGAATTCAAATATCTATCTTCTATTGTATTAGGAATTTAAGTTAAGAAAATAATTAGAGCTATACATTAAAAACGTATGTATAGGAACAACCATCATAGCATTACATATGAGGGCAAAAAATTAAAGATCACCAAAGTATCCAATAAATTTGAAATAAATAAAACATTTAGTGAAATCCAAATAATAGGCCCATTCTGAGTTTTTTCAAAGACCATATTGTTGTAAATACTTAAAGTAAAGGGACAATGTTTATAATGTAACAGCGATGGAAAAGCAGGATCTATATTATGATATAAAACGGAAAGTATATAGTTAATGGTGGAGATCTGTTGGAATGATATTGTGGGTGATTTTTGCTTGGTTCTTTCCTGGATTTCCCAAATTTTCTTTAATGAACCGTATAATTTATATAGTGAAATAAATAAATTATAAGTGAAAGAAATAGATTTCTAAATTAAGGAAATGTAAGGATTAAGGAGTGTTTTCAATCAAATGAGTGTATTTAAAAGAAATGAAAAGTTCCAGAGGAATATAGAGTATCTAAGATGTGGTGTGAATTGGATGCTACATTTTCTTTGATGAACACTGAAATAAATTATACCAAGCTGTGATACATATTAGATTCTGTGGTTTATATGGAGAAAGAACCAGTGCTATTAATCATGTATTGTTTTTGTTTGATAAGTGTTAGAGCTCTGACCTGCTTCTTTGCTGATTGTTCTGTTAGAAAAAAAATGGGCATAATTTTAAATAAGTTTTACAACACAGTGGGAAGGATGTTTCTAGAATGAGGTGTGTGCAGGGGCACCTGGGTGGCTCAGTCAGTTACGAATTCGACTTTGGCTCAGGTCATGATCTCGTGGTTTGTGGGTTCAAGCCCTGCATCCGGCTCTGTGCTGACAGCTCAGAGCCTGAAGACTGTTTCGGATTCTGTGTCTCCCTCGATCTCTGCCCATCCCCCACTCATGCTCTGTCTCTCTATCTCTCAAAAATAAATAAATGTTAAATAAATTTTAAAAATCCACCAATTGGTAACTAATTTAACTTACAGTTATATAATAGAATATTGAGCATTCTTTAAAATAACTAGATGGATGCATATGTACTAATATGATCAAGATATATTGGAAAGTAAAAAAATCAAGCCTAAGTGTGCCTGCACACACACACACACACACACACACACACACATACATACATACACACCTTGCATGAATGCTTATATAGGCATAGAAAATTTCTGAAGGCATATCCAAAAGATACTAACAGTAGTTACATCTGGGGTGCATGAATGAAGGATCGGTGAGGAGAGGGACATTTACTTTTTACTTTATGTGCTTCAGTGCTATTTATTTTACTTATTACCAAAAGTATATATAATACAATTATAAAAGAAAATAAATGACATGAGGAAGAGAATAAAAAAAGAAAAAACTTAGTTGTGGAATAAAGATAAAGATTATGTAGCAGAGTTGAACTAGAACCTCCTCTAATTAAAACCGGGTTTGTAGAATACATGACAGGAAATAAAGACCAGGAAATGATGACTTTACCACCAGAAATAAGTATTTCTGATATGTGATGGAAAATGGAAAATGTGTGGAGGTGTGGGTGTCCAGGAGGAACAACTAATAATACTTTATTTGAAATGAACAATACGTGAGACAGGAAATACTTTAAAACAAGACCCAACATTGTAGAATAGCACTAAAGAGAGAAGTGACAATAGCATTTAAGGCTGTTTAATATATGTGCTGACGAAGTAGGCACGCACTTAAGGCTGTTTAAAATGGGTTCAAAAATAAATATTTTTAAGAACAAGGATCATTGATGATAATTTAATTTTGTCATATTGAACAAGTTTTACTATTTGTTATAAGCCATTATGTTGATGCCATAGAGGCAACGTCTGCCCCAGAGCAACGCCCCAGAGCACGACTGCCAAGGACACTAGGTCTTCGTGTGCTCATTCCACTGAAAGACTGAGACCTTAGTTCTCTGTGTCTAAATGATCTGTCCGACCTTATGTCTACACAATATGAATTGGACTCAGTTTCTCATAAGCAGTGGGTGCATTTCTTCACTGGCACCGTTTTTAATCTACTGACTTGTAACGAGTTAGTGTTTATAATAGAAGATCTCTTCACAACCTCTTCAGTTGTGACAACCAAAATATGCCTCCAGATATTGCCAAAAGATCCCTGAGGAGCAAAATCACTTCCCATTGAGAACCACTGGTCTACAGTTTAGACAAGCACCCAAATGTCTTGAGTGTTTTAATCTGTGTGTAATTTGTTTTCTCTGTCTACAGGGTTGATTTTTAAATTCCTATTAAGTATTTAAAATTGCACCACAACATGGGGCCTTTGTAAGGCTCATTCCTGTGTCAGCAATGTTGCTTTTTTTTTTTTACTCTGATTGCAACTCTTAGCACTCTGTAGTTTTAGAAAATAAACATGCAATCATCAATTCAACCTTTCATTTCACAATTATTATTGAAAACTTAAACAACAACATTTCTGAGACTTATTGAAGTACAAGCCTTTATAGTAAAGAAATGAATGATACTTGACCTCAAGAAGTGAAGTTTCTGGTCTGTTGGGGATGATGCATGAGATGATAACCATTTATGATACAGTGTGATAGGGCTAAAATGGACATATGCAAATGGTGTTAGGTACATGTAAAGTAAATAATGAAATTAAACAAAATTTAACTTTCTTAACTCCCTTTTGAATTTCCTGCTTTCATTTAGAGATAATCTTTAAAGGTTTATCATTAATTTCTTATTTTTAATACATTGTCTTTTGTGTGTTCTTATTTTTCTGCAGATGCTGTGGCTATCACGTGGACTGATAGAGTAATCCCCTCATTAACATGGGTTATTCCTTTTGGTATTTCTGCCTCAATATTTAGCAACCTTCTGGTTAATGTACTTGAATCATCAAGAGTAACATATATGGCTGGCCAAGAGGGCCAACTGCCTTTGCTATTTAATATGCTTAATATTCACTCCTCTCCATTTATATCTGTGCTAGTACTTGTCACCATGGCATCAATTGCCATTGTCTCAACAAACCTCACTGACCTGATAAACTATCTTTATTTTGTAGTTTTTATTTGGTCTGTATTATCAATGATAAGAATACTAAAACTGAGATACCAGGAGCCAAATCTACCTAGACCTTACAAGGTAATTTTTTTCCATGTGAAATAAAATATACTGGGTGTAACCATGTTTCAAGACTATATTCAGAACATATATGGGTAGGTCTTTTTATTAGTAACAAATGTGAAGCCCATAAAGGTAATCTGGTCTTAGTTTTTATTGGGTAGATTTTACTCAGTTTAAAATCTCTTGGGTTCCATTAGGTTTGCTAGAGAGAAAGATAAACCTCTGGGTGGTGAGGCAGATCATTATGAGTCTTTTGACCAGAGACTATTTAATTTACTAATGTAGCTACCTATGCACACTGGTATCTTGTACAGTCAGGGTCAGATTTAGCAGGTGGGAAATAGAAGAGGCAAGTGATAACATCTGTCCTGAAACATCGACCTAACTTAATTTGATCACCAACAAATTCCATCTGTTCCACTTTACTTCTTTTAAACTTACTTTCATTTGGGATGAGGAGGAGTTTTACAGGAGATCCCTTTAATGGTAGGAAAGAAAATAAACAAAAACTTGGCAGTGTAGGGATACTATTGGAGAAAAGTGACCTTGATGCTCTGATTATCAGAATAGTCTTGGTGAGCTAGGCTTCATGTTAAAAGCTTTTCTTGGATTATCACATTTAATCCTCTCAGTAATACCAAAGGCAGATACTACTCTTATCCCCATTTTACAGATGAGGAAACAGGTTTAGAAAAGTTGTTACTTGCCCAACCTCACACTGCGTGGTAGAGTCAAGATTGAAATCTAGGCAGTCCCTTTGGAGTGTTTGCCTTTTAGAACATACAAATAAATATAAGAAATATATACTATAAACAATTTAATAAAGAACACGGAGAAAGAAAGCAATGTTCCAATGACTTACAACCAACCTTCCTTTTCCATCCTCCCTTCTACTTCTTCCATCCAGCCATCCCCTAAGTGTTGCGTATTTGAGTATCAGTTATTGAAAGCAACTATACTTTAAGCACCTTACTAAGTATTCTGGGTGCAAAAAGGAGTAAGACTTGGCTTCTGCCCTTAGGCAGGGTGTAATCTATCTGAACAGTCAGGTGAACCAAAATTCACAGTATGATTATTGCCATATGGTGGCCTCCAGAAGGTGTTCAAAAAAAAATACATGGGGAAGGAGGGATCATTTTGTTCTTTAATCTCTGATCCTCAGTGTCTTCAGGTCTCAAATGGGAATAAATAATGCCTACCTCCTAGGACTGTGGAATATATTAAATGAGCTAAGACATACAAACAATCCAGAGTCTGACATTGATAGTTATTATGGTTTATATCATTATTTGATACATGTTTGCATTAAAAAGAAGGCAAGGGCAACCACAAGTATAAGTAATTAACATTTGTCTTGAATGCCACATGAATGCTCTTTTCCCTCAGTTATTTGATAATTGATACTGAGTTGTGAGATGACAAATTATCTTTCATCTTTCCTAGGGGTGTTTTACAAATTAGGAGGAGATTCTTTTTTTTTTTTTTAATTTTTTTTTTTAATGTAAGCTCTATGCCCAACTTGGGGCTTGAACTTACCACCGTGAGATCAAGGGTTGCATGCTCTACTGACGGAGGCAGCCAGGTGCCCCAAGAAGAAATTTTTAATTAAGTCCCTAAGGGAATGATCTTTTAATTAAAGGGATTCATAAATATGAATATAGCTATGTTATATTTTGGGGATATAGATTCATATCTATTTATTAAAGATATATATCAAAAGTGACTGCCTATTGAATTTTCTCCCTAGGTTGGGTAATATTTGGTGCAGGACCCTTAATCCTAATGCAAAGCAGGTACCAAGAATAGGGCTTCAAGTTTTTTGGCTAAAACAAAAACAAAAGCAAAAACCCACCAAAAGTAGAATTGTCTTGGCCAAAGTTTTTGTTTTGAATTTTTTTTAATGTACTGAGCCTATAAAGTCATAATATTTACCTGTTAATATCTGCCTGAATAACAGAGTGTCTAGGGATATTCTGTGTTTTTGATATGACTTTCTTATTGCCTTCAGATATTTTCTTGGGAAAATTGTGACTTTCTGAGCTTTAGGAACTCCCTTTTAATGAATTCATGCTGCCTAGATCAGAAGATGGTTATCTTACTAGCCAATGATCATGATTATTTCCACTCATGAACAGGCAAACACTAGATGTTCATTCCCTTCAACCATTGCCTTGATGTTGAAAGTCTTCAACATTCTAAACTCAGATAATTTAACCCATTTTCTTTCATTAACTTATATCTTATTTTTGTTTATATAAATATGCAGTACTTTATATAGGTTTTCACATCTAATTTATTTTTTGAATTTTTTTTTCAGGTGTTTTTTCCATTACCTTTGGTAACAATGGCCATCAGCCTATGCTTGGTTTTGGTCCCTTTGGTGAAGTCTCCACATATGCATTATATTTATGTGTGCCTCTTTGTTCTCAGTGGACTTCTATTTTACATACCTTTAATATATCTCAAATTGAGTTTGGTTTGGTTTGAGAAAATGACATGTCATTTACAATTGTTGTTTAATATTTGCATCCCTGATGTGACTGAAGAACAGATGTCAGAAGTACAAACTTTTTAAAAAATAGCCTTTTAAAAGCACTCCCAAATTTAAAAAAAAATCAAGCACATTATGGAACATTAATGATGAAATGCCCATGATAACTTTCTTTCTTGAATGAGATAGTGTATAAAGAAGTGCCCATGATAGTACCTAGTTTTAAAAATCACACAAAAATTGTTATGTAAAGCCAAAGCTCTGTTTTGGTTTGCATGGTTTGATACATTGATGATATTTCCCCCTTTCTTCCATTTTTTTCTGCACCCACCCTTTACTGCTGAATTTGTGGTGATTTTGTGATAAAAGTTAACAATTAAAATAAAAAAGCGTTCTCTTCTTCATTCCCGAGTCCTTACATTGGTGCTGAAGATAAAAGAATAACCCCAATTGTCTGATTAGCTTTTCCCTATTTGTATTTTTTCAACCTAAAAGCTATTTGAAGCATGAGTTTTTAGGTTATTTTCTTTTGTACTCCTTCTTCTAAATTCTGAGATGCTTTAGAAGAACAAGTTTACTATGTTTTCATTTGATTAAAATGTGACTTATCAAGGGACGCCTGAGTGGCTCAGTCAGTTGAGCATCCAACTTTGGTTCAGGTCATGATCACACTGTTCGTGAGTTCAAGCCCCACATCGGGCTTTGTGCTGACAGAGCCCCCCCCCCCACCCCTTCCCCAACTCGTGCTATATATCTCAAAAATAAATAAATAAATGTTAAAAAAAAATTTTTTTTTAATGTGACTTACCAAGGCACCTGGGTGGCTCAGTGGGTTAGGCGTCTGAATCTTGGTTTCAGCTGAGGTCATGGTCTCACAGAGTCATGATCTCATGGCTGGTGGGATCGAGCCCTGTGCTATCAGCGAGGAGCCTGCTTGGTATTCTCTCTCTCCCTCTCTCTCTCTCTGCCCCTTCCCTGCTGTCTCTGTCTCTCAAAATAATTAAATAAACTTTAAAAAATGTGACTTATCTGTAACTACGTAATTGTGTGTATAAAGTGTGGGTAACAGGTGGCAGAGTGGACTGTATCCCAGTTATGGCGCCCACCCACTATCAATCAATATATAAAATATGTCTATTTAACTTAGACTTTTAAAGGACCTGGGTTTGGAGATGTCCTTTCAGAAAGCATAGGGGCAATGTGGGAAGGTGTTTAGTGACATTTGTTAGCCAACTCTTCTCCCCATCTCTCTTCATCCTTCCAAGTTGATACCCATATACGTCAAAGGACTTCCCCCTTGTGAGGATCCATCTCCTGATGTGATGACTAATTTTATGTGTCAATTTAGCTGGGTCATGATGCCAAGATATTTGACCAAACATTATTCTGGAAGTTTCTGTGAAAGTGTTCCTTGGATGAGATTAACATTTAAATCAGTGGACTTTGCATAAAGCACGTACCCTTCCATAATGTGTTTAGACCTCATCCAATTAGTTGAAGACTTTAATAGAAACACTGACTTCTTCTAAGCAAGAAGGAATTCTGTCAGCAGATGGCCTTTGGACTTGAACTGCAACAGTGACTCTCCAGCCTGCCAGTCCACAGGAAGAATTTGGACTCACCAGCCCCCATAATCATGTGAGCCAATTCCTTAAAGTAAATTAATCTCTCTCCCTCCCTCTCTCTCTCTCTCTCTCCCGCCCCCATCTCTCTCTCCTCTATTCATCTTCCTATATGATATATATATATATATGTGTGTGTATATATATATATATATATATATATATCCATCCTATTGGTTCTGTTTCTCTGTAGAACTCTGATTTTTCTCAGCCAACTCATATACCCTATTCTTGCCAACTAAGGACCACCCCTTCCAGGTCTTCATGTTCATCTCATTTTGGCATATTGTTAAACATTATTCACACTTACACAATAACATATTCAACTTAGCAGGATAGGTACAGCAACACAGTATGTGGCAAAGTAATTCCTGGATTTATTTCCATAGAAGTCATTTACATTTTTCAGATTCAGCATCAGAACTTCAGATTCTGGGGACTTACCTAGTAGATGTTTAAATTGTAGATGAGAAGACCACAGATTTGATTAATAATTAGAATTAGAGATTAGATTAATATTAGATGAATTAATATTAGATTTAGATTAATATTAGCTTTAGAGAATTGATTAATATTAGAATTAGAGAAAAGTTTAAATGTCTACAGCACTCCCACAAAGTAACTCACCTGCCTATGCTTGTATAGTCCCAAGGGTAGGGGGTCACTATTCGTTAAAGACTTTGGTCTTATCTTTGGAGAGTTTTGCCTTTCAAAAACATTTCTTAACAAGAAGATGAAATGTGATTTCTACCTATCAAGTAAACTTCTCTTCACATTACATACTTTCAGATTTTTGGTGATAGCCATCTCATGGTTCTGAGTCTTCACTTTTCCAGATTTACACACTGCTGCCCTCACCCCCCATGTGCTGCCCTGCCCAGTATTCAGGAGTTGCTACTTTTGAAAACCTTGATTCCTTAACCCCTCACTAGGATCTTTTTATGTTAAGAACCCCCCGATTTTTATGCTGTAGACAATGTAGACTTTCCAGATATGGTCTGATTGTGGCAGAGTAGAACCCAGCTATCATGTCCCTTATTCTAAATATTATAGTTTTGTTTGTTGTTTTGGAACCATAGCACAATTCAACCTCCTAAGTATTTCCTATAAATTATGGCTTGAGACATGCCTACTCTAAGACAATGTGGGATAGATATCCCCTCTACAAGTCTGTCAGGTCAATAAAACTTCTCAGGGAAACTTTTGACGTTTGTTCCACAACAGCCTGATGGTAGCAAAAGCCAGGATTTTAACATTTGTCTTTCAAGGGAAAATTGCAGCATGAATTTTCTGTAATATATATATATATTTTTCTATGATATATATATTTTTCTTATTATAATATATGTATTAACATTACATATACATACACATATATGTATGTATATACATATACATATATGGAAATAAGACCTTCTAGAATGTGTGTATAGCAAATCTTCTGCTTTTCAATTCTTTTTGTACCACTCTTGACCATGAGTGCTTTACTTTCCTATAATATTTACTTTAAGTAGTGTCTGTTTTGAAGTCATCTGTCAAGAATTCCTTTGATGATGTTATGCAAGGGGCTTATTTGCTATACTCTGAAGTGCAGTTAATGACACCTATTTGACCCAAGTGAATTATGGAAATTAATTAGTTGTGTAAGACTGTACTTTGAAGTTTAAAAGTAATCCATCTCTATTGTATAAATAGGGCCTTAGAGATATTAACTCTTGTTTCATGAAATTGGCCCAGCAGATGACACCTGAGGAACTTTCACTTTCTCTCTAGCCAGAGCAGGTTCAGAATATCTCTGAGAGGGTGTATTAGCTTCCTAGGGTTGGTTGCCATAACAAATTATCACAAATTTGGTAGCTTAAGAAAAATAGAAATTTATTCTCTCACAGCTTTGGGGATAGAAGTCCGAAATCAAGGTATGGGCAAGATTGGTTCTTTCTGGGGAGGATGTGATCTAGTGATGGCTGAAATCCTTGACTTTGCTTGGCTTGTAGCTGCATCACTCTGGTATTGGCCTCTGTCTTCTTCCCCTTATCTCTCTGTATGTCAAATCTCCTTCTCCTCTCTTTTAAAAGGAAACTCACCCTAAATCCAGGACAATTTCATCTTGAGATCCTTAATTACATCACAAAGACCCTTATTCCAAATAAGATCTCATTCTAGTGTTCCAAGTAGATATTCTTTAGGGGAGCTAATATTCAACCCATGAAGTTAAGTCTTCCTAGTTATTAAATTCAATTCCCGGTTTGTGTGGTAATCTCTTAGAGCCATGCAGGCTCATTCATGAAGGCCACCCTTTTTTACTTCTTTCTGTGGGTATCAACTCATCTCCATGCTATAATTGGAGCTAAAATATGCAATCTGGAAGGATCTCAAACTCTATCCCAGGATGTCATACTGTGAGCCTCCATATTAGCAACTTGTCCTGAAAGGACAGGATCAGTATTTCACAAGAGACCATAAACTAGACGTAAGGCTCATAGCCAGGTAATCTCCAGAGCTGGATTATTATGATCCTGATGTCAGAGACCCTAGCAGACAAAGAAAGCCCTGGGAATTGTTGACAAGCAAGAATCTTTTTTTTTTTCCTTAAATATTTATTTATTTTGGAGAGAGCACGTGAGGAGGAAGGGTAGGGAGAGGGGGACAGAAGATCCAAAGTGGGCTCTGTGCTGACAGGCTGACAGCAGTGAGCCCAATGTGGGGCTCAAATTCACGAACTGTGAGATCATGACCTGAGAGCCACCCAGGCGTCCGGACAAGCAAGAGCCTTGATGTTGCTATTTATGCCATGTTTTGTTGTCTAGGCTAATGATGTGGTTGTGAAGGAAATAATTGTGCTGCAGTGGCTCTGTTTGTGTCTTTCCATTAGGCTTAAAAGATGGGGTTTTTGGAGATGATATCCCTCTCAGTTGCTTTGTTCAATTTCTTGTATGTGAAGCTAGTAGGAAGGTAAGAAAAGTCATTTTGCTTAAGTGTCAGTTCTATGTCAATGCCTTAGGCATGTTGGGATGTTTCCCAGCTTATAGTTAAGGGCTCATTTAGAAGCATGAGAAACAAACTACTTGAATGTAGAAAAGTCACACAATAAGTTTGTAGAGAATAAAGCTTCAGCATTATATTTCTAAGGAAGGCACTTCTGAAACGTTAAGATGAGGGAAAAAATTAAGCTTCCCTTTATTTTCACTTATGGTGTTGGACCTTCAATGAGCCTTTTCACTATAGAAAATATTTTTTTTTGGTTTGGGGAAATTTTTCTGGATCATTACATTGGCAATTTCTTACTCTCTGTTTCTGTTGTTTTCTTTTTATAGAGTTTTTATTATTTTGGTGTTGGACCTCCTGGACTGGTCTTCTGAGTCTATTCTTTCTTCCCTATTTTTAATCTACACTCTGGAGATTTCCTCATGCCTCCCTCTTCCTTCATTTTAATTATTATAGGTCTTATTTGCATTACTTTTTGGTAACATATTCTTTGGCTCATAGATTCAATATCTATACTTGTATTTCTGTTGTCCATGTTGAAGTAGGGCTTTTCTCAGATGTTTTGTAAGACTTCACTGTCTGCTTATAATTAATGAATCAAAAAGTTGATGGGAATTCTGAATGTGTGCATGAGGTTTATGAAATTGAAAACTGACTAGAGTAGTCCCTCTTATCTATAGTTTCAATTTCTATGTTTTCAGTTACCTGCAGTCAACCACGGTCTGGAAGCAACCTCCTGCATGTTGACAGAAGGTCAGTAGTAGCCTAACACTAAGTCACAATGCCTATGTTACTCACCTAGTTTCATCTCATCACATAGGCATTTTATCATCTCACATCACAAGAAGAAGGGTGGGTACAGTACAATAAGAGATTTTAAGAGAGAAAGGGAGACCACATTCACATTGCTTTTATTACAGTATGTTGTTAAAAATATTCCATTTTCTTAGATATTGTTGTTAATACCTTAAGGTGTCTTATTTATAAATTAAACTTTATCATCGGTGTGTACATATAGGAAAAAAATAGTATATGTAAGGTTTAGTACTATCTGTGGTTTCAGGCAGCCAGTGGGGGTCTTGGAATGAATACCTTATGGATTAGGGGGGATTACTGTATATGGTGATATGGGTGGGCTACTTGTTGAGGACTTCCCAAAGTTAAAATCTGTATATCTGTCATCTTGGGCTGGTCAGGTTCCCCAAGGAAATCTAACCTTCTCAGGGCAAGGCTCTGTCTGCTGGTTACTGGGAGCTGAGCTGGAAAAGGACTAGAAAGCACAGTCTCAGCACTTAGTAATAGGTATATATAATTACATTTAAATCTCTTATTTTCACATGGTGTGTAGAATCCCAACTGTGCTGATGTCTCCCAGAAACCAGTAGTAGGGTAGGATAGGAGCAGTTACTATGGGTGAAGAGTAGAATGGGGAAGCTAGACATTATTTTCACTTAACCTCCCTATTAAAGTGCTGCAACTTCCGCCCCCTTCTCCAGGCCTGTGTAATTCCATGACTTTATGTGATGCTCTGAGCAGCCTGCGTTAGAAGCCAGATTGCTTCTCAGCTTTTCCACTTTTAGTTTAGGGACCCACTGTCTTGAGTCTGCTAATCAGTTACCTTTCATGAATTCACTTTCCAGTTTCTAATATTTTATTGCTTTCCTCTTTCCCTCCTTCCTTATGGAGTTATTTATGTAAAAATTTCCTCTGCGATAGTTTTAGTTGGATTCCAGAAGAGGGGCTTAAATAGAGAGGCTTCGTTCAGTCTACCATCTTATCTTAGAAGCTTAAGTTTCAATACATTTAAGAATTTATTTTTACTTATTTTTATTTTTTAATGTTTATTTTTATTTCTGAGAGAGATACAGAGTACGAACAGGGGAGGAGCAGAGAGAGAGGGAGATACAGAATCTGAAGCAGGCTGAGCTGTCAGGACAGAGCCCGATATGGGGCTCGAACTCATGAACATGACCTGAGCCAAAGTTGGATACTTAATCGACTGAGCCACCCAGGCACCCCAATACATTTAAGAATTTTAAAATATATGTTGCAAAGATTTTTAAAAATAAATACTATGTCAGTCAAGAAATCTGAATTGGAGCCAGTGGCAGGCAAGAAAAAAAAATCTGAATTGATAAGACTATTTACTTTTAAAAAATTTAAAGGAAAGGTGTGGAAAGAGATTGACTTATAAATCTTTGTCTCAATGACATAAATTGTTTTAAAACAAAAATGTGATATTTCATTGTGTTTCATGGTATAATGCAAAATCTTCTTTTTCAATGGCTGACCTCATTCACAGCTTAAAATCTACAAAGATATCCTATATCTTTATTACTCTCCAGTCCTACATTTTTAGGTTAATTGGTCATTCAAAATTCCTGTCTGTGTTAGTCCTATGGAGGAAGATATGTGTTGTGGCAAGCTAGAAAAGTCTTCATTACATAGAATCTATGAGCACTTCAGCGCAAGGGAGATCCTATTGCTTGTTCCCTTCTCCCTTGCTAAGCAAAAACCAATTTTAAGTAAAAAGCAAAATCATTTCCAACTTCAGGGGATGAATCATAATTGATCTTAGCTAATCATTGTAATCTCATGCTTCTTGGCTGTGATTAACTTAGGTGTGGGCATGTGATCTAGTTTTTGCCAATAAAATGTAAGGGAAAATCTGGTGTAGAGTTTCTAAGAAAGATTGTTCTCCCCAGTTAAAAGACAGAACCCAAGGGTGCCGGGGTGGCTCAGTTGGTTAAGTGACCAACTTTTGATTTGGGCTCTGGTCATGATCGCACAGTTCATGAGTTTGAGCTCTTGATTTCAGCTCAGGTCATGATCTCACATGATCTCACCTGGAGATTGGCTCTGTACTGACAGCACAAAACCTGCTTGGGATTCTGTGACTCCTTCTCTCTGGCCCTCCCCCACACTAAAAAATAAACATTAAAAAAAAAAAAAAGCGAAACCAGAAACCAGAAAAAGTTTTCCATCCGTTCCTTTCATGGATTTTGTCCTGTAAAGATGTGATACTTGAAGCTGTTCCAGCCATCTTGTGGGCTTGAGGTGAAAGGTAGGAGAACCATGGAGAAACAGACAGAACCCTCATGTTGTTAAGCTGAAAATTTAACCTCCCCTGGAACTGCTTGTCTCCAGACTTTAATTGAACATGCTTATGATTTAAGACACTTTTACCAGTTATTCTACTTTAAGCTAAAAATATTTTAACTGGCAAAAGTGGTAAAATGCAGGGTGCTTGGTGGTGGTCACTAAGTGAAGAGAGATGGTAATAAATCTCTTTAAATCTGTTTTATCATTTATAAACTAGAGTTAAACTTACCACTTAAGTTTGTATGGAAGTCATATTAAAATGGTGCAGATGCTCTGGAAAACAGTGTGGAGGTTCCTTAAAAAATTAAAAATAGAAACTATCCTATGACCCAACAATAGCACTACTAGGAATTTATATACAAAGGATATAGGAGTGCTGATTCATAGGGGCACATGTACCCCAATGTTTATCGCAGCCCTTTCAACAATAGCCAAATTATGGAAAGAGCCTAAATGTCCATCAACTGATGAATACTGTGGTTTATATATAAAATGAAATACTACTTGGCAATGAGAAAGAATGAAATCCTGCCATCTGCAGCCATGTGGATGGAACTGGAGGGTATTATGCTAAGTGAAATAAGTCAGTGAGAGAAAGACAGATATCATATGCTTTGCTCATATGTGGAACATGAGAGAATTAACAGAAGACCTTGGGGGAGGGGAAGGGAAAAAATAGTTACAAACAGGGAGGAAGGGAGGCAAACCATAATCTTAAATACAGAGAACAAACTGAGGGTTGGGGGTGGGGGAAGAGGGGAAAATGGGTAATGCACTGAGGAGGGCACTTGTTGTGATGAGCACTGGGTGTTGTACGTAAGCGATGAACCATGGGAATTTACCCCCAAAACCAAGAGCACACTTGTATACACTATACATTAGCCAACTTGACAATAAATTGTATTAAAAAAAAAACAAGATATTTTTCTCAGTGACTGGCATATGACAAAATCTAAATAAATAGTAGTTAACATTATTTTAAATTGATTAAGACCTCTACCTTCTTTTATTAAAAAATTTTTTTATTAATGTTTTTATTTATTTTTGAAGGAGAGAGAGAGACAGAGAATGAGCAGGGGAGGAACAGAGAGAGAGGGAGACACAGAATTCGAGGCAGGGTCCAGACTCTAAGCTGCCAGCACAGAGCCTGATAAGGGCTCGAACCCACAAACTGTGAGATCATGACCTGAGCCAAAGTCAGACAGTTAACCGACTGAGCCACCCAGGCACTCCTACCTTCTTTTATTTTAAAAACTGTCTTAATAACACTCATGATTTAGCCTAATGAGACTATGTAAATTGGAGGCAGGCACAGCCTTATATATAGCCGTACACACACACACACACACACACACACACACATATATATATATTTTATGTTCAACATGTGACACATGGTAAATAATCCATAAAATTTATAAAACAACTAAACATAGTAGGTATGTAATACATTTTTATTAGAGGAATAAATAAGTGTACAAATGAGTTTCTAGTGACTGTTGTTGACTCTAAATTGCTAGAAACGGTAAAATAGTATCTAAACAAATTCTGTAAAAATCTTAGTAGAAAAAAAACTTAGTAGATATAGTTCCTCTAGAGAACTTATGACAACATGCTACATGGAAAAATATGAACTCTCCATAGAACATTGTGTTGTGCTACTTACCGCTAATAAAGTAGCCCGTCTCATCATGGGAAATTATCCTGGAGTTCCTCATGAGAAATCTCTTTGAACTGTGTTAAGGACAGACCTTGTCTCTCATTCTATCTGGGATTTTATCTGAAAATCTTACAGGCTCCTGAAGTATCAAATTTCAATTTATATAATATGCATTTAGCGTTTTGCCATAAGCAGAACTAATTAAAACAAATTGAGTGCAGCAGAGAGGCTTCTACAAAACAAGGTGTTCCTTATAAAAGCCTGTGGCCTCTGTAATTCTCTTCCCTTTCTGAACTGATGGGTTCATTCTGGGCAGCAACCAGAGTTTCTACTTGAATTTCATCATCTGTTGGTCTCAGTCTTACCATAGCAGTTTGTACTTTTAAAAGACATACATAAAATTGAAAGATAATATTATTTTCTTTTGCTTACAGGAAACACGAATTGTGTTTTTCACTGAAAAATTCTGGCTCACATAATTCTTGATGTCACAACTGAACTCAAAACTCATTCTTGTTTTGGAATTTTTTAAAAGCCTGATTGCAAGTTCTGCAGAAATCATCAGAACTCAAAACTTTGTGATGTTTTGATGCTGGTTCAACAGAATCCAAGTTACTTTAGGTCAATATAAAGGAAATGACTTAAACCAATGATTAAATTTGTGTAAAGTCCACTGGAAACAAGTAAATGATTTATGTCTAAATATTTTATGACCCTAAAGGCTGAATCTGAGACATACGGTTTTGAAAAGCCAAAGTCATCGAAGAATCAATGCTCTAGTTTCTTTGGTTGCTCTTCTGGAAAGCCACTGAAAGATTATGGGCATGCATCTGTGGTTGAGGGAAAAAAGCCACTAATGGGGCAGTGCCATATGCTTTCTTCATCTTATATATGAGATGAAAAATGGCCTTTGTTGAGTCTCATGGGATTAGTAGTCTTCAAACCCCAGTCAGTGGAAGACTTAGCCTCTGGTCTGATGAGGGAAATGTTCATTCACAAACTTGTGCATCAGTAATGACAGAAGGACAGAATGGCAGATTTAGGGACTGACTACATCAAGGAGATTTTAACTGTGGTAAAACTAGTAAAATGAGGGCTCAAGCTCAAGTGTGAGAGAATATCCAGCCAGAGTTTCTAAATTAGGGTATAGAGAAAGTTTGAGAGTGACAATTATCAGTCTCTGGAGATTTCGTTTTCAGGTTAACACTGACGATGGAGGTGTGCATGACAATATCCCATTCTCATAGGGTTGTTGTGAGGCCTACACAAAATTGTGCATGTAAGTTGTGGAGCCTAGAATAAGTACCCAGCAATTGTTATATATGTGCAGTAAAAATAGCTGTTCTACAGAGGCAAATTATTTAGATTATTTTTGGATGCTACTCTAAATCAGGCAACTATGAAATGAGCAAGTCAGCCATTCAATCTCAGGGATCCATGCTCTACTGATTCTTATTTTTATAACAAGATAGAATGGATGAAAGAATTTCTGACATGTTAGGAGAGAATTACCTTTCATTCCACAAGTGTCAAGGCTTTTTAAACAGCCTTAGATAATGTTCAGCAAAGTTGAAAACATTAATGCTAATTACTAGAACCAGAGCTTGTTGCCAAATAGTATGTCTGAGATTGTGCAGAAGTTACCCACCAGCCTCGTGTGCCTCAAAACCTCTCCTCTCCTCTCTCCCCCTTCCCACTACATCTTGCCAACTCTCTACTGCCAACTTTCTATTTCTATTAGAAATGGTTGACAACTCAAAAAGTTAAGTATACTAAAGAACATGGCCAAGCTACGTGTTCTTTTCAAGTTTTGAAGGGGTACATTTCAGAATACAGAAAATCAGAAAGAAAAGAAAACCTCTCAAAACTAAATGAAAGGGCAAAGGAAAATATGAACCCATCTTCAGAAACATGACTATAATTAGCATACCGCACACACAAAAGCATTCTCCAGCCCCTAGGTCAGTGATAGACATTTCTCTGGAAAGTGTCTAAAGGTAAGTGTTTTAAGGATTCATTTATATTTTATATTTTCTTCTTATTTGGGGTATGCCTGTTTCTCAACTTAGTAGTGAAAATTATTTCCAAATGTGTGCGTTTCTTTCAAAAGTTGAAGATGGAGAGGATATCACATGTAGAGGAAAAAATATCAACATGTCCCAAAGTTTTATGTGGGTTGATCCAATCTCAAAGAAGCAGTTCTTTCAATACAGTATAAAATTGTTACTTAACTGTACCCTAATATTTTCATTTCCCAACTTGAGCTGTTGCACTAGAATCTTTTACTGATATTTCAAACTCAGCATGTATAAAATTGAATATCTTTAGAGTAGTCTACTCTACTTTTATCTCTCAGTAGGCAGCATTAATATCTTCCTAGCAATGTAGACTCATACTTAAGGGTCATCTTTGAGTCCCCCACTTCCTCATATTTAATGGGCAATCTCATTCTATTAATGCTACCTTGACAGTGTTTCTCACATTGCTTTTCTCCTTTCCATTACTGCATCTACTTTTTTAGGACAAGTCCTTAGCTTCTAACCATCAGTGCTGGGGTATTTTCCAACACCAACAACCAAAGTTCTTTTTTTTTTTTCCTAGCAGCTTCTGCAATACTCTTCTTTGGTATCATAGAAAGATATTTGGTCTTTGTCCCCCATTCTTGGCATTCTTCCTAAACCCTTGGAATTTCCTGAGTGATAAGGTGATAGGAGCTTCTTTTGTTCTAACAAGGTGACTCTTGGTGACACCCTAGGTAGCTTCAGGATGGGGGCTGGTCACTGGAAACATCAAGCCTTACTTGGAAGCTTATACTTTTCAGCCTCACCTTTCCAATCTGGTAAGGGGAGGGGGGCTGGAGATTGAATTAATCACTAATGGCCAATGATTTACTAAACTGTATCTATGTAATAAAACATCCATAAAAACCCCTGCATGATGGAGTTCAGAGAATTTCTAGGTTGCCAAACACATCCACATGCCAGGAGAATGGAACTCTCCATCTCTAGGGTTGACAGAAACTCCTAGGCAGGACCCTTCCAGATCTTGTCCTATGTGCCTCTTTATCTGGTTATTCATTTGTATCTTTTAAAATGTCCTTTGTAATATACCAGTAAATATAAGTAAGGTGTGTTCCTGAGTTCTGTGAGCTGTTCTAGCAAATTATCAAACCTGGAGAGGTGTAGTGGCAACCATGGTTTCGTAGCCTGTTGGTCACAAGTATGGGGGGAGGCTCAGGATTTGTGATTAGCATCTGAAGTAGGGGACAGCCTTATGGTACTGAACCCTTAACCTGTGGAGGCTGCACGAACTTTGGTTACACATCAGTATTGAATTGAATTGTTGAACATCCAGTTGGTGTCCAGAGAATCTGAGAAGTGGCTGCTTCATGTTTTGGAAAACATTCTAGCATTAGTGTCAGAAGTGTTACATGAAAAACCCCTTACCTTCCAATTACTTTTTCAGCATCTAGTTGCATTCTTTTCCAACCCATCTTCCTCACTGGTGCTAATTTCATCTTCCTGAAGGACAGCTACGAACATGTCATTCCCTTGTTCATCCAACTTCATTGATCCTAAAAAGATTCAGGTGATGTTTAAAGTTCTTCCATGATACTTACATATGGTTCTGGTCTTTAAAATGTGTATCATTTATTGAGCTTCCATGTTAAGAACAGGTGGAGACTTCACCTGTGTTATCTTTTATTCTGATTCTTAGGTCAGTGTGGTAAGACACTACCAAAAATCCCCTATCCCTTGACTTGGGTGGGGTGGGTGGGTGTTTTATAGTTATTGGGAAGGTACAGTTGGTTATGGAGTCCTCCCATGCTGAATCAACGGAAGAGACTTTTGAAATGCAACCAAGGAAAGATGAAGCTCTTCTTTTAACACAAGGGTTTGAAGTTGTGCTAGTAGGAGAGATATGAATCTCTTATGTAGCTGCAGGGAGGCTGTCTAACTTGTTTCATGTTCTTTAGGACAACCAAAGAAAAACAAATCAAAGACCCAAACTCTGGTTCACACTGGAGGATTATTTTCCTTTCCTCCCCCATCCTGAAGCTTGAAGCTTCCTCTTCTTCAGTACCTGGCAGTGAAAACCGGGGGAAGGAAGGAAATGACTATGATTCACAACTAATGCTGGAAGAAAACAAAATTTCCCAGGTGCTAAAGAAAGCTTATGAACAGCTAGCTGCTGGGGAAATTGCAGTACCCAGGAAGTGGGGAGGGGGGAAGAGCAACATGATGAAGAAACTGGAGACTTTGGTGGAGAGATGACAGGAGCATTAGAAACAGAGAGAGGGTTACTATAGAATGATCTCTAACTTAGGAAGTATGCATTTGAGGGCATCCTGAAGAACTGGGCAGCTCAACTCTATACTGTTTTCTATTTACTGTGGTAAAATCTACATAACATAAAATTTACCATTTTAACAATTTTAAAAATGTATAGTTCTGAGGCATTAAGTACATTTCACATTGTTGTGCAACCATTATTACCACCATCCACCTCTAGATTTTTCTAGTTACCTCATGTAAGTGGAATCACACAATATCTGTCCTTTTGTGACTGGCTTATTTCACTTAGCATAACGTCTTCAAGGTTCATCCATGTTGTAGCCTATGTTAGAATTTCTTTCTTTTTTCTTTTCTTTTTTTTTTTAAGCTTATGTATTTATTTTGAAAGAGAGAGAGTAGAGCAGGGGAGGGGCAGAGAGAGAGAGGGAGAGAGAGAATTCCAAGCAGGCTCCATTCTGTCAGCAGAGAGCCCAACATGGGGCTCGATCTCATGAACTGAGAGATCACGACCTGAGCTAAAATCAAATCAGATGCTTAACTGACTGAGCCATCCAGGGTCCCCTAGAATTTCTTTTCTTTTTAGGACTGAATAATATTCTCTTGTATGTATATGCCATGCTTTGTTTATCCATTCATTTATGGATGGACATTTGGTCAACTCCTTATTTCTTTAGATAACTAGAATAGAGTGTGAAATGCCACCCCCTCTCCCTAAGTCTGTGTCATTTGGATTTTATCTTTAGAAACTTGAGCATAGATAGGGCTTCTGGAACTTGGCTTGGAATTTTCTGGGTAGGGTAACAAAACTCCTCACCTATGGGCCAATTCAATAGCAGGTTACTGAGACTCTTTCAGTTTTTGTGTGAGAAAGCTGAGCTAGGAGAAAAATAATGCCAAATGTCTTTACATCTTCTCATTCCCTAACCCCCCATCCCTCAGACTTCCCACCCTAAAGCCAGAGGTATTGACCTTAAGACTCAGATGCAACTATTTTACAGAAGATCCTGAAGCTCTCAACACCAGAGTTACTAAGTGGCAGAGTCAAGAGTTGAACCTAAATCTATCTGTGTCAACACTCATAATATTTCCATCATGGTGTTGAGAAGGAAAGCTGGTAAAAAAGCAGATAAAAAGGGGCAGCCAGATGTCCGATGCCAGATAGTCCCCTTGCATGCTTTTGGCTTCTTCAAATCTTGCTTGCCTCTTTTATCAGCCTGTAGCCAGGAACCAGAAGCTTGACTGTACTAGCCCCGCCCATCGCAGAAGCACAAATGTATAAACGACCAGTAAAGCCTGAGTCAGATGCTCAGTCTTTGGAGGGGACTCTACTGGGCAGGCACCAGTGCGAAATAAACAGTCTTTTCTGATTCCCCGAGTGCTTGTCGCTTGTCGCTTGTGTTTTCCTGGGCGCCAAGAATTTGCTATCACAGTGTTACTTTTACCTTGAAATGGCCACATTCTAACATCTGAGAGGGAGAGCCTGGGCCAGGAGAAAGAGGCTGCACGGGGGCAGGTCAAGGGCACAAGTAAGCGGATGGGTTGTATATAAAAATGGCAACACTTTGGACTTTTAAGTGTCCCATACGGCTACTGCTTTCACATTTCTCCCTCTAATGTATTTTTATCTCAATCTTAAAAGTCATCATGTGAACCTGTTACCTTAAACACTGTAAAATAGTATGATTGTAGAGGAATGTCCCCCCAAAATAGTTGCTCTTTCCCTCCTGCCTCTTCTTCTGATAAGTAGCAACTTCCCCTTTACTGCCTTTAATTTTACAACTTCCTTATATACAGTCATGCTCTAATTAAACTGACCTGGTTACTGTTACTTCAACATTACATTCATTTTCTCTATCTTTGTGTATTTGTTTATAGTATTGTGACCTGAAATGTTTTCCCCTATTTCTATCTTTGTCATCAGAATACACCAGCCTGAATCTTTGCTTGAAATCTCTGTTCTCCAAGTAAAAATAATCTCTCTACTGAACACACAATTCTTACAGGGAATTTACCAATATTTGACATGTATGTTATAGATATGATACATATATATATTTCCTCACTTCAGATTATAAACTTCTAAAGGGCAGGGATGTATTTAATTGTTAAGGTATAATTTTTAAAATAGTGAAATCACTGACCCTATACCAATGAAAACTGAACATGTATCAAAAATTACTTAAATCATTAATGAACCAGTAAGATGTTAAAACTGTTTCAAATAAGAATTTGGTTTGCAGAGATTTACGTTTTTACAGGACAAAACTAATTTGCATTGGCAAGAACATAAATTATTTACATTGTAATCAGTTTTCTACATCTCCACTCTGTCTTCACAGAGTTGCAAAACATTAGTCAACCAAACAGAGTCAAAGGTCACACCTCTATACAATCAGATAATCCCTAGAGAGTCTTCCTGTTAATACCAATGTCTCCACTCAAAAGACACCAGTAGTACCTCCTGGCCATCTCCAGGTCTTTAATAAATCCTCCTCATATTAGCCATCTTCATTTCTTATAAAATACCAAGAACCAGTGCCTTGCAAATATCATACTAGAAAACAATATATCATTGAATAAATATGATTACTGCTATGTAGAAAATATAAAACAAATTAGAAATCTGGAAAAAGAAAACCCACAATTAGATAACTCCTAGAGGTACATTTATTATATTTTCTAATAAATCTAGGCTACTTTAACTCATCAGGCCTTTAATTTTAGAATGATTTAAAGTTTAACTTATCAGGTCTTTAACTTTAGAATGATTTTTAGTCATATTTGAAAACTCTTGGTTTGAAACCTAGTAGTTGGAAACCCAGATTATCTGGTTTTAATTAGCTTAGCCAGGACATATTGAATTATGATGGTCACTGAAAAATTAACACTGAATTTTTGGGAATAAAATAAATAATATCGTGGACATTTGCAAAATACCTTATTTTGATTATTATAACATTAAACAACCCAGTTCTCCCAAATGATTCAATAAATAAACCTTTCTAACATTACCCTACTTGAAGCTTCTTGAAGCCCTTTAGTTGTCCTACTTATTAAAGCAAAATAGTACACAATTTGGAAAACCTATGTATAAAATAATAAATGAAAAAATGCTTATCCTATAAAATATAAATTTTTTTTTTCAACGTTTATTTATTTTGGGGACAGAGAGAGACAGAGCATGAACGGGGGAGGGGCAGAGAGAGGGAGACACAGAATCGGAAACAGGCTCCAGGCTCCGAGCCATCAGCCCAGAGCCCGACGCGGGGCTCGAACTCACGGACCGCGAGATCGTGACTTGGCTGAAGTCGGACGCTTAACCGACTGCGCCACCCAGGCGCCCCTATCCTATAAAATATAAAAAAAGATGATTCTTTCATTTAAGAAATATTTATATGCTCTACTATTGCCAGGAAAAACCTTTTTAAGACTTCAAGTGTATTCTGGGCGTGGAGATGGGAAATAATCTGATAAATAGGAAGCTACAACATCATGGCCCATCCAACATACTGAATCCTCTCTATGCAGTGCTGCTTTCCTGGTACCTGGGAAAAATGCCACAAGTCAGCATAGAATGTATATGTTACAGTTTTAGTTGAGATTAAAGACAGAGTTCCCAAAGAGACCAGGTCAGCTTTATGCCTTATTATAGAACCAAACGTACTTCTATAATTAGTTCAACTAAAAATTACTTAAGTTGTAAGAAGAGAATGTAAGGTTACTGGCTTAAAGCTTAAGAGGAAAATTAACTCAGGAAACTTCTCACAACTGACTTCCTGACAAATTGTTGGTGGATATGTAGACCTGGTCAGACACAAAAGTGGTGATTCCTCTGTACAACTTGGTTTGCATTTCCCTGAATGTTATCAGTGATGGCACTGCACTGATCTATCCATCTACCTAAGCATTTTGGGAGCCAGGGAACTTTCCAAGGAGCTGGGACCTTGTGTCACCTTCACAAATAGTCTTGGGAGTTGTTTCTAGTTGATGTTGACAGTAAGGGTTTGGGGGGGGGGGGCGGGCTCTGGCCAGATGGCTAGCTAATCCACTTCCAAACAGCAGTTGAGGAACTGTGGCAGGACCATAGGCACAGCTGATTGAAAGAAGTCCTGGAAGAAGGCTTGGGGCAAAAGGAAGAGAAGTACAGACAAATGAAGGGCAAATTCTGCTGCGGAAGCCTTAAGATTTCATCATTGCCACTGGAATTCTTCCATGAGGAGAAAATCTGTCTCTGCTGGATGAGGAGAAATTATTGAATTTAACTCATCTCACATCCTAAATTACCATTAACATGGTGATCATCAATGTGTAATTATTGAGTGTCTGCTGGTTTTCTGCTCTTTAGCTAGAGAATATGCAGCTTTTATAAACCACAGAAAAACAATGGAGACTTTCTAGGAGATTTGACAGAGAAATGAGTAGTTGCATATTAAACATAAAAATTGTATGTAAATATACACAGCCATGTAAAATGAATGCATAGTGATAGCCAAGTGGCTATTGTAGCTTTGAATTAGTGTCTGGACTGGAGATGATACATTCAAATTGAGAATAGGTGATAATCAGTTTTTACTGAAAGCAATATAGGGGCTCCTGGGTGGCTCAGTTGGTTAAGCGCTGGACTCCTGACCTTGGCTCAAGTCATGATCTCACGGTTCGGTTTGTGAGATTAAGTCCTGTATCGGACTCTGTGCTGACAGTGCAGAGCCTGCTTGGGATTCTTTGTTTCCCTATGTTCCTGCCCCTCTCCTCCCAGATCCCTCCCCTGCTCTTGTGCTTCCACATGCTCTCTCTCTCTCACTCTCAAAATAAATAAACATTAAAAAAAGAAAGCAACGTGATTTTTAAAAAGCATTTTATAATCTTTTAAAATAGTTCCTGAACAAATTACTGTGACATTAAGCTTATGAAATCAATGACATTTAATAAAAATCCACCATGAAACTGTTTTAGGTCCTTAGAGTACTATGTTCTTTAAATGCAGAGCATTACCATGATACCCTGCCTCCCACCAATGATCTTAGGAATCTCTGGGACCACTCAAAAACAATGACAAACATAAGTTGCTTAATAGCTGTAGGCTCTCTGGCTTCTTACCTATAAGCAAACTCTTTGGAAATGAATATATTAAGGACAAAGTGAACTACAGTTACGGTCTTTTCAGAATTCTGAAATGTTTAAACTTTTTGACAAGTTAACCCAAATGAGATTCAAACAAGGAGCATTTTAGAGAAAAAAAAATCTGCCTTTTGGGGGAAGGAAGAGCTTCTTTCTGTAATGTGAAATCTTGCCTCCCTCTGTGTGGGAGTGGTCCCCGGTATCGTCCTTGCCCTCCTCTGGCTCTACCCCAGGCCTGGGGAAAGGCAGTAGCCCTCTGTCCATGAGCCCAAGGTGGGCAAGCTTAACTGAGTGTAGGCCCACTCTTCTTTACTGACACCACCACTATAATACACACAATAGCTTTCTCGAACTTTATTACACAGCTTGGTGTAAGTCAAGGCTGTTACCAAGTGTGCACCAAATATGGCTTTTCCCAAAGTCCAGAGAGACACAGCACTCAAGAGGCTAAAATACTCATGGGGAACCCCTCATGGACGCATCCATGTTTCTAATCTGACTCCTAAAATATCATGCTTTATTTTTCTGACTTCTGCCCTGCAAATCTTTGTTTTCCTTATGGGAAATCATGCCTCTTAACTACAGAGGTTGATCTCCTCCCACAATCCATTCTTCTTTTCACAAAAGTACATTTTCCCAAATCTGAGTCATTCATTTCAAAGTAACATTCCAGGTGGGTGGGTGGGTGGGAGGTGGAGAGTCAATGATCTGTGCTGACACTCCTTAAGTAGCTTGGTAACAAGCTTCCATGAGAGCAATGTAAGTTTACAAAATGGCAGTTTCTCCACCCAATTGTGCGTGGAAAAATACTTAAAACACGCAAAGACACACACACACGACCTCCCAAAGCACATAATTCTGATAGTGAATTCCAATTCTATAATAGAGAAACATTTTTCTCATCCATAATTAAATTAATAGTTCACATTTTTTAAGCTAAGCAAAAAAAATAGTATTTTCCTTCTTCCCTTGTTCCCAATATTTTTTTTAACGGCCAACACTTTTTCTTCACAAAGGCCTTACCAAAGCTCTGAGATTCCTTCAACTTCTTTTGAGGAGAGAGAGGAGATTTTATTCTTCAAGTTACCTTATATTCCAATAGTACAATAGCTCAGGAGCTTTATTATGCATTCATTAATTTCTCATTCATTCACTGATTCATTTAAAAGACATTTGTTGAGTACTACTATGTGCTGCTTGGTACTTGGGGGATATATAAATATAAACAAGATATGCTTTCAGTCCACAAATATCTCACAATGTAATTAACAATAATAGCATGTGAAAAGTGCTATAGAAGGTGCTAGGCGGGCATGGAGAAAGTTGCAATTAAATTTTCCTTGGAGAGTCGTGGTCTTATTTCTCACTTATTTCCATTGATAACAGGAAGTAAAAATTCAGTTGTGAAAGAGAAAGATGTTTCTTTTCCATATGTATTTGTACTGTGCCATCTCTCAGAATTAATATTTAGTTTTTGGAGGTGTGTGTGTCCCTTTCAACAATCCTCTGTGTTCAATTGAAAGAAGAAATTGGCATACCTTCAACATAAGAGTGATGGATGATGCTGCAATGGAAGATGCTCCCACCTGGGTAGGTTCTGAAATATCTTCATTTTATCTTAGGGATTAGTGATTTACACTAAGTGAATCTCAGCATGAGTCTCAGTTTATCTCACCAGCTTCACCCTTAGCTTCCTGGGCTGTTTGTACAGTCACTTTCCCATAACTGTTACTCCCCTGGGCCTCCTGCTCTTCTGGGTCCACAGCTGTCTCAGGTTGGGGGAAAGGTCAGTGATGGTATGAAAATGTGTAATCCATTCATTCATTCATTCATTCATCCTTTAATATTCACTGAGTGCTTGCTATAGAACAGGCACTGGAGTAAGTTCTGAAGATATAATGTGTAGTAATAACAGAGACATTGTGACAAACTGCTAGCTGTCCTCCTAGATTTAATCCCTCCTTCTTCCCTGGAATAGGTGATTACCCGCTAAAGATTACATTTCCCAGATTCTTTTGCAATTAGTTGTGGTCATATGACTAGGTTATAGTTGGTGAGTTGTTAGTAGAAGCAATGTATGCTCCTTTAGGGGTCAGTCTCATCCTTTAAAGTATTGAACTTGTGCTACCGCTCTGGTCCTTTTCTCTTGTAATTGACAGGGAGATAGTAAGAAATTGTCAGCTCCCTTGACTTAGGGATGGAAACCATGTGTTGAGGAAAGCTGAGCCATCCCACAAGCTCCATATTGCCCTAACGTGGAATGTTATATGAATGGGAAATAGGCTTGCAACTGGTATAAGTTTTATTATTTGAGGTTCTCTTTGTTAAAGCATTTTGCTCTGTGCCTTTATTAATGCAATCCCTGCCTTCATGGATTTTACAATCTACAAAGAAACTTAGATGTTAATCAACTAATCTCAAAATATATATATAATTACAAACTGAGATAAAAGTTATGTAAGAAAAGAATGTGGTGTTATAAGAGCATACCATGAGGATATTTGACTTAGTCCTGGGGGGTCAGAGAAGATTTTAGAAAGGGTAAGAATGGAGTGAGTGTCAGAGATGTGTTGGATATAGTATTTGACAACTTACAAAACTGATTTTACAATAAGCCGGTTTTTGAAGACCATAACCTAAATACTTTTTTGTATAAATCTTTCTGCCTGATGTGGTCCTTGGGATTGAGGGAGCAGTTACAAATGTTGGTATATATTGAATAATCAAGTGAAGCAATACAATAAACTGAAAAATATTTAGCATAAGACACTGAATTAGGATGAAGTACCAAACAGTAGTGTCTAGTAAACTATATAAGCTATGAATCTTATAAAAAGGAAAGCATCTTAAATTCTTACCAAAACAACATTGTTAGTATTTAAATTATAATACTCAGCTCAAAATGAAAAAGCAGAGAAAATGTTTCTATAAGGTAACTCAACATAAATAAATATATGAAGACAGCTGAAATATTTAAAAAATCCAAACAAAAACTACAAACTATATCTCTTATTAAGGAAAAGATTGAAGTTATTTTTGGTCTAAATTGTTGGCTTTTTGTCCACAATGATCAGATATAACTGAAAGACTGCAAGTATCCGTTCACTTCACATATACTTGGAACTAGAGACTAATTACAACTAATAGTGTATGCTGACAAGGAAAGGCAACATAAAATTTAAAAAATGCTTCATGAAGAACAGGAGACACTTTTTGAATGATATACACATAAGCAACTTTAATAAGGTGATGTACAAAGATGAAATTTTACAACCAAGGGAGACTGCATTGTTGGATCACATCCAGATACAAGAATAAGAAAACCAGTGGGGAGAGGCCAACACATGGATTACGAGTTGAGTATATCTGATTATTCTGGTTTAATTCCATTGTGGTTTGAGAGCAGATACTGTATGATTTCTATTCTTTTAAATTTGTTAAGATATATTTTATGGCCCAGAATGTGTTCTATCTTGCTCAATGTTCCATGTGAACTTGAGATGATTATTCCATATAGAATCTTTATTTCTGTTATGCTTAACATGGGGATAATTTGAACTTGGAACCAGAGAAGATTGACCACATCCCCAATATTAATCTAGAAGATAATTACTGAATCACATCTGATACCAACACCAAACACAACAAAAACCGGTGATTATGGTAAAGAATAGCTACTTACTCCATATTACTTTACATTTTACAATGTTATCCCATATTATTCTATGATGGAGCAATGGTCTTCCCAAGTTAAGTTGCAATTATGTGGAAGAAATAATATATCCAAAAAAACTATGATGTTTATAAAAAAGTATTGCCTTGGCTAATTAGCTCATATGGTAAAATCAATCCAATTTACATTTAAATTTTTCATTTTCATTTTTTAATTTTATTTTAGAAAGAGAGCATGCGAGTTGGGGAGAAGAACAGAGGGAGAAAGAGAAAATCTTAAACAGGCTCTATGTTCAGTTGCAGAGCCCAATGCAGGGTGTGGCTCAATCCCATGACCCTGGGACCATGACCTAAGCGAACTGAGACACCAAGGTGCTCCAACTTTGATTTGCATACAGTGCCTTAAGGACAAAAGAAAAATATTCATTGTAAGGAGGAGAGTAGCATGGAAAATACATGAGTGGTTAAAAGTATTGATAGGGAAATAGTCATGAACATACTTCTTTTCCATATAAATGGAAAATTCTACCCGTAGATATAATCTTAGTAATTACGATGATGATGCAATTTTCACTTCATTAGAAGTTACTGGAAATGTTTTCCAAGAGAGTTCTGATAATTTAAACAATCTCTTTTGAGAGGAAATAGTTTAACATTTATGTTTTAACTACCTCATTGTATAAAGAGGAAGAATATGTGTTTCTGGAAAGCTGACTTTTGAAATAGGAAAGAAGAAATTTCAAAGAATTCATTGTAAAATATCACACTCCTCTATTCTGATGTAATTTTGTTATGATAATAAAAATCCTAATTCAAGTTAAATAAACATTAATATCCTGGTTCAATGATGACTATTTTATAGAAATAAAAATCCATCATTTAACAGATGAATTGTGATACTATCTTAAGTGGAAAATAAAAAAAGCTAGTGAAAATAGGAATACATTTGTTCAAGAAACGAAACATCCAGAATGATATTTAAATATTATTATATGATTTTCAAATCATTATCACTGGTACCACATTGTTTTAAGGTTTATAAAATCCACATGAGAACAGGTATTTATTCAATGGGTATTAATTGAGCATCTCACCACGTGGCAGGCACTGGTAGGCACTGAGAATACACTGTTGGGCCAACAGGTAGAGTCACTAACCTCTTAGAATTTATAGTTTCATGGGGAAGAAAGGCCAGTATATTTGATAGTTCTTAAATAGGAGGAAGTCTGACATATTAGAGGAACTTAAAGTTAGTTGTTGTGGTGAAAGCACAGAATGCTAAAGGGAGTCTGAGGCTGCAGGGGAGAGATAAGCAGTGGTGTGCTGGTAAACTGGTTCTCGGGGGGGTGGGGGGGACGCTGTGTTTTGTAACATTTGCCAATTTCTCCTACCGCATCCAACTTTAAACTACCAACCATTCAAAAATCAATTTACAAAATTCCGCAAAACTTAACCATCTGTATGCCATTGCCACCCAGTATGAGCCTGCTAAGACACACCCCTTTTCTCACACAAGGGCCAGATCATCCAGAGCTTTATATGCCATGATAAGGAGCTTATTATATTAAGGAACAACAGAAAGTCATTGAAGGGATTGTATTCTTAAAAATACATATTTGGCTATAATATGAAGAAAAGATTGGAGAAAAATATGATAGGATGTAATGAAATAGCTTCTGTTGCAGGGTCCTGTGAAAGATGATGATTTGGACAAGGGTGATGGCAAGGAGTAAGAGAAGTAGAAAAACTCAAGAAATATTTTGATGGTAAAATCAACAGGACTTAGTGATAAACCAGGGCACAAGGAAGAGAATGGTCTGTAGTGTAACTTACAGGTTTCTGGCTTGCAGAACTGAATGGGTGGGTGGGTCAAGATAGAAAACACTGGGGGGAAAGCAGGTTTGGAGGAAAAAGATTATGAGATTGGTTTTGGACATGGAGATTGTGAGTTGCCTTTCAGATCTCCAAGTAAAATGCGGAGTGGGTAGTGAGATATGTAGATTTGGAGATTAGAAGAAGTCCAGGCTAAAGATAACCTTTTGGGACTTAAGCGTTCAATAAAATGATTATTGACACCATGCACTTATATTATTGCCTAGGAAGAAAATACAGAGTGAAAAAAATGAGGACACCTAGGAATAAACCTTGAGGATTTATAGCATTTAAAGGGCAGGCAGAAGAGACTGAGCCAGCAAGGGAGAAGTCATGGCCAGAGGAGTAGGAGGAAAGCCAGTAGAGTAGAATCACAGAAGCCAAGAGCAATAGTGCTTCAGGATGGGCAGAGGGGGAGGATATTGCTAAATGATAATTCAGGGAGTAACTTGTCCAAACTCATCCTGGGGATTGAGAGCCAAGAATTCTTAATTCTGTGTTAGTTACGAACACAATCTCAATCTATTCAGATCAAAGAGAAAGAGATTTTTGTGAGGATACATAGATTTCATTGAGAAATGAAGATAGGACCTGAGATTGATGGGAATCAGAATTTTTATTGTCATTTTATTATGATTATCATATTATATTTAAGATATGATTAACATTATAAGTTTACCATAGGTCAGACACTGCTCGGTACTTTATACACATGTTTCTTTTGATTCTAACGACAACCCTATGAGAATGATGCTACCATTAGCTCCATTTTATGGATGAGAAAATTGAGCTTTGAAGAAATTAAGTAACTTCTGCAAGGTCACAATAGTTGATATGGAGCCAGAGCTCCAACTTAGTTCTGATTCTGAAACTCACACTCCTGAACATTATATGAGTTAACACTAATCAAGGCAGTTATTCCTTCCATTGCCCTCTCTTTCAGGGTCCCACAGTCACTTCTGCTTCTCTCTATAGGAGTGTTCCACTTTTTTTCAATGGATGGCTTCCTCAGTTTCAGCTTGCACAAGGCCCAACATAGTCTCAGCCCTGACTCTTTATGAGCTCAGTCTCTATACATCTCAGTTCCAAACCATACAAGAGAATCTGATCAGACCAGCTCATTTAGGACATAGAGGGAAGTCAGGTACCCCCTCATGATCCAAACAGCTCTGGTCAGGGATTGAGGTCACAAGGACAAGAGGGATTTGGGACAGGGGACTTTTACTTCAAAGGGAGCTATATAGAAACCAGATTGTTGTCTGGGCTATACTCCAATTCTGTCTTTTGTTATTTTCAACCTTTCTCTTGGATCTCTTTCCTAAACATATAAACATGTTCTTCTCAGTATTAATTGAACACTTATGATGGTAAATGACAGAAGCCCAGTTAGAATTCACTTAAGCTGAAAGGGGTAATCCTTTTTTTTTTTAAGGGGGAATCTTATTATAAGGATCCTAACGATCTCATTGATCTCTAGGGAAAGAATGTTGCTGGATCTCAGGAACAACCAGAAGCAAGGATCTAAATGTTGCTAGGACTCTGATCTTCTTTTCTTTCTTTCTGTCAGTTTTGTACCTTTGGGTTCCTCTCAATCTTGGCTTCATTTGTCTTCTTCATTGCAGTTTGCTTTTCAACACATGATAAAACAAAACAAAACAAAGCAAAAACAAAAAACAAAAACCCACATGATCACAAACTTATTTTAAAGTTTATAGTTTCAATCACTGGAATGAAATTGACTCGATATTTTCTCTGGTACGAAATCTAAAAATCCTATGGTAGAGATACTTTGGCTCATTTAAGTAAATTAACCACTCTTCATTTATTCAACTGGTTCTTGAGGTAGGGTTATTTGGACCAATTTTATCCTCTACCAATTAATCTTGACCAGAAAATGGGTCATATAAGAATACACCTTCCCCCAAAAAAACAGGAAAACTGGGATAAGGTGGGAAGAGGACTCAGTTTCCAGGAGAAGATTGCACCATTGTCTTGTTTCTCATGGCTGGCTTCCTGCACTCCAGCTTGCACACAGGCCATCAAAGTCTTAGCCCTGAGTGTCCATCAACTCCATTCTTGAGAGGGCTGGGCTAACTATGATCTTACCTTTTACCTTCCTTTTCACAGACCAGCTTGTTGAAAGAGGAATCTATATTCATCTTCATTTTCCTGATTGTAAAGCCAGGATTCCATCAACTGCAATTTGATAATTTGACTTACATTTTCACCATCTAAGAAACTAATTTTGCCAAGGTTGTCACAATAAACACTTTTCAGCCCTTATCTTATAAGAACTCTCTTCACTTTATGTCATTATTTACAATTCCTTTGTGGCAGAGACTTCCAGTTGCTTCCCAGGGTCTATTCCCCCCTTCTTCCTTAGTAAAACAGAGCCCCATTTTTAGCTGGCTGCATGGTTGCCCAGAATATGATGTATATTTCCCAGGCTCCTTTGAGGTCAGATGTGGCCATGTGGCTAATGGACTGGAAGTAGAAGAGTGTACAAAATGTAGAGTAAACTGCTATCTTAAAAGATTGGTGCTCCCTCCCATCTTCAATATGTCCTCCTTTGTACCGGGCTGAACCGTGGCCAACCAACTTAAACTTTCAAGATGCTGAGTACAATATAGAAAGAACTGGATGATAATGGAGCCCCTGCACTAGCACCAGCTGCCTAACTCCACATCTAGTCTGGATGAGAAAGAACTGTAATATGCAGCTAAGTCTAATCCTAACCAATATATACTTTCTTGGAACTCCCCTCCCTTTCCTTTGTTACTTTCTGTGATTTCTGCCCCTTACTGATCTTCTTCCTATTATTCTTGAATTCCAGCTCAGTCTTTTCCTTGATCCATCCTCCTTAATTGTCTCCAAGGTTCCATCCTAAGGCCTGTGCTTATTCTAAATATTCTATATGTGAAACCTCATAAATATCCACACTTTGGTAGCTAAATTGTATATTTGACTCAGAAATACAAGTCTCTAGTGTTTCTATATTCTCATAAAGCACTTGACCTCTAAACAGTTGGAACATTTTCTTCAGTAGTGAGCCCACCATCTCCATTAGTGAGCCCACCATCTAGGAGAAAGAAGACTGAATTCCTATGGACCTCCCTTTCCGCTCTCCTACAGCAGTCCTCAAGCTGGTATTCTTCTCCTATTGAGACCCTCCTCCACCTTGCTGCTGAAGTAGTTTTTCTAAAACCAACCTTGATCATGTCACTTCACCAAACCATATATCATTTAGACTCTCCATTATCTAAAGCATTTAGTCTATTCACCTTAATGTTTCATAATAGAAACTTCAGGGACTTTCCTCTCTCTTCAGACTTATTTTCAGCAACTTCTCCTTCAGATTTTGAAACTCCAACAATACCAATCTATTCACAGCTCCTAAATGAACCATGATGTCTTTTTCTTCTATCCGTTGTAGGTGTTGCATGTTTTAAAAATGCTCTTTTTCTGTAAGGCATGCCTCTTTTCCCCTGTTACATAGCAAATTCCCACTTATCTTATAAGATGCAACTCAAATAGTCTTTCCTCTATAAAGATTTCCCTGACATCTTCAGGTGTATGTAGATTGACACTTTCCTTCAAAGCTTCTAGTAACTTCCTAAATATGCACAAGCCTGAATTATATCCATTATAATACAAATTACATTACTTACACATATGCATCTCTCTCTGGAGTACAAGCTTGCCTTTTTACATCTGGAATTTGTCTTCTCCCTGGCATACTATAGGTACTCACTAAAGTGTTGCAATTATTTTTTAATTTTAAAAGATAAAGATATAGGAAAATCAATGTTCGTTCAGTTATAACTACATGAATCTAAAGCCTGACTATAAGCTCACCAATAACAGATGCAAAGTGGGGTTGCCGCTCAGTGCACAATGATTCTCCAAGTGGCCCTGACTGTACTGCCTTCCCTTTCACTTTCTTCCCCTTATCCTTGGCATTGGCTGTTCATCCAAAACTAGAGATGCTAAATCTACCTGGGCCCATCAGATATTCCCTCTCCAGACATTTGAAAATAAATTGAGATATGTAAAATTTGAAGGTTCTCAGAGCTGAGTCATCTGACGTGAGTATCCCAGAGAGAGGGTTCGTGAACAACCAGTTATGATGATTTCCCTGCATCTGCTCTGATTTCTGTCCTCTTCAAGGTCTATGAATCCTGCCCTTCCTTTGATTTTGAGAGCAAACCTTTTAACCTATTCTCCTGTTTCAGTTGGGTTAGCCAGTCACTTTCTTTTGCTTGCAAATAAAAAAATCTTAACCAAAGCACCAATTAGAAAAGTACTAAAGGGATGCAAACACTATTGGTAGATTCTCTATTCCATGGGTTAATGATTAGGTTCTCATAAACCCACACAGTGAAGCTTTTTGAGCATACGGATTTGATTGCCTTATAAGAGATTAGACTTAGCAGAAGCAAAGGTAGGCAAATACACAATAATCTTTTCTACAAACCATATTAACACAATTTAAATCTTTTTTTTCCTTTTCAGGTGTCCTTTTTTTTTTCCTTTTCAGGTGTCCCATTTTCATGTTGTTTATAAAAAGATTATATTTTCCCCCTTCTAGAAACTGAATTTCCACTTCAGATTTAAAGTGCCATGTCAAACTAGAATTTAAATAAAAATTTGGATAAAAAACTTAAAAAAAGATAAAAACATTTTTAATTGGGCTGAAGAATAGAATAGAATTGAATACAATACAATAAAATATAATAAAATGTCATGTCAAATTAGTAAAGGACTTGGGCTTAAATTGTTCCTAGAGATTAGGTCTACTTTCCCTCAATGCCAATTAAAATGACACGGTCTGACATAATGTAGTATCTGGCGTTTCCATAGCAGCTTGCACTAAGCAGCTTTCCTTGCTAATTAGCCTGACAGTGCCCTGTGAAATACCTTCTACCCAAAGATGATATGGCCCTTTTGTAAACACAACTTCATATGACAGGAAACGAAAAAAGCAAGATTTATCCAGATGAAACAGAAAGGGGAAATGTGTTCAGCCAAAGTGTTAAATCTAAGCTGAGAATTGGCAGAACCCTGGGAAGAAAATATCTTCTCCTGTTTTGTTATCACACACACTCAGTGGAATACTTAATAATCAGAAGGAATTAAAGGCTTGGTTTTGTAATGCAGTTTGGCAATTGGCATCTCCACTACCCACGGTCTTTGCATACGGACACAGACATTATTTAATACTGATTTAGAGGACATATCAGTCCTCTGATTCAGTCCCACCACTTCCTGTCAACAAGAACACTAATATAAAAACTCTTCACGTACCCACTGGTTATTTAACAAAGTAATCTCAGCTCTCAGGAAATAGAAAATAATCCATCAAGTCAAAGGGCTTACTGAGAATTCAAAGCTGTATCACGATTCCAGGTACTAAAGTTTACATTGAGCTCTATTTACTCTTCTTTTAGACCTAACTGAGCTGGTATAAAAGTTTAGTTTTATTGCTTTCAGTTAGTTCAGCAGCAAATCAGATTCAATAGGAAGAAACTAGAGAAGAAGAATAAAAAATAATTTCTATCACACTGGCAGTGAGAGGAGGAAAAAGAAAGTTATAGAAAAAGTAATCCCTAAACTGCAAAACACGTACTTGTCTGGAGTCATTTCAAACAAGGGCAGGGTGGCCTGGCTGGCTCAGTTGGTAGAGCATGTGACTTTTAATCTCAGGGTCCTGAGTTCAAGCCCCATGTTGGGTATGGAGCCTACTTAAAACAAACAAACAAACAAACAAAACAAAACAAAAAAGGGCAAGTGGGCTTATTCAGTTCAGCAGCCCCTCAGGGAACACTGTATTATTATTTTGCCTTTTTAATGCCTTTGTATATTCTGAAATTATAAGGAAAGATATTTAATTTCTAACAGTAGTATTTTTAAATTAAAAATAGAACTACCCTATGACCCAGCAATTACACTACTAGGTATTTATCCAACCAATACGGGTATGCTATTTATAGCAACACTATCAACAATAGCCAAAGTATGGAAAGAGCCCAAATGTCCATTGAGGGATGAATGGATAAAAAAGATGTTTTATACACACACACACACACACACACACACACACACACACACAATGGAGTATTACTTGGCAATCAAAAGAATGAAATCTTGCCATTTGCAACTACAAGGATGGAACTAGAGGGTATTATGCTAAACGAAATTAGTCAGAGAAAGACAAATATCACATGACTTCACTCATATGAGGACTTTAAGAGACAAAAGAGATGAACATAAGGGAAAGGAAACAAAAATGATATAAAAACAGGGAAGGGGACAAAACATAAGAGACTCTTAAATATGGAGAACAAACAGAGGGTTACTGGAGGGGTTGTGGTAGGGGGGATGGGCTAAATGGGCAAGGGGCATTAAGGAATCTACTCCTGAAATCATTGTTGCACCAAATGCTAACTTGGATATAAAAATAAATAAATAAATAAACAAACAAACATTAAAAAAAAAAGCTTATTTTGAGTAAAAATCTATTCCAATTGGGCACATGGGAAGTAGTTAAAAGTGCTCCAGTGCTGGGAGTGAGGAGAAAGACTTATGGAGAAAAGGCTGAAGCAAAGAAAGGAAATTATTCAATTGGCTATGGCTTAAGCATTTGTCTTATTTGGAAAAGCCTATTGGCTGCTTATGATGGGTTGTCCTTTTGATTTCTTAACTTCAAGTCATTTACAAGCCTAGATTTGGTTCTGTTTTCCTAGGTTGCTAAGGTATTGGAGTCACTTCAGTCTAATGGCCTGTTTAATAAATTTAACAGAATTTGGAAAGACCAAAACATAACTAGGCTAGAGGACCCATGGATTTCTTTTGGCACAGATATTTTCAGTACTCGGAAGATAGAGAAAGTAAAACAACTAGACTGAGAGACTGCCACAGTCTCACTCCGTGAAAATGGAAACATGCTGAAAGGTGGGGACCCTGATGGCTCAGCCACGGATACATCTCTGGAGTGCACTGTGATGCTCAGCACATAAGAGGCATACTGCACATATCTGTTGAATGAATAAACCCATGTGTGAGGCAAGTATTGCATCAGTACCTCACCCTTACAGCAAAAGGGGACATGGGATCTGTTCGAGCACAGCATTTGCTGAGAGAGTGGAGCAGCCAGATTGTCATTCTTGCCTGCAGTCACAGCTGGCATAGCACTCACAGTCAGAAGCCAAGCCAATTTGATCACAGAAATATACTTTGGCCAAGAACTACTTAACTAAATGGAGCCTACTTCCCATGGTCCACAAACACAGGTGTTTACCAAGGACAAACCCAAAGGACAGGGAAATTCACTGAAGTTGCTCCATGGTGTTCTCTGAACACCAAGATAAACCTGGGTAATGATTCTCAGCCCAATTTGCCTGCCTGCTCAAACACTTAACATCTACCTTGAAATTCATAGGAGTCTAAGAATATATAAAGAACTGGTTACTTCCCCTGGTTATGAAGTACATCAAAAGAAAAACAATAGACTGAATTATCAAGTGAGATTTACTCTGCATTGCACTGTTTATTCAACTAATTATGTTATCTTTCTCCTTCAAATGGTTCAAAGCATGTGAATAAAACCAGAAGTACAGAATATTCCACTTGGGTGATGAAAATTAATAGGTATATTAAGGGAGTAAAAGGTAAATGATATTTAGAAAAAGAGAGATTGGGGTGCCTCGGTGGCTCAGTTGGTTAAGTGTCCAACTTAATTCAGCCTAGGTTATGATCTCGCCATTCCGGAGTTTGAGCCCAATATGGGGCTCTGTGTTGACAGCTCAGTGCCTGAAGCCTGTTTCAGATTCTGTGTCTCCCTCTCTCTGTGTCTCCCATCCCCCACTTGCACTCTGTCTCTCTGTCTCTCTCAAAAATAAACATTTAAAAAAACTTTTTTAAATAAAGAAAAAGAGAGAGATAGAAATTACTTCAAACATCTGCTAATGGCATTTAACTTTAATTGCAAAGTCCCCAACATTACTTAAACCAGTGTCTGCCTGTCTACCAGACACCAAGCCATACCCCTTTTGCACTATCAGGAACAGAAAGGCACACAGAGAGGCCGCTGTACTTTGAACTAAAGGAATATCAGAGCTATTCTGAAATAATTGTTCTGGAGATTTCATATTTATTACATACTCTTAGTATGATCTCCTGATATTAGGAAGTATTTAGGCATCTGTTCAAAGCAAACAATTTTCTTTACTTAAATGTGGAACCCTTTGGGAGAGAGGGAGAGCTATTCCACAATAAACTCCTTCAGGTGGAGGTTAAGATTAAGTAAACCATGCCCAAACACAGACTAAAAGCCACATAAATTCATGGCATCTTATGAAACCTCTGTAGTTCTACAATTTTTTTTGAGATAAGGAATGCTAAAAATGCACTCGCTATGGAATAGCCTTGTATTTCCTTAGTGCCATCCACTCTTCCTAGGCACTTACAATAAATCAAATTGCTAACTGTTTCTCAACTGCATCATTCCAAAAGAAGAGAGCTTCAAAGGAGACACTTCCCAAGTTAGCCATTCAATGGTCCTAAAACTTTAACTGACTTACACTTAGGAAGATGTGAAATATAGACCAAAGTGCAGGAAAGTAATCAAAGATGTAGATATTTTGGACATCCTAGTCTGTATTTCTCTATTTTTCTAACCTGTCTTGTATTTTCTCCAGAACCTGCTTCACAGTCATGGAGAAATATTATGAGACAAGTCTAACTCAAACACTGTTATTTGCTTTGATAGTATGTGGGAGTGGAGAGTTAAAAAATCAAGGAGTAAAATGGTTTCAGAGCTGAGCTTCATTCTCCATATTCATCCGAAAATTTAGGATAATGGCTGAATTACTATTGTTCCACCCCTCCACGACAGAATCTCTTTACTCTGCTGGATAGAACCCAGTAGATGAAAGCCTCAAAAATAAATATTTTAAATCTTGTCAGGTATCAAATAAACACACTTTGACTCTAAGAAATTAATTGGTTAGAGCAGAAAAGCCTTGAGGAATGAGTATGAGTCAGAGGAATTTGCATCTATCTTCCCTACTTTCCAGAACATTGTGTCCCTAGGCAAGTTAACTGAACTTCTAAGATTCAGTTTCCCCATCTGTGAAAGTGAAATAATTATATCTACTTCTTAGGATTGCTATAGGATAGGTAAAATAATTTAGTTAAATGAGTAATATGCAGCCGGGCACAAAGTACAAGCTCAATTGTTTTATTCATACCTTCTTTAGACAGACTTGCATTAGATTGACTGGTGCATGTGACTATCCCAGTCACTCGACTGAAAGCCCCTGGAAAATGAAAACCATCTCTTGTCTTTGAGTTTCTATCCCTTCACAACACAGTGTTGGCTTAAAACAAATTATACTTCTTTTTAAACAAAATCAAACATTTGCTATTTGATATTGACAGGTATAGATATATGACTAAAATAATTTTACCTTATTCCCAGATTACATTTGGCTAAAGATTCATTAATTAAAATAAATGAGGACCATCGCCTCCCAGATCAACCTGCACATCACCAGATGGTGCCCTTCGTGCAGTACTCTCTTCTGCTTCCAACCCAAGGCCTCCCTTCCCCAATCTCCTAGAGTGGCTCATGTGCTTGTCTTGCAGCTCCAGTTACTCTGCCCATTTCCTTTCCCATTCCTCCCCAAGTCCTTCATCACACTGTCTGCTGCTACACTGCTGCCCACAGTCATGTCTCCTATTTTGTTTCTAGGAACTCATTCCTCTTTTTTCAGTCTCCTCCCCTCCCCATGCCTCAACTCAGTCATACAGTAAATTCTAATAGAAAGTTAGGTAAATAATGTTCCTACCTGCTTAAATGGAAACCTCCACGCTGGATATAAACTCTTCTTGCTGGTTCAAGAAACTTTCCTCTATCACCCTGTTTTATGTTTGTTTTCAGAATTTATATTTTTATGATTTGCCTTTTTAGAAAATATCTGCAGGGCCACAAAGACGGAGTTAAAGAGAGGTCCTGCTCCTTTAGGACCTAGTCCTCAGGGACATGGGGCACCTCTCAGCACCAGGAGGGATGAAGGTGCCCACAGAGCAGTTAGCACCCTGAATGTGCCCTACTACATAGGTATGCCCTGCTGTGTCCTGAGACTCTTGCTTTACACTTACAGGCAAGTCACCACACCAGAATTAACCCAAATGCAAACACCATAGCCCTCCTCTTGGGGGCTGCATATATATGTGTTGGGTTTTTTTTTTCAAATGAACAGTATTTAATTCTGTCCAAGAATTAAATTTATTCTCCTATTCTAAAAATACTACTTTTTTTTTTAACATATTATGTTTCCATTTTTATTACCTTCTCTGAGATCAGGTGGGGCTTATCAAGAGAGTATGTGGTAGCCTTGAATCTTTAGATTTGAAGTTACTATTGGGAAGACTTTTTTTTAATTTAATTTATTTGTTTTAATTTACATCTAAGTTAGTATATAGTGCAATAATGATTTCAAGAGTAGACTCCTTAATGCCTCTTACCCATTTAGCCCATCCCCCCTCCCTCCAGTAACCCTGTTTGTTCTTCATATTTAAGAGTCTCTTATGTTTTATCCCCCTCCCTGTTTTTATATTATTTTTGTTTCCCTTCCCTTATGTTCATCTGTTTTTCTCTTAAAGTCCTCATATAGGTGAAGTCATATATTTGTCTTCTCTGACTAATTTTGCTTAGCATAATACCTTCTAGTTCCATCCCTGTAGTTGCAAATGGCAAGATTTCATTCTTTTTGATTACCAAGTAATACTCCATTGTATATATGTATATATGTGTGTGTGTGTGTGTGTGTGTGTGTGTATGTATATACATATATATACATACACATACACCCCACATCTTTTTTATCCATTCATCCATCAATGGACATTTGAGTTCTTTCCATGTTTTGGCTATTGTCTATAGTGCTGCTTATTTATTTATTTTAAGAGAGTGTGCATGTGTGTGCATGCAAAAACGTGACTAGGGAGGGGCAGAGAGGGAGAGAGAGATCCCAAGCAGGCTCTGCACTGTCCATCAAGAGTCTGATGCTCAACTGACTGAGCCATCTAGGTTCCCCTTAAATAAACTCTTGAAATTTGTAATAGTTTATCTTTTAGCAGTTCTATAATTTGAATCATAGAATTTTACAGGTGGAAGAATTTGCTCATTAATTTATTAAAGAAATTTATATTAAATGCTGCCATGTGTCAGCCTCTGTGCCAAATACTAAGTATACAGTAGTGATAAAAAGATAAATTTCTTAGTCTCATAGAGCATAGTTGGATGGGGAAGACCAATATTACAAAACAAACAAATAAATACATTTATGGTTATAATTGTTGTAAGAATTGTGAGGTGGGAAAAAAAAAGGAAAAAAAAGGAAATGTGAGGTATCTCATTAAGATTGGAAGACCTCTTTGAGGAGATGAATATGCATTATTATTGTATACTGGTGGTTTGCACAATTCTAAAGTTATGAAAATTGCCCACTGGAGTTGGGCAACATGGTAACATTAAAACCTGATGGAAAGGAGCCCACCATGTCAAAATCCAGTGAAAAAGTTTTCCGTAGAGAGAACAGGTATGATGGCTTCAAAACGGGAACAAGTACGGGGTATTGGAAATCTGAAAGAAGGCCAGTGAGAGTGTAATAGTTGGACAGAGAGAAGTCAATAGGAAAAAAAAAATAGAAAAGTAGCAAAGACCTGACCATTCTGGGCCTAATGGGTCATAGTAACATTTTGCTTTTATTTCCAAAGCAATGGAAGAGTTTTAAATAAGAGAATGATAAGATCTTAGGTTTTAAAGTGCTCTTGAGAATGAGAGGTAGGGAGCCAAGATGGCAGAACAGCATGGAAGTTTTTTGTGTATCTCATGTCCATGAAATACAGCCAGACCAACACTAAACCATCCTACACACCTAGAAAACTGATCTGAGGATTAACACAACAATCTGCACAACCTGAACCACAGAATTCAGCAGGTACACGGCGCAGAGAGCTGAACTTGGAGAGAGAGAAGCTGCGGAGGACAGGCAGGAGCTTTTGCGTGTGGAGAGAGGACGGAGATGGTGGTGAGAATATATGAAAGGCACCCCTCCCCAAAAGCAGCTGGAGAGAAAGTGGAAAATTGGAAACAGCCGCAGGGACTGAACTAAAAGGGAGAAAGGAGAAAGGAGAGGGTTTAAATTCCATTAAGACTGTAAACAAGGGGAGTGCAAAGTCTGCAACTCCTCAGCTCAGTACCTGGCAGTGCTCTGGTGGGAAGGGCGAATCCCCAGGAGAGTGGGGTCCAGGAGGTTCTCGGGCCACACGGGAAGAAGCGGTACCATTGCTGGAAGGACATTTGGTAGAGGCTGCGAGGCAACCTGGGCCCAGCAGACCCCAGAGAACGGCCACATTCGCTGGTGCTGGAACAAGGTCCTTAAGGGTGAAGCCTGGTGCTAGAGGTGTGTTGTGATTTTCCATAATCCCTGAAAAGCTGCTACTACACTATGTTGCAAACTTTTTCTGGGGTGGGGTGGCACCTGGCTGCAGTCTCTGGGCAGCAGCAGCAGCAGCACAGTAACGCAAACCTTCCTGGGTGCGGCCGGCATTTGGCCATTGCTCCGTGAGACTCTCCGTAGAGGGGCGGAACGAGTCAAAGCCACATTCCCTCAGACGTAAGGAGCCGGGGAAAACAGCCGCATCCGAGAGAAAACTCAGGAGAGAGGTACTATGTGGGGCTTGGTCATGGACAGTGTAAAAGCCGGGAGTGGACGAAAGCTGAAGACAAAGTACAGGTGCATGATTGCTGATCGGGGAGAACATTTTGATACTTGAGACTGGGTAACTGGGTGCCGCCATTTTCACCAATCCGGTGCATGCGCATACACACCTACAAGTGCCACAACAACCAACCCCAATAGGCTAGCAGCGCCATCTAGTGGAGAACGGAGCTGTTACACTAAGCCCCGCCCAACTGGGCCAACCTCCCTGTTCAAGAAGAGAAGTCTCACCTCCTGCTTAGTTTATGGACTACAAAGCACTTCATAGTCTGACTTCTAGGGGAAAAACAAAGTAATTTCAGTCGTATTTCAGTCTATTAGGTCCATCTATTCAATTTCCTTTCTTTCTTTTTTCTTTTTTTCTCTTTTTCATTTCTTTTTCTTGAATACAGAAAAATTCATTTTTATTTTCAATTTTCATTAAAAATATTTTTCTTTAATTTTTTTCCTATATTTTTTACTTTTGTGTAAATTTTTTCGAATTCTTTTTTACTTCCATCATTTTATTTTAGTCTACTAAAGTGTATTCATTTTTTTCAAATTTTCAAACGGTTTCCTTTTTTTTCTTTCCCCTTTTTTCTCTAATCTATCAAGCCACTTTCAACACCCAGACAAAAACACACCTAGGATCTAGCATCATTTATTCAATTTTGTGTGTGTGTGTTTTTAATTTTTTAATTTTAATTTTAATTTTTTCTACCTCATTAATTCCTTTTCTCCCTTCAAAATGATGAAACAAAGGAATTCACCCCAAAAGAAAGAACAGGAAGAAATGACAGCCAAGGACTTAACCAACACAGATACAAACAAGATGTCTGAACCAGAATTTAGAATCACGACAATAAGAGGGCTAGCTAGAGTTGAAAATAGATTAGAATCCCTTTATGCTGAGATGAAAGAAGTAAAAACTAGTCAGAATAAAATAAAAAATGCTATAACTGAGCTGCAATCATGAATGGATGCCTCCGTGACAGGGAAGGATGAGGCAGAACAGAGAATCAGCAATACAGAGGACAAACTTATGGAGAATAATGAAGCAGAAAAAAAGAGGGAGATTAAGGCAAAAGGGCACGATTTAAGAATTAGAGAAGTCAGTGACTCATTAAAAAGGAACATCAGAATCATAGGGGTCCCAGAAGAGGAAGAGAGAGAAATAGGGGTAGAAGGGTTATGTGAGCAAATCATAGTGGAAAACTTTCCTAACCTGGGGAAAGACACAGATGTCAAAATTCAGGAAACACAGAGGATTCCCATTAGATTCAACAAAAACCGACCATCAACAAGGCATATCATAGTCAAATTCACAAAATACTCAGGCAAGGAGAGAATCATGAAAGCAGCAAGGGAAAAAAAAATCCTTAACTTACAAGGGAAGACAGATCAGGTTTGCAGCAGACCTATCCACAGAAACTTGGCAGGCCAGAAAGGAGTGGCAGGATATATTCAATGTGCTGAATCAGAAAAGTATGCAACCAAGAATTCTCTACCTAGCAAGGCTGTCATTGAAAATAGAAGGAGAGATAAAATGTTTCCCAGACAAACAAAAATTAAAGGAGTTTGTGACCACTAAACCAGCCCTGTAAGAAATTTTAAGGAGGACTTTTTGAGGGGAGAAAAGATGAAAATATAAATACATACATACATACACACACACATACATACAACCAAAAGTAACAAAGATTAGAAAGGAACAGAGAACACCACCAGAAACTTCAGCTCTACAAGCAACATACTACGAACATACTTCAACTCTACAAGCAACATACTGGCAATATATTCATATCTTTCAGTACCACTCTAAACAGCAATAGACTCAATGCTCCAATCAAATGATATAGGGTAACAGAATCAATAAGAAAACAATATCCATCTATATGCTGTTAATAAGAGACCCACTTTAGACCTAAAGACACCTTCAGATTGAAAGTAAGAGGATGGAGAACCATCTATCATGCTAATGGTCAACAAAAGAAAGCTGGAGTAGCCATACTTATATCAGACAATCTAGACTTTAAAATAAAGACTGTATCAAGGGATGCAGAAGGGCATTATATCATAATCAAGGGGTACACAGACCAAGAACACCTAACAATTGTAAACATTTATGTACCAAATGTGAGAGCACCCAAATATATAAATCAACTAATCACAAACATAAACTCATCAATCATTCCTTAATGCCCCTTACCCATTTAACCCATCCCTCCTCCCACACCCCTTCCGGTAACCCTCAGTTTGTTCTCCATATTTTTGAGACTCTTCTGTTTTTTCCCCCTTCCTGTTTTTATATTATTTTTGTTTCCCTTCCCTTATGTTCATGTTTTGTCTCTTAAAGTCCTCATATGAGTAAAGTCATATGATATTTGTCTTAGAAAGACAATTCTTAATGAAATCTCTGAAGCTCTGGATCCAGTTCCATGAGCAATTCAAATTCCCAATGACACGAAGCAATATGTTTCCTTTTTGGATTTTAAGGTAGTTTGATAAGATTTCTGCCATTTTTTAAAAGTTTATTTATTTATTTATTTATTTATTTATTTATTTATTTATCCCTACACTCAACCTGGGGCTCAAATATAACTTAAGGAGAAAATAAAAAATGAAACCACCACTAAGAAAGTAGAATGCACACATGTACAAAATAGAAGAGTCAGGGCATTTGACATTTTTTTTTTTAAACAAGTAAATTTTGATAACTAAAGATTACAACCTTCTCCCAGCAATGAGTGGTTGCAGCCTTTGAAAGTAAAGGAGGATTAAAAGAGAATACAGAGCAATTTTCTAGCTTCTGTCACAAACACAAGTAGGCAGAAGGATTCAGGTCCCCAAGGCTGTACACACAGGCTTTGAAGAAGTACACAAAAGACCACTAAGCCATAGATGGACTGGAAATAGCTGGCAAGTTTGGCCTGCATCTAGCAGGGAAATATAGGGTGATAGAGGTGGCCCTGACACCAGAATGGACCACTGTCCTCATTGGACACGGAAGAAAAGATTTATCCCCCCAGTGAACTTTACTTGCTCTATCTATCTCATTTCATTGAGCAATATTCAGAAACTTTTTTAAATGGGTTGGTGGGGGAGGGGGTGGTGCAAACCAGGAAAGAGCTATGATGTTAAAAGAGCCATCGGAAAATAGTTGCAGATGGTTACTGGGCTGTGCTGGGTGAGATCTAGTTTTGATTCATCTACTCTTAGCTCTTCTGACTATAGTTCCCTTATTTGAACTAGTGTCCATTCTGGTTCTGAAATTCTGTGCTCTGGGATGCCTGAGTGGCTCAGTTGCTTAAGTGTCCTACTCTTGATCTCAGCTCAGGTATTGATCTCAGGGATATGAGTGCAAGCCTCACATTGGGCTCCACCCTGGGTGTGGAGCCTACTCTAATCAAACAAACAAATAAACAAACAAATAAAATAATTAGAAAAAATTCTTTTTCATGGTACCCATTTTAGTGTTTCAGTACCCAACTTAAATCATCTATCTTATTTCTTGGTGTTTCTAGGATAGATACACCAGTGACAAAATAGAAACGTGTTTCTCAGATGGCCATATTGAATAAGGAAACAAAGGAATATTCAGCCTAATTACTAAAGTTGTCAGATCAAGATATGACCATTAAAGTAAAGAGATTTACTGTAAAAAGTTAATGGATCATCCATATAAGTTAATATTTTTTGGAGACGTGTTGATATTTAGTTTGAATTTGTGCTGTAAGACATAGACTTAGCTGCTGAGAACGTGGAGAATTCTAATCTTTTGGGAACATAGAAACCAAATTGTGCTGATCAGGGGTTCTAAGACCCATAAAGCGTATCATAAAAATATGAAAATGGGCTCTGCTACTCTTGCTTATATCTCTTGGAGGAACCATGAGTTACTCATCTGTTGTCTTGTTTGGTTTCTTTCCATATCCCTGTGTACATATAAAATGATAGCATTTGTTTGGCATCTGAAAGCAAGCAGGAAAGACTGCCAAGGGTCAGAGGAGACTGGGGACCATGGGTACCCCAAGGCTATTGGAATCATCTCTACCCCATCACCCATGCGAGGTATAGCTATGTGCTTTGACATACTGGCTGAGAAACTCTGGTTTAAAAAAAAACATATGTAACTTCTATGTCCCCATTATTATTACTTTTCTTTTTTTTAATGTTTATTTGTTTTGAGAGAGAGCAAGAGAGCAGGGAAGGGGCAGAGAGAGAGAAGGATAGAGAGCAAATCTCAAGCAAGGTCCGCGTTGTCAGTGTAGAGCCCCATGAGAGGCCCGATTTCACAAACCATGAGATCATGACCTGAGCTGAAATCAAGAGTGAGACGTTTAACTGACTGAGCCACACAGGAGCCCCTATTATTACTTTTCTTAATAAATGTTCCCAAACCTCTTAAATTCTTGCTGTGGGCTTACATCAGGTATGGAATCAAGGATCCCTAAAATAGTTTAATAGGGATATTAGCACTTCACAATCTTGAAAAGAAAGACCCTCAGTTTACATCAGCTTTGTACAAAAATCAGTCTCTTTTATAATGTTTATTTAATAAAAAGAGAGCTTTTCCTTTGTATCTGCAACCACATTCATAGAATGTCAGAGGTTGGGGGGCACTTTCCATGAACTGCTTGCTAATTTTGAGATGAGCCTCTTAACCTGTGTGTAGCTATTAGGTTGGGTCCTTTTGATGCTCAACAAAAGCAGTGGTGCTGCCTTATGTTGGTCTCTGAGAGGTTAAATAAACCCTGTTGTTTCCATAGTGCCTATGAGTTATATTTGAAATTGGCTTTTATTTTTTTTTTTGTACTGAGCCTATTCTTTCCTAATTAATTTACTGCTTTCTAATAGTTATACCCTGCTGGGAAAATACGTAGAGAAAACCTAAAAGGACTAAGGGAGAAAAGGTTAAAGCATTAATTTGACTTAAGAAGAGTATGCTCCTCATTCAACATTCACGACATTTGTTTTTACTTATTTTTCCTCAGGTAAGTTATCTCTCAAAGGAGGCTATTCTTATAGCTTCAATGGAGAGCTAATTTTGAAACAAGTCATTTTCTCTGAACTGAGTGCTGAGGTCTGCTTAATTTTTACAGAGGCATCCCTTTTCTCCTTGCTGTTGCCCTCCATATTTTACAATTACTCCTGTCTTAAGTCAATTTATGCTTTCCATGTGGCCCAGGAGGGGGTTAGCCCAGGCCCAGCTGGTTTTGATTTACATACAACTCCTCTCTCCAAAGTCTTGCCTGAAAATGGCCTCATCAAGGCAGGATAGCAGAGGCTACTTCCTGAACATAAAGTTGTATGTTTACTTCTAGGAAACATACTGATTTAAATTTCCACCTGCTCTTCCTGGATTTATAATATTTACCAAGGGCTTATGCATCTGTCCTGCCCACTCTTTGCTATTCCACTTGACTTACTTTTATTTGGCTTTAAGCAATAAAAGGTGACTAAGGAGATAGAAATGATTCATTTCTAGGTGCCATGAGGAAATCTGAGAGCACAGTTTTCTTCTATTTCACCAAAGATGAAGCCTTAAAAGTAATTTTTCCCATTTGATCATTCAATCCTGAAGATAAGCTTCAGGAAATATCAGCTGGTCAGAATTTAAGTCTTTTTTTTTTTTTAGAGCAGTTTTAGGTTTACAACAAAGTTGAAGAGGAGGGATAGGGATTTCCAACTTACCCCTGCTTCCACTCATGCATAGATGACCTCCCCCATTATCAACATAACTCACCAGAGTGGTACATTTTTTTCTTTTTAACAAAGGGTGAATCTATACTAACACATCATAATCACCCAAAGCCCATAGTTCACCTTAAAATTTATTCTTTGTGTCGATTATTACAGGGGTTGGGACAAATGAATAAGGACATATATTCACCATTATAATAGCATATAGAATATTTCCACTGCCCTGAAAGTTCTGTTTTGCCTGTTCATCTCCTCCTCCACTTCCCTCCACCCCTGGTAACCATAAATTTTTTATTGTCTCCATAGTTTGGCTTCTTTCAGAATGTCATAGAGTTGGAATCAGACAATATGCAGCCTTTTCAGATTATCTTATTCACTTAGCAATATGCATTTAAGGTTTCTCTATGTCTTTTCATGGCTTGATAGCTCATTGCCTTTTAGTGCTGAATAATATTCCTTGTCTACATGTACCACAGTTTATCCATTTACCTACTAAAGGGCATTTAGTTGCTTCCAAGTTTTAGCAGTAATGAATAAAGCTGCTATAAAGATTTATGTGCAGGTTTTTGTGGGCATAAATTTCAACTCCTTTGGGAAAATGCCAAGGGGTGTGATTGCTGGATTATATGGTAAGAGTATGATTAACTTCTGAGGAAATCACCAAACTGTCTTCCAAAGTGGCTGTACTATTTTGCATTCCCATCAGCAATGAATGAGAGTTCCCGTTGCTCTGTGTCCTGGCCAGCTTTGGGAGTTGCCCATGTTCTGGACTTTGGCCATTCTAATAGGTATGTAATAGAACCTTATGGTTTTTAATTTGTATTTCCCTGATAACATATGACATGGAACATTTTTTGATACGTTTACTTGTTACCTGTATATCTTCATTATTGAGGTGTCTATTAGGGTCTTTGGCTCATTTATTAATCAGGTTGTTTGCTTTCTTATGGTTGAGTTTAAAGAGTTTTTAATATATTTTGGGTAACAGCACTTCACCAGATTTGTTTTTTGCAAATATTTTCTCCTAGTTTATAGTTTGTCTTATAATTCTCTTGATATTGTCTTTTGCAGAGCAGAAAATTTTAATTTTAATGAAGTACAGATTATCAATTATTTCTTTCCTGGATGGTGTCTCTGGTGTTGTATTGAAAAAGATATCACCAAACCCAAGGTTATATAGGTTTTCTCCTAGTTATCTTCTAGGAGCTTTATAGTTTCCTGTTTTATATTTAGGTCATTATATAGGCCATATATTTAGATCATAATCCATTTGAGTTATTTTTGTGAAGGGTATAAGGTCTGTTTCTAGTGTCTTTTTTTTTCTTTTTGCATATAGATGTTCCAGCACCATTTGTTGAAAGGACTATCTTTGTTCTATTGTATTGCCTTTGTCTTTGTCAAAGATCAGTTGACTATATTTATAGATCAGCATTTATTTTTAACCAGTCCACAAAGTTTTCATCTACTCTTCTTGCAAAAAAAGTAGCATTGGTTAATGCATTGGATGGATATGAACATCAACAGTTTCAAAAAGTAGAGTTGGATGCTTTGGACTATAACTTTAATTTAGAATGAGAGCAAACTGATTGTGACCTCTGTTCCTCAATCATCTCCATGATTGACATGACTGACCTTGCTGGCCAGGTGAGGAGCCCTTTCTATCAAAGCATGTTTCTCCATTCTGAACATGCTTGCTCAGCTAAACAGGATGCCCTTCCAAAAGATGGAAGGGTATATGATATTTATATTTTATTTCTCTAAATTAAATTCTTTCCCACCCATTACTTTATAACCTGTTGTTTCCTTTCATTCCTTGGCCTAATCAATGGAGGTTTTTAACCTGGAGTCTATGGAACTCTAGGCTGCACGTGAATAGATTTTAAAGGGTCTGTAGTCTTTTCAAAAACTATGCAAAATTTTGGGTCAATGTGCAGATGTTTATTATTCTGAGGGAAGGTGTCCATAGTGCTCATCAGATTCTTAAAGGGTTATGTGAACCCAAGTGATTCAAGTCACTCTTAACAACTCATGTTAAGTTCTATGGCTCAGATAATCCCAGTATTTCACAGAATTATATTTAGCACAAGGGACAATTAAACTATGAAGTATTAATTCTTTATAATATGATTTATGTTTATGTATTTGCATGTGTGGATCTTAAATAACTTTCCTCTGATCTTCCTACTGAAAAACGTTGAGGCTTTGAAAGTTTTATCCATGTAAATCACTGTCATCACAAAAGTGAATCCTTTTGCAGTATCACATGATCTGGACACTGGGAGCTGAGAATTATGGCCATCTTTCTTCCAGGGCTCTGCAAATCTTTTTTTAATTTTTTTAATTTTTTTAATGTTCATTTATCTCTAAGACAGAGAGAGACAGAGCACGAACGGGGGAGGGGCAGAGACAGAGGGAGACGCGGAATCTGAAGCAGGCTCAGGCTCTGAGCTGTCAGCACAGAGCCCAACGCGGGGCTCGAACTCACCGACCGTGAGATCATGACCTGAGCCGAAGTCGGATGCTTAACCGACTGAGCCACCGGTGCCCCATGGGCTCTGAAAATCTTAAGTAAAATATTATTGAATTAAAAAATCTAATCGTGAAGATTATTAAAATCTTAGCCATATGTTTCCTTTTAATTTTCACTTACACGTGGAATCTAAAAAAAGAAAAAAATTAACCCCTAGAAATAATGAGTAGAAAAGTAGTTGCTAGAGGCTGGAATATGGGGAGATATAGAGAGGTTAGTAAAAGGAGACAAACATTCAGTTCTAAAATGAATAAGGTTTGAGGATCTAATGTATAACATGGTGACTATTGTTGATAACATTGTATTGTATAACTGAAATTTGCTAAGACAGCAGAACTTAAATGTTCTCATGGGGGAAAAAGATAACTATGTGAAGTGATGGATGCATTAACTCAATGGGGGACTTCTTTCACAATGTACATATATATCGAATCACCACAGTGTACCCTTTAAATATCTTACAATTTTGTCAATTATACTTCAACAAAAGCTGAAAAAACAAAATCTTTAATTTTTAAAAATTCCTGATGTTGCAGAAATAAACTGAAATATATTAGTATTCCACTCTTATATTTAAGTAAAAACAGAAAATTAAAAAGAAATCCTGCATTGAAACAAACCAAAAATGAAAAGCTGCAAGCATCTTATACAAAAAAAAAAAAAAAGTATATCTCAGCATGAATAAGAATAGTTCAATTTAAAAACCAACATAAATAGGATATGAAAATGTATAAATTATTTAAATTCTAGAATTGCTGTTTGTTCAAAAAATGACCAAGGTGATAATGGCTTTTACCTACGGAGAGCTAGATTCAATATCAGTGAATCTGGTGCTGCCAAGTCTTCTTGGAAAACAAGACAGGTACATTGTCAACTGGAGTTGCTTATTCATATCTGGCTCTGGGAATGGCATTTCTGTCTTCAAATGGTATAGTGGTAGTCCTTCCAGGTCCAAGACTCACTTGTAGGTGACATGTCCAGAAACAATGTTTGTCTGGACTACCTTGCAGAGATGACTGGAGAGGGAGAGGCTTATATAGGACTTAGAAAGGACTTCAGAGTAACCAGAAAAACCTGTTGGAGACATCCAATGATGGTCACTAAGCACCATTGTCCTACTTGGTAGTATTGCACAAAAGTACTCTAAATTTAGTGATTTAAAACAACAACCATTTTATTGTGCTCAAGGATTCAAGTCAGAAATTTAGGAAGGACTTGTCTAGGAGGTTTTCAGCTGGGGCCTCTCATATAGTTGTGGTGTAGTGTTAGGCTTGGCCTTTAATTTCGTGTCTGATGATTTTACTGGGACACACTTCCAACATGACTCTCTTCACATGGCTGGTAGTTGATGCTATTGTTGGAGCTCCACTGGGGCTGCCATATTTACTTATATTTGGCTTCATGTGACTTGAGTGTCCACACTTGATTTGGCTTCCTCACAGTATGGGAACCTCAAAAGAGCTGGACTATCTACCTGTAGCTCAGGACTGCAAACTAGCAGGTAAAGGAAACTGCATTGTCTAAGAAGTCATACAGCACCACTTTGTCTGGATTTTGCTGGTTATGAGCAAGTCATTAAAGCCAGCTCAAATTCTAGGAAAAATGACAAAGGCTCCATCTCTTGGTGAGGGGCATGTCAAAGAATGAGCAGACACATGCTAAACTACTGCAATCCTCTCTAGTGATTGGATGCCTATTCCTTGCTAACTGCAATTGAGACCTCATACTTTCTCATTTACATTTTTAAGTTTATTTCCAACTTTGTCAATAAGAGATCCACACCATCTAGCAAATAAAAATAGTCTCAGGGGTTTCAGAAGTCACCATTGTCATAGAGCTACTGATATACTTTTATAGTTTGTCAATGATCCTAACTTAAAAAAAATTTTTTTTAAGGTTTATTTATTTTTGAGAGAGAGAGAGAGACAGCCAGCCAGACAGACAGACAGTGTGAGTGGGGAAGGGGCAGAGAGAGGAAGACACAGAATTTGAAACAGGCTCCAGAGCCTGACCCAGGGCTCGAACTCACGAACTGCTGAGATCATAACCTGAGCTAAAGTAGGATGCTTAACCGACTGAACCACCCAGGTGCTCCAATGATCTTAACTTTTAAATGGCATTTGTGGATCGGGTCAGAGTCATAATTATTTGGGGACAATTCCTTTCTAATATATTGATTTACACTAGTCTCTACATGCATCTTCTTATTCTCTCTTCTTTCCAAAGATAATCCCAACTTGCCTTCCTGTGCCTAAACAGCCAGGTGTCCGTGTTGAGGATGGCTCTGCTGAGTTGGACTCAGTGATCAAGTCTTCAGTCAGTGGAAGCCAAAACCTACAGCATGGGGTAACTGAGAAGAAGGGGAAAGGGGTAGAAAAGTGATCAATGGGGGGCTGGATAGACTAATGAAGATGTAAATGAGAAGAAAGAACATAGGAGGTTGCTTAAGGCAGGTGGTTTGGACCTTATTATAGCTCCTAGATCTTATTTTCATATGTATAAAGCTTATACATTTTATGACAACATAGCAATATGACACCAAGAATCCTGGCATCAGCTATTTGTGACAAGTCATATGAAATCACCAAGAATGACATCCTCTGATAATGTCACATATACTCCTCCCAATACTATTCTATACATACATGTATTAATACTTCCATTTGCTGACATGAAGAGAAAATGACTCAAAGGAGCTGAAATGAGTCAAACAACAAGGAGACTTTTATCTGCTCCTGAAACTAAGACACAACAGTAACTGTAATTGTATCCTTCCCATACCTACATCCTATCTGTGAGATCTGACATTATTAACAGCATTTTTTAAATAGTGGTAAACATAAGAGTTACTACTAATGATATCCTCAGATCTGATCATCATCAAGTCTTCCTTCACTCTAGTTTTCTTTTATTTCACCTTCTCAATGTCTTACTCCATTGCTGCCATGCTGGGGGGTTGAGATGGAGGTGGAGGTGGACACGTCAGAATGGTTACATGAATTCCTTCATTGTCCAGCAATAGTTTACTTAGCCTTGGGCCAAACTCTTCCAGATCTAGGAGATCCAGGATGGTCATTTCCATTTGCCCTTAGCCCATGCTCTTTCTTAAGGCATCTGGAACAGATAAAATGACTGCATTTCTTCTTAGATGTTCTCTAAATATCCTGAGAATTGCAACTGCTATTTTGAATCCCATAGAGCACCGCAAATTCTCCCAACTGCAAAACCTCATTAGAGATTTAGTTCCTGTCCACGGGTAGACTGATAAAGAAGGGCATGTGAACTGATACAAAAGGAAATGGGAGCAAGGCTAGAGGGAGGGGTGACACAAAAGGGTAAGGAATGGACAGAAGTCTACACTAGGGTATAGGCAGGACTGCTGTAGACTGCATGCAGTTCTGGGTATAGAATTCATTAGAATAGTGTTCCAAGACCAGCCATGCAGCAGACTATAGAGGTGGAAATCGGAGCAATTGATGAAATACTGCTGGGAAGAATGTGGGAAAGGGATGGTAAGGAGTCTCAATTGCTTAGAAAAAGGCTTTTAGCCTCATTGTTTTCTACACTGCATATATAATTGACTTTTGGCCTCATTTTACATAAGATAAAATGCTTTTCAAAGGTCCATGATCTCCACTGTAGACCAGTTTCCTAGGGCATGACAGAGAAGTCAGATCCCAGCTCAGACACCTGAAAGCTATTAAAATCCAAGGCAAGTTCTTCATAGTTTTGGTTTTGTTTTGCTTTGTTTCAAGGCAAGTTCTTCATTGCAGCATGTGTATCTTCCTAATGGGGGCATGTTCTATTTGCCTCACAGGGTTGTAGGGAAGTTACTTGCTCATATAATCACACAATGGTTACACTTGACTGGGGAAGGGGCTTGGGGAATTGGAGCCATTCATTTGTGTAGAAGGAAAGGGACTTGCGGCCCTTTGGATAACTTCAGCCTGTTGCATTATGGCCCATTTTAGGGCCCCCCATACATACCATGCAGAGGTGAGTGGGCAAGGGTTGGGCTGAGAATCTCACAGTAACTTTCTCTAAGCTGCCTCTTTCCTATTATCATCTTTGCTCTCAGCTTGAAACCTTAGACCTTCCCACTGCAGATACCATAGATTAAAATGTAAAATATAGGCGTTTCCTGGTCCAGGAAACTCATGCACGGCCAGGAGCAAGTCAGGGAGGATGCTTCCCAGACCAGAGGCCACATGTGGGAACCAGGCTCTTTGGGGCCAGCTGACAAGTCTGCAGTGGAGCCCTTTACAAGGCACTGGACTTTAGCCACCATGACATGGGTATGAGCTAGGCTTTTTGCACTGGGAAATCTAGGTATTTGACTTTCCTTTCAGGAATCTGAGCCACTGCTTTTCCTTATGCTTAAAAATCTCTATTAATAAAATTACCAAAATATTCTATGAAAAAGTTGGATTTGGCAGAAAAATAGATTTACTCCTTGGTCCAGGTGCCTAATTTTAGATACAAGTATATGTAGATTCTCTGTACATACACTCAAAGAGTTTCATATATATATATATATATATATATATATATATATATATATATAAATTTTTTTAATGTTTATTTTTGAGAGAGAGAGAGAGAGAGAGAGAGAGAGAGAGTGTGTGCGCAAGTGGGGGAGGGGCAGAGAGAGAGAGGGAGACACAGAATCTGAAGCAGACTCCAGGCTCTGAGATGTCAGCATAGGGCCTGATCTGGGGCTCAAACCCACAACCTGCAAGATCATGACCTGAGCCGAAGTTGGACACTTAACTGACTGAGCCACCCAGGCGTCCCTATATGTTTATATTTTAAAGTATAGTAAATACAGATTTTCTACTTAGGAATCTGTTATTTTTAAAGAAAGAACTTGACCAGTGTTTGTTGATTTTTCCTTTCCTGGGTAGAAATTCTAAAGAAATTCTATAAAAAGTCCATATCTTGTAAACTGAATGTGGGATTTATTCTTCTGAATGAATGAAATACAATTCGCAGGGTTACTTTCTTCACAGGCAAAGCATGAAGGAACTGCAAGAGATTTAAAGGGAATTGTGAGGAAAGTTTAAACAGGAGCCTTAATAACAAATTTAATACTACTTGCATCTAAGGGATATGATTCAGAATTGTGTAGCTTTCCCAAGACAACCAGTGAAAGTGTATTAGGAAAAAAAAATACAATATTTTCATCACATGTGGTCCATGTTGGCCTCATATAGCCTTGGATTTTTGTGGACATAGGGGAGGAAAAAGAAAAGCAGACAGTACTTGGGCCTGTGGAGAAGCATAGGAAAGCAAGAGTAAAACACTTTAGTTAGATCTGATTGTTAATACAACCAAACAAGAATAGGAAAAGTACTATAGGTCAATTAGGATTAATGTCTAAGATCTGGTAAAAAGTGAGACATAAATGGGGAAACAAAATTTAAGGCCGCTGGAAAAAAAAAGAAATACTATTTCAGGGCTGATTTACTATGTTTCTAGTGGGTCCGCAATGGTGTGGATTATTTTTATATAACCCAGATAATATAACACAATTCTTTTTTTTCCCCTCAGAACCTCTTCTTACTATGTAAGGTTTTCCGCATGTGAGGTCCCTCACTGGGTTATAAAATTGGAATGTAACTGTTAATTTTAGTTCGATGTCTTTGTGAAATGCATTCTGCTATCCACACGATATTTCTCATTTCTTGTTCCTTCAGCTTTGTGTATGCGTAAAACACACCATAGTGGAATTGCCTGTTGAATGCCAGCACGTTCATTTGTACCTGAGGAAAGAAAAAAAAATACGGACCATCACTTCTTGGGAGCATACCACATTTATGAAGTAACATTAAGCTACAGACTAACTTGTGTTTGTGCGGTGCTTATTTGTATTTAAATAGGCAATGTCCAAAATGGGTCAAATAGAAGAAAACAGTGACAACCCATCAAGTTCTAAAGGGAGCATTAATGTCACTTTATAGATGAAGATAGACAATAGTAGTTTTACAAAGGCAAGTTTATATAAATAAATAAATAAATAAATAAATAAATAAATAAATATAAATAAATATAAATAAATAAATACAAAGTAGGTTTCTAGAATTGCAAGACGAACTCCAAATCTGAGCAGCACTGCTACCACAAAGATAACGAAAATCTTGGTGTTTGTGTGGAACTTTGTAGTAATATAGTTGGCTTTTAGCCAGAGGCTTGTTTCACTCAGGTAAACTACTTTTCCTTGGCCACAACTTTGAGCATTTTAAAAAGGTTTGTAGGCTATCTAACTCTCCTCCATGGCAATGTCACAGGCCCCTGGGATTTGGAATGAGTGACATTATGAGCTTTCTTAAGATGCTCTGTAGCAACAAGACATATGGTTGAATTGTTTTGTTTTGTTTCTGCAGAAGGTAGATCAGTAAAATAAAATTTTCAAAGAAAATTTGTTTAACTGGGGTGAAGTCTGAAATGGAATAATTCTTTTATTCTTTTCCATTTTGAAAAAAAGGATGAGAGGTACTGAGTCCCTCGTGCAGCTCTGAAAACCTCAAGCCAAGTATTCAGGAAGTGGACGTCCTTGCTTGCAGGAACAGACACTTAATTTTCCTGCCAAGGGCAGCTTTCTTAACAGCTTTCTTTGAAGCACTTGTGCAATAGTGTGGAATTTTAAAAATATCCCTAAGATATGGGATAACTTGCATTGTTTTTACTTTTTTCTGTGACAGGCACTAGAGAGCTGTTGGAAAATGTGTACAGTAGGACTTACAGGAAGGGTCCCGTACTGCTTTGTGGAGCCAGTCTTACCCTAAAATTTGGATAGATTTCAGGGTTCTCTGTCAATCAATTAAAAGGGAAGAGCCAGTGGTTTTAGAGAAATGAATAGAATATACCAGAAAAACTCTCTAAATTTGGGAGACCTTATTATCCCCCTCAAAAAAAGGCCTTTTTGTTGAATGGTTTAGTAGCCCAGGAATTGACTATGAATGGATTAAGTGTTCTGCTTTTTAGGAAAGAGAATCATCCAGACTCTCTGGATGGATTTCTATACAAATAATTAGTAAGTGTTGCAATTGTGTTCATAAGCTATATTATAACCATAGACAAATCCTTCTTGAAGAAGGAATGGATCAGAGAGTAAGATGCACTTAACAGAGTGTACAGCATGAGGATAGTCAATATATGATCATGGGAATGTCCTAGCTCTGATTCTCTGGTGAATTATGGAATTGCTGCTTTCCTTGCAGAGCATCACTATGCACACTATGTGTTTCTGGGTAGGACAATTGCACAGGAAGCCATCATATGAAAACCGTTGGCCTTCCAGGGAGGCTAATACTCATTTGGCCATCAAATTGTGAATGTGTTTAATCAAGTGAACTGATCAACTGTAAAAAGACCCGCCACACACAAAAAGAAAATCCGAAGTAAGAAAACATCTAAATCCCAGAGCAAGAGACAAAGAGAACATAAACTAATAGCATTTCCATTTATATCATACCTCACGCTCATAAAACACATCCTCCAACGTCTTTCCTCCACTGCCATCACCCACAGCCTCAAACAAAGGCTTATATACCTAAAAAACAAAAAGATTATTTTAAACGAATTCTCATTTCTTATATATGAGGATATTTTCCTGGCTATATAGAAAATGATGTATCTGTCTGTTCTAAAAAATCTATCCAGAAGAGCTGAATGGTTTTTTGTAGGATTTTGGCCTCCTGAAAAAATACCCCAAAAATCCAGATAAAAAAAGTATGGATGGAATTCTAGCCATTGGCTTATTCAGGTCTTTAGAAGAAGCAGCAAAAGCAATTGTACTCTCAATGTACATTAGATGAGCTATTTTCTACATTCAGTTCTTAGGGCTAGTTGGGCACATTATAGAGGCTAAATGAATGCTTGAGGTTTAACCATCACAGGTTCATGGGTTCTTTGGCATGGCAGTTGATAAACTTCACATGGAATTTCAGGTGTGGAAGGGGTGGAGATTGAGGAAACGTTCAAAATTTAATATTATGCTCAAAAGCTTCTTGCAATGACATGAGATACTACAAAGTTTTATGCAGTTTACTGGCTTCTCTTTTCTGGAAGTCTTCAGAAACCCATAGGAAAAGATAAGAGTGTCATTCCAGTTCTGGAAAAGTTACCTGGAGGAAATCATGTTTCTGTAAATTAGAAAGAATGGGATCTGGGGATGAGGTGTAGAACCTGGATGTGGATTAAGGGCAGGACATAGCAGCCTTCATTCCAGTGCCTATTTCTGGCCACTGAAAAGGTATAAACCAAAATGTCCATATTCTCCCTTGTATTTCTGGTAGACATTCTGTACCTGAGCCTGTTTCCCCAATGGGCACTTGAAAGGACTACTGGGTCAGGCTATTTTATATAACTTTGACATGAGCTCACATATCCAGAACACTGCACCAGTCCCTTGGGGAACTTGCTTTCTCAAGCACTTCAAATGAAGTGCTCAAATGACTGCTCCTTGGAGATTTAAACAAGTACTTGCTTGGCAGGAACCTCAAAAAAAAAAAAAAAAACACTAGTATGGGTTAGAAACTTCAAGTATTTCTTTGGGAGACACAGTTACAGAATGACATTGCTTTCTACCTTACAAACATTATAACTGCTCTAGATAAGATGTGTAATTTTGATGTGTGAACTTCTAAAGTACACGTGATGAAATAGCATGAGGCTTTCAGGGTCCCCAGTGTGGTCACGTACTCCATAATGGTCTGCTACTCTCCTCATCTGATCGAAGTCTTCTGCTTGAGCCAACAGGCGCAGCCCCTCAGGGTACAGCTTGCCACAGGTCGGGTAGAGGGTCTCCCGGTCGTCTTTGCTCAGTTCAGTGCCAAAGGAGTTAAGAGTGATGATAAAAGCACGTCTGTCAGCCTCAAACTGAATTTGCAAAGACATAGTATCAGCAAAATCTAACCATGTACTAACTGCTGTAAACAGAACCCTAAGTAGACAAATTTATGTCCAGAGTGATTTGCTCTCTTTTCTGGATTTATGTCTAATTTTAATACAAATATGTGTTATTAATATTCCCTTAGTCTCAATGGAGTAATTTTGCTTCCCAGAATAGGATCACCTAGTGATAATAGGTTAGGACTCTTGAAACCCCACTAAACTTTAGTTCCCAGGAACTCTGCAATTAGTTACTCATGTGTCTCTGCCACATAGGCCACTAGAGTCTAAAATATCTCTCCCATGAAAATGGGAATAAACCTACTTGTTGGGGTCTGTTCAAGAATAGGACAAGATAATGTAAATGGAAGTGCCTGGGGGGTATTTGGAGCAAAAAGTGCACGGAATAAATATTAACATCTCTTTCTGGTTATTGATGTCAGTAGGATTTTTTACATAATGAAACTTCATGCTATATGCCATTTGTTTATACTTTTTAAAAATGTTTTATTTATTTTGAAAGAGAGAGAAAAAGAGAGAGAGGGAGAATGTGAGCGGGGAAGGGGCAGAGAGAGAAGGAGGGAGAGAGAATCCCAAGCAGGCTCTGTGCTGTCAGTGCAGAGCCAGATAGGGGCTCGATCTCATACACAGTGAGATCATGACCTGAGCCGAAATCAAGAGTCAGATGCTTAACCGATGAGCCACCCAGGCACCCCACCATTTGTTTGCTCTTTAATAGTTTTGGTTTTCTTCTTTAAAGTCCTAGGTTGGACATCAATAAATCTAACTCAGTAGCTAAGAATTACATGGTCCAGGACAAGTTACCTTTCTCTCTGGCCTCAGTTTTCTCACTTGTAAGATGATAGGGTTTGACCTCATGATCTTTCAGGTGGGTCACGTATGCTCATGGCCTGCCTTTGTGCTCAGCACCACTAGGCAACTGAGCAAACAGCTCCAAGTCAAGCCTATTTCCTGTAACCACTCTGTTTTTCTTGAAATTTCTTACTATTCCTTTGGTCTCCATGTTTCTTCTATCTCTTGGTTCTTTTCCTACCTCTTCTGACCATTCCATCTCAGTCTGTCCTTTCTGGGATCCTCTCTGCTTATCATGGGAGTTTATTATAGTGTCCTTGAGCTACAAAACTCTACATTCCTGAAACACCCTGCACTTGCATTCTTTTAAAATCTGGAAATTCTTTCTCTCCTACTCCACTGTAAAATCTTTGAGGGAAATCATGTCACTCTTTTTATTTTTTATTTTTAATATCCAGTGCCTGGAAGTGCATAAGAAGATCATTGAATCTTCAATGAATCTTCATTGAATCATTGAATCCAACAGGATGGTCTGTGAGTCTCTTATTTTCAAATTTCTATAATATTCTCTACAATGTTGCTACTCAAGGTGTGTTTCATGGTTCAGTAGCTTTGATGTCACTTGGAAGCTTGTTACAAATGCAGAGTCTCAGGCCATAGTCCAGCCCTCCTGATCCAGGGCTTACATTTTAACAGTATCCCAAGGTTATTTGAACGAACACAATAGCTGAAATAAATTGCTCTGCAATAGCCTTTGATCAGCGTACTTTTGACTAATTACCGAATCTAGACTTGCAACAGATTTTGCTGGAACTCTTCTGTTAGAACAGGTGTTTCCTATCAAGAGGGTGAGCTTTAGTTCCTTCTGATCCTTTTGATTGATCTCATGGAAAGTGTGGGTGACCCAGAAGCAGGGAGTGGCCTCATTTGGAAGCAAAGGCAGCTGCCTCTGGCCTCTGAATGTCACCAGTCCTAGCAGTAAGTTTAGACCTTCCAGGGACAGGAGAAGAAATGTAAGAGGGAGATTTCATGGCAATAAGAAACCTTGAAATAAAAATTAGAGCAGGAGGAGCAACAATAGAGCCAATTGTCCCACATGCCCTTCAAGGTGCTTCCTAGCTCTAAGATGTTGGTTTTTATTCCTGTTTCCCCCCACTTTTATTGAGAAATAATTGACATGCATTGCTGTGTAAGATGTTGGGATTTTCCAGAGAGAAGTAGGGTGGGGCAGCAGAACTGCAGACGGCCCGGCAGCAGAGGCCGTTCTGGAGGAGGACGCCGCGTGAAGTTAAAGCATGACATTGTGGAGGAATGGTCATGGCTCAGGCACTGGGAAAGCAGTTGAAGAAGAAGAAGAAGGCTGGACAGGTAGCTAGGAAGAGAACAGGAAAGGCTTCACGTGCCATGCCAGGAGAGGACTTTGGTTGATACAATTGGTTATCTGAAACACCACACACATTCCAACTTCTTGTTCTTGTAAATACTTCTTCCCTCTGCCTACAATGTGTGTACTTCATTCCAGAACTCTCCATGTTGAAATCTTACCTACATTGAAGGGTCCCATTAAATGGCTTTTATTTTATTTTATTTTTTTTATTTTACGAGAAGTCCTTCTATTTCCTTCCCAATTGGGTATGATTTCCTTTGACTCCTTATTATACTTCAGTTTCCCTTTTATTATAACAGTCTGTATATTTACCTCAGCACCCTTTTCTAATGTAGAGGTTCTTTGTGTGTGAGGGTGTGTTTTCTTAGTGAAAAGGACTATAATCTTGGAATTGTAAAAGGGCTATCCTGTGTTTGACCATCCCTAAGCAGACAGTTTGACACAACATCTGATTATGGGAGAGTAAATGGGGTGGTATTAGATTTCACTTAAGCCCTCTCTGTCATTTTTAGAGGCCTGGCATCCTGTGTGGCATAGAGGATGCCAGACGTCCTATGTCCTTTCACCCTTCCTTATGCTCATTCATTTTAAAACCATAACTTATTTTTTGTTGTTGTTGCAAAAACTAAGTGTACTGTTGACTTATTCAAAGTCATTATCACTTGCACATGATGGAGTTGGGCTGATCACACATTTTTGCTGGTTCATCATTTGAGGAAAGGAATACCTTGTGGGGGCAGTGGGTGGAAGAGTCAACGACAATGGAAGAGTGAATTGGAATCAAGCCCGGCCTCATTAGCATGTGTACCAACCAGGGAAGATGAAACAAACTTATTCATCTGTGCTTGTTTTTCACTGTTTCATTAAACATATAGATTGTCAGGAGAGCAAAGACAAATAATAAAAGGCATAAAGGCAAACAGTACATTGCAGTGTATTTCCCTTGACCATAAGTCAATTTCTTTTTTTTTTTTTTTTCCCCATAGGAACTCACAAGCTTGTAATTAGGTCAAATGTTTGCATGCAAGTCCAGGTTAATGCTCTCTTTCACCATATTAAGTCTTTTTCAGTCTCCTGTCAACCCAGATTAAATAAGAACATAGATGGAAGAATGTGATAACTGAGGTGCTCTAATGTTGCACAAATAAAATGAGAGGTAATTACATGATCTGATATATTTATATAAATCTGAAAAATCTCTTCTGATCATATCATTAGACACATTATAATTGCATGCTCTGTGTAACTAATACTTCAGTGTAATGTATAAAGGTAGTTGAGTGGACTTTTATTTTTTTATTTTTAATTAACATTTCTTTAATGTTTATTTATTTTTGAGAGACAGAGAGAGAGACAAAGTGTGAGCAGGGGGAAGGCAGAGAGAGAGGGAGACACAGAATCTGAAGCAGACTCTAGGCTCTGAGCTGTCAGCACAGAGCCCAACGTGGGGCTCGAACTCACGAACCGCGAGATCACAACCTGAGCCGAAGTCAGACACTTAACCCACTAAGCCACCCAGGTGGCTCAAGCGGACTTTTATTTTTAACGCAGCTTAAAAAAGAACCTAATCTAATATGGTAGTATCATGGGTATAGGAAAGGGATAATGAGAACACTGGGTATTATATAGTATTTTGATCAAACCCTTCCAGTGACAAGGATTCTTCTACTACTATGCTGTCCTTTCTGCATTACTGAGGATTACAGAGACATAATTCTTATCTATTTTTGATTTTTATACCACATGCAGTATGATCTTGCTTATGAATTAGTACTTACTTTTATACAAGAATTGTAAATGCTAACTTTAATGTATAAGTAAAATAGTGGATGAACATAGAGGAACCAGAGAGAGGCTGCCTGAGTTCAAATTCTGATATTACCACTTCTTAGGTGTGTGTCATCAGGCAAGTTACTAGCTTCTTTGTGCCTCAGTTTCCCCTTCTGAAAAATAGATGCTAAACTCCCATCTTGTTGTCGTTGTGCTGTTTTGAAGTCCAAATGAATTCATGTACATTAAGCACTTAGGATAGCATCTGGCACATAATACATGTTAACTATTGATAATGTCATTGTATACCTCTTGAAATGTTCTGAGTTTTGCCATAGCTCTTATTGCACATAGTTTGTGGGTATAAAGCACACAAGCCATTTCTAAACCACAGGAATTATGCCATGTTGAAATTACACTTTTGAGCCATGAATAATGTGGCTTCTTATAGTGTGGCTAGTAGTTAAAAATTTATGACAAGAAAGGGGAGTGCTTCTTAGGGCCAGCAGATTACTTATGTTCAGAATGTCTGAAAGAGACTAGCTCACTTTCTGACATTTAGTATGCCATAAAAAAATGTTATTTATTTATCAGTGCCCATTTCCTGTGTAATATAGATAAAGGCAAAAAAGAATTTTTGGAGTTCTCCAGTGATAAATTTTTACTTCAAGGACTGCTTTTGCTTGAAGAGTTTCAACAGGGGATAGCAAAGTATCTTCAATTGTAAAATTTTAAAGATTAAATGTTTTGAGGGGAACTAATTTTATCATATGCAGTTTCAGAACATTAGGTTAAAATACATGCAGATGAAGTTATTCAAGTTTTTTGTTTTTTCCTTTTTTTGCTATAAGGCAGTTCTTACCAGGCTTTTCTTTCTTTCTTTCTTTCTTTCTTTCTTTCTTTCTTTCTTTCTTTCTTTCTTTCTTTTAATGTTTTTTTAAAAAACTTTAATGCTTATTTTTGAGAAAGAGAGAGAGAGAGACAGAGAGCAGGAGTGGGGGAGGAGCAGAAAAAGAGGAAGACACAGAATTCAAAGCAGGCTCCAGGCTCTGAGCTGTCAGCACAGAGCCCAATGCATGGTTCAAACTGATGAACTGCAAGATCATGACCTGACCCGAAGTTGGACGCCCAACTAACTGAGCCACCCAGGTGCCCCATTACCAGGCTTTTCTTGAAATCAGGTTATTGAACTATTTAATCTACCTACCAACGAAATCACTGTGACAGATAATCTAATGATTAAGGATATTCTTTAGACAAAACTTAGTTTCACAGGACAAAGCAAAGGGCTTTTCTAAGTCTAGAATGGTACCTGCCTCCCTCCTCCACCATTTTGTTATTCATGTGAAGCCAGAAAAAGAGATCTATAGGAAACACAGTACAAAATATGCCCAGCATGTTCCCAGATCCTTCTGATCTCTGAGATCAACATGTGCGAACAGGAGGATCTCTGAGCACAGATGAAATCTGTGATAAGAAAGGGAAATTAAGAAGTTTATAGCATCAATTAGAGAGGTAGAAAGCAATGGTGGCATTTGACAGATAATTAAGTGAGCATGCCAACTGTGAATCACCTAACCCTAAAAGTCTTCCTAACCAGAGCTGGAATGCCCGAGGGTTGTTTGAGTTTCCTTTATTTTAGGATTTATATAAGGAACAAGGCCCAGAGTGGACTTTGGTTCCAAGTTGTGAGAATTCCCAGATGCCCAGTGTTCCCTCATTGGAGGGAAGTTGAGTGATTATTACAAGTACTCATATTTCACCAATTGTTAATAGTATACCAAATTTTTAACTAATTATAATCTATTCATACCACATAAAAATGAATCATGACCAAATTTTGTAAGCATTTTTCTTTTCTAATTCCAAAATAACTTTTCAATGTAGAAAACTTGCAAAATACCATTCTTAACTGAAAGCATCAAATGATATATATATGATAAAATATTTTGTTTATTTTATTTTTATATAAAGGAGCTTCTAAGATAAAGAAAGATAAGTAGCACTATGCAAGTGAAGAGTGTGTAAGCATATTATTTGGCATAAAGAAATTCAAGGACTTTCTTACCTCAAGAATGGGACACATGATTTCTGCTGTGACATCACCATGATTCTTACAGAATTTATAGAATGCCTCGAGGTAAGACTTAAAAAGAAGAAAGATCATAAAACAATAAAATGAAGATATTTTCCTTTGGAAATTTGTAGATCAGCTTTTCATGGCTTATTAAATACTTTAATGGAGGTTGAATTACTTGTCCCATAGGGCGATATTTTATTAAAAATTTGGTACAAACTTTCACAATGAAGTATGTTGCACAGCTTTAAAAAAGAACAAAATTGTACTTATCATACCTTATGATTCCTTAACAAGCACTTTTTTTTGCATGGTTCTTGGGTTTATTTCACATGATTAATGTTTGGTACTCTAATAAGAGTGCCAAACTCTTTTATGAGCTCAACAAATAATTCTATATTTGGTCCTGTGCCGACATTTAATCTCTCTTGGTGCTCAGGAGACACGTTTGGGATGGCTTTGAACATGGGAGACACGTTGGAAAGGCAGAGTCTGGGCTGTACAGTTAGACTGACTGTGTTTGAATCCCAACTCAATTACTTACCATTTAACTGACTTCTGCCAAGTAAATCTTACCTCTCCATGTCTCAGTTTTCTCATCCGAGGAATGGGGATAGCACATAGTTTTGCTGTGTGGATTAAGTGAATTAATGCCTATAATTTACTTAAAACAGTGCCTTCTGTTAGCTATATCTCAAAGATGGCTGCTCTAAGTCCATAAGTTTCTTTATAAAGAGGAAAATTGCCTGCAACACAATGCTTTTGAAAGGACCTTATGTTTTAGCATAACCAGTTATGTAAATGGCATGACAGTATATATTCCTTCAGTTACTCTGTGAGAGTGTCTGTCCAAAGATGCTATTGTTGTATGAGTGTAAATGGACAGAGTTTGCTCAGTGCATATGACATAGAGCTACTCAAATGGTGGCAGCATAGGCAGATAGCTGGCCAGATCATGCAAGGTGGTACCTATGTTGTAGTGTCCACGAGTTGGTCATCTTTGTATGCTGCACACTGTCAGTAAATGGACAGGTTAACTGTGAAACTCAAAGACTCTATAATAGGATTAAGGATAGAGATGGATGCTACATGACACAAGGCTCACTGTGTATGCTGGGTTTTGTGTTTTTTTTTTTTAATTTTTTAAAAGATTTTATTTTTTTAAGTTTTTCTTAATCTTTATTTATTTTTGACAGAGAGACAGAGCATGAGTGGGGGTGGGGTACAGAGAGAGGGAGACACAGAATCCAAAGTAGTTTCCAGGCTCAGAGCTGTCAGCACAGAGTCCGACGTGAGGTTTGAACTCACGAACTGTGAGATCATGACCTGACCCGAAGTCGGTCACTTAACTGACTGAGCCACCGAGGCACCCCTAAAGATTTTATTTTTAAGTAGTCTCTACATCCAATATGGGGCTCGAACCTACAACCCTGAGATCAAGAGTTGCATGCTCTATTGACTGAGCCAGCCAGGCACCCCTATATGCTGGTTGTTTTAAAATGGATATGGTTCATCTTGCTCATCTATCCACCCACCTACCATTCACCCATCCAGGTGCTACCTTTTATGCTCTAGGCACACCAGGCAAGGAGCTAGGAATACAGAGAAAGATGGGCGCATTACTTCCTCTCAAGAATCTTGCTGCTTCAGGGGAAGCTGATGTGTATGTATTTAACCAAAAGACCAAGACTGTAAAAGCTGTATTCCAACCATGTATAGCTTCATAATTGCAGAAGTTGGCTAATGGGCAAAGTAACTTTTGATAAAGAACTCTGGTTAAGATGTATTATGTAAAAAAGAAAACCATAATATTTTGGGAGACACTTACCTTGTACAGTTTATTGCGCAGTAATTCAATATTCAGTTCATCTAGGGTATTTTCAGACATGCAGTCTTGAAAGAATGGAGCTGAAAGTGGAAATGATCACACAAAATAAATTCATCAAAAGCATGATTATCAACTATGGAAAGATTTCCTGCACATACCATCCTGTGCTCATTCCTGACCAGGACACTGTGGAGTGGCAATCCACAGACTGGATAAAGCTACCAGTAATGGTGACAGTGAGAGTGATTAGTTATTTAGCATTTACTCTGTGCAAGCTGTTCACTAAACATTGCATGTATTTGATCCTCACAACACCTTGGACCTGTTCACTTTATGCCTTACTTTTTGAAGTGCCCCTACCCCTCATCTAATCGTAATATTTATCACTTCCAACCTCACTATATGCTAAGGATTGAGCTGTGCTAAAACTGTGTCATATTTAGTTTTCAAAACTCTGTTATACTAAGATACTATTGTTTTTATTTTATTTTTTTTTTAATTTTTTTAACGTGTATTTATTTTTGAGACAGAGAGACAGAGCATGAACAGGGGAGGGACAGAGAGAGAGGAAGACACAGAATCTGAAATGGGCTCCAGCCTCTGAGCTGTCAGCACAGAGCCTGACGCGGGGCTCAAACTCACAAACCGTGAGATCATGACCTGAGCCGAAGTCGGACGCTTAACCGACTGAGCCACCCAGGCGCCCCATTATTGTTTTTAAAATGAGGAAACTGAGATGCACTGAATTGCCCCAAGTCACCATGTTGGGACCAGACAGAGCCTGGAATCAAACATCCATGATTATAGGCTTACCCTCTTTCTTTCACACTCCCTTAGCACCACACATTTAATGACACCATTTTTTTTCTTTTTAAAATTTCTGTTTTCAACAGCAACTATTTTGACAAATGATCTACAGTGAATTGCTATGAACTGCTACTATCCAGGTTTCCTGACAATAAAGTATATAAAATTATCCCATTAGCATTTTGAATGCTAGAACTATTATCAGTGCCACATTATAATGAAATTAGCATTTGTTTCCTCATTGCTTCAGGTCATTTGACAGGCACCCCTGAGCGTCTCAGAAAAATGGCATTCCTAAACTTTCTAAACAAAATGTACACAGCCTTATTTAGACAGAAATTTAAAAGGAAAGGATAAGGAATTAATCATATAGAACCCAGTTAGAAAATTAATTTTTTGAAAAATGACAAGTTCTATCATTTATTTACTATGATCTGGTACAAAGTACAAAGATGTGGAGGTCGAGAGGTAGCCCCAGCTCCTACTGGACTACAAATGGATCTTATGTGACTCTAGGAAGGTTACTTTCATTTGTTGCCATCTGAAAAATGAGGGAGCTGAACTAGATGATTCCTTAATGTCCCTTCCATGTCTATGAATCTGTATAGTATGATATTATATTCATGGAGAAAACGATGAATTGAATGTGCATTTTTTACTGACTATGATGATGTGCACACGCAGCTATACAACTGCTTATGCATTTGTACCTAATGGTGTTTCAACCAGAACGGCATTGAAGAGGTCCGAAGGTGTCTCAGCAATGTTGACTGCTTCCATTTCTGTGAAACGGCCCAGTGGGTGGCACTTCACCAGAATTTCTTTCACAGATTTTTTTTGCAATGCACCGTTCATCAATAGAATCACATTGTCTATCATGTAACTGCACCTGGTTTAGAAGAAAGAAATCAATTGCATGAGAATAAGAAGCATACCACCAGTAAAAAAATAAAAATATAAAAAAAACAATAATAAATAAATAAACAAAAATATAGTTCAGGCATATACTTTTTCATTAAGGAAATATAGGAGTCTCTTATTTTGAACTTTGGGGTTTGGGAGATGTGAATGGGGTAAAATATCTGACTCTCTGGGATATCATAGTTTGAAAATCAATGTTGTAATAACTAACTAAAGCTAAATAAAACCTAGGCTGGTGGAAATTTGCAGAAAATGACCCCTACATTGTAATTGGTGAACGTGGTATGAGGGTGAGTGTGAAATTGTGTGGTTTCTCAGAGTGGGCTATGGTCTTAAAAAGTTGAGGAACACAGACCTGGAGCATTTCACTCTATCTTAAAAACGGACTAAATCTGTAGTAAAGCCCATCATTGAGGGGTGCCTGGGTGGCTCAGTCATTTAAGTGGCCAGTGGTCTTGATTTTGGCTCAGGTCATGATATCACAGGCAAGAGACTGAGCCCCACCTTGGGATCCATGTTGGGTGTGGAGCTTGTTTAAGATCCTCTCTTTCTCTCTCTCTCTCTCTCAAAAAAAGTCAATCTCCTGCCTGTTTAAAAAAAAGCCATCATTGATCCAAAATTAAAATTTTTAAATTAAATTTAATATTAAAATATTTAATGTTTGTTTATTTATTTAAAAATTAAAATATTCTGTATTCTTTTCCTCCTATGAGACCATGTAGTGAACTTTCTAGCCATTTTCTCCCTAGATCCCCAAGAGCCTATAGGTTCATATTTTATATGGTTACATGGCTAAATATAAGCTCTGCCCAGGATATTCTGGATGCATATGCTTGTTCAATCATGTGCTCAGCACCCAAGATATTCCAAGCAATGAGGTTGAGAAGTAAAAGAAACACAGTCCCTTACTTCACAGAGAATATAGTTGGAGGGAGGAACTGGACAAAGAATCCATTACAGTAAATTGTAACCAAGCACAGATGCTAGGCAAATTATAGTGTAGTGAGGGGATTCAGAGCTGGGCACCAAAACAGCCTGGGATGGGACTTCTAGGGAATGCTATTCAAGCTGAAACTTGCAAAACGAGTAGGAGCTATCCAGGCAACAGTGGCTAGGAATTAAGGAAAAGAGCACTTCAAAGCAGAAGGAAGTGTATGTGAAAAGCCCCAGAGAAGAGAATACAAGGAGTTCTCTGCCTGGAGCTGGGCACTGGAGGTGGGGCTGTGGCTGAACAAGCAAGGTTTTGACAGACAAAATGAAGAATCTGGGTGTGGGGGGCGATGGAAGATACTGAATGCCTTCAAGCAGAAGGGGGTGTTATGATTTATGTAGAATAATGATTAAAACAGAGAAGGGTAAACAAACAGATAGTGAGGTGCTTTACAAAAGTTACATCATTTAATCATGATAACAACACTGTCATGATAACAAGGTGTACTGTGATTATCTCCATTTTACAGATGAGGAGCCAGAGGGGCCAAGGAAGGTAAAAATCTCACTCATGATGACACAGCTAACAAATAAAAGAGCTGAGGAACTCAAAAGCAGTCTGCTTCTGGGATCTTTCTCTTAGCCTTTATATTATGCTGTGTTTAGCAGTCAAGGATAGTCAAGAATGACACATAGGTTTCTAGGTTTACAAGATGGTGGAGTCATTTATTGAGATGAGAGCATTGGAGGAAGAGTAGGTTGTTGTGGGAGCAGATGCTTTGGACAGAATGAGTTTAGATGCCCGGGAGATATCCAAGAGGAGATGCTAAGTAAGCTTCAGAAATATGAGTCCTGAAGACAGCTGGGAGCAGACATTTGAGGGGGGTTTGTGGGGGTGGAGGGTAGTTTAACAGTGGAAACATAAGTCTTGGGTATGGTTGGGATCACATCCTAGAGTGCATATAGTGTTCTGCCCTGAGAACCCTGGAGAAACTCAACATTTGAGGACCTCGATGGAATCTCAGAATGACCAAATAGGAGGGGGAAAACCAGCAAAGAGAATTCTACAAGTCCTAGGAAGAAGTGGTCAGAGCATCAAAGGCCACAAGAAAGTCAAGGTAGACATTGAAGTGTCCATAAGATGCAGCAACTAAGTGGTTATCTGGCAACACAGTAAAAAAACTTCCAGTGGAGTTTATTGGTGGAAGGGACACAGGAGAAGGTGGCAGAAATGTGATCACGTGTGTTTAAAGTGAGTGGGAAGTAAAAAGGTTTAAAAAGAAAAGATTTCAAACAACAAATTGACCTTAAAAGGGGAAGACAGTTCAATGGAAACCCAGGGGCCAAGAGGCTTTGGATTTTGGTTTTTGTTTTTTTAAGATGGGAGAGAAAAGAACATGGTCCAGTGATGAAAGGAAGAAGGGAGCCGAGAGAGTGAGGTTTTGAATCAGGAGAGCAAAGGGGCAGCCAGCTTAGGAGCTGAGGTTCTCCAGGTTTGACAGTGACGGGACTAACCCCTGCCACAATGCAGGCTTGAAAAGTAAATGAATAAAAATTAGCCAAGTCTCTTAGAAGCACTGTCCCTGGAACGTGGCTGCAGTGGTCACAAGACTTCCTGTGCAAGAGTGCATTTCCCGCTGGAAGAGAATCTCCTTCATTGTGAAGCTTTGACAGTTTACCCCAATAAAAATTCTATCTGAAGAAGTTTAGAAGCAGGCAATTATCCCTTTATAAAAGGCACATGACTCTAAAGTTTCTTTGCCTCCCAAACAGCAGTACTAAATTTAGACATTATAGAATTTTAGACTCCTTTTTATCTCTTGAAAATGATATTAAAATGGAAGTGCTTATTTAACTGTCCTTTTATGGCTCAAAAACTATTACCTGAGAGGGGAATTGCTAGCACTTAATAACCCTTAGCAGGCTCCAGACATTTAATTGTTCCCCACAGCACCTCTGTAATGTAAAAGCATATGAGCTGCTAACATTCCCAACTTGCAGAGGACTATTAGACCAACGTTGACAGGCAACCAATGTCAGTGCTGTTAGGATTTAGGCGACATGTAACACTCAAGCCTTTGCCTGTGCAGTAGGTGTGCTCATGTGTGTATTGAGTTAAACTTACTTGTTTTTAGGGATGTCTGGTTGGCTTAGTTGGTAGAGCATGACTGTAGTATCAGAGTCATGAATTGGAGCCTCACATTGGGGGTAGAGTTTGCTTAAAAAAAATCTAAAAATTTAATTTAATTAATTTATTTTTTTTTTTGCTAATAGTCTAAGCCCTATATTGCAAAGAGCAGGGCTATAGAGATTGGTTTTATTTCAACTCATTATTTAAATGGTCTTGTTTCTAAGATGGAACAGTAGCACAGTTTTCCTAGTTGTTCAGGAAATGAAGACAGAACACAGGACTTGGTCCATGGCAGGGGGCAGAAGGGAGAGGACTTCTTTCCTGTCCCCTCCCTCATCCCCATCACACATATGCTGGTATATAACTATCATTGGCTCTCTGGGGTGGCAGGGGGAATGGCATGCCTAGAAATAGTTTATATTCTCCAGACTCTAATCTTTATAGACCTTCAGGGCCGTGCATACAGTGATATAGTGGTAGGGAATAAAATCACTGCTGATATTGCTTGAGTAATTTCTGAGCTTAAAGACACTTGGATGTTCACCTAGTTCAATGTTCTCATGTTTTAGATAGTTGTGTTCATAAGTAGTGACAGAGCCAGGATGAGTTGGGTTAACTTTTCTTCTACTAGTAGTCTAGACAAACATCCTCATTTTAGCCCCCTCCTAAATATTTTATTCTATAACTCTGATATTGGCACCTACGAGAACCATGATGTTACCGAAAATTGTGATAGAGTGAACGACTTAATTTCAAAAATTTTAGGTTGTAAAAATTATAATTTTTAAAATACCTGCCCTCTTGGAGGCTTTTACTGTGTGTCAGACGGTGCATGCATGTTCTCACTCAAGCCGCACTAGTCAATGAGTCAATGCTGAAAGGACCATCACTACCACCACTTTATTTAAATATCTTGTCCAAGATCACACTGCTAGAAAGAGGCAGAGTTGGTACCCCAAAACCAAACCTCTGACTCTGTATTAGATTCAGAAAAAAACAGCTAAAGGCAAGTGATATTTTCACATTTCCTTTTGGTCTTAGTGCTATTTTTTCTCTCTCTCTTTAAAGTTTATCTCTCTCTCTTTTTTTTTTTTTAGTAATCTCTCTGCCCGAGGTGGGGCTAGAACTCATGACCCTGAGATCAAGAATTGCATGCTTCTCTGACTGATCCAGCAAAGCACCCTTATTTTTCCTCTTTTTGTTCCCAAACTTATTTAAGGGTCTTGAAGCTAATTAAAATATATTTCTTATATGCTAACTACCAAATTCTGGGCTGTCATAACAGTTGCTGAATGGTCAGATAATGTAGAGCCATAATTTGGCGAGTTAGAGGAATTATTCTTCAGCTCTAGTCAAAACCTCTGCTCAGCCTCAGATCTATATTCTTTCACTTCCTTTTTGTGGCTATGACTGACTGGTCTTCTCATAGACATCACAGTCATATTATCTCAAAACCTGAATGCCCCTAATGTTTCTCTTTCTTCTGTAATTGCTATCAGCAACATCACTACTTTCATTCCTAAAAATCTGTCAATGGCTTCCTTTTGCCTTTATTTTTTTTTATTATTATTATTTTTTAATTTTTTTTCAACATTTTTATTTATTTTTGGGACAGAGAGAGACAGAGCATGAACGGGGGAGGGGCAGAGTGAGAGGGAGACACAGAATCGGAAACAGGCTCCAGGCTTCGAGCCATCAGCCCAGAGCCTGACCCAGGGCTCGAACTCACGCACCACGAGATCGTGACCTGGCTGAAGTCGGACGCTTAACCGACTGCGCCACCCAGGCGCCCCATTTTTGCCTTTAGAATAAAGAACAAATTTCTCATTATTGTACACAAGGCTCTTTATTACTTGGCTTCTGATTACTTCTCCAGCTATGAATGTGAATAATATCATTAAAAAGAAAGTGTGCATTTTAGAAAAGTGAATAGAACAGAACCCCACCCTCCCCCACCCTGCAAAAGAAAACTCTTAAGGGGCAGTAAGAAAACTTTGCAAGGAAGACTGAGGAAGGGCCAAAATGGGAAAAGGAGCACGAAAAGAAAGTGTCATCACAGAATGCAGGGGACATGGACATCAACAACTGAATACCAGGGCAAGTTATGAAAGGCTGAAAATATATCCTACTGGACCTAGCAGCTAGAGTGGTTTGGGTGGCCCTGTGGCATAGACAACAAGACTGAAGTGGTTTGAGTAAACAAGTGAGAAAATAGAGGACTCTAGACTATCCTTTTTAAGAAGCTTAGCATCAAGGTGTGGGGAAGGTAGAATATCACTGTCTTCAAATAGTCACTGTGTAAACTAATCAAATCATCCATATGACATTTTGTAAATCTTAAATTGTCCCAGTAGAAGAGCCCGGGCTTTGAAACAAAGAAACCTAATTCTGAACCTAACTCTGTCACTTAAAAACCAGTTTAACAAGAGCTCCATTTTCTCAGTCTTAAAATGGAAATATTTATTCAACTTTGAATGGTTGGCATTAGTATTAGTAACACAAATGAAAGCACTAGTAGAGTGCCTCAGATAAAGGAAGGCAAAGTCATACACTCTTAGAGGAAGATAATTTCCTATAAACCAGACTTTGGAGGAAGGGGAGCAGAAAATTATAAGCCACATCATCTTTGGTATAAAAATTTGCAATGTTTAAACTCTTTTATGGTCTGAGATTTCTACATTTCTGTAGTTTCACATTGAGTTCTAGCCAATAGAACCTTGTCAAAATTTTCTCAGACTTTATTAACCCCTTTACGGTGTAAAGACAACAACTGAGAGGTAGTCATTTAGCAGACTGGAACATCCACCAGACCATAAATTATGTTTTTTGCTGGGATACTTATTAAACATTAAATCTGATTTATACCTATTTTATAAAACTCGTTACCATCCTGTTCTGCATATTGTAACCCTAGAATGATCCTTGCATGGTCATTATTTCACAATGTTTCCTATAAGGTACTGGAACTTCAAACAGTTTAATGTTTATCTCTTTGGGAATGTAATCATTAATCTGAAAACAATTCTGATTAACTAGCTGTCATGAATGGCAACTGCTTTTATATGTAAAAAGGCCTGAATCCCTTTGTTAGCTGGAGAATCTTCAGGGCTCTGTCTGAACTTCTCCATTTGGGTGCATTTGGATAGTAAGTAACTTGGTGCACGTGGTGATTACAACAGTTTCATTATCTAAAAGCATTGTGACTTGATGTAAGAGCCACATCCTGATATCAGGACTTGATTGCCATACATTCCTTTCTACCAAGAGGTTGAATCAGTATCTTTCCATCTGCAACACTTGATACAGCATTCTTGATGACAGTTCTGCTTAGGTGACCAGAACTGTGATGTTTGCTAGGTCACACTGGTACCTACAAAGAATACAGGGACAGGGACATGAAATGCATAATCAAGAGTAATTGTCCGTAGACAGGATTGGGTGATGTCTGAAATACACTTGGTGTACTGTAAGTTATTTCATTCCTCAGTGCAATTCCTCAATGAAATGTGCTGATCCACCGCTAAGAGGCCTGACAATATTTATTGTGACATGGACAATAGGGCCTTATTGGAAGTATTTTCCAATGTATTAATTTTTTTAAATGTTTATTTATTTTTGAGAGACAGAGAGACAGAGCACGAGCAGGGGAGGGGCAGAGAGAGAGTGGGAGACACAGAATCTGAAGCAGGCTCCAGGCTCTGAGCTGTCAGCACAGAGCCCGACGTGGGGTTGGAACTCACGAACTGTGAGATCATGACCTGAGCCAAAGTCAGACGCTCAACCGACTGAGCCCCCCAGGCGCCCCCCAATGTATTAATTTTCAAATGGAAGTTTTCCTTGATCACATTGGGAAACATCTCTTTTACTCCAGATTCATTTAATCCAGTGCTAACTCCATATCCTCACATAGGGCAGTTCTGCTATTTAGTCTGACTTGCTAAAGAGAATGTTGAGATTTAGAATATCCCCATAAACATCTGCCCCTTCTTGAAATTTGACTTCTTTTGGGTAACATAATCTTACTTCCCCTAAAGTTTCCCTTTTTTAAATAGAAGAAGTGAAAATTAAAATAATTTTAAAAAGCAATTAATTTTGCTGTCACACTAATTTTTCCTTCTAGCAAAATAAAATAGTAAAAAATTGCTCAGAAGTCAGCACTGCCTATAATAGCATATTTTAGAACAAGACTGCTGATCACTACGCATTTCCCAAACTCTTGGTAGCTCTGGAATCTTTAGAAGACTCTTTTCTCTGGTACTTCTCTACAATCTTGGTCTAACCCATCTGTGAGGATTTAAAAATTCTTCAAACTTTTTTGTCCTTTTCTACATCAGTGCCCATGTTCCTATTATTCTCCATTCTCTAGCTATTTTGATTCTCTCTCTAAATGTTTGTATTTATATTTATCTTGTGGTGAAATTAATTTTCAATATATATTGGCAGTATCAATGGTGAACATAAAGAATAGTTAGCTCATTCGTTCACAAATATTTGTTGCATATCTGAGGACATAAGAACTGGATTCCAGTGCTAATTCTGCCCCTATTCAATTGTGTGCTTTTGGATAAGTCATTTTACATATTTATTTCAAATACAGCTATTTACAGATAATTCTTACCAATCTTTATTAGTTATAGGAGTTTGTTCAGTACATTTTTTGTGGCCTCCAAGAAGCCTGAACCATACTTGTACAGAATACAGACACGATGATGATTTTTTTCAATCAATGAATAAGTTTTTCTTTATGTTCATTCAAGTACATTAACTCTGTCAGTCACTGGGTAAACAAAGGTGAAGGACTTAATTGACTACCTGGTATCTTACCCTGAGCTGCCTTTCTAGGGTCATAGTTGCCTATTCCTTGCTTTTTCAATACTTTTCCATTGAGGAGATTTATAATATTAGAGAGATTATTCTATGTCACCCCTTCTTTAGCCATGCTTGTAAATACTATGGTAATTCACAGGAAAACACCAGTGGAGTGATTCTTCTTGTCAGTTAGAGAGGTTAAACAAGTTGTATCTATCATAGCCTGTTCATTTGGTCAAGAACAGTTAACAGGTGGATCTCATCCTTCTTATATTCAACAAACCAGTCACAGAAGATGTTGGAGCATATTATATCTTCTGATGAGAAAAGAAAAAAAAAGATCTGAGAGACTAGGAAAGGAACAAAACTTTCATATGCTGTTGGAGTATGAGAGCAATCTGCTAATATCTATCAAAATCTAGGACCTGCATATCTATTGAAAAAGTAATTTCACTTCTAGGAATTCATGCTAAAGAAATTCTGGCATGGGAAAGCAAAGATATATGTACAATGATGCCTGTTGAGACATTATTTGAGAAAGCAAAGAAATGAAACAACGTAGATGGATGAAAGGGGAATAGTTAAATAAATAATGGTAGATGTAACACAGTGAGATACAAAATATTTTTTAAATAAGATAGAACTTATGTGCTTATGCAGAAAATTCTCAGGGCACATGAGTGGCTCAGTTGGTCGAGCATCTGAGTCTTGGTTTCACCTCAGGCCATGATCCCAGGGTTGTGGGATCAAGCCCAGTGTTAGAGCTGAGCATGGAGCCTACATACGATTCTGTCTCTCTCCCTCTGCCCCTCTACTCCACTCATTCTCTCTCTAAAATAAACTAAAAAATGAAAAAAATTTTGAAAAAAAGAAAATTCTGACTAGATTATGTAAAAGATAACTTATAGGTAATGTATGTAATTTCACTGTTCTAAAGCAAACAATAAAACCAACTATGTATATTTATATTTGTTTGTTTACATATAAACATGTATATACATAAAACTTTTTCATATAGAAGAAATTATGCATCAAACTTATGAAGGTTGGCGTGCCTGGCTGGCTGGCTCAGTCGGTAGAGCATACAACTCTTGATTTTAGGGTTGAAAGTTTGAGCCTCACATTGGGTGTAGAGATTACCTAAAAGTAAAATCTAAAACAAATAATAAATTTTTTTTTAAAGTAAAAAAAAATAAACCAAAACCTCTGGGCTTTGGGAAATATATTCAGAAATATAGTCTCTACTTAATCTTGGTTTCCTTATTTCTAAAACATGGATAATATTAGTGCCACCCATATGGTTGTCATGAGAATTAAATGAATTTAATACATGTAAAGTAATTATAAAAGTGCTGCCTTGTAGGGAGCACTAAATAAAATGTAATAAAAAATTCTTTAAAAAAAACACAGGCACAGGCTTCTTTTTCAATTAAAAAAATAAAATAAACACGAAAAAGTAAAATACAAGGACGGCAATGGATATCTGGATCAGTACCAGGGTGGATTTCAGTCTTTCCAGGTTATGAGACAGGCTCAAACCTCTGCTACTCAACAAATGTTGGGGAAAGAGCAAGACTTTGGAAAGCAGGTTACTGGGATCAGTCATGGCCCCTGGTGGTTGGTTGCTACCCTACCCAGAATGTCGACGAAGAGTGAAGGAAAAAACACGTCTCTTTTGGCCCTGATTTGTTTCCCACTCAAAGAGAAGTGTCGTAGGGATGGCATCCTAAGCTCTTTTACATCCAATATCTTAACATCCTTAAACCTCAGACACTAATTTTGCTGACGTCACTTGCCATCGGCAGCCCAACATTAGTAGTGGTTTTATGTATTGTGTTTCTGCGGCTGCACTTTGCCTCCTCCCAGCCACATCCGTGTACAAACAGGCTCTCGTCCTTCAAGTCTTCAGCTTTGGCATCACCTTCATTATGCAGTCTTTTCTCGCTTTCACCGGTGAATATTACACCCTAATGTAAAAAATTAGCTGCATTTTTTGGGTACGTGCATATGTTTATATTGAATATGTATATATTTTTTCATTCATCCAGTTTCATGGGCGTGGGACCTATATAGTCATACAGGGCCACGCTTGGTTTAATTCTCTGCTACTGCTCTCTTGAAATTACTAAAAATTTTTTTAACAAGGGCCCTGTATTTTCATTTGCACTAGGCCTTGCAAAATACATAGCTGGTCCTGTTTTCAAATTACACTTGCAATTCTATATTGTATATAATTATTACTATTCTAGATGAGGAAACCAATTTGAATGAGTAAGTAACTTTTTTTCAAGGTTCCATAACTGCTCTATTGTAGACTCAGGTTAGAGTCTACCGACTAGTTACAAGAATTTCTCACCTGCATCAGGGTCACCTAGAGGGCTTATTAAAAGTGCAGATTCACAGACCACATTCCAGGGCCTAATAAAACATAATTTTTATAAGCAGGGTCTTGGAATCTGCACCTTAAGCAACTCTTCCACTGGTTTAGAGAACAAGATTATATTCAATTCATCTCTAATTTTAGAACCTAGCATAGGCCTTCACTCACAGCAGTCACTTAGTACATGTTATGCTGACTAAGTGAGTGTCATTCAGTTATAGACAGATCCAGCATTGCTATTGCAGAATAGCACCAGGGTTTTTTAATTCTCAAAGTGCTTGAGAGTTTAAATGCTGGAAGCCTTATCAGCAGCTACAGTTGAGACATTTTTGCCACATACTTTCTTGCCATTGAACATCCACATGGAATCCCTGGATATAAAATCGTTAAGTTGTTGCAGTTCTTAAGATTTCAGAAGGACTTTTCTGGCCAGAGATTCAGAATCACAAATGCATAGTGGTGTCAAAAGGTCAATCTCATGATATTATTGGGAAGGTGATTACTGAAATCAAGATTTAACAAATTAAATACTTTGTGGACTTTGATGTAAGGAAGACACAAAACTCAGCACTTCTAAAATGTTCATGACCAGATGGAAAGCTATTTAGTCATTTAAAAATGCTAAGAAAATTTTTTGACATAGAAAAAAAAATGCTGATACTATACATAGAAAAATTAAGATTCAAACTTATATCTACAGAGTGATTCTAGTTCTTTTAAAATGTATAGAAAAAAATATGAAAATAATGCCAAATGATGATGAGATTAAGGGTGTTTTATTTATATAATTTTCTCTAATTTACAGTGGGCTTCCTATTCTTTTTGATTAAAAGTAAAGCCGAAATCCTTTATCTTACTTGCAAATTCTTTTTTCCTTAGCTTAGAATTTCCAGGAATTTCTCTTTCTTATCATAAATCAAGATGCTAAATTCTGTTACGTCTAGCTCCCAAATGTGTTCAACCCCTGTTCCCTCCTCACTATCTCTATTTCCAGCATAAACTTTTAAAATATGTCTCTGTTTTCTCTGTTTCAAGTCCTATCCCTTCAATGCACCTTTCACAATACCAACAGAATCATCTTCCTAAAATATACATCAGATCAGTCCCCTCACTTTTCAGGGCAGTTTAAGAGCTGAAAAGTAAAAACAAACAAACAAAAAAGAGAAAATAACATCTTTGGAATGCTATCGAGATTTCATACCTTAGCTTCTGTATTTACTAGCTAGTTACAAGATCCTTTAAGGATGCCCCAGGAAATAGGCATAATAACAGGAGTGTTATTATAACACTATTATAACACTATTATAACAATAATGTTTGCCATTATTGAACAAACACTGCACACACAGTAAGAACAGATACTTTACCATTGGTTAGAGGAGAAACTAAAGCCACGTCACATTGCCTTAGGCAGAGACGCCGTAAGTGTTCAACTGGTCTTCCACTTGGCTTCTCAGCAGAATACGCCCCACCTTACAAGGTGGTGACCGTTTGGTGAGGGGTACAGTCAGCAGCATGTAGGAAGCATGCCAATAGTGGAACCCTTTCTGAAAAGCCTTCCTTTATTGACTTTTACTCATAGAGACTTAGAGTCAAAGCCCTTAATCTGGCCAGGCTCTTTACTCTCTTTTCCCAGCCCTTATCTAGACTCCAGCCACATCTGAGATGACTAGTTATTTCCACATACAAAATCTTCTAATGCCTCACTAGTTATTTTTTCAACTTAATGCCCTTTTAAAATTTTGTTCAAATTCTATTTTCGCTGCAAAATCTTTTAAAATCAAAGTTAGGGGCGCCTGGGTGGCGCAGTCAGTTAAGCGTCCGACTTCAGCCAGGTCACGATCTCGCGGTCCGTGAGTTCGAGCCCCGCGTCAGGCTCTGGGCTGATGGCTCAGAGCCTGGAGCCTGTTTCCGATTCTGTGTCTCCCTCTCTCTCTGCCTCTCCCCCGTTCATGCTCTGTCTCTCTCTGTCCCAAAAATAAATAAACGTTGAAAAAAAATAAAATAAAATCAAAGTTAGTTATTCCATCCTTTAGCCTCCTCCAGTTGAATGCATAAGCCTCTATTACAGCTGTTGCTTAATTCTGTCTTATTTTTTCATCATTTGTGAACACATCAGCTTGCTCCATTAGAATGTAAAAATGTAAGTGACCCAGAATTATGTTACTGATTTTGTGACTAACGAGTGATGGTGCAACCAATTCATCTGGTTGGCTGAGGACTTTCCTGGTTTTAGCAGTAAAAAATCTGCATCCTGAGAAACCGCTTGGGGCAAACCAATGTATACAGCCTCCTAATGTATAGTGCAGGGCAAAGCCTGTAAAAGATTTATAATACATCATCAGGATAGTTAAGAACTTTGAATTGCCTTTATAAAGAAATCCTTAAAGATTTCATCAGTGTGTGGTCCTTAACTTATAGTTCTTGGCTAATATGAGTCCAAGTACTTAAGACCATATTTCCTTGGTCATCCTATATTCAGAAAATTTATATCCCCTGAGGTGGAATATTTTGAATACAGAAAGATTATTTTTAAGAGATGGCTAATCTCAAAAGGGATGAGAAGTTGAAATGCTGCCAGAAAGCGTTGAGTAGGAAGGAAGAAAAATAAAACAATCCAGTCCTATATTAAATAGTCTCTTCATTAAAACCCTATGGATTCATTCTTTTGTTTCACAAAACTGTGTATAATTATAGTATACAAAACCCCCAGATCTTCCTGCTATTAAGTATTTAAAAATATCCATTCCAGATTTTCAAAGTAAGTTTCACATATACAGTAATTATATCACACAAATGTGCCGTGCTTGGATTGTATTTATTAAAACAACTTAAATTTAGACTGTCTCTATTAGGGTTGACTTAATATTTCCATAAGGATGGCCTGGACATTTCCTCATAGAATAGGAAGTAATTATCTTATGGAAGTTCATGGGTTCTAGTTAGACACCTGACTTCACAAAACATTCTAGAAGAGAAATAAGAAAAGTAGTTTTAGGACTCTCTCTCTCTCTCTTTTTTTTTTTAGTACTCTTTTTCATATGTACACCTCTTGTTATGGTAACACATCTCTAGATTCTGCACAGAGCAGTTAGATGCTGCCTAGCCTGGCAACTCACATGATGCGGTGGGACGAATCATGGAATGAGATTGAGAAGACACAAGACAGATCAGAGGATGATAAGGCGATAGGGGAGTATTAGAGACTGTGGCTAATTAAAGAATGCAAGCCTTGACTAAATATATTTTTAAAAAGTACTTTAAACACTCACCTGGTCATACAAAAATGTATCTTCAGGCATGACACCTGGTTTTTATCCCTAACATATTGGCCAGCAAATAACCAATATTCAAGTGCTATATAAAATATAAAATCCTGAGTTGTCTAGAAGTATTTTATAGCTCTGTGTAAGGTGCTGCTAAATACGGAATTATATATTGATTCCACAAATATTCAGTGCCCATTACATACTAGGAAGTACAGATAGAGATACTAAAAGAACTAATTTAATGAACTTATAGCCAAGGGGTTCAATCCATTGAGCGTCTGACTCTGGATTTCGGCTCTGGTCATTATCTTGTGATTTGTAGGTTCGAGCCCTGCTTCAGGCTCCGCGCGGACAGCCTGCTTGGGATTCTCTCTCTCCTTCTCTCTCTGCCCTTCCCCCCCCCCCCCCCCCCCCGTATCTCTCTCTCAAAATAAATAAATAAAAACTTAAAAAAAAAGAACTTATAGCCAAGAGAGTAGATAAATTAAAACATGTCCATTACTAACACCACTAACAATACTGATAGTACCCAAACTACCTCTCCACTTTCAGTTTGCATTAATAGTCTATGCAGGGCTTTGTGACCACCTATATTCTTATATATAGTTTTTAAACATTGTTAATGACTAGAAATACTTGGAATTTTAAGTAATTTTGTATTAGAAACAGAGTACATTTTAACTAGATCAACATGTTTCTTGTGAAATAAACATGCTTGCTTAATTAACATTAAGGCCTTGTCCAGGTTTAAGATTCTATAATTAGGAAGCACTAAATCATGGAGTCATCACATAAGAGGAAACATTGACCAAGTGACTCAGAGTCACTCTTAGGGCTAGAGCACTTTCTAATATATTTTGAGCAAGTTTCTGTCACGTGAGCTCTGTCTCTCAACCTGGCAGCTTTCTGACTCCATTAAAATTGGACTGTCCTCTGTCATTATCATGGGTCAGATTTTCTCGATTCATCTAAAATCTGAGCAAAATACGTTTGCAAAGCCTACTGCCAACATTTATTTTAAAGTATAACTCCGCCACTTGATCTGTGACCCAGGCAAACTACTGAACTTAAATTTTAGTTTCCTCATCCTTAAAATGGTAATGATAAGAACTAAGATTTGTCAGGTTTAAAGGAGACAATGTTTATAAAGCATTTAACAGAGCCCTGGCATATGTAACATTCCATAAATATTGTCTAGTATTTTGACTGCCATTTCTACTTCCACACAGATAGGGCCATCTTGTCTTTGTGCCGAGGAATCTTTGATGGTGTCTCCATAACTACCCTTGCCAGACATTTTTGCAGGAGGCATCACTGCTTGGAAAAAAGCTTCTCTATCAGGCAGCCACTGAAGATTAGATATGAACCTGGACCTGATTCAGTCCAAGCCCATGCACTTTGTACTTCACCTCAACCCTTGCAAGGAGGTAAGAATCCTATGAACAAACTTGGCTTCTTCTTTTGTCTCTTTTACATTTTGATTTTCTGCTTCATATTTTTCTTATTTAAAAAATATTTTATTTTATTTTTTTCTTAAGTAGGCTCCACACCCAACGTGGGTCTCAAACTCACGTCCCCATGATGGAGAGTCACATGCTCTACAGACTGATTCAGCCAGGTGCCGCTTCAGATATTTTTTTTTTTTTAAGGAAGAATCTTGCGGTTAAAAGAATACTCTCTTTCAGTCTTGCAGATTGAAAAATACTCTCTTCTGTGATAAAGCCCTATTTCCTTAGCCTGCCACTGAAGAGTATGCATACTCTGTCTGGAACTTACTTTTCTAACCTCCCTTCCCCATTCTTTCCTCCCCTTTTGGCACAGCCTACTCCTGCCCAAACTGACCTGTGATTCAACATACATGCAGTGCCCCTCCCATCTACATGCTTCAACCCCAGATGTTCAGCCTTCTTCCTCATCCCCAAATTCTACTCCATTTCCAGGTTCAGCAGCAATGTCAGACCCTCTGGGAAGGCTTCCAAGAACCAAAGAAAGTGCTTGGGCTTTGCACTGAGTCAGATCCAAGTTCACACCTAATAGTCATCTCTGACTAGCTGTGTGTTTGTGGATCCTTAAAAAAATCAGCATTTGGGGTCTCGCCTATAAATAAAATCCTAACCTACAGCAGTGATAGGAAGTCTAATTGCACAAACAAGGTGTATTGGCACTAACCACAAGTCTCAGGTATATCAGCGATTACTTCTTGCCTCAAACCATGCTCATTTCTTCTACTTGCTTATTTATAGACATGGTATAGGAACAGCTGGACAGCTATTGGGTTAAAAACAATTTGAGCTGGATCCCTCGTCTTGTTCCCTACAATAAAGTAAATTCTACATGAACCAAGGTTATTTATTTATTTAATGTTTATTTATTTTTGGAAGAGAAGGAGAGACAGAGTGCAAGCAGGGGAGGAGCAGAGAGAGAAGGAGACACAGAATCTGAAGCAGGCTCCAGGCTCTGAACTGTCAGCACAGAGCTAGATGTGGGGCTTGAATTCACACACTGCAAGATGATGACCTGAGCTGAAGTCAGATGCTTAACCGACTGAGCCACCCAGGCACCCCTGAACCAAGGTTTTAAATGTAAAAAAATGAAATATCTAAAAAGAAAAAAAAAGAAACATCAACAACAATGAATGAATGAAATGAAAGACAGGTAAATTTACCTATGAATTTGGAGTGGAGAAAGACTTTCTAAGCAGGATACAACAATCAGAAGTCAACAAATCAAAGGATTGATGATTATAGCTAATTAAAAATATTCAGTGTTTCTATAGGGAAGAAAGCTATCCAAGTTAAAATTACTTCACCCCGAGAAAATAATTTTGCAACATATATTATGAAGTGCTAACTTTCTTAATTTATAAAGAGCCCTTACATATCAACAAAAACTGCTGGCTACGCCAATAAAAAAAAATGGACAAAGGATTTGGTCAGGTAGAAAACCCATATGACTAATAAATACAAAATGATCTTCAATTTTGCTAATAAGCACAAATTAAAACAAAAACAGAAAATATAATTTGTAACCTATTGGATGGGCAAAAACTGAAAAGATAATATTCAATGTTGGTAATGGTGTCAGTCCACAGGTCTTCTCATGCACTGTTTTGGGAGTGCAAATTGGTACTACTTTTGTTGAGCACAACTTAGCAAAATTTACCAAAATTTAAAAAAAAGAACATTTCTTTGATTCACTACTTCCACTGCTAAAAATTTAGCTTAAAAATAAATTCCAGACTGACACAGTAATAAGCTAATCACAAAACTTTTTACAATGGAAAAAAATTATTCTCTGTTAATAGATGTAAATTGGGTCATGATACATACCAAACGTGAATTTCTAGGCAGTTATTTAAAGAGAATGGTGTTGACAAGGGTATTTCTGAGAAATATTAGGTGGGAAACAAAGTGCAGAAGGAATGTGATTCGTTTGCATAAATTTGAAATGTGGAAGTGGGGTGGGTTGAGTGTGTACCAATAAACATACTCAGATGTAAATATTTTTCTAGAAAATACATAAGAAATAGAGAAGTGTTTACTTTGGGGGAAAGGAACTGAGAAGGGAAGAAGGGGAGATGTGAAATAGAGGAACATTTTTATTTTATACATTTGTAAACCAGTCTAGGGCCCAGTCTAGTATTCACAATTTTGTATATTACAATGAAATTATACACACATGATAAACAGCTCATCTATTGCGGATGTTTGTTCCCAGCTTGTCAGTTAGAAAAACTGGAGAGGCCCAAAGTTTGGAGCACTGTCTATAACTTATTAACTGGTTAATAAGAGTACAATTTATTATTGTGTAGAAATTCAGACTTTTTTTAGAATGAAAGGCCTTCACAATGAAAGATTGGAGCTACTGGTGATGGAAAATGATAGAAATAAAATACATATAACTATGATGGGAGCTACTTTTGCTGTTGCAAGGGGAATCAGAAAAGGGTAGATGTGGCCTTAACATCAATTTGTGATATTTCAGCTCCACCCTGACAAGTGATCCAAAAATGTCATATATATTTACCTTCAGTGCCAGCAGCCACAATCCTTCAACATCAGCACCACTTACCATTTTTTAAAATGAAAACTGAAAACACTGCCTTTTTTTTTTTTTAAACTAAGCTTTACACCCAACGTGGGGCTTGAACTCATGACCCTAAGTTCAGGAGTCACATGCTCTACTGGCCGAGCCAAGCAGGTGCCCCTGAAAATACTGCTTCATGTGGGGGCCACCACCATTTACATCATCATGTTTATAAATAAATCTGTTTTCTAACAGTGAATATGTGGCTCTGTGAGCTTATCAGTTGCTAAAATTTGAATTTTTTCAAACTTACAAATGAGAAAAGGTTTTAAGCCTCATGCCAGCCTAGTTCCCCACCTATAACTGTTGAGGGTCGTTTGCACAATCACAATGGGTATTAATAGGGCTTCCTGGGGCACCTGGGTGGCTCAGGTCATGATCTCGAGGTCCCTGAGTTTGAGCCCCACGTCAGGCTCTGTGCTGACAGCTCAGAGCCTGGAGCTTGTTTCAGATTCTGTGCCTCCCTCTCTCTCTGACCCTCCCCGTTCATGCTGTCTCTCCCATCTCAAAAATAAATAAACGTTAAAAAAAAATAAAAAAAAAATAAGGCTTCCTGCTACCACTTACGTCATGTATGTAAAAAATGTGCTCAGAGGTTCCAGGGAATGATTCCGGAAATATTCAAATTCTCTGCACAGCTTTTTCCTCATCTCCGTGTCAATTTTGGAAACAGTAAGAGGATTTGTTTGATTAGCCAAGAAGTTGCCATAATCAGTGGTCTGGAGATGAATTTTCACATCTGAAATTAAATGAAACCTCAAATCAGATTAAAATTTGAATATGCATATCTAGCTTTTACAATGTTAATTGAGTTTATTGTGACTTTATGATAAATGTATATTAAATTATCTTATTAGACCTTAACATAAGGTATTTATATGATATAGCCTTGAGTGTTACTCTCTAAAGCAATACAAAATTCAATGTTAATACAGATATTCTGATACAACAGAAGAATTTCAGTTATCTAAAAAATCTAGAATTATTTAACACAGCTGAAAAGAACATTAACAACCACCTACTTCTAAGTTTACCTTAGCCGGTTGTAGTCATTTGGAAATAGCTGCTCAGAAAACTGTAGAGAAGGATACTAAGACTCCATCTCAGCTTGATGGAAAAGAGAACTTTATTAGTGATGTTTACCATGGCTATGGAAGGTGGAATGGGCAGTCATCAATAATACCCTTTTATTATAGATGAAGAAATTGAGTCTCATTGGGGCTAAATGGTGGAGTCAGATAGTAGTAAGGCTTGAATTAGGAGATGGATCTACTTATCTTAAAATCCAACATCATTTCCAGAAGACCATACTAGGCGTCCTGTAAATGGCCATGTGTTTGAATGCCAGGTGATTGCTGAAGCATTAAGTGGGAGAGGAGAGGTAAGAAATGAAGCCAGAGAAGTAAGCAGGGGATGTCCCAAGAAAGGCTTGAATGGCATCCTTCATCCTGAGGATAAGAGGCAGCCACGGTGGGCTATGAATTGATTGCTCTGGGAGCTGATGAGACGATGGGTTTGCAATTAGGCACTCAAGTGATTCTTAACGTACCTGAGATTCAGAGGGCAGGCACTCTATTCCTTAGTATCTGGAGTATATTATGCACTGGAAATATTCTTTACCTGACAGCAGAATTCATTTGCTCAATTACCTATTTAATTAACTTAATTTTTAAAAATTATACCTCCCCCCCTTTTTTTGCCTTGTCTGATTTGGCTTTTATTCTAGCAGTTCAGATTTTTATACAATTTGACAGTTTGTATTCTCAGCACTGAGGAATATTTGCCAACAGAAGAAACACAAATGTTATTTCTTTCAAAACCATGATATTTTGCTCATGTGGCATATGTTTCTTCTAAGCAAAATAACTTCCAAACCTTTCAGCTGCCAGTGAGATCCTGAAATTCAAGGTCTCAAGTGTTTCAGACCCCATAGGAATCTTGTAATATTGTGGTCAGTGGAGAGGCAAATGAAATAGAAGGAACCTTTTTTTCCCAGCATGAAAACAATCCAAGGGACACTTGCATTCAGATTCTAAGAAAATCTCAGGATCTGAACTGTTTGCTCTGAGATGATGATTGACTGCCAATAAGGTCAACAATGCATGTAGTTTTATAGTTTTCAAAATGGGTTCAACATAATTTTTTCTCTGCATTTCCCCAAGTGCTTATTTAAATAGGTTTGTGATAAAAAGGACTTTGTGGTCAAATAAATTTGGAATAAACAGGCTTCTTAGCTGCAGGAACTGGAAGCATTTAACACATTAATTTGAGTGATTTTTGAAAAGAGTATGGTGCCGAACCTCCCAAGCCGCTAGAAAACAATGGAACCACCCACAGAGCAGACTGGAAAATTACACTGCTTTTTTATCCAGAGAAGTAATGTGGCAAGTGACATTTCTCTTTTTTATTCAAATGAGGCAATGGAATGTTTTCCAAACTGGGATCACTACCAACTAAATCAGTTTAATAGGTCCCAAACAGCAAAGAATAAAAGGATTCGATTAGGCTGTTGTAACAAATATCAGAGTATATAACACCGAGTAGCATATACATATATGTGCGTACAGGTTGTAGTGTAAAAATGGGTCTTCTGTGGGTTGCAGTCACTGGGTTCAGGGAATTATCTGAGGTCACTTGGCTACTGAGACAGGATAATGATCTGGGACATTATGATTATCTTCTATTAGCTTGTGAGCAGATCATTTTTAGAGAAGGGTAATTTTTTTTCCTGTGCAGTTTCCCATTTGGGGCTCTCTATAAAAAAGTGAATGCCCAGACCTTTCACACTGCAGGTAGGTTTTATTTATTTATTTATTTATTTATTTATTCATTCATTCATTCTAAAATTGTTTAATGTTTATTTCTATTTATATATTTATATCAGAGAGAGAGAGAGAGAGAGAGAGCGCGCAAGTGACAGAGGGGCAGAGAGAGAGGGAGACAGAATCCAGGTTCTGAGCTGTCAGCACAAAGCCCAATGCGGGGCTCCAACTCAAGCCGTGAGATCACAACCTGAGCCGAAGTCAGAGGTTTAACCAACTGAACCACCCAGGGTCCCCCCCCAGGTAAGTTTTATGCCAAGGAAGCACCTTCAAGAGGTACCTGGAAAAGGTGCTATCCTTGAGCAGTCCCCTGCCTTTTCCCTGCACCCTGCTGAAGCTGAACTTACAAAAGTTATCCGACCTTTTTGAATTGTTTCTTCATCTGCAAAATGGATATAGAATTCGTGCTTTTAGGTTGTTGTGGGGATTAGACAAGATGACGTAGGTGAAGAGCCAGCATATAGGAACTACTACTTAATATTATCTTTTTTCTTCTCACTTTTACCACCTATTTCAAAAATAATTTGATTCATTTCGCTAAAGACTTTGGTTTTTATTCTCTAAATCAGACTATTCTCAGCCAATATATTGGCATCAGCCATCACATCTTATAATTACTCAGATTTTAATTTGTATGTATCAGTATCTATAAAACCAGAACTTCTCCCTCCATTTTTGTTAATATACTTCCATTCTCCCAGTGATAAAACCTCAAATCCTCTCTGGTACTTTCTTACTCCAATTCCCCTTTATTTTTCCTTAATGTCCTCTCTGGTTTCCACTCTGCGTGCCCCTGGTTTAGAATGGCCACATGACATCAAGATTACTGTGGTGAGCTCTTAAATTGATTCTCCCAAGTTCATTTCCTCCTCATGTACTCTCTGCCTCAAATTTAATCTTTACTAATAATTATTTTGATTTTGTAATGCTCCTATATGAATCTTGGAGTCACTGAAAGTTGTAGGGAGATTAAGAATGACCTTCATAATATTTGTAGTGTTTTGCCACTGACAGAATGGTTTTAATGGACATCAACTCTCAGTCTTACCCAAATTTCCCATTTCATAGATAAAGAAACTGAGGCTCAGAGAAATAACATGTTCATGTTTTCTATGCTTGCAAGTATTTGACTGAAGATTCAGACATGTCTCTTGTCCTCATTAGTTTTTCTAAAGCTCCATAATCAGACCTCCAAAGTCCTTCAAAATTTTTCCCAGTCTAAATTCTAGCCTTTTCTCTAGGTATTCTAGTATTGCAGCCAAACTGGTTTACTCCTCACCTATATGCTTTTATTAAATACAGGAATCTGTATTTTATTAATTTTCCCTGCTGGAGCCCAGTGTCCAACCATCTCAAAACTGCTTCCCTGCATCTCATTGGCATTTTCCTAGCCTATAGCCATGAAGATCTGTTTCACTTTTGAGTATATCTGCTATTTATAGGTTTCAACTGTTTTTGTATTTTTAAATTTTAATTGTTTTTACTTATTTATGATATCCTTTCAGCTAGATAGTGTTTAGGGAATGAATAATATCTTATTGTATATCATTTCTCCACATCACCTAATGCAAATTTTATTGCCTAGATGAACTTCAAATATTAGATTTAATTTGTGATTAAAAACTTAGGACCATGGGAATTCAGGCTGGTGCAGCCACTCTGGAAAACAGTATGGAGGTTCCTCAAAAAACTAAAAATAGAACTACCCTACGACCCAGCAATTGCACTACTAGGTATTTATCCTAGGGATACAGGTATGCTGTTTCGAAAGGACACATGCACCCCCATGTTTATAGCAGCACTATCAACAATAGCCAAATATGGAAAGAGCCCAAATGTCCATCGATGGATGAATGGATAAAGAAGATATGGTATATATATATATACAATGGAGTATTACTTGGCAATCAAACAGAATGAAATCTTGCTATTTGCAACTATGTGGATAGAACTGGAGGGTATTATGCTAAGTGAAATTAGTCAGTCAGAGAAAGAAAAATGTCATACTACTTCACTCATATGAGAACTTTAAGAGACAAAACAGATGAACATAAGGGAAGGGAAACAAAAATAATATAAAAACAGGGAGGGGCATAAAACATAAGAGACTCATAAATATGGAGACCAAACAGAGGGTTACTGGAGGGGGTGTGGGAGGGGGGATGGGCTCAATGGGTAAGGGGCATTAAGGAATCTACTCCTGAAATCATTGTTGCACTATATGCTAACTAATTTGGATGTAAATTAAAAAAAAATTAAAAATTAAAAAACAAACAAACTCAGGACCAATATAGCACTTCATTATACAATTCCATGTTACCAAGGTTGAAACTCCACATTTTGATTCTTATTCACCAGAATGAATGTTTCCAAACAAACTGGTGCTCTCTGAAGAACAGAATCAGCTACATAGAACCATATACTAAATACCATTAATCATAACCATGAGATGGGAAGAATTATTTCAGGAATTCAAAAGTCTAGCAAAAGAGGGGAAACTGATTCTTGTTGTGTATACACTACAGTTCAGGGAGGTGCTTATGATTTCCCAGGAATTCTTATGATATGCAGTTTACAAAACATTTTCAGGAATTTCTGATGCTCCTGATGATTTAGGATTAGGCCAGGGAGATACCATCTAACTATCAGATAAGAAAACACCATGCTAAAAGTTAAGCAGCTGGCTTAATATCCTAGAACCAGAAAGTGGAAGTGCTTAGGACTTGAACCCAAACATGTAGATATTTCTAAAATGAATTTTCAGATTCTTACAAGGTACAAAACACAGCCTTAGGCTAGAGGAACTTGGACAGAAAATTATATAGTTTCTGTCCCTTTTTTTTTTAAATGGATATTTCTTTTTTAAATTTCAACTTTATTGAAGTACAATTGACAAATAAAACTGTAAGATATTTATTTTAGAGAGGGAGTGTGTGTAAGCAGGAGAGAGCAAAGAGAGAGAGAGAGAGAGAGAATTATAAGAAATCTCCACACTCAGGGCTCAATCCCATGACCCTGGGATCATGACCTGAGCTGAAATAAAAAATCGGAAGCTCAACCGACTGAGCCACCCAGGCGTCCCGCAAACTTTAAGGTATTTAAAATGTACATTTGATGGGCACCTGAGTGGCTCAGTTGGTTAAGTGTCCCACTCTTGGTTTCAGCTCAGATCATGATCTCATGGTTTCGTGAGTTTCAGCCCTGTGTGGGGCTCTGCACTGGCAGCATGGAATTCTCCCTCCCTCTCTCTCTGCCCCTCCCCCACTCACACTGTCTCTGTGTCAAAATGAATAAACTTTAAAAAACAATAAAGTGTACATCTGATACACATATACATTGTGAAAGGATCCCCCCCCCCCACCTATTTAACTGACACCTCAGTGGCCTCACATATTGATAGGCTCTGCCCTTAAGAAGCTTAGAATATAGGAGGAGATGGATTCATTATTCAATTATGAGTTAAGCCCTTAACTGTGGTAGTTCAGGGAGCTAGAAGATAATCAAGTGCGACAAATGTCCTCCCTCAGCATGACGCATCTATGCAAGTGTCACAGAATTAGGACTGTTACAAGGCATAATAGAGTACAAAGTTAAGGCTTGTCAATTGTACTCCAATAGGGGTACAGGAGGAAAAAATTTACAGAGGAAGTAACTCAGAGTGGAGACTTTAAAGAGGAATAACTGTTCTCCAGGCAAACAGGATAGAGAATGGAATCTGTGACTGAAGGAATAGCTTTACAAAAGGTAGAACCATTTTGAGGAAATGCTTACAAGGTAGAGATCAGCAAGACTGCTCCAGTCTTTTGAGCCAAGGGTGAAGTTTATCCTGTATGGTGAAAACCATTGAACTATTTTTGAACAGGAAAGTGAAGGTATTGGATATGCACTTTTAATATAAGGTGAAAAAAGTGCTATAATTAGAGGCACAAATAATATTTAAGGGAGCATGAAGAAAGCCTTTTGAACTAAGTCATATATATATATATATATATATATATATATATATATATATGTTTAAAAATAGATAGTAGGTATAAATACAGGTAAAAAGTAAAAGGTCACCCATACTTGTCATCCACCACCCCGCCCACTCATTCCCAGAAACTATTCTTAGTTTCTGTTATATCCTTTCAGTTTCTTTGTATCTAGACCATCATATAGAAAAAATATTTTTAAATTTGTCTGCCTTTTTACTAAAGAGTACTATGCCACACATAATTCTTCCCCTTGCTTTCCTCCCTTAATAGATCTTGGCGATCTTTTTGTATCAGTTCTCTTAAGAGAGTGTCCCCATGCTTTTTTTTTTTAATAGCTGCAGAATATTCTGTGATGTGAATGTTACATAATTTGTTTAATTAGTTCCCTGCAGATGGACATTTGATTTGTTTCCATCTTTTGCTATTCTAAACAATGCGATATGAAATCTCAGGCCAAGTGTATATGCACTTGGAATTTTGATAGGTACTGCCCAATGGCCCCCTTAAAGATCTTTTTTTTCAGTATTTTTATTCACCAGAGTGGAAGCCCTTTTAGGGAAGGGACTGTATCTTATTTAATTTTACTTCCTTGACTCTAGCCAGAAATGTTTAATATGTTGTTGTTAAATTAATTTTTATTGGAAAGGAATGAAGGTCATGTCCTCTAAACGGTGAGATATAATCAACTTTCCTCATTCCCTTTCAAAAAATTACTTTTCAAAAAAGGAAAAAGTTTAATTCAGAGAGCCAGTGGACACTTTTCACCAAAAAATTTAGAAAATATGAATTACTAAATTCTAGAGATCTAAAATATTAATTTTACCAACTTGTCATTTTTGAAGAGGAAAGAATATTTGCAAAAGTCTTACTTGTAATTTAAAAAATTCTAATGAGAGACACCTGGGTGGCTCAGTTGGTTAGGTGTGCAACTTCAGCTCGGGTCATGATCTCACAGCTCGTGAGTTTGAGCTCCACATTGAGCTCTGCAGTGGGGGTGCGGAGCCTGCTTGGGATCTCTCTCTCCCTCTGTCTCTCTGCCCCTCCCCCACTTGCGCTCTCTCAAAATAAATAAAGTTAAAAAATTAAAAAAATAAAAAATTCTGATGAAAATAGCGGTGTTGCCATGATAAGACATGGAGAAAACTTAAATTCATGTTACTAAGTGAAAGAAGCCAATCTGAAAAGGCTACTTACTGTATAATTCTAACTATATCACATTCTGGAAAAGGGAAAACTACAAGAGAGCAAAAAAGATTCGCAGTTGCCAGAAGTGGGATGGGGGAGAGGAATGAACAGGTGGAGCAGAGGATTCTTAAGACAGTGAAAATACTTTGTATACTATAATGATGGATACATGTCAATATATTTGTCCAAACCCATAGAATGTATAACAACAAGAGTGAACCCTGATGCAAACTACGGACTCTCCGTGATTATGATGCGTCATTGTAGGTTCATCAATTATAACATCAATTATAACAGGCTACGGTAGGGAACGTGGACAACAGATGAAGCTGTGAGTGGATGCGAGCAGGAGGCATATGGGAAATCTTTAAAATTTCCTCTCAATTTTGCCATTAACTTAAAAGCTGCTCTAAAAAAAGTCTTAATTTTTTAAAAAGTGTTAATTCTTTAAATTTTTTAAAGTGTTTATTTATTTTTGAAAGAGAGACAGAGTGTGAGACAGGGAGGGGCAGAGAGAGAAGGAGACACTGAATCTGAAGCAGGCTCTAGTCCCTGAGCTGTCAGCACAGAGACTGACATGGGGCTCGAACTCACAGACCAGGAGATCATGACCTGAGCCGAAGTCAGAAGCTTAACTGACTGAGCCACCCAGATGCCCCCCCAAAATGTTAATTCTTTAAAAGAACATTTTATGCCACTTTGACTTTATTATTTTGCTGCAAAGTCACTTTTAAAGACTTTAAAGTTTCCACGTAGTACAGCCTTCCAGCACTACCAGTGGGATAGGCCATGTGAACTAGCTTCCCCCTTCTATCTCTGGGAACAGCAGAGTCACAGAGTGTCCTAGCAACTGATTCAGGTCACTGTTAGTCAGGGGCAAACCTTGGAACAGATGAGTATTTCTGGTCACACTAGCACAATTATATATGCAGTTAAGCACAATTATGAATTCTAGGACTTTTCAAAGTTTTTCTAGAAAATGTTCATTTTCTCTTCTAAATTTACCTGAAACCTTATATTCTTTCTAAGTAAGTGTAAAACAATTTGTTGATGTCAGAACACTCTTGACGTCTAGAGGACTTGATAACACTAAAGGCAAATTTAATCTCTGCCAAATTAGCTCTTCTTTTACAGAAAGTGTCTGTGTCAGCACATAGTACCACAACGACAGTTTTATCCACTCTTCTTCCCCTGTATTGGTACAGTGCAGATTTTGTGCAAATGTAAACAGAAATCCTTAAGTCCTTAACATTGATCCTGATAAATGCCCTTGATTTTTTTTTCTTCAGCTCTTTTTTTTTTTTTAAGATTTTATTTTTAAGTGATCTCTACATCCATTGCAGGGCTCGAACTTACAACTCCAAGATCAAGAGTTACGTGCTCTACTGACTGAGCCCACCAGGCACGCTTCTCTTCAACTCTTCATCAACTCAGAAGATGGCTTGGTTTCTCTCAGCGTATTTGCAGATACAACAGCTGCATTGCTTTCCCCAAGTTATTTATTTCCCAACGTCCTATGAAATAATCAGGTAGGGCAGACTTTATTATTATCCATATCAAAAAGGAGCTGACATCAACATAGGCATAATCATTTATCTTTAATTCGTGCTCAGGAGGCACAGACATTTTAGTGGAAAAAGAGTTGTGGATATGTCTATACTCCATCCCTGACAAGAGTGTCAGATTAGACAGAGCCATTCTAAGCCTCAGCATCCTCAACTGTTAACTGCAGACATGAAATCCTTATTTAGATTTATTTTCTCAGCAGCCAGTATAACCCGTAGTTTAATGACCCACACTTGACACTCCTGGGGGTCTCCAAACAGATTGGCACACAGATTCAAACATAGTTATGAAATGAGTGGTTGAAAAAAATATATTAGGAGGAAAGAAAGATAGAAACCTGAGGTAAAAGAATAACAAAGTGTTGATGGATGTGACAGGATCTCTTAACCAGGGTGCAAGGATGGCTTTGGGTGGCCCAGGACCCCTGATATTACATGGAAAATTCTGTGTGCCTTTACCTGGGTGTGTTTTTCTAAGAAGAGTCATTCTCTAGATCTTCGAAAGGGTCTGAAACCCATTTTTTCCTCCCAAATTGAAGCTGATGGTGATTTCTTTCTGAATTCTTTAGTGAGCTGGCTAAATCTGGTTTTGTATCATATTTTAGGTATTTTTTTGTATTGTTTGTGTTAAAATTTGCATTTTTTAGCTTATTTAAAAGTTGGACTGGGGCATTTGGCTGGCTCAGTCAGAGGAGCGTGTGACTCTTGATCTTGGGGTCATGAGTTTGGGCCCCACTTTGGGTGTAGAGATTACTTAAAATAGGTAAATAAATAATCTTAAAAAAGTAAAAGCTTGACTGAAAACTAAAAAGAATTCATTGAAGTGGCTTCTGTTAGAAACACTCATTCTGCCTTGTGTTCGTTCACTTTTTCTACTTCAACTTAAGCACATTTTATTTTTTTATTCAAGTATAGTTGACATACATTATATTAATTTCAGGTGTACAACACAGTGATTCAACAATTATCGGGGTACCTGGGTGGCTCAGTTGGTTAAGCATCTGACTCTTGATTTCGGCTCAGGTCATGATCTCACAGTTTGTGGGTTCAAGACTCGTGTTGGACTCTGCACTGACAGTGTAGAGCCAGCTTGGGATTCTGTCTCTCCCTCTCTCTCTCTGCCCCTGCTCCTGGTCTCTCTCTCTCTCAAAAATAAATAAACTTTAAAAAACAAAACAAAACAACCCAATGATATACATTACAAAATGCTCACCGCGATAAGTGTATGGTGACTGTCAGTCACTACACAAAATTATCACAATATTTATGCAGAGTTTCTGTACATGATTAACATTCTTCAGTCACCAAACTCCTAATATGCTGAAGTGATTTATGGTTTGGGATTATATTGTAATTATACGTAGCCTACAGAATTATTTATCATCTGAAAGATTTTTCTAGCTGTCTCCATTGCTAATGAAAGGAGTAGGTTAATCTCAACTTGGGCAGCTCCGCCTTAACTCTGGCTTTAACTGGTCAGAATTACAAACAAGTGACGCAGGACCCTCAGACTCAGCAAAGTCACCTTCAGGTTTTTTGTTTTGTTTTTGCTTTCAATACCCTTCCTAGCAGTTTTGATCCTTATTGCTTTCTTGCTTTTTCTAGAAAAATCTGGAAGTTTTAAAGCACCTTATTATTGACGTGTGTTGATTTTAGAAGTACATTTCAAAATGAACTAGTGTAGTTGTTTTTATAATAAAAATAATGTTTTATAGATGAAAATCTTTGGGAAAGTTTTGAAAGTATTGTAGCTTAAAGATAATTTCCAGAGAAAAGGGGAAAATGGGGAGGTATTAGTCAAAGGGTGCAAAGTTTTGGAAACACAAGATAAGTAAGTCCTAGAAATCTGTATAGCATAGAGCCTTGTAGTACACACACACACACACACACACACACACACACACACACGCACATACAAATAATAACAGGCAGGAAGAAGGTTTTGGAGGTAATGGTTGATTTATGGCATAGATTGTGGTGATTTCATGGATGTATACCTGCCGCTAATCTCATCAGGTTGTATACATTAAATATGTACAGTTTCTTGCATGTCAATCACACCTCAATAAAGTGCTTAAAACAAGATCATTTTCATTTACCTAGTGCTTCAGTTTCTAACACATTTCTCATGTATTATCTCATTTATTTCTCCAAACAAAGCAGGCAAAGCAGGCTTTACTATCATATTTTACAAATGAGGACACTGAGGCTCAGGTTTTGAGCCTCAGGCCACCTACCTAGCCCCGGGAGGGGTCAAAGTCAGTACTTTTGAATCCAGGGTTAGCCTCACCACTTGCTCATCTCTTGACTTTTTTCTTAAGCTTCAGTTAAAGGTAAAAACCTGAAATAAACTCTCATACCAATTTATACTAATAAACTAGGTATAGAATAAAATTCTCTAAACCAAGTTCCTTAGCATTTTGTTGGGGGGTGGGGAGGGCATTTGTCCCTGGGCAGTTTGCTGAGTCCTTCTCCAAATATTATTGATAAATATGTAGGATGAAAATACATAAGATTACAAGTGAACAAAAGATGTTATCAAGATGTTATCAAGATGTTTTAAAATGTGTAAAACATACTTACTAAGACATTAAATATCAAGATTCAAGAGTAAGTGTAATACCTAGTATAAGTGCAAAATTGTGAAAATATAAATATTTCAAAGTATGCAAGAATTGTATAGGGATATGAAAATATTGACTTTCTATTGGTGACAAAGCACTAACCACTGATTGTTGCCTACATTCATAATGAAAGGAAATGCTAAATTTCACTTAAAGAAAATTGGAAATAAAGATGGAGTTGTTGTTTTTTTTTTCCTCCTCCAAGTTCATGGACCCCTGAAGTCTGGACCCTGGGAATAAAAACCTATTCTGGACTCTCAGGCCATGGGAACACAGTCGGTTCTTTAAGCTCCCAATGGGAGGTGTCATTCCCTTTTCCCCTTTTTACATGGTGAGAAGAGCAGCTCTTACCTTCCAGGGTCTCGCACTGGACCAGGTTGATGTAGTCCTGCTGGGTCAACAGGCTGGCCTTGCACCCTCGCACCAGGCCTTCCAGGTAGCCATGGTCCACGTTAAAGTAGAACTCGGCACCCTCCAGCATGACCAAAGAGATCAGAGCCAAGTTGGGCTGAAACAGCTCCGGATCCTGGTCAGCTCCTGAAGATTTGCTCTAGTCTGGAAAAAAATGCTCAATTATGAGTTCTCAGGAAGAAATCTGTCAGCTGATAGTCAGGGTTTTTATGACTAGTTTCTTCTGGCTTCTGTGGCTTTCAATAGCCTGCTCAGCCCTGTTTTCACAGCAACAGTGAATCAGCTGGATAACTCGAGTAAACCCTGGAAGCAAACCATGGAGAGTAGGAGACAGGGAGGGTCAGGGCTCTGCTCTATCCCTCCCAAAGGGAGGGTCCCCCTCCCAGCTGTGCCACTGGAAGGCCTGAAACACCTGAATGTTTGGTAAACATTCCTCCCTCCCTCGGAGCCTGTGAGCTTTCAATTGTAAATTGCATTTGTCCTCAATTTCTTGAAGATTATTAATATGAAGAAAGAGAGGGTTTTTTTTCTTGTTTTTCTTCTTTCTTTCTTTCTTTCTTTCTTTCTTTCTTTCTTTCTTTTGAGAGAAAGAAAGAACACAAGTAAGGGGCAGAAAGAGGAGAGGGCTTTTTTTCTCTTTTAAAAATTAAGTTTTGTAAATAGATCAGGTGTGAGCAGGCAGTCTGAAGGATCCTGAGAAGCTAATTCAGCAATGCAGTTGTTTACTGTAAAACAAATGTTTAGTAATGTCTTCGCATAGCAAAGCCTGATAGCTGTTTTCCCCCACCCCACCTCCCCCCCTTCCCCTAGCCCCTTGTCTGGGATCCGAGCCCAGAAAACAATCCTGGAGGCAAATACACAGAGCTGTGATTCTATAATAAGCCACTACCTTTATAAAATTGGGCCGTTTATAAGGTGCTCTTTATTTTCTTTTTCCCATTTAAATCTCAGGATTACTAGAACATATAAATTAGGCAGATAGTATTATTACCCAAATCACAGATAAGAAACCAGATCTCAGAATCCATGAGGCAGTTCAAAATGTACAGTTCATAATACAGTAAGTAGTTAATTAAGCCAGGACTTAATTATTGAGTTTCATGCTCCAAAAAAGAGTGCTTGTTCTCTCCTATACTTAGCTCAAAAATTGTGTCAAATATCCTGAACACTATTTTACATAGATAGTATTTCACTTTCTATATATTGTGTCAAATTCTTAATTGAATTTAAAGTGCCAGAAATTTCCTGATCTCTGTCTCAGTATGTTCAAACTGGGAGAAGCTAGATAAGATTGAATCACAAGAAATTCCGCTTTAGTTATTGAAAATCAGAGAGCCAAACTTGAGTTAGCACAGTATTTAGTAAATAGAGGTTCTTTTTATCACCATCATCATTATCCAACCCTCCCCCCAATAATTCCACCATCCCCAAACTACCTGAGTACATTTTAGGTTGAATCATTTGAACTTACAACTTGTGTAGATCAAAAATATATATATGGTTGCATATCAGTAATTTTATACAGTTCAATTCAATACAAACTTACAATTAAATAAATTATAAAACAAACTCATCATTCCCTAGACATGTTAGCATATTACTACTATTAATGCACTTGAGGTTATGTCTATTGTATATATGTGGTAGATATTCTGTATAATCGTGTGCTCCTATGCTTATCTTTTCAAGTAAAGGTTTAATGATGTCATAATTGTAGCTTGAATTTGACCATGGTGAGAGTGTTTATACTATGGAAACAGGCAAATGGTACAAATCAGGGCTTTATTTATTATTGTTGGTCGTTTGTCCAGACTTGAGAAAATGATGGAGAAAATGTTAACAATGCAAATTAAACTTAAAAGTATGTGGTATCTATAGCCATTACAATGTGAACTGCAAAATTTGAAGAAATAGTTTTTCATTATTCAAAAACTATTATCCAATGTAGCGAAGGTGGCACTCACGTAATGAGGAACAAGTGAAGTTCTGATGTACGGTTTTCTTGTTTCATCCTAATCTTTAATGTAAATAAAAATGTCAACCACCATTAATGTTGGAACTACATTTATTTGTCAATTGCAACCAAAGTTTGGCTACAGAGAGTAGAATTGAACAAAGATCAATGAAATCATTTTGTGAAAATCAATGGACTATATGGAATTTACAGTTTGGAGTATTATTTTATTGTTATTTGTAAATTGGGTGGTACATGTCCTTAATACTATAAAATTTATAATAAACATATACACACATTTTGGGGGGAAAGCTGTTATTAAACATTCGAAGTATAACTCACAATCCTCAGAGTTTTGCCCAGAGCTAGCCTTGATGTCAACGTGCTCAAAAAAGAATATTGTGTGTGTGAGTGCAAAAAGACTTTTTAATTTGTTATCTTTTATATTTATATGTAGAGCCAACTTCCAGTGTTTCTTTAATTTTTTTTTTAACGTTTATTTATTTTTGAGACAGAGACAGAGCATGAACAGGGTAGGGTCAGAGAGAGTGGGAGACACAGAATCTGAAACAGGCTCCAGGCTCTGAGCTGTCAGCACAGAGCCGGACACGGGGCTTGAACTCACTGACCGTGAGATCATGACCTGAGCCGAAGTCGGATGCTTAACCGACTGAGCCACCCAGGCACCCCATTTTTTAAAAATTTTTTAATGTTTATTTATTTTTGAGACAGAGAGAGACAGAGCATGAACGGAGGAGGGCCCAGTGTTTCTTTAAAATGATAGATACCAGGGCTCCTGGCTGGCTTAGTCTGTAGAGCTTGGGACTCTTGATCTTGCAGTGGTGAGTTAGCCCCATGTTGGGTACAGAGGTTACTTTTAAAAAATTGTTAAAAGACCACAAAACAATTTAAAAAATGATAGATACCAACTTCTTCTGCGATTACAAAATTCGCAGAATTTTCACATTGTCCTTCAAACTTGGCATAAACAAAAATGTCTCATTCCTGCTCAAGGTGGTCAAAGATGAGATCCAACTCATGAGAGATGAGAGGAAACCCAGTACAGTGACATGTAGTTGGAGCTTCTTTATAAATGCGTCTCTATGGTGCAAACAAAATAAAAATGTTCATTTCAGTGTTTCAACTACCAATGATGTTTAGGAGAGCAGCTTGGAGTATGACAGAGTGTGGGTTTAAGTTATTTCCTCTCTAAGTACCAGTGTGTAGAATGAGGACAGTAACACTTACTTCATAGTTTATTGTAAAGATTAAAGATATAAAATCCTTAGAATGCTTAACACATGTAGGCATGTGTGCCAAGTATGTAATAAAAGAAACTATTGCAATGGCTTCTCCTCTCTCTCCTATACTACAAACCACTATAATCCTAATCCCTTAACACTAGATCCTTCAGACCAGGAACAGTGTTTCATGCATCTTTCTGTCTCTCAACTGCTTAGCAACACACCGTGAGGGGAGCAGATGTTCAATAGGTGTTTGCTGGAGGAACCAGAATTGGACTTCTAAAATGACCGAGCTTGCTCTGAAAGTCGTTAACTGTGTGTTTCTCTAGGAAAACCTGTATTTGGTAAGTGTATTTGAGGAATGAGTTTATTTTGTGGGTTTTGCAGCATGATACATACATGTGTGTATGCTTATCTATAAGGTATATAGGATTTATTGTGACTTTCTGTCAATTTTAAGAGCCTCCAAGTGTCATTATCTTCATAGCATTGAAAGAGCAACTTGTTTTTCTAAGAAATAGAGATACTTCTTGGAGAGGTACAGTGTCTGTTATCCTGAAAACAAAAAGTTTCTTTCTAGATGTAGTAAGCTCTTCAAAGGATAGTGAGTAAGCAAAGGAGATCCATCCAGGCTGCTTCCCATGGACAGTCTTCTGGATGTTTTGATGAAGGTGACTGAGGCAGGTCAAGGCCTTGTTAAGGCCTCTGAGGTAGTTCTCAAGGTAGACAGCCATACCCACTTCTGAACAGTCCCTGGGAGTGTCTTTAGAGGCAGAGTGTTGGGTAAGATGCACCCTGGAGTGGAACCAGGATGCCATCCTCAATGATAAAGTCAAAGGCCAAGTCAAAACTTTTTCCTAAAACCAACCACAATATACTGGTTTGTTTGTTTAAATTTTAAAACATTACATGTCCCATAATATGATGTATAACCTCTATGTATCCATCACCCAGTTTCAGTAATAATCCACTTACTTATAGCCAATTTTGATTTAGCTATGCCAGTTATCAGAAAGCTTTTGCTGTACAGGGCAAGAAAGTAAATATTTTAGGCATTGAGGGCCAAACTGTTCTGTCACAAATACTCAACTCTGCCATTGTTGCTGAAAAGCAACCATAGACTACACATAAATAAATGAGCATGACTGTATTCTAATAAGACTTCATTTACAGGGGAGCCTGGGTGGCTCAGTCAGTTAAGCATCCAACTTTGTTTCAGGTCTTGATCTCACAGTTTGTGAGCCTGAGCCCTGCTTCGGGTTCTGGGTTGACAGCTCAGAGCCTGGAGCCTGCTTCAGTTCCTCTATCTCCCTCACTCTCTGCCCCTACCCTGCTCACGTGAACACTCTCCCTCCTTCAAAAAAAACGAATAAACATTGAAAAATAGAAGACGATGCACTTTGAATGTTAAAAAACAAAAACAAAAACAAAAAAACAACTTCATTTACAAAAACAAGTGGTGGGCCAGATTTGGCCTCTGGGCTATAGTTTATCACTCCTTGATCTATAACCTTGTCCACTTCCTTCTAACCCTGGATTATTTTTAAGTAAACCCCAAATATCATATTATTTTATTCACAAATTTTAGTATCTCTAAAAGATAAGGACCCTTTTACAATATAATTATAATTCTATTATAATACTGAAGTTATTTTAATATTAAATATCACTGTTAAGGGGCGCCTGGGTGGCACAGTCGGTTAAGCGTCCGACTTCAGCCAGGTCATGATCTCGCGGTCCGTGAGTTCGAGCCCCGCGTCAGGCTCTGGGCTGATGGCTGAGCGACGTTGAACATCTTTTCATGTGCCTATTGGCCATCCGGATGTCTTCTTTAGAGAAGTGTCTTTTCATGTTTTCTGCCCATTTCTTCACTGGGTTATTTGTTTTTCGGGTGTGGAGTTTGGTGAGCTCTTTATAGATTTTGGATACTAGCCCTTTGTCCAATATGTCATTTGCAAATATCTTTTCCCATTCCGTTGGTTGCCTTTTAGTTTTGTTGGTTGTTTCCTTTGCTGTGCATAAGCTTTTTATCTTCATAAGGTCCCAGTAATTCACTTTTGCTTTTAATTCCCTTGCCTTTGGGGATGTGTTGAGTAAGAGATTGCTACGGCTGAGGTCAGAGAGGTCTTTTCCTGCTTTCTCCTCTAAGGTTTTGATGGTTTCCTGTCTCACATTCAGGTCCTTTATCCATTTTGAGTTTCTTTTTGTGAATGGTGTGAGAAAGTGGTCTAGTTTCAACCTTCTGCATGTTGCTGTCCAGTTCTCCCAGCACCATTTGTTAAAGAGACTGTCTTTTTTCCATTGGATGTTCTTTCCTGCTTTGTCAAAGATGAGTTGACCATACGTTTGTGGGTCTAGTTCTGGAGTTTCTATTCTATTCCATTGGTCTATGTGTCTGTTTTGGTGCCAATACCATGCTGTCTTGATGATGACAGCTTTGTAGTAGAGGCTAAAGTCTGGGATTGTGATGCCTCCTGCTTTGGTCTTCTTCAAAATTCCTTTGGCTATTCGGGGCCTTTGTGGTTCCATATGAATTTTAGGATTGCTTGTTCTAGTTTCGAGAAGAATGCTGGTGCAATTTTGATTGGGATTTCATTGAATGTGTAGATAGCTTTGGGTAGTATTGACATTTTGACAATATTTATTCTTCCAATCCATGAGCAGGGAATGTCTTTCCATTTCTTTATATTTCTTCAATTACCTTCATAAGCTTTCTATAGTTTTCAGCATACAGATCTTTTACATCTTTGGTTAGATTTATTCCTAGGTATTTTATGCTTCTTGGTGCAATTGTGAATGGGATCAGTTTCTTTATTTGTCTTTCTGTTGCTTCATTGTTAGTGTATAAGAATGCAACTGATTTCTGTACATTGGTTTTGTATCCTGCAACTTTGCTGAATTCATGTATCAATTCTAGCAGACTTTTGGTGGAGTCTATTGGATTTTCCATGTATAATATCATGTCATCTGCAAAAAGCGAAAGCTTGACTTCATCTTTGCCAATTTTGATGCCTTTGATTTCCTTTTGTTGTCTGATTGCTGATGCTAGAACTTCCAACACTATGTTAAACAGCAGCGGTGAGAGTGGGCATCCCTGTCATGTTCCTGATCTCAGGGAAAAAGCTCTCAGTTTTTCCCCGTTGAGGATGATGTTAGCTGTGGGCTTTTCATAAATGGCTTTTATGATCTTTAAGTATGTTCTTTCTATCCCGACTTTCTCAAGGGTTTTTATTAAGAAAGGGTGCTGGATTTTGTCAAAGGCCTTTTCTGCATCGACTGACAGGATCATATGGTTCTTCTCTTTTTTTTTTTTTGTTAATGTGATGTATCACGTTGATTGATTTGCGAATGTTGAACCAGCCCTGCATCCCAGGAATGAATCCCACTTGATCATGGTGAATAATACTATTTATATGCCGTTGAATTCGATTTGCTAGTATCTTATTGAGAATTTTTGCATCCATACTCATCAGGGATATTGGCCTGTAGTTCTCTTTTTTTACTGGGTCTCTGTCTGGTTTAGGAATCAAAGTAATACTGGCTTCATAGAATGAGTCTGGAAGTTTTCTTTCCCTTTCTATTTCTTGGAATATCTTGAGAAGGATAGGTATTATCTCTGCTTTAAATGTCTGGTAGAACTCCCCTGGGAAGCCATCTGGTCCTGGACTCTTATTTGTTGGGAGATTTTTGATAACCGATTCAATTTCTTCGCTGGTTATGGGTCTGTTCAAGCTTTCTATTGCCTCCTGATTGAGTTTTGGAAGAGTGTGGGTGTTTAGGAATTTGCCCATTTCTTCCAGGTTGTCCAATTTGTTGGCATATAATTTTTCATAGTATTCCCTGATAATTGTTTGTATCTCTGAGGGATTGGTTGTAATCATTCCATTTTCATTCATGATTTTATCTATTTGGGTCATCTCCCTTTTCTTTTTGAGAAGCCTGGCTAGAGGTTTGTCAATTTTGTTTATTTTTTCAAAAAACCAACTCTTGGTTTCGTTGATCTGCTCTACAGTTTTTTTAGATTCTATATTGTTTATTTCTGCTCTGATCTTTATTATTTCTCTTCTTCTGCTGGGTTTAGGCTGCCTTTGCTGTTCTGCTTCTAGTTCCTTTAGGTGTGCTGTTAGATTTTGTATTTGGGATTTTTCTTGTTTCTTGAGATAGGCCTGGATTGCAATGTATTTTCCTCTTAGGACTGCCTTCGCTGCATCCCAAAGCGTTTGGATTGTTGTATTTTCATTTTCGTTTGTTTCCATATATTTTTTAATTTCTTCTCTAATTGCCTGGTTGACCCACTCATTCGTTAGTAGGGTGTTCTTTAACCTCCATGCTTTTGGAGGTTTTCCAGACTTTTTCCTGTGGTTGATTTCAAGCTTCATAGCATTGTGGTCTGAAAGTATGCATGGTATAATTTCAATTCTTGTAAACTTATGAAGGGCTGTTTTGTGACCCAGTATGTGATCTATCTTGGAGAATGTTCCATGTGCACTCGAGAAGAAAGTATATTTTGTTGCTTTGGGATGCAGAGTTCTAAATATATCTGTCAAGTCCATCTCATCCAATGTCTCATTCAGGGCCCTTGTTTCTTTATTGACCGTGTGTCTAGATGATCTATCCATTTCTGTAAGTGGGGTGTTAAAGTCCCCTGCAATTACCACATTCTTATCAATAAAGTTGCTTATGTTTATGAGTAATTGTTTTATATATTTGGGGGCTCCGGTATTCGGTGCATAGACATTTATAATTGTTAGCTCTTCCTGATGGATAGACCCTGTAATTATTATATAATGCCCTTCTTCATCTCTTGTTACAGTCTTTAATTTAAAGTCTAGTTTGTCTGATATAAGTATGGCTACTCCAGCTTTCTTTCGGCTTCCAGTAGCATGATAAATAGTTCTCCATCCCCTCACTCTCAATCTAAAGGTGTCCTCAGATCTAAAATGAGTCTCTTGTAGACAGCAAATAGATGGGTCTTGTTTTTTTATTTATTCTGATACCCTGTGTCTTTTGGTTGGCGCATTTAATCCATTTACATTCAGTGTTATTATAGAAAGATACGGGTTTAGAGTCATTGTGATGTCTGTATGTTTTATGCTTGTAGTGATGTCTCTTGTACTTTGTCTCACAGGATCCCCCTTAGGATCTCTTGTAGGGCTGGTTTAGTGGTGACAAATTCCTTCAGTTTTTGTTTGTTTGGGAAGACCTTTATCTCTCCTTCTATTCTAAATGACAGACTTGCTGGATAAAGGATTCTTGGCTGCATATTTTTCCTGTTTAGCACACTGAAAATATCGTGCCAATCCTTTCTGGCCTGCCAAGTTTCAAAAGAGAGATCAGTCACGAGTCTTATAGGTCTCCCTTTATATGTGAGGGCACATTTATCCCTTGCTGCTTTCAGAATTTTCTCTTTATCCTTGTATTTTGCCAGTTTCACTATGATATGTCGTGCAGAAGATCAATTCAAGTTACGTCTGAAGGGAGTTCTCTGTGCCTCTTGGATTTCAATGCCTTTTTCCTTCCCCAGTTCAGGGAAGTTCTCAGCTATAATTTCTTCAAGTACCCCTTCAGCACCTTTCCCTCTCTCTTCCTCCTCTGGGATACCAATTATGTGTATATTATTTCTTTTTAATGTATCACTTAGTTCTCTAATTTTCCCCTCAACTCCTGGATTTTTTTAGCTCTCTTTCTCTCAGCTTCCTCTTTTTCCATAACTTTATCTTCTAGTTCACCTATTCTCTCCTCTGCCTCTTCAATATGAGCTGTCGTCGTTTCCATTTTGTTTTGCATTTCGTTTAAAGCATTTTTCAGCTCCTCGTGACTGTTCCTTAGTCCCTTGATCTCTGTAGCAAGAGATTCTCTGCTGTCCTCTATACTGTTTTCAAGCCCAGTGATTAATTTTATGACTATTATTCTAAATTCACTTTCTGTTATATTATTTAAATCCTTTTTGATCAGTTCATTAGCTGTTGTTATTTCCTGGAGATTCTTCTGAGGGGAATTCTTCCGCTTGGTCATTTTGGATAGTCCCTGGCGTGGTGAGGACCTGCAGGGCACTTCCCCTGTGCTGTGGTGAATAACTGGAGTTGGTGGGCGGGGCCGCAGTCAGACCTGATGTTTGCCCCTGGCCCACCGCTGGGGCCACAGTCAGACTGGTGTGTGCCTTCTCTTCCCCTCTCCTAGGGGCGGGATTCACTGTGGGGTGGCGTGGCCCGTCTGGGCTACTTGCACACTGCCAGGCTTGTGGTGCTGGGGATCTGGCATATTAGCTGGGGTGGGTAGGCAAGGTGCATGGGGGCAGGAGAGGCAGGCTTAGCTTGCTTCTCCTTAGGTGATCCACTTCAGGAGGGGCCCTGTGGCAGCGGGAGGGATTCAGATCCGCTGCCGGAGGTTTGGTTCCGCAGAAGCACAGAGTTGGGTGTTTGCGCAGAGCGAACAATTTCCCTGGCAGGAACTGGTTCCCTTTCGGATTTCGGCTGGGGGATGGGCGGGGGAGATGGCGCTGGCGAGCGCCTTTGTTCCCCGCCAAACTGAGCTGTGTCGTCCGGGGGCTCAGCAGCTCTCCCTCCCTTTGTCCTCCAGCCTTCCCGCTTTCCGAGCAGAGCTGTTAACTTATGACCTCCCAGACGCTAAGTCGGGCTTGCTGTCGGAACACACTCTGTCTGTCTGGCCCCTCCGCTTTTGCAAGCCCGACTCGGGGGCTCTGCTTGGCTGGCGAGCCGCCCCTCCGCCCCGGCTCCCTCCCGCCAGTCCGTGGAGCACGCACCGCCTCGCCGCCCTTCCTACCCTCTTCCGTGGGCCTCTCGTCTGCGCTTGGCTCCGGAGACTCCGTTCTGCTAATCCTCTGGCGGTTTTCTGGGTTATTTAGGCAGGTGTAGGTGGAATCTAAGTGATCAGCAGGACGCGCGGTGAGCCCAGCGTCCTCCTACGCCGCCATCTTCTTCCAGCCCCCCAGATGCATCTGTCTCTCACCTTTTAAAGAAGTCAGCAGCCATTTGTATTACCACCTAGGTCTACTATTTCATTTGGAGTAACAAAATGATTATTTTTTAGTTTATCAATTCCTTCTTCATTTATTAGCTAGAATATGTCTATAAAAAAGAAACTTTTAATATCAACTATTGGTTACCCTAACTTACAGTTCTTACATGGAAAGGCAGGATAAATGCTTAATTACTACTTAACAGTTTTCCAAATAATGTGTTTGTTCCCTAGCATCCTTCAAAAGTGACCAATAAGAGTTTTATTGTTATAAAAAATATTATTATCAATATATGGATCTAAACATAGTCAGCATGTTCTTTTGATATAACTCTGGCAGTCTTTGATAGTTTCCTTGCCTTCTGTAATGACAGGATAGTCCATGCTCATTTTGTACAATTTTTGCCCGGACCTGCAATCAGCCATTTCTCCCAAAAGCTTTGGTTTAACATTGCAGTTCTTAACGTGTGTTCAGAAAAAGGCAAAATTTCTTCAGTGTAGTGGGCAGTGCGGCAGGTGATGTGAAGGCCTCACGCTGTTCACTGGAAGCTAAGGTCAATACCCAGGGGTTGGGGGATTTCTAAGAGCAGATGTGCTCAGTAGAGGCAGTACTTTTGTAGATGGGTTTGCCATTACCTTTCCTTAACATTCCCTTCCAGTACCTCAGCGTTTCTAATTAGAGCCTGTCAAAACAAAACAAACCTCCCATGTCATTCCAAGAAAAACATTATCCTGAAAAAAATGAGTTTTAAAGCCACATGAACTGAACTCCTGTGTATGTTCTTCAAGAATCTCAACTTGATTAGAGTGGATTACATTGAGAAAAAACAGAAAGCTTGTGACTGAATTCAGAACAGACAGGCTGCAGGCAAACCAAGATTGCTCCCTTGACATTGATTCAGAACAGCTATCAGGTTACCCAGCCAAAGTACACTTTTGGTTTAACTTGCTTCTTAGAAACAGGAGAATTTGTGAACTGTCATCAGAATCACTGACTTTCTGGGCTACTTCAGCGAGAAGGATCCTTTATGTTTGAGATTAGACGTGAGACTGTCTATACTTTGTTGATTTTGTAGAATTCAAAGTTTCAAGGGTATTTTAATATTTTCTTCTTCCTGGGGAGAAAACCAAAAGTATTTCAGGTGTTGGATGGCTATGAAACCTTTTCTGTCAATGATTTGCAATGTGCTATTTGCCCTAATGGTTCACCTTTTGTACTTTAACAAAATAATATTTTTGCTTTCATATACTAATTTAACCTGGACCTAATATAGTATGTGTCTTCCTTCATAATATCTCATTGTTCTTTAGTGACCATATTTGATTTCTCATCACAAAATCTGTTCTGTGGCAAAAGTTTTTAGTTGGATTAGAAAAGAACAAAAATCAATCATCACTCATAATTCCAGATACAATATTTACATAGGTGTAACTCTGCAAATTAAAAACTTCAAAATCTTGGGATGGCTATTTGTTTCAAAAGCTTAAGGACATTAACTAGTACTTTAATTTAAATTCTATATTCTGAAAAATTACCTGAGAAAGATGATCATTTCCTCTTACATTTTTATATTTTGTTCTTACTGTTTTCTGCTCACCAAAGCAATGCATACTTTTTGCAAAACTTCAACCATTACAGAAATATATGAGATTAAATTGCCCCTAATACTACTCTAAAGAGATAACCACTGATAACAGTTTGGGTGAACAATGAAAAAGGTTATTTAAGCTCCAAAATATTTGCTACTATGGTGCCAGAATTAATTTTGCAAAGGGAGGGTCATTTTGGTTTTGAACCACAAGAGGGCACCATAACATTATAGTATGCTTCCTTTGATTTGCTTCACCTCGCCTGTAAATTTTTCATTTGAAAAATGTCACATCAAAGCTTAAACAAGTGACTTCCAGTTGCTTATGTTAAAAGATTCCTTTTAGACACCTCCCTAAGTTCAGGGAGTCTTGCCATGATCTATCTTTTACTCCATTCCCTAAACCATCTTTGGGCTTCATAAATGCAAGCCCTTTTCTTCTTTCTAGACTACAAATTACTTTTTTAACCTTTTCATCTGTTATTTCACAAACTGGTTTCATTGTGTTTTCAGCATCCCTGAGAGATGTTCTAGGGGAAGGAGGGGAAGAAAATCTCTGCGTACAAATGGGTTTGAGAAATGCAAGAGATAAGTATATCCCATTTTGGACAAATACATATTTAACATAAAAAGTCTCTGACAGGTACTTTGGTGATTAAAGTTGATTAACTTTATTTTATTTTTTTTGAAAAATTTTTAATGTTTATTTATTTTGAGAGAGAGAGAGAGAGCATGAGCAGAGAGAGAGAGAGAGAGGGAGACAGAATCTGAAGCTGGCTCCAGGCTCTGTCCGAACTGTCAGCACAGAGTCCGACTTGGGGCTTGAATCCATGAACCGTGAGATCATGACCTGATCCAAAGTCAGACGCTTAACCAACTGAGCCACCCAGGCACCCCAAAGCTGATTAACTTTAAAACAGCATTTTTCAAACAATCGATCGGGCAATGGCTGCATTTCTTTTGGTAATTCATGCTTTTAACAACCTGGAGTAGTAGTATTTGGAACATTTGGGAAATTCTGATTTATAACATTCATTATTTTAAAATGTTATAAAACTTATATTGCACTATTAAATAAATGATTTATCTCTAACTTGAAGAAATAATATATATATTTGAATTCACATGTATTCTAAAATGTAACAACCTTACAATGTTTTCTTCTCTCCTACAAGTACTTCCCATTTTTATTTTTTTCTAACTTGATGGCAGAGATCCCAGGACCTGTCTTGCTACAGCAGTAAGCTTGTATGGTAATTACATGAATTAATGATGGCAAATTCACCACTGGGAATAATAAATGGCATTATTATGACAAGAATACTATTTCTATGAGAAAGTATGAACTAAGAAAAGTAAATTATTATAGATAGAAAGGTTATTATTTTACATTATTATGAGGCTAGAAAAAAGTCACAGAAGAAAGATTTCAATCAGAAAAGGTTTTATACTAACAAACCTTACAATGTTAGATTAGGATGGGACCTTAGGTGTCACATCAACTGCAGAAAAGGGAGGAACTCATGGCTTTTGGAGGCTAATCATTAAATTTTCAGATATTTCCAAGTATTAAAAATATCTATTTCTTAGTAAAGAAAAAGATTCTTCCATAGAACTCAAACCCACTAGTTCTATTTCAGCAAGATAGTTTTTTTTTATTTTTAAAAATTTATTTATTTTTGAGATAGAGAGACAGAGTGAGTAGGGTAGGGGCAGAGAGAGAGGGAGAGAGAGAATCCTAAGCAGGCTCCACACTGTCAGCATGGAGCCTGATGTGGGACTTGAACTTACAAGTCATGGGATCATGACTTAAGCTGAATCTAAGAGTCAGATGCTTAACCGATGGAGCCACCCAGGCACCCTAATAGGGGTTTTTTAATTAAATTTTAAAAAAAAATTTTAAATCCAAGTTAGTTAACATATAGTGTAATAATGATTTTAGGAATAGAATTTAGTGATTCATCACTTACATATAACATCCAGTGCTCAACCCATCAAGTGCCCTCTTTAATGTCCATTTAGCCCATTTCCCACCCCCCAAGACCCCACCAGCAACCCTCAGTTTATTCTCTGTATTTAAGAATCTCTTGGGGCGCCTGGGTGGCGCAGTCGGTTAAGCGTCCGACTTCAGCCAGGTCACGATCTCGCGGTCCGGGAGTTCGAGCCCCGCGTCGGGCTCTGGGCTGATGGCTTGGAGCCTGTTTCCGATTCTGTGTCTCCCTCTCTCTCTGTCCCTCCCCCGTTCATGCTCTGTCTCTCTCTGTCCCAAAAATAAATAAACGTTGAAAAAAAAATTAAAAAAAAAAAAAGAATCTCTTATGTTTTGTCCCCCTCCCTGTTTTTATATTAGTTTTGCTTCCCTTTCCTTATGTTCATCTGTTTTGTGTCTTAAATTCCTCATATGAGTGAAATCATCTGATAGTTGTCTTTCTCTGACTGACTTAGTTCACTTAACATAATACACTCTAGTTCCATCCATGTTGTTGCAAATGGCAAGGTTTCATTCTTTTTGATCACTGAGTGATAGTCCAGTGTGTGTGTGTGTGTGTGTGTGTGTGTGTGTGTGTGTGTGTGTATACATACCACATCTTCCTTATCCATTCATCCATTGATGGACATTTGGGCTCTTTCCATATTTGGCTATTGTTGATAGTGCTACTATAAACATTGGTGTGTATGTGCCCCTTTCAATCAGCACTCCTGTATCCTTTGGATAAATATCTAGCAGTGCAGTTGCTGAGTTGTAGGGTAGTTCTATTTTTAACTTTTTGAGGAAACTCCCTACTGTTTTCCAGAGTGACTGCACCAGTTTGCATTCCCAAGATGAAAAAAAAAATACTTGTTTATTTTTGAGAGAGAGAGCATGAGTGGGGGGCAGGGACAAAAGATCTGTAGTAAGCTCCGTACTGACAGCAGTGAACCTGATTCAGGGTTTGAACTCAAGAACTATGAGACCATGACCTGAGCCAAAGTCGGACGCTTAACCCACTGAGCCACCTAGGTGCCCCTAGGTTTTGTTTGGTTTTGTTTTTAAGATTGTTCAGTTCACCAAATTCTCTTAAAAATTATTACAAAATGGCTTTTAAAAACACTCAAAATAATTTTTTTTTCTGTAAAAGAAACCTCTTGATGTGAGAGTGCTTCATGGAATAGAATTTTTAAAAAGAGTGAAATGACAGAACTTAGGAACATTAAAAAAAAGCCTTCTTAAAGAAAAGGAAACTCAGCTTCAAAGGTGTTTAGGATTTTTTATTTAAAACAGACATGAAAAATCAAGACTGGCAGAACTGGGGATAAAGCAAAGATATTCTGACTTCAGGTTTATAATTCTTCCCACTATTTTAAAACTAATTTATAAACTTATTCATAATTTTACACAAATGTGAGGTTATTATCCAATTGACCTTAGAGCTATATTCTGAAATTGAGTTATTCTTCTGGGGCAAAATACACTATACTTCTCTATTTACACCACTAGACAGCAGGTGACCAAATAACACACAATATGGGACCTCCTACAGGTCTGGAGTGGTAATTAGGTTCAGTGAAGAGTGGTGAATTGCAAAGTCACAAAAGATAGGAAGTTGTAACTATTCAGGCGAGTGGGATTTACTTAAGAGTGAGGTCATCATTTCCCCTCTTCACTTTACTTCTAAAGCAGTGAGAGTCAATTCTAATGACTCTTGAACTGAGATATAATTTGTTTTGGTGATCTCACATCTGTGTGGTGGGTAGAAAATGAGAAGGTGATTAACGAAAAATACTGAGCCTGATTAGTGCATTTGAACATCAGAGTATTTCCAAAGTAGAAGGTCTTTCTGAGTGCAATGCAAAAGACAGAAACAATACAGGAAAAAACTGAGAGTCTTCTACACAAATATTTAAAATACCTATGTAATTGGGCACCTGGCTGGCTCAGTCCACAGAGCAGGTGACTCTTGATCTCAGGCTTAGCACTTACTTAAAACAAAACAACAAAACAAACAAAAAAACCCCAACCTTGTGTGTTGAAGCAGATGATGGTGGCACATTCCAGTGTCTCCACACAGTGGAACTAAATATTCAATAACAAAGGAATGTTTACTTACATTGTGGAGTATGTAGATGATGGAATGCTGGTCAGCTATTTAAAATTATCTCTTAGATAAGTATATTTTTTGACATGGGAAAATAAGGATACTGGCAGGCCGAAAAATGTTACATTGCATACATACACAATGATATTTTTAATAACTAAGAGGATATAAACATGGAAATGAATGGCATTTATATACATCTATAAAATTTCTTAATAATCAGCATTTTTGCTGTTTTCAAAGATTTTGCACTAAGCGTGTATTACTTCTGAAATTGAAAAACAACAAAAGTAAACAGGGGCGTCTGGGTGGCTCAGTTGGTTAAGTGTCCGACTTCAAGCTCAGGTCATGATCTCTGGGTTTATGGGTTCGAGCCCCACATCAAGCTCTGTGCTGACATCTCAGAGCCTGGAGCCTGCTTCGGATTCTGTGTCTCCCTCTCTGTCTGCCCCTCCCCTGCTCACGCTCTGTCTCTTTCTGTCTCTCAAAAATAAATATTAAAAAAATAATAAAAAACAGCAAAAGTAAATGTAACATGAAAAGATCGGTAAAGCAACTCCTTTGCAGTGATAACTACACGATATTCGTCTGCCTGTCTAAACCTTTCAGAGCTTGCCAGACACAAATCTCTCTCTCTCTTTTTCTCCCTGTGACTACCTCATATTCCTGTTTCCCTGGAAGTGAGGCATTTGGGGTCCATGAATTGGCTGTTTAGGTGGTCAGTTTTGCCATTTATGATTTATAGCACTGAAAATACCTGTGAATCTTTGGTTCACATTTTAATAACTTTTAAATTTGAACGTCTAAAACAGGATTTTCACATTGTGGTTTGTAGACCATTTGCATTGGGTGCTTGTTAAAAATGTAGATTCTTGGGGTGCCTGGGTGGCTCCATAGGTTAAGCAGCTGACTGGATTTTGGCTCAGGTCATGATCTCACAGTTCAGTTTGTGAGTTTGAGCCCTGCTGTAGCACAGAGCCTGCTTGGGATTCTCTCTCTCTCTCTCTCTCTCTCTCTCTCTCACTGTTTCTCTCTGCTCCCCTCGTCTCTCTCTCTCTCTCTCTCTCTCTCTGTCTCTTTCAAAATAAATAAACAAACAAACAAAATGCAGATTCTTGGGCTCTTCCTCAGGCTTGGTAAATCTAAATTTGGCGAAAGGTGTTCTGGAATTTGCATTTTAACTAGCTCATTTTGTTATTTTCAGTTTATTTATTTTAAGAGAGAGAGCATGAGCAGAGAGAGAGGGAAAGAGAGAGAATCCCAAGCAAGCTCCGTATGGTGAGTGTGGAGCCCAGCCTGGGACTCAAACATATGAACCCCGAGATCATGACCTGAGCTGAGACCGAGAGTTGGACATTTAACTGACTGAGCCACCCAGGTTCCCACCCCTCCCTGAGTCGTTTTTATGTGTCTTAAAGTTTAAGACTGATTGGTAATGGCTGGGATCAAAGGTGAGAAAAATGAGAATAAAAATATTTGAACTAGTGAATGATTTTAAGCACTGTATTTTATTTATTAGTCTTCTTCTCTGAACTCTTTTTCTGGTAGATGGTTATACTCAACATTTTTAAAGGCACAAACATATCGGGACAAACCAGTGATGTAATTTTAAATAAACTGAGATCTTCCCACTACCCACCCCAGAAATTTACTACTTCATTAAAGTATTGTATTTGGAAGCATATTCCAGCATGTATTTGGAAATTGAAGTGAATAAACCAAGACGCAATGTCTTGAAAAACAAAACCAAACAGTGTTTCAGAAATAAAACATTATGTAATAGAGGAATAAAATCTGGATTTAAACGTTCTCTGCTAGTCCTAAAGCCAAACAGCACCTGACACATTTGGACACCAGAAGAGTTGATAATAGAGTGAAGAAAATTAGTCTTGAAAGCTTTCACAGCTGGCTTCAGCTTGACCACGGGCTCCTCTTGGGCAGAAGGGCTTTGTCCTACATTCTGAGACTAATGTTTGGAAGGCAACTGTGACCTCCAATTTCAATCCACAGCAGGTTTCTCCTAAATGTTGGAGCGAGAATATCGGTCACAGACTAACAGTTGGAGAGAAAAGTATTGCCAAGAATGCAGTGGACAGCGCTCTAGGAAGAGAAAGCTACTTCTTTGGAGAGAAAGGCTTGTGTGAGAACCATAGGTATATGAGCAGTATCTTGTACAATGTGCAGATGCCTCGAAACCACAAGGCAGTCAAGAACCAAGGTCCTTTTCCCGGTTAACCTTTTTTGAAGAGTTTTGTGTGGCTTACATATTGCAGTGAGGAAATCCAGGGCATGTTTCAGTAAATAGTTATAAAATGTTGATTTATTTAAGTCTCTTCATTTAGTCAGTCTCTAAGCCACTGGGGTTTGAAATATTTATGAAAACTTTGCAAAAATTCTTTGAATAAATGTTTTGATTTTTGTTTATTAGAACACTCATTTGAAAACAGATTGTCTAGGGGCGCTTGGGTGGCTCAGTTGGTTAGGCATCCTACTCTTGATTTCGGCTCAGGTCATGATCTCATGAGCCATGGGATCAAGCCCACCCCCAGGGCTTTGCAGTGACAGTGCTGAGCCTGCTTGGGACTTTCTGTCTCCCTCTCTCTCTGCCCCTCCCCTGCTCGTGCTCTCTCTCTCTCTCTCAAAATAAAAATAAACATTAAGAAAAAATTAACTAGTTTGTCTAGCTATTCAAGTATTGCTTTCTTTTCATAATAATTGGGTTGATACTTGGTATCTGTGGCGGCCATGAAAATTGCACCTTGAGAACCCTTACTTCCAGGAACTTGACTGACTGTGGTCCAGCCTCTTTGCTTTGAAATCCACTGCTGCCTTTGCACAGAGGCCACCTTCTCCCCATACATTGATGTGGTGGGGATTCTAAGGCAGACCTCTTCATGAGACACCGGACTCTTCTCAGATGACTTTGGCTCAAGGATTTCCTGATGACTTTCTGCATGACCCTTTAGGACTCAACCTTTTTTAATGGCTCTTTTAGGTTTTTTGTTTTTTTGTTTTTTGTTTTTTGGCTCCCTCCCCGTTTCCTTTCCCAGAGGCATTTCGCTGAGAGAAATCCTTGCACATTTAGTGCTATCTTGGAATCTGCTTCTTGCAAGGCCTGGAATAACACAGTATCTCTGGTAGTATCTCAGAATTGTGTTCTGATGGGTGGTTAAAGTGGTTGAATTTGAAGTGCAGTAGAGATGCACTTTTTTTTTTTCCAAACAGGAAGAATATGGAGCTAGAATCTAACTGCAGTGGCGGAATATTAGAAAATGTTCTACTCTGCTAAGGTGCCACTGGTACTCATTGATTCCATTTGTATTTCCCTTCTCCTCTTAAATATCTTGGATCCTTTTTGAAATTTTTATTTCTCTACCTCCTAGCAACTGCACATTTTCCCTACAAGAGGTTTTATTTGAAATCACATGAGTTTGTAGTTATCTCAATTTTTAAATTATTTCTGTAGCTATCTTAGACCCTCAAAAAGTTTATAAAATGGAGAAGTCCCTAGAGAAATTCAACAAAAGTAAATATGACGGACTTAGTACAGTAAAATCCAAGAATTTAATTACAAAGGGATGGATACAAATATATTTAAAATATACAAACAACAGATAAATTCATATTGATTCAGTCTGATAATTTGATGTCTGTTGGCTACAGACTGAATGAACAAGCATTTATAGAGATCTTCCTTTGTTTTCAAGAGTTGGATGGACACGATGGTCTGGATCCTCAAGAGGCCTACTATCCAGTTATGATTAGACTTGGCCACACAAGAGAAGAAGTCCTAGAAGCCCAGGCTTGGAAGAGATTTGAATATTCATCAAGTCCAATCACCTTTGTGCTTGAATGTTCTCTTCCCCAGCAAGGGCAACTGTTTGCAAAACTACTTAACTCCAGTACGAAAAAGAGCCTGCAATTCCATCTCTAGATATCTTTGACTTTAAAAAAAATATTAAATATAATTTACTGTCAAATTAGTTTACATACAACACCCAGTGCTCATCCCAACAGGTGCCCTCCTCAATGCCCATCACCCACTTTCCCCTCTCCCCCATGGATGTCTTTGACTTTCAAAATTCCTCTTTATAATGAAATTTCACTCTCTGGTCTTAGTTCTACCCCTGAGGAAGCCAGTTTTCAAGATGGTCTCTCAAATCCCTATCTCCTGGTAGTCACACCCTGGTGTGGTTCCTGCCCACATTGTACCAGAGATGCTGTGTGACCAAGAACAAATGGCAAAGGTGATGGGATGTCACATCTGAGATGAAGCTATAAAAGACTGCTGCTTCTGTTTGGGGTGCTTTCCTACTCATTCACTAGTGCATGCTCATTTGTTCTCCTTACCAGTCATGGGGGAAGCTGTCTGCTGTATAGAGAGGACATTCAGGGAGCCCATGGAGAAGTGCAAGTGATGAGGCTGTCTGACAGCCAGTAGGGAACTGAGACTTGCTATAATTACAGACATAAAACTGGAAGGGCATTCAGTCTCAGTCATGCCTTGAGATGCCTGCAGCCTCATCAGACAGCTTGACTATAACTTCCTGAGACCCTGAGCCATATGCACCCAGCGAGGATGCACCCCTCCTAGATCTTTGATCTTCAGAACTGGGGAAAAATCAACACTTGTTGTTTGAAAGCTGCTAAATTTGGGGAAAATTTGTTACATAATAATAGATAACTAACACAACTCCTTAAAGTCATTTACTTATGTTATTTTTTAATATAATGTGCAATAATTACATATAATATATAACAGTAATGACATTTTTTGAGCATCTATAATCTTTCAAGTATTGTTCTAAGTGCTTACATGTGTTAAGTTATTCACAACAACCCTATGACATTTATATCTTTATTTCAGGTTCTCAGACAAGAAAAGTTTTGGGGGGTGCCCAGAAGTTTAAGTAACCTTCCTAAGGTCACAGAGCTGGTAAATAGTGTTACTGGGACTCGAATGTGGGAGTTCTCCTTTCAGAGCCAAGCTTTCGGGAGGTTGCATCAGGCTGTAGGCTGGGGCTGGAGCCATCTCAAGGCTCAGTGGGGGTCGGAGAATCTGTTCCCAAGTTCACTCACATAGTTGTCAGCAGGCCTAATTCCTTACTGTTGATTAGTCAGAGGCTTCCTTCCTCACCACAGGAATTTATCTCATTAGTGAGTTTAAAAATAAGATCACACTATATAGGGCTTTCTTTTTTTCCACACTCCAACATATTGTAAAGATTTTCCCATGTAACTAAACATTTCTAACTATCATTTTCTAAAGGCTTTGGATACAAATTGCCACCTTGACAAGACAGAATTTCTTTAGGTGAATCAGCTAAAAAAGTGAAATACTGTCCCACTTTATCTTTAATTTAGGCACAAAGAGAAACTTCATTCACTGCGATGATTGTCAGCCTCTTTGATTCACCTCTATACAAAAAGTGAAATTTGTGTTTTTACTTGACAACAGAGCTCTTCCCTCGTACTGTATACTAATATTGTCTTCTATTTTGTAATTATAAGATAAAGAATTTTTAAAACTTGAAGTTCTATAAAAGCTAAGTACTCTTAGTGCCAAATCTAGAGATATGCAAGTTAACATGAATAATTCATTACTGAGTGAAGGAAAAACAGTTTCAGTCATTGAAAATTTCTTCCTGCCTTGTCTGGATTATGGTCTTTCTTCTTCTTTCTTTTTTTTGTAAGGTGTCATGAGAGTGAGAAATAGTCTGCCAAGGGAAGCAGGGAAGTTTCTCCCATCTCTGACTTTCACACAAAGGCATCCCACTTAGAGAGTCTTCTTATTTGTTCACGGGAACAAAGCTCAGAGAGCAGCTTTGTGCTGTCGCTTGCATGCAGTCACTTCCCTGTGTATGTGAAATGGGCTTAAAAGAGCCCCATGGGAGTTGTCATTACAAACACAAATCCCACACCTTGGGTAAAAGGAAGTCAGTCAGATGAACACCTTCAAGCTGATGTTTCAGGCGTGAGATCACTTTAGGGAAACTGAATCCCAATAGGGAGGCTTTAAAAAGAAGTAAGACTTGAAAAACCTCCACAACAAAATCACAATTCTAGAGGATCCAATTCTAAATGAAGCAAATTCTTTATGTTATGTGTTAAAAATGTCTTTTGGATATATATACACACACATATATATGTGTGTATATGTATATATATATGTATATACGTATATATGTGTGTGTATATATATATACATATATACACACATATATATATATATATATATATATATATATATATATATATTGCTTTTAAGATACAGGAGGGCATAAAATTGAAGGTCTTCCCAGTATATCACTCCCTGTGATATCCCTAATTTCTTGTGTTGCTCTCTTTTACTGAAGTGTCCTAAAGATTGACAGTAGACCAGAATACAAAGTGTTTATAATTTTTTCATGTTTTCCACCAATATTGTTCATGTAAGAGTTAAATGAATTTTCTCTAAATGATAGTCTAAGTCTTTAATGGGTTTTGATTTGGCATAATTCCTTACGTGCTCTCAGTGGAATACTCTTTAGGGGTTGGATTGTAACATGGGGGAATGCAGCTCTCACAAATCAAGTTACATCAATCTATGAAGTATAAGCCAGAACGTTATTTGAGGAAGTTTTTATGGGTTCAGAATCTCTATTGCCCAGAACAATGTTTAGGATTTATCCTCAATTTTCAGGATTCAACTTCTAACTCTGCTTTTTAAAAACTAGGTGTAGGATAGAACCCGGTGCTGAGGGATTGGAGCAAATATATTGCATACTGTTATGGATGTTATGGCTGACCATTTCATAAGAACTTGTGACTTTTAGGCAATGAGTGGGAGTTGAGAATGACGTAAGGTTTTTTTCTTCAGAAGCTGGAGGGAGGTTCAATTTATTTAATACTCTTCAGAAAATGTCACTGGAGTTAAGTTCAGCCCAGAACCGATGCTAAACACCATTTCCATTTATTCAGCTAGTGTGAGTGTTATAGGAAGCAACTTATGGGCACTAAACACATATTGATGTAAACATAAAAATTCATTTAAAATTGGCTTTTAAGTGTAAAGCTCATTTGAACAATTTTATTACTTCAACTCAGATAAATACATAATTTAACTAACTATAACTAGTTAATTAATGTGTAAATAGTATGTGTCCCAAACAAAGTTTGAAAGGCCTCCCAAATAATGAAGCAATTAATGCACAATAAAGAAAAGTACACATAGGAAACTCTGTGTAGTAAAATGTTATTCTACATGTTACTTTTAGGTATCACCCTTTCTCAAGGGTCACTTAGGCTAAAAGAACATGCTTATGATGTGAGTTTAGCATTGCAACATTTCAAATCTTGATGAAAGCCTTCAAAGTAGAAGTTTTGAACGCATTAAGTAGTTCAATTTTTTCTCCAGGCACAGAATTTATTTGACCAATAATACTTCCAGTTAATAGTTGGTGCTTTCCAAAAAGGAACTAATCAGTAGTTTCCATTACTGTTTCGTTTTTCAAGGCTTTCAAATCAGTGACTGTATTAGCCAGTTTTCAAGGAATGTGGTTCAGGTTTAGGGAAAGGCTCTTCCTGCTGTGCAGCCAGCCATGGCCGGGACACCAGAACTTTCTGCAGTTAGTGCAGCCCGGAGCACCCAGACACACAGAAGGAATTCCTCATAACTGACTGCCTGATGCCTTCACTGCTGCATCTCTTTGTTTCCTAGGATTTGGAGAATTCTGAGGGTTCTTTATCAAGAAAAGTTCATTATTTGGTAGCTAAGCTCTCTCCATAGGATAGGTTCATTTTTCTCTCAACTACCCTCAAGTCATATTTCAAAATTTCCTTCAAAATACAGTTCTTCTGGGCAAATCCATGACTAATTGACTCATCACAGATATTCTGTTAAACCAAACTAAAAATTAAATGAAATTATAAAGGCAACGGCACAAATGAAAAAGCACCTGACTGGAAGTTTGGAGACGAGGCCTCCAGTTCTGGTTCTACAACTTGCTACAGGTGCCTGATATTGACTCCTTGGTCTTGACTGAATTTCACTTCCCACACACCACTTACCCACCACTTACCACATTTAGCAATGTGAATTATATATAATCAATATACTGATATCAAATCCATACATAAAATATCATTTATCAAAAGAAATATTTGTCAAATATATAAAATATCCATATTCATACATATATGGATAATTATGAATGCAAAGAGCATTCATATATGATTATATATAGCATTCATATATATAATACATGTTATATATATAATGCTATATATAATGCTATATATAATATATAATGCTATATATATTATATATATAATGCTATATATAATGTATATATTATATATAGCATTCATATATAAGATTATATATAATATTCATATATATGTGAATATAGCATATATATTATATATAATGCTATATATAATATATAATGCTATATATAATGCTATATATATTATATATAATGCTATATATAATGTGTATATTATATATAGCATTCATATATAAGATTATATATTGTATAATAATTATAATTAATAATATAATAGTTACATTATATAATTAATACATTAAGATTACACAATCTCTACATAATATATAGAGGGATTATATAATCTTCTTATTTTTATATATTTTATTCTTGTAGTTGCACAGTGAGTTGGACTGGATTCTAGATATCTGGTTTTGCTCCCAGTCTTTCTATTTCAGATGGATCATCCAGAGGGGAGGCTTTTCCAGCTGTAGGAGAGTTAGTGGTGTACCAGAAACAGACTAGTGTGTTTATTTAATGCATAAAGTACAGTACTATTATATACTTTAAATATTATAAGCTCTTACAGTTTAAAGTACATACACAAAGTATATATATTTAATGTTCATGTCATCTGGATATGAGCTCAGTCTTGGAGACAAAGTCCTTTACAAAGATTATATGTTTCATAGATTTATATAATTTTTTATGTTCACATCTTCACTTTACAGATGAGAAAACTGAGGCCCAGAGAATTAAGGCTCCTGCCTTTTCGTCCGTCCACTTTGCTTTTACCACCTCAAACTCCACGCACAGATAGGTGGTCAGTGACGATGAAGGCGACCTAATGGCAGCGGGACCTTCTGAAAGTAATTTTCCCAACAAAGACCCACAGTGGGGTTTCTTCACAGGTCGGCTCTGGGGGCGGGTCGCTCTGTCCCGCCGCTGCTCTGCTGGTCTGCGGATAAACGCGCGGTGGCGCCTTGTGCTCCAGGCCCCTCTCGGGAGTGCGGTGGGCATGGGTTGCGGCGTCAGCACGAAGGTGGTCCCGGGGCCGCCCCTGCTGCCCCGGGTCAAGCAGGAGGGCCAAGGCTGCGCTAACTCCAGAGGCGTAGGACCCGGGCCCGAGGCGGCGTCCGAGGCGGCTCGCAGGATGCAGGTGGCCCGATTCCGCGCCAGGTTCGATCCGCGTGTCCTTGCCAGGTAAAGCGGCAGGTTAAGCACTGGCAAAGGGGCTGGCCTGGAGCTGGGTGGAGGAAGGTAGATTAAAGACGGATCAAGATGGCTTTAGACCAGCTGCTTTCTGCTGCTAGGCCCCTGATGTCACTAAATTCTTTCTCTGCCCCTTTGAGATGTAAGTCTTCCACAACCAGGAATGTCTTTCTCAAGGAATGTCATTCCCTTTGAAATGTAATCATGGGGCCACTTTCTCCCAGTCTTTGTGGGAAGGGGGAGCCTAACTTGCCTGAGCCCCAATTAGCACGGATGGCCTACTCATGTTGACCACCTTCCCCACCAAGCTAATGTGCCCTACTATCTCTCTACTAGCTCTCTCAGTGCTGAAACTCTCTTGCCTTTTGTTTAAACAGAGTTAAAGTCAGTCTCTCTCTCCTACTGCAATAGTTTTGACTTCATTTGTAATAGTCTGGAATAAAGGCTTCTTCAGTGGTTTTAATAAGAGTCAGGGACAAATTCTCTTTGACACCTCTGAGCAGATTCCAGACTGAAAGTGGAGGAGGAACAGCAGTGAGGAAAGGGAGGGGATCCCGGGCCTCTGAGCCCTGGAAAGCGGAAGGCCTCTCAACCCCTATAGGGCTGATGCATGAGAGCCTTGCCACAGATATGCTGAGGCAGGGTCCAGACAGGCCTGGTTTGCGAAGGATCTTTACCGCATTCTGAAAAAGGATCTTTACCACATTCTACCCTATAATTCACAGGATAGAAACAAGTCTTTGAATCAGCCAGACTCGAGATCCACTCCTGTTTCTTCTTGCATGTCTAATTGAGAATGTTCCTTAGCCTTTCTCCTCCCTCAGTTTTTGCCTCTGTAAAGTGGGAATAATAATAGTATCTACTCCATAGGAGTGTTGTGAGGATAATTAAAATAATATATGGAAATTATGCTGCACAGTGCAGGGCACAAATCTTTATTTAGGTATTGGTGCAGTACTTACTCTTGTCTTCATAAGGCACACATAGGACCTAGCTGACTCTGCAAGAAATGAGCAAGGATCGCGGGTTGGTTGGCCTGAAAAATAACTTCCTCAGTGAGTACCATGTTGGACATGCAGAGAAAGAAAATCGTGAAATCCTCTTCCTGCAGGGCTTGGTGGGACACAGTGGGACACAGACTCCATTGGCTTCTCAGGGACACTTCTGGCCCTAGAATTATGTGCTTACTTCATCACAGTGCTGTGAACAGAGTCTATGCTGAGCCATTTCCTGGCCTACTTGGCAACTTCAAATACAAAGGTACCTTGTGGATGAGTCCAGTAGCTGCGAAGCTTAGAGACAAAGTTGGCTGATCCAACTGAACTTGAATCAGAATGGACATGGGATCTTATCATGACTAAATTGGCTAGATGGTATCTCTGGTCATCTGTAGCCAGAGAATTGCGGCTTTTCCGCTCTCATAACCTCCATCGGCAGGGTAGTCCCCAGTCCTGTAGGTGTGAAAGGGTCATAGAGGTGGAAGGTCACAACACTCTAAGGGCTGTAGCTGTAAGGGCTCTAGCGACTAACTCAAGGCTCTTCTTTACCTGATGGAGAGTTGAGCCCCAGAAGATTAACTGACTTGTAGAAGTTAGAGGCAGAACTGAGTCTAGAATACAGTTGTCTTTCTTCTCCTTTGTCATTCCACTTAGAACTCTTGCAGAATATAGCTGATAGAATTTAAATCTGAGGATATTCACTTTCTTCTTGGGAGTTCATTACAATTACTTCTATCAAATAGGTTGTGATATTACTATTGTTTCCATGTGTCATTTTTTAAATACATGTTCTAGCAGCTGAAGTTACAGGAATAATTTCAATTTCTATAATTTCTAGGCTAATGTACAATTGCACCACCTACAAAATTAACTTTGAGGCTGTTTTGTTGGGTGATGGGTAAGAGTGGAGGAGTGGAAGGGATGGAATGGGCTCATAAATGCTTTCTCCGATGCTTGATTTGATCGTTAATGTTTTCAAAGTATATGTAATAATTTGGAAATAATAGGTATTTAGTGAACGATTCTTTCATTCAACATTTATTGCTGTTCCCTCTGTGCCAGGCACTGCATAAGATCTAGCCACTCAAGTCATAAAAATCGTCACCATCCATGCCATCAAGGGCTCACAAGCAAGGCTGCAGTTACTGGAATTTGTTATGGGACATTGGTTATTCAATCTGCAATCATTTATTTCCACTACTCTACATTTTGGCTTAAAGCCTATGTTTCCCTCAGTGCCAAATTACTAGCAGTTTTTCAAATATTTGGGATGAAGGCCCCTTAACAGTATTGAATAAAGCTCCTTTTATTTAAGCAAAAGAGTGTAGTTCCTCAGAGATGGTAATTGGTCTGATAGCTGATGATTAATTCCATGAGCAAATGAATTCGCCTGCAGTTTTGAGGGCCTAGTGATAAATTAGTATCTGCAAAGTGCTTTCATCCACATTAGAGGTAAATGTAAAACTTGGTTGGTTTGCAAAGCAATAGAATTTGAAATGCCTGTGATTATCTTCAAAATCAACCTGAAAGTGCATGTGAATATAAAAGCAAAGTTGGAAAGAGAAGAGGTGACAGAATCCGTTTAAGATGAGTAAATTGCTATCTGTTTTGATAAAGTAATTGGCCAGAAAATTAAATGCACTGCATAGAACAAAGCTGTTTTCAGTAAGCTGGTACAGCCAGATGCCATTTTTATTCAGTAAGCACAGGAATATAAGGAACAGATAGGTGAGGGGAAAATTACTGGAAGAATAAACTCAGCAAAAAGAAATAAGGCTATTTAAAGCACAGATTGAGATTTGCATTTGAATCTCTGGTTTGAGTATGCAACTTAAAGAATTACCTTTTCCCTGCATACTCCCAGGGCATATTTCCATTTGCTGGCATCCTTTCCTGGGAGAAGTTCTAATAAAGTGGAAGAGCACCAAATTACGATTCAAGTAAGACGACCTGGGTTCTCATCCTCACTCTAGAACTTAAACAACCAGTTGGCTAGCCTGATCTTCAATTTTCTCATTTGTAAAATGAGGGGTTGGATTAAATCATTCTCTAATATTCTTTCCAGATGTAAAATCATAATTCTAAGTTTAGCACTTTCTCAACATTTCTTTCTTTTTAAAAATTTTTTTTAATGTTTTATTTTTGAGAGACAGAGCACAGGCAGGGGAGGAGTAGAGAGAGAGGGAGACACAGAATCCAAAGCAGGCTCCAGGCTCTGCGCTGTCAGCACAGAGCCCGATGCAAGGCTCAAACTCACAGACCATGAGATCATGACCTGAGCTGAAGTCAGACACTTAACCAACTGAGCCACTCAGGTACCCCATCAACATTTCTTAAATGAGAGTTATAAATTTGACAGAACTCTTAGATGGACATAGACATTTACACAGATAATTCAAGTTCAAGGTCACCAACCTTTGAAATCCTAGCCGACTTCCTGGCCTTTCCAAGAGATAATTACTTTACACATTAACATATATCCCATGTTAAAATTCTGTTTCCAGTGCAGAAATTGCAAGAGCTGAGGGTCAGGTGGGAGGAAACTGTGGTTCTAACACCACCCCCACCAGACATACTTACCTAATCAGTGGTTATCTATTAAAGCTCTGCTGTGGACGAGATAGGGCATGTGCCTCGCTCGGACTGAGAGCTCACAGTCAAGTAACCTGAAGAAGACCCTGTCTTGTGATATGATTTCCTCCTTCTTATGAGAAGTTATAAACAGGACTAAGCTTCTTTTTTTATTTTCTCCACTTGGTTTGGTGGTGGTTGTTACAGAATAATAAAAACGAGGGTTGTGGGGGAGAAAGAAAATGGTAGAAGGTGATCCTAAAGTTCTTCAATGAAATTTTGGTGAAATACATTTGAAGGGGTTAGATTTAATTCCCATCCATTTCAGCTACAATCTGTGTGGCCTTGGGAAATTACTTAACTTTTTTTATTCTTAATTTTCTTACCTATGAAAGGGGGATAGTATCATATTAGTCAATAAGAGTATTGTGAGAAGATTTTTTTAAAATAAATTTTCTTGCACACAATAAATGTATAATAAATGGTAACTGTTGTTATAAAGACTGTTGTTTTAATAGTTCTCTTTCCACCAACGAATTATTTTCATATCACTTGCCTACATTCCAAAGAAGAATCTGGAGAGGACTTCAAAAGTAATAAATACAGTTAAGCTGTAATGAGCAAGGGAATTGGATGAGGGATATAAAGATAGATAAAAAGATGATACAAAGCACCAACTTAAATAATTTTAAGAATCATCAATTCAGAGGATAACAGATTTGGCTTTTCTTCCCAATAGATATGACATCAAGGCTCTTATTGGGACAGGCAATTTCAGCAAGGTTCTCAGGGTGGAGCAGAAGACCACCAAGAAACCTTTTGCAATCAAAGTGATGGAAACCAGAGTGAGAGAAGGCCGAGAAGCATGTGAATCAGAGCTCACCATCCTGAGGCGGGTTAGCCACCGTTATATTGTTCAGCTCGTGGAGATCTTTGAGGCTCAGGATCGAGTTTACATGGTGATGGAGTTGGCTACGGGAGGAGAGCTCTTTGACCGACTCATTACTCAGGGATCCTTTACAGAGCAGGACGCTGTCAGAATTCTCCAGATGGTTGCAGATGGCATCCGGTATCTGCATGCATTGCGAATAACCCACAGGGACCTAAAGCCTGAAAATCTCTTATATTATCATCCAGGTGCCGAGTCGAAAATTTTAATCACAGATTTTGGTTTGGCACACTCTGGGAACAAAAGTGGAGACTGGACAATGAGGACACTCTGTGGGACCCCAGAGTACATAGCCCCCGAGATTTTGCTAAGGAAACCTTATACTAGTGCCGTGGACATGTGGGCTCTTGGTGTAATCACCTATGTTTTACTTAGTGGAGTCCTGCCTTTCGATGATGAAAACCATACAAGACTTTGCAGGAAGATTCTGAAAGGCAAATATAATTATACGGGAGAGGTAAGAAATAATTTTAATTCTTATTAATTCAGCTTAGTGCAATTTCTCAACCTCAGCACTATTAACATTTAGAGCTGGATGATTCTTTACAGGGGGGTAGCGTAGGGGATGGGAGTGGGGCTTTCTTGTGCATTGCAGAATATTTAGAAACATCCTTGGCCTTCACTCCACCCTCTATACACTACTGGTAGATACAATATCTAGTAAATACACTAGATTCAACACCTTCCCCAAATTGTGACAACAAAAATTGTCTCCAGACATTGTTAAATGTCCCCTTTGGGGCAAAACCACCTCTGGATGAGAGCCATTGATCTGAAGGTGGCAAGGGCCTCGATTACTGAGTTGTCTGTGGTCAGTACATGACATTAATAATTAAGTAGACAAGTTAGTTTGTGTGTAGTTTTTCTTCCATCAGCTGAGTAGACTAATGTGTACCAGAAGCTCAGCATGATGCTTGGGTGTTTGGTGAGAGATTCTCTGCCTTGAATCTAGATAATCCAAGCCTTTTTTGTGATATAATGTTTCCTCAGTGAAACGTTTAGCCTTACAGCTTATGTAAAATATTTATCCATTGTTTAAACTTCGAGCTCCCAGTGTTCGTGAAAGTGTTCACTTCTTATTGTTTTGAGTAGAGAAGGAAAGTTGTCAATGTTTGTGTGTAGGATGCCTGACAAAAAGAGAAATTCATTTCATGTTCAGCAAGTGACCAAATACATTATCTTTTTAAGTATGAAAGTGTTCTTTGTCTCATAAAGAAAAATATTGGTAGTTTGATTATATCTACTTAAGGTATAATATCTGTACGTATAACATCTTACACAAAATCAAAAGCTAAAGAAGAAATTTAAATATAATATTTTCTGTACTTTGACGGAGCTTTAATATCTTACTGTAGATGTATGCATTGTAAAAAACTCATCGAAATTGGTAATTGAGAACTAAGACTTACATAGAAAGGTAGGAAAGGATGGGGGGAATTCACACACAGTTCAGTACCATTGATTATTAAAAGTTTGAAAAATGTGCACCCTCACTAATATCCCAAAAATGCAAATGAAAACAAAGTCTTTAAAAAAAATTTTTTTAAATCAATCAAAGATTAAAAAAAAAAAACCTTCAACTTGATTCATTGCTAAGAGTATTAAGAGATCAACCATCTCAATCGCTGCTGGTGGAGGGAAAATTTTACAGATTTCTTGGAAAGTAGATTGAAAATATGCATCTGGAACTTTTAAAAGCTTATATATTTTGATCTGGTAATTCCACTTCTAACAATCTAAGGAAATAATCCCGGATGCAGCAAAGGTTTCAGTATAAAGATGGTCATCGGAGCTATAGTTACAAAAGTGGATAATTGGAAAAAAAAACCCTAAAAGAATGTTTGCATATTATGAGACATCCATATGATACAGTATGATAGTTTCTAAATTGTGTATGCTTAAAAATTGTACAGATATTTGAAAAATGTGCACAGTATACTACCAAGTGAAAATAAAAATGCAAAATACAAACTATGTATAGAGTATAATCACAATCATGTGGGAAAATGTATGCATAGGAAAAAGGCTTAAAAGAAATACAGTAAAATGTTAACAGAGCTCATTTCCTGGTTTGGGGATTATGGATCATTTTGGTTTTTTTCTTTATAATTTGAATATCTTTGTGTTTCTGTTGTTCTTTTGTTTATAAAGGATATGTCTTTCTGTTTTGGCTATGGCTCCGTGACTCTTCTGTTCTATGTACTGTTGGGTGGAGTTGCCGTCATCGTGGCCTGACTGCGATGTTATATCTATGATGGTTTTTCTAATGTCTGACATCTTGATGGGGATGGCTGGAAATCTGGGGTCATCTAGGTCACTGGAACCCTTATTCCCCCTTCCACTCTCTATGCTTCATAGGGCCTTCTCTTCTTGGGGGCTTCTCCATGGAGTCTCTCCGGCAGAATAGTCAGACTTTTTACAGGTTAGTTTAGGCTTTCCAAAAAGGAGTATTCAAGAGGGGGACAGTGGAAATTGCCAGTCCTCTTGAAGGCTGAGCTTGGAAATGACACTGCATTACTTCTGCCTCATTCTATTGTGAGTTCTGTGGGCCTTAGGCTAACCCAGATTCAATGTGGAGGGAGACTGCACACAGTATGACTATTGGGAGTGTGGTTTATTAAGCCATGTTCGGACTAGATATCACCATTGCTTTTTTAATGTGTGAGAATAATAAGCAAATATTCTTTAAGAAGTCCTTTTATCAGGTTTAATTCAGAGGGTTTCTAGGGTTGGGTTCCCCTAAAGGCCAAGAAACCCGAGAAGAAGATTCAGGTTCAAGTGACTTATTAAGGGTAGACTCCCAGGAGATAGGTAAGGGAGTCTGGAAATCAGGACAAGGAAGGTGAAGAGGCCAAGGCCATAAAGGTCAGCCTCATTTTGCAGGGAAGAATTCTTCAGCATTCTTTCAACCTGAAGTAGGAGAGCTGGGCTTTCACATCTACCCCTCTCTGCTAGTCAATGGGGGTGATGGTGGTGGGGAGCTGGTGGTAAATTTTTATATTCTCTGGGGATCAGAAGCAAGTAGCTCCAAGTGCCCCAGGGTGGTCACTGAAAAAAGCAAGGTATTGGGTTTTAGAAGCAAAGCACTCCAGGGGTACTTGGGTGGCTCAGTCGGTTAAGCATCCGACTTTGGCTCAGGTCACAATCTCACCATTTGTGAGTTCAGGTCCCTCGTTGGGCTCTGTGCTGACAGCTCAGAGCCTGGAGCCTGCTTCAGATTCTGTGACTCCATCTCTCTCTGCCCTTCCCCCACTCACACTCTTTCTTTTTCTCAAAAATAAGTAAACATTAAAAACAAAAGAAGCAAAGCACTCCAAAGGAAGGGAGTGTGGGTACACACAGAAAAGAGGGGCTCAAGCTCCGTTTGGAGCACTGACATTATCTCCATGGTGCACGCTCTATTTCTTGAGGAAATACCTGTTGGTAGCCCCAGATAACATATAACACAGAGTAAGATTGTGGCTGCTTGCAAAATGTTACTGGATTTATATTCCCTTGGTTTTCTTTTCCGTGTTTGTGAGGCACCCATGTCCATCATATTAACATTTTCTTACAATATTACCAACTGTCTTAGTCATCTCAATCTGCTATAACAAAATACCACAGACTGGATGGCTTAAACAATAGAAACTTATTTCTCACAGCTCTAGGAGCTGAGAAGTTCAAGACCAAGATTCCAACAAGGTAGGTTTCATTATGAAGCCTCTTCTCTTGGCTTGTAGGCAGCTGCCATCTCATGGTGTACTCACATGACCTCTTCTTTGTGTGTGTGGAGAGAGAGAGATGGGGATAGGGAGAGGGAGGGGGGGCAACTCTGTGGTGTCTCTTCTTAAAAGGCCACTAATCCTATCAGATCAGGGCCCCACCCTTATGACCTCATTTAATTACTTCCTTGGAGACCTCGTCTCTAAATACAGTGATACAAGAGGCTAGGGCTTCAACACATGAATTTTGGAGAAACACAAACATTCAGTCCATGACATCTAGGAAACACATGTTGATAGACGTAGAAAGGCATATCATCACATTTTCTCTGTCATCATATCATTGTATACTTATCACTTACAACAAGCCTAGTAATTTCTAAATGTACCAATTTTATTTAAATACCAGGGGGACCATTGATTCTGGAGGAATAGGTATGGTAGACAGAATTATAGCCCTCCAAAGGTGTCCCTATTCTAATATCCAGAATCTGCAAGTGTATTATCTTACATGGCAAAAGAGAATTTGCAGCTGTGACTAAATTAAAGATCTTGAGATGGGGATATTATCCTGGATTATCTCGGTGAACCCAATGTGATCACCAGGGTCCTTACAGTAGGAAGGCAGGATGGTCAAAGATGGAAGAGATTTGATGAAAGGAACATAGATTGGAGCGATGTGCTTTGGAAATTGAGGAAGGGGTCATGAACCAAGGAATATGGACAGTCTCTGGAAACCGAAAAAGGCAAGGAAAGAATTCTCTCCTGAAACCTCTAGAAGGAACGCAGCTTTGCTGACCATTTTAGCTTGTAAAACCCATGTTCACCTGCAGAACTGTAAGGTAATAAATGTGTGTTGTTTTTTAAAGTCCCTTTGTCTATAACTAAAATTCCATGTATGACACATAGTGTGAATCATTTCTTTTCTCTAGAAGTCCGGTGGAGAAGTGCAACAAATAGGACAAAACTTCTAAAGATTTAAGTGCTGTATCTCTTATAATGAAGAGGAGTGATGTGTTTAATATATATATAGCAAGGTTGCCTACATGGCTCAGTTAGTTAAGTGTCCAACTCTTGATTTTGGCTCAGGTCATGATGTCACGGTTCTTGGGTTCAAGCCTTGCATCAGTCTCTGGACTGATAGTGCTTAGGATTCTCTCTCTCCCTCTGTCTTCCCCCTCTCAAAATAAAATAAAACTTAAAAAATATGTACATATATATATAGCAAATATTTTGCTAGATATTTGGCAGATATATACTCTGACTCCACCCATGTATAAGCAAAAAACTAGCTCTGATATTAATGTTTAATTCTTCTTGATTTTGGTGTGAAATATATTCCTTTTCATGAAACTTTGATGACCATTCCACCTGTGTTACTCTTTCCCTTCTCTGAGTAGTGTTTAGGATTATGAGAAATGTCTTTTGTTTTGACATTTAACTTATATGTCATCTTTCCAAGATATTGTTGGCTCTTTGAAGGCTGGGATTCTACCATATTTTCCACTTTATATCCAATAAAATATCATGAAGAGTTAAGTATAGAGAAACATTTAACAAAAAATAATCGTTTTTAAAAATTATAAAGAGATTCTGATTTATAACAACATGAGTAAATGCATCTCAACTGTAACTGCATTGAACATAAAATACAAATTTTAATTTATAGCAAGGTGGATTTTAGATAACTAATACCTTCAGTTGCTGAATTCATTAGATTCATTTTGGAACATTAGTGTGGTTTGGAAGGGTACATTTACTCTACTCACTGGGCTTTGCAGGGTAGGGGTAGTTCTCTTTTCCAGTCACTTCCTGCAATGCTCAAGGAGCAACCAGGTTGGAAAAACACAGCACAGGTCAAAAAGAAAAAAAACAAAAAAACTATTTTGTGAGGGAGGCCTTCACTTACCTACTTTATTACCAGTACCATCATGATGGCTTTCAGCTTGGTGGCAGGGCTCATGCTGGAGATAGTAAGTAAAAGACTCACCCACCATTTCTCCCAGAGATAGTTGGAAAGCATCCTTGTGTGGTCTCCACCCTCCTTGTCAGGCCTTCTTTGGGCCAGGGAATCATGCTCAGCTCCGGGAATACCCATATGAAAATACTCAGTGACCCTGCTCTTTGAAATCAGGTGATCTTGTCTGAGAGACCAAGTATTCTTTTGTATCTCTTCAAATTTAAGTGCTCTGATACATGTAGGAGCAAAGGCTCAGAGTCCATGGAAGAAGGGAAGACAGCCTCTTACTAAGGATATTTGGGTCAGATTTCACAAAGGAGAGGACATGTGTGCTGTGTCTTAGAGGAAGGGTAGGAGTTTCTGAAAGGGAGATTAGTATGTTCCAAGTAGACAGAACAACATATACAAACGTACATAGAAAGGAATATGTTGTATAGTAAAAAATAAGAATTTTAGAGCATTTATGTGCAGGTGAATGTATATTTATGTGGGTATTTTGTAAAGCAGTGTAGTGTAGTGGTTAAGGACACAATCCAGAACAATCCTGCCTGGTTCTACTCCCAGCTCTGCCATTTACTAAGCATGTAACTTAGGCCATATTTCTTCATTTCTCTGTATCTCAGTTTCTTAATTTGTAAAAACAGTAATAATGATTGTTTACCTAACAAGGTGGTTGTGAAGATCAGATGAGCTAAAAGATGTCAAGTGCTTGGAATAGTTTAACATATTAGTACATAGTGCTATATTTGTGTTAGCTATTTCTGTTACTATTACTATTAATATGGGAAACAGAGGGACTACAAGTTTGAATTTTGCTTAAATAAGCTACTAGTTACATATATATCTTACAGTGCACACTGTACTTACCAAGTACACCATTTCATTTTTTAAGTGGAAGAGTGAGAAAAGTGTGGTGTTAACATTTTAATGCTAATGGTAAATTACACATTCTTGCCAATGAGTTGGGAATCATATATTATTGTGTAATTATATTATAACTATATCACAGCAGTCTTTTTTGGTGTTAAATAAGTTGATAATAAAATGAGTCTTACAACCATGTTAGTTAGCCATCTGAGAAAGATAGACATTGGTATTAAAAACATGTTAAAAAAAATCCCACATGGATAGTGATAAAAAATGGTCCCATATACTTAGATTCACCTATGATTTCCATACTGGTAGGGAAAAAGTTTACTGATGCACTCCCTGAGAGGTAACATATCTGATGGATTTTGGTCACCAGCCATGACCCCAATTTTCTTTCTATATCCTCATCTCCATTTATTTCTCTTATTTTTTCTTTGCTATATTTCTTTTCCATGCAGGTTATTAAGTAGGAAAAAGTGAAAGGAGAGCAAAAGATTTGGCTCTTTAATTCCTTTTCATTCTCTTCCCATCATGACTAGAATTTCAATGATGAAATGAACCACAGTTCAGTTAGGTCATAATTCCTGTAATTTGGTTCCCATTCCTGTGGTTTAGTTCTTAAAAACTTATGTTCACAAAAATGTGTTCAACTTTTTAGATGACATTTTTACTTTAAAAGTAGTTTTATGGAAAATACTTTCAATAGTTGTAAAACCTATCACAATGTACTTCATTTTCTACCTATCACTTTCTTCATCTCTTCTTTGACTTAAATTGGACAGGTATATATATTCTTCCCTTAAACTCAATCACAGTGAGGGATACCTAGGTGGCTCAGTTGGTTGGGCGTCTGACTTTGGCTCAGGTCATGATCTCAGGGGTCGTGGATTCAAGCCCCATGTCAGGTTCTGTGCTAACAGCTGAGCTTGGAGACTGCTTCAGATTTTGTGTCTCCCTCTCTCTCTGTCCCTCCCCCCACTTGTTATCCCCCTCTCCTTCTCTCTCTCTCTCTCTCTCTCAAAAATAAATAAACATTAAAAAAAGAAATTCAATCATAGTGAGTGTTTCTTGGAATCAAAACCATGTGCATTACCTTTTTGACTGTGTAGTTGTTACCTTTGGTATAAGGGATAGTGATTAGAATGGAAAGTAGTTATCTGTTTCTTTGATTATGTTGCACTTCTTGACCTTGATATCATCAGCGGAATTCATTGAGTTGAGGAGAAAATAACTATTTACATAAAGCTTCTGAAACTTAGAAATACTTGGTTTTAATGTTATAGTTATATTGTTTATGTTCTGGTTTATGAGGTTTACAATAGGAACTAGTTCTAAATATATATTATATGTGGAAGAATAAGTCAACCATTGACTCGGAGTTCAAAGGCCAACTCAATTTTTTGTCACTCTTATGTCCTTGAGTGCTTTGAAATGTGATAAGTGCTCAAACAAATTAGGCTCTATTCAATCCTCTTTAAATTTCAGTGTTTTCCTTATAAGAAGAACCAGAAGCATGACTTGTCTCATGTCAAGAACCCCTTAACTCATAAAAATATTCACTTTATGAGCCTGGTGTAAGATTGATTGGCTCTTTCTCCACTTTTATTTTTTATTAGATGCTTCCTGTAATAAACTTGGGTATATCTTTTGACTTTTTCCAGGGTTTACAAATAGCTAAAGCATTCTGACATAATTAGCTTTGTCTCTGAGCAGTTTTAGTTTTGGCAAAGATAAAACACAATTTAAAGTCTGCTTTGTAGATTGAGAGGAAAAATGTTTTAATTTTAAATATTTATAGCATAAGGATGATGTACAAAATCTCCTGCTTGCTGAGCTGAGGAAGAGTGATTTTACCAGTCTACAACTAATAAGGTCATGGAGAGTTCATTGCTACTTTCGGACACATTTACATAAAATTTAATTGCAGAGCTTAAATGAAATCCTACCAAGGCCATACACTAAAGTTCAAAGGAAGAGAAATGCTAGTCAGAGAATTGTCATAAGTAGATGTTTCCAATAAAAACTATTTAAATTTTTTTTAAGTTTTTATTTTTTTTTTTAGTAATCTCTGTACCCAGTGTAGGACTTGAACTTACAACCCTGAGATGAAAAGTTGCATGTTCTTCTGACTGAGCCAGCCAGGTGCCTCTAAAACCTGCTGCTGTTGAGTGCTCTTAGCTCAAAGATTTGAATGGCAACTTATCTATATACTTAAAAAATATATATTTATAGTTTTCTAAAAACTCTGTAATTAAATTTGTGAATAGTTATTACCCTGTTTCAGTAAGCTCTATATTTATCAAATTTTAGCATCAGTTACAATCCTTAAAATTTAAGATGTTGAATCTAGAATTTTAGGAACTGCATATATTATGTGTGTGTTTGTGTGTGTGTGAATGTTTGTAGGGTCTAGCTTCTTAATGATGACTTTTACTAGTGATTCTCTATGGGCATTTCTGCAAAGGAACCACATTAGGAGTAATTATTCATCAAGAAATTGGAAAGCACAAAACTAAAATCATTCCTTACTTCTCTGTTTAAAGGTGAAAGAATCAAGACATCAATAGATTATAAGCTACCATCTCTCTAAATTCCCTTTATTCTTCCAAAGTGAGTAAGTAGTGCAATTGTTAGTATTAAATTTTGGTTTTATACCTTCTTTTTGTTAGTGTTGATTTACACAGTTCTGCCAATTTCTATTCAAGAGGACAAACAGGCAAAGAACCAGATAAGGAAAGGAAGAAAGAACAAAGGGGGAAAAAAAGACTGAATTGTTCACAAATTTTACAATTTATTTGTAACTAAATTATTTGAATGACCTTGGGATAAAACAAAGTGCTACCATTTTCTTTTTGTAGTTTCAAGTTTTTATTTAAATTCTAGTTAGTTAACACATAGGGTAATATTGGTTTCAGGAGTAGAATGTAGTGATTCATCGCCTACATACAACACCCAGTGCTCATCCCAACAAGTGCCCTCCTTAATACCCATCACCTATTTAACCCATCCTCCCACTCCCAGCAACCCTTAGTGTTTCTCTATAGTTAAGAGTCTGTTTTATGGTTTGCCTCTCTCTTTCCCTCCCTGTGTTCATCTGTTTCATTTCTTAAATTCCACATATGAGTAAAATCATATGGTATTTGTCTTTCTTTGACTTATTTCACTTAGCATAATACACGCTAGCTCCATCCATGTCATTGCAAATGGCAAGATTTCATTATTTTTTTGGTTAAGCTTTATTCAATTGTATAGATATACCACAACTTCTTAATCCATTCATCAGTCGATATACATTTGGGCTGTTTCCATATTTGGCTATTGTTGATAATGCTGCTATAAACATTAGGGTGCATGTATCCCTTTGGATCCGTAATTTTGTATCTTTTGGGTAAGTACCTAGTAGTGCAATTGCTGGATCAGAGGGTAGTTCTACTTTAAACATTTTGGGGAACCTCCATGCTGTTTTCCAGAGTGGCTGCACCAGTTTGCATTCCCACCAACAGTGAAAGAGGGTGCCTCTTTGTATCCTTGCTAATATCTGTTGTTTCCTATGTTGTTCATTTTAGCCATTCTGACAGGTGTGAAGTGATATCTCATTACAGTTTTGATTTGCATTTCCCTGATGATGAGTGATGTTGAGCATCTTTTCATGTGTCTGTTAACCATCTGGATGTCTTGCTACCTTTCTTTGTATTTGGTTCCTTACCTCTTAACATAGAGCAGTGTTTTGAGGACACACATTCATCATGATAATAGTAAGTGGAACCGGTATGAGAAGTTTTAGATAATTTTCATCTTCCAGTTCTCTGAATATAGTCAGTGGATGTGTCCACAAAAGAACTGAGGAAGGAGTTACATTGTGGTTTAATAGTAACAAGAACAAGAACAAGAACAACAAATATATATGACATTTTATATTTTGAAAACCATTTTTCACATATTTGATCTAATTTGGTTCGAATGGCACTCTTACGAAAGAGATATGATGATTCCCATTTTTTTGATGAGAAGACTGAGATCCCTTGTTTAGAGCTATAGAGGGCCAGACAGCCTGTCTAGTCCAGACTCACTTACCTCAATCCCAGGCTTTTTCCATATTGAGATAGGTTAACAGGCTGACTGATGACAGTGTCTCCTTGAGATTGCTGAGAAAAGCCGAACAGAAGAATTTTCAAGGCAAAGAGTGGAAATGGCAAAGTGGCTGTCCAGGCTGGTGAAGGAACCCAATGATGGCATTGAGAGTTCGTCCAGGATATGAATGTGGTTCGATGTGTGGTCTCCAAATCTTTATTTTTAAAAAGTCATCTCTATGTCCAGTGTGGGGCTCGAAGATCAAGAGTTGCTTGCTCTACTGACCGAGCCAGTCAGGTGTCCCTCTAAATCATTTTTGGTCAGATAACACTATTCGTTAAAGAAATGTGAGCATACACACTCATTTATAGAATATATACATATATGTGTGTATTTATTTTATACTTTATACAACAGAGACAACAATAAATTTTATATTAAAAAGATAAGAATAAAATAGTTCTGACATTTTTTCTATACCTGTCATTTTCTAATGTGTAATATATAATTCACTCCTAGGTACTCTCCAGTTGTTCTTTATGGCTCAGGAGTCCTGTAGTTTATAGCCCGTGTTTGAATAACACACTTTGGCTGAAGAGCTTTTTTTCCATGTTACCTTATTTTCTGCAACTGCATTTTAAGTGTATATTCATTTGAGGTCATCTTAATGAGCTTTCCATAAATCTCACTACCCGTATTTTACATTTTCCAGAAAGATTCAGTTGCTTGTCTTATAATGTTCCATTGGAGACATCTGATTTAACCTTGAGCCTAGATAAATGTGTCTGGATCCAGAGCCAAATAGATGTCTAGCCAAAGCAGAGGATGAGTGTCAGCCCCTGACGTACTTTGTCTAGACATGCAGTGTTTACATTTTATTTTTCCTGTGTTTGAGTATTTGGCAAATGTATTCATTTATTTCATGCATTTTATTTTGGGCATAAATATCTCTTGCATCTCATTTACCTAAGTAAACTGAAGGAAAAAAAAGAGCAATTCCTTTTTACTGGTTTCTTTTTTTTTTATAATTTTTTTTAAGGTTTATTCATTTTTCAGAGACAGAGTGCAAGTGGGAGAGAGGCAGAGAGGGAGATACAGAATCTGAAGCAGGCTTCAGGCTCTGAGATGTCAGCACAGAGCCCGACGCGGGGGCCAAACTCACTGATGGCGAGATCATGACCTGAGCTGAAGTCAGACGCTTAACCAACTGAGCCACTCAGGCTCCCCTACTGGTTTCTTTTGATTCAAATTCTAGGTTAATAGAGTGTTAAGAGATTAGAGACTGTGATATCTGATTAGATTCTGATTTTTCCTTACATGAGGACAAAGACAATAGGTTATAAGGATTTCCTTATCTTTCTTGGGAGATAATTTTTTTTAATTTATTTTGAGAGAGAGAGAGAGAGAGAGAGAGAGAAGAGAGTGAGAGTGAGCTCGTGCGCATGTGCATGCGCAAGCTGGGGAGGAGCAGAGAGACAGAGGAAGAGAGAGAATCCTAAGCAGGCTCCCCACTGTAAGTGCAGAGCCCAGTGCGGGGCTGGATTTCAGGAACTGTGAGATCATGACCTGAGCCAAGGTCAAGAGTCAGGCGATTAAGAGTCAGTGAGCCACCGAGGCGCCCCAGGAGATACAATTTTTTTAAAAATACATGTCAATCAGAAATTGCTGCTAAAGATACAGCAAATGTACTGGCAGTTTTCTCAATGTTTCTCCTTTGTAGATGACAAGGGATACAAAACTATAGTTTTTTCCTAGATATATGCTATGTATTGGTAGGTAATGCAGAAAACACATGTAAAGCAACAGCTCTCTTTACCCTCACAGAAGTCACTATGAATTGCTGCTATTCTATTTAAAGTGTGTGCCAAAGCTGTAATTTTGCCAGAATAAATCCCTGAACCATCAAATAGCTGGTTGTACATACTGCACCCTGCCATATCTCTGCTACATGCTGGATCCCACTTGGAGCCAGCTGACTGGAACAGTGAGGGCCCTGTGTGTGTTGAAGAAATGCAGTGCAGCCAGAGTCTTCACTGAAGTGCCTTCTTTGTTCTCCTTCTCTCTTGAGGCTGTGGAGATGAAGGCATCCTAAGTCTGGAATAAGTTTTCAAAGGGAGAGAAAAGTTGATGATTTCTCAATCCATCCCACTTCCCACTCTGGCTCATTCTTGGAGTCATGGGGACTCTACAAGATGACCAGAATGTGGTAAATACTAACCCGATACTGGTGTACTTCATGTACAACAGCTGCTCTTCCTTGTCCAGCTTACATAAATGTGATGTGGAAACTCACATTGCTAATTGCAGCACGCTGGACAGATTTCTAGAAAGGAATTCTCGTTCACTGAACAGAAACTTTGGAACAGAATTTGTGTTTGTGTTTTCCTTTTTGCCAAATAGATTTTTTTTTTTATTTTGCCTTTCTCAAAAGCGGATTTTCAGGTTCACTATATATTTAACAATATAGTATTTAATTTGCTTATTTGAAAAAGTCTTTTGGATTTGATATGCGTTGATTTATGTCATTAAGAAGATTATTCTCTATGTGTGTTTTTATTTTATTTATTTAATTCTATCTTATTTCTTTTTCCTTTCTAGCCTTGGCCAAATATTTCCCACTTGGCGAAGGACTTTATAGACAAACTACTTATTTTGGAGGCTAGTCAGCGCATGTCAGCCGGGCAGGCCCTGGATCACCCCTGGGTGATCACCAGGGCTGCAGGGTGTTCCATGAAGAATCTTCAGAGGGTCATATCCAGGAACCTCATGCGGAAGGCGTCTCCCCACTCTCAGAGTCCTGAGTCTGCACAGTCTTCTAAGTCACAGTCTTATCACAAATCAAAGCAGATGTGGAGCATGAGAAACTTAAAGGTCGAAGAATCACCACTGTCTGCATTTTTGTAAGCAGATAACTTTCAAAACAACTTTAAACAACTTTAAGGCAGATCTATTAACTTCATTAAATGCATTAGGTTAATAGGGACCATTTCATCATGATTAAAGCACCTAAAAATGCTCCACAGGAATGGGAGCAAATGGTTATTGTTGGGTAATGTTGACCTTCGCTTTAAACATTTTTTGGTCTGTAATTTTTTTCTTTGTCTACATTTATTCCCCAAAATATACTTCTGTAAAAGATAAGTAGTATAATAAATACTAAATGTATTTATATAATTGGAAATAGATGAAGAAGGGAAGCCCAGGTGGCTCATCGGTTGACCATCTGACTCTTGATTTTGGCTCAAGTCATGATCTCACAGTTTGTAAATTTGAGGCCTCTGTGCTGACAGCATGGAGCCTACTTGGGATTCTCTCTGTCCCTCTCATTCTGACTCTCCCTTGCTCTCTCTCTGTCTTTCAAAATAAATAAATAACAACTTAAAAAAAAAAGAAATAGATGAAGAAAATCCCTCAAGCATCGATGGATTAAATAAAATGTGAGATAATAGGAATAAGGGATATGTAGGTGAAGAAATGATGAATCAGAGACATAGCAGGCATAGTTAGAAATGGGGAATAAGTATATTTATACTGAAATTACTGATTTATATTTAAGACTATTGTATGGTGTTAATAACCATTAGGCAAAACTCAAAACAATTACAAACATCTGGTAAGTTCATATTAATCTGCAAATATTAATGGAAATTGTTAATTTGGGGGCATATAAAGAAACTTGGTTGGCACAAAACCAAAAACAAAACAGTGAAAACTTATCTCAAACTAGAATTCTTCTGCACAGCAAAGGAAACAATTAACAGAACGAAAAGGCAATCTATGCTATGGGAGAAAATATTTGTAAACCACATATCTGATAAGAAGTTAATCTTCAAAATATAAAACAAAACTCCTAAGACTCATTAGTAAAAAAAAAACCCCTAATAACCCAATTTAAAAAATGTACTAAGGACTTGAACAAAAATTTTTCCAAAGAAGAGATCAAATGGCCAACAGGTACAGGAAAAGATGCTCAACATCACTAAACATCAGGGAAATGCAAATCAAAACCATAATGAGATTCTTTTTTGCACGTATCAGGGTGGCTACTTTCAAAAAAAACAAGACAACAAATGTTGGCGAGAAGATGGGTAAAACGGAACACTTGTCCACTGTGAGTGGGAGTACAAAATGGTGCAGCCACTGTGGAAGACAATACGTAGCATATTCAAAAAAACAAAAAATTAAGAATAGGAATACCACATGATCTAGAAATCCCACTTCTGAGTATTTGTCCAAAAGAATTTAAATCATGATTTGGAAGAGATATTAGCAAGGCTATGTTTATGGCAGCACTATTCACAAAAGCCAATATGTGCAAATATGATAACTGTCTACTGACAGATGAATCAAGAATATGTGGCATCTACATGTGACAGAATACTACTCAGCCTTAAAAAATAAGGAAATTTTTCCATATATGACAGCATGGATCAACTGGAGGGTATTATGCTAAGGTTAATAAGCCAGTCACAGAAAGACAAACACCATGTGATTCTACTTAACATGAGGTATCTAAAATAGTCAAACTCAGAATCAAAGAGTGGAATGGTGGTTGCCAGGGGCTGAGGGAAGAGGAAATGGGGAGTTACTAGTTAACAAGCATAACGTTTTCATCAAGCTCGTTGAATAAGCTCTAAAGATCTGCCATACAACCTTGTACTCAGAGTCAATGATGATGTATTGCACACCTAAGTTTTGTTAGAAGATAGGTTTCATGACAATAAAAAATTTTTTTAAAAAGACTCTAAAGATACATTTTCTACCCATAAGAGACTCACAGTTTAATTTGGGCATTGTTCACTGGAATATGGGAGTTTTGCAGAATCGGACAGTAGTGATTTTCCTCTAGCGTTAGCATTTATCACCCACCAGAGCTCACAAAGCAGGGTGTGATCATCTTGCTTCATTCTTCTACTGTCAACTCTGTCTGGTTAGCACAGGTTTCTTCCAGAATCATTTTTTAATTTTAAGTAGGCTTCATGTCCAGCCTACGTTGGAGTCCAACATAGGACTTGAACTCACGACCCTGAGATCAAGACCTGAGCTGAGATAAAAAATTGGACTATTGGGGCGCCTGGGTGGCTCAGTCGGTTAAGAGTCCGACTTCGGCTCAGGTCATGATCTTGCGGTTCGTGATTTCAAGCCCCGCGTTGGGCTCTGTGCTGATGGCTCAGAACCTGGAGCCTGTTTCAGATTCTGTGTCTCCCTCTCTCTCTCTGACCCTCCCCCGTTCATGCTCTGTCTCTCTCTGTCTCAAAAATAAATAAACGTTAAAAAATTTTTTTTTAAAAATTGGACTATTAACCATCTGAGCCACCCAGATGCCCCTTTTTTAGAATCATTTAATTAAATATCTTGATGGCCCTAACTACCATGGAATATTTATAAATAGCATATTAAAAGAATCGGGCTCTAAAACTCAGTTCTCTAAGAAAGGCACATATGGTCTGATCCTTAGTACAGTAAATTTTTGTAAAGTTATACAAAGACTGAAATATTACTTTTAAGTATATCTGTAGGACACTTGTATGAATGGATATAGTAAATAATGATTCATCGTTTGACATCATTTAATTTGTTTAATGAAGTACAATAATAAAATGCTAGAGTGACATTTCCTTTAATTATAAAATCAGTGTTAGTTTTTTATTTTATTTTTCTTTTTTAGGTTTCATAAGTGCAGCAATTGAATGTGAGATATAAATATGAATATACAATTAGTGCCAGAAGTATTTTCACTATAAATTGTAATGTTGCATCACATATGGCAAACAATGGATTAGTTCCTTTTCTATAGAAAGAACTTACAGAGTCATTAAAAAAATAGGAAAATGGGCAATTATTTTGGCAGGTAGTTTACAAAATTACAAGTGGCTAATAAGTATGTGAAAAATGCTCAATTTCACTAATTAAAAAGAAGAAAATTAAAACAACAAAGAGATAATAATTTTTCATCTATCAGATTAATGCATTTTAAAACCTGGATAATACATTTGGTGAAAGGTGACAGGAAAGCGGATACTGTATGCTCCACTGAGGAGTTCAATCTGGTTCTACCTGGTAAGGGAACAGTGTGGCAGTGACATCTATTCAAATTAAAAATTCATTGATCCTTTGGCCTAATAGCAGCATTTCTCGAAATTTGTCCTACCCATATTCTTACCAAAGTATGCAAAGACGTGTGCAAAAGCATAGAAAACATTGTTATTTATATAAACAGGAATCACAAATAAATGTCCATCAAGAGGGAACTCAAATAAAACATGTTACATTTAAGCAAGGTGCTACTTCACATAAAAAATGACATGGCAGGTCTGTGTCTTTTGTATATGATATGCTATTGTGTTCTAGTATGGTCTTATTTGTGTGAAAAATCTATTCAGAAGCTTGAAGATTTGTAAAAATTTGATAGAGATAGTGATTATCTGAGGGGAAAAAAAAGAATAGGAAGTCCATGATGGGAGGGAAAGGTTTTTCATTTTATATCTATTTCTACCTTAAAAGTTTTAAAACTGATGTATTTTCTTTGAATCTATAGTTTAAAAAAACAAAGAAACAAACAAACAAAAAAAACATGGGCACCTGGGTGCCTCAGTTGGTTAAGCGTCCGACTCTTTAAAAAAATTTTTTTTTAATGTTTCTTTATTTTTGAGAGAGAGAGAGAGAGACAGAGTGTGAGTGAGGGAGGCATAGAGAGAGAGAGAAGAAGACACAGAATCCAAAGCAGGCTCCAGGCTCTGTCAGCATGCAGCCTGACGTGGGGCTCCAATTCATGAATTGCAACATCGTGACCTGAACCAAACTCAGATGCTCAGCTGACTGAGCCACCCAGGCACCCCGAGCACCCGACTCTTGATTTTGGCTCAGGTCATCATCTCAGTGTTTGTGAGATTGAACCCCGTGTTGGGCTCTGTGCTGATAGTGGAGAGCCTGCCTGGGATTCTCTCTCTCTCCCTCTCTCTCTGCCCCTCCCCTGCTCTCTCTCTCTCAAAATAAATAAATAAACATTAAAAAAAAAGAAATCCTTAAAAACAATAAATCTATAGTAAAAAGAAAGTCAAGTTAAAAATGCAAGTGGCAGGGGGGAAAGAATAAAAAAGGGAGAAGCCTGAATATGTACCCTAGGGAAATTGGGGACTGACTAATCAGATGTGAAAATTGGTTCTTTATATAATTGGATATTTTATGTATTTTCCACTTGAAACTTTCAGAATAAAAATGCAAGCAATAAAAATTCTAATGCTAATGCTTTCAGATTTCTTAAATAGCTGGAAAATAGCTTTAACATGTAGCAATGTTATTCTCTCCTTACATTTATTGAATACTCATTGTTCCATGTGCTATGCCTAATACCTTTAACATATATTATCTCATTTACTCCTCATGACCAACCTGTGAGGTAAGTATTATTCTTAGTTTGGTTTTACAGTTGAGGAAATTTAGGCTCAGAGATGTGTGGTAACTTTTGCATGGTCACACAGCAGCCAAATAGCAGATCTGGAATTAGAAACTCAGAACTCCTCCTTCAGTCTCTATGTTGGAACAATTCCAGGCGATAAGAATTCAAAAAGCAGGTTCTGATGCCTTCAATTCTGTCCATATTGACACAAAGAAATAGTGAGATAAAATATTGTCTGAAGTTATGATGTAAATATTTGTCATTTCCATAGTAATTTACTTTCACGTTCTATGCTTATGCAAGTTACCCTCAGGTGCTTTTCTATCAATGCCAAACTTTAAAAGCCCACCTGCATGCATCCTGTAGTCGAGTCAGGACTAGGTTATTGCAGGCCAACAGAGGATACTGTCTACCAGGTATAGAGAGGTAGGGCTGGGCTAGGAAGATGCGTTAAGTCTTAGAGATGAGTAAAGGCTGGGAGTTATTCAGGGAGGCTGTCTGGGGCAGCAGGGACCAGACAAGAAAGGTCAGGAATCCAGATAGAAGGTGACAATAAGGACTCAGAGTCCCCAGAGAGGAGCTTGGCACTGAGCCCATGGTTCTCAGGGTTGGAGTGCTTGTTTCCATGGGAACTGTAAACCAGGAGTGAGAGAATCTGCAGGATGGAAGGACCAATGGCAGGCAATAGCACTTAACTCTCAACATTTTTAAGGTGTCAGGGTCAGGAACCAGACCGTATTTATCTTGGAAATCCCCAGAACCTGGTAGTTTGTACTTAGCAGGAACTCAGTTACTGTTTAAAAATAAAATGTGGACTATTCACTGCCTACACTTGCCCCCAAGTTTTCCCTCACTGAGCAGCTCAAGTTCCTGTTGAAGATCAAAATATCTTGATCTTTTTGTAGAAGTTGGGTGGATGTGATGGGAAGAGTGTAAGATGGTTAGCGAGGTGCACACTAGGAATTTTCATGAGTAGGAAAAAACAGCCTTCTCTTTCTTGCTGGCTACTTCTGGACCCTCCCAATGTGTCCCTAAACACTTTATGATTTTTTTTTACTGTTTATTTTATTTTTGAGAGACAGAGAGACAGAGTGTGAGTGGGGTAGAACCAGAGAGAGATGGAGACATGGAATCCAAAGCAGGTCCAGGCTCCAAGCTGTCAGCACAGAGTCTGATATGGGGCTCAAACTCACAAACTGTGAAATCATGACCTGAGCTGAAGTTGGATGCTTAACAGACTGAGCCACCCAGGTGCCTCTCTTTATGGGTTTTGAATGGAAGATTGTGGTTGGGTAATAGGTTCCCTTCTCTCCAACTTTTGTAAAGTTCTTACAAATCAACTCATTTTGTTTTTAACTGTCTCTCTGAAAGATGTTCTTTCACAGACTTAATTTCTTGTTATGCTGATTTGATGTGACAAAGAACTTGTAGGTCACATTTTGATGTCCCAGGGTGGAGTTTTTCCCACCTTTCTCTCCCTACTAACAACCAACAGTATGTATCACCTTCTTAAAATTTTTTTAATTGTAAAAATTTAATTTTTTTTATTTTATTTTATTTTTTTTTAATTTTTTTTTTCAACGTTTATTTATTTTTGGGACAGAGAGAGACAGAGCATGAACGGGGGAGGGGCAGAGAGAGAGGGAGACACAGAATCGGAAACAGGTTCCAGGCTCTGAGCCATCAGCCCAGAGCCTGACGCGGGGCTCGAACTCACGGACCGCGAGATCATGACCTGGCTGAAGTCGGACGCTTAACCGACTGCGCCACCCAGGCGCCCCAAAATTTAATTTTTTTAAAAGTAATCTCTACATCCAATCTGGGGCTTGAACTCACAATCCCAAGATCAAGAGTTGCACGCTCCACCGACTGAGCCAGCCAGGTGCCCTGCTAATTTTTGTTTTTGAATAAAAAGATTTTGATAATTCTACCAGTTAGATATATCAGATGACTTTGTTGTATGAATTCATGAGAGAAAAATATAAAGTAGCAAAGACTTTTTCATATGTTTTGACCCTATTCTACCATCCTCTGGTGAAATTAGGTACTGCAAACTAATTTCTAAATATTTGGATATTCTTTACTTCACCAAGGTCAATATGAACTGAGTAAATAGAACACCCAGATTTTTTTTTTGTGAAAACGTACAAGAAATCTCACAAATTTCTTTTTCCTTCTTACAACTTTCATGAAATCATTTCTATTTTTCTTTTTAAGTTTATTTATTTCTGAGAGAGAGAGAACACAAGCACGGAGGAGCAGAGAGAGGGAGAGAGAGAGAGGATCCCAAGCAGACTACACGCTGCCATCAAGAGCCCTCTAGGGCACTAAGAGTCACAAACAGTGAGATCAAGACCTGAGCCAAAACCAAGAGTCGGATGTTTAACCCACTGAGCTACCCAGGCACCCTTATTTTTTTCTAAAATAGGAAAAACAGATTTTTACTTAACAATAATAGTATCTTAAAAAATTTTTTTTGATGTTGTATTTATTTTTGAGAGAGAGAAAGAGACAGAGTGCAAGCGGGGGAGGGGCAGAGAGAGAGGAAGACAGAATCCAAAGCAGGCTCTGAGTTGTCTAGGCAGAGAGCCTGACGCAGAGCTCCAACTTGTGAACCGTGAGATCATGACCTGAACCGAACTCAGATACTTAACTGACTGAGCCATCCAGGTGCCCCAATAATATCTTTCATCACCAAAATCCATTTTGATTTTGTCCTGTATTATTATATGTCCTGGGTTTTCTTGTCTTAATAAATTCTCTCTTACCCTTTCTCTCTGTCTCCTGGTAGTTATGTAACAGCTTACTATTTTCTTTGCTTGCATATTTAAAAAATGTTTGTCAAGAAGATCTACGTTCCATGACATAAGCACAAGACTGATAACTATATTTTGAGGAATTTATGTTCGATTGACAAGATGTGCACATATGAGTTGTATTCTTTTCATTCTATTGCATATCTTACCATGTCTATTAAAATATGTTGTATACAAATGTGACGGTGAATGGTCTTTAAGTGTATAAACTTCTGGAAACTTAAAATACTTAGGCTAAAGTTTAAACATCTTCAACTTAATATGACAAATAATTACTGATTTGTATTTGGAATGTTTTTTCCAAATATTTAAGCCTCTACACTTTGAAAAAATTACTTTAACCAAGACTTTAATTCACAGATAATAGGTTCTAAAACCTAGAACATGAATTAGTGTGAATTTGAATCTGGAGACTTAAGATGGTGTATTAGTTTCCCAGGGTTATTGTAATAAACTATCATAGTCAGGGTGGCTTAAAAACAACAGAAATTCATTCTCTCATGGTTCTGGAGGCCAGACATCCAAAGTGGATGTAAGGACAGGTTTGATTCCTTCTGGAGGATGTGAGTGACAATGTGCTTTGTGCCTCTCTTCCAGCTTCTGGTGGTTGCTGGCAATCCTTGGCTTTCCTTAGCTGCTGGCTGCCCTCCAGTCACTGCTTTCGTCTTCATACGGCTTTCCCCGCTGAGTCTTCTCCTTCCATTTCTACTGGATTTAGGGCCCATGTTAATTTAGGATGATCTCCTTGCTAGATCCTTTCTTTCATTACATTTTAAAAGGTGCTTATTTCAAATATTCAGGGAAAAAAACCCAGAAATAAAACAAATAAATCATTGAAGTAGTAATTAGTACAAGTTTATTGTGTAATACACCAAAAAGACAGTTTGCACACCAGAAGCACCCAAACCGAAACATGGAATGATGCTCAGAGGTATATTGTTACAAAGCAGTTGACACAACGCAGAACCAGTTGCTGTTTTTCTTCACAGTGACTGGTTACAATATTAGAATTTTCTTAAATGAAAGGGACTTGCTTAGTGGTTACTTCAGATCAATTTTGGGGAACAACTTAAGTTTCACTTATGATTTTCACAGGCACAGGCAAGAAGGGACACAGGTCAAGGTAGCCTCGCTGGTTTTGCAACATAAGTGAAATTAAGCTTTGCTTGTATGACTCAACTGGTTTGATCTGCTCAGGGAATTTTCAAGTCTGGTCTCTGCGTTTGATTTGAACAAAAATAAGGTCACATTCTGAGGTTCTGCCTGGACATATCTTTTACCGGTCACTATTCAATCCAGTACAGATAGAAATGAACACGTATGGTTTGGGGCCCCTGGCTGGCTTAGTTGGTAGAGCACATGACTCTCGATCTTGGGGTCATGAGTTCAAACTTTGTGTTGGGCATAGAGCTTACTTAAAATATAACAAAATAAATAAATCTTAAAAAAAAAACCCACATATGGGGGCGCCTGGGTGGCGCAGTCGGTTGAGCGTCCGACTTCAGCCAGGTCACAATCTCGCGGTCCGTGAGTTCGAGCCCCGCGTCGGGCTCTGGGCTGATGGCTCAGAGCCTGGAGCCTGTTTCTGATTCTGTGTCTCCCTCTCTCTCTGCCCCTCCCCCGTTCATGCTCTGTCTCTCTCTGTCCCAAAAATAAATAAACGTTGAAAAAAAAATTAAAAAAAAAAAACCCACATATGGTTTGTGACTCTGGAGGTAACATTGGATGTCTTATCTTAGATGTGGCTTCACAAACCATTGTCTTCCTCTTTCTGTGGCATTTGTTCCAGTTTTGGGTCCACTTTCAAGCCTTTCTAAGGTGGTGCTTTGAGTATTAACTAGTAGATTTGTTTGCAACAATATTCTATAAATTATTATTCTAACTCTACATTTCTATATTGAATTCTAAAGTTTTTTTAAAGTTTATTTCTTTTGAGAGAGCAAAAGAGAGTGAGTGAATGAGTGCAGGAGAGGGACAGAGCAATAGAGAGAGAGAGAGAGAGAGGTGATTCCAAGCAGGCTCTGCCTGTTTAGCATGAAGCCCAGAAGCCAACACTGGGCTCGAACTCACACCATGAGATCATGACTTGAACCAAAATCAAGAGTTGGATGCTTAACCAATTGAGCCACCCAGGCACTCCTCTATAATTGCATTCTATTTCCTGGTATATCAATTCAGGAAAAAAGAGATATTTTATTTGCCTCTAGGAAATAACTAAATCAAAGTCCTGGATATTCCAGTCTTTATTTATTCTTTTCTCTATTTCAAAGGTTTTTAGTTATCTAATACAAATAGACATAATTGAGGTAAAAATTAATTTGAATTGATTGCAAGAGAAAAGCAGGAAAAAATTAAAATGAAAGTAGAAGGAATAGGAAAAAACTAGAAGGTAAGATTATTATATTAAATTATAAGTAAAATGCAAAAATATTAAAATTTTTATTATTTTATGTTTTACTGTAATAAGTGCACTCTAATCCCCATCACTTAATTCACCCATCACCCCCACCCACCTCCCCTCTGTTTGTTCTCTGTAGTTAAGAGTCTGTTTCTTGGTTTCTCTCTCTTTATTTTTTCCCTTTGTTCACGTGTTTTGTTTCTTAAATTCCACATATGAGAGAAATCATATGGTATTTGTCCTTCTCTGACTGACTTATTTTGCTTAGCATTATACTCTCTAGCTCTATTCGTGTTGTTGCAAATGGCAAGATTTTATTCTTTTTTGTGGCTAAGCAATATTTTATTATATATATACACCTCTTCTTGATCCATTCATATATCGATGGACACTTGGGCTGCTTCCACAGTTTGGCTATAGTAAATAATGTTGCAATAAACATAGGCCTGCATGTATCCCTTTGAATGAGTGTTTTTATATTTTTGGGTAAATATCCAGTAGTGTGATTACTGGAGAATAGAGTAGTTCTATTTTTAATCTTTTGAGGAAACTCCATACTGTTTTCCAGAATGGCTGCACCAGTGCATTCCCACCAACAGTGCAAGAAAAGGGTTTCCCTTTCTCCACATCCTTGCCAACACTTGTTTCTTGTGTTTTTGAGTTTAGCCGTTCTGACAGATGTGAGGTGATATTTCAGTTTTTTTTTAATTGTAGTTTTGATTTATATTTCCCTGATGTTGAGTGATGTTGAGCATGTTTTCATGTGTCTATTGGCCATCTGTATGTCTTCTTTGGAGAAATGACTTTGTGTCTTTTGCCCATTAAAATTTTTTTTTAACATTTATTCATTTTTGAGAGACAGAGAGAGACAGAGTGGGAGTAAGGAGGGGCAGAGAGAGAGGGAGACACAGAATTCAAAGCAGGCTCCAAGCTCTGAGTTGTCAGCACAGAGCCCAATGCGGGGCTTGAAATCACGGACCATGAGATCATGACCTGAGCTGAAGTCAGATGCTTAACCATCTGAGCCACCTAGGTGCCCCTCTTCTGCCCATTTTTTAATTGGGTTAATTGCTTTTTGGGTGTTGAGTTGTATCAGCGCTTTAATATATTTTTTATTCTAACCCTTTATTGGATATGCCATTTGCAAATATCTTCTCCCATTCAGGCTTTTAGTTTTGTTGATATTTTCTTCACTGTGCAGAAAATATTAAAAAAAATTAAACCGTATATTGTAGATGATGGTTTGCTAAGGATAAGCTTCAAATTTGACTCTCAGCTTTTCAGCAATGTATTCAAAGAAAGCAGGTAACAGGCTTCAAAGTGACAATAAAATTATAACAAATTAATTTTAATTAGTTATGTAGAGGAAGCATATTCATTCCTGACTCTGAGACTCAAAGTAAAATTTCTTGTGGGATCTCCTGGAGAGGATGTGCAATGTAATTAGCAAGTGCAATGCAATTAGCAAGTTCTTTATGGTAAACACACTGTGAGATTCAACAAGTTTCTTGTTCATAATGTCCCTCAATGGAGGCCAATGAGTAATTTGTGAAAAAAGCTCCAGGGAGCTCAAAAGCCATGTAAAGCTTGTTGGTCTGAATTGCCAGAGGGAGGGATTTTTAGAAAACCTAAAGGAATAGGTATACCAAAATATTGTTACCCAACACGGATTTGATTTGTATCACACAGCAGTGATTCCAGGCTGTACCGATGACAAGAGCCTGGGTGGTGGCTGTCCTGTGGTGCCAGCTCTGGGCACAGTCATATGCTCCGGCTGACAGCCTGTGGGGCTGGGCAGACAGGCTATGCTGCACACATGCCAGAGAGGACCTGCTTCCCTTGTGGAGACAGGGTGAAGGCACATCTTTGGAGGCCACTGGGACTTTCTTCAGAGACTGGAGCCTGCTACACTACTCTGAGGAGAGGGCCACAAGTCCCCGAAACTCCACCCGAATGGTGTGGGTAATTTTCTATTTAAAAAAATCTTTTAATGTCTATGGAAAGATATTTACCTCAGATGTAAAAAAAAAAAAAGCATGTTTCATAGAACCTTTACTTAGTCTCTCTACTGAGAAGGGACAGTAGAATCACTTCTTAGTGTCCCCTCTTCTGAAATAAAATGGCATCAAGAACTATTTTGTAAGGCAACTGAATTAATTAGCATGTTGTATAGAATTAATACCATTATGCTAAAGTTGAGGATCATCTGACAAAAGGGACGGCTTTGGTTTTAAAAGATCACTAGCTTTTTTCCCCCAGCAGGTATCAGTCATTTATCTACTAAAATCATATCTAGTTTGTGACAATAGAGCCTTTTAAGCTACATTTAAAAAAGTGACTACCTATGACTTTATTTCTTTATTTTTAAGATTTTATTTTTAAGTGATCTCCACACTCAACATGGGGCTCAAACTCACAGCCCTGATATCAAGAGGGTGTGTGGTCCAGCCACTGAGCCAGCCAGGTGCCCCTGATTTTATTCTCTATTGGAGGCCTTACCACTTATTAACTCATTTTCTGGATAAAATAAGCAATTTAACTATAGATAGAAAATAATGCCTCATTGACAAGTGAAATTCCTTGTTTTAGCAAAAAAGCAAGAACCTTTTTCTTGGGATGCTTTATGTCACAGCAGGTGCACAGAAAAGCCAATTCCATTTGCTTGCCGTGATGCTCCAAAGGTTTGGGATGGGTGGAAGGATCGTAGACTTTTATGTTGGGTCCTTGACCACACTCATCTTCTGCCCCCTTCAAAACCAGTACCTCTAGCATTAGAAAAAATGGGGCAGAGAGCCTGGGGCTGTGGGGTGCAGATTCTGTTCCATGTTTGCAGAGCTGTCCAGGGATCAATGGAGGGTCCAGTTGGGTATTTCTCCTCTGGATCTAGAGGCAGAGTTCTGTTTGTTCTCATAAACCGTCTAAAGTTAGATTCATGCCCCAGGCAGTTCTCATGGTATGAGCTTTGAGTGGCGGCTCTGGCCACAGTTTTGAGTAACTTCAGAAGAACTCTGCTTCACTCTGCGCCAGAGCTGGCCTCAGTTTAAAAGTGATTAGTGAAGCTCAGTGCCAGACGCCCTGCATTAGCATCCCTGGGGTGCTAAGAACATTCCCTGCCACAATAAATACCACCTACCCACACCTGCCAGTGTGGGTTGGGGACAAGGAGAACAGTGAGAAGGGTGTGGATGGTGTGTGTGAGAGAGTTTCATGGCCTTTTAGGAGAGATTGACGCTCAGAATGGAAACAGAAAGTAAAAGAGGAGGGAGGCAAGGATGGGGTCCCTTCTTAGCATACACTCCAGTGTTGTTAAGGAAACCAAGGGACTCTCCTTCCCCAGCCAGAGTCAAGCTGAAGCAAAGCCTCCCTCCGAAGTGGGGAAACTGTCCTAGAGTGATTTGTGAATTCCGGCTTGCGTTGGAGGTTTTCACTAATCCAGGCTCCTTCCAAGACAAAGGGCCCGGGACTGGCATCTCTCCAGAGGATGGCCCATCTCATTGGTGTTCCCAGACAAAGCAGGAGGCACTAACAGTGGGGAGCCGTGTTCACTGCTTTTCGGCAGGAAAGCCAGGGACGAAGGTGGCAGTTTGGAAATGTGACTGTGCACAAGTGCCGGCTGTGACGTGCTGTGCACCCAAACACCAGAGACTGTGCAGAGAACAGTCTTCTTAGTGGAAAGTGGGTTGCCCCAGTGGGAGCGTTTTTTTTTATGAGAGACAGTATGATAGAAGCAACTGCCTTCTATGTTCAAATATGGGTGATTCTGAAACAAGGGCTTTCTTTGAGGTCTTTAAAAACTACTTTGTGGTTGCCGTGTGGAAAAAGAAAGACAAATAGACAAAAGTTTGTTGAGAACTGAGTCCTCAAAATTTCTACCCATTCAAGCCCTCAAAGAAGGAAGAAACCTACGAACACAGCTTTGTTAACATTTATCAAGAAGAGAACATGGAAAATGGCTATTTTCTTTGCACCATCTAATAAGCTAATCGTTCTCTGCTTAGGAAACAGATTGCTTTCTTAAAAATGGGAAAGACCACCTCTCGTTGCAGAGAGGGGGGACAAATTTGTAGATGTTATAAAGGTAACATCTACAAACTGAAAGTTTGTACCTTTTGACCACCTACATGCTTTTCACACATCCCCTACCCCCCTGCTTCTGGCAACTACAAATCTGTGCTCTGAAAGATACGCCAATTCTGAAATTTGTTTCAGCCAATGAACATTTCCATTGTAAACATACAAGAGGAACATGAAAAGTGAGATGCAGCCTATAAAAATTAATGGCCAGAAAATACACACTTTGCTTAGAGGATTGATTGTCCTTTCTATGAGGAGCCAGTGAGGCAGACATATGACCTCTGGCCACTTGTGGCTTATCTGCTGGGTGATGACTACCCAGCACCCCTGTCTATCAGCTCCCTTCTGTCTGGCCTATCCAGGGTCTGCACCTCAATGGGAGATGATGTGAGGCTCAAGGAAGAGCTGAAAATGTCTGCTTCACACATACATCACTTAACGGTAAAACAGCCCCAGCAGCAGCAACAACAACAAAAGCTATAAATATAAATGTAACAAACTTTTTGTTTTGTCCAGGTCAAAATTTGCTTTTTTAATGAACATACCTATTTCCTATTTTCTAAAATTGTATTTTAAAAAGATCCAGTTTTAAGTTATCTATACTACTGCTCTTCTAACCTTGTGCTTAATGAAGAGGTAGCTGGACCACATGGTATATATATATATATATATATATATATATATATATATATAGTAACACATGTGTCTGTAACAAATATGGTAACATATATCATACCATAATGTTACAAACTCCATGTCCTCTAAGGTGCAGAGGGGCTCTTTATTGCTGTAATAAACTAGAAGTGGAGTGGTACATTATCACTTGTTAAAGGAGAAACAGGCTGTAGAAAGCTGTCTATTCATATAGACAGTAATATAGACAGTATTGCACAAAACATCCACAGTTTGTACTGATGACACCATCACAGCCACCTTCTAAATGTCTCCTCAGTCACTTCCTCCTTCCATTTGATCACCAAGCCCTGGTCCCTCGACCACCACAATGCCTCTCTAACAGCTTTTGTACTGGTAGCTTTGCCTCTGGCTTCTTTGCTTTCAATTCATCTTCCATCTCTCTCTCTCTCTCTCTCTCTCTCTCTCTCACACACACACACACACACACACACACTTCTAAAACACAGATCTTAATTGGGACATCAGTGTGCTTAAGATGCTTGGGAAAAAGTTCTGCCACTAACCTACTGAACATACCCAAACTCTAAAGTCCCTGCACAGCATCTTTCTAGTCTTCCAAGACATTTAACGACCTCTTTCCAGTCTCCTTCCTCTTCCCAGCTTGCACTTCCTCCCACGTGTCGTGGTCGTGCTAAAACTTCCTGGTTATGGAGACACCTGTGTGTGCTGCCATCTTCTTCCAGCCACTCCAGTTGTGAAGTCTTGCCGCAAATGTGTGAGCCCCCTTATTGTCTCAGCGTATATCTTATACATGTGCAGAATAGAGTCCTGCTACAGGACCATACTAGTATAATTTATGAAAAGAAAATCCGAGGTAGATTCATGTAATCTCATCACATCAATGATGAAAAGCAGTGACACTTGGCTGGCCCCTGTGATGACTGCTGAGTTGCAGTTACAGAGTCATGATTATTTTGGAGGAACAATGGCTATTTTTGTTTCCTCATTCAGGCTTGTGACTCTATCCAACACATGACTCTTCTTCTTTTGAATTTTTTGTATATAATGTATTGTTTATTTTTGAGGTTAGTGTAGGTAATCATGCTCATTGTGCAAATCTGTAAACCCCAAAGAGAAAAATCGAATTACCCATAACAACACCTAGAGATATCTATTTCTCACATTACCATAGTTTATAAATATGTACACACTGCTTGGTAGTAGGTTTTTTTTCCTTCCATTTTTATATTGTGAATTTTTTTCTCTTCAAATAATCTTCCATATACTTTTCAAATGATTACATGATGCTTAATCATGTGGAAATATCATAACTTAGTTAACCAGTATCCTACTTTTGAGGATTCAGATTATTTCCCAAGCTTTTCTGTTGTGAATAAATGGTATATTAAAAATTCTTGCAGTGTTCTTTCTACATTTGTGTTTGAGATAAACCCCAGAATGGGATTTCTGAGTTAAAGGGCATGCACTTTTTACTCTCTAGAAAGTTTGTATAAATTTATGCCTCCCACACCCTTGCCAAAATATTGGGTATTGGTAGTTTAAAAAGAATCCTACTCAAATAGATGAAAAATAATATCTTGATTTAATTTGGATTCCTTTGCTTTCCAGTTGCTAATGATCTCAAAGATGAATTAGAAGGTAGAGAACAGAACTAAAACATGTATGCAAGGATAGTGTGTTATGTTATTTTGACAAGCTTTTTATCTTTATTTTTTAGAGAGAGAGAGTGTAAGTGGGAGAAAAGGACAGAGAGAGAGAGAGAGAGAAAATCTTAAACAGGTTCCATGCTCAGCACGGAGCCTGACATGGGACTCAATCCCATGATCCTGGGATCATGATCTGAGCCAAAATCAGAAGTTGGATGCTCAACCAACTGAGCCACCCAGGGTCCCTTTGACAAGCTTTTTAAATTCAACCCCCACCCCTTTTAACCTACTAGGAATAAGACAAATCCAGAGCTGAAACAACTTGTTCTATAATTTACTGACAAATAACATAACATAGTTTATTTTCATGAAGTATTCTTGGTGACCCCCTTGTCCTGCCCACATCAGAGCCTGGAGAGGGCCACAGGAGACCCTTCCTAGTCAAGGTTGAGGCCTGTCTAAAGTCAGGCCTGAAGGAACATTAGCAGTGATGGTTTATGACCTTCAGTTTGAGGTAAGGACAGGATTAGACTGTTCATTTCTGTGAGCTGAAAGGAACTTGCCCTTATTGTGACTCTAGAGTGTTTGCAACTCTTCTCACTAAATTTTGTGGCTCTGACATTTTGTTTATGCTTTCAGGTAAGCTCCAGTCAAGGGGTTTTACCCAGTTTGGGGAAATTGTCCATCTCTAACAGGCACTTGCTTATCAAAGAAGTGGAAAATATAAAAACCCTTATTACCAGTAGCTGGCAAGAGGTGAAAATGCCAATTTTTTACTCTATTTTGTTGAAATATATGAGACAGTTCAATTTACAGTTAGGAAACCAGTTCCTACCCCTGAAAAACAAACCAGCAAAAACACAGGCAAACAAACAGAATGTGTTTATTCTTCACCGAAGCTGGGGGTGCCATCCCTAAGGATGCAGATCGAGAGAGCTGACCCCTGCATGTACTTCTGATTAGGCAAATGCTATCATGGACCTCAGTTCATCCCTTTAGAGTGCCACACAAATGGGAGGCATTTTCTGTGAGCGAGGACCCTTGACAACACAAGCAGGCCATTAAGCTCCAAATGCTGAGTCTCAAAGCAATTTACAGAAGAAATGGTTGTATATAGTTTTACTACAAGAGACTATTGCCATTTTTTGTGAAGATACACCTTTTTCTTATAAGGCAATCACTTTGGGCATCAAAATTTTTCCTTTTAAATGACAGTGTAGTTCTACCAAATTGTTGATATTTCTATTCTCATCCATCCAGATTTACTCAGCACCTCGCTTGTTCCAGGTCCTGTGTACAGCATGGCAGTCCCAGACATGAATGGGAATGGATTCCTACCTGTCCAGACCATGGAAATGGGCATGTGTGGAGCAAAAACACACGGACTCCACAAGTGATATGTACAGAACACTATTTTAACAGAGATAAAGAACTGCTAACCTAACACTGCAGGCATTCATGGCCCTTCCAAACAATGGTTCATGAAATCTTTAGATACCTATGATAGAGATGCTTATTCATAGTAAAGCAGTGTGGATATACAACCCTTGGGCACTAGATGGCGCCATAAGATATTCATATGTTAGTATTTTGGCTCTCCGGAGTGAAACTAATTCCAACTCCAGCTTGAGGTTGCAAACATTTATTAAGAAAAAGGCACAGTTTATAAAGTCAAACTTTTTTTTTACTTTCATAAAGACTTAATATATTCTTCAAAAACTAAATAGATTATAGATATACATGTTAGATAGGCATTTTAGATGTCCCACCAAGGCACTGGGCTGTGGAAAGTATCCTTATGGGATGGGTGCACATTTGCTGTGCAGGTCTGTGCTACCTCTGATCCCACACTCATGCAGGGTGGAGGCTGATTCCTTAGGAGTGAGTCTCCTTCCACCCAAAGTCCTTTCACACATGTCTCTGAGCCCAAAAAAGGTGGGTGGGTCAGTTTCTAGTCTTAGCTCTTGGGACTGGGTGGCTTTGCACGGCTCCTGGATTTACCGGGTCCAACACACCATCCCCTCCGTACTGAGGAGACCATCATCTCACAGAAACTCAGAGCTTCCATCCATCCTGGCGCTTTAGCTCAAAGACTCAATGGCCTCTCTGGCTTTGCTTCTGCTCACTGCTCTGGCACCCACTTCTGGCTTTGATTAAAATGTGCCTGAGGAGTGATGCACACCCTTTGCATTCAGGCATGTGTTCCAAACACTCCATTCTTATACGATACCCAGAATTTTCATATTTTCAGAAGAGTGATTTTTCCCCCACTATCTTAGTCTACCATTGAGACTGGAAGTCCATTCTTACCATTTGAAAATGAAACTCTCCATTGAGAAAGATAAATGAGAAGGAGGTGGTGTGAACTTTGGTTTCCAGGGCCTCTGCAGCCTGGTCTATCACAATCGGAGTTGTCAGGTGTGAGGGTTGGCTCTAACAGCTACTTTGCAGTTTTTTCTTCTTCCACATGAAGCAATTACCCTGAAATTCCCCCCCTATCTATGGATACACGTTGGTGGAAAATGCAGGATTTGTCTCCCTCAAACATTCTCCTCCTATGATTCTGCCTCCCATCCTTAGTGATATGACCACTTAGTTTAGGCAAAGTCTTATTTGTGAGTCCCCAGAGTGTGTTCTTTGTGGCTGCCAAGCCTGCAAGAGGCTTACAAAGAATGTGTTTGTTTCAGATAATGTCAACATGGTCTCCATTATTGCCACTCACTCAGGGACCCCTGGCAGAAGGGGCCACCTACACCTTCTTTTCAACAGTCTGCTCCCCAACCCCAGTCTCCTCACAGTGCTCTGATTCCCTATAGCCTGACCTCCTGGTCTCCAAAAGTTATGAATCTAATATAGAAATTGTCATACAAAGAAAGATAGAGGAAAGGAAACTTTTAGAGGTGATGGTTATGTTTATGGTATTGTTTATGGTGGTGATTTCACAGGTGTATACTTATGCTTCAACTCATCAAGATGTATACATTAAATGTGGACAGCTTCTTTCCCATGTCAATGATAACCTCAATAAAAAAGAGTATGTTCTTTGGGAATTTACTAGTAGGAGAATCATTTTAATGAAGGTATCTTTAATTCAATGACATAAATTTGTATTTTAAAACTATCCCTCAGAAATATTCTTCCCCCTCCCAATTCATGTAGAAATTCCACAGGATGCTATAAGCAGTGTCAGATTAACCAAAACAAAGCTTTCATTAAAGCTGCTGAGAGAAGGTACTGGAGATAATTAGTTGTAGAACCATTCTGCTCATATATATGGCATCTGTTTTTGTATTGAACTTGCTTTTTTTTTAATTGAAGTATAATTGATGTACAATGTAGCAGTTTCAGGTGTACAACACAGTGATTGGATAACTCTTTACATTATGCTTTGTACTTCCTGCTTTGTTAATATCACCCTGTCCTCTAGTTTTCCAAGCTAGGAACCTCAGAGTCATCTACAGTATTTTCCCTATTGTCCTGTACATTTTTAAGGGCTCTCTAAGGCATGCCACCAACCAACTCCAAAATGCCTCTCGAATGTATCTTCCTGTTGTATTGCTTTTCCTTTGGCTCAGGCTTTATCAGTCTCACTTGGGTTACTTAGTACCCCCTAACTAGTCTCTGTGGTTTCAGGTTTGCCCCCTCAAATCCATTTTCCTTTCTTTCTTTTTTTAAGTTTATTTTTATTTATTTTGAAAGAGAGAGCAAGCAGGGGAAGGGCAGAGACAGGAGACAGAATCCCAAGTAGGCTCTGTGCTATTGGAGCAGAGCCCAAGCGGGGCTCGAACTCACAAACTGTGAGATCATGACATGAACTGAAACCAAGAGTCAGACGCTCAACCAACTGAGCCACCCAGGTGCCCCAAATCCATTTTTCACGCTTAGTTCCAGACAACTTTCTAAAACACAGATCTGATAGCAGGCTTCCTCTGAAGTGATGGTGGCACCAAACCTAAAGGCTCAAGGCTAACCTGCTTTGCATGTGAGAAGGTCCTTCTAGTCCCATAGCAGCCCATCTGTGCCCTTTCCTAATGGCCAGTTCTGTGGGTCTGACCAGGCGTTGTTCCAGGGAGATGGACAGGGCTCAGGTTTCTCATCTCAGCTGCAAAGCATGCAGCTGAGGGGCAATTGTTAGAACATCCCCAACAGACTGGGTCAGAGCCACATGGACCAAAGTTGGGTCCTCAGTTTAAACAGACAAGGAGAACAGCTAACATGTAGAGCCAGAGGAAACAGAAAAGATGAGAACTGATAAGCAAGGAGGCTGGGGTGGTGCGGGATTGAGTCTGATGGTTCCTCAGGTGGGAAGCTAGGAGTTCTATTTTTATTTCTGTTTTGTGGGGGATTTTTAAAAAAACCTCGGAGGAGCCACTTCCTTTCACATGCCTTCCGCCTTGGTGGCTGTTCCTCTCTGTGCATTGGCTCTTGCTGTTCTCTGCTGAGAGCTCCTGTCTCTCCTTCAACTTCTTGGTTCCCTATCTCCTTGGCTTCACTAACCAGTCTTCTGTATATTTATTAGCCACTGGTATTCTGAGAAACTGAGATTCTGTTTGATTTTGCCAGATTTCATACAGCCAAGACCTGATTAGAATCACTAGTCTTAGTCTGTTGGGAAATGTTGATACAATGAATAAAGCTTTTAGAAATTTTCGAAGAAAATGAAAAAGAGTTTTATTTGAGTCCAAGTTAGGACAGCTGCCCAGGATACACAACCTTCACAAAGAAGAGACTGCTCCAGGGAAGGAAGATTTGGTGCAGGATGATATACTTTTTTTTTTTTTTTTTAATATAAAGGGTTACACATTGTCATAGCAAAGGACATTCCAGAAAGTTATAGACTTTATCTTATGTTTATTATAGTATGTGCAAGGCTGTATCATTTAAATCTTATGAGAGCCAGGGAGGTTTTCTTCTTTTTCTTTTTTTATGTTTGGAATTCTCCTATTTGGTTATTATTATTATTTTTTAATGAAGCAAATGTACAATGTAGGCTCAGGGCAGAAATAGAGCCCATGCTTTGAGGTTTTGGCAAGTCATTTTGACCTTGGTAAATGGTAAAGTATAACTTCCCTGAGAGCCCAGGAATAGGGCCCACAGACATGAAAAGTTGAAAATTTCCTTTACTTTATCACCTCTGCAGTCACTTTTCCCACGTTTCTTTCTCACATTCCTTTTATGTGTAACTATCTTTTACCTTGAATAATAATCACCTAACCAAGGAGTAATTAAATGTAGCAAACATTTTCTTTAAATAAAAATTTTTAAAAAATGAGTTATGTTCAGTATCTTTGAAATACCTCTTGGCATTTTAGTGGCCGTGTCTATACACAAAGCTAAATATATATGTGAGCCGTGTACAGTTAGCATCTTTGAGCTACTGCTGGCCCCTTATCCTGGGACATTCTTCCACCTTTTGACTGGTTACCTGCTGCTCACTTTTCCTGTCTCCATTTAAATGTCCTTTTCTGAGAGACACTTGATGAGAATCTCTGCTGTTCTTTTTCAGAGAACCTATATTATTCATTATTGTGCTTCCACAATTGGAAATGTACACTTATTTGAGTGATTGTTTATTAAACATGTCTTTTACTCAAGACTGTAAACTATGAAGCTATTGTTTTCCAGGATCTCACACAGTGCTTGGCACATAGCAAGTACTCTAAACATTTATTATGTGAAGGCATTAATGAATCTTGCTCCTTTTTTGTTTTTTTTTTAATTTTTAAAATACTTTTTTTAAGTAATCTCTACACCAGCATGAAGCTTGAATTCACAACCCCAGGATTAAGAGTTTCGTGCTCCACCAACTGAGCCTGCCAGGTGCCCCAGAATCTTACTCCTTTAAAGAAATTGTTCTGCTAGCTAACAACTGTGGTTATATTAAAAAAGAAATGGTTATTTGGCACCAGGGGAATATTTGAAAATATTTATTTGGCTCCACTGAAACCCACATAGCTCAGGGAAAATTTCCTTATTGGCCAAGAGAATGACTTTCTGAGTTTTTTTTTTTTTCCCATTGAAAAAAATTTTTTAATTTAATTTTTTTATTTTTTAAAATTTACATCCAAATTAGTTAGCATATAGTGCAACAATGATTTCAGGAGTAGATTCCTTAATGCCCCTTACCCATTTAGCCCATCCCCCATCCCATAACCCCTCCAGCAACCCTCAGTTTGTTCTCCAAACTTTTCTGTTTTGCCCCCCTCCCTGTTTTTATATTATTTTTGTTTCCCTTCCCTTATGTTCATCTGTTTTCTCTCTTAAAGTCGTCATATGAGTGAAGTCATATGGTTTTTGTCTTTCTCTGACTGACTAATTTCACTTAGCATAATACCCTTCAGTTCCATCCATGTAGTTTCAAATGGCAAGATTTCATTCTTTTTGATTGCCGAGTAATACTCCATTGTGTGTGTGTGTTTGTGTGTGTGTGTGTATATGTGTATATATATATATATATATATATATATACACCACATCTTATTTATCCATTCATCCATCAATGGACTCTTTCCAAACTTTGGGCTCTTTCCATACTTTGGGCTCTTTCCATACTTTGGCTATTATTGACAGTGCTGCTATAAACATGGGGGTGATATATCCCTTCGAAACAGCACACCTGTATCCTGTGGATAAATGCCTAGTAGTGCACTTGCTGGGTCGTAGGGTACTTCTATTTTTAGTATTTTGAGGAACTTCCATACTATTTTCCAGAGTGGCTGCAAAGCTTGCATTGCCACCAACAATGCAAAAGAGATCTTCTTTCTTCACATCCTCGCCAACATCTGTTGTTGCCTGAGTTGGTAATGTTAGCCATTCTGACAGGTGTAAGGTGGTATCTCATTGTAGTTTTGATTTGTATTTCCCTGATGGTGAGTGATATTGAGCATTTTTTCATGTGTCGGTTGGCCATCTGGATGTCTTCCTTGGAGAAGTGTCTATTCATATCTTTTGCCCATTTCTTCACAGGATTATTTGTTTTTTGGGTGTTGAGTTTGATAAGTTCTTTATAGATTTTGGATACTAACCCTTTATCTGATATGTCATTTGCAAATAGCTTCTCGCATTCTGTCGGTTGCCTTTTAGTTTTGCTAATTGTTTCCTTCGTTGTGCAGAAGCTTTTTATTTTGATGAGGTCCCAGTAGTTCATTTTTGCTTTTGTTTCTCTTGCCTCCAGAGACGGGTTGAGTAAGAAATTGCTGTGGCCAAGATCAAAGAGGTTTTTGCCTGCTTTCTCCTCAAGGATTTTGATGGCTTCCTGTCTTACATTGAGGTCTTTCATCCATTTTGAGTTTATTTTTGTGTGTGGTGTAAGAAAGTGGTCCAGGTTCATTCTTCTGCATGTCACTGTCCAGTTTTCCCAGCACCACTTGTTGAAGAGACTGTCTTTATTCCATTGGATATTCTTTCCTGCTTTGTCAAAGATTAGTTGGCCATACGTTTGTGGGTCCATTTCTGGGTTCTCTATTCTGTTCCACTGATCTGAGTGTCTGTTCTTGTGCCAGTACCATACTGTCTTGATGATTACAGCTTTGTAGTATGGCTTGAAGTCTGGGATTGTGATGCCTCCTGCTTTGGTTTTCTTTTTCAAGATTGCTTTGGCTATTTGGGGTCTTTTCTTGTTCCATACAAATTTTAGGATTATTTGCTCTAGCTGTGTGAAGAATGTTGCGGTTATTTTGATAGGTATTGCATTGAATATGTAGATTGCTTTGGGTAGTATTGACATTTTAACAATATTTGTTCTTCCTATCCAGGAGCATGGAATCTTTTTCCATTTTTTTGTGTCTTCTTCAATTTCTTTCATAAGCTTTCTATAGTTTTCAGCATATAGAATTTCCACCTCTTTGGTTAGATTTATTCCTACGTATTTTATGGTTTTTGGTGCAACTGTAAATGGGATCAATTCCTTGATTTCTCTTTCTGTCGCTTCATTGTTGGTGTATAGGAATACAACCGATTTCTGTGCATTGATTTTATATCCTGCAACTTTCCTGAATTCACGAATCAATTCTAGCAGTTTTTTGGTAGAATCTTTTGGGTTTTCCATATAGAGTATCATGTCATCTGCGAAGAGTGAAAGTTTGACCTCCTCCTGGCCGATTTGGATTCCTTTTATTTCTTTGTGTTGTCTGATTGCAGAGGCTAAGACTTCCAATACTATGTTGAATAACAGTGGCGAGAATGGACATCCCTGTCTCATTCCTGACCTTAGGGGGAAAGCTCTCAGTGTTTCCCCATTGAGGATTATATTAGTGTTGGGTCGTTCATATATGGCTTTTATGATCTCGAGGTATGCTCCTTCTATCCCTACTTGCTTGAAGGTTTTTTATCACGAAAGGGTGTTGTATTTTGTCAAATGCTTTCTCTGCATCTATTGAGAGGATCATATGGTTCTTGTCCTTTCTTTTATTGATGCGATGAATCACGTTAATTGTTTTGCAGATATTGAACCAGCCCTGCATCCCAGGTATAAATCCCGCTTGGTTGTGGTGAATAATTTTTTTAATGTATTGTTGGATCCGGTTGGCTAATATATTGTTGAGGATTTTTGCATCCATGTGCATCAGGGAATTTGGTCTATAGTTCTCCTTTTTAGTGGGGTCTCTGGTTTTGGAATCAAGGTAATGCTGACCTCATAGAAAGAGTTTGGAAGTTTTCCTTCTGTTTCTCTTTTTTGGAACAGCTTCAAGAGAATAGGTGTTAACTCTTCCTTAAATGTTTGGTAGAATTCCTCTGGAAAGCCATCTGGCCCTGGACTCTTGTTTTTTGGGAGATTTTTGATTACTAATTTGATTTTCTTACTGGTTATGGGTCTGTTCAAATTTTCTATTTCTTCCTGTTTCAGTTTGGTAGTGTGTATGTTTCTAGGAATTTGTCCGTTTCTTCCAGATTACCCATTTTATTGGCATATAATTGCTCATCTAATTCTCTTATTATTGTTTTTATGTCTGTTGTGTTGGTTGTGATCTTTCCACTTTCATTCTTGATTTTATTTATTTGGGTCCTCTCCTTTTTATTTTTGATCAAACTGGCTAGTGGTTTAGCAATTTTTTAAATTCTTTCAAAGAACCAGCTTCTGGTTTCCTTGATCTGCTCTACTGTTTTTTTCGGTTTCGATAGCATTAATTTCTGCTCTAATCTTTATTATTTCCTGTCTTTTGCTCGTTTTGGGGTTAATTTGCTGTTCTTTTTCCAGCTCTTTAAGGCGTAAGGTTAGGTTGTGTATCTGAGATCTTTCTTCCTTCTTTAGGAAGGCCTGGATTGCTGTATACTTTCCTCTTATGATTGCCTTTGCTGCATCCCAGAGGTTTTGGGTTGTGGTGTTATCATTTTCATTGACTTCCATATACTTTTTAATTTCCTCTTTAACTGCTTGGTTAGCCCATTCATTCTTTAGTAGGATATTCTTTAGTCTCCAAGTATTTGTTACCTTTCCAATTTTTTTCTTGTGGTTGATTTCGAGTTTCATAGTGTTGTGGTCTGAAGATATGCACGGCATGATCTTGATCTTTTTGTACTTACTTAGGGCTGATTTGTGTCCCAGTATATGGTCTATTCTGGAGAACGTTCCAGGTGCACTGGAGAAGAATGTATACTCTGCTGCTTTAGGATGAAATGTTCTGAATATATCTGTTAAGTCCATCTGGTCCAGTGTGTCAATCAAAACCATTATTTCCTTGTTGATTTTTTGATTAGATGTTCTGTTCATTGCTGTGAGTGGGGTGTTGAAGTCTCCTGCTATTATGGTATTACTATCGATGAGTTTCTTTATGTTTGTGATTAACTGATCTATATATTTGGGTGCTCTCACATTTGGCACATAAATGTTTACAGTTGTTAGGTGTTCTTGGTCTATAGACCCCTTGATTATGATATAATGCCCTTCTGCATCCCTTGATACAGTCTTTATTTTAAAGTGTAGATTGTCTGATATAAGTATGGCTACTCCGCTTTCTTTTGTTGACCATTAGCATGATTGATGGTTCTCCATCCCATTATTTTCAATCTTTAAGTGTCTTTAGGTCTAAAGTGGGTCTCTTGTAAACAGCGTATAGATGGATCTTGTTTCCTTATCCATTCTGTTACCCTATGTCATTTGATTGGAGCATTGAGTCCATTGACATTTAGAGTGAGTAGTGAAAGGTATGAATTTATTGCCATTATGATGCTTGTAGAGTTGGAGTTTCTGGTGATGTTCTCTGGTCTTTTCTAATCTTTTGCTGCTTTTGGTATATATATATATATATATATATATATATATATATTTCATCTTTTCTCCCCTCAGAAAGTCCCCCTTAAATTTCTTGCAGGGCTGGTTTAGTGGTCACAAACTCCTTTAATTTTTGTTTGTCTGGGAAATTTTATATCTCTCCTTCTATTTTGAATGACAGCCTTCCTGGATAAAAAATTTTTGGCTGCATATTTTTCTGATTCAGCACACTGAATATATCCCACCACTCCCTTCTGGCCTGCCAAGTTTCTGTGGATAGGTGTGCTGCAAACTTGGTCTGTCTTCCTTTGTATGTTAGGGACTTTTTTCCCCTGGCTGCTTTCATGGTTCTCTCCTTGCCTGAGTATTTTGTGAATTTGACTATGATATGCCTTGTTGATGGTTGGTTTTTGTTGAATTTAATGGGGGTCCTCTGTGCTTCCTGGATTTTGATGTCTGTGTCTTTCCCCGGGTTAAGAAAGTTTTCCACTATGATTTGCTCACATAACCCTTCTACCTCTATTTCTCTCTTTTCCTCTTTTGGGACCCCTATGATTCTGATGTTGTTCCTTTTTAATGAGTCATTGATTTCTCTAATTCTTAAATTGTGCTCTTTTGCCTTAATCTCCCTCTTTTTTTCTGCTTCATTATTCTCTATAAGTTTGTCCTCTAAATGGCTGATTCTCTGTTCTGCCTCGTCCATCCTTGCCGCTGCTGCATCCATCTGTGATGGCAGCTCAGTTATAGCATTTTTAATTTCATTCTGGCTATTTTTTACTTCTTTTATCTATGCATAAATCTCTAACCTATCTCTAATCTATTTTGGACTCCAGCTAGTATTCTTATTATCGTGATTCTAAATTCTGGTTCAGACATCTTGCTTGTATCAGTGTTGGTTAAATCCCTGGCTGTCGTTTCTTCGTGCTCTTTCTTTTGGGGTGAATTCCTTCATTTTGTCATTTTGAAGGGAGGAAAGGATTTAATGAGCTAGAAAAATTGAAATTAAAAAAATTAAAATTGAAAACACACACACACAAATCGAATAGATGATGCTAGATCCTAGGTGTGTTTTGGTCTGGTGTTGAAAGTGGTTTGACAGATTAGAGAAAAAAAAAGTGGGGGGAGAGAAAAAAAAGGAAATCGTTTGAGAATTTGAAAAAATGAATACCCTGAAGTAGACTAAAATGAGATGATGGGGGTAAAATAGAATTTTAGAAAATATACACAAAAGTAAAGAATATAGTAGAGAAAAATTAAAGAAAAATATTTTAATAGAAATTAAAAATAAGTATGAATTTTTTTATTTTCTGTATTTAAGAAAAAGGAAAAGAAACAAAAAAGAGAAAAAAAGATGAAAAAAGAAAAGAAAGAAAGAAATCATTTGAAAATTTGAAAAAATGAATACACTGTAGTAGACTAAAATAAAATGATGGAAATAAAATAGAATTTGAAAAAATTTACATAAAAGCCAAAAATATAGTAAAAAAATTAAAGAAAAATATTATTAATAGAAATTGAAAGTAAAAATGAATTTTTCTCTTTCTTCATTCAAGAAAAAGAAAAGAAATGAAAAAAAAAGAAGAAAAAGAAAGAAAAGAAAAGGAAATTGTTTGAAAATTTGAAAAGGTGAATCCACTGAAGTAGACTAAAATAAAATGATGGAAGCAAAGTAGAATTTGAAAAAATTTGGGGCGCCTGGGTGGCGCAGTCGGTTAAAGCGTCCGACTTCAGCCAGGTCACGATCTCGCGGTCCGTGAGTTCGAGCCCCACATCAGGCTCTGGGCTGATGGCTCAGAGCCTGGAGCCTCTTTCTGATTCTGTGTCTCCCTCTCTCTCTGCCCCTCCCCCGTTCATGCTCTATCTCTCTCTGTCCCAAAAATAAATAAACGTTGAAAAAAAATTTTTAAAAAAAAAAGAAAAAATTTACACAAAAGTAAAAAATTTAGTAATAAAAATTAAAGAAAGATATTTTTAATGAATATTGAAAATAAAATGAATTTTTTCTCTTTCTGTACTCAAGAAAAAGAAAAGAATTGTAAAAGAGAAAAAGGAAAAAGAAAAAAAAGAAAGAAAATTGAATAGATGAACATGCTAACAGATTGACGGAAGACTGAAATTACTTCGTTTTCCCCTAGAAGTCAGTCTATGTAGCTCTTTATAGTCCATAAATTAAGCGGACAGTGAGACTTGTGTTCTTGAAGAGCGAAGTTGGCCCAGTTGGGCAGGGCTCAGTGTAATAGCTCTGCTCTCCAGTAGATGGCGCTGCTAGCCTGCTGGGGTGGATTGTTGTGGGGCTCATAGGTGCGTATGCACATGCGCGGGATTGGTGAAAATGGCGCCAGCCAACTATTCAGTCTATTCTTCTGGATCAGCAATCGTATACCCACCCTCCGTCTTCAGCTCTCATCCGCTCCCTGCTTCTTCACTCTCCGTGACCAGACCCCAGGCAGTACCTGTCTCCCAAGTTTTGTCTCGGATGTGGCTGTTTTCCCCGGCCCCTTACTTCCGAAGGACTGCAGCTTTGACCGGTTCCGTGCCTTTGCAGGAGGGTCTAACCGAGGAATTGCCGAATGTCGGCAGCACCCAGGTACGCCCGCTGGACTCTATTGTTGCCAGTGCCCTGAGACTGTGGCCTGGTGCCAGCCCACACCAGAAAAACTTCGTGAGAGAGTGTAGCAGCAGCATTTCAGGGATTATGGAAAATCACAACACACATCTGGCACCAGCCTTTACCCTTAACGACCTTGCCCCAGTACCAGCGAATGTGGCCATTTTCTGGGGTCTGCTGGGACCAGGTGGCTTCAATAGTCTCTACCAAATATCCTTCCAGAAGTGGAACTGCTTTTCCCTGTGTGGCCCGAGAACCTCCTGGATCCCACTCTGTTCCTGGGGATTCACTCTTCCCACCAGAGCACCACCAGGTATCGAGCTGTGGAGTTGCAGACTGCGCTCCCCTTGTTTACAGTCTTAATGGAATTTAAACCCTCTCCTTTCTCCTTTCTCCCTTTTTAGTTTAGTCCCTGCGGCTGTTTACAATTTTCCCGCTTTCTCTCCAGCTGCTTTTGGGAGGGGTGCTTTTCCCGTATTCTCCCCCCTCTCCCCAGTCTCTGTCCTCTCTCCGCCCTCAAAAGCGGTTCTCTACCTTTCTCGGCTTCTTGCTCCCCACGTTTGGTTCTCTGTGCTGCATACATGCTGAATCCTGTGGTTCAGGTTGTGCAGATTGTCGTGTTAATCCTCCAATCAGTTTTCTAGGTGTGTAAGATGGTTTAGTGTTGGTCTGGCTGTATTTCATGGACGCGAGACACACAGAAAGCTTCCATGCTGTTCTGCCTTCTTGGCTCCTCCCTCAAGGTGTATTTAAAAATTTGACTTTCTGAGTTCTAATTATTAAGCTGTAAGTGAACGTGTCCAGACATAGGAGATTGGTGAGGAACTTGAATGTGAAAACTAAATTGATCTTATAAGGTAATAAACTGGTTGAAACTGGGATAGGAAAAAAAGGCATCTGTTATCTTGTGGATATAAGACTAATGTTTTACAAGCATAAAAAAACAGAAAGGCACACGTTGGCAAGAGGGAAATTGAAATGCAGCGCCTAATAATTGCAAACATGGTTTGCTGTTGTGGGGCTTACAGTACTCTCATTTTGGGACAATAGATAACTGAAATAATAGTTATAATAAAACAAAGAGCAATGATTGTGATATTCATAGAAATGTATGATAGTAAAAAGAGTGATTAATTCTGCCCTGGAGAGTCAAGGAAGGTTGTACAGAGGAGGTGATAAAATTTCAGGTCCTGAATGATGAATAGGGCACTTGCACGCTTGCAAAAAAAGGAAGGGAATTCCAGGAAGGAGAAAGGTACACATAATGGCATGAAGGTGTTAGGGATTGCAACTTACCTGAACATTAAAGAGACAAGGCATATGGATGGAGTAGAGGCAGCTGGTGGGTATGAGAGGTGAGTCGGGAGGTAACGCTATGGTTGAATTGTGAAGAATTCTGTATGCGATAGTAAGTAATGTGTGAGCTATCTTTAATGAATGGCAACGGGGAAAAAAAGTTTACTTTGTGCATTTAGCATGGCAAGGGGCACCTGGGTGGCTCAGTTGGTTAAGCATCTGACTTCAGTTCAGGTCACGATCTCATGGAGTGGGTGCGAGCCCCACGGGCTCTGTGCTAACACCTCAGAGCCTGGAGCCTGCTACAGAATCTGTATGTCCCTCTCTCTCTCTGCCCTTTTCCCACTGATGCTCTGTCTCTCTCTCTCCCTCAAAAACAAAACTAGCATGGCAATTAATGACTTCCTGGAAGATACATTTCTTGGTTGGCATATCTCTGGTGGAATTTTCCCTTCTGAGGTTCACACACTAGAAAATACAGTAAAAAAACCATTCAGTGTAAATGTGAGTGCATTTGCTACTTTGGCAATTAAAAGTGTCTTAAAAGCAGGGCCCTCAGTGGAGTTCTTCTAGGAAGAGGCAGGTAGCAGTAGAGGATAGTGGCTCAGAGCAAAAAGTTTGGCTTCAAATTGTCTGGGTTTGAGTCCTGGCTCCACCTTGAGTAAGCTGCTAACTTCTAAAAACCTCAGTTTTTTCATCTGTGAAATGGATATAAAAATAATATTACCTACCCCATGGAGCTGCATAAGGATTAAGCTAATGCTTGTGAAGCAGGGAAATAATAAATATTTCCTAACAAAATATCCAGCTATTCAAAATATATTCAGTACACATCAGAATCCAGTCCCTTATCCATGGAGGCTGAATTAGTCATTGTTCAGCTCCAGAGTTACCTCATTAGAAATTTACTAAAGTTAGGAATAAGTCCTGGGAAGGACTTATTAAGTAGTCCTTCCCAGGGTCTACGTGAAATCCAAACGGCTGATGAACAACAGCGATTCTGCACATCTGTCACCCTGAGACCTCGAATTCATTAAGACCATGAATCTGAATACACATAGTTTTGTCTTACTTATTTTGGGGGACAATTAAGAGCTTTGAAAATAGCATTTCTGGTCACTGTGAAGCAGAAAAATTGGAGTCACTTTGGAGCCGTCATTAGTCTTGTCATCATAATACTGAAAGAATAAAATGAGCTAAGACCTACAAGTTGAGAATCACATGCAAATCCTTTTACAACGTGTCTTAGAAAATTCAAGGAAATGTTGTAGTTAGGCAAGGAAAAGGCCATGGAGAAGACAGTCCACAATAGAAGAGCTTTAAAAGAAATGGCTCCTAAGAACAGATTTTAATCTGTCTCCTCCTCCCTTGCAAGTTGTGGAGGGTGAGACAGAGTGGGGAGAAACTAGTTAAGAGGCTGGTTTAGCAGAGCCAAAGACAATGATAACTCTAGGAAAATGTTCCTAGACATTCTGAATGCTTAACAAAGGAGAGAAAACAAAACAAAATCTGCAGAAAAGATTTTTGGCAAAAAGAGTGAGAGCATTTCCTTACATTTTATCGTGAAGGAAAGAATCTTTGTCACGTAGCTCATCTCTATTCACTGCCAGAGTGAACACAGAAAATGGGAGGGAGGCAATTACGTGCGGAGTCTGCAAAGAATTGAGGAATTTCAAGAAAAAGGATGGATGCTAATTTAGAAAATCACCTGAAGCCAGAACTCTGGGGATTTTGAAAACCAGTTCTTCCCATATGTGATGATTACATGAGGAATCTGGTAGGCTTGTATTTGTATTTCTTAGGTCTGCTGAGGATTGCACTGCCCCTCTACATGTTCTCCCTCTCTTTTTCTCTCTCTCAATCCTCTGTTGAATTATTTGAGTTAATATTTCAAGGGGAAAAACAAAGCCAATGAATGACGAAGCTAGCATGCATATATTTTAGCTTTTACCTAGTAGATTTTAAAGTTGATAAGGGCAAGAAATATCCTGGTGTCCTCATAACATCCTGTATTTACTGGTAATGTGACCTTGGCTGTAAGCTGCCCGCGCATGATTTCATTAGCTGTGGAATATCGATAATAGTAGTTCCTGCCTCATTTGGTTGTTGTGATAATATAATGAAATGATACAAATAAAGTGTATATCACAGTGTCCAACACTTGTGCTATATTTGCTAATATATTGCTCACTGTTTCTAAATGTACCACTAAACCCTTCATGCAGAGTGCTAAATCTCTCCAAATTATCATTCTACTTAAAATTTTTTTAAATGTTTGTTTGTTCATTTATTTATTCATTTATTTGAGAGAGAGAGAGAGAGAGAGAGAGAGAGAGAGAGAGAGAGAGAGAGTGAAAACGCAAGCTGGGTGGGGCAGAGAAAGAGGGAGACACAGAATCCAAAGCAGGCTCCAGGCTCTGGGCTGTCAGTGCAGAGTCTGACATGGGGCTCGAACCCATGAATCTCGAGATCATGACCTGAGCTGAAGTTAGACACTCAACAGACTGAGCCACACAGGCACCCATTTATCATTCTCCTTCTAAAGCTTGTGCAACAAAACACCACAAATTGGTGGCTTAAAACCGAGATTTATTGTGTCACAGTTCTAGAGGCTGGAAGTCCAACATCAAGGTGTTGGCAGGGTCACAATCCCTGTGAAACTCACAGAACAGAATTCTCTCTTGCCTTTTCTTAGCTTCCGGTGGTTTTCCATCAATCCTTGGCCTGTAGCTGCAGCCCCTCAATCTCTGCCTCCATCATCACCTGGTGTTCTCCTTGTGTGTCTGTCTGTCATCCTGTGACAAGGATACCAGCCTTATTGCATTAAGGGTCCACCCTATACCAGCATGAAGTCGACTCAACTAATTATATATCCAATGATCCTATTTTAAAGTAAGGTCACATTCTCAGGGGTTAGGATTTGAACATATTTTGTGGGGACGCCATTCAACTCATCATACTCCTTCATTTTATGTTTATGACAACTATGACTATATAAGATCATTAGTTAGTTCACAATCAAATGAACTGTGTGAAAGGGGAGTTTGCTTAAATTGACTAAACTGGAAATCAAACTTTCTGGTTCATAGTATTCTTACTGTAATACAAACTTATCTGCAGTCACATGGCTGTAGATTAATGAATAGCAAATGAATATCAGCTTTTTTGGTAAGTGATTGCATAACTTACACGTATTTACACATACCGTGATGATTTTAATCTTGAACCAATGATGACTGCTTTCATTCCTGGTTCTGTTGTAACATTACAGAATGCAATCACAAAGCAAACAATCTAGAAATAGGGTAAATAGTATTGTGGACACAGCCTGGTACAGATGAGGGAGATGAACATGAACTTGAAGGCTTTTGCTCTTTTGTTTGAGATTTTTTTGGTTCATTTGTTTGTTCAATCAAAAGGAAAGATAGTTTTCTAAGAAAAATACTACAGAGGGAATCCAACAAGAAGAATACTTTTTGGGATTTAAAAAACTATAGATATAAATTTATTTTGAGAAGTCGGTTCATGCAATTGTGGAGGCTGGCAAATCCTAAGTCTTCAGGGCAGGCCATGGCTGGAAGCTGAGGCAAAAGTTGATGCAGTTTTGAATTGGAAGTGTGTGGGGCTGGCTGGCAGGCTGGAAGATCAGGTGGGATCTCTCTGTTACAGTCTTGAGGGAGAATTTCTTCCTTTCTGGGAAATCTCAGATTTTGCTCAAAAGGCCTTCAACTGATTGGATGAGTCCCACCCACATTGCTCCCTTCCTCTCTCTCTCTCTCTCTCTCTCTCTCTCTCTCTCTCTCTCTCTCTCTTTTATTTTTACTTTTTGGGATCTCAGTGAAGTTAGAACCAAGTTGCAATGTTGTCCAAAGTTGAAGGAGCATGTGCATAGGAGAGTAATATAAATGTTTGAGCATAAATGAGTAAAGCAGTTCAAACATCTTACTAAAGATTAAGGAGGAGGCAGAAGTGCATGAAGTAATTTCTGAAGTTACGGGACAGGGCACACCTTGAAAGCTGGGCTCCGGACCCCTTGCCCAATTCATTGTCTGGTGCAGGTCCGGTCTCAACTACTCCAATAGCCTCTTGCTGGGCTCCCTGCCTCTACCTCCAACCACATGAAGTAGAACCTGCTTGTCCTTGGGCCTCTCAACACTCTCCCCTCAGAAAAAACGTCATTGATCAACAATTTTCCCCATCACATCACCCTTGTTATATGTTTTCATCATATTTATTAAAGGATATCTAATTTTGATTGCTTATATTTTCTAAGCATGAGCTTGACTATTTGAAATTCAGTTTAAAAACCTGTGTAACAACAAGAAGAACTGCAGGACATCAGTTGAGTGATGTCATACATCACCGACCTCAGTCCCTTCCCCCTTCTCTTTGATCCTCAGCATTCCCAGAGATTAGACAACAGGGTCAGCGAGGTTGGTGCCCTGCTCACGGCCTCTCAGAGGGAACCAATTCAGTCTGAAGTGGTCTTAGGATATCCTCATTCTTAAATGTCTCTCTTCTCTTCCGGCAGCTGGCTAGGCTGAAAGCTCATGCTGATTATGCTTTCTGTATGTTTAAGCCCACCACATGGCTGTCACTCTGGAGTGTATCTTAGATAAAATGATTTAAAACATATCTCAGGTGCAATTAGAGGGCTGATCACTTTCAGAGTCCCATACCATAGTTCTGCAAGGATGTTCCCTTGCAGGTTATAACAAACTAGAAATCAAACTCTCTGGTTCATAGTATTTTTACCCTAATACAAACTTATCTGCAGTCACATGGCTTTAGATTAATGAACAGCAAATGAAATATCAACTTTCTTGGTAAGTGAGGGTCACAATTGTAGCCAGTCAGCTCTAGAGTGCACCATGCTGGCTGTTCTAAATCTCTGCATCTTCTAGCTGCTTAATGCAGAAATGTGCCAAGGAAATGCACAAAGTGTTTTAGAAAAGCACACATGTTGCAAAAATGATGCTTTTCAGGTTTTGTGTGTGTGTGTGTGTGTGTGTGTGTGTCCCTGGCTGCAATGCTTTGGAAGGTAATCTTTATGCTGACTGACAGCACAGAACAGCAAGGCTCTCACGGTCTCATCTCCTCCTCGAGTCAGTGTTTCTATTGAATTATAAATATGGCATACACATTCCCAAATGATTTTTGTCTTTCTGGCATTTGCCTGAAAGAGTAAGCTCCATTGCTCATTTTAATCATCTGTCTTTCTCTTTGACATACGATTATTCAGATTTTCCATTGTATGTAAAGATGAGCAGTTCTCCCGTGATGAGGTGGTCACAGCCATTTCTGAGATTGAAGGAAAATAACAGTGTGTAGGAATTAAGTGTGTGAACTTGGGTCAGACAAAAGGTCAGAATCTCACTTCTGTTTCCTTATGGAAAATTACTTCTTCTAGTCTTACTTTACTCATCAGTAAAATAAGAATGATAGTTATTATACTTAGTTTTTAGGGGGTTTAGTGGCTATTAAAGGAGAACGTGCACTCAAACTGCTTAGCACAGTGCCTGGCACATAGTAAATCTAGAATAAATGTTACCTAATATTATTTTCCCAGTCACTTATTATTTACTGAGAACTTGCACACATATGGATATATGGAGAAATCATAAAATGGCTTTGTGAATTTGTCTCTAATGTGAATCAGTGCACTGATTGGTGCACTGATTGGTGGCTGTTTCTAGAACACCAGGTGCTCCACTTGGTGCTGGGAGTACAAAGGTGACTGGAATCATGAACCCTGTTCTCAGGAAGCTCACAGCTCATCGGGAGGCAGTTATAGGAACAAGTGATTGGATGGTACCTGTGCAACAGTGCAAGGACGCAGCAAGTGCAGAGGGAGCACAGAGAAGGCACCGGGAGCTCTGAGCATCCTCCCAGAAAGAGGTCACACACATAGTGAGGGTGACCAGGCAAGATGCAGACTCTTCCTTCTCTCTAGAAGCATCTTGTGTTTAGATTGTCTAGAGCACAACCAGTTTCCACTAAGTTCACCTTGTAAACATTTCTTGCCGCTCCAAATCACTTCAGTGTGCTAGTTCAGATGCTCCAACTCTGGTCTGGACTGTTGCAATGGTCCCTTGTGGTCTCCAGGCTTGTTCCTGTCCAGTCCATTGAGAAATAAAACACAAATCTGGACTCAGTAAGGAGAGACTTTATTTAAAACAATAATTACAAGGTGGGGGGTTATGAAGTGGATTATTGCAATAGGGAGAATGTTCTGATCAAGAGATCTGCAAACATCACAAAGGTTTTTCTTTTAGGGGAGGAGTAAACAAGGCAAGAGAGAACTGGATATGGGCAAGTGGGACGAAAGGGAGAAGCATGATTGGACAGGATACAAGAAAGCCCTCTGAGGCCCCTCCGTTCTCAGGATGGCTTGTCAAGGAGGGGCTGCAGCCTGGCTCAGGTTGCTAAGGGCCAAAGTTCACCTTTTCAAAACTTGATTGACAAGCATTTTGTTCTCATTCATCAGTGGGGACAAAATCCTTTAGCTAATCATTTACAAAGCAAAGAATGGAAATTTGGAGTGTCTGTTTCTGGCTTTGTCGTAGGTAAGCAAGAGGAGCCTCCATGAATCTTACCTAAGGCTTTGGGGACTTCTTTGTCAGTATTTTCAGAACACAAAAGAACTTCTAAAGCTTCACCATTTTCCAGCAGTGCGGGGCTCAGGCAACATTGTCACCATTTTCTCCTCAGCTACAAAGATTTACTTTCTGAATGACAGATATGGCCAAATGGCTTCTTGCTTAACATAGTTCAATGGCTCTCATCTTGATGGCCCTGGCATACCTCTTCTGCCGTATCTTTAGCTTTGGACTCCAGGAACACCAGACAGCAGTGGTTTCCAGTATGCCACATGGTTTTATTTATTTATTTATGTATTTATTTGTTTATTTAAGTAGGCTCTAATGCCACCTTGGAGCTTGAACTCACGACCTTGAGATCAAGAGTCACATGCTCTATTGACTGAGGACTGAGCCAACCAGGTGCCCCTACCACGGGGTTTCTAATCTCTATGTCTTTGTTCATACTGTTCCTGATGCCTGAAATGCCATCTCCCCGCTTGATGATACCTAAACTCTTAATTATCCTCAAAGTCTCAGATGAGGGGACATCTTCAGGAGAACCTCAGCCCTGTACCATGCTGAGGTCGGGTATTTCTTTGTGTTTGTGTAACATTGTGAACTTACAGCTCTCATTGTACTTAGCACATCATGGTCACAGTTCTTTGTGTCTTTAGCATCAGGGACTGTATTTTAAACCCTATCGGTCAATGTTTGTTTAGTGTTGTCTACTTCGCTGGCAAATGCTATGAGTCCACTTATTTGTGAATCTCCATTTTTCAGATGAGAACATTGAGACTAGGAAACCAAACAGCTTACCACTTATCATGCAGAGGCTTTGAACTGAATAGAACGGACATGCTGATGTTAAGAGTATTTTAGAATTGTATCTTTAGAGTTCTCTTATCATTTGCCCTGGTAGAGACAGAATGTTTGAGCTTAGTGGAATCATGGTGTTCATCCAGCTCATTGCCACCAAATGTACAAGTTTTTAACCTTTGGGAGGTAAAAGACACACAGCTCCTGGTGCCTGAACAATATTGGCTCCTCTTAGATCCCGTTGAGGTTCAGAATGGTGAGCATATCTTCTTCAGTAGTGTAACATTCCAGTTAACTAGTGCATAGTCAACACGGCCTAGAAAGCTGATGTCTTTATTCAGAGTTCTGAGTAAATTGTTCAGAAGCTGCTTGGCTTTCAGTCCCTGAGAAAGTTTTCTGATGTTTCAGGGACTCCTCCCTCGTCGCATTCTCTGGTATCTAACAGTAGCAAAATGTGGACTCTGGGACCTTATTTATGACAGATAAAGACCTACCGAGAAATCCAGTGCTTGTTCGTTCTTTCATTCATGCAATTCACTGTTTACTCATTCATTAGATAACTTGACCAATATTTCTTAAACACTTAATTTGTGTCAGGTACTATTCTATGCTTGGGATAAAGAGAAAAACAGGATGTGGTTCCTATCTTCAAGGAATTCATAGGCTTCTAAAAGAATCAGTCAGATAAGCCAATAAGCAATAAACAGATATCAATGGTGAGTCATAAATACTGCTGGGAAGAGAAAGGAAAAATGCAGCTGTGATTCCTTACAGTATTATTTATGGCAATTGTGGTCTCTCTATTTCAAGTCTTACATCACTCGAGTAATTACAAGTATTGAAGCCAAATCACCAACCAGATTCCGTCCAGAGGCAACTTGATTCCATCAAAACACTATTATGATTTTGGAGACTTGAGTCTGTGTATAGCTTGCACATACGGCAAAAACTTATGAGTACACTTTGAATCAGTAACAAAATATGAGACTCTGGGTTGGACAGAGGACATGGGTGCTGACCGCTGAGCCTGAAAAATAGTAAATGTCGGAGTATCAGCAATAAAATTGCTGGTCACACTCTCTGGGTAAAAATACCGTCCATAGAAATCGAAGCGCTTTTATTTATTTGTTTGTTTTTTCCCCTGTCTCCTGTAGGTGGCTGACAGGATAAACTCTGAAAGACATTCTGAGGAGATTTTTGTTTCTCATCCTTGTTTTCTGTTCCTATCCCTACACAGTCTTGTCAGAGTGGACCAGGTGCCATCTGCCTCAGATCCGAGAGCTCACAGGAAGACTGGTCTTTTTGCTAGAAGGCCACTGGGGTATATTGACTTACAAAGGTTGTGAAACAAAAGTGCATACAAGTCCAGGAAATATCTCTTTTTCCTCATGTAATTCTTATTCAACTGAGAACAAAATATGGTAACTTATTCTGACTTCCAGTGTTGTTTGCAAGATGGCCTCATCTTCTTTGTTGAGCTGGTGAATCTCTGCAAGACTCCTTCTCAGACCCGGCTGGGGTCCCAATATCACTTAGTGGAGCCTCTTTCTTTTCTCATCAAATGAAGACAGTAGTTTTCTTCCCTTGGGGAGACAGTTAATATTTACAGAATACAGCATAACTACAAAAGGACCAATTTTGGAAAAATGAAAAAAAAAGATAATGTAATACACAATACAATACAATACAATACAATACAATACAATGCCAACACTGTGAGTTGAAGTTTTACTTTTCTTTTCGGAAGGGCACCACAGTGGAAAATGGATGGTGTTGCGTCTACATTAAAAGAACATCTTTAACAGTCATAGAGTTAAATGTAGGTTGAGTCCAAGGACATTGCTAAACATCACTAGATGCCAATAGCATATCCCTCCCACACCTAGCTGTGACAATCAAAAATGTCTCCAGACATTGCCTGGGTGTCAATATCATCTCTGGCTGAGAACCACAGCTATAGAAAAAAGTGTTTGGATTCAAAGAAGGAAGAGTGGCTGTACTACTAATTTTAAATTTCACTTTTCTTACCTTTAGAAAGTAGAGGTTAGCAAGATGAAGGTGACTTCTACCTCTAACAAGCTATGATATGAAAGGAAGAAATAAAGATAATGAAGATTTAGGAAAACATGGAAGTGAAGGCTAGGGAAATTGGCTAAGATATAGAGTGGTCCTGTAAGTTCTGTATTTCCAAACAAAGTTGAGAGTCCATATCACCAATTAGAAAGAGTTGCTAATCTAAGCTAATTAACTAGAGAACAAAGGATCAGAAATCCAGACAAGGGATTGGGACTTCTACAGATGATTTTGAAGACGATGATGAAGAAAAGGAAGAAGAAGATGAAGAACAGAAGGAGAAGGAGAAGAAGATGGCAGTGTCAGTGGTGGTGGTGGTAATGACAGAGCAGCTAACATTAATTAAGCACTAACGATGGACAGGCTGTCAGGTGTGTGGGTGACAAAAACTCAGCATTTAGGCTCAGGTTGGAGGTAATGGCAGGACTCACAAAGAAAAGCTGCAAAAGCCAGACTGCTCTCAGATTTGGAGAAAAATCATAGCCAAAGGAAATTAAGCAACTTGGCAATTTAGCACACATTTTGTAGATGGAAACAATGCAACAAGATTAGCTGAGAATATATACTTGCTGATGAAAGTATTAATACTTCATTATTAAAATCCAAGTGAAGATCATTTCCAATGGAAATAGAGGAAAGGGAATAGTAAGAAGAAGGGAAATGTAAAGGTGTTAAGATACAATGAAAGTGGCCAAACAGCAAATGAGTCTCATGAATGAAAATATTTTTCTTAACTCATTCTTTTTCTCTTAGGTACTTTTTTTGTTGATGTTTATTGCATTTTACTTATTTATGTTATATTAGAAGTAAATAGGTCAGGGCAGTCTCTTCCTTCCTTCCTTCCTTCCTTCCTTCCTTCCTTCCTTCCTTCCTTTGACTATTGGATTAGTCTATGGTTATTTGTCAGAGATTTAATATGCTCTTGGGGATGTGTGCACCTTTGTGAAACCACTCCAATTTCTCTTGGATGTTTGGTGTTGAGCAAATTAATTCCATTCTTAACTTTTTCCTTCATCAGATCTTCTGTTTGGCTTTTTGTTTTTAAAGTTTATTTTTTTATTTTGAGAGAGAGAGAGAGCAGAAGCAGGGGAAGGCAGAGAGAGGGAGAGAGGGAGAATCTCAAGCAGGTTCCACGGGGTCAGTGTGCAGAGCCCAATGTGGGGCTCAAACTCCTGAAACCATAAGATCATGACCTGAGCCGAAATCAAGAGTTGGATACTAACTGACTAAATCACCCAGGCACCTCATCTTTGTTTGGCTTTTAAGAGGATTAGTGTGTTAAACTAGATTTGTAGTCATTTACCAAGGAGGAACATTGGGATGCCAAATTCTCAGTGCACCACAACTTGTGCTTTGGATAATGGTTCATTCTGTGCATCCTTAGCCCAATAAGTACAATAGAAGCCTAATCTAAGTAAGTAAAGGGAGGGGGAATAAAAATTCACCAGAATGAGGTAAGAGTGATTTTGGAATCAGTGATTTGGAGAGAGATTGGAATATTTCCAAGGGCAATGGCGAGGGTATGAGACAGTAACATTGTGTGGATAGGTGGGGCATTAGAAATTAGAGGTTTTAGAAAATAATTAAAGCTAAAGTGAGTTAAGGACAATAATGGTGAATATAGTTCATGGTCTTTTCCCTGAGAAGGATATTGGTGATTTTTAGTATCATGATTCTCTTATATTCTTTTATTTGATATTATCAGAATCATAGACAGGATGCCCAATTTTGAGGGGTGAGTATGACAGGGGTAATGGAGGAGATTCTCTGTTTTCTGGCTATACTGAGCCTATTATAACTCAGAAAAAAAAATCTATCTATCATCTCTCTATCTATCTATCTATCTATCTATCATCTCTCTCTCTCTCTCTCTCTCTATCTCCCCCCCCCCAAATATCTATAGATTTTATTTCCACTTCTTAATTATGGTAACTTATTAAGCTACGCCATTTGTACCTTAAAATACAAACTAAAGGTTTTGAAATAAATTTTATTGTCAGAAATAAGAATAGTCTTTGGATAAAATTTTGCAGCAAGGCCTCATTTCTCCATAATCCTATTAAAATAATCAGTTGAAGCTCACCTGATGCATTTATAGTTCTTCCAATCATTGTACAGTAACTCAGGCAGAAAAAGGAATCTTATTATGAATTTTACACTAGGTGTTTTGTAACGCTAATCCATCAGTACTACTTTCATGGAGAAGTAATAACAAGTTAGTTTTGGAAGTGGTAGTGAAAAGAAACCCATCACCATTGATGATTGTATAATTCAAACACAAACTAATAGGTAATTTGTACATATCTCCTATTTACATTTTAAAAGATGCAATCTAAAAAACCAAGTATGCTAGTTAAAAGTATGTAGGCATGCATTTTGATGTGACAGTGTGACCAATCAAAGAAAAACACACACTAAATGCATAGATAAAAGCAGATAGTTCTAAATACATTTCAATCAGCTTCACAATTCACTGATCAGACTACAAAAGAGATATGGAAAAAGTTGGCTTTCTCATAAGAATACTAAGTCACTGAAAATAATATTAGTGCTTCACTATCAATACTTACAAAGTGCCTTGTATCTTCAAGGCAATTCACTAAATGAATGCTTTCACTTGTCACCTGCCAGCAGCAGAGGTCATTTCAAATAAAAAGAGGAAAAGAATTTTTACCTAGGCCTGGTTGGGTTATGAGACTTGCAGAGGGTTTCAATGTCTTCCCGTTGTGTAATGATAAAGGCTGTCATTTAGGGCTCACCATACTTTGTCCCAGACCTCTTTCAGCTACTTTCCCCAAAATGAGGTCTAACTATATATTTTTTTTAATTTTATCTTCCACTTTCTCTTCCTTCCCATCATGCTCTAGCCAAATTGAGGAATTTTCTTGCCTCTGTCTCTTTGCTAGTGCATTCCCTCTTGCTTAGAATTTCCATTCGTTTATCTCCATCTATGAAATCCAGCATTACATTCTTTTTGACGTTTCTCGTGATACCTCCTGTTGGGTATGTTTTCCTCTCTTTTCTGAGCAAGCAAGTCTGGTATCCATTCTTGCACAACGCGTAGCCCAGAGTCCTGTACAAGACATGCACACATTAAACATTGATTGAATGAGCTATACGTGGAATGATGGTCACAGAGGCCAGCAGAGATGTTTTCCTTTCCACATCCACAAGGTTTGTTTGTATCCCCTGTGGGACAATGTGGGAGGAGAGGGAGCAAATCTGTCTTGGCTCAGAGGAACAGTGAGAGTAAAGGCTAAGTTGCTAAACAAAATGACCCAAATATACAATACACAGTGGCTTGCAATTGATTGGCGCTTCTTTCTGCTCACACAATCGTCTACTTGGTGGAGGCTGTGGGATAGCTCTGCTCTATGTGGTCATTCAGGGACACATTGCTTCCATTATTTTTCTTCTTCTCTCAGGGTCCTGGCTTGTCTGGAAGGCTGAAGCTGCATCTTGGGCATATTTGTGTCTAGTTAGCAAAAAGAAGTAACAGTAAGTCAAAGGAGAGTAATTTCCTACTAACCAAATGAAGCAGAATTTGCATATATCACTTCTGCTTGTATTCCATTAGTGAAAAATTTAGTCCCACGGCCACCCTTAGCTGCAAGGGTGAGTGGCTATAACCTTTAGTTTCCAGATAGTGCTTGGAAGAAGAGGAGGGTGCATTAATGAGGACAGCTGCAAGGCTGCTTCAGTCAGTAACTAGGTGTCCAGCTCAGTGAAGATCTGATTGGACTTATGTGGGCCCATGCTTTCTTAGGGCCTGGATTCAATCTGAACCAGAAATCCTCAAGAGGAATCCGGAATCCCCAAGAGGAGAGAGAAAATGCCATGATGTACTGTTTGCATTTACTTTCAAAAGGAGCAAAACAGATTAAAAAATAATATGAAGATATATACTGACATAACGATAACATTATGAAACATCTTTCATCACTTGGAGGTAAGAGTGGGGAAAGGCAGAGAAGGAGAAGGCACAGAAAAACAAATTCATTTCTTTCCCTAGTGTAATATGGAGCCACTCGGTAAAAGCAGAGGATCGATTCAAATAAATGAAAATTATTGAATCCCCATGGGATTGATTGAAGCCTAACACCGACCCATGAGAGCTGCTGATATGGAGAGAATAGAAGTCTAGTTCATATTTTTCTGGAGAGCCACACAGAATTTAAAAGCATTAAACTTCTGAAGGCTTAAACAGATAGTTGAAGGAGTAGGGAGAAGGGAAAAATTTAAAGCATTGTGAAGGAGCAAGAGAATTCAAATTAACCAGGGAAAACCCATTTGGAAGTGTCATTTCCACTGAGTGAGTGAGGATCTGCCATGAAACCAACAGCAATTTCCCCCATGGACATTTACTGCCTATGGTGGAAGCTGAGAGCATTTTCAGAGTGCCGTTTCACTAACCTTTTTATAAATTGCAAAAGCAATGCCAGAGAATGTTAAAAGCCTTATTTTTTTCTACTGAGTGTAATCAAAACTGTAATAGCTTTGTCTATGTCGTGGCAGCTCAGAGAACATAAAGTGCTTCTATTATTGTGGCTGCTGGAAACCAAGTGAAGAACAGGTGACCATGGATGAAATTTGGAAAAAGAAGCCATATTTTCAGAACAGAAAAGAAGAGTTTTCATTCATCCCCCAAAGAGACTACATAACAAATAAAATATTTTTAAATTGTAAATAATTTCCTTATCTTAAAAATGACTGCAGACATGGAACAGAAATTCTAAGAGACTAGAAGGATCAGTAATGTGCATACTTAAAAACGATAAAAACTGGGGCTCAAGGAATTGAGACTTTGTTTTCGATATAAAAGGGAAATTACTCTAATGGGAGATTGGAGGGCCTGAGTTTAAGACCATGGGAAAACATCAGTTTTGTTTTGTTTTTTTAATTTTTATTTATTTTGAAAGAAAGAGAGAGAGCATGAGTGGGGGAGGAGCAGAGAGAAAGGGAGACACAGAATCCAAAACAGGCTCCAAGCTCTGAGCTGTCAGCACAGAGCCCGACGCGGGGCTCGAACTCACAAACCATAAGATCATGACATGAACCGAAGCCAGACACTCAACCAACTGAGTCACCCAAGCGCCCTGGGAGAACATCAGTTTTTTTAGGAAATCAATTTACTCATCTCATTGACAAATTAGTGGTCATTTTCTTTTCTTTTCTTTTCTTTTTCTTTTCTCTTTTAGAGTTGGGGGGGTAGTGAGGGGTTATGGGGAAAGAGAGAGAGAGAGAAAGAGAGAGAGAGAGAGAGAGAGAGAGAGAGAGAGAATCCCAAGCAGGCTCCATACTCAGCACAGAGTCCTTCACAGGGCCTGATCTCACAACCCTGAGATCTGGCCTGAGCTAAAATCAAGAGTCAGATGCTTAGCTGACTGAGCCACACAGGCACCTTAGTGTACGTTTTCCGACCTGAACTAACAATACAAGAGGTAGCAGCTCCATGGAGCAGAAACCTTGCAAGACTCACTAGGTTTTGGAATCTCTAAGTTTCCAGCTTCTGAATGTTCTCTACCATTGTTTCTGTATTCTGAAACAGCCCCTCCATGTTCTTTCCATTTCTCATTCTATTCTTTCATCCTTTGTAAATGTATTACAACCTTGCCCACAGAGATTTCAATTTCCTCTGAACTCAGAGCATTTACTATCTGTGACATCTGCTTGGCAGTTAGGGTTTTCTTCATTGCATTTTTATTTAGTTTTAGAGCTGTTTGTCCAGTCTCCTCTCATTTAGGGTCTCTTGCCCCTCTCCACCATGAAGTCAGTAGCCACACAGGAGCTGTTTCAGTGATGCACGTGAGAAATCATGAGAGTTAAGTAAGATGGTGAGTGTGGGGAAGGAGAAACATGATGGGTTTGAGACATTGTCTGCCCACCAAGTATAGATATCCATTTATCTTATTTAACAAACACTGACATAGAGCTCACTGTGTGCCAGGCCCTGTTCTAAGCAGTTTACAAACAGTAATTCAATGACCCAAGGAGATAGACACTGTATTTCTGGGTAGTCACTATCCTCTTTAAACCTCATTTGTGGAAACCATTTAGTGTTATTATTTCCCAGTTAACATTTGAACTTTAGGGTGTCTTTGCTCTCATATTCAACCTCCTAACATTGTTGAGATTGAATTGTATATATTCAGAGGTGGTCAGGAAATTTGTGCCTCTTTCTGGTCCTGGGTGCCTGAGCCAACATCTGGCTTCTAGGGAGAAAAGAACCAGAACTATTATTTTCTCTGCCAAATCTCTCCCTGATGTGCATATGCAGGCCCCCCTCCCCATTCTCTCCAATGCTGTCAGAATAGGTGGGGTGGGGGGACTTGATTCTTATCATGATCACGTTCTCTTGTGCTGAGCAAAGAATCCTTTTCTGACCCATTAGATCTTCTTTTTCCAGATTCATCCAAAGCCTCCTGCCCATAGTGGATAGGACTATGGACTTTGGAGTCAGACTGCTTGGGTTCAAATCCTAACTTGGTCACTTAATAACTGTTTGACATTCATCTGTAAAGTGGGAATAATTACTACCACCCAGTCAGCTGTTATAAGTATTAAGTAAATCATCACATGTAAAGAGTTTAGAAGAGAGCCTGACATAAAGCATCCAGAAGCTTTTAGCTATTGTAATTCTTTATTGTAATTTCATTACATTCATCTTGCTATCAAAACAGAGTTTAAAATTTCTTCAAGAGACTGATATTTCTTTACACTTCTTTTAAATCCTCCACAGACCCTAGCACATTGATGAGCCTAGAACAAGCAGAGTGGGAAGCACTGAAGAAAAATGAGGAAGTGTAGATTTGGAAACTCACCTAATCAGATCTTGGTCTCAGGTCTGCCATTTACTGACTAAGTCTTAGTTTCCTCATCTGATAATTGGAATAACAGTTGATTCCTACACAATATTGTTGCTGAGAAAATTAAGTTATACACACACACACACATATGTATATATATACGTATACATATGTATATATATATTTATGTGTGTGTATCTATATGTCTGTACACATCCATATTTGTGCACATGTGTATATATATATATATATATGATATTAAATAAATAGCAATTACTTCATGATACAGTGAGGTTACGTTTATTTCTCCATAGCCTGAGGTCAAGAGAGAGTCAATATAAAAAAAAAAAATGGCTAGGGGAGCCTGGGTGGCTCAGTAGGTTAAGCATCCGACTTCAGCTCAGGTCATGATCTCACTGTTTGTGAGTTTGAGCCCCACATCAGACTCTGTGCTAACAGCTCAGAGTGTAGAGCCTGCTTTGGATTCTGTGTCTCCCTCTCTCTCTGCCCCTTCCCCACTCACTCTCTGTCTCTCTGTTTCTCAAAAATAAATACATGTAAAAGCAAATTTTAAAAATGGTGATACATTTAGCTCTATTAATATGACTTTTAGCTAAAGAAGACATCAGTTAGTTTCCCTGGATATCCCCAATAAGCATTTTGGACTGTGGGAAAGTTTTGATTATAGAGTCATGGAAGCAGATACCCCTGTTTTGAGCTCCATATTGGCAGTGTAGTAACAAAGCTCACATACCAATTATTGATACATTTTTTGACAAAGAGCTTATAAAATATACTTTCTTAACTATTGGAAGCCTATTTGGTGTACGTGATTCAGGTTTCTGTTTTTAGAGCCTCATTAAATTATGTTATTTAACAAGAAGTTAGCTGTTAACTGGATTTATTGTTGGGACAAATCTCAGGAAGTGAAATTTACTTTTTGTGAGTATTCCCAATGGTAATGTTGTGTTCTTTTTTGTAAAATTTGTTTGGCAATAATCACTTTTTTAAATCATTAGAAAAATGGAATTTAAATTAGGCAAATCATAGTTGTGTTTATTGATGAGAATGTATTAGCTTATACTAACTGACCACTATATAAAATATTTAAAATTAAATTTCTGATGACTCTAGGAAATAAAATGCCTTGAAATGAAAATAGAAAAGTGTACTTATCTACTTATTGATCAATTCTTCCCTGAGGGATAGAAGTCCTGAAGTTACAGGCAGAGATTGTTATATTTGGCTGTGGGTTTGCTCATTGACTGGAAGTTTAGATACCAGTAATGTACCCACAGTTTCTCCCTTACTGGATCTTTTTTTCCTGACTTTCATTTCTTTGATTTAATAGAAGTAAATGCAGGAGAGGGGGCATGTTCTTAGGCCGATAATAGTTTGTGTTCTTTGTGTTAAGAAATGATACCCTTGAGATGGTTGCTGTTTGCCAATAACACTATCATGTCCTAGTCTGTCATCATCCCTACCTCATAACATTTAGATGTTAAATAAGTGCATTGCCATGGAAAGCTTAGTAAGAGTCAAAAGAATGCAACACTGGATCTGAGGGACAGTGAAGAAATAAGGAAAGTTCTATGGACCGTATTGTCCCCACAATTCCTGTGTTAAAGCCCAACTCCCAATGTAATTATACTTAGATATAGAGCCTCTAAGAGGTAACTGAGGTTAAATGAGGTCATAAGGATGGGGCTCTAATCTGATAGGATTGGTAGCCTTATAAGAACAGAGTATTTTCAGACCAGTGGTTACATGGGGTGATCACAGCTAACCCTCAAGGAAAGATCTCCTTATCCTTGATATGTGCAATCTGAAAGACTAGGACTAAGCAGTGGCAAAGCCTCCATCATCATAGAAGTAATGAGGAAGCTGGTGGGGTCATTCTTTATGAGGCAACAAGAGAGCCAACCAGCCCTCCTGATCCACAGGACTCCAAAGACATGTGTGGCACAAAGAGTAGCTGTTGAAAAGCTGCTCCAACCTGATCTGGCCCAGACTCCAAAGACATATTGGCCCCTAAAGTAACAGTCATCTACAGTTGGTAAAGATTCCTAGTCCTTACAGCTATAAGGACCACAGCAGACATTGGCCAAACCACTGGTGAGAGCTACCAAAACTGACTGAAAAGACCTCTTGGCATCATGGAAGTGGAGATCCTGGGGAGAGGAGAATAGTCCAGGGATAAATGAGAAAGCAATTTGAGACTGTTTTAATTTCAATAATAAAGGGTACCTGACCTTATTTTGTAAATAATATAGGTTACACACTCTTGATAATTAATTTTATGTGCTGACTTGGCTAGGCTATGGTGCCTAATTGTTTGGTCAAACACTAGCCTCCATGTCATTGTGAAGGTATTTTATAGGTGTAATTAACATTTACAATCATTTGACTTTAAGTAAAGGAGATTGCCCTCAAAAATGTGGAGGGGACTTACTTAAATAGTTGAAGGCCTTAAGACCAAAAACTGAAGCTCTCCAGAGAAAAAATTCTGAGGACTAACATAGAAATCCTGCCTGCATTTCCAGGCTTCCTGCCTGCCCCCAGGTTTTGGACTTCCAAGCCTCCACAGTCACATGAACAAAATCCCTTAAAATCTCTCTCTCTCTTTCTCTCTCTCTCTATGTGTGTGTGTGTGTGTGTGTGTGTATATATATATATATATATATACACACACATATATATATGTATGTGTATCATATCTGATACACCTATCACTAAGTAAAATATGTAGATTATGAGTACATTAGAAACATCATAAAGAATTCATTCAAATATTTTTAAAAAGTAGTTACCAAATCCTGTGATTTTGATATGATACACCATGTTAATTTAATGGGAAAAAGATTTCACATACAAAATTATTGGCTGACCAACATGTCTGTTCGAACTCCAACAAAAAATGATGTAAAACACATTACTATAACATCACAGGGATCATGATAATAGGTAGAAAAGTGGAAGACCTGTTTTCTTTTCTCCAAGGTTTCACCAGCTAAGCCATATGTAGAATTCTGCAGTCTCATGAGCAGGGGATCCACAGGCATTGCAAGAGATTAAATGGTACTAAAGTGAGGATGTGCGGATGAAGGTGCTGAGAAAATGAAAGTGGGTGAGGTATTTAAAAAGTTGTCAACAACTTAACAATTGCACTTGATATTTTAATTTTATCAAGAAAAACTGTGCTCATAGCTATATGTTAATTATTCCCATCCCCAGATCTGGAAATCTTCTGAATATTTACATCATTTATTTGTACATGCCAACCCTGATTTGGGGTAAATATTTATCAAAGGGAAAATCAGTATCATTTATCCCTAATTTAAATGTGCCAACATATTGCCAAACTGAGTGATTTATGAAAGTAATTTCTTCAGGTATAATGGTAACATCAAGATATCTGTTATCTTGCAGTTCTCACTACAAATCATGCACACTGATGGTCACATAGTAACAAAAGTTTCCTAGTGAAGATTGTGATTGAGACATGGGCATTTCTTCTCCAAGGAGATTTCTGCAAAGGGTATTATTCGGATATTCAAACATCTTTAAACATAAATCCATTTAAAAAAACCTCCCTCTAGAAGACTAAAATGCCAAGCTGTTGTGTTATCCATAGAAGCATCAGTGAAATAATTTCATATGACCAATGTCTATCCTTTGTGGTAGCGTTTTGTTTTCTCCACTCTATGGCAGATTCATTTTGGGGAATTGTCTGCACAACTTTCTAATAACATGTGATCAGGTCCTCATTTCTAGGCAAAATTACACATTAAGGTTTTCTGTGGTCATCTGCCCAGACTGAAGGACTATGTGCTTATTTTCCAGGACACTTCAGTGTTTGGGGGAGTAAGAACTAAGTCTTGGGAGGTGACACTGCCAGATTCTCTGAACAGAGGAGACTCAGGACAAATGACCCCAGTAACAAATGAGATGGGAATGAGAGTGGCAGAGTGCATCCAAGCAACTCTTTCTTCCCCTATGCTCTGCTTCTTCCTCCTCTGCCCTCTGGTTCTAACCTGCCTTCTTTTTAGAGTGAGTCCATTTGCGCGGGGGCGGGGAGGCATCTTATCTGGAAGAGCTGCAGTCTCATGCCCAGGGGATCCACAGGTTGTTGTGGGCTCAGATCCATGCGGGTGTTAAGTTCAGAGCTCAAAAGGAGGTGACTGGGAATTTCCTGGATTTTACGTCCTCCTCCTTGGGATGACCAGAAGCTAAAATGACCCCTGCAGGGAGGGATGCTGAGAGAAAATGAACGTCATTCTTCTCAGACTGGATCTACACACATGGAACATGAGTAGATAGCAGAGGCAAAATCATCTTCTGGAGAAGTTTCTTGTCTGTGGTGAGAGTCTGGCCAACTGATTTAGTTCTTTAGTCTATTGACGCAAATTTCTGCTTTCATCTCTAAATCAACAAATATTTCTTGCATGACTACTATGCTCCAGGAAATGTGGTGTTGCCCCATTTCAAAGGCTTTAGTGAAGTTGCTCTGTATTTAGTTTCCTGGCTAGATAGGATGTTTTGAAAATAATGTTACTTGTCTTTTTATTCATGCGACTCTGCTTCTGGGCTCTATGAAAAACCACTTCTTTTAATGAATAAAAAGCTGAAGAAGCTGGTAAAATCCCAACTTCAGGTTTATATTTAATAATTTTTTTCTTGTTCTCTGCTGAATATTGAAGTGCATCGAAGACGGCAACACTGCCTGCCTGTGTTTTGGGAAGAGGTATAAGTTATGGATCTAAAAAGCAAGGCAGGATTCAGTATATTTGAGGAAAGGTGGACTAGGACATCTTTTTAAAAACTGACCAGCAAGTCCATTTGCTTTTTTTTTAATTTTTAAATTTATGTGTATTTATTTTTGAGAGAGAGAGAGAGAGAGAGAGAGAGAGAGAGAGAGAGAAAGAGACAGTTAACAGGGGAGGGGCAGAGAGAGAGAGGGACACACAGAATCCAAAGCAGGTTCCAGGCTCCAAGCCGTCAGCACAGAGCCCTATGCGGGGCCCGAACTCACACACCGCGAGATCATGACCTGAGTCGAAGTTGGATGCCCAATTGACTGAGCCACCCAGGCACCCCAAGCCCATTTGTTTCTTACCTGATATTCCTAGGATTGTGAAACTGGAATTTTGTTGCCGAAGGAGTAGATCATGTGTATAATAAGGGAAAACTTAGGCCCCCAAAGAGAAAGATGATGGAAACCTCAAACACTTCCCTTTGGGAGTAAAATTTTATTAGATTATCTGGGTGCCTTATAAAGTCCCCAATTGTACTCAGGTTGCAGAAAAGAATACCAAATCTTCTGGATTTATGAACCCCACATTTTGTCCTTTCTTGTGAGATGGACTGAATTCACTCAGTGGGATGGAGAATGACATTTGTCAGATCCCTGCTAATCCATTAGCTCCTAAGTGTCCATTCCATGTAATACATAGTTGCCATATATTGAAGTGAGAGAAAAGTGAAAGAGAGTGGATGAGGGCACTAAGAATGAAGGCAAGTGACCCATTTAAAAATTTTCAAAGTGTTAGCAATCCCACATGATATTTGAATATTTGTTAAGAACAGCCCTACTCAAAATCATATGTTACTTATCTCTGTCCCCAGATCTAGAGATATCCTATATAACTATCCCAATTGTTCATGCAATTCTGATTTTGTATGAACATTTTTACTAAAAGGAATTTGTATCCTCTATGCCTAATTTAAATGTACTGATGCACCATCAAACTTGTGTGATTCACGAAGGCCTATTTATTTGGAATATAATGATGACATCAAGTTACGTATTTGGCAGGCGTTGTCAGACGCAATGCCTATTGGGAACCATGGATACAGATGGTCACATAGTAACAGAAATCTCCTATTGCAGATGTGTGAGGCTTGGGCATTTCATTGATTGCTTTTCTCCAAAGAGAAGTCTGAAGAGGGTATTAGTCATTTAAATGTTTTTTTAGAAATAAGCCTCTGTGGGGTGAATGACATGATGCAAAATATTGTGGCCACGCACACCAATATCTGTGAAATAGTGTCATACAACCAAAACCTACTCTCCTTGTAGCATTTTCCTTCTCTCAATTCCACCACAGTAACTTCATTGGAACCATCTACACAACTCTAATGATATGTGGACAACTCCTCGTTTCTAGGTAAGATTACACATTAAAATTTTCTCTGGTCATCTGTTTAGATCGAAAGGCATGGGGCTATGTACCTTCTCTTCATAATGCTTCAGTGCTTCTGGGGAGTAAGAGTGAAGTTTGGGGAGAGGGCGCCCTCCAGTTCACTGAATAGAACATGAGACCCCAACTGGACCTAAGACGGGAATGTGAGTGTTATAGTAAGAGCAAGAAACCCTTTCTGCCTTTATTTTCTGCTTTTTCTTTCCTTTTTTTTTTTTTTTTTTTTTTCAGTGTGTTGCTTGGGAGGTTGACCAGGCATCCACTGCTACTTCACGCTCAGTCAGGGTCGCTGTGTGCCCTCTTTTAAGCCAGTAGCCTTACCGTGTCTAACAAAATAGTTTGCAAAGGATCCTGTCACATTACCACTTTCTGCACTGGAGGAATTTAAAGCTGACATGACCACTGAAAAGGGGTTGCCAAGGGAAAAATGGAGAACAGTGCCATCTTCCCAACAGTTAGATTTTGTGCAGCCTGTTAGAAGGTGCGTTTGGTTCTTCATAACATGCAAGAACTTGAGCCCACTGATTCAGCTCTGCAGTGATTCATTCCTTCAATCGACAAATGTTTTTGATTGCCTACTCTGTATAAGGAAATACTGTGCTTGTCCATTTTAAAAAAGCTTTCATTATAGCCTGTCTACCTTCAGTTTCTTGCTTAGACAGCACCATAGTTTTGAAATATAATGTACCTTTTAACGTACATAATTTTTGTTCTAGATTCCATGAAATTATCCTTCTTCCCTTACTCCAAATATTTAATTGCATTTCAATAAGCAAACTGGCAAAATCTCAATATCCTGTTTATATCCAAGGATGTTTTCAAGTATGTCTGAGTGATATAGACTTCAGAGTCACACGCAAATGTAGCTACTGACCCAATCAGCAGGACATTTTTAAAAGACTTACTTGCCAGTAAAGGAGAAGAGTTCATGTGAGTCACTTATATTCTCAGACCCAATTTCCAGTTCACACATTTTGCTAGAAACCTGGGCAATCAGCCAGGGTAGGGAGAAAGAAAAGAGATTCCTTATGAGGGAAGCCAAGTGATCCGAAATGGAGCTAAACTCTGATGTCCAGAACTCCAGGTTCTAACCAATGCAGAGAGCTATACTGGCCCTTGAATGATCAAATTGGCCTATGTGGAATGAGTTTATTCAGCCACTGTTGCATGGAAAGGTTTATCAGCCACAATGGACCATTTTCTAGGTCATGAGGTGATCCCCTTCTGTTCAAGATAAATTATATTTTCGTGTGTTCCTATAATTGTCCATTTCCCCCCATTTATAATATTCAGCAGTCCCCTGATTACCTATTTAAAGTGTTTTCCTTATGGATAAAGAAGATGTGGTGTGTATACATACACACACATACATACATACAATGGAGTATCACTCAGCAATCAAAAAGAATGAAATCTTGCCTTTTGCAACTGTGTGGATGGAACTGAAGGGTATTATGCTAAGCAAAATTAGTCAGAGAAAGACAAATATCATATGACTTCACTCATATGAGGACTTTAAGAGACAAAAGAGATGAACATAAGGGAAGGGAAGCAAAATAATATAAAAACAGGGAGGGGGACAAAATATCAGAGACTCTTAAATATGGAGACCAAACAGAGGGTTACTGGAAGGGTTGTGGGAGGGGGGATGGGCTAAATGGGTAAGGGGCATTAAGGAATCTACTCCTGAAATCATTGTTGCATTATATGCTAACTAACTTGGATGTAAATTTTAAAAAATGGTAAAAAAAAAAAATAAATAGTTTTCCTTGATTGATTATGAACTCCAAGAAGACAAAGACTCCCAAACTTCTCTCACCATAATCCCAGTATCTAGCACAAGCACTCAAAGTTACACAGAATTTAATTAAAATAATTCTTTTTATTTTCTTTATAGAAATAGATGGGTCAAATGTATTTAATAATAATAATAATTTAAGCACTCTGAATTTATTCTACTGTTTATATATTTATAAAAATTGGTTTGGTTCAGCAGGATTGTAATTACGACACAGAAAATTAAGAAAAGGATGTCCAGGGCATCTGGGTGGCTCAGTCTGTTGAGCCTCCGATTTTGGCTCAGGTCATGATCTCACGGCTCATGGGGTTGAGCCACATTGCTGAGATGCCAGCATGGAGCCTGGAGCCTGCTTTGAATCCTGTGTCTCCCTCTCTCTCTGCCCTCCCCAGCTTGCTCTCCATCTTTCTCTCAAAAAATAAAAAACAATAAAACAATAAAAAAAAAGAAAAAGATTGTCCATGGAGTGTTCTCAGAAATGGCCTTTCATGTACATTCTTAATATACAAGGGAAATTATCTTTCAGGTAGACATGTATTATTTTACAAAAAGAGAATTGTTTCATTTTCAGAGGTAATTCAAGGACATATTTGCCCATAGTCTCCTGCCTTCTATTAGCATTAGCTACAGAACATGAGCTGTCTAGTGACATTTGTGATATTGTACATGCCCTTCAAGGCAAAAAAATCAAAGGTGTATGAGTCTTTAATGATTGCCTTATTATTTTATATAAAGATAAGGCAGTAAGTGATAATTAGGTTTTTAGATTTAGATTTTCAGTGTCACACAGAAGGAAGTACATAATTCTCATTAATGATTGTATAATTTCTGGGTTGAATTACCTATACACCAGCCTGCGTATTTACCCATTAATACCTGGTCTGTAAAACATGAGAGTATATGCAATATATTGCTCTGGCTGCTTAATAGCAGTATTTCTAGAATAGAAATGACTTAGCAACAATAGAGATTGTGTGTTCTGAGGCATAACAGCAACTTTAAGATTGTTCCGGAGAATTTTTCCTGAGGCTATCAACATAGCATCAACTTTTTACTGATGCCTATTACATCAGCAATGATTAAAATGAATTAAAAATGTTCTAAGAGAGTTTCAATGTAACTATATTAATGCAATTGTCTGCAAGTTAATTAAAATTCTGAATGTTATGGTTATAGCTGCTACTGATGATGCTGGATTCTGTAATGAATACAGCATTAGTTATATTCTTTGTCCATGGGGCTTAAAATCCAAGTGGGACACAGGCAAGGTACAGAGAAAGGATGGGAACCACTGAAAGGCAAGGGGCTGTTACCAGACCAGAAGACAGAAATGTATTATTAGTGGACCCTGGAAATCTTAAGGTGACCAAAGCTGGCTTAAAAGAAAGGTGAGGTCTGAGAAGGAATTAGTATGAGAAAAAGAAAGGAAACAAACTTGGGAGCTCATTTATTTCATCCATACGTACATAGAGAAGAAAGGAATGTAAGATGATAAGAAAAAACAAAGGACCTAATAGGAAGTTACATTTAACGAGGTTGAATAAAGTGAATGCAGTTAAAGCAAACAAAAAACAAACAAAATGTGTGGGCCAGGGAAAAGGTATGAATTACCTTGCAGAAGAAGAGCTGCTCATATTTGATCTAAAAGTCAGGGGAGGCTGGGCTAAAAAAAATAATCAAAGTAATATGATCACGGAATGTGAAATTATAGACTCACATTCTAGATATAAATGAATTTTTATTTAATAATGATAAAACACAGTAACCATAGTGGTTTACAAAATGGCATTATGAAGATGTCAGGCTCTAGATGTTTGAAAACTGGATGAAGAACTTGACAGTGACCAGATAACAGCATAAATTGATCTTAAGGGATCTGTACACATTGGAAATTCTTTTTGCTGTCATAATATTTTTGGAAAAGTTATTATTATTTACTTCAGAATAAAAGGTGATATTAACGGCTTTCAGTTTCAGATCCGAGAAATGCACAGAAGTGAAAAAATTCAGTGCAACAAAACCAGTAGAAGAAACTCAGTAACATGGTGGGAAATCATGCCTGTTTTCCGATTTTCTGAGTCTTTCCCATATATTTCTCTCTATTTAACTGTGTAAGCTCATATTGAAATAGTTTTTTATTAATATCCATGGTAGGTAATCAGGACTATATTCCCTCACAGCCAGAGAATATAATCTCAGTTCAAAAATTTACTGAGATACCAACAAGTCTTGAAGCTTGGTTAAATATCTTCTAATCTGACATCATCGCATCCAATACCAAAGAATATGTGCTGAAATTGTAGGAGGTTTGTTTTTACACATTGATAGTTTTGTAAACAACCTGTATTCTCAAACTGATGAATCTTGAATGATATACTATGAGGAACTATGTCAGATTGAGTTTAGAGTAGCATGGAGTATTTGGCAAATTCTGATTTGCTCAGGTCCAGGAGAGACGTAAAGCAGGCTCAGGGACTCAATTGTGCAGGGACTGTCCCCACTCCCTTTTTGTATTCTGAATCAATGGCTTGCTTGTAGTCAAGGCTACAGTGACGCATTCTGAGGCTAGGGAGAAATACAATCTGAGCCCTGAAGTTGGTGGAAAGAATACAGATTTGTAGAACACAAATTAGTGTCTCGGATATTTTAGTGATGTTTTGGGTCATTTGTTTTCACAAATAGCTTTTCAGTTTCTGTAATTATTAACTCAAGCCAAAATTACCCTATTGTTTTCCAGCCAAACGGTTTTGTATCTTAACAGGGCAGGTACTCACAAACAATCAAGTGTCTAAATATTCACATAGAGTTTAAGTAGTTTTCAGGGAAAAGTGCAAGGAAAAACTACGGTTTAAAGAATATAAAAAGCTACTGATACATTTCTACCATTATAAATCTCACTGTGAAATTATTTCTTTAATGGGCTGCTAAATGAGTTGAGACAAGACCAGAAGGAGTCATAGCTGGGAGACCTTTAAGTATTTTGCTTCTATTGACTAAACAGAAGAACTGTAAGGAATATTCCTATAGGAATATCTGGTTTAGAACTCACAATTGCTCCTTTTAATTGGTTGAGAGATATCGCCCTAAATTGACCTTAGTTAACATTTGTCTCCACATACCAACTGGAAACTTTTTTAAAAAAAAGGTACTGTTTCTTCTGTCAGAGAGATATTTACAAAAGTATTTCAGATTACTTCATTCCTCATTTTTTTTTTTTAAACACACACAGACTCAAGAAATCTTTAGGAAATTAATTGACCATCTTGTTTGGGGTTTGGGGGAGGTGGAAGACACTCAAATGGGAAGAGAATCCAGTAGCATGAATCTGAGGAAAGAGGAAGAACAAATGAGCACTGTTCACAAAGCAGAGAAACAAATTACCTAATTAACTAGCAAATTTGCAGTTTCTACCCAAGGGAAAAAAGGTCTTTGGCTACTAAACACATGAGCAGGCTGGAGCTTCTGGAGACACAGATGTGAATAAGAACTACAAAGATGGTTGAGTTTCATCGTAAACAGTCTTGTTTGTGAACATGATTAGCTTCCAATGATGGAGTGGGTGTATGACTTTCTGGTAAACACCAAGTGTTAAAGGTTGAAAAAAAAATGTGCATGTATCCTTTTACTTAACAACTTTTTAGCTGAGAAGGATTGAGTCAGAGAAAGGTAGAAATGGTTTTGTGGGGGTTAGGAATTATGTTTAAGGTGTCCTATTAAAATTGAACAAGGCTGCCATTGTACTTAACTTTGCGATTCTTTATGTGCCATAATATCTATATTACTCATTTTTTAAGAAGGTGATCAAGAATTATTTTAATAATAATAATACAGAAACAAGTGATTTTCCTAGGACTTCTGAGAAAGACAGATCAAACCTATTTCAACTATTTCAACTATCTCATAATTTCAACTATTTTTTCCAAATTCCATCTCTTATAGAAAACAATTTGATAGAAATCAGTGCACTTTCTTTTTAAATTTACTTACAGAAAAACTTCATGTTTGGATTGTGCAGCTTTATGAGTTTTGACAAACCCATAGAGCCCTGTGACTACCACCACAATCAACATACAGAACAGCTCCATTTCCCCCAATTCCATCCTGCTGCCGATTTATAGTCACCTCTCCCCCATACTTAATGGCAACCATGAAAATTTTCTGTTCCTATGGTTTTGCCTTTTCCAGAATGTCATATAAATGCAGATGCCTGAGACAGGGACAGCTCAGAGGTGGCCAGGTGGCAGACCCTAGGACCTAGCCTTCCCTGCGGGCCATGCGGGTTTGAAGAAGTGAGCTCATAGCCCAATCCAACAAATGTGTTTTGGCTTTTCTCACCCGGCTGTGAGGATGCCCTAATAAAGCCTCTGCCCTGATAGGCAATTCCAGCATTTTGCAGCCCAGACCTGGAGCCTCTCAGAAGGCTTCAGCGTAAGTGCTCCAACAGGGGTATGAGGCCTCAAGCAGATCCCTCTGTCCTGACAGGGGAGACACCCAGCACTCCATGCCTCCCCCAGGGCACCCACCTCTGCTGGTTGCTCCGTTCTTTCACCTTAAAGCTCTGCGAGCACCTCAAATTTGCCTTGTTGACTGCTGGAAGAGTTTGTGGTGTTCTAATTTCCAGTCTAAAATCACCCCTGGTGGTTCCACAGCGTATGTGGAGAAAATCACATGCAGCTCCTTTAAGAGGCTGCAGCTCACCTGTGATGGAACAACACTTATTCCGGAAATCTGAAGGGGCCACGGTGGGGGGTGACCTTGGTCTTTGCTTGCCTTGTCATCATTCATCAGTGACAGCTGGACAGAAAAGCTCTGGAAAAGGTCCGGAAGCAAATTGAGTACATACAGCTACCTTCTACCCTTTGATAGGGGTCTTAGGGATTGCACCTCAGACAGAGACAGTAGAATGAATGGATTTGTGCCCCTCGTTCTTCGGAACTTGTGGTGGCACCCCCCTTCTCTCTCTTGTCTAGATCATTAACAAGCAAAATAAAGAGTAGAATGGTTCCCTTCTGTATTGTAATTTGGTTTGGGACAGGAAGTCATGCTGGCCGACATGGAAATGGGATAACAACCTCAGACCCCAGTTTACCAACAACCTATCTTCCCCTCTTTTGCCACTTACTTAAAACTTTCAGGATACAATTTCAGCAAAAGCTTGTTTCTCAGTCAAAATCTCTGTTTCCCCTCAACCCTAACCCCAAAGAAGAAATAAAATTGCAGATGTATAACAACAACAAAAAATGCAACCAATAATATACCATTTACTTTTTTTTTGTCAGTACCTTCAAAATCTCAAGGAGATCTGTGTGCTTTTTTAAAAAATAAAAGAATAAATGGAAAATATCATAGCTTCCAAATATAGTAGACTTACTATACTAGCATATAATTATTTCATAAAAATATATATGAGAGAAGTATTAGTTACAATTCACAGACTATGAATCTCCTGTTAGCTTCTGAAAGATTAAGTGAGTTCATGTAGATTGAATGAAAATAACCGAAGCTTTGACTGAAAAGAGAATTGAGCTGGGGCTACTTCTGAAATAAGAAGGGACAGTTACTATGAAGGGGAGATCCATTTCCTTTTGGCTTCTGGTTGAGCTTATTGTAGAGATAGCACTTGGTGAATGAATGACCTTTGAAACATTCAAATGTGTGTGTGATGGTAAAGTTTGTAAATGAAATAGGTCACTCTGTTAAACCCTTGAACTGAATCCACTGATCGGGCTTTCTTAATAGGTTTCCAGGACATGCAAACCTTTGCCAGTGTGGTCTCAGGGAAACAGGATCTCCCAGGTAGAGGAGAACTCTTCACTAGTCAGGGCCACAAGGGAAGCTGCATTCCTTTTGGAAAACCTTGACACATATTTGGTTAAAAGCCTTATGGTAGAGGCACCTGGCTATCTCAGTCAGTAGCGTCTGTGACTCATGTTCTCAAGGTTGTAAGTTCAAGCCCCCTGTTGGGTGTAGAGATTACTTAAAAATACAAATCTTGGGGGTGCCTGGGTGGCGCAGTCGGTTAAGCGACCGACTTCAGCCAGGTCACGATCTGGCGGTCCGGGAGTTCGAGTCCTGCGTTGGGCTCTGGGCTGATGGCTCAGAGCCTGGAGCCTGTTTCCGATTCTGTGTCTCCCTCTCTCTCTGCCCCTCCCCCGTTCATGCTCTGTCTCTCTCTGTCCCCAAAATAAATAAAAAACGTTGAAAAAAAATTTAAAAAAAAATACAAATCTTGGGGAAAAAAAATCAAGTCTCATAGTAAACTATTTCTTTACACCGAATGGCTCTTTCCTGTTCTCTGTCAAACCTGATTTGCTGAGGGATCAAAAATGGTCCCTTCAAGGAAAACTAATGGTACTGAAGTGGCCTCATGCAGGTTCAGCCCAAGTTGACTGCCCTTGCTCAAAATAGCACAGTACTACATTTATTTGGTACTTGGTTTTGGATAATAAAGATATCTTTTTCTTTAATTTTAAGTTTTTGTTCTTCTAAAAGGCTGCAAAATAATCTTTTCATTTAACTTAAGTTAAGTAGGCTTCCCGAGGTCAAAAGGCATATCTTGATGGGTAAATCTTACTATTATATTGTAAGCATTTCTTAGAGTTTGAAATACTTTACTAAATTCCATTTAAAAATGTCTCTGAATCGATTAATATTAAGGGGTCACAGGTGCATATAAATCATTTAAATACATGTAGTAAGATAATATCTTGAAATAGTAGTGTTTGTGTTTTACTGACACCCACCTTTCTTCCACAATGATTCAAAAAATGAAATTGTTTACTGGGAACAAAGATGAATAAATAGTTTGTCCATCCTTATTTTCTTATTATTTTTTAAGTTATCTAAGTCACACTCTTGATGATCATCAGGAAGAAAGACCTGAGGCAAACAAACCCCAGATGTTAAGAATTAGCAATAGATTTGGAATGAAAGAAATACAAGAATCAGTTGTTGTATCCACACTGTCTTCTCACCCCTGTCAATCAGAAACAGGTTTTCTAGGAAAAAGAGAGGTTATGGAGTGGCAGCAAGAGTTAGGAACTTCCCTGACTGGAGACTGGGGGATAGGACATGAGAGCATGGGGCCTGACTGTACCCCTGTCAGGACCTGGGTGCAGTGGGGAGGCTGCTGAGGACCACAGGCACCAACAAGGCTGGCAAACCCTGAGAAGCACAGCTTGTAGCTCTGGGAAGGGTGCCATTTGTCTCTTCACTGTAGTGGGCTTTGATGATCCCAGTTGATCCCAGGGACTGGGGATTGTCTCAGCAATCCAGGACATATTTAAGCCTCTCTGCAACAGAAGGTGGGCATCCTCATTACTCAAAAGGGAATGGGAATGTGTAAGGTAAAGCTCCGACCTTGGCTAGCTCATGAAAGCAACAGAGACTGAAAGATAATTATTCAGCTACTGAAAAGAAGTCTAATTAGAGTATCGAAATGAGATAGGGCGAGTGTAGTCATCACAAAAAAACAAAAATTCAAAATTTGTTATCTGGTGCTTCCTGCTGCCCCAGTGTTTATATTCTTCCCTTGGAGCATGCCTGCTATGTGTATCTGATTCATAGTGAGCTATCACACACTGCCCTAACAAAGATGTTAGCTGACCCCCAAATGGGGAGAGATTCGCATTTTTAAGAGTGGCAAGTTAAAGATCCAAAAGTTTTCTTGACTCAAAAGGATGTTGCATGGTGGAATTAAAAGTTTTAGGAGGTTGGATGGGAAAAGTTGATGAAGTAATAAAAAGGAATGAGCTATTGAAACTTGTAACAACACGGATGATCAAAATAAATTATGCTCGGTGAAAGATTTCAGACAAAAGAGTATATGTTATATAATAATACTATTTACATAAAACTTTAGAAAATGCAAACTGCCCTATAGTAATAGTTGCTAGGAGATTTGGGGAGTGGGAAGGGATGGGAGGGAGAGACTACAGAGGAGCACAAGGAGACTTTAGGGATGATGGATATACTTGGTATCTTGATCGTGATGATGGCTTCACAGTTGTACATATGTCAAAACATATCAAAATGCACCCTTTCATTATGTGCAGTTTGTTGTATATAAATTATACTTCAATAAAGCTATTAAATAAACAAACAAAGCTTGATGCAGTAAGGAGCTGGGTCTGCATTCCTTGAAGCAGAGCAGACAGTTGGCTGCTCCACAGACTCAGAAAGTCACCCTTGAGAACAGTTACTACTTTTCTTTGGAGTAGAGAGAGCTACGGGCAGGACCTAGAGGAAGTCACTTATAAAAGACCAGATGGTTTGAGTTGCCTCTACTGTGTTACCCACAGAGCCACATGCTGAGACCTACCTGGATTTGAAGTCTCAGAGAAAACAGGTGTACTGAGCTGTCCTACCTATCTCCATAGAGGTATTCCCCTAGCTTTAATTAAGCAGCCAATAGATGTCTCTGACTGCTAGTGTTATGGGAAAACATACATTTTCATCTAAATTAGGACATTAGACTTGACCCTGTAGCTAAATTAGTAAGTCCTTGTGATTTGTCACTCACTTTCCTTCTCTTTGTACTATTTCTCTGAGTTGCTTAAATAAGCAGCCCTAATTTAGCCTTGAAGAGAGGAGTTTCTTAACTACCCTTTTATGTATATTTGGGATCTTGTTTAAAGTTGCTAAGTTCAGGGGCGCCTGGGTGGCGCGGTCGGTTAAGCGACCGACTTCAGCCAGATCACGATCTCGCGGTCCGTGAGTTCGAGCCCCGCGTCAGGCTCTGGGCTGATGGCTCAGAGCCTGGAGCCTGTTTCCGATTCTGTGTCTCCCTCTCTCTCTGCCCCTCCCCCGTTCATGCTCTGTCTCTCTCTGTCCCAAAAATAAATAAACGTTGAAGAAAATTTTTTTTAAGTTGCTAAGTTCCTTCACAGAGGGAACTTTCTTTTTATTTTTAATTAAAAAAATTTTTAGTGTTTATTTGAGAGAAAGAGAAAGAGAGAGTGCACAAGCAGGGAAGGGGCAGAGAGAGAGAAACAAGACAGAATCTGAAGCAGGTTCCAGGCTCTGAGCACAGAACCTGACGCGGAGCTCGAACCCATGATCCGTGAGATCATGAGCTGAACCGAAGTTGGACACTTAATAGACTGAGCCATCCAGGAGCCATGAAGGAACTTTCCTTAAAGGTGTTTGAGGTTGTGGTAATACCACTTTCCTTTAACATGGTTAGATATCAGAGGATATCTTTACCCATGCTGACCCCTCTGACTTCTCACACCCCCCCCTCCTCCCCCTGCACCTCTAGAAATGGAGTCATTTCCTGTGATGAAGGTCACAGGCTGTTCTGAGACCAGCAGAGGAGATGACTTAAGGCTTCCAGGTCCCCCACCCAGTGCTCTTTGTGCTCCGAACTTCCCGGGGACTTACGTTAGGTGTCTGGGAGGAGGAAGCCCCTTCACCATCACCCCCACCTTTTCCCAAGCACTTCACAGGTATTGGAGTTCACTTTGTTTATAAGCAAATATTCATTTGAATTATTCAATATTTTAATATTTCCCCCTACTTGGATATTCTCTCATTCCATGTGTAAATTGTAAAATAGGCTGCTTGGAATATTTTTTATTAGTGATGACTTAAATAAACATTTAGTGGTTAAACATTCTATTATCTTTAAGGAATTAATTATTGAGATCCTGAACTGAAATCATCCCAAATACCAGGTTCTTTTCTAACAATGAGTTTAAAAGGTATAGTCTGTGCCAAAAGTATTATGTGGAAACAGGATTTAAATAAGCCCCTGAAGTTTTTCCTTTCCAAAAGAGATAATGAGTCGTTTTTCTGCTCATCTTTATATATCTGTAAAAAAAAAAAGTCAAACTTCAGCATCTGACATGCCCCATGGTTTTAAACCCCTGAACAATCCCCTCCTCTCTCCCAGAAAATTAAATTAATCCATGCCTGAAAGCATAGCCCTGTTTCCTTTGCTTATTTTTGTCCCAGAGCACGTCTAATCTCTCCCTGCCTGTCTCTACTCTAATCCTGTTTGTGGACCTTAATTCCCTGAGGTCAGGAAAGGATGCAGTGCAGAAATGAATTTAAAGTGTCCTGAGATAGTACAACTACCTAAGGTTCTTAATGTATTTTTAATATATTTTGAGGTATCTCCTCACCTTTGTTGATTGTTTTTTTGTTTGTTTGTTTTCATTTTTATTTTGTTTTTTAACTCTCCTGGGAAGAGGGCAAAGAAAACCATCTAGAAATCAATGAATAACCTCCCAGGTTGGGGATAGGGTCTCTAAGTAGAGGGCATAGTAGCTGGCCTACACCATGGGAGGAAGGGTGCTCGTGAGGGATTATGAAATCATTCTCCTGAAATGGGAGAAGGGTACTATCTTGGTTTTGGTTTAAGGCAGCTATCTGAGGCATTTTTGCTACAGCCCTGGGAGAGGTGCAGAGGAGGATTGAATCTGTGAGTGGGGGGAGAGGGAGTGCGATAGGAGATTTAGCTGATAGTCTATGATCCTGGTCACCATGAAGCCTATCAAATCTTTTTTTTTCCTCTTTTTATTGAGATCCATAAGGTCGTTGGTTTGATATTCTCAGAGTAAATAGATCATTTTTTCATCTACTCAGGGATGTAAAGTTATGCTTACTGTTTTACTAAATATATATTTCATGGGTAAAGCAAATATCCCCTTTATGTTGTCTGCCAAAGGAAACAATCTCCTGGCTAAGCAGTCAGCTGAGCATATTGCCTTCATAGTGTTGACGACTCGCCAGTTTAATATTTCAAAAGCATAATGAACCCCACATCCCACCACCAATATCCAAAAGCAATTTCCAAACCAGCAAAATTCTACATTGGTAACAAGGGCTATAGGCCCTTAGAAAATTGCTTTATGAGCATCCTAAAAAGTAATAATGAAAAAGGAAAATAAAATCATTCGAGAGAAAGAGTAACACAGAAGGCATTTCTTAAAGAATTTCTTATTTTAAAAAGTGTTTCTTAAACAATTTACTATTTTAAAAATTGAACAAAAAAGAAGGAAAAACAGTTTCTTATTGTTCATGAGAGTTACCTAACAGCTTTATTTTAGATTTCAGTAGACTTTACAACTAAAATCTTGCTGTATGGAAAAGTTTCTAGTGATATTAACTCCAAACACAGGCAATGTGTTAAATGTATGAAGTTGGTTTATAGAGCTTTCTTAATTCCACTTTTAATAATGAAATTTAAAACTTTTCTGACATGTTTGATTTCTATAACTTTCTCTTAGCCTCTGTGAATGGACATCCCCTAATCTATATGACAAAATAATTCTCCCAGCAGGATTGGTGGTATTGGACTTAGAAAAACAGAAAAATACTTAAGATCCAGAGGATTAAATGTTGACATTTCAGGCCTGGTGACAGAATGTGGGGAAGCTAATTTAGGGCCAAAGGTCATCCCAAAGGCAGTTACATGGGCATGGAATAGGTGGTTAGGTTCATCCCAATTTGATTGGCTTTTGATATATTGTACAAGAAACAAACCAGAAGGCAGTAAGATTATCCAGGCACTCTCCAGGGAATGCAACAGCCAGGAATTGTGTATAAACATGAAAAGGAAGGGCACTTGGGTGGCTTAGTGGGTTAAGCATCTGACTCTTAATTTCGGCTCAGGTCATGATCTCACTCACGGTGAGATAGAACCCCAAGTTGGGCTCACACTGATTGTGCAGAGCCTGCTTGAGATTCTCTCTCTCTCTCTCTCTCTCTCTCTCTCTCTCTCTCTTTCTCTCTGCCCCTTTCCTCCCCCCCCCACCTCTTTCTCTATCTCTCTCTCAGAAAAAATACATATATTTTTTTTTAAAAAAAAAGGAAAGAAAAGAAAAGGAGACTTGAAATTTGCATCTCCCCAACTAAGAAAACAGAGACCACCTTCGGGGCTAGACTGCCCTTTGAATGGGAATTTGACCAATTAGCTTAGAATTCAGCTTGTTGCATATCTAGGCTCCACAGTTAGCTCTCAATTTCTAGTGTGATCTTGAGTTTGTCAGTAGCCTACATGGCGGTTTAATTTTTCATATTTTCCATTGTGACTGTTGGACAGGTTGAACCTCTCAATCCCTTTTCAGATCCCACCTATCCATGATGAACACATGATCCTAACTATACCTCTCCCACACGTGTACTTGAGATGTCAGAACTGAAGGTCTGCTCTGCTGCCTTGTGTGACTCCCCAGAGCTGAGTGTTCTTGTCTTTCCAGCTCTATCTTCAGTGACCACACAAGCTCCACTCTTTCCCTACCCAGGGAAGGCTGTTCAACATTTACAAGCATACTGGGGTGCCTGGGTGGCTCAGTCAGTTAAGTGTTCGACTTTGGCTCAGGTCATGATCTCACGCTCTGTGATTTTGAGCCCCACCTCAAGCTCCGTGCTGACAGCTCAGAGCCGGGACGGATTCTGTGTCTCCCTCTCTCTCTGCCCTTCCCCCACGTGCACTCTGTCTCTCTCTCTCTCAGAATAAAATAAAATAAACATTAAAAAATAAAAATAAACCATTTACCAGCATACATTGAAAGAGTTAATATATATGTAAAAGTACAGGGCTGGTCCATTGCAACTTCTATCTAAACGTTAACTATTTTTGAAATACAGTTTTCTTAGGATGTTATTAAAAATTGTTTAAGTTTATTTATTTATTTATTTTGAGAGAGACAGAGACAGTGTGAGCAAGGGAGGGGAAGAGAGAGTGGGAGAAAGAGAGAGAGAATCCCAAGCAGGTTACACACTGTCAGCACAGAGACCAATGTGGGGCTCAAACCCACGAACCGTGATATATGACCTGAGCCTAAGTCGAACTCTTAACCGACTGAGTCACCCAGGCACCTCTTGGACATTATTACTTTTAAGAATTAAAATTAAAAAAAATCTACCCTTTCTGTTCATGTATTCTCTCACTAGAGGATAAAACTGAATGTAAATTCTATTATTGGTGTGTGTGTGTGTGTGTGTGTGCGCGTTTTGAACAGACAACTAGGCCAGTTTATTCTTCATAAGTCTAATTCAGGCTACAGACATTCATAATACCAAATGCAATAAGATTTTCTAAATGTAAATCAGAGGATTTAATTTTTGGTCTATATAATGCCAAGAAACAAACAAACTGGTTCTTTTCATTGAAACAGCAAAATGTAAAGATTGTTCTGAACTCATTGATGCCCCAGCTTCTCTTTAATGTCTGCTCTTATCCTGTCCCTTCTTTCTTGTTTGAAGTCCTATAGACTTCCTTATAGTCCTTATAGTCCTATAAGTTAGCATAACCAAGTCTAACACTGAGCTATGTCCTCTTTTATATTAATTTCTCATTTTTTAATGTATGACATGCACCTCTCCAACTAGATAGGACTCTTCTCCGAGTGCGGCAGCCACATTTTCTCCTTTTCTGTCTCCATTATCCAGCCTCTGTGGACACTTGACAGTCAATGCTGTCCTTGGATTAATTGAACAAAGCTGAGGAGTGAGGATGATGAAAGGGTCTACCCCAACCTCCTGACTCCCAAGTTCACTCAGATTCTCACCTTATGTGTCCATCCCACATTTGCTCATTTTCTTTCTCCTGCTTGCATTCTCACTCACATTCTCTCTTTCTTCAACTAAGTTTGTTTACTCATGGATGACAAGGACGGTGCTGCACACCTGCTTGTAATTCCAGGACCTTATGGCACATGTAGTTACAGCTCTTCGGTGCCATCCACAGAAATTAACTGTGTCTAATTTCATCTAAAATGATATTTATTGAAAATATATGTAAGAGCTGAAATGCTTGATGGGAGAGCTGCAGATCCAGACCTGGGATAAACAGGCAGGTCTGGGAGAGCTGCAGGAAGGGTTGGAGGATCTTCCATAGGCACAGCCCCTGCAGTCTGTCAGCTCCACCTACTTTTTCTACACTTGTATCACTCTGCCTACAATTAAAAATGCCTGGAGAGAGAGTAATCGAACAAGTTAGGCTACATGCCCATTCTCTACTGCGTCTGGACCCTGAGAAAGGTCTGACAGCCCATGCAATCCTTTAAGGCTACACATATATCTTAAGAATGCTGGGAAGGGGTGCCTGGGTAGCTCAGTTGGTTAAGCATCTGACTTCGGTTCAGGTCATGTTTTTGAGGTTCGGGAGTTTGAGTCCCACATTGGGTAAGCTCAAGACCCTCTTTAAGCTAGGCACTGACAGTGTGGAGCCTGAGTGGGATTCTCTCTCTCTGCCCCTCACTCACTCACGCTCTCTCTCTCAAAAATAAATAAATAAACTAAAAAAAAATTGCTTTCCTTTAAAAAAAAAAAGCATGCTGGGAAGCTTCCAACTACAACTTACCTTTAAAGGATTACTATTTGATGCTTTGTTGATAATAAACAAATATACGGGTTAAGATTTATTTTTTAAATTTATTTAGTAGGAAAGCATCTTTTAAAAAAAATTTGATGCTGATTTTTTATACCTTTCTACACTCTTCTAAAAAACCATAAAAAGATACCTATCCAAAATAACAGAATGGGAAGACAAAAAATAATTTAAATACAATTTGATTTTAACATAAGATAACCATTAAAAAAGGCTTCTTATAAGTCAGTCATTTCTGTATCCAAATTAGGTGTAACTGTATAGAAAGCACTGAGACAATCAGCCTTTGTTCTGGAACCACAATCCTCATTGCACAGGGAGCTTTGATGTGCTTTCCATGTGTATTACTGAGGTTATGTTCTCAATAATACCCATGGTTGCAAGGAACGATCACAAAGCCCTGGGCTAGCTGAATCCATTGCCAATAGTTTCAGGGCAATCTAGGTCACGTGGCTTCAGTAACAACTGCAGCCCTTCTCTGCACTGTGCAAGGACCATTGAGTTCAAAGGAGATGCTAAGAGTGACAGTAGGACAATCCTGGAAGAACAGGGTTTTGGTGACATGGTCTGCTTGTAGCATTTAGCACTTAACTCTTTCCTTTATCTGTACATTCACCAAACATTTACTTAGCAGCCAGCATTTTCCCAGGCACTATGCTAGGCACTGAGAATAGAATAGGTCTAATATTTAACCAGCACACAGCTATGGCCACATTGGTAGTTTAAAGTCAGCATCTGTTCTGATTGGTCAGAGCCTCTCCTATACTGGTTGTTAATTAAATATTTTGAGTATCATCCCTGGATATAAAGATAAATGGCTTACAGTTCCTCATCTCAAGAAGCTTGCTGTTTGGTAGAAAGGACAGACACATAAATGAAAGCAAAATGTTAAAATAAGTGCTACCCTTCCCCTGATAACTTATTTTTTAGTTTGGCCTATTTCAGGCCTCTGGATTTTCTTGATAGCTTTCATTTTCATTGTAAAAATTAAATCCACCCAGAAATAAAGTAAAAGTAAATTGTATTAACATCTGAGACATTGTTGGCACTCTCTGACCTCTTTCAAAGCAAAGTCTTTCACTCTAGTAAGTTCTTGGAAATGATTTATTTTCTCAGGGCTTGTACATTCATACAAGCATATCTAATTGTGTAATGAGAGACAGAGGCAGAAAAAAGCAAATGAGCAGCTATGTTCCTTTTTTCCCCAATTATTTACTGTGGTAGATTTTCCTGCACCTCTAAAAACAAATATCCACCAAGAACCTACTACGAGTCAGGCAATACATGTGGGGGCTGGAAATATAAATATTTAACAAACGTGGCTCCTTTGAGAAGCTGCAAATAATTTGTAGCTAAATGCAGAGTATGTGTGTTAAGAAATAGGAGTCCCAGAGAAGTTAAATAATTTGCCCAGGTTTGCTGATTCTCTACCTCTTCAAATACTCATTGAGCAATTAATTTTTAGAGTATTATAAGTAAAACATAGTCAAGGCAAACCATATCTTCATTTTTGTTTTCTGCATTTTATTTTATCGGTACATCTGCCACTCTAGATTTCTTTGGAGGAGTAGGTGATGGCTGAATGAAGTGCTATCTCATGTGAGCTAGTATGTTTAAGAGTGACCCACAAATGAATGAAGAAAAAAAGTCTTCAGCATCTCTTTAGGGGACTTTGTTAGAATGACATGATCATTAAGATTTTGGGTTCTCATCTTTCGTTTTTTTTACCAGCACACATGCCTTTTTGTATCCTGTTGTTCATTTATGTCAATGTTTATTTTACAGGCAGCTAGAGCCTATGGAGTCAGCTAGGGGATACTTCATGTATATGTGATGGACATTTTTAAGGAGCTTCTGGTACAGAGAGAACATACATCATGAGCAGATAGTATCTACTCAGCAGTCCCTGAAGCACCATGACCATGTGAAATTCCAAGTGGTGGTGTCCACAAAAGAGTTCAGAAAGTGCAGACTGTGCATCTCATACAGGCATATGAAGAGTCACTTGGAGGGCACTAGATTTCCAGCTGCTTAAAGCAGAATCAGCCTCTACCGTCAGCAGGTCATTGGTCAGAAGTAATGAAATAGTTGCAAATAAATTCTGGGTTAATATGTTAAATGTCAAACCCCAGTGAAAACTAATTACTGCAGGATGCTTTCTCCTATTTCACTACCTAGCCTCCAAAATGTGTATCTTCTTCACTCCTGCAAATGAAGATTATTGGTGAGTTTCATCTAGAGACTTCTTTGCTTGCTGTCAAAAAATAATGAAGATTATTGAAAGCATTCATTGTAAGTTAATATTTTATAGTTTATTCAAGTTCCACTTTCTCTTATAATACAGAAAACTGATATTCAGTTAAGTAAACAGGACCTATTATTGTTTTAAGTAAAAATTCATATTTTAAGTAAGGATGATTAAAAATCCTTTAGGGGCGCCTGGGTGGCACAATCGGTTAAGCGTCCGACTTCAGCCAGGTCACGATCTCGTAGTCCGTGAGTTCGAGCCCCGCGTCGGGCTCTGGGCTGATGGCTCAGAGCCTGGAGCCTGTTTCCGATTCTGTGTCTCCCTCTCTCTCTGCCCCTCCCCTGTTCATGCTCTGTCTCTCTCTGTCCCAAAAATAAATAAACATTGAAAAAAAAATTAAAAAAAAAAAAAGAAAAAAAAAGAAAAAAAAATCCTTTAAAGTCTTTCACAATTATCTCCATGTGTGTTACTAGAAACTCTGGTCCTGTTTCTTTTCTGTACAAACATAATTTAACAAGCATTTCTTTTTTTAAATTTTTAAAATTTTTATTTATTTTTGAGAAAGAGAAGGAGAGAAACCGCACATGAAAGTGGGGGAGGTTCGGGGTGGGGGGGGACAGATGATCCTAAGTGGGTTCTGTGCCCATGGCAAGGAGCCCGATGTGGGTCTCGACCTCTCAAACCATGAGCCCATGGCATGAGCTGAAGTTGGACCCTCAACCCACTGAGCCACCTAGGTGCCCCTAACAACTATTTCTTTAATTCTTAGAATTTGCTAGGAACTATTAGAGAAGAGCAGAGAGGGGGGAAGGGAAAGAGGAAGCGTGGGGGCAGGCAGAGAGAGGGCTCCTGGCACCCATTCTGGAGCCAGGCTTTTGTTGTCCAAATTCCAGCTTTGCCACCCTCAAGCTGTGTGCTCCTGTAAGAGTTCCTAAACTTCTCTGTGCCCTCCAATATAAAATTAATACAACAATAATAATGATAATAATAACTTCACCATGTTTTATGAGCAATCAGTAAATTCATATTTGCCAAGCATAAGAGCAGTGCCTGGCATACAATAAATGCTATCTATTTATTAGGTAAAGTTGTAGTGATTACAATAATAATAGCTAACATTGGCTGAACCCACATTTTACACCAGGCACTGTGCTAAACATTTTTGTTTATAAGCTCCTTTACCTTCACCACAACCTGATGAAGCTGATATTATTATCCCCATTTCATAGATTTGGGAACTGAGGATCGAGGTCACCAGGTAGTTTGTTTAAGGTCACAGAGATATAAGTGAGGTAGCAACCGTATGAAATCTATGCCAACTGAGTCTAAAGAGCCTGTGCTCTCACTTGGCTTACCGTATAGTTTAAAGTAAGTAAAATAAAGGTAAACCAACAGTAAACAGTTTTATGAGTACATGATGCATAACTGGGAAACATAACTGGGATGCATAACTGGGAAAAAAATACCCCTAATGGTTCAAATATTCCAACCAAGAATCCAGTTAATACACACATAATTTATATAACCAGTCTTGGCTCTGTTTCCTACGTTCTCCTTTTTAGTGAAGAAAAATTAGGTTGTGGTGCACCCTTTAACACACTTAAAAGAGGAAAGAGTGGCATTATTTTTTTTAATTTTTTAATTTTTTATTTTATTTTTTTAACGTTTATTTTTGAGACAGAGAGAGACAGAACATGAATGGGGGAGGGGCAGAGAGAGAGGGAGACACAGAATCGGAGGCAGGCTCCAGGCTCTGAGCCATCAGCCCAGAGCCCGACTTGGGGCTCGAACTCACGGACCGCGAGATGGTGACCTGAGCTGAAGTCAGACGCTTAACCGACTGAGCCACCCAGGCGCCCCGGCATTATTTATTTATTTTTTTAAAATTTTTTTTTCAACGTTTATTTATTTTTGGGACAGAGAGAGACAGAGCATTAACGGGGGAGGGGCAGAGAGAGAGGGAGACACAGAATCAGAAACAGGCTCCAGGCTCTGAGCAGTCAGCCCAGAGCCCGACGCGGGGCTCGAACTCACGGACCGCGAGATCGCGACCTGGCTGATGTCGGACGCTTAACTGACTGCGCCACCCAGGCGCCCCCCGGCATTATTTTTTAAAAATGCTTATTTTTGATAGAGCACAAGCAGGGGAGGGGCAGAGACAGGGGGACAGAGGATCTGAAGGGAAGCCAACTCTGCACTGACAGCAGTGAGCTTGATGCAGGGCTTGAACCCATAAACCATGAGATCATGACCTGAGCTGAAGTTGGCTGCTCAACCAACTGAGTCACCTAGGTGCCTCAAGTGGCATTATTTTTTAAACGGGGGTGCTTTGTGAGTAATTAAGATGACATTTTTAATGAAAGATTTGTATCTTCACATTTTCTTGGTGTATGTAGAAAATAAATAATTAAATAAACTTTGACACAAAAAAAACCTAAAGCATCACTATATGAGTTAAAAATGTGCTTGTCACTTCAACTTTATCATCAAAGACCCAGGTGACATTTTTCTTTCTGATTCCACTATTCTTAGCCTGTGAGCATGACTCAGTGGTCTCAAGACGTCCACTCCTGTGGAGGCGGGAAAAGAGGAGAGTGAAAAGCTTATCAGAAGCTCCCAGCAAACGTCCTTTTACTATCATTATGATTTCATTGGTCAGAAATGAGTCTCATGACTATTCTAACTGTAAAGAATTCTGCTAAAGTGGGCTCTTTCTATAGGGAAGAGCCAAAGAAAAGAGGATTGTGTTAGTCAACTGGATCCATCACAGTCATTCAAAATGCAGTCACTTTCTAGTATAGATGGGAAAATTTTCAGGTAATTAGATATTTAGACTGACATGAATTGTGTGTGTACTGTGTGTGTGTGTGTGTGTGTGTGTGTGTGAGTGAGAGAGAGAGAGAGTTCAGAATAAAAAATAAAGAAAAATGAAGAGTTCTTTATGACCCTAAAACCCATAATATTTTTAAATAATAATATTTTAAAATTAAAGCTTGTTTTTATTGGAGTAAAGTGTGCATATAATTTAAGAGACAAAAAATACCAAGGCTTACAAATAACAAAATGGCAATTTCCTGTTCACCCCCCTTCATACCCTAGATGTACTTCCCATTGGCTAATACTTTCAACCTTTATTAGTCTTTAAAAATTTTTTTTGAATGGTTATTTATTTTTGAGAGAGAGAGAGAGAGAGAGATAGACAGACAGATAGCACATGAGTGGGACAGGGGCAGAGAGAGAGGGGAACAGAGGATCCAAAGCAGGCTCTGCCCTTACAGCAGAGAGCCTGATGTGGGGCTTGAACTCATGAAACGTGAGATCATGACTTGAGCAGAAGTATGACGCTTAACTGACTGAGCCACCCAGGCTCTCCTGATTATATTTATATTATTGTACAACTTTCTGACTTCCACCTGAGTAATTATTATTCCTTGTTTTTTTATTTCCTTAGTTTTCTATGTACTTTGTTCTATATCCTTGTCCTACTCAAGTCCTCCAGCTGTTTCTTAATGAATTTTTCCTCACAAATATATCAGAAAATCTATCACCTCCATTCTTTTTTTATTGTTTTTTTCTTCTGGACAATTCTTCCAGTAATTCTGTTCTAGCCTATACTGGTTGCTTTCTTGGCCTACTCTAAAGCTATCACCCTAAAACTTTTTTCTGTCATCAAGAGAATTCCCATATATGTGAGTCTCCTTCTCTTTCTTTGGGATGTTATGTATTCCTCTTTTTTGGTTTATTCCCTTAGTTTGGTGGGGAAAATGCTCCAGAAATTCCCAAGGAAGCTTACAGAACTGGAGTTCCAAATATCTTGGTGAAGTTTGAAAGCTCTTGGGTGTATAAAAAAGTATTTATTCTATGACTGCTCTTGATTAGTAGCTGGACTGGATATGGGGTACAAGACTGAAAATGCCTTGATGTTGCCCATTTTCCCCTCTAGTTTTTAGTGTTGTTTTAGGAGTACAATGTTGTTCTTATACCTGATCCTTAATAGATGATTTTTTATTTTCTCCTAAAGATTTGGGATCTTCTCTTCATTCCTGGTGTTGTGAAATTTCATGCCAATGATCCCTATGTTCATCATTTTGGGGGGGGGGTTGATCATTATGTTGGGTACTCAGTCTTTTAATCTGGATTTCAAGTTTTTTGGTTCTGGGAAGTATTCTTGACATATACCTTTTATAATTTCTTCTCATCTGCCTTCTTTCTTCTTTCAGGAACTTCAATTGTCAGATATGTGACCTCTCTATCCGAGTTTTTCAACTTTATCTTTTTTTTTTAACATTTATTTGTTTTTGAGAGAAAATATGCACATGCCTTGCATGGGGGGTCAGGGGAGGGGCAGAGAGCAGAATCCAGAGGATCTGAAGTAGGCTCCACACTGTGAGTGCAGAGCCGGATGTGGGGGCTCAAATTCATGAACCTTGAGACCATGACCTGAGCCAAAATCAAGAGTCAGCTGCTTAACCAACTGAGCTACCCAGGTTCCACTTCAACTTTAAGTCCTTTCATTGGATTTTCTTCTGCTATAATTTTTTTCTAAGAACGTTTCCTTGCAGTGTTCCTTTTAAAAAAAACTGAAACCTCTTGCTCTTTAATTCAATATCCAATATTTCCTGATGATGCATAGATATATACATTTGAATATTTTATCATTTATATGGCTTCTGTATATAACCATGTGATATATGTCTGATGAATAGAGTATAAACAAAACTATTTAAGTCTTATTGATACTTAAATAAATAATATTATCAAGCATTTCTGATTTGGTGAAAGAGAAATCTTCCAAAGCTAACAAAATTGGTAGCTTATACAGGAAAAAATTTGCTATCTATGGAAGAAGCTTTGTGGTTTCCGTAAGTTGTGGTTCAAAAGAGCAATTATTAAAATGGCAATGCCATGTCCCATGATAATTTCTCCTTTGAAGAAGATGTGGTTGATGCATATGATAGAGCAGTGACCCATGGATCCCCTGCTTGATTACACAGATATGGTGAAGCCCTGCAGTGAATCATTATGTATTGTTACTGACAGGCTTTAATCTGGAGATTTATGATACAATACAGTCTTCCAGCTCTCAAAATGTATCAAGGGGTTCACATCAAAGAGAAGGTTATGGTTATGAGAATTTAAAAATTTATATCAGTTTATATTTAACAAATAATAGAATAAACCATTTGCCCTTGTATGATTTTTTTCTTTTCGTTTTCTTTTTTTTTTTTAATGTTTATTTATTTTTGAGAGAGAGACAGAGACAGAGACAGAGCGCAAGCAGAGGAGGGGCAGAGAGAGAGAGAGAGAGAGGGCAGAATCTGAAGCAGGCTTCAGGCTCTGAGCTGTCAGCCCAGAGCCTGACATGGGGCTCAAACCCACAAACTGTGAGATCTTGACCTGAACTGAAGTTGGATACTTAACTGACTGAGACACCTAGATGCCCCTGATTTTATATTTTTAAATTTCTCTTATTGTAGTCTCCTAGGATGTTTACTTTATTTTATTTTTAAGTTTTTATTTAAATTCTAGTTAGCTAACATAGCGTGTAATATTGTTTTCAGAAGTAGAATTTAGTGATTCATCACTTACATATAACACCCAGTGCTCATCACAAGTACCCTCCTTAATGCCCATCACCCATTTAGCCCATTCCCCACCCACCTCCCCTCCAGCAACCCTCAGTTTGTTCTCTAGAGTTAAGAGTCTTTATGGTTTGCCTCCCTATCTTTTTTTTCCTTTCCCCTATGTTCATCTGTTTTGTTTCTTAAATTCCACACATCCTAGGAAGTTAGATGCTTCCTTTATTCAAAGAACTACTCTCATGTCCACAATATACTTGACATTCTAGATCTAGTTGCATACAAAATGGAAGATTAGTTTGAAAATTATCAACAAAATTTAGCAAATGAAGCATTCTATATTGATAAAATAAAGGTCTCCATTAATGGGCATAGTTCAATGTCTTGTACTCTGGGTTTTCTCAGCTTCTTCTTCCAACATGTATATCCTCATCCTCAGACAATTCCTTTTGTTATTAAAAATTTTTAATGTTTATTTATTTGGGGGAGAGAAAGAGAGACAGAGCATGAGTGAGGGAGGGGCAGAGAGAGGGGGACACAGAATCTGAAGCAGGCTCCAGGCTCTGAGCTGTCAGCACAGAGCCCAACATGGGGCTTGAACTCACGAACAGCGAGATTATGACCTGAGTTGAAGTCGGCTACTTAACCAACTGAGCCACCCAGGTGCCCCCTCAGACAATTCCTTACCTGAACAAAGACAGCTCCTTATACTTAATTTATTCTGCATTTATATGACAAACTTATTGAGAGATTATATTTGACTTTTAAAAAACAACAGAATTACTATTTCCTACTAAATACCAAATCTAAGTGATAATTTTCTTTGCTTATTTTTTACATCCTAAAATATTTTCATCTTTTTTTCATATATTTTCCTTAACTTCTGGGCCTCTAATTTTCTAGACAAAACAACTGCTCTCTATATAGCAATGCTAAGTGTTCCTTGCCATCATGTTGGAATATCACTTATCAAAAATAAGGAGAGGGGTGCCTGGGTGGCTCAGTCGGTTGAGTGTCCGACTTCGGCTCAGGTCATGATCTCACAGCTTGTGAGTTCAAGCCCTGCGTCCGGCTCTGTGCGGACAGCTCAGAGCCTGGAGCCTGCTTCTGATTCTGTGTCTTCCTCTCTCTCTGCCCCTCCCCCACTCATGCTCTCTCTCTGTCTCAGAAATAAATAAACATAAAAAAATTTAAAAAAATAAGGAGAGTTTAGGCAGCTGGAGTTCTCTCTCTCTCGCTCTGTGTGTGTGTGTGTGTGTGTGTGTGTGTGTGTGTGTGTGTGTTTGTGTGTGTGTACTGGTCATGTGTATACAGCTGGAGATCTCCACTGATCTCTCACCTGTATCATACCCAGAGAGAGGACCCATGGCTCCCCTGCTTCTATATATTTTAAAGAGTCCCCAGAGAAATCTGAATTTGAGCCTCACCTTTGCCATTTAATAGCCGTGTGTCCTAGTTTACTCATCTATAAAATAGAGAAAATATTTCTTTCCTTATCATGAGAATGATGTAAGGACCAAACAAAGTCATGCGTATAAAGTGTCTAGCATAGCAATGGGAAATTACTAAACCTCCAACAGTTGATTAAAGAAACTGTATGCCTTTTCTAGGCTATCTTTCTGGGTATAGAGCAATATTGAGGAAGGACCTAGTTCAACTCTTTTTAGTGGCATTTTCAGATTAAGGCAGGAATTTACCCAAGTTGCCAGAGACCACTAGCTGCAAATAATCTCTTCTCATGGAGAACAAGTAGAGAAACCAGAAACAGAAGCAGAGAAAATTTTCAACTGGGGTAAGTTGTCTCTTGAGCATGCCCAGCTTGTTTCTATCTTTTTGGCTGGCCCTTCCTTCTGCGGGAAGGATGTTTATATATATGACTGATGTTTATGTGACCGGCCTCTGTCATTCTTATTTTAGATTAAATTTAAATCTCTTAGAAACAGTTAGTTCCTGACCACTCAACTCAAAGTAGCCCTAATTGCAGTCTTTTGTTCTTATTTATTTATTTTACACGTCAATGTATCTGTCTCCCTGCAGAATGTAAGCTTCTCAAGAGCTGGGCACTTTGCCCATCTCTGTCACTGAATCCAAGTCATACACACATGTATTTGCTACATAGCAGATATTCAGAAAAATGTTTGCTGAATACGTGTTTAAATGGGAATACCATGTTTTAACACCAAGAAAAGCCAAGTACAGAAAGTCAGTCATTGACTTATTAATAGTAACTCACTACTCTGTGTATGAAGAAACCACTTAATGATGATTGTAAGGCAGATGCTCAATACATGTTTGTCAAATAAACCAAAGGGCAAGTTGCCAGTTTAGTCTGTAGTTGATGGTAGAGCCAGAGACACTGAGAATGCATTTTAGAAGCAGTTTATCAATGTCCAGCTCCAGGCTGAGGCACAATATAGTGAAAGAGGATGTCAAGGTCTTTCACACTCAAGGAATCAGTATTCAATGTGGCCGTGTGTTTACCCAGGTACCTTCCCCTGGGACACCTGTCGTGGGCTCAATGCTTTCAGCAGCACCTGCATTCTGTTCCTCTTTCCTTCCATCAATCAAAACTCATCTACCATATGTTTCTTTCCCATAGAGCCTTGTTCAACATACAGTGCTTTCAACGATGATGGATATTTCCTCCTTTCTGACTTCCCATTCAACCAGAATAATAAAATAAGTCAGAATGTATTTTAATATCACTCCCTTGTTTATTGTCCAATAATGAACAGTGGACTGGCTCGAGAACAGCCAGCAGAAAGCAGAAAAATATTTTAGGGAATAATTCAAGAATGGGCCATTGAAAGAGGAGCCTGTTTTGAGCCCATCTCCACTGAGAGAGAAATTCCATGGTGCCAGCATCCTCTCCCGTTGTCTCAAGGATGCACTGCTGTTGAGTTAGTAAGTGGGCTCGAGTGAGTATTGGGCCTTTGAAATTCACAAATTTCACACACACAATCGCAGCTAACAATACACCTATGGTATTAGGTGGGGTGGGGGGGGGGAAGCTCGAACATTCTATGTTGGCTTGATTGAACGACTGGGTAAATATGAAAGTGTTACACATTTTTCTGATTTGCTTGACAATAATAATAATACCGAACATTTACTGAGTAGTTAACATACATTGAGTATTTTTGTAAGTGCTTAGCATGCGCATATATGTGTGTGCGTGTGTTTTAATTTTATCTCTGTTTTATAGGAAAGGTTTACAGAAGGTCAGAAAAATTAAGTAATTTTGCCAAAAGTCATTCGGATAATAAAAAGCAGAGCTAGAAATCTGATCCCAGCTCCTTTGGCCAGTAGTCTGAGCACTTAATCCCTGAACTACTCCTTCTCTGGCAAGGATGTGAATGAGAAGTGATTGCTAGCAGACCGAACACACAATAATTCCTGTCTCCAAAGAATTTCTCTAGAAACACTCATTCCCCTCGCCATAGATAACCCACTTGATAACTTCAAAAGTTATCAAAAATAATTGTCAAAAAAGAATTGTTTGATTCTTTATAAGAAATGGCATATCTTATTAAGTATAATTTCAAAGAGGAAGTACTGTACTTTGTCAGTTGTTCACTTTCTGAAGGGCTTATTTTTCCGGGTGGACTTTTCCATCTGTCACCACTAGATGGAGTGTGGATTATGCAAACACCTCAACTCTCTTGAGAGGCGTTAGCCCAAAGCAAAAAAAAAAAAAAAAAAAATTCAGCAGAGAAAGATAAAACTGGACTCAGTTGAAGATAGTAACCCCTACACTGGCTTTCTAATTGTGGGAGCCTAGTTTCTAATTCCATCCTTTTTTCCTTTCAGAATAAACATTAATAGTTGCTCAATCTGAGTTAAAGAAGATTTGAATAATAGTTAAAAGCTGTCTGAGAGTTTGTTTTCTCAGAAAACTATATGCCTCTAATTACAGCCAGGGTTGGCATTTTGAAAAAGATACTGAGGAATAAATTCTAATACAGCAAACAACTGCTTCCTCTAATTGTAACACGTGGAACCTACTATAATCGGTAAACAGTTATTTCTTCCTAATTTTCTTCAATTAGTCTGTAACAAAAATGATCACGAATAGCCAGCTAACCACGTTCTAGTAACCATCTGATCAACCAAAATTATGGCATTGTAAAATTCAGGGTTGTTCAATGAATAGGACCAGAAAATTCTTGGAAATTTCATAAGAACAAATTTTAAAATGACAGTAAAGGGAAGTCACTTACTCTGAATTTTCATTTCTACAAAATGAAAAAGTAGATCACCAAAGCTCTTTGCAGGAAGTTCTATGACATCTAAAGAAAAAAAGAGCAGTGTGGGAACTTGTGCCCACAAACACACATACATACAGATGTACCCTGTTGTTTAGTTCTAAAATAGAGTTATATTCTGTTTCCACATTAAGGGTACGTGGCAGCATTATATTTGCTGAAGGAGTAAGGAGAATAAAACTTCATTTATGCAGGTGTGGTGGTGGTTGGAATTAGGTAGTGTACAAATGAGTATTATTTATATGGCCTACTTTTCACAAATCATTGCAGATCCTGTTTCTGAGGCAAATGATGCTGATGAGATTGTAAGTATTAATGTATATTTCTAGGTTAATTGATTACATCTCACCATGTGAAGAGTTCTTTTTTCTATTTTTTTTTCCTCCAGTAAATATATTTGATCAACTTTTAGCTATTAAACCTTAAAACTACCCAGTTGTCATTTTTATTTCGGACTAGGTCCAGGTTTTTGTATTAAAAACAAAATTGAAAATGACCCAATATCAAACACATGGAGGAAATAAATAACAACCAAACAGCAGTCTTGTTTACTGCTGATTTCCAAACTTAGGTGAAGGCAGAAGACTTGGTTTGCTCACTTCTTCACCTGGGCTGCCATTCTCAGCCCTAAGCTGGAAGGGGGTGCCAACACTGCCTGGAGAAAACAGCGTGGTCACTGTGGGAAGAGGGCTTCTCTTCCTCTTCTAGTGGTATTGAAGTATAAGATCCTCTGTGAAGACATACCATTGTTTTTTGGGTAACCTGCAAAACCAAATTTAGCTTCCTGTTTACTGCATTCGCTCTGCTGAATTTTATAGGCAACTGTTCATTCAGTATTTTATTGTAACATTGGTCCTTTAGCTTTAAGATTACCAATGAATTGCCAAAGTATACAGGCATTCAATGGGTATCTGGGTACCTTTTCTTTTCTTTTCTTTTCTTTCTTTCTTTCTTTCTTTCTTTCTTTCTTTCTTTCAGTGGGTTTCTAAGCAATGTAGGAAAGGGGAAGGATGTGAAATGTAGCGGATGAGTAGAAAAGAAATGGGAGATCAAAGAGCCACCTGTGTTTCTTCCCTCTGAAGACTTCTGATATTTATAATCAACCCCATTTTGTATTCAGTATCTCTAAGGGTCTCGTGGAGCCAATCTCTACCTACTTAATCAGAAATCTCACCTCAATGTATTCATAAATGGGTCAAACATGCTCCAGCTGAACTTGTGCTAGATAAACTGTTAGTACAGAACATGGATAGTATTCAGTAAAATTTTTAGGATGCATTAATGGATGCATAAATGGTTATTCATTTACTTGACAAGAGTTTTACTCCTAGAAAGGAATCAATCCTTAGTCAAAATATAAAGAAGATTTCTTTGTACTGTTATTGGTCATTTTATATCAGAATGTGATGCTTTATTTTTAGCAAAAGTTATCAATAATAAGCTCTGTAGGTCTCTTTCAAACTTGAGGATAATTAATTTTTCAGAAAAAAAGGATTAACATGTGGTTTCAGAGTTGGGGATAGTTTAGCATCAGGTATCTGGGTGTTGTAGATGGAAGATAAAGAAAAAAGAGACTTTTGCCTTTTAGAGCCACTTTGGTATCTCAAATCATTTTTTTAGTGTTTATTTATTTATTTTTAAGAGAGAGAGAGAGAGAGACAGCACTAGGGAGGGGCAGAGAGAGAGAGAGAGAGAGAGAGAGAGAATCTCAAGTAGGCTCCTCACCACCAGTACAGAACCCCACGAGGGGTTCAAAATCACAAACCGTGAGATAATGACCTCAGCCAAAATCAAGAGTTGGACACTTAATCAACTGAGGCATCCAGGTGCCCCCAGTATCACAAGTCTTCAAAGGAATAAGTTTAGTTTATAAATGAAAACTAGTGTTCCAAGAACCTACGTATATCACCTAGCGTAATCTGGCTATGTTGAAAATGCCCCCTTTTCTGACTAGAAATAAGTGCTGAACTCTGTGACCCGAGTGAAAACAGCAGGACTGTCTTTTACTTACAATCTCTTGGGACCACACACTATAACTTTAGTGGACTCTCTCCAAGTGTTTCACTCAGGGTTTCCAAAATGCAAAAGACTGATCTCCAGAGTGTTGGGTAATAAACCAGGTGATAGGCACACTATAGCCATTATCAGACTTTTATAATAACATTGGCTAAAGTTAATAAAAACTAGCAGTGACAATTAAAATTATTTGCATAAGGAAAACATTACTAAGAAAACAAATAAAGCAATAAATAAAAAGAGTGGCTAGTCAAGGAAACATCTAGCAGATAATTCCTTAAGAAAACCCTCTAGTTGTCAAGTCTGGGAAGGATCTATCCATAAAGGACTAAGGAAATTCCTGTAAATATTTTGTAAGGTGACCTTTTTTTTTTTTAAATAAATTAAATGTTTATTTATTTATTTATTTTTCAGAGGCAGAGAGACAGAGAATCCACAGCAGGCTCTGAGCTGTTAGCGCAGAGCCTGACTCAGGGCTCAGACTCACAGACTGTGAGATCATGACCTGAGCCCAAGTAGGACACTTACCTGACTGAACCACCCAGGCTCCCTGTAAAGTGGTATTTAGGGCAGGCCAATATAGGATAATTTCTTCCCACCTACCTCACTCCTTTCTGTGGCATGATCTTATTTGCGAGGGGGGGGGGAGCGGGAGGGGGGAGGGCTAGACAACCCCCCCCCCCCCCCCCCCCCCCCCCCCCCCCCCCCCCCCCCCCCCCCCCCCCCCCCCGCCTGAGCACTAAATTAGATGAGGTAGCTAGCTTACAGTCAGTTAAATCAAAGACATGAAGCTGTGGAACATTTGGATCCTAAAGGGTATAGATGCTATATATTGGTGGGAATAAATCTACTGGCTGCCTTACCTTCTAAGGTCCAGATGTCGTCTCTTTTAATTTCTACTGCATATTTCATGGACTTGCCACTTAAAGAGAGTGAGATGAGGCCTATAAAGAAGGTGCTTCACACAATATGATGAGGGGTTTTGGACTTGGTACCTCCAACTTGATCTACGTTCTCTCAAAAGCAATGAATAATTTTTCTCTCAAAAAATAAATGTATCTTTTAAAGTTCACTTATTTATTTTGAGAGAGAGTGCACCCGTGCACAAGCGGGGAGGGGCAGAGACAGGGAGAGAATTCCACGCAGGCTCTGCACTGCCAGCATGGAGCTCAGGGTTCAATGCCACAAACCACAAGATGATGAGCTGAAATCAAGAGTTGGAGGCTTAAATGACTGAGTCATCCAGGTGCCCCATCACTTATTGTTAATAGAGCTTGAGATCCCCCAGGTTTAAAACAAACAAAGAGGAACAAAAAAGTTTCTGAATAAAATGCGTAGAAACAGAAAGAATGTACCGGAGGGACCACAATGTTTACAATTCTTTTTCACTTGACTAATGTGATTTTAAAAACAGGAATTTATTTTCAAGATGGCCATAGCTTTGAATATATTAATTTCAATTTTTTTTTTAATTCTTTAAATCTGTTTTTTTCCTCTATTTTTGGCAGTGAATATACACATTTCTTGACCTTTTCTTTCTAACCGGAATAAAGACATCTTAAATGGACTGATTTTGAGTGTAATGTAGTTTTTTGGTAAACATCGTAGATTTTCTGAGAACTATAATCTCTGGAGATGTTGGTAGCATTGCCATGATCATTATAAAAAGCATGTAAGATCATTGGTACATGTGAGAGCACAATAGAAATTATATAAACAAATTTTTTCCCTGTCAGAAATTTCTTCTGTAAGAGATTTGCCATTTAATACATGGAGGGGTATTTTCACTGATTGCCTGTAATCATCAATAGCAAGATCATATCATATGAGCATAATGCTTGGTAATATATATGTACTATTAATATACTTTGGATTATATTTGGTAATTTATTTAGGTTTGCAGAGTATTGTTTAAATTTGTCTAACTAATGTTCAAAAGATATTCCCTCTTTTATACATGAGCAAACTGCAGCTTGGAGAAGTGAAGGAAGTTTACTTAAGATACACAGATGGCAAGCAGTAGAGCCAAATGCAGAATTATTTTGTCCACATTTCATGTGCAGCATATTGGGGTTTGCAGAATAAATATAAGACATGGTTTCTGCCCTTATGAAACTTGTAGTTTAGTTGGGAAAATGACTGATGCCATGAAAACAGCTTGTATGGATAGTAGATAAAGCATAGTCCTCAGACCAAATAGCCCTTAATGCTCGTAGAAACCTGTTTCTTTGAACTGAATAAAGTTATATGTGAAATGTAAAACAGAAAACCTTTTGACTAATGAAAGGTGCTGTCACAGACATCTGTTGTTTAAGGATATCAGAGACCATTTGAGATAGTCTGTTAACCTAGATTTTTCTCCACCCAAACATATATCATCCAGGTTATCATGTGTCTTCCCAGCACAATGTACACAATGTAACTATGCAGGGGAAGCCAAGGTGTGTCCTTGAGAAGTGCATCCAGTTTTACATACTAACCAGGTGTGTGGAAAGACCAATAGCATGATGCATGTCAGGTACATGCACTGCACACGCCACTCCAAGTGACCTCAGGCTTCCGTCCTCTCTAAAACCACCAGCCGGTGGTTAATATTCAGCTGAGCTGTTAAGTAGAGTACGAAAGTAGGGACAAGATTTGCAATCTGTTAATGTTTTCTTAAGATCTTGTTAAGTAAGAGCGAAATCTATCGTTAATGGAAGCAGTAATAAATCAGGTGCTGTAATTAGCAGTCCAAATGCGTACCTTTGTAAAAGGTTATCTTTAATGTCTTTTTTTTTTCCATTAATGTAATTATGTGGTTTGGATAATCATAGCCAAGGGGGAAAACTGGGAACTGCAAAAGTACTTTTGCTTAGTCAAACAAAAATGAATGTACTCCGAACAAGCCACCGTGTAATTAATTAGAATATTGTTGGAGTAGTTAAGATCTTTGGATGGAAAAGAGATAATTTAAAAGTAATTTTTGGTATCTCGCCCTTTGAGGAGACTGGGTACATAAAGCACATCTACGGAATTTGGCATAGAGTAGGTCTTCAAAAAACATGCTAGCTCTTATGAGGTTAGTGTTTGTGATAATCAGAGAATGTAAATCCTCTATCGTTGGCCTACTAAAGCTTCTTTGTTCCCAGAGAGTTTCATGCTTCCGTGGGGCTCTTATCTCATTGTTTGTTATGGTTGACGTGATTTGTCTCACTTCTCAGACTTGGAGGTTTCTTAAGAAGAAGACCATATATTAGCCATTTCTCTCCTCCTGGCAGCTATCACATCATTTGGCAGGTAATAAGTACTAAATAAGTGTTTGTTAAAGTAATGCCTTGATTCTAGTGTTTCTCTGTTCATTATTTGATATTGACCATCTAATTTCAGTTAATCAAATGGAGTCAAAATTGAATCTGTTTAGATGAAAACAGCATCATTTCCTACCTATGTTATCTCCACAGGCTACCTTCCTTATCTCTCTGCCTCTCTTTGGCTTCCTTACACCACTGCCCCATTATTATAAATTCAATTCTCATGATGCTGTCTTTCCAAAACAAAATCTGATTCCATCATTCTCTTGCTCAGAAATTTCTCATGCCTTCACATTTCCTCTGGGTTAAACACATCAACTCTTTTTCATGAAATGCAAGGCCTTTCCATAAGTAGACTCTGATTTCCTCTCCAGTTTCTTCTGCCACTTCTCACGTTTACTTCATGCTCCAACTATATTGCATCTGTTTTGCATTTCTATCTCTCTTAACTTTCTTGACTGCCTGGAACATCCCCTCAACCCCCGACACACACACCTTTTTGCTTTTCTGCTCAGCTGCTTCTTATTTATTTTTCTGCTGGCAGCTTGATACTTATCTCTCTTATGAATCTTTTCCTGATTCTCCTGGCAGACTTAGCCTCCTTTCCTTTGCTCCCTGCCATGATTCCTCCTCACCCAGGCATATACATATCTTTATTAAATCAAACTTCTTATTGTACTTAAATTGTAGGTTTGCATGTCTATCTTCCCTCAGGGCAACAGGCTTCTTGAGAGTAGGGTAATATTTGGTCTGTACTAGTAACTCAAGACATATTTGTTGAATAAATAAATGCACGAATGAATGAATGCACTTGATAGATAAGACTATGAATTTGTGTTCATAAAGTCAGAAATTCAAAAAAATAAAATAAAACCCCCATAATCTGGGTATCTGTTGGAGTGACTAATAGTCTATGTCATGGTGGTAAAGGCAGCAATGAAAGGAACAAAAAGTATGAAGAAGTCAGTCCTTTCCCAGAGACACATATACCAGATGTCCTAATATTTTTTTTCCTCTTACTTTCTGCTTTAAGAAAGGAAAAGACAGGATAACACAACCCACAGGAAATTTTCCATGACATTAAAGAATATCATGAAAGCCGCTCTGCAGCTGGTGAGATCAGTGAAAATGCTCTCCATGAGTTAATGTAAACTGTCACTTGCTTCTACAGAAAAGAAACATTGTACAGGTGTTCACTGAAAATGGTGCGGTCTGGTGGGGTCCATATTGATTTCTGAGGGCTGAATCTACATCTGAATCATCTTTGCTTTCCTGACAATGCCTAACACAGGCTGTATATGTAGCAGGTGTTCGTGAAATGAAGAGGAAAGGAATAATCTGACCTATTATCTGAGAGGCTTTGGATAAGTAATCTAAAGAATATTGGATATTGTTTTAGTCTCTGGATTATGGTACCTAAGTGAAAAGAATGCTGGTGGGAGATTTTAACTAAAAAAAATTAAGTGATAACTAAAAATGTAAAGATAATGTCTACCAATGCTATAAGCATGAGAAGGAAAACAAATCAATGACAACTATTGTTTCCACTATGGCTGCAGGTATTTTGAAAATGAGGTCTTTTGTGTGGTTAGAAACATCGTGTCCTATCGTGTGTCTGCTACTTTGCTCAGTCTTGTTGACTGCTTGGGATTCTTTCTCTGTCTCCCTCTGTCCCTCTCCACCCCCTTCACTCTCTCTCTCAAACTAAAAAAATTCTGTTCTTATTCATTTAATTTATTCAACAAATATTCATTGAACACCTACTCTGTGCCAGCCTGTGTTCTAGGCTTTTTGGGGACACAGTAGGTTTCCTGCTATTTCTGATCCTAAGGAGTAATGAGATTAAGTCCTGCAGGAGCAATGATAAACAATTAGTATACTGTGTGCAAGTGTGTTTGTGTGCATGCCTGTGTGTGTGCGTGTGTGTGTGTGTGTGTGTGTGTGTGTGTAAGAATTATAAGGGGCAGGAGCCAGGAGCTGTGGGGCTGGAAAAACAAAGAATCTTTTAGAATGGATTGTCAGGAAAGGTTTTCTAAGGAAGTAAGATGTTCCCTCGTTTTATCCCATTTTTCACCTCCATCCATGTGATTGACAGAGATCAGCTTCGATAAATCTGATACTGATAGCTATTCTGTTGGGCTTGGTCCTGCTGTATAATTTGCTACTTTCTTTATCCTCCCATGGCTCCTGTCCATTTCTATAGAAAAAGCAATTCTCTTCCCATGCCTTCAGTATTTCATGAAGCTGTAAAAACAATCAAAGAGCAATAACCAAGAGTCTGAAGGCCCCAGTATATGCACACACACACACACACACACACACACACACACTCCAGAGCTGTTCTCTATGCCAGTTAAGTGAATATTATAAAGATTAAATGAGGTAACACTTTACAATGTTTTGTGCAGTGCTCGATACATAGTCAATACTCAATAAATATTAAATGTTATTATTATTATGATAATTAAGACCTTTATTATTATTATCTCATAGACATTTGTGAGGATCTTGCTGGATATCTAATTCTTTGAAATACTCCCATTTAGGAATACTCCCTGCACATTCTCTGGGTGTAGGGCCCTGGTCAGTGTTGTGGGGAGCATCAGGGTACAAGAGAAGACAGAGCTCCTCTTCTTCCTTGCTTATGAGACAAAGTGCACACCACAAGTATAAGGCAGATGTGGAAGAACACTTCTATTTACAAAGCAGCCTAATCCGCACCAATGAATACATCCAAATTAGAAACCCAACTCTTCAGCGTAGGATGATTAAATGGTTGCCTCCTGGACCATTTCATCTTTTAATCATGACTCTCCTTCCCATACAGAAGCATAAAATCCTGGAAGCATGGTAGGAGGTCATTCTGTTACTTACCACTTTGAAAATGGGGAGAGAACTTGCCTCAGAGATAAGGGAAAAACATTCAAGGAAAATTTTGGTTGATTCCAAGTAATTCTAACCTATTTGTCATATAACCACTCTCTTTCTGGGTTTGACTCATTTGCAATGTCATTTGGGCCAGTTTGTTACAGACAGAAGAAAACAAGGTTTGTGATTCAAATGTTTCAATCTCTATGCTAACTGGGATCCAGAGTTTTCAACATACAAATGAGAAATGGTGGAACTTACCAAACAGATGGTTACATTCAAATAGACCGGCACCAGAAATTCTGCCAATGAATTTCTGAAGCTGACATACTGCTTTGATTTGTAATTTACTTTCTTCTTGATACCTATGTCTTAGTTATGATTTCTATGTAACCAATCACTCCAAAACTTAGTAGATTAAGACACACAAATGTTTCCCATCTCTACCATTTCTGTGAGCCAACTGCTTGGGAAAGAGAGTTTCGCTGAGTGGTTTTGACTCAGGTGCTCATGCAATTGCAGAGAACAGGACAGGCAGGGACTGGAGCCACCTGCTGTCTTCGTGTCATCCTAGGACTTGCTAGGTAGTCTTTCCATGTGGGTTAGATTAGGCTTCCTCCTAGCATGACAGCCCTGTGGAAGCTGGGCCGCTTGCAGGGCGGCTCAGGGCTCCGGCATGAATATTCCAGTTCACAAGCGGAAGTTGACTGAGCCTGGGAAGTCACACTACATCACTTCTGTTTCCTTCTAGTGCTGACAAGTATGTCACAAGCCTACCCATGTTCAGGATTGAAGAGGGAGTTGCAAGGTACTAGAGGAGCATTTCAGGGAGGAGATAATGTTGGGGTTCTCCTTGGAAGATCCAGTCTGCCACCGCTTACTAATAGCAGGTTGCAAGAGCAGGCTTATCCTAGGGCACTGCCAACTTCCTGATGGAGTGAAAATGTGGCTTGATGCTGGATTTGTAGTTGGAAACCAAAAATAAGAAGTCAAGAAGGCCTAGCTATCAGGTCAGTAAACACTTAAAGGGAAAAACAACCTTTCTTTTGCTTTTCTTTCTTCACATTGAGTTAAAAATATCAGTTATTTTAAAAATATGTTTTTTAATGTTTATATTTGAGAGGGAGAGGGACACAGGGTGCAAGCAGGGAAGGGGCAGAGAGAGAGGGAGACACAGAATCTGAAGCAGGCTCCAGGCTCTGAGCTGTCGGCACAGAGCCTGATGCAGAGCTTGAACCCACAAACCGCGAGATCATGACCATGAGCCGAAGTTGGACGCTTAATCGACTGAGCTATCCAGGTGCTCCAGAGTTATTTTTAATAAAATGAAATGTGATCTTTTTTCCTTTAGAACTGCCATCTATTATTCTACAATGAAAAATAACGATCTCAGATCTTTATAATAACTTCCCATTTCAAATACTTTCAATAGATCTAAAAAAAGGTGATTCTGATTAAGTTTTATTCTGCTGCCTGAAAGAAGAAGCAAAAAACAAAACAAAACAAAACAAAAAACCAAAAACATGTCATAGTCACAAGAGGAAGGTGAGAAAACTGTGCATACCTTACAGGGTACCATAGAGTGCTGAAATTGGGGCTTGAGTCCCTGGTTTATACTTCATATTTTGCTGTTTTAAAAATGGTTTGGTTCTGATGGGGTTGATTGGAAATGTAATGAAAACCACATATGCCTGAATTATAAATTAATACAAATCAACTTTTAGCTGTGGGACTCTATAGGCTGAGAAATCAATTATAATTGAGAATTATTCATTTTTTTTGTCCTATGTAAGTATTTTAGCCTCTCCCAGTAATTATATTCAAGATAAGTTACAATATATGATGTCATAGTTCAGCTTTATTAATAGACAACCACTAGTATACTCTTGATCTCGACTTGAGAGGAATCAGTGTTTGTCACCTATTTCATTATGACTTTGAACATGAGCATGCCTTCATATATACTCAGGAGAAGGCATACAACGAATGGTCCACTTGGATATGTCTCTGGCCCCAATTTTCTTCCAATGTTAGCATGGCATTTACTTCAGTTTTTCAAACCATGTTTCCAGCATGGCTTTAAAATCTCCTCCCTCTCAAAATAAATAAAAAATTTTTAAAAATCTTAAAAAAATGGGCTCCTTGGTGGTTCAGTCAGTTAAACATCCGATTCTTGATTTCAGCTCAGGTCATAATCTCATGGTTCGTGGGATGGAGCCCCACAACAGGCACCATGCTAACAGCATGGAGACTGCTTGGGATTCTCTCTCTTCTCTCCCTTTGCCCCTCTCCCTGTGTTCTCTTTCTGTGTGTCTGTCTCAAAAAAAAAAAAACTTCTATTTTTAAATTTTTAATAATTTTTTAAATGTTTATTTTTGAGAGAAAAAGACAGAGTGCAAGTGGGGGAGGAGCACAGAGAGAGGGAGACACAGAATCTGAAGCAGGCTCCAGGATCTGACCTGTCAGCACAGAGCCCGATGCAGAGCTAGAACTCACAAACTTCGAGATCATGATGTGAGCTGAAGTCAGATGATTAACCAACTGAGCCACCCAGGTGCACCCCACCCAAGCCTTTTAAAAATCAATCAATCTCTCTCTCCCTCCCTCCCTCTCTCTCTCTCTCTCTCTCTCTCTGTGTGTGTGTGTGTGTGTGTGTATGTGTGTTGAAAGCAGGAAAATATCTCAAGTGGGTGCAAAAATATGTAGAAGGGGTTGCCTCTAGTTTTTCATTCTACTTGCTGATCTTTTAGTCCTTCTGCTTTGCATCTTTAGAAAGACTTTTGGGGCAGGTCCAAAGAAAGGCTACACTCCAAATGAATGAAATAAGTCCATCTTTACCTGTGGGATAAATGCCTTGGGCAGCAAACACTGCTTTGTGTAGTGTGATGGTCCCCAGAGTCTCCTTGTTCCTTCAGCAAATAACCCCGGAGGGAAAAGCATACATCAGAGCTCATCAAACTAGTATTATGCATCCAATTAGCAGAACCCTTCACAACTTTCCCACCCTCTTGTAAACAAAAAACAAAAAACAAAACAAAACAAAACTAAGAGTTTTTCTGCAGTGGTTCTGCCTCTGAGTGTGGCTGCTTGGAAGTCCACTCTGAGAGTTTGAATGGCCTCTTAGCACAGATGGTTTATGGGAGCTTTTTCCCAAAAGCCAATATGGTCCAAAATTTTGTCAAAAAGAAAGTGAGAATATCAACAGCAGTAATTTCTTCATTTTACCTTATTTAAACTAAATTGTATGTAAGCCCAGACCATTTTTTTTCTTATCTGCCTACAGTTACAGTTAGAGTATCAAGGCAGATTGGGAAACAATTTGTTCTTTTGTCACAAGGTAGTTGGGTGAATGCAGCTGAATCCCTTAAGCAGCTCTCAGCCATTATCAAGTAAATTGAACATTGGCAGCACCTCTGTATTATACCATTCTGGGTTGGACTGACGTGTCGCAACTGTCTTCAAGTTGAGGATTATATTTCATCAAATACCACCGACTCAAAACCAGAAATTACTTGCGGGGATCCACTTCCTCCAAAAACCTCCATTGTCATGTATTCAGGAAAGAAACTGGCTTTCAGTAACTGTTGCTCAAACCTCAAATGCACAAAACATAAGCCAGCTTAAAAAGAGCGGAAGAATGAGAACTTTTATCTTTGGTGACCAGATGTTAGGTGCTAACGTAGGACAGCAGTGAATGGAGTTTGCAGAAGCATTAGGTGACCGGCATTACAGTGAATAATGGGAAGTGATGTAAGGGATGTTTCTGTCTAACTTCAGAAGCTTCAGTCACACAGACATTCAGGATGTTTGCACATTTCCAGGGAGAACAAGCAAAATTAGAACACTCAAGTCAAAGAAGCATCTAAAATCTGATGACTCACTTTCTCTTTCATTTAAATAAAAGCTCTGAACACAACTATGTGACCTCAATACATCTAAATATGTTACTAGGAAAAGAAATAGGTTCTCAAATAAGTGACAAAAAAAGGTGAGTGGTAATTAGCAACTTGCTTAAGATCTCTGTATCTAAGCAAAGATGCTATTGATTTGACCATTTAGAATAACCATTAAAAGCCTAGCCTCAGGACTATGCTGTGTTCAACACAGTCATTTAGCAGTAGGCCTGCCTTTGAACAGGTTACTTAACTTTTATTCATCTCAGTTTCTTTATCTATAAAGTGGGAATATTAGTATTATCTCTTGGGAAGACACTCCTTGACTAAGGTAGTATGTACCCAGCATTTAACAAAGTGCCTGGTTCATGGCAACTGCTCAAACAAATGCTGAGTTATCACGGTGATGAAAATAATGATGAACATCATTAGAAAATAAATATTCTTAAGAGTCCAGGGTCTACAACCCTGAAGTTTCCGTTGAATCTGTGCAGTAAGATTTACAGATTTAATTTTGATGTTTTTGTGACTTTAATACAATGATAGGGACTCTAAAACTGGGTTTATCTTTTAAATTAACCAGGCTGTTGTGTAAAATACATTAAAGTCAGTCAAAAGGTTAACCGTATATAAAAAAACCCAGGCAACAGCTCTAGGTCACAATCAGAAAATATTGGACTATAATGCTGCTATGTTCCTGAACACAAATCAGTCATATCAAAGATGTACACAAACAAAGTAACGAATAGGAATAACGTTTTCTGGCATTGAAAGTCTTCTGTCCTGAGTGGAGACCCAAAGACAAGAAGCCAAGATACTTCACTGTAATGCCTCAGAGCCTTAATTATCAGACAAGGGTGTGATTACAGCCCATTTCTTCCTTGGAAACAGTTCACATTTTGCCAGAGTCCAGCCCCAGCAGGTCCAGGGGTTCCCGAAGGATGAATGCATCGGCCAAAATAACAAATGGACACAGACAACAACAGTGTGTTAGACTGGCCGCTTTATTGTGGCAAACGTGGCATTATATTTGTTAGCAATTTCCTTGTAGCATGCGTCATCTATGTTTCTGGGCTTTACCTAATTCTAAAAATGTTCCTTTGTGTAATCACCCATTAAGGAACAACATGGTTATTTTCTTGTAACGTTCCCTCCTGCCTTTTGCTTATTGATTAATTTCGTCATACTACTTTCATTATGTATCTATGTTTATTTATAGTTTATAAAGCATTTGCTTTGCTATTTTCATGAAAGGTCATCTAGCTCTCAACACCTCAAGTGGAACGTTTATAGAGACATGACTTCATAATTGTTTCTTTGAACCAGTTGCGGTATAAGGAACCCAAGCATTTGCTTTGGTCTGGGGTGCCGGGAGGGAGCCAAGAGGGCCCTGAGAACCCATGCCTTATGCGTTCCCAGAGAGACAATGTATACCTAGAAACTAATGAACAATTCTGTACCTTAACCCACCAGGTCCAATCATCATCTGGAATGCCTCCTGGGGGCCAAGTAGGCCTAGGGGGTTGGAGTAACTTGTATCCATAGATACATTCCTTTGTTGCTGGTGTGGGGATTTTGAACCCATTTGTCCCCTCCTTGGCTGGGAAATATATGCAGCTATCCTTCCATTAGGTAGAGGAGTCCTTATAGAGGGTGGCAAGGGCTGGATGTAAGGCCGCATAATTTCCCTGTGGAATCTTATTTCTTTCCCCAATGGTTCTTTTCCCGGGGGGCCTGTTGTGGGCAATTCCCCAACAGACAAATCCCCAGGTACTTTCATTGGTAGGGGGGCTGCCCTGACCAACACTAAGGCCAAATTACATAAAAGCAGGAGTACAAGAAGCTTCACTTTTTGTGGGCCACCATGCAGTCCCTATCTGTCCACCGCCTGGGCCCTGCCATCAGGCTGGTTGGATAGCTTGGCTTCCGGCAATATTTGCTCTTTCCCCTCCATCCCCCTTGGCACGACCCTAGCCAGTTTCTCATGCCTTCACAGCCAGATTCACATCATCAGCTAATTGTTTACCTTCTGTGAGACTATTTCTTTCAAAACCCTCACCCTAACCTGATCTTTGCTGTTAGCAAGCTTCGGAAGCGATTAGCAAAAGCTTTTAAACAGCACGTCTTTCATTTCTTCTTTCGATTCATTAAGACTCCTCATTACCTCATATGTCAAATCAAAACTACACTACCTGTTTTTCAAGACTGCAAAAGGGCGCCTGGGTGGCGCAGTCGGTTAAGCGTCCAACTTCAGCCAGGTCACGATCTTGAGGTCCGGGAGTTCGAGCCCCGCCTCAGGCTCTGGGCTGATGGCTCAGAGCCTGGAGCCTGTTTCCGATTCTGTGTCTCCCTCTCTCTCTGCCCCTCGCCCGTTCATGCTCTGTCTCTCTCTGTCCCAAAAATAAATAAACGTTGAAAAAAAAAATTAAAAAAAAAAAAAAAGACTGCAAAGAAATTTTTCTCTTTCCTTGAAGGCTTTTTTATCTTGTTGGTTTTTACATCTAATTAAAGAATTATAGATCGAAAAAATGTGATTAAGTAGCTATAAATTCAAAGTAATATAAAAAAATCAACAAGAAATGCTAAAGGATTTGATAGACTAAATATAAAATTAACCTGGATAATAAAACATGCAAGAATAATGAAGAAATATTTTTTTAAAAATAAGAGGAATTTTATCTCCATGTGCTAAAGCATATTCTTAAGTTATAGTGATTAAAACAGCTTGGTATTTACAGAAAGATGGAACAATTAATCTACTGAACCTAATAGAGCTCAGAAACAGAACAATATATACACTAAAATTTAGTGAATGATAAAGGTAGCATTTCACATCAAAGAGAAAATATTAACTATTCAGTAAATGATTTTGTGTCAATGGCTATTCATTTAGGAAAAAAGTAAATTATTTAAATTACAATATACATGTAAGTGAACTCTAGGTGATTAAAAAGTTAAATAAAAATTCAAAACTGTTAAAGAATTAGGAGAAAACATGAGGAGATATGTTTATAAATATGGGATGGGCAAAGTCTACTAATCAAGATGCAAAATGCAAATGTAAAAAAAATCTCATAATTTAACTCTGTACAAAGTACAAAGTTTCCTCAACACAACAAAGTTAACAGTCAAGAAACTCACAAGGAGGAAATATTTGCAACATGTATTTAAAAAGAAACAAACAAAAACATTGTAGATTATCTAAGTGCTATGCAAGGATACGGAAAGATGAAAGATGTACAAATTAGTCATCAAGAACCTTTTAAAGAAATTTGGCAGTTTTTATTCAAATAGTTACCTGTATTTCAAACATATTCCCACATATGTGCAAAGTGATATTTGTAAAAATATTCCCCAGCATCATTGGGAAAGGTGAAAATTGCTAAGCACCTAAGGGGATTGGTGACTAAATTATGTATATTCAAATGAAATAACTATGTAGCAGTTAAAAGAATAAGAATGATTTGAAGTTGGGAAAATATTTTCAAGACATATTAACTTAAAACATGTTGCTAAGCTAAATGAACAGTGCCATCCCATTTTTTGTAGACATAACAAAATATTTTGGGAAACAAAACTGAATCTCTTATATATCCATATACATAGCTAAATATGCAGAAAATGGTCTGCGAAGATATGAGCCAAATTGCCAAGGGCAGTTTTTCTGTAGCAGGTGATGAAAAGAGAATTGGTAAAAGCTGAAGAGAATTAGGCTTTATCTATAGTTTTACAATCAGAATGTTTTCATGCACAGCTTGTAAATTAAACAAATATGTTTTTCAAAGGTAAAAGCAAAGTATGTGATGAGCTAACACTAGGTAGTTCATTTTGCTGTGGATTAGGAGCCCTTGGGGAGCACCTGTCAGAGCAGGCAGTGTGATAAACTGAATCACAGAAATCCAGGAAGGCGGTCTTGGCCTTTCTCAAGTTACTGCAGAATCAGCCACCTCCGTGAGAACAATGGCTTACATCTTGTCGTTCCTTTCTATTTAATAAAGTACTTTGCCTACCTTACCTCATTCAGTTAAGAATTTGATGTTTTCCTCAGACAGGAAGAGCAAATTAGTAAGTTGAGTGAGAGAACTCAAAGCTTTGTGAACTAAAAGAGGAGCAATCTGTTGAGGATAGTGGAAGAAAAGAAGAAAATGTATTGAAGGTGCAAGAATCAATCAGAAAGGGTGATGAAGAAGGCAGCATGGAGCCTCGGATGAATGTGTGTGTGTGTGTGTGTGTGTGTGTGTGTGTGTGTGTGTGTTTCTGTATGTGTGCTCAGAGCAGTAGGTGTGATGACAAAACCTAGCCTGGATTTCTGGCCAGTGTGAAGGTACATTTTATGAAAGGATAAAGCCAGGGCAAGGAAGAGTAGCAATAATCTGTCTGTATTGTTGATTTATATCATCTTGGCCTGAAATTTCAGCAGAATGTAAATATTTGGCCTTGATTTTTACAGGAACTGGTGTGGGAACAGGACCTGGAATTTTATCTACCTTAATCTGGCAGGAGTGTCTATGTTGCAGGTGATAGGAATGGGTTCTCTGTCCTCTCAGACTTCATCTACTTGAGATCCATCTAGGCTAATTAGTTAACATTCCTGGGAATGAGTTTGATCCTAACATCTGGCTGAGGATAGATACTATGCTGAAATTATGATGACTGGTGAATTTAAGAAGATAGAGGGACATGTATCTTTATGAATCATTCCTTGAGAGAGAGTAAGGGCTAGCACAGCTTTTGTTACACTGTAAGCATTTAACAGGAACATGAATGAATGAATGAATGCATGAATGCATGCATGAATGAAGAGTTCTGAGATTCAAAATATGGTTTTGGGTATCCATGAAATATTTCAGGGTTGAAAACAAAATTGCATCTGCAATTTTGAAAACAAGAGGAGCAGATTATTTTGAGGTCTTGCCTGAGTCTACTTAAGGAACTCCCTCACCCCATATTTTTCCATTTCTTTCCCACTGCAATAGAAATACATTCCAGGACCAGAGAAGGAGGCTTCCCAGGTTTAGCTGAGCCCCAAGGAGAGGCTTCATGTGTAAAAACCTAAGAATTCATTGTGGTTATGACTTTGCCCTCCTTCTACCAATGAAGCTGATCCAGGAAATAATGAGTTAGCTTAAAGAATATTTAAGTATAAGCAGAAGAGAAATTTGAATATTTAGTTTTTAGAAAAAATCAAATTAAAGGCCCATTTCTGTTTGAAGTTGTTAAAATATCATTAGTTGTATTAAACTTACTCATTAGATTCTTTTGGGATGCAATGTTCTTGACATGTCATCAAACTGCTATGAATGATGGACAAGATCCAGAAGATGAGTCAGTGGACAAAGGGATGTATTCAGGGTGCTTGTGCAGAAGGAGATCTGGAAAGTTGGTGAACAACTCCAAAGGGGGCATTTGAGAGAATACACTGAAGGTTGAAAAGAAGTTGGGTTGATTGGGTTGAGAGACAGAGGGAGGAAAGACTGAGAAGTGAATATTGGCCTTAAGCATTTATTTGTTCTATGGGTCAAAAAGGAGGTAGATAAACAAAGAGGGAAGAAAATGCAAATATACAAGAGAAGAAGAGATGGCAAATTAAAGAAATAAAAAAAGAACCAGGTGAGATTTAGAGGGGAGAAAATTGGTGGCAGAGTCAACAAGATGGAGTTTTGCACAGATATCAGCTGTGATATTACCTGCATCATTGAATCAGTGATAGAATTCTTTCCTCTCACCCAGGTTTGATAATTAACAGTGCACCATAGTCTATCCACCAGTGTTCCAAAAATGACTTAAAATAGTGCAGATAATCCGTTGTGCTTTCCTTATATATGGTCAAAGGGGTAATTTTATAGAGTGACCTTTTAATGGGGTGTTTGGTATCCAAAAAATGAAATTAAGCTTTATTTTAGATTTGAATTGGATACTTTCTAGAGTAGCTATGTTAAAGGTAAATAAAAGACATCACGTTTAATTTTAGGAAAACACATTGATTTCAGAACAACCATTTAAAAAGTGTATTCCCTATTGTTTCCTTTAAAATTATAAGATGATAAATTTTGTAAAATCTATGGCTATTTTTAAATGAAATAAATTTAAATGCAGTTTCCTTGTTTCTTGAGATTTTCAATTCACAGTTTATGCAAAAATCATTTTCATTTGGCTGCTGACTTGGTAAATATTTGAAACATAAATGCAGAATATGGATACAAAGATTTTTTTAACATACTCTGCTTACTGTAATCCTTAAATTCTCCATATCATCTGAATTCTACAGTTTAGTAACATTTCCAAATTGTCACAGAGACTTTATTTAGGTGACTTTATTTTGAGAGACTCACAAATCCAGATTCATTGGGCTTTTAATAAATTTATTTAAAAATAAATCTGGATCTAATGTAGAGATGAGTAAAGAAGAGAGAAAATGTAGTTTAGTATGCAAAATAAGGAAAATTTTTAAAGACTTGCTTGTTCTGTTCATGGATTTTTTTGAAGATTTTTTTGACATGTATTTATTTTTGAGAGAGAGAGAAAGACAGAGTGTGAGTGGTGGGAGGGGCAAAGAGAGAGGCAGACACAGAATCTGAAGCAGGCTCCAGGCTCTGAGCTGTCAGCACAGAGCCCAATGAAGGACATGAACCTGTGAACAGTGAGACCATGACCTGAGCCAAAGTCTGACGCTTAATCGACTGAGCCACCCAGACGCCCTGTATTCATGAATTTTTTTTGGATAAAAATATTAATCTTATGTCTCTAGCTGTGTTTACACGGAAAAATGGGATTTAATAGAAGTTAAAAATTGGTCTGTGTTGTCTGTATGAAGCTATTTGTTTATAAGTCAGAAATCTCAGTGCCTGCAAAATCTCATACAATTTCTTATTTTTTGGATTTAAAAAATTTTTTATAGTTCTTGTTAATTAAAAGCACCATTCTGAATTCAGTAGTTAGTTCTGCTCCTCCAAGGTACTAGGCAGATGCTAAGACAGAATTAGAAGTGTAAGAGATTTATTAAGGAAAATCTTGTGAAAACTAAAGTAGAGGGGGCAGAATAGTCAAGGAGCACCTTCAAACAATGCTACCGTTCTGATCAGAGGAAGGGAAGGGACAGAGGAAGGAGGACTGGGTAGGAAGAGACTCAGAAGAAGCACAGCTCTGAGAAAACTAGGCTGTGGTGAAGCACTGGAACAAAAAGATTGCCCATTAGAGGAATCTTGTATTGGGCAGAAATGGCCCCATTCTACTACTCTGACATTGGTGGGAGCAACCTGGGGAGAGTGCTTTCTCAGCTGAATGCTGCAGCAGATCTTGAGGATGTGGCCACTGGAGGGGTCAGAAGGTTTTGCAGAAGGTTCTCTTTTGAAGAAGGATCTGAGTGGCATAGCTTCATAGCTGCCCAGTGGGAAAGAACGCATAGGCTAATCAGGAGGTGGATAAATTGGAATCTTTTTGTTCAAGTCGTTTTGTCTATTCCCTTATAGTAATAATGATAATCACAATAATAATATGTCCTGTAGGTATAGCATGGTACAAGTCACAAAGTGCTATAATAAAACTTATGTGGTTTTATCATCTTAATTTTACAAATGAAAGGGGCTGAGAGAGGTTAAGTAATGTTGCCCAATTCATTTTGCCAGGACTAGGATTTTCTTTTTTTTTTCAACGTTTTTTATTTATTTTTGGGACAGAGCGAGACAGAGCATGAACGGGGGAGGGGCAGAGAGAGAGGGAGACACAGAATCGGAAACAGGCTCCAGGCTCTGAGCCATCAGCCCAGAGCCTGACGCGGGGCTCGAACTCACGAACCGCGAGATCGTGACCTGGCTGAAGTCGGACGCTTAACCGACTGCGCCACCCAGGCGCCCCCAGGACTAGGATTTTCTTTACTAAACCATAGCTCCTTCACTTTCAGGCATATGTAGTCTCAGCTACTATATCTTGAGTTTTCTTTTTTTTTGATGAAATCTAACATAATGAAAAAAAAAGGTAAATATAACTTGTGTGCATATTTCAGTAAATCATTATTAAATAAATACCTGTATAACCACCAGTAGAATCTTGCTAACATGGTGGAAGTTCTGATAGACCTCTTCCCAATCGCAATTTCATTCTTTTCCAGAAAGGGAACTTCCAGAGGAGCAAAAAACTAGAAATGACTCCACTGTCTATCAACAGGTAAATAGGTAAACTTTGATACCTCCATCCAAAGAATGTACCTTTTAGCAATATAAAAACTACTTACTGGTGTACACACCAACAGAAATCACTCTTGAAATCACTATGCTGAGTGAAAGAAGTCACACAAAATAATACATGCTGCATGATTCAGTTATATAAGTTCTAGAAAATGCAAACTAACCTATAGTGATTAAAAAAACCCAGAAAACTGGGTGTTGAGAAAACGTTGGATTATTAAGGGGAATTGGAAAACATTTACAGAGATTGAAATATACTATTTCCATTTGTCAAAACTCACTGGATTGCATACTATAAAGGATGCAGTTTATTGAATTAAAATTCTACCTGCATAATGTTGTGGGGGGAAGCCTCTTTAATGACAACAAAAATCTCCTATTATGATTGTATATCTATCTATTCTTGTGTTTTGGGGAGTTTTGATTTTCGTATTTTAGGACTTTTAATAATTACTTACAAATTTAAACAGTGTGGCATCTTTGTGAAAAATTTAGCCTGTTGTCAAAGTGAAATGACCTTATCTTTGGTAATGCTTTTTGCTTAAGAGCAGTTTTGTCTGATATTAATAAAGCTATATCTGCCATGTTGTTTGCTAGAATTGCATAGTATACCTCGTTATATTCTTTTCTTTAAACTTATTCTAGGGGCGCCTGGGTGGCGCAGTCGGTTAAGCGTCCAACTTCAGCCAGGTCACGATCTCGCAGTCCGTGAGTTCGAGCCCCGCGTCAGGCTCTGGGCTGATGGCTCAGAGCCTGGAGCCTGTTTCCGATTCTGTGTCTCTCTCTCTCTCTGCCCCTCCCCCTCTGTCTCTCTCTGTCCCCAAAATAAATAAACATTAAAAAAAAAATTAAAAAAAAAATAAACTTATTCTAACATAAAAAGCATATCTTTTTTTAGAAAGAAGTCTGACAATCCCTGAAGCATTAAGTCCGTTCACATTTTTAAAAGATACTTTTTATGGGTATGAAATTCTAGATTGGCAATTATTTTGTTTCTGTACATGTAAATGATCATACTATTGACTTTCAGTTCTATTGTTGCTCTTAAAGCACTGACTGTCTCTGTGTCATTCTTTTGATGATCTGCCTTTTTTTCCTGTGGCTGCTTTACAGTAGTTGCATTTTCTTTGGGGTTTGCAGTTTCACTATGACATTTCTAAATGTGGTTTCATTTATTGAATTTGTTTTTTTCTGAGTTTTGGAAAATTATCAGCTATTACCTCTTTATTTAATACTTCTGTTTCATCCCTCTTTCTGAATCTGTCTCCTTGTGGAACTCTTATTAAAAGTAAGTTAACTTTGTTAATAGGTCTGTTGGCCATTTGCATATCTTCCTTGGAGAAATGTTTGTTCATGTCTTCTACCTATTTTTAATTATATTTGGAGTATTTGGTTTTTGAGTGTTGGATTGTATGAGCTCTTTATATATTTTAGATACTAACCCTTTATTGATATGTCATTTGCAAATATCTTCTCCCATTTAGTAGGTTGCCTTTTAGTTTTGTTGATTGTTTTCTTTGCTGCACAGAAGCTTTTCATTTGATATAGTCCCAATAGTTTATTTTTTGCTTTTATTTCCCTTTTTCTTAGGAGACATATCTAGAAAAATATTGCTGGGTGGAGGATGAGTGAAATAGGTAATGGGGATTAAAGAGCACACTTATCATGATGAGCACTGAGTACTATATAGAATTGTTGAATTACTATATTGTATACCTGAAACTAATATAACATGGTATGTTAACTATATTGGAATTAAAATAAAAAACTTAATAAAAAAGTACGTTAGCTCTTCTCTCTGTTATCCATATCTTAACTTTCCTCTATATTTTCCATCTTTTTATCTCTGTATGATGCATTCTGTTAATTTTCTGGCCCATTATCTAATTCCCTGAATCTTTTTCAAGTGCCTAATTTTCTGTTCAACCCCTCAACTAAGTTTTTATGTGTGCCTCTTCTGGTTTTTTGTTTCTTTTATACTATTCCTTCCTTTCTTTTTCAAATGTGCTGGGACTATTTTTATAGTTTCCGTCTCTTGCAGACACATTCAAGTTGTCTTTGATATCTTTAAACACAGTAAGCATACTTGTTTTATTTCTGGATCTGATCATCTCAGTATCTCAAATATTTTGTATCTCTTCTGCAATTTTTTGGGTGCTGATTATTTTTCATGTGCTTTATTTTCTTGTGTGTTTGATTATTTTTACTGTGGGCTCCTCAATATTCTTGAAAAGGTACTTTTTATGGATCTTTGAGGCCTAGGATTAAGGTCCCTTCCTGCAGAGATGATTTGCATTTTCTTCTGTAGACCCTACTGGACACTATTAATACCATCAACCAAGTTCATGGCTTGAGATTGATTGGCTGTCCAAATAATGTGCTCTAAACTTCAAATCTTTACCAGGATAAGACTGTGGTGACCACAACTTCTCAGGAACTTTTTCTGCCCTCTTATCTCTTTCCCTCTACTTACTCAGTGCCATGATAACTTTCTCTACAGTCTCTGGAGGGGTGTGTATGTGTGTGAAGAGGAAGATAGGGACTTATTTCCGGTTTTTTTTTTTACCCTGAGATGAACCCCCTGGCACCCAGCTTAATGTCTCATAATAAACTTACCACCTTGAGTGGACTCTGGGCCTTAACTTCTGACTCTCTCATTCAAATTTACTGGGTTCAGCAAATGCCCTCGAGCAAGAAGGAGCTTCAGTATTTACTTATTTTTCTAAATCCCATGCTCCTTTAGGTTTTGGCTTGGTGGTCTCTTACTATTTTATCAAATATTTCATTCTTTTAAAAAGATTTTTAAAAATCTTAAGTGGTATTTTAGTTGTTTTCATCAGGAATTTTATCTGAATCCAGTTTGCAATTTACCGGAAACAGAAATCTTGGTTCTTAGACCTTATTATAGGAATCACAACCTGAAAGTTAACTAATGCAAGTGATTGGGATACATCACTGAACATGGAAGAATAATACAATGTGGAAAAGCACCCACACTGTTTTACCAAGCTTAGGGAAAACAAGTTTGATTTGGGGCATGAACCACTTATTTCCTTATTTAAGATACAGCTTTGCAGCATCAAAACTGGCTAAGCTATTACCCAGTACAATTGTTTAACTCTTTACATCATCCTTAGAGATGTCCTTAGAGTCCATTTGGGCTACCATAACAGAAGACAACAGACTGGGTGGCCTATAAACAACAGAAATATATTCCTCACTGTTTTGGATGCTGGGAAGTCCAATATTAAGGCACAGGAAGGTTTGGTGTCTGGTGAGAACCAGCTTCCTGTTCATAGACAGCTGTCTAGTCACTGTGTCCTCATATGGCAGAAGGATCTAGGGAGTTCTCTGTAGTTTTTTGTTTGTTTGTTTGTTTGTTTGTTTAGAGAGAGAAAGCAGGAGCAGGGGGGAGAGAGAATCCTAAGTAGACTCCATGCTCAGCGTGGAGCCCAATGTGGAGCTCCAGGCACTTCTGAAGTCTTTTTTATTTTTTTAAAATAAGGGCACTGATTCCATTCCTGTGGGCTCCAACTTCTTGATCTACTCACTTCCAAAGGCTACATCTCTTAACACCATCATATTGGGCATTAAGATTTAACATATGAATCCTGGGGGAAGGGGCACAAATAGGAAACCATGGATTTCTATGGATGGTCATTTGTAGAAAGAAGGGTCACATCTTAGAAGAGTTAGGAAATGTTCCACTCACCCCTGTTTTATCCATAGTTTCCTCTCCTGCCTGCCACTGTGCTTGAAAGACATGGAATTTTACGATAAAAAGAGAGATCTTGATCTCATAGCTTCTTTTGAAACTTATTATCAAATACATCATTGCTGAGACATGGAAAGTTTGGAATAGGCCACAAAAATTATTAATAGACAACAGACACTGAAATATAAGCCACAGGGAAACAAGAGAGTTGGTCTTCCACTCCCATTTCCTGCTACTTAATTCTGTCAATTAGCAGGGTCTCATCTACTGTGTTTTGTCAACTAGTGGTAGACAGACTTAAAGACCAATTTGTTACCTGAGATATGAACAAAATAAACATTATGAGAAATAAAGCTTTCCCTTTTTCATCGTGAGCGTGAAGTTTTAAAAAATGTTCAAATTTGCATTGCAATGAGGACTCCTGTGAGAGAATCTTGGTTTATAATGAGTGGTGAAATAAGACAAAACACTAAACCTTACTAATGCCCTATTAGTAAAGCTCAGCATCTATTTCCTGGAAAAGAAGAACATTTAAGCCGTTGTTTTCAGAGAGGAGAGAGAAAATAATATGAAAGTTATCAGCTGCAAATGATCCACTTTTAAAGGTCTTCCTGCCACTTCTCACATTGTTTTTTTAAAAAAATTTCTTTCCAAAAATGTCAGTGGAATCTTTCCTGTATTTCAGCAGGCACATTTACTGGCATTTGTAACTCTACTAAGACATAGAAGTCAATATGTCAACATGAAATTGTGTATCCCATAGGTTGATGAGAAACTATATTTTTCAAACATCAGCCTTTTATTAGTATTAACCAAATTAATCTTTGGGAGATAATTAAGAAGAGTCCCTGTCATACGTTAAAGTTCTAAAATTAAAGTTTAAAGCATTAACTCATTACAAAATTAATATAAACGGGAAACTGTGAATGATTCATAGACACACCATTCGATTATGACTCTTTAGAAGGCTGACAAACCCCAAGAGTTGGCTAATTTGAACACATCGCTAATGCAGCAGCATTCTATATGTTGATCAGTGAAAATTTAGGAACCTACTTAATCATAACATGCCTTAATTGTTTTCACAGATTCCTAATGGAATAGGCTATAATTTAGTAACTCCTTATTCAGGATCTTACAAATCTGTCTGTAGGCTACATATGCTATACTAGTCTGATATACAGTACTTAGCTAATTATTTTTCTCAGCCAGAAATTATTTTTACCAAGTATAGGGGCACCTGGGTGGCTCATTTGGTTGAGCTTCCAACTCTTGATTTCGTCTCAGGTCATGATCTCATGGTTGTGAAATTAAACTCCGTGTCAGGCTTTGTGCTGAGTGTGGAGCCTGTGTAAGATTCTCTCTCTCTCCCTCTGCCCTTCTCCCCTACTCGTGCATGCTCTCTCTCTCTCTCTCTCTCTCTCTCTCTAAAATAAAATTTAAAAAAATACTAAAAAAAAAAAGAAATTATTTTTACTGAGTGTATTTAGTAAAGGACTTACCTTTTACATACCCATCAACCAGTAGTTAGTATGGTTGAAGCATCAGGTGATAGCCCAGAAAAGCTGTGGTTTCCTGCTTATGTACTGGCCAAGGTTACAAAGGACCGAAGATTTATTCTCAAGCACAGCTCGAGAGTATCTGGTCATCCTCATGCAGAGATCTTTATTCACATTGCAGTTGTGTGTGTCTAAAAATAGACTTAATTTTTTTTTTCAGCACGTCCTACTTTACTTTTCTCATATTTTCTTTCTGTTATCTCTTCACTTTTCCTTTCCTGATGAACTGATGATGATTCAGGCTAGATTCTTCAGTTGCCATCCAACCCTCTTCTCCCTGACCCTCCGTCGTGCAGCATTAGATGCTGCTCTGGATGAAGGAACCTGAAGTGTACTGATGAATCCTCTAAGTTTTACCATAAATTTACCAGACTGCTGAACTACTGCCCACTCAGTTACCCCGGTTACAGCCCACACACTCCGTTTCCTCACACTCATAAATGTTCATCAATAAAACAGAGTTCATTATTATCCAAAGAATATTTTTTTGCTTCACTCTGGAAAAGAACAAATTATTCTTGCACTGAACCTGCTGCCTACTCATGCCCAGTCTCTTTTTGTGCCTCCTCTGTCTCTGGCCCCACTCTCTTAGCATTCTTTCTCTGTGTATTTGAACTTAACTGATTTCCATCTAGGAACAGTACACAAAGGCTGGGCAGCAATACAATAGAACTGCTTTGGGAGGGACGGAGCAAGGCATCTGGCTTCCCTCCTTGATATGTTTCACTCATTTTTCAGCCTTTAACTCTGAGCCTGTGTGCTTCTAGAACCACATTCATTTTATCTTTTTAATTTATTATTTTTTAAGCTTATGTATTTATTTTGAGAGAGAGAGAGAGAGAGAGCACATGCACGTGCACAAGCGGGTGGAGGAGGGGCTGAGAGAGAGAGAGAATCCTTCCTAAGCAGGCTCCTCACTGTCAGTGCAGAGCCCAACTCAGGTTTCCATCCCATGAACTGTGAGATCATGACCTGAGCTGAAACCAAGAGTCAGAAGCTCAACTGACTGAGCCCAGGCGCCCCTAGATCTATGTACATTTTTAAAGTTTATCCATGTAACAATATAAGGCCATATTAAGTGAAATTTCTTCTGGCTAAGAGAAATTTGTGATACTAAGGGAAAAAATAAACCACTTATAGTGTTTCACAAACACTGATTGTTTCAGGAGTAGGAAAAGTGACTTAAGCAGGTGAAGCAGAGATATAAGACAATGAGGAAAGGGGAGGAATGTGAGGAACTATGTCTCTAGTGTCATCTAAAAGGGGTCAAAGCCAAATTTAAAATGGCCAAGGCACATATTTGAAATGGTCAGATTCTGCTTACGAGGCCATCAATTTGCAAAACATGGAATATTTATGTGAAATATACACAAAACTAAGCTTTAATAATACATGCTAAGCATTCATGTGCATCTATAATGCATGCCATCACTTGCCCATGAAACAGATGTTTGTGCTGATGTTCCATCTACAATGTCTACATTCAAATCAACTCTGTAAAGAAGTAGACTCCCCAAGGCCTGAGCTGAATTCCTGCTCTGGTTTCTCTAAGTCAAGCAAACAAGTGACTGCTTGCATTAGTTTTCCAGTAGAACTATAGTCTGTGGGGGTGGGAGAGGGGTCTGCTGCTTTCCCCAGTGGGCAGTGCGCCCCCTGAGCATGACGCTCTCTTACTCATCTAGAGAAGATGGACTTTAAGTGCTCTTACTTGAAAGAAATTGACAGATCAGAAATGCTGCTGGAATTCAGGGAGAGAAGAGCTTGTTCCTTTGCTACAGCTTCAGAAAATACTTAACGTGCTTAGTCATTAGGGTAGAGAAACTAGCTTAGATTTTAGATATACAAATTTTAGAAGTGCCATCGCTCCAGCCCTACCTGTCTTTTGGATTCTAGATATAACTACATGAAAGCAGAATGATGCTGCAAGAGTGTGAGGCCCCATCTCCCCAGCCTTGAAGTGGCCAAATCAGGCAATCTTTGCAGGAACAACACTCCTGTAAGTCCCTCAGGGAACATGAGGCATTCTGGACCACTCTGTTTTAAAAGAGACAAGCCAAATACACAAGGGCCCTTGGGAATAGAAAAAAAAATTTTTTTTGAAAAATTCTTTTAGAAAACAGCTATCTAACTTTAAACTTTTCTAATTTCCATTTTATTCTCTCTTATTCATTTAAGGAACTTGACTGTAAATCAGAGGATGTTTGCATTCAGAGAAAGAGGGACCAAACCAAGCTTAGCCAGTATCATGTCTTCTCCATTTTGAGACAGATACTGGCTGTAGGGTGGTACAGTTTATTCTTCATTGGACAGTTCTGGCTGGATTCTGTGATGGCCCAGTAACCCAGCTTTCCAACCCCACTGAGATTTCTTTTTATTCGGTCCAGTTCATGCTTCCCTGACTGAACCAAAGGGAAGGACAGCTGCTGCCTTTTCTTCAACACCTCCTTAGCTTTGATGAAGAACTATATGCTGGCTTCAAAAGACTTCTTGGAAACCAAAGGCTAAACAAAAATAGTAGGATAATTTTCTTGTCTCTTCTGTGAAAGAAAGAAAGAAAGAAAGAGAAAAAAAAGAAAGAAAACATTAAAACACACAAAGTAGTTTAAAAACAGCATTTGATGTGGTCAGTTTGGAGCATTTAATAGGATGATGAATCCTCATTTATCTCACAAACACATATAATTCAGATGATATGTGCATTCATTGATCCTCCTGACTTTAAAATAATAGTTATGTTTATCAAGTACCTACTATGTATTAGTACAAAGTATATATTAATCCATGATGTCTAAAAACAACTCCATAAGGCAGATATTATTACCAACATCTTCGTTTTAAAGATGGAGGAATTAAGGTACAAATAGATAGAGCACATTGCCCAGCATCAAACAGCTAGCAACTACCCAAACAAGGACTTAAACTCAAAGTTTTTGTTCTTTCCACTCAGACATTCCACAGCCTCAAAGGAAGGATGAGTCTTTATCCCTCAAGAGGCCCCATACTTGCTCCACTGAATACAAAGTGTGAGCCCTGACCTCAACAATTACTGCTGCTTGACCTCACTGAATTCACACGCAGGTTTTTTGTTTTCTTTTAGGAACAAAGAAATATGTCTTGTGTGAAATAAAGGTCACAAAACTGCCCCAAACTCAACAACTTCTTGTCTCTATTTTTTCTCAGCAAAGAGAATAATTGATATCTACACAGGTAGGGATTTTTCAGGTCTTAGAGATGGGCAGGGGAAAGAAAGGATGAAGGTACATTCCATAAAAGCATCCATCATAGCTGTTTATCGGAACAGTCATCCTTCAGAAACAATGTAAATGTGTTTGGCTCAATGCCTGTGTATAATAAGTGCTGGATGATTGGTGAACACACTCTTGAGTGGGGAACAGTTTTGTTCTGTGGGGGAGGGGAGCATTCAGAGTCATTCAGGACTTGGGAGGATTGTTCAAGCACATGGATTTCCAACGCTCTCTTATCCAGCTTTCAAGGAGCATGAGTGAGACCTTGCTCTCAAGTCTTACTTAATTTCTCACCTCCTCTTTTAAGTTATTCTCATGTAGTGAAGACAATATAACTTGACATTCTTGTTTTATTCTCTTTCACTGGTCCAGCTTGTCTGACCTTTTCTGTTTAGATTCTCCCAGAGTCTCCCCAAAACCGTTAATACTATTTTTTTAATGTTTATCTATTTTTGAGAGAGACAGAGACAGAGACAGAGCATGAGTGGGCAAGGGCCAGAGAGAGAGGGAGATACAGAATCTGAAGCAAGCTCTGAGCTGTCAGCATAGAGCCCAATGCGGGACTTGAACTCATGAACTGTGAGATGATGACCTGAGCTAAAGTCGGACACTTAACCTACCGAGCCACCAGGTGCCCTGAGTTAATGGTTTTAACTATACTCCCCTCAACCCAGAAAAGTTGAGAAAGATAGTCAGAAAGTCTTTAAGGAAGAACAGATCTTCTTATTAACTTGATTAATCAGTGAGGTACGTTATTAATTCTAAGACTATGCTTGAGAGAAAAAAAATGCCAAGCAGGTGGGTTGGTTTGAAAATAAAAGATATAATATGTGAAAAACTTAGCACAGTTCCTGGCCCAGAGAATAGACTGAGCAAATGTTAGTTGTCTTTCCCCACAAAGTCCTACTTGACAAAGTTTATAAAAATATTAATAGAGATGATGTGTATTCAAATGTTTTCTAGAGAGTAAAGCACAATACAAATATATATTGTTACCATAATACTGCGTTTGACCCATGGCCTCTCCTTGTGGCAGGAATCTGCCAGTGCCTTGGATCACTTCTTAGTCTCCAAGACTTCAGGTCATGCTATCCTACCTTGCCCTGTCACAATTATTGTGGTCTCATTAGCCACATCGAGGATCCTTCCGGGACCTTAGCCTCTTGGTTCCTTGACTTCTTCCTTCCAATAATCTTGCCTTCCACTCATCCTCAGACAGTCACTTTACAATATCAATTGTAGCCATCCTTCTCTCTGCCACCATTTCCTCTCTTACCAACTGGCTTCATTTAGTGCCTCTCATTCAACAATCCATTGACTCACTGGGACCCAATGTTCTTCACCCCCTCATGCCCTCACTTACCCAGATTAACTTCCAGAGCAAACCATTTCAATCAGTCATTAGGATATTCGTTGAAACCCTTGTCCTCATGTCTATGGAGTTCTTGGCATCTCCCACCCCTCATTAATTCAACTGTCAGTCTCCTTCCTGTCTACACCTCCACCAGGCTCTTAACCACTGCCCTATGCTGCACATCAGTTTGCAGAAGTCTAAGTTCCTCTTTATATCACCTCACCCCAGGAATGCTATGAAAGAGGAATAAGGAATAGGTGACTCAGTAACATTTAATGAAGTAATTACAGGGTTACATTCTTGACATTGCCCAGCAAAGGTCCTACCTTTATCATTTCAGCTACAGCCTTTCTGTGGGAGAGGAAAGGGTCCCCCAGGTTTCTCCAGGTATCACTTGTGAGTCCTAACTTGGCTGACTTCAGAGTGTTAACTGCTACCACGCCCTTTCCTCTGGGAAAGGAGTAGGAGGAGAATAGTCTAAGCAGAGGACGTATATCTGAAAGCTCTGAGGGGAGAGCTCTGTTGTGTGTCAGGAAGAAAAAGAAGGCATTGTGACTGAAGAGCAGGGGAAAAGGAAAAGAGAGGTATGGCTGTGTAGGTGTGGGTCACCTGCAGTCATCACAGCCCATAGTTAGAAATTTAGACTTGTTTCTATGTGTGATAGAAAATCATTGGATAGAGTCAACTGAAAATTTCAGCTGATTAATTTGGTTGCTGTGTGAGGAAATGATTCACAAGCATGAACGGAGATGTTAAAGAGCAATGTAGGAAACCAGGTGAAAAATGATGGCACCTGGATAGAGGCAATGAGCGATGAGATGGAGAAAAATAGAATTGCCTTCTATTTTAGGGGTAGACATGACCAGACTTCTGTGATAGATTGAATGTAGGGAGTGTGTGAGAGAAAAAGGATTCAAGGATAATTTCCAGGGTGTTTGGTTTATAGAGCTGAATGATGTCATTTACAGATTATATATAAAGACTGAGAGAAACAAATGTTGGGGAGAAGGGCACAGGATCAAGTTTGATTTTTAGACATGTTAAGTTGGAGAAACCTGGAGGATATGCTAATGATGATACCAGATGACAGTTACATTTATTTATTTATTTATTTATTTATTTATTTATTTATTTATTTTTAATGTTTATTTATTTTTGAGAGACAGAGACAGAATGTGAGGGGGGGGAAGGGCAGAGAGAGTGAGACACAGAATCTGAAGCAGTTTTCAGGATCTGAGCTGTCAGCACAGACCCCGATGAGGGGCTCAAACTCACAAAGTGAGATCAAGACCTGAGCAGAAGTTGGACACTCAACTGACTGAGCCACGCAGGTGCCCCTATTTATTTAGTTTTTAAATTTTATTTATTTATTTATTTATTTATTTATTTATTTAGAGAGTGCGTGCACCCATGTGGGGAGGGCCAGAAAGGTAAGGGGACAGAGAAGCTGAAGCGGGCCCTACACTGACAAGCAGAGAGCCTGATGAAGGGCTTGAACTCACAAACCTTGAGATCATGACCTAAGTTGAAGTCAGACACTTAACTGACTGAGCCACCCAGGTCCCCTGGCAGTTGCATTTATGATACTGGAGCTCAGAGAGGCAGCTGGCCTGGAAATACAAAGGTGAGCATTGTTGGGATAGAGAGGGAACTTAAAGCCACAGGAAAAAGCAAGTTAACATAGGAGGGGAATCATAGAAGGAAGACTTCAGAGCCCAGGACCAAGCATGAAGGTTAAATGTAGGAGGAAAAACTAAAACAGCCACAGAAAAAGAAGAAAGGAGATAACCCACAGAATCTGCTTGAGTTACTAGAAAGAGTATATGTGGCATGTAGGCTTCTGTTGCTAAAGAACAGAAAGACATGCTTTCTAAAGTCTGAGCCTTATTTATTTATTTATTCGTTCGTTTGTTTTTTTTTTTTTTAATTTTTTTTTTTCCAACGTTTATTTTTATTTTTGGGACAGAGAGAGACAAAGCATGAACGGGGGAGGGGCAGAGAGAGAGGGAGACACAGAATTGGAAACAGGCTCCAGGCTCTGAGCCGTCAACCCAGAGCCTGACGCGGGGCTCGAACTCCCGGACCGCGAGATCGTGACCTGGCTGAAGTCGGACGCTTAACCGACTGCGCCACCCAGGTGCCCCTCGTTCGTTTGTTTTTGAGAGAGAGAGAGAGAGAGAAAGAGAGAAAGAGAGAGAGAGCACACAAGTGGGAGGGGCAGAGAAAGAGAGGGAGACACAGAATCTGAAGCAGGTTCTAGGCTCTGAGCTGTCAGCACAGAGCCCAATACAAGCCTTGCACTCACGGATGGTGAGATCATGACCTGAGCTGAGGTCAGAAGCTTAACCCACTGAACCGCTCAGGTGCCCCTAAAGTCCAAGCCTTTTAATGCTGTTTGCCCACATTTCTACATGTCCCGTAGGGCTGACTCCCAATTAAATTGAGAGATACACTTTTAGGTTATTTAGTCTAGGAAAGATAAGGCTAAGTTTGTGGAGCAAAAGGGTGTCAAAAAAATTGTGAAAAAGATAAAAAGAAATTATGGGCATTTTCTATCATCTCTCTGCTTTCAGGAAAATATTATTTTTAAGTTTTTTTCTTATTCTCATTTCACAAAAGAAAAAGTGAGAGAGAGAAAAACAGAGGGAATAGTACGGTAGAGAAGTTCAGCTGAGAGATAGTTCATTGACTAGTTTATATATGTTAAGTATAATTCATATTCAAATAAAAAGATTGTCTTTGCCACTATTATTAATTTGTTGAATATATTAATGCAAATACAGCACTGAGAATCTTTTCTGGGATGTATCAAATTCTTAAATAAAATTGCAGAAAAACTAACAGATAAACTAAAGACATTTGAAAGTGCTTGAGTAGATGTCTGCCTCAGCATCATGAACTGATCTTAACGTAATGAGGGACACTGATGGTTCCAACAAGCAGGCAGGTACTCCCTGTCTTTTCATGACCTTTTTTTCTCTATTTTCCCTACACTCAGAACAATATCTGATTAATAATAAGAAACTGGAGATTTCTCTGGGTCTGGGAGTGGAGCCAATATTTTACTATCCAAGATTGTCATCGAGATAGTCTGGGATCTGTGAACAAAGAAAATAGCAGAAAGAGGAAGAAAGTGGACTGTCAGTGGGTGGGAGTCTACTGGGAATTATCTAAGTGCTATGGTTCCTAGTTTGCTTATATTCTGGATTGGATGTGGAACTTTAGCAGAGTAGTCAGATATAAAGGGGTCAGGAACAGACTAAAGAGCAGTCCTTGCTGTTGTCATTTGTTGTTTGCGTTTTACAGAATTTTTGTTTCCATTTAGGCCCTATGGTGGCCTTTGTTAATCCCCACTTGGTATTCCCCCCTTAGTGTAGTTCTCTCCTACATTATATCAGGATTTCTCTGTGTGACCATTATAATATGGCAGAAATGTTGGTATGCAACTTCCAAAGCTAGGTTGTAAAAGGCACTGGACTTCTCTTATGGCTTGCTCACTCTGATGGAAGCTAGCTGCCATGTGTGAAGGCTCTTAAGTAGCTCTATGGAGCAATCTAGGTGGAAAGGGACGGACGGCTTCAGCCAGAAACTGTGTAAATGAGCCATCTGGGAAATGGATCCTCTAGCCCTTTCAGATGATTGCAGCCGTGGCCAAATCTTGATGCAGTCTCGTGGAGAGACCCTAAGTCAGAAGAAGCCACCCTGCCAGCTGCTTCTAGATGTCCGACTCTCAGAAAATGTGTGAGATAATAAATGTATTTTTTTGTTTGTTTGTTTTAATCCGTTAAGTTTTGGAGAGCAATGTATAAGCATCAATAGATAGCTAATGCAAGGTTTTTTTGCTCAAAGCTGGAAACAGGACTTGGCAAGGCTTGGCCCTAAAGAAGCATGTGGTGAATGGAGAAAGTGTAAGGTGACAATCCCTGGAGTTGCATAGACACTTAGAGATAAATGAACTGTAGGTACTAAGAAAATTTTCATTGAAACAAGCAGAATTTTAAGAATGGAGAACATTTAACAGGTAATAGGGGGCATCCCATGTAGCAGGCAGTGCCAGGGAAGACTGTCGTGGAATTTTGAGGTCAGGAGCACTCTTACAGGCAGACTTGAGTGACAAACAGGAGTCTATCACTAGAGAGCTCTCACATCCAAGTGGGCTGTGTCAAGGAAGACTCTTCGCAGGTAAAGATGCCAGGTGGAAGCTGGGCTTCAGGGCAAGGATGTCACTTCCTGACAGAAGATGGACACAAGGAAAGAGGGTCTGAGGGCAGGGTTGTCAAGAAGAGGTAAAGGATCCAGGGCTAAGTGTTCTACAAAGTAAGGTCAGAACTTAAGAATAAAGTCAGCTGTTAGAAAAGGCCCACAAGGCCTTTAGTCAATTAGTAGAGAGACTGACGTATCACTGAATCTTAGCAGTTAACAGAGACTCCTATGAAAAGAGTTGAATCCACCTGCCTAATGTCAATAGCAGTCACCAACCCTAAACAGAGAGAGATCTGTAGGTGGGAGGCAGGGTTGGTGTGGAGAACTCTAGACAGACCTTATTAGCTTGGATTGTTTCTCAATTCATTCATATAGCTTACACCAGCTGGGCTTTCTTTTCCTATTTTATCCTTCAAGATGTAAGAATAGCGTCTCAGATTTCTTGTTTCAAATTTCAGTAAAGTAGAATTACTTCCATTTCAATATTTGCTGAATAATTTTATGCAGTTTTTCCTCTCCCTTTTTTTTGTGATTTGTTATCTGTGGGAACTACAGAGTGGTAATAATCTTTACATTTCTAGAAGCACTTTATAATTTTCAAAGCAGTTACATCTAATTTATCGCACTCATCTGCTCTGGAAGGAAGCAGGACAATTATTACTAACCCCAAATTGCAAATGAGGAAACCGGCCATCAGATGTGTGAGATAACTTGCTTGAAGTCACTTAGATGGTAAATGGGAAAGCCAGAATAAAAATGTTCTCTGATTTCCCATCTAGTGTTGAAATGTCCTATGACCTTTCAAAATCTATTCAGAATATAAATTAATCACTAAAAATGTTTAAGTTTAGTATTTGGGGATAAAATTTATTCTGCTTTCCCTAATTATTATCTTAATAATTTTGTCCAGAAACTAAAATCCCAGCTAATGACCTTTCAGATCTTGAACTACATGATTCTGGACTTTATAGGTTCTGGCCTCTGACTCCTAGAGGAAGAGGTCCAGAATCACATAAATACAAATACAGATCCCAGTGCCTCATTTTTAAATTAAGACTCTATGTCTATTGTGAAATGACATAAAAATAAGGGAAAACAAAGTAGGAAGTGTGGCCTCAAATTTAGTAGGTTCATTGCATATAGAAGGTTAAATTCCTGCTTCTCTGTCTCTCCATCTATTTGTGTCTCTCTTTCATATATTTGCTATTATATTCATATATGTTTAGATACATATTTATGTATTTATCAAAATGTTATTTCTTCTTATATCCTTTTGATGAATTTGACATGAATCACAATTAGGGACTTTGATACTATTTGTCACAATCAAGTATTTGTATCCTATATACATGGGGAGAATGGAAAGGAAGAGAAGGAACCACTGAAATAAGGAACCTTCTCAAGGGATATGGATCTAACAATGTAAAATGTGTAGACCCATGCCAATTACTATGCTGGGTAATATGCACAGTACGGCTGAGTAATACTATAGATATTACCCAGTGAACATTGAGTTATGTGCTGATATATTTGATACTTTTCCCAGAGAAAACTGAGGAGAGACTCAGTACATTTTGCAGAGAAATCTTTGAAGTAATAACAGTCCCAGATCTCATGGCATCATTTATTATATATTTAGCAATCTACGCAATAAAATCATACTGTAGTTGTTTGGAGAAATGAGAAATTGCTTTGCAGCCTCCATCTAATCAACTCTTAGTTTTTTATTGTGGCAAAATATATATATATACATAAAATTTTATCATTTTAACCAGTTTCCACTGTACAGTTAGGTGGCATTAAATGCATTCACATTGTTGTGCGACTATCACTGCTGTGCACCTGCACGACTTTTTCATCATAACATACTGAAACTCTGTGCCCATGAAACAGAGACTCTCCATTCTTCCCTGCCTCCAGCCCTGGTAAACACTATCCTACTTTTGCATCTATGAATCTGACTGCTTTACAGACCTTATACAGTGGAATCATACAATTATTTGTCTTTTTGTTTCTGGCCTTACTTTCACTTAGCATAATAACTCAGTGTTCATCTATGTTTTATCTTATATCAGCATTTAATTGCCTTTTCGGTTTGAATGGTATTCTAGTGAATGTATATACCCATTTTTTATCCATTTATCCACAGACAGACATTTGGGGTGTTTTCACCTTTTGCCTTCTGTGAATAATGCCACTGTGAATGTCGGTACAAGTACAAATATACAAATATCTATTCTCATCCCTGCTTTCAGTTCTTTTGTGTTTATACCTTGAAAGTGGAATGGCTGGATCGAATGGTAATTCTGTGTTCACTATTTTTTGAGAAACTAACACTGTTTTCAGCAGTGGTGCACTATTTTACATTTCCAATAATGCACAAAGTTTCAATTTCTCCACATCCTTGCCAACATCTATTATGGAATTAACATCCTTATAACAGAAGCCCTAGAGAGCTTTCTCACCCCTTATACCACGTGAAGACACAGTGAAAAGGCAATTGTCTATGAACTGGGAAACAGACCCTCACCAGATGCCAGATCTGCCAGTGACTTGATCTTGGACTTCCCAGACTCCAGAACTGTGAGAAAAAAACTTCTGTTATTTATAAGCCACTCAGACTGTGGTATTCTGTTATAGCAGTCCAGATTGACTAAGACACCAGACTTCATCAACACATGCCTGGTCCTGGCTGCTGTAAGCCTCTTCTCCTCTTATCCAGGAATACTTGATGTCCATCAGCAACCACAGCACTTGTCCTGAGAACCTGGGAAGATCTAGGCATACCTTTCTCTCAACTCCCATGCACATTGTGTATCTCTAATATAACTTGTCATGTTATAATTTTCTGCTGTGTGTCTTTGCCTTAGTAGATTTTGAACACATTGAGTACAAAAATCACTTCTTTTTCACTTTTGTGCCTCTTGAAGTAAGCATAATACCTGGATTGTAATAGGATCTCAGTAAATATTTGATTATTTTCAAATACCTGTACATATACACACAGGCACACACACACACTACACATATACATATGTATTTGTAGTGAGTATATATATACTCAACTAAAATTCTATTACTCCGGAGGAAGAAAAGAATGGTTTTTAGTGATCAGCTAGCTGTCTCAGCTACTCTTTGTTCCCAGTTACAATTTCCATCTTATGTTCTAATTTTGATGACTAGTATCTACTTTTGATTTCTGTGCTTAAGGCTTATTTTTTGTTTGTTTGGTTTTGGGTTTTTTGTGGGGGGTGGGGGTGGTGATGGTGCTGGTGGTGGTAAAATCCACTGTCTTCTGACTACTCTTGAGTCCCACTGTCATTCTTGTCATTATTTCATGAAACTCAGTGTCCATTGTCTAGGCTCTGCCCTCAATGGTGGGTAGACTTCCCAGGGCTGCCTTTCTGCCAGTCTGCCACATAAACACCAGCTCCTTGTTTGTTTCCTACTGCGTTATCTGGGCCACTAAGATATCCTATGGCTTATGTTGAACTTTTGAGTATTATCTGTAGTTGTGGACCTGTAATCTGCATGGTTTATCCACTTGCCAGACTGGATCTCCTCTTATGCCTAAGACTGTCTGTCCTTCCACTGCCTGCATGGGCATATCTGAGCTCCAGATGGCTGAATGCCCTGTAATGGAAACCTAGCAAATGCAGTAGCCCTTAACAATTTGAAGGGTCATGAATCCATATTGTGCAGCAGATAAAAACAGTAATCCCCCTCTGCAGAAAAATATGCATGCAAATAACATGAAATTTTGCATCTGATTTCAAGCAGTTGATGGACTTTTAAACTGAAGGTCTAGGGGCGCCTGGGTGGCGCAGTGGGTTAAGCGTCCGATTTCAGCCAGGTCACGATCTCGCGGTCCCGTGAGTTCGAGCCCCGCGTCCGGCTCTGGGCTGATGGCTCAGAGCCTGGAGCCTGTTTCCGATTCTGTGTCTCCCTCTCTCTCTGCCCCTCCCCCGTTCATGCTCTGTCTCTCTCTGTCCCAAAAATAAATAAACGTTGAAAAAAAAAATTTAAACTGAAGGTCTAGACACCTGGCAGATCCGGGTAGGGGAGGGTCTGGCACAGGGAGGAAGGACAGTCGTTAAAGCCATTGCCATGGTGAGCACTCACTGCCATCTCAATTGTCATTCCTTCCTATTAGATAGGAAAGGGATGCAATCGTTCAGTAGGACAGGACTCTTTTTACCTGTGATTTAAAAAATATGTATAAAAGCTATTTTCAAAAGCCATAGTCTCTAAAGTGGTTTCATGAATAGCCTGCAATGTTATGATTATTGAACAAGAAAAAGAAGTATGTTCTAACTGTCAGCAGGGGACGATTGCCACCATCCACTTAATGGATTCAGTGTTCAAAAGAAGCGTGGGCAAAATGAAAAACCCACAAACTAATCTTTTAAACATGTCAATAATCATGAGTTACTGGGGAATGAAAAGGAGGGAGTTTGAATGATTTTGAACAGAAACTTTTAAAGGTTTTTTTAAAACTTTCAGTTTTGGGGCGCCTGGGTGGCGCAGTCGGTTAAGCATCCGACTTCAGCCAGGTCACGATCTCGCGGTCCGTGAGTTCGACCCCGCGTCGGGCTCTGGGCTGATGGCTCAGAGCCTGGAGCTTGTTTCCGATTCTGTGTCTCCCTCTCTCTCTGCCCCTCCCCCGTTCATGCTTTGTCTCTCTCTGTCCCAAAAATAAATAAACGTTGGAAAAAAAAATTTTTTTTAAAACTTTGTTTTGCAAGTGATTCTGATGATTGAGCCAGGAAAAGGGAAAATCAAAAGGAATGTTTATATATCACTGCTGTTAAGAGGAAAAAGAAGACTCTTGTGGAGGTTTGAGCTGAAGTTTTCCAAATTAATCTTTTTCACACAGAGGTTACTCAACCTTGAACAAATAATTCTGAAGTGAATTTGGTGAACGCTCTTTGGTATTTTGTGAATTAGTAATGAAGACTAAGCTCACAGAGGATATGTAATATGTATAGGCCAATATTACACATTTAGATTTTCTCATTTTGCAAAATATTGCCTTTATAGTCATGTAATATTAGTCAGACTCCATGAAAAGATTATCTATCCTTGTTAAGTCAGGTGAGTAGGACAGGTTGTTATCAAAATAATGTTTATTGAAGAGTTAATTTCCTAAGTAGTTTCAGATACTGGAGAAGACTCTGATTTGCTTGTGATAAACAGTATAATCTTGAAGGACAAAATTTAATAAAGAATTTATCTTTTCTGTTGTAACTAAGGTGAGTGATATTTCTTCAATGAGTTTTTAAGTAATTATTCTCATTTCATATACATAAGATCATAATCCAATATGATTTTAAAATAATTACTTTTTCAACTTTTTTACATCTGTCATAAGAATCTAGAGTTCAATTATACTGTTTTCCTTTCTTTAAGTAACATGGAAATAAATAAATGAATAAATGCTTTTTTCTTGCACTTTTCTGCCTTCCTTGTTAAAAATTCTCATCCTTCAGTTTTGAGGAGAAAATAATCCTCTTTCCCTTTCCCCAAATAATTGTTTTTGCTTATGTCAGTATAAATAGGAAAAGCTCTTCAAGAGAGTAATTGAAAAATGTGGTAGATTCTACTACTCACCAATATCCAATAACTCTATACATCTGGGCATATGAGAGGATTACACTTCCCACTCCCCTTCCATTTGACTGGGGTCATGTGTCTGGTTCCAGCCAATGAATTGTAGGTCAGTTCCATAGCTAAACATTTAATTGCCAGTGCCAAACACTCCAGAGGATTCTTCTGCTGCCATGGTAGCAATGGAAGCGAGTATAAAGATGGATCCCCCATTAGTGTGAGTCCTTGAGGCACTATGGTAAATAGGGCAATGAGCAGAGCCCCAGCCAACCTATGCTAATCATTGGCCTATACTACAAAGAAGTATGTCTGTTTTAATCACTGAAATTTTGGGAGTGTTATTTAACACAATACGGCCTAAGCTATTCTAACTAATACAGGAGGACCAATTGATAACAATTACTGCTAATGATTCTGATAAAATAACTACTAATAATTCTAAGACAAACTGGTTGGATTTGATGTATACCATGTGTCAGACACTTAATTACCCTATGAGGTAATTATTAATATGATTTTTATTTTATAGATCAGACAGTTGAGACTGAGAGATTAAATGAAAGGTTATCTATCCAATTAACAGGTATTAGAATGAGGATTTGAATCTAAATAGATTTACTCCCCAATTTAACTGTTAATCACAGAGACCTTCTAATAACTCTCTAATTGTATCTTCTAAGATTTCATCAATGTGTCCCAGGGAAAATAATGTTGTTCTTTTTTTTTTTTTAATGTTTATTCAATTTTTTGAAAGGGAGAGAGAGACAGAGAGACAGAGCACCAGCGGGGGCAGGGGGTGGGTCAGAGAGAGAGGGAGACACAGAAACCAAAGCAGGCTCCAAGCTCTGAGCGGTCAGTACAGAGCCTGACGTGGGGCTCGAACTCACAAACTGTGAGATCATGACCTAAGCCAAAGTTGGATGCTTAAACAACTGAGCCACCCAGGTGCCCTGAAAATAGTGTTCTTGACTATAGCTCTAAATGTTTAATCTTTTAGTCAATAATTATGGACGGCAGATGTAAGCCAGTTTTCTACTCCCCCAATAAAACCATGCATAAAGCTTTTATTTTTTTATTTAAAAAATGTTTGTTTGTTTGTTTGTTTGTTTTGAGAGAGGGAGAAAGAGAGAGAGCATTGGGGAGGTGCAGAGAGAGGACACAGAGAATCCCAAATAGGCTCCATACTGTCAGCACAGAGCTCAATGCAGGCTCTGAGATCATAACATAAGTTCATGATCATGTGAGATCATGACCTGAGCTGAAATCAAGAGTCAGATGCTTAACGGACTGAGCAGCCCAGGCACTCCTATAAAGCTTTTAAAGTTTAACACTTAGGGCATCTCTATTTTGAATTAGGTGTTCTACTAGGTGCATTTTTACATATGTTTTTCACTTACTGTTCCTTGAAATCCTTTCAATTTCTAATATTATTACCCCCAATTTATAGAAAAAAATTAAGGACCAGGGAAGATGTGTATTTTGTCCACGATTACCCACCTTTTAGATGGCAGAGGAGTTTATACTCTGTTCCTCTTTTCCTTTTGGGAGAGAATTCATGCACATAAACACAGTAAATGAAGCAAAACTGTGTTAGGTTGATTCTTTTAGGATAGAATGGGTCTTGATCAATGTTGGCTTAGGGGACTGTGAGAATTTCTGCCAGCTCTGGATTCTTGGCAATCGGAGCGGATCTCATCATGCTGGTTCAGAGCGTATGCAATGTTCAGTCTAGTAACCCAATTGCACTGAACTGGGAAATGATTGTCCCTGTAGCGCTTGAGGGGAAAGTGCAGAATGGATTTCCAAATATGCCTGAAATGACACCACAAAAGCCACAAATACACCATCTGTTATGGCTTTGGGTTATTGTAAAGGTTTCATCTTGAACACCCTGAAATTCCTCCTTGGAGAAGAAGACAATCAGTAAGCACGAGGGTTTTGATCAACTATAATTTCCTGGCTTCCTTACCACTCTGATTAATATTTCAGTACATGATGTGACATCTGTCTTTCATTAGGTCCTTCACTGTGTATTTTCTACTTTTGCATTTCCAAACTCCAATGTTATAAGTGTTAAGCCAACTTCATCATACTTTGCCCCTTAATCATATTATCGACTTGTCTGTAAAGTTGGCATCGTGACCAACTCTCCATTAAAATTGCCACAGGAGCAGTGGTAGAACAAGGAAGATTTGATTCCTGTTATACTCAGTCTTTACATATTTGATTTGTCAGCAAAATTCCTCAACAAGCTGGTGGTGCCTTGTTCCAGATGTGATAACATATACCTTACATATACCTAATACAAATAGGTATAAGGCCCTGCCCTTTACTTACTCTTGAAGTTTGAAGTTTCTTTATGGAATGTTCTGAGTTCCTGACACCTGTCTGTATGTGAAAAGCTTACTTTGGTTTCATTATACAGTGCTTGTCAAAGGTCAGAACTAATTATAACTTTAACTCTGTTTTTGAAACTAACTCAAATCAAAAGTGTTAATGTCTTTAAGATTCCATCCATGAGTCGCATGTAGAATCTTCTTGGTGTTTGGAGTTAACAGAGCTGAATTCTTTTGGTGAAAGAGTCTCAGCATTATAGACAAGGGTGATAAATGTCCAATGTCTGCATCTTCTCTCTGCGTCTTCTATCTCCAAGAGCCAGACATAGATAGGATCGCTAGAAGGCTGCCTTTCCTTTAGACTGCAAAAGTTTTTGGAATCACTAGAGTCACTGATGTTTCTTGCAAGTAAAAATGATTAAATGTAACAAAGAACATCATAAATAAAATAAGAAAACAAAACTATATTAGAATTTGTCATCTTGTTATCCCCAGAGAGTTAAAGCCTACCTGAGAAAAATAACTCACTTTTCTTTGGGTATAATTTCTTGAATTTATATATCTCACATTTGAGTCTATTTTTATTTTCTCATTCTTTCCCCATCTCCTCCCATGCTGTCACCACTACCACCATCCTGGGCAAGAAAGAAAGTCAAAGTAAAGTGAGAATTTAATTGCAAAATGGCAAAATACCTTCCTAATAACACTTACTGTCCTTAGTATTTCATTTAAAACTGGTCAAACTGTTTTCATGAAAAAAAAAAAACACTTGAGTGCTGAAAGGTGAGAGAAAGAAAGTCCTAAAGCACTAAAAATTGGTCTCAAATTAAAATATAAATGTGAGAGAATCGTGCTGCCTGGCACAAAGCTTTTTTTCATTTTTACTTTAATTAGTATCGTGGTTTTCATTTACATCTCCTGAGTTTGGTAGGATTTTCCTGGAATTACTTAGAATTTCTGGACTCCTCAATAAAGCATGCAGGATTAGGGGTGGACAATACTGGGCGCTGCGCCCAGAATGATCGCCAAGATCATCGGAAGTGTACGCCATTCTGAGAGTTAAAGCTAAGATTAAGTGGGTGGTATTCAGTAGAAAATAGGAAGAGACAAGGATGGCAGTTTACAGAGGAAAACAATGCAAAGAGCCCCTAAAATATTTGCATGGATCCTCAACCTTTTATATAATAAGAAAAATGCAAATAAAATTTCACTGAGCTAAAATTAATAAACAAACATCAATAAATGTGACATTTGTTCTTCTTCAGTATTTTAAAATTTTTGTGGAACATCAACTCTTGAAATTGTAAGAAATATTTTTCACCCTTCTCGATCACCATTCCTGCTCCCCAATTCACACACACACACACACACACACACACACTTTAAGAGTTTTGTGGTAAATAAATAAATTTGGGTTAGTAAAGTTTGGGAAACTTCTTCTTTTGATGATTTGTAATGTGTTGAAGCATATTTTTTAATGTTTATTTATTTATTTTAAGAGAGAGAGAGAGAGAGAGAGAGAGAGAGAGAGAGTCCTAAGCAGGCTCTGTGCTGTCAGTGCAGAGCCCGACTCAGGGCTCAAACTCATGAACCATGAGTTCATGACCTGCGCTGAAATCAAGAGTCAGATGCTCAACCAGCTGAGCCACCCAGGCATCCTGTATAATGTGTTGAAGCATATTAAAATCTCTATGAAATTGTAAGTTAAGTTGGACACTTGGACATTATTCAACAGAACATCATTGCCCCAGGAATACTGATTATATTTTTGGTAATCACAGCTTCAGAAATGCTGGGCTAGAAACATAAATAAGAATTCAGCTCCAAATTTGCAGCGACTTAAGCCCTGGACGAATTGGAACTCTGTGTGGGCAGCACATAATTGTGGAGGGGCAGGAAAACTACATAGTTAGGGATGTGGGCCTGGGTGTCAGAAACTTGCATCCATGTCTACCATCTAACATTCTGTGTTTGTGGGCAGCTTACCTCACTTATCTGCAGCTCTGGCTCTTCATTTATAAAGACCGGAGATGTTCATATATATGTCTCGTAGCATTATTGGGAGAGGCTGGCACATTTTAAGTGAGTGGGAGACCCTCAGAATAAAAAGTTTCCCAGGAATGTTATTACAAATTTGGAAGCCTCATTAAATGTTTTCTTTAAAGAGTTGGTGAATGGCTCCAGACATGTCAATGATATCAATTTCATCCTTATCTGTTGATAATTATACGTTCATGAGACTCTTTTTTTTTTATTCTTCTTCTTTTTTTTTTTTCTTACTTTTGGACCAAAGCAGGTATAGCCTCCTGAGTAGCACTGACATGATTTCATGACTAGAAGCAAATGTATAAAAGAAATGAGTCAGCTTTTCTCAGCCTGTGAGATTTATCAACACAAATACAGTTCTGAAGGCATGAGGGGAAGAGGCATGAGGGCATGATACTCTTTATCATGTATTTATCTTGTCGCTTTTCGTATTAATATTGACTTTGAGGGGCGCCTGGGTGGCGCAGTCGGTTAAGCGTCCGACTTCAGCCAGGTCACGATCTCGCGGTCCGGGAGTTCGAGCCCCGCGTCGGGCTCTGGGCTGATGGCTCAGAGCCTGGAGCCTGTTTCCGATTCTGTGTCTCCCTCTCTCTCTGCCCCTCCCCTGTTCATGCTCTGTCTCTCTCTGTCCCAAAAAAAATAAATAAACGTTGAAAAAAAAATTTATATAAAAAAAAATATTGACTTTGATACTCACTAGCTTTTTGCTTTATTATTCCTGTGGCTTCCAAATCCACATCACATATTTATAAGAAGAAAATATAAGTATGCTATTTTTACTGTCTCATATGTAAACATGCTGATACATAGAAATGTATCATAAAATAATGATTTAGGAAGGAAGAAAAACCCTAGGGAAAAGATAAAAAGTCTATAAAGTTAGAGGTTTCTTGAAGAACAGAAGAAGATAGGAGGAAATAATTCTGGGAAATTGCCAATGAAATGAATTGGGTGATCCTATCTCTGAAAAGAATTGTTAAGAATTTGTTGATGTGAGTCAAAGCAGAAATGTGGGCTTAGCATGACCCTTGGATTTCCAGAAGATTGTCTGAAGCAGATAATGATGCAAATACCCTTCATGATATTTGATATGGATATCATATGACATTTTAAGTTCCTGGTACATCTTTAAGTAGCCTTTTCATAAGAGTGCTTGTCTATGGGTGCCTGGATGACTCAGTTGGTTAAGCACCTGACTCTCAATTTTGGCTCAGGTCATGGACTCACAGTTTGTGAGATCAAGCCCCATGTCAGGCTCTGTACTGACAGCATAGGTCTGTGGGGCCATTTTTTTAAATATGAAATTTATTGTCAAATTGGTTTCCATACAACACCCAGTGCTCATCCCAACAGGTTGGACCATTTTTTCCCTTTCTCTCTGCCCCTTCTCCCACTTGTGCATGTGCATGCTCTCTCTCTGTCTCTCAAATAAGTAAACATTAAAAAAAAAAAGAATGCTCATCTAGTATTGTAAATACTCTTAGAAGTGGTGGGTTCTGAAAACATATGGGTGTGAATTATGTCATTACCAACATGTCATTAAGTCAGAATAATCTGGGGAAATTCATGCCAAATTGCACTGATATGTAAAATAAAAATAAAAAATAAAAAAATTGCACTGATATGTCTGCCACACATATTTTTTCCCCTAAAATACCTTTTACTACAGTGGACCATCATTTCAAAGATAGTCTTGAAGCTATGAAGTGTTAGTTCTTGCCAAAGTTCAGAAAACAAAAACAACCCTGTTTTACTCAAACTTTAAAAACAACATATTTATTGAGATCCTTTTGTAGTCAGATCCTTCTAGTATGCTGGGCAGAAATACTCAATTGGGGAAATAAGGCATATACATTTTCATTAATTTAGTAGATATTAATTGAGTATCTACTATATGCCAGACTTTGTATTAGGCCAGGGAATACTGCACTACTCTGAACACACAAACAAACAAACAAACAAAACCTCTCCCAGACCCTGGGGTTGAGTTTATATTCTTATTGGCTAGTTGGGGAGGACAGTGAGCAGTATAAGTAAATTGTAGATAGAGAGTGATGAGGAATACATAATAATGATAAAACATAAAATAGGGAAGTGAAGGATGGGAGAAGAAAGTTGAAATAGTAGATAGGGTGGCCAGGGAAGGCCTTGCTGAGAAGATGACTTTTGCATAATAGACTCAAGGAAGTCAGGGAGTGAGTACTGTGGATATCTGGGGGAAGAGCATTGAGTCTCCAGGCAGAGGAAATAACAAGTGCCAGGGGCCTAAGTGGAAAGTGTGCCTGGCATGGAAGAAGAGAAGGAGCTGGAGGCATAGGAATAGGAGGTGGATGGCTGGAACAGAGTGGAAGAAGAGCTGAACAGCATGAGATGAGATCACAGGGTCCATCAATGGACACTTAGGTTGCTTCCATGTCTTGACTTTTGTAAATAATGCTGCAGTAAACATAGTGGAACATATATCTTTTAAAGTTAGTGTTTTCATTGCCTTTGGATAAATACCCAGAAGTGGAGTTGCTGGACCATATGGTAGTTCCAGTTTTAATTTTTTGAGGAATTGCCATACTGTCTGTAGTAGCTGCACCAATTTGCATTCCCACCAATAGTGCACAAGGATTCCCTTTTTTTCACACCCTCACCAACACTTGTTATTTCTTGTCTTTTTGCTAACAGCCATTCTAACAGGTATGAGGTGGTATCTCATTGTAATTTTGATTTGCATTTCTCTTATCATTAGTGATGTTGAGCACCTTTTCAGATACCTATTAGCCATTTACACGTCTTCTATGGAAAAATGTCTATTCAGTTCTGCCCATTTTTTAATGGGATTGGTGTTTTTTGGTATTCGGTTGTATGAGGTCTTTATATATTTACCTTTTATTGGATATCTGAATTGCAAATATTTTCTCCCATTTAGTAGGTTGTTTTTTCATTTTGTTGGTGGTTTCTATGCAGAAGCTTTTTAGTTTGATGTGGTTCCACTTGTTTATTTTTGCATTTGTTGCGTTTGCTTTTGGTATCAGTTCAAAAAGTCGTTGCCGAGACTGATCTCAGGGAATTGCTGCCTATAATTTCTTCTAGGAGAAGAAATCTTTTATCTTTTATCTTTTATGGCTTCAGGTCTTACATTCAAGTCTTTAATTAGTTTTGAGCTAATTTTTGTGTATGGTGTAAGCTGGGGGCCCAGTTTCATCTTTTGTGCATGTGGCTGTCCGGTTCTCCCAACACCATCTATTGACGAGACTGTCCTTTCCTCTTGTATATTCTCGGTGACTTCATCATAACGGACATATTATTTAAGTGTGAAAACAGTTGTAATTTGTTTGCACTTTAATTTCTAAAAGCAATTAATTTTTCTTGGCTGGAAATTAGCTTACAAAGCAGGTTAGGCTGCCGGTACAGAATGAATACTGTATTTATTGGCATTCCATCTAAATACTGCTTTTACTTGCTGTTAAATACATGGATTTCTAAATTATGTGAACCTAGGGAGTTGGATCAAATTGGAGGAGAGAATATGGAGAGAGTACAAACCACAGTAGTTTATGCCTAGAATGATTTTGGGAGTCATTCAGTTTGCTGGCGACAGGACCACTCTGGTTTTGGTCAAACTCCAGACAACACCTGCTGGGGTTCCTAAAACACGGCAGCACGGTGCCTGAATATTCCACCCCAGGACAGAGATTTAACTGCACGTAATACCCTCCAGCTGTGGCTGCCTGTGCAGCAATTTGAACTTTCTCCCCTGTCTCCCCTGGTGTTCTGGTGGATTTTTTGATAAAATCCCTTTCATCATATTTTAGTCCATGATTTTAATTTGAAGTTGCCTTTCAATTTAGAGTCACACTTCAGTACAAGCTTGAAGTTTTGGTAAAACAGTTTACCTTCTGCCCCCCTGGTAATGCCTAAAGCAATACGTTTTCAGAGGCCCCTCCATACAGGCTGAGGAATGGTTATTGTCGAGGTCATTGTTTTGTTTTTAAAACTAAGCGCCTGGGAGGATTTCAGAGCCTGTGAGCCAGATAAAGCAGATTAAAGGACTTTTTCACAATTATCTCTCATAACCCTCCTACCACTGGACACTGCACTGGGCCACACTCACAAGGGATTCACCTGTAGAATTTGGGCTCCAGAGGGGTTCTGACAATTCTGGCAGTTGCCTGGGGTTAAAACTGCATCTAAATGAGGATTCTGAAAAGTGCTGCCTTTGCTATCCAGGAAAGGAATTATAGTGGGCAGGAACCAAAAAGAAAATAAAAAGCATGTTAGTTAACTTCTTCTAGCTCCCCTCTTTAGAATCCTTTCTTTATTCCTTATCCAGTCAATAATGCACAGAACTGAGGTAGGATGGACGTGAGTCCTGCTCCTCTATTACAGTTGTGCCATCCTGAGCTTGTTTATTTTCCTCTTTGAACCTCAGTTTCCTCATTCATAAGTGGGCAAAACAATGTTCCCACATTATTGGATTGGTAAGAAGGTCAAATGAGATAATGTTTTTGAAGCACTGAACACCATGCCTGGCCCAGAGTAGATGCTTAGTAAATAATTCCTTTTTAAAAAATGTTTATTTCTTTAGTGTGTGTGTGTGTGTGTGTGTGAGACAGAGAGAGAGAGAGAGAGAGAGAGAGAGAGAGAGAGAGACAGAGAGTGCATCTACGAGGGAGGCACACGGTGGGGGGTGGGGGGACAGAGAGAGAGAGAGAGAGAGAGAGAGAGAATCCCAAACAGGTTCCACACTATCAACACTAAGCCAGAAGCTGGGCTCTATCCCACGGATTGTGGATTAATTGGGGATTAAGTAATACTGTATTGCTTTTATTGTACAGATAATTTATATTTAAATCCTGTTTTTGTTAAACTGGTTAGTAGAATATTATTTTATTTAAAAAATTATTTGAATAAAAAAATGAGCCATTAAAAAATATTTCCCAAACAATAGCCCAACTGATACCCATGTACAGAAAAAGTGGGATGATATCAAAGAGCTCCATACTGGGAAAACAGCAGACTACATGGCCTGCCACTCAGACTTCAGGGATTCTGATCAGCAGAGAGAGGGTCTGGCTTGCTTCTTTAGTGCTCGGAGGAGCTGACATGCAGGGCAGTGACTCAAGGGGTCATATTGGATGAATACTCTTCCCTTCTCCTACTTGGTCTGCTTTTTTCCTGTAGGCTGCAAAGAATAGGAAAAGAACTAGAAAAGAAAATGAGATTGGAGTAGGAATAAGACTATTCATTCCCAGATCGTCTGGACATGGCATATGTTTTGCCAAAAACAAACAAACAAACAAACAAACAAACAAACAAACAAACAACGCAAAACCACCTCTCTCATGAAAAAGAAAGACAGCTGTAGTCTGAACAAAAGCCTCATACCATTTTAACCCAGCAATCAAAATATCTTAGTAGCTGAAGTTATTGGCCTATTCATGGGCTTGCTGAGTTTTCTCCCCTCCCTGAAATAAGCTTGTCTCCAGTATCTGCAGGAGACATTTTCTGTTTTGGGGATTATTTCTCTCTGTCTCTGCTCCACCCCCCCCACTTCCTCTCTCCTTTTTGCTGCTGTAGATTGTTCTGAGGTGTTTTTCCATTACTTCAAAAATATTTGCCTAGAGAATATGAAATAATTTCTTTACTGACTTTAATAAAACATTTGACAGGCAAAAGACTATGAAAGTGTTAATTAGAAAATTTTAGTCCAACAAAAATTACTCTTAGATATCTACAATTGCATAGTGTTTACGCAAATACCAAAAACTGACCCGAATTTGGTCGTTTGTGTGCCTTTCATATGCTGAATCCCAATAATGTCCATTAAATGAACAGTTGTATGGTGACGATTTAATTGTTATTATTCATTAATTGGTTTAAAAAAACCTATTTCTATCAAGGCTAAGATTTTATGTTTTCTGGAGTGAGGGCATTGTTTAGTTAACAGGAACTAAGAAACAAGTCATTGTAGACAGAAGGTATCTCAGAGATGATCTAACTCATCCTTTGCATTTTATGAGTAGGCAAGTTGAGGCCGAGAGAGATTTAATGAATTTGCTCAAGGTTATATCACTAGTGGCTGCACAGAGCTCAACCTGAAACTGGATTCCAGCTTCCCAAGTGAAGGCTCCACATGTTGTTCAACTACCAGTCATACGGGGCTAGTTACCATTTGTGTCAACTCCTGTGACATATCAATCTCAACAATCTTTTCGAGCTTTAAAAAAAGAGATAAGTTTTTCAAATCAATAGTACAAAGCCATCCATTACTCTCTACTCAACTTTTTATTAAACACCCCATAGTATGTCCCCTCTTGAATCCTAAATGTAAACATGCACTTTCCGTTAATAACTTTTTATAATCGAGATCAAAGCTGGCATTAAAGCTTTCTCAAGAGTTGAGTTTCTTTCATTTCCTTTCTTAGGAATTTGAAAATTAGGAAATTGCACCTCAAGCTGTAGTTTGCCAGGGGATCTGTCTTCATTCACTTCAAAGCAATGTTTTTCTTTCATATTTGTTCCTTTGATAAACAATGTTGCAGCATTTATTGCTGAAGGGAAGAGAGAAAAAGTTACCATCTAGGCATAAAATGAAATATTTTGAGACATACCAAATAGTGTTTTAATCTGACAGGTGGTTTTGCATACAGATTTAGACACCATTTTCCAAGAGAATATATGTGTGCAAATGGTTGAGTAAGCCATTTTTACATTCATAAATTATATTTTATATAATTCATAAATTACATTTATATTCATAAATTATAATGTATATATTAATATAGATAGCTTATATCTAAAACACATATATAAATATATACACACATCAATGTTACATTGAAATAGTATCCCTCCCCCTCAAAAACACACACAATAAACCTATTGCAATTTTTTTTTAAAGCCAACATTTCTATTATTAAACAATAGAAGAAAGTTGGTTCCATCATGTGTAGTACTTCCTTAAGTAGAGGAGAAAGAAAACATCCTCTGAGCAATAAAACGCCTTCTGGTCAACCTGCAAAATATGAATGCAGAGCTCTACAGAGCTTTGAGCTCCTCTTCTCTTTCCAGCTTTGATGTGATAGATAGATGGAGAATTTCAGTTGAATCATATTTAACGTCTATAAAAGTTTTAAGATAAAGCAAACTATTTCCTATGAATGCCCTGAAATTATATGGAATATTTTGTTGACATGTACACTAGTGTGGGTTTTTTGTTTTTGTTTTTGTTTTTTTCTCAGAAAGTGGCTCACAGAATCTATCGGGTTCTCACAGGAACTTGTGGCATAAGCAAGGTTCAGAATCACCGTAAGGGGATTGTACTGAATTGCACTGAAAGTGGAACTTCACACATCTAGTAGTAGTTGGGGAAGGTATCTGGGTAGGCTTTCTCTTCACTCCCTAAAAGAGTACACACTATGATGCCATTTATGTAAAATTCCAGAAAATTCAAACTCAATTGTAGTAATAGAAATAGATTATTGTTTGCTTGGGGGCTGGCAGCAGGGGACAGGGAGGGAGGACAGATGGTATATGTTTTGAACTTCTCCCTTGAAACCTTGGACTGTAATATTGAATGAATTCCCATTTTAAGAAGAAGAATTATTCCCGATATTCTTTTCTAGGGATGGGTGGTGGTGATGGTGGTGGGGTGGGACAGGGGGAGCCTGGTAGACATTTGAATATTTTTTTAGTTCTAGCTACCTCTTATATATTATCACCTTTCAGTAAAACAGTCTTTTCTTTTTTTTAATTTTTTTTTCAACGTTTATTTATTTTTGGGACAGAGAGAGACAGAGCATGAACGGGGGAGGGGAAGAGAGAGAGGGAGACACAGAATCGGAAACAGGCTCCAGGCTCTGAGCCATCAGCCCAGAGCCCGACGCGGGGCTTGAACTCACGGACCCTGAGATCATGACCGGGGTCGAAGTCGGACGCTTAACCCACTGCGCCACCCAGGCGCCCCAAAACAGTCTTTTCTTACCAAAAGTTCTGGTTGTCATTCTTTCACAAGGTTGACATCCATGCTTAGCTATCTGGCTCTGTTCTGAGACAATGTGGGAAAGACCCTTATTCGTGCACTTGTAAACTAACTTGCTTCTCATACAAACCTAACTGTGAGCGCTGAGTAGAGTTGTTTATGAAGCACCTTTCAATTACCAGTGAGAATTACAAAAGGGGACATCATACTAAGCACTGAAATAATAACAGTGACAGTAATACCTTCCATTTGTTGTGTTTCCAAAATGTGCCAGGGATTGTGCTTTAATATATTATCACCTTAATTTCACAAAAATTCTATAATAGACATTATTATCCATGTTATACAGATGAAAAAAAATAAAGGATACTTAGCAAAATTGAACCAATTGCCCAAGGTTGCACATTACTAGGCAAGAAAGGGGAAATTTGAATTAAGTAGGGTTGTGCTCCCCAGAGAAACTGTTGTTTCACTCCAGTTTACTGACTCTACAGATAATAACAATTGCTCAATGCTCCTATTAATGCAGTGTTAGTTTCCCACCAAGTTACATCTTAGGTTGAAAAATTGCTTGGCTTGAATTTCGTCTCACATTTCCTCTTGTGATGGAATCAATTTGCCAAGGGTATGAAGAAAGACAACAAAAGCTGGGATAATCCACCACCCTGAAGAGGGTTGAGATGGATTATTTTATTATTATTAATAGTCACCAAGATGAAGCCAAGTGAAAAACTAATTCTTCATGGGATGTGATTGTTACATTTTTCTAAGAATAATCATTATCCAAAACTATTTAAAAATTTATTATATGTGTGTCATTTCTATGTCTACTTTGCCCACACATGTTACTCAAGGAGAAGTGCTATTTGGTGGTGATGGGGAGGAGGGGGGCACATTTCATGAAAGCAGCAAGCCATAACATTTCTAAGTTCATGTTTTAGTCACATAATACTGTAGTAGACTCATTCTTTCATCTTGGCATATGCAAGGATTAGATAGTGTGATATTCATTTTTTACAAAACCATCTGTATTCTCAACCACTTTTATAGACTAAAAGAATTTGCAATTAAAAGTTCTAATCGTGTGATGTTGATCTTGGACTATGGCTATGTAAGGAACCAATCTATATTTATTGCCTCCTGAAAGATTCTCCCTTTACATAACTACAGCCCTAAATCTTCCAGAAGACCATTGCATGTGCCACTGACCACAGGCCATTGAGTCCTGGCATTGCCAATTGCTCTACTACTCAGCAGCCACCGAACTGCCCGCAGCAAACACGTGTCACTGTGCTTTCGCATACTTTGACAAGGGGTGGCCTCGAAGGTCTTTTCAAACTGTTTGGAACAAAATACACATTTTCATGTTTTTTTTTTTTTGTATTTCAAGTCACATGATATAAATTTTATTTTTGTATGTGTATATGTGCATAAAATCAGAAGTGAGTGGGATTTTTTTTTCTCCTGGTATTCTCATTCTTTCTTGTGCTTTATTTTCACCTCCTATTCAATCCAAAACTGCAAATAGACTTATTAGTTGATTACATGTATCTCTCTCCCTTAGTTACACTGGATTATCTAGTGTTTGGTTTATGATATTTAAAAATTCACAAGGGTGGAGAACATTCATAAGGATAACTCTTTTAAGCCAAACGTCTTTTCCTGTTAAAATGACATTTAAGTTATACACGATTTTCCCTGGTCTATTCTTCCTGAATTTATCTAAAAGAACTTAATTCAGTGGAAATTAATTGAGAAGAGAGATAGTCTAAGAATCTATTTAATCCCTTCAACAGAAAATTATTGAAGGTAACGGATTAAATGTCCATAATTTAAGAGAGCTTTTTCCTCCCACAACTATAAAATAGTCAATATATTTGGAGGCTGGGATTAAGTATGGTAAGGTTTATCATGCTTATCATTTGTTCTACTGTTTTTAAAAAATGTTTACTTACTTATTTTGAGAGAGAGCAGCAGAGGAGATGGGCAGAGGGAGAGAGTTTGAGAATCCCAAGGAGGCTCCACACTGTGCAAAGCCCAATGCGAGGCTCCAACTCATGAACTGTGAGATCATGACCTGAGCCAAAATCGAGTCCGATGCTCCACTGACTGAGCCACCCAGGTGCCTCTTGTTATACTGTTTTTTGTTTTTGTTTTTTTTGTTTGATAGGAAGATTTCTTCCATAGTCTACAGTCTTTGATTTCTGCCTAGTATTGTCCACCCAATTTAGCAATATTTTTGCAATATTTTCAGATTTACAACAATTGCAGCTATATTTTTATTGTCATTATTCATCAACCTTACATTATCCCTAAGTTTTTTTCCTAAGTATAATTTTAATTTTATTTCTTTTCAGAGGACAGTTTTCTTCCATCCTTAAGCACTTAGCTTCTTATCTGGGCTTTGGTGGAGGTCATGGGGCAGTGCCCACAGGTCTAAATCCGGTGGGGGGGGTCCTTCCGCCTTTAGGAGAGCTATTCCTGACCACCTTGCTGTGAATGGCACAAGCCACACAGTAATGGAGCTTCACATACAGCTTGAGAAGCACATACTGATCATTTAGTTTTACTATACTTTCATCACGGAGGTTTCAAGACGTCCTACTTCTGAATGAGAAGATGTCTGAGTAAATGGATTTAAAGATTTGATTAAAGCACTAATACCAAACTCTCTCTGAAACACTACTCCTTCCTTAAATAATACTATATGCCCACTGTGTTGTCTTGTGCATAAGTTCATAAATACCTACAGAAATATTTTTTGCTGATCTATCGAGATATAGTTGATATATAATAAAATGCACATGCTTAAAATGTACAGTTTGGTAAGATTTAAGTTATGTTTGTATCTATGAAGCCACATGATTTTACATGAAATATTTAATCAAAGGAATTTTTTAAAAGAGTTTTTTTGTTTTGTTTTTTGTTTTTGTTTTTAGGGATAGGGAGTGTGTGAGCAGGGGAGGGGCAGAGGGAGAGAGAGCAAATCTTAAGCAGGCTCCATGTACAACACAAAGCCCGATGGGGACTTGATCCCACAACCCTGGGATCATGATCTGATTTAAAATCAAGAATCAGAAGCTCAACCAACTGGGCCATTGAGGCGCCCCCAAAGAGAAATTTTTAAAGTAAAATCACAATTTAGGTGGTTCACTCCTAATCTGGTTCATTTTCCTTACCCAGTAAAACCACTCAAGATCATATATTCTGGGTGGTATTTGGGATAGCAATGACTACTATCTTTATTTACTTGTCTTTACCTAATATCTTCTTAATGTTATTTAATCATTTAGCAGGACATCTTTGCAATCCAAATTTTGCAGGAGCTGTTTTTCCAAATTCTGTGATAAATTTATTTGCACGTTTTTGTAGCTAATAGTCACTTGACCTGATTGCTACATATGTAAATTCTAAAGCAAAATAAGATTATTTGAATAATTAGTTCTCATTCTAAAATGATTTATGACCTCCAAGATGTATTTCCTTTTTGTGTTAGTCTGTGTCCTAACTAAACATTTATACACACACACACACACACACACACACACACAGTGCGTGTCTTCACAAACTCTCTGTATTACTGTCAGTCCCAGTTGTCTAGAAGGTGTCTGTGTTGCCAGTGGCCTGAGTAGTCTAGCTTCTGCACACAGATAGAAGTTACATCTTGCCCAGCCAGAGTGAGGCTGTGATGTGGCCTCACACGGGCTTCACGTCAAATAACACATGTTCTCCTCCTGCACCTCCGTGATGGCACCAAGGGGAGAGCAGATTGCAAACTCTTCTAGCACATTTCTCAGAGTTCCGAAATGGGTTCTTTTTCTTGGAATCTCAATGCCTAGATGCCTCCTTTTCTGAGCTCAGAAAATTCATGTGTCTGAACTGTAAAAACTTGTTCCTTATGCTAAATGGATATTGATTTTTTAATACCTGTATTTCCTCTGGCACCATTTCCTTTAAAGATATCTATGCTATTTTTAGACCTCTGACATCCAGATAAGGTAAGGGGGGTGAAATACTGTTTTCTTCAATGTCTGCTTCATCACAGCTTCAATGTAAACAGTGGAGGAAAGCTTCAGTGTCATTGTTCCCAAACAGTGGTGGGATGACATCCTTAGAAGGCAGTGCGGTCTCTTGTCTTGAATATTTATATTAAACAGTAGGTCCCTTGAAAGTAATTTCTTTTTGCATCTTCACTGACCTGGCAGAGTATCCACATGTAGCCAATGTTTAACAATTGTTTATAAAATGAACCTTTAGCTGGCGAAGAAGAGAGGTAAAACCCAGTGCCGTATTATGTCAGGCTAGAGGCAGCGGTGAGTGAGCATAAGAGAAATACAACTCAGCGCAATTTTGAAAATTAATTTCTTATTTCAGAATTTATTTGGTATATATTAAAGTGGAGATTTTTGAAGATGAGCCACTATTGCCCAGTCCTTTGAAATATGAATGTTTAATGTTATTTCTGTCTTGTAGGTTCATTGTGTACTTTATCTGGTTAAGGGACGGGAAGTTCAGGCAGTTCTATAAACTCAATGAACATCAATACTTCTATCATCCAGTATAGGACAACTTGGAATGAATTTTCACTATGACAAGAAACACTGAAATAGGAACTACAGAGAAGACTAGTTTCTGACAGTTTGTCTTATTTTCCCCTAGCATTCTAGGTAAAGTCTTGCACAGAAACATGGAACGGTCAAAGCCCTGTAAGAGATTCCTACTATCCTTAAGATTTTGGGAAAGTCTGAGAAAGCATAAGAAAATGAAAAACATCTAGTTGTATCTTAGTGATAAAGAAAAGATGGATTCTTTTGACTTAATCCTTGTGAAAAATCTATCCATATATCTGTATTAAAGTACATCCATATTGGGGCACCTGGGTGGCTCAGTCGGTTGAGCGTCCGACTTCAGCTCAGGTCATGATCTCACAGTCCGTGGGTTCGAGCCCCGCGTTGGGCTCTGTGCTGACCGCTCAGAGCCTGGAGCCTGTTTCATATTCTGTGTCTCCCTCTCTCTCTTCCCCTCCCCCACTTGCACTCTGTCTCTCTCTGTCTCAAAAATAAATAAACATTAAAAAAAAAATAAAGTACATCCATATTAAAATATTAAAGAATATCCATATCTCTACCTAAATAAATATAGTATGCTACCTACAATGAAATGAAATTGAATGTTTCTTCAGAAATCTAGAATATTTTGGCTCCTTGGGTGATGGTATTTCCTTAATTGTTAATAAAATTCTCGATGAATTCCTAAAACATAATTAATAAATTCTAGTGGTTAGGAGTACAATAATATAAAAATATAATCCCATATAAAAGTTGGAAAGTAAAGTATAGAGACAGGATATGGATAGTGTATAAAATGGCATTTCAAATACTTGCAAGATTAATTTTCATTGAATTGTAAAGTGCTGTAGATTATGACATACACTATTACTTGTCTGTGCCACTAAAAAAGAAAAGCAAAGTCAAATTATATTGGCAGTATGTCATTGATTATGATGTATCCTTATTTGAGAGATTAAAATATGAAGAAAGTGTGCATCTTAGAATTAATGACATAATGCACATCTGACATAAAGAAGAGGATTAAGCTGTTAGTAGTACTAGTTGGCAACAGAGATCATAACTACACAGTGACCACATGAGGATTGGTAGGTAAGATGTATTTGCAAAGAATGAGCAAGGTATGAGCAGAAAGAAGAAAGACTGGATGTGTGCTAATAACTGATATGCATTAGCTGCCCAGCATATATGTATACATGTACGCATATATACATATATATGCTTTTTAAATATATGGAAAATTAAAAGATATATATAATATAAAAAGAATATATAATTTAAGCCTATATAATACAATATACATACACTTAAATATAATTAAAATATATAATTTAAAATTTCTGGAAAAATCTGGATGATGCAGGAAGTGGACATTTTCATGTCAATAAATGCTACCACAGCAGAGAAATCAATAGAAATCTGTAAGACATGCTGCGTTCTGCTTTTTATCGGTGTGATTTTAATCTGACCCTATCTGTTTATAAAATACAAATCACTCTTTGGGGACATGTTAGGAGATTAGAAATAAAGTTCCTGAAATGGCCTATTTCTTCAGGGGCCTGAATGTGATCTGAAATATAAAACACTAAAGGGATGTTTTATGATGAAAATTCTGTTCACATCAAGTCTTTGATATAGCTGTACTAATTTAATCCCTTTAGGGAAATTAGGGAAAGTTTAGGGCACCTGGAAGTATTGGGAATGAGCAATACAAACTTAGTTTAAACATTTGGGTTATTCCATGATAATATATATTCTGTGCACGTGCACATTCAAATACTCACCCTACCCATCGCTGTCTCCTTCAAAAATACTTCAGGCTTTTTTTTTAAAGCAAGAAACTATAAATATTTAGAGTAAGCATTCTCAGCACATTACTGAATCACTGTAGTCACTAAAAATTGTATTCCTCATCAGGGCCTATGTCTTATGGCTTAGCAGGACTTTGGTATGTCCATTCCAGTTTGGTCATGTTTTCTAGAGACAAGAACCTAGGAAGAAGTCTTATACAACTGGGGTTATGTCAGAAAAGAGAAAATCCATTCAGATATGCAGGAGATAAACCAAAAAACTAAATTTATGTATATGTGTGATGCAGATTATATAAAAAGACACAGTTCTTACCCTCATAGAATGTTAATAAGCCTTACATTGCTATGTACACACATAATTAATGCAGTAATAATTGTTATTAATAATAATTATTTTAGCTCTATTTGTTGAATTTTTACTACAGCCAGGAGTTGTGTTGACGCTTTAATGCATTCTTGGATTGTTACAACAGCTCTGTTTGACAGCTGTATTTATTCCCATTTTGTAGATGATGTAGGTTATAGTGGTTTAATATGGTCACAGAGCAATTTGTGACAGAGTCAACTTGGAAATTGGTCTTTATGCCCTACCATGGCATGAGAATGTGATAAATACCCTAATAGGGATATGAACAAAATGCTACAGGAACAAGGAAACACGCTTACTTTCCCTGTGGGAGTGAGGATGGGGGTGAGGACGACATTTGAATTGCTGTTGAAAGATTAATAGGAGCTCCCCAGGGGAAGACCAAAGAAGTATCTCTCCAGGGAGAGGAAATAGTCCATGTAAAAGCTAGAAGCCTGAGAGGGATTAGAGGAACAGCAAGGAATCCCATGTGCATGGGTTAGAGAGTGGGCTTGGGTACAATGAAATTGGAGGATGGTGAAATGATGCCAGGGGCCTGTAGACCATGCCAAGGAGCTGGGTTTTGTCCTGTGTGCAAAAGAGAGTGGACTTGCCACATGTCTGTTGGAATGCTACCCTCAGTAGCCTTGTGAACAGACCACCTGAAAGCATCAAAGCAGTGACATGGATGGTGAAAGAAGGGCGTTATTCAAGAATCAGTCCAATTGGGTAAACCTTGGTGACTAAGAAAATGTGGGGGTTGAGGAGGAAAGAGATAGGAATATTGTAAAGGCACATCACAGCGTTCACTATGTAATCATGAAATGTTAGGCCATGACTAGATGAGCATCATGAGTTTGCTTCTTAGATTCCGGTCAAGTGGTGTAGATAGGTTTGTCTTTGGATCAGCTAGTTTTCCCCTATGAATTATAGATAGCAGAATATATCTTCTTGTTTCCATCTGATAGCTAGAGTTAAGTTTTCTAAACCTGCATGTCAATTTTAAGTCTGCACCTCTAATTCTGGGCAATTTAGATGATTAAGGAGATATTACTAGGTAAGGCATTTTAATAAAATAGATTTATTAATAAGCAGCCATATATTCTGGTTCAGTTTTTACATCCCTGTGTGAGAGTGGTGGCTAAATACACAGTTTCTCACTGAACCCTGAGTTCATGTAACAGTCGTCAAAAGTTCTCTGGGATGGGATGTCTTTGGCTTTACCCCACCCGCTGTTCATTCAGCCTGCTTTCTGTATTTTAACCACTCTCCGGTTCCCACACTACCACCCCTCCAAGTCATGCTGTCTCCGGTCAAAAGAGTGTTATTGCTTTCCTTAGTTCCCAAACTGGAGTAACTGTTGGGGCAACAGAGCTTGGTTTGGGATAAGCAGAAGAGATAAGCTCAAAGTCCCAACAAAAACAGAGTAAGAAATACCCTGCCCTTTGAGACCTTGGCTGACCACACACCAGCCTTGTGTTTATAAAGCCTTTAGTGCATCACAGAAGAGACATGGGGACAGAAAATTGGATGAGATGTTCAATTTTCTCCATATCTTAAGTTTTAGGAGAAGTCAGTTATATATCTTAGCATACTTTTTTTCCTCCTGTTCTTAGAGTAGATCTCTAAATCAGATCTTGTTGAAACCAGCCTGAACTATTCTGAAATATTTCCTTTGCTTTATAAGGACGTGCTCAACTGAGTTTTTAAAAAGTGTAATAGATAATTTAAATGTTAATAATTTTAAGTGTCTGCTCTAGAAAAAAGGAATAATCAGAACCATACATAGGCTTCAGATTTTATAAATCTATTTTAAGGTCAAAGGCCAAGATTTTGAAAATTATTTTTTCCTTATTTATATTACCTTCAGCTGCATTTTTTAGGTTTATTTATTTATTTTGAGAGAGAGAGAGAGAGAGAGAGAGAGCACACAAGTGGGGGAAGAACAGAGAGAGGGGGAGAGAAAGAGAATCCCAAGCAGTCTCCACCCTGTCAGCACAGTTTGAGCCCGATGTGGGGCTTGAACTCACAAACTGTGAGATCATGATGACCTGAGCTGAAATCAAGAGTTGAATGTTTAGCCAACTGAGCTACCCAGGCACCCCCTACCCTCAGTTGAATTTTTAGAACTTCTCATTCTTTTGCTGAATTTTGTGGCCTGAGATTTTTTTTTCTTTTTTAGGAAAATATTGTAATAAGTGAATGCATTATTGTACAGAAGAGTTACTTATAACATGGAATCATTCATAGAAGTCTACTGGTCCAGGTTTAATAAAACAAATAATACATATTGATTCAAAGGTATTAGAATACTCACATGAGCTTTCAATATTGGCCATGTAATTAAGAATCTGTGTGATTGTGTTACTGACAACTGGTGACCTAGGAACCCTTAGGCTCAGGTTTAACATGGAGAGGACTATATATTAAAACCTTATTTATTTTTCATTTTATTAGGAAAATGTATCTTTTTAAACCTATAAAGATGCTTTGTTTACTTGTATAAAGGAAAATCTTTGCTAAAACTTCCAGGAAGTTTGGCCTGGTTCTTGGGCATTAATATTTCTGCCAAAATGCTTCTGGAAACCTTTCATGAATGGTCAGAGTTTTAAGAAGTTGTTCAAGAACCACACAAATGACTGCCCTGATTTTGAAAAAGCACAACACAGAAATAATGAATTGGACACAAAAATTATGGAACCATAGGAGAGAACAGAAGCTCCAGGACCTTTTAGCCTGATATCCCAGGGATATATGTTTTTCCTAAGTGTATGGCACATCTTTGTAAAATATTCATGGCTCCTTTCTTTCTTTCTCAAAGAGTCCATAGTAAACAAATGGTTAAAACCTCCTGGTCTAGGACCTCCCAATGCTCTAAAAGTAATCAATCTTATTTTTACCATCAGCTTAGCACCCAGTTAAACAACAAGCACAATATTAGTTCCTGGAGTAACCTGTAACTATTTTTACATACAGAAGGTCATAAGTCATAGCCACAAAGGCAACCACCTTCCTTGTGTGAGTTTTGCTGCAATATCATTCCTTAACTCCAGACTGTGGGATTTCTCTGCTTCTTACATCCCTAAGGCAGTGCAGTTATTTGTGTGAACCAGGAACTCCACGGTCCTGACTCACCATCCTTTTCCTGGGTTAATCTGGTCTCCACACAGTGCCACGAGATGCTCTGCCACACTCACCATGAATCAGAAAAGCTCAAAATGGTTTAGGAAAAAAAATAAATTAATGGTCACACTTTATTCCTGGAATGTGTTATTATTTGTTTGATCCAGTTACATATCAAATGAAGCAGGCATATTTAACAATTAAATCACTATTTTTATTCACTTTATTTTATTTCCTACCTCCCAGGAATAGATTCTTTTAACAAAACTTTGTTACTGAGAAAAGACATCAAGACTCACAGTTTCATCATAATTGTTATCTTCAGCAACACACAGTCTTCTGTGTACATAAGATGCCTGAGGACTGGTCTTCCCTCTAATCTTCAGTACAATGGGTCACTGCCTTCACAGCTATACTAGAAAACAGGGTCTTTTGAAAAGAAGAGTTCAGCAGTAGGATAAAACTTCCCTAAAGAAATTCAATTAAATTAACCTTTATTGAGCCCTTGCTGAGAACAAGGTACTGGAAATCAGGCAAAGGTAAAAAATAATGTTGGTCTTCAGAGACCAACATTTTGTGGAGTTTACAGACTCATGTAATTTATGTGCATAACACCAACTTACACACACTACTTTGGTGCACTGTCCTACGTGGTGGACGTGTTGTATTCCGAGGCAGGAAATAAAACTGAAATGAGGAAGAAAGGCTTCACAAAAGAGATGACTTTTGGGTCTTAAAGACTAGGTAGAATATGTGTGATGCTTGTTTTCTACCTGACTAGACAGACAAAGGAAAAGCAAGAGCTAACACAAGGAGGTGTGACCGTGCATGGCTTGTTCAGAGAATGGTAAAGAATCCCAGGTGGCAGGAATGTGGGGGGAATGAGGAGAGCAGCGGGGAGGGAAGCTAGGAGGGGAAACATGACTGTCCTCAAATGACACACGGAGAAATTTAGACTTTTTCTACAAAATGGTGATATCCAAAATAGTGTCACCAGGAGTGTTAGGGTCCCAATTATAATTTACTTTTTGTCTCTTTCCTTTTGAATGTATATTTTTAACATTTTTTTTTGTTGCTATTGTTTAAATTTACCTATTAGTGGAACAGTAAATGGATATCTTATGTTGATTAATATATATCTGTTGGGGATCCATTATTAACTTGTTCCCCAGTAGGGAGCACAGCCAAAAAGCATGGGGACAACTGGTATGAATAACCACATCTTCTTTAGTCTCAACTAGAGGATGGAAGATTAATTTCCGAATTGGATGACAAAGATTATTAGGTCTGGATGGGTCTTGGGGTGATCTAATTTAACTTAGTCTTTCTACAGATGAACTAGAGCCAGTGACTATCAATGATTTGCATGTTAGTGGAAGAGCTGGGTCTGCAAAATCCATTTGCATTTCTATCATGAAGCCCACGTGTTTTTTCTTAACCAAGGACATTCTCGCCTTTTAACAATATTCAATCGGCAAATTGAACATAAATAAGCCTTATGTTCATGGCACTGACAGATAAACCCCAAATAACGTTAGCTGAAGCACGATGAAAAGAAGATATGTAAAAGTGTATCCTAATGACAAGAAGTGTTTTAGCAAAAATTAACCATTTTTTAAAAAGCATTTAAGGTGAAAGCTTGTTATCTGGAAAAGTGTCATATGGTATAACCCCTTACTCTCCAAACCACCAGATAACAGCGTTCCTGTGATAAGAGGAAAAGAGCCGGGCAGCCAGATAGTCTGACTCCCAGAGTCCTTGACAATTCTTAAGTCTTTGGCTCTAAGCTGAATTCTTACAACGTGTTATTTTCTTGTTTTGAAATTTACCTCCTCCATCTTTTTTAAAGTTAATTTTTAGGAAGAAATCACTTCCAGGCATTACAACATAGAATCAGCCTTGAGGTGGAAGGTTTAAAAGCCTTTTAATTGATTTTAGTTTTACTGCAGTTAGGTGGGGGTTTTGTTTAACTATTTCCTTAATTGTTTCAGATGAGTCAAAAGATATGTTAAATTGGAAGCCACAAACTGGAAGCTTATGGATAGCATTTGACTTACAGATAGTTTTTGTCTTTGTATTTCCACACAGTTTCTTTTATAATTTTTAAATTTTAAAAAGCAATATTTAATATTGAAGATTTAGAGAAAGAACACCAATATATGTTTTTTTTCCAAATGTTTATTTATTTTTGAGAAAGACATTGTGTGAGAGGGGGAGGAGCAGAGAGAGAGGGAGACAAAGGCTCTGAGCCATTAGTAACGAGCCTAAGGCGGGACTTGAACTCACGGGGCTTTGACCTGAGCCAACTGAGCCACCCAGGGGCCCTACACCAATATATGTTTTATCTAGACTTACCAATTTTTACACAATATTGCCACATTTGCTTTTTCTTTCTGTCTTTCTCTCTGTACACACACACACACACACACACACACACACACACAGTTTTTCATGTTTTTAAAAACTATTTAAAAATAGATTGCATAAATCATTCCCTTTTACTCCTTCATCCTTCAATGTGTATTTTCTAAGAACCATGATAACTCCGGTACGATGGTAATTTCTGTAACCCCAGTGTAATAGTCAAATTTAGAAAATTAACGTATATATATTTCTCTTACCTACCTTCCATATTCCACTTTCATCCACTTATCCCAGGAATTTCCCCTAATACAACTTCCCACAATATGTAATCCAGTGCAGGATCACATTTTGGCTTTAGTTGTCTTGTCTGTTTAGTTTCCTCAGCCTGGAACAGTCCCTGAGCCCTTCTTTGGTTTTGCTTGTTTGTTTGTGAGGACATCTACAACACGTCTGAAGAATTTAGGCCAGTTATTTTTATACAGTGTCACTCAGTTTGGGTTTTTCAAATGTTTCCTCATGATTGGGTTTCAGTTATGCATTTTTGGCTGGAATGCTACATAACAGATGTTGTGTCTTTCTCAGGGAACCATGTCTGGCAGCACAAGATGCCCATGTACCCTTCCTTGGTGATGTCAGTTTTGGTCACCTTGTCAAAATTTTGTCTATTTTCTCCATTGTATTGTCATTATTTTCCTTTTCGTGATTAATAAATAATTCACAGGGAGATGTTTTGATACTATGTAAGCATCCTGTTCCTTATCTGACTCCCTTCTTCACCTTGATTTAGCATCTATTAATGATTCTTACCTAAGTCTTTTTTTCTTATGATAGTCAAAGTGATGAGTTTCTAATTTCAATATTTCTTGTCTATATTAGTCATCACTCCACTCTAAGAAGAAGTTGACTTTGTTTTTCTCTTTTGTCTTTTTTTGCTTTCCTTCTTTCCTTCTCCTCTCTTTCTCTCTTTCTTATCAGTATGAACTCATGGATTACTTTTTATTCAATTTGGTTTTAATCCATTAGTCTTCATTTATTTTGATTCTCAAATTGTCCCAGATCTGCCCCTTTGTACTGCCTCCTTGTGTCCTTTTGACTTGCTTATTCAGTTAATTGCACTCCTTTATATTCTGGCACAAGATATTCTAAGACTTCTCTTGTACTTTCCCTGCATCAGCCCCAGAATCAGCCATCTTTTTTCTAATGTTTATTTATTTATTTTTTATTTTAGAGAGAGAGGGAGACAGAGAGCTGTGCACACAAGCAGGAAAGGGGCAGAGAGAGAGAGGGAGAGAGACAATCCCAAGCAGGCTCCATGCTGTCAGTGCAGAGCCCAACTCAGGGCTCGGTCTCCTAAACCATGAGATCGTGACCTGAGCCAAGATTAAGAATCAGACACCTAACAGACTGAGCCATCCAGTTGCCCCCAGAATCATCTATTTCTAAAGCAAACAAAAAAATTGGTTTCTCTTAATGAAGAATGATATTTAGAAAAATTTGAACTCTGATCTGGGCATTAAGATCATTGCTTCTGGAATTTTTTTTTTCTCAAGGTCTTTCAGCAGTTTTTGGTTATCTGTTACTGCAAAACAAACCACCCCAGGCCATAATGACTTGAAACAACAGCTTATTAACATCTCTCACAGTTGTGACTGGGCTCAGCAAGGCAGTTCTCATTGGGGTTTTTACGCAGTTATAGTTAAATGGTGGCCAGGGCTGGAGTTGTCTAGAGGTTTGATTGGAATTGACATCCAAGGCTTGGCAGTTGATGCTGGGTGTCAGCTGAAAGCTCAGCCAGGACTTCCAACTGGAACACTTCTAGGTGACCTCTCCACATAGCTTAGGCTTCCATAGCATGATGGGTAGATTCTGAGAGGAGGTATCCTAAGAGTAAGAGGGGGAAACAGAACTGCCTTTGCTTTTACAGGCAAAGTCTGGAAGTGGCCCAGTGTCTTTTCCTGAAAACTCTACTGGTAAAAGTAGACACAGACAAGCTCGGATTCAAACAGGTGGAGACACTGATACCACCTCTCTTAGGCAGACTGGTGTGCATGTAAAGGGAGAGAAGAAGTTGATAGTAGCCATCTTTGGAGACAAGCTACTATATTTATATTAGAAATGATGAGTTTTATACTGATACCTCCAATTTTGTTCTAAGTCCACAGTGATCTCCCTTGTTTGCAGCTCCCTTCTAAAATGCCAACCTTCTAATCTCCTGGTCTGGTGATCAGGCCCATTCTGAGGTTATCTAGGGGCCCCAACCTAAGTCCTTGCATTATAAACTCAGGTGTTCCAAAAGGAGTTTGTTATGAATAGCAAAAGACATTCCTATTACTCAGGAAATTCCAAATCTTTTAAAAGCTATGTGCCAGAACTCAAGACAAAAGCCAGATATATTTCCTGCATGACAAGTGGATATTTCACATATAAACCATGGTTTTTTTTGGAATTTTCCATAAATAACAGTGGAGAGAAAAAACAAAATATAAGACAAACATGAGTAATAAATGGAAAGGGAGCAAACAGAAGAAAGCAGGTAGAAATAAAGGAGCAAAAAAGCAAAGTGGAGAAAAACATTTACATGTTTTAGACAACTTTTTAAACTTTTTACAACATCCCACAGATTTCACAGAATTCATTTGAAGTTGTAATTGGTTTTAACTGTGAATATTAATTATGATAAAAGTTTGGGTCATTTCTAATTATTTTCTCTTCCTTTTAAAAATGATGGTAGTGATGATGATAATTCATACTATTGAAAGGTAATGTCTTAAAATTTGCTTATTGTTAAGATATATATCAGACTTACTGTAAATTTTGATGATTAGCTATTTTTATAAACATATAATTCATTTTCTTAATTGTGGACAAGTCACAGGTAGTCTTGAATACTATAAGAAATCATAAGTTAAGTCCATGAGACTTAATGAAATGACTCAGGAACCAATGTAATGCAAGGCAATTATTTTAGGAATGTTGAACTATTATAATTATATTTATATATAAATGTATATAATGTATATTTTATATATAAATTGTAAAACCATTCTACAATTGGCACTCATTAACCAATTGTAGAATGGTTCAGTGATGTTTTCTGTAGGAAATACGTAGCCATCAGAGTCACATTACTAGGTTACATAAATAAGTGTAACAATTTCCCTTGGGCTGGTTTGTAAAGTATTTAATTCAATAAAGAAACATCATTTTAAAGTGTCTACAATAGCTCCCAGAGGTAAACCTAGGAATCCAGGAATAATGAAAATAAGAACAGCTCTTCTCATTTGAAAGAAAACTCAATTGCTTCTTCTCAGCTGAGTCTCTAGTGGACAAATGAGTAAGAGCCAGTGTTTCTTGGCAGAAATATCTTTGGGCAAATTTCTGTGATTACTATAGTAGCAGTAAAAAGTTTTATTCTTATTGACGTTCTAAATAATTTCATTTATCGCCTTCATCACCATACAATTCTAGGAGGAGACATGTAACAATTAATTGAAGAAGTCTGAGTTTATATCGAATTTGTTCTCCGATCAGTAGGGAAATCAATGAGAAGGGTGGGAAATGTCACCCCAAAGAATAAAGGCAGCAATAACACTAATAGCTACTGTGTATTGTGTGGTTTGTAGGTGTCAGGCACTGTTAAGCATTTTACATAAACTTCCTCCTTTCCAAACCGTGAGGTAGATAGAGCCATTGAATCTATGTGGAGATTATTGTTCCCTTTCTGTTCTACAGAACTGCAAAAGTATTTGTCTAATCTTTAGCATTTATAAATCCAGTGATCTTTAAGAAAGTTTTTCAAGCATATTACTTTTTCTTCAAAAGCCATTCTTCTCCATACCAAATAGTCTACATTTTTCTCTTCTTCTGTCTTCTTACTATTAAATTTTGCCTCCACCCCTGTAGATGTGATTTTTTCTGAAATGTACATAGAAATTCAATGGCCCAATATGTACATTATTGAGGGGGGAAAATCACTGCCCTTGTTCTGGACTCTAAAATTTTATGTATATTGTTTAGACTGTATACTAATCGTTGGACTAGCCTTATCACATTATTCACTGCTTTTAAGTTTTGATGGCAACTATAGCACCAAATTGATTTTTACACATGAACTACTTAGCTCTGACCATCCATCCTAATCCTGTGATTATCGATGAGAGAAATTTTTAATTTATACTTTATTATGTACTTCATATATTTATTTGTGTTATTGTATTAATACATAACATTAATATGTTATTTATATTGTACAATATATAAATATAAGTTTTATTTTATATTTTACTCATTTTTTTACATATTTATGTTATAGATATTTATTTGTCTTACTAAATTTTGTGATATTAGATCTGTTTATCATAATCTATTTTTGGGGGGGGGAAGGGGAAAGGGGAAGAAAGAAAGAGAATCCCATGCAGGCTCCAAGCCCAGTGCAGAGCTTGATGTGGGGCTCAATCCCACAAACTGCAAGATCATGACCTGAGCTGAAATCAAGAGTTGGATGCTTAACTGACTGAGCCACCCAGGTGCCCCTGTTTATCATAATCTTAAAATCCATTTCTCTAACATATTTTATTTCCTTCTGCCCTCATGTTATGTCAATGGTTACTTGTCAGTGATTTGCCATTTTGCCAAGCATTATATTTATGTCCTTACTGAAGTCACTGACCAAAAAACTTTACACACACACACACACACACACACACACACACACACAGAATCTCAGAAAGAACAATGGAGCTATACCATTATAAAACCTCACTCAAATTTTGATTTGTTCATTTATCAGTCTTTTGTTTGTATTACTATGTTGATAACAGCAAAATTTAACCAGATACCTTGCTAAAACCCTCATCAAAAATGGACAACCATTCTTAATTAATCCCTTATTAACATGAGTGAGGCTTCACTCTCTAAGTGTTTCAAAATTTGTATTTGTTAAAGAATTTTGTGTGAGACTAATGTCAAGGTCACCAGGCTATAGGGTTTACACCATTTACCTTCTTCAAATTCAGAAAAATAGTACTCTTTCTCCTGTTTCCAAATACCTTTTTTGAGAACATTTACTTAAAGATTGTGGACAATGGCTTAATATTTAATCTTTGCACTGTATCCTGGGGTACAGTACTAAGGGACTTAATTTCATGTAGAATAAAAAAATTTCTCTCTAACCATTCTAATTTCTGCTATAATTTTATTGCTTTATTATTTTCTTTAAATTTTTTTTTATTTTCTTAAGTTTTCTTCTTTTTTAATGTTTATTCATTTTTTGAAAGACAGAGAGAGACAGAGCACAAGCAGGGGTGGGGTGGAGAGAGAGTGGGACACAGAATCCGAAGCAGGCTCCAGGCTCTGAGCTGTCGCCACAGAGCCCAACACGGGGCTTGAACCCATGGACAGCAAGATCATGACCTGAGCCGAAGTTGGACGCTCAACCAGCTGAGCCATCCAGGCGTCCCTATTTTCTTAAGTTTTCTTCACAATATCACAATCGCCTCCTTGATAGAGAAGACAGAGAAAATGCTGCAATATTTTCACTTTGTCATGTATTAACATGTTGCTATTCACCATAATCATCACACCTATTCTTTATTTTCCTGGGACTGCACTTAGGACAAAAATTTGTTTCTTTGTTCTTGATGTTTTTGCAAGCCTTGTTTCATTTCCAGCTTTATCCCTTGCTATATTGTTCTTATCTGAGGCCTGTTTCACACTTTGTATTGATGTTAACTAGGTATCATGATTTAATGTCACATTTATTGTATAGTTTCTATACGTTATCTTCTTTGCTATTCATTTGATTCATTTGATATTCATAACATCCCACAAGGTATGTATTATTAAATTATTTTAAAAATAAGAAATCAAGGACTTTGACCAGTCAGGAATCTCATATGGAGTACAGTTAGACTAAAATAAGCAATCTTATATAAGCGTCTGCCCTCAACTGCTATGATATATATTGGCTTTTCCTTCCATGTTTTTTTTCCATTCTTTGAAACTCTGGAAAGCTCCTTTTGTAACAATATGCAATAAGCCCCCTCTTCTTATTAAAATGTGTTAAATGTAGAATAATCTTGCTGTCCTCTTGAGTCACTTTTTCCCCTTTAAAGTAGATCTATGTCAGACTCCTTTTAGACTTTTTGATATTGTCCTTCCTAAATTTTAGGTATCATGTCTGACTGTGAGTAGGATTTCCCTTCTTGGGTGTCTCAAATTTAAAGATCACATTTTACCACAATTCTTGCATGAAAGTTTTATCAGCAGATTTGTTCTTGAAATTCAGGATTAAAAGGATATAATCTCATAGCCTTTTCTGCTTTCAGAAAAACCTAACTGTTAAGAAAAGTAAAGTTTTTTTTTTAATATACTGCTTATAGCCAAAAGATATTTTCAATGATTATATTATAGATTTAAATTTGGAAGTAAGGGGGCACCTGAATGGCTCAGTCGGTGAAGAATGCGACTTCAGTTCGGGTCATGATCTCATGGTTCGTGAGTTTGAGTCCCGTATTAGGCTCTGTGCTGACCGCTCAGAGCCTGGAGCCTGCTTTGGATTCTGTGTCTCCATTTCTCTCTGCTCCTCCCCTGCTTGCACTCTGTCTCTGTCTCTGTCTCTCTCTCTCTCAAAAATAAGTAAACATTAAAAAGATTTAAAAAATAAATAAGTATGGAGGTAAAATATGGGGGTAAAAGAAAAGTGCTACATAAAACAAAATTATAACGCAATGATACAAATTATAGTAAGTGGCCAGCTTAGAGCACTGAATGGGCAGGGAATTTTGGATGGCCCAGTGGTGACACGGTCTATCTCTATAGCTGTGACAGGAAAAGGAAGGAAAGAGGAAAAGAAGGCAGATGCTAATGGTCATCAAAGCTAATAGATATTAAAAATATGTTTATCAAAATAAAAACCTCAAAACAAGAGTTGAAAACTATAGTCAAAGGAATCTTCTTGGAAATATGACAAAAATACAAAGTTAAAATAATCCACAGGGAAAAAAGTGTGTAAGAAAGACAAGAGAAAGAGTCTATCCAAGAAAATGTACTATGAGGCTAATAAGAATTATATACACACATATGGAAAGAAAAGGCTCAAATAAGTGTCTAGCTCAATGAATGACAAAAAATGACACAAAAACATTGTTGTGAAATTTAAGAAAAGAGAATTTTCTAAAAGCTTTCTGAGAAGAGCAAAACCTTGAACACATAATCTACGAAGACATGAGAATCAGAATGACACTGGACTTCTCAACAATATGCCAATGACTTGTCAACAGAATGCCAGGAGACAGTAGAGAAATGCTTTTAAAATTTTAAAGAAATGATTTTCACCCAGAATTCTATACTTAGCTAAATTATCAATCTAATTTTGAGGGTAGAATAAAAATATTTTAAGATGTGAAAGGGCTCAGAAAACATCTCCAAGAAATCTTTTTCTAGGAAGTTTCTTGAAGGAATAAACCAAGAAAAGTAAAATGTAGAATCTAGAAAATAATGAGAATGGTGACAGTTGAATGTGAAAAAAAAATGGTTATTTAACTGTCATAAGAAGGTAGATAATGAGATGGGAACGTAAGAGAACTAGAGCCTTACTTATTATAGTGGGAAATAATGTCTGAAATTGATAAATCAAGACATAGGAGTATTAAAATATAATTTTTGATGGTTGATCAGAAGAGATAACTAAAAAAGTTAAAAATTGGTTGCCTCTGAAAGGGGGTGGGTGAGATAAAAGACAGTGGTTTGTCATTATTAATTATTAAAAATTTTATTATTTTTTAACCACATGCTTGTGAATCAGAATAGGCTGAATTTTGCTTCAGTGGCATACAGTGCCCAAATCTCTATGTCTTAAAAACAAAGGATATCTTTCATTGAAGCAATATGTGTATCAGGAGTTAGCATGAAGCTGTCCTCCACATAATCTTCATTCTGGGACCCTGGCTGATAGAGACTGATCTTTACATATGTTCATATAATCACCAAGTAGGGAATAAGAAGGAGCAGGCAGACCACAGGCCATCTCTTAATTTTACGATAGGATTTGCACACATGCCATCACTTCATTTCAAAAGATTTCTGGCCAAATCTCATGGCCTAATTTGATGGTACAGAGCTAGGGAATATATTCCACCCTCAGAGAGTGGGTGCAAATAGTTGAGAACAATAATACAGTTTATAATAACTTGCAATACGTTTGCAGTAATTAAATATGTGATATAATAAATGTATACCACTTAACCAATTACTATATCTGTATCAAATTAATGGTCAGCTATTTCAAGCTGTTTTGCCATTTTGAAAGAATTGATATGATGTTGAATGCTGATTGACCAATAAAAATGATTGAATTGGTGTTCATTTGTTGATGACATTTCGACAACATAGCTAAATTATAAAATTTAGCTTCTTAAGGGATCCTTTCAGCCTAGGCAAGTACATTAAAGTAGGTGGAGAAATAGATACCACCTCTCCAATGACAGACGGCAAGCATGTAGGGGAGGGAAGTAGTTGGCAGCAGCCATCTTGAAGTCAAGCTACTGTATAGATCATAAATGATGAGTATAGGAGTGCCTGGCGGTTCATTCGGTTGAGCATCCGACTCTTGGTTTTGGCTCAGGTCATGATCTTAAGGTTCATGAGTTATCGCCCCGTATCAGGCTCTGTGCTGACAGTGTGGAGGTTGCTTGGGTGCTTGGGATTCTCTCTCTCACTCTCTTTCTGTCCCTCTTCACTCACACTTTCTCTCTCTCTGAAAAGAAAAGAAAAGAAAAGAAAAGAAAAGAAAAGAAAAGAAAAGAAAAGAAAAGAAAAGAAAAGAAGGAAAAGAAAAAGAAAGAGAAATGATGAGCATCTAGTGATACCTCCAATTTCATTCCAACCTCACAATGATCTTCCTTGCTTGAATCTCCCTTCTCAGTTTCTCAGTCTAATAATAAAACACAAAATGTTTCAGGATTGCTGTATATATACCACTATGGAAAATAAACCTACTGAAAATAGATAAAAATGTGTTTGCAGTTTTAGATTCAATCTCTAAGACTCAAGTTCTAAGCAATAAACCCAGGAAATTAATGAGAAAATTAAAAAAGGGTCTTCAAAATAGTTTCTCCTTCCTAAAAACATTCTTCTCAAGTTTGAAATTAACTTGATATTTAGACCAGAGCATTTGGAAAAATATACAATGTTCAATGCTTAATGAAAGGAAATGCAAGGCAGGTTCAGGTCACTTCAGTAGGTGAAAGAAACCTGAATGGAACAGCTCCATGGAAAATTACCAAGAGGGCCAACTGGGGCTCTTGGTAACTCTAAACGTTTGCAACTTCTGAGTCACACTACCTGGGCTTTCTTTCCTTGAATGCTAGCTTTCTTCTTTGTCATATGCTGACTTTTAGTTTCTATTTATCTGTATAAGTCATTTTGTTGGCAGGAGCTATTTAATGCTCTGTTCTGTCTAGAGCTCCTCAACAGGCACACCTGTAAGTAATTGTCTATTACAACAAAAATGAACCAACCATTCATTTGGGTCCATTCTTTTGGTTGTTCATGGATCAGCTCTATTGGCACAGAGCTCTTGATCTGCAATTCTCCTACTGTTTTGCAAGGGTGGAAAAAATGCCCACCCTCATTTTGAAGGTAAGAGTAGTCGAGCAAGAGCATCTAGACATGTTGGTATTTAACTTAGCTGAACTGAGAACTGCTGATCCACTAGTGCTAATTAAAATCAATATTCTAAACAAGATCACCCGCGAATATGAGAAACTTGACAAATGTAATACTGTACTGACCCTCAAGGAGAGGCCAAAGCTCTCTTTCCCTCAGGGGAAGAAAACAGTCGAGAATTTAGTGAAATCTAGCAAATTTATCCCAGAAAATTTATCTCATAAATTCAGTTCTGATCAGAAGTAGAAATCAATCAATCAATTTTTTTAAGTTTATTTATTTATTTTGAGAGAGAGAGAGAGAGAGAAGAAGTGTGTTAACTGGAGAGGGCAGAGAGAGCAGAAGAGAGAGAATCCTGAGCAGGCTCTGTGCTGTCAGCATGGAGGCTGATGTGGGGCTCGATCCCACAAACTGTGAGATCATGACCTGAGCCGAAATCCAGAATCGGACACAACCAACTGATCCACCCACATGCCCTGAAATCAATCTTATCTTTATTCTAATTAACTCCAACCCACTTGTTAATGTTGAGAAATAGGACAAATGATTAAACATCTTAGGCAATCCCAGAGTTCATTTAATTTTGAAAATAAACTTCAGAGTAGTTTAACCATTTGCTGTACCTCACACAGTAAAGCAATTATTAGATAAGCTAAGAATTTAAATTTTGATATGCACAGAATAAGCTACACAATCGCTGTAATCTACTCACACTGGAGATGAGTCATCTTCTACTTGTTTGATGTATACAAGTATGCAAGAGTATACTGCTCTTTGTAGGAGAACATTTCAGCCAAACCCAATCCAATGACGCCTCCTACCCTAGTCTTCAGTTACTCCTTCAGCTGGGGTTCCTGATTCTTTTTCAGGTTGTCATCACCTTAAATCTCTGAAATCAGAAATAAAAACCTTTGACATGTTATCGACTCGATTCTTTTTTTTAATCTATTTTTTTATGTTTTTATTTATTTTTGAGACAAAGAAAGACAGAGAGGGAGAGAGAGAGAGAGAAAGAGAGAGAGAGAGATAGTGAACAAGGAAAGGCAGAGAGAAAGGGAGACACAGAATCTGAAGCAGGCTCCAGGCTCTGAGCTGTTAGCACAGAGCCCCATGCAGGGCTTGAACTCATGAACTGCAAGATCATGACCTGAGCCGAAGTCAGTCGCTCAACCCACTGAGCCACCCAAGTGCCCCCGACACGATTCTTATTAATAGAAACAGTATTATGAATGAAGTTTCCGATATTTTCCAGGATGAGTGTTCTTTTCAGTAAATGGTCTCTTGGTAATTACTCTGTGAACATTTAAACACTGTGATTACTGTTCTTAAAATGACCAGAAGTCATTACTCAAAAGCTTCCTTACCACACAATTACTGAGTCATGTGCTTCTCCTGTGCTTCTGTGCTACTCCAGCATGATTTCACTTTTGTTTGGGAAAAATAGACTTTGTGTCAGCAGCAAAAAATCACTGTCTTTTATGGAAATCTATAAAGTGAAAACTTGCATTATTTTTATGCAATCAAGCACATGGAAATAAGTATTAGGAGTATTATATTTTTAATACATTACCAAACACTAATTGATTATGTGTTGAGAGAGAGAACATGAGTGGAGGAGAGGCAGAGAGACAGAAGGGGAGAGAGAGTATCCAAAGCAGGCTCTGCACTGACAGCAGTGAGCCTGATGCGGGGCTTGAACTCACAAACCACAAGATCATGACCTTCACTGAAGTTGGGCTCTCAACTAACTGAGCCACTGAGGCGCGCCTAAAATTAACTCAATCTTGAAGAGTAGGAAGTTGTTTAACAGCAATTCCTGTGTCATCCAAAGTCACACAATAAGTAAGTGAGGCTATTAGAGTAATTCTTGGAAAAGATAATCAAAGTCCTAATAGTAGTGGTGAGAATGGTGAGGAGGAGGCTGGTTAAATGAGAGGTAGAAGAAAACAAGAGGCATCTGAAGAACCTCTTGGTCAATGTTTCTGGGAAGCCACCAAAGAATCAAAGGAGACTCAAGCCATTTCTAAACTTTCATGAAACTGGTCTTTACTCATCAAAAGTCATGATCTGCATCAAGACTTCTGGGTACAGATTTGAACTTCTTTTTGGGGTTCAGAGTCATTACAGTAGGTTTGGCACGGATGTCTCTAGCAAGTTTCTTCTTTCCAAATCTTCCACTGGCTCTGAGGTCATCAGGAGCCTGTGTACATAGGCTCTTGTTTCTTATCTCCTCTACAAGAGAAGAACAAAATGGAGGAGGCTTTCCTAGAGAAGAGCACTAACCTCTCAAGGGCAAGTTAAGAGATGGGTGATGGGGAGCTGAAGAGTGCAGAGAAAGACCAGTGATAACCACAGTGGGCATCAGTCACCTGCTGATGTATGACATCATCAATATAGGCTCCATTCCAAAGTTAAGACTCTCTTTGTCTGGCAAAAGGGAATCATGCCAAAGATCTACAAAGTTTTTTGGGGTTTTGTTTTTCTTTAAATCCCAAGCTTACTGAGGATTAGATCCTAATAAGCTACAATTTTGTATTGTGTTCCCCAAACTAGAAATCACAATAGATATATTGTCCTTTGTTCCTTGTCAATGTTGTCAGACTCTAGTCGGTACACTAGTGTTAGTGGTCACGATCACTGAACTTTCTATATCTGGTTACAAAAGCTTCAGGCTGTATATATACAAAGCAAACAATAGCCAGGGAAGGACAAAAGTTCATTCATGAGACAGTGTCAGAACTGCAACAGAATAGAGAAACTATTTTTTTTTTCCTTTCAAATGGGGATGAAACACACACTATAGATTATTCTCATTGTCTGTGCTGTCACAAGGGTAGTTAGTGACAATTGCAGCTCATAACTCTTTCCTTCATTCCTGCTGCTAACCATCCATTCCAGACCATTCAGTGGGAAAGAGGTGGGAAAGATTTTACTTGAACATGGATAATCAATAGATTCTTGCTTGATTTTGTAACTAGTTCCATTTAAAAACACCCTTTCTGAGTTTACCTTTTAATGTTTCATATTATGTTAAATTAATACATTAATAGAACATAACACAACATGATATGGTGAATATGATATAATAAATATTAATGGATATTTATTTATTTATTTAATTATTTGAGAGAGAGAGCTCACACATGCAATGAGGAGGGGCAGAGAGAAAGGGAGAGAGGGAATCCCAAGCAGACTCCACATGTAGCACAGGGCCTGTGGCAGGGCTTGATCTCACGATGGTGAGATCATGACTTGAGATGAAATCAAGAGTCAGATGCTCAACTGACTGAGCCATCCAGGCGCCCCTAAACTAATACTCATTATCAAAGTTGCCTTTTGATAATATTAATAATGTAAATAATATAATTATAATAATGTCTTTTAATAATATTTTTAAAAGATTTTTTTATAGGACTTCTAGACATGAGATGAAAAGAGTCACCAGTCCCACTCTGATATAATGAATAAATGGTTTAAATTCCCTCCCTTTTTCCTTGTCTATTAAATTCTGGTAACAGCTAGCGGTTTAGTTGCATGAAAGAATATCTCATAGAAATCTTCAACATCCTGGTGGAAGGTCAAATCTGCCTGCCTCAAAATGTAGTTGACATGTTTCACTGCTCCGTTTGACTACTATTTCTCAAATATGTTTTATCCTAAGCCACTTCTGCAAACTAAATGACAAAAATTTTTGTTTATACTAATTAATTCATTCATTCATTCATTCATAAAACACTTTCTGAGCATCTACATGTGCCAGGTATTGTGCTTGGGGCTGGAGATAGAAATGATTAAGTCATTCTCTCTAATCTCAAGGAACTTATAAATATATTGGTCAGATCAGTAGTACTTAATATTTATTGAGTACTTAATATGTGCCAGGCAGTTTTCTAAGATCTTTATGTGTCTAAGTTCTTTTAATATATAGTAGTATCTTTTTCAAGGTAGACATATTAGTATTAGTATTAGTATTAGTATTAGTATTAGTATTAGTATTAGTATTATTTCACAGGTGCAGACACTAGGCACAGGGTGACCTGTCCAAAGAAGTAGAGACAGGATTCAATGCAGGTGATTTGGCCCTGAGCTCATGCTCTTAAAATCTATGCAGTGATACAAGGAGATGCTATGGGAACAGTGCCTTACTGATGATGGAAGTAGGTCAGGGCAGACTTTCATAATGAAGCAGAACTCAAGCTGAACCATAAAGACTGAGTAGGAGTTAGCTAGCAAAGGAATGAAGAAGAAAGGTAAGGAGATGTGGAGATGAATAGCACGAGTCAAGCCAAGGTCTGAGAGTGACATACAGCATCTTGAAGGTCCACGTGCCCTGTACTGGTGCTGGGCTGCAAGAAACCTGGTGTCAAGGAGGACGACGGTGGCTAGCAGTGAGGCTGGAGTGATTTGGGAGGGCCCTATCAGGGTGGGCCTTGTGGACCTCCTTAGGGAAGCTGAGTCATATCCTATTCCTGATGCTGAACTACATGTTGTGTTGTGTTTGTTGTGTTGTGTTTTATTGTCTGTTTACATTGCTTTGAGCTACAATTTCTGAGCTGAGTAAATGTCAGGTCACTTTTCTGGGGCCTCAGTTTCCTCATCATGAGTTAAGAAGTTTGGTTTAAATGAGCACTTAGATCCCTTCTAGTCTGGAGATTTATGTCTGTTTTATCTTATTCCTTTAGTCTCTTATTTGTGTGATTAAGTTCCATGTAAAACGAAGCTTTACCAAGTGTATATATCTCTGCCTCAGCTCAGTATGGAAGGAAAGTCCAGTGAAACCCAGGGTGATTGCAGTTTAAAGCAGCAATGCCCCCTTTACTCAACTTCAGTGTGGGAGATGGTCAGGATGACATAACAGTAGTAGAATTACAAGTTAGGGATGCACACGGGTAAAGCCAAATTTTATATTAGTGAGGCATGATTCTCATAAAACGCCATTACTATAGCATGTACGAATCCTTTGTTCTTGGCTGTCCTAATTGCAATGAACTCTGAATCAGAGATGCAGATTGTCCTGTCATCTCTTTTACTCTATTGCCTCATTCTCATTTCTTGTTTTGCCAAAATTATGTTGTCCTGCAACCCAGTCAGCTCTGCCCTCCCAGTCTCTTATCCTCATCTGTGACCTTACTCTGTTTGGGGACCCTTGCTGCAGAAGTCACTTTTTTGATCCGCCCTGTTGCAAAACTATTTTTTATCTCTTATTATAGTCAATGAGCTTTGCTTCCCATCCCTTTAAGTTTGGCTTTATCTCATTCATGTTCCTTGGTAAAATTAGAATCAATTTCCATTTTGCCAGTAGTTTCTTGAAAACTTCCTGTTTGCAAAAACTTCATGATTAAGACTCACAGGTATATATACGTGTAGAGTTTTCTTTCCTTTCCTATCTCTCTCTCCTGCTTCCTCTCTCATTCCCTCCTCTTTGCACCTTTCTTCATCACCCAGAAAGGATGTAAAAGATCTTAAAAATGAAATATAGTACAACATGACTAGATCAAATGGAAGCAAATTTTTTTGACTAAGGAAATCACATTAGAGGGGAAATAAAAGAAGTCGGGAATGAGGTTAATTTCAAAACAAGTGCTCAGAGTTTCTTCCTGCAGGTTTATAAGAGGCAAGACACAAATTTGACTCTAAGCAATTTAGCAGCTAATGCCTAAAGGGAAACCTGATTCACTGTATCCAAAAGATAGACACAAGCAGCATCAAGGTGAAGGGCAACATTTCTCAGTGCAGAGAATTGAGAAGAATTTCTCCCATGGACCTTCTTGAAGAAGGTACACCATGTACATGCTATATCTTGTAAAAGCCAGCCATACATATGACTTTTTAAAGGTCTTTATTTTTGGACTTATATCATTCCAAAGCCAATTCGTTAAAAGTAATTTTAGAGGACTACAACATAGTCCTGATTTGCAGTTCTCTACTGGGCTAGCTAACCTAGGGACAGATCTTAGAAGCTGGAGAGCAGCACTGCACATTCTGTGGTTCACTATTCAGAAGAGATGATGGGTTGGGAAAGGAGAAAGCTTTCCATGGTCAAATTAGTTTGGATTTGCAAACTCTCTTTGAAGATTCAAAATGTACTTTAATATATAAAGGTTCTGAAAAGTGCTGTAGTAAAGAAACATTCTTACTTTTGTTTAGCCTACTTTTTGCTCAAATATATTTAAAGATGGAGCTAGTTTTTATTGTCATTGTGTTGTCTCCCAGTCCATTACTTTGGGCCACTTCACTATGTTCAAAGAACAGATTAGTAGTTGATAAATTAATTGGGTTAATCACACATAAATTCTTATTTTCTTAAACATATTAGAATATATCAGCTTCTAGATTGTTACAAAATCAGGGTGGAAATTAGGTGAAGTTGAATTACATCTCATTAAAGAGTTCAATGACATTTTACTTCAAGTCAAACAAAAGCTCTTCCTTTTAGAATATAAGAAAGTGTCCACTTTAGTATTTAAAAAAAAAATTTTTTTTCAACGTTTATTTATTTTTGGGACAGAGAGAGACAGAGCATGAATGGGAAGGGGCAGAGAGAGAGGGAGACACAGAATCGGAAACAGGCTCCAGGCTCTGAGCCATCAGCCCAGAGCCTGACGTGGGGCTCGAACTCCTGGACCGCGAGATCGTGACCTGGCTGAAGTCGGACGCTTAACTGACTGCGCCACCCAGGCGCCCCTCCACTTTAGTATTTTTAAAAAATGACTACTTAAAATACTACTGACATAAATTTAACCATACTCATTTACAATTTTTCAAATATACCGAACATAAATTAAAAATAATTCAATTGTTAGTACTTGAGTTTTTTTGAGCAAAAAGTGTTTCTCTTTTAAATTAACTAGTCATTTTTATATATCATAAGGCTACACAACGATTAAATTTATAAAACAAACATTTCTAGACATGCACCAAACACTTTCAGCAAGACTTGTATGTTTAATCTCTAAGTAGAAATGAACAATTAACAATAAATCCTATCTTAGTTTCCCTTTTCAGTGAAAAGAGACAGGAAATTAATGGAAGATATTTAAAGAAACACTGTTGAATGCCTTCCTGCTCTATTATTAGACATACAAAATTCTCCTTAGGTGTATTTTTTTTCCCAAGCAAACAAACAAATAAACAAGGATCAATGAATTAATTGCATATGAGTCAGAAGTTCTCCCCCAAATATTTTCCAAGCAGCACCTTTGCAGAAGTTAGTTCTTTTCCATTCTCAGTCTGTTCTCTTTCCTTTAGTTATACAAACATGCTATTTGGGGATCACTTATTTATCTGAGGTATAATACAAATTCCAGCCTATCTTCATTTTTAGAACCCACATGATAATTAAATTCTCTACTGAGAAAATTACTGGGCACAGAGAAGAAACCCTTCTTTACTACGTTAGACTTTACTGTTAAGAGGAGTTTTGCATGTTGGACATTTTTAAAGGATTATAAACTATCAGTTGAAGCCTCTAGAGATATATACTTCCCTTTTGAAAGTTATGGACAATATATAACATTACAACTGGAAGGGGTCCTACCCCATAATTTTATAGAGGCAGAGACTGAAGTTAGGCACAGAAAGAGATTTTTCCCATGATACATACAAGCTGGTGGCCAAAATGAAAACAAAGCCTGAGTATTCTTATTCCTAAACCAGTGGTTTCCCCACAATACCATGCTGATAGTTTACAGAAATCTCTATAGACAGATCAAATTTTTTTCTGTTGATGAAATAGGTTTAGAAAAGCATGAAGTCATAGAGCTTATAAGTATGTACTAAGTACTGACTGTATTTGTAAATAACAGAGTAACAACACAGTGAGTCAGAATATCCCAAGATGTGAAGTGATTCTGGTGTTCGGACGAAGCTTACCATGCTCAGTCCACTTACTACACTGAAAAAATACACAAAATGTGTTACTTTCACATGGATCATCTTTGGTGCTCTTTTCTCAACGTTTATTTATTTTGGGGACAGAGAGAGACAGAGCATGAACGGGGGAGGGGGAGAGAGAGAGGGAGACACAGAATCGGAAACAGGCTCCGGGCTCTGAGCCATCAGCCCAGAGCCCGACGCGGGGCTCGAACTCACGGACCGCGAGATCATGACCTGGCTGAAGTCGGACGTTTAACCGGCTCTTTTCTCTAAAGTTCAACCACCATCTATATGTTGGTGACATTGAAATACACATCTCTAGGGGCGCCTGGGTGGCGCAGTCGGTTAAGCGTCCGACTTCAGCCAAGTCACGATCTCGCGGTCTGTGAGTTCGAGCCCCGCGTCGGGCTCTGGGCTGATGGCTCAGAGCCCGGAGCCTGTTTCCGATTCTGTGTCTCCCTCTCTCTCTGCCCCTCCCCCGTTCATGCTCTGTCTCTCTCTGTCCCAAAAATAAATAAAAAACGTTGAAAAAAATTTTTTTAAAAAGAAATACACATCTCTAGCCCAGATCTCTGCCCGGAAGTCTAGCATCATAAATCAACTGCCAATGGGACATCTCTCCTAAGTTCCTCAAGGACCTTCAATTTAACATGGTGAAATTCGAAACTATCATCTTGAGTGCTCAATCCTGTCCTTACCCGGAATGCCTATCCCAGGAACACTCTCACCAACTCTGCACCTTCCCAATCTGGAAATCTGGGCATCACCCTGGATACCTTCCTCACCCCAATTCTCACATCCAATCAGTCACCAAGTCCTGGAACCTTAGTATCTTTTGCATCCACCACCTTCTTTCCATCTTCCTTGCAGAGCTTTAGCTCAAACTCCTGCTATTTTTGCTGTACTGCAACAACCTCCTAATTAATTTCCTGCACCTCCTATCATTCATTTTCAGACCACTAACCAACCCTTTCTAATGTTCAGGCAGCAGAATATTATATTTAAAGTATTTATATTTAAAATAAAAATATTATATTTACTTGGTTATCAGAGCCCTTTAAAATTCTACATAATCCAGTAGATACCATAAGTCTTTTGCTTGGGGAGCTGGCTGATGTTAAAGGTATTAGCTGCTGGTGTAAGCTGTTGCTTGAGTTCAGTACTATTAATACATTTTCTGTGCTTCTTCCTTGTTTTATTAAATACCACAGGAGAAAAACAAAAGGAACATGACAGCTATAGTTTGGCCTTTATCGATATATAATTAAATAAATTTTAATAATTTTCATGAAACATATTAATCTCATCACTTACTTGGGAGTAACATGTGTAGACAGATGTGGATAGAAAAACTAGAAACGGCACTATCATCTGACTTCTCCTTTAAAAATGCTTATTTAGGGGCGCCTGGGTGGCTCAGTCAGTTAAGCATCTGACTCTTGGCTTCAGCTCAGGTCACGGTCTTAGGATTCATGAGTTCAAGCCCCACATAGTGCTCTATGCTGACAATGCAGAGCCTGCTTGGGATTCTCTCTCTCTCTCTCTCTCTCTCTCTCTCTCTGCTCCTCCCCTACTCACTTTCTCTCTCTCTCTCTCCCAAAATAAATAAACTTGAAAAAACTAAAAAATAAATAAAAATAAAAATGTTTATTTAGATCTAAGAAAGGCATGAAGTTAGCAATGTATGTAAATGTTAAGCAAATAAAGGGTTATGGGAAAGGTTTATAAACGTGAATGCATGTTATGGTCATTGGGAGAAGTTCTAGAATGCATGAATGTGTGTGTGTGTGTGTGTGTGTGTGTGTGTGCGCATGTACCATGCACACTTATGTGTGCATGCATACAAGTACAAGTGCTTGTATAGTTGTCTCATTTTCTCCCATTCTCAGCAAATACAGTTTTGAGCCATTGCTTCATCGAGATTAACACTGCAGCTGACAGGTCTAACTTCTGAAAAATGACACATGTACTTTCTGGAGATTATAATAGGAATAAAATACTCACATTCTTTATTCTCTTTACTGTAATTTTCCTCACAGGCTCATTGACTCTGTCCCTTTGGTAATTTCTTTTGCTGGTATTTAAAAAAATTCATACTTTTCTTTTTCTTCAAAGAAATTGAAGGGTTAATTAATGACACCTGCAATAGCCAGGCAGCCAGGTACCCTCATGGTTTCATAACCCTACCATATGAGACAAGCACCTGGGCTTTGCACTTCAATCAATAGATCTCCTTTTTATATCTTTCCAACCCAATGAACTCTGCTGAATAATTTGTATGGTTCTTATTCAAAAGAGGAATCCTTAAGAATCTATCAGTAGTCCCTATTTAGTTATTTGGTAACCTTACATAGCCCAGAATCCCTCTCTTTCCTTTTATTCCTGTCACCATTTCTAGAGCATTCCAAATAGTTAATATACCCAGGAGTCCTCACAATGCTCATATCAGATTGTGTATGAGAACACACATAGGCAGATATAGGAAATCATACAGAAACAAAATAAATCCACAAAATCATAAGACTTTCAGAGTTTGATAAGAGTACATAACCCAACATCCTCATTTTCTAGAGAAACTAATTTTGCCCCAGGGAAGTAATTCAGATTTATGGTCCACAGCCAGTAAATAGACCAATTGATACTAGTAACCAACATTATTATTTCCTCAAGGGTACTGAGGACAGGTAGGGTTATGGCAACTGTTGCATCAAGTCCCTGTGCTCTGATCTAGCATTTAAGGGAATGCCTATTTCCAAGCCCGTATCATTAAATTATCATTTTTAGAGTAAGCGTGTCAGAACTGAGGAGAATGCTTCTGTACAGGTCTGGAAATGTGCATAAGCATATCAGGTGGCAATTTGGGGAAGACTCTTATCCCAAATTTCTGCTCCATTAGTTTGTTCCATTGCTCACCACTTCTCACTGGAGGATTATACTTCCTGGCATCAAGTAGGCTACACATGGCTTCAGTCATTTGTGTCAAATGACTGGAGGGATCACTGCCTGCCTTATTTCCTCTCTCTCCCTTCATTCCAACCTCCTTCCTCCTTCCTTTCATTTATTTTATTTTATTTTATTTCCTCTCTCCCTTTCTTCCTCATGTATTTATCAGTGTCTGTCATGTGCCAAGCATTGTAATAGGAATTGCAAAAAGAAAGATTAGAAACTCAGTCTTTATCTGCAAAGAGTTCAAAGTCCAGTGAGGAAGATATATCTATATCTATATCTATATCTATATCTATATCTATATATACACACACATATATATATGTGTATATATATATGTATACACACATATATATACACATATATATATGTGTATACACATTTATATATGTGTGTGTGTATATATATATATGTGTGTATATATATATATGTGTGTGTGTGTATATATATATATACACACACACACATATATATCCCTTTCTATTGAAATCTTTGAAGTCTGTCCTGATCATTTCCATGCTATCTCTGCCTTTCAATTCAACTGCCTGTTAGGTTTTCCCTCCCCTGGGTTTCTATGATACTTGGTAATACTTGGAAATTCCTTACCAAGTATCATAGGAACCCAGGGAAGGGAAAACCTAACAGTGGAATTGAATTGAAAGGCAGAGATAGCATGGAAATGATCAGGACAGGCTTCAACGATTTCAATAGAAAGGGCCATGTCCATTTTACAAGTATGTGCTGAGGATTGTTCTAGGCACTGGAGATTACTGAAGTAATCAGTTCTTGCAGTTTGCTCAGGATTTTCTTCATTTTAAAACTAAAAGCCTCACATCTTAGAAGCTTCCTCAGTTCCGGGCAAACCTGGATGGTTGCTCATTCTACCAGAGACAGAGTCACAAATAAGACCAAGGCAATCTTTAGGGTATGGACTTTTGTCTAGCATGGGGAACACACACTAAACACATAATTACTAAATGTGCATTTTTATGTAGTTACAGTTATTTCATTTTATCTATAATTTCATAGTATTTTACTTAGTTGCACATCTAACAAAGAAAAATAGTTCTGTAGGACAGAGAATATTTTCCTAAAGAATGTTTAGGCTGAGACTTTAAAGACAGGCAGGCATTAACCAAGCAAAGAGCAGCAGTAAGAGGAAACGGCAAAATATAACATGGAAAGAGACTGGTGCTCTGCACATTTAAGAACGGATAGGAGGCCAGCAGGTCTGAGCCAGTGGTGCAGGATAAGCCTGGAGGCACAGCAGGATCAGATGATGCCTGGTATTGAGGGTCGTGTTAGGGATTTCTAACATTATGCTAAGAACAAAGGGAAGTCATTGAAAGGTTCTAAAGAATGTGGACATGATCAGCATTTTTTAAAGAGGTTACTACTATTTGGAGCATGAACTTGGAAGTAGTATAAAGAGAGGCTGTGTCAGAGCAATGGGGAAGCTATTGCTATAATCTTGAATATAGATTTGAACGAGATGGCCAAAGGCAGAGGAAGAAAGATGAGGAAAGGTGAGAAAAGTTACAAAGAATACAACTGACAGGACTTTTGTTGGTTGACTGGGTGTTGAGAGTGAATGCAAAATGAGGTGACATTTACTTCGATCACTGAATTATTAAACCCAGGAGGATTGAAAAATCAATTTTGACAATAATATCTTTGAGGTGCTTGTAAGGTATCCAATGGGAGATGTCAAGCAGACAATTAAGTGTGTGTGTGTGTTCACATGAATGCAGAAGAGAGTGTGGAGGTGGAGATATAAATTTAGGGGTTGTCAGCACAGAGGTGGTATTTAAAGCCACAAGAATGGGTAACATTACCTGGAGAGACTGACAAGAGTGATATGAGATATGGTAGATGCAGTAGAAGAGAGGAGAGTATTTGCAAGAGAGTGATGGTATGGATGTATTGTGGAATCTGGGCCGGTGAAATAAAGGATTGAAAACCAAAGGGGATTAATGACTAGATAAAAAAGAAGCTTCCTTGGAAAGAGGGGTGATCAAGGCATTAGTGAACCCAGTAAGGTGAAGGAACGATTGCAGGAATGAATGTTTGAATGAGCAAGTTAGCTAGAAGGTTAAGAGAAAGGTGATTTTCAATGAGTGATTTTGGAGGTTGTACCATTTCACCTTGAAGACAAGGTCCAAAGTGCGACCATGGTAGGAGATGACTGTGGAGAAATGAATACGAATATCTATATGAAAGTTAAAGTCTCCTAGGATGATGGCTGGTGTTGGGGTGGAAAGAAAGACACAGAGTCTTAGAAATGGAGTCCTCAATAAATGAAGGGGATATGACTGGGCAGTCACTGGCTGGCTGCAGTGAAGAGAAAGGGTGGTTTAACTCAGTGATAGAAGCTTCAAGGAGACGTGTTTTGTTTTGTTTTGTTTTTTTCAGTTTTATTGAGACATAATTGACATACAATAGTGTTAGTCTGAGGTGTACAACATAATGATTTGATATATGCATAAATTGCATATATCAGTAAGTTTGGTTAATGTCAATTACAAACTATTTTATCTTCTGAAGAGAACCTTTAAGATCTCCTCTCTTAGCAACTTTCAAATATACAATGCAGTATTGTTACCTATAGTCACAATGCTGTACATTATACTCTCAGGATTTATTTTATAACTGGAGATTTATATCTTTTGATAACCTTCACCCATTTCCCCTACTGTCCATCTCCTTCCTCTGGGAAACACCAATCCATTCTCTATATTTATGAGTTTGGTTTTCTATATCCCACATATAAGTGAGATATATCCCACATATTTGCCTTTCTCTGACTTACTCCATTTAGCAGAATACCCTCAATGTCCATCCATGTTGTAAAAAATTATAAGATTTCCTTCTTTTTTATGGCTGAATAATATTTCATGTCTTATTATATATATGTGTATGTATATATATCACATTTTCTATATCATTCATTCATCAATGGACACTTAGGTTACTTCCATGTCTTGGCTATTGTAAAAAATGCTTCAGTAAACAAAGGGGTTCAGATATCTTTTTTGTTTGTTTCCTTTGGATGTATACCCAGAAGTGGGATTACTGGATCAAATGATAGTTCTATTTTTAATTTTTTTTGAGGAAGCTCCACAGTGTTTTTTATAGTGGTTGCATCAATTTACAATCCTACCAACAGTATACAAGGTTCCCTTTCTCCACATCCTCATCAGCACCTGCTATCTCTTTTCTTTCTGATAATAGCCATTTTCACAGGTATATGGTGATACCCCTTTGTGGTTTTGATTTGCATTTCCCTGACATTAGTGACGCTGAGTACCTTTTCATATACCCGTTGGTCATTTAGATGTCATTTTTGGAAAAAATGTCTATTCAGTTCCTCTGCCCATTTTTTAATGGAATTGTTTGTTTTTGTTTTTGTTTTTCTTTGAGTTGTATGATTTTTAAAATATTTTGGATATTAATCCCCTATCAGATGTATGATTTGCAAATATTTCTCTCTTATTCTGTAGGTTGCCTTTTCATTTTGTTGATGGTTTCCTTTGGTGAGCAGAAGCTTTTTAGTTTGATATAGTCCCACTTGTTCATTTTGCTTTTGGTGTCAAATCCAAAAATCATTACCAAGACTGATGTCAAGTTGCTTACTGCCTATGTTGTCTTCTAAAAGTTTTATGGCTTCGGGTCTTATGTTCCAGTTGTTAATCCAGGTTGAGTTGATTTTTGTGTATGGTATAAGGTAGGGGTCCACTTTCACAGAATGTGACTATCTAGTTTTCCCAGCACACTTTGTTGAAGAGACTGTCTTTCTTCCATTGTATATTCTTGTCTCCTTTGTTGTAAATTAATTGACCATTTTTTTTTTCTTTTTAAAACCAGGAGTGGAAGTGGGGGCTGCTATGGGGATAAGGAGAAAGATATGAAAGTGGTATGGGAAGGAAAGACACTGTTCCCATTTTTCACTCCTAAGTTACGTGGAAGGTAACAGAAGGAACGTCTCCCTTTGAGAGTGTTGTAGAAAACGTAGGTTTCTCTGAGAACAGCCAGATTTCAAGTAAGGCAGGGAGATTGAGGAAGTTGATAAGGAAAATCATATCATTATTTTGAAAAGCATAACCAAAGTGCTTGGGAGGCGGGAAGTAATGGGGTTTGGGGTTCAAACAGTCTGGAGACAGGTTGGTTTAACAAAGGGTTTTTTTTATGAGTAATAACTGGTAAAGTCAGGAATAAGTGAAAGGTGGATTAATTCTTTCTTTGGGGAGGATAAGTATTTTGGTTTGGTAGCAGTGGCAGAGGTTTTGGTGTGGAACCAGGTACTATTTTCCTAGTGATCCTCTCTTCTTTTGCATTGAGTGTGGCAGGTATGGTTGCGGAAGCACTGTGAGTGGTTCTGATTGGGACAATGGTCTTAATTAAGCATGCTTTGATCTTTGGTTATCTATCTCTCACCTAACATTGAATAACTGCTTTGTTCCAATGGTCATGGCTTTACAGATTTTGTTCTGTCAGATGATAACCATTACTGTATATTTATGTAGGTTTGTGTTATCCATCCACTTCCTTCAATATCAGCCTCAATATTTAGAAATGCTTGTTTCCTTTGCTGAGTTTCTTAGGTCATGGATGATATACCTGGCCCAGTGATTTTTCTGGCACTCAACTGACTCTCCGTGTGACCTCTAACAACCTCAATGCAATGTGAAAGTTCACCTTTGGAGTTTCCTGGTGCAGGACCTGAGAAAAAACAAATGAACACTAGCTTGCTAAGAGTCAAAGATTACTTTCAATATTTTTGTAAACTATTTCCTTTCTACTGCAAAATGGCCAGTCATAGATTACTTGCTGTTATTTGATAGTTATGGGATATAGAAACCTTGAGAATATGTCAAATTTTAGCATATACATAAAAGTTAAAGTTTAGAAATAAAAGGCTATGAATTTGAGTTTTCCTATACTCTGTAACCACACTCTGCAGATCGTGTTTACCCCTGAGGGTGAAATGGTTCAGCTTGATCAGCCGGCCCACAAAGACGTCTAAGCCCAAATCCCTCCTGGCTTTTGTTTATGTAACATTCTCTCCTTGGCCTTATCACAGAAAGGCCAGAGGGCTGCAATCCTTATCTAGAAACCACTACCAAGGATTTCTGCTTAACTTGCTTATGCCATTTACCTTCAAGTCTTCAAAGAAGGAAGACAGGCTCTTATTCAGAATTACCTGCCACTAGTCTAAACTGCCTCATTCCTATGCTCTTGGTACAATCCTGAGAAAGGGAACCTGGGCAGATTTTCTTGGTATATGATGCAGTTCTTATTCCTTGTTCTTGATTGGGCCTAGATTTGTTTAATTATGAGTTGTTTGCTTATTTATATATTTAAATATATATATACACACATATATAGTATATATATATTTATTTTTATATACTTGTGATATAAATTATTATTCTTTGTGTGTTCATTAGACCTCAAGTGCTATGCTCTAGTGTCTGCTTTAAAGGTAAATAAAATACACTTAATGCTATGTATGCTCAAGGAAAGATGAAGACCAAGATTCCTGGAACTAATTGTGATCCCCTGTATATCCTGCAAAAATATTCCATGCCTCCAAAAACAGTTCTGTAGAAAACACATGAGCTTTTCTTAGCCTGACACTGCTCAACAAAAATTTAGAGCTACATTCCCAGAATTATGTACAGAGCCACTTCATAAGCTCCCCCAAGAAAATATGGCTCATTATCTGACAGTCCAGTCCTCAATCTATTTTTTTAATTTTTTTAATGTTTATTCATTTTTTGATAGAGAGAAACAGAGTGTGAGTGGGGGATGAGCAGAGAGAGAGGGAGACACAGAATTCAAAGCAGGGTCCAGGCTCTGAACTGACAGCACAGAGCCCCACGCGGGGCTCGAACTCATGAACCGTGAGATCATGACCTGAGCTGAAGTCGGACGCTTAGCTGACTGAGCCACCCAGGCACCCCCAGGCCTCAATCTTAATTAAAAACAAAACAATCTGAATACAAACCCCCTGTTATTATCCAGTTTGGTTCCCCACCTTATTTATAAAACCTAGCTCTCAATGAATTTTGAGTGTTTTCAGAATACTAAGATGTTACTATGGAAGATACTTGTATATTGAATTCAAACAACTGAATTGAGAATCAGAGGTTGAGTTGGGGTTCTTACACCTAGGATGTTGACTTTGTGAAAGTCATTTACGGTTTTAAGTCTCCATGTCTTTGTTTGTCAGACATAGTTAATAATGATTCCCTGAGTTATGTCTTGAGTTCCTGTTAGATGTGCTCTCTGCACATATAACATGAAGATTCCTTGTTCTTCTAAGGATTGGATTAGACAAAGTTTGTGCACTGGTTCCATGACTGAGCAGTGTTATAAAAGTAATACACTTCAGGCTGGAAACAAATGAAAAGGAAGTTCTGAAAATGTTTTGATCATTGGTGGTTTCACCAGAGTAAATATTTGACTTACCAAGGTACCTGGAACCCAGTGAATATTTATCAAATGGATAAATTTACTGAGTACTTGGACTTCAGGAGAAAATTAATAGCCTTACCATGTCCTGGTGAAATCTGTGAATAAACGAATGAATGAAAATAACTTACTGGTAAAATATACATTCTTACATGGTAAGGGAGGTATCCGACATTATTTAACACTTGTATTTGCTACACAATGGATGAAAATATACAAATATATATGTCATTCCATAAGGAGTGTGCAACATTCCTTAAAAAAAATAAAAAGTGTAACACTCCTTAAGACAAATATCACTGTTGTTTTTTTCCTAGCTTTATGTGTTTAACTCCGAGCTCATTAGTTTACAGTCTTTTTGTTTTCTTTCTTTCTTTCTTTTTTCTTTCTTTCTTTCTTTCTTTCTTTCTTTCTTTCTTTCTTTTTAATTTATTTTGAGAGACAGCAAGTGGGGGAGGGGCAGAGAGAGAAGGAGAGGGATAGAGCATCCCAGGCAGGCTCTGCACTGTTCAGAGCCCAACATGGGGCTCGAACCCAGGAGCCATGAGATCATGACCTGAGCCGAAGTCTGATGCTTGACTGACTGAGTCACCCAGGTGCCCCCAGTCTTTTTGGTTTTCTAATAGATGTACTTAAGGCTTTGATTTTCTCTATAAGTACTTCTTTAGCTGCATTCCAAAAGAGTTGATATGATGAGTTTTCAAAACTATTAGTTTCAAATGTTTTGTAATTTCCCTTGAATGTCATCTTTAAATTATGAATGATTTAGAAGTATGCCATTTAGTTTCAAAATACATGGGAAAGTGGTTTGGACATCTTTTTATTGGTGATTTCTAATAATCACTAATATTGCATTGTTTTCAGACACGATGGTCATTATGATATTGATTCAATGAAATTTATTGATACTTCCCTTGTGGTCTAGCTGTGAATATGTTCCATTTGTGCTTGAAAAAAAAATGTATGTTGTCTATTTGACAGGGGCAGGAGCCTATGTGCTATGTGCTTGAGTTAGCCCTTTTTAAATGTTTTGTTCAAATTTAGGGAGCCTTAATTTTCTATAACTCTTGGTCTGCTTCATCTGTCAGCTTCTGAGAGATATGCTTTAAAAATCTCCTACTATAATTGTAGATTTGTCTGTTTCCTCGTGTAAATCCACCAATTTTAAGATGCTTTGTGTATTTTAAGATTATATTATTAAGTAGGTATGATTTCATGATTTTTGTATCTTCTTGGTAATTTGGTTTCCTCATTTACATTAAAAATTTTATCTTTAAAAAAAAGAAAGAAATGTTATACTAGGGGCTTGGTTTCCTGGAGACAAAAATTCTGACTAATAATCTCCTAAAGAAAATAAAAGAGGAAATATTTCTGATTCTCTTTCTTAGCCTAATCATTGGGCTCCATTTGAGGATAAAAAGTCAGTCCTTCATTTATTACTTCATTAATCACTTTATCAAACACTTTTGTATAATGGGTACTGGGGCATATCCTGAGTGAGTCTATGTGAAGCTCACATTTGTACTTTGCAACTTGCTCAAATCCAAAGTCTCCTGGTGGGCAGATAATCACAGCCAACTGTAGTGCTGGATACCACCACACCAATTATTTCTGCAATAATAGGATCATCATCTTACTGTTCTATTGCCTAGAAAGAGTTCTAGTGGCAAAACAAAAAGGGAGTTACCTGGGAAATTGAAGCCAGGTCAGAAAAGCCCCTTACAGAGGATTTATGACTTCCAGAGTCTAGGATATCTACCCACTGTCAGTTCTCACTTTTAATAATTATAATAATAATAATAATCATAAATTCATATAATGCTTTAAGCATTATTTTTGTTTCATATGTAAAAAATGGGACTCAGACAGCCAACTAAGCATAGTTGGGAGGTGACATGAGAAGGGTAAGATTTGAGGTCTTCTAATTTTTTTAAATTGTTTTTTAATGTTTATTTATTTTTGACAGAGAGAGACAAAGTGTGAGCAAGGGAGGGACAGAGAGAGAGGGAGACACAGAATCTGAAGAAGGCTCCAGGCTCCGAGCTGTCAACACAGAGCCCAACGCGGGGCTTGAACCCACGAACTGTGAGATCATGACCTGAGCCTAAGTCAGATGCCTAACCGACTGAGCCACTCAGGTGCCCCAGAGGTCTCCTAATTTTCAAACATGACATGGCACATTCAAACATAACATAATGTCCTTCTTCTAGCTACTCCTTTCCGCTTCATTTCTGTATTAAAAATTCACAAACCTTACTTTAGAATATGTTAGAATAGAAAAATGTGATCATTTTATTAACCAAGTTTTTTCTCACAAAGGAAAGAATAAACTAGATTTTAATCTGAGGATTGCTTAATTGGCAGATTCATGGACATCAAAAGAGTCAGCATTACTGACTGACTTAGGGTAACATCCAGAAATATTTTATTCATGTAGGGTTTGTTGTTTGATACTATCAACAAACTCTTACATATGCACATGGTAAGCATTTTATTTTTTAGAAAGCACAAGAAAGGTATAGAAGGCACCTCAGAATTGGTGTGATTTATTTGTTCTAAATAAACTAACCAAGTATGGTTAAGGATGAATCCACACAAAGATGGTTTTTGCCTTGGGTTTTTTACTTAAATATCTTAAATCTGCAAGACCCCACCTGAGCCAGCATCCATAAGTGAAATGGTTTTTATACTGATGATATTACCAGATGTGCAGGTATGTGATAGCACAGCAGGCTAATGTAGAAGTTGCCTGAAGACCGAGTTTGTGAGTGTCTTTGGGTCATTCATTTGAACCATACTGAAGCCCTGTGCCAGGGGGTAGTTCTAAACTTTCAGGGGTGCTCAGAAGATAGGTAGCAGCCTTCTTATTTTAAATAAGGGGCTTTGAAGTGAGAGCCCATTTGAAACCTAGCTCCACTGCTTGTAAGCTGTGTGCCTTAGACAGATTCTTTCTTCATAATCCTGTACCTCAGTTGCCTATTTGTAATATGAAAATAATGATACCTGTATACAGAGGTTTAAATGAGAGATTATTACAAGGCAGTTAGCATCCTCTCTGGCACATAGTTGTCATTCAGTAAATAAAAACTTTCAGAGCTATAGAAAGAAAAGCTATTACATACTAGTCAGTGAATACTCACTATTTGTTTGAATGAGAAAGAAATGAATAAATGTAAATATACCAATGATTCATTCATACTGAAGTAGGAGAGAATCCAAAGAAATACATCCTATATCTGAATACCACATCAGGTTTCAAAATGCAGGCTAAGTATGTAAATTAATGGGTCCTGTCATAAATAGCCCTGGACTTCCTAGGCATTACTGTACATTTCCAGAAAACAGAACTATAAATTTGTGTACACAGGAGATCATACCTCAACCTAAACCCAAGTGGAGTTAATTCTCGGGAACATGATGCAAATCTACCAAAAGGTTTTGCCAAAGGGATTAAGCAGCCAGCTGGGAGACATCTTCAGAAGGGAGTTAAACACATTTGGCCTCATTACTAAACCCTTGTGAGGAGGTCATCAGTGGGAGAGCCCAGTACGGTTATGTATCATTTAGTGCAGCCTTGATCCATTGGGTGTGGGAATTGAAGTAATCTGAAAGAGCTGTTGACCCATATTACTTAGGGTCAAATCTTGATTTTACTGCTTACTGTCTGGCTTACCTTGGGCAACTTTATCAGTATTAGTTGTCTACAGTTCTGTAACAAATTACCATACTTTAGAGCCTTAACACAACACCCATTTATTAGTTCATAATTCTGTGGGTCAGACATCCAAGAGGATGTGATTGAATTCTCTGCTCTTTGGGGTCTCATAGCACTGAGGTCAAGCTGTGAGGTAGGTTGGGGTCTACCTGATATGGAGGATCTGGGGAAGAATTCACTTCCAAGGTCATCCCTGTTTTTCATGACCATTTTTTTACTGTCAGCCTCCAGCCACTATCTTTCCTTGGAGCCCATCTGCATTCTTTGTCACATACCTTCCTCCACATTCAAAGCCAGCAATAGCATGTTGAGTCTTTCTCATGCTTAAAATCTCTCTGACTTCCCCATCTGCTTCCAGCTGGAGAAAACTCTTCTTTCTGGATCAGACTTAACTGGGTTAATCTCTGAACCTTAAGGGAAACTGACTTGGAACTTTAAGTACATCTACAGAATCCCATCAACAGTAGTCTGTATTAGTGTTTGAATAACAAAGGAATGGAATTTGGGGGTTCCTCTTTAGGATTTTGCCAGCCATATTACATAACCTTTCTGTGTTCCACTCTCCTCATGTATAAATTGGGATAATAACAGTGCCTATTTTATGGGGTTGTTGTGAGGATTAAATGATGTAAAGTGTCTAGAACAGTTCTGGCACATAGGAATAGGATCATTAAGTGTTTATTATTATTAGTTTTGAGGCCCACTGGCCCTAATCCTAAAAGTGGCACCTAGTCAACTCTCCAGTGGTTCAGGCCTCTAGAAGTGGTATTGATGACAGGGCAGAAAGAGACGTATCTAGTGGGAGAGAGCAGGGATGTAGCAATGCCAAGCATTGGGGGAAGGAAGGAAGGACAGAGCTCCCTGGTGACTGACCAGTTAATCCTAACCACACTGATGACATCTTCCATGGACTCCCAGAAATGCTCAAGGGGCTACTTTCCAAGCTAAGCTCTAGCTCTGTGTTAAAACCCTTTGGGAGCTTTTCAAAGACACTTAGTCTGGGCCTTACCTTAGACCAATTAAATTAAAATTTCAGGCCTGTGTCTAAATAGATTTTTAAAAGCTCCCTAAGTATTTCCACATACTAGCAGGTTATAAAACTGCAGGACTAAAGGGAGCTAGGAAAACACAAAATACTCCTGAAAGAGACCAAAGCACTATCATTACTTATAGATCACACTATCTAAGACTGAATATGAAACTATGAAATTTCATTTTCTTTTGGGTTGAAAACACCCAGCCTTCCAGTGGAACAAATAAAGAGCAGTTCTGGCCTGGCTGTAGGCAAGGTGGATTAGTGGCAGGGAGGGGCAGTACCTCAGGGCAGCTTCTGGGTGGGGAAGCAGTGTGAACAGGCCCACAGGGGAAGCAACAGCAGCATAGGGAACTTCTCTCTCTGGTCAGTCCCACTCTGGCCTACCAGCCACCACATAGCACTTATATTGGGTCATCCATGTGCAGGGAGATATAGAGTCAAAATAACAAATGTCACTGAAACTGAAGCTAATCCCACTGTGATTGTTCCTGAAACCCTTGATTTTTCCCTGTGATTGCTTTGGTCGAGGGAAATCAGGGTTACATGTAAGGGTCAAGTTGGCTGGATTGTTTGTTTGTTTGTTTTTCATCAGCAGACTTGTCCTGGCTGGTATTAAAGTGAGTTATGGGCACATTTCAGCTGGGTGAAATAGAAAAGATAGCTGGATGTAGATTCAATATGGTTGACAATGAGGAAGGCAGCTCAGGATTTCAACTTGGCCTTTGCTAAGCCATAGAGAAGGCAAACTGCATATTGATGAATTAACAATATTTTAAAATGTGTGTGTGTGTGTGTGTGTGTGTGTGTGTGTGTGTTCTGGAATGTTTCTCTTTTAGAAATGCTTTCATAAATTCTACACAGCCTATTTGATAATTCTTAGAATTTTTTAAGTTGTTATTTATGCATTTACATAAGACCATTTATTTCAAAAACAATTTAGATTACTGTCCCATTTATAAACTCCTACATCAATTTTTAAAAATTTTTAAATCTTGATAATTTGCACTTTAAATGATTTGATGATTTTATTTTTATTTATATAGTTTTCTAGTAAAAGTGTAACTTTTAAGCATGCCCTTTAAAGATCTCATAAGTACTTTTAATCTTTATCTTTAAAGCACTTTCCTGAAAAGTACATTTCCTGGCAAATTATACCACCCTACTTGATTTGGGGTCTTTTGGCTGACCAAGATATTGGTAGAAGAATTGTATGAATTTAAGACATAGGGTACTTTAATTCTCTTCACAGTGAACTCAAAACCCAAGGCAATCATTTGATGCTCTTTCCCATCTTTAAATTGGTTTTCTCATTGTGTCCACTTGACATGCCTTTCTGTCTTAGGCTTCAATGTAGATGTGAATTATTAAAGACCAAACTGGTAGACTGATCAAATGGAAAAATAGATTATAGGCTGCAGAGATCTTTCAGCCCAGAACCCAAAGTGGGGGGAAGCTTGGGCCAGAGGACAAAAATATTCGAAGTGATTTCCTGAAAGAGAAAACAGAGTCCAGCACTCTAGAACATCGAGACATATGATAACAAATGGGAAAAAAGTTTTTGTTTCTTTTTAAAGAAGTATCTTTACTAACTAAGGGCTTATCAAAACAGTCCCCAAATCAAGCAGTTAGAAATATACAATATATAAGTCATTCTAACAGCTATTTTCTCAAATCCACATTGGTTCAGTAGTTGTGAAATATGTGCATTTTCCAAATTATGTGAACAGATAATTGGGTCGGATTGTTTTTAAGACATTATTTTTTTTTTTAATTTGTTTTATAGAATTAAGTTAGTTGGGTTATATTCACCATTCTTTAGAATCTTAATACTACTCATCCAAAAATCATTTTTAAATGCTTTTAGAATAAACATAACAGGATAGGGTATCATTGGCTCCATGCCCAAGCACAGAAACCAGCCCTAAGATGCTTCTCACAGCCATTGAGCCAGCGGAGAGCAGAGCAGGCTGAAACTTACTGAATTCTGAGCTCAGCTACTTTTCCAATAGAGTCTCTAGTTTTTAAATATAACTGATAGCTTTGTAGAAAATCAATCAGTGATCTGAATTATTAGATATCTAATTTAGCTATTTCAGATCTTTTTTTCATTTAAAAAATGAAAAACTGCCTGAGAATGTTGGAAGTCCCAGCAAGAAAAGGACAGTGCTATTTCGGGCTGTCTCTGAAGACTATCATAGAGAAGGGAGGGAGGAAAACGGAGGTAGACACATCTGGGATGCTATTTTCAGTCTCCTGGATTCCAGAAAGACTCTGGAAAGCTGGAAAGAGACCAGAAGTGTAAAAGGAAATGATTAATGAGTAAAGTTGGGGCAGAAGAACTAAAGAATGTTTGTTCAGGGATATGACTGAGACCTTGAAACCAGAGAGAACAAGGAAAGGCAGGAAAGAAACCCCCACTTGTATCAGTCCACTGGGGGGACTACTACACATATTAAGTGAACCAGAGCCAAAATTATGTTAAAGAGAAAGAAGGGGTGGGTAGAGAAAGAGAGAGAGATACTGGTCACAATATTCTGAATCCCACCAAGACCTTGAAGCCTTGGATCAGATATCCTGGAGACAGAGCAGGGGCTCTCAGCCCTGGCTGCATATCAGCTTCCCCAAGAGAGCTTGATAAAATACCCACGCCCAGGTCTTATCCACAAAGGCATAGTACTAAGAACGGCTTTCCACATTGTGAAACGTGTAGATTACAATGATACTTATAGGTCACATGAAAATACATTTCTTAAAGTAATAGTCAAGTCACTTTTAAATAGCAGCATGACATTATTATACAGTATTTTAAGGGAATTCTTAAAGTTAGTTAAATGGTTAAATATGAAACCTTTTCATTTTAATTTGAAGAATGGTAACAGTAATGAAACATTTTATTATGATCTTTGAACAAAGATTATTTAAACAGAACTATGGAGACCATTGCAACCTATAGATAGGTGCTTCTTAAATAAACATCAATTTGCAAGAGAATCATCTAGGGGATCTCACTATGAGGCAGGTTCTAATCTGATAGTTCTGAATGGAGCTTGAGATTCTGTTTTTCTAAAGAGCCCTCAGGTGTGGCTGAAACTGCTGGTCTCAGCACAGCAATGGAGCAGTAGGCTGCTGTAATTTAAATGGCCTCCTTTCCCATACTCTCAGACCTGGAAAACCTCCAGAAAACGATTTCTACATGAGATTTGGCACGTTTATTTCCAATCCAGGAGGGTGGAGCTGGAGGAAGAAAGACTTTTCCAATGTATCATGAATGACTCAGCATTTACCTTAAAAATATATAGGTCATGGGGAAACACTTTTTAGTTCAAGAAATTTCATCCCTACCATGCACAAGAAGAGTCAATTCATGCACTCCAAAATTATGTCTTGACATGAAATGTCAAATGCCATACATAAACTATCAGCACAAAAAAAAAGCAGCATTTTTTTATGCTAGGAAAATAACTTGTTCCTGATAAATCTGGCTCTTCTGCATTCACTGCTAACCTGAGGTGCCATAAATGGTGAGGAAGGTAAATATGCCATTGGGAGGGCTGAGGGAGGCCTGGGAGCAAATATACTTGAAGTTAACATCTTATAAAAATGCTTCAGATCATACACCATATCTAACAGTATTGCACATGTTCTTTGGGAAACATTTTCTTTTTTCTTAACACAAGTGAGTTAAGTGAATTAAACATAGACTCTCCTCCTTTAAATAAAAGCATACTACCACTGGCTCATTGTTTCTTATTAGGTATTTAGCCCTAAATAAGACTTTCTTTATTTTCTTTTAAGTTATTTATTTATTTTTGAGAAAAAGAGAGAAAGAGAACGAGCAAGGGGTGGGCAGAGAGACAGCAGGGACAGAGGATCTGAAGTGGGCTCTGGGCTGACAGCAGAGAGCTCCATGCAGGGCTCAGACTCATAAACTGTGAGATCCACTGAGACACCCAGGCACCCCTAAATAAGACTGTCTTTAAAATGATCATTCCTTACCAACTTTTAGTTTTTTCTTTCCTTTAAGTCTGAATTTTTCGAGTCTTCAAAATACCTGTAAAGTTTCAGAATGTTATGTTTTCAAATGCTCATCAATTTTTGGCACTAAGGACAGACTGATTTAAAACTCAAAGTATTTTAAATCCATGGCCACTGTGCTTATAAGTAATACTAAAATGTTCTTAGAACCCAGCAGAATAAGAGAAGAAGCAAATAGTGTTTGATAAACTGGTAGAAATTAAAAAGGAAGTAATGTACTCTTCCTAATGGTTATTTTTTTCTAATTGTGTTCCCAAATGTTCACAGTCTTTCATATTTCAAAGACCTCATGAGAGTTACTCAAAGGGTAGTAAAAATTGCCTTGAACTTGGAAGTTGTGCTCTTGCTCAAGTTGCCCTATTAAAAAAAAGTTTAGAAATGCCTTATTTTTTCCACATTCCTGTCCCAATGGCTCTTGCTTCCAATGGTCTTTTGAGAATGTCTGTATTTGTGCCATCCAGTATGGCAGTCACCAGCAAGGTGACCACTGAACACTTGAAATGTGCCTTGTCCAAATTGAGGTGCCCTGTAATTATAAAATACATACTCATTTTCCCAGACATGGTATAAAAAATAATGTAAAATATCCTATTAATAATTTTTATATTGATTTCATGCTGAAATATTAGCATTTTGTATATACTGGGTTACATCAATTATTAAAACTATTTTTACTTTTTGCTTTTCTCCTTTTCAAAAGTGACTACTAGAAAATTTAAGCTCATGTGTATATAGGTATTTGACAGGGTTGTTATATGGTAATTATCTAGGTTATTCATTTTTGTTTTGGAATACTGTTCGATTTATTGAATATTTGTTATCCCTAAGCCAAACACTTTACCTGTATTAACTCACTTTGTCTAATGATCTCCACTTTACAAGTGAGGTTGTTGAACTTACAGAGGTCAGGTAACTTGCTCAAGTCACCCTTTCAATAAGTGGGAGAACGGGTTCAAACCAACATCTGTCTGAGGTCAAGGCCAGTCTCTCAGCCAATGTGTTACAGGTCAGGACCAGGGTGAGGTGAGGAAGGCACTGCTTTAGGTGCAAAATTTAAGGGCACTAAAAACCTCACTAATCAAGGTATATAATATTTTAATGGATTTTTTAAAAATCAAAATTAGTGCAGAAATTCCATAATAAAGAAGCTATCAGAATTTTAAACAAAGACAGCATTTGTTTCTGGACTTGCACAATGCAGCCCTTGCTGAATGATGCTCGCTTCTGTATGTGTTACCTTTTCAAATATATTCAGCTTTTGGAGAGGGGCCTAAACCTGACATTTCATAACTGCTCCTAGTGGCTCCCAGGCCTAATGAAGTACATCAGAGGTACTAATATACAGAAATAGCAAGAAGACTAAAAGGAAATAGACCCAAGGGTTTAGAGAGGACCAGTGTGATTACCCCATCACCTATATATAAAACATTATCAATTAAAAACAAACGTTTACATTTTTGCTGAATAAACTCTGAGCTTGATTTACAACTGTGGAGTAAGCATATCTAGCTGAGAAAGGTACTTGAAACAGCAATCTTACACAATGAATGAAAAGCCATGACTTTCACAGTCAAACTCAACAAATTGAGTATACTATTGGGACATCCTGGCCAGTCTGTTTAATTCCCATTGCTCAGTGTGTGAATTGCAGAGTGGATCTGTAACAACAGGCTTGCCTTTCCAAATACCGATGGTATGATAGGGGTCCATAATCAGGCTTAAAGGAACTCAATCATTCTTCTATATTAGAAAGTCTTCATTAACAGGTCCAAACAGAATTTCCTAAGGAACTTTCAAGTTTCACCACCAAATGTACACAACCTTCCTTCCATATCTCTGTTCCCTTTCCCAGGTAAGCTTCTGGAAGAAAAAAAACAAGCCCTGATTCCACTTCTTTACTCCAATTCCCTGTTCAGCTCACTCCCTTCTGATTCTCACCCCTCTCTCTACACAGGAACTACTTTTGTTATGGTTCTCAATGATATCCTTGTTATCAAATCTAATAGACAATTTACAGTTGCATCCTTCTTGATCTGTTAGATGCTTTTGACACAGTTGACCATTGACTCCTTTAATTACTCTTTTCTTGGCTTGATTCTATATTCTCCTGACTTTCATCCACATTCTTAGACATTCCTTCTGAATGTCCTTCAAAGGAATTTTGTAGTGGAAACACCCCTTCATCTCCCTCTTGTCTCCCCTGCCATAACTTCCCCCTCTCACTGACATCTCCCCAGTTTTCACCATATATATGTATCTCCCTTCACCTTTAGAAAACTTAACTCTTGCTATGGGCTTGTATTGCTCCCCTAGAATCTATCCCCTTCCCTAAATGTAAATCATTCAATCAGGGTAGCATGGACGGGATAGTCAGAATTTTGGGGTCTAACAATCATCATAGATTATTCTACTAAAATCATCTGATTTCTTTGTTTGTCTTCTTAATTAGCCCTTGTCTAGCTCATATTCAGCAGCATAGCCTCAGTGCCTGGAGGAGAACTTGGTACATATATCAAAATGGTATGTATCAGTATGATTTTGGCTGGAAGTAACAGAAATTCCAGGGGCACCTGGATGGCTCAATCAGTTAAGCATCTAACTCTTGGTTTTGGCTCAGGTCATGATCTTTTGGTTCATGAGTTCAAGCTCTGAGTCAGGCTCTGTGCTACAGTGTGGAGCCTGCTGGGAATTCTCTTTCTCCCTCTCTCTCTCTCTCTGCTCTTCTCCCACTTGTGTGCACGTGAGTGCACACGCTCTCTAAATAAATAAATAAATAAATAAATAAATAAATAAACAAACTTTAATATATATTAAAAAAGAAATTCCAACTCAAAATGACCTAACAAAAAAAGAAATATAACCTATCATAAAACTGGAAGTCCAGCATAGAGTATATCAGTGGCTTCATGATGCCAACAAGAGTTAAGGTTCTTTTAGTCTTACCATTTAGTTACCTTATGGGTCAACTTCATCCTAAGGCCAATTCCATTCATCAACATGGCTACCTGTGGGAAGCAAGGGAAACTACATAACTCCTTTTTCAACAAGAAATCCCTGTCCTTTTATCTTTCTGTACCTTTAGTTGACAGTGGATAATCAACAACCATAACCAGCCAGACATTTTATTTGTAGGGGACGAGAGGGAGGAATGCTTATTTGGAGTACACTTCCCAGATGTCAAAGTTCTTTTTTTTTCTTGGTGTTTATTTATTTTTGAGAGAGAGAGAGAAAGAGCATGAGCTGGGGAAAGGCAGAGAGAGAGGGAGACAGAATCCGAAGCAGGTTCCAGGCTCTGAGCTGTTAGCACAGAGCCCAATGTGGGGATCAAACCCACAAACTGCAAGATCAGGACCTGAGCTGAAGTCAGATGTTTAACTGACTGAGCCACCCAGGTGCCCTTCCCAGATGTGAAAATCATGGGATAGATAATACATAAAGCAAATCAGATTTCACATATATAATTATAGAAGCCATATTACCCAGTTTAAGAAAAAAAAATCTCTGCGATTTCCCCAAACATGAATCTCTCTCTCTATTCCTTTAAGCCAAACCCTTCAAAAAGCAAAATTTTTAAACTTTGCTCCAAAAAATGTCCTTTATCTTACAAATCCCATGCTGCTTTTCCATTCCCCCCCGAAATCCTGAAACTAACCACCTCCCAAACTCTGAGGAATTAAAGTCTTTTCTTTGTGGTTCTCTAGTCCTGCCCTGAATCTCATGGGGAAAAAAAAAAAGAATATATATAATTTCAGAAGCATTCTGAAATTTTTACTTATTGGACAAATGATTCTCATAAATACCTTCAATTTTTTCCATGGATTCAAATGGCCCAAACTCCAAACACTAACCCCAAGACCACTAAAGACAAGCTAGTTTTCTTCTTTCTATGATGCAAATTTCTAGATGTTTCCTAGCTTTACTCTCACCCTTCTTCTTGCTCTGTTTCAAATCTGTATTTCCTTTCCCTTGGTTTATCTGCTATTTTTAGCTCAATGCCTGTCCTTTGGATTTGTCAGCCACATTTATCCCAGATTAAACCCACAGCATTTTCTCAAAGCTTTGCTTGAACTCTGCCCTAGCTGGTTCTGCTCTTGACTGCCTTGGGCCCCTGGTGTCGGGCTGCCAAATCCCTCCACTAGCCCTGCATATAGATACTTCTTCCCTTTCCTTGTGCCCTCTCCTCCCTTTATGTTTAAATTCCTTATTTTAATTTATATTTATCAGTACTAGATAAATCTCTCCTTGCTCATCTAAACACTAATCTCTCCTTGCTCATCACCCATCACTGCCTACTCGCAGAGGCACTTACGTGATATTAAACACCCTTGGCTCTTCCAGTCAGGAGGGACAGACTCAAGCTCAGGCTAGTAAAAGCTGATTCACTTTAGCGGGCCTGCTCCCTGTTTGGTTTCACTTGGGTTATGCAAGTCTAATGGAAGATCTGGCTCCCTCCATAGAAATCAGTATCTGAGCTAATAATTGGTGGGATCTAACTAATTCGTGCTTGCCTGGTTTTTAATATCTGAAGGGCCTCTTTACCTAAGAAGTTGGGAAAATAATAGCATCAATTATTAAGAAAAAGAAACTCAATAGTTTAGACCAGAAATGAGCAAACTTTTCTGTAACGAGCCAGATAGCAAATATTTTTGGCTTTGTGGGCCTTATTGTCTCTGTTACAAGTACCCAACTCTGCCATTGCAACATGAAAGCAGTCATAGGCAATGTTAAATGAATGAGTAGATATGGCTATGTTCCAACAAAACTTATTTACAGAAACAGGTGGTGGGCCAGACTTGGCCCATAGGCAGTAGTTTGACAAACACTGATCCAGATGACCTGCACACGCTGAATGGTGGGCTCCCACCCCCACCCCCACACCATGACGGGTGCCAGGAGGATGAGAAGGCATGAAGTCTCTCTTGATGGAAGTTCAATTTATTTGGTGGTAAATAACATGAAACTCTTTTATGTTAAAACAAGCCCAGATATTTTATGAAATAAAACATTGGACCTTGTTGAGGCAGGCTCTTCAGAATACGTTTTTGACTCTCCTCTACTATTAGAGGAACTTTGGTGGGAAAGTTTGAGAAATGCTGACTGGGAGATACTTCTATAACTAATGACTACATGTGAATACCGATATGACCTCGCCTAATTGTAGTGCCTTCATTTCCCCACAGAAGTCGGAAACGTGGCTAGTGCTGGACCTATTGCATTGTCCTGAGACTAACAAATGTTGTAGTCTTTCAGGATTTCACAGTAGACTCTGCCTGCTGGCCGATGAGACTTTCACACTTGCTTGGTAGTTTCCAAGAAGAATCCAATTATTTTAGTAGTGTCCCAAAGCTTTCTGTTGTTGTTCTGCTGAGGTTGCTGCAATTATTATGTCTCTTTTTATTAATCTTCTTTTTTTAAATTGCAGTATAGTTGACACACAAATGTTACATTAGTTTCAGGTTATTATGCCTCTTCTGGCTCATCCCACATCTGAATATTATATAGTCAATGCTATTATTCAGGTCCCATATTTGTAATTTCACCTACTCACTAAAACGTATTTGTAACCTCCAAATCAATATTCATGACATTTGCATGGTCAGTAGCAGACATGTGCCGAGAGGCAAAACATTTGAGTCACCCAATTTGCAAGTTACCAGCTGAGGTCAAACAAGGTGACATCTGCCTTCTTATTTCAGCTTTCATACTGGAAGTATGTGTCTTTTGTACACTGTATTTGCTGCAACATTTCTCAGATTTTTGTGCTTTTTGTTGGAGATTTGGCTGTTTATATGACTCCCAAGCATAGTACAGATGTGCTGTCTGAGGTGTTCCGAAGGGCAAGAAGACTGATGTCCTCGCAGAGAAAATACATGTGTTAGACCAGCTTCGTTTAGGCCTGAGTTATAGTGCTGATGGCCATAAGTTTAATGCTCATGAATCATCAATGTATATTAAAGTGCCTTTAAACAGAAAAACACATAAAGTAAGGTTATATATGGATTAGTTGGCAAAGATGATACAACCAGAGGCTCACAAGAACCTCGCTCTGTATTTCTCCGAGGAGCAATGGTTCAGTATTTGTTAATTCAGCGTTTAGTGACTTTGCAGATCACAACGACCACAAATTACAAGAGTTCACTGTAGTTCCATTTGCCAGGCCCTGCTTACTCTGTGCTCAATTTCAGCCTTTCTCTAAGTCGCCCCATCATATTGCCATCTGCTCCTCTAAGACAGGTCCTGGGAGGTCTTGCCCCTCACACATGGATCAGCAGCACGAGCAGCACCTGGGAGGTTGTTAGAAATGCAGAATCCCGGGCCCCACCCCAGATGCAGTGAATCAGAATCTGTATTTAAACAAGATCCCTAGGAGGTTCATATATACATTGAAGTTTGAGAAGTAGTCCTTTTATGCACCCCCCATCATGCCCACAATGACCTCACTGGTCACTTTTTCTTTTTCTAGTTACACCAGAAGCACCTTTACTTTCCACGTGCAAACAGCAGCCTGTCGTGATCATTTCTGTATTTCTAGTCTGGTACCATCTATTCACCCACTCATTAATTCAATAATTCAATCATCAAGCTTTTTTTTTTTTTGAGTATATATAGATATAATTGCAGTAGACATAATTCTGATAGTGACATTACACAGAAAAAAAAATCCTCAAAGGACCTGCATTCTGTAAGGGAGACAGCCTGCAAACCAACACTGTAAACTGCCAAATAAATAACAAGAATAGATGCACAAATAGGCACACAGGTAGCAAAGAGAGTTAACACCGATGGATGTGGTCTGTGAGTACTTCCTGGACAAAATAACTTTAATCCCTGTCAAAGTGATTCAGCAAAGAAGTTGTTTTAAAACATTAAACACTCATCCCTTCAAATCTAATATGTCACATCTTTTGTGTACACATACCACAACTGCTTTATAATAGAACAAGAACAAATAATAACAACAACAACAACAACAACAAAAGAAGTGTATCTAAGAATAACAGAGAACATATGCGGAGATACTGAAGTTTTTTCATACCTACTCTTCAGGTGTCTCTTGATCCTGGCATAATAATTCTGTTTCCCTTTCTTTCCTTACAGATTCTGACAATCATGCAAAACGTGAGAATTTTGATCATTTTGTGATCTACTTCTACCTAATGTGACCCCTCTTCAGGCCAGAACACTACATAAGAAATTAACCTTTTTCTGGTATATCTTTTAAGAAGTCAGAAGTTAATTTCCCCTCTTATAATTAAGTTGTATGATAGAATCATAAGACAAAAACACACGAAATATGGAATCAAATGAGCTACTGATTTGTTGGGCTGAACAGTCACTTAGATCTCAGAGAATAGCCTTACCCTTTGAGCACAAGAATGCTACAGTTTAGCTTGCTATCATTTTTCACCGATTGTCACAAAAACGCCTCAAAGCCAGTCTGTATCAGCCACTTCAGTTCACAAATGAGAAACCTGAGGCTTTGGGAGGTAAAGTGATTTTATGAGTCAGCAGAGCTCTGGAAAGCTGGGAGGAAATATGAGCTGTGGGCAATTTTGGATAAGACTGTTCTAAGTCAGCGAGTGACTTTATGAAGAGGTAAATTTGAAATTAAAAGCTATAATTAACTCTCCAGGCTGAAGGTTTGCTTCTATCCTATTCATTTTGGAATAATGAAAACATTCTCTTAACATCTCAAAAAATAAGGAAAGGAAGGCTGAGTATAAATGTGGAAGCTCTACAAGCTGGGCTCATATCCTTCTTGATATGGTGACCTGTACAATTGTGATAGATGTATAACAAGATAGGGGCAAATGTTACAATGCACATTGTGAGTGATTTACACATATATTAATGTACTCCTGGGTAAAAGGAGTCTGGGTCATCCAGAAAGCATAGATAGATAGATAGATAGATGGATAGATAGACAGATAAATACAAGACTCCTCACAATTCACTTCTACAGTTGCAGGAAGCTGGCACATTACTAAGGGATGGACTTTGAAGTATGGAGCAAGAACAGCAACCCAGATGGCATTCAGTAAGATAGAGAGTTTGAGAAGCTGAAGAAACCGGGAGTTTGGAGGGCATGGCTGTAGACTCAGCTCTGCCTCTAAGTTGCCGTTTTCTGGGCAAGTCCTTTCCTGTCTTTTTCTTCATGTGCAGGGAGGGAAGGCAGCTGGACTAGGTGGTCTCCAGCATCCCCTACAGTTCTTGCGCTATGGGATTCTGTATTTGCAAAGTGTGCTCTCGCTGAAGTCCCAAGAGAGACCCACTCTGCAGCTATCACCCCCCAAACTGATTATACCCTACAAACTCAGTCTTATTGCTCCCCTCCCTTCTTTGTGCTAATAACCTCTTTCCTAAAGGTGCTCTTTCCTAACTGGGAAAACTGCTCTGAGATTCCTCCTATGATATGATGGGAGGAAGTAATTTGAAGTCTGACAGAACAGAGCTCAAATTCTGTTTTCCAACTGTATACTGGTGTTGGCTCCATGCTTACTACTAACTGTGTGACCCGAAGCTCTTGCTAGGCCTCGGTTTCTTCATCCATAAAATGGGTATAATAATACCTGTTTGTTTCTTGAGTAAATTAAACAAATAAGGTAATGCTAAGTGATTGTACAGGAGAGAATGCCAGGCACATCACGGATTTCAAAACCATTAGTTCCTTTCCTACTTCCTCCACAATCAGCTGTTTAGTATTGCTTAAAGATAAGGGGCTAGTACTCCAAAAGTCAAATTTTAGACAGCATTCAGTGATGAGAGACAGATTCAGCTTCTCACCCTTGAAACTCCATTATGTAGGCAATTGCATATTTTGCTTAAACAGCAGTCCAGACCTTACGTACACCACCAGTTCTCTTTTTAATGGATGGGAAACGTGAGACCACAGCCAACTACCCACTAAAGACTGAGAGAGAGTGAATAACAGCATGTAGGCACTTTGCACAAATCTGACATTCCATATTAATGCCATACCTGTGGGGCAGAAGGGTGAAAATAGAACATAGAGATCTTTCTATTGTGGGCAATAGGAGCTGAGGTAATGCTTAGATGGGCCAAAAGGAGCTGAAGCAACCAAATTGCCCCAGGGAAACAAGAGGAAACAGGCAGGATCATGGCCCAGGAGTGAGGATTAAGGTGTGCTGATGCAAACACTGTGATTCCGTTTTGTATATTTAAAGCCAACTACAGTAAGGACGACATAAGAAATTTACCCTCTGAATTCAGACTTTCAATAAACAAACATTAATGTGAAGGTTCCTAACTATCTGTTAAGTCTGACAACGGCACAAAGAACATTGAAGAAAAGCTGTATATCCGGGCAATGTGCCTTTAAATTGTTTGCTAGGAGAAACCTCTCACAGAATGCAAAAGCCCTGAGGTCAAATGGTCTTGCTGTAGTCTTCTAGGTTCTACCCCTCCCTGCCCATCCCACCCTCTCCTGGCACAGTCTCCACCACCACCACCCCCCCATACACACACACACATATCTTTTGCTCTCAGCCTAAATTCTAAGAAAATAGATCATGGTAACAGCATGGCAAAGACAGCTTAAAATGCTTTCTTTATATGGCACTTACAAGGTTTGAGCCCTCATGCTTAAAGAAGAAATCTAGGACATGGCCCAACTGTGAACAGTGGGAAGCCACACACTAATAATGCCTGCACTGGAAAGAGAAACCATGCTACTAGTCAGAGAATCTGGGATGATTCTGCATGTGTTGCCAGTTTATTTTGTGCCAGGCAGGAAGCTGGGATTGGAAGATGCAAACATTCAGAAAGTATGGCTTCTGACCTTAAGGTGCTCGCAAGTTAATGATTCTCCTTTACTGTTGTTAGCAGAGTAGGAACTCAGCCTGGTAACTTTCATTTGCAGAGGTAGATGCCTAAGGAGCAAAGCTGTCAGGATGTCTCAGACAGTGCAGACTGAGGGGCAGGATGGTGCTCACCTCCCCAGCACACCTTCAGCATGCTCACTCTTCCCTTTTGTCCTTTCTGAGCCTGAGGCTTGCAGACTAACAGGTGACAACAGTACTGATCTTGGGACCTGTGGGCAAATTTCATGCTGCAGAGCAGTCTCCAAAGATCTTATTCGCATAGGTGTCTGGCTCGCACAGCCTAGATTTACCACGTGTATATGGTGAGGTATAAATGCTGCTCCATGCAGCCATCATTTTCATACCATTTAATGTTCTCTAAAGATAATGCTTAAAATCAGGTAAATGGGGGCGCCTGGGTGGCTCCGTCGGTTAAGCGTCCGACTTCGGCTCAGGTCACGGTCTCACGGTCCGTGAGTTTGAGCCCCGCGTCGGGCTCTGTGCTGACTGCTCAGAGCCTGGAGCCTGCTTCCGATCCTGTGTCTCCCGCTCTCTCTGACCCTCCCCCGTTCATGCTCTGTCTCTCTCTGTCTCAAAAATAAATAAACGTTAAAAAAAATTAAAATATATATATATATAATAAAAATAAATAAATAAAAAATAAAAGCAGGTAAATGTGTTATCTTCAAAACAAAGGAAATAAGGTGTTCTGCTAATTTTGTTGTTCTAATATCTTGAGAAATTGAACACACAAAGGGCTAATTTGTGCCGCTATTTCCATAGTCCTTAAAAGATAGTGATTATCAATGTTTCTTTTTAGATTTTAATTCAGGCAAAATATAATTTTTGAAAAAAACCACATCGATCTCGGCATGAATCAGGATGAGCTTGGGCTTGCAAAGTAAGGATCGTGCCTTATGAATTCTTGATTTAAATCCTATAAAAGAAAGGACAGGATTATTTGCAAATAACACAGTGTATAAAAAATACAGGATAACTGTGGGACTTACAGAGTTAAATGATGCCGTCATAATGAGTCATTGGAATTATTAGTTTTTCCTAAGCTACACTTATTTTCTCACATTCGTAATTGTGTGCTTATGCTCTCTGCCCAAGGTGTGTGGGTACTATTGCCGATCAGCCAGAATCCCAGCTCTTATTCTGTGCCAGCTTGACAAAACAGGCCTGAAGGAGTAACACATGCATTTATAGTCAGGTTTTGGCATGCACATAGAAGACATTGAACATGACCAGTTCAACAATATGGGTTTCAAAAGGTTGGTAAGGGAATGCCAAGAACTTATAGAGACAGCGGATGTGGGTGGACCTACTTATATATGGGTCTTGATCTATTTCCTTTCCATGAAAATGGGTATCAGGTTAGAGACCGTCCCAAGAATAGCAAGGATCTAAAAGAACCATCTAGTGTCTTTTCTTTTATTCAAGCAACACAGGTTAATATAGGAAAAAAGAAAAACAAAGTGCAGTAACAGAGGAATGAGTACTTTTGCTTGAAGGTAAACATTTGAAAATCAAATGCTGACATACTCAGGCTACACTCAATAACTCCAGAATGAGCCTAGTAACTCCTAATACTCCACAGATTGGCATTCTTTTCAAATTGGCCAAGTTTATATAAAATAAAAGAGGAGGGTTTTCCCTACCCTACATGCCTTTTCTTTTTACCTCATACACTCCCACAAATCCTATGAACAAATACATGAGGATTTTGTGAAAGGAAAGTAAGTAATCTCGAAGGAGTTTGCAGAACTGGCCATGTTGCAAGAGAGGGTGGCCCACAGTCCTGAACCTCAGTCCAGCCCCCCCCCACTCCTGGAGGCACTATTGAAGCATGAAAAATTATATTTGTATGTTCTATTTTAAAATAAATGCCCTTGGGGTGCCTGGGTGGTTCAGTCGGTTAGTTAAGCGTCTGACTTCTGCTCAGGTCATGATTTCGTGGTTTGTGAGTTTGAGCCCCGCGTCGGGCTCTGTGCTGACAGCTTGGAGCCTGGAGTCTGGTTTGGATTCTGTGTGTCCCTCTCTCTCTGCCCCTGCCCCACTCACACTCTGTCCCTCTTTCTCTCTCTCTCAAATATAAATAAATATTTTAAAAATTTAAGTATATACCCTTAGAAAATAGACAAGAGAACAGCCTATCTATTCTGGAAAAAAAGGAAAAGAGCAATGATAACGGCACTGACCAAATATTAAAGCATTGGGTGTGTGTGTATGTTTGTGTCTGTGTATGAAACAGTGAGGCAGCGTTGCATCAACAGACAGAATAAAAGAACAAGATAGAAACTCCAGACATATATAGAAAGTCAAATACAAGAAGGAATTTCAAATCTAATAAAGGTGCCATCCCACAGAAATGTAGGAACAGTGGGCATTTCAATATATAGTATTGGACATCTGGGTGAGCCTCTGGGAAACGTGAAGTTGGATCTATAACTCACGTTGAGCTAACAGGATAAATTCTGCAAGATCAAAAATTTAAATGTTAAAAAGGGGGAAGTCCTAAAAATATTAGAAGAAAATGTAGGAGAATTTTTTATAAGTCAAAATCAAAAATTGCTAAGGAAAAATTGTTAGACTACATACAAATTTATTTTAAAAATCTGTTTAAGAAAAAAATACTGTAAGCAACATCAAAAAACAACTGACTATGGGAAAATTATTTACAACTCGTATCACACAAGGCTAATTTCTCTAATATATAAAAAGTTTCTCAAAATTCAGGAGAAAGAAAACCAATAATTCAAAAGAAAAATGAGCAAGGAATAAACAGATGGTTCACAGAAAAGCATATTAAAATGATTCAGACATACAAGGAGACACTCAACCTCATCAATAATAAAATGCATTCATATTAAAACTACACTGAAACCCAATTTCCCACCAATCAGTAAAATTCCAAAGTAGAGGCACTCTGTCAGGCTGATTGTGGAAAAATAAGTGCTGTCATGTACTGTTGGCGGGGTGGTAAATTATTACAACTCCTGTGGAAAATAAATTTGCACTATCTATCAGAATTATAAATGCATATTATATTCCATGAAACAATTCCATTTCTTGATATATACACGAATTTCCCACTGTAGCTCTTAAAACAATTTTTTTAATGCTTATTTATTTTTGAGAGAGAGAGAGAGAGAGAGAGAGAGAGAGAGAGTGGGGGAGGGGAAGTGAGAGAGGGAGACACAGAATCTGAAGCAGGCTCCAGGCTCCAAGCTCCAAGCTGTCAGCATAGAGCCCGATGCGGGGCTCGAACTCACAAACTGAGATCATGACCTGAACTGAAGTTGGACGCCTAACCGACTGAGCCACCCAGGCACCCTGTACTTTTTTACAAGTAACCTTTTTTGAGAGAGTGGTTAAGTGAATTATAATGTATTTATATGATGGAACACTAAGCAGCTATTTATCAAGAAAATAAAAAGAATATGCTATACACATTGATATGAAAAGAGGTGTCTGATTCATTGATATAGAAGAAAGATTCAGTAGAATATGCCCTTTCTGGGGTAGAGATGGTAAATAAAAATCTAGTCTCACATTTGTTCATATACTTACTCACACAGAGACTCTGGGCGGATACCTAAGATCTTTCTAACAATAACTGGGTGGTGAAGGGTTGGAGGAGGAGGGCAGAAATAAGAGTTTCAGTCCTCCAAAAGGAGGAGTCTTCTAAACTACAGCTGGGTGGGATCACAGGCACAGTCTGGGGTCATGGAACTGACTGGCCTTCGTGGCACACTCAGGATCAAACAAATGGCTTTGGCTTCATCAGCCCAGAACTCTTGCCAGCAGCACTGGGAAGCTCTGGACTGTAAGAGCACAACGCTTTCCAGAATCAAAGACCAGAGTTGGAAGGCACCGCAAGGGGCCATTGCGCTAGGACTTGGACACAAGCCCTCAGCGTCCCTCTCCTTTACCCATTTTGTCTTCTGCTAGACCAGCAGTTCTCAATTAGTGGTAATTTTGCCCTGAGGGAGCATGTTTGGTTGTCACAAATAGGAATACAAATATTTGGCATAAAATGTCAATAGCATTGAAGCTGAGAAACTCTGCGTTACAGTGGGACATGACAGGAAGGCTGAGACCTGCGAGGCACAGCACAGGGAACCTGAGGAGTACTCTGACATAAAGAAGACTGAAAGCTTTACACCCACCCCTGTGTCTGAGGTAACTCAGAGTTCCGTGTAGATGGATGATTTTTCTATGCCCTGGTATGACAAACATTATAAAACTTACTCTTGAATAAAACATGAAACAGATCTAAAAGCACAGTGCTATAGTTCAAGAATAACAACTCCTCAAATCCCCACATGTATTGGAGAGAAATCTGTGTTCAGTGCTGGCTCCTCTCATTATTGCCCATTCCACTCACAACGAGGCCTGATTTACACAAGACCCTGTGTTTCGAAATCACGGAGAGACCGTAAAAGCAGCGCTCCCACTGCAGAAAGGCCATTGTCTCTGGAAGGTAATTCAGCAGCTGTTAATAAGTCTGCACTTATTGCAGAGCAGCTAAAAGAAGGAAGAACGCTGTGCTGACTCTCTAACTGCCAGGCACTTGGGACGGGTGCAGGGAAGAGAGGAGAGGGACCGCTGGAGGACACAAATCACTCAGTGGTAGCGAATGACTGGAATGAGGCCAGCATTCCAAAAGCTGATGTTCTGAAGCTCAGGGTATCATTTGCAATGGCAGAAACAACAAGAGAATGCATTCTGATGCCAGGGAAAACAATCAGAGAGAATGACAGCACTTAAGAAAGCAGATGATTAGCAGAACAAGAGAGAGAGCATTAGGTGTGGAGCTGGCATCCTCCTCATAGGAGCACCAGTGCTCCCAGCACCCTGATGGGCCTCCCAGTAGTGGCGACCCAGATTCCGAATGGGGGCTTTGTGGTGAAGACCAGACCAGCATACCGCAGCCTGGGGCATTCTGAGTGGGTACACAGCTTCCCGCGGGGTTTGTGGTAATTTAGCCAGCACCTATGGGAAACGTGCTCACCTTCCCACCTTTTAGGAATTTGTTTTAAAGGGAGCTACCATGGTCCTCTGCCTGGCCTGGAGGTCCTGGAGGTTTGGCTTTCTGGAATTTTCGCCTGGTTTATGTATGGAACTAGTCCCGTACTCTCAAATAATTAAATTAGTGGAGCTCATGGGTGTTTTCCCACTCTTCCGCTCTCCTTTGATTGATTGTCACTGAGTCATTAAGTCAGTCTCTTTTTGACTATTCTCTCTTCTGCCGATTCCAATTATTCCCTCCCTGTCCAGACTGTGAAACTCTGTCCAGACTGTTGAACAAGGAAGTGGAACTTTTGCACTGTACATTCAGGGCAGGAGGGAGAAAGTCAGAGTCGTAGGTCAAAGCAACTCAAACAATATTTACCACTTATTTTGGGCCACTATTTTATCTTCTGATTGGCAAACACCATCAACAAACATCCTTGAAGAATGACAGAAAATGACATGCTCCTCAAGAAATGAAGAGCACAGGGGCATCTGGGTGGCTCAGTTGGTTAAGCATCTGACTCTTGATTTTGTCTCAGGTCATGATCTCACAGTTCATGAGATAGAACCCTGCATCAGGCTCTGCCTAAAAAAAAAAAAAAGAAAAGAAAAAAGAAAAGAAAAGAAATGAAGGCTTCAAATGCACCTCAAATCTTTCACTCCTTTGAAGGCTCCCTGGGAAAAATTTCCACACAGAGGTCAAAATTCAGGATTAGCTACTGTGTTTAGTTAATGAAGAAAATTTTCCATTTCCTTGGAAAGACTCTAAAAATAAAAAGGGCTTCCATGTGTACCACCCTTAATACTTTAGATGGTTGCAATATACCTTATCTTGTCTTCTCCTTGCAGCACCTGTGGTGAGATCACTGTAGTGTCTCTATTTTAAAGACCGAGAAATCAAGGTCCAGAAAGATGACTGCAGATTGCTTAATATCACAGAAGCAATGACATAGATTTTTCTCTACCCCAGTGTTATAAGCACTTTGTAGCTACCACAAAGAACTTCAGAGAGCAACAGCAGCAAAGATTTATTTAGCATTCACTACGTGTTAAGCACTGTATCAAACATTTGTATTCTTTACTTTCTTTAATGCTATGAACAATCCTGTAGCGTGGGTACTGTCATTTCCAACATAGACTACTAACACAATACCAATACATGGCGGGAAGGTGGAGCTCAGTAATAAAACTTGGTAACACCTGCTTCACCAGCTGAAAATATAATCATATCTCTTAGTTTTCCTATTAACTGTTTAAGAATTCACATGCACTCATTAATAGAAAGTATGAGGCTGCTGTCTCAAGGAGTCAGTATACATGTTCTCCCATTGTAAACCATTCAAGAACCCCACAAACATACTCATTTCAAAAGAGTTAATCCTCCCTCTGAATGCCAGGCAGAGAGAAAACTGAAGCGTCTGGCTGATCCATTCATGTCATTGATTCTGTTACTCTTCCTCAGCATGTTATTGTCCCACAGTGTCCTATTGAACACTTTGATGTTTCCAAGGCCTAAGGGTCAAACAATATTATTCTCTCTGTCAATGAAGCCTCTGCTGGTCCTGATTCTTACAGAGGCTGCTGGAAAACCCATTTGCTTGGGCTGTTTAGCCTACATTCACATACTCAATCACTGATCCTCAAACAGAGTCAACACGCCTGAGGGAATTGGGTCTGCAAGGGTGTCAGCTTCAACTGTCCACTGGGCCAGAATCAGCTCTACGCCATGAGTCTCTGGGCTCAAGTTACAATATAGGCTCCATCTTCATTCATGGAGATTCCCCTCTGTGGTCTATGATATTCTTTCCCGCCAGAGCCATTCCAGAGCAGTGAGGATGTTTTTCTCCAATGCTGAAATAAAAAAGAAAAGGGGTCTGGGTTCCTTTACTTCTAAGCATTTCCTTGATGCCTGGATACATTTTTCTGCATTCTTTGTGGGACCAGTTATCATTTTAAGTGGTATTTAGAGGGCTGTTTTCAGGAGGCCACCCATGGTTCTCTTATTTCCCTCTCTAGGATAATAGGTACTATTGGCCTTACATGGTCATAACTAATGTAGGTCCTTCAAGTAATTACTCCCAAAGCAATTTGAAAATTTTATTTTTGCTTCAAAATGACTATGCCTCCAAACATGGAAGAACTGGCACAATTTTTAGGGTTCCTTCTCACCCATCATTCCTTTCTTCTTATAGGGCAATACTTCAGTTGGCTGATATTGTTAATCACACCAATTAACCCAAATCTACCTAGCAAAACAGTTTATATTGCTATCTAAGCTACATCATTGCACAGACTACTGAAATAAAACATAAACAAACTATCTAAGTAGTTCCAGAACATCTCAAGAACAAACTCATTACTCTGGAAGTCACAGTTCATAAATATCTTGGTTCTATCAACATACGGTTATGTGATATTAGACTTGGTGCTGCAGATGGTCTATTTCCTCATGACACTTTACAAGCAAGCTAAAAAGGCACCAATACCTCTAAAACAATGACAGAGAAAATGTAAACAAATCCCAAACCCCAGGAGGCAGGCTAGAATCTCATTTTATGAAACCATGAGCCATCCTACAAAGGAACTTCTTCTACTCTGGAGGAACACTGAACACCTAAAGAAAGTTACCTTACCAGATAGACTGGATTGAACACATATATTTTCTTCTCTTGTGTTTTCCCAACTCCCCAAAACAAAACACAATGGGTTTTATTTTAAAAGTATATACCCCAAAGGGATAAAGAAATGCGAAAATGACAGCATCAACATTTTGAAAACAAGAAAGATGGAAAAGGCAGCAGACCCAAGGAATGTAGATTTAAAATTGGTAGCAAAGAAAGCTGAAAACCAATCTGATTTATATGGTGAGACCTCGAAAATTGTGGAGTTGACAACACCAGGTAACTCTAGAATAGGATGAAGAGAGATGGCTTGGCTAAAATAAGGAGGATGAATTGAAACTATAGCTAAGAAGTAGCCAGATCAGATTATTTCCTTCACTCCTACAGGCTGGGTGACTGAGCCTCCCCACTCTGGCAGAAAAGTGAAAGTTTATTCTCTGGAGATCGTAAAGGGAGAGTCTCCAAACTAGAGACGTTACACCCAGTTAAGGATGGGGATTCTCCTCAGGAGTGAGTGCCACACTGAGTCTCATGCATGCTCTATAACCAACCAGTTCTATTTTTGAAGTACGCATAACAGGCAGGCGTGCATAGCACATGAAGCCATTATTTGTAGTCAAGAATTAGAATCAACCCAAAGGTTCCTCAGGAAGAGAATGGATAAATTCACTGTGGCACATTCTTACAATAGAAACGCACAAAAATAATGTTGAATTAAAGATGTCAGGCACAGAATGTTACCAATTGTAAACTTCTAATGATAAAGAAGTAGTTAATTTGGGGAGATAGGAAGGCATAGAGCCTGATAGGAGACATTGGGGAGCCTTTTGGATGCTGGCAATTGTTTATTTCTTGAGCCGGGTGTGGCTATGTGGGTATGTTCACTTTGGGATAATTTGTTGAGCTATATACACTAATGATCTTGTTGTTTTCTGTATAAATGTAATACTTCGATAATGAGGTTTATTTTTGAAAAGTGGGCTAGCTAAGAGATCTGTAAATTGCGTATCAACTTCAGCAGTCTCGGAGACCCCTCTTTTCATTGTAAGTAAAGTTTTCTGCGTAAACTTGCCATCAGTGGAACGGAAATGGGTAAGACCATTAGGGAGGAAATTCTCTTGGCCCACAACTCTACTGAGAGGCAGCGTAACACCTAGACTGTGAATTGCATCATTTATGTCCACCAGTCAGAATAAGTTCATTCTCTCTATACTGTAAATGTACAGCATTAGAAAAAATTTCCCTTTCTTCCTAGATCATTTTGGTAAGCAGAATTCCAAGAAGTCCCCAGTATTCCAGTCCCCTGATATACTCACACTTTCTCCCAGTGGTTCGATTAAAGATCAATTTGTGTACTGAAACAAAGGGATTCTCGAGACTTAATTAAGTTCCCAAATCTGTGACCTTAGGATGGGGAAGTTATATCCTGGGTGAGTCTGTCTTGATGAAAGAGCTTTCCTGGCTGGTCAGAAAAGAGAAAATGAGAAAGATGTGCTCTGGTTAGCCCAGAATAAAGCAAATCTCCATGCATGAACTGCCTATGGGAAGCACATGGCAAAGATCTGCAGGCAGCTTCTAAGAACTAAGAATGATTCCTAGCAAGGTTACCAGGAAAATGGGTACCTCAGTTCTACAACCTCAAGAAAATGAACTTTCCCAACAACCACTGAGACCTCAGGCCCCATATGAAAACCATAGCTCTTGATTTCAGCCTGATGAGACCCCGAGCAGAGAATCCAGCCACAACATGCCTGGGCTTCTACCTACAGAAAATTAGATAATAAACTTGTGTTGTTTTAAACCACTAGGTTTGTGGTAATTTCTTAGAAAACGAATATAATCATCTTCTCCCAATACTATCACCCACTAGCTCACTTTCTATGCTGTATAAAAAAAGTTACTAATTACTAGTTACTGTTGCCTTCTTTAAACTCTCTAATTCTCTAACACAAAAGTTATCCTGCATGCCTCTCTGTAGCAGACCAATGAAGCCCATTTTAGTGCCTCACTAAAGTTGAGAACTCATTGGTCTATGATCTAAAATATGGAGAGGGATCAAAGGTGAAATTTAGAAAACAAAGAATACTGTGAATAAAGTGAACATGAATTTGCTAACCACCTCTTGAAACATTAACCTGAATGACTAATCTTTGAGAGGCAAAAAACAATAATAAAATAAAATGTAAGTATACTGTCACATAGAATTGGTTTCACTACAGGGTGCCTGGGTGGATCAGTTGGTTGAGTGTCTGACTCTGATTTCAGCTCAGGTCATGATCCCAAGGTTGTGGGGATCGAGCCTCACAGTGGATTTTCTCTCTCTCCTCTCTGCCCCTCTCCCCTGCTCACTCTCTCTCCGTCTAAATTAAAATTAAATTAAATTAAAAAAAGAAAAGAATAGGTTTCAGTTAAGGAACTAATCATAGAATGTGTTCCAAGTGAAGGATAGAGATAATTTAGATTAAAAAAAATTTTTAATGTTTATTTATTTTTTAGAGAGATACTGAGTGTGAGTGGGGGATGGGCAGAGAGAGAGAGGGAGACACAGAATCCGAAGCAGGCTCCAAGTTCTGAACTGTCAGCACGAGAGCCTGATGTGGGACTCAAACTCATGAACTTTGAGATCATGACCTGAGCTGAAGTTGGACACTTAACCAACTGAGCCACCCAGGTGCCCCAAGTTGGCAAAGAGAAGAATATGGAATCTGACATAAGGAGGGATGACCATATCTTCCCACAGTCCAGTGTGGGAGTTTCTTTTAGCTCCAAACCATTGTCTTAAATGCAGCATGGGTAGAATCATATGGCAAGTCCCTTGTCTCTGCCATGCTGGTTGTGGAATTTGTGCACTTAACTCTTTCTGTCTTTGCTGGATCCGCACTCTTTTTCTACAACCTATAAAGGCTGCTTTGTATATCTGCCTCATCATTATGATCAACATGATGCCATCTTTTAAAGAAAGTTATAAATAATACTTGAGAGCAAACTTCCTAACTATCACTAAAATAATTTCCAGGGTTTCAAGCATACATATTTTCTATATTAAAATGGGAATTGAGTTGAGAAAAGCTGCATTTTGCAGAAGATTGCCCACACAGGTGCTGGCTGAATGCTTATGGATTTGTAGTGAAGAATTCCACAGTCCTTTATGGGCTTTGCCAGTCAGGTATCAGGGAATTCTGAGAAATGGCCTAATTAGATCAGTACATAATAGAGAAGACAAAATGCTCTGAGGCTAAAGACACAATGTGCCTTTGGCCAATGCAGACTTTGACGACATCTAAAGAAAGTGACTGCATCTCAAGAAAGAAGAAGTCAGCAGGAAAGACAGCATTTTGACAGACAAGATCCACACAGCTCCTGCAACACTAGTTAAGTGAAAGACAGAGTGCATTTGGGAGGTTAGAACAGTCTTCTCACTAAAGAGATAGAACTTCATGGATGGCAGAGTTATTTCATCAAAGTTCCCTAGACGTTAGAGGAGCTATTTCCCCAAGTTAAAAGCCCTTCTCTGATTTTATAATCGTCAAAAGAAATCTTATTTAAAAAAATTTTTTTTGCTTTTCAGGTGCCATTTTATGAATAAGGTATTATGGATAAATAACTGGAGTATTGCAGGTTTTAGGTTTAATTGTGATTTTGGTTGTCAATATATATATTTATTTTATATATTTTATATATTTTATTTTTGCAAATTTACAAAACCATAAGGGTGCTGTGTCAGCTCTGTGATAACTTTGCTCGAGCCTATGAGGTAGGCTATTACTGGCCCATTTAACTGATGAAGAAACTGAAACACAGAAGTTAACTTGTCCATGTTTACCCACCTCATCAGTCAATGATACAAGAGATGAAAGATTTTTTAATGGGAATTACACTAAGTTTGTAGATTGATTTGAGAGGAATCAAACCTTCATAACATTGAGGCTTCTAATACATGAACATGGTATATATCTCAATTCAAACTACCTTTTTTAATATCTGAACCACATTTTATAGGTCTTTCTGTAGAGGCTTTATACATCTGTAATTCATAGATATTTGATGAGATATTTTTCTGCATTTGTAACTTAAAAATTTTTAATATCTAATTGTTATGTAAAAACAATTGCTTTTATATATGGATCTTACATCTAGCAATGTTGTTACATTCCCTTGTAAATTCTAATGGCCTGTAGGTAGATTCATTTGGGTTTTCTACATACAAAATGTGTCATATGTGAATAAAAAGTTACATAACCTCTTTTTTAATCCTCATATCCTTTATTTCTTTCTCTTGCCTTATTGCATTGGCTAGAACCTTGAGTACAATTTTGACTAGTAGACCTTCTTAGCTCATTCCTGATCTCACCATTAAGTTTGCTCTAAGGTTTTTATAGATGTCCTTTATCATATTAAGGAAATTTTCTTCTTTTCTTAGTTTGCTCATGCTTTTTATTATAAGTAAATGTTATATTCCAACAAAGGCATTTATGCTCTATTGAGAGAGTCATGTGATTTTTTTCTTTTCTGTTAATGTGTTGAATTACATTGATTTCAATATTTGATTAGACCTAGAATTCTTGGAATAAATCCAACTTGTTTCTATTACATATTACTAGATTTGGTTTGAAAATACTTTGTTTAGTAGTGTTTCATTATAATCATGAGAGAATGCCTGCAATTTTTCTTTCTTGCAATGCCCCTTGTTAGGTTTCACCATAAAAATTTTACTAGCCTCATAAAACAAGTTAGGAAGTATTCCTTCTATGTCTATTTGCTAAAGGGTTTGTAAAAGATTGATGTCACTTCTTCATTAATTGGAAGAATTTACTTGTGAAGCCTTCCTGATCTGAATATTCTTTGTGCCAGAAGTAGACTTACCATAAAGCTAATATTAAACAGCCTTACCCAGTGTCCTGACACAAAGGTATGGAACCAAAGGTCATACTGCACTGTAGTTTTATCCTATGGCACCTAGCAAGGTGACAAATCTGGAATTTGAAGCTGAAATGTGGAAAATTCTTCCATCATCCATCAGATGCATGGATTATAAGCAGAAAATACAGTAATTCTCAATGAATAGTCAAAAGTCCTCTCCTGTTAGGAATACACTTGATAATGCCCTGAACTTTTATAGTTCATATATGAAAGGAAATCAGTAGAAGTTTATCCCAAATTTGACAACAATCCTAGAAGTTTATGTGACATTACAACAATGAGTTATAAACCTGAAAGAGGGGCACCCAGGTGGCTCAGTTGGTTGAGCATCTGACTTCAGCTCAGATCATGATGTCACTGTTTGTGGGTTTGAGCCGCACATGGCGCTCAGCTCTGACAGCAAGGAGCCTGCTTCAGATTCTCTGTCTCCCTCTCTCTCCCCCTCCCCTGCTCACACTCTCTCTGTCTCTCAAAAATAAATAAATAAAATTTTTAAAAATGTGAAAGAAACTTTTCTAAATGACCAGTGATAAAGTAACACAATGTGATCAACTAGAAGAAAGGTTTGAATTATCTTATTCTCACTATAGAAAAGGATATCATAGAGTTATTGTTATATATGTAGGTGATCAAAATGTTTACAGACAAATGATGCAGAACAAAACTATGAGAAGTGTGTCAGGCACCTAATGAATAAAAATATTACATTATTTTTCTACATTTGGTTATATTTTGATATTGGACAGGTTTTTTTTAATTTTTTTTAATGTTTATTTATTTTTGAGACAGAGAGATAAGAGCATGAGCAGGGGAGGGGCAGAGAGAGAGGGAGACTCAGAACCCGAAGCAGGCTCCAGGCTCTGAGCTGTCAGCACAGAGCCCGATGCAGGGCTCGAACTCATGAACTGAGAGACCATGACCCCAGTGGAAGTCAGACGCTTAACTGACTGAGCCACCCAGGTGCTCCTGGACAGTTTTTTTATAACCTATGTTTTGTTGTGATATGTTTTTTCATTCAAAGAAATATTCATTATTCTATGTAATTTTGTGTTTGTAATTTTGTATTTTTTTACAAAGGGTCTTCAAAATTGTTAAATACTACATGTTGAATATAGTAGGAAGGAAAAGGGAGAGAGGGATAAAATTCAATAATTAAAGAGTAAAGAATTCATTTGAAGAGTATTGGAGAGTATCTATTAATTTTTAAAGTTTATTTATTTATTTTTGAGAGAGAGAAAGTGAGAGAGCATGAGTGAGCAGGGGAGGGGCAGGAGGAAAGGGAGAGAGAGAGAGAGAGAGAGAGAGAATCCAAAGCAAGCTCCACACTTTCAATGACAGAGCCTGACATGGAGCTCAAACTCACGAATGGTGAGATCATGACCTGAGCCAAAATCAAGAGTCGAACGCTCAACTGACTGAGCCACTCAGGTGCCCCTATCTCTAAAACTACATTGTAAAATATAAGCCAATAGAATTATATCTTTAATATCTTGAAAAATATGCACTTTTAACTATTTCACACCAAATTGTTAAGTATGAGTGAAGATATTCTCAGATGTATAATACTTCAAATAATTTACATTTTTTGCACTACTTACAAGGAATCTATTGGAAGATTTGTTTTATCAAAAGGACAAGTAAACCAAGAAAGTGACACATATGGAATTTAGGAAAGGGGATTAAGCATAAGAGAGGCAAAGGGCACTCCCAGGATGATGGTGAGAGAGGTTCTAAAATAGTAGCTGTCAGTGATCCCACACGGCAACCACTCCAGATTCGAGAAGGTCAGAAGCCTCTCAGCACAGCCTTCTGTTTGAAGTACTCAAGTGTTTGAATGTACTGAGAGAAAATTTACACAACTGGGACAGGTGGTAAATTTTAGTATTGAATTAGCGATAATAACATGGAAAAATACTCAAAGGATATATAATTATTCATGAGGTAAGGTAGTGAGTTGTACAAGTTATAAAAAATGATCAGAGTATACTACATAGGTTGGCACTCACATAGTCATAAGACATCCAATGAATGTTGATTCAATAAAAATTAGCATATAAATACATTCAGTGCATGGAACAAGGCCAATGTTTGGGGAAGAAGTAGTAAAGCGTGGGGAATGAACAAGAGCCAAATCCTCATATTTCACAGTGGAAAGTCTAAAAAGTTATGAACCAATCTGAAAAATTAAGAAGGAAGATATTGGCATTTATTAGGATAAATGGTGGTAAACTCCCAAATAATTAGCTTAAAAAGTTGAAAATAGTTGCTTTTGGAGAGCAAAAAAAATACAATGAAATTGATGAACTTCAAGAAATTGCTCATTTTTTCAAATCTGGTGAGAGAAAAATTGTACAAAAAATGGACTGTATGTATGTAAAATTTTAATAGAAATAAACTACATTAAAAACATTAAACATTTTGAATATTTTCCACAGTTTTATATTCTTTATATAATAGAAAATCAATTCAGGGTATATTGGGTAGAGAATTATTTGAATCTTTGGGGAAAGAGGAGAGTTAAGAGAAATTAGGGTCTAAATTATAACTTAATTTGAAGCAGGTGAAAATAAAGTCGTTGACCATAAGGATAAAAGAGCTGTCAGATAAATTGCTCTAAGTGAAATTATGGCTCCTTCCCAAACTCTCTTCCACTCTGTGCAAGGGTCAAGTCAGAAAAGGGACTTTTGTACCTTTGCTGCAGTGCATCTGTACCCTAAACATGCTGCTTATTTTCATTCATTCACTTAATACTTATTAAATAATTAAATAACTTTTATGTTCATTACCATGGTAAATACTAAGGGTGTGGTGTTTAGAAAGTTGAGGTTAGTCTATATGCTCGTGAAACTTGATGAAGACACGCTTTAAACTGGCAATATAGTAAAATGATCCTGTCACCCTGTCTTATGAGTGCTATTTCTCTGCGCATACTGACTTTTCCATTTCTTCTTTAATCCAAGTCCTGCGCTTCATACAAAGTCTAAGGTAAATTGTGTCTGACTTGTCCATGCCAATCTTTCCACAAGACCTGAGACCTTTCTTCAATGTTCCTGGGTGTTTGTATATGTCAAGTGGTACTTCTTCAGTATTTTTGTAGAGGTATGGGTATACCGAATTAAGTACACGTAGATGAGTGAGTGGATAAGGTCATTACTGGTTGACTGTGTATCAGATACAGTTGATGGTCATACAAGAAACTAAGTCACACCTCTCTTTATTCCCTACTATAGACAAATTTCGTAGAGTGTGAGTTTTCCTTGTGTACAAAAATGAAGGATCAATATCTATCTTATATTTCCATTACAGTAATCACAAAGCATTTTGTTCAGTTTTGACCACTTCATAATAATAGCTAACACATCCGGAATACTTACTATGTGCCACACATTGTTCTGTGTGCTTTAATAAATTAATACCCTAATCCTCAAAGAGACTGAGATATGTATATCAACTGTCCCATTTTATGAAGTGCAAATTTGAGATTTAGACAGATTGAGTAACTTGCCTACTGTCACAGAACCTGCCAGATGCAAAGCCAGGCAATCTGAGTCCAGTGTCCTCCCTGTTAGTCTCTGGTAATGCTTCTGATGAAAGAAATCCTCAGTGAATAGCAGCTAGTGTTAAATTATGAAAGGCAGTTAATTTAAAAAATTTATCTTACATCAACTATTCATTGACTTTTCTATAGTTGTTAATTGTAATTCAACCAAATTTCATGAATGTGGTGTTTTGATTCAAAATGAGAAACACTGGGGCACCTGGGTGGCTCAGTTCGTTAAGCCACTGACTCCTGATTTTGGCTCAGGTCATGATCTCACGGTTTGTGAGTTTGAGCCCCACATTGGACTCTGCACTACAGAGCCTTCTTGGGATTCTCTCTCTCTCTCTCTCTCTCTCTCTCTCTTTCTCTGTCCCTCTCTCTCCCTGCCCCTCCCCCTCTCTCTCATACTCTCTCTCTCTTTCAAAATAAATAAATAACCATTAAAAAAAGAAGAATGGGACTTGAGGACCCTCAAACTAAAAACTCAAAGGTTTTTTAAAAAAATATTATTTCACAAATAAAATTACAATATTAATGCATGCTTTTTATAGATGACCTTGAAAACATAAAAGCAACAAAGAAGAAATAAAAATTTTAAATTCTTTACTTCACTGTAACTGCAATCACCACTCCTATTTGGCGTTCTTGCTACTCTGGCTCTCAATAAAAGCAGCAAGCATTTATGCTTTTGTCAAGGAGAAAAGAAGGGATCTGTGGGATTCAGTAATTGGTAATATTTCCCCATCCATTCTATCCCCTCCAGCATTTTGTCTACAGAAGAACAAAGGATTAGGCAGAAGTGTGCAGCAAACTTCTGAACTGACATTATATAGATGTTAGGCCAGTAGCATGTCTGGCTCATGCAATTACCAAGAATTTCCCCTAAGTGGGTGCAAAAGACAACATAAGGCTTTTCATGACTTGTTAGCCAGGTTCTGTGAGCAAGCCACTTAATCCCACGGAGTCTTTGTTTTCTCACACATTAAAAAGAAGATAAAAATACTTTCCCTACTAATCTTCTTGTTGTAAAACTCAAATTATATGTATATATATATTATATATACATAATATATACATAATAAGATATAGCATGTATAATATTATATATAATTTATAAAAGTGTTTTGGGAAAGGAGAAAGTGTCATATAAATTTTGGTAACTGTAGTAATAAATACATATTTTTTAAGTCATATACTATTATGTGAAGAGAGGTAAAACTGGAAAATTCTGCAAACTGTCATTATGTGCTTATTCAGAAAAATTACTTAGCTCTTCTTTTTCCTCATTTACGTGAAACAATAACAATGATAGTGACAGCCACCATTTAACAGGCCACTGGCAGCACAAAGTATTTGATTGCATCAGTAACCCTTGGATGGAAGAAATTCAAGGTCAGGATTAGGGTGAGGCAAGTGGGGCATTCACACCAGGTACAAAATTTAAAGGCACAAAAAACCCTCAATTATCAGGGGTGTCTGGGTGACTCAGATGGTTAAAAGTGTCCAACTGTTGGTATCGGCTCAGATCATGATCCCACAGTTTCATGGGTTTGAGCCCTGAATTAGGCTATATGCTGGCAGCACGGAGCCTACTTGGGATTCTCTCTCTCCCTTTCTCTGCCCCTCCCCTGCTCGTGCTGTCTCTGTCTGTCTCAAAATAAATAAAAAATAAAAATGAATATATTTAAAAAATATAAAAAATTCAGTTATCAAGATAAACAATATTGTAATGTCATATTTTTAAAAATCAAAAGTAATCCAAATAGATCAGTGAGGAAGAAAATATCAATATTTTAAATAAAGACAAAGCAGGTATCTTGGACAACCTTGAATGAATTAATTTGTTTGTGCCTCCATTTCTTTATCTAAAATGGGGGAAATAATAATAATAATAATGATGATAATGATAAATAAAAATAATAATAATAATAACAATACCTAGTTCTTAGGGTTGTGGTGAGGATTAAATGATTTGGTGTATATACAAAGTGATTGGAACAGTACCTGGCACATGTTAAGTGCTTGGAACACGTTAGTTAAAATCACTTAAGATGACCATTGTTACTGTTTTTTCAATTTTAAGTATGAGAAAATTGAGAGTCAAAGAATTTAAGTGACTTGCCCAAGGGTACTAAGCCAGTCACAGGATCCACACTCAGGAAATTGTACTCCAGAGCCCTTTTCTTAATCACTAGACTATAATGTTTCCCATGAAACTGCATGCTCTTAAAGTACTGTGAGCATGAGTGCATGTGTGCGTAGGCATGCCTTACCGGTAGATAAGTGAGTTGTACAGAGAGAAGTTTTGAGATCTCTCAAAATTCTATGGAACATTAATGTATGTCTAAGAAAAGCTTAACTGGATAGGCATCGTTCAGAAAAGATGCAGAAGAGGAAACAGAAGAAATACCCCAAAGGCTGACTGTGCAATAATGTCTATCTTTATTGCACTAAAGAGGTTAAGACATTATATAACCAGTCCCTTTTAGACAAGCACGCAATCCAGCTTTGTAAGGAGATACATCAACAGTTAGGATTTAGTGTACGGCTTTACCGTGTTTAATCTGTTCATCTGAATTTAGCTGTAGGCAGAATTTTTTAAAAAAATTAAAATGTCTCAAGCTATTTGTGGATAGCTCGATAGGATAGTGGAAAACACATGTGTATTTATACAACTGTACTTATACATACAGTTCATGGCATGGAAAAGTAGCACTCTGTTACTTAAAGGGTTTATGACTTTAATGCTATCTCTTAGTAAAGCAAGCCAGCAGATTATTTGTACAGATTTCCAGGTCGGTCGCAGTCATGCTTTCTAAGAATGAAGCTTAGTTGTTTAAACCTGTGACTCAGGGCTTTCTATTCTGACCAAATCTGTGTTACTGCCTCTTACATGGTATCTTTCACCCAGATTTTGGAAAATAATTTAATTTCCCTTGTGAATGAACAGGGGCAAATTGGGGGATTAATTTCTTTGTGGCTTCTTTTGAATATTTCCTCACTGAATACTAGAAAGCTTTCAAGTACAGAATCCTGGTTTCTAGTCTTAAGCATAATCTTAGAGAGTGAAGTGTGATACACACACTTGTGCAAGTCTTGAATATTTATATTTCAGAAAAGAACCTCTTTAAAAATTGCTGACATTTGCATGATGCCTTTTCACAACTTGCACATAGTTTACAACCTCACAACATATTAATCAACTACTGCTTCAAAGAATTGAAAACATGCCTTTGCCACCTTCTATCAGGGATCTGCCACTAACTAGACCTGTGACTTAACTGTTTGGGTACCCCACTTCCTTATTTAAAAATGGGGTTACTAATAAGACCCTTTTAATAAACTTGCAAAGATTCAATAAAATAAAACATGCAAAGTGTTTAGAAGAGGGCATGACAAAGATGTTACCTCATCCAATATCACTATTGGAAAAAGTCTTGACATATGCCAATGTAATTACACCCTTAATAATGAGTGTGGAAATTTGCCCTCTTGGATCCAGAGGTCCTTATTTCGCTCATATTTCTAAGGCATTTTTTACATCACAGTGAAATAGCTAACATTCTGTATCTTACCCTCCTACAAGAAATAGTATAATGTTAAACAGGTCACTATGTTTAGAGGATGTATGGGGTATATTGAATCTATAAACATATCTAGTCTACATTCATGATGGCAGTCATAGTAGCTTTTACCTCTTAAAAACTTAATTTCACCCCAAAGATTTTTCTAACTAAGTGGAGAAACCCTGGTAATAGAATACAATGACACAAAAAAACTTAATTTCACCCCAAAGATTTTTCTAACTAAGTGGAGAAACCCTGGTAATAGAATACAATGACACAATGATTTTGATTAATAATTGCCTTAGGAAAGATAAGCACAAGGCTTTTAGAACCTGATGGTGGTGTTCAAAGGCAAAAAACTTTATTCAACAACCAAAGTAGTATATTAACAGAATCAATGTCATATTGAGTCAACTCAGTAACACACATGTTTCCATCAAGTTCTAATTAGAAAGAATAAGAAAAAGGACTTTCTATGTGAGAGGAAAAAAAGAAATTTAAGAGAACCATAATGTCAGTTGCTGTTCGGATTTGCATGACCAATTAGTAAGGAGTTGGCTTTTTAATTTTTTTTTTTAATTTTTTTTTTAAGAGACAGAGACAGAGCATGAACGGGGGAGGGTCAGAGAGAGAGGGAGACACAGAATCCTAAGCAGGCTCCAGGCTCTGAGCTGTCAGCACAGAGCCCGACGCAGGGCTCGAACTCACGGACCGTGAGATCATGACCTGAGCCGAAGTCGGACGCCCAACCGACTGAGCCACCCAAGCGCCCCAGGACTTGGCTTTTTTAGAACTAGGTGAAGAAACAATCCTGGGAGTTAGACCGTTTGACCTTGCAAAATTCAGACGTATGAGTTGTCTCAAGACACTATCTACTATAAAAAGGGAAACTGATAATCTAAAAAACACTAATTAGAAATACACATTATTATGTGCAGATGACCAATTTTGGAGAAGTCAGGGTAGAAATGAGGAATATGGGATGATGACTGAGTCTAACTCCTACCATCTTCAATGGACCTTAGGAACTCAGCAGCAGATTCCTCTAAGCCAGTGCTAAATATGGGGAAGCTTCTGTTTCAGAATATTAAACTACACATCTTTCACCCTTCACCTGGATTCAAGAAACTATATGATAGTCATCCTGATTCTTGAACAAAACATAAGAAAAAACAACAAAGCAGCACCTTTTTGGAAGATTGTATCACAATTAATTAGCAGTTCTGTGTAATGACTGTAAGAACCCAAGAAGCAAGATTAATCCTTCTCATCCTTCTAGATATTCCTTTGATGTACAGTTCAGGATTTGCTTCTGACCTGTCACTTAACTTGAACTCTAAGACACTGTGGTGCTTGGATAATCTTTCCAAATAAAGATCCAGTGAGCACTGACCTTTATGGAGTGTGCACCATCAGCAGTAGAGTGCCCAGACTAAACTGCTTTGAAGGAAAGGCCAGGATGGCCAGGGGTGCTTATTTCACTTGATCAAGGGCATTTGTGGTATATCCTCAATTCAAAGTCTTGAATTTTAAGAGTTCACAACATAATCCCCTCAAAAGTAAGAATTATCTCATTACACACTCTAAGTTCTCTAGGTGCAGCTTTTTAAAAAACATCCCCGCCACACTATCTTGCTTCTGCCAAGGACGCCATCTTGCCCCAGGCAGTCAGCACGGACCCAGTCTGACAAAAACAGGGCAGGCTAAAAATAGCAGCAACAAAAGCAGCAGCCAGGGCTTTGAGGATGCTTTTGCATTTTCATTTTCTTCTTTCTTTCTTTCTTTCTTTCTTTCTTTCTTTCTTTCTTTCTTTTTCTTTTTTTTTTTTGAAATAGTGCAAGAAAGCTTTATTGCAAGTCTAAAACGCGACCTTTGATAAAAGTATGTATCTAAAAGGTATACTACAAATGTGCAATACTCCCCTCCCTTCTTTGATCCATACAGTTTAAAAATATACACACATACAGGGGCACCTGGGTAGCTCAGTTCATGATCTCATGGTCAGTGAGTTCAATCCCGGCGTCAGGCTCTGTGCTAACAACTCAAAGCCTTGAGCCTGCTTCGGATTCTGTGTCTCCCTCTCTCTCTGCCCTCCCCCGCCCCCCCCCCATGCTCTCTCTTTTTTCTCTCAAAAAAACATAAACATTTAAAAAAATTTTAATAATACACACATACAAATATGTATTTGATTAATGCTAAGCAATAAAAGTGTATTTTTTTAGCTCCATGTCCTGAACTCTCAATATGTTTTGTGCACTCAGATTAGATATAACCAGTTGCCCTTTTGCTCTACTGCAATTATTTTCCTCTGACATCTTTGCAATTCAAGTGCCCAACATTTGGTAATTACTTAGCAAAGGTTGAAAATTTAATTAATTAATATATATCAGTCAGAATAGACCAGGTCATGCTACAAATTACTGAATGTTTATTTCTTGCCCATGCTTCGTGTGCATCAGGACTAGCTATGGCTCTGTTCCTGTCACTTCTTTTCATTGACCAAAGAAAGTCATATGTATAAGCATGACATTGATCAGTTGGGATAATATACTCTGCTTTCAGGGAGGGACACCAAATATCACAAATACTCACTTCTGCAAGCTCCCACATACAGAACACATTTACCCTCAGGAGATAATCCTACTAGTCATGGCCTTGGGCTCAAAATTCTGGGGTTCGTGATGGTCTTTACATTGGTCTGGAGACCTATTAACAAGTTATCAAGCCCATTCACATCCAATTTTCTATGGCTGAGCAGGATCAGGATAACTGTAATAGGTATTTTCACTGAGAAGAGGAAAGAATGGGAGCTACAGCAGTCACTAATCCATAAAAGTCTAAGATCACACTGGGAAGTTGTAAGTGGCCCCTAAGCTGAGGGTGGAGAATGTTCCTTCATAATTCTCTGATTTCACCCTGGGAATGACTCTGAGGGTCATAATTCTTCACTGGCTTTAATTCTGCCCTCTGAGAAGTCTCCCTTTCTATTATTCTCCTTGGCTACATATGAAGAGAATATTGGAAATCATGCTCTCGCTGGGGGCTGGAGTACATTCTTAGTCACTTTTTACTCATAAAAATTTAGGGGCCCAAGTCTCATGAAGTCACAGTCTCTTTTAGTCCAGGTGGTATTTTGTTTTTGTTTTTTGTTTTTTGACAGTACACTCATTCAGAAATGTAGTTGGCTTCTTATCTACTTGAATCCAACAGCTCTGCTTGCCAATAGACATGCATGCCTCTCTCTCTGCATTCAATTCAGGTATTTGAGCCTATCATGCTCCCTTGCATGTGCCACACCATTCGTCTCCTTTCAAGAGCCATTTGCTCAATGCAAGATGTAGTAGGTGTCACAATGATCAATTCAAGGGTTTTAACAAAGGATATAATGGTGATATGCTCGATTTGTACCTAGCTGGATTTTCATTGGCTCCTTTTGTCATATAAAGCGATCTCAGTTTTATCATTCATGGGTTATACGTGAGAATCACTTGTATCTTTCAACCCTTCAAATTCCTAAGTGTCTTGTCTTTCCCTATTTCCTTTCATTTCTTGCCAACTGGCCGATGTTTTCTGAGCTCTGGGTCAAATGTAGCTTATCAAATGCAGTCAACAGCAATTGGCCAAGAGCAAAATTCCTAGATGAAAACAATGAGCTATTTAGGAATGTTATTTGCCCTTTAAGTTATTAGAGGCACAGTTTTGTAAAACATCTCACCATTTCATAACATAAATTACCATATAATCAACCTTCGGTAACTGTTCCTTTTTACCCACAACCTGGCTTTGAAGCCACTGACACATAGTTTAGTTTAGTTTATTTTGTTGTTGTTCTTCAGACACTTATTTCTGCATTAGTGTAAGCTAAGTTATGCTACAGTAATAAACAACTTCATATCTCCAAAATTTTAGTGACTTACAACTACAAAGGTGTATTCATTATAGCTACTGCTGCATGTCCATTGTGGTCAGCTATGGCTGTGCTCCATGCTGTCACGTTTATTTCAGGACATGGTCTGATGGAACAGCTTTTTTCTGGGCCATTGCCACTCTCGTATCAGAGGAAAAAGAGATCATGTCAAACCATGTACTGGATTTTATTTATTTATTTTTAAATTCTTTTTAGCGTTTATTTATTTTTCAGAGAGAGAGAGAGAAAGTCAGAGTATGAGCAGGGGAGGGGCAGAGAGAGAGGGAGACACAGAATTCGAAGTATACTCCAGGCTCTGAGCTGTCAGCGCAGAGCCCGACGCGGGGCTCGGACTCAAAACCGTGAGATCATGGCCTGAGCCGAAGTTGGACACTCAACCAACTGAGCCAACCAGGTTGGCCCCTAACCATCTACTGGATTTTAAAGCTGTTTCTGGGAAGTAGAACATTTTACCAACCCAAGAAAACCACTTGGCCAAGCCTGACATCAATGAGGTCAGAAAGGATAATCTTCCCCTGAGAGGGGCAGCGAATATTTAGGGACAATACAATCTACCTTAATTATAAGAGTTTTTTAAAAATGAATTTATTCCTGGGGCACCAGAGTGGCTAGTCAGTTGAGCACCTGACCTCTGTACTGCCACATTTGTACAAAGACCTGTAGGGTATAGAAAGACAAAGATAATGTTTTTGCATTTATTCATAAAATCTCTTAGCTATAGTGTATACTATAGTATATATAAGCTTAATGCAATTTGTATTACCACTGGCTTAATCCTTGCCCACCCCATTTATAACTGATTTCTCCAAAAATAACCCCAGTTTTTATACTTGGTCTTCTAAAGCAAGGCTTTCTTTTCTCAAATTTGATTCAAAGTATTGAAAATATTTAATCTATATAAAAGCAAGATTTGGATTAATTATAGGTCACTTTTTTTTCCTGGAGGAAAGAACAGATGTGTTTTAGGTATCTTAGCTTTCTACATTTATTTTCACAGAACTGATATATTACAAAATAATTCTAGATTTCCTTCCATCACCTATCCCAGGAGATACTTTTATTGTGATATATTCCTACTGGCTTCTATTTCCTAGTCTCCTTCAAGAAGATCTATGTACAGTCTCATGCCCACAGTTCAAGTTTAGGTGAGTCTGACAAACCACAATGAATTGGACACATTCGATGATTTATCTTCTTGGGCATCTGTGATTTCCTCTATTGTTGTGCTCTATCTCTTTTCTTTGATTTTACCCATTAGAGTTAAGCCCAAGTTGTATATTTACACGTATCCTCAACCATGGAAACATTTCAGTATTCTTGTTTTCCTTATGAAATTCTTACAAATTCTTTGGATCTCTTGCTTAATCAATGATTTATCACACAATTTTGATTTTGATTGATCACTGATTACACAACTGAATTCCAAGCTGCTGGCAAAATATCTCATGTTCAAGACTCACTTTGTAACATATATTTGCCAAGATAATAAAAATCATCTCTGAAAATTGTTATATTTGGGGCACACATTGTTTATTTTATGTCATATTTTCCAAGTAATGTTTTATGTTGCCAAGTACTGCATTCATTGTCTTATATTTTAATAGAAAAATCTAAAAAATAATTGTCATCAATTATTCAATATCTAGAAAATCATCTATTAAATATGATGCTGTACTTGCTAGTTTAATTTATATAACACTTTTTTTGACCTGTTATAGGAAACAGATTTGTGTTATTTTACTCCTAAAATTGTACCAGGTAATATGAAACAGACAAATCTATATATTATACAGAAAAGAAAGAGCACAAACCCACTGGCACTATAATTTACCTCATTTGAGAGGATATTTTCAAATTCTATTGATAATTCATTGAATGTGCAAATTCATTCTATGTGCAAAACTCTTTCCATATGCTTGGTGGAAAGAAACTAAGATGACAAAGCCATGTTTCTTGGTCTCACATTAAATTTCAGAAAATTGAAATATTACATGAAACTTCTAGATATGTGTGAACCATTCTTCTTAACACTGTCTCATAGATATTCCTGTCATTATCTATAACGGGACACAGTAGTGGTGGAGAAAAATCCCATGTTGTACTGAAGTACAAAGAAAGAGCACATGCATAGAATCTGCTAGAAAGAGGAACATGAAACACAATTCTGGGTGTTAATTTATTTTTAAATCTTATTTCAGGAGCTTCATCAATACTAGAGACTGCAAATCACAAAACTCCTCATAAACAATCACTTATGCTTCATGTATCAAAATAATATTATATATAGCTATAATTATTGAGAGCCAACTGTCTACCTAGTGCTTTATAAACATTATTTCTAAGGATTTCTTCACAAAATCCTTCAAAGTAAATATTATGATTTTAAAAATGAGAAAACTAAGGTTCAGAGAGGGTAAGTAGTTTGACCAAGTGAAATAGCTCAGGTACTCAAACCGGGTATCTATTCTCAGACCTGATGACCACAAACCTTTGGCATTGTTCATTACCTCATGATTCTATGCTTTAGAACTGTAGTGACCAACGGGTAGCCATTAGCCACATGTGTCATTTGAACACTTGAAACGTAGTTGGTCCAAATTGAGATATACTGTAAGTGTAAAACACATGGATTTCGAAGACTTAATGCCAAAAAAAGATGTAAAATATCACATTAGTAATTTTTAGTAATTAGTAATTTTTGGTAACATGTTGAAATAGTATTTCAAAATATTTTTAATAAGTATTTCAAATAATATTTTGGACACATGGGATTAAAGAAAAATTCACTTCTTTTTTTTCATTTGTAATGTCACTACTACTAGAAAATTTTAAACTCTATATGTCTCACATTGGAAACTTACATTGTAGTTTTATTGGACAACACTGTTTTAGAAAGTAGTATACATTTCTTAGTATGTTTCAAATTACCTTTTATTTTGCTTTTACTTACGTCTTTTCTGCCTAAAAATTATGAAGGTATGTGAATGTGGTTGTTAGCAAGATGTAGAAAACTTTTAATAGACACGAGCAAAGTCTTTTTTTTTGACTTGTTCTAATTTGAATTTACAGCTCTCTAATTGTTATGAAGTTGCATATTGCTCCTGTCTATTTTACATTTTAATTTCTTCTTTTATGAATTCTCTGTTTATATTACTTGCTACTTACAAAACTGTGGTTTGTCTTTTTGGCTGCGATTATTGTGATGCTAACTATTATGTCCAAAGCCACACAGCAGGTCAGTGCCAGAGCCTGGCTTAGAACTCATCTCCAGTGACCTTTCAAATGCATCTTGACGTCTTCATTATCCCAACTTCACAAAAGGAATTAGTTTCTTCCTATTCAGAATCTTTTCCATCAATAAAATGGAGCTAATATCATTTAATGTCCCTATCCTTCTTGTCACAGTCTAAAAATATTTAATTGCAACATGGGATCTTTTGTCTATGTGCCTGATAGTAATAGGTAAGCCTACTAAATCTTAACACATAGGCAATCTGGACCCAAGTTAAATATTCTCAAAGTTTACTTCCCTAGTGATAATTGTGGGACTTTAAAAGAAAACCAACTTTGCTCACAGACTTTAAAACCTTGCCAAATGAATAAATATTTCTATTTTCATTTTTACTTTAACATGTTACATAAAGACAGTTCCTCTTAGCTTAAAACTTTGAGAAGGTAGTTTTAATGATCTTAAAGGTGGCCATTTTATCTTCATACTGCTTCTCTACAAAGTAGTTCTTAAGTTTCTTAAACCTATTAGTGAGACCACTAAATGTAGAGAGTTAAGGGACCTAAGATACATTTTGTTGACTAAAGAATTTTTATATTCACCTCTAATTGCTTTTTGAAATAAGTTTCACCTGGGGGCAGCTGGGTGGCTCAGTTGGTCAACCATCCAACTCTTGATTTAGGTTCAGGTCATGATGTCACGGTTAGTGAGTTCAAGCCCTGAGTTGGGCTTTGTGCTGGCAATGTGGAGCCTGCTTGGGATTCTTTCTCTCTCTCTGCCTCTCCCTTAGTCACACTCTCTCACTCTCTTTTAAAAGAAAGAAAGAAAAGAAAGAAAGAAAGAAAGAAAGAAAGAAAGAAAGAAAGAAAGAAAGGGGCTTCACCTTATAACTCATGTTAACCAATGAAGACTTGAAGTTAGTTCCTGCTATTATATGTGTGAACAAATATGGGCTTTATTCATGTCAATCTTATCTTAATTATAATTTCTGAGAAGCTGTATATTAAGGAGAGTTCTAATGAATACCTAATTCATTACATATAAATCCTATTATAAAATTATAAACTCTGGATTAGCAAAAATGAAAATGATAGGGCATATAAAATTTGGGGTAACTCTCACCATTGGCTCCTAGTTCTAATGACAATTAAATCTTTCATATGGCTTTAATATATTATGGGTCAGAGTAAAGAAGACTCAAAGTCACATATCAATCATGCTTAGGAACTCTGTTTTTTCCAGCTCACTAGTCCTCAGACAGCTGTGTAAATCCCTTTATGGTTTTCCACCTGGAATCTAATCAGCTGTAACCATCCTGATTGGCAAAACTAGATTTCAGATAGCTCCCCTTGGAGATGTCTTGTATTAACTTTAACTGGCCCTGTTATAATGAGTTTGCTAATACACTAATCAGAGCTCTACCAATTCATGGAAGCAATCGTTCTGTTTTAAAGTCCTTGTTTTTGTGGAAAATGTTGGCAACGTTTCAGATACTGGCTAACTCAGGACTGAGGAGCTACTTTTCTTTTTCCTTTTCTTTTCTTTTCTTTTCTTTCTTTCTTTCTTTCTTTTTTTTTTTTTTGTCCCTGAAATTCCCTAAATATGATTCCCTCTGGATGGGTTTAAAATGAAGTATATGCCATTTCTTAAAAATGTTACATACATTCTGCTAAATTATTTACCTGTTACAATGTTCAAGGGTCATTCAAACTATCACGGCTTCCTTTGTTGTAAATTAAAGTTTAGATTTTTTTTGTCCAATATTAACATTGAGAAACAAATAATTTCAGGCATAAAACTCTAGTGCTAAGGATGGTAATTTACATGATATTTTCTATTTGTAGAGAAATTATGAAAAACACATAAACCTATGGATTTTACTGATTTTTCACCACTTTTTTATCAGATGGAAGTTGTGGTGGGTTATGTGTTTGAGCTTAAGATACATCAAACTAAAAATTCTTATGCTGAAAGTATACTTGTGGGATCAATATCCATTCTCCACTTCTCCATTAGTGAAAGAGTTCCTATATTTTGGGAAGCAGCAATGCTCTCAGATACAAAACTATATGTCCCATTCTCATTGTTAATGAGGTAACCAATTAATTGTAAGTAAATGCTACTGGATGGGGGTTCCAGAAAATAAAGGGCGTAATCTGGAAGGGATATTTATTCACCTTTTCTTCTGTCTCATAAAAGGAGCCTGAGAGACAATGCTGACACTGTGGAATTCCATACCTTTCTAGAAGTGCCTCAAAATTTGCTTTGCCATTATGGGAAATAAGCCTCTATTCTGGTAAACCATTTTAGGTTCTAGCAATTGAATACAATTCCTAATTAGAAAAAAAAAAGACTACTTTTGCCAAGTGTGTATTGTAATAACACAACCAGAATCAGAATAATAGTCTTCTGAAGGGCCATGCAATCATTTCAAGTGGTATAAAAGTAGGATGTATTTTATACCCTCTTTATTTAAATGTGTATGGTAATGAGACAATATTTTAGATGAAGTCAGTATTTCCCTCTTGTTCCCCTGACCTATAATGGGCAATGTCTTATACATTGTCTTATATATACAATGTCTTATTGTGAACTAGACATTAAGAGATCATTAAAACATATCTATCAATTAGAATGCTCCATTGTACACTGAGTATATAACAACATCACAGTAAATTATTTTGTCTTTCAGAATAACTTGGTATAATCTGGACCTTATATAGACAAAGAATATTTCATACATACTTATTAACATGCATATAGTGAACATATGTTGTTCTTGCTATGCACAAATCACCTCCCACTGCTTCTGGGATCAGATCTCCTCTTTCCTGACAAAAACCTATCCCATGCTGCTCAAATGGGGCTAACCTTTCCATCCTGTCCCAAGCTATAGGGTCTGGATCTAGCTAGGCCTGATCATTTGAATTATCTTTTATTTCTAGTCATAGTAAGTGACTGTGTATTGACAACTAACACAAGCTGAACCAATTAGATGCATCTTAAAATGTTTTATCAAAACCATTGGGAAAGACTTTCTTTTTGCTCATAGGATATGAGTTTTAGGGTTGCTGGGGGCCATTTGTCCCACCCCAGGAAGAGGGCCTATCTGAAGAATACAGAGTTAGCAACCTGATAACCTCATATCAGTTGAGCCCTTAGATTCAACTGTGCCTGAAGCCACACACACCCTGTTATGTATGTCCATGTTTCCTTTCTGTTTAAATAAGTTCTGTCACATTAATCCAAAGAGTCCTAGTTAGCACAAAACTGATATTAGAAGTGGGATGTTACAAATGGAAAACACCAAAATATGAAATTAATTCAAGTAAGTTGCAATAAAGGGCAAAGAATATCATTTATCACCATTTTAGAAGGTGGCAAGTCTCATGCTGTGCTCAAGTCAACTGATGTTAACTGCCACTTGTATCTTGTGACAAAGGTTATGTTATCACTGAGGTTAGAACATTAAGAAACAGGAAAAAAACATCAAGATGTCAGAATGTGTTAGTCATTTCTTGCAGCCTTTAGTAAAGTCATAAAAAAGGTAAACATCTAAAAGCAGACACACCTGGAAATAGAAACAGCACACAGCCATGAAAAGAGAAGTCCTTTTAGCCAGAGGCCAGACATTCAAGATGGCTGAAAGAGGCCAGACATTCAACATGGACCAAGGGACAAAGAAAAAAGTGGAATTTTCTGACCCAAGTTATTTAAAGTTAATATAAACAAAGAGAGCTAAGCAGGAAGACCAGAGGAATATTAAACTGGAACACAGGAAAAGCCAGAGAACAGAGTAAAGTCTATTTTTTAAGTGCCCTCAAACACTCTGCTGAGTGTTCCCAGCTCCACACAAGGAATAACAATCTCTATTACAAAGCATCATCTTGTGAAATGAAGGCTAGGTATTACATGTGGTGATAGCCCAACCTCAGTACTATAGCCTGCTAGTTCATATCAACAGGCCAACATAAACCTTAAGCTAAGGGTCAGGGTAGAAGCTAGGTGACAAAAGGCAGAAATTACAGACTTTGGATTCAAGTACCATATCCTGGCTTTGGTTTCTAACCCATAGTCTCCATAATTCATTTCAGCCAGCAGTAAGGTGAGGCATTAAGAGAATTGAAGAACCAGATAAAACCAAAAGCTGGTAAACAGAAATCTCTAACTGTTCAACCCTAGCCCACCTCCAGGTTCCTTCATCTACACTGATAGGAATTGCTAAAACAGAACATTCCCAGGAAGAGTAATCCTGCCAAACTATGTATACAAGGCAGTATCAGACAATAAGAAAAAGAGCTCCTCTCAGGGAGCAGAGCTGGGAGCACAAGACTGGCTGGCCAAGAAATTCACTCCTCTGCCAGGGCAGAAAGTCTCTATTCTCCCATCCAAGGGGATATGGTACATGCTATGGACTGGAGATCTCCACACTATACTCTTTCTCCTTTTTCCAAATGGGAGTTTTTGTTGAGCTTTTGTTAATGGACTTATCAGTAAGTTAAATTTGTTGATCTTCATTTGAACTAACCACAGGGAAATGTGCATCTTTCAGAGATATTGACTTGCAATTTGATGTGGTAACTGGATGGGACTTTTAAGTTGCCTTAAATATGCATTATGGGTGAAGGTACTTTCAATTTTGTGTGTGGCAAAACCAAGCAATTTTTTAAAAATTACATGTATTAAATAAATATAGATATGTATATAAATCTTTGGAGGCACTTATAACAAATATATAAGATATATCAGAGAGCAATAGAGAGATGATAGAAAGATAGATAGATAGATAGATAGATAGATAAACAGATAGATAGATGCTGTGAAGGAATATGTTGTTGACATCGGTCATATCTGCCTACATTTTTCTTAATGTTGATAATAGAATCTCTTCTTTGGGGAACTGTAATCGAATCAATGGGTTTTCACTGAATAATGTGTGTCTAGATTATGACCTCTATAAGAACAGCTGCCTAAAGTTACAGATGAATAGAATGTAGCTTGTAAATATACACTGCCTCATACAACTGAAAATGGTGTTGAAAGACACCTAGTCTGACATGGCAGGCTTCTCCAGTCTGATCTGAGGTTTCTCCAGGTACTCTGATTCTATAAATATCCAGGATCTTCAAAGTGGTTAAATATCCTTTCCATGCCACTTCACTCCGCTTCTGTACTGGTAACTTCAAATATTATTAAATGACTTATGAACAATTTATGAATCTGATCTGTTTGCAAACTGATAGTTGCACCACTAGACCTCCTTTAGAGGTCCCTATTCTGAATGTTTCAGTTGGAGGTGGCTCACAGTCCCCCAGCCTCAGAAATGGGTACATGGCTCAAACCTAAGCACTTAAAGTATTCCACATCCAGTGATAGAGATTGGGTTTAGCCCAAGCCGTGCCAAGTGAGTCCTCTCAGCCACTTGGCTGTCAAAACAATCAAGAAAGATTTTCATTGCCTAGCAGGGATGCTAGCTGGTAAGAAGTGATTTGAGACTGCTGGCAGCAGCCATCTTACCTGCTGCATGGATAAAGGCCACTCGTTAGAAGAGAAAAAGGAAGGCTATCCCAGCATCATTTGAAACCTTGCATCTAGATATACAACAAAACTCAAGCTACGTAAGCCAAGCAAGAATTCCATTTGTGTGTGTATTTATTTAATATTTTCTTATTTTGCTTCAGTTTTCTTGCCTAAGTCTGTTTCTGTCACTTGTAAGCATGAAAACCCTAAATAATAAATGGCAATTTCCTGCCAAAGAACTTAAAAAGCTGTGTTACAATAATGCAGAACGAAAGCATAATATGTCTTGCTGGTGTGTTAGGTGCCATCATGAAAGATTTTTTGCTTTTTTTCCCTCTGTTTTTACTTTTACGGAATTTTTCATTGAAAGGATTTGAAGGACTATATTGAATTAGCAAGACAAAACCTATTAAAGTAGATAATAAATCCTTCAAATTTGGCTGTTTTACTATGTGAAAAGAATGTGAAATATTCTTTGAGAGAATTATATTATACTAATGAATTTTTAAAATATTTATTGAGCTACTATTATGTGTCAAGTATTGTGTTACGTCTATTCCATGGGATTAGATTTGTTGGGGGGGGGGGGATGGACCTGGTCTCTGTACTTACAGACCCAGTAAATAGTCTAGACCACTAATAATAGAACCTATAGTAAGCATATGTTAATATAGAGTGAATATATTCATCAGTGTTTAGTTGTAGAGAACGGAATTCACTTTAGCTGGTTTAAGCAGAATGGAATATTGACAACAAATCTTATAACAACCAGATAATATAGAGTGAATGTATCCCTCAATGTTCAGTTGCAAAAAAAGTATTTTAAGCAGTGATTTTTGCAGGCTATTAAATGGCTTTCAGAATCACTGAGAGGGCTCAAGAAACACCCCAGGTCTATTTTTTGGGTACTCTTCTGTGGTCATGCTAAACACGGGAGCAGTGTCACCGGAACGAAACCCTCACAGTGACAGCAAGATACCTGCAGGAAGCTACTGCAGCCAGGAAGCTGCTGTTTCTGAAGACAGCTCCAGGCCATGTGGTGCCTGCTGCCTTTTGTGCCAGAAAAATGGATGCCCACATCCTCCCACTCAATCCCCAGAAACTACCTGGGGCCTTGTACCATTGCTAATGCCGCCAGAAGGGGGGAAAAAAAAAGGGCTATACAAGTAGCAGAAGCAGAGGCAGGGAACCATGGTCTAGGCCTCTTTTCTGCCTCTTGAAGGGTATAAATGATAAGCTGAACCTAATCATATCTAGAAACCTAGCTGCAAGAATTCCTTGAAAAGGTAAATTTTGGTTTTTTAACCTTCCAGGAGTTTGAGCAGGACAGCTGCATGAAATTCCAACACATCCACAAAGGAGAACACCACCATTGGTTTGTAAGTTGGGTGGAAAAAATCCTGGTTTAAAAGAAAATTATGTTGCAGAAAGCTTCTTTGGTATTTAGAAGATCTTTGCATGTCTGCTTTTAACTATTGATGCATTTAAAAGCCAGAGTGTTAGTTTTCTGTTCCCCCACAGGTTTTTAAAATTTTTAAATAGAAGGATTATGTGGTCCCAAGTTATTCATTCCTTAATTGACATATAGCCATTCAACTCAATGCAAGACTTCAAGGGTCAAATACAGTTGCTGATTTGGCACTAGTTTTTACTTCAGCCAGTTATTTAAAACAGATAAAATTCCATTGTGAAAAAAGATCAAGTACAGTTATAAGCAATTTAGCAGAATCATTGTGTATACATACAATCATTAAAAAGTGAAATGAAAAAATGCAAATTGAAGCTAAAGTTTTCTGCCATTCTTGTCCATAAAATACTGTGTATGACATGAACACAACCTTCTCAGAAATGTTTCTTTTTCCTTTTTTAAAATTACACTTCCATATCCATAATGATGACTTTTTCTTCCAAATTAAAGCAAGTTAGAGAACACCATTGTCTTGCAAGATAGAATTATGCTGTAGATGCTTTAGCAGTTGACAAATTGCCAAACCACAGCAGAGAACATTTTAAAATTTGTGGTTTTCTGGACTGGTCTGATTTTGGTAATTTGTATGTGAGAGAGTTGCCATTTAAAAGATGCTAACAGGGGCGCCTGGGTGGCTCAGTTGGTTGAACCAACAACTTCGGCTCAGGTCACAATCTCGCGGTCCGTGAGTTCGAGCCCCGTGTCGGGCTCTGTGCTGACAGCTCAGAGCCTGGAGCCTATTTCAGATTCTGTGTCTCCCTGTCTCTGACCCTCCCCAATTCATGCTCTGTCTCTCTCTGTCTCAAAAAAAATAAACGTTAAAAAAAATAAAAAAAAAAATAAAAGCTGCTAACAGTCTATGTTGAGAGACATAGAAATTAAATAACTTTTTCACAAATTTTATTTGTTTAGTGATAGTCAACAAATGGTTCTTTTAATTAAAAAAGGGGGAGGTGAGGGAAATACCCTACAAGTAAGAAATAATAGAGTACTTTCTTGCTTTGCAATAATCTGGGGTATAAATATTAGTGGGAGTGAAATTAGGTACATCTCACAAACATCTGTTTGAAACTTTGGTTTTATTTGGGGACAAAAAGCCATTTCATAGCAAGAGGTGTAAATCCTAAAGCCCTTCCTTGAAGGTTCACGTGTTTTGAGAATATTCAGTGGACTGGTGTGTTCCTAATAGAGGCAGTTGGTATCCAAGGTTAGCAGGAACCCCCAAGAAGAAACTCTTCACAATAAAGTGTCTTGTATGGACTGACCTGAGTTCAATGTCAAGGCTTTGGGTGTCAGAGAAGAGGACTAGAAGAGCAGTATAGGCTGCCTTGAATAAAACGACTGTGTATTTGAAAGACAAGAGCTGAGCACTAAAAGCAATCCCAGTTAGGAATTGCAACCCATTTTGGCATGGAATATTACAGTTTAAATGTTACATCAGCGGCGGGGGAACACTTGGGTGGCTCAGTCATTAAGTGACTTCAGCTCAGGTCATGATCTCATGGTTCGTGAGTTCAAGCCCCACATCGGGCTCTGTGCTGACAGCTCAGAGCCTGGAGCCTGCTTCGGATTCTGTGTCTCCCTCTCTCTCTGCCCCACCCCTGCTTGTGCTCTGTCTCTCTGTCTCTCAAAAATGAATAAACATTTAAAAAGTTAAAAAAAAATGTTACATCTGGCACAGAGAATCTCTGTGTAACCTGAGAAAGCAACATTAGAAGCAGCTCTTGACTAGTGGAATGACCGTACTTTGTTGTTTATCACTCTTTGGTCTAAGTGCTTTGGACAGAGAAAATATGCAAGTATGTTGCTCAAAGAGATTCCTGGGTCGTACTAGACCACGTAGGTCTAATTTTCAGGAGGAGAGGAATAAAACTCATTATTTTTTCAAATTAGCCCAGGTGCAGCCAATATTAATAATCAACTGGGTTCGATCATCATGAACTAAGCCTCATATCCTTTCATTTCTTGTCATTTCTCTACAACCCTCAAGTCTTTCTCAGGTGCTAGTTGAACCGTAGGCTTTGTCAATGAATACATCCTGGGAATTTAGTTTCCTTCCTTTTTAAAATTCTTTTTTTTTTTAAACATTTATTTATTATTGAGAGACAGAAACAGACAGAGCATGAGCATGGGAGGGGCAGAGAGAGAGGGAGACACAGAATATGAAACAGGCTCCAGGCTCTGAGTTGTCAGCCCAGAGCCCAACGCAGGGCTCGAACTCACAAACCGTGAGATCATGACCTGAGCCAAAGTTGGCTGCCCAATCAACTGAGCCACACAGGCATCCCTAGTGTCCTTCCTTTTATATTCCTATTTATTTTCTCTTTCATTCAACATTGGATAAACATTATGCACACTTATACTATACACTTCAACTAGATACTTAAAATAAAATGACAGCCAGAACACAGTCTCTTGCCCTCCTGGAACTGAGTAGGTTGTTTCAACCTACCGCTGGTGCTAGACGGAACCACGGACCCATTCATCTTTCTGAGATGAAATCATTTATGTCAGCACTGTGTGTAATTCTAAAGAAAAAAATCAATTGATATAAAATTTGTTCCTAAATCCTTTTTCTTCAATAAATATATAATTTCTCAGAGATTTTCCGCATTTCTGGTTTCAGCTGAGTTTGGAAAACTTGAACTCAAGTAATCGTTGTATCTCAGTGTAAGCTCACTTTGTCTCACATTAGTTCAGAATAATCAGAAAGACAAACAGAAGCAAACAAACAAACAATAGCATGCTTATTTACATTTGTCCCAATCTAAAGAAATATTGAGGTTAAATTTCTTTATTCAAAAGCAGCTCACTGCTCTTTATTAAATAACTGAATCATATTAATTATGTTTAGGAGTCTAAAGCAGAAAAAAGCTTTTCTAGAGCTTTTGTTTTAGAGGCTATTGTTTGCAGGTGATTTTAAATGTATTTCTAAAAGCCCCATTATGTTTCATCAAGGACAGTTTCCTTGGTTTCCATAGTGATATTCAAAATGAGTGTAGGTGCAGTCAAAGAGAGTGATTACATTAATAGATGGTTTAGCATTTCTGTTGAATATGAAGTTGCCCAATATTTTAATATAATGGAACTATTTTTTTAAGTCCTCCTTCTGTAATGGATATATTTAACTTCAGATGTCTCCTTATGCAATGAGTAATAAAGCCCACTTTGCTTGAAGTTTAAAACAATTTAAAAGGTATTGAAAGTTATTCTGGTCATACCTTGCTTTTATAAAGATGATATGAATAGTTACTTCAGGCAACTACTCAGAAAGCTATTTTTAAATAACTATGTTCAAGGCCATATAAAAAAGAAGGATGGGGATGAGATGTGTGAACAGATTCAAAATGAATGAATTCTTGCCTTCAAGGAGCTTACATCATTTTTGATCTATTAATGGACTCTAGCCAGTGGTTCTGTTTGGAAGTTAATTTCCACTATAATAATACCCAAACATCTATGTACCTAATGCAATAAGGTATAAAAATTTATGTACTCAATGAAATGGAGGTAAAAAAACTAAAGTTGCTCACAAAAAGCACTTAAGATGCTCTTTTTCTCTACCTATGTACTATGTAGAATTGGCTCACTTAAGAGCCAAACACCTGTTAGATCTAGTAAATTATTATTGAATCATTTTGGAAACAAAAGAATCAACAAGAGGTCTTATGGCATTTATTCAGCAAATAACTATTTTCCCCAGTCTCCTGGGATTCTCATAAATTACATGAGCAACGGCCCTTAGGAAAAAATTAAAAAACAAAACAAACTAAGAAACAAAACAAAACCCAACTGCCTATATTAGCCAACCATGAGAAGAAAAATATTAGCAGATTATCAGAAGGATCTAATTTAAGTTTCAAGGTAGGAACCTCCAAAGTGTGTTGGTTATACGTTGATAACATTTTCCAGTTGTTTAGATGTTGATAACAATATTTTAGTGCTCTGGTTGAGTCATGAAGTGTGCTCAAGGAAGATTAAGACAGGAGCATGAGCATTGTTCTCAAAGGGTTAAGGGGCTTCAGTGTTCTTTTAAAGATATATCTATGTATTTATATCTATCTATCTATCCATGTATCTATTCAGTTGAATATTTATTGAGTGCATGTTGTGGGCTTTCACTGTGCTTGGTATTATGAACAGGAAAAATAGACATGGTCTCTATTTTCATCCCAGGTAATGATAGACCAAAATTAAACAATCCTAATCAGTGAAAAATGTGTTACAAAGGGGAAGTAGGTATTAACACTGATAATGAGTCTATGACAAGAAGAAATTTAACTGGACAGGAGGTCAGGAAATACCTCCTGTTTCAGAAGAAAGGATGTATAAAACAAGATGTGAAGAAATAGGAGTTAATTAGAAAGATGGCTGGTTTCTCCAGAAAACAAGGAGGAACCAGAGATGAAGACGGACAGAAAGATAAACGCAAAATCATACAAGTCCTGTAGTCCATATTTAGAAGTTCTAGCATTGTCCCAAAAGCAATCAGTAGTAAGGGCCATTAAAAAGTCTACAGAGATGTGGCTGTCAGATTTTTGTGTTAAATAGTTACAGTTGTGAAGATTATAAGGTGAGTTAGGTGTGTTTTCTTTAAAAAGTAGTAAATAAATATCACAGAAAGTAAAGTTTTCAACTCTGAGTTCTCTAAAATTAGTGCACTCACCCTATAGCATGGGCTTGTTACCAGTAAGTGTGCAAACCTATGAAGTACGCTGTCATATTGTTAAATCTACATAGCCTCAAACCAGTCATTACAGAAAAACATGAAAATGTGATGAATAACAGACAGAAGTCTGGATTGCTTTATTTTATTTTATTTTATTTTATTTTATTTTATTTTATTTTAATTATTATTTTTAAAAATGTATTTACTTATTTTGAGAGAGAGAAAGAATGAGCAGGGGAGGGGAAGAGAGAAGGGGAGAGAGAAAATCCCAAGCAGGCCTCACACCATAGGGCAGAGCCTGATGCAAGACTCCAGCTCATGAACCATGAGATAATGACCTGAACTGAAACCAAGAGTCAGATGCTTAACCAGCTGAGCCACCCAGGCGCCCCTGGATTGCCTTATTTTAAAAGTTTCATGTGTTCTGATGAAAATGATAATTGAAAGGAAAGGGTGACTACATCAAGTAGTAATAAGTTCAAGCCAATATATTCAAATATAGCTTGAAGATGGCAGATCACGGAACTTCTTGGCCTCCATAATCATGTGATCCCCATAATAACCCTCATAATAAATCTATCTCTGTATATCTGTATATAATTATTCCTTCTGATTCTCTAAAGAACCCTAATACATAATGTGAGTTAGACTAACAGTTCTCAATCACATTTTGCTCACATCAGTGTGTTGTAATTTGTTACTAGTAATAAGTTATCAAAATGTTAAGAGGAATTTTTATAATTAGAAATTATTTAAGTTTATCCCTATAATGCTATTCCCACTAAAATTCATTAGTATATGTGTCTTAGCTCCAGCTGCAATAACAAACACTGTATAGACTGAGTGGCTTAAACAACAAGCATTCATTTCTCATAGTTTTGTTTTCTGGGAAGTTCAAAATCAAGGAGCCAGCAGATTCAATGCCTGGTGAAAGCCTACTCCTTGACTTGTAGACAGACAGTTTCTAGCTGTATCCTTAATAACTCGGAGAATATCATATCTCTCTTGTCTTTTGTAATAAATGTACTAATTCTATTCATGGGGGCTCCACCATTGTGACCTAAATATCTTCCAAAGGCCTCATCTCTTAATCCTCCTGACCTTGAGGATTAGGGTTTCAACATATGAATTTGGGGGAAGCACACTCAGTTCATAGCATATATGCTTTCCTGAAACAGAAAATTAAAATGGTGATATCTTAAATACTTTGAGAATTACATAAGCACAGATATCTCTACAGGAATATGTCCCCCATTTGGACATCACTTGTCATACTTGTTGAAGTAGAGGAGGAAAAAAGTCAATCACTAAACTAGCCCCACTAGTGAAATCCCTATGTTAGAATAGGAAAAGTTGTCAAAACAAAATTACTTGGAATAAAATCACAGAACAATGATCACAGAACATGATCAAAAGATTGAAGAAAACCAAGTGAGGTCTGTTGGCATTCGTACCCATTCCTGTGTGAGGATCCATTAGATCCTAGGCCCAAGCTTGTAAGGAGTTATTTCTAAAAATAAACTCTGCCTTTTAAGTTAAGAGAATTTTCTGTTTCATCTGAATCTTTCTAAAAACTTCAGATGACAGATTTACAAGTAGTGTCAAAATCTTTCAGGGTAATATAAATTAAACAGAATTATATTTCTTAAATTTATATTTCCTTTTTTGTTTTTCATTCCTGACCATCCCACATATGTTTTTAGGTTCTTTTTTTGAATGAGGAAGACCATGACAATTTTACTTATCCAGTGCAGAAGTATGGAATTAGCCCTGTGTCTGAGCAAGTGTTTGGTAAAATATATTATCAGAAGAAATTGCCAACCCTTCTAACTCCATGGCTCCAGAGCATATGCATGTTCTGTTCATCCAATAGCAAATTTATTAAGTACTTAGTATGTACCAGGCACCGTTCTGGGTGCTTTGGATGCATCACTGACAAAACAGATTTCTCTCCTTGTAAAGTTTAGTATTAAATTAAATATTAAATTAGAAAAAACTGAATAAAAATTAAATTAAATTAAGGCAGTCCACAGGCTGGCTCAAACTATCTTTCCATGTTTTTCTCCTGTTTCTCACTTTCCTTGAGATGATGATTTTATACTCCAGCTGGACCGGGAGATTCTTACCCTCTGGTTTTCTCCTAATCAGAATTGCCAGATGCCTTCTTTTTCTGCCATCTTCTTCAGTCCTTTTTGTCTTCTTTATTTTTTCCCTTGCCTCCCTTCTTCCCTTCTGATTCTCTCTCCCTTCTTACCAAGCCACTCTTCTTCCTCCGCAAGCATTAATCAAGTGCTTACTCTGTGCTGGACATTGTGCTAGATGCCGGGGAGGTAAAGACAGCTTTCTCTTTTTGTACTTGTTGAAATGCAAGCAAGCAGTGCTTAAATTTGAGCATGAAATAGAAGTAAAACTTGGGTGAGACAGAAAAATGTTACACAAATGTCCTTCTGCCCAGTTATTGGCTATTGTCAAGCTATAAATTCCAAGAGAGCAGGACCATGAGTGCTGTTCACTTTTTTTATCCCCAGCACCTGGCACATTTCCTGTTATATGGCTGATGCTCAGTTAATAATTATTGAATGAATGAATAAATGAATGAATGACTGAGAACTAGTAATAAGACCACGAAATGACCTTAGAAGAATAGTAAACAGAAGATGACAAAATATTTGAGATGTCCGAGTTCCATAAAGAGAGGGAATTTGGAAGCCTTGGAGTCAGAATTATAAAACCAATTAAGAGATGAGTCTCAGGTACTATTGAATTGTCATCCCACTCAACTATACCTAAGCCTGCTAAGGTAAGGGAAAGAAAACATTTATTTTAAATATATTTTTTATTCTTTATTATTTTAGAGAGAGTGTGTGAAAGCAGCAGAGAGGGGCAGAGTGAGAGAGAGAGAGAGAGAGAGAGAGAGAGGAGAATCTTAAGCAGACTCCACCCTCAATATGAAGCTGACACAGGTCTTGATCCCATGACCCTGGGATCATGACCTGAGCTGAAATCAAGAGTTGGATGCTCAACCAACCAAGCCACCCAGGCACCCCTTAAAGTTGTGTTTTTTGAATCCAGGGGCAAAAAAAATTTTTTGAGGTACACTTCCTTTTATCAGGCAATTAATATCCCATCTAGTTCCTTTTTTTCAGTCATTTGCCAAGAAACTCAGCAAACAATGCTTAACTCCAATTGAGCCTCAACTGTAAATGCAGGTGCCAATGTCTTTCTCACTGGGGTATAGTGAATATTAGATGTGAAAAAACGATGACAAGAGCCCTGTACAGGGAGAAGCTCACTGAGGGCAGCTTCCTTAAATACCCCAAAGACCATTTGCAGTCCTACTGCCTAAGAGATAAGACGAACTTATTATAGATTCTAGTCATGTGATAGTAGCATGTCCTACAATGGTAAGTGGCTGAAAATCCATGCTCTGTCACATCTTTTTGCTTGTTTCCCATCCTATAAATAGCTATAATATTAGTATTTGCCTCATAGGGTTGTAAAAAATAAATCAGCTAATAAATACAAAAGGCCTGGAGAACATTTTTGGCACCAACACACAGTAAACATTAACTCTTACAATAATCTTGATTGTAATCAACAGAGCCTTCATAGCTGAACAGCATGAGGATTAAGAGCAAGACCACTCAGATCAAGCTGCCTGAGTTCACATCTTATGTCTACTACTTTTTACTTTCTTTGTGAACTCAAGCAAATTAATGTCTCTGAGTTCAAATTTCCTTATTGCTAAGTGAACATACTAACAGTACCCGTGTTAGAAAGTTCTGTGAAGTTTAAACTAAATAATTGACCTGACACTTAGAACCTGGCACATAATTAAACACCCAGCAAGTGTTGTTTCCTTCTTATAATGCAAAAGTGCATGCCTCAAGGTGTTAGCAGTCCAGTAGGAGAGGGAGAAAGAGAGGTGTAACATAATTATGACATAAAATGGTAAGTGCTGATAGACAGAACTATACTTTGTAGTGGGAGTATGAGACTTATTTATGTGGAACACTAAGTAAATTACCACCTAATTGGTAAAGTTAACACAATATATTTACTCGGGTATACCACAACCACTTAATTACCTGATTGGAATAACAAATATTGACAAAGAAAAGAAAACCCCAGTAGAGAAAATAAGCGTTCTCTTAATGAGATGGCTTTGTTTTGATCATAAACGACTTACATGTATTTCATTTGTTCCAGGTTTCCTAAAAGATTATTCAACTGTGATAATAACAGTGGTTCTGGCTCTTACTTCATAAAGGCAGAAAATATGCTTAATTAAGATTGCAAATCACAACAACCCCCCTGTAAATGTGCTATTTTCACAGCTTGCTTCACACCTTGTCTACCAGCACCTGGTAATTCTTTGTGTATTTTTGTCCTCCAGAAAGAAACGTTGCCATTGTCTCAGGCAGTGTCTAAATAGGTTGCCTGAGAGTTATGTGCTATTTCTTTACACTCATCAATCCCATCTGCCTACCTTAGTCCTTTTGTTCTTTCTGTTTTGATTTTTTTCTATGCCTATGCTGAGAAAAATCAAAGAGCAGATAGAGATACTCACTTTGGATGAGCATATTATTAGGATGCAAGTCAGGGATATTTAAACTTAAGTCGTGAGAACCAAAGTAAGCCTGCTAAGCATGTTGGGGTCTTACAGTAGTGGTTCAGGATTATTATTATATAAAGTAATAATTACTGCACCTGGTTCTATTTATATGCTGATTAGTAGAACATTCTGGTTAATAGAAGTCTGAACATTTGAAAATATAAAAGACTATGCTTGGTTTCTCAATTGTTTCACTTATTCCTTAGCTTTTCTGTTGTTTTTCAGTTAAGGTTTTTTTTTTTTTTTTAATGTCAAATGCCAAGATTTTATTTATGTTCAGATGACATCTTTTTAATTTTTAATTTTTTTTTCAACGTTTATTTATTTTTGGGACAGAGAGAGACAGAGCATGAACGGGGGAGGGGCAGAGAGAGAGGGAGACACAGAATCGGAAACAGGCTCCAGGCTCTGAGCCATCTGCCCAGAGCCCGACGCGGGGCTCAAACTCATGAACCGCGAGATCGTGACCTGGCTGAAGTCGGACGCTTAACCGACTGCGCCACCCAGGCGCCCCAGTTAAGGTTTAATTTGAAATGTTTTCCTTACCCTTTCTTCCCCTTGGAGAGGAATGTAGAAGCTTATAGTTACTGCTCATGTGAGTGACAACAGGTATAATATTCAAACAAATCACACACTTCCTTCCTTCTCCAGACTAACTGAAGACTTTATGCCCCAGGATTATCTTGCTGGAACTGAAAGACTATTACCACTGCAAATAATGGACTGAATCTCAGAGGAAAAAAAGAATTACTTTCTTAAAGAGCTTAACATGAGTCCATTTGCGCTCCTTCATGAAGAAAGGTCTTGAGACCATGCTTGCCCTTAAGCTTAAGTAATATTGAGTAGTGAAGAAATTACATGGTAGTGATTTTATTATTGTGTTAGTTGGAGTCTTTTTCCATTCTTCTGCTCTTCTTTTCTTCATTACTTTTGATATCAGGATCCATGTGGTATTACATCTGTCAGCAGCTAGGTCCCTACAGTCTTCCAAATGCAAATGAATACAGTAGAATTCCAGCCTTCTCACTGACCTGAGCTGAGTCATATGGTTAGGTTGGTAGAATGCCCAGCTGACTTGGGCATGGGTAATATGCTCTTCCCTGAGCTTTATGACTGAACACTGGGAAAGGATGGCTTACGTGGAAAATTTGGGGTGTTATTAAACAAGCAAAAAAAGATAAAATGACCATTTGTCAAGCAATGTCCTATGAAGGTATTGGCTCTCAAAAGAAAATAATTTCAAGTGTTACTCTGTGTTACATTAACCCATAGAATTAGATAGAATTTTGTTTTTTCTCATTCAGACCCATACTTAAAACCTCAATATACTTGACAGGAAATTAAAATTATAGGATATTAGACCTGGGAAATGTTGGGAGCTTTATGATAGAGATAAGTACCATTAAAGGTAGTAAAACATAGTGCAGGATTCTACAAACCATTTTGATCAAGGTCTCTATGAGTAGAAAATTATTAACTATGCGTGTATATGACAAATGAATATCTCCTACTACTCTGTTAATAAGTTGCATATACTATAAAATGTACACCAAAAATAGAAATTACAGAAGAACCATTTTAAAGATGAAATATGTGACATTTCATAATGTCTTGCGAACCACAACAGTTTCATGTGATCCTTTGCACAGTATTCACTTCTCAGGATTCATCACTAAAATGGGGGATGGAAATACATAGTTCAAATGTTCTTTTGATAATTTCAAATATTTTGGCCAACTTGTTTCCAGTGTTGCTTAAGTAGACTTTTTAAAAAATCATGTGTTTCCAATAAAAGGCTAGTAATAAGTCTAGGAAAAGGGTCAGTTCTGCCATTTTCTTGTTTATTTGTGACTGAATTGTTAGTATCTACATCAGTCTGTTGTTTTCTTTTGTTTCTTACAGGGATATTTGTACACCACTGTCTTTTCTCTAAGTATTACTTTATTTAAAACAAAAAATATAGAATCTATAAAGGCTCTCGACTGGGCACTCATCTTCTGCACCGAGAGCAAAAAATCCTCTGTTAAGGACCACCCACTCTTTCCTTATGACTCTTCCTACACCTTAACTGCTCAGTTATGGCTCAATGAAGGACAAGTATGAGTCTTTACATCAGATATTTTAAAAGCTGATTTTTTTCCTCATTTTGGGGGTAAAGATAAAAATTTAGTGCTAATATCTTCTCTTCCCTCCACCTGTTAACTACCTTGAACAGTCCCTGGAATATACCCATCCATGCTGGAGATCAATGGCTAGTGGCACAGAATGAGTACAGGTAAATACATTGCATATTCTGGTCCTGCCTGAAGCCCACTGCGCAAACTTAGTCCATTTGTTCATCTGTTAAATGAGGATTATGAAGTCATCCTCATGGAATTTCTGTGACAATTACAGGAGATAATTATTTCAGTGCTGAGCAATCTTTTTGAAGGGGAATTAAAGTGCCTTAATTAGGATCTTGTGTGGTCTGAAATCAGACTGTCTAAGCTCAAAGGCCAAGTCAACAGTCCGCTACTGGTGTAACCTTGGGCAAATTACTTACACTCTCCAAGGTCCATCTCCTCCCTTGTTAAATGGTAGATAAAGGGCTCCTGGGTGCCTCTGTCGGTTAAGCATCAGACTCTTCATTTTGGCTCAGGTCATGATCTCATGGTTCATGAGTTCGAGCACTGCACTGGGCTCTGTGCTGACAGTGTGGAGCCTGATTGGGATTCTCTCTCCCTCTCTCTGCCCCTTCCCCACTCTCACTTGTGTGCACGCGCTCTCTCTCTCCCTCTCTCTCTCAAAATAAATAAGATTTTAAAAAGATAAATGGTAGATAATATTGGTGGCACCATTTTCTAGGGTTGTTTTGAAGGTTAAATAAAATAACATTTGCCAAACTATTAGCACGGTGCCTGATATAAGGAAATTCTTTATGAGAGTTTGGTCTTATTATATTTATTCTAAGGATCGGTTCAGAAAAAATAAAACTTTTTACTGACAGCCTTCATTCAAAATTAATATAATTATATGATTTTATACATAATATATATTTATATACAATATGTATATGTTATATTATTTATGTAATATGTATTATATTATGAATGTAATCTAAATTAATTACAATTTAGACTAGCTTCTCCATCATATAGAACAGCAGTCACAAAGTGAAGTCTGGGACTCCTGGCCTCCCCCAAAACCCTTTGAGAAGTACCAAGAGGTCAGAAGCATTTTCATAAAGATACTAGGAAGTTATTTTCCTTTTTCACTCTCATTCTTTCATGAGTTTACAGTGGGGTTTTCTAGGAGGCACATATGTGATATTGTAACAGACCAAATGAAGAAGCAGGTATGAGAATCTAGCTGTCATATACTAAATTGGACATTATAGATATTTGTAAAAAGTCTCTTTTACACTCTTCCCACTACATTTTTTTTGAATTGGAAAACTATTTTTCATAAAACATGTATTATTTATATAAACGGCTTTAATAAAACAAACCAATAAATGCTTAATTTTTAAAGTTCTCAGCTGAGGAGGGGGAATCAGAGGAAGCAAATCAAAGTGTACAAACTTCAGGTTACAAGATAAATAAGTACTGGGGATGTAATGTACAACATGATGACTATAGCTAATACTGTATGATATATAAGAAAGTCATTAAGGGAGCAAATCTTAAGTTCTCATCACAAGGAGAAGAAACCTTTTTCCTTTTTGTCTTTCCTTTTTTCTTGTCTTTTTATTCTATCTGCTTGAGAAGATTGATGTTAGCTGAACCTGTTGTAGAAATCATTTCACGATAGATATAAATTAAACCATCATGCTATCTACCTTAAACTTATACAAAGATGTAATGTTTACCATTTGCCAATAAAATGGGGGGGGGGGAATATTCACAGTTTTAATTTCCAGTAAGATAAATTCTGATAGGTATAACCTGTATAACAAAATATTTTGGGGGGAGGGATCCTTAATTTTTTTTTTGTAGAGTTTTAAAACCAAAAATTTTGAGGGGCGCCTGGGTGGCGCAGTCGGTTAAGCGTCCGACTTCAGCCAGGTCACGATCTCGCGGTCCGTGAGTTTGAGCCCCGCGTCAGGCTCTGGGCTGATGGCTCAGAGCCTGGAGCCTGTTTCCGATTCTGTGTCTCCCTCTCTCTCTGCCCCTACCCCGTTCATGCTCTCTCTCTGTCCCAAAAATAAATAAACGTTGAAAAAAAAAATTTTAAACCAAAAATTTTGAGAATTGCTGATATAAAAGATTGTTGATGAGAAAGTTGACATCACTTTTAGCCACAAAAATTAGAGACACATTCTATTCTAGCAGCCTGAAAGTAAACCACAGCTGATAACTTGAGGTTAAGTTGAGTGCACAGAACCCTCTGGGTGAGATGGCTCTCAGATGCTGGTGTAAAACACTGAGCAGTCTATCTGGTAGGTGCCAAAGGATCAGTGAAAAGGAGATTGTACCGCAACATCACGATTGTTGAAAAGAGATCCAGAAATGTCAAATATCTGGATCTTGACTAATAGGATCTTGACACTAATAATCTTGACAAATGACTAATAGGTCCTAGCCTATTAGTGATGGAGCTAGAACACCAAATGGAGTGTTCCTCCTCCAAATTTTTACCTGAGGATGAGCTTTCAGATATAAAGATTACAGAGCTTTTCAAGATTATCTTTCTGTCTTACGATTCCTCTAGAATGTAGCAGAAAGAAAAGAGAAAGAAATCATTGTGAAACGTGTTTAGTAAATTGTAATTCTATCTAAATCTTACTGTGAATCTCATGTTACCATTGTCCATTTTAACTAGATCTTGTAAGATCTACCACAGAGCGACACGTGAACATTTTTCCCACAGTAAAGTATACAACTTAAAGGCATCATTATTTGTCATATTTTGTAGGTCCCCTTACAGAATTGCTTAACCTAAAATCTGTATTTTCCCCCTCAAAATGTCTTATACCACTGTCACATTGTTCTATTCCATCTACATTGCCAAACTAAATAGAGGTAAGATAAGGCAAACACAAACTACGAAAAATTGAGTTTATTTTGGAATAGCAGAAGAATGGTAATTTGGAAAATACAAAGGATAGCAATCTATAGGCAAGTCCGTTGGAGGTTTGGAGTGAACTGGATTTCTGGTACTAGGAGTGCAAAGGGCAAAGTCTAGCCAGAGTCCAAGCAGTAAGTTCATTGGCTTGAGGATGGAAGGGATTCTTGGTGGATGTTCATTGGTCAGGAAATAAATTATGGTTTTCAGTAAGTCAGGCATTTACAGGAAATTAGTCTCTCAGTTCTTAAGTTTTGGTTTCCTGAGGGTGCATTTCATATTCTCTGGTTCCATTTTATTTTATTTTATTTTATTTTATTTTATTTTATTTTATATTTTTAAAGTTTATTTTTATTTATTTTGATAGAAAGATACAGGAAACAAGGGCGGGGCAGAAAAAGAGACGGAATCCCAAGCAGGCTCAATACAAGGCTTGAACTCATGAACCTGAAACTTGACATTATGACTTGAGCGGAAATTAAGTGTCCGATGCGTAACTGACTGAGCCATTCATATGCTCCTCCCTGGTCCCATTTTAGATTGAAATCCTTTCACGATATCTAGTGATCGTGTAGGTTTTTCTTTTTTTTTCTTTTTCTGTCTTTTTTTTTTTTATGAGAGAGAGAAAGATTATTAAATATATCCCATAGGAGCAATGGCATATTTCTTCCCTTCTTCATCTCTCATTCTCAAGTAATCAAAGCTGACTTTAACCCATCAAATAGCTAAAATTAACAGCAAAGGAATCTTCATTCTGATTATTATCGCTAGATGTTTAAAAATGCATGCTGGGAGTTAGTCACTCAATTCTGTTTGAAATCAACTTCTCAAGGTGACTTGTGACCATGTTTTACTTTAAGCTGGTGGAGGGCGGCGGGAATAATTTGTTAATTTCAGTCATTTTTTTCTTTAATCTAGTAGAAGTCAAGTTTGAGTTTTCACTGTCCCCCTATGGAGCGCCCATAAATTCTAAGGATATTTAAGTAATAATAGCTGTCAGAGTGTCATAGGAAATTTTGAGGGCACTTAATCCTCAGCCCAGTACAAGCAGTTCCAAAGCAACTAATAATTTAATAATGTTGTTTTTGTCTTACGAAAGTGATCTGTAGGCTTAATTTGCTTGCAGCTACAATGTTAGCTGAATGCTTTTGCTTGTCCCCTGTAGTTTTCTTCCAGGTTATGACTGTTGCAATAATTTAAGGAAATATTTTTTCAAGATGTAGATTTCATTTTCCATGCTGTTTGCAGAAGGTCTCTGAGACAAAAGTATCTGTTGTAAGGGAGAAAAAATAGTTTTCTCTCTACTCCTTGAGCTCTTGACTGAGACCTCCCTGTAATAAAAGACACATTAACAGAAGAAAGAAACAAACCATTTTAATACCTATGCGAGCCCTACAAAGATACAGGACTCAAAAGACAGCCAGACAATTGAGGCTTATATACCATTCGGAGCTAAAGAAAGAGGTAGGGTGTGGGGCTTCAAAGTGAAGAAGGCAATTCATCTGGACGGTGAGAAGAGGAAATGTTTGGCAAACAAAATTTGTTACCTCTCTGGTAACAGCTCTCTTCCTGGTACAGGCACCCTTTCTAATGTAAATTTCCTTTATAAATGTAGATTTCCTTTACAAAAGGTAACTTTCACTCCGTTTTCAGAGCTTCTGTGTCTGTAGTTTCTTTAAAATAATCAGCTCAAAATAATGCATATGCCAGAGTCATATTTTGGGCTGACAAACTCTGTTTCCCTTCAGTTGCCAAAACATAAATTGGGTTCAGAACCTAAGTCAGAGGTTTCTTGTCAAAACTGTACTGACTGAGTAAGCACAGATAAAATTATTTAGATCTACACTTTTCTGTAAATTCTAGAAACATCAATTGTTTCTAGAGATTTGGGTTACTCTGGAGGGTGGGAAAGAGCAGCAGCTGGAAACTGCCCAGAGGATGGGCTCTTGGGAATTTGTCTCACTTAGTGGAGATGTTCCAACCCCAGACTCTTCAGAGACACAGAAGTCTCTTACAGTTTTGGTAAGGAGTTGTAACAGATCCTTTACCCTAATCTCTGCCCAGAGAAGAATATAATTTCCAGGAGCTTCAGCAAACAATCTTGACCTAAGTCATCTTCTTTCTATCACCACCTCTCAAAACATATACTTAATAGTTAAGATCTTTTTCAGACTCCTGATAAATACCAGGGTATTTATTGTTCCTTTGAAGAAAGGAAATAGGAAAATTGTTCTCATGTTATTTTGTATTCTAGTCTCGAATAACTTGGGAGAAAGAATGCAATACACAAGTTTGAATTATATTTGGATTAAACTCCTAGGGTTTTATACATTCACTCAAACAAAAAACCAAAAAAAAGTAAAATATTAAAACAAATCTGACCTTCTTATGTTAGTATATTGGAAAAGCCAAAGAAAGCTTAGTCTTGCATTGGGGGGTAATCCCACAATTTGAATTTGGCATATATCTTACCCTTTCTTAAATTATTTTTAAGTACTGCTCCCTATTGCTATTCCAGTTGAATGGGCAGTGGAAATTTCCCATATTTTAAAATTTTTATTTAAATTCCAGTTAGTTAACATAGAGTGCAATATGGTTTCAGGAGTAGAATTCAGTGATTCATCACTTCCATACAGCACCCAGTGCTCATCACAACAAGTGCCCTCCTTAATACCCATCACCCACCTACCCCATTCCCCCCACCTCCCCTCCAGCAATCCTCAGTTTGTTCTCTATCAGCAAGAGTCTCTTATGGTTTGTTTCTGTCTTTCTCTGTTTCTCTCTTTTCCCACTTCCCGTATGTTCATCTGTTTTGTTTCTTAAGTTCCTTATATGAGTGAGATCATATGGTATTTGTCTTTCTTTGACGGACTTATTTTGCTTAGCATACAGTCTAGCTTCATCCATGTCACTGCAAATGGCAAAATTCCATTCTTCTTGATGGCTGAGTAATATTCCATTATATATATATATATATATATATATATATATATATATATATCACATCTTCTTTATCCACTCGTCAGTCAGTGGGCATTTGGGCTCTTTCAGTAGTTTAACTGTTGTTGATGATGCTGTTATAAACATTGGGGTACATGTACCCTTGTGTCCTTTGGGTAAATACCTAGTAGTGCAATGCTGGATCATAGGGTATTTCTATTTTTAACCTTTTGAGGAACCCATATTATTTTCTAGAGTAGCTGTGCCAGTTTGGAACTTTCCCATATTTAAAGTCTTCATCATAAAATGGCTTTAGCTTCATTTTCTTTCCCCTCTATTAAGTAATACATTCAGTAGGGAGTTCTACTGGTTGACTGCATGCAGCTATGGGTTGAGTTATAACTGAGAGTGACTGCAGTGTAAAATCAGATAAGTTGGCTTCTTACTGTCATCTGGGTGCCTTAAAGATAAAACAAGGGAGGCTTTTTTTGAGCTTAGAAAATCCTCCAGGAAAATTTGTTTTCTGTAAAGATCTGAAGTAAACCAACAGACAAACATTAAATGATAAATAAACTAGGATCCCACCATGTCACCTCAGCCATTCTTTTTTTTTTTTAATTTTTTTTTTCAACATTTATTTATTTTTGGGACAGAGAGAGACAGAGCATGAATGGGGGAGGGGCAGAGAGAGAGGGAGACACAGAATCGAAACAGGCTCCAGGCTCTGAGCCATCAGCCCAGAGCCTGACGCGGGGCTCAAACTCACGGACCACGAGATCGTGACTTGGCTGAAGTCGGACGCTTAACCAACTGCGCCACCCAGGCGCCCCTCACCTCAGCCATTTTTAAGGAAGTGTGGGTCCTTCCCACACACTCATCTACTGCTCTTTCAAGAACAATTGATTTGTACTATTTGGCTCAAACTCTTAAAAAATAATTTATGATAAAAAGGATATGGTAAATATGCCAATTCTGACTAAGGAGTCACCCAGTAACATGTCAATACTTATAGCGTAATGTATCTCTTCTCCTAGATTAGTCATGCTTTCAGTGAGGATTTACAGGGACTGACTTGTTCTGAGTTAGGCTTAATAAGGCTTTTACAATCCCTTCATGTACCTACTCTGTTGCCCTAGGTATGCTGAAATCTGGCTCCCCAAATATTCACCAACACAATCTGTTAACAAGACCAAGCTGAGTTTATTGAATTTATTAATAAGGGGCATTACCAGCTGAAACAAGCTATAGTTGTGTTTCTAATGAGGAAGGCAAGGCCAGGATTTACTAAGAATCAGTATTTTGGTTAAAGCAGTATTTCAATGAGAGTAGGAGGCTTGATTAGGATTGGATAAGGATCATAATATAATAGTTTGGAATTTGTGGAAAGAGCAAAGTGAAATTTGAGGCAAGAAATTCAAAGAATATTCCTCAGTTAACTGTTGTGTTACCTATTGAAGAGTTCATAGGTCTTTCTGGATGTTAACATAATGAACAACCCAGTTATGTGCCTGGGCAAGAATCTCCTGGATTGGGGAAGTTATGCTAATGAAGACAATGGAATAGTAAAGTCATGTTAGTAGTAGTAGTCAGGAAGCTGTGTGTGTGGGAGTAAGGATAGGTATAGGTCATTCCCAAACATTGGGGTCCACCACTGAACAAAATGATAAAAATCCTTGCATTTATAGAATTTACATTCTAGAAGTTTCAATCAACTTCAGATTGTGAACAAAAATGGATAGTTTAAGTTATGTGCCATTCACTGGAGTATATTCTTCCATAGTTCAAATTTGGAATTAACCACACACTATTTCTTCATTAGGTTACTAAACAAGTCTTTTTGGAGTCTTCCAAATGCTAGCCTTGGACTAGGTATGATGGCAAGACTCTGACTTCAAGAATTTCATTGTCTAGTGGGTGACACCAACTTGTAAATAGTTGCCTATAAAAATAAGCTAATGAGTGATTCCTAAGAAAGAGTTATTTATCTGATAAACTTAGTATTTGTTCTAGCATCACGTCCTACTTAGAAAAGTACTGACTTTCCAATGGCAATTCATGGAAGAGTAAATGGGTGAAAAGGTGAATCCACAGGCAGCTTTATGACCTGGCCCAAGATTGTTAAATTTGTTTCAAAAGGATTAGTCTTTTGAATAAGATCCAAGGTCATTGCCTTTACTTGTTCTTATGACTAAGCATGAAGAAACTGCTTCTGTGTTTCCTCCTCCACTTCCCCATCTGTGCTGTTATTCTACAGGTGATTTTAACACTTCATTAGAAGTTATAAGATGCACAAGACTTCTACAGCCTGACAGACAGGGTAAAATATGTGTGAAGTGACTAGCCATAAGGCAACTAGAAGGTGGGAGTTGAGTTTAACTGGAGAAGGAATGCTCTGTCTAAGGGTATTCATAATGCCCCGGGGGTAGTGGGGAGGACATCCAGGCCAAAGAAAGGTTTGTAGTCTTGATTGAGTTTGCCTGTGACCAGCTTCTAAGCCTTCTTAGACTAACATAAACAAATGTCATAGGCTAGGGCTTGACTTTCAGTGCCCTGGGATCTCCTGGTAGATTGGGAAGCCTGTCTTGTTGGAGAGAAAATGAGCAAGCTCTTTCCTGAAGTACCAGGGACTTGACCATTAACAATCACTTCTTCATTTTCAGAAATTTCATCCATGCAGGGAGATCTCAAACTGTAAGTCAAGTAAAGGTATTATGGGCTTTAATGTCACATAAAAGTTAATGCAGTAGTTATTTCACTAAAAACAATTCTTCTTTAGAGAAAAGAGAAAGATTAAACTTTTTTGGTTTGAAATATTGGTCAATATACTATAATTAAGATATATTTAATTCTCATGCAACTTGTTTAATGTTTATCTTCCAAATGTCATTCCATCCTCAGAATTGTGTTAATACTTATTATAAAGCCTTAAAAATAGACCTGTGTTCATAAATTGTTAAAACCGAAGGGGACGATAGTGCCCACGTTGATCTAGCGCCCCATTTTCTGGATGAGTGAACAAAACCAGACAGTTTCATCTATTTAATTCAAGTCACAAAGTATGTCAGAGGTGGAGCTGAAGCCAAATCCTGAGGTCTCTTCCCAGTGGATACCCTTCTGCCTTTCCTAAGGAGTTTTTCTTCTGAGGAAAGAGACTGACGAGGTAGATAAAACTATCTTCCGTTTTTAAATTGCTTTTAATAATTAACAAAGTAATACACACAAATTGAAAACAAATAATACAGAAATCTATAAAGTAAAATATTAAAACTCTAAGCGTCCCTTTCCTCATTCACAATTGTATTCTTGGGGATCTTTTCTCATGCACATGTGAAACCTGCAGTGTATGGATACTAATTTGGTTTTTGCTTGTTATGAAAATAGGATTATACATTGGCAATTTGATTTTTCTTCAGTAATACATTATGGGCATCCTTCCATGTACAACCATTTCTTATTTCTTTATCTGCACATTCCATGGTGGGCAGGCCATAACTTGTTTTCAACATTCTCTGATTGATGGCTAGTACAAAAATGCTTCAATAAACATCTTCATATATTCTTTACCAGGCATTCTAATATTTCTATAGTAGAGATCCCTAAATATGGAATCTCTGGGTCAAAGAGTTTTGCCATTGTAAATTTTAGATTTAAATTTTGGTAGATACTACCAAATTACCATCCAATAAAAAAAAAAAAAGGTTGCAGCCCAGCAACAGTGAATGTGAGAACTCTCTCCAACACTACCAAGTATGGCATTTGCATCATCCTCTGTATTTATAGGAAGCAACTTCCTGAATCTTAACAGGAACTAAAATAAGCATAAAAGGAAGAATTCACTGAGCCAAGTTGAGAGGGGCAGGAGTTATACTGCCCTTAGAGAAGTCTATAACTAGAAATTTGAATGTCACCAGAGTGCATCCAAGTGCCCCGCCTCCTCCTATATCTTTCAGAATGCTGTATTAGCTTGGCTGGCTTCTTCGGGAGTCCTCCCCTCAGTTTCTAAGAAATGACATCTGAGCTTATACTCTACCAGTTCCATAAACAAGAGGGAAAAGAGGCTTCTTTTTTCTAATTTCCTAATTTCCTTTTGTAATGCCCTAAGGAGGATTCTGATTGGACAGCGTACATCACATGCTCACCACTTAGGACAATTATTGGGTTCAGGGGGAAGGAAGTGCTATGACTGGATCAGCTGCGAGCATGTACCCTGCTCCCTCCTGTGCATGACACACTCAAAAGGGGCAGGTAAAGTGTTAGGCTGGTTTATATATATATCACCAGAGTGTATGTATATATGTGTGTGTGTGTTCATGACTAAATTTAATGGGTATCTATAATTCATTTACGCTGAGATCATGGTTCAGATATTTACATGTAAAATAATTTTAATATTTATTTAATAATCACTTTTTCAGATGTTTAAACAACTTCTATGGACCACATCTCTTTTTGTTATAAAAAGTTTAAAGTAAAGAAAGAATTGTAATTTTTAAAATTTTTTTAATGTTTTATTTAGTTTTGAGAAAGAGAGAGAGAGAGAGTGCAAGCAGGTATGGGGCAGAGAGACAGGGAGACACAGAATCCAAAGCAGGCTCCAGGTTCTGAGCTGTCAGCACAGAGCCCGATGCGGGGCTCGAACCCACAAACTGTGAGATCATGACCTGAGGAGAAGTCAGACACTTAACCGACTGAGCCACCCAGGCACCCTAAAAAAATTGTAAATTTATATTAGAAAGTTTTTAGAACTTTTGGAACACATCTGAGCTATAAAGAATATAAAATCCAAGTCATGGTAAAATTCATTAAAAATATCTTTTATTTTTGGTATTCAGTACCTTCCTAAAATTTGCCTGATATAGTGGAAATCTAGGATTTTACTAAGTTATTGTTCTGGTACAGTTAATCAAAATTAGTTATTAGTATCTTTTTTTTTAATGTACTTTAATGATTTAATGATTTTATTTATTTTTTTTGATGAATTTATTGACAAATTGGTTTCCTTACAACACCCAGTGCTCATCCCAAAAGGTGCCCTCCTCAATACCCATCACCCACCCTCTCCTCCCTCCCACCCCCCATCAATCCTCAGTTTGTTCTCAGTTTTTAACAGTCTCTTATGCTTTGGCTCTCTCCCATTCTAACCTCTTTTTTTTTTTTTCCTTCCCCTCCCCCATGGGTTCCTGTTAAGTTTCTCAGGATCCACATAAGAGTGAAACCATATGGTATCTGTCTTTCTCTGTATGGCTTATTTCACTTAGCATCACACTCTCCAGTTCCATCCACGTTGCTACAAAAGGCCATATTTCATTTTTTCTCATTGCCACGTAATATTCCATTGTGTATATAAACCACAATTTCTTTATCCATTCATCAGTTGATGGACATTTAGGCTCTTTCCATAATTTGGCTATTGTTGAGAGTGCTGCTATGAACATTGGGGTACAAGTGGCCCTATGCATCAGTACTCCTGTATCCCTTGGATAAATTCCTAGCAGTGCTATTGCTGGGTCATAGGGTAGGTCTATTTTTAATTTTCTGAGGAACCTCCACACTGCTTTCCAGAGCGGCTGCACCAATTTGCATTCCCACCAACAGTGCAAGAGGGTTCCCGTTTCTCCACATCCTCTCCAGCATCTATAGTCTCCTGATTTGTTCATTTTGGCCACTCTGACTGGCGTGAGGTGATACCTGAGTGTGGTTTTGCTTTGTATTTCCCTGATAAGGAGCGACGCTGAACATCTTTTCATGTGCCTGTTGGCCATCCGGAAGTCTTCTTTAGAGAAGTGTCTATTCATGTTTTCTGCCCATTTCTTCACTGGGTTATTTGTTTTTCGGGTGTGGAGTTTGGTGAGCTCTTTATAGATTTTGGATACTAGCCCTTTGTCCGATATGTCATTTGCGAATATCTTTTCCCATTCCGTTGGTTGCCTTTTAGTTTTGTTGGTTGTTTCCTTTGCTGTGCAGAAGCTTTTTATCTTCATAAGGTCCCAGTAATTCACTTTTGCTTTTAATTCCCTTGCCTTTGGGGATGTGTCGAGTAAGAGATTGCTACGGCTGAGGTCAGAGAGGTCTTTTCCTGCTTTCTCCTCTAAGGTTTTGATGGTTTCCTGTCTCACATTTAGGTCCTTTATCCATTTTGAGTTTATTTTTGTGAATGGTGTGAGAAAGTGGTCTAGTTTCAACCTTCTGCATGTTGCTGTCCAGTTCTCCCAGCACCATTTGTTAAAGAGACTGTCTTTTTTCCATTGGATGTTCTTTCCTGCTTTGTCAAAGATGAGTTGGCCATACGTTTGTGGGTCTAGTTCTGGGGTTTCTATTCTATTCCATTGGTGTCTGTGTCTGTTTTTGTGCCAATACCATGCTGTCTTGATGATGACAGCTTTGTAGTAGAGGCTAAAGTCTGGGATTGTGATGCCTCCTGCTTTGGTCTTCTTCTTCAAAATTCCTTTGGCTATTCGGGGCCTTTTGTGGTTCCATATGAATTTTAGGATGGCTTGTTCTAGTTTCGAGAAGAATGCTGGTGCAATTTTGATTGGGATTGCATTGAATGTGTAGATAGCTTTGGGTAGTATTGACATTTTGACAATATTTATTTTTCCAATCCATGAGCAGGGAATGTCTTTCCATTTCTTTAAATCTTCTTCAATTTCCTTCATAAGCTTTCTATAGTTTTCAGCATACAGATCCTTTACATCTTTGGTTAGATTTATTCCTAGGTATTTTATGCTTCTTGGTGCAATTGTGAATGGGATCAGTTTCTTTATTTGTCTTTCTGTTGCTTCATTGTTAGTGTATAAGAATGCAACTGATTTCTGTACATTGATTTTGTATCCTGCAACTTTGCTGAATTCCTGTATCAGTTCTAGCAGACTTTTGGTGGAGTCTATCGGATTTTCCATGTATAATATCATGTCATCTGCAAAAAGCGAAAGCTTGACTTCATCTTTGCCAATTTTGATGCCTTTGATTTCCTTTTGTTGTCTGATTGCTGATGCTAGAACTTCCAGCACTATGTTAAACAGCAGCGGTGAGAGTGGGCATCCCTGTCGTGTTCCTGATCTCAGGGAAAAAGCTCTCAGTTTTTCCCCGTTGAGGATGATGTTAGCTGTGGGCTTTTCATAAATGGCTTTTATGATCTTTAAGTATGTTCCTTCTATCCCGACTTTCTCAAGGGTTTTTATTAAGAAAGGGTGCTGGATTTTGTCGAAGGCCTTTTCTGCATCGATTGACAGGATCATATGGTTCTTCTCTTTTTTTTTGTTAATGTGATGTATCACGTTGATTGATTTGCGAATGTTGAACCAGCCCTGCATCCCAGGAATGAATCCCACTTGATCATGGTGAATAATTCTTTTTATATGCCGTTGAATTCGATTTGCTAGTATCTTATTGAGAATTTTTGCATCCATATTCATCAGGGATATTGGCCTGTAGTTCTCTTTTTTTACTGGGTCTCTGTCTGGTTTAGGAATCAAAGTAATACTGGCTTCATAGAATGAGTCTGGAAGTTTTCCTTCCCTTTCTATTTCTTGGAATAGCTTGAGAAGGATAGGTATTATCTCTGCTTTAAACGTCTGGTAGAACTCCCCTGGGAAGCCATCTGGTCCTGGACTCTTATTTGTTGGGAGATTTTTGATAACCGATTCAATTTCTTCGCTGGTTATGGGTCTGTTCAAGCTTTCTATTTCCTCCTGATTGAGTTTTGGAAGAGTGTGGGTGTTCAGGAATTTGTCCATTTCTTCTAGGTTGTCCAATTTGTTGGCATATAAGTTTTCATAGTATTCCCTGATAATTGTTTGTATCTCTGAGGGATTGGTTGTAATCATTCCATTTTCATTCATGATTTTATCTATTTGGGTCATCTCCCTTTTCTTTTTGAGAAGCCTGGCTAGAGGTTTGTCAATTTTGTTTATTTTTTCAAAAAACCAACTCTTGGTTTCGTTGATCTGCTCTACAGTTTTTTTAGATTCTATATTGTTTATTTCTGCTCTGATCTTTATGATTTCTCTTCTTCTGCTGGGTTTAGGCTGCCTTTGCTGTTCTGCTTCTAGTTCCTTTAGGTGTGCTGTTAGATTTTGTATTTGGGATTTTTCTTGTTTCTTGAGATAGGCCTGGATTGCAATGTATTTTCCTCTCAGGACTGCCTTTGCTGCGTCCCAAAGCGTTTGGATTGTTGTATTTTCATTTTCGTTTCTTTCCATATATTTTTTTTTTCAACGTTTATTTTATTTTTGGGACAGAGAGAGACAGAGCATGAACGGGGGAGGGGCAGAGAGAGAGGGAGACACAGAATTGGAAACAGGCTCCAGGCTCTGAGCCATCAGCCCAGAGCCTGACGCAGGGCTCGAACTCACGGACCGCGAGATCGTGACCTGGCTGAAGTCGGACGTTTAACCGACTGCGCCACCCAGGCGCCCCTCCATATATTTTTTAATTTCTTCTCTAATTGCCTGGTTGACCCACTCATTCGTTAGTAGGGTGTTCTTTAACCTCCATGCTTTTGGAGGTTTTCCAGACTTTTTTCTGTGGTTGATTTCAAGCTTCATAGCATTGTGGTCTGAAAGTAAGCATGGTATAATTTCAATTCTTGTAAACTTATGAAGGGCTGTTTTGTGACCCAGTATATGATCTATCTTGGAGAATGTTCCATGTGCACTCGAGAAGAAAGTATATTCTGTTGCTTTGGGATGCAGAGTTCTAAATATATCTGTCAAGTCCATCTGATCCAATGTCTCATTCAGGGCCCTTGCTTCTTTATTGACCGTGTGTCTAGATGATCTATCCATTTCTGTAAGTGGGTGTTAAAGTCCCCTGCAATTACCACATTCTTATCAATAAGGTTGCTTATGTTTATGAGTAATTGTTTTATATATTTAGGGGCTCCGGTATTCGGCACATAGACATTTATAATTGTTAGTTCTTCCTGATGGATACACCCTGTAACTATTATATAATGTCCTTCTTCATCTCTTGTTACAGCCTTTAATTTAAAGTCTAGTTTGTCTGATATAAGTATGGCTACTCCAGCTTTCTTTTGGCTTCCAGTCGCATGATAAATAGTTCTCCATCCCCTCACTCTCAATCTAAAGGTGTCCTCAGGTCTAAAATGAGTCTCTTGTAGACAGCAAATAGATGGGTCTTGTTTTTTTATTTATTCTGATACCCTATGTCTTTTGGTTGGCGCATTTAATCCATTTACATTCAGTGTTATTATAGAAAGGTACCAATTTAGAGTCATTGTGATGTCTGTATGTTTTATGCTTGTAGTGATGTCTCTGGGACTTTGTCTCACAGGGTCCCCCTTAGGATCTCTTGTAGGGCTGGTTTAGTGGTGACAAATTCCTTCAGTTTTTGTTTGTTTGGGAAGACCTTTATCTCTCCTTCTATTCTAAATGACAGACTTGCTGGATAAAGGATTCTTGGCTGCATATTTTTTCTGTCTAGCACCCTGAAAATCTCGTGCCAATTCTTTCTGGCCTGCCAAGTTTCAAAAGAGAGATCAGTCGCGAGTCTTATAGGTCTCCCTTTATATGTGAGGGCACATTTACCCCTTGCTGCTTTCAGAATCTTCTCTTTATCCTTGTATTTTGCCAGTTTTACTATGATATGTCGTGCAGAGGATCGATTCAAGTTACGTCTGAAGGGAGTTCTCTGTGCCTCTTGGATTTCAATGCCTTTTTCCTTCCCCAGTTCAGCGAAGTTCTCAGCTATTATTTCTTCAAGTACCCCTTCAGCACCTTTCCCTCTCTCTTCCTCCTCTGGGATACCAATTATGCGTATATTATTTCTTTTTAGTGTATCACTTAGTTCTCTAATTTTCCCCTCATACTCCTGGATTTTTTTTTCTCTCTTTTTCTCAGCTTCCTCTTTTTCCATAACTTTATCTTCTAGTTCACCTATTCTCTCCTCTGCCTCTTCAAGCCGAGCCGTAGTGGTTTCCATTTTGTTATGCATTTCGTTTAAAGCGTTTTTCAGCTCCTCGTGACTGTTCCTTAGTCCCTTGATCTCTGTAGCAAGAGATTCTCTGCTGTCCTGTATACTGTTTTCAAGCCCAGCAATTAATTTTATGACTATTATTCTAAATTCACTTTCTGTTATAGTATTTAAATCCTTTTTGATCAGCTCATTAGCTGTTGTTATTTTCTGGAGATTCTTCTGAGGGGAATTCTTCCTCTTGGTCATTTTGGATAGTCCCTGGCGTGGTGAGGACCTGCAGGGCACTTCCCCTGTGCTGTGGTGTATACCTGGAGTTGGTGGGCGGGGCCGCAGTGAGACCTGATGTCTGCCCCCAGCCCACCGCTGGGGCCACAGTCAGACTGGTGTGTGCCTTCTCTTCCCTTCTCCTAGGGGCGGGATTCACTGTGGGGTGGTGTGGCTCGTCTGGGCTACTTGCACCCTGCCAGGCTTGTGATGCTGGGGATCTGGCGTATTAGCTGGGGTGGTTAGGCAAGGTGCACGGGGGCAGGAGGGGCAGGCTTAGATCGCTTCTCCTTAGGTGATCCACTTCAGGAGGCCCTGTGGCAGCGGGAGGGAGTCAGATCCGATGCTGGAGGTTTGGCTCCACAGAAGCGCGGAGTTGGGTGTTTGCGCGGAGCGAGCAAGTTCCCTGGCAGGAACTGGTTCTCTTTGGGATTTTGGCTGGGGGATGGGCGGGGGAGATGGCGCTGGCGAGCGCCTTTGTTCCCCACCAAACTGAGCTCTGTTGTCAGGGGGCTCAGCAGCTCTCCCTCCCTTTGTCCTCCAGCCTTCCCGCTTTCCGAGCAGAGCTGTTAACTTATGACCTCCCAGAAGCTAAGTCGCGCTTGTTGTGGGAACACAGTCCGCCCGGCCCCTCTGCTTTTGCAAGCCAGACTCGTGGGCTCTGCTTGGCCAGCGAGCAGCCCCTCCGCCCCGGCTCCCTCCCGCCAGTCCGTGGAGCGCGCACCGCCTCGCCGCCCTTCCTACCCTCTTCCGTGGGCCTCTCGTCTGCGTTTGGCCCCGGCGACCCCGTCTGCTAATCCTCTGGCGGTTTTCTGGGTTATTTAGGCAGGTGTAGATGGAATCTAAGTGATCATCAGGACGTGCGGTGAGCCCAGCGTCCTCCTAAGCCGCCATCTTGCCGATTCTCCTGATTTAATCAGTTATTAGTATCTTAATCACTTAATAAAGACACATAAAATAAGAACATGAGTGGAGAGAGTCATGATAGTTAATTCTCTTATGGAACCCACTTGGAAACTTATTGACTCTTCTGACATTGGAATTGCTAGATCTGTGTAGTAGGGTACACTTTGACTCTTACAGTATATGCATGTGGAAAGTCAGGTCATGCAGGATCTCTGAGTCCAGACTGCCAAGGTTTGAATTCTGGCAATGATACTCTCCAGCTATGGGATCTTGACTGAAACATTTAACTTCCGTGTCATCATTTCCCCATCTATAAAATGGGGATAAGAATGTTAAATATTGTCAGGACTGAATAGGTAAATATGTGCAAAGTACCAAGTGCATAATAAGCAAGCAACCAGTGCTTATCATTATTATTTAAGGCAAGCTTAAACCAAAGTGTTTCAAGCATTAAAATTCAGTTTTAAGTATGTACCCATAGAGGTGTTATCAGTATTAATGAGACGGTGTTTATGAAGTCCTATTATGAACTATGATTATAAAAAGAAACCAAGTTATTATTCTTTGAATACTGACCATGTACCAAACACTGTTCTAAGACTTCCTTTGTGTTGCTTCATTCATTCCTCACTATGCCCCTCTGATCCCATTTTAAAGATAAAGAAATGGAGGCTCTGAGAAGTTACTTGCCCAATGTTACAAAGCTAGTAAGTGATGGAACTCGACCTTGAACCTAGACGTCTAATTCCAGAGCATAAGTGCTCAATCTATTTCACTATGATGCCTCCACAGAGGAACACAACTAAGGGCTGTCATAAGGGAAGGTCTTTCAGTTATTTTTGCAGTTGGTAACCTTCAGATGCCCTCATCCAGGGCAGCAAAGGGACAGCAGATAGCAGAGCAGAAGCCTGGGTCTGCATTGCGGCACTGCCTCTTAGTAGTTATGCAATCTGGAGTCAGTTGTATGACACTTAATCTGGCTCACTTTTGAAGAAGCCCCCAGTGTCCCTAAATTGAAGTAGGATTTGCATTCTAAGATTCCTTCACACAGTGTTGGGCACTTTGCAGGACTGAATACGGAGAGTGCTATGCTGGAAAGTAGGCAGTGTGAGCAGCGGTGGCAGGGGACTCCTTGAAGGAGAGGAGCCCAGGTTGCCAGGGCTATGGAGGGAAGGAGGGATGATTCCAGCACTCAATTTTATTCCATTAAATCCACTTAACAAGCCTATGAGGAAGATATCGCTGTTATAATATTACAAATGGAGAAGCAGGTATCTCTAAAGTCAAATGCAATCTTCTAGGACTAGAACAGCTTTAAATCCACACATGAATTTGAGAGAGCTTTTTTTTTTTTTTTTGCCATAAGGCACCTTACACCTTACCATAAACAACATTCTAAAATTGCTTTGCAAAGCAAATGGATTATGTATGTCTAGCAAGAGAAAGAGTAGAAAGCTGTTAACTTAATAGTTCGTTGCTCCCCTTGATGAAGAGTATACAGCTCACCACTTTTCCCTCTACATTTTGCCCCTCAGCTTCCCCACACTGTCATGAGCGCTCAGCCCAATCACCCAGGCTCAATGCCTCCCACGCAGCCTCTGAGGGGGATGCGCCTGTCATGAAGCCTCACCTCTGGTGAGTCAGGGAGTCATGTTTGCCTGCCCCTCCAGCTCAAGATCCTCCCACTCGCTGCCCACACGTGACTGACCAACAGCTGCTAAGATTAGACCATCCCTCCATCATTGTTTCCAGCAGTCCTTTCTCCTCCTGGGCTAGCCCTCCTCCCTCTTTGTTTGAATTTAAGAACAAGTGAATATCGCATTTTTCAAGTATCTTTCCCCCAGATTGTTTCTACCAACATTCTTCTTTTCTAATCTCATTAGAAGCGTTTAGTCAGTCTGTTCTAAGACTGCAAACTAACAGTAGACATTCATAAGTAAAACTGGAAATAAGAAATGGAATAAACCACTTTCTTTTATTAATAGAGTTCCTATATTAACATTTGTTAGTGTTTTGTTTATTTTATTTTTAAATAGATAAGCACTCACTTGGTTCAAAACCAAGAGGCACAAATGATATATATGGAAGGATCGTATCCTCCTCAAAGTTTCCAGTATCTCAAACACAAGCAACTAGCTACTCGAGTCCCACATTCAAAGACAGAAGAATTAGGCTCCACCTTTTCAAGGGAAAACTGTCAAGGAATTTGTCTACACACTTTAAAATCATCCGACATATGCAACCTATTTTTATTAACAAAAATTTAGTCCCCATTCTCCTTAATTTGTTTTCCTCAATACATTTTGGAGATAATTACATAAATCCACATTGTTTTATTGTGTTTTAGTTGCATTCTATTCACTTATAAGGATTGATATACCATAATTTATTTAACCAGCCTCTTCCTGATGAGCAATTGAGTTGTTTCTACTCTTCTGTTCTCAAAAATATTACCATTTCACACATGTAAATTTCTCTGTAAAATAAATTATTTGAAGTAGAATTTCTAGATCAAAAGGTCTGTGCACTTGCAATTTTGTTATATGTTGCAAAATTTTCCTTCACAGAGGATGTTCTCAGTTATACTCCCCCCCACCCCCCATAGTACATGGTAGGAGAAGCATCATTTAGAGGAAGAAACATTTTCTCTGTATCTAGTTCTAAGAATCTGAAATTGCAGTCATTATCGCCTTCCACAGTGACAGTAGAGTGAAAACACAAGATGCTAAATTACTTTCATGTATTCTTCTGTCATAAGCAGAGCCTAGAGTTAGAAGAGTGTGAGATCATTGTAAGGCAGCATAGATGAGCAAGTCCCCCTGTGCTGGAGGCAAGTCTGCCCCTAACGTTTGTCTATCCAGTGTGTGTCACTAACTCCCACACTACCTCACACCGACTGTAGGAACAACGCCAAAGGTTATCTCAGTGTCAAAGACAGACTACTCCCTCATGCATTGATCCATGCATTTAAGAGATGTCTTTCATCCATACCATGTGCCTGGTAGTACACACAATAAGGTAGAATAGAGTGAGGTTACTATATTTATAGGTCAACGTCAGATCAAACCCCAGCATGGATGATGAAAGCAGAACCCTGCTATGGAAGGGGAAGACAGTAATAACTCTTGGAAACCCAGTGATTCTGGCATATAGTGGCCATTTTCTTTGTCCTTGCAGTCTTACAGCACAGTTCAGAGTACTGGCTTTGGATTCAAATCTTGTTTCTCAATACCTCTGCTTCTTCCACTGTAAAAGGCAGATCAATCTTTTAACTCTCTCATGGGTTAAGATGAAGACTAAATAGAATAACACATGCAAAACTCCTACAATAAAGATTTCCCCATATGAAACTCATTAGTATTGTTAGCTTTCTAATATTATAATATTATTATAAAACATTATAATCTTTGGTACCAAAGCTAATATAATCTTAATATTTTAATATTACTAATATTAATGACAATATTATTTAATATTATCATCCAACTTTATTATATTAGTTACCCATTGCTGCATATCTAATTACCTCAAAACCTAGAGGTTTAAAATATTTATTATGTCAATTTCTGTAGTTCAGGAACCTGGTCTTGGTTTAGCTAGATGCTCTGTTCAGGTCTCTCAAGACTGAAATCAAGACGTTGGCTGGGGCTACTCACTTCAAGGCTCAATTGGGGAAAGATCCACTTCTAGGCTTATTCACGTGGTTGTTGGTGGGGTTTGGTTACTTTTAAGATTTGGCTGAAGGCTGCCTTTATATCCTTGCCACATGGATTTTTCCAACACAACAGATTGGTTCATTAAGGTGAGCAAGACAGTACAGCAAAAGAAAGAGAATGCCAGAAAGACATTCTACTTTATCTCAGAAGTTTTTATGCTTTAATATCAGAAGTAATATCCCATCGTTTCTGCCACATGCTATTCATTAGAAACAATTACTCGGTCCAGTCCACATATAAAGGGAGGAGAAGGATTGACCGGAAATGAATACCGGCAGGCGGATCATTAGGAGCCATTTTAGAAATAGACTTCCACAATACTCTTCCCTATACTGTTGTGGCTTGGGAGGGAAAGAGCAAATAGAGATATTTACAAGCACTACCTGAGTTAAAGACCATGCTGGCTATAGATTATGTTATGGTTTAAAACGAAGATAAATATCTTGTTTGCCTAATTTTATTTCCAGTAAAAAAATTAAAGCCCAAGGTAGCAATAAAGCAACATATTTGAAACCAATCTAGATACGTATGAAGACTCCCATGCAGATGTCAGCTTAGCTGTAAATAACAGCCACACATAGGCATGCCTCAGAGGTATTGTGGGCTCAGTTCTAGACCACCACAATAAAGTAAATATCAAAATAAAATGAGTCAAGTGCATTTTTTTGGTTTCTCAGTATGTATAAAAGTTATGTTTACACTGTCCTGTATTCTATTAAGTGTGCAATAGTATGTCTACAAACAAAACAAAACAAAACAAAACAAAACAAAACATACCTGAATTTAAAAATATCTTATGACTAAAAGATGTTAATCATCATCTGAGCTTTCAGCAAGTCATAACCACTGATAGTAGATCACCATAACAAATATAATAATGATGAAAAGTTTGAAATATTGCTGGAATTACCAAAATGTGATGGAGACACAAAGCGAGCAAATGTTGTTGGGGAAAATGGCGCCAATAGACTTGTTCAACTCAGGGCTGCTCTAAATCTTTGATTTGTAAAATACACAATATCTGCAAAGTACAATAAAGCCAAGTGGAATAAAACAAAGTGTGCCTATAATTGCATAAGTTATTTCCATTCTCAGGAGCACTAGGACTTGGTTAATGCCAACAGGATGGGGGTGGATCATGCCCGGGAGAGAAAAGACATTTTATAAAAAGCTGAAAATACTTTGCATCTGCATAAATAAATGACAACATGACTAAATCAACTTCATTTGACTACTTGGCACTCTTTTACCTTTTGGAAACCTACTAAGGACACAGCGCTAGTTTATTTAGTGGGGGAAAGAATCCGTTAATGATTCTGACACTGTGAAGACCTCTGGAAACAGAATTCCTACTTCCTACTTCTTTGTTTCTTACACCAAAACAAAATTTCAAATGTCTCTAATATTTTAATGCAAATCAATTCACCAAACTATGAGGGAAGACGGTTTTCTAGCTTTGGAGTAGACAATGCATTTCTGCATATGAACCAAACTTAGAATTCATAAAAGAAAAGAATCATAAGTTTTAATACATAAAAATTGAAAGTTCTCCCATTGTCAAAAAATAGTAAAAGTAAAGGCTTAGTAATAAATGATTTAAAATAACATGAAACAAATATTTGCAACATATATCATGGTCAAATTGATAATTTTGTGAATATATAAACTTTTCTGCAAATAAATAAGAAAAAGAACAAAAAAGATCAAAAATAAAATAGGGTTCCCAGGTAGCTCAGTCAGTTAAACATCCAACTCTTGATTTCAGCTCAGGTCTTGATCTCAGGGGTGTGAGTTCAAGCCACACACTGGGCACAGCTCCAGGGGTGGAGTCTACTTAAAAAAATGGTCAAAGAACAATTTAAGGATGATTTTGTAGAAAATATAAATGACCTTTAAACACGTGAAAAAATTGTCAACCTCATTCAGAGAAAGATAAATATATATTAAAATCATAAGAAAGATTCAAAAAAATTTTTTAGTTCATTTATTTTGAGAGAGGGAAAGAGAGCATGTGTGAGAGGGGGAGGGGCAGAGAGAGAGGGAGAGAGAGAATCCCAAACAGGCTCTGTGCTGTCAATGCAAACCAGACACAGGGTTCAATCTCAGGAACCTGAGCCAAAATCAAGAGTCGGGCGTTTAACTGACTGAGCCACCCAGGCACCCCCAAATCATAAAAAAATATTATTTTCACTTATTTGATTGTAAAATTCATGGATTTGGGGCAAGTGCAGAAAAATAAGCCCTCTCAAAGTGCTGGTAAGACAACGTTTTAAAAGGACAATTTGTCAATATCTATTTCAATTTTAAATATACATTCCCATCAACTCAACAATTCCTCTTCTAAGAATTTATCCTACTTGCCTACATATGCACAAAGGAGTATATTTCAAGATATCCAATGAGGCATTATTTACAACAAAATATCAAAAATAGATTGAAATAAACTCTGTTTTAAAAGTTTTTATTTTAGTGCCAGTTAGTTAACATACAGTGTTATATTAGTTTCAGATGTGCAATATAGTGATTCAACAGTTCCATACATCACCTGGTGCTTATCATAAGTGCACTCTTCAATCCCCATCACTTGTATTTAAGTAAACTCTTAAATCAGTAAGACTCATGAAAAAAATTACAGTGTATTACTACAATGCAATATTACTTGGCCACTAAAAAGAAGGTAAATCTCAGTAAATAAATAAAGAATGCTCTCATTGATTTATTATTAACTCTTTAAAATTAAGGTACAGAATAGGATGTATAGCATGCTTTCATTTGTGTTTAAAAAGTAATAAAAAGTGTGAAAGATATTTCATTTTCTATTCAAACACACACACACACACACGTATATACATAGACTATCCAGCATGATACACAGACATGCATAACAGTGGTTTGCTTTCCACTATATAGTTTAATCCTTAGTTTTTACCATTTTCATGCATATCCTATTATATTTATATATATCCTATTATATATTATATTATATACAATAGGATTTATATAATAAGATATACATATAATAGGATAGATATATCACTTTAAACAACGTGATAGCAACAAACACAATCAATACCACAGCAAAGCCAACCCAATATCAGAATTGCTTAAACCCTAGTCACCTTTTCAAGAAAGTGATATATACACAGAGACTCATATTTAGCTTTGTCGGACTTTGGTGGTAAATTCTTGACCAAATGAAAATAGAAAATTTAAGGGGCACCTGGCTGGCTGTGACTCAGTAGGGCATGTGACTCCTGATCTCAGGGTCATGAGTTTAAGCCCCATGTTGGGCATAGAGCCTACTTAAAAAAAAGAAAAAATTTAGAGGAATCATTTAATTAGTCCTTTATGAAATCTAATTTTATCACATTAGTCTTTTACTAATTCATTTATGTTTTTTCAGTTAACATTTATTGCACACCTGCCAGTGCTAGAAGATAAAAGAGATTAAAGCACAGCACTTGTAATGAAGAGAATATCTCCAGTCAAATAAGAAAAAGGAACTTGTATGCCTGTTTTGGTGTTTATTGTATGGTGCATTTGATCTCTTTGGCTTACAGTCTGTTCACAATGAAATCTCACTTGTTTGAGTAGCAAAATGAATAATAATAATAATGAATTATAACCTATCGAATAAAATAAACATCTATAAATCTTGACTAATTGATCTAGAAATAAATAATTGACTAAATGGATAAGGGGTGGTATTTTCTCACAGTTGTACAGGATTCCAGTTAATAAATGTAGAAACAATAATGGAACTAGAACATTTCCATTAGGCAAACTCCACAGTAGTAAATGTTACAGACAAAAAGCATAAAAAGATGTATATTAGGGGCACCTGGGTGGCTCAGTCTGTTAAGCTGCCGACTTTGGCTCAGGTCATGATCTCATGGTTCGTGAGATCGAACCCCCAGTCAGGCTCTCTGCTGTCAGCACAGAGCTGTCTTCAGATCCTCTCTCCCCCTCTCTCTCTGCCCTTCCCTGTTCTCTCTCTCTCTCTCAAAAATAAACATTAAATATTAAAAAAAATGTATCGTAAAGTAAGTGAAGAAATAAGGAGAAGCAGGATATTTGCATAGTCTTTAAGTGTGTCTCCTTCAGTATGTCTCAACAAGACACTTAGTAATTACAAAGGAAAATATAGTAACTTTACATTGGAGAAGCCTGGCACACGCTGCCATAACCAAAGATTAGAATTAACAGCACCACTAAGACCTATGGATATTATGTTCCTCCTGATGTGATGCACCCAGAAGCACATAGCATCACTTCTGTGATAATATTGCCAAAAAGGAATGACAATTTTTCTAATCAAGAAAAGTATCAGATAAATCCAAATCAAAGGTCATTTTGTGAAATAATCCGTATTTTTTTAAAAAAATGTCAGTCATGGGAATATAAACTGGTGAAGTCACTGTGGAAAACAGTATGGAAGCTCCTCAAAAAATTAAAAATAAAGTTACCATATGATCCATTAATTCCACTACTGCACATTTTCCCAAAGAATATGAAAACACTACTTTGAAAAGATACATGCACCTCTATGTTTATTGCAATATTATTTGCAATAGCTGAATTATGGAAGCAGCCCAAATCTCCATCAATAGAGAATGGAGAAAGAAGATGTGGTATATACATACAATAGAATATTACTCAGCTATAGAAAAGAAAGAATCTTCCTATTTGCCACAACATGGATAGAGGTAGAGGGTATAATGTTAAGTGAGATAAGGCAGTCAGAGAAAGACAAATAATGTATGATTTCACTTACATATGGAAGTTAAGAAACCAAAGAAAAGAAGAAAGAAACCAAAAACCGGACTTTTACATATAGAGAACAAACAGATGGTTACCAGAGGAGAGGTGGGGGTGGGGGTGGGGGCTGGATGAAATAGTAATGGGGGTTACTGTGATGAGCACTGAGTAATGTATAGAACTGTTGAATCACCATATTGTATATCTTGAAACCAATAAAACGCTGTGTGTTAACTATACTGGAATTTTTAAAAATGTCAGTCGTGGAAGAAAAAAAAGAGAGAAAGAAAAGAAAAAAGAAAGAAAACCAGAGGAACTGATAATAAATGTAATATGTACATCTTGGATTGGATTCTGTGATAGAAATAGAACATTAGTGTGAAACTGGAGAGCTTTTAATAAGGTTTGTAGATTAGTTAATAGTGTTGTATTAAGTTAATAGTATCAGCTTCCTGGTTTCAGTAATTGTGCTGTGGCCATGAGTATTTGATGAAACTGGGTGAAGGGTATACAAGAATTCTCTGTACTATTTTTGGAACTTTTGTGTAAGTCTAAAATTATTTCAAACTTAAAAAAATAAGGGAGCGTTATTCCTTACCCCGGGTTTAGTCAATTCAGAGGACTTTAAAAAGCTGGTTGTTTCCCTTGTGGGGAAAATCCAGCTTTGCTTATTTATGGCAAATAGGCCAAGCCCGATTTAAAGCAAGACCTTTGTAAACTTTAGGTAACTCATTCCCTTGTGTACTATTTGACATAGACAGAATACCAAATAACTACATGAACCTTCAGATACACCAATAAACAAAAGTAAATATGAAAGACTACTCTTGAGAGAAAAAAATGTTAATGCCTATTTTTTCCATATCTCTAGATTTCTCTCTCTCTCTTAGACTAGACATGACTGTAGCCTCACTACAATCCCAGGCCAGTTTACAATGGCATGAAAAATCTATCCCTGGTGAAAGAGAGATAAGATCCAGAGGCGGTGCGGAAGAATGACCTTTTAGTAGTCATTGTCTATGATAAAACACAGTATTAAAAGTTGACATTCTTTTAACACTAGACTACAAGCTCCTCTAGGATCTAGGAGCTCTAGGGGAATAGGAAAAAAAAAATAGAAGACTATCTGTGATTTTGATCATGTATTATCTAATTTGGGAGAGAAAAATTCCCATGGGATATGGCTTAAGAATTAAATACAGAGCAATATATTACAGTTCTACCTCAAGTAAATGGAATCCAGCTCACCGGAACCCCTAATTAACTTTTTTTCCTTTCTAGTTTCCACTTATAAGAGAATGGCAACTAACAAGGAAACAGAATGAGAGGGTTGAAGGTGTGAGGATGGATGACAGGGAGGGGGAGACGTGCATAGTACACAGCCTTCAAGGCCCTGCTGAATCTGCATCAGGCTTTTGAGCTCCTTTATTGCTCCTCTCCAGGCTTGCCCTGCTACCCCACTGGCCTTCTTGCTCTTCTTCAAACACCATCAAGAAGTTCTAGGCGCTCTGAGGAATTTGCATCTCTCGTATTTTTATGCTCCCTCCTTCTCACTTCACATCCCTGAGGTCTCCCCTGAACATCTAGTGTCAAACAGCTGGTCCACCCTCACCCCACAGTCCCTAGTCCTCCTTGTCATTTCTACTTTTCCACGTAGTTTGTATCACCATTTAACACACTGTGCGTTGAGAGGTATTGGTTTATTGTCTATCCCCCACCTCTCTAGAAAGTGGACCCCATGAAAGCAGAAACGCTGTTTTGTTTTGCTTTGTTTTGTTTTGCTTTGTTTTGTTTTGTTTTGTTTTCACTGCTTTATTTCAGGGCCTAGAAAGTCCTGGCATGTAGTAAGTGTTCAGTTATTTCAGAATGAAGAGGTAGTCATGCTCCATTAGTTTCCCTAATATCCTATAGTCGCTGTAATTCCTGAACTTAGAAAGATCATCAGTTTCTCTACTAGGGTATTAATTGCGTTCTGCTCCACGTAAGCATTACTCTATATATTATATTCCCCTGTTAAACTTTGAGGTTTCTTAAGACATAGCGTATACATCAGTTAGGGCCTAGTACTTAGTAAACATTGAAAGAATGAATAAATTTGACTCTCATGATCCAGTACCTTAAAGCATGGCAAGAACCAAAATCCCCCAAATAAGAGCCAATCCATTTATTATAATTTGTTTACTAAGGCAAAAAATCTATTACAGCTTAGAAATGTTTCTACAAGGGGACAACTAACAGAGAGTTTTGTTGAGCCCTCATTTCGCCATGAAATCCAATTAGCTGGTACAATGCCTTTTTTGAACATTCTGACTTAGCTTAGATAAGGGCTCATGGGGGGGGGGGGGAAGAAAGAAAGAAAGAAAGAAAGAAAGAAATCTTACTTTCATTAAACCAGGAAAATGAAACAAAACATTCAAATGAGTTCTAAACACATTAAAAACATTCAATTGAAAATAAGAATCAATTCCTCTGAGTGTAGAAAGAAACATTGCTTCATTCAAAATGCATTATGGTTTTTAGCTTCCTGTACAATTTTTGACTTTATTTTCATTGATTTATATTAGTCCTGGTTTCCAAATATTCAGCAGGAGTGTGATAGGTGCAATGATATGCTGCTTGAACCAGGCCTTAATCGGCCAAAAATGGACAGAGCAAGTGGAGTTAGAACAGAGCTTTGTGAATTCAGGAGACAAGTCTGAATAGGCAGACAGTGTTTGATGCTGTCTGACAGAAGGAATGAGGAATTGATATGGGGTGTGTAGCATCAGAAGTCCCAATGAAGATGGGTATTCCAGAATTCATTGCTGTGATGGGCAGAGCACAGGAACAAGTTCAGATTTTAGCATTCAAGCACAGGGACGATTGTCCTTGGGAGGGTTGTTTCCAATTTTAAACTGTATAGCAAGAAGAATCATTAGTCACAGGAAAAATTAATTTGTGTCTCAGTAATCCACCCAGTACCACAGGCCTGATGGAATAAGGCAGTTAGGAATTTGGTCATGAAACATAGCATTGCAAGAGCCAATTTCCTAGTAATTGTACTTAAGATCAGATTTGACTTGATGAGGCAAGGTCTGTAACTGAAAAGAGTAACTGATCTCAATAGATAGAAGAGCATTAATCCAACAGACAAGGGCTGGTTGGCCTCTACTTAGGAGAGGTAAATGGTGTAGAGTTGGGAATTTGTCCTTTTTTTTTGTTTTTTTTTTTTTTTGGAACAGAAGTTTTTTTGTTTTAATTTTTTTTCAATATATGAAATTTATTGTCAAATTGGTTTCCATACAACACCCAGTGCTCATCCCAAAAGTTGCCCTCTTCAATACCCATCACCCACCCTCCCCTCCCTCCCACCCCCATCAACCCTCAGTTTGTTCTCAGTTTTTAAGAGTCTCTTATGCGTTGGCTCTCTCCCACTCTAACCTCTTTTTCTTCTTTCCCCTCCCCCATGGATTTCTGTTAAGTTTCTCAGGATCCACATAAGAGTGAAAACATATGGTATCTGTCCTTCTCTGTATGGCTTATTTCACTTAGCATAACTCTCCAGTTCCATCCACGTTGCTACAAAACGCCATATTTCATTCTTTCTCATTGCCACGTAGTATTCCATTGTGTATATAAACCACAATTTCTTTATCCATTCATCAGTTGATGGACATTTAGGTTCTTTCCATAATTTGGCTATTGTTGAAAGTACTGCTATAAACATTGGGGTACAAGTGCCCCTATGCATCCGCACTCCTGTATCCCTTGGGTAAATTCCTAGCAGTGTTATTGCTGGGTCCTAGGGTAGGTCTATTTTTAATTTTTTGAGGAACCTCCACACTGTTTTCCAGAGTGGCTGCACCAGTTTGCATTCCCACCAACAGTGCAAGAGGGTTCCCGTTTCTCCACGTCCTCGCCAGCATCTATAGTCTCCTGATTTGTTCATTTTGGCCACTCTGACTGGCGTGAGGTGATATCTGAGTGTGGTTTTGATTTGTATTTCCCTGATGAGGAGCAACATTGAGCATCTTTTCATGTGCCTGTTGGCCATCTGGATGTCTTCTTTAGAGAAGTGTCTATTCATGTTTTCTGCCCATTTCTTTACTAGATTATTTGTTTTTCAGGTGGGGAATTTGTCCTTAGAAGAACAGAAAATGAAAGACTGGAATGAGTATCTTCCCTTTTCATACTCATAGACTGTATTTTCTCATAACAGGGATTAGTTTTACGTTTAGAGGCATTTCATTTATCCTATCTACTAAGGACCTTTGCCACTATCTCTGGGAAAAACAAAAGATAGGAGCCTGGACCTTGGAATTCTCTTTCCTAGCATTTGGTTTCTCCACTTTTAATGGGTAGGCATTGAAGCCAATATAGGGAACCTATTAATTCAGGAAATGAAAGATTTGGGGTGGAATTATTTCGATAGACTGTGCATTTAGATAATTATAGGCGGCTGTGCTTTACTTAAGCATTGCCCACACAGACTATGTAATGTCATGTGCTATGAGAAAAATGCCCCTTCTTTCACAATAGGGTGATTACAGAGTTCTGGAAATAAACTCTGTATCAATGTGAGGGTAGAGGAACAAAGAGGAAAGCAGAGCTATTGAGATAAGTAGGAATTGTAAGATCTTAAGTATGTAATTTTTATATTCTTAAATAAAGGAATGTTGCAAGGGAATATGCTATCTTCAGGGGTGAACATAGTTGGAATTCTGCTTTAGATTCAGGAGAAATTAAAGTGTGAGTGCTAGAGTATATTGAGACTAAAGATTTAAGAATAGAGGACCAAAGTAGGGAAGAAGCTGAAGGAAAAATGGAAAAAAAAATAAAAACAGACAAAAAAAAAACAAGCAACAACAACAACAACAACAACAACAAAGGAAACCAGGAAAGAAAATAAGGCAGGTAGATCCCAGGAAAGTAGACTGGGGGGCCAACACCAAGACCAAGTGCATTGATGAGGCCATGACATAAGCCAGGATGATTCTAAGTCAGTGAATAGGTCAGCTGCCCAAAGCAAGACTGTTTAGTAGCCTGAGCTCAACTCACACAAAATACCATGTGATAACTTGTGAGTGATCCAAACCATAGCTTAGTGATATTTGGAGAGTCCCCCCACCCCGCCCCCCGCCCCTGCCAACAATGCAGTCTCCCTAAATTCTGTGGAAAACTATCTTTGGGTGCTAGATCATAGTATACCAAAACTGAGATAATATGCATATTAGTGATGAAATAAAGACTTAATAGTAGATATTATCTATTCAAAATTATAAACCACAAGACTTTATTGAAACTATTTCCAATGGTTTCCTTTTGTCATTCATAATGCCTGAATGTTTTCCTTTCTTTTTCAAAGCCCCATTAAAGGAAATAAAAGTAATTATCCATAGAAAATTAGGCCATAGACAGAGTATATATTTTACTTACTTCTTTCATATTTCCATGTCTACTTAGTGCTAGGCACATAGGAGGACCTAAAAATTTATTGACTAATTGACAGCTAGGTAATAAAGCTGAAATTGTGTCGTGTCCAAGCTGTAGTGTTCTCAGGGTTAGTTAGGAGAGCTAATTTGAGTCTCCCAACTAAATTCAAGTCACTGGATCCACACTCTCCCTGGGTGTATCAATTATTACAATTCTAAATTAAAATATTTCCTTTTACATTTTTAAATGAATAGATTTTTTCTAGGAATTTGAGTTCTTTACAAAAACTGGTGATTTATTTTAGCTTCTTATGTTAGGAAAAAGAACTAAATCCTTGTACTTACATAAATTTTAAAAGGATACTTGTAAAACCATAAGAAATTTATTTTTGCAGTTTTTAAGGCTTTAATCTCATGTCTTCCTCCCATGATAAGCAGAATATTCTGATTATTTTGTTAGTCCTGTTTTCTGCAACACCAACTCCCTGGTTCTTGGACTAATCACTTTCATTCAAATATTTCTCCTTTTCTAATATTTTCTATTAATTTAACTAGGAATATTTACCGGTAATCACCATGTGATTTTTTTTTTCTACCTCTTTTCTATACTATCTTTTCTCCTTCCCAAAATTAGTCTTTGGTGAATCAGTCATTATTTTTAACTGTTTTTCTACAAAAGCAAATCCTGCTTTTCTCCAAAGATCTGACATACTAAAAGTATAACCATTAATTTCCTGATTCATGGAACTGTGTTTTATGCCCTCTCTCTTTACAAGAATGAACATGTTTTGGAATAGTAGCTCCTTGGAATCTCTCTTTATAAGGTAATGTGAACAACTTGTAGTTTTCTTTGACTCGTATCTGACTTATTAAGCTCACTGGTTTCTTTACTTCTAAAAATCCCTCTATTGATCAAGTTAGTTCATCCTTTTTTTTTTTTAATTTTTTTAAATTTTTTTTTTTAAGAGAAGGACAGAGAGACAGAGTATGAGTGGAGGAAGGACAGAGAGAAGGAGACGCAGAATCCGAAGCAGGCTCCAGGCTCTGAGCTGTCAGCACAGAGCCTGATGTGGGGCTTGAACTCTCAAACCTGAGATCATGACCTGAGCTGAAGTTGGACGCTTAACCAACTGAGCCACCTAGGCACCCCCAAGTTAGTATCATTCTAATTCTGAAACCATTTGTGTTTCCATTTTAAAAGCTAAATTTATTTTAGAAAGAAAACAAGGAGACACAAATTCTTAAGTTTACCTAGGCAAATGGAGCATAAAAATATAAGAAAAACAAATAATGAATCATGGGCTACTTGTTCTCACAAAATCATTTATGTCAACCACAAAAATATTGGCTTCTCAGCCTAGTGAATTCCAAATACCCATTGATATTGTTCTCATTTCATAAGCAGGTACTGAACATTGTTGAGTACTCAACAACAGGTTGATTTTTTTTCATACGTATTTAGCATTCATTAGCCTTTAAACCCTTCAAATCTAATCCATAATTTTTAATTGAAATTTTGAATTATATAATTATAAATTATATATGTACTTATATATACATATATATAATGATAAATTTTAAATGCTTGGAAGAAATTAATAGTGGATTTTTTATATAAAAGTAAAACAGTATAGGGGCGCCTGGGTGGCGCAGTCGTTTAAGTGTCCGACTTCAGCCAGGTCACGATCTCACGGTCCGGGAGTTCGAGCCCCGCGTCAGGCTCTGGGCTGATGGCTCAGAGCCTGGAGCCTGTTTCTGATTCTGTGTCTCCCTCTCTCTCTGCCCCTCCCCCGTTCATGCTCTGTCTCTCTCTGTCCCAAAAATAAATAAACGTTGAAAAAAAAAAAAAAGTAAAACAGTATATACTTCATAAAATTATGAATTTTCATGAAGTTACCTAAATAGTTACAAATACATTATCTTCATCAAATATACAGTACTGCATAATTTCTTAAATTTGACAAGTTTTGAGACAGTTCTACTACTGAAAGGTGGAACTTCCATCCATTTGCTATTGAAAGTGTGCATGAGTTTTAATCATATTATAAGACAGGACCTTTTTCCAAATTTATGTTATAGTTGTCTCTAAGTGGTGGACTGTAGCAGTTGTGAAGTCCTGTCTAAATCTCTTCTCCTGTTTTACAAGCTGTGAGACCTTAAATACATGGCTTAATTTCTCTGTAATACAATTTCCTCATTTTTACATTTATTTATTTTATTGGATTTTATTGGATTTTATTTTATTTGAGAGAGAGAGAGAGAGCAAGAGAATCCCAAGCAGGCTCCATCCTCAGCACTGAACCCAACAGGGGACTGGATCTCATCAACCATGAGATCAGCACCTAAGCGGATATCAAGGGTCAGATGCTTAATCGTCTGAGCCACCCAGGCGCCCTGAGAGAAAGAATCTTAAGCGGGCTCCATACTCCCCAAGGAGACCAATGTGGGGCTCAATCCCACAACCCTGAGATCATGACCTGTGCAGAAATGGAGAGTCGGTGGCTCAGTGGACTGAGCTACCGGGGTGCCCCAATTTCCTCATTTTTTAAACAGGGCGATAATAGTGCTGCATCGTTGGGTCCTAGAGGGCATTAGATGAGTCCATAGCTGTCCTGTGTGTCTGACATACAGCAAAGACGCAGGTCATGGTTGGTGAATTGGCACTATCTCTTCACAGCCAGCAGAACTTCCTGTTGCATGTCTGACAATCTCCAGATAATATCCTGTATGTTTTACTTCCTTGAAAAACCATCGGGAGCTCATTACAGAACTTCACCGTCATACTTCTCTTCGTTCTTTTAAACAAACACTGTGACTTACCATATTTTCAAGTGTATGTTACAAGTTTTCACTTTAAAATTTATTTGCTCGTGAGCACAAGGCCCGCCCTCTCCTTGAGATCATGAAGCAATTCTTACAAAGCGACTGTAATAAACTACGTGTGTTGATTATAGAGGGAGGGGGTTGGACCTATGAATACTGTAATTCTCAAATATCAGGAGCAGGGTGGAGTGATCCCTCCCCGCCTACTGGGAAGTACTCATCTCCTTTCTTCCTGAAATACTGTTCTCAGAAATGGCGAATTTTTGACTTTTAAAATTAAAGTCTGTGATATGTTTTTCCTTCTCACGACTTTAGCCGCAGAAGCAAATAATAATTTTTTTCATATAGGAATTTCTTAATTTAAAGCATTGAAAATTTAACAAAAACTTTTTCTGAATGCAAAGAAACCTCTATACATACGTAGGTTTTTTGTTTTGTTTTTGTTTTTGTTTTTTTCAGGTTATTCATTCTCCAATCCCGTAATTGAATGGAGCAGAAAGGAGGTTTATTTATTTATTTATTTGTTTGTTTTATTTAAAAAATTTTTTAATGTTTATTATTTACTATTCAGAGAGAGAGAGAGACAGAGCGCAAGAGGGGAAGAGAGAGGGAGAAATAGAATCCGAAGCAGGCTCCAGGCTCCAAGCTGTCAGCACAGAGCCCGATGTGGGGCTGGAACTCACAAACCATGAGATCATGACCTGAGCCGACTGATGCTTAACCTACTGAGCCACCCACGCACCCTGAGAGGAGATTTAATTTGAACTTGAATTTTCCCTTTCCTGAAGGGGGAATAGGTTAAACTGAGGCCCAACAATTAGGTTTTGCAGTGCGAGGAAAGAGCTACAGAATAAATGATACTTGGAGTCTAATTTTTATTTCTTTTTTAAATAATAAGGAAAGAAAACAAAAACATTTCATTGTATCAACTTCAATGGAGAAAATGTCTCTTGGAAACCAACTGCTGCCATTGTTGGGTATCTGTCATGGCAGACAACAAGAAAAAGAGGTTCTTTTATTTTTCCCTTCAAAGAAATGGATTTGCTCAGAGACACTCTGGGCCCAGAGCTCAAAGTCACACTTAGAAAATCTCTCCAGTGGAGCCAGAAGCCAGGAAGGCCACTGCTTCACAAAATGTCAGTTCAGAATGTCTGGGAAGAAGGCTTCTTTGGGTCTCAGTCAATATTGAGTAATAAGGGGAAGAAAAGTCTTAAAGCTCTCAGTCACCAAACTGTTCTTTAGTAGGCAGATGTTGACACATCTCAAATGACACATCTCCAATGAAATGCAACCCTTACCAGTGGACATTTTGGATTCACAGGAATGCTCTTTCTGAAAATAAAATTGCACTAATATGTATTCTAAACTTACAGCACTATCTGAAGGAAAAAAACATTATTTTACAGTTAGACCAGGCCTCCAGACCAGCCTAGGCCATGGGAAAAATTAAATAAAGAGAGAATTTGTGCATGTGGTTGTAGAGTTTGTCAGGCATGCTAAGACTTAGAGTAAACAAAATTCATATTTAGAAAATCAGTTATAATTTAAACTCATCCTTGGACTCATTAACCAGAGTTAACCACAAAGAGTAAACTGTCATCTTTTTTGTTTTTTTAAAGTTTATTTACTTATTTTGAGACAGAGACAGAGCATGAGTGGGGGAGGGGCAGAGAGAGAGGGAGAGAGAGAATTCCAAGCAGGCTCTGCACTGTCAGCACAAAGCCTGATGCAAGGCTCGATCCCATGAACCATGAGATCATGACCTGAGCCAAAATCAAGAGTCAGATGCTTAACTGACTGAGCCACTCACTCAGGTGCCTCAAGAGTAAGCTGTTATTTTTAAAACCAGAAATATTATATCTGTCTCCTGTTCTCATTAGCCTGTAGATTTAAATAAAGTCATTGTGTTATTTACACTCATCTTTTTAGCTCAGTGATACCATTCAGCCAAATTCTGAGGGTCCCTCTTCCTCTCCCTCACCTGTGAGAGTGTCCACGAGTTATGCCTGCATGTTCATGGATCAGTCTGGACCCATCACCTCCACGGTATTCCCCAGACCAGGGCTCATGATGTTCTACTTAGGCAGATGCCGGTTGCAACCTTGCAATGTCTTTAGGACCAGTGCTTTTTTGCATGTTTCTACTCACCACAAACCATCACTTGACAACCTGTTTTAAAACCTTCTTTGGAAAATGAGGAGGCAGCCTCTTCTTCCTATGGATTAGCTCTCTCAGCATAGTCAGTCAGCAGAGTTGTTCATAACCCACACTAGCAGAGCTCACTAAGTTTAAATACAACCCTTCCTCTCCATAGAATGAGGAGACTTCCATATTGGTGTGAGAGTAGCTTCCAGTGACAGTGCACACTGAATCCAGGTTGCCTACTCATCTCTTGTTCTTCTCACTTCAAATCAGTTCTTTCTGGGGGGCCTACAGTTCCTTCTTATGATTTGTCTTTTGTCATTTCTCCCTCTCCTAGTTGATCAGACTCAAATACATATTGGATCCCAGTTGTAAACAAGGGTCTAGTTCTCCTCACAATTCCTTCAGCCATTGTAAAGTCAGCCAATGCAATTAGGTAACAGAGAGAAGTGGCTATCTCCTAATCCCTTATCCTAATATATGTAGGGACTCTCACTTCTCTGGACTTGATTCTGAAATGTCTGGGTTTTAATATTAGGACCACCACTTACTTGTGTAACCTTGGCAAATTATTTGACCTTGTAACAGTTCATTTTCTCATCTCCAAAATTAGAATGACTGTACTCAGCCAACATCTCTACTTTGAGACTTGAAAAAGATAATGTAAAAGGAAGCACTTTTTAAAAAGTTCTCAATATATTTTATATGTGGCAGGAGTCCCTGCTTGACTTGTTGCCAGAACTCAGGGGTACATGAATGTATCTGACTTGCCATTTAGCCCAGCTAAATCTATTTGCAAGACAGCTGAAGAACCTTCCAAGAGAGACTCCATGTTAAGTGGAGTATTCAGACACAAGGCCCTCGACTCAGTAAGGAAGCTTTAGTCTTCAGAAAGAAGGGGTGAGTTTTAGTTTAATAGGATGACATATTTTTCAAGCTCAACACCTAACTGGGCTCAGTTCTCCCTAAATACCTAATGAGGAAGCTGAACTTCTTGATCACTGGCAAACTTTAAGGACAGTGGAATTTGAATTGGTTTTGTTAAAGTACTCCATTTGCACTCTAGGCAGTAAGAACTGGAAAAATTATTTGTATACATAAATCAAGACAAATATATATGTTACAAATACATATTAAATATATTCTGCATTTGCCACCCTAACAAATATAGAAGGTAAACATTTCCTAAGAGATTATCCTGTGGATTTCATTACTTTATATAATTTTTGCTGAGCTAATGGAAATTATAGATTCCACTTCTTTATCTTTGATCTACAAAAGTACAGAAAAGTACTAGGTTTAGTTGGTCACCAGAAGATGTTTTGGGGAATTACAATTAACAATGAATTACTACTTTAAAGCAGATCTTATTTAATGGAAATGTCCTTTCCTTTTTGGAAACTGTTTATCAACTAAGATGAATCACTAGTAATGTTTACTTTTGTAAATTGGCAGGAAAAACCATAAACAAATCTCAAAGGAGAATGATGAATAAGGTCTCAAAGACATTACTGCTCCTTCCTGAATTCTTAAAGAACTCGAAACCTGAAAATATAGAATTCAGAATTTCAGTGTTTCTTCAAATTGTGAGTGAATAAATGCAGAAGAAATCAGGACATTAGTCTGACTGTTCACAAAACAACTTAAAGTAGTAATATAACAGAATCTTGAAAGAAGAATTAACAATTCAAAAGAAAAAAGGTGACATTTGTGGGCTAAATGGTGTCCTCTCCAAAGTGCATATGTTAAATCCTAACATCCATATCTCAGAATACGACTGTATTTGGGGATAGAGCATTTCAAGGGGTAATTTAAGGCAAATGAAATCATGGGGGTAGGCTCAAATTCAATATGGCTAGTATCTTTATAAGAGGAGATTAGGGCACAGGCACAAACAAAGGGAAGACCATGTGAAAACATAGGGAGTAGACAGTCATCTATAAGCCAGTGAGAGAGATCTTGAAATGAAAACAACCCTGCTGACAACTTGATTTTGGATTTCTAAGCCTCCAAAATATGAAGAAATAAATTTCTGTTGTTTGAGTCACTTAGTCTATGTAACAGCCATAGCAAATTAATACAGTCCCCTTACACCAAAAAAACCTTCCCAAAAAGTTCAAAAGAGAGAGAATCATATTCTTTCTCTTGGATCTATAAAGTCTCCTATATTTTGATTGTGTTTATATTTTTCTTTTTTTTAAGTTTATTTATTTATTTTGAGAGAGAGAGGCAAGGAGAGGCAGAGAGAGAGAGGGAAAGAGAGAGAATCCCAAGCAGCCTCCGACATAGGGCTCAATCTCATGAACCCTGAGATCATGACCTGAGCTGAAATCAAGAGTCAGACACTTTCCTGACTGAGCCACCCAGGTGCCCCTGTGTTTATAATTTTCAAAGAAGCTTCATATTTATTATCTCCTGTGTACCTCTCAACAGCCTTATTTAATGGATGGAGACATCAAGGCTGAGAGAACAAATACTTGCCTTGCTCAGTGACAGACTAAGTATCAGCACCAAGACCTTTTGATTCACTTGTATAGGGCAACAGGCAAGGTTTGATGAGGATAAATATGCCATTACTCCACATTTGCTGATGGGGAGAGAGGCACCATGTGATTAAGTGACCTGCCCAAGACCCTCTTAGCAGGAAGTAGCCTATCAGAGCCCAAAGCCAAGTCCTCAGACTCCATCTTGTGAGGTTTCTCTCTCTATGAGGGGAATGCATGCCCTTTCCCTACAACCCAGGACAATTCCTAACTTCCTCTTCTTTCTTCATCTCTTCTTGCCAAAGAGATGCCTGTTCTCAGGACTAAAGGGAGGTCAGCTGGTTAGGCATATTTTTATAACTTTTGAAAAGAATTTTTAATACCACAAAGACAATTTTATATTTCCATACAGCTTTAACTTTTGTTCCTAATGAGAACGAAAAGTTCCATCTCTGTATGACAAAAGCAATAATGAGTAATTATAATCCTCTAACCCCCTCCACCTACACACGTGCTATTATACCTTTTAGGTAATGAATAGGTTGCTCTACGCAAAGAAAGGTCATCTAAAAAGACAGACTCATAAAGGGATATGCAGAGACCTGTATAACTACAGAGAATTTGAGAGAGGGGAAGGCATGTCTAATAAAGGATTTTAGGAAGTTTAATTTATAATTTACTATGTAAACCCTACTGTATAATTTCCATTTGGATGTCTTTAAGAGTTTTTCAGCAGAGGCCTACATTACTTTTCAATAATTTATTTTTGTTTCTTTAAAGTTTATTTATTTTGAGAGAGAGAGTGTGTGTGCATGCATGTGTGTGCACCCGCATAAGCGGGGGAGGGATAGAGAGAGAGAGGGAGAGAGTCCCAATCAGGTTCTGTGCTATCAGCATAGAGCCTGAGGTGAGGCTCAAACTCATGAACCATGAGATCATGACCTGAGCCAAAATGAAGAGTTGGGAGCTTAACCAACTGAGCCACCCAGACACCCCACTTTTGAATGGTTTTTAGAACTGTAGTTGTGTTTCTTTCCCTTTTCCTGTCCTTCTTCTCCTTTTTCCTCCTCCTCTTTCTCTTCCTCGTCCTCCTCCTTCCTCCTCCTCTTCCTCCTCCTTCTCCTCCTCCTCTTCCTCCTCCTCCTCCTTTCTTCTTCTTCATGTCATACCAAACTGGAACTGGTCTTAAAGTGAGCCAATCTTTTTTTTTAAATTTTTTTTTTCAACGTTTTTTTATTTATTTTTGGGACAGAGAGAGACAGAGCATGAACGGGGGAAGGGCAGAGAAAGAGGGAGACACAGAATCGGAAACAGGATCCAGGCTCTGAGCCATCAGCCCAGAGCCTGACGCGGGGCTCGAACTCACGGACCGCGAGATCGTGACCTGGCTGAAGTCGGACGCTTAACCGACTGCGCCACCCAGGAGCCCCAAAGTGAGCCAATCTTATTTGAATCACAATTGTTTCCTGTTAGGTTTACTGAAGAATGTGCACGAGCAAGGATTCTAGCCTGCAAGCTGCTGGTAACCAACAGAAAGAACTGGAACTTCAGATTTCAAAATGTGATTCGCCTACAAAATCTCCTGGATGAGTTAATACTTCCTAACAAAAAAGTCACTCCTACGACTGGAAAGAAGTACATACTAGTCCTAGTCACACTCTCTCTGTTTCTCTTTTTATTTTACCATCTATCCATTCATCTATTTATCTGTTTACATATCTGTCTATACATTCTAACAAGAGGTTTCCATACAATAATTTGTGTTTACTAAACTTTCCCATATGGAAGTTCCAAGTAAGAAAAACTGTCCACAGGGGCGCCTGAGTCGCTCGGTCAGTTAAGCATCTGACTCAGTTTTGACTCAGGTCATGATCTCATGGTTTCGTGAGTCTGAGCCCCACAATGGTTTCTGTGCTGGCAATGTGGAGGCTGCTTGGGATTCTCTCTCTCTCTTTCCCTCTCTCTCTGACCCTGCCCTATTCATGCTGTCTCTGTCTCTCTCAAAATAAATAAACTTAAAAAAAAAACTATCCACAATTAAAATTAGACAGTGTGAAAACCAGAGCTCCTTATTATACCACTTTCTGACAAGTGACTCACTGTCTCTCACCTTCATGACATATAGAGCCAAGGGGTGAAGGAAGTAAGGATAACACCGTCTTTAACCAGGAATGGGGAAAAAATTTTTTTGAAAGCATTTACCTTAAATATTCTATCAGAATCTTCTTAGTCTTTTAACATTGTCAATTCCCATACATAATATGGGAATCATCTGTGTAATGTGAAATCATCCATAGAGCAATCAAATCCAGCCAGAAATTCCTAGAGAGGATGTGGACGGTCTCAGTTAGAAAAGATGAGTTTGAACACTCTTTCAAGTCCCTAGGTAATTGTCTGAGGATCTCTGAGAAAATTGATCACTGTTGACATGAGACTGACTGAGATGCCAGGTAACCTCCATCAGTTAAGGAGTCCAGCAAGAAGGCCAAAGCATAGACTTAGAATGCACCCACATGTGACAGAATTGGGTCTGTGATGTCAGACACTAGTCAGCAGGTCTTGCAAATGAGATGGGGACTTCAGGGAAAAAAGCCCCAAAAGACAGGTCAGAATTTCCCAGCCTGCCATGGCTTTTAGAGTAAGCCTTTTTCTGTTGTGGTGGTGGCAGAGTGAGATCACCCTCTGAGGCACTAGAAGAGAGTCTCACCTTTGCAGCAAGGTCGCTCGCTCCAGCCAGCCAAAGAGCTGTGGGCACCTGTTTGTTCTTTATTTAGTAATAGTCCACTTTGCAATCTGCTGACTATTCTGAAACGTCTCTTCTATTTTTATCTTGTCATAAGCTTGATTCCTTGGCTTATGTCCTGGCTCCATCTTGACCCTCCCACCCACTCCACCTCACCTTGAATGTGTTTCCATCAATAAATAAAAATATTTTAGTAGACTGCCTGGTTGTCTTTAGATGAATTCTCCTCCTGTTGCTTAGACTGTGTGGTTACCCTTGAATTCCTCCCTGAGTTGACTCAATTAGGTAAAGGGATTTCCAGAGCACTTTTTTTTTACAGACATACCCCTCTTAGGAGCAGGTTAGTCTTAAAATAATTATCACTCCATTGCCCATCTTTTTCCCTAAATAGATTTTCTTCTAGGTCTTTAAGGTATTTTTGGTATTTAAAGTATTCTTTAAAGTATTTCATTAAAACATAAATACTCCTGAAAAATATGAAACATCTTAATGAATAGGAAACATCCTATTCATTCTTAATGAATAGGAAACATCTTAATCAGTAAACAGTCGAGACAAGGCCCTATTGATGCTTAATGCCAAATAATGGGCTAATGACTCTGACTTCACTATTGTCAGCTCACGCTTCCCTCCTGAGCTTCAGACCTACATGTACAACCCTATGCGAAAGGAAGTGTTTCCTCCTAGATGTCAACCATACATACCCTTCATACTCCACGTGTCCCAAACCCAGCCCATCTTTTTCTCCTCCAAGTCTTCCATATTCCCTACTGGACTGAAATAGCATGCCCTCTACTTACATGCTCAAAGCCAGAATCCTGACAGTGTTTGTATATGTGTGCATGTGTGTGTGTGTGTGTGTGTGTGAAGATAGTAAAGGTAAATGTGCTGAATCTTTACTTGCTTGTATGCAAGAAGGCTTAAATATAAGTCGATATTTGTATTTTTTGCTTTCAAGAGAAAATGTCCTCCTAAATCATTTAAATATTTAATTTAGCAAAGTCCAATATACATAATATGTGACCCATGTATAATTTTAAACATTCTACTAGACACTTAAGAAAAAGTAGAATCACTTTGCCTGGGAATACATATTTATATGACAATAAAAGTGATTAAGTGGGGAAAAAAAAACAGAAAAAGAGCGAAGAGACAGGTGAAATTATATTTAATAATATATTTTATTTAACCAATACACCTGAACTACTATCATTTTGACATACAACATTATAAAAATTATTAATGACATATTTTATTTATTTTCGTACTAAGGGTTTGCTAGTAGGTTTGTATTTTACATTTATGGCCTATCTCAATTTGTACTACCACTTTTCAAGTCCTCAATAGCCCCATGCACCTAATGACTACCATACTGGATAGTGTAGAGTTAACACAATCCAAGTCAAAATCTAATTTGGACAAAAAAAAGGGACATGAAATCCAAAAAAAATGATTCTGAAATTATTCTAAAATTTATAAATCTAGAATCTCAAATAATATTCTGAAAAATAAGAAAAATAATAGGAATATACTATTGCAAACCTAAAAACTTAGATTCACGTGGAAGCCAAACTTCTAGATTTAGTTATAATTAAGAATGTAGTCAACTTCAGGGGCGCATGGATGGCTCAACTGGTTAAGCGTCGGACTTCAGCTTAGGTCTCACGATCTCATGGTTCCTGGGTTCAAGTCCCCTGTTGAGCTCTGTGCTGACAGCTCAGAGCCTGGAGCCTGCTTCGGATTCTGTATCTCCCTCTCTCTTTGCCCCTCCCCCACTCACACTCTGTCTCTCTCTCTCTCTCAAAAATAAATAAATGTAAAAAATAATAATAAAATTAAAATTTTTTAAATTAAATATTTAAAAAGATCTGAATAACTGGAGAAATATTCCATGTTGACAAACAGGTAACTTTCATTGTATAGATGTCAATATTCCCCAGATTCATGTCTGAATTTATTATAATCCAAATAGAAAATTTAGCAACATTTTTAAAAATATAAAAACACTTATTATAGAATTTATATGAAATATAAAATCCATGAATAGCCCAGTAAGGCAAAAAGAAGAGTGAAGAGAGATGCTTTTTCTACTAGATAATAAAGCTACAAACCTTAGTAAAAACCAAATGATATTGGTGGAGAATAAATAAACCAATGAAACTTTAAAGAGAGCTAATATGCACATATTTGTATTACATATATTATATATACATATGATCCTATATATATATATATATATATATATAAACCTAATGTATGATAAAAGGAACATCAAATCCAATGGGGAACAATTCATTGTTTAGTAGATTATGTTGGGGAAGTCTCAGTATCTCCAGAAAAATAAACTGGATCTTTGTATAATACATAAAGATGAACACTAAATTAAAGATTTAAATGTAAAATTATGAAGTCAGTATAGCAAATGCCAAGGAGAGATCTTTGTGACCTTATGGCAGAAAAAAATGTGAACTTAAGGGATACAAGATATGTTCATCAAATTGACAAATTTAACTATATCAAAATTAGGGATCTGTCTTTTACAAAAATAGTATGGGCAAAGGTAACAGATGACAGAATGGTAGAAGATACCAACAATATCTAAAACTGCCAAAGGATAACTTAAAAATAGGAAACTCTTGCAAATCAAAAGAAAAAGGAATTAGACAAGTACTAGAATAAGAATCACACATACAACAAAGGAAAACTGAATGGATAAGAAATCCTCAGACTCATCAGTAACTAAAGTAACACAGATTAAACAAACAATGAGATATCACTTTAAATCCATCAAAGTAGAAAATTTTAAAAATTTGGATACAACCCAATACTGATGAGAATGTGAGTGAGCTCAAAGCCCCACATATTATTGATGCGAGAGAAAGATTTGAGTCACTCTGAAAAACAATCTGACAGTACTTAGTGAAACTCATCATGCAAAAAGCCTATATACCCAGCAATCCCACTCTTGGCTATAAATCTCAGAGAAATGTTCTCAAAACCCATTATGTGACATTTGCAAGGATATTTGTTGCAGCATTATTTGTGTTTCCTGGAAATTTGAGGCAATTTAAGTGTCTACAACAAAATGCCACGTATGCACATTTAAAACTCTTACAAATATTATATTTTAGAAGGGTACATGCATATCCAAAAAGTAGACATTCATTAGAGAAGAGAATATGCTTGGGAGTCAAGAAAAAGGGGGATATAGAAAAGGGAATAAGAGAAAGGTCTTGATTGCATCAGAATGGTGGGATGTCATAAATTGAGACCAGGATCAACACTCCACGTGAGGTTTGCCATGAGAAAAATGAAGAATTTTTGATAATCATAACCAAGAATTGTGCAGATATAAGACATGCAAAAAAGTAATGTAGAGAAAGTAAAGATGGATGTGTCTGAGTGATAAAAGCTGAGCATGGTGGCCCCCAGTAATAAGCTTTGGTCTAGAGGAAAGACAGTGGGGCTGTGCTTCAACAAGAGCTTGTCAGTGTAAAGGGTTAATATCTTATGTGCAAACACCTACACCCTACATCAGGAGTCGCAAACTCCTAGCCTTAGTGTTTCTTTTTTTTTTTTTAATTTTTTTTTTCAACGTTTATTTATTTTTGGGACAGAGAGAGACAGAGCATGAACAGGGAGGGGCAGAGAGAGAGGGAGACACAGAATCGGAAACAGGCTCCAGGCTCTGAGCCATCAGCCCAGAGCCTGACGCGGGGCTCGAACTCACAGACCGCGAGATCGTGACCTGGCTGAAGTCGGACACCCAACCGACTGCGCCACCCAGGCGCCCCTAGCCTTAGTGTTTCTTAATAAACCCCCCAAACACAAACAGACTCACTAAAACCCAGTCTTCTTGTTAAACCTGTATTGAATGGACTTGCCTATCCATAGCCTCTACCTCTGAGAACATTTACTTCACTTTCTTACATACTTTATTGTTGGTTTATTTGTTTATTTATTTATCTCTAATTCTTTTTTTTTTTATTTTTTTTTCAACGTTTATTTATTTTTGGGACAGAGAGAGACAGAGCATGAACGGGGAAGGGTCAGAGAGAGAGGGAGACACAGAATCGGAAACAGGCTCCAGGCTCTGAGCCATCAGCCCAGAGCCTGACGCGGGGCTCGAACTCACGGACCGGGAGATCGTGACCCGACTGAAGTCGGACGCTTAACCAACTGCGCCACCCAGGCGCCCTATTTATCTCTAATTCTGAGAGACAAAGCAAACAGGGGAAGGGACAGGGAGGGGTCCCCAAAAAGGCTCTGTGCTGTCAGCAAGGAACCCGGTGCGACGCTCAAACTCACAGACTGTGAGATCATGACCTGAGCAGAAACCAAGAGTCACTTAACCGACTAAGCCACCCAGGTGCCCCTCTCTTGCTTCACTTTCTATGTTACACTTTTTGTTTCTTTGTCCTCCTTTCCTCCTGATCAACCTCAGTTCCTATCAAAAGCCAAGAAGCTACAAAATTAAACTTGGTTCAAGAAAAACTGAAGGGCAGAGAGTCTAATCAGATTGCCCACATGTATGGTCTATGCCAGGCTCTACCTGGTCCATAAACAGCCAGGTATAAATCTGGTATGAAATGACAAAACTAAGAAACACTATAGCACAACTGATAAGAAAGCAGCGTCACCACAGGTGAGATCCAGAAAAGAAAACAGACTATTTGAAAGAAGGCACTGAATAATTCCAGTGAAGTCTTGATTGACACAAAGATTGGTGTAATCCCTTCTGAACTCAAGAAAATAAAGCTCTAGGCATACTATATTAACCTTTCAACTCAAATGGAAATTGCTTACCTTATGTTCACCACCCTTGAAAACTACACAGAACAGGTATAATGTGAATGAGAGTGTTGTATGTATATAAACTAAGTAATGGAATAGTAATGCAATCGAGACTTTAAAATTTGGAACTTAGAACTCTTGGTAAATTATACTAAATTTTATCCACCCTTGATGTCTTGTATTTATAAAGATAAGATTTGCCTTGCAATTTCCAGGTTTGTGGCTAAAATCCCAGCCATTGGCAGAGTCATTTGACACCAGAAGTCAAAGAGGATGAAATATAGGATATTAGACTTCATGATGCAGAATGGGAGTAGAGAAGATCCAGATAGACTGACAGGATGGCCTGCCCTCAAGGAAGAAAGACCCAGCTCCTGGGATTAGAAATCAAATAGTCCAGGGGCGCCTGGGTGGCGCAGTCGGTTAAGCGTCCGACTTCAGCCAGGTCACGATCTCGCGGTCCGTGAGTTCGAGCCCCGCGTCAGGCTCTGGGCTGATGGCTCAGAGCCTGGAGCCTGTTTCCGATTCTGTGTCTCCCTCTCTCTCTGCCCCTCCCCCGTTCATGCTCTGTCTCTCTCTGTCCCAAAAATGAATAAAAATGTTGAAAAAAAAAAAAAAGGAAATCAAATAGTCCAGATTCTGGAACAGATCTTATCTAAAAGTAACATATTTGGTATCAGCTGAGTCTGGAATTTGCTAGGTAGACAGGTCTGGTGGTACGGGAGAAGGCTCAAAGTGTGCAAATAATATCATTTATTAATGGGATACTGATAGCTGAATGTTATCCTAGAATCATGGACATCCAGTCTTGCCTGAGGGCTAGGCTTTTTTAGAGACTAATATACATGTAGTCACTCACGCACGTGTACACTATGCAATCAACAAGCAAACCAAACCGCTAGCTTTAAGTGTTCATCACTAACCTCTTCAGATACGCAAATGAACATGCACAGACACTGAAATATTTATTCTTATTAATAATAAATTACAAATTCTGGATCTGGTAGAGGGATTCTTTATTTAGAAAGATCCCAAGATAAAGCCACTGAACCTTTTACAAATGTATGTGCTTCTTTACATTGTTGATCAGTTTGATCAGGAATTTTAGATTCTGCAGCTGTGATCTGTGATCTGTCTCTTCTGCCAGGCCAAATTTCCTTTTGCTGATTTATGTAGGCTACAGCAGGTGAAAAGCATAAAAAATATAATGATATAGCTCTGCACCCAGTTCAAGAAAAGAAAGGCATAGTCCTGCCTGAACCAAATCACTAAGATAACCTAACCGTACTGAAAGGGCAGGGACTTATATCTAGAGATATTAATATACACTTTTTGCATTAATGGATTCTAAGTTTCAAAAATATTTTTTCATGTAAAAATATAAACTCTACATCTCATTTTCTGACTTATTTTATATCATGTCTCTTCTTCTTGGTATTCCTTCAGTATTTCTTTGACAACATATTTGTCATGCAAGACACACACCAACAATGGCAGATGATTTTCCCCCTTCCTTCAGTTCTGCCTGATTTGCTAAAAACGCATCACAGAGTAATTTCCTAAAGAGGGGGATGGGTTGGAGAGACTTTGGCATCTTGGAGGATCAGATCTCGCTCTTCAGAAATGAAAACCATATATAAAAATATATCCACAAAAATTAGACATTCACTCTTCAGGATCATTTGTTACTCTGAAAGATAGCAAGGAGCAAGGGTTGAGTAAAAACACAAACATCTTTGTTGAACGTGCTTTATTTAACTAATAAAGTTTGTGATCACCAAAACAACAACAACAACAAAAATCAATAATCCTGTGAAGTCTAATAAAACCCTAAGGCAACCACGTAATTCTTTATTATTTCAGAATATGTTGAAATATCACAAAAGTATAGAAAATGTGTCCATCTCAAATTCTTTACTGAGCAGGAATGTTTTCATAATAGCAAGCTGAAGCACTAATGAAACCCATAGCGTATCAGGATGACCTTTTAGAGTGTGCCAATGTTGACAAAATCAAAGAACTCTTAAAATCCAGAAAGGACAAGCAAATAAGAAACTCTAAGAAAGCATACGACATATTTAAGTCAACCAAACCAAGTTTGTTTATGTCTTGATTTAATCCCTATCAAACAGAAATGACAATACCTTTTTAAACATGTCCTGGAGAGTCCATTTTTCCTTTGATCTTCTAAAACTGTTTTATGACATTCTTAAGAAATCACCACAGAGCAGTAATTAGCTCAGCTCTTTCACAAACATACATTAAAGCTATTTAAAAGTATATTCCTGGAAGCCATGAAATTATATATATGTATATTTACATATCTGTATATGTATGTATACATACTTATGTATGTATGCATATAGGTATATATGTGTGCTTATTTATGTATGTGTATATTTATGTGTTACACATATGTATAACGTTTAAAATATCTTTAGCTACAAAAACAAAAAATGTTAAATCCATGCTCATTTAGGGCAAAATTAAATCCAGACTCCCAAGCCTTAGCGTATTAACTCCTCTAGCTAGAAAGATCACATGTCAGAATAATTAAGCATCCACAGTACTTGTAGCAGAATTAAGGCAAAAGGAAATAAGAATTCTATTACTGATGGATGTGTTGGATGCCTTTCTTTAGCAAGTCTTTTTCAGACAACTATCCCTTAGCTCATTATTTAGATTTGCCACCTAAGAATTTTCTTTTTCCCTCTCTCCCAAGTATCTGATTGCATTTATTCTGGTAATTTAACTGCGGTGTCATTATTACATGATTCATCATGTAACCAAGGGTCAAACATGTTTTCAAATCTACAGTAGTTTTCAAGTCTGTAGGCAGCATAATAAAAGAGATCCAAGTAAACGAATGTGCTATAAATATTTAAATTTGTGAAGAATATGGTAGAAGCTTTTGGTTTTCTCTGAGTTCTTCTGAAAGGATGTGGTTTTTAAACAAGAGAGCCATTTCACAACCAAACCAATTTTAATTCAGATAGTGCCACTCAATGTTCCACACCCATACTCCTGTTGGTGTATAATTCCTAATGAAATTTCTAAGTGAAGGACAGCCCTATCTTTGCCTCTGGAAAACGCTCTGAATACCATTTTGGCCTTGGCAGCCTCTATGTGACAGCTCAGTAACTCCCTGCTATGAAGTAAAGACACTAAAGAGGATTATAATGCCAGTGTTTAGGGAGCAAAGAATATTTTTTAAAGAAGCTGTGGGGGGAAAAATGGCTGGATCTAAGGAGAAATAGTTTGTTTATAACCATTTGAAAACAAATACAGATAACATTACAAAGGTCGGTCTTCTGCTTCAGTGTTAAAAACAAAAGCTATCTTTTAGCAGTTCTGGATGTCAGCCAGCCTTTGGTTCTTCTGCATTGTAGTAAGCCACTTCCTTATTCGTTGTATATGCAGTCCCATTGTCATTACCAGAGCTGTCTTTTTTAATGACCACATATGCTCCCATGTTCATCTCCATAACCTCTACTCTCTCAGGTCTCACCTTAGCTGTCACTTCCTGTAGGAAATCCTTCTGGTTCCATCCTCTTTCAACTGTACTCTGCTACGAAGTGTCATAGGTAGATCAAACTCAACATGCACAGATCCAGGCCCACCACAGTCCACCAAACCTGCTCAACGTCCTCCTGTGGTCCCAGCTCAGCAAAGGGCTCCCCATCCAGGCAGTGACCCAAGACAGAAACACAGATGCCACCTTTGGTTCTACTGTTCTTTCCCCAACACCAATTTGGTCACCGAGTTTCTCGGTCAAAGATGGTGCCCACTTCTCACCATCCCTACTCCAGCACTTCTGATTCAGGTGACTGTGTTACCATCATTTCTCACTTGCTTGATGACACTCTCCTATCAGGTTGCCCTTTCTTCATGCCCTCATTTCCATCCACTATTCTACCACCAGTCATTCTTTCTAACGTGTGAATCTAATCAGTTATTCTTTTTTTTTTTTTAAGTTTATTTATTTATTTTGAGGGAGACAGAGACAGCGTGAGGTGGGAAGGGGCAGAGAGAGAGGGAGACAGAGGATTCCAAACAGGCTCTGCACTGTCAACACGGGGACCAGTGCAGGACTCTAACCCATGAACTGGTGAGATCGTGATCTAAGCCAAAATCAAGAATTAGATGCTTAACCAACTGAGCCATTCAGGCGCCCCTAATCAGTTATTCTTTAAACACTTCACAAGTCTCCATTGCTTCAAAATATTATCCAGGCTTCTTATCATGATTTGCAAGGTGCTTCATGATCTCTTACCTTTTACAGCTTATCACTTTCAATTCCATTCTGAGTTAGATATTATCTACTGAGGTAGATATCATTACTTTTAATATAGAGATGATTAAATTAAGTCTCTGTGATGTTAGAAACTCTGATGTTGGAAATTACTGACTACGCCAGTAATTGGTAGTGTTAGATATGAACTCACATTAAAAGTTTGAATAAAGTATCCAGAAATTTAATTCAGATTTAGAGGTTGAATTTATTCTTCCTCAAAAAGGCATGCATCCTTCTCTTTTTTTTTTAAGTTTATTTATTTTGAGAGAGAATGAGAGGGAGAGCATGCATGTAAGCCAGAGAAGGGCAGAGAGAGAGAATTCCAAGCAGGCTCTGTGTTGCCAGTGCAGAGCCTGACATGGGGCTCGATCCCACAAACTGTGATATCATGACCTGAGGTGAAATCAAGACTCAGACACTTAAATGCTTGAGCCACCCAGGCACCCCCAGAAGGGCATGTATTCCAAAGTTCCACTTAACATACTTCTGATCTCATATACAGAACAAGATGGTTCAATTTCATTAGAAGGTTATTTGTATATAAATTATTAGACCACCCTTACCTGTTATCTTCATTGGATTCTCCTGAAAACAGAGTTTGATGAAGGGTTTGTGAGTAAGCAATTATTTGGGGGGTGAGCCCAGGGAGCAGGAGTGGGGAGGAGCATGAAGCACAGAAGGAGGACTAGCCAATAAAACTATGTGTTAATGACATCAGTGCTATGACAACAGGGTTCAATTCTCCCAAGGAAAAGTATACTGGATAGCTCCTAGAATTGTGACCATGGAAGACAGAGGGAATTTTCCATCAACTTCTGGCCCCATTGGTTGACAGTTGCCTTCAGGGATATTAACTGCTCCAAGGTTTTGAGTTGTATATATATACTAATGAAGGAACATCCTGCCAGTACTTGGGGTCTGTGAGGCACACAGGGAGCACACGTATAAAGCCCCTGGGTCAGGGGTTTCTCCCTCCCTCTGTGAGTTGAAGCTTCCATAGACCCATCTACAACAGCCACAGCTAAAATAAGAGATGGGGTTAGCCAGGATGAATCTGGGCATCAAAGGCTAAGTCACCTATTGCCAGGAAATGAAATAATTAAGAAATGGGATGCTATTCTATTCACTAATATTTTTAGACTCACTATAAATTTCAAGTAATAGGTTACAGATTAGCACAAATACAATTTTCACTGATTTTTCTCTGCAGCAAACAAAGATAATTGAGTTACATGTAGGTGGCCCTATTAAATGACTCATTTGCAAATAAGTACCAAGTGCTTAGGTTGCAAAGCTAGAGCTAATCAATAAATAATTCTCTTGGGAAAAGAGACAGAATTTTCTATTTCTACAATAGTCCCTTTATAGAAATGTCAAATATTAAAAACTCTGGGCCCAAAATTAATCACAGAAGAAATGATTTTGACCAAATTTTAGCACCTTGGAAATCATATGACAGATATATTTTTACCTCTCTTTGTTCCATGTCAGTTCTCAAGCTTCTTTGCTTATTTATGTATTAGGGAAGAAGAAATATGTCAGGGTAACCTATAACTTTCAAAAATGAAGTTCTTCATATATTTTGGAACATGAATTCTTTATATCCATTTCACCTCATTTTAAAATGTATTAGTAACATATCCATAGACTAAAGATAGAGATAAGAAAAAATTAAAATATTAATAATGTTTATTGCCTTGGAATGAAATTAAAGAAGTTTTTATTTTTCCCTTTGTGTTATTTGGAATTTTTCAAATTTTTATAGTATTTACCTGTTTTTTTGAAAAAAAATAAGCCTACACTACACACCATTTTATAAAAAGTTAAATTAAAAAGAAAATGCTGTGGTAATCATTTTTAACTCAAATGTGACCCGAGATGATTTTCATGAAAAACTGCCACCATGTAGCACAGGTGTGTAGAGAATTTTTCATCATGATGAAAAAGAATCAACCATTTGATTTTATGCTAGTTAGCTTCTTTCCCATTTGCCAGGGATGTTAATACCTTTGGCTTATAGGCCTTGCATGGAAAGTCTAAGAGATGTTGAACATGTATGAAGAAAGGGGAGAAAGGCTACATTTTCCTTTCTCTGAGAGAACTTGAACTTGGAGCAGACCTCTCCAGGCAGGAATATGGCAAGAGTTACAAAACTTCACTGGCTTTAATTTTGACTGTATAGGGACAAAAAGACTACTTGCCATTTCATGTCTGGATTGGTGATGACCTTCTAGTGTCTGGATAGATTTACATTATATTCTCCTGTTAGGAATGTTCTTCTGGCTCTATTCTTCCACATTTCCCCTGTACAGGTGGAAAATTCCAGAAAGGCACCAGAAACATCTTACATAAGAGATTTGGTGAACTCAGGGGTGCCTGGGTGGCTCAGTTGGTTGAGTCCAACTTCAGCTCAGCTCACGATCTCATGGTTTGTGAGTTTGAGCACAGTTCTAGCTGTGCTGACAGCTCAGAGCCTGGAGCCTGCTTCGGATTTGCATCTCTCTCTCTCTCTCTGCCCCTAACCCTCTTGCATTCTGTCTCTGTCTCTGTCAAAAATAAAATAAACATTAAAAAATAAATTTAAAAAAGAGAGAGTTGGTGAACTCAAACATTAACTACTATCATCTCACCAACCAACTAGCAAGAGATGAGCCTGAGAGACAAAGCTGATAATTCCATTAGGAATTTACCACGGGTAAATTCTAGGTGGATCTTTATGTTGTTAACCCTGGGTTATTCTCATGTTTTTCTCTTTTTCCAGAACCTCCTGGCTTTGGTCAGCTAGCATTGCACTTACAGAATAGCTCTCTGGCTATTGTGCTCTTCTATAGGACTAGCTGCAGAATGGAGCTCCATCTGCCTGGTTCCCCTTTGCCATGCTGCATTCGACGTCAGCCACATAGGCTCTTTTAGTTGGTCTGGGTTTGGGTTTTGTTTTTGTTTATTCGTTTGCTTTTGCTTTTAATCTCGAATAAATTGGGGGCAACTGAAATAACAAATAAGAGAAAGTCGAGTTTCTGATAATCATGGTTCTTACCCTGTGAGGCTGATTAGATTTCTGAGATGGTTTCTAGTTACATCCTTTGCTTCCATTTCTCAAGTTGGGGCTTGCCAAATCTCGTCTTATTTTCTGACTTCCTCATTAGAAAAGGGGATGCGGTCTTTCCTATTTGAAGTTTTATTCCTGTGTACGTTGGCAAGCAAAGAAATCAAGGCAAAACATGTACGCCCTTTGTCTTTGGTAGATAATTTACCTTTCTGTGAGCTTCTGTACTGAATAACAGAGAGGCCATACCTAAATCACCAATTACCACCATTATATGCTCCTAAATACACTACATTTTTCCTTTATAGTAGGGTTTCTCAACCTTGGCATTATTGACATTTTGGGCTGGATGATTCTTTATTGTGGGAGACAGGGCTGTCCTATGGGTTGAAGGATCTGAGCAGAATCTCTGGCCTCTACCCTGTAGATAGCACCACCCATCTCCAATCCCGATCATTTGTGACACCAAAAATGTCTCCAGATATTTCCAAGTCTTCTTGAACATTACCAATGTCTTCTCAATCACCCCTGATTGAGATCATAAATCACTGATTCGGAAAACCTAATATATTTGTAATTATATGTTTATTTGTGTGATTATAAATAATTATTGCCTCATCCACTTGGTTAGAAATTCCACAGGGGTAGGGACCAACACTTTTCTAAAATATGACCAATTTCTGTTCCAGACACATAGTAGCCACTCTTTAAATATACATTGATTTAATTAATATATAATGATGTGGCTAGTTTTGAGTTGTTGCAATAATTCTAAGAGACTCAGGATTAACTAATGTCTATGTCACATTTCATGAGAAAAATGATTATTCTGGTATTTACAAAATGGTATTTTGTAACAACAACATGGTATTTACAAACTCTAACAGTATCTTAAAACATGACATTTTGGGAGACATGCCATAACTTTTTTCTTATATTATGACTTGAAAACTTACATACGTAAGATTTTTATATTATTTCAAAACTTGATTTGAACTTTAATCTATGTTATATTTCTCCATAAAGTATATCTAAATATTTGTGGCTGTTAATGTTTGTTTATTAATGCTGGTGTCAGATAGATGGCTCAGTTTTCTTAGTGCATTTTATTGTTAAATTTAATACAATTTTTAGAAATTTAAATTGCAAAATTTATACTTTAAAAAATAAAAGTTCAAACCATACAAAGGAAAGCTCCTTTTCTATAAGTCAGTGCTCTCACCATAGTTAAAAGTGATTGCTTAAAGATTATATATTCATTCATGGACACACACACACACAAATATGTATATACATTTGTTTTGTTATTGTGTTTAAGGAATGTTTTTGCTTAGGGGCGCCTGGGTGGCTCAGTTGGTTAAAGCGTCTGACTTCAGCTCAGGTCATGACCTTGAGGTTCGTGAGTTCGAGCCCCGCATCAGGCTCTCTGCTGTCAGTGCGGAGCCCGCTTTGGACCCTCTGCCCCACTCTCTCTCTGTCCCTCCCACGCTTGCACATGTTCACTCTCTCTCTCAAAACTAATTTTAAAAAAGGAAATGTTTTTGCTTAAATGGTATGAAACCATACTTATTATTTTTCTGCAATCTGCTTCCTTCACCTAACAATATTTCCAGGATCCACATAGACTTACCTGATTCTTTTAACCTGATGCATACTAGTTTGTGGTATGGACTCCCTGCAGTTGTTCGTTGTTCTTGTTTTTTTGTCACAGTGATAAGATCAAGCATTCAGATGTTATCAAAGTTTCTTCCCCTTACACACAAATTTCCTGACCCTTCTTTCCATTTAATTAGCAACATCCAATGCCTTGGAGGAGTGCTAATACATCTAAATGAACCAAACAATCCATTTCTTAAATTTTAAGTTTCTAAGTAAGCCTTGGAAAATCATGGCCCAAAAAAATCGTTTTAGAGGTCATTTTTTTTCTTTTGGCAAAAGAAAGGGTGTTTCATTTTTACTTTTGTGTTTAGTTTTGATACCCAAAGGTAAAATTGGAGCAGAGCTGAGGAAAAGAACAAAAAGCCATAAGCGATAGCCTGGAGAGAGAAGAACTCAAGAGTCAGAATGTCCATTCCGCCTCTATCCCCACTCCCAGCAGCACAGATTATGTGGCTAGCACTGGGAATGGAAGGGATTTGAAGGTCAAGTGTCCATGTAGCTCTTTGAGAATAGAGCATTTCAACTAAGCACTATTAAATTGATGGAGGGAAGAAAGTTCCAATGGTCTATTACCTCATAACAAATTACTATGAAACTTCAATGGCTTAAAACCAATCTCTGTTATCTCTCACAGTTTCTGCAGATCAAGAATTCAAGAAGGTTTTGGGTGGATGTTTCTGCCTCAGGAACCTCCTATTCAAGACAGAGGCTTGAGTGTAATGGTGGGGTGTATCAGCTGGGGCTGGCCAGGTACCTGGTCTCTCTTATGCAGTCTCAGGGCCTCCCTTTATGGTCTCTGCTACATATGTGCTAGTTTGGGCTTCCTTGAAGCACAGTGGCCTCAGGTCAGCCAGACACCTTACATGGCAGCTCAGAACTCCAAAGGCAAGTAAGCGTCCAGAGAGAATGAGGCAGAAATGCATGACATTTTTATAACTTGGCTCGGAATTCGCACATGGTATCATTTTTACCACACTCTCCTGGTTGAGGTGGTTACAAAGTCCTGCCCGGGCTTAAGGGGAAAGGACAGAGACCCACCTGACCATTTAGTGAGAGGAATGTCAAAGTCCCATTGTAAGTAGGGCTTGTGAGTTGGGAGATATGGCCCAGCCTGTGGTTATCTTTTGAAAATGCAATCTGCCACAGGGGAGAACAATACAGCTGCAGGCGCTCCGATAAATTTTGTGGCATCTGAAAGTGGAGAGAACTTGCTCCCCACTTCCCATCTGGGACCTGAGAGGCAGTAAGCCCCTCTCAGCTCTCTTCCCTATCACAGCAAATGCAATAGCAGTTGGGTAAAAATGATAAGTGTAGTTCCAGGAAGACAGGGGGCCTGAGGTAGCCCCTGGCAGATCTCCTGCTGCCTATAGTGGGGAGGTGAAAGAGCTGAATTTTCACGTTCCTCAAAAGACAGGAAAATGTGCTAAGAGGGAGAGAGAGAGCATGAGCACAAGAGAGAATTCACATTGTAAAGGGGCATCTTGGGGTGCCTGGGTGGCTCAGTCGGTTAAGCGTCTGACTTCGGTTCAGGTCATGATCTCTGGTTTGTGAGTTCGAGCCCCGCATCAGGCTGTGTTCAGACAGCTCAGAGCCTGGAGCCTGCTTTGGATTCTGTGTCTCCCCCTCCTCCACCCTCCCTGCTCGTGCTCTGTCTCTGTCTCTCATTAATAAATAAACGTTAAAAAAAATTTAAAAAATAATAATAATAAAGGGGCATCTTGGTTGTGAAGAAGGAGTGGCATTCTCCACAGAAGGCAGTTCCACCTTTAAACTAGAAGCAGATCCAGTCACAGCCATCTTTGGGAAGGTTAGTGTGCTGGGGGCGGGGGAGGGTGTGGGAAAAAGGTGAAGTTTGAGAAGCAGGTATATCAGATTTGCATGCCTTGAGGATGGTGTCACACCCTTCAGCAGATGCCAGTGTATCAGACACCAAGCAATGGCAACCCCACCCGCATTGGGAAGCTCTCTTAGTATCCTGGGAATTCACACAACATTCCAGGGAAAAGAAAAAAGTCCTGAATTGACCAAGTTTGTGGGAAAATGGCCAGATTAAGTTTTCTGCCATCGGACTAAATGGGAGTTCAATGTATAATATTTATTTTGAGTTATAGAAAAATAAAGAATGCTACCAATTTTGTTTTCATATCTGCACTTCTGGTTCACAGAAATCATATCCATTATAGAAATATTCCAGAGGCACCTGGGTGGCTCAGTCAATTAAGTGTTCGACTTCTGCTCAGGTCATGATCTTACCACTTGAGAGTTCAAGCCCTGTGTCGGGCTCTGTGCTGACAGCTCAGAGCCTGGAGCCTGCTTTGGATTCTGTGTGTCCTCTCTCTCTGCCCCTCTCTGACTCTCTCTCTCTCTCTCCCTCTCTCTCTCTCTCTCTCAAAAATGAATAAATATTAAAAGAAGTTTTAAAAAAAGTTCCATCACCAATAAAGCAGCATTTTTTTTTTACAGCAGATTGCTGTAGGTTTGGCTTTCTACTAAATGCTCTCAGTGGGTAAGTCTCCCCCACTCATCACCATGAAAAATTTTGGCTATGGTTATCACTGATAATTTAAACAGGGACTGGCAGGAACAAATATGATCCATTTTAATCAAGAGTTAGAGAAATAAGGAGGCCAGGAGAGAAGAAGCAATACCAAGGATCTCATCACCTCCAATTGTGATTAGAGGTAACACAGTTCATCCTTACAGAATTTCAGTTACTTGACAGATTTCATCTGCCAGTATCATTTATCCTCTACTTCTCAAGTGTGAGTTTACACATCTGTCAGTCCAAGTAAAATAAATTTACCTAATAAGAGTTATACCTAATTCTACTTAACGTATAAAGCCTATTTCATTATTAGATGTCAGTAAGGTTTAAATAATACCATGATATTATCATTGAGATGTTCAGATTTCACTTCTTTTTTGACTCAGACCAGTCTTGAGGAATGGAGCAGTATTGCTCTCTCAGACATGAAATAGCACCACAGTAGACATTGAGTTTTAAAAATCTTGAACAAATGATGGTAACAAAATAGGGAAAATGCACACCAGCATTTTTCTCTAAGGAGTACTAAAAATCTAGATAATCTAGATAATTTTTTCATTGAATCTGAGATTTAAATTTAGAACTGAATAAAATTAAGGAATAGATACACCTTGGAAGAAAAAGAGATGGCAGGAAAAAATCATAAAAGTATTCCCAAGGCTGTTTGAGACTATTATGATTACAAAATGTGTTCTGTTTCGCTAAATCATTAAGCATAGTAAAATTTTCATACACATAGTCTCACAGGGGAAAAAAACGCAAGACTAATGAAATAAACGAAAGGGAAATCCATATGAAAACTTAAATTGTTTTTCATTCTTATTTATTTCACATGGGCAATTGACTAATCAAAGAGGATGAGCATATTATAGTTTCCTGCCAGACTAGTAATTTAACTTTTTTCTGACTTTGTATTATGTGTGTGTTTCTAGTGAGGGGGGCTCTTAGCATTGCAAAAGGGTATTAACAATGCAAGACCTTATCAGATTGAATAGACCTAGATGATCCCTTCTGTTCTCAGGGCTCATTCTTAGACACTCTTAAGCTCTCAGTTGAGATGTCTTCAGTACCTATCGTATGTCAATGTGTACTGAGCACTCACTACTGAGTTCGTAATTTACATGTGCCATCGTATTTAATTCTCATGACAATTTTATGACTTGGGCACCAATATTAACCCCATTTTAGAGTATAGTAAAGAGTAAAGAGTTTAGAGTATAGAGTATAGAGTTTAGAGTATAGAGTATAGAGTATAGAGGCATGATTTGCTAAAGTCACATGTCCTAAGCTGTTACACTGTATGTATGGAATTAAAATACAGGTAGTGTAATGCCCGAAGTTCCGAAACCTCCCACAAAAGTCCACCAGAGTCGTAAGTCAAAGCCAAGCGGCAAGGGTCGTTTATTGCAAGTTCGAACCTGGTCCCCCGCGCACTCGTCGCCGGTGACGCAAGAGGCCACGATCAGGGTTGGTACAGCGCTTTTATAGACAGAGACAAGTAGCACAGGGGAGGTTTTAAATTATGAGGTGCCTGATTGGTTGATTTTAAAGTAAGGACATTTGTTGTTCTCTGATTGGGCGTCCTTTGTCTGTCCTTTGGCGGGAAGGCTTTGTCCGTTACTTGTGGCGGGAGGAAAAAAAAAGGGGGAAGGGGGAAGGGGGTAGGGTAGGTGAGGAATGTGCTAAGCAAGCAGGTTTACAGAAGCGAGAAATGCCGGTTAGTTTATGTGCAATTACTCATCTTATCACATATCAGATTACATTTAGGTAGGTTTGCAATCCATTCTATTACACAGCGGGTTACATTCAGGAGAGGTTTTACAATGCTCGTAGCAAACAGCAAACAAAACAGACTTCTCAGCAATTGTATTTCTTATCAAAGATCTATAATAAGCAGAAAAGACAACTTTTAGCTCTAAACTAAGGCAGGGCAGTTATTTGGACTTATTGTTCCTTTCATTAGCCTGGTTCCAAGGCCAATGCTGACCCAGGGTGTGATTAATCCTAGTCCAGGTTATGGCCTTCCTGCATGCCCACATGAATCCTAGGGCTTCCCTCATCCTTGCACTTTCAATACTGCACCATGGCTGCCTGTTCCATTGCCCGTCTCTCACGCTAGATTGCAAGCAACTTGAAGGCATAATGTTTTGAATTTTTTTATTTTGATTTTTATTTTAATGAGTAAACCTAACTCACAGGTGTTTCCTGAATGAAGAAGGCAGTACACCAACATAAAAGTAATATTAAAATTCTATTGCTAAGAGTCAATTAAGATTCAAAAGAAGACCACATGTTAATAAATGAAAGAAAAGAATGACATCTTACATAACATATGAATATTCTTCGCAGTTTAGCTCTAGCAGAATTTTACATACTTGACAAATATCTTTTGCTATAACTTGGGCTTTAGAATCGTGATTATTGACGTCAGAAAAAACTACCTATAAATCTCAAAGCATTACCTGTAACAATGCCTCCTCAGAGTACTATTTCTGACAATGCCTCCTCAAAGGGATCATAAGAATCACCTGGGAGCCTTTTTTTTTTTTTTCAACGTTTTTTATTTATTTTGGGGACAGAGAGAGACAGAGCATGAACGGGGGAGGGGCAGAGAGAGAGGGAGACACAGAATCGGAAACAGGCTCCAGGCTCCAGGCTCTGAGCCATCAGCCCAGAGCCTGACGTGGGGCTCGAACTCATGGACCGCGAGATCGTGACCTGGCTGAAGTCGGACGCTTAACCGACTGCGCCACCCAGGCGCCCCAACCTGGGAGCCTTTTAAAAATACATATATTGGGGCACTTGGGTGGCTCAGTCGGTTGGGCGTCTGATTTCAACTCAGGTCATGATCTCACATCCATGAGTTTGAGGCCTACGTCAGGTTCTGTCCTGACAGCTCAGAACCTAGAGTCTGCTTCAAATTCTGTGTCTCCCTCTCTCTCTGCCCCTCCCCCCACTCACGCTCTGTCTCTGTCTCTCAAAAATAAAACAAAAACATAAATATTTTAAAAATACGTGTATCCTACACTTTTCCAAAAAAGACATCCAGATGGCTAACAGACAAATGAAAAGATGCTCAACATGACTCATCATCAGAGAAATACAAATCAAAACCACTATGAGATACCACCTCACACATGTAAGAATGGCTAACATTAACAACTCCAGAAACCATGGATGTTGGTGAGAATGCAGAGAAAGGGGAACCTTTTCGCACTGTTGGTGGGAATGCAAACTGGTGCAGCCACTGTGGAAAACAGTATGGAGGTTCCTCAAGAAATTAAAAATAGAACTACTCTACAACCCAGCAATTGCATGAGTAGGTATTTATCCAAAGGATACAAAAATGCTGATTTGAAGGGGCACATGCACCCCAATGTTTATAGCAGCACTATCAATAATAACCAAATTATGAAAAGAGCTCAAATGTCCACTGACAAATGGATAAAGAAGTGTGGTATATATATACAATGGAATATTACTTGGTGATCAAAAAGAATGAAATCTTGCCTTTTGCAACAACATGGTTGGAGCTACAGGGTATTATGCTAAGCGAAATAAGTCAGTCAGAGAAAGATAAATACCATATGATTTCAATTTAAGAAACAAAACAGATGAGCATAGGGGAAAGGGAAGGAAAAATAAGATAAAGAGAGAGAAAGAGGCAAACTATAAGAGACTCTTAAATACAGAAAACAAACTGAGGATTGCTGGAAAGGTATGGGGGGGGGGGTGGGCTAAATGGAAGATGGCCTAAATGGGTGATGGACATTAAGGAGGGTGCTTGTTGGGATGAGCGCTGGGTGTTATATGTAAGTGATGAATCACAAAATTCTACTCCTGAAATCATAATTACATTATATGTTAACTAACTTGTATTTAAATAAAATTAATTAATTTTTTAATAATAAAGATTTAAAAAATAAAAATACATATATCCTGGCCTTACCTTCAGAGATTCTGATTCTTTAGAAGTGAAGTGGAACCAAGGAGTTTGCATTTGGGGATTAGTTGTGTTGGCTGATTTAAGAGAGTTCTACCCCACTCAGTTACATTCTGCTCCTTTCCCTCCCCTAGTTTTTGAGGAATGCTGAGGAAAATCAAGCCAAGCTGAAAGATCATCTGGCTACTGACCCTGTCCTGGCTTATATTTGTAATGTTGCTCTTTCCCTGTGCAAGGATTCCCAAACAACCACACTTAGCCCCTTGTGCTGAGGATTAGTAAATACTGAAAAAAAAATTAAATACTATATTGAAATGTATTAGGAACCTAATATTTAATTTTGTAATTGATTAAAATTATGGTTGAGATTATTGACTCAAATCAAAAGACATGTTTTGGTAGCTTTTTAAGCAATTAAATTAACAATTTAACAATTGCTTTTCAAGCAATTAAATTAATTAACACTGTAGCTTTTTAAGCAATTAAAACAGGTTAAGTAATTAATTTCCACTAAATAACAAAGATACTAACATTATCCAGTTGGTCTCAGACACCAGCTTATTTTTTTCACACATATTTGCTCATCATAATCCTGTGAGCTAGGCATTATTGTGACATTTTGTTGATTAGAAAACCAACTTTCAAGGCAGCTGAATAACTTAAGATTCTGGCCAGGGGAAGGCACAGCTTAGGTGTGGGTCCAGATTTCTGATTCCACATCCAGAGCTATTTTCCTTTACCAGACTAACGGAGACATTTCTCTCTTCTTCAGTGAAAAATGCATTACACTCAGGGTTTTTTTCTAATGTATTACCAATTTTTCATAACATTTTCGGTAACCTTACTTTTTAGTAGACAGTCTTTTTTGTTAGAATTACTCCACAGCCCCCACAGTGAGTAGGCAGTGAAAATTGGCAGCACAGTCCAGAGTCTGATTTAGTCAAACATCAATCCACTTGTAAAAGTCCTTGGAAAAGAAAAAAAAAAAAAATGTCTTTAACACTTTGCCAAGCAGTAGAGAGGAGACTGGCTTAAAGGTTATATGAGCTTTCTTCCCATAGTTCAGAACATTCTACTTCACAGCTTCAAACATCATTACTCACTTATTTTCTCTCGTTTGATCACTTTTAATACACAGGGAGATGAATTTTCCCCCATAAGACACGTTAAAGTGCTGAGTAGCTCTCCAGGTAGCCCTCAGTTGCATGAGTCCTGTCATCTTGGGTTAAGCATCCTTCTCACCTGACTCAGGATGCTGCCACCAGAAAGGGGGACATTTCTAGTCTCTGACCAGGCAGCTTCTCTCTCATGACAACTATGGCCCCTCCACACCTGCTTCAGTCCCTCTACCAATCCTCATTTAAGAATTCTCTTGGCTGAGCAGACTTGAAAAAATGCTCTCAAAATATTTGACTAAGCACTTCTGACCAATGTTATAAAATCTAAATGGTATGAGGTGGCTTAGTGACAAAGTCCTTTTCCAGCTTCACCCCATTTTCCATTTGCATTCACTCATTTATGTACTCATTCATTTATTCAACACATGCTTTTTCAAATTTTAAATTCCAGTACAGTTAACATAAAGTGTTATATTCGTTTCAGGCGTATAATATAGTGACTCAATACTTCCAGACGCCACCGCTCATCGCGCTTATCACGACCAGCGCACTCCTTAATCCCCATCACCTATTTTACCCATCCTCTCAAACACATGTTTTTTAAGAGGCAGCTGTGTGCCATGCACAAACATTAAGAGGATTAACTATTTACTGTCTGCCCTCAAGAAGCTGCCCGAGAGACGATTCGTAAAAGCAGCCTGATCAATCCAGTAATTCTGCCTGTGCAGGGTACCGGGGAGGCACAGTGGAGGTTCCTCTATCCCAGCGACCGTTGGGGACCGTTGCTGGACAAAGAGAAGCTTCCTGGGGAGGTTACTTCTTTATTGATTCTGGTAAGATGCGTGGAGGAATCAGAATGAGGTGAGAGAGAGCAGCAGAATAAGACTTGCTGAGAGGTATTCTCCACAGTGAGGACATCATGAGCAAAGACTTTGAAGAAGAAAACTGCGCACATGTGCGTATGCATGTGTCAGCACATGTGAGTGTGTCTGCGTGTGTGCATGTGAGTGTGTGGGGATGTGTGTGTGAGATGGGTACTGAAGTTGACCCACTGTGTCATCAGGGAGCAGAACATAAAAATCTAGAATAGAGAAACACATTCACAGCTGCCGTTTCCTTCTATTTACTGATCGAAAATCCTGAGGTATACAAAGATGTACCAACTTCCTAAAGGCTGAAAATAAAGAACAACACTACCCAAATCCTTGGCCACTCTTAACCAAAGGCCTTTCCTTTGGACTTTTGTTTATTAAGTTGTGAAATCAAAAAGGTAGGGCTTAAGAGTAGTGGAGCATAAAGGCTCTTGAGATTAACTGCCTTAGTCTGGATCCTGACCTTTGGCGAGTTCTGTAAACTGAGGCCAGTTACTTCACTCCCTGTGCCTCCGTTTCTTTGTAACATGAAGAAGACAATGAGTTATATCTCAAAGCTGTTGTGTTCATTAAATACACAGAAAGAACCTAAAACCTTACCTTGCAGGAAAGAAGCACTCAGTGAATCTTATCACTATAGTTACTATTGTCATAAAGAACAATAACCTAGAACTCTCTAGTGCTCTAGGATATTTACTGCTTGATTCACACTGTAATGAGGTTTAACACAAGTTTAGACAAAGAAACAGACTTTTAGGGTTAGGGTATCCTACATCTACCAAGTATAGCTATGTAAACATTTTGTGTCTGTTTTCTTGTATTTAAAATTTTAAATGTAATTCATAATTCCATAATTCACAATGCTCATATGTAATCCATTCAGTTATTCTCAGGGTTAAATAAAAAGAAGTACTTAAATGGCCCTGGAACATATGGTACAGGTATCTGGTATGAATATTGAAAAAAAAAATTAATTACAAAAAATTAATTACAAAAATTAATTACAAAAAATTGCCCTTTTGTGCAAATGTAAATGCTTAGTATTTACTTCAGAGGAGAGGAAATACAAAGATAGAGCATGTGGGACTTTTTGATGATGGGGGGACAAGAAGTTAATAAGCATTTTTTTTTAAAGCAAGCAAAGTGAAAGCACTTTTACAACCTCTTGTGAAATTTGAGATTGTTATCTAGATATTTAATAACAGACTTAAGACTGAGGGTTTTATGGATATTAGTGACATCAAAATTATGCATATAGAATGCAGGAATAATGATATAAAGACTATCAGACGTGATGCTTCAGGATGTACATCTCGGGGGTGGAGAAGACATCCTCTTCCAGTACAATGCAAGAGTATGAAAAGGTGCACAGCAAACTAAAAAGAGGGGTGGCCAAAGAGATACTCTTAGAAATATAGGGACGCCTGGGTGGCTCAGTTCGTTAAGTGTCTGACTTCAGCTCTGGTCATGATCTCAGGATTTATGGGTTCGAGCCCTGCGTTGGGCTCTGTGCTGACAGCTCAGAGCCTGGAGCCTGCTTCAGATTCTGTGTCTCCCTCTCTCTCTCTCTCTCTCTCTCTGCCCCTCTCCTACTCACTCTCTGTGTCTCTCTCTCTCTCAAAGATAAATAAACATTTTTAAAAAATTTTAAAAGAAATACAATACTAACCATGATCCAATAAACATATTAAGAAAAAGTCATTTTGTAAATAGGATAGAATTATCTATTGAACTGAACCAATGCATGTACTTATGTACATGATTAAGCTAAAAACAGAGTCTTTTAAGCTGGGTCTGAATAGAAAGAAAAATAATCATGACAAGGCTTTCCCTGTGCTGTCACTGAGTGTCTGTGGGTGACAACATGCTGGAAGGATGATGACTGACAGCATTAATTGCCAATCTGTTCCATTTCCATGCCTCAGTCTTCTCTTTACCCTAGCCACTCCTTCCATTCCATTTCCTTGCTTACGTTTTCTTTCAAGAGGCATAAAACCAAGCAGACTAGGACAATACTATCCTGTTCTCTTACACATACATGGAGGTAGCCTCCAACCTGCCCAGCCACAACAATGGGGTGACTTTTATGTTTAATCGATAAAAACCTAGGGAATAAATTAATAAATATTTTCTGTCTTTCCAAGAAGTTTAAGGGCTGGGACTCATGGTGACAGCAAAGAAATATGACATTTCCTTGACTTCATGATGCTCTCACTTATAAAGAACATCATAATTTTATGTCAACTGAGAAAGGAGAAACACTTGCAACTAACCAATGAAACAATGCCATACTGATTGCATGAATGAATGAGCTGGCCATACCAATTCTCATTGCATTGAAGTTTCTTTCATCTTCTGGGAGGGAATTGGCAATGTCTCCTTTCTTTGATTGCCTTGCTTGGCATATGATAAAAGGTTCTTTGGCCCACAATTTAGTACAAAATGTAACAAAACTTCAACCACTTGTCACCATCTTTTTTTCTTTAGATCATTTAAAATGCTTCACTGTTGATTTGTAAGAAAATATGAAATTGTAATCATCACTCCAATCAGTAATATCTATTTCACTGCCATTAAATTTATGTCCTACCTCTCTATTTCTGTGCATTTCTACACAGACATAATTTTTGGTTCATTGCTGAATTATAATGTAATCTTTCTATAAACATTTTAAGTGACAATTAAATTGAATATCTGTATTATTAACCGTGCTATAACTATGTGTATTAATAACCATTAACAATCTCAGCTAATGTGATAATATCGTCAGAAGCTACAACCAAGTTCATCCATGTGAGCCCAAGTTCACCAATGACAACTCTGCCACACCAGTGATGGTTGATGGCAAGACGCATCCAGCTTTCAATGATGTTAAAATATAGGGGCAAAAGTTCCACCTTAGAATGGATGAAATGCAATAATAAGGCTTCATCCCTGTCTTCCAAATGTTTGCGTATCGTAATTTGGAGATAAGACATAGAAATACAGTAAGATAACCACAAGTATATGACTCATATAACTGTCAATGGACCGTCACAGACAATAAATACTCTAGGTCTTCAGGGCAGAAAGATAATACTTAGTGTCATTTCAGTTTCCTTTCAAAAGGAAAGACGAAGACCCAATTCTCCTTGATATCAAACCTTGCGGTTTTATCCCTACGTGCTAAAATATTGTATAGTAATGATTTATACAAGGAAATCTGAGTCCTCTGCCTTAATTCACAGGCATTCCAAGAGGCATGGAGAGTTATAGCACAGTTAAAAGGACAGCACACATTGACCATACAAGCATTAAAGCAGCAAATCAAGAAGAATGGGGAGTGGACATCCCAGCCTGTCTTCACATAGACCTCAGCCACACTGGCCCTGGTACTATCTCCCTTATGCTTGGCATACATGTGGATCTGCACATATTTATGCTCAAACCATTATCCTTACCTCAAATAATTTCGCCAAGCCTCAAGCCACCAGTATTTTAAAGGCTCAGCTCAAATTCTTGATAGGAATAATGAGGTTTGAGGATTATTGGCTGACAGGGGGACAGTCAGAAGCACTGGAAGAGAATGGGTTTAGAGGGATGGAGAACTGACTGATGGACCATTACTGATTTTATCAACCAGAGGACATTTGACATTACGGGGGGGAGCTCTGCAACTATCCAGCCTCTTCCTATTCAAGTCCTACAAACTGTTCCCATAAGTAGCGAACGTTTTGAAGATGTAAACCAAAGGTTATACATATTCCTTAAATCTGAGCATAGTATCTTGTGGGTCACAATTATTCAAAAAGATGTATATAGATGGCACGTATTATGGGTTGTATTGTGTTTCTCCAAACAATATGTTGAAGTCCTAACCTCACTTTATGGCCTTACTTGGAAATACGACCTTTACACAGGTAACCATGTTTATATGAGGTCATTAGGGTAAGCCCTAATCAAATATGACTGGTGTCATTATAAAACAGGGAATTTGGACACAGAAATGGACACACCATGGAGAGATTACATAAAGACACACTGGGGGTGCCATGTGAAAACAGAGGTTAGAGTGATGGATGTACTTACTTCCTGAGGTGTGTCAAGGAGATTGCTGGCAGACCCCCAAAGCAAAGAAGGACAAGGAAGGATTTTCCTCTACATTGTCAGAGGGGACATGGCCCTATTGATGTCTTGCATTCAGACAAACATCCAAAACTGTAAGACAATACTTTTCTGTTTTAAGCCACCCAGTTTGTGGTACAGCCCTAAGAAAGAGCTCAATATGATGTCTTTTACTCAGTGGGTTCTTAAGAATGAGCAAATGCTAACACTTCATCATTTCCTCAAAATATTTTTAAACATAGGGGAAAAGTGTGGAAAGGAAGAGTCAAAATACATCTATTTCTTTTTTATAGGCAACAAGCACTGCAATAGATACCAACATTTTTGCCTGTGCTTAGTTTCCAATAGATAGGAAGTGTTGATGTAAATTTGGCTAACTGACTGTTTCCCATTGGAATGCGATCAAAACAAAAACAATGCTGGATCACACAAAGTATCTCAAGTGTTGCTCCAGCTTTTCCAAGGGAGAAAGTTGGTTTGTCTTTCAATGGTTAAGGGGCTCTTTCAAATGTCTATAATTGCTAATGTACAAAGATCAGAATCATGTAGCAAAATTCTGTGTTTGGGAATCCTGGATATGGCCACCTGTTGGCCCTCTGGAAATAATTTTCTTTTATTTTAATTGAAAAGCTTGTGTCTGAAACCAAACATCCAACCTCTAAAGCTACTGGTTTTCTTCTTAGTATCTGTACACTCTTATTATTATACTCAAATACTTCTAAAGTTTCTGAAATCAATCCAAAACTCATTAAACATTTCTATCCTCCAAAGAAATACAACATCTGAATCATATAGTTTGCAAATCACAGAATATACTATGCTTAAAACACATTCAAATGTAAAGTTTCATTTTAATCTACAGATAGCCAATTTTTCCAATGACGGTTTCAAGATCTATTGATTCATACACTCATCTCCATAATTAACTAATTAACTGAGCACCAGTTTCTTTTTAAAAAGGAAATATTATCATTCAAATATTTGTTAAGATGACATTTTAATCAGACTTCCTGAAAAGTATTCCAAAGTCAGCTGACATTATTTGTTAGCTGACATTTCAAAGTAGAAATGTATTTTAGTGTTACAGAATTACTTGGAATAGAGTCTTTATTTTTAAATTCTCTTATTTGATTTTTTGAGTGATCTAAAACAACCGGAGCTACTTCTCTATGAGGTTTAACAGAATGCTAAACAAAATTTAGTTTGTGTTTTAATCCTGATTAAAAACAAAGTGGCAGTCTGTCTCTAATAGTCTCAATCCAGGGCCCCTTTTGGTTCCTCTCAAATTTGTCACTATTCAGGAAATTAGAGCTTTCATTTCTGTTCTGTTCTCACCTAAAAAAATCTCCTGAAATTTCTAGATTACTATTACCTTTGAGCCCACATCCTTTCTCCATTCAACATATTTGCCTTTGTTCCAAAAACCCCTTGTGATATGGAAGTCACCTAGGAGCCTGTAGACACGGTTAGAAGGAAACAAAATAGTCTGTAATGTAACAGATAGTAAGAAAGTCTTCTTTATCCAAAATTGCCCATTTACTCCCAACAGCTCTTTTTAGAAGTTCTTGTAAAGTAACAGAGGCAATGTGTTGCTACTTGGCCCTGTGTCCTCTTACAGCTCTAATAAATATTTCAGTGATGCAGAGGAATGGGGTGTAATCACTTTGCTTTCTTCTTATGAGCTAATTTGTAGGTCCTCCTTCTATGCTAAGTACCTTTCAGCAAATACTGAAAGATCTGTGCACAGGTTTGCATCTCGTGTGAAATTTCACTTGTTTCTCAAAAGATAATAAGCCTCCCTGAAAGACCCCTCCATTTGGAAAGCCAGGTTACCTGTACAACATAAGCATAGAGACAGTATTTTCTAGGTTGCTGACTCAATTTTTAAAGGTCATTGGATGGGTTTTAATCTTCGTGATTTTTAAAGTCAATGGGTTGTAAGTAATTCAGATGTGTTCTGTTTTGAGACTGTTTCCACATTCATTAAAATTGATTCTCCCTCTGAGTCAGATTAGTACTTGCTTTGTTCCTACTGAAACCAACATTTTGGACTCAGCGAGTTTTCTTTCACCTTGTCTTCAAGAACTTTGCGAGGAAACAGTTGCCTGCTCTGTGCCCAGCATTCCGATTCCACAAGACTGTGTGTGACACATTGCTTACGTGCATCTGTCCAACTCAGGATTAAAGCTGAGATCTGAAACTCATATCACAGTTCAAAATGTCAGTTTTCCCCAGAAGAGTGAAGAGTCATGGTCTCAGAGAGATGGACACAAGGGAGGCAGAGGGCTCCTTCTCCAGAAGTCTCGAGTTTTATTCCAACAACAGCCAAACTCTATCCTGGACAGGTGGGTAGAGTTAACTGCAAGTCGGAACAAAACAAAATTTTTGTTTGCCACTCGCCCTTCCTCTATGAGTGCCTCTACATTTAAGCCCTATTTATAGACTGACCATAATGGCAAAAATTATCAAACACATGAATACTGATTTTTATCCAACCCATCTCTTCTCTGAGAGGCTTTACTATTTAGCTATATTGTTTAAAATCAGATGTTCTGTGGCTGCCTACCCGTGAAGTATTTCTGTGACCACATGAACAACGGTATAACTTTTGCTTTGAAACATGCCCAGGGCAAACTGTTAGCAGTCATAATGTATGGCCCAGAACTTTGGAGACTTAGTCACTACTGACCCACACATTGGAACAGAGGGAGAGCTGTTTTCTGAGGAAGATTTGACACCGCCTCTGGTTGGTGGCTACTTCTGTTGCCCACCTTTCTGCTACCATTCTGTGGGGTGGTAGCCATTCATGTCAGGTATTTCTCGTAGTGAGAAAACTTTACCCCTACCGGCTGCCTCTTGATCAATAATCAATTATCTATCTGCTCTTCAGGATCTTGGCAGAGATGACAACTTCAACCTTCACTTGCACAACTCCTCAATAAGAGCCTCATTATGAAAGTTAGTACTTATAAAGAAAGGCCTGAAAGCTAGTACTTAGAAAGAAATACCTGACAGACATATATTCGATTCTCTAGTTATTCTGTTTTCTCTGGACTAAAACAGACAATGTAAATAAAAACAACCAATCCTTGAGCACTCAAGCATTTACCTAATTGTGTGTTTATAGCAGTGTCATATCTAGCTATTGATTATTGTCATTTTACAGAAGTGGCATATCTAGTACATGAACTAGGATTCATATCAATGTATCTGATCCCAAACTGAGTTCCCTTTGTAATCACAGTGAAGTGTTCCTTACCAAAGAACTATATGCTTAAATTGTGTGCTTTGGACCTTTATGAATGATTTTGCTTCACTGTAAAACTGGCAATGTTGATGATGGTTATTACATAAATGAAGACCCATCAGAAATGATTCCCAGGTCTTTTGTTCAGAAAAGACTGAGACTCCTTAGACTAATTCTTTTTGTTTTATCTCAAGAACATCGAATTCTGCGTAATTGGTTCTGTTTCCTTGTTGGCTTTGGCCACTAGGAAGCACAGAGACAACCTTTAGCAACTATACATATGCATTTTCACACACCGTTCTTACCACATATTTATTATTTTCCTGCCTGCATTTCCCTTGCCCTCATTCTCTCATTCATTTATTTTAGCTACTTTCTATTGTGTGTATTTTTTAAACCTGCTCAAATCCTTGGTGAAAATAGACAGAGTATGTTAAGTAAGTAAGTGCAATACATTCATTGTGATTCTAATTAATTTATTTGGCAAGAATTCATTAAGTGCATGTTATATTACCAGAACTATTGTAGGTACTGCATATTTACTGAGACCTCCAAAATAAAAACATTAACATTATCCCAGTGTTTGAAATATAACTTCTTATTCTACTATTCTATTTCTTATTCAGCTAGCCAGGCAGTGTCTAGCCAAAAATATAAAACTAAGACTCGCAGGAACATAGTGACTGGTATTCTGCTTTCTTGTACTACAATACTCAATAGCCTTTTAGTCTACCTCTTAACTATAGAATATTGTCAGTTTGAGTAGTTTCATGCATGAGACATGGAGACCAGTTACAAGCAAAACATATTCATAACCACAGCAATAGTAGTGCTAACCACCAACAGTTTCTTCAGCAGCATTACAGATATTAATTAATCCTCAAAACTAATTTTTATGCCAGCACCCTTAGGCCTGAGAGGGGGGATGAGTTATACTTTATAGAACATTTTTCATTAGACAAAAATGAAATGCAATAACAACACACAAATGAAAGCCAGAGTTGCCTGTTATGACTACTAATCCAATTCTACAGAGAAAAGAAGAAACAAACTAAGATCAGTCAGGATTACCCATAACACACATGTCTGATTCAATTTTGTTATCCTTCGAGTTTATCTCACTCGTTGAGTGCTCTGGCCACTTTTGAAAAGGTGAATTAATTATTAAGCAATTTCTGTAAAGCTACTTAAGTCAGCTTTTTCTTTCCACCCCAAGAGTAATGATGCAAGCAAATGCATTCACAGAGTAGGATGCAATTGAAGCTTCAATTGATTTCAATTATTTGCTATATTTCAGCTAAATTAGCAGTTTAGGATTCATTTTCCCATTTAACTTTAATTTTCTACACAAAGGAGACATAGATATTTTAAACTTGACTATTTACTTGTAAAACATACATTCTAATGTTTTTACACCACAGCAACTATTACCCAATGTTTTTCTCTTAATAGAGACCCTTCTAATTAATGTGCTTATTCATCTTTCATAGTTACTTCCAGAGAAGATTGATACTTAATTCTGTCAAGGCAAAACAAAGTTCCTAAAAGATCTTGAGTTGTTGCTCTCTGAACATATATTCAATCATTTTGAAGTGTTCTGACTGGTAGCCTGGTATAATTATTTTAAAATTGGATGAACTGTATATTTATATTAAGGAGAAACCTGAGATACACTTACAAGAGAAACTCAACTAAAAATCTTTTTTACTGATGTGCAGAATCCTGTGTCAAAGTCGTTGAATATTAAATTATGGCCCTGCTTAGGTTCTATTCAAGGTAGATTTGACCTTTCAAACCAAAGAATTTCTTTGCATGAATAATTTGTGCAACTCTGATCCATGTTAACAATAAACAAAAATTAAGAGAAGTATCACAGTTAATGTATATGCCATCTAGAGTGTTTTCTTGTGAGTCACAGACAACCCTTCCCAAAGTGGCTTAAACAGTAACAGCAAGTTGAATCAGTCACCAGGTACTGGTGCCTTCAGTGTTTCTATTCCATTTCCTGTTCTACTTCATCTGTGTCTTCCTCTATATTTTAGCTTTATCTTCAGATGACTCCCTTCAAAGACGCAAATGGTTCATGCATTCCAGATGTCACATTGGCAATATATCACAATATTCAGGAAGAGATAATTTCTTTGAGTTACTCTCTGAAAAGCAAGCAAACCTCTTCTTCAAAAAAAAAAAAAACAACTTTAAAAAAAATGTTTATTTATTTTTGAGAGAGAGACACACACAGCACAAGCAGGGGAGGGGAAGAAAGAGGAGACAGAATCTGAAGCAGGCTCCAGGCTCTAAGTTAGCACAGAGACCAATGCGGGGCTAGAACATACCTGAGCCATTGGAAGCTTAAAAGACTGAGCCACCCAGGCGCCACCAAGCAAATCTCTTCTTAATGAAAATTTTAATTGGGCCCCGTGCCCACTGGGAATCAATCCGGGGGTACAGAGAAATGTCATATTCTGATTGGCCTACACCTGGGTTCCTTAGCCAATCATTGTGGCCAGAGGGGTGGGACTGACCTGGGTTTGGACCAATCACAGCTCCCCACTGGACCTGGTAGAAAGGTAAACCCCACCCTGAGCACAGGCTACTATGCTGAACAGGAGAGGAAGAATGGATGCCAGGGTAATAACCAGGTGACCACGTCAATTCCTAAGCTTCTTTCAGAGTTCTCTTTTCTTTTATTCACAGGATAAGTGTGGGAGCATAATGTGAAACCCAAGAATGCACAAAAGCAGTTTTTAAAAATTGTTGTGGATAGAAGCCTAAAGATTATGGTGAGTCCCATTTTCCGATTTCTGAGACTTTATCCAAGTCTCAAACACTGAAATTTGCTTGAATTCTAGATCAGAGTAAATGTGGCTTTTCATAGTATTTTCTCACTATTTTTAAGAGAAATTTTGCATACAAGACTTTGCTGCAGACTGGCCCTCAGTCTGCCTGTTATTCCAGAAAACTCAGCAGGCCTGATGATTCCTACCTCCTTCACGACTTCCTTGAGGCAGCTGCTTCTCAGTGATGTCACTATGTGAGAATCCAAGGGCAAAGAGGCTGCTAAGTGAGCTGGAGTCTTCTCCCTGGCACAGAGTCAGGTAATTCATCCTTGTCACAGGCATGGAGACAAAGAGACCTGCTAAACTAGCAACTCCTTGTCTCACGTGGTGCTAGAAAATAAAGATAGATATGTGGAAGAATGCATCTGAGCAAATGAATAAGACTGGCGTCATGAGTTCATACGGGCAAATTATTTCTGATACAGAAACAGAGTCAACTGTACCACTAAACTCTATCATTGAATTTTCCTTCTTTTAATGATCGTCAGAAAAGACTGTAACACTAAGCATCTAGTGAAGGAATTCTCCTGAAAGGAAAAAAAGATGTCTTAAAGTAACCAAAATAGTAAATTTAGGAATTTAGAAATAGTTTTATTTAGTGTGAGAAGTTATTCTTTTAAAACGATAGAATTCATAGTGTTTTCTACTTGAAACTTTTCATTTTAAATCTCTTAAAATTGAATCTCTAATAAAGGCTGCCAGCTTCACACACACAAAACAATCATCATATCCAACTAATCAAAGTCCTTTCAGTAGCCAAGTGACAAATCTGTTATTGCTTAGAGAAAGTCAGAGAAGTAATCCGTTTTGATTTAAGCGAAGTTTCAGACTCTGTCCTACTTGGCATATACTGTAATAATCTGCTTCTAAAGTTCCACTGGCTGGAGAATGGAATCTGTCAATTCATTAATTTAGTCAGTCAACAAGCATTCTTTGTGTACTTACTGCATGCCAGACATGGTGCTTGGCACATTCTGAGCTTCCAACTTTACCACCAGCAGCACCAACTGAAGGTTGCAAGAAAAAGGATTAAGGAATAGAAGAGAATAGGAGAGGCACGTGGAGAGAAGGAAGAGAGAAAAAGAAGAAGAGCAGGAGATAAGGACAAAGGGGAGATTTATCCATTGCTGGCCAGTTAATGTTGGTAGCTGGCTTCTGTCTTGGCCATGCTCTTATTTAGTGAGAATGAAGAGGAGAAAAAGGGAGAGGCAAATGAGGAGAGAAAACTCCCAAGGGCTCTCTACCATCTTCACTCGATCAGCCTCAGTGCTGTTCTTAATTATCACACCATCCCACCACCAACCCTATATTCAGTGGCAGGACTCTAGCACGGCTTCCCTTATTCCAGAATGTTGGAGACAACTCTAATGCCTTGAAACCACCAAGGATGAAAGGTGTGGTCTTGGCTCCCTACGATGTAACTCTGAATGAATATTCTGGTAACAGAGCCTCTATTACCACCTACAGTAGTTCTGTAGGATTAGTTTTTTAATTCACTGACTCATGCATTGATGACCTACTAGGATTAGTCATTATTCTAGGCTGTGGGAAGCAATGATTATATACTAGCAGGGGGACATATATAATATACAAGGAAATTAACAAGAAAGTATCAAATAGTAAATTTTTTGAGCTATACAAGGAATTAAAACAGGAAAACAGAATAGAACGACTAGGTGGCTAATTTGCATTGGGTGTCAGGAAAGATCTAATAGTTAAGGTGAGTCTACTAGGCAGGGATAACCAGTGACATTTGTTTCTGAGTGTCCAAAGAACAAGAAGGAACGGTTTTGCTAAAATCAGAAAAAATAGCATCTAAGTGAGGAAATGAGTGTCAATGCCCTAAGGTGGAAACATATCTGACTTATTCAAGGATCTCAAGTAAAACCAGTGTGACTGGAGCACAGAGGCTGAGGGGAAAGGGGTGATAGAAAGCTGAGGGCACAGCACAAAAGGCATTGTGGGAGAGTAATTTTGGGTTTAAGTTTTACTCCTGGGGTAAGAGGAAGTTATTTTTGAGTCAGAATATTACAATACACCGACATTATATGCTGCTAGCATCATCAGAACACATTGCAAATCTATTACATGCTAAATAAATTTGTGAACTTTTCTGGGATCCAAACCATCGTGAGAAAGATTATGTCCATGAGAAAATGCTTTCTGAATTCCAGAACAATCTCTTCAGATCTGATTCATTTGTAACCTGGGTGGGGATCTTCCCTTGGCTTGGGCATTGTCCCAATATTGCATCACTGTTTACTTGTATTCTTCATTAAAAATTGGGAAAGGGGACAACCATAGACTATTTGAATCTCCTAGGCCTCAAGAAGAATCTAGTTTATCATTTCTCTCTTTTCCAACGTGCATAGAATCTGGCTACTGGCAGAATACATTTGAGAGTAGTCATTTACATTAAGTCTTCTTAATTTGTTTTAAAATGTTTTCTGACAAAAAGAAAAAAAATTAATTGATACCATCTTCTCTTTAGTTTTAATTAGATGACTTTTGCCTTGAATTTTTTCATAAACCCTTTTGACTTACAAAGCAATAATAATAAATCATCACCACTTTGAAAATTTCACTGGGAAGCAACATGTGAAAAGCAATTATATATTTAGTAATTTGTGAAAATAACCAGTTATTTTATTTGGGGAAACATATCTTGTTTTTTAGGATGAAGAGATCACTCTAGTATATGTCATGGGCTTCATCAATAATTTGAAACAAATTTAGGACTTAGATAAATATATAAATGTAAAATGGCTTACCAGGTGAATACCACAGACCCACAAATCCAAATTGATCAAGTAATATGATGAAATTAAAATGTGATTTTCCAGTTATGAGTACTCATCACACATAAAACTGCCATAATGTTTTCAAAAAATGTTATATTATGGAAATTTCAAACATACCCAAAAGAGAAAATAAGATAGTCAGCCACTCAGCTTCACTAATTATCAACATTTTTTCCATTCTGCTTTATTATCTAGCCCTACTTCTGACATTTTTAAGAGCTGAAAAAAATTATATGCATAAACTGGTAGTTATTCTGATGTTAACTGCAAGATCATTCTTGTTTCTAACACTATGTACCTTTTTATATTTTCTTATTTTTATCACGAGTATTAGGTCTAGTTTTCTTTAGTAAAAATTTAGGTAAATTTAAGTAAAAATCTATCATATTTTTTTTCACAGCATCACATCTCTGAGTGCCTGTGGGAATTCAATAAGAGATAAGTACTAGTTGTTTAGATGTTTCCAGATTTTCTGTTTCAGAACCATAGTGGTAATGGAGAGGGGCTGGCAAATGAGCAAAGGAGTGAGATAATAGCTGATAAGGACAAAACAGGAACTACTTTTTTGCTTGATGATACTTGATGAGTTTAGACTGAATGTTAATGATAGGAGAGGAATCGGGATCTGGGAATCACTGTAAAAGAATAAATTTCTTCCTGGGCCTGTGCCTAATGAATCTTAGACTTGTTTCCCCTACTGTAGAATCCAGTCTTATACATCTCCATTTCTACAACCATTCTTTTATTTAAGGTTTTTATTTCCCCCATGCATTTCTGTGACTGCCTCTTCCTTTCCTAACTCCATTACATTTTCCATTTTATCTACCTGCAGTCGAAGAAATATTTCTAAAACTCAGGTATGAGCATGTCGGAATTCTCCAGTGGTTCTTCACTGACTTTAGGATGAGGCTGATTCTTTAGTATGAATTAGGTGAACATTTTAAACCCAACTCCAGCTTACCTCTTTGCCACCATAGTATTTTGAACTTGTTGCATGAACTAAGATGACTGCTATAGGTATCCCTTCCTGGTGAAAACTAACTTCACACCATCTATTCCTCAAAGTATCCTCTCATTTAGAGTCCTGAACTTCATCTGTATGAAGTGCTCCTCCCCTCCTCCCATAGCACCAACCAGGTTGTGTTGTAAAGTCTGTTGACATCTTCATTTCCCAACTAGACAAAAACTCCCTGAGGCCACCTACCATGTTTTGCTCCTCATTGCATCCTCAGTGTGTTTGCTATTGCTCAGTATGTGTTCAATAAATGTTGGCTGTAAGGGTGCCTGGTAGCTCAGTCAGTTAAGCGTCTTAGGTCATGGCTTAGGTCATGGTCTTGTGGTTTGTCAGTTTGAGCTCCGCATGAGACTGTCTGCTCTCAGCACAGAGCCTGCTTCAGACCCTCTCTCTGTCCCCTCTCTCTCTTCCCCTCCCCTGGGGCTCTCTCTCTCTCTCTCTTTCAAAAATGAATAAACACTTAAAAACAAAAAAAACTAAATATTGGTTTTAGAAATGGCTGACTGAATGAATGAAAAATATGCAATTCTGCTTTTTTTAGTAAAATAATTCTGCCAGAAAGAAAAGGAAAGAATCATCATTTGGAGTGTAGTTTGCTATATAATAAACCATGGTAGAAAATTTTGTCTAGTCAAGTATAAAATTCTAGAGCTATTTTCATAAATATATTAATATTCTTACTATATTCTTAATATTTTTACCTATTTTCTTAAATATATTTATAATTCTAGATATGTAATTTGATTTCTTTTAATGTTTATTTTTATTTTTGAGAGAGAGGGAGAGAGACGGAACATGAGTGGGGAAGGGGCAGAGGGAGAGGGAGACGCAGAATCCGAAGCAGGCTCCAGGCTCTGAGCTGTCAGCACAGAGCCTAATGCGGGGCTTGAACTCTTGAACTGCAAGGTCATGACCTGAGCCGAAGTCGGATGCTTAACTGACTGAGCCACCCAGGTGCCCCTAGATCTATAATTTTAAAATATTATTATTCATTGTTATCAAATCCACATTAACAATACACCTCAGTGGGGTTTCAATGGCACATCTTTGCTGTGAGCCAAATGTGGGTCCTCCACCTTCTCTCCCCAAATGGATTACTGTACTTTGTTAGCAGCAGCCTGAATAACTCTATGTTCCCTAAGAGACTCCAAGAAAATGAGAATGGATGAGAGGAAGTTGAGTCTATTTTTCCCCTCAAGAAAACAAGCAGACATTCCCCCCAAACCTGATAAACACAGGTTACTTAGGTTTTTGATGGGATTTATTGATTTATTTGTGTTATGTTTCAGTGTCTTATGCAATTTTAAGCTATTTGTGTTCCATACACTCAAGCCTTTCAGAAACAGATGGAACATAAATTTAAAATAAATAAAAGTGCAATTTGATCTGTATATAGCCACAGAATTGTCAACACTTATGCCACATAATATGTTGGTATATTTGTTTCATGTTTATGATATGAAATTGATCGATTTTGTCACCTACAGGATAAATATATTTATAAGAGATCTATTTATAAGAGACTTAAACCTTATTACCTAAATGGAGAATGTGCCTGACTGCTCCATTTAAATAGCTCTGAGCTTAATGCAGTGCATATTAGAGAAAAGATATGAAAAATTATGCCCCTTTTAAGTGCCTGGGGGAATATACAATCCTTCCAAGTACAGTTAAGAATAATTTGTCTAAAGGTTGTAATTCAAGCTATAATTTATTTTTACTTCCAGATTTTTGCTATCATTTTCTTTATATTGGTTCTTCTGCCAAAAAAAAAATTGCATCTCTAACAATATGTATTTTTAACAAGGCTATGGAAGGGCACCTGAGTGGCTCAGTGGGTTGAGCGTCCAACTTCTGCTCAGGTCATGATCTGGCAGTTTGTGGGTTGAGCCTTGCATCAGGCTCTGTGCTGACAGCTCAGGGCCTGCAGCCTATTTTGGATCCTGTGTCTCCCTCTCTCTCTGCTTCTTCTCTGCTCGCACTCTTTCTCTCTCTCAAAAATGAATAAATATTTTTTTAAAATTAAAAAAATATAAAAATAAAGCTATAGAAGAATTTTCAGCTTTAAAACACGTAAGATTTTGTAAAGGTCCTCCAGTCTTATTAAGAATAATATGGGAAATTATGTGATTCAGATTCAGATTCAACAAACATTTACTGAAAAGCTCCTATATGCCAACCATTCTGCCAAGTGTTTTATCATGATATTTCATTTGATCTCTGTAACAATTTGATGAGGAAGGTATTATTAGTATCTCTATTTTACAGATGGTAACTGAGACTCATGGAAATTGAGTAAATTACTTACATTACACAAATAGAAAGGAAAATGTCTTGGAAACAGTGCGACACATGGTAGGCATTCAGTAAATGCTTGCTGAACCTGAAACAGCACTGCCTCTTAAGACAAATACTGTTTCTTTTCAGCATTCTTAGATCTTAAACTATACAAAATGAGTAAACATGAGGCTTGGCAAGTAGTCTGGCTTATTTATGTCTTTATTTTTTGTAAGTAATCTGTTATTTTATCTGAACAGAATATTGAACTGTCTGCCGGTTTTTAAAACTTTTCAAGCATGATTGAGGCCAAGCTTCTCAAATCCTATTGTATTATTAGCTCAACACATTTCTCTCCCTTATTATTTTACTGAGGTATCTAAGAGAAATTTTTTTTCAGCGGAAGCAGTTTGAGAGTCTTTTAGTCAATCTAGAAAACCATCTTCTATGTTTAGTCGGTGCTCATTGACATTGAAATTTGGGCTTTGCAAATGACAAATTGCTTTAAAGTCAAGCTTTATGCTTTCTTGATCATTTCCTCCAGCACCTCACATAGTGCCTTGTACATCACAGATACTCAGTAAATACCAGATGGATGAAATAATGGATGAATAATTTTTGTATTGAATGCCACACACGTATAAAACCAGTTATTCTTCTCTGAAATGTTTCTGTGGATTGAGTCAATATGGCTAGTTAGTCAGTTTGGCTAATGAAAATTTAAAATCTAATTCATAGTATAGCATTTTATATTTTCTATTGTTTTAATACAAGAGAAATGTCTTTGCAGTTTCCTCATCTACCCTCACAGTTTCTCCGGGAAGCTCTACGTAGTAGAAAGTACAGCAGTTCTTGAGGCCACTAACCCAACCTCCGCTTGCAGTTCTGTAGATGTCCGTAGTTCTTCCTCACATCTCCACAGACTGCTAAGGCTTTTTCTTTGAGAGAAATCCTGTCCCTGATGACTTCAAGCCATTAACCTGATGAGAAAAATCATATAAGAAACAATACATGATTAACATGTTAAATAGACATTATTCTTCCATTTACCACGAGTGAATGGGATAATTAGTATCAAGAAAGTACATTCTGAAGTTGAATATAGTCCTAAAACTTTAATTGATGAACAAAATAATCAACTGGGGCTTAATGAGAGCATGGTAGAAAACATTTCAAGTTCCATGGGACAAATGCATTATGCAGCAATATCCAATATGTCTTTGGAGCCTCACAAATAGTTGTTGTAATCACTTCCACTTTTACATTTAAAGGAAATGTGTTGTTAGTTATGGCAACTCCACCCTGGCTACCTTCCCAGAAAATTGTGTGCTAAATATATTCAGGCAAAAACAATGAAGACTTGTTCACATTTTGATATTGGAGTCCTTTTGTGGTTTTCAATGAACACCTTACTGACCTAATGATTTGGAGGACACATTTCTAAATTCTGCAGCTGAAAATGCTTCCATACTGGTGTATCGCTTTATTTCCCTCTGGGATGAGGACATTTAAGTACCACTGGAAAAGAACTTTGCTGAATCCTGCACAAATATAAATCAGCTCTTTCTGAGGTTACCAACTTGCATCAATCAAAAACTGTTGGAATATAAATAAGTGTGATACTGGAGTGTATGGGTAAAAAATAAAAAGCGTGCTCCATTACAACCAGAATGCCCTTAATTAAAGAATATCTTTAATTTTACTTTTTAATATAAAACTATATTTTCTGGAGGTTGGATGATAACTATGTAGTAACTACTCAGTATTCTTATGTCAGGCTACTGTTTCAGAATGGATATTTAGAATTCTTATCCTTCTAGATTTGTCCTAGATAAATGTGCATTGAATTAGATGTTATATGCTCTTTTTTGTTTTTTAATATTCCATCTCTGGCACAACCTCAAGTACCAATAACTGACCTTTTTTTTCTTTTTTAAGTTCATTTATTTATTTTGAAAGAGAGAGAGAGAGCATGAGCAGGGAAGGGGCAGAGAGAGAAAGAGAGAGACAGAGAGACAATCCCAAGTAGGTTCCACACTGTCAGCACAGAGGCTGATCAGGGGCTCCATCTCACAAACTGCAAGATCCTGACCTGAGCCAAGATCAAGAGTTGGACTCTTAACCGACTGAGCCACCCAGGCACCTCTAGATGTTATATGCTCTTAATCCATCTACTCATAAAGTTATAGATTTGCAGAATGTTAGGATGCATTGTAAAGTAGGAAAAGGGCAATGAGTTCAAAAGGGCAGGCCAAAACCAGACTACAAAGGGCCTTAAGAAGAGGGTAAAGAATTTGGATTTCCTTGGCAATTCCATGGGACGTCATCTGAGAGTTTCAGGGAAGGGAGTAACAGGGTCTGATTTATGCTTTAGGTTGAAAACTCTGGTGTCTGTGTGAACAATAAGCAACAAAGTAGCCAGAACAGAGGCAGGAAGACAAGTTGAGGTGTTATTACAGTAGTTCAGGAAAGACAGAATAATGACTTGGACAAGGGTTGCATTGAAAGTATTGGAGATAGAAGAATCTGATGAGATTTCTAAGTGTTTGATTTGAGCGAGTAACTGGATGGGAGGTGATGCCATTTGCTGTTCTTGAGAAAGCTGAGCAAAGAGAAGATTGAAGAGATAAGCTTAATTGGGCTTGCTGATCATATTAAAGTTTAAGGCACCGCTTGGACATCCAACTGGCAAAATTGAATAGACAGTAGAGGCTGTGCTTCAGGGTAGATGTCTGGAGTAGGGATAAAAAATTGGGAGTGTTCATCATGTGGGTAGCCTTTACAGCTGCCTAAATGAGACCACTTAGGTAGAAAGTGTAGCTAGAGGAGAAATGGACAATAATTAAGTCTGTGCGGAACCCAGTAGGAGGTCTGATAGAGAAAAAATAGCCAGCAATGAGGCAAATATGGGATAGGCAGTGAACTGGGAAGAAAACGCAGTGTTGTATCATTGAAGCCAACTGAAGTAAGCATTGAATCAAACAAAACAAAAAACGGCAAAAAGAGGGAGCGATCAATTGCATAAAATGTATCAAAATGCCAAGTAAGATGAGAAAAAGGAGAGAGAGTTTGCTTTGGTTATATCAGGTGCTTTGTAGTCTTAAATAGTATCATTTCAATGGAGACAAAAAGCTGATTGGAGACACCAAAGGAGCCAAGGGAATGAAGAAGTGGAGATAGCAAGTAGAGAGCCCTTTGAGGAGATTTGTTGTGAACAAAGACACAGATCTGTAGCTGAACTGGTTGACATAACTTGCTATGTGTGAACAGATAGTAAGCAAGCACATCCTTGCTTTGGACCTCAGATGTTCTGACTCTGAACCAAATATAGTAGGTCTTAATTAGTACCAAAAGACCATTTTAAAAGTATTTTCTTAATATTTTTTCTTTTATTTTCATCTTTAACTAAATATTGCTATAGTCAATTAGGCAGCTGCCTAATACTGAGATGCTGTGAGAGCTGATTCTTAAATAAGAGGTCTGAGAATACTAGATAGCTGTCAGGGGCCCAACGAATACTGAAGTATGGCGCAGATTTTGTCACTGAAGAGATCCACACCTGTCACAAACAAGAAGTAACTGTACATTGTATACTTTTGGGGTCCCATTTCAGAAGAGAAATAGTTCCTATTTTCCAACTGCATTATTGTATAGAAAGAGTAGAGCCAAAAGTGATTTCATCATGCTTCATCTGAAAGCTTATCTATGACACATCAAGAAAATGATTTCACTTTGGTTGGTATTTAAGTCAGCCAGTATGTATAATATAGGAAATGAATGTCACATGAAGTAGGACTGACTCAGCATAATTATATCCATTGCCATTTAAGTGTGGGGATGTGGTTCCTGAGGCAAAATTTGAAAGTAAGCTTTTAAAGACTGCATGTGATCTTATAGATAATAAAAATTGGAAGGGAAGGGAGGAAGAAAACCAAAGAAATGAACAATTATTGATCAGTCATGTGCTTAGCACTAATGCTAAGTACTTTAAAATGCATTCATTTTGCATTTTTTAGTTTTAACAAAAGGTCTTTTATGGTTATTATCTGGATGGCAAAAATTGAGGCTCAGGAAAGCTAGTTCCCTAGTATAACATATCAGGGAACCAATGCATGCTCTAACTAAATTCCAGCTCCAGCAATTAAATATAATACCATCATCTGTGCTAGCAAAAACTTCATCACATAACTATAACATATCACTTTATTTCTTAGGTTTATTTTGAAGAAGAGAAATAATGGAATTATGTAGGAATTCTTAGAATTCTGCTACATACCATTCCATTCCATCTTAGCTATGACTGTATGTCACATGTCATTCATATGAGCTTGACACATGGGGGAAGAAATCCCTGCACCTCTGGTTCAAAATGTATTTGTGATCCATTTACAAAGTCTTTCAGGAATACAGAAATAAAAACTACATAGTTTTGCTGCTATATTAGTGGAAGAGACACATATAAGTGGTCTCTTGTTTAGATTTTTAAATCCATAAAAGATTTCTCCTGTGCACTCCTGGAAGACTGGAAGCCTTTAACTGAGAGTCCAGCACCTAATAGGAGGGGCTCAATAAATATTCACAGATAAATCAACCTCTGTGTATGTCAGGCACTTTGGATTATAAGAAGGAAAGTAAAAACTTAGGCTGCCTGAAGCAAAGGGAAGGTAAGAATTCACACAAAGGGACAGAGACAGAGAGACCCAGAGATGCAAACAGCTCTGGGGATCAATTTCTCCCTCCTTTCTTCTGGCCTTCAAGGTCTTTGTCTCATAGATCCTGTGTGCTGTTTTCTTCCTTTTTCTCTGACTATTAGACAATCCTCTTTGTAGTTCTTTAGTTTAGTTTGTAAGGAAGTCTGCCTGATAGACTCACCTACTCATTATTATCTCTTTTGGGCAGAAATTTATATTCTAGGCCATTTCTTGCTCCAAATTTGAGTGTGTTCCCTGATCCATCCAATAAGTGCTCGTTGGTAACTCAAAATACAATGAAGTGCTGCTTTTTTGACCAATGCATTAGTTCCTATGATCTTTTACTTAAGGATCTAATTTGACTTGTATCAATAGCATAGACTTTGGCTATATCTCTGCCTAGGTCATTTCAGAACAAGTCTAACACTTTGCTTCCTGTCCTTGAAGAGCAAAGAAAAATTATATGAAATATTGACAGAATTTTTTTTAAGATTTTATTTTTGAGTAATCTCTATACCCAGTGTGGGGCTCGAACTTACAACCCCAAGAATAAGAGTCACATGCTCTAATGACTGAGCCAGTCAGTACCTTTCATTGAGAATCTTTTTAAAAGAAATATAACAGAAATCCAAATGTGCCAGAATATCAAACACTGAAGAAAGAAGTTTGATCAACACCAAAAAAAATGAAATAATCCAATTAAAAATGGGCAGAGGACCTGAATAGACATTTTTCAAAAAAAGACATAGAGGGGCGCCTGGGTGGCGCAGTCGGTTGAGTGTCCGACTTCAGCCAGGTCACGATCTCGCGGTCTGGGAGTTCGAGCCCCGCGTCAGGCTCTGGGCTGATGGCTCAGAGCCTGGAGCCTGTTTCTGATTCTGTGTCTCCCTCTCTCTCTGCCCCTCCCCCGTTCATGCTCTGTCTCTCTCTGTCCCAAAAATAAATAAATGTTGAAGAAAAAAAAAATTTAAAAAAAGACATAGAGATGGCCAACAGACACATAAAAAAATGTTCAACATCACTAATCATTAGAGAAATACAAGTCAAAACCATAATAAGATCTCACCTTATGCCAGTCAGCACGGTTTGTATCAAAAAGTCAAGAAATAATAAACATTGGCAATGATGAAAAGGGAATCCTGGTGCACTATTGGTAGCAATGTGAATTGGTGCAGTCACTTAGAAAACAGGGTAGAAGTTGGTTATTCAAGAAATTAAAGATGGAAATATCATACAACACAGTAATTCTACTTATGGGTATGTAACAAAGAAAACAAAAACACTAATTCAAAAAGATATATACACTACTATGTTTATTGCAGTGTTATTTACAATCACCAAGATAATGGAAGCAACCTAAGTGTCCATTGATAAATAAATGGACAAAGAAGATGCAGCATATATATACAATGCAATATTACTCAGCCATAAAAAAGAATGAAATCTCTTGCCACTTGCAACATGTATGGACCCAGAGAGCATGTTAAGTGAAATAAGTCAAACAGAAAAGACAATTACCATATGATTTCACTTATATGTAGAATCTAAAAAACAAAACAACTTGTGATGAGCACTGAGTATTGTATGAAAGTGATGAATCACTGAATTCTACTCCTGAAACTAATATTGCATTGTATGTTAACTAACTAAAATTCTTTTAAATGTTTATTTATTTATGAGGCAATGTTTATTTAAATGTTTATTTCTTTATTTTTGAGAGAGTGAGAGGCAGAGATTGAGAGCCTGAGTGGAGGAGGAGCAGAGAGAGAGAGAGAGAGAGAGAGAGAGAGAGAGGAAGAGAGAATTCCAAGCAGGCTCTGCACTGTCAGCGCAGAGCCCAACATGGGGCTCAAACCCATGAACTGTGAGATCATGACCTGAGCCAAAATCAAGAGTTGGATGCTCAACAAACTGGGCACCCCTTAACTAACTAGAATTTAAATAAAAATTTGAAAATATAAATAAATAAATAAATAAATAACAAAACAAAGAGAATGGAAATAGACTCATGAATACAGAGAACCTACTTGTGGTTGCCAGAGTGGTGAGGTAGCGGTGAGGGGATGGATGAAATAGGTGAAGGGAATTTTGTACAAACTTCTAGTCATAAAATAAGTCAATCACAGGGATGAAAAGTATAGCACAGGGAATATAGTCAATAATATTATAATAACTTTGCACAATGGTATTATAATAACTTTGCACTTACTGTGGTGAGCATTTCATAATATATAGAATTGTTGAATCACTACCTGGTACACCTGAAGTTAATATAATGTTGTATGTCAACTATACTTAAATTAAAAAAAAAAAAGAAAGTAGTTTGAAAGTGAGTTGTTTCTCCTCAAAGATTAGAGTTGACACAAACCAAATTCATGCACCACTTACTTTGTATGAAAAATATTTTTGACAGCTAACAAAGTGGTTAGGACTTTATTTTTAAAGTTAGTTATTTTATAAGTTAGGACTTATAAACTTTAAAGATTATAGAAATTTGGTACACTGGTAGTAGTAGGTTACATTCTGAGACATATAGGAATAGCTTTGCCCTCGTGGTAAAAGAATGTGCCTTGTGATTAGACTCCAGAATAACAAACATGCCAGTGAAAGACAGAATATGGGCAAGAAATTCATTGTTTCCCCCCAAAAATGAAGCTGTTAATAAGATACATTTTAAGACATCAGGGATATGAGTATAGCTTGATAAGTGTTTATATTGGTTTTTCACTTTGGCACCTACATATATGCTGTAAAAATTTTGACTTCTTTTCAAAGGCAAATTTACATACAATCTAAGCACATAGAGAATCTAGATTGCGCATTCCCCCCACCTTAAAATGTTTATTTATTTTGAGAGAGAGAGAGTGAGCACGTGTGTGCATGTGAGCAGGGGAGTGGCAGAGAGAGAAAGGGAGAGAGAGAATCCCAAGCAGGCTCCATGCTGTCATCACTGAGGCTCAATCTCACAAACTGTGAGATCATGACCTGAGCCAAAATCGAAAGTCAGACACTTAAATGACTGAGCCACTCAGACACTCCTCTCCCTTCTTTTAAAGTGATAAAAACTTGCTATATATATTCCATAAAATCCTTCAGCAGGAAGTAATAATAAATAAAGTATAGACCCATAAATAGGAAATATTCAGGAAATCCTGAAGAATATAATTTCACTTTCCCATATAACACACATCTTATGTAAAAGGATATTGGAATGGTGTTATGGATTAAATTGTGTCTCCTCCCCCTCAACAAAAGATATGTTGGAGTCTTAAACCTCCATTACTCAGAATGTGATCTTATTGGAAAATAAGGTAGGTGCAGATATAATTAGTTAGGATGAAGTCATACTGGAGTAGTGTGGGCCCCTAATCCAATATGACTGATGTCCTTATAAAAGGGAGAAATTTGGACACAGACACACAGGGAGAACCCCCATGGAGATTGGAGTTATACCACCTCAAGTCAAGGAACTACCGGAAGCTAAGAGAGGGGCCTAGAACAGATTCTTCATTAGCTCCTTCAGAGACCCAGACAACACCTTGACCTTAGACTTCCAGGCTCTGGGGCTGTGAGGCGATGAAGTGTTGTTTAAGCCCTTCAGTTTGTGGTACTGCGTTACATTCAAAGAATCCACAAGAATGTTAAGCTTGCATGCTGTGAAGGAGCAGAGTTGGACAATACCCAACACGTCTGTTAGAATGAACTCATTTATATAAAAGCTGAAAATCTGCTGTTGAAAAAGACACAGGAACACTGACTTCACTGGGATTCAAGTCTATAAAAACATGTAAACTGAGTGGCACATGACTAAAAACAGACTGAATCATGAAAGGGAAGGCACCACAAGGTAAAACAGAGTCTGGATCCTGAGCTGCCCATTGCTTGAAGGCCAAATGGCCCCGGTGCTGTGGAAGCATTCTAGAAACGTGTGTGTGTGTGTGTGTGTGTGTGTGTGTGTGGTGAAAACCTGTGCCTCTCATCGTTTTGGAGCACAGACAGCTCTTTAGTGGGTGGGACATTGCAATAGTGTGTAAGAGAAAGTGAGCACCTTTTTTCCTGACAGCATCACAACCTGTATGGGTTGAAGGAGGCCCACATTAAGGCCATGCAACTATCAGAGCTTAAACTGAAAGTCCCGGCAAGGTTGACAATTCTCCAGTTATGTGAGTGGTTCCCAGCCCCAGGTGCAGTGGCAGCTGTCCCATTTCCTCACTGGTAGCAGGGTGATAGAAGGACACAGTCAGAGACCCCAGGGCTCCATTCACAACCTATGGAGGTTCCCAGAAGGGATTTCTGGTTTCCCGTTCCACTAACAAACAGTAATAGTAAATTATGCCTAAGGAATTTTTTTTTCAAATACATTTAGGTACTCCTCATATCTGCAGAAATACTTGGAGAGAAAGAATCTATCTCAGACCAAACTTTCTGCATGTCTGTCAGTTAAGATTGGAGCATCAAAAAATTTAAACTTTAATATATATGTTTCCTGATTTATGTACAAATTTGGATATAGCAATCTTACTACTATATGTTTAAAGTCAATTTATTATCTTTTATACAGATATAAAATTAATTATTTGAAGGAAAGTAACATCAAAAAAAAACATGTTACAACCTAATGGCTATAGCAACTATTTTATTTACTCAGTAAATTAGGCCGAAAGGCAGGCAAATGAAAACGAAACGAAGCAAATACACTAAAGGCTTCCTCACTGGCATAATGGAAAGGCTATGGAAACGCTTGAGAATGCTCCCCACAAAGTGTTGCTTGAGCTCTATTAGATCAGCTAGAAAAAAAAATGGTGGAGTCTGCCAAGCTCTGACAGCTTTCTCTATTAGAAGGAAGCGTCAGAGACTCATGTCTTCACAAACTCATTCCACGACTGTCATTCCACAGTTAAAGGACCATTTATCTGCTGGATAGTGTCCATCTTGGAGATGTCACTGTGGGTGTTCCTTGAGCTATACCTGGAAGAATCAGATATTCCACTGGGCTTGCAGCATGACCAATGTTTGTTCTGAAGTGAAAAGCCTCAACGTGGTTGTTGGAAGTAGCCATATATTTACCTATGTGGTTCCACATTTCCATAAGCCTGGAAAAAATCCAATTGTTACATCATGAAATGGATTGCTGCATGGTTCAATCACTGAATTTTTAATAGCCTTAAGTAACATTTATTGAGCACTTGCCATGAGCAAGGAATAGTGTTAAGAATTTTGCCTAGATTATCTTTTTTTTTTAGATTTTTAAAATTTATTTTGAAAGAGAGACAGAGACAGAGAGAGAGGGAGAGAGAGAGAGACAATCCCAGGCAGGCTCCGCACTATCGGTGCAGAGCCTGATGTGGGGCTTTAACTCACGAACCATGATCATGACCTGAACAGAAGTCAGATGCTTAACCAACTGAGCCACCCAGGTGTCTCCTAGATTATTTGTTTCAATCCTAAAAATAACTTTAACAAATAGGTACCCTTGTTATCTCCATCAAATGCATGAGGAAACTAAAGCCCATGGCAGCCAAGTACCTTAACTATCATCTCACAGGGAGTGATAGCAGAGCTGGTGGTCACACTGGCAACCGGGCCAACCTTACACTCTTAGCTCCATCTTACGCTATCTGAGTCAGCCAGATGGAAGCTGATCCTCAAGTAAGGTCGCGGCTTCAGTTTTGTTTGATGGGAAAATAGATCTTATTTTGAGTATTTTTATAAGAGCAACCATCTATTGATTGCTTACTATGAGCCAGACTACACGAATGCTCTTTGTACATATCCCGTTTACTTCTGACCTCAACCCTCTACCATGTAGTATTACACATTTTATACACAAAGGAACGGGACTGAATCACTAAGCACTTTTTTCAAAGTCACACAGTTGGAATAGAAGTCTCTCAGGCCAACTCTAAAGGCTATATACTACCTGCTCTAAACTTTCTTCTTTTATTCAAAGAATTTTATTTTTATTTGTTTGGTACTTTTTCTATTAATCCCTGCTGGTAATAATGATGCCTATGAAATGCCTTTTTCCTCAAAGCTGATATTTATGTTTTCATGTCATATCAAGACTAAGATAAGCTAAGAAAGTGTGCTCAGTAGTAATTTCCCACAGAATGGTCAATAAGTAAAACAAGTAAAAACTGTCATTCTGAAACAGATATATCATCTCCCTTTTTGAAAAAAAATGAAGGGAAAAACGAGAGAAAAGGGGAAGAAATCCTGAGTGTTTGGAGCTTGTCTCCAATATCACCTTGCCTAGGAGCTGTGGAAACATTCTGCTGGTTCCAATGGGAAGACCATGAGTGTGACTTATTTGACCAATAATCACTTTTAAAATATACCTTTCAGTGCATTTTGCAGAAGGTAATGCAGTAAGGAAGCAATTGGATTTTATTTTATGGTTACATAAGGGTTTTTCTAGACTTTGAAGCAAATGGGTCAAAGGCTTGCTCTTCATCCATCTAGTCTTTATTGGTTTCTGTACTTAAAAATGACTTCACAGAATGATCACAGCATAAATTCTTGGGGGCATTATCCAAGAATGCGATATAGATGGTATCCTCGGCATCGGGTATCAGAAAGAGAGGAAAGGCGACAGATGAAGTCAGTCATAGCTGTTTGAGAACAGTAGCCTGCTCTGATTTGGACTCATACTAAAGACTTTTCATTTTTGGTCTCTTTTGGGGTCCATAGTTCTTCTAATCGTAGCTGATATTTTTTGAGTGCTTACTAAGCATAGTAGTATTTATCTTACATAGATTAGCTCACAAGAATCTTATGTGAAGGCTAGCATTATAATCCTCATTTTATAGATGAGGAAATAGAGATTTAAAGAGATTAAATAACTTGCCCCAATTCATACAGCTAAGAGACAAAAAGCCAGGCAATGGATGTAGACAATCTAACTCCACACCCTGTTACGATCAACCACATTTGCCATACTTCTTTCTGGCTCATGCTGGTGCCAAAATCTTGTTTAAGGCCCTATCCAACTTTTAAGTGAGATTTGCAAATATTTATTTGTGCAAAATATGCCTCTATTCAACTGACAGGGAAGAAATGAATAATAAAATAGTAGAGAATGTAAAAATAATTTACATTTGAATTTGTTTAATGTGATAAAATTTACCATTTTAATCACTTTCAAATTTACAGTTCAGACATTCACATTGTCGTGACTGTCATCAGCATCCATCTCTAGAACTCTTCATTACATATGACTTTAAAATACATACATTCATTCATTCATTCATTCAGTAATAGCTATTCAAAGTCTAGCTGAACCTCTGCTCTGAGCCAGACACTGTATTAGACAAAGCCCGGCCCACTTCATATTCTCACATTCTCCCACAAGGCTGGCCAGCCAAGCCTGGTGAGTCCTTTTCCTTGCTGCTTGGACCCCAAACCCAGCAGTTCAGAGAAAGAACAGAGCTGGGGATAGGGAGTTGATACAGTCAGAGATGGCCATGCACCATCAAGTATCATTCTTCACATTATAGAGTGGAGAGCATGAACACAAAACTTGTATTTGCATCCCCTTTTTGCCACATTTGTGGGCACTTAGATATGTTTCCTAGTTCCTCTGAGTCCCCAAGGCTTCATTTGTAACATGGAAATGATTTTTACTTTATTGCATTGAGAACAAGAGAGATAACACATGTATGGGAGAAGCTTTAAAAATAACTAGTGTGACAAGGAAAATAAACGTTTATAATTCTCCCACCACCTTTATGAAAAAGGAGATCTTGAAACTGGAGGCACTTTCCTTTGCTGGCTTTTTGCATGCTTAAGTGTAGTACACTATCAAGAGATGGTTTTGTGTGCACTTGTGTGCAAGTGTGTGTTCGTGTTCACATGTGTATGTGTGCGTGCATATACATACGAGTGTGTACATGTGTGAATTGGGGGGGGGTGGAAGATAGAACTAAATTACTGGTTAGAAAGAGAGGAGAAAATGAGGCCCCAGGGAGGCTTCAGGGATAGGGGACCACAGTCCAGGGAGATTCAGAGCCCTTGAGGAGAAAAAGGATAGAGTTGGTGAGTCCCTTTTTTCTTGCTATGCACTATAGGATAAAAAAATTTCACTTCTGTTCTCTCTTTGATAGCTTTAAATACTTGTATTTTCTCTTTATTTTTGAGATTATATGCAAGGGGAGTGACGTTGAAAAGATGTAGCACTAAATTCTACTTCATTATTGGCTCCTGAAAGAACCAGGTAGCTCACCAAAATGGCTATAAATAAAGTATCTTATACATCATAAACACACGTATTGCCAGCCAGTGTGCATGCGTGTGTGTGTGTGTGTGTGTGTAACAAAAAATTGTTTTGGAGCTCTACATATATGTGTTCCATGTACAGATCTCAGTGTTGAAAGGCATTATTCTTCCTGCCAGAACTTTCTGAGAATAGACTCCAGACAAAGCATGCAGACTTGAAACCTTTTAGAACGTAGAAACCCAGGTGCAGTGAAGGGAGGGATAGAAAGGACTGGTGACTGAGCGTAGGAGAGACCTGTCCTGGGTGGGCATGTTGACCTCTGCCAAATAAGCCAGAATCATCCTTCTAAGAGGAGGACCAAGAACTACACCTTCTCTAAAAACACTGGGGACATTTCTGCTCCCAAAGACAAAGGCGTGTGGAGAAAATCTTCAGACGCCTGGGGCCACCAGTTTGGACACCAGAGGCTAGAGGTTCCAGCCACCATAAAGGTGAGTATGCAGGAGGTGAATGCTACACTGGACCCACTCTCTCCATAGGTAACCATAGACTCCTGTCAGCTGAGAGCTGAAAGTTTGTTCCCAAACCCTTTCCAGGCATCTCTATTTACAAAAGAAGTCCTTGATAGTGGGGCCATCAGGCTGATCTGCAGAATAGAAAATTCCATCAGATAGGCTGGATGTGACTTCAAGCCAATATGGTGTGGTTCTCTCCCCAAATCCCATACAAGGACCATCCTGACCCTAGAGTCACACACACATAAAGGAAATTGAATGATTATTGGAGGACCATGAAGCTTTTAGCATCAGAGTTTTCAGGGTTCTCTTTTGTTTCATTCCACCAAACCAATAGTTAAAAATACTAGATGAGAGGTAATGATACTATCTTCATTAACATATTTAAGCTCTATATTCCCTTGTAATAAAGGTAGGGATCAGGGACAGAGAGAGGAAAAAGAGAAAAGGGAAGAAACACAAATTAAATTTCCTCTTTTGGGGAGCCTGGGTGGTTCAGTCTATCGAGCATTGGATTCTTATTTCTTTTTAGGTCATGATCAAGCCCCGTGTTGGGCTCTGTGCTGTCAGTGTGGAGCCTGCTTGGGATTCTTTCTCTCCCACTCTCTCTCCCTCTGGGTCCCTCAAAATAAATAAATAAAGTTTAAATAAATAAATACATAAAATACTTCTTTTATATTAGATTTTACCAAGAGAGCTAAAGAAACCTCCTGAAGCCTTCAAAGGCAGCACATTGTTAGGTGGAAAGTGTACAGAAATTTTAAAATATTTTCCGACGGACCTTCCCCAATTGTGAAACCAATATTCTTTCTGTGCATTTTGTCTGCTATTGTGACCCTGGAAAAGGGTCCAGATGAATGTTGCTTCCAGAAGGAACACAGTATAAGGGAAGCTCGTTTCTGACCAACATAAAGTGGTGAGGGGAAAGGGAGCAAAGATGCAGGTACCGATGTCCCCGTTTCCTGCTCTCTCCACACACACACACAGTCTTTCAGGGTGAAATCTGGGTGATGAGGGAAAGCAAGGACTCCGGGACCTAGGATCAGAGGAGGTAGGCTGTCCCTGGGTGATTCCTCCTGTGTAACAGGAGAGTATAAGACTTTGCAACCAGAGGCAATGGTGGGAGCAGTTCAGCTATAGGCATCTCCAAAAACCAGGTGAAACATGTCAGCAGACACAGATTGGTGCAGGGCCAGCCACTCCACAGCAGAGACCAACAAGGTAATCTAGGGGACATCTTACCCATCCTGGCCTACTTCCCCATACCTGGGCACTCTCTGTGTGGGCTGATGTGGAGGAAGAGATAAAAAATCTTAAAAACCTGCTTAAACCAGAGTATATTGCAATGCCATTTAGTGACAGGTTTGAGTTTTCAACCACCCTGCCACCATTCCACGTAGGATTGGTGATGAGCATGGTCCCAAGGAAGATGAGATGGGCCGTAGCAAATAGAACTATGTTGTCTTTGCCCACCAGGTATGGAGGCATGTAGGAAACAAGGCTTCTTATCACCCTCCACCTACTCCACTTATTTCAGATCTAAGACAAAGTTTACTCACCTTCCACCCAACACACTTGTACCAAACACCAGCTACATACACAGTGCCCTGTGGTCGAACACAGGCTGCCCTCCAGAAGCTTCCAGTACTGTTAAGGAAACAGACACCATCACAGTTATGGCACCAAGTGAAGGAGGTCATTGATGTCAGAAACCACCAAAGCAAAACTCTCCTGGATGAGAGATTGGAGTCAGTGATAAGAGCTGATGTTAGAGCCCGGCATCCAAGAACGGTTCAGATTTCACAATTAGGGATGGAAAGAAAGGACATTCTGGGCAAGGGGAATAATCACCAGGGCCCAGAGGCTGGGCCAGTAAACTTTTGGCTGTCCACAGTTTATTCTCATCTGGGTTTCCCATGTTAAGTACAGTATCTGTATTATTTTCCCATTGCTGCTGTAACAAATTGTCACAAATGTAGGGGCTTCGAATAACACAGGTTTGTTGTTTTAACTTTCCAGAGGTCAGAAGTCCAAAATGAGTCTTAGACTAAAATTAAGGTGTCAGTGGGGCTGGTTCTATCTAGATGCTCAAGGGGAGATTCTGATTTTTGTCTCTTCCAGCTTCTAGAAGCTGTCAGCATCCCTCCACAGTACTCTAAACTCTGCTTCTGTGGTCCCATCTCCTTCTGCTTTTGACCTTCATGCCTCCCTCCTATAAGAACCCTTGTGATTACATTGGACCCACAGGATAATCTCTTCGCCTCAAGATCTTTAATACCATCACATATGTAACGTTTATTTTACCATGTAAGGTAATGTATTCACAAGTTCTGGGGACAAGGAGGCAGGCATCTTTGGAGGGCTATCATTCTGCCTGCTATAATATCATGTATGTTTCCTCCCTTCTTCTAATGGAGTATGATAACTGACATAGGACTTTTTTAGTAAAATGCAAAAGAGGAATTTGAATATATTTTTTAAAATGTAAACATGCTAATACCGGTTATGATATCCATTAAGGTGATACAGACTTTATTTAAAACTAATGATCATCCTCAAAGAATAAATACAATCAGAATTCTCAATATTTGATATGAAATTATACTTCTCAAACTGGGGCTACCAGGATCCCAGGAGGTACACCTGATGACCAGAGGTGATAAGTTGCAAGATAAACATTCCGAGAGTGCTAATTTACTAATTATAAGCCAGTTAAAATATTTTATAATTAAAGACGAAATGTGAGTATAATGCAGAGGAGAATGTAGAATTTGAAAACATTTAATAAAAAATGAGACTTTAAAGAAGCAATAGTATGTTTCAAAGTGTGCCTGAGTACTGCAGATATACTTCTCTGCTTTAAGGACTATTTTGATGGAACATTTGAAAAGCACTTGTATAAATTAGGATAACTTGTGGCACATTACAAATATGACAAAAACTTTCTCAAAAAAATCAAGAGAACAGGGGCGCCTGGGTGGCGCAGTCGGTTAAGCGTCCGACTTCAGCCAGGTCACGATCTTGCGGTCCGTGAGTTCGAGCCCCGCGTCAGGCTCTGGGCTGATGGCTCAGAGCCTGGAGCCTGTTTCCGAATCTGTGTCTCCCTCTCTCTCTGCCCCTCGCCCGTTCATGCTCTGTATCTCTCTGTCCCAAAAATGAATAAACGTTGTAAAAAAAAAAAAAAAAAATTTAAAAAAAAAAAAAAAAAATCAAGAGAACAGTATCTCCTGGTTAAATTTAATTTTAGCTGAGAGTGAAATAAATGTTTTCATTGCAGTATTTGGAGAGATCATCTGTTATGTACCAGGCACATAATAATTCACCTATATATAGAATTCAGTTGTGGATAAGTTTCTGATTCAGTATATAACTGAAAACCAATATGTAAAAATATGCACAAATTAAACTCTTCATTTTATATGTAGAAGAGGTCCACTCAGCAATTGACCTGGGGTAGGTTTACTTTTAATTTACAAACACAATTCTAGTTAAGATTAGCTCTAGGGGTTCTATACCCAAATCAATAAACAGTGAGTTAGAGGAGAAGCCTCATTCCAGAAAACTAAGAAAAATTGATGGCACAGTTAACAGAGTAACACACACAAAATTTAAAAAGTATTTTTGAGCACCTCCTATACACCAGACATTACCTCATATAATAATCACAATCCTGAGTATTACCCTCTTTTGATAGCCAGGATCAGAGAGATGAGAAGTGCGGGGCCTTGAAACAAATCAGACTCCAAAGCTTGTGATCTTTCTGCTACATAAAACTCAGCGTGTTTCTTTAGTAAAGCAGGTGAGGGGTGTAAATGAGTTTAGAGACTTTTCTAACTCAAGTAACATAGAAGTTATATTCCATGCAGTGTAGAACTTGAGGTTCGTGTTAAATGTGGCTTTCCAGAATAACTCATCAGCCAAAAATCCATTGCATAGTCCAGGCACACAAGCTAAATCCAGAACTGCCATAGGAGTGGAAGATTTTGATTTCATATATTTACTTTTCTTCTTATCTGTAAGGTATAATTTACCTTTCTAAGATTGAAATTACTCTTTTACTTGTGGGTACCACTTGAATTCCGTTTTTTAAAAGATAAAATGGACTTTTGTTTTATTCCCAAGGAGTATATATTGATTCAGCATGTACACCTTTCTCCGCCTTGCTGCTTTTAGTGTAACCAGTTCTTCTCTCCCTTGCAGGATTCATTCTCATATGAGAATGAGATTCATTCATTCTTCATCACTCATGAAGATTACATGAGTGTTCAGAAAGCACTTAAAACAGCACTTGGCAAATAGTAAAAGACCTTCCAGGTTTTTTCTTTTATGAAAACTCCTACAGTTATGAGTAGCTTATTATTAATGAATTAATATAAGTTATAAAAGTACACATTTGCTCTGCACACCTGGGTGGCTCAGTTAAGTGTCCAGCTCTTGGTTTCGGCTTAGGTCATGATCTCACGGTTTGTGGGTTCGAACCCTACGTTGGGCTCTGGGTTAACAGCACAGATTCTTTTGCCCCTCCCCTTGCTCATGCGCTCTCTCTCTCAAAAAATAAATAAACCTTTAAAAAAGTACACATTTGCTTTTCCATTATTACATATTGCCCAGCAGGAAATAAAATAGCTCCAAATTAAAGTCCAGATTTTATTAGAGAATATATCTAAAATACAATATTTATTAAGTTATGATATATTATTTGAATGGAAATATACTCTGTATCACAACTATAATTATACCAATTTTACAGATAATACTTCATTTATATCTCTGTAATTCAAAAGTCACTAAATTACAACATAATTCATATTTAACATTGCTACAAATATATAAGAATTTAAAATTTGCTCATTAATATAACATCTTGGAATCATGAACATTTATTTTATCTGATTCACATTACACAGAATCATGACTATTTTACCTGATTTACATTACATAGCTCAATTTATCTCATGATAGGGATTTGCACTCATTCTATTTTCCTATGCTTTAAAACTAGCATTTTTGTGAACAATTGTCAATGCTCATCACCCTCTGTTCTATGAACAAAGTCAAGGTATTTTTTCCCCTATTCCTTGAACTATATTCTCCACTACAGAAAGGCTACTACCATAAGCAAAGCACCCGTCACAGCAATTCTGTCAAGGATGACACCTGGTCAGGTTCTTCACATTTTACTAATAAGCACATCAGGTGAGAAATGAAAGGTCTAGAAAACCAGATGCAAAGCAGCCAAGGTCCAATTCAACAAGGTAGATTTGTGCTTAGCTAAAGGGAAACCCAGAGGTCCATTCTTTGGTCCTGGGCTCCGGGATCATCTTATTTGAAGGAAGCAATTTTTCTGTTGTTCAGCGGCTGAGCTGGGCGCCAGTTGTCAACCATCAGTTCTTCTGGTTCGCCCTCCTTATTGCAATTAAGCTTACGGAATTTCAGCATCTAAAAGGCAAAATAAAATATTAAAAAACTAAAAGTCCAAGTTTCACAATATTCATTTATGTGCTTGCGTTATACCCTGAAATGCATTTTCCAATATTAAACTTCACTTTGATTCTCAATAAATGTATAATCACACAAACATACGTGTATACTTTTATTTTACTTTAAATGTTGTATTTATTTTTGAGAGAGTGCAAGTGGGGGAGGGGCACAGAAAGGGGGGCAGAGGATCTGAAGCGAGCTCTGTGCAGAGAGCAGCAAGCCTGATGTGGGCTTGAACTCACGAACCATGAGATCACCACCTGAGCCCAAGTTGGATGCTCAAGTGACTGACCCATTCAGGTGCTCCTATATCCCTATGCTTTTAGATAACAAATCAATTTCTAGAAAACGCACACAAGATTGTTGGTGTCATTTGGAAGGAAATTTTCAGTGAGCTTGTTTTTTCCCTCTTTAAATTTTAAAATCAAACATCAAAAGCCTATAAAACACTTCTGAGATGTAAAATACTAACAGAAATTTTAGATCCCAATTAGAGTTCTGTTTTCTGCCCCAGGGAAGGTGACCTAAAGTGACCCAGGATCTGCAAGCCCCAGGGGATAAGTGAGGGCTGGTATCTTTGCTTAAATGTATAGAAACACAGAAATGAATTTTCCCAATCTGGGAAATCCTTGACATTGACTGATCTTTATTCCCTTTTAACCTTTAGCTCCCTGGCCCAACGATGTGAAACAGGCAGGCCTCAACCAGCCTCCTACTTCTTTGAGGTTACTTGTGCAAAGGGGTACTTCCCTTTTCCTAAGTCTTGATCTAAATGAAGAAGGATTGTTTGGGCAGTAATAAAACAGCCCACAAATCAACAGCCTGTAACCTGATCTCTTTGGTCCAGTAATTATCCCTCAGCTACTGTAACATCAGTTAAATTACTCAGGATCCAAGTCCTTGTGGATCCTACTGAGGAATGTCCATTTTCTACATTTCAGCTGTGTGGGAATAGAGACAGACAGTGGGTACTATTGGCGACTTCGAAGCTGCATTAATAACTTGAATTGCATAAACTATATTGTATGGGAGAAGTAAGAGTCTGTGTTAAAGGTTGTTAAAGCAACCTGGAGTGAGTTTTTGATACTTTTTTCTGCAAAGCATGGCTTTTACCTTTGTCAGAATTCAGAAAGGTATTCTGATACAAAAAGAACTGCAGCAAGCTCTTACGTGAGTAATCGGCGGGGAGTTACCACTGATATCTGTGTAACCTTGAGTATGAAATCTCATTGTCCTGGGCCTCAGTTTCCTCGCAGTTTCCATAAAAGCATTTATTAAGTGACAGATACCCTTCTCATTTAATCCCCAGGATCACCCAACTTCACAGAGTAAACACTGCCTAAAGTTATGGCTAATAACAGCAAATATTTCTCAAAAGCTGTTTATCAGCTACACACTGCTGTAGACACTAGTTCCACAGCTAGAAGCATCAAGAGCAGGATTAAGCCCGTAAACCCTGGGTCTGTCCAAATCCAAAAGCCAAGCTCCTCTGTCTGGATGAAATGCTCTCCCTCACTTTAGGAAACCGACCTGCTCACTGCTAACGCTGATGGGCTCCTTGAGCAGGATCCAGGTCACACATTCCAGAAGAGGAGGAGTGGTCAAGGAGCCTGGGTAGGTCCAGTAGTCCAAGCTTTCCGGAAGGAGGACACGAGGGTCAAAGTTAGCGAAGTCAGCACTCTTACCCTGGAATTAGGCAAACACACAGGTTATGTGTCGTGATCAGAGTGGGAGGAAGGCAGGAAACAAATACTCCCTTCTGGTTGCCAGAAAACTTTTTTTAATGTGTTTTTTGAGAGAGAGAGACAGACAGAGAGAGAGAGAGAATGAGTAAGGGAGGGGCAGAGAGGGAGACACAGAATCTGAAGCAGGCTCCAGGCTCTGAGCTGTCAGCACACAGCCTGATGCGGGGCTCGAACTCATAAACCATGAGATCAAGACCTGAGTTCAAGTTGGACGCTTAACCAGCTGAGTCACCCAGGCGCCCCTCCGCCCCCCTCTTTTAAGAGAGGTCCCATATTCATCAGAAAACGAAATAAAAAGAAATTAACAGATGACATTTGACTTGGAAATACAGACGAGCAAATATGAGCAAGGGAACCTGACGATACTATTTTCACATGTCCATTCTCATCTTGTCCTCCATAATTATCCCTTATAATTTCCTTCAAGTTATTAACTGATCACATCCAGTATTTAAAGTGAAATTGCTGCCACTAAAATAATGCAAATTTGAGGCTGCAGTCACCAAAATAGAGTATCCTTAACGAGGAGGTAATTGCCTTGCTATCATACCTGATGGCTGGATCAGAACTGAATAACTGCTTTCTTTTCTGGACACTACACTTTTAAAGCAACAGATGCAAACAGCAATGAGTTACAAGCAGAGGGACAAAGTTGTTACAAAGAGAGAAAACTGTCCTAAGAGAATAAAGCGAACAAAAGATAACTAGCCTCAGTAGGCAAAACCCTATTAGAGAAAATGGGTTCAAAAGAAAGAAAGATCCGGGCTCCTGGGCAGCTCAGTTGAGCAACCCGCTCTTGATTTCAGCTCAGGTCATGATCCCAGGATTGTGGGATGGAGCTCAGTGTTGGGCTCTGAGCTGAGTGTGGAGCCTGCTTAAGATTCTTTCTCAAAAAAAAAAAAAAAAAAGAGGATCAGGTTTTTCATTTTGTGAGGTATAATTAATACATAATATTATATTAGCTTCAGGTGCACAACATAATGATTTGATATTTGCATATATTGCAAAATGATCAACACAATAAGTCTAGTTAACATCCATTACTATGCCTGGTTACTAATTTTTTTCTCTTATGATGAGAACTTTGAAGATCTACTCTCTTAGCAACTTTCAAATATGCAATGCAGTAGTAGTAACAACAGTTGCTATGCTGTACATTTTATCTCCAAAACTTATTTATTTTATAACTGGAAGTTTGTACCTTTTGACCCCCTTCAACCACTTCCCCCAACCTCTGATAACGCCCAATCTGTTTTGTGTCTATGCACTCATTGGTTTTTAGTTTGTTTATTTGTTTATTTTTCAGATTCCGCATATAAGTGAGATCATATGATATTTGTCTTTCACTATCTGACTAATTTCACTTAACTTAATGCCCTCAAGGTCCATCCATACTGTCGTAAACAGCAAGATTTCCTTCTTTTTTAGGACTGGAAATATTCCACTGTGTACATATAATCTACATTTCTTTATCCATTCATCCATTGTTGGACACTGGGCTATTTCTGTATCTTGGCTATTATAAATAATGCTGCAGTTAATGTGAAGGTACATATCTTTTCCAATTAGTGTTTTTGAATCAGGTTTATTCTCCATCATTCAAAGGGGTCAGATAGGAGTAACAAGTGAGCATTTCAGAAGATAAACATGACTTCAGTGAAGATGAGCTTTCTGAAGCCAGGCCTGCCCTTGGGGATTGTATTTAGCAGATGTTCAATGACCTAAACATGGCTGTGCTGTAGAATTTAAACTTGGGATGGATTAGTCTTCATGCTCAGCATTGTATCTCCTATATCAACCAAGTGACTGAAATGGAGCAAGTACTTAACAAATACCTGCTGTGTGAATGAGTCAATAATTTGACCAGATGATCTTTCAGTTTCCTTTCAGTCATGAGATTCTCTGACTCTTATATATGAATGTTCAAATGATGGGGAAACAAGATTAAATAAAGGCAAGATTAAAATTATACTAGAATTAGGATCAACTTTTGGATAAAGAAAAGTTACATGAATATATAAGCAACATTTTACCTTCATTAACCGTTCATCCAAACACCACATGTCAAACTGAGACTATTCAATTTGATCAAAAGAATTTCCTAAAACCAGTGGGATATAAAACATAGGTACTCTATCGAGGTGGCAGAAAATGCAACTGTACCTTTGTTTTAATGGAGTCCAGTGCATCAAGGACTTTTTGTAGGCCCGGGTTGGCATCACCAATCTATAGGAAAACATAATGTACAAGGCACCATAATCTGGTTGGTATTACATCAGTTTTGATTTGGGCAGCTCTACCATAAAAGGTTTCCAAACGATGAACCAAAGTCTACCACTGGTACATGCCACCCATCCATCTTACTTTGATCACATTGGCACCATGAACTTCCCTACTGTCACTGACAACTTCTTTCTGCTTCCCCCCCCCCCACTGCCCAGTCCCCTGAATGTACTCTCTCAAATGTCACTAGTGACCTCCAACTGACCTCTAACTGCCAAAGCAAGGAACACTGTTCAACCTTAATCTTGCAGGATTTTATACTATTGACTTCTCTCCTTTTTGAAATTCTCTCCTCCTTTGGCTTTCCCTCTGCCCTCCAGCCTCAGCAATCTCCCTTGACTTCTGTATTCCTTTTTAGTCTTTTAATACCATTTTTCCCACTGCCTTAAACGTCTTACATTCTGCAGTTTCTCAGGACTGCGTGATTAGCAGCTTTATCATCTCCCTCTTGGTGCTTTCCTTGGATGATTTCATATTCACTTGTAGCTTCTACCTTGACATATGATGTCAGGCCCCATGAATCTCCAGCCCAGACTTTTCTCAACTTGCTTTACGGCTGTCTAGAGGTCAGCTCAAACTGTATGCCCCACTGTTGCCTGAAATTCTCCAATATTGAGTCACTGCCCTTGAGCCCTCCAAAACTTGATCTAAATTTAGCTTTACCTGTCATGAAACACTACTGTCTAGTTAAGGGTGAATTTTAAAATAAAAACCAGGGGCGCCTGGGTGGCTCAGTCGGTTAAGCGGCCCACTTCGGCTCAGGTTATGATCTCGCGGTCCGTGAGTTCGAGCCCCGCGTCGGGCGGGCTCTGTGCTGACGGCTCAGAGCCTGGAGCCCGTTTCAGATTCTGTGTCTCCCTCTCTCTGACCCTCCCCCATTCATGCTCTGTCTCTCTCTGTCTCAAAAATAAATAAACGTTAAAAGACAATTTAAAAAATAAATAAATAAAAATAAATAAAAGCCAGCAGTCATCTGAAGTATACCTCTTTCTCATTTTACATTTCGCATGTATACATCCTTCACATTTACATCTAAATAGCACCTAATTAATACCTCTTGGATTGTTTGTTTTGTTTTTGTTTTGATTTTTGCCCTCCATCTCTAGAGCTACTAGCAGATATGAAGGGGGACATAAGCCTGAAAATATTTTGGCGCCAAAGGCATTCCTTGGGCTCTTTGCAGAATGTCCTGTTTATTATGAATGTTCTGTCTGGTTAACCTTTCTCAAAAACAGGGAAAAAAAGAATTGGGCCATCAACTAACCTTTAAAAAAATACCCAAAACAGCCAGTCCATCAGGTTGCTGCACAGCTTTTCCAAAATCCCCATATTTGGTGTTCCAATGAACCAAGTGAAGCTAAAGCAGTCGGAGACAAAACCATAATGAATGATATACATCATTAATCCTCCAAATGTTATCTGGAGACAAAACCACAAGAAATGATATACATCATAAAATCTGCCGATTGTACCCAGTGATCCTTTCTTTACAACTAAAGGTTACTGAAGAAAGGGAAAATGTGGGTAATTTAAAATATAAGCTTTTCTTTCATTTTCATCCTAATTATCCACTATTTGACATAACAGCAAGTGACTTCGTCAACTCTCAGACAAAGAGTTACATATTTTTGAGGAAAGACACAAATGCTATTTTTAGATTTATGTTAAAACAGGATCCTCCAATTTGAATTCATTTAAGTTTTTGCAAACGATGTCCTTGAGTGTAGCAGAGAATGTTTTGCAGCATTAGTTGTAATATCACAAAGAAAAGTTATAAGAAGCAGATGTGAAGGTCCTTTGTAAAAAGAAAAAAAGTGGTTCGCTTAGTTTGAGTCGAATTTACAAAACTATGTTTTTGAAATTAATGCTGAAAATCAATTTACATTTTTCCCTGGAAGGCAAAAAAGCGTATCTTACCTCTGCAGCATATTTCTTTTTATCCACAGTATGCTCAGATCCTTGCCCATCAGACGAACCCCAGTGAAAGTGAAACTGAATCAATCTGTATGTGCCAGTGAGGGGTCCTCCTTTCAGCACTAAAATGTAAAAAATATGTATATGTATGATATATGTATATTATATGTGTATATGAGTATCAGTGTATGAATGTATATACATATATGTATGATATATGTATATTATATGTGTATATGAGTATCAGTGTATGAATGTATATACATACACACAACATACACAAAATCACATGTATATACACACGTATATGTACATATGCACATGAAACACACACTACTAAATATTATAATGTAATTCAATCCTGTTGCATAATTCTAAATTTATGCCTGTAGCAACATTTTCACTTGTGAAAATTAAATCCAGACTCAAGTTTAGTCTACAGGGCTGAACAAAATCATCTCAACTGGCTTTTCTCCTCACTTGTGTTGGCTTGAAGGTGGGTACTTTTCCCATCTGTTTTCTGAGCACAGTGATAACTTCTCTTCTGGGTTTGTTTGGACTCACAGGTTCTGGTTCAGAGAGAGGAAGTCTTAAGTGGAATTATTAAGTCCTCTGTGAATGACTGGGGAGGTGCCCTTGTATCTGCTTGTCGATGCAGGTCTGTGGCACACTCCAGAAAACATGGGAAGCTCTCTTCTCCACAGCCCCATGACTGCCCTACCATCTGCTTTGCTAACCCCAGATGCCAGAATTTGTGAATCAGCATTCCATTGATCTTAGTATAAAACCCAATTTTCCTTACCCTGGCTTCCCAAATTCTTCAGAATTTGGACTTTCACTGCTACTAACTAGCTTTATCCCATTAAAATGTTTCATCGAACCTTTCTGATCTTAATTTCCTCATCTGTAAAGTGGATCCATTCAATTGTTTATCACTTCACTAAAAATTTATTGATCACCTAACAGAGCACATAGTACTCTGTTGCCTCCAAAAACTTAAAATTCTAACTTTAATAACTGTCTTATGATTCTATTATTCTGGTATTAATATAACTTTGTTAGAGTAAAGCACGAGACAGAAGAATATGACTGGATGTCATCTCCAGTACAGTCTATCTGTAGATACGGAATTGTGTATTAGAGAGAATTAAAATAGTAGGAAATCAGTTTCCCCCAGCCTCTCCATAAAACCTTGTTAACTTGTATATATTCATGAAACTTACCAATATATTTAAAAGCTTTTAAAATTAGATTCGTTCTCCAACTTCAAATTTTATTTCTCTAGAACTAGGATTAAAACATCTGTTGCTATAAGTGCATTTTATTAGCTTTGGATTATAATTCTATACAACAATGAGCCCAAACTTACTCTGGCTTTGCAAAACAAAGCAACAAAGTCTGTAGAGTCAAGTTTGCTTAATTTCACCTAAGTATGCATAAATGGTAGCAACAGCCATCCATCTATCCAAAGTAAAAAACAGAGCTGGCTGGAAGATATTTAGGCCCTTCTTAGCTCCTGATACAACCTCTGGTCCCCAGCACTGCCTTACAATAGGCCAAGGGGCGGGGGAGGGGGAAGAACCAATTATGTCAACGATGTTACATCACAGATCTGCTAAGAAACATCAATTTGGGTACACTCTGATAAAATCACATCTCTTGAAATTTAATGAATTATTGTTAAAGTTTTTTTTTTATCTGATAATTCTGTAAAGAAATAATTAGCCTTATCCGCACCCCCCACAAGACTTTTTCAAAATAAAAAATTCCATTTTTCATAATAATATATTCTTAAGACAAAATATTTGTTCATGAAATAAGCTGGTACTGAAATAATTCCTTCATAATAACTTTTTAAAGCTACCAACTGGCTGATCATAAAAAGCAAATGCCCTCTGAAACATCACTAGTTCTACCGAGTAGCAAAATAAATTAAATAAAACCATATTAAGCATCAAGATAACTTATCTTCCTAAATGTATCTCTTTCCCCTTGTGAACAATATCAGAATCTTCAATTTTAAAAATAATAAAACTTATTGCTGTTTCATATTCTTATTCACTCCCTTGCAGATCTTAACATTCCATCTTAATTTACTTATTTCAGAGAAGATTTAGAATTAGTCAAGAATGTATATGAGCTTTTATTAAACAAGCTTTGCTAATACTACAGAAAGAAAGAAATGAAGAAAGAAATGAAGAAAGAAAGAAAGAAAGAAAGAAAGGAAGGAAGAAAGGAAGAAAGAAAGAAAGAAAAGAACAAAAGAAGGAAAGAAAGAAAGAAAGAAAGAGAAAAAGATTCTTGGTTCAATGATTAAACATACTCAGTGCTAACCTGTTATTACCAGACACCTGTTTTAGCTCCTGTTAAAATAAAACTATGTTGCCATGTAGATTAGAAGCCCTTGTACCTAGGAGAGGTTATTAAATTCTTAAAATTTAGTTGCTACAAAAAGAAACATTTCTGGTCTACTTCGGGAGTTGGTTATTTCAACAAATCCTTAGCGCAGAATTTAGTTAATGAAGTCGTCCCCAAAACATGGTTACAGTAATAAATTGCCACAAACTCTAATAAAGGCAGCATATATCTTATGTGCAACATAAAAAAGACATTTGGTTGAAAAATAGGGAGCTTGCACTTTTTCCAGATCTACTTATTTATTTACTTATTTTGATTGCTACATACCATTTTCTGAACGATCCAAGTTTAAAACGAAGTCTGTCTGATGCAAAAATAATTTTTAAAAGTAGCAGAAACTGCTGACTGCGTATATTTTTCCTCTTTAAAATCCAGCCATGTTAGTGAGGGCTCTGAAGAGTCCATGATTTATTGTATCACGGAAATGTATTCCACAAGGGACAGAGAGACATAAATTTTCTACCACAATATCTTTTCAAAATTCCCAAAACTTAATTTAAATCCAAATCTCAACACCAAGGGCTCTAGCCAATTTTAATTTTCATGATCAGCCATCAGTTATACATACTACATATATAAAACACAAAATAAGTACTAAATACATTCTAATCTGTCTTCCTATACATATTACTTAGAGAAATTACGTAAACTATGTTATTTGTGAAAATTAAGACATCCAGTCCAATAATATACAAGACTATACAAATTAAAAACTGAAAATTTAACATTTTTAATTTTTTTCTTCCTACTCCCTTTATTATTACTTAACATAAAATGTATCCAAATAACAAAGTAAACATCTTAACGAATATCAATAATCTCTCTTAAATCAAAAATACAAATAAACCATTTCTAATAATCTTTAAAATGCAAATTTAAGGGATCTCTTACTAATGAAGTACATGACTAAGTCTACTAAAAATGCAGCATTTCCAGGAGATAAACAATCTTCATTAAATTACGCATTACTATTTTGCTTTTGAAGCAGTAGTCAATAATCCTGGAGTTTACAACTAAAATGAAGAAAATGAATGAAGAAAAAGTCCCCACACTTTATTTCTTTTAAAATAGTGAGATGTTTAGCTGTCACTTACACTAAAGTAAACAACAACTAAAAATCAAGGGAACAGAAGTTTTTAGTTTCTGGTACATGGAAATTATATGAGAGTAAAAACAATACCTAGGATCTGTGGTTTAACTAAAATGGATGGAGGGAGGTATTAAGGGGAGGGGGGTGGATTTTTAGGAGCATCAAGTTAAGAATGTATTGATTTCAAAGACAAAGAAAGTAGACAAGATGATAGCCCCAAAGAATAGAAAACATGAGCCAGTAAACATGGAACAGCATTTTATTTCTCTTTAAGACCTCTTAAATGCTGTAAAACAAATAGAAAATATTCAAGGCACCTTCCATATCTCTGGTCCTCAGATTTCTATGTGAATCGGGATCATCTGTTAAAATGCAGATGCCCAAGCCAGATGCTGACTTTAATGACCGATATTTTCAGAAGGAACGGTGAGATGATTCTGGTACAGATCAAAGTCTAAGAATAGATGCTCCACAGTTTTTGTCAGGCAACAGGGAAAAGGCTCTGGATTTTAAAAGGGTAAAGCACCACTTCAGTTTTCCCTTCTACTGTATGAACTATGGAAAATGGAAGTTGTACTAGAACATATAATACAGCAATGGTGGGGGGGGGGGGGTTGTACCTGGGTGGCTCAGTCAGTTAAGCATCTGACTCTTGATTTCGGCTCAGGTTCAAGTCCTGAGTAGAGCGCTGCACTGACAGCGTGGAGCCTGCTTCGGTTTCTCTCTCTTTCTCTCTCTGCCCCTCCCCTGTTCATTCTCTCTCTCTCTCTCAAAATAAATCAACTTAAAAAATATATATAGCAATAGGGTATTTTTTGAAAATTTGATGTTAGGTATGTGTGTGTGTTCATTTAATAAATGCTTTTTGAAGACCCCACTAAATATAATCCACTAAGAAATACCTGTTGGCAATAAAAAGATGAACCAAACAACTGGAAAAAAAAAATCAAAAGGACAGGATTTTTTAGTTTTGTGTATATGGAAATTATAGGAGAGTAAAAAAAAAAAACAAAACAAAGGAAACTCTTTTGACATGAATATAATTAAATATAGTATTTAGGGGTGCCTGGGTGGCTCAGTCGGTTAAGCGTCCGACTTCGGCTCAGGTCACGATCTCGCGGTCCGTGAGTTCCAGCCCCGTGTCGGGCTCTGTGCTGACCGCTCAGAGCCTGGAGCCTGTTTCAGATTCTGTATCTCCCTCTCTCTCTGACCCTCCCCCGTTCATGCTCTGACTCTCTCTGTCTCAAAAATAAATAAACGTTAAAAAAAAATACAGTATTTAGAATGTTTTGGTCAGTTTTATAAATACTTAGGTTTCTCTTACACCATTAACAGTATGCACAACGAACCCTTTCACTTGTTGCTGCTCTGATTCCTTTTAATTTAAAATTATTCACGGAAGGACAATATTAAAGCTTCAAAAGCAAGTCCTTGAAAATCAAGCAAGACTCATGTATGGAGTTCTATTGTCATAGAGACAGTGGTCTGCCTGAAATGAGCACAGATAAATTGTTCATTTCCTTCCTTTTTTCTTGAAATAATATAGACAGATAAAAATATATCAATTTCTAAAGAAGAGAAATTATATGACAGTTGTATATGGATTGGCTCAATAATTTCAGGCATTGGTTTTTCAATATTTGCATCTAACATTGCAAGAAAGCAGGAGAGTTTTAAACTCATTAATAAAAGTTAATGAGTTAGCAGAAGTTAATAATTTGACTAGTATTCTTTTCTCCCAGATAAAGCTAGTAATAAAAGAATGCAAGCAGGGAGAGTTATTTTTTAATAAGTTTTTTAAAAGACCAACAGGATTAGCAATTTTTCATTAATTTAAGGTGGTTTATTGTTAAAGGAATTTAGAAGATTGATGAGAACTTTTAGTTAAAGCTATTAACTCCATATTTTTATTTTATTAACTCCACACCTAAAAAGAATTCTCTCAGGGCAGCTGGGTGGCTCAGTCGGTTGAGCAACTGACTTCGGCTCAGGTCATGATCTCACAGCTCGTGAGTTCGAGCCCCATGTCGGGCTCTGTGCTGACGGCTCAGAGCCTGCTTCGGATTCGGTGTCTCCCTCTCTCTGCCCCTAACCCGCTCGCATTCTGTCTCTGTCTCTCTCAAAAATAAATAAACATTAAAAAGAATTCTTTCAAGCTTAAACATACTAAACATACTAAACATAAACATAATAAACTCAACCAGCTCAGTTAGTGATACTCTAGTATCAGATAAGATAATATTCAGGATATTTGAAAACTTAAATCTATGAGAAGTTCTAGAAGGCTGAAATCTCACTGAGGTAGAAAAAAATAAACAAATCAGTAAAAGGAACTGAAGCATATAGATGTAGAAAACAAGAGGTAAAAGATATCTAAAAATGTTAATACCATGAAAATAACTCTTAACAAAAAGAGATGTTAAGTTGTTGATTCAAAATATTGAATGACCAAAAAATAAAATAAAATATTGAGTGACCAAAATGAATGAATTGTTTTTAGACTTCAGTGTATAGAAAAGCATATCAATTTTTTAAAACATGGTACATATACACTAAATATTAATTGTGGTTATCATTCAAAGATTCTTACTCAACTTTTATTTTTAAGTGATGGTCATTTAGACTCATCCCAACAAATTAGAAGGGACTAGCAAGTTAAACTCCTTAGCATTCTGTTTTCTCATAATTATTTTAAGTGAATTTGACTAGAGTATCTCCATCATTCGTTCTAACTTGAGAGTCTAGGATTCTTTTTTTAAAAAATCTAAAGGGTGCTTCTCTGCATGGTATGATTGTTTGATTTATTCTGTTTTTCCTTAATGCCAACATTTTAATATATTCTACATCCTGGAAAAAAATTTGCTTCCTGGTTTAACCCAAACAACTGACAGTGTTGAAGAGGTATGGGCAAAGTTACAAAGGGATCATTCATACATAAAGGAGAGCAAGCCTTTCTAACATTAACTCTTCCTTGTTTTTATGGCACCTCCTTGCCCGTCAGAGCACATACTGTTCTCTCTCAAATCCCCTGGTCTCTCCTACTTCTCTTTGCCTGGAGTCTCCTCCAAGTTCAAGCCTCAGCATAAGTTTTATTTACCCTGGAAAGTATTTCCTGACTTACACAGAACGACTCCTAAGTCTCTTTCACATTTCCATAGTTCCTTGGATTATATGTCCTTGTTGCACTTACCAAAATCGCTGTCAGCTGTCACTGCTGTTTCTGTGTCTTTACACTTCAGGTATAACCAGCGTGAAATCTAGGGATACAGGAAGGAGACTAGACCTCTACCTGCCTTCATGCATTTAACTGGTGTTAGGAATGGGTTTTTGTTGTTGTTTTGTTTTGTTTGTTTTGTTTTGTTTTCATAAGAACTAAGTGAATAATGCATGTGTCTCTAAAGGCATGGGTTTAAGACCCTATCAAAACCACCGTTCTCACAATCTAAACATGGCTTTAATAATATATGTGTTACTCACCAGGAGAAGTAGTTTTAAACAGCTCTCTAATCAGTTACTGCTTATTTAGAAATCCATCAGAACTTGTCATTTTCGTGCTAAAACATGTAACTATATAATAATATCACATATAAAATCAGTACATACTTTAATATGATAAATGGAATGTTGAGGAAAATATAAAAATAAAAATTTTAAATCCCATCAGGTGGTGGCAGGTAATCTTCCAGTTCATTAAAAACTTTCTTCAGTAATCTTACCACAGGTGATCGCTACAGCAATTGCCTAATAAAAGCAGTCGACCGGTGTGTCGACATGAAAACAGCAATGGTCACTTGGAGAATCGTAACGTGCCAAGTGCTGGGCTAAGGTGCTTTCTATCTACCGTCCCATTTAATCTTTCCTTTGTGGTAGATACTACTGCTTCTCCAATTTTGCAGTTAAGGAAACTAAAAATTAGAGACACTAAGTTGCTATTGTTCCCAGCGCCACTGAGCTAGTTAGTGGAAGAGCTGGAACTTGAATCCACGGCTACCTGACCCATTTGTATGTTCACAGTTGCTAGACTCAATGTCAAAATCCACTTTCCAGTAATAATATATTACTGAAATAATTATTTCATGATCAAATTTGTAAGGAATTATCTCATCCGGTTCTATTTGCTAGACATTTGTTTCCCCGTCACTCCAAATAAGCACCCAATTTCTATGTGGCATCCAATGAGGTATATGACTGGTGGCCAGTAGGGTCACTGAAAACTGACTTCACTGGCAACATTGAAACATATAGTCACTGTGTCTCTTTTTTTAACAGTTGATAGCTAAAGACTGAACTAGCTCGGGGGCGCCTGTAGGTGGCTCTGTGGGTTGAGCTTCTGACTTCAGCTCAGGTCATGACCTCACAGTTCATGAGTTTGAGCCCGGCGTCGGGCTCTGCGCTGACAGCTCAGAGCCTGGAGCCTGCTTCGGATTCTGCGTCTCCCTCTCTCTCTGCCCCTCCCCTGCTCACACTCTGTCTCTCTCTCAAAAATAAATAAAGATTAAAATAAATTTTTTAAAGTAAAATAGCTCAAGTGTTTTTTTTAAATAAATAAACACGGAGTTTTGTAGCATCCTTTGTATATGTACAATAACACCAAGACTATGGCCTAGTCATATTATAATCAAAATATGCAGTATCCTTTACAGGAAGGAAAGAAATTTCCCTTATTTTTAGCTTAATCACTTGAGCATTATTTCTTTGAAGTGGAAGGCTTACTTGGGAAGGTAGAACCATTGAAGTGTCTTCAATGAACATCCTCTACTAAATCTAATAATCAAAGTCTAATTAGCCATTATATTATGCCAGAATATGTGTTTGCATGTGTGTGTGTATGTGTGTGTGTGTGTGTGTGTGTACTGGGGGGAGGTGCACAAAAGGAACAGGTAAGTTGAAAACATTTCTCAGATGATCTCCACATTATCCTCCATCAAATTGTCTTCCAGAGTCACTATTTCAGAAATCCAAGCATCAAAAAATAATTTAAAGAAGGTAGGAGCGAATTTTTTTTTTTCCAAACTGGACTGAATAATTTGCTAGCTACTGAAAAAAAAAATGGTCAACTGGACTATAATGGCTATAATTACACACACTATATTAGTACTCTCGGTCATTACTGCAAAAATTTGACAGCGTTACGGGATGTCTTCTTGGTTTTCCTGTTTTCTCTTTTTGCCCCTGCGCTCTCCCTGCTCCCACACCACCATCGCACGTCATGTGTCTGCAGCACCATTCATTCAACGACCTTCAGAGGAAAGCACTCAGGAAAATAGGGCACTGGCAATTAAATCAACCAATGGGCAAAGAAAGCTGCTACCATGTCTGAATGGGATTGTTCTCCCATTTCTAAATAAGAAAAAAGAAGCATTCAAAGTGCATCCTGTAAACAGCTCTACTACAGATAAATTATGGTCATTGGTTTTGTCAGCAATGGGCCAGGTCCGCCCACCAAGTCTAAAACCTCTTCATTTGTGGAATGAATTTCTGGGTGGATACCAAGATACACTGCCACCTTTATCACATTTGCATTCATAAATACAATGCTTCCAAATTTCAGTATTTTATTTATTTTTTTAATTTTTTTTCATTTCAGTATTTTAAATAGCGAGGCTTTCTCCACTCTTCTCACTGCTACCTTCAAGATAGCACTAAGATGTACTTTTTTATTGAATAGGCATCAATTCTGGAAAAAAATATTTTAGAAAAAATCTCCAAAGTTCAGTTTTTGCAAATCGCATTGTTGCTGATCTTTACTGCCAGGGGGCCTTGCCTTTTGTGACTTTTCACAAGCAGATTACAGTTATACAATGCCCTACATAGAAACCAGGAATTTTATAGGGGAGCCACAGCCCCAGGCCACTTCAAAGTAATTAGCCTACTTCTCAGAGCCTGGGACCTAATGAAGATTAGCAGAGTGGCATCTTACAGTATGGAGACAAACAGGAGTATTAAGCCACTGCTCCTGATTCCTCCCATTAAGCTGGGAAAATAGCTACTGGGTAAGAGACACAAGTTATTTTTTAAACACTGACCTGCTTTGTCCTGGGAGTCATCAAATTCCACGTTGAAAGAGTGACCGTTGTTGATGATCCTCCGAGAAACCGCTTGCTCGTAGGAAGGAAACAAAGACTTCAGGCCAGGATCGTGAATGGCTGCTTTGGTGTCGATGTCAATAGGAGACTGGCGCTCTCCGTTGGCAATGGGGAAGTCCTTATGCCAGTGCTCCGGTCCTAGCATTGAGGAGAGATGTGTGAATCCCCCAGTGTGGGGAAGGGCACAATCAGATCCCTAGAAAAGGGCAAAGATTCTGGAACCAATCTGCTCCGTTCCAATTTTGGTGGCACCATTCGGCTGAATAACTTATTTTGTGCCTCAGTCTCCTCATCTGTATTATGGGGTAATGACATCTACGTCCTAGAGTTTGTGAGAATTGGAATCAATACATGGAAAGGTCATAGAACAAAGAGTGAGGGCCATATAAATATTAGCTATTTTTATGCTCATTTTATTGAATTCGGCAACTGAAATTGGGCAAACACTATCATCGGGGCTCATGGTTAGCATTTAGGATATTCAAGCTCATTTAAGACATTCGGGCAGGTCGGGATTCCTCCCTAGTGTCCTCCTACTGAACGTAAAGGCAGGGTCATTGCTCAGGCCTGGCACCTCTCTTTTAATGGTCAGGATTCCCCCTACCTGGGAAGTCCTATCCCACCTCTAGATGCGAAAGGTGCGCCAGACACATCTTTCTCTTGCATCTGCTGGCTCTGGAGAGCCCAGGTCAGTGGCCATGATAAAACCGAGTTCCTGGTGACCCTCTAACCTTAGGAGAGGAGACATGATGAGAGAACCCAGAAATCACCGCAATGGATTCAAACCAGCCCACGAAAATGCCCCGGGACAGTTCGTGTTGAGCGCCTTAGCCACAGGTGCTAAGAGTGAAGTGTGTGCAGGGAAGGGGGTCCCCTAATTTTTCTGCAATCAACAATTAACATTTCCCTCCCCCTTAAAAAACCTTCCTCGCTACCTCCTAGGGCCGGTTAGGATAGCCTCCGGTTCGGGACCCGGGGGCAACTGAACTCGAGTCCCGAGGCTGAGGCTGTGCTCCCCCTCCCTCGGGCCCTGCGCGCCACCGCCGTACGCGGGGATTCCTCGACAGTGGCCTCGGGGCTGGGGCAACCGGGCATCCCAGCGCCGGGAAGCAGAGGGCGGGGCGGGCACGGGGGGCACATCGTGCCTCGGGTGTTCCCACTGGCCGCGGTAAACAGCAGGTGCGGGCGCTGCGGGGCCGGGGCCAAGATCCGGGCCAAGATCGGGGCCCCAGGCGCCGCCGCCGCGCCGCCCTCCGCCGGCACTCACCGTTGTGCTTGCCGTATCCCCAGTGATGGGCCATGGTCGCGCCGCTGGTCTGGGCAGGGCAGGAGTTGGCGCGGGTCTAGCAGTGGCTGCTCGGGCGCCTGCACGGTGTGTCCGCGGGTCGCGCCGTCACCGGCTTTTATAGGCTCCCGCCAACTTCGTGTTCGGGGGCGGCCCGGGGGAGGGAGCCCCGGGTGGACCTGGACGAGGGGAGGAGGAGGTGACGGGTGGAGGTGATCTCCCCGTGCTCGGGGCGGACCAGGCGGGCGAGGCACCAGGGGCGGGGAGAACGCCCTCTCGGCGGGCTCTGCTGGCTCAGGACCTCCTCTCTTGCCTCCCGGCTCCCCTCGGCCCGCGGCCCGGGCCCCGGGTCCCTGGGCTGGCAACAAGGCTCCGAGCTCTCCGCACGCGTGGCGGCGGCGGCGGCGGCGGCTCCCGGGCTCCCGGGTGGGACTACGCGCACCCCACCCCCCCTCCTGGGCGCGAAGTCTGGCGACCCCGCGGACTGCTCCGGACACGGGCCCCTGGTGCCTTTCATCCCCAGTCCCCATTGTGATCGTAGCCCTCGCCTCCGAGTGCTCCCGCCCCGCCCCATCGGCTGCACCCGCGCCGGGGACTTCAGCCCCGAGGGCTTACTCCCCGGTGTTCCCGGCTCTAGACTAGCAGGCCAGGTTAGGAGCTATGACCTTGGGGCAAATAGGGATACGATCCTTGAGGCGCTGGGAGCCAGCAGCTTCGGGTGCTGAGAGCCACGCGCCCCCTACTGGACGACTGTGGAATAAAGTAAGAAAGATGAGCGAGAGTCTCTTGTGCCCTTAGTCCACACTGAGGAGAGCCCAGGAGATTGCATTTCCCTGCAACCGGTGAGGGTATCATATGAAGTGCTCATCTCCTACCTTCCTCCTCCTCTTTAAAAAATTAACTTTGGAGGAGAGACTTCCTAGCTGAGTACACATTAGTTTAAAACATTTTCCCCAAAAACTTCTAAAACAAATCACTTTTCTAAGAGAAATTAGGTAAAACAAAGTATTCCTTGCAAAGAGGCAATTTCCCTGGTTGAAAAAGGAAACTTGGCATCTGGGATACCTAAGAAATAATTAAAAAAAAACCTGAGAGGACATTTTTGAGGCAAGGCAGCATTATGACTTGGTGGGCCCCCTTCTTCATAAACATACATACACACATACATAGTTATGGCTGTATTGATATGAAGAGTAATATCTTAACATTATGTATTTCAACATTTTCTTCCACCTAAGTGTTCCTTTTTATTTCTCCTACTTGAAAAGAAAACATTTTTGTGGACATGTAAAAGTGTTGTGCGCTTGAAGCACTTGTCCTTACTGTACTTAAAGATAAGGAACTGTTTTTAGGCGGGGACAAAATTAATTTCCTTCAGGAGACTTGGCCACAGAGATGGGAGGAGGATTTTCTGTCTTGTGGGTCTCTGTGATCTTTGGGAGATCATATTAAAGTTAAAACTGAAGATGGGGCACCTGGGTGGCTCGGTCAGTTAAGTGTCCGACTTCAGCTCAGGTCACGATCTCGCAGTGTGTGGGTTCGGGCCCCGCGTCGGGCTCTGTGCTGACAGCTCAGAGCCCGGAGCCTGCTTGGAATTCTGTGTCTCCCTCTCTCTCTGCCCCTCCCCTGCTCATACTCTGTCTCTGTCTGTTTCTCAAAAATAAATAAATGTTAAAAACTGAAGAAGCAGGAAGAGTTTTACACAATTTTATCAGCCCTGGCATCATATTACTTTTACAGATAAAGGAATAAATTATAATATCAGTATAAGTTTTTGTAGTGTTGATCTCAAAATCTTTGTTTACTATAGGGGTGTCTGGGTGGCTCAGTCCGTTAAGCATCAGAATCTTGATTTCAGCTCATGTCATGATCTCACAGTTGCTAAGATTGAGCCCTGCCTTGGGCTGTGCACTGATAGCAAGGAGCCTGCTTGGGATTCTCCCTCTCCCTCTCTCTCTGAGTCTCTTTCTCTCAAGATAAATAAATGAACTTTTAAAAATTCTTATTTACTATATATTTCACTTAATTCCACACAACCCAATATGATTCATGTTTATGTTTATTTGTTCTTGTCCTAAGAATCTAGAAAAGTGTGTACCTCTGGTTCTGGGGAGGGAGGGGTCTTTTGGTTGCTGTCATGGAGAATTCTTGGGCAAAAGAGAATGAGTCCCCTGAGGTTGAGAACTGTATCACATTATTCACCTCTGTATCCTACGTAGCTACCACGTTTTTGTAACCTGAGCCCTAGGACACTACCAACTACCCAAGAATTCTCTTTGAAATTATGTGGTCACTAATTCAAATGGAGGTAACCTCAGTTTCTCTTTATAGAAATCAATCACCTAACACGTAACGTTGTGCTGAAGTTAGACTTGCTTTTGAGTCTGGGCTAATTCACCAGCCCTCTACCCTTGGACAAATTGCTTCCTCTTGCAAAAGTTCCATTTTTGCATCTGTAAAGCTAGGATATTAATAATGCCTACCTCACAGAGTTGTGGGGAGATCATTCATATATAGGATTTAGCATAGTGCCAAAAATTAGAGCTTAATAAATGTTAGTTATCATTATTACTATCACAAGTTTTTGAGCTCCTATTACATGCTTAATGTTTTTAGGTACTATTTAGGCTGTAAAAGCTTTGGTCATCTATCCATTCATTCATTCATCAAATCTATCCAGTACTATTATGTGCCAAGAATCAGTAGAGGGGTACAGCCCCAGATCAACAGGATCCCTGACCTCCTGGAGCTTACATGGGGATGGATAGGGATAGTATACAATAAACAAATTTTTAAAAAAGTGAATTTCCAACAGTGGTAATGACTATGAAGAAAATAAAACAGGAATGAGGTAGAAAATTATGAGGGAAGGGTTGTTACTGTAGATGCAGTCAGTGCTCATGGAAAACCTGTTGAAAGAAGTGCCATTTCAGGAACCATTAAGGAAAGACCTAGGGAAATGTATTTCAGGAAGAGCCAACAGTAAGTGTAAAGACCCTGCTGAGGACATTTCTAGAACAGAAAACTTGTGCTTAGAGCACTGTGAATGAGGAACAGACAAGTAGGTGAAGTTAGAGGCGGGCAGGGGCTGCAGCCTGCAAAACCTTGAAGACCGTGTTCCAGGGAAGGACTTTGTACTCATTGCATGGGGAAGTCACTAGGAAGTTGTAAGAAAGGGAATGATAAAAACTGTAGCAATATCATATTTCAGAAGGAAAAGGAGTTCAGAGCTTATGTGGTCCAATTCTTTATAGATAAGGAAATCGGCATTAGTTCCCAGAATGCTGCTTGCTGTCCCCCCACCTTCCTTGCCTTCGACCCTCTGACAATGACCTTTCACAAAAAGATCCACACTTACTAAAGTAAGCCACTTCACTGTAATCCAGGCTCTGGCTTTCCTCTTGGCCTCTGAGTTTCTTGACATTCTTCTGCGGTGGGATGGGAGGAAGTGTCACACAGTAGCCCAGGGCCCAGTTTTGTGAGTTGGGATTTGGCTTCCAGGACTTACCCTCTCTGTAATCTTGGATGATTTATGTCACCTCCCCAAGCCTCAGTTTCCACATCTGAAATGTAAAAAGAGTACCCTGGGCTGTTGAAATGGTAAATGGACTAACTCGTGCGATTTAGTCATGCAAATTAGCATGATGCCTGGTTAGCCATTAGCTGCTGCATTAGGATTCTTGTTCTTGCAGCAGAGACATAGAATTGTGCTATGGGAATCGGCTTTGTAAGAAGACAGACCTGAGTTCAGATTCGGGCTGCAACACTCACTTCTTGTATCACTGTTAGCAAGCTAAGTAATTCCTCTGAGTTTCACTTACTTTTTTGTAAATTTGTGGGGGAATTCTAGCTCTGGAGCTTTATGACGAGAACTGATGTCTGGAAGGTACTACTTATGGCTCTGGCACTTTTAAAAAATTGAATAAGTAATATAATTATCATGATAGTACTTCCCTTTGTAAAGTAATAGATTGGCTTTTCTGTTTCTCTAGCTTACATGAAGAAAAAAATCACATTCATTTAGTGAACATTTTTGGAGTTCCTACTCATAAAAATAACACCGAAAACTGATTACACTTCAAGCATGGTTCTAAATGTCTCACATAGTCCTACTTTACAGCAAGGACACTGAGGCATAGATGTAAGTCATTTTGCCCCAGGTATCCACCAGGAAGTGATGGATCCAGGTGTGAAACCAAGAAGTCTTACTGCAGAGTCTGAGCTCTTAGCCATCTGCTACGAGGCCTCACTGAGGACCTGCTAAGCTCCTTTTCCGAGTGTATAAAAGGCTCCTTCCTCGAGGTGTTGTAGTAAAAACGCATTAAGATAATGTCTGCAATACTGCTCTGTAAAGCAAAGTTACATCAACATACTGGTCATTTCTAGGGTTTTCTACCAAACCCCCTCTCACCAATAAAGTCACAGGAAATGGCACTAACTCTACATCTAATAAACAGATACGTTCACTTCCCTAAGTAAATTGCTTCTCAGATTTAAAACGTTAGCTCCTTAATGTGTCTTTGATAAATAGTAGCATTTGAACTTTTCTCTAAGTAATTAAAATTTTTAAGAGTAGTTGGGGATTTCAAACATTGCTACCAAGCTTCCATTTCAACCAGAAATAGAAGGGAAATATTAAGTGGGACAATTACACTAAAAAACACAAATTAAACATTTTAAATATTTTATGTTCTGTGATAACTACCACATGCAGCACCAAGAAATATTCAATTTAATAAGAATAAAAGTCTATCTCATCGCAAAGCATTAGTTCTCAGCTGAGGGCAATTTTGCCCCACAGAGGATACGGACAATGTCTGGAAACATTTGATTGTCATAACAAGGGGGTATGTGCTCCTGACATCCAGGAATCCTGCTAAACATCTCACAATGCACAATACAGCCCCTTATAACAAAGAATTATTCAATGTAAAATGTTAATAGTACCAAGATCATGAAACTCTGTCTTAAGAGTATCTTTACGGTTATGCTTTTGTGGAAGGTCTGAAAAAGGGTTATACGTGTGTTTAGCAACACGTGAGCCCTAGCAGTGCTTTGCCCATAATGTGCCCTCACTGATTTTGTGTCGGTTAGACTATTGCACCTTAAGAGTATTGTTTATTCTCTTAGCTTCAGCATATTTCCAATGATGGCTTTCCTACCAAAATCATGATAGCTTGATTTTGTTCATAGTAGCTTTGTCACATGGTTGAACTTCTCTTTTGCTTATAAATCACCATCTTGTATGGGAAAATTTTTACTTCCTTTTAGAAACAAGAACAACTGAACATTTTCCATGCAAGGGGAATTGTAGGCATCACAAGCAAGTTTTTCCTCCTGATCAAGGGCAAGAGTCGGGATTCCCCAGTGTCATAATTGGAGGCAAAGCATACTTCCCCTCCCCAAATTATCCTACCTCCACCTTCAGCTAATCCCCACTTGGTGAAACAGTGGATGAAACACGGACCCAGGTCAGTGTGGAACCATAGAACAGAACAAAGTTGACCAGCTGTGCAGAGACAGTATAGCCCGATCTTGTTAGCAGAAGGTTTCAAACCAGCTATCTATATACTGCAATGCATACACCCTGGGGTGCACATGATAGGCGACTCCATGGCAGGAAGACAATGTGGGCACTAATATCTGCAGTTATTTTTTCACCTTCTAAAAATGTCTACTTTGTTATATTTTATAATATGTATAATAGCACAATATGTGTATATAATTCACTTTAAAAAAATCCTATGTTGGTGGTTCATGCTCTAAAACTGTACCCTAGTGACCTGAATCACTCAAAAGGAGTGTGAAGTCCATTGTTGGCCTAAAGGCCCAGGTGACCCATAGCCTCATTTTGTGGGTGGACTGTACTCTTGGCTCTGTTATCTGTTCCTTCTTTCAAATGGCACGGATATCATTATTGAACATGTATTTCGTGCCCAGGGTACTGGGTACCGTGGTCATGCCTGATAAGCCCTTCCCTTCCGTGGTCACAGCCATGTTTAGTACAATTTATTTTCAATAATGTTTAGACATTGCCTTTTTCTTTTTTTTTTAATTTTTTAATGTTTATTTTATTTTATTTTATTTTATTTATTTATTTTTTTTGAGAGAGAGAGAGAGAGTTGGGGAGGGTCAGAGAGAGAAGGTCACAGAATCTGAAGCAGGCTCCAGCCTCTGAGCTGTCAGCACAGAGCCTGACGCGGGGCTCGAACTCATGAACTGTGAGATGGTGACTGAGCTAAAGTCTGGTACTTAACTGACTGAGCCACCCAGGCACTCCTAGACATTGCCCTTTTCTATTCTATTTTTTTCTTCTCCTTGATGCTTCTAGGTAGTTCTTTGACTTACTTTTCTTTCTTTCTTACTGGACACACCTTTGTAAAGCATGAAATCCTTTCAAAAGGAGGGTTTCTTTAGACACTTGTATATACTTTTAAAATTATATATCAGATACTGAGTATTTTTGCCCAGCTAAAAGCACCATCCTCTTAACAAGTTGCAGACTTTGTTCTTCACTCCTTGTGGTAATTTCATGATTCCTCTGAAATTCCCTGCTCCTCTGAGGGCCTAATCAATCTTTCATACCAATGAAGCTGCTAAGAACAAGAGGCTTAGTATACCTCACAATCTTGACAACGGGCCCCTTTGAAGAAAAACCAAATGAAAAGGAAGAAATGAGACCTTCTCTGGTGAAATATTATTTTAAAAATCCTTTAAATAAAAAAAAATTTATAATAGGCAGTCTCAGGGATTTACATATCAAGTTATGAATTGAGCCACAAAATACCCCTCTCTGCCCCCCCCCCCCCAACCACCACCAACAAACAAAATAGACCCTGAGTCTGATTTCTGGTAAATAAGCCATCTGCATAAAAGATTTCCTCAAAGAACTCTCATCTATGTTATAACGTAAGTTCTAGGAAGTAATTACAAGTACATGAGTACGTATGTGGTGTGGATGTCTGTGTTGTTTGAATAGGGCAGGAAATTTACTTGCATTGACCATCTATTATTGGTTGGGGTGGGGCAGAATGTGTTGATTAAAAATGTTTATTGAATTTTCAAAAGTATCACACGTTGCTTATCTCTGGCCATGCCACAAGGATTTGAGTTAGGAAGAGTTATCTTTATGTATGTACCATTACTATGAGCATCTTCACACAAAGCTGAATGAAATGGAGGGCTAAAGTCACTGATGAGAAAATTAAGGCAAACACATAAAAGTTCAAGCATGAACTCATAAAAGTATGAATAATGCCAATCAGTATCACCAGAGACCAATGCCACAGGCTCATTGCCAACCTTCACCTCTTCAATTTGCACATTAGAAGCACGAGTGCTAAACAAGATAAATATCCGGGTGGAGGTTCTCCTTTTATATCTCTTAAAACACGTTTCTTCTACAAGAAGTTAAGCTCGTTTTTAAAATTTAAATTTTCAAATGGTAAGTTTTGAATATATGTGATATGCAACTGCTTCTCCTCTCCCATGAATATTCTCTTTATCGAGAAGTCTGGGTTACACTAAAGAAACTCCTGCATTCCTCCAAGAACTCTTTAAGATGCCAGTCTCTGACATTCCCGGGATGAGAATGTAGGTCCCATCAACTCAAGGTCTTAAACTGACATTCAGTATTTTAAGATTCTTATTGTCCCATCCATCCATCCTTTCATCCTTCTTTCCATCCATCTGTCTGTTTCTCCCTTTGTCCACAAATACTTTTTGAGTACTGACTGGGTTCCAGGTACAATGTTAACACTGTGGCTTTAGTAGTATAACAAGACAGATAAAGTCCTTATCCTCTTAAAATCTCCCAACCCCAATTGCTTATCTCTGTTCCTCTCTCTCTCTCTCTCTCTTACTTTTTCTCTGTCTCTCCCTGTCCCCCACATGCACATGTGATGCTATACATCAAAATACATTACAGACAGAATATAAAAGTATTGTTATTCCTACGATTGGTTCCTGATGTAAGAACCTGACCCCTAAATCATCACTGAGTAGGAGCTTCCTTATTGCTAACTTTCTGCCTGCCCCTTTCCCGCTTAGTTCTCAATTCTTCCCGGGACTGTACCCTGCCTTGCGCCTGCTCTGCTTGGCTTGTATAATCTTCCTACCCTTGCCAGTCCCTCTCTTTGGGGTCTCCAGTGACTGCCTTAGGTCCTCCATTAAACCAATCATACACAGGAGCAAAAGTGTGAATTCTAAAAGCCAAAGTTGCATAGTATTTTCAAATACTTCCATTTGTAATATACTTTCATGGGAGTCAAGTGCCCTTGGGGGATGATTTCCCTTGAACAAATGTAGTTGGAACCATTCAAATTTCAAATGAGTTGAATGAGTATGATAGAAATGTATGGACATGTTGAAACAAAGAATATGTGCATTTAATGGCCAAAATGTTTTCCCTGAGTTTCCAGGCTTCTCTACCTGGAAAGATTTAAATACAAGGGAGAATTTGATTTTCTGTTTACTGCACAGAGTTGATTCTCACCTGGCTAAAATTAGCTTTTAAATCACTGGGTTTTACGCCTCTGCAGTGCAGTTGGTCCCCTGTGACTGTACAGTTAGACTCGCGCTTACTCCTGCTGATTACCTGTGATATTATCTACCTGGTCAAGTTATCAGGTGGCTGCTATTAAACACCTTCAAATCTAAAGTAGTTCATTAGCTCTCTAGTCATTCATTCTCTTGATCCTAGATTTTATGCCTACACTGTTGTATTTCCTTTTGTGTAATTGGAGTCGAGTCACCCCCAAATGGATAAACTCTTCTCCCAGGATGACTTAATGCATCTCGTTCAGGACTTTGAGTTTATGACATGCCCCAACAAGACCCAAATTAATTTCATGGCAGGAGACTTTCTGTATTTGTAATTAGGATAGATTTTCCACTTCATGCAGCGCTCCAAGGGACTCTATCCTTTTGAAAGTCAGTAAAACAAAACAAATGCTATAGTTTTCCCACCTCTCCTCTTTGGCTTATTTTCCTGATGTCTTGCCAATCATACCCTTCCTCAGGTAAGATACAGAGTTTCTGGGACAGAACCTTCCTCAGGAAAAATTCTCCGGTCCTCCTCCAAATCACCCCTTATAGCATCGTACTGGTTTTTAACGTGGCCACATCTTGTTCTTCTGCTACTTGGTATCGTGCAAGAGTCATTATCATTGTCAATGCCAAGCACAGAGGGGAATCCATTAGGGGATCCCTTTATAATAACTCCTTTACCACTATCTGAATTAAGATGTGGATTCATGATGTTATTAATAGATACATAAAGAAAAACATTATTTTAGGTATTGAATAAGCCATATTTCTTTTTCCTGGTTGAAACAAAATTAATTTATAGAAGAGAATAATTAGCCCCTACTGAGGGTTTTTATTACATGCTACAATTATTATTCTAACAAGTTATAGGTACTAACTCACTTAATTCCTTAAAAAACTCTCTGAATAAGTACCATTATCATTCCTACTTATAGATGAGGAGACTGAGGCCAGAGAAATGAACTTGCCTGAGAACACATATCCAGCAAGTGTTATATGACGTGCACCGAGGCCTCCAGAAGACTGAACAGGGCTGTAAAATGTTTGTGTTTAAGTTTTGATTCAACAGCTACAGCCTTTAATCTCTTAGGCCTCACTTGTGACTATTAAAATTCTCAAAAATAAGAATCCCTCACCATCTTTTGTAGATAGATACGAATGGTTCATATTAAACATTTGAGAAAAGGAAAAGGAGTGTTCAGGATTTAAAACAAAACAAAACAAAGCAAAAACAAGCAAACAAACAAAACCCCTCATTGCTCAGCAACCAACAGCAAGGCTTCTCATTTCATAGTCGTGTTTGTTCATTGTTTTGCTGCCATCTAGTGACCCAAATGAGAATTAAATACAAACACGATTTTGCCTTCTCATTTGCATTTTAAATCTGTAAGTGCTACCTTAGGGGTAGTTTTTTTAAAAATCATTAAATTTTCAAGGACGCCTGGGTGGCTCAGTCGGTTAAGCCTCCGACTCTTGATTTTGGTTCAGGTCATGATCTCACAGTTTGTGAAATCGAACCCCTTGTTGGTCTCTGCCCTGACATCACCAAGCCTCCTGCTTTGGATTCTCTCCCCCTCTCTGTCAGCACCTTCTCTCTCTCTCTCTCTCAAAAATAAATAAACTTAAAAAAAATAAAAATCATTAAATTATTATGTATTAAATGGCAAAAATATTACAGTTTTCATTTTCTTCCTTACCTCTTCTCACTTCTTCTTCCTCTACTGAAATAATATTTTGGCTCATGTCCAGAGTTCCTCTTTAATATCAAATAAGAGGAAGTGAGAAGAGAAACTAAAATCTAATTTTGTTTATGTGCTGTCTATGATTTGATTTGGGACTATATGTATTCTTCTAGAATAATTTTATTTGTGGGCTTCCTGGGTAGCTCAGTTGGTTAAACATCTGACTCTTGATTTCAGCTCAGGTCACAATCTCATGGTTCCTGGGTTTGAGCCCCATATGGGGCTCTGCGCTGACAGTGTGGTGCCTCGTTGGGATTCTCTCTCTTTCTACCGTCTCCTCTCTTCTCGCTCTCAAAAATAAATAAGTAAACATTAAAGGAATAATTTTATTTATGCCAATTCTTATGAATGGCACTAATTTTTCACATGTGACCAAGTCGGTTTATAGTTGATCAATTTCACTCATATTTATTTAATTGCATAAATGAGGATAGTTAGACACTGAAACCTGAAGTTTTATATGTTCTATGTAGAATACTTCCCATTCATCTACATAAATATTCACTGATTGCACATAGATTTGGATCAATGGTCATGAGTAGTTATTTACCTCTTCATAAGTATATTGTCTCCCAATTAAAGGGGTAGGATTATAATTTATATAACATATGTTATATTATATATTATATAATATATTTTCACTCTCAACAGTCCCTATACTTACTAACTTCTTGTTGATTATGCACCATTCACAGACTTCTAAGGATATAACTATCTGAATATTATGACACACTTAATTCAAATTAGTTTCTGTTGAAGTTTAAAAATATCTATGATTACACACTGAAGAACAAAAGTTGGCAGATGCTGAGATATATTCACTACAGCTCCTGCCACATCCCCTCTGTAGGTTGTGTGTGCCTAAAATGCAATTGTTTGGAAGCCTATGCGTGACCATGAAAATGATCCATACGCTGTATAAGGACGTAAGTGTGGTTTCAATATTCTAATGAACATGTATAACTTAGCATTTTGAGTGCAGAGAGAAAGCTGAAGGTTTAAGTTGGATGATAATTGTGAGCATTGGCAACGACTCAGATTGGGGACAGGGGAGCGGAATATGTTCCAACTGGGAAGTTGTCACCTGAAGCTAAAGAGATCATTTTCCAAGGAGCTCTCAACAAAGATGAGCAAAAGCCTGCATTAGTCTTAATCATGTACAGTAATGGGTTGTTCAAGAAGATGAGTGTTTGTCCTGGGGTCATCTAGGTTCATGACATCATTTATTCACCAAATATTTATTGAATGCTTGTGAAGTGCCAGGCACACTGCCAGGCAATAAGGGGAACATCAGTTTGTAAGACTCACATCTGCGCCCCCATGGAACTCACCATCTAGGGAGATAGCCTCTCTTGATTGGACATTTTCCCTTAGAACAGTTCCAGCCTTATTTAGCCTGTGTTCTTAAATAAGGACCCCCGTAGCTGGTATGAAGTTATATATTCCTCCCCTACATAGAGTGTATTCTGGGTACATTTTTACAGTGCTTTAAACATTACTAAGTATCCTGAGAGAATCAGCTTGCATATTACCACTAATTGATAAAAACTCCACACCTCCTAATTTCAAGGGATTTAATTAACACATCCAGTTTGCACTGACCAACCTGGTTTTGCTTCACCCAAGTGGTAATCTATTAAATAACTTTAGTCTCCTGGGACTTTGACTTCCAACATCACAGGACTCTCCTGATCCAATACTATTTTCATTCCTTATGGTTATTAAATTATTGCTATAATTTTCTAGTGTAAGTCAACATATTAGCCAGTGATGTGATGAAAGATATATCAAAGCCACTAACTGCAAGACTAGACTTTATGCCTAAATATATTAAATGCTTTGAAGATCTCAATGTATGGACTTTTGTAGCATTAGATTAGTGCCATCCCAGTGTCCATTAAAAAAAAATAAGGACATAGGGGCACTTGAGTGGCTCAGTCGGTTAAGCATCCAACTTTGGCTCAAGTCATGATCTCACAGTTCGTGGGTTCAAGCCCCGCGTTGGGCTCTGCGCTGACAGCTTGGAGCCTGGAGCCTGCTTCAGATTCTGTGTCTCCCCCCTCTCTACCCCTCCCCTCCTTGCACTCTATCTCACTCTCAAAAAGAAATAAGCATTTAAAAAAAAAAGGGACATAAAAGCTACTGTCTCATTTGATTCCATTCCTCTTAGCAGCAACCATGGTACTGGCCTGGACCCCAGAATCCTAAACCAACTTTGAGGCTTCTGGAAACTATTCCACATTCTCAAATATATGGTCACACATTCCTCTTCTGGTCTGCAGTTTTCTCCAAAGGCCCTCACTGATTCTTAGCCACTCTGTGAGGGATGTAACATCCGACTCAAATCAGAACCTAACTCTGCTGTCATCACCCTTCCATTATAAAAAACAGAGTTACAAAGTTTGCCATTCTTAGTTTTAGTCCGTTTCTGTCATTTATGACCCCGTTCTTCATTAAAAAACACAGCACACTTTCTTTTTCATTCACATCTTTATTAGTTTTGATGATCAGTACAACTGCTTTTACCTCAAGTGCGGTCATTCACTCCTTTGTGTTCTAGGAATTCTTGTTCCACCCTCAAATTAGAAAGATACCAGAGGCAATTTTTATTTTAATAAGCATGCAAAGAGAAAGTAGTAAAATTAAAAATAAATGGCCCTCCTTCAGGTAAAGAAAAATATTAGGATAAAGTCAGCCACCTTTGTGAAGAAGAAATTCAAATACTAGATCAAACTTTTTAAAACGCCCAGTTGAATGTGTTTTCCTTTCATTGATATTCAAAACCAGATAATCTTTACAGCAGCTAAAACTGTAATAAATGATGGACCTCTTGTTTGTTTTATTTAAGGTTTAAAAGGCATCATTTCAATTGTTTGCGTCCATAGTAGTTTAATTTCTGGCTTATGCTTAGTTGCTATATGATCCTCATATACATCTACTCCTACATATAGAATTACTCCTTACTTCTTTAAGATGGACAACTCACAATATGACAATAGTAAAACTGAAGTTCTGTGAAATTTAAGATGACAGAAAAATAGTGTCAAATACCCATTTTTCCAGATCTTTACTCCTCCACCTGTTTCTTCTTCTTTGAAACCTTATTAGAAATGCTACTTTCATAGGAAAGATGACTATTACAAAGGCCAAATGCGTTCATGTTACATCTTGTCAAAGGAGCTGGTTTCTTGGTATTACACTCTTGTATTCATTGCTCTATGAGTGTGGAAAACTGAAATATACTTGGAGTAAGGAGCACCAAAAGGAGACAAGGAACCAAGCTCTCCAATGGCAGGTTTCCTTTCCTGAAGAGGGCAAGCTCCAGCAGCCTCATTTGAAGGAGGCTCTCACCACCCTGCCCTTGATAGGCTGTGGAGGGCGCCAATTCCCCACCAGGGGCACTGGGGGCTCATTCTCAGCGCTGGAGAAGAGGCTCCTCAGCTTTGCCATCTGCAAGGGGCAAGGGGAGACTGTCAGCACGACATTCTGGCCAGGTGCACACATTCCACATGTGACAGGCGGCAAAGTCTGGCTTTTCAAACAAGACAAGGAAACCACGAAACCTGTTGGTCCAGAGTTATTTGGTTACCAGTTCCTGAGTAATATAAGGTCTTTCTCTATTTGTAATAATACTTTTCTTCATTTTGTATAGATCACCATGCCCTCTGGTCAAAGTGTTTTCCTTCGAATTCAGAAACAATTATTTAAATATAAGGGGTCAGTATGAAGCATATGCTTTATGTAGGAGGGGACGACAATATCAGTGCAAATAAGAAGTTAATGGGCCTTCATGGTAGAAGTTTATGGAGTATATTTTTTAAAAACAGAAAAAAATTAGTCACACTATAATTAAAACTAATTTTTTTCTTATAAGAGGAAGAAAAATTTAGGAAATTATCTTCTGTATGCTACATTTCTACCCAAAAATGTTTTTAGCTTTCTCCTTAAGAAAATTTCATTCCTCTTTCAAAATATGTACATGAGTGAACCTGACCATTAAATCTAATCTTTTCATTAAAAAATTATCATATATACTTGAGTCTGTAACTGGCAGAATTATAAAAACTGTCTTAAGTAAGGGAGACATACTGGTAAATACTTTACTATTAGACATTCATGATCTAGGGTGTGAGTTTCTGTGTTGCCCATTTGCTTTAATCTGTTCTCCATAACCCTGGTTACATATTTCTTCCTAAACAATCTTTCCTTGAAAGTCTCTCTGATAAATGTGGCAAGGACATTGATTAGACGGACACTAAGAAGAAAGGCCGTGGAAAGGGGTCAAGGGGTATTGGAAGCAGACAGACCAGAGCTGACTCTCAGCTCTTGCACTTGGCTGTGTGATCCTGGGCTAACAATTTAACCTTTCTGAGCCACAACTTACTTGTCTGTAGAACTGGAAAAACCATATACATGTCACAAGGATGTTAAATCCCTTCCATTAGTATCCTTTTCCCCAAGCCTGTATTTACAATCTCCTAACCAGTGCTTAGTATTTGAGGGGCCTCCAAATTAACAAAGGCTAACTCATATTGATAATCTAAACCCTAAAGAGTTTCTAGAGCATGAATCCAGTCATTGCTCATTATCACAGCCACCTTTACATCATCGGCATTTATCCTGGTACTTTTGGAAGCCAAGTTTTAGAAAGCTGAAGAAGCTGACTGTAATTAACCAGGGCAAACTATGAAGTCTCTAGTCGTATAGCTGTTTGTAAGCATCCGTTTAGCAGCTGTACATTTTCCATTTAGCATCTATATCTTATACAGCTAATGTAAGTGGCTCTGTAAGTCCGTGTGTCCTCAAGGCTCCACTCGTGGCGGCAGCTTACCTGGTCAGAGCTCACGGTCATAGGCTCCTTCAGCAGGAGCCACACAATGCACTCCTCACAGGGCGGCGTGGTGAAGGAGCCATGGTAGGTCCAGTAGTCCCGGCAGGCGGGGAACAGGCAGGACGGGTCGAAATTTGTGAAGGGAGCCTCCTTGCCCTGGGAGAGAGGAGGGTGAAGGCTCAGTGAGCAGGTGCACCCACACCGCCCACCCCAAGGGTTTCACCATTTTGTGAGAATGGATTTCAAATGCAATGGAAAAAATGGTACTGTTAAGCAAAGTTCATGACTTTCAGAAATAAAGGTAAGAGGGGGAAGCTGGTTTATGTTATGACTTTGACATAGTCATTGTAACATTTTATTCCCTATTAACTGTCAGTAGAACCATAATTCTATCATTTCTCAAGAAAAGGAAGAAAACTCACATGTAACCGCAGTAAAAATATTTCATATAAGTTAATGTTTAGGTTCACAATGCTAAATAAAAACCAGGCTCCCTTGAATACACTCAGAATACTTTCTGCGGTGATAAAACTTAAAAGCATTTTTTTAGAACAATTCCAAAGGCAATTAAAATGAATCTGTTAATTAGAAGAGTCCACTGTTAAGATTTAAAATGTATAGGTGTCGCCCAAGAGAGAAAGGGCAAAACCAAAACCCAAATATTTAGTACTTCTCTAAGTGTGTGCATTTATGTGTGTGTGTGTGTGTGTGTGTGTGTGTGTGTGTTGAGGGCAGGGGTTGACCATTCAACTTCTCTTACATTTACTTCATTAAAAAATGTCATCTGACAGACTATGAAAATTAAATAGTCTGATATATGTGAAATTGCTCTAAAAATTATAAACCATACGAATACAATAGCTTTTGTTTGTATACATATACTTAGCATATTCATCAAACTTAGTAACAGATTTTAAGTGAAACAAATACACTTGAAAATGTAAAAATAGGGGCGCCTGGGTGGCTCAGTCAGTTAAGCAGTTAAGCGTCTGACTTCAGCTCAGGTCTGATCTCACTGTTTGTGAGTTCAAGCCCTACGTCGGGCTCTGTGCTGACAACTCAGACACTGGAGCCTGCTTTAGATTTTGTGTGTCTCTCTCTCTCTGACCCTCCCCTGCTCACACTCTGTGTATCTCTCTCTCAAAAATAAATAAACATTAAAAAAATTTTTAAGGGGCGCCTGGGTGGCTCAGTCGGTTAAGCAGCCAACTTCGGCTCAGGTCATGATCTCGCGGTCTGTGAGTTTGAGCCCCGCATCGGGTCTGTGCTGACAGCTCAGAGCCTGGAGACGGTTTCAGATTCTGTGTCTCCCTCTCTCTGACCCACCCCCGTTCATGCTCTGTCTCTCTCTGTCTCAAAAATAAATAAACGTTAAAAAACTTTTTTTTAATTTTTTAAAAATAAAGAAAATGTAAAAATAAAAATTGACATTCCCTGCTTTATGTTCTAGGAGGGAATATGATTTATTTTCACCTTTGTCTTAACTTTGTCCAGTGCGTCAAGGAACAGCTGGAATTCGCCTTTCTCACGTCCTATCTGTAAGAAAATAGGAAACCAATAATTATATTTTTCCCTTCTCCATAATCTATGATTGTCTTGAACACTGACTGTGATCCATCCATCTGCAACTAGTGTTTATAGATCTGCCAGAATATCTTGTACTAAGCAAAAACATAAGTTTATTTCTCCCCCAAGATGTTAGGGTATATATTTTTTGAACTAAACTTAGACACCAGGCCTCTGAAGTACAAAACCACAAAATCACATGATGTCCTTGACCTTCTCTGAAGTCATTCTTCTCTTTTTTATATATATAGAATTAGAGCTGGGATGGACTTGACCTATGTAAAACTAAACTTACTGTCTTTTGATTCAGACTTACTCCACTTCCTGTTGTGTTGCATTCAATCACTGAAAATGACCCAATGAGTTCAGGACATAAAACAAATTAGGTCATTCAAAAAGAAAGAAGCTAGATTTTCACCTCTGGCTTAAAATCTAGATTATGTTACTACTAAATTCATAGTGTTAATGACACTAAGTCCACTTTAAACCAAAGTTGGCCCAACAACACACACATTCCGTGTGCTATCTTAGCCTGGGATCATGTGAGTGGTGGCTTCCCTGGGCCGAGGGGATGTCCAGCCAGGGACTTGGCATCACAGTGGTTCCCAACATTGGCTTTTCTGGTTTCCAGTGTGATTGAAATAGAGTAACGGGAAAGGATAATGAACAATACTGTTTTTCTCTCCCCACCACCATAATAAGCTCCTTCCAAGGCTCTGTCTCCATTACCCTTACACACACACACACACACACACACACACACATTCATTCTTGAAAGAATTTAGAAGTGTTAGGGTTACTAAAGAATGGCAAAAGAAACATGTTTAAAGGAGAGCTAAATAATTTGAGCTGATCTTAGCAGAAATATCTTGATTAGTTGAATGAATAATGACATTCATTCCTCTCTCTCTAAATAAAAGGAAGGCGTGGATCTCATGCTACCTTAACCACTGGTAAGGAACTAAATTTTGGAAGAAAAAGGTGGCCAATTTTTACCTTACCTTCAGAAAAATGCCAACCACAGCTATCCCATCAGGCTGCTTGAGAGCTTCTCCAAAAGTGTTATACTTTGGATTCCAGTGAACCAAATGAAGCTGCAATGATACAATATAGGTTAGGAGGAACTTTTCTAGAGTAAAGAAATATGTATAAAATTATTCACAATAAACCCAATTGTAGTCTAAAGTTGTTGAACACTCTTATAGAAGTTGATAGAATTCTAAATATTGACATGCAACATTTTGGTGAAATTTTTAATGGTTTAAAGAAGAACTGTATAAAATTATTATAAGTAGATCAAGAACTTTGTAATAAGCTATCAGTGAAAGTTGAACTTTTGTTAAACTAATTCAAAATATTTATTTTAGTTTTGTACAACATTTAATTGCTCCTTTTTCTAACCAAATGAAACAGTGAAACATACAACTATAAGCAAGAAGCTGCTAACATTCTAGAGTTAGAATTAATAGGGAAGTAGCAGGGGACAAACAGTAGGAAAATTCTTGGGGATTTTTATATCTACCTCCTTTTAGCATCCAGTGCTCAACAACCTGGTGGTAACCTTATCTTAATTTAGAACATAGGTACCAATTAAATTAGTCAAATTTCCCATATTGAGTTACACAGAATGGAAAGAGAATACAGCAGTTCACAGCAGTTAAAGATACTATATTCAAGATCAAAAGCGTTGAGATAAACCCATGTATAAAGGCCAAACTGCAAGCCTTGCCCAAGGTTGTAAGAAATTTACTAAACTTTCCCATTTTCAGGGGGAAGGTGTCTAGAAGGCAGCCTTAATTATTTATCTTGTCATGGCTTTCTAGACGGACCGTAGAGCAGTGTAACGATCATAGTGAAGTGTGCTTTGGGTCTCCTAGAGTTTAGTTTAGCCAGCAATTAAGCACTAATGATGCTGCCTAAGACCGTGTCCACAAGCGCCTCCAAGGTTGCTGCCCCAGCTCCCGTGTTGACCAGAACCTACCACTAAAAAAGAGTGCGGCAGTAAAACCGAATGCTCCTCACCTCCAGTGCATGTGTCACTACCCCTTCCAGGCTTAGCTTTATAAAAACAAAATGCAGGAGTTTTGTCTTCTTCTTTGTAATTTGATGCCTTGATCTGAACTACAAATCAGGCTTTTCCTTAATGGATTAACCAAGAAGTAGTATTTGCTCATATTAAATTGTATGTGTATGTGTTTCTATCTATTCATCTATCTATATGTGTATATACATATATATACATATATATACATATATACATATATATACATATATACATATACATATATACATATATATACATATATACATATATATACATACATATATATACATATATATATACATATATATACATATATATGTATATATATATACACACACATATATGCACACCCTTCATTAAGAGACTAGAACATTAACATTAGCCAGAATTACTAAATGCTATTTTTAGAGCACTACATTCTTACAGAAGAGGCAGCTTAGGGCTCTGGACAAGATGATAAACTCTGTTGCCAATCTACATAAGGTAGAGTGCCAGGTTTAACACTCACCAGCCATGTAACTTTGTTATGTAGCTTTTCTGTGCCTCAGTTTCCTCATCTGTAACCTATCCCATAGAGTTGCTGAGGGGATCACATAAGTAAATACTTGTAAGCACTTAATAAATGCTAGCTATCCTTATCTTTTCTGTTCCATTCAGTACCTTGGCTTTTTTTTTAAACTGCTATCCAATTTCTTAATATAACCTTGAAAATTTTCATGCATGACATAACCCATCTTCTCTTAACCATCTAGCCTAGAATATGTAGCGACTTCAGCTTATGCTAAAACTACTACAGCTCTTTTTCACAACTACGGGCTTGAAGGAAGAGTAGCGGATACTATTTTGTTGTTAATTTTCACTTAGCAGGTTTCACTTTGTGACCAGAGTGGACCATAGCAGTTCCTCCTACCTCCGCAGCATACTTGACTCCATCCACAGAGTGCTCGGAGCCATGGTCATCCGAGGTGCCCCAGTGAAGATGAAATTGACGAAGCCGGTAGGGTCCAGTGAGAGGACCACCCCTCAGCACTGTGATTCAGAGAAGCTATGTCAACAGCGAACTCATGCTTCTTTTACAGAGTTTTACTTTAAATTTTTTTTAATGTTTATTTATTTTTTGAGAGAGACGGAGACAGAGCAGGAGCAGGGGAGGGGCACAGAGAGGGGGAGACAGAACCCGAAACAGGCTCCAGGCTCTGAGCTGTCAGCACAGAGCCCGACGCAGGGCTGGAACTCACAAACCGTGAGATCATGACCTGAGTGAGCCGAAGTCGGACGCCCAAACGACTGAGCCACCCAGGCGCCCCTACAGAGTTTTACTTTAAACAAGTGTTCTTATAGACAAAGTTTACTGGGCAAAAGTCAGTCTGCTACTGTTCTCAAGCACCCTGGTCTGTTCTTGCAAAATAAAGTCTTGGGATATATCAAAATAAATGATTTCTCTTTTCTGTCTTATTTTTTTTGCTTGTTTTATTATGTTTAAAACATCAATTTAACATTTATGACAGTAAAATTAAAACAAACAATGGGAGATAAGGATGCAGACTATAGACAAATGAGTTGGTCCTGCATTGCAGTGGGAAGAACATGACAGTTGAGAGGCAGGCAGATGTAGGTTCAAATCCTAGCTAATTGTGTGATGTCAGGCAAGTGGCTAAACTTCTCTGAACCTGTTTTCGCATCTCTATGAAGGTGATAATAATATCAACCTTTCAGAGCTGCCGTGAGGATTAAATGAGATTAAGGACTTTAAAGTGCTCATCACAGTGCCCATAAGTATACCAATAACTGAGCAAATGTGAATTCCTTCTCCATGTCTTGCCTCCAACTCCACTCTTCTTTAAGACTACAAGCAAGAGCTTTCATCCATACTCACACTGTGTCTACTCAAATGAGGTAAAATGGAAAATTCAGAAATTTCTCGGGAATTAGTCAATGGTGGATGGCTAAACTAGACAGTTCTGGGTAACATTAGTTTTTGAGTTTGTTGTCCAAATACCTCAACCCTTCTCTTAACTTTGATCTCACTTCATTCACCTGGGGAGTGATTTACAGGTTCAAATATTTTCTGCAGGTCATTGGAAACTATGCAAAAATCCTAAAATCAAGATTTAGCAACATAAGCTACATCAAAATAGAATTCAGAGAGTAGCTATTCTAGAAAGGATTGACCAACTATTGGTGATGAAATGGCACACTGAAAGCCACATAATATAAATCTGAAACAATAGAGCTAGACTTGTGTGAGCTTGGTCATGTAGAAATAAGTGGTTTGATTCATAGCATTTTTCCTGCCCAAGCACTACAACAGTTATTTTTTGGGCACATGAATCCAATTATTAGGATAACTCATATGGAACTGTATTTCACCATTTTTGCTTACAAAACTGGTATTTTCATGTGGTTCAACATAATAGATACTGTTTAGTTTTGTCGTTTCTCCTTCAGAATGGAACTTGATTTAAATGGAGAAGGGAGAAAGAAATAACAGCAACATGAAATTATTGTTTAAGAAAATACAAATTTCCATGATATTTCTTATTTGGAGCCTTCTGGTAGGTAGGAATTATGACACTATGCTCTTTTTATAACATCTTTGAGAATACTCATTTATGTAAATCAGTGAGGATAATTTTAACTTTTTTTACAAATGTGGTTGTAGGAAAATGTATTATGTGCATCAATCATCAAAATATTAGATTCTTTCTTACCTTATTTACAGTGAAATAAAGCATTTCTAATTAGCCTTCTTTTATTTCTCCGACTTATTTCTCCGACACTCACCAAAAGGATTAATTATATGAACCCCACTGAAGCATTGAAGGCAATGTTCCAGACTCATCTAATGACCTTATTCTCTCCCCTGGATTGCCCCCCCCCACCCCACACACACCCCAGAGGCAGAAAATGCTATGTTCCTTGCTTTGTAGGATGGTATCTCGGCAACACTTGGGGAGGAGTGCCTTGCTCTCTAGACTGTGGTCAAAAACCACAAGAACCCTTAGGTGTAGGCCATCAGAGCCTGAAGGACACTCATTTGGACTCATTGCCATCACCTCCCTATCAAGCTGCATTTCAAGAATGCATTGCCAACTTTTAGCTTGGGCAAAGGGCCATTTTGCAGCAGCAAAGTTGACCAAGGTTAGAGAGTGTGACATTCCTAGTCAATGCATAAATATAATTCTTCATGACTAGAGAAAAACAGAGTATCATCTCCATTTTCAGAGATGAAGTGATTCCTTTTCCCACTAACTCTGTTACTGTGTCATAAATCTCATTGTGCCAATATGGACATTGAAAATGCCCATGTGCCTCTACCTAAGTGCCATACTTACTTGACCTATCGTAAGTATCATCAAACACAACCCTGCAGGTCTTGCCGTTGTTCAAGATGGTCTTGCAAGAGCCAGGATCATAAGATGCTGACCATGGCAGCAGAGAAGGGTCATGCCTGATGTCTTTAGTATGCAGTTCGATGGGCGACTGGTTGTCTCCCTTGGCAATTGGATAAAGTTCATGCCAGTGGTCAGGACCTAGGAAGTCAAGTTGAGGGCACGGATTTATTTGGTGGCACATTCTGAGCCCTTTCTAATAGACTAAACCAGCAAAATACACGGACACTAGTCAATGATTATGAAAAGGCCTTGGATTTCAGTTTGGGCAAGACAAGGCTTAGCATTTAAGACCTTTTCATAGTTTTGTTAATAGTGAACCTAGAAACTATTTAACTCAGAGGAGTCCCTCTGCTTGCTCAAGAATACAGCCTCAAAGGCTTATTTTTGAGATGCACTTCATCACGTCTTACCAATGCCATCTTCTATCATGTAGCTGGAATAAAATAACACTGACCACATGTGGTTTTCAAAGCACACCCATATTTCTTTTACCATGGGTTAGGCAGAAGCCAGCAGGCAGAGCAAGGATCTTAAACCAACACCAGGCTAAGAGAGGTTAAAGTGCTTGCCCAGTATCATGGAGTAAGGGACAATCAGAACTGGACCTCTCGTGGGCTGACTTCTCAGTCAGAGGCAGTGTGATCTTGAGCAAGTTACGGAGCCTCTCTCTGCACTTCAGTTTCCTCCAACGGAAGTAATAACGGCTCCATACCAGGGAGAACTAAATGAGATAAAGGTAAAAGGGTCAGCAGCTTTTGGCACTTGGTAAGTGCTCAGTAAATGTTAGTTTCCATCAACCCCCCCTCCCATAGTTTCCCACGCACTCCCTAGATTTGCCCACTTTCTATGCAATGCCAGGGGCTCTTTTGGCACTATCCCGGGACAGGGGGGAGGGGGTGGGTGGCTGCTCGGACTCACCGTTGTGGCTGGCGTAGCCCCACTCCTTCGCCATGGTCGTCTTTGTGGGCACTGGACCGCAGCTGACTTCTCTCCCCGGCGTCGTGCAGAGTCCCCGCGAGCGCGCGCCTTTTATATAGGTCCCCCACACACTGCATGGCCTTATTAGGTCAGGGAGGGTGGGGCGGGGGGCTAAACTGGATTGGGGTGGTATTTGGGAGGCGCGGTGGGGGGAAGCCAATGAATTCCAAGAGCTAGACAGCTGTTGGGCTCCGAGGGGAGATGGGCGAAGGCCCCCACCCCCTCCCCCTCCCTACCCTCTCCCTGAAACCGCGGCTCCTGGCTCTGCTAACTCTCCCTCCGTCTCCCAAAGCTGCAGGGCTTTCTAACTAGTGTTGCCGCGGTGCAAAAATGCGGGCAACTTTTGTTTCCTCCTCCCTGCCTCCCTCCTGCAGGCTTTTTGTTGTTGTTGTTTCGGGAGGTGGGGTATCCTAACTGTGCTTAGCCACCCAATAAAATGTGCACCCCAGCAGCGCTTGCAGCCTCACTTCGAAGTTGCTTTTAGCCCAGGCTGGTTGTCTGGCTGCGGTCTGTGGACGCTTCTGGGAGTTTGTTTCGTTCCAGCGATCCGGTTACGGTGGCTGGAAAGAACACGTTTGTTTGCCTGACCCGTGTTTGACTCCCTTGCAGACAACTTGTAAAATGTTAGGAGCAGAGGATGGGAAGAAAGAGGCCGGAGGGAAGGTTCTATAACTCCGCTATCCTTAAAGATATTTACAATGCCCTGTCTTTGGAACCGCCCCAGGCAGCATTTCCCAACCTAGCGAGTCCCTTTGGTCTGCAGGACGGTGAGGGCTGGATCTCGGAGAGCTCCGGGAATCCGGGAGAGGTCTGCATCCTAGGTTCACGCAGAGCAGGAGCCTGGGACTGATTTACCCCTACTCCGTGAGCCGTACCTCTGCTCACGAAAAGTCGAGAATATTCTGGAGTGTTGGAAGGCCACAAACATAAAGTGAGTCATATTGTTTAAAATGTAGAGCCTCCTTCTCCAAGAAAGAATGAAAGATTAGAAGAAAAGGAAGAGGAGAGGCTTCCAGAATTGCTTTGTGTTTTTCTCTGTCCCTCCCAAGTTGTTTTAGAATATGATGACCCAGGCGAAAGGAGGATGGAACTGGTAGGTCCAATGTGCACAGAGATATATTTTTAAATGTCTGGTTATGGTTTACATTGAAGAAGTCAATGTACTACATATTTGTAAGTCTGAGAGTATATGGTCAAATTTCTTCTTTGTTCTAGGTCAGTAATAATACTACTTACAAAAAAGACAGCAAAGAGACGTAAGACTAATTTCAGTGCTATCTCAAACAAGGTTGCAATATACATTTCCTTAATTGCTTTGACTTTTATTGATGCTAGCATTTTGTATTTGGGGATTACTAACCTTGAAAAGGAAATCTCTCATCATGGTAAAGATAGCTCATCCCCAAGGCATGTGGAATGACTGACCACACTCATAACCTGGACGCCAGGGGAGTCACTCCCCGGCGTATTTTTGTGACCAGGGATCATTTGATCCACACAATAGCAGTGTGGAATCAAGAACTGAGATAGTTCGGAAAATCTAAGCGAACAGCAAAGTAAATGCCCTTAGACTCTGAACTCAAATATGTCAGTGTTAGATTAGAAAACCTGCAGATTTGGGTTGTCTGGGGTCAACCTTCTGCTTTACTGTGACAGTGTGGTGCTATAGTTTGTAGTTAATGGAGGTGTTTTATATTTCTTATTGAGTACATAACTATTTGTATCAGTAAACTATGATCTTGCTTCAATTCATTAAATCATAATCTCTCTTTTTCTGGTATGTGTAGTTAAAGGTTGGTAACTACATTTCATGTTATTTGATACAGTGGTAATACAGATAAAGTGGATTTTTTTATGGAAGTATAGTTGACATACGATATAATATTAGTTTCAGGTGTACAACATAGTGATTGGATATTTATATACACTATGAAATGATCACCCTGCTGAGTCTAGTTACCAACTGTCCCCATATAAAGTTATTACAATATTAGTGACTATATTCCCTATGCTATACTTTACATTCTGTGATTTATTTATTTTATAACTGGAAGTGCATACCTCTTAATCCCCTTAGCCTATTTCAGCCATCCATTCCCCTCTTCCTCCACACCAGCAATTACTGGTGTGTTCTCTCTATTAATGAGTCTGTTTCTGTTTGGTTTTGTCTGTTCATTTGCTTTATTTTCTATTTCTGTTTGGTTTTGTCTGTTCATTTGTTTTGTTTTTTAAATTCCACCATAAGTAAAATCGTATGTATTTGTCTTTCTTTGTCTGACTTATTTCACTTAGTATAATACCCTCTACGTCTATCATGCTGTCACAAATGGCAAGATTTCATTCTCTTTCATGGCTGTGTAATATTCCATTGTGTATATACCCCACATTTTCTTTATCCATTCATCTGTCAATGGACTCTTAGATTGTTTCCATGTCCTGGCCATTGTAAATAATGCTTCAGTAAACATAGAGGTATATATCTTTTCAAACTAGTGTTTTCTTTTTCTTCTGGTAAATACCCAGGAGTGGAATTGCTGGATCATAAATTTTTGGAGGAACCTTCATACTGTTTTCCATATTGTCAGCACTATTCACATTTCCACCAACAGTGCACAAGAGCTCCCTTTCCTCCACATCCTCGCCAACACTTGTTATTTCTTGTCTCTTTGATACTAACCATTCTGACTGGTGTGAAGCAATAGCTCATTTTTGATTTACATTTCCCTGAGGAATAGTGATGTTGAGCATCTTTTCATGCGTGTGTTGGCCATTTGAACATCTTCGTTGGATAAATATCTACTCAGGTCCAGATAAAATGTTTAATAAAATCTTTATACCAAGCAAGGCCAATAATCCAGGAATTCATCATATTGTTATTGTTTATGTATAGACAGAATTTTAAAAATGGGTTGTCAGTCAAATATCATATGACTTCACTCGTATGAGGACTTTAAGACACAGAACAGATGAACGTAAGGGAAGGGAAGCAAAAATAATATAAAAACAGGGAGGGGGACAAAACAGAAGAGACTCATAAATATGGAGAACAAACTGAGGGTTACTGGAGGGGTTGTGGGAGGGGGGATGGGCTAAATGGGTAAGGGGCGCTAAGGAATCTACTCCTGAAATCATCGTTGCATTAATGCTAACTAATTAGGGTGTAAATTAAAAAATTAAAATAAAAAAAGAAAGAAAAATAAAGATTTTTAAAAATAAAAAAATAGGTTGTCATTAATCAAAAAAATAAAAGACTCTCCACAATGAATAAATAACAAATTAAAGACTGTACACAATGCCATATAAATTCAAATAAACACTAGGCAGAATTTGCAAAATGAAGTATTTAATAGTTTAGGTGTCATCGTCTCAAAAAATGATGGTTGGCGTTTTCATTGTATTTTCCTATAAGAAAGTTAATAAAAATTGGAATTTTAAAGCAATTAACACCAAATCATGTCAAAATAATGTATTTTTCTAGAAACCACAAACTAATCATTCTCATCTTAAATGATTTGCTTCAGCACGTTTGCCTGTAAATTTCAAAATTCCCTGTCAACAGTGCAAAGAGATCATTTTTTTAAAAATTTCTGTTAACTTTTTTTAATGTTTATTTTTCGAAGAAAAGAGATCATCACAAATGAGGGGAGGGCAGAGAGGGAGGGAGACACAATCCCAAGCAGGCTCCAGGCTCCAAGCTGTCAGCACGCAGCCTGAGGCGGGACGCGGGACTGAAGCTCACCAACCGAACTCACCAACCGCAAGATCATGACCTGAGCCAAAGTTGGACACCTAACCAACTGAGCCACCCAGACACCCCAAGTGCAACCATTTTAAATTGTGTCAAAGACTTTGAGATTTCTGGAGATGGCTTTAAAAAGAAAACTGTTAGGAATACACAAAGATAAATAATGCCAGAAAAAAAGCCAGCAATGATTAACTACAAATTCTTTCCTAGCATAGTGACAGCATTTCTCCCAGCATTATTATTGATGTATTGGGCAACTTGTAGGATTTTTCCCCCCCAAAAAATGTGCTTATACAAGGAAAGGAAGAGCAAGGTCAGAGATAGAAAGTGAAAGAGAAACAGAGTGACAGGCAGATAGACAATAGAGCCGCCAAGAAAGATCATTTGGGTAAACAAAAGTTTTTGGTGGGTGGAGTGTCTGAATTGTGGAAGTTTCAACTAAGCCAAAATGACTAATAAAAACCAAAATTTTAAATTAATGTATTTAATTTTCACATATAACTTTTACCTTCCTCCCTGACAATGTTTTGGTTTTGTTTTTGTTTTGTTTTTCCCCCAAAAACAGAATTGGAAAACTTGGCTCATCACATTATATAGGACCATGATAGACTTAGTTCCTGAGTTTGTCACCAGTAATAACTCTCTTGGATTGGATCTTAAATTTTGGTTGCTGTTAATGGCAACTTTGTAGGAAGACTTGTCGCATCTGATGTCCCTTACTAACAATGTATCTATCTGAGATAGTTACTTTATCTGCAAGGGAGGAGCATGAATCCAAAGGCGAGGACCCCCAACACCTATGTAATGAGGTTTGATCAGGGTTTATAAACTTATTTTCTTTTAAATACAATTTTTTCTTTTAAAATGCAGTAATAGCGGGGCTCCTGGGCAGCTGAGTTGGTTAAGCATCCGACTTTGGCTCAGGTCATGATCTCGCAGCTAGTGAGTTCAAGCCGGGCATGGGGCTATTGCTGATAGCTCAGAACCTGGAGCCTGCTTCGGATTCTGTGTGTGTGTCTCTCTCTCTGCCCTGCTCATGTTCTGTCTCTCTGTCTCTCTCTCAAAAATAAATAAACAATAAAAAAAATTTTTTAAATAAAAAAAAAATAAAATGCAATAATAGTATCTTAAATAGAAGAAAATTCATTACACTTTATGATATCTTTCTTAGGATCAAGTTTTGATGGTCAAATTTAGTTTTCAATAACTTAATCTAGTATTTGCTTGCAAACTTAAGTGGAATTGTGTTTTGCTTTGCCATTTCATAGCACTTAGGTGGCTGTTTGCCCAAATTTTTTTGGTCTCAGATACCTTATCTGTGAAACAGAGAATAATGCCTGCCTTACAGGAGTCTGATGAGGCTTAAATGAGATAATACAGTAAAGTACTTATTACAGTGTAGGCCAATGTATTTAGGACTCAGAAAAATTAGTACCCTTCTCTGGCCTTGTTCTTTTTATCCAATTTCTCTTTGAGCAGACACCTGCTCTAAATAACCCTTGTTCCTTGTTGGTCATGAACAGTGCTTTCAGTGCATATTGCAGAGCACAGGTGCTAACCCGCAGACATCACTAGGATGAACTGGTGGAAGATACAGTTGATACCCACAGCATTCACCTTCTCCTTGAACTACTCTGAGCCTCTCAGTCTAATGGCCACCCTTCCCAGGGTGGGAGTCGAAGTAAATCTTTTTAACCACCTGTGACCAATTATTTGCAAAAAGTATTAATCTAATATAACAAATTTAACTGAAATTCTAAATACTGTAATAAGAACTAAATATAATTCCTACAAGGCTTAACAATTCTCTGGTATACTATTTGATAAACAAGTTTTTAAAAATAAAATTCAAACTCCTTTAAATGATATTCAGGGGACTTCAAAAGTCTACCCTCTCTACTTTTTAGCTCTAGCCTAGCCTTTCCTTCCAAATTCATCCACCCTGCAATTCAAGGCCATGCTGCTGTTAGATTTGTATTGATTTTTTTTGGTATTATTTTTATTTATTTTAGGGGGGTGGATTTCGGGGTACTGTTTAATACTGTTTAGTTAGCCACTTCTGGCTTTAAAGCATTGCTCTCCTAGGCTGGTCAGATAACTTTTCAAAATAATAACTGCCTTGGACACTTTACTTGGTTATTAGCAACAAACAAAGTAATAGACATACACACACTTGAAACTAACATTTTGCATTTATCATTATTCTCACTTCACAAATTTAATGGAATGAATGCTTAAGAGCTGTGGGGTTTTCATGCAGGAAGAAATGCAAAGTATTATTTTAAAAAATATAAGGCACAAACTTGATAAAACTAAAATCATGGCATCTTAAAGACATTAGGGACTGCTTTTCATGAAATTTCTGAATAACAGAGCCAAAAAATATCTGCATCAATTGTTTGAATATTTAATATCATTAGTTATTTATTTTTCCAAAAATAAATAATCAAGACTAATAGGAATTTTTGCATTAATAACATATACCACACAGCTATTTTATTATATTTCTTCCAAATAAATAATGAAATTTAAATAACCTACTCTTAAAATATTTTGTGTTGACATAAGTGCACAATTTTCAGTAGTTTTCAGCTCTAATTGCTGGATAATTGGCAAATAAAATTGTACGCTGTTTAAAGTGTCCATCATAATGACTTGATGCACGTATACATTGTGACACAGGATTCCTCCCATCTAGTTGATTAACACATCTATCACCTCGCCTATTTATCTTTTGTGTGTGTGAGAGAACATTTAAGTCTACTTTCCTAGCGAATTCAATTATACAATATAGTTTTATCTCCTGTTGTACCATGTTACACATTAGATCCTCGGACTTAGTCATCTTACAGCTTAAAGTTTGTATCCTTCTACCGATCTCTCTATATTTCCACTTATTATTATTTTTTTTTGTATTTTAAAAGTAAACTTCCTTCTATAGGAAAGGGCTACTTAATATCTTCATTTCCTCCAATGTAGATACTATTGACCCTAGGATGAACTGTTATTTTATGTTCCACTAAGAAAAAAAGTGCTGTCAAGTAAGCCATCACACACAGCTTTTCAAAAAGTCCTGTCAATAGTGTTTCGACACACCTCATACCCTAAGACTAAGGTGCGATTAATTGTTATCTGTTGTCTAGAAAAAGTTCTTTGGATGCTTCTGATTTTGCCTCTAAATGATAAGGACTATCTTGTCATTGTAAAAGAGATGTAATTTCTGTTTAGATACAGCTTTATAATGTTGTTTTTTACTTGGTTTTACATTCTAATGCATCCTCTTGATTTGTGATGTTTGGGGGGGGAATGATTGTTTGCTATGATATAATATTAATGTATTTCATAAATTGCAATCACCTGAAATCCCTGCATATAGTTTGGCCTTTGGTATTTAAATAACTTAAAACTAATATGAAATTTTGACATAAATTTTCTCAAAACAGAAACATTCTTAGTTATCTATTATTGCTGTAGAGAAGAGCACACCTGTGGAACATAATGGTCAGCCACACACTCCTCAAGGTGATTATAATACATTTGTGTAAAACAGAAATTAGGAAGGAGGAAATTCCAAATGGAGAGCAAACTGCTGCACTGAGCTATTGTTTTTGCGTGCTCTGGTACATAAGCTATCTACCTTGTTTTAGTAGAGGTATGTTTATGACAAAATCTTTAACATATCCTCTCTGAAATGCTAGCTCAACATCTCACCAAGTGGTCTCTCTGTGACCTTGAAAACCAGAATGCAAGATGAATAGCTAATCATGTGAAATTCTATAAACCAAAAAGTGATGAAAAGGATCCATATAAATATTGATGTCTAAAACAAATGTGGTTTTTTCCATACTAGAACAAATATTTTTATTTACTCTAGACCAATTCAGTGTGTAACTAGAATTGAAACTTCTGGAATTATAGTTTCCTATCAGAATTAGCTGTAGTAAAATGCACTTTTCTTCATGCATCAGAAGAATCATGTGAATTCAAAAGGCTTTAAGGAATTTATATTCTTTATTTACATCGCTAAAATAAACTCCCTTGTAAGATCCAATATATTTTAACCTTGAAACAAAATATTACTAATAGAAACCAGAACTAGTTTTTATAATTTTAATTGTTCACAATATCCTATTGAAAATGGAATATAACTGAATGAAAAGTACTTGTATGCCATGTAAAAATGAATTGCAATGTATAGAAGAGCCAAAGCTGCTTTCTCAGGGCAATGAAGGCTTTTCATGTCTCACTCTTTAGAAAAGAGAACCTAATTATTGCTGCTTAATATTTATGAATGCCAACAACATGGAAAAATTGGAACATATATCCACACTTAGGGCCAAGAAAGTTTCAATCAAGGCTTGATACATAAGCGCAGACAAAAACCAGTGGGAAAACAATGGGTTGGTTGGGGAATAACATGATCGGGGACCAGGAGTGTCCTGCTCCTGCTTGGAGAAGATCTATCTTGCCACCTCTGCAGTTAATCCCTCATTAAACTCCGATGTTCTACTGACATTAACTCTTAGGACAGTTTATCCCTCTGTACTATCAGAGTTTGAATCCTCAAGGGTGGCCATTCTGACCAGATTTTTGGTTTTCAGTTTCACAGTTAGTAATCACTTATTATTGACCATAAAGACATTCTTCTTTTCAGAAAATACCAAGGAAGGGTTAGAGAAGACAAATAATTCACGCCGAGAAAGCTCCATTCAAATGAGATGGATGAACCTCGCTGTCCCTCTTGGACAGAAGCACACATATGAATACCTTGCTCACAGCCAGATTGATGCACATGGCTCTTCCAAAATAAACAGAACTAGATTCTTTGTTTGGCAACCATTGTATTCAGACTCACAATTACTTTTCTAAGGTATTCTTTTTTCACACAGGGATCAGAACTGAGCCTGAGAGGAACAGCTGGTCAGATTTTTTCATCTTTGGCCTAAGTCACAAACTTCCCACATTGATGTTTGATTGAGAGGGTGAGTAATGGGCATTGTTGCCTGGGTCTCCGTACTCAGATTGCAACCAGCAGCACTGCCTAGTTGGGGACAGGGTGATGAGAGAAACACATGGCAGCTTAGCATGTCTGATATTGTACAAACTCTCCCCTTGCCATAATTAAAAAATGGCATGAGCTCCAAAGTGAACTTAAAAAAAACTGAGTTCGTCAATTCTGATTCAGGAACAACCATTTCTTCACACTTTCACATTGTTGAACTGTTGTGTTACTAAAATCTATGCTGATTTTGTTAAGGTACATTATTTAGTGAAATAAAAAAGGATCTCTCTTTGGTAGTGGTAACCTAGAAAGAGTTGTTCATTATTACTTGTCCTATAAAGAATTGTATTATTCTTTTAACAAGGATAGAGTAATAAGAATTGCATAAATATAAATATGGAAGTGTGTGGAAAATATAAATTATAATAATATATTTCACAAATTTAATATACCTTGATTTGAACATATATCTTTAATTTAGGTTTTACTACACATGTAGATAAATGACATGCCACAAATCTTAGCATGAATCCTATCTCTCAGAAATGGTTTCTATGCCAACCACCAGACAGAAACTTCTGAAGTCACTACATTCCACTCCATAATTTTAAGTCATTACATTGCTTAAGTGTATTTATTTTGTTCAGTGACTGGTCCAACACTGTTCTTTAGCCTATGACATCGGTGACTAATCATAGTAACTACTACTTCTGAAGTTCTTATTAGTATATTTGACCTACCAAATCAAATAAATTCCAAATGGAATAATATTTATCAAAATCCAATAGGTTTTTAAATATATCTAAAGAATGCGTTCAACACAGATCTTTAATGCTTTCTACATGTCATGCTCTTTTCTAGGCACTGGAGATATACTAAGGATGAAGAGAGAGAGACTGACTGCTCCCACTGAGTGGGTGGTACTGATGAAAAGCAAGTAGACAATAACCATGTGGCTTATCAGGAATAATCCACTGGAGAGACTGGAAAAGAGGCATCTTCTGTAGGTGTGATAATTGTAGAAGAGTTTCCTGAGGAGGGGAAAAAAAAAGAACTAAAGCATGGAAAGCCATTGGAAGAATTCAAGAAAAAGCACTTCAAGTGGAGGAAACTCCAAGAACCCTGTAGCTGGAGGGTAGTAATCTGAGGAGAGGGTGTTGCAAAGTGGAGTGAGAAAGGATGGTACCGGCCAGGTCATGTAGGTCACAGTGAAGAGTAGATCTTTGACGTTGGTGCGATGGCAAGTTATTGGAGAGTGTCATGCTGATGAGGGATATGACCTGATTTGCCTTTGTAGATCACTGACTATGATGTGAAGTAGAGCTGGAGGTGGTAAGCAAGGAGGAATATAAATTTGCATTATTATGATTCTAGTAAAACATTTTCTTCATGAGATGAATCCAAAAATCTCAGATGGAGTTCATAATACCATTAGTGAAATTTGCATGGCTGCACATGAGAAAGAAACAGGAAACAAAACTCAATTCTGCATTTCAACATGATCACCATTAAACTAAGACAATGAAAATGCAGAAAAGTAACTATTTTCCTCCATGCTCGGGAGTAAGGAGTGGTTATCAGTTAGAGATTTGGGTTACCTAGTAGGTTATTGGTATTGACTACTACCCCCACACCCCCGTGACCTCCATTTTATGACTTCTCTTAAAACAATATCTGAAATGTGAGTAGCCCAGAGGAGCCTGAGAGAGGGAACTATAAACTTCTCCAGGCTCCTCCCAACTAGAGGAAGACCAGGAGCCAGCATACCTGTAGCAAGAGGGGGTCTCTGTAGTTAAGCCAGAGCAAGTTTTTGTTTGTTCACTCATGTGCTTTTATTTATGTATTTGGTATATTGGTTGTAAAATAGAATTAGACCACAAAGCGTTGAAATTAACAATTGGAACTCAGACTTCCAGAGACCTGGGTGCCACCTCCAGCTCTGCCACGTACTTGGGGCCAGTAACGTCCCAGTGCATGGGCTCCCTCGTTAGAACTAGGAGAATGGAAATGTGTTTGTCTTATAGATTCATTAAGATTACACATGCAGAGTACTTAGGAATACTACCTGGTATTAATAAGCATTCACTAACTAGCTTAAAAAGCATAGAAATGTAAAATAGATAAAAATTTTGTCCTGAGTGAATTAGTTCCCAATTAAATGAAACTTCATGAAGGCAGAAACCAGGACTGTTTTACATATATATTGGGCTTATAACCATAGGCCCAATACCTAGCTCACTAGCCATAAAACAAATACAGTTGAAGAAAGGCAGGCAGGCAAGCAAGAAGGAAGAAATTCAGGGAGGGTAGAAGGGAGAGAGGAAAGAGAGAGAGGGAATTTCTAACTAATAGGAAGTGAATTGTTTGAAGGAGAATTTCTTTCACTCCCATTAAGCAAAAGAAATTGTTTATAGTCAAAAGTATCTGATAAAAGACTGAAACGTGTTAAAGACTTCTTGAGATTGTACGGAACTAGAAATGGAAATCTAAAACTGTGTGTGTGTGTGTGTGTGTGTGTGTGTGTGTGTGTGTGATGCACTGAAGATATTGCATTTATGTATAGAGTGCATTCTAGGGTTTGATTTCAATTTCCAAAATATGCCTCTAGATTACTCACTTGTCTCGATTTCCACTGCTATCATCCCAGTCTAAGCCCTAGACATCTCTCATCTGAACTATTGCTCTCTCCTGTGTGTGCCCAGAATATGTGCTCACTTCAGCAGCACATGTACTGTGTGTACCCAGAATATACTAACCTCCTTCTAGCTGCAGAGGCTTTTAGCTTCTGTCTTCTAACTAAAGTGCTCTTCCCTTAGGCTCTTTCCCATCATTCAGGCTTCAGCTGAAAAGTCACCCGTTCACAGAGTGTCCTTTCTTGGCCACCCCATCTAAGTAGATTCTTAATTTTTATGAGAGTACCAGGTGTATATTATTTCCTCTACTTATCAAAACCTATAGTAATTTCATTTATCTGTTTCCTAAAGTGAATGATGAATGCATGAATTTATTTTTGATGTAACTGTACCTCAGTTATCTGAACTAGACAATAATTTGTTGAAGCCAAACACTGTTGACCTTTCTCTCTTTCAAAGACGTAAACTTTGTGATGGTACCTACAAGTTGAAGTTAAGCACACGTTTTTCCAAACAACATGTTAGAGAGCATCTTTTAGTCACTGTTTCACTATTTATAGGAAATTAAAATCACCATGCAAGTTGCAGGAAAGTCACCTGCCTAACACAAGAGTAAATACGGTAATTTCCATCCCTTACTCCTTCCATTCTTTCATAGGCATCTGCCAGCATGGCATGCATATTGAAATCCCAATTCAGGAATGAAAATCTGAAACCAAGCTATCTGCTTTTGTGTACTCTGGCACTGCATCATTTAAAATAATCCAAGAATGAAAATATGAGCTAAGCTGTTTGCTTTTTTAAACATTGAGCGTGTCAATCCTGAAATTCCACTGGACAAGCATTTACTCTCCACAAAGGTAAGAGTTCCTGTTGACCTTGAATTATTCAGATGTCTAACAATACAGTACCCTCCAATATATGTTCATTCTGAACAAACAGAATTTGGACCAAATTATGTCACGATCACAATCAATTATAGCTCACTAAATAACATAGAGATTAAATGTTTTTAGGAGAGCATTTAAGATGTGAGGCTCTGAAATCATTGCACCCTGAGTTTGAATGCAAGCTCTGGCACTTACAAGGCGTTTATCCTTGGGAAAGTTACTCTGCCTGTCTAAGGCCCCAGTTTCCTTGGTGATAAAATGGGGATAATAAAATATTTCATTAAGATCTTCTTAGGGCTAAATATAATAGTGCATATAGAATATTTACTATAGTAGCTTTCCTAATACGTATTAGGTGATGTAATAATAATCATTATTATTATTATTATTATTGTTACTGGCTTTTTTAGTTCAAATGGATCTTACAGGTTCTTGAGTCCAAACTTCAGTGAAGTTCCAAGAATCTCCAATTTATGAGTGGTCATCCAGACACTTCTTGAATGAATGTAGATTATTCTATGTTCCTCAATTTCAATTGTTTGCAAGTAATTTATGCAATTTTATTGTCTCATTTGGTCCTAGTTCTGTCTGTTGGAGTAAACAGAATTAGATTTAACCATCAGCCCTAAGATATCCCTTCAAATCTTTGAAAATAGCTATTTCACTTTTCTTCTCTCACCTCCACTGCACACTGTCCAAGTCTTCATGTTAAGCTGAACATCTCCAGTTCTTCACGTGACACAGTTTCACTCTCCTCTGAACACAACCCACTTTGTCAATACTCTTCTTAATAACAGCTGGAAAAAATGTTGAGTATATTTGTCAGAATATGTCTGGCAAGAGCAATGACCAGAAGTACAATTGTATTCCTTTTCCTGGACACTACATTTCTTTTAATGCAGGATAAGAATGCCTTAGCTTTTTTGGCTCACACCTTTGGATCATATTGAGCTTGCTCTCAATTAAATATCCAAGTCTTTTTCATGTGAATTTCTGTTAAGCCAGTTCTCCCTGCATCCCGTATTAATATCAGCCTGTAGTTCCAGTCTGATGAAATCTTTTTGAATCCCAATTCTTTCTTTGAGCATATCAACTATCACTTCCAGCTTTGTGTCAACAGCAAATGTGGTCAGCTTGCCTTTTGTGTCTTCATTTATGTTGTTGATAAGGCTATCAAATAGAATTTTGCCATGGAAAGAACCCTTTGACCACTCTGGGGGTATTATCCCAGGTTGAAATCAGCCCATGAATTAATATTGTTTGCATACAGTTATCCAACCCTTTGTGACTCTCCCTAATTACAGGGTTAACTATTCTTACCTATAAGCATGCTGCTGTTAGTAGTGTGATGTCATGGAACACTATAACTCAGTTCAAATCCTTGCTTTGTTACTTACTATCTGTGTGATGTTGGGCCAGTTATTTAACCCCTCTGAGCTTCCTTTTCCTAATTTACAAAATAGTTTTTAATTAATAGGCTAGTTCATGATGAATTGTGTCATATTGATCAATGGGTCTCAAAAAGCCAACATGCTTCAGGCACATGGAAATTGCAGCATAAAATGAATTAGTGAATAAATAAAAGAGCAATGATTAAGTCAAATTACTTATTGAAATCAAGATGCGTTGTCTATGTCTATGTTATTTCTCCGATCTTTTTGTGTAGTCCACTTATGAAAAATTGATAATAAGATATGTAAAGTATTATGTATTTATAAATGATCCATTGCTAACTCCTAAGATCACTATAGTCTTTATTGTTTATTGAGATATGATTTACATATTATAAAATTAACTCTTTTATAGTGTGCAATCTAATGGCTTTTAGTATATTTACAGAATTGTGTAAACCCCAGAATCTAATTTCAGAACATTTTTTAAATTATTTTTTAACGTTTATTTATTTTTGAGACAGAGAGAGACAGAGCATGAACAGGGGAGGGGCAGAGAGAGAGGGAGACACAGAATCCTAAACGGGCTCCAGGTTTTGAACTGTCAGCACAGAGCCCGACGCAGGGCTCGAACTCACAGACCGTGAGATCATGACCTGAGCCGAAGTCGGATGCCCAACCGACCGAGCCACCCAGGCACTCCTAATTTCAGAACATTTTAATCACCCAGATAAAAAATTCTGTACCCATTAACAGTCCCTCCCCATTTCCTCTTCAACCTTCAACCCTAGACAACCATTAATCTATTTTCTATTACTACAGATTTGCCTAATGCACACTTTGTATAAATAGATTCACTTAATAATTTGCTTTCTATGAATATATTTTTTTACTTAGCATAATCTTTTCAATGCTTATCCAGGTTGTAGCATGTATCATTACTTCATTTGTTTTTACTGCCAAATAATATTATATAGATGTACCATACATTATCCATTCATCAGTTGACAGACATTTGAGTTGTTTCCACTTTGGGGCTACTATAAATAATGCTGCTATGAGCATTTGCATACAAGTTTTTGTATGGACATATGTTTTTATTTCTCTTGGATGTACACATATATGAGTGGAATTGATCGATCACAGGGTTACTCTGTTTAATCTTTTGAGGAGTTGTTTTCGAAGGCAGTTGTACCATTTTACATTCTCACCAGCATGGAAGAAGGCTCCAGTTTCTCCGCATTTTAGCCAATACTTGTTATTTTTCAACGTTTTGATTATAGCCACTTATTATTATAGTGTGATGGTGCGTAGTGGTATCTCATTGTGGTTTTGATTTGTATTTCCATAATGACTACTGCTGTTGAGCATCTCTTAATGTGCTTATTTGACCATTTGTATACCATCTTTGAAGAATGACTATTCAAAGTATTTGCCCGTTTTTCAATTGCAATATTTACGTTTTTATTGTTGAGTTCCAAGAGGTCTTTTATATTCTGGATGCTAGTTCCTTATCACATGTATGATTTGCAAATATATTCTCCCATTCTATGGATTGCCTTTTAACTTTTTTGATAGATTTTTGAAGCACAAAAATGTTTACACCTGATGAATTTCTATTTATTTATTTCCTTATGTTGTTCTTGTGCTTTTGGTGTGTCATATGTAAGAAACAAAATGTTTACACCTGATGAATTTCTATTTATTTATTTCCTTATGTTGTTCTTGTGCTTTTGGTGTGTCATATGTAAGAAACAAAATGTTTACACCTGATGAATTTCTATTTATTTATTTCCTTATGTTGTTCTTGTGCTTTTGGTGTGTCATATGTAAGAAACCATTGCCTAACCCAAGGTTACAAAGGCTTATGTCTATATTTTCTCCTAAGAGTTTTATATTTTGCCCTTAAATTTAGATCTTTTATCCATTTGGAGTTAATTTTTGTGTATTGTGTGAGGTAGGGGTCCAACTTTTTTCTTTTGCCCATGGATAGCTAATGGTACCAGCACCATTTGTTAAAAAGGCTATTCTTTCTGCATTGAATATTCTTGGAAAATTGTTGAAAATCAGTTGATTATAGGGGGGTTAAACGTCAGACTCTTGATTTCAACTCAGGTCATGATCTCTCAGTTTTTAAGTTCAAGCCCTGCATCAGGTTCTGCTCTTACTGTGAGGAGCCTGCTAGGGATTATGTCTCTCTCCTTCTCTCTCTGCTCCTCCCCTGCTTGTGCCCTTTTTCTCTTTCTCAAAATAAATAAATGAACTTAGAAAAAAAGAAAATCAATGGACTATAAATGTGAAATTTATTCCTGCACTTTCAATTCTCTTCTAGTGCCCTACTATACTGTTTTGAATATTATAGCTTTGTAGTAAGTTTTGAAATTGATAAGATGAATCCTTCATCTTTGTTCTTTTTTAAGGTTGTTTAGGCTATCTGGGTCTCTTCCATTTTTCCCTGAATTCTTGGATCAGCTTGTCCGTTTCTGCAAAGAAAGAAAGAAAGAAAGAAAGAAAGAAAGAAGAAAAGGAAAGGAAAGGAAAGGAAAGGAAAGGAAAGGAAAGGAAAGGAAAGGAAAGGAAAGGAAAGGAAAGGAAAGGAAAGAAAGCTGGAACTGCATTGACTATGTAGTTTTGCCCCAAATTTGGGGAATGTTGCCATGTTAACAATATCAAGTCTTTCAGTCCTTGAACATAGGATGCCTTTCCATTTATTAAGTCTTTAATTTCTTTCAATGACATTTTGTAGTTATCAGAGTACAAATCTTGAACTCCTTTTGTTTATTTTCTTTGTAACAATTTCATTCTTTTTGATGCTATCCTAAATGGAATTTTTAAAAATTTTATTTCAGATTGTTTATTGCTAGTATATAGAAATATAACTAATTGCATAATTGCATAATTGTATGCTGAAACCTTGTTGAACTTGTTTATTAGCTCTAATAATTTTTTTCTTTCATATTTTCCTAGGATTTTCCATATGTAAGATCATGTCTTCTACAAATACAGATAGTTTTACTTCTTCTTTCCAATTTGGATACCCTTTATTTCCCTTTCTTACTTAATTATGATGGCTAAATCTCTAGTACAATGTTGAATTGCATGTTGAATGCTGAAATGGTAAGAGAGACATATTTACTCTGTTCCTGATTTGGGGGGGAAGTTTTCAGTTTTTTACCATTAAGGATAATGTTACCTGTGGGTTTTTGTAGATGTCCTCTATCAAGTTGGGAAAATTTCTTTCTATTTCTTATTTGTTGAATGTTATTTTAGTATAAGAGGGTGTTGGATTTTGTCAAATGCTTTTCTTTGTCTACTAAAATGATCATGCATTTTTTGTCCTTTATTCTATTAATATGGTGTATTATGTTGATTTATTTTTATATGTTGAAGGAAACTTCCACCTAGGAAAATTCTACTTGTGAAATACAATCCTTTTTAAAAAAATATAGCTGGATTCATTTTGCTAGTAACTCAGTGAACCAATACTTTCCAAGTGGCCAAAAGATGATATTATAATATCATGCATGGGTAAACAATCTATTCAAAGTACAAGATAGGCCATGAATTTTAATGTAACAGAATGTGAAAACCTTATTAATATGGCTTAAGATTCTACACCAAAGCTAATCTTTAAGAATTTGTTGAGTTTTAGGGTAATATAAAAAACTCATAACTATATGAAAGACTGTTATAATGTAGTCAGTTCTACTTTAATGCATGTTTTGAAAATCTAAATTTGTTCCAACTGGAACCATTAGATGAATGCAGAAAACTGCACCCAAATTAATGGAGCTGTGTAGGAATATGTAAAATGCATCCACGCACACATGGTAAGTATATTGGCCTACCACATCCTCCCATCCACATCTGGTGTTATAAGCTTCCTTTTGATTTCAAATGATTCTTCTGTCACCACTACCCCAAAACTCTCCAGCTCTAAGCCTTCTGATGGACTTATGGCTCCTGCCTTAAACTCTAATATTCCCATTTCCTCTCAGCTTGTTTTGTATTTTTTCTTTTTTGTCTCTTATTCTTTTGTTTTCTTCCTCTGGCACATGTATGGTAGTGGGTGTAGAGCCAAAGCAGGCAAGCCTAGTGGGAATGTAAGCACCCACTCCTACATGCAAACCTCAGGTATTTTTCAAGGTAAATTACCATGTGTACCATAGTATTTATTCATTCCTTAATCATTTAACATGTGTAAAGCTGTGATACCAATTTTACTAGATTATTGTCTGTGTTTTAAATTACATTCCTACCTGTTTTTATGTGTCACTGAAAAGTTTATGAGTGTTGTATCTCAACTCTATTTCCCTATCAGCCTTGTGGGGTTTTTTATTGAGGTAAAGTTCACCTAACATAAAATTTAACATTGTAACCATTTTAAAGTATACAATCTAGTGGCTTTTGGTACACTGACAGCCTGTGAAACAATCGCTACTATTTAATTCCAGAACATTCTCATCATCCCAAAAAGAAACCTCATACCTATTTAGAAGTCACTTCCTGTCCCCACTCCCTACCAACACGGGTAATCACTAATCTGCTTTCTCTGGATTTGCTTATTCTGAGCATTTCATATAAATGGAATTGTACAATTGTATGTGGGCTTTTGTGTCCAACTTCTTTCACTTAACATGATGTTTTCAGGTTCACTCATGTTATAGTATGTGTCAGTAGCCCATTCCTTTTTATAACAGAATATTTCACTGTATGAATATATGACATTTTGTTTAGTCATTAGTGTTCATAAATTGGTGGACATTTGGGTTGTTTCCATTTTTTACTATTATGAATAATGCTTTAAAAAATTGATATAAAAATTTAAATAAGTAAATAAACAACAGTGGTATACAACTATCTGTTTGAGTCTCTTTTCAGTTCTCTTGGGTATACAACTAGGAGTAGGATGCTGGGTCATATAGTAATCCTTTGTTTAACTTTTTGAGGAACAACCACACTGCCTCTCTTAAAATTATTATAGCCATCCTAGTGAGTGTGAAGCAGTATCTCATTTTGGTTTTGATTTGCATCTTTATTCATGAGGGATATTGGCCTGAAGTTTTCTTGTGATTTGTTTTTCTGGCTTTGGTATCATGGTAATACCAGTCTCATAGAATGAGCTTGGAAGTTTGGGGAAGAGTCTGAAAAGGATTTCACTTTTTGAAAACTTTGAAAAAGATTAGTGTTAATTATTCTTCAAATGGTACAATTCACCAGTGAAACTGACTGGTCCCAAACTTTTCTATGTTGGAAGTTTACCAATTGCTGATGTACTCTCTTCACTTGTTATTATTCAGATTTTCTATTTTCTTTTCAGTTACTTTTAGTTGTTTATATCTTTCTAAGAATTTGTCCATTTCATCTAGATTATTTAATTGGTTGGCATACTATTGTTCATTGTATTCTTTCACAATCCTTTTATTTCTTCTAACCTTTACATTGTGAAGATCACCCCCTTGCTCAAAAATAGGAGCTGATCACTTCCCTTTTATTCCCTTAAAATTTTAGCACATACTCTAAAAAATTCTTGAAGTCTTTGCAAGGTAAAAATCATAAACATGGCTTATTACAATTGCATTTGATGGGTCAGGCATAATAACTAATATGTTATTCTTTACACAGACAGATATACCTGTCCTCCTTCATTTTAGCAAGGGAAGATAGATAATACACAAAATTAGTTGAATTGTATAGCATTTTAAAAAGTGGTTAGTACTTTGGAGAAAAAAGAAAAAGGTGATAGGCCAACAGTACAGAAGTTTGAGAGCATGATTTCACAATGGATACTCATTTTCTTCCCTGCAAGGGTGACATTTGCACAAACAGCCAGAAGATATTTTCATGATATAGTCTCCCTGTTCAAATTGGTATCATCACATGTTTCCCCCTTCAAAACCTCCTTTTGACGTGCAGCCCTACCTTTCTGTCCCATGTAAAACACCCCCACTGGTTTTTTTTCTGTGCTGCTTTTCCACCTCCAACACCTCCATGCATACTTGTCCCTTTTCCAGCCGTCATCAAATATCTTTCCAATGTGCTTACTATGGAGGGTGTGTCCTCCCAGCAGGGGACATATTTGTTTCTCTAAATGGCATTTTAAAAAAGCATTTGACTTTTATCATAAGCGTCTTATAATAGATATATGTCCTCTAAAGAATTTCCCCTTTCGGACATGCTCCCCAAGTTCATTCTTCTGAATCTTGCTGCCGTGTATTTCTTCCAGAACAGGGTGCCAGGTTCTATTATTTTAATGTGGACCACGATTCTTTATTACTAGAGCAACTTACCTTTTTATGTGCTTTAGAAAATTTTATAAAAAATAATTTCAGCTAATTTTAGAAAGTTATGTTTAAGTTAATTTCAAAATGTTAAATTCAGGGGCACCTGGGTGGCTCAGTCAGTTAAGTGTCAACTGCAGCTCGGATCATGATCTCATGGTTCGTGGGTTCGAGCCCCATGTCAGGCTCTCTGCTGTCAGTACAGAGCCTGCTTCAGCTCATCTGTCTCCCTCTCTCTCTGCCCCTCCCCAGTTCACTCTTTCCTTCTGTCTCTCTCTCTCTCTCACACTCTCTTTAAAAAATAAATACAAACATTCTTTAAAAAGTTAAAAAATGTTAAACTCAATATACTTTATGTATACAAAAAGAAAGTAGCCTACCAGTTTTTTATTTCCTTAAGATAGATATCTTCATTTGCTTTAGAAAAGAGCCCCCAAAATCCGAAGTCTGAGAAGCATTGGTGTCATTCCTCCAAGGATAATTATATTAGCTAAGGATATTTATAGTAAAAAAAATTTTTATTATAGGTAGTTTCATGGGAGTAAGATAAAATCCATAAAATTGTAGAGTGCAAGGTTAGGAGAGATATTTTCTTTTGTGGGGTGCAAAGAGAAAGAAATTAGCATTCGGTGAGCATCTACCAGACATCAAACCCTATTACAGTCCTCTCAACAACAAAGCAGCTAGACCTTAATATCTCCATTTGACAAATGATGCAACTGAGCTCTGAAAAGATAAGCAACCTATTCCAGGTGACACAATTATAGACTGGCTAAGCTTGGACTGAAACTGTTCTAAAGGCCAGAATCTTTCTTTCCAGTAGTTCATGTGATAATAGAACTCAAACTAGGCCCATACCAAATAGTAATTATCATAGAAATCCAAGCTATAAACGCTTACTAAACAAAAAATGGTTGAGCCACATCCAATTTGTAAAGTACCCAAGGATAGTTCATTGTAGAGCCATTAATTTACATGAAAAATTGATGCATTATTTGTGACAGAAAAAGAAAACAGAGGCCACAATCTCTGCCCACACACCCTCACAACACACACACACACACACACACACACGCACACACACACAAACACACAACAAAAAAGGTTTTGTGCTAGTACCTTTTAAAATTCTCTTTGAAACCTTTATTTTCAGCATTTTGGGGATGCATAACAAGTAGTTAGCAAATATGCAAGTATTAAAATAACATAGTGGTGAAATTTTAAGATCCGTGTGTGACTTTTCATTCAGGTGCAAAGTGTATTGAGGGAATGTCTCTCCTCCCCTTTGTCAACATTGCAATTATCAAGCAGTTACTGGAGCCAGCTTTCCTCTTGCAGGGGACTGATGGGTCCCCCATGACCATGATCTCCATGCAGAGTAGCCACCTCTGCCCCGAGAAAAACCTGGTTGCACAACCACAAATGACACTCTTAAACTAGGCCAGACATCATGAAAGTTCACACCCCTGACCAAAAAAAGGCATTGTGCAAGAGAGTATGGATAACTTGGAACCCACAAAAAAGAATCACTGCTGGAAAAACCCAGCTCGGTTACTCAGGTTTAACTGAGGATCTGTCATTAGAATTAATATGGTGACCATATAATTTATCATCCAAACTAGTACTCTTTTGAGGGAGGTGTTATTATAAACCCTCTGTGATAGCAGGCGTGAACTGGGTTGCACCAGGCAGTGGGGGGCTTCTGGTATGGTAGCTGTTAGCCTCATCTCTGTAAATAAGAAGACAAACATCTAAATCGTATATCTGCACCATGCAGTGTTGCAAGCTCTCTGGGAACATTTTGGATGAAAGAAGTCTACCTGTTAGTAGCTCCTAGAGGCAAAGCCTATCGTCCAAGTAACAGAACTCCATGCATGATTAAATGAACCTCGGGACAGGTTAGTATACAGCAAGCAAGAACACAGTTCTCTTTTGTCTCTTGTCCCAGAAATATGAACCATGAGAAAAAGGGCAATAATACAGAGAAACCAAGGGTTTTGGCCCTCTTTCATATGGCCTCACAGCATTTTTAGGTACTAGCACTTAACAAGATCTGTGGCCCTTTCATCTTGTTCCCGTGTTGTCTACCCACGAGTAGCTGAAGAACAAGAATCATATCTAACTCATCTCTGCAGCCCCAGCATTTAGCACACAGCTGCACGGCATGTCTTCAATTAAAGTATATAACGTGAATGAAAACAGTAGGATCAAGGTTCTTAATCTTGAAACTAAAGGATTTACTACATTGACAGACGCTGAACCTAAGAAATGAATTTTCCCTCTTGGTTATTAAAAAATAAAACCCATTGAGTTTCAGGAATAAACTCCTATGAAAATCCTATGCACCTCACCCTCATTTCTACTTGATTTTGCTTTCATATGCAAATGTAAGGGTGAAAGCAAAATAGACTGTTTCAAGTTCCAAGGCTAGCGACAGGCTGAAAAGCAACTTTAACTTTGTCAGTTACTTGTTAAATCTCCGCAGTCTTTTCGGTTATTTCAGCTTTGTTCTACAAGCAGGCTATCAGTTTTACCATCCTATTTTTGTGTTTGCTAACCAGAAATTACTGCAGTGTTTCCTAAGATGACTGGAATGGTAACTATTCTTTTTGAACTCACCCTGCCTGCCATACCTTTCTTTCTCTTCAGCCACCATGGAATCAGAGTTCTAAATAAAGAGCTTACATGTGTTTTCAAGCAGCCAAATTCACCTCTGTTTATTTCACCTCCAGGAATATTCTTTGGCTAGAAGCTCTGGGAGCTTCATTTACTGGTAGCTCAGTTAATACAGACAGTGACATACTTCTAAGATGGCCTTTGGGCAGAATTCAACTAGAGCTGCTTCAAATTCTTTTTAGAAGTGGACAGGGCATAAATACATATATTTTTGATAGCAACTATGGAAGGGTTGCAGCATCATATCTTTTTTGGAATGAGGTGGGATATAAATAAATAGAGAACTATGCAGAGTTCCATCTCAGATATTTGTTTACAAGGAAAAGGTCTGATCTCTCCAATCCATCCTCTTTATTGTTGCCAGAGTTATTTTCCTAAAGTGAGAAAGTATCCTATTACTGCTCTCCCTCCAATCTTTCCAAGTCTCGTTTGACCCTCCGTTCACATTTCTTACCTCCATTTACAAAGCCTAGGGTATGTGAGCTTTCCAGACTCATCTCCCACCACCTTTCCGTTCCTACGCAATGACATAGATTGATAGCAAAAATGACCCAGTTTCCTACCTTTCCACACTCTGCTCTGTGACTGTGTAGCACCTGCTGACATTCCCACTCCTTGAATCTGCACTGGCCTGGTGAATACATTGCCTTATAGAACGTGGATGATGTGTTGGTTCCTTGGGTAGTCCTCAGAGGGCCTTATGTGGCTTTTGTTCTAATACTGTCTCTGTCACAAAAACAAGCCCAGGCCAGTCTGGCAGAGGGTGAGATTTCACATAATGCAGATATGTCATCCTGGCCGAGGCCATCTTAGACCAGTTAACTCCTAGCTACAAGACAGTTATCACAGATATAAGGGTGAGCCCTGCTTAGATGGGCAGAATTCAGAGGCGCCTGGGAGGCTCAGTCAGTTAAGCATCCGACTTCAGCTCAGCTCATGAGCTCACGGTTCAGTTCGGAAGTTTGAGCCCCGTGTCAGACTCTGTGCTGACAGCTCAGAGCCTGGAGCCTGCCTACTTCAGATTCTGTGTCTCCCTCTCTTTCTGCTCCGCCCCACTCACATACATGAACTCTCTCTGTCTCTCTCTCTCTCTCTCTCAAAAGCAAAAAATAAACATTAAAAAAAATTTAGGTTAGCAGAATGCACCCAGACCCACCCAGCCTATCCATAGATTCCTGATAAATAATAAATGTCTGCTGTTTAAGCCACTGGATTAGATTCATGATAAATAATAAATGGTTGTTGTTTAAGCCACTGGATTGGGAATGATTTGTTACACAGCTTTACTGTGACTAAAGATAACTGATACATATACCAAACTACTTCTAGTTCCTGAATGCAAATGATTTTTCACCTTTTCACTGTTTTAAAAATGCTATTCCCTCTGCTTGGAGTAAGTTTAAATTTAGCCCATACTCATTATATTCCCCCACATTCATTCCCCATCTTTGTCAGCCAGGGACAATCCTACTTACATTTTAATATCTTGCAACTCAAAGCACCCCTGCCAAACAGCAATAGTGTGGTCAATTAAAATCTCCTTTATTTCTCTTTTTCTCTCTTACCTCAAAGTCACTCTCTCCTCCATGATTCTTAGTGCTTTGCACCAGTCTACATCCTAGCAGTTGTCACATTATATTGAACTTATTTTGCATTTTTGTTTCCTCCACTAGACTGTAAGCTCCTTGAGAAGGGAGAGCATGCCATTCAATCTAGAGTAGCCAGGGTGTAAGATAAGTCCACACATTTTAGTTGCCTGACTCTGTTTATTTTATACTAAGCATTTGTTTCTTATCAAAATACAGATATGGAAATGTTACACAAGTGAGAACAATATTTAAGTTAATTTTCAATCATGTGTTAACACTATGCTAGGATTAAGGAGACAAAAGTCGGTCATAACTGAGCTTATAAAAGAGATAGGTTAAGGTCATCATAAAGATTTGTGGGATAGGTAACTCCCAAATTATCTGATTTATCAACTTCTTATTTTATTCAAAATCCAGAAGGTATATTCTTATTGGAGCAAATGCATTTAAGAAGGCGGATGTGAGGCAAAAAAGTATTTTTATGTGTAGCAATTCTGTCTTGGCAAATGAATTTACTACATATAATCCTGCTCAAAGAGCATATCTTCTGGCTAGGAGAGAGGACTTGATAAATTTATGTAGTAGATTACTTTTGTTTTTATATCAAAATGTGTTCTCCCTTTTTTAAGACATCCATGTTAAGCAGGTTCTTTTGGACTTTTACAATAAAGACCATCCTTATAGCTCAGGTGATGGAGGGTAATTGTAAGGATACTAAGACTAAAACCTTATTTGAAAAACTCTGAGAACAGGAACACAGGACAGCTACAGAGAAGGGAACTGGAAAGGTGATAACCATATGCTCTGTCCCATCAGCAAGAGGGGTCCATGTGTTCTCCCATTAACTCAGCCCCAGGCTACCCACCCTCGTGCTGTCTACTACTATTTACTCTTCTCTGCACTGAGGTCTCTGCTTACATCAAAATTAAACTTCTTATGACTCTGGCCTGCCTCCCTCATGGCCTCTCTCAGAGTAGCCAGTCAACTTCTGTTGTCCTCTGTCAAGAGTACAGATATGCATCATTTTTCTGAACTCAAATTCACATTTGTCTAGAGCTTTCCACAGCAGGTCTCCTCCCAAACTATGGGGCAGCCCTCACATTGGCCACCTCCCTCTTTTGGAAAGGAATGCTGTGTCAGCATAAGATTGAAGAATGAAATTTACATTTCCTCTGGGGCTGTAATATTCATTAACTTAACCTTTGTTTCAAAGAGAAGAACAGAAACAAAAATTTAAGATCCTGATCAGTTGGCATTTTTTTTCTAGATAGACTTTTTTTTTTAATGACTCAACTGTGCTCTAATCACTATATAAAAATCCTTTTCTATTGCTTTTCTTTTCCTCTTTACAATCTTGTAATTGCCATACCTTGCCTGCTACCAATCTCCATCCAAGATTGCAATTTCAGACATGAGGCTATCAGGCTTGAGTGTCTTCAACTACTTGCCACTCCTTAGCTACAAAATTACCTGCCTTTTTTTCCTTCCTTATCTTCTTTCCCTTGTCACACACATGCACACACACACACAAACACACACACACACACACGCACACGCACAAACATAATACATTTATCTGAGCTCTGAACCTCAATTCCACCTACATATTTTTCTCAGTTTTCCTTTTATGTCTTCAACAGTTTCCTCTTCACCTATTTTTTGTCAGCAGGTAAATAAGCTTAATTCACTCACCTCTGACAACGTGCAAAACTAAAAGCCTCCAATTACCCTGCTCTAACTCTCTTGCCCTCACAGTTTCTCCCTACAAGCAGTTGGTCTACCCCGTTAACTCAACTTGCTCTCTTACCATTCTATCTTCTACCCACTGAGTTTTGCATGGTTGCTACAGCAAATCTGTGTTCTCTAAGATCAGCAGTTATCCATTAATTGCAAAATCCAGTGAGTACTTTTCAGCCTTGGTCTGGTTCTATTCCAGTTGCTTCTAGTGCTCAGTTTTGACTTCTTTCCCAATTTTTATCCCCCACCCCTACCCTTTGGTCTTATCCAGTGACTTGGCTCTGCTGGCTCATAAAAGTCTTTGTTACAGACTCTTCTCTTGCTCTTTCTTCTCCTCAAGGCCCTGGGAAGGCCGCTTAGACATAGTTCATGTCCTATAGCATTGACCTGCATACTCCAGTATACTTCAGACACTCCAGTCTAGCACACCTTGGCCCCATTGATGAGTAGCAGGGTATTTCCACTCTCTATCATCTCACTAAATTACTTCAACTCCCACTTATAAGCTAAACACCCACAAATTTATATCTCCAATTCTCAGATGCATCCACCAGGTCTCCCACAAGCACCTGAAACTCGACATGTCCAAAACTGACCACCCCATTTTAACCCTCAAGTCTGTTCCTCCTCCAATATTTCCTTTCTTGATGAATAAACTTCTGGTCATTCAAACCAGTTATGTTTTTGTTTCAATAGTTTTAGTACTTCTGCAATGCTCTCATACTATTCTCTTTAAACTCAACCCTCCCCAATGCATTCCACCATGCACTACCTGAGTTGTTATGCTAGCAAACAAATCCAACTGCCACTTGTCTATTGGAAATGTCTGCTACTGATAGAATGAAGGACAAACTTCTTAGAGGTCACACAATTTCTCTATCACCTGACTATTCTGAGTCTCCAGCTTCACTGTGTTTCACACAGCTTCACTGTGTTCACTCTCATCCTTTATGCTCCAGAAATACCAAATTACTTATACATATGGGCTCTAAAGGACATTAGTCATTTTGGATGCTAGAGTATTCAGGATCCCAAAACCAATGAAAACAACAAGGAAATAAAAGCCAAGAACTATGGTATTTTTGTTAATGGAAAGAATTTAATGTGAGGATTTGGGGCATCAGATGAATGGGTAGCAGACAACTGAAAAGGCAAAGGAGACAACTGAGTCAGCACAGACATAGTAGTTACAGGGGGCATCTGCCAGCCCTGCAGTTAGGGAAACAAAGAGAAGAGGTTGGGTTAGTGCTACCTGGAAGCTTAGTGAAACGGTCCTGAGAATTGAAATCCAGATATTTTAGCAGGAGGTGTAGCCCTCCTGGTGCTTTAGTAGCTCAGAAGTGGGTCCCCACTAAGCTAAGTCCCAGATTACTAAGGAGGGAACACTGGCTGATTGGGGCTGGTATCTTAGGGCAGGAGGCAAGCAGTTAGGAGGCTGATTCCTAGAGTGTAGGAGAAAACTCAAGACTGGAATCGACTGTCCCCATCAAGTTGAATAACCATTTCTGGGGTGACCCTGATGGGAGTATGGAGCAAAAGAGGAAGGAACAGCCCTTTCTCCCTCTCTTAGTCTTCGTCTTCTAGTCTCCTGGAGTGGCCCCCGCTAATAAGCAGAATCTGTCAGGAGTTGCTGGCCATGGAGTAATGTGGCTTGCAGAGTCCCAGCTCCAGCGCCACTAAACAAAGATTGGAAGGACAATAGCTGACTAATCAGCATCCAGACAACATTCCTATTTCAGGAAATGCCAAGACTGATGAGCAGTGGGGCCCTGCTTCTCTATCTGAAGGATGAAGGGGGAGGAGTGCTCACCTCTCTCTGAGCTCCCTGCAACTATAGCATCTATGCTCATCCAAATGAATGCTCCTTATGAGTTTAGCCCTGGAATGAGAGGCAAAGAAGAGGGAACAGTACAGAATTCATTTCAGTTGTGGCTCTGGCAGCAGCAGAGTCCAGCGTCAAGAGGCAGTAAGTGATCTGAGAGGAAGCAGTAATGGTGACCCATGACAGGCCCAGTAATGGCAGGACTGCTGGTGGGACGTCCAGGGTCCACCAGTGCCAGCTGTAGCCACCCAGTCTCCCTTGGTTTTTCCTCCATTCTGAGCTTAGTTCTTTAGACTTCTTGTTTATTTATTTTTGAGAGAGAGAGGCAGAGAGAGAGGAGACACAGAGTCTGAAGCAGGCTCCAGGCTCTGAGCTGTCAGCACAGAGCCCAACATGGGCCTGGAACTCACAAACCGTGAGATCACAACCTGATCTGAAGCTGGATGCTCAAACGACTGAGCCACCCTGAAGACCCTACCCCAAAATTCCAATATATAACATTTAGGAAGTTTGCAAGTGTTTCTCTCAGATCTTAATTTTGTTTATATCCTCTTCCAGTATTAAGTTAATATATTCACATATTTCCATGGTGGCTATGTTTATTAATCAAAATATTGAGTTTAGAAAACTCTAGGAAGTACAGAAATGACTTCCTTTCACAATGTCCTGTGCATTATTATCTATCCATAATTATGATATTTATACACTACACCCATGCTGATGGTTCCTTTAGCAACTAATAACAGAGGGATCTGATTATTCTTTTTCCATGAGCCTCTATAATCCCAGAGTAGAGGAAAGAGTCTGTTCCATGGGCCATTTATGGACACGGTTTGTGTAGTTAGATGATCTTTCTCTGTCCCTCCTTACCCTCCAATGCCCTATATAGCCATTGGAAGCCAACTGTGGGTGGTTCTGAAATCTCTCCAGGGCTGGCAGCTTCCTGTTCCCTTTTACAAATCTGATTTCTCCAACCTCTATGACACTCCGTGCAGGCAGCTTCCTAGAATACAAAGCTCATCCTTGTGCCAATACATTTGAGCATGTTCTGCAAGCTACTTTAGAATAGAGGTTAAACCTGCAAGCATTGGCACTCTTAAACCAGAGAGTTGAGAACTGATAGCCTTTTTAAAAATTATAATCTAGGAGGGAGTTCTTAGGGGCACATGCGTTAAGAGCATTCACTGACCAAAAGTTTATTAAACATTTACTGTGTGACCAGAACTTTGCCCCTGCTTTCAAGTTTGAGCCCAAGTGTGCCTGAATGGATTCCTCACTCTCTTCTCACTACCCTAGTGTAAATGGAGAGGAAAAAATATCTTTTGTTTATGGTTTCTTTAGGAAAAGTAAATAGATCTATTTACTGATCTGAATAAAAGTGAGCTGGGGCTCATTCTCAGCCTTTTCCAACTATGGAAATCTATATTTAAACTAATATAGACTAATATATTTAGACTAATATTAAAGTAATATATTTAAATCTATATTTAAACTAATGGACCTTTGAAAGACTGATTGGGACCTTTTCAGCTTCAGAGAGACTCAAGAGGACTGAAACTAGAGAAATGAAAAAAATTTATTAGTTTCAGCAGGACAAATTTTATAATTTTATGAGCACTATTCAGATAGTCTTTCAGGGGCACCTGAGTGGTTCAGTAAGTTGAGTGTCTGATTCTTGATTTCGGTTCAGGTCACTGTCATAAGATCCACACCCAGTTGTAGAGCCTGCTTAAGATTCTCTATCTCCTTCTCCCTCTACCCCTCTCCTGCTCAATCACACACTCTCGAAAGAAAGAAAGAAAGAAAGAAAGAAAGAAAGAAAGAAAGAAATTCTTCCAGTGCTATACTTTGTTGAGTTGATATAGAGCCACACATACTCATAGTCCCAATGTAAATCACTTGCATCTATCTTATTTATTATGACCCAACATATCTTGAACAATAGAGTTATAGAAAATAATAGAATTGACTAGATTCTCATTTGTTCTCTTTGCTATATCTGGGCCATATATATCTCCATAATAAAATTAAAATGTCATAATTAAATTATAAGCATTTGTTTGCATTTTCATCCCTTTCATTTCTCTGCACCCTCATTGAGGGCCAGTTTGGGACCTGATCTGTCTTTGTGTATTCAGCACCCAGCTTATTGCCTGACTTCTAGGAGCCACTCAATAAATGGTTTGTAAAAATATAAATAAAAATTTCTGAAGAAACAAGAAAGATAGACAGGAGAATTCTTACCTCCAAGTCTAAGTGGAGAAGAATCATATACATTGCACAACTGGGGAGTTAATGTAAATAGTAATGCCAAGACAGAATTCTGTCAGTTTTGACCATGAGGATTAAAAGAATTCCAGAGAAGAAAAAGAACCATTTAGGGGTTAAATTGGCCTGGGCAGGGTTTCATGGTGCAGAGCATAGAGGTAGAACTTAGGAGACAGGATTTGAATTGACAAAAAGAGTACGAGTCTTCCAGGTAGTGACAAAAATCAAACAAGGTTATGGGAAATAGAAATGTATAGATGGTATTAATGATTGTATTAAAAATCTATGGACAGAGTAGTGAGAAAAAGAAACTTTCTCTCACTTGGAAATCCTATTTTCCCCCTTTTTAAAATATATATTCCACCTATTCTTCAAGGTTATGTTCACAACTCACTACTTCCCCAGCTGAGCCAGCCCTGACCTTGCTCCCTTCTAAAAACTTTTTCCATTACGTTCTTTTCCTGTGCCATGTGGCACTTAAAGTATACAACACTCAAATAGGTGAAAGGAGCGGAAAGAGGGTCCAAAAAAAAACCATTTAATTAGTATTAACTCTTCAACAATTGACTTGGTGACTCTGGCTAATCATTAAACTGCTCTGTGCCTCAGTTTCCTGAATAATTTCTAAGATCTTTTCCAGATATAAGGATCTAAAATTTTTCTTGGTTAGCCTTTGAGCAGAAAAAGGGAAGAGTATCAGAAAAAGCTTCCAAATCCTATCAGTTTCCAAAACTCATATGCATATTATAACCAAATCCATATCCTGTCCAGGTGGGGAGTTCTTTTGTAGCCTTCTCTAGTTACACAGAGTACCCATTTAGTCTCTCAAGTTAGACTGCCTTGCTTTGAATTCAACCCTTACCACTTTCTGTTTGACCATAGCAAGTGTTTAATTTTGTTTTCACCATACATTAAAAGGGCTGTAAGGGTACCTTCTCCAAAGGCTTGTTGTGAAGGTTAATAGAGATACTTGATGAAGAATTTAGCACATGGACTTCCAGAAGAAAAGCAGAAAGAAATGATTTTCGGGGCACTTGGGCGTCTCAGTTGGTTGAGCGTGTGACTTTGGCTCAGGTCATGATCTCACACTCCGTGGGTTCTGGCCCGCATCAGGCTCTGTGCTGATAGCTCAAAGCATGGAGCTTGCTTTGGATTCTGTGTCTCCTTCTCTCTCTGCCCTTCCCCTGCTCATGCTCTGTCTCTCAAAAATAAGCAAATGTTAAAAAAAAAATTTTTTTTTAAAGAAATGATTTTCAACCTCTCCTCCAGTTTGCTAAAACAGTGCTCCAAGAATTGTAACCGTCTCCAAAAGCCACTTAAGCCATTAACTTTGCCATAATGACTTCCCCTACTTTCTTGGTCTTTCCATTTCCAAGCTGCTGTCTACATACTTTTCAACAAGGAATGTTGTTTAACTTGCTTCACAGATACTGGTGGTCAGGAGAAATGAACATAATACGTATATTCAACCCCAGGTTCTACTAAAATGTAGAAGTATGTTCCACAAGTACTAAAGTTGTGTTGCCCTATCTTTAAGGTCCTTCAAATTAATCAACCCAAAATTAATGAGACCAAGGAAATAGGACTTAGTTTAAAAGGCAAAGAAAAATCTACAAATTCTTAAAAGATGAGTGGTCAAGAAAGTGACTGATACTTTAGAAAAATTCAGCAGGCACTGGGGTGTAAGATGTACTAAATTTGAGGGAAGACTTCTAAGTCACAAATGGGTATAGTCTGATGATATTAGGATGTTATTTTTGGAAACACTTGGAAAATATGATCTTAACCAAGTGTCAAAGTCTAATTAGTAGAGTTCTATTAATTTAAAAAATTAGTTCTACTAAATTGAAAAATCTGGGAAACAAATTTAGAAGTGAAGAGAAGGAAAGAAAGGACAAAAGGATAAAGGAAAATAGGAGGGAAGGAAGGAAGAAAAGGAGGAAGGAAAGGAGGAAGGAAGGGAGGAGGGAAAAAAAAAAAGAGGGACCAAAAGTGCTTGGCCTTTTGTGAAAAACTCCCTGAATAGAAATTATAAACTGAAGCTAATTTCTGACCTAAACCCATTTAAAATGACAAACTTTTCATATTATGCCTAGGTTCTAGAATTCACATTAGCATTTTGAAAAGTGTGGGATACGGTTGAAAATCACTGCAATAGTATTTCATTTTCAGAGAGGCAAATAGACTGAAAACTTTGAACTAATATGTTTTATCTTCAGCAATCTGTCACTGAAATACCTAGTGGGTGATGTATATTTTGGAAACTAAAGCCAAAACATAGCTGTTTGGGTAAGGCAAAATTTAACCTCTTTAGCAACTATCCACAATGAATCCAATGAAGTTCCATTTTCCTCATCCAAAAACAAAAAACATAAAAATTAATGCAATCTGAAAACTTCTGGAAAACAATAAAGTCATTTTTCTCCAAGTATAGCATATTTTTTAAAATTGAATTTGCCATTTGAAAAAACACACAATTTAAATCCTGGGACTTAACTAATCATATCTCAACTCAATTTTTATTCAATTGATTGAAGAATACAAGTTTTATTATTCATAAAACCAAAAATAGACTATTTGTTACCTTATTACAGTTATGTTTTCATAATTATAGTGAATTAAATAAGGAATGTGGCACTTCTCCTTTTTTTCTGAACAAAGATTATATGAGAAGAAAGTATTAGAAAAAGGGAACAAATGATGGATTTTCATACAGAGAAGAAACCTGATGGATAAGAAGGAAAGAACCAGATAGATTGGTACTTTCAGCATCCGATTGGAAATGCATACTGCTAGTTCATAATGCTGCTTCAAGAGAGAACAAAGGTCAGATATAAATGTCTGTGGCCCTGTAAAATGAACTGACATACAAATGCTGCAAACACGTATCAGAGCAATCATCTTGAGCCGGGCCAAACATAGACAAAACTACAGAAGAGGTCATATATACACAAAGTAAGATAAGAATTTGTCCTCACAATTTCCCTCCTACATTGCTGTTTTTACCAATACTCATATGTCTACTGTCTCAACTCTGGGTCCAGATACTATTTTCCTTCATTTTCCCAAATGTTCTTGATGACAGGGCATATTTTGTATTATCTACAGCTCTGTGGCCACCTGGCATGTCTATAATCTCTCCACTGATGTACCCATCCTCATTCTTGATTCTTTATAGATCTAGAGAGGTTTTCATTTTTATCTTTTCACCTTAGATACTGGTGATACCTCTGTTTAAAAGAGTTGATTCCGTTCAGGCCTCTTTAAATGAACCCAATTTACCCATGCAAAAATATATAGCTATGTCATACCTGGAAGGGACTTAAGGATCACCAGCAACTTTATTAAAGATGAGCTATCAGGGCACCTGGGTGTCTCAGTTGGTTAAATGTTGACTCTGCTCAGGTCATGATCTCATGGTTGATACGTTCAAGTCCCATGTCAGGTTCTGTACTGACAGCTGGGAGCCTGGAGTCTGCTTAGGATTCTGTGTCTCCCTCTCTCTCTGCCCCTCCCCTATTCTCACTGTGTGTCTCTCTCTCAAAAATAAATAAACATTAAAAAAAAATTTTTTTAAATGAGCTATCATGGCCAATTTTTGAGTAATTTATTGGTGGAGGCTATGTTTCCAATCTATGATCCTTCATATTGTTAAGCATGAAAAATTAATCAAGTTGTACTATGACTTCATGTCTTCAAACTGGAGTGCATAGCGCTTAGGAGTACATGAAAACCGTTCAAGGAGTAAGTACAAGGACATGAGAGTTTTAAGGGAATCAATTTTCAGATTCTTACCTTCCATAGGTGCCTTTTCTAATACCCATTTGTCTGAGAATGCACCTGTGGTTGAAGCCTCTGATAATCCTTTCCCATTTCCACTTTCATAATTGACCATCTTTCATTTTATTTAAAAAAACAGCATATTTCTCATCCTTCTTGATTTTATTATGCATCACCCAGGTAAAAAAGGACAATCCAAAATATTGGCATCATTCAAACCTCCATTATATCAATATGCCAGACAATACAGTGGGACTTTGTAGCTTTCCTTTCCATATATATATTTCTGTCAAGGCAAAAATACAGTGTAAGGAAAGTAGCATTCTTATCTATGGTTGCAATATTCTGAATATGAATATGTTATAAAGTGGGAGGAAGTGATACATTTTGCTAATGACCTCTTGGACTCTATCCTCCAACTATTGTCCAACTATTAATTATCCAAAAAATTTTATAATTTTAATTATTACAAAAGCAGTTCTCCTGAGGGAGAGTCCTATGAAGCAAAGTAAAGTTATCTCTAAGAAAAATCAATGTGTTATTTCGTTTCATTTCTTTATTTGCTTCTTTCTTTGCTTCTTTCTTTGCTTCTTTCTTTCTTTCTTTCTTTCTCTCTTTTCTTCTTTCTTTCTGTTAAATCTCTGATCCATTTGATATTTTTTCTTGTATGAAGTATAAGGTATTAATCTGACTGTATCTTTTTTTCAAATGATTTTCCTCTTTCCCCAGAAATTTATTTAAAAGTACATCTTTTTCTCTGGGTGATTTGAAACATCACCTTAATTATATACTAAATTTGCATATATATTTGGGTCTATTTCTGGATTTTCTATTCAACTTCACTAAACTGTCCTCTTATTCATGTGCTAGTACCACACTGTGCTAATTATATCCAATGAAGCAGTTTTTAAAAGAAAAAGGAAGAGAAAGAGAAGGAGGAAGTCAGTAGGACTTTTCCCAAATGTCCTAAAAACTTTGAAAACTTCCCTTAAGTCCTCAATGCTCGTATTATTGAATTGATAGTAACTATAAAATTCTTCAATACTGTACTATTTTCAAAAAATTTGAAAATTGCTCACATTAAACTATATGAACATGAGTTTAAGAAAATAAATTTAAGAAATCAGGATTAAGGAATAGTGGAATGGAATGGACATGTAGAAACCAGGGCCAGAAAGGAAATCATCACCTGCTGCATAGTTCCGATTTTCAGAAAGGGGAAAGCTTACCAGTTCAGTGGGGGGACACAAAGGTTTTTTTTTGTGTCACTAATGTCTTAAAAGTTTAAAAGAAATCTTACAGAAAGAGCTGTAAAAGAATTTAACATGAGTATTGCACAATACACATATTTTAGGATTATAATTAAAATTCAATTCTTATAAATTAAATTTAAGTTAAGCTCCAGTTTAAGACTGGAAATATATAATATCTTGTTTACACATAATATATTAGATTTCAGAAGATTTGATGAAGGTAAAGAAAAAACTGAGTGAGAATCACTAAATTTACAAATGAACATAGTCAAAATGTAGGAGGTCTTTAATCTTTAAATGGACTCCTGTCTCAAAGTTGTGATTATTTATGGGAAAAAAGTCATTATTAAACATTTTAGATAGAAAAACTAGTTTAGTTCAGGTGTCATGCATACAAATATACAAAATTTATATACCTTTTAAAGTAATATATTTTTAAAAATATATTATAATACATATGTTTTAAAGTAATATAAAGTAAAGCTTACAGTTTGTTGAGAACTTCTAGATTCTAGGCACTGCATTGGTACTTTAAGACATTATCTTATTTAAGTTTTACAAGCATCCTATGCTGTTGGTATTTATAATCACCATTTTATAGAAATTAAATCTATATGTATAAGCTTCTGGGAATTTTTTCAATGGCCCACCGTCATGACTAGTCCATGGTGGAACCCACCTCTCTGGCGGTCTTCATACAGCAGGAATCCTAATAATTAATACTTGCCAACATGGTATCAATGCATCACATGAATAAAATAATAATGTAAAATTATATACACAAGAGAGGAACACTTTACCACAATATTTATCTTAGATTGTTTTATTTAATCATTTATCTTCTAATAGATTTGGCTGGCCTTTTTTCACCTGTCTCTCTTTTGTCAGAAGCAAATTCAGTGTTATATAAATATATATAATTACTTTTCCCAAAAGGCAAAGTAGTCAGAGAAAGCCAATGATGATGATATGATACGGGTCATTAAACATAGCCTTAAGCCAGACTTAAATTTCAAGTGGAGTCACTTGTCTGCTGAGAGAAATGTCATGGTTGCTGATAAGGATTTTTAGATTCTAGCTTCAGAGTCCTGGATCTTGAGTGACAGTTCCAAATGGCCAATTAAACTCTGAGATCAGAAAGAGCTTCATCTGAATTCTAGAGTCATGGCATTGAATCTAAGAGCAAGACTGACTGATTATACATTTGCAGACTTGGCTGCTTTCACAATGACGACAGGATAATCAACTTTCACCTCTCTTTCCTCTGAGATTTATAGAGAATACTTTTATTTTGGGAGATTTTTCTTACTTATAGAGAAACGGTGTTTAGCTTTAGTGTCACTCTAACTTCATGACTGAGCCCGAAGCTTTTCTGAACATCAAAGAGTTTAATTTTTTCCATAATAATACATATTTAAAATATTATAACAAAAAATGTAGAATAAATCATCTGGTGATTTGGTGTTCATAACCAATTCTAAACTAAAGTAAAAACTGAACATAGAATTTACAAATCATCTAGATTCTGTGTCTCACCTATAACCTGTTGGTCAGTTATTAGAAGCTGCGTGAAGAATGAGGTAATGGAGAAATAATTCTGCATATGATTTTTAAAAAGAAAAAAACTTGAACTTAACATGATTGCATTCCAGTTATTTATAAATTAAAGCTTTCATGTTTGTTACTTATGCCTGTTAACTTCTGATAATAAAGTTTAGGGGCGCCTGGGTGGCTCAGTCGGTTAAGCATCTGACTCTTGGTTTCAGCTCAGGTCATGATCTCACGGTTTCCTGGATTCAAGCCCTGTGTGGGGCTCTGGCTCTGTGCTGGCAAAGCGGAGCCTGCTTGGGATTCTCTGTCTCCCTCTCTCTCTGCCTCTTCTCCACTTGTGCTACCTCTGTCTCTCTCAAAATAAATAAATTAAAAAAAAAAAAAATTAGAGAGGTTTCTGCTTTGAGTCTATATCCTAAATTTGTGTTCTAAATTTAAATAATGTCATATAATTGTGGGTTTTAATAAGCACACACTTTCCCTTTAAAAAATAAAAATGTAGGGGTGCCTGGGTGGCGCAGTTGGTTAAGCGACCGACTTCAGCCAGGTCACGATCTCGCGGTCCGTGAGTTCGAGCCCCGCGTCAGGCTCTGGGCTGATGGCTCGGAGCCTGGAGCCTGTTTCCGATTCTGTGTCTCCCTCTCTCTCTGCCCCTCTCCTGTTCATGCTCTGTCTCTCTCTGTCCCAAAAATAAATAAACATTGAAAAATAAATAAATAAATAAATAAAATAAAAAATAAAAATGTAAATGACTAAAGAAAAAAATGGGGGTAAAATTAATGGAGAGGGTCCTCTTTTTTCATCTTTGGTGTAAGTTGATCAGTAAATAGTTTGCCACACAAAATAATATTTCTATCTGTAGATCAATTTGCCACACAAAATAATATTTCTATCTGTAGATCAATTAAAGTCAATTTGGAGCTATACATTCATCCCACTGCCGACTCCTAGTGTCTTGGCCTTGGACCTTTTTCTTTTCTTTGAGTGTCTGCCTCAGTTCCAGGTCAATGCATCACCATTACCCATAAGTAGTGCAAGTTGTCTATGACTTTCGAATTTTCCCCAGGCCACATTCTCTCAGCCCAGCTATGTGTCCTCTCAAGTGACCTTCAGCCAAGCTGATCCTGGCATTTACATAAGCACAGGATATTAAAACATTCCCTGTGCATGTTTAAAGTTGACACTCACTGCTCAGTTATTTCAGAAACTTTTTAGAACAACTGCTCCATCTTTAAAGTGTTTGTAGATGGGTGTCATGGACAGATTGTCCAAGAGGGTCAGAAGCCATCAAGCATTATTTGCAAAGTCAAAGCACGTTAGTGATGTTATTCACAGAACGTGATCCCAAAGATTGTAGATCATCCATTCCAACTCTCTAACTCAAGAATTCTTTCTCTACCATTTGTGGAAGGAGGTAAGAGAGGGAAAAAATATGGTATTTGTGAAAGCAAAAGGCCTTGACCTGAATGCTGGTTCCAGCTCATTCAAGTCTCATGTTACCTTTTATCTTAGGCAAAACACAAACCATCTGAACCTCAACTGCACATGTAAGCACTCAGATGCATAGTAAGTGCTTAATAAAATAATCATGAATGAATAAACATGGCAATAACATCAGTCTTTCAGAGTACTTAGTTTTCCAAATCATTCCCCCAGCCCCTGGTAATCACTATTCTACTTTCCACCTCTACGAATTTAACTCTTCTAAGGTACCTCAGCTTAATGGAATCATATTTGTATTATCTTTTTGAGTCTGGATTTTTTCACTTAGTACATAGCCTTCAAGGTTCACCCATGTTGTAGCAAGATCATTCCTTTTGAAGGCCAAATAATAATTCATTGTATGTACCTGCCACATTTTGTATATCCAATAATCCGTTGATGGGCATGTATATTGTTTCTGGCTTTTGGCTATTGTGAATAATGCTGCTAGGAACATGGGTGTACAAATAACTATTCAAGTCCCTGCTTTCAATTATTTTAGGTATATACCCAGAAATGGAATTACTGGACCATATGGTAGTTCTGTGTTTAATATTTTAGCAATCATCATACCATTTTCCACGGTGGCTGCACCATTTTATATTCCCACAAGCAATGTACAAGGGCTCTAATTTTCCCACATGATTACCAGCACTTCTTATTTTCTGGTTTTTGTGGGGAGGGAGTGCTTTCTTTTGCTAAGCTTTGCTTTTAATAAAATCCATCTACTAGATGCAAAGTGCTTTTTTTTTCAAAGAAGAACCCCCAAAACCTGAGTCTTCCATAGACTCAGGTATGAACTTCAGCTCCACCATGATATATGGTCAATTTACTCAATTTCTCTCTGCTTTTTGTTTTCTGATTTGTAAAATAGGATGATAACAAGCTTGCCTCTAGAATTGTTTTGAAGATTTGGTGAAATAATATACATGAAGCCCTTAACGTGGAGCTTACACCTCGAAAGCAGAAGTACCTTTATTATTACTTATTTACATATATATCTTCTGTATTATATTTTGAGCTCACCATTCATATTTTTATCAACAAAACCTAGCTTCGGGGCTGACACATAGTCAATGTTTAATAAATATTTGATAGTTGAGCTTAAACTAAACTGCAGACCACAGACAGTGGTCTTTCAGCCACTGTGAATATAGGAGTTCAAAGTTCCTTGAGAAACTTAACAGAAGACCATGGAGGAAGGGAAGAGGAAAAAAATAGTTACAAATGGAGAGGGAGGGAGGCAAACCATAAGAGACCCTTAAACACAGAGAACAAACTAGGGTTGATGGGGGAGTGGGGGAGGAGGAAATGGGTTATGGGCATTGAGGAGGGCACTTGTTGGGATGAGCACTGGGTAACGTATGTAAGTGATGAATCACGGAAATCTACTGCCAAAACCAAGAACACACTGTACATACTGAATGTTAGCAAATTTAGCAATAAATTATATTTTAAAAAATAGATATGTGAAGCATACATACCAATTTCATTAAAATGGTTGTCTCTAGAGAGGGGAATAAGATAGACTGGGAGGAAAAGGGGACTTTAGATGTCTGAAGCAAATATGATAAGTATAAACATTGGTATAATCTGGGTAGAAGATACACAGGTTTCTCATATGTATTCTATATTTATCTGTATAAGAAAGTTCACAATCTAAAATTTAAAAATAAAAAACAAAATTTAGTAAAAAAAAAAAAAAGAGTCCAAAATTCCTTACTTTAGAAGAACTGAACACACATATCAGGACTTTGCTGCTTCATAATTCACTGTGTGCAATTAAGTTCTTATCAATATAGTAGAATCTTTAATGTTCTCCTTCTCTAATGCTCACTCATGCTCAGCAAATGATTTTATTTTTCTCATGAAGTTGTAAATCAAGTAATCTTTCTGGCCATTGCTATAGACAAATATTTATACTGGGTGGATTCTACCTGACTATTGCTGACAAGATTTGGGTGCTCAAAGGGCAAGATGGAATTAATGGTGTGTGTTCTAGGATAGTGCCTCAGCTGGGTATACTACATATAACATTAAAGCCTACAATAATCAGGGACCCCATTCCTAGGTGGAACTTAGGTACATAAAAACCCCTGAAATAGAATCTAAAATTGGGGTGTGCGTGTGTAAATGTGTCTGTCTGTGAATACATGCATTTTCAGGGGACACAGATACAACTTCTATTACAATCTTAAAGAAGTGTATAACCAAAAAACAAGTAAAAATGACAGATCTAGAAGCCCTGGGCGCACTGGACCCACTATCAAGCCAGAACCTTAAGTTTAAAGAGAGAAATCAAGGTCTTTATACAAATTGTGAAATAGGTTCAGATCTTAGGCAAGGTAAAACCCCAATTACTAGGACTAAGCCATAGAATCAGCTAACCAATTCTAGGTGTCATTTAAACGGGTAGGATAATCTAAATCTCCTTTGAACTCCCTCTACCTACACACAAGTTTGATCCAGAGCCTGAAGATCAATCCTAAAGATGGTAGTAAAGTCATAATAGCTGGGGGCCATACAAAGAGGCATGCAGGAATCACACTGAATTGAGATCTTATGTGTTAGATGCAGACAGCCAAACATAATAGAAGAATTATGACATCAAATTAAAAATTCCCTAAGTATCCAAAATAGTGTGAAAATATAAATTTAACACCTCTAATATCTGTTTAACATAACAGGGGCTTTTATTTGTACATACCATTTACACCTTAACCTATTTTTGTGTCTTGATCTGACACGATACAATTTGAAATTGTTAACCTTTAATACAGGACTGATAAAATAATTTGTGAAAAAAGACAATAAATAAATATTGCCTAAAAAAGGAAGAAAAATCAAGACACAGATAAAAAACAGTGTATCGGTACATGTTATGGAGACAGTACTTTACGTTTTTATAAAATTGAAGTTACTTTCTATTTAATCTGTACAAATAAAAAGCATCTCTACTTTTATAAGCAAGCCAATTCAAATAGACAGACTGAGAGGTTCTTTCTGAGTTTCATGCTTATAGATATAAGCTAGGATGTTTCACTCTCTATGATAAAATCATCCAAGGTGACCACAAGGACCCATCTCCCTTATTTTAAAACTTAAAATAAAATAGAAAAAGACTCAAATGTTTAAAATGTTAAAGAACTTCTGAGGTTTTTGTCCTAGAATGGGAATTTCTAAGTCTGGAGAGCTTTGACTTAGTTCCTTTAATTTTCATTCTTCCTATGATAACACTGTCACTGTGATTCTTTTCCCCAGAAATCTAAATGAAGTCTGAACAAAGTTTACTTCCAATTTATTCTCTTGCAGAATTGAGACAGGCAGAGAGTTTCAGAGAGAAGGGAAAGCAATATAAATAAACATGAAATACAATGGGTTTATAAGTGATAGATTTTACATACAAGCATCCCTCATTCTGTAGAATAGTCTTAACCCTGTCTATATACCCTCGCCCTAAGGAAGGTACAGCTGCACAAGCACTTGGTTCAACTCCATTCCCTTTCAGTTCCCAGCCTAATTCCAAAAGGGTCAGTGCATGTGATTTCTTACTACACAGGAAATGGATACTTTGACCACTATGCAGCCAAAGCCCACAGATCTTAACTTAGTTGGTCATATAAAGTTGGCTACTTATAGAACTGTAATCCTGACCTCTTCATACAGGTCTAAGACTATAACTGTTTCTTAAGCATAAGCAAGCATAACTTCCAATCAGTAAGGAATATACTAACATGAGCTACAGAAGTTGGGGATGGATGGAGGACATCAAGATCAATCCATCACAGTGCAAGTGGCCATTCATTTCCCCTTTGGGTAGACATTAAGAGCATACTTTTTAAAAAGTATATTGTTTCATTTATTTCCTATTAAGTACAACTCTTACAGCATGTCAAGTTGGCGTGAGGGACCCTGGGAAGTTGCCCTGGCCAAAAATCTCTCTTCTGCTGTCCTGTACTATTTCATGACATTCCACTGTTTGAATTTATTTCTTCACTTAAGGCTCCTTGAATTTAAAATCACCATGTAAAACAGATGTGACTGGAAGAAGTGAATTATGGTTATTAAGCCATTTTATGCCATTAACACACTGATGTGAATTTGTTTCAAGATGGCTAGCCAAGGTTAGAAAAATTTGAACATGAGTTGGCACTGGAAGAGATGCATTACAGGCAATCTGGGGTGATTTCCAAAGTAGGGTGGCCAAGTGGTTGCATTAGGAAACTGCAAACTTAGGGGCATGTGAATGGTTCAGTTGGGCATCTGACTTCGGCTCAGGTCATGATCTCATGGTTCGTGAGTTCGAGTCCCACATCGGGCTTTGTGCTGACAGCTGGAAGCCTGGAGCCTGCTTCAGATTCTATGTCTCTCTCCACCCCTCCCCCACTAACTCTCTGTCTCTCTTTGTCTCTCAAAAATGAATAAATGTTAAAAAAATTTTTTTTTAAAAGAAAACTGCAAACTTGGGAGAATACCATGAAAGATAAAATGGATATTTCACAGATCTGTCAACAAACTCAATCTAGACCTCTGGTTTCCCTGAAGGGAGTAAGAGCTTTCACAAAGTAAATAACTTAGTTTATTGCAATATCTAAGATGACCATGCATTTATTATGTACAACTTAATTGGAACAGGGGAGAAATTCAGAGGGAAGAGTCCAGAGATCAGAGTACAAGACCAGCAGAAGTGCAGGGAAGTGGCTACTTGCTTGAAAATGTTCCTAGGTGTCCTGGTCTGCCTCTGAGCTGCAGCCTTCAAACTCCAACTGCAAGGGAAGCATTTTCTGAGCCTCCTTGGAGAAAACCCATGACCCCAAAATCCTCCTGTTGAAGCTCTGTCCAGAAGCTTGGTATTGGTCCAAGGAGAAAGTCTGATTTAGTTTCTGGGAGGCAGGGCCTTGCTGGGAAAGTTATAAGATTGACATGATGGTGACAAGTCTGGAACCTCTTGGCTTGGATGCATAGCTCTTGGACCACCTTAGGAATGGGGTGCTGCTCCCCAAAATACTATAAAATTGTATTTCTCTGTAGTTTCCTTTTTAAAATGTTTTTTTCCAAAACAATTTAATTTTAAGAAAGACAAAGGGTCAGTCTTGAAAAAATTGTAGGGAAACCCAAAAGAGCACACTGTGCATGTCTACTGTCTCAGTCACAGTGAAACACAATCATCAAAAAAGTATTTGTGTTTGTTTTGTACAAAGAAAATGGGAAAATGTACTTCCATATGCTTAAGGCAATTAAGCACCACAATGAAAGACAGGATTTTTTTTATTACAAATACAATTCACAAATATTCTGCCTTTTCTTCCAATACTCTCTGTTTTTTATTTATTTTCTAATGTGACTGACTAGCTCTAAACTCTACAGTTAATATTCTCTTATAAGCAATGAAGAGAAAATAAATGGAACTTGATGACATATAAGCAATTGTCTATTATGCTTACATCCTTTGGATTTGTTCAGTGCATTTGTTCTATATAACATACAAGATAGGCTCGCAGCACATGCCGTGTAACAGAGAGCTCAACGGTAGTCTTGCTTTTTCTTAAACTGTAGATAATACACATTTTCCACTCCAGTATCAGATAGCACTTGTGTACCTCTTACCTTTGTTTCTGTTCTTGCTTCTGGAAATCTCAGCCATTTCTGACCAAGGGTCAGAATATTCTTAAAACAGTAGTTTTCTAAGTGTAATTCTCAGAACAGCAATCACATCACTTGGGGACTTGATAGAAATGTAAATTCTCAGCTTCCACTCCACACCTATTGTATCAGAAACTCTGAAGGTGAGGCCAGACAGTCTGTGTTCTAATAAACTCTCCGGGTGATTCTGATCCAAGCCAACCTTTGAGGGCCAGTGGCTTAAAAGAACCATGGAATAAAGATTTTATGTGCTTCAAAACTATGACCCCCTTTTTTTTTCCCTTTTTCCAATCCAATAAATGTTTTCTCTTCTTAGGCTAATGGAGTTGAGTGGGAATTTTCTGTTTTGGTTTTTTTCAAACGAAGACATTTTTTCCCCATGTAAGAGTATAATTGTCATGTAGATCACACGAAATAAAATAACTTTTCCATGTGTTCTTCTGGTGAGCAGATTTTCCATTTTTTAAAGTGATAAAATAGTATTCAAGAGGAAGCACATCAGCTGAACTCCCATGATGTCTGTGGACTCACTGAAACTGCAGAAATGGTTTGTGTTCCTTTTGTGAATTTTTAAATATGAGATTTTTAATGTAAAAATTCTTAAATGATTTTACTACAAAAATAATATGTGTTCATATACACAATACACATGTAAATCAAGTAAAAGTTCATTGTCCCTCTTATCTCTCATCCTTTCAATCATATTCCCTTCGAGGCAGCAGATGATATGAGATTGGGGTTTTTCCTTCCACTCACTCTTCGCTGAGTGCATGTGTCTATGCAAAAAAAAATACGTATATATATGCAAAATGAAGATCATATTATGCTGGTGCTCTGCCACTCACCTTAAAAAAATTTTTTTTAATGTTTATTTATTTTTGAGAGAGAGAGAGACAGAGTGCGAGCAGAAGAGAGGCAGAGAGAGGGAGACACAGAATCTGAATCAGGATCCAGGCTCTGAGAGGTCAGCACAGAGCCGGATGCAGGTCTCAAACCCACAAACCATGAGATCACAACCTGAGCAGAAGTCGGACACTTATCCAACTGAGCCACCCAGGCACCCCTACCATTCACTTTTTAACGCTTAAAATAACACAGGCATAAAATTGCCTGGAGTCATTATTTCATCCATCTGCCTGAAATGCCTGCCTTCACAAACCCTGATTCAATTAGCATCCTTATACATATATTTCAAATTACTCCTGTTAATTTTTTTAGTAGCATGGAGTTCTAAAGATGAGATTTGGGACTCAATTCTATGCCCACTTGTCATTTAAATGCATACTATAAACTAATGAGCATAGCACTTTATGTTTAGTGTTCCAGGAATACTATCAATGTTTTGAATTTTGCTCCCTATCACAGTGATCTACCATTGTTTTGATTTTCATTGTCCTACACAATGATCACATAGGATATCTTTTCACATACTAGTGGCCCTTGGTGAGCAAAGAATTGAAAAAAGTCTCCTTTTGGAGGCAAAGGGGAAAAGATGACCTCTGTATGTTCCAGTGAAGAAAGCCGTGGTGGGCTTCTTGCCTCCTCGGCCAGGTGGGTTAACACGTGCCTCTCAGAGTTGCAGTTCTTTCCTAGGCCTGCTGGAATTGACAGGCTGCATGCTGGAAGCTGGCAGAGGCAAATTTTCTCCAAAGACCAAGGGAGATCACCTGGGCTTAACTGGAGAGGGGCCATGCATATGCAATCAGGTTGTCATCTTTCCCCAGTTTCTGTGTTTTCTTCATCTGTGTGTTCAGAGATTATGGCCACAGTTGTTCTCCATGAACTCAAAACTAAATTAACAAGTCTAGGCTATATTAAAGATAAAAGGGAGAAAAAATTTTAAACATTAAAAGTGGATCAACCCTTTATAAATTTATTTAGAATAAAACACTAGCAAAGTCTATTAAGTGATGTGCCAATTCTTCCAAGTGCGATTCTTGAAGGAAAAGTTCTGTGTGCAGATGGGTGCAGAACGCTGCAGCATGAAGACCATATTTGGCTTCCCCAGCCTGCAATGTGCGAAATTCCTTTTACCATAATAATATTAGGGCTGCTGTGTCTAGCCAAGAAGGGTTCACTTTCTTAAGTCACAGAAGTTTATCAGGTCAGGCAAAGTTTCAGAATCACTTAATCTCACCTTTCATCGTCCATTATGGTAGAGCTGAAGGTATCTGATTCTAGATTTATGTGCCTGTGATGTTTTCATGTTGCTCTGAAGTGAGGCGCCAGTAAATGTACTCCCCAGATAAGAGAAGTTATTCTTTCTCATAACTGTTGTCATTTAGCCTCTCAAGCAGATATGATAACTCAGTTCAGAGATCCCCACCATTTTATAGAATGATGATGACTAATCATCCTGCTTCACACAGCTCAGATGCATCTCCAAGACCAGTTTTCCTCCTAAGCTCCTGCCCCATCTGCCCTCCCACATGCCCCCCCACCATCTCATCTTGGATCTCTTAGCTGTTGGAGCTCTTCTCATCCATCTCTTGGCCATAGAGAGACGGCAGAGGGCTGCCTTCAAAGCCCAGCAGCAGCTGTTGCTGCCAGTACCGTGAGAAGAAACTAAGCACCCACTCCGTTCCAGCCTTCTCTAGTAGCTCTCTGTCCACCAGCCCCTCGGCTGGCACTGCAGGGTGGCTAATACTTGGGCTAATTCGATACTCTCATGTCTGTCACAGTTTATGATCTATTAAAAATTGAAACTTATTTATTCTCCAGTTAGAAGGTTTCGGGTTTCTGGTACTAAGATTAGACCAAGTCTTAGGTAGAGATGATATCTCTTTCCCGAAAATGGTGTGCTAAGATTCTGGCACATTTTCCAGAAATGAGATGTTTCATAGCTTAGTGTGTATTATAGTGGTCCTACTTGATTGAAAATCCTGTTATGCCAGTTCCAGGCGGGGCTTATTCTGGTGGGCTCAAATTTCTTGTTCACAGTGTTACAACTGTCCCATGGAAATAAATTAATAAACTCAACTCAATTGTTTATCCATCCCAACACTTAACAAATATTTACCAAGTATCCACTAAAGATAGTGGAAGATCCCTAGAATCTTGTCATTTAGTGGACAGACACCAGTGGGCTTAGACTCTGCCTCCTTGATGATGGTGGCAATATTAACGGACATATTGGAGGCAAGAGGAGAACAATCATGAGCTCATTTAAAGGCAGAAAGAGCTCATAATACAGGCAAGTCACTCAGTTCTGATGCCTTAGCAGAAACACTGAATAAATGAGTTTTTAGTTAAAAGAGTAACATTTTCACAGATATGACTTGAAAGTATGTAAATCTGCATTTCTTTTTTTATTTATTTTTTAATCAAATTCAAACTAGTTAACATACAGCGTAGTATTTGTTTCAGGAGTAGAATTGAGTGATTCATCACTTACATATAACACCCAGTGCTCATCCCAACAAGTGCCCTCCTTAATGCCCATCATCCATCCAGCCCATCCCCCCACCCATCTCCCCTCCAGCAGCCTTCAGTTTGTTCTCTATATTTAGAAGTTTCTTTTATGGTTTGCCTCCCTCTCTGTTTTTATCTTATTTTATTTTTCCTTCCCTTCCACTATGTACATCTGTTTTGTTTCTTAGATTCCACATATGAGTGAAATCACATGATATTCATCTTTCTCTGACTAATTTCACTTAGGTAATACACTCTAGTTCCATCCACGTTGTTACAAATGGCAAGATTTCATTCTTTTTGATCACTGAGTAACATTCCATTGTATATATATATATATATATATATATATATATATATATATATCACATCTTCTTTATCCATTCATCAATTGGTGGACAATTGGTCTCTTTTCATAATTTGGTTAATGTCAATGGCGCTGCTATGAACACTGAGGTGCATGTGCCCCTTCAAATCTGCATTTTTGTATCCTTTAGATAAATACCTAATAGTGCAATTGCTGGGTTGTAGGGTAGTTCAATTTTTAATTTCTTGAGGAACCTCCATACTGTTTTCCAGAGTGGCTGCACCAGTTTGTATTCCTACCAACAGTGCAAAAAGGTTCCCCTTTCTCTGCATTCTCACCAACATCCATGGTTTCCGGAGTTAATGTTAGCCATTATGACAGGTGTGAGGTGGTGTCTCATAGTGGTTTTGATTTGTATTTCCCTGATGATGAGTCATGTTGAACATCTTTCCATGTGTCTGTTGGCCATCTGGATGTCTTCTTTGGAAAAGTGTCTATTCATGTCTTCTGCCCATTTCTTCACTGGATTATTTGGGTTTTTTTTTGGGGGGGGGGTGTTGAGTTTGATAAATTCTTTATAGATTTTGGATACTAACCCTTTATCCAATATGTCATTTGCAAATATATTCTTCTATTCTGTCAGTTGCCTTTTAGTTTTGTTGATTGTTTCCTTTGCTGTTCAGAAGTTTTTTATCTTGATGAAGTCCCAGTAGTTCATTTTTGCTTTTATTTCCTTGCCTCCAGAAACATTTTACCTTCTTCCCTTGCCCTCTCTAGTAAGAAGCTGCTGTGGCTGAGGTCATAGAGTTTGCTGCCTATTTCCTTCTGTAGGATTTTGATGGTTTCCTGTTTCACTTTTTAGGTCTTTCATCCATTTTGAATTTATTTTTGTGTATGGCATAAGAAAGTGGTCCAGTTTCATTTTTTTGCATGTCACTGTTCAGTTTTCCCAACACCATTTGCTGAAGAGACTGTCTTTTTTTCCCATTGGATACTTTACTGCTTTGTCGAAGATTAGCTGGCCACACATTTGTGGATCCATTTCTGGGTTCTCTATTCTGTTCCATTGATCTATGTGTCTGTTTTTGTGCCAATACCATATTGTCTTGATGATTACAGCTTTATAATATGGCTTAAAATCCAGAATTGTGATACCTCCAGTAAATCTCCGTTTCTTAAATGACTAGCTGATGCAACACTTTACAGAATTTATTATCTGCATGAACACAAATAGTTATTGTTCTGTGCTTCTGTACATAGCACTCTAGCAGAGGCTGGAAAAATATGGGCAAAGTTTAGTTTTTAAATGAAGAAACTGGAGTTTTTCAAGGCACTTAAGTGGTTCAGTCAGTTGAGCACCTGACTCTTGATTTCTGCTCAGGTCATGATCTCCCAGTCTTGGGATTGAGCCCTGCATTGATACATGTGCTGATGGCGTGGAGCCTGCTTGGGATTCTCTCTCTTCCTCTCTCTGCCCTTCCTCAGCTCACATGTACATATTCATTCTCCCTCTCTTTGTCTCTCTCTGTCTTTCTCTCCCTCTTTCTCTCTCTCCCAAAATAAAGTGAAACTTAAAATAAAACTCCAGAAACTGGAGTTTTTCTCATTAGTAGTAAATGCAACAAGGGACTATTTGAAGCAAAAGTGTTGAGAAAGAAAAGTGTTCCCTTTACTTTTTTCCTAATTGTGAATGAATACGCATGCTACAAAATACCAATCATGATGACTTAGCAAATCTATATAGACTTCATAGCTCTCATAAAATAAAATCCACATCAAAATCAGTCTGACTCACCTTCATGCTATTGTGTCGCAGGGGAATTAAAGGTGAACAGTGCACACGAATTATTTCATTGATAATCATTTTGCCAAACCACACATTCTTAGTTCTTTTTACTGCTTTGTCTAGTGTGTCTATTACTGACATCAGTAGTGATATTTTCTTCAAAATAATATATAACATGTTGTCTGCCTAGAAAATCCAATAGACTCAGTGGATGGCCAATCAGAACTTAGAAAATTCAGTTAGATCACCAGATAAAAATAACAATGTAGAAAAATCCACTCCTTTCTGCTGTATCAGCCATACTCAGTTAAAAAATATTCAAAGAACAATACTCTTTTCAGTAGTAATAAAACTATTAGTTCATCATATTTTTTCAACCACCTTTACTTCCCTTGCTGCCCCTATCCCTCTCTCTCTCTCTCTCTCTGTCTCTCTCTCTCTCACACACACATACACACGTACCCGCATTTAAAAAAACAAAATCCCTAGATCATTTTCAGCTCAAGATGAAGCTAATTTTCCTGAATCTCTTTTCCTAAATATGCCAATCCAATTATGCCAAGGGCTGAAATTTATCTCTTTTCTCCATTTTGCCAGCTTCCTCTTCAATATTCCATCTACCACCTCCACCAATCTCCACCACTACTTAATGAATCCTTGAAAAGTTGTCTCTGCTTCATGCCTATGGTGGGTTGAATAATGGCTCCCAAAGATGCCTATGTTCTAATTCTCAGGACCTATGAATTTGTACTCTTACAGGGCAAAGAGACGTCACAGAAGTGATTAAGTTAATCACTTATTTTGGATATCCAGGTGGGCCTGATGTAATCACAAGAGTCCATAGAAAAGGGAAGAGCAGAGAGAGAGAAAATGCTAAGCTGCTGGCTTTAAAGATGGATAAGGGGCCACAAGGCAAGAAATGCAGGCAGTTCTAGAAGCTAGACAAGGCAAGGAATTGGATGTCCAACAGAGCCTCCAGAAAGAGTGTAGACCTGCCAACATCTCGATTTTAGCTCCAACACTCATTTCAGATTTCTGACCATCAGAGATGTTAAGAGAATAAACATTGCTTTAATTTAAGCCACTAAGTTTGTAATAATGTGTTGCCACAGCAACAAGAAACTTCTGTATCACCTCTATGCATCATTTGCCATAAACCCTGGCAGTGGACTACCTGCTCAGACAGGTAACTTGCATGATCAATGTGTGCCTCAGGGTGACAGTAGCTGGAGCACGTGTGCTAAGTGCACTGGTTCAGAGAAGAAAGGCTGAAGTGGAATCCAAATGCAGCTTCTAGTAGTGAGCTCCCACTGTATCTCAGACATCGTGCTAAATGCTTTACATATATTATCTCTTTGACTTTTTCTCTTTATTATCTTTTTAAATATCTTTGAGGTATACAATGCTTGTCTTCGTGAGTGTTTGTGGTCTTTAATTGTAAGCTCATTATTTGATCTTTATTTGTGGAAGTCCTAAATTCTAAATTGTGCAGTCTTTCCTTCAGAGAGGTCAGTAGCTTGGGGCCATCACCAAACAGTTCAGTTCCCTTGAGAGTCTTGGCTCAGCAGGAGAGTCACGGATTCATATTCCAGTGGCTCAAGCCTCAGAATTGTTACAGGATATCCCCACTCTCAGGATTATGCCACACCTGCCCCAAGGACCCAGCTCTCAGGTTTGGGGGTTTGGTTGAGTTTAGGAGGGATAGAGTGCATTTCCGGGAGGGATCAATTACCTCTTGTATGGCCAACATTTTCTCTAAAAGTGTGAACTTTGCAGGACCTGGTGGCTCTACAAAGGAGAAATGGCAGGAAAGAAGGTGGTGCTATGAAGCTAGGGCAACGTAGATGGATTTAAAATATATTTAGGGGGAAGTAACTATTAAACTTGTTAATGATTTGGTAATCAGATTTTATGAAATGAAGAATCATGAGACTCTCAGACTTCCTCATGAAATAGGGAAGGTATAGAGCCACTTATAAAGAGGACACTGGAAGAAAGACTGTGGGGATGGGAGACAAAATTGACATCTTAGATGTCTTAACTTCACTAGCTTCCATTGTATTCTTTAGAAAGTTTTAGTGTTGGGTGCACAAGCCAATTCTGATATTTAGTTTTTACCTCATAGATCGGCAAGGAAAAGAGAGTAGCGTCTTTAGAACAAACATACGCCTATTTTCAGGGAGCACTGGTAGTTCATCTTACAAATAAAATCTGGGTGGCTTGATTTTCTGTGTAAGAGATGAAGAGTTAGTGTGCATTTCAAGCAAGTAGGGTTAAGGAAGGTAAAAGACTGCAAAATCCCATTTTTTTTTCATCTTTCTGGAAGGATTTATGAAAGAAAGGCTATGTAATTTGTCCCCAGAGACTAACTGACAAAGATTTAATGGGACTTAAACTGTTCTTTCTGTACCTTTATCTCTTGTTTTGTTTTTTAGTTTCTTTTTTTTAACTAAATGCTACACCCAGGAAACATAATCTGTATGGAGCATCAGCACATGCTCCCTATGTTCCCCTAAGGAATTTGGTCTCCTCATTGATGTATCATGTATAATGCCAGTAATGGGTTTTGAGCTAGTTATGTTTATCTAAGAACTCATTTTTCTGAGAATCTGGATGTTCAAGGGTATCTACAAGAGGTCCATGCTCAGAGATATTATATGTGTCCACATTATCATGGCCTTTGGTGGAGTGAGCTTGGTTATAACTCCCACTAAGTTGTCAACAAAACGTGAAGCAGCATGGCAAGCAGTTTCCACCGGATTCTTGCACAGATGAAGAGAAACAGAAAATAACCCATTAGAAAATTGGTCTTCTATTTCTCCAGCTTTCCTTTCTGCCTTATGAAGTATCTTTCTCATTTCAAATCCTCTCCACCAATTAAAATAAGAAAGGTCCTGATGTCATTGTTTGCATTTATTTGGTTGAACTTCTTTTATTAATTAATTAATTGATTGATTGATTGATTTATAAATGTTTACTTATTTTGAGAGAGAAAGAGCAGGTGCACACACTCAAGTGGAGCAGAGGCAAGAGAGAGGGAGAGAGAGAATCCCTAGCAGACTCCACGCCATCAGCGCAGAGCCCTACTAGAGGCTTAATCCCATGAACTGTAAGATTAAACCTGAGCCAAAATCAAGAGTTGGATGCTTAATTGACTGACCCACCCTGGTGCCCCCTCATTTTTATTTATGTGTTAGCTATTCCAGGTGTTTATATTTTTAAGTGTAACTTGAATTTCCCCAGGCCTCACCCACCAACCTATAAGGACAAATTAAGTCACTGATGCCTTGATCTGACCTGCTGGAATAGATTCTCCACACTTCTGCCCCAATCAAAACCTCACCCTGGTTCACTCTTGGAGTACTTCAAGATGTTTCATATACTCCGAAGCCTTACTTACCTCAAAGCAATTTGGAAGAGGTACCACTCCATACCTTAGCTGCTGGCCACCTTTATGGGAATGCTACTGCCCTGCCTTGGTCCAATTGCGGGTTCTTGGCACAACTTCGAGGTATCAAGTGACACTTCACTTCTTTCAGTTCTCCCTGTGTTCAAGTTACTGTGTGGTGTTTTGTGACCTGATGGGCTCAATGTCCCCCAAATTGTTGCAATTTGTCACTTGGGCACTTAAGCAACTTTGCTTTGGCTTATGATCTCACAGCATCTGTCTTGAAGACAGGTCCCTTGATTTTATCTACCATATTTGCTTTATTTGTGTTTGTTGTTGTTGTTGTTGTTGTTGTTGTTGTTAAAGAAAATAAGAACTGTTTGATACAGCTAAAGCCTTTAATCTATACCTCCCATTCCTTTTCTGTTTTCCTTCCTAAAGGTGACCATAATAACCTGAAATTGGTGTATATTTTCCTCAAGTATATTCTTTGTGATTACTACACAGTGCAGATTCATAAATTACATGTTGCATTGTTATGCATACTTTAAAGTTTATATAATTGGTATTATACTATGTGCATTTTTCTCTAATGCAACTTTTTTTGCTTGTGTTTTTGAGATTTATGTGTTGCTACAAATAGTTCTGTCTATACTCTGCCATATGATAGTGTCACAATGTGTTTGTCTTTTCTCCTGTTGGTTGATATTTAAGTTCTTTGCAGAAAACTTTCAGGGTATTAACTATTACAAACAATGCTTCAATCTTTTTTTTTCCTTGTAAAGTGATTTGAAGCAATTGTGAGTGTGAGAAATTTAGAATGAGGAGCTATTATTCTTTTGAGATCATAATTATAGTTATCACTCAAGGTCACAATACTTGGGTACAGTTTGGGAGAAGGGTGGTAAGAGGGAAGAGTTGCTTTCCTGGAGTATCCCTTGCTTTCTTCCTACCTTCTCTTTAACTCTGACAACTTTTTGTTTCCTCTCTTTCTGCCACCAAAACTCTCAGATATGGTCAAGCTAGAGCCCATCCAATCTCTTACAGTGAAAATATTCTGATTTTAGAATTAAGCAGACCTGAGTTAAAACATTGCCTCCACCTCTGTGAAAGCTTATACAATGACACATAATCCATCTAAACTTCATTTTTATCATTTATCAGGCTTAGAATGCTGATATTTATGGTGTTATTGTGAGAAGTAAGAGATAATAGGGGTCCCTCGTGGCAGATTGGACCCTTCTCATAGAGAAATGCACCGGGTCACCTGCTATTGGATCTGGGTGGGCCTCTGTGACTTAGGTCCTCTCCACATGATTTGTCCAGCAAGGCAATCAGCTTTTTAAATGCAAGCACAGGCCTCCCAGTGTTTTGAGAAAAAGGAAATAGAAGTTGTCAGTTTCAAGTCCTGAGGCTAGAAATTGGTACAGAGCCTTTTCCGTTTGTTATGGAAGTAGCAATACATAACTGGAGTAGCCTTCTAACTCTTCTTTTTGGAAATAATTTCTTCCTGCAAACTGTTAACAATTGCCCTTTGCATTCAATATAAATTAACTTTATACACATAAGACCCTGAGTGATTGTTTCCCTGTCTACTCTTCTAATCTCATCTCATACCACTTTTCCTCTGCTTACTATGTCTCAGCTCTGCTTCAGCTCTTTTGCATGTAACAGACTATCAGAAAAACTCTGTGAATTAAAACAACTATTTTTGACATCTCACAATTCTATGGAGTGGGAGTGATGGGTGAGGAGAACAGGAGGGTTGGTTCTACTGGTTTTGCCTGGACTCAATCATGCAGCTGTATTTAATTAGAGCTAAGTTCAGTTGGGACCCTGGCATGACCTGGCTTTGCTCTCCAAGCGGTATTTCCATTTGAAAGAGGCAAGACCAGGCAGGGCATTGTCTCATGGCTTATCTGTGTTGTTTGCTGATGTACCATTGGCCAAAAAAGTCACGAGACTAAGCCCAAAGTCAATAATGGGAGGGGATACACTAGGGCATGGATACCAGGAAGCAGCATTCGTCAGGGGCCATTCATGTCACAAGACCCAAAAGCCTAATTTCATTTCTTAGAATGCACCGAGATTTTTTTCTATGTTAGTTTGCATAGTTTCTTCCTTTATTATTCAACAAATACCTAGACACCCACAGATACTGGACAAAATGTTCAGGGCTTTTGAAGCTTTCATTCTAAAGGGAGAAAGTATGCAATAACCTAGTGCAAAAATAAACAAAATTTCTGTGGTGATTAGAGCTCTGAGGAAATACATCAGGATAGTGGGTAGCAAGTGACTAGCAAAAGTGGAACAGTTAAGTTTAGCAAGGTCAGGAAGACCTTCTGAGGGGATGGCACTGGATCTGAAAGCTGAATGACGAGAAGTGCCAGCCATGTGACTTTATAGGCAAAGAGTGTTCCAGACAGAAGAAATGGATCACGCACCTCCACCACTGCCCTCACTGCCTCCTCCTCCTGGTTTCCTCTACGCACAGCTTCTGCCTTCTCATCTCAGCTTGCAGAGTACTTCTTTCCATGGGCTTTCTCTGTCTGCCTGACGTAAAGTCACCCATTCCTGTCCCACCACTTCCCACCTAGTTTACTCCTATAGAGTTTAGTGATCTGCTTGTTGTTTACCTATTTATCACAAGTCCCCAATAAACCATAATACCCACAAAGATACGGCCATGTGTGTAAATTTCTTGAATATTCCTGTAGAACTATGATCATTCAACATCCAAAGATAATTAAGTCAATTAATTAATTAACTAATTAATTAAGATAGTTAGTCCCACAGGCCAGAAGGGTGATCACAAGATGCCTGGAGCCACATAGTTTCCTATGTCCAGTTCTTGGTGGACCCAGACTACTGTTGCCCTTCTGTCTCCAGGTTGGGTTTGGGACCAGTCCATTGTGCAGGTTCTTTCTGCGGGTTTCATTTTCAAACGGTCTTTGGAACTTCCTTGACTCTGAGCTTAGGTCAGCACTGCCCTGTCCAGACCAACAGTTTTTAATAAGTGTAAACCCCAGAGAGAAAGCTTTGGGTATTAATCCTTTTTCCTTAAAGAACTCTCCTAAGATTCTTACACAAAATTCCTGTCTCTCTCTCCTGTTACCTTCAAATTTTAATGGAATAAGAATGACTTAATTGTATTGTATTAGACACCACCTTCCATGAACAATGATAGCAGCTCCCAATCGTAGTGTGCATCCCAGCTGCTAGACATGTGAACTCTCACTACAACCCTGCTGGGTAGGAATTCTTGTCCCCATTTTTCAGATGAGGAAACAGAAGCTTATAGACATATAACAATTCCAGAGTGTCACACAAGGAGTAAATGGTAGAGCAGGTGTTCAGGCTCCCTAAGTTTAAATCATATTGCCATTGTGTTGACCCACTCAACATAGGGGAGGGAAATACAGGTCCACTATGCCTTGCTTCATATTAGGAAATCTACAACTTACCAAAAACCAAAAATTTTTTCTGCAAAAAACCTGACCTGATTTGACCTGAACTCATTTGTGAACAAAATTTTACCTGAACTGGGGCACCTGGGTGGCTCAGTCGGTTAAGCATCCAACTTTGGCTCAGGTCATGATCTCATGGCTCATGAGTTCAAGCTCCACGTTGGGCTCTATGCTGACAGCTCAGAGCCTGCAGACTGCTTTGGATCCTGTGTCTCCTGTTCTCTCTGCCCCTCTCCCACTCAGGCGTGCTCTCTCTCTCTCTCTCTCTCTCTCTCTTTCTCAAAAATAAATAAACATTAAGAGAAATTGACCTGGGGGCTCCTGGGTGGCTCAGTCAGTTAAGCGCCCGACTTTGGCTCAGGTCATGATCTCATGGTTTGTGAGTTTCAGCGCTGCATTGGGCTCTGTGCCGACAGCTAAGAGCCTGGAGCCTGCTTTGGATTCTGTGCCTCCCTCTCTCTCTCTTCCCTTCCCCTGCTCATGCTCTCTCTCTCTCTCTCTCTCTCTCTCTCTCAAAAATAAATAAATATTTCAAAAAAATTTTTAATTGACCTGAACTGATGTGAAGGTATTTATAGCCCTTATTTATTCCACTTATTATAACTATTCATACATTTTGCTACAAAACTTGTAATACATTAAATTACAGGGTGCTTCTCCAGGTCCCACAAAAGACTTTACTTATATAATATCTGAATGGTATTGCTAAGATCTGAGAAATTCTGAATTCTGAAGCACATGTGGCCCCACGGGTTTCAGATGAGCACCTGGGAATTTGTAATGAGTTATATTGGTGAATGACTTTACACACTTATTAGGTATTTATATTACCAGTTTACAATGACTAGAAGTAATCTAAATGTCTATCAGTTGGTGAATGGGTAAATAAACAATGGCAGTCCATGCAACAGAATATTGTAAAGCCCAAAGAAAACATTCTTAATATAGTTATATGGCCAAATCCCAACACATTCAGAGGAAAAGGAGCCAAAAATATACATATAGTATAACACTATCCGTTCCTTTTTTTAAAATTTTTAAATATTTACTTATTTTTGAGAGAGAGACCGATAGACAGAGCACAAGGTGGGGAAGGGCAGAGAGAGAGGGAGACAACAGAATCCGAAGCAGGCTCCAGGCTCTGAGCTGTCAGCACAGAGCCTGATGCAGGGCTCGAATTCATGGACCGCAAGATCATGACCTGAGCCAAAGTTGGACGCTAACCAACTGAGCCACCCAAGCACCCCCATTATTTGTATTCTTAAAAAAATAGAAAATATATGCAATTATTTCCCCATATCTGCATCGAATATCTCTAGAAGAGTGTGAAAGAAATTGATAATTTTGGTTCTCTCTGGGATAGAGAATGGGAAGAGGATTTTTTTGTTGTTGTACTATTTTATATCTTTGAATTTAGAACCACATGAACATATTACCCTCAAAAATTAAAGTTATAAATAAAAATATTCATAAATAACTTTCATGATGTGCAGAAAGTCAAAATGCAAATGATCCCTGATCAGCAGAGTTATAAGGGCATAGCCTCGTGTTAGTCATTAATGTGGCACATAATTAATGGCTCATGTTCTTCTTACCTACATTTTTTTCTCATCTAGGCAAGACATTTTTCCTCACACTTTTGATTACTGGGGAGTTCACACTGGCCTTTGTTTCTGGCTCATGCCAACTTGTGTTTTCTCCGGTTGCTTGGATCTCCAGACAGCCTCTGGTCACCTGAACTTGAACCCAACTAATGGTTGATCTGGGTAAGATAAGAGGATCCTGGGCTAGAAGGGGGACTGAGATGGCAGGCAGGGATGTGCAGAGCAGGAGCAGGAGTCCCAAGGCAGCAGTGCTTGGAACACCAACACTCAAGTCAAAGGAAAGCTCAGAGTCCAGGTGGGAGGACTGGGGCTGAGGTCCAGGGAGCTAAGCTACTCTGGATGGCACCAGACAGAACTGAAACCAAGCATACACAGGTGTAGGTCTGACTCAAGCTGGACACCAGAAACAGAGTTCAGTTTCCAGAAAAGATAGGTTCACACATGACCACTGCAGACTAGAATGATGACATTCCTCCTAGACTGCTTTTAAACATTTTTCCTGCTGGGGACAAATAAAAGAGAGAGGGAGGATTCTACAAGTGCTGCTTGGTAACATGTATTGGGGCAGAATGTGGTTTTCTTCTCTCCCACATTTATCCTGGTTTTATCCCCTAAGAAGCCATGTTCACTGAGTTCCCAGCAAACTTTCTCCATCTGTCCATGGAGTTGGGTTGAATGATCTGAGGGGCAGCCCTGATGTTTAATAAGACAGGTTGGTGACATCAGTGGCAGCAGGTGAATAACTGAGTTACAAAATGAACTCACAGCTAATTTCAACAACCAGAATTGTGGTGCCTGAGGCAACACCTGACTGCCATAGTACCATTTGTTTTGTTCCTTGTTCATATTATGATGAAGGGATTAAGTAGTGCTCAGTTTAGTTTCATCTAGACACTGCAGTTCAAGTCATTCGTCATAGCTGTGTTTCAATCCTCCTGCACTGCATAGCAGTATAAAAACCTCTAAGGTGCGTCCATTTGTTATCCATCTTCACATTGGTACAATAGCAGCCTTACAAGTAACAAATAATATATCAGGTCCTCACCTCTGGGTTCTCTGCAGAGCTAGCAAAAGGGCAGGATTTTCAAGCTCGCTTTGGAAGAGGCAAATAGGAAGAAGACTGAAAGCAAATCATACATCAGTTGCCTTAGGCAGGACACCTGCCCTGTCAGTCTCAGCTACATCCAAATGGAAAAATGGGGGATCTAGGATTACCTTCGCGCAATGCCAGTGGCCAAGGCACTGAAAGGTCACATCTATTATCGTTGGCATTTCTCTCCTCTCTGGGCTGTTTTTTGAGTGTATGTCATACTCGTCTCATACAGAAGGTATGTTCATCATGCCAGAACATGGCTGCTAATATCTGATCTAATAAAAGATACCCTATCTTTCTTGTCTTCAAATTTTATTATGTCTAGCAGCTGCTAAAGATGACTCCTTTCTTCCTTACCACTCCAAGTTTATGTTTTAAGAACTGGAAACCTTAAGTAAACTTTTATCTGTCACCTTTTATTTTAAAGTTAAAATGATTCCTTTGAAACCATTATAGTAACCAAAATAAATGGCAGTCAGCTTCCTATCCAGAAGTGACTTTATGTTACAGTCACTACTCCTTTGGAGGGAGCCACTAGACTTTACTAACAATATCAGGTTTACCAGCCAACAGTCTGGCCTTATATATGTAGTATCAAAAGTTGGGGAGGACTAGAGACAAGATCTTAACCAAGAAGCAACGTTAGGATGGAAAAGTGTAGCAACAGCTGGTGCCAGCTGTGAGCAACCACACAGTAGAATCTTGTCCAACTCTGCAGGGGGACAAGCTGAGCCATGAGAACTCTCGGAGCCTGGACAGGAGCAACAAAAGACCACATTGTAAGAACACTGAATGTAAACCTGGCTAGCTAGCGCCCCCAGGAATTAGCAACAGGAGGAATTGATAACATTGCCAGGAATTCATCTTCTCCAGATCAAATCACTGCATACAATCAGCCCTATTTGTTCTAGGAAGTCTAAATTCATAAGCTTCATTCTAACTGGAGCTTGGTTCCTAGCCACTAGGGCTCTTAAGGACCCGCTAGATTCCGTGGGTCTCCATTTTTAAAAGCATTATTGACATGAACCTGGGGCGGTGTTTTTCCTGGAGTTCTTTCTCACCAGACTGGTTCCGGCTGCCTCCTGGGTGATGATGGAAAAGTAAGGCACTTGCCAACGTGTCATCCTCTCAGTTTGTAATCCTTGGGCACTTGCACAAAGGTTAAGTGGAACTCTACCAACTAGTGAAAGGCAGAGTCCGGGGCAGTCTTAAAAGATTTAGGACTATTACTGCAATGTCCAAGTATCGCATATTAAGGAATTGCAGCACAGCACCACATAAACTAGGCATAAGGGAATGCAATCAGAAGGCTTTCATTCAACAGCTTTTCACTCTTAACCCTGATGTTTTGAGACCCAAGGCCTTTCATGCCACAGTTCAAGCAGCCTCTCCAAACTCTTCTGAGTCCAGAAGCTAAAGGAGCCCTCAGCATAGGAGAAGACCCTGTGGGGGTCATTGCTGAAGGAAGAGCTAGACTTTAATAGTCCTTAAAAGTCTTCACTTACTTATAATCAAACCCATTTTAGATATTAGCTTAGTGTAAGTTGTATATTTAGGTAGCTCTCACTTACCTGAAGCAACCTGAAAAACAGAGGAAACCCAGAATAAGACACAAGACCTCCACCAAGTAAATTAACTGTCCAAGTAATTTTTTGTATAAAGGTAGACAGGACCAGGAAGGACTTTAATTAAAATCTTGCTATTTCATCTTTAGCTAAAAGGACAGGAATCTTTTCTGAAATCTTGTTGTTGGGAACTTAATATATATTTACTTTTTTCTTCTTCCAGCTCTAGAAATAGAAGAGAGGAGGATTTATTATGTTCTGCCCTGTGCTCTGATCCTTCACCCCTAGGACTAGAAGAAATAAAGCAGATTTTTGTGAAAATGTGGCAATATGCATTCATCAGTTATACTGAAAACCAGGGAATTCAAATCATGGTTTCTCCACAGAAATGTAGGGAAGGTGGGCATTGAAAGAGCCTGAGGGGTGGTGTATGGGAAAGTTCTACAGGCCTAAGGAGGCTGGCTGTGGAGATGCAAAAAACCACAGCATCCATTTTTTTAGGAGAGATGATGGCCCATATCACACTCTAGACCCCTGTAGACAAAACCAAACCCTATCTATGACAACATTATGGCATCTATTTTAGGGAAACTACACTGACTGTTTTGGGGTGGGAACTCACCATATCAGTGAACCCTGTAATAATGAAGTAAAAATGATAGAAGGAAAGCTACTGTTCATTTGATTTTATAATTTGTCATTGTGGGATGAACACTTGACAGAGTTTGAAGACTTGACATTCTAGTTCTAACACTTATATCTGAGTTTGGATACATGGTTTCATTTCCTCACCCATGAGAGCCTCTTTCTTCATTTCAAAGTGAGGATACTTAAATGTGTTCTCTACCCAGCTTACAGACTTCTTAAACGTTATAAAGAAGATCATATGAGTAAAACCCCCCATTCTAGGGAGCAATTCTAAAGGAATTTCTTCCTTGAAAAGCACCCATAATCATTCCTTTTATTCCTTACTAATTTCTTAGATAATGCCCTAGGGAGGATTATGCCTCATGGTTTCAAGCCTGATTAGCCAGTATACTTCATCAATCAAAGTTTTAGGAGCTCTGACACAGCCCTGTGTCCTCAACTCTGCAGCATCTAACTATCCCATCCTATTTAACCACAGCCCATGCAGTTTTCCATTATTAGTAGTACACTCAGTTTAAAAAAAAAAAAAATACTGTCTCTGCTACTGTGCATCTGCTGTGTGGCTTTATCTCTAATCCTCATTATATTAAAAAAAAAAAAACAACCTTCCAGTTGAGTATTATTAACCCAGTTTACAACAAAGAAATAGCATGACTCAATTAAATTGAGGTACCTGGATAAAGGATTTTATAGATAATGCTAACACCTGAAAATAGCCATGAAACAAAACAAAGTCTTTAGAGACTGAAGGAGCATTGTAGATATTGCTTCACCCCATAAGGTGTCTTTGTTCACTCTGTTTAGATCAATAAAGAAGGTCTGTAATGTACTTCCATCTGCTCTGCCTTTGAATGAGTCATTCTGCAAACCACTGGTTCAATCAGTGTTCTTGCCACTTTTCTTTGATAGACTTAGGAGGACAGGGACCAGTTAAGAGTGAATTAACATGACAAACCGCTGCCTGCAGCAATGAATATTTCCAATACCGAAAGGTGTTTTGTTATTGTACCTGTCTCTACTTAATCATGGATCTGATCTGAGCGTTTAATTCAAAAACCCTTGTATAACAGGTCACCACTCTGTATGTAGCATGTTGCCCCAACAGATAAAGGGGCATCACAAAAAAAAAAAATTCAAAAAAGAATTCCTTTCCTGCAGTTAGGTACTAACAAAAGCATTAAAGGATTGAAGAATTCTTATGGGGGAAGAAAAGACGAATTCATAAAGTAGCTACTACTATTCAGTATTTTTCCTAAAGGAGAAGGCATGTCAGGCAAATGGCATTCAGGGTCTTAAAAAAGTGTAAAACTATCCGAGTATGTTTAAAAATACCACCTGGGAATTTTTGTTAAAAAATACAGATTCCAGTGGGGTGCCTGGATGGCTCAGGTGGTTAAATGTCTGATTTCAGCTCAGGTCACGGTCTCATGGTTCATGAGTTTGAGCCCCGCGTCAGGCTCTGTGCTGATAGCTCAGAGCCTGGAGCTTGCTTCAGATTCTGTCTCCATGTATCTCTGCCCTTCCCCCACTCGCTCTCTGTCTCTCTGACTCTCTATCTCAAAAATAAATAAACATTAAAAAAAATTTTTTTTAAATACAGATTCCAAGTCTCATATGCAGAGATTTTTATTCATTCGGTGTTATATTTATATATTCTTTCCATATAAATAATGTGTTTGGGGGCACCTGGGTGGCGCAGTCGGTTAAGCTTCCGACTTCAGCCAGGTCACGATCTCGCGGTCCGTGAGTTCGAGCCCCGCGTCAGGCTCTGGGCTGATGGCTCAGAGCCTGGAGCCTGTTTCTGATTCTGTGTCTCCCTCTCTCTCTGTCCCTCCCCTGTTCATGCTCTGTCTCTCTCTGTCCCAAAAATAAATAAACGTTGAAAAAAAAATTTTTTTTTTAAAATAAATAATGTGTTTGTTCATATAATCTAATGCTTAATAGGAATGCTTGACAGCATTCTAATTAGGATCCAGCATCTTCAGAGGTGACTACTTAGCATATTTGCAACTGAACCAACACTGAAAGGCTTATTATTTACTATATAGTATGTTAGAAATAATTTTGTACTCATAAGATTAGTGGTATCAAGATTAGGAACTGGCTAAGGAAATTTTACTAGACCCATAACTCTTACATGAACAAGAGATATGAGTGGACAAGTCCAGTCCTTGAATACCATTGATGTACTTTGTAAGTGAAGTCCCCACTCAGCCCCAGCTGCCTGTCCCAACCACAAAGTACACCAGTCCTGATGTTATTGAAGCCTGTTTAGAGTGAGTCTTTCATACCAAGTGCTGGTGGCTGAACCTCCTTTATAGCTGGCCTTCCTGAAACTACAGACAAGTCATGTGACTATTTTGTGCCTGTCTGCTAATAATGAATGTACAGTTGGAAAGTTTGGTCAGAGACTTGTTCTCGTTGAAATATATCTTTGGTAATTAGGTTGCTGGGCTAGATTCACACAGGCCCCTGATACATCTAAAAAGCCTACCAATACTTCCCAAGAGAGCTTGATACTCGTTAGTCATCCAAATCAGCTTAGGTCATTTCACAAAAGTAAGGGATTGGTTGAGACACAAACACATGTGCATTTTAATTCATGCACATATGAATCTGAGGCAAGTGACCTGCAGACTGTCCGTTAAGAAACACTGCATTTTAAAAGGCATGTATTAAATTGAATGTTCAACTGCAAATGTATTTTAAAAACCTTATCTTTGATAAAAGAGTCTGAGAGGCAACAAAACTGTTAAGGGAGTCGGCAGAAACTTTTTTTAATCTTAGGGTAAATTTTAGGTAGATGGACCTAAGAGCCAAAAAAGTTTGCATGAAAGATATTTTAACAAGCTGACTGATAAGACTGACCTTCACTTCCTTTAATATTTACTTTTGAGAACTTATCTTCTTTCACCTGTAGCATTTACTTTAATCTGTGACAAACAGATTTCTGTTATGCAATTGTTTGAATTTCAGGCCACATGTAATCACTTGTACTACTTTATTTTAGTTAATCATGTATTGACCTGAGAGTTAAACTCAAACTTTCTTTTTGAGGCTGAAGTTCATCATTTATATTTGTATGATATTGTATGGTTTACAAAGCATCGTTCATGTTATTTTATTTTTAGGTGAAAAATATTGCTTAATATGTCATCTGTTGTAGAAGGGCTCATCAATTCCCCCAAATAGTTATAAGAGATAAGATACAAATAGTATTTTGTTGGTTACAAAAATAAATATAAGGATGGTACCATTAACCTTCTCAGGTTACCATTCATGCAATAAAAGAGCTTCTTAACCATTAGCTTAAAAGTGCACAAGCCTATGTTCTTAGCGTATACAGTATATCTTTCCAACCAGTAATTCCAATAAGCATGAGAGTCAACTAGATGTATTTAAAATTTAATGGTTTTAAAAACATGAAATTGTAGAGACGCCTGGGTGGCTCAGTCAGTTAAGCATCCAACTTCGGCTCATGATCTCATGGCTTGTGAGTTCAAGTCCCGCAGCCTGCTTCAGATTCTGTGTCTCCCTCTCTCTCAGGCCCTCCCCAGCTCATGCTCTGTCTCTGTCTCTGTCTCTGTCTCTCTCTCTCTCAAAAATAAACATTAAAAAAAGTTTTTTTAATTTTTTTATTAAAAAAAATTTTTTTTGATGTTTATTTATTTTTGAGAGAAAGGGTGGACAGAGCATGGGTGGGGGAGAGGCAGAGAGAGAGGGAAACACAGAATCCGAAGCAGGCTCCAGGCTCCAAGCTGTCAGCACAGAGCCTGATGCAGGTCTTGAACCCAGGAACTGCGAGATCATGACCTGAGCCTAAGTCGGACACTTAACCAACTGAGCCACCCAGGCGCCCCCCCACAAAAATTTTTAAAAACATGAAATTGTAGGAAATTATAAACGCCTCTGTGCTGTGAATTAAAATAGTTACCTATTGAGAGAGTTGACTTAGTTGTTAATAAAAGATATTCATTAGTGCATTAAAAAATTGCATTCAGGGGCGCCTGGGTGGCGCAGTCGGTTAAGCGTCCGACTTCAGCTCAGGTCACGATCTCGCGGTCCGTGAGTTCGAGCCCCACGTCAGGCCCTGGGCTGATGGCTCAGAGCCTGGAGCCTGTTTCCAATTCTGTCTCCCTCTCTCTCTCTCTGCCCCTCCCCCTTTCGTGCTCTGTCTCTCTCTGTCCCAAAAATAAATAAACGTTAAAAAAAAAATTGCATTCAAAAATACGTTCTAAGACAGGAAATACGAGGTTGAAAGTTTTTTCTTTAGTTACAGTAATAAAAACCAAGAGAGTATGGATCTTTGAAATTTTTGTGTCAAAAATTCAAACCGCATTTGAAGAGTTAAGTTTTGACACTTATAGAGTATCAAAAAATTTGACACTTATAAAGACCAACATTATCACTCTCCTGGCAATGACTGACAGACACAGACGGGGCACTTAATTCCTCCCATTAACAGAAATGAAAGGGGAAAGGCTCTTTTTCCTTAGTTCCAGATATGAACATGAGTGGAGTGGCACATACCCCTAGTTCATATCTGTGCATTTCGGTAGGCACAGTCCCTGCTAAGCATTCTGCCCTTCTAAGTCTTAATAAAAATACAATCACTGAAGTTAAAATGACCCTTTCATCATTCTGTTTTCACTTCAGTGAAATATTATTGAGTACCACTGTTTTCCAGGCACATTGTAAGTGAACTCAGTGAGTTTAAAAAAAAAAAAGAAAAAGAAAAAAATAAAGTCCTATGTCATTATAGAGATGGTTATAGACATTAAGCAAGTAAATAAATAAACTTATTTATTAATAAAATTAATTTCAGAATGCAAACAATGAGTGTCAGGCTGCAACAAATATGCTATGAAAGAAATAAGACAGAATGATGCAACAGACTGGGAAGAGGGGAGATATATTGGATTTGGAGGTCAGGAAAATTGTGTCTGAGGAGGGGATATTGTGCAAAAGTCTAGATACAGAGCAATCCAGACAGAGGGGACAGCAAGTGCAATGGCTTTTAAGTAGGAACAAACTTAGTATGGATGAAGATAAAGACATCCACTGGGAAGAATAAAGGTGGTAAGACATCTCGTTCAAGAGAAGAGAAAGATTGGGGCACCTGGGTGGCTCAGTCTGTTAAGTGTCTGACTTCAGCTCAAGTCATATCTCATGGTTCGTGGGTTCGAGTCTTGCGTTGGTCTCTGTGCTGATGGAGACTGTGCTTCGGTTTCTGTGTCTCCCTCTCTCTCTCTCCAAAATAAATAAACATTTTAAAAAAAATAAATCAATGTATCAGAATTTCTGGTTGTCTTACTGCAGAAATGTCTGAGCTAATATCCCCATTTTCCTTGACCCTCTTCTCCACTAGATTGAAGGCTTATTTTGCCACCCTGTACGGTACCACTTCTGGCAGGGCAGGGAAGTTAGGGAGCAATGTGAGAGTCATGCAAGTTGTTTTTTAGTTAAGTCATTTATTGAGGGAGAGAGAGGGTTCATGAAGAAGGAGCAGAGAGAGAGGAAGAGAGAATCCATGCTGACAGCACAGAGCCTGACAGGGGGCTCAATCTCACAACCCTGAGATCATGACCTGAACTGAAATCAAGAGTCAGAGGCTTAACTTTTAACTGACTGAACCATCCAGGTGCCCCCAAGTCATGCCAGATATAATGGTTAAAAATGACACTTGATTTTAACTATGTTAAAAAATTTCAATTGTGTTTCCTTATTTGGGGGAAAGTAGGAGTCCCAGGGAAGCCACTTATCCTTATGGAGCTCTAAACATTGTAGAACAGCTATTTCCTTTCGGAATTCCTTTCCAGTGGCATTTAGCAGATCTCTACCATAACTAGGCACAGCCCTCCCTCCCATTTTCCCTTCCTTCTGGACCAGAGAATTATTTTTTAATTACAGACTTAAATTTGAGACTCACCGTCATTCTTCACCTACAGAAGAGTTCATGTTTTTAATTTTAAAATGTTAAAGGAGCAACCAGAGGAAAATGTCCCTTTAGGAAACCAGAAGATAAAAGCTCAAATAGAAATTCTAAGACTTTTAAATATAATATAAACTCAGCTAATTATGGTTTCCAAATTTTGTAAAACGCTGAGGAGAAGTTGCTGCTTTTTTGAAAAACATTTCAGGACACTGAAAAATCTTCAGCAAAGTTAACTGATGTTACTCAATAAATATTAACTAAATTTAAAGCAAATGTTTTATAGACAGCCTGTTAAAAACGTGGTAGTATAGAGAAGAGGAAGCACACACGGGCTTTTGAGGTAACCAGAAAGGGACTCCAATCCTGGTGCCTCTCCTTGAATAGTCTTCTAACCAGCCCACCGCCCCCTGGCACGAGGGCCCCAGGAAGCATTTCTCCCAATAGCACTCAATCTGCTAGCACTCTCGCTATTTCTGTATGTTTGTGGCAGGAATTTACTTATCATGAAGGTCAAGAGATAAAATTGTGGTATATAGTTTAAGGGTGGGCCACCTTAGGATAATGGGCTTCCCCTTAGGATAATCGACATTTCATCTTTAAATTTTTTTCTGTAATATTCAGCCTCTGAAATTCCATTTCATAAGGTAATGAAGGAAACCTTTCTTTTCTTCCCCTCAGCCCACGAGTACGTTTTCATAAAATTTGCCAATTGAACCAATGTAATTATTAAAGTTAAACCTTCTGCTCATCATGCTTTCAACATTTAAAAATCTCCAAAGAGCTAAAATCTTTTTTATTTTTGGTTTTCCCAGTAATTTATTGAGATATAATTGAGACATAACTTGGCACTTCCTAATGTTATGAGTTAAGCAATTCTCTCCCAGAATTACTTACATATTTTTGCATTACTTTAAAAAAAAATAGATTTTTCAGAGCACCTGGGTGGCTCAGTCGGTTAAGCATCTGACTTCAGCTCAGGTCATGATCTCGCGGTTTGTGAGTTTGAGCCCCATGGTGGGCTGACAGCTCAGAGCCTGGAGCCTGCTTTGGATTCTGTGTCTCCCTTGCTCTCTGCCCCTCCCCCGCTCTCACTCTGTCTCTCTGTCTCTGTCTCAAAAATAAATAAACATTTAAAAAAATTTTTTTCCATCAGCCTCGTTGCTCCTGATTCATTTTCAAGTACATTTAGACTTATTTGGAATATTTTATCAGGAAAAATAGTCCTCTTCAATATTTGATGGCCTTAGGAAATAAAGTGTTAGTTTAGAAGAGCAGAGCTGTGTAGATTGAGCTCCTGGGTATGTAAAAGCAGTCCAAAGACTGCTGGAACAGGAAAGGGGGTGGCGGTGGGGAGGCTATAGGTGAAAGTGAAGTGTGCAAAATGAGACATCTTGGACTGAGTAGAGATATTAAGCTGAAAGAGGCAAAGTTTGTAAGCAGAAAAAAGAGAATAAAAGTAAATAGGTGGGGTGTTGGGACTCAAACCATAGGTACTCATTAAATTTTACATCCTTTCTCTATATAGTTTTCTGCTTGTGGGAGTATACAAACACACCCAGGTATGTAATGGAATAAAAGGTCATAATAGTTAGAGCTTGAAGTAATTGTGTGCCAAAAACTTTAAATGAATTACCATCCCATATTGAATGTTAAAATACTCATGTGATGAATCATCACATAACCATATAATGAAAAGAGGTCGTCTTCTTCAAATATGTTTTTCAAATATGTTAATTAAAATAGTTCTGTGTTTACTTATTTTTAGCAAATATTGGGAAGCAAGTACAAGGCAAAGAGTACCTTCTATCACTGCATGAACTTCTGGCCAACCTGAGACACCAAGTCTGGAATGAAGTAAGTGCAACAATCAAGTCTGACTATTGGTCATCTTGAGCCAGACCAGAACAGATCAACTAATCCAATCCTCCAGAAAACAGAATAAAGTGGAAGTCTGTGGGCATTTATTGACAACGGAAGGTTAAGAAGGAGTCTAAGCTGTGGAGTTAGATCTAGATTTAAACTCTAGACTTACAGGATGTAAGTAGCCACTTAAAAGCTTCTGTAACCATAGGAGGTATCTTCACCTCTGTGAAGCCTTCGTCTTATGCAGAATACAGGTTTTAATGCCTAATTTGGTTGCTGTGAGGTTTAAATGAATTAATGCACATAAGGTTTCCAACACAGCAGTTGAGACATACTGGGCCCTCAATAAATGGTACCTTTAAAAAAATGTTCCCTTTACATAATAGTTCCTTCTGCCCACCAGAGCATAGAATGGGAGCTTGGACCTCTCCCTACTCTGTTCATGAGCCATAGTCCCCACTGTATCTGAGGCAGTTGGCCATTATTAGTCAAAAAGGGACAAACAATATGTCTCTCTAGTCAAACTAGCTAAGAATTGTGCCTGACCCTCCTCTCCCTTCAAGGAACCCAGGTACCTCAGACAATTCGAGAGTGTGAAAGGAGATAATAACTACCATGACATGAAAAAGCATTACTGTGAAAGCTCATTTTTCTGGTTGTATTTCCTTTGAGTGTGCTCAGAGCCTTGGTTACATGGACCCAGCCAGAGTCTGATACCTCCTAATTGGTTTTCTTTGCCTGCTTGAAAGCTTCCATATATCTTCTGGTCACTCAACAGGTGGCAATTCTTATCTTGGTTCAGGCTTAAATTGGGTGTAAGAGAACTGTAGATGTAAGAGGAGAATTAAGGGATCACCCACCTCATAGGTCGCATAGGTTTCACATAGGGTATAGTGAAAAAAGCAACTGGACTTGTGGCTGAAGCCTGGCTTCTTGACTTCTTGCTAGTTTTGGTGAAGTCTCAATATCTCTCAGCTACAAAATGATAACTCTTACTCAGTAGGATTTTTGTGCATATGGTAGTGGTGAAATTGCTTTATAAATTGTATAGAAGCATATAAAAGAATAGTTTCTATTCCAGTAGAACTGAATTTGATGTGTAAAATAAATACGAGCTGTATGGAATTTCAATATCAATAAAATTATCTCCACTTATGAATTACAATATTGCTTTAAAACAAAGGACTTTTTTCTAATCCTGTGTGTCTGTGAAATGTATTTCATAGACAGCATATATTATAAATGATCAGTAATTTTGTTATCTGATTTTAAATTAACATCATGATACTAGTTGCAACCATCCTATAAACATGTGAATTATTCTCCTTACCATTTGTAGTATTACTTAAGTATCCAGCAAGGGTATAATTGGAAATATCAAGTGCACAAATCCATTTTTAATTTAGGAAACCCAGCAACTCATATATGAAAGTATTTAGCTGTATCTCTACTAACATGAGAGAAATGGGGCTGGTTTTATAAAACCTATGACTTAGATATTTTGCTCTTACAATATAATAAAACAATTGAAACTGATCTGACCTTTGTGGGCTTTTTTTTATAATATCTTTTTTTATTTTTATTTTTTACTTATCTATATTTCCTGATAGGCAGAGATGATGACATAGTGGCCTATTAAGGGCAGAGAAGTTTCTATAAAAACCCACACGAGGTGGTTTCCATTGTTTCCTGCATGCTTACTTGCAGTCAGTTATTCCAGGAATTACCTTTGTTTGCAGAAAAGAAAACCAAGTAGAAGATCATGGCGAGTTCTGACTGGGGATATGATGACCACAATGGTAAGAGTTCTTCTGTTCATGTAAAACAAAATACTAGCTCATTGCCTTTTCCAGTAAAAGAGATATTGTGCATTTTTTTAAAAAGTAAATAAATATAAATATAAATAAAATATCTGTACAGTCCTAGGTTAACAGTTTGAATTGCCTGACTTGAATAATTATAATAACTTTGTATGTACCCTTAACAGTTGTCCTTTGGGACATGGTTGTCTACAAAATGTGTTCTCTGTCTCTTCCTCTTTCTCAATCTCTCTCTCTCTCATCTGTATTTTAGAAATCTAGTGCTAATTGTAAAATATTTATTGTGGTGTTGACAAATACACTATTTCATAGGATAGTATAGAAAAGGAGCATTCTTAAATGTTGAATTTTCATTAAGTTAGAAATAATATCATTTAAGATACCAGAATTAATCCTAGTCTAATAAGCAGAGAACTAGTTATCCTCCTAAAACTTGGAATCAGACATGTGATGATTGTATGCATGTGTTTACCTTGCTAGGTCCTGAACAATGGGGCAAGCTGTACCCCATTGCAGATGGAAATAACCAATCTCCCATTGACATTAAAACCAGTGAAACCAAACGTGACACCTCTCTTAAACCTATCAGTGTCTCCTACAATCCAGCCACAGCCAAAGAAATTATCAACGTGGGACATTCTTTCCACGTAAGCTTTGAGGACAATGATAACCGATCAGGTGAGCCAAAAGATCCTTCTGGTTATGTTTTCTTTAACTCTTCTGGGACAAATTAAACAATAGGACTTTAAGAAACACAAACACCATCCTCGGCCTTTTGTGCATGTGTGTAGTACACATAACTTGGCTGCGATCTGGTGAAGCATCTTGGACTTCTGGAAAACTCCCAAGTGGTAAAGGTGAATGTTGGAACCCCCAGCTCTGTCTTCTTTCAGCCCTTCTCTTCCATGACACCAGCCCATCTCTTCTGGTCTCTAGAATCTTTGCACTCACTTCACACTCTAAATAAACAGTATTTTTTTCCAAGAAGGTTTAATGAACCATCATAATGAATATAGAATATAGAACATGAAACTGAAAAGGCAAATATTCTCTAATTGGAATGAGGACGGAGGAGCACAGTAGGAAAGAGAAACGGAGTGAAGAATATTTATTTTTTACCGCCAGAAAAATAGCTCTGTTGTTGTGAAGTTCTCGGGTACCAGTAAGAATGTAAGTCTTACATAAATCTTGCAAGATTTATTCAGTGCTTAAATGCACTTGTCTATCTCCCCCCCCCCCCCCCACCCTCCACTGCTATACTGTAGTCACTGAATTATCTTCATACCCCAGAATCTGGCACATTTCCTGCTACATGGTAAGATTCTCATAAATGTTTCTTGAATAACTATTGAATGGCAATTTCCTAAGACAACTCTACTGACAAAAAGCCAGACTTGTTTTAGCACTTTCCTGCAAGGTTCTGACCCTAAATTTTAAGCACCTTGGGGCTATGTCCATTGTTATATTATATGAGATCTGGTGTTATGTGTGTTTAATTAGTCATATGATTGTGTAGACTCTCTAAAAACGACATAGTCATTCAATGTTAAAATTTTTAAAGTGACCTCACTGACCCCCTAGCACTTTCTTTCGATCCCTGGACAGGCATTCTCAAACAAAGCTGTCAAGATACAATGTTGTGTTTTGACTAGTAAAAAGTATGTGATGAGTAATTTGTTACTCAAAATAAATTACTAAAGATCTTAATGCATACTTCCTATATAGTCTTTGTTGAAAGAATGAATGAATAAACTTGCAAATTAAAGCAGATTCGAGGAAATCCTTACAATTCACCCACCTTCCAATATACTTTCTTGGCAGCAGAAAAAGGTAAAATTACAGCTCATGGGCTGAGAATTGTATATAACTCAATGCAATGGTCAGGGATGCACCACACATATGAATGCCATCATCGTGGATGTGGGAAAAAAATCCAACAAGAAAAAGCCTTTGGCACCAGCGTTTGTTTTTAGTTCTACTCAATCCATTTTCGTGTTGGATTATATTAAATGCAAAGATAAGCAGGAGCTTATGATCATAAAACTAATAGTAGTTCCCTTTTTCTTCTAGTGCTGAGAGGTGGTCCTCTTTCTGAAAGCTATAGGCTCAGTCAGTTCCATTTTCACTGGGGCCGCACAAATGACTATGGTTCTGAACACACAGTGGATGGAGTCAAATATTCTGGAGAGGTAATGTAACTTAGTAACTGAGACATAATTACACTGAGAATTACTCTCAGAAGCAGCTGCTTTACATATAGGACACCATTATAATAGCTCCAAAGGAATGAGCATTCTGGTCTCTATAGGAGAACTCCCAAGCCCCTTTAAAATCAAACAGGCACGTACTGAGTTTGGCAATAGAAGGAAATTTTGCATGTGAAAAAGGTAGCTGAACTTGGAGCTGAGCTCCTGAGCCCAAGAAGCATCTTTCTCTTCAGAATGCCTTGAAAACTGTTACCTTGACAACAGCATCAAGAGGAGACACTGCTCTCCTTTAAAGCTCTGACTCTAAGCTGACCACACCATTTGCTTCTAATTCAAATGTTCAAGTTTGGACACACCAGTGGCATAGGTGTAGCCAGGCTGGAACACTTCAATAAGACTCTACTAAGAGTGCAAGTTTAACCATAGGAATGTATACAAAGAATAACATACGCCTAAGTGAGGGCCTGAGGGCTCCTGCTGTAGGCCACCACCCTCCACCCTCTTGACTTGCCCTCACACAGAAGTCTGTGATCCATTTCAAGACTCTTCGTCTGTATATACATAGAAAAATCAAGAATATTTGCATCAAACTGTCAACAGAGCATCTGGGAGATTGAAAAAGAAGAACTTCTGTTCTTTATATGTATTAATATAATACAAAATATTATATATATATATATACTCCCATATATACAGGTTGACTTTTTATTTTACTTTTACAAAATGAATTTGTAATACAAATAGTTTTGCAATTTTTTCTACTTACCAATTTATCATAATCATTTTTTTTCCAAGTCAGTAGAGTTAATTATACCTCATTCTTTTAATGTTTGTATAGTATTTCATTGTATAAATATATCAGAATTTATGTAACTGCCTCCCCCTCCCCCTGCCCTGATGGACAATTGCAATGCCATTTGCTTTTTGTTCCATTGGTTTTTGACTTTTACCAAAATATGCTGCAACAAATACATATACCTTATACCCCAGTGAAAACACATCAGTGGGGCAGATTTTTTTTTATAGGAGGGATTACTAGGTTACAGGGTATGTGCTCTTATTATTTTGATAGAAGTTTTGGGAATTATATACACATATAACTGGCTTTACATTACATTGTAAAGCTTGGCTAATAACTTTTAATACTACAGAAACCTATTAAATGTTTCTTCCCATTTCTCCCTCAAAAAAAAGTAGACTAAAATTAAATGGACTCAGAGCCTAAATTAATACTATCTTTTTAGATGGGTATCTGGCTGTATCTAAGAAATCGAAATCAGTGATTCTCTCATCTAATTTAAGAAAAATAAAAATAATCCAGGCTAGAGATGAGAGGCACTTAGCCACAAAATTCCACATGTGATTGAGGAAAGGAGGGAGGGAGGGAGGGAGAGCAGGAGTTGGAGGGGAGAGAGGAGGAGGGGAGAGAGGAGGAGGGGAGAGAGGAGGAGGGGAGAGAGGAGGAGGGGAGAGAGAAGCAAGAACCAGAGAGCAAGAGAAAGAGACAGAAATTAAATAGGTGGTATGGAGAGAACTAGTTAATTGAAAGTGATGATTGACCAGATGATCACTTTATGTTAGGAGGTCCTAAAAGAATTCTTTCAGTAGTGGCATTTGTGTTCAGCCCTAATTCAAGACAAAAGGCTGCCACTGACAGATTATGGGGAAGGACATTCCAGACAAAATCAGCAGCTAATGCAAAGCTGTGAACCAAGTGAAGAGGTATTATCTATGAGATGTGCTTGCTGAAAGAGGGCTATTGATGGGGGCGGGGAGCAAGAAATTAATGATAACTGTGGTACTTTTTGATTGAGCAATTCGGTAGATGATGGTACCTTTTCCAAAGCTGGGAAAATGAAACAGTGTTGGCAAGGAAAAAATCAAGAGTTATACTCTGGCCATGTTAAGTTTGAGATATTATTAGACATCAATGTGGAAATATCAAGAAGATATCAAGGTGACATACATACATATTGGATATTCAGATCTAGAGTTCCACAGAGAGGTTAGGCTAGAGATAATGATATGAGAGGAGCCTACATATGCTCAAGAGAATGTGTTCTTGGCCAAGACTCCTAGATTGTCCAGGAACCCCTACCCATAAAATTGCTAAAAAGTATCTCACATGACAGAAATTATTTCAACTGTGTTTAAAACTAGTCAGTTCAAATTCCTGATCTTTTTATACCAAAGCAATTTTTTTAAAATAAATAATATTGAATAATTATAATACTAGGGGAAAAGAAATTTTACTATTTCCCTGGAAATTGCAAATTGCACACTCTATTCAATGTACATAACCCTTCTTAAGAGTGAGAATATAGCCCTTTTATCCACTGGATAAAGGTTCACATAAATGTTATTTAAGCCAACAGTACATCTTCATATATTAACAAGTTAATTTATAACTTTTTGTCTTCACAGAAGTATAAATAACTAATTGACCACATTATCATTTTTAGCTTCACATAGTTCACTGGAATTCTGCAAAATACTCCAGCTTTGCTGAAGCTGCCTCACAGGCTGATGGTTTGGCAATTATTGGTGTTTTGATGAAGGTGAGTTACAGAGCTCGGTTAACACAATTTCTTACATCAAAAAAGTATAAAATAAGGCAAAAGGATATCTGAGTCTTTCTTTTTAAAATTTTCCATTCTACTAATGGCTACAGGTGAGCAAACAGTTCTCAAATACTTTGTTGCTTTGTTTTCTCTTGGTTTTTTCCCTTTTTTGAGAGAATTAAGTTTCAGGTAGGGCTAACATGGGAAGATATTGGAGGAGGGTGGAATTTCTATTTTCCAGCTTTTCTAAATGTCTTTTCCTCTAAACTTCTACTTCATAGGTTCAGGAATTTATCAATTTAATGTATCATCAGAAAAAAAAATACTAAGAGGATTATTGTCCCATAAAGAAAGTTCAGTTAATATTTAAAATGTCAGATGTTGGGACACCTGGGTGGCTCAGTTAAGCATCTGACTATTGATTTCAGCTCAGGTCATGATCTCAGAGTTTGTGAGATCAGCACCCCCCCCACACTGCCCCCATTGGGCTCTGCTCTAACATCACAGAGCCTGCTTGGGATTCTCTCTCCCCCCTGCCCCTCCTCCACTTGCTCACTCTCTCTCAAAATAAATAAAGTTAATAAAATAAAATAAAATAAAATAAAATAAAATAAAATAAAATGGCATATGTTGCTGAAACCCTCTATAGGAGAGTCCCTGAAAAGTCCTATAGAGAAGTTATTATTAAATTGGATATACTAGGATCTTTTGGGTTCTGCTCACCAAATTCCAATGTGACAGGTTCCCCCCACACCTCTAACAAGCAATTCTTGGGCACCAGCAGGGTGTCCAGGAATTCAATTCTAACACTATCTACCCAGAGATAGCATCAGGTTCCACAGGTTAAGGGTTCAGACTTGCAAGATTACAAGTCCCCCTGCCCCACTTCAAATGTCAGTCCTCAAGTCCAGATGGTTGTTAACCTGTGCTTCTGACTGACTGGTTATAAATCAGAGATTCCCATGACCTCTTCCTTGGGTTCAAAGAGGCTTGCTTAATTTGCTAGCATAGCTCACAGAACTCAGAGCAATATTTTACTTAGTAGATTACTGGTTAATTATACAAGGGTATAACCCAGGACTAGCCAGATAGAAAAGATGCATAGGGCTAGGTATGGAGAAAGGCAAAGAGCTTCCGTGCACTGCCCAGGCACACTGATTTACCTGTATCTCCTTTAAATCACCAATCTGGAAACTCTCTGAACCCAGTCCTTTTGGGTTTTTATAAGAGCTTAATTATTTAGGCACAATTGATTAAATCATTGGCCATTGCCAATTGATTCAAGCTCTAGCCCTGTCCCCTCTCCTGTCCCTAGAGGTCTGAGGGTAGAATTGAAAGGTCCAACCCTCTAATCCCCTGTTTGTTTCTCCCGGCAACCAGCCCTCACCTTCAGATTCAGTCTAGAAGTCCCCTAATTAACATAACAAAAGACACCTTTATCACTGTCATCACTTAGCAAATTCCAAGGATTTTAGGAGCTCTGTGTCTTAAACATATGTCTTATTATAAACATCACAGGTAGCTAACTTTTGGGATTATAGCAATTCTCGTTAACCTTTCTTGAGCACTTACAACATGCCACGCATTGTACTCATTATAACTAATAAAACAAGCCAAAAGTAAGAGGTTGTGTTTTGTATCACAGTTTTGCTAAATTCCTGGATTTTGTCTTGTATATCCCTGAACATCTTGTCCATATTAAATTAAAACCAAGGTTTTGTTTTCCACTTCATCTGTGGTGTGAAAAAATGACATTCACAGAGCCATTTACAATGGAGATATAGTGGCCATTTCAGAGCTGCCTTGCACATCCTGCTTTTTGAACCTTAGAACTGGGCCAAACCACCAATATTCCAAGAAATCAACAAGAACAAGAATATCCTATTTGAGAGAACTAACAAAAGTGAACTTTTACGTAGTGACCACTTCACCTGACAAATCTGTAATGTACAAATCTCACCCTGCTTGTCAGCACCAATGAACTCTTCTCAAAAACTACTTACATGGGGGCGCCTGGGTGGCTCAGTTGGTTAAGCGTCTGACTCTTGGTTTTGGCTCAGGTCATGATCTCAAAGTTTGTGAGTTTGAACCCTCAGCTGGGCTCTGTGCTGACAGCATGGACTCTCTGCCCCTTCCTCTCTCTCTCTCTCTCTCTCTCTCTCTCTCTCTCTCTCTCTCTCAAAATAAAAAAAATTAAAAAATGTAAAGAAACAAAAAAACAAAAAACGAACAAACTACTGACATGATCATCCTTCTCTTCCATAAATGAGTCTATGTCCTGTAATTAGAACACTATTTGGGTTTCTACCTCAATCTGTGTGCCCTGAATTGTAATTCTTTGATCTCAAGTAAACACTTTACCTCTTGAGCTGGTTTCTTGTTTTTAGGTTGATGGTGGTTACACATTATGAACAACTTACAGAGCACAAGGGCCCGCAAGGACATACAACCAACAAAATTCCCTCTCCTAAAGCAGAGAGAAAATATCTTACCTTTCTTCAGTTACAGTTTCCAATTGAAAAAAAAATAGCCAAACATAGGTTCACTTAATAATACTTTCTAACACACATTTTTTTTTTAAATCTCCAGGTTGATAAGGCCAACCCACGACTGCAGAAAGTACTTGATGCCCTAAACGCAGTTAAAACCAAGGTAAATAGACTAAACACATTAGTTTAAATCAGAGAACAAGAGGGGGTCCCTGGATGCCTCAGTCAGTTAAGCAACTGACTCTTCATTTCAGCTCAGGTTATGATCTCACAATTCCTGGGGGATCAAGCCCTGCATTGGGCTCCATGCTGAGAGCGCAGAGCCTCCGTGGGATTCTCTCTCTGCTCTTCCCCTGCTTAAGCACACCTGCGCATGTACACACTTTCTCTTTCTCTTTCTCTCTCTCTCAAAAAAAAAAAAAAAACTTTAAAAGATAAATAAATAAATGAAAACATTTAAATCTGAGAACAAGAATCCACAGAACTACTGAAATCATTTACATATTTGAAGTGGGGAATAAGAAGCCTAAAGCAAAAGTTACCACTCTGAAAATCAAGGTACTACTTGGATATTGCTTGCTTCTGAGGTCTCTGACTCAGGTATTTGTTTTGTTTTTTTTTCTTTTTTCACAATTATTATCTATTTCAGCAGGATGAAGCCTATAGAAGAAGAAGTTTCATAGCCATTCAAATTTTCTTTAAAAACTATATCCAACTAAAATGTGATTTTTTTTCCCATTTCATGAAGAAAAATGTCTCTATTTCTTTAGCAGTACAAAAATGCAGGAGTTAGGGGTATTTTTTTGAGATACCATTAACAAGCCATTAATAAACAACCAAAACAGAAATAGGAATAAATAGAATAAGGCTAAAACATAACTAGTTTGCACATCAATAAATAGTTTTGTCACTGGAACAGTTTCTGGCATCATTCCTAAAGAAGCAGTAAATGTTTGGGGCACCTGGGTGGCTCAGTCAGTTAAGCATCTGACCTTGGCTCAGGTCATGATCTCACAGTTTGTGGGTTCGAGCCCCATGTCAGGCTCTGTGCTGACAGCTCAGAGCCTAGACCCTGCTTCTGGCCCCTCCCCAACCCCTGCTCACACTCTGTCTCCCTCTCTCTCTCTACCTCTCTCTCAAAAATAAATAAACAAAATAAATTTTTTTTAAGAAACAATAAATGTTTTATTCTGGAAGTGAAAGATCTTCTAGAGAATATAGATTATTTTAAAACTTCTTAACATTTGTTTATGTTCAGCCAAATGAGGAAAGAAGATTGCTTGGCCAAAATGCCAGTGTAGCAATTTTTCAGTCTTCTATTACTTTTATTGTTTATATCTACAAACACACCAGTGTATACTATATAGTAGGAAAATTAAATTTTCAGCTAAAATATCAAGACAATATATATACCAAAATTATATAACATAGATACCATATACGTATATGCTGTAAGTATTTTAAATCATGGTATAATGATACATTTCTTTTCCTTCCAGGGCAAACGAGCCCCATTCACAAATTTTGACCCCTCTACTCTCCTTCCTTCATCCCTGGATTACTGGACCTACTTTGGCTCTCTGACTCATCCTCCTCTTCATGAGAGTGTAATCTGGATCATCTGTAAGGAGAGCATTGGTATCAGCCCAGAACAGGTAGAGTATAAAAGGTGAAAGAGTGGGACTTAGGAGTGCAAAGCAGGAATATCACTTCAATTCATAGTAAGGTGGACATTATGATTTCAAATAGATTTTTGAGGAGTTTGTTTTCCACTCCCAGTGAAAAAGATTCATTTCTGACTTAGATCCATTGAATAATTAAACAGAAATGTGTGTTATAATACTGTTTTCTACTTAATACAGAAAAAAAAATATGAGATTCTGAACTCCTACTATCTTTTTGACCTTATTAAAAAAAAAAAAATCCAACCTTGACACGTGTCTTCCTAAGAGTTTGAGAAACAAAGAAAAGATTGTCACTGGAAATTCTACCAAGACTTTGAGGAAGTATGGCTCACAATAGACATAACTTCAGAGTTGACAAAGGTTTTTTGTTCTTTTTTGAAGGTTTTAATTATTAACTATCCAAAAAAAATATCTCTTTAATTATTGTTTATAATTATGATAATAATAACTACCACTGATTGAGCAAGTACTTTCATTAGGTGCCTTATACATGTTTTGTCAGCCAATTCTCAGAACAAACCTATCGGACAGCCAAGTATGTAGCCTACTGATAACATATGCTACATGCCAAGCAACATTCTAAGAACTTTATGTGTATTAACCCATTTAATCTTCACAAAAACCCGTTGTAAATAGCTGATAGTGTTCAATATTTTTCCTATCAGCTATTTAAGGGGCCTGCTCCATACTACATTATCTGTATAAAGTTTTGCCTCTATTAAATCTGGAGCGATAAAATGGTGAGGACACACCAATTTCTTTTTCAGTTGCAATCATTATTTCCTTTTTTGCAATTTTCTTTTAATTGTGAAGTCAGTGACTTTTTTTTCATGCCTCAATAGTTTTATAGGCCAGTTGATGTTTTTGTGGAACTCTTAAAAGTCTGTCTACATTAAATGACAGGGTTTTTTGTGGGGTTTTGTTGTTGTTGTTGTTGTTGTTGTTGTTTGTTTTGTTTTTGTAAGGTGATGTTTTAAGAAAAAGGTAAGAATATATTTTGGGGTGGGAAAGTGATTATTCTGAGAACTCATAAGTTATCACACATTGTGCCTTAACAAAGAAGCCTTCAGCCATAGCTGAAGTCACTTACTCTAAATAGGCTAGATTTTTAGCAGAATCGGACACACAAGCTGAAAACAAACTGATGGCTGTCAGAGGGGAAAGGGTGGGAGATGGGCATAACAGGTGAAGGGGAGGGGAAGGTACAGATTGGAGTGAATAAGTCACAGGGGTAAAAGGCACAGCACAGTGAATATAGTCAATGTGATTGTAATTTTACTATACAGAAACTGAGGCCAAAAGCAGAAAGTCACTGGCCCAATTAGCCCAGTTGACACTCTGAGAAAGTTGGCATTCTAATCCAGTCAATCCTTGATCATTTAAACCAAATACCTAGTTCAAAGAAATGTGAAGGAATTTTGCCTTCCACCCTTCCAATTGGTGAAGTCATTGCAATCAATAACTTAGTTTTTTATATGTCAGTGCATTGATTATACTGGAAATAAAGTGCTTTGTGTAACTTTAATAGCCTTTGATTCCTTAAATATTTTATTCTTCCTCCCAGCTGGCACAGTTCCGAAGTCTTCTATCAAATGTTGAAGGTGACAAAGCTGTCCCCATTCAGCACAACAACCGACCACCTCAGCCTCTGAAGGGCAGAATAGTGAAAGCTTCATTCTGACGGGAACAGGAAGGAACTTATCCTCCTTCCAGAAACACTGCCCTGCTTCTGACACAAACCAGTAAAACAAATTTTGAAGAAATAAAATTATTTCAATACTAGCAAGACAGCATAGCTGCAAATTTAATCTGTAGAACTGAAAAGTTTTAATTTTTGTTCTTAATGCTTAACTCAAATAATCATCTATAAGCTTGTTAAACTTATGTGTAAATTCAAGTTTATTTTGTGGAATTATTTATAATTACAATTAAGGTATATTGAATAATTTCTTAGTGACTTGTATCTCTTTCCACTTTATTCAGTTTAGTGGAACCAATAAAATAATTTTATCCCTTTCTTATCTGTTATATGCTCTGTTTTTTTAATATTAATTTTCTACCCCATTTATATCCAAAAATCTTAAGTGCCTTATTTGCAATATTATTTTACTTCAAATGTAATAACCTAAGAGCAGCTTGAGATGAAATATTGAGAAATGTATTTTCTTACTCTTAAAGGCAAATATATAGCTAAGATGACAACTGTACTTAATATCGTTATACCAGCCCAACATTTGTGTTCTCTGTGATTAAAATGGTGTCTTTTATACAGGAAGATGTTGCTTCTGGATATTGCTTCCACTTTTGCTCCTCCCATTAGTAAAGCCAGTGGTTTCTCCCCTTCCCCCCATTATTATAACTGATTAGCTTGAATAGAGAATCTATAATTCAAAATTTGAAGAAAATTCACCAGTGAATGGTTTATAAAAATGATGGAGTCATTTGGACCTAAAATCATATAAAAACATCACATAATTTTTAAGTCAGATATGTCCCTAAACTAAAGCCAGTTCTTTCTGAAGCCATATCTACATCCAGAATTCAAATCTTGTGTCTAGTGTATAGTCTTGTAATTGACTTTCGTTTCCTTCTCTGTGATTTAATACAAGGAACTGTATTAGATACCAAAGCCCATACCCATTCCAATGTCCTAGAGCTGTCTAATGTTACAGAATCAGTAAAAACTTCTAAATAAATATAAACATAGTTTAAAAAGACAGATCAAGCAGATTCTTCATTGCTCTGAGAGAGTCTTTGTATAAAGATTATGTTTACTTTGTACCTAAAAACCGCACTAAGAGACTTCTTTTGAAATTTTTGATCTGGGGCCCAGAATTTAAAGAATCCTTCTTATTAAAATGTAATAGGTTCAAATAATACTTTAGCTCTGCTCACATAAGCATTATATAAACAGAAATACTTTCTTTGCAAAAGTAATGTGTGTATATTACTGTATATTTGCCAGATACCGAGAACGCCTGAAGCAGTTACACTTGTCCTATGATCCTCTTATTTTACATGAGTGACATTGATGGGATTTCAATTCTAAAGTTATCAAAGGTCATCATGAAAGCCAAAGAAAGAGGGGTATGAGTTTAATTTGAGAAATATATTTGCATGAGGTATGAAAGGCATAAAAATTTTTGCAGAAAGATATCTGCAAAATATATCTACTCAGGACCCACAGTGTTTGAAAATATTTCCCAAGAAGAAATTGAGCAATTTAAAAAAAAAAAAAAATTTGACAAAAAGGATCTGAAAAATATTTAACTTGATGACCCATATATTTTTTAAGAAGGTTAAAATGTATTCTTGAATTTAAATATAAATCTGTAAGTCTTGTTTTGAAGAGGGCAAAGAGATGACACAAGATATATGATGGTCATCAAACTTCATCCCTAAGCTGAATACCAACTGGGGAGCATGTTTCCCCTTACTGCTTCCGCCAGAATTTCACTTATTTGGCAGAACTCACGAGGTGCATTATGGGGGCTTTCCACATTTCTCTGAAGTAGCCGATAAAAGCAGCTGTTGAGAGAAGGTATGTGGACAAGGCATTGGATGATCTAAGAAGGCAACTCATATGTTTCTTTGACTCACTCTCCCACTGTGTGCCCTCTTCCCTTGCCAATGTAGGTAAATGATTTGAACATCCTGCAAGTATTTTCTGATTTTTCCATGAGGTTTGGCAGCTGACCTTCTTCCAGTAATCCAGAATGACAGTGCCACCTGATGGGCCCAGCTCAAGAGTAGAAAGGTGCTTCTATACCCTACTGTTTCCTGTCTTGTCCAGCCCCACAGTCCCACCCTTGCTTTCAGAAACACCATGCTGAATATTTACGGTGTCCTTTTGCTAATTCGTGAGTACAAGATATTTTCTAAATGATTCATTTTTGTAAGTTTTAGATAGCTCAAAGAACGTTAAATTCATCAAAGACAGAATTAGGGAAAAGAAAAGAAAGGGAGATAAATATCTTCTTTAAATTTATTTTTTACATGACTCAAAGGAGGACATTTCTATTTCTTATAACTCTGGTTACTATCAGTGGTTCTGCGTGGATTCCTGTGAGTATGTAAGTTAAGCAATGAAACCTCTTTCTACTTCCCCTGAAAATGTAAATAGATATAATCAAAATTTTGCATGGAATTTTAGAGTACTTAGAAACTCAATCCTTTGTTCCTTTCCCCATCACAAAGTCAATCCTGGACTGCAAATAGGATTCTGGCTCTAAACTACAAAAAAAGTTGAACTACAATGGGACTGACTCCAGGTTTCTCGATCTTGCTTCCTAATTTAACATTTATTTTTGCTTTTCTACATCTTTCTTTAGAGCAGGTTTCTAGATGGAATCATGTATATTTCTCATATAGTTCATAAATTATCTTCTTGTTTTCTCCTTTACAAATATTATTTTGAGTTGGTATAGGGCTCCATTGCAGAAGAGATATAAAACAATAAAAAAGAAAGAGAATTCAAACTTTAGGGAACTGTTTCATTTATTAGTGGGTAAGCTAAAAAAAAAAGTTGCAAGTGAGAGTGAAAAGAGCATAGAAAAAAATTCAATTGAGGAGGATCTAATTAGATCAATAATAACTCAAAATCACTCTGAAAGTCATCAACATACTTTGTATCTAAGACCACGAACGCATATGGAATTACTTATTTTATGAGCATAATCTTGATGATTATCCATAAATAGCAAATGCTTAATTACTGTTCTCTGTAAGACACTGTTCTAGGATTTCCTTATTACTCTCACTAGATTTGGCTATTTTCAATCTCATCAGGGAAACAGAGACAGACAGACAGACAGACATAGATATAAATGAATAAATGATTGTATTTATTGCAGGACTGGTCTACTTTGACAAATTAGAAACATAGATATGAATATTTAACCTATTAAGAACACAGTTTATTATATGTTCCTAGAATGATATGGACACATTTATAAAGCTAAGGGGAAAATGTGTAAAATAAGAAAGATTTGAAAAGAAACATAACATGCTTAAAACAAGTTAGGAGAAAAGGCCTTAGGCGTTCTGGCTTACAAATCTAGATTTCAATAGAGAAGTAGCTCATGGGAGTAACTTTGAGTCTTAAGATATGTGTATACTCTCACACAGATGAAACTGGTGGTTGCCAGCAAGGAGAGGGATGGGGGGATGGGCAAAATAGATGAAGGAGAATAAGAGGTAAAAACTTCCAGTTATAAAATAAATAAGTCACGAGGATGTAATATACAGCATAGAGACCATCGTCAATAATACTGTAATAATGTTGTCTATGACAGATAATAACTAAACCTATCAAGGTGATTATTTTGTAATGTACAAACATATCAAATCACTACATTGTACACCTGAAACTGATACAACATTGTATATCAACTATAATTCAATTAAAAAGTAAAGCAAAGCACGAAAAAGAATAAAGCCCTAAAATAAGAAAAAAAAAAGATACGTGCATACTCTCATCTTGTATCTTTACAAGTATCTTTAGTATCTTTATAGGAAAAGTGCCTGGTGGACAAAGAGGTCATGTTTGAAGGTGTTAGAATGCTCAGAGCATAAGTGCACTTACTAGAGGTTTCTCACAATGGCATCTGGGATGCTAATCCCTTTGCTATGAGAAGGTAGAAATAGCAATTATGTCAGAGAGGCATAGTGTTTAAGTGGCCTTATTTTTTCCCCTCAAAGACTAGAGAATATACTTTTCCCAAATAATCAATAAATATTTTAATACCCTTTAGAGGCAGACACATGTTAAGCTATTTGAATATGTTATTTTCCATCACGTTAACTGATGACTAAATTGTCTGCAAACACAAACACGCACAACAGAACCACACCATGCAGAAATAATGTTTAGCTACTTAGGAAAAAAAAAGACCCTCTCTCATCCATACACCAAAATAAATCCAAGGTGGTAAATTTTTCAAGGAAATCAATATACAAGAAAAATAGGTAAATATTTAAATATCTGGTTGAAGAACTTTCAAAACACCAAAGGTACAAACCAGGAAATAACAGAATAATTGATTGAGCTAGGAAAAACTTAAATATCTAGGTCAATCAACAATAAAAAAAATTAATGAAAATAAAAAATTGCAACTGGAAACATTTTTTTTGATGTAAATGACATCAACAGGAACAATGGCCTTGCTATAGAGAAAGTTTTCATAAGTTATTAAAATAAAAATTGACTTCCCAAGAGAAAATAGTAAGAAGATACAAATAAGCAATCAGTAAAGAAGTAAATATATGAAAACTGCTCAATCTTAATCTTTTTTAAGATTATTTATTTATTTTGAGAGGTGGGGAAGGCAGAGAGAGAAAGGGAGAGATAGAATCCCAAGCAGTCCCCATGCTGTCAGCACAGAGCCTGACATGGGGCTCAACTCAGGGACCATGAGATCATAACCTGAGATGAAATCAAGAGATGGACACTTACCTGATTGAGCCACCCAGGCACCCCAAATTAGCAATTTTTTAAAAATTTATTTATTTAAATTCAAGTTAATTAACATATAGTGTAGTATTGGTTTCAGAAGTAGAACCCAGTGATTCATTAGTTACCTATAACACCCAATGCTCATCCCAACAAGTGCCCTTCTTAATGCCCAACACTCATTTAGCCCATCCCCTGACCCACCTCCCCTCCAGCGACCCTCAGTTTGTGCTCTGTATTTAAGAGAACCAACATTTATGGTTTGCCTCCCTCTCAGTTTTACCTTATTTTTCTTTCCCTTCCCCTATGTTCATCTGTTCTGTTTCTTAGATTCCACATATGAGTGAAGTCATGTATTTGTCTTTCTCTGACTAATTTCACTTAGCATAATACACTCTAGTTCCATCCATGTTGTTGCAAATGGCAACATTTCATTCTTTTTGATTGCCAAGTAATATTCCATTGAATGTATATACCACATCTTCTTTATCCATTCATCACTCAATGGACATTTGGACTCCTTCCATAATTCAGCTATTGTTGATAGCATCTACTGATGCAAGGAAATAAGAACTGTCATACATTGCTGGGAAGAACATAAAGTAGTATAGTCTGTTCATGAGTAATGCAAAAGTTGTGCTCCAGAACAAATCTTATTATCAGAAATCATGTAATGAAATGCTAGGTTCGATGTAGGAAAGGAGAGTTAAATGGTAGAATTCCCACAGCTAGTTACAAGCCTTGCCTAGCAAAGAGTTCTCCCATAGAACATTATGGGAGCATCTCCCCTGGGTCTTCTTTTCTGTCTTATTTCATAATTCTTGTACACTTCAATAATCTCTTCCCTTAGACTATAAACATTGCAAAAAGAACAGGTGAGAGAAAAGAAGCAGAAAGACTGTGATCTTTCTTATCACTCATCTTTGTATCTCTTGAAAAACTCAAAAAGATAGAACACATGATGAGTGTTTAACGTATTTGACTCTAACACAGATGTAATTATTCTGGCTATAAAAAAGAATAATGGGGCACCTGCATGGCTTCAGTTAAGCGTCCATCTTGGTTTCAGTTCAGGCCATGATCTCACAGATCATGAGTTTGAGCTCCACCTCCAGCTCTGTGCTAACAGTGAGGAGCCTTTTTACAATTCTCTCTCTCCTCTCTCTCTGCCCCTTCCCTGCTCTCACCTGCACAAGCTCTATCTCTTTCTCTCTCTCTCTTTCTCAAAGTAAATAAACTTTTTAAAAATTTTTAAATAAAAAAAATTTAAATAAAAATTTAAAATAAATAAATAAATAAATAAATAATACATTGCCTATGAAAATTAGGCACAACCAGTCTAATAGCAGTTTCTGATTTCTATGCAGGAAAAAAATAACAAACAATAAATTATTAACCTAGAAATTTGAAAAATGAAATTCTAATTCTTTTCTTACTTATTATTTCAAACATTTACTAAGCATTTTACCATGAGGATAGCATTACACTAATGTAATAAATATAAAGAAAATAAGACACTGTATCCTATTAATAAGCATCTTATGAACTCTGATTTTATATTTCTTTATTTCTAGAACACTATGCTAATGCTGTCAGGAATACAAAAATAGATAAAAATAGACCAAATCACAGAGGAGCTTACAATCTACTGGGGGAGACATCCATGTTAATAACTGCAAATCATTACAGAATTAAATATATACTGATATTCACGCAGTCAAACGCTATAGGAAGGCAGAGGAAGAATGATTTAACTTCCTTAACTTCCTCTTGCTATTTATCAGCAAGGTTTTTCTACCTGTATATGAGCTACAAATTTACCCATCTTTCAGGACACAACCAACCTGCTTCAACAAGTTGGAACACAATCGAAGGGTTTGAAATCTATCAGCCTTGTCTCCTGGTATGAAGCACATGCTAGAAGAATAGACCTAACTCAGGGAAAGGCCATCTTGGCCTGTGAAGTAAAATGCGTAAGAGGCAAGGCAGCATACAGAGAGTAGTAGACCTGTACTGAGCAATCAGACACAAGATAATGTTGTGTCGTAAAGAAATCCAGGACCAGTTAGAAAATCCAGGAGGTGGTCACAGAGTCAAAGGTGAAGTCGAGGAGCCAGGCTTCACTTCCTGGGTAAAATAAAATAAAAAAATGGCTAAATGCAACTTGCTGTCTATGTCTTAGGAAACTCGGGTTATCGATGCCTAGACTTAGACACAGAGTGTAGGCAGAAGCAGCAGTTACCGGAACTGAAGCACACAGTCAGGAGCAGTAGCAGCATTGACTGGTGTGGAGTCCCAGGTTAGGGCTGGACTTCTCATATCCCTCTATTTAAGGTCAGGATAAATTTCAGAGACAAGCAGGACTGAATTTGCATCAGATAGGCCGGTCGACCCAACTATTGATGGAAAGGCAGATAGAAGAAGCATGAACAAAAAGGGACTTTTAAAGACAGATACAAAAACAGCATGATCCCCATTGTCTGCGACTGTCACATTTTCAAACTTTCATTTCCAAACTAACAAGCTGCATTTGTTACAAATCTGTCCCCAATCAGTTTTGAAAGGTTACATGAAGTCAAATAAAGCACAACAAAATAACAACAAAAAAGTCATTTTAGGTTAAATTTGATTTAGAAATAAATGAGTCACCACTTTAAAGAACAAAAGGAACATTCTGTGAAGTTACAGTCCGTGCAGAAAACTCAAGGATTCCAAATGTTTCCCACTGGGCAAAGTAGACTCAGAATCCTAGCAAAGGTAACTGAAGGGCAGTGTGGTTATGTACAGAAAACTTGTGAATGAGCAGTATACATTATAACCCACCCATGTATGACCTGATGGACCTGTGAGATGAACTTCTTTGACTCAAGGAGATGTTCCTATTGGAAATGAACACAGTTGTGTAACAGTATCAGACCAACTTCACTGAGAACTTCTTGGTATGTCTCCCTTTGGTATCAATCTTCCTTTTGTAAGAATGTACCCACTTTACAATTCAAAGGATTAGAACACTATATTCAGATTAATGCACAGTTAAACAAAGGCATGTGTGATAATGTAGTTGAAATGCCAGAGGCACTGGCAACAGGAGCACAATTCACTTCAAACAAACATTTATTAAACCACTAAAATGTTCTAGGCCCTCCTATATCTCCAGTCTCTCTTCATATTCTCAATTCCTCTCAACTTCTCTCATCATTTGCATTTCCACTACCCCAACTTTGTTAGTGTCAGCATTGTTTCTCCCTGGAATAATTGCTACCCTAATTGCTGAGTGCTTGCCCTTCTCTGAGTATGATCTACATCAAAGCCCATTCTAAACAAATTCCTCCCTTGTAAAAAATCCTTTAATGTTCCTCCTTGTTTCAGGATAAACATCAAATGGCTCTTAAGACCTGTGTGATGTGTCCCTACTTATCTCTCCTGCTTCACCCTCCACCTCTCCCCTCAAGCTTCCTGTGCTCTAGCCATGCAGACATGTCTGCAGTTCACTGAGCAGGCTACACTACTAAGTACCTCAGTGCCTTTGCATATGCTCTCAGCAACATGCCCCATAGTAGTGCTCTGTCTCCAAGATTCAACCAAATATCTGCTTCATATAAAAAATTCCTTGGTCCTGTAGCTAGTAGTTACACAGTACCACCCTAAGACCCAAGCAAGAAGGACCCTACACTTCTGAGGGCCTCATACATTATAAACAAACAAAAATAAATTTATGAAGGAACATATGAACACCTCTCTCTCTCAGGATCTGGTATTCAGCACTGGCACAGCAAGACTCATAACCCTAATCATCAATTCCTCCACTAACATGATTCAGGCTCCAAAGAAATACATCTCCGTATCTCTAGCCGCGTCCTTGAAACAAAAGGCAACTGGAGCTAGACGACATAAAGGCTTGTGGGGTCATGCCCGTGCTGATGTTGGAGACAGACACTGCTGCAGAGTGTGGGGGGAATTTGAGCAGAAATAGCATTTAGGCAAGAGAAGGGCCATGATAATCAAGCTTTCCAATAGCGTATGTGCAATAGATCCTTGCAAAACAAAATGCTATTCCCAGTAGAGCCAAGTACCCATTTTCTTGTTTATCTATGTGCTCAGATTTACGGTTCCAGAGCTACTCACAAATTAGCAAGGATTCACAATAATTGCACATGGCAACTGAGGAACATTTTGCAACCTTTAACAATTCACATTACTCTTAATTTGTATATAAATAGATGTAACATGTGTGACTCATCGATCCAAATAGCAACTACATGGACATTAGAATCCATTTGTTTGTATAAAAATATTTAATACACTTTAGGATGGACCGAAAGGGTATTATGCTAAGTGAAATAAGTCAGACAGAGACAGGAAAGTACCATATGATTTCACTTATATGTGGAATCTAAAAAAACAGAACAAATGAATAAATGAACAAAAAGCTCAATCAGACCTATAAATACAGAGAACAAACTGATGGTTGCTAGAGGAAAGGGAGATGGGGGGATGGGCAAAATGGATGAAGTACAGTGGGAAATACAGGCTTCTAGTAGCAGAATGAATAAGTCATGGAAATAAAAAGTACAGCACAGGGAATATAGTCAATTGCATTATAATAGCAATTATAGATGGTAGCTACAGTGCCCGTGAGCATAGCGAAACATACAAAGTTGTTGAATCACTATATTGTACACCTGAAACCAATGTAACATTGTGTGTTGAGTATAATGCGAAACATACAAAGTTGTTGAATCACTACATTGTACACCTGAAACTAATGTAACATTGTGTGTCAAGTATAATGTAACATTGTGTGTCAGGTATACTCAAATACATAAATATATTTGATACGGTTTAATTAAATATTCAAAAAATTGAATTATTAATTCAGTTTCAGTTAATTTTTTTAAAATTTTAGTGTTTTGGGGCACCTGGGTGGCTCAGTTGGTTAAGCATCAGACTCTTTTTTTTATTTTATTTTATTTTTTTAATGTTTACTTATTTTTGCAAGAGAGAGCTGAACATGAGTGGGGGAGGGGCAGAGAGAGAGGGAAACAGAATCCAAGCAGGCTCCAGGCTCCCAGCTGTCAACACAGAGCCCAGTGTGGGGCTGGAACTCACAAACTGTGAGATCATGACCTGTGCCAAAGTTGGACCCTCAACCAACTTAGCCACCCAGGCGCCCCAGTTAAGTGTCAGACTCTTGATCTCAGCTCAGGTCTTGATCTCAGGGTCGTGAGTTTGGGGCCTGTGTGGGGCTTCGCACTGAGTGAGGAGCCTACTTAAAAAAATAAATTAATTAAATAAATAAAATTGTTAATGTTTTATTTTACATTTTATTTTAAGAGATAACTGGGTATTTTATATAAAGAGAATTAAAAAAATTTTAACATTTATTTATTTTTTGAGAGATAGAGAGAGCATGAGGGAGGGAGGGGCAGAGAGAGAGCAAGACACAGAATCTGAAGCAGGCTCCAGGCACCGAGCCATCAGCACAGAGCCTGACGTGGGGCTTGAACTCATGAACCGTGAGAGTATGACCTGAGCCAAAGTCAGATGCTTCACCTACTGAGCCACCCAGGCACCTCATATATAAAGAGAATTTTTTGAAAAAATATGAAAATAATTTAACTTTGGTAAATTTAATTAATGATTTGATGAAAATATGTTAAAATTTTATACACTTTGAATAGGTATATATTTAGACACTTAGGTTATTACTATTAATAGTATACAAATTATGTGAAAATCTTGATTATAAAATCATCATTAGTTATTTTGGTAAGAGTAAGTTCAGAAAAATATATTTGTGGGTAAATGAATTTTATTTATGAATTATGTTTATTGCTATTTAATCACTCACCCAAACATTGCCAGCCCTTCAACAGAATACACAGACATGCCCACAAATATTTAAATTCAGTTGTCTTTGCTCTTGTGCTATGGTAACTTTTAGTAATAAAAAATTCCCAGACTTACTCAGACTTTCAATTTTGTCATTATAAAAAACAGCTTTGTGAAATTTAGTCTATAGTATTTAAATATTTGAACATATGGAATGCGGGTTTTCATTTATGCCTCTTCCTAAGCCCTTCAAATGTTAATAATAGGCCAGTGACTCCCACAGCCACTGAGCTTATGTCTTCTATGGATGTACAGCACTGTATCATAATTATCTGTTTCTAATTTTTTTTTTTTTACCACTAAACTATGATCTTCTCAAGGGCACAGATTTCTTCATCTTTGTAACTCATGTGCCTAGGACAATTCCTAACATATATAGTAGTAGTTAAGTAAATTGGTTACATTCGTACATAAATAAAATAGGGCTACATTATTTAAGAGCATTAAGTTTTTAGCCTAACCACCCAGGTTGCTATCCTGGCTCTGATACTCTCTTTACCTGGAATAGTTACCTTAACCTTTCAGCCCCTTGGTTTCCTCATCTACAAAATAGAAGCAAAGGGGCGCCTGGGTGGCGCATCGGTTAAGCGTCCAACTTCAGCCAGGTCACGATCTCGCGGTTCTTGAGTTCGAGCCCCGCGTCGGGCTCTGGGCTGATGGCTCGGAGCCTGGAGCCTGTTTCAGATTCTGTGTCTCCTTCTCTCTCTGCCCCTCCCCCATTCATGCTCTGTCTCTCTCTGTCCCAAAAATAAATAAACATTGAAAAAAAAATAAAAAAAAAATAGAAGCAAAAAGAGTGCCCACCTTGGGGTACCTGGGTGGCTCAGTCAGTTGAGGGTCCTACTCTTGATTTTGGCTCAGGTCATGATCTCACAGTTCTTGAGATAGAGCCCCATGTTGAACTCTGTGCTGACGATGTCGAGCCTGCTTGGGATTCTCTCCCTTTTTCTGCCCATCCCCTGCTCATGCGTGCTCTGTCTCAAAGTAAATAAACACAAGAAAGAAAAAAAAAAAAAAAAAAAGAGTGCCCACCTCATTCAGTTGCTATTAGGATTGAAGTATTAAATGAGAAAATAGGGGCGCCTGGGTGGCGCAGTCGGTTAAGCGTCCGACTTCAGCCAGGTCACGATCTCACGGTCCGTGAGTTCGAGCCCCGCGTCGGGCTCTGGGCTGATGGCTCGGAGCCTGGAGCCTGTTTCCGATTCTGTGTCTCCCTCTCTCTCTGCCCCTCCCCCGTTCATGCTCTGTCTCTCTCTGTCCCAAAAATAAATAAACGTTGAAAAAAAAAAATTTAAAAAAAAATGTTATTTAAATGAGAAAATAAATTAGGTCATCTTTGCAAAGTCTTAGAACTGTGGCTGCATATTAAGTAGTATTTACTAAATAAATCCCTCAATGACATCAGATTAGATTTCTTTAGCTTTCACCAGACACCTTCATCTTTCATCACAACAGCCCTGTGAGCTACATGCATAGGAGAATGTTGAGGTTTCCAGGACGTTAGAAGCTTGTCCAAAACCACACAGATGGAGACGAGCAAAGTCAGGGTTAGAATTCTAAAGTTTGGAGGCAAAGCCTGAACCCTGAACTTTCTTTTCAGATACAACCATTTTATAAAAATATGTATGTGAATGGGCGCCTGGGTGGCTCAGTCGGGTGAGCGTGCAACTTCGGCTCAGGTCATGATCTCACAGTTCCTGAGTTCAAGCCCCACACCAGACTCTGTGCTGACACCTGGAGCCTGTTTCGGATTCTGTCTCCCTCTCTCTCTGCTCCTCCCCAGCTTATGCTCTGTATCTTTCCGTCTCTCTCTCTCTCTCTCAAAGGTAAATAAAAAATTAAAAAACATTTTTTAAAAATATGTGTGTGAGGGGCGCCTGGGTGGCGCAGTCGGTTAAGCGTCCGACTTCAGCCAGGTCACGATCTCGCGGTGCGGGAGTTCGAGCCCCGCGTCGGGCTCTGGGCTGATGGCTCGGAGCCTGGAGCCTGTTTCCGATTCTGTGTCTCCCTCTCTCTCTGCCCCTCCCCCGTTCATGCTCTGTCTCTCTCTGTCCCAAAAAATAAATAAACGTTGAAAAAAAAAATTAAAAAAAAAGAAATGGATACATTCTCTTTAAAAAAAATAAAATAAAATAAAAAAATAAAAATAAAAATATGTGTGTGAAGAAAAAAGTGTGTGTATATAATTGCAGAATTATTTCTTAATGCTCTATTTTATTTAGCTTTTAATAATTTTTAAATTAGTTTTTATTTATTTTATTAACTTTATTTTTATTAATTTTATTCAGTGTTATTTAATTTTTCTTAAATTGTCATACTGTTCTGAAAAGATTTCAAAGGAAAAAGTGTTATGAATCTCAACAAAAGACAGCAGATGTTTAGCAGACAATAAATCAAAAGGGGTAAAATATTTCATTGCTAAATATAAATAAAAACAATGAGCTCAAACATAAGTCACTAGCCCTTAAAAATACATGTTCCTAAATGACCTCAGATATTGAAGTATTTTATGACCACTCTGGTATTTATTCTATGGTACAGGAAGTACATGAGAGTCTTTCCTGGTGAAAAAAAGAAATTACTTCTGTCAGGTTGTCTGTGGAGCTGAAATAATGGCTTTAATGCTCCTTCCAAGAACAAAATTAGAATTATTGTAGCACCATAGACATGCATTAGTAAGTGACTTCATTGGATTGGAGGGGCTACCACTGTGTTTTATACTATTGAGTTTATAAACTTTTCATGAGACATCTCTCTCCTCAAGGATTATATATCTCATAGGAAAAAAAAAAATAGACAGGCACTGGTTTTATAAAATGTACCTGCTAACACGGCCAGAAATGGAAGAGATTTAAGTTTATTAACCTGGGGATTTTGCACAATGCTGTTTTCACCCTTGCAGGTTGAACTAGATAGTACAGTCAGAAAAACATACTAAGAAACAGAAAAATGGCAGTGGAGGAATCATATGTCAAAGATGACGAGCCACTTGTCATATTGAAACATGAACAGTGCACATAAGTAGATTTGGTCAAGATGGTGATATCATAGAAGAAATGCCATTGATTTGCCCTAAAATCCATACAGTGTTAATTTACCAACAGAACAATTGAGGAGGTATGCTAGAATTGAGAGAAGGATAGATAAAAGGGTCAGAGAGGCCCTGAGATCACAGTTCTGAAATGTAATGTATTCTTCCTGCCTCGGGCAGTTGCTTTTATATTCTCTGAGCACACTTTGTGCTGTTCATATACTCACTGTTATACACTTTAAGAATGCATTTGCTGCATATATTCAGTGTAGGTCCTAGACCACAGAGGCACAAGTGACAACACGAATTTCTAAGGGGAGTTATTAAAAGAACAGAAAGAGAGAAAGCAATAGAGTTCCCATATTGCCCTTCTTCCTAGCGCTCATCACACTTATAACTACTGATTAATGTTTGATTCCCATGAGGTCAAGGACCTTGTTTATCATTTCACTGCTGTATTCCAACGGCTTGACATGCAGTAGGTACTTGATGAATATTTGTTCATTGATAACAGACGATTCATTTGTCAATATGGCAAGAGTGCCTTATTGTTTCTATTTTGAGTGAAATTTTGTTGTTCTTGAGGGAAGAAAAAAAGCAGATTTATGGAAACATACAGAAAATGTGTGCCAAAATTCTAATATCATGGTAGCAAGTCTTACATGGATCGTACACTGGTTTTCTTTATTAACTTCCAAGTTTTTCATATTCCCAAACTTTATATATGGAACAAGTCCACTTAAAGTAACACGACCAGCAAGAAGAGGATGGATTGGGGCACTTGGGTGGCTCATTCGGTTAAGTGGCTGACTCTTGGTTTAGGCTCAGGTCATTATCTCACAGTTCATGAGTTCAAGCCCCGAGTCAGGTTCTGCCCTGTCGATGTGAAGCCTGCTTGGGATTCTCTCTCTTCCTCCCTCTCTGCCCTCCCCCACTTTCTCTCTCTCTTTCTCTCTCTCAATAAATAAACTTAAAAAAAAAAGAAGAAGATGGACTGGAATTAGACAATATGTGGAAGAGGAAAAACCAGCTAGCTGACAGGTTAAAGCAGCCCTCTGGACCTCATTTTCCCATGTGCTAATTGGTAATTATTTTTTTGATACTAATCTGAGACAACAGTGATATAAAAGAATATTCTAAGGCATCAGATAGTAAAGGACCAGATGGCAGAGGGGCACATAGGTGGCTCAGTTGGTTAAGCTTCTGACTCTTGATTTCAGCTGAGGTCATGACCTCTCAGTTCCTGGGTTCAAGCCCAGTGTGGCGCTCTGTGCTGACAGTGTGGAGCCTCCTTGGGATTCTCTCTCTCCCTCTCTCTCTTTCCCTCTCCCCCTGTCTCAAAATAAATAAATATTTCTTACAACAAGAAAAGAGAAAAGAAGAGAAGAACGAGGTGCAGAGTCCATATTCAATAACAACTTCACAATTCTGTTCACGAAGGGGCATGATTCTCCTGAATATTCTCAGCATCGTACTTCCCTGTCTCCACACATTCAGAAGAGTAGCATGGCATTCTGGGTCTCCTTAAAAAGAAAAAAGAGAGTTCTAAATTCTTCTTAGAGAAGACCAGCAAGATACGATTCTACAAGGTGCAAATGCTGATGGGGAGAGTAGAAGTGAAGATGGTTCAGCAATGACAAATATTGTGAGATTTATAGGAAAAAAAAAAGTTGCCTCCAGTTTAGATAATAAAAAAGAGCAGAAAAACATAAAGGGCCCATTTAAAAGCAGTCCCCAAAGCACTTTACCTGAAAAAAGCTCTTCAATCATTTTCCAGTTTAGTGGGATGAAGATATTCTTTCCTTGCACACTTTCAACTTGAGTAAAGAACCTCACTTCTGTGTGTAGTTTCAATTTTTTTAATGGTTATTTATTTTTGAGAGACAGAGAGAGACAGAGCTTGGGTGGGGGAGGGGCAGAGAGCAAGGGAGACACAGAATCTGAAGCAGGCTGCAGGCTCTGAGCTGTCAGCACAGAGCCTGACGCGGGGCTGGAACTCACAGACCGCAAGATCATCACCTGAGCTGACGTCAGGTGCTTCACTGAGTGAGCCATTCAGGCGCCCCTGTAGTTTCAATTTTTAAACACCTTTCCTAATCTGTGACCTGATGTTTTTAGATCTGTTATAATTCCCTTCAGGACCTTGTTGGTGGAAGCCTCTGGAAAAACAGACTTAGAGACCAAACACCTGCTCAACCCAATATTTTTCAAGAGACATTTCAGAAGTAACTTCAAAAATCAATTTCAAAAACTTACATTTCACTCTATGGTGTAACATTTTGAAAATTAAGTTTTAACATTTTATTTAGATCTTAAAAATGAACATATAGATGAACTAAGAGATATTGAGCTCAGGCCTTACAGCTCTTCATTATTGACAGCATAAATGGTATAATTAGATCATCTGGTCCTGCCAGTCTCCGTGACGCCTATAGACTCTGCAAGCCAAGTATGTGAAGTGTCAGTGTGGAAAGAGGCGATTTGGACATTTTATGAACAAAGCAACTGAAAGATTATACTCTGCTGAAATTAACTCTGAGTGAATGCCTTTGTGGTGCATTAATGTCACCACAGCATTGTTTGCTCACTTCCTGAACAAATAAGCCATCCATATGAAAAGATTTTGTCGGCAAGAGCTAAATTCTTATCTAGCAAAGTTTTTAAAAGCTGATAGTAATCACACTGAGCTCTGAATTTGGGTGGGCAAGCCATATTGAATGCTCTGGCGTGGAAACCCTGCCCTGATAATCCCTGAGCTAAAAAAAAGATGCAGAACACAAAAGGCATCCCGACAGCGGGAACTGGCAACACTCTCCTTTTCTGTGACCAAACCAGGAAGATTCGTCATTGCTGAACCATCTCCACTTTTACTCTCCCCATCAGCATTTGCTGCCTTGTAGAATCGCATCTTGCTGGTCTTCTCTAAGAATTTAGAACTCTCTCTTTTTTTTTTTTTAAGGAGACCCAGAATGCCATGCTACTCTTCTGAATATGTGGAGACGGGGAGGTATGATGCTGTGGATGGTGCAGGAGAATCATGCCCCTTCGTGAACAGATTTGTGATTTTGCCACCCTCTGGCATTTTCCAGAATGTGTGGGTGGGGGGTGTGGGGTTGTAACACAGGTTTATTGAATAAAACCTGAAAAATACAAACAACCCTAATGAATAAACAAAACTTATCTGTAATCTTACTACCCAAAGACCACTATTGTGGCATGAATCTTCCAGATAGATAAACCTGGGGGGGGGGATCGATAGATGACACTACAAATTGAGACTTTATTCTTTTGTGATTTGCTTGTTTTGACTGTCAATAATTTATGAACATCCTTTCATGTCAATTAATACATTTCTACAATATTTAATAGCAAAATAGTAAGTGGGTGAGCCAAATTTATTTAATAGAGCCCTTACACTTAAATATTTGATTGTTGTCAATACATTTTTGACAGGCAAAACTTGTGGTGATCATTTGGCACAAAATGTACAATGGGTATTTGTACACTGCTTTGATTTTTTTTCTTAGTATAAATTTACAGTTATGGAAGGGTATGCATATCTTCAAGCTTCTGGTATAGAACTTCCTCTAAAGGCAGACCTGGTGTCACAGGCACGATGAAGAGTGCCCTTGCTCATCCATATGGGATCACCTTTACCATTGTTCGGGGATAATCAACCAAATGGCGGGTCTAATATTTTGATAAATATGGGACCTAATAGTTTAATAAAGAGAGTTTCCAGGGGCACCTGGATGGCTTAGTCAGTTAAGTGTCTGACTTCAGCTCAGGTCATGATCTCACAGTTCGTGGATTTAAGCCCTGCATCACGCTCTGTGCTGACAGCTCAGAGCCTGGAGCCTGCTTAGGATTCTGTGTCTCCCTCTCTCTCTCTCTGCCCTCCCCCATTCATGCACTCTCTCTCTCTCTCTCTCTCTTTCTCTCTCTCATAAATAAACATTAAATTTTTGTTTTTAAAAAAAGAGTCTCCTTAGAAAAAAATAACACAAGGCTTCTGCTTTCTTTTGAGGGAAATTTTAGCTTTCCCAAATCCCACAGACTAACCCTACCAAACACAGCAGCCACTGGGCCAATGTACAGTGTACTTGTGTCTGATCACCTTTTGGCAGTTGAAGGAGGCTTGAGGAAATGGGTTCCCTGTCTTTAACAGGTTTCAAGAGCTACCTCCCTGTCCTAGGGGGAACCGGGGTAGCGTGATCATCCTTCCTCAAGTGGGATGTAAGGAACCCAGTCCACCCTCTCTCTTTCTACAGTGAAGCATCAAGTCCACAGACATGACAACTTTGAAACCTGGACCTTCCAGTTATGGCTTCTATTCACAGAGTGTACCTGGTTTGCTTGCCATTTCCTTTAGCACCTTTCCCTGAATTCACCCTTGTTATCTCTCTCCCATGTAATTTTTATAATCCTTTATAAACTCTATGTTTCCTCTGTGTACTCCTTTCTTGCGCTCTTTTACATTCCACACTTATTTCCCTATTGCACTAAATTCCTCCATCTATTGTTTATTCTCTGTCCAAGCCTCCTCTGAGATGACCTGGCTCCTTCTTTCTTTCTTTTCTTTTTTCTTTATGTTCATTTTTATTTATTTAATTGACAGAGAGAGAGCATAAGCAGGGGAGGGGCAGAGAGAGAGTGAGGTAGAGAGAATCTCAAGCAGGCTTCGCACTGTCAACACCAAGCCCAAAACGGGGCTCCAACTCACAAACTGTGAGATCATGACCTGTGCTGAAGTCAAGAGTCAGTCACTTAACCGACTAAGCCACCCAGGCACCCTTGACCTGGTTCTTTCTAAGAAAGGGCAAGAGCTAGAACACTCGTGTTCTAGCTTGGAGTAACTTGAAGAGCGGTAGTAAACACCTAAAAATGATTTAATACACACAAAACGGAGGGAAATTAAAACCAAGGGCTAGAAAGGATTCAACTTTTAATCCTTTTAAGTTTATTTATCTTTTTGTTTGTTTTGTGTTTTTGTTGCTGTTGTTTTTTTAAGTAGGCTCCACACTCAGGACCCTGAGATCAAGACCCAAGCTGAGATCAAGAGTCAGGCACTCGACCGACCGAGCTACTCAGGTGCCCCAAGTCTAAAAGTTTATTTATAGAAACCACAAAGAGATTACACATCACACCTTCCAGGATGATATTGGTGAGGAATGGAGAAATTGGTACTACTGAACGTTGCCAGTGGGAATGTAAAATGCTGCAGCCACTATGGAAACCAGTTTGTCATCCCTCAAAAAGTTAAACCTAAAACTACCATAGATTCCAACAACTCCACCACTAGGTAATATACCCAGAAAACTGAAAGAAGAGATTCAGCAGATAATTGCATGCCAATGTTTATTGCAACATTAGTCACAACAACCAAAAGGTGGGGATAACCCAAGTATCCATCAACAAATAGGTAGGTAAGTAAAATGTGGTATATACATGTAGTGAAATACTGTTTAGCCATACCAGGGAATGAAGTTCTGATGCAGGCTGCAACGTGGATAAACCTTGAGAACATTATGCCTAGTACACAAATCAGACACAAAAGGAAACATACTGTATGACTTCACTATAGGAAATATCTAAAATAGACAAATTCTTAAAAACAGAAAGTAGATTAGAGGTTACCAGCCACTGAGAGGAGGCAGGAATGGGGAGTTATTGCTTAATGGTTGCAGAGTTTCTATTTGGGGTGATGAAAATGTTTTGGAAATAGACAGTGGTGATGGTTGCTTAACATTGTAAATGTAATTAATGCCACTGAATCGTACACTTAAAGATGGTTTGAAATTTTATCACAATTTTTGCATATGCATTTTATCACAAGTTTTTAAAAAGCAATAATGTAATATGCCCAAAGCCATTGCATTGTACACTTTAAATGGGTGAATTGTATGGTATGTGAATTATGTCTCAATAAAACTGTTCTTTTAACTTCTTTTATAAAAATTCTCCCTCTCTGCATCTGAATTACTTTAGTTTAAGAAGTCACAAGTAGGCGCCTGGGTGGCTCAGTCGGTTGAGTGACGGACTTCAGCTCAGGTCATGATCTCAAGGTTTGTGAGTTCGAGCCCTGCGTCGGGCTCTGTGCTGAGCCTGGAGCCTGCTTCCGATTCTGTGTCTCCCTCTCTCTCTGCCCCTCCCCCACTCATGCTCTGTCTCTCTCTGTCTCAGAAATAAATAAACATTTAAAAAAATAAAAAAAAAAAATCCTTTGAAGAAGAAGTCACAAGTAAATTTGAAACATATTAGATATTTTTTTGAATTACGTTTCAGGAGTTTCTTTTCCTTTGTCCGAGGTGCAGTTCCTGGTAGTATAGAAAAATGCCTTACCTGCACTGTGCTATATATATGTTGACTACATTTATTTACAAGAGTACACATTCCTGTATGTAGCTGCTAAACTTACGTGATTTGAATAAAACAATAGCTGATTCCAATGGTCTCCATCAGAGCTGGGCTTTCTGCTGTGAACAGGGTAAAAGCCACTATCAATGAAGCCAAGTGGAAATCAGCTATGTAGCAGCCAAGATAATAGCGGATCTTTCCTTTTTAAAATATATTCAGAAACAGTTTGGGGAAAATAATATATACCCAGTATTGCTCTATTAGCAGAAAACAAAACCCAAGTTTTGGAGAAAATCTTTATTGCGTTTCAATACTCAAGGACATAGCATAAGACCAGGAAAGAGCATGACTCCGTCTTACAGTACAAAACCTCTGTTTTGAGGATGGTGAGAAGCTACAAGCTACAAGGAGGTCCTTCTTTTTTTAAAAATTTTTTTTTCAACGTTTATTTATTTTTGGGACAGAGAGAGACAGAGCATGAACCGGGGAGGGGCAGAGAGAGAGGGAGACACAGAATCGGAAACAGGCTCCAGGCTCTGAGCCATCAGCCCAGAGCCTGACGCGGGGCTCGAACTCACAGACCGCGAGATCGTGACCTGGCTGAAGTCGGACGCTTAACCGACTGCGCCACCCAGGCACCCCAAGGAGGTCCTTCTTCCTTCATCTATTGGATGGATCATTTAACGTCTGACTTCTAGTTTCTCTTAACTTCCTACCCACGGTTTTTCTTAGGTAAAATAGGAATAAAGAAACCAGGATAGTTGTGAAGATCAAATGAAATGTTTTCTAAAGTGTTCCATAAATCTTAGTTCTCAGCAATGAACTAGGAACATCACGTGAGATTCAGCTCATGAGAATTTGTATGATCTTTTCCAGATTTCCTAGGCAGGAGCTTAAGATTTTATTTTCTCTTTATTCCAACGAAACCATTAATTCCCTCCAACTGAGCCACCCCACTGAATGGGAACTACGTGCCAGAAGGTGGCTGCCATAGAGAGCTGCAACGAGCTGTTCACTGCATCCTTCTACGAGTCAGACTCGACTCTTCTCGTCAGACATTCATAATTATTGTCACAATGCACTCCTGTATTAGTTTCCTATTGCTTCCGTAACAAACTATCACACACTTAGTGGCTTAACACAACTCAAATGTATTGTCTTACAGTTCTCCAGGTCAGAAACTCTACATGGTTCTCATGAGCTAAAATCAAATTAGCAGCAGGGTGAGTTCCTTTTTTGGCAGTTCTAGGAGTGAATCCGTTTCTTTAACTTTTCCAGCTTCCAGAGGCCACCTGCATTCCTTGGCTCATGGCCCCTTTTCTCCATCTTTACAGCTCACAGACATAAAAGTGGCCAACAGATATATGAAAAGGTGTTAATATTTAGGGCAACGCAAGTCAAAACTGCAATGAGATAACACCTCGCATGTGTTAGGATGACTGTTATAAAAAAGACAAGAAGTAAGCAACTGTTGATGAGGGTACAGAGAAAAGGGCATTTTCATGCACTGTTGATGGGAATGTATATTGGTGCAGCTAATAGAACTTTCCTCCCAAAAATTAAAAATAGAACTACCATATGATTCAGCAATCCCACTCCTAGGTATATATATCCAAAGGAAATTAAATCAGTGTCTCAGACAACATATTTTTTAAGAAGTTGTGTTAAACTTTGGGAAAGCTGGTAAGGGAGAGAAAAAAAAGACAATGCATTAAAATAGTTGAAAATAATGCCATAGAAGGATTGTTAATTGATAAATATTATTACACTGCAAAGAGCTTATCATTGCTTTGCTAAATAAAAATCTTCTTTTTTAGAATTATTTTTTTAGAGATAGGGAGAGAGAGCACAAGCAAGGGAGAGGAGCAGAGGGACAGAGAATCTTAAGCAGGCTCTATGCTCAGTGCGGATCCCGACATGAGGCTCCAACTCAGAACCATGAGATCATGACCTGAGCCAAAATTAAGAGTCAGACACTCAACTGACTGAGCCACCCAGGTGCCCCAATAAAATCCTCTTAATAAGTTCTGTCATTGCTTTGCTAAAAATCTTAACAAACTCTTCTCTTCTTTTTTTAATTTTTTTTAATGTTTATTTATTTTTGAGACAGAGACAGACAGAGCACGAGCAGGGGAGGGGCAGAGAGAGAGGGAGACACAGAATCTGAAGCAGGCTCCAGACTCTGAGCTGTCAGCACAGAGCCCGACGCGGGGCTCGAACTCACGGACCGTGAGATCATGACCTGAGCCGAAGTCGGACGCTTAACCGACTGAGCCACCCAGGCGCCCCAACAAACTCTTCTTAATAAACATCCTATATCTAGAAGTTGTACATTTCCACAACTGGAGCTCATACTCACTCCCATGCCTCATGGGAAGCACACCTCCTCCTCCAGTAAAACTGACACTAATTTCCATGGTAACTTCAGGAGCACACACCTTACAGGCTATATCATGATATGATAGATCCACTACTGTATTATCTTCCATAATCTTAAAAAAGACTCATTTCTAAGAGATAAGTAAATAAAACAGGTAAGAAAATTATAAAATGTCTTTAGGATCCCTTACTATTCTAGAACATCAGCTCAGATGCCATGCAGGTATTAACTGAGCCATTTGCTGGAAAGATAGGCTTCCAAAATAGGATCTGGTTGATAGGGCCCATTCTACTTTCACTTTTTAAAAAAGTTTATTTATTTATTTTGAAAAAGAGTGAGAGAGAGTGTGAACAGGGGAGAGGCAGGGAGAGAGGGAGAGAGAATCCCAAGCAGCCTCCCACTGTCAGTGAGGAACCCCACCCAGAGCTCTATCCCAAGATCCATGAGATCACAACCTGAGCTGAAATCAAGAGCCAGACACCTAACTGATCAAGCCACCCAGGAGCCCCTATTTTCCTTTGGTTTTTTGAATGATTAGATGTCCTCCTGTTTGGAGGCAAGGGCTGAACGACTTTACCTCTTGGTGTCCCTGTCAGTCCTGTGATCCTACGCGTCTGGATTTTCCTCCTTGTCTAGTGGAAGAACAATCGTTGTCTCTGCACAAGTCCTTTTATAGTAACCCCTGACCTTTACAAAATGCCAGTTCACTATCTCAGGTTGTCCCCTTTATATGTCACGGTTCATTAATAACTGGGACTCCTTGTCTCACTTGGCCAGACAAGAGGAAGACTACATAGCAAATCCTCACTCCAAGTTTGTGTCACAGGCTTATACTGAAATTAAAGATTGATGCAAGACTCTCTTCTGGTTATGTTGTTAAACTCTTTATCTTCTCACTTTCTAGAAGGCTGAGGGTATTTGTGGAGACACCATTGCTCTGCTGCTAGTGCTATGGATTCCGGGAAGGGCAGAGTCCCAGCAGGGTTCTGGTGGTGAAGGAAGTAGCCTCTCTCTCTGTATTTCTAATGCCACAGCTCGTCTCCCCAGAAGTATGGTCCACCGTGGAGGGGGAGGGGAAGCTGCCTGTGGCAGAAAAGGGAGAATCTAAACTCCCGGTACAGCCAGCAGAAACACCCAGGATTGCACCTTTGCTGGCAAAGATCAGAATTACTCTTAAATATATCTTTTCCGAATAGTACAGACTGGAAATTAGATATAATTATATAGTTTTGCTACTCATACTCTTAAAATGCCACTACCCACTGTAATATCATAGAGGAAAACACATCCATATTAAGAATGTTTTTTATTTTACAAAATAAATAAATGAATATAATTCTTGCTTATTTGCCTATCTCCCTTAGAAGACTGTGGGCCCCTTCAGATCAGAAACAATGTCTTCTTCAGTGGGTACCATTGCATACCACAATGGCTGGCACATAGTAGGGACTCAGTAAAAGATGATTGAATAAACAAATAATATATATTGGTAAACAATCATTACTTACTTTTTTATTGATTTACCAGTGACTATAACCTATTTATAAATAGATGAATTTGTTCAGAAATATTAAAAAAGCATCTATTATGTTTCTGATACTCTGTTAGTTCTGGGGATAAAAACATGAAACAGAGGGATGTCTGGGTGACTCAGTTGGTTAAGCATCCAGCTCTTGACTTCAGCTCAGGTCATGATCTCACAGTCTGTGAGTTTGAGCCCCACATCAGGCTCTGCACTGGCAATGCAGAGCCTGCTTGGGATTCTCTCTCTCTCCCTCTCTCTCTGCCCCTCCCCAGCTCATGTGCTCTCTCTCTCTCTCTCTCTCTCTCTCTCTCTCTCAAATAAATAAAATAAACTTTAAAAAAAACATGAAATAGATACATTTAAAAAAGTAAGTCCTAGAGATCCAATGCACAGTATAGTGAGTATAACAAAAAATATTGCTTCATAATTATAAAACTTACAAAGAGAATAGATCTTTATTACCCCCACCATAAAAAAGAAATGACAATTATGTAAAATGATAGATGTGCAAATTATCACTACACTGGCAATCATATCACAATATTTAAAGGTATCAAACTAACATGTTTTACATCCTAAATTTACACAATGTTGTATATCAAATATATTTTAATAAAATTACTTTAAAATTTTTAAAAAACCATGAAATACAGCTGCAGTCTGCTAGTTGTGAAAGAGACAAATACAAAAAACTGTATTATAAGGTGAACAGTACTATGAACAAAGTACATCAGAGCAGAGCTCTACATCGGAACCCAGCAAAGAGAGATAGTCAAAGAAGGATTCAGAGAGTAGGCTACATTTGTGCTGGCTATTAAAGGACAAAGAAATAGAGCAAGGAATTTAATGGGAAAGAAGAAAGGGTGAACAAGAACAGAGCTTGCTTAGAGGATGGCAAGGATGTCTGGAGAGACGAGAACACAGTGGGGCCAGCCAGTACATGGCAAGAAGTGGGGCCGGAAAGGGGGTGGAGGCCAAGAGCACAAGTTCTTGAATGCAGGAACTCTTGATTGCCTGGGCTCTACTCTGTCAGCAGTGTAAACCCCATCAAGGTATATGGCCAGAAAAGAACATCACCAGCTCTATCTTGGAGAGATGATTTGTACAGTGGTAAGACAGTTGGACTGAAGGCAGGAAAGCTGGGGGGTATGGCCTGAACTAGGACAGTGGGTATGAGGAAGTGCTCCAGCTTCCAAACACCGTCATACTGCACACACAATTTCTAGGTTCGTGGATTTGAGTGTGAGTGTGTGAGCTTCCGGTAGTCTGTGGCCTCATTAATCCAATCTCTCCTGTCAAACTTAAAATGAACTTTTCTAAAAGTTGCAAAAAAGCAAACACATGACTTTTAATAGTTAAAGTCCTGGCATCTCTTTGGACACATACTTAATAAAGAAAGTTTTCATCCTTGTTTGCTCCAACCTTAATGTTGGCATCTGCGTGACACCGTAAACTGAATCTCTCTGCTTTATGAGAAGAGAGATTAGCATCATAGGGCAGAGTGTGACATTCTTCAACCATTTGCCACCACTCTGAAATGAGTAATGTCATGTGGAGGTGAGAACATGGCACCCTTGCTCCTAGTCATCTCTGCTGAGCTTGGAACAGAAATGCCACTTGGAGTGTTTATGTATTTGACCCAGGAAAATAAATGCGTGCTTAGGATGGAAAGCAAACTTTACCCTTCATATTACAAAATACATTGTAAATTACTGCAAATCTGTGATTTACAAGCATGGAATTACACCCAGTTTATCTGATTCCTTCAATTTTCTGCCACATTATTCAATTTATAAAAAGTAAAACAGATTAGGGGCGCCTGGTGGCTCAGTTGGCTAAGCGCCTGACTTCGGTTTGGGTCATGATCTCGTGGTTCATGAGTTCGAGCCCCGCATCTGGCTCTGTGCGGACAGCTCAGAGCCTTGAGCCTGCTTCGGATTCTGTGTCTCCCACTCTCTGCCCCTCCCTTTCTCTCTCTCTCAAAAATAAATAAGCATTAAAAAAATTTTTTAAGGTAAAGCAAATTATCAAAACTTTATAAGACCCAGATGCACTAAAGATTCTTTTTTTTAATCCCTAAAAGGCAAAATAGTCAACAGTTGTTATTGGTATGGAAGTGAGAACATGAGTGATTTCCTTTCTTTATTTTCTTTGTCTTTAATAAATGGTATTTCAAAGCTACTCTTTGCATGTGTTAAACACATTACATTTTCCCAATAGAGCCTTGTGAATGAGCAGCACCAATTACATTCTGCCCTATCTGACTTTCAGAGGTAAGACTTCTTCCAGGGAAGTCACTTCGCCAAGTCAGGGTCCCTCAAGATTCCAGGAGAACCAAGATCTCCCACCCTTCCTGCGGTCCCTACATAACCCTTTGTAAATGGCACATTCTTCTACTTCAGTAGAAAGGAACTCAGAGAAACAGTTTCCTCAGGGAGCTGACTTCGGTGCTGCCAATATAACTCGGCCATATTTAACTTGCAGTTTGTTTTGGGTTTGGTTTTTGTTGTTGTTGTTTTGTTTTTCCAAAGCTGTTACTTTCGGTTTGTGGGCAAAGGGCAAGGGTCCTCACGCACCCTTGGCACCGCAAAGTGCCTTCCACAGGGCATCTTGGCAATGCTGCGTAAAATGCTTATAAACGTCCATGTGCTTTGAGCCTACACCAACTCCAGGAAATACAAGAAAACAAAAGAGGGGAAACTACAAAGACGTTCGTATCAATAGGACAATAACAAGTCATGGAGCTAACCTAAGTGTTCAACAGTAGAGGAATTAAAAACTCTGATGTAGTTTATGATATTTAAACTTTGTTTAGACAAGACAGTGAGACCCTGGCATCGTTGAAACATTACTCATAAGCTATAAATGTGTCAGTGGATTTAAAATATTTTCAAGAGCAACCACTTTAGGTGAGGCGGGAAAAAGGGGTAGGACTGAGTCGTGCTCGTTTGTGCCCTGACCCCCTATATGCTGCAAAGTGGCCCCAAACCACCTCTGAGAAATTCACAGGGCACCGTGAGACAATGTGAAAGCTACTGTGGCATCATTTCTGTTGTCACTAAAAGTAAGAGTGCAGCCATACAAACAAAATGAGACAGTGTGTGTAAGGTGAGGTTAAATGGGAAGAGTGGAACACAGGCATACCACACACACATACACGCACACAACTGTATCAGTGTGTAATTAAGAAGATTGGAAAGATGGTGGAGACATGAACATAATTGCCCTTATCTCTCCAGGCTGTTTTAGAAACTTACATCTCTACTTAGTGGAAACGTGTTTTATCAAAGTCATGATTAGCACTAATGCTTTAGGCAATTAACCTGGCCTTTCTCAGCATTCCCATCTGTAAAATGGGAATAATTACAGTATTTGTGCTGTGGGGTTACTGTGAGCCTCAGATGAGTTGTGTACAGGGCTCAGAACAGTGCCTTAACAAATTTTAGCTGTCATTAGGAATATTATCATTCCACACACCCAGTTGTAAACGTTTTTGACGTAAAGAGAGAAAAATTCAGATTTAGCCACCTGCCCATCTCCTTGATCTTTTTCTCAGTCCAGTAAACACCCACTATGCTGGCTATAGAGGCTGTCCTGAGCTAAGACTCTCTGCAGCTGTAGAAAAATCCTATGGCACAAAAACAGACACATAGACCAATGGAATAGAATAGAAACCCCAGAACTAGACCCACAAACGTATGGCCAACTCATCTTTGACAAAGCAGGAAAGAACATCCAATGGAAAAAAGACAGTCTCTTTAACAAATGGTGCTGGGAGAACTGGACAGCAACGTGCAGAAGATTGAAACTAGACCACTTTCTCACACCATTCACAAAAATAAACTCAAAATGGATAAAGCACCTGAATGTGAGACAGGAAACCATCAAAACCCTAGAGGAGAAAGCAGGAAAAGACCTCTCTGACCTCAGCCGTAGCAATCTCTTACTTGACACATCCCCAAAGGCAAGGGAATTAAAAGCAAAAGTGAATTACTGGGACCTTATGAAGATAAAAAGCTTCTGCACAGCAAAGCAAACAACCAACAAAACTAAAAGGCAACCAACGGAATGGGAAAAGATATTCGCAAATGACATATCGGACAAAGGACTAGTATCCAAAATCTATAAAGAGCTCACCAAGCTCCACACCCGAAAAACAAATAACCCAGTGAAGAAATGGGCAGAAAACATGAATAGACACTTCTCTAAAGAAGACATCCGGATGGCCAACAGGCACATGAAAAGATGTTCAGCGTCGCTCCTTATCAGGGAAATACAAATCAAAACCACACTCAGGTATCACCTCACGCCAGTCAGAGTGGCCAAAATGAACAAATCAGGAGACTATAGATGCTGGAGAGGATGTGGAGAAACGGGAACCCTCTTGCACTGTTGGTGGGAATGCAAATTGGTGCAGCCGCTCTGGAAAGCAGTGTGGAGGTTCCTCAGAAAATTAAAAATAGACCTACCCTATGACCCAGCAATAGCACTGCTAGGAATTTATCCAAGGGATACAGGAGCACTGATGCATAGGGCCACTTGTACCCCAATGTTCATAGCAGCACTCTCAACAATAGCCAAATTATGGAAAGAGCCTAAATGTCCATCAACTGATGAATGGATAAAGAAATTGTGGTTTATATACACAATGGAATATTACGTTGCAATGAGAAAAAATGAAATATGGCCTTTTGTAGCAACGTGGATGGAACTGGAGAGTGTGATGCTAAGTGAAATAAGTCATACAGAGAAAGACAGATACCATATGGTTTCACTCTTATGTGGATCCTGAGAAACTTAACAGGAACCCATGGGGGAGGGGAAGGAAAAAAAAAAAAAGAGGTTAGAATGGGAGAGAGCCAAAGCATAAGAGACTGTTAAAAACTGAGAACAAACTGAGGGTTTATGGGGGGTGGGAGGGAGGAGAGGGTGGGTGATGGGTATTGAGGAGGGCACCTTTTGGGATGAGCACTGGGTGTTGTATGGAAACCAATTTGTCAATAAATTTCATTAAAAAAAAAAAGAAAAGAAAAATCCTAGAAAACAGTGGCTAGGAGTGCATGTAGGCCCCCATACCCCTACTTCCTAAATACTTGATAAAAACAGCACTTTGTTTTTCAAACCTGTAATGTGATTAACAAAATCATCACACCAGAAGTGCCATTCTTCTCACATATATATGGAATTCAGAAATTTTTACTTTAGGCTGTATATTTTCATTTAATCTGATGTTCTATACATGCACAAATCAGAGAAGGTACTTTTAAAAAGGCCCCAAAATTTAAGTTCATTGACCAAATCTTGAATGGGAAGGAAAGATCCATATCTGCCCGGATGTTACCTGTCATCTAAATACAGGGCCCATAGGAAGCTGTTTGCTAACATCCCCTCCCCACCTCCTCAACCAAGCCTCCCATTTCTGAGGGAGGTGTTTCAGACTTCCATCAAAGTAGCAACTTCTTAAATACAGAAATAGCATTTAGTTTTGTATTAACTTCAATCAGTTAATCAGCAAACCCTACTGGGTTCCTTGCTATCTAAACACGTTGATTAAAGCTTTACAATTTTTCTAAAGCTGACTCACTTTTAACATGATATTTAAAGAAATGCTTTCAGGCTGATGTTTTCAAGAAGCAATCTCCCAATCCCCCAAGCTTTTTTTTTTTCCTTTAGAACTTTTTAAAATTTCCACTTGGAAAGTACCATTCATCAGCGACATCTAGTGTCTGGAGTCTAAAAGGAATTTGGAACTACTAGATTGTTCTTACTTGTATCTCCTTCATTGACAGACCGTGTTCATTCAAATAATAAATTTATTGAGTATGCCAAGACCTGCTGTAATTCCTTCAAGTGCCTCATCTCACCTAAGATGCACAAAACATTTTATGTCGATACTAATCTGTGTGTGTGTGTGTGTGTGTGTGTGTGTGTGTGTGTGAATTAGAAAAGAAAGACATGGAGAAGTGAAGAGACTTCCCCTTACTCACAAGCCATTGCACTTCATCCTCCTTTTTTATGATCAGAATTAGGACTTCCGGAGGTGCCTGGGTGCCTCAGTCGGTTAAGCATCCGACTTGGCTCAGGTCATGATCTCACAGTTTGTGGGTTCAAGCCCAACGTCAGGCTCTGTGCTGACAGCTCAGAGCCTGCAGTCTGGTTCAGAGTCTGTGTCTCCCTCTCTCCCTGCCCCTCTTCCACTCACATTCTGTCTTTCCCTTTCTCTCAAAAATAAATAAATGTTAAAAACATTAAAAAAAAAACCCAGAATCAGTACTTCCTTCAGGGACACTGCCTTTAACCTCAAATCTAAAAATATGCCAGAAAAGAGGGCTCAGATTTGGCCTTGATGATTCAGTTGTGAGAGGGTAGGACCAGAAATCCCAAAGGCTTCTCAAAAAGAGAAAGATATACCTTTGAGAAAAGATAAAGAAAAGAATTACTTTTTTCTTATATGAGAAAGCAGTAACCTGATTTCTCTAGAATCCTAAAGCTAGAAAAATTCCATTCATGCTCTCATAACTTCTTTTTGAATAAAATATGTTTTTTGAATTCCCCTCATTGTAGGAATGGCCTCTGAGGAGGGGAGGAGGTGTGGGGGTGGCGGATGGTTATATAGGGAATCTAAGGGAAGAAAGCCAGACTGAGCAAGTCAGTAGATTGCCCGAAGCCAGAAGCACAGTCTTCACCCAACAGAAAATGAAGATTGAAAAAAGAATACCAGTGGGTCTCCTAACCCCACCACGAGTCTCAACAAGAATGAGGCATGCTGAAGAGGACAGGATGGTAAAAATGACACAGAGATGTTTATAAGTAAGTCCTTGATAACAAAGCTTTTAACAAATAAGTCCTCGATATCTGCTGATAGATCTTAAGCATTGCTTGAAGACCTCAATCAAGTTCATCCCTTTTGCAAAGAAAGACAACAGTCACAGATGAGACTCAATGGCATTTGAAAACATAGGAAAGGATGACATATTTATAGAAGTGAAGAGCTACCCAGTATCAAAGCAGCCTTGACTTCAGGAAATTTACATGCAAACTTGCTTCCACCTCGGGCCACTTCCCCTGATTTTGTGCTTAATAGAGGTAGATGGGGCGCCTGGGAGACTTAGTTAAGAGTTCAACTCTTGGTTTCGGCTGAAGTCACGATCTCATGGTTTGTGAGTTCAAGCCCCACATTGGGCTCCGTGCTGACAGTCCAGAGCCTGCTTGACATTCTCTCTCTCTTCCTCTCTCTCTGCACCTCCCCTGCTCACTGTCTCTGTCTCTTTCTGAAAAATAAATAAATAAACTTTAAAAAAAAAAAAAAGGTAGGAAACACAGAGTAGGCACAAAAATGTTTACTATTAATGAATACTTCCTGAGCCTTCTCTCCCCTGGCAGGGGCACAAACAGAGCCCAGTGGAATCTGTATGGTGCCCAGAGGATTAAGCAATACCCTAAGCAGGTGTCAGAGATGCTCCCAGAGGGCATGGTGGCTAGGAGATGCACCTGGGGGGAGGAGAGAAAAGAGAGGACAGAACACAATAGAAGAAAGGACACTATAAGCTAACCTGACTTATCCATGAACACCAATGAGACACTCCCTGGAAGAACTTAGAAGTAAAGGATAAGTGGGAGCCTTTGGAAGGGACTGGAATCTGGCACCAGCAGAGGAAGTAAAGAATGATAACGTGCTAGAGGCTGATGGCGTCTGGTCTGGCACTGGCCAGTCCACTCCCTGGAAGGCAAATCAGCTTTTCTTTTCCAACAACACCACCTGGTGGTTAACAGAAGGAATAACCCTCTGCTTTTTAACCCCTTCCTTTTTCGCCCTTTAGGGAGATTATGGTCACATAAATTTTTCTTCCTAAAGTTTCTTTAATGCCTATTAAAATACTCTTTCTTCCTCTGCATTTTCTCCCTTTCAAACACCGTTCACTATGAGAACATCGTTCTCTTCATCATCCTCTCCTGTGCTGCTTTTCTCTTAGTCTCACTCAGCAGTGTTTTGGAAGATAACAGTGTCCAGGGCAAAGTGACGCCTGAGTTGGGAAATATGGCATCTATTAAATTGTGAGTAAGGGTCTTTGAGTCAATCAACTACTAGACAGTAAATTAAAAAAATTTTTTTAATGTTTATTTATTTTTGAGACAGAGAGAGACAGAGCATGAACGGGACAGGGTCAGAGAGAGGGAGACACAGAATCTGAAACAGGCTCCAGGCTCTGAGCTCTCAGCACACAGCCCGATGCGGGGCTCGAACCCACGGACCTGAGATCATGACTTGAGCCAAAGTCAGACGCCCAACCGACTGAGCCACCCAGGCGCCCCTAGACAGTAAATCTAAACCTTCGAACACTGCATGAAAATTTTTAGAAGACTTTCAAAGTACTAAAGCACTATTGAAAGAAGTTTTCTTAAGAAACAGTGCACACTGTATCTAGCACCAAAGCTGACATAGAATTCTAGACCCAATCTTCTATGGAAGCACAAAACTAATCCAGAAAATTAAAGATTATTGTGTGAATCTTTATGTTATCTTATTTCTTTTTCTTAGTGAGGTATAATTGACATAACATTGTGTAAGTTTAAGGTGTGCAAGCGTTGATTTGATACATTTATATATTGCAATATGATTCCCACCTCAGGTTTGCTAGCACCTTCCTCACATTACATAATTATTATTCCTTTTTACTGTGGTAAGAACAGTTAAGGTCTAATTTTTTTAGCAACTTTGAAGTATATAATACAGTATTGTTGACTATAATCACTAAACTGTATTAGATTTCCAGAATTTATTCATCTTCTAGTTGCAAGTTTGTATCAGCTCTGTTATTTTAAATATGCAAGAAAATATATTCATTTTTTCATTGAATAAATATTTATTGATGTCTAGCATGTGCCAATCACTATTTGGATGCCAGAAACACTAGCTAACAAAATAAAAACCCTGCTCTTAGGAAAATTACATTCTAGGAGGAAAGAGAGACAGATAACATTAGAAATAAATAATATTATATTAGGTTAAGTTCTACGAAAAAAAACAGTCAAGCAAAGTAAGGAGAAAGAGAGTGTGGTCAGGGAAAGTCTCTTTCAGGAGGTGACATTTGAATGAATGAGGGAGGATCTGTGGGAAGATCCAGGGAAGGGCATTCCAGGTGAAGAGAAGGTCAGATGAAAAGGCTTGAAAAGGCCTGTTGGAAAAGTGAGTGTGTCTGCACCAGAGGGCAGTGGGTGGGATAGTAGGAGAGAATGGGACAAAGGCAGCCAGCACAGGTTACACAAAGTCCTGTAAGCCACGTGGCTTTTATCCTGAGTGAGAGGAAGTTCCTGAAGCATGGAGCTCAAGCGAATGAAGCACTTTGACCTACTTTTTCAAAGATGCACTCTGGCTGCTGTGTGAAGACTGTAGGAAGCAAGACTGGAGCCAGGAGACCACTTGGGAGCCATAGTTTAAGCACAGAGTCCATAGGACTTGCTGACAGATTCACGTGGTTTAAGATAAAGAGAGGGGTGGGAGATGAATGTGTTTTAAGTAGCTGGTGGTGCCATTTACTGAGATGAGAGAACTGGGAGGAGGAGGTGTCGCAGGGAAGAAACTGGGATGGCGAGTGGAATCAAGGGACCTGTTTGGACATGTTAGTTGTGAGAGGTCTATCAGGAATCCCATGGAGCTGTCTTCTAGGCAGTTGGATATATGAGTTAGAATTTCAGGGGGAAGGTTGTGGTTGGAGATGCAAATACAGGTATTATCAGTGTACCTAAATGTTGGTTAAAATCATGGAACTAGAAAAAAATCACCCAGAAAAGAGTGAAATAAAGAGAGAACAAACTAGAAAAACAAACAAACACCTGGAGAGGACAAAAGAAACCAGGAGATTTGTCTCAGAAGAAAAGTGAAGAGGGGGCACCTGGGTGGCTCAGTCGGTTAAGTGGCCAACTTGAGCTCATGTCATGATCTCACGGTTCGTGGGTTCAAGTCCCGCGTGAGACCCTATGCTGACAGCTCAGAACCTAGAGCCTGCTTCGGATTCCGTTTCTCTCTTTCTGTGTCCCTCCCCTGCTCATGATCTGTCTCTCTCTGTCTCTCAAAAAATGAATAAAAAGGCTAAAAAAAAAAAAAGTGAAGAGTTAAAAAAAAAGAAAGAAAAGAAAAAAAGAAAAGTGAAGAGATAGAAATGTACATACACATACATGTATGTATAGTTGTGGGTGTGTATTATAGGTATGAGTGTGTGTATATATCTATATGTGTATGTACCTATGTGTAGGTGGGTGTATCCAGTGTATTTATGTCTAGTAAATAACTAAACTCATAATTGAGTACTTAGTATTTCTCTCTGATTCCATGCCAAGACTAAAGAAGAGTAAAGGAAGGTGACAGAGAAGAACTTATGACTTAGTTGAATATTCACATGTAAGCTAACCTAAATGAAGTTATTACAGAGCAATAGCATGTGATTAAATTTTGCCAAGCCATTTAAAAGGTAGTATCTGACCTGGTTATAAGTTGACACATTTACAATAAACATTAATCAATTATAGAGACTAATTAGAGAATCAATCTGTTGTTGAACATCCACCATTAATAGATGTATTTGAGATAGTTCCTTTATTAAAAATATTTGAATGGAATATGCCCTCATAACATTCTCAATCTTACTGCTTTTTAACAAAGATGCATTTTCATTATATATGACAAGGAGTTTTTTCTTGGATAGGAATGAAGTGTATCCTCATAATAAAGAAAAAAAAAAATAGAGCTCTGTTTCCTTTCTTCCTTAATATTGGTTAGAAAGCCAGATCTGGCTTTGTGTTTTCTTAATAGACTCCTTTAAGTAAAGGAATAATTGGAGCTCAGATTTCAAACTCCTGTGATGAGTGAGCAAACTCAGCTTCAAGTATGCCTCTGTGTAGCTGCAAAGCACAACAGTACCTTCCATTGTTCAAGGAAGGAGCACTTCAAGCTTGTGTTTGTCTAGGCTCCGATTTCTAAAGGGAAAAACACAGAAAGTATATCAACTACACAGCAAATAATAGGAGCAAACAGATGTGGGTTTAGGAATTGTTGTTTCATTACTTGATCTCAGGATGTCTGAGTGACACGTGAAGAAACCCAACACAGAATAGTCCCTATGCCCAGAGAAAAGGACACTGTTAGGTTAATGATATTCGAGAGACCCCTTGGGATCAGGGCTCCAGGAGTTTTATGGGTCTCCAAGATTTTCATTATATAACAACCCTGAAAATTGTCTTCAAAAGTTTTTATAACTGCAAGACCTCTACTTGGTCATGGATTTGTGATCAGTCTGACTCATCTTTATCACAGCCAATGCCTGCCATCTGTATCCCTGACTTTATTCTTTTGCTTTTCATCCCAGCTGGCTGAAAAAACACTGTATCTCCTTTATCAAAAGATAACTTTCCTTAAAAGAAAATTCCCATGAAAATAAACAAGATGAAACAAAGAAACAGACTATGCTATTATTATTTTCTAAGATTACGCAAGGTGACCGCTTTTTATTTTTAACTCTATCCTTTAACAACTCTACGGGTAAAAGGAACACAGCAAACATCACTGACATCCTTCTGTATTCCCCTCTCCTCATACGCATACATTGTACCTACTGCCTTCAGTGTGCACACATTATTTACTCTTTACAGTATCTCATGAATCCACAGCATCCCATTTTCCATGAGCCTGTGGCCTCCCTCTAGGTCGTGTAACGTAAAGCTGGCTGAGCCATTCACCTCTGCACCAGCATTTGGCTGGAAGTGAAGTCAACACTGTTGACTGTACCCATCCTTCCTTTCCTCTTCAAGGTTTCCTCTACAAAAGTGGGATCTCCAAGCCAACTGGTGTGAAGAGTTTATACACTCAGCAGAAAAGGCATTATTTTAGGTATGCTGTCTCATTTTCTTTGTATTCTCTTTTATCCATTCGGCAAGTAATTTAAATAATTCCATTTTCAGTCCTTGGGGAGATTTAGAGACTTTCCCAATAAAAACTTGAGAATAAGAAAAGTAAGTTTAAAATTCTATACATCAGCTAAATAGCTCTAAGAATTGGGCTTTATAATCTGTACATTATTGGATAAGAACAGACATTTAAAGACTATCCTTAAACGGTAAATGGCCCTCAGATCTGAAACTCTTACTTAGTGAATGTTGACATGTTAAAAGAAAGGATGTGCTAACTAGGGAAGAGGTTGATTTGTCACAAAACAATAGAAAATGAAAACCAGAGAGGTACATAATAATAGAGTTTATCCAAATATGATCCAATGTTGAGAAAACATTAACCAACAGATCAAGTATTTTAGTTCTTCTGGCAAAATTATCCATATTTTGGAAATAATGCTGGGAGATACAGCCAACAAAATTCTATTATTATGGTCTCACTTTGAAAATCACCCCTTTTAGTGAGCTGGATATTTTAAATTATTCCAGGTCTACTGATGTAAAACATTTACTTCTTCTATTTGTCTTCTTTGTCCTGAATTCCATACTCACTGAGAAAACTTCTGATTTGGTTTCCTATGTACGGTTACCTTCCTAGTGGAACTCAGTAAATATTCTTTGAATGCATGGTCATGCTGATCTGAGCATTCCAGATGATATCAGATGCATGCTACTATTTATAAATTAATAACTTGACTTTTGTGTTTTCTGTATCAAACTTGTGGCGTCACTTATGAGTCTGCATTTAAAAAAGGAATTCAGGGGCGCCTGGGTGGCGCAGTCGGTTAAGCGTCCGACTTCAGCCAGGTCACGATCTCGCGGTCCGTGAGTTCGAGCCCCGCGTCAGGCTCTGGGCTGATGGCTCAGAGCCTGGAGCCTGTTTCCGATTCTGTGTCTCCCTCTCTCTCTGCCCCTCCCCCGTTCATGCTCTGTCTCTCTCTGTCCCCAAAATAAATAAACGTTGAAAAAATAAATAAATAAAAAAATAAAAAAGGAATTCATTGCAGTGACAAAGTAAGCTTCTAACCTTGCAGAGATGAGGGCATGGCTCTATACCTGGAGAACTTATTAAGGTATATCAACTTAGGACACTCCTTAGAAGGAGCCATCTGGCCACACCCTTCTGCACTGACCTAGCAAGAAAGCCGAATTGTAACTAATCTGCCAAGATAGATTATTGCTCTTTTTCCCAGAGAAGAAGCAAGAACTGGAAGGCCAGTAACTCTCTAACGTAGGAGAGGAGGGATCAAGGGAAAGGGAAGGTGGATAAAAGTAAAAGATGAGACTGGGAAAGGATATGGCAAAGAAACCTGGAGTTCATGGTCAGAACCATTCTGTAATACACAATAAGAAGACAAAAGACTGGGAGGAAATTTTTTAAAACTGAGTGCTTAGAGCAGGAGAAGTGGCAATCTGCTAAGAGCAAAAGGGGGTGAGAAATTTCTGTTGGCACAAACCAGGGAACTACAGGCCAGGACTTCAACGCATCTACAACAAGTAGTTTGGACTTGAATTCAAGGAGTTACCCCAAACTTAGAGGAAATTATATTGTTCCTTCAGCACCTAAATAGGAATTAGTGCAAATTGCTTGACCTTAGATTTGATGTTGCAAAGTGAATAGTAAATCTAGAAGGACCTGAACTAGAGTGGTTAATCCTATGCAAATAATGTGAGACTATGTGACCAGAATTTACCTTCTTACATCTGGGTAATATGGATGCATGTCCGTATCTAGTTCTATTACAGTATTAATAGAACTTAATTACTGTTCACTAGACCTGATCACAACTTATTTACTTATTTCTTTATTTATTTAAAAAAAATGTTTTTTCTATCACAACTCTTTGATAGCAGATCTCTGCTGAGAAGAATGAAGGGTGGGACACTGAATCATGACAGGGTCCGCGGGAAACACTCTTAGTCCTTTTGGTCTCAGGACCCTTTACTCTTGAAAGTTACTGAAGGATTTGGAAACAAAAGCTAGGAAGGGAAGCGTCACAGGCAGCACCTGCTCTCCTTCTGAGTCACAGACCTCTGCTGAGACGGGGCAGCGTAGAGCCAGTGAGCTGCCCTGGGGAAGCAGGCAGAGAAAGGGGAAACAGAGGAAAGAAATGATTATTTCAAGGAGGGAGGAGCCAAGATGGCGGAACAACATGGAAGTTTTCTGTGTCTCGAGTCCATGAAATACAGCCAGACCAACACTAAACACTCCTACACACCTAGAAAACTGATTGGAGGATTAACACAAAAATCTGCACAACCTGAACCACAGAATTCAGCAGGTATGCGGCACGGAGAGGTGAATTTGGGCAGCCAGAAGCCACAAAAGGTAGGGAAACACTTTTGCGGGTGGAGAGAGGATGGAGACTGGGGAAGGGGGGAGAATACGGGAAAAGCACCCCTCCCCAAAAGCAGCTGGAGAGAAAGTGAAAAATTGGAAATAGCCGCAGGGACTAAACTAAAAAGGGAGAAAGGAGAAAGGAAAGGGTTTAAATTCCATTAAGACTAAACAAGGGGAGCACAAAGGCTGCAACTCCGCAGCTCCATACCTGGCGGTGCTCTGGTGGGAAGGGCGAATCCCCAGGAGCAGAGTGGGGTCCGGGAGGTTCTTGGGCCACACGGGGAAAAGCGGTTCCACTGCTGGAAGGACATTTGGTAGAGACTGTTGAAGCCACCTGGTCCCAGCCCAAAAGGGGGCCACATTCGCTGGTGCTGGAACAAGGTCCTTAAGGGTGAAGCCTGGTGCCAGATATGTGTTGTGACTTCAATAATCCCTGAAACGTTGCTACGACACTGTCTTTGGGGCAGGCTAGCACCTGGCTGCAGTCTTGGGGCACCGGCAGCAGTGCGGTCCAGCAAGCGTTCCTGGGTGCAGCTGACATTCAGCCATTGCTCATTCGGTCATTGCTCTGTGAGACCCACTCATAGAGGCGAGGAACCGGTCAAAGCCACAGTCCTTCAGAAGTAAGGGGCCAGGGGAAACAGCCGCATCTCAGACAAAACTCAGGAGAGGGGTACTGCCTGGGGCCTGGTCCCGGAGATGAAAAAGCAGGGAGCGGACAAAAGCTGAAGGTGGACAGGTGCGCAATTGCTGATGTGGGAGAACAGACTGGGTAGCTGGCTGGCGCCATTCACACCAATCCCGCACATGCGCATACGCACCTACGAGCCCCACAACAATCCGCCCCAATAGGCTAGCAGCGCCACCTAGTGGAGAGCGGAGCTGTTACACTGAGCCCTGCCCAACTGGGCCAACTTGGCTCTTCAAGAACACAAGGCTCACCGCCAGCTTAATTTATGGACTCTAAAGAGCTACATAGACTGACTTCTAGGGGAAAACGAAGCAATTTCAGTCCTACTTCAATCTGTTAGCAGGTTCATTAATTCAATTTTCTTTCTTTTTTGTTCTTTTTTCTTTTTTATAATTCTTTTCTTTTTCTTGAATACAGAAAGAGAAAAAATTCATTTTTATTTTCCATTTTTATTAAAAATATTCTTTAATTTTTATTAATATATTTTTTAATTTGTGTAATTTTTTTCAAATTCTATTTCACTTCCATCATTTTATTTTAGTCTATGTAAGTGTATTCACCTTTTCAAATTTTCAAACAATCGCCTTTTTTTCTTTTTCATTTCTTTTCTTTTTCTTGAATGCAGAAAGAGAAAAACTTCATTTTTACCTTCAATTTCCCTTAAAAATATTTTTATTTAATTTTTTCACTATATGTTTTGCTTTTATGTAAATTTTTTCAAATTCTATATTACTTCCATCATTTTATTTTAGTCTACTACAGTGTGTTCACTCAAATTTTCAAACGATTTCCTTTATTCCTTTTTTCTTTTTTTCTTTTCTTTTTTCTCTTTTTCATTTCTTTTCTTTTTCTTGAATACAGAAAAAGAAAAAATTCATTTTTATTTTTAATTTTTAATAAAAATATTTTTCTTTAATTTTTTCTACTATATTCTTTACTTCTGTGAATATTTTTTCAAATTCTATTTTACCTCCATCATCTCATTTTAGTCTACTTCAGTGTATTCATTTTTTCAAATTCTCAAGAGATTTCCTTTTTTTTTTCTTCCCCCTTCCCCCTCCTTTTTTTTTCTCTAATCTGTCAAACCACTTTAAACACCCAGACCAAAACACACCTAGGATCTAGCGTCATCTATCCAATTTGTGTTTACGTGTGTGTGTGTTTAACTTTTAATTTTAATATTTTTTTAATTGTAATTTTTTTTAATTTCAATTTTTCTACCACATTAATTCCTGTTCTCCCTTCAAAATGACAAAATGAAGGAATTCACCCCAAAAGAAGGAGCACGAAGAAACGACAGCCAGGGATTTAACCAACACAGATACAAGCAAGATGTCTGAACCAGAATTTAGAATCACGATAATAAGAATACTAGCTGGAGTCCAAAATAGATTAGAATCCCTTTCTGCAGAGATAAAAGAAGTAAAAAATAGCCAGAATGAAATTAAAAATGCTATAATTGAGCTACAATCATGGATGGATGGAGCGGTGGCAAGGATGGACGAGGCAGAACAGAGAATCAGCAATATAGAGGACAAACTTATAGAGAATAATGAAGCAGAAAAAAAGAGGGAGATTAAGGCAAAAGAGCACAATTTAAGAATTAGAGAAATCAGTGACTCATTAAAAAGGAACAACATCAGAATCATAGGGGTCCCAAAAGAGGAAAAGTGAGAAATAGAGGTAGAAGGGTTATGTGAGCAAATCATAGTGGAAAACTTTCTTAACCTGGGGAAAGACACAGACATCAAAATCCAGGAAGCACAGAGGACCCCCATTAAATTCAACAAAAGCCGACCATCAACAAGGCATTTCATAGTCAAATTCACGAAATACTCAGGCAAGGAGACAATCATGAAAGCAGCAAGGGAAAAAAAGTCCCTAACATACAAGGGAAGACAGATCAGGTTTGCAACAGACCTATCCACAGAAACTTGGCAGGCCAGAAGGGAGTGGCAGGATATATTCAGTGTGCTGAATCAGAAAAATATGCAGCCAAGAATTATTTGTCCAGCAAGGCTGTCATTCAAAATAGAAGGAGAGATAAAAAGTTTCCCAAACTAAAATTAAAGGAGTTTGTGACCACTAAACCAGCCCTGCAAGAAATTTTAAGGGGGACTCTCTGAGGGGAGAAAAGATGAAAAAAAAAAAAAAAATATATATATATATATATATATATATATATATATATATATATTTAATATAAATAAATATATGTATTTAATATAAATAAATATATATTTTATATATCTCAAAAGCAACAAAGATTAGAAAGGACCAGAGAACACCACCAGAAACTCCAACTCTACAAGCATCATAATGGCAATAAATTCATATCTTTCAGTACTCACTCTAAACGTCAGTGGACTCAATGTTCCAATCAAAAGACATAGGGTAATGGAATGGATAAAAAAACAAGATCCATCTATATGCTGTTTATAAGAGACCCACTTTAGACCTAAAGACACCTTCAGATTGAAAATAAGGGATGGAGAACCATCTATCATGCTAATGGTCAACAAAAGAAAGCGGAGTAGCCATACTTATATCAGACAATCTACACTTTAAAGACTGTGTCAAGAGATGCAGAAGGGCATTATATCATAATCAAGGGGTCTATCCACCAAGAAGACCTAACAATTATAAACATTATGCACCAAATGTGAGAGCACCCAAATATATACATCAATTAATCACAAACATAAAGAAACTCATCAGTAGTAATACCATAATAGTAGAAGACTTCAACACCCCACTCACAGCAATGGACAGATCATCTAATCAAAAAATCATCAAGGAAACAATGGCTTTGAATGACACACTGGACCAGATGGACTTAACAGATACATTCAGAACATTTCATCCTAAAGCACCAAAATATACATTCTTCTCCAGTGCGCATAGAACGTTCTCCAGAATAGACCATATACTGGGACACAAATCAGCCCTAAGTAAGTACAAAAAGATCGAGATCATACCGTGCATATTTTCAGACCACAATTCTATGAAACTCGAAATCAACCACAAGAAAAAATTTGGAAAGGAAACAAATACTTGGAGACTGAAGAACATCCTACTAAAGAATGAATGGGTCAACCAAGCAGTTAAAGAGGAAATTAAAAAGTATATGGAAATAAATGAAAATGATAACACCACAACCCAAAACCTCTGGGATGCAGAAAAGGTGGTCATAAGAGGAAAGGATATAACAATCCAGGCCTTCCTAAAGAAGGAAGAAAGATCTCAGATACACAGCCTAACCTTATGCCTCAAGGAGCTGGAAAAAGAACAGCAAATAAAACCCAAAACCTAGAAGACAGGAAATAATAAAGATTAGAGCAGAAATTAATGCTATCAAAACAAACAAAAAAAAAAAACCAGTAGAACAGATCGATGAAACCAGAAGCTGGTTCTTTGAAAGAATTAACAAAATTTATAAACCACTACCAGTTTGATCAAAAAGAAAAAGGAAAGGACCCAAATAAATAAAATCAAGAATGAAAGAGGAGAGATCACAACCAACACAACAGAAATAAAAACAATAATAAGAGAATATTATGAGCAATTATATGCCAATAAAATGGGTAATCTGGAAGAAATGGACATATTCCTAGAAACATATACACTACCAAAACTGAAACAGGAAGAAATAGAAAATTTGAACAGACCCATAACCAGTAAGGAAATCGAATTAGTAATCAAAAATCTGCCAAAAAACAAGAGTCCAGAGCCAGATGGCTTTCCAGGGGAATTCTACCAAACATTTAAGGAAGAGTTAACACCTATTCTCTTGAAACCTATTCTCTTGTTTCTCTTGAAACACCTATTCTCTATTCCAAAAAAATAGAAATGGAAGGAAAACTTCCAAATTCTTTCTATGAAGCCAGCATTACCTTGATTCCAAAAGCAGACAGAGACCCCACTAAAAAGAATTATAGACAAATTTCCCTGATGAACATGGATGCAAAAATCCTTAACAAGATATTAGCCAACCAGATCCAACAATACATTAAAAAAAATTATTCACCACAACCAAGCGGGATTTATACCTGGGATGCAGGGCTGGTTCAATATCCGCAAAACAATGAACGTGATTCATCACATCAATAAAAGACAGGACAAGAACCATATGATCCTCTCAATAGATGCAAAGAAAGCATTTGACAAAATACAGCATCCTTTCTTGATAAAAACCCTCAAGAAAGTAGGGATAGAAGGAACATACCTCGAGATCATAAAAGTCATATATGAATGACCCAATGCTAATATCATCCTCAATGGGGAAACACTGAGAGCTTTCCCCCTAAGGTCAGGAACAAGACAGGGATGTCTACTCTCACCACTGTTATTCAACATAGTATTGGAAGTCTTAGCCCCTACAATCAGACAACACAAAGAAATAAAAGGCATCCAAATTGGCTAGGAGGAGGTCAAACTTTCACTCTTTGGAGATGACATGATACTCTATGTGGAAAACCCAAAAGATTCCACGAAAACACTATTAGAGTTGATTCATGAATTCAGCACAAAGTTGCAGGATATAAAATCAATGCACAGAAATCAGTTGCATTCCTATACACCAACAATGAAGCAACAGAAAGAGAAATCAAGGAATTGATCCCAGTTACAGTTGCACCAAAAACTATAAAATACCTAGGAATAAATCTAACCAAAGAGGTGAAAATTCTATACGCTGAAAACTATAGAAAGCTTATGAAAGAAATTGAAGAAGACACAAATAAATGGAAAAAGATTCCATGCTCCTGGATAGGAAGAACAACTACTGTTAAAATGTCAATACTACCCAAAGCAATCTACATATTCAATGCAATCCCTATCAAAGTAACACCATCATTCTTCACAGAGATAGAACAAATAATCCTAAAATTTGTATGGAACCAGAAAAGACCCCAAATAGCCAAAGCAATCTTGAAAAAGAAAACCAAAGCAGAAGGCATCACAATCCCAGACTTCAAGCTATACTACAAAGCTGTAATCATCAAGACAGTATGGTTCTGGCACAAGAACAGACACTCAGATCAATGGAACAGAGTAGAGAACCCAGAAATGGACCCACAAACATACAGCCAACTAATCTTTGACAAAGCAGGAAAGAATATCCAATGGAATAAAGACAGTCTCTTCAGCAAGTGGTGCTGGGAAAAAATGGACAGTGACATGCAGAAGAATGAACCTGGACCACTTTCTTACACCATACACAAAAATAAACTCAAAATGGATGAAAGACCTCAATGTAAGACAGGAAGCCATAAAAATCCTCGAGGAGAAAGCAGGCAAAAACCTCTTTGATCTTGGCCACAGCAACTTCTTACTCAACACATCTCTGGAGGCAAGGGAAACAAAAGCAAGAATGAACTACTGGGACCTCATCAAAATAAAAAGCTTCTGCACAGTGAAGGAAACAATCAGCAAAACTAAAAGGCAACCGACCGAATGGGAGAAGATATTTGCAAATGACATATCAGATAAAGGGTTAGTATCCAAAATCTATAAAGAATTTATCAAACTCAACACCCAAAAAATAAATAATCCAGTGAAGAAATGGGCAAAAGACATGAATAGACACTTCTCTAAAGAAGACATCCAGATGGCCAACAAACACGTGAAAAAAATGCTCAACATCATTCATCATCAGGAAAATACAAATCAAAACCACAATGAGATACCACCTTACACCTGTCAGAATGGTTAACATAAACAACTCAGGCAACAACAGATGTTGGTGAGGATGCAGAGAAAGAGGATCTCTTTGCGTTGTTGGTGGCAATGCAAGCTGGTGCAGCCACTCTGGAAAACAGTACGGAGGTTCCTCAAAAAACTAAAAATAGAACTATCCTATGACCCATAAGTTGCACTACTAGGCATTTATCCACAGGATACAGGTGTGCTGTTTCGAAAGGACACATGCACCCCCATGTTTATAGCAGCACTTTCAACAATAGCCAAAGTATGGAAAGAGCCCAAATGTCCATCGATGGATGAATGGATAAAGAAAATGAGGTACACGTAAACAATGGAGTATTACTTGGCAATCAAAAAGAATGAAATCTTGCCATTTGCAATGACGTGGATGGAACTGGAGGGTATTAAGCTAAGTGAAATTAATCAGTCAGAGAAAGACAAAAATCCTATGACTTCACTCATATGAGGACTTTAAGAGACAAAACAGACGCACATAAGGGAAGGGAAAGAAAAATAATATAAAAACAGGGAGGGGGACAAAACAGAAGAGACTCATAAATATGGAGAACAAACTGAGGGTTACAGGAGGGGTTGTGGGAGGGGGGATGGGCTAAATGGGTAAGGGGCACTAAGGAATCTACTCCTGAAATCATTGTTGCACTATATGCTAATTTGGATGTAAATTTTAAAAAATAAAAAAAAATAGAAACAAACAAGAAAAGTTACTGAAGACCCCAAAGAGCTTTTGTTAATGTGGGTTATATCTACTGTTATTCACTATACTAGAAATTACAACTGAGAAAATATTAAGTATTTATGTATGTTCATCTAAAGATAATGGACTTATATAGTAAATAAGTGAACATGACAAATTTTATGAAAATAATATTTTATAAAACAAAAAATATAGTAAGTGGCACTTACATTTTTGTAAATCTCTAATATCTGGCTAACTAGAAGACAAGTTGATTCTTATGTCTGTTTCTACATTTAATCTGTCATGTTAGGCTCTTTTGTTTGAACTGCTTATAGGAAATCCAGCTTCACACAGACACATAGCTAGAAAATAGAGGAGTACATTAGTAGCCTTTTTGGATAATTGTGGATATTCTTCATTAGTAATACACCAAAACTTAACAATTGGCGTTTTCTTAAAAGTTACATATAAATAAACTCTATGAATAAACTTTTCATACTTTGTTGCACTAAAATTTATTGGTCTATCTTGCATTGTGAATAGATATTTTATCTGTGCATGCATTTGTAACATTATGCACCTTTTGTTTAGAAAGTATTGCTTCACTGAGTTATGCATGTCTTCAAAATGTTGGCACAATTCATTAGATGATATCACAAAAATCACATTTAAAAAAATTACCACCGGTCTCATCAAAAATGTCTTTAAGCATTGAGAAGCTGGCATGCTCGCCTAGGCAGATGTAAGTTTTCCAAAATCCTAATTTTCTCTTTAGAGTTCTAATTTTATCTTTGCCAACAAACGCTTTTAGTTGTTTTTCTTGAAATGAAAAGCTCACTTTGCTCATTTCCAGGAAAATATTTGCCGATTACCCAAGCCTGACTCTCCAGTTTGTCGGTTGCTCTTTTATGAAAAAATGATGCTCAACGAAAAAAGTGCAGGACACTTGGCTGGCTCGCTTGGTAGCGTGTGTGATTCTTGATCTCAGGGTTGTGAGTTCAAGCCCCACATGGAGTGTAGGGTTTACTTAAAAAAAAAGAAAAAGAAAAAGTGTCTAGTTCAGTTTGCAACTCAAATCATTGCATAATGCTTTCCCTAAAGAAAACGACCATACTTCTATATGCAGGTGAAGTTCTGGCAAATTTCCCATTATGTCACACTAAGTTAAATGAATGTGTACTTGGGAGTTGAGATTAATAGTTAAGCTCAAACTAATTTTCAATTATATGAATCCAATTAACCTTAACAACAAGGACTTTCTTAAGAGAAATTAGCATTTTAAAATGATGCATGCAAGAAAAAAATGACTATTAACACCATTTATTGCCACAGCCTTGATTTATGCTAAGAAATCAGCAATTTTAGCCATCATCACTTTACACCATCAGTGCAAATACCAAAGCAGTTGAAGAAGGCAAATAATACCTTTGACTTCACTGACCCCCTACTAGTATCTCTGGGGCCCCAGATATCTGCAAACCACTTTGAGCAAAGCTGGTCCATGGCATAGGTTGTGGAAGAAAATTTCATAGTTGTCCAGATGATGGCAGCAAAAGGTTTTAGAGGTTTTAGGAGGACCTTGGCCCTAACAAGGAAGGGCTTCCGGTGGTTGGAGACCATCCTAGGGAAAGGGTGTGTGCATTTAATCACAAAGAAACAACTACAACCTAAACCTCCACCCTCATTTATCTTGAATTAATTTCACAATTGATTAACATTTCCCTAAGGGAAGAAATTGCTTGAGATTTTAGGTCAGTAACCTGTGGACACTTGTTATTTCATTGAAGAAGAGTGGATTTCAAAACGTGCTAATTTTACACATAATCAGAGCATTTATTACTCATTCATGTGTTCATTTGTTAATGCTTTCCAAAAATACTTCCTAAAGCCACCTGTAAAGACAAAAGCACTGAGAATAGTACGCATGATCAATCACTAGACCAATCCATAGAAGACTAAGAGAGATGCGGATGAAAGCTAACAGAGACCTCTCTGCCTCCTTGGAACAAGAGAGAAGCCAGCGAGAGACAGACCACAGTGATCAGAAACCAACATCGACATAGGAGCCCTGCATGGAACACCAACTGAATTGCATCAACAAATAGCCCTTTTCTGCTGACATTACCAGGTTTGCCGATTCCAGTTTAGGTACCCATCCTTCCTCATCCCTGTGAAAAAGTATTGACTTAACATTGTATCAAAGCACTGGCAGGAAAAAAAAAAAAAAAAAAAAAAACACCTTTTAAAAATCTTGTGCCCCAGGGGCTCCTGGGTGGTTCAGTTGGTTGAACATCCAACTTTGTCTCGGGTCATTATCTCATGGTTTGTGGGTTTGAGCTCCACATCTGGCTCTGTGCTGACAGTTCAGAGCCTGGAACCTGATTCAGATTCTGTGTCTCCCTCTCTTTCTGTCCCTCCTCTGCTCATGCTGTTCTCTATCTCAAAAAAATAAACATTAAAAAAAAAAAATCTTGTGCCCTTCCTAAAATGCTGCCCTTGCTTTTGGCTTGAGAAACTTCATTCTCTTTTAGGTGGCTGATGGTGAGTTCTGGAAGGTATCAATTAGCTCATGAGTTTTATTCTCTTCAGACCACTTTTCAGCCACTCTTTCAGTTACAGAGTAGACATTTATTGCTTTTGTCACCCAGGAACCTTTCTCCCTTCCTCAGGTACTAGCCCCCAGTTTCCTTTTGCGGTAGCCAGCCCTCCTCTGTTCTTAGTCTGTGCAGCTTGGGAAGGCTGGTTCCACCTGCTTCTCCAAGCGGATGTTCTATCTGCTGGCCATGATGATAAGGATGGACATGTGACTCAACTGAGGCAAATGAGTGAAAGACAGACATTTTTTGAAGTTTTTGAAGAAAGAAGCTCTCCTTTACCATTGGTGTGGCTTACAGGAGGTGTTTAGGTATAGAGGTGCAGGCTTCTACCCTTCCATTATGAAGGGACAGTCTGACTGATAACAAAACCCACAGAGGTGGAGACAGCCAAGAAGTAGGAACATTGAGGACTGATTGTAGCCTGTGGCTTCACATTATTGCTTTATCCGCATTGTGTTGGAGTTCCTATTGTTCTCAAGCAAAAGAGTCCTCACTGATCCATTTCCCTACCCCCTAGCACCAAACACAAATCTACATTAGAGAACGAGAAAATCCAATTTTCAAAATATCACACTTGCAAATTTTTGTGCCTCTATTAATTTATCTGGAATTAATTTCTGCATCTTTTTCATGTTTCCTTAGCACTCTATAGATAGCTGAAATTAAACTACTTAATAACATTTCATATGTTGCAATTTATTTTTATACTTGTCTTAGATTTTGAGCTAAGAAAAGCAACCATATCTTAATCATCTTTATATCTCTAGTACCTAACATAACATTTAGCACATATCAGATGTCTGACAAACTGTGCTCAAATTAAATTTCCAGAATGGGAGTGTTCAGCAAAGTTCTTCCATCTTTGGAGACTTCCAGCTCAATATCACAGTCATTTGATGAGCTTAATAGAGATCCCAGTCCTCGGTCCCTGGCTGGTTTTAAGTCTGTTTCTCCTCGGATCCATTCCTGGATCTTTCCACTGATCTGCTCTGTATGACAGAAGGGATGATTTCTCATATTTCCACATTATCTGGCATCTGACTAGGTTAGGACAGAATAAAAGGAGAACCCAGAGTATGTCTCCCCCTCTCTCTATCTCAAACCAGATTTCACATAGTGGCTGACTCCAAAAACTAACCAGATCCTGCTCGTCAAGTCTACTCTAGTTTCAACTTCACCTGGGTGGCCATGGTGCCTGGGCTCCAGGAATATTGCCTCCTTTAAGGAAGGTGATCTCTAGGTTGCCTCACTGTTCTGTTTAGTTTTTCAACATCTTTTCTCACTTGTATAATCAAATCCAAGCATTGGTTCCTCTGATCTCATTGAGACACAAACCCAGAGTTTTTGCAACTCTAACTTGAGTATAGCTAAGATCAACTGACCAGTCCCTCCACTTAGAGGAGTTGAAAACAGATTCATTAGGAAAGTTTAAAATTTTTTAATGTTTACTTATTTATTTTGAGAGAGAGAGCATGAGCAGGGAAGGGGCAGAGAGAGGGAGAGAATCCCAAGAAGGCTCCACACCCAGCACAGAGCCCGACATGGGGCTCTATCCTATGAACCCTGAGATCATTGACCTGAGCCAAAATCAAGGGTCAGATGCTCAACCTACTGAGTATCCAAGGCACCCCTAATTAAGGAAGTGAAAATACCCACTTTCTTTCACCAGATGATTTACACTGGTAGGAATGTTGAAGACCTTCAGGCAAGAAGACTTTCCTTAGCCCATAACAGGAGGTAGGGGATCTCTGCTTGTTATTAATTCCTCTTTAGGAAGGTACAGGTGAGTTTGAGCCACAACAGAAAAATCTGCAAGTAATTCAATTCGATAAACTTTTTTAAGTCAAAGTTTAACTCACATAAAATTTACTCAGTCGAGTTAATAAAACACCCAAATTTCTGAGTTAGTGTATAGCAGCATAAATTTAATTTTTGTTACAAAAATTCAACATTTGATGTTTCCACTATTAAGCTATGCTGCAAAAAGAGCAAACACATCGAATCTTAATTCAACAGGGTCACGGTGCATAAACTTCTTGTAAACTTCTGAGGTATCCTCTAACAAAGCCTCATCACTAGTTCCTCCACAGTTAATTGGAAATTGTTTCTGTTCATCTATTTTGTAGATATGCCCATCTACGTGAACTAATGCAATAAAGCACGAACTAATGCATTCTGTTCATTGCTATACATCAGTCCTTGGTGTGAGGTGTCAGGGTACAGGTAAGAATGAGACATGTAGGCAACATTGTGATGTGGTTCAAATTCACCTCGATTATGTGAACACTCAGATCATTGGCTCTCTGGTACCATGTTCACATTCTTCCATCAAAGACATTATTCCCACCAAAACCCACCATGCAAAGATCAGTTACCTTGAAGTAGAAATGACTGGTGGCAACTTAAACAATTATCCACTGAGAGGAGTTTGCATTTCAATGGGTATTGAAATCTTAATATAAAAAAATTAATCTTCTTCAGAATTTGAAACAGGAGCAAGTTGGGGTAGTTATTCATGGGCCGGGATGGCTTCCCACCCTCCATAATGAGACCACTATTCCTTGGCCTACATTTTCTGCAGTCCCACTCCAAAGGTATTAAAAGGCTTTTACAAAATATTCTACTCCATTGTCACTTATGATGAAATGTGTATAGGTAAAGCTACATTTTCAATAACCTTGTGTTAGAAATAAAGGACTTCCCTATGAACAGCCCATTTGAAATACCCATGGAGTATTATGAAATACCCATAGTATTTCAAAATGTGCTCTTGCTCTTCTCCCTTCCCTTCCTTTCCCTTCCCTTTCGGGGTCCAGGCAGCCCAGCACAGGACATCACAGCCCAAGCTGAGTGAGAAGGGCATCCATGCAATGTGGGGGTGAGAGGCTGCAGGTGGTGATGGAATATGGTTACATACAGAAGAATTGGTCAAATAAATAAATGTGTTGAGGATAATGGAAGCCTGGTTTCTTACTTTTGGAAAAGAGAATTACAAATACAGAAATGGAGAACTAGAATGAAACTTGCAGTTGGACAGAAATTGGACATATGAGTGTGAAATCATGTTTCCTAACACAGATAAATATAGAAATACCAGTGTTGAAGCTGTATATACACATGATGTATGTGTGCATGTATGAACATGTGTGTGTACACATTCCCAACTTCTGTCCATGGAGAGGACCTAGAAGTAGTGACATTCCAATAGCAGTGAGATCATCTAGTACCCAGACTGGTTTTCTCAATACTAGCAGGGTCCCTTTGGAGAAATGGTAGATCCTAGGACTAGGAAAGGGAAAGAATGAGATGAGCCAGACATGTCAAACTGCTTTCAGAAAGTAAGCAAACAGGGACATGTCAAAAGGACACAGAAGTCATCTTGAAGGTGCTCCCACTGGGCAAATCAAGAAAAATTTGGGGGCACCTGGGTGGCTCAGTCAGTCGGGCGTCTGACTTCAGCTCAGGTCACGATCTCACAGTCTGTGAATTGGAGCCCCACGTCAGGCTCTGTGCTGACAGCTCAGAGCCTGGAGCCTGCTTCAGATTCTGTGTCTCCCTCTCTCTCTGCCCCTCCCCTGCTCATGTTCTGTCTCCCTCTCTCTCTCAAAAATAAATATGAAATTGGGAATGCAAACTGGTGCAGCCACTCTGTAAAACAGTATGGAAGCTCCTCAAAAAACTAAAAATAGAACTACCCTATGACCCAGCAGTTGCACTACTAGGCATTTATCTACGGGATACAGGTGTGCTATTTCGAAGGGACACATGCACCCCTGGGTTTATAGCAGCACTATCAACAATAGCCAAAGTATGGAAAGAGACCAAATGTCCAACGATGGATGAATGGATGAAGAAAATGAGGTACACACATACAATGGAGTATTACTTGGCAATCAAAAAGAATGAAATCTTGCCATTTGCAACTACATGGATGGAACTGGAGGGTATTATGCTAAGTGAAATTAATCAGAGAAAGACAAAAATCCTATGACTTCACTCATATGAGGGCTTTAAGAGACAAAACAGATGCACATAAGGGAAGGGAAAGAAAAATAATATAAAAACAGGGAGGGGGACAAAAGAGAAGAGACTCATAAATATGGAAAACAAACTGAGGGTTACTGGAGGGGTTGTGGGAGGGGGGGATGGGCTAAATGGGTAAGGGGCACTAAGGAATCTACTCCTAAAATCATTGTTGCACTATATGCTAACTAATTTGGATGTAAATTTTAAAAAATAAAAAATAAAACAAGTTAATAAAAATAAATAAATACACATTAAAAAAATTTAAAAAAATTTGTGAATGAGAATAAATAGATAAGGTATTAGTGATAATATAATAGTAATAATGATAAGTGACTGAATAAATTAGGAATTGCTAAGTCCTTAATAAATCAACTAATATTTATGTGGTCTCAAAACACATCCTCACACAAATATGTTAATTACAAAGGGTAAACAACTTTGCAGTGGAGAAACCTAGCAGACACTGTCTTAAGTGATGAAAGTGAATATTCTCCATAAGAGAAAAAAAATCACAATTGGTTGCCTGATAGGATGAAACGAGAAGAGCACAGCATGCAACACTGCTTTTCTGATACTCCTGCCAACCATGCATAACCTGTATCTAATCGTAGGAAACCTTGAACAAACCCAAGTTGGGGGACGTTCTATAAAATAACTGGCTTATAATCGTCAAAAGTGTCAAGGTCATAAAACCAAGAAAAGACTGGAGGATCGTTTCCAACTGAAGGAAACTGGACAACTAAATGAACAAGTTTTTCTCAAATAGATTGGGGGTAATAATAAAGCAATATTAATTTCATGGTCGTTTTAGCCATGTTGCAACCATGTAGGACAATGTCCTCACTTGTAGAAAATATAAATTAAAATCTGTAGCAAGATGGAGAAGCAGGTTGGCAGCTTACTCTCAAATAATTCAGAAAACAATGTACTGTGTTTGCATTTTTTTCTGTGAGTTTGAGATTATCTTCTAAATAAGAAATGTAGGGGCACCTGGGTGGCGCAGTCGGTTAAGCGTCCGACTTCAGCCAGGTCACGATCTCGCGGTCCGTGAGTTCGAGCCCCGCGTCAGGCTCTGGGCTGATGGCTCAGAGCCTGGAGCCTGTTTCCGATTCTGTGTCTCCCTCTCTCTCTGCCCCTTCCCCGTTCATGCTCTGTCTCTCTCTGTCCCAAAAATAAATAAAAACGTTGAAAAAAAAATTAAAAAAAAAAAAAAAGAAATGTAAAAATCGAATCTCATTCTGTGTCTTGCATATACAAGTCCCTAATACAGTTCAAAGTTTGTCTCATTTTCCTTATTGTGGTTGGATTCAACTTAAATTAAAATGCAAAGTGCTTAATAAACATAAATCCAATACACGTATGGGAAACAAAAGAGATCTATATTAGTATTTACAACTCTTTAATCTTGTTAAGAGATCAACAACTTCAACACACACTTAGACCTTTTCCCCCTAAGAGATAAATAAATTCACAATCTTCAAGATAATCAGTGCTGTGTAGACTTTTTTAGTCTACTAAAGTCCAATTTGTAACATAGAACCGATGCAATACTGTAGCAGAAACCATAAATTACAAAGTAATAACTCTCATGCAAAGTAGTTACACTCCCCATGATATACCCCTTCAAACAGAACATTACTTTTTCTGAGGAAACAGACTTCTTTCTCTGACTAGGATACTTTACAACATGTCCTTCCAAACTAAAGAAACACTTTACCATTCAACACTGGTATTTTTAAAGCCATTAAAACATCTGGTGACACAGGTAGATTTAATAATCATGCCTTTAAAAGGAAACCATTTTTAAGAGATAACTTACATTTTACTTGTTACATTAACTTATAATGTATTTAATCCCAAGCGGCAAGATAATTACCAAAGATATCAAATAAAACGTTTTAAAACATTCAGTTCGTTAAATATTTACTAGATGGCAAGCTCCTGTGAAGCGTAAGCTAGATGGGGGAAAACAAAAATGACCAATATCCACATTAGTCTTCAGGAGATTACCTTCTGCAACCAAGTACAGCATTATTACACAACTTACTGATTCTCAGTGATCCTATCAAGAAGACTACTGCAGAATAATTTGAATTATTAAAATCTACATCTGGAGGAGAAGCGGTGTGTGACACAAATTAATAAAATCAAGGAAACTCAGCTAAACTTCTCTCGAGGACAGAAGTGTACCATGTGTTCAAGTCTTAATGTGATTAATGCTTAGTGTCGCTCCATTTGTACCAGAGAGAGTAAAAGGACTTCCACCATCCTCCTTCACCAAAAACAAACAAAAATATATGAGAGACAATAGATTAAAATGAATATCAGAAGCCAATTTAAAAAATTACTTATGAGATTGAGGGACATGTATCAAAGGGGAGATTGAGGGACATTGCCAAGGAAATGGGTTGCAGGGTTTGTAGACTCATTGTACATTCATACGAGGCCCGGGTAAATGTTTTTCACCAGTTGACATACTAACCTTCACGGGACTGTTTGCTGCTCTGTTGCCAAAACATAGGAGGAAAGCAGGCGACCCATCCATCATACCCTTGGGGCGCTCCACCTGTGTGGTACCCTACAATCTGTTAGTCTCAAACCATGTCTATACATTGGGCAAGCACTGTATCTAATCAATTATTAACCAGTTTATCATTAACATTACTGCATGACTGTGATATAGGGCAAAACTCATTAAAGTTTAAACAGTCATTTATATCCAGAGGAATTCCTTGCCAAAATGGTATCGGTTCATTTTGAGCTGTGAAATAGACAGAGTAAGGAGTTATATCCCCACCCCCACCCCTACCCCCCCGAGTACTCATATTGTTCATTCTATTAAAGGTACCATGCGATGAGAATCGACAACATAATCAAAACAAAAATTCACTTTAAAAGGAAGTATTATCGACTTTTTATGAATTGGAATGATAACAAGACAGCAAGCTGACTCATTTGTGTAGAAAAAGATATCACAATCTTATCATTCTGGAAAAGAATTTAAATTTTTCACCAAACATCACTGAGAGAGATGACTGATTCAATCTCTAGGGCAAGGGGAAAATCTTAATACATTCTGAGATTTGTGATGCCTGCCATGTTTTCACACAGGTTGAAGTAGATGCACTTCATGGGCTTTAACACACATCAAACAATGTTTCCTGTTTGGATACCCATGAGGGAAAATCTGAGACAGATGAGTTAAGTTATTAGTTTGATTAAAGAGATCTGATCTTTGTGGTACTGAAGCTGACAGCAGCCATATGGTACCTGTAAACCAGAATCCTGGGAAAGAACTGTTACTGGAGATTTTTGTGTTTTGTTTTTTTCTCCACCGACTTGTTTGGGGTGGTCGACTGGTGACAACCTTTAATGGAAAGAGGCTCTCACTTTTCGGCCCTTCAAAGGCTGTGGCGGACGGTGATTGCTCAACAGAAAAGCTGCTGCTTCGCCCTCCGCGGTACAAAGGAGAGTGCGGAATGTGGCCAGCTGTTGAAAACAAGAGAAGAGTTCGTTTCAGCATAGAAAGTCACACCTGCAGGGACACCTAGGTGGCTTGGTCAGTTAAGTGTCTGACTCTGGATTTCGGCTCAGGTCATGATCTCACAGTTGTAAGATAGAGCCCCATGTCAGGCCAGCTTGGAATTCTCTCTCCCCTCTCTCTCTGCCTCCCGTCTGCTGGTGTTCTCTCTCTCTCTCTCTCTCTCTCTCTCTCTCTCTCTCTCTCTCTCAAAATTAATAATAAATAAACATTAAAAAAAGTCATATATAACCTTTCCCTTACCAGGAACTAAAATACTGCAGTAAAAGTGTTCTAAATTATGAGTCATATATATAATAAAACAATACTTCTACTAAGTTCTCACCACTATACAAATACCTATGGGTTCAAAAACTTAAGTACATAAGCATTCTTTATCTGGAGATGAAAGTAATATGAGGAAACAACATCTAGAATGTGGTTCAAAGAGTCCATATCTAGGAATCAGAGAATGTCACCTACCAAGTCACAGAAGGACAGTGGAAAGGTCACTGCACTGGCTTTCAAGGCTAGGTCCCAGTTCTGGGCCTGGTACAGACCAGTTGTGTGACCTTGAGCTCTAGCCTTCAGTTACTTCATCTATAAAGTAATGCATTGGATTATATTCCTTCAATAGCTGTCTTCCAACTCTTGGAATTACAATGGACGCTTATCAGTATTCCGGCACAACATGGCCTCAATTCGCACAGGAACCTTGTGGTCCTCATCCTATGGAATTTTGATCTTTTAAGTACTGTTTTCCTGAAACAATTATTTTGTCCTCACCATACTTGAGCCTTGGAAACAACAACCGTGGTAAACATCTAGTACCCTTCAACCTCTGATAATGTTTAAATACAATTTAACTGGGATAGGCATATTTCTCATCAAAAGAGCTTAATTTTTCTTATTACAAAAAATGTTTACTTATCTTACAAACTTCATACAATATACAAGCATCAAAAGGAAAACAGAAGTTACTAGTAATCACAAGACATGATCACAGTTAACATTATGGACTATATCCTTCCAGATGTTTTTCTTTATATAAACACATGAGCACACATGCATGTACACACAACGTGTTTTATTACAAAAATAGGCTCAACTACCATGCTCTTTTTAAACTTTATTTTTTAAATTAATATATATCTTAGATATCTTGCCTGTCAATAAACATAAATCTATGTCACTATTTTTTTAAGTTTATTTAATTATTTTGAGAGACATAGAGACAGTGTGAGTAGGGGTGGGGCAGAGAGAGAGGGAGAGAGAGAAAATCCCAAGCAGGCTCTGTACTGTCAGCACAGAGCCTGATGTGGGGCTTGAACTCATGAGACAATGAGATCATGACCTGAGCAGAAACCAAGAGTCAGACACTTAACCAACTGAGCCACCCAGGCACCCCTATGTCACTACTTTTAATTGCTGAAAAGTTTTCTATTATAAGCAGGATTTATAAATTATTCACCAATTCCTTGGTGATTTAATATTTTTTATCAAGATTTAGCACTGGTCTACAGTAGTAAAATGAAGACTGCTAACTGAATAATTCTACTGTCACAAAAATGTTCATCTAAAATACATTGTCAATTAACACAAGTAAGTTTTGGGTGTTTGTTTTGCTGCTCTGCTTCAGCAAAGACTAATTATTACATTATTGAGAATGAAAGCCTCCATTGTCTAAGCCGAGTTAGTCACCTAATCGCAGAGTCAAGTAGATTCAGACTAGGATACATCTATTAAGTTTCTGTCATCATCATTTAACTGAAGCCTAAAAGGATGTGGGCCTACATGGCAGAGAAGTAGTGGGATCCGTACTTCCCGCATCTCTAACTGAAGCCTAAAATATTTCTTGCACAGCCCTGGCCGGGATGGGAGGCAGAGGTGACAGAGGTGCTCCACAATAAGCAGGCAACAGTTTGTAACCACAGTCCACGGAGATAAGTTCATGCATCATATACAAGCAGCCAGGTCTCTCCACAAATGATACTTTGAGGTGTCTTTTATTATTTATTTTTGTAAGATTTTATTTTTTAAGTAATCTCTACAACCAACGTGGGGCTCAAACCCACCACCCTGAGATCACGAGTCACATGCTCCACTGACCAAGCCAGCCAGGCGCCCCAAGGTGTATTTTAAGAGGTATAGATATGGGCAAGACAAATATTTACAACTTAACTGTTACTCATATTTCATTAGACCAAATTATAGCTAAAGCCAGATGAGACTTGAATAATTGTCTGGTGAAGTCAAGCAGCAGAGGAAAATAAAATCTAAACTCTGGAGCCATAGGGAAGACACCCAGGCTTTTCCCCAGACCATGCGGATCAGGTTTGTCCGGAGTGACCTCTCCAGGTGTCTGTGCAGGAATCTGGAATCTGGAATCAGGGCACCCACTCGCTGGCCTTGGCCAACATGACTTGCCTCCCCAGTGAAACTGCTGATTCCTCTGAAAACCTGGGCTTTATTTATCTCGCCCATCCTCCTTATAACTCCTCTGCAAGTTGATCATGGCTCCCTACCTCTGCAACACCTTGACCTCATGGTGTAAAACTGGAATTTACTCTAGATCTTTCTCTGAACCTATCCTGATGTCTCACCAAACCCCTGACCTTTTTGGCTCTGCATCTCCCTCCCAATCGCTTTGCCCAGCTAGGTAGACCTACATCTGCCAGTGTCTGCTCAGATTTGCTTTTCTTGGCTCTGCACAAGAAAATGCACATCCTTGGCTGGCCCCTACCAGTCTCCTTGCCTTCCGGACCCCAGGCTTCTTGCAGACAGAGAATCGGCCACTCTGTCACTAAGGCTCATAGCATCTGCAGGGGTCCTGGCAGCAGTCTCCACAGATCAGCCTGATGTCTGAGGTGGGTATGACCTGTTTTGCTATTTTTCTTGGCTCTAATACTCAAATTTTAATGTCCTTATATAGCAAGCCCAGCAAGCAGAAATACTCTCTTCTAATGTTTTGTAAATAACTTTGCTTATGTCACTCCAGTGCTCAAATGTCTAATGGCACTCCACTGCCTGCCAAAGCTGGATAATAATGAAAATAAAATCTCTTACAGAATATGGTAGGCCAGGTAATGTGCTAAGTGCTTTACATACATATCTCATTTAATCAATGATATACTATTATCCCCACTTTAAAGATGAGGAACTTGAGGGACAGCTAGGAAGTTTCAATAAATAAGCCGTCTGGCAGATAAGTCATATACTAACTAACCACTACTGCATCTCTTTTCCCCCCCTATTTTCCCCTAATGTCTTTTCATTAAGTTTTTATTATGCAAACTTTCCGACATACACAAAAGTAGAAAGGGCAGCATAATAAACCACCACAAACCCATCACCCAGCTTCAACAACCATTAACACAGCCAATTTCATTTCACCCATATTCTCATTCATTCTCTTTCCACCTCCCATCCTGCCCAAACTGGATAAGATTGAAGCAGATTCTGAACATCATATCGTTTCAGGTGTAAATATTTCAAAATATAATTCTAAAATGTGTAATATTTCTACCTCTAATAAGACCCCCAAAACAAACTTATTAGCCTGGCTTCTGAATCACCGGGTTCTAACTAACTAGATTATCTCCAATTATGACCACACACAGGTTCTGCTCTAAGCCAGTTTTATGAAGGGTGGCTCCAGAGCATCTGAATGAAAAGACTTTGGGGTGATTTGTAACACTTCAGGTTGCTGAACTCTACCCCAGACCTTCTGAATCAGAAATTCTGATAAGGCCCAAGGGTCAACGTTTTGGTAAGCTTCCCCAGGTAACTGTTGTATACTCTAAAGCTTGAGAAGTTCAGGTACAAAGTTGCCCACATATCTTCTGTACTTCCTTTACTTGCCTTATTTATGGTGTTCCATCTTGAAATTGCTCCCTTTCCTTTACTACTTCGAACCAGTCACCACATTTTCCCTAGACCAGATGTCAGCTCTTTCATGAAGTCTTTTCCTGATTTTTCCAATAAAATAGTCTCTCCTTTTTTAAACATCCTAACACTTTATATCTCTTACGTACCAAGCACAGACATTGTGATATCCTTTCTTATGCATTTATTTTATCTTGTCTATCAGATTACAAACTACTTGAGGATAAGGGACATTTTTAACACTTCTTTGTAATTTTGTGTATTATGCCCTATAAGAATTAGCAATTATTAAACGATTCTAAAATTGGCTTGTACTGTCTCCTATAATTTAGAACTTTAATTTCAAAGCTAACTATACACAGTTTTATATCAAGTCAAAATCAATGTTCAAGCAAATGGATTCTTTCCCCATTTCACATTTAGCCTAAAGATGCAGAAGCTAAGAAAACTATTCCTAGATCATTATCATTAATTACAAAATATAACATTTTACTATTTAAAAAGGATGTTAGAACTTTGCTTCCAGATATGCTGGACTGCAGACAACCTCCCTGTGGAAAACAATGCTAAAACCCAGATGTAATACAAAAAGCAACTAGTCATAGGTACTGGAGAGTGAACAGAAGCAGAGGGACTCAGGTGGGGAGTTTATGCTCACTTGAAGGAGAGATGGGAGCTCTATAAGTGAGTTCCAATTTCCAGTTTTTCACCTGGAGCTGAGAAGAGTCTGCAAGGTGCACACAGTGCAATGGAGCACACTGGTGTTACAAGGATAGAGGCAGAGAGGGTCATCAACTCTACACCCAAGAACCACACATGGCTGTACTGAGACCAGAGCTGCTGCATGAGAACGAAAACCTGAAGTTCAAGCCCTACCCAAAAAATTACCTGCTAGCACAGAGGAAAAAGTGCTCATCAGAGAAAGTAACTGAATCCAGAATGTCCACAACTTAATGTTCATCACGTCTAGAATACAATAAAAAATTACTTAACATGTCAAGAGGCAAGAAAATGGAACACCTTCTCCAAAAAAGCAACTCCATTGCTTATGGAGTGACATAAGCAAAGTTATTTACAACATCAACAGGGTCACACCCAAGATGAACCAAATTAGGAATTTACAAGAATTTTTTTTAACTTTTAAGTTTTTTGTTAATGTTTATTTATTTTTGAGAGAGAGAGAGAGAGTGTGTGAGCAGGCGAGGGGCAGAGAAAGAGGGAGACACAGAATCTGAAGCAGGCTTTGAGCTGTCAGCACAGAGCCCAATGTGGGGATCGAACTCACAAACCACGAGATCATGAGCTGAGCTAAAGTTGGACGCTTAACCAACTTGAGCCACCCAGGGGCCCCTGAATTTACAAGGATTTTTAAATGAGTATTTTAACTACCTGAGGGTCATATGTTAAACAAAGCATCATTTTAATGCTTGAGAAATCTTAGCAGAGTAGTGGTAAGTCTCAGAAGAAAAATAGATATAATAAAAGAGAACCAAATAAAATTTTAGAACTAAAATATAGAATTGCTAAAACAAAAAAATTAACTAGATAGACTTAATAGTCAAATTGACATGACAGAGGAAAGAGCAAATGAACTTGAATATAAATAAGTAGAAATTATCCCTGGTGAAGAACAGAGATTAAAAAATTATTTTAAAAAAATAGAACCTTGGGAATGTGTTAGATGATATTAAAAGGTTAAAGTATGCATAATTGAAATATCAGAAGGAAAGGAATGAGAAAATGGGGTGCAGGATACATAAAAGTTCAACTCATAAGTCATCAAAAACTTAAATGTAAAAGCTACAACTATTAAAGTATGAAAAAAATATTTAGAGGCATATAGTTAGATTTAAGAAATCTTAAACAGGTCATCAAAAGCACAGATTATAAGGAATAAGTTGATAAAAATGAATTACATCAAGATTAAGAACTTTTGCTCTTCAAAAGACATAGTTTTAAAAATGGGGCGGCAAGCAACAAACTGGGAGAAAACTTTGCAGAACATGTATTTTAAAAAGGGCTTTATCCTGATTGTATAAAGAACTTTTGCAATTCAATAATGAAAAGACAAAACGCAATTCAAAAAGGAAAAGATGATTTGAACAGGTATTTCACCAAAAAAAGATATACGTAGTCAATAAACATATGAAAAATGCTCAACATTACTAGTCATCAGATGAATGCAAATTAGAAATCACATATAACCGGGGCGCCTGGGTGGCACAGTCGGTTAAGCGTCCGACTTCAGCCAGGTCACGATCTCGCGGTCCGTGAGTTCGAGCCCCGCGTCAGGCTCTGGGCTGATGGCTCAGAGCCTGGAGCCTGTTTCCGATTCTGTGTCTCCCTCTCTCTCTACCCCTCCCCCGTTCATGCTCTGTCTCTCTCTGTCCCAAAAATAAATAAACGTTGAAAAAAAAAATTAAAAAAAAAAAAAAAGAAATCACATATAACCTCTAGAATGGCTAAAGTTAAAAAGACTGACAACACTAACTGCTGACAAGGATGTGGAAGAGCTAGAAATCTCATATATTGTTGGTGAGAATGGAAGATGGAACAGCCACATTAAAAAACAAGATGGCAGGTGTGCCTGGGTGGCTCAGCTAGTTAGGTGTCTGATTCGGCTCAGGTCATGATCTCATAGTCTGTGAGTTCAAGCCCCACATAGGGCTCTGTGCTGACAGCTTAGAGCCTGGAGCCTGCTTCAAATTCTGTCTGTCTGTCTCTCTGTCTCTCTCTCTCTGTCTCTCTTTCTCTCTCTCTCAAAAATAAAATAAAAACATTAAAAAAAATTTTTTTAAACAATATGGCAGTACCTTAGAGAATTAAACATGAATTTACCACATGATCTAGTAAATCTAGTTGTTAGGTATTGCCACAAAATGTGAAAACGTGTCCACAAAAAATATATGACAATTATTCCTAACACCCAAATATGGATAGCTATTATTCATAATAGCCCCAAACTGGAAGCAACCCAAATGTCCATCAATTGGTAAATAGATTTTAAAATAATGTGGTATATACTCTTATGTGGATCCTGAGAAACTTAACAGAAACCCATGGGGGAGGGGAAGAAAAAAAAGAGGTTAGAGTGGGAGAGAGCCAAAGCATAAGAGACTCTTAAAAACTGAGAACAAACTGAGGGTTGATGGGGGGTGGGAGGGAGGGGAGGGTAGGTGATGGGCATTGAAGAGGGCATCTTTTGGGATGAGCACTGGGTGTTGTATGGAAACTAATTTGACAATAAATATCATATAATAAAAAAAATAAACTGATAAAAAAATAAAATAATGTGGTATATCCATATCATAGAATATTACTAGTAAGAGTCAGTGAATCTTAAAAACATTATGCTAAGTAGAAATGCAAAAATCTATGTACTGTCTTATTCCATTTAAATAAAATTCTAGAAAAGGCAGAATCCTAGGAACAGCATCTCAAAGACTGCCCAGAGCCATGATTGAGGAAGGAGCTAGAGCGCAAGAGAATTTTCGGGCCAAGTGATCTGTTTCATATCTTGATCTAGTGGTTGCTGCACAGTAATATACAATAACAAAATCAACTGCACACTAAAATTCATGAATTTTATTGTATGCAAAGATCGTAACAAATAAGAGAGATTTTTTTAAAAAAATAGAGCAAAGAATTAAAACCAAGTATTCTGCACACTGAATTCAGCAGATGAGTAAGCCAATTTAGATAATTTAGGATAACCCTAAGAAACTTGGCAGAAAAGTTAGCTTAGTCTTCCAAAGAGAATGATGGATCTGTTATCAAAACTATCTGAAAACAGCATATCTGTTTACTGGCCTGGCAGTTAAATCAAGCATTTCAATAAGTGACTCTGGGGACAGAAATGGGCTTGAATCAAATAAAAGAAAATGAAAACTGTCTGATTTGCCTTTTTGGTCAAACAGTGACTTGGCAAGAAATAGCAGTAGAAAGACCTAGAAAAAAAAATTGGCACTAACTCACTAAAAAAAGAATTTAATCTTCATGGCTAGTGACATTATATGGTAGAATTGAAAAATAAATAAAACAATGTGCCTCAGGGACTTCAAAAATAAACAGCTGCTGAAGTTGAGATTAAAAATTATCGTTTGGAAAGTAACTCTCAAGTGGTATACACAAAAGACATATTCATTTTACTTTATAGGAAACAGATAACTGAATAATCATCTTGACACTCTCAGGCTTTAGATTTTTTTTAAATAACCTTTTATTTTAGAACAGTTCTGAATTTACAGAATTATTAAAAAGATTGTATGAGTAGTTCTCATATACCTCATACTGAATTTCCCCCATTATTAATATTTTACATTACATGGTACATTTTTCACAATTGGTGAACCGATATTAATATGTTACCATTAACTGCGGTCCATCCTTTATTAAGATTTCCTTTTTCTGTTCCAGGATCTCACCAGGAAACAGCATTACACTTGGTAGTCATATTTCCTTCAGCATTCTTGATGACAATTTCTCAGATTTACCTTGCTTTTGATAACCTTGACAGTTTTGAGGAGCACTGACCTGCTGTTTTGTAGAATGTCCCTCATTTGGGCTTTGTCTGATGTTTTTCTCATGGTTAGACTGGGATTGGACTTTTAAAATATCTTTTGCTTCATTCTTTAACTCTTAAAATCACCATAATGTCATATTATAAAAATGTAGATTATTACCCAGATAATCATGTCCATCTGATTAGAAAATGTCTGAAAGTACTCCTACTATAGATTTAAGTGAATGTAAGTAGATCACAGTGAATTATCATTCATACTAAAGCTCTAAAATATAGCTATTATTTTATATATTCTACCATATAAATACCCCATTAATACTTAATATTAATTAATTGAGACCTAAATAAGATACAGCAGTGTATCCACAGCTAGTCACAATTCCTAACTTTACAGTGAGTCATTTTTTTTTAATGTTTGTTTATTTATTTTGAGAGAGAGAGAGCACAAGCACCAGAGCAGGGGAGGAACAGACAGAGAGATAGAGAATCTCAACAAGGCTCCACATTCAGTGTGGAACCCAGGGCAGGACTCGATCTCATGTGAGATCATGACCTGAGCAGAAATCAAGAATCAGACACTCAACCAACTGAAGCACCCAAGTGCCCCTACAGCGAGTCATTTTGTTTAGGTTAGTCTTATGCATTTTAAGGAACTAAATTATATATTTTAACATATTCTCTTCCAAATGGCAGGTGGATTTTAAAAAGTTATTTTCCAAGTGGCTTTAAGAAATAAAAATATCCTTAAAACATGAGGAAGAGGGGCGCCTGGGTGGCGCAGTCGGTTAAGCGTCCGACTTCAGCCAGGTCACGATCTCGCGGTCCGTGAGTTCGAGCCCCGCGTCAGGCTCTGGGCTGATGGCTCAGAGCCTGGAGCCTGTTTCCGATTCTGTGTCTCCCTCTCTCTCTGCCCCTCCCCCGTTCATGCTCTGTCTCTCTCTGTCCCAAAAATAAATAAATGTTGAAAAAAAATAAAAAAAAAACCATGAGGAAGAACATGAGCTCCTATTATTACTACCTTTCTATTATAATTTATCAATTCCTACTGTTAACTTGTTCAAATTTAACAGAGGAATGCAAAAGTAAACAGTTTAACACATGAAGGAAAGAAAAATGTACTCCATTACTAAGGCCACTGAATCAGTGACAGGTCTTTTTTCTTATGACACAATGCACCTTATTCATGATTGGAAAAAGTCGCAGGAATTTCCATGTCAGTCAAACTCTGGACTTCAATCCCAACTTTCACAAAACGTTTTAATTAGTATGTTCCAGAGTATTATTTGGCTTTAATCCTAAAGACAAGGCCAACAGAAGTTGGATCTGTTCAACATGCCAAGGAGAAATGTTATCTGACATGACCTTGGAAAAGGTGAACCAGCTCTAGTCTTTGATTGGGGGAAAAAAATAAACAGCTAGGAAGGTGGGCTAGCCCAAAATAGAAGTGCTTTATCAGCTGCAAAAATTATTAGACTATGTTCTTATTCAGATTTTGCAGCAAGTAATTCAAGTAGGAAAACAAAAAGAAAATAAAACCCACTAAGCACAGCATCCCAGAAGATATAGCATCCACCTGTCAGATTGGTTAGTCACACAGATTGTAGACCTGAGCAGAGTTTCTAGACCCAAAGACATCTTGAGCCTGCAGACTGCTTGGCTTATCGTGGGGGCTCAATATGTTTTTCAGAAAAACAAGTGAGGAAATGTCTTCACTAAAACACCACGGGTGCAAATGCTCAAATAGCGCCTTAGCAAATCCTCTAAGTCCCTCAAGCAGCCCCACAAAAGTTCTGTCAACAAAAGCCTAAAGACCCATTGTTGTTGTCACTGCTTACTTTCTGAATGTCAAATTTGTAGGAGGAGCAGGTCTAGGGACTGAGGTCAAAAAGGAGAAAGTCCCCTTGATGAGCACTGGGTGTTGTATGGAAACCAATTTGACAATAAGTTTCATATTAAAAAAAAAAAGAGTAGCCTCTCTCCTGATTTGCTCATTTATATCCCAGCCTGTTTATATCTCAGACCAAAAAAGAAAACAATTATAGCCTTTAAAGCCACTTCACTTTCCTCAGTGTCTGTATGCACATGGCATTTCTAACAACTGGGAGAGAAATCATCTAATCATAGAAGGTCAAATAAGAAAGGGACACAAGTTTTACCTGGTCCAACCACCTATCTGATTAATGAAGGGAAAACATAGGCTTCATAATGCAGCAGAAATTAAGGGCAGGGTTTTTATTTTTTAAAAAAGTTTCAGTCCCGTTTCCTCTAGTAAATCAGAATCAACCTTGAGCAGTGACATACCTGTTGAGAGCTGATATTTATAGGTTGTTTTAAAACAATCCATGTGACACTCTCAAGAAGAGGTGGGACCGTAAGGGAACCAGGGTATGTCCAGTAGTCCCAGGACGGAGGAAGCAGAGATAATGGGTCAAAATTCGTGAATCGAGTTTGTTTACCCTAGTGGAGAAAAAAGAATTCCTACAAATTACAATGGGATAGCTTTACACAGACCTCAAAAAAACACACATCCCATGAAATACGATTTTACTGGAATTCTTTAACTCATGGAATTATTTAGTATCTGCCTTTGTATCTTTAAAAAAAGTATCTGCCTTAATCTAAAAATTTTACATGAAGCAGCACATTACCTAAATTTATTTAAGAAGCACAAGATTTGTTTGAAATGTGCTGCAACTAAATGCTTATTGTGCAAAACTCCAATATGAGAAACTAAGTATGCATAGATTTACTAGTAATGGTTTTAGATAATTTAAGACCCCTTCATAATTTTCAAAACACACTTGGCAACAGGTTAATTCTGCTCTATTGGTCAAGTGTGTTCCAAACCTGCTTCAAAGCAGATAACATATCCAATGTCCAAAGTCTAAGTTATTAAAAGAAGGTAAGAGAATTCAGGAGAGAACAAGTCATTAGCACATAGTATTTTATTGTACCTTTTCTTTAATGGAATCCAAAATGTCAGTAATCTTTTGCAGTTGAGAATTGTGTTCACCAATCTGAAAGCATGAAATTTCAAAAGAAATGGTTACTGTTAACAGAACAGGTCTGATTCACTCCATGCCAGTCACTTTTTTTTTAACCCTTTTTTTGAAAAACCTTTGCCAACCCAGAACAAACAGTAATTGTTCTATAATGAATCTGTCTTTTACCTGCTGGCTTTAGCATGCCAGAGAATGTGAATAACAAGATAATGTTACAGGGCTCCTTGGCTGAATTATAAGTTTGATTCTAAAATGAGTAGTAACAGCTACATATTCTTTAGCTTTATGAAGGTTTAATGTACAGGTTAACTTAAGAGAAAACTTGCTTAGGAAACTCTACCATAATACTTGCACAATTCAACCAGATGTGACCTTCAGACCCTACATCTAAACAGACTCTTGTGACATCAAAGTATTAAAAGAAAACATCTCCCATTCTCAACCTAAAATGATTTGAGGTCCTAACCAAAACGATATATTGTCATGAGTAGGAACCATCAGAAAAATAGATGTAACTCTTTTCATTGTTAGGGATGTCCTGAATCGACCTGAAGTTTTTAAGTCCTTCAGGATGAAAGTATAATCTCTTGCTTCACTTGGACTCCATTGCCACCAGCAGACTTGGTGGCCAAAGGGAGGGAGCCGCTGCCATTCATGCCTCCCTCCCTTCTGCCCTGGGCTTCCCCCAGTCCCAGCCCCAACGAGTTACATCACACACAGAGTCGGCGGCAAAGCAGAAGTGCACGCCCTGCAAGAATGCGGTGCAGTGGGAGCCCAACCCACCCACGGATATTGTAACAATGATACTTGCCTAATCCCATGTGAATATTAGACAAAGGAAACTACAACAAAATTTTTAAAAAACTGGTCAGTGTGTTTGAGACAACAAACCATTGTGGTAAAACTAGTGCTTCAAGAATCAGGAACTTGAACTTGACTGTCTGTTATCTCTAAAGACTGTGCAATCAGGAAGAGCCTACAATAAAACCTACAATAAGAGCCTACAATAAAGATCTTCTTCTCAGAATGTTAGTGTTATTCCTGCTACTATTATTGTTGTTGCTGCTGCTGCTGTTTCTACCCACATAAAAATGATCAATGGACAATAAGAGGAAACAGAAGACAAATCTCCTAAGGTAGTTGTGGGCTATTAGATGAATCATAAATTAATACATAAATTTTTAATATTAATTGCAAAAGGAAAACATTAAGGTTAGAATGAGTTTACTATTAAAAGTGGTAGACTATCTTCTCCATGACTGAAACCCTTTATCCAACATGACTGATCAATTATTTAAAATGAAATCAGTGTATTCTCACCTGTAAAAATACTCCCAAAACAGCTAGTCCATCTGGCTCATGAGCTGCCTCAACAAAGCTGGGATATTTGTCTGAATTCCAATGAACAACATGGAGCTGAAAGGGAGGTATGCAAAATAATTCAAATGTTTTATTGTAAAACGTCCTTAAAAACATAAATGAAAATAGAATATTTATATAGATGTTCTGGTGCTGTGCACTCATGTATATAACGTATTCTTCACAAGAATCTTGGACAGCATCTTATTTGTTTTCATCCAAAAACCAGAGACAAAAACCATGGCCACTTAGTCTGTGGTGCACTATCACAAGTTCTACATCATTATTTAGAATGCTCTGGACTATCCTGCCAAGGAACAATCTCCAGCCATTGCTCCTGAGTGACTTAAGGCTCCCCCACAGCCTTCCAAGGGTGGGATTGCAACAGAGCCATCTTAGGTCAGGTCCCAGCTGGTGGCAGAGTCCACTAAATGAGCTTAGGCTCACAGGATGGCAGAGAAGTCCACTGAGGTCTGCAGTGACTGAGTCCTGCTGCTAAGGACAGTGCCAATTGTTCCTGAAACTGCCCAGTCAGCTGTTCATCACTGTACTCTAAGACTTTTTATGGCTTGAAAGTGCAAACTCTCCTTAACACAACTATTTTAAGCAATATTCACACATTTATTACCATCTATAAATATGTTCAGATCCTTTGCTGACAGCAACTTTTAATGGGGACAAAGAGGCTTTGTCTAGGAACAGGAACTAGGAACCAGAGGTGTCTGAGGATGAAAATGAGAGGCAGGTGGTGCTACTGAGGTGGGGGAAAGGAAAGATGGGGAGAGGGAAGGAGTTGGAAGACTTGGAACTCTAGAAAATAGGTTACACCTACTTCACAACTCGGACCTCATGCAAAATCCAAAGGTGTTCTAAATGTTCTGCCATTGTACACAGTGCAGTATCCCTATCACACAAACAACTGTGGAAGACTGTAGAATAACAATATGGCAGAAAACCACTCTGGGAAGATCTTCATTCCTGATTAAGGGGAAGAACAATCTAAACTAAGATAGATGCTAAAGGGCAATGTGCCACACTCACATGATTCAGCCAAGATCACGAGTAGACCATGTGGTCCAAGAACCCCTATATGAGGGACTGACTTCAGATAAAATCTCCTTTAAATAAATCCTTTTGGCAACTCAGGAAGGAAACACATATAAAGGGTTTCATGCACAAATAACCTTTCTAGCTAACTCTTACAGAGAGGATTTAGTATGTTCAAAGACATATTTTAATCCCATGCTTTAACTATAACTTCACATCTTATAGGCAACTAATATGGGGGATTTCTGAATAAATAAGAATTATCATAAATAGTGAGCCACAAAACTATAAAATAGTATATCATCCACAAATAATCAAGAACGATTGTGGGATATCCATATAGAACATACAAAAGTGGGTCCCACCCTGTGACCCAGCAATTGCACAAAGGATAAAAAAATATATAGATTCAAAGGGGGTACATGCACCCCAATGTTTAAAGCAGCATTATCAACAATAGCCAAACTATGGAGAGACCCCAAATGTCCATCGACTGATGAATAGATAAAGAAGATGTGGTACACATATACAATGGAATATTACTCAGCCATCAAAAAAGAATGAGATCTTGCCATTTGCAAGGACATGGATGGAGCCAAAATGTATTACACTAAACAGGATAAGTCAAACAGAAAAAGAAAAATACCATATGATTTCACTCATATGTGGAGTCTAAGAAACAAAACAGATGAACATATGGAAAGGTGGGGGTCAGGGAATAGAAGAGAGAGAAACAAACCACAAGAGACTCTTAAAGACAGAAGAAACTGAGGGTTCATAGAGGGAGGTGGGTGGGGGATGGGCTAGATGGGTGATGGGCATTAAGGAGGACACTTGTGATGAGCACTGCGTGTTGTATGTAAGTGATGAATCACTGAATATTACTCCTGCAACCGGTATTGCACTGTATGTTAACTAAATAAAATTTAAATGAAAAAAAAAAGTGGAGGGGCGCCTGGGTGGCTCAGTAAGTTAAGCATCCGACTTCAGCTCAGGTCATGATCTCACGGTTCATGAGTTTGAGCCCCACATTGGGCTCCCTGCTGTCAGCGCAGAGCCTGCTTTGAATCCTCTGTCTGCCCCGCCCTTGCCCTCTCCCTCTCTCTCTCTCTCTCTCTCTCTCTCTCTCTCAAAATAAATAAACATTAAAAAAAAAAAGTGGATTCCGGTGTTGCCATGTTCCAAGTTGGTGTGAGATAGCTGGAGGAGGAACAAAACCGGAAAACACTAAATGATGAAACAAAATTCATTTGGTTCACATGAGATAGATGACATTCCACTGGAAGGGAGGGGCTGAAAAGAACATTAAGGTTGTTTAAAATGGCTCTGTGCCAATCCATCAGCTCACTTAGTAAGAGATGACACCAAAGAGATAGAAAGATGTAAAATGACGTCTTTAGGTTCACAACCACAATTGACTAAAAAATGAACATGTAACTAAAGAGAAATGAATCTATATATCCTGCTGCTGGTTAAAAAACAGCAAATGTGTAGAATATTCTGGGAAACTAGAGCAACAAAACTCTTTTTAAACAAGTCTTTCTCCCACACACCTTGCCTAACTGGCAGCAATACCTTCAGAGAAACTGTTATCACTTGTATTAGCATTTGTATTTGAATTAAAACTCAAACAAATAGCAAACTCACATTTCCTGACTAACAACAACAGCCACCGTGATTGAAGTCATAGCCATGACAAAAATGGAAATGAGATTCTTCCCTGTTGCAAAATAATTCCTAAATAATAGTATTATTCAACTTTAGCATTTTTAACTGCATACTACTGATATGTCAATTACGGTTAGCATGCCCAAGATTGCCATTAATGTTAAAATCATAGTTTTACTATCAACTACATATTTAATATGCTTACTATATAATCTGCACAAACTGGAATCAGATGAAGTTCTAAATATGGAGTGGATTAGGGGCGCTTGGGTGGCTCAGTCGGTTGAGCGTCCGACTCCGGCTCAGGTCATGATCTCACAGTCCATGGGTTCAAGCCCCGCGTCAGGCTCTGTGTTGACAGCTCAGAGTCCAGAGCCTGCTTCAGATTCTGTGTCTCCCTCTCTCTCTGCCCATCCCCCCACTCATGCTCTGTCTCTCTCTGTATCAAAAATAAATAAACATTTAAAAAATTTTAAATATGGAGTGGATTATTAGTCTACTTTGTATAGATGCCTAACCCTTGGGATATGGTTTTTCATGATTTAGATCACTTTAATCTCTCTGTAACAGTTACAAATCATCAGAGTAGACCTCAAGTTAAGTTTTTATATGGTACATTTTAAATGGTTTTCCTTTCCTTTCTTTTCTTCTTTTTATTTTGTAAGAGGGTACAACTCAATGACAGTCATGAAATTAGGTACAAATGTAGCTGGAAAAACTAATTAACACTTTAGACTCCTATCTACAGCTCAGCACAAAGGGACTCTTTTGAACCTGAAACTATAAGTAAGTGACTCCCAAATGCCTCCAGCGCCAGCCTGGACCTCTTCCCTAAAGTCCACACTTGCACCCAACAGCCCTCTTGAATGTGAGCCAAGGATATCTATCTAATAGACACCTCAAACTTAACATGTGTAAAACAGAAAGTTAACTTCTCTCTGCAATCTGCTTCTCCCTGGACTTGCCCATCTTAGTAAATGGCAGAACCATCCTGTTTGTTCAAGCCAAACTCTTAGGAGTGTTTCTAGACCCCTCTTTTTTTCTCCCTTCAATCTTGTCATCCTTTTCATTGCCAAGTCCCACTGACTTCACTTCGCAAACACATCGTGGACTCATCTAGCTCTCTTCATCTCCACCACACCCATACCCCAAACCATCATTGCTCATTTGTACTACATCCATAAGCTTCAAATTTGTCTCCCTGTTTCAACCTTAGCCCAACCTCTTCTCCACATAGCAGCTGGTTCTATTTTATAAAATATAAAGTAGAACATGACATTCCCCTGCTCAAGACCTTCCATCATCTTTGTCTCAATACATTAAGGATAAATCCCATGGGGCGCCTGGGTGGCGCAGTCAGTTAAGCGTCCGACTTCAGCCAGGTCACGATCTCGCGGTCCGTGAGTTCGAGCCCCGCGTCAGGCTCTGGGCTGATGGCTCAGAGCCTGGAGCCTGTTTCCGATTCTGTGTCTCCCTCTCTCTCTGCCCCTCCCCCATTCATGCTCTGTCTCTCTCTGTCCCCCCCAAAAATAAATAAACGTTGAAAAAAAATTTTTTTAAAAAAAGGATAAATCCCAAATTTCTTACCATGCCCCACAAAGCCTGACAAGGCATGGTCCTTGCCTGCTTCTCCAGGACATGGCCTATAACTTCTCCCTCGTTAATTCCAATCCCAGAAGCCAAAGGCTTTTGCTTCTTAAACATGCCAACCTTACTCCTGCCTGGGGTCATCTGTCTTTGCTGTGCCCACTTGCTGAGAAGCTCTTTAGATTTTCTCATAGTGACTCTTAGACATTCAGTTTCAATTCACATAAATCACAAAGAAACATTTCCTAACTATTCAGTAACACTACCAGCTCCCATGGTATGTTCCTATCAAAGAACTTATCACATACCATTTATTAATGTTTATCATCTACCTCTAACATCCCCCCAACTCTGAGGTCTGACCCAGACTTCCTCATTCTCCATCAGCATTCCTGTCTCAAACCAGAAAACATGACCCCCTCCTCCTCTCCCCTTCAAACCAAATTAACCAACAAATCCCACTGAAGGGGGATACTTCCAGTCTATACTTCTAGCCAGCACTCCAATTAACTATACTATCATCGATTTACCTGGAACTCCCCCAAAAAATCTTCTCACTGACTCCTCTTATCCATCCCTGCTTCAACCCAATTTATTTTCAAATGGTACCTAGAATGTTTTTTTAAATGCAAATATGATCACTTTCCAGTTCAAAGCTAGTCAGTGGCTTCCCACTGCACAGAGAATGAAGTTCACAATCCTTACCATGACTTACCTTACTAAGTGCAGGCCCTCCAGCCCTTCCAACCCTACCTGGGGCAGCTCTCCTCCTTGTTCATGCACCAATCCAACTAGCTACTTTGTTCTTCAAATATGGGATGCACTTCCCACCCCAAGTCCTCATACATGATCCCGTGCAGGACCACTGCTGTCTCTCTCCTTTGCCCGGCTCACTGCTGCTCATCCTTTGGTTGGGGCTGAAGGGCTGTTTGCAGGGAAGTGTTCCCTGTTCTATCCCTACTTCCTTCCAGCATTCCCTTCAGGATGAGCACATGTCAGCTAGGCAAACATGGGGGGCATAGTAGGGTCACAATGAATTCTTAAAGAGTGAATGAATTCATGAACAAATGAACAAAATAAGAAATAGTCTTAAACATATATTAAAGAATATATGAAATTCCAGTCAAAGCTTTATCTCCTTCAAGAAGGAAAGTCTACAAAGATGTTTCTTTCTCTGCAAGTCAGGACTCCGAGCTTCTGGAAAATTTCAGGATATGGGTGCCCTTTTCAAGAAACAACTTGCCAGCTCAGATAAGATCTCTCTGAGAGTATGCATTCAAGTTTATGAAACTAGAAAGTAAAACCATAAAGCAATGTGACTAATTTTTCTTAGTTGTTTAGGAATATTACAAAGCAGTAATCCAAAACCAGCTCAATCCCCACAAAGCCTTTAAGATTTAGAACAAAATGTGAGATTTAGAACACAAAATGTGAGAAAGCAACATGAAAACTGTTCAGCAGATGATATAAACTGAGGCACCACACAGATTCAGAAGTCCCACTTCCTACATTCTTGGCTTCTTTTCTCCACTGGCATGGAACACTTTGGATATACATTTTATTTCTCCATCCTAAAAACAGAGCAAGTCCCACACCTTAAGCACTTGGCCTCAGACAAAAGTGTTTTAAGTTGACGAAATGGACACTTTGGTTGATAGACTCAAAGAATAGATGTACCTGTGAATGGAAGAGCAAAACTGGAAAAAAGTTCTGTTGGTTGGATTTCTCTGAACAGCAGAATTATAAAGGAGTATCCATACTCCACAGCTCAGTAACCATGAGAAAATGAAGAAGAACTTTACTGGCCTGGTAACACTGCTCTGTCTCACCTAGATGGCTCACAAGCCAAATTATTTTCACATAAACAGCTTTGGTTGAGTCATACAATAATTCACTTTCGCTTCATGAAAAAGTTGGGTGTTAGCAATATTTAACAGTATGAAAACTTGAAGTATATTATGCTTTGTCATTGAACAGAGGATTAGAAAAAGTAGAGTATTATTAACAAATATAATTATAAAGAAGTGACTTCCCAATTTAAAAAAAAGATCAATGATGGGTGCCTGAGCAGCTCAGTCAGTTAAGTGGCCAACTTCGGCTCAGGTCATGATCTCGCGGTCTGTGAGTTCAAGCCCCGCGTCAGGCTCTGTACTAACAGCTCAGAGCCTGGAGCCTGCTTCAGATTCTGTGTCTCCCTCTCTTTCTGCCTGTCTCCCACTCACGTTCTGTCTCTGTCTCTCAAAAAGTGAATAAACATTAAAAATTTTTTAAAGAGTCAATGAATGCTTTATTGTGTTATGCTTTACCAATGACCTTAATAATTAACAGATTCCATTCTATACCTATAATTATAGAGGTAATGTAGAGTTTAGGAGAATTTGTGTCTTTGTTTTTTCTTCCCTACAAGAAACTCCTCCATTCACTATTACCTCTACAAAATATGATATTAGTATGTATCTCTGTCTGGACCAAATCAAATGTCTCTTTCTCTGCCTTCTCAGTGGACTTTCGGGAAGCACAATAGATAGTATAGAAAGATTTGTAATTTGGTATCAGACAAACTTGAATTTAAACCCATCTTACCCACCCCCTAATTGGATAAGTTACTTAATCTCTCCAAATCTGCAGTTTACTCATTTCTAGAATGAGCACAATAACCCTAAGCTCTCAGAGTTGGTATAAGACTCAGAAGAGCCACACTGATCGCTCTCATATTGATAAACTCTCATGTTGATTGAATAAAGCAATTTCAGACACCGAGAAACCTAACTGACTCAGGATCAATTTGGAGTCAAGAGAGTTGCCCTCTGCGTTCCTTAAATCCCATCACCTAGGAAAACACTGAATCATGAATCTATGTCTGTTGGCTTACCTCTGCAGCGTATCTCACTCCATCCACCACGTGTTCAGAGCCGTGATCATCAGCAGACCCCCAATGCAGGTGAAACTGCCGCAGCCTGTAGTTTCCAGTGAGAGGACCCCCACGCAGAACTAAAATGGCGATCCATTTTCAATTGTGAGCAAGAAAACAATCTTTACACATGCTGCTACAACCCACATCATCTCCCTGAACACACGCAGGTCCTCCAAGGAAGTGTTTACAAATGTGTCATTCAGTTTGTGGACAGGAACACAACTTTTAGGTATATGAGGAGTGCGTACAAACATTTTAAAAGGTTGGAGAGTCTACAAAACAGATTTTTATGGAATATCTGGGAAATCACAGCAGACAGTGGTTGGAAAGTAGAAGAAATTAGGAGTTCTTAAAGGTAAGGAATTGGTCTGTTTATTGGAGAATGTCAGCCTCTCTGAATAAGGATGTGATTATGTAAAAAGGGCCACCTTGAACTTGGTAGAGCAGTCCAGCATTATGATTAAAGAATAGTGTCCTGCACTGAGAAGACCTGGGCTCATGCTCTTACTGGTGATCTTGCATGAACTCTAACTTCAAAGCACCAGCTTTCATGTCTGTAACCTCAAGAGAGTAATGCTCCCTCCTCCTAATGCTGTTTTGAAACTAGAAGAAAAGTTGAATACAAAGGACTTAACACTGCCTGGCACACAGTGAGCATGCTGGACATGTTAGCTATTATTACTATTTTATTGTGTTAGGATTACTACAAAAACTGGCCAAGTAAGCATATCTTCTGTACTTAAATTCTATCTTCCCAGGGAAACCTGGAATACAGTGCAAAATTAACTCTTTTCTGACAACAGAATCATATCTTAAGTATATAGAAAATCTTCTTAATATAAAACATAGCTCTAACCTGTCTCCTCCTTATTAATCTTTGTTGGGCATGTTTAGGGGGGATAAGACAGCATTGGATATTGAATATACCATACACATTACTAATCTCCCACCAACATCCAGTAGAATTAAGTGTTAGATTATGAGATTCAGCCTTAATAACAGTTTGATTTAAATGACCTTCCTCTTCAGAGATTTCAGATAGGTAGACAGATAGAGATAAAGAGAGAGAGAGAGAAATCTCAAAATTTGTCAAGAATGATCCATCTTATATATGAATCAAAAGATGTTAATGGGGTTCCTGGCTGGCTCAGTCAGCAGAGCATGTGACTCTTGATCTCAGGGTCATGAGTTTAAGTTCCACATTGGGCATGGAGTTTACTTAAAAAAGAAGCAAGGGGCGCCTGGATGGCTCATTTGGTTGAGCATCTGACTTCGACTCAGGTCTAATCTCATATTCTGTGAGTTCAAGCCCTGCATTGGGCTCTGTGCTGACAGGTCAGAGCCTGGAGCCTGCTTCAGATCCTGTGTCTCCCTCTCTCTCTGCCCCACCCCTGCTTGCTCTCTGTCTCTCAAAAATGAATAAACGTTAAAAAATTTAAAAAAAAAAAAAAGAAGCAAAAGATGTTAAGAGGTATCACATGCAGTAAGGATGCCTAAGGCACACGCCTCTTTGAGCTCTTTTGTGGGAGAAAAATGATCCAGATGGCTGCCTCTATTAACCAGTACAATTGAACTCATTTCTTCCTTACTCAATTTGACTCAGTGAAGTTGAACATCAATGATTAAGAGTTACCGTGGTTAGAATCAGCAAACCTGGGAATGGTTCCAGCTCAGCAACTGAATTATGTGATCTTTCAAGATTCACTTAAGTCTCTGTGGGCTTTAGCTTTCTCATGCATACTTGTGTTCATCTGTCCATCTGTCTGTCTATTTTTAATTAGGAGATAGGACTGGATGCTTTTTGACTTATACAATTATCAAAATTACCAAGGGAAAAAATTGAGCATATGCAATTCATTTTGTAGGTTTTTTTTTTTTTTTTTGGAAGATTGAATGGTAGGAACTTCCCTTAGATTTATTTGGATCCAGATTTTTTTTTTTTTAAATAACCAAAGATGGCTATTTCCAAAACCCTCTGAAAAGTTAAAGAGAAGAACCATTTACATCAGACTCTAAGGCTTGCTCTTCTGTTACACCGTTATAAGCAGAATAATGTTAGGGTTTTGAGTCTCCCACTGGACAGTGTTCATGAGGGCAGAGGCTCTGTCCAACTGGATCACTGCTGTACCCATCATCTAGCATGGAACCTATCACAGAGGAGATGTATGATAAATATTCGATGAATGAATGAATAAAACATTTGATTTGTCTTTAAACAAACATTTTCAAAGATCATTCACAGATAAATTAATTTAAAAGGCAAATTTCCCTAAGTGACTCCATACAGCATGGATACAGTGGCATTCCAAATGAAAAGAAATCAACAGTTCTATTGTCCTTTCTTTTCTTGCAGCAGTAGCATAAAACCTGAGCTGAAACATAAAGTCATTCCTTCACAGATAAAAGGCAGATTACAGAGCTTGAGTAATCAATGTGGAATTAACTTTGGGAGAAGATGCAAATAAGCTGGCTCAGGAGAAAGAAAATGATACCAAAAAACACACATTGTTAGGGAAACATCCAAGAATAATGGCTGATCTCTGGAAAGCCTGCTCAGAATCCAGGGTTTAAAGCCAGATTAGCATAGCTCTGTTAGTTAAGCAACAAAGATTGCCTTACACTCTACATATTTGGACTCCACACGTGAGTGTTTCAATTAAAATATCCAAACTGGGGGCTCCTGGGTGGCTCAGTTGGTTATGTGTCCAACTCTTAATTTCAGCTCATGTCATGATCTCATGGTTCATGAGTTTGAGCTCCATGTCCAACTCTGAGCTGACAGCATGGAGCCTGCTTGGGATTCTCTCTCTCCGTCTATCTCTCAATAAATAATGAATAAATGTTAAAAATAAAATAAAATAAAATAAAATAAAATAAAATAAAATAAAATAATAAAATAAAATATCCAAACTGGGACCATGATCAGCAACTGTCTACGTGTGAAGAAAACATTCTCTTAGAACAGAGCTCTTCTGAAGAAAGCTTCCCACAGGATGGGGAAAAGTGAGTCAAAATATCAAGGTTAATTTATCACTGACTTCGAGATACTCTATAATAAAATAACTTAACTATAGTATAAAATGAACAATGGCAACAAAAATTATTTTTAGGGGGAATGACTTAGTGTTTTCAAGCATCAAATCATTCACCTTCCTCTGTAATCCAGATGAGTAACTAAATATTATTGTCTCCATCTTATATCCGAAAACAGTAATTGTTTCTCCCAAATCATACTTGGTATACATATATAGTCCACTTATCCTTTCATTCAGAATTTTTTAAAAATCTATTCCAAATAAAACATTCATATAAGAGGTCCACAGAGAGTAAGCAATCAGAGTTAAGTGCCATTAAAATTTGGGAACTTTTTATTATCTTAATAAAAGAATCCTTGTCATTTGTTATATGCTGCAAAGACCAACAATGTTGTGAAACTAGAATGTATATGTTACTCCATTGAGTTTGACTTTTTTAAATTGTTGGTAACTGCTTCTTTTCTGAAACCACACTGTAGCCAATGGCCTTAAATGGTAACCAAGGCTTGCAACAAAATCAGAAAGAAAATAATTTAAAAATTAACACACTTGTCTATGCATGCATTTACTGTCTATCCCACCAGGATACAAACTCTTCTAAGGCAGAATCTGTCTTGTTCTCTTGTATCTCTAGCGCTTAAGACAGTGTCTGCACCAATAAATATTAAAAACATAAAACAAGAGACCTCACCTGTAGAAGCACGTCTCTGTAAACTTCAGTTTATAAGATGGCTACAGAATAAGTGACCTGGGAACCACTAGAGAACATGTTCTTATGAATCTAATGAAAGCCATAGACTAATCACTGTGTGGTAAACAGTTCTCTGAAGCAAAGCTAAATGAATAGCACATGTATTTTGCTTGGACCCTAGGAAAAGAGGAACCAAAGGGCACAAATCTGCCAGGATTATACTGTGAGAGAGAGAGAGAGAGAGAGAGACAAAAGCCATAAATGCTTCCAGTCAGTGGGGCCTGAATTCTTTATGGAGCCAGGAGAGTCTTCGTTAAGTCTGGCCTCTTTTGCTCTGAGCATATGCACACCAGGTTACTCTCTGCTTATTCATTCAACAATTCTGAATACCTTGCTATGGGCTAGCAACTATGTTCAATACTAAGTATGGGATGATGAGTAAGGTCATCCTTATCCTCAAGGGACTTAGGCCTAATGAAGGAAACATCATGATGATAGTTTTGTAATGTATACATTGTCACAAATTACCAATTCAGTTTCCTGGAGATCTTGGTTCTTGGAGGAATCACACAACTAAGGCATCCTTCTCCCATATCTTTTTATGTTTTTTCTCTTTTCTAATGTATAATTTCAGATCTTGTGAATTTGGTTGATTTCAGGCAGTTACCTAGAACCAGATAACTAGAACTAAATAACTAGAGCGTAACTAAGAAATTGACAATTTCTAGAGGTGAAAATTAAAGAATAAGCATCGAGTCCATCATGTCACTGGTTTTCCCACAAGGCCTTTCTCAGTAAGAAACTAGCTTCCTTCCTTTTGACATCTTTAAAAGATTTCAGCACAACATATCTTACACATGGAAAGGATACAGGCCTGTTATTTACTATGTCTTATTATTATCAGTTTGTTATTAATAGTTATTAAGTACTTACTATATTCCAAGAATTTTCATTTCTTAACATGTAACAATCACTACAACAGCCTTTAATGATTAAACATTCAGGGGCGCCTGAATGGCATGGCTCAGTCAGTGAAGTCTCTGACTTCAGCTCAGGTCATGATCTCACGGTTCATGAGTTCGAGCCTGGTCAGGATCTGAGCTAACAGCTCGGAGGCTGGAATCTGCTTCAGATTCTGTGTTTCCCTCTCTCTCTGCCCCTCTCCTGCTCACGTTCTGTCTGTCTGTCTGTCTCTCTCTCAAAAATAAAAAAACTTTAATAATAATAATAATAATAATAATAATAATTAAACATTCAAGCAATGAATAATCCACTAATGTTTAAACTAGTTAGATGTCAGGGGCACCGGGGTGGCTCAGTTGGTTAAGGGTCAGGCTTTTGGTTTTGGTTCAGGTCATGATCTCACGGTTTTGTGGGTTTGAGCCCCGCATCAGGCTCTGTGCCAGCAGCGTGGTGCCTGCTTGGGATTCTCTCTCTGTCTCCCTCTCTCTCTGTCCCTCTTTGACTCGCACTGTCTCTGTCTCTCTCAAAATAAATCAACTTAAAAATAATTATAATTTAAACTACTTAGGTGTCAAATGGAATGCTGTATCAATTTTCTATTTTATTTTATTTTATTTTATTTTATTTTATTTTATTTTATTTACTTATTTTTTTATTGAGAGAGTACAAGCACTGGGAAGGGGCAGAGAGAGAGAATCTCAAGCAGGCTCCACGTTCAGTGCGGAGCCTGACGCGAGGTTCGATACCAGGACTGTGAGATCATGACCTGAGCTGAATCTCTTGATTTCATTTACCTACAGGGCCACCTACGCACTCCGCCATATCAATTTTCTATCCTCCAAGAAACATCACACCAAAAAAATGTTTTTAACTTAAACACACATTTATTGAGTACCATAGTATCTTGTGTGCAAGGCACTATGCTAGAGACAGGAGTCAGACAGAGCTGTTGTCCACAGGGAGCGTTCAGCTGAATGGGAAGAGAACCAGCTAGCAGTTACAATGCAGTGTGGGGAGCTCTGGATGGGACAAGCAGGGATGTTACAGGAGGAGTTGTGGGGCCAGTCAGGTGAGATTCCCAGAGAGGTGAGATCCTGTCTGAGTACACAGACCAGTAGCTAGGGTGAGAATGCCCTTGTCTTTCTTTACCAGATTACTATTTACCCTCTGCTATGGCCAAGAGGAATTCTTCCCCCAAAATATCATCACTTCCTACCCCCTCTTTAAAGGACTATTAAATTCTAAAGGGTGGCTCGCCAGACGTTAACCATGGGGAATGCAACTGCCCAGCCAAAGAAGTCCTACAAGGACCGTGAGGATAGTTTCATGCCTGTGGTTTCTCTCTCTCCTTTTTTTTTTTTAAGTTCATTTATTTATTTTGAACATGGGAGGGCAGAGAGAGAGGGAGAGATAGAATCCTAAGCAAGCTCCACACTGTCAGTGCTGGGCTGTACGCAGGGCTCAAACCCATGAACTGTGAGATCATGACCTGAGCTGAAATCAAGAGCCAGAGGCTTAACCAACGGAGGCACCCAGGTGCCTCTGCCCTCTTACTGGTGGGATTCAGAGTTAATTTTGGTCAAGAATGGCTTCTTTACAAAATAGAAACTGTTTTATTCAAATTAAAGTGGTTTGCTATAGAAAGTTTGTGTTTCTTATAGTTTACCAAAGAAAAAGAAAAATCAACAACAATTTAACTATAGTGGTTTCTACTTTTTAACTGATTAAATACCCAGAATCACCACAAAACATTCTCTTTTTATTTATCTTGAGAAAAAAGAATGAGAATCATGACCCATATTTATGTAGTTTCTGTCTCAGAGGGGTACAAAGTACTTTACAGACGTTTCCAATTAACTCTGGTAATTTCATTGTGATCTAGATAGGAACTAGACCTTCACATATGGGAGAAGGCACACACTACCAATCACAGACAAAGTGTCAAATCTGGAAACATAAGCTGATTCCCCCAGATTAACTCAAAGTAGAAGGAAAACGAGAGGAAGAGAGAAAGAGGCAGAGAGAGGAAGACAGAAGGAAGAGGGAGAAAAAAGGGAGAGGGAGAGAAAGGAAACCTAGATCATCATCAAGCAAATTAGAGTAGGAATTTTCTATGACTAAGGCTGCCTACATTTATTTATAAATTAAAAACTTCAAGTTTTAGGTGATGTAAGTTTAATCATTTCTTATTGTAACAGCAGGAGTGGTTAGCCTCAAATTTTTATGTTTAAGACATAAACAGTATCAAACTACAATTATGGGTGGTAAAGCCTTTATACTCAGAAGCCATGGACTACTTATAATTTACCCATTGCATCAACCATATCTATTAATACAGAAGCATTAAACTGAGGGCTTAAAGGAAAGACAATTGAATATAGTATATAAAAAGTGAGGTCTGGGGGCTCCTGGGTGGCTCAGTCGGTTAAGCGTCCAACTCTTGATTTCAGCTCAGTCATGATCTCATAGTTTGTGGGTTTGAGCCCACGTTTGAGCCCACTGTTAGAGCTCTGCACTAACAGTGCAGAGCCTGTATGGGATTCTCTCTCCCTCTCTCTCCCCTCCCCCACTCTCTCTCTTTCTTTCTCTCTCAAAATAAATAATTTTTTTTAAAGTGAGGTCCTTCCTCCCCATGAAAGTTAAAAATAGCATGTTAATCCTTTTATGTATATTTTTTACAGTGCTCTGATGAAAATGTATCTTTTATGAATTTGACAAATATGAGAAAGAAATTTTATGAGCTTGTAATTTTTGCTAACAATACAGTATCACAAAAATACAGGATATTATTAGGAACCTATTCTGAGATTAATGAATAAGTGAAAATCTTTTTCCAATTTAGGATTTGCATAACTTAACTATATTTTTGGGGCACCTGGGTGGCTCAGTCGGTTGGGTGTCTGACTTCAGCTCAGGTCATGATCTCACGGGTCGTGGGTTCGAGCCCTACATCAGGCTTCATGATGACAGCTCAGAGCCTGGAGCCTGCTTCTGATTCTGTGTCTCCCTCCCTCCCTGCCCCTCCCCTACTCATGCTGTCTCTCTCTGTCTCTCAAAAATAAATAAATGTAAAAAAAAATTATAATTTAACTATATTTTTATTAACAGAGCAAACACAACATCATCCTAATATTAGACTAAAAATGAAAATAATTTGTCAGAAGCCTTAAAAATTATTCCAAAATTCAATTCTCTCTAATCTTCTCTCTCATCTTAACTTTAAATTGGATATCATCCATTCTTTGGGCAGTTGATATGCTTGAAGAAGGATTCAATGTCCCTTTTAAGGAAATTCTCTTTTTCTACCTCATTTGGTTATCAAAATAACACATAAACTAAAGTTTTATTTGGTTGGTCCATGACTTATTCACAGCGTGAAAGACATTATCCCATGAAACAGTCAAACAAAACTTTTATTACAAGTTCTAGCAAAGTATTAATAAGGAACACACAATACATAGGTATTTTAAATATGAAAGATAAGAAATCACAGTGCAGTCACCTCACACACACCCCCAACCAAAAAAAAAAAAAAGAACCAACCTGATTTGTCTTCTGTGTCATCGAAGTCAACGCTGAAGGAATGGCCACTATTACTGATGATTTTGGCTGAGTTTGCATCATACTTGATACTCAGAGGTCGCAGGGAAGAGTCATATTTCACTTCTTTGGTTTTAATCTCAATTGGAGATTGCTGATCCCCATCAGCAATCGGGAAAAATTTATTCCAATGAATAGGACCTTAAATATATAGGACCAAAAGAAAAGGATTAAGTAAGTTACTTCATTCCCCAAACATTTGTTGAGTACAATGTACTGTGCTTGAGCTGAAGGAATAAAAAGGATTAATAAAATAAGATCTTCATCCTCACGACCTTTGCATCTAATTTTTTTTTTTTTTTTACAAGGCTGGGTGCTTTTATTATAGGATGAAAACCTCCTGGTTTGCTTAACTCATTTGCAGCATTAAACTAACCCTTGCAACAAAAACCGTTTAAGGGTTAAAAAGTACTTTCCAAAGGTGCCTTTCCACCAAACTAAAAACAATAGCATAATTGATCATTGAAAACAATGAGATTTAGTCTCAGCTCTAAGAAAGATCTGTGGTAGCTCCAGAGGTCTCCAAGTTCTTAAGATGAAAGAACGAATGAAACTGAGAAAGCTGTGTAGTGAAAAAAGGGTGCAGTTCTTAAAAATGCTATCCCTGAGGTGCCTGGGTGGCTCAGTTGATTAAGCATCTGACTCTTTCTTGATTTTAGCTCAGGTCATGATTCCACGGTTCATAGGTTCGAGCCCTGCATCGGGCTCCATGTTGGCAGTGTGAAGCCTGCTTGGGATTCTCTCTCTCTGTCTCTCTCTCTGCCCCTCCCCTGCTCTCTCAAAATAAATAAATAAACTTTAAAAAAAAAAATGCTATCCCTACTTCTTTCTTCTATCACTCACTGGTATCTTCAGGTGTCACTCAGGCCTCAACTCAGCTACCTCCAATGTCCAACAGGCATACTAAGGAAATACGTAAATTTTTCACATAGTATAATCCAAATAAAATGGCGGCACCATGTCAGGAAATGTAATATTGTTGATTATCTTCAGCGGAGTCAGGTAACAATTTCTTTCTTTCTTTGAACACTTCTGAAGTTCTTTCTGTGGTTATTTTGCCAATGTTATATTTGAATTCCAACACAAGGGAAAATGGTCATCCTGATCATCTACTCAAAAAAGTCAAAATTGCAACAAGTCCCCAAGTCAGACACACGTTTGGTAAACTGATATGAACCAATAAGCAGGCAATTCCCTTGTCTAGACTGTTCATTTCTCTGGGAGACTTGATTCAAGTTCTGCCTCCCCAAATCAACAGCAAGACTGCAGCTTCGGGTAAATCTCTAAGTCATTTACAGGTGTGCGTAGTCACTTTACAGGTTAGAGGTTCTTATTGTCTACTATGCCTGCAATTTATACAGCTACCACCAAGTCAGCAGAGCACAGGGCTACTGACTAAGCTTTTCCCTACTTCACTAACTTGATTTCTCTAATATTCAAGTACTTATTAAAATGACACAGCCTGGGGGTGCCTGGGTGGCTCAATTGGTTGAGCATCCAACTCTCGATTTCTGCTTGGGCGATGATCTCACAGTTTGTGAGATGGAGCTTCATGCTCTGACAAGGTGGAGTCTGCTTGGGATTCTCTCTCTGTCTCTCTCTCTCTGTGGCCCACCCCTTGCATGCACGCTCTCACTCTCTCAAAATAAATAAATAAACATTAAAACAAATGTTACTGAGACAGCATGACAATTAAACATTTGTTACTGACAACAAATATTTTTAAAGATTTAGAATGAAACTTCAAGAAACACAAACACATAGCGATTATCAACAGCTTCAATCTCTAAATCTAATGCTCCTTATTACTCTTAAATTTTGCAAAGGAGAAAGCTTAAGCTCTTTCCTTCACATAAGCATCAGTTACAAAAACTCAAAGCATGAATATACAACCATTCACATAACTTAAAAGCTCTTCTCTAGGGAATCTGACATTTTGGACTTCAAAACAACTTGAACATCAAAAGTCTTTGCCTACTTATTACAGAGAAGGCATTACATTTCCTGGTTTATTGAGTACTCTCATTTACCTTTCTAGTACTCTTTCTGTGTACAATCTAGTCCTTTCTTCAAGTGAAAAAAAGTTTTCTATTTCACTGCCACCAAGTATGAGTCAACCTAACCAGAGTTAGATTTCAAATATGTGATGCATGTATCATGAAATGTTGTTGTTGACTTTTTTCCAACTAGGAAAGAGTTTCTGTCTCCTCCTAATTCCTTTACTCTCCTATTTCCAGTCCTTTATAACAAGAATAATTTTGAAAAGCAGAGGCAAACCAAAATAAAACAAAAATAATAACACTTTGGGGTGCCTGGGTGGCTCAGTTGGTTAAGCGTCTGACTTCAGCATCAGGTCATGATCTCACCATTTGTGAGTTCGAGCCCCGCATCAGGCTCTGTGCTGACAGCTCAGGGCCTGAAGCCTGCTTCGGATTCTGTGTCTCCCTGTCTCTGTTCCTCCTCCACTCACGCTCTGTCTCTCTCTCTCTCTCTCAAAAATAAATAAAGATTTTAAAAATAATAATAACGTTTTGCATAAATTACTCAATATTATTTATTAACCGCTATAGTCGGTTCATTTTCCTGCCTCTTAAACAAGCTCCTTTTTAATGAATGTTTCCAAAACATTCAACTTTAAACCCATTTAAACACAGCTCTTAAGTAGAAATAAATGGTGATTCTTCCACTGACTGAAGAACTTTTAAATATCTACAGATATGCAGTTTTCAGTAACTGCTACATTCCCTAAACTAAACCAATAAAACTACCACAGGTTAGTGGAAGAACTTTTAAGTATTTGGTGAAGGTGGTATACCCCCTTCCAATGGCTCAAACTCTTGGTGTTCCATTTTATTGTTGCTACTACACCTTGTTTAAATTTCCTTTTATCTGCTCATTCACTGCTTTTGCCAGCCTAAACAGAAAACAAGCAACTAAACTTGCCCGGTCAGGATACAACACATCTCCAGTAGCATTTTGCCACAGTTGATTTACTTATAGGCATAGTCCTCAGAAAGCTATTGCATCAAAAACCAGGAAATGGCCCTACAATTCTTAGCAGAAATACAAAATCACTCCTTAGTAATGGCTTTTCAAAGATAGATTTTTTACATTTCTGAAGATGAGTTTCACTGAGGCCAACATTTTCTAACAAATAAATGTATTAAAGAGTAATCAGTACTCATTGATTGAAAAGACCCTTCTTCTTCCTAACTATTGTGAGGGCACGGTTGACACCCAGTAACTATGAAATGACAAAAATTAAAATTATTCCAGCACAGAGGGAAATTAAAAGAAATTTTTTGTGGGTTTTTTTCCCAAACATAAATTAGAAATTAGCAAAGTGTGAGATTATAATTACAGACTCAGTCAAAAAGAAATTCACCTAAATTATACGTTTTATTATTAAAGTTCTAAATTTCACCTGCTGCCATTTTAAACTGGCAAGTTAATCATAACCTCAAGAAGGCTGCAATTAGAAATGAAGCTGAAAAGCTTTCTTTGTGAAAGTTTCTTGGTGAAAGTAAACTTACTCTAAAATTTGACTATATGGTACTATTCAATAATATGCACATTAATCCAAGGAAAGTATTATTATTATTATTATTATTATTATTCACAGATCTAATTTTGACACTGATTCACTGTAAGGCTTCTTGGTTCACTGTGCAGTTATTTCAAATAATGGTTATTTTGGTGATTTAGTATATAGAAGAAGACAAGTATACATATTATTACTGCTGCTCCCATCAATAAATCCATTTTTGCCAACATGTTAAAATTTGAATAATCCTTTGCTAATCCTCTATCTATGCAAGGATGATTGTGGGAGAGGGAGAAAGAGTGAAGTGGCCCAAAGCATAACTTTATTTTTTTAGAAAGAACCTGAGACCTCCTAAAGCTAACAGTACCAGTCAACCAACTGCAAATTACCATGGCAATATTTTATAGTAACAGCTATTAAGATATATGCAGTATTTCATTTGCCAGGAAGGCAACTTCAATCTTCAGGATTGTGATTCAATTATTAAAATTTCTTAAGTATAGCTTCAAATGTTTTCTATGATTTGTTTCCTGCGAATAATGAACTCAAAAAACTGAAAGCAAACTTGCCCTCGATTCATTAAAGTATGTCATCAGACTTCTAATCTCCATGCCTTTAATTGATAAGTAGCTATTACTAGGGAAAGTCCTCGGCTTTTCAAGTGAAAGTGAATGGACATATACGAAGATTTCGTGGTCTGGGGGAATCTTCACAGGGCTAACACACACCAACTCTCACCCTCACTACCAACACCCTCCAAAAGACGCTTTTCCTGTCTTCACAAGACTGAGCCCTCTCTTTACTTCCTGCATTCGGCTCAGGGGAAAGCTGCTCAATTTAAAGAGGAACCAAAAAGTTTCTCGCAAGTGCGAGATCAGCAGTGTGTGGTCTGTCCCCCACGGCCGCCCCCTGGAGCAAAGCCCTCCCTCGCTCACCGTTGTGTTCGCCGTATCCCCAGCTGAGCCGCGACATGGTCCCTCGAGTGGGAGGCAAAGGAAGATGTGGCAGGACAGCGAGAGGAGGGACGGAGCCGGGCGGGCGCGCGAGTTGGCAAAGGCGGCGGCCAGCCTGGACGGTGTCCGCCCCGCGCCGCCTGGCAGCAGGGGTGCGCTACAACCCCGGGGCCAGGTCGCTCTCGGCTTCGTCCGCCAGGGGACAGTGGCGTGCAGGAAGGCGCCCGCACATGTCTGGGCGACCTCGGGCGGCGGAGCTGAGCTAGGTCCTGGGGCGAGAGTCCCTGGCACTAACAGCTTGAACTCCAGAAAAGGAGAGTGGGTTTGATAGAGAGGCGGGGAGGAAGGGAGGAAAGAGGGAAGAACGAGAGAAGAGTTTTCAGAGGAGATTTTCTGCCTCCTGAGAAGTAGTCACCCCCGAAAGTATTGCTTGGAGGTCTATCCTGGGAATAAATGAGTCACCTGGGCCTGAAGCTGCCGGGCTGGGAGGGGCTGCTGGTGGAGACATGAAGTCAAGTCTTTGGTGGTGGTGGTATTAAAGTACAAAATAATAGTGACAATGGTAATAGCTACAAAAATAATTTAGCTGCTATTTACTAAAGGCTTACCATGGGCCAGTGTCTGAACTAAGACTTTTACCCACATTTTGCCACTAGATCCTATAATTGCCCTAGAGTCTTAAGACAAGCTGAGTAGCCCTCCCAGGTCACACAGCCAAAAGGGGCCTAGAGTTCTTACTAAAAAAGGACCCCTGACCCCTCCCTTACCCAGCCTGGTTGCACCAGTCCATTCATCCCATCTCCTTCCAGACTCTCACCTCTGCTCACTGTGGCTGGAGGAATTAGGGAACCAATCTAATATTGATTCTTGGTCCCGAAATAATGCTGCCCTTTTGTCCCAGCAGAGACAGGAAGGTGTTCATTCCATCGTTGGTTTGGATGCACAGTAGGCTTGCTGCCCTATGGCTGAAAGCTGAACTGTCTGCAGAGCCTTGAATTTCTGTCCTGGAGTAGTAGGTGTTCTGGGCTCAGAGTGAAAAATAAAGAGAACTCTGTGACCTGCCAGGATTATAAGTACTGTTCCGGCTGCAGAAGGGTTTGAATTGGGTCAATTTGAAATTTCAAATTGAACTGTGCAGTGTTATTTATGGTCAAGCCAATGCAAATAGTTTCTTAATGGTCATGAACCTCCCATAAAAGATGTAAGGATGGCTGTTTAACTATCATCTTTCACTTTGTCTTGCAATCCACACAGCAGCTGCCTAATGTGGTAATTGAAAGTCCCAGGAGGTACCTCTTTTGGTAACCACCGTATTGTTTAGGGACCACTAAATAGGGATCAATTTGAACTATTCTTTAGACCTGACCTAAATACTTCATAGTGCAGCCTGCACCTCCTTCTGCTTCTGTAATTCTTAATGAGGTTAGAATGCAACAGAAAAAAAGTTTTTATACAGCCATAAGTACAATAAATTTTATGCTCCTCTTACATCTAAGGGAAAGCCCAAGTTTTCTCTTCCATATTCTCTGGTACAGTTGGGTTCATTTATGCCAGTATAGTAGTAGTCAAACTTTATTTTATTTTATTTTTTAACATTTATTTATTTTTGAGAGACAGAGCACAAAGCAGGGGAGGGGCAGAAAGAGAGGGAGACACAGAATCTGAAGCAGGCTCCAGGCTCTGAGCAGTCAGCACAGAGCCTGACGCGGGGCTTGAACCCATGGACACGAGATGTGATCTGAGCCTAAGTCGGGCACTTAACGACTGAGCCACACAGGCACCCCGTGGCCAAACTTACAATAATAAAAGGTTTATTTATGTTCACTTTCACTACAGAACACAAAATAGATATATGTATATATTTATATACAAATATATAATAAAGTACTGTTATCCAAAATATACAAAAAATTCTTAAAACTCAACAATAAGAAAACAACCTGATTAAAAAATGGCCCAAAGACCTTAACAGATATCTTCCCAAAGAAGATACACAGATTGCAAACAAGCACGTGAAAGACATTCCACATTATATGTCACCAGGAAAATGCAAATGAAAACAAAATGAGATACTATTACACACCTACTAGAATAGCAAAAATCCAGAACACTGGCAACACCAAATGTTGGCTGTGGAGCAACAGGAACTCTCATTCATTCATGATGGGAATGCAAAAAGGTACTGCCGCTTTAGAAAACAGTTGGCGGTTTCTTACAGGACTAAACACACTCTTACCATATGATCCAGCTATCATGCTACTCAGTATTTATGCTAATGAGTTGAAAACTTACATCCACATAAAAATCTGCATATGGACGCTTATAGCAGCTTTATTCATAATGGCCAGAACTTGAAAGCAACCAAGATGTCCTTCAGTAAGTGAATGGTACTTCCAGACAACTGAATATTATTTAGTACTAATAGGAAATAAGCTATCAAGCCATGAAAAAACATGAAGGAAACTTAAATGCCATATTGGTAAGTGAAAGAAGCCAATTTGAAAAGGCCACATACTGTACGATCCCAACTGTAGGACATACTGAAAATGGCAAAACCATAGAGAGAGTACAAAGATCAGTGCTTGCCAAGAAGGGTGAGGGGAGGCAGGTGCTGAGTAGGCAGAACACAGAGGATTTTTAGGGCAATAAAATACTCTGTATGATATTACAATGATGAATACATGTCATTATACATTTGTCCAAACCTATTGACTATAAAACACCAACAGTGAACCCTAAGATGAACTATGAACTTTGGGTGAGTAGGATGTATCAATGTATGTTCATCATTTGTAATTAAAAAAAGACTCTGGAAGAACAAGTTGATAATGGAGGAGGTTAGCCTCCATGTTGGAGCAGGGGGTAGAGGGTATATGGGAACTCTCTATACATTCCTGTCAATTTTGTTGTGAACCCAAAATTACTCTAATAAATAGTCTTTTTAAAAAAAATAGGCAAAATAAACCCACAAAATACTAATGGACTCATGTAAAATACACACACACACACACACACACACACACGAGAGAGAGAGAGAGAGAGAGAGAGAGAGAGAGAGAGAGAAACAGGAGGTAGCATGTAAGAGGTCCTGCTGCCAAATTGGGAACAATTTGGCCATCAAAAAGAATAATGATAGTAATAGATTATAACTTCCACTCCACAAAATATCCATGAGTCCATAGTGATACTGAAAGAAAAAGAGAAAAAATGTTCCTTTATGAGAGAATGCAAGCCACTAAATACAGATAAAGTGATAGAATTATAAAGCAATAACTTTTGCAAGGCCAATGTAATATTTGGTTCAGGCAAGGATCAATAATGGGTGTTAAAACTTCCAGGTGAAAGGTTCCTGGGGAATAGGATATTCCCACAGCCTGGAATTAAGAAACAAAAATATATGTTACAGCCAAACATAATGTGTGACCCTCAATTAGATCCTAGGTTGGAAAAAAAGGTGCAATACATGCCTTGGGGACAATGAAATGTAAACATGGACAGCATATAGGTGATACTATTGAACTGATGTTCATTTGCATAGGTGTGGTGACTGTACTGGCCATACTTTAGGAGATAAATGCCAAAGCAATAGGGCTGAAGTCCTTTATGTTTGCAACTGACTCTCAGATGTCTCAGTCAATAACTGGAGACTCTAGCTAAAGGATATTTGGGTGCTCATGTTACTACTCTCACAACTTTTTGTAGGTTTTTAATTTTTCCAAAATCATCTAGGGCAACAGAAACCTGCTTTCTCAAATCAATGAGCCATTAGTTTGCTAAATAACCTTTATAGCTAGGTGTGGGTTTTCTCCTTAACAAAGAGCCCCTGTCTCCAGGTTCAATACCATCAAGTGTAAACAAGTAGAGGAAGATTAACACTGACCAGAGAACCCAGGAATCCTGACCAGACATATGTGCATCAGCTCTACTTCTCTCTCGATACAATTAGATCCAGTTCAAGCTTCCTTTGCCACAAAGCATGGTTAAGTCAGCTCTCCTCTTCAGTGAACCAGACACTGTATGTTATGAGCAGCACTTGTAAGTTAGAACTCTAGCCATAAAAATATTTAATTAAGGATGGTAACATATTCAGAAACTATCAAAGTGTGAATCAATCTTATTCTATTAGGACATATATATGGACTCTCTTTGAGATGCATTTTTTTCAGGGATTCTTTTTAAGAAACTCTGAATGTGAACCCAAGTGGCCATTGTCATCTGATTTTTACTGAGTAGTAAACTGAGATGAGCAAGGTTCCTCAGTTACCTAGAGAGGCAGGCCACATAGTTAGGGACATAGCCCCAGTCTGCAGAGTCCCAAGTCCAAGGTGCTCCCCAGTCTGTGACCATTTCCTTCATTCAAGCCCTGTGATTTGCACAGCTGGGATTTATTAACCACAGGACTGTCTTATCATTTGATATCTTGTGGAGCGTGTAGGTTTTATGGAGCTGATATATGGGGGTTTCGATTTCTTTAGTTTCCATTCCTAAAGTTATCCTAAGGTTAGGATTGCATAACACAATCTCCCAAAGGGGCTTCAGGACTTGCCCAAATGACTTAGGTTTCATGCCAAGATGGGAATTCTCAGACCAGAATTGGAAAGACAGCTTTAATGTATCACCTCTCAAGTCTCTTTTCAGATAATAACTTTCAGAAACTGGAGCCAAACATTTTGTCCTGTGTTGTCAGACAAGAACCTCCATTGCCAAAACCCTACCTTCTACATTTTTGTTCTTTTGTTTAATCTCATGCAGTCTTCTGACAGAAATTTATCACACCCTATTTTATAGCATATTATAAAAGCAGATAAAGCATGAAAGAGAAAAGCAGAGATTATTTAAAAGGAAAGGTTATTTAAAAGGAAATAAAGTTGTATAGACGTCAGATCAGTGTTGAAAAGCCTAGATAATTCAGGGCAAAATAACTCAACTATCGAAGAATTTAATTAACTGTTATTAGCTTGGAATAAGCTGATTTGGAAATAAGTCAATTTTACTCTACTGTTGTCAACTCTTTGAAATATAACAACAGAGAAAATTAGGGGTGTTAACAGGCATTCTGTCATCAGTGCTTATAATGTTAATCTACCTTCTTCTGTCCTCTAGGAAAGGGCAGTCTGTTCTCTCAATAGCAGTACCCAAATCAATAGCAGTACCCAAAGGCTTGATAGACCCCCACTCCAAGAAGTTCCCTGCCTGGACACCACCATTTTACCACCAAAGATTTGATGCACCAGCATTACCTAGCAAAACTTCTTACTCCCACCAAACACATACCATTACATCCTTTATAACACAAGTTACCAACTCCACTTCCTGTTAATCATTGCCATCAGCATACCAATATGTTCTAGAATTTCCTCTTTTTAGAGGGAAAAATCCCCCCCCTGAACATACATACATATTGCTCCCTTTTGCTGCCCATCATCCTGTCTGCTGTTCCTTGGGTTCTTCTATACCCAACTGTATTAGTAAGGTTTCTCTAGAGAGAAAGAACCACACTCTGTGTGTGTGTGTGTGTGTGTGTGTGTGTGTGTGTGTGTGCGCGCGCGCGCGCGCATGTGTGTGTGAGTGTGTGTGAGTGTGTGTGCGTGTTTGTGTGTGTTTAAGAAGAGATTTAGGGGTGGGGAAAAATAAAAAATAAAAAAGATTTAGTATAAGGAATTGGCTCACACAATTATGGAAACTGACAAGTCCTGAGATTCACAGGATGAGTTGGCAAGCTGGAAATGAGAAAGTCAATGGTCTAATGCCAGGCTGAAGACTGGCAGGCTCGAGATCTTGGAAGAGCCAATGTTTCAGTTCAAGTCTGAAGGCAGGAAAAAACCGATGTACAAGTTCAAAAGCAGTCAGGCAGGAGGAATTCTGCTTTACTCAGGAGAGGGTCAGCCTTTTTATTCTATTCAGATCTTCAACTGATTGAATAAGACCCACCCACATTAGGGAGAGCACCCTGCTTTACTCAGTCTACTGGTTTAAATGCTAATTTCATTTGACAAACACCCTCACAGAAACACCCAAGATAATGGCTGACCAAATATCTGAGCATCCTGTGACCCAGTCAAGTTGGGACATAACATTAACCATCAAACCAACCTTTAAATTTTAAGGGTTTGGGACTTTCTACCAGGATCTCTTCTCTCTCTACACTCTTCTCTTAGGAATTTCCACCAACGTCTATGGACATAATCTACCTAGTTTAGAAATATATTCCAGCACTATCCAAGAGAAACGTAGTGTGAGTCACATATGTTATCCATATTTTTGACTTTCAATTTTCAACTAGTTACATTAAAAATAAGTTTTAAAAAAGTGAAAATTTGTTTTAATGATAGATCTTATTTAATCCCATATATCCAAGATATTTCTGTTTTAACATGAATCAATATAAAAAATATTAATGAGTGTGTCAGTGATCAATGCATTCTTCCTCAGTTCTGAGTTCACCACACATTATCTGCTCTGTGATAATGGAGCTTTAAGAATTTCTTCTTTGCAGCAAGCACAATGCCAACCTTTTTTCAGTAGAGGGACATTTCAGGACAGGGACCAGTTTCCTGGTTCTGGTGTGCTGCATTTTTGTTTTCTTCTTGCTCCTGCTGGGCTCCTGGCAGAGATGTGTGTGGATGGACATGCAGGGCCGCTCTGGCCCAGCCTCACACCAAGAGTGTGCAGTCCCTCAGCAAGTTCATAGCCCCAGCCCGAACCCAGTAACCCTCTCATCATAACTTCCGAAGTAAACGCCAAACACCCCGGCTCTCATGCTCCTCTTCTGGCAAGTAGATGCCTCTATTCCCTCTCCACACCTGCCTACCGGCCTCAGGCAGACTGCAGCATGGATGGTGTTTCCCATTGTGCTTCTGAAACAGACACTGCCCTCTAGCTTGTGTACCACCCTGCTGTAGAGGTGGTTCCCAATGTCTGAGTCCCTTTGCACACCTGCATGCCAGATTTAGCTCACTGTACCCCAGACGGGTGTTTCCTGCTTGCCTGCCAACTATGGGCCAGCTCTGGCCTGGGCCACCCCATGAACTTCTCTGCCATCCAATGGGCTGCAGCTACACCTTCTCCAGTGATCTGAATCCCAGTCTTGGAGAGGAGGCCAACTTCCAAGTTTGTCCTTCCTCAGAGACTCTCCATTAGCCTAAGGATATTCTTTATGGTTCTCTTACGTCTTATTCCTTGTTATAGTTAACAATTCTTTACGTCAACTTTTACTATTCAAAATATTATATGATTTCTGTCTCTTGAATAAATCTTAACTGACACAATTATACCTTCTACTTTTTTTTTTTTTGGTCTTACTAGGTCTTTAAGTCTGATGCATAGTTTACTATTACAGAATATCTCAGTTCAGGCTAGTGCATGCAAGTGATTGATAGCCACATGTGGTGAGTGGCTACTATATTGGGCAGGATAGCTCTAGATCCACTGAACTGCATCCAAGTGCTGCAACTTAAGGTGTCTGAAATGGAATTATTTATTTCCTCCCTGTCCCAGTTTCCCTCCCACAGTTTTCTCTATCTTATTAAATAGCACCACGATCCACCCAATTGCACAAGTCATAAATTTAATAATCAGGGGCACCTGGGTGGCTCAGTGGGTAAAGTGTCTGACTTTGGTTCAGGTCATGATCTCACAGTTTGCGACTTCAAGTCCTGCGTCGGGCTTTGTACTGACAGCTCAGAGCCTGGAGCCTGCTTCAGGTCCTGTGTCTCCCTCTCTCTCTCTGTCCCTCCCCTGCTTGCACTCTGTCTCCCTGAAAAATAAACATTTAAAAACATTTAATACTCATACTGATTCCTGCTTTTCTCTTTCTCCCTTTACCTCTAAATTTTGTCTATTTTAACTCCTAAACAACCAGTTAATATGACAAAAGAAAAAAAGAAAACTAAGCTATAAACATGAAACAAAATTCAAAAGATGAGAAATTGTTAAGAGGTCTTCATGCTATGTCTTCCTAATCAAAATCTCAGCTTCTTAAAAAGTATAAAGACTCCATATCAATAAGGACATGGTGAACTTGGCACGTTCACACACCGTTGGTAGAATTGTAAAATATACAGTCTTTCTGAAAACAATTGGTAATTTAAATCGAGTACTTTAAGTGTTCATAACCTGAGATCTTATTCTTAAACTATGCTCCCTAAAATATTAGATCTTCTCAAAGATTTATGTACAAAGATGTTCATCACAATGTATTTATATTAGAAAAAAATCCAGAAACAACAGAAATGTCAATGTTAAGAAGAGAGTTGAAATAATTTATTATAGATCAAAAAGATGTAATTTTAGAAAGATATAAATATATTTTCAATATACTTATTAATAAGTAGATGTTTGTATCTATAGGTTATAAATTTTTATCCTGAAACTCCAATTTTTAATAAATAACATAGCATAAGTGCTCTAAAAAAAGCTGCAAAGAAATATATTTTTGAAAATCTGAGTGGTGGAACTTATTCATTGTTCCAAATATTTATCAGATTACCTTTAGATGCTAGGCAGTTTTAGGCACAGGGGATATAGCAGCTGTACTAGTCAGCCTCCAAGATAATCTTCAATGAGCCTCACCTCCTGGGATTTAATTCTTTGTGTAGTCTCTTTCCTTACTGAATAGGATGGGCATACGTAATTAATAAAATAGAATGGAAGTGGTAGGGTGTGATTTCTGAGTCGAGGTCGTAAAAGACATTGCAGTTTCTCCCTTGCTCTCTGGGATCACTTAGTCTGGAGGTAGCCAGCTTCCACATCATGAGAATATCAAACAGTCCTGTGGAGAGGTCCTCCTGGAGATGATTTCAAGCATCCTGGCACTAGCCAGCACCAACCTGCAGCTGCATGAGTGAGTTGCTTTGAAAGTAGATCCCTCAGCCCCAGTCAAGCCTTCAGATGACTACAGTCCCAGCAAACATCTAAGTGAACCTTCAGCAAAGACCCTGAGCCAGAATTGTCAAGCAGAACCCACTAAAATTATGAAATAATAAATGAGGGTTGTTGTTGCGAGTGACTAAATTTTGGGGTGATTTGTTACACGTTAGGAAGCTAATATAGTAGCAAACAAAACCAGATGGAAAGATCTGCCTTTTTTTTTTTTAATTTTTAATGTTTATTTTCAAGAGAGAGAGCCAGAATGTGAGCGGGGGAGGGACAGAGAGAAAGAGGGAGACACAGAATCAGAAGCAGGCTCTAGGCTCTGAGCTGTCAGCACAGAGCCTGATGCGGGGACCAAACCCACGAACTGTAAGATCATGACCTGAGCAGAAGTCAGACACTTAACCGACTGAGCCACCCAGGTGCCCCGAATGCTTTGCTTTTATGGAGCTTACATTTTAGCAGGCAGAGAGATAAAAAAACAAAATGAAGAAATATATGGTAGGCTATGTGACAATAATGGGATAGCAGAGAAGGGATGTAGGAGGACTTGGAACTTTACAGTCATGGAAGCCCTCACTGAAAAGAAGGCATCGGAGAGAAGATCTGAAAGACATGAGAGAGGAGCCTTGCAGATATTTAGGGGCAGAAGGGTTGAGAAGGAGGAACACACCTGGCCAGGATTACAGAACAGTAAGAAAGCAGTGGGAGCAAAGTGGGGGGGGGGGTCACACATGGCTTCACAGGCTTTTAAAGAACTTGGCTTTTATTCTGAATCATATGGGGAACATTGGGGATTTTGAGCTGAGGAATGACATGAACTGATTAACATTTTAGCAGGATTCCTCTGGCCGCTGGGCTTGCATAGAGATTAAAGCAGGGAAACCAGATAGGAATCTATTACAATAATCCAAATGAGAGAAAGTAGATGGAGAGGAAATTCAGAATGTAATAATTGTTGGTTATTTGTTTTCTTCTTTATACTTTTCTGAATTTTCCATTTCTACATTGACTCTTCATGACTTTTCTAATCCAAAAGAAAAACAAAAGTCTTTAAGGAGCCAAATGTTTGTGAGAACTTTTAGTCCTCAGCATTTTTTGGTTTTATTAAAATATAGATGCCCGTGGAATTCTTAGTAAGATTTCAGCACAACAGGGTTGCCATAGAACAACACAAAGATGAGAGTCAAAAACTGTTGACTTTAGTCTGTGCAGACTTTGAACATAACAATGTCAGCTGAAAAACAAATGTGAAAGGACTTCATGTACCCTTTGAATATTTTTATTGCCTTTGTGCTATGTATTTGACCATTCTTTTTCAATTTTAATTTTAATTTTTTTTGAGAGAGAGAGAGCAGGCATGTGCATTTGCATGTGTGAGCAGGGGAGGGGCACAGGAAGACAGAAAGACAGAGAATCCCAAGCAGGCTCTGTGCTGCCAGCATGGAGCCTGACAGGACTTTATCTCACAATGGTGAGATCATGAGCTGAGCTAAAAGCAAGAGTCCTTAACTGACTGAGCTACCCAGGCACCCCTGACCGTTAACCTTCAAATATTTCACATACAAGCATTCCTTTGTGACTGGATTTCAGGATTTCTAGGTACTTGGCTAGGAGATAACTCTGGATAAAAATCTGTTTAATTAAATTAAAAACATATTTATTGAGCACCTATCATTTCCAAGGAATAGTGCTACACGAAGATAAAAAGAAGTGTTTCTCTAGGTATTTTTCTGTCATGGTAAAGATAATAGAGCTTTAAAGTCATTTTTAGTATGTTGGCTACAATACCTTGCTCACCTGTTTATAATTAGCAAATGTTTATGCCACATCTCCTATGAACTGGAAATAGAGAATCCTACACAGGGATGCAAAGGCGCCTGAGTAATAAACGAGCCCTTGAAGAGTACATGGGCTAGGTATAAAAATTTCATCTCAGTCTCAAGTACATGGGAAGTGAATGGCTTATCCCAAATCCAGAAAACAGAAACTTTTTTGGTCTGCAGTCCATCACAGTGGCTGCTACAATTGTCAATATCAATGCCTAGATTTCCTTTGCAGACAGAAAGCTCCATCCTTTCTGTAACCCTTGTTGGTAGAGAGATCTTATGCTACTTCTCCTCAAGCCATGTGCCAGAGGGACAAAAGTCTCAGGCACTTACAGAAAACTGTTAACCACCCTCTCCCCTGAACATTTCTTCAATTTCCAGAAGCTCATTTTCTCTCCTAAGATTAAGCCATTTCCCTTTTCCATTCCCTAAGGAAGATCCAGGTAGGGATGTCTGCAAAATATCTGGAAACTTCAATTTTCAGCCCAGACACATGAAAACCATCGATAACCATTAGAGACAAAGAAACTCAGACTCATGATGTAAAAGATCTAGCTACCCAAGAATGCTGGGAGGAAAAGTGACCTTCATTCTTCTAAGACTTGTATTGCTTTGAGTATAAAATACTAATACTAGTACAACCAGTTACACCACCATGCTGCTCATCCTCTAAGATGGGTTGGTCAAGTTTTTAAAAGTTTTAAAATTGGTAAAGGGCCAGATGGCAAATATTTTAGGCTTTGCAGACTACTCAATCTCTGTCACAACTACTCAATTCTGCTGTTGTAGTGTGAAAGCAGTCATATATAATATGTAAACAAATAAGTGTAGCTGTGTTCCATCAAATTATACTTACAGACACTGAAATATTAATAGAACGTTTATGTGTCTCAATAAATTGTCCTTACTTTGATTTTTCCTCCCATTTTAAAATGTAAAACCTTTCTTAGCTTATGGGTTGTACAAAAATAAGCAGTGGGCTAGATATGGCCTTTGAACTGTAGTTTGATTTCTGTTTTAAGACAGTCAGATGAGAACTTTAACATGAATGTCTCCAGAGTGCAAAATTATTTTCTTCCTTAAATAATGCATTTTTATATTTATCATTTTGCATTTATCACAGTCCTTACCACTTTCTGTCTTCAATGATTACTCCATGTGCACACATCTGTCTCTCCCAGGTGACTGTGCTCCCTTTAAGAGAAAGCAGTGATCATGTACTTCTCTGAGCTCCCACAGAGCCTAGGTGTTCAAACTATTGTGATCAAATGAAACTGAGCACTGGGGAGAATAAAGTTGAACCGATAAAACAAGTTTATCATAGCGTATCATTTATACAAGACTGGCTTTGTTCCGGTAAAGGGCTATGAGATTTGTTATGAATGGTTTGTAATTATTTGTGTGTGCACTCATTTTCTTATTCCCCCTAACTATCCGTGTTTACTCGTTGAATTACTTTTAAGACAGTTCTTTGAGGACCAGATCTGTATACAGAACTCTGCATTGCTAAGTTTCAACAGGAAAACTAGTGTTTCCGAAAAATGTTTTTTCTACTTATGATTTTATTTTTAAGGTTGCCGGAAAAATGTGAAATGATATTTGCATGTATTTTTAAAGATTAGAAAACTTGAAGTTATTTTTTTCTTTATATATGATTCATTTGGTTCATAGGTAAATAGCTTTTAGAAAATTAGCATGATCCTTTCTTTTGTCCTAATAATATCTTATGCTTTCCTGCTTTGTATTTTATTAACTCTGCACATGGGCTAGGTAGATTGGACAGGAATAAAGACTCTTTTAGGTACAATTTTAAAAAATAACAATAACCCCAGACCACTGAAGCCAACAAAACACAATGTTTTTGCTTAGGTAACTGAGAAGTCTGGGGATAGATCTTTCTTGCATCTATGGCTGAATCCAAAGATTCAAATGACATCATCAGGGTCCTGTGTTCTATTGTTCAGTCAGATCTATTCTATTTTGTAATTTGCCCTCATTCCCTCCCACTGCAGACAGGCCTCCTGCAAGTTGCTGGAGGAGATGGCTAATAGCAGCCCTAATTTCATATCATCCCAATACAAAGACACTAAATGCAGGAAACAGCATTCCTCACCAGCTCTAGTTGGAAAATCTTTCAAGGAGGACTATAATTATCAGCTCAACCAGGACCACTTAATGGGAGAAAAATGGTTCCTCAGAAAGGATGCTGAACAGAATGGACATTCTCTGAAGTGGGCATACTCTATGAATGGCCATCTACACATGGGAAAGGGAAGCACAGAGAAATGAAGTAACTTGTTCATAATCACACTATTGGTTGGTGAGAAAGGTAAAACAGAAATCCATGACTTCTCACTCACACCTCATACAATGCTTCTGCTTTTGCCTGTATAACCATGCTATTTCTTTGCTGGATGTATCTTTATCTCACCATTTCAAATAAAAGAGCCAGTCCCATAAGTTTTCATAAACACTATGATGTCATTCTATTACATCTATTTGTCTTCCTCATATACATCAGTAACTTCACATTCAAGTAACCATAATTAAACCTGCCTTATTTGCTTCAGTACTTGTGGATAACTCGGGTCTTGTAAAAGATTCTGATGATTTTCTGTAATTTTGGTTTTGCCCCACACATTACTGGTATTTTATACCAGCATTTTAAGTTGTTTTTTAAAAGTCACTCTTAGGGGCACCTGAGCAGCTTGGTGGGTTAAGCGGCCCACCTCGGCTCAGGTCCTGATCATCAGTTTGAGCCCCACGTCAGGCTCTGTGCTGACAGCTCAGATCCTGGAGCCTGCTTCGGATTCTCTGTCTCCCTCGCTCTCTACCCCTTCCCTGCTCATGCTCTGTCTCTCTCTCAAGAAATAAACGTTAAATTTTTTTTTTAAAAGTCATTCTTAGAATACAATATTTGAATAAACACACTGACAGGTAATTATTTCTTTCCTTAATATATCCCCTAGTTTTTTTGTGATGAATATTAACATAATAACACGATTTATTGTATAAGCGGCTCATCTTCCTATAAGCAGGCAAGTGGCTGTTTGGGCGGAAAATTTGACCCAGAGCCAACCCACAAATATCCTAGTTTGGTTTTGTTCAGTACTAGTTGTGCGAATGCCGGTCAATAGCTTAAAATATGAACCTTGATAGCTAGTATCTTCCGTGCAAAAGGAGAGTGGAATTATGGCTTTATTTTGATACTTAGTGTAGGCTAAACTCCTGAAAGTAATAAATTGATATATGAATGTTAGTACTTCTACATGCGTTTAAAATCTGGATTTTCCTATGAACTCATCAAAATAAACATGTGAAAACTTAATGAGGAGTTCCTCTTAGTAGAATTGAATCAGTTTTCTAGAAAACTCAACCCACAATGTCTTAATTGAGAAATACACAGGAACTCACAACCAGAAGGCAAAAAATGTTTCTTCTAAGTTTTTCTAAGTTCCCTGATAATTATTTTCTTTTTATATTTTCTTGTACCTCGGCTGTGCTGTTAGAAATTCTCTTTTTGGAGCAAGGAAACTACACGAGAAAAGCATTCCATCTCCTCGCTCATTCCAAATGTCCCCTTTCGAGGTTATAGCCCCCATCTCTCCAGCCAACAAGGTTCTTTACACCTCCAGCCAAGCCCCGGACGCCACCCAGAGGTGCGCAGCGCCACCTCCTGGGAGCTTGGGCAGAGACAGTCAGGAGTCTGCGGCTGAGGGGCGACCCCTTGGTGACTGTCTTTAAGGCTCGGAACCTCAGAAACGCCCTCAGTGCTTTCTGTGCACATACCCATCAGCCCTGGAAGTCCTGCTTGGCTGCGTTTCCAACGCCTCCAGTTTGCCGGAGCAGAGTACGAATCCACAATGCTGCCTAAAGTAAGGGATGCTCTAGGGGCGGGATTTCCCATGGTGGGTGGAACTTCTCCCTGTGGGCGGGGCTTCGCTAGGTTTGGAAGGAGCTCAGCATTTGAGCAGGCTCTATGGGCGGGACTACGTTACGAGGGTGGGAACGCGCTCCTGAGCGGAACTACGTTTGGTAGGCGGGGCTTCGTCTGTGTCAGGCCGTGCTCTGTGGGTGGGACTCCGCTCGGTGGGCGGAACTATGGCCTGTGGGAGGAATTTTGACTGGCTCCTTTCCCCCCGGAACTTCCTGGATCGTGTGCGTGCAGATGGCGTCGCTTGGAGTTTGACGTGCTGCACGAGGTTATCGAAGGTATGGTAAGATGTTGATAAATTTTCTGGCAAACTGTCGTGAAGTTTCAGGGGGTTGGGACAGGACCGGTGGGCCTTATACCGCCGAGGCCCGGCGGCTGGGTTCCATCGCGCGCGGCCTCAGGGCAATCCTACTGGGCAGCGGCGTGCCTGCTGGCCGAGGCCTGAAACCAAGGTGCCTTTGGGCCTTAAGCCCTTGTCCGGGTACCAGTTTTTTCGTTGTCTCTTGTTAACAACAATTTTCACGTTGTTGTCAACAAAATTTCAGTATTGCCTCAGCCACCACGGTATTCCCTTCTCCACGAACCTTTCTCAAGTCCACAACTCTAGTAGACCTCTCCCTCTTGTGTCCATTTGTATGCTTCATGTAGCGACACATATCATGTGTCCGTGTTTGTATCACATACATGTTTTTGTATTGTCACTTTTATACCACAGCTGGCACATAGTACGTTATTAATAAATTCTAGATGAGTGATTGGATTTTTGGTTACTATTGGAAGAAGGATTTTAGATTATTTAATTGGGGGGATATGATGTGTATTTTCTACTTCCTCTTTAGTAATCATGAATTTCCTATTGTGTTCATGTCTGGCTTTTTTTTATAAGTAGGAGGAGTACCGTTGGTGTTTAAAAGCATTGCTGTCCCTAAGTACTTTACTGAGGCTAGACATTGAAGGAGAATATAAATTTAAGTCCAGAGATAAAAGTTGAGGAAAGGAAAGAAAGAATGTGCAAAGTGTCTTCAAACAGCAATTTGTAGACTAGGATGGGTATGTATAGAGAGGTAGCAGGAGATGTGTTTGACATATTTATGCTAGATTTGGGGTTCTGGCAATATACCAGGACAAAGCTCACTGTCCCTAAGGCATGGGAAAAGTCACTGGAAACTTTTAATATTGGAGAGGTTCATCGCACAGCACTATACATAGACTTGAATGCAGATGGCTTAAGCCAGGGGTTGGCACTCTTTCTGCAAAAGGCCAGATAATAAATACTTTAGGCTTTGTGGACTATTGTTGTAGCAAGAAGGTAGCCACAGACAATACATGATCAGGCTGACATAGCTGTGTTCTACTGAAACTTTACTTACAGAGACAGGTGCCTGATCTCATTTGATCCATTGGTATAGTTTGCCAATCTGTGGTCCAACCAAATGGACCTAGGGACCGTGCTGGTAATACAGTCCTGAACTAGGCAGTACTATACTATGTTTCTGTATACATATGTTTTTTGTATATGAGAGACCAAATCACATGATGTTAGCTCTGGATCTAATCTTCCTGGCTTTGAATCCTGACATTTCTTGATTACTAACAGTGTGACATTGGGCAAATTAGCCTTTTTGCATCAGTTTTATCTATAAAATGGGGATAATAGTACCTCCCACAGTGTTGTGCAGAGTAAATTGGCTAAAGCAATAAAATGTTCACATAGTGCTTATACACATTTTAAAACCTCAATAAATCTTAACTATTAATATTTTAAAATTTTTCCTCATATGCATTGTTAAAGCAGATTTGAAAGACATTTCTAAAGTAAAATTTACAGGCTACGTGCATGTTTAACTATAGAGCAAAGAAAATATCTAAAATTTCACAACAAGAGCCATTCACATAGAGGTGATATGAAAGTTGTGAAAGTAAGGTAGGAAGTGCAGAATTAAGGACTGATTTTGAAGAAGTGTACATAGGAGAGAAAGGCAAGTAAAAAGGAATGAAAAAGGAAGAAGGGGAGAGGAGTCCCTCCTAAAGTATGATAGGAACCAGAGTGGTATAGTAGTATATAAACCAGCAGAAGGATGGATGGTGGTGGTTAATGTTGTCATATGCTGCAGAGAGCTGAGAAAACAATTGTGTTGATAGTATTAATGAATTCAACCCGCAGAAATTAACATGGTACTTCCTATGGGCCAAGTATTGGAGATACAGAAAAGAATCAGGCACATACTCTGCATTAGACAGCAGAAAACTTAGTAGTGACGAAAGACATTGAAATAATTTAATACGTACAGCAACTTTAAAAAATCCGGAGTAAGATGGAATTTCTTACACTAAATTGGTACCTTTATTTTAAAAACTTAAATTGAGCTTAATTGAGTTCCGTCTCTTTTTTTCCCTAGACAATGGCCAAGAGCAAACTAAGAGGACAGAGGTCCAGAAATGTATTTCATATAGCCAGCCAAAAAAACTTTAAGACTAAAAACAAAGCAAAACCGGTTACCACTAATCTTAAGAAGGTGAGTATTATTTAAGTACTCTGACAGTATCGTTTGCAAGCCACGCATAGTTGTAAAGCCACTGAAAAACTGAAAGCTATTATTTAAAACAGGTTCTTAGCCTTCCTCACAAAGGCAAGATAATTTTAAACATTTATTTTTTTTTAATGAAAAATTACCCCCCCTTTCTTGATGTATATGTATGAAAAGAAAAAAGCACTTTTTTTTTTTTCCTTTTTAAAGACAGAGAAAACACGTGAGTGGGGGAAGAGGGCCAGAGGGAGAGAGAGAGAACCCTAAGCAGGCTGCACACTCAGCTCAGAGTCTGACACAGGGCTCGATCCCACAGCCCTGGGATCACGACCTGAGGTAAAATCAAGAGTCAGACACTCAACCAACAGAGGCACCCCAAGAAAAAAGCACTTTAACTGCAAATGCATGAGGCTCCAAAGAACAGTTTTAAAAGCTTTATCAGAGCATAGAAATTATCCAAAACCATGGTGTGGGAAACAGTTCTTATATCTGACCCCAAATATATTCAAGAACCTCCTGACAGAATCGAGACATGAAATGCTGATCGGCACCCATTCTTTTTCTTCTCAGTAATTCTTATCTCCCTGATATCTAGAACTCAAACAAAAACCTATAAAATGAAGATAAGATACTTTCTTAAAGTGCAAAATTGGGAAAGAAAGGAGTTTATTGTTTTTTTGTGTGTGTGTTTTTTTCCTCAAAATATTTGGGAAATGGGAAATTTCTTCTTCAAGATTAAGTAGATTCTTTCAGGAAATTCTTCAAGAAAATGTTTTCAAGTTTAAGTAGTAGGTGGAGTCAGGTCTCCAGGACTTTGTAATTGGCAAAATAGTCAAAGATATGTAACATTTTATCTTTCAGTTTTCATGAACTAGCAAAGTTAAGCATTTTGATGGAGCATTTTTATGACTTACTTAGTAAATGCTATAAAGGAAATAAAGCTAGGTGATATGATGGGGTACGGAGTGACAGTTTTACACAGGATTGCTTTCAAAGTTGACATTCAAGCCAAGATCCAGATGGTGGGGAGCAAGTAATGCCGCAGGATTTTTTACCTCAGGACCCTGGGTTCGTCGTCTCACCTCTTCAAAGAATGAAGAGGTGTACATAGAAAATGAGCAGCAGGCAAAGGTTTATTATTAGAGCATAAGATTGGAGTGTAAGAGTAGTAAGTAGGGAAGCTGTCTTTACCGAGAGGGGGCATTCAAAGTGAATGCCTAAGGACTGTAGGCAAGGGTCCTTGTTACATAAGGCTCCTGTCACCCCCCAGCCCTTCCCCCTTGTTCCTTCTCAGGTTTTATACCCTTACTGGCTTGCAGCTCTTGGTGCTGGGTTGTCCATTCCTGATTGGCTCATTTCCATTGTACCAGGGGGTGGCCTATGGTCGTACTTAGGTCTTTTGTCAAATTCCTGAAGGAAGCCTGAAGGGGAGTAGGTGGGGTCTGTTACTTTAAGAGGAACCTTATGCCTGAAGGGTTTGCTGGGGTCAGACACTCCCAACATTGTTCCAAAATAAGGGTTTTTCCCTACCAGGGACCTCAGGTCCCTACTGAACCCTATCTTTCCCTTATCGTAGTAATATAAAGCTCTGGAAAGTGTTGGGAGCAGCACACTTTAGGCAGAGAGAATAACAAATGCGAAGGCCCCACGCTGGGGAAAAACTTGGTGTATTTGACTGACAGGAGATCATGTTGTTTGCATAGAAGTGCTAGCCGCTTTGTGTATGCTAATGAAAGATATATAAGGGAGGGAAATCTGGGTAGGCCGCCTGGTTGGGGAAGGTATCAGATAGTTTTCTCAGAAAAGTGGCCTAATTTACTAAGTGGAGGTCTTAAGATTGCCAGGCACTATATACATGGTAAGTTGAAGTTTGTGATCATGAATTGAAAGTGAAGCCAGCCAGTTAGATTTTCTGCAGATTCAGTTTTAGGCTCAGGAAAAGCTGTCAGTTGAGTTTAACTAGTTTGTCAAGCAGGTTTGATTAAGGAAGAGAAGGAAAGTTAAGAGAGTAAAGGAGTGATTGATTAAATAATGGTCACGGAATCTGGGCTGGCTAAAGGAAAAAGTGACGATACGGAAAGTGAAAAATAGTGAAATTGGTGGGAGATTTCAGGAAGATTGAAGAATCGTTAATAAGCCAAGTGAACTTGAAGAACAGGAGGTGTTACAAGTTGCAGGCAAAGGTAATCCATGGAAGTGGATGGCTGAGGTAGGTAGTGGGAAAGAATCTGGGAGTTGAGGACCTGAACAGACTAAGAAACTAGAGGGTTAGGTTTTTGTTGAAGCCCCTCACCAGGCATGAGAGAGGTCAGTGAGCTGAGTTTTGAGATCTTTCATGAGGGAGCAAGTAAATGTGTTGGCAGGTGACAGTAATGAGGAAAGAGGTATTAGAATATTCTGATGCATTAGGGGCAGAGTTTTTAAGGAGAAATGGTTTCAGAGCAGCAGTGAAAAACAAGATTTAAAGAGAGAAGGGTTGTAAGGGAAATTGTCCTCAGGAGACTGGAAGGGACTCCTGTTAAGGCAAGGAGGTCAAGGAAGGATTCTGAGATGGACTGTTAGAAGGAGTCTAAAGTGGAGCACCTGGTTGGCTCAACCAGTAAAGCATGTGACTCTGGCCGTCAGGGTCGTGAGTTTAAGCCCCACACCAGGCATGGAGCTTACTTTAAAAAAAAATTAATTAAAAAAAAAGAGTAAAGCATTTGATCCAGGTTCCTCGTTTTACAATGAGAGATGACTGTAGCCTAGGATTGTGGTCATGTTTTTAATGTGCCTATACCGTGTCTAAATATGATGTATGTCCACATAATTCTTATTTTGAAAAACACAGAACCTTTTGTCTAAAACTTCCCAATAAGACCATAAGAATTTTTGTGTAAATTATCCCCACAAATGGGTAGGGTTGATGAATTTTTACATTTTTAGGTTTAACAAGATTAAATTAAAGTTGGATATATTTTATTATTTATGGTTACAAGATTGTAGATTAATAACCTTTTTTTCTTTTTTAAAAGATAAACATTGTGAATGATGAAAAAGTTAACAGAGTGAATAAGGCTTTTGTAGATATACAAAAGGAACTTGCACATTTCTCCAAAGGACTTTCCCTTGAACCTCTGCAGAAACAGCTGGTGAGTGTGAATCATTTCCTTTTGTTACGGCTAATAAGCTAAACTCTAACTTTTTAAAGCCTGTGATTTGAATATAATTTTTAGTATTTGGCTCTCTACTATCCTTGGCTCTGTAGTATATATAGCATATTGAGTCATTCAGACCATTGAGTCCGAATACGAGAATTTACTGTTCTGTTTCCAAAGGTATGACTAGAAGATATTAAATTAGGTAATATATTATATACAAGTCATTTTTGTTGACTGTTGTTATCTACATTTTTAAATACAATATTTTTCTCCCTTCAGATTCCTCAGCAGTGTCATGAAAACGAATCAGTTAATGTTGATGAAGCGACAAGATTGATGGCTCAATTGTAATACACTGGTGATACATCAAATACCCCAAGAAGACCAATAAATTAAATGTTTTATACAGTTTTATTTTTAAAAATCTTGTTAATGTACAAGCATTGGCACATTTTAAAAACAAACTACATAAACAGATCTTTCCTATAATCTAGGAAAGTGGAATGTCAGAAGTCAACAAAATGTGATAAACTTAAAGTGCTAAAACAGAAGGCACTTCACAAAATCTGTTCACTGAAACAGTTAACATATCCTAGTTTACATCCTTCACTTTATAAGTGGCAGTGAATGTGTTTTTGGATTGGAGGACACACAGAAATATGGACAGTTTCGTGGCAGTAAAAAAATATAAGACAAGGGATGAGCCGCTGGCCAACTTTGTTTTTGATGACCTTAGTCTACTTTAAATTTCCTCTCATAAGAGGGAAAAAAACAGAAGGATTCAGAATTGGAAGAAAAGGTGAAATCCCAGAATGTAATCACTTAAGGGGGAAGGGAGGGGATTTGTGGGTATTAAATCACTTTTTCCCCTGAAAAAAAGCCTTTGTTTTTATGGTTGAAAAGAGCCCTTTGTTTTTATGGTTGAAGTTTTGTGAAGTAAAAAAGAAATTATTAGAGAACACTTCAGAATCAGTGAACTAAAAAGGTGTTACATTCATTATTTTAAATACTTAGGTTATTAAGAAGTCTAAAATGTTACAGTTAGAGGTAGATAACAGTCCCAAGTTTCCATGGAATCTAATAATTTAGTATCTGGACATCAAACAGATCACAAACTCCTTCATTATCATCTAAATTAAAGTTGTAGTCATCTGCCGGGGTAGGAGAAAGCCGTAAAAGAGGAAACACTGCAAGTAAAACAAATTCAGTGTTAAACATGGTTTTTATATACAGTTAATGATGTTTAACAGAACTCTCAAATACATCTATCTAAATATCTAAAGAAACTATGCTTCTTAATGTTATGTAAGAATTTTTAGGAAATAATAGAAAAAGTTGTAATCAAATGAACGACTTCTGTTTAGTGTATATTTTGAAAGATTCTCATTTAAAGATAATTTATGCATTGGTATAGCTTAAGAAATAGAGGTTAAAAATTTTTTTTATTTAAAAAAAATTCGTTTTAACATTTATTCATTTTTGAGGGACAGAGAGAGACAGAGCATGAGCGGGGGAAGGGCAGAGAGAGGGAAACTCAGACTCTGAAGCAGGCTCCAGGCTCTCAGCTGTCAGCACAGAGCCTGATGCAGGACTTGAACTCACGAACTGTGAGATCATGAACTGAGCCAAAGTCGAAAGCTCAACCGACTGAGCCACCCAGGCGCCCTGAGGTTAAAATTTTTGTTGGTTGAACTTGTCACACTAAAATGTATGATTCAAAAACAGTGTCAAAGTATTTCCTCTGATCTCTGCTAAATAAGCTCCTACTTTGAAAAGAGAAATAGGAACTAGACTTCATAAATACGCTGATGTTTTGTTTCTACAGAAGTTTATTCTCTAAGTGGTTATTGTACCATTTGCTAATTTAACAGTTGCAGTTTCCTAGGTTCGGCTATATTTGTTAGGAAACAGGACTGAATCCAAGAATTTACAGGAAGGTGAAAGTCAAGAGAGTTATTAAAGTAATTATAATATTTTGTAGCAATTGATTTTTAAGGATTATTTCAGATTAGATGATGACATGGCTGATGTTAGTAATAGTTCTGACATTGGCCTTTGTGGGGATATTTACAAAACTGGGTTTTGAGATTACCTATATATTATTTTACTTTTCTTGGCCAAATTCTTCAGACATGAAAAAGACTAGTGGGCTAACAGTTTAGAAATTTATTCAGTGAAAGTGATAAGTATCCCCTTATTGGCCTTTTTCTTTTCTTGAAATGCAGTAAAATAAAAATTGAAGGATGCCTATGATTTACTTTAAAGTGGGAGATTTTTCATGAATCATCATAGGATGTTAAGCAGTTAAAAAAATACACATTCTGCATTTCTTTTCAATCTTTTGCCACTTATAAACTCTAGAGAAGCATTATTGATATTTAAGTAGTAAAATTTTAAACTACTTACCATCAGAAGACATTAACTCATCAATGATATCTCCACTAATAGATCCTGCTGGAAACAGAAATACGATAATAAAGTTTTGTTACCGTTCTATTTATATATTTTGACAGTAAAAGGCAGTTACTTTAGGAAGCTTGGGTGGCTCAGTTAAGCATCCAACTCTTGATTTTGGCTCAGGTCACAATCTCACTATTCATGGGATCTAATTTCACATTGGGCTCTGCGCTGACAGCACAGAGCCTGCTTGGGATTCTCTCTCTCCCTCTCTGCACCTCCCCCACTCACATGCATGCACATATGCACATTTTCTCTCTCTCTCAAAATTTTTTAAAAGGCAGTTATGGGGCTCCTGGGTGGCTCAGTCAGTCAAGCATCCAACTTCAGCTCAGGTCATGATCTTGTGGTTCATGAATGAGTTCAAGCCCCATATATGCTGACAGCTCAGATCCTAGAGCCTGCTTCAGATTCTGTGTGTGTCTCTCTCTGCCCTTCTCTCTTTCTTTCTCTCAAACATCAAAAAAAGGGCAGTTATTTAAAAACAGCATATATTTAAACAGTTGTGTTTAAAAAGTTAAACACTAGCAGCTTTTATTAAAGTATAGAACTTGACAGATACCATTTTCATGAGCACCTACTCTGTGCTTGGCATTACTTTTAACTTCTAAACTCAAGATGTAGATCAAAAGACTCCTCATCATTCTCCCAAAACTGACTCCTTGGTTTTACAAAGTCAGTATACTGTAATTCTCCCAGTTACCCAATCTCAAAACTTCAACATTACTTTCCATTCCTCTAATTTATCTCCGGATCTCACACATCAAAGTTATTTATTTTATTTTACCTAAACAATACTTCTCAAATCTCTTCTTTCTCTTTCCAATCCCATTGTTATCACCCATCTTAGCTGTAATGTTCTTTTATAGTTACATAACTGCAGACACCATATATTCATTCTCCATTGCCTCTAATCTCTTCTGTTTCCCAGGCCAAAAGCATCTTCTTGTTACTCCTGTACTCACCAGTGTGCAGTTTCTAAGTTGCTATTTCCCTGCTCACAAATCTTTGGCTTACTGGCTAAAGTTCCAACTCAGTCTGATATTCAAGGTCCTCTCTAAAATCTGACCCCAAATTACTTTCTCTACTATTTCCAAATACAAAACTATATACAGAAACTGCTGAAAAAAAATTTTTAATGCTTTGTGGAAGATGACTTACTAATGGTGTCTAAATTAAACCACAGAGAGCTTGTCTGTCTTTAGATTTGCCCCCATTAATTATAATTAGATCATAAACTTCTTAAGGAGTACACTTTGTTGTGCACGCCCCATTCTATATCTTAAGTATAGAAATACTTCTAGAGGAAGGAAAGGAAGAAAAATACTGTGTCCAGTTAGATCTTTATAGCCTCACTCTTAAGTATTGTGAATTCCCACAGTAGTAAGATTCATGTCACATTCTAATGAGACACATCCCAAAGGTAAAAATAGACAAATTGGATTGTGTACAATGTAGCTTTTAATGATCTGCAATATTACATCTAGACTGGCATGACTTAATTCATTCAGCAACTCCTTCAGATATTGAGAGAATATCTGCCATGGGCCCTTTATTTGGAATCAAATTTAGATGTGGATGGTACTCCCAATGCCCAGTTTTTGGAGATTTAGCTATTTTCATTTCAGATTAAACAATTTAGGAAGGCAAGATTTCCTAACTTGGAGTTGAGACCATTTATCAGCTATAAAACTAAACTTTCCAAATAAAAAGTGTAACAAGGGATATGAAGAGGCAAATGTCACTATATTCTACAGTAGTTTGATTTTTCTTAAAGGTAATTGGAACACATTTCAATAATTCATCCTAGAGTGACTAAGATGAGTGACTAAGATTTACAAAGTAAACCTCTGATAAAAAAGTTGATATGTGGGGCGCCTGGATGGCTCAGTCGGTTGAACTTCTCACTTCAGAAGGTCATGATCTAACCGCTCGTGAGTTCGAGCCCCATGTCTGGCCCTGTGCTGACAGCTCAGAGCCTGGAGCCTGCTTCAGATTCTGTGTGTCCCTCTCTTGGCCCCTCCCCTGCTCACACTGTATCTCTCTCTCTCAAAAATAAATAAACATTAAAAAAAAAAGTTGAGGGGCGCCTGGGTGGCGCAGTCGGTTAAGCGTCTGACTTCAGCCAGGTCACGACCTCGCGGTCCGTGAGTTCGAGCCCCGCGTCAGGCTCTGGGCTGATGGCTCGGAGCCTGGAGCCTGTTTTCGATGCTGTGTCTCCCTCTCTCTCTGCCCCTCCCCCGTTCATGCTCTGTTTTTCTCTGTCCCAAAAATAAATAATAAAAAAAAAAGTTGAAAAAAAAAAAAAGTTGACATGCAAATATTAATGGGGGGGGGGATGGGGGGGAATGAACAAATTTCTATCAATTCCAAACATGGAATTCTAAGGAAAACTGCATACGTAGGTCCATTAACTATCTTTTCCTTGCTCACACTATTCATAATGCTACACGGTCTTAGCCACATTATACTGTATCCAATTATATATGCTGAATATACAATCAGATTGTGTGTGTATATCACCTAAAAAATAAATCTGTAGTAACAGAATTAAAGCAGGATCTGTTTTTAAATTTTCCTCATAATACCTATCCCAGTGTGTCCTGTGTAGGAGACACTATATACTTCTTAAGCTTACCATTTTTCCTCCTGTGTTTGGTAACAGAATGACCATAGCTGACTAATTCAGAAAAGCTCTCCAACTTACTTAATATGTTATTCATATTTTTCCTTCTCTACTTTTTAAAACAAAGGCTCTAGACTCACCTGATGACAAGTCTGTGGCTGGAGTCTGTTGAAGATTTTGGCTTCTTTCAGAGACATGTTGCTCAGGCAGATTCTGAGTTGCTATGTTGGATTTCTGTGGAGTCACTGGAGTGGAGGGCTGAGAGGAGGGTTGTGTGAGGTCATCAGGTGGGGGAACAGGAAAAACCACAGGCTTAGATGAATTGGATTCTTTATTTATAAGCAGCACGTGGATAGGTCCTGAATGACTCTTTAGATTGATCTGGTATTTCTTTTGTCCATTCTGACCCTTTAAGATTATTGGGTATAAACAAATGAATAAATATTAACATTTCTAACTACTTTGGAACACCAAAAATTAAGATAAGCAAAGCTATAAAGGACTAATTGTATATATAACATAGAATTATACATAGAATAGAGTCAATAAATGTCTTTGACTCAACTAGAGAATGTTTTGAAAAAGACCCAATTTCAAGCAATCTGGTATGGTGGATATTTAAGTTGAACTTTTTCCTCAGCTAGGATTGCTGTATCAGTTATAGATATAGTCATTTTAACTGACTTTTTAAAAGATTATTGATTCTATCATTACTCATTCCTTAATATTTTCTAGCTCAAAAAATCACATAAAAAAACTTTTATACTCAAAATGTTAAATGATTTATTCAGTCACTTCTATAATTTTACTAAAGTACTAAAGACATACAAACTCATTTATAAATACTTTCAGATAGAAAACTTAAAAGCAGTATTTGAAAGTGTTTACACACAGTTAGCTCTTGTTCAGCTAAAGATAATACATTTGTCCTTCTTAAGACAGCAGATCCACATTAAGAAAAGTTACCCTGCATACCATTTCTGGAATAGGTACCTCCAGCTGTGTACCAGAAGGTGCTTGAATGGCCAAAAGTGTATCACCTGAGGAAAAAAATTTCTAAGTTTAGAAAATACTATTGATCTTGGAATACAGTGGCAAGAGTGTGAGTTCTGGAATCGGAATGCTTGGGTTTGAATCCCAGGCTGGGTAACCTTGGGCTTTGGTTCCTAATTCTGTAAAATGGGGGGAATAAACCTTACTGCATAGATTTCTTTTGAGGATTAGATGAGGTAATATATGTAATAGATCTGAGAAGAGGGTAAATACTCATCGTTAGTTCTATTCTCATGAACAAATTTGGATCAAGTTAATTTTGCTTTCATTCAGTCTTGCATAAAGTCTGAAATTCCTGAAACTGTTAGCCTCAACACTGTTTACTTGAGATTTTTAAATTACTTAAGTGACTAGGGATACTAGAAATTAGGTATGATAGTGTGAAATCTTGAGCTTAAGTGAACTTAATTTTAAAGCTAAATTCTATAGCAGACTGTTGAGCTGAAAATTAAAAATACTTTCTCAAACTTTCTTAGAAAGCTCAGGATATATGGTGGCAGAGTAAAGCAGTAAGGCCACACATATTGTCAACATAGCCTTGGAAAGTCAGATTTCACTTGGCAGGGTGCTTGGCAGATTTTTTTTTTTTTATGTGCATAATATGCATGACTGTTTAACAGGTCATACATGACTAATATAAATATGTATACAAAATTTCATTTTACTTGTATTATAATTATGGGGTACAGCCTCCCCCCCCCCCCCCACCAATGTTATTAATACACTGTATTGTCCTGTCAAGGGGAAAACATGGAGGCAGGGGATGGGATGGAGCAGGGTTAGGAGTAACTGTCCTGGTTATAAAATGGATTAACCTAACTCTGCCCTCACGCTTTCTTTGAGTTCATTTGTGACCAGCACACTGCACATGGTTTCTAAACAGTGCCAGTGAGAAATATATTTGATCAAATTTAATCACTGACCCTACAATTCTGTGACTTTGAAACTGTTTAATCTCCCTCTGATTTAGCTGCCCCTCCCACACACAGTTTACACCCACCAATGCAGGCAATGAAGTGAAAACTGTGCAAAGCAGTTACTGTCATGAGAACGGAAACAAAGGCAGCCTATCACTACAGAGCACTGAAGAGTAACACAGAACATCCACAGTTCCTGAAACTAATGACTTAGGGTGAGTGTGTGGGGGAATTTTGACTCACTCTCCGCTGAATAGGTTGACCAGAGGAAGAATGTTAGGACAAACAAATAGTACTTACCATTAAAGCAATTACAGATGTCTTCATGAGTTACATAGGAAAATGTACTGCCATAAGAGTTAAGGAACAACATGTGTACCAAGGTCTCGCCATTTAAATTAAGATAATAAATCTGCAGGCCAAAATAAACAAAATGACCAAGTGCATGAAGGTGTTGCCACACATGGTCAGATAAAGACGTCTTTAGTCTGAAAAGGCAAAGATAAAGGTCCATAAGAGGGGTACCCATCCTTTGCTCTAAGAAGCCACTTTTGATTTTTGTGACATTTGAGTCCTCCATATTCCTCATGGAGACAGGGCTTCTGGGGCGGGGAAAGAGCAATGGGGAAAAGGATGCAGTCAGCAGGAGTGGAGAGCAACCATACATGTCTCCACATTGAGAATTTTCCTGGTCATGGTTTAGGGGTCTGGGAATGGCCAGAATCTTGGAAAGCAGTGCAGCAAAGTCTATGATCAGCTAGTTCAATGGTTTTTGTGTTTTGGGGCTCCACAAGGTACAGCCTGAAAACCCCATTTAAGTTATCAAATTGTTAAGGAGCTTTGGTCCATAGAAAAGAAATAACAAATGCGATCATGGACTTATTCAACAAATTACAAAACATAAGAAATTGGATACAGTAGTCAAAAATTCATGAGAGGTAGTAGAAGATAAATGCAATTAAGAGATTCCATAAGTATCTAGGTAAGTTTACAAATCAAGAGTATCATGTGTATCTAAGAGAACAGTGATTTTTGGGAAACACATGAAGTACATCACTAATTTTTTCCCACAACTTAATATGATGGATACATAAGCCTTGGTCCCCAACCTCAAGTAGGTTGTATCTTTCAGTTAATATTAGGCAAAAAAGTATCCTGGATTGATTGCCAGCCCATGATATTTTATTTTCAAGCCAAAATTAATTTTTCAAAACTTGAGAGGTAACTGAATTTTTACCACTTCAGAACACTGAGCACAATTATTTAAATATACCTGTGCATTTAACAATTCCTTCTAATATTCAGAGACCCCCTAAGCACACTTTAGCTAGCATGTTGCATCCTATTAATGGTAGATTTAAAGTAATGACTTTTTTCCTCAATGCAACAAAGGAATAATGTTAATAGATGTACTTTGTAATTTTAAGAGGTAAAACGTTTCAAATATTAGTATAAATTATTAGAATATTATAAAATTAAAATACTTTATCCACTTAGAAAACTTTGTGAAACATTAGAATAAAGTAACTGATCTTCAGACTGGAAGAATGCATTATATACATACATATACTACAGCTACATGTGTAACTTATTTAAAAGGATATCTATTGTTAATCGAGTCGTCCATCACATTTTTGATGCTTTGCTGTAGCCACAACTTCTGCTGATCAAGTTCTCTTTCCTTCAGTTCTAGATCTTCAATTTCAGCTTTAAGATATCTTAATCTATCTATGACTTCTTTAGTATTACAGCCAGCACCTACACCTCTTAAAAATGTATGAGAATCAGTATCTCCAGTATCAGACCCAGGTTAACATCACTTAATTTTTATAGTAATAGAACTGAACTAGTAATTTATTCAAGACAAAAATCTTTACACTCTTCTAAAAATCAAGCATTAAAATCCTGAGAAAATTTAAACATCGTACCTCTGAACATATTTGCTTAGAAAATTTATTGGCAAGAACAATCAAATCACAAAAATTCTCAGTGGTTTTGCCATACAGAAAATAAAAATTTTCATAAAGTCAAAAAAAGTTCTATGTTCTAATGGTGTTTTTCATCTAAAAGGACAGGCTAGTGACTGGCACCAAAAGGATGTCAAAGCTGAGGCATGTAGGTGGCTTAGTCAGCTGAGCATCTGAGTTCGGCTCAGGTCGTGATCTCATGGCTCATGGGTTCGAGTCCCGTATTGGGCTCTGTGCTGGCAGCGCAGAGCCTGCTTGAGATTCTCTCTCTCTGTCCCTCCCCCATTTGTCTCTCTCTCTGTCTCAAAATAAATAAACTTAAAAAAAGAAAGAAAGAAAAGGATGTCAAAGCTACATAGTTACACCTGGAAGTCGCATGATATAGACTGAGATGCTGGTAAATTACAACCTTTTAATATTTTGGTGAGACTCTGGCTTTAAAACAGAACAAAACAAAAGAAAAAACTAGGGCCAAAGAGGACGAATTTGCAGGACAGAAAGTATTTTTCACATTCAAACATACAACCATACAACAGTTAATGAATGACAACATGCATTTCAATCAACCACTATACACAAGGTCATATTCCTATATATAGGACATAGTTCCTATTCTTAAGGAGTTTATATTAGTTGGGAAGCTAAATGCTCACGCAGAAAGGGATCAATAATACAAAGCAGTATGCAGTGTGTGCCAAATGAGTAGCTTGAGGGAGAAAATAAGATTTGAATTTTCAGTGTGTAAATCAGACAGTGGAGACAGCAAGGGAATATCCCAACATAGGAGTCACATACAGAGGCCCAGAGCAGTGTCCAGGGAAAGAGAGGGGCCTGTTGAGAATACCAGGCCAAATGAGAGGGAGAGCCAGACGGTATAAAGGTCAGATTTTATACAGCATCAGGAAGAAAAATAAAGGTTTTAGAGTAGGGTATTGGTTTGTAACTTACTTCCATTGTATACTATTTTTTGACTTTTTTTCAATCAGGTCAATTCCCTCTAAGACATTGGTGATATCATAAATTCTTCTTTTTTGCCTCACAGCCAAAGTATCTGCAGCCTGTTTTTAAAAAGGGGAGGGGGGAGACAAAGAACAATGAAATAAAGGGCAATTCCTATTTTAAAATTTAAAAAAAGGTTGATTATGAAGTTCACAGCATGAGAACCCAATGCCAAATTTAACCAGTATGTTCAAAGTATCTCTCAAACATTGCAAATACCAAAGAAATTATCCCATTTAAAAGCCAGCAGATGTTAGAATGGGAAAAAAATATATAAAGGGTCATGACACAAAGCCCACAAAAATAAAAGAACACAGTGAGAATACTTCATGTCACCTTATGGACTAATCCTGAGAAGGAGCTCCTGATTATCTACCCACATCACTTCCTATTTTATCTGTTCATATACAGTCACCTAAAAACAGCCTTTACTGTTTTTTGAAACTTTGAAAAATTATATCTCAGCAGCTTGTTAGTAATTAAGATATTTGGGGAGTTCTAAATTATACACACACTTCAGTACCTTGAAATACGCTATCTGCATTTTTTTAACTCACAATGAAAATGGAGGAGTGAATCATGCCATCCCAACACAAAGCATAAAATCAACAAGAAATCAAAATTCATAGCACTAAGTTGTGGTACCAGCAAATATTATCCAAAAACCTGGTAGTCTGACTAAACAAAAGTAAGGTCAACAAAAATATTTCATGCCACCATGACATCAATAAATGCAGGAATGTTGTACTGTTTCTCTGATTGGTTCCCACTCACATTTATGAGCTTTGTTCCCCAATGGAACAGACACAATCTTAAAAAAGAGGTTATCCTGGGGCACCTGGGTGGCTCAGTCGGTTAAGCATCTGACTTCGGCTCAGGTCATGATCTCGCAGTCCATGAGTTCAAGCCCTGCGTCGGGCTCTGTGCTGACAGCTCAGAGCCTGGAGCCTGTTTCAGATTCTGTGTCTCCCTCTTTCTCTGACCCTCCCCTGTTCATGCTCTCTCTCTGTCTCAAAAATAAATAAGTGTTAAAAAAAAAAAAAAGGTTATCCTACAGCTCTTTTTCGGGGTGAGTTAGACAATAACCTATCTTGAATGTGGAGTCACACTGTAAGAGTCATGGTAATAATGAAAAAACACATTCATGTCCTTACTGACAATATTCAGCACATTATCCAAATTAATGAACAGATTTTAGCTTCACATTATTGTTTTTCAGCTCTCCCAAAGCATTATTACTTTCTTAATTCTTTAAAAACATAGCTCTACACACACACACACACACACACACAATCCAGGAAAGCATATTTTTGCAATCTGGACTTACTTTCTACAGGGAGCAAGTGTGACCAACTTCACAAGCATTTAATGTCAATTCTACCAATCCATTTCTTGTGCTACCAAAATACCAAGTTACCACTGTGCAATTATTCAGATCTTCAGGAAGGGGATCCATGCCTCAGTCAATGGGCCAGGAGAGTAAGTAGGATATGACAGAGAGAATGAAGAACCAGAAACTGAAGCTCTGAGTTCCCAACTCTGACTAGTTTAGTTCCATCTCTTCCAGAGAACCAGAAAATTAAAAGGACTAGGCATGGTTTTGTTGACTTCCTCTTTCCTTGCACTTAGCTTAGGAGTTTCCTCCCCTTCATAAAGTTTCTTGAGTTCGAAGCTGTTTTTCTAAAGAGAAATAATCTCCTGCAAAGTTAACTATAAAAATCTGAAGTTGAGAATTCATCTCACTTCCCTCTGAAGAGGCCGTCTTAAGAAGTAACCCAGAGCACTCCAAGCCAGCTCTACCCGTATCTATGTACTCACACACAAAAGCCTTCACAACCATAGCAATAGCTCACTGGTTAGGGTATTAGGACACATTTGTATAAATTAGATTGCAAGAGCAATCACAGTCATCAGGCAGAGGGCCATCAATGCTCACTTTTAGCTCAAGACTTTTTACAGTTGATAATCTATCAGGGTGTCTGGGTGGCTCAGTTGGTTAAGCATCAGACTCTTGATCTCAGTTCAGGTGATGATCTCACAGTTGTGGGATCGAGTCCCATGTCGGGATTCTCTCTCTCTGTCTCTCTCTCTCTCCCTCCCCACCCCAAAAATAAATAAATAAACATTTTTTTAAACAAAGAATAAAGCTTATAATCTATCTAGTTTATAATTTATTATGGTTTAACAATTACAAATTTTAGTCCTTTAATTTCCAAAACTAAACATTATTTCTTAAATACTTTTCTATTTAAGTATATAAACACATAAAGGACCAGCATATACAGAACATATGTCTTAAAAAGGATCTCCTGGGGCGCCTGGGTGGCTCAGTTCATTAAGCATCTGACTTCGGCTCAGGTCATGATCTCGCGGTTGGTGGGTTCAAGCCCCACATCGGGCTCTGTGCTGACAGCTCAGAGCCTGGAGCCTGCTTTGGATTCTGTGTCTCTCCTTCTCTCTCTGCCCCTCCCCCCCCCCCCCCCCCCCCATGCTCTGTCTCTCTCTGTCTGTCAAAAATAAACATTGGAAGAAAAAAAAAAGGGCAATCTCCTGGAGGCTTTTATTTAGCAGCCCCATCTTCTTTGGATGTTAGGTTCTGGAGTTAGGCACACAGAGATCCAATCCCAGTGCTGGCACTTCCCATCTTCAGCTGGTCTCAAACTCATTAAGCCTCATTTCCCTTTTTGTAAAATGGAGTAATAACATACCTGAATTGTAGAGACTCAACTAGATAATCTAAGCACAATGTCTGCTGCATAATTAATGCTTCAATCCTGGTAAGTAATAGCCTCATCATCAGATACAGATTGAAGCAGGGGATCATGGAGGAGATTTAGAGTTTTTGTGTATCTTGACCTATCACGTTGTATGTAGTATTTTGAAAAATTGTATGAATTCTTATAGTTTTATGAAGTAATTCAAGACATCATACTTAATGGAATCATAAAATGAATCACAACCACCACCTTCATTCGTTTAGCACCTGTGATGTGCCAAGCTGGTTCTGTGTCTCACGGATAGAGTAGTAACAGAACAAAGTCCCTGCCTTCAAAGAAGGGAAAGAAGGTAATAATAAACAAATAATTATGTTAGGAGGAATGCATGTAGGGACTATATTTAACAGAATTTTAAAGCCCCCTGAATAAGGAAGCATTTGAATTGAATGGAGAAAGTGACTGCTGACAAGCAGCAGTCAGAACATCTGACAAGCAGCAGCAAGAACAAAGAAAGGCTCTGAAGTGGGAATATGCTTACTTCCTTCAGGGAAAGACAGGAAGTCAGTATGGGCAGAACAGTGAGTGAGAGGGAGAAGAGTTAGAGAAAAGGGGAAAAAGGAAAGAAGGGAGAAAAGATGGGAGGGAGGGTGGGAAGGGAAATGACAGAGATAAAGACAGTAACACCATATGCCAAGGGGCCAGATCACTGGGGTCTTGCAGGCCATCGTAAAGACTTCAGCTCTTACTCCCAGTGAAATGGAAAGCTACTGGAAGGCTCCGAGCACATGGTGATTTGGTGCTATGCTTTAGCATAGAACAGGTTCATTCTGGCTGTTCTGGGTAGAAAAAAAGAGGCCACCAAGAAGGCAATGGCAATAATCCATTCAAGAGATGGTTAGCTGCTTGGATGAAGGAGGCAGCTGTGGGCGTTGTGAGAAATGCTGAGATTCAGAATATATTTTGAAGATATAGCAGGTAGTAGATCTGAGAGCAGAGTTAAGGGTAACTCCACAGTTTATGACATGAGCAACTGGCCATGAAGAAGACTGCAGAAGAATAGGTTGGAGGAAACCTATTGGTTTCCTCCTTTGGCTCAGGAACTTGGCTTTGAACAATTTGACCTCCAAGGGGAGTAGTTCGGAAGACCACTGGACACGAGAGTGTGGGGTAGGACAAGTCCAAGCTAGAGATACAAATTCAGTAGTCATCAGTAAATAGACATTTTAGGTCACAGGGATGGAACCCACTGGATTCACCTAGCAGGTAAGCACAGAAAGAGAAGACATCTAAAGGCTTAGCCCAGCACACTCCAGTGTTTAAGATCTGGGAAGGGAGGAGCAACTTGCCACTGAAGACAGAGAAGTAGGAAGAGTGGGGTGTTGGAGGCCAAGGGAAGAGTATAAGTAAGAGTGACCATGTCAAGTACTGCTGTCAGGGTGAGTCAGATGAGCATGAGACCTGATCATGGATTTGACTTTGGCAAGGTCACTGGTGACCTTGGTCAGAGCTGTCTTGGCAGAGTAATGGAGTCAAAGCCTTAACGGAGAAATTACACCAGAGTGGAAAGAAAGCTAGAGTAGACAACTCTTTTGAAGAGTTCTGCTGCAAAGAGGAACAGAATAGAAGAATGGGGCAGCAGCAGCAGGGAGTTGTGGGGTCCGGCCAGGAAGTTTTTCCCCTTCCTTTCTCTTTTCTTTTAAAGATGGGAGCTAATTCAACATGTGAGTTGTGCTGATAAGAACTGCCCGGTAATGGAGGAAGAGGGATAATTAACCATGCAGGAGAGAAGGGACAGCTGTCGGTAGGCACAGGGGAATGTGAATCAGACAGGCTGAGGAATAGCCTTAGATAATAATGAGGCATATTAATAACTGAAGTCCAGCCGAGTGACCAGCGCAGATGTAGGTACGATAATAGACAAGATAGGAAGAGACACTAGACATTTCCTCCTGGTTGCTTTCTATTTTCTCCTAAGTGGAGGCTAGTGGAGGGAGGGGGGTGGGGGAGAAAGGGAGGAGGAGGCATTTAATGGTTTAGAAAAAAGGAGAAAGTGTAAAATATTCATCCAGGAGAGTGAGAGAGTAAGTAGTGTAAAAGGAATGCTGGACCCCATCACTACTTTTGAAGTTAGTGGTGGTGAATTTGAAGTGAGACCCACGTGCAATAAGAGTACATCCTCATCCCATGTTGCCAATTAGCTATTGAAGAAATGCACATGTGCATGCATCAAATGTACTTAAGAAGGTTACATTTGCTATTATAGATCTGACCTATAAAACATAAAGGAAGCATCTATTTGTACCAAACCAACTCAAGTTGAGGGAAAAATAAACATAATCCTCTGAAAGAAATACATCTCCCCTCCAAATACTAAATCCTTTTCTAAAAATGTCACCACTGGGGCACCTGGGTGGCTCAGTTGATTAAGCATATGACTTTGGCTCAGGTCATGATCTCACAGTTCGTGGGTTTGAGTCCCATGTCCGGCTCTGTGCTGACAGCTCTGAGGCTGGAGCCTGCTTTGGATTCTGGGTCTCTCCTTCTCCCTGCCCCTCCCCCATTCTGTCTGTCTGTCTGTCTCTTGAAAATAAATAAATGTTTAAAAAGAAATTTAAAAATATGTCACCAGTTGTAAACAGTGTGGTATCTATACATGGAAAAAAATTAAAGCTTGTGATACCATTAAGAGGTGGGCAAGCTAAATCAGGACAGCTGAGATCGCATACAAGTGCTAAAAAGGGCTTAAAGAATTTCCTGGCCCCACCCCTTCACTTTAACAAATGAGTCCACTAAGACCCTGTGTTAACTCTGGGAGGGAAAGATTATGTGGTAGGTTTATTTGAGTTAAGATTAGTTGCAGCTCATTTGTTCAAGAATGTTCTCCTGATGGAGCATGATGTTGCATTCAAAAGCACTAACATAAAAACAATAACTATGGGAAACATCCCGTCTTTCAGGTTCTCCATCTGCAAAGCAGGTACTTGACTCTCTTCCCGGCCCATAACCGTCAATACATGTGTACTCAGTGTTTTAGCTACTGTGCTTCAGAAACTAACACTACACGAAATTGGGCCAGAATCCAAAAGTAAAGAAGGTGCTATGGAAATACTATATAAAACCAATTTGATAATGAATTGCGCATATAAATGCACATGCACAGACACATACAGATGATGGGATGCCGACAATGAGGTGAAAAGAACTCAAGTGATGCACCACCCAGAGTGCCCATAAAATATTTTTAAGAAATTTTAAAAACTGAGTGAACTGCCTTTCAACTGTGCCACATGGATTTTCTGTTGGTCTATCCTATAAGGTGTGGGATATGAAATTATTAGGTAATTTCATATACTGCCAAAGGTAATTAACATGTAGAATGTTTGATTTCGACCCACAGTTAAGACCATTGATAAGCCAGTAATGGGATAACTGTGTAAGAGGATCTTCTGAAGATGTCACCTAATTTAAGGCTCACACCATTTTGCAAAGTAGTTACCATTTTCCCCATTTGATAGGATACAGATTCAGAAAGCTAATGGATAACCAAATGGAATTTGGCATTAATTCCATATTCATGAAATAAGTTTGTGGCAGAATTTTTCAAATGGGCTCTATAATTTCAAGATTTTAAATAAGTGCGGTGTGCCATCAAAATTCCCAAGCTGTAAAAATTGCACTGAATAAGCAAAGTGCCACTGGTACTTGTAACACAAGAACTGTGTAGGTATCTAAGGCTGTGGGTAACACCTTGTGCTAGAGAATGAGGTCCAAAAATTGAACAGCCCCATACAGTAGAGATAAAGTGTTACAAGAGGCTGAATAAAAGAGAGCTTACTTAAGGTGGAGGCAAAAAGGAGAGTTCCTGGAAGAGGCTGCCATTGTGTACAATGGATCTGGAGGGGATGGATGTTAAATCAATAAGGAAATGAAATACCAAACATAAAGAACTTACTTTAAGGATACAAAAGTCTCCCTCAAGAAGCAGCACTAAGCACATAGTATTTTAATTCCCACTCAGTATCCTGCCCCAAAGGAATTTCTCCTAAAAAATCTCCAGTCCTTTCAAATACCTCAAACTGTCATCCATAAATATGATATTGATACATATACCAGTATCGTGTCTAACTTTATTTAAATCCAAGTTAATTAACATATAGTGTTATAATGGTTTCAGGAGTAGAATTTAGTGATTCATCACTTATATATAACACCCAGTGCTCATCACAAGGGCCCTCCCCTTGTAGGGGAGTTCCCCATCACCGATTTAGCCCATCCCCCCACCCAACATCCCTACAGCAATCCTCAGTTTGTTCTCTGTATTTAACAGTCTCATATGGTTTGCCTCCCTCTGTTTTTATCTTATGTTTCCTTTCCTTGCACTGTGTTCATGTTTTGTTTCTTAAATTTCGCATGAGTGAAATCATATATTTATCTTTCTCTGACTGACTTAATTTGCCTGGCATAATATATTCTAGTTCCATCCATGTTGTTGCAAATTCAAGATTTTATTCTTTTTGATTGCCGAGTAGTATTTCTTTCTCTCTCTCTCTCTACACACACACACACACACACACACACACACACGCACACGCACACACACACACCACATCTTCTTTATCCATTTGTCAGTCGATGGACATTTGGGCTGTCTCCACAATTTGGCTATTGTTCATAGCGCTGCTATAAACACTGGGGTGCATGTGCCCCTTTGAATCAGCATTTTTTTTTATCCTTTGGATAAATACCTAGTAGTGCAATTGCTTGAGCTTTAAATTTGTTCTAATTTATATATATATATATAAATTATATATGTATATATATATATTTAATGTTTATTCAGTTTTTGGGACACAGAGAGAGACAGAATATGAGTGGGGGGGGGGGGACAGAGAGAGAGGGGGAGACACAGAATCTGAAGCAGGCTCCAGGCTCTGAGCTATCAGCACAGAGCCCAATGCGGGACTCAAACTCACAAAACATGAGATCATGACTTGAGCCGAAGTCAGACACTTAACTGACTGAGCTACCCAGGCGCCCCTTCTATTTGTTTTTATTGCAGTATAGTTGACATACAATAATTTATTAGTTTCAAGTGTACTACTCAGTGACTCAACATTTATATTCATTCTGATCACCATGATAAACCCAGCTACCACCTGTCACCATACAAAGTTGTTACATATTAGTGACTATATCCCCTATGTTATACTTTTATTCCCATGTCTTATTTATTTTATAACTGGAAGCTTGAACCTTTGAATAAATTCTGCATACACTTTTAAAAAGGAACTTCAGGGGTGCCTGAGTGGCTCAGTGTCTGACTTCTGGTTTCAGCTCAGGTCATGATCTCATGGTTCATGAGTTCGAGTCCGCATCAGTCTCTGAGCTGACAGCTGCAGAGCCTGCTTGAGATTCTCTCTCCCTCTCTCTCTGCTCCTCCCCTGCTTGCTCTCTCTCTCTCTCTCCCTCCCAAAATAAATAAATGTTTAAAATAATAAGGAACTTCAGTTTTATTGTTTTACTCAAGTCACCAAAGATTACTCAAAAGAAGAAAAGAAGGTATTTGATAAAGTATCTATTTAAGTAGGAAAAGGCTGATGAAATTCTGAAATCTATAAATTGGAAACTCTAGATCTCGTCTAAGTCTTCAACTGCTTTGGAAATTCTTTTCTCATAAGTATTAACTTTTTAGAACAAGAACAAAATCAAGTGTGCATTTGCTCTTCTACCATTTGGATTTGCCTCTGCACATTTTGTATCTTCCTGCTGACGTAAGGCACAGAAGTGAGGGAATATGCTCGGAGATTGGCCCGACTTTATTTCTTTTTTAGAGAAAGAGCACCAGTGGGGGAGGAGGGTTCAGGGGGGAAGAGAGAGTTGAGGGAGGGAGGGAGGGAGGCAGGGAGGGAGGGAGGGAGGGAGGGGGAGGGAGAGAGAGAGAGAGAGAGAGAGAGAGAGAGAGAGAGAGAGAGAATATCTTAAACAAGCTCCACGCTCAGCACGGAGCCTGACATGGGGCTCAATCCCCCCCACCCCCGCCCCGACCCTGGGGAATCACAACCTGAGCCAAAGTCAAGTGTCACACACTCAACCAACTTGAGCCACCCAGGCACCCCCAGGCCCAGCTTTAACTTTATGACCCTGGGCAAGTTACTTAGCCTCTCTGTGCCTCAATTTCCTGGCCTGTATGAATTTTTTGTTTCTTATTTATTTTTGAGAAACAGACAGAGGGCAAGTGGGGGAGGGGCAGAGAGAGAGGGAGACACAGAATCTGAAGCAGGCTCCAGGCTCTGAGCTGTCAGGACAGAGCCTGACATGGGACTCAAACTCCTGAACCGTGAGATCATGACCTCAGCAGAAGTTGGACACTTAACCAAATGAGCCACCCAGGCATCCCTAAGATGTTACTATTGTAAGGATTAAATGAGCATATCTGAAACACTTAAAGAGTGCCTGGCACATGGTAGGCACTATAGTTGTATTAGCTATTATCACTATTATTGATCCAATTTCTCCCTTAAAGTAATAAGGAAACTTTGTTCTTGGAAAGGTATATCATAATAAAACACCTCTACCTGTGAACTAACTTTAACAGTTGGGAAGATAGTCAAGCACAATGAAGTATGAAAAAAAGCTTCTGAAGAGTAAAAATAGATATAAAAAATGTATTTCCCTACTCAAAACATTCACCCCATTTGGATCCTATTGACTCCTTCTTTTCTAGGATTCCTAATGGTTTATACCATTTAGTACTCTTTTTTTTTTTTTTAGTTTTTTTTTTTAACGTTTATTTATTTTTGAGACAGAGAGAGACAGAGCATGAACAGGGGAGGGTCAGAGAGAGAGGGGGAGACACAGAATCTGAAACAGGCTCCAGGCTCTGAGCTGTCAGCACAGGGCCTGACGCGGGGCTCAAACTCACAGACCGTGAGATCATGACCTGAGTCGAAGTCGGACGCTTAACCGACTGAGCCACCCAGGCTCCCCTAGTACTCTCGATATTAAGGTAGACTTCATCTGAAAGTTACTACTTTCACCCCTAATTTCTTTTCTCTTTCTTTCTTGCCGGTCTGCCTTCAACTTTTTGAGTCCTTTGTTGGCAAGTTACTTGTCAACACCAGAATTGTCTGAATTCTTTTTCATCTACACAACTCTATTGAAAAGAAAAAGGAATTGCATACATTCACATGTACTATAGAAACAGGTTATTACTTATTTGATGTATTTTGTGTATTATGCTTTCATGGTGTTACCTTTTCATGGATTTGTTAAGCTGTGTTATTTTCCCCTCTTAAAGTGTGCCAGCAGTTCAAAGTGTGTTTCTGGTCAGTTAACAGTTACCTTTTAAACTTTTAATAACATATAGAAAGACAATGAGGTATAAAATCAGTGAAAGCCTAACCACCACACCAGGACACTGCTAATATAATCTCAGTTAACAGCGGCTGTCAACTGGAAACTCCTTCCTACCCTTGTTAAGAATGCTCCCCAATGTGTATGTTCCTGACTCTACAAGCTCTTCACTCCAGGAAAGAACCCTTCCCCACTCACTGAGGCCCTTTCACCCTTTTGAGCATCACTGCATTTGTTGCTTAGTCCCCCGGAACACACATAATGGAGATTCGGCCAAAGTCGTGCTGATTTTGCTCTTTTTCAACATTAAATGCAAACTTTCAAAATCTTGGGATTCTCTTCTTCCTAAAAGTCGAGAATTGTACTGTAAAAGTGGATTTTCCTTTATTCTATTATAGAATAATTCTCAAAACTGTTTAATTTCCACTTGAAATTAGGCCCTTTAATTAGCAGTGTAAGATTTAAGAGCTCTAATATGTTGCAATTCAAAGATATGAGCAGTAACTATATCAGAGCATATGAAAGGGGGACCTTTTCAATCCCCAACTTCTCACATTTTCCCAAATGCAGAACTCACCAATCTTAGCTCCTAACACTAGAAGCTATTTCTGATTTGTGAATAGGATGGGAAAAGGAGAGGCAGCAGGATTCATTCCATGGCTCTCAAATGCCAGCAGGAATCAGAATCCCATGGGGTATCTGTTTAAAATGCAAATTCTTAGGCCCCTTCTCTAGCCCTACATAACCCGATCTCTCAGGTCCAACATTAGAATCTGTATTTTTAATAAGATCCAGGAGAGTCTGATACATTTGCTATTCCATCTACACATTGAGAAATACTGTTATAATCCCTTTCAGGCCCCCACCTTTCTTCAAAGGGGGGGAGGGGCTGTTAGCTTAGTGCAAAAATAAAACTTGCCTGGTACTTTTCACACAAGACACTGCCTCTAGTTATGGTGGCTACATCACTTCCTCCTCCTTGGGGCAACTATATGCATTTTGTACATTCTATTTCAGTAAGAGATACAGCTTATGAGGCTTGCCCAAGGACACACTGCTGGGACCAAGAACTCAGAACTACTGTCTTGGATACAAGCCTATTTATCCTGTCCAGAGATGGAAAAGCGAGATGGCTGACTTCTTTTTCTTTTTTCTTCTTCTTTTTTGTACTGAATGAAGTTGTTTTTGAAATGACACCAAAACTTTGGAGGTGGGTACATGTTTTGCTTACTGCGGTGGTTCAGGGTGTCAATTCTGGCATTTATATGTCAATTCTGTGGATACTTTTTTTTTTTAAGAAAGCTCTGTGCCCAATGTGGGGCTAGAACTCATGACCCGAGATCAAGAGTTGCATGCACCACTGCCTGAGCCAGCCAGGCACTCCAAAACTTTTCTTCTTTCTTTTCCTTTTCTTTCTTCTTTTTTAAAAGTAAGCTCTACATCCAACGTGGGGCTTTAGATACTATGGATACCGATTGCCACTTAACCTCATCACACCTCACTTTCCTATCAGCAAAATGGAGATAGATCTCCTGTACACTTTTGTTATGAGGGTTATTGATATTGGGTTGATGTTGAATAATTAGTCATTGGAATAGATGTATCCAGATCACCTTTTTATGTGCATTTTTAATGATTTTATTTTTTAGAGGAGATTTAGGTTCTCAGCGAAACTGAGCAGAAAGCAGAGTTCCCCATAGACCCCTGCCACCACAGAGGCATAGCCTCCCCCACTATCATTATCTCTCACCAGAGACATTTGTTAAAATTGATGAATCTAGGGGCACCCGGGTGGCTCAGTCGGTTAAGCGTCTGACTTCGGCTCGGATCACGATCTTCAGATTTGTAGGTTTGAGCCCCAAGTCAGGCTCTGTGCTGACAGCCGGGAGCCTGGAACCTGCTTCAGATTCTGTGTCTCCCTCTCTCTCTGCTCATCCCCCACTCATGCTCTGCCTCTGTCTCTCAAAAATGAATAGACGTTGAAAAAATTAAAAAATAAAATGATGAGTCTACATTGACATGTCATATCACTCAAAGTCCAGAGTTTACATTAGGGTTCATTCTTGGTGTTATACGTTCTGTGGGTTTTAACAAATATGTAATGACATATACCCACCATTACAGTGCCATACACAGTGGTTTCATTGCCCCAAACATTTCTCTTGTGCTCTGCCCTCTAGAGAACTTCCAGCAACTACTGATCTCTCCCTGTCTCCATAGTTTTGCCTTTTCCAGAAAGCTATAAAGTTGGAATTTTATAGTATGTGGCCTTTTCATATCAGCTTCTCTCACTAAGTAATATACATTTAAAGTTCTCCCATGTCTTTTCATGGCTTGATAGCTTTTTTTAAAAAAATAAACAAACAGGGGCGCCTGGGTGGCGCAGTTGGTTAAGCGTCCAACTTCAGCCAGGTCATGATCTCGCGGTCCGTGAGTTCGAGCCCCGCGTCGGGCTCTGGGCTGATGGCTCAGAGCCTGGAGCCTGTTTCCGATTCTGTGTCTCCCTCTCTCTCTGCCCCTCCCCCGTTCATGCTCTGTCTCTCTGTCCCCAAAATAAATAAACGTTGAAAAAAAAAATTAAAAAAAAAATAAAAAAAAATAATAAATAAACAAACAAACAAAAAACACTGAATAGTATTTCTTTGTCGGAACATGCCAGTTTATTTATCCATTCACCTACCAAAGGACATCTTGGTTACTTCCAAGTTTGGGCAATTATAAAGAAACCTGGTATCTACATCCATATGCAGGCAGACCCACGTTTCCAACTCATTTGGGTAAATGCCAAGTAGTGTGATTACTGAATCGCATGGGAAGATTATGTTCAGCTTCCTAAAAACTGCCAAATGGTCTTCCAAGGGGTCTGTACCATTTACATTCCCACCAGTAATGAGAGTTCCTGTTGTCCCACATTCACACCAGTATTCAGTGTTTTGTGTTATTTTGCCATTCTAGTAGGGATGTCGTAGTATCGCTGTTGTTTTATATGTTTTTTTTTTTAATTCTGGTAAAATACACGTGGTATAAAATTTACCACCTTAACCAGTTTTAAGTGTGCAGTTCAGTAGTTTTAAGTATATTCACACTGATGTGCAACCAGACCCCACTACTCTTCTCATCCGACAAACTCCAAATCCATAGCATTAGTTTGCTGGGGCTGCCGTAACAAAGGACTGCAGACCGGGTGGCTTAAACAACAGAAATTTATTTTCTGACACTTTTGGAGGCTAGAAGCGCAGGATCAAGTTGTTGGCAAGTTTGGTTTCTCATGAAGCCTCTCTTCTTGGCAGATGGTCACCCTCTCATCGTGTCCTCTCACAGGCTTCCCTCTGTGGACATGCATCCTGGCATCTGTGTGTCCAAATTTCCTTTCTTCTAAGAACACCATTCTGATCGGATTAGTCCCCATCCCAATGACTTCATTTTAACTTCATCACCTCTTTAAAGGCCCTATCTCCAAATACAGTCACATTCTGAGGTACGAGAATTAGGGCTTCACCATATGGATTTTGAGAACACAGTTCAGCCCGTAATGTGTTGACCCATGAAACTTCCCTCTCTCCCCTTCCTCCTAGCTCCTGGCAATCTTTTATTTTCTGTCTCTAAGAACTTGACCACTCTAGTTACTTCATGTAACAGGAATTACACAGTATTTACCTTTTTGTAACTGGCATGTCTTCAAGGTTCATCTATGTTGTAGCATGTTTGGGAATTTCCTTCCTTTTGAAGGCTGAATAATCTTCCATTGTGTGTACATATCACATTTTGTTTATTCATCTGTTGATAGACATTTGCACTGCTTCTATCTTTCGGCTATTATGAATAATGCTGCTATGAACACGGGGTACAGAAGTATCTGTTTAAGACCTGCTTTCCAAATCTTTGGGCTATACACTTAGAAGTGAACCTGTCCTTAGAATTTTTAAGCATGCACTAAAGTTCTGGCTGTACTACTAATATATCTTTCCCCAGGCTAATTCTGTCTTTATTCTGTGACACCAAATCTTTGCTTTATGCCACAAAGACGTTACGTTAAATTATTTATTTCATCCAGGGCATATATTAATTAGCTAATCATAAATGGGTATGAGTCAGGGACCTGTGAGATAAGAAACATCGTAAATACTTTATCATTTTAACCTAGGGACCATGCAGTCAATTTGTAACATAATTATAAGAGATAAGCCATCTTAATCATGCTTTAAAAAGTTCAAGATGGTCCCAAAATGGCAAGTAAAGAAACTCAGATAGAAATTATACTTAACAGGAGTTTCCAAAACAATAGACAGTTCTGACTATCTTAACAGTTCTTTAAATTCTTACTTCTGGAAAAGTAGAACCCTAATTTAATTTGTAAAATAATGTGGAATTTACCATCAATACCCTCATTTTTCAAGTGATAGCTCAATACCTCTCTCTTCTGTCATGGGTAGAGGGATAAAAATAATCATGCAAAAACTCATGTTTCGTTACAAGAAACATTCCATGTTCTTACACAGATGACAAACTTAAATGAGAAGTTTTTTGTTTTGTTTTAAGGAATACTAAAAGGAATTATAGCATAGTAAGAAAAATGGTCTACGTTCAAATCTCAGCTCTGTCACTTTCTGCTTCATGATATTGGGCAAGCTACTTAACATGTCAGTTTTCTCACCTGTGAAATGGGGGCATTAGTTAGGCTCAAGTTTCCAAGTTGTTAAGATGATAAAATTAGTTAAGATCTGTAAAAAGCCTGGAACAAACTCTCAATAAATGGTAGCTATTAACAGCATAAGCTGGCAAACCAGATAAAGCTTGAGGACCATGAGGTAATGTGTCATCTCACTGGAATAAAGAGATGTGACTACTGTACCCACTTTTATAAACGAGACTATGTGGTGTGGGAAGGAGATATGATTAAGTTTCTCAAAACACTTTCGAGGTGTTTCTAATCCCTTCTAATTGTTAAATTATACTTGAACAGCTTTATTAGAATTTATTTGCTTTATTGGTCTACGTTCTCAATTAGTTATGTTATGAAGAAGAAATGCATCACCAAGATGGAGCATTATGTTATTTTTCAATAATGTATGTCATGGTTCACAGTAAGAAGCATCACTGGAAAGATTTCACTGCAAGATTTTTACATGAGTAAGATTTTACACATACATGAAAATAATTGAAAAAAATATACGTAAATAAATGAAGTATGTATATTTTTCATGTATATGTGAAAAAGAATGATACTCAAAGTGTACCTTAGGAATAAAAAAAAAAAAATCACTGATATAAAGAGACAAAACGTAACTGCAAAAACTTTTGAAACTTTTAAGGAAAGTTCCAGGATGAATGAAACAATGTTGTTATGAACTGTTAAACTCCACTCTCTACTCACTGTTCCTGTGACTTCTGGAGAACAATGCAATGGCCATAGATCAAACAGGAGGAAGTCTTAAGAATTTAAAAGCAAGAAATGCAAAGTTCCATCATTTTGCCAGGTGAGTTGAGAAAGAAGCCCTCAAAGTTTGGGGTGCCTGGGTGGCTAAGTTGGTTGAGCGACTGACTTCGGCTCAGGTCATGATCTCGCAGTCTGTGAGTTCAAGCCCCATGTCGAGCCCCGTGTGGGGCTCTGTGGTGACAGCTCAGAGCCTGAAGCCTAACTCAGATTCTGTGTCTCCCCCTCTTTCTGCCCCTCCCCTGCTCACGCTCTGTGTCTCTCTGTCTCTCAATAGTAAATGTTAAAAAAAAAAATAAAATAAAAAGAAAGAAAGAAAGAAAGAAAGTCCTCAAAGTTAAACCCTCAGAGTGCAGCTGTATCTGGAAAACCCCAAAGTTCCCTGATTCCCTCTACTGAAAGCACAGTCCATTTACACAGTAAATTCAGGATACAACTGAATGTCTAGATTTTGAACGATAGTTTACAAGCCGTGTTTTGTAGCACGTCTGGCACTCTGATGACCTCATGGCTTCCTCTGAAATCCTTTAAACCAAATCCATTTTAGTTCTTGACAATCTAAATACTATATATGCCATAAAGTACTTTCAGGGAGGAAGCAAGGGAGGAAGAGGCTATAGAAAAAACAAGGAATTTCCAGAGTTGGGAGGAAATTCCAGCAATAACACTTCAAAAAAGAAGATAGCAGAAACTACTTCCCCAAATGCAAAACGCACCTACCATGCCTCATTGGAATCCGAATAATTCAATTCCACGATCACTTAAGGAACACCTACTGTGCTCAGGGAAAGAAATGGGCATTCTCAGACAAAACAGCAAGCACCCTCTGGGCTACAGTCGGGAAGGCCCTTGGGTCTTCCTTCCTCTCTACCTTCAGGAAGTACTATAAAATGCTCTCTCTCAGATGCCCCTTCTCTTGCTCTAGGCACAGCCTTGATGGTCTCTGTCACTCTTTCAAGCCAGGTGAGGTGGTCCCTCCTGCACTCCTCTGGCTGTTGGGACCAATCATCAGTGTAAAATCAGATTTCAGATATCAGGGACATGGCTAGGAGATGTCTGCAGTGATTAACAACTCATTAGTAATTTCTGTTTTCAAAGCTTTCGTTCTTACTTAAACTTGGGGCACTGGTTGAATTTTAATTCAAGTAATCACAGTCTCCTGCTCCTCAGCGTTGTGGAATCCTTCCAAATCCTGCTTGGAACGGTGAAGTCATTTTGTTTAACCCAACAGCTTTCGATGCATGTTGTTGTTTGAAAAATGTGAACTGTAGTCCACTACGGAAGCACACATTCTCAAGAAACAGGAGAGCTTACTGAGCGCTTCCCCCTCTTTGAGGGAAAGCTATAAAACATCCTCTTTTTGTGTGATGGCATATCTCACTTTCAGAAATCTGTACCATATATCAAATTAAGTTAAAATCAAATATCCCCCCCCCATCAGGATGATGAAAAGAAGTGTACAAGGAAGAGGGTTTTTTTCTTTATTACTATTATTATTTCAACGCGGAATGAGTGTGGAAAGTTCTTTTTTTTTTTCTTTCATCCGCAAAATCGGGTTGTTTTGTTTTTAACAACGGGAACACCGTCTCAAGTAGAATAGCCTATGAAAACCATCAATTCCCAACAGCAAAATCAATCCCCAAGTGTCTCCAGGCAGAGTGCCAGGGTCCCCCCTGCGCCTCTGCCACAGGTGGACACGGAGCAGCTAGGACACTCGGGCGCCCTCGGGTTCCTGCGCCAGCAGAAGCCACGCGGGCGCGCTCCAGGTACTGGGCTCTTTGTGGAGAGCCCGGCGCTGCGCCGGGCCCCATTGGTTGTGCGGCCGGTCGGGGCCACCCGGTCCCTCGTCCCTCCCCCATCCTGGAGTCGTGGGCCTGGGCACCGGCCACATGGCCCTGGCTCTGGGGGGGGGGGGGGTCGCCCGGTCCCCGCGGGGCGCGTCCACACCGCGCCGCCCGACCCCGCGCTTCAAGGGGGTGGGCTTCTCCGGGGGCCGCGGGCAGCTTAGTCCGCCCCCATCCCCGCCTCCCGCGCTCACCGCTTTGAGATCCAGTACGCCGTCCTTGGCCTCCTGCAGCAGCGACACGAACTTGGTAGTGAGCAGCCCCAGGCTCTTCTCGTGCCTGCTGCTGCCGCCCCCGCCGCCCCCGAGCTGCGGCGGTGGCGGCTGCTGCGGAGGCTGCGCCTGGGAAGGCTGTGGCTGCGGCCGCTGGCCCTGGCCCTGCCCCTGCGGCGCCTGCTGGCCCGAGCTCGCGGGCTCCGCCGCCGCCATCGCGTCCCCACGCCGCGGCGGTGCGGCCGCTCGTGCGTCCCCGCCCGCGGCCACCTGCCGGGCCCGCTGTGCAGCGGCCGCTCCAGCCGCCGCCGGCCGAGAGCAGGGCGGAGGGGCGCGGGCGCCTGCAAACAACAGGTGCGCGCGCGGCGCCCACCGGACTCGGGGCGGCTGGCGCGCCGGGCCTCCGCCCCCTCCCCAAGCCCCTGGAAGCGTGAATGGAGCCCACGACCGAGGGGAGGGGGAGTGGAAGCGCAGAGAAGGGGCAGCGAGGGGTGGGGACCCGAGTTTAAATGGCAGGAAGTGACGTCGCGGCCCGCGGTTGCCTGGAAACGCATTTTTCTGTGGGAAGGAGGAGCGCGCCGGGAGGAGGGGGAGCGTCGCTACTGTGTTTCACACTCGCTTCCCTATGGTTGGTGAGCTGCCTCGAGGAAGGACGACTTCCCGCAGCCACCTCGGGAGAAAGCAAGGACTTCTCTGCGGCAGAAAATCACTATGCCCAGTGGCCATTAGCTTCTGAGCTGTGAAGGTGGTTGGTTTCTCCATTTGTAGAGCCGCGGGAGATCAGCTTCGGGTCCCTTATGGTCTTTGGGTATTATCTGCTGAGCGCTCTTGCCGAGCTTTAAAGTCCTTTGCAAACATTTCAGTGACTCAGACCAAGTGCTGGGTTTTATTCAATAGATTGTCCTTTTAGATTTGTAACGCAGGAAAAGCAAAATCCTGGAGTTAGGGTTTTGTCCTCATCAGTGTAATACCCCCAATTTCGAATCCAAGAGAGGACCAAGGTGCCAATACCCATGCAAACGCACGAGGGTTTATTTGCAAGCTCCAGCTTGGGCCCAAGTATACCCGACACAGCGGAGCAGGAACTTGGACCCCTAGGTTAAGAGGTGTAGCAGTTTTATAGGGGCCATTGGCCAATGAGATTGTAACACACACAGAAAGTTGCATAGTCATGTCAGTCCACATGCAGGTGGCCAATTGAATTATAACTTACCCTATAGTAACCATTTGAACTAGCCTATCTGGTCAGAATGGGCGCGCAAGTTTGGCGGGCAAAAGGCGGGGTTTAAGAATTGGCATGCAAGCTTGGCGGGCAAAAGGTGGGGTTTACATTCTTTGGCGGTTAGGGGTTCTGCCTTCGTATATGAGCCGGTTTCCAGTAAGGGTGTGCTCAGCGGCTTGACTAGGGTGGGGGAGTGTCTTAAGCAATAAGTAGGTCATATGGGGGTTATACATGAGATGGTGGGTGTAGCACAAAATGGAGTTAGTCTTGCTCTGCTTGTCCAGGGGTAGGGGGTTTTTGTTAAATTCCTTGGGTCCCACAATCAGCAATCAACTTTGTAAACAGAGAAACTGAAGTGTAGTCAGGGAGGCAGTGAATTGCCAGACTCACAACTAGACCCCAGATCTCCTGCATTTAGAAGTGTTCTTAATGCCTTATCGGAATCATATACTGTGTTACTTGGACTACTTGGCGCTCATAAGTTTGTGTGCTACGGTGATAGCCCAAACCATTTATGGTAAATGAGATGGCACACAGTTCTGAGTAAAAAAAAAAAAAATCTTTGTCATTCGATTACACATTTTAAAAAAAAATTTTTTTTTAACGTTTATTTATTTTTGAGACAGAGACAGAGCATGAACGGGGGAGGGGCAGAGAGAGAGGGAAACACAGAATCGGAAACAGGCTCCAGGCTCTGAGCTGTCAGCACAGAGCCCGAGGCGGTGCTCAAACTCACTGACCGTGAGCTCATGACCTGAGCCGAAGTCAGACGCTTAATCGACCAAGCCACCCAGACGCCCCGCGATTACACATTTTTGAGAATCAGGTCTAAATTTTAAATGAGTTTTTTTTTCACACTTGGAATAAATGCTCAATATATACTAGGTGAATGGAAATTCTATATGACAATAATTAAGAAAGCTTCATGCAAGATTTTACTTAATTTAAAATAACAATAAGCTAGCAAAAGCGGCTCACTAAAATGAAGTGAAATATTCAGACAGCAACATTAACAAGTAAAACTATACAGACCCAAAATGAAGTGAAATATTCAGACAGCAACATTAACAAGTAAAACTATACAGACCATTTATAATAAAAAATTTGTTTCCTTTTCATAGGTACAGAGCTTTATTTTTTTAACATTTATTCATTTTTGAAAGTGAGAGAGACAGAGCATGAGCGGGGGAGGGGCAGAGAGAGAGGGAGACACAGACTCAGAAGCAGACTCCAGGCTCTGAGCTGTCAGTACAGGGCCCAACTCAGGGCTCAAACTCACAGACTGAGAGATCATGACCTGAGCTGAAGTCTGACGCTTAACCGACTGAGCCACCCAGGCACCCCCATAGGTACAGAGCTTTATTAATAACCAGATAGTCTTCATTTTAAGCCAAAAATCCAAGAAATCTATAAGCAAAATGTGAAATTAAAAATCTGAAGTAAAACATGAAAACTGCAACTAAAAAAAGTTGAACAATTTTTCTGAAAACAGCTTTTCCTGTGGATTTGGCATTAGCAAAATCAAAGACAAATTTTGCAAATTGATTTTATTAATAGAATTAAACACTATAGTGCTTACTAAGAAGGTTTTACTTTTAATTTGAAGAGGGAACATTCTGCCATAGATGCTGGGATGGGAATTGATAAAAAACAAAATTATTGTAATAAAAAAAAATCCCTTACATTTATGTTGTGCTTTAGTCAGCTAAGGGTGCCATAACAAAAATAGTGTAGTAATTCTCACAGTTCTGAAGCCTGGGAAGTTCAAGATCAAGGTGACAACATGGTCAGGTTCTAGTGAGAGCTCTCTTACTGGCTTACAGACTTTCTCTCCATGTCCTCACAAGGCAGAGACAGAAAGAGCTAGAAAGATCTCTAATGTCTCTTACAAGAACCCTAATTCCATCCTGAGGGCCCTACTATCATGACCTCATCTAAACCTAATACCTTCCAAAGTCTCCCTCCTCAAATACCATCATACTGGGGATTCAGGCTTTAACATATGAATTTGGGGAAGACACAATTCATTCCATAGCATGGAGTACCGCTTCATAAAAGCTATTTTGGTAATTTTGAAAATTGTGTGTTTTTTATTTCAGTTTTTAAAGGTTTTTTAAAAAGCAATTATTATACTGTTAATGATGCTAATAAGTCACTTTATGATAGGAAAAAATAGGATAAAACAGGCAGAAAGGGAAATAATTAGGACCTGAGGTCCCTGGGTGGGGAAAAACACATATTTTGGAACAATGCTGGGAGTGTCAGACCACAGCAAACCCCCTCACGCTTAAGGTTCCTCTTAAGAAAGTAACAGACCACACTTACTCCCCTTCAGGCTTCCCCCAGGAATTTGACAAAAGACCTAATTGAAAATAAGTAGTAGACCATGAAACATATGACTCACAAGGAATGATATGGCCATAGAGCACCCCTCATAGAATGGAAACAAGTCAATCAGTAATGGACAACCAGCACCTAGAATTGTCCAGCCAATAAGGGAGAAGGAACCTGAGAAGGAACAAGTGGGAAGGGAAGGAGGTTGACCCGAACCTTATAAAACAAGGACCCTTGCCTATAGTCTTTGGTCATTCACTTTGAATGTCCCCTCTCTGTAAAAAGAGACTTCCTACTACTACTCTTACTTTCTGATCTTATACTCTAATAAACTTTTGCCTGTTGCTTATTTTGTGTCCACCTCTTCATTCTTCAAAGAGGAGAGACAACGAACCCCGGGTATTGAGGTGAAAAAAAAAATCCTGCAACAACTTGAAATTTATTTTGCAGTGCTTTTGTAGTTTTCACAGTAAATTTTTCCTTTGTTTTTTTTTTTTTTTTTTTTAATTTTTTTTTTCAACATTTATTTATTTTTGGGACAGAGAAAGACAGAGCATGAACGGGGGAGGGGCAGAGAGAAAGGGAGACACAGAATCAGAAGCAGGCTCCAGGCTCTGAGCCATCAGCCCAGAGCCTGACGCGGGGCTCGAACTCACAGACCGCGAGATCGTGACCTGGCTGAAGTCGGACGCCTAACCGACTGCGCCACCCAGACGCCCCAATTTTTCCTTTGTTTAAATAAGCTGGGGTTCAACTAGAAAATATTAACAAATTAGCCATTTCAATTAGTCTTCAAAATGTTATGTCTGTTAGAGAAGCTAAAATTCACTTATACCACTTGTTCCCAAACTTTACTGAGAAAAATCATCTATGGTATTTGTTAAAAATGCAGACTGTTGGATCCAAACCTCAGAGATGAAATCAGTATTGATATGAGAATTTGACTTGGAGATCTGCAGGTTTTGGTTTCAGGTAATTCTCACACACCTGGTGAAATACACTTTGTGAAAAAATGAATAACACCATAAAAAATAAGGAAATTATCCTTTTCCCTAAAAACAGCTAAAAATCAAAGGCTGATAATACAACAGTCTTCTTATTTTTTTGAAATTTCTGCTAATGAAACTTTAAGAAACATGAAGTTAAAAAATCAAAATACAAATAATCATTAAGAGGGGTGCCTGGTTGGCTCAGTCGATAGAACATACAACTCTTGATCTCAGGGTTATGAGTTTGAGCCCCCTGTCGGGTATAGAGATTACCTAAAAAATAAAATCTTTAAAAAAAAAAAAAAGGAGAAAAAAACCCCAAATGTGCAGAATTGTGTCATAATATGGTAGTTAAATATTTAAGAAAATCAAACCAAGTTTTAAATTTTTTAAAGATTTTTTTTTATTTAAAAAAATTTTTTTAAATTTAATGTTTATTTATTATTGAGAGAGAGAACACGAGCTGGGAAAAGGCAGAGAAAGACGGGGACACAGAATCCAAAGCAGGCTCCAGGCTCTGAGCTGTCAGCACAGAGCCCAACATGGGGCTCGAACTCACTAACTATGAGATTATGACCTGAGTCCAAGTCAGAGGCTTAACTGACTGAGCCATCCAGGCGCCCCAAAGATTTTTTATTTTTAAGTAATCTCTACACCCAGTGTGGGGTCAAACACATAACCTCAAGACCAGGAGTCCCATCCCTCAACCAAATTTTATTCTGGTCACTGGTGATGGCATACTGATTTTTAAATGCATGAGCCTATTTAGTGGTCATGATTGGTTATAACTTCCAACTCTCAGGTCTCCTGGAAAGTAACAAACTTCCATTGAAAGGCTGCCTTCATCAGCTTTATTTCTCCCTTACTTAATCTGTTCTGAGTTAGTAAGAATAAAATTTGGCTTCTTATTTTTCCTTTCCAAACTTCGCAACACACAAACATCTATCTTCTGTATTTTCTAGGTAAAATAAGCAAACAAACAAAACAATACTACCAAAAAACAACAAACTTAGTTAAAAAATATGTTTCAAGGATTATTAATCCCCTCATTATGATAAACATATTCTTTGTCCATCTAAAACCTGCATGTTACAAAATAGGATAAGTAATGTAAAGACCTTGTCTTCATAAGCTTGTGCCCTATAAGTAGAAACAAGAAATGCCAAGTACATTTAAACATATATAGAAATAGAATTCACACAGATTTGAGACAATTTAAATTTTATATGGTGACTTGTATTCTACCATACTGCCCTATCAAGGCAGTTTACAGAAAGAGCACATGTATCAAAAATATGGGATGACATTAAAAGAAACAAAAAGAATTGCCTCCAAAGCTCCTTGAAGAGTGGTATTAAGAATTCTAATTCTCAGGGTGCCTGGGTGGTTTAGTTGGTTAAGCGTCAACTTCAGCTCAGATCAGTCTGTGGGTTTGAGCCCCACATGAGCTCTATGCTGGCTGCTCAGAGCCTGGAGCCTGCTTCAGATTCTGTGTCTCCCTCTCTCTCTCCCCCTCCCCTGCTCACACTCTGTCTGTCTCTCACTCTCTCTCAAAAATAAACATTAAAAAATTTTTTTAAGAAAAAAAATTTAAAAAATAAAGACTTCTAAAAAAGTTAATGCTTATGATCTGATATGTGGGGTCTGAATTTCAACCATACATGTTCAAATATAAGAATAAGAGATCCAAGTTTGTTATAACAAAGTATAATTCAACTAGTATACACTGCAAACTTCTATTATACATTAACAGTGCTCTAACTGCTCTTGTAGATAAAAAGGGAAGGCAAATAGGGTCAAACATTTACTGAAACTGAATGTCATTTATACCTTCCTGAAAAATCAAGTTGCTTAGCAACCCTCTTCCTTGGAAACATGGTTGATAATACCATTTCTTTGAAGTTTTAGTAAGATAAAAATGCTTATCACTAAACTACCAAAGCTTAAGAAGACAGCTTGTCCAAATAACGAGCCATCACATAAAGGCTTCTTGATTATAATACGTTGCCCCAATTAAGACAAAAACTTATACATCTTACCCTCAGATACAGACCCTTCGGCAACTAAAACCTCATGTCAAAAGAGTGTTGAAAATTTTTGGATTTATCACCAAGAGGGACTTTTCCAAGTCAAAAGTGTTGCTATCGAAAGATAATTTCTCACCACTAATGATCCCCACATCATTCAATTCCTTGTGCAATGCCAGGACACCTATTCCCTAGAATGAAAAATAAAAGTACTCTAAATAAACAGACAAATAAGCAAATCCTTCAATATGACAAGAGGTACCCAAAAATTATCTAACCTTAAAATATGCAGCATACTATCTTCGTCTACTGCAAACTGTTTTATTTATAAAAATACACACTTACATAATTATATGTATGCCATTTTTAACAAAAATAACTTATTCAGCAAAAATGAAATTCAGACTCATCAGCAAATATTTTCCAGCTAAGTCATGTTAGCCATGAACACTACCAAATCAAATAATATGTTCTTTTAGAATCTCTGAGAAAAAATGCTTTGTAAAATGGAAAAAAAAGGTTAAAGTCAAAATAATACTTTTGGGAATCTTTCATCAGTCAGTGGACCATCCAATAACTTATCTGTCTTTTTCAACGTGTGGTGCACATACTACTGGTATCACACAGAATGATTGTAGCTGATACATGGTCAAGAACTTTTTCATTATAATACTTGCATGAATAATACGGATTAGGAAAAATTTTAAATAAACATAACCAGAACATCAAACTAGTGACTTATGTTATTTAAATTGTGGCTAATAAAGGGATGTAATTTTTAAAAGTAAGTTAGTTTTAAAAGTAAATAAAAACTAACAAGAAACTAAGAATTTGTGTGGTGTGAAAATGTCATGAAAATCATGATGATAAAACTTATGTGATACCGGTTTTTAAGTGTATTAGTTTATTTAGTGACCATAATCACTTATAGTTTGGTAAACATTTATCTTTTTTAAAAAAATTCTTTAATGTTTATTATTTGAGAGAGAGAGAGAGAGAGCGAGCAGGGGAGGGTAGAGAGAGAGGGAGACACAGAATTGGAAGCAGGCTCCAGGCTCTGAGCTGCCAGCACAGAGCCTGATGCAGGGCTCAAACCTACAGACTGCGAGATCATGACCTGAGCTGAAGTCAGCCGCCCAACCAACTGAACCAACCAGGCACCCCAGTAAACATTTATCTTTTAGTTGACAGGAAGAAAACCATTTTGCTCTTCTAGTCTTTTTTTCTTTTTCTTTTTGACAGGAAGTAGAATTTATTGGTGGACATGAATAAGGAGGGGGCACTGCTGAGTTCTCATGAGTGCAGAGTCCAACATTTGTCCCAAGGGGCCACGATTAGGGATGTATTTGACCCCCACCCATCTGGGATGAGCCACTTTTCAGCACCATACCTTCAAATTCTTCCACATTAAACTTAATAAAGCTTCACTCCTTAGAAATGCGGATCTTCTGGTGGCTAGGGAACTTGAAGTTGGCCTTGCATAGGGTCTCAGTCACATGTGCCTCGTTCTGCAGGTTAGTATGGATGGACATGATGACTTGGTCGATGTGGACCCTGGCCACTGCCCTAGAGCTTTCCAAAATATCCCGCATACCTGTCTGGAGCCTAGATAGCATGAAGTCAGACATCAATGTCCACTGGAAAGGCCTGTCTCCAAGGTCCCCTGGGGAACCCATACAATCAACAGGCTGTATACACTACCAAAGAGGTTACTATTTGCAGCCATTGCACCCTGGATATCCTTCTAGTCTTCAGCCAGTTGTGCATCAAGGAGAATTTGCTCTAAAAGTTCAGAATATTTATGTGGGTTATATTAGTAAACAGAGCAAGAACACAGAGCAAGATTTCATAAGCTCAATAGTATTTACAAAATAGTAGGTGATGCATGTCAGCATTGTAAACACTGGGAGCAGAAAGGGCATCCCAGGACTGTAAAAGTGGACACCAATGTTGTTTACACTACTGTTCAGAAGAAAATATCTGCCAATCAGGAAGCCTCTCCACCTCAAAGATTTAAAAATAATGGGAAGAAGTGGCACAGACAGATCTTCAGTGTCCCGCCATGATCCATATACTAAGAAAACAGAATCTAAAAGTGAGACAGTTACATTACCAACAAGTACCGCAGTATGGAGATGAAAGTGAAAAACTGGCTAACAAAAATAAAGTAATCCATTCAGAGCTGTGGCAGCTACAAGGGCAGCCTATGGCAAGGTGGGTTGGGGAACAGGAGGATTCTTACACCCATGAAGTGTTAAATAATTATCTACTATGGGCAATATTGCCCTACAATAATAAAATCCTGGAAAGATTTCAAATATTCTTATGATATTTAGGCTTTAAATTTTCAAGGTTGTAAAAACAACCATCTCTTTAGGATTAAATAAAAGTATATTCCAAGACTTTTATGGAATAAAAAATATCCAACTTCATTTATAAAGTACTGCTTAATTAGACTGTTGTATGAGAAGACTGCAATTTGTACACTTCTTGGAGGAAGATAATGCAAAATTTAGTGTAATTACAGATGTTATAATTAACAATTAACTAACAGATGTAACTACTTCTAGCCTTTCCAAAGCCTGGTAGGAGTCATGCTGGAAAATTGCACAGTAGCCTCTTGGAAAAGAATGTTCGGAAAAGAACATTCTGATTTGATGAGTCTCAGAGAAGACCCCATGGATTGATCCTCCCCAAATTCATTCTCAGTAGGTATATCAAACCAAAGAAAGCATGCTTGCTATTGTTTTGATTGTAGGTGGCTGTGTGCCTGACTCAACACCTCTTTCAGGGAGTGACAATGGGGTGAGAGATTGGACAAGGGGCTCTAGGGGCTTCCGATGAGAAGCAGTTAGATCACACTGTGATTTACACCCCAGGGTGTGGTAATAAATGTTGGAAACACCAGTATGACAGAACCATAAGGAAATAATACAGTTAGACTCCAGGCACTCTGAAAGAACTAAGTTATGTATTCTCGAACAGGCACTTGGACAAAAATGGTGGTCACACATCCACTTAATCTATAAGTCAATTATACTAACATGTTCAGCAACTTGTGTCTCCCTGGATCATTGTGATTTAAGCCTTAAATTAGGCATGAGCAGCAATCTCATATCTCCAAAGGAAGTAAACAAAGAGACAAGATAGTTAGGGACCACCATTAGTGGTGGTATTGCTAGCCCATAAATCACAAATCAGATGGGATATCAAGTCTTCTTGATGACAATCTTCCCAATGAGTAGTCACAACTTTGGCAGTGTTATTCTCCTACTCCATAAAATGTGGATTCATCTATTGTTGCAGATTGATGAGATCAACCTAAGGACATTACTGCATCATCCACTACATTCATGATCTTTAAATATTAGTAGGGTTTAACGAAGAAGGGTAGCAACTGCTTATTTTCTAATAAAATAGAGGAGATAAATTGCTATTTCCCTAAACACTCTGGCCATGTGGGTGAGCATTTTGGAATTCCAAAGGATGAGAGCAGGTAGAGTATCTTTTCCAATTACCCTTCAGAATAATAAACTGGAACCTCCATACCTAACATCTTAACTTTGTAGGAGATCAGGAGTATTGAAGACAGCATAGGAATTTGGTGTGTTATATGTGCTAAAATAAGCTAGACTAGTGAGTTTAAGTTGAGGTACTTTCAAATCAAGATTTTGGACCCAGGGTGGGGGAATTGGATTAAGGTGGTCAAAAGGTATGTTTCCAGTTATAATATATATAAATTATGGGGATGTAGTGCACATGATTATAGGTAACAGTTGTATATTATGTATTTGAAAGTTGCTCAGAGTATATCATAAAAGTTCTCATCACAAGAGGGCACCTAGCTGGCTCAGTTGAAGGAGCATGTGACTCTTGATATTTGGGTTGTGAGTTCAAGCCCCACATTGGGTGTAGAGATTAGTTATAAATAAATAAAACTTTAAAAAAAGTTTTCATCATGAGAAAAAAATTGTACTGTGTGGCGATGGATGTTACTAAGTTGATTGTAATCATTTCACAATATATACATACATCCCATCATAATTTTGTACACCTTAAACTTACAGAATGTTACATGTCAATTAATCTCGATAAAACTGTGGGCAAGGGGCGCCTGGGTGGCGCAGTCGGTTAAGCGTCCGACTTCAGCCAGGTCACGATCTCGCGGTCCGTGAGTTCGAGCCCCGCGTCGGGCTCTGGGCTGATGGCTCAGAGCCTGGAGCCTGCTTCTGATTCTGTGTCTCCCTCTCTCTCTGCCCCTCCCCCGTTCATGCTCTGTCTCTCTCTGTCCCAAAAAATAAATAAATGTTGAAAAAAAAAAAAAAAAAAAAAAAAAACTGTGGGCAAAAAGATTTTGGATCCAGAGATAGGTTACAGTATAGGCAGCCCTTCTTGGGCTCCATACTTCAGAAAGCCAAATGATTTTTTAAACCTCTGATCTTTGAATCTTATCTATGCAAACCTCCCCTCCCCACACAGCCCTGGCCTCCACATACACCAATCATGGGTCAATATGGAGCCCATTTCTCTATCACACCTTTTCTTTGTGATTTCTTATTTGACTCATAGATTTAGAAGTTGCTGTTTAATTTGAAAATATTTGTGGACTCCTCACATTTCTTTCAATTTTAATATTTTTTACTCTGGGTAGTGGCAGTCATCAACTTTTCCCACTTGAAGTTAGCTTCTTGGGGGTATAAATTTCTGATTGTCATAAAGTTTGACAAGCTTAGAACCATTATTTCTTCTAATATATAGGTTAGTTATATTTTATATATATCTTATTTAGAATTTATATAGATCACTCATGTCTCTCCCCTCTCCTTTGGTACTTCACTGTACATTGGTGCACTTCATGCAGTCCATGTTTCTGAGGTTCTGCTTATTTTCCCTCAGGTTTTTTCTCTTCTTCAGATTGCATAATCTCCATCAACCTCAAGGTTCACAGATACTTCTGCCAGTTCAAATGCACTGTAGAGACCCTATAGTAAAATCGTTAATTTAAAAATATTTCTGTGTATCCACTATTGGTGAGCACTGTTAACATACCTTACTTTACTTTTAAAGCATGATTTCCTTTAGTCCTTTGAATACATGGTGGTTGCTTTGAAGTCTTTTTTAAGACTAACATCTGGGTCCCCTTGCAACTACTTTTCCTTTATACTGTGTATCAGTTCCACTTTTCTATTTCTTTGTATGTCTTATTATGTATTTTTTTTTTGATAAAAACTGGGCATTTTAAGGAATCTATTGTAAGCTTTTGCTGTTCTTACAGAGATTTAGTAAATTTCCTTGAAGAAATGTTTCATTTGCTGCATGCTCATAGGAAAATTTTCAGACTTTAAATGGGTGTTTTAAAATACTTTTCACCAGCTGTGGCTGTAAACCAGGTCCACAGAGTTCCTTGCACTGCCATTCCAGAAGTGGAACCTACTCTGATTTTTCAGGAATAATGTTTGGGTTTTCTTAATGGCTGTTGTAGGAATTACAATATGCATTTTAATTTATCAGTCATCTTTAGATTAATCTGACAAAATAAACTCGAGTATGGCTGCATTTCCTCCCAACTTCGTGTTTTTTTGTCACACATATCCCAATATATATGCTGTAAATTCAATATAGTGTTACAATTATTGCCATAAATGTCTTTTAATTAACAGAAGAAAAAATGTATTTATATAGTCCTATGAAAACTTACCCACAGGGATGCTTGAGTGGCTCAGTCAGTTAAGTGTCCAACTCTTGACGTTGGCTCAGGTCATGATCTCACAGTTCATGGGTTTAAGCCCTGCATTGGGCTCTGCGCTGACAGCACAGAGCTTGCTTGGTATTCTCTCTGCCCCTCTCTCCACTTGCTCTCTAGCTCTCTCTCTCAAAATGAATAAACTTAAAAAAAAAAAAAAAAAAAAAAGAAACTTACCTACATGTTTATTGTTCCCAATAGTCTTCATTTCTTCCAGTGGGTTTAAGTTAATGTCTGGTATCACTTCCTTTCAGCCTTTTAGAACTTGAACATTTCTTTTAAGGTGGGTTGGCTAGCAACAAATTCTATCAATTGTCTGGGAATGCCATTATTTTGCATTTATCTTGAGAGTTTTGCTGGATATAAAATTTTTGATTGACAGTTCCTCTTCTTCCCATTTCAACTGTGACTGACTGCCCTCTGGCCTCTACTGCTTCTGATGAGCAGTCAATCATTCCTCTACATGAATCTCATTTTCTTGCTGCTTTCAAGAATTTCCCAAGAGTTTGACTATAGTTCCTAGGTGTGGTTCTCTTTGTGTTTATCCCGGGTTTTACTGAAGATCTTGGATCTGTAGGTTAATCTTTTTCATCAAATTTAGGAAATTGTCAGCCATTATTTTTCCTCCTGATCTCATTGTGCATGTTTGTATGCTTGATGTTGTCCCACAGATTTCAGTAGGAATCTTGCCTCTAATGAAATGGAGCCCTCTCTTTTAGAAGCATTTGCATTTTTTTCTGATAGCATTTAATTTTTAAAACTTACTTCAGTGGCTGTTAGTTCAAAATATTCTTTCTTTTAGAAATAGTATTTAGGTTTTTTCCTTTTTCTGCATGCATAGGCGCATAAGAGATGACAAAAGTTAAAATAAGAATTCTTTTATATACAGTGATTAGAAGGGAAAATGAGCATGGAACAGTAGTGTTGCTGCTGAGGAACAGACAATGTTCATAAAACCTTAAGTATAATCTTTAATGAAAAAGTCATATGCATTCTAAAAAAGGGGTCATTATGAGTGATGTGGAGATGGTTACCTGTGCTTTGTTAAGAATGCCACATCTTTATCATACAGCCTTCAAATCTTTTCAGCTACACTTATGAAAAAAATGGAGCTACATCTACTAAAGGATGACCAATATATATATTAGTTTTTCATCAACACAATAATGTAACAACAATGATGAAAATATTTTACCTCATATAGTCTAAATACTAATCTTAATTTCTATTTACATATTTGTAGGCAAATGTGTAATTGCCCAACAATGTATATATAGCACAGAAACAAGAAAGTGTCATAAATCTGGTTGATAGGTTTTTCTAATACACATATTATCAACAATTTATTATAGAAACCTACAGATACAATTAAAAAATACTTGATCAAAAGTCTTTTAAAATATAATCAGAATGAAATGTGTACAAAGAGACATTTCAAAGTCGTAGCAGTTACTACTATTACAATATTTAATCATTTTTACAATAGGTCTGCTGTTCCATTTCAATTAAATTCATTCTCAGAAACATCACATTTCTCGCTGAATTTCAGTTAGAGCAAAAGCAAGTTGCTTAATTTTTTCTTCCATTGCTTTTTTGTTCTTGCATGTTTCTTGCAGAAGTTCACGCATTTCTTCTTCAACTAGATGAACCTAAATCAACATATAAATTCATTTTTAAAGAAAATAGATTTTAAAAATGTATTCTGAAGCAAAAAGTCAACACTTTACTCTCTTCAATTTTGTAACTTGTGGTATTCATTTAAAGCAAAGAGGTTAGTAAAATGTAACTTGTTCAAATACTAATAGGGAAATCAATGTTTATACTGTACACAAAGTACTTACATGTATATTGTCTATATCTCATGGGTGCTTGTGATGAGTACTTGGGCATTTATTTTAACTCTATTTTGGAGCTTAGAAAATTTGTTCAAGTTATACAGCTTCTCAGTAGCATATATGGACAGAAACCATTCTTTTGACTTAATCTTTCCACTGTCCTGTACTACGTATGAATAAGGAATCATGAGTTCAAGTAAAATATCAATTCCTTATAAACTTTCAAAACAAATAACCTCCCTTCCTAAAGAAATGCTTTAATTTAGTCTATCTCATTTCTAAAATTGCTGTGGGTTATAAATTACCATCTTTTTGAAAGATAATTTTGTCATTTCTTCCTAACCTATATTCTCCTAGGATTCTTTGCATTTGATCCTACTAATTTCTGCTTGAAATTCTCCTATGATACAACATTCCTGACAGTACTATCAATCTGACCATTCCTTTCTGTTTATCTCCCTCTTCCTAATCTCTAATATAGATTTCCTAATTGTTTTTTCCCTGAGAAAATTAGTATTTCTCCTAATTTAAATTATATTCATGTGATAATTTACAATGTTTTCATGATTATAACATTTAAGCTCTGGTGCCATTTCTCTAACTCTCAAACAGACACATCCCTTTGATATTATTAAGTCATATCGGCACTAGAGGTCCAATATCAAACTTATTATTTCCCTTTCAACTAAGGGCCTAATCTTATGTTTTATTTGGTATTACCTGATACACCCCTGTTAAACTTGGTAGATTTTAAAGAAAACTTCTGAAACATCTGTTGACATGAAATAAAATAAAGAACTACATTTTGAACAAGTTATACTTCCTTATTCATTATTTCCAAAGACCTTGTTGCTTCCTTCTTTGCACATAGACTCCTGAGGGTAATGTCACCTAATCACACAACTGTAATAATTATATGGAGTCACTCTTTCTGTTTATGAACTCTTTCCCAGTCACTGGTTTCTGAGTCTCTAGTCGTACAGTTATCTCACTTTCTTATTGCCACTTCAAAATCAAGGAAAAATGGAAATTTACAACTGTTCCACTGATCTAGTAGGTCTCAAAAGAGGGGACATATCAAACTAAACAGGTGTTACCTGCTGAGTTTTAAAATAACTGGGTCTAACTAAAATACAAGAGACTTAGGAAATGAAAGTCTCTGGGGGGGAAGCTCATGCATATGTATTATTAAAAAGCTCTAGGGGCATCTGGGTGGCTCAGTCAGTTAAGTGCTCTACCTTTTTTATTTTTATTTATTTTTGAGAGAGACAGAGAAAGTGAGAGGGGGAAGGGCAGATAAAGAGGAAGAGAGAGAATCCTAAGCAGGCTCTGCACTGTCAGCACGGAGCTTGACATGGGGCTCGAGCTCACAAACCGTGAGATCATGACCTGAGCGGAAACCAAGAGTCGGACACTTAACCCACTGAGCCACCCAGGCGCCCCTGCATTCTACTCTTGATATCAGCTCAAGTGGTGATCTCGTAGTCTTGAGATCAAGCCCTGCATCAGGCTCTGTGCTGAGCATGGAGCCTGCTTGGGCTCCTCTTTCTGCCCCTCCCCAACTAGCATATGTGCACTCGCTCTCAAAATAAATATTAAAAAACAAAACAAAACAAAACCAACAAGCTCTATAAGGTGATTCTGATGTTGCTTCTGATTTAATAACACCTAAAATTCCTGTCGATGATATTAAATATCATTCAAGATTATCAAAGATAGTCTTAAACCCTAATTAACAAAACACATCTTGGGAGTTATTTCCAAGTTAGTGATGAATTGTACTTATTCACATTCTTACCCTGCCTATGTGTAACCAAAGGTGCTTCCATATGAGACTGATCAGGAATACGTCAATCTTTATTCAGAGATCATGGAGCAGGTGCACATCAGAATCAAACTTCTAATTTTGGTTTCCTTAGAATTCTACAACTAGTCTAGGTATTACTAGCATTTTGGCCTGATTGCACAATAGTTTTGGCAACATTCTTCATATCTATTCAGTCATTAAATCATACTGCCTTTTCTCTTTATAATTCTCAAAGATATAACTTATTTAGCTATAATAATTTAATACTGATTATCAAAGCAAATTTTCTTTATAGTACCTTGAAATTTGCAGAATCAATGTATTTCTGCTTTTCACTTGCTAGTTGTATTATTTCAGCTTGATGAGCTTCAACAATTGCATCAACTTGTTTTTTAAAGGCATCATCCATACTATGAAGCTTTTCCACCGCATCCCTTAAAAAAAAGTACAAAAACCATATTATCTTTGTTTATAAAAATTAGGATTTCTTTTCTTCTTAGATGGCAGCTCTTACATTCACTTTTTAAAAAATGTTTATTTATTTATCTTGAGAGAGAGAGAGAGAGAGAGAGAGAGAGCGAGAGCACGTGCATGGGAGAGGGGCAGAGAGAGGGAGAGGGAATCCCAAGCAGTCTCCACGCTGTAAGCACAGAGCCCGACATGGGGCTTGATCTCACAAACTGTGAGATCATGACCTGAGCAGAAATCAAGAGTCAGATGCTTAACCAACTGAGCCACCCAGGCACCCCATCTTACATTCACATTTTAATGGAACTATATATAACTCCATTAAATAGAAGAAGGTATCCTGGGTAATAAAAGACATTAAGTAGTTCATCCAGCAGAATCTGTTAGTAGCAGAACAGGGCAGGATAACATCAATGAAAATTTGTTACCCTTTTATCCTCTAAAAGTCAGAGTACTCTGGTTCCCATTTATTTTGAGTCTCATGGTATGATATATAAGCACATTCATGGATGATTGCTATCAATTTTTTTTCTCCATGTGTTTGTAGTGTGATAATTTGAGAAGTGTATGTTATAGGCAGGTTTAGGTTTATGAACATGTAGATCTGACTTTTCTATGCTAATGTTTAACAGATAAAACCCTGTGTTAATAAACACATTAAACAGTACTGTATTCACAAAATTTTAGCGCTATAAGTTTCTTAGAGGCAAAAAACCAATTCCTTTATATTAAGTATGAATAATTTCATTTAAAAAAGTTAAGTCCACAATGAACATATTTTCTGCTTTTGGCATAGCCCATAGTAATAGACTGAACACTGGTTCCGTGAATCAAGTCTTTCTTATGTTCCCAGATGCAAGCAACCCTTAGTAGCTGTATGACTTAAGGGCAAGTCACAAACTCTGCTTTTAAGTTTTTTAAACTATACAAACAGGATAATCCTACCTATTCTGCCAACCTCACAGAATTATTGTTGGTTGCAAAATAAGATATAAGAAAAAGACCAATTATGTATTTTTTTAAAAAATTTATTTATTTAAGTGATCTCTATATCCAATATGGGGCTCAAACCCACAACCCCACGATCACGAGTCACATGCTCTTCTGACTGAGCCAGCCAGGCACCCCAATTTATGTATTATAAAAGGCTATATAAATAAAATCTGTTTTTATTAAAATTCTATTAAGTTAAAAATCTTCTATCTTACATACTAATCTTAGTCTACAATGCATAAAATCATTAATGTATACAATCAGGTCTTTACTGTTTTGCTATTAACAACATGACAAACAATGCAATATAAGAGATTTTGAAAACTGTCAGGCTTTATGATTTATATTAACTTTAGGAACTGCAATTTATAGGAAATGATTATTTCTTTTAGGATAGAAGAGACTCCCAATTGTGACAGGCAGGAGAGAAAATTTCAACAGGTTCCAAGCCAAAGTCCCTGTATTAGTGCTGGTTGAAAGCAAAGTGGAACAGGGTCCATTAGCAGACAAACAAGACACTACTGTCAGTCAAAACCTTTTCCATTTACACTGAGTTAAAATATAAGAAATCAAATTCCAGGTTCTATTAGATTTGATATAATGGGAACTGACCCCTACATGAGATTTTGCTGTTTATCCATACCACTCTTTAATCTTGACCAGAGTTTAACTGATCATTAAACTGTGTTACCTATTTTTCAAGGCAGCCAACTTTATAAATTATTTTAAGAAGTCCAGTTACATAGTTTACAAGGTGAAGCCTTCATTTCCTCTGTGGGATTTTATAAAATCTACACACCGATGGCACCCAGGTATACATTTTCTTCCCCTTCTTTCAAATTAGCTCTCATCCTCAGTTTGTGCAGGCCTGCTACTGAAATCCGCTCTAGCTTCTTCAAGAGTTCACTGCCCCTGGTAGTTAAGGGACTGCCCATTCTAAACTCCACACAGAAGAGCCAAAAATATCACTAGATGTTTCAATCAGTTTGAAAATAATCACAGTCATAAAAAAAAATATTCACCCAACAATTACTACTATGTGTTAGGCACTAAGTACCCAATAACTCATACAAGCCATATATACACATAAATACATTTACATATGCTTTTTACATCTCACCCATCCCAATCCAGTGTTTAAATCAAAAGATCTCCCACAGAGGCAACACAATCCTAGACTTTAGCCTCTACTGCAAAGCTGTCATCATCAAGACAGCATGGTATTGGCACAAAAACAGACACATAGATCAATGGAATAGAATAGAAACCCCAGAACTAGACCCACAAAAGTATGGCCAACTGATCTTTGACAAAGCAGGAAAGAATATCCAGTGGAAAAAAGACAGTCTCCTTAACAAATGGTGCTGGGAGAACTGGACAGCAACATGCAGAAGAATGAAACTAGATCACTTGCTTATACCATTCACAAAAATAAACTCAAAATGGATGAAGGACCTGAATATGAGACAGGAAACTATCAAAACCCTAGAGGAGAAAGCAGGAAAAAACCTCTCTGACCTCAGCCGCAGCCAATTTCTTACTTGGCACATCTCCAAAGGCAAGGGAATTAAAAGCAGAAATGAACTATTGGGACCTCATCAAGATAAAAAGCTCCTGCACTGCAAAGGAAACAATCAACAAAACTAAAAGACAACCGATGGAATGGGAAAAGATATTTGCAAATGACATATCGGACAAAGGGCTAGTATCCAAAATCTATAAAGAACTCACCAAACTCCACACCTGAAAAACGAATAATCCAGTGAAGAAATGGGCAGAAGACATGAATAGACACTTCTCTAAAGAAGACATCCAGATGGCCAACAGGCACATGAAAAGATACTCAATGTCACTCCTCATCATCAGGGAAATACAAGTCAAAACCACACTGAGATATCACCTCACGCCAGTCAGAATGGCTAAAATGAACAAATCAGAAGACTATAGATGCTGGAGAGGATGTGGAGAAACGGGAACCCTCTTGCACTGTTGAGGAGAATGCAAACTGGTGCAGCCACTCTGGAAAACAGTGTGAAGGTTCCTCAAACAGTTAAAAATAGATCTACCCTATGACGCAGCAATAGCACTGCTAGGAATTTACCCAAGGGATCCAGGAGTGCTGATGCATAGAGGCACTTGTACCCCAATGTTTATAGCAGCACTTTCAACAATAGCCAAACTATGGAAAGAGCCTAAATGTCCATCAATTGATGAATGGATAAAGAAGTTGTGGTTTATATATACAATGGAATACTACTTGGCAATGAGAAAGAATGAAATATGGCCTTTTGTAGCAATGTGGATGGAAATGGAAAGTATTATGCTAAGTGAAATAAGGCATACAGGGAAAGACAGATACCATATGTTTTCACTCTTATGTGGATCCTGAGAAACTTAACAGAAGACCATGGGGGAGGGGAAGGGGAAAAAAAAAAAAGTTAGAGAGGGAGGGAGCCAAACCGTAAGAGACTCTTAAAAACTGAGAATAAACTGAGGGTTGATGGGGGGTGGGAGGGAGGGGAAAGTGGGTGATGGGCATTGAAGAGGGCACCTGTTGGGATGAGCACTGGGTGTTTTATGGAAACCAATTTGACAGTAAATTTCATATTAAAAAAAATAAATTAAAAAAAAAAAGAGAAAGATCTCCCACATATTTTAGGACTTACTTTTGTAGTTCAATACTTTTGTCTCTTTCTGCTTTAAGTTTCTTTTCCTTGTCTTCAAATTTTTCTTTTACTTCTTTTACTTGCATTTCCAGATGACTTAGAAGCTCTCCTTTATCATGCCACTTCTGATTAAGTGTACTAATACAAAAAGAAATAATTTAAAAAATAAAATTAGTTATATGAAACTATTAAGCCACATTTTATTTCTCAATAGGAAATACTATATAATACCTATAAGCTTTTCTAATTTCTTCAAGTTCTAATTCCTTTATTTTCAACTGCTGTTTTAGTTTTTCTTTTCTTTCATTGTGTCTTTCCAGTTTTTCAATTACGTCATCCAGTTGTAAAGATTTTTCATCAAGTTGTTCTTGGGTACATTTTTGTATTTCAATGATCTTTTCTTGTAATACTTTGATTTGTTCTTCTTTTTCTTGTACACACTTAGAGAAACAAAAAAATCAGCACTTTATTTTTATTAGCCCAGATGTCTCATTTCCTATTTGGATTTAATGGTTTAAAATGATTCTAAAAACTACAGATTAAAAAATAAACTGAATATTCACTAAGTGTTTTCAAAAAGATTTACAGGACATTTTTTAATAACAATCAACAAGAAACATCACTACTACTTTGTTTTAAGTGCTATTAAGAAAGATAAAATTCTAGGGGCACCTGGATGGCTTAGTCAGTTAAGTGTCTGACTTCTGCTCATATCATGATCTCAGTTTGTGGGTTCGAGCCCCACGTCAGGCTCTGCTGACAGCTCAGAGCCTGAAGCCTGCTTCAGTCAGATTCTATGTCTCCCCCCTCTCTCTCTGCCCCTTCCCTATTCATGCTCTGTCTCTCTCAAAAACCAATAAACATTAAAAAATTACAAAAAAAGAAAAAGGAAGATAAAATTCTTATGCCCTTTACACTTTTTATTTCAGTAAGTTAAGTTAGCAATTATCAATCATAGAGGGAGAAGGAAAAGCGGCACAATAAAAATTTTCAATTACTGTAATTTTGCATTTGAAAAAATGTTTGCATGACAGAAAGAGAAAGAAAACTCTAGGTGGATGACAGATACAGCAAAGACTGATATGCACAGTACGTGTGGCACTAATTAAACTGCTATTTCTACTATATTCAACAGAAGTGCTTTCTGCATCAGGATGAGCAAATAAATGCTTTACCTCAAAACAAAGCATGATTTTATCACTATTAAAATGTCACATAAGAACAGGGTTTACATCTCCCCAAACTTTTTATGCTATCTTCTATACCATGAGCCAGACTTTATCCTGTATGTGCATATTACAAATCAGAGGATAATGAAAGATCAAAACCACCTTAGGCAGCGTTAAATGTCTGCAGGGATTAGGCTTCCTATAGGTGATTTATTCCAATGGCTATTTCTTTGCTTTGTCGGGGCATGCCTGGATGTCTGGAACAGTCTGCTACACACCGACTACTGGTATCAGTCTCTGTAAGTGAGAATAGATGAAATTGGCAGTTCCTATTTTTACCCTCTTTCCTCTGCCCCACTCCACCTTGCCTTTTTTCCTTTTGGGAAGAAGATGGAGGCAAACACACAAATACTGGGAAAGGCCAATTTAAGTATATATTCATAAGAATGATAAACAATGCAGTTCAATTCCTCAGTGTGTTACATATGCAAAAATCTAAGCAAAGATGTTGGGTAGTCTCCTAGTCTTGACCAACATTTGCAAAAAAGTCATGAATTGTTTATTTTGTCCCCCTGACTCTCTGAAGCACTAAGAGTGAGCAGTCTTGACATATGTTATGGGAGTTCACAAAAGCTATAAAAAATCATTATGAAATAACCCTATTAATCAAAAAGAATGATAAACATTGCAGCATCAGAGAGTACTATGACCCAGATATACTGAAAAATACCAAAATAATATATGGGGCAGAAACAGAATTTTTAAAAAAAACTTCTGCTTCTGATTCCCATAGTCAGAAGCTAACTATAGATTCCATTTAATTGAAAATATCACACTCCAAAACATCAAACATCAGTATCAGGTTCATTTGCCTTTTGCAGAGACTTGTTCTCTCTCTATAAACTTTCAATATGAGCCACTAATTTCCCATGATTTTGGCCTAGAGAAAATCCTGAGAAACAACACGATCAGTGACAAACTTTAAAAGACCTGAAGGTTTTCTATTCTATGAACATCCAACCTAACAATAGATAAAGGTCATTATCGGTTTTAGATGAATTTACTGCTGAAAGAAATTATGCCTAACTATCTCTCTCTGTTACATGGTTGGTGGGAAAGCATCCTAATACTCACACCTGTGAGGCTGTGCAGTGTTCTCTAAAGTAAATGTAGTAAGTTATGGGAAAAGAATGATGGGTTGAAAAATCTGAACTTTTTTTTTTTAAAACCAAAACTCTAAAACTAAAACTCAACAGTGTTTTGGCTCCACTGTATCATTCATTACTAGTCATTTCCTTCCTGCTCCGAGACTGACAAGAAGGCAGTAGTCTTCTGTAGACGTAGCTTTGTCAAATCAATGTCTTGTACCCATAGTATCCCCTGCTTTGCTTTGTGAAATTTAAAAAGCAAATCACAAGTCTTTCTGTTTCATACTTAGCTTAACTCAAAGGAAAATATGTTTGGCTAGAATTTTAAAACAAGAAAAAAGGCTTGCTGCTAAAAAATTTCAATAATTTTCACTGCACGTTGGCATGTATGACAGATATATTTGAAATTTTGGATATACTGAAACCAAATTTCAATGGAGTGAACAACAATGTAATTGCTTAGAGTGATACAATTCAGGCATTCATGGCCTAAACCTAGCTAAGGATATAGCAACATGGTCATACAGATTTATTTTCTGTACTTGATAAAGTCAAGTTCTCAAGGAGTTTCTTAAAAATGACTAAGAAAAAGAAAATTAAATCTTAGGCAGTTATAGCTACTCTAAAGAATGAGTTGTTACTTTTAATGGGTGATAATCTCATTTAGAAGTTTTTTAAATACTTTCTCAGTTTTTACACTTTAAAAAAAATATTTATTTTTAGAGAGAGAGAGAGAGAACATGTGTGAGTGGAGGAGGGGCAGAAAGAGAGGGAGAGGGAGAGAGAGAATCCCAAGCAGGCTCCTCACTGTTAGTGTGGAGCCCAACGCAGGGCTCAATCTCACGAACCCTGAGATTATGATTTGAGCTGAAATCAAGAGTTGAACACTTAACCCACTGAGCCAGCCAGGCTCAGTTTTACACTTTAAGAGATAATCTCTAGAAGAAAATTTTGGAGATCAAATTTGATTCAGTGCTCAAGATAAGTTTCAAAAAATTTCTCTGGAAAATTTTCATGTAACATACTTTGAAACAAGTGAACATAGTAGTATTCTCTATTAAGATATGCCATATTGGAGAAGAAGGTGAAATGGTTTCCCCTGGGAACAAGCATAGTTTTACAAACTATTTCTACTTTTAAATACAGAATAGTTGGGTTTTGTCACAATTTTCAGAATTTAGCAATATTAGGAGATCCTAAACAGTGCTCTAAATGGATATTTTAAACATATAAAACATTAATTTACTTAAGATTCCTAACCCTTTAATAACATTATTTTCAGTTATTTCACAGGACCATGATAACATCCCATAAAATTCTGAGGTAAAAGTAATTTAAAGTTATTAAGGCCATAGAGTCATTTTAAAAGGCAAAGGGCATAGATTACATAAGGAAACATCTGATAATGTCCCAAATTCCACAACAGTTGGGATTCACTGAGACAGATATTTATTTGATACTCTGATCCACAGATTTACAAAACTGCCACATGCTCTTTTCCCAAAATAAAGTATCAAACTTACAACTTTTAATTTTCCAATGGTTTCAGTTTGGTCTTCTATGATTTTGCACTTAATTCTTAATGCATCATTATCACGTTCATTTGCCTTTCTCAGAGACTCATTCTCTCTACATAAACTTTCATTTTGAGCCTCTAATTTGCCACGATTTAAGGCTAGAGACGATCCTGAGAAATAAACATCATGAGTTACAAACTTTTAAAGATCTTGGAGAATTTGTATTTTATGAATATCTATTTTAACAATGTAAATAAAAAGTAAATAAAAAGAAAAACTGAATAAAAACCCAAAATACATAAAGCATAATATAAAAGGAAACGGGAAAAGAACCAAAAGGCCCTTTAAACACCTGTGGCTATTTGGAAAACCTAAAGCCACAAATCAAAAACAAGTAACTCAGACATGTGATATTTAATTGATCAACTTATGACATTCAAACAATCATATTAAAGATTCTTATATGGAATGGACAAATGAGCAATTCTCCACTAAGACCAACACCTAGCTATTCATAATTTGTAATCTATGAAGGCCATAAAACAGTGTCTATCTCTTGCTTTAGTGATTGGAAAAGGAGACTAAGAGTAAATATACCTACACCTAAAGTGGTTTTCATTCATACACTATTCTCACATTTCTCTATGTATAACAAAAGTGTTATCAAATTTTTAGGAAAAAACATGAATACTGCATACTATACAAATAATTTAAAATCACTGTGTAAGAATTATTTCAATGACTTAGTTAGTTGAAGCACTGTAAATGTATACCTGATCAGAAAAGTAACCAAATTATGTTGGGAAGAAAACCAAAATTAAGAAAAAAACCAGAGCTGTAACTTCCTAACTAGTGTAATAAACTATTTCACATCTTAGGCATTTCATTTGGCTGTTTGGCTGGCAAATGCTTACTTATCCTTCCATATAAAGTGTTGCCTTTTTTTGGTATGTCTTAGGCAGAATTAATGAGCGCTTGTTTTTCTCATCAATACCCAGAATTGTTGGTTTAGAAGAATGAGCTATTTTCCCTTTGAAAATTTTACCTTGTTGTGCCAGCTCATGCCCCCATACTTTTCTTTCTGTCCTTAAACCATAAATTAGTGATTCCTTGGCGGCTAGCTCAGAAATGAGCTGGACTTTTTCATGCTTGAGAAGTTCTATTTGAATACTCTTCTGCTTGTCATCTTCAATCAAGATTTCAAGGGTGTTGATTTGATTCTGTATATCCCCAAAAAACATCAAAAAAAAAAAAAAAATAGCACAGTATTACATTTAAGTGCTCTATTTTTACTTTTTGCATTTTAGGAGAAAAATTGTTATCTAACCAAATACAAAGTAAATGCTCCTAAATTTTACATTACAAAGGTTTTCATTTTAAGATAAGTGTACGTCATAAAATAAAAAGTCAAATTTTAAGGGACTATTCCTTTAAGAACGCTGAATTTTATTCTAATATCAGTTATCTTAAAAGAGCAATTATACATGTAATACTCAAAATTTCTCACCCAGCATTTATATCAATAATCTAAAGGTCACTTTCTGGAATTAAGTTTTCTTGGGCAAAATACAGCTAATGTCTAAAACTGAGACAACAGCACTAAAAAGGTTAATTTAAGAATTACTATAGCTAGGTCTATCTAAAGACAACCATCACCACCACAAGACTATCAGCAATTTGTGTGCCATTTCCTGAACCTCAACCATCTGAGTATCACCATCACAATTTCTGCTGTATCACAGACAACTGGAACCTATTTACCTAAGTACAGTTCTTAAATTCACTTATTTTATTTAAATACCATTTTAGTGTAAGCAATACAATCTGTGAAGTCATTGTTTAATCTCCTAGTTATATTACTTTTCTCATATGCATCATATATATACTTAGCATTAAAATCATCACAATATACATGAGACTATGATATAAAAAATTAAAGAGGAAATAAAATGTTTCAGTGTTTTACCTGTAAATTTGCTGCTGTTTCCTGTTTCAATTTCGAAACTTCTGCAAGTTTTGTTTTTTGCTCCTTCACCATACAGGTCAAATCTTTAATTAAAGAGGAAGATTCATTTTCTTTTCGTTGCGCCCAAACAAGAGCATGCTTGCTCTTTGCTAACTCAGTTGCAACATTTTCAAAACCATCTTTAACCTATATTTCAAAATTGCATTATAAATAGCAGTTCTCCAAATATTTAGAAACTATTTGTTTCTGTGGCTGTGTTCTAATAAAACTTTATTTACAAAAATAGGCCTAGGGTCTTTAGTTTGCCAATCCCTGCTCTATAGAAATAGAATTCAGGCTTCCCAATTCTTATTCCGGTGCTGTCTTTACTTGACCATTTATAATCTCACTCAGTTTTTGCAACAGCACTGAAGAGTAGCTATATTTTTGTGAAGAAACTAAGGCTCTAAGAATTTAAGTAATTTGCTTAAAATCATACAGGCAACATGTAAATAAAGCTAGAATTCTAAAATGTAGTCCTCTCATCCAACCATATCTTGCTGATTTTGTTTTCAATAAAAAGCTAGATGCCAATTCTTACATCTTTAAATCTTCTGGCTTCAACAGTTAAAGCAATACGGAATTCATTTTCTAAATCCATATACTGTTGGTTTAATGTATCAATTTTTTCTTGGTACTCTTTTATATCTTGTTCATGCTTTCTTTCTTCTTTAGCTACTTCTTTAGCTAAGGCTTCTTGGAACTCAGCATCACTGAGAAACTCCCTTGTTTCAAGTTCTTTCCTGGAATGAAATACAAATAAAAATCGCAGGATGCTATTCATCTGGAAAGAAAAACTTTAAGGCTGTTTAAATAGTTATTAAATATTCTATATTCTCTATTGTTAACTTAAAATCAGCTTCTCACTTTCAAAAACAACCTGGCGGAGGATGGTAGTTAGACGAAGACTATATGTATTCAGTGGTGATGGGGATAAAAGGGGTCTGCTGTATCTTAACTTCACTGAGATAGTTCAGAATCGTTTTATGATTTCTAAAATTCTTCAGGTGCATTTGTAGAAGTCAAGTTCTACTTCACTGTATCTTCTTTGACATACAACTGTGACATACAACTAATATAGTCTGACTGGTACTGGTGGTTGGTTAAGAGAAAAAAATCAGTTAAAGTGTGAAAGTATTCACTGGTCTTTTGATATATATAGGGCAAGTTTATTTAAATATGAGTTAATTCTTTACAGTTTTCCACTATTTTTCCTGAATAAGTCAAACCCATAATACAAAATCCATTATTTCTAGTTTTGGTTTCTTTAAATCAGAACAAGAAGTTAAAAGATATCTGCGAAGGAAACTAAGTGCAAAATTTTAGATTTTTACAATTATTTCCCCCCTCATCTTTCATAGTCGTTCTGCCCCTGCACATGTTGACAATTTTCCCCGGTGCATCAAAATTTAAATTTATACAGTAAAAATTTCATTTACATAAGGGCAAAAACAAAACAGGTTTGGTAACAAACACAATTAACTCCTGCAAATACACAATTCAACTGGTAGGGCAGTAAGTAGATAACTAGCTGCAAGTGTTCAAATTATTGTGGACTCCACAGAGCAGGGCTGGCAAACTATAAGTGATGGACCAAATCTGGCCGGAGACTCTTTTTTGGAAATAAACTTTTATTGGAACATAGCCATGCCCATTCATTTACATATTGCTTATGGCTACTTTATTACTACAAAAATATAGTTAGGTATGGCCTGCAAAGCCTAAAATATTTTCTATCTGGCCCTTCAATGAAAAAGTTTGTTGACTCCTGCACTACAGAGGAATAAAGGCTATTGATTAATTTAACAGGCAGTTACCTGGGGGTCAATTAAAATAGTTTTCTCGGGGCTCCTGGGTGGCTCAGTCGGTTAAGCGTCCGACTTCAGCTCAGGTCATGACCTCACACTCTCAGTTTGAGCCCCACGTCGGGCTCCTTGCTGACAGCTCGGAGCCTGGAGCCTGCTTCCGATTCTGTGTCTCCCTCTCTCTCCGCCCCTCCCCTGCTCACACTCTGTCTCTGTCTCTCTCTCTCAAAAATAAACAAACATTAAAGAAAAAAAATTAAAAAAAAAATAGTTTTCTCTACTACAATGACTGACTTTTGGTTGGGCTTGAAAAAATGCAAAATGAGTTTCATTATTATAATTTCTTACCTCAATAAAGCCACCTATTTGTTTTTAAGCTATCAGTTCTTTCTGTAAGACTGATTTTAATGCATACCTAAACATGTTATTTTCCATGAGCTAATTCTGTCAGACTTCAGCACTGATCAATCAGTCTAGCTTTAGGTAAGTGAGTAAGGTAGGGAGGAACCAAGAAGCTTTCTTTCTCTATTTTTAAAAGTCATTTTCCTGATGTATTTTTCATTTACCTGTGTTCTTGTTCTTTCAATGTAAGAACTTCATGAAGTTGTTGTACTTGTTCCTTTTCTTGATGAAGAGAAGTTCTAAGTAAGTTTATTTCTCGATCAGCAGCAGCAGCTTTGAGCTCCATCTCTTGGATAAGTCGTATCTGAGTAAATATATACATTACAGTATTTAGATAATACTCTCCCTGCTTCTATTTTAATGCTACTTCCCCAAAGAAAACTGACTTCTAAATAGAACCTGGTGACTAAGTTGATTTTTTTCCAAATTTATTAAATTAATGATGCCATGGTCACATAAAAGTACAGTCTTAGAAGCATCGGACTAGCATTAACTATTGTTTAGTTACATCATAGACCTCAATAACTTCCACTCAAAAGGCATGAAAATGAAATATCTTCGGGATCCCCAAAGAGACTTTTAAAACTTGGCTCCCAGAACATAAGCCTAATAACCTCCAATATTTCCACCAACTATTCTTAAAACTGCTTTGCAAGTGCTAGTCAGAAATAACTCCACAGTGGGGAGTGGGGGGCCTGACTGGCTCAGTTGGTAGAGCATCCAACTCTTGATCGGGGGGTTGCTAAGTTCAAATCCTACATTGGGTGTAGAGATTACTTTTATTTTCAGCATGAAAGTGACGTGGGGTGGAGGGTCAGAGAGAGAGGGAGAGAGAATCCCTAGTAGGCTCTGCACTGTCAGCACAGAGCCAGATGTGGGGGCTTGTACCCGTGAACCGTGAGATCATAACCTGAGATGAAATCAAGAGTCTGACATTTAACCGACTGAGCCACCCAAGTGCCCAAAACAAAATCTTTAAAAAAAAAAAGAAAAAGAAAGAATTCCACAGGAATTGTTACATTTAAATTAATTTTTGCATATACTCTAACATCTTTGAAGTTTACTCTATAACAATATAACTTGTTTCAAGATGAAAGCTATGAATTTGTGTTAATTCACATGGTTGACGGATTTAAAGAGAAATACCTGTGCTGCTTGCTGTTGCCCCTTCTGCCTCTCCATTTTTTCTAATGCTTTTTCCAGGGTTCTTAAGTGTCTAATGTGATACTCTTGTTGATCTCTTGCTTTGATTAATTCAATACTTAGATTTTTTACTTCATTTTGAAGTTTGTGAACCATAACTTCGAGTTGTGCTTTGGAATTTCTCTCTTTATATATAATTTCCTTTAACCTAAAGCGAAATTGAATGTGGTTTTAAGTATATTACACATACAAAAGGTTAAAAATTGTAGTAAACAGGGGTGCCTGGGTGGCGCAGTCGGTTAAGCGTCCGACTTCAGCCAGGTCGTGATCTCGCGGTCCGTGAGTTCGAGCCCCGCATCGGGCTCTGGGCTGATGGCTCAGAGCCTGGAGCCTGTTTCCGATTCTGTGTCTCCCTCTCTCTCTGCCCCTCCCCCGTTCATGCTCTGTCTCTCTCTGTCCCAAAAATAAATAAAAAATGTTGAAAAAAAAATTAAAAAAAAATTGTAGTAAACATTAAAGGTTACAGTAAAGAGGAAATTTGAAGTAGGTTTCAAATCCTCATTAGGTAAAAATGGCTGAAAAACAATATAATACAACTCTCTCCCATCCCTGAAACAAACACTGTGCCAAAAGGGAAAACACTCCATACAAATTAATAAAATTTTATCTTTTTTTTTTTTTTAATTTTTTTTTTCAACGTTTATTTATTTTTTGGGGGACAGAGAGAGACAGAGCATAAACGGGGGAGGGGCAGAGAGAGAGGGAGACACAGAATCAGAAACAGGCTCCAGGCTCTGAGCCATCAGCCCAGAGCCTGACGCGGGGCTCGAACTCACGGACCGCGAGATCGTGACCTGGCTGAAGTCGGACGCTTAACCGACTGCGCCACCCAGGCGCCCCAATAAAATTTTATCTTATATGAACTTTGCTATTCAACAGCAAAACTTTATTAAACACCTAATTTGTTTCAGACATTATGCTAGGTATGGGCTTAAAAGCAAGCTAGATGGATTAAGATACAGCCTGTGCCTTCAAGGAGTTCAAGGAGAGGGAAGAGACATGGATACAGTTACAAAGCTGTAAGAGAGAATTGATATATAAATAGATACCTGGAAGTTAACTTTGACAAAGTATTGATCCCAGCTTTGTAATAGTTGGAACCATTTGATTACAACTGAAAACTCTTAACTAAGTTAAAAGAGAGAATCTGTTGACCTACATGACCATTCAGAGAATGGGGTGCACTATTCTGAGGAGCCCCTGAAACCAAGGACATGAAGACCATAAGGGCTATTTGTAATTCTCTACAGGCTGGTTTCTGTTTTCCTAATGTAGGCTTCCTTGTAAAGTATGGAGAGAAGGAAATGGGCTCACATCCTAACAGCCCTGAGGACCAAATAGAAAAGATTGTCTTTCTCTAGTTCAACTTAGAAGAGAGTTCTAGGAAAGGTCTGATTAGTCCAATTTGGTTCATATGCCCACTGTATGCACCAATCACTGTGGCCATGGACTTAGGCATTTCGTTTACCCAGCTTGGGTCAGATGTTCATCTCTTGACCAATATTATATAGGCAGAGAGGCAAATGATGAAAGAATACAAGTCTGGTGTTTGAAAATGGTACAACATGGGTGCCTGGTGGCTCAGTCAGCTGAGCGTCCTCTGACTCTTGGTTTTGGCTCCGGTCATGATCTCATGGTTTCATGAGTTCAAGCCCCGCATCAGGCTCTGCACTGACAGTGTGGAGCCTGCTTGGAATTCTGTCTCTCCCCAATTCCACTCTCTTTCTGCTCCTCCCTCACTTGCACTGTCTCTCTCAAAATAAATAAACTTAAAAAAATTTTTTAAAAAGAAAATGGGACAACAAACAGCAAAGACACAGCCTCATGAATAAATTACTGAGCTAGGCAGCCACTCCTATATATATTTACTATAATTTCCAAGCCACAACTGAAAAAAGTACATATATCCATCAGGTGCTATACTAGTCATTTCTCCAATTCTTATCCTTACTATGTCTCCTCTTCCCTTTGAGAGTAGTCTCCGAACTGGTCTTCCTTTGTTTACTTTCTCAACGACAGTTTGGTGTGAAAGAGTATTAGCCTTTATTCTGTGGACCACCATATTTGGTGAATGAGGCAGAGCAGCTACGGATCAGTACAATCAGAACAACCATCTAAGCAAGAGATAAGGGCCTAAACTAAGGTGACAGTCTCAGGATAAAGAAAAGATAGTTCAACATCTTTTAGCAAGTAGAATAAAAAGATACCAATACCAACTGGTTATGGGATATGAGAACAAGAAAGAAGCAAAAAAAAAAAATGATTCCTAAATTGCTAGCTTTGGTGGCTGACTGGATGAGACATCATTTATTAGAACAGAGAATATAGGGGCGCCTGGGTGGCGCAGTCGGTTAAGCGTCCGACTTCAGCCAGGTCACGATCTCGCGGTCCGTGAGTTCGAGCCCCGCGTCAGGCTCTGGGCTGATGGCTCAGAGCCTGGAGCCTGTTTCCGATTCTGTGTATCCCTCTCTCTCTGCCCCTCCCCCGTTCATGCTCTATCTCTCTCTGTCCCAAAAATAAATAAACGTTGAAAAAAAAAAAAAATTAAAAAAAAAAAAAAAAAAAAAAGAACAGAGAATATAAAATAAGGGAGCATGATAAGTCTACTTGTGGACATGCTGATTTAAGACACTTATGAGCAAGGTACACAAGGTATTTCTGGTAGATAATCAGATGATCAGATCTGTTGTTCATCAAGGAGATCTGGATGACATATAAAGACTTGGGGGTTTATAGGTTATGTGTTAAAAGCATAGGAAAGAAGATTGAGTTTCTGAAATAATGTATATTCAGAACATGGCGCCTAGATGTTAGACTCTATTAGGGATGAGGAATGCAGAGTCCCTACTAAGTCCCTTAAGGGGATATGAAAGTGTGTGAGGATCTAATGCCAAACGAACATTTGAGGTATAAATAAAGGCAAATCAGAAATGATTGAAGCTGAATTTTTAAGAAAATAACGAATATATAACATGGTAAACATTGACAACAATGGAGAAGTTAAGCAAGGATAAAGATGAAGTGTGCCCAAAGCCTTTCAATTTAAATGGAAGCTGGCTAGCAGCCCCAGACACTGCTTCCTCAAAAATCCCATTAAATAATACCTACAATACAGAATAAAGCAAAAATGCATACACCTACAATTAAAAACAAGAGAAAACATAATGTCAAAGTCTGGAAGAAATTTTGATTAGAAGAAAAACAAAACTAAGTTAAAATAAAAACCACCCCTAAAACACTCACGCTTTGCCTCATAAAACTACAACTTCATAAAAGTGTGGGGGGGGGGGGGGCGGGGGGGAGGATATATCCTCAGGGTCCCAGGGGCTCTGTAAATCTACCACTGCACTCTGTTAGCTAAGTATGCACCTAATGCAAATAAGAGTACTGTTTTTCTGAGGCCGTCATAGACTGTTAATGTATCCATTCTGTTTCTTTACCCCTGACCAGCATCTTCTTACATCAAAGACAGCATGTCCCAAAACAAATAAGGCAGGAAGTTGGTGGGTGGTGGTAATAGTAATAGTAATAGTAATAGTAATAGTAATAGTAATAGTATAATGCATCATGCTTATATAACAGAGGTTCTCAGAGAACACATGATGAGTATCATAATTTTCCTTATAATGCATGGGTACAAAGTATGAGAGAAGTAGGTAGTGGGGAATAAAAAATAACACACAAGTACCACAACATTTTATGAGTTAAATGCCTAAAAGAACCTGGGAATTGGGCTAGGAGCTGTGTACATCAACTTAACTAATCTGTTAAGATCATAGAAGGGAATTTATCCACTGTACAAACAGATAGGAAATGGAACGGAGAACAACTTCCCAAACGCTATCTGTTGGCAAATACTGAATCTAGAAACAGTGTGCTCATTCAAGGATAAGACACATAAATCAACAAGCACTATGGAGAAAAGTCTTGTAACTGTTTGAGGAAAAGTATCACTTTAGAAATAATTACCTACAGGAAACAGAAGATGACGTTACTGTAATTTCAGAAAACTGGTATTCTTACAGAATGGAGTAAGACAAACCTGCATTAAAGAATACATACAGGACAAAAAAAACCAAAAACCAAAAACCAAAAACCAAACAAAAAAAAAAACATAAAATGGGAAATGGAAATGGATAAGATGGAAAAACAGAAATACCAGAATAAGAAACTTGGGCTATCTGGTACCAAAGCCCACTGCAGAAGAGAAAATGCAACAGACCAAATATGACCTCCAAAGCTGAAAGTTCGCCAATCCCTACCCTTAACAGAAACCAACACTTTACAGGAAAAAACTGCCAATCCCTGTTCCAGTCTCTTGCTCTTCTTCACTTATAATACTTAAATTTATCTAACACTTCTCAGCTTGAGGGCAGCAGCTTGACGGCAAATAAGTGTACCTTGAATCCTTCATTTACAAAAAAAACTTATAAAGCATTAAATCTTTAAATAAAATGAGTTCAAAACAAACTAAAACCACATACATTGTTTTTGGTCTTACTACAGCTAGCATAAACTGAGGTACTCCAGTTCTAAGTTAGATTTACAGACTTTGCCCTTACCTATCTGTGGTGAGCATAGCCAGGGTATGAAAACCTTTTTTCTCCTTTGCATGTTTGTGCAGTTCATCAATATAATTCCTAAGTTTCTTTTCAGCTTGTTCAGCTTTCCACCTCTTCTCTCTCTCTTGGTCTAGTTGTTGAAGGAGTGTCTGAAAGAAAACAATAGGCTTATGTGAACCTAGAAAAGTTACCTAACCTTTCACTGCCTCAATTTTATCATTTGTAATATAGAAATAATAGTTATCTAATTTAAAGGGCTGTGGTAAGAATTAAACAAACTAATGGAAGTAAAGCACTATATAGAACAGTGGAGAACAGTGCCTGGTACATAATAGCCACTCAATAAATGTTAGCTGGTATTATTATTGTCCTAGTGATTATTATCTTTCAAACATTAAAGCCTCTACACTTGAGAATAGGGGGAGGAAACCAATGGCATGAAAGGTGTGATACAGGTTAAAAAGCAATTATTCTACTGGAACAACAATGCACATTACAATTGAAAGTGTAAGTAGCACTTCACAAATAAAGCAAGGGCAAATTGATGGAAAATATAAATCAATGTGTACTAAAATTCTTAACAACATGAGAATGATTAAATACTGAAGAATATTTAAATTTCTAAAGGCCTTTTTTTTTTCTTTTTAAGTTAAGCTCCCTGCCCAACGCTGGGATCAAATTCACGACCCCAAGATAAAGAGTTGTACGCTCTACTGGGTGCCCTTAAAGCCCTCTTAATCTGGGATCTATGCATCCAAAATTGGGTTTCAGCAGAGTACGTGAAAACCTTGAAATTATACACATTTTTTGAGTGTGTAAAGTAGACTCTCAGAGAAGACCCATAAATTTCCTTAGAAATTTAAAAGGGTCTGAGACCCAAAAGAAAGGAACCACTGTTTTAAGAAATAAGACTTTGAAAATTCTGATGTTTTTTTCTCCATAAGATATAACAAATGATTTCACCAAAATCTGACCTTAGATAAATGTATAATTTTCATTCCTTTACAATTTGCAAAAATAGTGTTATACAAAATCTGCAAATCAGGAAGGGAAAAACAACCCAAACCATCACCCTAATAAAATCATATGCAGTATTTTTTGCTCATAAAAACATGCATTATTTTACTAGGACTAATTCTACATTTAAAACTAAGATTATTCACATTCATTTTTTCTTAATCTCCTATGCCATACCCGGTAAGTGGTGTCTTCTGAGCTACTATTGTCTACTTTAATGATCTCCTTTTTCTGTTCTTCTGATTCTTCTAATGTATTACAGTTTGCTAAAGATGATCTTACATATAAGTCTTTAAAGAAAGGTTGTTTCATTTTACGATTACAACTGCAAAGAGAAAAACACAGGTAATAACTCGGAAATGTATAGTATTTATTCTACTTTACACAACTTAGGTAATGACGGTCTATCAGAGAAAGGGATCCTTTTGTATAAATGTATATAAACGTGCTGATCAAATCTGAGCCAGCAAGGCTGAAAAGTCAAATCTCTGACATTAGAAGAGTAAGAAATATCACTCTAAGCTTTAAAGGAACAAGCCAACAGTATTAACTTGTATCTCTGCGCCTTATTCATATTTCTAAAACTAAAACAATTACCTCATAAAAGGGTTGTTTTTGTTGTGGTGCTTAATAGTCTGAATAGTTTTGGAATAGTATGGGATTTTTGATCTTCGAGGAATTCTCCTATTACATTCTTTTCTGTTTCCATATTCGCTTTCAGAAGTCATATCCGTATCTCTTTTTGGTCTGAGATCTTTCTCGGGCACATTACTTATTAAAGAATCGGAAGTCTAGAATAAAAGAACCAGCAAGGTTTGTTAAAGTTCAATTCAGTATAAAAGATTTAAATGTGATATTTCCTAAAACATTATGACTTTTTACAAGATTAAGAGTTTATAAACTAGGTATGTTTAGAATTAAAGACAGGAAATTCAGCTTCTGGTATGGACAAATAAGTTCCGACAAGGTTGATTCTCAGGACAGCAATCACAAACTCTAGGAAAAATATAAACAACAATAAACAAAAACTATTTGGACACCCTGGAAAGTGAACAAAAGCTGGCTTATTCTATAGTTGACACTCAGAAAAAATGACCAGAACAGGGTGTTTCTATTTTTATGGTTTTTTTCACTTGAGAGCTTAACACAATCAGCAGTACGTAGGGAATCTGAAGTTTCAGGTAGAAAAACCATAGACCTTTGGGCCTAAAGAATCACAGGCTAGTACAGACTACAAGAAGCCAGTAAAACATAAAAAAAAATAAATAAACTGCTGCCCAAGACAGACAAATTTATAGTTCGAGTGAAAGCAAGTTAAATGTTTCTACATCTGAAGTATCAGTCTTTGGAGGGCTATAATAGCATCTGAAGTCTCCACAACCTAACATTCACAATGTCCAGGATAAAATCCAAAATTATTCACCATAGGAAAAACCAACAAAATATGACCTATTCTCAAGGGAAAACGCAATCAGTGGAGACCTAACTTGAGAGGACTCAAATATTCAAATAAGCAAAAACAACAGACTATTACTTGGCTATAAAAAAAGAATGAGATATTGCCATTTATGACAACATGGATGGACCTAGGGTATTTTGCTAAGTGAAATAAGTCAGAGAAAGACAACACCATGTGATTTCACCCATATGTGGAATCTAAAAATCAAAACTAACGAACGTACAAAAAAATCATAAAGTGACCCATAAATACAGAGAACAAACTGGTGGTTTCCACAGTGGAGGGGATGGAGGGATGAGAGAAATGAGTGAAAGAGATGGGAAGGTAGAGGTTTCTAGTTATGGAACGAATAAATCAGCATAGGGAATACAGTCAATGGTACTGCAGTAACATTGTATGATGACAGATGGTAGATATAATTGTGGTGAGCATATACAGAGTTGGTGAGGTCAAAGGTTACACACATAGTTACTATGTGACCTAGAATTTCACTACTAGATACATAGCAAAAAGAAATGAAAACCTGTGTCTACCCAAAAGCTTACTCATGTATGTTCATAGCAGCATTTCTCATAATAGTCAAAAAATGGAAATTAAGCAAAATACCCAAAAATAATGGATAAAATGTGGTATATTCACTCAATAGATTAGCTGACACACACAAAAAAATGAAGTACTGATACATACTACAAAATAGATAAAACCTGAAAACATTATACTAAGTGAAAAAATAGTCACAAAAGGCCACATATTGTATGACTCTATTTACATGAAATTTCCAAAATAGGCAAATCCAGAGAAAAATAAAATTTACTAGCGGCTGCCTAGGACTGGAGGGAAATGGTAGTGACTGCTAATGCGTACAATTGAATTGCACAGTAAGTGAATTATAACTCAATAAGGCGCTTATTAAAAACTGATTAAAGAAAAAAGATTTATCATATAAATTACAAGCATAAGAAGGCTGGAATGGCTATATTAATATCACATATAACAGACTTCGAGAAAACAATACTTCCAGAGACAAAGAGGAATATTTCATTAGGAAGACAAAGCAGCTGTAAACACATACATGCTTAATACCAGAGCTTCAAAATATAATAAGCAAATGTTCAGAGAATTAAAGTAAGAAACAGACCAATCTACACTCTTAGATGGAGATTTCAACACCTTGCATGCAAGGGCTAGAACCAGACAACAAATAAATTTTTAAAAAATCACTATCAGCAACTGATAGAACTAGACACAAAAATCAGTAATGATACAAGTCATCTTAAAATACTATTAGTCATCCTGACTTAGCAAGTTTACAATACACATTCTGTTCAAGTGCACAAAGATCCACCAAGATAGACCATATGCTGGGCTATAAAATAAGTCTCAGTAAATTTAAAGAGTAAAATTATCCAGAATGTTCTCTGACAAAATGGAAGGAAATTAGAAGTTACTAGCAATAAACATGTCTAGGAACCACAAATATTTGAAAATTAAATAAGACAGTTCTAAATAATCCTTGGATGACGGAAGAAATCACAAGAGAAATTAGAAAATACCTACAGCTAGATGATGAAAAACAGATGTCTAAAAATTTGTGAAATGTAGCTAACGCAGTATTTAAAATTTCTTATTGCTTTAAATGTTTAATTAATTTAACTAGACGACTGGTGTAAAATCAGTAATCTAAGCACTTACATTAAGAATTTAAAAAATGGGGAGTTAAGACCGTGGAGTAGTAAGAGGACTCTGGACTTGTCCCCTAAACACAGCTAGATCAACATTAAACCATTCTGAACACCTAGGAAATCGATCTGAGGATTAATAGAACCTAGATAATTTGAGGGAGAGAACACTGCAGGTACAGCGCAGAGAGGTGAATTGAGGGAGAGAAGAGCTGTGGTACAGCAGAGGGGAAGGAGCCATTTTCACAGAGAGGAGAAAGGCACAGGGTGAGAGAGAGCAGCGTATTGAGTTTGTGCAAGAAGACACTCCCCTTGAAAGCAGCTAGAGGGGGAGTGAAAACATGAACAGGGGTCTGCACAAGAAGACTGTTCGCCAAAAGCAATGACAAAGGAAAAAGGAGAAGGTATCACTACTATCCGTTTTTATACACAGCAGTGTCTAAAGTTTCAGAGCTCAGCCTGGCTGGTGCTCTGGCAAAGAAGCAGGGTGGAACACCAGGAGCAGGCAGCAGTGTCCAAGGATCCCCTGGGTCCCCCGGGGAGAAGCAGTTCCCCTGCTTGGAGTGCATTTGGTACAGGTGATAAGCTCTCTCCCCAGGCAAAAGACCTAGTGGGTGCCATCAAGCTACCACATTCACCCATATAAGAACGATGATGTCAGCTGAGGGCAGCAAATCCTGGTGCCAGCTGTGTGTTGTGATTTACCATAAACTGAGCCACTGCCACAGCATGGTGATGCGACTATTTCCAGTGACAAGCTGGCCCTGGCCACAGGGTGGTGAGATGCTCCCTCAGATCACTGTGGTTTCAAACCGTGGGGGTCTCTGAAGTGTGGGGTTCCAAAACAGAGCCTCACCTGAGACAAAACATTGTTAAAATATCTGTACTACCCAAAGCAATCTACCCCCTTAATGCAATCCCTATCAAAATACCACCAGCATTCTTCAGAGCTAGAACAACCCTAAAATTTGTATGGAACCACAAAAGACCCCAAATAACCAAAGCAATCCTGAAAAAGAAAAACAAAACTAAAGGGGTCACAATTCCAGATTTCAAGCTATATTACAAAGCTGTAGTGATGAAGGCAGTATGGTATTGGCACAAGAAGAGACACACAGATCAATGCAACAGAATAGAAAACCCAGAAATAGATCCAGAACTATATGGTCAACTCATCCTTGACGAAGCAGGAAAGAACATCCAATGGAAAAAAGTCTCTTCAACAAATGGTGTTGGGATAACTGGATGGCTACATGCAGAAGAATGAAACTGGACCACTTTCCTTTTTTTTCTTTTTAATGTTTACTTTCGAAGAGACAGCAAGCAGGGGAGTGGCAGACAGAGAACCACAAGCAGCCTCCGCACTGTCACTGCAAAGCCCAATACAGGGCTTGAACTCAAAAACCATGAGATCATAACCTGAGCCAAAATCAAGAGTCAGACGTCTAACCAACTGAGCCACCCAGGTGCCCATGGACCACTTTCTTACACCATACACATAAATAAGACCTAAATGTGATGAAAGACCTAAATGTGAGACAGGAAACCATTAAAATCCTAGAGGAGAACACAGGCAGCAACCTCTTTGACCTCGGCTACGGCAACTTCTTAGCAGACACATCGCTGAAGGCAAGGGAAAGGAAAGCAAATGTCAACTACTGGGACTTAATCAAGATAAGCTTCTGCACGGCAAAGGAAACAATCAACAAAACTAAAAGGCAGTCTACAGAATGCGAGAAGGTATCTGTGAAAGACAAATCTAATAAAGGGTTAGTATCCAAAATCTGTAAAAAACTTACAAACAACACCCAAATGCAACACCCAAAAACAAATAACCTAGTAAGAAATGGGCAGAAGACATGAACAGACAATTTTCCAAAGACATCCAGGTGGCTAACAGACACATGAAAAGATGCTCAACGTCATTCATCATCAGGGAAATACAAATCAAAACCACAGTGAGATACCACCTCACACCTGTCAGAATGGCTAATGTTAACAACTCAAGGCAACAATAGACGTTGGCGAGGATGTGGAGAAAGAGGATCTCTTTTGCATTGCTGGTGGGAATGCAAACCAGTGCAGCCACTCTGGAAAACAGTATAGAGGTTCCTCAAAAAATTAAAAATAGAACTACCCTATGACCCAGCAATTGCACTACTAGGCATTTATCCAAGGGATACAGGTGCACTGTTTTGAAGGGACACATGCACCCCCATGTTTGTAGCAGCACTATCGACAATAGCCAAAGTATGGAAAGAGCCCAAATGTCCATTGATGGATGAATGGATAAAGAAGATGTGGTATATATATACAATGGAGTATTACTTCGCAATCAAGAAGAATGACATCTTGCCATTTGCAACTAGAGGGTATTATGCTAAGTGACATTAGTCAGAGAAAGACAAAAATCATATGACTTAACTCATATGAGGGCTTTAAGACACAGAACAGATGAACATAAGGGAAGGGAAGCAAAAATAATATAAAAACAGGGAGGGGAACAAAGCATAAGAGACTCTTCAAATATGGAGAACAAACAGAGGGTTGCTGGAAGGGGGATGGGCTAAATGGGTAAGGGGCATTAAGGAATCTACTCCTGAAATCACTGTTGCACTATATACTAATTGGGATGTAAATTAAAAAATTAAAAATTAAAAAAAGAAACATCAGGTATTGGGGGATGCAGAGAAAGGGGAGCTCTCTTATACTGTTGGTGGGAATGCAAACTGGTGCGGCCACGCTGAAGAACAGTATGAAGGTTCCTCAAGAAACTAAAAATAGAACTACTCTACAATCCAGCAATGGGACTATTAGGTATTTACCCAAAGGACACACACACACACGACTCGGATATTTATAGCAGCATTATCAACAATAGCCAAACTATGGAGAGAGCCCAAATGTCTACTGACTGATGAATAGATAAAGAGGTGGTATATATATATTCAATGCAATATTACTCAGACATCAAAAAGAATGAAATCTTGCCATTTGCAACAAGGTGGCTGGAGTTAGGATGTATTATGCTAAGCAAAATAAGTCAATCAGAGAAAAGATGAATACCATATGATCTCACTCATTTGTGGAATTTAAGAAACAAAACAGAAGAACATATGGAAGGGGGAGAGAAGGGAGGGAAATAAACCACAAGAGTCTATTAAGACAGAGAACAAACTACGGGTTGACAGAGGGAGGTGGGTGGGAGAGGGCCTAGATGGGTCATGGATACTAATAAGGGAACTTGTGATGAGCATTGAGTGTTGTATGCAGGTGATGAATCACTGAATTCTATTCCTGAAACCAATACTGCACTACATTAATTAACCAAAATTTAAGTTAAAAAAAAAGGGAAAAAAAGAGCTGAAAAATGAAGGGTATACTCAAAAGTAAATAGAAGAAATAAAAAAATGTAGGAATCAATAATACAGAAAACAGAAAGCAGATAAAATTAACAAAACTGGGGCACCTGGGTGGCTCAGTTGGTTGAGTGTCTCTTGATTTCAGCTCTGGTCATGGTCTCATGGTTCACAGGATCAAGCCCAGCATCGGGCTCTGGGCTGACAGCGCTGAGCCTGCTTGGGATACTCTGTCTCTCTCTCTGCCCCTTCCCTGCTCACTCTCTCTCTCTCTCTCAAATAAATAAACTTAAGCAAAACTAACAAAACTGATTTTTGTAAAGAAAAACAAAACCCTTGGTAAACTGACCAAGACCAAGAAAAAAAAAAAATACATGAAATAAGAGAGAGAGGAAGAGAGAGAGAAGACACAAATCCTCATGCTACAATTAAAGTAAAAAGAAATACTCCTCACGAGCAAATATGTAAAACCCTCATAAAACATTGATTAGAAACTAAATCCAAGAATATACAAAAGGATCCTATATCATAATTAAATGAGGTTTATTTAAAAAATGCAATGTTTGTTTAACACTTGGAAATTAATGTAATTTACACTATTATGTGAGTAAAAAGAAAACCGTAAGATCAGAAAAAGCATTTGACAAAAAAATATCAACATCAGAAAACTCAGCAAATTTGGGACAGAAGTAAACTCCTTAATTTGATAAAAGGGCAACTATGAAAAACATAAGACTAACATCATACTGAATTGTGAAATATCGAAGGCTCTCCTAAGATGAGAAACAAGGCGAAAGTGCCCACTCTCACTATTTATCATCAGTATTGCAATGGAGATCCTAGCTCTTGCAACAAAGCAAAAAGGAACAGCATAAAGATCAGAGAAGAAAGAAAACTGTCTCCATATGATCATTTATGTAGAAAATCACCAGGAATATAAAAACAAGTATTAGAACTAATAAGTAAATTTAGCAAGGTCACAGGACCCAAGCGCTATATGTGTGTATGTGTGTGTGTGTGTGCATATATATATATATATAAAAATATAAATTATATTTCACAAATAAGCAGCAATCATGGGATCTGAAACCACAAAAACTGTTTGATTTGTGCTACTGTAAAACATAAAACATTTAGGAATAAATTTAATAAAAGATATGCAAAACTTGTATACTAAAACTACTGCTGAGAGCAATGAAAAAGATCTAAATAATAGAAAGACATAGATAGAATGATTTCAAAGTTATGCTGAGTGTGGGGTGCCTGGGTGGCTCAGTGGGTTAAATGATAGACTTCAGATCAGGTCATGATCTCACCATTCTTGAGTTCAAGCCCCATGCTGGGCTCTGTGCTGACAGCTCAGAGGCTGGAGCATGCTTCAGATTCTGTGTCTCTCTCTCTATTTGCCCCTTCCCTCCTTGTGCTCTCAGTCTCTCTCTCTCTCAAAAATAAATAAACATTAAGAAAAAAAAAAAGTTATGCTGAGTGAAAGAGACCTTACACAAAAGAGTATATACTGTATGACTGCATTTATATTAGGTTCTGGAAGAAGCATTCAATAATCTATGATGAAAAAGTGAGAAAAGTGATTGCCTTGGGGGATCAGAAGACAGTGAGAAGGGGTAATGCTGAGCACGGTAATGTTTATCTTCTTAGAAGTTTGGGTAACAGATATATATATACTGTAAATATACACATCTATATTTTACATCAAAAGAGATGATGGTTAAAAAAAATACTGAACTCAATAGTTAAGTTATTTTGGGGGAAGTATACCAATGCTTAAGTGTTTTGGGGGAAGTATACCAATACACGTAATTTACTTTGAAATGTGTCATAAGGTACTTTTTCAAAATTTATTTTAATTTTTTTTATTTGAAAGAGAGAGAGAGAGCACACATCCAAGCAAGGGAGAGGGGTAGAAGAGAATCTTAAGCAGGCTCCATGCTCGGCAGGGAGCCCGACGTGGGGCTCGATCCCACACCCCTGGGATCATGACCTGAGCTTAAACCAAGAGTCAGATGCTCAACTGACTGATCCACCCAGGTGCCCCATGTCATGAGACAGTTTGATAAATAAATAAATGGATAGATATATGATGAAATAAGTAAAGTAAAATGTTGGTGGCGGAATCTAGTTGGTGGGTATACTGGTATTCACTAATAAATCCTTTCAAGTTTGCTCTAAATTTGAAAATTTCATCATAAAATGATAGGGAAAAACTAAAAGACAAAAGTCTTCACAGAGAACTCTCAAAATCAGTATAATAATTCTAAGTCCCATAGTTAAAAGTATCATTGTAGTATAACACATTTTCAGTTAATGACTTCACTTATAAATTACTACTTTTGAAATAAGAGTGTATACATCAACTGAAATTAAAATTTTACGTTTACCTTCCACACCAGGTAGGTTAGCAGATAAGAAGTTATTTACCTAATTTTGTTTTTAATATGTGGAGCAATGAGTCATGTTTTTTCCCCCTGTTAGCTAGAGTCCTATTTTTGGTTACAAGGTAGGAAGAACTGTCACCATAACTGAGTAAAAAGCATGATGGTGGAGAGAATACCAGACTGGTTATTAGAGATTTGGGTCTGAAGCTCAATTCTCTTACTAATAAGGATGCTTCAAGTCCCAAGTTTTTTTTCCATAAAATAAGAATGATATGTTAAAACCTATCTACTTGATTGGGTTGTTGTGAAAATGAAAGGAGGATGGCATAAGAAAAGCCGCAAAAGTTCACTTCATATTTAAGTTACTCAACTTAAATCTAAGTTCTGACATTGGTAGAAGAGTCAACCATTAGAAAAGATGTACGATGAAATCTGAAGAAATGGAGACGTCTGAAAGCTCAGTGACATGTTATCAACAATATCAAAGAATGTGTAGGCTGGCATTGTTGTCCCAGTTCTATTATGATCTACCTATGTGGCCCAAATGAAATCTCTAGAGATTTCTGGCGAACAAAATCCTTACAGCCTTATTAATTCACTGACCTAAGGTAGATCTCTTGTTTACTGAAGCACTGTTAGTATTTTAAGTATGATAACAATTCAGAATTATTAAAAATCTTTTGAACCATAAGTCCATTAGCGTTTTCTACTCCCCACACCCACCTCACTTGGAGGAAAAACTTTGATTAAAATTTAATTACAAATATCTAGGTCAAACAGACTTTTGACTAATAGCCTCTTTGGGCTGTACCACAGTATTTCTACCATACATCCAGGTAGGGGTTAAGTAATAATCTACTGCATTCTGGGAGGTGTGATATTTAAGAAAACAGCTGCTATTGTAGATCATAGCCAAGAATGCTAGAGCAAGGGTGGGAGACCCGAACAAAAATAAATCTAGGAATTGTAGTTCATCCACATAGTTCAAATATTCTAAAAGCCAGGGTACCAGTAGTAGGGGTAAAAAAAGAATATCTCAGTAAAGTAGAGATTAATCCGGTGAGGGTCTGCTGTAAACAGAAATTGACGCAGGAACTATGTAAATTCACTTGTCATTCAGCTCTAAGTTCTAGAAGTGGTTTTGATCATTAAACAAGTGAACAAAATAGAGGCAATTAGATAATAGAGGATAATAGATAATAAAGAAATTCACATATCCTGTATGATAATAAACATTGAGTCCAAAGAGTTCTGAGTTTATTTAAGGTTGAAATAAAAGGTGGGTGGATGGATATAATATGAAGTACAGCAGAACAAAGGAATTACATAATAAACATTTGAAGGACAAAAAGGAAAATGAGTGAAAAAATTGTGTTACCTTTTTCTACTACTACTATTATAAAACTATTATTACAAATCCTATTTCTGCAAAGGAAAAAAATACATACATACCAATATGTTAACTGTAAAGTGTTCCTGGTTGGTTAGCTTGTATGGTATTTTTATTTTACATATTCTTAACTATTTTTTTCAACAAACACACTGCTTAGAAAAATAGGAAAAATAGTTACGTCATTGAGAAGCTGTAAAATTTGATCATCTATTTTCTGAAGTTTCATGTCATTATTAAAATTGTTTTCATGATTAACTTTCTCCGGCTCAGAAGATGGACACACAGATATAAAGGATGTCAAACCAGTATCTGTTGGTGATGCAAACTGATCCAAGGGAACTATCTCATCGATGGGTGGTGTTACCACTGGCATACTATCAATTATCTATGATACAGAAACAAACCAAAATCTTTTAAATTTATATTATTAGTCAAAATTTGAAGTTATCTTTTATATTAAAAAAAAAAAAAAAAAACAATACCATACCTCATCTTCACTTATATTTAGTGGAGAATCTGAAGAAAATAAGTTATCCAAAAGACTTTCTAAGCACTGTAGGCGTGATGAATTTATTTTTGACAAATTTACTGGCTCACCAAATATGTTCTTGCAATCTAGGATTCTAAGCTGTGGCAACGTCTGGAGCAGAATTGCTCTGTACCCTTGGAAACAACATATTCAAAGTGAAAAGTCAGGCATTAAAAAGTTAGTTATTTCTAGAATACAGTAAATTTATCAGCTACCAGATATATCATCTAAATGATAAAATTAGTCCTGGAATGCAACAAATAAACTTGTAATAAAAGCTCCTTGGTCCTTCTCTAGTATGTAATCATTAAATACAAAACAAACAGTACCCACCACCCATCCCACAAAATCCTCCTGGTGAAGATCAGAAAGTTAAAAATCACCATTGCTGGATTTATCTTTCATAAAATTGCTTTAAAGTTATATCTGCATGATACCAGTAACAGTTTATTCTTTTTTTTTAACTTTTTTATTTTTTAAAATTTACATGCAAATTAGTTACCATATAGTACAACAATGATTTCAGGAGTAGATTCCTTAGTGCCCCTTACCCATTTAGCCATCCCCCCTCCCACAACCCCTCCCGTAACCCTCAGTTTGTTCTCCATATTTATAAGTCTCTTATGCTTTGTCCCCCTCCTTGTTTTTATATTATTTTTGTTTCCCTTCCCTTATGTTCATCTGTTTTGTCTCTTAAAGTCTTCATGAGTGAAGTCCTATGATTTTTGTCTTTCTCTGACTAATTTCACTTAGCATAATACCCTCCAGTTCCATCCACATAGTTGCAAATGGCAAGATGTCATTCTTTTTGATTGCCGAGTAATACTCCATTGTATCTATATACCACATCTTCTTTATGCATTCATCCATCAGTGGACATTTGGGCTCTTTCCATACTTTGGCTATTGTTGATAGTGCTGCTATAAACATGGGGGTGCATGTGTCCCTTCAAAACAGCACACCTGTATCCCTAGGATCAATGCCTAGTAGTGCAATTGCTGGGTCGTAGGGTAGTTCTATTTTTAGTTTTTTGAGGAACTTCCATACTGTTTTCCAGAGTGGCTGCACCAGCTTGCATTCCCAAGTAACAGTTTATTCTGAACAGAAAGCCAAACATGTCTTTTATTTGTAATATGATTAGTATAAATATAAATCAGGTAACGTGGGTACCAACCAGAAATCCAGAATTTTGCTAATGAAGCCTCAAGCATTAGTACAATTAAACATCCCCAACTGTCCCCCTTAAATTACATATAACTAAGATTAAGATAGGCAATGTATCAACTATTCAAGAATATGTTTATTTTCCCTAAGTACAATTAAATATGAGAAATCTGATAAATCACCATTAATTTGTGTTTTGGCTAAAAGAAACACTTTAATTTTACTTAACCATAATTTTAAACAAAGGGCAATGAAATGGTTGGAAAAACTCCAAAATAAAGAAGGAGGTCTGGCAAATTAATACTAGAAATTTTGAAGGGAAATTAAGTAATTTTAGTAATAAGTATCCCTTCAATTCTAGGGGGATGGCAATCATGTTATAATACCTCGTCAAATAAAGTGAAAAACAAAGGTTCAAACTGTAGGAACTAGAGACTCTTAAGACAAACTGTTAAGAAAAAATCCAACTTGGGTAAGTAGAGAAAAAATAAAGTTGTTTTAGCAATAAGGTTTTCTTTCAAGAAAAGAAAACTGAAGTTCACTATCCTGATTGTTAGGGAGACTCTATATTATATCGCCTGAGGAAAATAGTTCATCTCAAATCTATTATATTCTTGTCTGAAGTAAAATTATCAAAACAGGTTTCCATTCTGGGAAAAGCCTTCATACAGTTGCATATTAATAACAGAAGGGAGCCAACTCTATAGCCAACTTCTACCCAAGCAGATCTTTAGAATATATATTCATATTCTACATTTGTCATCTTATTGCTTGGTTAAGCAACTTGAGATTAGTGAGTTCTAGAAACTGCAGTCTGGTCTGCTTTGTATTTGCCAGCTTTCAGGGATTCTGAATTAGCTCAAATGGCATTTCAGCAGTGTCTTCTATATATCATATTCAGTTTAACCTTTCTTTCTTATAAAAATCATTTATTTATTAATTATTTAACACATTCACAGATAAAATTTAAAAAGTATACAGGAAAAAATTTTCCTAACATTTCCTGATTTGCAGCTACCCTTTCCACTATTTCTGCATTTCCTGACCTCCAGCTACTTAATACCGGAGTTAGGCACTGTTACCAGTTTTTGGTGTAGCCTTCTAGATATTTTACATATATACTCAGCAAATACACACGTTACCCTTTGCATACAAATGGCAACCTATTATTTGCAATGTTTTGTAATCGGCTTGCTTTTCTTTCTCTTAACAGTATATCTTGGAGATAAGTGCATACCAGTAGCTAAAGATTCTGTTTTTTATTTTTTTATGCCTGCACAGCATTATACTGTAAGAATATAACATAACATAATTTAATTTTGAGGCATTCACTTATCAAGCATAAAGCTGTCTATACAGAATTACTTATCTGTTCATCCTGTGTTCTTTTAATGGCAATTTGTCTTAAAAATTATTTGCGATTATGGTTTTTTCCAAACATGTACTAAAAAGTTGCAAAGCTTAAGACAAATAAAAGGAGGTCATCAACACCAGTTGCTGCAAATAAAGGATCTTTGAATATTAACTATTACAAAAAGTATTAAATTAATTGCTCATACCTGGTACACGACAGACAGGGTTATCTTCTCCATTTGTCTCCAAAATGAGATTAGTCAAGAAGTGCAATCCTACCATACACTGAAGTAAGTGATGGATACTATCTATACAATTACTATGTAAGTCAATATATCTGAGTTTATGTTTAATTCCATGAAGGGGGATCAAACCTGGAGTACGGGGGGAAAAAAACCAAATTTTTTGATACCATCAAAGTCATTTTTCCAAGAACTAATTAAAAAATAATTTTTACATGGGTTAGATTTTGAGACAAAGGAGCAACATTAATAAGACTCTGCATATAGCTACAGCTAATAAATAAGGTATCCGTAAAGTCAATTTTTGTTTTGAAGGAACACAGGTTTAGCATCTCTTTGAGGCCCTAGCCTGGAGGTCTCTGGTTTTCTTCAAATACAACAATGTACCTCCCAAGGCCAATGTTATGTACTTATATGAGAAGCATAAAGGCACGACTTAACGCTCTCGATCAATACATATTTTTGATTAGTAGACATAAGCAAACACTGCAATATCCTTCAATTTTGTTGGTTTGAGCATAAAATACAAATAGCACCCATTTGATTTTGTTCCCTGGTACTAATTCTTACATGAGTGCACCTAGAGCATGGTAATGTTAGGAACTAGGTTTGCAGCAGAGGCGACTGCTGCCTGGTACCATTCTCACTGACCAGCCTCGGACTTGAGCTGCAGCTGTGATGAATACGGCCATGTACACTGCCAGTGTCTCCCTGGAGCACTTCATGTTTCTCTTTTCTTGCCTCAGAGCTCCCTTCAAAATGGAGCTTTTGAGCAAAGGTGCAGCCTGGAAATGTAAGGGAGTTAAAACCTCCAGGGATATTCTCAACAGAAGGGGGACTGTCAGTGGATGAATGCCCTAGTCTCCCTTCTTTTGGAAAAACCATTCAGAGATGTACTCTACATTGGTCCTCCTGAGGTCTTATATACAATTTTGCTTGGTTTAGTACTCTCCATATATAGATTCAACTTTACCCACCTTTTTTTTTTCCTTCAATTTCTTCAACCTGACTGGTATACTCTTCTCTTCTCCATCTTTATTGGGCTAACTTCTACTTCTGTTTCTTACAGGGTTGCCTCTTCTTTTGTTCACAGTCCTCATCACTAACTTCAACTCATCCCTCATGTCCTCAGAAAAGTCTTCTCTGACAACTCTCTACAAGATCAGATTTTCTCTCATGCGTTCTTGTAGGTACTCAGCATTTCTTCATAATTTCCTGTGACATTTCTAAGTCCTTGTTCCACGTTACTGGTTCTTCCTCTCATGTTTTAACTTTATGTTCCTCTTACTTTTCAATTTTAAAGGCTCATTTCTGGTCTGCCTTCTCTATTCATATGCTATCCAGGATGTCCTACAGTTTCATGGTTACAAATACCATTGATGTGCCAAATCTACAACTCCAACTATGATTCCCAATCTCTAAACTGCACGTTATACAAATACATAAACACATATGTCTAATAGGGTTCTCAAATTTAAGACAGAATCCTTACGTCTCACCCCCTCAACTCTGGTTTTTCCCCCAATCTTTCCCACATAGTACCATCATCCGCCTGTAACTACAGAAAAAACTCACAGCTAATTACCTTTGATTCCTTTTTTCTTCATTTCCTTATCTCAATCCATCAGCAAATCCTATGAACTCTACCCCCAAAATATATCCATTTGCTCCTCTACACTATTTCCACCTTAGTCCAAGTCTCTCCTAACCAATCACTTGACTTCCACTCCTATCCTTCTAACATTCATTCTTACTCAGCAACCAAAGTGATCCTTTAAAAACACGTATATATCACTTACTTGTTTAAAGCCCTCCTATGGCTTCCTATTGCACCTAGAATAATATGCAAACTTTTACCCTGAGTATGAAGCTGTGATCTGGCCTTTGCCTACTTTCTCATCTCTTTTCTTAGCACATTAACCCCTCATTACTATGCTCTAGCACATTACCCTTCTTTCTGTTCTCTTATCAGGACAGGCTTGAAGGTGAGGTGCCTTACTGTTTTTGCATGCTCTTATATAAAGTGCCTTTATTTATTGAACACATAAAATATTATCATTCTAAGAATTATCCATTAGAACTTACATGGTTCCCTATATTTTCTTCATACTCCTTCTTACAATCTGATATGAAGTCACTAAAACACACCCTTTTTAGGTGAATCAATGTATTCTAACAAGCATATACAGTTGTATAACCACTACTATAAGATGCAGAACATTTCTATCCCTCCAATCAACATGTCTCTGTTCCCATTTCAACCTCTGGCAACTAATGATCTAATTTCTGCCACTAAAACTTGCCTTTGTCAGAATGCCATATAAATGACATCATACAGTGCAACCTTCTGTGTCTTACTCCCTGCACTTAGCCTATTTCTTTTTAGATTTATCCATATAACTGCATGTATCAATAGTTCATTCCTTTTTGCTCCCAAGCATATTCCATCATGTGGATGAATCACAATTTGTTTATTATTTGTTTATTGTTTACTAAGTGGTAAATGTATAGATTGTTTCCAGTTTGGGGAGATTATAAAGAATCATATAAACATCATTATATAAACAGCTATATAATCATATAAACATTCATGTACAGGGTTTTGAATAGACATGTTTTCATTTCTCTTAGGTAAATACCTAGAAGGACTGCCTGATTATATGGTGAGTGTATGTTTAAGATTATAAGAAACCTTCAAACTGTTTTCCAAAATAGTTGTATCATTTCAGTTCTCCCCACAGTGTATGCAAGTTCTAGCTGCTATACAATCTCACCAGTCTTTTGTACTGTAAGTTTTTAAAACTATATTCTAGCAGGTATGAAGTAGATCTGATTACAATTGTAATTTGCATTTTCTTAATCACTAAGGATGCTAAATATATACATATATATTTCATGTGCTTATTTGCCATTTGGATATCCTCTTGGGGAAGCGTCTGCTCAAATCTTTTGCTTATTTTCGAGGGGTTGATATAATCATATTTTTTGTTTTTCTTCCTCGCTACAATGTAAGCCCTATGACCAGAACCTAATCTATTTGTTGTTGTTGTTTTTCATCACTATAGAACAGTATGTGATACAGTGATCTTCAATAAATATTTGTTGAGTGAATGAATGAGCAAATCTTATCCAAGAGTCACATTCTTCAGATAAGGAAACTGCATCCAAATAGTAATAATATACTTTGCTCAACAGCATGTAGCAGTGACAAAGCTAGGGTTAATACTCAATTCTAATATTTTCACATCTTTGGGAAAAAACGTTTATTTTTTAATTTTTTTTTTTTTGGAGAGAGAAAAAGAGAGAGCAAGCAGGAGAGAGGGGCAGTGGGAGAGAAAGAGGGAATCTCAAGTAGGCTTCATGCCCAACCCAGGGTTCTATCTCAAGACCCTGGGATCATGACCTGAGGCGAAATCAAGAGTGGGATGTTCAACTGACTGAGCCATTCAGGCATCCCAGGGAAAAAGGGTTTTAAAAAATTAAAGTATTCTTGAGGCACCTGGGTGGCCCAGTTGGTTAATCGTCCAGCTTCAGGTCAGGTCATGACACAGTTCGTGGGTTTGAGCCATGTATCAGGCTCTGTGCTGACAGTGCAGAGCCTGGAGCCTGCTTCGGATTTTCTGTGTCCCTCTCTCCCTGCCCCTCCCCCACTTGTACTCAGTCTCTCTCTCTCTCTTTCAAAAATAAACAAACATTAAAAAATTAAAATATTCTTGCCATTCCAGCTTAACGGTAGGGTTCTCTTTAATTTTCTGTATATGAAATACCTGGCATAGGGCAGTATTTTTGTAGTACTGGGAGAAAAATAAACACATGAATAAAATTGTTTCAAATACTGATAGAATTGTGAAGATAATTAGAAGAAATCTGCCAGTTCTAACAGATAATTCTAAGAATAATCATGAAACTTTGTTCATTTTATCAGTGTATCACTTTACTCAATTAGAAATAGGTAATAATGTTTAACTTTGTAGACACGCTAAAAGTCAAAAAGAAAAAATTTATTTGATCTTCAATTCGCAATAGCCTTTAGAATGCTGTATACCCATATGGTCCAATATCTTAGCACTAGCCACATATGGCTTTTTAAAATTAAGTTAAAATTAAATTGCAAATTTAGTTCCTCACTGCACTAGCCACATTTTAAGTGCTCCAAAAGGATACATCTGGCTATTAGCTGTCATACCACACAGCACAGATATATAATATTTTCATCATTGTAAAAAGTTCTATTATAACTATTCTTCTTTATATGATAGTATATTACTTATTTATGATTAAAACATTATTATTCTCCCAAAGTAAGTCTTTCCCATCCAAGTTTTTTCTGTTGCCGAGCACCCTAGTTTATGTTCCTATTTTTTATTTTAGCTGTAGCTTTGGCACCAAAAAAAAAGAATTATGACTGAAGTACACTCTTTAGATGATATTTTGGTCAAAAATGGGATTATTCAGTTTTCAGCATGCTGAGCTCAGCCTAATTCATCACATGTAGCAAACATTCAGCATTATAGAAAATGTAAGATTATCTACTTACCACTAAGATCATTGATGTGGTTATAAGATAAATTCAATCTAGTCAGATTAATTAGTGTTTCAAGTCCTAAAATAAAATAAAATAAAATAAAATAAAGCCTTTATAGAATTAAAATATTTAGAGCTACACAGTATTGCTATTTCAGACAGTTTGAAGCAAATCCAGTCAGATAGCAGTGAAATCAATTTTATTGGCATTTTACAAAATACTTAAAAAACATAACTTTTCTTGAAGAAAACTCTTTATGTAGTAAAAGTTAGGCTCAGTTTTCAAAGATTTATATTTTATTCCATTCTTTTGGGAAGAAGAAAAGCATTTAAATCATCTTTTTTATGCAAATTATCACATGAAAATCACTTACAAACCTTCTATTCTTGTGATCATATTGCAGGACAAATTTAAAGTGCATAGTTTTGTCAGTGTATTTAGCCCTTCAATTTGAGTTATTTGATTAGATGACAGATCTAAGTGTTGTAAATTCCAAACATGATCAATGGCTTCAATTTTTGAGATGTTATTGCAATGAAGATTGATGGCATGAAGGGTTGAATCTAAAGATAACTCTGATATGCTACAAGAGAAAATATGTTATCAAAAATAATTAAGGAACAGATTTTAAAATCATGACCAAATAATTAAAATCAACCAAATACCATGTAGATGATAAGTATGTGCTCTACTCATTCTATAATGAAATCCTTCATACTTATGGTAACATTTTAATATCTCATAAGGTACAGTGCTTCTTACCACTAATCAGTATTTTGGACCATAGAGATAAACAAGAAATCCACTCAACAGAGGCAAGTGACCCTAGGCATTTCTAGCTTCTACATACATCAGCATATAATGAAGGCTGTAATTGTAAAGGCCCTGGAATCATAATACCCCAGTTCAAATCTGCATTCTACCATTTTCTTTTGCTAAATTACTTAAGTGAGTTAACCTCTCTAACCCTCAGTTTCTTCATTTCATTTAACCCTCACAACAATTCTCAGCAACCAGTATTGCTGAGAATACTGAATATCCTCAGTATTCTGAGATACTGAATAAAGATACTGAAGTTTGCAGATATTAAATAAGTTGTCCAAGTTCCTATAGTTATTACCTGAGGCAGTATAAATCCAGATCTGGCACTGGAGTTTATAATCTTGCCTTATTTACCATTTGCGACAGCTATTTAACCAGAAAGTAGTTGGTTTCAAAAGAAACCATTGGGGCGCCTGGGTGGCGCAGTCGGTTAGGCGTCCGACTTCAGCCAGGTCAGGATCTCGCGGTCCGTGAGTTCGAGCCCCGCGTCAGGCTCTGGGCTGATGGCTCAGAGCCTGGAGCCTGTTTCCGATTCTGTGTCTCCCTCTCTCTCTGCCCCTCCCCCGTTCATGCTCTGTCTCTCTCTGTCCCAAAAATAAATAAAAAACGTTGAAAAAAAAATTAAAAAAAAAAAAGAAACCATTAGTTATTGCTATCTGTAGTGAAAGTCTATTTCTAGTACTATTTCTAGTGAAGTCCATCCTCCCTTCTATAAATTTGGAATGCACCTTCTCTAAATAGAACTCATCTCTTCATTCTCTCAATTACTGCCATTTATTACCAGAACCTTTCCTGAAGATAGTAGTTCCAGGAATAAAAACTACAGTGCACATAGTTCAGAGATGCTGGGTGGAGGAACAGTTGGGAATAGGAACACACAATGTTACAGGCATCTGTTGTATGTTCTGTAGCTACCATAGAGGAAACCTAACTGGTGAAAGTTCAGGTTTAGTACTCGGGGAGTAAAATAAAAAACAAGGGATTCTGGTGTGCTTCCAAATTAGCATCAAGAATTTCAAATTCAAAATTAAAACACAAAAACACTTTAAATATGCCATAAGATCATTCAGCTCCTCCCTTAGAATTCAGACTGAAGCACCTAATAACTCGTGGCAGAAAATTAGCTACTGTCATTTACTGAGGTATCATTTAGTGCCAGGCCTTATGCTATTAACACATGCTCATAATAATGTACATTTATTTTCTGACACATTTTAGTTTTTGGAAATTAGTACTTTGCAGATAATGTGGTACAGGAGAAAAAGCAGACCCTGAAATTAGACAGAAATAGGGTTTAAATTTGAACTTAACCACTCACAAGCTGCGTGAAGCTGAAGAGCTGTTTAGATCCTTTGAGCCTCCTGTCACTTATAAAATTGCCCTCTTGCAGAATAATTGTGAGGATTAGTGATAACGTATATAATATGTACACATAAATGGCATCCAGTAAATAACAGCTATTATTAAATATAAATGTAAATATTCCTTTAAAAAACATCTCCTTGGGGTCTTGTAGCAAATTTTAGATCAGAATCCAGAACAAGATGGTTTAATTATCAGCAGCAAGGTTCTGCATTATGGCAGGGCATGCCACAAAGGAACAGCATGTGCAAAAGCACGGCGAAGCCTACTATGGAACTGCCAGTAGCGCAGTATGGCTAATCATAGAGTAAAATGAAGAAATGGTTAAGAGGGGAGACCGAAAAGGTAGGCAAGGACCAGTCAGTAAAGCAGAACAAAGAACTTAGTATGTCATGCATAAACTTGGGCTACATGAAAGGGGGAACGACTAGCTAAAGATGATGTTTAGTACTTTCAAAAAGTATATGGATATAGGTATCATAGTGTTCTGCAAAGGCGAAATTAGAATGCAGGTGTAGAGAATTGAGGCAAAACTAATGAAGAGCAGTAAAACTTCGCTCCACAGCTGCTAGAGATACCACGGTGCCACTTTTTGTCAAAGTAAGAGAAGGAGCAGAAAAGACAAGACAGAACCGGAGAATGCTAACAATTACAGAACAAGTAAAAAAAAGAATAATTAGAAAAACAAGGAGAACCAGTAAAGGAGGGAGGACGGTTAAAGGCTGGTAGAGTCAGGTCGTAGAGCAGTTTCCAGGTTGCTCAGAAGTCCAAGTGGAAAGGAATAAGGACAATTCGTGGGACGAGGTACTTCAGAGCAATTCTGCAGCTCTAAGGCGGGAGAAAGCCGGACAGCATTTGTGCGTGGTCTCGGTAAAGCTGTGCCGCCTCCGCTGCACCGAGGCAGCCACCTACCCACAACTGCCGTCCGGGGAATGCGCGGGCTGCTTCTGGCTGAGCAGCACCCTTTACCTTCGCAGGCCTTTATCCATGAAGCACAAGTCCCCGCAGCTGCTGTCGCCGTCCCCATTTTCAACTTCCGCCTCCACCGGCGCCTCCATGGAACCGGCGACGGGAACCTTGATCTTAACCGGCGCCCAGAGCTGGGTGGGAGAGCCCGGAACACGCCTCCTTGGTGAGCGGAAGTCCAGCCCGAGAGGGCGGGGCGATGATTCCCCCACCCGCCCGTCTTCCAACCGACAGCAGGGCACTTTCCCGCCCTTACGGTGCCGCAAAGCGGGAAACCTGATTTTCTTCCCCAAGGGCTTCCCTCCCTTTTACGGTATCTAGGGCGCAACTCTCGAGACTTGCCGTAAAGGGAAACATCATTCCGCGTGGTAGCTGTTGGGGAAAGAATGAGTTTTTCCTTTGAAGCTGCTCTGTATGATTTTTGCGTTTTAGGTGACTGACTTCTGAAGCCGATTTGATAGCAGTTTGTCTTTAGAGAACTAAGTTAGTTGTTCCCCCACCGGCCATTGCACCTACTGTTGTTGATTCAGTCAGTAAACATTTATGGGATGCCTTTACATATGCCAGGCACTTACCTGTGCCATGAGGAATAAGTTGAAACCCATTCTCGTTTCTGGAAGCATTCACAGTTCAATGGAGGAAACAATTGACGTGCAACAGGGTGAGTGCTAGGAATAGCACTGGAGCATTTGTGCAAAATGTGTAGAGATGTGGGTAGTGGGAAAGTTTTCTAAACAGTTATTGATGACTGAGCAGAGTCTTACTAGGTCAAAGGGAATTCTGGAAATGAATGACATTTCAGGTAGCAAAACAATACCAGAAGTTCGAAGAGGCCACCTGGTAGGCTTGCTCTCTAACTCATGGGAATATTTAAAAATGGAGACAAAAGGTATTTCAGCTCTGAACCTGTCACTGTCTTGAACTAAAATCTTTGGTGGTCCCTCATTAGCAGTCAAATAAAAGCCTAACTTTCTAATCTAATATTGAAGATATTTCCAGTCTTAAATGTTAATAGGTCTCCTACTGTTTAGCTATACCTATCACGTTCTAAAATTTGTAGCCACCATTCACTATTTCCTGTTAATCATGTGCTTTGTCATATGTCTGCAGCTCTTTCCAACCAGAAATGGAGGTAGAATCTCTTTAATGGTTCCTCGATTCTGGGCTTGCTTTTGCCTTTTTTTGGAGGGGGGCAATGCATTTAATTCTAGTGCCGGGCAGAAACAAGTTACTCTAGCTAAGGACACACAGCACACAGATACATACATGAGCCCAGAAGTGCTTAGCTGAACCCATCCCAAATTGCAAAATAACAGAAATGGTAGTTAAATAAAGTGTTTTGTATTAAGCCAGTAAATTCCGGAAATGTGTTATGTAGGATTAGATGATTGATAAGTCACTAATCTCTGAATATCCATTAAAATACAGACTTTCAATGGGGATGAGTATTATATAGTCTTACCTAATACAAATAACTGATGTAAGAAACAAATTATGTTATGGGTGCCTGGGTGGCTCAGTTGGTTAAGTGTCGGACTTTGGCTCAGGTCATGATCTCACAGTTGTGGAAGTCATGGTTGTGGGTTTGAGCCCTGGGAGGGGCTCTGTGCTCACAGTTCAGAGTCTGGAGCCTGCTAACTATCCTGTGTCTCCCCTTCTCTCTGCCCCTCTCCCACTCACGCTCTGTCTCTCAAAAATGAATAAGCATTAAAAAAAATTAAAAAGAAACAAATTATGTTGTAATGGTATTAAATGTATTGGATCTTTCCTCCAAAATCATGGACATTATAATTAATTAATTAAAATATTGATTATGGTCACTGGAGTTAAAAAATCTTAGCACTTAAGAATTGACTTTTTTTTAATAATTTTTTTTTAACGTTTATTTTTGAGACAGAGAGAGAGAGAGCATGAACAGGGAGGGTCAGAGAAAGAGGGAGACACAGAATCTGAAGCAGGCTCCAAGCTCCGAGCTGTCAGCACAGAACCCGATGCGGGACTCGAACCCACGGACCACGAGATCATGACCTGAGCCGAAGTCGGACCCTTAACCGACCGAGCCACCCAGGCGCCCCAAGAATTGACTTTTCAGGGGCATCTGGGTGGCTCAGTCAGTTTAAGCCTCCAACTTGATTTTGGTTCAGGTTGTGATCTTAGGGTCATGAGAGTGAGCCCTGCCTTTGCTCTGCCCTGGGCATGGAGACTCCTTAAGATTCTCTCTCTCTCCCTCCCTCTCGCCCACTCCACTAGAGCGCTTCTGCACATGTGCGCTCTCTCTCAGTAAAAAAGAATTGACTTTTTAAAATGATAGTTTGATGAACTACTTCTATTGTTTGTCTGGTTGTTGTTGTTGTTTAGCACAAATGCTTAGAAACTGCAGTTTTGCTTTGAAATTCTTTATGTGCAAACCAAAATTTGTTAACTTTCTATAGGAGACCTAAGTTCTAAATTTCAAAGAACCTATCGTTAATATTCTAAATAATATGTAATTGACACTTTTCAATTACTGTAGTCTGTAGTTTTGTATTTTTAAATGGCACTTCAGTTTGTTTTGGACTTGCTTTACATGCTGTCTATAAAGTATTCATGGGGTGGGTGCAAAATGGGCAATATATTTGGAGTCAGTCTTATTAGTGTGAGATCAAGATGGGATAGGCAGTCAGACTGGGCAGCAAGGTAGCATTGTGAGGGAGACAGAATGAATACTGTCTACTCTGGGAATATTTATTTAGAAAGGCTGATGTGGGACGAAGGTGTGTGCAAGTGACAAAGCAAGAGGTGAGAATAGAAAGTTAGGCTTGACTCAGATCTTGGAGAACCTGCAACAGTTTGTTTATAAGTTGGCATTTGGTAAAGGAAGGTAGTGATGGATTGATGGCGTGTTGGTTGCAGCAGCTGTCAGGGTGAGGTTGGGAGGAGATGCAAGAACACAAGATAGCAGAGTATGTAAGCAGGAGGGTGACAGGACTAGATTTGTGTTTTATAACATTATCTCTAGAGACTGAGTGGATGTGGTTTGGAGGGAGGTTAGAAGTGAGGGGCGCCTGGGTGGCGCAGTCAGTTAAGCGTCCGACTTCAGCCAGGTCAGGATCTCGCGGTCCGTGAGTTCGAGCCCCGCGTCAGGCTCTGGGCTGATGGCTCAGAGCCTGGAGCCTGTTTCCGATTCTGTGTCTCCCTCTCTCTCTGCCCTTCCCCCGTTCATGCTCTGTCTCTCTCTGTCCCAAAAATAAATAAACGTTGAAAAAAAAATTTTAAAAAAAAAGTGACTATATAAATTAGGAGGTTGTTGCAGTAAACTGAGTGAGAAAAATGAAGGCCTGGACAAGGGAAGGAATGATGAGGCGAGAACACCTGAGGAGATATTAGTAAGTTAGATTTTATAAGTTTTGTTTACTGATTTGGATGTGGGGTGTAAGGCAACTATGGTTTTTTCTCCTTTTTCTTCATCTTAATAGTTTTTGAATAGCCTTTAGTGTTTTACTGCATTCCTGTGAAATCAAAATGGAATAGTGGTATTATATGCTATAATTTGTATTTGTCTTTTTCTATTCGAATCAATGTAGCACTTTTATGCTAATATTTCAGATGAGATGCACAATGGCTTTTTAACCAACTAAATATATGTAAACTTAAAGATAAAAACCCAAAGCTTTTAAAATTTTACAATGACTTTCTACATATGGATGTCACTACGGAATTTCAGGTCAGTAATGTGGGCCCATAGAATCATCCCCTTTGTGACCTCTGGCCTTGAAAATATTGCATTACTCATGAATTCCAGTTACTTAATTGTATATATCACCTCCTCCAAACACATGCTGTGCTTGTATATCTCTCTTTGTCAACCATTATATACAATATTTTTGTAATTTGTAATTTTTTGGTGTGATATTTTATTTATCCAGAATATTTGAAGAGTTAGTTCTCAAAAAATTGAATGTTTTAGATATCCGAATTTCTTTTTTTCTTAATTTTTAAAAAATTTATTTGTTTATTTTGAAAGAGAGAGAAAGAGAGAGCGTGGGAAAGGGGCAGGAAAGAGGGAGACAGAGAATCCCATGTCCGTTCAGTTCTAACTGAAGTCTTTTTCATTTAGAACTTACTACTGAGATATGACATATTCCAGAGGGCCCTGAAACATCCCAAAAGATTTGTTTTTCTCTCCTTATAATGAGAGATATTAAACTAGTTAGACTTATTTTGTATGTTAAATTGCATGGGAAGCACTGTCAAATAAATGATGATAAACTTTCTTAGGTTAGATTATATGGGTGAATACTATTAATATAACTGTTCTAGAATGTATATAAAATTCTTAAAATTTTGATTTGTCCTGGTATAATGAATGTTATCACTTGTACTGCTAATTATTGAAGTACTGTGTGTCATGGAAATAACCACATTTCCTTGTCAAGTCCATTATAATGAGTTCTCATCAGTTCTCTAATGATGAACATTTTTTTAAAAGTCTTTGGTCATTTACAGACAGTTATTGTTTTACTCTGATGCTTTTATAGAAGGTTCCCTGCAAAAGTGCTTCATCCTCAAGGAGATTCATGAAAAGTACTTTTGACAAATATAGGTTTCTGATAAACTTAAGGTCATATAACTGAACTGGGTAAGAATTTCCAGAACTGTTGGGAAAACTGGATTCAAGCAGAACAAGAATTAATAACATGGGACTGAATGAACTGAAGAAGAAGATTATAATTTTTATGACTTCTTATTTGAAACATTGCTGGTTTTCTAATGTTTGTTTTTTCAGATTTAAGGAAACATTTTCATTTAAGCTGTCTACGACTTACAGCAATTTGGTAAAACATACTTTTGTAAACAAACACGAAGGTTTTATCTTTTTCTCCCTACTTGATCCCTCCAGAATTTGGACACTCTTCAGTGAGTTTTCTTATCTTCATGGCAATATAAGTTATTTGCATAAGTTCAATAAGAATGTGTTCTCTTTATAATAGGATATAATTGGAAACATTGGTTATATTGCCAAGACTTGCCTAGAATGTCGTTTTTGAGAGAGATACATAGACTCAGATATGACCGGACAGCTTTAAGGAACTAAAGTTGACTTTACAGAGCCAATGAAGCCCCTTGGAAAAATCAGCCTGGTACCTTGCTTCTAGGGTCTTTACCAGGTGAGAAAGGAAGGTCACTTCTTGCAGCTGCAGTAACCTCAGGATATTTTGGCATCCTTGAGAATAGAGGAATTTACTCACATATATAGATAATTGTAGGCAAGTCTGATAGCAAGTGTTTGGCTCAGCTTCTTTGCCTTAGAGACTGTTAAAAGTTCAGTCTGAAGATTCCTTCTGAAAAGTTCTAGCAAAACAGATTTTAAAGAGCCCAGGGCACCTCTGTGACTCAGTTGGTTAAGTGTCCAACTCTTGGATTCAACTCAGGTCATGATCTTGCTGTTCATGAGATAGAGCCCCCCATCAGGCTCCATGCTGATAGTGCAGAGCCTGTTTGGTACTCTCTTTCTCTCCCCCTTTCTCTGCCCCTTCCCTGCTTATTCCCTTTCTCTTTCTCTTTCCCTCTCTCTCTCTCTCTCTCTCTCTCTCTCTCAAAATAAATACATAAACTTAAAACAAAAAGAGCCTATATGGTCAATCACTATTCTTGCTGCACTTATGCAAACAATCAGGCCAAGTTTTTTTGAAACCAGACTTATTTTTCAAACAAATTAGTCTTAATTTGGCTATCTTTGGTGGAAATGAGGGTGATTTTAGAAAAATGAAATTCAATAGCACACCTTTGTGGATATTAGATTCTAGTTCCATTGTCTTTGACAGTTTATTTTTTGCTTATAAAGTGGACCGTATCCTGAATTTTGGTTTCCTCAAGTATCTGGCTAAGATTCTCCAAACTAAAATTTGCAAATTTCTCCCTTGTTTTGACTTAGAATCATTGAGAACTAAAGCTGCCCTTTTTCCTGAAGTCCTGCAAACTGAAGCTAGATGACATGATATTGATGTCAGAGAAATCATCCCAACTGACCACATTTAGACGATCTTTGTGCCTGTTGCTCTATGGGCCACTAAGAAAGATCACCAGAGACATTCAAACTACGAACCAGGAAAATTTATCAGATTGCCACTGTCTGCCATCACTCTATCTGCAGATGCTTCAAGGCTGACATCTAGAAATCTCACTGGCAGCACTCAGACACTAGGTTTATACTTTGCTCCAACCATTAACCTCTGTTTTCCTTTTAATTCTATAGAGATGCGTCATATTAATTACCTGATTGCTTGCACAAGATAGGCCTAACTTCGGAAGCCCATCTGCAAGATTGCCTCCTGAAATGAGACACAACTATTTAACTGAACTGACCTATTCCCAAGACTGAGGCTGATTCTTTGAGCTATGGAGTTATCTACCAGTTTGGCTTCTGGATACTTCTTCAAAGTTTTAAAGGTGAGACTGAGGGAATTTAGGATAAGTCTCCCCAATATGTGCCATTTCCTTAACTACCCTAGAACAATCTAAATTGCAGGGGGTTCTTTTCCTGAATCAGAGTTATGACCGGAGATACATTTTATCTGAATGGCCCATCTGTATGGCAGGCAAATATCCATCCAGTTACCAAACATCTGCTCCTCTTCTTATTGCCTTGTGCATTGGCCTCCTCTCCTTTGAAGCCCCAGGCCCCTCTTCTATTCTTTAGCTTCAGGATTGCATATAAGCCTCATTTTATATTTCTGTCTTTGAACCTGTCATGTTTGTGAGGTTCCCATATATACAAAATTAAATTTGATTTTCTTCTGTTAATCTGTATCATGTCAATTTAACTCCTAGACCAATGGGAAGAATCTTTGAAGGGTAGAGGAAAATTTTTCCTCCCAACAGTTTACATTCATTGACCACAATAATGTACTTGAACAAAATAAAGAAATGCTCATCAAAAAAAGTGTATGTAACTTGACATTTGAAAATCATACTCCTAAATAAATGTAAATCACAGTTTATAGCTGTGTAATTGAAGCAATCCATATCAAGATCTGTGGCATTTGGCCAAAAATATTTCAGGAGAAAACTAGAAATTTGAATGAGTTATTACATAACAGTAACACAACAGAGACTGAAAATTAATGAACAAACTTTTAATCAGTAAGCTAGAGAGGAGAATGACATCAGCAAGATAGTGGAAAAGGAAGTTCCAGCCCTCATTTGCTCATAGAAACACTGATTTAACAATGACACATACCCAAAATACCTTTAGGAAGAGCCCAGAATCCAGTTAAGTAGTTGCAATACTTCAGACTAGTACAAACCAAGAACGGTCACATTGAAAAGTCTTAGAAGAACAATTCGACTTTATCTACTTCAGCCCCTCCCAAAGCCAGTACAGCTCAGTGCCAAAAGAGATCACCTGGCCTCTCTCAGAGGCAAGAGTAGAGCCTTTGGCCTACTCAGGATGAAGGTCCTGGCCTTTCTGGGAGCTGTCTGAAGGGCTGGTTTCTGTGTCGCCTCACATGCAACACTGATGGAACTGGTGTAGTTTGGTGAGGGCAGCTAAGAACAAAGGAACAGAAAAGAATGGCTTGCTGCATGCCCAGTACAGCTCTGCTAGAGAGGGAGAAGTTGCAGAACTTGAGACTTCTTTACAGCAAAGAAAGGAGAACAATGGAGAATCCTTCCATGGCCTGGCCTCTGATACAGCAGTACCTCTTGACACCAGAGGGAACAAATTATGGGTTGCTGAATAAAAAGACAGAGACTAGAAAAGCAATAGAAAAAAAACACAACAAAACCAAGAGTTGGTTTTTTGAAAAGATAAACAAAATTGGTAAACTGTTATCTAGATTAACAGAATAAAAGAGAGAACAAGTAAGCTAGAAAAAGAGAAAAATATACCCCAAATTAGTTGATGAGAGAAGAAAATGTAATCATCTTAAAAGAAGCAAAAGGTCATTTGGTATATTCAATAGTCTCTCATAATTAAAATCTTAGCAAGTTGAGAGTAGATGATGATACCTTAATTAAGTAAAGGGCATCTCCCAACTACCTATAGCAAATATCATCATTAATATAAAACACTGGAAGTATGCTCATTAGAGTGATGAGCAAGATAAGGATTCCTGCTCTTTTAAGATGAACCAATGTTGTAAGAAAGAAAAATGTGTTTTAAGAATTTAAAAAGAGGAAATAAACTGCTTCTTTTGCAGACAACGTGGTTTTCTTCATATATTCTCTTGGATTTTCTAAACTGACATAGCAAAATAATTATAAGTGGTTATGGAGTGAGTATAACAGGAAATGTGCCAAGTTTTATGGAGAACACTAAAGCTTATAGAAGGATTCCTCTCTTTCCCAAAAAAGTTTAATTTAGAGAAAGCTATAATCATTATTATAAAGATGTCAGTTCTCCCCGTGTATACCTCAGCTAAAATTCCATCACAGTAAGAATCCCAACTGAATCTTTTATGGAACTTGACAAAATTATTCTAAAATGTGTATGATTTCAAAAATTAAATTGGAAGGTGAAAAGAGATTTTATATTTGAAATGACTATACATTTTGATTTAATGATTTTAATGATGATGTCTTCAAGTTCTTGATGGTCACCATCAATGAGAAACTACTTAACACAGGTAAACAATAAAATAAATTTACAAAATTATTTTTTTCACAGTCCTCTGTTGTGTGCCTCTACCATTTAGTATTCTAGCCTCTCTACTACCCACCTGTGCTCCATGGACACCTAAAATCCTGCATAAAAAAGCTGAATTATACAGTCAGATAGTAAGTTATAAGTTTGATGAGCAGCCATTCTTAAAAGATAAACAAAAAGTTTGATCCAAAGACTGAGGAGAGAAACAGAGGCTCCAAGAAATCTTTTGAAAAAATAAATTGGTCCTCTGCTTTTAGGGAAGATCATCCCCAGCCCTGTGTGATTAAGAATGGCGAGAATAATCACCATGGCACAAGCAGCTCAAATACTCAGGGAGACAGGTAAGTTCAGTGAAGAATATTTTAATACCTCTGATATAAGACCCAAAGATTCCTGTCCCTGTTGTGGCACTAAATATTAAAATATTTCCATGGGAAAGTTCTATTGCTCTTGGGAGTTGCATGATTTTTTGCCTTTTTCCATTTTTTAAATCCTGAAAAGTAATTTTGAAACTTCACAAGGATTGCCTTTTTTTTTTTTCCTCTTTCCCTCCATGTTTCTGGAAGGTTTCCTTAATTTAGCCATCTCATCCCTTCACAAGCATTTTGTTATTGAATCTAATTTGGTTTATAAATGACTGATTAACTTGTGAATTGTTCTGCGATTTTGTGACTTCTTTTAAGGCCAGAGTTAAAGTGTTTCACATGTTAACTATTTTTTAAAAAATCTCATATGCCAGTGAACAAGTTAGTCACAGCTAATTAAGAAAGGAAGGTTTCAAAAGTTCTGGGAAGAGAAGTCTCCTCTGGGGGTGTAACATTGATATTATTTAACTCTGAAAGAATAATTTGTAGATGAGTACCAAGAGAAGAAATTGTAGTTTAATGGAAAGAATGTAAACTTTGCATTTAAGTGGGCAAAGGTTTGAATCCCACTGTGTCACTTACTCTTGGCATGGTTTATAGCAAGTTGTGTTATTTTTTGGGATCCACATTTCCTCATTTTATAAATGAGGATGATAATTTCATATTGTAGGATCAGTGATGTACTGTTGAGTGACAGCATACATGTGAAACGTCTATTGGGATTAATTTGTATATCCATAGTGTCCATGGGGATATATGTAAACCCATCTAGTATTAATTGTATACAGGCAACTACTCTTCCTCTAATTTAACTTAATCTATAGGTATTAGTCCACCCAACATGTATTCATTAATTCAAACATTTATTCATTCATTACTTTTGTAGCAGGATCAGCTATGGAGAAATTAACTTGTGTTTTGTTTATTTTTGTTGTTGTTTTGTTCATTTCATGCATATTATATAATAAGCCAAAGATGGTCTCTGTACCTCGGACCCTAGGTTGTTTACTTCTTCAGAGCAGACTAAGACCTATTACTTCAAACTTTTACACATCCAGTTGTTTTAAACATAGTCCAGATAAACATATTATTAGCCATTTAGAGCTTGCTTACTTTGCATACCCTGCAAAACTGCATTTAACCTATGTTAGCCACAGGTAAGGTAAGCCTGGGGCAATAAAGACCCCAAGCCACTGCTGCCCTTAGGGGCTCTCTGCCTCCTAGTCTGCCTACTTGCTGCTGAGTGACAACACCTAAATATACAAACCCTCCATCTGGGAGTCTCCTTTTCCCCAGGGATTCTCCTGTCTTCCTCCCCTTTTGGATGGTGGCTTGCCATGGCCTCTGGGAAGTCTCATGCTGTGAGTGATTTCCTCTATATGCAAACCAGCTCAAGTGTTGCTTAAATAAAGCTCTCGTGTGCTACCACCACCTCCTGATCTTATCTTTTTTTCTTGATCAGCCTCAAAATCTCTGGAACCCCCTAAAATGCAGCAAATTTATCTAGAACCTACTATATGAAGGATCAAAACAGATAAAGACCTTTTATATTCTAGTCAGGACAAAGTATTCTACTCAGAAGAGATAAATAAACAAATTCACATGCATGTATAGTATGTCAGGTGGTGATGAATGAAGGATGTTTACTGAGGTAGAGTAGTAATGATGGTGGTGATGTTTGTGTGGAAGGAAAGGGTTAATATTTGGCAGATAAATATTTCCCAACCACGGTGACATATGAGAATTTCACCTTCAGTTGGTCTTTTTGCAATATGAACTAAAGGATTGTATCCTTTGGGGACAAATATGACTGTCTTGTTGGTTCTGATAGTTTCGGCTTGTTTTTTGATATTTCTGTAAGACAATGAGAGCTTGGAGCTGACTACTCTTCTGTTTTGCTGCCATTACACAATCTTTTTTGGTTTTAATCACAAATTTGCTAGCTTGTGGCTTGTATTTTTACTATGCTTATGATACTTATTTTTTTGAAAATTTAAAAATTTAGGTGTACATTCTATATCTTTTTTATGACTTGTGCTTTTTTAGGTTTAATTAGCTGATCCCTATTTTAATGTATTAAACTTATTCTCTTAAGTATTTCTAAATTTAAAATGTATACTTTTCACATTTAGGCCTTGCATCTGGCTTTTTTTTTTTTTAATGGCATGTGATGTGAGTTAGGAATCCAATTTTATTTCATCCATGTGAATAAGCAATTGTCCTAATGCTATGTATTTTGGTTTGGAAATAAAATAATCTGCATATCTAGTTTTACACATATTTGATGTAGAAATATTGTAGGGTTTTGATTCAGACAAACTGGTTTTTAATACAAACTTTATCACTTACTGCCTCTGTGAGCTCATTCAAGTGATTGAACTTTCTCTGATCCTGTTTCTTTACCTTTAAAATGGTGGGTAGTGGGGCGCCTGGGTGGCTCAGTTGGTTAATTGTCCAACTCTTGATTTTGGCTCAGGTTATGATCCCAGGGTTCGTGAGATTGAGCCTCACGTCAGGCTCTTTGCTGACAGTGCAGAGCCTGCTTGAGGTTCTCTGTCTCATTCTCTCTCTGCCCCTCCTCCCCACATGCACACATGCCCCCCCCCCCCCCGCGACACCTGGTCTCTCAAACATGAAAAAAAAAATGGTGGTTAGCAATGCCTATTTTCTGAAAGTTGTTTTGACAACTAAAGACAATATATATAAATTACCTGGAGACACTAGATTTTAAAATTAAATATTTTCTAGTATTGTTTGTGTTATGTTTTATATAACTCTCCTCTTGATTTATATTTTTTATTCAATTCTATTCAATTTAATTTATTGTATTACACTTTACCCTTTAGTATATACTCAAAGTTAAAGATTGCTTAGAACTTTTAAATGTTTATCTTTAAATAAATAGATAACTCAAATATTAACCAATGCAGCATGTTTCTCTTAAGGTTTGCAAAGAGACATATTGTGTATTAGAGAGCTACTTTCTTTATGAGAATGGGACAGTGTCTTCCCTCTGGTTCTGTGTAGCCATACCTGAGGACATGATTTCCTTTGGAGTCAGGACTTCTAAGTAGGAAATGTTAACCAATAAGTAAATCAGTGAAGTAAATTAGCCACAAGTGTAAATGCAATAATCTACATTTGGGGATATTTTCCCTAGGTATTTTAACTCTCCCGTAAAAAAAAAAAAAAAATTAGACCATTCATAGTATCTTTTTTTTTTTAACATTTATTTATTTATTTATTTATTTATTTATTTTTTAAATTTTTTTTTCAACATTTATTTATTTTTGGGACAGAGAGAGACAGAGCATGAACGGGGGAGGAGCAGAGAGAGAGGGAGACACAGAATGGGAAACAGGCTCCAGGCTCTGAGCCATCAGCCCAGAGCCCGACGCGGGGCTCGAACTCACGGACCGCGCGATCGTGACCTGGCTGAAGTCGGACGCTTAACCGACTGCGCCACCCAGGCGCCCCAAACATTTATTTATTTTTGAGAGACAGCATGAGCAGGGGAGGGGCAGAGAGAGAGGGAGACACAGAATCTGAAGCAGGCTTCAGGCTCTGAGCTGTCAGCACAGAGCTTGACGTGGGGCTTGAACCCACAAAGTATGAGATTGTGACCTAAGCTGAAGTTGGAGCTTAACCAACTGAGCCACCCAGGTGCCCCAAGACCATTTATAAAAAGTAACTTCTTACATAACCTTTGAAAGTGGCTTCACTATAACATATAATAGAAAAGAAAGTGACCTTGCAAACATCATAAACATATTTGAACATTTTTGATGAATGCTTATCATGTCCTGGGGGAATTTAATTATTCAAGAAGAATGGAATTACATTTTGTTCTGATGTCTCAGTGCTATATTCCTGATCCTAACATGAGCCTCTTAGATGAGAATACAGCAGCTCAGAAATACTGAATGCTGGGCTATCTGAGAGGAGCTGGAGCTTCAGCGAAACTCTGACCTGTGGTCAACATGTTAGAATTGTAACTAACCAAAAGGAGAGTGTTGTCATGAAAATGGTGGAACAGGGGCACCTGGGTGGCGCAGTCGGTTAAGCGTCCGACTTCAGCCAGGTCACGATCTCGCGGTCAGTGAGTTCGAGCCCCGCGTCAGGCTCTGGGCTGATGGCTCAGAGCCTGGAGCCTGTTTCCGATTCTGTGTCTCCCTCTCTCTCTGCCCCTCCCCCATTCATGCTCTGTCTCTCTCTGTCCCAAAAATAAATAAACATTGAAAAAAAAATTAAAAAAAAAAAAAAAAAAAAAAAAAGAAAATGGTGGAACAGGATTTCTCTACCATCTTCCCCTTAAAGAACACCACTGTTGCAATCATCCACAGATGACAGAACCTTTATGAAAGTCCAGTAGTCCAGTAATGAAGGTCTAGCACACTGCTGGAGCAAAAAATTTCAATATTGGACACATGGAAGAAGGTAAGGCAAACCGCTTGACTTTGCCCACATCATCCCTTCCCCAGTACCTCCCCCATAGCTCAGGCCTTCTTGACCTGTGATTTCTCCCACAGGGGAAAGTGAAAGTATGAGTAAATGTCTAGCTTCAAGACACTGCCAAAGAGGCCCACCTCTCTCTTGTCATATCCAGGTGCTGAGTGGTGGGCAGGGTGATGGGGAGTGGTAAGTGGCTGGGACAACCACAACTAGAGCCCAGAATGGAACATATCACAGGGATGTGGATCCTGCTAAAAAACATCACAGTCTCCATCAGGAAGCCTGCCATGAGCTACTGGGAATCTTCCAACTCACTAACAAGTATCCCTAGTGCTTTGTGTACCTCACTTATGCCCAATCCCATTCCTTGGCTGGCTCCCTGGCCATCCTCTTGAGAGTTGAGAGAATGAACTTTTTCAGACAGCTAGTGAGCATGTGCAGACAGCTGGCTCAAATATGTGGGCCAAGGAGAAACTACAAGCTTGAGCACTTAGCATTGTGCTGGGAAAGCAAAGGGGAGACTGTTAGCACACATCCTGGAATTTCAAGATCAAGAAAATGCATACAAATTTAACAATTCTACCATGAGAGGGAGTAAGTGTGGAGCAGGTGTACCCATAGAAAAGGGCTGAGAAAACCTTAAAACCTCTAGTAGGGCTGACAAAGTATTTCTCTCCCAAAGCCAGTTAATAAAGACTGAGAGAGGTGACTATTTTAAATGCAAAGACAGCAATTTAAGGTTCAAAGAACATGAAAAAAGAAGGAATGATGACTCCACCAAGGGAATACAATCATGTTCCAGAATTCCGGAGATTGGAGATCTATGATTTACCTGATACAGAATTCAAAATAGCAGTTTTAAGGAAGCTTAATGAGTTATAATAAAAAGTTCAACAAAATCAGGGAAACAATAAATGAATAAAATGAAAGGTTAAACATATAGATAGAAATCATTAAGAGAGCCAAACAGAAATTCTGGAGCTGAAGAATACAATGAATAAAATGAAAAATGCAATAGAGCGTATTACCAGCATAATAGATTAATCAGAAGAAAAAGTCTGTGAAGGAGAAGGTAGTTCTTTTGAAATTATCCCCTTGGAAAAGAACAAAGAGAAAAAAAACTGAAAAGGAGCAAAGAAAACCTATGTGAACTATAGGATACCATTAGAGAAATAATCTATGAATGATTAGAATCCAAGAACAAGAGATGGAGAAGGGGGGCATAAAGCTTCTATAAAGAACTAATGACTGAGAACTTCTTAAATCTGGGGAGATATTTCACATCCAAGTTCACAAAGGTAGTATGTATCCCAGAATTTCAATCCAAAATGATCTTATCCAAGACAAATAATAAAACTGTCTAAAATTAAAGACAAAGAAATAATTTTAAAAACAATAAGAGAAAAAAAATTTCACACAAGGAAGTACCCATTAGGCTATCAGCAGATTTTTCAGCATAAATCTTGTAGTCCAGGAGGGAAATAGAGAGCTAGAAAAACAATAGAAGAAATCAATGAAACTGAGAGCTGGGTTTTTAAAAACAAAATTAAAACCCTTTATCTTGATTATTAAAGAGAGAAAACTTAAATAAAATCAGAAATGAAAGAGGAGACACTATTACTGATGCTATAGAAATACCGAGAACCATAAGAGACTAGTGTGAACAATTATACCCAATAAAACTAGATAACCTAAAAGAAATGGGTAAATTCCTAGAAATATACAATCATGAGGAAATAGAAAATCTGAAATCAGAAAATCAGTAATCAAAAACCTCCCAACAAAGAAAAGCCCAGGACTAGATGGCTTCACTAACACATTCTACCAAACATTTAAAGAATTAATGCCAACTAAAATTGTTCAAAAAAAGTCAAAGAAGAGGGGACACTTGCAGACTCATTTTGTGAGACAATTAACCTGATACCAAAACCAGACAAGAAACCACAACAAAAGGAAACTATAGGCCAATGTCCCTGATGAACATAGATACAAATATTCTTAGCAAAATACTAGTAAACTGAATTCAACAGCACATTAAAAGGATCATCCACTTCAACCAAGTGGGATTTATTCTTGGAATGCAGAGATGATTCAAAATACACTGTGGGGAATAAGCTTAGGAATCCCCCGGGGTTATACCAATGGGTTAACAAGGCATGAAGAAGTACAAAGCCACAGGATGCTCACAAATGAGTTTGGGTAAACAAGATTAGGACCCCAAGAGAGGGAGCGGGGTGCAAAGGCACCCAATACAAAGGTGTATGAGGTAAGCGAGATTAGGTATTCAGGGTGGAGGCGCCTCCCAACTTTCACAGGAAAGCTGCTTTCACAGGAGAGAAGGACCAAGTTAGGTAAACACGTAATTTGGGTTATAGACCCCTGAACTGTGCTGCAGGGTGAAGTTGCCCAGAGTGGAGATGATTAACAAAAGAAAAGGTGCCTTGTTAACCCTGAGGTTATTTCCCCTATCTGTCTTATCCCCTAGGCTAGCTGAGATAAACAGAGGTGGTGCCTCATGTGCCCTGTAAACAACCTTCTGCCCGACTGCCTGGTGCCCAGATTTTGTTTTGTATTAACCCAAACCCCTAACTTCAAATATCTTCAAGATCCCCTTTCCCTCACATCCTCAAGTTAATGTTCACAGATTCATTGTCTCTTTGTGCACATTCATTGCCATGCTCATAAGCCTTCTGATTCTAATAAAAACGGGGCAAGGACCCTTATTTGGGGCTCTTGTCTCTTCCCGGACATTAGCTGTCTCTTGCTTTTCATCCTCCATCCTGCTCTCTTGCTGGCCAAGAGAGAACTTTAGACTTAGAGTCTACAACAATACACAAATTAATTAATGCGATCTATACACCAGATAAACAGAATGAAGGCTAAAAATTGCATGATCATCTCAATAAATGCAAACAAACAAACAACAAACTAATTGATAAAATTCAACATTATGATAAAAACTAGGACTCAAGGAGATTACCTTAACATCATGAAAGCTATATATGACAAGCTCACAGGTAACATTATACTCAAGAATTAAAAACCAGAAGCTTTCCCACTAAGATCAAGAAGAAGACAAGGATGTCCAGTCTCACCACTTTCACATATTACTGGAAGTCCTAGCCAGAGCAGTTAGCCAAGGAAAAAAAGAGCATCCAGGTTGGAAAGGAAGAAGTAAAATTGCTTCTCTCTGCATATGACATCATCTTAAAAGCTCTACCCAAAACTATTAGAACTAATAATTGAGTTTAGAAAAGTTGCAGAATACAACTATACACTAATAATCAACTAATTGCAAATGAAATTAGGAAACAATCTCAATTTCAATAGCATCATAAACAATAAAATACTTAGGAATAAATTTAACCAAAGACATTAAGGACTTGCACACTGAAAATTATAAAACATTGATGAAAAAAATTAAAGAAAACACAAATAAATGGAGAGGTATCTCATGCTCGTGCTCATGCTCATGAAGACTCAACATTATTAAATATCCATACTGTCCAATAGATTCAACTGCAAGCCCTATCAAAATACCATAGAATATTTTTTTACAGAGTTAAAAAGAACAATTCTAGAATTCATATGAAACCAGAAAAGATCTCAAATAGCCAAAACAATCTTGAAAAAGATCAAAGCTAGAGGCATTGTACTCCTGATTTCAAAGTTTATTACACAAAGATATGGTTATTAAAACAGTATGATATTCATATGAAGACAGACACATAGACCAGTGAATAGAGAGCCTAGAAATAAATCCACACATATATGGTAAACTGATCTTTGGTAACAATGCCAAGAATACACATTGGAGAAAGGATGGTCTCTTCAACAAATGGTGGTGGGAAGGATGGATATGCACATATAAAATAATGAAATTGGACCCTTATCTCACATCATATACAAAAAATTAATTCAAAAATAGATTAAAGACTTACTGGAAAGAATTGAAATCAGGATCTGGAAGAGACATTAGTATTCTTATGTTCATTATATAAAATGTGGAAGCGACCTAAATGCCCACTGATATATGAATGGATAAAAAAGGTGATATATACAGAGAATGGAGTCTTTAAAAAAGAAGGAAACCCTGCCATATTCAACAATATGCATGAACCTGGAGAACATTGTGCTAAGTGAAATAAGCCAGTCACAGAAGGACAATACTGCATGATTCCATGTATATGAATGAGGTTATCTAATATAGCCAAACTCATGAAAGCAAACAATAGAATTGTGGTTGCCAAGGGCTGGGGTAGGGGGCAACAGGAAATTGCTAAATAATGGGTATAAAATTTCAGAATACATTTTAGAGATCAATTGTACAACAAAGTGCCTATACTTATACTGTATTAATACTTAAAATTGTGTTAATGGAGTAGATCTTATATTAAGTGTTCTTATCACAATAAGGTTTTTTAAAAAATAAAAAAAATAAAAGGAATTCAGAAGAAACATAGAAACATGGTTGGACAGTTCTGACTTGGAGTCTCTCATGTAGTCGCAGTCAGGTCTTGGCTGGGCTACCGTCATATAAACATTTCCCTGGTGTTGTAGGATCCAGTCTGAAGGTAGCTTCCTGAAATGACTATCATGTTGATGCTGGCAAATTGGTTTTTCTCCACTGTGTCCTCTCTGTGGGACTACTTGATTGTTCTTCCAACAAAGGCCTTTGGTTGTGACCAGAGCAAGCAATCCAAGAGAAGAAGGCCTCAGCAGCAACGCCACTTATGACCTAGACTTGGCGGTAACACACCATTGCTTCCTTCATATTTCGTTGCTCAAGAGCAACCTGGACTCAGTGTGGGAGAGAACTGCCTCAGAGCATGAATTTCAAGGGGTGAGAAGTACTTAGGCTATCTTGGAGGTTAGATAATATGATTTTAGGGAGGAATAGCAGTAAGAATATCCTCTCTCAGTTGGGAACTTACATTTTTAGTTTTCTCTATATAGTAGACAATTTCAGTGGAGTCATATGTCTGTGTACTACACATGCAAAAATATTTAGTATGTGAGTTTAGAAGAAAGCCTTCCTTCCCATATTATGGAAATTGCATGAGTGTTTTTGGCAAATACCTTATATGTAAGTTTCCTGGAGCTGCTGTAACAAATTACCACAAACCTGGTGGTTTACAACAATGGAAGTTTATTCTCTCACAATACTGGAGGCTAGAGGCCAAAATCAGTTTCACTGGGCTGAAATCAAAGTTTTGGTAGGGCCACACTGCCTCCAGATATTCTAGGGAAAAATCCATTGTTTGCTTGCTTCTAGCGTCTGGTGGCTGCTGTCATTCCTTGGGTTGTGGCCTCATTATTCCTGTCTCTACCTCCAGGGTTACATTGCCTTCTCTTCTGTCTTGTCTACTATCCCTCTACTTCTCTTTTAGAAAGATATATGTGATTGCATTTAGGGCCTATGCAGATAATCTAGTTAGATGTCCTTCGTCTCAAGATCTTTAATCACATCTGTAAAGACTCTTTTTTCCATATAAAGTTAGATGCAGAAGTTCTGAGGATTAGGACCTAGACATTTTTTTTAATAGAAGTGTAGTTCTATATACCATATTATATTAGTTTTAGGTGTACAATATAGTGATTCAACAGTTCTGTACATTATGCAGTGCTCACCATGATAAGTGTAGTTACCATCTTGACTTGAACATATTTTTCAGCATCATTATTTAGCCTATCACACTTTGTAGAGGTAAACACGAGGGTTTGAAAGTGAAACACATTCTTTTGATTGATATCACTGTGAACTGTTTAGACCAGTGAGTAGGAAGCAATATGTAGTTTTTATTAATATAAATCCAGATTTATAATAATCTTTTTTTGTTTTTGTGGATGCATCTTACATTCATTCAATGAATGTTGATTAAATATCTGTTATTTACTGTTTACCCATGTACTCGTCTTCCTGACAATGACTCTTTTATTTTGTTTGTTTCTTTGATGGTTGTTGGAGGAAAGTGGTAAAAAACATGTTGGGCACTAGGGAACTAAGGCTTAAATTACAAGCAAAAGAATTAGAATTGTAAACAATTTGAGGGCTCTTGGGTGGCTCATTCGGTTGAGCATCCGACTTCGGTTCAGGTCATGATCTCAGGGCTTGTGGGTTCAAGTCCCACATTGGTCTCTGTGCTGACAGCTTAGAGCCTGGAGCCTGCTTCAGAGTCTGTGTCTCCCTCTCTCTCTGCCCCTCCCCCGCTTCCACTGTCTCTTTCTCAAGAATAAATAAACATTAAAAAAAATGTTTTTTTAAAGAATTTGAATACGTAGCTGGGCGGGGATTTGATACATGTAGTTGGGGATTGGGTATGAAGGGGGAGGTTTTGTATCTATGAGGGTGTATATATATATATATATATATATATAATTTTTGTTTTTTTAATGTTTATTTATTTTGAGAGAGAGAAAGAGAGAGAGCTCATGTGCATGCACGTGCATGAGCAGGGGAGGGGCAGAGAGAAAGGGAGAGGGAGAAAAGCAGGCTCCATGCTGTCAGCAAAGAGTATGACATGGGGCTCAGTCTCACAAACCATGGGATCATGACCTGAGACAAAATCAAGAGTCAGATGCTTAACCAACTGAGCCACCCAGGTGCCCGTGGGTGTATACATTTTAAAGCAAAGATTGAATGTGCTTAGTCATTAACCACTTAACAGATTTAGGGTTGCCTATTTACAAAAAGATTTCTTCAAGATGTTTTTTTCCTGTTGAAATACCTTCATCTTGGTCTTCAGGTGGTGAAACATTAAATAATAATTGTAAATAACAAGTGATTTTATCAAAACAAACAGAACGTTGATTAAGGTGAACATGAAGCCTGTAACCCAGAAGTCCACTGAAAATAAAGATAAACCCATAGATATACTCTACTTTAGGAGAATGAATCATTGGTGTCAAAATTAGAAACAAAGATATAGCTATGGATCCAAATATAAATGGCAAACGCACCTGAAAGTAAAAAAAAAAAAAAAAAAGGATTAAGATTAAGATTAGTGATGACTTTTTCCTCAAAAGTTCAAAATTTCTATAAACTATATAAGAACATTCTCTTTCTGTTTGGAACAAATGTTTCAAAACACGAGGGAGAAAACTGCAAATATATTTTCAAATATATTTAAAGAGACAGTCTCAGTAGTGTATTATAGAAAGTACATCAATGGCAGACTAAATGAGTGTAAAAAGTGGAACAGTATTTATTTATTTATATTTATTCTATAGTTTTTATGAATGCCTACTCTATTCATCAGATATTGTCAACTTATTACTAAAATAAGTGCTTTATTTTCAAGCATGGGAAAAGAGATACATTATAAGAAATCAGTGTCAAAAATAAAAAATTAACTATTCTGTTCTAGTATTAGTCATTGAAGCATTCTTAGTTTTGGGAATTTGGCATAACCGTAATATTTGGTTATAATGCTTCTTTAATTAGGCATGTACCAATTTTTCCTAGAGCAGCACTATTACATAATAAAAACAGCAGAAATGTTGGAATCAGAAAAGTCTGATTGGAAATGCAAGCTCTGCAACCTTAACTGTTCATTCCTTCAAGAAATATCTACTGAATCCCTATGTGCCACTTGCCATGCTAGGGACACAGAGGTATTTAAGACAGATACAGAAGATTCCTCTCCGGGGAGCTTAGTGCCACTGTTCAGCTGTTTAACTTTGGGCTACTTAATTAATCTGGTCCTCAGACCTATTTGCGAAGGGAGCCAGAAGGAGGCTCCCTGCGAGTCCTGTGGGGCCCATTGCACCAGCGTCCAGGGTTGCTGTCACTGCACAGTGAGACCCTTGGGGCCCTGCACCCTGTTTCAACTGAAGGAAGCTACATGGTGGGCAGGCAGCCATGATAGATAAATGTGTTCAGAGCTTTTTAATCAAATATTCCTGAAATATGTGTGTCGTTGCCATTTAAGTTGGGGGAAAAAAGGGTCTTTTCCAACCCATTTGCAAAATGAGGTTTTATCTAATGCTGGTCTTTTGAAGTCTTTGTGAGCATTGTACACAGGGCACTTCAGTAAAACGTGCTCAACAAAATGGCATTTCTTTTTTAAAAAAATATTTTTTTAAGATTTTATTTTTAAGTAATCTTTACATCCAATAGTGCTCAAACCTACAACCCTGAGATCAAGAGTCATATGCTCAACCAACTGAGCCAGCCAGGTTGCCCCAACAAAATGACATTTCTTAATAAACTTTAGAACAGTGATTTGTATACATTTCTTACACTTCTTTGAGGCTAATGGGTTTTTTGAACTGCCTAGTAGAGTACCTGAAACATAGCAGATAGTTACTGCTTATTTGTTGAATAAATAGATGACTCAAATCCAAGATATTGTCATTCACTTTTTTCAAGAGGAGAAATGGCCAAAGAGGGAGCCATTTTGAGGGGAAGAAAGTGAAGATTGTCTAGACTAGTGTGTCTTAAAATACGGTCAGTCAGTGGACTTCTCTGCATAAGAAGCCCCAAGATAATTGATAAACATAAACTCTTAGGGCCCAACTGACATCGACTAAATTAGAATTCCCAAGAGTGAGTCTGGGAATTCATATTTTATTATTTTTTTTTTAAATTTTTTTTAACGTTTTATTTTTTTTATTTTTTTTATTTTTGAGACAGAGAGAGCATGAACGGGGGAGGGGCAGAGAGAGAGGGAGACACAGAATCGGAAACAGGCTCCAGGTTCTGAGCCATCAGCCCAGAGCCTGACGCGGGGCTTGAACTCACGGACCGTGAGATCGTGACCTGGCTGAAGTCGGACGCTTAACCGACTGCGCCACCCAGGCGCCGTGGGAATTCATATTTTAAAAAGCATACTCAAGTGGTTATTATGGTCACTGGCATGAAACATGGGACTCTCATTTTACTTTGTACACAATCTCTACATGCAGAAAATATCTTAAACGGCCATTTTGATTATATTTATGACACAACTAAAGAATTAAACAAACACTATTTGAAACCTCTTAGGATTTACATTGTAGCAAGGTATGTCTTACATTACACCAAGGCAAAATAAATGAAAATAAGAGAGAGGGAAATAAACATAAAGAATGAATTTGTTTCACAAAACACATGCCACAAAGCTCCATATAGATTCTGAAATCTGTCCATCATAAGGTATAAGCAAATCAGTTATTTAGGAGAGGCCTAAGTATTCTTGATGCTAAGATCAGAAAAAATTTCCTTAGTAGGTCCTTTACAGAATAAAATATTCACCAGTCTTTTTAAAATAAATATAACAAAAATATGTGCTCTGGAATCAGACTGTTTAGTTTAAATTCCAGCCTGCTATCTTTTAGCCAGAGTAATTTACTTAATCTCTAAGTTTTAGAATTCTCTTTAGTTAAACTGGGTGACTAAATGAACCTCTGCAGGCTGTTTGACCTGAATATGCTCATGCCTCCTTTTTAACTAATTAATTTTTTAACCTGAGGCTTGAACTCACAACCCCAAGATCAAGACTTGGACACTTAACCAACTGAGCCACTCAGGTGCCTCTACTCATGCCTTCTAATTCACTTTCTATGCTATTGTCAGAATGGTCTTTTCAAATGAGTCTAATTTAATTTCTTATATGTATGATTGTTTAAGTAGTCACTATATGCACAAGTGCTCCCATCTGATGGAGCAGCGTGGAGCTAATATCTAGCTTGTGCTTTCTTCACTAGGCTGTGCCTGGGCACAGAGCTATGTCTGCCTAGAGGAAGGGGTGCTTTTGTATATTTTGCATAAAGATACTCTAGGAGCCTACAGGGCCCTACTGACATTATCTAGGAGGTAGTGATGTTATCTTGCAAGTTAAGTTAAGGTTCACAATGTTTATAATAATCCAAACTGAGGCTTAGATTAACATCTTATTGATCTTATTGTAGAAAATGAGGACTCCATCAAGGATATAATTAAGAATGGAATGCCATATCACCTATGTTGGGTTGTGCACTGAAGAGATGATTTTGAGTTGGGTCAATATTCCCCCCCTTCCCCCAAAAGCATTGTTGTCTAGCTCCTGGAAAATAACAAAAGTGATAACTATATTCCTTGTGGAGAATCAATTTTGACCTTTTACTCAATAAGAAACAAGCCAAAAATAGCTCATACAGCCAATTATACATCAGTAAACTGGAACATAGAGATCCAGATCAGATATTTCATAAATTGGACTCTAATTGATTAGAAGCATCCCCTATAGGTTAAAAAAGTTATATTCCTAGAAATACAGTAGAAAGTTAATATTAACATTTTTATCTTGATTTACCTTATAAGGTCTGGGTAGATTCGGGTCCTGGTACCTTAGTTTAAGTAAACCTATCATATATAGCCCTCTTAAAACCCAGGTTGCTAATCCTGAATATTTTATTAAATTGATTAAATCTGAGGCTATAAGAAGACAAGAAGCTAAGATGATTATCTGGGTGATAGCAACAGTTGGACTGAGGTAGTTATTAAGCATGGAGAAGATCAAAGGCAGTTGTCCTTCTCGGCTTGCTGTGTACAACAGCCTCGATGCTGAAAGCACTGTACAACATATGTTGCTAACTATTGAAGTTGAAATCCCAAAAGAAATGACCCATTGCATGGAAGGGATTACTTTATCCATCCAGGTGACAGCAACAGCATCTAAAAAAAATTTCAAAAGAGTCAGTCACTTTTGCTTCATTGCAAATATGGCAAAAATTATTCACTTCTTCTTGAATCTGTACTCTTTATAACCTGACTTGGCCCCTTCTTCTGAGAGGGAGTTTCTTTATCAGTTCTTGAATATGGCCTCGTGGTCTATTTCAGCCAGTAGAATGCATTGGAAGTAGTAGTTTGCTAGCTCTGAGCCTATACCTTGAGAAGTATCACATGTTGCTTGCTCTCTTGAACCCTGCTTAGCTACCATGTGAACAAGCTCAACCTAGTCTGTGAAAGACAAACCATAGTAATTTTGGAGCCTGAATATGCATCTTATAGACTTCCAAATACAGGGAGCATAATTGACCTAGGGCCCTGGCTACTGCACAAAGAAATACATTGTGGCATTTCTACCAAAGCCATGCTCCCACAGGTTGTTCCCAGCTAATATCTGTGAGGTAGAGGCACTAAGAAGTACTTATTTATCTGATGGCCAGCTTTGGCTAAAGGGCTTCCTGGCAGATGTGCCAAACCTTTCCTATACAGCATATCAGTCCAGGGTGTTTTTACTTATTTTTTCCTCTTTCTCTTCTTCGCTTTGGGTCACACTCGCTTTGTGATCCCATGGCTCTCCCAGCCTTACTTGGCTTCCTTCTTGGTTTCTCTAACACAAGCATTTCTCTTACTAAATTCATTGCACATTTAATTCTTTCTTGGCATTTGCTTCTCCAAGGACTCAAGCTAACCTACAAGCTGAGTCCCCAAAGAAACAGGAAATCATGGCTAACCTCAATAAAGCTGCTTACCCAAACTGCAAGGGACTGCAGACACACATATGACTCCAACAGAGAACCAGAACTGCCTAGCTGAACTCAGCATAAATTGCCAACTTGTAGAATTGTGAACCAAATAAGTGGTGGTTGTAAATCAGTACATTTTGGGAAGGCTTGTTTGGCAACAACAGATGAGTGATAGTCACAAATACTATAATTAAAAATAAGAATAGAAGATTTTCAATGGGGGTAAATATAGATGCTTAACTAAGGCAAATAACTGATACTAGAAACATAAGGAATTATGTTGTGAGGGCATCAACTATACTGCAAAATTTCTCCAAAATTATTGGCCATTGATTATAATTAAGGTAGAGCTCAAAATTATATGATACCATTGCGTTATCTTTACTACCTATGATGTACTGGTCTTTTTCATTGATAATGTGATGAATTGATGGTGGTTTAGTTCTTTTCTTTTTTTCAATTGCAAGTGCTTTGACACCTACAGTTTTGCCTCTAATAATTTATTTGCAAAGTTGAAAACATTGAGCTTTGTTTTGTAGGTATTTCGGTTCTAAAATTCCGACAATTTCTTATTAATAATGTTAACAACCCTAAAATTCAGAGAGATGATTGCAATTATAATGTAAGTTTATTCACTATACTCCATTTCATGATTTTAAATTGCATTTCAAACTTTCTAAGACTGGAATGAGACTTAGGAGGAACTTGTCAGGGCTCAAAGGATATTGAACTTAGAATCAATCTTACTAGTGTGACATCCATCACAAGGTAGGCATCTAAGGCTGGTAAGGTGGCATTGTGGGGGAGGCAGAGATAAGAGTGTCTAACCTGGAAATGGTAAGTTGTTTAGAAAGGATGATATGTGGTGAGGGTATTCGTGCACACCTAACAGAAAGTTAGGCTTGCTTAGATCTTGGAGAACCTGCAATGGTCAGTTTAGAAGTTGGTATTTGTGTATTTAGTGGTGACGGGGTGGTTGCAGCAGGACACAAAACAGAGAGTGTTTAAGCAGGAGAGTGACATGATTAGATTTACGTTTTATAACATCATCTCTAGAGACTTAGTGGAGGCTGGATTGGAGGGAGATTAGAAGTTAGTGTACAAATGAGGAGGTTGTTGCTGTAGCCCGATGAGGAAAATGAGGGTCTAGACACTGAGTGGGCATGCAGAAGGGGGAAATACCTGACGAGCTGTTAATGGGGTAGAGTTTTACAGGACTTGCTGACTAGTTGGGAAGTGGGTGTAAGGCAAATTACAGTTCTGTCTCTCATTTTAATAGTTAAAACAAAATCTCCTTTAGTGTTACTACTGTATTCCTGTAGACCAAATTGTGGGAAGGTGTAATAGTAACATGTTATTATTAACTTATCAAAATTTAGGGTCACCTGGGTGTCTCAGCTGGTTGATTATCATCTCAGGAAATGATCTCATGGTTTGTGGGTTGGAGCCCTGCATCAGGGTCTGTGTGGACAGTGTGGAGCCTGCTTGGGATTCTCTCTCTCTCCCTCACTCCCTGTGTGTGTGCTCTCTCTCTTAAAAAATAAATAACTTAAAAAAATTTATATTTTCTTGGGGCATCTGGGTGGCTCAGTTGGTTAAGCATCCAACTCTTGATTTTGGCTCAGGTCATCATCTCACAGTTAATGAGTTCAAGCCCTGCATCAGGCTTTATGCTGACAGTGTGGTCTGCTTGGGATTCTCTCACTATCCCTCTCTCTCTCTGCCTCTCACCCCCTCCCCCACTCTCTTTCTCTCTCAAAATAAGTTAAACATTTAAAAACTTATATTTTCTTTTCATTAATTTTTTTTTTAATTTTTTTTTTCAACGTTTATTTATTTTTGGGACAGAGAGAGACAGAGCATGAACGGGGGAGGGGCAGAGAGAGAGGGAGACACAGAATCGGAAGCAGGCTCCAGGCTCTGAGCCATCAGCCCAGAGCCTGACGCGGGGCTCGAACTCACAGACCGCAAGATCGTGACCTGGCTGAAGTCGGACGCTTAACCGACTGCGCCACCCAGGCGCCCCTCATTAATTTTTTTAATGTAACATTTAAAAAATTGCATTTTCCTTTTATTTTTTTTAAATATTTATTTATTTATTTATTTATTTATTTATTTATTTATTTATTTATTTTGAGAGAGAGAGAGAGGAGGGGAAGAGAGAGGGAGAGTGAGAGAATCCCAAGTAGGCTCCAACCACTTTCAGCACAGAATCTGATGGGAGGCTTGAACCCATGAACCATGAGATCATGACCTGAGCCAAAATCAGGAGTCAGATGCTTAACTGACTGAGCCACCTAGGTGCACCTATATTTTCCTTTTAGAAGCAACATAACATTTTTGTACTAGTGTCAGAGAAGATGCATAAAACCACCTTTTGACTTTTTGAAACTTGTATAGTTTTTTTTTTCAAAATACATTTCAAAACTTATTTTTGTAAACGCTTTGCACATCAGACTAATCCTCTTTGTGACCTTTGCTTTGAAAACCCCTCCACTGCAGGGAAATTCTAGTTACCTGAGTATCCCAGTATGTTGGCTCTAGTCACAGCTTCTCCCAAACCACATGCACTATATTTGCACACGGTCAGATACTTCTGTTCCTGTCTTTCTATACAATATTTTTATAGTTTATGTTTTTATTGGTGTATTACTTGGACTTTATCTAGAATATTTAAAGAGTGAGTTGTATCAGTAAATGAACTTTCTAGATAACTTCTCTTCTTTCAGGAGTAACTGCCTTTTTTAAAATTAAAATTTGATGGAATTTTTAAAATATATTTCAAATACTACTCTGCCTTTTTAAAGTAAACAATGTAATTTAGCATTTTCTTAAAGGCTTGGGGTTTCCAAAAAAAAAAAAAAAGGCTTGGTGTTTTCATAAAAGTTTACCAGTTGGTTCTGTGGAAATGTTATTTCACATTAGAAAAATGATATTTTTCTGATCATAAGTGGAACATGCTAATCATGGGAAATATGAACAATATGAAACAATATAAAAAAGGAAATAAAAACTGTAATTTTATCATTCACATGACACCATTTACTACTAACCTTTTGATATAGCTCTGTTTAGTCACATCTATGGTGTCTACTATATCATTATTTGTTTTAATATACCTTATTATCTGATATATGTTAATGTATATACATACTATTACTTGCATTGATAATAATCCCTCCTAGTGGTGGCGATACAGGGCTTTGATTTGGTTTGTTTGTAAATTGAGGCATTTTAGTGCGGTGGTTGAGAACATGGGTTTTGGAGTTGGACCACCTGGTTTTGAGTCTGTCAGTTACCAGGAATGTAACTTTGAGCACCATACCTAGAGGTATTGGGAAGAGTATTTTTTTTCAGATCAGATCTTGCAACTTGCTGTCCACGTTTACAACCCACTACCTTCAGTAACCTGGACAAGACACACGCTTTTATCATAAGAAGAGCATGATGGAGACCCAGTTTGGGATCTTAACTCTGTCCATTACTTAACTTCCCTGAGCTAGTTTCCCTATCTACAAAATGAAGAATGCACTGCCTATTCCAAACAGTTATTTTGAGGATATGTATCTGGGTGTGCCCTAAAGGGTAGAAATTCTAACAAAATATCTCTTCTTTGCTTCTTGCTGTGCTTGCTCCTGGTTCTCTTCATCTCTTTCCCCTTTCTCCTCTGCAGCCCTCTCCTCCTTCTCTTTCTCTTTCTAATTCTTGCTTTTCACATTCTACTATCCTTAGATCTTTCCCTTAGCACATGCCCCTTCTTTATAGATCATTTAGGTGATTATTTTTCCTTTCCTTATAACAACCAAAGCATGAATACATCATGTTTGTTTTTAGGGGTGTATCAAACATATCTACAGTGTACAGGAGTCAATGTTTATTGAGAGTAGGTAGTAGTAGTGACTGGTTTCTCTCTGTCTAGACACATTCATACCTGCAGAGATGATTTCCTGAGGGGTCAAAACTGCCAGGTAGGATATATTCACCAATACGTAAACAACAGCCACCATGGGAAGAACGGTAATCAGAGCTTTGGGAATATTCTCACCAGGATTTTTTATCTCTCCTAAAAAACACAAATAAAGTTATCAGAAGAGGAAGTATTATTGTGGGACTTTTGAAGAGTTCTTTATAATAAAAAGAGGAGAAAGTATTGTTCATGGATTCATGCTTCCTTATCTACATGGACTGATTCTACATTGGTCCTGCACAAATTGTGCCTGAAAGCTTAGATTTTTCATTATTTTGTACTATTTTGCTAAAAATTATTATTCCGAAATTATCCCATAAATAGACTAATACATTTTTTAAAAAATTTTAACGGGTTTATTGATTTTCAAGAGACAGAGAGACAGAGAGCATGAGCAGGGAAGGGGCAGAGAGAGAGGGAGACACAGAATCGGAAGCAGGCTCTAGGCTCACAGTGGTCAACACAGATCCCAACCCAGGGCTTGAACCCATGAACCTTGAGATCATGACCTGAGCCCAAGTCAGACACTTAATCGACTGAGCCACCCAGATGCCCCATAAAAAGTGACTAATAATTTTAACTGTCACTTTGGGAAACTATAAAATGTTACATTAACACTAACATTTTATTTTCTTTGAGAAAGAAAGAGTAAAAGATAAAAAAGTTTTAACTTGTACCAAATTAATGCTTTCTTTCTCATCTTACTCTTTTCCCACCACTGTTCAAATGAACAGTAAAAAATTCCTTTAGGAATACTGTCTCTTACAACTTGCTTGGTTTTAATGTGGAAAATTTCTTTTGTCCCTAACATGCCCAACGTTGGTCACATCCTTAAGACCAGGGAGTATTACCAAGTTTTAAATGTGTCCAGGGAAGCAGTGGATTCTTAGTTTGTGTTTTCTACCATATTCCTGTCTTCAGTGCAGACTAAGACCATGTCCTCTGATCTCCAATGACAGAAGAGCAGCCTGTGGTAGGTGCCCTGCCTGCTTAGACTCTCCTGTTTAGGTTTTCCATAAGGTGAGGGGAAAGTTTTGTCTAATGGGCCTTTTCCCGTCTCTTATTTACATTTCTAGCTCGGGCCAAAAGTTACCATTTGTTCTCAGAAACCTTCCTCAAGGATCTGGGGAACTGGCCTTTTTAAAAGTTACCCTAGATCTTGCTCTTCAGATCTTTGGACGAGGAGTGGATGCAAATCTGAGCCTATGGTGCCATTATTAATGCAACTTCCTCTGAGGGTCAGCCAATGCTGCAGTTATCTCCTGGATTTCCTTAGTGCAATGGGAATTTGGAGCAGATTACGAAATCTGAGGGTTTCTTTAAATTGTTGTGAAGATGAATGTGTGTCAAGTGATCCTGATTTTCTACACAGCATTTCATGTCATCTTCCCTGATGCTCCCTTGCAAGAGTCACACAAGTCATATTATGGAAGCAGAGGACTTTTGTTCTTTTGCTGTTACGTGGATAGAACTCAATTCCTGACGGTTGTCTATGTCACTAGAGACTCATTTTAATTTCATCAGACCTGTTACTGAGATGGATGCACTAATAGTTTTGAGAGCCAATATAATTTCTTATTTCAGACGTAAATTAAAGGATGTATGGTGGTGCTTGCGGTTCAGTGGTGTCCCTTTAGGAGGCCCTAGCATATGAATCTGGACATAAGCTGTCTATTCTGTTTATACTTGGCCAGGAATATGACAGATCAGAAAATCTGAGGACCAAACTCGAGAGAAATAGTTCTTTTTAGCCAGGGTTATGCCTCTCTTTTTTTTTTTATTTTAAATATCCTTATTTATTTATTTATTTTAAAAATTAATTTAATTATTTTTATTTTTAAATTTTAATTCCAGTATAGTTAAAATACAGTGTTATATTAATTTTGGGTGTACAGATTCAACAATTCTATACATTACTTAATGCTCATCAAGATAAATGTATTCTTAATCCCCTTCACCTATTTCACCCCTCCTGCCCCCCACTTCCACTTTGGTAACCATCAGTTCTCTATAGTTAAGAGTCTGTTTTTTTGATTTGTCTCTTTTTTTATTTGTTCATGTGTTTTGTTTCTTAAATTCCACATTTGAGTGAAATCATGTGGTATTTGTTTCTCTGTCTTGTTTAGTTTAGCATTATACTCCCTAGATCCACTCATGTTGTTGCAAACAGCAAGATTTCATTCTTTTTAAGGCTGAGTAATATTCCATTGTGTGTATATACCACATATTCTTTATCTATTCATCTACTGATGGACACTTGAACTGCTTCCATAATTTGGCTATTGTAAATAATGCTGCAAGAAACATAGGGATGCATGTATCTTTTTGAATTAGTGTTTTTGTATTCTTTGGATAAATACCCAGTAGTGAAATTACTGGATCGTAGGGTAGTTCTATTTTTAATTTTTTGAGGAACTTCCATACTGTTTTCCACAGTGGCTGCCCCAGTTTGCATTCCCACCAACAATGCACACGGGTTCCTTTCTCACCACAAGGATTAACCTGTTTTGGTATACAAGAAGCCAGATGTATAAATTTGGTGTGGTAGACTTACAAATAAAGTTAACAAAGTGGGTAATGGTAGCCAGTCCCATGCAAGTGGCCACAAGATCTGATGGAATTACTACACTCATTTTATTGGGCCTTTTGCTTTAATAGTCTGCAGAGCCAGAAAATTTCAGTAGACCTTTCAAACACCATATTGATCTGAAGTCATTCACATTTCATTACCAGTGCTAGGTATGGGATGCTCATCCTTAATTCAAGGCTTAGTTTGTTTTGATAACAAATCAAGTCAGGGAGTAGGAGGTTGAGATGAGCAGTCCAAAAAGATCCCAAATTGGGTTTATAGCTGCATTATGCTGTATCTTCAGGTGATGATTACTATCAAGAACCTTCCTGCTTGCTCTAATGAGATGCTCTACCTTAGAGAGATACTAATATCTGGGTATTTACTTTTGCAGAACACATAACTGCCCACTGTAGGAAAGGGCTTTTTAGAAACTGCTGGAGGAAGTTGGATTCAGTTGTCCAAGGACCGTGGCTCATAACCCAACATGACTGGGGAAGTGAGGTGACTCAGTGGCCCCTGAAGGATGCAGATCCAGTCGGTGACCCATGAAACTCGGCCTTCACATATGTCCAGTATTTCATGTGCTTTTTTGATGTCCAAGATAGCTGCAAGATGATTGCTATGACAATTAATTTGTGCTAGATAAATTAAAGCCTTATCCTTATTTGGAAAACCTTGATATTGGTTTAAAAATTCACTAATTTCACTGCCAGAAATGAAAACATTACCTTTGTCAATTATTAAAAAAGAAAAATGATAAAATCCTTAAAAATTATCTTAATTTTTAATAATCTACATGAGAGAACAAATATCTTAATAATCAAGGAATATCACAGATTTCAATGATTTGAGAATCAGCGCTTCTAAGAAATCATAATGAAAAGTTTTGATAAAATATTACAGATATTTTAAGCATAAAATCTATACTAGTAGTGTGACATGTAGAGGAACAAGCTCAAGGTTTTTAAATTAAAAAAAAATTTTTAATGTTTATTTATTTTTGACAGAGAGAGAGAGAGAGAGAGAGAGAGAGAGAGAGAGAGAGAGAGACAGACCGAGCACAAGCAGGGGAGGGGCAGAGAGAGAGGGAGACACAGAATCTGAAACAGGCTCCACACTCTGAGCTGTCAGCACAGAGCCTGTTGCAGGTCTCGAACTCAGGAACGGTGAGATCATGACTGGACACTTAATAGACTGAGCCACCCAGGTTCCCCAAGTTCAAGTTTCTTATAGAAATTGTTGCAAAGATTTTGCTTGGAAGTTTTATACAACTTCGCTATTTACTATATTTCTTAATGTTTTATATTCTTATAATTTTATAAGGCAAATGAAATATCATGAATTATTTTCTATTTAATTCTTTTGTTTACTCTAGGGTGCTATGCATCTATTACCACATTCTCTTGGTATCATAACATTTCAGGGGGCAACATGGCCGTACAGTACATGTGCACAGGGAAACATGGGCATTACAACACTCCTTGTAATTGTGAAAAATTGTAAGAACTTTAAACACATACTAATGTGAAGGTGTGGTAAAGCCATCCTAAAGAAAGTTATGCAGCAGTTAAAAAAATGTGTTAGGTCACTAAGAACTGATATAGAAAGATCCCTGAGACATATCATGGAATCAAAATTAGGATGTGGCATTTTATCATTGCTGGTAGGGTATGTATATATATATATATATATATATATATATATATATATATACATACATATATATATGCATATATATATGCATATATGCATATATACATATATATATATAGGGTATGTATATATATATATATATATCTGTGATAGTCTTTTTTTTACAAATAGATTATACTAATGTGATCATATATTAATTATATATGATCCCTGAGACATATCATGGAATCAAAATTAGGATGTGGCATTTTATCATTGCTGGTAGGGTATGTATATATATATATACATATACATATATATATGCATATATATACATATATATGCATATATGCATATATCCATATATATATATATAGGGTATGTATATATATATATATATATATATATATCTGTGATAGTCTTTTTTTTACAAATAGATTATATTAATGTATTTCTTACATCACTGATATTTAACTCAAAATGTCTTGAAAAAATGCTAGAATGAAATGTAGTAATGTATGAGAGTGATCTTAATTTCCTTTTGAAAACTTTATATTATAAATTCCCACATTTTGAATAAGGGACATGACCTGAAGAATACTAAATTCCATATTTTCCATATAAATGGTAATATACTGAGGTTTAGTGATGACTAAACTGTGATATATCCAACTAGTCCAAAGAAGATCAAATTGAATTCCAAAAACCAAACAAATCGGCTGTATCTTTCTCTATTGAACTGTAGACAAAACTTTCAGCCTGCTACAAAAGTATTTCAGAGATGGGTTTACCTGCTATGTTGATCAGGATTGATGTACCAGAATATGCAAACAATCCTTGGAGTAAGGCTTCTGCAATCTGTGAGGCACCAGGAAGTTCAGCGTCGAAAGAATTCTCAAACTTGGCCACATTCTCCTTTTTCCCAGTCCCTAACAGTACAATCCCAGTAAGGGAAATGAAGCAGAGGATAGTGATTTTCATCAAAACACTGATAGTTTGAAACCAAGCCACTGTTAGCACCCCTCGAGTATTTAGAAGTCCCAGTGACCACAAAATAGCCAAAGCTAGACATTTCTTTGGTAGCTCTGGAGCTGGGCACCTGGTATAGAAAGGCTGAATTATATAGGTAGATATTATCAAGCTTTGCGTAGCTATTCCTAAGGGATAAATAAAAAATTTGATCCAAAGACTGAGGAAAGCAACAGAGGATCCAAGAGATCTTTTGAGGAAATAGTAAGGCGCTCCACTTCTAGGGAAAGTTGTCCCCAGCTCTGCAAGACTGAGAGCGCTGATGATAGTCAGAACAGCACAAGCAGCCCAAATACTCAGGGAGACAGCTATGTTCAGTGAAGAGTATTTTAATACCCCTTTAGGAGACACAAAGATTCCTGCACCTGTTGTGACACAAAATAATAAAATATTTCCATGGAAAAATCCTATTGACCTCAGGAGTTGCATATTTTTTCTTTTTTTTATCCTGCAAAGTAATATAAAAATGTCATGTGGATTGCTAACTTTTATACATTTCTGCATGATTCTTCTGCAGCATGCTTTGTTGATTTACATAAGCATTTTATTGCACTTAACTTTGTTTTAAAAATAATTAACTTGTGAATCGTTCTAAGATTCTGTAAACTCTTTTAAAGAGTGCCAGAGTTAAAATGTTTCACATGTTAATTATTTAAAAATTCAAACATACCTGGTGATAGTTGCACAACACTGTGACTATAATTAATGCCATTGAATTGTACACTTAAGAATGGTCCAAATGGCAAATTTTATGTTATACATATTTTATCACAAGTTTTAAAAAGTTATTAATGTAATATGCCAAATAGCCCCACCCAAGTGTACAATTTAAAGGGATGAGTTATATGGTACATGAATTATATCTCAATAAATCGGTCTTTAAGAAAACACATATGTCGCTGAACAAGTTAGTCACAGCTAATTACGAAAGAAAGATTTAAGTTTGACCAGAGAATTTTCCTTTGGAAGTATAAAAGTTGATATTATATAACTCTGAGCTAATACTTTTGAAAGTGTATTCCAAAGAGAGGAATTGTAGCTTCATGTAAAAAATGTAAACTTTAAGTAGGCTCAGGATTGAATCCCACATCTGACACTTAGTAGCTGCATGATTTTTAGTAAGCTGTTTTATTTCTTTGAATCCCTATCTCCTCATCTGTAAAATGAGGATAATAATTTCATTTTGGGGCACCTGGCGGTTCTTGATTTCAGCTCAGGTAATGATCTCATGATTTGTGAGATCGAGCCCTGCATTGGGCTCTGTGCTGACAGCATGGAACCTGTTTGGGATTCTTCCTCTTCCTCTCACTCTCTGCCCCTCCCCTGCTTTCTCTCTTTCTCTCTTAAAATAAATAAATAACCCTAAAAAATATTTTCATTTTATCATAGAGTCATTTCCATGGAGCTGAATAAATAACCTCTGTGAAACATCTATTAGAGTACTGACCTATCATGGATTAATAATTTCACTTGTGTGTACTGATGCCTAACAAATTGCCCCAAAAGTTAGTGACCTGAAAAACATTCTCACACAGTTCCTGTGGGTCAGGAATTTGGATGCTGGTAGCTGGGTCCTTTGGCTCTAAGTGTCTCATAAGGCTTCAATCATCTGTTGACTGGAACTGTAGTCATCTCAAGGCTCCTCTGGGGAACGATCCACTTCCAAGTTCACTCATACAGCTGTGCTTCAGTTTATTGCAGGTTTCTGGACTAAGGACCTCAATCTCTCTTGAACTATTGGCTGACGTCCTGCCATCATTCTTCCTATGAGGGCCTCCTTATAGGGCAGATCGTAGTGTGGCATCTTGCTTGTTCCATCAGGGAGAGAGAGTGGTAACAAGACAAAAGTCTTGGAAGTGACATCTCCTCATGTTTGCTGTATTCCATTCATTGGAAATGAGAATTCATAAGTCCTGCCCATACTCAAGGGGAGGGGATGACTTTAAGGCATTAATACCAGGAGGCAGAGATCATTTTGGTCATCTTAGCAGTAATTAAGTTGTATGAAATAAAATTATTTTGTGGAAACACTCATTCTTTTATTATAATTAGATATCAATATTGTCCCTGTGGATAGACACAAACCAGCCTATTAATAAATATATTTAGGAGCTTCCAGTCCTGGATAAGATCTCAAATTTAATAATGCAATATCCAAAATGTCCAGGATACAATAGAAAATCATTTGTTATATCAAGAACCTGGGCAATCTCAACGTGAGTGAGGAGAGACAATCAACAGACACCAATATTGAGATGACACAGGTTTTTGAATTATCTGTCAAGGATTTTAAAGTAGCCATCATAAAAATTCTGCAATCAGCTTGTGCAAACATGCATGTAAGAAATGAAAAAGCAGAAGGAGCCAGGAGAGAAATAGAATATATAAAGAGAAACCAAGTGGGAATTTTAGAACCGAAAAATAAAACAAATTAAAAACTCAGTGGGTGTGTTCAACTGCAGAATGAAGAATACAGGGAAAGAATCAGTGAACATGAAAATAGAACAGTAGAAACCCCCGATTTGACAATAGAAAATGAACTAAAACAAAACAAAACAAAAGAATATTATCTCAGTGATTTTTGTGGGAATATAACACAAGAGCTAATATTTGTGCCATTGGAGTTCCAGAGAAGAGGAGAAAGAGGGTAAGCCTGAAAAGTATCCAAAGAAATAACTGGTGAAACTTTCCCAACTTTGTCAAAATATATAAATATGTAAATTTTCGCAAGAAAATCATAATCAAACTTCTAAACACCAAAGGTAACAACAACAACATCAACAGCAAAAATTGAAAGCTACACGACAAATGACTTCTCACTTTTAAGGGAAATACAGTATTTCCTGAATAAATGTATTTATTTAGGCCACTACTGTCTCTGAGTCACATGTGTAGCTTGTGCCACTATATATGTGTTAATACATCTGACATATGTTTTTTCATTAACTCACATTCATTCATCCATTATTTGTAGCAAGATAAAGTACAGAGACATTAATTTACAATTTGTTTTTGTTTTGGTATATTGTTTGTTTTAGTCTGCAAAAATTTATTGAGCACTTACTATGTGCAAAGCTCATAGCAGGCCAAGACCTATTGTATTCTAGAAAGGACAGACAGAAATACTTTTGTACCTTAGGGGAAAAAGAAGTAAACACACAAGAAGCACGTATGCATAATACGTCAGATGGTGATTCCTGATGACTGATGATAGTGGTGGTGGCAATGGTGGTGTTTGTGTGGAATGAAAGGGTAAACAATTAATAGATGATAGTTTCCTAAGTACAGGGACACTTGAGAAAAGTGTTAACTTTAATTGAACTTAGTGCAGTTGGAGGTAAATGAGTGTCTTGCTGATGTTTCTGTTTACTGATTCCTGATTGAAGGATGTTCTTAAGCATGCTGTAGCTGACTGGATTATTTCTTGTATAACTTGCAATTTTCTAATTACAGTTTCAATCATAAGAGAGCTGGATATGAACCAGTCCAAGTATATAAGACTAGCAAGTATTTAAGCTTAGGGACAAGAATATTGGCATTGGAGGTTTGAAGTGATTGAATATGTCATATATGTTGAAAGTAGACCCCACACAACTGCTGATGGGTTAGATGTGGTTTGTGAGAGATGGACAGAAATACAACCTATCAAGGTGTGTGGGCCTGGCAACTGGAAGAATGGAGTTGCCTTTATGCTTTTCTATTGTACACATACATCTATTTGCCTTTTGGTGAGCATTTTTTCACTATTAAGTCCAGTGCAGCAATGAACACCTTTTACAATTTTCTTTTTAGATACACGTTTGAGTTTCCCTAGGATATTCATAAGGAGGGGAATTGCTGGTGACACGGAACTGCTGTTTCATTGGATGGTTTCAAATTTTACTTCTTTGCCAGCACAGTATTGCCAGACTTAAAGTTTTTGCTGATTTGATGGATGTAAAATTATATTTTAAAAGTATATTAGTCTTTGCCCATATTATACACGTTTATTCTATTTTCTGTATTTTCCATCTTTTATGTCTCTTTCTCTGTTCCTATCTAGGTATTTTATTTTGATGTATCTTCTGGTTCACCAATTATATGTTGTCAAGTGCTTCTCGGGGAAAAGTCGTGCTAAATGGCAAGGTCTCCTCTCTAGGTTTCCTTTGTCTCCAGGACTCTGACTCCTTAAACCCTTGATGCTTTGATTCATTTCTTATTCTTTCAAATAGACATTTTAATATTGTATACAGCTTTTTGTTGTTTTTGGTGGCAGGGTTGTTTTGATCCAAGCTAGTCCACTCAATTGGAAGAAGTCTGTTCATCTCAAACCTCAGTAAATTTCATTCTCATGCTCAATTGATTAAAACTATGTCCCAATATCTTTGATACTTTACTCTCTATATCCAATCCCTCACCAAGTCTTCTTGATTCTATTTTCAAATCATATCTGTTTCTGATCATATGTCTGATTCTACTACAAGTATCTTGGTCTGAGCCACTGTCATTTTTCTTTTAGGTAACAGCAGAAAAACTCATATCTTCATACTTTAGCCCCTGTCTTTTCCTGATCCATTCTCTATAGGAAAAGAGAATAGTCTACAAGTAAATCTTCTAATGTCTTTTCTTTTGTTGGTTAAATTGAAGCTTAGGTACATCATATTTATTTTCACTTGTGAATTGTAAACATTCCCTTGTGAATTCTAAACATTCACTTGTAAATTTGTACATTTTCTTACTATTCTTTGTTGGTGTATAATTAATAACTGATCTTAAACTCAGCTTTATTGCTTAATAATTATTTGCTTAATGATACTAATATATTGATAATGATTTAGTTCATAAATAATGACAGCTTGGGTGTTTTTTTTTTCTTTTCCTCTTTTTTTAAGTTTGCTTATTTTGAGAGAGAGAATGCATGTGCACAGGAGAGGCAGAGAGAGAGTGAGAGAGAGTATGAAGCCAAACAGGCTTCATGCTCAGTGGAGAACCCGACACAGGGTTCGAACACATGATCTGTGGGATCATGAGCCAAAATCAAGAGTTGGATGCTTAACCAACTGAGCCACCGAGATGCCCCTCTTTTCCTTTCTATTGTTTTTAAATCCTTTTATATCTAGGACCTACCTTGTAGAGATAAATGTAAAAGAATGGTTATAGCAGTGTTGTCACTGTAAAAATTTTAAAACCATGTAAATGTCCATCAATAGGAGAATGAAAATATAAATTTTGCTATATTCACCCAATGCAGTATATCAAAGTGGTCAATATGAATGAACTAGAGATTAGTGTTAACGTGTGCATTTTGAAAAACATAAAATTGAACCAAAACACCACAACTCTCACAGTATATATAATATATAGCTTGTAACTATATAATGTTAAAAATTTTAAAATTAAAGCCATATATTATGTATGTATATATACATATGTAATAAAAAATATAATGATATTCAACATGAGGGTTACCTCTGGAGGTATTGGGGAAATGGGAAGGGAGAGATGCATAGGGCTTTTCAATAATGTTTGTAATGTTTAATTTTTTAAGTTGAGTGTTTATGATATTTATTATATTATTTACTAAATTAAAAAAATGTTTACTTATTACTTTAATCATTAGTTATAGTCCCAGCTTACACCTCTCCAGGGGTTTCCTATTGCCCTTGGAATAATATATCAGGGGTGTCTGGGTGGGTCAGTTGGTAAAATATCCAACTTCTGCTCAGGTCATGATCTCGTGGTTCATGGGTTCAAGCCCCACGTCAGGCTCTGTGCTGACAGCTCAGAGCCTGGAGCCTGCTTCAGATTCTGTGTCTACTTCTCTCTCTGCCCCTCTCCCACTCACACTCTCTCTGTCTCCTTCAAAAATAAACATTAAAAAAAAGTAAAAAAAGAATAAAATGGCAACATAAGATGGTCTGTGAGAATCTATAAGATCAGTTTCCTGTCTGTCCAATCTCTTCTTATTCCCCTCTCCTCTTGTTCAGACACTTCAAATACTTTATTCCTCACATCCTCCACCAGTTCCTAGTTTTCTTGCTGTAAGCAGGTTACTTTTTTATGTCTGTTTGTTCATTTGTAAAATGTGGATAATAAAAGTACCTATGTAGTTGGGTTGTTGTGAGGATTAAATGTATTGGAATATAAAAAGTTCTAGAAACAGTACCTGGCATATAGAATATGCTTAAAGGTCACTGATGACATAATTGGAAGGACCTTTCAGAGGAAGTGATATTTAAGTGGCAGAGATTGAGAGAGAGGAGAATTCTGGTTTTTTAAAAATTTTTTTTAATGTTTTATTTATTTTTGAGACAGAGAGACACAGAGCATGAGCAGGGGAGGGGCAGAGAGAGAGGGGGACACAGAATCCAAAGCAGACTCCAGGCTCTGAGTTGTCAGCACATAGCCCAACACGGGGCTCAAACTCATGGACCATGAGATCATGACCTGAGCTGAAGTCGGGCGCTTAACCGACTGAGCCACCCAGGTGCCCCAAGGAGAATTCTAGACAGAAGGAAGAGCATATGCAAACCCTCTTAGATGAAAAACAACTTGGTGTTCCCATGCACTGAAAGATGGGTGTTGTGGCTGGAGTGTTAGTGAGTGAAGGGGCAAGTGACAGAGGAATGATCAAGTAGGGTCTTTTAGTTTATAGCTTACAAAGGTGTATAATAATGGGTGTTGTATTTGTACTGTAAACTCAGGAAGTCCTGATTGGGGTAACCTACCTCTGAAGTGGTCCATAATGATCCCTGCCTCCTGGTATTCACTACTTTTCTGTAGTTTCCTCCCATATTGTGCTAGCACTAGTGTTGGTCTGTGTGACAAAAGGATACAGAAGAGTTGCTATGTCAATGTTAAGATTATATGATAAATTATGTTATAAAAGACAATGAACTTCTGTTCCCCATCCCCTCCAGGCCCCTCCCGTCCCCTCCTCTCCTCTTCTTTTTCTCTTTTTCCCTGTCTTTGGGGGAGCCATTGGCCAGGTCATGAGGACATTTTATGCAGAAACACACCTGGTGAGGAACTGAAGCCTCTTGTCAAAAGTTTGTGAGTGAGCCATCTTGGAAGAGGAGCTTCCAGCCCCAGTCAAGCCTTCAGATGGTTGCAGTCCTGGCCCACATGATTTAAATCTTGATATATTCAGACCCATTTAGCTAATGCTCTCTCAAATTCCTAATAGGCAGGAAATATGAAATAATAAATGTTTGTGGTTTCAAATCACTGAGTTTTGAGGGTGGTTTGTTACACAATAATAAATAAGGAGTGTACCCAGCATTGCTACAGTAGGAACCTCAATAAAGCTAGGGCAAAATGGATGGGATCTGGTGAGTGTGATGTAGTAGTGGGTATTGGAAGGAATAAATTAGAGGTCCCATAAGGTACCCAGGAAGTATCTCTGCACTTAATTAACAGGAGGATTTATTTTACATCTTCCTAGCCGGTGAATTGAAGATTGTGAATACATTCCTGTTTTTATTGCTTTAGGAACTGGACAGTTCAGAATACTGTAATTCTCAGCATTAGTGACTCCTTGTCAAGTCTCTTCCCATTTAAGATGACTGGGCTTGGAACCTGACCAACGGAGTGATTGGCTATGCTGAGGTGAATTAGTTTTGTCCAGCTCTGATGTCCACTTGAAGTTATGGAATCAATATAGTATTAATCTCCAAAAGTCAAATGTTTGCATTTTTTCTTGTTCTGTGGACTCTCCAAAAAGAGGTAAAGGCATATAGTAATACTTCATGCCTGTCTATGCTGAGTTTCCAGGAATTATTTCATTTATCTTTACTCCAATTGACCTTATTATTGTCTTTATTTTAGAGATAGTAAGTAGGCTCAGAGAACTTCTATAACTTGTGAAATGTCCACATATCATGTTGAAGCCAAGATTTAAACCTAGGTCTTTTGATTCTAAATTTCATTCTCTAAGCCATTGCTCTTTCCTACATCCCCACAGTGGTCAAAAACTCCTTCCCAATAAGTGGCAAGACTGAAAGTTAACATATGTCATTTGATCTGCTTTTCTTTCAGACTTCAGAATTATTTGTCTACACAAGAACTTTCACAAAATGATTTCAAAACATTAGATTAGTTTCTTTTCCCCCTACATGTTAGAAATATGGGTCAAATTGTCATAGAGACCTCAGCTAAATCCAGATGAATAGTTTTTTAACGATCTCTATGTGGTTTTCACTTGCTCTGACTGAGGATGACCCCATAGAAAGGATGGGTGGGATGATAGACTTTGATTAAGGAAGGAAATATCACAGACCTGGGAAGTGCCTCTTTTTTGGGGGGTGAGGAGGGAGTGCCTCTTTCAAGGCACTTTAAAGTGGAATTTAAAGAGTAAATACCTCTTTTGAACTTTTTATTCCATATCAGGTCAAAGATCTTCTTTTCTTTTTAGTAAGCTATGAGATCTGGGGCCAAGGGAGAACCATGGAGCAGTAAGCTAGTTTGTATTTGCTCATGCCTACTGGATTGACAGCTTAGCTGCCAAGCTCAGAGTCTTTCTACACAGTCAGATAATCCCCATCCTTTCCCAACCTCTCTATAAAAAGTGTCGGGTGGCAGGCCATCAGTCCCTTTCCTAGAGTGTCATCCTTGGTGTATCCACACCATCTGCCCCATACACAGCCAAGCATACCTCCCTGGGCTGTACAGAATCCATAAGATTACCTGTTATCTGCCAGTTTTGTGCTTATAAGTTATTTTGAGTCTAACAAGTGTCAAATGTGGTGTTTTCTTTTGACCTGTGTTCTATAAACCAGGCTTCTTATTTGCCACTATAAAACATCAAAATTGTAACTCAAAGACCTGGATTCTGGAGCATTTGAATCCATTTTCAAACAGAATATATACTACCTTCAGATACCTGCTATTTATGAGTTTCTTTGTCAGACACATTTTGCCAGAAACCTCATTGAGACAACCTTTGAATGGAAAAGATGGACTCTGATTTGTTACTTATACACTAGGTGATCACAAGACTCTCCACGTGTTATTCCCGTAGTAAGACAGCCCACATGTGTATGCTAGATCCAGTTTTCTCCTCAATTGCCTATATTTTTTTCTTAGCCTAAGTTCTCTGATACCTTTTTGCCTTCTGCAGGATTTATCTTTTATCCTGAGTTAATCCTTTCTGTGCTCTCACTAAAAGTGGATATAATTATGTATAGAATAGCTATGCAGGTCGGCAGTGATCTGAGTGATGAATACAAATGGATTATGTTGACCAATAGGGTCATAATGACAAAAGCAGTTTCCGAACAGTCAGTTAAGGTGTGAAAGAGAACAAGTAATTGTTAAGAACTGGTGTAGACTCTTCTTTGGTATTATCTCTGTATAACATTTTGGCTTTAGTCATGCAAAAACGTTGAGCCCCAATCAATAACAGGACATTTGTGAGGTACTGTCAAGAACCCAAGCTGAGATAGAATATCAAGGGAGATGCCACCTAAAGGCCTGTGTACTTACTGTGCATTCACTTAGTCACCATTTGTACACCATTTGTGCAACCAGACATTATTTTATGTTTATTCTTATCTATACACTGTCTTGGAGGGTGAATAAGGAATGAATCCTTTTTTAGAAAACCTCACTGTCTTTAGGGGGAAAAAGAAAGCTAAGTAAGTAACCAATTAAAAAAGAGTGAGGACTGTGACATAATAAGCCCAGAAAAATCGATGGACAAAAGAGGAATATTTGCTACAGTCTTGGGGGATTGGGTTTAGCATGCTCTATTTGGGCTTTGGTTACAAATAAAGAGTTAAAATATGTAAGTGTTAGATATTAGGTGTCTTGTTCTGGTTCTATTTAACACACACAGCATTTGTGTACATAAACATAAGGAGTATTACTCTGGTTAAAAAAGAAATATGCCTTTAATAAATTAATCATTTGCCAAATATGCATAACTTATTATTATTTTTTTTTGCTGCAGTTTCAGGTGGATTTTTCCATATTATTCCTTCTACTGAAATATATTAATCAATGAGATGTATATCTGTTTGAGATATATTAATCTCTTTTTTGGCAGGTGAAACATTCAGTAGTAATTGTGAAAAGCAAGTTATCTTGTTGAAATATGTAGACATAAACTAGGTGAACAAAAGGCAAATAAAACCAAAGTCCACTGATGATAAAAAGAAGAACATATATATGGTGTGTGTTAGGAGACTTGATGACATGGCCATGATTCCAAATAAAAATGGAAACGTACCAGAGAACAAAAATAAGTTAATAATTGACATGGAGGTTATTACAAATAATGATGTAAAAAAAAAAACCCTCATCTACAAACATTTGTTCAATACTTAGGAAGTAGTTTAAAGGGAAAAAAAAATATTTGCTAGTTCTTCCTCAGTTATATGAGAAAACAACCTGACAAAAATCTCGATAGGGATGGGAAATAGCAAAACTGAAGACTTTTACTTAATAACTTCACCATTTTGCTGAACCTCTCATTTTTCATCAGTCTGTGCCACTTGTGCATTCAAATTTCTTGGAAGAAAACATTCAGAAACATTTCGTACTATTTAAGCATAAAGTTTATTCACTACAAAAGGTTTCTAACTTTTCTATCTTCAAGCAGACAATGTCAAAGTTAGTACTTCCTGCACTCTCACCTGATATATTATGTAATCTAATAATATATTATCTGTATTTAATTGCTTTTTGTACATTTTTGGCATAGAAGGACTACAAGGTTTGGATTCACTTTCTTTGATCCTCACCTTTTCTTAAAATGACTCTTAACAATGTCTGTCTTTTAAAGTAGTTTGCGCAATTAAAGACTATATATATATATTTAATATTTATGTGCACACGAATTACATATGTAATTAAATAATACATGTACAGTACTTGCAAGCAGTAAATGCTCAATTAAATGTTATTAATTATTGACTCTATTGCTGTATTTTATGTAACTCTCTTCTCCTGTCTACTAGACTATGGAGTTGTTGATGACATTATTAATGGCCAATTTATCTACGTACCTTCAAAGTGTTTAGTGTCTTCCACATGTTAGTTGCTTGGTACATATTTTTTTAAAGTCTACTTATTTTGAGAGAGAGAGGGAGCATGAACAGGGGAGGGGCAGAAAGAGAGAGGAAGAGGGAGAATCCCAAGCAGGCTCTGCATTGTCTGTGCAGAGCCTGACTCTCGGGGCTCAAAGCCACGAACTGTTGACATCATGACCTGAGCCAAAACCAAGAGTCAGATGCTTCACCAACTGAGGCACCCGGGTGCCTCTAGTACCTACTTTTTGAATCATTAAATGATTCAGATGCAAGATTATCATTTATACTTCATTTTTTTTCAGTTGTGAAATGTGGATTTCTGGTCTTCACCCCAAGAATTAGAATCTCTAAAGGTGCAGTCCAGGAATATGAATTTAGAAAAGAAATTCCAAAGATATTGAAAACCTTAGCTCTAAACTGTGTGCTCTCTCTCTCTTTTCTTTAACCTTCTAGTCCAAACTGTAGCTTTGTGTATTGCTGTGGATATTCTGTTACCCTTTTTGCCATATACAGGATACACCATAAAAGAGGCCCTTGATTACTTTTAGAATATGGTTCATTGAGATGGTAGCTATATTTTTGGTGAGCATAGCATAACATATAGAGTTGTTGAATCACTGTGTTGAATCACCTGAAATTACTGTAACGTTGTCAACTATACTTAAACATAAAATAAATAAATAAATAAAAATTAAAAATAGAATAGGGATCATTGATAAAATCAAGATTGTTTGTGACCTACCTTGTTTCAAAAAAACCTTAAACACCTAACAATAATAAATGCTATATAGCAAGATATGCCCGCTCTAAGCCTATTTACAACTTAGTGACTGACCACTGATTTAGCTTTAAGCTTTCTAGCAACCTAAGTAAAAAGAAATGCATGATATTACTAGAGTCTGGGGACCTGTAAATAAAACTAGATAATCTGCCTAGAAACACGAGCATTCCTGATACAAATATTACAAATATTAGAAAAAAATGTCCTCAGTAGGTCTACATATAGGGAGACTATTGTATAATGTAAAATATATATCACTTAACAATCTACTTGCAGTAAGTATTGGGATGAGTTGCTAGAGGTTGTTTGGTTAAATACAATATTTCGGTCACATGAACTATAGATATAGATGGAAGGACATCCATATTCTAGTAGACAATTAGAAGAAAAACAAATTCTTCCGCAGGCTTATACGAAACATTTCAGATGTAATAAATGTATAGAGAGGTTTTAGTAGTTTGAGGAACCAGCAGAATACTTCTATTTTCATCAGTCCTCTATAGATATTTTGCCTCTGAAGTAAGTTTTTGAAAGATGAATGAGTTTGAGATTACACTCCTTCACAAATATCTAGACTGTAGCTCTTCTGTATTGGCCATTAAAGGTGGAGATTTATGTACTGATAGACATTTGAGTTGAGAAATACTTGGCAAGTCTAGTTCCTCTATGAGGTCAGCTATGGTAGTATCATTAAGAGGGCACTCAAATAATCATTGGTCCTGAACATTGGTCAGTTTCTTCACTGAGATATAGTACAACATTTTACACTCCACCTATGGTCTTTTTTGACTCAAATTTCACTGGTTGTATCTGTCATAATATAAAAAGATCGTTTGGGTCCTTAGCGTTTTCCAACAAGGATCAGTCTTGTACTTCTTTTCCCCTGAGATTTTAAATTGAAAACAGCCTAAGAAACTTACAGACCAATAAATTGAAAATCCGTACTCTTGATCAAATACACCTAAAATGGGCTCACAAAGGCTTGAAAGATTTTACATATAGATATGAGAAAAGATGTGCTAAAAGTAGAAAATGCTCTTTACAAAGATGAAGGAGGTATTTTATTTTTGGAGTTTGATTCACTTTGTAACATCTGGACAGTTTGGGCTCCTAGAATCTTAGTTTAAGTAAACCTATCATCATTAGCCTAAGTTGAATCTAGTTTATGAATCCCACATGGTTTATTAAGAGGATTAAGTCTGAGGGAATAATAACTCCCAGATCAGTATTATTTGAATAGGGAACAAAAATCAACAGGTTGTATTGGAAGCTGTCCAGCAAGGTGTGACATACTCTTTAGCTTTAGGAATCCACAACTGTAAACACTCCTTTGACATAGCAATCTCAAGTTCACCTGGTTGGTATATCCTCTGGGTAGCAGCCTGGCCAAAAGGAAGCCTAGAGAATTCAAAATTAATTCTAGTTCATTTACCTGGAGTCTCTTGTTGGATTGACATGGTCCTGAATTATAAAGATAATGGTCCTAGATTATAAAGACAATGTTTGCTGAATCTTCTTACAGTGGCCACTGTAGGTTTCTAGGAGAGAATATTTTAGATTCTGGAAAATATGGATGGGCAGACAATAATGAGCTTTTGTTTTTCAGAGCCATTCTTGGAAACTTTCTCTTGAAGGAATATACCCTGGTGCTCCTCTCTGAAACTGTTCCAAGCCAGATGGCTGACTATTATTTGATTGTTATCTCCCTTAACATTACCAAGAGGTCTATCTGAAACAGGAAGTGATGGCCTCAGTTCAGCACCTCCTATGCAAAACAACTTTTAACATCTCCAGATGTTAAATTTCCATAATAATTACTCAGGCTTTTGGTTGGGATTTTTTCATCTAGTTAGGTCCAGGACCCTGATGGGGGAAGAGGGAGCAAGGTTGAGGTCAACACTGCCTCATGGAGATCTTGTTAATTGCAGCCTTAATTAAATGCTCTGTGAGACAGATGAATGTATTTGGCCCCAGCCTCTGTTAGTCAGGTTTATTAGAATAATTGATGGACTTGTATGCTTGTGGGACAATTTGCTAGAAGCCAAATGTAGAAATGAAGGGTGGGTATTATTGGGAGGCAACTTTCCAGAGGTTTCTTGCACTTATGTACATCTAGTGAGCAGAGACAATGATTGCCTTTGTCCTAGACTATATTTTCAAGGATGTTTGTGTAGTGAACTGCTAGGGACATAAAGATAGTGTTTCCATCTAGAAGAAAAGGAAGGTTTGTTTACTCTATAATCAAGACAGTGTCTTCCTTTAGCGTAAAGGTACGGGAGACTTATTACCTATTATAAAAGATTTGGATTCCATAAGCTTGGGGTTCCTCTACTGTCATGTGTATTACCTGGCCTTTTTCACTTTGTCTTGTAAATGGCATTTTTGCTACTGATATTGCTATGAATAATAAATTGTTTTTGTCTCCAATGCTGGCATTCATGAAACTGAGGATAACGTGACCTTGTAATTGGGGTTAAATTGCAGGCTTGTCAAGTTTTTTTTTTTTTTAATGTTTGTTTATTTTTGAGACAGAGAGAGAGACAGAGCATGAATGGGGGAGGGTCAGAGAGAGGGAGACACAGAATCTGAAACAGGCTCCAGGCTCTGAGCTGTCAGCACAGAGCCCCACACGGGGCTCAAACTCACGAACCGTGAGATCATGACCTGAGCTGAAGTTGATGCTTAACCGACTGAGCCACCCAGGCGCCCCATATTTGTCACAGTTCTTGAGAGTCTTGTGATTTCTTCTTTGACCCATGAGTTATTTAGAAGTGTGTTGTTTAATTTCTAATATGTAGGATTTCTCAAATTACATTATGTTTGTTGATTTCTATTTTGATTCCATCCATCATGGTTGAAAAAAATACTTTGCATGATATAAATCTTTTCTAATTTTTTGAGACTTGTTGTATATCTTAGTGTTTGGTCTATCCCAAGAATGTTTCATATGTGTTTGAAATAAATGTGTATTTGACTTCTGTTTGTGGAGTATTCTATAAATGTCAATTAGATCAGATCTTCTGTATCCTTGTTGATTTTCTGTCTAGTTTTTGAGTGATGTCCTGACATCTCCAACTACAATTGTTGAATTGCTTGTTTTTCCTTTCAGTTACATGAGTATGGCTTAATGTGTTTTGGGACTCTGTTTTTAGGTATGTATACATTTATAATTGTTATATCTCTTTCATACACTGACCATTTTATCATTGTGAAATGCCTTTCTTTGTCTCTAGTAACTTTTTTTTGTCTTAAAGTTATTTTGTTTCTTTTTAATATCACCATTCTAGTTCTGTTATGGTTACTATTTACATATGTATCTTTTCCCATCCTTTTACTTTCAACCTAATTGTGGCTTTGAATCTAAGGTGTGTCTCATTTAGACAGCTTATAGTTGGGTGGATTATTTTATTCATTCAGCCAATGTCTCCCTTTTTATTGGAGTGTTTAGCATATTCTCATTTAATTTAATTATTGATACTATTGTATTTACATCTGTCATTTTGCTATTTGTTTTTAATGTCATGTCTTTTTTGTTCCTCTGTTCTTTCACTACCTCCTTAAGGGTTAAACAAATGTTTTTAATGTGCCATATAAATTCCTGTGTTGATTTTTTTAATCTACACTTTTTGAGTTATATTTCTTAGTGGTCAGGCTGGTAATTACAACACACACCTTTAAATTCATCAAAATCGATTTCAAGTTAATTCTTACTTAATTTGAGTAAAATATAGTAACTTTGCTCTTTTTATAGCTCATTTCCTCTTTGTTTCTTTGTGTTGTTATTGTCATGTATTACATCTGTATAGTTTATAAAGTCTATGCTTTAGTGTAATCTCAGGTATTACTTTTTAATTCATAGAAAAGAGAAATGTATATACAATTATATACTCAGAGCCCTGCATATTTACCCATGTATTTACTGTTTCTGGTGCTCTTTCTTCCTTCCTCTTGATTCAAGTTAGTTTCTTTCAGCTTGAAGAATTTCCTTTAGTATTTTTTATAGGTCAAGTCAGCTAACAATGAATTTGCTTAGCTTTTCTGATAATGTCTTTATTTTGACTTCATTTCTGAAGGGTGTTTTCACTGGATATCAAATTCTTGGTTAACAGGCTTTTTTTCCTTTCAGCACTTTAACTGTGTCATTCCACTGCCTCTGGTTTCCATATTTTAAATAAGTCAATTGTTAATTGATGTTTTCCTGTACATAATGAATACTTTTTCTCTTGCTGCTTTCTCTTTTTCTCTGCTTTGGCTTTCACAGTTTGCTTTGCTACATCTAGATTTGATTCTCTTTGTGTTCATTGTGGGTTCATTCAGTTTCTTGGCTCCACTTCCTGATGTTTTTCATAAATTTCTGGCATTTACAAGCCATTATTTCTTCACATATTTTCCCAGGTTTTCTTTTCTTCTTTTTTTTTAAAACTTGCCTGGACTTAAACTGAAAAATCCCATTTCCCTCATAGCGTAAAGCTACTGATGTGTCTGCTCATATTTTAATTCTTTTTTTTTTAAATGTTTATTTATTTATTATTATTATTTTTTTTTCGAGAGAGAGAGCCGAGGAGGGGCAGAGAGAGAGGGAGACACAGAATCCGAAGCAGGCTCCATGCTCCAAGCTGTCAGCACAGAGCCTGACATGGGGCTCGACTCACAAACCGCGAGATCATGACCTGAGCCAAAGTGACGCTTAACTGACTGAGCCACCCAGGTGCCCCAGCTGATATTTTAATTCTTAATTTAAATTTTTACATTTGGATTCCTAGATATTGCTTCTGTAGCTGCATAGCTTAGTGGTCAGTTAATAATTTGAGATGTTATACTCAAACATCTCAAGCCCATAAGGCTACTACCCTCATACAATCTATCTCTGTGTGTGTTGAGAAGCATATTAAAACTTCAGCCAATTTTTGAGTCACCTTGGATTTTATTTACTGCTTGACTTTCATGGTCTTCTCCTGCAAATGTGTGCAGTTCTTCAGTCATCCAGGGATGTGTAAAGAGTTAATCTAGGTCCCGTCTGACACTCTTATTAAAAATTGGCTGGTTTGTAGGAGCCTGGGTGGGTCAGTCAGTTAAGCATCTGACTTCGGTAAGGTCATGATCTTGTGGTTCGTGAGTTCAAGCCCTACATCTGGCTCTGTGCTGACAGCTCAGAGCCTGGAGCCTGCTTCGGATTCTGTGTCTCCCTCTCTCTCTGCCCCTCCCTGCACATGCTCTGTCTCTCTCTCTCTGTCTCTCAAGAAGAATTAAACATTAAATTTTTTTTTTTAAATTGGCTGATTTATGGTAACCCCAAACTGGACTGCAAACCCAGGCTAGCAAAGATGTAGACTTTATCTGTATGTTTCCTACTTAATTCACTACATCAAAGGAGGCAGCTCTGTGGGTTTTTACCGTCTGCTTCAAATCAGGTCTACTAATATTAACATGTCTAAAATTTTTGTGAAACTATTTATTATCTTTTTGCACTATGAACCCTGACAACTCACAAGTCTGATTTCCTAACACTAAAGGGCTCTCTTCAGTGAAAAATATTACTCTCCTCTGGAGATTTAGGATCACAACAGAGTATTTTTGTTCCTTGTATTTCAACAACTATAACTACCATAACTTGATTTTGTAAATATTGTAAAGTGATTTTTCTTACTCTTAATTTGCCTATGTAGTATGAGAGCAACAATTTTCCTTCCCATTTTACTGACATTAAAAACAGAAATCCTTACCAAATTCACAAAGCTGCAGTGTCTGAAAGGCACTTTTTACAATTAGGTCATTTTACTTCATATATATGGCTGTTTTCATTAAGCCATCGCTCTTCCCATAGCAGAACATTTGTGTGCTCTAGGAGTTCCAGAGTGCCTTCATATATATATTTTCAAACTTGATTATCACTACCAGTGTGTGAGCTGGGCAAACAACACATTCTTATGTCATTGAAGAGTTGCAATAACTGAGGTGCAGCATAGTGTGTATAGTATAATCAGCTTATTACTGATTATCCTTTATTTTTAGGACTTGATGATAACTAGAAATGTAAAGCTAGAAAATAAATACTTTATTAGTGTATCTATGTTCATATGTTAAGCTTAACCGAGATTTGAGGCTCTTCAGCTTGCCTATTTTTTGGACAAAAAACTTAGTTTCTTTACCTATGAGGTAGTAATTAAAATAAATCTTGAAAATCTGAATAATTTTTATGGTAAACTGAAACTATGTACTTAGAGATATATTGCAGAAGGATTCATACATTCAGCAATAGGAAAAGTTAAATAATTAAGCTCTGTATCCCCAGTAAATTGTGGGGATATACCTGGGGACAAATCATATGACACATATTTACTAGGGGCAGATGTTAACCCAGAGTGCCCATGATGTCCTTAAGGAGTATATTCTATGAAATTTTGATAAATATTCCTATTTTTTCTATCGTATTCTAATCAACTTAATCTATTGTGTTCTGCCTTTTTTCCTTTTCTAATTCTTTTTTTTTTTTAATTTTTTTTTTCAACGTTTTTTATTTATTTTTGGGACAGAGAGAGACAGAGCATGAATGGGGGAGGGACAGAGAGAGAGGGAGACACAGAATCGGAAACAGGCTCCAGGCTCCGAGCTATCAGCCCAGAGCCTGACGCGGGGCTCGAACTCACGGACCGTGAGATCGTGACCTGGCTGAAGTCGGACGCTCAACCAACTGCGCCACTCAGGCGCCCCTCCTTTTCTAATTCTTTATGCTTCCCATATTTCTGCTGCTAGACTTTACTTTTTAGCATGGGCTCAAAATTAAACATTGTTTGACCTTTTAAATTTTTATCTTTAAATAAGTAAGTAAATAAATAAATAACCCAGACATGAACTAATTTATCATAATTCTCTTAAGGTATGCAGAAAGATCCACTGTATATTAGAAATTCCCTTTACTCAGGAGAATGAGACAGAATGTCTTTCCCCTGGTTCTATGTAGCCATACCTGAGGAAATGATTTCCTTTGGAGTCAGTACCACTAGGTAGGAATTGTTAACCAATATGTAGATTAGTGCCACAAGGATAAGTGCAGTAATCACACATTTGGGGATATTGTTACTAGGGTTTTTCAGCTCTGCCGCAGAAAAAGGGAAAAAAAAGGCCAGTCACAAAAAATGACTATATAGGAGTGCCCGGGTGGCTCACTTGGTTAAACATCTGACTCTTGGTTCCAGCTCAGGTTTGTTCCATCTCAAGGTTTGTGGATTTGAGCCCCATGTTGAGCTCCGCACTGACAGGATTCTCTTTCTCCCTCTCTCCCTGCCCCTTCCCCGCTTTTTCTCTCTCTCTCTCTGTCTCAAAATAAATAAATTTTTAAAAATGACTATATACTGTTTGAAAGTGGTTTCAATATAACATATAGTAAGAAAAGGAAGTGATTCTGCAAAAGAGCTCATTTTTGTTGAATGTTTATTTACCATGACCTGGGTGAGTTGATTCTAGTAGCTATAGAGTTGTGTTAAATTCTAGGATTTCAGTGCTGTATCCTTGAGATACTGAACATGAGCCTTTTGGATGAGAACAGGACAGTTCAGAAACCCTGAACTCTAGGCCAAGAGAACTGGAGTGAATCTTTTCCTACCTGTGGTCAATGTGGTAGAATTGTAACTACCTGTTAATGAAGGGCTGGAATAGCAAATCCGTTTGGCCACAATATTCTAGAACGTAAGGGGAAACTCTCCTGCTCTTTTTCCTTTTTTTTATTTTTTATTTTTTTATGTTTATTTTTGAGAGCGAGAGAGACAGAGCATGATCAGGGGAGGGGCAGAGAGCTATGGAAACACAGAACCCAAAGCAGGCTCCAGGCTCTGAGCTGTGAGCAGAGCCTGATGTGGGACTCAAACCCACAGACCGCGAGATCATGAACTGAACCAAAGTCGGATGTGCAACTGACTGAGCCACCCAGGTGACCCATCTCCTGCTCTTTTCATTCCTTGGATTATCTGTACATTAGTTAAAACTTGGATTAAACCTGAATGTATATTGCCAACACTAAAACTGACTCTGGTGTTTAACTATTTGGAAAATATAAAGTAATATTATTAATTTATATTACACAACTCCCTCAAAATAATTCATATAAAGAGAAAAATGTAAGAAGTAAGCCCATAAAGATTTAAAGAGGCATAGATACATGTTAGTCTAAATCTTGAGATGGGGAAAGACTTTTCAAGTATGAAGACAATGAAAAAGTAAAAGATTGATAGTGTGATACCATAAGTATTAAAATTATGGTTTAAAAAGTCAAATGAACAAAATAAAAACAAATTTTAATGTTTATTTATTTTTATTAAAAAAAAATTTTTTTTTAACGTTTATTTATTTTTGAGACAGAGAGAGACAGAGCATGAACGGGGGAGGGGCAGAGAGAGAGGGAGACACAGAATCGGAAACAGGCTCTAGGCTCTGAGCCATCAGCCCAGAGCCCGACGCGGGGCTCGAACTCACGGACCGCGAGATCGTGACCTGAGCTGAAGTCGGATGCTTAACCGACTGTGCCACCCAGGCGCCCCAATGTTTATTTATTTTTGAGAGACAGAAAGACAGTATGAGCAGGGAAAGGGAGAGAGAGAGAGGGAGACACAGAATCCGAAGCAGGCTCCAGGCTCTGAGCTGTCAGCACTGAGCCTGACACAGGGGTCAAACTCAGGAACCATGAGATCATGACCTGACCTGAAGTCGGATGCTTAACCAACTGAGCCACCCAGGCACCTCTCAAATGAACAAAATTTAAAAGTGAAGATTAAACTGGGAAAAATATTTGCCTGTCTTCTTAAAAGGAAGTAATATAAATAGTTATGAACATTTGCAAAATTCTTCCCTCCCATTAGTAGTCAAAGAAAAAGTGAGTTATAATGCTGAGATATGATTTCCATAGACTAAGGGACAAAAGAATGAAAAAAGTATGATGATGCCAAGTGTGGTCATTTTAGTTCACACTAATAGATTTGTAGAGCCCTTCTGGAAGGCAACTTCTCAACACATTTCTAAATATTTATATGCTATTTGTATGCTTCACTTAGTAATTATACTTTAAGATTTTTTTCTAATAAAGCAATGAGAAATCCAAAGAGATTTACATAGAAGGATGCTGATTGCAACAATAGGTGTAAAATTTAAAAGTGAAAAATTGGAAACAACTCTGGGAACCAACAATGGGAAAATGTTTAAGTAATGATCAAACTTCATATGGTAGATAAATGTGTGTTCATTAGAGCCATTTATGCTTAATAATATTTGTAAATTCTCACTGTGTACTTTAAATAAAACAAAATAAACACAGTTATAAGAGTGTATGTGCAGTGTGGTCCCTATGTGTGTACTTACAAGATAATTGGCTACAAGCAATCTTTATTTTAATTTATATTTTCTGTATTTAAAATTTTTTCCCTGATGAAAGTCTGTTATAACTAGGAAATATAGACCATTAAAATATTTGTTCAATAGAGGGGTGCCTGATGGCTCAGTAGGTTAAGCATCTGGGTTCATCTCAGGTCATGATCTCTTGGTTCGTGGGTTTGAGGCCCATGTCAGGCTCTGTGCTCACAGCTCAGGGCCTGGAGCCTGCTTCAGATTCTGTTTCTCCCTGTCTCTGCCCCTCCCCAACTTGTGCTCCCTCTCCCTCTCTCTCTCTCTCTCTCTCTCTCATTCTCAAAAATATATAAACATTAAAAAAATTAAAAAAATATAGTTGTTCAATAGAAACTATGCAATTGCTGTGGAGTCTTTAAGGGGCTGCAGTTTTGTGTTCACTTGTTTTAATTATAAACACCTGGAAAATACTCTGTTTTCCAAAGTTGGAAAGCTGCATTTGTAGAGGGTTTGAGGTGTTTTTATCCATTTGATAAAGTAAGAGAGAAACCCATCACATGAAAACAACATAGTATTTTTTTAAAGTTTATTTATTTACTTTGAGAGAGAGTGCATGTGGGAGGGGCAGAAAGACAGAGAGAGAGAGAATCCCAAGCAGGCTCTGTACTGTCAGTGCTGTGGAACCCAATGTGGGGCTTGATGTGAACTCGATGGGGGGACTCGATGGGGCCCAGTGCAGGGCTCAAACTTGTAAAGCGTGAGATCATGACCTGAGCCAAAATCAAGAGCTGGGTGTTTAACCGACTGAGCCACCCTGGTGCTCCTGTAGTATTTCTTTCTTAGACTAAGGTGCTTAGTGTACATTAGGGATCCATAAATGTTAGTTTTATAATCTGGTTATTTTAATTATCACTACCTGAATTGTATAGAGAATGCTTCAGCGTCTCTAGGGTGCTTTAAAAACGTTTTGTAGTTCATTGCAAACCAGACTTAATTTTGACAAATGGGTCACTTAGTACACATATTTAGGGTTTTACATTTCCCCTCTCAATACTCTTACAAAGGCATGATTCATCTTTTCAACATTACTTATTTTTTTTTTTTATATTTCCAGCTACTTATTGATTGAGGCACAGTCTTTTGAGCATCTGCTTCTTGCTCAACTATGCTAATCAATGAACATACAGGGATGATTAAGACACGGTCTGGATCCAGTTCACCATTTTGACCCTGGCATCTGGGCAGGCTTGGCGAACACAGTATGTCTCAGTAAGTCTGTTGAATTGATGATCCTTATTCTCCAGACATTCCTGTCTAGAGAAGACAATATATATAAACCAAAACTTTTTTTTCATAAACAACTAGGAAATTTATTATTGCATACATTAAGAAATGCACAAGTAGACCAATATTAGGGTTGTTTGATGCAGTAACCTAACAGTGTCATCAAGAACCCAGGTCCTTTCTAGATCTCAGTTCTGCCTCAGATCCACTCACAGTTACAATATGGTTGCTGCAGTTCCAGACGTCACAGGCAGGCATAGTAGCGTTCAAAGGCCAAAAGAAAACTATCTCTCTTGGTATGTTTTTCTTGGAATTAGGAAACCTTTTCTCAGCTTCCCATAGCTTGACCTTCCCTTAGGTATCCTGGTTTAGAATGAGTTCTTTTGCCTACACCTAAAACCGAGACTTTTAATATACTGGTTGTGTGCTTCAACAAGGTAATACTAACAATAGCTAAAATTTACGTGGTACCCACTGTATGCACGGAACTGTGTTAAACATTTACATTAACTCATTTAATCAAATCAGCCACCTTGTGGTATAGTATAGATAGATGAGGAAAAGTATAAGAAAGTATAAGAAATTAAGTATTTTGCCAAGTACCTAGCTATTCACTTTAATTCATTCATTCATTGAAATTAAAATTTATATGTCTTTACATGTATGTTTATACATATATATTAATGTATGTTTTATTATGTATTATATATAACATATATACTTATAAATAAATAAATCCATAAGGCCACAAAAGCCAAGAAACAATTCAGTGATAAATGAACCATGAGAGTGGTTTGGCTTATTTCTTGGTGATTTTTCCACAGATTCTATATTTACCCACCCTGAGAGGTGCTCCCTTATACAGGGACTGGATTAGAACATTCAAATCTGACTCACAGCCACAAGCTTATCCTTAGCCTCTTTCTCCATTCCGTCACACGTGGCAAGATTATGAAGTCCCGTCTGTGCAGGTTATTGCAGTCAGATAAATAGATTTTAGTTCAAGTCTTGGCTGTGGGAACAGTATTCTGAAGATCTCTAGACATATTACTATACTTATAAGCAAAACTCCTTGGGAATAGTCTATAGTTCTTTTTCTGGCATAAAAACAGACACATGGGCCAATGGGACAGAACTGAGAGCTCAGAAATAAACACAAACATATATAATCAATTACCATTTTACAGAGAAGCCAAGAATACTCATTGGGGGAAAGGATAGTCTCTCCAACAAGTGATGGGAACACTGGATATTCACATGCAAAACTACAAAATTGGATCCCTGTCTTACACACTCTCACCCCAAATTTGGTTTAGGTATTAAGATTGATGATGACACACATGCACTAAGAGGGTATGGAAAGGTTTATTATTCTTCCCTCATGACTTTTCATGAGGGACAGGGCAGGGTCCCAAGCAGTTCCAAAAATGTCTTGACAGGACAGGTAGGAGTGACTAGCTTGGGATTCTATGTTGGTTAGGCAGTGGGGCTAGGATGAGAGTTCGCGTTGAATGAATGGGGTGAGGTTTGTGTGATTTCAAGTTCCTGACAGTGACAATGGAGAGAACACCAGGCTTTCTTGTCAGCTTGCCCAGATGTGGGCATTAAGGGAAAGGGAGTAGTGGGGCTTAAAAGCTGTCAGCAGTCAAATATCAAAGTGAAGTCAGCCTCTTTAAGAAATGGATTAAACATTTTGCATTATTAGAGTGTTTCTTTGATCTGTATCTCTAGAACACTAGAGAACACTAGAGAACACTAGAGCAACTCCAAATTTTGATATAACTGGTATCCTCTCTGCCATTCATTCAATAATTCTACAAACATTTATGAAGTGTCTAAAATAAACATTGTTTCAGATGCTCTGGATAGAATACAATCAGTGCCCAGAACAGACAAACTTCAACACTGTAGCACTTAAATTCTTTAGCATTGTTTAAAATCCTAGGCTTGAGGGTGTCAGGAAATTTTTATCTTGATTTGAAATCAGTTCCTACAGAAAGAATATACACCATTCTAATGGAGGAGCAGTCATGTCTGTGATCTCCATGCTAGTACCTCTGTCCTGTGAGAAAGAAGATGGCATAGTTGGTGACACTAAAGATAACAAAGTAAATTTTGTTATTATTGTCATTCCAAAATTCAAATGAAGAATTTATATAGAACTTTAGGAGAGCATGTGTTTTGAGTCCCTTATTCCTAGTTGGGTCTGGTGGTCTGTGTTCCTTTCTACATCATGGAATGGTAGAAAAAGGACAAATATTAGAGTTACACAGACCTTGCCCTTCTCCTTTCTGTAAATGATCTTGTTCTGACAATAAAAGTTGCATGTGGAAGCACTATTGCTGGAGATGAGAGCACAGGATAAATTGTGGTTCCTGTTTCAATTTTCTCTGTCTTGCTGATATCAAGGCCAGCTACACTGATGAGAAAAATAGGGACTGGAGGAGTCAGGACAGGGGTATGTGTAGGGTTGGAAAGAGAACCAGGAAAAGATAGTATCTAGTTTACTTGGATCCAGATGACATGTGTTCTGGTCTCAGGGATCTGAAACTTTGGGGGAGAAATAGAAGCAATGAGCTTGGCCTGAAGGTTCCTATGTGCCTTCATCCTGTCGGGGAATAGACCTGTTCAGAAGATATAGCTGCATTGCTATCAGGAGGGAAAGGATGATGACCTTTGAGTCACTTAAACAACTCAGTGGAGCAGAAACAGATTCTGAGCTATAAATTGACACCTAGACCAAGAAATTCAGGAAGGTAATAAAATATTGCCTCAAGACTTCTGGTTTCTGGTGTGCCATGTAAAAAAGATCTTAGAAGTCTTCACTTTCTCCTAAGAACAGCTTTTACAGCTGAACAAACTTAAAAATCAACAATTGGGGGCTCCTGGGTGGCTCAGTCATTTGAGCATCTGACTCTTGCTTTTGGCTCAGGTCATGATCTCACAGTTCATGAGTTTGAGCTCCGCGATGGGCTCTGTGCTGACAGCGTGGAGCCTTCTTGGGATTCTCTCTCTCTCCCTCTCTTTGTCCCTCTCTCTCTCACTTAAAAAAATAAATAAACTTAAAAAAAAAGAAAAAAAATCAACAACTATTCTTAGCTCTGAGAACTGAGGTCACAGAGAAAACTGTTACCCCCCAAATAGGAGAGACAGATGGGCAGATACAGAGAATCACAATTTATCCAAGTGGAAATTCATGAGGAGAAACCTCTACAATGATCAGTACCAGGATAGGTAAACCTAAAACGTATTTGGTGACTTGTTGGAGGCTCCATGTGGACAAGTCTGAGACAGAAATTCATGGGGACTCAGTCATCTGAGGATCCTCACCCTTTTGTGAGTTTTACTTCTGGGAGCTCTACCAGGTCCTCATAGTGAGTATCAGAGAAAAAATCCCCTTATATTTCTCGCAGGGGAAAGAGGAAAGGAACCATTTTGAAATATGCCAAAATGTCCTGTTGTTTTTGCTTATTTGTTTTTAATAGATGTAATAGACATAACATTGTATTTGTTTCAGGTGAACAACCTACTGATTCAATATTTGTATATATTATGAAATGATCATCACAGTAAGTTTAAGTAGCATGCATCACCACACATAGTTACAAACTTGTGTGTTTGTGTGTGATGAGAACTTTCAAGATTTACTCTCTTAGCAACTTCCAAATATACAATCTAGTGTTATTAATTATGGTGACCATGCTGTACATTACAGTCCCATGACATTTATTTCACAGCTAGAAGTTTGTACCTCTTGTCCACCTTCACCAATATTGACCACCCCCACCTCCCACCTCTGGCAACCACCAATCTGTATGTTTTAGTTTAGTTTTGTTTTTAGATTCCACATACAAGTGCTATTTGTTTTTCTCTTTATCTGACTTGTTTCACTTAGCATAATGCCCTCAAGATCCATCCATGTTGTGTGTGTGTGTGTCTGTCTGTTTCTCTGTATACCACATTTTCTTTATCCATTTATTCATGGATGGACACTTGGATTGTTTCCATATTTTGGCTGTTGTAAATAATACTGCAGTGAACATGGTGGTGCAGATATCTTTTTAAGTTAGTTTTTTCATTTCCTTGGATAAATACCCAGAAGTATAATTGCTAGATCATAAGATAGTTCTATTTTTAATTTTTTGAGGTACCTCCATTCTGTTTTCCATAGTTGGCCGCACCAATTTACATTCTTAGAAATAGTGCACAAGGGTTCCTTTTTCTCTACATCCTTGCCAATGCTTGTTATTTCTTGTCTTTTTGGTAATAACCATTCTAATAGGTGTGAGGTTATATCTTGCTATGATTTTGATTTGTCTTTCTCTGATGACTAGTAATGTTGAGCATCTTTTCATGTTCCTGTTGGTCGCTTGTATCTCTTATTTGGAAAGATACCTATTCAGTTCCTCTACCCAGTTTTTTAAAAAAAATTTTAAGTATTTATTTATTTTTTGAGAGAGACAGACAGACAGACAGAGCGTGAGAGGGGAAGAGGCAGAGAGAGGGAGACAGAGAACCCAAAGCAGGCTCCAGGCTCTGTACTGTCAGCACAGAGCCCGATGCGGGTTTGAACCCACGAACCAAGAGATCATAACCTGAGTGAAAGTCCGATGCTCAACCAACTGAGCCATCCAGGTGCCCCTCCTCTACCTAATTTTTAATCGGATTGTTTTTGTTATTGAATTGTATGAGTTATTTACATATTTTGGATATTAACCCTGTATTAGATATATGATTTGCAAATACTGTTTTCTCATTCAGTACATTGACTTTTCATTTTGTTGATGGTTTTCTTTGCTGTGCAAAAGCTTTCTAGTTTGATGAAGTCCAATTATTTATTTTTGTTTTTGTTGTCATTGATTTCAATGCCAATTCCAAAAAATTATCACAAAAACCAATGTCAAGGAACATAACACTTATGTTTTCTTCTAGGAGTTTTATCATCTTGGGTCTTATGTTCAAGTCTTTAATCATTTTGAGTTAATTTTTCTGTTTGGTGTAAGATAGTGATTCGGTTTCATTCTTGTCCATATGCCTTTCCAGTTGTCCCAACGCCATTTATTGAAGGGACTGTGCTTTCCTAAATATTCTTTCCTCCTTTCCTGTAAACTAATTGACTAATTATGCTTGAGTTTATTTCTGGGCTCTCTATTTCTGTTCATTGATCTATGTGTCTCTTTGTGTGCCAGTATCATACTGTTAGTTAACATATAGTAGTAATGGTTTCAGGAATAGAATTTAGTGATTCATTACTCACATATAACACCCAGTGCTCATCCCAACAAGTGCCCTCCTTAATGCCCATCACCCATTTAACCCATCCCCCACAATCTCCCCTCCAGCAACCCTCAGGTTGTTCTCTGTATTTAAGAGTCTCTTATGGTTTGCTTCCCTCTCTGTTTTTTATCTTATTTTTCCTTCCCCTATGTTCATCTCTTTTGTTTCTTAAATTCCACATGTGAGTGAAATAATATGATATTTATCTTTCTCTGACCAACGTCTTTTTGATCACCAAGTAATATTCAATTGTATATATATGTGTGTGTGTGTGTGTATCTGTGTGTGTGTGTGTGTGTGTGTGTGTGTGTGTGTGTGTGTAGTTATCCAAGTTTATTCATTTTTGAGAGACAGAACATTCCCATGCATGCAAATGGGATAGGGGCAGAGAGGGAGAGAGAGAGAGAATGTCAAGCAGACTGCACAGAGCCCAATCTCACTAACTGTGAGATCATAACCTAAGCTGAAATCAAGAATGGGAGGCTTTACTGACTGAGCCACCCCGGCGCCCCCTGATGGCAGGACTTATCACACTCACCAAAACTTTATAGTTAGCAAGTGATCTTAGAGTTAATATATACATTGAGAGTAGGTATGACTTTGGAGCAGTCCGTGGTTTGAGAATGCTGTAAAAATGAGAGACTTTTCCTTTGACCTCTCTAGGAATCTCAATTTAAAATGATCAATCCATTTAACTTTTTAAAGGTTTTTATTTATTTATTTATTTTATTTTTTTTTTTTTTAATTTTTTTTTTTTCAACATTTATTTATTTTTGGGACAGAGAGAGACAGAGCATGAATGGGGGAGGGGCAGAGAGAGAGGGAGACACAGAATCAGAAACAGGCTCCAGGCTCTGAGCCATCAGCCCAGAGGCCGACGCGGGGCTCGAACTCCCAGACCGCGAGATCGTGACCTGGCTGAAGTCGGACGCTTAACCGACTGCGCCACCCAGGCGCCCCTAAAGGTTTTTATTTAAATTCCAGTTAGTTAACATACAGTGTAATGCTGGTCTCAGGTGTACAATATAGTGATTCAACACTTCCATACCACACCTGGTGCCCATCACAAATGCACTTCTTAATCCTACCACCTATTTTACCCCCTGCCGCCGCCCCCCCCCTCATCTCCTCTCTGGTAACCATCAGTTTGTTCTCTATAATTAAGAGTTTGTTTCCTGGTTTGCCTCTCTCTCTCTCACTCTTTTTTTCCCTTTGCTTTTTTGTTTTGATTCTTAAATTCCACATATGAGTGAAATTATATGGTATTTGTCTTTTTTGACCGACTTATTTTGTTGACATAATACTCTCTAGTTCCACCCATGTTGTTGCAAATGACAAGGTTTTATTAGTTTTTATGGCTAATAGTCCATTGTACACATACACCGCATCTTCTTTATCCATTTATCAATCAATGGACACTTGGGCTGTTTCCATAATTTGGCTATTGTACATAATGCTGCTATAAACATCAGTGTTCGTGTATCCCTTTGAATCAGTATTTTTGTATCCTTTGGGTAAATACCTAGTAGTACAATTGCTGGATTGTAGATTAATTCTATTTTTAACTTTATGAGGAAATTGCATACTGTTTTCCAGAGTGGCTGTACCAGTTTGCATTCCCACCAACAATGCAAAAAGGTCCCCCTTTCTCCACATCCTCACCAACACCTGTTGTTTCTTGTATTGTTGATTTTAGCCATTCTGACAAGTGTCAGGTGATATCTCATTGTACTTTTGATTTGTATTTCCCTCATGATGAGTAATGTTGAGCATCTTTTCATGTATCTGTTGGCCATCTGTATATCTTCTTTAGAAAAATGTCTATTTGTTTCTTCTGCCCATTTTTTTTTATTGGATTACTTGTTTTTGGGATATTGAGTTGGAACTGCCATACTGTTTTCCATTGAGTCTGCACCAGGTTATATTTTCACCAGGACTGCACAAGGGTCCAGTTTCTCCTCATCTACATCTTTCCCTATACTTGCTGTTTTCTGGGTTTTGTTTTGTTTGTTTCATAATAGCTATCCTGATAGGTGTGAAGTGTTATCTCATTGTGGTTTTGATATACATTTCCCTAATGATTAGTGAGTTAAGCATCTTTGCACATGCCTTTTGGCCATTTGTATTTCTTCCTTGGAAAAATGTCTATTCAAGTCTTTTGCCCATATTTGATCAGATGGTCTTGTTTTTTTGTTTTTGTTTTTAAATTGGTGAGATGTAAGAGTTCTTTATATATTCTGGATACTAATCACTATCAGATTTCCATTTAATGGGGAAAGGACAGTCTTCAACAAATGGTGTTCGGAAAGCTGTATATTCAGAAGCACAACAATAAAACTGAAACTTTACACCATATTGAAAGTTAGCTCAAAATAGATCAAAGACCTAACCATGAGAATTAAAATTATAAAACTCTTAGACGAAAACATAGGCCAAAATTTCATGAGATCGGATTTGGCAATGGTTTCCTGGATATGATCTCAAAAATGTAGGCAACACCGCCACCACCAACAATGATAAAAATAGATAAATTGGGCTACATCAAAATTGTAAAATTGTGTGAATCAAACGACACTATCAACAGAGTGAAATTGCAGAGGGAGGAAATATATGCAAGCCATTTAACTTTTAGGTGCTTTAATGCTTCCTACAAAAGTGACTATAAATATAGATCCATGGAAAAAGACAGAACATTGAGGCTAAAAGAAATGCTTTAGCTGATGATTGATCATACTTGACAGGCAGTATTCAGTAAAGTACTGGTCCATATAGTACCCTAAAAAGCTGATTATTTAGAGCCAGCAATTGGCTCCCAATTTCAAAATAGTTATTTGGAAAAAATCTGGTAGAAAATTGTGTGAGGATGATATGTAGCTCTGTAGGTCTTTCAGAACAGGTGCTGTGTGATGCCAGGCATCACAAAAATATCCCCACAGAGAGAACACACTAGCCAGTATACTCAAACAACCATTGGTGGGAAACCATTACAAAAGTGATGAAGGTTTGTGTGTGTGTGTGTGTGTGTGTGTGTGTGTGTGTGTGTATGTCTAAACATTAAGAGGTCCAAAATAAATTCAAAGTGGATGAAAGACCTAAATGTTAAAACCATCAAAAACCAGGAAACCATCAAAATCCTACAAGGGAAAACAGGCAGCAAACTCTTTGACCTCGGCCGCAGCAACTTCTTACTTGACATGTTTCTGGAGGCAAGGAAAACAAAAGCAAAAATGAACTATAGGGACCTCATCAAGTAAAAATCTTCTCCACAGCAAAGGAAACAATCAGCAAAACTAAAAGGTAACCTTTAGAATGGGAGAATATATTTTCAAATGACATATCTGATAAAGGGTTGGTATCCAAAATCTATAAAGAACTTATGAAACTCAGCACCCAAAACCAAATAATCCAGTGAAGAAATGTGCAGAAGACATGAATAAAGACTTTTCCAAAGAAGACATCTAAATGGCTAACAGACACATAAAAAGATGCTCAACATCATTCATCATCAGGGAAATGCAAATCAAAACCACACTGAGATACCACATCACACCAGTCAGAGTGGCTAAAACTAACAACCAGGAAAGAGATGTTAGCAAGGATGTGGAGAAAGGGAAACTCTTTTGCACTATTGACAATAGCCAAATTATGGAAAGAGACCAAATGCCCATTGACTGACAAATGGATAAAGAATATGTTGTATGTGTGTATATACATACACACTATGGAATATTACTTGGCAATGAAAAAGAATAAAATCTTGCCATTTGCAACAATGTAGATGGAAATAGAGAGTATTATGCTAAGTGAAATAAGTCAATTAGAGGAAGACAGATATCATATTATTTCATTCACATGTGGAATTTGAGAAACTCAACAGATGAACATAGGGGAAGGGAAGGAAAATATGATAAGAACAGAGAGGATGGAAAACCATAAAAGTCTCCTAAACACAGAGAACAATCTGAGGGTTGCTGGATGGGGAGGTATATGGGGGGATGGGTTAAATGGATTATGTGCATTAAGGAGGGCCATTTCTGGGGAGAGCACTGGGGGTCATATGTAAGAGATGAATCACTGGGTTCTACTCCTGAAGCCAAGATGACACTGTATTTAACTAACTCGAATTTAAATTCAACAACAACAACAACAACAACAACAACAACAACAAGTATTCAGAGGGACACCTGAATGGCTCAGTTGGTTAAGAGTCCAACTCTTGGTTTTGGCTCAGGTCATGATCTCAGGATTTGGAAGTTTGAGCCCTGCATTGGGCTCCATACTGTCAGTGTGGAACCTGTGTGGGATTCTCTCTCTCTGCCTCTCTCTCTGGCCCACTTCTTATTCTCTCTCTCTCTCAAATAAATAAATAAACGTGAAATAATAAACAAAAAGCCATTAAGAGGTCTTGTTATCAATATCATGTAATCAGAGTTCCAAATGAATCTAAATGAGTGAATTAACATTAGTACATTTCAGATAGAACTTGAAAATGTATTGTCTCATACTGCTCAGTGTGGGAATGCAAAATGAGAAGAAAAGGAAGAGAAATATATAAGATATATATTTTTGTTGAACTACTTAAAATTATATATGTATCCAGTCATATTTTAAAAGTCAGGACTGGGGCGCCTGGGTGGCGCAGTCGGTTAAGCGTCCGACTTCAGCCAGGTCACAATCTCGTGGTCCGTGAGTTTGAGCCCCGCGTCAGGCTCTGGGCTGATGGCTCGGAGCCTGGAGCCTGTTTCCGATTCTGTGTCTCCCTCTCTCTCTGCCCCTCCCCCGTTCATGCTCTGTCTCTCTCTGTCCCAAAAATAAATAAACGTTAAAAGTCAGGACATAATTTAAAAAAATCTATCTTCAGTCACACTCCCATCACTCCTGATGCCTTCTCCCAGAGGAAACCACTTTCTGTTCTTTTCTAACTTTGTCTTTGTATTTTAAAGGATATAATTTTATTGTTATTTAAAAAAATTTTTAGTTTACATATCAAAATACTTAGCTAAAGAAAGTTAGCTCTTTTATATACACCTCCCTTCATTTTCTCTTCCCATCTTCTTAGTATAGGTCTGCCACAGTTGATTAAATCAACATTTAGTTTTTACATTATTACCTTTTCAATAGGATTCTCAGCTTTATTGTGCCCATATTTTCTCTTGTCTTTTAAAAAAGTTTCTAGGGGCGCCTGGGTGGCTCAGTTGGCTAGGCGTCCAACTTCGGCTCAGGTCATGATCTCACAGCTTGTGGGTTCGAGCCCTGCATCGGACTCTGTGCTGACAGCTCAGAGCCTGGAGCCTGCTTCCGATTCTGTGTCTCCCTCTCTCTCTTCCCTTCCCCACCCGCGCTCTGTCTCTCTCTGTGTCAAAAATAAATAAACATTAAAAAAAATTTTTTTTAAATAAAAACTTTTTTGTGTACCTATGACATTCATTCCCAAATATTTTGGCAGAGTTTCAGTATCCTCACTGTATATTTAAACATTTTTTTTTTTTTTGCTCCTCTACCTTCCTTCCTTCTTACTTTCCTTCCTTCCTTCCATCCTCCCTCCCTCCTTTCCTTCCTTCCTTTCTTCCTTCTTTCCTTCCTTCCTTCTTTCCTTCCTTCCTTCTTTCTTTCCTTCCTTCCTTCCACCCTCCCTCCCTCCCTTCCTTCCTTTCTTCCTTCTCTTTTGATATTTCTTAGAGAACTCCCTCCTTCTGCTCCAATCTACACTGGTTACTTTCTATCCTACTTCATAACTGGAGTCCTGAGACTTCCCTTTTTTGATGATTCTGGGAATTCCCTGTAAGTTTTACCTTTGTTGGATATTCTGTGTCCTGGATATGATGTTTTTATTTTATTTTTTCATGGTTTATTCTCTGCTGGAGTATATATCCTATGGGAACTTCCTGAGAAGGGCTGTAACTTTATTAGTGCTTTCAGTTTTTGCGATGTTGTGAGGTTCATCTTCTTATTGGTTCCGGCATGGTCTTCCTTGGCTTTTAGCTTTCTCTAATAGCGATGTTAGTTACTATCCATTCCTCTCCTTTCTAAGTTCCAAAATTTTAATACATATGTTATTTGCTGTTGTTTCCTATCCTGCTTTATTTATCTTTATGTGTTTATACATATTTAATTATTTTCCTGACATTTAGGAGGGAGGAGGTAGCAGCATATTTGTTCAATATTCCACCTTAAACAGATCTCTCATCAAAGTTTTAGTTACCAAAATTGTTGAATGACTCATACGCTGTCATAAGGTGAAGGGCAGGGGAGGCTCAGGAAAAAAAAAAAGCTTTTCAAGTGGCAAGTTGGTGCATTAAATTGCTCTGCCAGATGGAGATTATGCCTTTCTCACTGTTAAGTATATATATTATGGGCTTTTTTTGGGTCTTATTTAATTTTAAGTTTCACTAAACAAAATGGACACTAGATGGCTCTATAAAAGCATATATATTCAGAATACTCCATTTAATTGAAGAACTTGAAGGCATCATAAAATCTTTGATAACAAAAGAAAATTAATTTTTTTTAGGTATAAGAAAATGATTTTAAAACCACTATTAGCTATTAAGGAGTGAATTCAGAATTTTGTACATTTTCTAGGTGCCCTTTGTCGTCAATAAATATTTGTCAAATATCTGCTAAATGCCAGGTACTATGAGAGGTAATGTGTCTGTAGGAGTGAGTAAGATAGACATGGCCTTGTCCACAGGGGATTTACCAGCAACAAAAACTCAGAAATGAAATAAATAATTAAAAATGATAACTTAAACAGTTTCAAATATGTCGAGTTTTGTGAAAAGATGTAAGATGCTATTGGAATATATATCAGGTTACCTAGTGTAGACTGCATCAAGTATGGCTCTGTTGAGAACGTGAGGCTCAAGCTGAAGTCTGAAGGATAAATAAATTGTTAAAGCAGCTGGCTGAAAAGATGTGTTTTCCAGGCAAAGGAATGGCATAATTAAGGTTCCAATGACATGGGAGAGAACATGGAACTGAGAGAGGGTGAAGCTGATGTCAGGAGAAGTGGGCAGGGGGAGTGGGACAAGAGGAAGCTGGTGAGGTCCACAGAAGTGACATTGGATTTCATATTGCGTCTAGGAGAGGTGAGAAGCCATGAAGTGTTTAAGCACACTCATATGTGATTTACATTTTTAACAGATAATTCTTGTTACCTTGTGCAATATAACACGGGTTCAATTTTGTAAAGTTTCCAACTTTTTTCAAGTTGTTCAAATCATTGGATTAGTAATGGTCACCAAAAATAATTGAAATTGTTGTATAGGAGCAGTGGCTTTGAGGATCTAACCTAGAACCTAGTTAGGGACACAGAAGTCCCCAAAACGGAACAATCAAAAGAAACTTTGGAAGAGAAATATGTATGAATATATGTTGTATGCATGAGTATGTATGAATGTGAGAGTATATATGAATATATAATTATAAATGGTCACAGTCAACATGACTTATATTACAATTATTTACTTTTTCTGCTGTTTATTGCAGTTGATACCTGGTTTGGATTATATCATGAGGTGTGAAGGGATTGATATTGAGTTATGATGGCATAACTCTGCCTACTTTGGGTCATTTCTGTTATATCATGAATAACATAATGTCCTCTGTGGTGTTTTTGTACTAGTTTAACCTTTATTGTATGAATTTTCATTAGGTCCAATTGAACAGCCCAAGCTGTAGGAACACATTATAGAGTTTTCATAGAATTTCTGGAGTTGGAAAAGATCTAAGACATCATATTTTTTTTTGGATTGCACACTATTTTATTCTTTTAGGGTATGTCAGGATTGGCTGGGAAGTAGATGAAGGTTCAGGTTGGCAATGCTCTGACCACACTTTCCCTTTAACTGGAGAAGTTCTCCCTATCTGTTGAGCTTTTATGCAATGTTTTCTTTGAAGAGAGCTTTATGCTACTGCAAAGTTGGGAAAGTTCTGATCTTGTTCAAATACTCATTTTCATGGGTGAGGACAATGGTTGTAAATGGATTTTTCCAGATCCAAATGAAAGAAATAAGATTTTTCCCTAGACATCTAGTATAAGAAACTCACTAATTTTATCCCAATTAATGAGTAATTGGTGTGTAAATGAATTTGTGTGAGTTGTTTTAATCAGAAAATCCAGGTTTTGAAATAACAGAGTTCCCATAAAAAGCTGGAATTAAAAGTTATATAGTGGGCTCATGAAAGAAAAAAAAAACATTGTACCAGTGTGAGTTAAAACATTTTTCTTTTTAAAATTGTACTGCTTTGTTTAGATGGTTAGGTATAATAACCTTTACCTTAATCCCTTACAGGTAAATGGATGTCCAATATATATATATATATTTTTTCTGGTTCTTTTTAGAAGTATTTAGAGGGAAGCTGCACAGGAATTAATAGAAAAGAAGTAGCAAAATATTTTTCAGTTAAGAATTGGCAAAAGTGGGGTGCCTGGCTGGCTGAGTGGGTTAAGCATCTGTCTGTGGCTCAGGTCATGATCTCACGGTTTGTGGGTTTGAGCCCTGCTCTCAGGCTCTGTACTGACAGCCCAGAGCCTGCTTTGGACTCTGTTATCTCCCCTTCTCTCTGCCCCTCCCTCATTTGTGCTCTGTCTCTCTCTGTCTCTCAAAAATAAAAAAAAAAATAAAAGAAAAGAAAAGAAAATGAAAGAATTGGCAAAAGAATTAACTGTAGCCCCCCCCCCCAATAGATGCACTGTATTATTTTAAAGTCACAATGTAAATACAAAGACATGGCTGCCATTTTCAACTTAGTAAGACGTAAAGATTCAAATGCTGGAATAATAGGATAAATGCTCTTTTTTTTTTTCTAGGAGAAAATGGATTTTTTTTTTAGGAGTCTGGTTAAGAGGACCATGAAATATCATTGGAGGCATACTGTGAGTAGGAGTAATAATCAGTATTTAACTATGATGGGATGTGGGTGAAAGCAATCAAAATGGTTGCTGGCAGTAGGGCTGGAGTGAGGTTTGGGGGGATCCCCTGCTGTGTCAGATATTATCCTTAAATTACTGGATCCAGGGATGGCTAGGAGGAAAGAATGAGGAACTTAGGATAGTAACCATTTACAAGTAGTATAAACACATTTCAGTGTGCTGGTGTGTTCTGGCTGAGATTTAGCCCTTGTTATGGGAATAGTTTCTTTGAAAACTGTTGTGCTGGAAATTTATCTGGATCTACCATATTTGTTTCTTAAACCTCTCTACTCAGCCATTTGTGCACTCATGGATTTGCTCTTCAGATTCAGCTATCACTCTGGCTCATGATCCCATCTTTGTCTCTTCCCACATCTACTGATATTTTAGGATTTGGTGGATCAAGTGTCTGTATATTCCTGGTGACTGACCTCAGTTTATTGGTTGTTGATTATTTTTCTATAATTTTGGTTCAAATAGTTCAAAGGATGCTATCACACTATTCAATGTGAGATGGGGAGAATATAGTGATAGCATGGGGAACTTTGAAAGTTAAAAGATGCAATTAGTGCAATTAATTCAAATGTAATTAATATTTACACTCTGGTAAAATACTTAAAATATTTGTAAGGCGGTAAGTGGTCATAAATTTAGACATTTCTAAAAAAAAAGATGTGATAAACCTCCTGAGTTAAATGAAACTTTAATTAATGATTGTTTAATTAATTTAAGGATACTCAAAACTATACTTAGTTACTGGGTTATTTTCACCCTTGCTTTAATGAAACACTTCCCTACTTGCCTGATCATAAAAACCATGTATGGTGCTTATTAAAAAATACTTATTTCTAGGTCCCTTTCCATATCTACTGAATGAGACTTTCCAGGGAAAGACCTAGAAATATGAATATTAAAAATTACCCCCAATTAATTTGGGAGACACTGTTCTACTTTGTAGATCATGTTGTTGTAAATCAATGTTGAAGAACAGTCAGAATATTTAGTAGAATATCTAGAAAAAATACTAGCCTCTCAGTTTATAGAAGTAATATTTTTATAGAAAATGCATTCATGCTTTAATATCTCAATACATTAAAATGGCATAGGAAAAAATGGCATAAGACTTAGAAATGGACAAAAAGACTTTTGGATGTCTTCAGTGGAAAATTGGCATTGTCTAACACACACTTCCAGGTTATATATTGTAGATCAAAAGCTATTTTACAACTTCGTAAGTAGTAAAACATTGGTGATTATGTAAATGATTCTTTTTCATAGAAAGACAAATTGTGTCCAATGGAAATGCAGTTAGTTATTGTCCTATTGGTATTGGTCAAATTTTCCTGTTCTAAGAAAATCTATTATTTCAACATTTCTCTATCTATCTATCATCTATCTATCTATCTATCTATCATGTATCTATATCTATCTGTCATATCTATCTATCCATCTATCTCCTGTCACTGATCTTTGGACTATACTTCAAGAGTTGTAATATCTCGGAGTTGCGGCAAGATGGCGGCTTAGGAGGACGCTGGGCTCACCGCACGTCCTGCTGATCACTTAGATTCCATCTACACCTGCCTAAATAACCCAGAAAACCGCCAGAGGATTAGCAGAACAGAGTCGCCGGAGCCAAACGCAGACGAGAGGCCCACGGAAGAGGGTAGGAAGGGCGGCGAGGCGGTGCGCGCTCCACGGACTGGCGGGAGGGAGCCGGGGCGGAGGGGCGGCTCGCCGGCCAAGCAGAGCCCCCGAGTCGGGCTTGCAAAAGCGGAGGGGCCGGGCGGACTGTGTTCCGACAGCAAGCGCGACTTAGCGTCTGGGAGGTCAGAAATTAACAGCTCTGCTCGGAAAGCGGGAAGGCTGGAGGACAAAGGGAGGGAGAGCTGCTGAGCCCCCTGACAACAGAGCTCAGTTTGGTGGGGAACAAAGGCGCTCGCCAGCGCCATTTCCCCCGCCCATCCCCCAGCCGAAATCCCAAAGGGAACCGGTTCCTGCCAGGGAACTTGCTCGCTCCGCCAAACACCCAACTCTGCGCTTCTGCGGAGCCAAACCTCCGGCAGCGGCAGCGGATCTGACTCCCTCCCGCTGCCACAGGGCCCCTCCTGAAGTGGATCACCTAAGGAGAAGCGATCTAAGCCTGCCCCTCCTGCCCCCGAGCACCTTGCCTACCCACCCCAGCTAATACGCCAGATCCCCAGCATCACAAGCCTGGCAGGGTGCAAGTAGCCCAGACGAGCCACACCACCCCACAGTGAATCCCGCCCCTAGGAGAGGGGAAGAGAAGGCACACACCAGTCTGACTGTGGCCCCAGCGGTGGGCTGGGGGCAGACATCAGGTCTGACTGCGGCCCCGCCCACCAACTCCAGGTATACACCACAGCACAGGGGAAGTGCCCTGCAGGTCCTCACCACGCCAGGGACTATCCAAAATGACCAAGCGGAAGAACTCCCCTCAGAAGAATCTCCAGGAAATAACAACAGCTAATGAGCTGATCAAAAAGGATTTAAATAATATAACAGAAAGTGAATTTAGAATAATAGTCATAAAATTAATCGCTGGGCTTGAAAACAGTATACAGGACAGCAGAGAATCTCTTGCTACAGAGATCAAGGGACTAAGGAACAGTCACGAGGAGCTGAAAAACGCTTTAAACGAAATGCATAACAAAATGGAAACCACCACAGCTCGGCTTGAAGAGGCAGAGGAGAGAATAGGTGAACTAGAAGATAAAGTTATGGAAAAAGAGGAAGCTGAGAAAAAGAGAGATAAAAAAATCCAGGAGTATGAGGGGAAAATTAGAGAATTAAGTGATACACTAAAAAGAAATAATATACGCATAATTGGTATCCCAGAGGAGGAAGAGAGAGGGAAAGGTGCTGAAGGGGTACTTGAAGAAATCATAGCTGAGAACTTCCCTGAACTGGGGAAGGAAAAAGGCATTGAAATCCAAGAGGCACAGAGAACTCCCTTCAGACGTAACTTGAATCGATCTTCTGCACGACATATCATAGTGAAACTGGCAAAATACAAGGATAAAGAGAAAATTCTGAAAGCAGCAAGGGGTAAACGTGCCCTCACATATAAAGGGAGACCTATAAGACTCGTGACTGATCTCTCTTTTGAAACTTGGCAGGCCAGAAAGAATTGGCAAGAGATTTTCAGGGTGCTAGACAGAAAAAATATGCAGCCAAGAATCCTTTATCCAGCAAGTCTGTCATTTAGAATAGAAGGAGAGATAAAGGTCTTCCCAAACAAACAAAAACTGAAGGAATTTGTCACCACTAAACCAGCCCTACAAGAGATCCTAAGGGGGACCCTGTGAGACAAAGTCCCAGAGACATCACTATAAGCATAAAACATACAGACATCACAATGACTCTAAACCCGTATCTTTCTATAATAACACTGAATGTAAATGGATTAAATGCGCCAACCAAAAGACATAGGGTATCAGAATGGATAAAAAAACAAGACCCATCTATTTGCTGTCTACAAGAGACTCATTTTAGACCTGAGGACACCTTTAGATTGAGAGTGAGGGGATGGAGAACTATTTATCATGCGACTGGAAGCCAAAAGAAAGCTGGAGTAGCCATACTTATATCAGACAAACTAGACTTTAAATTAAAGGCTGTAACAAGAGATGAAGAAGGACATTATATAATAGTTACAGGGTCTATCCATCAGGAAGAGCTAACAATTATCAATGTCTATGCACCGAATACCGGAGCCCCCAAATATATAAAACAATTACTCATAAACATAAGCAACCTTATTGATAAGAATGTGGTAATTGCAGGGGACTTTAATACACCACTTACAGAAATGGATAGATCATCTAGACACACGGTCAATAAAGAAACAAGGGCCCTGAATGAGACATTGGATGAGATGGACTTGACAGATATATTTAGAACTCTGCATCCCAAAGCAACAGAATATACTTTCTTCTCGAGTGCACATGGAACATTCTCCAAGATAGATCATATACTGGGTCACAAAACAGCCCTTCATAAGTTTACAAGAATTGAAATTATACCATGCTTACTTTCAGACCACAATGCCATGAAGCTTGAAATCAACCACAGGAAAAAGTCTGGAAAACCTCCAAAAGCATGGAGGTTAAAGAACACCCTACTAACGAATGAGTGGGTCAACCAGGCAATTAGAGAAGAAATTAAAAAATATATGGAAACAAACGAAAATGAAAATACAACAATCCAAACGCTTTGGGACGCAGCAAAGGCAGTCCTGAGAGGAAAATACATTGCAATCCAGGCCTATCTCAAGAAACAAGAAAAATCCCAAATACAAAATCTAACAGCACACCTAAAGGAACTAGAAGCAGAACAGCAAAGGCAGCCTAAGCCCAGCAGAAGAAGAGAAATAATAAAGATCAGAGCAGAAATAAACAATATAGAAACTAAAAAAACTGTAGAGCAGATCAACGAAACCAAGAGTTGGTTTTTTGAAAAAATAAACAAAATTGACAAACCTCTAGCCAGGCTTCTCAAAAAGAAAAGGGAGATGACCCAAATAGATAAAATCATGAATGAAAATGGAATTATTACAACCAATCCCTCAGAGATACAAACAATTATCAGGGAATACTATGAAAACTTATATGCCAACAAATTGGACAACCTGGAAGAAATGGACGAATTCCTGAACACCCACACTCTTCCAAAACTCAATCAGGAGGAAATAGAAAGCTTGAACAGACCCATAACCAGCGAAGAAATTGAATCGGTTATCAAAAATCTCCCAACAAATAAGAGTCCAGGACCAGATGGCTTCCCAGGGGAGTTCTACCAGACGTTTAAAGCAGAGATCATACCTATCCTTCTCAAGCTATTCCAAGAAATAGAAAGGGAAGGAAAACTTCCAGACTCATTCTATGAAGCCAGTATTACTTTGATTCCTAAACCAGACAGAGACCCAGTAAAAAAAGAGAACTACAGGCCAATATCCCTGATGAATATGGATGCAAAAATTCTCAATAAGATACTAGCAAATCGAATTCAACGGCATATAAAAAGAATTATTCACCATGATCAAGTGGGATTCATTCCTGGGATGCAGGGCTGGTTCAACATTCGCAAATCAATCAACGTGATACATCACATTAACAAAAAAAGAGAGAAGAACCATATGATCCTGTCAATCGATGCAGAAAAGGCCTTCGACAAAATCCAGCACCCTTTCTTAATAAAAACCCTTGAGAAAGTCGGGATAGAAGGAACATACTTAAAGATCATAAAAGCCATTTATGAAAAGCCCACAGCTAACATCATCCTCAACGGGGAAAAACTGAAAGCTTTTTCCCTGAGATCAGGAACACGACAAGGATGCCCACTCTCACCGCTGCTGTTTAACATAGTGCTGGAAGTTCTAGCATCAGCAATCAGACAACAAAAGGAAATCAAAGGCATCAAAATTGGCAAAGATGAAGTCAAGCTTTCGCTTTTTGCAGATGACATGATATTATACATGGAAAATCCGATAGACTCCACCAAAAGTCTGCTAGAACTGATACAGGAATTCAGCAAAGTTGCAGGATACAAAATCAATGTACAGAAATCAGTTGCATTCTTATACACTAACAATGAAGCAACAGAAAGACAAATAAAGAAACTGATCCCATTCACAATTGCACCAAGAAGCATAAAATACCTAGGAATAAATCTAACCAAAGATGTAAAGGATCTGTATGCTGAAAACTATAGAAAGCTTCTGAAGGAAATTGAAGAAGATTTAAAGAAATGGAAAGACATTCCCTGCTCATGGATTGGAAAAATAAATATTGTCAAAATGTCAATACTACCCAAAGCTATCTACACATTCAATGCAATCCCAATCAAAATTGCACCAGCATTCTTCTCGAAACTAGAACAAGCAATCCTAAAATTCATATGGAACCACAAAAGGCCCCGAATAGCCAAAGGAATTTTGAAGAAGAAGACCAAAGCAGGAGGCATCACAATCCCAGACTTTAGCCTCTACTACAAAGCTGTCATCATCAAGACAGCATGGTATTGGCACCAAAACAGACACATAGACCAATGGAATAGAATAGAAACCCCAGAACTAGACCCACAAACGTATGGCCAACTCATCTTTGACAAAGCAGGAAAGAACATCCAATGGAAAAAAGACAGCCTCTTTAACAAATGGTGCTGGGAGAACTGGACAGCAACATGCAGAAGGTTGAAACTAGACCACTTTCTCACACCATTCACAAAAATAAACTCAAAATGGATAAAGGACCTCAATGTGAGACAGGAAACCATCAAAACCTTAGAGGAGAAAGCAGGAAAAGACCTCTCTGACCTCAGCCGTAGCAATCTCTTACTCGACACATCCCCAAAGGCAAGGGAATTAAAAGCAAAAGTGAATTACTGGGACCTTATGAAGATAAAAAGCTTCTGCACAGCAAAGGAAACAACCAACAAAACTAAAAGGCAACCAACGGAATGGGAAAAGATATTCGCAAATGACATATCGGACAAAGGGCTAGTATCCAAAATCTATAAAGAGCTCACCAAACTCCACACCCGAAAAACAAATAACCCAGTGAAGAAATGGGCAGAAAACATGAATAGACACTTCTCTAAAGAAGACATCCGGATGGCCAACAGGCACATGAAAAGATGTTCAGCGTCGCTCCTTATCAGGGAAATACAAATCAAAACCACACTCAGGTATCACCTCACGCCAGTCAGAGTGGCCAAAATGAACAAATCAGGAGACTATAGATGCTGGAGAGGATGTGGAGAAACGGGAACCCTCTTGCACTGTTGGTGGGAATGCAAATTGGTGCAGCCGCTCTGGAAAGCAGTGTGGAGGTTCCTCAGAAAATTAAAAATAGACCTACCCTATGACCCAGCAATAGCACTGCTAGGAATTTACCCAAGGGATACAGGAGCACTGATGCATAGGGCCACTTGTACCCCAATGTTCATAGCAGCACTCTCAACAATAGCCAAATTATGGAAAGAGCCTAAATGTCCATCAACTGATGAATGGATAAAGAAATTGTGGTTTATATACACAATGGAATATTACATGGCAATGAGAAAAAATGAAATATGGCCTTTTGTAGCAACGTGGATGGAACTGGAGAGTGTGATGCTAAGTGAAATAAGCCATACAGAGAAAGACAGATACCATATGGTCTCACTCTTATGTGGATCCTGAGAAACTTAACAGGAACCCATGGGGGAGGGGAAGGAAAAAAAAAAAAAAAGAGGTTAGAATGGGAGAGAGCCAAAGCATAAGAGACTGTTAAAAACTGAGAACAAACTGAGGGTTGATGGGGGGTGGGAGGGAGGAGAGGGTGGGTGATGGGTATTGAGGAGGGCACCTTTTGGGATGAGCACTGGGTGTTGTATGGAAACCAATTTGTCAATAAATTTCAGAAAAAAAAAAAAGAGTTGTAATATCTCACTGATTTTCTCAAGAAATAATGAGTCAAACAATATCTTTGAGACATCTTCATCTTCATCTTCATCTTAATATTTACATGACATTTATAATTATACTCTTTAAAATTTTTCAGTAGACAGTGCTATCCACATCTTATTTATGTACCCTGAAAAGAACAAAAACCAAGCCATCAATTTCTCTAATATAATATTGCTTTATCTGCAGGTATCATGTATTCAAAGAGTATGCATGGTGCCTGGTTGAAATTAATCAACCACCCTAGAGCTTGCTTTTTAAAAGGTATATCTAGTGTTAAGAGTTTTAAAGAATTAAGGAACAGCTTCTAGAGGCAATTCTAGTCTGGGGTGATTTTCTCCACTGTATTAGATGACATGACACATGGCAGTTTTCAGAGCAGGAGGATCACAATTAGGGTACTGCATGGAAATCTAAACTGGGTTTCCTGACATTTGTTTCCTGACCTGGAAGAGAAATCTCTAACATGTGCCCTGGTCCAGATTGCCCAAGAATAACTGATACAACCCTGATTCCATGTTGTGTAGTCTCTTGCATAGGTACATTTTGCACATTCGTTATGAGTTTAGTCCTTGAGCTCGCTTATGCAGGAGGTATAAGACATGTTTCCTGTTTCAGTGACTCAGAGTGGAGGCAAACACATAAACTTAATAAGATATTAATAATAGAAGGGGGTACACCTATAAAGTTACCATGGAAACAGCATTACATGAGCAAGGGGAGTTAGGAAATTGTAACACAAAAGGTGACATTTAAATATGGTCATACATTTTTCTCTATAGTAGAATATTTATTTAGTCTTTTAATTAGAAAAGTAGTACATGAATGTGTTCTAGATCTTAAAATGTCAAATGCTGAACACACCAATGTCAAACAATGGACACACCAGGGAGTAGAAATGTGCCAACAAAGTAGAGGTATAGGAAACTATGGCACATTAGGAGAATATGAGTAAGTAGTTCAATGTCAGTGGGTCATAGAATATTGTGAAGAATGACTAGAGATGAAGTTACAAAGAAGGTTTAGGTAAAGTTGTGAAGGATTTCGTATGCTATATTTAGATGTTTAGTTTTTTCCCCTTTTAGGCAGAGAAGTAACTTGATTGGATGTGTATTAGAAAGGTCATTTTGGGAATTGACTAAAGTAGAGAGAGTCTGAAGGCAAGGCCTCTCAAAGAATTTTATATGCATAGTTCATTTTAAATCTCACAAAAAAGGCAGATATTTCGATTTTCTGAATGAGGAAATTGAGATCTAAAGGACTCAGGTCATTTCTCCCCAAGGTTATGAACAAGTAAGTGGTAGAACAGGGATTTGTCCTCATACTTCTAAGCCTAGATGCTTTGTTCTCATCTTTCCTGCCATATTTAGTTAAGTACAGCAGTGTATGTTACTAATTGTGGGATAGCATCCAGAGAGTTTTGGGCCTGGATATGAGAAGACTTGCATTCTTATCCTATCAGTGATCTTAACTAGGTGTGGGATTATGGGAAATCAGTGAAGTATTTTGGGATTTCATTTCACTGTAGAGTGAGGAGGTTGGTCAAGCTAGGTTCCCTAGGTTTCTAGGTTTCTAGGTTCTCTTCCAACCTTAAAAGTCTATGTTTTTTCATAAATATCACTATAAGCTGGTATGTTTAGAGAGAATATCACAGAGGATGTGAGGTTATTATCATTTCCATTTCAATGTAAGATGTGATGATTGTCTTTTCTCTCTGTTTCTTATGACATCATATATGTGCTTTTAATATAGGACATACCACATTACATCGTAATTGCTTACAGGGGTGGTGTTAAAAATATTTAATAACCACTTTGGCATAGGTACATAAAAATTGGAGGAACCCAGTTATAAACAGGTGGAAAGGTCATTTGATGCACACTAGCCCAGTATCAGTTCTAATCGCCTGCATGTCTGACTCTCCTCTGGACTATGAGTGAGTCACCGGCAGGAAAGGTGTCATTCTAATTTTGGATCCAACATCCTAAGGCAATGCTTGCCTCATAGTAGATGCCTAAACAATATTTGTTAGATGAACAGACAATTTCCAGTGTGTCCTCAGTGTTTGACAAGCTCATGTGCTCAATGCATGCAGCTGTGCTGCATGAGCTTGTACTGAGAGAAAAGGACACTCGAATGGCTTTGCTTTTAGAAGAAAGCAGACCACCCTGGGGGCAAGCAGTGACAGAAGTACCTAGGATACTGGGCACTCATTAATTTCCAATGATCTTTTATTCCTTCTTTCTAGAGTTAGTTATAGCATAAAACTTGAACTACTTTAATTTTTTTCATAAAAAATATTTCAAGGGCAAAAACATCATTATGTCTTCACACTGACTTTAAAAGCTGTGGCATTTTCTAGTTACAGTTAAAAAAAAAGTCAATGTAAGTTTAAGTCTTATCAGCATCTCAGGGCTCTTCTTTCTTAATCTCTTCCTGACAGAAAGAGATTTCTGTCCTTTCCCTTATTATCTAATCATGTTATACTTTGATTGTGAGTCTTCCACAAGCTCAGGATGGCTGACTCATCATTCTGAATTTATCTTGGAAGCAGCTGTAAGAATTAAAAAAAAAAGTTGGTCAAGGCATGTTGGTTACAATTCCTCTTATTTGTACCATGGACTGTACAATCTCCTGTTCTCTTGTGGCCAGACTGCCCTTACTATAGCATCAGTGCCTGGATCAAACTGGTAAAACAGCTATCTTGAAGATGTGGAGCTTCAAACAAATGTTTAGAAAATGTGTTTCTTCAAAGCTGTAATGATTTTATGTGATTTTTTTTTCTTGTTTTTAGTTCTGCGTAATGAGGTTACTTTGTCCCTCTCTTCTTCCATATTACGATATTCAGATTTCTTCTAATGTAAACATTGGTTAATTTTTAGCAGGATTTGAATGTCCTCCAGTTATACACTTTAGTGTCTCTTAGAAACTTTTCTTCAAATAGATTCAGTTCTTCCATGTTTTGAATTAATGGTATGTTTGTGAGCTGAAACACGATGATGCATGTATGACATGTGAAACAGAAGAGTACAGGGACATAATTAAGGGTCTGCACTCTGTAATCTTCAGCCTGAATTTAAATCCTGGCTTTGCCCCAGCCCTCTTCCCCAATTGGTTGTACATCCTTGCATCCTTGAGCAAATTACTTTACCTGAGACTTGGTGTTCTGATATTTAAAGTGGGGTAGTAATAATACCAAGGTCATGGGGTTCTTATAAAACATTCAGCATAGGATTTGGAACACAGTAAGCTAAAAATTAATGTTAGCTTGAAAAGCAAAAACATAATGGAACTCCAAAGCTTATATATATATACATAGTATATATAAATAGTACTACCCAGCAAGAAATAGTGGTTAGCTATTTCAAAATTCATTTAGTAAATGAATTTCATTTCTTGACGTTGATTGATTGATTCATTCCCATACTTTATTATTATGCACAGCACTCTGTGAATACGAATGTAACCCCAGTGGTTACATTTGATTATTGCCTGCTTCCCATCCAGTTCAGTGTCAGAGTTACTCTTCTTTTACTATTTAAATAGTAATGTCTTGAGTCCTTTCAACTGTGACGAGATACTCAGCATCTTTCCCATGAACATTTTTCTATGGTCCTCTCTTGCTTCTACATATACTTCTTGAGTTGTTGGCTACTCACATCTTGTCCTCTATACCTGATCTTTTCTCTTCACTCAAGTCAACCCCAAATGCTCACCATCTTTTTCCTTCATTTCCTGCAAATACTACTCACAGTGACATTTATGTGTTAGACCTTTTATTTTCTGAAGGATTCCCTACATCTTGGAATAGTATGTTGGATGATCCCAAACTGAATATTTCATCATTTTCTTCCCTTACTATAGGAAACTGACTTTGTTCCTGAATCTCCCATTCTTTCGCCTTGGGTTGCTCCAGCCTCTCCAAAAGGCTTACTATCCATTAATCTCTTTTTCACACACCCCCCAGAGCTCAATGTTTCTCCACTTCTATTATGTAGACCAATTCAGTTCTATGTCTGTCTTAGTCCATTTTGGCCATTTTCCTGAGAGTTTTATTTTTCTAAACAAATAGTTTCTCCTTAAGAGGAAATCTACTGCCAGCTTTAAAATAATATTCCCTCACCACCCTTAACTCAAAGATAAATAAGCTATAATTTTTGCTAATTCTCCACACTTTATTCTCAAAACAGTGAGACTTTAAATTGTGAGTCAGTTCACTTCAACCCTCTGGTCAAAACTCTGCCTGGCTTCCAAACTCAGAGTAAGTCAAGGTCTTTGCAATGTTAATGGGCTGCAAGACCTTCCTGGTCATCTCTCTGGCTCCATATTGTCCTATTCTACTCCTTTCTCATTCTTGTCCAACAGCATTGGCTTCTTTACTGTTCCTTGAACCCCAAATCTACCATACACATATTCATCGAGCATATTTCTACCTCGGGGCCTTTGTACTTGGCAATATTTCCACCTAGAAAGCTGTTAACTGCAAAACTCTCCAGTGAGAGACAGTAATATGGATAAAGACATAAAAGAGTATAGTGCTTTTAGGAACCAGAAGACTGTTTTGTTTTTTTTTTTAACATTTATTCACTTTTGAGAGTCAGAACATGAGCAGGGGAAAGGCAGAGAGAGAGGGAGACACAGAATCCAAAGCAGGCTCCAGGCTCTGAGCTGTCAGCACAGAGTCTAATGTGGGGCTTGAGCTCACAGATGGCAAGATGATGACCTGAGCTAAAGTCAGATGCTCAATCGACTGAGCCACCCAGGCACCCGGTAACCAGAAGACTTTTAATATGGCCTGACTTTAAGTTCTGTACGTGTATGCAGGGCAGCATAACTCCAAGTATTGGCTACAAACCTGTTGTATTGGTACAGATTTGTGGATAAGTTAATGAAGCTTCAGCATCTCTTAGTTGCATGAACTCCTTCTGAGGACCGGAAGAGACCTTATCAGTGTATTCAGAAGGTTATACATTTCTGTAAAATTTGTAAAAGTAAGGTATTTTAACTGAAGTTGGTTAGACCGGTGGTTTCTTTTCATTCTGACTCACGTTTGTCACACTTCTCATGTTGAATGGTGTTGGAATGGTTGCAGGCAATTTTGGGATCAGGTATTTGGGATGAGATGGGGATTCTTTTATTTGACTTTAGTGGAATAATATGTGGTTCACAGTCACTTCTGTATAGTTAAGTTTTTGCTAACTATTTCTGAATGACTTCCAGGAATGCTACAATCTATTGCACCAACTAACTAAGTGTCAAGATATGAAGTTGTAAGGCTAAGAGTCATATTGTGATGCGAATGTGTCATTTGGTGCCCAACACCAGCAGGAAGGTAGTGGACAGGATCACATGAGAAATCTTCAGAGCCAGAAGTTAATCTGAGCAAAATTTGTCAACTCTTCCAGCTTATATACAAAATAAACTGTCACTTCCCCCAGTTTGAAAACAGTCTTAACAATCTATATGCATTTCTTACTAGCTGAAACAAACTCCCTAACTGCATTTTCCTTTCTTGCTTTCTCAATTCCTGGTCCTGTGCTGCTGACTCAGCATGCAGGCTGGGTCCCAGGACCCAGAGGGGGTCCTGCAGGACCAGCCAACAGAGTTCCTGGCTGTGTGCAGGGTAGAAATCAAACTCAAGCCAGCAAGACATGAAAGCAGTTTATTGAAGGTATAGAGAGATTTCAGGTACAGACAGATGTCTGGGAAACTCAGGAAGGAAGGAGTCTTGTCTTAGTTCAGGGTCTGGGAGTTTTTACTGAGGATTGTGGTCTGGTGTACATGTATTTTCGGCATCCAGGAACTGAGTAGAACAAAAACGAGGGCCCAGGAGTTACCTTGGAGCCAAGGGTCTGGGCATAGAGATGTCGAGCACTGATGGTCTGGAATATGACGAATATGATGGCTTTCTCCAGTCATTCTCACCTGGTCCTTCCTTAGATGTTATCTATCTAAAGAAATCATTGACTGCTTGTCCCTTACATGGAGGAATACGCTATTTACATTTTGAGGCATGTGTAAAGTGGGGGTGCAGGTCCTAGCAAGAATGGAAACAGGAAAAGGAACCAAAAGCAGGTTTTATGGAGTCCTTCAGATTCCTTATCTCACAGAGTTTGAACCTGTGCAGATGACACCCAACTGAGTGACGTTACAAATTCCTGCCGTCTAATAAGATTTAAAATAGCCCATCACTCTTACTCAGCTGTCTAGTCATCCATCTTTGATGAACTATCAAATTTCCTCATAAAATTATTCTAAAATTTCTTCCTTAATCTCACTGGGATACTAACTCACAGCCACATGACATCCACAATTGATACATGATTACAGTTACCAACCATCCCTGTTTTCCCTGGACCAAGGGATTTCCAGGGATATGAGACTATCAGGGCTAAAATGGGAAAAGTGTTGGCTAAACTGAGATGAGTTGCTCGTCCTATGTATTCCTGTCTTATTTATCAAGAATAACAATCTAAGTGACAGCTAATGGGACTTTAATCTTCTCTGTGCCATACAATTATGCTTTGTTTTTCCCACCTGCTGGTCATTTATTCCCACATGAGGAAAAATTATTTTTCCTTCTTTTCAGATATGATCCCTACAGCTATGTCCTGCTACATTGGCCTTTATCTTTGGAATCCTGCCTTTTCAATTGACATCTCCTTTTTGTCATTTTAAATGTTACCCTTTCACCAAGTTTCTTCTTTCATCTATAACAACTTCCCTTGACCTTTTTCTACTTATGCTATCATTCTATCTCTCCTTCCCTCTTATAACAGATTTCTCGAACGTACCCTATGATCTCTGAATTCCTTCATTACTTACCTTGCTTTTGTCCTCAGCATTTCACTGAAACAATTCTCTTAAGATTCTCTTAAGATTCTCTAAACAATCGCCAAGTGGTCCAACAAAGAGTCTGTTGCTTTTTATCCTTCTGCTCCTTTGGATTCTCTGATGCATTTTCCCTTGTTAATTTTCTTGAAATGCTTTTCTGTCTTGGCTTCTTTACATGGCCCCCACCCCAAAACTCCCTTTAGCTCTCATTCTTTCCTTTCGTTGCCTCTACTGATTTCTTTTCCTTTTCCCATCCTCTAAAAGTTGCTGTTCATCAGTGTGTTGGGTTTAATCTTTTCTGCATATGTTCTACTCATTGGCATTTTATGTATTTTCATAAGTTTAACAATTGTGTCAAAGATGGTTCCAAACCTTGCATTTTTATATCCAGACCCTTCTTGAGACTGGATAATTTATTCTTAGCTCTACCTTGGATATCTTTTAACAGAAATCCTTCTAAGTTCTAAACTTAGAATGTCTAAGTACAAGATGAGGATATGTTTTTTTTCTCCACACAAAAAAGCTCCTCTTCCTAAGTCCTCTGTTTCTTTTAATAGTACGTCTGTTTTGAGGCACCTGGGTGGCTCAGCCCATTAAGCATCCAATTTCTGATTTCGGCTCAGGTCGTGATCTCACAGTTTGTGGGTTTGAGCCTTGCATTAGGCTCTAAGCTGCCTGCAGTGCCTGCTTGGGGTCTCCCTCTCTTGGCCCCTTTCCTGCTCACTCTCTGTCTCTCTCTCAAAATAAATAAAAATAAACTTTAAAAATATATTTAAAAATAGTATGCCTGTTTTTATAGTCATTTGTGCTCAGAAACTTGAGATTACATTTCTCCATCCTAGGGCGTTACTTTCTCCTAATACAAATTTAATCAATTGTCAAGCCATGTGGAGTCTAACTCAGAAATGGCTCTTGCTTTTTTTTTTTTTTAAATCCAGGCCTCCTGTCCTACGTTAGGCCCTCATGACATCATATTAACTTCATGTCCTCATCCGTATTCCCTACTCCCATTTCTCATGTTTCACCACCAATTCATTCTGCACTCTGCTTCCTTAGACTGACTTTCCAGCTTCTCTAAAATATGGCTGACAACTACTTTTTTAAACCCTTACTCTCTCCTAGTCATCCCTTGAACATGTATGTGCTCCTTTCCAAGTGGTCTTCTAGTTATTATTTAAATATCTTCTGGGATAAATCAGTGTATTGCCTTGTGCCCATGCTTCTTTCTATTTAGAGTGACACTATCCCATTGTAGGCTTTTAAAATTCATGTTTAAAATTCATGATTAAAATTCATGACACTTCCTCTAATATCTTCTGAATCCTTCATCATTTGTGGCCTTTTGATCATTTTCCTCTATTACTTTCTTTTGTTATCTTCTTTTGGTATGAACCATACGATATCCTCCTGAAATTAAAATTCTGAGATGACAGAGACTGTCAGACATTTTCATATGCTCTTTATAGTGACTTGTGCCCAGTTGATGCTCAATCAATGTTGGTTGAAATGTAATGGCTTTTAATTTTATATGTTTCAGACCAAAAATATTATTTCAGAAGATCATGAAATTGCACTTGTTTCTACTTGCTGATTGGAAAGGCGACAGCATAGCTGAAGCAAATAGTCACCAGGTGGCAGTGCTACAGAGCTCTTCCTAACTTACTGCATTCTCTGATAGAATTCTCTGGATAGAAATAATTTACTAGGACATTTTCTGCCCTGATCTATACAAAATCACAGAATCATACCTATTGGCTTTGGAAGACCCTTATGTCCTGCATTCTAGGTGTCAAGATGAGGAAACTAAGGTCCAGAGGGTGTGTGTGTGTGTGTGTGTGTGTGTGTGTGGAGAGAGAGAGAGAGAGAGAGAAAGAGAGAGAGAGAGAGAGAGAGAGAGAGAGAGAGAGAGAGAGCTAGAGAGGATTTTCAGTTATTTAGGTTTTTTTTTATAGATAAGGAAAATGAAGTCATGATCAAGGAATTGTATTAGTTGGAACACTTTTGATTGTGTCATAAATTCAACACAAATTGTTTTTTAAAGTTAAAAAGAAAGGGGGGCAGTTTTTGGCCCAAGTATCTGAAGAGTCCAGGGATAAGTCTAGCTTCAGGCAAGGCTGGATCTGGGGTTCCAGTCTCTAGCTTTTTATTCTGCTTTCTGCTGTGGTGGTTTTATTTCAGGTTTCTCATTTCCCAGCCACTCTTGTCTTTTGTTATCCTTACTGGTAGGTATATCTGCAAAGAACATAATTTTCTTTCCTAACAGTTTCAACAAGAACCCTGGAATTGAGTCTCATTAGGCAGACGTGGGTCATGTTCCAGCTGGAGCAAAGGCACCATTCATCTCTCTGAGAAATGGAGGTTGGTTTGGGGCAAGGTCAACATGTATGGTTTTCCATGAATAGTTTTTCATTTCAGGATGGTGCCCAGCTGAGGTGGTGACTGGGCACTGAAGTCTAGCTGGGCTCCACTTGCCGAGACATGTGGGGCATTGGGGCTGCATCTACTTAGATGGGAAACTTTTTCTAATGTGCCTCAGGTCACTGTATTCAAAAGAAAGAATGAAAGCTGAGTAGGTTTAAACAAAAATGTTCACTTCTGGTGGCAATGAAAAAAATTATGGTTAGATGTGTTTTCCTTTTTCTTTATTTCTATTTCTAAATGGGAAGAATGATTGCGTTATACAAAATGTATGGTGATTTAGAGTCAGAATGCCAACTTGGGATCTTGGCTCTGCCAAATGTTAGCTGTGAGAATTGAGAGAAGTTTTAATATTTCTCAGCTTCAGTTTACTTATAGATAATACTACACCAGGAAAGATGAAGGATTAAATGAAACATAAAAGCCCATCACAGAGCCTGGACACAGTAACAGCGCAATTAATGTTAATTAATTGTGGCAGTTTTTAATTTTTTTTTTCAACGTTTATTTATTTTTGGGACAGAGAGAGACAGAGCATGAACGGGGGAGGGGCAGAGAGAGAGGGAGACACAGAATCGGAAACAGGCTCCAGGCTCTGAGCCATCAGCCCAGAGCCTGACGCGGGGCTCGAACTCACTGACCGTGAGATCGTGACCTGGCTGAAGTCAGAGGCTTAACCGACTGCGCCACCCAGGCGCCCCGTGTGGCAGTTTTTAAACATGAGTTCCAAATTCCTTGACAATCTTCTCAGAGAAGGATGGAGTCTATGTCCCCTTTTTTGAGTTGGGGAATGCTTGTGACTGCATTAAGTAGTAGACTATGGAAAAGTGACACCACGTGACCTCTGAGCCTATCACAAAATACCACGTAGCTTCCTCCTGGAATGCAGCTTGAAATGCTTCTCAGAAGTTCCCTCTTGGGACACTCCCTCTTTGAATGAAGCCATCATGTGGTGAGAAGCTCGAGCCACACAGAGAGACAGATTTCCCTGCAAGCTTTCAGTGGGAGGGATATCAAAGAATTTTAGGATCGTGTTTTTAAAAATGCCGTATGTTGTGTTAAGTACTATGGTGAGTGTGATTTTCCTACAAATACTTATTTCCTTGATTATTATAAAGATTGTCTGTAACTAGGATGGTTAAATTTATGTGTCACTTTGGATAGGCTTTGGTGCACAGTTGTTTAGTTAAACACCAGTCTAGATGTTGCTGTGAAGGTAGTTTTCAAAAATGTCAAAGACCAAGCAAAGATTTGTGAGTTGAATTTGAACTCAGGACTACAACATCAACTCTTACCTGAACTTCCTGCTGCTCTGGTCTATGGATTTCAGGCTTGCTAGCTCCCACAAATGCATGATCCAATTCCCTAAAATAAATACCCCCCACGCCCCATATATATCATTATATATATTATATGTATAATATAATATATTTATATATTATATCTTTTTTGAGAACCTTGACTAATATGATAACTGAATATAGTAATAACAAGACACAGAAATCTTTTTAACATAGAATAATTTCATTTCCATCATTAGATGATTCAGGTACTTGATATCTGAATCCACACTTTAGAATTTAGAGAGTACTTATGCAGTTGTTAAATTATTCTACATATGGTTAAGGTTTGCAGCCCTAATAAGAATTTTAGCCTCATCTCTCATAATGCTAATCTTATATCTCTTATAATTCCCATTGTATAGAGCTCAACTCAGTAAGCCTCTGGGGATTGGCAGTGTGTGAACAAGTTTGCCATAGGGAGAGTAAAACAATTATTGTGAGGGCTGTGTGTCTACTTAAGCACATTCTTAACTGACATTTTTTGTTTCACTGTCTCATCGACTCATTATGTAAATGTCATTATTGGGCAATTAGTATTTGCAGGTAGGTGTGGGAGAATAGTTTCCGCTATTGACATAGAGATTTGTGATCTGATGATTGGAGATGTTAGGCGACTCATTTACAAGTGTTCTCTTGGGGGAGTACATCACAGATGCAGCTTCATGATTTAATGAATTAACTCAAATTATCCATCTTTTCCCCACGTCTTACCAACTTTTATGACTCCTATGTCTACCCATCTTTATGTGTTTCATCTGAGCCTTGCTGATGGAATCAACATAACTTTTCCCAAACTTCTGTGTAATCCTACTAAAAACGATTTTTCATTTTGTTAAATTATACTGAAATTTTAGGAGGAGAAACATGTAGTATAATGCAAAAATTAACCAAGAATCAAAAGACCTAGATTCTGATATTAGGTACCGGCTCTCTAAATTGAGAGGAGTTCCTGGACATACCCCCTGGCAGCCTCAGTTTTTATCCAAAATGACAAGTTTGCAAATTTGGATTCTACTACTTGGTAACTAGTAAATTTTTACTTGGAACTGTTTCTGAAGAAATCCTTTCTCCAAGCTGTTACAGCGAGTCTTTGCTAAGATGTTGCTAAAGGGAAACAGCTGAGATGTGTCTAATTTATAGTTTATTAATTATAACCAACTGCAGGGAAAGGAAAGCAGCTATTAGATGGGGTGGGATGAAAGAATGAATTTTTAGAAAGTATAAGACAATAAAATATATTCTTCAGATTGGGGGGTGACTGAGCAGTTGATCTGAGTTGGGAGAGAGACTAATAAAAACATAAACTGTTGCTAGAAACGAGATGAAAAATGTCTTTTAAGGCTTTTAGGCAACTAAACAATCAGTTGGAGCCTCAGTAAGACTGCAAGAAATTCTCCCATCTGATGAAAAAAGCTAAAAGATTTGGTGGCATTATCTACTAAAGGAAGGCAGTTCTAGAAACAGTGTGGATCCATGCAAATCTGCTTAGGACCTTTAGAATAAAAAGGTTTTGGGACTGCTTCAGATAAAGATGCAGCAACTTCTCTTCCTTCCATCTCTCCTATAGTGAGCCTTTGCCTGTTTTCCTCTAGTGTCATTTCTGAACCAGTGGACCTGAGCCCTTTCTGAGTACCTGGTTGACTCCGAACCTTGCCTTTTGGTTTCAGCTCTCATTGGCAGCACCATCTGCCCAGTGGGCGTCTGCATCATTCTAACTGATCTGGAGCCCTACCCAGGCAGTCCAGTCTCCTGACAGGGAAAGTCCATGCTATTAAAAATTCAGTTATCTCCAGCTGTAGCTGTTGGAAGTAGAAAATTCCCTTAACTGGGAAGACACTTGCAGCAGTCCACAATAAAAAAATGCCAAAGCTCATTCTAAGAAAATTCTCATTGAGAATATTAGCTTTCTTTGTAGATGTGATGATGAATAGAGCCCATGAAGTGCCTGGCTTTTAATATATGTATTAGTGTATTCTCATGGCAACTTTGCAAGTATTTACTGCTATACCCAGTTCACAAAAAGAAACTGAAGTTCAAAGAGCTTATTAGAATGTCAGAGTTACAGATAATGAAAAGCATCAGTATTCAAACCTAGCATAGCTATCTAACTCTTTCCCCTACTTTGCTAAGCCTGCATGGCTCTGAATGTGCTACTTAGTTTTCTGTGTCATTTTACAATAACTAAATTAAAAATTGTAGTACTTGGTCTGTAAGGTTGTCATTTCTTTACTGAAATGTATTTACTAATGGCTAAAACTTGTAAGCCTAAAGACTTGATAGAATAAAAAAGGTAGAACTAAAAGTTCAAGTACTTGTCCTAAAGAGTAACTTTTTAATAAAAATCACTTCATGCCTCTGAGACATTTATTTGTAAGATATTTTGCAAAGTTTTTAAGATTCAATGTGTCTAATGAACAAACTGCACCTCTCGTCTCCCATACTGCATCATCAACTGTGAAGGGACCTTATTTATTTTATTTTCTAGTTTTCTGGGAGAATCACCTAATTTCTGATTCTGACAAACAGCATGAAACTGTTCAAATAACTGTCTCTAAAATGATAATTTTTATATTCATGGTACCTTTTGAATATTACTGACATATTCTCATGTGATGACTTGGATTGACAACATGGAAAAACTATTTTCCCTCCTGATTTGCTCTTTGTGGAAGACTAGGTTCCAAATGGATATGTTTACTTGAGTGTTGAAAGGTACTATTGAAATAATGTGAGAAAAATCCCATTTTAAGAACTATGTTACCAGATTACTTTAAATTTCTCCCAATGTGTTAATAAAATGCAAAGCTGGAACTGGGCTTTTTTGTGCTAGAGGCAATTTTTCTCTAGAGGTTTCTTTTCCTCTGCTTTGCTTTATGGAGTGTCAGATCATGGAGTCTTCTTTGGAATCCTAGGTAAAGCTCTTTTAAAGCAGGAATTGTTTCTTGCTTACCCTTGAATAAGCCAGGAAAGTAGCCATCTGTCTTGCTTAAGGGTTCTTAATTTTGATAATCTTATTAGCTTGGTCTTAGCTTATTGCCTTGGTCAGGTACTTTGCTAAGCATTTATCATGCATTATTACAATCCTATCAGGTGCTATTGTTATCCTCATTCTATAGAAAAGGAATCTAAGAATCAGAGATGTTGAGGACTTGCCCAATTTCATGCAGCTAGAAAGTGGTGCAGCTAGAATTTGACCCAGACCTGTCCATGTCCAAGATCCAGGCTTTTTTTTTTTTTTTTAATTTAACTTCATGTTAGTTAACATATGGTGTAGTATCTATTTCAGGAGTAGAGTTTAGTGATTTGTCACTTACATATAATAACCAATGCTCATCCCAACAAGTGCCCTCTTTAATGCCCATCCCCCATTTGTTCCATTCTCCCACTCGCCTCCCCTCCAGCATCCCTCAGTTTGTTCTCTATATTTAGGAGTCTCCTATGGTTTGTCTCCCTCTCGTTTTTATGTATTTTGTTTTTCCTCCCCTTCCCCTATGTTCATCTGTTTTTTTCTTATGAGTAATATATGATATTTGTCTTTCTCTTAGTGATTATTTCACTTAGCATAATACACTCTAATTCTATCCACACTGATACAAATGACAAAATTTCATCCTTTTTGATGGTACTTGGTCTCTAAGGTTGTCACTGCTTTCCTGAATGTATTTACTATAGACTAGAAATTGTAAGCCTAAGACTTGGTAGATTAAAAAGGTAGAACTAAAAGATCAAGTACTTGGCCTAAGAAATGACTTATATGTATGTTACATGGAACATATTTACTTAATTTCTGATTCTGACAAAAAGCATGAAACTGTTCAAGTAACTGTGTATATATTACTATATATATAGCAATAACTTGATATATATATAACTTGATATATATCATATATGTATCATATATACATCATATATACATGTGTCATATGTATATATGTACTTGATATATATAACTTGATATATATACATACATATACATATATATACATATATGTACATATATACATATACATATATATACATATACATATATATACATACATATACATAACTTTATATATATATGTATATCATATACACACTGTGTATATCATATACATACCACATCTTCTTTATCCATTCATCAGTCGATAGACATTTGGGCACTTTCCATAATTTGGCTATTGTTGATAGCCCTGCTATAAGCATTGGGATACATGTGCCCCTTTGAATCAGCATTTTTGTATCCTTTGGATAAATACCTAGTAGTGCAATTGCTGGGTTGTAGGGTAGTTCTATTTTTAACTTTTTGAGGAACCTCCATACTGTTTCCCAGAGTGGCTATACCACCAAAGTGGAAGAGGGTTCCTCTTTCTCTGCATCCTCACCAACACTTGTTGTTTCTTGTGTTGTTAATTTTAGCCATTCTGAGGTGACATCTCATTGTAGTTTTGATTTGTATTTCCCTGATGATGAGTGATGTTGAGCATCTTTTCATGTGCCTGTTAGCCATCTGGATGTCTTATTTGGAAAAATGTCTATTCATGTCTTCTGCCCATTTTTTTAACTGGATTGTTTGTTTTGGATGTGGAATTTGAAAAGTTCTTTATAGATTTTGGATGCTAACCCTTTATCAGATATGTATGTCATTTGCAATATCTTCTCCATTCTAAAGGTTGCCTATAGTTTTGCTGATTGTTTCCTTTGCTGTGCAGAAGCTTTTTATCTTGATGAGGTCCCAGTAGTTCACTTTTGCTTTTGTTTCCCTTCACTCCAGAGACATGCCTAGTAGGAAGTTGCATACAGCCAAAGTCAGAGAGGTTGCTGCCTGTGTTGTCCTCCAGGATTTTCATGATTTCCTGCTTTACATGTTTAGGTCTTTCATCCATTTGAATTTATTTTTGTGTATGGTATAAGAAAGTGGTTTAGTTTCATTCTTCTACATGTTGCTGTCCAGTTTTCCCAACACCATTTGTTGAAGAGACTGTCTTTTTACCCATTGGATATCTGTATGCTGAAAACTATAGAATTGCTTATGAAAGAAATTGAAGAAGACACAAAGAAATGGAAAAACATTCCATGCTCATGGATTGGAAGAACAAATATTGTCAAAATGTGTGTACTATCCAAAGCAATCTACACATCCAATGCGGTCCCTATCAAAATAACACCAGCATTTTTCACTGAAGCTAGAACAAACAATCCTAAAATTTGTGTAGAACCAGAAAAGACCCCTAATAGCCAAAGTAATCTTGAAAAAGAATATCAGATTTGGAGGCATCACAATTTCAGACTTCAAGCTGTATTACAAAACTGTAATCATCAAGACAGTATGGTACTGGTACAAAAACAGACACATAGATCAATGGAACAGAATAGAGAACCAGAAATGGACCCACAAATGTATGGCCAACTAATCTTTGACAAAGCAGGTAAGAATATCCAATGGAAAGAAAAGATCCAGGCTCTTAGCCTCAGTGGTGTACTGTCACCTGTGGCCATGGAGTCCCTTGTATTTCATCAGAGATCTATTGAACCTAAGTCTGTCTTCATGAGACTTGCAAAAATAATTTTTAATTTTTTAAAGATTTACTACATTTTCACTTGAAAGTAATGATGCTACTTTCTTAGTTTCTCTATCTTTCTCTCTTTTTTATTTTTTTAATGTTTATTTATTTTTGAGAGAGAGAGAGAGAGAGAGAGAGAGAGAGAGCAAGTGGGTGAGGGGCAGAGAGAGAGGGAGACACAGAATCTGAAGCAAGCTCCAGGCTCCGACCTATCAGCATAGATCCCAACACAGGGCCCCAACCCACAGACCATGAGATCATGACTTGAGCTGAAGTCAGACACTTAACCAACTGAGCCACCCAGGTGCCCCTCTATCTTTCTCTTTGGACAAAGAACTTTTAGTACTTGGAGTTGATTTTAGGTTTCTACAAATATTTTGTTTGAGCTTTTACACACTGTATTTTTTTACACACTGAATATTTTGTCTTCCATGAATATTTCTTAACTGTTGGTCCATGACTCAATGAACAGGAAAATATAGTCACTGAGTTGAAAAATAATACTAATAGCATAAAACTTAATGAGTCAGTTTAGGTCTTTTCTTTTCTTTTCTTTTCTTTTTTCTTTTTTTTTGGTTTCAATCAAAAACTTAGAAAATTTTAGCTATTTCTATAAAAATATTCATATTGCAGGAAGAGTTAATGAGTTTTTAAATAAAATATGAAGTCAGAAGTCATTAGCCTTGCGTTATCATCCAAATTTTCCTTTTGATTTATTACGTGGGATAGAATAAATTTTCTTCTGCTCCCCTTTACTCCCAATTCTCCTCTTCTTCTTTCTCCTCTTCCTTATAGCTTTTATTTCAATGTCTGAAAAGTCGCCATGACATAATTTTTTCAGTTTTGTTGAGATATAAAATATATATATATAACATTATATTAGTTTAAGCTGTACAACATAATGATTTGATATATGTATATACTGCAAAATGATTACCACAATATGTTTATATAACATTCATAACCTCACATACTTAACAATTTTTGTGTGTGTGTGATGAGAATCTGTAAGATATATTTGGTTAGTGTCACCTAACCAAATAAGAGTTTGTCTACCCGATGTGCAGGAGGCCAATAAAAACTAACACTGAGCTTTTGCAGTGAAGAAAGATAAGTTATTTGTTGGTGTGGCACGACCCAGGAGAATGGGGAGCTAATGTTCTACAGTCCTGAACTCCCTAATGGCTTGCAAGTAAGGGTTTTAAAGAGCAAAAGTTTAGGGCAGTGGTCTCCTGAGAGGTTGGACGCTGTTGATTGGAGGCCCGTGATTCATGCTAGCAGGTGCTCTGGTGCCAGTTTTTCTGGTCCCCCAAAGATCTTTTCCATGTCAAGAAACTTGAAATTTGAAAAATATCTTTATTCTGTATGTTGAAGATTTCATTAGGTACATCTGGTGATTGATCCTATCTTTAACATAGTGCTGATTAACTACTTGTAAGCTAGTAGGGTTGCATTTTGACAGCTTCCTGGACTGGCCCAGCCATGCTTGGAGGCAATATGACCTTCATTGTTCATGTCTTCATCTGAACTGACAAGATGAATGCCAGTTTCATTAGCAACTTGCAAATATACAGTACAGAATTATTAACTATAGTCACCTTGTTGTATATTGCATCCCCAGGACTTATTTATCTTACAACTATAAGTTTGTACCTTTTGACCACCTTCACCCATTTATCCCCTTCCCCTGCCCCCTTGGGCAGCCACCAATCTGTTCTCTGTTTCCATGAGTTGTGTTTTTTTTAACATTGATAGATAAGTGAGATCATACAGTATTTGTCTTTTTCTGCCTGACTTATTTCATATAGCATAATGCTTTCAAGCTTTATCCATGTTGCTGTAAATGGCAGAATTTTCTTGACAGAAGAAACAATAACAGCAGCTACTATTTATTGAATGATCACTATATGCCATATACTATGATAGATACTTTGTATGTATTATTTTATTTACAATAATAATATAAGATAGACAGTGATGTTATCTATATTTCACAGATGAAGAAACAGAGGCTCAGATAGGAAGGTTGGTTGGCAGAAGTCCACATAGCTAAGTCATTGGGACAGCCTGAACAAGAACCCCCATCTGTCCAGTGCCTAAGATGTTATCCTAAACCATTGTGCTCTTCATCAAGGCTGTAATAGTAACCTAAAAGAACACATCCTAAAATTAACCATCTTCCTTCCTTGGAATTAAATATGCAATTGATAGTTCATTCCTATGAAATATATTAGGACTAATGGATAAAGAAGATGTGGTTTGTTTATATAATAGAATACTACTTGGTGATGAAAAAGAATGAAATCTTGCCATTTGCAGCAACATGGATGGAACTGGAGGGTATTATGCTAAGTGAAATAAATAAGTCAGTCAGAGAAAGACAGGTATCATATGATTTCACTCATATCTGGAATTAAAGGAACTTAACAGAAGACCATAGGGGAAGGGAAGGTAAAGTAAGTTACAAACAGAGAGGGAGGCAAACCATAGAGACTCTTTTTTTAAAAATTTTTTAAAATATTTATTTATTCTTCAGAGAGAGAGAGAGACAGAGCATGAGTGAGGGAGAGGCAGACAGAGAGAGGGACACAGAATCCAAAGCAGGCTCCAGGCTCCGAGCTGTCAGCACAGAGCCCGATGCAGGGCTCGAACCCATGAACTGTGAGATCATGACCTGAGCAGAAGTTGGACACTCAACTGACTTAGCCACCCAGGCGCCCCCAAACCATAAGAGACTCTTAAATACAGAGAATAAACTGAGGGTTGACGAGGGTAGGGCACTGGGGGAGGTGGGTGATGGGCAATGAGGAGGGCACCTGTTGGGATGAATACTGGGTGTTGTATGTAAGTGATGAATCACAGGAATCCATTCCTGAAGCCAAGACTACACTGTATGTTAGCTAACTTGACAATAAAATAAATAAATAAATAAATAAATAAATAAATAAATAAATAAATAAAATTACTTACCTAAAACTCAAAAAAAGAAAAACCATAAAGAAATATACTAGGACTGTATACCAAAGGATTGAAACCTTTTAAAATATTAGAAATATATTTTATTGAAGAGCTCATTAATATGAGAAAATAATAAGCATTCAACTACTTTGAGTTAAAAATTTTTGAGATTTTAACAAATAAAAATTAAGTAAAACCTATATTTAAGGAGTTATAGCAACATTTTTAATGTTTGGAGAATATTAAGGTTTGGAGGGACTGATGTTTCTTCACTGTTGTTGTAAAAGTTCATGGCCAGTTCTGTTTGCAATAGAGAGTTCTGTTTACTAATTTCAGAGTGGATGAAAAGTTCAGAGACTTTTACAACTGGAAGAGACTCTAGAAGTCATTCAGACACATAACTTTAGGAGGTTTAGCTCAGTGGTAGAGCATTTGACTACAGACACATAACTTGAAGTTTTCCAGACAGATGCTTGTCTTATTTTTTCTTAAACACCTTCAGTGATGGAATATGTTCTACCTCCTGGGGCATCACATTTTATTTTACAGCTCTTGTTACTTCTTTCTTTCAATTTAGTCCAAATCTATATCTGTAATTTTCACCCCATTGCTCCCTTTTCTATCCTTTTCTAAATTACAGCCCAGATCTTCTCATTTTCTAGTGCCTATCCCCCTCTCCCCTCTTTCTGTTCTTTCCATTTGCTCCTTATGTAATTCTGGGTCCTTTTGTCATTATAATGGATTTTCACGGTATATCCTTCATTAAAAAAAAAAGTTTGTTCTTAATTGTATGGTTCCAAACCAAAGACAATGCTCAAAGAACTGTTAGTAAACCGTAGAATGAAACAGTGCTGTTATCTTTCTTCATCTATATACCATATTTTATGTAAATAATATATACAAAGACTGAATGTGATAATTTCATGCAAACATTGGAAGGACTACTTAAAAACTCTGGGCATTAAACATATATATTTGGGATTTGGGACTGGAAAAAGAGAAGATTAGTGGAATCAGAAAGTAAATTGTTGAAAAGCTTGAGAAAAAGGCTGCTGAGATGGGAAAGGTCTCCCTTGTATACCTACCCGAGTCTTGGGAAAATGTCTGTGAATGTGGTATCACTATTAACATCTCCCTGTGGAAAATGGAAGACATACAAACACTATGTGAGCCACACTGATACCTTGGGACATAGAGAATTAATTTTAATAAATCTGATTGTAGATGCCTCATTTTTTTGCATTTATAGCTGGCACTTGAAGGAATATTTTTCTAGTTTACATGCTTTTTAAAACAGTGATTGTTGGTGTTAGCAAATGTATTCCACCAAACCATTATAGATCCTGACAAGATATGAGGAAATTGTCATGAGAATCAACAATTTAAGAAAGCTGACTAAAATGCACACAAGTAACATTTATGCCAGTTTTTTTTCTTAATTGTGACAAAATTCTGGAGCCAAGTTCTAATATGCTTTTGCTCATGGGATAAGTTTTGGATTACATCCTGTCACCAATTTAGCCAACTTACAAAATCTACTATCTATTTTTCCACAATATCTTTAAATTTGGAATAAGCCATTACCATGGGCTTCATGGAGATTAGTGTTCTAAGATCAAGCATAGTGCTTTCCTGCTCTAGTCAATTGGTCAACTGAAGTAAGTCTGCTATATAACACCATAACAGCTTAAGCATAGTTAGTTCACCAGGAGACAATATGGGCTTCACCACTGAGGATGTGTCTGCAGAGTGCCTAGTGCAACAAGAATGCCCATGAATGGCAACAACTTGTTTCACCGTGTAAGTTTTCATCCTGAACCAACCAGGTCAAAGCAGACCTGACTCTGTTTTTGAGTTTGGTTTTGTTTTTCTCACATTGTTTACAAGTTTACTTGGCTTAAGGGGAAGATGCCCATCTTGATAAGAAGCTGAAAGGAGGACTCAAATCCTTGAAAGCAGGTATTGTCTATGATATTGAGGCATTTTCATGTAAATTCATTTGTGTGGTGTTGTGTTTAAGGTATGTCTGGAAGGCTGAAGGAGATGGTAAGAGACAATCTTGCAGATCTCCAGCTAGTACAATCTAAATCAGAGGAGTGGCCTCAGAAATGTTTATCTCAAATAACCATTCAAGTTTCATAGTATAAAATACATGAATGATGACAATACATTGTAAACATTGGAAGGAAAAATATTTGTGAATCATTTGTTTTGTTGTTATTATTAGGTTTTGAAATGTATATATATATATATACATACATATATATACATATACACACACGTATGTGTGTGTATATATATATATATATATACACACACACACATATGTATATGTATATATATATTTTATTTTTTTAATGTTTATTTTTGAGAGAGAGAAACAGGCAGACAGAGCATGAGTGGATGAGGGGCAGAGAGAGAGGGAGACACAGAATCTGAAGCAGGCTCCAGGCTCTGAGCCATCAGCACAGAGCCCAACATGAGGCTTGAACCATGATCCGTGAGATCATGACCTGAGCTGAAGTTGGACGCTTAATCAACTGAGCCACTCAAGAGCCCCTGAAATTTATATTTTTATGTGGAAACAATTTAATGAAAATATCTTTACCAATTACAAAATTATTTTCAAGATTTCCAAACACACAAAAGCAGAGAGCATAATAAAACCCATATACTCATTACTCAGCTTCAATAATTATCAACATTTTGTCATTCTGTTTCATTTATTCATTTCCTTCTCTTTTATTTTTCAAAATATTTTAAACACACACACACATATATGAGAAGATATACATATACATATGTATATCAGATATACATATTTATCCTGTTATATATTAAGAAGATACACACAGATACAGATACACACATGCACAGTGTCTTCTTTAAAAAAAATTTTTTTTTACATTTATTTATTTTTGAGAGACAGAGAGAGACAGAGCACAAGTGGGCAGGGGCAGAGAAAGAGGGAGACCCAGACTCCAAAGCAGGCTCCAGGCTCTGAGCTGTCAGCACAGAACCCGAGTGGGGCTAAACTCACAAACTGTGTGATCATGACCTGAGTTGAATTCAGACGCTTAACCAACTGAACCACCCAGGCTCCCCTCACAGTGTCTTCTTGAACGAGTATCAACATGTAGCACTTTTGCTTTGCTCTTGTTGACATGTATGGTTTACATATCTCACAAATTAAGGAACTGGGGACACTCTTAGGTAACATGCTTCTCTCTTCCCAGCCCCGATTCCACTCCTGCACTCCCTCTCACTGTGCTACCTAGGCTATCCTTGCCATGGCACTTGTCTCTTCACATGCAGGCATTCCGTCTGGGGACATAACAAGTCCCTTCTAGTTTACGCACCAACTAGGGTAGGGTCCCACTGACTGGTCCTTTACCTAAGGATCAAGTGTGGAGTTTGAAGAAAGTCAAACATTGGCTTAGAGAAGGAGGGCAACAATGAGAATTCAGAAGAAAGAGAAAGAAACAGATTTGTAATTATTTGCTGTTTGTGTTTGTGAAGGTTTCCTGAATGGAAATCTGGTTTAAATTGTACTTTAAAGGAAATCTATATAACATAGCCCCTTTGATTCTGAAATTTAATTAATCAATGACAATGGAATTTCCAAAGCTTTCAAAGAAATTTTTGAAATTAAGGCAAATGTAAAAAGGCTTTTATGTAAAATATTGTGATTTTACACTTATTCTGAAATTCCCTGTAGCTTATTGTGATATGGAAATTATAATACCATTTCTTGTTCTGCTCCTTTGCTTCTTTTCCTATGATTAATGGCTTTACAGGGAGGGAAGTCTGTTTCATTTAAATATTTTTTTTTAAGTTTATTTATTTATTTTGAGAGAGAGAAAGAGTGCAAGTGGGGGGAGGGCCGGAGAGAGAGAGAGGGAGAGAGAGAATTCCAATCAGGCTCCACGCTGTCAGCACAGAGCCCCATGTGGGGCTTGAACTCATGAACCAAGAGATTGTGTTCTTAGCCAAAACCAAGAGTCGGTTGCTTAACCAACTGAGCCACCCAGGCACTCTGGAAATGTTTCATTTAAAATTACTTTCTGTAGGGGTACCTGGGTGGCTCAGTTGGTTAAGTGTCCGACTTCGGCTCAGGTCATGATCTCACAGTTCGTGAGTTCCAGCCCCACGTGGGGCTCTGTGCTGACAGCTCAGAGCCTGGAGCCTCCTTCAGATTCTGTGTCTCCCTCTCTCTCTGCTCCTTCCCTGCTCATGCTCTGTCTGTTAAAAAAAATTACCTTCTGTAAATGGCATTAAATTTTATTTTGTAAATCATTCTGTTCCCACTCAGCTCTATTTTTGCAAAATTATCCTAAAGTTTCCCTGAAAAATCAAGTTAAAAAATGATAGGTACTTAATTAAAGATTATAGCTTAGTTTCATAAAGAATCCAGAAATGACAGGGGTGCCTGGGTGGCTCAGCCAGTTAAGTGGATGACTTTGGCTCAGTCCATGGTCTTGCGGTTTAGAGTTTGAGCCCTGCGTTGGCTGGGTGCTGACAACTTAGAACCTGGAGCCTGCTACGGATTTGTGTCTCCCTTTCTCTCTGCCCCTCCCCCATTCTCGCTCTGCCTCTCTCTTTCTCAAAAATAAATAAGCAATAAAAAATGTAAACAATCCAGAAATGACAAGAGCATTTAACATTTTTCCCTGGTTTCTTCTCAAAAACCAATACAACTTTTGAATTTTATGCATAAAGTTCCAAAATTATGTAATTTAAAAAATAGAGACTTTAGTATAAGGCATAGTAATCACAAGACACAAAATAGGAACAATCAGCATGCTCTTTACTAAGTGTGACATAAAACTCAATTAATAATACAGCAATACAATTGCTCTTCCCTACATGTGCAGTTTAAATCAAAATTTTTGACTAATTATAGATGAGAGCTTATGCTTAATCATAAAAAAATCAATATTTTTAAGCTGCATCTGCATTCAGAAAACTTTGATGTTTTTTCCATTATGATTTGTGACTCAGATTTTTCTCTTCTCACTAGTGCTTATTTAACAATTGCCTGTTATGTTCATTCCACCTCTGCTGTCTGCTAGGAATCCTTCCCTAAATATTTCAGCTTTGAATGGTCTTCCCCTTTCTTGAATTCTTGTTGAAAATTAAAAATTTTGTCAAAACCAGCAGTTAGCACCTACTATTTAAAATTATTAATTAATTGTTTTATGTCTATTTTATGTGCCATTTACTTATAACCTCAGTGTTTCCATTTCTGAGAAAAACTAAACATTCATCATAAGAGAAATGTAGGACTCAACATAATACTGCTTGGTGGTTTTACAATATAACCTATCATTTAAAAGTCCCAATAATTTGGGTTAATTTTTAACACTTGAACAATGAAGCTTTAATCTCATAACCCAGTTTTAAGCACAATGAGTGAATAATTCTTAGTATTAGGAATTCAGGAATTGTTGAATGTTATAGAACAATGAGTTACATACAATCAATTAACAATTCTTCCAGCAAATGAGTATAATCAAGACCCACAGGAATTTATCTTTTGAGTGGTAAATTAATTAAAAGGCAGCCTGTGTTCCCTTCATTGTTTTCAACAAATATATTTATTCAATTCCTGCCAGTAAAAATGATTTTTCCTTAAGTATTCTTATTAAAATTCTATTTAAGTACTTAATCCTTTTAACCTATAAACAATATACTTCCTTAATGTGTATTTGTACATTCAAATTATTATTCAGTGTAATGTGTGGTTATATACTTTCCCAGTGTAATTTGAAGTTTGCTTAGAAATAGTACATGTTTTGTCTATGGCAAGATTTCACATGAGTATAAGGCTTATACCCCAGTTAATCTGGAGGAATGTTTATCTTGAGTATGTCTGTTTTATTCACACATACATAGTTCCTTTTTTTCTTTGTCTGACAGATTATCTTTCTTATGAAAAATTTTAGTTTTTGATAAATGTAATTTAACCATTCTGTACCTCAGTTTCTTCATCTATCACGTGACAGTAACAGTGGTTCCTTCTTCATCAGATGTTGCTTGCATTACATGTATTTTATACTTATAAAGCACTCTAAGTGGAGTCTGGCACATGGTGCAGAAATGTAGCTATTATAACTGTTAGTTGTGGTGGCTGATGAAAGTGCTATCACAAAACAACACTAGTTGAAATAATGTGAAATAATCAATATGTCTTATTTTTACCTCTGTAGAATCTACAGTAATGAGTGGTCATTTTGCTGACATAGAATAACAATTTGGTGGGTTTTTTTCTCTCTGTTCCATGAGGACCTTTGAGTGAACTAAAAATTCAACCTTATATACAAAAGTATTTGCATTAAAGCACTATCAGGCAGCAAAAATTTCAGCAGGTGGAAATATATTAACAGCAGAGAAATTATATTACATCTCACTTTTTTCATATATTTATATATTTTTATATATTTTTCATTAAAATTTTATTTCTCTCAAATTTGTGGAATTATATCTCAAATAATTCAACATCCTGGTCCATCGGTTGATGCTATTGAATGAAAGGAACATTTTCTAGAGCTATTATACTGTGAACCAATCAGAGAGAGGCTGAGAAGTTATACTCTGGAGTGAGAGTCAGTAATGCAATAATTTATTTTTAAAGGAATGAAGATTCTTCACATGAGCAAAGAATCTTATATTGGGCCCCAGAAATATTCCATATAGAGTGAAAAGCCAAGATACCATGATTTTTTTTTAAAGAAAGGTCTATACTCATTAGGCTGTTTTACATGGACAACTTCTGTACAGTATAATCCAACTACTACTAATTGTAGTGAATGAGTGATTTAATTGCAAATGAAATAAATTATAAACAAAGATGGTATGTTTTTCTCCACCTAGGCTATCACATTCTTCATAATTGCCTTAAAATGTTACAAGTTCTGCCTTAGGGAAGATTCACCCAAAAATTGTGTTATTGTATTAGGTTTGTGAATTTAGAAAATGTTAATTGAGAAACTCCTTGACTCGTTACAGAATATGTTTGCTACCTCTCTTTTAGAGTTTATTATTGTGAATGGGAATGATATTTGCACATTAACCTATAGTTCTGACAATACAAATCAAGATGTGAAATGTCTTTATATTTGAAAAGTGTTTGTTTTTTAGACAGAAAACCAGGGAAAGAATGTACTGCTAATATGCCCATGCCTTCACAGTCCACTACTCTTAGCCAACCAAAAAAACACCTTCCTCCCAGAAAACCAAACCCCATATCTGTCAGGTCTAGACCAGTGTTTGGTTTAAGACTTATAATTTTCTTAACTCTCAAGTTAAGATTTCTTTGATTGTAAGAAATAGACTTCTAAAAAAATTTTTTTTAACGTTTATTTTTGAGACACAGAGAGAGACAGAGCATGAGCATGGGAGGTGCAGAGAGAAACAGAGGGAGACACAGAATCCAAAGCAGGTTCCAGGCTCTGAGCTGTCAGCACAGAGCCCAACACAGAGCTTGAACCCACAAACTGTGAGATCATGACCTGAGCCAAAGTCGGACACTTAACTGACTGAGCCACCCAGGTGCCCCGTGAGGAATAGATTTCTAATTATAACTCCATAGATTGCCAATGCTTGCTATACTTGGAAACAAATTATTTTTTATTATTCCAAAAATAAAACAACTGCCAAAAACTGAGCAGTTGCTATCATTACATTCATTTAAAAGAATATGTCACAGACTTTGAAAGTCATTCTAAAAAGAATAGAAACAGCTTCAACAATAGAAGTGTTATCAAATTGTGTGTGGTGAGCTGAAAACATCATTCACTCCTAATTTGTGCATTTATATTCTACTTTATGGTCAAAAGGTTTGCGAGAGGTTAACACTTATTTGGAAATACAAGTTCTGATATTTTAAAAAAAATAGTCACACTTTATTATAATATTATCACACCTTTACTACAGGAATTTTTACCACTGTACATTAATAAGATAAGTACAACAAATTCTTTCAATATAGTATTCTTTCTACTTTTGTGTATGGATTTATGGAAGCAGTATTTTTTGGTAATTTAAATGACAGTATTTTAAATTCTTTTGGGGGAGATAATTAGATGGAACAATTCATCTTTTTACTTGCTTGCTTTCTTCTAAGCCAAAATGGTACATTCATAGAAACATTACCTGTGAAAATCAGCATAGTCTCCTTGTTAAAATATTGTTTACCATAGCTTACTAATAAAGTTATTTAAAATAAGAGTTTTGGAAACAATCATACTTGACTTCAATCATGACTCAAAAATGTTCTTTCAGGAAATTCAGGGATTATGTGTTGCTGTAAAAGAAATTCTTTTGTTCTATTTTAGCAGTACTGAACTGGGTTTCTTGTTTTTCTGGAATCAGTAAGAGGAAAGCAGTGATTAATGAGCTTCTCAGCCTGCTCTTTGTGTCACCTGTGAGACTGAAATAGTGCATTTGCCAAGTGTAAATTGTTATTTTCCTAAGCTCAATTATTAACATTAAATTTCTGTGAACGCTTCAAAGCAACTGAGGTAGGAAAGGGTCATAGTTGTCTGCCATTTGCCAAATAATAAATGTGTATTTATTGACTAGTTTTAATAGGACACTAGTTTTTATTTACAAACTCCTCAAAATTTTAAAGAATTTATCAAAAGCTTGTGTGTATAGTGAGAAACACTTTTTTTCTTTCAATAAAATAAAAATTTATTTATGGCACAAAAAGTGCCATCTCTTTAGAAGTGGATGTTTCTGCATTATTAGTAGGACAAATCACATCGTTAAAAGGTCAACTGATTATTGAATGAGTCCAGGGGGAGCTGCATCACTGTAGGCTTACTGGGCTGGAAACATCTGGTGGGAAGTGAGACCCTGAACCTAGTGGGCTGGACCACTGAAAACTTAAGCAAATGCTTGATTCTGCATTAATGTGATAATTTGACTAATATCTGTAAACTTCAGGAGAATAGGGTGTCATTTTCACTCAGCACTGCATTCCAATACTCTAGTACAGTGTCTGACACATAATTAATACTTAACAAATGTTGAATGAATGCGATTGTGAGGAGATGAGACAGGAGCCAGATCACACCAGTCAGAGTGGCTGGTATCGAAAAGACAAGAAATAGAAGTGGGGAGCTAAGATGGTGGCATAGTAGGAGGATCCTAGCCTTGCCTGGTCCATCAAACACAGCCGGATACCTATCGAATCATTCTGAGTACCCAAGAAATCAACCTGAGGACTGACAGAACAAACTGCACAAGTAGAGGGAGAAAAGAGGACACATTGAGGAAGGTAGGAAGTGCGGAGATGTGGCTTGGGGGACAAACAGATCACTGATGCTGCCAAGGGAGCAAGCCTTGGTTGTGGAGAAAGGCGAGAGAGAGTGGAGTGCACAGGGCTACGCATAAGACCACTTTCCCAAAGTCACTGGCTGGGAAAACTAGAGGGGCTGATTTTCATCAGTTTTTGCCACCTGCAGGGCTCAAAGACTGGAGTTTTAGAAGTCCCTAGGCTTGGCTGGGATAGAGACCTGAGGATGCTGCCCCACTGCTGGAGAGGAGGCAGGCAAACAACCCTCGGGCAGACTGCACCATCTGAGGACTGCCTAAGTCTCACGGGGAGAGACTGTTCATACTTTTTAGAATGCATCTGTGACAGGTGGAATTGCCTCTCTTGAAACAAAAGAGCCAGTGGGCACCATTTTATCCCTCTGCCACTCAGCATAGGTGCAGAGGCACCTGCTGAGGGTGGCTAACCCAGACACTTGCTGTTTAGCCTGCTTTTCTTTAAATGCACACCCTTGTTCTCTTGGGTGACTGCCTTTCTGAGTCAAACATGATTCAGTCCCAATGTAGCAAGACCCTTTCCCAGAGGACCAGTGCAGGTTCCCATTACAACAGGTCCCTGAAGTTCTGAATTTTTTTTAAATCAAAATATATTTATTTATTGTTTCAAGAATAGAATTTAGTAATTCATCACTTACATATGACACCCAACGCTCATCCCAACCAGTGTCCTCCTTAATGCCCCTCACCCCTTTAGCCTTTCTCCCCATCCAACACCCCAACAGCAACCTTCGGTTTGCTCTCTGTATTTAAGAGTGTCTTTTAAAACAAAATTTTAATTTTAATTTTAATTTTGATAGGGAGAGAGAGCATGAGCAAGGGAGGGGCAGAGAGCGAAGGAGACACAGAATCTGAAGCAGTCTCCAGGCTCTGAGCTGTCAGCACAGCTGACACGGGGCTTGAACTCATGAACCATGAGATCATGACCTGAGCCAAAGTCAGCCATTCAACCTACTGAATCACCCAGGCACCTCTGTATTTAAGAATGTCTTATGGTTTGTCTCTCTCTCTGTTTTTATATTATTTTTGCTTCCCTTCCCTTATGCTTATCTGTTTTATACCTTAAATTCCACATATGAGTGAAATAATGTATTTTTCTTTCTCTGACTGACTTATTTCACTCAACACAGTACACTCTAGTTCCATCCATGTTGTTGCAAATGGCAGGATTTCATTCTTTTTGATTACCAAGTAATATTCCATTGAATATATATACCACATCTTCTTTATAAATTTATTAGTCAATGGACATTTGAGTTCTTTCCATACTTTGGTTATTGTTGATAGTGCTGCTAAAAATATTTGGGTGCATATGACCCTTTGAATCAGTATTTTTGTATCCTTTGGATAAAAACCTAGTAGTATAATTGCTGGGTTGTAATGGAGTTCTATTTTTAATTTTTTGAGGAACCTCCATGTTGTTTTCCAGTGTGGCCTCATCAGTTTGCATTCCCACCAACAGTGCAAAAGGGTTCCATGTCCTTGCTAATATCTGTTGCTGCCTGAGTTGTTAAATTTAGCCATTTGACAGGTGTGAAGTGGTATCTCATCGTGTTTTTCACTTGTATTCCCCTGATGATGAATGGCGTTGAGCATTTTTTCATGTGTCTGTTAGCCATCTGGATGTCTTCTTTGGAAAAGTGTCTATTCATGTCTTTTGCCCAATTTGAAGCTTGGAAGTTTAGAAGTCAGCAGGCCTGGCTGGTGTAGAGCCCAAGATGCTCTGTGCTTCTCCAGGCAGGCAAGCGACCTAGAGATAGACAGCATGAGATCAGTGATCTGAAAAACTCCTGTGACACACAGGGGAAGTTATTTGCTCCTCTGCAAATACTTTCGTGATAGCAACAAACATGGACTCCTGTTTCTGGGACAAAGGAGCAGGTTGAACCCCACCTTCCCCCACACCTCAGCATATACAGTAAACAGAACAGCACCAACACTGGCTGTCTAACCTGCTGACACCAAGTCAACCTTCCCTGCACTCTGCTGGTACTGCTTTTTCTCAAACAAGGACCTAAGGACCTAAGGACCTAAGGACCTCACTGCCTAAGGACCAGAGCAGTGAGCTGCTCCCCTGGAAGACCAGTACGGACCCCTGCTTGCACCACAACTGTTGACCATAGAGTTCTGCAAAGCTTCAGCACTAGTGGAAATAGCATCAGGTCTCTTTTAACAAGCAGACCAGAGCACACATAGTTAAAATTCACCACACTCTGGCCAAGGTCCAAAGACACCCCACTGCAGGCAAGGATAAACGCTGCAGAAAACTGACCTAAAGGATATAGCAGTCGAAACACAGCAGCAGAGTGCATGTAGCACACACCAGAGACACTTCCTGAAGCGCCAGGCCCTGGACATTATAGGAACTCTTCTTCATAAGTCATTACTGTCAGGAGCAGGCAACATAATGGGCTTTTATTTAAAAAAATTTTTTTTAGGTTTTTATTTATTTTGAGAGATAAAGAACACAAGCAGGGGAGGGATAGAGAGAGAGGGGGACAGAGGATCTGAAGTGAGCTCCACACTGACAGACTGACAACAGGGAGCTGAACGTGGGGCTCAAACTCATGAACCATGAGGTCATGACCTGAGCCAAAGTTGAATGCTCAATGACTGAGCCACCCAGGGGCCCCCACAACAGGCTTTTCTAACACACAGGAGAAGATGGAGACCTAGACAAAATGCCAAGACAGAGGAATTCATCCCCCAAAAAAGAATAAAAAAAGGTCACAGCCAGGGATCTAATCGAAACAGACATCAGTAATATGCCTGATGAAGAATTTAAAGCAACAATCATAAGGATACCAGCTGGGCTTGAGAAAAACGTGGAAGACAACAGACCCTTACTGCAAAGATAGAAAAGCTAAAAACCAATAAGACTAAAATAAAAAATGCAATAACTGAGATTTGAAATGACAAAATGTATAATGACAAAATGGAAGAAGCAGAAGAATGAATAAGTGATATAGAAGATAGAATTATGGAAAATAATGAAGCTGAATACAAGAGAGAAAGAAAAATTTCAGATTATGTAAGTAGACTTAGGTAACTCAGTGACTCCTTCAAACATAATAACATTTGTATCATAGGAGCTCCAGAGGAAGAGAGAATAAAGGGGACAGAAGGTTTATTTGAGGAAATTATAGCTGAAGACTTCCTTAATCTGGGCAAGGAAACAGACATCCAAATCCAGGAGGCATGGAGAACTCCCATCAAAATCAACAGAAGCAGGCTGACACCAAGACATAATGTAGTTAAATTTGCAAATTTAGTGATAAAGGAAAATTCTAAAAGTAGCAAGACAAAAGTCGTGCCTAACTTACAAAGACCTAGCCTAATAAGGTTAGCTGCAGATCTCTTCAGAGAAACTTGGCAAGCCAAAAGGGAGTGGCATGACATATTCGAAGTGCTGAATGGGAGAAATCTGCAGCCAAGAAAACTTTGTCTACCAAGGCTATTATTCAGAATAGAAAGATAAAAAGTTATCCAGACAAACAAAAACTAAAGGAGTTCCACTTATAGTGGAATCTAAGAAACAAAACAAAACAGAATAACAACAATCCCTGCCCCTGAAATGAACTTACAAATACAGAAAATAAACTGGTAGTTGCCAGATGGAAGGAGTATAGGGGAATGGGAAGAAATTCATTTTTAATTTTCTATTTTGTTTCCTGCTTACCTTTGTGACTTTGGAGGATGTTTCTCAAGGTCTTTTGTTGTGTCTCCATCCCATTACTTCTTTTTCAGTTTTATTTTATTTATTTATTTTAAAAAAGTTTTTTAACGTTTATATTTTTGAAAGAAAATCACCCCCAGGGTGTGAGTGGGGGAGGGGCAGAGAGAGAGGGAGACACAGAATCCCAAGTAGGCTCCGGCCCTAAGCTGACAGCACAGAGCCCGACAAGGACCTTGAACTCATAAAGTATGAGATCTGAGCCAAAGTTGTTTGCTTAACCGACTGTGTCACCCAAACGCCTGCAGTTTTATTATTTTTTTAATGGAAATGATAATAATAGCAATTTTTTAGCAATATTTTTTATTTTTTAGCAATATTTTTAGCAATATTTTTGCAATATTTATTATTTTAGCAATATTTTTAGCAATATTTTTTAGCAATATTTATTATTTTTTTAATGGAAATAATAGCAATAACCCTATAGGCAGTTGAGCTCAAGATTATAAATTGCTGTGTAATTATGAGTTGTTAGTCATATTACTATGAACTGAATAAAGCAACTCAGTTTATTGCTATTTTTATCATGGTGTATTTTTATCGTGAAAGAAAGGAGGTTCCAAGTTGTCCTCTCAATTATTCTGCTTTGTCCTAGGTTATTTTTTTTCTTTTTTTTTGAGAGAGAGAGAGAGAGAGAGAGAGACAGAGAGAGCGCATATGTGAGTGGGGGAGGGGCAGAAGGAGAGAGAGAATCTTAAGCAAGCTCCATGCCCACTCCAGAGCCAGACACGGGTCTAGATCCCACGACTCTGGGATCATGACCTGCACTGAAGTCAAGAGTCAGAAGCTCAACAAACTGAGCCACTTAGGCTCCCCTGTGTAAGGATATTTTTAAATAAATATATGGTGAATGACCGCCATATTTACCATACATACCATAGGGAACATAAAGGTGTATTAGAATATGAGACGCAGTTTCATGTAATGAAAGAAACTGAGACATTAAAATCCTGGCTCTGCCACTTGGTTACACTGTGACCTCAGAAAAGTTACTTAGCTGATCTGAGCCTCTGTTCTCTTATCTGCAAAAGGGATTAATAAATAAATGCTCACCTTACATGATTGATGTGAAGGTTAAGAGCTGTTCATTGAGTCACAAAAACTGGTATATTGCACGTATTCATCAAAAACGAATAGTTATCAATTAGCTATTTCTGTTCCTTTTCCCTTCCCTACCCTGGATTCTGGTCTAAGCTATGTGATCCAGCATATGTCACTTAAATTTTTAGGCTTCATCTTGTCTATTTATAAAATGAGCATCTGGGGTAGGTGACTGCTAAAGTCCTTTGCATTCTTACATCTGGTGATTTCAGAAATGAGCAGTGTTTGCTTCAGCAAACTTGCTTCAGCAAGACTTCCCCAGACATGTCCTGGAGATACTGGTCATGATTTAGTCTGCTATGGATATGAATAGATTCAGTTGTAATGGAACCCCAGGAATCTGAGGGCCAACAATGAAGGAAGCCAGACGGTCATGACAAAGGGAAGCACAAAGCATTAGAGGCACATTTCTTTACTTTATAAAGAGATTTGGTGCCACTTCTATGCAGAACACCTATAATTCATGGACATGACAACCCTGACACTGTCACCTAAATCAGGGAAATCCTGTGAAATTCTCTTTCTCTTCTGCCTGCAGTGAGAGGGGTCAGAGTTTCACATGCCCCATTTATCTCAGCCTTTCCTACACTTTAAAACTTATTACCCAGCACCACTCTACAGATCAACAAATGCTCATTCTTTTGAATTAGTCTGGATGCCTAGGGCTGAGTACTCATTAGGAACCAACAAGAATGGTTACCTTCTCCAATGGACAGATTGCATCCAAAGTAAAGCAGACTTGAACAAGCATAGTGCATGCTTCTGAACAGGCATGTAGATCTGGAGGCAGCTGCATAGTGATGAAACTTCCAAGTTCTTCTGTGACAAATGACATCATTAGAAAATGGTGGTGTCTGTGCCTTATTATATGGACATTGCCAATGATTTTCCATCTTTTGTTCTGCATCCAATATTACTGACCTTTTAAATTCAAATTTCCTTGCCTTAGAACTTCCCATTGGCCACTTGATGGTATGTATAATGTATAATGGCATAAAAAGGACCCACAAAAAATCTAAGGGTATTACTCATGTCATTATTGCTCTGGAAAATAAGTAAACTATATGAATTTACAATATCACCCTTACATTCAGACAAGAGGGACCCTGGCCCTGCTATGGTTTTCCATTGACTGTGATATTCTTAATGGGCCAAAGAGTCTATGGGGCTAGTGGGACATGCCTTTTCAACTCCTGCACCATTTCCCCATCTAGACCATGTTCTGGGTACCTGGGAGCCTAGAATTCCATTTCCAATGTTGGACTTATGTGTGAAGTCCAAATTAATATTTTCCTCCAAATTTGGCCTCTGGAATGATTAATGATACTCTATTCTAAAGGGGAAATTGCATCAATGGTGAGGACATCCCTTGGTCCAAGGAGTGGCTAAAGAGTGGTTAGTTGCTGGATGAGAGATATAGATACAGCTTGGATATAGATAGAGCTTGGATGTGTAAGTTGGGATAGAAATACCTGTGGCATGAGAATCCTCATGGTGAGGGACAAATCAGGTCCAAGAAAGTAGTGGGGAAGGTGCCAGGAACAGGAGCTGAAGTGAGTGTTGATGTGGGGCTGACTTTCCCTACACCATCACATTCCTGGGTGGCATTTTGAGAAATCCAAGAACTGTGAAGGTAGGAGAATATAACATGCTTTAAGAATTTATTGGCTTAATTTATAACTTTAAATATTTAGATGTGTGCCATGTGAGTCTATGTTGCTCCTGCCTCAAACTCCCCAAATATTGAGAGGTCTGTTGGTCCTATTTAGAAATTCATCCTTAGTGTGTAAATTGAGATACGATTCTTCACCTTTCTTGGCTGTCTCATACACTACTCCTGTTTCTTATTTGAAAAGAAATATGGAAACTCAAAGTTGGTTTCACAAGTTTTAATTTACCATTTGTTATGGTTATTGTCCTTGACTCCGAAGGGTTTCTCTAATGACCCTAGAAAGCAAATTTGTAGTGACATAGGTTATCTATTGAGCTAGTCAGAGGAATTGCAATATTGATTATTCTCAATTCCTAGACTTTGGGAAATATTGAAAGGATGTCTCATGCTCAACTTTAATATTAATGCCTGAATATTGGTCAAACTGGCTGCAGTCAGGGTCTGTGGACCTGAGTCAGAGGATTTTAAACATTTAAGGTTCAACCTGATGGCTTTTGTCATACTGGGCTGCTGAAGAAAGGAGAGAATAAGAAAACTGGTTAAAGCACAAAGAAGGATTACTGGCTAACTTCAGAAAGATGCTAGAAAGTGATCAATTTTTATAGAATATATTTGAAAAATTTACAAAAAGTTAAGAATAGTGTTGCTATCCAGAGTGGGAACATCTCTTTCAAAAACTCGTTATCCTGGAGTCTTGTACATCAACGCTTATGATTTCCTAAGTACAGTAATAGCAACACCTGTTTATATACCACTTGTCATTCTAGGCTCTCAGAATGGTAAATAGCTGCTGTTTGGAATCTGCCTGTAGTTTGAATATCAAAATGACGGTATAGTTCAGAACTTCATGGTTCACCTAAAGAATTTGTCTTGTTTACTATTTAAGTGCTCTAAGCTTCAATTTCATGATAATGGAAACTAAAAGGAGAGATAACCTCTTCACCTATGAAGCTGCATTCCTGTCTGAACCATAAAAGGGTTCAAGAAAATCAAGGAGTGACAAGGTTTATGGTTGCTTTCATGTTCTGGGAATTGTTTAGTTTTAACAACTACGGAGAAGCTACTACTGTTATGAATCAGAATATATTATTTTTTCTTACTTTGCCTAGTATTACTTATTTTTATAATTTGTTGGTCTCTGAATCTAGGAGAAAAGAAACTATCATAATATTTTCTCCTCAGAAACAATAATAATTAGTAGATATCTCAATAACTTATCCAGCTTTTTAAGATGAAAGTGATATATTGGTAGAGTGATTTGAATGATTATATTACTATCTTCAGGATAAGAGAAAAGGGAATTCTTCACCAAAAAGTAGAAAAGAAAGGTGAGTGAGAAGAGGGCTGCCGGCAACTCCAAAATAAGCAAGCAATAACCTTTCATAAAAGATTACAAAAAAAATCCTGCTTCATTGAACTTACCTATGTTCACCTTGTATTATCTAGTGGGTAATTTTCTCTGTGTGTGCACCCATAATTTTTTCTTTCTTTTTTTTTTTTTTTTTAAATTTTTTTTTCAACATTTTTTATTTATTTTTGGGACAGAGAGAGACAGAGCATGAACTGGGGAGGGGCAGAGAGAGAGGGAGACACAGAATCGGAAACAGGCTCCAGGCTCTGAGCCATCAGCCCAGAGCCTGACGCGGGGCTCGAACTCACGGACCGCGAGATTGTGACCTGGCTGAAGTCGGAAGCTTAACCGACTGCGCCACCCAGGCGCCCCCATAATTTTTTCTTTCTATAAATTTCATGAAATGAATGATTCATTTTTTAAAAAACTACGTTGTCCAAAAACCAATGTACGAGAAGAAATAAAACTGACTGACTGCTATTATATTATACTATTTCAAAGCTTCTTTATGCATCTGCAAGATAGGTTACCAACTCAACTTTCAAAATAGTGTTAAAAAAAAGAAGGAGGTGAATGTTACCTATTGGTATAACAATAGCAAAAATTGGACAAAGACATTAATAATTATCACTGTAAATTCTTCACTGCAAAATGAAGAAATGACTGCTGCTATCTAATTTTTTTCTTTTTCTTCAAATTATTATTTAAATTCTAGTTAGTTAACATTAGTGTAATATTGTTTTCAGGAGTAGAATTTAGTGATTCATCAGTTACATATAATACTCAATGCTCAACACTACATGTGCCCTCCTTAATACCCATCACCCATTTAGCCCATTCCCTTCCCACCTCCCTCCATCACCCCTCAGTTTGTTCTCTGTTGTAAAGAATCTCTTGTGGTTTGTTTACCTCCCTCTCTCTTTTTCCCCCTTCCCATATGTTCGTCTGTTTTGTTTCTTAAATTCCACATGAGTGAAATCATATATTTTTCCTTTTGTGACTTATTTTGCTTAGCATAATACTCTCTAGCTCCATCCACATGGTTGCAAATGGCAAGATTTTATTCTTTTTGATTGCTGAGTAATATTCCATTGTATATTCCATCCTATTTCTTCTTTATCCATTCATCAGTTGATGGACATCTGGGCTCTTTCCATAGTTTGGCTATTGTTGATAATGCTGCTATACGCATTGGGGTACATGTACCCTGCCAAATCTGTATTTTTATATCCTTTGTGTACATACCTAGTAGTGCAATCCTGGGCCATAGGGTAGTTCTATTTTTAACTTTTTGAGGAACCTCCATACTGTTTTCTAAAGTGGCTACACCAGTTTGCATTCCCACCAGCAATGTAAGAGGATTCCCCTTTCTCCTCATCCTTATCATTATCTGTTGCTTCCTGCATTGTTAATTTTAGCAATTCTGACAGGTGTGAAGTGGTATCTCATTGTGATTTTGATTTGTATTTGCCTAACGATGAGTGATGTTAAGCATCTTTTCATGTGTCTGTTAGCCATCTGGATTTATTCTTTGGAAAAATGTCTATTCATGTCTTCTGCCCATTTTTAAACTAGATTGTTTTTGAGTGTTGAGTTTGATAAGTTCTTTATAGATTTTGGATACTAACCCTTTATCAGATATGTATGTCATTTGCAAATATCTTCTCCCATTCCATAGGCTGTCTTTTAGTTTTGTTAATTGTTTCCTTTGCTGTGCAGAAGCTTTTTATCTTGATGCGGTCCTGATAGTTCATGTTTGCTTTTGTTTCCCTTGCCTCCAGAAACATGTTTAGTGAAAATTTGCTATGGCCAATTTCAAAGAGGTTGTTGCCTGTGTTCCCCTCTAGGATTTTGATGGTTTCCTGTCTCACATTTAGGTCTTTCATCCATTTTAAATTTATATTTGTGTATGGTGTAAGAAAGTGGTTCAGTTTCATTCTTCTGCATATTGCCATCTAGTTTTCCCAACATCATTTGTTGAAGAGGCAGTCTTTTTTCTGTTGGATATTCTTTCCTGCTTTGTTGAAGATTAGTTGACCATAAAGTTGTGGGTCAGTTTCTGGGTTTTGTACTCTATTCCATTGATCTACGTCTCTGTTTTTGTGCCAGTACCATAGGGTCCTGATGACAGTAGCTTTGTAATATAGCCTGAAGTTCAGAATTGTGATGCCTCCAGCTTTGGTTTTCTTTTTCAAGATTGCTTTGGCTATTTAGGTTTTTTTGTGGTTCCATACAAATTCTAGGATTGTTTTTTATAGCTCTGTGAAAAATTTTGGAGGCATTTTGATAGGGATTGCATTACATGTGTAGATTACTTTGGGTAGGAGAAACATTGTAACAATGTTTGTTCTTCCATTTGCTATCTAATTTTTCTAAAACAAATGTGGAATAAAATATAATAATGTAAGAAAGAGTTGACAGTAAGCTACAAAGAGGATGATCATATTCCCTTGAATCTAACAGATCAAATATTTGATATATGAGTTACCCATACTTTGCCTGAGAATAGAATTTACATAGTTACAAGAATGTGGAAAGAAAACAAAAAATCCCTTAGAAGTAATTCCATGTGGTTATTCCACATGGATGTTAAATTCTGTATTCCTGAGACTGTGGTTCCCTTACAACATAGCTTCGATGATGCTTTTTTAGATGGGCAGAGCTGAGTTAATAGATTGTTCTAGAAGGATAAAAGGGCTCTTCAGACGTGGATCATGTTGCTCATTCTACTCTGTGGCCTTCTACAAACACCAAGTGTGGATGCATTTACAAGGTAAATACATGAGGTGATGGTTGTGTTAGCTAACTTGGTAGGGGAATCCTTTCACAATGTACAGATAGGTCAAATGATCTTGTACACTTTAAATATCTTACAGTTTTGTTTGTCAATTGTATATCAATAAAGTAGAAAAAATTTTAAGAAGAAATAGCAAAATAGTAAAAACCTCTGTTCTTCTAATATAGGAGAATAAAACATTTTTCAAATAACGAAAAGAAAGAAGAAAGAAAAAGAATGAGAGAGAAGGAAGGAAAAAGCAGAAAAGAGAACACAGAGGGAAGTACAATATGGGCTGAGGAAAGGGGGAAATTAAAGAGGGGGAGGGATGGGGTCTGTGTCCTTGACAATTGTACCTTGTGAGTTTTTGTGTAGTGGTGGCAGGAGGGTGATGTGAAATTGAATGGAACATTGCTAACACTGGATGTCAGATGTGTCTCGGTGTCCTTGTGAGATGTGTGTCTGGTGGTGGTTTATGTATTCCTACACAGCTCGCTTCAGCTGTGTTCACTTTCCCTTATTCATCCAGTGGTCATTATTGTTGGAATAAATTCAGGTTTTCACAACAAGCATTAAAATAGAACTGGCTATATTTGTGTAGCTTTTTCAGATAATTGTGGGGTTTTTTTGATATTACACCAAAATTCAACAAGTGATACGTTCTTAAACGTTAGTTGCAATATAGAATCTAAACTGTATTAATGAGCTTTTCATACTCTTTCATTGAAATCCATGGCCTATGTTGTATTCTGAATGGATATTTTTACCCATGAATGATTTTGTAACATCATTTTTTGGCCACTTGGAAAATGGTCCACTGAGTTATGCAGACTTCCACATAGTGACACATTTCATCATAAAACATTTAAAAATCACATTTTTGGGGGCACCTGGGTGGCTCAATTGGTTAAGCATCCAACTTCTGCTCAGATCATGATCTCACAATTTGGGGGTTTGAGCCCTGCATTGGGGTCTGTGCTGATTGCTCAGTCTGGAGCCTGCTTCACATTCTCTCTCTCTCTCTCTCTGTCCCTCCCCTGCTCACACACTCTCTCTCAAAAATAAATAAGCATAAAAATAATAATAAAAATTTTTTAAAAATCACAGTTGTTAACATCGCCACTAAGCTCATCAGAAATCTCATTATTAGAGAGCTATACAGTAACAGATCAAGTTTCCCCAAATTCTCAATATTTAATAAAATTATTTTACCATATCATCAAAAACATTCTGAAGTGAAATTGACTTCTTTTTTTTTTTTTCAAAAGGAGGGTGTGTGGAGGTGAAGAAAACAAGGACTGTTGGTTTAGCTTTAGACCCACTGCCTTATTCAGGCTAAGGTACCAGCATTTTCATCCACGTTCCTTTTTGTACCATCGAAGTGCAAATGTCAGCACAGTGAAATAGATCAATAATGTTTTAGTAGTTTTATGAAAATACTTTGACCTTACAATACTTTTGGCCTGAAAGTGTCTCAGAGTTTGCAGATCATAATTTGGACTGAGCTTCTGTTCTGTACCAAAGGCTCCACTAGACCCATTCTTTACCTTTTATCGTATATACAATTGGAAGAAACTCTGAAATTGCAACATTTCTTAAATAGCCTTAAATATCTACAGGAAATTTTCAGGGCAGGTTCTAGGTCAGCTCTTTTCAATAAACTGTCTTGGAAAGTGGAAAGGAGGATAATAGAATATTTTTCTTCCAAATTAAAAAAAATTATTTCTGGATTTTAAAAAGTTAATGTAGGAAAAATGTTATATATGCATATTTTTTATTTGATGTGAACATTGAATTTTAATGGCTTATAGAAAGTATTTCATTACACTGATGACTTGATCTGTTAGAGTTGATGTTTTAGAATGTTAGTTGTCTTATGGTCTGAGAGAGTCCTGAAATACCACTCTCTACCCCCACCCCAGGATCACTGGTTATAATGACAAAGGACTTCCTAAGACATAGTGTATTGAAGCTGGAAAAAGTAGGAGAAAGTGCCCCAGGAATTCTTACACTTAGAAAGAGGAAAGACAGATGTTCCCCAGTGGCTCAGTTGGCTAAGTGTCTGACTCTGGCTTTAGGCTCAGGGCATGATCTCATGGTTTGTGATTTTGAGCTTTGTGATGACAGCATGGAGACTGCTTGGGATTCTCTCTCTCCGTTTTTCTCTCTGCCCCTCCCCCACTTGCATGTGTGCTCTCTCTACCTCTCTCTCAAAATAAATAAATAAACTTAAAAAAGAAAGAAGAAAGACATACATGAAAGAAAACATTTTAGTAGGCTTCACTAGATGATCTGGTAACATCATTCTGAATAAGCTTAGCCCATATCTATCACTAGGAAAGCAGGATTGTCTCAGTTTCCATAGTTTGTCACAGATGTATGGATGTTTGCTAAGAAGCTAACCTGGAAAAAAAATATGCCTTATGTTTTACCACAATGCAATGCATGTATTTGCCCCACATACACCTGATAGTTGTTGTTTAGTGAAGTTTTCTATACAGCCTCAATTCATTGATTAATTCCTGTCTCTTCTTTACACTGGCTGCTGGAGAATTAGAAAAGAGAGACAGAGAATAAGGATTTGAAGCATATAATGTTATCTTAATGCACATGGAACCGCTGGTATAACATTGGCAAGAGACATTTTCAGTTGGAAATTAGAAAATTGGTATGCATGGTTAGGTTTAACTGCAACAGAAAACACAAAAAAGTCCCATAAATAATAGTGGCTTAAATAAGATCGAAGTTTATTTCTTTCTCTCATAAAACAAGCCTGGAATTTGGCAATTCAGGACTGTACAGAGTGTTCATTATATCATCAGGCATCCTGGTTTTAATATTTCTGTTCTGCACATCAGTATGTGGTTTTATCTTGAACTTCACATCACATTTCAGGCAAGCAACAAAATAAAGAAATATTATCTCCTCCCTTTAGGGACATCCACATTGACATTTTTGGTAATATCTCATTGACCCAAACTTAATCACATGTTTTAATTACCTAGCTGCAAGGGGAGATGGAAAATTTTGTTTCTTAGCTGAACACATGGATATAAAGTTAATGTTGAATGAAATTAAAGTGACTATTTTTCTGTCACAGAAATAGTCTCTGCTTTTGTAAACAACCTAGTCTTTTTCATCCCAAATATTCAAATTGGTCATATTTTAAGTGTCAGGAAAAAATATCTTAACATTGCAATTTATAAGCAATAAAATCTCTCTCTCCAAAGCCCAGAATTTGAATTTAGAGCTGAATAATTGAACAGTTTTAAAACTTGAGGTCCACATAAATAGTAAACAGTTGAATTTTAATATTTGGGAAGAATGTCTGTGTACTATCCTCTTCTTCAGCCATGCAAGTCAAAACATATCTGTGGCTTTATGACAGCAGATTATATTTAAAATTCTATTAAACACTGCTTGAATATTAAAGAGAAATTTGAGAGATGCATTAAAGTTCTGATAAAACAATGTATCATCCCCTTGAATGTAGACTACTCCTGGAAAATGGAGGAACCAAAGTTGTTTTTCATCTGTGGTAACATTTGTTTTCTTCTTTTGATTGCACAGCCTTAGTACTAGAGAATCAATTTTTGGAAATGGTAATAAATATTGTTGATCAGACAAAAGGTACGAAATTGATTTCTTCCTTCCCTTTGAAAAGAAAAGTCTAATATCAAGATAAATGCTAACCCTAACTGCAACTGTAAATTACAAGGGAGCTTTAAATAATGAGTATTTTTATTAGAGTAGACTCAATTAAATTTTCTGGATGGTCTTTTAGGACAACAGGGTGACATCTACAAAGTCAAATTTATTTAAAAGCTTGTGGTAAAAGGAAGAGCAATTATTGAAAACCCAGAGAGAGTTGATGATCATTTTCTAGTAGGGACCATAGTCTGAAATGTTTTGGTGTCAATAGAAATGCTGAGAACAATAACATGAAACATAATACAGAATTAGGATGTTATTATCTGCAATCTATTTTTTCTAAAGAATTTATTAATGATACTAAGTGTACAAAAAATTTTACAATTTCATGTATGACCTTATTACAAGTACTTAAACATTACTTACAGGGTTCAATTTTCTCTCTCTCTCTCTCTCTCTCTCTCTCTCTGTCTGTCTCTGTATTGGCTTCATTTTTATAAAGACTCTCTGTGAGGCTGGAAAATGGCCAGCAGAGGCTTTGGCCTCACAAGACCCTCAAAGCTTCAGATCCTGGAGAAAATAAATATTTTTCCTAAGGCTCTGGGGAAATACCAGGGAAAACTCTTATTAGACATATCTAATGGAAGTCAGCCCTATCCCAACAAATGAGTGAATGAAGGGTATTTTCCCTAAGACAGCAATGTTGCATGCCTCTCTCTCTCTCTCTTTCATGCCCACACATATAGTGCACCAGGTCTACTATAAGTATATTTTATTTTAGTTTGTGAGAAAATAATATGCAGCCAATTTTGGAATTACTTTATAGCCATCAAGACGAGTGGAACATCATTAATCTTATCTTTTGAATATTCCAATAACTTTCTATACTCAGAAACGAATTGAGAATTAAGATAATAGTATTTCAATTTATTTGAGAAAATGACTCACTTTTAGGTCATTTTCTTTAATCTACCTAGTAATAAAAGCTTTACTTCAGGACTTCAGAAGTGCTGGAAGAAGGTAAAATTTACTTTGAATACTTCAGAAACTATAAAAATACTGTCTTTGAGTGTTCTCTATTGATTATATATGTAGATTACCTTTTAAAACTGCCTTTCTTATGAGGTATTAATTTGTGCTTGGAATATTTTATGTCCTTGGTAACTTGATTGATTTTGAACCAAGTGAGTAAAACATAGATTCTTCACTTAAGTAAAATTCAATAGAAAGGCTTTCACCTGACATCAATCAGATTTTATTGAGGGTTTAATGTAATTGTCTTTGGTATAACATTTCATTTCATTAATAATGGAAATAGGAGTATACTCCAGATCTTGAAATGAATTGTAATCAGAACTATGGATATGATTCCAGATCACGTTCGAGTATAAATTTATTTCAATTCCAGCTAACTTGATAAATGATCATGCCTTACATGTACACAATTCCATTTCCATTATTATATTTTTCCTCCCAACAACCTCAAGAAGTAGGTAAAATTATATTAGCATAAAACTTGACATAAAAAAGTTATCCACAGTGGTATGGAGCAGTTGGAAGAGGCCCGGACTTCATGGTGGATTGGGACACAAACAGTAGGGATGGGAGGGCTTGGGTTCATGGAAGAATAGGGCTAGGAACAGAACACAGTTTCATACTCCAGAAAGAACTCATCAGATGTATGGATTATGGTATGAAATCAAATGGCTGCTGATGATTCTCCTATATGTTTAGTTCTCATCTGTGGGATGAGAGTTCACCTGGCAGGAATGTGAGTGGCAGCACCTGTACTACAGAAGAATACTGGGTTTGGGAAGGAATAGACTAGGGTGTCCTCAAGGAAGAGTATGGACTTATAATTACTGGGAGTACACCTGCAGAGATAGATAAACATACAATATATAGTGTAAGTCTGGTATAGGGTTCCAGCATATTTGTTTCAAAAGCCACAGAAATGATATACCTGGTCCATAGTGAGAACACCAAATAAGTCAAAGCTTAGTCTAGGGTAGTAGTATTTATGACTTATCTGGGAGCCACTGCCAGACTTAGAAAGCCAAGGCAGTTATGTAAAGTCCAAGAGATGAGGGAGGCCATACAGTTTTAAAAGAAAACAATAAAGAATTCCTTGTTTTTTGGGGGGTGGGTGCTGGCCATATATCACAACAATGAGTTCACCTGTCTGTAGGCATAAGGCTTTTTGAGACATGAGGACACAGTTGATATAGGAGAAGCAAAATATTAGTTCGAGGGTGGTGCAGAAATGCAGTGGTCAGCGATAGGCTCAAAAATTCAGACAAGCAGTTAGCTTTAGGAATATCTATCATGAGTAAGAGGGCCTCAACCACTTAAAGGATTAAAATACTTTATTTTTTTTTTGAGAGAGATAAATGGGAAGATAATAAGGAGATTATATATATATGATCTACAATACATAATAATATACAATATCTAATATCAAAAAGGGCAAGGGATATGAACAGATGATTCATAGGAAAAACACTAATGAAAAAAAATAAGAAAAGACCAAATTTTCTGATGTAGCAAAAGAAAGAATAAAAGAAAGAAAGAAAGAAAGAAAGGAAGGAAGGAAAGAAAGGAAGAAAGGAAGAAAAAGAGAGAGAAAGAAAGAAAATAGGCAGATAATTTTTTGAACCATCAAATTGGCAAAAATTAAAAAGTTATAGGATCTACATTAGGTTCCTAGGGCAGCTGTAACAAATTACCACCAACTGCATGGCTTAAAACAACATAAATTTATTCTCCTACGGACCAGAAGCTGCAATCAGTTTCACTGGACTAAAGTCAAGGCATTAGCAGAGCTGGTTCCTTCTGGAGGTTCTAGAGGAGAATTTGTTTCTAGCGTCTGGAGGCCACTTACAGTCCATCCTCACATCACCCCGATGTCTTGCTTTCATCATTACATCTACTTCTACACCAAGTCTTTCTTCTAAAGACATTTGTGATTATATTTGGGGCTGTGATTGTTCTGGGGGCCCATCCAGATAATCTAGAATAATTTCCTCAAGATACTTAACCTAATCAAAATCTATTTTTCACTTAAGGTAATATTCAACAGGTTCCAGGGATTAAGACCTGGTTCTTTGGAGGTCATTTCTCAGACAATCACAGCATCTATTGTTTGCAAGGTTGTGGGGAAATGTTTTTACAGACCAATATGGCAGTACCTAGCAGATGTCAGATATTTAGACTTTTGAGCCAGTAATTTAACTTCTAGCAATTTATCTCACAATAAAGGGTCAGAGATATATATGTAGAAGGATGGTTACACTTAGGTGTGAAAAAATGGAAAGCATTATAAATGTCCCTTATAATATTGCTTAAATCAATTATAGTATTTTTGTGTAATGGATGCACAATTGGAAGCACACTTTCACTGTAGAAAATTTGGAGAGTACAGAAAATGTGAAAACAGAAATAAAAAACGACTATGCTAATAGTTTAGAGAAAACCTTCCAGTGTTTCAAATGTGTATAGCACATAAAATTGTAACATAAGATTGGGAACCTATTATAAATTCTGCATTGTAACTTGCATTTAAAATATTTTGATTATGAAATACATACAGAACAGTATGGAAAATAAAATACACAGCCTGACATTATATCTCAGAGCAAGCACCTAGGTGATTGCAAGGGTCATGAAATCCAACGTTATCAGCTTTGGCAGTTCAGAAACCCTCTGAAGATTTCCTCCCAGCCCCAATCCTTCCCAAAGGTAGCCACTCTTTTAAATTTTATGGTGATGAGTTCTTTGATTTTCTTTGTAGTTTTATTATCTAAGTTTTATTGCCTAAGCATAATTACTAACACCAAAATTTATTTTTACCTGTTTTTGTATTTTATACATATAGAATAATTAGATATATGTTCTTTGTGTCTGGCTTTCTTCTCTTAAAACGAATTTTTTGAGGTTTATTCACAGGCTATAGTCAACTTACTTTCATTTCTATGTTGTGTAAAGTTGTATGAATATATAACAACTTAATCTATCTTATCATTGATGCAAATGTGGATTGCTTTCATTTTTTTTGACTATTTAAAAAATAATTCTGCTACACTTCTCTTCTGTTAATTGGTGCTTTTGTCCTCTCTCAATCAAGAACTTTAGTATGCTTTAACTCCATGTATCCCTCTCCTGTCTTCTGTCCTATTCTTGCCTTCTTATTTTAATTCTCTTATATTTTAAACCTCTCAAGACATCTAAACATTTTTATACAGTCATTATTCATTTGGGTGTACCCACATACTTATTATTTTTATTTCATTTATTCCTTCTTGTATCTCTTTTTTGCTTAAATGTTATTTTTTTGCCTAAAGAATATCTTTTAATATTTTATTTAGTGTGGCTCAGCTAATGACAAATCATCTTAGTTTTATTTATCTGAAAATGTCATTTCATCTTAATTCTAAAAAATGAAATTTCATTATTAAAGATTTCTAGGTTAGTAGTCATCTTTCAGCACATTAAAATTGCATTTCATTGTTTACTGATGTTCATTAAATGTATTGATAAATTAGAAGTCAATTTCACTTTTGCTCCTTTGAAGGTAATCTTTCTTTTCTTACCCTTAACATTTTCTCTTTTTCTTTGTTTTCACCAGTTTTACTGTATTGGACTAAATGAATAAGTAGATTTTAAACCCTGTCTAGTCTGGTTTGAGCTGCTCTAACAAAAATATGATACACTGGGTAGCTTAAACAACAAATATTTATTTCTCATAGTTCTGGGGGCCAGGAAGTCCAAAATCAAGGTGCCAGCAGATTTGGTGTCTGGTGAAGTCCTTCTTCCTGTTGCATAGATTGCCATTTTCTCACTTGTCCTCATATAGTAGAAGGGGTGAGAGGGCTCTATGGGGGTCTCTTTTATAAGGATGCCTATCCTACTTGAGGACTCTGTCCTCATGACTTAATTATCTCCCAAATGCCCCGTTTCTTAATACCATCACAATGGGGGTTAGAATTTCAACATATGAACTTGGGAGGATATTCAGTCCATAGCAAACTCATTCACTGAGTTCTTAATTTTACATATTTTATTTTTGTTCTAGATATTCCAATGGTACTTTTTCAAATATGTGATGCCAGTTGTGTATATTTCTTAGTTATTTGCTATATTTACAATCTTTTAAAAATCTCTGTGAACATAGTATTTTATCTCCTCAACCAAAAGCATAATTAGCTACAAGACTGTGTTTAATAATTCCAATATCAGAAGCCCTTCTCCATTATCTTTTTTTTTTCTGTGCACTATTCTTCATGAACTCTTAACTCCTATATTATCTTAGAATATGTGTCAGACATTATGTTTGCAAAAAGAAAATGTTTGTAGGAATAATTATTGAGACTTAGTATGTTACCTTTTCTCAAAGAGTTTTTCATTTGCCTCTATCTAGCATGCAGGGCACTAGTTATAATTGATTCTCATTATTCACTGTGGTTATGTTTCATAAAGTTACTGTGAGCACTGAATTTGCAAATATGGAACCATTGCTCTTAGGTGAAACACAGAAATAAGTTCCTGTGTGCCTCTGGTCACAACATTATCATCAACCAAACAATACCTAACCTTGTTTCATGTGTATTTTTATTTAAAGATACCTAGGGGCACCTGGGTGGCTCAGTCGGTTAAGCTTCCGACTTCAGCTCAGGTCACGATCTCGCGGTCCGTGAGCTCGAGCCCCGCGTTGGGCTCTGGGCTGATGGCTCAGAGCCTGGAACCCGCTTCCGATTCTGTGTCTCCCTCTCTCTCTGACCCTCCCCCGTTCATGCTCTGTCTCTCTCTGTCTCAAAAATAAACTTAAAAAAAAATAAGTTAAATATACCTTAATTTTTACACACACACACACACACACACACACACACACACACACATTTCTTTCAAATAACTAGTTATATGATCTTTGAATGATTAAAAGCCAGGGGCTTTGGCTTTGGAGGCTATTTGTATTATATAGGTTTATTTGCCAACATCCTTGCAGAATAAGCCAGTCTCATCAGCATTGAAAAACAGCCCTTCCATATAACCCTTTCCTGTCACACCTATCAGATATTAAACAAATTCTACTGTAGTTTCCTGATCTGCAGAACTGTTTTGCTTATTATTTTAACATTTTTTACCTATAACAACTTTTGAAATGTGGAGACCAGCAGCAGCTGAAAAAAAGGGTTTAACATTTTTCTGATCCTGGGTTACATGACTATAAATTTCTGAGGCTAAAATTTTAGCCTCATGAGTATGCTCCTCAATATACTTTCCTTATGGTTGCCACCTCATGAATCCACAAATGTACCACTTTTCCACGGCTTATCATACGTTGTAGATGTAACTTTAGCACCTTCCTCAGTGGCCTCGTTTACAGATTGACAACTTTTCTCTTTCTTTTTCTGAACATAGTGTATTGCTGACTCACTAACATTGAACTCACAGCCAACAGCACTAGAACTCATGCCCAAATGAAACTTATCTAGCACACACATTTTCTACCTAAGACACATGACAGCCTTCTTGTGCTTAGGAACACTAGACAATACTTCAACACTCCACTTGGAGGCCATTTGTTTTTAAGTTTATTTATTTTGAGAGAGAGAAAGAGTACATGCTCACACGCACTCATGTGTGTGTGCAAACAAGGGAGGAGCAGAGAAAGAGGGATAGAGAGAATCCCAAGCAAGCTCTGTACTGTCAGTGCAGAGCCTGATGCAAGGCTCGAACCCACGAACCATGAGATCATGACTTGAGCTGAAATCAAGAGTCAGATGCTTAACCAAATAAGTCACCCAGGTGCTCCAGAGGCCATTTTCAGAAACAAAATCACCACTAAAAAGCACAAAATAGGAAAAACGTGAAACTAAGTAGACTGCAAAAAGGATACTTGCGGTATGAAAGCTGACATAGGAAGGCAGAACATCACCTTATTTGACCTCAATTGGAAATATGTATGTTGAGTGACTCAAATTTTTTGCCACTTTGTGCATGTCCTCAAATGACCACAGAAATGCCATGAGTATTGATTTGGGGGTTGCAAATAAATTTTAGTGAATAGATGAATAATCAGGATTGACTTTATCTGGTATTTCCTAAAACCAGTTTCAGGAATTAAGATTTTTGTGTCACCCAGATGGCTAAAAGTTGGAATGCACTCTTTGTGAAGGCAATTACTTCCAGTACACCCTTATTCCAGCAGTGTAACCTTTTGGGGTCCCAAATCAAAACATAGCTTTAAAATCCAACTTTCCCCCCACTATTCCTGAGCTGTCAAGAGCATTGCTCAGTCACCCAGTTACTTTTTATCAGCCTAAGGATAAAATATTCCAAGATTTCTTCTCTGAATTTGTCCAGTCCTGTACCTTGTCCATGCTTTTAAATTTTATCATATCCTGATCATTTTTACATCATCATCATCAGATGACAACCTGTGAGATTGGATTCCAAGATCTTTTTAGCCTAAAACTTTGAAAAATGTACTATTATATTTTATGAATTTGTTTTGTTAAAGCACAGGGATAGATCACACACTTGGGACTGATGGGAGTGTAGTTTCTTCTAAAGAGTATAGACATTTCAATTTTCAGTTATTGTGGGAAGAGGTCAAGATAAGGTTTAACAGATAGGTTTGAGGTTGAAATGAAGCAAGGGGTCATTTTGCTCTGAGAAATGAAGTGTTACTGGTGATGTTTTTTTGGAGAAAGCAGTAAGCTGCTATTAGTCTTGAGCAGGAGATCAAGATTGAGGAAAATATTCACCTGGTAAGGAATCTAGGTTAAGCCTGGGCCTTGACAGAAGTTGTAAGTTATTCCTTGTATTGACATACCTTTTATTATATCTTTAGCAACATATTATTAAATGCAATAGCCTAGAATCAATTGTCCCATGGGGAATTATGGATGCATCCATTCAATTCCTGGTAGAAAGAAATACAGTTCTCTTCCTCTGACATCAGAGTATATTAGGCCTTGGTAATAGACAGCTATGACCAACAGCGGCGACCTCACAATAGCCATCTCCATTGGAGGTAGCATAACAAGTATATTAGTTTCCTAGGGCTGCCATAGCAAAGAACCCAAAACTGGCTAGCTTAAAACAACAGAAGCTTATTGTTTCCCAGTTCTGGAGGTTAGAAGTCCTAAATCAAAGTGTCAACAGGGCCTTGCTTCTCTTTCAGCCTCTCTGACAGCTCTACGGGAGAATCCCTCCTTCCCTCCTGGCTTCTGGTGTTCTCTAGCAATCCTTGGCATTCTTAGACTTGCAAACGCGTTACTTGTGACACGTGGCTTTCTTCTTCCTGTGTGTCCTCACACCATCCTTCTAATGTGTGGGTCCAAATTTCCCCTTTTTATGACCTCATCACGTTTACAGGTACTGTGGTTAGGACTGAAACATATTTTTCTTAACAGGACACAATTCAATCCATAACAAAGAAGAATCCAAGAAAGAAGAATGTTAGGGATCTGATCCTGAACATAAGTGAAGCAGTGTCCTAGGAATGTTTTACATTCCTCATTGAGGCATCATTCTTGTAGGTTTATACTACATTGTAAAGTATCTTATAGCATAGGCAGTGTGGGGTATATATCAGGTAAGTTTCAGTCAAGGGAGCAGAGTACTGTGAGTTTTGGAATAAGACATTTATTGTGGGGTTTATATCAATACAACTGTAGGATCTGGGGAAAGAAAGGTCCAGAAAGGGACTTGGAAGTACAGGAAAGGAGTTGTTAACATGTTCATCTGATAAATCTACCACATGTAGTCACCAAAGTGGAACTGAAAGGGAGAAGGTCTTGGGGAAATGCATGGGAAGCTGTTGCTTCTATTTGGCTCACCCCAGGTGTGTCTAAAGACAAGAAGTTGTTTTGGGCTTAGGACCACTGTCAGTGAGGAATATGAGCAATTAGGAAAAAGGATGGGGTATGGAGTGAAGGATAAAGTGGGACCTACTGGGACTACCTGCAACTGTGTGTCATCATGTCTGATTAGGAAGACTTTCACTCCCACATTCCAAAATTTGCCTGGGCAACTCTGTTGGCCAGTTCTAACCTAAAATATGTAGGGTGGTGGAATCCTAGAAATATAATTTTCCACTCTAACTACATGCCACAAGAGAAAGGCAGAGCTCTTCAGGGAGTCACAAACTGAACATAAAACAAAGAAAAATTTATTACAAACTTAATGGAATTATAAGAAGGAGATCTAGTGAAGTTGCACTAAACAGATTAGATTGTTTTATTTCACAGACAAGGAAAGTTAATAACATGAGCTATATTCACATAAGGATTATGAGAAAGAGAGTAAGCATTGTCTATGACCTGAGTATAAAGACTAACTTTCCCTTTTGGAAACTGAATGCAAAATTTAGGAGAACCAAATCATGACTTATTGTATTGAACCACTGACTAGCACAGTAAAGTTCAACATATATTTGTGTACAGATTTTTTGTTTGAGTAAAGATGTTTAATCAGGTGCTCCCTTCTTCTCTTCCCTACTTTCTTTCCCTCAAAGACCAGGTCATCTGTATTAGCATTTTCCAGAGAAACAGAATCATTAGGATGTATATGTATATACATATTTGTTTATGTGTGTGTGTGTATATTGTGTGTAACAAAACTAGTAGAATATATGTAAATAAATCAAACATAAAATATAAATAATAACATAATATAAATATAAATAAATCATATCTATTATATTTATTAGGAGGAATTTGCCTTATGGCATTGTGGAGGCTGACAAGTTCTAAGATCTGTAGGGTGAGTCAGTAAGCTGGAGACCCAGGAGAGCCAATGGTGTGGTCCCAGTTTGAATCTGAAGGCCTGAGAACTAGAAGAAGCAATGGTATAGCTTTATCCAAAGGCCATCAAGATTGAGATTCAGGAAGCACAGGTGTTTTGGTTATTTTAGAAGGCAGAAAAAAGCCAATGTCCCAGTTTCAAGGCAGTGAGGTAGAAAGAATTTCCTTGCTTAAGTGAAGGGTCAACAATTTTGGTTTATTCAAGCCTTCAACAGATTGGATGAGGCCCACCCATTTTAGGGAGGTCAATCTAATTGGCTCAGTCTACGAATTCAAATGTTAATCCATCTAGAAACAGCCTCACAGACAAACCCAGAATAACGTTTAACCAAATATATGAGCACCCTGTGGCCCAGTCAAATTGATATATTAAAATAACTATCACATCACTGTTCTCAAAAATTTTACAGGCTTGGGCTTACTCATGCCCTGGAAAGAGCCTCTGAGTACTTTTGTTATTATCTCAAGTTAAGAGATTTAATTGTTTTTGCTTCTTTGTTTTGTTTGATTTTTTTCTATTTGAGTGTGTAAGAAAAAAACCCATATTAACCCAGGATTTCTTAATGGGGGGGGCTGTTTTTATCTCAAAGACATTTGGCAATGTCTGGAGACATTCTTGGTTATCACAGTGCTGAGAGTGTGAGGGGCTTGACCTTGTTGTCTAGTAGGTAGAAGGCCAGAGATGCTATTAAACATCCTACAATGGACAGGGCAGCCCAATATAACAAAGAATGATCTGGCCCAAACTATCAACATTACCACTGTTGAGAATCCCTAAGCTGTAATCCAAGAAAGATTTAAATATCAACTTCAGTTTGGGACTACTTAGAAAGTTCTCTTTATTCACTGAATAAGCCCAAAAGTTGAGAGAATAAATAGTTTCAGGAGCTAAAAATTAAAAAAAAATTAGACTAAACAGGACATTTTCCAGCAGGGAAATATCCTGAAAAAGATGACCAGAGTCACTCAGAGATTTTAAAGATAAGTTTTCCTCTGAGGCATGGCTGACTTCTTTTCCAGGCTAGTTTACTAGCTCTTCATTCATTTGCTCAATATGAAAGCTGAGAGATTGTATCAGTGTTGAATAGAAACCACTTTTCTCCTAAACCAGTGCTATAGAGGAAGGGATCCATTCATATCAATTTGGAAGGTAGTTGGAGCACATATGTGTACATTTTTAGCAGTGATGATCCATGATTTTTCAAGCAATACTCAAATACCAAGCGTGTTCTAATGAGGTTATGTAATATTTCTGTTTTGTATTCTCCAAATGATTTCAGGAGTGAGGTGCTAGAACAATGGTCACTTCAGAGGACTGAATGCTATTCCTGGTGGTGTTTCTCATGGCAAATTTTAGAAGAGGGTATTTTGTGGGAATGCTGTCATGTTTCCCACCCACACTTTGTTTCACCAGCACCTATATCACCACACACATACCTACACACCAAGAGTAGTGCTTATATTGTGAATCTAGTTTAGCAACGAAAATGGAACGTAAGAACATTAATTTGTATAGCAAAAAGTTATCCCTTTTAGAAAAATAAGATATTTTAAAACCTTATATTTTGGGAATGCAAAGCAGCTACTCCTTTCTTATGCAAGAAACTAGCTCATTAGAAAAGCTGGCCAATTTACTTTGTATGGCACAGGCAAACTTTTTTCTTGTCAGTTTGGAGGCTTTAATGACCTAATTTGATCAACAGGAGAGATATCAAGGTTTTCATCTAAGTATTTTATTTATGCTAATAAAGATTTCTATTTTACATTTCATCTAGAATTTAAAGGTTTTGTACTTGTGTTTTGATAGAACAGTGTCTTATTTATGTAAATGGTCGTATTGAAGCTTTCTATTCTTGGAATTGGAAATACAGATAGGCAAGTCATAAAAATAGCAAAGCATTTATTTCAGAAAATACCCTGAATACAGTAATTGGTCACTAAAAAGATAAGGTTGTAATTATGGCTTTTCCGAGAAATGAGAACCTGAAGATTTTATAATGAGATCATTTCTAATATCTGGCAGGCTTCATTTTCACAAATTCTATTTTAATATACATATGGGTTATTTCATTCTAGATTATTTTATTTCTACTATCTAGGGGACTATAGTCTTTCTTTCATCTGTGAAAGTGAATGTATAATTTCCTGATAAATTTAATACACTCTTTATATTATGGTGTTAGCCATGCAGAAAAGCACATAAATAACTGAAATATCTTCTCTCTAAAAGGAGACATGGTATTATAATTAGATCATTAACTGTAGTATAATTGCTTATATTTACAGAAGTTAAAAATAATGTATTTTTTCTTGGTCATGAACCTCTGGATTATATCTAGATAGAAGAAATTAGACTTCATAAAATTTTCTGACCATTTTGGTGAGAGATTTGTTTTTTCTCTGTTTTCTTGTATACATATTTAATTCCAAGGAAGAAATGTTAATAGTTGTTCTTAGGTCACCTTTATGTGAGGCCATGCACTTTATGATGCATTTCCCCCATGAATTATTTACATTTTGGGGCTGAGTTGATGTGGAAATCATTCCTGTAACATTTTTTCCCCCTTAACATTATTTTCTTGTTCTATTGGTGTAGTAGTTTATAGTGACAAGATTCAACTGGTGAAAGTAATTTGAAGCAAAAAAATCATTCCCTGAATCCTCAATGTATAGACACTTCTGAACAGGTTCAGCTGCTTTGGAACCCTTTGTTCTTTGTATATGCATCCTACTATGATTGTTGGATGTCAGAGCATCCTGGGTACCTTTTTTTTTTCAAGATGCCATTATTTCTTTAAGTGAGAGAAAGCCTACTTAATTTTTTTAAAATTTTTTCTTTTATAAATTTAAGTTTTAGGCAGTTAACATGTAGTGCAATATTGGTTTCTGGAGTAGAATTCAGTGATTCATCATTTATATACAACACACAGTGCTCATAACAAGTGCCCTCCTTAGTATCCATTATCCATCTAGCCCATCTCCCACCCACCTTCCTCCATCAAACCCAGTTTGTTTTCTATTTCTCTTGTGGTTTGTTTCCCTCTATTCTCTTCCCTGCCCCCCTTCCCATATGTTCATCTTTTTTGTTTCTTAAATTCCACATATGAGTGAAAGCATACTGTATTTGTCTTTCTCTGATTGATTTACTTTGCTTTGCATAATAAAGTCTAGTTCCATACATGTCATTGCAAATGGCAAGATTTCATTCTTTTTTGATGGCTGAGTAATATTGCATTGTGTTTGTGTGTGTGTGTGTGTGTGTGTGTGTGTGTGCGCGCGTGTGTGTGTGTACATGTGGATACCATATCTTTATCCACTCATCAGTCGATGGACATTTGGGCTCTTTGCATAGTTTGGCTATTGTTGATAATGCTGCTATAAACATTAGGGTGCATGTACCCCTTCATACCCTTTCAAATCTCTATTTTTATATCCTTTGTATAAATACCTACTAGTGCAATTGCTAGATTGTATGGTAGTTCTAGTTTTAGTTTTTTTGAGGAACCTCCATTCTGTTCTCTAGAGTGGCTGTACCAGTTTACATTTCCACCAGCACTGTAGGAGGGTTCCCCTTTCTCTGCAACGTCACCAACACTTGTTGTTTTTTGTGTTATTAATTTTAGCCATTCTTACAGGTATGAGGTGGTATGTCATAATGGTTTTGATTTGTTCGTCCCTGACAATGAGTGATATTGAGCATCTTTTCATGTGTCTGTTGGGCATCTGGATGTCTTCTTTAGAAAATGTCTATTCATGTCTTTTGCCCATTTCTTAACTGGATTGTATGTTTTCTTGGGTGTTGAGTTTGATAAGTTCTTTCTAGATTTTGGATACTAACCCGATGAAGGTTGGATACTGACCTGACTATTATTTGCAAATATCTTCTCCCATTCTGAAGATTGCCTTTTAGTTTTGTGGATTGTTTCCTTTGTTGTGCAGAAGCTTTTTATCTTGATGAGGTCCCAGTAGTTAATTTTTGCTTTTGTTTTCCTTGACTCCAGAGACGTATCTAGTAGGAAGCTGAATGCAGCTGAGGTCAAAGAGGTTGCTGGGGCACCTGGGTGGCTCCGTTGGTTGAGTGTCTGACTCTTGATTTCACCTCAAGTCATGATCTCACACTTCCTGGGACCAAGCCATGCATCCAGCTGCATACTGACAGTGTAGAGCCTGCTTGGTGCTTGAGATTCTCTCTCTCTTGTCTCTCTGCCCCTCTCCCTGCTTGCTCTCGCTGCTCTTTCTCCCTAGAAAATAATGAACTTAAAAAAAAAAGAGGTTGCTGCCTGTGTTCTCTTCTAGGATTTTGATGGTTTCCTGTCTTACGTTTAGGTCTTTCATCCAGTCTGAATTTATTTTTCAGTGTAATGCATGGAAGAGTTCTCTTACAGAAAAACCTTTCACACATTTAAAAGTTGAGCTTTACCTTTAAGATGCCTCCTAAGGACATGTTTGATATGAGTTGGCTTTTACTATTGAAATAATGGAGAACCTAGCTGGCACTCTGAACTATGATATTTGAAGGTCTGCTAACAGCGTTTAATGTGAGTGTCCAGAATCACTCAGTTCTAATGTATGCAAATCTGAAATTTTGCTAGATATTAATAATTACTTCTCACAAAGGTTTGCTAATTTACACACCAACCACAAGTGGGTACTAGTCACTCCCAACATCAAGAGAACTTGGTGCCATCAAGTTCTTTTTCCCCACCCCCCAATATTAGTAAGAAGTGACAATTCCTTATTGTTTAATATTTATTTCCTAATTTAAAAAATATATTTTTTGACTATTCTGTATTTTTGTTGTTCTATGAATGGCATGTTCTTATGTTTTATCCTTTCTTTTTTTAATGTTTATTTATTTATTTTAAGAGAGAGAGGGTGTAAGCAGGGCAGGGGGCAGAGGGAGAGAGAGAATCCCAAGCAGGCTCTGTGCTGGCAGTAGGGCTCAATCCCATGAACTGTGACATCATGACCTGAGCCAAAATCAAGAGTCAGATGCTTAACCAACTGAACCACCCAAGTGCCCCTGTTTTATCTTTTCTTAATATGAATTGTTGATCTTTCAGTTTTTGTTTTATGGGAACTCCCCACCCCCCACACAATTATATGGATTAAAAACTCATAAATTCATATAGTATGATTTACTTTTAATAATTGTCAGTGATTTTCATTTTTTATCTTGTTTTATTGCTTTGGTTTGAATTGCACATTGCATATATAGAGGCTAGAGCCTCTGTGTAATATTGACTATGTGAGGACAGATGCTTGCTGTAGATTTTTGATAGATATTCCTTGTCAAGTTAAGATTCATTTTGATTCTGAGGTGCTTGGGTGGCTCAGTTGGTTAAGTGCCTGCCTTTGGCTCAGTTTATGATCTTGCAGTTTGTGAGTTTGAGCCTTGGGTCTGGCTCTGTGCTAACAGCTCAGAGCCTGGAGCCTGCCTTCGGATTCTGTGTCTCCCCCTCTCTCTCTGCTTCTTCTCTGCTCGAGCTCTTGCTTTCTTTCTCTCTCAAAATAAAGAAATAATCTTAAAAGAAGAAAAGAAACATCTGTGTTTGATTACCACATCCTATCATTTCTTTGTTTTCTGTTTTATTACTTTATACTACCTTCAATATTTCATTCCTTCTACTTGGATTTAGTGCTTTATTCTTTTTCTAAGTTCTTAAACCACTTTTGTAAATCAAAATTCTTTTTTTTTTCTTTGTGATCAATTTTATTGCCTCTGTATAAAAATCACATAGACACATCTTAGAGGATACTGACTTAAAAAAACTTGTTAAAAATCTCAGTATAACATACACTCATAAAAGCTGCACATACCAGAAGTATAAAGTGCAATGAATTTTCAGAAGGTAAATACATTCATGTTACTATCCATCCAGATCAAGAAACAGACATCTTCAGCATTACACTGACTGCTTTTTTTTAAATTTTATTTTTTTTAAATTACATCCAAATTAGTTAGCATATAGTGCAACAATGATTTCAGGAGTAAATTCCTTAATGCCCCTTACCCATTTAGCCCATCCCCCCTCCCACAACCCCTTCGGTAACCCTCTGTTTGTTCTCCATGTTTAAGAGTCTCTTCTGTTTTGTTCCCCTCCCTGTTTTTATATTATTTTTGTTTCCCTTCCCTTGTGTTCATCTGTTCTGTGTCTTAAAGTCCTCATATGATTGAAGTCATATGATATTTATCTTTTACTTAAAAAAAAATTTTTTTTTCAATGTTTTTATTTTATTTTTGGGACAGAGAGAGACAGAGCATGAACGGGGGAGGGGCAGAGAGAGAGGGAGACACAGAATCGGAAACAGGCTCCAGGCTCTGAGCCATCAGCCCAGAGCCTGACACGGGGCTTGAACTCACGGACTGCGAGATCGTGACCTGACTGAAGTCGGACGCTTAACTGACTGCGCCACCCAGGCACCCCTGATATTTATCTTTTTCTGACTGACTACTTTTGCTTAGCATAATACCCTCTAGTTGCATCCACATAGTTGCAAATGGAAAGATTTCATTCTTTTTGATTGCCAAGTAATACTCCATTGTATATATATACCACATCTTCTTTATCCATTCATCCATCAATGGACATTTGGGCTCTTTCCATACTTCGGCTACTGTTGATAGTGCTGCTATAAACATTGGGGTGCATGTGTCTCTTCGAAACAGCATACCTGTAATCCCTTGGATAAATACCTAGTAGTGCAATTGCCGGGTCATAGAGTAATTCTATTTTTAATTTTTTGAGGAATCTCCATACTGTTTTCCAGAGTGGCTGCACCAGTTTGCATTCCCACCAGCAGTGCAAAAGAGATCCTCTTTCTCCACATCCATGCCAACATCTGTTGTTGCCGGAGTTGTTAATGTTAGCCATTCTGCCAGATGTCAGGTGATATCTCATTGTGGTTTTGATTTGTATTCCCCTGATGATGAGTGATGTTGAGATTTTTTCATGTTTTGTTTGGCTATCTGGATGTCTTCTTTAGAGAAGTGTCTATTTATGTCTTGTGCCCATTTTTTCACTGGATTATTTGTTTTTTGGGTGTTGAGTTTGGTAAGTTCTTTATAGATTTGGATACTAACCCTTTACCTGATATGTCTTTTGCAAATATGTTCTCCCATTCTGTCAGTTGCCTTTTAGTTTTGCTGATTGTTTCCTTTGCTGCGCAGAAGCTTTTTATTTTGATGAGGTCCCAGTAATTCATTTTTGCTTTTGTTTCCCTTGCCTCCGGAGATGTGTTGAGTAAGAAGTTGCTGTGGCCAAGATCAAAGAGGTTTCTGCATGCTTTCTCCTCAAGGATTTTGATGGCTTCCTGTCTTACATTGAGGTCTTTCATCCATTTTGAGTTTATTTTTGTGTATGGTATAAGAAAGTGGTCCAGGTTCATTCTTCTGCCTGTTGCTGTCCAGTTTTCCCAGCACCACTTGCTGAAGAGACTGTCTTTATTCCACTGGATATTCTTTCCTGCTTTGTTAAAGACTAGTTGGCCATATATTGTGGGTCCATTTCTGGTTTTTCTATTCTGTTCCATTGATCTGTATGTTTTTGTGCCATGTAAATCATAATTCTTCATATTTGTTATATTTCAATATATACATTCAGGCCTATAAATCATCCTCTAAGTATTAATTTAGCTGGATTTTACAAGTAGTTCTAATTATTTAATAATACTATGTTTTTTTAACCTATGAGTTATTCACATGTATTTTATTATTTTTCTGATATATGAGCTTTGGGGGCCCACTTTTGATGTTACTTTCTAGTTGTACTATATTGTGTTATGAGAAAGTAGTTTTTTTAGTATTTTTGTTGAGATTTGTTTTGTGGCCTAAGCCCTGGTCAGCTTTTAAATGTTTCAGGACTGCTTTCCAAGCATGCATCCTGATATTTTGGTGTAGACATATGTATATATATATATATATATATATATATATATATACTCACATATTATGTGAGCCTTCTAAGTTATATTACTACTCCTTATTAATTTTTTATCTATATGATCTATCAATTACTTGTTTGTAGTGTAGGTTTAAACAAACCTCTCATTTTTATTGTAGATTGTCTAAATTCTCCTTATAATTCTGTCACTTACAAATACTTTGAAATTAGGTTATTGTGAATTTTTATATTTTTTGGTGTATTGCTTCTTTCACCATGTATAATGACCTATTTATCTCTAATATTTTTCTCTGTTGAAAACAATTTTCCATGGTATTAATATATCTTGTGTTACTTTACTTAGTACTTCTTCTACATATCTTTGTCATCTCATTACCAGTAATAATTTCTGTGTAATTATGTTTTACCACTATTCTCTATAAAAAGAATTTAGCTGCATATTTTTCCTCTTCAGTTCTTGTTTGCTTTTTTTTTTTAAATGTTTATTTATTTTTGAGAGAGTGCAAGCAGAGAAAGGGCAGAGAGAGGGGGACAGAGGATCTGAAATGCCGACAGCAGTGAGCCCGATGTGGGGCTCAAACTCATGAACTGCAAGATCGTGACCTGAACCAAAGTTGGATGCTCAACCGACTGAGCCACCCAGGTGCCCCTGTTTATTTTTCTTTTTTAATGTATGCCACTAAGAACATACAAAGTCTAGATTATAAAGTCACCTGAAATGATTCTGCCAAATGGATGTTAATGTTATCAATTTAATATGCAGTTAGGTTTATTTTGTTTCTTTAGTTAATTGTCACTTTTAGTAATTGTTTTATTTGATTAGTACTGTGTCTCTCTTCACCATCCTCTCATTTGGTTTGAACCAATGGTATTAGCTTTCTAAGTGTTCATCTTTTACTCAGAGGTATATTCAGATTTATTACTTAATTTATCAGTTGATTATATTCTTTGATGCCCACCATGATGTAACTGATGAATTATTTCCTCTCTGGACATATTTCCTCATTTTTTTGTTACTTTGTTATTTCTACATTCCCAAGTCATATGGCATTTATTTACCCCCTATATTATTTATGTTTTTTTTTTTTTTTAATTTTTTTTTTCAACGTTTTTATTTATTTTTTGGGACAGAGAGAGACAGAGCATGAACGGGGGAGGGCAGAGAGAGAGGGAGACACAGAATCGGAAACAGGCTCCAGGCTCTGAGCCGTCAGCCCAGAGCCCGACGCGGGGCTCGAACTCAGGGACCGCGAGATCGTGACCTGGCTGAAGTCGGACGCTTAACCGACTGCGCCACCCAGGCGCCCCTATTTATGTTTTTAAAAAATACTTTTTAGGTGTAACAAATTACCCTCAAAACTTAATCTAAGACAGGGACTCCTGGGTGGCTCAGTGGGTTAAGCATCTGACTCTTGGTTTCAGCTCAGCTCATGGTCTCGCAGCTTCATGAGTTCAAGCCCTGCATCTGGCTCTGTGCTGATGGTGTGGACTCTGCTTGGGATTCTCTGTCTCCCTCTCTCTCTGTCCCTCCCCCACTTGCACTGTCTCTGTCTCTCTCAAAATAAATAAACTTCAAACAAATTGAGAAAAAAACTTAACCTAAGACAAATATTTATTGTATTAAGTAGTTTCTGAGGGTCAGCAGTCTACCAGTGCTTGGCTGAGTGATTCAAATACAGGGTCTCTCATGAGGTTGAAGTTAAGCTGTTGGCTGGTGTGGTAGTCATCTGACAGCTTAACTGCAGCTGGAGGATATATTTCATTTTGTTTTTTTTTTTTTTAAGTTTATTTTTGAGAGAGAGAGAGAGAGAGAGAGAGAGAGAGAGAGAGAGAACATCAGTGGGGGAGGGGCAGAGAGAGAGGGAGAAACAGAATCCGAAGCAGGCTCCAGGCTCTGAGCTGTCAACACAGAGCCCAACGCGAGGCTCGAACTCACAGTGAGATCATGACCTGAGCCGAAGTCAGATGCTCAACCGACTAAGCCACCCAGGCGCCCCTGCTGGAGGGTATATTTCTGAGATGACTCACTCACGTGGCTGTTGGCAGGATGACTCACTTCACTGCTGGTGATTGACCTTGGGCCTCAGTTCTTTGTCATGTGAGCTTTTCTTCAGAGTTGCTTGAGTGTCCTCACTACATGGCAGCTGAGTTCTCTCAGAGTGAGTGCTCCAACACAGAGCAAGAGGAAGCTTCAGTGTCTTCTATGACCTAATCTTGGAGTTGCATACCATTACTTGCATTTTTTATATTTGTTAGAAGCAAGTCACTATGTCCAGTTCACAACTGAGGGGAGGGGGAATTAGGCTATACCTCCTGAATAGAACAGTAGCAGAGAATTTGTAGGCATATTTAAAAACAACCAACCAACCAAGCAAACAAACAAACAAACAAACAAAAACCTACTGTTCACCCCTTGGCCACAAAGTATTCTTGTCATATGCAAAACACACTTTCTTCTCCCAGAACCCTTAAGTGTTTCCTACCATTAACACATCACCTTGAAGGTCAAAATCTTGTCATTTAAATTAGCTCTAGGTACTTCTCAGGATCCTTGGGTACAGTTCCTTTGGTACATCTCCTTAAGTACAGTTCCTCTAGATCTGAATGCCTATGACTAAAGAGACAAGTTATCTTCCACCTCATGTACCAACTATATGATGGTAGGATAAGCATTAAGGTAACCTCTCAAATTCCTATTAAAAGAGAAGGGAATTGGTGACGAAAGGAGTCACTCATCTATAGCTATTATAAAAATTAAGCTGAGCAAATGTTGGCAATTTCTAGATTAAGACTCAGTTCTATTCCTGCTAGGAATAATATCCATGGCTCTTGGCTGCCCCTCTGGGAGGTTGGCTCCACCCTCTAAGTCATCCTCCTTTTCCAAGAATGGTGACTCATGTTCACAGCTGAAGAGTTTCTCAGCCATCTTCATGCCAGAATTCTGTGAGTCTAGAGACCTCTTTCATTATGTCTTATCTCTGTCCTTTTTATTCTAAGACGGAAGTGTTTCTGAAAATAGAATTCTATTTAAAACTCTGTGGGTTTCCTGTGAATCTTAATGGGGACTCACTCCATTAGATAAAAGCCATGCCCACAGTCTCTTCAGGATAAGCCTCCTACCCTCTCTCTTAACCTTCTGCTGAGAATGCTGAGGGATAAAGCTCTTAAGCCTCTTAGAAATGCAACTGTTAGGAGACGCGCCCCAGTGAGGCATATCCTTAGGCTCTTTAGAGTGCCTTTGTCTCACTGAATGGTACTCTTAAGCACCACCTTAAAGCTGTCTGCAGTCTAAAGAAATAATTTTAATAAAGATTGAAACCATGCCCTGCTTCATCTTTAGACCAGGTTTTCCTGGCAGTGCCCTTGATTTCATCTTTACTTGGAAGCCATTTCTTAATTTTAGTATCATTTGTGATTTGGTAAGGCTGGGAATCTTCAAACTATCAAGTCTTGTGCTCACTTCGGCAGCACAAAATCAAACTATCAAGTCTTGACTCCTTTTAACAGTTATTCTTATTATTTTTTTCGCCTCACCTCTGTTCTTTCCCGTACTATTACAAACATCAAGAATAAACCAGCTTTAACATTACGATTAAACCTTTGTTATCACCCAGTTCTTGAGGTACATTTTCTAATTTCTACATAGATACTGGTCACAGTAACACTAAACTTTCTGTTACTATATAATGAAGATTCCCCTTCCTTCAGTTTTCAGTAACATGTTCTTCACTTCCCTTTAAGGTCACATTAGAAGACTTTTCAAAGTATAGACATATACCCACAGCCTGTTCAAGGCATTTTAGGCTTTCACTAACAGCCTTGTCAAAGTCTTTCCAGATTAGCCCACTGCCAAGTTTCAAAGCCACACCCATATTTTCATTAATTTCCCATGAGAACACCCACTCACAGCTACAAAAATCTGTGTTTGCGGTCTCTGGCTATGTAACAATTTATCTAAAATGTAGTAACTTCAAACAATGAAAATTTATTATCCCATGCAGTTTCTGAAGTCTAGGAGTGGATTAACTCAGTGATTCTAGCCTTAGGTTTCTTAGAAGGTTACACTCAATGTACTGGCCAGGGCTAAAGTCACCTGAAGGACTGACAAGAGCTGGAGTTTCGGCTTCAAAATGGCTCACTCACATGGCTTTTAGCAGAAGGCTCAATTCCTTATCTTGGGGACCTTCCCATAGAGCTGCCTGAGTACCCTTATGACATAGTGGTTGGCAGTTGGTATTCCCCAGAGTGAGTGAGTCCTGAGAGAGAGAGAGAGAGAGAAAGAGAGAGAGAGAGAGAGAGAGAGAGAGAGAGAGAGAGAAATCCATGCTTTTAAAAAATGGTCTAGTCTCCAAAATCATACACCATCACTTCTGCTTTTTGTTTTTTTCCATCTGTAAGGAGTCGCTAAGTTCAGCCCTCACTCAACAAGAGGGGAATTAGGCTAGGCCTCTTGAAGGCAGGTGTATAAAAGAATTTTGGAAATATTTTAAAGCCATCAATTCCCAACTTTGTTGTAGTCTTAGAGCTATAGTTCAATAAATTCACTCCCCACCATCAGTTCTTTTTCTAAAGTTCCCCAATCATTTATTGGTTGAGCGATTTTTCATACTAAATCTTCCAGGACACATGGGTACAATATTTCCTAAGTTCTGCATTTTCCAAATGGTCTCATTACTGAAGGTCAGCTGGGCTAGATAAAAACTTGTGCTTACGCTCATTGCCTTGAGTACCTTATAGATATCACTTGACTGTGCTTTGTGTACAATGTGTTTATGTGAAGATTATGACAATCTAATTTTGTTTCTTTTATATAAGTGACTTGGATGTTCTTTTCTTTTGTTTGTTTGTTTTGCTTAGAGATTTTTCTTTAAATTTAAAGTATAATAATTTTATCAGTGTATGGCTCCAAGTTAACATTTTTATCAGTTTACCAAGTATACAGTATCTGCTTGCAATATATACACAGGGATATTTTTTATTTCTAGAAGTTTTCTTGAATCTTGAATTATGATATAAATACTTGCTGTGTTTATTGTTTTAGTTTTTTCATCAGGAAAAAATGCACATATTACATGTGTACATGATTGTTATGAGTTGAATTGTGTCCTCGCCCATCCCCACCCCAAAAAAAGATACGTTGGAGTCTCAACTCCCAATACCTTAAATATGACCCTATGTGGAAATAGAGTCATAGTATATATAATTATTTAAGTTAATACCTTGCTAGAGTAGATTGGGCCCCCTAATCCAATGTGACTGGTGTTCCTTATAAGAAGATGGCTGTGTAAAGATAGAAATAGAAAGCTATGTGACAATGAAAATAGAGATTGGAGGTATGCAGCTATAAGCTAAGGAACCACCAAAGATTGCATGCAAACCACCAGAAGCTAGGAAGAGGCAAGGAACAACTAAAGGTTTCAGAGGAAGCAGGGCCCTGCTGACACTTTGATTTTGGACTTCTAGCTTCCAAAACTGAGAGACAACAAGTTTCTTTTGTTTTAAGCCACTCAGTCTGCAGTACTTTGGTATAGTCACCCTAGTAAACTACTATAACAATCTTCTTTGCCTGACTTTCACTTGTACTATGTTCTCTCTGATTCTTTTTATTATTTGTTTCCTTTTTTTTCTTCTGTGAGGATTCTTTCTGTCGCTATGTGAAGAGAAGTTTCTTTAGTATAAGATTCAGGATCCCCCTGATTTTTAGAATCCATCTTGTTTCAGTAGGATAATAAATACTACTATCATCTGCTTTCTTCCTTCCCTGTCACTTATCAGCAGGTGCTACCTCTAAACAATACTGACTCTGCCTTCCAAAGTGTGTCCCTCTACCCCTCAAGATGCAATCTCTGGAACCCTTCATTATAATTCCCCTTTGCCAGTGTTTGACACACCAGACATCAGACCTGCTTTCAGAAGTTTCTTTTCAGTGTAGAGCTCTTTTCTTTGGGAGACTTATCCTGCATTCCACCTCTGCCAAGACACCCCTACACAATTTTGTGTACCTCCTGATGGACTCCTCAAACTGCTCTGGTCTGGTGTCTGGGTACTTTTCTCCTTTTTCATATAAACTGGGGTTTGTGGGACTTTTCCTTTTAGTAACACTGTGAGTAGTGGTTATAAATGCTTTTAATTGGAAGTCTATTTATATGGACAGCTATAATTTGGAATCTGTATTACGTAGAAAATTTCAGTGAAGCTAAAACACTAGGTCTAACTTAAAGGATCTGTATTCTCATTTGTTTGGAGTGTACACAATGACTGTCTTGGTTTCTTGAAAATAGGGATCATTGATGCCAGGACAGTTCTTTAATTTTATAAAGCCAATATGGCTTCCACTTCTGTTTTATCAGTTCACAGGTTTTGAAAGTCATAGTGGAATTTATATCACCTGCATAAGATGCAGGGAGGTATGAGCTAAAATAAGAGTTCATAGGGGCACCTGGGTGGCTCAGTTGGGTAAGCATCCAACTCATGGTTTCAGCTCAGGTCATGATCTCATGGTTCGTGGGTTCAAGCCCTGCACTGGGCTCTGCACTGATAGAGTGGAACCTGCTTGAGATTCTCTATTACCCTGTCTCTCTTCCACTCCACTGTTCATGCTCTCTCTTTCTCCCCCTGCCCAAAATAAATAAACTTAAAAAAAACTTAAAGAAATAAAATAAGGCTCATATTTGACAGAGACTAAGATCCTCAACTTCTTCAAGCTTCATTCCCCATACTTATAAAATGGTTTTATATTAGCTATTTGCATTATTGCTCTTAGTTCTATATTTGATAATTTAAGTGAGCATAATATTTTAGCCTGGAGCCTTGTATGTGAAAGGTATTCAAAAGTTGGTAGATGTTATTATTCAAAATAATATTATACTCGGTGAACCAATGATATATACACTAGTTTGGCTTATTAGCCATTTTAGCATTCTGAAATTGATTGAAACCACAAAACTCTTTTGAAGTCTTGGAATATATCTACCTGTCAAAGGAGACTGAGAAGGTGATTAAAAAGCACTGGTTAGAAAAAGATACTTGCAAATACATTTTCTCACTTAGCTTAGAATGGCACATGCTGATACATTTTGTTTTGGCAGTCTTGATTTTTATAAAGGCTCAGATTAAAATGAAAACAATTGAATTGGAAACTTTGTATCATCCACTTCAGAGAATATTACAACAACTTCTGCTGTGGACACAAGTGCATTTAAAGGGAATATATACCCACATACATTGTTTATGTGATACTTGGAAAATAATATTATTTCCCTCACATGGAGCCTAAGGACCTCATTTAATTTTTTTATGAGAATTCAAAACTCATAAAGAGAACTGATGGTGTAGAAGACTGAACGTTTTTATTCTGTGGTAAACAGAGACAAGTTGACTTGCTACCCAGTTTTTATGTGAATATTCTGGTGTTACCATATTTGTTTCAACTATAATTTAAGGCAGTGCTTCCCAAACCTGGCTGTCTTTTAGAACTACCTAAAGAACTGTTTAAACAAACATATCCCTTACAACTATAGGGCTAACTAATCTTTGACAAAGCAGGAAAGAATATCCAATGGAAAAAAGACAGTTTCTTCAACAGATGGTGTTGGGGAAACCGGACAGCATCATGCTGAAGAATGAAACTGGACCACTTTCTTACACCATACATGAAAATAAATTCAAAATGGATGAAAAATCTAAATATAATACAGGAAACCATCAAAATCCTGAAGGAGAACACAGGCAACAATCTCTTTGACCTCAGCCATAGCTCCTTCTTATTAGACACAATGCCAGAGACAGGGGAAACAAAAGCAAAAATGAACAATTGAGGCTTCATCAAGATAAAAAGCTTCTTCACAGAGAAGGAAAAAATCAACAAAACTAAAAGGCAGTCTACAGAATGGGAGAAAATATTTGCATGTCTGACAAAGGGTTAGTATCCAAAATGTAAAAGAACTTATCAAACTAACACTGAAAAACCAAATAATCCAGTTAAGAAATGGGCAGAAGACATGAATAGACATTTTTCCATAGAAGACATCCAGATGGCAAACAGACACATGAAAAGATACTCAACATCATTCATCCTCAGGGAAATACAAATCAAAACTACAATGAGATACCACCTCACACCTGTCAGAATGGCTAACATTAACAAGACAAGAAAAAATAGGTGATAATGAGGATGTGGAGAAAGGGGAACCCTCTTACACTGCTAATGGAAATGCAAACTGGTGCAGCCACTCTGGAAAACAGTATGGAGGGTCCTCAATAAGCTAAAACTAGAACAGCCCTATGACCCAACAATTGTGTTGTTAGGTATTTACCCAAAGGATACAAAAATACAGATTTGAAGGGGACATGAAGCCCAATGTTTATAGCAGCATTACCAACAGTAGCCAAACTAAGGAAAGAGCTCAAGTGCCCATCGACTAATGAATGGATAAAGAAGATATGATATATATATACAATGGAATATTACTCAGCCATCAAAAAGAATGAAATCTTGCCATTTGCAATGATGTGGATGGAGCTAGAGTGTATTATGCTAAGCGAAATAAGTCAGAGAAAGACAAATACCATATGATGTTACTCATATGTGGAATTTAAAAGAAAAAACAGATGATCATATGAGAGGCGGAAAAAGAGAGGGACACAAGGCATGATACTCTTAATAACAGAGAAGAAACTGAAGGTTGATGGAGGGAAATAGGTGAGGAATGGTTTTAAATGGTGATGTGTATTAAGAAAGGCACTTTCTATGATGAGCACTGAGTATTATATGTAGGTGATGAATCACTAAATTCTACTCCTGAAACCAATATTACAGGACATGTTAACTAACTAGAATTTAAATTTGAAAAATAGTAAAAAAATAAGCACACATACCCCTGAGTATTTCCTACACCTACTGAAACATCCTCTATCTCTTACAAATCTCCTGTGGTGATTGATGAAATTGTAATTAGAGACATTTCAGATTAGTCTTTATTTCCTTGGATTTGAATTAAAATGACAAAAAAGTAGGTTGTGTAGTTAGGAGTGTTAGAACAACATAGACTGCTGCTTTCCAAAGTGTGGTCCATGGATCAGTAGCTTCAGCCTCACATGAGAGCTTGTTAGAAATGCAGAATTTATGTCTAAAGCCATACCACCCTGAATGCACCCCATCTCATCTGATCTTGGAAGCTAAGCAGGGTGGGCCTGGTTAGTACTAGGATGGGAGAAATGCAGAATTTGTGCCTTTCCTCAGATATGGTGTATAAAATATGCATCTTAACACAATCCCTAAGTGGTTCGTACATATACCAAAGTTCTAAAAACACCGACAGGAATTTTATAGAATAGGTTTTGAACTTTCTATCCAAAAACTGGACGTAAAACACTTATGAACTGGAACAGAGATGCAAGATCAAAGGGGGAAATATTGTTGGTTGTTTATATACAACATGAAACCTTCACTGTAATTGCAATTATAAAATCCTAGTTCATTGTTTAGTCTGAAGCTAGAATTGAGTTCACCCACTACACTCATTATTTCCTTGTTGCTTATAAACATATGTGGTTAGGAAGGTGAAGGTCCCAGTTTTAATTGTATCTCATTCTTATCTCACTGACGTATGAAATATGTAATAGAGGTAGCAACAACTGCACAAAAGCAAAACCTAAAAGTGAAATACTTATCCTAGCCTCTGAGAAAAGATTGTGCAATGTGGCACACTTTATTTGGTGAACAATTTAATTTACTGATTTCTGCTAGGCTTTACTAATTAGCTCCACCTATCATCCGTGCCACACTGGCGCTTCTCTCTTAAATTTCCATCTTGTCACAGCTGTGTTTTAGAATTACTTAATTTTTTTTTCATTCTTCAAATCGTAATTCCTTGAGGGAGACTTGTATTGTGTAGCTACAAATGTCCTCATCTGCCCCACCCCCCATTCCTAACATAATTCTTAACAGGGTGATGAGTAATTAGGGTGATCGCATATCCTGATTTAACTGGGGCAATTCTAGAATAAATCTGCTGTCCCACAGTAGTTATATATAGCATCCACTTTCACTTTCAGAAATGTCCTGGTTAGAACTATAAATTATATGGTCTTCCTGTCAGTAACGAAGATGAAACTGAGCTGTGCTTAATTTTAAGAAGACCCCTTCCTTCAGAGGAGCCTGAATAGCTGTTGCTACATCAGACTACTAACTTGCCCAGCATCCTTCCAGCTTACTCTATCGCCATTTCTTCCACCTTTCTTTGCGATAGTTATCTTTGATCAGTGTTAAAAAGCCAATGTTCAAAAGATCAGGAATGACTTGACAAACTTCTTTGGTGCTATAGTATACTAGAAATAATTCACTGTCTATTGTAGCCATTTAGTTTTATTTGAATTTCTTTTTATGGTTTACTATTTTTAAAGTCGATTGTATTATACATACTGTATGTTTTTTTCAGCTTTATTGAGGCATAACTAAAAAGAAGATTTTCAGGTATTTAAAGTGTACAATATGGTAATTTGATATACATGTACGGGTGTGAAATGATCCCCCCACTGAGTAAATTAACACATCCATCACCTAACATATAATTTTTGTTGTTGAGAACTTTAAGTTTCACTCTCTTACCAAATTTCAATGAGGAAATACAATGTTACCAACAATGATCACTGTGTTATACATTACATCCTCAGACCTTATTCATCTTATATTTAAAAATTTGTTTTGATGTTTATTATTTTTGAGAGAGAGAGACAGAGACAGAGAGATAGCAGGGGAGGGGCAGAAAGAGAGGGAGACACAGAATTGGAAGCAGGCTCCAGGCTCTGAGCTGTCAGCATACAGCCCGAAGCGGGGCTCAAACACACAGACTGCAAGGTCATGACCTGAGCTGAAGTTGGCCACTTAACCGTCTGAGCCACCCAGGCACCCCCCTTGTATTTAAAAGTTTATATCCTTTATCAGCCTATCCCTATTTTCCCCACCACCCCCCCCCCCCCAGCCCCTGGGAATCAGTTTTCTACAAGTTTGACTTCTTCTTCTCCTTCTTCTCCTTCTCCTTGTCCTTCGCCTCCTCCTCCTCCTCCTCCTCCTTCTCCTTCTTCTTCATTATTATTATTATTTAGATTCCACATACAAGCAATGCCATGCAGTTTTTGTCTTTCTCTGTCTAGCTTATTTCACTTAGCATAATGCCCTCAAGATTCATCCATGTTGTCACAAATGGCAGGATTTTAAAATGCTGAATAATATTTCCTCGTATATTTATATCGCAACATTTATCCATTCACCATTAATGGACATGTAGGTTGTTACCATTATCTCGGCTATTGTGAAAAATGCTGCAGTGAACATGGGAGTACAGATATCTCTTCAACAAACTGATCTTGTTTCCTTTGGGTGAATACCTGGAAGTGGAATTGCTGGCTCACATGGTATTTCCATTTCTAATTTCTTGAGGGACCTCCATGCTGTTTTCCATTTTGGCTGTACCAATTTTCATAGCCACCAATAGTAGACAAGAGTTTCCTTTTCTCCACATCCTTGCCAACATTTTTTATTTCTTGTCTTTTGGATGATAACCATACTAGCAAGTGTGAGGTGATATTTCATTGTGGTTCTGATTAACATTTCCCTTATGATTTAGTGATGTTGACTGCCTTTTCATATACCTGTTAGTCATTTGTATCTCTTTGGAAAATATCTATTTAGATTCTTTGTCATTTATTTATTTGTTTGTTTTAAAATGTTTATTTATTTTGAGAGAGTGTGTGTGTGTGTGTGTGAGTGTAGGAGGGGCAGAGGGAGAGGGAGACAGAGATTTCCAAGCAGGCTCCATGCTGTGAGCACAGAGCCCAACCCAGGGCTCAATCTCACCAACCGTGAGATAATGACCTAAGCTGAAATCAAGAGTTGGACGTTACTCAGTTTTCAATTGGGTTACTTGTTTTTCACTATTGAGTGGTATCAGTTCCTTGTATTGGGGGGGGGGGGGGTGGGTATTAACCACAGATAATGTGGTTTGCAAATATTTTTTTTCACTCCATAAGTTGCCCTTTCATTTTGTTAGTAATTTCTTTTACTGAGTAGAAGCTTTTTAGCTTGATGTAGTCCCATTTGTTTTAGTTTTTTTTGTTGCCTGTGCTTTTTGTAGTCTTACCCAAGAAATCATTGCCAAGACCAATGTCAAGGATGTTTTCTTCTACGTTTTCTGCTAAGAGTGTTATGGTTTCAGGCCTTATGTTAAAGTCTTTAATCCATTTTGAGTTGATTTTTGCATATGGTGTAAGATAAGGGTCAAACACAATTTGGAATTTATAGCTCTGATGACATCCATTAAATCTAGAGATCATGATGAGGTACAAATTCAAAACTAAAGTTTTACCTAAACCTTAATTCATCTCATCTCTTTAAAGACCTGGATTCTTTAATGGTCTTAATTCTGCCACTTTACCTTCTCCTTTTCTATTTGTACTTTCTCATCAACATGGCTAAGTCCCTTTAGTTTTGGGGAAAAGTCCCTTATCCCTAAGATCCCCTCTCACTGAAACCCATAAATCAAGCCTTTTGAAAGTGAAGTCAGTATCCACTGGATTTACTTTCTGATTTCCATAATTCTGGTTACTCCACTGATAACACTCTGCCACATGTGATGTCCATTTTCCTCTCTTTCTTGTTATGATGCTATTGGCCTCATTTATATGTCCTGGGGGCAGATGGACCTCAGTTCAAATACTGATTCCACAACTTGTTACCTGTTGACATTGGTCAAGTTGGCCTACTTTATCTTCTAGTAAAATGAGAAATACTTGCTTTTAGAGGCATGTTTTCAGGATTAAATAAACATAATACAGAAGAAAGCACATAACACATTGATTAATACTTTTTACTACTTCTTATTGCTTCCCCCCACTTTTTTTGAGTTTTTATCCCTTGGCTTTTAAGACACAATACTTAGCAAAGTCTCCTCTTACCCACTGCCTGCTTACTCCTCTGTTTTGTAATACTATCCTTTTTATAATTAAAAATTTTTTTCCTTAATGTTTATTTTATTTTTGAGACAGAGAGAGATAGAACATGAGCGAGGGAGGGGCAGGGAGAGAGGGAGACACAGAATCCGAAGCAGAGTCCAGGCTCTGAGATGTCAGCACACAGCCTGACGCGGGGCTCAAACTCATCAACTGCGAGATTATGACCTGAGCGGAAGTCGGATGCTCAACCGAGGCACCCAGGCACCCCTGTAATACTATCCTTCACTTCAAATTCCTTGTTGGTTCTCTTTTCTTCTTCTCTTTATATTATTTCTGGGGGAATTCATCTGTCGCATGGTTTCCTTTACTATGTATATCCTCATCACCCATAGATTCTTATCACTAAGCTAGATCAGTCTCTTGCAATCAGACTCAACTGGAAAATTCCACAGATATGTGGAGCTCAACATCTTCAAATCTGAATATTCTTTCCCCACATTTGATGCATTTTTATATTTCTTTATCTAGCTACTGGTACCACTATTCACTCAATCTTACAAGCCAGAAACCTGAGAGTCATCACACTTTATCTTCATTGGAATTTTTGTGTAACATGTTACTCACTCATCAGTTCTATATTTTAAATAATTCTCAAATCAATCCTTACTCTGACTGTAGTAATTTAGCTCTCACTTGTCTCTTAACTGATCTTCCCGTCAGCCCCAGGCCATTGTAATCAGTGTTCCATATTATGGTCAGAATATTTATTTTAAAATACAAATCCCATTGTGCTAGCTTCTGTGTATAGGATTGTTTCAAACTTTTTACATGATATACAAGGCCTTCACTGACCTTGCCTTTGCTTACTTCTTGAGTCCCATCTTCTAAAGCTTTCACCCCTACTCTCACACAATCATGTCAAACCACTGATAATTACAGAGACCCAATCTTTCTTCTCTGTGTGATTTTTTTTTTGTATGTGCCACCCATGTGCATGACAAAGCATCTACTTAGTGTCATTTAAGACCATGCATAAAGCCTAACTCTTTCTGAAGTCCTTCTCAAAAATCCAGATAAAATTGATCACTCCATCCTTTTGTTGTCACCCCAACATAAACCTATCTCTATTTCTTCCATAATAAATGTTTGAGGAATAGCAACATTCTTGTAATAAATTAAAAATGTCTTAACCCAATTGACTATTTTGAGCGGTGACACATATTTGGATGCATATATTCTGATATGCTTATTAAAAAATCCATTTCATTACTTTGTATTCAAAGCATAAACACAACAAATATGTTATGGGACCCAAGTTTGGAAAATTAACTGTTGCAGCTTAGAGATTAATTTTATTTGTGGGAATATATTTTCTGTCATTAAATCAAGGAACTGAGCTCTGCAGTGTCTCTGTGTTTAGACTGTATATATAATAATGTAATGGGTGGTTGCCCATTCTAAAAACATAGCATTCTCAGAAGAATATGATAACATCCTGCCAATTCTAGTTTATGACTTTTTTATAATATGTTATTTGGTAAAATGATTATAGGATGATTAATGATTTGTTAAATATTTTCTACAGTTGCCTAGTCAAAAGACTTGGGAGATGTAAGTTTGAAAAGTCTATCTCTTAAATTATTTGCTGGTTTTCAGTGAAGCAAATAAAGAAAAAGGCAACATGTATTTTACCTGTCAGAAATGTAAATCTCAAAAAAAAAAAAAAGAAATGTAAATCTCGTAAGCTCAGCTGGAACTATAAAATGCATTTTATCCTTCTCAGGCAGAAGTACACGTAAGAAAATGATTTGAAATACTGAAAAATAATGGGCACTTGGTTTTTAATCTGGAAATCTTTGATGCTTAATGACATATGGTAAATATAACTGAATGAATAAATGAATGAAAGAATGAATGAATAATAGGCCAAATAACTTTGCATATTTTCTATGTGTTTAAATCAGATTTATCCTCGAAAATTATATTAATTTTTAATAAAGTATTGAAATGCCATGGCACTTCAGTACAAACTCTGTTTTCTTTTTTGGTCATTAACTTTTTTTTTTATATGCCCATACTAAGCTGGATGCTGAGGATACATAAAAGAATGAACAAAAAATGTTCCCTATTATCTAGAAGTTCACAATCTAGTGTGGGAAACAGAAGTATATACAAATAATTAAGAGATGTTGTGATAAGAGCTCTGAAAGAAATATGTAGAAGGAATGGCAAGAACTCAGCGGGCTAATGTTCGGTGCCAGGCAAGTGGGGAAAGGAGATGGAGTCTCAAGGAGGCTTGCTTGGATGACCACCAAAAAAGGTTCATTGTATTCAAAACAAGACAGTGTGTATGTTTGGGTTCATATGAAGTTAATTCTCAAATTTAATTTTTAATGCTAAGAAATTTTGTCTAAAGAGATTTTTTCCTCAGTTAAACAAAAAGATTAAAAAAAGCACAAACTTCTTGTGCACAGAAGACATCTGGCAACTCTGTGATGGGCCTTGGGAGCGTCCATGCACTGTGTCACTCCTCACTCTGTGCCCCACTGTTCAGCTCTCCTGGGATGTTGTCTGGGAAAAAGGAGACTCAAATGTCCTCTATAGAAGTTACAGGAAACTTCGCTCAGACTTTGGTGGAATGCCTCCTTCCTAAACCTTTTTGTTAATAATGGATTTTGCATGTGTCTCATCATTAGCTTCTCCTTCTATTTAAAATATATTCAGATATCTTTTACTTTGAAACTAAGCATATTTCACTGATGAATTTCCCCATTTCCTTTCTACATACTACACATTATTATAGGCATATAAGTAACATATTGCAGAATTAGACTTTTTCCTTTACTAGGAGTTGGGGCATACTGGAAAAGGCAATAATATTTCTTTTTTTTTTTTTATGAAATTTATTGACAAATTGGTTTCCATACAACACCCAGTGCTCATCCCAAAAGGTGCCCTCCTCAATACCCATCACCCACCCTCTCCTCCCTCCCACCCCCCATCAACCCTCAGTTTGTTCTCAGTTTTTAACAGTCTCTTATGCTTTGGCTCTCTCCCATTCTAACCTCTTTTTTTTTTTTTTTTCCTTCCCCTCCCCCATGGGTTCCTGTTAAGTTTCTCAGGATCCACATAAGAGTGAAACCATATGGTATCTGTCTTTCTCTGTATGGCTTATTTCACTTAGCATCACACTCTCCAGTTCCATCCACGTTGCTACAAAAGGCCATATTTCATTTTTTCTCATTGCCACGTAATATTCCATTGTGTATATAAACCACAATTTCTTTATCCATTCATCAGTTGATGGACATTTAGGCTCTTTCCATAATTTGGCTATTGTTGAGAGTGCTGCTATGAACATTGGGGTACAAGTGGCCCTATGCATCAGTGCTCCTGTATCTCTTGGATAAATTCCTAGCAGTGCTATTGCTGGGTCATAGGGTAGGTCTATTTTTAATTTTCTGAGGAACCTCCACACTGCTTTCCAGAGCGGCTGCACCAATTTGCATTCCCACCAACAGTGCAAGAGGGTTCCCATTTCTCCACATCCTCTCCAGCATCTATAGTCTCCTGATTTGTTCATTTTGGCCACTCTGACTGGCGTGAGGTGATACCTGAGTGTGGTTTTGATTTGTATTTCCCTGATAAGGAGCGACGCTGAACATCTTTTCATGTGCCTGTTGGCCATCCGGATGTCTTCTTTAGAGAAGTGTCTATTCATGTTTTCTGCCCATTTCTTCACTGGGTTATTTGTTTCTCGGGTGTGGAGTTTGGTGAGCTCTTTATAGATTTTGGATACTAGCCCTTTGTCCGATATGTCATTTGCGAATATCTTTTCCCATTCCGTTGGTTGCCTTTTAGTTTTGTTGGTTGTTTCCTTTGCTGTGCAGAAGCTTTTTATCTTCATAAGGTCCCAGTAATTCACTTTTGCTTTTAATTCCCTTGCCTTTGGGGATGTGTCGAGTAAGAGATTGCTACGGCTGAGGTCAGAGAGGTCTTTTCCTGCTTTCTCCTCTAAGGTTTTGATGGTTTCCTGTCTCACATTTAGGTCCTTTATCCATTTTGAGTTTATTTTTGTGAATGGTGTGAGAAAGTGGTCTAGTTTCAACCTTCTGCATGTTGCTGTCCAGTTCTCCCAGCACCATTTGTTAAAGAGGCTGTCTTTTTTCCATTGGATGTTCTTTCCTGCTTTGTCAAAGATGAGTTGGCCATACGTTTGTGGGTCTAGTTCTGGGGTTTCTATTCTATTCCATTGGTCTATGTGTCTGTTTTGGTGCCAATACCATGCTGTCTTGATGATGACAGCTTTGTAGTAGAGGCTAAAGTCTGGGATTGTGATGCCTCCTGCTTTGGTCTTCTTCTTCAAAATTCCTTTGGCTATTCGGGGCCTTTTGTGGTTCCATATGAATTTTAGGATTGCTTGTTCTAGTTTCGAGAAGAATGCTGGTGCAATTTTGATTGGGATTGCATTGAATGTGTAGATAGCTTTGGGTAGTATTGACATTTTGACAATATTTATTTTTCCAATCCATGAGCAGGGAATGTCTTTCCATTTCTTTAAATCTTCTTCAATTTCCTTCAGAAGCTTTCTATAGTTTTCAGCATACAGATCCTTTACATCTTTGGTTAGATTTATTCCTAGGTATTTTATGCTTCTTGGTGCAATTGTGAATGGGATCAGTTTCTTTATTTGTCTTTCTGTTGCTTCATTGTTAGTGTATAAGAATGCAACTGATTTCTGTACATTGATTTTGTATCCTGCAACTTTGCTGAATTCATGGATCAGTTCTAGCAGACTTTTGGTGGAGTCTATCGGATTTTCCATGTATAATATCATGTCATCTGCAAAAAGCGAAAGCTTGACTTCATCTTTGCCAATTTGGATGCCTTTGATTTCCTTTTGTTGTCTGATTGCTGATGCTAGAACTTCCAGCACTATGTTAAACAGCAGCGGTGAGAGTGGGCATCCTTGTCGTGTTCCTGATCTCAGGGAAAAAGCTCTCAGTTTTTCCCCGTTGAGGATGATGTTAGCTGTGGGCTTTTCATAAATGGCTTTTATGATCTTTAAGTATGTTCCTTCTATCCCGACTTTCTCAAGGGTTTTTATCAAGAAAGGGTGCTGGATTTTGTCGAAGGCCTTTTCTGCATGGATTGACAGGATCATATGGTTCTTCTCTTTTTTTTTGTTAATGTGATGTATCACGTTGATTGATTTGCGAATGTTGAACCAGCCCTGCATCCCAGGAATGAATCCCACTTGATCATGGTGAATAATTCTTTTTATATGCCGTTGAATTCGATTTGCTAGTACCTTATTGAGAATTTTTGCATCCATATTCATCAGGGATATTGGCCTGTAGTTCTCTTTTTTGACTGGGTCTCTGTCTGGTTTAGGAATCAAAGTAATACTGGCTTCATAGAATGAGTCTGGAAGTTTTCCTTCCCTTTCTATTTCTTGGAATAGCTTGAGAAGGATAGGTATTATCTCTGCTTTAAACGTCTGGTAGAACTCCCCTGGGAAGCCATCTGGTCCTGGACTCTTATTTGTTGGGAGATTTTTGATAACCGATTCAATTTCTTCACTGGTTATGGGTCTGTTCAAGCTTTCTATTTCCTCCTGATTGAGTTTTGGAAGAGTGTGGGTGTTCAGGAATTTGTCCATTTCTTCCAGGTTGTCCAATTTGTTGGCATATAATTTTTCATAGTATTCCCTGATAATTGTTTGTATCTCTGAGGGATTGGTTGTAATAATTCCATTTTCATTCATGATTTTATCTATTTGGGTCATCTCCCTTTTCTTTTTGAGAAGCCTGGCTAGAGGTTTGTCAATTTTGTTTATTTTTCTTTTTTTTTTTTTTTTTTTTTCTGAAATTTATTGACAAATTGGTTTCCATACAACACCCAGTGCTCATCCCAAAAGGTGCCCTCCTCAATACCCATCACCCACCCTCTCCTCCCTCCCACCCCCCATCAACCCTCAGTTTGTTCTCAGTTTTTAACAGTCTCTTATGCTTTGGCTCTCTCCCATTCTAACCTCTTTTTTTTTTTTTTTTTCCTTCCCCTCCCCCATGGGTTCCTGTTAAGTTTCTCAGGATCCACATAAGAGTGAGACCATATGGTATCTGTCTTTCTCTGTATGGCTTATTTCACTTAGCATCACACTCTCCAGTTCCATCCACGTTGCTACAAAAGGCCATATTTCATTTTTTCTCATTGCCATGTAATATTCCATTGTGTATATAAACCACAATTTCTTTATCCATTCATCAGTTGATGGACATTGTTTATTTTTTCAAAAAACCAACTCTTGGTTTCGTTGATCTGCTCTACAGTTTTTTTAGATTCTATATTGTTTATTTCTGCTCTGATCTTTATTATTTCTCTTCTTCTGCTGGGCTTAGGCTGCCTTTGCTGTTCTGCTTCTAGTTCCTTTAGGTGTGCTGTTAGATTTTGTATTTGGGATTTTTCTTGTTTCTTGAGATAGGCCTGGATTGCAATGTATTTTCCTCTCAGGACTGCCTTGGCTGCGTCCCAAAGCGTTTGGATTGTTGTATTTTCATTTTTGTTTGTTTCCATATATTTTTTAATTTCTTCTCTAATTGCCTGGTTGACCCACTCATTCGTTAGTAGGGTGTTCTTTAACCTCCATGCTTTTGGAGGTTTTCCAGACTTTTTTCTGTAGTTGATTTCAAGCTTCATAGCATTGTGGTCTGAAAGTAAGCATGGTATAATTTCAATTCTTGTAAACTTATGAAGGGCTGTTTTGTGACCCAGTATATGATCTATCTTGGAGAATGTTCCATGTGCACTCTAGAAGAAAGTATATTCTGTTGCTTTGGGATGCAGAGTTCTAAATATATCTGTCAAGTCCATCTGATCCAATGTCTCATTCAGGGCCCTTGTTTCTTTATTGACCGTGTGTCTAGATGATCTATCCATTTCTGTAAGTGGTGTATTAAAGTCCCCTGCAATTACCACATTCTTATCAATAAGGTTGCTTATGTTTATGAGTAATTGTTTTATATATTTGGGGGCTCCGGTATTCGGCGCATAGACATTTATAATTGTTAGCTCTTCCTGATGGATAGACCCTGTAACTATTATATAATGTCCTTCTTCATCTCTTGTTACAGCCTTTAATTTAAAGTCTAGTTTGTCTGATATAAGTATGGCTACTCCAGCTTTCTTTTGGCTTCCAGTCGCATGATAAATAGTTCTCCATCCCCTCACTCTCAATCTAAAGGTGTCCTCAGGTCTAAAATGAGTCTCTTGTAGACAGCAAATAGATGGGTCTTGTTTTTTTATCCATTCTGATACCCTATGTCTTTTGGTTGGCGCATTTAGTCCATTTACATTCAGTGTTATTATAGAAAGATACGGGTTTAGAGTCATTGTGATGTCTGTATGTTTTATGCTTGTAGTGATGTCTCTGGGACTTTGTCTCACAGGGTCCCCCTTAGGATCTCTTGTAGGGCTGGTTTAGTGGTGACAAATTCCTTCAGTTTTTGTTTGTTTGGGAAGACCTTTATCTCTCCTTCTATTCTAAATGACAGACTTGCTGGATAAAGGATTCTTGGCTGCATATTTTTTCTGTCTAGCACCCTGAAAATCTCGTGCCAATTCTTTCTGGCCTGCCAAGTTTCAAAAGAGAGATCAGTCACGAGTCTTATAGGTCTCCCTTTATATGTGAGGGCACGTTTACCCCTTGCTGCTTTCAGAATTTTCTCTTTATCCTTGTATTTTGCCAGTTTCACTATGATATGTCGTGCAGAAGATCGATTCAAGTTACGTCTGAAGGGAGTTCTCTGTGCCTCTTGGATTTCAATGCCTTTTTCCTTCCCCAGTTCAGGGAAGTTCTCAGCTATTATTTCTTCAAGTACCCCTTCAGCACCTTTCCCTCTCTCTTCCTCCTCTGGGATACCAATTATGCGTATATTATTTCTTTTTAGTGTATCACTTAATTCTCTAATTTTCCCCTCATACTCCTGGATTTTTTTATCTCTCTTTTTCTCAGCTTCCTCTTTTTCCATAACTTTATCTTCTAGTTCACCTATTCTCTCCTCTGCCTCTTCAAGCCGAGCTGTGGTGGTTTCCATTTTGTTATGCATTTCGTTTAAAGCGTTTTTCAGCTCCTCGTGACTGTTCCTTAGTCCCTTGATCTCTGTAGCAAGAGATTCTCTGCTGTCCTGTATACTGTTTTCAAGCCCAGCGATTAATTTTATGACTATTATTCTAAATTCACTTTCTGTTATGTGATTTAAATCCTTTTTGATCAGCTCATTAGCTGTTGTTATTTCCTGGAGATTCTTCTGAGGGGAATTCTTCCACTTGGTCATTTTGGATAGTCCCTGGCGTGGTGAGGACCTGCAGGGCACTTCCCCTGTGCTGTGGTGTATAACTGGAGTTGGTGGGCGGGGCCGCAGTCAGACCTGATGTCTGCCCCCAGCCCACCGCTGGGGCCACAGTCAGACTGGTGTGTGCCTTCTCTTCCCCTCTCCTAGGGGCGGGATTCACTGTGGGGTGGTGTGGCTCATCTGGGCTACTTGCACCCTGCCAGGCTTGTGATGCTGGGGATCTGGCGTATTAGCTGGGGTGGGTAGGCAAGGTGCTCTGGGGCAGGAGGGGCAGGCTTAGATCGCTTCTCCTTAGGTGATCCACTTCAGGAGGGGCCCTGTGGCAGCAGGAGGGAGTCAGATCCGCTGCTGGAGGTTTGGCTCCGCCGAAGCGCAGAGTTGGGTGTTTGCGCGGAGGGAGCAAGTTCCCTGGCAGGAACCGGTTCCCTTTGGGATTTCGGCTGGGGGATGGGCGGGGGAGATGGCGCTGGCGAGCACCTTTGTTCCCCACCAAACTGAGCTCTGTTGTCAGGGGGCTCAGCAGCTCTCCCTCCCTTTGTCCTCCAGCCTTCCCGCTTTCCGAGCAGAGCTGTTAACGTATGACCTCCCAGACGCTAAGTCGCGCTTGTTGTGGGAACACAGTCCGTCAGGCCCCTCCGCTTTTGCAAGCCAGACTCGGGGGCTCTGCTTGGCCGGCGAGCCGCCCCTCCGCCCCGGCTCCCTCCCGCCAGTCCGTGGAGCGCACACCGCCTCGCCGCCCTTCCTACCCTCTTCCGTGGGCCTCTCGTCTGCGTTTGGCTCCGGCGACTCCGTTCTGCTAATCCTCTGGCGGTTTTCTGCGTTATTTAGGCAGGTGTAGATGGAATCTAAGTGATCAGCAGGACGTGCGGTGAGCCCAGAGTCCTCCTAAGCCGCCATCTTGCCCACACCCACCAGCAATAATATTTCTAAGATAATACCAAGAAGATCATCTCTTCAGAAAACAAGGAATTAAAATATAGATGTTAATGCCATGAGAAGTACACAGATTAGTAGAAACACATGAATAGTTCACTGACAGATAGAAACTGAAATAGAAGTAGTAAGAAAGTGCTCTGGGGACATAGACAAGACATGATTTTTACTGTGTGGAGAAGTGGCAGGGAAAGCATAGAGAATAAGTGGCATTTGATTTGGGCTAAATAATAAAAGTTTTAGGAGTAGAATTTAGTGATTCATCACTTACATATAACACCCAGTGCTCATCCCAGCAAGTGCCCTCCTTAATGCCCATTATCCATTTAGCCCATCACCCAACCCAACACCCCTCCAGCAACCCTCAGTTTGTTCTCTGTATTTAAGAGTCTCTTGGGGCGCCTGGGTGACGCAGTCGGTTGGGCATCCGACTTCAGCCAGGTCACGATCTCGCGGTCCGTGAGTTCGAGCCCCGCGTCAGGCTCTGGGCTGATGGCTCAGAGCCTGGAGCCTGTTTCTGATTCTGTGTCTCCCTCTCTCTGCCCCTCCCCCGTTCATGCTCTGTCTCTCTCTGTCCCAAAAATAAATAAACGTTGAAAAAAAAAAATAAAGAGTCTCTTATGGTTTGCCTCCCTCTCTGTTTTTATCTTATTTTTCCTTCCCTTCCCTTATGTTCATCTGTTTTGTATCTTAAATTGTACATATGAGTGAGATCATGTGGTATTTATCTTCCTCTGGCTGACTTATTTCACTTAGCATAATACCCTCCAGTTCCATCCACATTGTTGCAAGTGGCAAGATTTCATATATATATATATATATATATATATATATATATATATATATCACATCTTCTTTATCCATTTGTCAGTCAATGGACATTTGGGCTTTTTCCATAATTTGGCTATTGTTAATAGTGCTACTATTAACGTTGGGGTGCATGTGCCCCTTTGAATTAGAATTTTTATACCTTTTGGACAAATACCTAGTAGTGCAATTGCTGGGTCATAGGGTAGCTCTATTTTTAATTGTTTAAGTATCCTCCACACTGTTTTCCAGAGTGGCTGCACCAGTTTGCATTCCCACCAGCCGTGCAAGAGGGTTTCCCTTTCTCAGTATCCTCACCAACATCTGTTGTTGCCTGAGTTGTTAATGTTAGCCATTCTGATGGGTGTGAGGTGGTATCTCATTGTGGTTATGATTTGTATTTCTCTGATAATGAGTGATGTTGAGTATCTTTTCATGTGTCTGTTAGCCATGGATGTCTTCTTTGGAAAAGTTTCTGTTCGTGTCTTTTGACTATTTCTTCACTGGATTGTTTGTTTTTGGGTTTTGAATTTGATAAGTTCTTTCTAGATTTTTGATACTAACCCCTTATCCAATATGCCATTTGCAAATATCTACTGTCATTCCATTGGTTGCCTTTTAGTTTTGTTGATTGTTTCCATTGTGCAGAAACTTTTTATCTTGATGAGGCCCCAATAGTTCATTTTTGCTTTTGTTTCCCTTGCCTCTGGAGACATATCTAGTAAGAAGTTGCTACGGCTGAGGTCAAAGAGGTTGTTGCCCATTTTCTCCTATAGTATTTTGATAGATTCCTGTCTTACATTTAGGTCTTTCATTCATTTTGAGTTTATTTTTATTTAAAAAAATTTTTTTTTAACGTTTATTTATTTTTGCGACAGAGAGAGACAGAGCATGAACAGGGGAGGGTCAGAAAGAGAGGGAGACACAGAATCTGAAACAAGCTCCAGGCTCTGAGCAGTCAGCACAGAGCCCGACGCGGGGCTCGAACTCACATACCGCGAGATCGTGACCTGAGCCGAAGTCGGATGCTTAACCGACTGAGCCACCCAGGCGCCCCTTGAGTTTATTTTTATGTATGGTGTAAGAAAGCAGTCCAGTTTCATTCTTCTGCATGTCACTGTCCAGTTTTCCCAACACTATTTGCTGAAGAGATGGTCTTTTTCCCCCTGGATATTCTTTCCTGCTCTGTTGAAGATTAGGTGGCCATACATCTGTTGGCTCATTTATGGGTTCTCTGTTCTCTTCCATTGATCTGAGTGTCTGTTCTTGTGCCAGTACCATACTGTTTTGATGATTACAACTTTGTTATGCCGCTTGAAGTCCAGAATTGTGATGCCTTCAGGTTTGGTTTTCTTTGTCAGGATTGCTTTGGCTATTTGGGGTCTTTTGTGGTTCCATAAAAATTTAGAATTGTTCTAGCTCTGTGAAGAATGCTGGTGTTATTTTGATAGGGATTGCTTTGGGTAGTATTGACATTTTAACAATATTTGTTCTTCTGATCCATGAACATGGAATGTTTTTCCATTTCTTCGTGTCTTCTTCAATTTCTTTCATAAGCTTTCTATAGTTTTCAGCATACAGATCTTTTACCTCTTTGGTGAAGTGTATTCCTAGGTATTTTATGGTTTTCAGTGCGATTGTAAATGGGATCGTTTCATTGCTTTTTGTTTCTGTTGCTTCATTTTGGTGTGTAGAAATGCAACCAATTTCTGTACCTCAATTTTTTTTTTTAAGTTTTTTTTTTCAATGTTTATTTATTTTTGGGACAGAGAGAGACAGAGCATGAACGGGGGAGGGGCAGAGAGAGAGGGAGACACAGAATCGGAAACAGGCTCCAGGCTCTGAGCCATCAGCCCAGAGCCTGACGCGGGGCTTGAACTCACGGACCACGAGATCGTGACCTGGCTGAAGTCGGACGCTTAACCGACTGCGCCACCCAGGCGCCCCTGTACCTCAATTTTATATCCTGCAACTTTGCCAAATTCGTGTGTCAGTTCTAGCAGTTTCAAATTTTGGGGTGGTGGTTTGCCCCATAACCTGAATTCTCTGATGAGCCTAGGAAAAATTGTTGATTTGGAGTGGCTGTTTTTCTATTGTAAAGATGGGAGTGCTGACTACCAAGTTCTTCACATGTTAGAACTATAACCAGAAGTTCTCTAATCTCTTTTCTAAGAACTTCTCTAAACCAAAGTAATTTGATCTGTATGGAATTGGTTGAACTATTAGACTATCCTTTCTGAGTCTGAGTTATTAATCTCTCTTTATGTGACTGCCATGCAAATCATGTAAACAGAACAGCACATGTTTTTGTGTGTATGCATAGGCAGAATTTAATATTAGCTCTCAACATGTGAAATGTGCATGTCCCTTTGCTCAGTATTTTTCTCTATTCAGAGAATATTCAGTGATTCAAATTCAAGAACACTCTGCTGTGGAAGGGAGAGTTTTAATCATCATAGAAGGAATGGAAGTCACCACTCTTTGTCCTTTAGAATGTCAGCTGCATAAAGCAGTTCACTGTTGTGTTTTCAGCTCCAGAACAGAGACTGACATCACAGTGGATTTTTAATTGTTACCTTATTCATCATCTTGGAGCTCCATTAAGGCTGGAAATTTGTCCATCACCTTGCTCAGTTGCTATTTCTTCAGTTGTTGTCATGCGGCTTCCATTAACTTGGCCACCATCTCCTCAATGCCATCTTCAGCCTCTGCCCATCAACCTGTCCAAGGATGTACCTTTTTCCTCCTGGCCTTTACCATCTTTTGCCACTCTCCTAACCAAAACTGCAGTTGATGGAAGATTGAAGCACCCAGAGCTTAGACTATATGTCTGTCAGTGAATGGCCAAATGCAGCTGAATAACTAGCCAAATGTGGTGCATAAAGGCAGGGAAGAGAGGACATGATGGTGACAGAACAGAATGAAGGGTCTGTTCTGCCTCTGTTTCCCACTTCATATTTATGTTACCTTCATTTGAGATCCAACCAATATAGTTAATTAATTGGCAAAAAGGAAAGGTAGGCAGTTAGAAAGGTATTAAAATACCCTAAAAGACTGTTGGGAGAAAATTTTTCATGGTTTTTTGTTTGTTTGTTTGTTTATGGATGTCTTACAAGGAGAGTCTGTGTTCTGGGCTACCTTTTAAGGGTGTTTTTGTAGGTGAATGGCCTTGGAAGATAGACATAGTGTCTCAAATTTCCGGAGCAAAGAGTGGACTTTCTTTCTTTCCAGTATAATAAAGATGGCTCCCTTAAGGGCAAAGGACAGGTTTACTTGCAACCCCTGTAAATATTTGGGTTCCCCAAACTTGCAGTTCCTCAGCTGTGACACAAGTGACTATGCATAGCATCCACCAGGGCCCCTACTTATTGCTCGAATGTAGAGGCAAAGGGAACTGACAAACATAAGCTTAAAAATCACGCTGCTTGTTCTGTCATAAGTAATAAAGTCCATTGTCCTTGACCCAGAAGTCTTCTGTCTACTGTCAGTATCAATAAAATGGTAACAAGTTAACTTATTAGAGTGAAAGTTGAGACCTTTCACAGTTCGTGACAAAGGTGACTCATCCTGTCATTCCCCCCAAATAAGCTCCCTAATAAATTATGTTTTTATTAACTATATTAGCATTTTTCACTTTCAAAATGTATTTTGAATGCAGAATATTTTAAAATTCAAAGTCTATTGACCTCCTTACAGTTGAAATTAAGAAATATTATTAAATTTACTGCAAGTTTATTAACAATTTGATGTACATAGATAAGCACTTGAGCTAGTGAAGCAGGTAGCCATGACTTATTAATATTCAAACACTCTGGGCTAATACAGTGATATAAATTGTTCTGTCTCTTTTCTTCCCTTCTGTAGTCATCTGAGTTACAGTTGATGATTCTAAGTCTATTTAGTGATTTAAAAGGAGAGATTTATTTTACCCTGGTATTGCATTGTTCTCCCCAGTGAATTGTTCAATTTTTTCTTTATTCATTTCAGAATATCTTCTATAACTCTATTCTAAATACATTTGCTTTTACATTATTTAAGATAAAAATAAGTATTTAATTTATTGAAGCACCTATCAGTTCTATGTAGGCTTGTTGACAAAAATTGATTTTTAAAAACTGGTTTTTACTAGCAAGAAAATAACTATATGAGAGTCAAGGATTTGGAGATAAAAGATACTTTATTCACTATGACATACAATGTTTCTTGTTATCATTTTCTTGTTTTGGTTTTTGGAATAAATATCTAATCTAAAACTCAAGGATATATTATTACTTAATAAACTTAATAAAAAAAGGATACTTTTCAGACCTCAAACAGCATATGGATAGAAATAAAATCAAATGAATATCACACATTCATATAGTTTTTACTATTTGCCATATTTACCAGATACTGATGAGGAAATTAAAGTACAGAACGGTCAAGCAACTTGTTCAATGTCACATAGCTCGGAAATGAACAGAGGAGTTCTGATTTTAGGGCCCATGTTCTTATCTATCTCACTGTGTTGCCTCTCTTAAATTTCATTCTGTTTCTACACAGAATCCAGAAACACAGAAATCCAACTTGTTTCTGTCTTTCCTTCACCCCCACATTAAATTATGATATTATTATTAACCACAATCTACTTCCCCTTCCTCTAAAAACTATATTTTCCTTCAGTTGTATACAGTGTCAAATAATTGAACACAAAACTGCAGAGGGTATATTCACACAAGACTTTAATAAAGATAAAGTATATGGGGGCGCCTGGGTGGCTCAGTCGGTTAAGCCTCCAACTTCAGCTCTGGTCATGACCTCATGGTTTGTGTGTTTGAGCCCTACGTTGGGCTCTGCGGTGACAGCTCAGAACCTGGAGCCAGCTTTGGATTCTGTGTCTCCCTCTCTCTCTGCCCCTCCCCTGCTGGTGCTTTGTCTCTCTCTCTCTCTCTCTCTCTCTCTCTCTCTCTCTCTCTCAAAAATAAACCTTTAAAAAAAAAAGATAAAGGATATGTCATAGCAAGAGGAAGATAACATAGATAAATATCAGAGAGGTGGGAAACATCCAGGTACAGCTCACAGGGCTCTTTCTTCGCACAAGATGTGCTTCATCTTCAGACTGTGGGCCACCAAGAGAGTACAAGACATCTTGGTTTCAGGGGAACAAAGGCACAAGTTTACTGGGGGTATTTTACAAACCACTGGTCATATAGTTGAAGCCACTGGTCTTGTAGCTAAAACCAGACTGCATAGCTGCTTACACCAGGTGCAAACTATTAATATGTCTTTTAAAATAATATATTGCAAACTATTAATATATATATATTTTATAATATAGAATAGATCAAAGTTTTGTATAGTTTTCATTGATATGTATTTGCATTCACTTATCTTTTCTCCTGTCATGATTCATCTGCTGTTATTCCAATCCAATATATTTTTCATTTCCCACTTTGCATTTTTTTATTTATAGAAGTTTCATTTGGACATTTAAAAATATCTCCCATGTCTTTACTTGGCACATACAAATTTTTTCTCGCTTTTACAATACAATATAGTATAATATTATAATATATTACAATATAATAACAACCATAATGTTCTTGTCTACAAGTTCTGTCACCTGTATCATTTTGGTTCAGTTTCATTTAATTCATTTTTCTCCTTAATATGGTCATGTATTCTATATTTTAAATGCCTGATGATTGGTTCAATGCCAGAAAACAGTTTGGCCTTTTGAGTTAGGTGGTACCAAGGCAGCATTTAGTGTAAGGTAATTCTTCCCTACTATTGAGCAAGATCCTTTTTAATACTGTAATGAACATTAAGTGAATTGTGAAGTTTTCCACCATGACTGCTTTGCACTCTTCCTGGCACTATGAGATTTCCAGGCACTGTTCCCTTTGTGGGTGGTCCTTCTTTAAACTCAGGTATTTCCCTCATATTCAAGTACTGATCAGTACTCAACTCAGTGCTCAAGGAAGAACCTCGGATGGTCTCAGGAGTTCTCTCTCTGTGCAACTCTTGCTTGTTCTGTACACTAACCTCTAAATAATAGCCATCTTGGCTTTCCTGAACGCCTAGCTCTATTTCTTCAATTCAGATAGACTAGCTCAGGGTTTTGACTGGGTTCCACCTCATTACCACCACCTAGAAACTATCTTCAGACAGTAAGCTGAGGCAATTGTAGGCTCACCTCATGTACTTCCTGTGTCTCAGGGATTACCGTCTTTCATTATCCAATGACTTGAAAACTGTTGTTTCATATATTTTGTCAGATTTTAATTCCAACCCATGTTAATCTTGGCTAGAAGCAGAAATCTATTCATTTTCAATAAACAATGTGGATGAGCTAAGACAGATTGTCTCAAAGAATTTTAGATTTCAAACAGCATATTTTAATGACTAATTAGTACAATTTATTACTTTCTTGACCAAAGGTCATTACCAGGGTCCAGGCTTCCCTGGAGACAAGCATAGATGTACCAGAGAGACCAAATGCAAGTTATCCTTATTTGCACACAGTTCTCTGGAAATGCCATTGTTGTAGACATGCATATGTTGCTCTGCTGCTTATCATCATCTCCTTTTCTGCCTGGCTAGTCTTGTCTAACTGTCCCATGCCAAACTGAGCTTGTACTACCACTATACCTCATTCACTCTTGAATCATTGCATTACCGAGCTGTGTTATAATTATGTGTGTACATATCTATCTCCCTATCACCCTAGGATCCTCGCAGGCAAAGACTGTGTCCCTAAAGCATCAGTGCCTGATGGTCTTGGTGCTTCATAATAATACATTGAATGAAATAATGAATAGAATGAATGAATATTTGAATATAAGTTATTTTAACCAATAATTTAGCACAGAAATATTTGGAAATTAATGTTAGAACTGTTACATAGTATTTTTAAGCTGTTATATACAATCATGTTAAAATACCTGTATTAGGGGCGCCTGGGTGGCGCAGTCGGTTAAGCGTCCGACTTCAGCCAGGTCACGATCTCGCGGTCCGTGAGTTCGAGCCCCGCGTCAGGCTCTGGGCTGATGGCTCAGAGCCTGGAGCCTGTTTCCGATTCTGTGTCTCCCTCTCTCTCTGCCCCTCCCCCGTTCATGCTCTGTCTCTCTCTGTCCCAAAAACAAAATAAATGTTGAAAAAAAAATTAAAAAAAATAAAATAAAATACCTGTATTGTACGGAAGAGTAGTTTTCATTCCATTTACTTTTACCAAATTGTTTTATAGTTTCAAGAAATCTGGCCTATAATCACCCTTACAGATACTTCGTATTTCAGAGACTGGACTGGCTGAATCTTCTCTGATGATTACTTCACATAAGATTCTTGTATATGAAGCATACAAGACAAGTGGACAAGTTAGATTTTATTATCATAGTGTTTGTGGTTTTGGCAGACCGTAAATCTCTGAGGTGAAAAATAAGATTTTATTTTATAACTGAACATATTTTTGTTTGCCTTGACTTCGTATTTCTTCTTAGCAGTAGAAAAACTAATTTTCAACTCTCAGGTACTCAGTCCAGTCCAAAGGTTTTTCTGCCATATTTAAATATTATTATTTAAATCAGTTGGTCTCACAAATGTCTCCCAGATGGGATTTCTGTCTCCCATTCTGTTCCTCTGAATTGCATACAAACCAGGCAGAACATGTGTAGATAAGCCTTAGATAAGTTTGGGTGAGACGGAGTGGAGGAGGCATGTCCAAGCCCTTGGACTTACTTGTTGCTGTCTCCATGTGGCTTCAGATATCCATACACTCTGTACTCTTGGCATAGGTAATATGTGATGCAGCTATGTTTGGTGACTTATGCATAATCTACTGCAGCTTTCTAACATGGAAGATTCTATGAAGCTTCCAACACAAAAGGAGCCCTTCCCTTTGCTTAGCGAGTTTGCCTTTGACTTTAATTTGACTCATGCCACCAGCTAACGTCTACAGCTTCCTCTGATTAAGAAGAATGCTATGTTGACATTAGTTTCATTCGGAAGATGTTTCAAAAAGCTTGAAGAATGGAATAACTTTCTCCTGATCACAGATACTCCTGAACTTTTAAGAAGAGCCCACTGGGGACTATCCCAGGAAAGGGTGAAAGTTGGGTTGGGTGGGAAAGGAAAAATAACAGGCTGCTTTGTTCTCCCACTCCCTTGTAATTCCTACTGTGGAATTTGTGTCCCTCTCCTGAAGTCAAGTATTAGTGCATTCTATGAAAATACATACCTTTTCAGATCTTTCAGTTTTCTGTTCTCACACTTGTATTGGTATATGTGGACTGGAGCAGCTGCGTCTTTGAGCAAGTAACCAAAAGAAAGTGGTTAGAGCCCAGTCACTATTCTCAAAATACATGCTGGTCCAAGGCATATCGCTTGTACTGAGGCAGGTGCAAAGAAGGAAAACAGAACATTTTGTACTATGATTCCTGTTATTAATCACTAAAATAAATAGCTCACGTATTATTTTGCTTCACAGTAGACCATTCCCCAGTCAAGGCCTCACAGACTACTGTGTTCGAATTATGTGCCTAACTGTGGAAACTTCCAAGGAGTTACAAGACATTTTACTTCATTGTTCCCTAACAGTGGCTCAAATGGTCATTCAAGAATCCTGGGAGATCATAGAAATGAGTTGAATATTATTTAACTGAGTTGTCATGAGCCCTTCCCAGTTGTGCAGTGTTCTGTAATAAATCTGGGTGTTTCGGGAGTGAGAATTCAGACTGGTTCATCTCCCTTTGGCTACTTTTTTGCTTTAAGGTAGCAGCTGGAATTCTTTCCTGACAGATTTATTTCAGGTTATCAAACATTTATATCCTTAGCTCTTCTACTTCTTAGACATAGAAAGGAAAGCCCTTTTTCTAGAAATGAAATTGGAAAAAGTCCTTCTTATTTTCTTTTTGCTTGAGGCTATAGCTTGAATCCTGCTTTGAATTGCTTTTCAGTATTCTTTCATTAGGTAGGGATCTACATGCAACATGTGTTCAATAAATGCTCATTAAAAAAAAAAGAAAGCCTAGTTGCTCAATTTAAATTACCTATGAAACATAAAAATGACAGTTCTCTTGGCATATGAAAAAGAGGCACTTTAATATTTCATAACTATCCAAACTTTTGTATGGAGTCAACTTTTGTTGATTATATAGTGAAATAAGTGTCTAATCTAGTTCATTGTATGTGATGAATGAGCTTTACTAATGACATTGATAAGATAATAAATGGAGAATTTGACACAATTTAGTTTCAGAAACATTTTTCACACCTATAGCATTGAAATTATTGGTAGATTTTTGGTAAGCCATGTTTTATTCACTGGGTCTGTGTCTCTATGAGAGGTTAGAATCAAGCGTGAAAGGAGACCTTCATCAGCATCTCAAGTAAAGTCACATATACAGTTTGTGTTTAAACTAGATATAAAGGAAGACAGTGAGTATGAGGTCCCGATAAGAGAGTTGAAACAACATCCCTGGACCTGTCACATATCAATCTGTGCACACACAAACCCAACTAGGATATGACTATTCCCTGGGAGCCAGGCTGTGTGCTTTTTCTCTCTTGGTGATTCATGTCTGGCAAGGGAGTGCTGTGCCAACACAAAAGTATCACCAGGGATTTTACTCATTAGTTTATGTCTCTGTCAACCTCTTTAGATTATAAGTTCTTAAAAACTGAGATTTTTGTCTTTACCAGCCTTTGTGTCTGAAGGACACACTCAGAAAATTCATTCTGTACCTGAATGAATGAATGAATGAATGAACAATCATAAACAGTGCTCACCTTAAATCCTAATGAAATGGGGTGTATATAAATGCATTTGTACAGGCATAGGTTTATTAAATGTAAGTGAGAGAGAGGGGAGAATATGATCACTGGCAGCTCCCAGATCAGAGAGAGGCTTTCTAACCAGAATAGTGTACAAATCATAATGGATATTATGTAAATAATTTTAAATATTTGTTTAATGCTGCTGAGAGAAAGAGAGACTACAGTGTGTTTGTTTTTGCCATGAGCATTTTGCCTACATGGAGGGAAATAGGGAAAGAGCAACTGAATGTCTATGTTGATTTCAGATTATTTTGGACCTTAAATGCTGGATCGAGTGTTTAGATACTGGCAAATCACCCAGGTTTTAAAATATGATGTAATTTTTTTTAAGCAAGGAAAGTGATGCTATCATATCTGTGCATCAGAGAGCTTTACATGGCAGGAATCTGTATTCTGTTTAATGGAGAAGGTTGCAGATTAATAAACTAAAAATGCACTGAAATGATAAAAGGCCTTTTTTTTAAATGCCAGACTGAGTAACTTGCGTTGTGTTGCCGGTTAGTAGAGCAAGGTAAGAGAGAAAGTAATAAAGGTCAGTAAAATGCATTTGGTTTCTGGGAGTTTTTGATAATAATTTTGACACTTTTTAAAAGATAAAGCCTTTTGTATTAACCACAATGAACTAATCTCATTTGAATTGCTTTGAATCCTACAGTTGTCAAGAAGGCATTTAATGCATTAGTAAAAATAATTCAGGAAAGCTAAAAAGAAAGCCAGTCTTCTACATAGGCTTAGGATAAATTGTAAAAGACAATGGCTACATAGTTTTTTACTATTTGTCTGTAAAGAATAGATGCTTTCAGCCTTAGAGCCTAACAAACAAAAATCATTAAAAAGTTAATAATACTTTCTTCCAAGTGTAAGGCTAAAACTAGAATTTTTAGGATATCTAAAATAACAAACAGAACACAATGTGCAAAGAGAAATTATGACTCCAGAGAGGCTTTGTACTTCAAAGATTCTTTCACTAGAACAGAAAATTGACAGCAAAGCTAACCTTAGAGAGATGCTCTTTTTGTTTGTTTGTTTGGAGGCGATCAGAGAGAAGTGAAGTTGAGAAGGATGAGTGACTCTAAATGGGACTTCTTTCTAAACTTTTAAAATGCATCTAGCTCAAATAGTAATGCTCTGCAACAAGGGAACAGAAAACGGTGAAATCCATGGATGGCTTTCTTCCAAGGGCTTTCAGCCTCAACTTGAAAAGGAGTTATACATTAGATTACTGGGGCATGGGAAAGACTTGTGGGCAGGATCATATTGAGAAGACATATCTTGGGCAGATTTCAGGTTATCTGGCATTTTATTTGTGACCAAAGTGGGGCAAATATATCTTTCACAGGACTCATCTTACCTGTAGACCTTCTCGGAGGTATATAACCTGGTTCTGTACCTGGGACAGGCTAATAATTTTGGACATTTTCTAATAGGTGATCATTAAGGATTTCTTTGACACAGTTACGTTCATGTGTGTGTACGTGTGTGTGTTTGTGTGTCTTGATGTGAAGGTGAATGAAAGAAGTGTAGAAAAGGATATCTGGAGGTTGAACGCTCATTTAAATATTGCTTGCAAAAAACAAAAGATCTGAATTTGTAGAACTCCCCCTCTCCTTTGTTACTGGTATTACATGAGCCAAGAGACATACCGTAGTAATTCTTCTAACTGCCGACAGTTCTCTTTCTAATACAAGTCATGGTAAATAAAATTTTGTCCTTCCGTTTTCAATAAATCAAGTTAGCACATTTTATTGATTTTCACCTTATCGTCTTGACCCCTTAATTCAGCCCTGAATACCAATGTATAAGATCTTTTTCTGCCCAAGACTTACCCTGAGTGTTGAATGGGCTCCAAGGGGAAATTAGGAAGTAGGAATTGGGTACTGAGGTTTGGTGAAAAATGCATCATCCAAGAAAGAGTATGAGCTGATGGGTAAGTGGTACTTTGCTATCTATATTAATTGGGCAACATTGATTGCTATGTCCCTAATTCCTGAGAGGGCTTTATTTCAAAAGTTTAGGATACTTGTAACAATTTATAATAAGGTGTTAAAATCTGCTGATCATTCTTTCTGATAGATCCCTTACTCCAATTGCACTGGTGTCATAAAATGACCATCTATGGGTTAAATATAAAGGCTTTTGTTTCAGTGAAACCAACATCTACTTCTAATACATGCATGAGGGACACCATAGGTATATCTTTCTATTTCAATCACCCAATTCCTCTGCTTTCTCCATTCTTGCCAGTAAAATTGCAGGAGGTTAACCCCTTCACCGTCTTTCTTCCCAAATTATTGAAGCTTTTGTTCATTCCTTCAGTTTTTTATGATGTCTCTGTAGATGACTTCCAAAACAACACCTTCAGTCCTGGTCACTTTCATGATATTTAATCCACATGCTAGTTAATTTCATACTGGATGTATTGATGTGCTTTAAAATCCAACATGTCTAAAATTTAAAAAAATCTATTAATCTCTTCTTGATTCATCCATTTCTATAAACAACAGTACCATCTTCCAGTTAACAAGACTTGACTGATATATTCAAAGAGCAGGAAAGTATAAAGATAGAAGAAAAATCATATATAGTCCCACATTTTCATCTTAGTTAATTCTTTATAATTTTGTGTATATAATTGCTATCCTTTTTTAATTCTAAATTTTCTACAATGTCATTAGAAATTCTACATAATTATAATTTTAATGATTACACAATTTGTGAACGCTCTCGAAACATACTTAGATAGATTGTCAAATTCATTCTCAAAACACTTCCCAGTTAGTACTCCTACTAGAATTCTGTGGGAATGCTTAAATATAAGAATTTAAGAGTTTAACCCCCACTGCCTGCTAACCACAACTGAATGTTAGTATATTTTAATATTTGTTATTTTTATAGTTGTTAAACAAAGTCTCAATGTTACTTTAACTTGCAATCTTATGTTTATTAGCTAGTCATTGCAGTATTGCACTTGTTATGCATTAGTCAGAAGAGATGACACAAACACATTGCTATGAAGTCCCAGTCTGGCCAAGGATACTGAATTTATCAGAAAAGAGATGGTTACACAAAGTAGAAGCAGATGTGATGTATCTCCATGCAGCTTTTTCATTAATCCTCATCTCCTATGGGGTGATGATTGTAGGGTTTTTCTGAAGGTGTGAAAGAATCAGAACTATCATTTCACCAGTTTCTATTATACTCAGGATTATATCACCACTGCTAAAGAATTATACTAACAATGTTCCTGTAACGTCAATGTTCCTAACAATGTCAATGTATTGACAAATATCAAGCTCTCCTAGTTTCTGAGCCAAACACATCATTAGCAAGGCCATAGCCTCTTCCAGAAGGAGTCAGTGCTCAGGTGAATTGAAACGTGGTCTTTGCCTCCAGCTAGTTGATGTTCAAGAAAAGATTGTCAGGTTTTGTTAGTTATCTATTTATGCCATTTTCCCAAGTATCTATTGATGCGCTTGACATTTCTTAGCATTTCAATCTGTTTCTAAATTAAAGATATCAATTTTAATGTTCAAAACTTCTTATAGTTTGTTTGATATTATTAACGTAAGGACATTAATTTTTTTGTAATAAAATCTTTTCTCTTGTGAGTTCTTATTGCTTTTATGTATAGACCGTTCTTCATCCAAAGAAGGGATAGTATAGTGTTAGTGAAGATCTTAAAAAGATTGACTCTAAAATATTGATTAAAATATTTACTCTAAAAGTAACTATTTAATTTATTGTGATGAGTAATGCAAAGAGTGGTATTACATTTTATGTATTTTTAAAAGTGCCTAAATAATTGTCCCAGATATATTTATTAAATATTGCACCATTTTTATTGATATAACAAATGCTTTCATTAAATATTAAGTTCTTTCTTTCAGTCTTTATTTTTTAAATGTTTATTTATTTTTGAAAGAGAGAGTGCAAGCAGGGGAAGGATGGAGAGAGAGGGGGACCAAGGATCTGGGCTCTGCACTGAAAGCAGCAAGCCCAATGTGGAGCTGAACTCGTGACTCTGAGATCATGATCAATCTAGGCAGGGCTCGAATCCAGGAACCACAAAATCATGACCTGAGACAAAGTCTCAACCGACTGAGCCACCCACGTGCCCAAATTTTAAGTTCTTTTTTAAAATGTTTATTTATTTATTTTGAGAGAGAGAGAGCAGGAGTAGGGAGGGGTAGAGAGAGAGTGAGAGAATGAAAGTGAGAGTGAGCGAGCAAGAGAATCCCAAGTAGGCTCTGTACTGTCAGCATGGAGCCCAACGCAGGGCTCAAACCCATGAAGTACGAGATTATGACCTGAGCCAAAGTCAAAAGTTGAAGGTTTAACCGACTGAGCTACCCAGGTGCCCCTAAATATTAAGTTCTTATATATAAGCAGGGTGATCCATTAAAAAAGGTTAACTGCTGTTTTTTCTTTCTTTTCTTCTCTTTTATTTTGCTTTCTTTAAAAACATTTTTTTAGTTTATTTATTTTGAGAGAGAGAATGAGTGAGCAGGGGAGGGTCAGAGAGAGAGGGAGAGAGAGAGAATCTCAAGCAGCCTCTGCACTGTCAGCACAGAGCCTGAGGTGGGACTCAAACTCACGAACAGTGAGAGCATGACCTGAGCTGAAATCCAGAGTTGGGCGCATAACCAACTGAGCCACCCAGGCACCCCTTTCTCTTTGATTTCTTAACACTCTGGTTTAATTGGTATTGTAATGCAATGGCAAGTTTTTCTTTCTTCATTGCTTTCCTTCAAAATTCTTTTATTCATTATTAACTGTATTTGTTTTTTTTTAATTTGATTTGTTATTGGTCCAGGTGGAATTTAGAATAAATAAGAGTTCCATTAGAATACAAGTTTCACTGACATTATCATTGCTTTCCTAGTATGTGCAAGGTGTGAGCTGGTTGTCGGATGATGAAAATCTAGACTAACACGCTGGTCTTCTCAAGACCTGTCATTTAGTCTAGAAGACAGGCAGTAAAACAATAAACAGGTACACAAATTATGAATCAGGAAGTACGATGAAACATACAACCAAGATGTTTTGGTAAAGATTAATGGAGTCAGGGCAAAGGAAGGGGAGACCTGCATCAGAATGGTATTTACCCTTAAGCCTGGAAACTGGTGAGCAAGTGCATGCTGGCTTTACAAAGAGATGGAGGGAGAGCATTCTAGACAAGGAACTAGCAAAGGCAAAGCCCTAAAGTACAAAAGAGCTCAGTGCATTGAAGAAACAGAAGAGGTAAGTGAACTCAGACATTAGAGCTTCATGGGCAATGACAAGGGCTTTGGATTTATTCTAGGCATTGAGATAGTATTGAGTTTGTAAATAAAGGTGTAGCAATTTATATTGACATTATAAAAGATGACATTTAGATTTCAGCTACAGGTAGAATAGAAACAAGGGAAAAATTAGGAAGTGGTTTCTGGAATATTGGAGACAGACGAGAAAAGTAGAGGAATTCGGAGTATATTTGGAGGTAAAAACAACAAAATGTGGTAGATTGAGGATGGGAGTTGAGAGAGAAGAAATCTAAAATGACTCTTAGATTTCTTGGCTAAGTAAATGAGTAGGGAGATGTGCCACTTACAGAGATGGTACTCTAGAAATAGGATTCACTTTAGGGGGAAAAACAAGAGTTAAGTTTTGGCTTATGAGACATCCAAGTGAAAATGTCCAGTGAGAAGCTGGCTGTACAAAGAGAGAGGTCAGGACTGTAAATATACTTTTGGGAACCATCAGCATATAAAAGGGCATTAAAAGCCAAAGGAGTGGATGAGAGCTTTGAAGCTTAGGGGAAAATGTATATTGAATTAATGTACAAAGAATTGGTTTATTTATAACTTCATACTTACCATCTAGGAACATCTTATATCTATTCATATATTCATACCTTTTATTCTATGAATAAAATTTTGTGGTGTGTGCTATATAGCTTTGTATATTTCTTATTGATTTTATTCCCAAGTATTTTAACATTATAAAATGCAACATTTTCATTCTATTTCCACAGTTATTATTTGTATATTACAAAGTTATGTAAGTTTTTACTTTTGTTGGATATTTTAAAAATTGTAAAATTCATATTTGAGTCTAATAGGGTTTCTTCCTACTTTCTTCAGCCAAGGAGGCTGATAATTACATCCTATCCAAACAAAAAAATGTTCTCATCCTTTCTAATGGTCACACTATTCATTTACATTTCTTCTTTATTGCACTAGCTCTGTCTTCTAGGATGAATTAGAAATATTAATTTAAGGGGTGCCTGGGTGGCTCAGTCGGTTAAGCGTCCGACTTCGGCTCAGGTCATGATCTCACAGTCTGTGGGTTCGAGCCCTGCATTGGGCTCTGTGCTGACAGCTCAGAGCCTGGAGCCTGCTTCCAATTCTGTGTCTCCCTCTCTCTCTGCCCCTCCCCTGCTCATGCTCTGTCTCTCTCTGTCGCAAAAATAAATAAAAACATTTTAAAAAATTAAAAAAAGAAATATTAATTTAAATAGACAGTATTTTTATTTTTAATGCAAGTTCAATTTCAGTATGAAGTAGAATGTTGTTTTAAGATGCATATTTGTGGGGGTGCCTAGGTGACTCAGTCGGATGAGCATCTGACTTCAGCCTAGGTCATGATCTCGCCATTTGTGAGTTCGAGCCCCGCATCTGGCTCTGTGCTGACAGCTCAGAGGCTGGAGCCTGCTTCAGATTCTGTGTCTCCTTCTGTGTCTGCCCCTCCCCTGCTCACGCTCTGTCTCCCTCTGTCTCAAAAGTAAATAAACATTAAAAAAAAATTAAGATGCATATGTGTGTGTGTGTGTTTGCATGTATGCACATGCACATGTGTACGTGTGTGTGTTTTGTCATAAAGCCCTACTTGGTCATGGGACATATTTTATATTTTGTTTAATTTTTGCTAATATTTTGATTTATTTCAGATTTTTACATCTATATTAATGAGTCATCTGTATTAGCTTTTGGGGGTTACTTCTTTTGTCAAGTTTTTGTGTGAGAGTCATGGTAGTTTCATAAAATGCGTTGTATAGATTCATGTCTTTTTATGAGCTCTGAAGTGGATTACATGGCAAGGAAATGAACTATTCTTTGAATATTTAATAGGTTACATGTATAAAACCTCTGAGCCTGAAGTTTCCTGGGGTGTTTATCCCTTCATTTTTAACTTCTTAATATTATTTTTCTTATGGCTGTCTTCAGGACAACATCACAGATTTTGGTTGTTTTGCTACTCAATATGTTGGTTTAACATATCTTCATTTATTGTTTTTAATGGTATTTTATCACTCTGTGTTTAGGCATTAAAAAAAATACTTTGCTTCACTTTCTGTTGCTGCTTGCCTACCTCCATTCCTTCCTCCTTCCCTGCCTCCCTCCTTCCCCCTTCCTTTGTTCTATTCTTTCTGTCTATTTCTTCTTTCTCTTTTGGGGTGCAGACAATGCTTGATTCTGTTACCTTTGAGGATTTATGGGGTACATAATCTGTTTCTAATTCTATTAGTGATTACCTTTATATAAAATAGAGACTTGACACTTGTAAATTTCACCAAGGTTGAGGGTTTCAGATATATCCTGAGGATGTAGAAAAGTCCTTTTATCCTTTGAGGCACTTACGCTGTTTATACCTGCTGGTTGAAAGGGTAATTTAAAAAGTGCTCCTTGAGCCACTTCCATCAGAGCTATAAGGAAAAGGACTTTGGCATAAACTGTTCTTTTTATTTTGTAATGTCTTTTTAAACTTTTTTATTCTTGATATCTTTATTCAGCTATTTCCTAACATTGTTCACTAGATTAAGTGCCATGAGAAAAAAAAATGTGTCTATGTCCACCACTGCATGCCCATTGTCACTACAGAACAGAGTAAGGGCTCAACAAATATTTGATGAGTGGATGAGCAAGTTTCTCTGTTCCAATCATACCAGGCTATTCTCAGACCAAACTCACGTAGTTGTTTCTCAACCTGGAATGCAGGGATTTTTGGATTCTCTTCTTTATAGCTTATTCAGGACATAATAGCCCAAATGATTCTTCTAATCTTGGAGCTATCAAAGATTATTCTATCATTCCTATCATTCCCTATCATTCCTGAGCTCACAATCTCCTGCCGTTTTCCCATCTAATGTAGCATAAAACCAGTGAACTCCGAATCACTTGTAAGGCTCTATGATCTGAAATCTTGGCATTTCTGTGGCTTCATCTATTTTTCTTTTCCTCATTTATTCCAATCCGGCTATACTGGCCTCCTTGTTGTTCCTAAATGCACCAAGTACATTCCCACTTCAGGGGATTTACTTGCTGTCCCCTATGCTCAGGACATTTTTCCCATAAAAGGTGACAAGGCTCACACCCTCACCTACTCCAGACCTTTGCCTGAATGCCATCTTACCAAGGAGTCTTCCCTGATCAGCCTATTTAAAATACCCTCTTTCCTTCCCTGCTTTGCCTTTTCCTCTGTGTTCATCATCATTATCATCTGCAATACTTTACCTTTGCCTGTCAATTGGCCTATTAGGCATTACCCCCCAACCCCGCCCAGAAGAGTATAAGCTTTTCAAGGGCAAGAATTTCAGTCTTTATTATTTACAGCTGGACCTATATTGCCAGTAAAAAGTTTGGCACAGAGTTGGTACGAAATACAGAACTGATGAATGAATAAATGATCTCTCTTTACTTGGAAACTGGAGCTGACAATACCTATTCTTCAGTTTTCCTGTGTGCCACAGTGATAATGCATACACAGCTGTTAACTCGGCATATTGTGGTTGCTTAAGAAATCACAGCTTTTAAAACTTTTTATAATAAGGTAAAAACCCAGAACACACACTATTTCTTCTAATTCTCCAAACGTTTATGGAGAAGTAACCTGTTTTGTACAAGATACCACACGTGCAGGATATAAAGGTAGAGAAGGCACAGTCCTTATTCTTACAGATGCAACAGAATAAACATGGGGACTCTTTTGCATGCTCAGGTACCCCAAATTCTTGCCTGAATCATAATTAGATCCCTAGAGTGGTTCCAAATATCTCAAGGGCTGATAGGAAGACATTTGAACAACAAATAAGAGATTCACTTATACATTCCTGCTCTCCCAATATGCCTTTGAAACGCTAGAGTAGTGCATCTTTCTTTCTCGAAGTCATACTCTTTTCTAGGAATCTGCACATCTCTATAAAAGGTAGATCACAAACTTGCAGACTTCTGATGGATCCAAAGGTCTAAATCTCTGCTTTTATATATGCTATTTATACAACTCACATCTCTGTATCATCAATATATATATACATTTATATCTACTGATGTATAAACATTGAGATATAAATCACACTTTCATTGTGGAATATTTTAAGTGTACAAAAAGACATAGAGAAAATATAACAAGTACCAGTGTAACTTATACTTTTATCAAACCTTAACATTTGATATTTACTTGATTCAAAATATTTGATTCAAATGTATTTCCTAATAAATTAAATATTATAGATGTTACTTAATACCCCCATTCTATTCTCCCTTCTTTTTCTCACTACAGATAATCCTAAATTTGTTGTTATTCATCCTTGTGAGTTTATTTTTGTAACTTCTACAACTATTAAATGCTGGATATAAATCACAGGTATGGTTTCATTCACCTTCAGATTCATATTAAAACAAAACAAGACAAAAATAGGACATACCATTTAAAACTCTCGATGTCTACCTTCTCCTGAAAAATCAGGAAACCTGGCCAATCCAGGGCCATGTTTCTGGATCAGGCAGCCTGCTGGAACTAAGAAGTGGCTCTCTTCTCATCAGCACAGTGGCAATTAATGTATCCTGAGTGGCTTCTTGCCTGTTTCTTTCATTTATATTTATCAGGCCTTTATAGGTATTTGCATTTGTGATTTCTGTTTTCTGAACTTTAACCCGTTTAAGATAGTTTCCTTCTTATCTTCTGCTTCATTTCTACCTCAACTTATTCTGTTGTGTATTTCTGCTTTGAAGTTTTGTTTAAAAGATGGAAGCAAAATGTGTCACATTGTCACCAGTGATTAGTTGACCTAACTTCACAAGCAGTGGGCCTATTTCCCCACAGTTTTCTTGAGCTGAATGCAGTGAGTAATGCTTCTTTTCTTTCCCCTAGCATTTCTATAATGGAACTGATGTTATTTAGAGTTAGAAGCCCACACTCCCTTTGTCGTCTCTTAAAAGCTCCCTTTTAAATTATTACACTAAATCTTCAGGGATTATAATCCCATATAATCTATACTTTGTTGATCTGGTATATATTTTATGCATATTTGTCATCAAAAGGAATTCTTAAGCCAGGAATGGGTAATGAATAAAGAGAAAGATCTATGATTTCATACTTCAAGTCCTGTGTGGAGAAAATTACGGCCAGTAACAAAGAATTGTACATTTTAATTATTCATTTTACTTTGAGAATAGTTAATGAACATCTGTGAAGGTACATACTCTCAATTTATGATAATGACTATTATAAATGCTACACTGTTTGTTGAACATTAAGGATAGATAAATGGAAATGAGAAAAATATCCACATGTGGATTCTATTTATTTTAATATAATTTATTGTCAAGTTAGCTAACATACAGTGTATACAGTGTGCTCTTTTGGGAGTAGATTCCCGTGATTCAACACTTACATAAGACATCTCGTGCTCATCCCAACAAGTGCCCTCCTCAATGCCCATCACCCATTTTCCCCACCCCCCCAACCCTCTGTGCTCTGTAATTCTTAAAAGTCTCTTATGGTTTGCCTCCCTCTCTGTAACTATTTTTTTTTCTTTCCCTTCCCCCATGATCTTCTGTTATTTTTCTCAAATTCACCTGTGGATTCTCTTAATAGACAATGCCTGCAATACTGGGGCATCAGATTATCTATCCCAGGCAAATGCATCTCTTTGGCAGCAAACCAAGAAATCATTCTGCTGATTTTATTCTCTTGTAGAACTGTATACAGGTTCTATTCAGCTTCAGAATCCAAGTGCAACAGTCGCAAATTCTCTAATACTCATTATGGCCACCAAAAAGAGTGCACCACAGGGGTGCCTAGGTGGCTCAGTTGGTTGAGTGGCCAACTCTTCATCTCTGCTCAGGTCATGATCCCAGGTTGTGGGATCGAGCCCCATGTTGGGCTCTGTGCTGAGTGTGGAGTCTGCTTGGGATTCTCCTTCTCTCTCCCTCTGCCCCTCTCTCCTGCTTGCTTTCTCTAAAAACAAAAAAATAAAAATAAAAAACCGCATACCACATTGTGATTTTCACATTTCCAGGAAAGGTAAGTACATTCCCGATCGAGATCCTAAGTTCTTGTGTGCAAATTTTTAATTTTTGCTTTCACAATTTTATTTTTTATTTACTTATTTTTTGTTTTTTTCCACAATTTTAGTTTTAGATAACTTTGCAGGATGGGATTATATAATTTTTCATTAGCTTATATTTGAAACACAAAGAAAGTAGATAAATTACCATAAATAAATTAAAATACAAATATAAGAAAACATACCCAGGTGATTTTAGATTTTAGTTTCTTTGAAAAAAGGAGGCCTTAATTCCTCTAGGTGTCCTTGGTGACATTACATGTACATGTCTCTCTGCTTTTAATGAGGAGCTTCCAGTCATTCGCAGTGCGCTTGTCTGACAGCACAAATGCCTCTGGGGTAGCTTTGCTTTCTATCCTGAAATATTTTCCTAAAATTCCATGTTTGAGTGAAAAAAAATTCCTTCTAGAAATGCAAACAAGGATGTGACTTCTGTCAAGAATTGAGGGCCCTCTGGCTTTCTATTACATGGCAAATTAATGTGTTCTAGAATACCAGTCACTCCATGAAAAGCGTGGGTATTTAAAACATATAACACACATTTTAGTAAAGTTATGTCACTTTCATTATTGCACTAACTTTATGGCACTGCAGGGACATAAAAAGTCAAACTGAGTATTAAAACTAAGTGCACCCCAAAGGAAAGATACACACCAACTTTGTTTTAAAAGAAACAGTATTTATTAAGAAATTATATGCTGAATTCTCCTACAGTCTGTGAAGATGGTTTCTTCCATTTCCACAGCACAAGACAACAGCAAAGAGCATCTGGAAAACACTTGCAATGCTTGGGAATGGAGGGTTCCTAGTAATAGGAGATGCAATGAAGTGATATGTGCACTATTTAAACTTTTGGGACCCCAAAACAAGACAATCTTTCCTTGCCAATATAGTTTTCACCTGTATTGGCACTAACCTGTCCAAGGGATCTCCTACTCACACTGAAGTACTGGGTAACAATTGGATCATTTCAGTTGAGTAGAGAATGCTCAATTTAATCACACATCAAAGCAACAGTCCTTTCACTATTGAATCACTGAAATACTTGCATTCTTTATTAATAAAAATGGTGCTTATGGAGGGCAGAAATATAACCTTTTCAAGTATTTTATCATTATGATCTAAAGTACTTTAAACTATAAATTAAAAATAAATTATAAAAACTAGCTTACGATGTATCTTTTCTTACATGACATTGTTGGAAATAAGCTTTAAACATAGAATTGCAATATCACCTGACTTTATATATGATCAACAGTAAAACATGCTAATCATAAAAATAGCTTTTACAAATATACATTTGTATACAGTGTCTCCCTTACCGTTCATAAATGTCCTTCACATTTTAAGACTTTAAAAGACTTAAAAAAAAAACACAACATAATTAGCAAAGGGGAAAACACATTTACAATCTAAACCATAAAAACCTGACAATTATATAGCTTAGAACATAGAAGAAGTGGAATTTCTAAAATTGAACAATACTGTCCATTTTATTTATTTGGGTTTTTTTTTTTAAATAAATTGAACCAAAGAAGCTGCAATCCAGTAAGAAACCTCCTTTCACATTTCTGGGGGTTGTCACAGTTTCTCTTTTCTGTTCTCGTGGCATCATTCATTACTTCAGATCACTTTATCTGTAGAAACTGGGAAAAGAAAAAAAAAGTATTTTAAAATATTGAGATATATGCTTCGTTGTTGATAGCATACGTATATATAAGTTAGGTTCTCAGGTAAAATCAGGAAATGATAAAAGATCTAGATGTTTAGGGGGGCGCCTGGGTGGCGCAGCCAGTTAAGTGTCCGACTTCAGCCAGGTCACGATCTCGTGGTCCGTGAGTTCGAGCCCCGCATCGGGCTCTGGGCTGATGGCTCAGAGCCTGGAGCCTGTTTCTGATTCTGTGTCTCCCTCTCTCTCTGCCCCTCCCCTGTTCATGCTCTGTCTCTCTCTGTCCCAAAAATAAATAAACGTTGAAAAAAAAATAAAAAGTTAAAAAAAAAAAAGATCTAGATGTTTAGGAAAAACACTTTTGAGAACTTTAGGTTCTTGGATCCTTTGTGGGAGGCAATGCTAAAATTATTTACATTTACAATATGTTATGAGTTTTAAAGATCCAGTCCATTTATTATTGCCCGAGATCAGCAATTATCTTCCAACCAGAGCCCTTGACCAGGTCAGAGGGGAGCCACTTGAAGTCTAGGCTAGGGGAAGAGATCTGAGTTGCTTTTGCATTTTTGCGGCTCCTCACCAGAGTGACCATGGGACACTTGCCCTGTAACAGGCTTTGAACAGTGTGGTCCCAAGCCTTATGCACCTGGGAAAGGAGAAAAAGCAATACAGATTTCTGATCTGAGATACACAATCTTGGTTATAAGAGAAGAAAGCTAGATGCAAGAAGGGCAGTGAAAGACCCATCGTACAGCCATGAGACAGAAACACCACATAAGAGCCAAAATTTAATTGGTAGAAGAATTGAATTGAAAAATTGCATATGAATACGAAGATAAAATAATGCAAGATTTCAGTAGCGGGAAAAGGCATGCATTTGTCTTAGAATCCTATCAAGCTGAAGGTTTATATTTAGATAGAAAATATAATTATACTTATTATCCCATCAACCTCAAAGTTTTTGCAGTTAGATGGAAAATCTGTATATATGTTTTAAGAGACAAAGACAGGCAAATCAAGGTATCAATTTGGATGGGAGTTGCTGTTGAGAAAAACATTGTGTGTCGGTTGTCAGTCCTGGGGGAGCAAATACCACCCACCAGTAATCAATCTCAGCGAAGGACTCCAAGCATTTTTGTCCATTGTATTTTGGTATCAGAGTTGGCGAGGAAAACAAAACACAGTCAGCATTGAGTGGAACAACGTTTTCCAGCTCCAGTAGTGTGCTTTGGTCCCTCATGGCTAGCGAATCCCCAAGGCAGCTGATTCAGGACAACTGGCCTATACATAACTCTTCCTGGCTGCAGTAAGAGGGCCCTGAACTCTGCCCCTTGGAGGCTGAAATACTGAAAGTTGTGTGTGACAATCATTAACATACACATTTAAGCAGAATACAGAAACACTCCTTGAATTTGAACCAGGAAAGATATTTTCATACAAGTGATAAAACTGACAGGCTTTGTGGCTCTCTGTTTCTTGGTAAGGAAGTACTGAAAGCCCAAGGCATGTTCTTATGTGGTGGAGTGGGCATTGAAAGACCATAGGCACAGGCTGCCTTTCCCAACAGTTGCTGAATCCTACGAATACCCAGAGATTAGGTAACGAACTTTCATTAAAATTTTGAAGCCTATACAATATAGAGATTATGAAAAAGACTGAGAATGGCAGTTGGGGTGGTGACAATTGCTTTGGATGTCTGTTGCTCCAGATCTCACCTGGCCAAGGTCCCTTGTTTAAAAGTATCAGTGAACTAGTATGGTATTTTCTCTTCCTTCATGAATATGCATTTGTCACTCTCAAAAACATAAACATCTGAGTAATTTCAGTTTACTGGGATGTTTTCTTCCTTAGTGAGTACATATCTTAATTCTTGTTAGATATAGAATTAAACACAAAGTACTTGCAAGAATAGAAATCATAGTACTAATGTTTTTGTGTTAAGAAAAAAATGTTTGAATATTTGAACTGCAAATACTTGTGTTATGTAAGAGAATTTAGCCTGTTAGTGTGCCAGTCCTGTGGTTTCAGTTCTAAATATGCTATTAAAAATTAATTGAGATATAGGATTTCAATTTTATGATTTCAAATCTTATGACCAAATCTAAAGTTTGTACATGTTATTGGAAAGTCTAAGAAAATCTTAGGCCGTATCGATACATTGAACTCATCATATTTTAAGAATTATTTCATTCTCAGAAAGATATGTTAAACTAGACAAATGAATTTTAAAAACTGTATAAAATATACTAAATTTACAAATGCCATTTACAGTGTCTGAATGCTATTTAATTAAGAAATCTGGAACAATCATTTTTCAGAGGACTTTCAGTACTTTGTAAACCCTGCTATACTTGACTGTAATAATAAAGGCCTAATAATTTTTATTTTAAAACTTTCATAAATCAAAAGACTAAGAATTAACAAAATATGCACCCTTAATAGTCTAGTCTCTCATCCAAAGCATTTGAAACTTACATCCTTTAAGGGCTAAGTACATTTTGATACTGTGATTCTTTCTCTCTTTTGCTCTTCTGCCCCATTTCCTCTTTCCTTTCCTCCTCCTCTTCTTCCTCACCCAGTCTATACTATATGCTTACTGATCACACATGCATGTGTTTTTAAAAATTAAACGTTACTCAAATGTGTTCTTCATGCAGTTCCTAGCAGTGTTCTCGTACATACAGTCAGTAAGTCTTTAAAGCACAACATTTTGAACTTATGGTACAAAGCAGGTGTGCCATGAGTTGTGTGCTGTAAAGAAGTTTGGGGTGCCTCGGAGGCTCATTCAGTTAGGTGTCTGACTTCGGCTCAGGTCATGATCTCATGGTTTGTGAGTTCGATCCCCGCAATGGGGGCTCTGTGCTGACAGAGAGATTCTCTCTCTCTCTGCACCCTCACCCCTCTTGTGCACACATTCTCTTTGCCTCAAAAAATAAACTTAAAAAAAGGAAGTTTTATACATTTTCTATATGCACATACCAAAAACGATCCATTATCAATGTGAAAATGAATATGTGAATAAATAAAATTAAGTTTAACCTGTAGAATGATGCTGACATGTGAACATAAGGCATAGTGGTTTTGGGTTTTGACTGATAACACTTGTGTTCAGGAAGGAACTAAAGCTCTTTCATTTATATGATTGCAGTTGCCCTCTTTCTTGTGAGGCCTTCATAGATCACTCTTATTACACATGCAAGATGCTTAAGATGCCACAGCAGCTGTGTATGTATTGAGTTTCTTCAGGTTAAGTCATGGCAGATAACATTCATTTAGTATATTCTTACACCATCCTGCTTGTCTCAAAAGAGGTAATGAGTGGTTGTTTAGAAACTATCCATTGTAAGAAGAGAAAAATAGCCTGCAGATTTTTTGTGCATATTCCATTATCACTAGTATTTCTCCTTGCCCCTTCTTTTGCCTCTTGATTGTGAGTGATTACATAAAAATAATTATCCTGGCAAGAAGAAAAGGAGGTTTGAAAATAATTTACTAAAGTCTTACTTCCTTGCCATAAAGCTTCAAAGCATTTGCCCGTCCCTAGTACAAAACAAAAGCTCCATTAACTTTGCATTGTGAAGTAAGTGTTATTAACCATATGGATACAAGTCATGAATACAATTCTCCTTATCGAAAAACAATGGCAAAATATATTCACTAAGCCTTCCATAGAGCTTCCAGTCTGATAAAAGGATTGCTGTTTACTTCTAAAGGCAGGGGAGAAAGGGCACAACTATGACATTCTTGTTCCCTTTTTCTCAAGAATGACAGTCACTTGAGCTGATTGGCTTACTATAATGTGAAACTAATTGTGCTTTCCTTCTCTTGAATAGTGGGTAATTTATCTAGTGGCTATATGGGAGTCTGGATGCTTTTAAAACAAATTATCCTGATGATGAATGCTTTTCCAACTCTCAGTCTCTCCCATTTCTGAAAAACAAAAACAAAAAGAGCCACTCAGATGGGCCTGAATTGTACTGAACCAAGCAATGTACTTCTACTTGACCAAGTTAAAAAGGAGAGTATTAATCTACAGGGAAAGCACATTTAATTTTAAACCTCATGAATATATATAATATATATAATATATATATATGTTTATGCATTTATTGATGTAAAATTGGTATATTTTGTATTGTAATATTTTGTATTGGTGTATATTGTATTGTAATATAATCATACATTATATTAGTTCAGGTGTACAACATAATAATTCAGTCTTTGTATATAAGGTGATCACAATTAGTCTAGTTATCATCTGTCACCATAGAATTGACTCCCTTTGCTCTTTTTACCTCCAAACCACCTTTCCCCCACTAAAAACCACCAATATATTCTCTGTATCTCTGACTTTTGTTTTGTTTCTTTTTTGTTTTTTAGATTCCAAATATAAGTGAGATCACATGCATGGTATTTGTCTTTCTCTGTCTTATTTCACTTAGCATAATACCCTCAAGGTCCACCCATGTTGTCTCAAATGGCAAGATTTCCTTCTTTTTTAATGACTTAGTAGTATTGGATATATATACCATACCTTCTTCATTCATTCATCCCTCCATGGACACTAGGTTGTTTCCATTCTTGGCTATTGTAAATAATGCTGCAATGAACATAGGGGTGTATATATCTTTTCAAATTGGTGTTTTCATTTTCTTCAGATAAATATCTAGAGGTGGTATAGCTAGATTGTAGGTAGGTCTATTTTAAATTTTTTCAGGAAACTCCATATTGTTTTCCACAATGGCTACACCAGTCTATATTCCCACCAACAGTGCATGAGGGTTCCCTTTCTCCACATCCTCGCCAGCATTTGTTCTGTTTGTTTCTGATAACAGCTATTCTGAAAGGGGTGAGGTGGTATCTCATTGTGATTCTGATTTGCATTTCCCTGATAATTAGATAAAAAGATGTGATGCTGAACATCTTTATAAAGGTATAGTGATAGGTAGAATAAATACACTTTACTAACAGTTCTACCAAAGAAAAATCACATTTTGGGGAGCCTGGGTGGTTCAGTTGGTTAAGAGTCCGACTTTGGCTCAGGTCATGATCTTGCGACTTGTGGATTCAAGCCCCGCATTGGGCTCTATGCTGACAGCTCAGAGCCAGGAGCCTGCTTCAGATTCTGTGTTTCCCTCTCTTTGACCCTCGCCCCACTTATGCTTTGTCTCTCTCTCTCAAAAATAAATAAACATTAAAAAAATTTAAAAATCACATTTTTAAAGAAGCCTTGTGACTTTTTTAGTGTCAGAAATGCCTCTGTTATCTTTCTAATTGAGATTTATAACTAATAAATAATGAAAGAAATATAGACAATTCATATTTTTTAGTTAGCATCCATAAAAGCAAAAAAGGTGAAAGAAAACATGTGGAAAATATAGGCTGTGTAACATTTTATAGAAAAGCATAGTCTAACAAGCAGGAGTTACCTAAATTTGTTGTCACCACCCATCATGTTTAGTGAGTAACTGTTCAGCCATTCACTTTTTATAGACAATGTGAATACATTTGGCTTTTACAATTCAATTCAAATTTCTAAATAACATAAACATTCCTGGAAGCTACTGTACATTGTAAGTTAAAACTTGTTTTTTATTAATAAGCTCTTGGGGCCAGAATTGTATTGTACTTTGCTAAAAGAATCACATCACAAAGACCATAAATGGCATGGAAACTAAGATGGCTACTCACTCACTGGGATGGCTATATGTGAAGGTAACTCCTCCATTATGTAGTTCTTGGAGGCTTAGTCTCCATTCCCGAACTGATGGCCATTTAAGATCTAGGGGCTGGGGGATGCCGGAAACACAGGCAAAATCGAAAGTGTGGTAGCCCTTCAGAAACTTGGAAATAAAGTAATTGGGCTGTCTTCTGAGATTTTTAACTCTAAAATCAAGACTTAAATGATCAGGGTAGAGAATATACAGGGTCACTTAAGAGAGGCAGAATTTTCTAAGTCTTTGAGTCTAGACTAGAACGTAAGTGAAACTTACTAAATCTGCCAAAGAAAAGTGTTGATCTGAGGGAGACATGTTTGACACTGCAAGTACAGAAAAGTAGGAGAGTAACTTCTTGGAGGGTAACTCAGTTGCACCCATTCGGGAGAAGGTGTTCTCCACAGAAGAAGGCATCCAAATCCTGGAAGTGAACCTAGACTATGGTGACAGATGTGGACACATCAGGCAATCTCAGAACATTCAATCAACTCTTTGCTCCAAATCCATGCTCCCCAGGCAAGACTTCTGATTATAATTTGTAACAGTATGCCCTTTGGAAGAGAATGCTCAGGCCAGAGGACACAAGACTGGCCTCCCTTTCAGTGATGGGAACTACCATAAATTCCTAAACAGATCTTCTGATATACCAGATTGGTTACTTCACATTTCTCTGAGGTATTGTTCTACTCCCAGCATGCTGACAAGTAAGTTCTGTGAGCCTATGAAGCCACATACGGGTCCTTATGGATCTGTGTTGCTGCTATCTCTCCTAGTTTCCCAGTACTTGCCATACATATTTTAAGGTCTTTAATATAGACAATATTTATAAACTACATGTCAAGGAATATAGAATTTCATTGAACTTGAGCAATAAGAAATCAGAAATTACCTGACCCTCTCCTGTTATAATAGGTGAAGATACTAAGGCCCAGACAGTTTGAAAGGCACGCCCAGGTAGTTGATAGAAACACTTACTAGACCCAGAATCTTGACTGCTATCCAGAATTCTTTTCCTTACATGTTTGGTTCTCAAACTTTAATAGGCCTCAGAAGTGGCATAGTACATTCAGATTGCCAAATTTCTGATTCGCTAATGCTATGGTCTGAATGTTTGTGTTTCCTCAAAATACATATGTTGAAATCCTAACCCCCAATGTGATGGTATTAGGAGGTAGAGTTTTTGGAAGGTGATTAGATGATGAGGCCAGATCCCTCATAAATGGGATTAGTGTCCTTATAAAAGAAATCCCAGTAGGCTCCCTTGCTTCTTCCACCATGTGAAGACACAGCAAATGACTGCTTGCTTATAAACTAGGAAATGGGCTCCAAGCAGACACCTAACACTGCCATGATCTTGGACTTCCCAGCTGCCAGAACTCTGAGAAATACATGTTTGTTGTTTATATGTTGCCCAGTCTGTAGTATTTTGTTATAGCAGTCTAAATGCACTAAGTCAGCTAGGTCTGGAATGAGGCCCAGGATGTCACATTTCTGATAAGTTTCTGAGTGATGCTGATTCACTTCGCTGTTGAGCACCAGTCTTCTGTGAGTGGGCTGTTTGCCCTCCTATGTGTCCAGCTGAGAGTAAGATCTCTGTTCTTTCCCCAAGGCTACTTCTTAGAATTATTTATTTGGCTGGCAATCCCGAGAAGTGAGGTAACTCCTCTCTGGAATGAGCCATGTAGTTCTGTAATAAATCTTGTGTCTGGATAAAGAATAGACTTGCTTACTGCTTATTGGAAAGCTGGATTCTCTATACTCAAGATCTCTCTTTTGTAGGGCACTGTACTGCATGTAGGCTTTACCTGGCGGAGGCATCTTGGACTTGGGTCCTGAGCTTAGGAAACCAGGACAACTATCCTGATACTCCTATGTCTTTTGCTTTGAGTAGCAAAGTCTTTTGTCTTATCAGCATCCATGGAACTAGGGATGTTTAATTTACTAGCTTGAATAGTTATTTTGGTAAGAGTTCTCCTGCTTCAGTTCTCCTAAATACCATCACCCTTACTTAAGTTGGGTCAATTCTGTTAATTCTTTCTTCCTTTTTTAAAACTTTCTTAATGTTGATTTATTCATAAGAGAAAGAGAGAGAGAGAGAGAGAGAGAGAGCACAAGTGGGGGTGGGACAGAGAGAGAGGGGGACAGAAGATTCAAAGCGGGCTCTGTGCTGACAGCAGAGAGCCTCATGTGTGGCTCCAACTCACAAACCATGAGACCGTGACCTGAGCCAAAGTTGAATGCTTAACTGACTGAGCCACCTAGGTGCCCCTAAGTTGGATCAATTCTTGATCAACTAGAGGGACTCTTAGCAAGTCACGACTCCACTGGCAAACCATCTTCTGGACGTCCTCACTTCTTTTCTGTCTCCATGCCACCTCCTCTCTCCTTACTTACTTTTTTGCTTCTAATTCCTAACAGTTCATTTTTGAAATCCACGCCCATGATTCTGCCCGATAACTCCCATGTTTTTATCCTGTTCTCCATTTGTCTCCCAGTGTTCAAGAAATAAGTATAGCTAAGATACAAAAAAGGTCTTACATGTCTATAATGGATCACAAACATTCAAATAGGTAGGCTTTGTTATTCCATAACCAAATAGAAAGATGAAAAGACTGGGGAAATCAGTTATTTGGTATAATATAATAGACTTAAGTTACTGCATGAGTAATGCTGTTTGATTTCCTTTTCTAAAACTGAAGGAAAATATAATACAATATTATAAAACCAGAATAAAATAAACAATAATGTTAAAATAATTTAATTCTATGTACCAAATCCAAATACACTGTATTCCTACAAATATTATAAAGTGACTGCCAAGTTTTGCATCATTCATATTTTCATTTATGCGACTGACTTATAGAGAGAATATAAACAGTTTGATAGTGAAGTGACAAGAGTGTGGTAATTAATGTAAAAGTATAATTAGAAATGCCATCTTCTTTATGGATGCTTGGTGTTGGTTCATGGCTTACCATATGTGATTTAAAAAAACCCACTCTTTTCAGAGTTAAATGACATCGTTTCCTATAACTAAATATGGCTCTCTCTAACAAGGACATTAGAGCAGTAACAGTTTTTAACATCTACACGCAAAGAACATTTGTGTTTCTAGAGTGCATTTCATTTAGTTAGTATCACAAATAAAATGCTAATAACGCAAATAGCATGCGGTCTCTTGGATTCATTATAGGAATAATTTGTTTAGTGAAGCAAGATGCAACAAAGTCAGGAGCCATATATTGTCTTATCCATTCTCGCTCCAAAGCATCAGAGAAGCAGAGTAGCAGAGTCGTTAATTAAGCAGGTGACCTAGGATTGTAGAGTGATCTTGTCAAACCTCCCAACCAGAGCAGCAGTGCCTTCCATGGTAATCACTGCTGATAGGTACGTAGCTTTGGCTTGTTTACCTTAGGGGATATAGAACTCGTTATCTCACAAGACATTTTGCTCCTTTTGTAGAAAATCGTGGCCAGAAAAGAATTTTCTATCTTGAGTCTAAATCTGCCAAATGACTAGGTTATATATTGCGCCCAAATCTAAGGAGTGTGGTGACAAGTCAGGCAGGTAGATGGAATTTGAGCATTACAGAAGTACTAGGTGGCTCCCATCTGTGGGGGTATGGATTCAGGTCAGATATCCTAAGATGGCAGGAGAGAGGAAGGCAGAGATCTACTACAGGGGGGAAATGGATTGGTATTAGAACTTAAAAGCTGGTATCTGAAGAATGAGACTTTCTGGTTCTGATTTATTTATTCATTTGTTTTTGGGGACTCTGTTTGTTCCCAGAATAAAGGAAGATCCGGTTATTAGAAAAAAGCTTAGAGCAACTGTAATAAGCTTACAGCAAGAGAAACAGCAAGAAGGTTTTAGAATCTGAGGCATTTGAATTACTTAGCTGAGGCTTCCTAAATTCATTCCACGTAGAGACTGGTTTGAGTTATTCTTAGAATCTGGGACTGGGCTAAATCTGTGGGCATGGGCCACAAGTCATCATAATAACTCTTATTTGTATAGTGTATAGAAGTTTATAAAACACTTTTGATTTTCTTTATAAGCCAGTGAGGTAGATTTTGGGGCAAGAATCATCCTTACGTTATTCATTAATTCTTGAATCAGAGAGTGAGTGTCTTGCCTGAATCAAACCCGGACTTTTTATTTAAGGTCAGTGCTTTCCTTAATATTCTATTCTGCCCAGTTGTGGGAAGGAGGAGAGTAGGGAAGCAGACTGGGTATATCATCAATTTTAGTACAGGTGATCTCAACTGGGATATGAAAGTACACTGGTGCCCTATGAGGAGTGGGAAAAAAGAGATGGAATTATTGGGAATGTACCAGGATTTGCACATAACTTACAACCTGCCTTTCCCTGATTTGTAGCAGATTTGCCTGGACTTTTTTTTTTTTTAATTTCCATCTTGAACTAATTTAAAAGCCATTTTAATTAAAATTTTGCTTTAGTCATCATCTGTCTAAAGGAGAACATTTATGTTATAAAATACATTTGATTAAGAAAAAAGAACATTTAACTTTACAGTAAAATTATCTAATGTGAGTTACATAATTTTATTTAAAACATCTATGTAAAAAATTTAGTTAATACTGAAAAAAAGTTAATTATATTGCTAAATTTTATGATTTACCAGAACTTGGATATTCTGTTATACATACATTAACACAGTAACATTTCTTTTTTTTCCCCCAAACTCTTCCCTGATACTTTCTGAACATAATTATGATTGTGTTTTGAGTATTCTGGGCTCACTGACAATCACATTTGACTAGCTGAATTGATAAATTATAGTAATTTTATTTGGCACATAACTTGTGTTTGGTCATGCATCAATTTCTGACTTCTCATGCTAATTATATAGTGTCTAACAACCGTTAGTGACTCCCAATGCTGGAAATGGCAATGATAATTTTAGGATAATACTCCAAATTGTGTAAGTTAATTCCAGTGCTAGCTGCCAAGTGCCGATTAATGCTAAGATTATTATGAACTTTGAAATTTCATATATTTTACTCCTTTCTATAGTTCTTTGAGTAATTTGTTTTGCATCACAAGAAGAAATATTTTAGAAATCATTTTATGTCAGAAAAATGGGATTTAAAATTGATTGATTTAGAGGTATAAATTAAAAAGCCCTTGGAAATTGTATAGTTAATTCCTGATCATTCAGAATAGCTGGGGGAAAGGCTGTCATGGCTATTTAACAATTCTCATTTAATTAAATTTACTGTATATACCAAACTATTAGAATATAAAAAAAAATAGTTTCAACTTTAAAACTGAGTAAAATTAATCTGAGAGATCAAGTGACATAGTAAAGTGATGACATACTTAAGCTATTATTCTATTTTTTATCACCATATTTGAGAAATATAATTTAAAAAAATCTGAAGGCTTAAAGCTTTGGGATAGTTCCTAGTAATAGTATTACTAGAGTATTATCAAAATACTCTTAGCACTCAAATTAAGCTGGACAGAATAGAATCCTAGATGATTCAGAAGAGATTTCAGAATTTTGTAGTACCTAAAACTGTCATGATCATGAAAAATCCCAGAATTGTAATATAGATAGAAGGAATTAGAAATTGGGCTTTATCTGTTTTATGTGTGACTGATTATGTCATATCCTCTGTAGGTGACTTTTTAAAACTAGGTTTTGGATATCACCTTACTTATCTGTGTTTTCATTTCATTTTTTTTTATTGTAAGAGAGTATAGAATTGAGAAACAGTGTCAGCTATGTGATTCTGTATGGATCAAGATAAACAAGAGCTTGGATCATTTAATTCAATAAATTGATGAAGTAATTCAATATAAGTTGAGTTCTCTCCTAGAAGATTTCTATGAACAAATCATCCCCAAATCAAACTTTTTATTTGAAGAGGTTTTTTCTTTGTAATTAAATTTCTCTAGCAAGTCACACTCAGTGGACCTGAAAGGATGCTGTGACATCATCTGTTCATGAGACTTAACTGTAAAAATGCACGGAAGACTCATGATGACTACACTCTGTTGTGTGCTAAAGAGGAAGGGCCCTGGGTCTATGGGGCTCTCTGTCGTGTTATCTACACCTGGCGTTATTTTGCTGAGTAAACACCGTGTGGTATTACTTGGCACCTACACATAATGTATGCTACATCTGCACTGCATATCTGAAGCTATAAATTATTTCTATAGCATTTTACAGTCATCTTAATGAAGAGAAGTCTGAGGCACAAGGGAATAAAGTCACTTGCCCAGCGTCTTAATGAAGTGGTAAAAAAAATAAATCCAGCCCAGAATTATATTATTCTGCTCTTACTTGAGGGTCACATTAAGTAAATACTTGATGTGACATAAACATCACAGAATGGACGCCCCATGTCTGCAGGTAGGGCAACATGTTCTCCCAACAAATCTGCCTGTAAACACTTGGGGTGTTGGTGGGAGGTATTAGGGAAACAGCTGCTCAGGTGAAGTTTTAGGCAGAATGCTTCCACTGACTTTATTTGTTTGGGCCTTAGGAGCTGCATTTAGACTAATGGGATTTTGGTGGATAAGTGCTGGGAAGCTGATAGGGCAGGCACCTATGAAACTATTCTAAAAATCTCTGTTTTGCTGCAATAAATATGGGTAAGTGGAAAAGCACAGAGAATTCATTTTTGGGTCATAAAGTATTGCTTTATTTGTATTTACTTGTATATGTGTGCATAGCCATAATACATTTTAAATAAACTTTATTAATTTTTAAGGGTTGATAGACAATGGTATTTTGTGATTAGATTGCTATATCTTTTTGTTGTCTCTCATTTACTGAACCCATTTAGGCTATGAAATGAAATAACCAATTTCATCACTTTATATGCCATAAGAAAGTACCATACCTCACATAGAAAAAAAATCAATTAAATAGCTGCACTTTTCCAACTTAATTTACTTCCAGATATAGTTACTCAATTTATGTTTACAGAGATGGCTTAAATAAAAATGTCCTTGCTTAGCATCAGTACATACAGAGATCAAATGTGGGCACAAATATCAGAAAAGAAAATGGATTTTGTATTTTAAATTTTGAGACCCCTTAAAGTTATGGGTAAAATTTAAGAAAAATTGGACCTGTTTTTGCAGTTATTACTTCTCATATGAATATTCTGAAATTTCAAGCTATTTAAATTCATATTATTATTATTTTTCTTATAGTAAAGGTTAAGAACAATTTTTAAAAACAGACAACATTAAATACTTTTCACAAGAACAAAGATTGTTTTGGGGCGCTTGGGTGGCTCAGTCTGTTAAGCGTCCGACCTCAGGTCATGATCTCGTGGTTTGTGAGTTCGAGCCCCATGTCAGCTCTGTGCTGACAGCTCAGAGCCTGGAGCCCGCTTCAGATTCTGTGACTCTCTCTCCCTCTGCCACTCCCCTGCTCATGCTGTCTCTCACAAAATAGATAAACATTAAAAAAGTTTTAGAAAATTTAAAAAAATTAAAAAGAAAAGAACCAAGATTGTTTCTCTTTAGCACACGGATACATTTCCGAGGAATGCGGTGCAGTCTAGGTGCTGAAAAGGTGAAGGTATGTATGTGATTTAAAAAAGAGCATTTTCAAATTATTAGATGAGTCACTAATTTTTGTGGGAAGGGAAGGTAACAGTTTTTTTGTCTTGAGCTATGAAAGCTATCTTACTTATATATAATAACACATGGCACCTATCACTGTATTTAACTATGAAATGTCTGTATGACTAATTGTGTTTTAGGGTACCTCCACTGTTGTTAGATAATTTCTTTTGAGCTGTTAACTTCTTCCAGCCTCTGGGTTTTACAGGCTCACCAACAAAGTGAAAAAGGTAATTCTTCCTTGCTGATTTAGATGCATATTTATTTATCTTATATTCTTTTTATTTCTCTGATTGCTGAGGCTAGGACTTCCAGTACTATGTTAAATAACAATGGTGAGAGTGGACATCCCTGTCTTGTTCCTGATCATAGAGGAAAAGCTCTCAGTTTTTCCCTATTGAGGATGATATTAGCTGTGGGTGTTTATATACCAATAATGAAACAGTAGAAAGAGAAATCCAGGAATCAATCCCATTAACAATTGCACCAAAAACTAGAAGATACCTAGGAAAAAACCTAATCAAATAGGTAAAGATCTATACTTAGAAAACTATAGAACGCTTTTGAAAGAAATTTAAAATGATACAAAGAAATGTAAAATCATTCCATACCCATGGATAGGTAAACAAACATTGTTAAAATATCTATACTACCTGAAGCAATCTACACATTTAATGCAATCCTTATCAAACTCGCCATTAAAATTTTTCATAGAGCTAGAACAAAGAATCCTAAAATTTATATGCAAGCACACACACACACACACACACACACACACAAACAAAACCACTGAATAGCCAAAACAATCTTGAAGGAGAAAAGCAAGAGTCATCACAATTCTGGACTTTAAGCTACTTTGCAAAGCTGTAGTCACGAAGACAGTATGGAACTGGCATAAAAAGGGATACATAGATCAATGAAACAGAATAGAAAATCTGGAAATGAATCCATAACTATATGGACTAATCTTCGACAAAACAGGAAAGTATCCAATGGGGAAAGGGCAGTATTTTCAACAAATGTTGTCAGGAAACCCAGACAGCAACATTTAGAAGAATGAAACTGGGCCACTTTCTTATGTCATACATAAAAGTGAACTCAAAACGGATGAAAGACCTAAATGTGAGACAGGAAACCATCAAAATCCTAGAGGAGAACACAGGCAGTAACCTCCTAAACATTGGCCATAGCAACTTCTTACTAGATATGTCTCCTGAGGCAAGGGAAACAAAAGCAAAAATAAACTATCGAGGGGGAGCACCTGGGTGGCTCAGTCAGTTAAGTGTCTGACTCTTGATTTTGGCTCAGATCATGAGCTCACAGGTTCATGGGTTCAAACCCTGCGATGGCTAACAGTGCAGAGCCTGCTTGGAATTCTGTCTCTCCCTCTGTCTTTCCCTTTGTTGCTTGCTCTCTATCTCTCTCTCAAAAAAAAATAAATAAACTTAAAAAAATTTCTCATCTCCCTCTCCTACTACCCTCTCCTGCTTGCAAGTGCACGTGCTCTATAAATAAATAAATAAATAAATAAATAAATAAATAACTATTGAGACTTCATCATGATAAAAGGCTTCTGCACAGCAAAGGAAACAATGAACAAAACTACAAGGCAACCTTCAGAATGGGAGAAGATATTTGCAAATGACATATTGGATAAAGGGTTAGTATCTAAAATCTGTAAAGAACTTATCAAACTCAACACCCAAAAAAGAAATAATCCAGTTAAGAAATGGGCAGAAGACATGAATAGACACTTTTCCAAAGAAGACCTTCAGATGGTAACAGGCACATGAAAAGATGCTCAACTTCATTCATCATCAGGGAAATACAAATAAAAACTACCAAGAGATACCACCTTACACCTGTCAGAATGGCTAAAATTAGCAACACAGGAAACAACAAGTGTTGGCAAGGATGCAGAGAAAAGGGAACCCTCTTACACTGCTGATGGGAATGCAAACTGGTGCAGTCACTCTGGAAAACAGAGCTCCTCAAAAAGTTAAATATAAAAGCAGGCTATGACTCAGCAATTGCACTACTAGGTATTTACACAAAGTATTTACAAAAATACTAACTCAAAAGGCATATGCACCCTGATGTTTATAGCAGCATTATCAACAATAGCCAAACTATGGAAAGAACCATAGTACCCATCGACTGATGAATGGATAAAGAAGATGTGGTATATATGTACCACATCATAATAAAAAGGATGAATATATATATATATATACACACACACATATATATACACATATATATACATATATATACACGCACCACATATTCTTTATATATATACACACATCTTCATATATAGAATATATATATATGTATACGTATACATATATATATATTATATATATATATATAGTGAATGTTACTCAACCATCAAAAAGAATGAAATCTTGGGGTGCCTGGGTGGCTCAGTCGGTTGAGCGTCCGACTTCGGTTCAGGTCAGGATCTCACAGTTTGTGAGTTCGAGCCCTGCATCAGGCTCTGTGCTGACAGCTCAGAGCCTGGAGCCTGCTTCTGATTCTGTGTCTCCCTCTCTTTCTGCCCCTCCCCTGCTCATGCTCCATTTCTGTCTCTCTCTGTCAAAAGTAAACATTTTTAAAAAAAGAATGAAATCTTACCATTTGCAATGATGTAGATGGAGCTAGAGTGTGTTATGCTAAGTGAAATAAGTCAGTCAGAGAAAGACAAAGAACTACCATATGATTTCAATCCTGTGTTCAAAACAGATGAACATAGGAGAAGAGAAAAAAGAGAAAGAGGGAAGCAAACTATAAGAGACTCTTAACTGTAGAGAACCAACTGAGGGATGATGGAAGGATTGAGCAGCAGATGGGCTAAATGGGCGAAGGGCATTACGGAGGGACTTGTTGGGATGAGCCCTGGGTGTTATATGTAAGTGATAAACCACTGAATTCTACACCTGAAACCAACTTTACCATACATGTTAACTAAATAAAATTTAAATAAAAACTTGACTTTAAAAATTAAATAAGTAAATAAATAAATAAATAACAGCATGTGCTAGATAGCAGCAAGGTAAGGGCCAGCAGCGGGTAGTAACCCAGAGGGCCACCTCCTCCTGAGAGTCTCAGGGCTCTGGGGATATACCACATAAAAATGTTCTTTCATTTTTATCACTTCTGAGACATTAAACTCTGTAAAGTTCAAGGTACTTTTCTACTGTAATTTAACAAATCAATTTGCATGCAGGGTTTCTGCCAACTTCAGGTAGAAAATTGTGCAAAGCACATGACTGCAGGAGGGTGACGGCCAATCAGCATACCATCAGAGTTATCATCTCATCAAGCGTGAAGTGCAGGTCAGCACGACTGAGCTCTGTGCTCCCAGAGTGGTGCACAAACTGCTAAAGGCACCCAAGATAGTTAGGTGGGAAGGCGCGTTAAAAACTGACTCACATAGTGAGAAAATTACCCTTCTCAATGTTCTTTCTTCTGGTTTTCTGACTGCATTAATGATAAAGTCTGCTGGTGTAGTTCTTACATTTCTCTCTTTTTTTAAACAAGATGTATACAGGGGGCGGTATTTGCGCTTGGGGGGCTCAGTTGGTTATGTGTCTGACTCTTGATTTTGGCTCAGGTCATGATATGGTGGTTTGTCAGTTCGAGGCCCACATTGGGCTCTGCACCGACAGTGCAGAGCCTGCTTGGCATTCTCTCTCTCCTCTCTCTCTGCCCTTCCCCTGCTTGTGCTCTCTCTCTCTCGCTCTCTCTCAAAATAAAAAATAAACTTGAAAAAAGTTAAAAAGAAATTACTGAGCTGAATTTAAAAATAAATGTTTTGTCTTTTCATCATATTTACCTTAAATATACTTCCTATTTATGAAAAAGGATACTTGGTTTTTCATTTACTGGAATGAAGTTTAGTTTTAAAGATACATTTACTTTAAGTAAAAAAAAAGGGAGATATATTTACTTTAAGTAAAAAAAAAAGGGAGTCAATTTGATTTAAAAATTAAGTTAAAAATACTACGAGTGGTGTATAAATATGGAAAAAACCATAAAGGTTCAAACAAATTAAAAGTAATAAAATTTGTAAACACTAATATGTGAAAATATCTAAGGGTGGTGGAATCTTACAGACCCTGGGTGAATCTTGATTCTGCCTTTCATTAACAGCATGACCTCGGAGAAATTACTGAGCCTTTCTAAAATCAGTTATTTGTAAAATATCTATCCCTAAATTCATTTTATACAACACAGGAAATTATGTATATGAAAAAACTCAGTGTTGTTCCTGGAAGGTAAAAAGTATTTTTCCCTTTACTCCTTTTTTTTTCAATTTGGAATGAAATAAAAATCTTCTCTTTCCTTCTGTGTGTATATGTGTATATGTGTATATGTGTATATATGTGTGTGTGTGTGTGTGTGTGTGTGTGTGTGTGTATACCTTATATCCTATTTTCTCAGCTTTTCTGCTTTTTTAAAGATAGGCTATTTTTCCACATTTTTGAGACAACTAAGGCCCAAAGTGATTTCCCAACTTGTTTAATTCACACAGACTTATATGGCAGGGGTAGTTGTTACTTCCAGTAGACCAGTAGACCACAGACTAGCAGAGTTTGCTTTTATAAACTGTTACTGAACATTATTAAAATGTATTCCTAAAAATGTGGCAAGATAGGAAATATTAAATATGCATAAGGTATCCAGAATACTTATCAGGTTCCAGTTGATAAGAATTCTTATCAGGTTTCCAAAGGGCTGTACTTGCATTTCATCTCAGGCTACCCTGGAGCTGGTGATTTTTCCATGTTCAGAGCTGTTCTAAAGACAGTGAAGGGTTTATAAGGGAAGAGCCTTAACCATGGCTGATAGTGTGGCCTGGTTTGCACCTGTGAGAATTTTAATGTGTGGGGAATCAGCCAGACATAGTCCCTGACTGCTTTGGTCATAAAGGTACACAGTGCAGATGGGTGAGCTGGAAGATGTCTCTGTGCAACTCGAATACTGCCTGGATTAAAACTTTCGTGCATTCCATGAAATGCATTTTTTAAGCAATTAACTTCTGGAATGTGGGGAAAGAATTGTAAAAGGTCAGCATCATTTAAACGATTAATCTCTTTTCCATTGTGATCCTGTCTGTTGAGCTATGAATAAAACTGAAAAAAAAAAGTGCCACTTTTTCCTTTCTTTCAGTTTCTGATTTAATGAAGAGCTTTCATACCTTTTCCCATTTCTCCTTTCGCAGATTATTAGATTCAGTGTAGCTTGAGTAGGTATAACATTAGTTCCATCAGAAATACTGCTGTTAATGACTTTCTTAGCTTGCTCGAGTACAAGTTTCTTGCACTGATATTTATCAAAGAAGGTAGTCTTTTATCTATTCATTGATTTTTATTCTGAAGAGTTTTTAAAGTTCATTATGCTCAGTAACTTTAAAACTAGCTAGGAAAAAAAAAAGATCTGTAAAGTCCTATGCATATAACACACTTGGTGATGGGTCAGCTGTATTTGGAGCACTAACAAAAATCTGAAACTTGAAAAAAAAATGGTAGTCATTTGGCAGATAAAATGCTCAGTCCACTAAGTTCAACAGCCTCTGGAAAAGGCAATGAGAGATGAGTATCTGTAATTAACTGACCCTTCCCCAAAACATCTATTAATCTATCCCGTAAATATAATGCTGGAAAATTATCTTCTGTAATTTGAATTCTCTTTAAGACTTTGGATGAATGGACAATCTAAGATATAGCTTCTGATATTTTCATATTGAGTGTTACTTGTGCTTAACATTTTATATTTAGAATAAAGAAACATAGCTAAGGGTTCCAATGTTTTCATAGATTCAGTATTATAGAAAATAGAAGTATTACTAACATGCAGATCTGGGAAGAATAAAATGCTAATAATTTTTAAAAAATTTAGCATTACTATAATGTTAGTGCCAGAAAATTCAAGGAATATATCACTGTTATGTCAGGAATCCTACATCTATTATTTAATAAGATGAATGGATAACTTCTATGTGCATTCTTTGAATATAGAGATAGGTAGGCAAAGTTTAAGACACTAATTTTCACCTGGCTAAACAAATGTGGTGAACACACTCACCTGAGCTGTTTGTTCTTCAGTGTCTGGAGTCTGTACTGACACAATTGTCCATAAAACAGTAAAGAGTGAAAAGGCCCCAGAGAATTTAACAGAATGTGCATCTAATATGCCATGGTGCACAAAGGCAACATTAGAAACCAGGGAGGTAATATAGACAAAATGTGGCTTAAATTTTATGACCCTTATATTACCATGGTTACAGTGCCATTTTTTATAAATGCCATTTTAACCAATGCAATTTGTAGAATCTTTATGTCTCCCCCTAAACTGGAAGTAATTCTAGCTAAAATTATTCTTTGAAAGTCAAATGAAGCAAATCTACGTCTACTAGGCAATCAGTGAATTATTTCTTTCTCGTGAGTGGCTTAGAGAAAAATGGAAACATTTTCAAACATAGGTAATCAGCTTTGCTAAGCATATGCAGAAGTACAAGTGTTCATATATTACGGAATTATTTTCTTATAGAAATAAAATTCTTTTGCTTTCTTATTCATTACATTAATTGCTTAAATTATTTTTATTTCTTAAAAACACTGTGCAAATATTAGCATTTTAAAATTTCACATATCAGGTGCCTGGGTGGCTCACTTGATTAAGGGTCCCTATTCTTGATTTCTGCTCAGGTCATGGTCTCACATTTGTGAGATCAAGCCCTGGGTTGGGCTCTGTGCTAGACATGGAGACTGCCTGAGATTTTCTCTCTCCTCCCTCTGCCCCTCCTCACTTTCATGCACCCTCTCTCTTTCTCAAAAAAAAAATAAAATAAAATAAAACTTCACATATTATTTCAGCACTAATTTCCTTAAAGCTAGAAATTTAGAAAGCACTGGTAAACTAGTGGTAGTTAACAAAATTTACTTTTTACTTATATTCCTATTACTTATATACCCTTAATAGGCCCTATATTTAAAATATCATGTCTATTTTCTTCAGTGAATTCCAAATAGACCTTTTAACTGGCAAATTCAAATTTGAACAATGAAGGGGTACTTAACAATGAACAACTGAGTAACAATTAATTTAATATTACAGTCACTGTATTAGCTTTACGGAATATATGCAGATTGAAGAATATGTTTTAGAATATAAATCCTTAACTAGAATGTAAGTTTCCATCTGAGAATGAGGCGCCCTCCACCCCCAAAAGAGGCATTTTCTCTCTTATTCATTGACTTGTAACTAGCACTTAGAATGGTGCCTGAGCATAATAATCACACAATTATAATAATTATAATAATCATTGATAAGTATTTGCTGGTTGCCTGAATAAAAATGGCATGAATGGAAAAACACATATGTAGCTAAACTGTTTCTGTTTAAACTCTTAACATCACTAGGACCCTCCTTGGAGTATTTTTGCTCTTTGGAATTCTAGAATAATTTACAGGAAGAGAAATATTTGTTTACCTCTCAGAATCTTAGAAGAGTTTATTGATTTAATGTTGCTTGGCTAGACAACATCAGAATTGTGGTGTGGATTTTAGCCATCTCGCACAAAAATAGGCTTTCTGAACAAATCATATATGTGGGCTATTTTAAGAACCCTATGTTATTGATATGAATATGTAACATCTTACTCATCCTTAATGGAATTACCTCTTAGGCAGCCAGAATATGACATGTCTACTCCATGGAACTCCCTATATGTGTTTGACTACTTGGATGGGAATCCCTATCCATAAATGATCTAGTCTCTGTGTTCAGATCAATTGCGAGGAGACCAAGATCCCATTGGTGAAGATTAGGAGATGGGAGTAGAGTGAGATCTAAAGACTAAACACAAAAATTTAGAATTTGTCAAGTGTGATTATGTATGGCTAAGAAGTGGTAGACCAATCTTCTCTCTAAATGAGGTAATTATGTACCTTCTTTTATTCCTTGCCTAGTTCATTCTTCTTACTATACCTATAGAAATGAAAATAATTTCTTCAAAATTGAAATCAGTGTAACTTTTCTCAGAGATTTCAAATGGTTGTGTCAGGCTACAAACTCCTATACTACAGTTCAACAGAGATTATCTCAAAAGAGTGCCTTGATGTATGACACAGATTGTTAATAAAATATGCTGGGGGTGGTGGTGCCTGGGTGGTTCAGTTGGTTAAGTGTCTGACTCTTGATTTCGGCTCAGGTCATGATCTCACAGTTGTGAGATCAAGCCCTGAGTCGGACTCCACAATGTGGAGCCTGTTTGAGATTCTCTCTCTCTCTCTCTCTCTCTCTCTCTCTCTCTCTCTCTCTCTCTCTTTTTCTCTCTCTCTCTCCCCCTCTGCCCTTCTCCCCCGCTCTGCCCTTCTCCCCTGCTCATGTGCGCTTTCTCTCAAAATAAATAAACTGTAAAAAAACAATAAAATATGCTGAAATTTTAAGACAACAAAAGTTGTAAGGGATGTGTATAAACACTGTAATTTAATCATTTAAATGTTTTCCTTTCAAAGTTATTAAAACTTGCTACAACTGGCACTTCATTAAATTTTGTTACTTGAGGGAAGAGATTAAGTTTGCCATACACATATACTTATAGCAGGGATTTTTATAAACATGATCTTATTTAATCCTTTCAATAACTTGCAAAAACTTCCTTTAACAGATGTTGAAGTAAGCCTCAGGGAGTCAATGATTTGCCTAAGGTCTTGTAGTTATTAAAAGACTTGCCCATCTGAATCTAAAACCCAAATAACCCTTCTGAATTGCTAAACTTACATCTGGCACTTTGTAAGGGTAAATGGAAATGCTTTTCTCCATTTAAAAAGGCAAAAAGACCAACTTATCCTTGGCTTTTTTCTTAGAATGTCTCTTTGGAGGTCCAGTGAATCTAGATCTTTCCCTCTAACCTTTGACATAAAGATAAATCCCATTAGGGGTTTATCTCATTCTCTAATGTTTACAGTGTAGTGATAGCTCCAAGATCATGGGCCAAATAACCTCTAGGTATGTGATAATGTTGAATTTTACCTGAGCCGGAATCCTGAGAAACAGTGAAGGTTAAGAACAACACTCTTTGCTGTTGCCCCAGTCCACCCTTTGTGTGGAAAATGGTTTACTGCAAGGAACCATCCTTCCCCATTTGACTTAGGTAAGACTTATTGATGCCTACTTGTTTACCTATGACACAGTTAGACATAGACCCTCCAAATTCCCATTCTTGGCCTCATAAAAGATTAGCTGAACTGTTTTATCCCTGTGTGATCAATGAGAATAAAATGCTTGTTAATCAAACTTTGGTTAAGCTCCTCTTCTTCCAGGACTCTGAACTTTGGCTCACTATCAGCCTGAGACTGTATACAACCCTTCTGGGCAGGGACCTTCTGGGAAAATAGGCTGGCCCCAGGGTAAAACATTACCTGATATATTATTCAGTTTGTCAACTTTTCACCCCATTTCCCCATATCCTGTTAACTCTAGCTTTGTTTACTCTTCTCCAGAAAAGGAAAAACCCTTTTAGTTTAACTCTTGAGAAGCTTGCAGAGCTTATGGTCAAGGCTCTTTATTGTACTAGCCCCATCCTCCCTTGCAATGATCTTTTCAAGTAAAGCATTTACTTACTAAATTTATAATTGTTTTTAGTTTGACATATGTAAAAGGTAGCTCTGGATTGGGCTCTGAGACCTCTTAGGAGCTGTACAGGAGATTGTCACGAGGTTCGGCTTTTTGTCTCTAGGGGAAATAACTGTTTTGCTTTGCTGCGTAAAATGCATAAGATTTCATCCTAATGACCAAGACCTTAACATTCTCCCCAGCTTGACTAAACTTTAGATGGGTTTCTTCCAGTCTAGAGGCTCCTGACCTTCATTTTCTTAGAGCATTTATTTTAGAGAACCTACATTTGCAAATTATTTTTCTGCCCCTTTGAGATGTAAATCTTCTCCCAGCTTCTTGCCAGTTTTACAATGTAGGTATTTCTTTCTCAAGGATCTGCAAGCCTTTCCTTTGAAATGTACTCATTGAGGAAGATAGCTCCCCCTATCTCCCAGTCTCTTTGAGAGGGTAGGCACCTAACTTAGACAAGTGACTATTAGCTAACATAGGTGGCCTAATCACCTTGATCAACCTTTGTACTAATGTCTTCTGGTACTTTCCACCAACTCACCCAGGCTTAAAAACTCTGCTGACTTTTGTTTCCAAAGAGTTGAGTTCAGTCTTTCTGTTCCATTGCCATGGTCTTGAATAATGTCTTCTTTACCTGCTTAACTCCATCCAGTGCAATTTTTCTTTGGTATTAACATTGTGATCACTTTAGTCCTACCTTCTCTGCATATAAATCTGTGACTGCTTACTCAAAAATTCTATTTTCTGTTCTATACTGGGAGGAAAGGGCCTTTTTGTTGGCAGGATTATTTTATTTCTCCACAACTTTCATTACCAGCCTTTGAAATCTGACAGCTTTAATGCTTCAGATTGCACTATTTTCCTCTAGAACATTATGGCATTTCTAGAAAAGTAGCTCTTTTTCCTTGTTTTTGTATATTTAAGCTTATTTTTTGGACTGCCTCTCATTTCTAAGACTTCAGAACCTTTCTATTCACTTCCTTTTTTGTTTGCCTTTTTTGTATAGATACTCTGGGATGGTGAAAATATTTTATTTTGTTTGGATCTATACTCTCGATTTATTACACTGCCTTTTAACATCATTAGAGGTCGTTTGGAAATTACATGTCTACCACAATAGTTCTAACATCTCAAAAGCCCTTAGCTCTAAAGCCTTCGCTTTTGAATTTGCTATTGACCATGATACAGCCCTAGCTGCATTTGGAACCACAACATCTATCATACTCATCTGGGCATAATTTAGTTTTGAATTCTCTGAAGTTTATTTTCTTATGAACTTGTGACTTTCAGCTTTTTGTGTACTTTCTGGGTTTAAAAATTGCAGATTGGGAATGAGAGAGAGGCTTATTTCTTGATTTGTTTTATAACTCGGTGTCCTAGCTTTGCTAGCTAAATTCAGGTTACTTCAAATTTGCATTTTTATCACTCACGGGAGGTAATAATACAGAACCACTGAAAACCAACACAATAGTCAATACTGTTGTGTTGACTTTGATATGTTGGTTTTAAGTCTCCTTCTGTTGTTCCTCCTCAGTGACTTTAAGATGCACAGAATGCTGCTTGAATGACCTAGTGACTAAGTTATAATGAAAATGGTTTGCTTCTTTGCTTTGTATAATAATCCTCTAAATCACAGAGGGCATGCATACAAAAGTAATATTTAGAACCCAATCTGATTAGAATACACAATAAAATGTGCTTGAAATAGGAGAAGGCTCATAGTTTGGGTGAATCTGAGGACATATTCCTCTGTTTATCAAATATTCATTAACATTAACATGTGCTAAGCACCATACTAAGGAAAATGACAAAATAAAATAAGCCCTGAGAAATTCACAAATCAATAAGCCAGAAGGAATGGAAATCACTAATTACAATATAGCCAGTTAAGGTTGATGAGATATGTATGGAGTGTGGTCTAAAGAAAGAAGCAAACTCAAATGTGTCCAGGAAGGTTGGGGGCTTTGTTCAGGGATGGATTCATGAATTGTGACAATAGTCTTGAAGACACAAGATATGTTGATCAGCCAGACAAAGTGAGGAAGAGTATTCAAGTTAGAAGGAATAGCACATACACACAGTATGACGTAGTATGTCAAGGACCATCAAATAATTCAGCATCCCTCTATCTTATCCACCTCATCCATCCTCCTGTGCCTTGTACGATATGCGAGAGGGATACAAAACCAAAAGAGACCATCTGGTCTGCAAGAGGCTTTAAGTTTAGTTGGAGAAAGAGACTTTTTAAAAAGTAATAGCAATGAACTGAGTGTTCTAATAGAAGCCTGTGTGAGCTGTGGAGGACATAGTTAACTCTAACTGGGAATATCAGGAAGGTTTCTAGAGGGCGTCATATTAGAGCTGAGTAATAAAAGTGGATGTTCACCAGTATGAGGAATAGAATGACATTCCAGGAAAGTTAATTCCTGCCCCTAACCCTCACCCTGCAGGCCACCTATGCTCATTTAAATGCAATTTACAATATTGTACTTTTTTGTGCAAAGCATCTTTCACTTGGTGTAATTTCAGTAGTTTGTTCCATTTTGTTGCTGAGTAGTGTTCACTGTATGAATATATAACCACACTTTATATATCCACTTTCTGATTGATGGATTGTTTCTAGTTTTTGGATATTATGAGTAAAACTGCTAAAACATTCTCACACAAGTACTTTCTAGACATATATTTTCATTTCTCTTGAATGCTTAGGAGTTGAACTGCTGCCTCATTATATTGAGTTTTATAAGAAATTGCCAGACATTTCTAAATGGTTATTACATTGTGTCTTCCTAGAGAGTTGGAATGTTCCATATCTTTGCCAATATTTCACTACATCAGTCCATTTAGCTGTTCTGGAAGATGTGCAATATTACCTTTTAGTAGCTTTAATTTGTATTTTCCTGAAGACTAATGATTTTAAGTGAGTTTTCATGTGCTTACTTCTTTGGTGAAGTATCTGTTTGCCCTTCCTTCTTCATATACCATGTGCTCTATCTCAAGGCTTCTCCATTCTGGCTACACATTAAAACATCTTTGGACTTTTGCTTTGGCTCCATCCTGACTCTGATTTAGTTGTATAGCTTGAGGACCCTGTCACTGGTATTTATAAAAAAGCATGCTTGATGATTCTATGTGCACCCAGGTTTGAAAACCTTATCGCTGTGGTCCAGTGGTTCTCAACTTTCTTAGGTATCAGAATCACCTGGAGGGCTTGTTAAAAACACAGATGGCTGAGATCCACTTCCAGAGTTTCTAATTCAGTGAGTCTGGGTTAGAGTCTGAGAATTTGCTTTTCTGAGAATTGGCATTTCTAACAAGTTTCCACATGATGTGATATTGCTGGTCCTGGAATGACCATGTGAGAACTGCTGCTTTAGCCAAACGAACCAACCCGACTTCTCAATAGACACCAGATTCTTGCAAGCCTTTCTTTGGTATATTCTATTCTCTCTGTTGATGTCCTATCTCTTTGTGTTCCTTGCACACGCTTTTTCATTCTTTAAGAACCAGCATTAATGTCACAACCTTTCTGAAGTCTGCTCAGATTCATTTGCTCTATCATTTGTCTGCTACACTCTACTGTGATGACTCATGTGATAATAGTACTTATCACACTGTTTGGTTAACATCTAATTGTTCTGGCTGCAGTACTTCCCTCGTGTACCCATTGAGGGTGTTATAAGATCAGAAACCACTGCACCTTGTTCTTTGAATCTTTAGCCACGAACAATATCTGGCACATTACCGAGTTTCCACTATTTTATTTAAAGAATTTTTTTGGTTGTTGTGAGTAGCTGGATAACTAGTAGAAAATGTGACATATAAGGCTTCTCACATGCTTAAGATTCTTTAAAACTACAATTGACCATCTGTAATTAAATTGGCAGCCAGATCACAGGAGCGTGAGAGCAAATGTACAGCAACAACTCAAATGAAAGCCACATATCATCATAGGTTACAGTTAGCATTATCTTAAAAAAAGAAAAGAAAAGAAAAAGCATAAGAAGGGGACTTGAAAGGAATGACTTTGAATTGAATAAGCCAGCAAGTATAAAATCAAAGAAAAATTTAACAAGATGAAAGCAGAGTATGATTTTTCTCAGCATATTATATTTGTTTCCTGAAGGCTTTCTTATCAAATAAGAAGCTTTTTTTTAAATAAATTGAATCTCCAGAGACTTTAAAAACACAAAGTTCCATATGAGGATTGTTGCTAGAAATGTTGTAATGTTTTATTGAAAGCTTCACTTGCAAAATGAGATGGTAATGATGATGGCAATGATAACAATAGCTGCAATTTACTAGCTCACCGTGTGCCAAAGAACTTTAACTCATGATGTTCATCAGTTATCTCATTTAATCATTACAAGATCCCTATAAGGTAGGTATTATTATCCCAATTTCACAGATGACAAAACAGAGGCTGAGAGAAGTTAAAGAGTTCATTCAAGGTCAGTATTCAAACCCATTTTTGGGGAGGGTTACCAGATAAATTACAGGAAGCCCAGGTGAATTTGAATTTCAGACAAATAACAAACTGGGTTTTTTTGTTGTTGTTACAAGTATGCCTTGTGTAATACTTGGGGCATGATTACATTAGAAAATTATTCATTGTTTATTTGAAATTCAAATTTAAGTGGGTGTCCTGTATTCTTATTTGCTAAATCTGAAAACCCTGCTTTATTTCATGCCAGAAAAATTTGCATCAGACCCCTATGTTGCATTGTGCCCTAATTCTCTTATATAAAGTCCATTCCCAATTTACTTACATGAAATTTATAGACCAAACTTCAAACATCAAGGCCCTTTACGATCTGGACTCCACCTTTCTGTTCTTCCATTCAGGGGAGTAACAAGTGTCAAGGCTCTGAGACAGGAGCTGAATGATGTGGGCCTGGAGGCCAGTGTGGCTGCCATGGAATGAGTGGGAGAGAAGTCAGAGCCAGATCAAAGGCTATGGAATGCAGGGCTATGGAGATCACTGTGAGGACACATGTTTCTACTTTGAGTGAGGTAGGCAACTCTTGGGGTGTTTAAAACAGAATGACATGATCTGACTTAAGTTTTTTTTTTTAAATGTTTAATTTTGTTTTGAGAGAGAGTGCAAGCCCAGGAGAGGCACAGAGAGAGGGACAGAGGGTCTGAAGTGGGCTTTGTGCTGATGACAGCAGTGAGCCAGACATGGAGCTTGAACTCAAGTACAGCAAGATCATGACCTGAGCCGAAGTCAAAGGTTAACCGAATGAGCCACCCAGGCTCCCTGACCTGGCTTAAGTTTTAACAGGAGCATATGGACTGCTGTTTGGAGAATCATGCACAGAAGCAGGGATGTATAGCAGATATTCAGGCAGCAGCAGCTCAAGTGGCTGCTTTTCTTGACGGTGGGTTCAGGCTTCAACCTGTGTGACGCTGTGCTCTGTGTGACAACTTCCAACTCGGAGCTGGGGAAAAGGGCATCATTCTCTCAGCTTTAACATGGAACCTGGTGTTTCATCCTGAGACCTGAAGGGACGCTACTCCAGGAGCACCTTGTGGGTGTTGCATCTTCAGGTGCAGAAGAGGCAGCGCTCTGGGCAGAGAACAATGTTCTCTCACAAGAGGGGACAGCAGAGGCTGTGGCAAGACTGCGCACTGAAGGGGAGAGCAGGTGGTGGACAGGCAGCAGGAGCACATATCATGTGTCTGAGCATAAATGAGGCATTCCTAGGATCTCTTCCACCTCCAACTGGGAGAGACTTGGGGGTGGGAATGGCAAGGTACTACAACTGTTCAGGGGTTCATATGAGGCTGAAGGACTTTTATTATTAGTCCTACTGTGACCTAATTTACAGCATGCCTGGATACACATGGAAAAAAACGGGGTTAGCAAGATTAAATAAATGAAGTTCAAGGGGAAAAGAAAACACAAAAGGAGATGTGAAAGGATACAGTACCCTACAAAAAACCCACAAACACTTGGCAAATTTTTAACTGAATGTCTCTTTTGTGCCAGGCATGTGCTTTTTAGACATTACCTCATTTATTGCTCACAACAATCCTTGGTCTGGCATATATTATTACTAATCCCCTTTTATAGATGAAAAAAGGTTGAGGCCAGTGAGGATACAGGTAAGCAGCTTGTACAAAGTCATGAACTGTTTCTGTCAAACTTCAGGCAGAGTTTGCATGTTTTTTTTTCTTTTTTTAAAGTAATCTCTATGCCCAATGTGGGGCTCCAACTTATGACCCCGACAACAAGAGTTGCATGCTCTACTGACTGAGTCGGTCAGGCACCCAAGAGTTTGTGTTTTAAAAAAACGTTTTAACATTTATTTATTTTTTGAGAGACAGAGAGACAGAACACCAGCAGGGAAGGGGCAGAGAAAGACAGACACAGGATCTGAAACAGGCTCCAGGCTCCCAGCTCTAAGCTATCAGCACAGAGCCCAACACGGGGCTCAAACCCACAAACCGTGAGATCATGATCTGAGCTGAAGTTGGACTCTTAACCGACTGAGCCGCCCAGGTGCCCCAAGAGTTTGTGTGTTTAAAAACAACTAAGCCATCAAGCCTCCTCTGGGGAGGGGTAAAAAGTTTATCCAAAGGAGCCAGGCAGAGTTCTTTAGCTAAAATAAAAATGACTGAAATAAAGAAAGATGCCAAGAAGAGAAAGTCTGAAAATCACTACAAGGAACACTTATTACAGAGACCAAAGCTCCTGAGGAGGCAGGATTCCAGGCTGGAGAGCCAGGATATAGATGTCCACCTGTCACAACTTTTGTCTCCTATCGAGCACTTAGCCATCTCCCATTTCTGTTAAGAGCTGGCCAATTAGCTGTAGTGGCCCTGGTCATTCATACCTCAGCAGTAAGTCACCCAGGCCAGGTCACTTGCAGGACGCATGCACCATGATTGTTCATCTGACCCCTAACTCTGTCCAAATTATGGACTGACAGAATTCAAGACGAAGGTCTCAATGCTGCACTGAAATACAGGTCCAAATCAAACAGGTTAAGAAACCACTTTCTTGCTTCCAAGAATACCGCTAACTAATTCAGTTGACACTACCTTTGGGAGTGTGTCTTCCAAGTTCTTGCTGGTTCCCTAGCTAGCATTCAGCCCAAATGATGAAAATGAAAAGAGAGAGATGCATGGTTGATAAAAGGGAGCACCCAGGTGAAGGATTTCAAAGGAAAAAAATAAAAAGTTTCAAAGAGGAGACATTTTCAGTCTTGTTCATAAAGACTGAAAACATTGATCAGAGTGCTTTATGCATTTCAGTTTTTCAGGGGTGTATCAGAATGCTTGCTTAGAGGTCTCTTCAACTCTCGGGTTCGATTTGTGGTCCAAACCTTCTCCAATGTGCATAGAAATTCAATTCCTAAAAAAAAAATTAAAAAAAAAAAAAGGGGCGCCTGGGTGGCGCAGTCGGTTAAGCGTCCGACTTCAGCCAGGTCACGATCTCGCGGTCCGTGAGTTCGAGCCCCGCGTCGGGCTCTGGGCTGATGGCTCAGAGCCTGGAGCCTGTTTCTGATTCTGTGTCTCCCTCTCTCTCTGCCCCTCCCCCGTTCATGCTCTGTCTCTCTCTGTCCCAAAAATAAATAAACGTTGAAAAAAAAAATTAAAAAAAAAAAAAGAAATTCAATTCCTTAAAGCCTAGGTGACTTGCTGCTTAATTTAAATTTAATTTGAGTGCTTTGGTAAATGCCGAAAGATGTATTACAACGTAGTACTCAGTGTGCATACCTAAGCATTACACAGTCTAGCTAGGTAATTCTACTGTGGATTCTTACTAGATTTACCTGATTTGATTGTATGTAGTCAGCAGAAGCAAAAGTAATTACAAGTAGATTTCAAAAGAGCTCAAATTCTCTAAAATCCATTTAAATGTTTGGTTTGTCTATAGTTTCCTTCGTGAATTGATGGTTTAGCTTTGTACTTTCAGACCTCAACCTGATAGAAGTACAGATTTCTGGGCTCTTTCCCAGATAATCCATATCAGCATTTTCAGAAAGCACCTTAAGTATTTGGATACAAGTCGACCAAGAACTTTGATTTGGAATACAACGAAGAGCCTCTCTAAGGTCCCTTGTCATATCTGACAGCTGTGTATCGTCCTGGGGTGTATATACATAGAAGCTTGGGTAGAGTTCATTATCAAGGTACTGAGCACTTACTTTTCTATAGTATTTCCATTTTGATACAGACTACTTTTATTTTGGATCATGCTATTTTATAAAAAAGGTGATTACAACTTTGGCAGATTTGAAAAAAATAAAAAAGCTTGGAAGATAAACGTCTTATTTGGGAAGTTTCCAGTAGTTTTATAAAAAAATACGTTCATAATCTATCTATCCATCCATCTGTCCACCCACCCACCTACCTACTTATCATATGAAGTATCTAATGTATATTGGATATTAAATATTTATTCTATAAAATGGTCTAGGAACAATGAAGGCTGATTTGAATATTTTTTCTACACATATACTGTTTTTTTCTACACATATTTTTTTCTACAACACATACTGTTGCTGTAATTTGGTACCCTTTGATATAAAGTTCCAATCTTACTCCTGCCAGAAGTCTTTCTGACCACTCCAGCTCTATGTGATTCCCCATTAATAAACTATATCTCTCATGTGGTTTCTTACCATAATATACTGCTTTAAAAAAACCACATCTGTAGCCCTTATCCTCAGTCAATTTGTAGACTTCTGGAGGGAAAAATTATGATGGTCCTTCTTTATTCCCATAGCAAAAAACTCTGTGCCATTCATTAGTGTTCAGTCAATAAATATTTGCAAATGGATTTATTCAGAAAGAGGAATACGGTAGTGTGGTAATGTACGTACAATGCATTAATAGAGTTCAATTTTAAATAAATTCAAATATTAATTTCTAAAAATTAATGAAATATATAGGCATAGATGATTATAGAATCACAAATTTTTAGCTTTGGCTGACCTCTCATCAATTATCAAGTACAAGTCTATTATTTTTTACATGAGGAAATTAGATTCTATAAGGCACTAAGCTACTTGAAAAAAAAGGAGCCATTTATGTGAACATTTCATTTCATACATAAAGCAATAGTTTTAGTTACCTTTGCATTTTTTGTAGCACCTCGTTCACACACAATAGGCACCAAATATCAGCTGACTGGATTGCTTCTTGGAAATCAATTTCACTAACTGGATATTTAGAACTGGATGATGAATAGATAGCTCATGCCTTCAACTTCTCACATGCTTCACAAGGGATACCACCACCTACAGCTGCCCTATTAGTTTATTTTGCTGGATCTCCCTTGCCTCAGACAGAATGCTTGTTTCCTGTTCATTCCTGATTTTCTTTGAGCACCTGCCTGAGCATGTAGATTCTAGCTCTTCTTTCTGACTCCTACTGCGTATGCTAAAAACCTAATTATATTGTATCCTTGCTGAATCTGTAATAATATCTGCCTTTCTAAAAGAGAATATTTATGCTTTTATTTTCCTTTTTTGGGAGCCATGGATTATTTGGTTCATGTGATCTGGAAAGGAGAAAACAGTGGACACCAGATAGAGCAATTTTCTCTAGAGCAATCACTAGGAGGGACTCCCCAGTCTCCATTTAGATTGCTCATCTTCATTCATTGTTTTCCAAGTCTTGGAACCAAAGTGAGATGCTAGAGAAGGATTTAATTCTTCAGGACCCTAAGCTCCCACTTGTAACACAAGGGTTGAGGGAGAAAACCCTAGCATCTCCAGGCAGCAATAGGTCTAATCAGTTACTTTCTGTGTGTTTAGAGTATAAACCATACACCATGGTTTGGATTTATTCCCTTGGCTGCATGATCAACCCTTGCTCCTTCAGATGTGGTGTTCCTGGAACACAGACTCAGAGTAAAGATCAAACAGAATGGATTTTAGACATATCTGATATAATCTTACTATTTTGCTGATAAGAAAGTTGAGACTCAGAGAAGTTACTTGTTTAAGGTGATTCAGTTGGATTGGATAGTGATAGATCTGGGACTAAAACTGGCCATGCTGCCTCTTTCATGGCTGCTGACATTTGGTAACTGTCTTACTCCTTAACTTCTTTTACTTTATCTGGTATTTGAAGTGATCTCATGCTCAGGTAGATGACCGATTTTGCAGCTGAACCTCGAAGTTCCTTGAAATTTTCATATATGGTGACTTTTCCTCTGAGCCCACTTCCATCACAATCTCCTATAGATCTTCTTATCTCTGACTTGTCACATGTCTGAAATATCTCAGTCTCCAAGTACAATCATCACTTTTCTCATATGCATTTCATTAAGAGAGTTCAAGCACAAACTATATAAATGTAAGTCAAAGGATGATAATCTCTGGAGAGTGAGGAGAGACAAGCATGACCTCCCTTTAAAGGAATAGGACTATTATTCCCTTTCTGCCTCTATTTTCTCCTTCTCAACCCTTTCCTGTGTTCCTGTCTTCCTTGCTCAGGTTCCCCAACATGATTCATCTAGTTATCTAGTCTTTACTAATGTCCTCAGTGCTCTTTATTTATTGTTTTTTCTTTGCACTTATCTGACAAAAATCCAATTCTGAATATGTTGGCTTTCTCCCTGCTTCTATCAGGGCTGATACAAGTCAATGGAGGAAATCCCACAGCTGGACTGACCAATGTCTCTACAACAGTGTTTCTTAAAGTGTGGTCCCCAGACTGGTAACATCAGTATGATTTGGGAACTTGTTAGAAATGCAAGGCACAGACTCACTCAGTCTACTGAATCAGAAACTCTTGAAATGAAATACAACAATATGTATTTTAACAAGTTTCCCAGGTAATCCTGATACACCATAAAGTTCAAAAAATACTACTGTATCAAGTCTTTGTCTTTAACCTCAATTTGCTATTGGTACTAGCTGTTAATCTTTATATGTTTTCTACATCAGTGATCCTCTATGTTTTGCATACTAGCTTCTTTAAATCTCCATTTTTCCTCAAATCTGTGGTCCTGCCTGTCTCTCCCCACTCTCCAGGGATCATAACCCTCTGGCTTATATAGTTTGTGCTTGAACTCCCTTAAACACCTGCCATCAAATCCTCAGACTTACTGCAGTTAGTTTCAGTGCAAGAGTGTTCATTTTCTTTGTGTTGAAGGCCAGCCCATACACCATACCTTTCCCTTCAGCATCAGGAACTTTTTCTCTTCATTCAAGTTCTCTCTCTCCACTGGCATCTTCCACCCAACCTCGGAGCTGTCAGCACAGAGTCTGACCCGGGGCTCGAACTCACGAGCTGCGAGATCATGACCTGAGCCGAAGTTGGATGCTTAACTGACTGAGCCACCCAGGTGCCCGGGGGGTTTTGATTTTAAGTGTCATAAAAAGCCCTGTAGGATTTTAAGCAAGGGAGCAACATTACCTGATATATAGTTTATGAAGATTTTACCTTTCTTGTGTGGAGAATGGAGTGCATGGGCTAAACCAAGAAAATCTGTTCAGCTGTAGTGGAGATGTAACTAAATTTGGGTTATGATTTGGAGGTAGAGTTAATGGGAGAGGATGGAGAGAATCAAAGGTAATCCTAGTCTTTTTGTTTTTAACAACTATGTGGATAATGATGTTGTTAGACTGGAAAGGGATAAGATGACTGGAAAAAAAAAACAAGAATGTTTTGTTCATGTTGAGTTTCAATTGTTTATTGGAGATATATGAGAAGATAGGCATATAAACGCTTGAGTTTAGAATTCTAGGAAGAGATCAGGGATAGAAGTATAGATTTAGGAATCTTTGGCCTATAGATGACATTTGAAGCTCTAAGGAATCCTGGGAAAGTATGTAGAAAGAGAATGTAGCCTATGACAAAGTTCTGGGCTACTCTAATATTTAAAATGAGTAGCCACTTGTATGGCTCAGTTGGTTAAGTGTCTGACTCTTGGTTTCAGCTCAGGTCATGATCTCACAGTTTGTGAGTTTGAGCACACATGAGCGTGCACTGACAGTGCACAGCCTGCTTGGGATTTCTCTCTCCCTCTCTCTCTCAAAAAAAAAAATATATTATTAAATAAATATAAAATATATAAATAAATAAATATAAATTAAATATAAATATAAATATAAAATATAAACTAAATATAAATATAAAATATAAAATAAATAAATATAATTAATTAATTATTAATTAAATATATAAAAAATATATATATCATGGAAGTATGGAGTGAAAATTTCTAACATAAGAAAATGAGGATGAGCAATTGGTAAGGTAGGATATTTTCTTAGAATTCTCCTAATCAATTCTCAGTCAAATTCTGCTGAGAAGTAAATGAGAATAAGGACAGAGAGGTAACGAATGGAAATGGGAACATGGAGGGCTCCAGAGACCCTGGCAAGAGCAGTCACAATAGAATGGTGATATCAAAAGTCTGATTAGAATGGGCTGAGGAAATTAAGTTATTGAATTAGAGTCTGGCCTGAGGAGAAGCTGAAAAAGTTGTTAAGTTCTTCATTCTAGTCCCTCTCAATAGATTTCTGAAATCAAAACCATTCAAAAAGTAACCAAAGCCCTTCAAACTGAGGCAGGCTTTTGGAGAAATAAGGGTGGTTATTAAAGACTCATATTTGAAAAGTTTAAATGAAGGTTCCATGCAATTTAAACAGAACTGGAATGTTAAAAAATCAATACAGAGCTCCATAAATGAAATTACTGACAGAGTGGTTACCATGCCAAAACAACGACCACCATGTCAAAATTAGTTAAGTAACAGTAAGTATTGTTAACAAATTGGAATCTGATATTACCTGGGATAAGTCAAGTTTAATATGATCAGTCCACAGAGATATTTGAGAATTGGCAACACACACACACACACACACACACACACACACTCACACTTGCCCTCTCATCATTTTTATTAGTCAATCCCTTTAAAATAGTATGTTTGGTTTCATGGATGATAAAATATGAGAGACCGCATCTTCATCAGCATAGATTTACCAAGTCCTTGGTGTGAGTATATAGGTAAGGACATCAGAAATGAATAGTATGATTACAACGTTGGGAAAATAAAACACATAAAGAATCAAGTCTTGGCTAAATCCTTAGCTCATAAAAACTGGTTATCAAGCAGCACTAGCACTGATGATGGCAAACTGGCCATATACCAAGGGTCATCTTAGTCTGCAGACTGTAGAAACAACCGTTGGCCATACAACTAGTAAAGACAATTATCATCACTGAGTGATACTATTGAGTGAGAGAGGGAGCCATGTATCTTCCAGTAGATGGTCATTCATTGCCAGGATATTATATCCACATGTAGTTCACATATAATTGCACAAATGCAAGATTCCTTTTATGATGGAGCATCCAGAAGAGAGAACCTTTCATTTGGAACTTCAAATATAACTAATCTCATATATAATATTTCAACTGTCCATTAACTTACTCGGTCATATTTTAAGTTGGCAGAAATGTATTGAGCACTTATTATGTGCAAAGCACTGTAGTGATGTTGCCTTACATATATGCATATAAGAAATAAATAATCCCCAGATATTTTATCCTTATTTTAGAATGAATGAGTGGCTGACATGCTGGTGCTGTTACCAAAGTGTGTGAACACCAAATGTTTAGTGCCTACCAGCTCATGACCCCCATCTTCATCGAAGTCCTCCTCTATCCCATCAGTCATCTCTTCTCCATCCGCATCTGGCCCTCCTTCAGCAGGCTCCTCTGTAGAGTGATCTGCATTCTCTGACACACATTCATCTTGGATCAGCTCTATACTCTCTTCCAATTGCTTCTTCTGAGCTTCTGGGGGGGGAGAAAGCAAATGACTACTACCTTGGGTTGCTCATGAGCCATTTGGATAAACCATGAAAAAACAGTCTATGAAAGGGTAAATTCTGTGTGAGGAGGATAAGGTCATATTATGTTCTGGTTGAATTTATTCAGTCATGTAAATTACGTGCCTAATCTGTGTGCATTTTCATGGGAGTATGTTTACTTTTAAATGGAATTAGCAAAAATTAGGAAATCTAGATGATACTAGTATAAAAGAAATAAATATTTACATAAATAGATGGATCTTTCCAGCTATATATATTCTTTTCTAATAGGGATATACTCTTAGAGGAAAAAATATAACAAAAACAGAAGGTAAAAATCACATAAAACATAGAACTTGTTCACTGAATGAGGGAAGATGAAGAAAGCTCATTGACAAGTTCAAACTTAATTGAAAAAGACAAAAATTCCCCAAGGAAAAAAAGTACAAAAGCACATGTGTTGTCTTTCAGACAACTTGTCTATGTGAACAATAATTTGAAATTTTAGAGTCTACATTCTAGACTAGACTAGAGTCTGGCAGATATGGTTAACTGCAGTGGTTACGAATAAAATTCTGGTGTTAGATTTACTAACTTTGTTATGCAAAGCCAAAGTGGTTAACCTTTATTGTGCCTCAGTTTCTTCATCCATATAATTAGGATAACTACTTAACTTCCAGGGTTTGGAATAGTGTTTAGTAGAGTTATTTGCAAATAATAAGTGCTCAACAGATGAAGTTACATTCTACATTAACAGAATTCCCTACAATTACCAGGGTGTGCATGCTCCATTTACAGAAATTCACTCTGATGGGAATTATGCTGACAACATAATAAATATTTCCCCTAGTGGTTGGTTTTCATCTCCTATGAAAATATCAAGAAGCATTGGGTATTGAATAAATAAGATCAGTTACTCTACCTCCTTCTCTTAACTTATTCCCATGTATACATGGCTATCTCAAAAGCTGGGTGATTTTCACTCATTTCGATCACTGTAATTTTATCAGATAATTATCCCATTATTTGATTTGAATTTTAAGAGATACTACCTTTTAAGCTTATATAGTTATATTTTTATGGCAATAAAGACAGTTTATAGAGCCAAATAAATTGAGGGGTGTTCATTCCTAGTCTTTTTCAAAATGTGAGTTAAAGAGAAAGTAAGCATTGATATACATATATTTTGACTCAGCACAAATCTTTTCAAATACAAGTAACATGTAAATCAACAAACTGATAAAAATGATGTATAAATAAGCAGGTATCCTCTTCTACAAATTGTTTAAAATTGTAATAGTTACTTGTGTAAATACATGTATTTTTGCAGTTTAATTCTCCAAATAATAAAGTTTATGTATTGAAAATAAGGCAGAAGGATAGGGTTGTGCTCTGGTCCTGCTGTCAGAGGACAGCATTCTAGTTCCAACTTAGCTACTTGCCAGTGGAATCATGTGCATTGGGCCTGGCCATTCGGTCAGGTCCTTTAAATGTATTAGGTCAACCTTTCCTCATCTGTATAAAAGCTTTGATTAAAAAAAAACCTACCTCTGGGGTTGGCTGTGAGGATTAACAGAGCTTCTATTTTGGAAATGTTTTGCATACTATGAAGGACTACATAAATGTGTACTGTTACATACAAAAAGGAGACTGTGTGCTCCTCACTGTGAAAGTGTCAGGATAACAACACCAGTAGGCATGGAACAAGAGGGCTGGTAAGATCAGGAATAACTGAAAAACTTGTGGGGTTGAGGCTCCATTTCAGAGGAGGAGAAGAGCTGGTAGGTCCAAAAAGGCTAAAAATAATTACTACAGGCAACTTAAAATGACAAAACCTAAGGTCTTTTTCTTCATTTACTTCCCATATATAGACACAGACTATACATTTCATGATGTTTTTCTATCAACTTGTCAGTTTTGCTTTTTTCCACAGATCAGCATAACTACTGTAGTGATGATGTAAATTCTGCTTTTAAAGCTACACTTTTTATCTTCATATATGTGAGTGTACTGATGAAAGCAAGTAGCTTAAATTCCTTCTTCTCTGATGTCTTATCTACATCACTTTTAGCATAGAAAGTCTTATGAAGACTTTAAAGTGATTATTGTAAAACTTAACCAAAAAGTTTAATTGGGAGAAGATTACCCAAGTCTCTGGATTAAAAGGAAGGCAAATCAGGCAAGAGACACAGACACAGACCACATGCTGAACTTAACTGTTACTGAAAATTGCTAGTTTTTATTCATCTCACCTTCTTTCCACCTATCACTGACCTCTGTAGTTCTTGACCTTTAACCATCTACACATTCATGATCAGCACCAATGTAGAAAACACTGTGATGGGCAGACTAGTTTGAGCACTGAAGTTTTGAATCTCTGCTGTTGATCACATCCCATACTCTACCTGATAGCCTCTACTATGGCTGACCCTTTGGACAGCACAATGCCTCTGGCCACTCTGGTCTCCATCCTTCAGCCTTTCTCCTTAGAGTGATTTTTGTGTTTATCATTTGACCCCTCCCTTTTTGCCACTCTAGGTTACCACTCATTCAAAATACCACTGCTGTCATGACTTGGTGCGGATATTTCAGGAATGAGAGAGGAATGGGCATTTGGGATTGGACAATTATTATCCTATACAGTGAAAAATGTATCATATAACTTTTCCTAAAGCCAGACTTTCTGGATTTTAGGTCATTATGTTTATTCTTTTGTCATAATACACAACTTAGGATTAATATTATTTTGGAAATTCATTTGGCTTGACATATACATTTCTTCTCTAATGATTTTCAGAAGTATTTGTTCTCTGGAAACCCTTGCTTTTAATGTTGAAAGTAATATTCTTATTTTCCCCCTCTGGAAAATTTTTGGCCAAAGAACCACAGAAGATTTTCAGAGAACCCATGTGGGATCAGAACTTAAAGATGCCTAGCCCTCATTTGGCTTTGTGTATCAATTTGTTGCAGTTATGTTTGAAATCCATGCTGACTCTCCTTATCTTCCTAAACTGAATGACATCCCTTCTTCCCTGATAACCAAAGCCCAAATCAAACGTTGTCTTATAGTTAGTCTACTCTTGTCTTATCCTCCTCTCTGTGGTGTTTAAGTTTCTCTAATACTAGAGCTATTGCCTCAAAAGGTTATTGTCACACTCAAAGGGGATAATATAGATGTTTATCTTCTGTAAAGTGAAAAGTGCAATACAAGTCAGTTATCAAGAAATAGTTTGATTTGCTCTGTACCCCTTACTGAATGCCTTGTGTGTAGAAGAGATAATATAAGCTATTAGAAACGATATAGAATTTAAGATCCATAATTCTGTTAATTACTAATCCTATTAACTATAGCTTTCTTCTCTAAAAGATGAGCATGAAAATAGCATCTTTCAGAGAGTTGTTGTATACTCAAATGAGTGTTTTAAAATGTAAAGGCGACACAAACATGTTATCGTAACAGGCTCAAAAATGGTTATTGAGTTGAACCTGTATTATTGCTCTAGGCAAACGGTTTATGTCAAAATCATTCATTACTATTGACCATTAAGCATCTACATTACAAGGACAATTTGGGCTTTGACATGGTCCCTTCGTTTCTGTTTAGACAGACATAATGTTTTAAGTTAGTCTCTGCTTTTTCATGTATGTTATACAACATACATGCAACTCCTCTGACAGCCAGTTTCAGAGGCAATAGTGTTCAATGCAAAAAAAAAAAAAACCAAAACCTAGGACTCATCCTCATTCATCCATTAATTAAGTTGAAGGCTAAATGCATGGAAGACATTATCTGGTTTGAGAAAAAAACCTTTAATTACAATGGCAGTCAATTCATAGCAGTTTAACAGAAATACAATCAACCTGTACTTCAGTAATACGTAGTCATCATAGATTTCTGTCATTACCTCATAAGAAATGTTATAATCGATAAACAATGATAGGTTCCAGGAATAAAATCGCACATGAAAGCACATCTTGTTTATTAAACTGTTGGTTCACAGTTTAACAAGCGGTTTTGATCCAGTAATTTTTCTGTTGAAGTGGAAACAAAGCAGCTTGTTCTATTTTTTGTGAGTAATTATCTAACTTTATTTCTCCTAGAAATGAGGAGTATTTTTTAGTTTATTCCTGCCTTTGTGACATTTTCTTCACCTACATAATTATTTTTTCTGTTTATCACTTTTTCCTTTTTATTGTGAGTGCTGAGCGTATATGTACTATGTATGTGTGTGCACGCCCATTTATGTCTCTACCACTAAAGTTCTTTGGGGAAGAAACATTTTTATCCATCTTTGTAGCCCTGATGGTTCACTCAGAGCCTTACATGCAAATGAAATATCTGCTGAATATATTCATGAATTGTGATGGGACCAAAAAATGAAAATAAATGTGTGGGTGTCAAATTCTTTTCATAGAGTCAGAGTGATTGTTGAATTTGGCACCATGGTTGCAAAAATATGAATCCACAGAGTTTAAAAGAAACATCCTTGTCACATTTTACATGAGAGTCCCATACCATTAAGTCAAATAAAATGCGGGGTCTAAGAGTTTCTTAGAAGATTGTTCCTTTTTACACGATAAGTCTTCAGGAGAAAAAATAAAATGTGAAGTGTGCAAGGACCTATGGGAGGATGCCCACCTTGGAACACTGGCATCTTTTGGAGTCTCTGCTGAATTCTTTAAGTCTGAATGACAGGTTGGCCATAGGATTTCTTTGGTTGTCAGAGTGAATTTTAGATATTTTTTGAAGAATGTATTAACAGCCAAAAATCTAGCAGCTATATGCCTAAAAGATATCTCTAATATTACATAAATAAGGATTTCAGGAGGAAAAAAAGGTTATGGCTCCAAGTTAGTGAGTGCTTACAAAGTACTGACCTTGCAGCATGCATTAACCACAGGCCTTGAGACATCCTGCAAGGTAGGCCTCTTTATCATTTTCCAGGTGGAGAAAAAAAAGGTGCCTGTGGTCACACAGTTAATAAGTGCAAGTGTTTGAGTTCCCACTTAAGGTTTTCTGTTTCCATAGCCTGGGCTATTTCCTAATATATCTCTAGAAAAAGGCCTAATTTGATAGAGCTTTGAATCTCCTCAGTAACCAGATAATTTCAAATTAAAGAATGAAGAAGTCTGTTTGGTTAGGGGCACATGCTCCAACTAAATAATGGTTATCAAAGGAAAAGAAGTACAAGTGCTAGTTAAGTACTTCTGTTTATGGGAATATGCCTCAGGCTTTAAAAAGCCACGAAAGAAAGGAATTTATATTAAATTTCAATCTTCATATTCAAAACATTTTTTGTATGTCTCATTTCTATTTCATAAGCGATATATGATATAGAAAACAAGTTAGAATTGTTGGGATATATATTCAAAGTATTTTCATTAAATTCAGTTTGCTGCATAGCTATTATATCATTAATATAACTCTGAAAATTGGTTGAGTTGGCAATTAAGTTTTTTGATAGGCTGGCTTAATTGATAGCTAATTACTAGCTAAATTGTACTTAGCAGATGGTTGGAAAGAATGTTGATATAAAACAGTCACATTATTCATTAGAGTCAAGCTAGTATTCTATAACTATTGTTTTCGCATACCAGTATAAGCTGTATTTAAAAAAATTCTATATTACAACACCTGTATATAATAGGAATTTAACTCAAAGATTTCAACGTGTTTTTTTTTTTATTTATTTATTTTTGGGACAGAGAGAGACAGAGCATGAACGGGGGAGGGGCAGAGAGAGAGGGAGACACAGAATCGGAAACAGGCTCCAGGCTCTGAGCCATCAGCCCAGAGCCCGACGCGGGGCTCGAACTCATGGACCGTGAGATCGTGACCTGGCTGAAGTCAGACGCTTAACCGACTGCGCCACCCAGGCGCCCCTTAACTCAAAGATTTCAATAAATGCTTTTTAAAAAGATACAACGGATTATGCATGGTATTACTAATAATGACATAAATGAGCATAAAGAAAGTTTCATAGGATAATTGCTTTCACACTAAAATGTCAGTTATAGAAGTACATTCCTGGAGAAAATGATCTCAAAGTTGTTCTCATTGAGTACCCTGGATTGTTAAAGTCACCACAGACTCAATATAAATAATAAAAAAAAATTATGTTTAGGTTTGAAAGAGACAGAGACAGAGTGCAATCCGGGGAGGGTCAGACAGAGAGAGGGAGACACAGAATCTGAAACAGGCTCCAGGCTCTGAGCTGTCAGCACAGAGCCTGACACAGTGCTTGAACTCACAAACTGTGAGATTGTGACCTGAGCTGAAGTCAGATGCTTAACCAACTGAGTGACCGAGGCACCCCCAATATAAATAATTTTTAAAATTACAGATACATTGTGTTTATTTAAACCTCACAATTTTTTTTTTAATTTTTTTTCAACGTTTTTTTATTTATTTTTGGGACAGAGAGAGACAGAGCATGAACAGGGGAGGGGCAGAGAGAGAGGGAGACACAGATCGGAAACAGGCTCCAGGCTCTGAGCCATCAGCCCAGAGCCTGACGCGGGGCTCGAACTCACAGACCGTGAGATTGTGACCTGGCTGAAGTCGGACGCTTAACCGACTGCGCCACCCAGGCGCCCCTAAACCTCACAATTTTAAGGAATAGATATTAATTTCCCCCATTTTACTTTTTAAAAAATGTTTATTTATTTTTGAGAGAGAGAGAGAGTGTGTGTGTAAGCAGGTGAGGGTCAGAGAGAGAGGGAGACACAGAATCTGAAGCAGGCTCCAGGCTCTGAACTGTCAGCACATAGCCGGACATGGAACTCAAACTCACAAACTGCAAGATCATGACCTGAGCTGAAGTCAGACAGACGCTTAACCAACTGAGCCACCCAGGCACCCAATTTCCCCCATTTTATTTATTTATTTATTAAAAAAAATTTTTTTAATGTTTATTTATTTTTGAGAGAGACAGACAGAGTGCGAGCGGGGGAGGGTCAGGGAGAGAGGGAGACACAGAATCTGAAGCAGGCTCCAGACTCTGAGCTCTCAGCTCAGAGCCTGATGTGGGGGCTTGAACTCACAAACCGTGAGATGATGACCTGAGTGAAGTCAGATGCTTAACTGAATGAGCCACAAAGGCAGCCCAACTCCTATTTTACAAGCTTCAAAATTTATAAATACCAAGTACCACACAACTAGTAAGTTTTGGGATTGGATCTAGTTCTGTTTGATTCTTAAGTATGGGGACTTATAGATGTCTTGCTAGTGTAAATCTATTTGCCACAAGGAGGAAGAATTAAGGAGGAAGCAAACTAGAAGTGGGGTGACTGGCTACCAGGTAAGGTTTTGGAGGATGAAAATGTTCTAGCTGCTTTGTGGTGATGGTTGTACTGCTCAGTAACATACTAAGAAGTCATTGAATTACACTCTTGGAATGGGTGAGTTTTATGCCTATGCAATAAAGCTGATAAAAAATAAGATGAGTTCATTAGAGCAAGTGAGAGATGAGGGCTTGGGTACAGGCAATAGCACTGGCAAAACAGAGAGAAGAGGTAAAAATATGCTAAGGTAACATTTTGCAACACTGGTTGTAGAAGGAACAGAAAATGTTAATTTGGCAATTTGATTCACAGGACTTATAGAGTGGTGATGTGACAGAGACTGGACACAGAGAGTATAGATAAGAAAGTGGGGAAAAAGATTTCCATTTTGAAAGATGGTGATTGAGTTATTACCAAGGACCTTAATGTACCCCTCAGCTCCCTCCTGACTATAGGCTCCAGACCTCTTTTTTCTTAGAGCATTTACTTTAGAAAACTTGGAATTGTAAAGTTTTTTTTATGCCCCTTTGAGATGTAAATCTTTTGCAACCTAGGCCTGTCTTTCTTAAAACCTAGAAGTCATCCCCTTGAAATGTAATCATCAAGAAAGATAGTCTCTGTGGGAGAGTAGAAGCTTATCTTCCATAACAGTCAATTAGCAAACACAGATGGCCCAGTCATACCAACCAACCTCTGTACTAATGTCCTCTAATACTTTTCCATTAGCTTACTCCAGCGTTTAAGAATTATCCTGCCTTTTGTTTTAGTAGCGTTCAATTTCCACCCCCTACTGCACTAGTCTTGACCCCTACTGCAATAGTCTAGAATAAAGTCTTCCTATGCCATGTTTAATAAGTGTCCAGTGCAATTTTCTTTTACAGTTCCCTGAGGGATAGCCGTTGGAAATTCTCCAGTAAGCAAAGGGAAAGGTTTTGATCCAACTGCTAAAGACAAGTCACTTTCTTTTCACAACTTTAAATTTAGCTTCTTTAAAACACTTAATTTTTGTAGTTAAATATTTCCACAAGACTTGTTATGAAAAATAGCAGTCTTCTGTTCCTACCTGCTCACCATTTTCAGCTCTTTTAAAGGCTTTCAACTCAGCTCATTCTTTTAAATACATGCCCTCATATTTCTAAATACGTGTTTCTGTTGCTGTCTCTTGATCAGTCTTAGGCTCTACCTATTGGTATCATACTTAGGAAGCTGAGGACTCAATTCTCTGTCATACAATCCCCACTTAAGTCCCAGCACTCTAGGGAGTTACACTGTAAATTAGATTAGATCAATGTTCTGTGTTTACTTAATTTTAAGTATGAAAATGCTTTGTGCAGCTAAGTTGTTAGTGTATAACACATAATTTCTCTTTCCTGAACAGTATTATTTTCTTTGGTGTTAAAAAGTGCCTTGAACTTTTCATCTTATTTCGTTTTGTTTAATTCAGTTCCCTGTGTACAGATACCTACTTGTGCCAACTTTAACTAGACCTGTAAATCTTGTTTCAAACCAATTCACTTACCTACCCGTTAGCCATTCTATCAATTTCATCTTGAAAAAGTCTCTCCCGGAGCTTTTGAGTTGTTCGGATTTCGATTTCTTTCTGGGTCTGTTGCACAGCTCATATGCTAGACTCTCCTTTACCACCATCCTGTGATTCCCCTTGCTCTTGCCTCGGGATTTCCCTGCTTTGGGAAAGCCACGTTTCTCCTTTCTTGGTTTACCTGCTGGTTTTTGTGAACTACTTCCTCCGGTCCTTTTCAGGCAAAGAGTGAACCGGAGATACATTTTTTGATATTTATATATCTGCAAATGTCTTTAATCTACCCTCAGATTTAATAGTTTGGGCATTAGGTACAGAATTGTAGCTTGTAAATGATCTTTCCTCAGAATTTTTAGAGTATGTTTTCATTGCCTCCTGGTTTTCAGTGTGGCTGTTGAGAAGCCTATTGGTATTCTGATTCCTGTTTCTTTATATGAAAACTGTTTTCTCTCCTTTCCTGTCTCTCTGGAAGATGGTAGGACCTTCTCTTTGCCCTCATGTTCTGAAATATCACAATGAGATGCTTTGATGTGCATCTTTTTTCGTGCATTTTTTCAGGCATTCAGTGGATTCTTTCAACCTGATTAACTAATGTTCTTCAGGTTTTTTCTTAAAAAAAATTTTTTTACATTTATTTATTTTTGAGAGACAGAGCACAAGTGGGGGAGAGGGGCAGAGAGAGGGAGACACAGAATCTGAAGCAGGCTCCAGGCTCTGAGCTGTCAGCACAGAGCCCGATGCGGGGCTCGAACCCACAAACCATGAGATCATGACCTGAGCCAGTCAGATGCTTAACTGACTGCCCCACCCACATGTTCCCTTCAGGTTTTTTTCTAAAAATTTTTTTGATGATCTCCCCTCTTTCTTTCTGTAACCCTATTATTCAGATATTCATCCAGTAATTTTCATATCCTTCCCCTCCTAGTTTCCATATCTATTTTCTTCTTCAATTTTGTCTTCCAATACTGAATTATTTGTGCTATCACATGTTAATTTCTAAAAGCTCTTTTATCTGTCTTCTGAAGACTCATTTTTAGTTTCATGTTCTTATTTCATGAATGCAATATTTTCTCATTCTTTCTGAGTATGTTAATCAGTTTTTTTTTTACTTTTTCTTTTAAAGTTTTATTCTTTCTTCTGCACAATGTTTCATCCAAGTTTTCTTTTTTTCTCCCTTTTTTGATATCTCCTTTTCATGGTAAGTGTTTGCAATTATTGGGTGATGCTTGTCCATTCATTGAACAGTGAGGTATTAAAATATCAAGGGGCAGCTTTGTAAGCAAAGGGATATTGTTTTTGCAGGATGATGTGGTTGACCATTTTCTTGGGTGACGCCTATGCCAGCATCTTTAAATCTTTCTTTTTCCATTCATCAGTTGATGGACATTTAGGCTCTTTCCATAATTTGGCTATTGTTGAGAGTGCTGCTATAAACATTGGGGTACAATGGAGTACTACGTGGCAATGAGAAAGAATGAAATATGGCCCTTTGTAGCAATGTGGATGGAACTGGAGAGTGTTATGCTAAATGAAATAAGCCATACAGAGAAAGACAGATACCATATGTTTTCACTCTTATGTGGATCCTGAGAAACTTGACAGAAACCCATGGGGGAGGGGAAGGAAAAAAAAGAAAAAAAGATGTTAGAGTGGGAGAGAGCCAAAGCATAAGAGACTCTTAAAAACTGAGAACAAACTGAGGGTTGATGGGGGGTGGGAGGGAGGGGTGAGTGGGTGATGGGTATTGAGGAGGGCGCCTTTTGGGATGAGCACTGGGTGTTGTATGGAAACCAATTTGACAATAAATTTCATATATTGAAAAAAAAATCTTTCTTTTTAGGATGCTCATCTCCCTAATTAAAACTTCTGGTGTCTTGCCAATAGTCTGGCAGCTGAGGGGGTAGAATGCTTGGAATTTCTACAGTAGTTGTGTAAACTTTCACTTCTCTCCTTGTCTTCAACTGCACTCAAATTTGTTGTTTACCAGCTTTGGGATCTGCTTTTTAGCTATTCTATAGGTAACTTCTCCAGATTTCTAGTGGGTCAGAGACAGTTGGGAATACAGAAATCTGATTCCTTAACAGACTTGCCGCCATGTATATACCTCCTTTTCCAGAGGAACATGATGTCTTTGATTTTCAGCCTTTTGGGATTTCTGTGGTTAAAATTAGACTTAGATTTCTAGGGTATGTATGCTAACTCAGGTACCTTCTCCATCTGTTGTCCAGTTTCTAAAATTTTGTTCCCATTCTCTTTATGCCTAGAGGTTTTAAAAATTTTTTTAAAATTTTTAGAGATTTTTAAAATCTCTAACTCTTCTAGAGATTTTTTAAAAATCCTACCATTTTAATGCAGTTTTAGGAGAGAACAGAGCTCCATTCATGTATTTAATTCAATATCTGTGACCAGAGACATCACCGGTTTAATCCAGTGTGTAAATGCTAGCAGTAAGGTATTCAGAACAGAAATAGCAGTCACGTTACAGGTGGCAGCAGTCACATCATAACTGGAGCAACGTTTTCCATTTGGAGTACCTCAATCTGGGGTTGACAAACCATGCAATTACCAGACAAGAGAGACGACAATGGTGCAAGATGCAAAACCAAATTACATGGGTAGCAGATGAAAAAATTACTGACATCTGTCTAGGGAAAAGAAGGGCTCAAAGATGCCACGACAAAAGTTTGAATGCACCTAAGTGGCACATCTGTGGGCCAATTATGTTGACTCTCTGTTCAAAGGTTGGGAGTGAGAAAATTATAGCTCTTTTAAAATATTTAATTGGCTGTTACATTCATAGTGGGTTGGACACTAAGCTTGGTTTCAGGGGGCGTAAAACAGATAACCAGACCAAATGAGAGCAAAAGACCTTTTGGTTTGGTGCAGTAGAAGAACTGACCGTAGGAGTCTGAGACGCTAATATCACTAGGGTCCAAGTAAATGACATTAATGTGTGAACTGGCTAAATAAAAATACTAGCTTACTGAAAAGAGTATGCCATGTGTAAACTGATAGCAGTATTGAAAGATACTAACTTTTCAAAAGCAGTTATATATTTTTATATTTATTTGTAATATTATAATTCTTGGATATTAATTAATTAATAATTAATTTATTTTTAAATGTTTATTTATTTGGAGAGAGAGAGGAAGGGAGGGAGGGAGGAGGGGCAGAGAGAGAAAGTAGAGAGAGAATCCCAATCGGGCTCTGCACTACTCACGTGGAGCCGATGTGGGGCCTGAACTCACTAACTGTGAGATCATGACCTGAGTGGAGATCAAGAGTGGGATGCTTAACAGACTGAGCCACCCAGGAGCCCCTTGGATATTAATTTATTTTTAAAAATTCTTTTCCTTTTACCAAACATCTGGGCAGGATGAATTTTCCTGTGGGACCTGGTTTGTGGCCTCTCCAATGCTTAGGTCAAACTCTGGCTATTATCATTGGAATTGTCCCAGCACACTGGCTGGCCATGTATCAGGCATACCACTGAGAATAAAGCTGAATTAAATAATGTCTATTTGCCTTTTCACATCAGAGACTTTATACCTGAAGTTTGATTTTTTTTTTTTTTTACATATAGGTACCTGTGGATTAATTGTGCCCATTATAGATATCCAGTCTCTAGTTTTCCTTCTCACTTCTTTTATCCCTTTTGGTCATTTAACATCACTGTGCAAACCACATATAAATTGTGCCATTCATATGTGGCCATTTATATGGGGCTCTTTTAAAAGAATCATCTAGGAATGAGGCACAGTTGTAGGTTAAATTGATATGTGTTATCTGTTGTTTTCAATTATCTACATAGTCACTACATTCCAAAGTTATGTTAATTGAATTATTCAGTAGAAAAGAATAACATATGCATTATGGATTCATACTATTTGTAGCTTAAAAGTTGGGATTTATGTTTGAGGTCATAATCATTCCTCTAGTTTACATCTGAGGGGTTGAGACCTAGAGAAGTTAAATGACTTGCCAGGTTGTGCCTGGTACATACTACATGTTGGAAAGAGTTAGAAAAGGAAGAGAAGACAGGACCATGTGCTCAGGAAGCTTACAATCTCAAAGAAAGAGACAGGATGCCATACAAATATCTACTAGTCACTATATAGAATACAAAATCAAGTAATGATACTTCATTACAATTAATCCTCATAGCTTAGAAATTCACTACAAAGAAGAAAAAAAATGATACTATGACTCGAATACTGTACAATCTCCATGTTGCGTGGTTTTCCCCATCTTTGGTTCATGATCTTCCATTTCCTGTCAGTATTTTATGCTGGAAACTTTCTTTTTTTTTTCTTCAAAAGTTTTGGGTAATATTTATTTTTTATCTTTGAGAGAGAGAGACAAAGCACGAGCGGGGTAGGGGTAGAGAGTGAGGGAGACAGAATCTGAAGCAGGCTCCAGGCTCTGAGCGGTCAGCACAGAGCCCAATGCAGGGCTCGAACCATGAACTGCAAGATCATGCCCTGAGCCCAAGTGGAATGTTTAACTGACTGAGCCACCCAGGCACCCCTATGCTGGATACTTTCATTATCAAATAACTAAGACTGGGAATGGGAGATGTATGAAAGAGTAATAATGAAGAGTAAATGTTAGTTAGCCAGCAGATAATTAGTTTGCAACAGAGTAAGCATTAAAATGAGTGCTCCCTTAAATTTAGTAAGGAGATATGGAGTATTTTTTAAGAATTTTATCATATTTCTTGCCGTTTTCTATAATCTAATCTTGAGTCTTTCCTTACAAGGAAAGACTTTTCTTTTCATAAAGAAAATATAGAAAGTAATCACCTTATCTCCATTAAATACAAATGCTGTTCAGGAGACAATTGCTAAGTGAATGAAATTACAAATTAAATAATTCCATTTTCTTCCTAACATGTTAAAGTAAGAAAGACATAAATATCAAAAGACTAAGCCTATCATTTTAAAAATAAATGTCTCATGACTGGGAAAGTTTAAACACGTACAAAAATAAGGTGACAGCCTCTCATGAAAAGAAAATGCAAGCTTTGAATTTTGGCGTTACATTTATAGATGATCTCCCAAGAAGATAAGTGAAAGGTATTATTCATTGCAGGAAACTGGAAGGTATAATATGATAGAATAAGGATCACATTTTTCTCTTTGAGGTGATTTATATTTAAATGAGTTCTCCATAATCCTTTAAACTGAAGTGCAAATTGGTTATCAAAGTCCTTTGCTGTAAGGGTTGTTTTACATAATAACGAATTTCACAAAAGTTCCTCAAAGGGAAATATTGATTTAGGCAACATCACAGGATAGTTCAGTCACAGAAACACTTTACATTACTGCCATGGACAGCATATAAAAAAACTTCCTAAAATCTAAATTTCTCTATTAAGAACTGTAGGCAGTGTTTGTTTGTTTGTTTGGTTTTTTTTTTTTTTTTTCAAATAAATGCTCAGTAGTGTGATTACTGGATAATATGGAAGTTCTATTTTTTATCTTTTGAGGACCCTCCATACTGTTTTCCATAGTGGAAAGTTACAATCCTACCCATGGTGCACAAGGGTTCCATTTTTCTCCACATCCTCACCAACACTTGTTGTTTCTTGTCTTTTTGATACTAGTCATTCTAACAAGTGTGATGTAATATTACTTTGTGGTCTCGGTTTGCATTTCCCTGGTGATTAGTGATGCTGAGCATCTTTTCATGCACCTGATGGCCATCTGTTTGTCTTCCTTAGAAAAATGTTCACTCAAATCTTTTGCCCATATCTTTTTATAGTGGAAAATATGCTGATAATAGAAATTTTTAATAAAAACAATTCTGTATTATCTATTTTTTCACATTCATATTGATGAAAATCTGCCACATGCTAGGTATATGGCTCATGTTTTTAAAAAAATGGGTTGCGTGAAAACAGCAGGAAATGTTCTTTGCAGTCATATGCTTGTGTTAGTACCAATGCCAAACAGCTCTAATTACCGAGCCTTTACTCTGTGCTAATTACTGTGCCATATAAGTTACATGTGATATTTTATTTGTTTCTCACAAAGTGAGGTGGGGATTATTATCTTCATTCTATAAAGGAGAAGGCCCAGTCACTGGCATGTGAGAATCTGAACCAGAGTTTATATCTCTCATTCCTTATGCTATACCACCAACTCACATCTGGCTTCTTTTCATTCTTGAGTCCTATATGGCTCATTGGCAGGAGGTAAAAGCTCTGGTCGTCACCCCAGTGGTACGGTGAATGAATAGGCAGGTTCCTCTTTGCTGTAGCTCAGGGGCTCCAGGGTCCCCACCAGTTCTCATCAATTAAGAGTAATCCAGGTAGCGTCACGTCAGTGAGATCCTGGGACCAGGCCCTGAGTGGAACCTGAGATTGAAACTACAAATGGGAAGGGCACTGGATTCACTCACGAGACCTGGGTTTGAGACCTAGGTCTATCACTCACTAGTTCGGTGACTATGGAAAAATCAATTTACCTCCCTGAATCTTTGTATTTTTGTCTCTGAAATGAGGAGGCTGGATTTGACCCATGGCGTTCAAAACTATATTTTTTATTTTTTAAAAAGTGAAGCTCTTTTAGAATATGAAGCCTTATGTTGAATCCCAATATTTAAAATAGATGCAGGTAGAACAAGGGCTGAATTTAGAGGAAGCAAGAATTCATCTACCTCCCGGGCCTCCTTCTAACCTTCATCTTATCTCCAGGGAGCCTCTGAGGCATGTGAGGCCTTGCAGAACACGATGTGCACTCGCTCATCTCCAACTTTATCCCAGTTCTCATATTCTGTGATTTAAAAAATATCTGTAACCACATGACAAGGGCATTAGAATTGTATTAGAATACAAATAGGGTCAAGGCTGATAATTTAAAGGAGAGGGGAACATTAAGTTATAAGAGATATAATCAAATGACTTGGCCGCGGGTGGTCAGGGACATGCTCTTGATTTTGAGGATCCTGAAACTGGGTACTGAAGTTTTGCAGGGTTGTAGCAACGCAGGAGCTGGGCTTTATGATCACTGTTTTTGAAATCTGTTATATTTCTGCAGTTTGTTTATTTAAATATGAATATTATTTTAGTCTGACAGTGTTATTCCATTAATTGATTTTATTTTCTTAAAGTTGCTTGATATTGAGATATTAACTTGTAATTATGATATAATTATTATTATTACTATCAAAATATTTTTTCTTTTTAAAAAATATGAATTTTAGACAAATTGGTTCATGTTCTCCAAACAGTAAAAACTTAGATTGCATTGTTGCGACTCTTGGCTCAAAGACTTTATTCACATATCTGTATTAAACTGTTAAACTCAGCCAGTGTCCCCCCGGCCCTGAGCTGTCCCTGTGATTGACAGTGTTTCACTCGTTTAATTCCGACGTGTCTATGGCCACAGATCCTTTTCACTTACCTGCCTCCGCCTTCTGCTGCTTCTCAATTTTCTCCAGGCGCCCTAGCAAGGAGTCAATTTTCGTTTTGATCTGGGTTAATTCTTTCTTGATTGTCTGTAACTCATCTGACTTCACTGGAAAGGGGAAAAGGGAAAGAAAGCAATAGAACGTCAAATGTACCACGACTCATGGAAAACACAAGTCACAGACACCCAGTGTTTTCTCAAGACTATGTCAAATCACATAGGATAGTTTTCAGTCTCATTGGTTTCTTGTTACTTCCAGTGATCCTAGAGTACCAGATGACATTGGGAATTACAGTGATTTTCAGTGACGTGAGCATTTGATATACTAGCATTTCATCTTTTCACTGATAGTTAGGCAAAGGGACAGAGTAACCCAGAAACAGCTTATCAAATAACTAAATGATACTAAACTCAGTTTTGGCAAGTAGTAGAGTTAATCTGCACTGTCAAATGGATTCAGCTTGAAGAATGATAAAATCATGACAGGTATGTTAATACTGCTTTGAGATCTATGTTGTAATACATATTTGAGAGGTCAATGACATTTTTAAATCTAGTTCCCTGGTATTCTATTGAGACCAGGATATAATACTTATCCTCTAAAGAAATGTTAGATGCTAGAGAACTCTAACAGAACTCTTGCCACTTCATCTACTCTTTTTTTTTTTTTTAAAGTGAGGTAATGGGTTGTACATGCCCCCTTTTAAGCCATGGGGCTGGAAGGAAGGAGATTCACTAAAGTTCCCACTGGTATTTAGCATGGTTTCAAAGAAAAACAAGTGGGGGGGCTCTGGGGGGCTCAGTCGGTTAAGCGTCCACTTTAGTTCAGGTCATGATCTCACGGTTAGAGAGTTCAAGCTCTGCGTCAGGCTCTGTGCTGACGGCTCAGAGCCTGGAGTCTGCTTCGGATTCTGTGTGTTCCTCTTTCTCTGCCCCTCCGCTGCTCGTGCTCTGTCTCTCTCTGTCTCTCTCTCAAAAAATAAACATTGAAACAATTTTAAAAAAAACAAAGAAAGACAAGTAGGACTAACACAAGATTGGCAACCTTTCATTTTACCAAGTAAGATGTTAACAACAACAAACATCCTACTATCAACCTAATAATTATTTTGTAAAGAAAGGGCTTAAGAAAAGGACAATCTCCTATGTAAAGGACAATCGTTTCAATAAATATATTTATGTTTATGAAAAATTAATTGCAGCACTGTTCTTATTTTCTCCTTTTTCTGAGAATCATTGGAAAATTTGCCACGAACCCACAAGAACCAGAGTATTAAAGATTTCAAAGCTATCACTACAGAACATCTACATCTGCCTATGAACTTTCAGTAGGTGGGTTTTCAGGTAGCCATGCCTCAGCAAAGATGCTTCAAGATCTGGGGCACAGATCTTGATTTCAGCCTATTAATTCTTCTCTGTCACTTTTGCTTTCAAGTTTATGATGATCTCAGCTTGGATATTTCCGAGAAATTTTGGAAGAAACTGAGTGTTTAGTTTAATTCTTTAGTCTCCAGGAAAAAATTATAATTAATAAAAACTAAATGCAATCTATGCTTGCTTGGAATGGAGATATTTGTCAACTAAGATATATGAGATAATATACATGATAACTTATGCACCAATATACATTAATTGCTCAAAGGAAGAACAGATCATTTCCAATATAAAAATGAGAGAACATTTTCTATTATAAAATCAGACATTTTTTATAAAAAGAAGCTTTTTATTTATGATGTAAAGTAGTTTGCAAAATAAAAACTGCAAGAATCCAGGACCCTGTGGAGTGTTCCTATTATAAAGAACCAAACTGAAAGTAGAACACAGTTTAAAATAGAGAATTGCTCCTTATGTCAATTATTTCAGAGACATCAAAGTACCATTGTGGAACTGCAGCTAAATTTGAAAAACATCATCTGTCACAATTGCAAATTGATTCCACTTTGAAGAATGATTTTTATTTCCTTTGATGGAAGCATGTCATGTAGTTTTACTTAAACCTATCAAATTTAATAGAAAATATTTTATCTTATAGCATTAGATTTCAGTGCAGCAGAAATGGGACTGTGGCTGGAAACTAATAGAATAGATGTTTTAGTAAGTAGAGCCACTTCTCAGCTCAGAAATGCAGTTGACTAATTTTAATTTATTTATCTCCTTAAAAAATAAACAAAAACCCCACCAATGCCCCATTTTTTAGAAACTACATTACAAGCCACTAGAAATCTAGGCTCACCAAGTAGGAACTTACCAGTGTCCAGAGAGTCAAGGCTGGCTTTAAGTCTAGACTCAAGTCTAGCACTGTAGGAACCCCTTTTAAGATCAAAGCCAGTCCATTATAAAAATTGAGTTTAATTAGTCCATGGTATTTAAGCTTAGAGGTAATAAGGATGTAATCTGGACAAGTTCTGTTTGCTTTTTCCTGTCTTTACCAGGAAATGCTGAACACTTCCAGCCTGTGCAAGTTGCCTGGCTTCAATCTTGGAATGGCTGGCAGCAAAGGATCCTCAAGGCCTTGAAAAGCAAGGCTTCAAAATCGTTTTGGCTGCTTCTTGAGCAACTGGGAAAGCTGTTTTCTTATTGCATTTCAGTGCTATCCTTGGAAGAAGTCTGCCACTTACCTGGCCTAGTTGGTTACAGTCCTGTTTCTACCTTTCTTCAGTTGGATTCACAATCTATAGATTGGGTGTGGTTCTGTGCTAATGTGTCGGTTTTAGGATGGATGAGCCTGAGATGAGCCACCTCTATACCTCATGCAATTCCCTCTCAAACTCTTCTCTGCCTTTTTTACTTGGGGGGTGGGGTGGGCATGGGGCTCCTGTTAACTATTTCTCTGCTGCACCGCAGATTACATTAATCCCCTACTCCATCAAAATAGATGCATATTTTACAAGTATAGATTTCTAAACTTAAAAATTTTAAAATCTCTGCAACTTAGGTTTCTGATACTTTTCCAAAAAATAAAAATGAGTTCAGAATTAAGGGTCCAAAGTATTCCAGTTCATTTTCATTTCTTTTCACATCTTTTTCACCCTGTTCATTTTCTGCACACTCTCAATTGGGCTTCTGCCTTCAATTTGCCCAGTCTACTGCATAGTGCCTTCATAGTGATAGTTATAAGTCATAAGCCTTTCCTACGGAACACTTCTACAGTGTCCCCATTTCTATAGGAAAAAGGCCAGAAACCCACACACATGTGCACAAACGCTATAAACTGGTATTCAGGGTCTGCTCCAAAGTATATTTCCAGCTATAGATTCCATTTCCTCTCAAAGCAAACTCTTCACTTGAACAGATAATCTTAGTGCTTACTCAAATAGTGCATGGGACCAGATAGACTCTAGTTCACCTCTATGTCCCTTTGGGAAGTCACTCGTAATCACTAGGATTCAGGTTCAACATCTGCAATTTCCATTCTCTACTTTAGAGGCTTGTCATAAAAACCCAATGAGGTAATTCATATAAAGCACTTAGCACCATGCCCAGAACATCATCAAGCCCAGTAAATGGTAGTAGCAGAAGATACTATTTCTATGACTATTATTATTATTGCTATTATTATTATTTATATGTTTATCCCAGCAAAGACTCTATCCTGCAAATATATCTATTAAAATCCTATATGCCTTTTAGGGCTTCATTTAAGTCTTGCCTCTCCTGTGGATTCTTCTTTGAGTAATCCTCTGGAGGGTGCATCTTTCGTCTATAATTTATTTAGTGACATCTCATAATTACCGCTAGACACATACTGTGTATTGATTTTTACTTAGTATGTACACTTTTCATATTAAATTGTGAGCTTCTTGAGAGTAAAGGCCTGATTAGACACTGAAGAATTTCAGGAGTCATGCTTTTGAGTATTTTCTGTGTTTTAATAAATTCCTTCTTCTCTTATTGACTGATGAAGCTCCTGATGCATACCATGAGGTCCTGGGCTTTGAAGTCTGTTCTCCATAATTAGAAAATGTATTAACAGGTTTCAGAAGAGATTGTAAATTATGTTAGTACCTACTGAAAACTTTGTCTTTTCATCATTAACCAGAACCATAAAAAATTATTCAGACTGCAGATTAAGAAATTATTTTGATCTCTGACAAGGCAACATTTGAAAAAGAAGAAATTTTAGACAGCTGTTTGAAGAAGACATATTAATGGATTTATCACATCATAGGCTCTCAACAACCAAACTGTCTTGAATGGAGAGAAAGCATCCAATTCCTTCTTTTTCTTCCTTCCTTCCTTCCTTCCTTCCTTCCTTCTTCCCTCCTTCATTTCCTTCCTTTCTCTTTCTCTATTTCTTTTTTTCCCTTTTCTCTTTCTTTTGCTTTTTTCCTTGCATGTTTAAAAGAATTTAACCCAGTGTCTTACACATGGGAAGAAATTAGCAAATTCCAGAAAATTTGTAGGTATGTGTATAAGTAGGTAGGGTCGCTGGATGCAATTTCAACCTAAACAACAAATCTTATTTAAAGCTTTGTGTATGTGCCAGACAATAAATTGGAATTGAATGTCTAATGGGGAGATTGCAAGAAGTGCAAGAAGAAAATTAGCGTGGAAACATACTGTTTCTTAATCAGAAGCACTATGATAAAAGAATAAGCACACATAACTTTGGCAACCACACTTTTGCATTCTTCCCTAATTCCACCTTAATTCTTCGAAATGCATAATCCTCATTTTCAAAGATACATTGTATAGACCATAGTGTCTTTATTTTTAGGTAGAGTATTAGATTGTGAGAGTCAGGAGTATTTTTTATTAAGAATAATGCAGAATACTTTTAATCAACTTGCTGTTACGTAACTGTTATGCAAAAGCAACCCAATGTAGACAAGTTAGGGGCTTGGGAAAATTGGAGCCAATTACTAAAGGTTATGAATTTTACAATTTAAACTTTATTGATTTGAGAATTTGAGAAAATTGCTTTACTTCCCAATCAGCTCCAAATTACCTTCCCTTGACTCTTTCTAATTAATTTAGGCTTGCCTTTCTAATTAATTTAGGCTCTACTAACAACTGTTCATTGTTTCTTGAATGTATCTTGTGTTTTTAGACATCTATAGCTATGTTTTTGTTGTTTTTATTTGTCTTCCCTACATTCTCATCTCCTCTACCTGGTAAATGCCATTTAATTTTTAAATCCTCAGCTCAAATGTTTCCTAGAGAGTAAAGTCATTATCAAACTTGATCCTCTTCTTTAATAAACTCATCCTCTTTCTTCAGATGACACTTTAAATGATCTGTTCTTTAAAAAAAAATCTCTCTTGCTAGGGTGCCTGGGTGGCTCAGTGGGTTAAGCATCCGACATCTGCTCAGGTCATTATCTTGTGGTTTGTGAGTTCAAGCCCCACGTTGGGCTCTGTACTGACAGATCAGAGCCTGATCTGCTTTGGATTCTATGTCTCCTTCTCTCTCTACCCCTCCCCTGTTCATACTCTGCCCCCCCCAAATAAACAAACATTAAAAAAATTAAAAATCTCTCTCCTTGACAAAAACAGGAACTGCTCTCATTTTTTTTTTAATTTTTTTTTCAACGTTTATTTATTTTTGGGACAGAGAGAGACAGAGCATGAACGGGGAAGGGGCAGAGAGAGAGGGAGACACAGGATCGGAAACAGGCTCCAGGCTCTGAGCCATCAGCCCAGAGCCCGACGCGGGGCTCGAACTCACAGACTGCGAGATCATGACCTGGCTGAAGTCGGACGCTTAACCGACTGCGCCACCCAGGCGCCCCGAACTGCTCTCATTTTTGACTCAAGTGTTGAACACATTTATTCAACAATATTCATGAAGATCTGTTATTGTCTGGTTCGCTCCCAAGAGCTGGGGATATATTCATAAACAAGAGACAGAAGTCCCTGAAATGATGGAACTTCCATCAGCAGTGGAAGAAGACAACAAACAAATACATTTTATTTGTTTATGAATATAAGATGCATACAAGGGGGCGCCTGGGTGGCTCAGTTGGTTGAGCGTCCGGCTTCAGCTCAGGCCATGATCTCGTGGTCTGTGAGTTTGAGCGCCGCATCGGGCTCTGGGCTGATGGCTCAGAGCCTGGAGCCTACTTCCGATTCTGTGTCTCCCTCTCTCTCTGCCCCTCCTCCGTTTATGCTCTGTCTCTCTCTGCCTCAAAAATAAATAAATGTTAAAAAAATTTTTTTTTAAAAAAAGATGCATACGAGAAGTTAGGGAAGACCTGGCTAGGGAGTAAGTACATTTAAAATTGTTAATTTTTTAAATTTGCATATAAGTAACATACATTGTTATATTAGTTTCAGGTGTACAATATAATGATTCAAGAATTTTATACAGTACTCAATGCTCATCATGACAAGTGTACTCTTAGTCCCCTTTATCTATTCCACCCATCCCCCCATCCACCTCCACTCTGGTGACCATCAGTGTGTTCTTTGTATTTAAGAATTTTGTTTGTTTGTTTTGGGGTGCCTGGGTGGCTCAGTTGGTTGAGCTTCCGACTTCGGCTCAGGTCATGATCATTAAAAAAAAAAAGAATTTTTTGTTTTGTTTTGTTTTTGTTTGTCTCTCTTTTTCTTTGTTCATTTTGTGGTACAGCCCCTCCCTAAGAAATGTGGTGAAAACCTCAAGACAAGGGAAAGCAACCTGGCTATGTGGGCAGGTGTGACCTTCCTCAGGACTCTGTAACATAGACTGTATGTTCAGACTGTATGTTACCATATACGGGAGACAAAGGAACAGAAATTATATAAAAGGCAACCCTCTGCTGAGCTTTGGGTTCAGCCTTTTGGGTCTTAGCCCACTGAGCTTGTACTGGCACGAATAAAGCTTCTTCCTGGAAAGAAAAGCATCGGTGTCTCGACTCTCTGTGTTTGACTCACTGCTACATTTCGTGGGGGCTCACCTGGGAGGTGGGGATGGTGTTTCACCTCCCTTGTCGCTGGGGTGTGAATCTCAGGTCACCAGGAGAGGTGACCTCACCTGTCTCCAGCAGACCGCTCAATCAGTAGGAGACTAGCCACCCCTGGCATGCTGGGGCGAGGTCCCCAGATGAACAAAGGAACCTGGTGAGGCCCAGGAACCAGATCAGGGAGTACCACCCATCAGACTGGTAAGAATCTGGGTTTGTTTTGGTAGACCTGCCCCTAAGAGGCAGAAGGGGAGCCTGATCATCTCCCAGAGCTGCCTGAGTAGTTCCATAAGAAATGAAACCACAACTCTAAGGTGCTGGGAGCTGGGCAGTGGGTTGAAGTCACTGTGTGACTGTGTGTGAATGAGACAGATGAAAGATTTTGACCTGACCAATGGGATGAAGCTAGTGTTGAGTCCCGATCCATGGTTCCATGGTGACCTCATATGGCTTAGGGCAGCGTCACACTTCCTCTGGGGTCCCTGATCCGGGTCAGGGCTTGATACTGAACCCACTAATGCTAACAAGTGCCTGAAATATCTCTGAGAGGAGAGCAGCCGGAAATGGACAAAGGGAGTGTGTGTCCTCTCCAAATTAGTCCCTCCCTTCTCCCTTTTCCCTCTCTTGTGTATGAAAGTTGCCTGTTAGGGGGAGGAAATGGGTGGAAAACAGAGTAAACTGACTCCCCTAGAGTGTATGTTGAGGAATTTCAAAAAGGGATATTCAGGAGATTAGGGTGTGAAATTAATTCCTAGAAAGCTCCGGAAATTCTGTGAAATTGATTGACCATCATTTGGGGTGGGCTGGCCCTCTGAGGGCTCACTTGATAAAGAACTAGTTAAGTGCTCAGAGTCATTGTGGGGGATCCAGGCCACCCCACCCAATTTCCTTACATTGGTTGTTGGCAAGACCTGGTCCTATTCCACCTACCTTGGCTAAAAGTCTGTATTGAAGAGAACTGTAAAGTTATGATGGCTCATGTCATGGCTTCCTCCAAATGCCGGCCCAAAACTGAAAAACCATACTGTTGGGAGAGACTATGAGGGGACCCCACTGCCATATGCCCCACTGTACCCCTCATTGCCACCTGAGCCTCCAGCTGCCCTGGCGGCCAAAACCCCACCAGAGCCGGCCTCTAGTCTTGAGGCCTCACCACCTCTAGCTCCACTGGCCTCTCCAGATGTGACTGGTTTGCCCAGACCACTGGTCTTAACCTCATACACCCCTCCTGGAAGGCGATTAGAAGATCAGGCCAGTGGAGATAGTCCCTTCTTGCAGCAACACTGGGAAGCCCTACAGATGCCACTGAGGGGAACTAGGGGACCTATTTATCAGGAAGGCTAGATCTGAGAAGGCCAGTGTGTTTTTCTGTACCAATCCTTTACCACTACAGACCTCCTAAATTGGAAGCACCAGACTCCCTCCTATATGGAGAAGCCCCATGCTGTGATTGAACTAAAGCAGTCCATAATTCAAACCCATAAACCTACCTGGACAGACTGCTGCCAACTCCTCCTGACCCTCTTTGACACGGAGGAGCATTGCCGAATTATCCAGGCAGCCCTAAAATGGTTGGAGGAGAATGCCCCTGCTGCAATGCTAGACACTCAGGCTTATGCTTGGGCTCACCTGCCTGGGGAGGACCCCAAATGGAACCCAAATGACTCAAGTGTAGATGGAGGGCTCACAAAGACTGGATGGCATCAAGAAGCCCTTCTAAATGGCATGAAGGAATGGGGGAAGAGGACATGAATGTGAGCAAAACATCAAAAGTGTTCCAGGGACCCAAGGAGAGCCTGAGCCAGTTCTATGAGAGACTATATGGGGCATTTCATCTCTACATCCCTTTTGATCCAGAGGCACCTGTCAACCAGCAGACAGTCAATGCAGCTTTCATAGGTCAGGCACAAGGGGACATCCGGCACAAGCTGCAAAAGCTAGAGAGTTTTGCTGGCATGAATGCCAGTCAGTTGCTGGAAGTAGCAACTAAGGTGTTTGTCAACCGTGCCCAGGTGAGGTGGAGGGAAGAATGCCAGAAGATGCAGAAAAAGGTAGATTTGTTAGCTGCTGCCTTGATGGAGCAGTTGGAAAGCTCCCAGAAAGGTGCCCCACAGGGACAGGGCTTTGGCCAAAAAGATATTGCAGGGAGGATCATCTCGCCCAGGATCAAAGTTAGGATGGAATCACTGTGCTCACTGTTGTCAGGAGGTCCACGGGAAAAATTAACGTACACTGCAGCTGACTAATTCTCAGCAGGGCCCCAAACAGAAAGAAAGAGGCCATATGGTCCAGGGCCAGTACCAACCAGCATCACAACCTCATGGGGCCCCCAAGATGATTTTGTGGGGCTAACTGCCATGGAGGACTATGAGGAGGACTAAGACAGAGTGGGCTCTATTTTGTTAGCCTGCCAAGAGCCTATGGTCCAAATGAATGGGGGGGGGGGCAACCCATCAACTTCATGGTAGATACTGGGTGGAACACCTGAGGTGACCCAACCTGTGGGCCCCCTCTCACAGAGACAAGCCACCATTGTGGGGGCCATGGGCCGTTGGACATGCCATCCTGTCCTGCTTCCTTGGAGATGCAGGTTAGGTGGGCATGAAATCATCCATGAATTCCTGTACCTCCCTGACTGCCCCGTGGCTTTAATGGGTCGGGACCTGTTGGGAAAGCTGCAGGCCCAGATAACTTTCAACTCCCACAGACAAGCTGCTTTGACCCTACAAAAGCCAGAAGCAAAGATTATGACTCTCATGATTCCCCAAGGGGAACAATGGTGCCTCTACAGTTTCATGGAGGAGCCACAACAGGGACCTAAGCTTCCCTTCAGAGCACTAGGGGTGTGGGGTGAGGACAACTCACCAGAACTGGCCCAGAACATACCACCAGAAATTGTAGAACTAAAGCCAGGGGCAGGGCCCATCTTCCAAAAATAATATTTCATCCTTTGTAAGGCACACATGGGAATACAGAAGCACCTGGAGAGACTTCTAAAATATGGGATCCTCCGACCCTGTCAGTCATCTTGGAACATGCCTCTCCTACCAGTCCAGAAGCTGGGCACCAGTGACTATCAGCCAATCCAAGATCTGTATGCAATAAGCCAGGCTGCTGTCACCCTGCACCTGATTGTCCTGAACCCATACACTCTCTTGGGTCTTATCCCCACCGAAGTTGCCTTCTTCATATGACTAGACTTCAAGGATGCCTTCTTCTGCATCCTACTGGCCTCCCAGAGTCAACCGATCTTCACCTTCCAGTGGGAGAATCCTGAAAATGGTGACAAGGGCCGGGTGACTTAGACCAGATTGCCTCAGGGGTTCAAAAACTCCCCAACTATTTTTGGCACGGCAGTAGCCTCAGACCTAAGAGCCTTCCCAGTGGATCAAAATGGCTGTATTCTGCTTCAGTATGTAGATGATTTACTGCTGGTTGGAAGGTCTCAAGAGGATTACATGGAAGGAACTCGGCAGCTCCTTACCACCACCAACCCCCCCCCCCCCCACCATGGGACACTGGCTATAAGGTCTCAAGGAAAAGGCCCGAATCTGTCAAAAGAAAGTCAAGTACCTTGGCTTTCACCTCTCCCGGGGCAGCACCAACTCGGCCTAGAGAGAAAACAAGCCGTTTTTTTAATCCTGGTCATGTTGACCCAACATCAGGTTCTGGAGTTTCTCAGGGCCGCAGGTTTCTGTAGAATCTAAATACCTGACTTCTCAGTCTTGGCAAAACCCCTTTATGAGACCACAAAGAGGGGAGAGCAGGAACCTCTGTTATGGAAGCAAGTACAGCAAAGGGCCTTTGAAGAGATCAAACGGGCCCTCACCAACATGCCTGGTCTGGGGCTCCCAGACATGTCCAAGCCCTTCTTCTTATATGTTCATGAACATACTGGAGTTGCAATAGGAGTTGTAACCCAGATGTTGGGGTCATGGCATCCCCCGGTGGCATATCTCTTCAAGCAGCTTGACTCTGTTGCCCAAGGCTGGGTATCCTGCCTATGGGCACTTGCAGACAGGGCCCTCTTAGTGTCTGAGGATGACAAGTTAACTATGGGACAAGAGTTGACAGTCTGAGAGCTACATTCAGTATTGACATTAATGGAGTACAGGGGACAATACTGGCTAACCAACGCCCAGATGATGAGATATCAGGGAATGCTATGTGAAAACCTGTGCGTTCATCTAGAAGTAGTGCAGACCCTAAACCCTGCAACCCTACTGCCTGTGGGGCCAGGTCAACCAGAACATGACTGCACTGAAGTCATGGATGAGGTGTTCTCCAGCTGACCAGACTTGAGGGACATCCCCTCAAGGGCGTCCGATGCTGAGTGTTTCACTGATGGTAGCAGTTTTGTGAAAGAGGGAGAACATCTTACAGGGTACTCCATGGTGACCCTGAATTCTATTATATCAGCCAAACCCCTGCCAAGGGGGACTTGGGCACAGAAGGCAGAGCTCATCGCATTAACCCCAGCCCTCCAATGGGTGGCAGGGATATGTGTTAATATATACACAGACTCTAAGTATGCCATCACCACCCTCCACTGTACACGGGGCTTTATGTAAAGAGAAGGATCTAATAACCTCAGGAGGAAAAGACATAAAGTATGGTAAGGAAATCCTTGAACTCTTAGATGCTGTGTGGGCCCCTAAAAGAGTGGCAGTCATGCATTGATGCATGCATCAAGGGAAGACCCCATGGCTGCAAACCCTAAGGCAGACCGAGAGGCAAAGCTAGCAGCCTCCAAAGGAACAGTGGAATCAGCAGCTTTAACTGCTGCACTATTCCCTAGTCCACTGGCAGAATGGGACCCTAATTACTCAGAACATGAGAGTACTTGGTTTAAGACTGAAAATGGAAGCTACCTCCCAGGTGGATGGGGGAAATTTGAAGATGGCTGAGTAGCAATTCCTGAGGCCCTGTCTCCAGCTTTTGTCAAGAAGTTCCATCAGGAAACACATACTACCGGGACAGCTCTCGAGACTACGTTGAGACGACATTTCTACATCCTTCGACTCTCCAGCATAGCCTGAGTAGTATGCTAGCAATATGAAATGTGTGCCTGGAATAACCCACATCAGGAACCCAAGGCCTACCCTAGGCTGCAGAGTGTTGGGGGAACCCCATTTGAAAATATCATGGTGGACTTCACTGAGCTTCCCCAGGTCCAAGGCTGTAAATATCTGTTGGTTTTTGTGTGCACTTTCTCAGGCTGGATGGAAACAACCCCATTTGAAAATATCATGGTGGACTTCACTGAGCTTCCCCAGGTCCAAGGCTGTAAATATCTGTTGGTTTTTGTGTGCACTTTCTCAGGCTGGATGGAAACCTTCCTACTCGCATAGAAAAGGCACATGAAGTGGCCCAACTTCTTATAAAAGAAATCATTCCTTGACTTGGGATCCCTCTCACTATGGGATCAGATAACGGGCCAGCAATTGTGGCTGAGCTGGTGCAGCTGGTGGCAAAGGGGTTAAAGATCCCAAAGATCACCTGGAAGTTACACATGGCATATTGACCCCAGAGCTCCAGGAAGGTGGAACGAATGAATGGAACCCTGAAGCTTCAATTGAGTAAACTATGTCAGGAAACCCACCTACACTGGGACCAGGCATTGCCAATCACCTTGTTAAGAATCAGGTGTAGCCCCCCAAAGCAGACGGGATTCTGCCCTTATGAAATCCTCTATGGCTGCCCTCCCCCCATTATCAAGGGCATAAAGGAGGATCTAAATGAAATAGACAATCTAACCCTAAGGGAACAGATGCGGGCTCTTGACTCTACCCTAACCACCTTACGCCACTGGGTTAGGGAGCGATTAGCTGTGAGTCTGACGACAGACGCTCACCCCTTTAAACCGGAAGATGCTGTATGGGTGAAGGAGTGGAATGTTGAATCCCTAAAACCCCTCTGGAGGGGCCTGCTCACTGTCATTTTGTCCACCCCTACTGCAGTAAAGGTAGCTGAGGTGGGTCCCTGGATTCACCACAGCAGAGTGAAGTCGGCATTTTGAAACTGGGAGTGCATTCCTGATCCATCAATGCCATGCAAGCTGACCATATGGAAGAAGCAATCTGCAATTCCAGAGGCTCTGGGAGACTGCAGCTCTGCTTTAGTCACTCCGGAAGCTGAGTACACACAGCAGAAGCTTGAGGAATCAACGATCTGGTGGAACAAACACACTGTCCTTATTTTCTATATCTTTTTCCTTATGATGATGCACTGTCCTGCTTTGTTTCTTACTGTTCTTGTGATTCTTGCTCTACTTTTCACCATAGGATTGGCAGAGGCCACCCTGGCTGGTTGGAAGTGTGGTGAGAGATTTCTGTTAGCACTCACCTTCCCTTTGTGGATAGGATGCTTTGTTGGTACTGGTTGCTTCTAATCTGGTCCCCTTCTGTAGACCTCGATTCCTCATTAGGTGACCCATGTGGTCACATAACCAGATCAGGCCAGGAAGTCACTTGGATCTTACTATACCATGCCCACTTCTCATGCCAAGGAAAAGTCCTGGGGACTTGCAGACACAATAAGACCACCTATTCTATCTGCCAATGGAAGAGTCAATACACATGCTATGACCCATAATAAACCTCCAGTGAAGACTGGTTAGAAGTCTGATCCTACCAAGTGGGGGGCCTTGGTCAGCTGGACACAAATTGCTACCCCAAAATGACCAATGTCAATGCTGTTTGATGTATGTGTGGTTGTAGGTATTGACCCAGAGGCATCTGTCATATGAAAAACGTGGGCACTTGTCATAGAGGGCCCAAGGACTCTTGATATATACCATGTGGAGGGTTAGATTGGGAGAAGAAATACTGACTCAATGACAAATAATGTGTGAGGAAAACAGTTCACGTGCCTATACACCTGAGTTTTTATGCCCCAGCTGGAGCTGTGTTTCATGGGCTACTTGGAAAAAAGAAGGCAACAACAGCACTCCTTCAAAAGGGGGGGTGCTATATCAGGTTGTCAATCAAAGGCCTGTAACCCTGTTAATTTTACCATCATTAACCCAAATGGCAATGGGGCACCCAAATTGGCATCTGGATCTGTTGGCAAGGCAGAGACACAGGGACTATGCTATATTTCAAGAGAGTCACTACCCCCCATCCAACCATGTCCCATCAAGTCTTCCACTCCTTCTATGAAATAAGAAGTAGCCCCTTTCCCATTTCAGTCACAGCAAGGAACTTGTTTCTAGCCCTAGCAGAGACTATAGCTCCGACTCTGAAGATCTCTTCTTGCTGTGTATGTGGGGGAACTAACACGGGGGATCAAAGGCCATGGGAGGCTAGAGAATTAGATCCCTGTGAACCTTGTAATAAAACAAAATACCCCAGTCCTACTACTGGGGTTTGGCTCCTCAAAACCTAAATTATTGGGAAAAACTGCCTTCCCTGGTGGGGAAGAAAGTTCACCATCTCCATTGGAAGGTTAACGTACCTAGGCCAAAGATTTTAGACTCATCTGCCAAGGAAACCCAATGGTGGGGGTCCCCAGATCACATTGAGCCAGATCCCCACCCCTTGTCTAACTCCTCTCATCTCTGAGAGGCCTAGGACAATGTCCATGTGGCCATCGAATGGTGGGCCCCAGGTGGACTATACTGGATATGTGGAAGGACAGCCTATATAGTACTTCCCTCAGGCTGGTCAGGGTCTTGTCTGATAAGAACTATTCATCCATCTTACTTCCTGTTCCCACTTGTCAGAGGGGAACATTTGGGAGTCCAAGTGTATTGGGACAGGGAGATTCAAAGGAAATGGTGTGCCCTACAAATTGGCAACTGGAAAGATGATGAATGACCTCCTGAGCGTATAATCCAATATTACGGCCCTGCCACCTGGGCAGAGGATGGGTCCTGGGGCTACCGCACTCCCATTTACATGCTAAGGCACATAATCAAACAGTTGTAGAAATAATTACCAATGAAACCACCAGAGTTCTTAACTTACTAGCCAAGCAGCAAACCAAAATGCACAATGATATCTATCAAAATGGCTTGGCCTTAGATTCCTTGCTTGCTTCTGAGGGAGGTGTTTATGGAAAGTTTAACCTGAGCAACTGCTGCCTACAGACAGGAAATGGAGGAAAAGTCACAGAGGAGATGACAGATCGAATGAGAAAGGCTGCTCATGTCCCAGTCCAAACCTGGAAAGGTTGGGGCCCCAGGGAGTTATTTGGTGGATGATTTTCAACTCTCAGGGGATTCAAAACCCTCATGGGGATTATCCTCTTGAATTTTGGGAGCTTGCTTAATCCTACCTTGCCTAGGTCTCCTGGTTATACAGTCTGTCTCCATCCTCATTGAGGTAATGGTCAAAAGGAAAATGGCCACACGTGATGATGTTATGGAAATATAAACTCTCAACCAAGATGATGTTCTTTAAACCAAAATAGGGGGTCTGAGCATCAAAGGGTGGAATGTGGTAGATCCCCTCCTTAAGGAATGTGGGGAAAACCTCAAGACAAGGGAAGGCAACCTGGCTATGTGCGCGTGACATTCCTCATGACTCTGTAACATAGACCAACGAATCAGACTTATGTTACCATATATGGGAGACAAAGTAGCAAAAATTGTACAAAAGGCAACTCCCTGCTGAGCTAGGGGCTCAGCCTTTTGGGTCTTAGCCTGCTGAGCCTGTTTAGCCTGCTGGCATGAATAAAGCTGCTTCCTGGAAAGAAAAGGCTCTGTGTCCCGACTCTCTGTGTGTGATTCACTGCTACAATTTGTTTCTTAAATTCCACATTTGATGAGCATCATTCTGAGTCTGTGATGTGAAAAGACTTAAGGGGCAAAGGTAGAAGCAATGAGATCACTAAGGAGACTGTGGAAATAATTCAAGGGACAGATGGCAGACTGGATTGGACCAAGGAACTAGCAGTTGGGTGGTGAGAAGTAAATAGATTCTGCATATATTCTAAGGTTGAGGGGAAAGGATTTGTGGATCCATTGGAGATAAAGTGTAGGTGAAAGAGGAAAGTCAGAGAGAACTCCAAAATGTTTGGCTTAAATAACTGGAGGGACGGAATTGCCATTTATGAGGATAGGGGAAGACTTGGGGAGGTTCAGGCTGTAGGGGGATATCATAAGTTTTGCTTTAGACTTGTTAATTGTGAGATGCCTCTTAGTATCCAAATACAAGTGATAAAGAGGCAGTTGGGTATATGAGTCTGGAGTTTATGGGAGAGATCAAAGGTAGAAAAATAAATTTGGGAGTAACCAGTTAGAGACAGTATTTTATTTTATTAAATAGGCTGAGTTTGCCCTAGTAGTTGAGAATATATACCTAATAGGTGTTTTAGAAGACATCAATAATGCTATCTGATGTGGGAAACAAAGGCAGAAGGAAATGGCAGATGAAATTAAATTTCCTTATAACCTATAGCCCACTGACAAATACTTGAGGCTGGCAGAGTAAAACGTTTCTCTAGGAACTCCCTACTGTCTTAATGTTAATGCTTTGATAAAGGGAAAAACTGCTTTAGCCTGACAATAGCTAGGCCTCCAGTATCCTGTGAGTCTTCTTTAGTATGTTAAAATCCTTTTGGAACCTTCCCCTTGATTTTACATTCCCCAACTCCCAAGTATATAATTAGTGTCTCTTCATGTTCCTGAACAGCTTTTTCTGCCCATGGGTCCTGTCCCTGTGCTTTAATAAAATCACCTTTTGCACCAAAGATGTCTCAAGAATTCTTTCTTGGCCATCATCTCCAAACCCTACCATTATTCCAAAAACCCCATCACTATCTTCATGGTGCAGCCACTCTGGAAAACAGTATGGAGGTTCCTCAAAAAGTTAAAAACAGAACTACCCTATGACCCAGGAATTGAACTGCTAGGTATTTACCCAAAGGCTACAAAAATACAGATTCGAAGGGGTATATGTGCCCCAATGTTTATAGCAGTATTATCAACAATAGCCAAATTATGGAAAGAGCCCAAATGTCCATTGGCTGATGAGTGGATAAACAAAATGTGGTATATATACAGAATGGAATATTACTCAGCCATAAAAAAGAAAAAAAACGAAATCTTGCATTTGCAATGGCGTGGATGGAGCTAGAATGTATTATGCTAAGTGAAATATGTCAGTCAGAGAAAGACAAATACCATATGATTTCATTCATATGTGGAATTTAAGAAACAAAATGGATGAATATAGGAGGAAGAAAAAAATAGAGACAGAGGCAAACCATGAAACAGACTCAACTATAGAGAACAAACCAAGGGTTGCTGGAGGGAATATGGGTGGGAGGATGGGCTAATGGGTGATGGGTACTAAGGAGGACACTTGTTGTGATGAACACTGGGCATTGTATGTAAGTGATGAATCACTAAATTCCACTCCTGAAACTAATATTATACTATATGTTAACTAACTAGAATTGAAATAAAAAACTTGCTGGGGCGCCTGGGTGGCGCAGTCAGTTAAGCGTCCGACTTCAGCCAGGTCACGATCTCACGGTCCGTGAGTTCGAGCCCCGCGTCAGGCTCTGGGCTGGTGGCTTGGAGCCTGGAGCCTGTTTCTGATTCTGTGTCTCCCTCTCTCTCTGCCCCTCCCCCATTCATGCTCTGTCTCTCTCTGTCCCAAAAATAAATAAAAACGTTGAAAAAAAAATTAAAAAAAAAAGAAATAAAAAACTTGAAACAAGCAAAATAATATTATCTTCAAAGGAAAAATGTCTTTTCCTCTTTTCCTTTACATAAATTTTACAACAAAACCCTGCAAAAGTACAGACAAAAGAAAACATACTGTCATAATAAGAAAATGTTTGGTTGTCCAGAGGCAATACTTTATTTTTCTACGAGTGATTATAGGACTTGAATTTAGAATTATTCTTCAAGATCAGCAAAATGATAAGTGAATAAAAATAAAGTTCCTAGAACAAATTACTTTGGCTTGCTTTTAGGCAAGAACAATACTAGAGAAGCTAGGAGTCAGGTTACATCATACAGATAATCTTAAATATTTTTCCTAAACCATCACTATAGTATTTTACTTTGGAAAAAAAAAAGAAGCCACATTAAATCATTTCAGACCTGCTCTCTCTAAAGAGTTCAATGATTTGGTGATAAATGTTATTACATTCTGATACAGTCAACAAGATAATGTTTGTGCCTTTTCCTGAGAGATGAGAAATTAGGCATATGAGATGATACCATCTTTTTATATAAAAAGATGTGTGCAACTCTGATTTATGTGGTGAAAATTTTTCAATTTATTTTAGTCACCTGTGGGTCAAGTCTATTCAGGGACAAATAAAGAATCTTTAGTTAACTGTCTAGATCAGTGCTCTTAACAGAGGGTAATGACCTGCATGGGACATTTTGCAATGTCAGGAGACATTTTTGATCGTCACAGTTTAGAGAGGTGGCAGGCATCTTGTGGGCATCTGGTCTGCTAAACATTGTACAGCATACAGAATAGCCCCCCACACCACACCAAAGAATTATCTGATCAGAAATGTCAATAGCGTCAAGCCTTAGAAACCCTAGTCTAAATAATTATATACCCTCCTTCACCAACACCATGTTTATTAGGAACAATTTTGAAAATTTAAAAATGTTTGCAACCATGTGGACAATAATTAACAATAATTCACATTAATTTGTTTCTCTTTTTATTTTTTTTAAATGTTTTAAATGTTTTTATTTATTTTTGAAGGAGAGAGAGAGACAGAGCATGAGTGGGGGAGGAGCAAAGAGAGAGGGAGACACAGAATCTGAAGGGGGCTCCAGGCTCTGAGCTGTCAGCACTGAGCCAGATGCAGGGCTTGAACTCACCAACTGTGAGATCATGACCTGAACTGAAGCCGGATGCTCAACCAGCTGAGCCACCCAGACGCCCCTGTTTCTCTTTTTATTTACTTTCCCCAGCCTTTGATAAATTACTTAAATATAAATAATAAGGGAATAACTATAATTTGCATAGAACTTAATTTATCAGTCATGTTTACATACACTACTTCATCAGTAAAGGAATTTGAGAACCTGACAATTTACATGACATTCTCGAAGTCATACAGTGACTTTGTGTGATGTAATAATCTGAACAGGATTCAGGCTCAAACCTAGGTCTTTTGACCATGAATTCTACACTCTTTATTGTGCCATGCAGCTTCATTTGATGGGAACTATATGATTGTCAGTTTTAGTTCTTTCTCTCACTATGCACTAAGAAACCGTGTTAATTTTAATTCAGTCAAATCCAGAAAAAATGAAGACCACTGGTTTCCATAAAGTGTATTTAAGAAATCTTTATCATCATCACTTCAATTTTTCTACTTCTGTTTCTGTTTGTCCCTTTCTTCTTATTCATATATTTGAAGCTAGTTGAACACGCAGAAGCTAATTTGCTACCTTTGTAAATAGTTTTCAAAAGTTAGACTCTAAAAAATTTTGCTACAATAAATCGAAGCAATTTGTGTAATTGTCCATTTATATGTGTAACTATAGTTTGGCAATTACCACATCCATGAATGGAATTTCCTAGAAAAAAGGAATTACCTATTTGTGCATATATGTGAGTCATAATACCTATGCCCACATACATCTATACTAATTCTTTCTATATGTTTTTAGAAAGAGAATATAAAATGGAAAATGAGTGCGTTTTTTAATTCAATTATTCTTCAAATACCTGCTGTGTGCACCCATGTATCTAGCACATCATTACCAGCTGCACTTGTGTCATCATCTTTATGATAAGTATACAAAATATGCATTATGAAAATTGTTTTATGGGCTAGACAAGTGAATGTTAGAGATGTTACATGTTTAAGACTGCCTAGCAATAACGTCTAATTCCTAACGCTTACCCTAACACTTAACCCTAAACTTAATACCCTGGGGAGGTCTCTGAAGTGCAGGATGCGAGGCACATTCCCTCACCCTGACCCTAAACCTAACACTGGCCTGAACCCAACCCAGAACCCTAGATCTGCATAAAAAACAAGGATGAAGTTGGGGTTCCTAGATGGCTCAGTCGATTAAGTGTCTGACTTCAGCTCAGGTCATGATCTCATGGTTTGAGAGTTTGAGCCCCGTGTCAGGCACTGTGCTGACAGCTCAGAGCCTGGAGCCTGCTTCGGATTCTATGTCTCCCTCTCTCTACCCCTTGCCTGTTCACACTGTGTCTGTCTCTATCTCTCAAAAATAAATAAACATTAAAAAAATTTTAAAAATAAGGAAGATGCCATATGTGTATATATATGTATATACATATATATACACATATGTGTACATACATATATATAATTGAATATTACTCATCCATAAGAAAGTATGAAATCCTGCTATTTGTGACGACATGGATGGGGCTAAAGAGTATTATGCTCAGTGAAATAAGTCAGTCAGAGGAAGACACATACCATATGATATTTTAGTCATCTATGGAAATTAAGAAACAAAACAAATGAACAAAAGGAAAAAAAGAGAGAGAGAAAGAGAGGCAAACCATGAAACAGACTCTTAACTACAGAGAACAAACTGACAGTTGCCAGAGGAGAGGTGGGTAGGGGGACGGGTTAAACAGATGATAAGGATTAAGGAGTGCACTTGCGATGAGCACTGGGGGTTGCATGGAAGTGTCAAATCACTATATTGTATATCTGAAATGAATATTATACTGTATGTTAACTGGAATGCAAATAAAAAATTAAAAAAAATTTTAAAATTTATTTGTGGGGCATCTGGGTGGCTCAGTCAGTTAAGCGTCTGACTTCAGCTCAGATCATGATCTTGAGGTTTGTGAGTTGGAGCCCCACATTAGGCTCTTTGCTGACAGTGTGGAGCCTGCTTGGGATTCTTTCTCTCTCCCCACTCTCTGCCCTTAGCCCGCTCATGCTTTCTCTCTCTCTCTCTCAAAATAAAGAAATATACTTAAAAATATCTATCTCCACATTCCTAAAACAAAAACAGAAGAAACTCAAAAATCTGCCTAGCAAAAAGGCAACAGAATCAAGTTTGGAGTAGGCTGCCTGACTCCAAGGCCATGCTTTATTTTTGTTTGTTTGATTCTTTCCCGCCCCTCTCCATGCCACAAGCTGCTCATCATAATGAACTGCCTCCTTAACCTCATGGAATTTATAATTAGTGGAGGAGGCAAACGTGTCAGCAAGTTAAAATAATACACATGAACGTGAAATATGTAAAATAGTGGAGGAATAAGTGAAATGTACCTATTGGTTGATATTGAAGTTATCTCCTATTTTTTGGCCTCCCCCACCAGATTGTAAGAACCTGAAAACATGTTTATTTCATTCATGGAATATTAGTTTGGCAGTTATGTAGTCATGTAGTAGGTGCTGATGAACTGAACTTATGTCAACTATGTGGGCAAAGACAACTAAAATTAGTTTTTGTGGGGCTCAAGGGCTGTGAAAATATTCATGAAAGAATGGGTCCCTGAACTGTGACTGGAAGGATGATTTGGATTTCAGCGAGCAGAAATGGTCTTCTAAGTAAAGGAGGTAGGAAGTCTTAAATTACAGAGCTTGAAAATGAGCATCAACATCTTGGTTTCCTTTAGACCCCTGAATATAGGCCAGAATTTGTCCCCTTGTTTTACTTGACTCAAAACTATCACTAATTTTCTCTGAGTTGTAGCATTTCTAAAGATGCAGTTCATAGTCAACTATGCAATATATGAAAAACAAAAAAAATAAAGTGTGAAAGACAAAAATAATATTGGTGACAAATATTCCACACCTATGTAAGAGTATACCCTGTGCAATGCAAAAGTAACCTGAAGAATGAATTTGTGATCTATAGTGGAGAGAATAGATGTATATACAAATAACCATCACATGAAGCAACAGGCTTAAGTCCTGTAACAAGAAGATGAACAATTGGTTTGGCTTTATGATGATGACTTTGTAGCACAGAGGGGTCCAAACTTATTTCATAAGAGTGGTCTTACCTGAGCTGGACCTTGAGAGCCAGATAAAATTATTAATAGTGATTATCTACATATAAGATAGATAACACAGTTGATAACAGATTTCTTGAGATAAAGGAAAGGGCATTCAGGTGGAGGTATATGAATATAAGTCTAAAACATTTAAATGAGTTCATTTAAGTGAGGGGAAGCATGGGGGGAAATTGGAAATGGAAGTAGCAGATTGGATAGATCTTGAAAAGTCACTGAAGATTTTCCATTCTTATTAGGTAAATGGTAGCAATTTTGAGATTTGAGTGAGGAATCCCCAAACTACTTGATTTTGAATAATTCTGCAGTTGGGCATGGAATTAATGGGTTGGGGGACCACGTAGAGCCAAGAAAACTAGTCGAGGATGAAGACTAGTCAAGGCTCTGCTTGTCAGCACCTGATCTAGGAAAAAGCAGCAGAAGAAACAGCAGAGGTAAAACATGTTATTAAGAGTTTTGATAGGATTTAATGCTCACAAACTTTTATAATCCCACAATGGAAAGATTAGACCCTTTCTGGAACTTTCAGTAGAGCAAAAAGAAAAACATAACTTGTATAGAAGACCTGAGAAAACCATCTCAAATGCCCACAATCTATATTGATATTAGGATTTTATCAAATGTTTTGTTATTTGCCTTTTTTTGTTGTTATATTAATGAGCCACATTAAAACCTGGTAAAAAAGCCCAGAGGAGATGCTCACAAATATATTTACTTATTTATTATAAATACACTATAATTATTTTGGTTGGGCTGCTTTGTATCTAAATATTGGGTTGTGATGTTAGCAGGGATTTATTACTGTTTATACAAAGTGCTAGTCTGTGTTCAGACAGAAGCCCATGTGCATCTGAGAAATTCAGTTACGTTTACCAAGATGAGCTAAATGGGCCTGAATCCCATTTTCCTAAACTAATTACTTAACTAAATAATATCCAAGAATTTGGCTCTTAAAATAAGAAAACATCGAAGGATATGCCAAGATCTCCATACTTTGTTTTATATGCATATGCATATGTTTTATATGCATATTACATTCATGTTATGGGCTGAATTATGTCCCCTCTAAAATTTACATGTTGAAGTTCTAGCCCCCAGTACCTCAGAATGAGACCATATTTATAGGTTGGGACCTTAAAGAGGTAATCAAGTTAAAACAAGGTCACTCGATCCAATATTCCCTACTCCAATATGACTAGTGTACTTACAAGAAGGAAATTGGGACTTGCACACACACACAAAATGATGTAAAGACCCAGAGAAAGATGGCCACCTACAAGCCAAGGAGAGAGGGCTGATGTAGCAGCTTCCCCCACAGCCTCTGAAGAAACACTCACGACACCTTGATCTCCAACTTCTAGACCCAAGAACTGTGAGAAAATAGTTTTGCTCTTTAGGCCTTCCAGACTATAGTATTTTATTGTGGTAGCCCTAGCAGACAAATATAACCGTCATACAAATTTCTCAAACTATTGTGTTGATCAGGTATCACTTTGCTGAGTCTTTCCCTCAGCCTGGGATGAAATTCAAACTCTTCAATGTTGTCCACAGTTTTCCATTGTCCTGTTACCCAACTTTATCTTTTGTTTTGCTTAATTATTATATCTTCAATTTCTTTTGGGTTTTTTTTTTTTTTGAGTTTATTTATTTATTTTGTGAGAGACAGCACAAGCAGACAAGCCAGGAGGAGCAGAGAGCAAGAGGGAGGGAGAGAATCCCAAGCAGGCTCTGCACCGTCAGCATGGAGCCCGGCATGGGACTTGATCCCACGAACCAGTAGATCATGCCCTGAGCCAAAATCAAGAGTCAGACACTTAACCAACTGAGTCATCCAGGTGCCCCAATATCCTCAGTTTCTTAACTGACATATCTAGCAATAAATTTTTGCTTTAGATAATAATAATTAATAATAACTCCTATTATTATGGCTATTATACTTTATTATTAAGATTTTTAGAATATGAGACACTCTCTAAGAGTTTCATGTATGTTGGCTCATTTAATCCTCACAAAACCTTTACAGAGAGGGCAATAAGATTATCATTTGTACTTCCCAAACTAAGGTACAACAAACAAAATATGTTGCCCCAAAACACACAGCTAGTAAATGGCAGAGCCACTGCTGGATTCCAGTTATAGCCACTTTATATCTCATACTTTTAACTATTATACTCTGTTATAATAATGATAGTAGTAGTAATAATAATAATAAACCTCATTGAACATTGACTATGTGACAAGACACGTCTAAGAACTTTATAAGCATAAGTAACTTAATTCCCACAACAACCTAGTGGATGCACAGTGTTGTTATTTCCATTTTCCAGACAGAAGACGGAGGCATATAGGGATTGAAAGATTTCCCCAAGGTGAAAAGTGAGTAGGTTGTCTAATAAAGATTCCACGCAAGGCAATTTGACAGCAAAACCTCTGCTCTTCTCCACCTAGGTACTGTGTCCTGGAAAATAAGAGTGTCTCTAACTCTATCTTTCCAAATCCACTTATCCATCTAAACTTAACTCAATATCCTCCATTAAGCCTTCTCTAAACCCTCTGGCCAACAGTAATTTCGTTCCTTAAAACCTAAAAGCATAATAGGTCTTTTGGCCAAAATTATAGACGGATGGGGATGGTTAATGATATTTTGCTGGATATTAAAATTGTGTCTCTGGTTGATGCTTTGTCTCCATATTTAAACAACATGCTTTTGAAGAAAACCCCCATACCAATACTTCCTTAGTCTTGGGGGTAATTTCTCAACAACTATTTCTTACATTTAAGTGAACTGTCTTTAATTTCCTGTTAGGTCCTTCAGGGCTTTTGTGTTAAATCTATCACCATTCTGTCATCAAAAGTACATGGAGAGGACCCCAAAGACATCAAAACTTACTATGGTTTTTCTTGTCAGACATTAGAATTTAAATTATTTTAAAACTGATTTAATATTTTTTTTCCAGAGGGCACACATTTTTCTACTAAGAAACTACAGCTATAGCTCATAAGTATTTATGTCTTCTTTTCGGCAAAATGCTTGTTAGCAACATCATCTTTTTATCTTATTCCATGGGACAGGACAAACTGATTGCAGTAGTTGGGGGATACACTCCAAGACCCCCAGTGGAGGCTTGAAACTGCAGATAGTACTGACCTCTGTTATACTGTGTCCTTTCCTATTCATTCACACCCATTGATAAAGCTTAATTTGTAAATTAGGCACAGTGAGAGATTAATAACAAATAGAACAATTATAACGACGTTCTCTAATAAAGTTACGTGGACATGTTCTCTCTCTCTTTCAAAGTATCTTACTGTACTGTACTCATGCTTCTTGTGAGATGATAAAATGCCCATGTGAGAGAAGTGAGGGGAATGACGTAGGTGTTAGGCTACTATTGACCTTCTGATGAAACGTCAGAAAGAAGAGCATCGGTGTCTGCACCCTGGGTGGCCATGGGTAACTGAAACTGTGGAAAGTGAAACCGTGAGAAGGGGGAATAATTGTGGAGTTTTAGTGCAAGCTGATTTGCAAAGGGACAAATACCTAGCGGTAATTTAATTTTTTAAAAGAGCAATCTATTTTAAACACTTACCCATATTCAACTTTGGCACATTACAGTGTTAATATATTTTTTCCTTATGTGGTTTTTTTCTCCACAGCAGAGTTTAATCAGATTAAAATTATGAAATAAGAAAAGACAAGTTGTCCCAGCTATAACATTAATTTCCTCTTGTGTACTCGCCAAGTCATTAAATACTGGGAAACAGCTATTAATAAAAGAGCAAGATGTACCTCTGTAAATATTCATTCACTTAAGCCAATATTAACATAGCATATTTTACACTTCATTCGAATTTTTCATTTGTGATTTAAATTTGAAAACCATTGTTATTCCCAGGCACCAGGCTAATTATAAAAGTGCTATTAATTAATGAATATTTATACACACACACACATATATAAAACACAGTCTGCCAATATGCTTTTAGAGAGAATGTGCAATTGTGATTTTAGTTGTGCTTGCTAGTGGATTATATATATATATTAGATTAGATATATATCTATATCTCTATATCTCTATATATAGATAGATAGATATAGAGATAGATATATCTATATATATCTATATATAGAGATATAGAGATATAGATATAGATTAGATTCTATATATAGATATATAGATAGATATATAGATTAGATTATATATATATAGATTAGATTGTTTAGATTTGTATTTTACTAAAATAACACTAATCTGCAGTTAGTTTTTATGAATTAAGCCTCTAAAAGTAAAGAAGTAAATGAAACACACATAAGATATTTGCTCCCTGTTGTCAGTCTGTTGTTTTTCTATACTAATAATTTTATTAAAATTAACATAACTTGAGAATTAATATGTCCACAGTAAATTTCGGTTAAATATTTTATACAAAATATTTTCATCCCATGATTTATCTAATATTTCTACTTGTTACTTGTGCTCATCTTTCCAGAGTAACAAAGGTACTCTGGAATGCACAGTTCCAAATAATGCTAGAAATTAAAATACACTAAATTTATTTCAAAACATCTCTGGTTTATATTAAGAAGTATAGTTTCACTTAGTTTTCCCTGAAGACGATCACATCTGTCACAGGAAACCAGGAAGAGAAGAACAAATTAAACCAATGTTTCTATCACTGGATTTAAGAAGAGAGTCTTATCTTACACGTAGTTTAGTAACAAACCATGAAGTTAGTTTGGATTATTTTTCCAAGTAGCTGACTTTAGCGATTTGCTTTTCTACAAACTGCCTTTCAGTATTTATTTATCCCAATGTAAGAAGAAAAGTCAATAAAATTTTCAATACTTGGATATTAAGTAGAGGTAGAAACATGAGTATATTCTATGTTTGGGTGACTCAACTCCCAAAAAATAATATTAAATTAAATTCTAAAATAGGATTAATAAGTTATGGTTGATATGGAAACTGGAGGAACATCCATATATACCTAAGGCTTCATGTCTCCTGAAAGGAGGTGGAGGTTTAGGAACACAGCATTTGTACATGTGGGGGTGGGGGAAGGTACTAAGTATACACGTGTTTGGAAAAGGCTTTGCTTGCCTTTGCTAGAAGGCAGGGAATAATGTTACTGACTGACCCCTGGGTTGGTGGGAGAGGAGAAAGGAGCTTCAGTAAATTCTCCTAGAGCGAACAGAAGATGACACGTAGCACCTTACAGTATTTAATCCTTGAAGAGTTTGAGAGTCCCATTGACTCCAGAGGCATTCCTTGAGGGGAGATGCATTGTTGGGTGTAGACAGCCTATCACAATGCACACCTGAGAACAAAGAGGCCTTCTCACGCGTCAAAAGAGAAGTCCAAGGTAACTACTAGTCAATTTTATAAAAATTCTATTTTCTCTTAGCCCCTCACTGCCCATGAGACAAAAACATCTTCATGTGCACAGATGTTGAGGAGTTCTGTAAGAAAGCAAACAATTAACAGAGCACAGCACAGCACAATTAACAGAGCACAGAGGAAAACAGCTAGAACGGGTGGATACTGTGGATGCAAAAACAATGTTAGAAAATGTTGATAAAAATGCATGGCACCCTTAAACAGAAACACCTGACTTACGATGGTTCAACTTATGATTTTTTGACTTTATGAAGGTGCAAAAGCTATATATATTCGGTAGAAATTGTTTCTTGAATTCTGATTCTTGGTTTTTTCCTGAGGTGTGATAGGATACTCTCTCCTGATGAAGGACAACAGCTGTAAGCCATAGCTCCCAGTTGGCCATGTGATCAGGAAGGTAAACAATTGATACACTTACAACCATTCTGAACCCATTCAACCATTCTGTTTTTGACTTTCAGTACAATATTCAATACATTACACGAGATATTGAACTTTATTACAAATAGGCCTTGTGGTAGATGATTTTGCTCAACTGTAGGCTAATGGAAGTGTTGTGAGCACATTTAAGGTGCGCTAGGTTAAGCTATGGTGGTCAGAAGGTTAGGTATGAAATGCATTTTCTAATTATGATATTTTCAATTTACCATGGATTAATCACCAGAAATGATAAGATGTTGGAATATTTTTAAAAATGTTGAAATAATGTACATCAGATGTTAGGGAGGAAAGGAAGCATAATGCAAAAATTCTAGATCAACTCAAAATATACATATATGAGGGAAACAGACTTTTTTGGATGTGTATAGGTTCAGAAATTATGTTATTAATTTACCTGAGAAAATTATTTTATTTTTTTTAAAGTTTGTATTTATTTATTATGAGAGAGAGAGCAAAGGAGAGGCAAAGAGAGAGGAAGAGAGAGAGAGAGTCCCAAGCAGGCTGTTACTGTCAGCATGGAGCCCAGTGTAGGGCTCAAACTCACTCACTGTGAGATCATGAACTGAGCCAAAGTTGGACGTTTAACCCACTGAGCCACTCAGGCGCCCCCAAGAAAATTATTTTAGAAGCAACCTAAAAATTAAGAATTAAATGAGAACAGATGCAAATAATTAATCTTATAAAATTTTAAATTGAGTCCATTGGGTACAATGCCCAAATTGTACCTAACGGGTAATAATGATGACAGACCTTGGGAATTGTCAAATAAGAATATTTTAAAAATAAAAGATGTATAATATATAAATATGTAACAGAAGCTGGGAACTCAACCTCCAATGTTTACGTATAAAACATGAGCTTTTTGGAGACAAGGGGTATAGAGGTAAGGTGGTTGGTGTAGAGTCAGTGAGGAAGGAAAAGCTTTCAAAAGTTCATGCTTGGATGGAAGGTAGTATAGCTACATTTTGACTTTAAGAGATTAATAGCTGAGTACAGATTTATCTATAACTTTTTAATATGTTAATATAACCATGAATAAACTGAAAGGCCAGGTAGAACATCCAAATTAAGGTCGTTATGATGGAAGAGATAAGAATTAAAAGAAAATTCATTAAGCAAGCATAAGGAAAGGTAAAAAAGAGGAAATGATAAATTATATACTTGAAATAAGGATGGAAGGAATATAATCCAATATACTAATTAATCCAATCAATGTAAAAGAATGAAATTTCCCTAACAAAGAATTTCATACTGTTTTCAAAATCAAAATTGAGATATGTTGGTTTTAGGAAATATACAAAAATAAAGTACAGTGTTATGGGTTGAACTATGTTCTCCCCAAAGATTTGTTGCAGTACCTGTGAATGTGACGTTATTTGGAAATAGATCTCTGCAGATGTATCCAAGATGAAGTCATTTAGGGTTAAGCCCTAATCCAATATGATTAGTGTCCTCACACGAAGAGAAGAGACACAGACACAAAGACGCAGAGGAGGACACCAAAATACAGTGAAGGCAGAGATTTGAGTGGTGTGGCTCATCACAGAATGCCAAGGACTGCCGGTGTACCAGAAACTAAGAGCAAGGAATGGCACCGATTTATCCTCTAGAAATTCCAGAGACAGGGCACAGCCCTGCTGACACCTTGATTTTAGATTTCCAGCCTCCAAATATCTGTTGTTTTAAACCATGCAGTTTATAATAATTTATAACAGCTGCCCTAGGAAACTAACACACAAAGAAAGACCAAAATATAGGGGCACCTGGGTGGCTCAGTCTGCTGAGTGTCCAACTCTTGATTTTGGCTCAGGTCATGATCTCAGGCTCCTGGGATTGAGCCCTACATCGGGCTCCATGATGGGAGCCTGCTTGTGATTCTCTCTTTCTCTCTCTCTCTGTGTGCCTTTCCTCCCCTCTGTCTCTCTGCTCCTCTCCACCATTCATTTGCACTCTCTTTCTCAAATAATTAAAAATAAAATAAAATAAAATAAAATAAAATAAAATAAAATAAAATAAAACAAAATAAAATATAATAAATGGATATATGGGGGAAATGTGAACCAAAAGAAAGCCTTAGCAGTAAAGGATAAAAGCATCAGACAAATCAGAATTAAAAGCTCAAAAATAGTAAATGGGATATTATATAAATGTAACAGTTATAATTCTCCAAGAGGTTATAGAGAGTCAGTACGGAAAAGGCCACAGACTCAAGAGATTATACTCTGGAACCAGATGCTCTAGAACCTGGCTGTAGTTCTTGGTTCTGTTATTGAATGGCTCTGTGGCTTTAGGGATATTACTTAACTTTTCTATGCTTCATTTTCCACATCTACAAAATAAGAATGATGATAATAGTTCATTTATAGGGCACTTATAAGAAATGAATGAATATATGTAAAATTAATATTTTAAAATGAATTAATATATGCAAATTAATATATGTGTTAATGTGTGATTGAACAATAGTTGTTATAACCACCAAAAAAGTGTTAGCTATTATTCTTTTTCCTGTTACTAATGTAAAACACTATATAAAAACCACCCAAGCAACGTGGGATATAAAACCAAACCTCAAGAAAAGAAAAAACTTTATAAAGTCACTATCATGGTAGAGGAATTTAAATAATCACTCTCAGAATTTGACATAATTTTCCACAAAAGAGCAAGTCTAGGGAGGACTGGTTAATATGATCGACAAGGTAAAACACACACTCTGGTCTATATGAAAAGTAGAAAATATATTCTACATTTCATTTAGAACATCTGATTATTATGGAACCAAAAGAAGCTCTTATAAGATCTTCAAAAAAAGATTTTTATAATCCCCATGCTCTCTCCATGATCCAAGAAAACTAGAAATCAAAAAATAAAAATGCCAAAAAACAATGGAACGATGTCAATATTAAGATACTTACTTCCAAGCAACTTTCGGACACAACTCCTCTTCTCTGCAACAGTGAGGTGCATAGCAATCAAGTGGCCGAGTCCCACCTAGTTGTGCTTGCCCAAGAATGGCCACCAGCTAGTGGTTCCAAACCATTAGTGGTAGCATCTCCTCAGGGAAGATTTAGAAATATGTAATTGTATGTACAGTCATTACAAAGACTGAGGAGTACTATTGGCATTTAGGGTTTGGGGGGTCAAGACTGCTAAAGTTCAACAAAGCTCAGAATACTCTTACACAGGGTAGAACTTCCATGATCAAAGTGCCAATAAAGCCCCCACTGATAAACACCGTTTTAAAAGTGACTACGAGGCAACAGTGACTGCAGATGCTTAAGATACGTGTATTTGAAATTAAATTAGTCTATGGCCATACCACCCTGAACGCGCCCGATCTCGTCTGAAATTAAATTAGTATGACCATAGTAAAAAAGTCTTCTATAAAGCTAGCAGGCAATTCAAAGTTCAATTTTTTTACAGCAAGAACCAAATTCAAGAACTTTCTTTGCTTTTGACAATAATATGAGAGCATATAAGACTGTTTAGAGATTGCTGCAGAAACTAATTTTTCTTTTATTACTAAGACTCAAAAAGAGTATTCATATTTATTCTAAGAATAGATAAATCGATAAATGAGTACGTAGGGAACTGTAAATCAATTTAATTTGTTATTTAGATTATATTAGCTAAGTCAGATTCTGAGCAAAACACACTTGAGTCATTTACCAGAAGCATTAGTGCTTCTGGCAACTATGTTTTTGCACGTTCTCATGTAAAAAAATATTTCAACAATGTTCTTTCTTAGTACTTGTGATGGTACTAAGGTAAAAGCAATGTTCTTTTTTTTTTAAATTTTTTTAATGTTTATTTATTTTTGAGACAGAGAGAGACAGAGCATGAACAGGGGAGGAGCAGAGAGAGAGGGAGACACAGAATCTGAAACAGGCTCCAGACTCTGAGCTGTCAGCACAGAGCTGGACGCGGGGCTCGAACTCACGGACCGTGAGATCATGACCTGAGCCGAAGTCGGACGCCCAACCGACCAAGTCACCCAGGTGCCCGGGAAAAGCAATGTTCTACAGTAGATGGGATGTGGGGAGGAAAATGAAGAGACATGGGTTCTAGTCTTGGCTACGTGATCTTCTCTGTGTTTACCCATCAATTTAAAATTGGGATAATAGTATTTGCCTTACTTGTCCGAAGATGTTGAGATGCAGAACAACTACAAAGTCACCACAATGGCCTGCCACGCTACTCTGGAACTTTCCCTCTCTCTACCTCTCTCTTATTTCCAGCCTACATTTTCCCTCCTTCACGCTGCTGAGCCACATTGGTTTCTCTGGTGTTCCTTGACTGTTAACCTAAGGTCTCAACACCGATATTCCTCTGCCCACAATGCTCTGTCTCTGAGAGCTTCAGGCTCACCCCCTACTTCCCTCCTTGCATCAGGTCTCTGTTCTAATGCCACTTTTTTCAGAGAGGTAGTCATAGACCATCCTGTGAAACTTTCTCTTTTGCTTTATATTACTTTATCCTTTGACATAGCAGTGATCTGTGTAACATTTCGTATTCTAATTTGTTTGCTTACTGTCTGCCTCTTCTCTGCTACAAAGTAACCCCAAAGAATGCAAGAAATTTTCTTATCTTTTCTTCTGAATAATATTCTAATAACAAATTAGAGCTTTTCTGAATCCCTCTATATAAAAATTTAGCAGCGTGTTTAGTCAGAAAGCTTGTATCTCTACTTTTCACTAATTCATGTGAAGTTACATAAACCTTATTTTATTTTTTGTGACATAATATATGCTTTCAGACACCATAATGATTTAGAATAATATGGCAAGTTACATTTTTAACATCTCTATTATATCATTTGCCTATCTTTATTATCCCAGTGCTCAAATATTCAAAGCATGCACTAATTTTGTATACTACTTCTCTGAAAGGTAGTATATGCACTCTCGTTTGAATTTTTTTTTCTTCCCTAAAAGCGACATGTTATATTTCAGGACTGTAATATGTCACAAACCAGATGGGCCGAAAGCATGCTATTTGCTCTGATAAAAGTTTTCAAATTGGTCCTGGGTTTTTGTTATTCATGCTTGTGTCTGTCTCCCCTACTGAAATGTAGCCTGATGGAAAGCCGAGTCCATTTCTCATCCATTATATATTTCCTTAATACTCTGTGCACAGCAGAAACTCCATGATTATTAATTTATTGTATATAGGCATTCATGCAAATGATGAGCAGCCCCTCCCTTTTTGAAACATAAGTAAAATAAGGAAGGTTACTTACATTTGGAGCCCGATGAAGATGACCCACTGACGGTAGATCTTGATCCCCCTTTCATGGAAAAGACTCCTTTACCCCTGCGAGTCGCTGTGACGGCCACTCTGGGACGCTTCAGTGGAATTACTGCACGGGGAGGTGGGGGCACACGCCCATGGTAATCAAATAACCTTCACAAAAACACAAGCATGGCTGAGAGTTGGTTTATGCCTAAGTGTTCTATCAAATGTGTGAAATGGTTAAGAAAATGGCCTTGTAAAAAGTGTCAGTAAATGTTTCTGTTATCGTTGTTCGCACACAGGTGTTTAATGGAAGTTTCGTTTTTCACTAAAGAGATAGGACGCTGATATAGTCTGTGTATTCTAGACATTAGAATCTGATCCTCCAATATGAACTCATCTTTAAAGTGTGATAGGTCAAGGAACTTTGCTCCAATGGTACCGTGCAATTTGTTGAAACTATGCTAAACTTTGTTCCTGAGTATTTCTTTGCTTCATTTAACAGATTTACCCTTCTTAGAATAGAAATCTTCCTCTTACACATCAACACTTATTAGCACAGTAGCTTGAAAAGAGGGAAAGATCATGCAGAATCAGGAACAAAGCAAAGGAAATTATTGTTCCATCATAACACAGCTCATCAGGAAAATCATTTTGAAGTAACTGTAGATTAAAGAGAACAGCTGTGAGAGACAAATCAACATGGTGCCATACCTGTCTCTAAGGACTTTTTAAGTAACAAAAGAGTCCCCAGACTGTACAAACAAGGAGACTGAGTTTAAATAAAATGGCACTAGCAAGAGGACAAAATTTTGTTGACTAGAGAGTCCTTGTGGAAATACGTATTGGGATATCTTTTTATTATTCTGACCAGTTGCTAGACATGCAAATTGAGACTAGTGATATTTGTATAGTAAGCTGTTGAAAATTTCTCTAACCAAAAAAAAGTACCAATAAAAATCCTAGAAGCTTTTACCAAAAAGTGAAAAAATGATATTCACCACAATCAATGCATTTCCACTAAACAATGAAAGGAATAAAAGTATGAGAGTATTTACTCATTTATATACATATGTAATGCATAGATTCAAAAACTTCATATTCTTCATACTGCATACTCAAAAAACAGCAAATTTTTACATACTTAGCACATCTGAGAAGTGTAAAAAGTCAGGGAAAAACATGAGGATGTACTAGTCATTAATTTACCAGTGAACAAGATGCGTTACTATTTGTCCACTAGAATGAACTTAGAATGATCATTGATATTACTTTATTGTGATACCACTATATGGATTATGTTCTCAAAACTGCTTTAAAACAGTCAGTAAGAATAATCTAATATGGAAGTCAGAAGTGAATTTCTATAATACGAAGGAAAAAAATTCTACAACAGGTTATTTTATAACATTACATCTTATTTACATATACAGATGAATCCCTTTTTAGAAAATGATATATGAAATATAACAAAAATTAAGATAGGCGGGTGTCCAAATATTCACTCAGAAACATTGAAAACGCTGATACTATGGGGGCAAAAAAGTAGTATATAAATCACACTCGAAGCAGAACTTAGTCCTGTGAATGTCTCCCGCATTAGACAGCTAAAGTGTTCAAAAACTATTTGGAAGCATGCTGGGGAGAAACTAAGAGATGTCTGGAAAGGAAAAGAAATGGAATGAGACAGAGTTCAAGAGAGGTGCCATCCTCTGTGAATAAGCAAAGTCCATTAGAACCAAAGAACGGCTAGCAAAGAATGGGTCATGGAGGTCAGCACATTATAGTTTACTTCAAAGGGAAGCGTCAGGATGAAGCTGAAAAGGGTTATGAATATCATCCATACCACTGGGGGCTGGAAAATCAAAAGGGTCAACTAAGCCTGCCCCTCATTTCAATCACAAAACAAGGATCACATCACTTATTTATAAGTTGAATTCACAGAGCACCTTAAGCTAGTGAACCGAAATATGAAGGCACTTTTTAGGAGCTCTAACACCCAACACTGTCGAGGGGAAAAAATATGGCAATTGACTCATCTCTTCCCGGGTAGATGCTGCTGCTTCAGATGAGGGGCAGCATGTTTTGGAAGGACCATCTCCCCTGGCCATGAAAGTGCAATTTAGCTGGTTCATTAATTAAGCTGATCTATAAATTGGGTGAAGAAAATTTCTAAAGCACAAACAACTAACCTATGCAACAATGGAAGAAGAACGCTATAATGAAAATGCAGGCCAAGTAAAGCCACCATAGTCACCACTACTCCAGTTACAACGTAATTCAAGAATATTTTACAGGAAAGTGAAACAAATGATTATCACTATTTCTATTGCTTCCCCCGACCAAGGATTGCAAAGCCTCCAGTGTTGGCCAGGCCTAATCTCATGTTGAGAAAACAGAGCTGCATTTGTTCATTGTAGTTGTGACATACTTTTAGTATGTCACATACTCAGTATGTGTTTAGAAACATACTCAGAAACATACTCAGTATGCGTAGTGCCCTTTGCCGTCAATTCCTATAAGAGCGTAACCCTTGATGAGTTGCTTCAAAGGGCAATAACTCCTTTCTCATCAAGAAGTAGGGAAAGTTTTACCAATTCTTTCTTCCATTCTGATGGGAAGATGTGCAATATCAGAACTTAAATTTTGACAAGGGATATATAACAACAACAAATTTAACAACAACAACAAAAGCTAAAGAAGGGTATGGACACTTCACATGTCAGTATAATTTTGAATTTACAAAATTTAATGGAGCTGAGGAGTTTCTTAATTTTCATTGGCTACACTTGCTTTTTCAGAAATAAAAGGAAAGAAGACTGGATATCGTCCGAAGGCACAAAAACATAACAAGAGAAGGATGGGAAGTGGGGGCAGATTTTCTAGGATTCAAGATGGGATGCAGGGGTTCTTCTAAATGCAGACGGAAGTAGGTGAAAGCTAACTCATTGGCTTTCTCATCAGAATTCTGTTTATAGCTAATCTAAGAAATTTTGCCTTTACAAGGTATTAGATTAGCAAATATTGTCGAGACCATGGAAATAGTCCACTTAGAATTACAGACTGACAGCAAAGATCGCAAATGCAAGAGAATGAAATAGAATCTAAATTTCAAAGGTCAGTTAAAAGCTGAAAACTTTTTCCTCTCACTTGTTTTGTTCCTTCAATTGTTAGAATTATTTACCCTCTCTTTTTCTTTAATCGTTCTTCAGTTTCCCTGATATGCATAGAATACTGTTTTCCCTCTAATATTTATTGGTCAAATAGATAATTATTTATAATGAAGCCAAACACATAATTTTTCCTTCTTCAATGTCTACCTTAAAATAAGAACCCTAAAAGACCTACTCTTGAGCAGTTAATAAAATAAATGTAACCAGATTTTAATAAAAACAACCCATTAATGAAATTTGAGGATTTAGTTTGCTTTATTTAATAAACATATCTACTTTTCATGTGGTCATTTCTTGTTTTGCATTTTGTTTGCTTTAATAGTATCTGAGATATGTAATTTTATTACCCAGTAAAAGATAAAAACTGGTAAAGAATCTTAATATTTATACACCTGATAAAAATAAACATAGCTTGTTTCTAAGAAGGATATAGATATTAGCTATTAAAAATTAGCTGTGTGGGGTACCTGGGTGGCTCAGTGGGTTGAGCATCTGACTTTGGCTCAGGTCATGATCTCACAGTTCATGGGTTCGAGCCCTGCACCCAGCTCTGAGCTGCCAGCTTGTAGCCTGCTTCAGATTCTCTGTCTCACTCTCTCTCTGCCCCTCTCCCACTCATGCTCTCTGCCTCTCAAAAATAAAGAAATGTAAATAAATAAATAAATAAGTAAATAAGTAAATAAATAAATAAAAATTAGTTGTGTTTTGGACAAAGGCAATTTAAAGGCATAGTGACATATAAAATGAATGTGATTTTGAATGTTTGTTTTAATTAAAACCTGGTTAGTATTAAGCTTTAATAGTAATAAAGCAGAATTCTTGAAAAAATACATGAAAAAAACATAACTCCCAACATCATACTCTAAAAGTACTATCATTTTCTAAATATTTTCCACAGGTATCCTTATTTTTCACATAGTTGAGAACCTAATCTATGCATGGTCATGTATTCTGGCTAATTCTCCTTGGTTTAAATTAAAAACATTTCTCAAGCCTGGTATGTAGTCTTCCTAATGTTTATTTTAATTGCTGTGGTGCATTTTCTCAAGTAGACATACCATCTTCTAATAATTACCTGAGAAACTTTGACTTATGTTTATTTTTCACTAATGTGATTTTAAAATTTAAAAAAATGTAATATTTGCATAATATTTTGTCACTGAACACTAAATTTTAATTTTAGATAAGTTATTTAGATAGATAGTTTTCAAGAATTGGTAATTACCTGTTTTTTTTTTTTTCTAAATTTCCTTCATGAGAAGAGTTGTTTCATTTTAATCACTTGTGAGTCAAAAGTTAATGTGGCTAATGCTAACAAAAATATGTGGTCTGGACTAAGGGCTCAAAAACTAGGCTGCCTAGAGTCAAAACCTGAGAACAAGTTCAGAGCCATGACCTCACTGGGGCTTTTTAGCATATGTGAAAATCAGTAACCAGAGCATCAGAGATCTTCCTCTGTGTCTTGATTCAACCTTAAACCCTCCTCTTCAGCATGCTTAAGTTCTGATAGTTGTATAGTCTACAAAATCAGATTAAGGTGCCTCTTTATTTTTCAGAAGGGATATATTTGAAATCCACGTGAATGATTCTTATAGCTTATAGTTATATCTATTTTCTATACTGCTTGAACTACTCAAAATTCATAAAATCTGTCTATAATTTCCACCCGACTTCAAGTAAGCCTTTGGTTACAACTGAATCCACAGAGAATTTTCAAAGGCACGCTCCACTGGAGACCAGTAAATAAATAACTTCTGTTGTTTTTCTGTTATTGAAATTTTCTAAGATTGTCAGTGAAGTTGTCTCCCTGGATCTTGGACATGATTTTAAAGGCAAGGTGGCTGATGGGGAACCTGGTGGCTCAGTCAGTTAAGCATCTGACTTAGCTCAGGTCATGATCTCACAGTTGGTGAGTTTGAGCCCCGAATCCATAGGGCTCTACTCTGACAGCTCAGAGCCTGGGGCCAGTTTCAGATTCTGTATCTTCCTCTCTGTCCCTCCCCTGCTCATGCTCTGTCTCTCTCTCTCGTGAAAATAAATAAACATTAAAAACATTTTTAAAGGCAAGGTGGTTGAAATCCTGAGTGGTCTTTTTTGCAATTTTTTTTTTGCCTTATATTTATATAATCTTTATCTTTTGCACAACTCTGCTATCTGCTATGTTTTGTATACAGCTTTGGGTAATGAAAAAGTTAATATATTCAAACAGCAGTTGTGAGGTTATAAGTGAGTAAAATGATGCTCTTATTTAATGCTTATAATTCTGTAATGTGGCTATTGTTAGGTCATTTTGCCCATGAAGAAAACTTGAAAAAAAAGTGATGAAGTGACTTGGCTAAGTTTAAACAGTCAGCACATGCACAACTAGGCCTGAAATTCATGCCTTCTTACTCCGAATCATACCCTTTGTCAAGTGTACCATGCTGTTATCTCCAAATGTTTTAAGTGGTATAATATTCTATTGGATGGTAATTTAAACTTGCATGATGAAACATACATTGCCTCTTGCTAATATGTTTTCCCAATATTTGAGAATATATACTGTGCTCTATAATCAATAACCTCAACAACTTCAACTTGAGGTGGAGTTTTTTCATTAACGACAACTGTAATAGCTTCTCTTCTGTTAAGATACACAAGGTCAAAATTGTGCCAGAGTTGAACGATACCTATTTCACATCATTTAATATGTGTACATGTTTTTTATATGGTAAAGCACTTCAGGCATTTCTTTTCCTCTATTAACAGAAACTTACTCATCCTGGAGGTTATAAATGGCTCAGTGTTGTTCCTGATACCACTGAAAAAGGATTGGATTAACACTGCTAATATCTCAGAAATGGAAAACATTCCTTGGGGGGATTCAATATAGTTTTAAATGTATGTATCTCTTTTTACTTAACTTGGAAGGGCATAAATATTTATCTTTAGTTTTAATACCATGTAATGTCCTTCATTTAGAGTCAGACTTGACCTTTTAGAAGAAAATGCCATCTATTGTTGTAAATTATTGAGCAATGCTTTGTGTAATATAAAAAAAGTTTAGGGGCGCCTAGGTGGCTCAGTCGGTTGAGTGTCTGACTTCAGCTCAGGTCATGATCTCACGGTCCCTGAGTTTGAGCCTTGCGTTGGGCTCTGTGCTAGCTGACAGCTCGGAGCCTGTAGCCTGCTTCAGATTCTGCGTCTCCCTCTCTCTCCCCCTACCTCACTCATGCTCTGTCTCTCTCTCTGTCAAAAATAAATAAACATTAAAAAAAATTTTTTTTAAGTTTTTTTAAGTTTTTAAGTTTTTTTTTAAGTTTAGAATAATCATTCAAGTCTATTATTTAGTGATAATCTTCATGATCCTCGTAGCCATGAACACTCATTTAGTCTTTAGAAAAGTTACTGCTGGGCCAATGTATCAGAACAATGACAATACAATGGCGCTTTACGTAAAGCAGTTTTCTAAGCTGAAACTATCTAAGGGTTGAAAATCCCCAGTCACATTAAAATCCCCAAACCTGGCAGAAATCGGATAACAATAGGATGTGGATGTATGTCAGAGACTAAGCTATTATCTCTCAGCTTCAGACCCACCTTTAACCACAGTTGGAGTTGGGACTCTGCCAACTACATTCCCGTGGGGACCAACTGGCTCCTTGCTGGGCTTAGCCCACTCAGTCACTACTCAGATGACTCCAGTTTAAGTGACTTTGCAACACATGCAGGACAGTCCCTTCACCTTCCCTTAAGAAGGTCTAGGTTTCAAACCCCAAGTTCCCCCTTTGGGTTCAGATAAAGCAGCACCAGCTGAGCAGAGTTTCTGCTCTGTAACTCCCCTTTTCTACATTAAATTTTGATAATCCCCAACCTCATCCTCTGTTTTCCCAAACTTGGAGTTGGTAGCTGCTTCCTGTAGTGGCTAACTCCATTACACCATAGTGTTTTCTTTTTGCTTTTTCAGTTCCTTAATACCTAGTTAGAAAGTTTTTACATACAATTATCCCTGTTACATGTAACTAAGTGATTTCTGTTTTCAGAACCAAAAACAAGGCCGCTTGGGGTTAAAGGAAATAGCTGAGGGTCCTCTCTCTGCAAGTAAGTGTGTTTAGCTCCAACCAGAATGCGCTGGGAGCAGGAAAAGGGAAAACCATAAAACAGAATAATCTGGATTCATCACAATAGACTGTTTTGGACCAACTGACCTACCAGTTTATTTTTCACAGGGCCGATGCTACGTGAATATCAGTCAGAGAAATACATTCATCATTATTGTTAATGGTTACTGTTAACAATTATTAGTAGTTAACATTGATTATGCAGTAAAAATATACCAAGCATAATGCTGATCATTATACATATGTTACTTCATTTAATCCTCAGAACAATCTTATGATGCAGATATTAATTTCTTGCTCACATCGTGGATGAAATAACATATTTTGTAGTATTAAATAACTTGCCCAAGTTTGCACCACTAGTAAAAAGAGAAAAAAAATTAACCACAAATTCAAGCAGAGTGTAATTTATGAGAGATTACTGTGGATAAAATTGTTAACACTTTGTAAGCTATTTATATTGTCCAGCCTCTCCATTCTGTTTTCCTTTCATGAGAATCTATTTTCACAGGGAACTCCTGACTCTATCCACTAGTGGCAAATGCTTATGTCTTTCTTAGCCAAGTGTGAGAAATGGAAAATAAACTAATAAGAGCACAGATTGCTTAGACAGTCAGTTAGCAACACAACAATACTGATCTTTTGCGTACTTATAAGCCAAACAGGTTTTATATAAGACAAACAAATTATTTTGGGAATTGTTCAAGGCTAGCTTTTTTGTGTAGCGGAAAGCCATCTGAAAGCTTCAAGCTCTGTAACTATTTGGCTGATTAAGGCTCTTGCTCTGTGGCAGGTAAGGATAGATTTATCTATCATGTCTATCTCTATCTATCTATCTATCTATCTATTTATCTATCATCTAGCTAATGATTTTTATTGAGCCATTTTAAGCAGAAATTCTTAAAAATTTTTTTTTGACATTTATTCATTTTTGAGAGACACAGAAAGACAAAACATGAGTGGGGGAGGGGCAGAGAGAGGAAGACACAGAATCTGAAGCAGGCTCCAGGATTTGAGATGTTAGCACAGAGCCCGATGTAGGGCTCGAACCCACGGACTACGAGACCATGACCTGAACTGAAGTAGGATGCTTAACCGACTGAGCCACCCAGGTGCCCCTAAGCAGAAATTCTTTAAATGTAGAAGGATGCCACAAGATTGAAAACACTCGAGAGATTACAATTCTAAAACAGTTCTATACTGACAGATTAAAACACAATGTACGTGAATTGAAAACTTTATTCATAGCAATTAGGACATTGTTCTACATCCTGAAAAAAAAGCTGTATTAGAAGATGTCTTTAGCATTGTCAAAAACTAAAATTTTCAAATGGTATGCAGACTATTGAAATGTTATCTTTCCTTAATAGTAAATGGGATTTTTTAATACTGCCAGACCTTCAGGTCATTTTTAGGACAAGTTATTATAAACTATTTAGTATTTAAAATAAAATACTATATTTTATAGAAATTATAAAGATCCTTTGAGAAAATTATCATTTAAGATTCATATTTTGTCATAAAGGCATCACTAGTGAAATAACTTGCTTAACTAAGCAGTTGAACATAGTGGTTATGAAGGTATGATTGTGGGTCCTATTTCCCTTTAGGTAAGGCTGTCTCCTTTTATTTAACTCTGAATTGTTCTCCTTCTGTTTTGCGTATTCACACAGTCAGTTATTGAATCTAAAGGAATAGTTTATGATTGTAGTTTTGTCATGAATTTACTCTATGATCTTGGGAAAACCAAAGTCTCTCTAAACAAAGGAGATGAATTAATACAAATTGGGTATCCACTATGTTTGAGCCTTAATGATAGTGCCTGAGGATACAATAATAAGAAAAACTGGGCATCTTTCCTGCCTTCATGGAGGAAGAGAGGCAGACATAAATCAAATACTGTCACCACAAAGAAACGCAACAGTAAAAACCAGAAGTGCTGTGAAGGAACAATACTGGGCGCTGAGAGAGGCCCACAGAGGAACCTAATTTAGTCTGAGAGTGGTGTTCATGCTGAGATCTGAGGGATGAAGTCAGGTTAACTAGATGGCAGAGGGAGGTATGAGGAGAAGGAGCAGCACAGAGGAAGGTGTTGGGGTGGGAGGGTCCATGGTGTTCTTGTGGAACTGAAAAAGGAGCCGTGTGGCTAGAGCAAAAAGAACAAGGCGCTCCCAAGGGATGGTGAAGTTTCTTCCCTATTTAAAATGTCCATTACAAACTCTTATTCTAAATGCAAAACTATTTTGCATTTTTATACCTTGGCATTTTTTGTTATTTTGTTTGACTAGAACTTACAATTAACAGCTTAAAAGATATTTACCTCGTTTGTGTGTGTGTGTGGTCTAACGACCTATGTACAGTCGGCCCTTGCTCTGTGTATCTCTGAATTGCCATGACCAATATTTAGTTAAATAACAGCAGTCTCCACATAGCACAAATCAAATTTCAGTTACCACAATATACTAACTGTGAGTAATTTCATACAGTCTGAACTTTGCTGCTAGTTTTTCAGTCCACAAATCGCTGTAAATAACAGATGTGCATCACGATCAGTGATCAGTTACATCACTTCATTCAAAGTCCGTCTGGTTGTGCTGCATCTGTTATTCAGTTCACACACAGACAGTAACCATGTAGTTGTATCGTCTCCTTGTTGCCCGTGACAAACCCATGTGGCACTTGACAAAAACGGACACTCCAAAGAGGAAATTGGTCAACAAAGATGAAAGTGCAGCCAAGAACAGAGGAAGGATAGCACTGGAAATGAAATAAAATTAGGTGTAATGGAGAAGTCGAGGAGGAATAGCTGAGTGAGGATTGCTGACACTCTTCTATTGGAGAGACTCTAGATATTGAGCCTGGGGACCTTATTAAAGCAAACACATTGACATAAATGAGGAAAATTGTTGTCAAGTGGTAAAAAGGGATGAGGATGCCCCAGAAGAAGTGACACTCGCAAAAGAACTACACACTGAAGAACTCTCAGAGATGCTTCACAATACTGATATACTGCTGACGTTGGTCCAGCCTGAGAAAAGAATATGACAACTCACCAAGGCACAAGAGGTGTGCTAGTTCCGTGCTGTAAGTTGTACGAGAAAGCAAGCACGGTTCAAACTACTTTTGACAGGTCTTTTTTACAAAGAAGTAAAACACGGTAATTCTCATTTTTTACTGTTTTAAATTATAGTGCACTTAAAGCTATTTTACTGTGTTTCCCTATTATTTATAACCAACAGTAGGAGAGTCTGTAATGTTTTTACATTTTTAGACCTCATGGAAAATTCTGTTTTTTCCACTGATTATTAACATCACTTGGTATGGTTTCCTTTATGATCCAACACTACTATGCAGAGCAAGAACTGTCTGGTATTTAATTGAATCTAACCAATACAGCATTGCAATGTGTCAGATGAAAGCAGATGTATTTTGGAAGGTTGGAGTCATTTTCTGAGTTTACCAAACTCTCAATCTTGAAGAATTTTAAGTCAACAACAGAACCGGAAAACAGTATTGGTTAATTAAATTTTTTGGAATATTATTCAAATATTCAATAACTGAATTTTAGGCTTAAGAACCTCTGAAGTCCTAAAAGTCCAAGATGCACTAGGCTTCAGTAAGCACAATAAAAATAGGAAAATCTGCCTATATTATACTTTTTGGGACTTAAAAGAATTTTCTTTATTTCAAATATCAGTCAAGAATATCTAGGAATGAAATGTGCAAAACAGTTAAAAGATCATTTAAACCAAGAGGAAACAAGAATGAAAAATTTACATACCGATTGTAGAAATCTTCTCTGTAGTAATCATAGTCAAAGACATAACCACTAAGGAGGGAAACAAAAAATTAGTTGACACTTGCTCAACCACACTCATTCTGGCATAAAGTTATGAGGTTATTACTAGAAATTTGTTACTTTTTAAATACTTAGTTCTCAATGTAATTATGTTTCCAAAGGGTTTTACAAGACAATGTCCAATTGGATACAGTGCCATGTCAAATTATTGTATGTCTGGCAATACAAAGACTAACAATGGTATGCATGGTTTGGGATGGAAGATGAGAGCAGGTAGCAAAACAAAATTTGTTAATATTTGTAATTAAATATGAATGAAGACCTTTTTCCAGACCACATACAACATAGTTATCATTTTCTTCCTAAGGTATGTACAAAGAGGCTAAACAACGAACAAAAGGTATGGAAAGGAAAGGCTTAATGACTCACTACTGACTATAAGAATGCTAAGTAGAAATGTCGTTTTTTAGAAATTTAGCATTTTTCATCCTATTTTTATTTAAAAAATTTTTATTTATTTTTTTTAATTTTTTTTTTCTTTCAACGTTTATTTTTATTTTTGGGACAGAGAGAGACAGAGCATGAACGGGGGAGGGGCGGAGAGAGAGGGAGACACAGAATCGGAAACAGGCTCCAGGCTCTGAGCCATCAGCCCAGAGCCTGACGCGGGGCTCGAACTCACGGACCGGACCGCGAGATCGTGACCTGGCTGAAGTCGGACGCTTAACCGACTGCGCCACCCAGGCGCCCCTAAAAATTTTTTAATTTCTTATTTTTTTTGAGAGAGGACAAGTATGCATAGGGGAAGGGCTGAGGGAGAGGGGGAGAGAGAATTGTAAGCAGGCTCCATTCCCAGCCCTGAGCCTGATGGGGGCTCCACGGGACCTCCACAATGACAACGATGTGGGTTCCATGCAGGGTTCAAGGTGAGGCTAGACTTGGGGCTCAATCTCATGACCATGAGATAATGGCCTGAGCTGAAACCAAGAGTAGAACGCTAAACTGACAAGCCACCCATGTGCCCTTTTATTTTCACTCTAAAAACCTATGAGTCAATCTACAGAGAAAAAAAATCCACCTTGGCTGAATCTTGCCAACAATACCTTAATATTTTAGAATACTTAAGTAGCAATAAGTATATTTCAGTGAAAAGATTAAGTTTCTTAAAGGAATACATCATAAAACTGCTCTAATCTACTTATATAAGTGTTGGAATTTACAAAGCCCTTTATATGCATTATTTTCTTTAATTTTTGTACTCAGAACAACTCAGTTGGATACTGTAACTAGAAGAAGCTAAGGTGCAAAGGACCTAAGTGACTTGCTCAAATTCTTTTTGCTAGTGAGTGACGGAGCTGAGACTGGAGAAGGCTCCTGAATCCATGTCTGAAGCATTTTTCCATCTCACTGTACAACCCTCCCCCACCTGCAAGAAATTTAAACTCATGATGAACGAAGTATCTATACTATAAGGGAATGATGATTTTTAACGTTTATTTATTAATTTTTTATTGGCATGAAACATACATAACAAAATTTACCATTCTGACCATTTTAAGTATACGATTCAGTGACATTGAGTACATTCACAATGTTGTTTAAAGATCACACAATCCATTTCCAGGAATTTTTCATTATCCCCAAAAGAAATTCTGTACCCATTGAGCATTCTGTCGCTCCCCATCCCCCAGTCCCCTCAACCCCTGGTAATCTCATCCTACTTTCTGTCTCTGAATTTGCCTCTTTTAAGTACCTCATGTAAGTGGAATCATACAATATCTGTCCTTCTTAGCCTGTTTTTTTCAGTTAGCATATTATTTTCAAGGTTTATCCCTATTGTACTATACATGAGAATTTCAATCATTTTTTTTAAGTTTATTTATTTATGTTGAGAGAGACAGACAGACAGCACAAGCAGGAGTGGGGCAAAGAGAGAGGGAGATAGAGGATCTGAAGTGGGCTTGGTGTTGAGAGCAGAGAGTCCGATGCAAGACTCGAACTCATGAACCGTGAGATCATGACCTGAGCCAAAGTCAGACACTTGACTGAGCTGCCCAGGCACAAGAATTTCATTCCTTTTTATCACTGAATAATATAATACTGTGTGTACACACACACACATCACTTTTTGTTTACTCATCTGTTGACAGACATTTGAGGGGTTTCCACCTCTTGGCTGTTGTGAATAGGGTAGTATGAACACTTTGTGCAAGCATTTGTTAGAGTCCCTACTTTCATCCCTTTGGGATATATATAACTAGACTGGAATTGTTGGATCATAAAGTAATTTTATGTTTAACTTTTTGAGGAGCCACCATGAGACAGGCAAGTAATTTTATATTCCCCAATTGATCCATTTAACAATCCTTTATTTTGTAACTATTTTTTTTAAATCAGGAAAATTGAAAGAACGTATTAAGAAGCACTTGTTATTCCTGGTTTTAGAGATAAAGGTGTTTATATCTTTTTACACTCACTGCATAGCGGGGAAAAGCTGGATATAGCATACCAGGCCTATTAGAGTTAGTTCTGCCTCTAACACTGTCTAATGGAACATGGTGAGTTTGAACTCAAGTTCTGAAACGCAAAGCGCAGATGTACTCTCAGTGAGTGTCTGGATGGAGGGCGATGGTCAGGCCAATGCTGCTGCATTGTTATGCAAAACAAGGAGGTCGTGGAGACTATTGTCTAAAGAGAAAAATAGCCACTTTCGTCTGACAGTCACAGATTGTTAAGGTAGTAGTGCTTTATGCTTCAGTTTGTTTTGCTGATTTTGCTGGTGTAGATACGACTATGATGTTAAGAGATTTTAAAGACCACCTATTGGCTACCACCAATCCCTACCGTGTAAAGTTCACCTCAAAACCTTTCTGATACAGCAGTGCATATGCCTCTTTCACTGCAATTTACTCGCTTCTGTGGAAACAAGGCATATGATGACACGGGATCCAAACACGTGTCTGGAAGTCTCAAAGTTTAAAGTTATGCTACTTCGACTCACATTTGTCATGAGTAACCATCATATTTTCTTATGTTTATTTTTAAGAATATCTTGGTAGATCTGTAGTACTTACTCATCTTGTAACTGGAAGTTTGTATTCTTTGACTAATATCTTTCCATTTCCTCTACACACCCCCAACCCCCCAGTCTCTGGTAACCACCATTCTACTCTGTTTCTATGAGTTAAGCTTTTTCAGATTCCACATGTAAGTAGTATTACACACTATCCTTCTATGCCTGATTTATGTCACTTTGCATAATGCCCTCAAGGCCCACCCACGTTGTCTTCAAATGGCAGGATTTCTTTCTTTCTTATTGTTGAACACACACACACACACACACACACACACTACACCTTCTTTATTCATTTTTCTGTTGATGGACACATAAGAACTAACTAGAAATTGGGTGCCTGGGTGGCTCAGTCATTAAGTATCCGACTTCAGTTCACGTTATGATTTCATGGTTCGTAAGTTCAAGTCCCACATTAGGTGAGTTCAATCCCCGCCTCAGATGAGCTTAAGCCCCACTTTGGGTAAAAAAAAATCCGTGAGCCCTGCTTCGGGCGAGCCTTTCTTCTCAGTCTCTCTCCCTCTCTCTCTGCCCCTCAGTCACTTGCTCCCTATCTCTCTCTCTCTCTCTCTCAAAAAAAAAAAAAAAAGGAGCTAGTAATTGTGTGATGTGGTGGAGAAGTTGGCTAATGCTTGGTGGTAATCATTTTGCAATATATTAAGTGTATCCAATCAACACATTGTGTATACCTTAAACTTGCACAACATTATATGTCAATTATATTTCAATAAAGCTGGGAAAAAAGGAATATGCTGGTAGAATACAAATGTATGCATAAAAGCATTTGTGTTTATATAATACAATGTGTTTATATATTGTGTTTATATAACACAAATGAGGTTCCCAACAGCCAAAGCACAGAAAAAAAAGATTATCATTTTAAGAGACTTATCTAGATTTTGTTTAGAAACACAGCATCTGGAGAAGAAAACATTCTACTTATTGAAGCCTTATTCTTTGTATTTTAACACACATAATGTTATTTAATCTTAACAACAATCTATAAGATGTAGAGTATTATTCCAGTTTTACAGGACGCTGAGGTCTAGAGAATATATATATATATATGTGTATATATATATACATATATATATATATTTTAATATGAAATTTATTGTCAAATTGGTTTACATACAACACCCAGTGCTCATCCCAACAGGTGCCCTCCTCAGTACCCCTCACCCACCCTCCCCTCCCACCCATCCCCCATCAACCCTCAGTTTGTTCTCCATTTTTAAGAGTCTCTTATGGTTTGGCTCCCTCCCTCTCTAACCTTGTTTGTTTCCTTCCCTCCCTCATGGTCTTCTGTTAAGTTTCTCAGGATCCACATAGGAGTGAAAACATATGGCATCTGTCTTTCTCTGTATGACTTATTTCACTTAGCATCACACTCTCCAGTTCCATCCACGTTGCTACAAAAGGCCATATTTCATAGAGAATACTAAATACCCTAGATAACACAGGTCAAGTATTCTAGTAAAGCATATTCATTCATATGCTCATTTATCAAAATTTGATTGAGGACATGTGTGTTAGGAACTGTACTTGGCACTTAGGTTTAGAAGCAAACGGGTCACCTGCGTGGCTCAGTCAGTTAGGCGTCCGACTTCAGCTCAGGTCATGATGTCATGGTTCATGAGTTCAAGCCCTGCATCGGGCTCTGTGCTGACAGCTCAGATTTTAGAGCCTGTTTTGGATTCTGTGTCTCCCTCTCTCTCTGCTTCTCTCCCTGTCTCTCAAAAATAAAAAATAAACATTTAAAAAAACAGAAGCAAGGTAGGAGCCTAACTTTGGTATGCGCCAATTAGCAAACACAGATGACTTTATGATATTGATCCATCTCTCTTCTATTGCCACTAGCTCACCCTGCATCTCACAAACTCCCCTGCATCGTGTTTCAGCAGAACTGAGTTCAACCTCTGTCCTCTAGAGAGTCCTGAATACAGTCTTTCTGTGCCTGTCTAATTTGTATGTTGCATTTTTTTTCTTTGACAGTGGTGGAGACAGATAAAAAGCTTAGAAGAAAACCATTTTACATTGGAAATACTCGGAAGTAAATGAATGGGATAGAGAAAGACAGAAAGGGGAGAACTATTTAAAGAGATGAATCAAGCCCGGCCTCTCTGAGGGGGTGACATACAACTGGAGGCTTGAAGGATGAGAAAGGTCCTATGAAGAGCCAGGAGAGAAAAGGGACAGAGGGAACAGAAGGCACAAAAGGTACAGGTCAGGAAAAATCCTGCTGGACCCAATGAAGCCAGAGGGTCAGTCCAGGGCTACTGTTATTACTCAGACAAGAACAGTGTCCTCAGCAACACTGCAGCAGAAAACAGGGAGAGGGGTCAACAGGTTCAGGACACGTTTTGGAGGCAGACTCAAGTGGATTTCTCACTGAGTCAGTGTCGGAAACTGGGCAGACTCTGTTATCCTTTCTCAACCTGGGAAAGATTGGGAGGAAGAGGTTCTAGAGGAAAATCTTGAGTTCAGTTTTGGATAAGATAGCATTTGGATGCTTCTGATTCAATCAAGAAACACTTTCATGGGTGATTGATGAGTCTTACTGAGGTGAACCCCAAAGAGAGGGCTTGCTGGGAAAGTGAGTCCAGGAGTTATGAGCATGCTCATGGCAATAAGGCCATTAAAAAGGTGAGATCTTCAGGAGTGAGCATAGAGAGAGAGGAAATGGAGGTCGGTCTTGGGGATCGTAGAATTGTAGAGGTCAGGGAAGAGGAGTAAAAGCAAAATAGTTTGGTCAGATGTTGACAGGAGACAGAGTTTGAAACTATGAAAGCTCTGAGTCTGGGCCCCAGCTTGCCACTGACTTTGTATGACATTTGTGCTAGTTTGCTAGGGTGGCCATAACAAAACACCACACACTAGGAGGCTTAAAGAACAAAAATTTATTTTCTCACAATTCTGGGGGCTAGGAATTCAAGGTCAAGGTGTTAACAGGTTTGATTTCTTCTGAGGCTCCTTTAAAAATTTTTTTTTTACGTTTGTTTATTTTTGAAAGAGAGAGACAGAGAGACAGAGCACGAATGGGGGGTGGGGGAGAGCAGGGAGAGACAGACTCTGAAGCAGGCTCTAGGCTCTGAGCTATCAGCACAGAGCCCGACACGGGGCTCAAACTCACGGACCAGGAGATCATGACCTGAGCTGAAGTTGGACACTTAACTGACTGAGACACCCAGGCACCCCAAGAACACTTTTTTTTAAAGTTTATGTATTTTGAGAGAGAGAGAGAGAGAGAGAGTGAACTGGGGAGGGACAGAGAGAAAAGGAGAGAGATGGGGGGGTAGGAGGGGCAGAAAGAAAGGGAGGAGAGAATGCTAAGAATGCTCCCCACACTGCCAGTGCAGGGCCCAATTCATGAATCTTGACATCATGACCTGAGCTGAGATCAAGAATCGGAAGCTTAATCTGAGCCACCGAAGCCCCTCATGAGGCCACTTTCTTTACTTGGCAGATGGCTACCTTCTTGTCTCCGCATGTGGTCATCCCTCTGTGTTGTCTGAGTCCTAATTTCTTCTTCTTATAAGAATACCTGTCATATTGGATTAGGGTCCACCAATATGACCTCATTTTCAGTTTATCACTTCTTTAAAGACTACCTCCCAATATAGTCACATTTTGAGGAACTGTGGATTAGGGTTTCAACAGGTGAATTTTGGGGGAATGAATTAGCTCATAGCAACACTGAACAATCTATTTAATCTTTGCAAACTGCAAGTGCAAGATGGAGTAGCACAGTTTCTAGTGACAATTTTTAATCATTTTTCATAGAGCTGATATTTAAACCCAGGTTTATCTGAATCGGAAGTTGGTGATTTTTCTTATTGTGTCATGTTGCATTAGATATTTGTTAACTTAATAAACTTAATAATGGTAATGCTTTAGCATATATAACTATTTATCTTCAGATGTTCAAGAGAGCATTTTAAAGATTTATGAACATGATGATGAGAACACTTAAAGATATACAAATTCATCTTAATTTTTATATATGTCTCCTCTCTCTTTTTAAACTCCCCAAGTGCCAACTATGACATATGGACCAATTAATAAATATGCTATTAATGGGGATGACAATGATGATTCCACTCATGTGTCTCATACCATTAGGAAATACTTCAATAATTTAACAGCCTTCTGGAAGTTTAAAAATGCATGAGAAAAAAGAAATCATTTTTATTTTTCTTAGCTGCTGCTTAAATTATCTTGTCCAATCTGCTTATTTTTTGTTCATTCCTGACTGCTAAGACGTATTTGCAAGAACAAGTGGTAGCTGAGCATCCTGACTGTTTGATCTCCAAGTCCCACCGTCTGCCATCAGGAACTCAATTTTACCTGTCAAAGTTCAAAATGAAATGAAATGCACAAACAGACCTGTCTTGGTAATCATGACAAGCCTGTTTTTGTCTTAATGGTTTGGGCTTTTAGCAGAAATGTCATGGCTGTAGTCGGTTCAGGTCATAGGCTGCAAACTCAAGCTGGCTTTCCAAGGAAGAAAAAGAGATGCAAAGAGGTGAAAAGAGATAACCACAGGGCAAGTCTGATTTGTGACAATTATGCTTCCCCAGTTTTCCTGCCACTAGCTCCTTATATTTTCTTTTCCCTTCCCCAGCTTTGTCTCTCTTAAAAATCCCTTCCTTTTCTTTCTGTGTGAAACTCTATTTGAAATTAGTTGTCAAAAAATGGCATTTCCAGAAGTCATGTTCAGGTTTTTAAGGTGTTTTATGTATTCTAGGATTTTATTGCCGGGAAAGACTTGTCTTTCAAGTTAAAAAGAGACAGTCTTTCCTTTCCTCATAAATGGTTATGTTCATGAGATAATTTTCTTTTCTCTTCCTTTTCCCTTTTTTTCTGTTTTTTGTTTGTTTGTTTGTTTTTGTTTTTAAAGGTAGAAATTTTGCAACTTGCATTGTAGTAGCTTTGTATGGCAATCTGGTTCTTAGTCCACTGAAAACAAAATGGTCATAAATTACATGTTTTAGGCAGTTTCTAAGAAGGAACTAAGTCAAGGAAATGTCAAGGCTTCTGTTGTTTAAAGGCGTGGTCACTGGCAAGGGGCAGGTACTTGACTTTTAAAAAAGTGAAACAACAGTTTTGAATATTTCACACAAATAAATAGTGCATATTTTAAAATTTTTAAATCTGGTACACTTCTATGACTTTTATCCTACTTTGTTCTACCTGCTCAGATTCCCTCAAAACTTAATGAGAAACTGGAATTAGTAATTGTTTAGAGTTGCACACTCACAATCTTTATTTTATTACTGAAGATTAAATGACACCAAATAGCTTCCCTGAAATTTAATTTAAACTTCTTCATTTATAGAAGAAGAAATCACAACTCATTAGGATTTGCAATATATGAGATCAATTTTATCTAATCCCTTTAAATTCATAAAACCAGCTTCCTCTGACTAGACTAATACACAAAAGTATTCCTTTTTATTTTCCATTGCAGAACTTCATTAAAATATAATCTGAAGAAAATGAATAAACTTCCTAGCACAAGGAGGGAGCTTTTTAATGGTTTCATTACAGACATCCTGCCAATAGTAACTGCTACTGGAACCTTCTCAATTGCTATATCTGGCTTCCCAAATTAAATGGAATAATCAATTGCTGAGTATTTTAAGTCAGGCATGATATTGGGAGTTGTGAATAAGAATATCTGCAGAACATGGCTTCTAACTTCAAGGAATGTCAGTCTAAGTGTAAGGGATTAGACAAATATACATATGAATATAATTTAAGCAGAATTTGAAAAAAAATGCCAAAATAGAGATTAAAACTTCTATGAAGCTTATAGACAGAAGAATTAGGATGTGATTGGTGGGACACAGATATCAAGCAAGGCTTTAGAAAAAGATGGCATTTGAATTGGTCTTTGTAAAGGTTAGGAATTTGACAAGTGAATGTTCAAAAGGAGGCCATTCCAGAAGGTCAAGAATTGGTGGTAGGAAAACGTGGAATAAGTTTGTAAAACAGTGTGTTTTTTATTACTCTATGTCATCAGCACAACTTTTCTTCAGAGTACCTGTGGAAGTCATCAATGCAGAGGTCATGATGTAGGCTAACTGACTGAATTTCCGGAGCATACTTCTCCATGGTTAAGATTGTTGGTATAAGTATCCTCAGAGGTATCTATAGGATCCTATTTCTAACTTGTCATCAAATCTGGTGTAGGTTTCCAAATGCCAGAGAATATACAGTTGAACAGATTTATAAACTGTGTCAAGATAATATGTATGTGGCCAAAAATCTGTCTATTTTCTTTTAGGGAATACACAAAAATTTAATTTTACTTTGGAGTGTGTGTGTGTAATGGACAGACACACACACATACATTAAAAATTCAAAAACAGTTAAAGAAGCTGCTTAGTCTAAGTTTCAGTGACAAAACACTTGATTTACTACCAAGGACTCTGGAATTGAGGGAGGAGGTGAGTGGGAACCTAAAGAATTGTGACGCATTCATTGAGTTCCTTAATTGGGGATCAGACCTGGGAGCTTAGCAAGTAACTAAGATGCAGTAACTAAGAAATTGAAAAGATGAAAACAATCCAGCCAGCTCAGGTATGAGTTCTGGTCTTTTAGACGATGGAGTCAAGCTCCCTGTTTCACACACTTAATGGATAATTACTTTAACTAAAGCAGGTGAAGAGAGTGCATTCTGGGAACAAGAGAGAAAAAGGAGGGGAAAAAGAATTATTTTTCTGTGTTTTGGCTGAGTTAACACAGGGATTGTGATTTTGGAAGTATCTTCCTGAATGGGGCGTGCTTGCTGCCTTTCTCTATGCCTGGTTCTGCTTACACATGAAATTCCAAAATTGTGTTTAGTTTTTGCTTTTGTCTTCTGGTCTAGAATAAATGAAAAGAAAATGATTCTTTTTAATTAATAATTACTTGATAAAGCTATAATGAAATTAAAATTTACTTTTTTGCAACAGCATGACATACCTTGTAAGAGAGCTATAACCGTGAAGGCAAGAGAATGAAGAATCTAGCTATTGACAAGGTCTGGCCTACAGATAAATAGTCTTGCCTGGACCACTGAAATGATCTCCAAACCGGTATTTCTGGTCCCAAGGATATCTACATCTCTGCCCATGATATACACTGCTAGTGACTTGAAAGCAACCTTTTTACAAAATATCAAAAATAAAGCAACAACAAAAACTCTTCAATTATTCCCTGTGGCCTACAAGGTAATGTTCAGACTCTTTAGTATTCAGTGTTCTCCGAAACACGGATCCTTCTTCAATATTCTCTAATAATTCATTCAACTACTCTTTCAACCATTCAGCATTTCTCAACATATACTCTTGTGGCAGAGAAACATTCCTTGTGGCCATAGGGAGACATTCTCATGTCTCTTCACAGTCTTCTGTATTATCCCAACTGGTTGCTCAACAGTTTCCAATTACAGGTTTTTGCTCAAACTCTCCATCTGTCAACATGTTATATCTTCTTTCAGTTGAATATTATCCATTCTTAAAGGCCAAACTCAAGCCCCACATCTTCCCCAAGTATAAAGTCTGTGGGGTTACACTGAATTCCATGTATTGTGCTATTCCTTGATTATAGTCTTTTTGAATTGACACTTAATTCTTGCTTGTCAGCTCTCTGCTTTTCCTGTCACTTAGCTAATCTATATAGATTTATTTCTGTTAGCCTTTCCCTTCACAAACCAATCTCTTTATTCCATTCATCATTCTTGTCTTCCTTCTTTGAACTTAATCTAATTTGTCTTAATTTCTTGACATGGAAGTTTCCAGAGTAAAATATTCCAGGTGGATTCATGTCAAAATCCTGTAGAGTATTATCTATCTCTTTGTTTTAACTGAATTCAGCCATAAATGTTCAGATTTCATTCTTACAGCTCCTTATGCATACTTCTATCTGACCATATCATATAAGAAGTGACCATCTATGAGTTTATTGCACTGGATTGTGAGCTCTGAAAAGGCAGAGTGTTTGCACTCATCCATTTGAAATATTTTGAATTGAATGTTATGTGTCTGTGACAATTTCTGCTATAATATGTATTGTTATTACTTTTGGTAGGAAAAATGTCTATATTAAAATTTTCAAACACCTGAATATTAATATTAGTATGTTTAGACCATTACAATTGCTGTGTTGGGGCACCTGGGTGGCTCAGTCGGTTGAGCATCCAACTTCGGCTCAGGTCATGATCTCACAGTTTGTGAGTTCGAGCCCCACGTTGGGCCCTGTGCTGACAGTGCCCGGCCTGCTTCAGATACTGTCTCCCTCTCTCTGCCTCTCCCCCACTCGTGTGCATGGTTTCTCTCTCTCACTCTCTCAAAAATAAATAAACATTAAAAAATAAAACAATTGCTGTGTTGGGTTAGCCTTTTCTACCAACAATTTTTTTTTTTATGTTTAATTACTTTTTGAGAGAGAGAACAAGCTGGGGAGGGGCAGACAGAGAGGGAGAGAGAGAGAGAATCCCAATCAGGCTCAGCAATCTCAGCACAGAGCCCAATGGGGCTTGAACCCACGAATGGTGAGATCACGACATGAGCTAAAATCGAGAGTTGGTCGCTTAACCAACTGAACCACCCAGGCATCCTGAGACTTTTCTGCCAATAAATTGATATCTATTCTAGATCCACCTTTTTTGTTTGTTTGTTTGTTTTGCTCTTGCTTTGTGTTAATGGAGCTAGATTCTATAAACATCGCCCATTTGTCCGTTGGCACTATGTTAGGGTTTGTCAGAGGGCACTGGAGTAAAACCACAAGGCAAAGAAGAGGAAGCAGCTTCTTTTCCAGGTTTCCATAGGCTTTTCTCCTTGCTCATCTGGCACTGCTGTCGGCAGCATGTGGGAGAGCCAGTGATGCTCACTGGCACCCCAGCAGGAGGGTGCCTACCCATTATCCCAGGCCACCAACACCCCAACTGATTTCTCTGTCATACAGTAGGCTGCAGTCACACCGTCTCTTATGGGGGGGGGGTGAATCTCAGCCTCAGAGAGAGAGGCTCTTCAAATTTCTTCCTTCTTTGGATACTCTCCCTCAGATTGTAATATAATCTGTACAAGAAGACTAGTGGGCATTAACTAAAGAGTAGTGTATTTAAAAAACTAGATAATAATTCCACTGGACTCTTACTTTTTAGACATCTTTGGGAATAGTTTAGCATATTTCAATAAAGTTGCATAAGGATATTAACCAACTGGAATGCATACAAATGAAAGAAATTAGGATGGCAATAAGTCTCAAAAAATGACTCTGTATGAAAACGGTTGAATTAAATAAGGATGTTTGGTCTAGAGAAGAAAACCTTCGGGAAAGAAGGCAGCTAACTATTTAATTATTTGAAAGGTTGTCTAGTGACAGAGGCGTTGAATTTATTCATTGTGGGTCCAGAAGGCAAAATAAGTCTTAAAGGGTAGTAATTACAAGGAACAATGTTACTGCTAAATATAACAAAGAAATAGAATAATGAGTTCCGAATATCTTGAGTGTCTAGTAGTTTTGGCAAGAAAATAGAATCATAAAAAGAAAAATACCATGACAAAACACTGTATGATCTAGTATAACAGTGTAACAGATACATGTGCTTCAAGAAGCGCCTGAAAATCATTTGCTAGGGATTTTGTAGAGAAGAGAATCGAGAAGAGAATCGATGCATTACATAGTTCTGGGATATCTTCCAAGTTGAAATTTCATGATTTTATTAAATCAAATTACTTTGTTAAAATGTAACATTTAACTATTCACCTACAAGTCTTTGGAAACATGGTGACAGAAACAAGATTTTCTGCTTAGCACCAGTTCCAGTCTCTTTGACTTTTCTCAGTCAAACTTATGCAGAATTAAAGAAATCAAAATTGAATTTTCGTATTATCTAGAAATAAATAAAAAGAACGTTTCTTCCAAAACCTATGGGACACACTAAAAACTAGACTCAGAAAAATATATACCTTAAACGTGTTCATTATTACAGACTAAACATGAAAGAGAAGAGAATTCAGTCTTAATCTTACTAGAGAAACAGCAACACGATAAGCCAAAGTAAACTAGGGAGAGGAAACTAATATCGGACTCAAGTCTGAAAATCTATCAGCACAATCTGGCACAAAAACAAATGAAAGGAGGAAAATATGATTTTCATCAGTAGATGCTAAAGAGGTATTTGATAAAGTTCAGAGGCATTCCTTACAATATACGCTAAGTAAAACAGTCCAAAAGAAAACTACATACATATGTGCCCCAAACAAGAAGGAATGCTGAATGATTCTTCCATTCCTTATTGACTTGGTTTATACGCTGTCAATAACTACCCTCATGGGTACCATCATGTATAAACATAGCTTATTGTTGCAGTCTGTATTCTACTTTCACTGAATTGCCAGTTTTTATCCCTAAATTACACATTTGTAGAAGGGAGCATCTCCTTCATAATTACTATTCTTCAAGTTTTTTTTTATATATACTATTCTCAGCTCTAGATAAACTTTAGAAACATTGTCAGTTCTTCCCCACCACTGTCATTTTTTTCCTAGTCTTTCTTGGCAAATCATTTTGTCCCTTCATGAAGTTTTCAGTTAAAGAACATGACTAAATGGCGGTTAAACATATATTTATAAATTAAGTTGATCCTTCTGATGCTGGTGTCCAGAATCAAAGCAAAGTTAGTAGCTATCTTTATAAAATTCTGTCTGGGTTTGGTACATGGTAAGACATATTATCTCTTGATGTCTTTCTGTTACCTTCACAAATAAAAGATGACATAACTGAAGACAGAATTCTTGTTACAATCTTTTCCCTCAAAAATATCTGTTATTGACTTCCTAGTATAACATCACAGAGAAAACCGAGTCCAACTTTAGTTTTTCTCTTAAAGTTAGCTTTTTTTTTTTTTGGCATGGATACCAATAGCTTTGCTTACATTTCAAATTGTAAAAACCTCATTTATAAAATCAATAATTATATTTTATCTTTCATTGCTTACTCTTTCGTGTTCTGTAATATTATTTTCGGTGACAATATCTATTATTTCCAGATTAAACTCTATGAACTTACATCCATTTCTTTTTCCTTATTCTCATTTTGCCACTTTCCTCTATTTTACTCAGGAAATGTTTATCATCTTTTTCCCTAATATCATTTATTGGCTCCCCCCCCCCAAGTGGGGTATCAAATGTGCCATTTACTTCTTCCTATGAGGCATTGTATCGAATCTGGAGTTCAGTTAAAGATCAGCTGATATTTTCTAGATTAGTCTCTTCTTACCATCTATGAATATTCTTTAGAGGCACTTTCGTTCTGAGCCTTACTGAGCTAAATTAACAGGCATTTTCTTTAATATTCTTCAGTTCTTAAATCTTTTGTTTTTACTTTTAAACTGAGATAAAATTGGTGTATAACATTGTATTAGTTTTAGGTGTACAGCATAATGATTTGATATATTGCAAAATGATGACCAAAATAAGTTTAGTTCACATCCATCACCACACATAATTACAAAATTGTTTTTCTTTGTGTTGAGAACTTTTAAGATCTTCTCTCTTAGCAACTTTCAAATATACAACACAGTAAAATTAACTATAATCACTTATGTTGCCAGGACTTACTTCTCTTATACCCGGAAGTGTGTGTATTTCAACCACATATTCATTTTGAACAGAATTAAATCTTACTCAGAGGCATGAGGTCCCTTTGAGACCTCACAATATTGCTGGGCTTACTTGTAGTGAGGAATTTTTTTCATAAGCTGCCCGGCTTTTTTTTCTCATTAGTTCTTTTCTAAGTCAATATTCAGTGTTTACATTATTATGACTGCGTAAATATTATTTACAGTTGAGCAAATGTGATTACATTTCCTTCTTGTACAAATTGTTTACTTGGCCTTTGTGATGGCCTCATTTTTTATCCTTCCTGGAATTCTCCATTGTCCTGCCGTAACCCGGACGGGTCCCCTCTGGTTCTGCTACAAAGCGACAATCTTGGTACTTTTCTTCACCAGCCACTGGGACCTTTTTCTTTTTTGTGTTAGATGTTCTTTTGTTTTTGTTTGTTTTTTTTTTTTGTTTTTGTTTTTTGGTTCATCAATGATTCTGGTGGAATGAGCTTGAGTAAATTTCTTAGAAAGGATCTGCTAATCCTTTGATTTCTGAAAATACAGTTGATTCTCATTATTCACGGATTCTGTATTTGTGAATCTGCAACGATTACTTATAGCCCTCAGATCAATACTTGTGTGCTTTTGTGGTCATTAACAGACATACCCAGAGTGGCAAAAAGTTTGAGTTCCGAGGCAGCACACAAAGTTTCTTTGTTCAGATCTGACACTGCAGATAAGTACACTTTTGTGGTCTACTTATGCCACACTTTTTGCACTTTTGTGCTTTTCATTGGTGATTTTCCTGTCTGCAATGGCTCCTAAACAGTATGCCAAAGTGCTGCTTAGTGTTCTTAACCACAAAAGGCTGTGATGTGCCCTAGGGAGAAAACATGTGTGTCAAACAAGCTTGCTTTAGGCAAGAATTACAGTGCGGTTGGCCATGAGTTCAATGTTAATGAATCAATGATATGTAGGACATAAGCTATCTTTAAACAGAAACACACACAAAGCAAGGTTATGTATTGATTGGTTAACGAAAATGTTGTGACCAGAGGCTCACGGGAACCTAATCCTCTATTTCCCTTAGGAGTAATGGTTCAGTATTTGCTGATGCAGTGGTTGGAGTGACTTTATAGAACCGAACAACCACAAAAATACAAGAGTCAAGTGGATCTTTTCCTTATCTTTCTTTATGCTTGATTGACAAAGTGCTTGGTAGGAGTGACAGTCTGGATCTTCGGGTTGGATATCACTTGCAGAATTTGAGGGCATTACTTTGTTGTCTGTCATTTCCTAATGTTGAGAAATTTGATGTCATTTTGATTGTAAGTCTTTGTATGTGACTTTTATTCCTCTACTTGAAGGTTTAAGGTCTTCTCAACTATAGTAATTAAACTGCCTTAGTCTGGATCATCTGTCATTCTCTGTGTTGAAAATATTTCCTTTGAAAACTCCTGTGTTTCAGTTTTAGGACATTTTCTTGCATTAATTATTTGATAATGTCCTATTTTCTCATTGTGAAACAATTACTACTAGATATTGCTGAGAGTAAGCCTCTAATCATTTTTAAATCTTTACTATTTTCCAGCGCTTTGCCTTTGTGATCTTTTAAGTTTATATTCCAAACTTTCATTGAACTTTTCATTTCTGCTATGTTTTTAATTTCTAGGAATTTTTTTTGTTTTGTTTTGAGATTTTTTTGGTTTGTTTACTTTAGTTTAGTTTATACTCCTTATACTCCCTGTATTTTATACTCCTTATATTTCCTTTACTTTTGTGGAATTCTGATTTTCTCTGGGGTTTTCTTCCTGTCACGTTAGAGTATTTTCTCAAATATCCAGTGATCTTCAGATCATAATTCAGAGCATGGCACCAAAAACCTGGCTGGATGTTGGATGTGTGTGTGTGTTGTGTGTGTGTGTGTGTGTGTGTGTGTGTGCATACATATGCAGGACTTGCTGACTGGAGGGTCTCATTGCGGTGTGATGGGGCAGGATCCTAGGGTTTACTGGGATTGTAAAATGTCAGTATTACCAGATCTGTATTACCAGAGATGGCCTAGGGTTTACTGGGATTGTAAAATGTCAGTATTACCAGATCAGTATTACCAGAGATGGCCAGTTTTCTCAGAGAGGATAAACTGATAAGTCTTAATTAAAGAGAAATCTCATCCAGGTCTAATGTTGAAAAATAATGGCACTTTCAGGTTGCCCTAATTTTTCCATAGGCCATTAAGATGGTGGCAGGATTCCTCACCCCACCCCCTGCTCCCAACTGTGAAGCTAGAGCATGGGTTGGAGTGTTAGGAATTAATGTGATTTCTGGCACTCAGCAAACATTTCACATATATTAATTTTCTTCCTCATGGTAGAATATCTTGCAAAGCAAAGGGAGTCACCGAAGACCAGACAGGAGAACATAAACTCCTCTTTGAATGCATACATTTTTTACATGAAGAAAATGAAAGAGAAGCAGATGGGAGGAGAAGAGGGGAGGAAGAGAAGGGTGAGGAGGTGAGAGAAGGATAATGGGAGGAGAGAGAGGAAAAAAGAGGGAAAGGAAGAGGAGGAGAGTGAGGAGGAAAGAAAAGAATAGCGAGAAGGAAGGAGGGGAAAGGAGGCAGGAGAGGGGGAAAAGGGGTGAGGGGAGCTGAAGAAAGGTTGAGCACAGGGCTTCTCAGTCTCCCGTGATGTGGTTACTGGTTAATATGCCAGTTATGTCATTCAGTGTCTCTTCTAAGATACCCTTGGTGCAGCCAAATGGCACTCCTAGTTATCTCCAGGATAGAAACTAAGCCTGCCTGTGTCCCATCACGACTTTTTGTTTAAAACCTGTCTTTCAAGAATTATCAAGTAATCCCTCACACCACAAAGATATGCTTATTTTTAATTTTTTCTCCTATAGCAGATTAGAGTTGCCAAGAAATGCCTTGTATTATAGATACAAGCTTCTTTGTGTTTATACACTTCATGAGATGACAAGGTCCTTAAAGGCAAAGACAGTCTTATCCAAAACTTCTCAATTACTGTAGTGAAGGACCAGCTTTTTATTTTAAAAATTTCCCATCCATCACAGACTGATAATTTTATAAAACACAAAATCATACACTTAGATGTCAAAGCAGGATAAAAATGCTATAAAATGTTCTAAATGCTTTCTCTTCCTTTTTGTATTTTACTAGTCACACTGGTTAAAATCAGTTCATGGATTGGCACTGTTTTACTGAATCCACTATCTTGCTTTGATCCTGGAAATATGATTTGAGAAGAATTTTGTACAGAATAAATTAAATCACATCCAAGTGTAATTAAATTGATATTCAGAAATAAAGATAAAGATCCTGGATTTGATTAGAATGAAATGGCATCATAATATCCACTTCTTGTTTTTAACTCTTGGTTTGTAGTTTGAAGGTTTAAATGTTAAGCAGTTAGCAATGTTCTCAAAAACAATGCAAATTGCAGAAGTTTTTCAATCTACTCGACATTTAAGTCTAAATAATTTGGGGCCACCCTTCGTCTGTCATTGTCAAAAGTAAAGTTTCACCTTACTAAATTTTCCAGCAATGATAAGTTGGTGTTGCGATCTTTGTAGTATGGAAGAAAGCTCCATATTCAATCATACTAATAGGAAACTATTTCTGTCTAGTAGTCTGGTTTTAAAACAGAGTCTGACATTGTTATTACATAGTATTTCACACATACACTCACAGTGGTCTTCACATAATGAATTTGCACTTAATGAAATTAGACAGCTATTCATTGAACAAAGGGCAGCAATGCTATCAAATTATTTCTTGTGAATTTCAAACTAACAATTGGTAACTGAAGCAAATAGGAATGAATGTTTGGATTTATTGGGAAGCCCCCTAATCTCTGACTCGGTGGTCTGACATGGGAATCTGGAGTGCTCAGCATGCCAGGGGTCTACTGAGATTCATTTTGGTCATCAAAGGCCCATGATTAAGGAACACATTTTTAAAATCACTTCTTTAGGGAGCCTCACTTTTTAAAAGGCTTTCAAGATTTTTAGTATCCAATAGGGCTGTAATATACACTTCACTGAAATACCACTAGCACGATAAGATAATTTAACCGAGATCTGGGAGAAATATCTCATCAAGTGTTTCATCTTTTTTATGCTTTTCATTGAAGCTAAGAGGAAGCGATAGTCCAGGGTTGTCTACTGTTGAATTAAACCAGAGGCACTGTTATGTTATTTTGAAGTTGAATGTGGCCTGCAGGTTCTAATGGTTAAGTTCTGAATGTGGTCTAATGAAAATTTCACCAGAGAAATAATGTTTCTAAAGACATGAAACATTGGGGGTTGATTTTTCATTTCAATATCTACCTTAGTTGGCATCCCAAAATAAAGTTGTTTAATACATTTTTTTTTGCCCTGATTAGCTTCTAAAGTGTAAGTGATGCCTGGCTCTTGCTAATATTTGGCAGCTATCGATTTTACTGTGATAACTGATTTGTTCTGCAGAGTTAAGTAGGGAATCTTTTGAATCAGAAGTATTCTGCACTTTGAAAATGTCATTAAAAGTGTTGAAAAGGTCACATTTTGAGATTGATGAAATACAGATCAGTCATTCTTGGCTGGATGAACAGAATTTAATTGGGAAGCCAGGCTTTAAAACTTTTGCCAGCAGTTTCAGAATGCAAGTCTGAGATTCACACTGCCTCTGGAAGGAATAAATAACTCTTTATGTACATGATTATTTTCCTGAATAATTAAAGCTATTGTGTGGATGTTCATGATGATTCAAATGAATGTGAAACCCAGAAGAGAGAATGAAGCATCAGTGTGCATGAAATTGACCGCTCTTTAAGCAAAAGCCCCAGCCTGGACTCCATTTTAAAATGGCTACCAATGTGCTTTGTGTCTTTATGGAGATTACATCACATCTCTGTGTCTTAGTTTTCCAGTATTAAAATAATTACAACATCTATTTTCTTTATATGAGAATCAGTATAGATGTATTGAACAATAGGAAATAAAGGCTAATCAATAATTTAGACCCTTGAGGAAGGGGTCCAGGAAATTATTTAGGTAAGCAAGTATAATTCCACTGGAAAGCCCATTTCAGGTACCTTTATGGAGTTAAAAATAAGAAAAATTAATTAGCTTTCTTTCCTTGGATGTGGGTCGACTTTAATTTAATGAAATCAACACTTCATTTATTTTGAATATTTATTTCTTCTGAGTATTTTCAGGACCGATTTAAAAAGTATATGAAACTAAGATCTTATTTCCAATTGAATCAATAGCACTATCTTCATGTAGTGTTTCTAAATATGAAACCTAAGTAATCCAAGCCATAATTTATATTTTATTCATATCTATATCCAATAAATTTATCTTTCATTGGTCAAACTATCTGCTTACCCTTTCCAATGTAGCCTGACACTTTAAAAACTCATGTTCCTCAAAGACAGTGCTGGTGGTAATAAGGAAATGGTAGTAATTGTGTAAGTTAATATACTTGTCAAAGCTCTGATTGTTTTAAATTTGATTCCATGATATCATTTAAGATTACTTCTTCTCATGAGTAAGATTTTATGTATGACAAGTTCAGTTATTTATTTTCTTATGTATGGGTATTTGATGTCTACAAATTCATTTGGCTACTTTAAAATTGTATGAAATGAAGTGATCATAAATCCTTTGTAGACTTTAAAGGACTTCTCATTAGACTTGCCTTTTTAATGTAATTATAGGGTGAGGATTGCTATGACTAAGAGCTTAGAGGATACAGTAAGATTATTTAGCCAATATTACTTACGTTACAATTTTAACAGCATTTTTATCTTAATTTTTTTTTCAACGTTTATTTATTTTTTTTGGGACAGAGAGAGACAGAGCATGAACGGGGGAGGGGCAGAGAGAGAGGGAGACACAGAATCGGAAACAGGCTCCAGGCTCTGAGCCATCAGCCCAGAGCCTGACGTGGGGCTGGAACTCACGGACCGCGAGATGGTGACCTGGCTGAAGTCGGACGCTTAACCGACTGCACCACCCAGGCGCCCCGCATTTTTATCTTAAATGGACATCTAGCCTTTATGATATCAGATTCGTTACTGGGTTGAGTGGATTTAATGATTGAACAGGTGTTTCTCCTGTCTGTCTGTCTGTCTCTCTCTCTCTCTCTCACACACACACCAAATGACAGATTGACATTTAAATACCTTAATTTATTATGATCAAATATCTCATCCAAATTCTAGGGTGGGGCGAGGTTACCTGAGATATATAATGATACCAATTCTCAAAGTAAAACTGATATGAACTGTGACATTTGGCTTAATGTGACACTTTATTATATGGATGAATTAGACACTAGTGGAAGTGCTGATAACACTCTTTTGAAATATCATCAGCTATAAAGTCCTGCACCACTGCTTTCTTTATAAGCAGAACTTAAATAAATCTATTTAATGATCCTATGTATTTTCTTCCCTCTAAGTAACACTATACTCCTGCCTGCTATAATCTGCAATTACTTTCTTTTCCCTGAGGAGAACATTTCACTGAAGAAATAAAAGTCGTTTCAGTCACCATGAGTCTCTCTGCTTCCTAAGACATTTTCAAATGGTAAGGACTGAGGAAGACTCTTTTTGATGATTCTACTCTATTTTATCACTGGAGAGTAATGAATTCTTGCTCCTTAAAAATGTGTCCTGGAGCCCATGCATTCAAGACACCACTGTCAGGATATATACATACATGACCGATGACCCAATTTATTGGTGATAGTGTACCTGTCATCACAGTGCAGTTTAAGTGATTTTGACAAGTACAGAAGAGTGGCATTGACAGGTGCAGAAATAAATAATGGGTTTAAGCTTTCAAATGTTTTTACAGCATTTCCCTGAGTGGCAGGTTGATAAATTAAAATTACAGTTGTAGCATCAGGCCTGAGAGCACAAGGCTTTAGATTACAAAAATAGCGCCGTGGAAACTTTGTGTACTCTCCAGAGAAGCAGCCTGGAGGGCCTAGGGAAAAAATGAAACAAGAGCACTTGCTAAAGGAATCATTAATTTTGCGGTAGCACTGTCTGAGTCTAAACAAATAAAAAAAACAAGATTTTTAGAAGAGGAAAATTGGCTTTATCCCCTTATCCCTTTTTCCCTGGAGACTCACAGAAAATTGAAACCACACTATCAAAAGATAGGCATTGAGTCGCCATTCGTGGTTTCAGGATGTCAGATGGGTGTATTTTGAGCTTCGGGACAGATTCTTGTTAACCTTCCCTTAGTTTTGACGCTCCACCTGGACTTTAGCCTATCATACTGTCACCATGATCCCACAAAGTTCAGCTGAGAAACCCCTAAGACATCACTCCATCACTCACTGACTCTAATACTCTCAAAAATGGTATTTTCATCAGGCATTTCTGTTCCATTATTTTTTTGTTTGTACACATCTTATTCAACGAAAATTGTATATATTTAAGGTGTACAACATGACATCTTGATATACATACACACTGTGAAATGATTACCATAATGAAGCTGATGAACATATCCATAACATCACATAGTTATTTCTTTGTGTGATGAGAACACTTCAGACCTACCTTTTTTTTATAGTGAATTTCAAGTATACAATATAGTGTTATTAACTAAAGTCATCGTGTTCTAATTCCTATTCATTCTATATACCTGAAAACTCTGCCTCCCTAATTCTCCTATTCCTTGGCAACCATCATTCTACTCCCTGTTTCTGAGTTCAGTTACTTTAGTTTCCACCTATAAGTGAGATCGTGCAGTATTTGTCTTTCTATGTCTGGTATCTGTAATGTTCTTTAGGTTATTCCACACTGTTGCAAATGGCAGAATTTCCTTCTTTTTAAAGGCTGGATAACATTCTATTATACAGAATTATGTAATATTTCATAAATATTTTCTCTATCCATTTATCTGTTAATAGACACTTGGATGTTTCTGTGTCTTGGCTATTGTAAATAATGCTACTATGAATATGGGGGATGTAGATATCTTTTCAAGTTAGTGTTTTCACTTCCTTTGGATAAATAGAAATGGAGCTGCTGAATCATAGGGTAGTCTTATTTTTATTTTTGGAGGAACCTCCACACTGTTCTCTGTAGTGGCTGCACCAGTTTGCCTTCCCCCAACAGTGCACAAGGATTCCCTTTTCTCCAGGTTTTCACCAGCACTGGTAATCTTTTGTCTTTTTGATAAGAGTCCTTCTAACAGGCGCGAGGTGATTTCATTCTGCTCAAGTCATGAATGAGTCTTTTCAAGTCATGCCTGAACTACTACAACAGCTTTCTAGATGGCTCTACTATGAACTTTGGGAAACATCACTCTTCGGTTAAAAACAAAACAGACAAGCAAACATCCAATCAATGATTCCGTTGACTCCACAGAATGAAAGGATACTCATCCTCTTCCCTCTCTCAATATTCTAGGCAATTTTTAACCTGACCTTGAGGATTAACTCAGGTCCTGCTTTTTGGCTAGAAAAATTTCCTGATAATCTGGCCATTTCTTCCAACTTCTCAGTTTTTATTTTTATTAAAATTTTTTAATGTTTATTTTATTTTTGTGAGAGAGGGAGAGAGACAGAGCACAAGTGGGGGAGGGTCAGAGAGAGAGGCAGACACAGAATCTGAAGCAGGCTCCAGGCTCTGAGCTGTCAGCACAGAGCCCAACATGAGGCTCGAACTCACAAACCATGAGATCATGACCTGAGCCGAAGTCGGCGCTTAACCAACTGAGCCACGCAGGTGCCCCCAACTTCTCAGTTCTTAAGATTAACTCTCAATTCCTAAATGATTGGTGAACACCAATTACTTTACAGCAGTCATATAATTTTGTTTTGTGTTTTCATGCTTTACTGAAACCATACCTAAACTGGTGTTGCTTTCCTCTTTTCATGTTCCTCTCATTAAAGTTTTTAGTATTGTGAATGACATTTTCTATAAATCTAAGTACCCTCTGGAACTGTCTCCCTGTCTTCATGCTATTTTACTTTTTCTTGTCTATCTTCCTCAAAGATCTTCTGAGTATGGCAGTCCTTCATTTCTGTGCCGATTTCAGTCTCTTGTGAATTTCTATTCCCAGAATTCAACTGCATTACTAGGAACTGAATATTCAGGCTTTGGGGATTCAATTAGTTAACATTTCTATCATTCAGTGGAACTTAACTCCTTTAGGAAAAAAAAAAACTATTAATATGATTTTTTGTTGCACAGGATAGTGAAATAGTAATAGGTTATTTATTTTGCTGTTTACTAGGTGTCAGACACTGCTAAGCACTTTGCAATATTATTTCATTCAAGACAGTCCTAAGAGTTAGTGGAGAAGAGCTAAACAGATTGCCCAAGGTACCTAGCTAGGAAGTAACAGAATGGAATTCAAACCAAGGAAATCAAATTACAGAATTTAAGCTCTTAAAATAGGTCGCGAACAGTACATCAATGTATAGCATCTATTAGTAAATGTAAGGTGTCATACGAAACCCGGAAAAAAGTAAAATAGTATAAATATTGGACCTAATAAGAGTGTCAAGATTTAATAATGTCTTCATAACAACAGCAGAAGTATACTGAAGATCCAAATTCAGTTCCAAGACTGGAAATAAAAGGGGGAAAATATCCCCCAAGAAAAACTATTAAAAAATATAGATGCTAGCAATTATGTGAGGATCAATTTTTGCTGTCTTGGCACTGTTCGCTTCCTCTTGTTTGGATTTAGTAGAATGGGAACACTCCACCTCAGGGCACACAGGAGACCGAGGATTGACTGGATCATGATTTGTTCACTCATTGAATAGAGAAAAATATGAGAATTTTATTATTTTTACCTTTGATGTGTTTTGAATGTGTCTCAGAGAAGCTTGAGAAGTAAAAATTCTGAGCTTTATCAATATCATTTTTTAAAATTATTCTGAGTTATTTAAATTATTCTAATAGAGTGAAAAGATTCTGAATTTTTAAAAGATATTTTTACATATTTATTTATTTTAGAGAGAGAGAGAGAGACAGAGTGTGAGCAGGCAAGGAGCAGAGAGAGAGGGAGACACAGAATCTGAAGCAAGCTTGAGGCTCTGATCTGTCAGCACAGAGCCCAACAGGGGGCTCGAACCCACGAACTGAGAGATCATGACCTGAGCTGAAGTCGGACACTTAACCTACTGAGCCACCCAGGTGCCCCTGAAATTTTTTTTTTACCCACGCAAAACATAATTCTCCTCAATAATAAAACCACTCATGCAAAAATTCATCAGCTGAAATATTGGTATGAACAAAAATTTCAATTCCAAAATACAACTGATTCATATTAAAAGTCTTCTTTTAAAAGGTCAACTTCATGCTGAAGAGGCAAGAAGAAATAATTCACATGGAAAATTTCATTTAGTGCCTTGAGTATATTTTTAAAGTGGCTCAGTGTCTGCAAAGTGTCAACAGTCACTTGTGCTTGAAGAGAACTCATGCATTGTCTTCACACGCCCTTTTACACTGTGAATCTTAAACATCAAATGAACAAAAGCTTCCTTTCCCTTCATCTGTATTTTTCATTAAAAAGCTGTAAAATCCTTTTTCAAGGCAACTGGTTTTACACTAAGATTTATATCTTAGAATCTTAATTGAGATGATCACTCAGTTCTTGTTCACTTTCCTAAATGCACACTTGATGCCTGTTTTCTCCCAGCTTATTTCCAAATTCAGAATCTATGTGATGCCACATAAAAGGAAACATTTGCCAGAAGAGTTTTCTTAATTGCTCTAAAATGCAACATTTTGAAGATGAGTAGAATATCAGATGCTTAGTACTCACTTGTTCAGCACTGCAAGCCTAAGCTCCACACTAAAAAACAAGTTTGCTTACCTGATTTTTTTTACTGTTGGGTGAGTGAGATGGGAGGTTTAATTTTTAAATCTATTATTTAAATTCATTTTGCTTAAAAAATAAATATATTTTATATTATATATTTATAATAAATTTATGTATGTAACATATATTACATACACAATATTTATAATGTAAAATATGAAACATTTTAATCATTTAATAAAAATTATTTATTAAATATTTAAATGATATTATTTAATAATTTAAAGTTTAATATATTTCCATAGGTCTGGGACAACATCAAATGAGTTTTTATGCATCTGAGCATAGGTAGTATGTTCTTTGTGTACCATGGAAGCTTCCATGGCATACCATCTGGTCTTTTTACACGTATCCTGGTGTGTGATGGGTGAACTCCAAGGCAGTTCTAGATCAATGTGCCCACCTCCACCATATGCATGGTGGACGGTCTTTCTGATGTCTCTTCTGCCTTCAAAGCCCCCAGACCCAGGCCAGAGACTCTTCAGTTCATAGTGGACATGTTCCACTTTGCTAATGACCTCAGAAACACAATCTATATCACTTGCCATCTGAAGGTCACTCCGGCTAAGTCCTGGACCAGCTAAACAAAGCCTATTCCTTCATCGAGTCCTCCAACAGGTGGTCCCGAGTCGAAGGCCCTGCTGATATCTGTCGTTGTGGTAACACAGATAGCTGTGGCCTTCTGGGCCGCACGAGGAGGCTGTCCCACCTAGAGAGATGGCAGCACAAGGCCGCTTCCCAAAATCACAATTGCAGTCATATGACTAAAGAAGCAGATATTTCGGCGGGGCCTCTGAACCTCCTGGGAAAGGCTGGTGATCATGGTATGGAGGGGTCAGTCTCTCCTCACACCTCTGTGATGTTGGGCATAGGGTTGGCCAGGGTGGTATCCCTGACTCTGGCTACCATTGTCCTGGGTTTGCCAGGAGGTATCACACTGCTTCCTTCCCTGTGATAAGCCCTGTGTCTATTTCCCAACAAAAGAAGAAAGTGAAGGAAAAAAAAAAACCCAACTTTCCCAAACTGGGAAAGACTATGGGAAGTTATATTTCAAAGATTTTCTGAAAAAATTCCAGAGACTCTACATGTCTATAAGAGCAATCCGTGCATTCATGTAAGAGAAGGGGTGGGAGAATGAAACCATGATGTAGACAATGGTTTCCAGGCCTGCCTCAACGGCCTTGAATCACACTGCATTTATTGGCTTCCCCTGGGTAAACAGAATCAGACTCTGGGATGAGCCTTCCTACCTGACTCTAAGCCAAAGTTTATTATTTTTTCCTGACATTATTTTATTAATAATTTACTGATGCATATGGGGGCGCCTGAGTGGCTCCGTCGGTTAAGCTTCCGACTTCGGCTCAGGTCATGATCTCGCGGTCTGCGAGTTCGAGCCCCGTGTCGGGCTCTGTGCGGTCGGCTCGGAGCCTGGAGCCTGCTTCGGATTCTGTGTCTCCCTCTCTCTCTGCCCCTCCCCTGCTCGCACTCTGTCTCTCTCTGTCTCAAAAATAAATAAAACATTAAAAAAAATAATTTACTGGTGCATATGAAAGAAAAACCCTCTCATATCAATGTATAGTTGAAGGTCTGAGATCTGAGATTTCACTTAACTTCTATTCACAATTCCCTATTCTTTTTCCATAAGCAAATAATTCCTGCGTTATAACTTTCTTTGACAATTTTTTTCCATTGGTATATTCAGATTGAATTTATGTTGTGACATTTAAAAGTTTTATTTCATAAATACTGCAGCACATTTATGGAAGAGTTTTTTCCCTAGTTTATATTAAGAACAGATGCACATTAAAAATTTATCAATATTTGGTTCCATTTAAAAAATTTAAATAACAATTACTAGTTTTCATCATTTAAATACAAAGCAGTATCTGTGCTTATCTTGTTTGATAGTTTACTCCATTCACAGTTTTGTTTTGTTTTTTCCCCTCTCCATTATAAAAATGTTTTTTTGTTTCCACATGTAACCCAAAGCATGACCTGTTAAAGTGGAGTTTTATTCTCTAAACTATTTCTGAGCTCTCTGATGGATTCTTTGGAGCATTATATATAAGTATACCTTCCACATGTGTAATAAAACCAAATCTTTATGAGAAATTATGTGCCAAGAACAGTGTTAAATACTTGATCTAAATTATCTTACTTAATCACCATATCACAAATAAGGACCCAAAGCTTGGGAGTTTAAGTAATTGCCTCAACTAATACACATTGCTTGTAAGTGTCAGAGCCTATGAAAGCAAAAGCAACTTCTAGAAGACATATTAACAAGTGCTTTAAGACACTGGCAGACAATGGACAAGTATGCAATATTTAGCACTGATCTATTCATTAATATGATTTTTTTATTAAACAGAATTAAAATTAATGTGAGGTGTGCAGGGTCCTAGAAAAACTCACTGGTATAGACTTAAAGGTCAACTCATACCAAAGACCATATACCATGTATTATTCCTTTTGGTATGTGACTATGTTACAAGTCACAAATTTGAGTAATGGTTCTTGTATTAGACTACCTGTTGCCTGGTAGTCTCATAGTGTCCATTACATTCACTATCATCTTATGCTCTTACCAACAAGGTCAGAAGACAGATCCATACAAACTTTGGACAATTTTATTTAAAATAATTTTCCTGGAGAAAAATGGAGAAGTTTAGCTATGTATTGAAATATCCAGGGGCGCCTGGGTGGCGCAGTTGGTTAGGCGTCCGACTTCAGCCAGGTCACGATCTCACGGTCCGTGAGTTCGAGCCCCGCGTCGGGCTCTGGGCTGATGGCTCAGAGCCTGGAGCCTGTTTCCGACTCTGTGTCTCCCTCTCTCTCTGCCCCTCCCCCGTTCATGCTCTGTCTCTCTCTGTCCCAAAAATAAATAAACGTTGAAAAAAAAAAAAAGAAATATCCAGTCAGCAGAACCATTTGGGTTGCATGTTCCGTTCCACTTTAAAGACCCATCTAAGGAACAGCAGCATCATTCTTCTTAACTGCCATGCCAATTTTCCCATTATGGGTATTTGCTGAGTTATATGTCATTCTTTTCTGGAAACTTTTTTTTCTAGGCTCTAATACAGAGTTTTAAACTCCTGATAAGTGTAATACAAAGATTACTTAGTCTGCCCTTGTAAAACAGAGGTATGAAGTAAAAAATGAATTCCATCTCAAAGTAGTTAGGAGAACAGGAAATGCTGCAGAGAAACTGCATTAAGCGAGGCATGAAGAGAAGCTATTTCAGCCCTCTTGACTTGAGGGCAGGACACATATGCATTCAAAATAAAAGATTTCTTCAGGCTTAAAGATTTTTAACAATAGGAGCTGATGATCAATGAAGGAAAGAGGCATGCTCTAATGATTTTTTTTTGGACCAGATCAACTTGACCTTTCATTTTTTCATGAAATCCTCCAATAAATGCATCTACTCCATTTTTCTCTCAGCATCTCTAACAATTATTTTGATTCTCATGATTCAAATGGGTTTCTCAAAAGCTTTTATGAGGAGGAGAAGGAGAAAAGGAACCATGTTGCTCAAGGAGTGACAGACATATTCAAGGACGGCAAACAAAGAAAATTAATATGATCATTTAAAAAATACACTCCCATCCCATGTTTCTGCTCATTAAGCTTGAGTATAGTGGCTGTTTATATGTGATTTTTTTCATCAACTATGGCATGTTTCCCTTTAAACTATCACATATTCTGGCACTTTTTGATACTTTACAACATCAACCACAATGCCGAGCATGCCAAAGTCCCCTAATGAGATATTTTAATATATTAATCAAAAGATCATTTGGTAGATCAATAAAAACAATTGGCTGATTCTTAACTAGCAAATTGCTTGGAAATAGTACATGTATATTCTTGTCAACAATACATTATTATTAGAACATGTACTGCAACTCAGAATACTACCAGAGAAGGCAAGTGTTGGTCTTACTCAATCTGCCTCATGCTTCCTTGGCTTTGCCTTCAGAGAAGCACCTGATTTCTCCAGTGGAGAAATAAAAGTGAAATGGGAGAAAAGGAGAGAAGATAGTACAGACTTTGAAGACAGATTTAGGGAAAAAGGGGAGAAGAAACAGTAGGGGTAGATGAAGAGAAAACAGTGCAAAAATGAGAAGACAGACTAGGAATAGTGAAACTGTGGCTCAGGGGAATTTGTGAAACCAATCTGAGTATATCTTTGCATGATGAGAATATAGAAAATTACCGTATACCTTTTTTGGCTTTTTTAGAGGATACAGAATTTCATATGCATTCATTTGCTGAATTTCTGAGGTCATAAAACAGCCTACTGAGCATTTTAGTTAAATCTTTATAAAATGTAGATAGCAGTGTTGCTGAGGATATGACCCAATGATGTGGGATGACTCTGAATATGGAATTATGTGGCTGAAAACACTATCCCAGAAGCCCTTGTTAAAAATCAATTAAAGAACTAAGATTTAAAATATTTAGACATGTACTCACCCAACAGACAGGAAAGGCTCCTTTGACTCAAGTCTGTGAAAAAATATGAAACATTTACTTTAACATAGTAATTTGCTGTACACTTAAAAACTGTTTTCATATGAATCTGACAAAATTATTATATTTGTTTAGATGAAAATGTACACTTTAGCACTAATAAAAGCTACAAATAATATATCAAGATCTAATCTTGACTAATTCAAATTCGGGCTGTCTTAATGCAGAGGCTAAATAAAATGAAAAACTGGAATGGGAATGTAGCATTAAATGATACATTAAAGTAATGATACTGTTAGTCTAATTCTGATTTGCACTCTCTATATCTACTTATTTCTTTTTTTAATAGGAATTTGTAGAAGTTTTGATATATTTATTTGTGGTTGTTGTAGTAGTAAAGACATTTATAATGTATTTGGTTACATACTGGCTGAGTAATTTGTTTTTAGTAAATACTCTGTAACAAAGAAAGAAGCAGAGTGACATTCATGGTCATTTATGGGCAGGAGCAAGACTTTGGGGGTGGGCTGAGGGGAAGTCAGATCAACAGATTACAATATTACTGCCTCCTCTGTGTCTCCTAAGAATCAGGTATTTTTGTACCTCCTAACATATTAAAAAAGAATTCTAATTCTGAAGCCTCCGATTAGCTGTGGCATCTTGAGCAAGCCACTTGAAAAGCTTTCTGGGGCTTACTTTTCTCACTATAAAATAGGCTAGTATTGTTTCCAGTTAATTTTCATATTTCACAAATTAATTGTATATTCTTTGCAAAAAGCAAATCAATCAGGAGAGTATACACTTCTAAATGTTCCCTGGTTGATAATTAAGGAGACCAGTGGTGGTTGTATATTGACCACTTCGTTTTCATACAAGTTTCTTAACATACGATTATCTGTTAAATAAAGACATTTTTACCTGAATTCTGATGTTCAAGATCTTTAAAGAGCCTTTGTGTTTTAAAATATTTTATTTACATGTAAATAGCTGTGGGAAAATGGTAGGAAATTTAATCCTGTAACCAACACCACACAAGCTGACTACATATTGAAGTGGACAATTGAAAGGGCTTGTCATAGAATTAGGCCAAAATACTGTACTTTTATATGAACTTACACAATGAAGGCAATAATCACTTTTTGTCTCTATTTTGTTTTATGCTTATAAAAATAGCTTATTATAAATATGCCTTGTCCCACGTAATGGGCAGAGCTGACACAGCTCCCTGCCACTTGTCATGCTGCTTTAAGTGAACAATCATAGCCCGAAGGGCCTCTTTTAGGGAACAGGCACCCTAGCAATCCCTCTGGGCAGTGGCAGGTAGGGAAGCAGAGAAAACCAATAGATGGTTCTCACAGTTTGGATGCATACATTTATGCAGCCTTTTCATTTTCTGAATTCTGATTTTATTCACACCTCCCTGGAAATTATTTGCCATGTTGTGTGTTTGTTGTTCCCATATATTTAAGATATGATTAAGCAAACAGAACTAAGGGGAAAAAGTTGAAAGTAAATAATGAAATATAGGGGCGCCTGGGTGGCGCAGTCGGTTAAGCGTCCGACTTCAGCCAGGTCACGATCTCACGGTCCGTGAGTTCGAGCCCCGCGTCGGGCTCTGGGCTGATGGCTCAGAGCCTGGAGCCTGTTTCCGATTCTGTGTCTCCCTCTCTCTCTGCCCCTCCCCTGTTCATGCTCTGTCTCTGTCCCAAAAATAAATAAACATTGAAAAAAAAATTAAAAGAAATATATTTGGATATGTTTGTTTTATAAGACATGACCAGTGCTAAGTGATCAAAAGAAATTACCTGGAAGAAATGAGGGGGATTCTATGCAGTGTGATGCAGGGGACCATTTATTTATTTGTATCATCAACATCATGACAGTAGTGATTTTCCATTACACTCTAATCAGCAATACTTAGTAAGTAGATAGCATGTGGGTATTAAATGGGATCCCTTTAGCCAATAATTTCAGACTCACACCTGTCAGACCTTAGTGTATGTGTGTAATTTGCTTGTTTGAGGTGCTAGCCCGCAGGCTCCTAGTTCCCCATTCCTGCTCCCTCAGTGTCCCCCTTGCCTCTCACTGCTCCCTGTTTCTAAGCGGCATTGAAGGAATCCAGTAAAAGAAACACTTAAAATATCTGGTTCCTCTTGTTTTCATCCTCCACATCTCAATGAGCAATGCACTGGCAATTTTTCCTTTATGTGACTTTCACATCCCTCTCTTCACTCTATTCCCAGGCTGGTTCTCATTATTTACCCCAGCCTCGCTGGTCTCTCCGAACGTAAATTCTTTGTTCACAGCTGCTCCGACTTCACACTGTTTCACACTAAAACTTCCTTCAGTGTCCCCACTCATATCATTTAAGGCCTGCATGGTGCTGTTTTCATTGAAGTTATCACAAACAACATGAAGAAAAGAAAGACCCGCCATTTTGCCTTTCCCTGTGCAATTACTGAAACACTGAGTCAGAATGTGTTTGAAGTAGTATTTACTTATTGATTTTCCTTTTCTTTTTCTAAAGGCTTCAGACAAACGGTGGATTGGAGCATTTTGTAAGGACATATGTTGCCCCACCGGCACCCGTGGTTGATATGGCCAGTCTCACTAGCCGGTGAATTGTCTCCTTCTTCTTTTACTACTCCACTCACTTCAACTATTTCCTCCCAAATGTTCAATGGAAGAATTCAGGGGAAAATTCAAAATTTTCAAAGTGATACTGGATTGAGAGTTCTGACAACTATTTCCTCCCAAATGTTCAATGGAAGAATTCAGGGGAAAATTCAAAATTTTCAAAGTGATACCGGATTGAGAGTTCTGACTGATGTTCTATAAACCAGGGATTGGTGAACTCTGTTCTACAGGCCAAATCCTGCTTACCACAAACCTGCAGCTTACCCGACGCGGGGCTCGAACTCACGGACCGCGAGATCATGACCTGAGCCGAAGTCAGCTGCTTAACTGACTGAGCCACCCAGGCGCCCCACAAATTAGGAATGACTTTTCCTGTTTTTGTAGAACCCACACATTAGGAATGACTTTTATGTCATTGACACACAATGTTACATTAGTTCTAGGTGTACAACATAGTGATTCAGCATCTCTACCGGTTGGGCCATGCTCACAAGTGTGCATTTTTCTTTTCTTTTTCTTTTTTTCTTTTTAACTTTTAAGTGTTTATTTATTTTTGAGAGACAGAGATAGGCAGGGTGTCAGTGGGGGAGGGAGAGTGAGAGGGAGACACAGAATCCTAAGCAGGCTCCGGGCTCTGAGCTGTCAGCACAGCAGGCCTCAAACCCTTGAACTGTGAGATCATGACCTGAGCCGAAGTCAGATGTTCAACCAACTGAGCCACCCAGGTGCCCACAAGTATACATTTTTAGATGGCTGAAAAATATCAAAAAAGAATAATACTTTTTGACACATGAAAATTATATGAACTTTCAAATTCCAGAGTCCATAAATAAAGTCAACTGAGACACAGTCACGCTTATTCATTTACATATTGTTTAAGGCTGCTTTTGTGCTATAGTAGCAAGTTGAGTAGTTGTAACAGAGACTATTCGTCCACAATTTGAAAATATTTACTCTATGGCCTTTATAGAAAAGGTATGTCAACCTGGGTGGCTCAGTCGGTAAGCGTCCGACTTCGGTTCAGGTCATGATCTCCCGGTCCGTGAGATTGAGCCCTTCGTCGGGCTGTGTGCTGACAGCTCAGAGCCCGGAGCCTGCTTCAGATTCTGTGTCCCCTCTCTCTCTGCCCCTCCCCCACTCACACTCTGAGAGAGAGAGAGCTCTCAAAAATAAATAAAAACATTAAAAAAAAAGTTTTGCCAACCTATAACTATATTGCTGAAAGAAACTGGAAACAACCTGTCAAAATAGGCACTCTTTATTTTAATATATATCAAAATATTCTCCCAGAATTACAAGTTCAGTATAATTTGAATTACCTTTCTACATCACCAAATCTCTGCACCTACTGCTGACAGATCAACTCTCCTACAATGCTATTTTCACGTCACCATATTTCTTGACAATTTTGATAACCATAGGAAGATGCCCAAACTTTTTAGTGTGTCATTCGAAAGCTTGTGAGAAACATGCCTCACGCTAACTTTCCATGTCGCTCTTTATCACTTCTCTTACCAACCACTTTATTCCAGGATATTTGTCTATTTGTGACTTAAACAAATCTCCTTTGATGTCTTTAAGCATTCTTTTTCTGTACCAGAATACTAGTTTTTAATTCCTTTCCTTATGATCTATTTGTCTTATGAGTTTATCTAACTCCTTCATAAAGCTAATCCTGACACCTTCATCTTACAGGGACACTCCTGTCACTAAGCTTCTATTACTTATTATCTCAATTACTATGACATATTCTCCGGACAATAGTCTTGGGTTAAAAGTCTAGCTTCCAGTTTCAAGATTGTAAGAATGTTAAACTTGCAAGTCTGCTTAGAGAAGAAGCTCATCAAAGTTCTGTGTTAAACCTTCCAATGGTCCAAGGGAGGTTCTGGCTGATGCTCCACCAGCTGAGCAGAAAGGAAAGATTATTGTCCATTAGTCATTCCAAGCCACTGAAAATGAACCCTAGGTACCTGGAGCCCCAAGCATTTTCAGTGGTGATACAGAGCAGGAAGTCTGTGGGGAGCCACCATCAGGCAATCCTATGCCATGTCTCATCCTCAAAATGATGGCACACTGTAGAGGGAGGTGATAACTGGCCCACACTGAACAATGCTCTGCTTTCTAACCAACTGCTTAGTCATGGTTTCATTACATAAAGTCAACTTCCCCAGGCTTGAGTTAATTCAGAGATGTATTTTTTTTTTTTTACATATCTTCTCATTAATTATATAGCCAACATCAGAAGCAACTTACAACATATCTTGTGAAGAGTATGAGATTATGTACTTAGAGCAACTAACACAGTTCCTGGCACAGAGTAGACTGTGATGGTCATGACCATGCCAAAGATAGGTTGTTAATTCTATGCGCTGAAACTGCCTGAAAATGTGAAAAGCTCACACTTGTGATTTTAGTCCTGAAAAGTGAAAAAAAAATGCAAAAGAAGGAAACTACCAGCAGAAATATCCCTTTGGAGAAAATTGTTTATCAGTGTAATCCTTAGAAACATATGATTACATCGTGATATGCCCAGAGAGAACTTTTCTGAGTTTTTTAAACAAGGTAATTGTTTTGTGAAGAAAAAGACTGGTTTTGTCTTTCCTAAGATTTACTTTTAACATGAACTGGGTAGTTAATTTAATAATGCTTCATTCAAGACTGGCTAGAATTAGGAGTATAATAAGATAAACAAACTATAGCCTTTGGAAAAACAGGCACAGTAAAGAAATAAAAATAGAATGCAAAGTGAAGATCAATATTTGGGGTTAACGGATTTATAACACTTTGTATTTAATAACAAAAAAATCTAAGCTGTATTTATTAAAGACCAGGTGTTATTAAAAATGCTTTATAAACACTGATTTATTTAAGCACCATGATATCCTCTGAGATAGATCTCATTTTACAGATGAGGAAACTGATACCCAAAGATGTTAAATGTTTTGCCTAAGGTCACACAGCTAACAGTGGCTAAGCTAGGATTTTAATTTAGGCATTCTGGCTCTAAACTTCATGTGCTCATGTCTCGCATTGTGCATTGTCTTTCATCAATTTATTTCCTTTGTTTTATTTTGCTTATATGTGCCTAACGGCATTATCACATTTCCTTTCTTTATAGTTTCTATACTCCACTGAGAAATCTTATCTGGTCTCACATGTTGTTGATATGCTGGATATTTCCAAACTTAAAATTTTTTTTAATGTTTATCTATTTTTGAGACAGAGAGAGACAGAGCATGAACAGGGGAGGGGCAGAGAGAGAGGGAGACACAGAATCTGAAGCAGGCTCCAGGTTCCAAGCTGTCAGCACAGAGCCAGATGCGGGGCTTGAACTCATGGACCGTGAGATCATGACCTGAGCCAAAGTCGGATGCTTAACCGACTGAGCCACCCAGGCACCCCTGATATTTCCAAACTTTTGTCTTTAGTATTACTCTATTTATCCCTCTGTATCTGTCCACCATATATCTCTAATTGTAGATGCCTTCAACTTAACATGTTCCAAACAAAATTCATTGTCTGCCTCCCTCATTCTGTTCTTCTTCATCCTTAACTCAATGGCATAATCAGCCAATCAGGTGACCAAACTAGAAAGATCATAATCTCTCTCTTCAACTCCCTTCCAATGGCATGCACTTTCAGTTGACCCTCTAGTACTGCTGTTTCTACTGTCCAAAGTCCTCTTAGTTCTTTACTTACTTCTTAATTCTTATTATTACAGTTTAAATGATCATCAACCTTTATGTGAGCTATTAGAAAAACCTCCTCATTCACCTTCCTTCTTCAGTATTCTTTGGAATAGCTATATCTACTAGCAAAATCATCTTTGTAAAATAACTATCATGCAATATGATCATGTAATTCCCCTCATTACACATCTGTGAGTGCTTCCAGGAAATTTTTTCTCATAAAGCACCATTGGTTGGTTAGGAGTGCTTTATAATTGTTCTGATAGCACCCTGTAACACCTAATCATGATGTATTCAACATTCCTAGTATATTTGACAAGTCCCCTATTAAGACTGTATACTCCTTGAAAGTAGGAACTCACTGTATTTCAAGTACCTAGAGTCATTCCTACTTCATAGGAGGCTTGCAGGAATGATTTTTTCAAATGAACTTTCCCTGCCTCACTCCCGCACCCCTACTTCCAGGATTCACCTACACAGTAAAGTCCAAATCCTTTAATGTAAGTAAAAGTTTATTCAAAATCTTGTTCTAGTACCTTCCCAGCTTTGTCTTCTGCCACTTCAGCCTACAAATTCTATGCTCCAGCCAAGCTGAGCCAAATGCTCACCGTCAGGGTGGCATCTTGCTTTCTCACTCCCTGTGCTTGGGGAGATACTGTGTTTTTGCAGAAATGACTTCAACTACCTTGTTTTTGTAAAACTGGTGGGTTTTTTATGAGTCCAAAGTGACTCATAAGTATGGTCCCCTATGATATTTATATGGTTTTGCAGTAAAAATTGCCAAGAAGCAACACTATTTACCACCATCTGATCTATTCTCTTTAACAATGGCAACCCAAGCCTGACCTACATTTAAGATGGATGTTCCAAAGAACTTACGGACACAGTTCCTAGAATCAGTCAGCCTGATTCTAGTTCTGACTCTAACATCTCCTGGCTGTGTGGCCTTGAAAAAGTAAGGCGCTTTTCTTTATGCCTCAATGATCTCATCTGCAAAATGAGGTAATAATAAACTGAACTCTTAGGGCTGTTGTGAGAATTAGATAAGTAAGTAATGAAATAGATAACTAAATTAATTAGATAAATAAATAAATAAATGGATAGGTAAATACTTAATAGATTTCTGCCATCATTGTTATTATTATTTTTTATCCCCAAGTGCTCAGATTGTTCCTGGATTCATGGCCAGTTAACAGATATAGGGAGTCCAGGCTGGGGAACAGGTTGGTGCAGCAGTTGTATAACAGCGGATCACGCGGAGCAATGCTTGGTGAAGGTATGTAACAGATGGACATGTATGCCTGGAATGCAGGCAAGACTTCTGTGCTGGAAATACAGATTTGGGAGTCGTGTCATCAAAACAGAGTTAGCATAGGACATCGAGGGAGGGAATGGAGGCCCCCAGAGAGAATGTGTACAATGGGAAGAAAAGGATTGAGGAGAGATACCTAGGCTCACTAACAGGCCTCTAGGTGTATAGATGCCAAGTTCAGAAAGGGACGCCATGGTGGTCCGTGTCATTGTGAGTGAATGCTTAGCTAACAGATTGCTTATTATTTATGGAATAATTTGACATGCCATTTTATGAACAGCTTAATAGCATTTTTTGAATTATAGGAATCTTACTTTGATATTTAAAGTTTACATTTCATCATCAACCATTTGTAATCTAAACACATCTACATGACATTTTCATCATTCCAAGGCATTATGATTTAAACAGGCTTTTTTTTTTTCAAGGTAAATGATTAAATTTGAGCAAAAGATGACGATTTTGATCAAAGATAAGCACTTGTAAATTGATTCATAGACGTCTTCCTTTACTGAACATTTTACATACTAAAATATAACACGATTCTATCAGTATTCTTAAAAGTTCATCTACTGGGGCGCCTGGGTGGCGCAGTCAGTTAAGCGTCTGACTTCAGCCAGGTCACGATCTTGCGGCGGTGAGTTCGAGCCCCGCGTTGGGCTCTGGGCTGATGGCTCAGAGCCTGGAGCCTGTTTCCGGTTCTGTGTCTCCCTCTCTCTCTGACCCTCCCCCGTTCATGCTCTGTCTCTCTCTGTCCCAAAAATAAATAAAAAACGTTGAAAAAAAAATTTTTTTTAAAAAGTTCATCTACTGCCAGAAAATTAAAAAGCAAACAAGAGTCTTCTTTATGTAATAGGAGCAAGATACTCATAGGTGGCTGTAGGTGAATTCTCTGACAGCCAGTAAAAATCAGCATCTGTGTGTAGTACTTACCTTGGGTCTTCTCTTCTCCTCACTTAAAGAGAGAAAACAGAAGCAAAAGCAGCCCAGGTTTCTGTGCTGGCCCACCAGGGCTTAGATGCCTAGAAGCTCTTGCCTGGGGAGCAATAAGCTTGTCAGGAAGGACACACTATATTGGTGTGTGGCATGGGAAGAAGCACTGGTCTGTACAGGCACCAACCTCCTCACCTCCCCCTGCCTGAGGAAGTCTGAGTACGACTCAACCATGAGTGTCTTTGGTGGAACAAGAGTTCAAGATATTTTGTCTCCTGATCATGAGCAGGCACTCACAGTGCATTCTCGTGCCAACCATAGCCTGTTCCCAGGTGTGGCTCTTACCGGGGCGTAGTGTTGTAACAGATGCACAAGGATTATCCCAAGTATAGCCTTTGATGGTGTCCTGTCAACTGCACTGAGAAATCTGAGGCAAAGCAGGGCTCTGGGTGAGGCTGTGAGGGGATGGTCTGAGACGGCTAAGAGTGGGAGCAATCATTTCCTTAAAAGCTTCTATGCTCTAAAGCTGAGAGGTCAAATAAGTTTTAATTTTTGTGTCAATTCTGACTAATTGATGGTGGCTGCTGGGAACAAGGTGTTGATAAGGATTCTAAAACCTATTCAGGCCTCTGGGTGTAAGAGGGTTGTAATTAACCTATGTCTGCCACAGAAACATAAAAGGAAAGGAGAAGAATGGTGTGCGAATATGTATTTACCAACTCTGTGCGAATAGAAGGTACAGAAATTTGCTCAAACTTATAAAAAGGAATAAAGAGGTCTAAAGCCTGCAGTGGAACCCAGGTTTCTGGACGTAGAGTCCATATGCCAATGTGTACAAATAATAGTGTATACTTAATGCCTCATAACGATAATAGCTGATATTTTTAATTTGACATGCTATTCACTCCTGCAGTGAGATCTGTCTACAATGGATTCCATTTCTCTGGAGTAAAAAACAGCTTTCCCCTCAATTTCCTGTGATACCTTTTTACAAGGGCTTTCATGCTCAATTGAAATTTCTGCTTAGAGCTATCATCAGACCTCTTGGTAAGTTCCATTTGCAGTTCCCACCATCTGTGCTCCTAACTCCAGGGACAGGTTAATGGATGGCTGTGGTATCAACCAAGAATCTCAGGGGCAGTTTTGGCACGCACGGTCCTGACTTTTGCCATTTTGTAAATTGAGGCTGCAAGGCTCATGTCCCCGCACCGGCTGCAGTGCAGCTTCACAACGCTGCTGGGAGGATTGAGCTGCAGCGAGGGGAACGGACATGAGGTATAGAGAAGATCCTCAAGGCAAGAAAGATTAACTATTGGCAGATTCTCCTGGGAGGCTTGAAGCGCTTACTCCAATAGCCCAGGGGCAGGGCTAGATGTAGGAGTAGTAAGATATGTGGCCAAGGCAGAGACTATAGAGTCTCACCCTTGTTTTACTCTGATTCCGGAATTAACCTCACCACACCTCTCACTGGAAAGGAGTGCATACAAGTGCATGGAGCTTTCCATTCAAGTAAGAGAAAAATATTTTCTGAAAAGAGATATTTTCAGGGGCGCCTGGGAGGCTCAGTCAGTTAAGCATCTGTCTTCAGCTCAGGTCACGATCTCATGGTTCCTGAGTTTGAGCCCTACATTGGGCTCTCTGCTGTCAGCATAGAGCCTCTTTGGATACTCTGTCCCTCTCTTTTGCTGCCCCTCCCCTGTTGGTTCTCTCTCTCTCTCTCTCTCTCTCTCTCTCAAAAATAAGTAAGCTTAAAAAAAAAGAGAGAGATACTTGCAAATTCAGTTATTTTCATGTTGGATGATTTGCTTATCTCAGTTCCAAACCTAGGTAGTGAAAGGAAGTAGATTTAAGAAAAACCAGCCATTGGCTGCTCATCTGTCTCTTTCAATGGTTTTATTTAGTTACTTGCTAATAACTATTAAACTGTGTGTCTTGTCTGCCAAGAGCACGGACGGGGAAAGCAGGTAATCAGTCACAGAGTTATCCAGTTTCAAATCTCCATCCTCAGTCCTGGTTTTTTTTGCAGCCTTATGATGTCATTTATCTTTCTACTCCATTTTAAATGAAGAGATCAGAGGCGATACAATGCTGTACAGTCTTTTGATTGCCTGTCAGAGTAAGTTGTACAGAGTGCGATTGCTGCCAAAAGACATAAAACACACCTTTGCAGGCCAGCCCCCCGCTGGTTGAGATGAGCAGTTGGCTTTTGTCTCACGTGCCTCCCTCAAGCCCTCCCTCCAGTCCCCATGCTTCCTCTGTGTCCCCCACTCTCAGACCCATTCAGCTCCGAGATGCAGCCTCAGCGTCTCCTCTGCCTTCTCTTAGTAAAATGCTTGAAACCAATTCAACCCAAGCTGTAGCTGACATCTGATACGGGCATGGGAAACAACAGTTCATCTCTGCATGTTCTGCTTAACTGTGTTGCTGCCCTCTTCCCAGTGACGAACTTGTCTTGCAGATTAATCTCCCTTCTCGGTACCCTCAACCTCTCTCAGACCCAGAGGATTTTTCCCCTCGGATCTTTGAAAACATGAACTCCTGGCACCAAATTTCAGAATTTAATGACCTCGAATGCCACATGCTGACAAAATTGGGTGATGCCAATCATGTGCCTAGAGTACTTAATATTACCTCTTCCTGGATTGTGTAGAAAGCTCCACCTGACTGGCAGGGGTGCATCTTGGCATCATGTTAGTGTCCCTCTAACCCTGCAGCTAGAGCTCTTGTACAAAAGCTTGGGTTTATAATTCCAGGTCCCATCTGTTTCTGGGCTGCTCCCTGAGTCAACTATGCAGGACTGAGCCGAGACCCTAGACCTTTTTGGCTTCCAGCAGTCTCCACAGTGCTGAGTCTAGTGGTAAATCGTTAGTTACCATGAACACCGAAGAACAGTTCACCCAACTGATTTCTTCTCCCTAAGGACTTCGTCGCCGAGTTTCATACCACTTAGTCAACCTCACCAGTTGTTTCTTTTGAGTCACCTTTGCTAGATCCTGACTTCAAATATCAGTGTGTTCTTGAGCTCAGTCCCTGGAATTACACTCTTTTCTATCATTAATTACCCCTTTGGTGTTTGTTCTCATCCAGTCTCATGGTTCTGAATGCCATCTACACAGTGATGAATCACAAATGTGCACATCCAGCTCAGACCTCTGCTTGAACTCCAGATTATGTATTCAACTGCTCACTTGACATTTTCACTTAGATATCTGATAGGTATCACCACTTTAACAAAAAACTAAACTCCTAATCTCTACTGCCTACCTTGGCCGACTTCGATCTCTGCCTTGAGTATAGCTCATCTCACTTAATTGTAATTTCATATGTTCAGATGCTCAGTCCAAAAACCATGGGGGTTTCCATGGTAGATAGTCTGCTCATTATCAATTTTTCCTTCCACCCATTAAGATCTGGAGTCTATGTCCCCTCATCTTATATGTGAACTGGCCTTATACCTTGCTCTTCTAAATATAACATGGCAGATGTAACACTGCGGAATTTCCAACCTAGGTTTTAAGAGGACAGGCAGCTTCTTCCTCCTACTTGAACTCAGTCATTATGTAAAACCGATTACCCTGAGACCACGGTGCCATAATAAAGCCTAAGCTCACCACATGGAGAGACCATGTGGAGAAAGATGCTCAGTCACCACAGCTGTTCTAGCTGACCCCAGCTGAAGCACCAGATGTGTAAGCACAGAAGCCATTTGGACATCACATAGAGCAGAACCGCTTGACCGAACCCATGCCAGATTGCCAAATATGACAAACAATAAGTTTTTTAAGCCAGTAAATTTTCCCCAGCAGTAGATAATAATATCCTTGCCTTCATTCCTTCTCTCCACAGTCCACATCCAATCTGTAAGTTTGCTGGCTCCACTTTCAAAATATATCCACGATATAACTGCTGTTTTCATCTCAGCGGTTACCACTTTAAATCATTATAATCTTTTGCGTGTTTTCTCACGTTCCTCCCTTGTTCTTTCATAACCTTTGTCAACAAAGAGCTAAAGTGACTTTTCAGAAATTTAAGGCTGCCATGGTAATCCTTTGTTTAAAATCTTCCAAAGACTCTCCATTTCACTCAGAGTGAAAGCCAAAGTACTTGAGTGGTCCGCGAGGCTTTACAGGATTTGGCACCCTCACTTCATCTCTGCCTTCTCCTCTCACCTCCTCCCGGCCCTCAGCTTTGCTCAATTCTACTCCAGAAACATTGGCTGTTTTGCTTTTTATTAATAGTTGGGTGTGCTTTTGCTTTAAGGACTTAGTGCTGATCATCCCTCTCCCCAGAATGCTTTCCCCTCAGGGGAAACCTTACCTGCTCCTCACCTTCTTCAAGTCTTTGCTGAAATATCACCTTCTCAGCTGGTCTTCACTCACCACCCTGTTCAAAGTCAGATCACTTCTCACCTTCCCACTCCTATCCCTCTTGCCTTGTTTTACTTTTTCCATAACACCTCCTGCTTTCTAACCTAGAGCTTAACTTAATTATTGATTTTTGTATATTATCATTTACCTCACACTTGAAGGTAAGGTCAAGGAGTTTGGTCCATTTTGTTAACTAATGTATACTCAGTGCCCTGGACATTGTTCAGTTGGTGCTTAATAATTGATAAACAACTGGATTAGTGATTCTATGTTTCCTTCTCCTCCACTAAATCCACTGAGAATCTCCAATATAGGCTGAATTCGGTAAATCCATGAATTGGGTCTGTTTTCTTAAAAAAAAAATTTTTTTTTTCAACGTTTATTTATTTTTGGGACAGAGAGAGACAGAGCATGAACGGGGGAGGGGCAGAGAGAGAGGGAGACACAGAATCGGAAACAGGCTCCAGGCTCTGAGCCATCAGCCCAGAGCCCGACGCGGGGCTCGAACTCACGGACCGCGAGATCGTGACCTGGCTGAAGTCGGACGCTTAACCGACTGCGCCATCCAGGCGCCCCTAAAAAAATTTTTTTAAATGTTTATTTGTTTTTGAGATAGCTAGAGAGAGACAGAGCACGAGTGGGGGAGGGGCAAAGAGAGAGGGAGACACAGAATCTGAAGCAGGCTCCAGGCTCTGAGCTCTCAACACAGAGCCCAACACAGGGCTCTAACTCACGAACCATGAGATCATGACCTGAGCTGAAGTCGGACCCACTGACCACTGAGCCACCCAGGCGCCCCTCAGTCAGGTCTGTTAATAGAGGCTTAGAGATAAGTTATCCTTCCAGTCTGGAGATGGTGTGGTTCATTCAAATTGCTGATATCAGAAATTCTTCTCCAAGTCTCTATCATTTCTCAAAAGACTCTCAGGGCTGACCCCACGTGAAGTCCTTCATTTCTCTTTACCAATTTGTGTTGGTAGACAATGTCTAAGTACTGTCTAATTACTAATTGTCTAACTACTGCCTGCCTGCATAAAGCTGTTCTTTCTTGCTTTTTGTTTATTCAGCATTACATTTTTTAAAATAATATATTTAATTTTTCAGTTTAGTGGATGCCTAATATTACTTACTTCTTTCATAATCTCTTTAAGTTTTTTCATGCCATGTGTTTCAACTTTTTTTGACCTAATTTAACCCATCTTTTCAAATACTGGTCATGCAATTTTTCTTTCTAAACACTTTAAACATGAGATTCATTATCTTGAGTTTAGGTAGTAAAGAGTAAAAAAATAAAAGGAGAAAAAGACAATCTCCAGCAAATCAAGAAATCAGCGGTTACAATTTGACTTCAATTCTTCTAGAATTCTCATAATATCATGTTAATGTCTCTACCCTGATGCTGTGAATAGTTTTGTTAAGAGTTGCTAAGCAGTCTGACTCCAAATGCTATTTTAGACCTGATTATCTGTTATCTGTGGGTCATCCTCTACCTCTTTTTCCCCTTCTTGATACATACACTCTGATACATTTACCATACTCAGACTCATTACCATTGGTTCTCCTGTACTCATTGATTCTCTCTGTTAAGAGTTTGGAACACAGAACCTGTCCCCTCTTTTACTGTCATGTCCCATGCTCTGTATACTAAAGGACAAAACCTGGGCTTTATTCCAAACTATTCTGTTACTATTTGTAGCTCACATACACGATGCCCTTTCAAAGCATTGACAGCAGCAAAGCGACTGAATTATAGCTTTAAATACACAGGGACAGTTATTGTCTGGCAAGCGCCATTGTCTTACTACTGGCTCACTAATCTGTAGTCAGAAGGAATGCCATCACTACGCATTCCTGATTACTTATTTTATTGCATTACTTAAGGGCTCATAAATTTTGACTTTTCATTTTTGAAGATTAGATGACTTCAGCAGCTCTCCTTGCACCCTGCTCCTTACACTCCCCCCGTGGTACGCTGAGCTCCTAATCCCATCGTGGCACTGACAGGCCACTTCCAGCAGTCAGCCCTGGCAGTTAACTGCTTCACCCCACTAGGCTGTTGGCCTGCGCAGAATGCTAATGAAGTTGCCTTTTTTAGAATACTAACTTTTCTAATAACCACGGTAACTAAAGAAGTGTAGTTCCAAGGATGAAGGGCTAGACCTATTGAATTGGTTTTTGTACAACAGTAAACACAAAAAATCCTCATTGTTGCCTATTGTGTGTTTTTGTGTGATGTTTATCATATACACTTGGAAAATCTGGCTTTTAAATCTCTCTCTCTCTCTCTTTTTCTTTTGGTTATAAAATTCTCATTAAAGAAAATTTGCATTAGGTACTAAAGTTACAAGAAAAATATCACTCATATCCTTCCTGTTCAAAGTACAGCTAATATTTGATCTTCATTTTTTTCTCTGCATGTTTGTTTCATTTATTAAATAGTTTTGGTTTTCTGCTTATATATGATGCTTACATAATTCTATGCTGTTTATATAATTTTGCTTTGCAGGTTTTTCTACTCAAATCTTAAATTTTTCCCATGTCAGTATGAACGATTCATGAACATTCCATCTAATGGATGTGCCATACCCATTATTGTACAACATTTTGGCTGGATCGGATTACTCAATATTTTAAATAAAACTGCAAAGAACATCTTAAGAATAATTTCACATATTTTTAGTTATTTAAATATTTAGAATTATTTTCTTAGATATACTTCTGGAAATGGAATTGCCTAGTCAAAACATATGAATACTTTAAGATACTGGATGGGGTTTGAAGGAAAAACATGAATAAACTTGATAATAAAGCCTTTTGTTTCTGGATTCAAAAATAAACAGCAGAATACCAGAGTGCTAGAAATGGGAATCAATGAAGAAACGGTTTAACTTGATTCCTTCATGTTATAAAAAAGTTAGACTTAAAAGAGGTTGTATTGCTTATAATCACCTGGCTGGCATGGGCAGGTAGTAGCAGATACATGATGTGGTTGCAGGTTTCCTAAATTCCAACACAGTGCTCCTTCTAATGACCATGGATATCTTTTCAGAACTGAGTGATTCTGACATAGAAGCAGAAGATACTTCAAACAAATATTAAAGTGTAAACCATGAAACACTGCAGTTTCATTTGCAATGTAATATGTTTAACTAAGAGCAACCCCCTTGTCCTTTTATTCCACCATACACTAAACATAAATGAAGAGTGTATCACTGTCTGGGTTTGGAAGAAAATCCCCTTGTACCCTAAGTATTCCGATATTTAACAATACCAATAAAGTTGAATTCTTAATTGTGCTATAATTCCAGGAGAAAGAAATTTTGAAAGTTTAATAGAGTTAGTTTCCAAAAGAACACATTTTTCTGAGAAGCGTTCATCACACGTGGCTAACTCATGATCTAGTGAAACTATGCTGTCGTTTTTGCCCTCATCTTTCGAGGCATCAAAAAAAAGGGACATTTCAGGATTTGCTTTTTAGCACTTATAACTCAACTTGGGAGAATTATTCTTGCATTTAGTTTATGTAATTTTTATAAGAAAATTTGTGGACTGTTTTCTAATTAATATATTTAAAGCCAAACAAAGTTAATAAACTTATAAACTTCATTTTTTTTTACAGTGCAAAACTTGTTCATAATTAAAACTTTAAAATATCTTTCTAGGGCCGCTTGGGTGGCTCAGTCGGTTAAGTATCTAACTCTTGATTTTGGCTCAGGTCAATCCTAAGATCATGGGATTGAGCCCCGTGTTGGGCTCCATGCTGAGTGTAGAGCTTGGTTAGGATTCTCTCTCTCTCTCTCTCTCTCTCTCTCTGCCCCTTTCCTCCACTCACACATGCTCTTTCTCTCTCAAATAAAAATAAAAAAATCTTTTTATAACAACATTTTCTATTAGTTTATAATTTGTGATAAGTATTCTCAAACTTTAATTGACCAGGAGAAAACACATTTTTATAAAGATAAAAAAAATTACGTTTATAAAATACTTATACGTGATTTTAAAATCATTTACCTTATAAAAGTGAGAAAAGATGACAGAAGCCAACAAGCTGTTTGGCTTCTCATTACTTCAGTCCTATCCATCTAGATTGTGAATATTCATTTCATCTTTTGTCGTCTCCCCATTTTGTATGTACTCAGACTTTCTTCTACATCGTGACACTTCTCTTCTCACTATGTTTTTTCTTATTTACAAGATAAACAGTCTGTATGGTCACAGGCATCCTTGCATGTGTGGTGGGAATGCTATGGTAGAAGCCCTTGCACAGAGGAGCAGTCAGTGAGGTGGTACAGAGCACTAACTTTTCAGGAATGGACATAATATAAAGAAATTCCCATCAATCTTGACATAAGCAAGTCCATAAATATCACTCTCAATTGTACTTTAAGAAAAATGCGACAGGGGCACTTCACTGGCTTAGTTGATTGACTCTTGTTTTTGGCTCAGGTCATGATCTCACTGTTCATGGGTTAGAGCCCAGCATCAGGCTTTGTGCTGACTGTGCAGAGCCTGCTTGGGATTCTCTGTCTGCCTCTCTCTCTCTCTCTCTCTCTCTCTCTCTGCTTCTCCCCCTCGGTCTCTCTCAAAACAAATAATAAACTTAAAAAAAAAAGAAAAATGGGACAAAACCCTAGAAATTTAAAACTCCCTCTTTAAAATTAGGGAAAATATTTCCCTTCCCTTCTTTTTCTTTGGGCATTTAATTTAGAAAATTTGTCACTGCTTTGGGGAGAGGGGAAAGTGGGTGATGGGCATTGAGGAAGGCACTTGTTGGGATGAGCACTGGGTGTCGTATGTAAGCCAACTTGACAATAAATTATATTAAAAAAAGAGTGGAAAAAAAAGAAAATTTGTCATTGCAAAGGGGTTCTTCCTTCTTTGAAATGTATGTAAATTCCTTTGAAAACTAGATAGGTCTGTATGACCTAGGCATATCTTTTTTTGAGGACATGGGAGCCATCTCTTTGAAAGGTAAGCATCAAAAAGTATAGAACCTCTATCTTCCAGTTTCTGGGAGGGTAGGAATCTAACTCTGGTGTTCGTGGTTGCAAAACTACCTGTCATAAAGATATGAGAAGTTTAATTTTTGTCTGGATAAAGCCAACTGCCAATTAGTTAACACAGATGGTCACCCCAATTACAGATGACTTTATGATGAACTACGCATGACAAATGATGCTTTCAAGTCCTCTTACTCGAGGATTAGCTATTATCTATCTTGAGAACATGCATAGAATGGGTTATGTCTGCTTTGCTATATTAAAGGGTGAGATTTCTTTCTGTTTTTGTGAACTCTTAGCAGATTATCTGTGATGTGCATCACAGTCTGGGTGTTCATTTAATGACAAAAGTGTTTTCCTTCTTTACAACTATGTGGAAAGGATTTCTGGGTTGGGAAAAGATTTTTTTTTTAAATTACATTAACAACAGTGTAAAAGGAGGGTACCATTCCCACACTAAAGATGTTTTACTTTTTGATTTGTTTAAAAGTAGGACTTCAGACACATTTCGATTTCTTTTATGATTCTTCCATGTAGTCTTGAGGAAAAGGAAATATATCCTGGAATTTTGAACTTAATATGTAGATTGAGAGGGCAGATGAGACATGAGCCCTTGGTGGGCAAACAAAGCAAATAAATAACCCTTTGAAATGAAAAACAACCAATTTCAATTATCTTAGGTTGGAAGCTCAGGGACCCAAATTCTCTACCAAGGGCCATCCTCAAATAAAAGGTCACTAGATCTAAAGATAATGATCAAAAAATAAAATGATGAAAACATATGAAATCAGCACTGACAGTGAAGACATTCCATCTTGTGAACAAGAAAAACACTGTCTTTTGGAAGATAAAATCGAGAGCACCTTCCTCCCAGGCAGAGAGCACTTCTGCATTGACCCAACAATGAGAGGTGACCACCATCCTCCTACGCTTCGTGGGGACCAGTGGCGCTTCTGCTGGTGCTCTAACTTTAATACCCCATTATGCAAAGCAAGAAGAGCACAAACATAGTAAGACACAAAGAGCATATAGCATAAAAGGCCATAACTCTTGCGTCCTGGTAAGGAGGCTTGGGTTCAACAGAAAATCCTGTCTTCACAAATGACAGAAAGCAACTATTTCAGGACCGGTTGTAGCTTCTAAAGTACAGTAAAATTGCGGCTAGAAGAAAAGAGTTGCATTTCTTCATTTGTACCTGCTAGCTGTGAGGAAGAGGTGAAATTTCAGCCCCTTCTATCCCATGCTAGGTTTCCCATTCCTTTTCCATTTCTCCCCATCCTAGAGGAGTATTAAGTAACAGATCAAGAGGCACCTGAGTGAAAAGTTGTAAACAACCAAGCATTGTCTTTTTCTTCTGGTCCTTGGGGCTGCGTAAGTAAACTAAGTAGTCAGCCTCTCTTGCTTTCTGTCTCCTCCTCACATGCAGCTAATATGGGTAATGTGATTCCAGGCTGCTCTGTAAGTCTAGCCATGTTGGAACATCACTGTTTTTGACTTTCATGCAATTTGTCGAAGGATGGTAAACTGCCTTGGGAGAAGCAGAAAAAAAGTCTGTGTTGTTATTGACAGACTTCATGAGGAAAGTACCATTAATTGAAAAATATTTCATGTGCATGAGTGTGTATATGTGTGTTTATTGTATAACTAGTTCTGAGGGTAGTATCTACCAAGCTGTTTAGTATACTTTCATATGTGATAAGTTTTTCTGAGAAGGGAGAGTTATGGAAAAAGTTTCTTATCACAAATTGGAGTACTTGCTTTTAATAGATGGTTACATAAATTATCATGCATCCCTTTTCTCTTTGACTGCCAGGAATCCCATCACTAAGTTCGATGCTCACTTGTAATACCTTATTATTGCATAAGTTTTCTAAGTATAATTTGCTTGACCCTATCTGCCACACCCCACCCCAATTCCCACCTAATTCTTGATTCTTATTATTAACCTCTTTTTAAAATTGGTTGCATGATTTTGCTTCCTTTGATTTTATCATAAGTTATCTGAAATCAAACAAATAGAATCATAGTCTTTCAAAAAGCCGTAGTTATGGATTCTCTAAGGAATTATACCATCTAGTCTCCCTTTACAGTTACTGTGTTCTTCCCATGTGCAAGAAGGTATTTATTCATGGATATTTATGCATTAAAAACTAACAAAAGACTGCAAACAGGCCATTCCTTCACCTAGCAGAAAACAGCCTGTAGCAGAACTATTTTAATGGGCATTATGCCCGTATTTCTATAAATGTTTTAAAGTAAAAGGTTTATAACTTACATTTGTTTAATATTGAAATATGAGGGACATACTATAAATTAGCATAATCTTTTTCTCCCCCCAAAAGTATCTTTTTAGGCGGTTATAGAAAATGTTAACCTATTTAGCTGGCTGTATGGATTTTAGCAACATCATCATAGCTCAAGGCTCCTTTAAAATAACTTCTTAAAATAATTGATCATAGACCTTTCTCTTTGAATAATCATAATAATGAGAATCACTAAAATTTGTAGAGCATCTATAACAGTTCCAGTCCTTAAATATGTCATCTTTCAGGAAACTTTTATTCCTCCTTCAAGCAGATAAAGAAGCAAATGAAGAAGAGACGGAGTTCACGTCACTGAAATTGCTGAGCCAGTTTAGGAGGCAGTCCTGTCTGACACCATTTCCACCAAACATACGTAAAACATCTGCACAGTTTTAAGCCATCCACAAAGTGAGTACTGGGGACCTTTTCTGGTTCAACAGCATTTCATGTTCGCTTGAGAAGTGTGAATTGAAGAGAACTCACCTTCAATTACCATATATATATATATATATATACTCAGCTTTGAGTTTAATTTTTTTTTTCCAAATTTTTTTTTTCAACGTTTATTTATTTTTGGGACAGAGAGACACAGAGCATGAATGGGGGAGGGGCAGAGAGAGAGGGAGACACAGAATCGGAAACAGGCTCCAGGCTCTGAGCCATCAGCCCAGAGCCTGACGCGGGGCTCGAACTCACGGACCGCGAGATGGTGACCTGGCTGAAGTCGGACGCTTAACCGACTGCGCCACCCAGGCGCCCCTCAGCTTTGAGTTTTAGAAGTGGACTTTTTTTTTCTCTTGTGCATATTTGCGACCACACTTTTCCTTGCCAGTAATTTGATTGCCCAAGACTGAATCAGGAGCTAAAAGAGACTGCGATTGCTACATAGACCCAGAGACAACTTAATTTCAAGTTGAAGCTTGTAGGCATGTCAGTGCTGGGGCTTGTGTCCATTTTAAAAGGGCAAAGGCATCAGCACAGGGGGTGAGAGGAACAGTTCCGTGTCCTCCTCACATTCCATTTAAAAACCACAGAGTCCATTCCTAGATGGCTTTCCGCCTGGGCCCACCGGAGTAGGTAGGTGAAATGGAAGCCTTTACCAGTGCAAAGGGAGACGCTGATACTGAAAGTATTAAGCTTCTGAAAATGTATGTGTATTATCCTTGATATTATAAAAGGAGACAGAAAATAAATAAAATAACCAATAGCTAACTGGTAAACATTCCTCAGCAAACAGAGCAAGTCAGTGAAGTGGAGATATCCAGGATGCTTTTCCTCCATATTGATTTTTTGCTATTTTGCATTGGGTGAAATTAGCCTCTATTGCTTTCATTTCATTTGATTTCATTTCAAGGTCCTAGGGAACATTTTGGGTCACCTGAAGGTCCCTCTTCTCTATGTTGTGCCAGAGTGGCCATGAGGATGGTAACAGAATTCACGTAGGTCAATTGGTAAACAAATCACCAGAGAGATTTTGCTGCAGAGTCACCTTACTTGGCCCAGACTCTGAAAGTGTTTTGGTCATTGAAAGTCCTATAATATAACCTGCATTCATGTTATCGCCACTAATTGTGGTGATCTTAAAATGGTAATACTATAGGTCATCCTAAGACAATCGTAAGGGAGCCTTAAAGTTACTTGCAGTGGCAATCTGGATGCCCATGGCCGTCTCTGTGAGGTGGGAAGGTTGCTAAGAAAGGCATCTGTGTAATAACCATAAAGCCATATTTGGGAATGATACCTAGTAATATCCATGCAATGAATAGGATGACACTGTGTTTTATGTCTCTCACTGCCTTGTGCTCCCTGTGACTGGGAGGGCTGCCTCTAGGTGAATGAAAACCTGTTCTTGGTCAGCTATGATAAGTAGTATCTTTGTTCTCTGGTTGTCAGTTTTACTCACATCAGAGAGGAAAGGTCTGTCTCCTTTATAAGCAGAAACAAAACCATCATACAATTATTCTCATTTAGCTATTATTTAGCATTAATTGGGACTTGGCATGCTGGGAAACTCACTTCCTGGGGGAGAATTTTATTGTAGAGCACCATAGATACTGTGTAATGTACATAGCACATTCGAAGCAGCAATTTATTAAAAGTCACAATATTTTCCCTAGAGAATGGATTTGCTATTCACCATTAGGACTAGGTCCAATATTTATGGAATGTTCACACATGATTAATTACGTTTCATTTACAAATAGCCTCTAATGGGAGACATTTTTATTACAAGTGCTATTTTAATGAATTGTCTATCTTTATGAATTCCTGTAGAAGACTGAAATAATTTCTTTTCCTTCCTTTGCCCAACCTTACACCTGAGCCTGCTGGGGCTTCTCATGTCTTTCTTATGTCTTCTATCAGACTCATGTGATCATCCCCTCACTTGTCTAAGCTGGAAATCTTGGCCATATTTGTGACTCACTCATCCTTCCATCCCACTGCCAATTGCTCACCATATTCAAATGGCTCCTTGTTGCCTGTAGAATAAAAGCTGAATCTCCTTAATCTGATAAGCAGGCGTATTAAGATCCTGACAGCCTGAGCCCCATAGCATTCCAGTTATCCGTTCTTTGCCTTCACCAAGTAGACTATACTAGTTCTCACCATGAGATCCTCTTCTTAATCATGTGTCTATTCCCTGGTCACATTTTCTTTTGCCAGCATGCTCTCTTTCTCTTTGCCTATGAGTGAATGCCTGATTGCTCAGAAGTCAGATCAAACGTCACTCAGACTTCCTCCTCCCCTCCCCTTAGGCAGGATCAGTTACTCTCTCATTTGTTTTCTTATAGAACTGTATGTATACTTCATTTATGTTCTTTATTTGTGTGTACATTTAACTCGTGAATACCACAGTAAATATTTTAAGGCTTTAGTATGTTTTTAAAATTTTTTGTGGCTTCCACATATACTATGTTAATTCAGCACATGATAAATGCTTGGTGAAGGCTGTCTGGCTAAACTGAAAATCCTGTTAAAAGAAGTAACAAGGTTAGGGGCTCCTGGGTGGTTCAGTCGGTTAAGCGTCCGACTTCAGCTCAGGTCATGATCTCGCAGTTCTTGAGTTCGAGTCCCACATTGGGCTCTGTGCTGACAGCTCAGAGCCTGGAGCTTGCTTTGGATTCTGTGTCTCCTTCTCTCTCTGCCCCTCCCCAACTTGTGCTCTGTCTCTCTATGTCTCTCAATAAATAAATAAATGTAAAAAATATAAAAAAGAAATAACAAGGTTATCCCTCAGTGTGTATTCCATGTAAATACTACTTTGCGGTTCATGACAGAGATGAAATGGATGCAGGTGAAGGAGAAAGTCTGATAGCAAATCATATACATCCCCAACAGGGTAAAGAGATCTGGAGACATAACAGTTTAGGGCATGACGGTAAATCAGAGGTTACCAAGAACCCGAAAAATAATTTATTTTTATTTAATTTTGATTTCTCCTTGCCTTGTGGCCTTGGCATTTGCTATGTCATTTGCCTTGAAAAGCAGTGACCACAGTGCCTAAACTATAGTAGACGCACAATAAATATGTCTTGTATGAATGAATGAACAAATAAACGAAGAAATGAAATTATTCCAGCTTTCTCATTTCATGGATAAGAGACCCAAAGTTACAAAGAACAGGAAAGCAGAAACAACCTCTTTTCAAGCTGCCACCATATGCCCTGCACTAAGATTAGGTGTTTTTGCCTCAACTATTCATTTTATCCTATCAAGAAAATTCTACAACTATTATGTGAGATAAAGAACCTGAAGCTCAAAATTTGTGCCCCATGATCACAGAGATCGGTTGTAACTCTCTGGTTTTTATACTGTGTAGTCTTTCCTTTGCCACCTGCTGTCATGGTAATCATGGACAGTGTAAGTGATTATTAGTTTTGCTGGGTAGGAATCTCTGCTTTTTATAATCTCTATGCTTAGATAGGGGCAGGTGAGTAAATATGCGGAGCAGTGATCTAGCGGCAAGATCACTAGAATTGAAGGCTGAAAACCAGTGTTCAGTTCCTAATCTTGTCATCTTAGTTCGGGCGAGTCCTTTATTGTTTTGGAAACTTAGTTTTTTCATTTATAATACAAGGCTCATAATACAAACCTTGTGGACTTTTGTGGTGAACAGATAAATAGTGACTCTGAAAATACAGTGTGTCTACATAAAAAGGAGTTATTACTATTATTAAGCTTATGTAAGAATGAGAAAGTGTGTATAAAAGGGTGTTCTTAGACGTGCATTCCACTCTCTTTTGTTCCCTTTGTTACCTCTTTGTAATTTCAGTACAACCCAGCCTTCCTTTAAGTAAACAGATGAAAACAGGATAAATAAGCATTTCTCCACCGATGTAATTTGTATACAATATATCAGATTAAATGAACTTCTGCTTTTGATTCCTTTGAATTCACAATTCAACGTAATTTAGTAATAGAGAAATAATAGTTAAAAAGACATCTGTTTCTTGTCACAAGCTTCTATTCTCATAAGAAAATCAAAACAGTCCAAGAACAGGGAAAATCAGAAAATCAACATCACTGCACAGTGGTAACTCTTTGATGAGAAAAAATTTAAAAAGCCACTGACAGTTTGTTTTGTTAATTATTAAAAATACGGCTTTTGAAATGTTCTACATTAGAGGCAGTTCTATACATACATTTAAAAATGAATCTGATCACAAAAGAACTTGCATTTTTTCAGTTTTTTGTAAAGGTATCCTCTACCTTAAACAAGGTAGAGAAAGTATCACTTCACTTTGGCTGGTGACTTCATTTTGGACCTTTAATACCAATATTGTCTTATGATCATTTATCAAATTTGTTAAGGCCTGTACTTTTCCATTTTTATATAAATTTTTAAATTAAAATGAAGTAAACTCACATAGCTAAAATAATATGAGCAATTAAGACATATTTTCAATATCTATTTTATGATTTCTAATGGTCATGCATTAGAGAGCCCTGGAGCATTAGCATGGATAGGACCTTGGCACTCATTTAATTCTGATCTTTTTTATTTCACAGCTTGGGAAATGAGGCTGTGAGTGGCTGAAAGAAGGAGATACGCTAGTTCTCAGAGAACAAAGATGAAAAAAACCAGCTCCAAGCTATCTTTTGAGTACTCTTCTTACTGTACTATATTAGAATATAATCAATTTTGACAAGTAGAACTCAGTTCTCCTTTATCCAAATAATATCAGGTTAAAAAAGGGGGCCTTGCTCAACACTTACATTAGTTCTTTGGATGTGGATACTGATGGAATGAAGACACATATCTGGGAGACGACCAAATAAATTGGATGACAGGAGATCTCAATAGCTTGGAACAATTGGCCAAGTCTAACAAAAGGGGATTTAACAGAGAGATGCAAAATTGGCACTTAACAGTACAAAAACCAATGGCAAAAGTTCATGAAGTGGGACATATGGCTTAGCAACAGAACATTTTTGTTTTCAAAAGTCACTATTAAAAAAATTTTTTTAATGTTTTTATTTATGTATGTATTTACTTAAAATTTTTTAATGTTTATTTATTTTTGAGAGAGAGACACAAACACCGAGGGTGAGTGGGGGAGAGCAGAGAGAGAGGGAGACATAGAATCTGAAGCAGGTTCCAGGCTCTGAGTTGTCGGCACTGAGTCTGACGCTGGGCTCAAACCCATAGACTGCGAGATTATGATCTGAGTTGAAGTCAGACACATAACCGACTGAGCCACGTAGATTCCCCTGTTTTTACTTATTTTTGACAGAAAGAGAGACAGAGAGTGAGCTGGAGAGGGGTAGAGAGAGAGGGAGACACAGGCCTCAGGCTCTGAGCTGTCAGCACAGAGCCTGACGCAGGGCTCAAACTTGTGAACCCTGAGATCGTGACCCAGGCCAAAGTCAGAAGTTCAACCAACTGAGCCACGCAGGCACCCCCCAAAAGTGGCTATTTTTAAAGAACTAAAAGTTCTGTGAGCTTACTCTTGTCCTCTTATCCAAATGAACTGAATTTTACTTAACATGATAGACGTTTATACAGAACAATAGAGAGGCTAAATACAGTTTAATTTTATCTATCGAGCATTGAGATTATAAATGTGGACACTGATAAACTGGGGCAACGAGAGGGGAAAGACCGGAATGTTAAATTGACTCAGATCCAAGTATATTAGGAAAGGTTAAAGGTATTAGGTAGGTCTCTTTGGAGAAGGGAAGGACTACATTTGTTGTTTTAGAGAAATAGGGGTGAAATGAGCATATACTTTGTGACAAAAGAGGCTAAATGATCAGGCGGAAAGAACTCAAGGTATGGCATCAGACAGCATGAGTCTGAATATTGGTGCCATCATTCTTACAAGTGGTGGGACTTAGGGAAATTCCCCAAGAAAATGTGTATCAGGGTCTTGATCTGTAAGATAAGAGCAGAAGTATCTACAATGCAGGATGGTTATGAAAATTAAATTAAATCAAACACCATGAAAAATACCTACAGTACATGGCATGCAGTAGTCACAAGGTATTGTCCTTTCCAGCACGTTGGCAGGTAAAGTCATGAAAGATTTTTATTAGATTTTATTTGAGGAATATCTTGTAGAGGGGTTGTTTTAGTGGAGATGGGAAGGTTAGGTGTACAGATCCCTGCCAATCCTGGGTAACATATCTATATGTTGATTGTCAGCATTTTGTTGTACTTTATGCCAGGAAGGATTGTTCTTTAAAACATTTGATTCCTTATAAGGTTATGTTGCTTTTTAAAGTTGCAAGAAGTTTCCACTACTATATATCATAAAATTGCTTACTTACCTATAAAGTGCAGAAAGGGGCCTCTTGTTTCCAGGTTTTGGTCTGTATGGTTTGGGTTCTCCTGCCATGTTGATATCTAAAAGCAAAAAATAATATAGCACTGATTAGGAAAAATTAATCCACTTGAGAAAAATAAATGATGAGATTTTTTTTCCTTTTGCCATTTGCCTATACAAATGTTATATGCTATTCATTTATTCAACAAATATTTTCTGAGCATCTACTTTAGGCCAGGCACTGTTTGAGATATGTCATGTACCAAACAGTTTAGATTTATGCCTTTGTAAAACTAACCTTCTACTGGGGGGAGAAATAGATGGCAAACAACAACAACAACAGCAATGAAAACAAACAGAAAAATTCATAACATATTAGAAAGCAATAATTACTATGGAAAAAGACAATGTTGAATGAGGTAGAGAAATCAGGAATGCTTAGTAAAATGAGGAAAGAATGAGATATCCTTCTTTTTTTGAATGTTTATCTATTTTGAGAGAGAGAGAGAGAGAGAGAGAGAGAGAGAGAGAAAGAGAGAGGAGAGAGAATCCCAAGCAGGTTTCATGCTGTCAGCATGGACCCCGACGTGGGGCTCGACCCCATGAACTGAGATCAAGCGTTGGACGCTTAATGGACTGAGCCACCCAGGTGCCCCCAGATATCCTTCTCAACTGGGTTTTTGCCAGAAATGTCTCAGTTTACATACACATTTGCATGGATCAGAGCTTTGTTCTTAAGAGGAATTAATTTAAATGATAATATCTTTCATCTATGTAGAAAAGGCATGTAGAAGAGTGGAACTCTAGAGGATACCAGGCTTACTAAAGGAACAATATAACACACACACTCATAAACTAGAATGTGCAGTTATAGAGTTCCTGGGTAGTCAGAAGAAGAGAGTACAACTTTTGCCTTTGTGAACTAAAATCATGATAAAATCTCTGGGATAAGGCAATAAGATGCTTAAGTACCTGACAGAAGAGTATTTGCATACAACTGCCCAATCTCTGTCTTAAAGAAATGTGTGAAACAGTTAAGGGATTGGAAAGTTGGGTGACAAAGGTTTGGAAAATCACATAAAAACCAAGATTTAATAAAGTTAAAATTTCTAAATCATGATAAGAAGGAAAATCTATATCAAATATATCAAAATAATGTTTGGTTTTTTTGACATTATTTTGATAGAAAAGAAGGAGAATACTTCCCTTTCTTGTACAGTGGACTAAGTACACTGGATTAGGGAGGAATGAGTGACCCAGCAGTGAAAACAACCAAAATTTCTAGATAAAATACAGCTGACCCTTCAACAACACTGGTGTGAACTGCACAGTCCATTTATATGCAGATTTTTTTCAATAAATATAGTACAGTACTGTAAATGTATTTTCTCTTCCTTATGATTTTCTTAACATTCTCTTTTCTCTAGCTTACTTCTATTGTAAGAATACAGTAACAAGAATACATGAAACATACAATATATGTATTTATTGTTTATGTTATTGGTAAGGTTTCCAGTCAACAGTAGACTATTAGTAGTTGAGTTCTGGGGGGAGTCAAACATTATGTGTAAATTTTTGACTGCACAGGGGCTCAGTACCCCTACTCCCATGTTGTTCAAGAGTCAACTGTATAATATATCTCTTTTTTTAAAAATACAACATTGAGGGGTGCCTGGTTGGCTCAGTCGGTTAAGCATCTGACTTCGGCTCAGGTCATGATTTCACCATTCGTGAGTTTGAACACCACCTCAGGCTCTGTGCTGACAGCTCAGAGACTGGAGCCTGCTTCAGATTCTGTGTCTCCCTTTCTCTCTGCCCCTCCCCTGCTCATCCTTTGTCTCTGTCTCTCAAAAATGAATAAATGTTAAAAAAACTTTTTTAAAAAGTACAACACTGAGCTAGTAAAAAAGTAAGGAGTTCATAGAAGCCTATGTCTGAGTCAAAGCAGGAAAGGAAATCAGATAGAATTGGAAGACTGGCTCTGGCTTAGTCCTTGAAGACACTTACTGAAACCAGAACTTGAGCTTTAGCTTTTATGTCCTTGTGAATTAGAGGGGACAGGGGACAGTGCCCACATTAAAGGGTATGAACCATATAATTACTGAATTCAATACCCATATGGGTTAAAATCTTTAACTAAGAATAAAAGGAAACTTCATCCTTCTTCCTAATAAGGAATATCTACAAAAAAATTCTCTAGTAAATGTCATAGTTAATAGTGAAATATTGGCTACATTTTCTTTAACATCAAGGTATTTGAGTACTTAATTAGCTAATTTTTATATTATGTCTACACCCAACATGGGGCTCAAACTTATGACCCTGAGATTTAGAGTCGCATGCTCTTCCAACTGGGTCAGCCAGGTGCCCCTCATGTCAAGAAATTTAGAAGGGTATTCACTAGTACCAATTCTGGATTTCATAGTGCATGAAGTAAGACAGGAAAACAGTACCAGAAATGGGAAGGAAGAAATTAAACTGTCATAACTGTTGATAATAACTGGGTCCACATAAAAATTCCAAAATATCCATTGACTATTACAATTAATAAAAGAGTTTAATAAACTTCTTGGGTTCAATGCCAATGTACACAATTCAAATTCATATCTCTACACAGCAATACATGTTTAAAAATATAATTCGAAAAGATGTAATTTACATAGTATAAAAGTAAAGTACCTAGGGATAAATGCATTATAAAATTTTAAAGTTGTTTATAAGGAAAATTATATAACTATATTGGAAGATTTTATGGTTGCCTCACATAAATAGAGAAATTAGAAAACTTGATATTTAACAAACATTTCAATTCTCCTGAAGTTGATTTATTGATTCCATATAATGTCAATAATATCACCAAACATTCTTTTTATATCTGTGTGGAGTTGGTAAGTTAATTCTGAGATTTACATGACAGAGTAAAAGGTCAAAATAACCACTTGGAAAAAAACCCAAAGGTGGCAAACTTGCCTTATGCAGACTTATTTTAAGCTACAGTAATTAAGACTATAGTATTTGTGCAAAGATAGAAAATGAAACATTGCAACAGAGTAGAAAACTCCCAAACTGAAACACGCATATATGAATGTCTGAATTATGACAGAAATAACATAGCTGATCCGGGATTAAAGATAGGCTTCTGAGGCTGTAACAACTGATTACATTACTGCGAGGATAAATATGAACTTGAACCTCTACCTTACACTGTACGGAAAAATAATTACTATCAGATTAAAACCCTAAATGTGACAGGCAAAAATACATAACTTTTTTTATTAAATTTTTTTTAAGTTTTATTTTTCGTATTTGAGAGAGAGAGAGAGAGAGAGAGAGCGCGCATCAGCAGGGAAGGGGCAGAGAGATGGAGACAGAATCTGAAGCAGGTTCCAGGCTCTGAGCTGTTAGCACAGAGCCCAATGTGGGGCTCGAATTCATGAGCAGTGAGATCATGACCTGGGCTGAAGTTGGAAGCCTAACTGACTGAGCCACCCAGGCGCCCTCCCCCCTCCAAAATATATAACTTTTAAGAAGAAATATAGTAAAATATCCTTATGAGATCAGAGTATGAAAGGATAATCCTAAACCAGACATAAAAAGCACTAGCCTTAAAATACAAGATTGATAAACTCTACTACATTATAGTAACATAAAAAGAATTTCTGCTCAGTAAAAGGCAGAAAAAGACAATGCAAAAAAAGGCCACAAACTAGATGAAGAAATCCTTGAAAAGTATTTGTTTCTGGAATACATAAAGACTCATTTATATGAGTCAAACCACCAAATAGAAAATTTGGCAAAGCTCTGGATGAATGAGCATTTCCGTTGTACTCAACTTTTAAATACAAGATTTAATTGTGTCTTCAGGCCAACATGGCTTATTTGGAAGCCAAGGCTCAGGTACTCATGACTCAAGAGCTGCTGGCCTTGAAGGAACCATGTAAATAAGGCAAATGACACCGTAACAGTAAAATCTGTGGTCAATGATGGAGAGACATCCTGAGGTTTTCTTCTCTAATTGTCACACATTGTGTAAGTTTCCCATAGGTAGGACTAGAGGAAAAATGACCGAGATTCAACTTTCTGCCATTCTTATAAAGATAGGGGCTTTGGAGTAAAATACTGAGGTACAGAAAATAAAGTGTTATTTCTTAAATTCCCAAATTTAGAAAGAGTCATACCAAATACTAATATTTAGAAATCCCATATTGTCTTCAAGAAGGGATATGGGTTTAATCATTCTCAACAAATTTTTTTTGAGATCATCCAAAATATCCTAGTTAAATTCCTACTTGTTTTACAGAAGTATCTATAAAGGTACCTCTGTATCAAGAAGGTGGATTCTATTATCTGAGTATTAGAATTATATTCTTGTAGAGAGAGTCAGTAAAATTAGGTAAGCACCATTAAAAGGAGGTCTCTTGAAGTGTTTATGTTTGGGTGCAATATACATCATACTGTGTGGAAGAACTCCCCCAAACCGTTTCCAGGCATAGGGATGAAGCAGAAGGGAGTGAAAGCCTTACCCACGGTTAGGAGATGACTGGAGACAGGAGACCTCCACACGGAGGGAAGATGGGTATCTGCATTTTGTCCTATGACATTATAAGCCTACGTAAGGACCAACTAAGAACAGACCCCATATTTATTTTGAAGTTTCAATATTTCAAGTTAGCATGAAAAAAATAGGTGGAAAAAATAAAAACTTACTCTAAAATTATTCTTCTAGAATTAACCTCAGAATCAAACAAACTGAAAAATATCCTGTTGGGCTAATAACTATATCTTTTCACAGTAAACTACTTAAAAACATATTAAATGTTCTAAAAAATTTAATCAGTTTTCCTTGCTTCTTTATATTGAAGCTAAATAAGTGATGTCAACATACCATGACAGAAACAACTATAAAGTTAGAGAACTGGAAAAAGTCAATGAGATGAACCTATTCTGGTTTGAGGTAAATGAGATGAGGCAAATGGAGACAGGTACTATTCCAAAGTGTCATTCTCAGAAATGATATTCAAAACATGTAAATGCATTTCTTTGACCGATTTTTGTTAGTGTGCGACAAAAGATGATGGTAACAGCATTCTATTAGTTCATGCTTTATGACTCTTGGGAAGATACCTCTACTTCAACACCCAAACACTGCGATCCCCATTTTATGTTATTACATTGCTCCAATGGCACAGACTACTGAGTGCCTCCCTTTGACTTTGGACTTTTATCTTGCACGGTGTTATTTATCCAACAGGTGTTCAGTGGGTCTGTCTACTGGTTGATTAAATTCATACAGACCAGAAGGTATATCCTTGCACAGGTTGTAATGTGTCTAGCCAAACACACTGTCAGCACATTTCCTAAAGTGACATTTATTTGAACTATGTTTTGGAAGATGTTAACAGGTATATTGCCAAACAAATAAATCATGGTAACGTAAGTTTTGTAAAAATGCTATAATTTATCTCTCTCTTGGATATTTGTAATGCATATGAAAGGATAAGATTCTGGAAAAAAAAGAAACATTCAGTTATGTTTAACTCAAGTGTGTGTGTGTGTGTGTGTGTGTGTGTATAAACACAGAGTATATTTTGGATGACACGTGTAAACATTCAGCAAAACGGTGTCCTCCCAGAACACAGGTTTATGAAATACACTGAAATATTTAGAAAACATTTTACATTTATTTTTTTGCCACGTTTCAATTTGGAATATCCTCAGGTGAAAATTTATTTTAATCTTTTCAACTGCATATTATTTACACTACTACAATAAATAGGCCCTTGCTACTTACCTCTACCACTATTGATCCCTGTTGGCATCTTTCATTTCTAGAGGAATTTAACATTGACATTAAAGTGATGCCTGACTTATATTCCTGGGGCACCTGGGTGAGTGCCTGACTTTGGCTCAGTTCATGATCTCACAGTTCATGAGTTTGAGCCCCATGTTGGGCTCTGTGCTGACAGCTCAGAGCCTAGAGCCTGCTTTTGATTCTGTGTCTCCCTCTCTCTCTGGTCCTCCCCCACTCATGCTCTGTCTCTCTCTCAAAAAAAAAACCATTAAAAATGAAAGTGATGCATAACTCATAGTATAATAAAGGTATATACATCATCAATATCATTTTTTAGATGGAAAAAAATAAAAGAAATATTTTTTCTAAAAGAATTACCTATAAGTAATATAATCTTGAGATTTTTTTTGTTTTGTTTCCTTTCCCAGTTTAAATAAAAGTTTAAATAATTCAGCCATGGCATATAGACTGCTCGGAAAACTCATTCAGAACCTTTTATTGTTCACATTTAAAAGATTTAGGGATTCATTACTATTCCATTGAATAAAAATTCAGGAGATAAAGAAAATAGTCTGTTATGTTTGACAAGTGAGTGCATGAAACCATACATTACCCTAGTATAAGCACCCTATCATTTACGAGTGTTTTTGCATTTATTAGTTTAGATCCTCAAAAAAATCCTGTGAAATAAGCAGAGCAGGAGTCGTTATTCCCACATCATGTACATAGATGTTTGAGGTACCGAGAAATTAAATGGCATTCGTAATAATATCGTTAGCTCAGTTCACTACAACTGTCTCTCTTATTGAGCATGGCCCATGTGCCAGGCACCGACTGATACCTTGCCCCTGTCCTGAGAGAGATGACTGTCTGAGAGTCAGCGGCAGCCTTGAGCCAGAGCTGCACCAGACCCACAGTCTAGCACTTTCCCACTATCACATTGCTCTTAACCGGATTTTGGATGTCACATTTTCTATGCCACTTAATGCTGGTTTGGCTGTGGAAAGTAGCACATAAAGTAATATTCTCTGAGTCCCCAGGAGTTTTGGCATCATGGTGCAGGATGTATGATTAAAAGAATGCTGTAGGGAGCAATGGGGGAACCATGATCCACCCAATTGATTGCTTGAGATTTCTTGGCCAGGTAGGTTCACAACCCTGTGGTTTGATGGAACTGCCTGGAAGTGTTTTTACTCTAAGGAAAAAAAAAAGCGCCAGACTTGCAAATGCTAGTACAGCTACCTTGTGCTCTAAAACATGGACATTTGAAGCATTTTAAGCTGAAAGCTGAAAGTGGAGCCAATAGGGTCAAAAGTACCTGGGTTTCTAATCTTGTTTTTTTTCCCCCCTTCACGGAATCAAAGCTAGTTTTAACACTTGAAAAATGTCCTTAATAGTATGTTAAAATATACACTGTTGTGGGAATGAAACTGTAGTCTAATTTTACTGGGTAGTCACTGAATTGTGACCATTTTAATGAGCCTTTGGACCTGGTTTCATAAATTAGTTCTGATGCAGCACTATGGCACGCTGGCCTCTGGTTATTAGAATACTAATGCGCAGATTGCTGGTTGGCCAGATTCCCATTTGTTACCAGAAAATACTCTATGCTCCCAGGCTCTGCCTGCAAGGACAAATACAAGTGGAAACTTGGACTTATTACTAATTGCTTGGTAAGTCTGATCACCATATGTGACTTAGGCAGATTCAAACTGTGTTTTCCTCAATGAAAACTGAAGTGAAAGAAGTGGGCATGTACCGTTGATGCCTTTTTTTACTTACTGTCTATTGTGTTCAATGGTTATATTAAGAAGAAAATGAAAATGCCACAACTCATTCATTTTCATTGATCAAATAGTCATCAAACCTGCAGGATGCGCCAAATATGGGGTACATGTGTATGAACACCGTGTTCTCTAGGATATCACAGAGAGAGACAAGCCAGCAGCTAACTACAGCAAATACGATAAACACCACAATAAAGAAGAATACTGTGTGCTTTGGGAACATGGTGCCCCACCTTCTATGGCTGAGAGTGCTCTTAAGGATCCATTCTTGGTGCATAAGGTGGTTTCCTTCAAAGACACCGGTTATAATGTTAGCTGTTTCGCTGACCCACATCAATCAGCAAACTCTTATGAAAGCCTCAGTTCCATCCATTAAGCTGTAGAGACCTGTTTCTGTTCTTTTGTTTGTTTTATTTTGCTTTTCTCATCCAAACTCCCACTGGCTACTCGTTAAAATACTTTTGATTTTCCTGAAGTGTAAGTGGCCATGAAATCTGAGGAAACTTTGTGGCATTGGTACATGTTTAATCAATGTCTAGTTTAATGTTGTTTAGCAGAGAATACAAGCACATTTTCACATAGGTATGAAGCAATTTTTTTAATCAAATTTGAATTTACTTAATTCTTAAAACTTTTAACTTGCATCATTTTGTCTCTATCACTTTATCTCTTATATTACCTTGAGTAAATTTTTTGAGGAAAGTTTTTCTATATTCTATGAATATCTCTAAAAATCTCTCCAAAGGTAAAAATGAAGGACTATATATGTTTTATTAAGAGACAAAGTCTCCAGAAACCAAATAAATCAAATCTAAAATGTGGACAATGTTCACCAGCAGCACCATGAATTTGTTTAGGACCTTGCGTAACAATTTTACAAACACACTTAATGACCTATTGGCATTAATAGTAGAGACAACTGTTGTGATAACAAGAACTACAAATACCTGGTAAAAAATAATCTTAGCCACATGTTCATTATCAGTTCATGGACTTACCAGTATTAATTTCTTTGTATCCCAAGAGTTTATTTAGTTTCATACTTGAGGATAGAAAGTTCCTTAAGGAAAGTAAAATTCAACCACAGGATCTGGATTAACAGTTTCTTTGAGAACACTCAGGTTTCCATCAGTGAAGTACAGCATATCTGAAGATTTGGGTATTGCTTCTCTCTGCTCCCTTCCTTTTGTAATCTTTCTCTTTTCATATATGTGTAGATAAATTATTTTCTCAGGTCCTTTTTTGTGTTGACCTTGAATTCAGTGTTTAAAACACCAAAGCTACTGTGTTTAGAGTATTTTGTGATTCATAAATATAATGAAACACCAAAGCAAATGTTAGGTAGCTAAATGCACTTTATGTCGAGATTAGTATACAACTCTGATACTCCAAGTGTGGTTGGCAAACAGACAGCATCTGTATCCTGTAGGAACCTGTTTGAATTGCAGAATCCAGGTTCTACCTCAGACCTAATGAACCAGACTGCATTTTAACAAGACAGCCAGGTAACTGCTATGCACATTCAAGTTTGAGAAGCAATGGAATATAACCTATTTAGCTTAAATCCCTTCCTTTAATTATTGAGGGCTTTACTTTTTTTTAAACTGTTTTGAAAAGAAGGTATTAAGAATTTGGAGCAGACAGCATCACTCATCATCAGGGAATGCAAATCAAAATGAGATATTACCTCACACCTGTCAGAATGGCTAAAATCAAAAACAATAAACAACGAGTGTTGGTGAGGATGGGGAAAAAAGGAACCCCTGTACACTGTCAGTGGGAATGCAAACTGGTACAGTCACTGTGGAAGAAAGTATGGGGGTTTCTCAAAAAATTAAAAATAAAACTACCTTATGATCCAGTAATTCTACTGCTGGATATTTAGCTAAAGAACACAAAAACACTAATTCGAAAGGATATATGCACCCCTGTGTTTACTGCAGCATTATTTACAATAACTAAATTAGGGAAGCAGCCCAAGTGCTCACTGGCAGATGAGTGGATAAAGAAGAGGTGGTGTATAGATGCAATGGAGTATCACTCAGCTATAAAAAAGAATGAAATCTTGCCATTTGCAATAACATGGATGGATCTAGAGAGTATAACGCTAAGTGAAACAAGCCAGTTAGAGAAAGACAAATACCATATGATTTCATTCATATATGGAATTTAAGAAACAAAACAAATGAAAAATAAAAGAGACAAATCAAAAAACAGATTCTTAACTATAGAGAAGAATCTGATGGTCGCCAGAGGGGAGGTAGGTGGGGAATTGGTTGAAATAGGTGAAGGTGATTAAGAGTACACTTATCCTGATGGAATCGCTATATTGTACACCTGAAATTAATATAACATTGTAGGTTAACTATGCTGAAATTTAAAAAATTGTGAGCGGAAAAAAATTAAGCCTTGGGGTGTCTGGGTGGCTCAGTCGGTTAAGTGTCTGACTTCAGCTCAGGTCATGATCTCACGATTCGTGAGTTCAAGCCCCGCGTTGGACTCTGTGCTGGCAGCTGAGCTGGCCTGGAGCCTGCTTCAGATTCTGTGTCTCCTTCTCTCTCTGCCCCACCCCCGCTTGTGCTCTGTCTCTCTCTGACTCTCAAAAGTGAATAAACGTTAAAAAAAAAAAAAAAACTTTAAAAAAAGAAAAAAAATTAAGCATTTAGGGAAGAAGCTTGAAAAATGCTTTTCAAAAGGCTTAGAATGGACGAATGGTATCTCAGTGTCATTTCTGATGATGATAATAGTTCCCAGCATTTGTATATCATTTAACATTTGATCACATTTTCACATACCTTAAAATTTTTTCACAATAAACTTGTGATGTGAGTCTTATTGCGGATTCCCATTTATACAAATTGAAGTTGAGAAAGTGTAAGTTCTTTGCACAAGACAGCATAGCTAATAGATAGTGGTGCCCAGATTCTGAGTTCAGGTTCCCACTCAAAATATGCATCATGTTTTATAGATGAAGTTTGACTTTTCAATTAAAAACAAGGCTATCACTTTTGGCAATCCTTATAAAATTCATTGGCAAATTACTAAGATATTTCATAATTTCATTTATTAAAGAGATAAATTTTTCACAAAGTCTTCAGGAGCACATATAAAGTAGAAAACAATTAAGTTAAATCTTATTGCTAACATCCCATGAGAAAGTCAAACTTCAGAACTCCTTCCCTGAAAACTGAAGCCTGGAAGAGCCAGAAATCAAGGAAATACAAAGGACCTAACCTCCTGTACCAAAAGCAGGAGAGAGATTACCTGATATTTAATAACAAAGCCAAACTAAAATAAAGACAAGAATGTGCAGGATTTAATCAAATCAAAATTCTTTTAGATATTGCAATGCAAAAATAGAGGATTTTTAAAAAATGTTTATTTATTTTTGAGACACAGTGCAAGCAGGGGAGGGGCAGAAGAAGAGGGAGACAAAGCATCCCGTCAGTGCAGAGCCCAACCTCACAAACCATGAGATAATAACCTCCTTTGAAATCAACAGTTGGTTGCTTGCTTAACCAACTGAGCCACCCAGGCGCCCTCTGCCTCTATCATATCCTTTCCAGCCACATTCCCTCTCTTGCCCTTCACACCTCATATCCTACTACATTCCCTCACATTCTTCCCCTCCCACCATCCTGGTCTCCTGTTTCTCAGGCATTTCAGTTGTGTGCCTCTGCCTTTTGTGGCCTCCTTTCTCCCTAGATAATTCCATGGCTAATTCCCCTAATCCCATCAAATCTTTGCTCAAATGTCACCTTCTCACCTATTTAATGTGCAGCATTTCATTTCCTTAACACTTCTCACATTCACAATTCCTGTTACTTTGCTTGAATTTTTGTTTTCCAAAGGATTTATCACTTACTAATTTGTGATAAATCTATTTATGTATTATGCCATTGTTTATTGCTAGACGATGCCCTTCTCCCCATGCTAAAATGTTGACTCCATGAAGCCAGGGATCTTTGTTTTGTTCACAAATACATTCAAAGCACCTAGAATATTTGGCTAATAGATTGACCTAATAAGTGACTGCTGAATACATGAATGACTTAATGAATTAGTGAATGTTTTATCTGAACTTTCATGACTCAACATGGCTGTCAAAAGTAGAAATTGGAATCAAAAATAAGGTTATAGTTATGGTGACCATACAGTTTAGTATCTAAATGAGTCACTTTTGGGTGTCAATAGGGCATTAAAATTATTAAAATTATATTATTTTGAAAATTTACTTAATTGATCAACAAACTGATTTATTATATCACTGGTTCTATAATGAGAGGTAATCAAAAAGATTTTTTTAAATCCTTGATCTTCTATTACTTAAAAAATGTTTTTAACATAATTTATTGTCAAGTTAGCTAACGAATAGTTTATACAGTGTGATCTTGGTTTCGGGGGTAGATTCCCATGATTCATCACTTACATACAACACCCAGTGCTTGATTTTTTTAAATAAAGCAAAATTAAAACAAATTTAGGTTGACTATCTGAATATTAAACATAATATAAACTGAATAATTTTTCATGGTGCTTTGATCAGTTTATACTGTGTCACATTTTTCTGTAAAATTTATTTTCAGTCATCTTATTTTAAATTTTTCATAAAATTTCACAAGTCTTCTTCAAAGGTGCATTTTATTATTAAGTTTATTCAAATTATTCCACTTTGTAAATATAATAATTTTAATTGAGAAAATGTTTCTATAGGTGCTCAGGAATATAAGTGGAAAATATTCTTAATTCTATTTTTATGCTGATATGAGTAACTTTATCAGCCCAAATATTTTCATAGGTACTGTCTTTTTACTTCCATTTTCAGATGACTTTTCTTGACACATTTTTATAAGATAAAAATTGTCAGAAATATCTTAATATTCTTTTGAATGTCTCAGCAAAGGTAGATGCCGTACAACCATGGGTATTCTCAATGTCATTTCATTTTCGTATAAAACAAAACTACCTAATTATAAATAGGACTTCATAAAAGGTAAAAAGACTTTTCCCTTAAGTTGCGATGTTTCAAAGAATTTTAGCAGAAAAATAAAAATTAAATCTTGTATATCTCTAGAGCTGTCACTGTAATTTATTTACACCATTCATTGTTTCTGTAAGAATTAATTTGTCCCTTCATTTATGAGATTTGCTTTTAACAGTCAAAATTCTTGGGGCGCCTGGGTGGCGCAGTCGGTTAAGCGTCCGATTTCAGCCAGGTCACGATCTCGCGGTCCGTGAGTTCGAGCCCCGCGTCAGGCTCTGGGCTGATGGCTCAGAGCCTGGAGCCTGTTTCCGATTCTGTGTCTCCCTCTCTCTCTCTGCCCCTCCCCCGTTCATGCTCTGTCTCTCTCTGTCCCAAAAATAAATAAATAAAAAATAATAATAATAATCAAAATTCTTTATTAACTTCCAAATTTGAATCTTGCTGAACATTTTGATTAGAGATTTCCAACTAATTTTGAAAAAAATGTAAGAAAATTTAGAGTATTTACAAAGTAGTTCCTCAAAGGCTCAAACATCTGAAATTCAATCAATGAGAGGTAGCAGATAGAGATTTTGTAATAATATGCCAATATTCTTAGTTCAAAATAAGATTTATCACCAACATTTTTGTAGTTCTGACTGTATAAACATAAAAATATTTATAAAATGTGATACTTACAGGTCAGTCTGTATAAACCAGTAGAATATCATAGCTTGTTTGACGCAATTATGAATTATTTATATACAATAACCAATTCCAAGTACATTTCTGCTCCACAGCTTTCATAATTTACTAAGAACGTTATTTTTCCTACCATGTTGTGTTCTACTCAAATTTGTTTCATATTATTACTGAAAAAATCACATAATTTTATTTTCAATGTTGAATTTTTAAATTTACATTTACAATACCATTCACAAATAATGTCATCAATTTATAGGTTTCATTTAACAGTCAACAATAAGGGTTTTAATTCTAAAATAAACATTTAAAGACACCAGTAAATTAGCTTATGGCCTATTAAAATTTATGAAAAAGTAATTAATCATTGTTATTAAAAGGCTTTTGGAATAATTATTATGGCTAGAAATTGCCCATAAGGTGGGAAGCCAGTACAATGTGACTTTCAAAAAGAATTTTGAAAGAAGTTTCAAAATTTTTGAAAGTAGTTTCTTTCTGAAATTTTTATTTATTTTTTATTGAGATATAATTAACACATAGCATTATATTAGTTACAGATGTACACCATGTTGATTTAATATATGCATATATTATAAAATGATCATGACAATAGGTCTAGTTAACATCTGTCACCACACATTTTTATAATTATTTTCTTGAGATGAGAATTTCTAAGATTTATTCTCTTAGCAACTTTTAAATATAAAATACAGTACTACTATTTCTAATTGTCAAGCTGTGCATTTAGATCTTCATGACTTATTTATTTTATAATTAGAAGTTTGTACCTTTGACCACTTTGGTTCAATTCACTCACCCTGTATGCCATCCTGCTTCTGGCAACCAACCATCAATCTGTTTTCTGTATCTATGAGCTTGGTTGTTGAGTTGTGTTTTTTGTTTGGTTGTTTGTTTGTGTTTTTAGATCCTACATATATGTGGTATCATATAGTATTTGTCATTTTCTGTCTGACTTATTTCACTAAGCATAATGGCCTCAAGTTCCATCCATGTTATTAACAAATAGCAGGATTTCCTTCCTTTTTGTTTTTAATTTTATTTTAGAGACAGAGAGAGAGACAACATGAGTGGGGGAGTGGGGCAGAGGGAGAGAGAGAGAGAGAGAGAGAGAGAGAGAGAGAGAGAGAGAGAATCTTAAGTAGTCTCCACACTCAGGGCAGAGCCCTAAGCAACACTCTAGTCCCTGAACCATGAGATCATGACCTAAGCCAAAGTCAAGAGTCAGATACCTGACAAAGCCACCCAAGTGCCCCTTGATTTTTATCTCAAAAGAAATTCTTGATGTCTGAGTTAGACACCTGGCTCAGGGGCTCAGAGGTACAAATCACTTGTGGAGGGTCTAGAATATAATTTTAGAGACCTATTGCTTATTGGTGATTTATGAGCATTAAAAGAAAATATTAATGTCACAGATATGTAGTGGCACTTAGTTAAAATATACTAGATTTTTCCTGAAGTACAAATTTCTGAACTATAAGCTAATCTGCACAATATCTATGCAATATCAAAACTGCTTTACCCGTTTTACAGAGAGTAAAACTTTAGGCAAGAGATATGAATAACTTGCATAAGGCCATGAGGCCAGTATTCTGGCAGAACTCACGTTCAAACTAGATTCTTTGTGACTCCAGAGGTACCTTCCTCAAACTACTCAAGCTACCCAATTACCTTCTCCCGCTTCAAGGGTAGAAAATTTATCCTATTGCTCTTGGCAACCAGAAATGCCTAAGAAAAAGAAAGATAGAGATGTTTATCTCCATTGCATATTGAATGACTACTGCAGGCAGTTTGCCACTTGGGTTAGTGCTTATTAGCTTTTGATGAATATTCTGAAGAGATAGGATCTTGAATGTGTTGTATTTGGGGAAAAGGCAGATCCTAGGAGCATTATTTAATAGTGATTAATTACTAAGGTAGTTTAGAAAATATGTCTACACATTCCTTCATACATGTAGGAAGCAGAATAATAGTCCCCCAAAGACACACAGAGCCTAATTCCCAGAACCTGTGCATATATTACATTACATGACAAAGATAAAATAAAGTAGTTTTAAAATACGGAGATTATCCAAGGTTATCCAGGTGGGCGCAGTGTAATCACAGTGGTCTTTAAATTCAGAAGTGGTAGGAAGAAGAGAAGGTCAGAGTGACACAATGTGAGAAGGACTCAGTTCACCAGTGTTGACTTCAGAGTTGGAAGAAGGGAGCCATAGGAAAAGGCATGTGGGAAGCCTTAAAAGCTAGGCAGGACAAGGGAACAGATTCTCCCCAAGTGTCCTCAGAAAGGAACACTGCCCAACTGACTCCTTTACTTTTACCGAGAGAGACCTATGTTGGACTTCTGAACTACAGAACTCTAAGATACTAAATTTGTATTGTTTTAATCCACTAAGTTTATGGTAATTTGTTACAACAGCAATAGAAAACTAACACAACACCCTCTCCTTCAAGAAGTAGAATATAATACACCTCTGCTTGAGTGTGGGCTGGACTTGCTTCTAATCAATAGAATGTGTGACTCCCTTCTAAAGAACAGAACGCGGCAGAAAATGGTGTATCATTTTCTAGATTAGGTTACAAAAAGACTATCTTCCACTTCGGGTACACCCTCCCTTCTCTGGGACTTCTTCCTCATTCCGAAGGACCTGGGTGCCATGTCATCAGGCACCCTGTGGAGAGGCCACATAGTAGAAGAGCCAAGCCCTGCCAACAATCACATTGGTGAACTTGGAAGAGTATCCTTACCCAGTCAAACCTTTAGGCAGTTGTAGCCCTAACTGCAACTTGATAAGAGCCTTGTGTGAGACTCTAACCCAGAATCACCCAGGGAAGCTATGCTAAGATTTCCTGACCCACAGAAAGGGTACAATAATAAATATTTGTTATTTTAGGCTATGAAGCTTTGGGAACTTGTTATCTAGTCATAGATAACTAATATAATTACTCTAAAGTTTGTATTTACCTATCAAAAGTGAAGAAATAAATAGAAAAGAAAAAAATGCTAATTAGGTGAGTATCGCTCTTTCGATAAAGAAACTCTCATGTGAATGCACATATTTCATTGGAAAGTTGTGAGAAAGTCATCCAATGCTTTTAGCATAACAATGTACACACATAAAATCTGGCATTTCTATAAATATAATTTAGTCAACTTTTATTCAGATTATAAATCAAATTAAAACCTCAACGTTGAGAATGAAATTTCTCAAAACATTTTATTAAGAATACATCCATCCACTTTTACACATATTTTAGTGGATTAGAGCTGTCAGAACTACTCAGACCAACAAAGGCAATTAACCTCTAATTTTTTTCCTCTGTTCTTTCTTCTGTTTTGCTTTTCCCTGATCTATTAGTCTATACCTAATGGAACAAAGCAGGCCATAATTAATGGGCTTTCTTACTTTGCTATATAGAAATATTCTCTAGACTGCAATTTACAAAGTTCAATAACTTCCAAGTAAATATATGCATGTGTGTATGTGTGTACACACACATATATATCCATTAAACAAAGAAAATAACAATTTACTTTGTGATGCTTTTATGTTGAATTTCAGATAGAATATTATTATTAAAATGGAGCTTTTTTTCCCCTTTATGAGTGTAATTTGTCTTAGCTAGCCAAATATATATACTAGCCAGGCTAACCTTACTACATGACAAGTAGCCAGGTTGTCTTCCCATCCTCTTTAAATTTTGCTAACATTCGGATAACAAATTCTGTACTCACAGCGTCTTTTAAATGGAAGTGTTGGTTAATCAAATCCATTGCTCTTGCACTGCTAAAATATAATTCCCCATATCCAGCTTAAATATCGACTAGTGTATAAATCATTTCCATGTATGAATATAAAAGAGATACACAAACTGCACACTGGAGATTTTTTTTTTCCATGAGGCTGAATGAATTTCCTTACTTAAATGTTACAGTAGGGAAAATAGTACTTTTAAATAAATCAGTGTCTGTTTTTATTTTCTCTGTGAAATCGGAACTAGTTTTACCTTCTTGAAGCTAAGTCCTAAGGAAATGTCTAGTGGATAGAGATTATGTGCTTTTATTTTGTGATGGCCTCCATTGCTCCAGTAATATTTTATACCACACCTGATCTGAGTTTAATTACCAGTGTATCATCCAAGAATTATGTTATCAAAAGTATTTCCAAATTTTATTCTTATTCAGCAATCACAGATTAGGTCTATATTTCTACCTAAAGGATATAAAACCCCTTTCCTCCTTAATTTAAATTCTCCTTGTTAGTGTGTCAAGACATATATCATCACTGCTTAATTAAAAGGGGATGAGATATAGCATCACTGGAAATTTCAAATAAGAATGGTTGAGTTCAAAAACAAATGAGCAAAGGAAAAAAAAAAAAAAGAAAGAAAGTGAGAGAGGGAAGCAAACCAAAAGGCAGTCTCTTAACTATGGTGAACAAACCGATGGTCACCAGAAAGGAGGTGAGTGGGGGATAGGTTACATAGGTGATGGAGATTAAGCACAGCACTTGTGGTGAGCACTGGGTGTTGTTTATAAGTGTCGAATCACCACCATATTGTATGCCAGAAATTAATATTACACTGTATGTTAACTAACTGAATTTAAATAAAAACTTAAAAAATATAGAATGTTTGAGTTCATACTCATTGTCCCTAAATCAAGTGAAAAATTGGTAAAGAAGAAAAATAATTTTTGTACATTTTAAAAAGAGAACAATAATTGTGATTTCATTTAGAAATCACATTCATTTCAATTCATTTCATTTCAGAGTTATCAAAATATTCTTCCATTATGTAAAGGAAAATGTGCTCGTCTACAAATCCATTAGTTCTGCTAATGAAAAAATAGAACAGCCTTTTAAAATATATCTATTCAAATGTCTTGGCCTCATATGTGAAGCTTATTAGATAATAAATCACAAAAAAGCATCATCAGCAATATGAATATTAAAATATGAATATAATTAATTATGCACAACTACTTCTTTCCTCAGATTGGGGCCCTAGGATTAGCAGATGACACCGTATAAATTATTATATTAATAGTCCAGTTGTCGGGAGGCTAGACATGTGTTACTAGTGAGCTCCTAAAATATACACATAAATATAACGGCATTACACCATCAATATTTATTAAGAAAGTGACAATTCTAATGCTGGCAAGGCAAACATTTCTTAATTATGGGTGTGGTTTGTAACTAGGATTTCACTCTCATCAGAATGTTTTAAGCATGTTTTAGCTTCTATGCGAAAGGGTAGGGGACTGCCACTGAGGGGCTGTTATGTGCGTTACAGGATTCTACTGAATTAGTCTCCATAATTGTATGTACTGATCTCATCTTTTCCTTTCATTTTGAGAGTCGCTTATCAATAAATTGTATCTCCTTACCTAAAATCCCTCTTATTTGCTTTACTCTGTTTCTTTTCTAATTAGAAAAGAATAAGAGGCACTTGCAAACATTTTATAACTTCATATTTCAAATATTCCTATTGTCTTTTGGGGGGTAGATTGTGGAAGCTTCAGGGGTAATAAAATCCATGGTATATTAGTCCAGATAATGTATATTCCTGATTCTTTATGGGTATACTACTGATCTCAAAAATTCAGAAAAATGTAGGTTGCCTCTATTTGTTTATCGCAACAAATCATAACACATTTTCTGTAAACCTTTTTGGAAAAGCCCAACTTAACCACAGCTCACATGATTTAGAACTCTGTCTTCAATACTTTTAGCTTAATGGCATTGTCAAATGTCAAGAACATTCAGTAAGAGGCTTTTTTTTTACAATATGCTATATTTTACCTTTTTTTATAATAGCTGTCAAGTCATAAAACATTTGCAGTGAAGAATGATTAAACTAAGTGGATTACAAATTCAGTCACAATATTGTAGAACTAGAATCTTCTTGGATTTCTACTGTGGCCACACAGTTCTATTATTACCTTTGTAATAATATTTACAACACTTGTGGTTCAATATTATAAAACAACATAAGACTGACAGATTACTTTTCATATCTTACAGAGGCAATTTTATATAGACACAATACTCATACACTCATACTCTAATTCAACCGTGTTGCAAAATCTACCAATTCAGTAGAAACAATTGTTTGCCAATTCTATCAAGAAAATATTTAAACATTTTAGTTTGACGTCACAAGACTGAATTGAAGTCCAGTTTATTTATGGTTATGGCATTTGTTAGACATGTGTACACAGTGATAGACTAAATATAAAGGAGGGACATTTAAGATTTAAAGTCCTTGCTACATACAACAGTGTCCTCCACACCTTGAGAAAGTGCTTCTGTTGACAGCATGTTATTCATGTGTGTACTTGGGTCAGAAAAGACTGATATGGGGTCAACGATGATTTTCAGATATGTCTATAAAAAATACTGTTACTTGTTTTGAGAGACACAGCATTTGTTCATAGGAGATATGGCTGCTTCTTTATTTGTTGGGCCACACCAATATTTTATTCTGATCCATCCCTTCTCTGGTAACTTTATAGCATACTTATGTAGTTCTGCCATGTTCCAACAGCTCCTTCAAATTGCACATCTACCCTATGTCATCTTGACAATTAAACTTCAATGTCCCATGGTGCCTAAGCATCAATATATTCATAGCTGCTCTAGCACCAGGTTCTGGAGCTACGTGCCTGGGATCAAATTCTACCTCTAATACTCAATAGATTGGAAACTTGGAAAAATTACCTAACCTAATCCACCAAAAAAAAAAATGTACTACTTCATAGTGCTTTGGGGTGTAATTAAGTGAATTAATACACATAAAACATTTGGAGAGAGCCTGGCATGTAATGTAATCACTGATAGGCTGTTGTGGTTATTATTATTTTAAACCTTCCTCTCCTTCCTTCTCTTCCTCTTCTTCTCCTTCTTGTCCTTCTCCTCCTTCTTGTTCTTACCATTATTGTCATCCACCTTTCTATGCTTACTGGATGGTGCCATCTGTCTTCGTCACTCCTGATCTCTCTGTCCCTCATTCAATTAAAGAGGACTTGTTGGGATGGGAAGTGTTGACTTCTGGAGTTCATATTACTTGTGAATTATGTGCACTTTCCTTTCCTTTCATCATCACACTGAAAAGGGGGACAGATATACCTAATCGGAGAATATCTCTGAAGCCAAGGACAGGAGATCTTAAGAAAATCATTTTTTTTGAATGTTTACTTATTTATTTTGAGAGAAAGAGAGAGAGAGTGCAAATGGGGCAGGGGCAGAGAGAGAGGGAGAGAATGAGAATCCTAAGCAGACTCCATGCTCAGTGTGGAGCCTGATGCAGGGCTCAATCCCATGACCATGAGACCATAGCCTGAGCCAATATCAAGAGTCTGACACTCAAGTGACTGAGCCATCCTCAGAAAATCACTTATAAAGCATGAGGATTTTGACATGAAAGGAAGAATGGTATTCAGCTTCACCATTGGATATCTAATTAATCACTAAGCTTGTTTGATTTTGTTGGGACTACCCGCAGAGGGGAAAGGAAACTGGGGAGAAGGTAGAGTGGGACAGTCAAGTAGAAAGGGGCAACAATCACCTATTCAAATACACAATTCAAATCCAGATTCTGCTTGGGCTCACCAACACGTATGAGTTATCCATCATGAGTGGTTGGTATTTATTGATATAGGTTTGGGTAAAACTGCCTCAACATGGGGGCAAAAAGATGCATACATCAGAATATTATGGAGTGATTCTACTAATGGGGTATTAGACCAAAGACCTGGTCTCATCAGAAACCAAACTTTTTGTCAAGAGTGCCTGTTACCATACTTATCATAATCACATAAAATAGGCTAAAAAGAAGAATACTGTGGCCACAAAAGGACTAACACTTTTCTAAGGTCACATATGTAAGAAGACAATGTCTAGGGTCCTTTTGTCTCCTCTCCACATGAGTAAAGTAAGTGCAGGAAAGAAAGCGGGGACATCAAAGCAGGTGGATCACAGCCCCCCCCCCCCCCCCCACCGGCTGGAATGGCTGGTTGACCATTTTCAACCGTGAGCACAAGGGCATCATTCTAGGGGTAACATAGTAAAAACGAAAGTGCCTCTGTCCCTACAAAGGCCACCACATCAGTCCTGGATAGATGTGTTCAGACTTCAACGTGTGAAAGTAATTTCTATCTTGTTAAAACCACTGCATTTTGTTATAGTTGCCTGATCTCTACCTAATATAGTATTGATAATGTATTTTTAAAAATAAGCCTTCTCAAACAAATTTTTAAAATGGGGTTCCCTGGGTGGCTCAGTCAGTTAAACATTTGACTCTTGATTTCGGCACAGGTCGTGATCTCATGGTTCATGAGTTCAAGCCCCATATGGGGCTCTGTGCTGACAGTGCAGAGCCTACTTGGGATTCTCTGTTTCCACCTCTCTCTTCCCCTCCCTGCTCTTTCCCAAAAATAAATAAACAGTAAAAAAATTTAAAAATGAGTCTTCTCTTTAACTATTTAACCAACAGCTTATCTTAAGCATGTTGACTAAAAAGGCTTTTACTATATTGTAGATGCTACGTGATTGTCTCCAAATGCCTTGTCTTTTCTAATTTACATCCTGTGAATTTTTGCCTAAGTCAAAACTCAATTTAACTATCACTTCTTGTGGGCACTTTTCTCCTGACTTCCTGGTAAAGATCCTTTGTCTATGCTATTTGGCCTTACCTGTTTCATACTGTATACAGCACGATACTTACTGTTAAGTTTGCCTAAGGGACTGTGCCTAAGAGTTTGTCAGCACATAGTAGGTGCTCCAAAATGGTGTGTAAAATAAATTAACACATGATTCAGAAGAAGGATAACGGATGCAGAATTGCATTTAAGGCAATGTGAGATGGCCACAAATCTGCATTTGTTATAAGCACATGCATCAGACAGCAAGACCTGTTAAGACACTATTAAAACAACATGTATGAAAAAGTAAAAAGGCTATAAACAATGGTGATGTCTAGGGTGAGAAACACTGCAAAAAGGTAATAATACTTACTTTTGTACACTTTCTATTATCAGTTACTGAAGAATTCTGTCTAGATTTCATTCTGCATTTCTTTGAACATTTGGCATATAATTTTTTTTAACTTCACTGCCTCACTTAACTAGTTATTAGACAATGGGGAGGTTAACTTATTGTGCAGTTCAATCCTCAGAGCATCCCTGCTGCCATTACAGAGAATTCTCTTTTCAGAAAGTAGCAAAAACAAAAATGATCAAGTTAATTGCAGAGAAGCAGATGTTAGGGCAACTGAGGATTGCCAAAGAAAGTAGAAAGAAGATGAAGGACGTAAAGGACAGAAAGGAAAACTGGGGGAAATGCCTGCTTATTGATATTTTGCCTTGGATCAAGACCTACGTCAAATCACAATCAATAGGGCAAATACTAACGTCTTGTGTTAAGAGCAATGTTTGGGGATTTTTGAATATGGTTACATACTTCGGTGGTATTAATCAACTATTAAACATTTGCATTCAAGCAGAAGCAGATTCCAGATTCTGATCACGGGATTAAACATTAGCACAGTTTGAAGTCAAGATGCAAAGACGATGTATTTGAAGTGATCCATTCATGTAGAATGCTAACACAAGAAAGAGATGTTTTCCTGTAAGCTACTTTTTTTTTTTCCTGTAGTAGCTACTGGCTTCAAAAGCTTTTGAGACAATATATTTCTCCCTTTGTTTTTTAAGTAACTCAAAGAATTTCAGATGTAGGAACATGGGGTAGGATTATAATAGACCATCTTGACTCTAGAGATTTTTCAAAGAGTAAATAATAAAAGCCGGTTAGAACTAGATCTTCTCCCTTTTCATCTGAGCTGCTCTTCTCCTGTCTTTCTCATTTTATATCCATATCACCCAACAACTATTCAAGCTCTACCATGATGACTGAAAAACCTCACATTTTATTTGACAATTAGGTAAACTGAGCTTAACATTCCTACATCAGACCTACTGTTTTCACGTGTAAATCAACACTTGTGTTAATAAACGTCATTGCATTGTGGCCAAGGGTTAGGGAAAAAAATGTATGAAAAGAATGCAGAATCCTTCCAGACAATAAGAAGATTAGATGAAAAGTAGGGTTACAGAATTAGACCTTCCTACCCAATCAGCTAAAAAGAGTTTAAAGGGAATAAGACAAAATGAGAGAACAAGTGATTCACTAAGTTGCAAAACTCATTCTCACCTGAAATATGTGCGCTTGGGTTTTCTTTTTAACCAATCATAGGGAATTCAACTTTGAGAAGAGTTTCAAGGTGTAACCGGTTTAAACCTGAAAGAATGTAGGGTCCAAGGTTTCTTTTTGGTCTTAAATATGTGATGAAGAAATAAATGTTTATATCGTGATCTTAGACCGTGTCTCGATATGCTCAAAGCTTCACTAAAATTTCAGTTCTCTGTATTTTTTAATATTCATAGTTTTTCTACCTGATATAAAGTACTGTACCTATGCCAACTCAAATAGACAGTCATACGCTTGTGATAGCACTAGTATTTGTTCAAAAAATGTATTATTATGATGATTATTATTGTATTATTTGAGTGACTTCCCACATCCTATGAGAGGTGACTATTGCGTTTGGAGAGGATTCTAACTGTTATTGCAGATATGCAAGGGGAAAAAGAGCCAACTTTTAAATTTTGGTATCCAGAGTAAGATTTTTGGTATTGCAGCTAGAAAATAATCTTGAAAGTCTGGCTTTTGTTGAGAGATAAAAGGATTTTCTCTGTGCTTTTACTCTTTCTTAGTTAATATTGAGACACCTTGCAGGCTCAATCTTAGGGTCTTCCATAGCCTGGAGTGGTGACTGCTTCCACTAATCTGCTTGAACTATGAGACTTGTTGCCTCTGGAAGAGGAATAACATGTATAAGAAGTCCAAGCCAAGAAAACACAGATGTGGAGACCATGTGCTTTTAGCCCCATGGAACATGGGAAGAAGACAGGGATAGAAGCAGGAGGTAGGCAATGAGATACGTACATCAGAAGTCCAATAACTGGTTGAAGAAGAAAACAAAATTACAGGGGTTTTGCCTAGTTTTGGTTTGCGATTCTGGAAGGAGAGGTCCCAGAAGGGTATTATTTGCGTAAATAAGAGATGCCTAATGTGAGGAAAATTCTGTGTGCCACCAAGCAAGTGGGAGCCTCATGAAGAAAATTGGATAGTTGTAGAAAAATAAAGAAGCTCTATTTTCTTTGCACTAGTGAGCAGCAGACAGTAAATCTTGCAACTTACTTATAATATAATTCACATAATACAGTCACTTCTCTTATAACACATATATGTTCTTAGAAACAACTGGACTATGCCACATTGCACAATAAAAACTACACTGTTTCTGGGAAATTTCAGGTTGATACACAGCACTCAAAAAATTCATCAGCGATACATTAAAAAAAGTATAAAACAGTAATAAAATAAAAAAATCATAATAAAAACGAAAGCACAGTTTTACACTTGCTGAACCATTAAGAAATCCATAAGCATTACAGTAAACATGGCACTTTATCTTGAAAAAAGACATTTGCTTGTGCAAGTGGTCCTTGGAAAGGTTGCAGCTTGTGTGTTAATGTGAAGTGGAGGGAGGAGAGGGATCTGAAGTCATAAGGAAGGTTGTACATCAGATATGGATGGAGTAAGGTGAACTGAGACACTTGGTAGATGTTTCAGGTGTGTGTGTGTGTGTGTGTGTGTGTGCATGTATGTGGTATATGTGTATGTGTTTCAGGGTGTGTGTGCATACTCCTACGTGGTTACGTTCAGCTGGGTGTTTTCTACACTTAATTGTTTTTCCTAGATGAACTTATGTATAGGCAAACAGAAAATTTGCACTATGCTTAAATTAGTCCTTAGTATATCCATTACTTTGGAATACATTCACAGTTTCAAACAAGCACTATAGTAGAATTGCCTGTACCTTAAGGTTTTTATATCGTGATCTGTCATTCGTCATCTCTCAGGTTTGGAAAAGTTCTAAATTAGGAGTGCCATCCTAGATCTCTGCTTCTCCAACTGAACTGATTCACTGCAATAAGTATCACAAAAATAAAAGCCGATTCTGAAACAGTGACTCTCCTTTAAAAAACCCTGAATACCTTGATCTTTTTGAGAGTATTTTTTTTTAAGTTTACTTATTTATTTTGAGAGATAGAGGGAGAGCAAGAGGGGCAGAGAGAGGGAGAGAGAGAGAATCCCAAGCAGGCTCCGTGCTATTAGCACAGAGCCTGATGCAGGGCTCGAACTCACAAACTATGAGATCATGACTGGAGCCAAAATCAAGAGTCAGACGCTTAACCCGCTGATCCACCAGGTGCCCTGTTTTTTGATTAGTTTAGATTGGCAATTTTCAAAATGTGGGTCACAAATAATACTTGGCTGATATACACACTGAACTGCATGTGTGTACGTTTTTTAAGTGTATTCATTTATTTTGAGAGGGAGAGAGGAACAGTGCATGAGGGGGGAAGGGGCAGAGAGAAGGGAGAGAGAATTCCAAGCAAGCTCTGCACTGTTAGTGCTGAGCCCAACATGGAGCTCGATCTCATGAACTGTGAGATCATGACCATCAAGAGTAAGACGCTTAACTGACTGAGCCACCCAGGTGCCTCCTGAGTTGTATTTTTAATGAGACTGTTGTACAATGAAATGGAATCTAGTTTCTTTTCCCACAAAGATCAGGCAGTTGGTGCTCTGGGTGCACAAGGGTAAGTTCAAATTTGTCCCTTTGAAGTGTGGCTTCCTATTTTGCTTGAATGGGACCTAAAGAGAGAAAATCGATGGCAGGAGAGTGTCTGCCTCAATCCAGCAGCACTTTTAGGCAAAAACAAGGAGCACCTTGTTCATTTGTGGGGATCACATAGTGGGGTTGAGACTACCTCCCTGGCCAGAGTAGGGACAAGAATCTTTGGAGTCAGGGTGATTGGGGAGCTTTGAGCTTAGAGTTATGGATATTGGTATTAAGTACATTCACACTGATGTACTCAAATCACCACCATCCATCTCCAAAACTTTTTTGTCTCCCCAAACTTAAACTCTATATGCATTAAAAGGCAACTCCCCATTCCCCCCTTGGGCCATCCTCTGACAACCACCATCCTATGTTTGTTTCTAGGAGTTTGACCATAAGTACCTCAGATAAGTGGAATCATACAATACTTATCCTGTTGTGACTGGTTTATTTCACTTAGCTTATGTCTTCAAGGTTCACCCATTTAGGAGCATGTGTCAGAATTTCTTTCCTTTTTTAGGACAGAATAATATTTCCCTTTCTAATTTACTTTGGTGTTGACCAAAAAACTACATATTTATTTCTGAATATCCTATGTCCTGGTCATTTTGTTGCAGCGTTTAGGATACGTGTGTATTTGGTTGTTCTAATAAGCATCAAGCTATTCAGTTACCCCTCAGGCTTTTCTTGGTCAGATGAAGTGCTCCAGATTCTCTGGCACTAAGATCTATTCAGTAACTCTCCAGCTATGAATAAAATTGGTGACTAAAATGTTGGAACCCTTTTCTTAGACCAATATATCCTCAAATATTGAGCATAAATTGACAGTGTTTGCACTGGAGGCACTTGTAGGAGCTTGGCAGGGGAAGACAATCAGCAAGAATGCTAAACTGAATTTCCTTTTATATTCGGAGGCTCATTGTGGTCAAGTTCTGTTTCAAATGGAGGAATAAGGAGAACTCAAATGCAAAGTGACCTCTGAAACAGAGGAAAGAATACGGAGTAAAAAACTTCTCCATTTAGCTTCATCCTGTGTCAAGGAATCACTATCTTATTTTAGAATGCTGTCATTTTAAAGCTTTGAAATGCTTTCTATAGAAATGACTACATTAATCCTGCAGCCAATTTGCCTGAAGTTAGCAAGTGTTACAGCCATCAAAAGTGCTACAAAAATAATTGAATACATTTTTAAAACTAGTATATACTGTGACTGTAATTTATTTTCGTAGGATTGCCAGGAAAGAGCAGAAAAGAAAGAACTCCATCAGGCACCAAAAGAGGGATGGGTAAATTCAATAATGCCAAGCTTAATGCTATTCAATGATCTTGCTTGGTCAATAAGTAGCATCAACTTCTGCTTTCAATTATTTTTTCCTTTAGGAACACATAGAATTGAGGACAACTATCTGTTCTTTCCTGATTTAAACTATATGTGCACAAGTCAGCCTGATGGATAACCTAATCCGACTGCTGAAGGACAGACTGATTGTAACACTTCACCAGGACCAAGGTGTAATGGATTATCCCAGCAAAGATATTATTTTCCCTTGGGGGATGTTCCATTACACCTGCATTTCCTTGCTTTTAATGCTTGGTACACATCAAAATCATTGACCTGTAGGAATTGGTGTCTACGTCTCTCAATTTTCTCCAGATCTTTCTCACTCCCTGAAGCCACAGTTAGGACACAAGCAACTGAAGGCAGGGAGCTGAAAGAACCCGAAAAAGGAGGTAATCAATTATTTGGATGCATTCCTTCCCCCCCCCCTTTTTTTGCATATAGTTAACTTCTTAGGGTTAGCCTTTTAAAAAATACTTCTGTTCCAATTAACTATACTATACTATACTAATATTAACTATACTATACTATACTAATATTAACAATTTTTTTCATTTATTGATCATGTATCTCATGTTCATAAGTGCATACTTTTTGCTAAGGACATCTCTGCAGAAAAAAAAATCAAACAATTTAATAATAGTTTGAAATGTGTCAAAAAAATTTAAAGCACTGTGTTATTTGAACGCTGACTTCTTCTGTCAGCAAAAACTGTTGCTATTATATATATAAATGCTAACCTATAGTCTGTGAGTGTATTGATGTTGTATTGGATTTTATCCATGAAATTCATAAGGCTGTAGACTAATGCCTGTTTAGAGCCTTGTCAGTGTTTCTCTATCTAAACTTGGAATGGATAAGGTTATCAAGCACATTTGAGCTTTTTAAAAAAGTAATCTTTATATAACAATTAAATTCTAGTTTGTATCTTTTCCATTTTTCTTTACCTTCTTTCATCTTTAACCCCTCCCCCATTCCCCATCTACCTTCATAGATTCCTCTTTTGGTTCTCTTTCCCTTGAACCTGAAAGTATGGCTTAGATATAATAGGTTAGTCTAATTCCCAAAACTTGGATAATATCGGCCCACATTTTTAGTCTGTTAGTGACTAAAAACATATGCAGTGTGGAAGGCTGTAAAAATTAAACCTTGTTAAACTAAATATTTTCTTCTGATAATGAGGGGCTATGGGAAGGCTTATATGCTGTGGTGCAAATTCTCTTTCTTTTTAAAGTGACATTTTCTTCTGTGGTTACAGAGGCATTCTGGGGAACATGCCCCTGGAGGAAGCTACAACAGGCAGTGCCCCAGAGGGGCTAACAGTGCTGTCACCAATGTCCTTTCCACCTACTACACAAGACATGAGGTCTTTCCTTTTCCAGGTCTTTTTTTTGAGTCTCATCCAGGGTATGGTTACTCGAGTAGTACATGGCAGGGGAGTCAGATCCCTTTAAAATAACCATTCTCTCACATCCATTTTGGACACTATGACTTGGTAAACCATAACTTCTTTCCTTTTCTTTATTTTTTTAAACATTTTTTTATTTATTTTTGAGAGATAGAGAGAGATAGTGTATGAGCAGGGGAGGGGCAGAGAGAGAGGGAGACACAGAATTCGAAGCAGGCTCCAGGCTGTGAGTTGTCAGAGGGGCTTGAACCTCTGAGCCTGGAACCAACATGGGGCTCTTGAACACACAAACAGTGAGATCATGACCTGAGCCAAAGTTGGATGCTTAACCTACTGAGCCACCCAGGAACCCTATAACTTCTTTTCTGATGGCCCCCTAACAAAAAAAATCCTCCCTTCTTCCTTATTTCTCTCCCTTCTTCCTTCATTTTTTTTTTTTGCAAGACTCTTCAGGCCTCAGAGGACGTAATATATTAGTGTATAATTATGTTAGTAGCCTAAATAGGTGTCATCTGGCACTTCAGTTACATTAGGAACATAATCCTCTCATTACATATGCATTTCCAGGTACTTGTCATCACTGAACCATCTAGCTTAGACTAGGATAGCTTTCAATTACTGAAAGCTTGTGCCAGAATAATACAGAAACTTCTCAGCCATTTGGGGAGAGCCATCAACCTTACACACTATACAATTCATTTTTGTGATTCATTTTTTTTAAGCTCTGGAGTTTTAATGCAAGTTCATAAATGTATTGATGTGTTTGGTGGATAGAAATGAAACCTTAAAATGTCCCCTTTAAATTACAGAGTTTCTTTTTAGCATAAATTATCCTCTGTTGCTTTTGCTCTGCAGCCAGTGAAGAGAGAACTTTGCTCCTCTTTTCTTCTTCTGACCTTACAATAACCCTCGGTACTCAGTCTTTTGTCCTTCTTTCTCAGAGCTTCATCCTGCAAAGAGTAACTAACTCTCCAAGTTTCAAAACAGTCTTCCCGCAGATGAATCTACATCTTTCAAAATCTTTCACTCAGCTTTTGAAGGCTTATGTTTCCAGAGGGACATTAAGCATGTCTAAAGTATAATATAGAAAAAACTAAGCTGGGTATCTTTCTCCACTAGACACTTTTTCTAACTGCTCTTTCCTAAGCACTATGGCACTTAGTACAATCATTGTTATACTTATATGAATATTTTATTGGCTACGAGTTCATCAAGAGAAGGAACCATGTCTAATTTGACCACGTATCAACACCTGGCACAATGTCTGACATAGAGTAAGCAATCAATATATGTTTTCAATGAAAATATGTAATCTATTTGTACAAACTAGATCTGAAAATTAGTCTAGTTTTCTTGGAATTACACCCAAGCATTTCATATGGATATGTTCTTTACTTGATATGTGTAAAGTCTATGTATATTATATAAAAGTGTGAAATAACTGTTAGTTCTATAGGGAGATCTGCCAGATGTAGATGATTTGGGTTGAAAGGGAGAAAAAAATGTCATAAGATATCTTCCTTAAAAGTCTGACTATTAATGGTACATTGGCTAATGTTGAACAGTGTTGTATAAAGGTAAATATATGTCAATAAATATTTTGTTTACAAACCTTATGAGTTAAGATTAAATTAAGCATTTATTTACCTTTAATTTACTGCAATGAAAAGTTAAGTATAACTGCTAGTAGGAACTGAAATAGTTTTTCAGTGATTCTGAATTTTAAATATGGTTCCACCTGAATGTGTAGTCATTTAGACCACAGTATTTGGAACCAGACAGAAATTTCATGTCTTGGCTTTCTCACTATTACCTTTAAGCTACTTAACATCTTTAAGCCATAGTATCCTCATTTGTAAAATATGAAAGGCCTAGTATAGAACATGTCAAGTAAGAACTCTATAAATGTAGCACTATTTTAGTAGTAATATTAGGGTCTTTCTTTCAAAATTTGCAGTAGGGCTGAATAGGATTTATAAAAAGAAACACATGAAATATTCCTTTTAAAAATGTTTTTGTAGGGGTTGGTGAATGGATAACATGATATCTATCATGAAAGAGATAACAATACGAACAATAATTATTTAAAGATTTTTTAATGTTTATTTTTTAGAGAGAGACAGAAACAAAAAGCGAGCACGGGAGGGTCAAGGAGAGAGAGAGACACAGGATCTGAAGCAGGTTCCAGGCTCTGAGCTGTCAGCTTTAGCACAGAGCCTGACATGGGGCTTGAACTCATGGACCATGAGATCCTGACCTGAGCTGAAGTCAGATGTTTAACTGACTGAGCCACCCAGGTGCCTCTGAACAATAATTATTTTAAAGGTCAGGTAAAAGGGCTTTAGATAGAGCAAGCAACTCTGGAAACTCAAAGACAATCGAAGTGGTTGAATATTTTCTTAGAGGATATTTAATTCAGAATCAATAATCAAATTCAATTGTTAGTTACATGAGAATTGACCACTAAGCATGTTGGTTGGAGGAATTCTAGTTCAATGAAAACGGAAATGTTTACCTAACAAACTCATATATGACAATATGAAATATGATGAGACATTTCACAAATTTTATGCCTCAAATGCCTAAGCCATTCTTACATAATTTTCATGTTTATAGATATACATATAATATATATGATATATGTAATATTTGTATATTATATTGTCTTATCAGTCATAACTTACAACAGCATTTTTATACTAGTCTTCTCCAATGTGTTTAATTTGAAATTAATTTATTTAATGTTGGTTTTTTCCATTTTTCTTGCTAGATATTTGGTGTAACTTATCATAATTACTTTACTGTAATACTTCCCATGCTACCCATGTTTTTACATTTATCTGTACCTTCAGCATTCACACAATGAATTCCTCATGCATCATTTTCCCCTATTTCATGGATAGTGCTGTTTTCATTTAGAAGAGACAAGATGCAGGGACTTAGATCAGACACTTCTTATGAGAATAATCAACATGTCTTTAGTGACTGACAAGAATAGAATATCACAAAACAACCGAATGCATTTTGGCATTCTAGGACTAAATATATTGCTTCTACAATTCTATTTATATATACATATTGAATGACATAAACCTTTTTGCTCTTGCGGCTGGATATTTTTATCCATAATGCCCAAAGTATAACTCTGTTATACCATGCAATCTTAACATAAGGGAATAGAAAATGACAAATTTTTATAAGGCTATACCTTAAAAATGAAAGGCAAATTTATCTTTGGCATGTTCTTTCAAGGTAAAACTAATAAATACAGAAACTATAGCCAAATGTATTGTTTTAGCCAATTTTAGTATTTTTAAAAGATGAATAAAGATCTCTTTTTTTTCACTCTAAAAATTATTCCATTTAGTAAATTGGTTTGTCAGAGATTAAAATTAAGTGGTGATATGCACAATAGGAATAGAAAATGGAATTAACAATGAAAGCTATTCAAGGGTAAGCAGAGATAAATCTGTCTGCCCATTTGCCGATTCAAATAGACTATGCAGAATTTGTATGTTACAATCTGTGTGCATAAATCATGCAGTTCATAAACAAAGAATAAGATTTATTTGTAACAATAATCCCAAATAAAATTATTGTGTATATTTTCCAACAAAAAATTTACTTTGTATGTAGGCCAAAACTCACATTTATTTTACATCAATAGCAAAAATTCATTCTGCCTTTTAAATATTTTTGTTAGTCTCCTTTGAACATTTAATCCAGAGACAGGTGACACCCTATGTACAGACAAATCATTCGCATCTCTGGACTTGTCTGTTTGTGCTGGGTGAGTGGTTTCAATGCTGACTACTATTCTATCAAGCGCTCATTGTGGCCGATGCACAAGGCTAGGAAAGGATTTTACAGATATTTTCCTATCTAACAAAATAACCATATGATATAAATGCTGTCATCATTCCTAATATATAGATGAACAAACAGGCTTGTGGGGACAGGGAGGGATTCTAACTTTGGCCCACTTGATTCCAAGACTAGCACTTAAAAGCTCACACTAAAATTTAGGTTTTTTTTTTTTAAATAAATAACATGGTATTATTTTTCCACTCTCTCCATCTTTAGGATTAACTTCATCTTTCTGCCTCCAGTGCTACCACTAATATTGTATACTTTTTATTGTATGTCCTCACATAAAGTATTATGCAGATAAACTCTACTTGATAAGGCAGATAGATTAGGGATAAAACCATGGAGTGTCAGAATGGAAAGGAATCCTATAGTTTTAGCCTAGTTTAATTTCTTTTTTTCTTTTTCAAGCTTTTCTTTAAATTCCAGTTAGTTAACATACAGTATAATATTAATTTCAGGTGTAGAATGTAGTGACTCAGCACTTACATATAATACCCAGTGCTCAATACAACAGGTGCCCTCCTTAATGCCAATCACCCACCTAGCCCATCCCACCACCCACCTCCCTTCCAGCAACCCAGTTTGTTCTCTGTAGTTAAGAGTCTATTTTATGGTTTGTTGCTCTGTCCCCCCTCCCCTTGTTCATCTCTTTTGTTTCTTAAATTCCACATATGAGTGACATCATATGGGATTTGTCTTTCTCTGACTGACTTATTTCGCTTAGCATAATATTCTCTAGCTCTATCCATGTCATTGCACAAAGAAAGATTTCATTCTTTTTTATGGCTGAGTAATATTCCATTATATGTAATATATAATGGAATTAATATAATTAATTAATATAATATATAATGACATAATGGAATTTACATATATATATATCATATATATATATACATATGATATATATATATATATATATATATACGCCACTGTGGGGAATAAGCTTAGGAATCCCTTGGGCTTACACCAATGGGTTAACAAGGCATAAAGAAGTACAAAGCCATAAAATGCTCACACCCGAGTTTGGGTAAACCAGATTGGCACTCCAAGAATAGGGGGGTGCAAAGGCACCCCAAAACAGAGAGGGGGTGCAGAGCCCCCAGAATAGAGAAGGAGAGGCAAAGCCCTAAAATAGGAACAGCCCCAAAGGTGCCCAATACATCAGTATATGAAATAAACAAGATTAGATATTCAGGGTGGAGGCACCCTCAATTTAGTCCTCTGGCAGAAAAGTTGCTTTCACAGGAGGATAGGGCCAATTTAGGTAAATTGGTGAATTGGACTCTGGACCACTGCGCTGCAGGCAGAGCAGCCCAGAGCGGAGATGGTTAACAAAAGAAAAGGTGCCTTGTCAACCCTGAGGTTATGTCCCCTACCTGTCTCATCCCTTAGGCTAGCTAAGATAAACAGAGGTGCTGCCTCATGTCCACTGTAAACAACCCTCCTCCCAACTGTCCGGTGCCTGGATTTTGTTTTGTATTAACCCAAACCCCTAACCCCAAATATCTTCTGGACCCCCTTTCCCACACATCCACAAGTTAATGTTCACAGATTCATTGTCTCTTTGTGCACGTCCATCGCCACGTTTGTAAGTCTTCTGATTGAAATAAAAATGGGGCAAGGACCCTTATTCTGGGCTGTCTTTTCCCGGACATTAGCCATTGCTCGCTTTCAATCCTGCATCCCGCTCTTTTGCTAGACAAAAGAGAACTTTAGACCCAGAGTCTACAACATGCCACTTCTTCATCCATTCATCAGTTGGTGGAAATTTAGGCTCTTTCTGTAATTTGACTATTGTTGATAATGCTGCTATAAACATCAAGGTACACGTATCACTTCAAGTCAGTACTTTTGAATCTCTTGGATAAATACCTAGTACTGCAATTGCTGGATCGTAGGGTAGTTCTATTTTTTAACTTTTCCAGGAACCTCCATACTATTTCCAGAGTGACTGCACTAGTTTTCTGGCATCCTCTCCAGCAGTGCAAGAGACAACAGGTGTTGGCAAGGATGCAGAGAAAGGGGAACCCTCTTTCACTGTTAGTTTAATTTCTTGGTTTGATAACATGAAGAAATTTTTTGTATGGTCTAGGTGAATGAGAAAATATATCCTGGGGATCTGAAACCTATAGATGACAGATGACAGGGGTACCTGGCAGGCTCAGTCAGTAAAGCATGTGTCTCTTGACCTTGGGGTTGTAAGTTTGAGCTCCACGTTGGGTGTAGAGATTACTTAGAAAGAAAATCTTTAAAAAAATATAAAGTTTTAGATGACAGATGACAGGATGAAAGCTGAGTATAACACTAGGTCTGTTGCCCTATGTTTGCTTCCTGAGACATAAACTAGTGGTTCATTTGAATGTTCTTCAAAATATCCTTTTGCCTGATAGCAGGAAGCATCAGCATGCCCCAAAGAAAACTTAATAAAATAGTGGGCCACTGTTTCCATTTTTGTTGGTTTTTCTGACTTTCCCCAAAACATATCTAAATCTAGGCCCCCAAAATGACCAGAATGACAAGTGTATCAATTTTTAAAAATAAGCATTTAAAAGTCAGGATTATAAAATTGGCTTTGTCAAGTAAATTATACATGTCACATCCTTTTAGGCATTAACGAAACATTAAATGTATTTTATTTTGATTTATTTATACTAAAAGACATTCCCCCTCAATAAACGTTCGTTTTAGGACCTCTTATGTTTTTGCAGTATAACAGTTTTTTGTTTTGTTTTGTTTTGTTTTGTTTTGTTTTGTTTTCAGTACTTCCTAGATGTTAAGAGCCCTACATGAATAATCTTACTCATTAGATTGTAACTATCCTTTTTTTTTGCCCCCATGGGGAAAGCAAAGCTTATGGAGTTTAAGAAAGTTATCCATTTAGTAAATGGAGAGGCTAGTATTTAAACACAGACAGGGTTATTAATCATTCATGGTTCATTCAGCAAATATTTACTGAACTCCCACTTCATCTCGGGTACCAGTTTTAGGGATAAAACCTTGAACAAAACATGTGATTCCTTTCTCGTGCCACTTCTAGACAAACAGGATGAACAGAAACTCAACAAAAACACACTTGTGAGTACGTATTTACCAACAGAGGGGAGGATTACATAGGAAAAGCAAAGAGAGCTATGAAAGCCTCTACAATGGAAGTCTTCTCTATTCTGGGCATCAAGGACAACTTCTGAAGAAGTTACATTTGACCTGAGGTCTGAAAGACACGGTGTTAAATAAGGAAAGGATGCAGTGGGTTGTTGGGGATTTAGGAGCATCTTATGAAAGGGAACAGGTGAATGAAGTCCTAGCTTATTGAAGGATGGGAGGAAATGACATCAATGTGGCTGAGGCACAAGAGCTACATGGAAAATAGGCTGACAATCAGAGGTGGACATGCCTGCCCATAAAATACCTTCTAGATCACTGAAGGACTTTGCTCTTTTTTCTAAGGGTAATAGAAAGCCATTAAAGGTATCTTTTATTTATTTATTTATTTATTTATAGCTGAACATGAAGACTATATTTGCATTTTAAAAATATCACCCTGGCTAGAGTATTAAAAAGCAAATGGTATCCTGGAAAGAATGGATATGGGAAGCACTGTTTGGAAGGCTATTTCAGTAGGCCAAATACAAAGCATTAAATTTTTGCAGTAGGTAGGTCACTGTGAAGGTGGAGAGAAGTGGATGGGTTACAGAACAATTTAAGAGACAAAAACAATGAGATGAAAGATGGAGGGTACAGGAGGCACCTGCAGGGCTCAGTTGGTTAAGCATCCAACTCTTGGTTTCGGCTCAGGTCATGATCTCACGATTCGTGATTTTGAGCCCTGAAATGGCCTCTGTGCTTACAGAGTGGAGCCTGCTTGGGGGTCTCTCTCTCCCCCTCTCTCTGCCCCTTCCCCCACTTGTGCTTATTCTCTCTCTCTGTCTGTCTCTCAAAATAAATAAATAAACATGAAAACAATTTAAAAAGACGGAAGATACAGGAGTAAGAGATCTCAGGAGGATATACTGTTTGCATAATCCGTATGTATGCTGTTTCCCTGTACTCCAAAAGAGAGATTTTTTTTAAAGCAGAATACCATACTCTATGCTCTCAGCTAAAATACTTCCTGAGCCTTATCCTTAAAAGAGGATTAACAACCCCATTCTGCTCACCACACAGTTATTGGGAAGGCCAAGTAAGCATGAGCTCTGCCATCCAACAGTGTGGGTGCAGGTTTCAGCTTCATATCCTACAGGCTCTGTGGTCACAGGTAAGTCAGATTTTCCAAGTTTTCATGTCCCCTTCTACAAATTAAAGACGATAATAGTATCTAACACATAGGGTTGTCATAAAAAGTAAATCACATATTCCATGTGGCTTACTTGCTTACTTTTTGTCAAATGAGAGTTTTCAACCAATAAAAATGCTCCTGCTCCTCCCTCTCTCTTCCTCTTCTCTTCTGCCCGTTTCTTCTGTACGGGCTCCTCCTGTACCATCTCCATTTTCTCCACCTCTTCCTCCACCCACCCACTATCATTAGCACCCTCCTCCTTTTCCCTCTTCTTATTCGTTAATACACTCGTTCATTTATCTCAATGATTTTTTTTTATTCCCTCCTGTTCCCATTCCCATTTCCCATTCCCACTTCTATTCCCATTACCACCACCAACTATTGGCCTTTATTATTTTATTCCTCTACTAACTAATGAACTGTGTCATTGCTTCCAGTTTTGCCACTTCAAATCATGTGATACACCCCTGTCAGATGAATGTTCCTTAACTGCTATTTTACATCATTTCCCATGGTCTTGCTCAGAACCTTTCAGAGCTCCTCACTGTTGGCGTGTGGAATGGAAATATAGCGAGGAGTTGGGCCTTTGGAGTCAGAAGCTGTGTTTTGTTTGTTTGTTTATTTATTTATTTATTTATTTTGGTTCAGGCACTTCCTGTATGTCTCTAAGGCTTGACGTCCTCTTCTGTAAAGTGGAGATAATAATGCCCTACAGGCTTTGAAGATCAGCTGAGATAATGCAGTCAGATGCTTAGAGCCAAGCCTCATACATCTTAGGACACACTCAGTAGTTGGTATCATTATCATTATGGAATGAATGTCATACTTTAAGCATACAACTCAAAATCTTCCCATCTGATGTCTGTTTATATTTACATCTGATAACCCTCTTCCCAGCAGAGCCATTCAACAGGAATTCTATCTTGAGAAATAAATGTAACCCCTCTTCATTCTCAAAACACACTTACTACCTTCCAAGTCTCCTTTTCTGTTTCATTCTATACCTTTATCCCTACTTCTAATTACCCACAGTCTACCTGTCCTTCAAGGTTTAAATACCATGACAGAATCATCTTGTTTTCTCAAGACTGAAATGGAATTTTGTACACTACTTTGTGTTGTGTTTGTGTGAACTTCCTGAGAATAAAGACTTCCTCATGTACACTTACAACCCCTATAAGGCCTAGCAGAGTGCATTTTTCATTGAATAAATGTTTGCTAGATATGTGAATGGATTCAATGCTTATCACTTAAAAGCTGAAAGTAACTTGGGCAGGAGCCATGAAAAAGACTTGGTAAATATGACATGAACATGAAAAAATTGAGCAAATCCTTGGAAATTGGCTCTCTTATACCATGGGCAAAAAATAGATTTTTTTCTGCATCATATACATGTATTTTGGATATTCTATATGGCATTGTATATTTTGTTTCTAAATATGGATTTAAGCCGATTTCTCTTTTATAAACATTGCTGTTAGAAATGGCATAGTGCTGTCTTATTTCTGTCTTTTTAAACTCCAAATAGAGTTTAAATCATATATGTAGAGTTATACAGTCCACAAAATGTCAAGTGACCTGTTAGGTAGTAACTAAAACACCTGTTTTGGAATTTCCCTGATTTTTCAGTGATTATCTGTAAAAGAGACATTACATAGGACCATACTTCCAAAAGGAAAACTTATATAGGTGGAATATGGATCAATTATGTTACCAGTGAGCAGGTTTGTCTATGTATGTAGTTATTCAAAATAATGGTTATTTAAGGATTTCTTGATTTTATATATTCAAGTTGCCTTAAGACCATTTTATGTATCTGGATTTAGTTTTACAATAAAGAACTACTTTGGTTGTATTAAAATTTTGTGAAATGGTAATATTTTATTGTTTTATATCCAATGAAAATATAAACCTACTTGCTTATAAAGCATAATTATTTTCATAATCCTCATTTTAAATTTAAAAGAAACTGATGATTTCAAACTAAGATTGCTCAATACTATTAAATGTGTTTGCTACTCCTATATGCATCCAGGAAAAAAAAAACATAAAATATATTTATGCAGGTTGTTTACAACTAGATTAAGCTTTTCATCATTTCTAATGTTTATGAGCAGAGTATATAGGAATCTGTATCATTCATTATGAGCTTCACGTATCTGGGTTCTGGCAGTTTTATTATCTCTCACAGTAACTCATATTTCTAAATTGAAGGACTCACAGACATATATTACATAATGTTCACACTCAACTAGAACACGGTGAATGTAAAAATTACTGTTATTAAAAGAACTGGAAATTAAGTTTTTTAAAGAACCATCATTCTTTTATGTGTGAACAGATGTATTATCTACTAAAGGACATGACAACACTGCTTTGATTAAAGCATGCATCGAACTAATTAATCTACTTGAGTGGTCCATTCCAGTCTTATCAGAGTTCTTGTTGAATACTATCTTTTTTCCTTGGTAAACTGACTAGATTGATTGGATTCATTGTCCAAAGTAATTAACTACCATTATCACAAATCTAATTTCTACTGTAATGGGAAAAGAAACAAGTGTGGCCTATATCCATTCTTGGCTGGTCTTTTGTCATGACAATGTATCTTCCTATATTATTTAATGACTTTGGCAATTATATTATATCTAGAAAGAAAAAAAAAAAACAACTGTGCTTAAGCCACCTCCTGAAAGATGAAAGTGACATTTTTAATACAACACAATTGAATAACATTGGTACTCACATGATTAACAAATAGTACTGGCGTAGGCAGTGGGAAATTTATAGATACTCATTAAATACATACAATTAAAGTATATACATAACAACCTTATTTGCCATGAAACTTAGACCATGATAAAGAGCAGGTTGATCACATATCAAGTAAAAAAATGAATTAAACTATGTTTCATAATTAATAGATGATTGCGAAATGAAATATTCTCAGAGCTCATAATACTATTCCCATTATGAAAATAGCAGTAAAGTGTTCCATTGGGGAAGATTAATTAAACATTGTGAAATATACGGAGTACTTCTCCGAGTTTAATTATGGACTATTGATTTGATAGCTACCTGGTGAAGTTCCAAGCACAAATTCCAGGGAAATGAGGAACTTGCCTATAAAGTCTTAAACAACATAATGCGCATAGTGTGGGGGGGAAATGATGGAATAAGGTACAAAGGGATACTTGAGAATTTTGGTTATTACATTGATAAAATGTGGAGGAGGATTATTTTTTTCCTCAGTTTTAGAATGATTTGTCAAGTAACAGAGTAGAAGCCAAAACAAGTTGCTTTAGAAGTTCTCAATCAAAGCCTGTGGCTCTGGGCCAAAAGAGATAAAAGATGAATTCTAAATGAATGTCAAAGATGGAACTTCTTAAGTTTGCCAGAAATTGGAGTAGTAGGTCAAGGGCCTTGGACATTTTTCCTCTAACACAGATAAATAGATGACTAACTGAAATCTTGAACAAATGTGCTTAGCACTCTGAAGTGGATATATGATGATGAATTATTTCTAATTTAAATACAAAGCCTAAATTTTATTTAACAATAGACCATGTAAAGTTTTTAAATTATGAATCTGGAATCATTATTAGATTAATAACCATAAAGAGGAGTTCAAGTTTAACCTTTGTAGCCATGCACATTTTTAGAAACTGCAAAGAATATTATGGTTCCATCACGTACAATTTTATTAGAAAGGTAAATAAATGTGTTCTGATTTATCTATGTTACTAAGTGTAAGCAAAATAAGTCAAATATAATAAAATATAAGATAAAAAGTAAAACCAAGGACTGCAAAATATTAATGAATACATTGATTTATTCGTTCGTTAAGTGCTCACTGAGATCCTAGCATGAATTGAGTACAGAGCCAGGGAAGGTGAATCAAAGATTAAAAAAAAAATCTATTTAGTTATCATAGTTTACTGGAATAAACTAAACAAAGAAGAAATATAATTTACAAGATGGTAATTACTTTAATAAAGAAAATAAAGGATGATGAGAAAGCATCTAAGAAAAAGTTATGAGAATGGTGAGTACAGAAAAAGTAGCTGTAAATAGGAAGAGGGACTGTTGCAATAATAAAAAACTACTTGAAAATTTATGTTAAATATAAGAGAAGAATATTGTCGTGTGTATTGCCATTAAAACTTAACTTTTCAGTAATGACTATTTTTTTTTTAATGAATTAACTAGTGCTGAATAAGCTCCTACTCTTCCAAAGAAAGTGGGGAGGCACATTTATTGGTCATCATTTCTAATGGGCAATAAAATAAACCCATTCCTCCTCTACGAAATGAGAAAGTTAGGCTAGGTAACTCCACAGTCTTTTTGCTTGATTCTTTTTGTTTTTGTTATTAAAAAATTTTTTTTAATGTCTATTTTTGGGGGGAAAGAGACAGAGAGAGAGCGAGAGCAAGCAAGCAGGAGAGGGGCAGAGTGAGAGGGAGACAGAATCTGAAGCAGGCTCCAGACCTGCTGACAGCCCAGAGCCCCATGCAGGCTGGAATCCACAAACCAAGATCATGACCAGAGCCAAAGTTGGATGCTTAACTGACTGAGCCACCCAGACATCCCATCTTTTTTGCTTGATTCTATGTCATTAGTGGGTTCCATTTATTAAAAAATGGAGCATAAAATAATATGAAAGTCCTGATAATTCTGTCCGACCTGATCCAGGTCTATGAACCACTGTGACTGTGATGTGCATGACAACTTTATTTCGAATTGGAAGTAAATCAGTAGTTAGTGGCCTGCACTTTTAGTGGAGGTATAAGATACATGCTTATTAAAAACAAAACAAAACAAAACAAACAGAACAAAACAAAACAAAACAGATGCCATGGCATACTGTCATCATAACTAGGTAAAACTGGAAAATTCCCTACTAATTCTACTCATAGCGGTACCTGAAACTATCCTCAGTCTTTCTCAATGAAAAGAAATCTTAGATTCTTAGATTCTTCCATGGTAATCAAAAGTTTTTTTAGAGAAATCTAGTCTCACTCATACTGATGCCTTGAGAGAGAAGACAACAGCATATTTTATTATTTCAATGTTTTTTAAATTATCTAAAATTTAACATGCCTGATAAAACGAAAATGCTATAGGGAAAAATATTGAGACTAACTTCATATCCCGCTGTGAAGCGAGCCTTTTTTGAAATTGTAGGTATTTTGTATTCTGTGAAATTCCAAGTGTATGAACTTGACATTTAATTTTAAAAAAGCTGATTTAATTTTACTGCCTTCATAAATGAAAATGAAAACAAATCATGCTTGTTCAAACACAGATGTGTTCTCTTTTGTATACAAAGGTGTCACAAGCAATATCACACAAATTATACATATATATAACATATACATAGATATGTAAAGTGAGTGATATATCCACTTTGAGACGTTGCAGTTCTGATGGCTGTATAATGGCTTTAGCCTGATCTGTCTTCCCTCTTTCACAGTGTTTTCTTGGAACCAGCTCTTTCTTTGAAAGATGGTTGGGCAGGGTGACAACAGTGGTCTGTGATCCAGAGAGAAACCATCCACACCACAGAAAGCTCAAATCTCTGACCTTGGACTCATTAGCCTGGCACGCTAAACAACTCAGGTAAAAGCTTGAAATAAATTTATCAAGCACATGATATTTTGCCTTCAATTTTTTATTGAATTTTATATTGCTCCCTTAATAATTTTATCTTTTTTTCAATTACCAAGTCCAGAAGGTAAAATGGATCCTCAGTAAAAATTCTTGGAAATCTCAGTTATACTCAGAAAGGGAAAAAAAAATGTATAGCATGGAGATCCTTTCAGAGTCCCTGCATTATCCTAATAGCTTCTCTTCAAATGTCCTATTCTAAGCTTTCATGTCAGAAATTTGCCAACGCTGAGAAAAAAGTTTGTGCTCTAACTATTCAGGTCAATTTAATGTTCAGTATTCATTATTGACACAGATTGTATATCCACATTTTAAGCACTGAAAGCCCTTGAGAGGGCTTTCACCCACAGTCATTTTAAATGCTTTGGAAACGAGGTCACTTTTAGTTACAATTCAAGAATGTCTAGTTGATACAACTACTGAGTAGAAAGAATTATGGAGAGGACAAGAAAGAAGGGAATTTTAAAGTAGGCAGTGAAATGACTTTATATGACCATTCTAATTATATTCCCAAATTTTAAAGTGGTGTAACAAATTAGTGACACAGATTTATTACATAGGACATGGAGTCTTAACTTGCATATTTTCAGCCAGTATATCTTGGATTTGGTTCAAGTTACTCCTTATAGTCTATGTCTTTGTAATGTTGAGGGTCTGGAAAAAAATCAATCACTGACTTACTGCTGAGATTAATAGCTACAAATCTGAGGAGAAACAAACAAATTGTTCCTCTAAGTGGTGCAAAATTGATTTAAGAAATAATGAAACCTAGCAGCAGAGCCAAACCTGGCTAGAAGGAAAAATGAGAAGGTAGAGAAACAAGTTTTAATTCTGAATGTGTTATCAGCCATAAGTCTTGAGTTCTCAAAACATAATGATATAAAAAATCTGGAAGTTTTTAAAATTGTTTTTATGTTTATTTATTTTTGACAGAGACACAGACAGACAGAGCATGAGTGGGGAGGGGCAGAGAGAGAGAGAGACACACAGAGAATCCGAAACAGGCTCCAGGCTCTGAGCTGTCAGCACAGAGCCCGATGTGGGGCTCGAACTCACAGACCACGAGATCATGACCTGAGCCGAAGTCGGATGCTCAACCAACTGAGCCACCCAGGCGCCCCTCTGGACATTTTATATTAACTAACAACTAGTATAGTTGCAATAGAAATGTTTGAGATTTCATGTCATTTCCAAATGTGCCTTAAATTTGGGGGGAAACACTGTTAAATTAGCCAAGACTTAAAGTGTTTTTGATTCCTTTTAATACTCCTTAACAAATGAGTAAAATAGAGTGGTGAGTAGACAAAAACAAAACAAAAACAAACAAAAAAAACCCCTCTAAAATCTGACACCAAAAAGGCCTTAGCACAGGAACATCATCCATGGACACTTATGAATATGAAAAGGCAAACAATATTTCATCAACAGAAATATCATAGTGATTTATTTTGGGGCAAATGACTGCAATTTCTACTTGCTAAAACAGGTACATATCTGTACCTGTTTAGATAGAAGGCTATCTATTCCTTTCATCTTTCAACAACTATTGACTGAAGGCTTTCTAGTGCCAGACCATGCTGGGGATACAGCAGTGAACAAAGAGGTCTGGTTTCTGTCTTCAAGAGCTAAGGCCAAATGACTGGGTACATTACAATTTATACACAGGGCACATGTAGGGTATAAAGGAAAACATAAAAAGATCAATTCTAGTAGCCTCTACTGGCCTCTACTCCTACACAAGGAGTTAGAAAAATGAATCAGTAGCAGGTGACTATCTAAGCTGGAACCTGAAGGAGAAGTAGTTAACTAAGAAAGGAGGGGAGAGTGCTCTAAACAGAAGAAGCAACATAAGGAGCTACTGATGAAAAGAATTCCTCAGACATCAGAAAGAAAATTCAGTATCACCTGCAAAGTGGGATGGCAAGAAATGAATCTACAAAGATGGTACCTGCAAGAAATGCCTTGTAAGTTTTTTTTAAATAAAAAATTAAATAATGCTTTTTAAACATATGTTTTTATGCAATGATAGAAACATATCTTTCCTATAATAAAGTTTATATGGGAAAATAATATTAAGACTTTCACTTAATACTCATGTAAAAACTGACCCAGAATAACTGAAAGGAAAACCAGTAAAAATTTTAGTTTATAACACAAAGTGATGATGCTTACTTGCCAACTGAAGTTACCTCTAGACTTACTTGGTTTTTCAGGAAATTTGGCAAAGTTTATTAAAAGGAGAACAGGTCATGGGGATATATACAATACATACAACAAAATCTTAACTTCATAACTACTTTCCTGGATATCTCTATTATTTTACTTGTCTAGAAGGAAGACAATAAAATATCCCAGACATTACAACCAATAGAATTCTATAAATGCTAGTCATGACAAATAACCATAGGGAGAAGTTCATAATTTCTCTTAAGTCATATCATTTTATAATAGTCATAAAAAACTCAATAATGACTGAAAGCTATAAATGACTTCATAAAAAGTAACTTAAACTAACTTTATTGCCACATAAGTATGGCGATGGTAAGTATTTGTTATGAAGCTATACTGTTAATAAGTACATGAAAAGCTATATAGCAAGGTATAAAATGTCCACTAGAAAATCTTCAAGGACAAAGAATTGTTTTTCGGTCATATTTTAAGCATTGTTCTATACCAATGATTGGAATGCTAGCTCCAAAGATTAATGGGATATATTCATCATTGTAACATACGTTACATATTTCCAGATTTAATGATCTGGTCCCAAATTGAAGTTCTATTATCGTAACTGATGTGGTTACACTGAATAACAATATTTAGAACATGTTTTTGGAAAAAAGAGTATTACAGTCTAATTTGTTTTTAGATACAAATTATCAAACTTTTATTCTATGCCGGGAAGGCAGACTTAAACCCCATGTTGCCATCCAGGTACCCTCTGTGAAGCTGCCGGTGGTAACAGAAGAGGGAAAGGCAAGTTTGTTGTTTTCATGTGGAGCCATAGGGAAACAGTGTTCCGGTTTTGGGCTGCCTACCTTAGTAGAATTTAACGTTCTGTCTTTCTATCCTTGGAAAGCCCTCAAAGAACATCCCCACTGTCCACATCAGGTGGATATAGGATCCCGAGGGCACCAAATGGCATTGGGCTAATCAGATTCTTTCCAGAGCACTCGGGAGTTACCCACGAAACCCAAATCAGTCAGAAAATGTTGGCAACTGAAGTTATGAGGTAGCATGCCTTGACTGAGACAGGCAAAGAAGCACAATTCTGGGTCTGACTGATGAGGAGAATGCTTCCCTTCTCTTATTCCCCTGTCACTCCAGAAACCACAAAGACAGTGGAGAGCACCCCAAGCTGTCGCTTTTGAGCAGAGAGCAACAATTCTCCCTCCAGCACCCCAGTCAGTACTTTTTCCTGGAAGAGGATCCATGTCTTAACCATGGCAGCGGTGAATTACAGCCAAAAGGACTGCCTTTCCTTCCAGAAAGTCTTATCAGAGGTCAAAGCATTGAACTGCTGGTAAAATGCTTAGCTCTGTCCAAAGAAGCAAGGGAACTGAAGCACAAAATAGTTGTAGTACAATCTGGACTCAAATTGGCAAGACAGAGCAGTCATTTATACCCAGAACTGTTTCTCTCGCAGAGCCTTTCCTTGGCCCCCAGGCATTCCTGAGGTCATGAGCCCTCAATTCCAGGGAGGTCCTACAGCTGGAACTCAAGGCAGAACAGCTCAGGGCCAGGCACTAGTCCAGAAGTGAGAATCCTGGACCCTGGGTCTGGAGTGCCCTGCCACTACCTGTGTGACTCTCAGTGGATCTCTGAGCAGCTCCAGGCTTCAGATTTTCTCTCACCTGTGGAATATGTCCTACTCCTCACTGATATGTCAAGGTTTTGGATGTGTTCCCATCTGGACCTGTATAACATTGCAGAATTTCTTATATTAGGGAGGAATTATTTGGCTGTTTGTGTAAAGGAGACCCCAAATAAAGGGCTTAAGGGGGATCAAAGTTTCTTTCCCTCTGATGTAAAAGTCTGGATGAAGGCACTTTAGGGCAGTGTAATGGCTCTTTGCTCCTTCCCAAACCAGGCTCTCCAGGTCACCTGCTCAGCCATTCTGAGGGCTTGGTTTTGAACCTCAGGGTCCAAGGTGAGCTATGACTATCATTATTGCTCCCAGAGCAAGACTGAGGACATGGTAAGGTTCTATAGATACAACTGCTTCCTTTTAGAGATATTGCCCAAGATGTTGCACACATCCTTTTTCACACTTCACAGCTCAGCAGTTACCTGGCCACCAGAAGGCAGAGAAATGTGGCTACCAACCCAGGTAATTATTGATGATTCTATTGTGCAAGAAGGAGTGAATGATTATTTAGTCACTGCCACATTTTTTTTCATTAAACTTTCTTTTTTTAATTTTTTTTAACGTTTTATTTATTTTTGAGACAGGAAGAGACAGAGCATGAGCAGGGGAGGGTCAGAGATGGGGAGACACAGAATCTGAAACAGGCTCCAGGCTCCGAGCTGTCAGCACAGAGCCCGACCCGGGGCTCGAACTCACGGACCGCGAGATCATGACCTGAGCCACCCAGGCGCCCCTTCATTAAACTTTCTACTCTATTGATTTTTTTTTCTAGGTTAGGGAATAGGTATGTACTTATTTGCCATTTTGTTAGTTGTTTTCTGGCCGATTTTGTAGCTCCTCTCTTTTATTTCTTCCCTAGTGGCTTCATGACCTTCTTTGGTGCTATGCTTAGATTCCTTTCTCATTTTCTTGTGTGAATTTACTGTAACTTTTTGCTTTGTGGTTACCGTGAGGTTCACATATATCATCCTCTGCACACAATGGTCTATTTTAAGTTGATAGCAACTTAAATTTGAACACATTCCAAACTCTGTATTCTCCCCTCCTCCCACACCTTAAGTTTTTGACGTCACATTTTTGCCTCTTTTTGTTTTAGGTTTCCCTTAACTAACTATTGTAGTTATAGTTATTTTTCCTACTTTCATCTTTTAATCTTCTTAGTAGCTTTATAAGTGATTAGTCCACCACTTTTACTATATATTTACCTTTTTTTTAGTGAGGCTTTTACTTTCATATGCTTTCTTGTAATTATTTACTGCCATTTGTTTTCAGCTTAAAGAAGTCTCCTAGTGTTTTTTATAAGGCTGGTTTAAGAGTGATAAACTCTTTTAGCTCTTACTTGTCTGAAAAACTCTTAACACTCCTTCAATTCTGAATGATCACCTTGCTGGGTAGCATATTCTTGATTAGAAGATTTTTTTTTTCAGCACTTTCAATATGTCATGCTACTACTCCCTTCTGGATGGCAACATTTCTGCTGAGAAATCTGCTGTTAGCCTCATGGGACTTCCTTTGCACTTAACACTGTTTTTCTCTTGCTGCTTTTAAGATTCTATCTTTAACTTTTGTGGTGTTATTTTATTATTATTTTTATAATATTGGCAAAATGTTGGCAACTGGAGTTATGAGGTTGCATGCCTTGACTAAGACAGACAAAGAAGTACAATTCTGGGTCTGACTGGTGAGAATGCTTCCCTTCCCTTTTTCCCCTGTCACTCCAGAAATCACAACGACAATGGAGAGCACCCCATTTAGCTTACTCATTCTTGAGAGAGAGACATACTGTGAGTCGGGGATGGGCTGAAAGAGAGGGAGGCACAGAATCTGAAGCAGACTCCAGGCTCTTATCTGTCAGTACAGAGCCTGACATGGGGCTCAAACTCACAAACCGTGAGATCATGACCTGAGCTGAAGTCAGATGCTTAACCAATGGAGCCACCCAAGTGACCCTAACTTTGGATGTCTTAATTGTAATGTGTCTTGGTGTGGCTCTCTTTGGGTTCCTGGACCCAAATTTATGTGCTCCTGGCCCTGGATGTCTGTTTCCTTCCTTAGGTTCTAAGAGTTTTCAGACATTATGTCTTCAAATATTTTTTCTGCCCCCTCTTCCCTTTCTTTTACTTCTGGGATCCTTGTAATGAGAATGTTATTTCACTTGATGTTGTTTTAGTTATCTTCAATTTTTTAAAGTTCTTTTTTGGGGGTGTCTGGTGGCTGAGTTGGTTAAGTGCTGACACTTGATTTCAGCTCAAGTCATGATCTTGTGGTTTGATTTCAAGCCCTGCACTGGGTTCTGCACTGACAGTGCAGAGCCTTCTTGGGATTCTTTCCCTCCCTCTCTCTCTGCCCATCCCCACTCGTGCTCTCTCTTTCTCTTTCTCTCAAAATAAATAAACTTAAAAAAATGATTTCTTCTTCATGCTGCTGGGTCTGGATGAGTGCCGTTGCTTTATCTTCCAGCTCACAAATCCCTACTTCTGTTTCATCTAGTCTGCTGCTGAACCCCTCCAGTGCATTTTTCAGTTCAGTTATTGTATTCTTCAACTCTGTGACTTTGTTATGTTTTCCATCTCTTTGTTGATGTCATCACTGTGTTCCTCTATTCTTCTGCTGAGTTTGGTGAGCTTCTTTATGAACATGACTTTGAATTCTTTACTAGGTAGATTACTTATCTCCATATCATTTGGATCTTTTTCTGAAGATTTCTTCTTTTGTTTGGAACATATTTTTCTGTTTCCTCATTTTGCTTGACTGTTTGTTTCCATGTATTAAATGAAACAGTTATCTCTCTTAGTCTTGAAGGCATGACCTTGTATAGATGATGACCGTTCTCACGCAACCCTGCCCTAGCTCATGGGAACCTTTGTGATTGTCTAAACTGCCTGATTCATTCTTGATATACCCTCATTATTGATGGTGTGCCAAGACTTGTTACTAAGTCAAGGGGAGGAATTTCATTATGTACCTAATTTCAGGCTGACTGGAAGCCAAGCCCTCAGGCAGCAGCTTTTAAGATATGAAAATATTTATAGTCCTGTGGATCTGCAATTGTAATACCTGTAGGCCTCCACACCAGGAGATCTGGATGTTTCCAGGGTGACAGTTGTCAAAATCAGGGCTCCAGGTGAGTATGTAAGCTCCTTTCTGAGAAGTCTCATTGGGTTGTAGCAGGCCAAGGGTATGTGCAAGGATGGTGTCTTCCTGCTTATGTTCCCTGTGGTTGCCTTCTTAGCCTCTAGATGTGTGGGAAACTTTAAGCCTGTCCCTCAGGCTGAAGCTCCAGACTAAATAAACAGGCCATTTTCAGAGGAAGACAGCTTGTTTCAGTCTGCTGTCTGTGCAGTGCCATGGAATTGGTGGCCTGCCAAGAGCTATCCTTCAGATTGTTATAGTCCTGTAGGGCTCTGGGACACCAGCCCTCTTCACCACCAGGGCCAGGTGATCCAGGGGTATTCTCTGTGTAGACCACACATACCTGCTGGCTTTAGTGAGGCAGCTGGAAAGTGTAGCGGGCCAGGCACATTCCTGAAGCCTTCCTAAAGCCAGTGGGAAAATGTCTTGTCTTCATGTGCTCACAGGCTACAGCAATGCGGCAAGGAACAGCCCTGTCTGTGTATATGCTGGTTTTAGGTTATGAATGGAAGGATGATCTGACTCCTTGCACCACGTGTCTTAGCAAGGTGGTGGGGAAGTGTCCCAAGCACCTGTCTCCATGCTCTCCAGCCTCAGCAAGTGCCATGACCACTCACCTCACCTGTTCTAGCAAGGTGGTGGGAGGGTGATATGGCCATTCTCACCTACTTATGCTAAGCTATGTGGGGAGTGCAACAATGGCATCCACTAACACCTCCATCTCTGGAGAGCACCTCAATTGTCCACCCTCCCCCCGCCCCATGCCCAGCTGATGCCTCTATATCAGATCCAGCAAATGAATCTCCCTCACATATAATTTAGGTGTTTTTCAAACTGCTGGGTTTTTCCCCCCTTGGGTCTCAGGTAAAACAGGACAACATGTAAGCTCTCCACAAGAAATCTCAGTTTCCTATAGCATTTGGGGATGCTCAGACATTGGTTCCACTGCTTATCCAAGGCAGATGGTCAGGAGCTCATCTTTCTGGTATAGATCCCATGGGACGGTATAGATCTTTCTGATATAAGTCACACATTGGGCACCAAAACATTGCTTCTCTGGGAGAAGTGCCTGTCTGGTGAGATCTCTCCCTATTGTGTATTGCTGTGCTGGAGGCGGGGTTTTGTAAGGCCATGTCTCTGCCTCACTACCAGTCTCGATGCTGTCCTTTTATTCTTTGTTGTGGAGGGCATTGATCTAGTTTTCCAATCTTTTCCAGAAGGAAATGATCCATATGTAGCTGTAGGTGTGGGTATGTCTGTGAGAGGAGGGAAATTCAGGATATTTCTTATGCCACCATCTTGGAGGACCCTACAACAGATATTGATTATACTCTGCAACCTAAGTCAACATTGGCAAAAATGAATAATGCAGGCAACTTACTGAGAATTCTGGATCCCAAGCCCCTTCATCTTTTAACAGCCAGATAAGCAAGGCAAGTCTTACTTAATTGGGCTTGAAGTATATGGTAAATTCGTACAACTGTTGATTTAATTACTGTCAGTAGTAATCTAGGAGAAATGGTATTACTAACGATTTGTAGCTTCCCCAAACAACTAAATATGTTAGATGGCTGTTTCCATAGGACAAAAGCAACTCCAACTGATTTTAACCTGATGGACAACTGTTTTCAGTATAAATGAACTCGTTAACTTAGCATGATTCCAATTTCCAGAGACCCATTTCCACAAATGTAAAAGAAAATCTCAGCAACAAACATATTTATGAACTTCATGACACAACGTCTTAATATCTTGTTCCTGTGCTTGCTTACTCCTTTCTTAAATATCCAAGTAACAAAGAATATTTTTAAAGTATAATTTTAAATGATTTGTTTTTCTTTCAATTTCAAATAAATTGTTCCATTCATTCAAGTCAAATCTTCTCTCAAAATCTAGCTTGGTTTGGAAAACTGGTCTGTTAATCTGAAAAGTATTTCTCTCTAAATAGTGAATCAACAAACAAATTCTAGAAAACTTCATGTAGTATCATTGCTAAAGCTTCTTTGGGAGATTCTGTACCCATTAGTCAAATTTGGGGGTATTATCTTTGCTAGAAATGATCATTTGAAAAAGGCTAGATTTGTAAAAATAGTTCTGGGAGGACAAATTCAGTGCTAAGAAAAATTTTTTGACCACTTAAAATTTGAGTGGCCATTTTCCCCTTGCTACCTTAGCAAAACCAGAAGTGAAAAAGCAAATGAATTTTTCCTTGCATTCTAATTAAAAGTAAATTGTTTCTGATTTTGTGTGAGTGAATTTTTATTTGTGAGCCAACCTCTCATTAATTACTGACACTATAAATTAGATAGAATTAAATGTTCCAGGTAGTCTGTAATGCGTTTACAGGTGCTGTATATTTTTGATATTTTATTTTATATTGCATTGTTATTATATAAAGTAAAATATCAAAAATATTATAATCGCAGAGTATAGGTAAATGATAAGTTATGGCTATATGCTGCACATTTCAAGACAAACTTGAGTTGAAGGACACTATTCAAGTATGAGAGGGAAAAAAGGTATGAAATAGTCAGATACCTACATGAACCCAGTAGAGGTGACTTCAAAGTCAAGATTCCCATTGCCTGTGGAGCCTATTAAGAAGACAGATACTAGCAATTTGAAGAACAATGTGTGTTTATTTAAGGAAATACATCCAACTGTTCCTCTAAGGCAGTTTCAAGTTCACTAGGGGTCAAAAGAATCATATAATATAAAATATAACACTTCCCAATGATAAGCAGCCGAGGGCATGAAACATTACAAATATATATGCCACACTCTCTATAAGGAGTTTCACAAAATAGATGTGGATTTTATCTTTATTTTAAATATAAATGAAATTCTCAAGATAATATAAAGTCAATGATAAAAGACTATTAAGACCTTGAGTCAATATTAACACATATATAATGTAGCCTTATATAAGTAAAGGTGTCAGAAAGTCCATAATCAGAATGGGAGTGCAATTCAGTAAATAATGCCAAGAAGATCAATAACTACAAAAAGGAAAATGAATCAAAAGGTTATGCCAAACAATTTAGCTGTTCTAGACCAAAAAGTGTGTAACTACTCACAGTGAATTACTAAATCACTGCAGAGCACTTCGATTTTCTAAGTTCTGGAAACCTTTTTTTCTTTCGCGGAAAAGACGGCAAATTCATTCATATGTGAATATTTCATTTGCATATATATGTAAAACTTTTCCTCAGGATATTTTTTTTCTGTTTTTATAGGACTCAAAAAACAGGAATATTGGTCAAACAATATATTTTGCTTTATGAAGTTAATTTCTTTGTTTCCTCAAGGGACATATAAGTTTATTCTTTCACCCTGGTCAACACACATATTTCAATTTAACTTCTTGTGTTCAATTTCCTAGAGATTAGTATCAAAATTATAAATAATATTTGAAATTGGAATGGAAATTAAAAGTGCCATAGATTACTAGATTATTGCTTTTACATGTTCAGTTATAGCTCTACTACATAAATTATATTAGTCATGTGTAACAAAATGTTTAAAACAGTACCTGGCTATATAGTAAAAATAAAATAGATGTCAAATGTTATTTTTATTGTTTTTGGTAGTATTATTAATTCATTTCTGCTGTCCCATTTTCTACTTGGATATAAGCAAAATTCTAATCATAAAATCATATGAAGTTAGAACTCAAATTTTTTTAATAAACATTTTATGTTTGGTAGGAGGTAGGCAATTTCTAAAATTCTGATGATCTTCAAAGCCATTCAGTAGAGAACATTTACGTGAACAACTGGGGACAGAGTCAATGTCATGGCTCTTTTGTAGGTCTAGATATAAATGCAGCACAGCTTCTCAGAAGAGAGAAGCTAAAAGAGTAGGGGAGGTAGGATAGCCAAGTTGTTTTCTGAAAGTAGAGAAGTTAAAGAAAATGTACAAATGATCACCCTCTACAAAAGTGACCTCTGACTTTGTGGAACATTGCAAAACACAAAACACATGGACCAGAGAGAGAGAGAGAGACAGAGACAGAGACAGAGAGAGAAAGGAAGAGAGGGAGGGAGAGGGAGAGAGTAAGTATTCCTCCAGGTGGAACCAGTCACAGGCTGGAGCCTGTAAAAGCAAAGCAAATTATTAAGGATGTGAGACAGACCAATATGTATTTGTATATAAGGTCAATCAGTATCAGGGGTGTTATTAGTCAGCTTTTGTACATCTCTGATCTTAAACTGGTAACTATGGTCCCATTCGGCATGCAGAATCAGAGAATCCTGAATCTATCCATGCAGACATGATTCCACGAGGAATGTATAAAGTTACAAGTTCTCAATCCATATCAGTTACAGAATTCATATTAGAAACTTGAGAGAAAAAAGACTGGAGAAATTTCAGATGTCGGACAAGAATTCCAAAAAGCATCAACAATAGAGAAAAAAGGATTGAACTTAATAGTGTCCTCCAGAGAGCTTTACTTATCAAGCACAATTTATTTATTTATTTACTCTTAGTGTAAACCGAAAGAATTTTTTGAAACGTAGATCACATGAATCTTCAAATGATTCTGTAATAAATAATGTCATCATTTGTGAATTAAGAGTCATGATTAATTTTATCTTCACAGTTATATAAGGTATCAATATAATATTTGTTTTAAATAAGACTCCATTTTTATCTTTGATATCCAGTTGGTAATAAAGAATTTCAAAAAATACTTAAAGATTTGTATGAGATAAAATGTAGTAATAAAGATGTATTCAACAGCTAAGACAACTCATGTTCCAATAATCGAACATCAAACCTATTATCCATCTTGACCACTGAGATGCCAATTCTACATCAGTTAAGACTGGCAGGGGCGCCTGGGTGGTTCAGTCAGTTAAGCATCTGACTCTTGATCTTGGCTCAGGCCATGATCTCACGGTTTGAGCTCGAGCCCCGCATCAGGATCTGTGCTGACAGTGGACAGAGCCTGCTTGGATTCTGTCTCTCCCTCTCTCTGCCCCTTCCCTGCTCGCTCTCTGGCCCTCTCTCAAAATAAATAAATAAACTTAAAAAAAAAAACCTGCCAGCAGTCTTATTTTTTCCTGCAACTACTTTAAAAAGCCTTACAATTCTATGAAACTATGAATTTATTTTTTCTCATAGCATGATTTTAAAGATATAGAGAATTAATAATCGAAGGATATTTACAGGAAGATAAATCAGATATTCTTGTTCAAATAATTTTTCTGATGTCTATATGACCACAATTTGATTCTCCTTCAATTAACAACTGGATGTCTTGCCTAGTATGAAATGTAATGCTTTTTAAAATAACTTTTTTTATCATTTTCATTTTAATAAAAGCAATGCAAGAGTCACTTAGAAGTATGGATAGTGTTTCTAAAAGTTAACATGCATTATATACAAATTCAGTTACAAATAAAAAAATATTGTTTAATTCTGTGTCTTACTCCATCCATCCAATGCCTCAATGCTTTTTGGATCTCCTATCTTTTCATGAACTCTCTATTGCCTCCTTTGTGGTCCTCTAATATCCCAGCTACCCCAGAGAATTTGCACATGTTATTTCTTTCTGGAACTCTCCAGGAAGAAGCAGAGTTTGTTCCCTCTTTTCCTTCAGGTGTCTGAGTAAATGTCATCTTAATCACAGTGGCTTTTCCTGACTACCCTATAGAAAATAGCAGTTCTCCAACCTACCTTCAAAAACTCCCCTTCCCTTTTGCTTGCATTATTTTTCACTATAGTGCTTAGCATCACACAGCATATTATGTATTTTTTTGTTTGTCACCTTTGTCTTGAACTTTGTTTTGACATTACTACAGCCATAGTACTAGAGCAGTGTCTAGAAAGTAATATAATGGGTGATCAATAAATATTTCTTTAAATGAATGAGTTTCACACGATGGATATGCATTGTTATGGACAAAGCATTGCATCATGCTCTGAGAATACTTCAACAAGAACTAAAGGTACCTTACAAGAAAAAACCTCAGATAGAACATAGGAAGTACAAATAAAATTATAAAATAGCATCTGAAAAGAGAGAAGAAAAGGATAAATTTGATGTGGAAACTGAAGAGACCTTCATGAAGGATTTGACATTTGAGTGAACCCTTGACTAGAGATGATTTCTACACATGAAGATGCTGGTGAGGACTATCCATCAACAGGAAGATGTATGGGCAAAAACACACAGATAAGAGAATCTATAGTGAATTTTGTGGATGATTCAGTAGCCTGATAAAGGCTAGAACAAAATGCTATCAAGGAAAAGTAGGCAGTGAGTGACAGTGATGTAAATATGTGTTTATAAGGTCATGTTTGTATTTCATTTACCGGTTCGGTGATTCCTAACATTTGGGAATATGAAAACACTTCTTCAAAACATTGAAACATAACAAAATCCCTATGTGATATAATTGGTTGAAAAATCATATAAAATATATGGCATTAAAAGCCATTACAAATTTAGTACCATCTTTTCAATGCATTTTATTTAATTAAACATGTCACTTTAAAAGCAAAAAAAATTGTATGTGTGTATATATGTTGTAAAAACATACATGGGAGATATACACATAGATGTATATATATATATATATATATATATATATATATATACACTTTTTATCACCATTATACAGGCAATGGTTAATATTTATATGGATTTTAGGGCCTCTTGTAGTAAATCCATGGCCACATGGATTTGGAGCACATGAGCCCAGAGCCACAGTCTAGGCAACAAGAACCCATAAAATGAGTAGGAGAATTACATGATGAGGTCTATGTTGTGGAAACTCTGAGGGTTAGAGATTGAAGATACCTCAGAAAACATCTTCTGTGCACAGTCTGCTAACGTTATAGAAAAAGAAATTGCAACCCATAGAGATAATAGATATTGGCCAAGATTACAGGTAGAGGACTATGGCTAGTATTCAGGTTCCTGAAGTGATCTCATTAAGCATTTCCATAATGGGATGGATAAGATGGATAAGCACCCAAAAATATCACTAGTAATCAAAAATGAACATCTGTTCCTATTTGGTAAAATAAGATGAAATGTTACACACTTAAAATCAGATGTACACTGTTCTCTTTGCTGTGGTATGGGGGTTGTGGTATTTTCAAAATTCAGTATCTAATAGCATATGGATCCTACTCTAGTTTTTCTCTGAGTCTGTATTTAAAAAACATATTCATCTTCAAGAATTTATCTCTACGTCTCTTTCAAAAACTAAAACAATATGTTTGCTCAAGGTCATTTGGAACTTTGACAAGGGAGGTCGTAAGTATACATTATTTTATACATACTATAACATTTTGAAAATTTAAACATAAACTGCACACCTCAAGATTGATATAGTATGCATGAAAAAAATTCTATGTCTAAACACTAAAGAACAAAGTTATTTACACTAATAATGATTCTTTCCTCCACCTAATGTGTAAAAACAGGTTTACATATATTAGAGTCCCTTAAAGTGGTTTCTACCTGTCTGGCTCTGGCAAAATCAACGTTCGAGATATGCGAACATTTTTTTATTACCACGCAACAAATTCTGTATCTAATTGAAAGTCATTATGCAGTTGTGCACAGGTAAGACCTGCTACCTGAATGAACACTGAAGCTGTTCCATTTTCCACAGTTACTGCTTCACCAGAAGCAAGGAAAAGAGTACCCTTCCCTCCCTTTCCTTCACCTCTGTAGGGAATTATAAATAACCAATTTAGACATGAGTGAGGAATGGATTGCAAAGTCCCACATGAATTTTCAAAGGCTTAGTGTCATTTACACTTTAAAATATCTTTTACCAATATTCTGGCTCGCTCACTCCCTCTCTTCAAACCCCTAGCACAGCCACATGCACCTCGCCTATTCCTCTCACCAGGTCCTCTAAAAGAAAGTTGTATTATTTCCACTAAAGGATAGTACAGTAGGTCTTTAGGGAACAAGGAAATTAGAAAGTTTATTTATGTACTTTTTCAATTTTAAAGAAAATCATAAGGACACTTGCCTTCTTTGGCACACATTGAGATTTTGTTAAGTGTGCAATTATTGCCTTAATTGGATTACAATTGCCTTGAGGCTAGTTTATGCCTTTTACATCATCAAACACACACACATAAAAGATATGATTGAAAATGGAAATGCACAGGATTTTGATGAAGGGATAATTCAATATTTTTATATACCCATTGGATAGCAAACAATTGCATTACTTTCCATTTTTGCAAATATTATTAGTGTAAGATAGAAATTCATTTAAGGATTCTATTTGCTTTTATTGCTAACCTTTCTATATACTTTAATTTTATTATATTCCTGCTCTCCAATATTTTATATGATTAGAATATAGAAACAGTTAATGCAGTATAATATAGCTAACAGATACAATTAAACATAAGTAATACATTCGATGTTTTTTTAAGTAAACCATTTAGTACACCCTACTGTGTTCATCCCTGTATAATTATACATCTTCTGACTTGTCTCATGTAATTCACAATTTCTTCCTGCTGCTTAATCGCAGACTTCAGCAAGCACATCTTAAAGGAGAGACTCAGTACAATTTGTCTATAATCTTTTATTTGCCATGTGCATTAAGGTGATGATTGCCTACATGGAAAAAAATGAGGGGGTGTATAAAAGATACAGGAGTAAAGGCACAGGACGGTTTTAAAGTACATGCATAATTTAGATTCATTCTTGTGGGAGGAAATCACAAGGAAATTAATCAGCAATGTATTTGTAGACTTTGCACCAATCATTTTTGTAAGAAACAAGTAACAGTTATCCTATGTTATTTCTCAGTCACAAGGAAGAGAGGCATCAAAAGGCAATCAGGCACAGAAAATCAAACTGGCAGTCCCGGCCCTCCGAGCTTTCTGTGGTGCATAAAACTTCTTTGAACAAGAGAAATGTTAGTGTTCCGGGCTCAGGTGGAAATAGACCCAAAACATTATCACACTAAAAAAATATTACATTTCTATCACATTTTGACCTTTTGATAGAGTAAGTGTTGTCGATAGTCTTTCTGTATTTTATAATATTTCATAACGTCTAAAGACATCATAAGGAATAATGAAAAAGTACAGACTTCGACTAAAGAACAAGTTGTAGTTACCTAAGGTGGTAAACAGAGTCAGTGATCAGAAACACTGGGCTGAATACGGGAAAATTTACTTTAGACAATAGGGAAGATGAAGTGGTAATGAACTGAGCTTACTAGAAAGAGAGGTGATTGGAAAGCTTTTCATGGCAGGCATATTGCTTTACCATAAAACACAGTTTTATTATAAGACTTTGGTTTTTAGCTAGACCTAATGGCTTTCAGTAACATAATCATCTTTGTTCTGGACTTTAGGCCAGGGTAACTGTGCTGCTCCTTTTCAGTCAGAATCAATTCCTTTGGGGTAGATTACAAACGACTCCTTTTAACCCTTTAAAGTGGTGCCTGTAGCGAATTATGTTCCAAATGTGCTCCGGACCAAGAAGTTTGGCAATGAATACCCTGTTACATATTCAGCTTGTCATTCACAATTAACTCTCTCCCTCTGTTCTGAACTGTTCTATTTCTCCCAAGAGTTATAATTGAAATTGGATAAATAAATAGAAGTTTTAGGCTAGCTTCCCAAACCTTTCAATAGACTTCTAGGAAAGGAAATCTACCACTTCTGGAAAGGAAAAGAAAAGAAAAAAGAAAGAGAGAGAACTATCCAGTGATCATGCCTGAATGAAGGCTGCTGAGCTAGACTGAAATTCCATTTGATCTGTTTCTCTGTTGATTTTGTAAACCTTTCCAAAGGTTTCCATAGTAACAAGTGAATTATCCCCTCTCCCCCCAACATTTTCCAAGCATGTAACAGGGATAGATAAAGGTTAGAGAGAAAAAAGCTACAATATTTTTTCTACTACCAGGATAGATCTGAAGAAGTCATGATTAGTCTTTTAAGGAATCAAGTATGTTTCTCCCACTACAGTCATATGAAAAAGTTGGGTCAGAATTTACTTACATCTCTGATGTCTGCGTTTGCTTCTGTACATGGTCATTCTGAAAAAATCCGACTTTCTAAGAAGTAATTGCTTTGACCACGGAGACAAAGAGACCGGTTGGGCTCCTGCTTTGCAGTAAGACTGTTGCTCACTGACAGAAGGTAACCAGCAATCACACAGTGAAAGCCAGGGTAATACCATTCTCATAAAATTACAGGGGAGATGCTACAGCCTGTAACTACTCTATCTAATGCAAATCTTCTAGAGGAAATTGTATTTCCTTCACCTCCCCCCAACTGGTATCAGTTAAGTTCTCTAATAAAATCTGCACTATTAAAGTGCTGTGCTGGAAGCAATGTTGAATTAAGAACAGATTCGTGTATTTAGCAAGAACAGTAAAACTGAAAATATAAATAGGAAATATAAAAACCCATGTTTGATATTTATAGAAAGCAAAAACTATCCTTTGGGTTCATATGTCTTTCAGCCACCCTATAGTGCTTAGATGTGTATTTTATTTTTGAAACTCTACTAAATTCTTTCTCTCAGCTCTCAATGCACTTTGCATGTTCAATTATTAAAGCAATTATCACTTTTAGTTTGGTCTATTTCTCCAGACTGCGTCTCAGGCAGTGCAAGAGTTGTAACATTTTTACATTATTTCCCCAGGCCTAGAATTGAAGGGGCACTCAATAGGGTCTCAGGCTCAGTGAGTGCCTACTATGTGCTAGGTATCCCCTATGTGCTATGTGTCCCCTCCTGAAAGGAGCTTTTGACGAATCTTTCCCCCGCCTTCATCCTTCCTGCCTCATTTTTGTCCTCAGACCTCTATTTTCACAGTATTGTGGGCATATCCTTATCTGAACACATTGCACACTGTCAACTGGGAAGCATGGAAGCTTTGTCTTCATACACCTTGTACTCTCTGTGCTGAGCACTGCCTGGCACCCAGCAGAAACTCAGGAGTGCGACCTCTCCCAACCACTCCAAAATTGTGTATGATTTCAAATCTCCTCCATGTGCTAATTAGGGTGTTTGAAAAGCAGATTTATTTAGAATACAGAGGATTTATCCACCAGTGAATAATTTCTATGTAATAAGACTTCCTGATTATACATTAAGCTTCATCCTCCAGCTAAAAGCAGAAGACATTTTCAACTGCCAAAATTCTTTTCCAGTGTTAACAAACTCAGTCTACTTATTGATAGGAGGAGATATCAACTCCATAATTCTTAGTAGAAGGATTGTTTCAATGTCAAGAATATTTTTATATTTAAGTGATTACTATATTTCATGATCACAGATATCAAGAATATCATTTAAGCAGTTTTTTTTTAAAAATAGTATTCCTGTCCAGTTTCTTGACTTTTGACTAACAAGCTGCAGTATTTAGTAAGATTCTTTGTCAAAGACCACTACGGTTGTATCTTCATATAAGAAATGGTCAGTTATGGAACACCAGGAGGATTTTCCTTGTGTTTTCTCTAATAGTGATATTAAAATTTTCAATAAATAGGACTTTTCTTATTGAGATATAATACACCTTATATTCCACAGCCTTTACCTGCTTCTCTCCATAGCACTTTATAATCACCTGATATAGTCTGTATTTACTTGTTTTTCTGTCTCTGCCTATTAGAACATTAGCTTTCAGAGAACAGGGCTTTCTTTTTTCAGAGATATATATCCACAGGGCATATCAGTGCCTGATATAAAGTAGGCTTTCGGTAAATACTTGCTGAATAAAGGGCTCTGTATAAACTAATTTACATAATAAATACAATACAACTATAGATTATTTTCCAGTAAATTTGAACAATAGTCAAATTCATGCTAATTGACTAAAGTTACTTTCTTACTTAATGCAAATACTAGTCATTTCATGTCTATCTTTTGGTCCTGAGTTCACTGTTTTGAATGAAATTGTATATACTTAGAGATGTGAAGATAAATTATAAATTTATGAAACAAAGTCACAACCACGAAGCAAGTTCTCCTTTATAAAAATTATTCATGCCATCTGGCCAATAAACCATAAAAATCTCTTATAACCAAACAAAATTAAAAGTTTGTCCGACATAGATGTATACATATCTATGATATGAATAAACATGTCATTGGTAATTATTAAGAAGAAATAGCTTAATGATATCATGACATGAATGGTATTAATTTTAACATTATTATATTATACAATCAAATTAGTAGTTTTTCTCTTTTCACATTGTTCTGTGTTATCTGTAATTAATATCAATCTGAACAATTTTTGTAAAGACCATGTAACAATTTAATTAAATTCATGTACACACACCACAACTCCTGACCCAGCTTCACTCATCACACAGACACAGATACACATTAAAACGAGAATCCTGACTGACACTCATCAATGTTTGGTACACCTTTGCACTCTCAACCTTGTAACAGGGTTGACTTTCTTAGTTCTATGTAGGGATTTTCATCTTGTCAACTCTTTTCCTACATTACTTTTCTTACCACAGGGAATACAGAGACATCCGTCCACTGTGTTTCATGCTTCAAACAATCAAAGTTGGGGACCTCAAATATTCCTGATGAATTAAGACCAACTTCATGAGTACCATGTTGCAGTACAGGTAGGAATATGAAGTGGCTGAGGGAGAGGAGAAGGTATTGGCTGGGAAACTTGCAGCCACAAGAACAGGGAGGAGGAATGTGGACACACGGAACAAAAAAAAAAAAGCGGTTAAAGAGAGAAGACAGGTCCAGGCATCTCATTCTTTCTTTCCTACACTCTTCAAGAATCCAGACTAAATGCAGTTGTTTTATCTTCAAAATCAGCTTTATGTCTATAACGTCAGAGGTCAAAAGAAGGAGTGCTTGCTTTATAGAACATCTTTCTATTCCCTGCAACATAATTTCTTATAATGGACTCAATCTTTATATTCCGTATTTACAATACAAATTTAATGTGTTGATAAATTGGGAAGGATGATTTATCATCTAAAATCAAACGATTCTATCAATGTCTTTCTTCTTTTCAGGGAAGGAACTATCTAAAAAATAAAAGTTCCTGGCAAAGTAAGGGAAGACACATTTTAACATAAAGGAATAACCAGAAGGAAAGAAGGAAGGAAGGAGAGAAGGGAGGGAGGGAGGGAGGAAGGGAGGGAGGGAGGAAGAGAGGGAGGGAGGAAGGAAACACAAAAGAAAAAATGTGTGTATTGTGTGTGTGTGGGGGGGTGTGTGTTAGAATGAGGAAAAGAAGTACTATGTGCTGTGTATAAAGCACTGTGCTGAGTACACATCATGTCTCATAATCTTTGCAATTCTATTACTTAGCCACCCCTCCCTTCCTTTTAGAAACGAGTAAGCCTTCCCCAGATGAGGGCAGGTGCAGATAATATTCAGGGACACTGCATGGCTTACGTAGTTGTGTTGAGATTATTTTACTGTAAGATAGATATGATTTTAGGACTGAATAAGGGACAATGCACAGGGTAGCTGCTGGAAAAGACTTATGTAGAAGTGTCATTATAACATCACTAGTAGTGTATTGAAATCAAGAAAATGATGTTTGCTGGAACTCGTCACACGGAATGAACACTGTGGTTTAATGAGAGCTAACATTCATTTAGGGAGTGCGCATTTGGTGTTAGGCTGTCTTCTCAGAGTTTTACAGGATTACTCACTGAATACTAAAAACAACCCTAGGATGGATTCCTCCTCCTCCTATTACTATTATTATTATAGTTGTTGTTTTTGCCCTTTTTGATGTTTAGCAAGATAAGGCTGAGAGATTAAGTGTTCTGACTAAAGTCTCACAGAGAACAAGAGGTAATGCCCTGCTTTGAACTAGTTGATCTTTCTCTGGAGCCAATGCAGTATAACATGCCATGCATGTAAGGTTGAAGGGATACCTTTGGTAGCTGTTTAGGCAACAAGGGAGGGAGACCCACAGAGACCTATTTCCATAGCAAACAGTGGTGTTTAAATTCTCAGAGGGGTGAATGCAGTTAACTGCAGGGCTTTGGCTGCTGGCAAGGACATCCACGTTCAGAAGCACAGTGGACTGCTCGGGACTTTCTCTTTCTCTTCTCTTTCTCTTTCTAATGTCACCTCACCCACCTTTCCTCTTGCTACCCCAGCCCTCATCCTTTCCTCCAAATAAGACACTGAAAGAAGATTTAAAGAACACCAAGAGTATCAAATTATTAGCCCTTCCAGAGTTCTGATTTCCTTATCTGGTTTAAAAATTACAATATGTATGTAAGTAATGAATCACTAAATCCTACGCCCGAAACTACTATTACACGGTGCATTAACAAACTGGAATTTAAATAAGAACTTGGAAGGAAAAAATAAGTAACAATGATAATATGTGTTAATTTTGATAAAACTTTTAAGAATTTTATCAGACTTAGTATGTGAACTGTGCAGAAATATTTAACTTGAACTGCATGATATGTATATTTCGGAGAATTACTAGAACAATACAATGGTAAAACCAAAGAGGTGTAAAAAGTTAAGTTGCCAGAATTCCTCATTTACAGATGTCTGGTCTGAAACAGAGCGCTCTGACAAATTTGCCGGACTGGAAACCGAAGGGAACTGAGGGGCATGACCTCAAGCACCTTGAACCCTGTACTTGCAGCAGGGGCTTCAATCCAGGACTCCCGGAGTTAGCCTGGAGCTTCTCCCTCTGAACTCCCTACTCTGAAAGTATTTCCTTAATTGATATGAGTGATACCTCAACTTTCCTTTGGTCAGTGTTTCTCAGGTTTTCACAGAAAGTTACCCACAATTCACCTTCTCTTTTGTCATTCTTGTCAGTCTACAGCACAATGTACAGATGAGGATCTTCTCTACCTGTCCCTCAGACACATCAGCTGTCCCTGTGGGAACTCTGCCTTTTCTCCCCTCAGATATGAGCTCTGCCTTCTTTATTAAGACATCTCCTTGCTGCTACGGTCTCTAAAAATTCTTGATGAAAGTCCTTTGCTCAGGTACTTTCATGGATAACATCCAAGCATTTTCAACCACAGCGCAATCACTGATCCATCTTTTCAACAGTTTAAGAAAATATATCTGCATTCTCTGTACATGTCTATATCAAATGATTTGCTGTCTTGCCTAATGTTCTGGAACTGGATCCATATCTCTTTGCCCAGAGTCAAGTGCTCTTCTGTTAGCGGATAATCTAAAAATAGCTATTAATTAAAATATTGAGTGGCTATCATGTTAAAAAATTTTCTTGTCATTTTACCTAGTACCTCCTTTTACTAATAGATTTATCACTGTTCTTTTTTTTAATCAGAGAAACATAAAACTTCCTAATGTTTCATCCAAGTTTTCATTTGTAATATAGGTTCAAATGAATGGGAACATTTCCAAAATGATGCTTCTTTATACTTGCCTGTTTGTACTTGACAAACAAGTCAATTGTAAATTCCTCAGTTTGGTTCATTAAATGTTTTTTATGTATCTGGAGAAGAATTTTCTAAGATTTTTTTGTAAACTAGAATAGGATTGTATTACTAAGGTTTTATCCATTTCTTTGGACCTTCTCCAGTTTCTTATGGTCTAATATCAAAAAAATCTTTGAAATCAGTAAATTTTAAAAGTATTTTAATACTTAAAAGTATTCAACACAGTTAAATGTTTCTCTTTTATAACTCACCCTACAATTGATTTTATTTTTACTGACTCTCTTTAGTGGTAATTGTTTTTGAGAATCTTGCTTTTGCCTACTTCCTTTTCTGTGTACAGTTTCCATTCCATCTTGTCTTAGTTCCATCATTCTTTCCTTATAGCTTAAATCTGATTATTCAGCCTTAGTTTTATCTTCTTAGTGGTCTTCTTTTCCCATTCATATTTGAATAAATTTATTTGCATTTTCTCCAGGCTAGTGGTATTCTATCTTTTTTTTTTTTTAATTTTTTTTTTCAACGTTTATTTATTTTTGGGACAGAGAGAGACAGAGCATGAACGGGGGAGGGGCAGAGAGAGAGGGAGACACAGAATCGGAAACAGGCTCCAGCCTCTGAGCCATCAGCCCAGAGCCTGACGCGGGGCTCGAACTCACGGGCCGTGAGATCGTGACCTGGCTGAAGTCGGACGCCCAACCGACTGCGCCACCCAGGCGCCCCGACTATCTTTTTAATCACATCCTTTGGGTGGACCCAAATATTTAATGGTTACTAAAAGATTTTTTTGTAATTTTTTTAATGTTTATTTATTATTATTTTTTTGAGAGACAGAAACAGAGCATGAGCAGGTGAGAGGCAGAGAGAGAGAGAGAGAGAGAGAGAGAACACAGAATCCAAAGCAGGCTCCAGGCTCTGAGCTGTCAGGGCAGAGCCCAATGCGAGGCTGGAACTCACAGACCATGAGATCATGACCTGAGCCGAAGTCAGACGCTTAACTGACTGAGCCACCCAGGTGCCCCACTAAAAGATTTTTTTTTAAGAAGACTAAAACATAAGCAATAAAATTAACCTTGAACTTCCTACGGATTGTAACTGGAAGTATGAAGTAAGGTATTTATGCCTGTGTAAATAGTTTATCTCACTTCAACATACGTTAACAAATGTTGACTGTTACACACTAAAAACGTAGCAATCCTAGATCTAAAATGTACAAAGTCTCAGAGGGGCGATAACCACATACAGGGTAATATGTCTGTAACAAATTACCTCACAGACCTATGAACACAATAATAGAGTTTACGGGACATGGGCATGGTGTGGAGGAATTGCCCTACCATGGTCCCTGGTGGTGTTTTATTGATGAAAAACACTTCCTCAGCAGCTTAAAACTCTGTCTCAGACCTAGCATCTTCACTGTGTTCTGAGATGAAGGGATTCTTATGAGTTTATAAAGAATAAGAAATAATGGTGAGACATTGAAACATCCTTAAAATCATAATGGTTCCCATGATTGTGAACATAATGTGTAGAATTTCACTGTAACAGAATTTACAAAATAAGAATTATATATGCTTTATCATATCTATCTATCTATCTATCTATCTATCATCTGTCATCTATCTGTCTATCATTTCCTATTTACCCATTATCTTCCTATCTTAAAAAACATAGAGTTGTAAGTTGTAGGGCCACCTAGCAAAACAGTGTCCAGGGTGCTTAGAGGATGAACCATACTTCAGTGGCCAGACTCTAGTTAGGAAAGATCTTTATAAAGAAGCAGAGTAGAAGGGAGCCTGGGTGGCTCAGTTGGTTAAGCTTCCGACTTTGGCTCAGGTCATGATCTCATGGTTCATAGGTTCGAGCCCCGTGTCGGGCTCTGTGCTGACAGCTCAGAGCCTGGAGTCTGCCTCGGATTCTGTGTCTTCCTCTCTCTCTACCCCTCCCAGTTCATACTCTGTCTCTCAAAAAATAATAAAATATTTAAAATAAAAAAAAAGAAGCAGAGAAGATAAAGGGTAAGGGTGGTGACCAGCAAGTGGCACCTGAGGCAGAGGAAGGCAAAATGTAGCAAATGTTCACGGAGAAATAAAGTGCTAAATGCCCTCTTGCACAAATGCTTGATTCCCCAGAGCATTGTCCTTCTCTTTTTCCAGTCAATTTTTATCTCAGTCAACTTCTTCCATCAAACTTGCCCTCTCTTCTTTCTTGCCTTTGAACGAGAGCATCTGGCCTTATCTTTCTATTCTATTTTTTCTTCTGCTGTATTTTATCTATATAAAATTATACTTTATTGGATATATGTGGTAGTGGAGTATAAGCAAGGGGTAAGTCACCTCAAATTCTTATTGGTATGAGGCAGAGAATAAGAACATTATGCTAAAAAAGCCTGACTCACAGGATTTAGCACTTTACTGTATGATTTTCTGCTTTGAAGAGTATACTACATTGTGGTTAGGACCAAACATTTTAATTTTATGTCATCACCTGTACAGTTGACCAACATTAGTTTCATAATGCAGGCAATATACATACTTATGAGGAATTTTAACTGAAAACAGTTCATTGATTAATTCCAGAAGTCAAATGGAATCATATTTGACTTCTGTAATATTTATTACAGAATTAATTATTAAGTGATTAGTTAGTGCCAAAGATTTTACTCATATTGTTTTATTTAATCTTGAAACAGCTATGCGAGAAAGGAATTGCTATCTCATTTTACAGGTAAGAAAACTGAAGGTCAAGTGAGGTTGAGTTCACAATGCTGGCAGAAAGTAGAGCTGAAATTTGTATCCAAGTTTGTGAACTGCAAAAGCCATGTCTAATCTATGATACCACTAACTTATATATTAAATGAAGAAATGTCAGGCAATAAAACCAAATTTAGAAAAAGCAGGGAACAGAGACCACCATCTAGGATTTTAATTCAGTTTAAATTGCTGGAATTACTGCTATCCTTTTGGAATATGCACCTGCTTTTAATGTGTGAAACAATGGGAGAACAACTTTGATTCACAGAATTTCAATATGGAATACATTCTGATTCCCATCCCAGTACTTCAAATAAAGGATTCTAGAGATGCATGTACAAGGATTCGAAAGATATTTATGTAAAGGCAGCAGAGGAGCCTAATCAATGCATATGATATATATTTGTATTAACTTGAGATCCAGGAAGGATTTGGAGAATGTTCTTCAAGAAAATGAATCAAGTGGGTTAGAGTGACTTGGAGAAAGTTTCCAATTAAAATTAGAGAAAATTAGGTCAGAAAGTTCAGTGTACACACACACGCACACACATGCACACACACACGCACACACACCCTTGAAAATATTGGGCTAGACATTATGATAGTTTTTTTGTGATTTAAAAATACAATATTTAAGATGGACAAAGATCAATACCAAGATGTACGATTGTTTATGGGCTTTTAAACCCTGCTAATTAAACATGACTTTCTATTATGGATCACATTCAGCCTATATTGATTTCTAATGATAACATCAAAATTGTTACTTCAAAATTTCTAATCATTTCCAACGTAAAATGTACATAAAATATCTTAAGTATATTAATAGAGTTCATTTCAGCCTGTCTACAAAAGTGGTATACACAGCAGTCCTGTTCTCCTAATTTCTTTCCTGTTCATATTTAGCTATAATTATCACATTGATGAGCTACTTCAGCCTGCTGAGTTGAATAGATTGAATTTTCAGGTATAATTTAGCATTACATAGCCCAAGGGTATTTCAGGAATCCAGCTCCAATCCTCATTTTGTGTGTATTTGTGTCTGCTAAAGGGCTCAGAACCACCTGGATAGTCTTTGACCTCACATATGTGTTCAAAGACAACTATTTGAATAAACTCTGCATTTGCCATTACCAGCACAGCAGTATGTGAACAGTAAATATGTAAATGAAATTCATGATTCTCTTACTGTTATAAAAACCATTTTTAGATGTTTACTTAAATGGCCTCAGATACAGAAACAGGACTATGCATGGAAAAAGGAGTCTCAAATTTTATTTTCCAAACGCTTTCCTTTGGTTTGATGAACATTAAATCTCAAGTTATCTTTAAATCATGTCTTGGAAAGCTTCAGAAAACCCACCTGGACTGTGCAGTAAATACATAAATGAGTCATTAGGGGGCTCACAAAATATGAACACAAATACAGCATGTGAAAGGTGATTATTCAATTTCAAAAACCTTTGGTTCCCAACTTCTTTTTTTTAAAGCATTTATTTATTTTTGAGAGACAGGGAGAGAGAGCACAAGCAGGGGAAGGGCAGAGAGAAAGTGGGAGACAGAATCCAAAGCAGGTTCCAGGCTCTGAGCTGTCAGCACAGAGCCCGACCCAGGGCTTGAACTCACAAGCTGTGAGATCATGACCTGAGCCAAATTTGGAAGCTTAACCAGCTAAGCCACCCAGGCGCCCCTGGTTCCCGACTTCTAAGACTCCTCAAAGAAATGTTTGTAAGAAAGTAGCAATAGAGAAGGAACTGGGATTTCAGCTTATAACAACCTGATCTTGACTCAATGAGAAAAAACAATTGTCTTTTACGATTTTCTGGAAGACATTATGGTATGTATTTTCAGTAGCATAAATACCTATGTTTCCACCAGGATTAAATAGCAGATGTTTCTAATCCTACCAGGATTAGATTATATTTTTTTCTTATAAATTTAGGATTCTATGTATGATACCTCACTAAAACTAAATTAACTTTAATTTTTTTTTGTTTATCCAATCCATATACTCAAATTGTGCCATGTGGATAAAGTGATGCTGAGTAAAGATACAGCTATACAACTGTTTGTATCGTTTTTATTTTAGTGAAGACATTGAGTGATAACATAAAAAATATATTCTGAAAAATATATATATATTCTGTACGTTCAAAAATAGGTGCTCTAAAAGTAGATTTGTGGCCCTATGACAGTGTGTATAAAAACAGCCCTTGACAGGAAGTCAGTCCATTCTTCTCTGAGATTCTGTGGAGGAGAGCTCCTTCTGTGGAAGGAGTGCTCAAAGAAGAGTCACAGGTGGCCACAAGGTGTTGGTGAGAGATCTACCAGGGTTGGTGAAAAGCTTATAGAAATATGCGGTTGTATAAAGTGGATGACGATACATAATTGATATTCAAAAAATAATGTTGAAGAAGTTATTCTTTTTTATTTTTAATTACTTTTAGTTTTTTAATTTTAATTTTTTAATTTTAGAAGGAGGGAGAGAGCACGTAAGCAGGGCAGAGGGGCAGAGGGGGAGAGAGAGAATCCCAAGCAGTCTCCACTCTCAGTGCAGAGCCGGACGCAAAGCTCAATACCATGACCATGGGATCATGACCTGAGCCAAAATCAAGAGTCGGACACTCAGCTGACTGAGCCACTCAGGCACCCCTGACAAAGTAATTCTTACGTTAACTTTGTTACCAATTTATAATGACACTCCAAACAATTGTTCATTACTCAAATTAAGATGATAATAGTTAATAGAATTGCATGCCTCATTACTTCATTCCACAAATACTTATTAAGTATACACTGACACAAGATAGAAGGGGGCACAGGAAGACAAAATAACCATGGTCTTAATCTGAAATTTTATTTACTAATAGATATCATGTGAATCCAAAGATTTTTAAAAAGAGTATTTAATGAAAATACCAGTTAAAATATTTGTTCACATCAATAAGGATAAATGAATATGGTACCAATACCTAAATGCTGATTTGAGTTTTGCAGAAGTGCAGTGAGTGGTGATAGAAGCTCATGTAATATGTCAGTAAGTATCTGACAAGAGCTAATTCCATGCAGATCACTGGGCAAGACATCTTGAGAAATTTCAGTGGAAACAAAGCAAATTATATCTATGCTGGAGAATATCATAGGAATGTAAGCCAAGATATAGGTATGTGGGCTGGTGCTCATGACCTGAGTGGGTTAATAGCAGCTGCCCAAATATCCTAAAGCAGCTGAAATAAATAAATTGCTGAAAAATATGTGTAAAGGTCTGACACATTCTTAGAAATAATGGTTAACAAATATGACTTCAGAGAATGGTAATAAGAAAAATTTTATAATGAGAACACCAAATCAAGGCATTTCTGGTCAACTGTCATTCCACTTGACATTAATCAACATCTGACAAAATTAATTATTATCTTTCTCTTGAAAACCCTATTCCTTGGCTCTATGCTATTGCTGTTTTTTTTAATTTTCCTTACAAGTACACAATTAATAACTGTAGATCAAACTTTGTAAAATGACAGACTCATATTCTTAAGTTGCTAAATATATTTAAAGCTCAAGATTTGCAGCCAGACTTGCTTATTTATTTAGATAGTTCTGCAACCCAGCTGCATGAGCTTGGGCAAGTTGCTTTACATATCTATACCACAGTTCCTTCATCTATAGAAGTTTCCTCATCCAGGGGCACCTGGGTGCCTTAGTCAGTTAAGTGTCTGACTCTTGACTTTGGCTCAGGTCACGATTTCATGGTTTGTGTTAGTTCAAGCCCAATATTGGGCTCTGTGTTGACAGCACAGAGCCTGCTTGGTAGTTTGTCTCCCTCTCTCTGCCTCTCAAAACTAAATAAATACACATTAAAAAAAAAGAAGTTTCCTCATATATAACATCCTCCCAGGATTATTGTAAGAATTAAATGAATGAATATATAAACAGTGCTTAGAACAGCAATTGGCATAAGCATTAGCTGTTCTTACTAAATATATCCATGTAGATGTCCAAAAGCCGTATATATCAAATCCAGCATGTGCAAAAAATATGCTTCTTTCCCATTGTTTCTGGCCAGATCAAAATATATCATAAAACTATAATCCACTACATCTGTTTCATTTGTTCACTATATTCCTAGCAGCCAGCTCAGTGTCCGAAACATACTAGCTGCTCTACAAATATTTATAAATAAATGAAACATATTAGTTTTCTGGTTTTACTGCAACAAATTACCACAAACTTAGTCATTTAAAACAGCAAAAATTTATTCTTATAATTCAGAAAGTAAGAAGTTTAAAATAAGTCATTGGTCAGGCAACAGTCTTTCTGAAGAATTCAAAAGAGAATCTGTTTGTCTTTTCCAACTTCCACAGTTTGCTTATCTTCCTTGGCTCATGACCTGGTCCACCTTAAAAGTAAGTCACTCCAACTACTGGTTCCATTGCCACATCTCCTTTTTCTTCCTTTGACCCTCTTGCCTCTCTTAAAGGATACTTGGACTTACCAATGGCCCATTCAGAAAATCCAAGATAATATCCACATTTTAAGATCCTTAATTTGATCATCACCGATCAAAATCCCTTTTGCCATATAAAATAATATGTGTATATATATATGTGTATATATATGTGTGTGTGTGTGTACACACACACACACACACACACACACACAAGTTCTGGGGATTAAGATGTGGGTATCTTGGGGCGCCTGGGTGGCGCAGTCGGTTAAGCATCCGACTTCAGCCAGGTCACGATCTCGCGGTCTGTGAGTTCGAGCCCCGCGTCGGGCTCTGGGCTGATGGCTCAGAGCCTGGAGCCTGTTTCCGACTCTGTGTCTCCCTCTCTCTCTGCCCCTCCCCCGTTCATGCTCTGTCTCTCTCTGTCCCAAAAATAAATAAACGTTGAAAAAAAAAATTTTTAAAAAGATGTGGGTATCTTAAGAAAGTCATTATTCTCTCCATCACAGTCTGCACTCTGACTCTGAAAGAGTCGTGTCTATCCCATATACAAAAGTCTCAATACAGTAGAATAAAAACTCAAAGTTCAAAATCTCATCTTGTCACCTCAAAAGTCCAAAATCCAACTGGAAAAACTCCATTATGTCTCGAGGACTGGGAATAATCCCCCATGGATCTTGGTTCCTCCCTCCAGGACCATAGTTCTGCTCTTTGGGCCCATGGTTCCATCTTTCGGTCCTAGGCTCTGCCCTCAGAGTCATCCACAATTTTTCTTGACAATAGTGCATGTTTGTAGTAGAGGAGTTTTGTCATACTGTTTCTTGTCTGTAGAATTTTGTTGAGTCCAGCAGTCTTTTTATTTCTTCATTTATTTTTTTTAAAATATTTATTTATTTTTGGAAGAGCACAAGCAGGAAGGGGCAAAGAGAGGGGGACATGGGATCCAAAGCAAGCTCTGCACTGACAGGCTGACAGCAGCAAGGCCAATGTGGAGCTCAAACTCACAAACCACCAGATTATGACCTGAGTCGAAGTTGGTCCCTCAACCAACTGAGCCACCCAGGTGCCCCAGCTGTTGTTTATTTTGTTCTTTCTTTGTCCCTTTCAGATCAAGATGGCAGTATTTCTGCTTGTATAACATCCTTAAGAACCCAGTGGTCTCCCATATATGGCATGGGGATTCACTCCATTAGACCAGAAGATCCTCCATAATCTTTGGGGGGAATCCTCTATTCCTGGATCCTGCCAACATGGCAAAGAGGACCCATAAGACATATGCCTATCTCTTCAAAAACCCTCTGTATGACTGAACACACTTACCTTTCTATCCTTTCAAAGCATTAACAAAAGATTGGCCAGCCACACATCCCTGGAGCATGCTTTCCTGACAGTGAATATCCTTATTTTGGCATCTTTTGTAGTATGGATAGACTGAGAATTCCCAACATTATCAAATCCTGATTCCTTTTTGGTTAACAGTTATTTCCTGAATTTACCTCTTTCTCTTTACATTTTACAGTAAATAGCAAGAAGAAATCAGGTCATACCTTCAATGCATTGCTTGTAAATTTCCTGAGCTAAATATCCTAATTCATCACTTACCATGTAAATGCATTACATGTACCAGATACAGTTCATCTGCTTTCCACAAAACTGTAGTAACAGTTAAGCAAGCTTTCTACCATTATATAACAAAGAAGCCCTTTTTCAATAACATGTTCCTCATTTCCTTTTGAGTCCTCACCAGTATCTCTCAACTTAAACATTTAATGTATTTCTATCAATGGTTTGCTTAGTATGAAGGTACGTATTCTTTGAGGCAATGTAGATTTTCTCTATATTGCTCCTCACTTTTTTTCTGTATCCTTAAACATTCATTTTCTACTAAAAGTTTGTTAAGCACAATCTAATTTTTTGGATCATACTAAAAATTCCTCTAGCCCCTAGCCATTACCCAATTCCAAAACTACTTCCTGATTTTTAGATATTTGTTACAGTTACAACGTACTTCTAGGTAAAAAAAAAATCTTTATTTGTTACATATTCCTGAGGATGCATATTATCATAATAATAGTGACTTAAAACAACACAAATTTACACCAAGATACATTATAGTTAAAATATCAAAAGTTAAAGATAAAGAGGAAATTTTAAATGGTAGAAAAAAACAACTTGTTACATACCAGGGACTATCAGCAGATTCCTCAGCAGAAACTTCATAGGCCAGAAGGGTGATATATTTAAAGTACTGAAAGCAAAAAACTTGCGACTAAGAATTCTCTACCTGGCAAGGTTATCATGCAGAATTGAAGGACAGATAAAAGGCTTTCCAGAGAAACAAAAGCTAACAGAATTCATCACTATTAAACTGGCTTTAAAAGAAATGTTAAAGGGATTTTTAAACTTAAAAGAAGGGTCTCTAATTAGAAACAAGAAAATAGATGAAAGTAAAAATGTCACTGGAGTTAATTTAGCTTTCTAATATGAAGATTAAAAGACAAAAATAGTAAAAATAACTCTAACTACAATAATTAGTTAAGGGATACATAAAATAAAAAGATATAAAATACGACAACAAAAATATAAAATATCCCAAATAACAAAAGGCCAGGACTAGATAACTTCACTGGTGAATCCTATCAAACATTCAAAAAAGATTTAATACCTTGGCAAGCTCTTCCAAAAAACTGAAGAGATGGGAATGCCTCCAAACTTATTTTATAAGGCTAGTTGTTACCCTGATACTAAAACTGGACCAGACAGCACACACACACACACACACACACACACACACACAGAGCCAATATTCCTGATGAACATAGATGCAAAAATCCTCAACAAAATATTAGCAAATGGGATTCAACAATATGTGAAGAGGATCAAATACAATGATCAAGTGGGAATTATTCCAGGGATGCAAGGATGGTTCAACTTCTACAAATTAATCATCATGATACACCACATTAGCAAAATAAGGGATGAAAACCAATGATCATCTCAATAAATACAGAAAAAGCATTTGACGAGATTCAACATCCATTTATGATAAAAAGTCTCAGCAAAGTCAGTACAGATGGAAAGTACCATAACATAATAAAGGCCATATACGACAAGCCCATAGCTAACATCTTATTCAATGGTGACAAGCTGAAAGTTTTTCCTTTAAGTTCAGGAATAAGACAAAGATGTCTACTCTCACCACTTTTATTCACCATGGTATTGGAAGTCCCAGCCAGAGTAATTATACAGCAAAAAGAAATAAAAGACATCCATATTGGAGAGGAAAAAGTAAAGCCATCATTGTTTGTGGGTGGTATAATTTTACATATAGAAAACTCTACACAATCCACCAGAAAACCTTTAGAACTAACAAATTAATTCATAAAATTGAAGGTTACAAAATCAATATGCAAAATCTATTATGTTTTTATATAATAATAATGAACTATGAGAAAAAACTTAACCTCATGTACATTTGCATCAAAAAGAATAAAATACCAAAGAATACATTTATTTAATCAAGGAGGTGAAAGAACTTTACACTTAAAACTATAGGACATTGATGAAAGATATTGAAGAAGACACAAATAAATAGAAAGATATTCTGTGCTCATGGCTTGGAAGAATTAATACTGTTAACATGTCTATATTACTTGGGGCACCTGGGTGGCTCAGTCGGTTAAGTGTCCGACTTTGGTGCAGGTAATGATCTCACAGTTTGTGGGTTCAAGCCCCACATCAAGCTCTGTGTTGACAGCTCAGAGCCTAGAGCCTGCTTCAGATTCTGTGTCTCCCTTTCTCTCTGCCCCTCCCCTGCTCATTCTCTCTCTCAAAAATAAACATTAAAAATTCTTTTAAACATGTCCATAATACTCAAAGCAATCTATAGATTCAATGCAATCCTTATCAAAATTCCAATGGCATTTTTCACAGAAATAGAACAAACAATCCTAAAATTTGTATGACGCCACAAAAGATTCCAAATAGCCAAAGCAATCTTGAGAAAAAAACAAAGCTGAAGTCATCATGCTTCCTAATTTCAAATTATATTACTAAGCTATAGTAATCAAAACAATATAGTATTGGTGTAAAACTTAACACAAAGATCAATAGAACAGAATAAAAAGCCCATAAATAAATCCATGAATACATGGTCAATTAATTTACAACAAGGAAGGCAAGAATTTGCAATGGGGAAAGGACAGTCTCTTTAATAAATGGTGTTGGGATAATGGATAGCCATAGGCAAAAGAATGAAAGTAGACCACTATTTTACAATTAACTCAACGTGGATTAAAGACTTAAATGCAAACCTGAAACCATAAAACTACTAGAAGAAAACAGGCAATAAATTCCTGGACATTGACCTTGGCAATGATTTTTTTGAACCTAATTCCAAAGGTAAGGGCAACAAAACCAAAAATGAACAAATGGGACCACATCCAAAGAAAAAGCTTCTTCACAGCAGAATAAACCAACAACAAAATGAAAATGCTACCTGATTAATGGGAGAAGATATCTGCATATCATATATCTGATAAGAGATTAATATCCAAAATATATAAAGCTCTTCTACAGCCCAGTAACAAAAAACAAATGAACAAAAACAAAGAATCTAATTAAATAATGGACAAAGGATATGAATAGACACTTTTTCCAAAGAAGACATAGAGGTGGCCAACAGGTACATGAAAAGATGCTCAACATCACTAATCATCAGGGAAATATAAATCAAAATCACAATAAAATATCACCACACACTTGTCAAAATGGATACTGTCAAAAAGACAAGAAACAAGTGTTGGTGAGAATTTGGAGAAAAGGGAACCCTAGTTCACTACCGGTGGGAATATAAATTATTGTCGCCACTATGGAAAATGGTATGGAGGTTCCTCAAAAAAGTTAAAAATAAAACTACCATAAGATCCATTAATTCTATTCTTGGGTATTTATCCAAAGGAAATGAAAACACTCATTTGAAAACATATATATACCCCAATGTTTATTGCAACACTATTTACAATAGTCAAGATATGAAGACAACCTAAATGTCTACTGATGAATGAATGGATAAAGAAAATGTAATATATACATATATGTGTGTATATATATAATATATATATATACACATACATACATATACATATGTGCATATACACACATATACATGTACACACCCAATGGAATATTAGTCATAAAAAAGAATGAAATCTTGCTATTTTTGACAACACAGATGAACTTTAATGAACAAACAAAACAAAACAAAACAAAACCAGGAGACACAGAGAACAGATTGATGGTTGCCAGGGGAGAGAGGTGTAGGGGAGTGGGCAAAATGGTAAAAGGTATTAAGAGGTATAAACTTTCAGTTATAAAATAAATAAATCTTGGAGATGTAATGTACAGCATGATGACTGTAGTCAATAATATTATATTCTATATTTGAAAGTAGTTAAGAGAGTAGATACTGAAAGTTCTAATCCTAAGGAAAAAAAGTGCAAGTCTGTGTAGTGATGGATGGTGGACCACTAGACCTATTGTGACTTACACTTTTGTAGTGTATACAAATCCCAAATCATGTTGTGCACCTGAAACTAATATACTATGTAAATTACACTATTATTTAAAAAATCCTGAATGACGGACATGTAAGAATTCCCTGTAACAATAATTTACTGTAGTATGTACACTATAAAATCTACATTTAAAATTTTTCGTAACAAAAATTAGGAAAAAAAACCTAGAAATTTATTTTCTTAATGGCTGTAAATCAAAAGTATAAAGTTAAATTGTAGGTCATGTTGCATTCCATCTGGATGCTTCAGAGTAGAATGTGGGGAACACATTTCCTTGCATCTCCTAGCTTCTAGAGGCTGCTGGCATTTCTTGACTTAATGGCCTCTTTGTCCATCTTCAAAGTACATTATTTCAACAGCTTGTTCCATTTTCATATCTCCTTTCGCTCACTTGTATCATGCTGCCTCCATTTCATAAGGGCCCTCATGATTACATGGACCCATCCAGATAATCCAGGATAACATCTCCCCATCTGAAGATCCTTAACCACATTGGCAAAGTCTCTTTTCCACAGAAGTTAACATATTCAAAGGTTCTGGGGATTGGTACATGGACATCTTAAGGGGGACATTATTTTATCTAACACTTTGAGTGAATGATACCCTATACACAGGTTTCTTTGGCCACATTCTAGGGATCTTTCTCTCATAACTAGTCCTCTTATTACTCCTTAATCAACATACACTTCCTATGTATGTTGCCCCTCCCCATTCCTACTATCATGACTTTTTACCACTCAAACCTCTCTCACTCAGCTCCAATCTTTCCATTGGTCAATACAGAATGCCCTAACTTACTTACATTTTTAATTCCTTGCTTCCAGATGACAATGGAATAACATCTAAAATTCTTAGCATGATGTTTATGATCTTCCAAACTCTGGCCTCAACTTTTCTTCTTTTATAGTCTTAGCTTCCCCCACCCTCCATAATATGGCAAAGGAACAGCTCTTGGTTGTTTTGTAAACCTACCTGTCCATTAATAGCGTTTGTTTATGATGTTTATTTTTTGAAAGGTCCTGCTACGTAACTCAAACAAAATATCTGTCCTGAGCTTTCTCTAGTACCCTCATTTTGGAATTTGTTTTTCCTTGTTCTATACTCACATGATAATTTATTTATAATATTGACCACAATCTACTACAACAAATTATAGTGATTTGTTTTATAATTAAAGTAAATATTTGTGTCTGCCTCTCCCATAAGATTAATTATGAGAATAGAGTCAGTTTCATGGGTAGCTTTATATCTCCTATAATGCCCAACACTCTGTACTTAGTGGGTGCTCAATAAAATGTTACATGAATTGTGAAATTGTAAATTGAGAAACAATCCATCAAGAGGCAAGCATATACAAAGTTGCTTAACAGTCATTATGTTGCAAAAAATAGTGTTTATTGTGGCTTAATACCATGAGGGAAAACTAAATAAATCGCCAGTATCCTCTTTTGTGATTTTTAGGAAAATAATTCTCTACTCCTTTAGCTAAAGAAATGGCCATGGTATACAATACTTCATGTTTTGAATAGACCAGATTCTCTCTCCCCCCACCTCTCTCTGTTTCTCTCTTTATCTCTCCCTCTCCCATTCCCCCCCTCTTCCTCTTTCTCTATTTCTGTGTGTGTGTGTGTGTGTGTGTGTGTATGCGTGTGCTTGCATGCACTGTTATGACTTTTATATTTCTCCTCTATTCCTGTATGGGAGTAAATCAACTCAATGAAATCTAATAAGACAGAAGAATCCTGCACCTACTGATTCACTAGTACAGGGAAAATACAACCACATGGCATAATAAGCAAATGGGAAAAGGTAAATTACAACCACAAAGACTCACTATTTAGTAGTACAATGACATTCGTATTTCTTTTCTCGTGTAGACCCTAATGCTTATAATTACATGGAATATCTTACTGGATTTAATAACAGTAGAATATGGTATCTTAAAGTTTTCAAGAGTGGTGATGGAATTGAACTGACAACATTTATTTTTAGTTAACATTCCCTGTGATCATAGATGAGAAGGCCAAGATTAAACTCTAATTATAGAGGAGGATACAAATTGTTTATCCATTTAGTTTAAAGTTTTGTTCCTTGTACAGAATGCTGACTATGCTCTTTTGTTACCAACTAGGAATCAGTTGCAGAAAACAGATTCACTTGTAGGTATTTTGTACAGAAAGGCGTTTACTATAAGGCATTAAATAGCTTACAAGATCACTGAAAGGGATGAAGAAAGAGACTTAAATTGAGCTTTCATCAAAGCTCACTCAAAGCTACGCTGCAGAACTGAGCACCCAGATGAGCTGCCACCATATCTCTTGGCTCAGGAAGTCACTTTCTGAGTACAAAGTAGGCTCTAGAATCCTGCCACCATTGCCATTGTCACAACTAATCTGCCTTTAGGATTAGGAAACAATAGCTCGCTCCTAACCTACACTGTGCCTATTACAATAGAAATCAACAAAATAAATGACTCATGCTTGGCATTTTTAGTTTCCCAGTTTCCAAAGCAGAGCAAGTAAAACCAGGAAAAGGTTGGAATAGATGCCTGGTCATCATATTCATTATCTATGGTGAGTTGGAATATGAGAAATGTCATAATATGTTCATTTAATGCATTACTTTGCCTTAAATAGCATAAACTCAAAAAATTATGAAACTTCTATGAATAACAATAACATTTTAAAAATGAAAATCCTGTTATGTTTCTCTCCACTTACAATACTTAAGAGCGTCCATTAAATTAATTAAATCCATGGGGATGGTACCAATGGATTGCACACAAGGTACAAGTTAGCCTCTGCTCATAAAAAAAGTTTACACCTTCAGCTGGAAAGACAATGACTGAAAACATGACACCAAAAGCCCAGACTAGTACTTCTAGATGTAATAATCTAGATGTAAAATTTATATTGAAAGATAACACATACAAGTTTTACAGAGGATAAATGTGGAGCTTGATACATTGTACAAAGTGAACACACTATGTAATCAGTACCAAGATCCAGCAACTGCCCTACTCTTACCTCTTCCCAGTCACCTCTTCTTCAAGTAAACACCATACCAACTAATAACATCATAAGTTAGTTGTTTTTGAACTTCATATAAATAGAACCATATGCTATGTACTCTTGTATTTGCCTTCTTGTGCTCAAAATTATGTTTGCGATATTTAAATGCGCTGATGGATACCAGAATATTCTATTCATTTTAATTACTTAAGAGCATTTCATTGTATCAATACACTACAATTTTTCTTGTACATTCTAATGTTGATGGACTTTAGGGTGGTTTCTAATTTGGAGCTACTAGAAATAACATATGAAAATACTCTTATAACTCTTTTGGTAAACATATGTATTTGTTTTTAGGGGGTATATATTTATATCTAGGAGTAGAATTACTAGTTCATTAGGTGATGTATCATCAGCCTTAATAGATGTGACCAAGACTTTGCTTTAATTATTGTAGCTATATAATATTTTCCAAAGTGCTTATATCCATTTTCACTCCCACCAGCAATTCAAGGGAGTTCTTGATGTTCCACATCCTTGCCAACGTTTGTCAGTACATTTATTTTAATCATTTTGGTGGGTGTGTACTGGGATATCACTATAGTTTTTAATTTGCATTTCCCTAGTGATTAATGAGGTTATAAACTATTGTGTTTTTTTTTTCATTTGTATATCCTGTCTTCTAAAGTGCTATTTCAAGTTTTCCTCCATTTCTCTGTTGAGTTTTCTTTTAAATTGATTTGTAGGACTCCTTTATAAATTCTGGATAGGAATTCTTTGTCAGATATATAGAAATACAGGTAGAGACAGATCAAATGATTTCTTCTATACTTTGGCTTGCTTTCCATTCTCTAGATGATATATTTGATAAATACAAGTTCTTATTTTTAATTAGGTCTATATTTTCGTTTTTCCTGTTGTAGTTATTAATTTATGTTACCTTTAAGAAAATTTTGTGTTCACCAAGATAATGAAAATATGCTCCTATGATTATGCGTTGAAGTTTCATTATTTTCACACTTTGATCTCCAATATAACTGAAAAAAATTTTTGCATGATGTGAGGTGAGTGGGGCTCAGGTTATCATTTTTAAATGTTACACCAGACTTGCATTTCTAGAATAAACCCAATGTGATCATTATACATTATCCTTTCTATAGATCACTGCCTTTGATTTGCTAATATTTTCCTCTTGTTTAGATTTTTGGATTCATGCTCATGAAAAACTTGGATTGTATGTTCCCACTCCACTGATTTTAGCATCGCTTCTTTTGTATGTACTTTTTTTTTTTTTTTCTGTGTGGAATCTCCCTTCCCTGCTTTTCCTCCAAGAGAGTTAGAGCCAGTCTCCTTTGTGGTTTTCAAAGCACCTGGAACAGTCCTCGGTTAAAGGTCTCCCCACTTCCCCAGGAGAGTATAAGCAGAAAAAGAATATGCCAGTATTTGTGGTTTAGAAGGCGCACCATACATCTTTCCTGAATTAAATGGGGCTGTGCTTCATTCCTTAGGGACATAATCAGATAATTGGGAGATCTTAGTTTTCATTTTTGAATCGTATTGTACCCTTTCTCAATTCACACTCACTGCAAAAACTTGATGAAAATACACTGTTCTTACTAAAACGCACAATTTAATTTTCCTCCAGCAAAAAGATTTAGAGAGCCAAAACATAATCTATACTTTCAGCTAACCAGAGATGGCTAGAATGTCCCAGATTTGATCTCAAGAGAGACGTGCAGAAAAAGAGAACCCTCCTTGTAATCCGGAATGCTATACTTTATGTATGACAGAAACCAAAGTCCCTTCTGTTTTCCTTCAGTCACAGATCATCACAAGCACATTTCCCATTTCTACATATTTTATAAAGTTATCCTGACAAACAATACAAAATGTTTGCATTGAAATAAAACTGAAGAAAGTAATTTTAACTTTTAGGTTTAATAAATACCAGCCATGTGTAAATTCTCCCAACAGTGCTTTAACCTGTCTGTAAAATGTTATAACTGTAAAATGCTTACAGATGCTAGATTTCTTTTCCTTTTAACCTCAAAAAATCACTTTTATAAGGATAAGGATTTTGGCAATCACACCTTCAAGAGCAGTTATGTCATTTTTTTCCTCCTGTGGATTCACATTTCTCTTAGCTTCACTGATAAATTCATAAAAATATATGAAATAACAGATGCTATCTCCAAAAACAGAGTTCTCACACTCCAGCATTTTAGGCTTCACCATCTACTTTCTTTCTCTTCATTTTCCCACATTTATTTTAATTATTTAATACGTGGCTGTAGAACTTAGGCTGATTCCATCTTGCATATTATTTAAATGTGATGATGGCAGATATTTTTAAAGTGCAATAGTTCTTTACATTAGCAATTTATAAGTTGCATCTTATCATTGGACATATATTCGGCTTTACCTGTACCCTGTTATTTTGTCCCCTAACCTTCTCAGATAATTGGATTTCAAGGTCTCTCCCAAATAAATTCTAAATTGACGAACATGACATATTATTTAAAGCATAAAAGAAGTTTTATCCAAACTCGTCTTACACTTCAAACATTCTTTCTACAGTTTGAAAAAAACAGATAAAAACTATGAGGAATAAAGAAGTAGCTCATTTAATCAAGGGCACGCGGAAAAGCTGAATAAATGAAAAAGAGGTCTTATTTATCCATTTTAAAATTTGTTCTTTAATTTATCCCAATAGAACAGTAGAATTAACTTACACGAATTTATTGTCTTTCTCATACTGTTCCCATCTTAGAGTACCAAAATGTGCAAAGTGAGTAAAGCGAATTGCGCAAAAGGGCAAGTGGGAGAATGGAAACAGGAAACAAGAATCAAAGGACTTACATAACTATCCTTCTGGAATAAGCGTCACTACAACTATCCTAGAGATTTCAGGGAAACATTTGCCCTCCAGATGTCATTGGAGAGCTAATAAATACCCAGACCCTAAAATGCTACAGAATTTTTGCAGAAAATAAAAGCAGCATTTAGAACACTTCAGCAGCACACTTTATAGGACCCTAAAGGAAACAATGTACTACATGTAGTTTGAATAGGTTCAATGGTTTTGTTGATTAAGCAGCACATTTTTCATTCTATCTCAAGTGACTGCTCCATCTAATAAAGATATTCGCCAATATAAAACAGAAAGTTATGGAAAACTTAGATTGCAGTGTCCTCAAAGGATTTGACTCTAAAATAAATTTGATCATCCATGTGGAAAAACAAGGTCTGTGTCTATCAGGAAATCAATTAACACAATCATTTGAGTGAATTAAATAATATTGTTGTTTTTCATTGAAGTATTTTTTCCCATTCAGTGTGCGTCCCTCAGGAGTATTCTCAGTACAAATTCATAATATACAACACAGGAGGGAGCACTGGAAATTGTAAGATATGAACTGAAATGAAAAAGAAGCACAGACCCAAAGATCGTATTATGCATATGGCAGGTATTAAATAAGTGATTTTAATTGATATGATGGATCTATGTAATATAAGAACACATATTTTATTAACTTGTAATCAACTATGTTAAATTACACCCCTAGAAGCAATACTTCCTTGGCGGAATTAAAAATTCTAACATTAATTTTGGCTAACATGAACTTTAAATTTGTGATATTTCAGAATACAGACAAAATGAAGACATGATTATACCAGGATTAGAAATCATAAAGTTACCATTTTAGTCATTTCAAGTATGTGAATTATGTTTGCTTATTTTTAGACCTGAAAGGACTATTTGTATATTCAGTTATTAGGAAGAAAGGCATGAAATGTGTACAATGTTGTCATGTTATCTGGTGAATTATACAAAAATAAAAGCACACGTATACAATGGAGATTTCAGATATCAAATGAAAGCAAATCATTTTTCCCCAAATAATACAAAATAAAGAATCAAGTGTGGGAAAAGGGGGGGGGGCAAAATTAGGATAATTCCTATGAGGAAAATAATTTTTTTTTAAAAACCCAGGAAATGGGTTAATATGAGAAAATCACACGCCGGGCAGTTTGTAAAACATGACATTCTCTTTCACATCTCATCCGCTCTATGTCTGATGTTTCTGTTTGTCTAGTTCCCTTCCCTCTTTTCCTGCTAGTACAGACTTTTCATGTCTTAAGACTCACTTCACACGACGCCACCTTTGTGGTGCTGTTCCCAACTGCTCTAGGCACAATTATACTCAGTTCTGTCACAATGATTGTTTTGAAAATGTAAACTTGTAACAAAGCATTTGGTACCAAGGGACAGTTTGGGATTGCTTATGTGCGATTTCCCCCATGAGAAACATGAGGTGAACGCAAAAAACAGCGCCAGCTGACTGGCAGCGAAAAGCAGCAACTCGAGCTGATGCACACCTCAAACACACTATTTCAGGTCACTGGCCTAAGAGTCACATCCATCTGCATCTGCTACAACCTTCCCTCGGATTTCAGGTCACCGTCCTTCCTCTACCCCACAGTAACACAACCACAACTCTTCTGATGCCGGAGCAAACTTCAGATTTTACATTGTGTCATTTATGTATTTCTTAACTATTAGTAAATATCAACAATGCTACCACATGTATTAGGTTCTTACCACTAAAAAAAAAGTCAGTAACGCAATTTTTGAAAATCCAAACCTGGATTTTCTCATTAGCCTCGTAGCTTCATATTTCACAATTTTGCATAGCGTGTTGATTTTTAGAAAAGCAAACATTGCATCATAGCAGAACTGACTATACTCCTGTTAGTTGCTTCCTCTTCTGATTCAGTGGTACCTAGCGTGTAAGGTTGCATTTATTTGTATGCTTACCTATTTTGTCCTCCATAATGTGTAAATGTGCTAAACTGGGAAATAATCAGGTACTTGGAAGAAGCTGTTGAGTATCATTATGGCTGGGAAGTCCTAAGTAGGGTAGTGAGGTGAGGGGCAGCAGTGTGGAAACAGGTAGGAGTTGGGTAAGTGCAGGGCAGAGACTGGACATTAGCCTCACCTGGTGGTCTGGAGTTGACGGGTGATACTGGAGATGGGAAAAAATGGACTGCTTTTTCTCTCTCAGCTCCAGTCAATCACCAAAATCCATTGATTTCACCCCATAACTACTCTCTCATTCCTTTTGTCCATGTACCTTACCAGTTCTAGCTCAAGCCTTTATTATCTCTCCCTCTTTATTACTATAACAGCCTTTTTCTTTTTTTGCTGTAGACTGAATGTCTGTGATCCCCCCCACCAAATGCAGATGCTCAAGCTTTAACATCCAATGTGATGTTATTTGGAGATAGAATCATTGTGATGTAATTAAGGTTAGATGAGGTCATGACAGTGGGGGACTCGTAATGGGATTAGTGCCTCTACAATAAGAGACACCAGAGCGCGCGCTCTCTCTCTCTCTCTCTCTCTCCCCCCTCTCCGTGCTCAAGCACACAGTGACATGGTGTCCATCAAAAAGCCAAGGAAAGAGACCTCAAAATGACATCTACTTTGCTAGCACCTTGATTTTGGCCTTCTAAGCCTCCAGAACTGTGAGAGAATAAATTTGTTTAAGCCACCCAGTCTATAGTAAATTCTTTTGGTAGCCCTAACTAATACAATCTTATAAATACAAACTCTACCCTGATACGTGTTATAAGATTGTATATAAGATATGTATATAAGCTATGCAGAACTTTTGAAACTCTTAACTGGCTTACAAGCCTCTTGGATAAAATTTAAATATCTTAACATGTCATGTCAGTGCTTTCATGATTTTAGCTCTACATACCTCCCCAGACTAATCTCTTGCCAGGCCCAACCTCCCAAATGCCAAATTATCTGTTATTCCTTAAACACATGTCATATACTGTTTTCTCATCGATACTCTGTTCACACAACTTCTCTGTTTACAATGTCATTTCTCTTCATCTGTATATGCAAATCTTCCAATTATCCTTTAGTAGTAGCTCAATCCTCAACTCCTTCAGAAAGCTTTGCCTCAAGCTAGTCTATGCTTTCATAATTCCTGCTGCATATCTTCATCTTTTTAAATATTGGATTATAAATTCCTTGAGGGCAGTGATTACCTTCCTTTTCCTAATTCCTTCTATGTTATCAGATATATAGTAGGTACTCAGTAAATATTTATTGAAAAACACAAATGTGCTCCGCATAGTGATTTTGCTCAATATCATATACGTATTCAATAAATGACTTCTGTTGCCATTATTTCCTGTATGCACTAATGCTAGTTTAGCATTACGTTTCTTTAAGAAATGTGAAAATAACAAAAAAAAAGACTCAAGAAATAGCTCCGTGTTGAAAGAGATTCAAGTACTTTTTCTGACCTTTCGTAGCCTCCTTTTAAATTCTTTATCACATACCTGTTGTTGGTTGTGTTAAAAAATGCTATACATTGTGTAAGACAGAGGAGGTCTGCGTATGGAAGGAAATCCATAAAGCTGACAATAGGCCACAATAATCAGGAGGTGTCCATTCTCACATAGACCACATTCTAAAAAAAGGTGAGAAAAGCAAGGTGGTCTTGTTTGTACAACTTATGGTATAGTTAAATTTGAAATTTGGAAATAATGATTTTGTGTTTTTCAGTTGGCTGATAATTTGAGAGAAAAGTAGTATCATTTGACTTCACTCTGAAGAACACATTCTGAAAAATCTACAGCCCTAGCAGTCCAAAGAAGTTCAACCTCCCATAAATGGAGAAATGGAAAGTGGTTTTATTTTCCACTTGCACTGTATGTGTTTATTTCTTGAAAAATACTATCTGAAGTGTCTAAAAGGAAAGTAGTTCAGGCTAATAATTTAGACTAGAAGTACATGTATTGAAGGCACACTGAAAATGTCATAAAAAAGTCATCTCATGCGGGAGCCAGGTTAGCCACTGCTATGTTTTCCTTAAAAACTTTTAACTGAGAAGGTAGCTGAAGTAATTGCATCTTTTATTTTCTTTTTTATTGCATGAAATATCAATAAATACTGCTGGTTTTAAGCATTTTCCATTCAGAAGCAATCTTGATGAATAATTTAATTAATACTTCAATTAGATATTTATTGTGATCATTAAGAAATAGGCAATTTATTTATTCTTGATACTACAAATTAGTATTTCCTAGTAAGTAATCTCTCCTTATTTTCACATACCATTACCATACTTCCTTTTATTTCATTTTAAGATTATTACTAGTATCTTGACCAGGTTTCAATTGTTTATATCATCTCTAATCTATATTTAGTACTCTCTGAAAGTAACTGAACCATGTTATTCATAATGCATTTTACTAATGTAACAATTTTAAATCTTTATTAGTCTATTTAATAAGACTGATGAAGATCAAATTTTATTTTATCCAGGACATTCACAGCTAGAGAAAAAAAAGTTAAGCCTTTATGGCTGAATTTAAATGGCTCCACCTTGAAATCTTTCTGCTTCTGCATTTCCTTAATTCCTCATTTCATCCTTCAAAATGCAAAAGTGCACGACACTTATCTATGTATGTGTAATCAAGCCTAAGCACCTGACAATATTTTGAGAGAATTACAACTTCTACATTCATTTCGTGTTCCCCCATGACTCCAAGCACAGAAAATCCTCAATAACCATTTGGTTGAAGCTTAACTATGGCATAACTAGCTCTTATTTAGCTTAGAATAATCTGTAACACTGTTTTAGGATCTGGTGCAGACCTTAAACTGTCATCTACTATTAATCATAACACATTGAAAGCCATGGAGAGAGATTCAGGTATCTCATGGATTCACTATAAAATCACTCTGTTCACGTGACTAAATGTTATTTGGGATATGGGATTTGGGATATGGTTTTGACTGCAACATCTGCATAAAAAATAGGAAAAAATAGCATTATGCTTACAATTAAACATTGCACATTTACATGCAAGCCACAAACTAAGACCTGTTTCTGCCACTTGGACATCTACAACATCTCACAAACAATTTGGAGGAAGAAATGGACTGCACTCTAATATTACAGTATAAGCAACCCAAATTCAATATCCATATTTCCAGATCAGTGATTCATTGACTTTGGGATTTCTGGATCAGAGAGACTCCAAAAGGGAAAATATTCTTTCAAGTAAGGACAATAAAAAATAGTATCTCCTATCACGATTGTTTCATAAAGAAAAGACCATCCAGTATGTATACACCACAATGTAAATGCATGGGTAGCATAGCATCTGTGGAAAGTGGCGAGCTAGAGGAGACAGACTTTTTCTCAGTGTCCATACCATGAAATATTAAGGAATTTGACAGTGAAAGACAAAGTTAGACTTTCAAAAGAAAAGAAATGTTTGAATCTGGCAATATTTGTATTTGAGGTATGAATATCATCAAATATTTGTTCCCTAAGTCAAATCAACCTCTAAGATTTCAATTCATAGTTGAGTTTTGAAAACATTCCCCAAACTTTGGGTGGTAATTTTTGTAGTTATGAAGTGAATTTTAAACTAATATTTGGGGAATCAGGCAGTTCCATTCAACTCCCCTATATCTTATATTTAAGGGGTATTTTGTAAGCCTGTATTAAGATGGATTAGTTAAAATCATTAGTGGGAAAACAACAGAATTGGTGAATTGGTTATATTTGAATACACATTTTTTAAAAAAAGAAATTCCTCAATGTGCTCTCTGAAGCCACCTATATTACCTGAAGTTATAATTGAGAAATAAAAACATTTAACAAGTATATCTAAGATGGTTCATGGAAAAATGCAAGTCAGCTTTCAAATGAAATGAATATTTATACTGCTTGCAACTGGCATTATAATAAATTTGTTATAGATTTTATTTTTAAAAATTCTTCATTTTAGGGGCACCAGGGTAACTCAATCTGTTAAGTGTCCTACTCTTGATCTCAGTTCAGGTCATGATCTTGTGTTTTGTGGGTTAGGCTGCATCAGGCTCTGGGCTGATGGTGTGGAGTCTGCTTGGGATTCTCTCTCTCCCCCTCTCTCAGTCCCTCCCCTGCTCACTCTCTCTGTCTCTCTTGAAATGAATAAATAAGCTTAAAAAATAAAAATTCTTCATTTTAATTATTCAACGAAGCATACTTATGTTTTAAGAACTTGGGGCACCTGGGTGGCTCAGTCAGTTGAGCTGACTCTTGATTTGGCTCTTGTCAAAATGAGCCAAATGGTCTTGAAATAGAGCCCTGTGAGACAGAATCCCTGCTTGGAATCCATTCTCTGTCTCTGTCTCTGTCTCTGTCTCTGTCTCTCTCTCTCTCTCTCTCAATCTCTCTGTCTCTCAAAAACAAAAAAAAAGAACTGAAAACTACTTAAAAGTAGCTAGAACTGGGGCACCTGGGTGGCTAAGTTGGTTGAGGGTCTGACTTCAGCTCAGGTCATGATCTCACAGCTCATCTGTGGGTTCAAGCCCCATGCCGGGCTCTGTGCTGACAGCCCAGAGCCTGGAGCCTGCTTCAGATTCTGGGTCTGCCTCTCTCTCTCTCTCTCTCTGCCCCTCCCCAGCTTGTGCTCTGTGTGTCTCTTTCTCTCAAAAATAAATATTAAGAAAATTTTAATACAAAAAGTAGGTAGCACTGAATTTTGTTTTCCTTTTTTTCCACCTAAAAAATTGGCATATACCTTCTTATAATCAAAATTTAAGTAAAAATAAGTAAGTTTAAATCTAGGGTACATATTTCAATCAATCTATATCATTTAAAGAACATCTTGTAAAATATTCTGCAATCATAGATTCCTTGCATTACTAAGCAAAGAACAGACCACACTAACAAGGCAAACAGGGGTCATTTTGTTTAATGCATATTTATTGAGTACCAATTATATGCAAAAAATATATATATCCACCAGGATTATTCAGTCTTGATGATATAATGATAAAACCTTTTTATTTTATTTATTTTTTAAATTTTTATAAGACTTTAATTTTTTAAAAAAATTTAATATGAAATTTATTGTCAAATTGGATTCCATACAACACCCAGTGCTCATCCCAACATGTGCCCTCCTCAATGCCCATCACCCACTTTCCCCACCCTCCCACCCCCCATCAACCCTCAGCCCTCAGTTTATTCTCAGTTTTTAAGAGTCTCTTATGGTTTGCCTCCCTCCCTCTCTAACTTTTTTTTCCCCTTCCCCCTCCCCCATGGTCTTCTGTTAAGTTTCTCAGGATCCACATAAAAGTGAAAACATATGGGATCTGTCATTCTCTGTATGACTTATCTCACTTAGCATAACACTCTCCAGCTCCATCCACATTGCTACAAAAGGCCATATTTCATTCTTTCTCATTGCCAAGTAGTATTCCATTGTGTATATAAACCACAACTTCTTCATCCATTCATCAACTGATGAACATTTAGGCTCTTTCCATAATTTGGCTATTGTTGAAAATGCTGCTATAAACATTGGGGGATAAGTGCCCCTATGCATTAGCACTCCTGTATCCCTTGGGTAAATTCCTAGCAGTGCCATTGCTGGGTCATAGGGTAGATCTACTTTTAATTTTTTGAGGAACCTCCACACTGTTTTCCAGAGCGGCTGCACCAGTTTGCATTCCCACCAACAGTGCAAGAGGGTTCCTGTTTCTCCACATCCTCTCCAGCATCTATAGTCTCCTGATCTGTTCATTTTAGCCACTCTGACTGGTGTGAGGTGATATCTCAGTGTGGTTTTGATTTGCATTTCCCTGATGAAGAGTGACGTTGAGCATCTTTTCATGTGCCTGTTGGCCATCTGGATGTCTGCTTTAGAGAAGTGTCTACTCATGTCTTCTGCCCATTTCTTCACTGGATTATTTGTTTTTCGGATGTGGAGTTTGGTGAGTTATTTATAGATATTGGATACTAGCCCTTTGTCTGATATGTCATTTGCAAATATCTTTTCCCATTCTGTCAGTTGCCTGTTGGTTTTGTTGATTGTTTCCTTTGCAGTGCAGAAGCGTTTCATCTTGATGAGGTCCCAATAGTTCATTTCTGCTTTTAATTTCCTTGCCTTTAGAGATGTGTCAAGTAAGAAACTGCTGTGGCTGAAGTCAGAGAGGTTTTTTCCTGCTTTCTGCTCTAGGGTTTTGATGGTTTCCTGTCTCACATTCAGGCCCTTTATCCATTTTGAGTTTATTTTTATGAATAGTGTAAGAAAGTGGTCTAGTTTCATTCTTCTGCATGTTGCTATCCAGTTCTCCCAGCACCATTTGTTAAAGAGATTGTCTTTTTTCCCTTGGATATTCTTTCCTGCTTTGTCAAAGATTAGTTGGCCATACTTTTGTGGGTCCAATTCTGGAGTCTCTATTCTATTCCATTGGTCTATGTGTCTTGTTTTTGTGCCAATACCATGCTGTCTTGATGATTACAGCTTTGCAGTAGAGGCTAAAGTCTGGGATTGTGATGCCTCCAGCTTTGGTCTTCTTCTTCAAAATTACTTTGGCTATTCGGGGTCTTTTGTGGTTCCATACAAGTTTTAGGATTGCTTGTTTTAGCTTCGAGAAGAATGTTGGTGCAATTTTAATTGGGATTGCATTGAATGTGTAGATAGGTTTGGGTAATATTGACATTTTAACAATATTTATTCTTCCAATCCATGAGCATGGAATGTTTTTCCATTTCTTTGTATCATCTTCAATTTCCTTCATAAGCTTTCTATAGTTTTCAGCATACAGATCCTTTTACATCTTTGGTCAGGTTTATTCCTAGGTATTTTATGATTCTTGGTGCAACTGTGAATGGGATAAGTTTCTTTATTTGTCTTTCTGTTGCTTCATTATTAGTGTATAAGAATGCAACTGATTTCTGTATATTAATTTTATATCCTGTGACTTTGCTGAATTCATGTATCAGTTCCAGCAGACTTTTGGTGGAGTCAGTCGGGTTTTCCATGCATAATATCATGTCATCTCCAAAAAGTGAGAGCTTGATTTCATCTTTGCCAATTTTGATGCCTTTGATTTCCTTTTGTTGTCTGATTGCTGATGCTAGAACTTCCAAAACTACGTTAAACAACAGCAGTGAGAGTGGACATCCCTGTCGTGTTCCTGATCTCAGGGAGAAAGCTCTCAGTTTTTCCCCACTGAAGATGATATTTGCAGTGGGCTTTTCATAAATGGCTTTTATGATGTTTAAGTATGTTCCTACTATTCCGACTTTCTCGAGGGTTTTTATTAAGAAAGGATGCTGAATTTTGTCAAAGGCAAACAGGGGCCATTTTGTTTAATGCATATTTATTGAGTACCCATTATATGCAAAAAACATAGATCCACCAGGATTTTTCAGTCTTGATGATATAATGATAAAACCTTTTTAGTACTTACAAATTCCTGTTTAATGATCCCAACTGTACAATTTGGCCTGTGGAGGAAGTACAAAGAGCCAGAGAGAACAAGAGGAGGGAATATTTAGACTGATGTTGAAGAATATAGTAGGAATAGAGAGAGGCAGGGAATAGGAAATCCAGGCCTAAACCCAGCCCTCCTCTGAAACCTGCATGATCCAGCAGTACCCGCCTTTCTGAGTACTTCAGTGGAATCACCTGCAAATGAGAAACCCGAACTGTCAAACCTCTAAGTTCTCTCCCAATTCCTAAAATTCTATAATTCTTTTTTAATACCATAGTTAATTTTTTATAAAGCAAGATCTTTGAAAATTTGTCCAACAGAATTAGAGAAATACATTTCTAGGAACCAGAACTTCTTGGTGAGAATATATTATTAAAATTAATATTTTTTGAGTCATCTCTTTAAGAAAGATGAGAACCCAGATGTTTCCTTCTTGATGCTCCTTCTAAAGGGAGAGTCCAATCAGAATTGTTAATTGGTTTGCAAGCATTGTGTTCAAAATGTGTTGAATGCTAAGGCAGAAAGTTATGAATAATTCCTTAAATGGCAAAAGCATGAAAACCACACAAAAGATCTTTCAAATCCTTTACGTGTCTTCTCAGGGGAAACAAGTTGGAACTAATCTTGAGCTGAGCGTCCATAACCAGGATCCCAGGGGCAAATCAGTGCAAGAGTTGGAAGAATATGGGCTTTTCTTCTTTTGTCGGCAGGAAATAGTTAAAGAAGATGCCTTAAAATGAGAAAATTAAACCCTGTTGTGGAGGAACAGGCTCCCAAGAATTTTGATATCAAATAAGCAAGAGTCAGCACCAACTGCCTAGGGGTGTTTTGAGACTAAATTAAGAAAGATGAATATAAAAATAATGAAAGAACTAAGAATCACTTTCAATGCACGCTTTCAGTTTGCCAACCTCTCTATTTATAGAGATGCATTAAGAAGTAAAATATTTAAAGTCAGTGTTTGATGGAAAATAAATGAAGTTGTGCTTATTTAATAATTACATAATTTTTAAAAGAATTTGTCATTTACTAGTCTAATGTATGGAGCCAGGGGAAAAAATTAGATATACCTACTCTAATGGTGATGGAAACAGACCATTTACTTGAGGCCTGGACTGTAAAATGTAAACTGTCATACTATATTGAAAGAGTCTTATAAATCCCTAACATTGATTTTACACAGAGTTGATCATAAACATATCCAAAAGCATATGAGTGTTCCCAAATGGTAGAGCCCAAACGGCTTTGCCCAAGCATAGAGACTGATAATGCAAAAGTGGGCAAGTACTATGTCACCTTCAGTTTAAAATACAGAGTCCAAGAGTGAGGAGCAGACCCTGTGAGATGGGACAGGCAGGGATGGTGTGACAAAACCAACACTAGATTGGGAGTTCTGGCTTCTATTCCCAGCTTTCTATCACCTACCTATCAGCTATTTACCACTAGCTGTAGGTGATACCTACACTGATTTACCACTGTATTATAACAGCTCCAAGGCAGGACCAAGTTTTTCTATTTTATTTCTTGTATATAGCATGGTACTAGGAACATCACAGTGATCTTAGAGTTGAAAGGGTAGTTGACCTGTATGCTTGCACTATAAAGTGCCTGAGTGGAAGTTTGGATATTATGCTGAGAAGACTGATTCTGGGCAGAAAGAATGTGAATGCATGAATGTGATGATTCTTTCCTTCAGATAAATGAATCAATGAGATGTTGAACAAATAACTTAACCTCAATCAATCCTCCTTCCACATAACTCATTTATTGGCATATCTCTCTGATTCTCTGTTGTTTACTTCTTGACTTGTTTGCAAGTTCTTTAATACTGTTCTCTGTCTCACCGGGTCCTTCCTGAGCTCCAACTCTAGTTTGGTCTCACTCCATTATCAACCATGTTGTAATATCAATCATCATAAGCAAAATGACTTTGTCATCTTTCAATTCTCCCTCATATTCATTCACCATGATGACTGCTTTATCCATATAGTGTCTCAGGAATCTTCTCTATTTACTTCCCACTGTAATTGCCCAAGTTTAGAGAATAACTTTGTAAAGTGGCCTCCCTGCCTTAACAAACTGACCCAAAGGGTCTTCTCAGCATAATATTTGAACTTCTGCCCTGTATAAACTTGGCACTTGACACTGCAGCCACATGGATCAAATACCCTTTTAACTTTGAAATCACTGGGTCTTTACCCCTGCTGCTCTGTTTTTGTTTTTTTTTTAAACAGCAGCCTGTATCTTCTTCTCCAACACCCCTCCTCTACACACAGCCCAGAGTTTTATTCCTTTCAAGACCTTTACTCAAAAGCTTCTTACACCATAAACACATCTTTCTTTCACTCAGGCAGAACTTATTAGTTCTTCCTCTGGGCTCTCACGGTAGCATTCAGCACTATTGAAATGATCTGAAGAGACCATGTGAAATAAAGTCTTAATCGTGTTGGAGTCCCCTACACCTAGCACAATGACTATTCATTAAACATTTTCTGATCATCGTATACATTGACAGACACAGACTTCCATGGTAGGCATTGGTAGTAATTTATAAGATAATTGCCTGCTAGCATCACATGCCTTTTCTTCATCTATGGAGGTAAGCCATGGGAGAAAGGTGACACAGAGCCTACAAATATTTACCTAAAAGTTAAAAACAGTAATGAGAAATCTTAAGAAAGAATTCATGTCTCCAAGGCATGGTTTCTTCACAGAGCATCACCCAGTCCACAGCCCACGTGGAAATATCCACTCTTCCTAATTCATTCTCAGAGAAGCGCCACCATCGTCTGCAGTGTACTAGGTACAAGGTTTCAGAAGGGATCCTTACACAGCACTGCCCACTAAGGTACTTGGAAGGACTGGCTGATTCTGAGTGTGGATCAGGAAAGGTACAAGATAGGCCAGTTACATTCTATCATACCACAAACAAAGAAGCCATTAGAGATGATTCAGGTCATGTCTAAAGTTGGAGCCAACTTGAACTGGTTCTCACCGATTAAAGTTGGAATGGTTAGAGGGAAAAAAAAAAGGAATAGCTGTAATAGATTGAAAACATTAAATATTTAAAAACATGAGTTCATAGTGATAGTAGGTAAAACGCTTCATTAGTCACCTTTAAATGATACTAAAGAACCAACTCATTGTTTTGAAAACTGATAATCAAGCATTTATCTTGATTTTCTTATATCCACTGCCCTGCAGCATAAATCAGAGGAAGTTTCTTTTCACAGAAATACTACAGCAAATAAATTAAGAATGAATAACACAAAATCAACATTTTGGAGCCCTTGATGAAATACTAGATTCAGGCAATGATTGTAAATGGCCCATAAATTCCAAAAAGAGGGACAGATAGCGTTAGTGTGTTGATGGAAGTACTCTAATACTATAAAGTATTCTTGTCAAGACTTGAACCTGAACCTGATCAAGTCTCTAGATTTAATAAGCAGTTTACAGGAAATACTTTGGAACAGGAAAGGTAGTGGAACAAGTATTTTGAAGACTCAGAAGATTAAAATTAAAAATTCAATCAGTCATTCATCCTGTTTTCTTCCACAAATGAGTTAAATAAAAAAGAGAGGGAGACCCCATCTCTCTGAATAAACCCACTTCACTTCTTCCCTTTCACCTGACTAACTTAAATTTATCTTCACAAATCAGCACTTAGCATTAGGGTTTATAATCAGATTATTTACCCATCTCTGTCAATAGATAGAGCAGAGACAGAGACTTGTTAATTTTGTATTACTAGCCAATTACCAGAGTGCCCAGTACACGGCACAGAACAGATGCTCAATAAATGTTTGCAGAATAAGTAAATGAATGAACTCCCAGCACCATCAACTTGCCATTTTGCTTAGTTTTATAACTCCTTTTTCCAACTTGTCTGATCTGGGAGTAGGGAGCTAGAGGTACCAAGGAAAGGCAAGATGGCAACAAAAAGGTTTTCACTGATTTCAGATAAAGGTTTGCAAAGCTTACCTTTTATCAGCATTCTCAATATCTGCTACACATTAATATCACATGGGGAAAATTTAAAAACACTTTCAGCTGGTCACATCTTTAGAGATTTTGATTCATTTGATTTTGGATGGGACCTAGGTATAAGATTTCTTTCTTTCTTTCTCTTTCTTTCTTTCTTTCTTTCTTTCTTTCTTTCTTAACTCTTGAGGAGATACAGGTGTGGGGCCAGCATGAAGAAATGCTTTGTATCTGTTTTTAATGCATTTTCCATCACACCCTCTCTCTCAAACTCTAACATCTCTTTGAGTAGAGAGTTCACTGTTATAGCCTCAGATCCTAGTCCAGAGCTTAGCTCACAGTGTTAGCGCTCATTCTCTCTCTCTCTCTCTCTCTCTCTCTCTGTGTGTGTGAACACATGCACACTCATTTCATATGTATGTTTTGTTCATGTGAATGAATATGAAAGCCCTTTTTCAAGAGACTGTCTTCACACTGGTGCTTCTCAGAAGTAAGTAATACAGGCCATGAAGCCAATAGAGAGAAAAATGGGTATTTCATAGCAGTGCAAAATGTGTTATGGTGGTGGATACATGCGCTAAAGCTAATTCCTAAAGCAAGAACAGAACCCCCACGGTTGGCAGAATCAGAGTTCTGTTATCTTTGCTTTATTGAGAAAACACACACAGATCCAGTCTGTCGATGAGTGTGCCATTAAGGGGGCTGCTGGTTCTCAGCGTGCAAAGCCCAAACACATCTACATTCCAAAAAATACTAGATTAAGCAAAAACTGGTCCAGTATTGCTTTCCATTTCTTGTTACCAGATGGTTCTTTTCAGCATGATCTCTCATTTGATGTTATAAGAGAGCTGAAAAATAGCTTAAATCAGATGGCTTAATCAAGACCTGAGCTCTTTTTTATTTTTTACTATGTAAAGTTTCAAACATATGCAGAAATCAAGAGATTAGTGTAATGAATACCACAAACCCATCATCCAGCTTAAATAATTATCAGCTCAAAACAACTTTTTTTTTTATCTACTGTCCCACCCCAGGTTATTTTGAAACATATCGATAGGTTATGTTTTCCATAAGTATTTCAGCGTGCACAACTAAAGAATATGATTTTTTGTTTAAACAAAACTATAATACTATCTATCATAACATCTACAATTAATAGCATAATTTCTAAATATCGCCAAATTTCCAGGTAGTAGTCAAATTTCTTTGTCTCAAAAATATTTTTCTTTATACACTGTTCAAATAAAGATCCAAATAAGATCTGTAAACTAATCACAGAGATAAAATGTATATTAGTGTAATTGTAGCATAAAGACCAGTTTACAGAAGGAAGTTCAGAAATGAAAGCACATTCCTATCATGAAAGGCATGATAAAACACAGGAAGGAGTTTGCACACTATCCTGAAAGCAACGAGAAACCACTGAAATATTTTAAGGATTGAGAGACATGAGTATATTTAAGAGGAAAGGAACTAAAAGTTGCTGGAAAAGAGATCACATATTGAATCATGGGTTTGAATAACTCACAAACTTCTTTGTTTTCTGTGGGAACTGAAATTGGAGGTCTTGTAAGATCATGAGGAAAGCAAGTTTTAAATCTGGATAACTACAAGCAGTGTGGGTACACAAGAAGAGAACAAAATAAAAACCTGAACATGACCACATAGAGCTACTCCAGCTCAAGGAAAAGAGGGGAAAAAAGTTTCGCAGGATTCCTTCCATGCTGCCAGCCCAGGTTATCTGGCAACAAAAAGAGCAAAGTCAAGAAATATAAGAGCATAAAATTAGGTGAAGTTCTCTGTTGTTTCTTAGAAAATGTATGTAATTAAAGAAAATATGTAAAAAAAACTATTGCTATAAATGAAATCCATGCCTATCCATGCCTATAACAAAATCACTCATAAAGTCTAGAAATTAATCCCAAGTGGCCCAAACGGTAAGAATTTATAGACTATATATATAAAATAAAGCTCATAAATAAGGCATTTTAGATGTATATGAATATATTAAACATTACATCCCAAAAATAAATATATACTTTCTTTTCAAGTTTTCTTGGGAGATATATTCAAAATCTGTTCTATAATAAGTTTCAATTATAAATCCAGTGAATTCCTTAGTTTACAAATAATATATACGTGGTTCTCTGGTGACAATATCAAATAAAAAATGAAAAACCAAAATCCCCTTCAAAAAATATCCTCAAATAAAAACCTGGAAGCTAAGGAAATGAAAAAACACAGTTATAGAATCTAAAATAGAATGATTAAAAAACACTGAGGGGGAGGATCTATAAGTCAAAGTTGTCATCACAGGAAAATTCCTAGTTTTAAACACTATACATCTAAGTATGAAAATATAAATTAAGTGAATTAATTTGTAAGCTAAAAAAAGATAAAACTAAAATAAAATGAGCCTAATGAAACAGATGAGAAAAACTAATAAAGACAGAAATTAATGACATTTAAAAGGTACAAATACAGTATAACTAATACATAATTCCAGCATGTGGTTCTTTGAAAGAAATGATTAGATAAAACACTTAATAAACGAATTATGAAACAAAAAGAGAAATCACAAAGTTAGAAATATTAATGAAGAAATAATTAAAGAAAATAATTCTCCATGTTCTACTCTATTACTCTATGTACATAATTTGGAAAATTTACAACAGGCATCTTTTCTTCAAAAGAAATATTTAACCCAGATAGGCCAACTGTAGTAGAGCGAATTAAGAAAGTTGTAAAAACACGGGCTTAGATTATTTCAAATTTACTACCAACCAAATTTCCATGGAACAGATGTTTCTGCTATTATTTAAACTGATCCAGAGCTAATGAAGATTAGATAAAACTTTAAAACTCCAAACCTCATTGAAACTAACACCTGATAAAGAGATAACCACACACACACACACACACACACACACACACAGACACACACACACACACACACCCCTGATAAAAACTACGAGTCAATCACACTTATGATGATTGAAGCAAAAATTCCAAACTATAACCTGAAATGAATATTTTGACTAAATAGCCCCATGTATTTTATTCTTGGATAGACAAACTTGGCATTGTAAGGATACTGATTGTCCTGTGTGCATGTGTAAATCCTACATAATACTCCCTCCCTTCCAAAAGCAACCAAACAATAAAACTCTGAATATTACTTTGGGAGACTTGAGAGGTGATCCACAGATCAAGAGGAAAGATAAACATGTACAAATATGATTCTGAGTGAATGAGGAGGGGGGCAGAAAGAAAAAGAATATTGAGTGGGAAAAGTCTTATCAGATTTTAAAACATATGAACACATTATAAAGCTATGATATATAAACTAGTTGATATGAGTGTTTATATGGATATATATAAATGAAAAGCTAGAGATAATTCAGGAATTGCTTCTAGATAATACAACTAATATTGTGAAAGTAATATTTTGTTTCAGTTTGGAAGAGATGTTTTATTGAAATAAATCATGTTGGGACAACTAAATTGACACAGAAAAATACCTTATTTCTAACTATAAAATATCTTCAAGTGGGTTGTGACCCACACATTAAGGATAAAAATATAAATATAATCGCAACTGCTCTAGAAGGAACATGTTATATTTTCTTCACAATCTTAGATTAAGAAAGGGCTTCCCAATGAGACACACAGAGGCAAACATCTTCAAAGTTTGATTAGTGTAATTGCAATTGCATATGTAGACTACACAGTTTTTCCTAGGTATGATTTTTAACGTTATAAATAATAAAATGGTCACATTAAAGAAATAAACACAAATCAATAAGAATATATATTTTTTACCCATCATATTGATAAAGGTAAAAAGTTTTATAATACATATTTTTAACAAAGGACAGAAGATGAAACAGATATTCTCATTCACTCTTTATGGGAATGAATATGGATTCAACATTTTTGGAAAACCTACAATGTGTCTACATGTTCCCTATTAGGTACTAGTTAAATATATTATGGACTCTTTATTCAACAGAATATTTTGGGATAAAAATAAGTTAATAAAGAAAAAAAATCTTCATAACAGAATGAGGTGTAGGCAAATAGAATGATTATATGCATCTTTTTTTAAGTTTCCTTCTATTTATTTATTTTTCTTAATATAATTTATTGTCAAATTGACTAACATACAATGTGATTATACGTATCTTGAAAGTGTATAGACAATTGTGCATAGACAATTTCTAGAAACAGGCACAAGAAACATAATATTTGAAAATATTTTGCATATATAAAAATCAGGAATTTAAATAGTATGAAAAGCTTATACGTAAAAGTAATGATACTCTCTACTTTTGGTATTGATCCTTAGTGACAATTAGTTTTTAACAGCTTAAAAAAGTTTGTCATTTGCGACAATCTGGATAGACCTTGAGGGTATTAGTATTATGCTAAGTGAAATACGTCAGACAGAGACACATACCATGTGATTTCACTCACGTGTGGAATCTAAAAAAACAAAACAAATGAATAAACAAAAGCAGAATCAGACTAACAGAGAACAAAGTGGTAGTTGCCAGAGGGAAGGGGGTGGGGAGGTGGACAAAATGATTCAAGGGGTGTGGGAGATACAGGCTTCCAGTTATGGAATCAGTAAGTCATAGGAATAAAAGGCACAACATAAGGAACATAGTCAGTGGTATTGTAAAAGCATTTTATGGTGACAGATGGTAGCTACACTTGCTGGGTGCATAGCATGATGAAAGTTGTACACCTGAAATTACTGTGACATTGTGTGTCAACTGTACTCAAAAAATTAAAAAAAAGAAAGTGCTCCAGGTAGTTCCTTGCATTTCTCTAAATCATGTGATTCTATGGCTTCTCTCGATTTAGCTACTTTCCATTATGTCTTTTGACTTCCTTCTTTCATATTACAATATAGGCCATTTATACGATCACTGCTTCTCACGTCCTTTCGATACACTCATGTCGTTATTTTTATTTTTCTATAGTAGCAGGTAAATGTGAAAAATTTATTTCTCCACTTCTTGTCTCATTAATACAATGGTATTTATGTTCCCCCTTCACCTTGTTACCTTGTCAACCTTGCCCTCTCTGTCACTCCTCTCCACCTTTCATTCCCAAACAGTTATCTATAATTTTAAGTTTTGACTGTTGGTGCAGAAAGCAAATGCATTTGATCTTATGACCATCAATCTTCTGAATTTCAACATGTTTGATATAAAAGGTAAAAGCAATAAATAATGTTTATATTATCGTGACAACGTTAAGCCAAATGGCTAACTGTATTTCCTTTCTGGCAAAGTTTGCCTGGACCTCCCACCTCCTCCTACACCATTCATGAAGACTTTATAGGCCTTTTTTCTTGTTCTTGGATTAGCAACCTCTGTCCGTGTCAAGTTCTTCTGATATCTCAAGCATATTGTGACACTGCTTAGGTCACCTGTAAGGCAGAACTTGCCTCAGCAGCTGGAAATGCGAACAGCAAGTGCTGCCTTTCCTCAGTGGACAGCCCTCATCAGATTGTCTCATGTGCAGACAGCAGCGATGACCATCGCCACACCCTGCTGGGCTGGCGCCCCGCACATGACTGATCCAGGCAATAGAATAAAAGATTTCCCATTTGTGGCCCAGTAGAGAACAATTCAGTCAGAGTTTCCCTCTCACTCAACCCAGTCCTGCTCCCTCCAACCCTTTTGAAAGGTGTTGATCCCAACAGCAGTCCTCAATAAACATCTCACATGCTAACTTGCATCTCAGAGTCCACTTCCCCAAGAACTCAACCTGCTGCTTTCACGTGACTGGCACCTTGGCCAGGAACCTGGAGATCATGCCAACAAAAAGGATGCCGGGACAACCTAAAACCACTAGCCCTAAAAGGAAGTTCTCCAGGTGCCAATTCTCAGTCATCCCACTTGTAGTAAATGGTCTTCCCTAGAAACAAGTCTGAGACGGCGTAGTAAGACCTCCCTTCACTCTTTTCCTACTGGACAGCGCTTATCTCTTGAGGGAGGCCACATCCTGCTGTGAAGGAGGCATAAAGTCGAAAGGAGAATTTGGTTCATACAAGACTGAGACACAGTCTGCTTTTTTTGTCCTGCCCCAGTGCACTCTTCTCCCAGTGCCGCCCCTTTTCAGTACCATGTCTGAACAACCCTTGACACAGGATATCCGTTAATTTCAGTTTTCTATTTCTCTTACTTGGTTTGGACTGCTATAACAAAATGCCATACTTATAAACAACAGAAATGTATTTCTTATAGTTCTGGAAGCTGAAAGTCTGAGATCAGGGTACCAGGATGGTCGGTTCTGGTGAGAACTCTCTTGTGAGCTGCAGACTGTTGACTTTTTATTGAATCCTCACAAAGAGGATGAAAGAGCTGTCTGGGGACCCAGTTCTTTCTGAGTTGTTGGAAATTTTTCCTGTGACAGCACATTCTTTTGCTTTTCAGTAAAAGAAAACGAATTTGACAAATGGTAACACATTTAATAAGCAACTACTCTGTACTGTGCACTGCTCTAGATGGTTTTTGAGGTTACAAGAGATGGAGCGCAATTCAACATCAATTATACAATTCAAAAAAGAACTTGCCACTGAAACAGCAGAGCGGTCTGTGGATTTGTCACTATATGCTAGATGTCTGTTGAAGCCTATAGATTTTTAGTATGCTTTAAAAGTATAGTGAAAACAATCTTTATTTTCAGCAGCTGAAATTTCTTGCGCTGTCATAATGTGGTCTCAGAAATAATTTTTATAGGGGCATCTGGATGGCTCAGTTGGTTAAGCGTTAGGTCATGATCTCACAATTCGTGGGTTTGAGCCCCACACTGGGCTCTGTGCTGACAGCTCAGAGCCGGGAGCCTGCTTGGATTTTGTGTCTCCCTCTCTCTCTGCCCCTCCCCTGCTCATGCTCTGTCTCTCTCTCAAAAATGAATAAACATTAAAAAAAAGAAATAATTTTTAACATTATGTAAAATCTGAATCAGCAGCTTAAAGTGAACTCGTGTTTGCCACATAAAACATTTTTCCATTCCATTTCCATTTCCATTGTCCTATGTATTTTAGAATAAGTTCAGCTATAAAATTATAATCAGAGGCAAGCAAAATGGGCAAGAAACCTTCCAGGCTACTTCAGATATTAAATGAGAAAATAGTCCATTGATTCATCTCACATGGTTCCTTAAACCCAATGCATTTTAAGACATAATGAGTTTTACTCATTTTAAATGCATTTAAAGCATATTTAAAAATACACAGATAATGCTTTCTTTAATTGTCACCATTTTCCTATTTATGGGAAATCCACACTCAATTTTAGATACGTTTATTGTTTACATTCATTTTTCAAGTATAATAATAGAATGTTGGGGCTTTAAGGGGTGGTGAAGGAAATAAAGGCACTGACACTTTGTGAATGCTTACTAGTTACCAAGCACTGTGAAGCTATTTTCTAGACTGCTGGTTTTCTTGCTATGAAATCAGAATACTAATATCTCTTCTCTTAGGGTCCAAATGAGGACTGAGTGTGTTTAACACACAGTATCCAATCAATGATATTATTTACCTTCACATTCCCATCTTCATGGATTAATTGAAATGAGATTGATCATATTCCTATGAATTGAAAAATCTATTTCAAGGAAACAACTATTTTTCAAGGGTGCCCGCAGAGTCACTGATTAATACTGCCTGTCAAATGAGAACCTCAATAATATCAGAAAGAAAGCTGTCTTGGGCTCCTGGATAGCAACTCTTTAAGGGCATACGGTGTAATTAAAAGGATATGAGGCTGGGTCCACAACACAGTGAAAACCAATCTTGCCCCTTTATATTTGGTTACATAGCAAATACGTCTCATTGCAATAAGACGAGCAAAACAAAACAAAGAAAAAACACCTGACTTTGGTTTTTAACTCACCCCCCCACCCAACTTTGGCAACTGTGAGAAAGAGGCAAATGATTTAACATCATATCCAGCTTGTAGCATCACGTGAGATTGGGTAATATATATGCACATAAAGTGCTAACCATTGCTGGCTCTCAGTGATGGCTAATACCGTAAGAATAACCAAAAAGGGACGTTCTTCCAGGAGATCATACTGCTAATCTCTGAAAAATAATTCCAGCATCACCTTATCCAAGCTGAAATTCAGGACATTCATAATCTATTTCTTCATTCTCTTGGTCAAAAAATATTTATTGAGGGTCTACAATATGCCAGATGCTATTCTACATACTGTAGTAATAGTGGTGAAAAACATAGACCCCCTGAAATGAAACAAAATAAAAACCTACTCTTGATGGGCTTATCTTTTAGAGGGGGAAGATAAAGAATAAGGATAATAAATAAGTAAGCTATGCAGTATGCTAGAAAGTGCAAGTTCTATGAAGATTAACGTAGGGGGGAAATATAAGGTATGCGAAAATGGGGCAGTCACTATTTTAATTTTATTAAACAGGTCTCTACTAGGAAATGCCATTTGTGCAAAGACCTGAATTAGAAGAGGAAGCAAGCCATGAGGATTTCAGAAGGAAAAGCAGTCCAAGTAAAGGGAATGGCAGTTGCAAAGGTTCTGTGGAAAAGAGAGTTTCCAGGAGAGCAAGAATGCTAAACATGGCTGGAGCAGAAGGAGCAAAAGAGAGAGCAGAATGAGATGAGGTCTGGGATGGGGGTGTGTGTGTGTGGCTAGAGGACATTTAAGGACTTTGGTTTCATACCCAGTGTGCTTATATCTATGTATAGATAATGATTTAGATGACAATATTCTTAGAACTCTGTTGGCTAAAAAAATAAACTCTTTTGCTCTATATCATTAAAAAACAGCGACAGGGAGTAAAAGCACCTGAAAAAAGAGTATCCTGCATTAATAAATTTTACCCAGGGACACATTTTTTTTCTAAAGAAAACTTGTTTTCAGAATGCAAAAATTTCTAGTATTAACCTCTGGAACCCACCCACAAGTTTCATACCCTGCTTGTTTTTAGCATTGGACTAACTGGTGTACTCAGTGATATTTATGCAAATGCGCTGTAGACACTAACTTGCGCAGATGTTCAGATTTTCCTTTTTATGGCACTGGTAGTAGAAACCACGTTTCTTGCTTTCCAGTGAATCGATGCAATGTCTGAATTCTGATTAAATAATCCTGGTTTCTTGGTGTGATCTAGAGTGGCCATATAATTTATCATCTAAAATAGGACACTTTGGTGGAGGGCAAATGCTAAATTGGAAGGGCATAAATCTGAACTGTCCCAAACAACCAGAATATATGGGTCCCAGAGACAGATCGAACAACAGTTGTAGAGTTAAGCAGATCTAGAATTGAATCACTCCCTTTGTAGATTGAAACACACTCCGTAGGCTGTCTTAGACCCATAATGCGGAGTTATAAATCCCAGCCCAGTGTTGCTTGGGAGGATTTATTCAGATGAAAACACAAGCAGGTCCAGTACAGAGCCATTAGAGGAATGGGATCTAAGCAAACAAGGGAGGTAGGAAGAATTGTGTTCAATTATTATAGAAACCATTGAAAGGGGATTATTATAGAACTTCATTGGGCTAAGTTACCCTAAGGCCATAGCAGTACAGAACTATCATTACTCAGTGACCATCAGTGTAACCAGCGGTGGCTCTGAGCACCCTCTGGCATATGTAATAGTACAGTCCTTATTTCTTTTACCAAAATTGAAGTGATGGAATCATGAAATAGAGTATCCATAGTTGTACTACTATGAACAATGAACCTCATCACAGAAAATAATTTTTAAGTTTCCAGGTAGCAGATTGATTTAAAGTGATAAGTTTTGATAACAAAAGTTTCTTTGGCAAATATTTAAAAATTTCCCCTCCTCTTAAAATTATAATACAATACTGTATCTACTTGCGGAAACACATTTGACACCAAACTGTCTTATACTTCAGATTCCTATGGGTAATCACAGGAGACTGGAATCTTTATGGGACACTCTAGGCTCTTGAGATATAATGACATGTTCAATTTTCATGTGAAATACAAATTTTAGGGTACCAGCAAAAGATTCTAAGATGCTTTCTATACAAAGACATCGAAATAGTCTCATTTTCTGAAATTAAAGATATCCAGACCCTTTCTCTACTCTTTCAAATTCCCTTATCCAATCTGCTTGCTTTTATTTCACAAGCTTTTCCCACAGAATTTGACATGCTCCATCCCAACTACAATTGGCTCAATCCTACTTTGCTCCCTGAATCTACTTCAGTGGTTACCTTTATTTCATTTTAGTACTGAAATATCTATTTCTATTTTTAACTATCTTGCACACAAGTATACACAAATATATTTAAAACCCAATTAACTACATTAGATACATCTCAAATAACGCATGTAATATTTTTTACTAAATGAGCGATGATGCTTACCGTATGATTATAAAACACTGGAATTATTTTTTTCTCCTTTCTAACTCATTTGAACTTTATATACTGAAATGCTTCTTGAAGAGATTTTAAGTATCCATTTCTTCTATGGTACTGTGAAACTAACATAAAGTTTTAGATTTTCCTTATGTTAATAATTCATCAAGTATGAGACATGTGTAATATGGTCAGAGAAAAGAAGAATCCTCACACAAAAGATTATCTCCAACAAACTCATGTTTAGCTTTGCAGTGAGAACCTACCCTCTGGCACCATCTATTGACTGCATTGCTTTCCTTTCTCATCAAACCACATGCAAATCTGTAGTGAATGAATAAAACATAACTTTTCTTCCTCATTTTTCATTACTGATGAGTAGCCTGAGCCATCGCCACTGACAGTAGTTGATGCATTCAGATATGTCAGTAAATTTCATGCTGCGCCCTTGGAATCTGATCGTGCCTTCTCACCACTAATGAAAACTTGCTTTAATGTGTCTGCAGGAGTCCACCTCCACAGGTGCCCACCTCCACAGGTGATATTCATGCTGAAATGTCTAATCAGAGGCCAAAATAATCTTCTCCAGGATTAAATGAGTCTGTCAAATCTCTCTCTGTCTTTTTCTTCTAAGCATTATAATAAAGCTGGAGAACCACAGACACAATCGTCTGTGGTGCTGGCTTTGAGCCTGGGCATTTAAAAGACAGCTGTGTGAAGAAGACCAGTGAGGTATTACTCTTTAGTTAGATATTTGGACACGGATCATTCAATTTAATATCATAAATAATATCCATTTCCAAATTACAGATGAGGAAACTCAGTGCAGAAAGATTAAACATCTTGAATTAGGCCCTCAACATTTTTCAGGTTTTTAATTCAAATGTCGTTTTTTTAGTCTTTCCCTAGCTTTCTTGCCTAAAATTTAATGAGGACACATTAAAGAGGACACTTCTTATCCTCTTTCACTGTTTAGTAATTATCACTATAATATATTTTACTTACATATCTTGTTTCTTGCCCTTCTCTCTCCACAGGATGTTAACTGCATGATACTGAAATTTTAGCTGTTTTGCTCATGACTATCATCCTAGCACCAGAACAGTGCTGGCAAGAGTAGACACTTAATAAACATTCATTAATGAATGAAAGAGTAAATGAATGAATAACTAGTCAGTGGTGAAACTAGGAATTGAATCCAGGACTCTCTACGAGCTCTTCCTATTGTCACAAGCTATGACACTTTAATTGTTTGCAAAACAAAAATATCTCCAATATCTCATATTCACTTAAGCCAAGAATAGAACAACGTTGTCTTTTCTTTCCACTTTTTATGAATTAACCAGAACAAGGAAACATTTAAAGTGTTTCTCCATGACCACTCACTTCTCCAATTTTCAATAACATTTCTTTCATTGCTTTATGTACTAAGCATATGCTAGGAAAAGCTCCCTCTCTTTTTGGCGTTCAGTTTATATGTGTATGTGTCACTATATAAATATCTGAATCTTTTGGCACCTCTCTATACTGCCTTCTTGCAGGATACAAGGAAGGAGATCCACAGCCCAATGATGAGGACTTAAATGGAGTATCATTCTAAAAAAAGATTCCTTCACTCATCTTTTTTTTTTCCCCAGATCCTCCCAAGTGCTCATGATGAGAAAGAATGTACCTAATGAACTACAAGACAAAATAAGAGAGAGAAAAGTTTTCTATCTTTTTCAATGAATATAGTGACTAATTAGAAGCAAAGATATGAGAAAAAAGAAACTGAAAACACAAGAAGACAAATTTTACAATCTCTGCTACGTCACTTTAAAGAAACCCACACCCTTACCCAGTTTATTTCCAGCAAGAATGCTACAAAATTTATTTCACTGTGGATGAAAGGGAAGAACATATCCCTTTGCTAAGGACACGGTATCATATGAGAAAGAAGAATCTATCCTAGTGTCAGTTATCAGAGTGAAGACCAAAGGCAAATACTTAGGTAGAGGAAAAACAGCTAGAAGAAAGGGCTTAGCCTACTTCTAAGGGCCCAATAGATTTTGTAGAGATAACATATCTACACTTCACTTGAATGGAGGTCTGGATTCAGGAAGGGGAGTCCTGAGGACAGGTAATCTTTATTCCATAACTCAGATGATCTACATGCCTAGACAGCCTTGGGGAATTTGCTTAACTGCGCCTCAATAGCTTCATCTCTATTTTTTTTTAATTCAAAAAAGTTGTATTTATTTAAATAATATCTACACCCAACATGGGGCTCGAACTCACAACCCCAAGATCGAGTTGCACGTTCCTTTGACTGAGCCAGCCAGATGCCCCTATCTTCATCTTTAAAGGAGGATTAATGATATCACATCTAGTTCTCAGGGTTGCTAAGAACTTAATGATTTAATATGGGTGAAGCACTGACATCAGATTCAGCACACACTGCACTATATAATGTTAGTGTTATGGTTTTTAGCAGTACGTATTTCATAGTTTCCTCTTTGCTTGAAATAAATCTTTGGTTTAGCTGTTGTATTGCTATATTTTTAAAATATCCCTTAGGTAAAGGATTGTCTATTTGTTTTGAATTCCATATTAAAAGGGTTCAGTACTTCCCTAGAAGTTTGGTTGCGATGATAGTGGAAACACATGACGGGTTCAAGGGAAAGGTGACTACGACAGAAGCTGTGTCCAAAAGTCTATACCGCTGCCATACTGGATTATTTTGCCAACACAAAATTGGAGATTTTGGCTTATAGTTTTATTATGGATCAATTTCATAAAACTCCTTATGAATACTAGCATTGTAGTGTGCAAAGGACACAAGGCATGGAGACAGATTTAGATTTGAATACCACCCCCTCAACTGTAATCCTTGGGGCAAGAAAATTCAGTCCTTACAAACATGTCCATCCCTTATTACTCTTTCCCCCCACATCCCTATCCATATCCATGGTCCACTCCAATCCCCCTCATTTCTATTCTTCAAACATGCCAGACATGCTCACACTTCAGGACCTATGCTCTTTCCTCTACCTGAAATATTTCTGTCCCCAAATCCCTATGAATAACTTCCTAATCTCCTTTAAGTCTTTATTACAACTTACTCATTAAAATATCCTCTCCTGACTCTATGTCAGATCTTGAAGATCTAGGGGTTTGGAAGACAATGGCTGCCTGAATTAAAATCTCTCCACCTACCTTCCCCTCAGAACCTATAAAACCAACAAGGAAAGCAAATAAAACCACAGATGATCCACACTTTCAGCAGCAGTAGGAAATAGAAAATGCAATAATAACCTTTACATTGTAAGTAGAAGAATAAAATTCGATTTCAGGCATTTCCACTGCCTGCCTTGCAAGCCCATGGGTGTAGAGAGGAAGAGAGAAGAGGCTTAAAAGACTCAGCTAAAAAGAGGATAGGAGTGAAGATGACTGAGATAAAATGCAAATGAAACCATCAGTAAAGAGACAAAGTTCAATATCAAATGCCAAAATACTGAACACAGGTCGGGACTTGAAGTTATTAGCACTGGGCTAAGGAAAAATGAGTGGTAATGCAAGTGGCAAATACAGGGCATCATTGCTTCTGGGGAGAAGGGAGGAGTGTGATGAATTAAGAGAGGAGTCATAACTAGTATATATGGACATGCAGGAAAAGAAGGAAACAAGGGGAAACTTAAAGAAACAAACAAACAAAAAAAACCCATCAATCTCTCTACTCACCACACTGCCATCAAAAACATGATTCATAAAACAAGTTGCACAGATTAGGGAAGAACTAGGACAAGTGGGCATCCTTACATATGAGGGATACAGGAATAGAAAAGAGCAAACTATATCCATATAAAACTATTATGAAAAATCGGTAAAATTGCATCAAAGAATTTCAGTTGATGAAAACTCTCCCCACAAAACTAAAAAAACAATAACTGTAACACAACACACGAAACTGAATTAAATATCCCCAAACAACACGTTGGAAAATTTTAAAGGATATTTTGAGTTAGAATTACAAAATTGGGAGCAGAAATGGATAAAAAGATGAAGAAATAAAATGACAATTAACTGAACCCAGAAAATAAACAAGAAACATAATCACAAATGAAGGCTAAATTACATGATGTCCAAGGGAGAACGGATTCTAATGAAAATTTATCAAGGGTCTTGATGAAAGAGATAATCAACCAGAAAGAATGAAAATGATATAAAAAAGGAAAATGCAAAGGGTCAGAAAGTGAAATGGAAGAGGAACAAAGGATATCCAACATTTGTATATATGGTGTCCTTGACTATGAAAATCAAAACCATAGAATAGAACTCATGTTTAAAACCATAGTCCAAGAAAACTTGCCAGAAAATGAAATAAAACCTGAATCTGCATATTGAAAGGGCCAAGTAAGTATAAAGAAAAATCAAATTCAGACAAGCAACTTCAAGACCTATCTGAGTAAAACTATTAGACTTTAAAGAAAAATAACACATCCTCAGTACCTCCAGGCCAAGAGATGGCCAAGTACAAAGGCATGAGAAGTAGACAGGCAACCAGACTTCTCAAAAATGACATATAAAGCAAGGCAATATGAAGTGATATTTTCAAGAAACAAAGAAATTCTGACACCAGCTAAGTTCTTCAAGTATCAGAGCAATAGAAAAGCAGTTTTGAATGTTCAAAAACCCAGAGAATACATATGCCCTTCTAAAGGAATCTAGTAGAGGATGCTTTTCATACAATCGCCTTGACTAGAGAACCCTTGCATAAGGATTGATGGTATCTTGCATTTTTAATTATAGGGCTAATGGGGTGCCTGCATGGCCCAGTTGTTTGAGCATCCAGCTCTTGATTTTGGCTTAAGTCACGATCCCAGAGTCATGGGACCGAACTCCCATCAGGCTCCATGCCAAGGGTGGAGTCTGCTTAGGATTCCGTCTCTCTCCCCTCTTGCCCTCTCCCCCACTTGCTCTCACTTATCTCTCTCTCTCAAATAAAAAAAAAATTACAGAACTAAGACAAGACTTGTTTCTATAGATTTACATAACTTAGTTCTTAAACTAAAAGTCTTAGTCATAGGTAGAAAAATAATATGGAAACATGATTATGCTCTGACAAACAAAAGAAAGAAACAGAAAATGGAGGAGAGAAGAAAGTAGAATTGGTTCATTGGCTATTGTATCTCACCTGTATTAGGTAGGAGTCAAAAGATACCAAAACTGACAGAAGAGATACTAAACATTTTAAAAAAGACTTTAAAAAAGGAACTAAGATCACTGTACAAGTATTAAAACAAAGGTAACCACCAGCATTAAAACAGAAATATTTACCAATTATAAAATATAGTAGAAGCAAATCAAAGAAACAAACAATATCAAAGAGAAAGGACACACAACACAGAGAACAAAATACAGTAAAAATAAGGTAACATTTTATATATATAATATACATATATTATATATATATAGTAACTACAGCAAAGGATAGTATGACAGAATTGAGATCCACCATATTAGTAATGTCAATAAATTTGATTAGAGCATACCCATTTAATTTCAAAAATGGATTTTTCAAATTGACTGATAAGCAGAGCCAAACTCTATGCTATATACAAGAGATAAACCTGAAATCTAGTGATTCAGAGGCTAAAAACCAAAGGAATGTGTAAGACAGGATGAAACCCAAGAATGCAGACATTGTACATTGTACCCTGATGCCTGATGAAGTTCAATTTAAGTCAAAAACATTGAGGAAAGAATAAACTTCATAGTGCTGAAATTACCCTGCTATCACTCCAGCAATGCAGATCTCCTTACAACTGACCTACTTTTTCTTTTTTCCAAAGAACGTATGAACTTCTAATATATAATTTACTCAGTTATTATACTTATTAATAACTGAGTAAATTTACGACTATATGTCAGCCCATGAGGAAAAGAATTCTAGCTGTATTTTTAATTTGTATATGTCAAACTTTTAGAATAAAGCCTAATACACAGTAAATGCTCAATAAATAGTTGTTAAATGAATGAATAAATCTAATCGGTATTTCTCACCTGTGTAATGGGAATAATATGCCCTTGCAGGCCACATGTAAGAACAGAAGAAAATGCATATCTTCCAGCAAAGAGTCACTTGATATTTGTGTACATTTAGTAATAGTAAATAATAATAATAACAATAATAATATCAATAAATAATAATAATAGTGTCAAATCTAACTTTTGATGTTCTTAAGTACTTAGGAATATTGGTTTGAAAAAAGCAAAACTATTCTAGAGAAAATAAAAACTGAATTGATAGTCCTATCTGATTGTGGTTGTTTATATGAAATGTCTACTATTTGGTGCTCCAGTTTTCTCTAATGACATCCATTCCTCATTGTTAGAAACACTGTTATATTCAGTAGTAGTAAAATTTAAGAAAGGAATAAACGCATCTCTCTCAATAGAGTTTTAGTTACCATGGTATACATCATACTTCTATTCCTGCCTTTCATTTACCAACTCATCGTAAATTAAAGTAATGAATTAATATAAGAACACATATGTGGTAAGCAACCCTAAAATATATTAGTGACCAATACTGAGCCTTACAGTTCTTTCGCCTCACCCATTTCCTTATTTTCATTGTGTGTACGTCTATGGAAGAGTAGAAGTATATAACATTTCAGCATGTTTAGGTGTGTCAGTACATTTAGGACCTTCAGTGACGTGAATTAGTGATAACTAAAATAACAAGTGAAAGAATACTTTGTCTGTCTCACAGGGGAGAATCACAGACTCATAGAATTCTGGAACTTGAAGTACAGAAACCATCAATATTATAATTCAACTTTTACCAAATATATCCATAGCTCTATGTATATTTGGGGGGTAAAGCAGGTTGACTGTATTCCTATTTTAATTTTCATATATGACACTAAACTCAAGCTCCACATGGATGAAGATAAGAAATAGCGGAATAGTTAGAAAGTTAGGACATACAGCCATTCTGTTCGGGTGAAAAGGTGAGAAAGAAGCTGTGAGGATGTTTTTCTTCAAGGGACACAGATATTATCTTATCCTTAAATAGATTTGAAAATGCACTTTAATACTGCTATATATTTTTTTCTTCTCCACACATTCTAAAAAAAATACATGCCACTCTGGCTGAAGGATTTTCTTTGTGCAAAAGAAACCAATTGAAAAAGAAAATGTGGAATAGCACCATTTGTCAACAAGATAAATACTTCTAAAAGATCCAAGAATCAATGGGTGGAAAAAGGAGAGGAACATTTCGGTGACAATGAAAGGAGGAAGTGAGGTGCTATTCTTGTGGGAATGTTACACATACAGGCTGGTCAGATGGACAGAGCACATGGTGGTGCTGTGCTGCCACAGGGCACCCAACTGACAAAACCAAGGTGCCACAGAGAGCTCTGTTAGGGTTTCTTCTGGATACCTGGACACTTACAGATGAAAAGTGTGTATTTTCTTTTTTAATTTTAGAGAAAGCGAGAGAGCACGTGAGTGTGGGAGAGGGGCAGAGGGAGAGAGAGACAGAATCTTAAGCAGGTACTAAAGCAACTTGCTTGCACTTAACTGACTAGAGGAGAAACGTGTTTCCACTTTGAATCTATATGATCTTGAAAGGAGTCACTGATAATAGTCATAATTCTAAATTTAGGAGAGCACCTTACAGAAATTTCAGAGCAAATATCAGAATAATCCCTTTAGACAATACTACTAAAAAGGAAGGTGTTTCTTGGTGGACGTGTGCAAAAGTAAATTTTAGTAATATGATCAGATAATCCTAATCAGTAAGAAAGAAAAAACAGACATTCTTAAGAAGGCGTGTGATACTACAGGACTCTCAAATCGACTCCTGTTGGAAAAGTACACTCTATATTATAAAAAGAGGTCAAATAAACTGGGAAGAATGGGATGGGATGAAAGAATTGAAAAAAAAAATGGTTATCTGAAAGCCAAGAGGTGGTTTTAATCATGTTCAGACTAACAAAGCCAGAGATGCAATAAATCCACAGATGGGGTCATATGGCATGAAGTTAACTGTTGAGAGTGAGGAAACTGTATTATCCCACTTCTTCATCTCTAGAACAGAAAACTAATAGTAACAGAAGCTAATTTATTGAATACCTATATTTCAGGTATCATGCTAAAAGCCTTATGTTGAATAAGATCTATCCTATATTTACCATGCCATTTTATTATATCTTGTAGATCTAAAAAAATATCAAATGACCCCCAAATTATTCACATCTAAGGACAAGGTGACATAATTTCACTTTATACGAAAAGACATACAGGCTTTTATGACCTTTATTTAAATCTCTCAACAGTGTATGTAATTGCTAAAAAGCTGAATACAATGTCAGTAGAACTGGGGTTTCCACAATAAGAGAGGTGATTATTGTGCTTGACACACTATACCAAGAAATGGCTAATAAGAGATCATTGTGCACATACAGCATATCCTGATAAAATTATCCAGGAAAACAAAAAGCCTGAAAACTCTGTTATGAAAGGAATAGCTTTTCTGTAAAAATAGTACTTAGAGGGCATGACAGCCACTAGAAAAAAAAATTGGAAAGGATGTAAAGCATAAGATAATTGGATTTATTTTATCTTCACCCAGAATAGCATATCAACGAAATATTCTTTCATGTTTTACTTTGTCTTCAGTAAATATGGGTAATAATATAACATACTTCCTCATAGAATTATTGTAAGAATTAAATGAGAAAACATATATAAGACATTTCACTTATTACTTAGCTCATTACTAATGTTCAAAAAACACCAATCTCAGTAAATAGGATGTATACTTCAAAATGGCAGAAATAAGGAATCATGACTACTTCCCATACCTTTACACCATCATTATCTGCCAAACAGTAGCTTCTCTCTAGTTACATAATTAATATATACATCTGGACTTTTCAGGGTCAAAAATAAAACTGTAATTATAATTTATAGGGTTAAAAGCTTCAACTCAATAAGTGTAGTAGAACCAAGCTAAAGGAACATAGTGGTATACCATTTTCCCACCATTTGGGTATCATTAGAACAAATTCAAAGAAACTGGAGTAGTTATCAAATTTAATATGTTGACCTCCCCCAAATCCTTGGAGTTCTCTTCTCAACCTGTAATATACTCCACTATGGTTTCCCTCCTATCTCTTTGACCTTTCCTTCCAAAGTTTTTAGTGAATTGTTCACATTGTTTAAACTTAATTCCTAGGAGGTTCCCTGTTTTTGCATTTTATATTCACTCTATCTGGTGATGCCTGTATCTAATTCTATGTATTCAACCATAATTTACTTGTGATGACTCCAAAAACTACATCTCAAGTTGATGAACTAAATGTCTAACCATTTGCTAAATTTGTAGTAGACAGTACGTATGTACTGGAATATTGTTTGACCATTATTAATCTAAAGCAAATACCTTCTAGGTCCTGTTAAGTACTTACAGGAAGCCAGGCATATGGTTGGTCATCCTCTTCCCATTTTATGCCATAATCCCAATTCCAGGCTTAACAAACAATACTATCTCAAATTAGAATGCATTTTGGAATTATTCCTAAGTATTGCTATTCTCACTGTTCTTGCTGAACGCATAACTAAATTCTATTATTATTACTCCAACTGATGTTTTTCAATCAGCCTCGGTCTTGATGGCTGAATTTCCCCAACATTATAGAACATGTCTTTTAATTATTTATAAAACCATATTCAGTAAATTTTTATCTTTACCCCCCCCAAATCCTTTCCAGGTAGTTATAGGATTCTATTTTTATCTTTACCCCCCCGCCCCAAATCCTTTCTAGGTAGTTATAGGATTCTTATTTTGGTAAAGAGACCTTACAAACACATTTGAGAGTGTTCTCAACTCGGAGGTGGTTCTCGGCCCTTGTAGAAACCCTGTGGTTCGCTGTCACTGTTTGTGGTCACTTCTTTCTATAGCTGTTTGTCGTGGTACTGCATTCATCTTAGCTGATGCTGAATAATTTTATAGATACAAAGGACCCTTTGTTCAAGCCATGCTCATCCTTGGTGATGTTTATTTCTATTCAACATGAACCCTTTAGAGTTTATTGACATGGAAGGAGATAGTCGAAAGGCCCAGTGAAAGGCCCAGCTTGCCATTCTTACTATTATTTATTCTATATCATCCCTAACTACTGACACTTTAGAATATTCTCATTGGGTCTGTTCCAAGTGGTTCCCACTCACTCTGGGTATAATTTATGGTCCTTGGAACTAGAAAGAACTGATGGTTGCCAGGAGAAACCAGATGACTAATTATTTAATCCCTTAACATATTTTTAAATCTATTACTAAGTAAGTCAGTACACTCTGACCTGAGTACTGAGCTTCTTACAGAGTAAGTCATGGTCTTTATGAGAATTGTTTTCAATGGTATTTAGAGACTTTCCCCTTTTTGCAGGTTCACAGTTATGTTCCTCATGGCAGAGGCTGCTGGAAATGTGACAACTAGAGAAGTAAAATCTTTAGTGCATTTGTTTGTTATTATTACCTATTATTACAGATGTCTTGTTTATTGTTGTATCCTCAGTGCTTGCACACAGAAAGTGCTAGAAAATTTTGTGGTCAATGAATACATGTATTGAGTATGGCAGGTTGTGTTAAGAGCCATGGAGAATATAAAATTGAGTACATGTAGTATTTTGGCTCCAACAGCTCACAGTGTTATGGGGCAGACAAACATTTCATAAACAGCTATAAAAATTAAATAAATGACAAATCCTGAAGAATGACAGAGAGGGACAGATTTATTTAAACTGTGATATCTGAAAAGGCTTCATGGAAGGTATAGTGGGCCAGCTGGGTTTTCATCAATACATTACAGCCTTGGGAAGGCAGATATGAAGAGAGGGGGAGATACGGCTGGCAGACAGAGGATGTTGGTCGAAAGCATGGAGAAAGAGAAACAAATGAAGGGGATATGTTTAGGGGCAGCACATAAATCTATGTGACTATAGGATGTTATATTATTTATATATGCACTTCTCATTTCTATTTGAAAATCATGCACAAAAAAAGATCTAATAATAACAAATTCTAATCTAACCTAATCTTGTGTCAGATTAAAAGTTGACAGTAGGCTGGATCTTCATCTCATCTGCAATCTTTCCGACTACAACTATGATGATGCCACTGACTATTGAGGTATTTTGGTAGGAACTGTGTTAAGTTATTTATATTCATTATATCATTTGACCGTGGGTCAACACTTCTTAGAATTATTTTGAAGATGAGGCTTAAAATAGTTAAGTAATTGGGGTGCCTGGGTGGCTCAGTCGGTTGAGCATCCGACTTCGGCTCAGGTCATGATCTCACAGTTCATGGGTTCAGGTGCCACGTGAGGCTTCGTGCTGACAGCTCAGAGCCTGGAGCCTGCCTCTGCTTCTGTGTCTCCCTCTCTTTCTCTGCCCCTAACCCACTCTCATTCTGTCTCTGTCTCTCTCAAAAATAAATAAACATTAAAAAAAATTAAAAAAATAAAAAATAAAATAGTTAAGTAACTTGCTCCAAATCCAAACAATTGTAAGTGGGGGCTGTCTCTGACAGTTCTTATTGTAACAAACACCACGATGCCTCTGTATTAACAGTAAAAACAGTGTGAGACACACACATACTCATCTGCCTTAATTTGGAATGATTTGATCAGTAAAGCTAGCATTTTTGCAAAAATAAGCTGTTTGCTATTCATTTCCCAAACATCACTTGAAATTTAATCTTTAGCTAGTATTGACTCATAGCCTGTTTTTAAGTTGTCATTGTTCTTGTTGGTATCCATGATGTATTACTATCCTCTCTTATCTTAAAAACAAATATTTTTACACCCCCCCCCCAAATTTTATCTATGAAATTGATCAAGGCCTTGTTTTGTAAAGTTACTGTATTTCAATCAAACATCAAATACATTTATTTATTTTATTTTTAAAATGTTTATTTATTATGAGAGTGCACATATGTGAGTGGGGAAGGACTGGGGGGGGGGGAGAGACAGAGACAGAGACAGAGAAATTGAGAGAGAGACAGAGAGGGAGAGAGAATCCCAAGCAGGCTCTGTCTGTACTGTCAGCACAGAGATTGATGCAGGGCTTGATCTCATGACCCCATATGGGATCATGACCTGAGCTAAAATCAAGATTTGGATGCTTAACTGAGCCATCCTGGAGCCACTCAAGTATATTTTAAAATGTGATTTTTGGGGTGCCTGGGTGGCTCAGTCAGTTGAGCGTCCTACTGCTGATTTTGGCTTAGATCTTAATCCTGGCATTGTGGGATAGAGCCCGGTGCCAGGCTCCAAGCTGAGCATGAAGCCTGTTTAATATTTTCTCTTTCCCCCTGCCCTTCCCTCCACATTTCTCTCTAAAATAAAAATAGTAATAAAATAAAATATAATTTTTTATTGAAACAGCTACTTTTGTATTTCAAATTGTGCAGCTAAAAATAAAGAACAAGGAAAAACAACCAAAGAAAGAAAGATTCAGTCTCTACTTTATTTACCTGATAGTCATCCTCTAACATCCAAACTCTAGGGGTCATCAGTTTGTGATTTATCTAGCTATGAATTTTATTTCAAAAACAGAATATTTTGAAGTGATGCAAATATAGTTTATAGCATATGTCTAGAAAAGTGCATTAAAAGGAGATTCATTCCAAGCCCAGTCTCTAGGATTCTAACAACCACACTTAGTATTCAGGGAAAAGAAGTCCAGTTCTGTCAGTTGTAGTGAAGATATTAATTTATGCTATCTAAGTCTATGCGTAAACTCTCCACAATTTTATGACCAGAGGAAGTGCATCCATTTAGTGTTACTATCATAAACATTTGTGATATAGATATTTACACTGAAATCTATTCCATTTTGAATGAAAATGTGATACACATGGCATCAAGACATTACAGAGTTTTGCTCCCAAAATAGTACCATATTGAGTCAGTTACTTAATTAAGGCTACAGGAGTATGTGTAGTGGGAATTCAATGTCACTGAGATGAAAACACTGTGTGTTCCTCTGGGAAAAGCTTTCCTTCATTCTTATTCAAAATAATGCTTGTTTGGAGATATTCATAAGGCTTTCCACAAACTATCTTCTAAATAGTCTCTGTGCAGTACTTTACAAAATAATAGCATTTAACATTGCTTTTAGCTAGAGTAAGTCAAGGTCACTACTATACTGGAATATACTAAATGTCAAGTTCAGACAGAAAGATAAAGGGTAGATTGTGTGTGTATCTTTATATTATTATATAATATAAATATTATGTGATAGATGTAAATAAATATGAATCCTATTGTATTTTCAGTAATCAAAAAAGAAAATCATTTGGATATTGTTGAAATGCAGAGATGTTAAAAATATGTTAATCTAATTTGTCAACTTAGGGATGCTATCAGAAAAGGAAATGTGGTGTGAGAACTGTGATCTCACCGTCTTATGGTCACCACTTTTCTTCTAGAATGTTCCTAAAACCTTCTATGTCTTTTAGAATTTTACTTGGGATTAGTGTCAAGTTCATCAGTCTGGTGTTTATACAATAATTTTTTATTCCAGTAAGAACACATGAGATTAATCCTCAACAAATTTTTAAGTGTGCAATATAGTGTGGTTAATTATAAGCACAACATAGAACAGCAGATCTCTAGAGCTTAATCATCTTGTGTAACTAACTCTTTATCCCACTGAATAGAAACTCCCACCTTCCCCTTCCTTTAACCCCTAGCAACAGCCATTCTACCCTCTACTTCAATCTGTTTAGCTATTTTAAATTCTTCATCTTAGTACAATTTTTCAGTATTTTACCTCTATGGATGATTTATTTCACTTAGCATAATGTCCTACAGGTTCATCCATGTGGCCACATATGGCAGGATGTCTTTTTTTAAAGCTGAATAATGTCCCATTGCATGTGTATGCCCGATTTTCTTCATGGATTCATCCATCAATGGATGTTTAAGTTATTGCCACATCTAGACTATCATGAATAATGCTGCAATCAACATGGGAATTTAAACATCTCTTTGAGATCTGGATTTAACTTCTTTTGGATAAACACCCAAGAATGGGATGCCAAATCATATGGTAGTTCTGTTTTTAATTCTTTAAGGAACCTCCATATGTTTTTAACAGTGGCTGTACCATTTTACATTCCCACCAACGATGTGTCAGGGTTCCAATTTCTCCACATATTTACCTACACTTGTTACATTTTGTTTGTTTGATAACACCCATCCTAACAGATGTGAGGTGATATCTCATTGTGGCTTTAGTTTGCCATTTTCCTGACTTATGAGTTGAGTACCCCTTCATATACGTGTTGGTCATTTGTATATCTTCTATGGAGAACTGTTTATTTAGGTCCTTTGCCTATTTTTGATTATTTGTTTATTGGTTGTTTTTCATTATTTTTTTGTCACTGTTGCTGTTCTTGATTTGAAGGAATTCCTTATATATTTTCGATATTAGCCCTTATAACATCCATGATTTATAAATATTTTCCCTCATTATTTAGGTTGCCTTTTTACTATGTTGATTATTCCCTTTGCTGTACAGAAGCTTTTAAATTTGATGCATACTTGCTTATTTTTGCTGTTCTTGCCTGTGTTATTGGTGTCTCAGCCAGGAGATCCTTACCAAGACCAATGTCACGAAGCTTCTTATGTTTTCCTCTAAGAGTTTTACAGTTTCAGGTCTTATGTTTAAGTTTTTGATCCATTTTGAGTTCCATTTTGTGTATGGTATAAAATAAGGATCCAAATTCATTCATTTGCATATGGATATCCAATTTTCCCAACACTGTTTGTTGAAGACACAGACTATTCTTTTCCAATTGTGTTTTCTTGGAACTCTTGTTAAAGATGAGTTGACTGTATATGTGTGGGTTTATGTCTAGATTCTCTATTCTGTACCATTGGTTTGTATGCCTGTCTTCCTTCCAGTAGCATTTCTATACCCTAACAAGAAACTATCTAAAAAAGAAATGAAGAAAGCAATCCCATTTGCAAAATGTCAAAAATAACAAATGCGTAGGAATAAACTTGTGAAACAGTGAAAGACCTACACACTGAAGACTGCAAAACATTGATGAAAGAAATTAAAGGAGACAAAAGTAAATGGAAAGACATTCTATGTTCATGGATTGGAAGACTTAAAATTGTCAAAATGTCCATACTGCCCAAAGCAATGTACAAATGCAAGGCATCTTACTATAATTCCAATGACATTTTTTACACAAATAGAGAAAATAATTCTAAAATTCTTCTGGAACCACAAGGGACCCCAAATAGCTAAAACAGTCTGGAGAAAGAAGAGAGTTCCTTATTTCAAAATGTATTATAAAGCTACAGCAATTGAAACAGTATGCGATCAATTTTCATTTGAGCTATTGATAATACAAACATTTATATGTTTCAGACTTCTAATTCTATCCAAAACGCCTTGATTTAAAAAAAAAAAGTCTAATCTCATGTGCAAGTTTTTCTTCCTGTATTACAGCATTTAATTCTTTGGAAATGCAGATAGATTTACTAACATATTTACTTTTTTTCTGATAATATTTGTAGCTCTGCTCTCCTTTATAAATGTGTGTCATGTCTATGCTGCAATAGTCATTGAGCTAGGAACTAGGACTATGGTAATTATCACTCTCATTTAACACTTTCCAGTTTATTATTATGCATAATACTGTTCCATCATCTGAACCTCGTTTTCACCAAGAAATATAAGCAAAACATTTTTACATCCCAATGACATTTTTTTGTTTGCTTTAGGTTTACACTGTATGAATGTTCCAGAATTTGTTTAAGAAATTTGCTATTAATGTCCCCTTTGTGTCAGATATTTATTCTATATCTCCCCCCACTTTTATTTAGTACATTGCTGGACTTTAGCTTTGAATGTTATAAATCGGGTGATCAAATGAAGGGGGGGGGAGGACCATGGGATTGGACTAGGAAAAGTATCAAATATTCTTCTTTGACATAGTGTTGTTGTTGTTGTTATTGTTTTAAACACTGCCGGATTAGATTGAGGAAATGTTTCTAGCCTGTTTATTTTGTGAGGTTGGATCTACGCCTCTCCTCAAGAGGTGCTATTGCCTGTGTCTTCCTTTGCGTGCTTCTGGATGAGGATGCTGTGTTTGGTGCTCTGGCAGTGATTGCGCAACTATCAGGGACAAACCAAGAACAAGTAGTCACACCTTAAAAGATGATCTTTCTGGAAATAATGCCTGTTCCTGACTTTTAACTGAGGTTAACTAGTCAACGGGAACTATTCTTCATTTCCTGACACCAACTATGCTTCTTGGGCCAATGCTACTTCATGACTTGATGGGGAAACAGTAAGTCCAAGAACCTAAAAAAAGGACAATCATACATCTGCCCTCTTACATTACTTGTGGCGGTATCTTTTCTTCTTTTGATTTAGTATATATGAGAAAATAATTTAATCTATGGATTTATTTTTTATTGCCACAATAACAAATTGCCAAAACTCTGGCGCTTTAAAACAATGCAGACCTAAGTGTCTCACACTTCTGTAGGTCAGAAGTCCACGTGAGCCAGCCTTGCTCCTCTGCTCCAGGTTTCACAAGGCTAAAATCAGGGTGTCAGCTGGCCTAGGCTCAGGGGTCAAACCTGCTACCAGGCTCATCCAGATGGTTACCAGAATCCAGTTGCTTGTATTTATAGGATTGAGGTTCCTTCCATTCCTTGCTGGGTGTCAGCTAGAAGCCTCTCTCAGCTGCTCAAAGCCTCCTGCATCCCTCATTTTCATCTCTTATATTTAAACCAGCAATGGTGCCTGGAGTCCTTCCCCCATTTCAGATGTCTCTGACCTCCCCTTCTGTTACATCAGTTCTTCCTCCATCCAGAGAGACTTTTCTGCTGTTTTCAAAAAAATTTTTTATGTTTATTCAGTTTTCAGAGAGAGAGAATGACACAGGGCGTGAGCGGGGGAGAGGCAGAGAGAGAGGGAGACAGGAGCAGGAGCAGGTTCCAGGCTCCAAGCTGTCAGCACAGTGCAGGGCTCAACCTCACGAAGCATGAAATCACGACCTGAGCGGAAGTCATACACTCAACAGATTGAGCCACCCAGGTGCCCCCAGAGAGTTCTCTGCTTTTAACAGCTCATGTAATTAAAGGGGACCCATGAGGATATTCCAGGGTAATCTCCTTATCTTAAGGTCTCTAACTTAAATTACATCAGCAAAGACCCTTTGCCAGGATTCACAGTAACTGATTCACAGGTTCTGGAAACTAGGATGTAGACATGTTATGGAGTCATTTTCCCCGTCACACCATCTATGAAAGGTATTTTGGAAACCCCAAAATGTTCAATGTTCCCGTTTAGCAGTCCCTTGACTTGACATGGAGTAGCTCTTAACTCAGTAACTTAAAGTGGAAAATTTGAACTATTCAAAAAGTAAAGCATGGAGGGGCACCTGGGTGGTTCAGTCGGTGAAGCGTCAGACTTCGGCTCAGGTCATGATCACACAGTTTGTGGGTTCGAGCCCTGCGCTGGGCTCTGTGCTGACCGCTCAGAGCCTGGAGCATGCTTCGGACTTTGTGTCTCCCTCTCTCTGCCCTTTCCCCGCTCATGCTCTGTCTCTCAAAAATGAATAAATGTTAAAAAAAATTTAAAAAAATAAAGCGTGGAAACATTTTATGACTGGCTAATACTCAGATGTTAGAGGTCCAAGCGTGTTGGTGACCACAGGCCCTTCAAACTGCCATGGGATAATGTATATCAGTTCTAAGGTCACATTTATGATGATAGGTAAAGTTAACAAAATAGAATTTAGTAAAACTTGTAAATTAAATACTGTTAAGTACCAAACAGAGCCTACAATTTTGGGTGAATTCTTTCATTAAATGGATTTTTCTTCAACAGGAAAAAAAAAAGGAATTTGCTATTATTGAGCATTGCTAGGTCTCATTTATTATATTATAAAAACATTTCAATGAACATCCTTGTATGCTTGCTTTTTTCCCTAGGATGGACACCCAGAAATAGTTTCCAAGCCTAAGTGTATGCACATTTTTGAAGTATTTTTCCCACACTCTCTTAATTATTTCCTCTTTAATATTTTCCAACATGGAGGTAAAATACTGGAGCTCATTTTTATTTCCAGCCACTCAGCAAATGTTTATTCAGCATCTACTCTCTAGATACAGGAGATATAGGGCTGAACGAAATAGACAAAAATTCCCGCCTTATTAGAGCACACGCACTAATAGAGCATGACAGACGATGGTAAAACAAATGTTACCTAGTATTAGAAGATGGTATGCGCCACTGAGAAAAACCAGGGAAGGGATTAAGAAGTAACAGTAACAGACTAGATTCTTTGTGCAGTCATCTCCAGTAGATTATCATTCTGAGCTAAAGTCCTACACATCATCAAGTGCCCTGCTTTTCGCCGAGTCAATCAGGAATTGGGGTAATCAAGATGTCAATAATTGCAATTATATACCGGTTCCCTGATCTCAGAAAATTACCTTCCATATTTCTCTTACTGGCCAGTCCACTGAAATGGGAACCTTCACCATTCATATTTTTGTTCTTCTCTCTACTTTTGCCAAATGTCCTTCATCTTTCAATCTAAGATTGTGTGCTGTCATGTAAAATGCTATGTCTTTTCCATTAGGTGTCTCTCTCTCCCCCCTCTCTTCACACTTGGGGTTTTCTTTGGCATCTCTGAGCTAACCGATCCTTCCCATCTGCAGCTGACTCTTTCAACGTGTTTGTCAATAAAACTTCATTATCTTGCTTGTCGTTTTCCATAGTGATTTCTTCAGAATTTAACTGCCATGTGGGCTGGCATATATATGTATATATGTATATATATATATGCGTATATGTGTATATGTACATATATGTGTATATGTATATATATGTATATACATACATGTATACATATACACATATACACGTATACATATATACACGTATGCATATATATATGTATACGTGTATATGTGTGTATATATGTATACGTGTATATATGTATACGTGTATACGTATATGTATAGTATACATATATGTATATTCACACGAAAGAACACCTACTTACTCTTTCAGTGAACATTAATAATGACCTATTATGTAGGATTTAAATGTGGTAGTGAGCAAAAGCTGTTGGTCTATCTTCAAAGGCATTTATACTATAACTAGGGAAGAAGACAAGTGCCAACAAAAGCAGGAAGTACTATAAAGAAAACAAACAATTGTGTCAAGTGGAAATCGCAGTGGGTACTCAGGAAGGCTGTTCTAAAGAGGTATTACTTAATTTGCAACTTGAAGGATGAGAAAGAGCCACAGGGAATGCATCTTAGTACATCCTGTGCTGGAAGGAAATGTTCTGTGAGCTGAGGAGATGCATCAAGGCTGGTGGCTGTAAAATAATGAGAAGAGGGGACAGCGACGTGAGATAAAGGAGAAGAGGTAAGTACCATTTATACCACACTAACCGGTTAGCAGTGAGGATTTTGTTCTGTATCCAAAAGCCATTGAAGGTTTTTTGCTCATTAGGTGGCTTCATGTTTATACTTTTATAAAATTACTTTGAGCTTCTAGAGAATGGAGTGAAAAGATGGGGAAGAGAGAAAGACTCTGCACTAATTAGGAGGTTAACAGTGTAGTCCTAAGTGGATCAATTGCTGGCAATGGACACAGAAAGAAGTTAATTTAGTGGTTGTATAATTTGAAACAGGACTGACAAGGTATGCTAATGGACTGGAGAGGGTGTGGTGTTCAAGAGAAAGGGGAATCAGCTTTCTGACTTGAACAAATGAGAGGATGGATGATGGTACCATGATTCAATTTCAGCTGTAATATTATGAGCTTAGAGAAGAGGTCTGAGTTAGGGAAATAAAACTGTTACTTATGAGAATACAAAGTCCGAAGTGAAGGAGACAGGGAAAGGGACCTGAGAAAGAGTGGCCTGAAATGTAGTAGGAAACTTCGGAGAAGACAATGTTTCAGGAAGAAAGAAACGTTATCTGTATCAGTGAGAGATTCTATGAGGAAAAACTAAAAATTATTCACTAAACTGTCAATCTGGCCAGTGGGTGAATTCAACAAGGCTTTCCCACCACCACCCCACCCCCCACCCCCCACCTCCAGCCCGCAACCGAGAGCAAGGGAAGGACCTTAGGTGACAATGAGTTAAGAATGAATGCATTACCACTGAGGCTTCCTCAAATGTCACTTACAAGAGGAGAATCAGAGACCCAAATTCTGAAAACTGGAAAAGTATCCCAGTCTAGGAGAGGGATTATTCCCAAAGAATTGTTCCACCTAAAAAACAAAAAGGAGAACTTTCGACCGGAGAGAGGAATGCTAAATTTTAAGATTTCAGAAGCCCCTTTTAGGTCATTCAATCCAGTCCAGAAATGCAAGAACCATCCTTCTATTGCTGCAATAATTTAAAAGCATTGCAACGTACTTAGGATATAATATAGAGATACATTGTTAAAAAACAAGGGTAATGTAAATAGGAAGGTGAAAAGAGGTAATGATACTGATTTTTTACTTTGTCCAGAATCAGTCAGGTGTTTAAATTTTCCCTGGAATAGGGATTTGGTTGGTCCTTGAGCATCCCATGAAATAAAGCTTATGAAAACATAGCAAACTGTAAGGTGCTCACCAATACCAGTAGCTAAGGTATTATTTTATTCTAAAACATTACTGATAACAGGTCAAAGGCTGATAAACTCTGATAATATATATTAAAACTGGCGGGGTTGTCTGGGTGGCTCAGTCAGTCAGCGTCCGACTTCAGCTCAAGTCATGAACTAGCGTCCTTGGGTGCAAGCCCTGTGTCAGGCTCTGTGCTGACAGCTCAGAGCCTGGAGCCTGCTTTAGATTCTCTCTCTCTCTCTCTCTCTCTCTCTCTCTCTCTTCCCTTCCCTGACTTGCGCTCTCTCTCAAAAATAAATAAACATTAAAAAAATGTAAAACCTTGGCAGAAACATATATATAATAACTTGATAATATGTGTACAATCATTCTCCTATTTTAACTACATTCAAAACTTAATCCAGACTTGCAGAGTTTGTATTAAATTAATCATTATTAAACAGTACTATATTCTCAGGGAGTTATATATTTATGCTTTTTCAGTGTCTTTTTAAGGAATTATTAAAATCCATATTCCTGAATTAATATTTTATAGCAATCTCAAATTTCATCTGAAATACTCTGTGGCTGGCATGAATACTCACTGAATTTCATTTTCCTTGTCAAACAGATCCTAAATTTTTAGAGGAATATTCTAGTAGTTTAAAGGTCTTTTATTACATCTAATATTTACTTGGATAAATTTTAACAGAAACATCAGAATGAGGAAATGTGAAGAAAGGGCTCCATCGTGTGGCCAGAAACTAATAATACAGCAGCAGTAGAGAACGGAAGTCCATTTTCTGTGTTCCTTAGAGGGACGGAATCTTGCTGGCTAATCATTCAGAGGGTAAAACAAGGCAGAATTTACACAATGTAGGCACACAGATATAGCTGCCTGGTGGCAGCTTGGAATTTCCCCACGCAGCTCTAAGTCAGTATGTCCAACACTAACTTACGTTCTGTCCTCATGCGCTAACTGAAGTGAATGACAAAAATCCTTCCAAGAGCTGTTTGTAATCCTTGATTCCACGTTCTCACCTCTTGATCCCATGTTCTCACTCTCTCCTTAATGCACTCAAGTTGAGAATACTCTCCCCATACTTTTCTAAAAGAACTATCAAGGTCAGTAATGATCTCAATATTAAGAGAACTGAATTCTGCTTGCTATTGGTGACTTACCACTGGGCAATAGGGAGACCCCACGAGTAAAATCTTTTTCAAAATACTAATTTAAGGGTTTATTAATTTCACAAACACATCTATCCTCACCACCAAACCTCCCATCCATAGCAAGGAATGCCTTTTAAAGTTGAATATGGGTTGGGGCGCCTGGGTGGCGCAGTCGGTTAAGCGTCCGACTTCAGCCAGGTCCCGATCTCACGGTCCATGAGTTTGAGCCCCGCGTCAGGCTCTGGGTTGATGGCTCAGAGCCTGGAGCCTGTTTCCGATTCTGTGTCTCCCTCTCTCTCTCTGCCCCTCCCCCGTTCATGCTCTGTCTCTCTCTGTCCCAAAAATAAATAAATGTTGCAAAAAAAATTTAAAAAAAAAATAATAAAGTTGAATATGGGTAATAATTATTATTTCATGTGGTGAAATAATAGCTAGCTCAAAATGATGTTTCATACCTCTAGAATAATATAATCTGGTGCATTAATGCTTTTCCTAATGAACAACTTGCTACCATTGAAGATTTAAACAATAAATAAAAGAACAAATCTAACACCATGTCAGTAGTTGAGGAATGAAACTTAATATTTGAAGACAGAATAAAAGTAAGAGCAAGTTCTTTCTTCAAAGACACACTTAAATTTCTGTTAGAGCTATCACCATTATTAGCATTTGCTTGTTGAGAACTGTGCATATTGTAATTGACTTTTAGTTAGCCATAAGTAACTTGAATTAAAAAAAATATTAATGTTTATTTTTGAGACAGAGAGAGAGAGATAGAGAGAGCACAAGCAGGGGAGGGGCAAAGAGGGAAGGAGACACAGAATCCAAAGCAGACTCCAGGCTCTGAGCTCTGACCTGTCAGCACAGAGCCCAGCATGGGGCTTGAACTCACAAACTGTGAGATCATGACCTGAGCCAAAGTCAGACGCTCAACCAACTGAGCCACCCAGGTGCCCCAGTAACTTGAATTTTTAAGCATTGTGATGTGTACTCTCCTTTAAAAAGACAAATCTATTTAAAATTTTACCCTGATTATGTCATAAAGCGAAGTGTCTAATTCTTATTTTTCATAAGACTTCAGATCTCATACAAACAAATCAATCTACTTAAAGTTTTTTCCACAGGTCACAACTTGGGATGTAAACCTCAAATCTTATTACTTGAAACATGAATGTCTATTTTTCAAATGAAAAAGTATTTCTGCTTCCTTTTTTCCCCATTATTTTCTACATGGACTTTTCATGACCCACAGGACTTTATGTTGGGAGAGTCCATCCATATTGGTGTTTTGGTCTTTCCCATAGGACAGTAAGGAAATTAGACAGGGACTTATTTTATGAACTTTAGAAGGGATTTTTCTAGAAAAATTATACTGATGCACATGAGATTGTGTCGAGCATATGACCTGACCCCTGGACACATTAACTCTAAGGACATTTTTCCTCTCCCACATCTGTTGCTGCCATTTTTTCCCTCTAGGAAATGATGACAACCCTGTAAAAATCAGCTCAGAGGTCCATGGCCCTGATTAAGTTCTAAAATTTCCAAAGTCTGAACATAGTCTGGCCCCCCAAAATAATGAATGTTCACGTCTGAGACTGAATTCTGGGCTCAAGGAAAATCACTCTTGAGATTTATTTGACATTACCAATAAAGCAAACACTTCTATATTCTTCCTAGAATAAATTTGGAACAAGTGTTTCACGCTAAAACATAACTTAAGCTTTTCCCTTGCTTCTCTCTAGGATTGCCACCCACTGCTCTCTCTGCTTCATGGCATCAAACACATTGTTCCTTTCATTCTTATAGCAACAAAGCGCCAATTTTCACACATTACTACTTTTACCTTGGATTCTTCTCTCCAAATTCTACTACTGATGCAATAATATTAATTCACCATGGCCTCTTATGATTAATCCTATGAATTTAAGGTTCTAACTCAAACATTTAAATGAACTTATTGATGTTATTAACAATAATTATGCAGATATACCTTCAGGAATAGTAAATTGCTGTGACTAGAGAAGCTTTTGCCAAGGGACCAAAGATGATGAATTTCACAGAAAAAGAACCTGAAAATAATGGTTGAATTAGCGCTCAGAGCTTTAGGGATTTACACAGGGTTGACATTACATGTACCTGTAATAGTCATGCCTTGGTGGGGGCGGGATTTAGAACCCACGCTTTCCAGTAATCCTCTTGGCTTCCTTAGGGTTACTGCCCACTATCATCTAAATTAGTACAGCAAACAGTGACATAATTAAAAACCCTTTGCTTTAGCAGTGAAATTGGTTTTACAAATTTGTGTGCTTTATGAAAGTTCTACAGTCAGGTTCTGGTAGAATCTATTGACTTCCAAGTAGTTGTAGATTGTTTAAGCTAGCTACTACAACTTAATTTAAGTTTACAAAACTTTTAGTGAGAGTGTAAGCAGTTAGTGTTCTTTTCTGGAACAAAGTAGCATATAAATTTATACTGACATTGACAAGCTACTTGTGCAAAAGCCCACGCTAACCACTAACCGCCTCTCTGGTTTTCCTTTACTTTTCTCTTTCTCTTTTTCTTTTTTCTTTTAAATTTTTTTACATTTATTTATTTTTGAGAGAGAGAGAGAAAGAGAGAGAGACAGACAGACAGTACGAGCAGGGGAGGGGCAGAGCAGGAGGGAGACACAGAATCAGAAGCAGGCTCCAGGCTCCGAGCTGTCAGCACAGAGCCCGATGCGGGGCTCAAACCCACGAACTGTGAAATCATGACCTGAGCCAAAGTCGGATCCTTAACCGACTGAGCCACCCAGGTGCCCCTCTTTTTATTTTTCTAAAACATGTTTAAAAATATGACAGCAGAGAAAGAGGCAGTTGAAAGCTGATGCAGTTGGAAAATAAAAGCAAATAAGTGAAAAAGAATCCGTAACAGTTCTCCAGGACTAGTTAAATCAAGTGAAGTGAACTCAGTTTAATAAAAGAGTATAGGAAAAGAATAATAGTCAATCTTAGAAAATTTCCACAAAATATTACAAAGTATCTTAAAGTAGAACTTCATAAGATGGTTCTACGTAAAAAGGAAATGTGATTATATTTATTTAGTAAGATTTTTGAAACACCTATTAGCTTCCAGGCTCTGTGAGGAAGACTGAAAATATCATAGCACACAAGGAAAGGCATTGTGGCTTCTGCCTCTACTGATCGTACAGTAATTTATGCTGTCATTCTTCAAGGGCAGGCATCACAGAGATGCTATTTTACCACGGCCAGGAAATGCCATGTGCAACACATACTTAGCCTGCTCCTTACCCTCTAAAATATATAAGTGTTTTCAAAAAAAAAAAAAAGAAAGAAAGAAAGAAAGAAAATGATAAAAGGAAAGAAGGGAAGAAAAATCTGGCCATGGACCTCCCTCTTTTACTAAAGCTTGCTCACTCTGAGTTTACAGCCATATGCAGAAATAAGAAGTCGAATTAAAGGCATCCGAGGTCCCTTCCAGATTTAAACATCTAAGAATCTATAAACAATTCTAGTGGTAAGCTAAGAAAACCGTTCTTGAGGAAGATGGAAGAGGTAGCACCAGTGTCTACCTGGAGAGATGGGGAAGATGGAAAGAACAGGGACCATTACGTGCCTGATTCCATCTCTACATGTTTTCCAGATTCTGCAAAGCAGTCTCAAGTCAGGGAAGACCTGTGTTGCCTGGTGGCCTTTGTGATTTTATTGCTATAATTTTAGCAAAAAGTTTGAGAGTAGACAGACTTTTTCTATGTTCTTGTAAGATCATTTCTGACACCAACATTAATACCTACATGGACGGTAACGCTAATACTAATATTAACAGCAACAGCCACAACTGAGTCCTTATTGTGTGCCCGGCACAGAGAGAGTATTTTAAATTTATTATCTTGGAAAATTCACCCTAACAAACAATAATGCTTATTATATCGATTCTATGTGGGAGGTGCTCCATTAATGGATCTCATTTTTACATATGAGAACGCTGAGGCTTAACAACCAAGTTAGCTTACAAGAGTTGGTAAACTGTAGAGCTATTAACTTGAAAGGGAAGACTTCTTCACTCAAGATCCTATACAATGTAGTCCAAAGACGGAAGTTACCTGGTCGGCCTCAAATTCCGGAGCTGTTATAGTAGAAATAGCAAACTTTATATATGGCATCTCTCAAGGGTCCTGAAGCAAATTATTCTAAGTAAAACCTGCAGAGACTTCTGACCTCCAAATGATTCTGCGTAAATTAGGAAAATATTTGAGAGACCGTAAAACCTATAATGATACTAATATTTTGCTTGTGTAAGGCATTGTAAGTTTTTAAAAGGCTTTCTTTCCTGTATGTTATCGTACGGGGTCAACCAGAATTCTGTAAGTTGTAAGAACGGATACCACAAATATGATAAAATTAAGAAAATGAAGCTAAAGAAGTTAAGGAAGATCTCAAAAGAAAGAAGAATCTAAATTAGGTCAAGTAAATTCTATGAGCCAAGCACAGTAGGTGCGTGAACTTGAGAAAAATCTCATGCGAGAGATAAGCATGGAAATCATTTATTTATAATGTATCGCTAAAATTAAAACAAAATTCATTTATAAAAGATATTTGCTCACCTCCCACTACTGCCAAGCATTTATGAAGAGCAGTAGCTAGATCCAGGAACAAGACAGACTTACAAGTCAGAGTGATTTCTGCACTGCTGCTCCCAGTGTGGAGGGCGGGTGCCAAGGTCCTATAACCTGGGCAGTGCCACAGACATTATGCTAAGAAAGACTTGATTAAATGCTCTGCAGTTCAGAAATGACTAACCAGGGGCCCCACACTTTCATTTTGCACAGGACCCTGCAAATTATGTAGTTGGCTCTGACCAAAAGCATTGGCATTGCTTGACGGGTTTGCAGAAACCAGATGTTCAGGCTCCACCCAGACCTCCTGAATGGGAATCTGCACTGTAACAAGATCCCCAGGTGGCTGCTGTGCACACAAGTTTTGACAAGCCCTAATACAAACCAGGAGTTCTCGGGCAGATGGCAACTGGTCTACATCTTCCCTTTGTCCATTATTTTGTGAGTCTGAGCAGGTCACGGGCCTTCTCTAAGTCTCAGAATCTTCACTTGCAAGATCGAGAAAATAACAGTTGCTAAATTAAATAATACAGCAAGATACTCAGTGCAGTGACAGGCACGTGGAAGTTATGGTAAATTTTAGCTTAGCAGTGCCATTATTATTACGTTACGGCTTCATTGCTTCTACTTTGCCGCTTCTGTAAGTATTGGCAAAGATATTCAGGGGCGCCTGGGTGGCGGTTAAGTGTTCCACTTCAGCTCAGGTCATGATCTCATGGTTTGTGAGTTCAAGCCCCACATCGGGCTCTCTGCTGTCAGCACAGCTTGGGATCGATCCTCGGTCTCCCTCTCTCTTTCCCCCTCTCCTTTGTGCTCTTTCTCTCTCTCTCTCTCTCTCTCTCTCTGTCTCTTTCTCAAAAGTAAATAAACAGTAAGAAAAGATATTCAGGGGCTTAAAATATTGCCTAACTTGCTCTCAAATGCATTGCCACTTTGACGAATATTGTTTGTCTAATGCTAGCTGTATTTACAAATGAGTTTCTTCTCACGTCTTTTAGTAAGGTAGATCCCTTTTTCATTTTGAGATGGGTTGTAAGCAATTTCCCTGATTTCTCCACAAGGCATCAGTTCTCTCTGACAGCAGACCCCTGGAAACAAAGGCTGCCCAGTCTTGCTTACAACAAACCCACCTGAGAGTGTGGGTAATTCCATCTGGGCCAACTAACTCGGGATCTTGAAGACTACAGCCTTGGAAGCTTATTATTTATTTTTCATTTTTGTTTTTGCTAATGATGCTTCTTTTGCTTTTTTGCTTCTAGCACGGGTTGGGACAGGCAAAGTGTGAGAAGCTCTGCCAAAGGGTAAAGCAGGGCCATAAATGGGAGAAAAATGGACCCTGAGCTCAGAGACAGAAACAATATATACAGCCTGTCAGGGAGGAGAGTTCAGTGTAGGTCTGGAAAGTGATTCAGAAGGGAGTGAGGGAGTGATGAACGGTGTGAGGGCCTTGAAGCTCAGAGTGCTGGATGTCTGCTGCTCAGTGTAGGGTGACCTGGTCTCTGAAAAGCTCTCAGGAGGATCGGGTAAAATCTTCTGTGCCTTCTCCAGGGTAAATCTCACCTGACATCTCAGGCTTGCTTCTGATTTTTATTTATTTCTTATTTATTTTTATTTACTTATTTTTTTTTTTTTGAAGGGGAGAGGGGAGAGAGAAGAGTCTAATTTTCAAGGCAGTGATCTAAGTCTGGACCTAGGTCCATCTACCAATGAGCCCTCTGTGGCTGTGAGCCAATTATTTCTCTTCTTTTATAGTCAGTTCCTGATCTGGAAAATGAGGAATGGGCTTACGATGTTGTCTGCATTTTCTTCCAGGGTCAATTTTCCATAATTTACAGAGCCGGTAGTTCTCTTATTGTTAGTTATGCAGAACTCAAGTGTCTTTCCGAGATGTCCTGTGGAAACCTAATTTTTTTTAAAAATTTTTTTGATGTTTATTTATTTTTGAGAGAGAGAGAGAGAGAGAGAGAGAGAGAGAGCATGAGCATGAGCATGAGCAGGGGAGAGTCAGATAGAGAGGAAGACACAGAATCTGAAACAGGCTCCAGGGTCTGAGCTGTCAGCACAGACCCCAATGCGGGACTTGAACTCACAGGACTCGAACTCACGGACCTGAGCTGAAACAGGATGCTTAACCGACTGAGCCACCCAGGCACCCCTGGAAACCTAATTTTCAATAGTATTTTTATCCATAATTCTTTTACATTCCACAGTTAAGGAGTCACTGCTCTAGGGAGTATCTCTGCTCATTAAAATGAAGTTTCAATGCTTAAAAACTAACAATAACTGACAAGTTAGGAAGACTCTTTCATAACTTTTTTTTGTGTCACACTAGTCAGTGGCTCAGTTACATGTCTCTCTTTTTTATTATTTTCCAGACTTCTATAGTTGTGTTTACTGAGACCAGTTATCAGTTACTTCCATTGAACTGCTATCTGCTCCAGTTACTGTGTGACTTCCCGTAACTTACTTAACGTCTCCACGTCTAAATTTCCTCATCTAAAATGGCCATAATAATAATAGCTCCTTCAGGAGATTGTTACGGGGATTTAGTTAATTAATACACGCACGATACTTAAGAGTCGGTGTCTTGCACATGGCGAGTATTCAATAGGTTCTGCTGTTATCGTGATTATTATCATCAAAAGTCAAGAAAATATCACATGAGCTTTCTGCCAACATTTTGAGATTACATTCAGAATCAGTTACTTCTTCAAAGAATCAATAGAAAGTAAGAAGTTCAGGGATATGAATTTTTAAAGAAGTGTATCTTTTATGTTTCTGCTGTTTCCAACAAAGAGTTTACTGTACTAAAATTGATTTTTTTAAAGGATTCATTTTCAGTTCTTATGAAAATAGAGGCTTTAGGGTTTCACACTGTAATTCTGTAAGACAAGCATAACTCTTCCCACTTTAAATCTTTTATATTGAAATTATGTGTTTACTCAGATATTTTATATTTTCTAGCATTTGATTAACTTCTTTACCTAAAGCAATTCATAAGCCCCTAATCTTTTCAAGAGCTTCCGCACTCCATGAACTTGGATCACAAGTAAACATGCTTTGCAACCACCTTCAAAGGGAAGAGTGAACAGAATCCATTTTGCACAGTATATTTTACTACCGTAACTAAATTATATTTACTGGAAAATACAAGCAGTTTGCATGCAGTGACATTTTTTTTTTGTACAGGGTCACTGTGGATTCACAAGCATGCATTTTAAAGTGACATTAGCAATGCTATTCCAAGCATATTGAACAAAAGTGGTCTCACTCTTTTTATCCCTTGTTTATTCAGAGGACATTTAAATGATTTTTGTAATTTCCCCTTTTACACCAAACCACACAAAACAGTCCTCACAAGGAGCACAGACACATACATTTTCTGAAAGGTTGTAGATTGTTGTCATAAAAAGAAAATGAGATACTTCAAATAAAAGAATCATATTCTCTCAAAAAGAAATATTGAAGCCTATTAATTTTTAGAGTCCCTGCATGTTTCCCTTCTGAGATAGAGTAATAGATTGGATCTATTTCCTTTCTTGTAGCTACCTCCCCAGGCTGGTAATGGCTGTTTATTGGCTTTATAAAATGCATTAGTGGTCTTGTTCTGACTCATAGATAAGCACCGTACAGACTATTAAAAAGCCTACAAGGGGCGCCTGGGTGGCGCAGTCGGTTAAGCGTCCGACTTCAGCCAGGTCACGATCTCGCGGTCTGTGAGTTCGAGCCCCGCGTCAGGCTCTGGGCTGATGGCTCGGAGCCTGGAGCCTGCTTCCGATTCTGTGTCTCCCTCTCTCTCTGCCCCTCCCCCGTTCATGCTCTGTCTCTCTCTGTCCCAAAAATAAATAAATGTTGAAAAAAAAATTTAAAAAAAAAAGCCTACAAATGGGGGACTTTGAAACAGGAACTATGCCTTTTTGCTGTTATTCTGTGACACTTGCCATCCCTGGAAGTGATATGGCCAGGTATTCATGACTTGGGTACTACACGGATAACCACATGGGCCATTTTTGGTGTTGTTTTTTGTAACAACAACAACAACAACAACAACAAAACACTATTTTTAAGTCTCACAAATTACACCAAAGCCAGAGACAATAGATAAATAAATCCTAAATTCTTTTTACTACTAGAAAGAAACAAAAATTCCTCAAATAAAATCTTCTACGTGGCAAGCCAGACAAAGCACTATCTGGGAGAAAAAAGTTCAATGTCTGCTAGAAGACAGGCTAATAGTATTATTATGAAAAGAGTTCTTGTTAGTAAGACAGCTGGACAAATACAAATTTTTAAAAAATGGAAATGAGTAGAGGCTCCTTGCTCAGTTGGTATAACATGTGACTCTTGATCTCAGGGTTGTGAGGTTGAGCCTCAGGTTGAGTTGTAGTCAATACTTAAATAAATAAACTTGAAAAATGGGAATAGTCAATTTAATAAAAAATAAAGAAAGACACATAATCAAAAACATAAGAAAAATCGTTCAAGCTCAAAAATACAAATCCCACATTTTGTCTATCAGGATGATAGTACTTTGTATTACAGGCAATGGGAACTGACAAAGATGTGCCTATAACAGGAAAGTCTCTAAACTGTCCTCAACATTATAACATATCTACAGTATACAGAAAATATGCATATACTGAACTACTACATACACATACTTATGCATTTCTGCCTATGTCTCTCTATGCCTAATGTCTAATGATAATTGTTATAACAGCTATGTAGAGGGTGCCCACCTATCACCAGTGCTTGCTCAGGGCTTTCCTGGTTTTAAAACGCAAAACCTGGGGTGCCTGGCTGGCTCACTCAGTAGAGCATGCGACTCTTGATCTCAGGGTCGTGAGTTCAAGCCCCATGGTGGGCATGGACCTTACTTAAAATAATAAAAAAATAAAAATAAAAAGAGGCCATATCATTTGAAAGTCAATCAATCGATCACTCAATCAGTCAAACACGAAGTCATACATTCTGGAAACTACCTCAGTCCCAGAAAAACTAAGATGCGGTCACCCTAGGAAGAAAAAGTGTTGGCAAAATGGAAAAAAAAATGTGTATATCAGCATTATTATCTAAAAAATAATCACTTTACTGCTCTGATATACATAATAACTTCTAGGAAGTTAATGGCATTTTCTACACATCAAACCACAAGATATTTATTTACTAGAAAACGCTATGTGAATAAAATATTTCTAAAAAGCACTCGGTAGTATGTTCTTAAAAATATCACTTCCCATATTCTGCAAGTAGGATAACCTGTGATAAAACAACACCACAAATGTGGGCATTAAAACCCACATGCCTATAAGAAATGGCATTCCGGGGGCGCCTGGGTGGCTCAGTCGGTTAAGCCGCCGACTTCGGCTCAGGTCATGATCTCGCGGTCCGTGAGTTCAAGCCCCGCGTCGGGCTCTGTGCTGACTCCTCAGAGCTTGGAGCCTGTTTCCGATTCTGTGTCTCCCTCTCTCTCTGACCCTCCCCGTTCATGCTCTGTCTCTCTCTGTCTCAAAAATAAATAAACGTTAAAGAAATGGCATTCCGGTAGCCACAAGGCACCTAGTACCTAGATCATGGTTTCTGCTGCCATTCTCCATTAACAGGAAAAGCTCTTTGCAGAAACAGCTGACGCCAGTACTGGGGCAGGTAACAGACAAGATGAGCCTGGAGCATCTTGGAGTGTCAGGGAGTTAGGAGGTATCAAAAGAAACAAACACAACACAACACACATACATACACGTACACACTGACGGGGATATGTCACAGAACACAGAAACCAAATGAAAGAGTTTCCAATGGTCAAAGCTGGAACAACGTGAGTAACAAAATAAAGTACTGTTGGAGTATAACCTCCAAATAAAATAAGCATCCACGACTCAATACAAATACAGATAAACAGTTGAATAAGTTTATAAATTCAGGAGAAAAATCTACAATTACATTAGGTAGATACCTCACAATAGAGAAGGGAGGGCCTAACTCCTCACTCCTTACGTGTGGGCTATGCATAATGATTTCCCTCCAAAGAATACAAAACACAGGGCAGTGGGGGAGAGTAGCTTTACAAGAAGAAGCCTGACAAACACTAACTACTTCAGCCAGTTGATAAAGGTCAGCATCAACAGTTATAAATATGTTGATAGTATGTAGCTTTGTATGATGTGATGAGAATAGCATTTTACATCTGTGGTCTTCCTTTCAAAAATCTATAACCATGGATGGGTGCCTGGGTGGCTCAGTTGGTTAAGCATCTGACTTCAGGTCAGGTCATGATCTCACAGCTTGTGAGTTAAAACCCTTCATCTAACTCTGTGCTGACAGCTGGGAGCCTGGAGCCTGCTTCAGATTCTGGGTCTCCCTCTTTCTCTGCCCTCCCCCGCCCCCCCACTCACACTCTGTCTCTCTCTCTCTAAAAAAGAAACATTAAAAAAATTAAAAAAAAACTATAATTATGGTAAAAACATCAGACAAAATCCAGTAGAAAGGCATCTTACAATATACATGATCAGTACTCTTCAAATCTGTCAAGGTCGTCAAAAACAAGGAAAGCCTATGAAAATGTCACGGCCAAAAGGATCCTAAAGAGATAAGGCAATAAAATGTAATGTGGTGCCCTGGATGACATCCTGGAATAGGAAAAAGGCATTAGGTAAAAATTAAGGAAATCTGAATGACTTTGGTTAATAATAATGATCGATATTGGTTCGTTAATTGGAGCAAATACATCAGATGCTCATAAGAGGGGAAACTGTGCATGAGGGAGCTGGGATCATATGGCTACTCTGAAGTACCTGCTCGATCTTCTGTAAATCTAAAACCATTCCTGCAAAAATAGTCTATTGATAAACATCCAGTAGTCAATCCGGCACCAGTTACAGTGAATCTATACTCCAGCCAATATTCTTAACCATTCACACACCTCATGGGCTCAAGGGTTTGGATTTCAAAAACTGAACAATCAGAAAGGAATTCTCATTTGCCAAGTTCCTAATATAACACGGCCTCAGTGATAGGAACTTTCACGTATGTCATTATCTTTAATTCTTTAATACTATGAAGTAGATATGATTCCCGTTTTACAGGTAAGGAAACTGAGGTTGAGAGGTTAAGCTGATTAAGGAGAAACTGTAAATGAAAATGCTGTTCAAATTTGAGCCCGACTCCTCCCACCACTCCATGCCTCCAACAAATCCTAATTACATAGACTTCTTGAATACACATAGTACGCTAAGACTGACACATTTGAGAAGTTTTTGCTAGCTTGAGGCAGAATGATAAGAGGCAAGGTCACTGGACTCTGAGCTGAGATCCTGGTTTGAGGCTCCTCCTTTCACACCCTAACTGTGAGATCTGGGGTAATGTTTCAACTATCCTGACTTCAGATTCCACACCTGTTTTAAAAAGGCCAATTAGATGGTACACCCCTTAAGTGGATGGGCTTGGTCTTAGGAAGCATATACTCCCAGCGCTCAATGAAATGCCTGCCCCCTTGCCGATAAGCAACCCCATCTCTGCTGACTTAAATGGAACTGAGGAATTATGGCAGAGCGAGGTCCATGGTCGAAGCCTTCGAAAGACCTTTCAGAGGCAGCTTTGCAAAGAGGTGTTCAAGTAGCCAGAATTCAGAAAATTTGTGTCATTCCTACAAAAATCTTGGGAACTTGTGAATTTAGGATATCGCAAACTTTATTTCCCTTTAAGAACCTCCTCATAGTCTAACAGAATCATGCTCAAAGAAACAGAAATGACCCTGGGTGGAACTATGAAACAACTGCTTAGAATACGAATGCCTGCAGCCCTGGGGAAGGCGGCAGGAGAGGCAGGTGAGGCAGGAGAGCAGACACGATTGCTCCAGGGACACTGGACTCAAGGGACAGCAGGATTGGGTGGTAGCAGAGCCCTCAGGGGCCCAGGGCGCTGACAAAACAGCAATGCTAACTCAGCCTGACCCTAACATTTGCAGGGGGAGGGGCGAGAGAGTAAAAAGAGGAGCTTCCGGGTGCTGGGCCCCTCTCTTCTCATCCTCGGCACAGTCCTGCATGAAGGGCTCAAGGCTTCACGGGAGGACACCTTGGCCCACATACCCAGGCTCCAGCCACAACCCCACAGCCTCCACCAACAGCTGTCCCTGGGCCACCCGTCAGTCTGAGGGGTTCGTTATGACCTGAAGAATGAACCTGAAGGAGAGGATGTTGGAGCCAGCTTGGGGCCTTTGGATAGGGAATTGTGGAGTCTTGAGTATTGTGACTGTGGTTTAAAACGGTGCCATTCAACGTGTATCCATGCATGGTTGCTGTCTGTAAACTTTTCCCGAACTCAAGGGGATATCTACAAAAATTAAGAGTAAAAGCTTAGCAACTTGAGGGCCACTTGCTAGAGTAATTTTAGGTCTGTTGAGGCTAAGAATAAAACACTTCAAGGCTTACAATTTATATATCTTTTAAAATGAATTTTAAATTTGCAGGAATTTATTTTTATAGTATGTTATCAAATTATTTATCCTTAACAGAGTGCGGGACAAAAATGAGCCCTTCCCTCTTCAGCATTTGGGAAACACCTGTTGAGAAGAAGGATATAGGTTGTAAGGGCACGCACCTTGGACCTACACGGTCCTCGCCAACCGAGGACAGAGTGGATCTCTCTAAAGCTCAGGATCCAGGGCAGGTGAAACAGTTGTCCAAGCTGACTGAACGGCCCTGCTTTCCACAGTTTCAGAGTAGAGGACAGTGGAGCTTACATAGTGGGGGATTCTGTCTATGGGCTACGGACATGGAGAAACCCATTTGTGAAAACTCTTGAGTACGTGACCCGAGTTCAAATTTTAAATGAATAGAGGCTACTGAAATATCCTTTGTAAATCAGAAAATGTCTTAGCATAAAGAATGAATAGTATTAGTCAAATGTGTGTTTATGAATTGGTTTCCTCCATAACCATACTAAGGAAAAAGGTTTCAAACTGTAGGTCTTAATATGATACCCCCAAAACATTAGTTCTGGATCTAGTAAGTGTCCCAGAATTATACAACAGCAAATGTACAATGTCATGCCTCTTAAAGAGATCTCTAGACTTCTTCAGAACAATCTGGATAGTGTGTTTGGCTATTGGCTGCACATCTTTAACTGCTGATTTAACATTACTCAATTTTGACTTAGAAATTATATCACAGATACATATTTTCACCATTTGTATGGGTTTGATGTTATATATATATATATATATACAATTATATTTCCTTAAAATTGGTCTGTCACCAATGTTTCAGTCTCTTAAAATAAATTACTTTCATGCTTTTTACAAGGTGATTACCAGTCAGATACTCATTAACTAGGTGTATATTTAAATTAAAAAGAAGTTAAGTGGCCTTAGGAGGCTTGTTTCTTTTAAATACAAAATAAGTTTTATTTATAAAAAAAACCCTGAAAACAGACATATTTTCATAATCTTTGGTAAATGACATTTTAAGAGCAGGGACTGTTGAGGCCATGGATACATTTTTTGCATTAATAAAAGAGTATCACAGGTCGGCCTCAATGTTATATGTGTTAGGGAAAAAGGAAAGGAAATTGTTAATTTCCCTTAGTATAGTGAGAAAAAGGATCCTGAATTGCACCCTTCTCAACACTTACGTAAATCATTCTATGGCTAGAGTACGTCATAGTTTCTAAAGTCTGTTCAGGTGTACGGAATTTGTCTCCTTTTATTCCCACAAGAACTGCAACAGAGAGAGCAAAAGGACACCCAGTTTTCCACGGTCCAGGAACATGAGACAAATGGTCAGTCAGTGACCCGCCCAGCACCACACCCAGGCTGCTGACCTGGCCAGCATCCTTCCTCCGCTGCTCAAAGGCTCCTTCTCCCTGAACTGTCATTTTGCTAAATCAATATATAACTGATTTGTCTTTACCCTGGAACATCAGAGATGTATTTCTGCAATTTAAACATCAGTTTGAGGGTCTGAATTAATATTTAATTACTCTCCTTCCAAAATTGCCTTTATAAACGTTCCCAAATTTTAGTACTGAATTACCGCAGTTCCTATCTGTACTCTGGCCAGAGCCAGTCAAAGGAAATTAAGCAGTTAGTCTGCAAAAGGTAACGCATATTGCTGCTTCTACAAATTCTACTTCTTTTTAGGAGAAAAAAGAGGGAAGAAAAGAGGAACAGAAGAAAAGAAAAATTAGGGAAGACAAAAGAAAGAACAAAAAAGAAGACACAGAAATGCTGTTTTCATTTTATGAAACCAAATTTTAAAAATTAAAATTTATAAAAATTTTAAAAATCCAGTATAGAACTAAAAGGTAGCAGTCACATGCATGATACTTTAGATGTATCATCATTACACATGCGTGAGCACGCACACACACGCACAAATACACCACTTCTGGAAAGAGAGCATTACTTTCTCAGCTTCCATAAACATTTTTATTGAAATAAAATGCTGATAAGTCATTAATACAGTTAGGAGCAAAATTAGAACTTGATTCTGTGACGCCAAATCTTTCCACTAAAGCACACTGAGTTTTTTCCTCTATATAGTTATAGACCTGAAACATACACACGTATGGTATATTGCTCTTTAGTGACTAGTCATATTTATACCCTTCTTGCAAAAAAGTGCATTATCACAAGACAACATCTATTAACTGTACAAAAACACAGGGCCATGTATAAGAATCCCTGGCTGTGCAAAGTTAGGTTGGATAAACATTTAGAAGCATATAGCAACCACATTTGAATTATGTGCATGTAATGGAAAGACTCTTCTGCACAGAAAAACTTAAAACATATTGGTACCTTCGAGGGCGATTTAAAATGGTATTCAATTAATTTATTCAGTACTTCATATTAAGTTATTTTCTGTATACACAGAATGATACTAGGTTCCAAAGCTATGTTCTTGTGTTTTTTTAATTAAAGCAACATTACAAAACATCTTCAGTCTTTCTCAATTCCAAACTTTTAGGCACATGTGCAACCAAACACTGCATGTAGGAGCTGTTCTCAACAGCAAGGTCATTAGTACTTATGGCATGTTCCTGCTCAAATAATGGAAGGATTTTTTGCTGGCAAAGATATATTCTATTTCCTATGATTGAATGTAAACTCTCCAACTCAGGTCAATTTGCAGAGAAATCTTTGTGAAAGATGGAAAGTAGCAGAAGCGTTTTAAAGAAAAGGAGGCTATCTGACATGTGTATGAGGGTGCAGGAGCACGATGGGGATAGGGAAGCACCCAAAACAAGTGAGGGTGAGGAACAGCAGAGAGCAATGCAGAAGACGTGGGCCAATTTGTTTGCAAAAGCTACTGAAATCGTAATAACCTAATATGTACTGCGGAGGAGTTAGGAGAGGGTCAGGAGATAAAATGGACACAAGTGTGAGGCCAGCTTATACAGGAACTACTTTCAGAGGAATTAACTCCACAAAAAAGCTCTGGCTATCTAAGCTTCACTCCGGTAGGTTTAACCTGGCAGTTGGGGCATTTCAGGAGAAAGGTTGATGTCAACCGGCCATAAGCATCATAGTTCAGTGTTTTAGAGGAGGTCAGAATCCAGGGTGGTGTTCTTCCCCACTGGGGACACAGTGTGCTAGGTTACTGAGGCAGGACCTCATGCTGGCTGGGCCAACAGATTAGGGAATGAGAATAAGACCACCACATGATCTGAGTATTTACAGGGCTTGTCCCTAGCACAACAGGATCTAGGTTTGGAGCAAAATGACTAATAATGGATCCAATGTACTGAATGATACTGTGGCTACTGACACGGACCCACCTACCCTGGTTGGAATCACCTAAACAACTAAATAGGGCTGAGCCTGTACACTGGGAACATTAGCTGTGAGAGAATCTGCAGAAGGTAGAGAATGATAGGATTGAGGGGCAGGTTAACTATGATAAGGTGCAGTGAAGAGAGGGGATCTACTATAGGAGAGGGAGCAGAGTAGGGGGTAAGTGGAATCTGTGTTAAGATGGCGATGGTTGCGGTGATAGTCCCTACCAAAAAGCGTTGTCAAGAGGATTAAATGTTACTTTTGTGGATTCCTTAGAATAGTGCCCAGTTCGTAGCCATATTAATGTTTGTAAATAAAAACAGATGATGGTCTTTGATTAGAACGTAGAGATACACATGCCTGAAGTTGTGTACTAAGATGGAAATCCAAGTAAGAGGTATTGATTTAGTTCAAAGATAATGTTCTTTTATTGGAAATACTTAAATGAAACTTGTAAGGTAGGACTTTCCCTCTATTTAGCATTCAAAGGGAGGAGAGAGAGAGAGAGAGAGCATGCACTTAGGCTGAAAAGTTAAATGTTCTCCAAATCAATTTCTGAGACTTCCCTTGATTTACTTTATAATAAAAATTCACCTTTTCAAGGATAATGGGAGAGCTAGATCTTAGGAAGGTAATGGAACAAAAATTGTGTATGCAGGTAGAATGTTTGAAGAATCCAATTGTCCCAAGATATTTTTGGTAGTACCACATTTTCACCACATGGTGGCACCAAAGCGCTTTCCAAAGATTTACCTCTCTTCCTTTATACATTTCTTGCATTTGCTGTTTTCCTTCATCTATCACATATAATAAGTAAAAGCTACACAGCATTCTTTATCCTCTAAAAGCGAACAGGAAACCTGACAGTTAAGTTTCTCTTGGTAACAAATCCCGAATGTGACACATCGACGGATTTCAAATGGATGTGAGGTTAAGGTAAGGAATAAGAATAGATGGAAAACAACCCTATTAAGATGTGCTGCAATTTCAGAGACAATAACCTCTTAAAGAGTGTGTGGTAAGTCTCCTTGTATTTGAAATACACATGTGGAAACACCTTGAGTGCTTTGCAGAAATTCAAATTAGAAATATGCAGGAATTCTTTCAAGGAAGTACAGTACACTCCCCTAGCAGATACAGTAAAATGGAATTATGTTTTTGGTGCTAGGGTACAGACAATCTCAGTGTATTTCGCATCAGTCTCACATCAACTATCAATTTGCACGTAAGGCACTCGGATCTATCGTACTGTGTGTTAACATGTGTCCTTCATGTAGGTAGAAAAGATTTAACATAAAAGTAGTTGACAAAACAAAAAGGCAGCCAAAATGGATACCCTGCATTGACCTCATCTCACTTAGTGTATTTTTCCAACTTCCACACCTTACAAGCAACCCCAAATAAAATATTTGAATGAGCAGGATATGGAAATTCATTATTCATTGTTAGAGGTTCAAATAGATTAGAGTCGTGCTATTAGGAGACGGGGACTATGTTTTATAAAAGGAGAAAAACATCCATCGTATTTCTAATTGGTCGGAGAAAACTTGGTGAAGGACGAAGGAGCTATGTATTAGCCCTCTCATCCAAATCACGGGCTCCATAAAGGTACTGGGTTCCAGGCTCTGCTATTATAAAGAGCAGGCAAATGAATAGAAAATGCCAGATGGGCACAGCTGTTATTTTAAAAAGCCTGGGAACGAGGGTCTAGAGAAGGATGGTGAGGTTTCCCTTAACCTGGGCTCAGGGCATGAGGCATTTTCCACAAAGGGACATTTTAGCAGACACCTGAATGAGGTGACAATGAGCCACAGAGACACTAGATTTAATCAAATCCTAACACCAAGAACATATCTGTAGCCTGTATGTGTGAATGCCCAAGTATGTCAGAAAGTGTTACTTCTTATTTCCAAGTCCACTTTGCAAGACAGGAGCCTCACTGGCCTTTCAGGCAGCCAAGTTCCCGGTCACATCCCAGCTCCACAACGTCATCCAGGGCGATTTGGGTGACTTGCCCGCCCTCACCTGTGTTCCCTCTGCCCTAGAAAACAGAATGACAGCCCTCGCCTCACAGTGTGACTGAACCAAGTGAAACATCACACCAACAGCACAGACCTTTCTTCTCTCCTCTTTTATTCCTAATTCTTTTATATGTTTTAACCATCATACAGTTGGAGGAGGAGAATGTCTTTATTCATTCACCCATTTGTCCAACAAGTGTTTGTTAGGTTCTAAGGAAACAGGGGATTCTGCTGGACATGGTTGTTTTAAGGATGAATGAGTTCCACTCTAAGCCTTTATAGGGAATTGAGTCTGACGCGGGAAGCAAACAAGAAGTCACATTAGATGTGATCATTACTATCAAAGTCATTCACAGTGTCAGATGAGAAGACAGAGGAGTACTTATTCCCGCTGTCCCAAAAGAATTTGAAAGAAGAGTAGAATTTCACCCGACACAGGGGAAAGAAGGAAGATTTTTACATAATCACCATCACCATCATCATCATCATCACCATCAATCTAAAGAAGTGGTAATAGAGAGTGTGCCACTTATTACTTTTTAAATGTTTATTTATTTTTGGGAGAGAAAGAGACAGAGTGCAGGCAGAGGAGGGGCAGAGAGGGAGACAGAATCTGAAGCAGGCTCCAGGCTCCGAGCTGTCAGCACAGAGCCTGATGCGGGGCTTGAACCCACGAACTGTGAGATCATGATCTGAGCCAAAGTCAGACGCTCAACTGACTGAGCCACTCAGGTGCCCCAAGAGTGTGTCACTTTTTGGGGGAATTTACAAATAGTTACTTTTAATACCATCCCTCCTACTACTTTTTCTCTTCCCTCATTGGCTTTCTGACACTTTCTAAAACCTGCTAGACTCTATCTCATGGAGACATTTATAATTTATGTTCTTTATGCTTAGGATATTCTTACCCTCAAGACTTCATGTGGTGGAGTCCTTCTCTTCTTGTAAGTCCCAGTTTAAATATTATCATTTCAGTGAGACCTTCTGAGACCACACAATACAAACTACTCTCCCCCATCATTGTTCTGAATGACAGAAATTTGTCTCTTTTAATGTCCTGATCACAAGCTGATATCATTTTGTCAACTTTTTAAATTATCTGTCTCCCCTACTCCACTGTACGTGCAATGAGGGTCAGGAAAATTCTGTAATCCCAGAAGTTACTGGTTCTCATGTATATCTTGTGCTTAGCAACTATTTATTTCTGTAGTGGATAATTGGAAATGAGTGAAAGAATTAGGACAACTAGAGAATAGATTAAAAAACTAAGCAGAGATGAGAAAATCCCATGTTAGAAGTTTGCACTAGATCTTAAAGCTCTGGAAAGTCCTTGTAGGATCTCAGTAGACAAATGGCACCAGTGCATTTTTATTACAGAAAATCACTCTGCCAAGGATGTAGGGGAATTGATTGGAATGAGAAAGACTAGAGTCAATGAGATCCACTAAGGGCCTGCCGTATTAATTCAGGTGAGACATATTGCAAAACCTTGGCTAAGTTAGCGGCTATAAGGATGGAATAAACATATTAAAGGTTATTGTAAATGGATAGAATTAGGTGTGTAACTGATATAAAGGGATAATGTAGAAAAAGTCTAAAAGGAATTCTGGATCTTTGACTTAGGCAGTTGAGTAGATAAGAAAATAATACTTATATGGAAAAATGAGAAGTTTTGATATATTTAAGTCTGGAGGTTGGGGGAAAGGTCTAGGATGTAGACTGGGGAGTCAAATACATCAGGGCATTAAGGAACTTTTATGGAAACAATACATGGTTATCTGACAACAAGGAGAGGATGGGCTTACTTAGATAAAGAGTATGCAGTGAGAAAATTAGAAGAAAATAATAGAACCTTGGGAGTGACATCAGCATCATGGCTGCAAAAGACATCTCTTGTTTTTGTCTCCCTTCAGCAGCAGTTCAGCATCCATCCATGGGCGAAAGTGTCCTTGTGGGAGCTGTGGGATCCAGTACACATGCCAAGAGATCCAGGCAGACTCCCACACATCTGTGCATCGGGTAATAAGCATGGAGACCTCAGTTCTGGTGTGGACCCTGTAGTGGCCTGTGAACTGGCTCTAGTCCCTCTTAGTTACGGTCTGGGAGCCCCTGTCTTAGACAATCACCCATGGATGAGAGGGCCTTTGTGGAAGTCCTGGTTTCCAAAGAAGTTCCAGCATACCATTGGACCAAAAAATATGAGACCGTGAGAGGAGCACCTTGACTTTACCCACATCTCCCACACTACTCCCCTCCCTGCCTCAAGATGGCATGGCTCAGGGCCAAGGGAGGTATTTGCAGCCTGTGATTTCTCTCATGGGGAAAGTGAGAGCATGTGAATGAGACCCCAGCTTCCCATTGGTGTGGGATGTCGCCAAAGAGGTTCGTTTCTCTCTGTACTCATCCAGAGTAATGAACTGTATGACTGGGCAGGAAAAGGCTGGGAGAGTGACACACAGGACTCCCAGAAGACATTAAAAAGATGTGGATCCAACTAACCACATTGTGGACTTCATCAAGAAGCCCAACCTCGAGCCACTGGGATCACCTCACATGAAACACATCCCAAATGGCCCACGGTCACCCCCAGCACTCCACGCACTTTACCCACACGATACTCTGCAGCCGGCTCCCTGTGCACTCTTCTGATGGCGGCGACAGAGTGAGCTTTGGCAGATGGCTAGTGAGCACACACACAAAACAAGCCTGAACCTGTGGAGCCAGAGAGAGACTACAAACTTGAGCTTAGTGCCACCTTTCATAGAACAAAAGGGAGGCTATCAGCACCCAGCCTGGCGATGCACTGCAGGATCAATAAAAGGCACACAAGCTTAAGGATCCTGCCACAAGAGGGAGTAAGGAGTGTGGAGAGAAGTGTATCCACAGATAGCCAGAAAAGGCCTCAGAAGCCCTAGTCCTAGGGCTGACGAAAGGCATTTCTGTCCCACAGAAAGGCAGTTAGTTACAAACAGCAGAAAGAGGTGTCTGCTACATCATATGCGAAGACAACAATGCCGAACTTCAAGAAACATGGGAAGTCAAGGACACATGACACCATCAAAGGATCACAATAATCTTCCAATAAGTGATCCCTGAACATGGAGGTCTATAATATACCTGGTAAAGAATTCAAAATAGCTATTTTAAGGAGCCTTAGTGAGCTATCAGAAAACACAGAAAGACAACTCAGTGAAACCAGAAAAACAATACATGGATAAAATGAAAAGTTTAACAGAGATAGAAATCATAAAAAAAAAAAAAAGCATCAACCAGAAATTCTGGAGCTGAAGAATGCAATGAATGAAAAAAAAATGCAAGAAAGAGTATCAGTAGAAAAAATGATAAAGCAGAAAATGAATCTGTGAGGCAAAAGATAGGATCCTCGAAATTATCCTGTCAGAGGAGAACAAAGAAGGAAGAAGCCTCTATGATCGATGAGACAGATACCTTCACAGAACTGATGTAGAAGTTACTGGAGTTCCAGAGGAGAAGAGAGAAAAAAAGGCGCAGAAAACTGATTTAAAGAAATAATTTCTTCCCAAATCTGGGGAGAAATTTGTAAATCTCTCAATAAATGGTGCAGGGAGAACTGGATAATCACATGCAGAAGAATGAAATTGGACCCCTTTTCTTAAACCAGTCACAAACATTAACATTTTAACGTATTAAAAATTTAAACATTAGACCGAAAGCCATAAAACTCCTAGAAGAAAACATCAGGGAAACACCTCCTTGACGCTGGTCTTGGGAACAACTTTTTGGATATAACACTGGAAGCACAAACAATAAAAGCAACAGAAACGAAATTTAGTAACTAGGACTACTAAAAGTCTTCTGCACAGCCAAAGAAACAATCAAAATGAAAAGCCAACCTACAGAGTGAGGGAAAATATTTACAAATCATATATCTGATGAAGGGTTAATATCCAAAGTACATAAAGAATTTATACAACTCAATAGCAAAACCACAAACAATTCAATGAAAAAATGAGCAGAAGAAAGAAGTAAATAGACATTTTCCCGAAAAAGACACACAGATGGCCAAAAAGTACACGAAAAGAGGTTTACCAGGAAAATGCAAACGAAAGCCACAGTGAGAGCTCACCTCACACCTGTCAGAATGGTTATCATCAAAAAGACAAGAGATAACTAGTACTGGTGAGGATGTGTCAAAAAAGGAGCTCTTGTACACTGTTGATGGGAATGTACATGGCTATAGCCATTATGGAAAATGGTATGGAGGTCCTCAAAAAAAATTAGGACCTCAAAAAAAATTAGGAATAGAAGTACTACATAATTCAGAAATCCCACTTCCATGTGTATATCAAAAGGCAATGAAATCACTATCTTGGAGAGGTATTTGCACCCCACCCCATGTTTATTGTAGCATTAGTGTAGATATGGAAGCAACCTAAGTGTCCAACAGTGGATAAATGGTTATGGTATATATATATATATATGGACATATATATATGGCATATGCATACGGCAGACGATGGCATATATATAATATATACAATAAAATATTATTGAGTCATGAGAAGGAAGGAAATCCTGCCATTTGTAACAAGAATGGACCCTGTAGACATTATGCTACATGAAATTGTTCAGAGAAAGACAATACTCTATGATATCATTTGTATGTGGAATCTAAAAAAAACCATATTCATAGAAACAAGCGAAAAGAATGGTGGTTGCCAAGTTGCTTAAACCAGCAGGGCATTATTTTTCTCACTGGCTCCTAGTGATGGTCACCAATTTACCTGAGCCGAGGTCTATGGAACTCTAGTTTTTGTTTTTGGGTTTTTCTTCTTCTCATGTTGCAAGGTGGCAGCAGCCGCTGTGACCATTGCATCTGTGTTTAATGCCAGGAGACAGAGCAGAGTCGGCCTCACCTGACCTACTTAAAATCCTATCAGTAGATTGAGTTCTGTGCAGAAACTCTGAAAATCACTGCTTCAGGAAGGCTGGGGAGGTGGGTGTTTGGTTTTTCTAATCATCTCTAGTGGAAATATTCATCTGCCTTAGCACTGAATACATTTTTGGTTTTCCTCTTCTTTGTATTTTGTTTCTGTAGGCAATGTAGTTTATTGGTAAATACCATAGGTTTGGGGACAAGACAGACAGGCTCCACTCCTAACTACCTGTCAGACCAGAGGGCACAACTTTCTACAGGTCTAATTCCTTCCCTGCAAAATGGAGATACACTTTGTTATAAGATTAAGTGTAGAAAATACACACTGCAGGGGCTCCTGGATGGCTCAGTCGGTTAAACGTCGACTTCGGATCAGTTTTTCATGGTTCATGAGTTTGAGCCCTTCATCGGGCTCTCTGCTGTCAGCACAGAGCCTGCTTCAGATCTCTGCCTCCCTCTCAGTCTGCCGCTCCCCTGCTTCCACAAGCATTCTACCTCTCTCTCTCTCTCTCAAAAATAAATAAACACTGGAGTGCCTGGGTGTCTCAGTCGGTTAAGCGTCCGACTTTGGCTCAGGTCATGATCCTGTGGTTCATGGGTTTGAGCCCTGCACTGGGCTCAGTGCTGACAGCTCAGAGCCTGGAGCCTGCTTCGGATTCTGTCTCCCTCTTCCCATGACCTCCCCTGCTCATGCTCTATCTCTCTCTAAAAGGTAAACATAAACATTTTTTTAAATAAACATTAAAAAATTTAGAAAAGAAAATATACAATGCATTTTAGAGAATAATATACAGTAAAGAGATATAAGTGGTTTCAATATTAATAGGAACCTGTCTGTATGTATCAGATGCATTTATCTTATTCTCTGACTACATCTTAGCTCTGCCATGCCCGGTATGGAATCTTCTCCAGGGATGGAACTACATCTCAAACATCTTTGCATATTTAAGATTTCATTTAACCTTGCTTTACATATTATAGGACATCACTAAATGTTTTCTGAACCTGTTGCTGAGTTTAAGTTCTCTATGATAATCAACAGCACCAGGATGCAAACTGTTGAACACAAACACATACAGAATTAAATATAACACCTTTCCCAATATAAGTGGTCCTTTCAACAGGCTCTGCTTGATGTTTATTTCTAATATCATGTTGTCAGTTTGTTCAGGATAGCAGAATCAGGTTCATTCCAATAATCAGGGTTTGCATTAAAAAAAAAAGACTATGAAAGTAATTTTTTCAAATTCCCTCCTTATTCCTCTCAAACATATCCAAATCAGCTTGGCATAGGTCTGCTCCAACAGATGGGCTGTGCGTGGAGCCCCAAAGGCCTGCAAATTCAGACTGTGAGATCTGAAAGGAAAGCAAATGTCAGCGATGAGGATCCTCCTAGGAAAACATTTTGCCTCAAATACCAACCTCTCTTTACCTATTAACTTCTTAAAGAGCAGCCCTTTCTACACAGTGTGCAAAAGCAAGAGCGTGTGCTCAGCAGGCAAATAACAGAGAGTGGATGGTTATAAGATAAACTAAGTCAGTCAAGCCAAGAGAAAAAGTCTAGCAGAAACCAAAAATGTGGAAACATAGCTGACAATCAGTCTATGATTTGTCTCTACAAAAGAACCAAATGCTTCAGTTCAGCTCAGCCTCTGGAGAGGTGTTACTGTTTCACATGAGTGAAAAAAAAAAGTATTACGTTTGATGAATACAGGATGAGCCCTACTTAAGGGATAGAGTATAATTAACGTGCAAACTAGCTGTTTTGTTTTTAGAGGAAACAAGCAAAATAATAAAACCAATATTAAAGCAAACTCTTAACAGCAAGTTTTAAAATTAAAAGTTTCAGGAATAAATAAGTCAAAAAGTGATAGAAAACGCTGTGAAAACCCACAAATATATGTGCTTAGGATATTACCCATCAATTTGGCGAAGACTGGCCACCTAAAAATTAGATTCAAAGCCGAAAGTGACCCCATCATCAAATTAGGTCAGGCTATGAGAACGAATGGGGTTGTACAGCCGATGACAGAAGAAATAATACATGTGTATCCTGCTAAACCCTAAACCAATTTCTCACATCACTCTAGTAACAAAAGCAGAGTGTGCTTGGAACAGTTAATCTGAAGAAAAGCCTTTTTTTTTAATATATATCTGAAGCCGAGCTTCCTGTGTTTAAGAAACACATACACATATATTTACAAGTAATTCAATCCATCCAAACACTTATTTGAGGGGAGGGAGGCATATAAAAGGAATGAACGATAAAACATTTAAAACATTAGATTTTTTTCTAATTAGAGATATCAAAGGAAGTAATTCCTTTTTATGTTTCTTTCTTTTTAAAAAAAATGTTATTTATTTGTTTGGAGAGACAGCAAGCAGGGGAAGGGCAGCAAGAGAGAAGGAGAGAAAGAATCCCAAGCTGAAAAAATGCTGAGCATGGGGCTTGGTCTCATGACCCTGAGATCAACCTGAGCTGCAACCAAGAGTTGGATGCTTAACCAACTGAGCCACCCTGGTACCCCCCCCCCTTTTTATATTTCAATATTTAAAAGATAATTTTAATCACAACAGTAGGTTCAATACACTTATCATCTTACATTTTTAAAATGACATTTCACTGGGGTACTTGGGTGGCTCAGTTGGTGAAGTGTCCAACTTTGGCTCAGGTCATGATCTCATGGTTTGTGGGTCTAAGCCCTGCTCACAGCTCAGACCCTGGAGCCTGCTTCATATTCTGTCTCCCTCTCTCTCTGCCCCTCCTCACTCTTAATCTCTCTCTCTCTCTCTCTCTCTCAAAAATTAATAAACATTAAAAAATTACATTTCACTAATATTTATCTATTTTTTAATGTTTATGTATTTATTCATTTACTTTTGAATGAGCATGCATGCATGAGCGAGGGAGGGGTAGAGAGAGAGGGAGACAGAGAATCCCAAGCAGGCCTTGAGGCTGTCAGCAGTGAGTCTGATGCAGAGCTCAAACTCACGAACTGTGACATCATGACCTGAGACGAAATCAAGAGTCAGACGCTTAACCAACTGAACCACCCAGGTGCCCTGACATTTCACTAATATTTAAATATTGATATATTTGCTGAGGTCACTTGGCTAACTTCTACAGGAGGAAGCAGTTTATTTTGCAATATAGTTTCTTGACTTAAAAATAAATACAAAGAATCATCTAGAAATTTAATGCTACCATAATAAATATTTTCTTCTAGTCAAGATTATACATATAAAATATTTCACCTACATGAGGATTTAATATTCTCTATTTATAATCATAGTGCATTAATGAAATTAAAAAAAAAATTTACATTTATTTATTTTGAGAGACAGAGAGAGACAGAGCACAAGTGAAGGAGGGGCAGAGATAGAAGGAGACAGAGAATCTGAAGCAGGCTCCAGGCTCTGAGCTGTCAGCACAGAGCCTGATGTGGGGCTTGAACCCACGAACTGTGAGATCATGACCTGAGCTAAAGTCGGACGCTTAACCAACTGAGCCACCCAGGTGCTCCATGAAATTTTTAATGGTCAGCAATACATGATAATAAGGGATAATGGCAAGCTAGGTCCTTTAAATATTTATTAAATGTGTTATCCATCCCTATGATAGAAAGTTACTTTTGCATATAAAGAAATTAGCTCAGGCTTATGTATTTCTTACTGCAATGCTTCCAAACCAAAAATTACATTTTTTTCATAAATAAAAATTAAATGTTTAAAATAATTTAATGCTACATTGTGTTATAGGATGATATTTTTAATAATTATATATACAGTCCTGTTCTAAATCTAACAATTGTTAATTATATGTCAGGTATTTTAATTTATTCAACAAATAACTGAGTTAATATTAAGTGTGAGACACTGTGATATTCATGGGGGATAGAAAGGTAAACAAGACCCTTCTCCAGCCAATGGGCTTGTAATCCACACTTGCTATTTACACACATGCAGAAGGCAATATCTGTAAAATAATGTGGTACTTAGGACAACAGAAGTTAGGGAGGACACATCATTCCTGGGGGGAGAAGTCTAAGGAGACTCCCTGGAGGAGATGACCTCAGTACTCTTTCCAAAGGGATGAGAAACATTAAACTCTACAAACTGTAGAAGTATGGCATTCCAGGGAGGTCAGTGTAGGAACCCAGGCAAGGCACTATGACACAACAGCAGGTAACACTAAGAAGGAGCCTGAGGCTGGAGAAACACAGGGTGCAGATAACAGAGGTCTGTATGTCACATTCCAGAGCCTGGTCTTATCTTGCAGGTGATGGAGTATCACCTAAAGATTCTGAGCAGAGGAATGATGGGGTCATCTTTATGCTTTAGAGCATGGGTGGGCAAACTTTGTCTGCAAAGGGCCTGATAGTAAATATCTTAGACTTTGTGGATGCTCTGGTCCCTGTTACAAATACTCAACTCTGCTGTTGAAGCACAAAAACATCCACAGACAATAAGCAAACAAAGAAGTGTGGTTGTGTTTCAATACATGTCAATTTACAGACATTGAACTTCACGTAATTTCTGTTTTAAAAAATATTTATTTATTTATTTATTTATTTATTTTGAGAGAGAGAGGGAGGAAGGGGCAGAGAGAGAGAGCGGGAGAGAGAACATCTCAAGCAGGCTCCTCATTGTCAGAGCAGAGCCCGATGTGGGGCTTTAACCCACAAACTGTGAGATCATGACTTGAGCCAAGATCAAGAGTCAGTCACTTAACTGACTGAGCCACCCAGGCGCCCCTATGTAATTTTCATGCGTCACAAAATAGTATTCTCCTTTGATTATAAAGAAAGATTTAAAACTGTAAAAACCATCTTTTGCTTTGGGTCATCCAGAAGTAGATCTGGCTTACAAGCTGTTGTTCACTCAGCCCTGCTTTAGAACTAATACTCTGGCCAGATCTATGGAGCATGAATTTGAATGAGACCAAGGCTAGAAGCATAGAGAGCTATGAAGAAGTTATTTTAGGCACTCACTATAAGAACTAGGTGAGTCTGGGCACCTGGGTGGCTCAGTTGGTTAAGCGTCTGCCTTCGGCTTGGGTCATGATCTCACAATTCGTGGATTCAAGCCCCACATCGGGTTTTGCGCTGACAGCCCGGAGCCTGGAACCTGCTTTGGATTCTGTGTCTCCTCTCTCTGCCCTTCCCCCTCCCCCACTTGTGCTCTGTCTCTCTCAAAAAATAAACATTAAAAACATTTAAAAAATAAAACGAACTAGGTGAGTCTGAAAAGGATATTTATAGTAGAGATTGCAAAGAAAGGGGGAAATCAAGAATATTTGGGTAATAAATCAGCAGAATTTGGTAATTTAGAGATAAGCATAAAGGAAGTATTACAAAAAACATGCAGGTTTCTGAAGTGAATGGCTGGATAGATGTGCTATTTCCAAATATGATGGAGAATTAGAAGAGGGTATAGTCTAGGGCACACAATGATCGATCCAGAGAAGTCTGAGAAACGTGAGTTGTGGAGATCAGACTTCATTCCGCTGGACGACCTAAAGCCATGTTTCACTACTATACACTAGCACGTTCTCTCTGCTTTTATACTTATGAATGCACTTCCCTGTCCTGGGAAACTTGCATTCTTTCAAATGTTCTTATTTCAGAGAAGCTGGTCTTTACAATGGTTCGTTTTCCTATTGAGGTTTATACTCATTAAGTCTGTAGCTTCTCATTTTCTATCTTACAATCATTATATTACCTTCAGCTCTCATTCTGCTTCTTTAAGTAACCCTACCAATCTCTCCCATTCTGCTCTACTGATACCAGTAAGAGTTCCTTTAGTTGCTATATACAAATCAAGTCCCAGGGAAGAAGCTAAGGCAAAAGCAAATCAAAGAAAATCGATGAAATAAAAAAAAAAATGCTTGTAAACTCAAGGGTTCCTTTCCTCTCTATTTCCCCAACCGGCTGATGCAGCAGTATCCGGGGGAATTGGGACCAGAAAACATTGGTCTGCAGGTATCAAAGAGCAGCTTGGAGAGAAACTAGACACGTTGAAGGAAAATAACCCACTTCTGTGTCTTTAATGTGGGTTAGGTTGGCTTCACCGTTACCCTTGATCCCACCAAACTGTCTGGTCACATGGGCATCAGAAACAATAAAGCAATTAAGGCCGGTGAATGTAGGGTTACTTAAATTGGCACAAGGCATGAATTAACAAAAATGTAAGTGGAAAAAAGATTTTTTTTTCTGTGCAGGATTGTTTCCCCTAATGCTGGAAAACGAAAGGCCCTGGCCCAGACACTCCTGACAATTTAGAATGAGGTGTCACAGAGGCACACATAATGAGACTTTGCCAGAGAGGAAACACATGGTCTTGAAATAACAGTGTCACTGAGAATAACAACACAATTGAAGGAGCTAAAATATGGATCAGTTGAAAAATAGTAAGTGATGTGAATACAAAGAACGCAAAACTGCCAACAGCAATAATGAGGACAAATGGACAATGGAACACAACAGTAATTGCGCAGGGCCTGTTTGAAAGGGTCAGTATATTTGAGCTCACCCAAACACCCTGAGTTTTCCTCAGTCTTTACGCTGAGCCCACACAAACAGAATTGTGACTTAGGTGTCACAATTTGCATAGTTTTGTGGGTTTTTTGTCCATATGATAGTGAACTAATAGGATGTCTAGGAAATTATTAGCTGAGCAACTTCTCATGGGATGTATAAGAAATGTGTCATTTAAACTTTGGTGACCAGAAGAAGAGAATGAGTAGTTTGAGAAAAAGGATGTCTGAGTTTCTCCAACCCTGTAGGGTGACCCTGAAGATTCCAGCTGCTCAGTTTACATGGAAATTTTTCTATTCTGAAGGCGCATGACTTAAGCATTAGGTGCATAGTACAAATCCCTCTTGCTTTGATTTCTTGGGGAAAAAACCCACAAAAATAAAACTTAAAAAATTTTTAATGGTTATATTATTTCAGAGAGAGAGAGACAGAACGTGAGCAGGGGAGGGGCAGAGAGAGAGGGAGACACAGAATCCAAAGCAGGATCCAAGCTTTGAGCTGTCAGCACAGAGGCTGATGCAGGGCTCAAACTCACAAACTGTAAGATCATGACCTGAGTCAAAGTTGAATGCCTAACCGACTGAGCCACCCAGGCAATCCTAAAACTTCTGATTTTAATTTTGTTCCCTGTGATTTTCTAGCAGGGGGGAAAAACTGTTGCCAAAAGATGGGATTTTTCATGGCTCTTGCAGGTATGTTTCCTATTAATTGTCACCATTTACACAGTGGCTCCTTTTTAGAAAGCACAATTACAAACACTTTGTCTAACATTCACACCCATGTAAGTGCATGTTATCCACACTTTGAAGGGCTTACGGAGGTTAAGAAACTTATCCAAAGACACAAAACTTTATGAGCTGCTTCCAGGATTCAAACCTAGTTCTACTGAGCTCTAAAGCTGCATTCCAGTTACTCTACCCAGTAGTCCCACTGTAAGCCAATCACATAGCTTTCTGGTAGGCGCTCTAGTGCTTTGTGAGCTGCTCGTCCTGTGTCCAGTTAACTCTGGGCACCAAACTCTGTAAATCAGATCCCAACAATGCCCTTCTCATAATGAGTCAAGAGGTAAGACATTGAACCGCTTGTTCAAGGACATTTTCAAATCTTCATCAACATGGTTGAGTAATTTATGAACTTGGAAATATCATAATTTGGTGATTAAAAGTAATCTTTGGGGAATTATCATTTCTCCAGGAGTTTTTTCCTTTATCAGAGTTAGTAGAATGCACTGGTGTCCCAGTACCAATTCAATAGGGCTTACTTCCTACTTAGTGCTCTAGTTTGCATATTTAAATATGTGCACTGTTCATTTTGCTTGTGTGTGGGGAGGTTATATACCACAAAGCCAGTTAGCTCTAATGTCCATACTCTAACTTGTCAATGCTATAAAATGTTACTGGAGACCATTTCTTTTTCTCTCTCTCTTTAAAAGCAACCATGCTCTAAAAACTCAAGGTTAATAAAGGTATGACTGGAAGATCAATTTTCTAAATGGAGGTGGTTCATTCAGGCTGAAACCCCAACTTGATAGACTTCCCTAGTTTAAATATTCCATTAACGAAATAAATCAGTTTTATTTGAAGATTTCAATCTAGGATCAATAGTTGGAATCATTTAGGTTACAAAAAAAGTCTCACAACTGTTAACATGAAAATGTCTCGTCTTTTATGTTAGCCAAAAGCACATTTGGTTTTATCTGAAGTAATGATTGTGGCAGACACAAGAAATAATGATTTGTGCTATTATAGTAAAATTTATTCTCTTAAAATTTTCAGGTTTTTTGTTGTTAGTACATATTTTTAAGTAAAGTAGAATGCTTCAGCTATTTGCTCCCCAAAGTTATTAATAGCAATATAAATATTCTGAATACTGAAAATGTTTTTACCAAATTATATTCCTAATACTTATAACTGGATTTTAATATAATCTTGTTTATATAACAAACCTTTTAAAGTTTTCACTCAGGATGAAAAAAGAACTTTTTTTTGTCTTAATTTTATAACTTAGTTTTTTTAGTACATCAATAAACATTAGGCAATATGACTATACTGCTCAAACTATCCTATTTTGTCTAATTTATTGTAGACTGTCTCATGAATTTTTCCATTTCTGAAAAAAAGTTATTAAATGAGAATAAGTATCTCAGAGATGTTAATGCTTTTTAGGTATCAGATTGATTGACAGATGATACTGAATGTGGGCTGGAAAATAGAAGCCAGGTACATAAACCTAATGAGGATTGGGGTCAAACTATGGATGTAAAAGAAGCTAAGTAAAAAATGTGGAGATCTGTAAGAAGACATTGTGGGAGTTGATGTAGAAAGAGCTACAAAAGGCATTAAAATGGGCCCAAATGCTACCATTAATGAGATGGTGACAAAACAAACAAACAAACAAACAAACAAACAACAGTGAGCTTTGAGGCATAGTCCCATGGAAACTGAATAGAAACAAGGAGACAGGGAAGTTCTAAGAAAGAACTGTGCATATAATGGTGTGTTCAATCAGAAATGGGAGACTGGACCTGAATTTAGGCAGCTTTGAAGGAAGATGCTCACTTTGCAATGGAAAGATTAATCTCAAACCAAAGCAAAATATATACGTGGTGTTCCTCAAGGTCTCAGATGAAGAATGAATAAGCCGTTGTGGCCTCTGCTTTATTTTTTCTTAACTTTTTAAAACATTATTTATTTGTTTTTGTTTTATTTTTTTTTTAAGTTTATTTATTTTGAGAGAGAGAGAGAGAGAGCATGAGCAGGGTAGGGGCAGAGAGAGGCAGGAGAGAGAGAACCCTGATGCTGGGCTTGAACTCGGGAATTGTGAGATCATGACTTGAGCTGAAACCAACAGCCAGATGCTTAACTGACTGAGCCACCCAGATGCTCCTATTTATTTACTTTTTGAGAGAGAGTGTGTACACATGTGTGAGTGGGAGAGGCGCAGAGGGAAAAAGAGAGAGAATCCCAAGCAGGCTCCATGCCCGTGTAGAGCCCATGGGAGGCTTGATCCCATGACTAGGAGGTCATGACCTCAACTGAAATCAAAAGTCAGACACTCAACCAACTGAATCACCCAGGCGTCCTGAGGTCTCTGCTTTAAATGAATCAATTTGGAGATGAAAAAATGCTATCTGTGAAATTATAAATGGTCTGTGCATAGAGGTTTACATTGGATACATAAAACCACAAATGGCTGATAGATCTGAAGCTTACCTTCTAACAGGTCCATGATTTCTGCTCTGTGAGAAGGTGCATGGCTACACATTATTAAATAGGTTAAATGTCCATATTCTGTTTCCTATGATCTTCTATTAGAGGGTAAATACAAAAAGCGTGTGCCTTTACTAGAGAAAAGCCAACTGATAAGCTACCATAGATCTTTCAAAAGCTCTGTCCAAACAGAGAGCATGGTGTTTAGTGGCAGCCACAGTTTCTCCTGCAGGACTCTGATCTGGAGATTGGAGATGCATGGAGAAAGTTTATTGGTTGGTAGATCAAAAGCCACGGTCTTTAAGACACAACACAGATAACATTAAACAGCTGACAGTTTGTGTTGCAAAAACTATTATCAATCAGAAGTTATGAATGAGCAGAATTCATGAGGTAGAGAAAATCAGATATACAGAGGACAGTCTGAATTAAGTTGTTGACAAAGTAAGAATTATAGAGGCAGAAAGAACAAATTTGGACCCTTACCTCATACCATATACAAAAATTAACTGAAAATGGAATAAAGACCTAACCATAAGAATGAAAAGTTTAAACTCTTAGAAGAAAACATAGATGTAAATCTTCATGATCCTGGATTAGACAATGTTTCATTAAATATGACACCTAAAGTACAAGTAACCAAAAAAAAAATAGATACATTGAAATTCATCAAAATTTAAAAATTTTGTGCTTTGAAGGACACCATCAAGGAAATGAAAAGCCGAGTCACAGAATGGGGGAAAATATTTATAAATCACATATCTGATTAAAGTAGGTATTTCTCCAAAGAAGATCTGCAAATAGTCAATAAGTGCATTAAAAAATGCTCATATCATTATCAGCCTTCAGAGAAACACAAATTGAAATATTAATGAGATAAGGCTTTTCGTCTACTAGGTTGGCTATAATCACAGGCAGATAATAATAAATGTTGACCAGGATGTGGAGAAATTAGAACACTTATAAATTACTGGTGAACATTTAAAATGGTGCCACCTTGGAAAACAGTCTTACTATTCCTTCAAAGGTTAAACATAAAGTTACCATATGACTCAGCAATTCCATTTCTTTTTTTTTAATGTTTATTTAGTTTTGAGACAGAGTGAGAGAGAGAGAGAGAGAGAGAGAGAGAGAGAGAGAATGAGCAGGGGAGGGGCAGAGAGGGAGACACAAGCAATCCGAAGCAAGCTCCAGGCTCTGAATTGTCAGCACAGAGCCCGTTGCATGCTCAAACCTACGAACCATAAGACCATGACCTGGGCCAAAGGCAAGAGTGGGACACCTAACTGACTGAACCACCCAGGCACCCCTCATTCCATTTTTTTTACGTTTATTTTTCAGAGAGAGAAAGAGAGAGAGAGAGAGAGAGAGAGAGAGAGAGAGAGAGAGAGAGGCAGTGTGAGTGGGGGAGGGGCAGAGAGAGGGAGATACAGAATCAGAAGCAGGCTGCAGGCTCTGAGCTGTCAGCACAGAGCCTGATGTGGGGCTCGAACTCATGAACTGTGAGATCATGACCTGAGCCAAAGTCAGATCCTAAACCGACTGAGCCACCCAGGTGCCCCTCAGCAATTCCATTTCTAAGTGTGTATCCAAGAGAAATGAAAAGCAATGTGCGCAAAAAACTTGTACATATATGTTCATAGCAACATTATTCATAATAGTCAAATAGCAGAAAAACCAAAATGTAAATCAACTGATGAATGAATAAATAAAATGTTGTACATCCCCATGCTGTATCTCGTATGAAACTTTAAAATATTATGCTAAGGGAAAGAAACCCATTATAAAAGACTACACGTTATATGATTTCAATTATATGGAATGTCCAGAATAGGCAAATAAATACAGACAGAAAGTAGATTAGCTGATGCTTAGAACAGAGGGGATGGAGGTGGAATGGGGAGGGGGTCCTGCTAAAGGCCTGGGGATCTCTTTATTTGGGTGACGAAAATGTTCTAAAGTTGATTATGGTGACAGTTTCACAACTGTGAATATTAAAAAAATAATTGAACTGTATATGTTAAACAAATGAGTAGTATGGCATGTGAATTATATCTCCAAAAATGTTACAAAAAAAAAAGCTGGATCCCATCAGTCTCTTAATGACTTTTTAGTGTCCACAAATCATAGCCGTGCCCTTCCCTTGAACTCTGGCTGTGTAATACAAGGTACCTATCTTCCTCATTTCCACATTTTCCATTACAAGAAGTCATCCTTATTATCACATAAGTTTGTCTCTACTATATGAATTTATAACACACTAACAGAGTTCTTACCTGAAGATGTCTGCAATTTCACAGTCTACACTGTCTTAGTGTGTGTCATGAAGCTGTGCCATTATGCAGAAAGATCGTTAATAAAAATTAAAAGGAAGATCCCAAAGTCAAAGGAGCAGAAACCAGTCCTCTCTTGGGTGTTAGCAGTGAATGTTTAGCAGAAAATATAGGATTATCTGGGGGGACAACCTGGTTCCAGTGAAGATTTTCTTATTTTTATATAATTTTAAAAATTTACTTAAAAACAATCAATGTGCTCGATATGTACTATAGGTATCTTTCTGGCCTTATTCCTTAACAAATTAAAATTTGAACATCCATAGAAAGGGTTAAGAGACTAGGCTAAGTTTCAATATTCATACTGTCAATGGCATCTACTACAAAATCAAGCGATCTTTCTCTAAAACCTATTAATTAATTGGAGGCAATTTTTCTTGTGTTTATGACATGTGCTGGGCCCAGTCTCTCTCCTAATAGAAAACTGATATACCAGTGCACATACACGAAAGACCTTGAAACACACAGCAGTGCTTGTTAATACAGTTAAAGCTATGAATTTCAAACAGTCTGTCTTTGTTTTTTCTGGTCCTGGAATTACAAACCCTGATTCAACCTTCAAGCCTTCAAGCGATACCTGTGAGGGGCTGAACTGTGTCTGCGAAACACATATGTTCTGAACACATTTGTATTTGATACAAATAAACCAGCTGAAGTCTTAACCCCTCGTACCTATTTGGAAACAGGGATTTTGCTGATGTGATTAGGTGAAAATAAAGTCATTAGAGGGAGCCCTAATCCAACATGACTGGTTGCCTTATAAGAAGAGACACAGGCACACAGGGAACATGCCCTGTGACAATAAGGCAGAGGGTGTAGCGATTCATCTACAAGCCAAGGAACACCAAGGTTTGCTGGCTGTCACCAGAGGCTCAGAATGAACCAATATTGTTGACACCTTAACGTCAGACTTCCAACCTCCAGAACTTTTAGGAAGTAAATTTTTATTCTTTTAAGCCACCCAGTTTGTGGTACTTTGTCACAGCAGCCCTAGGACTATTGTCTTATTATACAGTGCCCACATGTGACACATCCTATATATAAAACAAATCCACTGTGGCCTCAACTTCTTTTTAAGGGAACCAATTTCACCTGGAAACCTGGAGATTTAGTAAAGATAGCACAGGGAAAGGTTTTTATTGTATAATTGTCACTTATGCGAACATTTGAAAGTAACAAAGTAAAAAAAAATTATAAACTTTTTATAATTTGTTTACAAATTACATAGGGGGTATATGCTCCCCCTGTCCTTATCATACAAATCATTTAAGATTCAGAGACAAATTTTTATTTATGTGGTATGGTAAACAAAAGATATTTTTAGAAGCAGATGTTTTCTACAACCTCATGGTAGTAACAATCAGCCAGTTCTAAGAAGAGCAGAATTATTTTTTTTCCTTTGGGAATAATATAGGGTAATGTTAACACAGCTGATGGTTCTTTGGAAATAATATTTTGTAAGTCATAATTCTTAAAGTACTCCATTCTGTTCATTACCATATGGGCTGGATGCAAGTAGCATGAGAAAGCTCGTGGTTTGTTCGTCCTTTGTACTCCAAGTAATCTGCTCAATGTATGGGAGTCAAGGAGGACATCCTCACTCTGACACTACCAAGAGTCATGGCTGTTGGTGGAATGACATAATCCACAGTTTAACAAAGGAGACAAAAACAAAGATAAGAGGCTATAACACAAAATGATGACTGATATAGCAAAGCATTTACAAAATACTGTTAGTGAAGAGGACATTTAAGCTAATAGTGTTGAGAATTTCAAGACAAACCTAAAGAAAAGGACATTTTATAAAGCTCTTAAAGAAGAAAGGTGTATTCGCTATGTCTCGAAGAAGAGAAACAGACCAACTTATTTTTCATATAACCCTGAGCGGCTGAGATAGGAGAGTATTTTGATTAAAGCCAAGAAAAAACCTCTGATGCTATTCAAATGCACCCCATGGGTCCCAACTTAGGAAAACCCTGAAGAACCTTCAGAGGAAGAACGAGTTTTTATTAATGAAAGTAGGTAAAATTTACAGAAATATTTTAAAAGACACTAAGGTATTCATTTAAGAGATGAATATAACTTTTGAAATTTTTAGATAACAGAGAAAATCAAGAGACCGACTTCGTTTTGTTTCAGCACACACTTATTCACTGGCATAGATGTTGTATCATTGACTAAAATATAGTCCTCTAGCTACTAGTAATTTAGGGAAAGGAATGGGATATATCAGATATGTATCATCAATGATCTAATAACATAAGTTCCACATTTGTAACTACATTGGCATGCAAAAGAAGCCATCTGAGCTTCTGTATAGTATATTCGCCACAAGGTCATTAATTATTTATATGCATGTGTACACACATACATATAAAACATCTATACCCACCTAAAATCAAAACATCTACAGTTACAACCTCAAAAGATGGATGTACTTTTTGTTAAAATAGGTAATTATTGAAAAATATATCCCTCATATAAATTCTAAATTACCTCTCTGGTAACTTTCTTATTAAAGATATGACAGACACTGCTATTGCTATCTTTCATGCTGAAAAAGACTTTCTAAACTACATTAAGTGTCTAAGGTAGTATCAGATATGTCTAGACTTTAGGAGACAATTGTGTTTACTATCTATTAACATTGGGTCAATTGGCCTTTACAAATGTGGGGCTCATTTCTGCATGTCAAGAGCTGTTCTCAGCAAAAACAGAATCTGCATTCCAGAACTCTAACTCTGTTTGATGTCTATAGTCTCTGTCATACCATATGCCAGTTCTTTAACCATAATCAAAATCTCAGAGTATTCAGGCTGTGGGAATCCTTAAAATGTTCAGTTTCAACCCCCTCCCTGCCATCGTCCCTACCTCCCTCTCTCTCTGTCACTCCCTTTCTCTCTGGTCCTCATCAATGATTTAGTTATCAAAGGTAAACTAGAGCCAGAAGTGTAGCCAAGATTATGCATGAAAAATGCTCATATACCATGTCTGGATATTAGATATCTGTCATGATAATATGGAATACATTCATAATCATATATTTGTGTTCTAGTCCCTATATCTTACTCAGTTGGTTAAAAAAATGCATTAGGAAGATAGCAAAACTGAGCAGAACCACAGGCAATAGCAAATGAGGAACCTGAATAAAACTCCGTATAAAGTTAAAGCTGGAAAATCATTAGAGAGCATATAGTCTAATCCTATTTTTAGAGGTGAGGAAATCGAGACCCAGGAAAGCTGAAATCATATGGTGCAATATGTGCAAGAAGCTGTGTTCAGTCCTTTGTATATATCATATCATTTGATATGCATAACCATAGGTGTCGTCCCCATTAACAGGAGGAAATGGGGAGGACCAAACTGGAATGATTAAGTAACCACCTGTAATCAGCACAAAGAATTAGGGGTAGACTCAGAATTCCACCCACCTCTCTTTTCACCAATGCCTGTGCTTAGCACTGACTTGTTACACTGAAAGAATAAAGGCCAGTCTGTAGGTTTCTGGAACCTCAGTCTAACCTTGAAATATACCCTTTTAACTTTTCTGAAATGGATATTCATTTCATTATTCTTACTTGAAATTAAAAGGGTACATACATGTATGTATGTATGTATTTTTAAGTACATTTAAAAATTTATTGTAAGCAGATGAAGTGTAAAAGCAGTCACATATGATGATGCAATGTGGAGTCTAATGTCAGTGCTCTTCCTGTAGTTTTAGAGATCACTAACAAAGCACATTTACCCAAAAAGCATGTCTCCGTGTTTCTCAAATATACTATAGGCTAAAAATGTGTATATGATATAAGGCAATGCTTATCTATTATTGGACAATATCTTTATTCTTTTTTTGTAAATCAGAGAGTGATAAAGGCAGAAATAAATTTAATAACAAAAATATATTCTATTCTCCTTATGATTACTGAAACATTTTATGAAAATTATAATTTTAATACTTTGTCCTGATAAACACAGTAAGCTCAGTTCAACTAAAGTTATTGGCTCTTTCCTCTGTTCCAGATGCTATTGTGGGATAACATAACCTGTTATAATCACATATTTGATTTGGGGATCACTAATTACCTTTGTTCAATAGTATTTAAAGGCCCACATTCAATTAAGAATTTCATTAATGAGGTTTGATGTTGATGATGACAAAAGATTCAGTGACATTAAAATTAGTGATTGTTTATAGCAAAAAGTTCAACGGAGTTTAAAGAAATTTAAACCATACATTTTAGATACGTGAATAGTCATCTCTGTATCAATTTGCAAACTGCATCTATATACAGAGAAAGAAAGACACACAAAGAGAATGAAAGCCTTGGTTATTTCTGAGTAAACACTGGTATTTTTAAAAAGAAACTTGCTATCTCCAAAACTTTAAAAGTTAAAAAGAGTTCTGTCCCTGTGTGTTTTCATGATATTATCTACTATCAGCTTCCTATGGCTTTTAAATAAAATTGCTGTTTTGAAGTATGGAAACCAAGTAAATTACAGGAATGTTTACAGAGGACCTGAGTTTTATAGATAGTGCTTTTTCCTCTTTTCTTTTCTTTTTTTTTAAGTCTCCCATCTTGGGTAGAATCACCAGACACCCTCCCCTACAAATACTCTGGTTAGCTGCTAACCAGTAAAATAAAAGCCAGAACACAGATGAACAAAGGTACAAAAGTAACAACTGAACAACAAAGGAGAAATAAACCATTGTGAAGGTATAATCAGAAGGGTCCTAACAATAAATAAAAGCCACAAAAATCATGAAATTCAAGAGGTAGTCATGACAGATTCTAGCTTCAAATTATTTAACGATAATTCATAGTCTTGAGGTCACTTCTGACACACTGGATCTGTAAATTTCAGTTTCCATGATTTTTTTCACGTTCTTTTTCTCATCATTATCACACAGTGCTACAGTGTGGCTTAAATAGTGTCCTCTTTAACTCACAATGTAGAAGCATTCTGTGAATGATATTGTTGGGAGGCAATTCTCCATGGGTTTCTTGTGTTTCTGTGTGTCTTACGAGAGGTACTAACTGAACTTTCTTTGAACTATCTTTTCAAAGACCTTTGCATATAGCAAACAGCCTAGGAAGACAGGATCCTATTTTCTTCCTCTGGAGCAGGGGAAAACCAGCTTATAACTATTATAAAAAATTTGTGGTTCCCTAAGCAAGCTCTGGTTTCTGTCCTGTAATACAACCTCCCAGGCACTCATGCACAATCTTGGCTCATCTACCTTACTCCTCTGTGCTCTGATAGCTTGAGGAACTCACATATGCTGATTCTCATGTTCTTTGCTATACTGTGAGTAATAAAATCCTCTGACTCTAATCCAGGAGTCTTGGGTCTTCTGTCAACATTCATGAAATTGTGATATCCTCTGACCAAGAATCTTGGGTGTTCGGATAGCATCCATAAAGCTGAGATAGGCTAACTTGTTAGCATGCAAGCTAGGTAAAACCTCAGACTCTTCACAATTCTTGAATGGTATCTCTCATTAAAATATCATTTTAACACTGTGGTAAATATTGCTCTTGTATGTTGTTCAAGAAAGTCCTATTATACGTTAATTTCATAATATGCCCAAATATTTTTGGTGTGCTTCTAGTTCAAGGCTTCTAGACCTCCTACAGGAGATAAGGATACAAGTAAAATTCGGTTACTAACATTACAGAACTTGCTGCATAAGAAAAAAATCTAGAAATGAGCTACACACCTACATAAATACCTATACTTAATAAGACAGAATATACATGCCAATGAGAGAGTCGATGGGTCATATAAGTGAGAAAAAGTACAATCCAGGAACTGTAGAGTTAATGATTTCTTCCAGATTTGATTGCAGATATGCCTTTTATATAGTCTACTTTCATGGCATATACAGTCAATGTTTGGAAGTATCCAAGAACACCAAAGAGAAGGCACTCACCACCTTGCAAAACACTCATTTCCATATTTGATAGCTGTGGTTGTTAACACATTATTTCTTGAATTAAAAACTGCCTAAGGAGAAATTCCACAGCCTCATCTGCCTACAGCTCTAATCTTCCTTCTGCAGAAGCCTCCTTCAAATGCTGTGCAATATTCTCACTCTCAATTGGGCTCTTATTCAGCCATTCGTTTCTCAGTATATGTCTCCCTCTGCGACATTTGCACAAACGATCATTTAAGCCCAGATACACAAGTTTTCATATCTTCTGTTAAATTCTACTTTACTGATATCAACCTTGAATTCCATCCTATTGAAATAATTTTGAATCTTGATTCTGTGTTATGGCTATAGCAAGGCTACAACGTAATTTTAATGATAATAGGACGTAGGTACAAAAATTACTGAAAGAGCTTTGCAATTATATATTGAACCAATGATTATGCATAGGCTTAATGTTTGTTACCTATGAAGTTCAGCAAAGAGAAAAAAAAATTGAAGTACAAAACCTCTGAACACCATTGAAGGGGTTTCATGTGATATTTCCCCTTGCTATTTTTAGGAGGATGATAGATTAATTATCTGACCTCTCTTTAGGGAAATGAACTAGGAAGATTGTGTGTTGCAAAATGTTCAGAGCAGAGGAATTAAACCACATAGTGTTCAGTGTTATTAATGATAATGTATGGCCACTGGAGCTAAGAAGCTTTCATATGTTCCCTTCATTTCTCTAAGTAATTAGATCCTTTCATTAGAACACAATCAATTTATCATGTTCAATGTACAGATAATATGATGATTGATGTCTTTGCCACCAGCTACACGATATAGAAATATTATATACGAATTTTTAATAATTTTCTAAAACAGAGTGTCTGAATTTATTTTATATTCATATGTTTCTTTTCCCTTTTGGCATTCTTATTGTTCCTCTCCTAAAATTTGACATAGATTGTTAATTTAAGTTTCCATTAGCTCTTGGGTTCTGACATTACCAGATATTATCAGCAGAATATGATTAATATAATAATTGGGCTTTTAGCTATGAATTAAAATAATAAAATATATAGCATCTGTTTAAAAGTATTTTCCTGAACCTAATCTGATGTTCTAAAATATATTTTTTCACAATTATGTTCATTAATATTTCATAAACCATTATATATAAATTATGCACCTGTATATAAAATATATGCCATTTCTAAGTTTGCTGTAGAATTAATCTCATCTGAAGTTAGTAAACTTGTATTATTTTAACTAAATAATACAATAACCTGCTAATTTAACATAAAATTAGTGACATGGAATTTAAACATAATGTCTATAACTGGCATATTGGACAGGCTGAATCTAATAGGATACAATTAGAAAAAAAGCTTTATTTTTTCAAACCCATATGTTCAATATGCTTTTGGGGATTCCCTTTCAGATCACTTGAAACACCTCCATGAGATTTTGTAGCTTTGTAGTCATTGTCAATGATTAGAATGAGTCCTATACTGGAGAGTGGGGAAAAGGACAAAAACAAAAACAACTCAAACAATTATTAATAACTCCAGTCCTAAGTAAATATAAATTTCACATTTACATCCAGTTAACTGTACTCTTCCCCCTTCATTTTGGGGTTGAACTTTGGGTCTGGAACCCCCAGTGGGGAAGGAAGTGGGACTTAGTCTTTAGCTCTCCAACTCTGTATTTTCCAGGGTCAGTGCAAGGAAAGGCAATTTAAGGCAGATGTGCAAAAAGCCTTTGTACTAATTTCTCTGTAGTTCTCACTTGGCTAATGCTTGTTGACCATCACGCCATGCCCTCCACTATGGCACATCTAAAAACGCCAGCCTTCGCATAGGGCACATTTGTGCCTTCTTCAGAGACACTGCCCAGAACATATTCCCTTTGCATAGGACTGCACAGTCCCTCAAATGTGCTATGTGTGCTCTAACACCCCACCCATCCCAGCAACCTCTCCCAGTGGCACACCTTACAGCTTCTTTCTGCCTCATCTAGTAGCTCTTATGTTCAAGTCATGTTGATCACTTGAATCATTTCACCCACTGCAAACTTATACGTTGTACATATTCTTTTTTTAATGTTTTTTAAAAACATGTTTATTTATTTTAGAGACAGAGAGAGACAGAGAGACAGAGCGTGAGCAGGAAGGGGCAGAGAGAGGGAGACACAAAATCCGAAGCAGGCTCCGGGCTCTGAGCTGTCCGCCCAGAGCCTGATGCAGGGCTCAAACTCACAAACTACGAAATCATGACCTGAGCCGAAGTAGGTAGCTAACTGACTGAGCCATCCAGGTGCCCCTACATTGTACATATTCTGCAAATGCAGAAATACAGACCTTTTCCCTTATCCTGCCCCCTGCCCCCTCTTTTTTTTTTTTAAACAAAACCAAGCTTGGAACAAAACCAAGGCATGGGAATCAGGTAATAGTCACTATGTTCATGTACATTCCTTAATGTCATGACCTGAGCCAAGCTCTTTCAAGAATTATCTTACTGAGTATCCCTCAAATGCAATGTTAGTTCTACACATTGCTGTAGCTGAGTACTTCATCAACTGAGGAGAATAATACTAGCCTGGACCTTCCAGAAGACCCCCAAATTTTAAAAGTATTCCCTTGGCTTAGAGGAGAAAGTATCAGTATCCTCCTGTGTGTGGGGGGGGTGGAGAAAGTGGGGTGGCATCAATAGAAATAGAGGTGGGCATATGAAATCACACAATATTCTCCATGAAGCTGACAACTCTACTTCCATGGCTTTCCATGCCACCATTCTTTTGAATTTCTGGCCCTCTCTTATATGGGTGGAAGGAGAGTTAAAAGCTACTGAGCACATCTGTTGTCAGTTATTATGAATGTGTTTAGACATTCTTAGTAGACTATAGACTATTCATCATCTGTTGTTTGATTATTGGAGTTTCAGCAATAATCTGAGACATCTAGAAGGTCCCATTCAATTGGTCCTTATATTTCATATAAGTACTTAATTTAAAATTTCAGTTAATAACTACATCATGTTACAGTCTTTTCCCTAGAATATCCTTCATTTTGATTCTTAATCATAAAAGTTCTCCTACTGGAATAAGTCTGGAAATGCTGCATACTATATCTCTTTCCTGGGAGGTAAAAAAAATTCCGAAAAGCGCTATAGAAAAAATATATACTTATTTAATTTTATTTACACATTTTTTTAATATAAGCTACTTATTTTTATTTATTATATCTTATGGAATAAGTACTGCTAGAACACCATCTGAGGAACAAGTATTTAAAAATAACATTTAAAAAGTAATATAATACTTCTGACATTCAATGTGATCACTTTGAAGACAAAATGAATTGTAGGTTAAAGTCAGTTATCAAAGCCTTAAAACATGAGTGGTTCTCTAGGACTTATTATCTTGCCACTCCATCTCAAAGAAGCTTGCAACTTCAAGTAAATGTAGGAATTAACAGAAAATCTACTCTGATACTCTAACATTTAGCTGAAAAGGCTGTATTTCAGTTTTGCCATTAGAATGAATGAAGAAAAGATCCACTTTTAATGTATATTTATTCTATGACCCTATGTTCTATGAACAGATAAAATGCAACATCAAGTACAAATAAATTTGTATTTAACTGGGCTACATCCCTACTTTTTTCCTCCTTAAGCACGAGCATTGCTACTTGAAGCCTTTGCTGAAGTTACTGATTGTTGTGCTTAATGATACGTTTAGTGGCAATCCATTTTTCAGGCTTGGACAGCTGAGACACCAATGTTGCTCCTTAATCCAGACAAAGTGAACCAAAATGAGTCATATAATTTTCTTACAGCGATGTAAGAATCACAAAAATATATTATGTGGGACTCTAACAATACTGGGTCAAAACATAGGAAAGAACATGCCTCTTCAATAAGTCCAGAGCATTATCAGGCCATGAAATATGCTTATAAAAAATAAGAATATGAGACTAACCTTTAGCCCTAGGACCACCAGAAACCTGCAGTGGACAGTTTTTTAAAGAAAAGAAAACATTATTTAGTATTATTTTCTAGCTCAACTTTGCCATATTAGCTTAAGACCAAGCATTTAAATAGTTGCTTCTCTGGATAATAACCATCTGTAATTCAAATTATAGGTTCATTATACATTTATCAATACATCAAATGAGGGAAAGCTTCCTAATTTTCTAACAGATTGGATCTTAAGGCTTTATTTAGGGAATTATTAAGGAGACAGAATTTAGGCCTTGATTATGTCAGAACTGGATTTAAACTTCTGCTCTGTCATCTTCGTTGTTCATCACAAATTCTTTTAAGTTGGTTTTCTCACGTGAAAATGGAAATCGAACACCTCTAGGTTCTTAAAAGCTTAAATTTGGCTAGCACATGGTAGTTCTCAAAACAAGGCTGGTGCCCTATTGGAATCAGGAAAGTATTCTAAAAAGCACACGTGCTAAGGGATTCCATACCTTTCCTTTTTCCAACCTGACACTATATCTCAGCATTCAGCATCCTGGACTGCAAGTACCTACTTACTTATGTGTACTTTGCATGATGGGTATCTTGAAGATAGGGACCATTTGTTGTTCCTCCTTTGTTTCCAATATACAGCAGATTAATAGGTGCATTTGGCATATGGTAATATAAAAATAGTAAGAATTTTCTGAATTAAGTCATGTGACAATGCAAACATTTAGATGTGTTTTGTTTATTTTCATGATTATTAAAGTATATTTAAATGAAGCATAAAACGTTCATCTGAAAATATTTTATACTACAGTGTGGACATGAAAAGCAATAGTTGTTCAATATATATACACATATATGTATATGCAATATGTGTGTGTGTATGTATTTACACTTAATGCAGACACACACATTACTTGTATTTCCCTCATTAAAAAACTTAGGTCTAGCACCTCCTTCCAGTGATACTAAATGCAGATTATCATCACTACTACGAATCAATACTATCCACTAATAATGTTGACAATTATATTCATTAATAAACATTTACTGAGCTCATGCAATGACTTTAGAATGTACACAGCACCAAATTAGACTTTTCCCACAGGGCTTTTATTCTAAATTAGACAGACAGACCAGACACAAACATAGAGAATGAAGGTTAATGCATTCAGGGAAAGAATGAGTGACATCATGGCATATACATCAATACCTAATACTTAAAAGGAAAGTGAAAGATTCTAAATTGCTTAATGCAGTTTCATCACCGTTATTAAAAAAATACCTGTAACAGCCATCAGGACTCAAGCACACATTCTGGGAGAAGGTTGACACAAATGTCTCAAGTCAAGGAAGGACCCTGAATACATTCATCACTGAACAACTAGTAAGGCAGAAACAAGGGCTGCATTATCCTAGATTCTGAGTAACATGGCAGAGAACAGAGTTGCTCCGGGGATAGCTATTCATAAAAGGCTTTAAATGGAAGTGAAAAATCACCTTTCTAGCAGTGTCTTTATGATCCTAAGAAGATATAGGAGATGGAAAGACATGTGTTTTAGTGGATCTATTATCTCTCTGTGATCATTATTTCCTTTCTTTTTAACTCATGAATCTTTAACACAAGCTTTAATCAAGTTTCTTTTGCTTCTGCATATCTCAGTGATTACAAAATGATATTATTTCATGGGAAAAGAAACTTGAAAGAAATTACATTTAAATATTAATAACTTTTAAAAATAATAAATAACCAAAATGATTAAATCTCTATTAAATTAAATACATCCCTAAATATATTTATTAAATTTTAAATCTAGAAAGATATATATTTTTTAATTTTATTTATTTTTGAGAGAGAGACAGAGAGACAGAGCACAAGCGGAAGAAAGGCAGAGAGAGAGGGAGGTACAGAATCTGAAGCAGGCTCCAGGCTCTGAGCTGTCAGCCCAGAGCCCGATGCGGGGCTCGAACCCATGAGCTGTGAGATCATGACCTGAGCTGAAGTCAGATGTTTAACTGACTGAGCCACCCAAGCGCCCCTTGAAAGATATTTAAGAAAGGTAAAAAAAAATTATATGACTGTACTACATTTGTTTCCATATATTCCTCTGTATATGTTCTTCCATATAACCTGTTTTCATATCATCCAGATTTTTTTTTGTAATTAACAATATATCCACTATCACTGAATATGTGAGTAAGCTTGACTTTGCAATCATGGGTTATAGTCAGACTCTGAATCTTTCTCACTGAATAACTACAGCTAGTAAGTTTACCATTCTAAGCCTGTTTTCTTGACTCTTTAGTAATAACTTATATCACAAGTTTTTGCAAGGATTTAGTAATACAAGAGATTTTAGCCTCCAATCAATGCTTGGCATCCAATACATACTATTTCATCAAAAATGTTGGTTTTATTTAGTAAGTTGTATAATTATTCAGGGATGTTTCCTTCACTCTACCAGAATTGTAAAACAATTTCATCATAAGATCTGAAAGTAAATAGGACGAAAGTTTACTACAGCTGAAAGATAGAGCTTTCATCAACTGATTTTATTACTCATATTCAGGAAATCAACAATTAGTTTGGAAAACCTTCCAAGTCAACAATCTGGAAGCATTCTTAACCTAGCCACCCACAATTCTGATTTCAGTAAGAACACATGTAAAATGAAGAGCAAGAAGTCAATAATGTTATTTTATTTCATAAAGAAAGCATTGTTATTTGTTAGAAGACCAAGAAAATGTTGGACCAGTTTCACCAGATAAGCAGAACACAGGGACAAGGAAATCAAAGACCAAATCACTACCATTGATTCTGTTACTAAGGCAGCTCAGTGTCTTAGTGTGCAGATAGATGGAGTCAAGAAATAAATCAAGAATGTAATCAATTACTTAGGAGTAAAGGAAATTTAAATTAGTGTCTCATAGCATCCCAAACTACAGGTATCATTTAGTTATAAAAAGTATATATTTAATATTGGCAATTACAATGAGGCATAAATCTATAGCATATTTTATGAACTTATTTGTAGGTAATTGCCCTAATAGGTTCTAGACCACACTAACCCCTTATGGAGGGGTTGAGGACAAGTTCAAAGTCAGTTACTTTGTAAGCAGCTGAGAGGACTAGAACACAGCTTTCCTCGTATCTACCTGGTGTTTTCACTGAACACCATCTAGATTTTTAGTTTTCTTACCATCATCTGTGAACTATAAATAGGAGGATAATAGCAATGTTCTGGAAAATATTCAATATTTTTAGCAGCACAAATCACATGGGTCATGTGAAGAACTGACAGCCTAGAGAGCCTTTAACAAGTAAGTGCACTTGGTTTCAGTTACATTATAGAATGGGGAAAGAACTGTGGTTCACATGCCAGCCTGATATATCATTACCAAGATAGTATGATTCTTTGCGGATTTATGCCTTTACACTCTTCAGAGAATAAAAGTATAATTTGAACAAAAGGCCAAGTTACATTTGCTGTAACAGTAGTTATCATGATTTAAGCATTCGTTCATATTTATTGGTTAACATTAACCAGTGATAATCACTGTGATACCACAGTGTGATAGCACTGCTGGAGTATGAAGTTATGGTTAACCATATATGAACAGCAAATCACCGGCAATTTGTTAGCCACTTAGGAAGGACTCAGATACACTGAAGTTTATAGATAGGGAAATCACAATGAAGCTTTGTGTGGAACTCTTTTCTTCTGTTTTACAATAAATAAGTATCAGTAAAAAAAAAAAGACACCTCATTATCCTAATTTTATATAATTGATTATAAATGCTTTAAGTGGCTGCCTGGTGATTATATCAATCTGGAAATTTACTTGGTCTGATTAGTTGTAGACTATTTCAAGAACACAAATAATATTATGCAATAAAATATATCATAATTAAACTGTTACAGAATGTCCTCTATTGATTGGGATAGATAACTACTCCATAGTGTTGATTAAAAGTCTTTTCTCTGTGGAATAATCCATTGAGAAATTTGTCATAATGACAATTTCTGGACAAATTTTCATAAAATACATTGCTTACTGTATACCAGATACTATAATAAGCATTTTGCATGGATTATTCCATTTAATACTACTGATATCCTATAAAATGGGCTAATATTATCTTTAATAACAAAAGGGAAATAGATGTTTAGAGAATTCCAGTAACTTTTCTTTGTATACAATAAATCATCTTATTATTTATTTATGTATTTATTTATTTAAATTCAAGTTAGTTAACATAAAGTGTAGTATTGGTTTCAGTGATTCATCATTTACATATAACACCCAGTGCTCATCCCAAGTAGTGTCCTCCTTAATGCCTATCACCCAGTTAGCCCATCCCCCCACCCACTGCCCCTCTAGTAACTTAATTAAAGCGAGATTTGGAGCTGGAACTTAAACAAAGATTCATCATTGTATTAATAGCTTCCTAAGACATTTAAACCTAACTTACTGAACACATAGTGTGCCAAGCCTCTGCAGAATACTTACCATGTTATCGGTTAATGCAGTTCTCACTACTCTATAAATTATATGTGCAACAAGGTGGTATTATGCCAGACTCTGGGCATACAGAAATTAAATCTCTGGTGAATCTCTGTGTACAGTGAGTGAACATCTGGAGTTAGAATAGATAGAGACCAAACATATTTCATATATCACACATAACTATGGATATGGGGAAACAAATCATCAGAAAGCAAAACTATATAGTGGTTTTAAACATGTTCTCAAGTTCTCTGACACTCAAATGGAAAGGTGAGGTCTCTATCAACTCCTTTTGAATTTGGCTTGTCTGGAACTAATAGAAAGGAGAGGAAACGACACTGTGGTCTTTCTAAGGCTAATCCCTATAAGGCAGCGCAACTTGGGTCCTACTTGCTGGAACACCTGCCCTTGGAGCCTTGAGCGCACATGGAAAAAGTCTAACCACAGAGTCACCATGCTGTGAGGCCAGGCGACACTGAGAAGCCACAAGCAGGTGCTTCGGCTGGCAGTTTTTGTCTTTGCAGTCTCCTGAATTAGGCACCAGATATATGAACGAACAAAGATTCCCGATGACTCTAGTTCCCAGACACTGAGCCGCTATGCAGAATTTGTGTATCAGCAACACATCACTCCTGCTCTGCCCTTTTAGATACTGACCACACAATCTGTGAGTATAATAAAGTAGTTGTCTTATGTTGATAAAATTTGGGGTAATCTGTTACGCAGTAACAGCAACTGGAACAATGCTTTTTAATAATTTTAACGATAGTCATAATGATAAGATATGCCTCTAACAGCAGAGATTCTTTAACTGTAACAGACCATTACTGAAAAGGACTTGAAAATATATTTTAGTGTGCAATATAGAGAATAAAATACATGGGCAATCAATTAATATTTCATTTATGGATTTCAAGCACATAATGAATGAATGAGTGGGATGAAGGTAAAATGATCTAAATCTGTGCTGTTCATGGTAGCTAGTCACTAGCCCCATGTGGCTATTGATTAAATTGAGATGTGTCTAAATGTGAAATACACACCAATTTGAAAACTTATTATGAAAAGAGATGTAAAAAAAACCCATTGATAATTTACATTGATTAACCACCCAAACACTATTTTGGACACTCTCTCAATAGTGTTTATATTGATTACCCATTGAAATGATAAAATTTGGCTAGTGGGTTAAATAAAATAACTCACAAAGTAATTTTCACCTGTGTCTTTTTATTTATTATTGTTACTTTGACTCCAAGAAAATTTAAAATTTAACTGTGTTTCAAGTGACATATTTATTGGACAGAACTAGCCTAAACTATTATTCTTTCTTAAACTATTAGATACTTACTAAATAAAGAAATAGAATAGAATCTAATTAATAGTCCTCATCTTGCCATAACTTCCTGCAATAATGAAAAGCAAGAAGACTGATTTTGGCTTTCCTAATGACTTCTATAACCCAAGTCACTAATATGTGAATTTTAATTGCTATCACTCTAAAATAGGGACAACAACAACAAAAAAGACTTGGTTTTAGAAACACACAGTAAAGCTAATGGAGTCACATTAGATACTGAATTTTATTAAAGCAAAGATGCTTTATTTACTATTTCTTTGTAACTATTTAAAATTCTCATTATTTTAAATTCTTTAATTTTACACTAAATAGCATGAATCAAAACTTTTCACATGTTTTATTTTCTCATTAACTTTAAATTTCTTTTCTCTCTGCTCTGACCTCTTACCAATGGGACTGATTTGTATTTTCCTAGATTTTCACATCTCTGAAACCAGAGATCAGAGTGATAAAAAATGTGATAAATAAAATGATCTTGAAATGGAATCGAAATATCTTAGGCACTGTTAAAAAACATATTAACATTTCAAACATAAGAAGATCTCAAGATTTTAGTTAAATTGTGGAAGTTTTTCTTTGAATGTTAAAATAGCTGTGCACATACAAATTAGTATACATTTTAGCCTTTCTACCCCTCGTCAAAACCCACGTACTCTAACTGCAGGCTGACTTCTTTTTTCTGGCAAACTGGGGCTTCCCTTTACCACTTGCCATCCGTTCCTCTGTCACTCTTAATTCCAGACTTCACTCTATCTGCCAGGCTGCTTGAGAGCTGCCACGGGTTTCATCTTAAAAGCCTGACATTTAGCCTTTTCTTCTCAGCTTCAGTCAATCAACTATTTGAACTTTGTGAATGTACCTTGCAAAATAGGTGGATAGTGTCAACCTGACTAAAAACTGTGAGATTGACTGTTTCCTTCCCTCGAGAAGTGTGTAATTATGCCAAATGCAACTGTTGGCTTGCTTGTCTGATGGCCTTTCCATCATGCGCTCTCCTCAGAAAGACCTGAACACTGTCAGATAACAGCTGTGTGAAGCGGTCGGTGTCACCTCTGGGAAAACACCTGTCAGCTTCCATGTACAGTCAAAAGTTCAGTGAACAAGAAGACAGTCAAGGAGGCGGAATTACAAAAAGAAAAATAGATGCTGGTAGACCAGAAATCAGATTGGCCAGGAGTTCTGCCAATGACCAACAGTCGTCATGTTCTAGAACGGTATAAAAATCTGACTGAGATTTACAAATTCAAGTGCCTTCAGGAGCCAGCAGGTAAAACGTATTTGTATTACTACTGCTACTAGTACTGTGAAAATCGTTGCTGGCTTGCTATATGCCAGGTATTATGTTAGGCAATATACAATATATTCATTTAACCTTCACACAAATGCTATGAGGGAGACACCATGATTCTCTACATTTTACAGATAAATAAACTAAAGCACTGAGTAATGGGCCCAAGGTCACACAGTAAACAAATGCGGGATTCAATTTCGAGCTGTCTACTACCAGAGACAGTGGCCTTAATCTCAAGCCATAATGCTCTTGGGAGTGGGGACACCTATGTAACCTGGAGAGCAAATGTATTACCTGAAGGCATTCAATTCTGATTACAAGAAGCAAATGCATCTGCAGTCCAATTCAGCTACTGATTTATCTACCATCAGAGGCAAAATACAAGTTGGCACAATTTTTTCTAAATTCCAGCCATGTGTTCTCATGTAATTTCAAATAAACATAAACATCTAGCTGTGCAACTAAATTTTACTGACAGTAATCAAAATGCATGCTTTAAAAAGTATTCCTTATAGTTATAACTACTTTACAGTATTCCTTAATCTTTAAATTCATTTCGTGTTTTATGTATAGTTCTCAGGTAAAGAAAAAATTAACAAAGATTTTATGGCTTACGTAAATAAAGTTTCTCTCTTCTTCAGTCTAAAATGAAAGTTCTAATGAGTCTTTTTTTCAAACCAACAAATAAATGATCGAAGAAAAAAATATACTGATTGTTGCTGATGGTAGGTTATTTTATGATCAAATATATGCCTGTGACACTTTACTTTTAATATTAACTATTGGATAAACTATTATGAAATATTCTTTTTTTTTATAATTAAGGCAGGGTGTGATAGGATAATCATTTACTTTGCATCCAGTATTTTGATTTCCAAAACCTGTAGTCATCAAAGTTGAAGCTGCTTTCAGTTACTTGCTGTCTCAGAAGCAAGGTTGCTGACATAACTTCTCGTAATTTTTTTATTCACTTAATTTTCTAGTATGGACTCTTGGATATGCAAGAGAGAATTCTCGCCCATCATCTTGACCTGATTAATAAATAAAGAAGGGAATGTTCAAGTCTGTGTGCATTATGGCACAAATTGATGTACCTGTGCGTTTAGACCCAGTTTCTGCTGTATCAGCGAGACAAATCCCCAAAGAATGATCCTTTATTGACTGAACCGTCCTCCCCCATCTTGTGAGGAAGAATACTTTCCATGCTGCATTAGACAATTATTGACCAGTACTAATGTCTAAAAATGTAAAGTAAATTGCCTCATGGAAAAATGTATTCTCAAACTAAACAAAAGCAAAAACAATTGTTCCCCTTCTGGGATTCTATGGAAAGAAGCCAGCCTTTCAAACTATCTTTAGTTACATTTTAAAGGAGTTCAAATATTTTTTTTAAATATTTATTTATTTATTTATTTATTTGAGAGAGAGAGTGAGAGTAGGGGAGGGGCAGACAGAGATGGAGACACAGAATCTGAAGCAGGCTCCAAGCTCTGAGCTGTCAGCATAGAGCCTGATGCGGGGCTCAAACTCACCAGTCTTGGTGAGATCATGACCTGAGCCAGAGTCAGATGCTTAACCGACTGAGCCGCCCAGGCATCCCCTTTTTAAAGGAGTTTTAAGGGGCGCCTGGGCGGCTCAGTCGGTTAAGCGTCCGACTTCGGCTCAGGTCATGATCTTGCAGTTCGTGAGTTCAGGCCCCACATCGGGCTCTGTGCTGACAGCTCAGAGCCTGGAGCCTGTTTCAGATTCTGTGTCTCCATGTCTCTCTGGCCCTTCCCCTCTCGAGGTCTGTCTCTCTCACTCTCTGTCTCTCAAAAATAAAAATAAACATTAAAAAAATTAAAAAAAAATAAAGTTGTTTTAAAATGAACTTTTCGTGTTTCATATAAAGGCATATATTTCAAATACAATATTTTGTATTTATATTTTATTATAAACAAACAATAGACACCTGTATTTAATTTTGACTTATAAATAAATAAGAAACAGACATACATGAGATTTCAATGGGAGATTCAGTAACAAAATAAATAGAAATACTTTGAATAGAAAAGACTTTTAATTTCAATTGTAAAATAAGAATATAATGTCATTATTATAAACCACAGTCATTTTTTTTCATTTTCATGCACAAATCTGAGGTTGAAGACCTCTACATTATGAAGGGAGTGAAATGAAAATTAAAAAAAAAAACCTGTTATGACTATTGTGATACTGGGTGAAAATGGCCAGAATTTTCTTCATTCCTGAAACTTTTATATGTCACATAAATAAGGGTTTAATTACAGACACAAAAGAGAAGAATATGATGAGAATTCTTTTTTTTTAATTTTTTTAATGTTTATTTATACTTGAGAGAGAGAGGGGGAGAGAGAGAGAGAGAATAGGGGAGGGGCAGAGAGAGAGACACACACACACAGAATCCAAAGCAGGCTGAACTGTCAGCACAGAGCCCAACACAGGGCTTGAACTCACAAACAGCGAGATCATGACCTCAGTCAAAGTCTGATGCTTAAGGGACTGAGCCACCCAGGTGGCCCCATGATTAGAATTCTTAAGCAACTTTAGTCTGATGACAAAACGATGGAGACAAACCCAAAAATTTAGATTTGATGATGGTTTAAAAATGCAAGATAAAGCATCACTTATTCCCATTTTCAGCCATGACAGAGTTACTAAAATTACCTTGCCCTAAAACCTGAACAATGTATGTGAAACAAACACGTTCAGACATTTAACAGCAGAAAACATAGGACAGAATACCCAGAAAAGGAAGTGAACTGGCTTTCTGCCCGGAGGCACTTGCTAGATCATTGCATAGGAAAGGTAGGCAAAGGATGCAGCTGAGCAGAGAGAGCAGGCTTTTGAGTTGAGGAGGCAGAGATGTATGTGGGAGAGAATGGAGGTGGTTGGGATATCTAAGCATTGGAGAAAATGGAGCTTTGTGGAGAAAGACATCCAGAAGTCTACAAAGGGTTTGCATGAGGTTGTTGGCCATTCTAATGGGTGTGTAGTAGTATTTCATTGTTGTTTCAACTTACATTTCCCTGATGATCACATATGACTTTGGTGAAGTGTTCGTTAAGGTCTCTGGCCATTTTTTAATGAGGTTGTTTGTTTTCAGGATGGACTTCAAAAGAGAGATTACAAACAAGCTAAAGATTTAAAGGAAAACATGAATATAATGAAGGGGAAATGAAAGTTATATGAAAAAGCCAAAGTGAACTTCTTTGGATTAAAAACCACAGTATCAGAAGTGAAGAATTTAATGGCTGGAATTAATAGCTGACTGGAGACTACCTCCAAATTGATCATGGAAGACACAGCAGTATCAAATAGCCAAATTGAATCACAGAGAAAAATAAATGGAAAAAAAAATTACAAGTACTTCAGAAACCTGATAAAAATATCAAGATGTTTAAAATACATAAATTGGTGTTTAAGACAGAAGGGGGAAAGCAGAAAGTATATTTGGAAAATATTCTAAATTTAATGGAACCAATAAACCTGTCAAAATCCTAAGCCAGATAAATTAAAAGACAGCCATACCAAAGCATATCCTAATCAAACTGCTGAAAACCAATGAAAAAGAGAAACTCTTAAAAGCAACTTGATGAAAGAAGACTTTTTGTTTTATTTGCACATAGGAGCAAAGATCATCATAACCTTTTCATCAGAAAATGTAATTAGAAATCAATGGAATGACATTTTGAAAGAGCAGTAAAAAACCTGTCAAGCTAAAAATTCTATATCCAGCAAAATTGTCCTTCAAGAATAAAGACAAAGTATTCAGACAACCAGCAGCCAAGAGATTGATGGCCAGCGTATCTGTATGATGATTTTCAGTAGAAATAAAAGGTCACCAGAAGGAAACCTGGGTCTACATATGGAAACAAAGAACACTGGAAATGGTAAATATGTGGATAAATACAAGATATTTGCCAATTTTTAAATTTCTTAATTGTGCAAAGCAAAACATTTAAAACAAAAATATTACTAATATATAATGAGTTAATAATATATGTAAAGTGTAACATTAAAAAATAGCTAATAAGGGCAATAAGCGACATAGTGAGATTTGAAGGTAGATTTTTGGTGGTCCTACAAAGATAGGTTATATGTTAAGTGTTGGTCCTGCTTTGTCCGAGAAGTTCTGTTTTATGCCTTTCATACTGACATAATTATTGATGAGAACACTCTTTCACTCTCAAAGGAGCCCTAGTTTTTAGAGAATATATTATATGATATCTCTAATGAAGTGAGACAATGTGCCAATAATTATGTCATAAATACTGGTTTAGAGCAATAGGTAAATCTGATGCTTGAGAATCTTCTAGGGAGCCTGTTAAAAATAGAGCTGTCTCCCCTCCCTCAACACTCTCCCCAATCCTAGTAAATCTGGGGCAGGACTTAGGCCTTTAAAAATTTAACATATTATTTGAAACAACTCAAATTTTGAGAATCCTCTATTGTAAAAAAAAAAACCTTTCAATTATTAAACCAATAGCAAACACCAATGTAAACATCTTGTGCAAAAATTAACACACTTTACCGCTACAAGGCTTTCAAGGGATCCTTATGGCCTAAGTTTTTCTTTCTAATATACTGTGTAGCCCAGTACACAGTAAAGATCTTGGAAGGCCTTTTTAACTAAACCACTAACAGGCCTCTCAGTCCTATGGAAGTCATGAAGAAAAAAGTGAGGGCAAGTAATACTGTAGTTCATTTCTTATGCTGATAATTTGAATTACTCTAAGATGTGATTATATCCATATTCAATGAAAATGAAGAATGGAAAGAAGTTGTTCTATGAGACGGGAGAAATTTAAAAAGGAACTGTAAATAAGACAGTCATATTCAGATATATGAACATAGTCACTTTGAAAAACCTAACATAATCACAGACTTAAGAGTATGTTGGTTATGTAAAACAGCATTAACTCTCTTATTTTATTTTATTTTATTTTATTTTATTTTATTTTATTTTATTTTATTTTGTTTTATTTTACTTTACTTTTAAAAATTGTTTAATATATCAAAAGACCTGCTTTAACGACATGCTAGTGCCACCTTAAAATAATCCCAATAACCCATCAGGAACATGCTCAAGTTGACCAGCCAACTCTTATTTCTAAACTTCTGTGTGTTTGCGTGTGTCTTTTAAATTGAAGCCAAGGGGCTCAGGTGATTGCTCCTTCCACATTGTGCATCCTCAGGTTACCCAAGTGGTGTCCATCTGTTCCCAAGAGTGGCCAGGGCACAGAAGCCCTGCAGTGGTGGTGAGGGAAAAACAGACAGCCCCAGATAGCCAACTTTTTCAAGCACACCTCCCTCACCCCTGCTCAAAAGGAGATCCTTATTTCTAACCAGAGTATTCATCTCAAATTTTGGCTCCCAATGACCAGAATGTTTTTCCTACTTTAGGAAAACAAAACAAAACAAATAAACACACATATCTACACACACACACACACACACACACACACACACACATATACTTTTTTTTACATTTAAATATAAAAATACTATTCTGCTTTGTGTTATAAATGGAGGACCAAGCAATAAGAACTTTTTCTTCTAAGGTAGGTCAATCCATCCTTCTGCTGAGCTTGTCTTCAGGTGAGGGCATTTAGTCCCGGGTAAGGGAAGCACTGTACCAGGAGGACAGGGGCATTTTCCTGCTTGGTTCTCTCCTAAGTCTCACTTTCAGTAGAAAGCTGGTTATAACTTTATACGAAATGGAACTTCCCACCAAGAGAGGAAATCCTAACCTAATCCCAGAGTAAGTAACCCATCCCCCCACTCCAGAACTCAGCTACCTCAAAGAAAAAGCTCTCCCCCTCCCTTCACAAATACTATGCTCTGTCCAGATAGCTATGCCTATTGGACAAACACACCTGATTAAAAGGAAACAGTGGTTATGTCTCCCCACCCCCTCCTCACTAATGTACTAGACAGCTTCAGTAACAGGGAAAAAAGGGGGGGATGTAAAAAGATTAAGAACTTGACCCTTCTATCCTGGTCAAAAGAAAGCAAGAGATGTTAACTGGGCATGAGGAATAAAAAAAGACCTTGATATTCTGACCTTTGAGTTACAGCTATTAGGACAGTCAAGAGAGGGGCAAACACGGAGGCAGGATGGAGAATTAGGGGTTTGATGGCTGCAAGTCTAGTCCACTAAGTTTTTGTACGGGAAGTGTTCATTGCCAGTTTCAACGAGAAGACACATGCGGATGAGGGCTCCTGTCACCAAAAAGAGGTCACAGTTGGCAGAGGGGAGATGGTCTTCAAATTAACCTTTCTCCTGGCCGACAGTCCAGGGAATGTGGATGCTAGCACCTTGGTTTGACATGCTGGCAGAAAAGTCATTAATGTTGGAGATTTTGTGGAATCCCGTTAGGCGCTGGGCATTATCCAGGCCCCCCTTGGGATCATAGGCTTAGATGTGGTACTGGTGCCACTTGCTCAGTTTCTCGATGGACTCCTCAATGTACTTCAGACCATTCTCCTCTCGCATGGCCTTGGTGCTGAAGTCGGTGTGGCAGCCGGCACCATTGCAATTCCCAGGAATGCACTCAAGATCGAAGGTTGCTATCACTCCAAAGTCTTCACATACACGATGCAAGATGAAACAGGCCATCCAGAGATGATCTCCCACGTCGGTTCCTTCACAGTGTCCTATCTTGAATCCCACTGGGCAGGCATGACCTCAGCATTTGTCCCACCAATCTTGATGCTGGTGTACAAGCAGGCCTGGTAGTGAGCCTCCACAATGTCCCATGCCACAGTAGTGTATGGACCTTGGGGCCCAGGGAAGCTGTTGGAAGCCCAACCAAAAGGGGGCCCACCTGTGCCTATGAAAGTATATTCCTGCTCCATTCCAAACCAGGTGTGCTGATTGCTCACCATGTCCAATATCTGTTTACAGGTATGCCTTAAATTGGTCTCTGCAGGCTTTCGGTTGTACTTGAAGACTTCAAAGAACACCAGCTGTTTGGGGTCCTTGCAGAAAGGGTCCCGGAATATGGCAGCAGGAACAAGATACATGTCAGTGTTGGAGACTTCAAACTGAAAAGTACTAAAGCCATCAAAATTCCACTGAGGCAACTCTTCTATATACTTGGGTTCACTTTCCAAGGTCCGGGTCTTGCAGCGCAGCCCTTCTCCAGCACCATCAATCCAAATGTACATAGCTTGGACTTTCTTGCCCTGAGGCAGGGACATGTACACCTGCTTGATGCCTTTGTTCATGTGGGGACTCGCAGAGGTAGCCATGGTGGAAGCTGTTCTGGGCTGCGAGCAGGCAGCAGGGCGGGTGGGCTGCGAGAGTGAGGTGTGGTGAGAAGAGGAGGCTGGGTCTACTGCTTAGATGCTCCGCTCTTCTCCCATTCTCAGCTCTCTCTTATTTTATTTATTTTTTTTACTTTTTTAACATTTATTCATTTTTTTGAGAAACAGAATGAGTGGGGGAGGGACAGAGAGAGAGAGAGGGAGACACAGAATCTGAAATAGGCTCCAGGCTCTGAGCTGTCAGCACAGAGCCCAATACAGAGCTTGAACTCACAAACTGTTAGATCATGACCTGAACCAAAGTCAGATGCTCAACCGACTGAGCCACCCAGGTGCCCCATTAACTCTCTTCTTGTAAAGAGATGGGGAAACTGAGGCCTAGTGAGTTTCAATAATTTAAATAACTCATCCAAAAAATAATAATTCTTGGTTCTAGAAAAAAATTATTTTGTTGCCTGGCTCTTATTTCAGTTTTTTTTCAACGTTTATTCATTTATTTTGAGAGAGAATGACAGCTGAGTGGGGTAGCAACAGAGAGAGAGGGAGAGAGAGAATCCCAAGCAGCCTCCATGCTGCCAGCACAGAGCCTGACCTGGGGCTCTATCTCATGAACCAGGAGATCATGACTTAAGTTGAAATCAAGAGTGGGATGCTTAATCAGCTGAGCTACCCAGGCACCCCTCAGGTTATTTTTAATCCCATATTACCCAGTAAAGTTTGGATTATTTACTCTTAAGATGTACTGTCCAAGTCTGCCCCTTCAATAACTTGGATAATTGAACCTTAAAAGTCTGCGACCATCTGAAAAAAATCATATGAGTATGAAATCTCATTTAGTTACATTATTTCTGAATAGACATCCAGAGGGTCAAAATATGCTTTTATAGTACATGAATAAAATGGCTAGGGAAAGCAAAAGTGCCTACTGCTATATAATACATATGATGTACATGAAACCAAGAAGTAAATAGCTCTAACATACATAAAGAAATTTTTAAAATCTTTGGTTTTGCCATAGCTTTCTACAATCTTTAACCATTCACTGTTTAAATTCAGTTTCTAATTTGGGAACATATCTTACTCTTTGAGATTGTTTGTGTTTTTTTGTATTCCATACCCTGCCCCATCACTTTTTCACAGTGTAAATATTTTTGGGAGTTTGTCAGTTTTTTGTTCCAATGCAGCGAAATATCATCAGGACATAGTTTAAAAGTTCTCTTGTTGCAGAAGCACTTTCTCTGAAAAAGGTAAAGAATAAAGTGTATAGAATGAGAAAGTATGAAATTTTCTATGCAATTCAAGATCATCATTCTTTCTTCTAAAGACATCCGAATGGCCTACAGTCTAATGGCCTCTAGGAAAAAATACACACCATAATACTTCCATTATGGATGGATGCTAGTAGCCAAATGACTGAACTTTTGCTTGACCTAATTCAAACGAATTGGTTTTGTGTTCAACATATTAAAGCACAAGGCAATTAATCCCTTTCTTCTTAAGTTACTGGAGGGGGGGATGGGATAAAGAAAAGAAGGAAACTAACAATTTTGTGCTGCTATATTTACTTTATACAAATTATTTTATTTAATCTTAATAATCCTTTGAGGTAAGTGGTACTACCACATTTTACAGATGAGGAAATTGAGGCAGCTCAGAATGGTTATGTAAATCGTTCAACATTCAGTATGAATAAAGAGCAAAGTTAAACTTTGAATTCAAATTAATGTGACTCTTAATCATTTCAGTGCACAATCTGGAAATAAGGCCTACTCAATAGTAACTTCAGGAAAATTCAGTAATTTGTCCTTAGAAGTAGCTGTGATATTTTCTAAGTATTTTCTGGGTATTAAAAAAAAACCACCTAGTCATAATCACTGCATGGTTTGTGTCAATGGAGCCCAAAATACCTGCTCCTGCAAATCACTTTACCTTCCAGAACTTCCTGAATCTGCCCAAACTTGATCTCTTTTATAGCATTTGCAGTTCCTGACAGATTACTGCTGCCTATGCCCAACCTTCTGGCTGAGTCAGACAATGCCCATTTCATGCTGGGAAGCTCAGGCTGCCTGTAGACATGATACCTATGGTTAGAATTCAGTCTCTAGCCACGTCCCATAGCAAACCAGAGATGTTTGTTAAAAGGAGTGTAATTATTTTTAGAAGATGGAACACATATATAGTCCAAAACCTAGAGGTCCACTTGCTAAAGTTCCATTCAGCAATCCTCTTTGCCGTGGACACTTGAAGTATCATTATTGGATCTGCTACATCATGAGCTCTTTGTGGCAGGGAAATTTAAACTGCACCCTGAACTTGCTGTGGAGCCTTCTCTTTTTCTGGTCCCCACTCAACACTAGCAGCCTGTCACTTTGTAAATGGGTCAAGATTACACAAATGTGGTGTATGTAAATGGTCCACACCCTTTTGAAAAGGGAGTAGAGGGAGATTTTTGATGGGTACTTTATTTCTTCCTCAAGGGGACTTGGCCTCCCCTTTAATCAAGGAACTCTGGATCTGTGAATTGAGATAGGTCTGGAAATGGAGTGAGAAGACATGGCTCACCATTGTGGAGACTTGAGTCAGGTTTATGGCTACCAGACCTAGAGCTTTTTCAGTTACACAGACCAAGTGATATTCTCCTAGTCTGCCCATTTATTTTGCTAGGGACATGATAATCTACCTCCAAAGATCTCCAGGGGCGAAGGTATTCTGATGGCCTGTGGGTCTCTGCTGCCCTTTAAAATAGATGTTTCTACTTGTCTTTGCAATTAAATGCTGCCACAGGATCCTGCTACTCTGAGATCCTATAATGCCCACTGAGATCACGGTACCCATTTTAACAGTAGTGTGCTAGGTTGCATAATGTCTTCCCTTCCTCCCTGCAAAGATGTCCACATCTTAATATCAGAAATCTGTGAATATATTACATTACATAGTAAAATAGACCTTGTAGATATAGTTAAGGATCTTGAGATGGACAGATTATCCTGGATTGTCTGGGTAGGTCCAATGTAATCATAAGGGTCTTTTTAAGACATAGAGAGGAGGTCAGAGGAAAGAGATACTACACTGTGTGTTGAATATAAAGAAAGGGACCATGAGCTGTCTCTAGAAGCTGAAAGAGACAAGAAGTAGATTTTCTTCTGGAAAAAGGAAGCAGCCCTGCCAACATCCTGGATTTAGCTCTGTGAGACTTATTTCAGACTTCTGACTTCCAGAAATACAGTAGAATAAATTTATGTTGTTTTAAATTACTAAATCTCTGACAATTTGTTACAGCAGCAATGGTAAACTAATACAGATATCACCCTATAAAATAGTGCTTCTCAACCAGGATTAATTTTGTTCCCTCTAGGGAACAATCAGCAATATCTGGAGGCATTTTTGATTGTCATGATTCAGGGGAGGGTAATACTGGCATCTGGATGGTAGAGATCAGTTCATCCTGCAATTCACAGAAAAGTCCCTCAAAACAAAGAATTATCCTCTCCAAAATGTCAATAGTACTAGATTAAAAATTCCTGCCCTGCATCATGCATGACCGTGAAAGGCAAGTAACCACTAAGTTTTTCAAGAATGTAGGTGTTCCCTCACTAATATATTTTTCAATGCCTCACTGAGGGCAATGTCTTTCAGACCTTCTCATGAAGCATAGTTGCACACAATAAATCCAGTCCAATGTTTCTTCTTCTTCTTTTTTTTAATGTTTATTTATTTTTGAGATAGAATGTGAGTGGGTTAGGGGAAGAGAGAGAGGGAGACACAGAATCTGAAGCAGGCTCCAGGCTCCGAGCTATCAGCACAGAACCTGACACAGGGCTCGAACTCATGAGCTGTGAGATCATGACCTGAACTTAAGTCGGACGCTCAACCGACTGAGCCACCCAGGTGCCCCCGAGTCCAACATTACTAAATTTCTAAGTCTTTGGTTTCCTTCCTCCATATCATACTGAAGTAGCATGTCAGCTTCGTTAACTATAGGCTACTGTCATGGAGTCTAACTTTAAGCCAATGAACCACATAATCCTTCAGAACCATCTCCTACTGCACCAGCTAGTCCATTTAAAAACAGAATCTCCTTAATTGCTCCCATGACAAAAAATAAATGCTATCATGTGATGTAATAGATATGTTACCTAACACAATGTGAGTATCATATTGCATGTAACAAGTCAATGTTTTACACCTTAAAGTTATACAATGTTATATGTCAACTATATTTCAATAAAAATATTAAAAGAAAAATTTAATTACCTCCCCAACCCTGAGTCTCCAGCAAATATACCCTTATCAATGAATTCAGCTAGATTTGGGTTTTTATTTCATTTGCTTTGGTCTAACATCCATAGACTCCTTTCCCAATCATTCCTTAGGTTTCAGTCAACATATTTGCAAAGACTTGGAATTCTTTCATGTGTAAGCTATTTCTTCCCGGGTAATTTTTATGTACCCATCCCTCTTGGAAAATGATGAGATTTGATCTTAGTTACAGTTATAGGAAGTTTTGACATCCTCCTTCCACATGTTCACCCCAGATAAGGTTATCATAAGATTATCAAGCAGAAGGCTAGTCTAAGATACTGGAAGGAAAGCTACTTCTAATGGGATGGGAGTCTCAAAGTGATTTGGAGGCTCAAGAGTGTCAGTGTCATCAGCATTCAACAACACACGTACCCATCCCAATATTCAGAGTCCCATTCTTGATCAGTTAATGCCCTCCCTTTCATACGACAAATCTGCTGAGACTGAATTCAGTGAGCATTGTAATACAGATTTTCAGCAATATCAACCCTGCAGTTTCCAGAAATAAGATCTTAGTTTAGGGCTATATGGAACCTCTCTGATTCTCAGATAGTGATTTAAGTTGAGAGTTAACAGGTCTGAGCTTGTCATTTTCTCTTTGCTATTTCTCAAGTACACTCAAAAGAACCCATCCCACACCACAATCCTTGCAGTCATCCTCACAGTCAGATTGGCCGCATGCAGTTCCACATGGGCTCCCAAGGCCCATCACAATCAACTACAGGCATTCACTCATGCATTAATTGCATACATATTTATTGAGATTTATAATTTACTAGTTCTTTTTCTGGGAGTTGTTAAAGATTCTAACAACTTACCAGAATGTTTAATGTGTTCAATAAAAATTTTAGAACAGATTATTATTAAGCAGATCTTTCTTCAACCCTTAATAATCTCTTATAATGCATTTGTATTTGTAACATTTATAAAATGTTTTTGTATACAGCCTAATCTTACTTAATCATAGGAAACTTCTTTAGAAACTATCAGGAGTTGGGGTGTCTAGGTGGCTCAGTCGACTAAGCATCTGACTCTTGATTTCAGCTCAGGTGATGATGTTGTGGTTGTGAGATTGAGCCCTGAATGTGGAGCCTGCTTAAGATTCTCTCTCTTTCCCTCTGCCCCTCCCCCTCTAAAAAAAAAAACAACAAGGAGAAAAAGAAACTAGCATGAGTTTAGTAAGACTAAATAACACTAAAATAAATATTTCTTGTTTTGATACTAGACATGGTACATAAGTTAAATGATACTGATCTTACAATTCTTTATTTTGGCAAGGTATTTCATAAACTTTCCTATGCCAGCCACATAGGCAACTTAGAGAAATTTGGCTATATAAACTTACAGGTTGGTGGATTTACAAGTCTTTGAAATTCTGCACTCAAGCAGTATTAATTATTTTATCATCATCTACATATATAATTTATATAGGCCTGGAGAGAGATCTTCTAGGATATAACTTAACACTGTCCCATTCATTAGTCACCAGAAGATAGGTGGCTGGAGTCTGGGAGACGTTGCTAATAGAAAATAGAATAAAAACTTTAAAAGACATTTTTAAAGAGAGATCATAGAACAAAACTAACAAAATGAACATCAGCAGTGATAAAATATAAAGCCTTGATTTTACATTCAGATAAGTAAATTGCATTAACACAGTATGAAAGAGCACTTGCCTAATTGTATTTTATATGAAAAACACTTTAATATTTTTTGATCGAAAAATCATTACAATGTAAAATAAAAGCACTCCTAAGTAAGACATCCATTAAACTTGGATTGCATTAATATAAATGTGATAAATTACAGGTTGAAAGGTTTAGGTCCTAGGAACACCTTCCCTTCTAAGTTCAGACAATAATTGAAAAAGTCTATATATTTAAAGTCCTCACTGTTTATAAAAGTAACCAAAAATTTGAGGAGAAACCAGGCAAGGACAAGAAAGGAAACAATAAAAGGTTTAAAAACCATTCAAGAGAAAAATGTCGAAGGGCTTGGAGTATTAGCAGAGAAAAACAAACAAACAAACAAACAAACAAGCAAAAACAGCTGGGAGAATGACAGCAGTGTTCATCCATTTGGATGGACATTAAATGGATAAAGTGTTAGGCTTCTCTAAAGATGCAGATGGTGAGTTTGGGACTGTAGTAAACATCACAAAAATACAGAATTAAGTTTGTCCAAAGATATATTCCACAATAATAATAGTCACTCTTGAAAGTGTTCAAAAGAAGCCAAATTACCATTTGTAACAGATACTATAAAGGGGCATTTGTATTTGTATAATGGGTATAAGATTGGGCTGTGGATATCTATGGCCTCTTGCTTTCTAAGATTCATTATTCTGAGTACATAGAGCACCTGCTAAAAGGAGATTTATAGCAAGAGATGATAGAGAAAGGCCGAACTACTTAACTTATATCTTTGGACCACTTTTTTCATCAAATGTATTGACCTTAAGGCTGGAATTGATAGAACAAACATGGTTAGAAGACTTAAATCTGACAGAGGTAAGACAACTGTAAAATAATGCCCAGTCACCTGAAATTAGTTTATGTAATGACATTTTTCTTTTTGTTTCATATAGATGTATCTTCAACTTTTCCAGGAAAATTTTCAAAAACACTTGCACATACATGTCAAAATCTAGGAACTTCTGAATTCATACTTAAATCTTTTTATATTGTTAAACTTATGGCCTTCAACGTAAAAATAAAAAACAAGCAATTAACATAACACTTGGCAAAATCTATAGTAAAGTATATGTCCCAAATATATATAGAATCATGCTATTAAAATAAGCAACAGATTTATAATATCATAAGCCTTGAAAATGAAATAATAGAGAAGCATCCCTTTAAATTATTATCTTTAACCACAGTTTGAGGAAAAGCTTTATTTCTAGCAAAGCAATTTCCTGTACATAAAAACAACACAGAAAAGATCTAAGTTCACCACAACATATTGACTGCTGGGAATTAGGAGAAAAAAAAATTACTCAATTTAATCACTCAGGTTTTGCTTACACTAAATGCTTTAAATCTGTCCCAAACTACTGGTGTTTCTAAGATAAAGCACAGAGTTTTCCCTTAGGTTCCTCTGCACAAAATTGTTCCAAGAAAGTTGGATTAAATACAGAAAGAGTATACTCATCCATAAGCTTAACTATTTAAAAGATATCAAATTAAATGCATAATTATATTAATCATATGTAATTATTTTTCATTTCTAATATCCATTTCTATGAGATTATACTTAAGTTTTACATTTTAAGTCATTCAAGTTTGTTAATAACTGTGTGGGGTTGCTAGATAAAGTTGCTGTCATAATTATGATAACAACGGAGCAGGGAAAGCTTTCTGTTTATCCACTAGGCCCCATTCTTACCCCCAAATCCTTTCATGTGGTTAGGTGATCTATTGCAAATTTGTGGGTCAATAGATATGTTCAACATTGTTAGGTTTTCTCCAATAAAGACATCTCTTCTTGTGTTTTTTTTTTTTTAAGTTTATTTTTTTTTGAGAGAGAGAGAGATGTGTGTGCCTACATGAGTAAGGGAGGGGCAGAAAGAGAGTCCTGAGTGGGGTCCGCTCTGTCAGTGCAGAGCCTGATACGGAGCTTGAAGCCACAAACCCTAAGATCATGACCTAAGCTGAAATCAAGAGTTGGAAGCTTAACAAACTGAGCCACCCAGACGCCCCTTCTTGTCTGTTTTTTGAGATGTGCATCTCCTGAAGTGGACTAGTGCCAAGACATGATGTGACCTTGACACAATTCTGCCAGAGGAATTTCCTATCCTTTTGGGACTGTGGCCTTGGAGAAACTGACTAAGCAGCTGGAAGGAGCAGAAACTCAGACTTGAGAATGCAGACTGACTCAGATCATTCACCATTAAACCATGATTCCCATTTTATAGCTGAGGAAATTGAGGCGTATATGAGGAAACTGATCATCTATTGTTACATCACATTGGCATGCATAGTCTATTTCCTGAGAACCTCTTTTATGAGTTAAATGTAATCTGTTAACTAGCCAAGTAAACCTTAGAAGACTTATATCTAGAATATTAACAATCACATAGAATAGCAAGCTACCATTTTTTAAGATTTTACTTTTAAGTAATCTCTACATACAACATGGGGCTTGAACCTACAGCCCTGAGATCAAGAGTCGCTTGCTCTACTGACTCAGCCAGCCAAGCACATCACAGGCTACCATTTGAAAAGAAAATTTGAATAAGTCCATGAAAAATTTAGGATCATTTTTCAGATGTGCTCAAAGTAAACTTTCCAATGTATATTCAAAGATTCCAGCTACAAATATGAGAAATTATCTTTTGCAGACAAGTCATCTGATAACTTGCACTTCTAAAAATAGGAATTTTTTATTTTCTTTTTCATATTAACGATGACTGATGAAAATATTTGCTTCTGCTCCAGAAGCCAAACAATAAGAAACCCCAAATTACCAGACAAGCTGTAAAAATATAGTGAAAACAATGTTCATCATGAATTCATAGTTTTATAATTTAGAAGATGTGATTATTAAATATTAAATGGCACTGATAGTAACATTGATGCTAAACATTCGCCTCTACTGTCAATGTAGAAGAAATTTAAGTAACTCTAACACAACCCTCTGACTCTTGAAATTAAACCTTCCTGTGTGATATTTCTGTCCTACTCAGGATAATTGAATTTTTACCTGCTGCTCTTGGGGGCATTTGTTTGATTGTTTGTTTGTTTTTCTTGTGAGCCTATTTTCTTTTTTGTTTTTCTTTTTTTTATTTAAAAACAAAATCTTTTTTTTAACATTTATTCATTTTTGAGAGTGAGAGAGACAGAGCACGAGTAGGGAAGGGGCAGAAAGAGAGGGAGACAGAATCTGAAGCAGGCTCCAGGCTCTGAGCTGTCAACACAGAGCCTGATGCAGGGCTCAAACCTATGGACTGCGAAATCATGACTTGAGCTGAAGTCGGACGCTTAACCGACTGAGCCATGCAGGTGACCTGAGCCTATTTTCTTATGAGAGAATCAAGTCAAGATGCTATAGAAATAATCTGCACTTTCTGTTCCCATGTTCTAATAATGTACCAGCTGGCAAGGTACTAGTCCCCTACTGAAGGCATTAGGAAGTTTCTTGGCTACAAGGTCGCTGTTATCCTGTCCTTGGAACCAGGAGAGATCCAGCTCCCCTGTGTAGTTCATCTGTTATAAATGCATCATCGGGTAGGTACTCCTAGGATTACCCACGGACCAGTGACTGCAATTCCATTCCAGAGGCTACACTTCTCAGTGCGCCAAACTCTTTCCAGGCAGGCATTCAGACTCTCACATCCCAAGGACTCTGCCATAAACCACAGGTTCCTATTTTGCACATATGGTGATTACGGCCTGTGTCCAAGGCTTCTCTGCAGGGTATCCCCAGTGTCTGGTCACCTCAAGAGATTAGCATAATGCTTCTCTAACTACAATGTGCACAAAAATTACCCAGAGATTTTATTAAAATACAGATTCTGATTCAGTAGGTGTCTCCCAGGTAAGGTAGATGTTTCTGGTCTGCAGACCACATGTATAACAAGGAGTTAAGTTAAAGTAATTAGTAGTGATTTATAAAGAGAAAAGTGGCAAGGAGGTCTCTACTTTGTCTCTACCTTCTTCCTAAGTTTCCTTCTGCAACTCTTTAAGTGCCCTGCCTGCCTGTGTCCTTCCACAAGGAGTAAGGTCTCTGGGTCACAAGTCTTGCTCACAGGTGCATGGTGGTCAATATCAAAGCTGAATACCTGAGAACCTTGCCTATGAATTTCCTGTTAACCACCATTCACCCACTTGCCAGATCCCTAATTACAACAGGTTGGGATTCTTTTTTTTGTTTTTCTCCATAACATTTTGATATTATTCTTGGCTTCTTCAACTCCATTCTCCACTGCAGTTCTAGGTACTGACCTCTACAAATTTGCATAACCTGTCCTGATTGTTTGGGCCACATCTTAATATAAAACAGTAAGTTGACTTAGCACGCTGGTGCTGCCGTGGACATTTCAAGTAAGATGATCAACATGGAGGCCTCAAGTATTTACCTACTTGTTTTTTAAAACAAAAAGTGTTACAAAACTAAATAGCTGATAATCAATGCTATTTATCCTCTAAATATTGCTATATCCCAAAGCCTAGAATGTTCTCACATTCTAGAACAAATAGTTTGATTCCTTTCATCAACAAATGTATACTGGAAATATGTGTCAAGTACTCTACAAAGTGATTATGATTTAACAGTCAGCAAGACAGGCATTGCTAGCAATAGTCTTTTTTTTTTTTACATTTATTTATTTTTGAGAAACAGAGTGAGACAAAGCATGAGCAGGGGAGGGGCAGAGAGAGAAGGAGACACACAACCTGAAGCAGGCTGCAGGCTCTGAGCAAGCGGTCAGCTCAGAGCCTGATGCAGCACTTGAACCCACCAACTGTGAGATCATGATGAGCTGAAGTCGGACGCTCAACCAACTGAGCCTTCCAGGTGCCCCAGCTAGCAATAGTCTTAATAGTCAGTATTGATTAGAGAGATTCAGAAATGTATTTTACCAGATTAACAGAATTCACTCAATTATATAATATGCATATAAATAGACTTTTGTTAAAGAGCACGTAAAGAAATTGCATAATTCTTTCTGCTTTGGAATGATTTGTAGATTACATTAGTATAAGTGTATTAGTAGAAATAGTAAATTGGTGAATCTGGAGTATATGTGCTGGTCATATGTGGATGAAATAGGTTTTACTTCTGGTTTTGATGCCGTTAAAAATGGAGCACGTCAATGTCAGTGCTGAAGATAATTACAGGGGGGCAGAAAAGGCTGAGCAAGTTTTAACCCTGATGGTCAGCTACAGCAAACTCTCTTTATACGAGTGACACCGCAATGAGTAAAACCACAGGCAAGTAAAATAAATGTCTACCATAATAGCTGGTGAACTTTCCTCTGGTGGAAGGAAATGGGCAAATTTGGGGGACCTGAAAAGGGGCCTTAGGAGAAGGCACAGAGGGTAAACATTGGTGCTGCCGAGGACTTGGGACTTGCAGAGCCTCTTGAGCACCATATGTGCCTGCGATGTGTCCTGTAGGTAAAGTTGTGGAGGCACAAACCAAATATGTCAGAATGGCCTTCCTTGTTCTGTCTTTCCGCTCTGCTATATTACTGAACTCTGCTGCTGAGAGATGGTACATACAGCTCATTCCCTTGGTGGCTTTTTTGAGTTGGTGGGAGTCACAGACAATGGTGCCAGGAGTAGTTTTTTACTGTTCTCCTTGCCTTTGCCTTTGGGGGTCAAGCCATTTGGGGCGGGGTCATAACATGTAAGTCAGAGAATCACTGGTGTATGTCATTGTGAAGCTTACAGTCTAAAACTTATACGATGTCTTTAGACATCCATATTGTAAACACCTGAGTTATTGCTAGGTCTAAAGGATGTCAAAATTACATTATACCTGCACCAGGAATGCAATATGTAAAGCCAACACCAGAAAATATATAAAATGATACTATTCTTTCATACTGCATGATTTGATTTCTAATAATCAAATAATAGGAGACAATAAAAAAATAGGACTAGTAGGTCAAAATGCAAACAAAGCTAAGGAAATGACCATGAGCAATCTTCTACAGGGCTTCTCCTGAACATTAAATAACAAGTTATATCAGTTTTCTAAAATTGCCCAATTGATCAAAACCTAAACAAGGGTCACTCAAATGGAACTCTTCTAGGATGACTTTGTAAGAAAAGAAGCCTATTGAACTGAACAATGATGCAGAAATAGCTAATACTTTTTGAATGCTCAGTATGCACCAGTACCTAGCTAACTGTTTTACATGCGCATGACAGGCAATGTTTAGATTCACCATTTTGCATATACAAGGAAGCAGACTTAGAGGCATACGGTTCATGAAGTCACATAACTAGTAAGTGGTGTGGTCAAGATTTTAATCCAACAGGGATTCAGGTGTGGCTACTGAGTTTACACATTTAATCACTAATGTAAGCAGAGTAGATTAACAAATACTTGCAAGTTATATTGGACTGTAGCCTCTGAAGCTTGGCATAGCTGTGGGTCTCTGTGAAATGTCAGTAGACAAAACCACCTTACATACTGAAATCAGAGAACCACTGTTGGGGGAAAATCTGAAAGGCCTAGTAGAAAATATTTCATAGATACAGGCTTCAATACTTCAAAGTACTTGGAGGATTTTCTAATGACCTTAACAACATAGTTCCTTTAGCCATGAGCTTTGCAAAGAGAAACACAGAACGAAACACAATTTATATTTGCTAATGTCGTTTCTTTACTAGAGCCCATTACCTAGACATTATTCTTTCCATATTCTTTAACTACTCATACACACCTGGTTCTGTTTTAAAAATTAGATTAGCTGACACTCATTTATCTTTAACTCTGGTATTTTCAGTGAGAGGTTTTCATTATATTTTTCACAGCACTGCCATTTACCGAAGAAAAAATGCAATAGCATGCAGTGTTAAATCCTGCTACGGTCAGGTCCTTGGTTTAAGAAGGATTAGATTTCCAGAGATTGACATTAATTGACACAATTCTTGATCTACTTACTGATCTAGGTGTTCAATAAAGACTTACTACAAAAAGAAAGGCAGAATCTTCTGAAAAATACAGAAAAACTTGCTATCGCACTTAAACCAAGAGATGATACCTTTGCTTTACAGGCACAAACTGTGGCAGGAAGGATTTAGTAATACAGAGATCCGGAGAACGAGAACAGCTAACTGATAAAAACCAACAGTTTTGAATCTAAAAGTTTTCAGACTGAGTCGAAACCCGCTCTTAGAATGTCTTTCCCCAATCAGACAAGCAGGGGGCTGGACTGCTTCTCTGTAACAGAACCCCTAGGCATCTGTGCCTATGATCTCTTCTCTTCTTGACTTTGAAATCCGCCCTCCAGTCTCAGTTGCCACAAATACAATATTTACCCTAATCCGAATTAACTGAACCAAAATTTTTTTGAATGTTGAGTAAGCAGTGAGTCTCTCAGGAGAAGATAACTCTCTGTCAAAGAAACACACTACATTCAGGGGAAGAAAAGCATTGCTACAAACACTAATTATAATTAAGAAACTGAAATAGCAATGAAGAAAGGAATGAATGGTGATGATGGATTCCTTAATAAAAGTATCATTATACCCCATGCTCTGGTGCTGCTGTTGTTGTATCATTCCTTCAGAATCTGCTATGTATCTATAAATTTATCTATGGCACTAGACAGTGTGTGCCTTTTGTTGCTGTTATTATTATTGTTATTATTATTATTTGTTGTTGCTTGCTATTATTCAGCATCTGTTTTACCTTCTTTTGGTAATTTCTTCTTTTGAGAAATTGCCTCTTCTCCTCTTGTTTGTAGCTCAGCGGTAGCTTTATTCAAGGTGTATTGCCCTTCTCTACCCGGAGGTAGAGGGGTAACAAAACTTAGCATGTGGACACTCTCTCTTTAGAACCTGAACTGTGCATAAGAATGAAAACTGCAAATGTGCCCCCATGAGTCTAGAAAGCAGTCATACTTTTTACACTTTGGAGCCATTTTGGGTTTATCATTTTCCATGCCTGGTCGTCCAATCCTTTCATGGTTGCAGTAAGCACTCACATAGCTGTTCAAAAAATTCTATTTTTGCTTAAGTTAGTTATATTTCTTTCTGGCAACTTAAAAAACCCAAATACCTTGCTCACATGTGACTGGAGTTCAGTGTTCTCATTATGCCTCTACAGCTCCCTTTAAACTTATCACCCACCGCTGTTTGTCTCCCCGCTGTCTCCTTCCCCTCGTCCCCAACTTCTTGCCCCTTCATAGCTGATCTGTGTTAGCTCCCTGTCCTGACCTGATTTTATCTATTTTAAATCTTGACCTCAGTCTGGTCACATCCTGAAATACCTAACTTTTTCCCTACCTTATACTCTGAAATAAGATGTCATTATCATTAACAGTATTTTTATCAGCCAGATATTTGCCTTATTACTCTTTATTCAGTAATTATATACTAAGTTTTCCCATTCTATTATATTACTCTTAATGCTCTCATTATTACCAATAGTTTAATCTAATAAGCTAACGTCAAAATCATTTACATGAAAAATGAATCAGCATGAACAGCAAATTTAATTCCATCAGAAATAAGTATTTTCCAAACTGCTGATGGGTTATAACAAAGGCTAGGTTAATGGCTTTGTAATTTTAAACATAAATAAAGGACAAAAAGAGTCTCATGTCTGCCTTTTGAGATTATCCTTAGATAAATTTCATGGTTGTATAAGGAGGTTCAATAAAATTCTTATTTGCTTCTAAAAAAACTCCATGCCTACTTCCATAAGTACAATTGTTCCTATATGTCTTTATATTGTGCATTTGTTTGATTTCAAAATAATTCTTACATTAAATACTTATAAACTTGCTACAAAAACACTTCATGCAAATTACTAATATGAAAATTAAAAAATACTGTTTTATCATCTTTTCACCAAATATAAAAAATATGGCTCAGTAATTCCAACAAAAATGTTAGATGAAGAACTACAGGAATGAGTACAAAGTGCTATTCTGGGTCTCTGTTAATGAACATTAAATTATTTTTTAGGAAAAAAAGATGATAATTATGTGGAAATGTGATTAATGTTTAGTGGGATTTTATTATGTTACTTAGGGCCTAAAGTTACTGTTGATTGCTATTGTGTTCCTTCACAGTGTTAGTCCAATGCAGAGGGTTAAGCCTAGTGACCTTCAAAGGGAAGAGAATGATGTGTTTCAGGGGCACTGAACTCAAAGCATAGTACACCAAGGGCAAAAATCAGAAAGTGCTAAAAGTAATTATAGAGGACAATCCTCACTGAAATTTACAGCACAGGTTGAAAAACTATATCCATAGTACCTAATTATCTCTGTAGGAGAACTTTCATCTCCAGCGACCAGAAATTTTAAATTCAAATTTTAGTATATATAGGTCAACATAAACCCAGGAAAAAAAAAAACCCTGATAATTGCAAAACTGGGAAATAAATTAAACTCATAGAAGTGATTTCAGCCAACAGAAATAGTGCAGAAGTCAGGCTAATAGAAATAGCAACTATCATTCCAAAACAAATTTTTAAAAACTTTCTTAAATGTAATACAAGAAATGCTCTAATCTACCACTAAAAGAAAAGCCCATAAACAAAATAACAAGATCAGTTCACAATTAGTGACTTTTCACCTTTTAAATGTCAGTTTTGCAGAGTCCGTATCTTTTCACAAGGAAACAACAGCCTCAAATGAATCATAAAGGTCAGTTGAAAGAAGAGAAAAAGGATTTGACGCATTTTTTCAATAGAAAAAGGTTTGGATCATTTGCAACCAAAGGGGATTTGGCCAGGAACACAGGTGCATTGGCTGGATTAATTTCAAGAAAGAGATTTCTATGCATGAAATTTCTGTATCTAGTATCATTTTGAAAAACGGTTTAAAATGAACACACCAAGAGTCTGGGGTATTTTATTCACAAAAATGCTCAAGTATTCCAGTAACAACCTGCACTATTCCAGGGAGAAGAGGAGGTTGTAATTATATGGTTAACGATATGATCCAGTGTAGGCATGTATCATTCTTATTCACACAGAGAATGCATACACTCTAAGAATATATTTACTAATTATAGATTGTGATGCACAGTGATCACAGTGATACAAAAGAAGTCACAACAGTCCTTTTATTCCTCAGCCTTGCCACTTTCCCCCTCTGCTTTCAGACTCCTACCCTTCTATCCGGTAAGTACCGATTGCTCTGGGTCCACCCCAGGCCTGTACAATCATGGAGAAATTTACCTTGATAAACACATGCATGGGAGAACTTTGCTCACATCATGAGTAACTACTCCCAGTGATATTTATAAAAACTGCCTACACAGAGAAAGCAATGTTTAAACAAAATGAATGCATTTCTGTCACCTAATACCATAGGGAGGATATATTTTTTCATAGAAGCCCTTTTCTGGCATCTGGACAATCAAACTATGCTGAAAAAAACTATTCTATGTAAGATGAAAAAATATGTTTAGAAAAACTTTCTGCTTTCCATATACATTAAAAAGAGCTTTGACAAGTTAGTTTTTTTTTAATTATAAAAATGCTACCAATTATCAATTTAGACCTGAGACTATTTCCTAGATGTTTGGTAAATGAATGTCTGCTTTCTCTAAATTATGCTGCATATCAACTAATACCCAAATATCATTGGCTTTAATATTTAGTTCCCATTCAAATCTTATGCCAGTGGTGAGCATTCTGCTGCCCTGCATGTTTCAGGCTGCCACAGAGGGTGGGTCTGCCCTAATGCCTTCTCAGTGAAGGAACCTCTGGCCCCAAGGCATGCTGTTGCCTTTTTTTTTCCTTAATGTTTGTTTGTTTAGAGAAAGAGTGCATGCGTGCCTGAGCAGGTAGGGGTGGAGAGAGAATCACAAACAGGCTCCACATTGCTGCCAGTGCAGAGACCCACGGAGGAGGAGGCGGGGATAAGGGATGGATCTCATGGACTGTGAGACCGTGAACTGAGCCTAATTCAATAGTCGGATGCTTAACCAATTGACCCACCCACGCGCCCTGACATGCTCTTGTCTTAAAGTGCAGGAATGGAAGCAGCAAAATCAAACTATGTGAGTGCATTTAAGGTTTCTCTTTAGAAGTACCATGTCCCCTTATGTTCTAAGGAGTCAAAGCAAATTTTATCAGCAATCCTGACAACAGGGTATAGAAATACTCTACCTCCAGAGGCTTCATAACAGGGTGTGGAAGGAGTCAAAACTTGAGACCAACGTTACAAAAATTACAGATGTAAATAATTTGTTAGGAATGTGATTAAACATTCAAGATATTTTCTTGTCTTTTATAAGTCTCTCATGGTGGTCAGAAGCTCAGTCTTCTAGTCAAACAAACTTGACAAGACTCTAAACATGATGCTCATAAGTTTTGGTTTTGAGTAAACCCTCTCTGCCTCAGTTTTCCCATCTGAAAAAATTAATTATATCTGTCTCACAGATTTATTCTAGGTATTTAATGAGGTACTTAATGTACAAATCTTGAATATCCTTTTAAAAGTTTTGAACTACTTATACATTAATATGATTTCCATCTCTCCCTCATCCATCATCTCTACACATCATAGCACTTTGCTTTAATTCTGAAAAGTACAGGCAATGTACAATTTAAATAGTCATTTTAAATACTATTTTGCATAAATCACTTTTGTCCTTAATCAAATAAAATGACCTTATTTTGTTTTTATCATTTGTCACATTGTCCCTGTGAATACATAAGATCTGAAAGCAATTAATCCGGGAAGGGAGTGAAAAATTCCATAAAAAAAACATGCTGTAGAGGCAAGTCTAAGTGAATAGGTCATTTTAAGTTCTGATGATCTTTCTAATGTTCATGATTTTTTACAAAAGCAAATTATCCAAAACAGTGAAGATTATAAACACCATCCTTAACCTATTCTTTCTAGTTCAAGTCACTACATGTCATTATATTTCACTCTAAACTGTTAGCCAGTAGCTTGATTGTTATGAATATACTGGTGGGATATCTAAATGAAGAAAGTGTTACATAAGCTACAATGATCCTCATATACTTATGGGAGGATCTACATGTTTAGTCTGGGGCTGTTTCCCAAAGATAAGTGGCCACATTTTTTCTTTTAAGTTTATTTATTTATTTATTTTGAGAGCTAGAGAGAATGGGTGCACAAGGAGCAGAGGGGCAGAGAGAGAGAGAATCCCAAGCAGGCTCTGCACCATCAGTTCAGAACCCTATGTGGGGCTCAAACTCATGAATCGAGGGATCGTTACTAGAGCAGAAATCGGGAGTGGGATGCTTAAGCGACTGAGCCACCCAGGTGCCTCAAGAGGTCACATTTTAGAAGCCAAAACTATTTCCAAGAAAACTAAAAGAAAGCTTAGAACATATTATTGAATGAAAATTTCTAACCAAAATCTTAGCATTACTTTTATTCATTTATACGTTTATTGATTAGGAAAATGGTACTAACCATTACCAGTTAGTGAAAGAGAAGGGAAATGTCTCTCCTCCGATGAATTTGTGGCGTGGAACAACCTACTGATGTTCCATAAATCCATCAAGAGTCCAACTAATGAACACGTACGCACAATGGGCTATTTACTTAGCATCAGGGATGGCTTTGTATATACAGCAGACATTAGAAGTGATAAATAATTACAGGGGAGTAAACATATTATATAAAGTTAGGATCCAGAGATAGCATATAAAGGCAAAAAATGGTATTGACTCAAAATCATCCTTGAAAACTTCCTTAAACAGACCAAAAATATAGGACTCACATTATGAAGGATAACACATCATCATACTTGACTTTTTGTAACTAATAATTTATCAAAAATTCTACAGTGGGCCTAAAGAACACTTTTGACATTTACTTTTTATTTACTTGGATTTATCTAGAATTATTTATCCTAGGGAAACAAGGTACTGTTGTATATGAAGACCTGTTGCAAAGGAGTTAATAAAACAGGGGTGAAGATGATTGTGATGGAGTTTTTGATAAGGAAATGGAATATGTTGTGGGTAAAAGGGCTCTTCTGAGACAGAAGAGCAAGACTCCCCCAAACTAGCAGGTGCTGAAGAAAACGACAGGTCAGAGGGCTTATAAGTTATAACTGGAACTATGTGCCTGGAATCTCTCTGACATTTGTTGATGGCCACCAATAATAATTACAATATAATTTGGAAAGCTTTATATTTTGGATTGTTTAGATTGTATTTATTTGCACAGATAAAGACACTTGTTACCTGGGCTTGTAATATTTTTTATTAACTTATAATAGAAACACAGGACAACAATTAATGCAGTCACCTTGATATTACTTGCTTTTCAGAAGATGTACACTCCCATTTGAGTGAATGCATTCTGGCTGTAAAGCAAAACACAATCAACTTCCAGAAATTGCAATAAATTGTTACATTTCCAGTTTCTTAAATGTGTGATAGGCTAATTAACTTAAAGTGAAAAATACTGAGATGATTTTAGCTAATGATAAGACATTGTTGCCTACAAACACAAACAAATGTATTTCAGCCATGATTACTTAATTTTGCAAGGAACTTTGTTATTATAAAACTACTATTGCATCATGATAATCAAGTTTCTAAAAGAAATCTATTAAGTTTCAATTCAGTAAGAGAATAAAGAAACAGGAGAAAATAAAACTCTATTAAGAATGTGATTATGTCACATTAATTCTTTGCTTTAAAGGCTTTTTTTAGAGTTTAATTCAGTATTCTAAAGTATTTTAAAATAGTTTGTATATGGAGATGATTCCTCTCACAGCAAATGTTTCCATAATAGTTATTTTTCCCAGTTCATATCGCTAGGCTAATAATATATAGATATCTACTAACACAGATACATGTATAGAAAAAGAAATAGGCAGGAAAGGCCAAGAACATTAATTTTCTTAAAGGTCCACTGTCACCTATAGCTTGATTTTACTTGGGTTTATGACCTGATTTTCATTAAATTCTCATTCATTTTTTTTTCAAGGCACAGGGGCCAGGAAACTACTAATTTTCATGGTGTTGTGAATTATCTCAAAAAGGTTACTTTTCACTCCTTTCAGAGATTACTAAATAATTTATTATATACTTTTTCAGGAAGACTTCTCATGCACAGTTGTGCTATTTCAACCTTGAAACAATGTGAAGTACATAGCCCAGTACCCAAAACACACCTCACTTAAGGAGTAAAGTGAGGCTCATTGTTGAGATCTTCAAGAAACTTCTTAGCACAAGTACATGCCATTGGCCTTTCTTCCGTGCTTGGCAGCAAGTAGAGCTGTCTTTACCTCAGTGAATTATTTCAGATTTGCTTGCTTTTCCTGAAATTGTTTAGAATTTGTGTGTTTTAACATTTAAATTTTGTAAAAGCACTAGCATGTATTTCCTCATCCAGTTCATGTATGTACGTGTGCGTGTCTGTGGACGTATGTTTGTCTGTGTGACGATGTATATGTGTATGAACTCTTTTCTGCCTCATGCCTCCACACCCGTACCTCATTATCTTTAACCACTTTATTCATTAGTCACTTCTCTGTTACCACTCTGTGTTATGTTGAAGACTCTGAATATAATAATTTGCTTACTTCAAAAGGTACTTCTTACATATAATGATTTGATGGAAGTATTTTAAACATGAAGCTGCTGAATTGCATTGAATCAACATGAGCACTCCATTCCATGAAGCTGCGACGAAATGTCAACAGTTGGAATATGAAGAATCAAGTGGGTCTACTTGGAAGCCGAAGTCGAAACAAAGATCCAAAATCAGAGTAGCAGGTTAGAACAACAGCCAGGATTGTAAGACCAAGTAGTGTTAAGAAAGGAACTATAGACATCAGAACACGACTGTTTGCATTTGCTTATAATCGGTGTTATTCTCATCGGTAAAACTGGGCTAGTTTGCTTATAAGAGCAGGGCGTGTATATGGGTAGGACCAAACTGGGAGATAGATGCACTAGTTAATCTCCAACAATGACCCCATTTTTGAAGAGCTACCACTGCTGCATCCCCATGCCTCAACTAGAGAAATACAGATCTCACTGTAGTTTACATAAGAAACACAACCAAAAAACGTTCTAAATTTAATTGTTAAGTAGAACCATTTTATTTCTATTTCCCAGAACGTTTCGGAAACCACATTGCTCCAGTTCTGTGCAACACTGGAGTGAGTTTCAAACTAGCTTTCTCTAACTTTTTTTCCTTTTCTGTATCTAATAACCAAGTCATAGAACTTCTCCTAAAAGTTTCTGGCAGAGTTACTCCTTCTACTTTATTCAACACTCTACTTTTGAACTCATCAAAATACACTAAAATTATATATATTTCTGTCATTCTGTAGCCTCCGGAAAAAATGTGAAGACCTGTAGTACCAAGGCAATGTTTTATTCCCTTTGTGGTTGGCATTGAAAGCAGAGTTGAGGATAAATGAATGATTAAATGATTCCTTTTCATTTACACAGTTACTATTTTGGTCCAACCATGGAAGAAATGACATGGGTTTATTTTAACAAATATTTATTCAGGACTGTGCATGAGCCTAAGACATGGGGATACAACCTAAACAACCTAGACGTGGTCCTCTGTCCCCAACACTTTTCCTCTATCTTTCTATAATTATCTTTCCTTGCTCTCCAAGGTAATCATTCACTGCTATGATGTACCTCTATGTATTATCCATTTCTGAATTTTTCCGTACAGCTCTTTCTTGCTCAAGCTATTTCTCTTAACTAAAATGTTCTTACGTACAACTCTACCAAGTCATTAATTACTTAACATTTTAACTCAAAAGTCATCTTTTAGAGAGGAAAGGCCTTATTTGATTAACCCCACCTCAATTTCTTCTCTTACTTATACCATGCTTACCCAAAATGTTTATACAAATAATCTATTCATCCCAGAATTTGAGCTAGATCTGGAGTTAAACGATTCTGAGGTAGAAATTATGCCTTATATCATTCTCATCATCAAGCAAGAGACAACTATCCTAACCACTAAAAATAAAAACCTTTAAGAAATAGTTATTTTGTCAAATAGCTTTATGTCAAAAAAAGCTTAATATTTTTGTTATAATTATTTCAAAAAAGCTGATTTAATGTGCCATTTATATTCTCCACTAGGCTTTCTCTGGTATCAATCTAAATTCCAATAAGAAAACAAAAGAGGAAACTACAATATAATTTATAATTATATATAATATAAATTAATATATATAATATAAATTAAATTTATATTATAAATTAAATTATATAACTTATAATTCTATAATATAGATTAACATATATAATAAATAATATATAATATACATTAAATTTTAGAAACATTTTTTTTTTCAACGTTTATTTATTTTTGGGACAGAGAGAGACAGAGCATGAACGGGGGAGGGGCAGAGAGAGAGGGAGACACAGAATCAGAAACAGGCTCCAGGCTCTGAGCCATCAGCCCAGAGCCTGACGCGGGGCTCGAACTCCCGGACCGTGAGATCGTGACCTGGCTGAAGTCCGACGCTTAACCGACTGCGCCACCCAGGCGCCCCAATATACCTTAAATTTTAATAGAACTTTCATTTCAATAAAAATTTGAGTGATTTGCTGCAAAAACTGCCATATTCTCTTGATAGCGTCACCCTGGGTTTGTGTCTAAAAGTCAATAGCTTTGAAAATTCTTGTCTATGTTCCACTTTCCTTGTTTTCCTTTTGGGTATTAGGCTATACTTATATCATGAGTGATAGTTATAGAACTAAGATTCCATTGCAATGGTACAATTATTTTCTTACCTGGGAAAAGTTTTTGTTTCTATGTTTTTATATTTTATAGTTATTAAACAAAAAAGATTAAAGTTCACTACGAAATTTATAAAGCCTTTAATTTTGTAGTAAACTTTTGTTTTTTTTTAATAGAGTAAGAGGGAGAGAGAGAAAGCAAGCAAAGGATGGGGTGCAGAGGGAGAGAAAGAATCTTAATCAAGCTCCATGCTCAGCCCACAGCATGACGCAAGGCTTGATCCCAGGACCCTGAGATCATGGTCTGAGCCACCCAGGTGTCACAGTAAACTTTATTTTTAATATTGAAGAAAACTTTTAGAATAATAGTATTTCTAGAAACTCTGTTTATAATTTTTATACTTCGAAAATAATGACTACTTTATGAGTTTCTAAAGGAGTCATTACTGTTATAATATAAACCCACTTTTTCTTTTACAAAGTATGGTAGAAAACGTATGATAAATGAAGTTTATATATTAAAAAAATAAACATTTGAACTAAGTCTACATAAACAAGTATTTAAAAAAATGTTTTTACTGTTTTTATTTATTCTTGAGAGAGAGACAGAGTGTGAGCAAGGGAGGGGCAGACGAGAGAGGGACACAGAATCCGAAGCAGACTCTAGGCTCTCAGCAGTCAACACAGAGCCCAACATGGGGCTTGAATTCACAAGCCATGAGTTCATGATCTGAGCCGAGGTCTGATGCTTAACCGACTGAGCCACTCAGGCACCCCTATATAAGCAAGTTTTTAAGTTAATTTTTCATGATAAAGTGGTTCAACAAGAATGGTGTGATACTATTTGAAATCTGCCTATAAATATCTTCGATATTATGGAAGCAAATAATTTTGTCCATATATCTTGATTAAACTCTAACTGCTATGTTACCAGGACTGTTCAATTTTTAGAAAATATCTTTATTATTTCCTGAAATTCTTCACTGGCATCTTTAGTACTGAAAGAAATGAACTGCCCACCTGGTTTTTATAACTTGTGAAAATAACCTTCAAATGTGAAGCAGAAGAAAAAGGGGGCAGGAGAAAAAATTTATTGTCAAATAGACAAAAGTTGAGATAAATTTTTACTATCAGACCAATATTAATGAAATATTAAAAAGAATTCCTCAGAGAGAAACATGGGAAAGAAGGAAGGAAAGAGGAGTAGTAAGAAGGGTAAATATTCAGGTAAATATCAATCGTTACTGGCTATACAGAACAATACAAATAAAATTTAATGATTCTTAAAATATACACAGAAAATGTATTCTGGGTGTATGGTGGTGGCAGCATGAGTTTTTGGTCTCCACAAATACTTCCATTAAAGAGGACCAGAGCAACTAGATGAAAGCACAAATCCAAATACCACGTGTACAATAAATTATTGGTAATGGTATTATATATATATATATATATATATATATATATACACACACCACATTTAAAAAATATATAAATGTTCATTTATTTTTGAGAAAGATACAGAGCATGAGTGGGGGAGGGGCAGAGAGTGACAGACACACAGAATCCAAAGCAGGCTCTAGGCTCTGGGCTGTCAGCACAGAGCCCGATGCAGGGCTCGAACTCACAAACCATGAGATCATGACCTGAGCTGAAGTTGGACGCTTAACAGACCGAGCCACCCAGGCTCGTTTTCTTTATCCATTTTCTTTATCTAGTCATCTATGGATGGGTATTGGGTTCTTTCTGTATCTTGGCTATCAGAAATAATGTTTCAGTGAACCTAGTGAACAAATATCTCTTTGAGATCCTGATTTAAATTCTTTCAGATAAATACTCAGGAGTGGGATTGCCAGACTGCATGGTAATTCTATTTTTAAATTTTTGAGGGACCTCCACACGTTTTCTATAGTGACTGCACCATTTTACACTCCCACCAACGGTATAGGAGGGTTCGAATTTTTCCACATCTTTGCCAACATTTGTTACTTTTTGCTTGCCTAGATTATTTTTTATAATAGCCATCTTAACAACTGTGAGATGATACCTCATTGTGGCTTTTACCTGCATTTCACTGATAATTAGTGATGTTGAGTACTTTTTCATATACCTAGTGGCCATAAATATAGGGTTTTTTTTTGAAGAAATATCTATTCTAATCCTTTGTCCATGATTTGTCTTTTTGCTAACGAGTTACTAGAGATTCTTACACGTTTTGGATATTAACCCCTTATCAGGTAGATGGTTTGCAAGCACCTTCCCCAATTCCACAGGGTGCTTTTTCACCTCCTTGGATTGTTTCTTTTGTTGTGCAGAAGCTTTTTAGTTTGATATAGATGAACCCTGAAGACACTAGGCTAAGTGAAATAAGCCAGGCACAGAAGTACAAATACTGCATGAGTCCACTTATATGAAGTATCTAAAATGGTCAGACCCAGAGCAGTGAAGAGTAGCATGGTGGTCGCCAAATGCAGGGGAATAGGGAAATGGGGAATTGTTGCTCAATGGGTGTGAAGTCTCTGGTATGCAAAACAAAGAAGTTCTAGAGATCTGCAGTGCAGTAGTACTAATAATTAGCAGTATGGTATTGTGCACTTTAAAATATTTAAGAAAACAGATCTCATCTTAAGTATTCTTATAAGGGAAGGGAAGGGAAGAAAAGGGAAGGGAAGGGAAGGGAAGAAAAGAGAAGAGAAGAGAAGAGAAGAGAAGAGAAGAGAAGAGAAGAGAAGAGGAAAAATAAAAGAAAAATATCACAAAAAATATAGGTAATTGGTGGAGGTGATGGATAGTTACCATCCTGATTGTGGTGATGATTTCACAGGTATATGCATATGTCCAAACTCACCAAGATGTATTCATTATATACAGGAAATTTTTTGTGTATCAATCATACCTTAATAAAAACTAAAATAAAAAAATAAAAGCAATTCTTAATTGTCAAATATTGTAACTGAGTATCTATTTGGTGACAATCTCACAGAGAAGAATGACTCCAAGTGACTTTGAAAGTTTTTTGCGATTACCGGGGCGCCTGGGTGGCGCAGTCGGTTAAGCATCTGACTTCAGCCAGGTCACGATCTCGCGGTCCGGGAGTTTGAGCCCCGTGTCAGGCTCTGGGCTGATGGCTCAGAGCCTGGAGCCTGTTTCCGATTCTGTCTCTCCCTCTCTCTCTGCCCCTCCCCCGTTCATGCTCTGTCTCTCTCTGTCCCCCAAAAAATAAATAAACGTTGAAAAAAAAATTTAAAAAAAAAGTTTTTTGAGATTACCTAGTAGAATATTCTTCATGGGAAAACCATTAAAAAAGACAGAGACCCAGTAAAAAAAGAGAACTACAGGCCAATATCCCTGATGAATATGGATGCAAAAATTCTCAATAAGATACTAGCAAATCAAATTCAACGGCATATAAAAAGAATTATTCACCATGATCAAGTGGGATTCATTCCTGGGATGCAGGGCTGGTTCAACATTCGCAAATCAATCAACGTGATACATCACATTAACAAAAAAAAAGAGAAGAACCATATGATCCTGTCAATCGATGCAGAAAAGGCCTTCGACAAAATCCAGCACCCTTTCTTAATAAAAACCCTTGAGAAAGTCGGGATAGAAGGAACATACTTAAAGATCATAAAAGCCATTTATGAAAAGCCCACAGCTAACATCATCCTCAACGGGGAAACACTGAGAGCTTTTCCCCTGAGATCAGGAACACGACAGGGATGCCCACTCTCACCGCTGCTGTTTAACATAGTGCTGGAAGTTCTAGCATCAGCAATCAGACAACAAAAGGAAATCAAAGGCATCAAAATTGGCAAAGATGAAGTCAAGCTTTCGCTTTTTGCAGATGACATGATATTATACATGGAAAATCCAATAGACTCCAGCAAAAGTCTGCTAGAACTGATCCATGAATTCAGCAAAGTTGCAGGATACAAAATCAATGTACAGAAATCAGTTGCATTCTTATACACTAACAATGAAGCAACAGAAAGACAAATAAAGAAACGGATCCCATTCACAATTGCACCAAGAAGCATAAAATACCTAGGAATAAATCTAACCAAAGATGTAAAGGATCTGTATGCTGAAAACTATAGAAAGCTTCTGAAGGAAATTGAAGAAGATTTAAAGAAATGGAAAGACATTCCCTGCTCATGGATTGGAAAAATAAATATTGTCAAAATGTCAATACTACCCAAAGCTATCTACACATTCAATGCAATCCCAATCAAAATTGCACCAGCATTCTTCTCGAAACTAGAACAAGCCATCCTAAAATTCATATGGAACCACAAAAGGCCCCGAATAGCCAAAGGAATTTTGAAGAAGAAGACCAAAGCAGGAGGCATCACAATCCCAGACTTTAGCCTCTACTACAAAGCTGTCATCATCAAGACAGCATGGTATTGGCACCAAAACAGACACATAGACCAATGGAATAGAATAGAAACCCCAGAACTAGACCCACAAACGTATGGCCAACTCATCTTTGACAAAGCAGGAAAGAACATCCAATGGAAAAAAGACAGCCTCTTTAACAAATGGTGCTGGGAGAACTGGACAGCAACATGCAGAAGGTTGAAACTAGACCACTTTCTCATACCATTCACAAAAATAAACTCCAAATGGATAAAGGACCTAAATGTGAGACAGGAAACCATCAAAACCTTAGAGGAGAAAGCAGGAAAAGACCTCTCAGACCTCAGCCGTAGCAATCTCTTACTCGACACATCCCCAAAGGCAAGGGAATTAAAAGCAAAAGTGAATTCCTGGGATCTTATGAAGATAAAAAGCTTCTGCACAGCCAAGGAAACAACCAACAAAACTAAAAGGCAACCAACGGAATGGGAAAAGATATTCGCAAATGACATATCGGACAAAGGGCTAGTATCCAAAATCTATAAAGAGCTCACCAAACTCCACACCCGAGAAACAAATAACCCAGTGAAGAAATGGGCAGAAAACATGAATAGACACTTTTCTAAAGAAGACATCCGGATGGCCAACAGGCACATGAAAAGATGCTCAACGTCGCTCCTTATCAGGGAAATACAAATCAAAACCACACTCAGGTATCACCTCATGCCAGTCAGAGTGGCCAAAATGAACAAATCAGGAGACTATAGATGCTGGAGAGGATGTGGAGAAACGGGAACCCTCTTGCACTGTTGGTGGGAATGCAAAGTGGTGCAGCCGCTCTGGAAAGCAGTGTGGAGGTTCCTCAGAAAATTAAAAATAGACCTTCCCTATGACCCAGCAATAGCACTGCTAGGAATTTATCCAAGGGATACAGGAGTACTGATGCATAGGGCCACTTGTATCCCAATGTTCATAGCAGCACTCTCAACAATAGCCAAATTATGGAAAGAGCCTAAATGTCCATCAACTGATGAATGGATAAAGAAATTGTGGTTTATATACACAATGGAATATTACATGGCAATGAGAAAAAATGAAATATGGCCTTTTGTAGCAACGTGGATGGAACTGGAGAGTGTGATGCTAAGTGAAATAAGCCATACAGAGAAAGACAGATACCATATGGTTTCACTCTTATGTGGATCCTGAGAAACTTAACAGGAACCCATGGGGGAGGGGAAGGAAAAAAAAAAAAAGAGGTTAGAATGGGAGAGAGCCAAAGCATAAGAGACTGTTAAAAACTGAGAACAAACTGAGGGTTGATGGGGGGTGGGAGGGAGGAGAGGGTGGGTGATGGGTATTGAGGAGGGCACCTTTTGGGATGAGCACTGGGTGTTGTATGGAAACCAATTTGTCAATAAATTTCATAAAAAAATAAATAAATAAATAAAATAAAACAATAAGAAAATATTAAACTGTTTTTGGAAATCATAATAATGTTGGTGTTGGTGGTACTGATTTTATGAGATTCTTTTATGTATATTGAGGGATAATCAGATAAGTTATTATAAAATGTTGTTAAGATGTGAGATTTCTGTAATGCTGAAGGAGATGTAGATGTAAGACTGATGAGGTTAACTAAAATTCCTATAGTCTTGATTTTAAATAGGAAGTATAACTATAAATGTGAAATGTTTTTTTCTTTAATGTCTATGTATATGTTTCTGTGTGTGTGTTTATGTATTTGTATGTGTGTGTCTGTGTGTGTGCATCTCCTAGCTCTGACTCCTGAAACAACTGAGAAACAATAACAATTCAGTAGCATTGAGGCTCTGTAGCACCCAGAATGTTGGAATGAAGTAGCTTTTTCCAAGATACTATAAAGCTCTTTGGAGACTGGCTGATTCCCAGTTTGGGGCAGGGAATTATGATCCTGGAGCATTTTATTATCAGAATACAGGAAGATATCAAAGACTAATCGAGTTATATAAAAATGACCCAGGAAACAATGTGAATATAGTGGTGTCACAAGGCAAAGTCGGGATAATTTGATCATTAATGAAGGTAACAACTGAAAGGGACTGGCAAATTATTAGCGACGCTCAATTCTTGAGCTCATCAAATTATTAAAAAAATTTTAGGGGTGCCTGACTGGTTCAGTCAGTAGAATATGTGACTCTTATTATCGGGGATGTGAGTTTTAGCCCCACACTGGGTATAGTGCTTACTAAAAAAATGTTTTAACTAATTTTAACATTTAGAGAATGCTAGGGAATCACTTTACTCTTTTGAATACTCATATAAAGGGAAAGAATCAACGAGTTATCCTATTTCTTTCCATACAATAGTAACTCAGCATAACCAAATACATAATGAAAGAAAATTCTCTTTTAGAATAATTCCAGCTGATAAGCAAAGAAAACAAAGGATAGGAAGCAGATTACCAAAATCATCATATCTATCTACGTACCTATCGATATATATTCAGTAGCTGTTAGCATCACAAAAGAAAACAAGACAGTACTTTTTGATGGACATGCACAGAGTCACCCATGAAGAAATCTTTAAACATTTCCACCTAAATTTGACCAAGCTTCTAGATATAATTAAAAAATTTCAGGAAATACAAGGAACAGAGAAGCATGTTAAATGATACCACAGGGTGCAATCACCAAATTGCAAAACTGCGAAACATTATAGGACAAATGATCCAATTTTTTCAACATATAAAATGCAAATGGAGGTGGGGAATATATTAGGAGAGGTTATAAATTAAGAGCCTTAGGGGTATAACAATGAATCCCAGTCTCGGTCTCTCATTTGGATTCCAATTCAAATAAATCAATAAAAAGAAGTATAAGAGAGAAAATTCTGGAAAGAAGGAATTATTACTAGATTGATGTTAAGGGTTGTAGAATTACATTTGGTGATATCATGACCTTGTGGCTGTTTTCTTTTTTAAAAAATTATATATATACGGAAATATTTGCAGATTAAATGACATGTCTGGGGATTTGCTGTAAAACAATGCAGGGAGTAGGAAGAAAATGGTAGAGATACAGAAAAAATTATATGGTTGTGCAATGATGATTGCTAAATGGGGTCAGGCATATATCTAGTTCATTAGCCTACTCTCTTCACTTTTATATATACCTGAAAATCTCCAAACTAAAAATGTAAGAAATCAAGCAAACTTTGTACAAAATTAAAATTCATGACAATTATAATACAAAAAGTGAGGGGTCAATGAATACAAACAAAGTATTGTATGAACTCAGGGTTATTTGGAAAGTAGTGTGAGGGACAATTTACGTTAAACTAATATATCAAAGATATCTGTTGAAATATCCAAAGTAATGCTACAAAAATAGCAAAAGTATGTATAACATACAAGCAAATAGAATGGAAAATACAAAATAATAACAGATATTAAATAAAAAAGGCAAGAAAGAAAAATGAAAATGCTACACAAGGAATAAATAGAAAAAAAAGCAAACCTATGGATATAATTTCAAACATATAAGTAATTAGATATGAATTAAATTTCTAATTAACAGATGAATTATTAGAATTAAATAAAAAAGCTGTCAAACTGTATTTTTAAAAAGATTATATGTTGCTTACAAACGTTTTAAATATTAACACACAGAATCACTAAAATTAAAATGGTTGAAAAATGATATACTATGCAAACATTAATCAAAAGGAAGTGAGTTAATCTATATTGATTAGACAATGTTTTTCTGTAAGACAAAAATAATTACTAGACATAGAGATATATCATACTAAGAAAAGAATGAATCAATTAGAAAGATACAATTTCAAGTTCGCATTTACTGAATATTATTGTTTCAAATATGTAAAGCAAAAATTAAAAGAACTAAAAAGACAAAGAGATGAATCCATAATCATAATCCACTCTCTAAATAACTGATGGAAAAGAAGAGAAAAATCAATAATGATACAAAAAATCAGAAATTCAATTAGTGATTTTTGCCTATTTGACACATACAGAGGCTATATAGAACAGCTGCAGCATATATATATATATGCTGTGTGTCAAGCACACAGGGAATACTTACGAAAACTGATCATATACATGTAGAACAAAAAAAAAGGTCTCATTGAATTTTAATCAATTTATTCTCTAGTTATAATGAAATTACGCTAAAGTGAATTATAAAAATTATAAATTCAGTAACAAACTTTCTAAATAACCAGTAGGTCAAAGAACTATCAACGTGAATTAACAAATACTTATCAACTAATTGATTCTGAAAGTATGATGTGTTAAAATTTGGGGGATGAAGCTAAAGCTGTGCTCTGAGAGAATTACAGAATTAAATGCATTTTTAGAAAACATGAAAGGCTGAAAATCAGTTACCTAAGTTTCATACATGAAGTTATAGAACAAGTAGCAAACTAAGCCAAAACAAGCAGAAGAAAAGAAATAATAAAGATAAGATTACAGAGTAATGAAACAAAAATAAATGAGCAATAGAGAAAACACACAAAGCCATAATTTGGTTATTTGAATAGATGACTAAACTAAGAAAGAAAGTTAAGGCAAAAATTATCAAGACTAGGATTAGCGAATAAAAAGATATCACTTAAAGATCCTAATGGCAATAAAATATGAGAATACTATGAAGAGCTTTATGCCAAAACATTTGAAAATGAGTATCAAATTAGCAAATCCCTTAGAAAACTTCTCCCTCTAAAACTGTCACAAGAATAATTTAAAAAAATCTGAATAGTCCTATGTCTATTAGAGCAATTGAATCTGTATTAAAGATCTGTCCATAAAACACTACCAACCCACCTGGCATTATTGGTGGATTCTCCAATATTTATAAAGAAATAATACCAATCATGTGCTAACTCATCCAGAGAACAGTAAAAGAAGGAACACTTCTCAGTTCATTTCACGAGGTCAGCATCTCCTCAAGAGCAAAACTGGCAAGAACCTAACAAAAAAAAAACTGCGGGCCAATCTCTAAATATCTACCAAAAACAAAGAGGTTAAAAAAAAAGAAAACAAAATATGATGTTGCATTGATTTTAGGAGAAATTGAGTTAACATTAAAAGATCAACTGCAGTTCATCACATTAACAGAATAAAAGAAAAAGTATTAATTTCTACATAAACAAAAATATTGAATATAATCCAATAAAATTAATAGCAAACTAGAAATATAAGAAATTCCTTCATTTGATGGGCAGTTTCCACAAAAAGAAAATCTTATGGTAAATGATAATAGCAAAATATTGACAGCTTCCTCATGCAATGAGGAAAAAATGTATCTGCTACCATTATTACTCTTCAATATTATTCTGGAGGTACTAGCCAATGTAATGAGGCAAGGAAAGAAATGAATACATATTGGAAGATAAGAAATAAAACTACCATTATTTGCAAGAGACATGGTCATACACATGGAACATGCCCTTGAAAGCAAAGATAAATTACTTCATTTATCAGAAGTAATAAATGAATTTAGAAGTTCTGTGAGTATATCAATAAATGTGCCAGTAATGAACAATTAAGAAATAAAATGTCTAAAATGGTACCATTTACAGTAGTATCAGTATTATTAACAGCATAATATCTATAGCATATATGTAATGCTATACATATATTGATATTAAATAAATTTCTACATATAATTACCTATAAATTATATTGTAAAATGACATATTGGATAAAGGATTAGTATCTAAATCTATAAAGAACTTAACAAACTCAACACCCAGAAAACAAATAATCCAGTGAAGAAATGGGCAAAAGACATGAACATACACTTTTCCAAAGAAGACATCCAGATGGCTAACAGACAAATGAAAAGATGTTCAACATCACTCACCATCAGGGAAATACAAATCAAAACCACAAAAGGATACCACCTCACAATTAATGGCTAAAATTAACAACTCAGGAAACAACAGTTGTTGATGAGGATGCAGAGAAAGGGGAACATTTTGCACTGCTGGAGGTAATGCAAACTGGTCCAGTCACTCTGGAAAATAGTATGGAGGCTCTTCAAAAAAGTAAAAATAGAGCTACCCTATGACCAAGCAATTGCACTACTAGGTATTTTTCCAAAGGATACAGAAATGCTGATTTGAAGGGTCACATGCATCCCAATGTTCACAGTAGCCCTATCGACAGTGGCCAAATTATGGAAAGAGCCCAAATGTCCATCCACTGATGAAACGATAAAAAACGATAAAAAAGATGTGGTGTGTATGTGTGTGTGTATTGTGGTGTATATATGTATATTTATAATAAGTCAGAGAAAGATAAATATCATATGATTTTACTCATATATGGAATTTAAGAAACAAAATAGATGAACATATAGGAAAAGAAGGAAAAATAAAATAAAAACAGAGAGGGAGGCAAGCTATATGAGACTCTTAAATACAGAGAACAAACTGAGGATTGCTGGAGGGATATGGGGTGAGGGGATGGGCTAAATGGGTGATCAGCATTAAGGAGGGCACTTGTTGGGATGAGCACTGGGTGTTATGTGTAAGTGATGAATCACCAAATTCTACTCCTGAAACCACTATTATACTATATGTTAACTAAGTTGGATTTAAATTAAATAATATATATTCTATATTATATATATAATGTATTTGTATACACGTAATATATATTGGTAATTATATATAATTTAATATATCACTTATTCTATGTCCAAACTGACATTTCTTGACAGTGAGGAAAGAACAGTTTCTTCAAAAAATGGAGTTAATTGGATATTCACGTGAAAATAATTGAATTTGTTCACTAACCTGCAGCACACAAAATATTCAATTCCAGAAGTATTAAAATTTAAATGTAAATGGTAAAATGAACAAACAAAAAGCCACTTAGAAGGAAACCTGAGAGTATGTCTTCATGACCATAGATGGAGTAGGCAATCACTTCTTCAACAGGACAGAAGAAGCACAAACCATCATGGATATGAAACCTTCTTGTGGACTTAAAGCCTATGCTCTCCTCACATATTGAGGAAATCAGAGTGCAGAAAGTATAAACGTTTGTTGAGGCTCAACACCTCCAGAAAGCTGAAAATCTAGTATTAGGACTCCAATTTTCTGAATTCATTTTTATATAGTTTTGAGAACCATTATGCAATAAGACTTAATAGGATGCACTTTTACTTTTTCTGGTGTTTATGGCATTTTACAGGTGCTAGGCAATGTTTTAAGCATTTTACACATACTGATGCATTTAATCTTCACCACAACTCAATGAGATGGGTATTTTTATGATTATGTGTATTTTAGAGACAAAGGCACTGAGACTTTTAGTAACTTGCCCCAAATCACATGGCTAGTAAGTAAAAGCTAAGATGCTAACACAGGAAGCCTGAGTCCAGAGCCTGCACACTGAACCATAAGCTTTTACAAGCATTGGAGGCTGCAATTTCAATTTCTCCATTTTTAGTTTCAATTCAAATAAATTAGAAATTGCAGTATCTAAAAATGTTCTTGAGGTTTAATATTCTGGTCTTTTGCCGCCTATTTTTACATGGTTTCCAAGCTCTTAAAATTCAAATCAACATTTTCCCAAAGCCTTTCTTCAAAAATTCTTACAATACTGTATATCCCTTTTAAAATTCATGTAGCACTTGATGTTGTACATTACAGCATGTTTTATCTTATAGTTTCCACCTTCTATAGTATGTTATTTCATGTGTGTATTTTATTCCATAACTGCAGTGATTAACTTATGATATTTTATCCTTTTATAGTACTTGATCTGCATTATTTTGTGCTTTATATTGTATATTAGAATATTTCCCAAGGGCAGTCATCTATTTTGTTGTATTGTATTATTTTACAATATTTTATTTTATTTTGACATAGCCGTGTTTCCATGCCCCTTTAGAGCTTAATAGACAAATAGCTAACACAATTCCACACAGATAGTTGGAAGAATAAATGTTCGTGTTACATATAGTATTCTGAAATCAATTCACAAGTGACTTTCAGACATTTTATTAACAAGTTTGAAGTTAATTTGAGGTATTGTATTCTATCTATCATTATGCTCAGCTTTGCTCCAGGGAATAAGTTAGAACTAACAAGATGCTTCTAAGTGTCACTTAGGAGATTCCAGTGATGGTCTTAGTGAAAAAATTGACGTGAACAGTATTTGCCACTACTTTCACTGATTTAGGTTCAGTGACTGAGTCAAATAAATAATTTTAGAGGCATGAAGACAATTCCCCAGGCTTTCTGTCATCTGTGGGACCATGTGTCTCCCTGGCCAACAGACCACCAGTTCATGGAAGTTTGCTAATTAGCATTTGTTTATAGCATATTAAGTAGCTCCATTTAATTACTAAAAACCCTATATGCATATTGTGCTTTGCAGTCCTCAGAGCATTCTTTTTAATACTTATTATCTGAGAACAGTGGAGGATGAGGATGAAGGTTTCAGAAGAGGGTTAGAACGTCCCAAACAATTAGCAGATATTATATGTATACTTTGGATAGTAGAGTAAGGATAACTTACAGTAATTTTAAAAAGTGTTAGAAGGATGTGCCAAGACTTTTGTCTTTGGGAAAACATGGTTTCTTTAACAGCCACTACATTATAAGATTTCCTTAGATGTAAATGAGATGAATGAAACGAATTATCTAGCTTCTATGAAGGATGTTGGAAAGAAATTTTTAAATAATCTCTTTGAAAATTTGAGTGAAAATTACACATATGTAAAAATATTATTACTAAAGTCTACTGGTTTAGAGTGGCAACATATTTCTGCCAACCACAGAAAGAGTAAATCAAAATGAATTTCCTGAATATCATCTCATAAGTAATTCTTTATACCTCCACTCACGTATACCATTCAAGACCCTTCATGGGCCTGTGAATAGGTTTTTGAAAACAAATATAATGGCCATGTAAATATAACATTTGCAATTGATAACCACTTTGAATATCTGGGCAATATACTATTTTAGGGGAAATTGGCTGTTTAAAATACAAGGATATGTTGGATATTTCTTTAGTGGAAAAAGAAAGCTGGAATGGCAAATAGTTTCCGAGGAAGAAAAACTCTAAGGTTTATAACTCAAATTTCAGCTAATTTGAAGGATTAATTTATGATACATACCCTGGGAAGTGAAAGCTTTGTCAAATTATCAAGTTGAGAATGTATGATGACACTATTCTCGTTAGAAATTGAGACAAACACGAAAATTTTTTTCTCACTTGTTTATCAGAAGAAATAGTAATACGTTTATATAATGATGCCTTGCTAAAGTGTTCTTTAGTACTGGCAGCATTCTTTGGATGTTTTCTATGAGAGTTAGAAAGCCCCAAAAGATCTATGTACTTGTCAAAGGGTTTTGCAACAGACTGCCCTGTGCAAAATGATTATTTGTACTCATCATGTCATCCCAGGCCATCAATCTATCCTTATTAGACGTTCAGACATTGCATCTAAATTGTACCTACAAGTATCTGCATGAGAATAATAGTACCAAAATGAAGTAGAATAGATATAATGGTAGAACTAATGTATCTGTTAGAGAAAACATCACCTAGGAAGGCTGCAATTCTTTCTTTGTTTTACCAAGCTTTTAGTGGTACTGTTAAATAATAAATATTTGAACATCATCTGCGCATCTGAGTAGTCTCAGAACTGTTTTTCACTTAACATTTTCCCAAGGCTTTCTTTTTCTTCATAATTTTTAGTGGTGATCTGAAATGTTTGAATGGAAGGACTGAATGAAAACAAAAATCGCATCTCTAAAAGGCATATTCAAGATGTGAAGGGAAAGGACTTTTAAAAAAAAGTCTTTTTGTTGTTGTTTTATGCTTGAAATCAGTAAACCTATAAAATGTCAACTATACAGACAGATTGATTTGTTTCTGGTGTTTGTGTTTAAGGATTAAAACAAACTGGTGATATAAATGGTAAGCTATAGTCATGAACATAATTGCTATGAAAGGTACATACTGAGTTTTGTTTTCTGAATAAGTGGAAAAGATGTGTTCTTATTATAAATTTGAATTATTTTCAAAATAATTCAAAGCATTGTTTTCATATAGTTTATTTTGACTAAAACTACTATAACATTTATGAATTAATGGAGTTTATTTTGTTACAATTGCTCTAAAGTAGTGATTATTAACCAGTAGTGATTTTGGCCCTCAGAGGACTTTTGATAGTATCTGGACACATTTTTGGTTGTCACTACTGGAAGAGGGTGCTACTGGCATCTAGTAGGTACAGAGAAATCAGAGATGCTGCTAGACATCTTATAACACAAAGGAATGACCCCCAAAGTCCCAATGTTTCAATACTGCCAAGGTTAGGAAATACTGTTCTAAAGACATATATTGCTATGTAAAGTTCACCAAAAATTGCAAAACATGCATACAAACACCATGCTACTTAATGACAGATAATTATATTACAACAACAATAAATAAATATAAACTATTCAGCAAATAGCTTGTGACAATTACACTAACTCTGAGTATAGTCTGTATTCCCAGAGGACCTCACCCAAATCAATTTCCAGGCTAGAATAGAAAATTAATAATTGACAATTAAGTGAAGAAGTGAATGAACCTCTCAGCAGTGAGAAGAAATTAATGTGCATATTAAATAGTATGCCACATAATTAAACCATTAACAGCAAATCAAATAATAGTTAAGAAAGAAAAGATATTCTTTTGAAGCCAATCTTCATTACACTGAACACAGTATTGTATTTCTATACACTTGGTGTCATAAGTATGACATTCAAGACCCTTCACAGGCTGGCATCAATCTTACCTCTCTCTACTCCTCTCCATGAGACCACTTCTTCATCCACAGGGTGGGTCACTCACTTCTGCCCAAATTAGGACTCCAGGTACAATGTTTCATCCACCTGGAATTATTTCTCCATACCTGACCATGCTTTTAACACTGATCTTAAATTCTGCCTAACACTGATTTTAAATTTCTCCCTCCCTTGAGTCACCTCCTATCAGACCTGTAATCAGTTTAACTAATCTTTTGTTCTCAGCAATTACTGACACTACCATTATGGACTGCCTGCACCATCTATTCAAAATCTGTCTAGAATCTTACAGCCAAAAAAAAAAAAAAAAAAAGGAGAGGACTTCTCTTAGTACTAGAAGCCACAATATCCATACACAAATTTTTTACCCCAAGGTGTATACCACATGCAGGTAAGGTTCTAAGCACTTTACAAACATATGAGTTCTGCGTTATAGTATGAACTAAGCACTACTATTTCTATTTTACAGAAGTAGATTCTTAGTGATTAACTTCTTCATGTTATTCAACTACATGCAGTAAAGAAGCTAACTGCTCACTAAAGATGGCCACCTGTCTATACGGCTGCTGGTGAGAATGGCTGCCCAGGCCTGCTTGTACCTAGCCATGTCAATGGCACGTAAGCACCACTTCCAGGCTTGAACTACAAAACTGCCAAAGCATCATCCTCCCTCACTTTTCAACGGTCTGCTGATATGACTTCTTTCCAGGTCTATGGTAGTCACTCACTAAAAGAACTTCCTACGGCCTGGTCCCTGGATGAAAGAGAAGAACAGAGCCTCCTCCCCCAGCCCGTCTCTTCTTCAGGGTACTGATTATTTCTATGTGAAGAAGAAATAAAGTTCTATTATGTTAACTATTGAAACGTCTGGGTTTACCTGATCCTGAGACCAGCATTCTTTAATTAACATATTATGCAATATTTGACCTGAGAAAGATCAAGTAAGTGGAGGAGTCTACCTCAAGTACAAATGTAGTAGATAATAAGGACAGTACATTCAAGTCTGTCCAGAACCATCCTGGTTTATACCTGATTTCACAGCATGATCATTAATAGTACTTCTCATTCTCAGAATTAGCCTGGTTTAGATGGTAATATCTACAGTTACTGTACCGATATACTGATATGGAAAAAATTGATGGCAAGAATCAGGAGTGAAAATAATTAGGGTCATAATATGTTGAGCTTGATATCCTACACCACCACTTGTGTGATATAAGGCAAGGTAATTTCTTTGAGCTTCAGCTCCTAGCCAGCAGAATAGGCATAAATACTCATGTTACTTACCTCTCAGCATTGTTGTGAGGAAGAAAAGAAGAGAATCTGTGGTTAAAGAGGTTTGAGAATGATGCAGTACTGGACAAATATGTAGTAGCTATTAATAAGACAAAACTATGAGAAGATGCCATTTTAGGGACTGTAGCAGAAGTTCCCCACAAATAAATCTTTCTTTAAACCAATATACCATTCACTATAACCTTTGCAAAAATATATGAGTTAACATCTGATGCTTATTAAAGACTAGAATATGTTTAGAAAAAAAATGAACCCGGTCTATTTAATAACTATCTTGGGGATGTCTGACTTCAGAGAGACCATTGAATATACCACAGTGTTTTCTCTATACAGCAATCCCAATCTGTTAACTACTTGCTTTCCAGGGGACTTGCTGCTTCTCCTTCTCCTTCTTTATCTGCCTCCTCTCTTTCCTCCCTTTCCATTCTTTCTTTTCCTTCTTCCTTTCTGTCTCCATCTTCTTGTGTTGCTCTTTCAATGGAAGAAAAAGCCCTTTAGTGAAATTCATGTTCCTCCAATCATCCAAGCATTCATCCAACCCTTCACCATTTACCATGGAAGTATCAACACTCTGCTAAGTGCTAAGAAGTTTAATATAAACATAAATAGTCAAGGCTTTCAAGGTACTTAGCTTAAGAGGGGGAAGAAACAGATACCAGTCACAAAATAGTACATATAGAAACATAATTGAAAAGAAGATATGTGCTAGAAAGGCAAATAAAACATTCCCACTATGTTTGCGGGATCAAAGTAGGTTTCCTTAAAGTAATGATATTTAATCTGAGATGTGAAAGATGAATAGTTAAGTGAATGAAGTGAAGAAGTGGGGAATGAGGTGAGATGGTAGGGAACTTAGTAGGGAAGGACATTCTACACTGTCTCACATAGCATGTGCAAAGGTCCAGAGAAAGGAAAGAATATGAATTGTTTAAAGAACTGAGAGAAATCAATTTAGATAGAACACATGGGAGGGTGGTGATGTAAGTCTGCAGATGAGTGAGAAATAAATCACAGAGGAAGCTGTAGGCCACAGCAATGGTCTCAGTCTTTTTCCTGAGAACAATGAGAAATCATTCAAAGTTTTTATTAGAGGGTGACATCATGAGATTTGTACTTCAAAAAGATCACTCTGCATGCAAGATGGTAGCTGAGGATAAAACACATTTGAAATCCATCACTCCTAAGGCATGCTTCATAGACTGTTATAAGAATTTGTCTGTGTTTTTCTTCTTTCCTCTTTCTTACTCACTACGGATCTCCAGGATCCTCCTTTCTACCACTGCATTTCCATTACTTCCTTCATGGTTAAGACTAAGAATATCTACCAGATTTACTTTACTTTTTAATTTTTTTATTTAAAAATTTTTTAATGTTTATTTATTTTTGAGAGAGAGAGAGAGAGAGAGAGAGAGAGAGAGAGAGAGAAAGAGAGACAGAGAACAAACAGAGAAGGGGCAGAGAGAGAGAGAGAGAGAGGAGAGAGAGAGACAGAATCTGAAGTGGGCTCCAGGCTCCAAGCTGACAGTACAGAGCCTGACACAGGGCTCGAACTCACAAACTGAGATCATGACCTGAGTTGAATCAGACACTTAACCGACTGGGCCACCCAGGTGTCCCATCCACCAGATTTACTTTAAAATTAACGATGTATTCATCATGTTTCTTCTTTGAATTCCTTCAGCATTTGTAAGACATTTATAATATAATGAAATTAATTTAATTCTATCTTACATATTCTTTTTCTAAACTAGACTTTGCTCTTCACCAACAGAGACCTGTATTCAGGTTTCAGAGCAAGGATGATTTCTATAGATAAATTATGTTTTTGCTTTGCATTCCTCCTATTATTAATTACTGACATCTTAAGTTCATATATTATTGTGTCTTTTGCAAGCATCATAAGAGTGAAATAACCTTAAAAAAATCACAAATGTTTATTTATAGTATGCATGTAATCAAGCCAGTGTAATCAGTAGAAATTTGCACTAATATAGACTTAGTCTCCAACCTCTGCATGATATTTTTGTACAAAAGAATGCTTTATGCACGACCTCTCATATAAAAATTGTCAGTATTAAACATTTAAAAAGTTTGTTTCAACTTTCATAAAATGTGTTTGAGAGAAAAATCTGCAATGACCAAACTTAGATTAAAAAATGCAACAAATATTTCCAATATTAACAAAACTTAAAGCCAAATTCATGAAATACTAAAGGAAGGTTATATTAGTATTTCACCTTTTTAAATTTAAATTTTATTGAACAACTAAACTGAGCTACACTTTTATAAGGAGCTTTACCTTACAGAAAATGTGTTTTTATACAAAAATTATTCAGAATAATTTCATAGCAGGATTCTGGTTTTTTAAGAATCCCAATGAATGTGAGCCAAAATGGAATCAATTGTTGTTTGCCACAGAAAGCTCAGCAATCCTCCATGACGTATCAGAGGCATGAATCCAGGGATAAAAAGGGGATATCCTTTTTATACTATGGTACAAAAGACATGTGGAAGAACTAAACACGTATAAAAGCAATTAAAGTTAAGTTACAGCCAAGTTTCCCTTTCTGTACAACACCCACAGGGTATGCTGTGATTAGTGTTTGGAAAGCAGCAATACCAACAATCCATCTCTCCACCCAGTTCATTTATTTGAAATCACTTAATGTGTTCAATTATCATAGCTCCAAACATATGATTAAGTGTATTTATTGGCTAACTATGACCTGGGAATGAAGACACATCAATGGGGAAAAGAAGAGAGGGTGATTGAAACATGTGTCACAGCCTGGGGACAGAACTCGGCATGGGGTCCCAGAGCCCCAAAGTCTGAAGGAGTGAACGGTGAAATGAGAGACAAAGGCATAAACTTTAAAGAAAATTGCATGGAAATAGGAGAAGAAGGAAACATGTCTACCTCACAAGAAGTTCTGGTACATGCCTTGATCATAGGTTAAAAAAAAAAGAACGACTAGAGACATTGTTTACAGTTTGAGGAAGTAAATATTTTTGTTTGTTTTTGTTTAATTGCTCTGGAGTAGTGAATATATTGAAGTCTAAACCCAAGGAAAAAAGTACTATGTCTTAGTTATTCATTTATTTGTTATATGCCTTTAAGGAAAATGACCTCAGGAAACAAACTTTGCATTCAATAAAAACATTTCTTGGGTTCATTAACATGTTGATAAAATGGATGGGTCACTGAACTATTTCTTGGCACTTTTCCACTGTTATGGTATAGAATTTAGAAATCTCTGCCAACAATAAGAATAAAAAGTCCAAGAGAGAGAAGTTAATCAAGACTTTAGACTGTGACCTACTTTCAAAATTCAGATTAGAGTTCCAGTATTTTGAGCTCCAACTTCTCAGCACCCTTAGTTACTCTATGCATTGTAATTTTTAGGTTGGATTCAGCAACTTTTAAAATAAATTCTCATTTTACATGAACTTGAAAAGAATACAAAATATATACTATTTAGAATTTCAATTCAGAATTTGATGATGATTCCATGGTAAAAGGTTCCATGGTAAAAGTCCAAAGACACAGAAGGTTTAATAATATAGATATATGGAATTTTTGGTCTTAAATCTTCAGGTGTACTAATGTAGTCAAGTGAGTAGAATTATCCTTCCTGGATCCATAATGGTTGACTTGCATCTGCTCTGAGGAACATTTCTATATTTTCCAATAGTTTTATTAAAGACAGACAATGAAACCTGGCAAGGTAGATAAAGTTTTCTCTGCTACTTAGCTGGGCAGATGGCCTTGGGTATAGAAGACATTAATATGGAAAGAAACTTAAGTGTTAAAGATAAGATGCTTAAGCTCTCATAAATGATATTTTTAAACATTAGAATCAATAAAAGTATTTGCACACATGGCCTTCGAAGTTTGCAAATCAGTAGCATTGAATGGAGGTGACTTGAGGACTCTACAGCTAAGAAAGCAGTCATCCACTCTAGGAAGTTTAGATAGGCCAGGGTTAACTATAGCGTAGAGCTGGGGGATGAAACAGCTGTGTAGAAAGTGGATTAGATTTAGATTTTCAGAGGGCATATTTCTCCACAGATCCATCTTCAGCCAATATTCTTTACTCCATACATTTTCCTTGGGTCAGCTTACCCATTTCTATAGCTTCAACACCATTTATACTGGTAACATACAAATCTCTACTCAGTCCAAATCTCTCCTGTCAACTTGGACTTGTGTATCCAATGTACAGGTACTGTATACATATGCTTCCATATCTTCAAGCATGCCCATCAACCTTAATACATCTATTCATTCCTGTACTCACTGTCTTACACAAAAAAAACCTTTTCCCTTAAGAAATCATTATCCATCTTCCTAGTGATCTCCAAGACTATCCAATAGAAAACTCAACCCATAAAGTGGGAATCATTCTTGATTCTTCTATCTCTCATTGTCTCTGTCTCACTCACTGTACCAACTAGTTATTTAGTCTTATTGATCCTACCTACCTTTCCTCATTTTTCCTTCTTCATTTCCATAATTTGAAACCTGAACTCTTTCAGCAGGCTCCTAGCACATGTTCCATTTCTAATTTTATGTCACCCTAATCCGTCTGTCAAACTGCTGATGGATTATTTTCTCAGTAAAAGACAATTCAGCCTACTACTTTCCAAGTTAAAATCTTTTTGTGTCAAAACAGCCATTAATATTTACATTTAGTAAATGCTGGATTTCATCATATTCGTAGCTTATTGTCAGTTTAAGGACACCCTTATAACTTCCATAGAACTAGAGGAATTCACATATTCTACAAAATGTTTAATTTTTCCTGGTACTACTGATGTTTAATCTCTAATTTGTACATAAAGATATTTAAACATGTAGTGATATGAAAAAATTGCTTCTCTCTAGAAGAAGGTATTTAAATATGTGTTGCTATCAAATAAAGTAATAAAGGTAACATACTAGCCCAGTGCAAGGCTTCATTACTATGAATTTTCTTCTTACTCTAAAAGAAAAAATAATGCTTAGACAGGTTGTGGGTACATGAAGCTAATATCAATTTCATATGACAGTGGTCTATTATTTAATCCATAATCAATTCACTTCAAATTAAGTGCTCGTAAGGCTTGGTGGGGGCTACAAATCATAAAGGGTTTATTTGAGAGTCCAAAAATTCAAGGAGCAGGTGATTTACTAAACCTGTTTTCCCTTGTCACAAAAAAACAAAGGTATAATATTTAAAGGTAAAATATTAAAGGTAAATATTTAAAGGTATAATATTTAAAGGTATATATAATGGATATACCTTCTGGAAAACTCAGAGTCTTCTTCAGGACTTGACTGGGGAACCAGCTCCCTATAGGGAACAACTGGAAAACCTGCCTGAATTTCTAGCAATATGGTTCAAGAAAAGGTGGGGGAAATTGAGACATTTGACCTGAAAAGTAGTTACTAGCTATTATAAAGCCCTTGCTTTGTATAAAAAGACATTCAGCTTAGACACAAATAGTGAAAGACCAGATTTCAACTGAAGGAAGAAAGTCTTTAACTTGGATTCAGGCAGAAAAGGTCATCATGGCTGATCAAGATATATGCTCCAGAGTTTAACCCGAGGACACAACAAAGAGAGGATCTGAGACAAATGATTAGAAATGAGAAATGATATCTTATTAGAAGTACAATTTAATTCTGTGCCTCTCAAAGCATAGTGATTTGGTGTCATCATTTTTTTTCTTTGGGTTTTCTAAGCAAGGCACACAATTTTTAGTATTGATGTTCTCCTCCTCCATTGCATTCTTCTCAAAAGGAGAGTAATCAACTGAGCAGTGGGGGGAAAAAAAAACAGGACTCTGAAAAATTAGCTATTGTTCATTAGTAAGTGAATAGGACTTTTTTTTTTTGAGAGAGAGAGTGTGAATGCATGAGTGGGGGGGGGAGGGGGGTAAGAGGAGGGGCAAAGGGAAAGGGAGAGAGAAAATCTTAAAGAGGTTCAATGCCCAGCATGGAGCCAAACACTCCTGATCTCACAACTGGGAGATCCTGACCTCAGCCAAAATCAAGAATCAGACACTTAACTGACTAAGCCACCCAGGCTCCCTGGTGAATTGAACTTTTAATTGACCTTATAGTGATAATTAATTTTTTAAAATAATAATTAAGTACATTTCTACAAGTATGTACTAGCTTCATAACAGTCAGGATACAGACAATAAATGAGCATTTCTTTGACATTTGCTCGAATGAGGCCCTGAAATAAGAATTTCAAATTAGAGGGTGCCTGGCTGGCTCAGTTGATTAAAGCCTCTGACTTCAGCTCAGATGGGTTCGAGCCCGGCTGGGGCTCTGTGCTGACAGCTCAGAGCCTGAAGCCTACTTTGGAGTCTGTGTCTCCCTCTCTCTCTGTGCCCCTCCCCACTCAGCTCTGTCTCTCAAAAAGGAATAAATGTTAAAAAAAATTCAACTTAGGAAAACAAAACTGGTTCAAGGTAAGAAGTGGAATGGAGACATTAAGGAAAATACAAAGGAACAAATGAAAAACTTACCAATGTCTTTTGTAAAGCCCTACCTTTCTTTAAAATGTTAAAAAATGAATTAGAGAAAGGTATAAAAACTATATTCTTTGTGGTTAGTCATTATAAGTGAGTCTATAGCAAGTACTTATGTAAAAATCCTTTTTTCCCTTCAAGATTATTACCTCAGACTTCACTCTTGTTTTATTGAATTTCTTGCCCTCCCCAATACTTTTCATAACTATAATTATGTGACTTGATAATACAACGTTCTTAACACTCTTCTAACTTGATTTGTCTACGCTTTTAGCTTGTTTCTTTTATATGCTCCTTCATCTTTAGGTCTGTGGACCTGAGAGAGGTACATGATAAATTATGTAATCCCAGATACCGATGAGGGCTGTGAAAAAAATATAAAGTACAGTAATGAAACAGATCATGTAGGCAAGAGGGCAGAAGACTATCCTATTTTAGGTTGGTCAGGAAAAGCCTCTCCAGGGAAGGAAAATTTGAGTACAGCACATGATGAAGCAGGGAGCAATAAATTATTAGCAAAGACCTATCTTTTGAGCAGAAAGAATAGTAATTCCAAAGCCTCTGAGGCAGGAACAATCTTGGAACATTTGGGGCATATCAAGATCAGCATTACTGATGTGGTACAAGAAGGCAGAGAGGAGGAGATGAAGTTAAAGATGTGAGGCATTGGAGGTAGAGTGAAGAATATAAATCTTACCCTGGGTAAGATGGAAAAGCATTAGGGTTTTAAGAGTATCATCACATGTACATTTTAAAGGGACACTGACCAGAGTGGAAAGAGGCAGACTGTTAGGTGGTTACTTCAGTAGTCCAGGTGAGATATAATGGTGGCCTGAATGGATGGCTATCAGTACCCATCTAAAAGGCAACTGGGTTTGGGATACATCAAAGGCATGAAACATGATGATGCGTTATATCTGGAGTATGGGGAGGATAGAGGAATCAGAGCTGACACCTCAGTTTTTGTCTGCAAAATTGGATTAAGTGAAGGTTCCATTTCTCTTGATGGAGAAGCCTGGGAATGAAGGAAGTTAAGGGTGTGAACAATCATGAGTTTTGTTCTGGGCATATAAAGCTGAGAGAAGATGTTGTTCAATCAATTTAAAATATGAATCTGGACAGGGTAAGAAACATACACTAAGGGATCACTGATGTATTAATTCTGCTTTTTCCTCATGTAGAAAAATAGATTGTGTAATTTTTATTTTTTAATCTGCATATTTACTACAATATAGTTCCTCCTAAATATTTGCATTTTACTTCAGACTGTATTCTTTCCTTTGAAAAAAAACTGTAGTATTCCTTGGACTTTAGACAAATATCTGATTATTACACATGATTGAACAGGCATGATGTACAGGATTCCATAGTACATAAGAAAGACTGGCTTATATTCCTTTCCCAGTTCTCAAGATTGACTTCTGTTTGCTATTTTCTATTGCTACTCCTCTAACAATAAAAACAGGAAATTAGGAAAATGTTAGCCCTCAGAGCAAAGGCTACAAAGCAGAGTTACTTTATCTTAGCATAGTGTTTCCTGGAAGATGGAAACCATTTCAAGTCAAATAAAGTTACACATGATGCATATTTTTTATTTCCCTGGCCCTGTTAGGCTTGGTGGGGGCAACAAGTACTGCAAAGCAGAACTGATCATATTTTGTAGAGAAAATAAGAACCATGTAAAACAATACGAAAACAAGAAAGTAATGTAAATTACAAATATGCAAACATTATAATTGGTTAAATAGGAGGTAGACACTATGGCAGGGCTGGCTTAATAGTAAAACTAAAAATAGGCAGATATGTGCAAAGACTGGAGCACTAATGTGAGAACCATAAGTGAGCGTGACTTACCAAGTGGCTGGCCGGCGATGATCCTGGCATTTTCTCCAGCCACTGCAGCTCTCGCATGCCGCTCACTCATGTACTGTACGAACGCGTAACCTTTGTGAACTGAGCATCCAACTATTTTTCCGTACTTTGAGAATATGGCTTCAATGTCAACTTTCTTGACAATGGCTGTATTTAGATTGCCGATGAAAACACGGGAGTTGATGGACTTGGGGTCATTCTTATTGGTGACATTGCTGGTCTGTGTTTTGCCAGTCATGGTTGGCTCACCTTGTTTTAATCCTTAAACAAACAAACAAAAACAATCAAGAGGAAAATAATTAGATTGAATGGATACTACTGGTTTTTAACAATTTTTCAATAGTGTACCAGGTAACCTCAGATCCCTAATTATTACTGGTCTTCTTGAGAAGAAAATTTAGTAATATAAAAAGTGAACATTGCATTATAAAATGCAGTAAGAAAACACTATTAACTCTTAGCATATAGTCATAAATAAATTCCTGACTTATTTATTCCAAATTCAGGACTGAATAATGACTAAACTGTTTGTCATTTTTATTTTAAGTCTCTCACTTTTTTAGAAGCAAGTTTGAGGAAGAATCCGCCTTTTATTGCTGAGAACATGCATTTTCAGTTCTACATTTTCTGTGAAAGGTACATATATTGGCTATTTCATTATCAGAACCCTTCTATCAGAAACTAACAATTCTTTGCACTAAATGCTGTAGAAGAGAAAAAGGGTTTAAAAATTAATTTAAACTTTTAACATAAGAAAAACATGACTATAGAAGTAAGGGATTTAACCAGAGTTAATTCCGTAATTCTCTCTAACTGAACCAATATCATATGTTGCTTTAAACAACAACAACAACAACAAAAGAAGGCAGCACATGTGGCTAGTTTTTATCAATGATCAGCAAATTAGTGGACTGGGTATCTGTGTTGAAATTTGTATTCTCAAACTCATTTTTAATTCATTAAACTAACGGTTCCTATGTTGCCTAAGGACTGCCAGTATTTCTAAAATTGTTTTCTGAGCTTGGCAGAGTATTTAATTGTGCTTAATTAAACTCAATGAAACTTTTATTTCTAAGCATTCCAGCACTCACAGATTTATTTTTTTAAGGTTTTAAACATTTATTCATTCATTCATTTATTCAACAATATTTGTTAAGCACCTCTTTCCTTCCTTCCTCTCTCCTTCCTATCCTCCCTCCCTCCCTTCCTTTCTTTTCCGGATAAGCATCTTCTTCTAAAGTGACTAACATTTTTAAAAAGTCAGTGTGGTAAAAATAAAATTTCAACAAGGATACAATCTCGGATACTGATGATCATCGTTAAATATTAGCTTATTAATACCTTTTATCAGTGATATATTTTTATAGGAGTAATTTCTTTTAAAAACTTATAGCTATAAAAACAATTAATAAGTCCTTCTTATTTTTTTATAATTTCAAATGACATTTTAAGTTGAGCATTAAAATGGTAGAAGTCTTAAAGGTATGTAATTGAATATGTCTGAAAACTGACTTTGCATTTAAGCCAGTTACTTCTGAGATCAAGAGCAACCAAATAACATAAAATGCTTCAAATTAAGTTGTTAATTATCTTGGATTATTAAAATTTTACTAAATATTGGGCAGTCAATGTTGTATATATCTCTTTAAAATCAAGGTTGAGTTCATAAACATTTATTTATTCACATAAAAAGAGTATGGCATCATTAAAAACAAAGATTATATTGCTGCTGCCTTGTTTTGTTTCAGTTTAGCTAGATTTAAGTGGTTGCTTTATGAATTATTCAAGGTTAGGGTTGAAAGAAAGGAAAGCTGATGATTTTTTTTCCATTTTGCAATATGAGCTGTTACATACCTCAAGACAAACGCTTTGAGAATCAATTTTTAAAAAGAAAAATTAAGGTGTACATATATATTTTAAATAAATGTTTAGCTTTCTCATATAATTTAGTGTATTTTAATAACATTGAGAAGGAAAAACAAACTAAATATCCATTTTGGGGGCTTCAGAATCGATAGGTTGTTATCTTTCTTACCACTCTAAGCCAACATCAATAATGCAATCCATAGCAATACTATTATTTTCTTTTTGCTCTTATGTGATCAATACTTTTAGCAATATCAGTTACTTTCAAGTAAAAACAATTACTATGGTTGATGTTTTATTTCCTGACAAGGGACAAGCTGGTTAAGATGCAAACTCAAGAACTGTGGGATTAGGTCAGACCCATGGCTGACAGAGCCCAGTGGTCAAATTGAAGATGACGGCATAGCTGTACTCGACTTCTCACCGTAAATATCCGCATGCTCTCTCTGACTCTGTCCTTTTACTCTATGTAAATGACTCTCGAAACCGCAACTCCAAATTGCCAATTGTGTAATTCTACCTACGGACTCTTCATCACCTTAAAATCTGTATGTGTCTGTTTTCTCACACAAACATTACTTGTCTGTTTCTAGCAGTATATAAAATGATACAGCTTTGTCACTGTGCTGTATATTAACATTTCAACATTCTCTGCAAAATCAAGTCTTCGTTCATAGTGTAATATTTAGCTGTACTTCTTCATTACATGAATTTTCAATCAGTTGAAGAAGGACTTCCACTTTCAGACATAATGTAATAAATAACAGGAGATTATAAATTAACCTTCCCGATTCTAACTCCTGACTCTAAAACCAAGCTAATATAGATGAAACAAACTGTTTTTGGACATTAAACCACAGTTACTGCAGGGTCCATGACATCTCAGAGAAAAGAAACATATTTTAGGTCATCGTTGCTGAGATACATGTGTATGTGTGCATGTGTGTGCAATTGAAAACACAGACAGCTATCTCACTGGGTTGAGGCAATAGAAATCAGAGTTCAGGGAGTCTGAGGAGGCAGGAATTTTTGAGGCAGATTTCTAGAAAGAAGAGAGCTAAGACAGATAACTCCAGAAATAGGCTTAGGGATCCTTTAAATCTATGCTGGTTCCTAGAATATGCATGCAAAAGGTGAGTGTCTATGAGGTTGGTTAAAAGTTATTGGAGGCTGTGAATTTCCAGACCCATAAAAGTATGAGTATCATTGCAGTTTCTACCAGCAACGGTGGAGTGTCCAAACTGGCCCCTGGAGCATTAAGTTTAGACATCATAAGGGCTAGGCCTTAGTGATGGGGATAAATGATCCCTACAGTGAAAAGTACTCTGGGACCACCCTAATAAAACTTAAAAACAATCTTAAGATGTTCAAAATAAACCAAAAACAATTTAAATGTCTACCAGAGCAACGTGTAATACTTCTTTAAAAAATAAAACTCAGATGCATTCAACATAAAATACAAAATCTTCAGCATCCAATCAAACATTTCTAGATATCTCACAAATCAGAAAATATGACCCATAACTAGGAGACAAATTAGCGATATAAAAAAAAAGAATCAAGGGGAATGTCTAAAGATGAAGATTATATCTAAAATAAATAATGTATGTATACATATACACACACACACACACAAACACACTTAGTGGATATTACAGGTGATAAGAATCTGCAGAAGAACGGATTTGTGAATTTGAAGTTGTAGAAATAGTGAACATCCAAAGCGTGTTATAGAGATAAAACATTGAGAAAATAAGGGCCTCAGCGAGTCATATGATGCTATCGAGCTATTTAATATAATATACTTGGAGTCTCACAGGGGTAAAAATGTGCAAAAGAATAATAGCCAAAAATCTTCCAAATTTGATGAAAAGTATATGATCCCACAGATTCAAGAATCTCGCTGACTCCAATCAGAATAAACACAAAGAAAGAAAACCACACCCAGACACATCAAATCAAATTATTGAAAACCACTGATAAAGAGAAAAAATCAGGGAGCTCTGAGGCACTGGAAAAATGCTTACATTGTAAGAAAAAAAAAAAAACCAGGAAAACAATAGGAGATGTTATAGCTACAAAAGAAATAACAAGAGAAAAATGATTTTTTTGGTGAGAATGAAATTAAATATAGAACTTGTCTCTTCATTTTTAAGCTAGAAGTTTGAATGGAGCTACTGTTAAGGGTTTATGAAGGGCTACTGTGTAATAAACTATAAATCACTGCTGCCCCACAGAACTTTCTGTAAAGATGGAAACATTCTATACCTGCACTATCCAAAAGGATAGTGAATAACTCTGCAACTTTTGAGGACTTAAAATGTTGCCAGTGAGATTGAAGTACCAAATTTTTAATTTTATTTAGTTAAAATTAAAGCAGTATTTTAGTGGGTTTCCATACCAAAAAAGGCTAACAGGACTCTGGTCTTTCAAAAATATAGAGTCAACAAAAATCAGAAATAATTTGTTTTATTTATGTAATATGGAGGTATTTTGGTCCCAGAAACTTACGAAAAATATGATGGTATTAGATATATTTCAGAAGAAGAACAAGCAAAAATTCAAACAGTTGCCATAAGAAGACTAACATAAGAGTAATATTTTCTTTCTGGAAATATCACACTAAGATGGTGAATGCTCTATAAAATCATAAAGAATGTGTTTAGAGTACTTAAAGCCTTTTACTTATATTTGAAGAAGATTTTTACCCTTGGATCTAAAAAAGATACATTAATTATGAATTAAAGACAACAGTAAAGTTTATTTTAGAGAAAAAAAAATTTGGAGCAGACAAGATTAACAGGACAATAAATTCTATCCTCCTCTTGATTTCATGGTCCTGAATTTCCAATTTAAATTTTAGATTTATTCGGATATTCCTATTGAACAAAGAATGAAGAAAAAAAATAACAAGTTCAACAAGAAATACCCAGGTATTCAAGAAAGGCAGCTAACAATATTAATAATACTATATTCAAGAACCTGGGAAAAGATGAAAGGGATACAAAAATGAGTAAGAAAAAAATATCATGCCCTAAATATTATAATCTGCTACAATCTAGAACTAGTACTCAAATAAGTTCTGTAATATAAGGTTAAAACCTTGCAAATGCTGCAAGGTTTACAAACTAAAGTTGTAATTTCTGGAAAAAAAAAAGACTAGAGAAAACTTGAATCAGAAGATATTTGGGGCACCTACGTGGCTCAGTTGGTTAAGAATCTGACTTCTCCCGGTTCATGAGTTGGAATAAACTTTTAAAAAAGAAGATATTTGAATTCATCATTAGAGGATATTACAAAATTCAAAGAGCATAGCTAATTTCTTAGCATGCACAAGAAGACAATTATTTTCCAAATATTTTTAACTCATTTAAATGTACTTGAATATTTCTCCATTTAAAAAGTTGGTATAGGGGCACCTGGGTGGCGCAGTCGGTTAAGCGTCCGACTTCAGCTCAGGTCATGATCTCGCGGTCTGTGAGTTAGAGCCCCGCGTCAGGCTCTGGGCTGATGGCTCGGAGCCTGGAGCCTGTTTCCGATTCTGTGTCTCCCTCTCTCTCTGCCCCTCCCCCGTTCATGCTCTGTTTCTCTCTGTCCCAAAAATAAATAAACATTGAAAAAAAATTTTAAAAAAAGTTGGTATAAAACTGCTTAGATTTATGACTACATAAAGGGAAAAAACTGAATTGAAATAAACTAATGTATTTAAACATCTCTTCTTAGATGAATAAATCAAAAGAATGTCCCCCCCAAAAGTCTGAATTTATTCTTTAGAAAACCATCCATAACTTAGGAAGGTATAATTTATGTCTACCAGGGCAGTGACAATCCTTCAGTGGAATTCATAAAACTTCAAAAACACTGTCTTGTGAAATATCTTCAGATATCCACTTGCCACAGGACAATCAAGCATACGTGGTGATATCTCTACCATTCATAAAGATAAATGTCATAATCATATGAATATTCAAATATTTTTTAACTTTTTAAAATATTTATTTCTTTTTGAGAGACAGAGAGAGACAGAGTGCAAGTCGGGGGGGGGGGCAGAGAGAAAGGGAGACATAGATCTGAAGCAGGCTCCAGGCTCTGAGCTGTCAGCACAGAGTCGGACACGGGGCTTGAACTCGAGAACTGCCAGATCAGGACATGAGCCCAAGTCGGATGCCAAACCGACTGAGCCTCCCAGGTGCCCCACGAATATTTGATTCTTAAATCTCAAAGTACTTCCTGAAAGAATCTAAAGGTGACTTTAAAATTTTTTTTAACATTTATTTTATTTTTGAGACAGAGACAGAGCATGAACGGGGGAGGGTCAGAGAGAGGGAGACAGAATCTGAAGCAGGTTCCAGGCTCTGAGCCATCAGCCCAGAGCCCGATGCGGGGCTCGAACTCACGGACCGTGAAATCATGACCTGAGCCGAAGTCGGACGCTTAACCGACTGAGCCACCCAGGCGCCCCTAAAGGTGACTTTTTAAAAAAATGTTTTGTTTATTTTTGAGAGAACATGAGTGGGGGAGGGTCAGAGACAGAAGGGGATAGAGGATCTGAAGCGGGCTCCCTGCTGACAGCAGGAAGCCTCATGTGGGGCTCAAACTCACCAACCACCACATCATGACCTGAGCCAGAGTCGGACACTCAACCAACTGAACCACCCAGGTGCCCCCCAAGGGCACGTTTCCTTTTAAAAGAAAATATTTTGGGAACATGTACACTTGAAGGAACATACAGTAAAACCTTGGATTGTGAGTATCTTGATCTCTGAATGTTCTTCAAGACAAACAAACATTTCTAATGAATTTTAACTTGGCAAATGAGTGAAGTCTTGCAATATGAGTAGTATGTGATGCTGAATGTCACATGATCACAACTGAGCCAATGGTTCTTGAAATTCACTTTGGTATACAAGTCCATGTTTCCAGAATGAATTATGCTCACTTAAGGCTTTACTGTATATCCATGTGAAAGAAAAAAAAGAAAAAAAACCCTTCCAACCTGAAGATATTTACTGTTAAATTTTTGTTGTATTTTCTTTGTCATTTCTTTCCAGTACTTAGGAGAAAAAGAGTTGTAAATTACGAAAAAAAAAAACATCAAATCTGCATACAAAGTTCATTACTTATTTCAATACCCATTTTATTACACTGTTAAATAATTTTATTGGATATAACTTAAACAATCACATAGTAATAATCTATACCATCATTTTCTTCATTCTCTTTCTCTTTCTTTATTAAGTTTATTTATTTATTTCGAGAGAGAAAGAGAGAGAACCAGGAGGGGAGGGGCAGAGAAGGAGCGGGACAGAGGATCAGAAGCTGGCTCTGTGCTGACAGCAGAGAGCCCACTGCGGGACTCAAACTCAGGAAACCTGTAATTATGACCTGAGCCACAGTCGGACACTTAATCAGCTGAGCCACCCAAATGCCCCCTTCATTCTCTTGATGAGCATTTAGCTTGTTTCCAATTTTTTCAGATCACAAATATATCTCAGATGAACACTTTGAGAAATTTAATAAAGATACATTGCAAATACTAAAATTCCTTGGTCAAATAGGAAAGAAAAAACTTTACTTGTAAATCCTCAGCTATTTTCTAGAAAGGTTAAACACCTTTCTACTCCTACCTGTTACTGGCTGTTTTAACTCACTCAAAGCAATGTTGATGCCTTCTAGCTCTTCCCTAAGTACTACATTCAAAATATTTTCTGATTCATTAGGTTGAATAGGAAAAATGGGCAATCAGACCATAAGCTAAATAAGAGAGGGATATTCTCATCTCTGAAATGAAGTTTAAGAGCTTAGCTAGACTGGCACTAATAACAGAAATAGCATAATTCTCTTGTACTCAGAAAAAAATGAATTAGTGTTTGGAGCTTCCCAGGGATATCACCACACAAAGCCATTATTATTTAAAGATATAATAAAATCACTCTGATTTCCTTTGTTAAATTCACATTTCATTAAGTCTACGTATTATATTTTAATATATTAATGTTTAGTACTGTTCAATATTTATTAAAAATTTAACTATTGAATATAAAGAAATTAAAAACATTATTAAAATATTGTATCCTTCAGCAGCCCTTCTATCTAGTATTACAATTCAGTTGTTACAACTACGAGTAACATTCAGTGCAAAGGTGAAATTTTCTATTCATTAAGTTTTGAAAATATTAATTATATTAACATCAAGTATTCTTTATGCTTTTTTAAAACTATGTGCCTCAGACACTGTGTATAATATTGTGGCAGTAGTGCCCTCTAAGAACCAAGAAACCCAGTTTTCCTTTTCCCTTTTAACTACTAGTTTGTGTGTAAAAAAATGTAAACATATAAAAGACTTTGATTTCAATAAGAACTCACTGATAATAAAGGTGATACGATAAATTTCACAGAAAGTTGATTAATAGGAGGTATTTTAGGAATAAAAATGGTTTGAAAATGCTATTTAATGGGATATAGAAAGGCTTTAAAATGAAGCAAATGATAGTATTCCATTCCACAGTTCCAGGCAAAACATTAAAATTTAAGGAAATTATTGTAAGCAATAGAAAAATAAAATTACTATAAAAATAAGAATTGCATTAATTTTATAAAGCAAACAATGTTAGCTAAAATATCTTAATAGCAGTGATTATATTTGAATAGAACCATTAACTACTAAGAAATAAATATTTTTAATCTGGAGATTAAGTGGTTGAGTTGAAAACAAAAACAAATAAATATATAGGTATAAATAATGTAACAATTGTAGCTACAAAAAAGTTATTATTTTACGTTGGTGATTTTAACTATAAATTAGAAATCAAAGGATATTATTGAGTCAACATTTCAAACTTAGTTAAGAAATGGAAATATTAATCAACTTCTGTGTTAAACTGAATTAAAATCATTTTGGAAAATACAAATGAATAAATGATTGAAATTTATAAATAAGGAATAATGGTAATTGTTAAGCCATCTCTTGTGAAGCATTTAATGAGGTGCTATAGATCCAACCATTATTTAGCAGAGGGTTATGGTCTAAAGAAACCACCAGGGAAATACAAATCAAAACCACACTGAGATACCACCTCACGACAGTCAGAGTGGCTAAAATGAACGAATCAGGAGACTACAGATGCTGGCAAGGATGTGGAGAAACGGGAACCCTTTTGCACTGCTGGTGGGAATGCAAACTGGTGCAGCCACTCTGGAAAACTGTGGAGGTTCCTCAAAAAATTAAAAATAGATCTACCCTAAGACCCAGCAATAACACTGCTAGGAATTTACCCAAGGGATCCAGGAGTGGGCACTTGTACCCCAATGTTTATAGCAGTACTTTCAACAATAGCCAAATTATGGAAAGAGCCTAAATGTCCATCAACTGATGAATGGATAAAGAAATTGTGGTTTATAAATGCAATGGAATACTATGTGGAGATGAGAAAGAATGAAATATGGCCTTAGGTAGCAACATGGATGGAATTGGAGAGTGTTATGCTAAGTGAAATAAGTCATACAGAGAAAGATCCCATATGTTTTCACTCCTATGTAGACCCTGAGAAACTTAACAGAAGACCATGGGGGAGAGGAAGAAAAAAAAAGGTTAGAGAGGGAGGGAGCCAAACCATAAGAGACTCTTAAAAACTGAAAACAAAATGAGGGTTGATGGGGGGTGGGAGGGAGGGGACGGTGGGTGATGGGTATTGAGGAGGGCACCTGCTGGGATGAGCACTGGGTGCTGTATGGAAACCAATTTGACAATAAATTTCATATTAATAAAAAAATAATAATAATTTAAAAAAGAAACCATCACCTTAGTTCATGAGAGGTCAGACACATCCATGTGTAAATCATGATCAATCTGAAAGAGCACTGGTCAGGCCAGGCCAAGTATCAAGAAGTAAAGCAAGGAACAGATAATCAGTACAATTCCCTTCTTTCTTCATGCATTAATCAACTCGGGCTGCTATTAACAAAATCCCCTAGTATGGGTGGTTTATAGAGCAGGTTATTTTTCACAGTTGTAAAGGCGAGAGTCCAAGCCAACTGGTTCAGTTCCTGGTAGGAGATCTCTTCCTGGTTTGCAGAAGGCTACCTTCTTGCTGTGTTTTCACATGGTAGAGAGAGAGCAAGCTCTGGCCTCTCTTTTTTTTCTTATAAGGATACTGATCGCATCATGGGAGCCCTACCTTCATGACCTCACCTAAAGCTATTTACTTCCCAGACACCCCATCATCAAGTACCATCACATAAGGGGTTAGGGTTTCAACCATATGAATTTTGAGGGGACATAATTTAGTCCATAGAAGTTCACATTACCCAAGGGTAAGAATCTACTTGTGTTTGGAGTTTTCATGAAATGGAACAAACTTTCTTTGAGCCATTAGAGACATTGTGACTGGTGTTGCATCTATTATTTCAGGAATCATGTAAGCATTGTCTATTTGTCAGATCCCTACATTCAATGTATAATATTCCAATGAGTTTTTACAAATAAAATTAACTATCAGCTTTAAACTGAAACCAAGATTTAAAGAGATAAAACCACATGGTGATATAACTCAAAAGTATTCACTTCATGGAGTTATCCTGAAGTATACTCATAACCTCTACAATATGAACAAATTGATATAAATCTATGAAATTTATTGCATGCAATGTTCTTAAAAGCTTTCTCCTCTGCAAAACAGAACCTTCAGTCCCACAAGTTGCCTAAGATACTGACTGTAATCATACTTTTAAGATAACTCCACTGGTCAACATGACCTAGGCAGAAGATTGCTTTGAGTTACATAGAGAAGTCAAAATAACAATAATTAGCCTCTTTCTACTTGACTAAGGAAAGTAAGTCAGTCTGGGACAGGACCTTTGTGATATGAGGGATACGTAGCACCATTACCTTGGTTTCTGACTGGTCAACAACATCCATGTAGAAACCATGGCCTATTTGAAAAGACCCCTTAGCGGGCTGGGACCATGAAGTCAGAATAAAGTATGGAACAAATAATCAGTGTCACTTCATTCATCACATACCCCTTATTTTTTAATGCCTGTTGTAAACATTCTAAAAGAGGTTCCATTTAAGATAGTTTGAATTTTAAAAGATGGTCTATAAATTATTAAAACTATTTCAAAAGCAGTTATGCAACATGTACGCTACTCTATATTTACATGCACGTAGAACTTATTATATACCAGTCATTGGTTAAGTGTTTATTAAATGTTCACTCACTTACAGTAGTTAGGAGAGGGTTGTTTCTTTTTCCTTCATTTCCTCTGGGATCTGGAGTATTTCCAGAAAAGAGTTCCAATTTACACAAGGAAGACACCAATCACAATAGTACCCAAGAGTTCTATATTGAAAAGACTGATAATCACTGTAACTATTCATGCTATACAGAAATGAATAGCCACAAACTGCTAAGACTTTGTCCGTGATTTATGTTAAGAATTATATTAAGAATGCCAGGTAACACAGTCTCTTAGGAATGCCCAGAGATGGTTCTGGTAAATTTTTCCTCATACAGTTTCCCTGAAAAAATATAAAATAGAGTAGAATGCATATACCTTCATATTCACCTCCTTCTGAAGTCACACTATTATAAATGGTATGATATAGTTGACATTAATAAAATCTAAAAATGTAAATATGGACATTCAAAGTGAAAGCGTCATAATATTCACTTATAATCGATGCATTATATCAAGACAGAAATGAAGAAACAGTAAGAGGATTGTTCTTGTGTAGTCACTGGAATGCAACTCTGCTCTGTCCCCCATATTCCTCCACTGAATAAAACATCTTTCTCCATTTTGAACTCTCAGGTCACTTAAAGCTAAATTGCAGGAGATAAACACTGTCATGCCCACAGGAGAAATTCACTCACTCCTAGTTAACAGGTCCATTCCACTCTTGTCCTCTTTGTTCAAACTGTCAATCATGACAGTTCCCTCAGGAGTTAAATTCAGACCACTAAGTGATTTCATGTAGGCTACTAAACTGCCCGCAGAGATGAACAACTTTCAATCATTATTGATGTGGCTTTGGAAGACCAGCCCTAGAGTAAAAGGTTTTAAATCCCACAACCAATCCCCTGACATTTCTGTGCTCTCTTGAAATAACAAATAAATGCCCTACAGAGGTGCAATGGTGAACTGCCCTCCACAAACTTGAATGTTTTGAGCTGTATTAAGTAGCAATAAAAATGATAGAGTGAAAATGCCTACTGTATGTCTAGATCAGATAAAGTTCCTGTTTACAAATTCCTTAAACTCAACTGCTATGAATGCAGATGCAGCATCATAAATGATAGCATCTAGCAATCCATGTATTGCAAATAACTGATTCAGAGCATAATTTCTCTTTGGTGGAATAAATCCTGTCCCTATTGATGCAATAGTCTGTGACAATACACAAAATGTTCCAATTGTCTCCCACCCACAGCTACATAAGGCAGACTCTTCACATAACATTAGAAAATACCAGGAATGTGGAAGTTAAAAGTTATGGATGCCCTTTCTGAATAGAAGCTATAGGGTAATTATTAATTATCACCTGTTTATAAACTTAGTGAAAGTTAAGCTTTGTTAAGATCTTATGCCACAAATAATAGCAAGGAGAGGGTAACTGTAGATATGAGATAACTATGCCACTTAAGTGGCTTAATTCCCCAGACATTTTTAGTCTTCACACAGACTTTCTATTAGGTTGTAAAACAGCATAATTAGCATAAATTGTCAGACTCAGGGAAGAAAACTACTTTCATTTTTAAGAATGCCGGTGTTGGGATTTATTCCACAAGGATCATTAACAGTTATTAGACAAGTTCTATATTGTACTGTACAAATGATCTATAACATTTTTAAAAGCCGATTAAGAGTACACTTTTCACAATGAACACTGAGTATTGTATAGAATTGTTGCGTCACTATCTTGTACACCTGAAACTAATGTAACACTATATGTTAACTACACTGGAGTTAAAACAAACTTTTTCAAAGTTTACCTTGTGAGTGGGTTTCATCCCATGAAAAGTAGCCAGCTCTGCCTCTTTCTAGATGAAAGAAACCAATATAACCTCTGTGATGCTTAGTTTTCTAACTGATAACTTATCTGGAGCTGAATTTGGACTCTGGTTTCTACTGCTTTCCACCAGGTCTTTCCCAAAGTGCTTTTGCAGGGACCTCTGGATATATGACACAGATATGACACAGCTTCTAATAATAGTGTATCTGAGATCACTGTAATTTTGGAATTAGCACGTGTTCTCCAAAGAGGTTCTTGTGAATCAGCATCCTGAAGAGGTTTTAATTAACAAGTGACACATCACAGCCTTGGTTGATATTTATCTTACACCCATGGAGCAACTGTGACTCTACATGTACGTTGCCTTTAGTATTATGACCTAGTCGTAGAATATAAAAGCATATACATAATAGGATATCACAGGAGGTCTGGGGGTGTCGTCTATACATATACTTTCAGAAATGATTTTCATGTTCCATCCATCCTCTCTTTGAGTGTTTGCTTTTGCAAGTGAAACCTACAACAGCTTGCAGAGGAACAAGGATGATTACCTGCCTCTAACCTTCCTCATCTATAACATGCATTTCATGTACTGAGGTAACAACATTCAGTGTTGGCAAGGGCTCTATTTAAACATTTGTTAGAAATTTCTGAGATACCGCTACAAATAATTCTTATAATTTCTGCTAAAAACAATGAGATAGTCTGTGGGGGTAATATTCCGGGAAGATCAGAGACTGAGAGACTGAGCAATCCTACACAGACTGAAGCATTTATTCAGAAATATGATATATCGGGCTCGTATTAGCTTCCAAGCTGATGAGACAGATAGAAATTAAAATTCATATTGTAGACTGCACGCATATACTGATAGCAATGGTTTATGATTTACAAATGCCTATTCTATACCAATGTGACAGGACGTATGCCTCTCAGAACAAAATGAAAATTGGATCTGCAGCTGGGGAGAATTCCAGCCTGAATAGGGAGATGATCTATAGTCAGATATCCTCCTGGGGACTGGATACCCAGGGAAGCTTATACATGAAAAGTAGAAAACAGTGCTGAGTCTTCTCTTTATACAGTCTTTGTCTTGTAGTTAGTATCTTTTATCGCTGCTTCACATTAAAGAGACCCTTAACCCTGGCTTGACGTGAATTTGGGTTCAATAGAGTGGTCACTGAAGACTTCAAAGCAAATTTCACATACAGATTTTTTCTCAGAACATATTATTATTTAAAATACTTCAAACTATATTGCTGAGAGATCATGTAGGTTCAAAATATAAGCAACAAAATAGCTTTTTCAGGCTATCATTTCATTTAAGATATTTAAATCTCTGGTTAGTGAGTTATACAAAACCTTGCAAGGAGGGATAAACTTGTTCATTTGATTTTATACAGAATTTTAGTGAAAAATACATAGAAACAAAGTGAACTACTTATGGCCTGTAACTATCCTCTCACGCAGCTTTTATTTTCTTACTAAACTAAATGCAAGGATGATGTATATTATGTTAATATAAGTGTGTGTGTGTGTGTGTGTGTGTGTGTGTGTGTGTGTATACGTTTTAACACTGTTTTACATACTTTAGCTCAGGGCTTTGAACACAAGTGTTTAACTCTTGTTGATTTCATTTAAATTTATAAATTAATATTTAGAAATGAATGAATGAGGGATAAATGTCTACTATTCTTTCTGTTTCTTACTGATATTATTAGTTTGAATTAAACATACATCTACATCAACACTACTCCTCCAACTCCCCAACTGGTAAACAACAATTAGATTTTTTAAAAATAATTTTGAGATAATTTTATAAAACAGTAGTAATTGGTAAATCCATTGTTTTCAATGATTACATGATGAATTTTATTGAGGGTCAAAATTCCTGACAGAAGCAGCCAGAGATTTCAATGAAGGAGAAAATCTGAAAGGTTAACATATGTAAAAGGTTCTATCATATCTCATGGGGGAAAAATATGTTTTTTTTCCCTCCTTTGACATCTGAAAATTTATTCCATCCTGGATATATATATATATATATATATATATATATACCATCTCTGTACATACATGATGTACAATCACTATCTTTGCATGTGTAGAATAAATAAATAAATAAATAAATAAATAAATAAATAAATTGCAACTATATATTCATAACCTTTCTGGCATGACCCACCATCTAAATCAAATAAAAAGGCCTATGCAAATTAAATATATATGTAAATCAAACAGGTTGAAATATACACTGGAAGGAATTATCATATTTCTCTAAAGAAGAGTCACAATTCTGAGAATCAAAGATTTGTAAGAAATACTTTTTACTATTATTAATGGTATATATTTTTAAGCATCCTCACAATTTTTGTGAACAGTTTTGAAAGCAATGTGCCCACTACTGAATTAAGGGACATGAGATTCCATATTTGGAATGGATCTCATTATTTTTAAATGGCATATAAAGACATTTCTCTCTACAAAAACATTTTAGCATCCACGATACACAACAGATTCAAACAGGAAAGAAGAGCTATTTTTAAAATTGAATGGGGAATGGTTCTCTCCATTGTATAAAAAGAAAGGTTGTTTTTACTAAAGTATAGTCAGAAATAATAGCTATCACTGTGTAGCTATTGTTTACTTGATAGCTGTGTAGTTTATTTGGTAGAATAAAATTGAATATCACTTAGGGTCATAAAAACAAACAGTAATGACCTCAGCTTTGCAAAGATTTATACAGAAAAACATAGGTATTATAACTACATAAGTAGGTTTTATGGGTTTGAGAGTCCAGAAGCCAAAATGATTTTTAAAAGGGTGCTGATATTTTCTTACCTATTGCATATTCAGCAGGCATTATTTGTAGTGTTATCTTATTATCTCTAAGTTCCCATAAAACACTTTACATATTAACAGCCACTTTTAGAGAACCATCTGCCAGAACTCTAAGGGCTCTCCAATGTAATTCCTCATTTATAATGATACTAGCAACTGCAAAACCCTGTCTCTTTCTGGGGTGACCCACATCTGTAGGCCACGATCCACACATCACACAAAACTTGCTAAGAATGTGGGCCGAGGGTACATAATGCCTATCCTTAGACTGAGACAAAACTGATGTGTAATCTTAAATTTTAGAAACACTGGAGATCAGGGGCACCTGGGTGGCTCTCGATGTCAGCTCAGGTCTTGATCTCAGGGTAGAGGGTTTAAGCCCCACATTGGGCTCCATGCTGGGGGTGGAGCCTATTGTAAAAAAAAATTGGAGATCAAACTAAATGTAACATTCAAAAGATCTTAACTCATTAATAATTCTTATCACTCTTCAATGAGAGAATATTCCAAAGTATGCTTTTATTTGCAGAAGAAGCATTGTACTTCTTTACTTTGTAAAGCTAAAGTGAGTCAGAAAACCTAAGTGAGTGTCACATATTGGTGTTTCTTATCTTGAAAGAAAGAGTTCATATTAGGCAACTTTTCATAAATATGAAGTTTCTTCCATATTTTATGTTTTATCAGAAAATGAGTCTGTATTATTATGATTATCAACAAGAAAGTTAATTATAGAACATATGCATAATTTAAAAAAATAAAGCAATTGAAATCTTGCTTAAATGTAACAAGATATTACACTTCCTGATATAAAATCTCAAAGATGAGTGCTCAGGAAATATCCCCAAATCATGAGTTTGTGCACTAAGATTACAAACCATGGTTGAGTATCAGCAGCTACATCTCTGATAGACACTCACCTACTGTTAAATACTGTCTTCTGGCTGGTAAGTTACTTCCTCTAAAAGGCAATGGAAAAAATTAATCCTTAATATCTACAGTCATTACATGTGTCTTAAAATCTTAAAATAGGGATATTTTTAAAATGTCAGGGCTTAAATATGCTTTGCTTTGCACATGTAAACAGTGTGATAAACAAGGAAAAGACATAATCTAAATTGGGAGAATTAGTCAGAAATTATAACCTCTAAGCAGAGAAATGACAGTGAGAGGCCAGGTTCAAAGCTAAGACACACCAACAACCAGAAGTATGAAAACGTTGTAGACTCCTGATAACCAAGAAGAGGAAAAGAGAGAGCAGCTAAGCACAAAACAAAATAAAACAAAACAAACAAGGGAACTATCAAGATTTTAGCTAGACTCAATCCCCTGCCAGTTCTCCATTGGGTTAGGTTATTAACAGCTGCCCTTTGGTGGGCTCCAACATTTATCAGATGCTTTCCTAGATGGTTCATAAGTTATCACTGAACTATAGAGCAAGCAAGGCAGCTTTATCCACATTCTACAGACCAGGAAAATTATGCACACAGAGGCTAACCTGTCCAAGGGGACACGACTATGCAATAATGGGATCTGGATTCAGACCAATGTCTGTCTTGATCCATTCCATCATGCTATTATTTCTTATGCAGTTGCACAACACATTTCAAAATTTCAATACTGGAGGATTAGACAAAGAATCAGAGCAACCCAAATGTGCTTAATCTAACTAAGGCTGTTCCTGCTCATTCTGAAAAGATCCTCTCCTTTGAAGCAATACACTGAAGTACTAACATCAACCCTAGTGATCCATACATCAAAAGATGTTTCCATCCAGGCAGATAAACCTTGTACCTCTTTAAACTGTAGCATTCAACACATTATATTGTTTTTAAAGTTTTTTCTTTCTCTAACTGAACACCTTTTATGATACAATATACATGTAATCAACACGGTATGTGTATTTCTTCTACAAGTAAGGCAAGCAAGTGTATAAGTGAAAAATATTTTTGGAATCCCAAATTTAGTTATTTAAGAAATATAGTCATTATCATGTTCATTTACATGTTCATGGATATTTATCCTACTTAAAAAATCTGGTTATAAGTAATCCTTAAATCCTACAAAACATATCTACCAAGTTGAAAAGATTTATTTGAACTCCTTTATTATTATAATTTTTATAATCATCATCAGCCTGTTATAATAGGAGTAGCAGTAGCCTAAGAGTCATGATCTAAGGCAAATGCTTAATTTATTTGGATTCTTGATTTCCTATGAATAGAATGACTTTTACTTTTTATGGGATAAAATCCAATCACAAGAAAAACTTCAAAAAATTCAGCTTTAAAAATATAGACTATTTGTACAGTACTTAGTATACAGTACAAATTAATGAATGTTAATCATCAACACATCTGTCACACTATAGTTCCTTTCAAGATTTTGTATTTAAGTTATATTTTGTATATTTATATAGCAATTCAAAGCTCACTTTGAATAGTTAATGCTTAACTATTATTATCTTATTGATTCTTATAATAACACCATAACATGGATGGGATTTGTACTATTGTTGTTGTTTATGGAGAAAGGCTAAAACGTCCAGTGATAATAATCATATACCAAAGGGTTAAGTCCCAGGCCAGCTAACATTTACTTCAGCTCTTACATTATACATCACTCCTCTTTGTGATGCATAATAACATAAACTATTAGATTAATTCAACCATTTTTTTAATTTTTTAAATGTTTATTTATTTTTGAAGGAGAGAGAGAAGAGCATGAGACTGGGAGGAGTGGATAGAGAGGGAGACACAGAATCTGAAGAAGGCTCCAGGTTTCCAGCTGTCAGCACAGAGTCCGATGCAGGGCTGGAACTCATGAACCATGAGATCATGACCTGAGCCGAAGTTGGACACTTAACCGACTGAGCCACCCAGGTGCCCCTCAATCATTATTATTGTAGTGAGGGTCTCAAGCACCTGGAAAAGTGTTTAACATTGCTCATGAATTAGAGGACGTTATTTTGTTCTCAAGGTATGTGAACTTGAACATCACATGGTATTAGAATTCTATTCTAAAGGATAATAATCTTAAAAAATAGTGTTTCTGAAGCACTGTAAGACCTTTTCATGTGTCTAACATGCCTTCCATTAATTTTTTTTCTGAATCATTTCCCTTTACGATGATAGCGACAAGAGCACATTGACTCCAATGCATCAAGCTAACAAGTGTTTATTTAAATTCTTTGACGCATAGTCTTAGAAATGCCAGTCATTAATCTACTGCCAGGTATCAACTGGTGAAATATGTCCTTAATTTTCCTTCTTCAGAAAGGGTTAGCATTGTACACAAGGCTGGCCAGAGCAAAAGCCTACAATTCTCTTAGCTAATTGTGAAATACACCATCATCAAGACCTAACAATTACTATGTGAAATATACTTTCAAACAAACTGCTTGTAATTGTCTACAATAGTATCTAAAGTTATTGGCTAGAGCTCACCTCTACAAATACAAGGTAAGACCTTCTTTGTGCCAAATATGCACCGCGCCCTGCCATTGAAGTTACGCTAAAATAAACCACTGTTGGCTGTAAAGTCACTCGAGCTTATCTCCCGTGTCACAGAGCAACAAAAGGGGCAAACAGAAACCTATGTACTTAATGAGACCGGACAATCCATCTTTGATGGCAGTAAACTAATATACTTTGTACTTAGGCAGACCTTTTTATTTCCTCCTAATTGCAAGATACTAACCAGATGCCACAGCCTGAATTTTAGACTGGAAGCCTATTAGTTTATCTCACCCAACCACAATTTCTAAATGTTGGTTCATTATAGAACTGCATACCTGAAGAATCCATTGTTAGATTTTGCTATCTGATAATTAAATAATTACTTTTAGAATAAGATGGAACACATATGGACCAATGATGCCTGTGTCTCACAAACTGAGTGTTATGAATTCAATTTTGTGAACCTGTAGTCAATAAGAATAAATCAGAACAGAATTTTTCTTACACTCAATTCTATTTCTAGATCTGACGGATAAATAGGCTTTGAGGATAGTATCCTAGTAATTCTGGAATGCTTTTGTTTAAGTAAAAGAGACAGGGCAGGAAAATGCAGAATAGAAGCAGCGGACAACAGTGCAAACTCCACCATTATTAACATACCAGCAAAATGAAAACAAAAACAAAAACAAAAACAAAAAACCTTAGTTCTATGGTATGTTCTAGACACATTTTTCAAAGCATAGTGATTTCCAGATAAATATCAGCTAGATGACAGCTTTTCTCTGATTACATAAGTATATACAATTTTTTTGTTAAATTGAACTCTGCCTTGTGACAGGTTTCAGATGTAGAAACTTATACTACCTTTGTTACCTTCAAGAGAAAGCAAAATATCTGATAACCTAAAAATTTAAAGAGTAGATTGATTTAAGCTGAAAGGATTCAATCTAAAAATCATATTTCAACCAGGTTAAATTTTACATGTATTCTAGCTCAAGTAATATATTTAAAGGCCACACACAGTGTAGGGTATCCTATAAATGCAGATTTTTTTTGTCTGTTGAATCATTTAAACCATATTTTTGGATAAAATACAAAGTAACTGGAATTACTCTACTGTGACCTAACATTATTTTACTTAAATTTCAAAGCCATTTTATTTTATTATTATTTTTTAATATGATATTTATTGTTAAATTGGTTTCCATACAACACCCAGTTCAAAGCCATTTTTAATTCTAATGAGATTTAGAAAAACTAAATACGGCGCTTCCTTTTCCTAAGAATAACTATTGTTTCATTTAGCTAATTATACTTTCAAACCTGAAAAAATCTAGTAACCTTTGATTATTAGTGTTTTAGAAAACACTAATTTGAACTAGAAACTTTGTAATAATTAATGACAAAAATAAAATGTGGAAAAATCTAATCTTCCATGAATTAAATTATAGATATGGAGGCAATAACAGAATACTAAGATCATAGAATCTGAAATTAAGAGGGCTTGGTTCAAATGGCAGCACCATTTCCTAGCATCTGTATGACCTTGAGAAAGTTAATTTTCCTCACCTTCATTAACTCTATCTGTAAAGTTGGGATAATGATATCACTTTTCTCATAAAACTGGAATAGAAATGAAGGCAATTATTATAATACCTGGGTACATAGTAAACACTTAAAATATTAGTGACAGCACAGTGATCTAGTTGGTACAAAGATGGTCATTAAGGAAGAATAATAATTATGCACATAAATAAACCAGAAATTCCAGAGAATAAAATCATTCTAATGTCATGGTTAATTTGTTCAGTATTGACTTTGTCATTGTTATCATTAAATAGTAATTATGGAGTTTTGTGTTATGATATGCTAACAAACATAAAGAAGATACAAAAACGTACAAAAACAAACATTTAATAATAGTTACACATGAGTAAAAATAACAATATAAATAAAAGTAGCCACTATATATTGAATGTCTCCATGTAAAATGTACTATTGTCAACATGTTTATGATCTTTATCTCTTTAAACCTACCACCTAATAACACTTGTTAAATTTTAATGTATTTTCCATGTATCTTTTTATTTATTGTATTTTGAGGTACCATTTAAATTTTTTTAATGTTTTATTTATTTTTGAGACAGAGAGAGACAGAGCATGAACAGGGGAGGGGCAGAGAGAGAGGGAGACACAGAATCCAAAGCAGGCTCCAGGCTCTGAGCTGTCAGCACAGAGCCCGACGCGGGGCTTGAACTCACGAACCGTGAGATCATGACCTGAGCCGAAGTCAGACGCTTAACCGACTAAGCCACCCAGGCGCCCCTAGGTTACCATTTTAAAAATATTTCCAATCACATTCAATTTTAGATTTTTTTCATTTAATATTAAATCATCTAAAAATTTCTGAATTATTCTAGGCTCCTTTTTATTTATTTCCTTTCCTGAAAAGATTTTTAACTGACAAAAGTAATAGAATTTATTGTTAGAAGATAACAAAGTAAAACAATATTGAACAAGTATAAATACAAATTCATCTTTCCAAACCAATACTAATACACCTCTCCTCTACCTCAATTAAAATGGGAATTATTTAATGTGTATTTGTCCATTTTGTTAGAAGCATATACAAACATATACAAAACATGTATAAGAATCTTCAAATTCTTACTCATGGAATTGTTATCAGGAGGTAAGTGTCTCTGGAATTGTGGAGCCTAGATGAAACTGTTTTAGAACCAAGACAATGAAAAGGAATGGAGTCAAAATCTGGTGCAGACTAATGGTGAATGGGAATCCCAGGATGCTGAAAGATGGAGGCAGCTGTATTGCCCATGGGCATACAGCATCTGACTCTCACTTCTGCCCTGGATGGGCCTGAGTTGCTGTTGATACTAAATTTGTCTCATAAGACAGGAGAATCCAATACTTGTAACATTCTCATATGCAGCATGACATAGATTGATGATTTAAATTTTTCCTAACTGAAGATTTATACATTGAGTGTAAAAGAGCAGGCGTGTGGGTACAGCAATAATTAAACCTCTCTAGTCTCCTAGTTTGTGAACTTGAGGCCAAGGGAATATGATCTGAGGTACAGTGCCTCCACTCCTTATCTGTTTTCATTTCTTATCTTAGACAAATTAAATCTGGAACTTAATATAGCTTTATTTGCTGTGTGTGCATGTGTGTATGTGTGTGTGTGTGTGTGTGTGTGTGTGTGTGTGTGTCTGTCTGTCTGTCTGTCTCTGTATACTCCATAACATGCCTAACACATTTGAGCTTCATATCATACATATTATTTGCAACTTGTTTTTGTTAAATAACTATAATATGCAAATACCTTCAGGCCAATACAGATAGAGATACTCATTCTCTTTAAATCTTACATATTTCCTACAACAGAGTGAAATAATCTGTTTAACCATTCCCTTATACTATTATCATGCAAACACTTCTTAATTTTTGCTATTGCAACCAGTATTCTAAAAGTACATGATAAAGTGTATGCTTAATATATTGGTTTTTTCTTTCTGTAGAGAATTTATCAAAAGTGATTACTGGGTAAAATTATGTACATATTTTAATTTTTATTAAGTACTGTGATATTAACTTCCAAAATTATAATTCATAGCTTTCATAGTTCCACCAAAAACATACGAGGGTAGCAATTTTCTCATTCCCACAACAGCATTAAATATTATTGTAAGTTTAGTTTCTACTAATCTTATGGGAAAATGGGTAGCTCATTATTATTTCCCTTTACATTTCTTTATAATAATTTTAACACCAGTTATATACTTATCATCCATTAACCTTTCCTCCTTTTTGAATTGCCTGTTGATATCATTTGTCTATTTTTTAAAAACTGGGTTGATTGTATTTTCCTTATCAACTGTTAAGTGTCTTTGCATAATAAACATAGTAAGTCTTTATTTTACTTAAATTTACCTTCAAAATTCTTTTCCTCCTGTCTCTATGGTAACTTTCCTTAGCAAGGAATTATTATTCTTATGAAATCAATATATTTATCTTTTCATTTAAATTATTTGGGTTTCATGCCTTGATTAATATACATTCTTATACGTTTCTAAAACTTCATTATTTAATCTTTCCTTCTGGATTTTAACAATCTTCTGGGAATTTTTGTTTATATTCACTATTTTTATAGGGTTAGAGGTAGAATTGATTTCTTGTCCAAATACGTCAATACTACATATTAAGTATGCTATCATTTCTTCCAGGGAAAACAAATGGAGCCTCTTAACATACTAAATTCTCATTTACAATTTGATATTTCTCTAGAATTTTTATTCTAGTCAATAACATTTTCTTTAAGGCTGTGGCAACATTTATCATTATTCTGATGTTAAAATGGATCAATGGGTCAAATGATTCTGTAGTATTCTTACTTTTCAAATTTTTCTGTAAAATTAATTATTCAAAATATACTCTAAATTACTTTGGCAGTTTCTTTAAAGAGTGGATCTTTTATACACATGTATCAAATCATCACATTGTATACCTGAAACTTACATAATGTTATGTCAATTGTATCTCAATAAAGCTGGAAAAAATGAATACTACATATCACTTTTAAAGATGGACACTTGAATTTCTTCCCTTTATGACTAGGAATGATCTCAGCATGTTCTCTATGGTCACTTTTATTCAGCATGTCACTGGAGATACCAACCAATTACATAAAACAAAATGATACACACACACACACACACGCACATACACACAGAGTAAGTCTTTGATGGGACTTGAATTACGTATATAGACTGAAAAAAAAACATTTTAATATTGTCTTCCAAAAAAAACAAAAATTTCCAAGCTATTTCTTAGTTAATTTTATGATATTCAGTAAAGTTAAACAATTTTTTGTGAATAACTTAACACATATAAATAGTATATAAATAATTTGTTTTTGTTTTTTACTCATGAGAAATTCATGTTTGTTTAAAAACATGTAAAAACTCAAAAAGTTATGGGTCACCTGGGTGGATCAGACACCGGTTGAGTGTCTGACTTTGGCTCACGATATGATCTAGTGGTTTGTGAGTGGAGCCCCGCACTGGGCTCGTTGCTGTGAGTGCAGACCCCGCTTAGGATCCTCTGTCCCCCTCTCTCTCTGTCCAATTCCCACTGGTGTTCCCTCTCTCAAGAATAAATGAAAACAGTAAAAATTGAGAAAGTTAAAACACGCAGAAATAAAAATAACCTCAAGTGTATAATTGTCGTATTTCCATCTAATTTATTTTGTAATAACTTTTTACAAATAAAATTTTAATATGCTGTTTTTGAAACACTTTAATATTCTCTCATGGGAGTTTAATTAATATTGCACTTTAAGAGTTGCTTATTTTTCCCTATTACTAATATTAATTAAGTATACATCTTTGCAGCTTTTAATTTTTATCTTTACGATGGGTTCCTAGAATAAAAATGATTTGGCCAAAGGATGTATGGGATTTATAAACTTTCAACATGATGAGTGAAGCTACATCCCTTTTTTTAAGTGTATTTATTTAGTTTGAGAGAGTCAGAGACAGTGCAAGTTGCAAATGCAGGGGGTGCAGAGAGAGAGGGAGACAGAGAATCCAAGCAGACTCCACCCTGTCAGCATGGAGCCTGACATGGGCTTGAACCCACAAAACTGTGATATCATGACCTGAGCAGAAACCAGGAGTCAGACGTTTAACCAACTGAGCACCCAGGTGCCCCTGAGCGAAGTTACATCTGATTTTTTTTTTTTACCCTAAGAACAGCCAATTACTCAGACACCATTTGCTGAACAATCATTTGTTTAGCTAATGGTCTACAATACATCCTATAGGATATGAGATATTCTTATATACATCAAAATTACATTAATTATTGTATGTAGAGACCTGTAAGTATGTCAACATATAATGGTGCTGCTCTTACTGCATTTCCTTCTGAGCACTATACAGAAATGTAACCACTTAATCTTAGATAAAAACTTTACAATTATTTGTCATTTGCCAAATTATTTGAAAAATATTTTCCAACAATTTGGTAAATGACAAACAATCTGAATAAAAAATGGTCAGAGGACCTAAATAGACATTTTTTCAAAGAAGACATACAAATGGCCAACAGGCGCATTGGAAATATGCTCATCACTACTCATTAAGGGAATGCAAATCAAACCTACAATGATACAGTCAATTATACCAGTCAGAATGGCCAGGATCAAAACAAAAACAAAAACAAAAAAAAAAAAAAAACAAGAAATGACAAGTGTTGGTGAGGAGATGGACAAAAGCAAACTCTTGCATATTTCTGGTGGGAATGTAATTCAGTGCAGCCACTATGAAAAACAATATGAGGGTTCCTTAAAATATTAAAAATAGAAATATCATACAATTCAGTAATTCCACTGCTGGCTATTTACTCAGAGACAATGAAAACACTCATTCCAAAAGATACAGGCACAATTTGTTTTTTGCAGCATTAGTTGCAATAGCCAAGATATTAATGCAACATAAATGTCGATCCATAGATGAATGGATAAAGAGGATGTGATGTATATCATATACATACAATGGAATTTTTCTCAGCCATAAAAAAAGAATGGGATCTTTCCATTTGTGACAACAAAGAATGACCTAGAGTGTGTTATGCTAAGTGAAATAAGTCAGACTGAGAAAGTCAAATACCATATTATTTACTTACATGTGAAATATATACAAAAAAAGAAAACAACCAAAAACCAGATGCTGACTCATAAATACAGACACCAAACTGGTAGTTGCCAGAGGGGTGGGATTGAGGGGGTATTGGCTGAAAAAGGTGAGGTGGATTAAGATGTATAAACAAACTCCCACTTATAAAATAAATAACTCACAGAGATGAAAAGTACATCAGAGGGAACATTGTCAATAATATTATAATAACTTTGTATGGTAACAGATGGTAACTATACTTATTGCAGTGAGCACTGTGTTATGTATAGAACTGTCAAATCACTATGTTGTACACCTGAAATGTAACATTGTATGTCAACTATATTTCAATCAAAATTTTAAAAATTGGTATTTTGAATGGATTGCTATATATACTAAAAATTAATTTGGAAAAAAACTCTATACCTTTACAATGGCCAATCTTACCTTTAGAAACAGGGCTGGTATATTTTCATTTGCTTAAGACTTTAAAATTTTTTTGAGTAAAATACTAGTATTTTTTTTTAATGCAGTTAACAGGTCCCAATCCTGGCTATATGAAATAACCAAATAAGGAGTTTTTAAAAAATGACACCTATATGTTATCCTTCAAATTTTATTTTATGAGTGACAGACAGGAATAGAAATGTAGGTCTAAAAATTGACGTAAGTATTCTGCACTGTGAAGGAAACAATCAACAACACTAAAAGTAGCAACATTTGGAATGGTAATAGATATTTGGAAATGACATAATTGATAAAGGGTTAGTATCCAAAATACATAAAGAACTCACCAAACTCAACACCAAAAAAAAAAATGAAGACATCCAGATGGCCAATAGACACATGAAAAGATGCTCAACATCACTCGTCATCAGGGAAATACAAATCAAAACTACCATGAGCTATCATCTCACACCTGTCAGGATGGCTAAAATCAGTAACATAGGAAACAACAAATGATGCCCAGGATGTGGACCTCTTACACTGTTGGTGGGAATGTAAACTGGTGCAGCCACTCTGGAAATAGTATGGAAGTTCCTCAAAAGCTAAAAATAGAACTACCCTATGACCCAACAATTGCACTACTAGGTATTTACCCAAAGGATACAAAAATACTGATCTGAAGGGGCACATGCACCCCAATGTTTATAGCAGCATTGTCAACAATAGCCTAATTATGGAAAGAGTCCCTCAAAGACTGATGAATGGATAAAGAAGGGGTGAGGTGTATGTGTGTATCTATATGTATGTGTGTGTGTATATATATATACATATGTATATTTATATGTGTGTATATATATATATATATATATATATATATAATTGAATATTACTCAGCCATTAAAAAGAATGAAATCTTGTCATTTGCAATGACACAGATGGACCTAGAGATTATTATGCTAAGCAAAACAAGTCAGACAAATACCATGTGATTTCACTCATATGTGGAATTTAAGAAACAAAACAGATGAACATATGGTAAAAAGAAAAAAAAAGAGAGAAGCAAACCAGAAAACAGACTCTTAGCTATAGAGAACTATCTGAGGCTTGGTGGAGGGAGGTACACACGGGGATGGGTTAAATGAGTGATGGTTATCAAGGATGGCACTTGTGATGAGCACTGGGTGTTATATGTAAGTGACGAATCTCTGAATTCTAAACATGAAACTAGTATTACACTGTATGTTGACTAACTGGAATTTAAAAACTTGAAAAAAACTAAAAATTGACACAGATCAAGAGATCAATATAATTGAATATTCTTGTACACTTATATTTAATCTAGTAGTTTTTCAGTCTCTATATTCTGGTTTTCATGTAGTCTATAAGAAATTATCATTCTGGGGCACCTGGGTGGCTCAGTTGGTTAAGCATCCAACTCTCGGTTTCGGCTCAGGTCATGATCTCACAGCTTCGTGGGTTCGAGCCCCACGTTGGGCTCTGTGCTGGCAACGCAGAGCCTGCTTGGGATTCCCTCTCTCCCTCTCTAGCTGCCCTTCCCCCACTCATGTGTCTCCATCTCTCTTGAAATAAATAAACTTAAAAAAATAAATCATTCTGAAGTATGTTTATGTCTTACTGCCTTGACCATGGACTTACAGAATAATGTTAAATAGTAAGAATTTTGATGATTTTGATTGGTATATCACCAAAGTTTCACAGTTTTATAAATAATTATATTGGCTAATAAATAAACTGTGTTCCTTTGTGACTACATATTGACATGACTCATTATTTCTAGTGTTCTAAATCATCTATAGAGAAAGTGATATTGGATGTGTAGCAACATTTGAAGGGCAAACAGTATGCCTTTTCTTTTTAATGTTTTCTACCTTTGGAGAGCAAAAGAAACATGATTTACATAATTGTATCTTATTAAAGTGCATCAGAAAATATACTAAAATTTGAGTACAGGTTTAGAACTTATCTCCTGGAAAACTGCATGTTTCGTAAAAACAGTGACATTTCTTACACACGCATAAAGCAGATTCAATGACTACAATAAATATGCCATATTTAAATGGCATTATAGATTATGAATTATATGTTACATTCAAGGTTATGAACGTGAATCTCAGAAGTACTAAAAGAAATGATCTGATCAAGTTTGACATCCAGAATTGAAGATTATTGTTTGATATCATCTTGTCATTCCAAATAATTATAATATATGTGAGGGAGGTTGTATATGCTCAACTTAGTCTTGTCAACAAAATTAATTATTTGACAGAACTAATTATTTTGAGAATCAAAATCCGCTCAGGGGATAGAAATTGCACTTTTACATGCAAACCTAGTTCCCAGGCCACACTGCCAGAACATTCAAGATCACATTTAATTTCCATTAGTGAGGCCAGTCATTATTTTAATATGATTACACAGTGTTGTAAAAATGTCCTTTTTTTATGAAAAGCAATTAATTTTCATTTAGTAACATTTTGGATGCCAACTATTTAGAAGTGACTCCTCAGAATGCAGATTTTTCTACAAATAACCATATTAACCCTCAAATCAGTATTAGATTCAAGGCAAGGACAAACAATACAACACAAAGACCTGGATTTAATTGCCATTAATACCACATTAATGTGGAATATTCCCATTCATGCCAGGACATCAATGCAAAAAAGAGGTTTTCCAGTTCCAGAGCTACAGAGTAAGATGTGAAACAGCAGCACTTAAAAATATTTCATTTAAAACATTTATCTATCTATCTATCTATCTATCTATCTATCTATATGCATATATATATATATATATATGAATGAAATAAGCATGTGCAAATGTTTTTTTCATCAGATTTGATTACATACTGATTGTAGATGTTGTAAGTTATTCAGCCTTGATTATCAGTAAAGTTTACCAGATGTCAAGAAGTGAAAGGCCAGAAAAAAAGGTTGCAGAATAAATACTGCAACTCAAAAAGACTAAAAAGCAACCATTTGCAACATTTTGAAGATCAGGTTTCTTTAAATCATCATACTTTTCAGTTTTATAGAGAATTAAGTATAACATACATGGCAATAAATTTATACTGTTTCAGATCATTCTGGATGTAGACGAAAAGAAATTATTTAAAATAATTTATTTATAAGTTCTCAAATCAAGAGGATACATTGTTTCTCAAGAAATGCCAATAGATTTTATGATCTCCCAATTAAGTCCAAGGTTAGGTCTTTTCCTTGAAAAAGGAAGGAACCACCATCATTTCTTCTTGATTGGCTTTGCCTTACCTGAGAGCTCTCTAAATCACACTGCAGGAGTACAACTCACAACAGATCCTTATTGCCTGTGTTCAGTGTTTTAAACAGGTGACTGCTTAACTGGTCAAAAGGTAGTAATGTGAGTAAATAAAATTTGCATAAGAAATAATTCTTAGATCTTATTAAAGATTTTCAATGTCTCCCACTTTATTTTGTCAGCTTTACTGAGTTATAATTGACTATATATATTTAAGATGTACAATTTGATATTTTGATATATGTATACATTGTGAAATGATCTCCCTTGTATGTGGAATCTTAAATAGTCAAACTCCTAGAAGCAGAGAGTAGAATGGTAGTTTCCAGATGCTGGATGGAGGGGGAAAAGGAAAGATGTTGGTCAAAGGGTACAAAGTTTCAGCTATTCGAGATGAATGAATTCTGGAGATCTAAAGAACAGTATGGTTCTATATTTAACAAGACTGTGCCATATACTTGAAATTTGCTAAGAGAGTAGATTAGCAAGCTCAGGGGGCAGGGGAGGTTGGAATAGGGGGTAATGGTTATGTGAGGTGATGAATATGTTAGCTTAATTGTGGTGATCATTCTGTTTCCTTAAGATTTGCTAATAAACCCCACAATTCACTAAATTTAATTTTTGCTCCTATTTTCTTTAAACCAATATTTTATTGAGAACAATAAAGAACATCTAGTTTAAAGAAGAGATTAAAAAAAATTCACTATAAGGTCCTCCACCACAACGTAAGATCACCTTAAGAAAGCTGATATCAAAGACAGTTATAGCAGAGTCCTTTCTACCACAGGCAGTATGAAATTTAAAAGATTGGCAATGATGTCAATCGTTGATTTTCCTGCAGAATCACACTGCAGGAGCACAACTCACAACATATGAAAATCTTCCTAAAGTTTGTAGGTGCTCAATGTATAAGACTGCAGCAATGGAAATCACCAAGCATGAAAGAAGTCTTCTTGATATTTTTTTCCTACATATTCTGTAATTCAAAAAGGTAAATTGAAAATTTACTCTCAATCTTGGTTTCTTAGAAAAGATATTGTATTCTATCATTAATCAAGTCTATTGAATACCCACCATGTGCCAAGATGTTAGTTGTCCTTTAGAGAGCCTTTTATATGTCTGGTATCCTATAACACTCTTAACATTTTTAAATAATTACCTCAGTCAATCCTAATAACAATGTTTGGGATAAATACACAAGTTCTAACATATCAGGAAACTGAAACTCAGAGGTAAAGCAACCTGCTTAACATAGATCCCAGGTAGCATTTGGTAGAAATGAGGTTCAAATCTAGGTCTGCACCATTCTAGAGGCTGTGCACTCAAACACAATACTCTACGGACAATCATCTTTGAAGGTCTTTACTCTTCTTCAGCTAATTTAATTAAATCCCATAAACAGAAAAAAAAGGAAAGAAAGTTGCTTACATATAGAAATTACATATAGAAATTACATATTGTATTTCTACCTTTTATTCACAAGACTGTTCCCACAGTAAATACTTAATAAAGTTTTGTCTAATGAAGCATGCGTTAATAAAGTAGCATAAAAACAGGAAAACATCAGCAAAAAAATTTTTTATCCCTTGAATAAATAGGAGTTCACTAATCATAGCTTGGGAAAAGAAAAAACAATGGTGTTGGATATTTTCTGAACTCGTTCTTTTGGGACTGTAGAAAGTTTGTCTTACACCCTCAGGAAACAGAATATTCCAACTTTCTAAGTATTATGGCCATGGTTTGCTTTCACATCATTCATAATATGTAATAGTCTGTTGAAAAGTATGTTATCATTACCCTATTCCAAAAGAATGTACTGAAAAAGGCAGTTCCATTTGGATATGAATAAGAACAAAATTTATAGAGCTGTATGAAGCTTTGATGATTAAACTCAAATGTGTATCAATTCCAGCATCTCTTACTTTCTCCACCTGAGGTTAAAAATATAATTAATGGGCATATTCAATACTAGCAAGGTGCATCTTGAGTGCTTCATTTGAGGTGCCATGTTAACAAGCCCTGAAAGGAGATCCATTAGCAGCTGCAATGAGGCTTTTTTCGTCAAAGTAGGTAATTAATGGGATTATGAATAATGGCTATTATTCAATTCAATCACAGAAAATGACACTGAATATGAAAAGAAGGACTTGATATTGCCCAATAAAGTAGTTAGAATTTTGAAAGAGCTAATCATATCATGGGAATAATACCCCAGGGAGATGATACTAAGTCTACAACACAGAAACTCAAGACAGCTTATTCATTTGGAGCATGGAACTCTTTTATGAATTTCTAATTTATAAATTTGGGTATTATATTAACTTCTATAGGTCACATGATAATCATGTGGCTCTTGGTGGTTAATAATTACAACTGAATTATGTTGACTGCCAGCAAATAGGAGAGAGATGACTTCTTCACTAGTCAAAAATAAGAGCAAACTTAAAATTCACTCATTTCCTCTTCTGAAATTGTGTGTATGATATAAAGGAAAGAAAACATTGTTAATAATCCATTCAATGTCACCCCCACTTACATAATCTTAAGAGTTTGGTACATTATGAAAGGGTAGAAAGTTAACTTCCTTACACAAACCCCACTCTTTCCACTCTACACATGTACAAATCAGGAAAGAGTTGTTAAATCGATGAATTGATTTTGAGTCATCTAATAAACCACAGCTATTAGTAGGTATGGTCACCATGTGATGCAAGGAATAAACCCATACTTAGATCCCTGTTTTATGGACCTGACTAAGTTGGTTTGGGACTTACAAGAGGCCTTGTAGGTTCCCTCTCTCTTGTTCTGCCTCATGCATGTTTGAGAGTCGTTACCACAGAGACAAGTTTCTGTACCATGTGGCAGTACTTACCAGTTCTCTACGTACTACCAGAAGATAGTAGGAGCTCAAGATGTGAATGGAAGTTTTAATGGATGGTAAGAGGCTAAGTGGTATCATGGTCCAGTTTTTTCAGGGTTTGAATTAGAATACTGACCACTTGAGCAGCAATTATGAGGGCATTCTTGGGCTTTAACTATCTGTATACTTCATGTGCTTAGCCTCTTGAGGAATTCCAATGGAAATAAGAGGAAGATTTCTGTTTTTCTTTCATTTAAGGGCCATTATACGATGGAAAAATATTAAAACTGTCCTAACACTACAGTGATTAATTATAATAAATGCTGAAAAACAAGAGAAGTTTGAAGATAAAACAGCAATATTACCTTGGATCTGACTGAATGAGGTTTGAAATTTTCTTAGAAAATTTAAGTCAGGGATGGAGGTATATATGCATATATGTATATATACATACTTAGAGGTATATTCATAGATATCTATATATTAAAATATAATCATAACTTTTTTCATAGATATAGGTAATCTAATGTTGCTTTACTAAGAGATTAGTTTTGAGAATTCTATTATATCTTGAAATGATTTATTTTTTTATTTTTTTATTTTTTTTAACGTTTATTTATTTTTGAGACAGAGAGAGACAGAGCATGAATGGGGGAGGGTCAGAGAGAGGGAGACACAGAATCTGAAACAGGCTCCAGGCTCTGAGCTGTCAGCACAGAGCCTGACACGGGGCTTGAACTCACAGACCGCGAGATCATGACCTGAGCTGAAGTGGGACGCTTAACCGACTGAGCCACCCAGGCGCCCCTATCTTGAAATGATTTAAATATATACTTTGTAGCTTCAGTTGCCTGGTTAGAGAATTGTGCCAATAAAGCCACAGTTATGAATTGATTATTACAGAAGCATCTAAACAAAACTAAAAGGGACAAGATCTTGTCCATCCTGTCAAACTTCCTTTTGGGGGAATCTACAGCATTCCAAATGTAGTCATCCAAACCACAACTGAGCACTTGGTGACAGTACTAACTGGCTTGCAAACGTTGGACCATGACCACATTTGATATTTCATAAATAACCAGTCCTTTCATACCTTGCTTGTTTGCATGGAAAAGAGACCTGGGTCTGAATGGCCCAATAGAAACTAATACCACAGCTAAACCTAAAATAACAAAATGAAAAGAAAAATGAATTCAGTGTAGTTTTTGTTTGTTTTTGTTTGGTGATTAATATCTCACTAACTGAAATCCTTTGTTTTACCATAAAGAACAACTTTTCTACTAGAAAAGGCAGATAGCAATCGATTAGTATGTACCTACATATGTCAGACATAGTGCTTTCCTTTATTATATCTCACCAAACCATACAAGATATTTCAGAAATGAACAGATGGAGACTCAGAGAAGTTCATGACTTTTTTGAAAGCCTATGATTATTGAGTAGTGATCTAATTTCAAAGTCTATCTGTTATCTTTTGACTACAAAATACCAAATTGTAAATAGTAACTGGTAACTCAATGGTTTCCCCATCCTTCCCTGCTTCTTCTGAAGGGACACCTTATGCACTTGCTTCTACTTATACTGGTGACAAAGAGACAAAAGTTGGAAATAGAAGAGAAAATACAAAACTCTGCTTAATTTTAGGGTCGTAAAAAAGCAAGATAAAAAAAAGAGAATTACCTAAAATTTTCAGAGTGAAGCTAAGTGAAAATGAATGGTCAATGAGATAGTTAAAACAATTTCCAAATGCCATATGTCTTACATGAATAAATTAGTTACCTTTCCCTAAAAACTTCCATATGCTAGATAAATGCAGAAAATTATGAAATTGCTTATTTTTATTTCAGGTATGTTTCTTTAAAATACCATCTTTTGGTGAATATTTTTAAAACAAATTAAAAAATAGTGCTAAAAATGGAATTTTTTAAATCAACAGAGTTTTTAATAAACCATCACAAAATCAAAATGACACTTTTCAAATCGATGTCTCACAATATTTTACATCACTCCCACACTGTTCCAGTTATCCGGAAGGAGGTGGAATCTGTGTTACCACGTTAGGTGCCTCTAACAAAGGCATATAAAGCATGCACATTTGCTAATTTTCAAGTCAAGGTTTTTTTTTTTTAATAGAATTTTGTTCCCCAAGGAGAGGCTGAAGTGAAGATCTTAGTCTTTATTGTGCATGTCAAAGATGAATGTGTGTTGTGTTTACTCTAAGTAGGTGTTGAAATTATATAATAATTGGACTCCTCTGAGAGTTTGTAATCTATTAAAGGGCAAATATAACCATAAATACAAATATAACACAAGAAAATATTATGTGTAATGCCTTGTTAAAGATGTATCCATTGATTTATATAATATATACCTATTTGTATTGTAAGCATTCGTAGGAAGGAAAAACACAATATCCTCATAGTATCCAATACACTTTATGGAGCCTGAGGCATTTGAATGGTGAGTTAAAGAGAAGGGATTTCAACAGATTAAAAAAACATGAACAGCTTCATAGAAAATTCAGTTTGATGAATACAATGCATCCATATAAAGAAGTAGCTTGGAGATCTGCTGAAAAGATAAATTAAGGTCAGACTGAAGATTTTAAATGCTAAGCAAAGGAGTTTGAATGTAATTTAGAGAGCAAGGAGGATTTATTGGGGTTTTTGTTTACTTTTGGAGCATGGATAGAATACAGTACAGAAATACCTGCAACAATATTTTGTAATCAAATCTCTTAAAAGCTCTGCTGTACTACACTATTAAATTACATAATAAGTTTCTTAAGAGTGGTTGCTTCTAAGGGCAGAGGTTATTGTTCTGGATTTGGAAAGGAAAGTTACATTTCATTACGTATCATTTATTTTTATTTTTTTAAGCCATGAGTGTGTGTTATCTGCAAGTTAAAAGGTAAGGCAAATATATTTGAATCTTGCCTTCTCTCAAATTAATACTTTGTTTTTGTCAAGAAGTAATGTTAGAGTTCTAAAAAAAGTTGGTTGTTTATAGTTCTAAGTTAAATACTGAGTCTATAATAAAAACGTGTGACTTGTAGAAAAATGCCTTATTTGTATGAAAAATTTTGCCTTTAAAAGTAAGATTATTTTTTTATAGTTTTACAAAAAATAGCAAAATGATGTGGATCTAGGTAGTAAGAATAAAGAATTGAATCTAATGTTCCAATAGAGACACAGAACTGGAAAGAAATCTGTAAGTCCTATTGGACTACTTGCTTCTTTTTTTTTAATGTTTATTTATTTTGAGAGAGAGAGAGAGAGAGAGAGAGAGAGCGAGTTTATTTATTTTGAGAGAGAGGGAGAGGGGCAGAGACAGAGGGAGAGAGAATCCCAGGCAGGCTCCACGCTGTGAGCGCTGAGCCTGATGCAGGGCTCAATCTCACAAACCCTGAGATGATGACCTGAGCCTAAATCAAGATTCACATGCTTAGCCAACTGAGCCACCCAGGCACCCCTGGACTACTTGCTTTTTAACTGAGGAACTGATTCTACAGCATCCATGAGAGATCATCATCAAAATCGAAGACGACACACCACTAGAATGGCCAAAATCCAGAACACTAACAATACCAAATGCTGGTGAGAATATGGAGTATCAGAAATTCTCATTCATTGCTAGCGAAAAGGCAAAATGATACAGCTATTTTGGAAGACTGTTTGGTGGTTTCTTACAAAGCTAATCATACTCTTATCACACCAACCAGCTATTGTATTCCTTGATATTTACTCAAAGGAGTCGAAATTCTGTGTTCACACAAAAATCTGCACATAGATATTTACAGCAGTTTTATTCATTATTTTCAAATGTGGAAGCAACCAAGGTATTATAGTAAGTAAGTGGATCATAAACTGTGGAACATAACATAATGGAATATTACTCAACACTAAAAAGAACTGAGCTATCAAATTATGAAAAGACACTGAGGCACCTTTAATTTTTTTGAATGTTTATTCATTTTTGAGAGAAAGACAGAGCATGAACAAGGGAGGGGCAGAGAGAGAGAGGGAAACACAGAATCCAAAGCAAGCTCCAGGCTCTGAGCTGTCAGCACAGAGCCTGACGCAGGGCTCAAACCTACCAACCATGAAATCATGACCTGAGCTGAAGTTGAACGCTTAACCAACTGAGCCACCCAGGCGCCCCCAGACATTGAGGCACCTTAAATGCATATTAGTAACTGAGAGAGGTCATCTGAAAAGGTCACATATTGTATGATTCCAACTATGTGACATTCTAAAAATGGCAAAACTCTAGAGGCAGTAAAAAGATCACTGTTTGCTAGGGGTTGAGAGGGTAGTGAACAGGCTGAGTCCACAGGGTTTTTTGAGCAGTGAAAATACTCTGTAGAACTATAATGATGGATGTCATTACACATTTGTCCAAACCCATAGAATGTACAACTCCAGGAGTGAACTGTAATGTAAACTATGGACTTGGGTAACTATAAATGAATCAATGTGGGCCATTAATAGTAACAAATATACCACACTTGTAGAACATGTTGATAATAGGGAAGATTATGCACGTTTTGGGGCAAGGATATACGAAAATTTCTGTACCTTTCTCAATTCCACTGTGAACCTAAAACCACTCTAAATAAAACTGTCTGTAAAAAAAATCTATAGACCAATTCTTACCATAGGTAAATATGTATTTTATAAGATTTTGAAACTCATTTTTTAAAAACATCCTTAGGTAGTAGGAAGATTTCTCCTGGAGGTTTCCCTTTGGTTCTTGTTAAGACAAGTAGTGACTCTGAGAAAATGCTAGGGCCACTTTCCAGAGGCCCTCTTCTTACTCACTGAATCCAACAAACTCTCTTTTGAGACTTAGTACAAGACAAATTGATGGGCAGGCTCCGTGTGTGGAAAATTGGTGCTCTGCCATGTACAGGAAGAGTGACTTGCTTGCCCTGTGGACCACACAGGAATGATGAGGACTGTGGCAGAGTTGCCCGAGATGAAGGATCAACTCTTCCTGGCCCACAGGACAGGGTGGCAGCATTACAAACACCAATGTCATGATAATCTATGCACAGGGTACCCCTCCAGCAGAGCCATGCAGAGCCTACATGACCATACCTGGCAACCCTCCCCCTGAAAAGGTACACCTCTGAGTCTTCTTGGCTTGGTAAGAACTGCTCTGAGTTCTGTCCTATCCCTGAGCATGAAATCTGTCAAAAAGACCTGAAAGCCTAAAGGCTGCTCAATGGCAGACAGAGAACCTATGAGCTGGTACATTACCTGACAGCAGGAGATAGGGCTGCTCCTCCCTCTGTGTCCCGGTTTGTTACCACTTGAGACCTTCTAGTCCCTTAACCTGTTCCAAGCATCATCAAAGACACAACTAACAAAGATTAACAAAATGCCTGAGACTTTAGAACTAGGGAAAGGGAAAACGGAATACTAGAATAAGAGGCTTCGAGTAAAGCAATACTGCTACAGAAGGATAACAGCTTTTGTAGAGGGGGAAAAAAGGAAGGGAGGAAGTTGGGAGGGAGGGAGGAAGAAAGAGAGAAAAACAGGAAGTAAGGCAGGAAGGTGGGAAAAAAAACTATCCCCATAGTTTTGCCTTTTCCAGAACATCATATGGTTGGAAACAGACAATATGTAGCCTTTTCAGATTGTCTTCTTTCACCTAGTAATATGTACTTTAGTTTCCTCCATGTCGTTTTGTGCATGGAAGAAAGGAAAAAAGGATAAACCCCGTAAATAAAAAACCCAGCATAAAGACTAAATAACTTCAGGAACTAAGAGACAAAACGTTGTTCACTCCTAAGAAGCAAAATATATCAGAAAACACATAAAAAGATAAAAATAATTAGGGGAAATAGAACAATGAGAAGGTCATGAAAAATCCAGGGGGAGAAAATGCAAATACAAGACATACTCGAAGGAAAAAAACATGAACTCATAGAGAAGGGGCAGAACTCTGAAAGATGATAATTAATAATAATAATAATAATAATAATAAATTCCTAGTTTAAAGACATGTTTAATTTTGCATCACAAAAAGGCTAGTCCCAGACAAGATTTTTTTTCCAAAAAGTACACATAGGCATATCTTGGTAAAGTTCCAGAGAATATTTTGTGATATCTAAACAAAAATAAACAAAGTAACAAGGAAATAATCGTATAGTGTAAGACTTACTCAGTTATATCCCAGGAAAGTAGAATATGGTAGTGAGAATACTAAAATGATTCTAAGTTTCAAACAGACATAAGATGTCATTAATAGTGATTACTTGGGTTGGGGACAGGTAAGGTTATAAAGCACAAGGAAATGAGGAAAAGAAAAGTGAGTCACATTTTTAAGACTGTTTTTTAAAATCACATTGATGAAAATACCATACATGATATGATCCCACTTCCTCAACTGAATGTGTGGGAATATTTATAGAGTAAGCAATATGGAAGACAGTTAGCAAAAAGACTTTTTATATTAGGACTTTAGAGTTTAAAATTTTTCCTACCTATACTTTTCATCATATCTTAAAATTATTATCATTCATTACTTATATAATATCAGAGGAGATGATAAAAGTATTCTTATTTTGGGGAAAAAAAAACTTCTCCCAAGTCCCTCATAACTCCTCCCAGAGGTCTGCAGTTCTATTTACAAAGTACCATGAAATAAATGATATCCTTCCTCGATATGAAGGGTCTTTAAAAATATGAATGAATATTAGAATGTATTTGAATGTAAATTTAAATCCCTTTGGATGATCCCTCCAGGACTCTTTTACCTATGCTCTAGAAATCCTTATTCCCTTTGCAGAAATTGTCCACCATCTTTTGCCATTCTGAAACTTAAGTTTCGCTCTATAATTTATCCTCAGCCTACATTATGCTCAAATATTTTTCTTCCTAAAAAAATATTCTTGGAAACATCCATTTCCTTCACATAATACATATGCATTCTCATTACAAATCCTCCTCCAGCCCCTGACTTCCTTTACCCCTTCCTCCCACAGTCAAATGTCTTAATTGATTTATCTCTTCTCCTTGACTGTGTGTTCTTATTAATAAGACAGGTCAGACCTTCAGGGCCTAGAAGAAACATTACAACACCAGCAAAGGGCTGTGTGGTCCAGGAATTTTTCCAGGTAATACCTGTGAGGGAGATGTTAAATATTATTTTAGAAACAAGACCCTGTAGCCCACTTATTTCCATGGTGGGTACAGTTATTACCTTGGAAATGATCTTCTTTATAGGAGTTAACCAGGTGGCCCTCTAAGTCAGTCAAATGTATGGCAAGTAATCATCTTCCTGAGAATAGGGAGCAGGGAATAATCTTGACCTTCAACAGTCTGACTAACACTGCCCCAAACAATTGTCCTTTGGTAATAACAAGTGAATCTAATGGAGGAAATACCTCAAATTAAAGAGTCCAAGAAGCTTCCTGGGAAGAAAGAGGCCAAGGCTCAGAGGTTCACCCAGAGGAGACAGAAGCTTTATATTCAGGAGCAAGGGCAACAATAGGAACCAGGGGCATTTGAAAATGGGAACCTCTTGGTCACTGGGTTCCCAAGTGTCCATCTATGTTCTCTACACTAAGAAAGCCTCCAAACCCATATCAACTCTGGAAGTTGATAAACCTTGAAAAGCTGGTATTAAGCTTTTTGCTCAAGTGTATAGGTGATGATTCATGCAATTAATTGGGCAAGAACAATATTCAAACAAATCAGTAGCAATGAACTTTGTGAAGCTGGCCATACAACTTATGATGAAAGAAAAAAAATCACATTTGTTGCAATCATTTCCAGATATGAAGTATTTGTACCATGAAAATAACTCTCTGTAAAGTGAAGTTATAATTCATCTCATGATAAATTATTTCACTGTTACTCTACCTTGCACGGATGCTAACACTTCAATCATTCTTTCTCTATAAATGCTGTTTTGTTTCCAGTATTAATGCAAGTGCAGAGTTAATGTTTCAAAATCTTGTTCCATGGATATAAACATCTTTCCTCTGCTGACTTCACAGTCATGTTAAAAAACACTGTTGCCTCAGTAACACTTTCTCTGATAGTAAATCACTTGCTGCATACATCCCAGCCAAACTAGATCAATTTTATTTGCTTTTGTTTCTTGTTAATATAATTCAATAAATAGGGTGCCTGGGTGGCTCTGTCAGTTAAGCATCTGACTTCAGCTCAGGTCATGATCTCATAGTTCCTAAGTTCAATCCCCACGTCAGGATCTGTGCTAACAGCTCATAACCTGAAGCCTGTTTCAGATTCTGTGTCTCCCTCTCTCTCTCTGTTCCTCCCCCACTGATGCTCTGTCTCTCTCTCAAAAATAAACATAAAAAAATTAAAAATATATGTATGTCAATAAATAAATTCATTATAAAATTTAACACCCAAGTCTTGTACACAAATGTAATAAAGAAGTTCTTTGCAAACTTTTTCTGTAAAGGGACAGAAAGTAGAAAATTCAGGCTTTGGAGGCCATTTAATATCTCTTTCAATCCTCGATTCCGTCACTGAAGCTTAAAAGCAGCCATAGAGAATATGCAAATGAATGAGAATGACTGTGTTCAATAAAAATAAATCGTTATTTACAAAAACTGGTGGCCAAAAAAAAAATTACAGACTGGACCTGTGAGCCATAGTTGTTGACCTCTGCCCTTTATAAAAAGCTGGGAAATGGTGAAGAAATGGGCAGAAAACATGAATAGACACTTCTCTAAAGAAGACATCCAGATGGCCAACAGGCACATGAAAAGATGCTTAACGTTGCTCCTTATCAGGGAAATACAAATCAAAACCACAGTCAGGTATCACCTCACGCCAGTCAGAGTGGCCAAAATGAACAAATCAGGAGACTATAGATGCTGGAGGGGATGTGGAGAAACGGGAACCCTCTTGCACTGTTGGTGGGAATGCAAATTGGTGCAGCCACTCTGGAAAACAGTGTGGAGGTTCCTCAGAAAATAAAAAATAGACTACCTTATGACCCAGCAATAGCACTGCTAGGAATTTATCCAAGGGATACAGGAGTACTGATGCATAGGGGCACTTGTACCCCAATATTTATAGCAGCACTCTCAACAATAGCCAAATTATGGAAAGAGCCTAAATGTCCATCAACTGATGAATGGATAAAGAAATTGTGGTTTATATACACAATGGAGTACTACATGGCAATGAGAAAGAACAAAATATGGTCCTTTGTAGCAACGTGGATGGAACTGGAGAGTGTGATGCTAAGTGAAATAAGTCATACAGAGAAAGACAGATGCCATATGTTTTCACTCTTATGTGGATCTTGAGAAACTTAACAGAAACCCATGGGGGAGGGGAAGGAAAAAAAAAAAAAGAGGTTAGAGTGGGAGAGAGCCAAAGCATAAGAGACTGTTAAAAACTGAGAACAAACTGAGGGTTGATGGGGGATGGGAGGGAGGGGAGGGTGGGTGATGGGTATTGAGGAGGGCACCTTTTGGGATGAGCACTGGGTGTTGTATGGAAACCAATTTGACAATAAATTTCATATATTAAAAAAAAATTAAAAAAATTTAAAAAAAGAATGGAATTGTCATTAACTGAGAGGATGAAGCGAGTAAAAGGAGCAACATTGGTGAGAAGATCAGAAATTCAGATTTGGATGTGTTCAGTATGATATGTCTACTGGCCCCTGCAAGTGGTGATGTCAAGCAAGTAGTTTAATATATGAGTTTGGAGTATGGGAGAGAAGTCTGGAGGATATAAAAACGTAATTGTTCCTAGATATAGAGAAAAATGCATTGGACTAAGTGAGGTTACCATGTAGAACTAAGGATGGAATTCTTAAGCACCCCAACATTAGGAAGTTAGGAGAAGAGGGTAAATCAGCAAAGATGTCTGAGAGGGGGCAACCAGACAGGAAGAAGTCATCCATTCAATGTATGCAAAGCTACTTGATTTCAAGAGTAAGTCATTGCCTGAAAAAGTTGGTATATACAACTCAAAACATACATTCAAAAATACTATCCACTTTTAGTTATAATTATAATAATGTTATATTTTAAGATATACTTAGATGGATTAGCCTATCCAATTCACAGATTATTGAATGAACTAGTTAAACAATTAGTTCATTGCTTCATTGGAGCTCACCATGCTCCAAAATAACACTCACACATCACTTTAAATTCATGTTGATAATTAGGTTTTACTTGGTTTCATAATTTTGTTCCCATCTCATGAATAAACATGTTTGGGATTTTTATTGGTGTAGAATAAAAGAACTATCACATATATAAAAATATAAAAATAATTTGAGTTAATACTACAGATTAGCAAGATAATTCTTTCCTTTTAAAGTGCTCTCTCATTAGTCATGTTTAAGAGAAACAGTTCTACTAGACTACTCATCATTCCGTGTACACACGCTGACATTTCACACTTTCCTCCCTTGGCTTATGTTCTTTCCCGTGCCTGGTATCCTTCCACTTGATGAGTTATTTCTCTTTTGAATAGCACATCCAGAATTATTAACTTCCTCTTTGGATATCTTATAGCATTTTAAATATATCTGCATTATGCTGCAGTGGTACTTTACTAGATTGTATTCTATTTAATTGTTTATATATTTACTTTACCTTCAAGAACTCTAAGAAGATTGAAACCTTGTCTGTCCTGTTACAGCTTTTTAGCCTCTACTCTTATTCCTGGCAGAGAAGGCACTTGATAAATATTTGTTAAATGAATGAGTTTATTGATTGGTAAGGTGCTATCTGTTTCAAGAAAACCTGTCAACTCAATGAAAGTTTTTCTGGAAAGAGAAGCTGAATTCAACAGATGCCAATTTAAAAACACATCTTAATTTAAGAAATACTAAAATGGAAAAAATATTTACATCTCTGAATTGATGTAGTTCAGTAATGTCTATTCAAAAGGCAATCTAAACATTAAAACACGGATAATACATGAAATGAATAAATAAAAGAAGATATAAAATATTCCAAAGTAAAACCATATTCTATCTTGGAAGATGACACTGCATATAAAATCGGCAGGCTTTTGTTCAGAAATGGCTTTATATGCCAATCCCATCTGTTTTGCCTCTTAACAATTTTACAAAAATATAACAGCTTCTATCTCTCTGTTCTTTCTTGGTGATAACTGCCCTCACAATTAGTCATCTCATGCTTTCATCAATTATTACATTCCCACCCTCCAGTTGATGATGTCCTTGCGTAGTTACATACAGACAGAATTAAGCTTAAGGGCAAAGGAACATTATTTTGGTGATTTGCAATCATTTGTGTTACTCTTCAATCAAAACAAAATTGTTTAATGTCTATTTATTTTTGAAGGAGAGAGAGACAGAGTGCGAGTGGAGGAGGGGCGCAGAGAGAGAGACACAGAATCTAAAGCAGGTTCCAGGTTCTGAGCTGTCAGCACAGAGCCTCATGTGGGGCCAGAACTCACAAGCTGTGAGATCATGACCTGAGCCAAAGCCAGATGTTTAATCAGCTGAGCTACCCAGGTGCCCCTCATTTGTGTTATTATTAAACAGAAAGCAGAGGACTGTTAAACGGACATTAAAGTTTTCAGAGTATTGGCATCCTAAGACAGTTACCAATCAGTCACAGCCTCATGGTCTGATTGACCACAAGCACTCAGAGGTCTTCAGTGACTTCACAGGGTACACACTGCAAGAGTAATTAATAATCTACATCCCAAGAAGAAAATGAAGAGGAAAAAGTGTATACCAACACCAGTGCTTGAAAATCTGATCTCTAACCTCCAAAGCAACAATTTTAAGGTCTACCTTGTTATAGCATTAGCAAAGCATCATGCCATGTTAGGTAGGTATGTAAATTAAAGGAAAATAAGAACATTTAGAGGTATCCAATTAGAAAATGGAAATAATTTATCTTTCTTTTAAATGCTAAACCTCTATATTAAATTTCATGTTGGTTTTATTCTAATTCTCTGGTTTATGTTGTCTCAGATCTTTTTAAAAAGTATACTGTACAGTAAAGAATCACAAAATTAGCAATTACACGAGGTTAACTTAGACACAATACAGAAAAATAATATATTACGTATATCACCAATCTAAGCACAAAATCAAAAGAGCTATTTTACCTGGGCAAACCTGCTGAAAACTTTTATTTACTAACAGTAAATCAGTGACCTACAAGTGTCATTTTTTTCTGATAAAAGTGCAAATGCTATTAAACACCACTATTAAACATGGCACACCAAATTATTCTTATGATGCAATCCTTTTCATCATGAATGCTTTAGTGGAGATCATCTTATATCTACGAAAATGAAGGTGAAACAGACACACAGTTCCCTACAGCAATTTTAAAAGTAAAGGCAAGTGCTGTGAAGCACTACTGAAAATATATTCCTTGATATGTACAACTCTTTGTTGTACAAAATCTATGTTCTGTTGGTCTCGTTTCATGAGTTAGCTCCTTGAGTGTAGCAATTACAGACTGATGGAGATTTTGAGGTTGCTAAAACTTGAATGGAACCTAAGAGTGGATACTTGGTGCTGAAGGGTACAGATAAAAAGTTCAATCACTTAATAGTAAAAACCAAATCTATTCATTGAGTCTCCATGAGAAAAAGTCACAAACAGAATAACACTGGTTGTGCTAAACAGTTATTATAACACTGGCTGTGCTAAATAGTTATTTGCCACAGATCATAGGATTAAAGATAGAAATAACTTGGTTACATGTAATTTTTTTTTCAAAAATGCTATCTTGGGGCACCTGGGTGGCTCAGTCAGTCAAGCATCTGACTCTTGATTTCATCTCAGGTCATGATCTTATGGTTCATGGGTTCGAGCCCCACATCAGGTCCTGTCCTCTCTCACTCTCTCTCTGCCCATCCCCAGCTTGCATTCTCTCTCAAAATAAATAAATAAAGTTTTAAAAATGCAATCTAATATGGGAAACTATCTTATCCTCACTTGGAAATTTAAGAAAAGGTGGGGGGTGGGAAGATATTATTCCTTTGTTCTCCATAACGTGATTCAATCAATTTATTCTTCTTTAATTTTGTGTATTTGTTAGTTTCAGTGGTTAAGTACTAAAATAAAGCATAAACATTTATTAACTAAAGAGAATCCACTTATTAGTAAGCTTACCAATTTTCCCTATAAAGTTGTGGATATAAGCTTCTAGAACAATATTAGAACACAGCTCCTTTTTAAAATTTCAGGGCTTCCACCAACCACTTAAATTAGGTATTACTTACATGCATTAAAAATAAGACTTAAATATTCAATATTATGAGGATTGACAACTGTATACATTTATACAACACTGCTCAAGTAAGATATAAGGCATTTCTAACACCCTAGAATATTCTTTCATTTTTTTTTTTAATAGAAACCTCCAAGGAACTAGATTGTGACCAATATCTGGATTCTCAATGAGGAAGTATGAGATTCTTCCATGAAGTGTGTCCTAAAAAAACAAGACTAGATTCTGGTCCTTCTTATCTTTGTTAAGTCTATACTTTAGTCAACATTAAATGTTTGTTTACTCCGTATAGAAAAACAAAGCAGTTGTTGAATAGACCACTGCCTTTTTAAATCAAAGGAACAGTTTTACTTAATGGACTCATTTTGTTGATACTATATTTAGGCAAAGATTTTAAGTCCTAGAATCACCATTTTGGCTAATCCTCAGGTATTTACTATGATTTACTTTAAAGTGCATTAGAAATTATCTAAGGATATATAATTGTATTAGTTTCAAATTCAAGTATTAGTAAATTGAATAACGTGGTGAAAAATTCAGATTCTTAAAATTTTTCTTTAAACAATTAAGCACATATTTAATTAGAACTTGAAAATTCGCAAATGTGTAAATAACCTAACTTGAATATTACTGGAAATTTGGATTGATCAAGTTATACTCAGGTATCTACGTATGTACGTATGTATGTATGGAGGTCATTGACTATTTTTTTTTATTTAATTAAAAAAAACAGTTCACTTATTTCTGTCCTTATTAATTCCCAAATTCCACATCTTCCCTTTTTTGTGGGGGGATCTATAAATTATTTTTTTTTATTTCAGTGTGTTGACACACAACTTTACATTAGGTTTCAGGTGTAGAACACAGTGATTCAACTTCTCTATATGTTATGCTATGCTCACCAGAAGTGTAACTACCATATATCCACCACAATGCTACTGCAGTATTATTTACTATATATTCCCTATACTGTGCCTTTTATTCCCATGACTTGTTGATTCGATAACTGAAAGCTTATATCTCCTACTCCCCTTCGTCTCTTTTGCCCATTCCTTAACCCCCTTCCCTCTGGCAGCCATCCATTTGGTCTATGTGTTTATAGTTCTGATTCTGCTTTTTGTTTATTTGTTTTGCTTTAGATTCCACATATAAGTGAAATCATACAGTATTTATTTGTCTTTCTCTGACTTATTTCACTTAGCATAATACCCCTTTAGGTCCATTCATGTTGCTGCAAATAGCAAAAATCTCATTTTTAAAAATTATTTTTTATGTTTATATTTTTGAGACAGAGAGAGACAGAGCATGAACGGGGGAGGGGCAGAGAGAGAGGGAGACACAGAATCGGAAGCAGGCTCCAGGCTCTGAGCCATCAGCCCAGAGCTGGACGCGGGGCTCGAACTCACGAACTGCAAGATCATGACCTGAACTGAAGGCTTAACCGACTGAGCCACCCAGGCGCCCCCTCATATTTTTTTTATAGCTGTGTAATATCCCTCTGTGTGTGTGTGTGTGTGTGTGTGTGTGTGCATGTGAGTGTGTATCATATCTTCTTTATCCACTCACCTGTATATGGACATTTAGGCTGCTTTCATAATTTGGCTATTGTAAATAATGCCACAATAAACACAGGAGTGCATTTATCTTTTCAAATTATTGTTTTTGTTATTTTGAGTAAATACCCAGTAGTGGGATTATTGGGTCATATGGTATTTATATTATTTAATATTTGAAGAACTTCCGTGTTTTCTACAGTGGTTGTACCAATTTACATTCCCATCAAAAGTGTAGAGAGTTCCTTTTTCTCCACAACCTTGCCAATACTTGTTATTTCTTTAGACAATCTTTTTAATTTCTCATTACACAAATTGTTTTTACTTTTCTAGGTCATCATACAAATAGAATGCTCTATTAACTCTTATCTCTCTAGCTTCTTATGCTTTGTATAATGTCTATAAAATGTATCCATGTTGGTACATCTATCAGTATTTTCTTTCTTTTTTATTGTTGAGTATTTTGCTGTATGAATATATCACTATTTTTATTAATTCAATTTCAGCCATTCTCTTGTAGACATATATTTGGATTGTTTCCAGGATTTGTTTATTATAGATAGGACTTTTGTGAACATTGATGAAAACATCCTTATGGTAAGATTAAAAATAGGAATCTAATGAAGGACATTTATGAAAAACCTACATTTTATATCACACATAATGGTGAAATATCAATCCTTATTTCCCTAAGAAACCAAAAAAAAAGAGGTCTTATATTACCATTTCTATTTCAAACACTGGAGTATCTAGCTAGCACAATACTCTAAGAAAAATAAATAAGAGGCATAAAGATTAGAAAGGAAGAAGTAAAATGGTCATTAATCACAGATAACATCCCTATTCATAGAAAATATCCTTCTAAATGTTACAAATCATCTAGAAAAATAATACTTCAATTTTGTAATATTATAGGATATAAGGTCAATATACAAAAAACAATTAAATTTCTATATTACCCAATGAACAATTGAAAAAGGAGATTTAGAAAAATACAATTTACAAAAGCCATATCTCTCCTTAAAAGCCACTTTATTGAGGTATAATTGACACAAAAATCTATAAAAATCTGTATATATTTAAGGCATATCATAATGAGTTTGGAAATAAGTATAATGAATAAAGAGAGTAGGAAGACACATTTAGATATGATGGAATGTTTATGGCACAAATAACTTCTTAAAAATGGATTGTTCTCAAATTCTAATTGTCCTTCCCTGGCCAAGACTTCTACACCTCCTCCTGTTGGAACACTGAGATCTATTTCTGCTCTTCATAATAGTTGGCATGTATTCTGTAGCAAATATGCTCAGAGATCTATAAATTCAGATGATATTAAACATTACAATATAAAAAATTAAAGAAATATGGAAATATTCAACTTCCTTTAAACCTTCTTCACTGAATACTTTTATTTTACTAGCTCCTCACTTTATAAGACCATCCATCAGTTGCAGAAGAAACTAATTACAACCAAGATTATTAAATCTACCTTGGGCACACTTTCATGGTTGTGCTTTATTGCTCAGAATCAGCACTCTGTAGGGATATAAAAGTCATTTCTACTGTTACTGGTCCTTGTAACTTCTAGTAAGATCTCCAGAAAATGCCATCTCTTTTAAGACCAGTAAGGACTCCACCAGTAAGAACTCCACCATTCTCCCGCTATTTTGAACCCCTAGCCTATCACTACTTTTTTTGACTTTCTTCCCCCCATCTCCTCTTGAACTCATTTGCCTACATCCTCCAGAATTCCCTGTATATTTTTCTACAGAGTGGTTTCTCCTACCAAGGTTTTAAGTTGTTTTTCTAACTCTATCCAATTTAGGATGTGCACATAAGTCCTTAATTACAAACCCAAAGGCAATCATTAAGGTGCATTCCTAAACAAAGACAGTTGTCTTCCTAAGGGAATCCTGTAGACAGACTTAAAGTAAGCATTTTTTTTCCCTCACTGATGCAAGATCATTGTAAGTACAATGCACAAACTCAAGATCATTAACCCATTTTAGTTTCTTTTAGATACTGATGATGAGTCATAGTCATGAGTTATTCACAATTAAAGCGCACCTTTCTATTTTATCTTTTCCAGCTATTTTCAATGTTCCAATTTGGAATGTATGTTAGATGGATGGCCCTTAAGCAGTTCAAGATAATGTTGTTATTTATACAGCTTTAAATATAATTAATAATCAAAGCCTATTTATTTGAAAACAATAAGAGCTAGGCATCAAGAAGTTAGGCTCCCCAATCTACGAGTTCATATGTGTTAGACAATTAAACTAGAAAACATTGTTAAGTATTGCAAACAGGGCATATCCTAGGTGCTCAGTAAATATCTGTGAATTAATTGATATCAATTCCTTTGGAAACAAAAACAGTTCCCAGTATGTGTATGTGCTCTTACACTCTCCCTTCTCCCTTTCTCTCTCTCTCTCTCTCTCTCTCTCTCTCTCCCTCCCTCCCTCCCTCCCTCCTCCTTCTCTCCCTCCCTCTTTTCAGTAAGATTAGTTCATAATGCTATTATGGATCAGTATGAATTTTTTTCAACTCAGCTCTGAATTCCAAATATCAAGATGCATTTTCCAACTTCAGTCACACTTAGTCTATAAGAACTGCTGGACATTAAATGATGCCCTCACCATCTGAAGTGGTTAATGTTTCCAAATTGTCAGCAGATTCAGTAATCTACTCTGAAAATACTGACCCAAATGGAAAACAGATGGATTTTTACTAAGAGAATACATTAGGATTATGATTAAAACACACATTGTCTTCAACATCTAGAAATCGGACTTGAGAGGGCAACAATATAAGCAGTAGCCAAGTAATCTGAAAAAGAGTAAGTGTAATTCATGCTGCATTACATTTCTTCTCTCAGGAATAATCATTCATTATACCAACAATATACTAGTTTCCAGAACAAAGACACCAAAAACTGTCAGCTGATCAAGTATCTTAAAGATATGAAACAAAATGGTTTGAAAATAACTACACTCATCATTCCCAAAGTGCAACTAACCCTTAATTTCTGAATGTCAGGCAGTATTTAAATCCTAAACGTAGCTTCCAGTCATTCTAGGAAAATAAACCTGTACCTGCTTTGCAGTGAATAAAATGATTGGTCCATACTTTCCTTTTAATATATAAATGTTTATGCTATGTTGTCCTCTTTGATTACAGTGTCTATGGGAGGAAGCATGAGATATTGATTTCTGCATTCAAAACAGGAACCTTATTTTAAGCATCCAATCATCATGTAATATTGGTGTATATAATGTTAATGGACAGTCAGGATCTCCAGGAAAAAGATGATACACATAATTGGGGGTAATTTAGGAGAGTTTAATAAAGGATCATTTACAAAAGTGTATGAGATTAAGGGGGATCCACAAGGGACATGCAGAGCTCTGTGTATAGTGTCTGAAGGGACATAGGAAGGCCGTGGGAACACAGCTTGCAGAGAGTATCTGAAGAAGAGAGCCTCAAGGCAGAAACTGTGCCAGAAAGAGAAAGAGAGAGAGAGAGAGAGAGAGAGAGAGAGGGAGAGAGAGAGAGACAGCAGGAAAGCGCACATGAGAGAGGGCCAAGACTGTCCTGGTCAAACAGGTGCATGGTCACTTTAATTAGAAAACTCATTAAAATAATATCAAGAGATTTTTTAAAGTTACAGAGGAACAGTTTTTTATTTAATTTTTTAAAATTTACATCCTAGTTATCATATAGTGCAACAATGATTTCAGGAGTAGATTCCTTAATGCCCCTCACCCATTTAGCCCATCCCTCCTCCCACAACCCTCCAGTAACTCTCTGTTTGTTCTCCACATTTAAGTCTCTTATGTTTTTCCCCCTCCCTGTTTTTATATTATTTTTGCTTCCCTTCCTTTATGTTCATCTGTTTTGTATCTTAAAGTCCTCATATGAGTGAAGTCATATGATATTTGTCTTTCTCTGACTAATTTCATTTCGCATAATACCCTCTAGTTGCATCCATGTAGTTGCAAATGGCAAGATTTCATTCTTTTGGATTGCTGAGTAATACTCCATTGTGTATATATACCACATCTTCTTTATCCATTCATCCATCAGTGGACATTTGGGCTCTTTCCATACTTTGGCTATTGTTGATAGTGTTGCTATAAACATTGGAGTGAATGTGCCCCTTCAAAACAGGATACCTGTATCCCCTGGATAAATACCTAGTAGTGCAATTGCTGGGTTGTAAGGTAGTTCTATTTTTAATTTTTTGAGGAACCTCCATCCTGTTTTCCAGAATGGCTGCACCAGTTTGCATTCCCACCAGCATTGCAAAAGTGATCCAGAGGAACAGTTTTTATCCCTAAGGATTCTGATTTGTCTTATTAAGGATAAGGGCAAACATTTGTAACTTCAAAGGCAAAAATAGACAATTCCCAAATGTAGGGATATTGATGGACTACTTAGCATTTTGGCTTGTGCAGAAAATGGTTATCATAGAACCTGGATATTAAAGTTATTTTAAGTTATTTTCATTTAGACATTTAATTAGATTTCCTGTTCTATTCTCTTATGCCACTCAGTTGCTTCCCTCTGTCAGAGCACATCTTATATTGCTTTGTATTTTTAATTTATTCATCATTGTCTTTCCTCCATTTGGCAATCAATTTTCACCATTGGGGGCAGTATTTTTACTACCTTAATCAGGATGTCTTTATGATCTTTGTCAGTATATTCTGAGGGGACATAGTGGTGGATTTTACTACGAAAAATAACTTACACACATATTAACATGTATAAAATCTTGGGTTTTAAAATCAAATTTGTAATTGACAACATTAATGCGTATTCTGTATTGACAAAGGTTTTAATTGATAATTGTTCACCAAGACTTCATAAGGGAGTCTTAAAATAGTAAAAAGAAAAAAAAAGTTTTATCTGTGAAATTTTTTAAAATTTCAATGAACATTTTAGTTGGAAACAATAAAAAATTAATGAAAATTATTCCTCATCTATGAAAAAAATTATTTTTAATTCTTATGCTTGCTTGGTCAGATACAATTATTGTTTAAGCCTATTTGACAGGTGTCATATCTTCCTCTGAATCCCGATGGGAGTTAAGGATATTGCTGATAGTCATTTTATAAGAAATAATGCAAGAAATATTGTCTTTGCTGTGAGAATCAAGATGAAATGCTAAAATCCCTTTCCGTGAAGCTGTAATCCAATTCTTTCACTGAAATCCAACTTTCAAAAACTGCTTACTATTTTTGCCACTGCATAAAGTGATTATGCCAGGGAACTGGAGGCCCCCATTATTAAATTTAGACATAGATAGAGAGTGTTTATGGTGAGGAAGACACAGGGTTAGATGCTGCAGAAGATACACAGTCTCCCCACACTAACAATGTGGTTAAAAAAATAGATGTGGATACGTGAGCAATGTAAAGAAATAGAAGGCCATGTGTGAGTTAGATTAAAATGACAAATACAGCCATCATGTAGACAACGAGAATAGCAAGAGTTGAGACTTAATCAGGAAAATAAAGTATAAGTACAATTTGTACCTTCCAAAGGGATAAGGGAATCAGAGAGAAGCAAAGAATGATTCCAAAGCTTTTATCACATTTTACTCTGTGTATGGAATAGGAAGCCCTTCCGGTGTTCCTCTTATTGTCTATTATCTTTCTGGATCACCTCACCTTCCAAAACCATGGCTTAATATTCACCACATGAAAATCAAATGCTGCAGAATTGGTTCTGCTACAGATGTATTTACACCTGAAGTCCAGGTGGAGATATGGCAGTTACCTACCAGATCTTTTCAAACTGAAAATGTTTCAAACTGATTTAAAACTTCGTTCTAAAGTTGTACTCCTTTCTGCAGTTGCTACATCATCACATAGCTCCAAAATTTTCTCCAAATCAGTAACACATCAGAAGCCTGGGAGAGCACAACAAATGTGTTTGCTCTGGTTCCGTGAATATCTTTGTAACTAGAGTAAATGCATTTGCGAAATGAAGCAAGGAGGGAATAAAGATACTGTTGTAGATAGATATGGGTTGGAAAAGATAGTAATGTGAGACAAGAACCTCAGGTATTGGGGGAAATAAGACATTGGCTCAAAATCTTTAGAGATTATTATCGAGTAAACCTCTCTGTTAACCTCAGGGAAGAATGATAAAAGAGCTGAAGGAATAGCAATTTGATGAGATTTTTTAAAAGCCGAAGAGTAAAATACTTCAACTTTCCTGATTTTGATCTTTTTGGAAAGCAAGACCGATTTTCTACAAAAGAGTTAAGACATTGTGTATGGAGGTGGATGCTTGAACAGTGTTTTCTGACTATTTAATAGGTTGATAAAAGTTTTATCTAGAAATAATTCAATGTTAACTTTCCCTTGATAAACATAATCAATTGTACATATGAAACAGAATATCATTCCTGTCACATTCTCATCAGCATAGACTCGGACCACTCCATCCAGGTCAAAAATCTCCACCCCAGGCTCCTTTATGCCATTTACCTCTCCTCAGTGTCAATTACATTATGGACTGTTTCATATATTCATATGTCTCCCCTCACAACTACCCTGATCTCAGACTGTCAGATCCAGGAAGGCAGAAACTGTATCCATTGCTGCCCACCATTTCACTACTGACACACAGCAGTAACAACTCAAATATTTGTTGAATGAATGCTTGTTATTAGCATAATCTTTCTGAGCTTTTAAACTGACTTATATTTTACCTTGTATAATTAACCTTAATGCCAAATTGTAAATCCTCTGTATTGTGACTCCTTTGACTAAATACTTAGTATTTCTATATATCATGCATTTAACCGAGAAGATGCCAACCTAATATACTTTCTTGAAAGTGTTTATTCATTAATGTAACTAACTGACTTGATCCACTTGAAAGTAATGAGACAACAGCAATTGTGGTGAGGTTTTTTAAAAAATCCTAGAGACCCTGGGGTGCCTGGGGGGCTTAGTCGGTTACGCATCCAACTTCAGCTCAGGTCATGATCTCATGGTCTGTGGGTTTGAGCCCCACATCAGGCTCTGTGCTGATGGCTCAAAGCTTGGAGCCTGCTTCGGATTCTATGTCTCCCTCTCTCTCTGCCCCTCCTCTGCTCACACTCTGTCTCTTTCTCTCTCCCAAAAAGTAAATAAACATTTTAAAAAATTTGAAAAAATCCTAGAGACCTTATCTCCAATAATTTCTTTAGCTACAAGGTACAAAAAAAACCTGTTCTTTACCAGAAATTTCTTTTCACGCTAATTATCTAAATTATCAGCTAACAATTTATCACAATTCACAATTCTCATAAAAGAAACTGATTTTTGTGTATGTCAAAACACTTCTCTATCTTTCTAGCTCTTCACTAAGCTAGAGCTTTTTGCCCTCATAAATTTTATATTAGATACCTTTACAATCTGTCTAAACTCATTTTATACATTTTTAAATGTTTTCAAAAAGCAGCTACCCTTGTATCAGTAGTTTTTCTATTTCCTTACTTCAAGGAAATATAACAGAGCACAGTGTATATCACAGTCATTACACAGGACTTAGTTTAAATGAACAAAGATACTTCTAAAAATCAAAGTTTCCTCAGCAAGCAGCACTTGTAGGAAGAACATCTGCAGAATGTTCTGGAGATTGCCATCTGGAGAATGTCAAGTCCAGACTGGACTTGCCATCTTCAAAATCAAGAAATCAAGATAAACTAAAACCAAAATAAAGCCTGAGAGATTATCATATACTACAATTGCAAAGATACTTCATAAGTAGTAACTATGGAATTTGAAATTTCATTGGAGGAACTTATTCCACATATACAATCTTTTAAAGAGATAGAAAATGCACTGAGCACCATTCAATTTACTCATAAATGCGCACTTACCCAATTTCCTAGTAATAACAATAGATTATTACTAATTAATGCACGTTGCTAGTGGGGAAAATGCATTAGAAATTTACTTTCCCTAAAGGATTCTTAACACTTTTGTTAAAAGCATTTTTTGTTTTGTTTTTCTCAAACAATTTCAAGGATTTCCAAACTTTTGGGCAAATAACAATAGGACTTTTTATGGGCACAAGCATGAAACTCCTGAAGTGGGTGGTACTGTCAGGTAAAATTCTGTTCCCAGGTGATTTAACCTTTCTACTTTGAAATAATCTCTAGCCAATAGTTGAAATTACTCCTAACTCTGCATTTCTTCCCCATTTTAAATATTGTAGTAAAGATGGCTTCTGCAGTGGTGAAACTGGTAAACACCTAAAACTAACATAATATTGTGCGTCAATATTAAGAAAAGTAAAGAAATTTATTATTTCTTTAAAGAATAAATTAAATAAATTTAGAATAAAGTAAATTAATTAAAGAAAAAATCTTTTATTTCATCCTACACCACATAATAAAGAGAATGTCATAATGAAGAAATTCTTAATGCACCAGAAATAATGACTCCTTGAATTAGAAGTCATTTTAAGTAGTAGGAAAAAGAATTTCATATTAATGAACCAAATTTTATTTTATTCTTTTAAGCAAAGATTTTTTAAATTAATTTTACTGTAATACCTTAAAGGTGATAACATTATTTGTAATAATATTAATACCAATAACCTAAACAGTCCATAGAAAAGGAACTTCTTTGAATAATATGCAGGCTTCATGTGTTAGATCAATATAATAAATGTAAGATAAATAATGATTGTTTACAGCCTGTAAATATATAAATTTCATGTCTTGAAGTGGCAATGATTTCATAGAATAGGCTAAAATGTTGAGATGTTCTCAATTTAAAATGATTTATAGTAGTTAATGTAAACTCAAAGGACACTCTTAAAAGAACTGTATACCAAATGAATACACACAAAAGAATTAAATACATAGAATGCTGGATATTATATTTAAAATACTTTATCATGTAATGACTAGTCTTCTAAAGAGCAAAAAGACGACATAAAGTGGAAAATTTCATTCTTTAAAACATTCAAAGTTTAAAAGACAGTTTAAAGACTTGTTATTAAAAGTAATAAATAAATGTAATTTGCATTTGGGTATTTTGTACTAAATATTGCTAACTGCATATATTTACTTTCACAGTTTCACTTAGCTCTTGATAAAAGTATTTTAAGACTATTAAATGCTATTCTTATTATTCTTATTATTCTTACTAGCTTTTAGGATCTAAGGCATCCCTTCTAGCAGACTCAAATGTATTCTAACATTATTAACTTAACTGGATTATCTACTAAATGCAAAGCTTTTTCTTTGACATTCTTTGATTTTCAAATGTAGAATTCAAATTAGACTCTTCTTATCATGATAAGCACTGAGTAATGTATAGAAGTGTTGACTCACTACACTGTACAGCTGAAACTATGTAACACTGTATGTTTCTGATATTGGAGTTAAAATAAAAAAAACTTGTTAAAATAAGTTAAATTCTTCTGTTTTTAAATTTTTTAAATGTTTATTTATTTTTGAGAGATACAGAGTGCAAGCTGGGGAGGGTCAGAGAGAGAGAGGCACAGAATCCAAAGCAGTCTCCAGGCTCTGAACGGTCAGCACAGAGCCCAGATGTGTGGCTCAAACTCATAAACCACGAGAAGTCATAAACCACGAGATCATGACCTGAGCCAAAGCCAGATGCTTAACCAACTGAGCCACCGAGGTGCCCCTAAATTAGATTCTTCTTAAGAACTTGTAGCATAAATATTACATTACATACTGACAGTGTAATTCTTTTTTTGTTTTTTAAATAAGCTCTATGCCCAGCATGGGGCTTGAACTGACCAACGTGAGACCAAGAGCCACATACTCCACCAACTGTGCCAGCCAGGTGCCCAGAGGGTTTAACTCTTGAAAAAATCCTGAATAAGGCATTTTCAAAAGGCAGAAGGGGACAAAAATAAATCAAGCTATTAATATACAGATATTCTAAAGGAACCTGACCACTCCTCTCCTCCCACCTCTCCAGCCTCGTAGATGTGTACAAGAATGTACAGAACTACAAGAAATTAATTTAAAGCTTCCTAATTTGTTCCTTCATTTTGGGCTGAAAAAGAACAAAAGCTGTGATTCACCAAGGTCAGGGATTGTGGTATGTCGTGAGAAGAATCTGCAGCACTGTTTCAAAGACAATGCCATTAACATAAATCCTTGAAAGTGTGGAAACTAGTAGGTAATCAACATAAAAGATTTTCTGAATAAAATAAAGTTTTTGGAGCTGTCAGAATAAAGGAGAGATTTGGGGATAGAATGTAGAAGTCAAAATATATTTTTCCTTCTCATCCAAGCTCTAAATAGTGGCCAGATTGATTCCACTAAATGATCGAACACATCTACTTTCTTTTCAGATTTGACCACACATGACAGGAAGGCTCCTCTCTGCCCTCTCCGCCTCACTTGCATGCCAATCTCTCTATGATTTGATCTCTTTCCAACTTATTTCTCCCAGTTCTTTTATATATTTTTTTGTATTCTAGTCAAATGGACTAGGTTCCAAAACACTGAATACTTTTCTTGACCTCTAAGATTTCATAGTTCTCTTTGCCTGGAATTCTCCTTGTGTCCCAAACCTACTGCTTCTTCAGCTCATTTAAAGCCTTTACCAAACTCAGAAATTAGCTCCACTTTTCTGAATTCCCTTGGGACTTTTATCTTCATCGTTTTTTTGTCATCGTTTTTCCCCTTGTGTTATTAAAACTTCATGTATTTATCTCTCTTAAAAGAGAAAATGAGGGACACCTCGGTGGCTCAGTTGGTTAAGGGTCTAACTCTTGATTTTGGTTCAGGTCATGATTTCAAGGTTCATCAGTTTGAGCCCCACATGGGTCTCTTCACTGACGCGCGGAACCTGTTTGAGATTCTCTCTCTCCCCCCTCTCCCCTCCACTACTCATGCTCGTACTCTCTCTCTCTCTCTCTCAAAAATAAATAAATTTAAAACAAAGGAAATGTGAGGCAGCAAACCTTACACATAGAGATATTATGTAGCCAAAGACCCAAGAGGTTCTGAATGACTGAATAAATGGTAAATGATTTGAATTATCAAATGAAGGAATGAATTGGAAAAAGCTATTTTTCCAAGTCATATATACATGACTGCTCAGTAGAAAGAAATTAGCCAATCCAGGGTAAACTATTAGAATATTTTTTTTAGAAAAGGCTAAAGATTAAGGTACCAATCATTAATAAAGCCATAAAAGTGTTTCTACTGAGAAGTTTGCAATTCCATATAACAGACACACTAGTTTCTATGTGTAAGTCATCGTCCAAGTATTGTAATTCAGTATACTCCCCAAATTACGAGATTTATTTTATATAACTAATGTTCCCATAGTATTTTTTTAAACAGCCAAGTAGATACCTTAACAACTTTACCAATATAATTAATTTTATCCTTATAAAATCTGTTGAGAAAGGCTAGTACCCCCATTTTACAGATGCAGAAGTGATACTAACAAAGGTTAAGAAATTTGCCCAAAGTCACATTTAGGATATATAATGTCTATCCTGCATCTTTCAAATAGGTTTGCCCTATAAAATGCCTGTTTGTTTATTTTTGTAGAATGTTAGCTGTATTACAATCCTATGTGTCCAAATTTATGGTAATGTGGCATTTGGGAGACTGAGAAACTTCTAATCCTTGTTGTTATTATGTTTTACTTTAAAAAACTTTAAATATGGGGCGCCTGGGTGGCGCAGTCGGTTAAGCGTCCGACTTCAGCCAGGTCACGATCTCGCGGTCCGCGAGTTCGAGCCCCGCGTCGGGCTCTGGGCTGATGGCTCAGAGCCTGGAGCCTGTTTCCGATTCTGTGTCTCCCTCTCTCTCTGCCCCTCCCCCGTTCATGCTCTGTCTCTCTCTGTCCCCAAAAAAATAAAAACGTTGAAAAAAAAAATTAAAAAACTTTAAATAAAAAAAAACCTATGTTTTAAAATCCATATTTCTTTTTACATCAATAACTTTTTGATATACAAATTCAACACTTTTTTTTTACCAGGTGTGGTATAATTTGATTTTCTATATAAAAAAACAATTTGGATATCAATTTACCTTTTAGGAGAAAACATACTTTCTGATACAACGCCTATGTTACTTTTCCTAGTTTCACAAAAGAATCTCAAAGTCAAGAGGCAATGCCCCATGTTACAGAAAACCGACAATGATGAACTCACAGCAAGGAAACACCCTTTCTGAGACATCAACATGGTTTGATTTGAGGAAGCCTACCATGACATCTGCATTTCGGAGGGTGAGCTCCTTGTAAATGATCGTGATTAACAACCAAAGCTTTCTATACTAACAAGCCAAGTTTGACTGTAATTCATTGGTGTGTAATCATCCCTCTAACGTATAATTATACACAATGACTAGTGAATTAGGAAAAACAACAACAAAAAAGGACATGGAATAACATTCAGTTTTCAAGAGGCAGGCTCTGGAACGCAAGCTGGCATTCTGCTGGCGCACTGCTGGTGTATCATAAGAACTACTCCACAAGATCATTCAGAGAATTATTGGAAAAGTAAGTGGCATTCACATCTGATGTATCTCACAACAGGCCAGCAGGCCACGATGTCAGTAAAACATCAAATTGCCAGCGAGATTTCATGTTGCTACTAAAATCTGAAGCATGCAATTACTTTAATTTTATACCTTTCTTGTTCAGCTCAAAAAGGCTTTTTTTTTTGGCAACAGGAAAAAAACCCTCACAATCAGTCACACCTTGGCCTTTCAATCCCACATGTTTCAAGAAAACCACCTCCTGTTTTTAATTTCATCTCAAACCAGATGACTACAAACATTACAAAGTTATATGTCTTAAAAACTATGCCCTTGGGAATTCAGTTTTCATCTGAAAAGAAAGACATAAATATTTCCAAAGTCCTGGTGCAGGGCTTAAGAGAACTATTAAAATGATATTGTCTATATTCTATGCTAAGGATGTAGATCTTTATTCAATCAAGTGATTTAATTCAATCACGTCTTTTATAAAAAAAGATGATTTTAATTTTTTTCTTAAAATATATTTTAAGACAATTAAATGGATTTTAAGACAAAATGGATTTTAAGACAATTAAAAAAATGTCTTCATATATCAAGAAAAAGGAACAAACTGCTGATAAATACAACAGCATGACTGAGTCTCAAAGAGTATTAGGGAAAGTGAAGGAAGCCACATTGGTGTGATTTTATTTATATAACATTCTGGAAAAGGCAAAACTATAGGACACAAAGTAGACTAGTAGTCGGAAAAGGTAGGCTACAAAGAGGCCAGTGGGAATAGGTGAGGTGATGGAATTGTATACCAAGACTGTGGTAGTGTGTATGTAAGTCTATGAGTTGTCAAAGCCAAGAGAACTATACACTAAAAAGTGTGATTGTTATTGTATGTAAATGATTCCTCAGGGAACCTAACTTAAAAATTATTTTCACTGGGGCACCTGGGTAGCTCAGTCGGTTAAGCATCCAGCTTTGGCCCAGGTCATGATCTTGTGGATCGTGAGATCGAGCCCCACATCAGGTTCTGTACTGACAGCTCAGAGCCTGGAGCCTGCTTCAGATTCTGTGTCTCCCTTTCTCTCTGCCCCTGCCCTGCTCGTGCTCTGTCTTTCTCTCCTTCTCTCTCAAAAATAAAAATAAACATTAAGAAAATTTAACAAAAGTATTTTCATTTATGTTTCCACATTAACTTCTCAAAACTCAATAGAAGATGGATGGGACAAGAATATTCATATCTTTGTTATCTTAAAGAGGAGTAACTTGATGCTCAAAGAAGTTAAATGACTTACTTGAGGACAAGACGCTAATATGTACCAGATATATTCTAAGCCTGGGTCTTTCCAATGTCAAATCCAGCATTTTTCCTATTAGAGTACACTCCTTTGTATACCCTAGAATAATGTTCAATTCAATTAAAATTAGTCAAGTAAAATTAGTCCCCTACTCTTACATTTCCTCCTCAAGGCATTTCCTATTGAGATTTTCCATACTTACAAAACAGTATTGAATATGACTGCCAGGCAAAAGTTAATTTCATAATGAATTTAATATAATGGTGCATTATGCCATTTTGGCAGCAAAAATACCAATGATTTAAGGCTTAATTAATTAGGGATGTTGTCCAGAGACATAAACAGACCATTGTGCATTTTATCAGATGGATGACTTCTAGAGAGATATGTTTATCTCTCAGTAAATAGTATTTTGAGAGAAGCACAAAAAATGAAATTTCACCCTGATATCAATATATCAATGTTATTAGGGATGTTTGAAAGAAAAGGACAGTGTTAAACTGATGCAAGGAGTGAGAAGCACTCTAATACATATAAAACTCAAAGATCTAAAAAAGGAAATGGATGTTTGTATATTGCTCAAGAGTATGGAGCCAAGATCTTGTAATTGTAGGCTACATAAAATACAACTTCTTGAATCAGTATCTGACAACAATGAGTATGCAATATATGTTGAATGAATGAATTATAACTTGAGTTATTCAACACAAAGATGGCTTGCTTTATGAGGTTGTCATCTACACTATGAGGATTTTCAGGGTTTCTATGGAAGAGTTTCCTCCATTGGACAGGTGGTTAGAAAGACACGAAAGATTTTTTTTTAACTATGGTATGTATGGTGGGAGAAAAACCTGGAGTGAGAGTAGAGATGAGCTTGAATCTGTGCAACTTGTGAGTGGGACTAAAAAGGCAGAAAATAGAAAAAAAATACTAATTTTTTAAATGAAGGCTTTTAAACAAATGATACAGGAAAAACTAGGTCCACATGCAAAAAAAAATGAATCTAAACACAGATCTTACACAAAAATTAATTCAAAATAGATCATAGACCTAAATGTAAAATTATGCAAAACTATACAATTCTTAGACAACAACATAGCTGGAAATCTAATTTACTGATGACTTCTCAGATACAAAACTGAAATGTAAAATACAAGACTCTAGAATTCCTAGCAGATAACACGGTTCGAAAATCTAGGATTGGTGGTAATTTTCTAGACACAAAACTAATAGCATAGTCCATGAAAGAAAAAAAAATAGGTTGGACTTTTATTAAAAATAAAACTTCTGCTCTGGAAAAGGCTCTCTTCAGAAAATAGAATGATGAGTCACAAAATGGAAGAAAGTATTTCCAACATGTATATCTGAAAGATGATTGGTATCCAAACTACACAAAGAACTCTTTCAACTCAATAATAAAAAAACAAATAATCCAATATAAAAATGGGAAAACCTGAATAGTCACTTACCAAAGCAGATATACAAATGACCAGTAAGAATGTGAAAAGATGTTCAACTTTATATGTCAACAGGGGATTGGAAATTAAAACAATAGTGATATACCACTACACAACTATTACAATAGCTAAAATCCAAAATACAGCACTAAATGCTAGCAAGGAAGTGAAGCAACAGGAACTTTTCTTTCATTGCTGGCAGGAACAGAAAATGGTGTTGTAATCGGGCAAATGTATTACTCGGGCAGTGAAAATATTCTATATGATACCATAATGGTAGATACCTGTCATTATACATTTGTCAAAACTCATAAAATATAAAACATAAAGAGAACCCTAATATAAACTATGGAGTTTAGTTAATATCAATATCAATATTGTTTCATCAGTCTAACAAATGTACCACCCTAATGCAAGATGCTAATAACAGGGAAGACGGGAAGGGGGGGGAATAAAAGCTATATAATCTTAGTGCTTAGGCGTTAACAAAAGTTTCTAAAAACATTCAATTAAAGGATATTAGATACAAAGAATATAATTCAAATTATAACAGATGTACTAAATATAAACTTAAAAAATAATTATGTTGTGCCATCGACAAGTCTAATTTCTGCATTTGATCTCTTTCAGGACTATACATTTAATAGACTTGTGAATTAGCAAGTGAAAAAATATTGTTATTTCAAATTTTATTTTAAAATTTTACTAAAATTCCTAGCTTCCTACAAGACCAAGATTTTGCAGACACTGCACTTATAGGATATGCTCATTTATCTAAATGTCTAACGTAAGTTATTTCTTTATTGTCAATTATGCTGAAGATGTAAAACAGAATGGCCATTCATTTTAGTTTTGAATTATGTGGGCCTTCTAACAATCTATATTATTCTTCATTAGATTTCTTTTGGAAGACTCATTCTTACAATATTCTCTTAATTTATATCAGCGAATATATTTTATTTATGATAACATATAAAAGTTCTTAGTAGGTACATCTGTCAAGATTGGTCTTTTATTCAAATAAAAGATGTTATAGATCACACATGTATCTTTATTAAATTTTATTGCAAACTATCTAAAACATGGTTTCTATTTTTGAAAGGATGGAGTTTCAGGGATTATGTAAAAGTGTTTTTAAAAAATACTTTCCCCCTAGGTGCCTGGGTGGCTCAGTCAATTGAATGTCCAACTCTTGATTATGGCTCAGGTCATGATCCCAGGGTTGTGGGATTGAGCCCGTGTTGGGTTCCACACTGAGTGTGGAGTTGGCTTAAGATTCAGTCTCTCTCTCTCTCTCTCTCTCTCTCTCTCTCTCTCTCCTTCTTCCCTGCTTTCACTCTCTCTCTAAAATAAAAAATAAGAAATTGATAAAAAATAAAAAATACTTTCCCCTTCAGTAATGAAATCCATGGTACATTGCTCCAATTAAGCCATATGTAAATAATGTACATGCACTGAGATGCACTTTACAAGAAGAGAATAAAAATTGCTTGCAATCCAATCTTATAACCTGTTATATCCACTAAATATATATTGGAGTGTACTTTCTTATCATTTTACAATGCCTTTATATTGTATTTATATATACATATATATATATATATATATATATATATATATATATTATGTGTATGTGTATACATACACTTTTATAATTATTCCCCTGGCTGCAAGCTCATTATTTTGCATATATTTCTAGGTCACTAAAATAAAATTTTACTTTGTTTGTTTGAAGCCTAACACAGGGCTTGAACTCACGACCCTGAGATCAAGACCTGAGCTGAGATCAAGACTCAGACGCTTAACCTGCTGAACTACCCAAGCACCCCTAAGATTTTAAATTTATACTTAGATTTGTTACCTCAATAGTTTGGTTTTTAAAATTTTCAAATGGTAATACATTCTTTTTTTTCTGTTTAATTTTTTTGTTTGAGTATACTTACCACACAATGTTATATTAGTTTCAGATGTACAACATAATGATTCAACTTCTCTTTACTTTATACTATGTTCACAACTGTAGCTACCATCTGTCACCATATAACACTATTACAGTGTCACTGACCACACTCCCTATTTTGTATCTTTTATTTCCATGACTTACTGATTTCATAACTGAAAGCCTGTATCTCCTACTCCCTTTCACCTGTTTTGCCCATCCCCCAACCCTTCTTCCCTCTGGCAACCATCAATTTGTTCTCTGTGTTTTATAGGTTTTATAGGTTTTATAGGTGCTTTTTGTTTATTCATTTGTTTTGTTTATATAGATTCCACATATGAGTGAAATCATATCACATTTGTCTTTCTCAGTCTGTCTTATTCTATCCATATGGTTCAAAATTCAAACAGAATGAAAAGATATATGATAAAATGGCTATGAAAGTTCTTTCTCCATTGCTGTTCCCCTCACCACCTGAATTCTCTTCTCACCAGCAACTAATGCTATTATTTTCTCATGAATTTATCTAAAAATAACTTATAAATATATATGTAAATACATGTATGGACTTCCCCACTTTTTATAAGATGGCATTGTACCACACACTCTGCTCTGATTTGTGCAAAGCAGTTCACATCAGTAAAGATTTTTCCCATTAGTTTTTATAGTTTCATAATATCTCATTTAATGGATGTAGTATCATGTGCCCAGGCAATTCCCTTCTGATTGGCACCTTATGTTACAAACAATGTGGCAACAAATTTCCTGTGCATTCTTGATTTTACATGTGTATAAATATATCTGCAGGGTACACTTTTAGAAGTTTCAGGGGCGCCTGGGTGGCGCAGTCGGTTGAGCGTCCGACTTCAGCCAGGTCACGATCTCGCGGTCCGTGAGTTCGAGCCCCGCGTCGGGCTCTGGGCTGATGGCTCAGAGCCTGGAGCCTGTTTCTGATTCTGTGTCTCCCTCTCTCTCTGCCCCTCGCCTGTTCATGCTCTGTCTCTCTCTGTCCCAAAAATAAATAAACGTTGAAAAAAAAAAAGTTTCAATCAGGATTTCCTGATTGAGTGGCATTTGTATGTAAAACTGATGGACAAGGTCAAACTGCTTCGATAAAGGGTCAACCAATTTATACCTCCGCAAATATTTTGATTTATCATAATTTATTTAAGCCGTCCTATGTTACTGCACTTCTAAGCTGTCTGCAGTCATTTGCTATTACTTCCAAGGCTCTCATGAACATCCCAGGTTGTTAATAATATTTGTATCATCCTAAATTATTTCCTGGTGAATAAATCCCAGATGAATAAATGATGGGATTCTTTAAGACTATTGATTCTTCAAATGAATTTTCACTGTGCTCTTTTACAAAATTATATCATTGTGTCTAATAGTTTTTCAGGTGAATCTCTTGAACTTTCCCACAATTCTTCCACCCTGAGAGTTTTAAACTCCAATAGTCAATACTGGCAACACACCCTTCTAACCTTTCAAGATTCTCATACCCTCACTCCTTCTACACACTTTCTAGCCTACACAGCTTTACGTATCCATCCATCTATCTGCCCCACTTTGCTTCACTCCCTCCTGGATTTGGTCAAGATCCCATAATTCATGATCTTGGCTGCTCTCCAAAATCCAACATCCTAACCCTTGTTTCTACCTCCTATATCTAGTAAAACCTAAATTTCAGATCCACCTAACAAAGAAATTTCTATGCTGTTGGGCTTAGCTGGCAGTGTTTTCTGGCCTTTCCTACAGACTTCCCAGCAAGGAGAAAAAGTAGGCCACCCAGTGCCAAGACATACTAACGTGGTAGTTCTACACTGTGAAACAATCACTTCTTACAGTTTCCCTGGTCTGTTCTCTGTCCTATTTCCCCGGAGATGGTATTTTCAGTCTTCTACCACATTCCATAAACACACTATTCCACTCTCCTCTTCCTCACTCACAGGAGACAATTTCAGGAATTTATAGAGATAATAGTAGTCATTAAGGGGGGGCGGGGAAGATCACCTCCCTTCTCTCCAGGCTTTCCCTCCCCTTGGTTAGAAACATCTTTGTCTCCATTCCTTCAGTGCAAAAGGATGTAAGGCTGACATTGGCACTTCTGCTTAACTTCTTTGAATGACGCTACACTGTTTTTAGGATCAACACCTTAAAGTGACCTAAAGTGCTCTTGGTGATTTGAGCCTTTACTGTCTCATTTTTATGTCTCTTCACTTCCATTTACAGCTTATACTCCCATGCAATTCCCTTTTGTCACATTTGCCCTCATCTCTTAATCACCTATTTGAAATGCATTTTTCCCTTTCCTTCCTGTTCACCAGCATGCTGCTGCTTCTTCTTCTTCTTCTTCTTCTTCTTCTTCTTCTTCTTCTTCTTTTTCTTCTTCTTCAGACTCAGCTTAGATGCAATAGTTTCTAGAAAATTTTCCTAGACCAGTCAGTCTTGGCTAGATGTCTCTTCTAGATGGTCTCATGGACCCTTTTGCTAGACTTAAAAAAATTTTTTTTAAGGTTTATTCATTTTTCAGAGACAGAGACAGAGCATGAGTAGGGGGTCATAAGTAGAGAGAGAGAGGGATATACAGAATCCAAAGCAGGCTCCAGGCTCTGAGCTGTCAGCAAACTCACAGACTGCAAGATCATGACCTGAGCAGAAGTCTGATGCTTAACTGACTGAGCCACCCAGGTGCCCCAGTTAGACTTTAATCGTAGCATTTATCACACTATATACAATCACCTGTACATAGACATCTATTCCTTCGGCTTTTACATACAGAGTAGAAGCTTCATAAATATAAAATAATTAATGAATACACTGGCTTGTATTTGTTTGTCTTATTATCTTTTTAAAAAAAATTTAGGTTTATTTATTTTTGAGAAAGAGAGAGAGAAGAAGACACAGAATCTGAAGCAGGCTCCAGGCTCTGAGCTATCAGCACAGAGCCCGACATGGGGCTCAAGCCCACAAACTGTGAGATCATGACCTGAGTTGAAGACGGACACTTAACCAACTGAGCCACCCAGGGTCCTGCAGCTTATCTTTTAAAACAATTTTTATATCTTACTGTCAGTAGGTTTCAGAGTCTCTAATAACGAATGCTTTCAATTGAAAATATAATCAAATTAACTGATCACATGATTTTTGGTCGCCAAAGAATTCTCTGTTCTCATGCTCTCTTACTTCATGTTAAGAAAAACATATATACTGCATTTGAGATGGAAGCTGACTTGCTAAAAATCATCTGCTTATAATATAAGATAGCTTCATAAATAACCATTTATCAACACTAATGTTTTTTGATTTTATATTTTAAATGGTATAACATATAAAATTCTGCATTTGTTTTTTCAAGGTAACAAAAATATTCTTTATGTAATACAACATTCTTCCTATCAATCATAAACTTAAGGTAGCATTACAAAGATGAGTAGGTTCCAACTTTGACCTACCTTTACTTTTTTTTGTAATTTTTTTAATGCTTATTTATTTTTAAATTTTTTTCAACGTTTTTTATTTATTTTTGGGACAGAGAGAGACAGAGCATGAACGGGGGAGGGGCAGAGAGAGAGGGAGACACAGAATCGGAAACAGGCTCCAGGCTCCGAGCCATCAGCCCAGAGCCTGACGCGGGGCTCGAACTCACGGACCGCGAGATCATGACCTGGCTGATGTCGGACGCTTAACCGACTGCGCCACCCAGGCGCCCCAATGCTTATTTATTTTTAAGAGAGAGAGAGAGAATTAGTGGGAGAGGAACAGAGAGAGAGACACACACAGAATCCAAAGCAGGCTCCAGGCTCTGAGCTGTCAGCACAGAGCTCGACATGGGGCTCAAACCCAGGAACTGTGAGATCATGACCTAAGCCAAAGTCGGACACTTAACTGACTGAGCTACCCACATGACACCCCCCACCTTTTCTTTTATAGGATATATAAAATACAATATATTTTATATATGTGAAATGCTTTTTTTCCTCCTCAAAACAAATACCTCATTGCATTTTTTTTCTTAAGAAAAAAGGAAGGATAACAGCAGCTCTATACTAGAAGAAAGCATAAAACAGTGTCATGAGAAGCCAAATTTGGAAACAGAAATGAATTTCTGTCCCAAGATTCAAGACTTGATGTAATCAACAATAAAAATAAGAACAATTTTAGATTTGGAATAGAACCTTAACAATGTCCTCTAAAATGAGTTGTAAAAAGATTTAGTTTTCCATCATGTTTGGGAATATAGAACTGTACTTTTTTGACCTTATGGTTTAACTAATATGGACATTTCTATAACTATCCATTCTGGATCAGGATATGAATATACAGGAGTATAAGTTATCATCTTTGACATTGGCAATATCATTTATATAGCCAAAAAATCAATTGTCACATGCAAGGAACTATTAAAATACAGTTGAAATTGATTATTTAAAGCAATTCAAACATTGTATCCTAATAAAGAATTAAGTTTAGGCTAACAGGATATTAATTTATTTGGCTATAAAAATCAAATTTTGAGCAGATGTCTAAGGTTTTTTGCTTGTTTGTTTAGGGAGAGAGCATGTGAGCAGGGGAGAGAGGCAAGTGGGGGAGAAAGGGGGAAGGAGAAAGAGAGAGAGAGAATCCCAAACAGGCTCCACGCTCACTTCAGAATCCAATGTGGGGCTTGATGCCATGTCTCTGGGATCATGACCCGAGCTGAAATCAAGAGTTGAACGCTCAACCAACTGAGCCATTGAGGCGCCCCTAAGATTTTTTATACTATTTATTATTTGACAGTTTAAAAACTACTTAATAAGAATCTGGTATATGGCAGACACTTCTTGGCACTGGGATAAAAGTATAAATAAGATAGAATTCGATATCTTGTGGATGTCATTACGTAATTCAGAAGGCACTTAACTAAATAAGTTCAATACAATGTGGTTAAGAGGTTGATAATATAAGAGAGCAAAACAAGTCACAGAAACATCCAGGAAGGAATATGTAATGTTGTCTGACCTGAAATTCAGTTTGAAGGGGTAAGTAATTTAAATTCTCTAGTTGAAGATGAATAGAAAGGTGACAGTTATGTGCAAACAACAAGACAGGCTTAGAAGAGTTTAAATTTTGGTTTCCAAATCAAATACAGGTATCCATAAGCATTGTAAGTCAACCATCATCCATGATATATGTATTTAAAAGGGACAAATTAAGCTAGAATTACTTTTAGTTACTCTTTATTGTTTCCAAGTGCCAGGCACTGTGATATGTATCTGACCTTTAACTTACTATATTACTCATTCTATCTGGAAGGTAAGATGGACAGCTGCATATCTCAGAAGCTTAAAGAAGTTAACTTTAGAGTGACAGCACAAATACACTCATCAGTCACGTTTTCAACAGTAAAAATTTGAACAAAGCATTACATCTTACCTCTTGCCTTGCTAGTTACCACCCATAACCTCAAAATATAACCATTTATGCATTATTAATCAGTGCCTCCATAAATGATTTAAAGCAATACACTGCAGTCAAGACTCTTAAAGGATTTACTTTAAAAATATTTTTTTCTTAAAAGATTGCATGACCGCTAAATTATTAAAGAATTGTCACTGCATTTTGGCATAATGTTGTGTTTGTTATCAATAAAAAATCAAAGAGTGAGATTAATGGTGAGATAAAAGGACATTAGGAATAAGCAATAGCTGAGTGATCCCCATGAGTGGTGTAATGACGTAAGACAAGGCATAAAATATGAGACAATGCATATACACACACAAGCCACAAAGTTTTATAAATCTACAATGATGTCACACTACAGCAAAATTACAAAGTGATTCTGTTCTTGTAAAGAAATGTTTCTAAATGTTAGTAAGTCCTTTTTCTGGAATACTGCATAACAGCATGTCCTATGTAGTTAGAACTTCCCAGGACATTTGGTAAAGAGTGAAATGCCTAACTAGATAACAGTTAATTCAGGAAAGGAAAACGTTATCCATGAAAACCACTGCTGTGATCAAGGAGCATTTAAAAATTTTAAAGTGTACTCCAATGTTTATATTATCCATAGCGGCGTTTAGAAAAATACTGTGAAAATGACATCTTGTAATATCCCCTTATCTGCTCTATGAATCATTGCTACATAATTTAGGGATGGAAGAAAACAGCTTTTGCTGCTTTTATTAATGCAGAGCAAATAAAACTTCCAAACCCTGTATTACATTTATTCTTCAGAATGACAATTGGGATGGAAACTAAGATTCTAGAAGTGTTAAAGTTGTGCTTGGCTATGAAAAGGGAATAAAATAAGATTTTTTTAAAGATAAACGTTTGCATTGTCAGTACAAAATAAAATAGAGATTTGCATTGTGAGTACAAATATAAAATAGAGATTCTGAATTTTAGATCAGCCCTTTTATTTTCTGATAGTTTGATAAACTCTGGGTATTGCAGAGAATGTATGGACGCTCAAAGCAATTCCTACAATTGAGCATCTATAGAGGGCAATTATGATAATTCACTATGAAATGTACTTTAATATCTTTGTCAGAGTCAAATACCTAAATGACAGAGAGTGAAATTGTTAAGAATTTTATGACTAATGTAACTGCACTTATTCTACGATGAAGTAACACAGACCAAAAGTTCCTATGATTCGATGTTAAGAAAAGACAGATTATTAATAAGATGCTTTGCCCTTATGAATCTCAGTCACCTGTAAGTCAGTATCTTTTCCATTTGTATATTCCTGGCTCATAATAGGATGCAATAAATATTGAATTAATGACTAGAAAGAGATTAATAAATACTTAGAGTATGCATGATAAGCAATAAATCATTCATCATTCTCTTTAGAACAAGGTCAACAATCCAACACCTTCAAAGATAGAATCAAGTCAGGGAATGAAGCTTAACAGGGAAGCATATGGGTTCTGCAGCCAGATGTCTAGGGTCAGAATTGTGATTGTGCCACTTACTAGTTGTCTGACCTCAAGAAAAGAATTAACCTCTCTAAATCTTAGCAACCTCTGGCTTCCTCTTTGGTATAACAGCGATAGCCAAGTTCAGATGGATGTTGTGTTAAATGAGTAAATAAATGTAAAGTGCTTATAAAAGCATAAGACTGGAGCTTGAAAGGTCATCCATTAATGTACCGAAAAACATGTGAGAACCTATAAGGGTCCAAACACCTGTGCTACGCAGGCTGGGGTAGCCCCTCACACAGTCTGTCTCGAGCCACCAAAACGAGCCAGAGAGACAACTGTATTTTACAACTGTGTACATTGTGCTCAAGAAAAGAGGAGACATATCTAAAACAGATTGAAAGAGGAGAAAAGGTATACTTGAGTTCTAAAGGATGAGTAAGGAATACAAAATTATCAGACAAAAGTGAGGTTGAGGTTAGGGACGTAAGCAGAGGACATAGCATGGATGCAGACAAGTTGGAGTAGAGATGCCACTAGAAAGAATTTAGGAAATCAAACTATATTAACTGATCAGGTTAAACTCACATAAATTTTGGAGGGTTGACAAATAAATTTCTAAGATTGCAAGCACAATGATAAGACAGATGTAGAAATTTACATATAGAAGTTGACTTAAGGATGATTTCAGCTCAGTTAATTTAGAGCTCCTAAAAGCAAGAAATTGAGTAATTGAACTCATTTATTCATAGTTAAGTAAATAAGCAAATATAAGGAAGCTTATGATATTTGATTGTCATAAAGTTTTCTGTGGCTGATTCTGTGTTCTGTCAGATTTAGGTTATCTCGTTTTTGACACTTAAATCCTGGATGACATAATTCTTTGATATGAAGAAAATGGTCCAGAATCCCATAAAATACTATATTTTCTCTACAAATACAAAAATCTGAGCAATGTGAGGTACTTATTTGGGCAAAAATCAGTTCTTTTGGAAGGTGGCTAAGTCACAGATTTATTACATTTGAAATTGTTTTCCCTTGCTCTGATTAAAGGTTTCTTCTTCTCTCATAATGTCCTCTTTTTTTCCTTTTGGAAAAAAATAATCCCACTCTTCTGGTTTTGTATTCCACAGTGAATGCCTTATCTTTTACACCAGACTCAAGGTCTGCCTTATCCAGTCCTAAAACCCTGAACAATTTCAATAACTAAAAAAGGGTTAACATGAAGGAAAGCACAGTCTGTTTTGAAGTGACATTAGCTGAACAATCAGGGAGGACCGATTAACTCAGTCAGAAATTTTACTCACATAATAGGCCTCTACTTCAGAATTGTTTCCTAATCAATATTCCCAAATTTGTTTGATGCTTGGCTCATTTTTTTCCCCTTGGCATGGCAGTGCATTTTATATTATACTATGTATAGCTTTCCCAATTGAATCCATATAAAATAACTTGTTTCAGATAATATGAATCTTTTACGCATTACTTTGGTCTTTCTGAAGTTTGTGTATCCTCGTTTCTAGCAGAGCAAAAACCTGCTATACACAATTGCTGGCTTTTATTCATTAATAAAATAAAGATTTCCCGAGTATCTCCCATGTGCCTGGCACTGTGCTGGGAACAGGGATTCAGAAATGAATGAAATATAATCCAGTCTCTGAAAAGGCTATAACTCTATTATGAGAGAGAATTGAGGGATTAAAAAGGTACCAAAGACTAAATGTTAAGGAAGAGCTTCCTGAAGGATTAGATACATGAAGCAGTTCTTAAACTATATGGGAAAGAATATGCCATGTGAGGGAAGAAACGAACAGGTTCCATCAATGATTCAGCCAGTACCTGTGGTCCAGTCAGTTGAATGATTACCAGTCCCAGGCCTCTGGGTCACTGTTTTAATTCCAGTTGCCATCTGGGATAAGGACATCAACTTGAACACCAGTCAGGCTTATTTGAAACATGAGGTCCTTATCAAGTGCAGGAAAACACTATTTCCATCATCCCTGCCTCCACTTAAACCACTGGCCCTTAACCTGGCAAAGGTTTCAGGTTGTCTGTGAAGCCCATGAAGTTATATACAGCAGTCTGTCTGTATGTGCAAACTTCTGGGAGGCCCCAAAAGCTCACACCAAGTTTTCATAAAGGTTTGCCCCACCTCCCTGTAAAAACAGGAACTTCTAATTATGTGTCTACCTGATCCTGGCTACACCACCCCAATCTTGCACCTGTAGAATATGACTCTGTCTGGATAGGCATTCTCTCCATTCTGCCTTCCCTACCTGGAAGGAGTTCTCTATACATCTGGTAACCACCTGGCAGGAGCCTCACATCACAGTATATTCGCTTTGTTTCTGGTAGAAGCATTAAACCTGCCCTGAGACCAGAATTGCGCTGCTTTTGACAATGGAATTCTGGAACTACATGAAATCCATTTATTACATCTAATCCTAAGCATGAGTTTATACCCAAATCATAACCATTGCCAGGCTTTTATGTTTAAGACTGAGTTAGCCTACAGCTGGGTTTGGCAAAAACAAACAAACAATTACAATGGTACAAGATTTTATTAAAGAGAGGGGTGCCTGTGTGGCAGATCTCATGGTTCACGGGTTCGAGCCCCACATCAGACTCTGTGCTGACAGTGCAAAGCCTGCTTAGGATTCTCTTCCTCTCTCTCTCTGCCCCTCTTCTGCTTGTGCACTCTCTCTCTAAAAATAAATAAATAAACTGAGAAAAAGAAAGAGTTTGCAAAAGAGAAAGGCAAAGTTTCACTTCCACCTAAAGCTCTAAAATGGTCTTTGTCTGCTTATACTTACATGCTCCCAAAGTATACAAGATTTTTTTTAAACAATGAAACTCATCTGAGATAATATTAATGAAACTAGCAGGCTTTTTAATTCATTTCTGAATAAGAGTTGCTCGTGTCATTGACACTGTGCCCCTGAATAAGGACAATATCACCAACAGTCTGAGACAATTGTTCAAGACTGAATTAATTGTCCTTTCCTTTCTCTGGGCTGCCTTAGCACTTCTGAGTATATTTCTCTGACTGCAGTCTCTTGTTTTGACTATGTGTAGATTATATGTGTTCATTTATCCGTCTTGTTAGCTCTCATAGTCTTCATGGGTCTGGACTCTGTCTTGCTCTTGTTTACATTCCTTACCCTTAAAATGGATTCTTGGTATGCAGCTCAATCAACTTAACAGGATAAATAAATTGTATGATAAAATGTTGCTTCCTTACCAATCATCATAACCATGTTCACGGCTCTCTCACTGTGTTACTTTTGTAGATATTATGCCTGAAATGGCAATTCAAAATAATCTCTAGTTTAGGAAACTCTGGATGTTGTACTTGCAAATAGCCAATAACTTCAATTGTATATGTACACACACCCTCACACACACACACACACACACACACACACACACACACACACTCTGTGTGTGTAAAAATATTACTTATTCAAATAATGTAATATAATATCACATACCAAGGCATTAAGAGAGTTCTTAGCAGTCAGAAGTATCAAATTCTGTAATAGTCTAATTCTTCAAAAGATATGATGAGACGTAGTAGGTAATTCTGTATAGCACCTATTTGAAGCAGTATAAGATAAAGGTGGTCCCTTTAAATCAAATTCATAAGATCAGGAAATTGATTAACTTTCCTTTGAGGAAAAATGTCCAAAGATATCTTAATTGTTAAGTATATGGGCATCTGGAAATGCAAAGAATAAAAATTTTCCTTTTGGATATTCTTATCTAATGATCTATTACATTTATATTTAGAAAAATAAAGGTCAAGAAAGAAGTGTAGAAAAACACTTGAAAAGTTCAATGCCAAATACAGTGATAGTCTGTGAACAACACAATCCTGAGAGCCATGGCCTAATTTCTTGAACTCTTGAAGAAATTTTCAGCTGACTGAGACTTACATAAACACATGACCATATAGTATCTTCCTTCTAAAGAGTGCTATCGAACACTGATTTATTTCAACATACCGTATCTATATTAATAACCAATGTTTTCTTTGTTTTTTACCAGTGGGAGTAGAACCAAAGTAATTTCATAATATAAACAAAAAATACACTACTCAGCTTCATAACATTGGCAACAATCTAACCACAGTAAATTTTGTCTCTTATTACTGATGCATTTATATACTTTATAACAGTGCATTTTATTTTAGGATATAAATAACTATTATTGAAATATGTGAAGAGGAATGAACAACAAATATGAAGACAGGTGATGGGCCTCAAACTCTGGCAGCATAAAACTCAGAGCTCTAGTTAGCAACTTAGGAAAAAAAAGAAGTGTCAACAACCAGCCAACTGTCACCCTGAACAAAGTTGGAAAGGTCAATATGATGCTTTGATGGGTAGAAAGACTGCCTTATGGGTAAGAAACTTTTTAAAAAAATATATCTATAGAAAAAAGGAAGAATTGCACTGCCATATCTATGGGGAACCATTTATTAAATGGGTCAAGGAACACATATTTTAAGAAGGACTGTTGGCAATAAAGGGCACAGATTCAGCCTATAATAAACATCAGCCTGATTCTCACTGAAATAACACTGTCAGGGCTGCCCTTTAGAACACTGATCCAGCACTAGCAAATATCAGATACAAGAACAATATGGCAAGTAAAAACCATGGGCATTTTTTAATTGTACTACCAAAAAAAAAGTACCAAATAGAAAACTAAAAGGAGTCAAGAGTCATTGCCAAATATTCTTAATTTTGAAATGCTAGCGAAAAACTCTTAGCCATAAGGCAAACGTGTATGGTAGCATCAATTAATGTTAAAAGCACTCGTTTTAATATATTAGGGTTGGCAAAACCAAATACTTAGTGAAATTGAAAAAATTTTGTTATTCCAAGCATTTCAATGCTCCCTCTCATTGCAAAAATTACCTAGTTCTAATTACAATGATCTTAAGGTTGCAATTTTTCTATCAGCTACTCAGAATTCACGTTTCATAATCCAAAATCTGAATAAGGCATTATTGAAATCAAATCCTAATTCATAATAACGCTCAACGATTTGGCAAGTATGTCCACTATGTACACAAATAAAATAAATGTGATTAAATTGAAACTGTCATGTGAATTTCATTGTTCAATGTTGCCCTTGGGCTCCCAGCAATCATTTTGGAGTCATAAAAATTTTTTTTGCATACCATATCAACATTTCCCTCTCCCTCTCCCTGTCTTGGATTTACTTTATTACCACTATCTGAATTTAAGAAATAACTTAAAGGTTGATGGGAACAATGAACCAAAAATAAATGCTGATAAAAGAAGACCACATATTTAAAGACAATAACCATCATTTCACCACAAAACCCAGCTAGGTTGCTGAAATACTGGAGGACTGAAAGTGGATTCAAGAGGGAACAGATCCAAGGCCACGATTCCCCCATAGGGGCTCACTTCTACTTTCTTTGGCTAGAATTAATCAACATTTACTCAAACAGGAAAAGGAGGAGATGATGTCAGAATTTTTCTAAGGTCTGATAGTTCTTGAATTGTTTGTGCACCACATAAACAGAACTCATGCCTGGAGTCGAAATGTATAAAAAGGGAAAGTAGATTATCAAATGCTCAATGTCTTTTTAGAACATGAAATTTGGCAGCTGTTAAATTGAGTCACTTGATAGAATCTTTAAAAAATTTTCACCCCTTTTGCCCACAAAATTGGAAAAATGAAGCATAATGAAACGGGACTTAATAAGATGTTATTTTCCTGCAGTTTAAAGTTAAATAAAATTCCATAAAGTGCCTAACTTTTGCATGAAATACATGTGGAAAAAATGCAAGGATTTTTGCTCTTTTATAGGCCTTCAAAAAAGCAATTTAAAATTGAATAAAACAGAAAGATATTATCTGAACTGTAGGTATTGTGAAAATTGTGCTGCGAAAATTAAAATACTAGTTTGCACCGCAGCCATAAATTACTAAACTAATTATCTAGTAGCAGGCATAACTGAATCATTCAAAGGGGTAATTAGCAATCAGACATAATGAGTACTGCTTCTATTTCTTGTCATACTGTATTTAGCTTCCATGCAGCCTGGAGGAACTGAATTATTTCCTATCCTTCTCAGAGGGCATTACTGCTATATTGAGTGCATCAGCCCATATTATTACTCCCAGAAGTTTAATTCTTCACTGGACTGCACATTTCTGATTTCCCCCGTCAAAAGTTTCCCTGTTCTCCCAGGTTCTTTAAAAGCAGTCATCTCCTTAGTAATCATTTCTTAATATATATGTAAACTGCATAGGAACCAAATTGTGGATTTCCTTTGTTGGTTTTAATGAATTCTGATTTAGTAACTTAGGCTATCTCATTTTAAATGGTATTTTCTGGAGTAATACCCAAAGTTTTATTTATATGTATAAATTAAAATCCTGCAAAAATTTTCCTATGCCTTTTTAGACAAAATTATAAACAGTGCTCTAACTCATTCATTTGTTCACGTTTTCCTGAACACCTTCTGAAAGTTCAGACTCAAGCAAGACATGAAAATGAGTAAGATATGGTCCCTGAATCACACATCACACAGTCTACTAAAGAGAGATACGTACTAGAATATTTGCACTAGATTGTGCTAAAGGAAAAAAATGAGGCAAATAAGAGCAACCATTTGTAATAACATGCTATCCTATGTCCCTTGCCTTCAGTGTCTCCTCAGATTACCGGCAAATTTAAAAGATTAGATGGAAGAATAAAATTGATAATGCAAGTAAATTAGGGGAGAGAGTTCATTTTTGAGGAAAAAAAAATTAAAATTTAATGCAGTCCTTTTTTTTATTCGGTTGAAATTTATTAAATACCCATGACACGAAAATGCATTGGTTCTGAACCTTAGCTTCAAAAAGCTAATGTTCCAAGTTACTGATCAGAAATTCTCAGTGGAGCAGAGTTGGGGAGCCAGGGCTGGGAACCACTGCACGATGGCCCCAAACAGTAAAAAGTGGCAAATCCATTGCTCAGTCCCTCGGTTTAGCCAAAGAAAGCACGGGGACATTTATGGTAGAAGACAGAATACAACTATAAAGGAAAGGGTTTTGAATAATGAGAAAGAGCTTTGCAAGCAGCACTCAAAGAGGATCCGATGCTTTTATTGTCCATAAACCATCAAGGAACACAGAATCCCTTTCTCTCTCTGCTGAGGAGGGTGCTAAGTGCTTCAAAGCCCACCACTTTTGCATTTGGGGAGAGGACTGCATCTCCTACAGTCCTGTTCTGTCTGAACTACAACAGCAACAAATAAGAACAAAAAGAAAGACTGATAGAAATATAGACATAATTTAGGAGAAGCAAAGTTCTGTTCTTTAAGGACTTCTTTTTTAACATCATCAGAGGAGATCATTCTGCCATTAGCATAGAAACAGTAAGACAAGGCAGAAAATTAAACAGTTCACAAGACCCGAATACCCCGGTTCCATTATTTGGATAGATTGGATCACACGTCTGCTGGATACTGGCATACTGTCATTACACTTGAAGAGACAAGTGGCCCATTATAGTGCTTCAAATTCTGAACATGTTTGGAACAACACAGAGGGAAAGAAGAAGTCACCATGACTCCAGCATCCACGATGGAGTAAGCACAATACAAAAGTACTTTAAATGCAGAGACTAAGCATGCATGACACTCCTATATCCCAAGATTCCCATCTGTGATGAGATTATCAGTCCATGTTTCACCATAAGACAACCAACCGGCTCCACTGCTCACTGATGGATCAGACAGAAGCTTCAGGCTGTGAGAGGTGAGTCCCCAGACATTGACTGAAAGTACGAACCCCCAAGACTCAGGAAAGACATGCCAGGTGTTCTCCTTGCCTTCATTTTGGGCTTGTTACCTAAACAGAGTCAATGGTTCCCCAATTCACAGAGTTAGAGAGGCAATATCTGAAGTTATTTCCTGACTGCAGAAAAAAGCAGCAGCTTCTAGCAGGGCTTTTGTTAGGTGAGAACAAATTCTAGAGTGTGAATAATCCTGTGTGAAGGTTGTTCGTCATCTCTCTTCATAACCTGTGCGCTATGCAAGGAGCCAGAAACTGACTTGAGGCAAAAAAATCTTTTTTTTTAATTAACATTATTTTTAACAAGTCAAATGGAAAAGCTATGGATTGTTCATCAATTCAAATACCCGACAACCAAACCACAAAAGCCTTAAACTCTGCCTACCACATATATATGCACACAGTCACCCACATGGACACAAACACAAAACCATAGAACACTTAGGATATAAAACTAGACAATTTAGTAGGGTAGATGAGCTGGAGGGTAGTCGGTAATAAATGGAAGGTCCCTCCTTCCACCTTCCTTCCTAGTAATTTACCTCTTCTAACAACCAAAAATTGATGTCGACTCTGGTTACTTATGTATAATCACATTTACATATTAAACCATACAAAATCCTTCTGTCAGTACAAAATGGTGCTTATCACAAAATTTTTGTACGTCTTACCACCACTACCCATGATATAAGGCACATTATAATGTATTTGCTTTCTTCGTGTCCTTCTCTGTGGAATCTTTTTTTTCCCCCAGTATAGTTAACATACAGTGTTATATCAATTTCAGGTATACAATATAAGGATTCAGGAATTCCATACACCACTCAGTGCTCATTGTAATAAGTGTACTCTTGGTCCCCTTCACCTATTTCACTCATCCCCCCATCTATCTCCCCTCTGATAACATCAGTTTGTTTTCTATAGGTAAGAGTCTTTTTTCTCTTGTCTCTTTTTTTTTCCTTTGTTTGGTTTTGTTTTGTTTCCTAAATCCCACATAAGAGTGAAATCATATGGTATTTGTCTTTCTTGGAATGACTTATTTCACTTAACATGATACCCTGTAGATCTATCCATGTTGTTGCAAATCTTAAAACAGTATTCAACACAAAGGAGGCAAACCTCAGGTGTTCCTGAAGGAACAAAAACATGCAGGCATTTTTAGTTCTGGCTGTCTACATTAATATACATCCATATTCATCTCCTTTTTTCATCTCTCCTTGCACAATCTGAAGCAATTCTCTGTCCTAAGATTCCCACAAAGGGTCTTCATCTAATTACTACATTGTAGTCATTCAGTAAATATTATCGGTCTCACTGAAGAATGAATGAATGACAAGTGTGTTATTCACCAGGTTGTAGCCAACCACTGCTGTTGCTCATTCTTTGCTTGACCTACCTACTCTCTTAAATGAATCGGGATTGGATAAAGTGTGGGGTAAAAGGGAAGATTGGTCTGGGGCCACAAAGTGTGGACCTGTGTATGCTCTGAGATACAAGTCAGAAATAAAAGGAAACCCAAAGGCAAAGCAAACCATCCATACAAGTATCACTCAAAAAAAGAGAGACACCCAGGAGAGGGATAAAAAGAGGAGAGCCAGGACCCAGGCAAGAGTGTTCCCAGCCAGAGTGCCTTCTGAGAAGGTAGAGAATGTGGCAGCTGCACCCTACAGGAGCCTGTGGCTCAACCCAAGTAGGGGCAGATGGTACACAAGTTCTCAGGGCAAAATGCAACACCAGTCACATAGGTAATGAAAAACAGCTACTGATATGTCAATTAGAGCCACAAACTGAAATGCCCTGGAGTCGCGCAAGTAATGTACCTGACTGAAGGAGGCTCGTGCAAGTAAATGTAGACTGACGGGACCCTGATGGGAAGAAAAACTTGTGTCCTCAATTTTAAGTTTTTTTACAGTCTACAGTTTATGACTCCAGAAAAAAACAAAAACAAAAACAAAAAAAATGCCAGACTATTTTTGAATTATAGAAATTTAACAATGATAATATGAGTGGGAGAGTAAAATTCCAGTTCTGGTTCCCATACTAACTTCCAGTATGGCATTGCCAAAATGGTTTAGTCTTTACGGAGTCATGGAAGACAAAACTGGGATTCTAGCTTATTGATTATTCATCAGTAGGAAATGCTCCCTACGTGGCTCCACTCAGCTCCCCAACATCATACTCCTCTGGGGCTGTGCTTTGACAGCCCTCACTCCTGAGGTCTGCTATTCATACCCTGCTGCCACCAAAGTCCCTGTTCTGTCACTCCACAAACATAGCCTTAATAATTAATATTCAAGTGAGCCAAGGAAATCTGTTATTTCCCACAGATATGGTCCTGCAGAGAATAAGTTGAAAAGCACGGATTTAGACTAATTACCTAATTATGCAGGTAACAAAATAGGTATTCCAAGAAAGAAAATGACTTGCCCAAGGCTATGTAGGTAGTTCATGACAGAGTCACAACTAAATTCAGTTCTTTTAATTCACAGCCTTGTATTAAGATGACCTTAAAAGACCCTTTCAGAGATATGTCCATGAATATAACTATTAAGGATTTTTCTTCTCTCCTCTCCTCTCCTCTTCCCTCCTTCCCCTCCCATTTTTCTTTCTTTCTTTCTTTCTTTCTTTCTTTCTTTCTTTCTTTCTTTCTTTCTTTCTTCTTTCTTTCACTACACTCTTTCATGTATACACACACTAACACACAGGCACATAGACACATATAAGCATATAACTTTTTATTCTAAAAATGACTGGAAGGGGTGCCTGGGTGGCTCAGTCAGTTAAGTGTTCAACTTTGGCTCAGGTCATGATCTCACAGCTTGTGAGTTTGAGCCCGCGTCAGGCTCTTTGCTGACAGCTCAGAGCCTGGAGCCTGGAGCCTGCTTCAGATTCTGTGTTTCCCTCTCTCTCTCTGCTCCTCCAGTGTTTATGCTCTGTCTCTCTCTCCTTCAAAAAGAAATAAACATAAAAAAATTAAAATGACTGTAATTTTTATTCTTTCTTGGTTAGACCTTCTCATTGTGGGCATTTCCAATAGTCCAATATGCATGCTGCTTCCCTAAGGAATATAGAAACAATACACACAAAGAGTTTGCAGAGCAAAACAGAGAAAAAGCACACATTTTAGAAAGTACAAGCACAGCTATCAAACATGAGGAACACACAGAATATAAAGTTAATTGTGTGCATAGCTTGGAGGGACAGACAATTAAAATATTACAAGGACTAATTTAATTTCTCCAAAGAGGTTTCAAAAACATCTAACAGCACACATAAAATGCAGAAGAACAAAAGCCAAATTTGGTCTTTCCTCTTTTCTTTGACATTTTCAACACAACTTTGAAATTCAATATTTTAAAGTAGCATATATAGTTTTAAAACACATCAGAATAAATACTGATTGGATTCATCTCTTTCAAGAAACTGAAAGAATTAATTATCAGAAAAAAGAGAAACATTAAATTATTAAATAATTGTATACATAACATTATTTGAAAACAAAAGGGCATGGATGTGTGATTTAGTTTGGCACAAAAAAACACTTAGAATCATTGATTTTGTCACAAGAGGGAGCCCATGTTTTTCAATTAATTCAAACACATTGTGAATAAATGAAATGAAGATAATTTGAGCCTGATTAAATATGTAGCTATAAATTTTATAGCATAATCCATTATTGATAACAAAGTACAAATTAATATTAAAATTATCATCTCCTCTTCATTTCAGTTTATTTGGCTGAAGGATGAAAAAAATAACACTTAATGAATTATTTCCCAAATAAAACCAGATTTATGATATATAAGTGCAAATTAAGTCTGTACTACATATAGCTTTAATACAAAATTAAAACTTCAAATATATTGTTCGGGTAGTGTGCTAAAAAGGGTAGAGACCAGTCATTCTTGGTTCATAATTATGTACTAAATATCCTTCTAGATTATCTTAAATCTTTCTAGATCAGCTGGTGGGTGGATAGCAAACAAAAGGAAAATTACTGATTATCAAGTCATGTACCTTCCTGAAAGATACTTAACTTCCATCAAACTGTAACATCTGTAAACAGAAGGACGTTTAGCTATCTTCTAGCAGAGTTGTAAGAATTAATGAGATAGCCTGAAAATATTAGGAAGTGGCATTTGGTAACTTAATAAAAAAGTTTCCCTCCACACTTTGAGTAAATATTATACAAAGTTCCTTGATAATAAATGTTTAAGTCTCTTTCATAAAAATAAACGCTTTCCTGACACCCAATTCGTTGCTACCCACTGACTTTCAGCACCTATTCTTTTTTAGTCTTAATTTCTCAAAAGATTAGCATCCATCAGCCACTATAATTCTTCACTCTACCAAAACCCCTTGCATTAACTTCCTAGTAAATTCAATCTACCAAAACTAAGGAACTTTTTTCAGTTTTTATTTTGCTAGGTCTTTTTGAAGCTTATCAGGCTTCTTCCTTCTTAAACTTTCTTCTTCTCTCTGATTATTCTTTCTGTTTCTTCCATAAGCTCCTTTCTGATGATTGGTTATGTCCAGGGTTCAACCATGGACTCCCTGATTGTTTCATTTTATCTATGTCTCCAGAAATCTCATCTTCTTTCACAGTTTCACTACAACCTCTAGGAAGATAACACAGGTAGACAAATGGGTCTGCTAGAATGACCCATGGGTCTATCTAGCATACAAATCTAACCCATTTCTCTTTTTTGCCAAAAATTCTCCCAGTTTGTCTTGGCTGGCTCACTTATTGTTGGCTCATGTGGTGTTTGCTATATATATATATATATATATATATATATATATATATATATAATTTTAATTACTTATCCACAAAAAGGTAAGATAAAATATAAAATTCGACTTCTCTAGCTTCTGTTGCAAAACTAAAAAAAAAAAAATGAAACTACTGGCTTCTCACCATCAGCAATGAAGCAGACCTACACAGCATGTTTGCTTAGGTGTGATCCATTTCCCCCAGTTCACCAGCATCCTCACCATACTTTACCAAGTTGCTGGAATTGGAGGTCACTACTCGTCATCAAATTTGAGTTATTTGATTTAGTAGGACAGAATTAAGGAGAAGGTAAAGCAGCTTTCATATCCAAGTCAATTACAAAAGTGGAAAAACAGAACTAAACACAGGGCTGTGCAATTCAAGAAAAATTCAAAGAAAGATGTTTTGTGTCCAAAGAATCAACTGTTAGGGGATTAAGCCAACTGCTTCATTCAGTGTTGGCCTGGTTCTCATTGAGATTATGATCACAGAGCATAGCCTGAGCACCCACTCTGTTCCAGCAGGGAATGAAGGGTTTTATATGCAGACATTGAGGGAATATACATGAAGCTCCTTGTATCCTAAGATCTTCATCTGTGATGGGATTCTCACTCTATGTTTCACCACAAGGCAACCAACCAGCTGTGCTGATTTACTGATGGATCAGACAGAGGCTGCACATTATGAGAGGTAAGTTCCCAAACATTAACTGAAAATAAAAATACCAGGACACGCTAGTTGTTCTTGTCTTCATTTTGGGCTATCTAACTAACTAGCATTAATGATTCCCCAATTTATAGAGTCATAGAGGAAATATTCCTTGAAGCTATTTCCTTATTGTAGAAGATCCTCTAATGGTGCTTTATTAGGTGGTACCATTTGCTTCCTCTGCGATGTTAGGCTTCTCAGCGAACCTCCCTAACTATGGGTTTCTCTTCTTTAAAGGAGGGTATTAATGTCCATTTCATAAAACTTGCAGGGAGAACTAACCACATACTGTAGTACAGGCATACCTTGTTTTATGACATTTTGCTTTACGGTGCTTCAAAGATATTGTTTCTTCTAACAAATTAAAGGTTTCTGGCAACCCTGCATTGAATGGGTCTACTAGTGCCATTTTCCCCACAACCTTTGCTCATTTTGTCTTTGTGTCATGTTACGGTAATTCTCACAATATTCGAAAATTTTTCAATTTTGTATTTGTTATGATGATCTGTAATCAGTGATTTTTTTTAACGTTTATTTTTGAGAGAGAGAGAGAGAGAGAGAGAGAGTGAGAGCAGAGTGTGAGTGGGGAAGGGGCAGAGAGAGAGGGAGACAGAATCTGAAGCAGGCTCCAGGCTCTGAGCTGACAGCACAGAGCCCAACGTGGGGCTCAAACTCACTAACTGCGAGATCATGACCTGAGCGAAAGTCAGACGCTTAACCGACTGAGCCACCCAGGGCAACTGTGATCAGCGATCTTTGATGTTACTATTGTAACTGCTTTGAAGTGCCACAAATTGCACCCATACAAGATGGCAAACTTAATGGATTAGTGTGTGTGTCCTCACTGCCTCACTGACCGGCTATTCCCCTGTCACTCTCCCTCTCTTCAGGTCTCCCTATTCCCTGAGACACAACAATATTGAAACCAGGTCAATGAATAATGCTACAATGGCCTCTAAATGTTCAAGGAAAGGAAGAGTAAATCAATGCAGCAAACTTCATTGTTTTCTATTTGAAGAAATTGACACAGCCACCCCAACCTTCAGGAAGCACTACTCTAATCAGACCATAGCCATCAATACTCCCTACCAGCAAAAAGATTGTGACTCGCTAAAAGCTCAGATAATGGTTAGCAGTTTTTAGCAATAAAGTACTTTTTTAACATTTATTTAATTTTGAGAGAAAGAGAGAGAGAAAGCATAAGCAGGGGAAGGGCAAAGAGAGAGGGAGACAGACTCCAAAACAGGCTGTCAGCACACAGCCCGACACGGGGCTTGAACCCAGGAACTGTGAGATCATGACCTGAGCCAAAGTCAGATGCTCAACCGACTGAGCCACCCAGGTGCCTCAGTATTTGATTTATTGCGGTGATAGGGAACTGAACACACAGTATTTCCAACATAGACCTGTAACGTAATAATGTTAGCCAGCATATACTAAGTACTTAACCATGTGTCCATGATCTTCTTATCTTTGTAAGTATTAGCATAATTAGCCCTCACAGCAGCCTTATAAAGTATATGTATGGCCACCTCCCCTTACAGATGAGGAAACTTATGGGCAGAGAGGAAGGTCACACAGCAGAGGAGTCAGAACCAGTCCTAGAAGCCAGCATTTTGACTCCACAAACCCAAGTACTATATACACTTGACCAAAATAATATCCGGACTCCCACTCGGTAAGCGGTAGGTTTTAGGTATGTCTGTAGCATGACATACAAGTTCCTTAATGACCAAACATTGGCTGTTTTCTGTCATTCCCTGCCTTGATCTTTGCAATACAAAAACATGCATAGAGTACCCACCTCCCAAGCCTACATGCAAACACGCAGCTCAGCACTTCTTGCCTCTGCAAATGCTCTCCTATAACAGGAAAGTCTCCTATTCATCTTTCCAAGTAGCCCAGAAATTAGTGAGTCAATCTCTGTCTCTCTCCTTCTACAGGAGCTTCCATGGAAACTACCCCATCTTTGACAGGTAAGCATCTTGGAGTTAGGATCTTATTCAGTTTTATGTCCTCAGGGCATTTTACAGTTCTTGATATGTAGAAAGCAAGCAGAAATGTTGTCATATGAGGAATAAGGCAATGAACAAATAATACAAGCCTTATAAAGGTTTTGATACCGAGGAAAATAGATTCTATGTGCAGCATTTAAATTTGAAGCATTTAATTAGAATCAAATTGCAAGTGCTAAAATAAACTGATCCTCATTTAAAAGCAGAGTATCCATAAAATATTTTATCACTTAAATTTAGCTGTGTCATCACAATAATGTGTATTTATAGCTTTTTTTTCATATTTATACAAAAACTGTGTGGAAAAAATTTAAATTTAGAAGAGTTTGAAAAGTAAAACCACATAAGAGTAACAAACATCTCAAATGCATTTCTATAGCTTTTCCTACTTTTCTTTCTTTTTGCCTTCTTGCTGCTAATATCTACACATTCAGTGATATTCTCTTCTGTTTTAAATGGCAAGTGTTGGGGCATCTGGGTGGCTCAGTTGGTTAAGCACCTGACTCTTGACTTTTGGCTCAGGCTATGATCTCATAGTTTGCGAGTTCCAGCCCCACATCAGGCTCTCAGCTGACAGCGCGGAGCCTGCTTGGGATTTGATCTTCCTCTTTCTCTGCCCCTCCCTCGCTTACTCTCTCTGTGTCTCTCAAGAACAAATAAACTTAAAAAGAAAATTTTAAATGGCAAATGTTTATAAAACAATTTTTTCCCTCATTATTTTAACTTAATGTTTACATTCAGTTCATTTTGAAGCAGTGTTCAGAGAAGCATATACCTATATCTGGTGACGAGAAAAACACTTGGGTGTATTTTGATCCAGACAACAATTTTCAAAGTTAGCTGGAAATTGCTGTTTATGCCTTAGCATTTTAAGAACCCACACAAATGACTGCAGGAAAATTATAAGGACAAAAGTCAACACTTTAAGGACTCTAGTCACAGGCGAAATCTCATTTATCCTGAAAGGCCCCAATGCTTATCAGGTAATGTGAATTGTGAAGGGCTATGATGTGGGGGCCTGAATTCGAAGACATTAAAAGAAAATACCAGAAAAATCTTATTTTTTGAATTCAAATAAACCCCTAAAATTTTATTAATATTCCGGATACTTAAATCATAATATGAAAGAATGCCAATTTAAGACGGCATAAATCTAGTTTTATTCAGTGTGCACTGCTTTTTTTTCTCTTTTCTCGGTTTTTCTATTTTCTGCAGCTCACCATTCTACCTACTCCATAGATCTGATTATATTATTGTCCATGTTTAAGGGTTCTAAAACAAACTAGAAAAGAATAAATATTATTGCAGTTAGCTCAAAAATGAAGGTAATTTTGAATCTCCACATCAGATCCTTCAAAGCCCTCTTCTGCTCTATTGTCATAAACATCACAACCACTTTTGTAATCTGTATTGGCCAACTACAAAATTCACTCATTCAACTGCCTGACTGGATTATGGCCTCTCTCCTAAATACACCTAGGCTTGAATTTAGGGGTCCACCTCAGCAACTCCGGTAAATTATGAGCAACATGAAGACAGGGACATTTCTTATAAAAGTCTGACTTTTCAGAGATCTCACAGTGCCTTATAAAACCCATAGAAAATGAAATTAAATAAAGCTTCTTCCCCTGAAAAGTCTGAAGAAAGGAGAAAATATAAAATTCTCTTAAAATGTATAAATTTGTAATTCCAACTTAGTTTGAAGACTGTTTTTTATATGCTTAAAGAAAAAATGCTTGAAGAAAAAATATTTTTTCTTACTTAAAAAAATCATCACATAGATAATTATAAGAATTTCAAAGCATGTAAACAAATAGACAAAGTCCTGATAATACTAAGTTGATGATAAAAAACGTGGAACAAGTAAAACTCATTTACATTTAGTGAAAATGCAAAATGACAAATGTATTTTAGAAAATTGTGTGTGTGTGTGTTTTAATGTTTATTTGTTTATTTTCAGAGAGAGAGAGAGCACAGGCAAAGTCGAGAGAGAGAAAGAGAGAGAATCCTAAGCAGGGTCTGTGCTGTCAGCACCAAGCCCGATGAGGGGTTCAAACTCACAAACTATGAGGTCATAACCTGGGCCAAAATCAAGAGTCAGACGCATAACTGACTGAGCTACCCAGGCACCCCAGAAAGTAGCGTTTTTTATACTGTTAACATACACTCACCACATGACCCAGTCACCCCACTCTTAGAGATTTAAGCAAGTTAAATGAAACCTCTGTTCACCTAAAAGCCTATATGTACATATTTATAGTACCTTTGTTCATAATTGCTCAAAACTGGAAAAAACTCAAATATCCCTCAGTCAGGAATGTATAAACACACTGTGGCATATCCATAGAGTGGAATGCTACTCAACATAAAAAGGAAGGGATTCTTGGGGTGCCTCGGTGGCTCAGTTGCTTAAGTGCCTGACTCTTGAGTTCAGCTTAGGTCATATCTCTGGGTTGGTGAGTTAAAGACCCACATCCAGCTCTGTGCTTATATCCCAGAGCCTACTTTGGATCCTCTGTCTTCCTCTTTCTGCCCCTCCACCCAACCCCCCCCCCCCAAAAAAAATAAATGTTAAAAAAGAAAAGGAAGGGACTTTTGACACATGGAACTAAATGAATCAATCTCAAACGTTAGGTGAAAGAAGAAGCAAGCCTTAAAAAAGACTACATATGTAATACTATAAGGCCAGAAAATTGATTTGTCTTTGCCAGGGGCTTGCGAATAGAGTAAATTAATTATGAGAGTCGCTACATGAGAGTCGCTACATGAGAGTCAATACATACAAGTGCTTGCCATGTTCCGCTATGTTAGAAGGTGAAAGAGGGACAGTAAAGTATCCCTCAGACTGAGAAAGCACTTTGAGACTGAAAAACAAACAAAGCCACACCATAATTTACATAGTTTTATTTAGGGTAAAAACTGACAGGGGGATCAGATGAACAGCAGAGTCCTCTGCAAAGTCCAGAACTTAACCCACAGTGAAGGGTAGTTATCTAAAGTGGCACCATCTGTGTGTGCCAGAAAGGATATCAGAACAAGCCTTCCAGGATTCCAATCAGGGCATACATTAACCTCCATGGGGCCTAGAGCTGGCAGTCCAGAGGGAGATCATGGTGGAGTGGACACGAACAAGACGGAGGGCCAAAGATGGAATCAGTATGGTAAGCACTCCTACAAACTACAGTATTCAACCCCTCGAAAACAATCCTATATGAGGTTGAAACTATCTTTATCTCCTTTTCTCAGAAGACATGGAGGTTTAAAAAAGCCAGAATTTGAAGTCAGTCTCTTGCTGTTAATCAATTAACTATTCTGTCTCTCTCAGAGTAGGGACATATCAAAATTTTAGAAGTCATAAGAGAGAGATTACTGTGACCATTAACAAATACATTTTTTTAATCCTCAAAGAAAGTATGCATACAAAGGTATGAAAATAAATTTCATTAGTGTTGGCCAACTGAATACTCCAATATTATTACCTACCTAAAACTCTAATATCGAAAATCACTTATATATGATATGCTGTAAATACTTTCTCTCATAAAATTTCAGAGTAAGTTACCATATTTTACTTTAATTATGATTTACAAACAAAAATTATATAACTTAGAGATATTATGAATTAATAGTGATTCTATTATATTACTGTACTGATTTAAAACTTATTTCTGAAAGTAATTATGACTGCACATATCATTATGCTTTACACTACATTAGAAAGTTTGAAATTTGGCCACTGAAGATTATTGGTAGGCATGAGTGAAGGATTACCAAGTATAAATCCCATGTAGCCAATCAAATGATTTTTTAATTTCAAAGAAATCCAAATATTAACACATTTTCAAACACATTTATCTTAGGTGTGACCATAAGAATCTGACAAGTTATTAAATGTGGTTGAAGAAAATACTAGTATAGTTCTCTGTGTCTTATCATTAAAATCATAAACATGAATCAAATGGAAGCTATAATCAAAACAAAATCACATATATATGAAAAACAAGATACCAGTCCCAGTCTAGCCTCCATGGTGCAGAATGAAATAGGTGAAAGTTCTGAAATCAGAACTACAGATGACAAAAATAGCTTATAGGTACCAGAACCCCTCATAAAGGATGATATTAAAAAAACAAACTAAATCAACACTTACATCAACATGCACATTGAGACAGTCTTATAGCATGGTGCAACTGCTTGTACTATATGTAACCTAGGCTGGAAAATAGCATTTAATCAAGTTGGCCACCTCTAGACATATCCCCTATGTCATATAAAACAAGGACATCCTTACCAGGATAGTGTGGAGGACACATTACAGAAAAAAGAGCAAGTTGGAATAAAAATGACTCCTATTACTGCTGGAAGGACATTATTAATCCACACTCCAGAGAAGGAATCACCCTTTCTATCCAATCCTACATCTCCATGAGAAGGACAGCTCTAAGGGAGTGAGTCTGGGGGATACTGTGCAAAGAGGAAGTAGAAAAGACTGGCTCCTGGACTGAAAACACAGTTCAATGCCAAGTTTTCAGTAGTGAAGAAAAGACCAGTCCTAGAACTATGGACTAATAGGTTTCAGGAAAGACAGGCTGACCTCAGTCTCTCTGGTGAGTATGATGGAAATATTCCTGAATATCCTATTCCTGAGGAACAAAGAAAACGTAGGGTCTATGATATGCTGAGATAAAAATAGCAAGATCTAAGTAAAGCATGTCGTACGACCCAATCTCATATTATGGGGAGCGGGGGGGAATAGTATAAACTAATTACAGTACCTGACTAATTTATTTATATTAATGTACATATGTATCTGGAGTCAATTAAAAATCCCGTTTACAAAGAGACTTTATTCTATTTTCTCTGAAAATTCTGAAAAATACAAATTATTTCATATCCTTCTTTTCAGATAATGTCTGATGGGCATCGATATACTTACCATCATAAATCTGTACTTTGAGGAAAAAAAATTTCATCTAAGACTTGTAACATCTCTACTACTAAGAGTGATAATGTTATGTCTATACTAGGTATTTTTTAAAGAAGGGAATCACATCTCTTCTCACATACAGAAATAACTTTGAGTTACATATAGCTATGAATTCTAATATCTGTGTGGGCTACTAAGCTTTAGTACAGAGAGAAATAATCACAGATTCCTAGAATCACAGAATCCTAAACATCAAAGAATGTAAAAGCTTTCTTTTTCTAGCTGTTTTTCTTACTCTTCAAAGTTCCTCAGATGGGAACTGTGCATCCTTTAAGAGACTAATATCCTTTCATTCCATCTAAAATCCAATTGGGGCAATTGAAGAGGTCATGTCATATTCTTGGAATAGCTGTATTAGTGTCTTCAGAATATCAGTTCATTTTCTTCCCATTCATTACTTTCTAAATATTATTTCTTGACATATTAGAGATTACCACCATGAAATCAAAATATATATTTCCAGTGTCAGGTCAGGTATTTCAACAAAATAAACAACAAAAACAAAATCTCAAATCTCTCAAATAAGTATACATGTTCTTTTCTTAACTTAAGAAAATTATCAGGTAAAGAAACAATTCTATTGTTAACATACTTTGATTCTTATTGGAATGGTACATTCATTTAAAAAAAATATGTTAGCTACCCATATAGATCCTACATTCAAATATTTCACAGGGCTTTCTAGTTAGGTAGATCCTCAGCTAAAAATCTGTACAGACACAAGCTTTTTCCAACGTCTTCAGTTTTGAGCTGAATGGTGCCACCCATTCATGCATTAAAGACTTAATACCCAGGACTTCAAAATGGGACTACATTTGGAGACTAGGTCATCACAGAGGTAATTCAATTAAAATGAGGTCATTTGGGTGGTCCCTAATCCAGTATGATTGGTGTCCTTATGAAAAGAGGAAATGCAAGAACACAGAAGTTGTTCATCTATCAGCCAAGCAGAGAAGCCTAGGAAGAAGAAACCAATCCTCCTGCCAACATGCTGATCTCAGAGTTCTGGCCTCCAGAACCGTGAGGCGATAAATTTCTGTTATTTTAGGCCACGCAGTCTGGTAGTTTGTTATGGCAGCCCTAGCAAACTAATATACCTTCCGGCAATGTTCTTGAGAACAGAAGACACCATTAAGCTGAACAATGGAGGTCCCCACGTACAAATACCTGATATGAACACCACAGGTCGAAAAAAAATTGTTCTTGTCATGATATAAAATTTAAAAAATATATATTTTGCACATGTATAATCATCATCCTTTTTTAGGTGTTACATATTACACAGAAGTATAAAATATAATACCTTCACTGTAAGAATTTATGATCTAAACACAGACAGAAAGTAACATCTATGAAATAAAAATAAATACTACACGGCAGTTACAGACCTAAGTGCTCACCTGCATGCTATCAATTATAAGTGCTATAGGAATTATGAATGGCAAGTTCTGGGTACATTTGCTACTTGACTGAAAGGAAAAGAAACACCTATGTCTACAGAGATAAATATCTGTCTCCTGATGGAGTATACAAAATCCAAGGTTTTATAGAGTTTTAGCTTTAGAAAATGCTATATAGGAAGAGTTTGTTTGTTTTTAAAAATTTCCATAAACACAGATTCCTATGCTACTAAACTATAAAAAGATTAGACCAAATATTTACTGAGTGATTATTATACCTGACACTTTTCTCACAATTTTATGTAAATATCATGTAAGTATATTAGTTTACTGAAGTCACCTTAACAACAACAACAAAACTCCACAAACCAACAAATCTAGGGTGGCTTAAAACAACAGAAATTTATTGCCTCAGTTCTGGACGTTAGAAGTCCCAAATCAACATGTCAGCAGGGCCATGCTCCCTTTGAGACTCTGAGCCTCTGTTTTTCTCTTTTTGGCTTCTGGTGGTGAGCCACAATCTGCTTTGTAACTCCATCTCTGCCTCCACCTTCACACGGCATTTTCCCTTGTATGCTCACATCACCTTCTTATTAAAGATAGTTGTATTTGATTTGGGGTCCAATCTACTCCACTATGACATCATTTAAACTAACTATATCTGCAATGACCCCATTCCTAAATAAGGTCACATTCTGAGATACTGGGAATTAGGATTTCAACATGTCACTTTGGGAGACATGATTCAACATATAGTTCAACACAATTCAACTGGATAGATAGGTGACAGATGATAGTTTTTTTTTAATAGATTGATTTTTAAAGAATTTTAGTGTGTTATAGGTGGTGGGTATAAGGTATATTATATTGGTCAAGTATATACGGTACTTTTATAACGGGAAAAGATAGGATAAAACAGGCAGACCTGAGGTCCTTGGGTGGGGAAAAACACATATTTTGGAACAATGCTGGGGGTGTCTGACCACAGCAAACCCCCTCAGGCTGAAGGTTCCTCTTAAGAATGTAACAGACATCACCTACCCCTCTTCAAGGGTAGTTTCCCTCAGGAATTTGACATAAGTCCTAGGAATGGCCATAGACCATCCCTCATACAATGGAAATGAGCCAATCAGGAATGGACAACCCAGAACCTAGAGTTATCCAGCCAATAAGGGTAGACCCTGAGAAGGAACAAGGGGGAAGGGGAGGGATGGAGAAGGGCTGACCAGAACCTTATAAAACAAGGACCCTTGCCTATAGTCCTTGGGAATTCATTTTCCAATGCCCCCTCTCTGTAAAGACATGTTTCCTACTATTCTTATCATACTCTAATAAACTTTTGCCTTCTGCTCATTTTGTGTCCACCTCTTCATTCTTTGAAGTGGCGAGACAACGAATCCCAGGTATTGTGGTAAAAAAAAATCCCAGAACATTTCATTTTGTGGAACAAAAATGTCCGGCTTCCGACACTGGTTCTGACACTGTTTTTGCTGGGTTATCTATTCCTAGCGGATGGGTGCCCATCCGCTTCCTCATCTGTACAAGGGGTGGCCATATAGCCGTAGTTTATAAGGTTGCTGTGATGACTAATTATGCTAATGCCTGTAAAGATGAGAAGATCGTGGACATATTGTTAAGCACTCAGTATAAGCCAGCTACCCTTATTACATTACTATATTGGTAGGTTAATTCTCCCAGTCATTTTTATGAGCTGAGTGTTAATGTAATGCCCTACTTTATGGAAGAGAAACTCATACTCAGGGAGGGTAGCTGACAGGCCTAACATCACACAGGAAGTTAATGGGACATCTTGGAATCCAGCTGGGTGACTCTGAAGCTCACATACTATCTGCTGTTGCGTGTTACCTCGATGGTGTGGCAGGCATTGTCCCATCTCAGGAGATAGTAAGAAATAAGTTACAGAAGGTTACATTAGAGGAATATTTTCCACATCACCATAACATGCTTTGAAAGTTAGCAAGCAATTTACACATTTTTACCCATATATTCTAAATCTATCTAATGAGGAAATTTTAAAATAAGTAAGCTTGCAATATTAAAAAAATTCAAAATGATTATTCATAATTTTATTTTAAAAAGGACACCCATGTCTTGTGTTAACATGGCTTTTTCCATAGCCAGATTATTTTTATAACCTCAGATTTTTTTTGATAGATAAGAAAGCACAAGCATATTCTTTGAGAAAAAGAGAAAACTGTATTTGAATGTTTGCTTCAAATGAGTAACTCTCTAATGCTGGTTATTTATGCACCCGAACCCTGACCTGGAATGACAGTTCATAGATAAAACATGAAGCTTTTAATTTCTAAAAATTTCTTTTCTGAAAATCCTTTCATGAGATAAATTCAAATTTTACACTGGAGTAAACCACTGACATACACTGGTCTTCTCACAGTGGTTCTTATTGTCTCTGTAAAAAGCTAGGTCTCAGGTGGAGAAGAAGAATGATTTCCTAGTCCTTACATATTACCACTTTGTAAGTGACTTTCTTTCCTCTCTTTGAACAAAAAGAAGAGTTCATTTGCATTTGAACTCAACAACAGAGTATAGAAATGAAAAGAATCTCCAGAAAGCAATGACTATTCCCCCAAGACAAAATTGTCTTCAAATATAACTAATGCTTAAAACATATGACTGCATGACAAAGGGATAGAAATGATTTTGAGTCACAGAACTGGATTGAAATCCTAGCTATAGTGTCCCTGAGAAATTTTTTTTATCACTATCTGGGTTTTCTATTCTCTCATTGTAAAAATAAGGAAAAGGTTATTGTGAAAAATACATTAAATTTATGATTAAGGTAACTAGCGAATTGTCTAGCACAAAGAACGCACTCAAAACATGTTCCTTCTGTGGCAAATCTAACAAGGGTAAGTGGAAATCTATGTTGTAAATCTCCGTGAAAACTGGGACAATTTGTTCAGTGAACTCTCCTAGAAATCTATGTTCTGTCTTTGGTTGTTTCCTCCTGCTTTTTTTTAGAGCAAAACCCTAAAATTTGGGGTGAGGACAATATGTTATTTACCTGAAGGTAAATACCGAAGGTAATAGTTTTGCCCATGTTCATGACATATAAGAATAGTGGGTAGGTACTGTTGAAAGGTACATGTGGCTAGGGCACATGTCTTAAAATCTATTTGCCTGCAAATACAATGTTTTACTTACAAATTGTTATGGGAAATTTAACTGGAGATTTTAACAGGCTAATAGTCAGCCTTTCCCCCCACCCCCACCCCCACCCCCACCTCAGATACCCAAGCCTCTCCTATCACATCAAAATAGTGTTTAAATGCTTGCTGTGCATCAGCCACTCTATTTACATGAAGGTTTGGGGACACAGATATCTTCTAACATTTAAGACTGGCAATTCAACTGCCTTAGAGGTACACATGTGAAACAAACTAAAAATAGAGATGTATACCTGTCCACATCTATTTTCCATACAGAAGTATAATGTAGCCTTTGGGGGAAAATGTTGTTGTCTTCTTTTCCTCTAAAAGCATTTAAAAGGTCTCATTTATTTCAGTCCTCATTTAGGATATTGGTCCAAAATGCACTGGGACTTTATTCAACAAAAGAATAAAGATCAAAACTACAGCTACAATATCAGGTTTTTAAAGATGTCAAATCTCAACAGCACTAAACCGGTTCTTCATTGTTCCTTATGTTATTCTTATTTTGTAAGTACTCAAACAGCCTGTGCAATTCTTCACTGCTTCTTTTCTGCAATGATTTCCTTTTCAATGATTTAAGCAGTCTATTCTCCAAAGCAATGCTCAGAAATCCAATTACCATTCCAACACCACGCTTTTGTAAGCCCGGAGCATTAAACCATAGAATATGCTTCCTCTTGCCCCTTCCTTACACCTCTCACTCAAGAACTCTGCATTTTCCTATCAAAAAAGGTTTTGGTTTTGTTTCGCTTTGCTAGGCTTTCTTTGATAAGGAAAAGTGGCCATAAATTACCTTAAAACAAACAGAAAAAAAAAAGTATAAATTCTTCATGTGGAAATAAGTCCAAGGGAATATATAAAAGAAGAAAAATTAAACAATAAGCTGTTTCTCGTTTAAAACAGTGTTTGTCTACCTTACCTTAAAGGTGGTTTATGGATTATAAATTGCAATGTATTAATAAGCGTAAGTAATTTCTTCTACATTTTACTTCTAGTTTGTCAGATAAATGAGGAAATTTAAAGTAGAGGGTCCCATGGTAATTATATAATAAAAGATAATTTCCTATTTATGTATGTTTTTGTTCTAAGTTCATTCATCTCACGAATATATTGTATGTGTGTTTCTATGTGAGCTTGTATGTGTGAGAAAATAAAGGATAGAAAATGATAGAGATATTATAGTAAAATTTCTAAGTTAATTTCTGGAAGCAATAGGAAAAGGCACTGACAAAAGGTCAAGGAAGGAGATAAATCTTTAATGAATTAAGGCTGACTAAATCCATTTAGAACAAGAACTCTGTGTTTAAGATTTCCTTTAACCATGAGCCATTTCTGACCAGCTGTACTCTAAAAAAGACAAAAGAATGTAAATCATCTAAACTCTAAATATGAACTGAAACCAATTTTTCAAAGCCCAAGTTAGAAGGAAGCCAAGACACGTGTGGAAGTGATGGAAATCTTCTGAACACAGAGTAAAAAGCCCTTATGATCAATGACCATCTGGCCACCTGGAAATCTTTTTAGTCTGACATTAGCTTTGGGAAAGAAAAAATATGGTAAAATAATTAAGAGACTATAATTAATAAATTAAGAATTTATATATTCTACAGAACTCTTCGCAAAATAATGTCAATATTAACTTAAAATATATTGAACTGCTTTATGTGTGGATATATTTATATATATTAATATATATTTATATGTATGCTTTTATATATATTTAAATACATACATACATATGTGTACATACAAAGTGGAGAGAAAACCTGGGAAGACAAGTAATAAATAAGGCTGAAGCACAGGATATGTAAGAGCAGAGAGCAGAAAATGACATTAAAGACTTGACTGTGAAAAGTATTTTGTGTAAATATGTTGGGCATCATTCTGTAAGGTCAGTGTTACCTCAAAATAAGGTTTTTGGAGCAGTGGCAATAGAGAAACACAGAGTGCTTAATTAAAATGCAAACTATGGGGGCAAGCTCAGAATCTAAATTTGTAGAATGTATTCTAGAAGTCATTATTTTTCCAAGTTCCCCAGATGCTTCTGGGGATGTTTACATTTGAGAGCCTCTCCCAGATAAAGCATAACAGGGACACAGCATCATCGGTTCTGCTCTATACAAAGAAGACTGGTGTCAGTGAGAATAGACTAGAGAGGCTGAGGCAAAAAGCTGGAAGTCTAGTTGAGTATCCCCTAGCTAAGGCAAATGATGATATACGGCCTTGTGTTAAAATGCTTTTTTGACACTAGGTCTTCTCCATGTACTCATGGTTCTTTTCCATTTTGAATTTCTGAGTCGATACCCCTTCTTTGGTTTTAAATTATTAAATGGGCCTTTAAAATTAGTAAAATGACCCTGAATCTCAGTTCAAGGACATATTTGGGGAGATTTTCAGCCAAAGATGAAGTAAAAGGATATACTGGCTTTCTTTACACTTTGGGTAATATATGTACATGTTTTTCCTATATCCAGTGTCCCCAGAGACACCGCATAGATGTTGCAATGGTAGCAACCAAATCCAGATTAACTGTCACCTCAAGTTCTGTCAGTTACTGACAAGCACCATGCACACACACACACACACACACACACACACACACAAACACACCTTGCTTCCTAACAACTGGTGCTGCAATTAGATCCTACTGTTGGGCTGATCAAGTTTCTAGAGATCCTTTGGAGTGACAATGGTCCAATGGAGTTAGGATTAGATATCAACTTTGATAATAACCTGGAAAGAAAAGTTTAGAATTGTTTGCTACTTTGCAAAGTTAGGCAAGGAGCTATTCGAAGAACATATAAAAGTTAATATTATAAATTTGTGTTAGTGGTTCTAATGGGCCTCTCACAATGGAACCAGAAAAGTAAATTATTAGATTCAGGCAGGTCTGAAAAACAATGGTATAGGAGCAGAACAGAGTAAAGGAGTTAAAAGGACTAGACAGACACTGAATTCCGGACAGAACAAAGGAAGCAAATTCAGAAATGATGACAAAGAGTAAGTTTGTAAAGCACAATGGAGTTGATAGACATTTGTACTAAAGGGATCAAGGAAGTATAAGGGGCCCTAGTGATGGTGTAAATTATGGTCAACAGAAAAACAAGGAGGCACAAAGCAAAGTTGTCCATGAATCTATAAGAGGGCCACAAGAATAAGTAAAACAGCATGGCTGGTGAGCATTAGCCACAGAGAAGGGGGTGGGGGCTGGACTAAAAAGCTGGAAAATAGCAATGGGAATTGAGATGCTCACGATATCTTCTTTGCACCTCAACATTTCCACATGTGGAGATATCAGAAGTCAGAAATCATAGATGCCACCATGAAGGGCAGTGAAGGAAATGATGTATAAAGGAGAGACCCAGGTTGTACCTGACTCAAAAGAATGTTGGAAATTGTCAAGAAGACATATGCCTGTGTGGCTCAGTCGGTTAGGCGTCCGACTTCAACTCAGGTCATAATCTCACAGCTCGTGGGTTTGAGCCCTGTGTTAGGCTCTGTGCTGACAGCTCAGAGCCTGAAGTCTACTTCAGATTCTGTATCTCCCTCTCTCTCTGCCCCTCCCCCACTTGCACTCTGTCTCTCTTTCTCTCTCTCAAAAAAAAACCAAACATTAAAAAAAATTTTAGTAAGATTTTAAGGCAATGGAAGGGAGGCCTACTTAAGATTGAAGGAGGTTGCAGGTGATAAAATGGAAAGGCTAAAAGATACTAGTAGTATGAGAGAGGTAAGGAGATGAAGGAGGCAAGTGCTTGGTTTCTGCAGGGAGACAGAAAGACATCGAATTCACTAAATTTTAATGGAATTACATCAAAACTAGAAAACTAAATTCAGGGTCCTACTTATATTGATGTGAATGTAGGTTTTAGTTAAGTACTAAATTTGGGGTTTATAGACTCAACTGAATTCTAGCAACAGAATGATTCATTTCTATTGGGGAAGGGAGACTTGAGATCAGAATTTTCCCTTGTTCTACTAAAATTATTCTAGTTGGACACCAGCAGTTCTGGACAGCATGCAAATTAAGTTGTTATTAAGCATTTACAATAGTAACTAACACTTATTGAGTGTCTAATATGTGCCAAGGACTGTGCTGTGTTTCATAGAGATTACAAAATTTTATTCCCACAAGAAACCTATGACAAAAGCTTTACTATTACTTCCATTTCCTAGATGAGGAAGCAGATATATAGGAAGAGGTTAAATAATGTGCTCAAAAGTCCCACAATCAGTAAATCACAGAGTCGAAATTCAAACCCAACCATGTGACTCCAGACTCCATATTTTTAATCACCATGCTGTATGAGGATGTCTCTATCAGACACTATAGATCTTGTCAAGTGTGAGCACTTATGGGACTGTAATCAGAATATGGAGAGGACAGCAATTACTTTGTGCCAGGAAAACTAAAGGATGCATTACACGATAAATTTCAATTCCTATATTTTCTTTAGACCATTTGATCATTCCCCTGTTCAGCCACTTAGGGAAAAAAGAGGTCTTTATGCCTTCAAGAAGGTGCTTTTATTGCAAAAAAAGAGATACAGAGAGATACATAGAGAGAGGGAGGGAAATAACAGAATGGAAAAAGAAAATTCTGGGCTTTTGATTTCCAAAAGCTGAGGTTCTGAGATAATCAACAGAATTTTTAAAACAGTGTTCGGATTTTAATATTCTACTAGTTGAAAAGTACTGGGAGTTGTCTGTAATAGGGAATAAAAGAAAGAATTGGAGAGGGGAGCTATATCAATATAAATATGAGATGTGTATCTAATGTGGAACCTTTGTTGTGCTCGTGTCCTCTCTCCTAAGGTAATGTTATGATATTTAAATGTCCAGCATAGAGGGAATCCCACCCCCTTCGCAACTTGGTATGTGCCCTACTCAACTATGCAGTGAGAATAATAGAGATGACTATAGTTGTGGCAATGAGGACTGTGAAAAACTTAGTCCACTCAGGAAAGTACACCATAGAGAAAAAAAACACAAGACAATGGAAGACTGAGTGTCTCCATGTGCTTTTATGACACTATGTCAACCTCTTAAATTTAGCGGCAACCCCAGAGAAAAATAGTGTCAACATCAAAAGAAACTAGCTCATGCTCTATAAGAAGGTGTTGCCAGCATGTTTTTCTCTGTCTACCAAATACTAAGGATCCTAATTTTGACTTTTCAATTTCTACCCTCCAAAGAGGTCCTTGCCTTGCCAAAGTCGTTCTCGATTTCAGGCTTTGGGCAAGAAGAATCAGGAAGAACAGACTTACTTCATATTTTTGGAACATCAACAAAAGGACTTCAAGAGTCTCCAACAGTACTTCTAAAAATGTTCTTCCCACCGCCACCCCCATCTCCTAACCAATACACATATTACAGCTATTCCTACACTCTCTCAGAAGCTGCCTCAAATGCATCTTGTTTCCTCTTTTTTTGTTCTAGTTTTTGTACACTAATTACCTATCATTCAGCCAGACATAGCATAGATAATCTATAAATATTATTTCCACTTTGAAAAGGAATAAGAGAGAAAGAGAAGTAGTAAAAATGTTGGCTGGTTACTTGATAGCTTATTGCTCTATAGCAAGAAATTGTGCAAAACAGTATCAAAGAAGGCTGTGCTCTCCTAAAGTATGTATTCAAAAGAATTTTCTCTGTACTTGGTCTAAGAATTGATTAAACAGTATTGACTTTCATTTTAGATAGGCAGACCATAAAATTTATCATCCAAGCTAGAACACATTTAAGAGTAAAAAGATGACTGCTAATACTTTAGTCTAGACAACTATAGCACCCAAATATTTATAGCAACATTATCAACAATAGCCAAATTATGGAAAAAGCCCAATGTCCATCAACTGATGAATGGATAAAGGAGATGCAGTATACGCACACACACACACACACACACACACACACACACACACTGGAATATTACTCAGCCACCAAAAAGAATGAAATGTTGCCACTTGCAACAACATGGATAGAGCTATAGAGTATTAGAGTGTTATGTTAAGTGAAATAAGTCAGCCAGAGAATGACAAATACCATATGATTTCACTCATATGTGGAATTTAAGAAACAAAACAGGGGCGCCTGGGTGGCTCAGTCGGTTGAGCAGCCAACTCTGGCTCATAGTCCGTGAGTTTGAGCCCCACGTCGGGCTCCATGCTGACGGCTCGGGGCCTGGAGCCTGCTTCAGATTATGTGTCCCCTCTCTCTCCGCCCCAACCCTGCTTGTGCTCTGTCTTTCTTTTTTTTTTTAAATAAAAAAAGAGGGGCGCCTGGGTGGCTCAGCCGGTTAAGCGTCCAACTTCGGTTCAGGTAATGATCTCACAGTCCGTGAGTTCGAGCCCCGCGTCAGGCTCTGTGCTGACAGCTCAGAGCCTGGAGCCTGTTTCAGATTCTGGGTCTCCCTCTCTCTCTGACCCTCCCCTGTTCATGCTCTGTCTCTCTGTGTCTCAAAAGTAAATAAACGTTAAAAAAAAATTTTTTTAAATTAAATAAAAAAAGAAACAAAACATAAATATAGGGAACAAAAGAGACAGGCAAACCATAAAATAGACTCTTAATGATAGAGAACAAACTGAGGGTTGCCGGAGGGGAGGTGGGTACATGGATGGGTTAAATAGGTGGTGGGTATCAAGAAGGGTAATTGTGATGAGCACAGGGTATTCTATATTAGTGACAAATCACTAAATTCAACACATGAAACTAATACTACATTGTATGTTAACTAGCTGGAATTTAAATAAAAACTTGGAAAAAATAAGAACAAATTACATTAAAAAAAAGGCTAAGTGCACACTGGGACTGTTACACTAGGGCGAATTAGGTGAATGGTCACCTTGGTTTTTGAGGACCTTCAACAAAACTGAACTCTTACAAATTCAACATATCTCCTACACAGAGGTAAGAGTAATCCTGTAATAAAATATATGAAGGGCCCTTGGGTAGCTCAGTTGGTTAAATGACTGACTCTTGATTTCAGCTCAGGTCATGGTCTCAACGTTCATGGGTTTGAGCCCGGCCTTGGGCCTTGCACTGACAGTGCAAAACCTGCTTGGGATTCTCTCTCTCTGTCTCTCCCCTGCTCTCTCTTCCTCTCTCTCTCTCTCTCAAAAAATAAACAAAAATAATTTAAATATATGAAACATGGTTCCAGTTAATATTTACAAAAATCCACTTGCCACTTTCCCTTTTTTTCTTTTAGATCGTTAAGAATACCAAGTCTTTGCATTCATTCTTATTTCTTCATGCAACAACCATCACCTATCCTCTCTGCCTATTTGGAACTTGCTTAAAAGCCATCTTCTCAGGGAAGCCATACCTGCCCCTGGTCCTCCATCCAGCCCCACTCCTGCCACAGACCACATTGGCTCTCTTGGTTATTGCACTTATCACAGGCCGAATTCTATATTTATTTTCGTGATATTTAACGTCAGTCTTCACCAGTAGTTCTTATGTGTAATGAGGACCATGAGGTATAATTTTATAACTATACAATGAGGTATAACTTTGCTTATCTTTGTATTGCCAGCTCCTAAGTTGCATTTTAGTTCACCAATAAATACTTAATAAATACTGACTCAATAAAAAGTTAAGTGGATAAATGAAGAATAGGAGTTTCTTTCATTTTCAAAGGGGGATAATTACTTAAGAAATCTCAAAGTGCCTATAAGCAGTAAACATATAGGATACAAAGATACCTAAAAAATTATTTAATTCATCTTTAAATGATACATAATCATTCACTTTTTCTGGCATTAAACAAGTCTGACATTGGTATCCTAGAGTATTAACAGGTATGTTAGTGGTATAGCACTTTTTGAATACACACAAAAATTCTATACACACATTATCAAAATTAAGTAAGTAATACTGCCATGGCAACAGAGTAATTTATGTTTGCTAATTATACAAAAATATTAATTTTTCGTGTCTAGATGTGGTCTGTACATAAGGCCACAGTACCTGTATGACACAGAGTAATTTAAGAATTTAGTCAGAATTTTAGAATTTTAGAATTTCAGCATGGGCTGCTGGATCCAGGCAAGAAAACTTAAAAAAAAGTACAGATAACATGAGATAGTGAATGGCATCAATTGGCTTAAATCTGATTCCAATTCTGCAAGTAAGAAATTACGTGAACCCTTATTACCTTTCTGGCAGACTACATGCGCAAAATAAATGTTTTCAGTGTTGATAGTCCATTACAATCACTTATGGACTTTTCTAAAGGTGTGAGCCTATTCCCGTGTCTCCAGAGCTCCAGGTGACCCAGGACAGTACAGGCATAAGGACGAGAAGTGACATAAGTGGTCCCATACTACTCTTCCTCAATATGACTCAGGCATATTCTGGCAGGTTCTAGCACAGACCTCTATGGTCTCTCCCACAACAATATTTTTATTATTTGGAGGGAAAATAAAGTATAAACACCAACAACCCATGAAGAAAAATGCAAAGAAATGAAAATGGCTTCCTTTTGGGTATTCAGATGTTCAGGAAACTTCACCTGTAGCAATAAAATGGCACCTGCACTTTTTAAAAACTATTAGATTGTTAATTATAATGTAAATGTTGATAGCTGAATCTTAAATGCATTTTCACATCAACTATGTTCAAAATCAGTTATTTGAAATACAATGAAATCATAGTGGAAGGCATAAAACATAGGAATAATAGAGTATCTAAAGATGCTGTGTACAAGTCAACTGACACATTTGGTCTGCCTTTTCATTTACTTTCCTTCACCTGCCATTATAGAAACCAAAGATATTTAGTCATTTGAAACACAGATGTAAGTAAACTTTCTAAGCCACACTCAGATACGGTAAGAGAGGCTATTTTTGGCAAACTTTCTTCTAGGAAATTCACATTAATGAACTATGAACAAAAAAGAAGTATGACCATCAGGAAGAGGCCAAAAGTGAATAAACATAGCAAAAATGTTATTGGCTTTTCAACAAAGATGACCATTGATAAAGATTTTATATTAACAGAGATGAATATAATTTTCAAGAAAATTTACAAATTAATAAAACGTTATTAAGAGATTATGAGAAAATGATAAATCTCATGGGAGGCAAAAAGACATGAACATTGTGAGTCCGTTTTTCTTTGGAATACACTAGAAATTCTGTTTAAGTATATGCTTTTATTAATTCATATTGAAAAAGGATTTGAGGTTACATTAATTAAAAAAAAAACTAGCATAGTGTATGTGATTTTCAGCAAATATAAAACCTCTCTGACCTATATGGCATTCAAAGAAAAATAAGGTTAGAAATGATAATATATGCCAGCAAGCACACTCTAGGCTACAGACTTAATGATGAAGGATTTGGTTCATGACTTAAAATAGGAAACAAGAAACTGATCTTGATTACATTAGGAGCTCCCTATAATAACATTCATTCTATATGTAAATCGTTTGCAAAATGAAGATTATCTAGTCAATTCAAGTAAAACCTTATGCATTTCTCCTTCACTTTGAGTAAAGCATAAGGTAAAAGTTGTAACAATTTGCACTTTTATGCATGTTCTAACTGAAGATTAACTGTGTTTGACAACTCTAAATATAAGGCTTTCTACAAGGAATACATTCCAGAGAAGCATTAAAAAATAAGGCAAAGTGAGAGAAATTCTGTCTTGTTATATGCAAAACGTATAGTGAAAGATATTGGAAGGATATTGTCTAACTAATTTAAGCTGTCCATTCAAAAGCATATGTAAATATACTGAATATAGGGGCACCTGGGTGGCTCAGACAGTTAAGTGTCTGACTCTTGGTTTCAGTTCAGGTCATGATCTCACAGTTTGTGAGTTTGAGCCCTGCATCCGGCTCTGTGCTGACAGCACAGAGCCTGCTTGGGATACTCCCTCTCTCTCTCTTTCTGCCCCTCCCTCGCTCTCTTTCTCTCTTAAATAAATAAACTTTAAGAAATAGTTTAAATATACTGAATTTAGTATTTGATATAGCTGTGTCTGATAAGAGGAGGGAAGTACTTTTCCCTCTGTCTGGAAACATATAGTGTCCAGTCAGGATAATACCTTTTTTCCCCCAAGAAAACTGAATATATATATATATATATATATATATATATATATATATTATTCATTTATAATTCTTTAATAAAGATGTTGCATAAGATATAAAGGTAAGTAAGAAACAGAAAACTGAAAAAATATTAAAACTTTAGAAAGTACCTAAATCTTTTTAAATTCCCAGAACTTGCTCTTAGTGGTCTTAAAATAACCACTTTTAATTTAGGCTTGTAATTTTGACAACACATTTTGAAGAATTAGAAAAATTTCATTTCAGTCATGTATACAAGTATATACTTAGTACTGATAAAGTTATATATATTTATACATATATACATATAATTAATATTGGTATTATAAGAGCAGTGAGAAAGGAATTATAGTAAATATTCATTTAGGAAAATCTTTATTAATCCTTTTTCTGTCTCTGTTGCATTCTTTCTTATTTTTTTCGTTTTGTTTCCTCTTTAGTGAACTTGCCATCTATCCCCCAAAGTCTGCAGGGCTTTGCTTTCATAACCTCCTGTTAAGCTCACCAATTACTGAGTACACCTTGGAATTTGGGGTCAAGTATTTTGACTTTGTACTATATGCCTCTACTTGTGCCCAACTGCTCACACCATCAACTCTAAGAGGAGCATATAGTTACTTAGGCCTTTAATGACAAAGGTTTCCCTACATGTCTAAATCTATTTTCTCTCTAAGGAGCCAAGAAGATATCTACCTAATTGCTTTTAGCATAAAAGTTATTTGAGAGAGATTGCAGTTTACTTTTATCATTAATATAAAGGCTGAAATTAAAGGAAAAGGAATCTATAATTAGAAGCTTATTAAAGAAGTAAAAATGAGACCTTAGTTTCCCAACTACTGATAACATTTTACCATGTAAAAGCCTTTGGGATTAGCAATTCACTTGTAATATATAAATGAAACCCACAGTAAAATCTCCCTAGACCAAAATGTCTTCCTTTACTTAATAAGGTGTCCATATCAGAAAGAAAATCTAAGTGAATTTCCTGGTAAAGAACAGATAGAAGGCTTCGTCTTTTATAATATTCAGAAAATAAAACATTACTGCTATCAGAAAAAATAAAATAAAATTCTAGCGCATGCCTACTCATCCCCAGGGTCTCAGACTTGCTTTATTTCCCAAATTTGATTACACCCCTTCCATCCACTTTCATTCCACTTAACATAGTTTGCAGTTTTACTTGTATTTTTGTATTTATTTTATTAATACTTGTTCCTCTGTTGACTTCAATAAATTTTTAAATTTTTAATTGCCTTTGTACTATAAAACGAATCATGGCGATTAAGAATTAATAGGGTTTCAATAAATATTTGTTGAAATGATGAATGTTGAATAGAATCAAACTAGTAATTAACATTTTTTTGAGTGCAAGCATATGTCAGGCACTTCCAAGCACTTTATACATGTTAATGGACTTCCTTTTTCCCATACTGGCAATAGATTCTCTGATAATCCTCAACTTACTAGGGCAAATTTACAGGGGTAGGTTTAAGTCTCTGGATATTTGTCACCCAGCTTGTAAAATGGCAGAGGTGAGATTTGAGCACAGGGAATCAAGGAGTCTGCCCCATTGGCTCCTAACCATTATTTTATGCAGTTATTTTTAGATATTAGAAGACATACGACAATTTCCAACAGTTGGAAGAATATCTTGTCTTCAAAGGCATGTAATTTTACTGGAAGAAGGTATTTAAATAAATAACCCTGGTTGAATCTTCACCCACTACTTAATAGGGAAAAAGAGAAGTAACAGTTACCATTATTATGTGCCTGGCATTATGCTAAGTGCTTTACATGGATTATCTCATTTAGTCCTCCTGTTATGGGGGCCCCACTTGCCAAAGTAACTTACAGACAGACACTTGGTAGAAAACTGTTGATGGAATTGCTTGCTCTAAAGAACAAAAAACAGGAATAAAGTGAAAGGAGTTCAATGTTCCCCATATTGAGCAGTTGAGATCAGCTGGTCAGAGGGAGGGGTAACAGAAACAGTGTAGGGAAACTGAAGGGATCAGTGAAATATTGAAACAACATGAAGTCACCAAAAAATGAAAGTAAAAAGGAAGGAAGGAAGGAAGAAGGAGGGGAGGGAATGTGGAAGGAAGGAAGGGAGGGAGGGAGGAAGGGAGGGAGGGAGGAAAGAAAGATAGGTAGATAGTGAAATAACCAGCTCATAGCTAATCTGAAGCTTCATGAACCCCCTCATCAGGAGGTTATTTTTTCCAATAATGCTCTGCATTTCAGGCCTGAGAGTGGAAAAGGCAGACAAGAGCATGAGAAAAAGTCAAGTATAAAATATTTGATTTGCTGATTTTGCAAGGAAGATATGTTTTTGGGAAAAAAAATTCTGATTATTGCAAATTCCTGCCCATATGGTGTTTATTTCATTTTTAACAAAATTTTGGGGGAAAAACATGTTATCTTACTTTCTAAATCTAGAATAAGATCATTTATTAATCTTGGGTGCTTTTGAAAAAAGAAGTATCTTTCACTTTCGGTAAAAAAAAAAAAAAAAAACAACAAAAAAAACTATAACACTGAAACAAGATTCTCCCAGAGTTTATTTCCCTTCTCATTTTATATGTATATCATAAGCTGGGAATTCAAGCAGAGAATAACCACATTCTACTATTTCATTCTCCATAATATACCTTTTAAATTCCAACTTAAATAATTGTGTGATATTTTCTTTGAGACTCAAAAAGAAGACAATGATAAAATGATGAACTTTTCTCAAACATAGTAAATGGCTATTATTAAATCATTTTTTAAATTAATTTATAAAATGTTCAAGAAGTTAACATAGTATCGCCATAGTATGTTAAAAGGGTCATTTTATTTTGGAATTTGATCTCAACAATTAATTTAAAAAACTACATATTGCAAACAATGTCTTGCTATTTTAACTGGCTTATTGTTTACATGTTTATACTTGAAAAAAAGAAACCAAAAATAAAGGGCAAAGAAAAGAGTGTTCTGTTTTGTTGAAAAGAAATAGTGCAATGGTGAGAGCTTATCTATTGTGTGCTTAATAGATGACAGAACATTCTTTGAAGAATTTTACATTAAAACAGTAAATAAAATCATTTACCTATTCAAGGAAAATTATGCAGTCATTAATATTATAATTCCATTTTACAGATTAGAACACTAAAAACAGGTCCATGTTTCACAATCTAGGGAGTGTTAGAATTAAGATTTTAACCCCAACTGTCTAGAAATTCTTCATATCATTTAATACCACCTCTCCTTTTGAGAACAAAAGAGAATGCTTAAACATATGTAAATTTTGGAGTAAATAAATTATCAGAACACTTTTTTTCCTGTTTAATGATTAAAAACCTGTGTCTGGCATATAGCAGGCACTGAAGGAATAACCAGTAATTTTACATAAAAATAATATTTAACTACTTCAAAAAATATCAATATAGATGTGGTTTTGCTCTTTTGTTTTCCAGAGACCATATTAATGGAAGATTCTGAGGTTCCTTGGCTTGGCCATTTCTCAGTTCAGTTCCACAGTAAAAGAATGACATGCACTTTGTTCTCCAGCCTTATAGAGTCATTAAAATATAAAAGAGATAGTCTGGACTGCAAGATGAAACTTCATGGAACACATACTTAATTCTTAATAGGTTCAAAACAGTGACTTTATATTTGAAAAGAATGAATACAGATACCTGTTGTAACTGGATGATTTAGTTCTGGCCTTTAGACCTTCAGCTGAAGTGAATATCGTAGCAAGTGACAATCTTAGGTACAATATAGGGAAAGTGAAGGAGGGGACAAGTGTCATATCAATCCTTATGAAAAAGTGTCATCAACGAGTAAGAATCATTAATCTATAGAAAATATTGTTTATTTTCACTGGACCTTAGATTTCTTAGTCTATAAAATAAGACTATATTAAATGAGCTCTATGACAACTCTCTCCTCTAAAATTCTATGATCCCAAACCTTAACATATGCAGCCCCGTGGAGGGACCATTCATCCCGCTTTGCTTGAAACTATCCCACTTTCTGACCTGTTGCCCTTGAGGAATTATTAAAAGCATCCCTTCCTCTCAATACTATCTAGTTTAGATAATAAATTATTCACACTGTAGAGAAACAGAGATATATTAGTGTTAATTCTCACATATTTATCCTATAGTAGCTAGTATAATATTCAAATAATTTTGTATATATAATGAATAAAATAATGCATAATATACAAGAGTAAATGCAAAGAAACTGTAAAAATCTGCCCTTATATACATTTAATACAATTTCTAATATTAAAATATTTGCTATTAAAGTTTGTTTATATAGGATTATACATGATCTAGTGATGGGTAGATTGGCTTTTAATCCTAATCATATACTCCCTTAGGGAAGTCAAACCTACATTTTTTTCCCCATAATATAATCAATATGGAATTATGCTGCTAGTTTTTCCATGTGAGGATGGCTATGGTTAATTATATCACTTTGGTAAACATTCAAGGGTGACATTATTCCAAACATTAATAGAACAGTTTAATGCATGATTTAATAGTTTCTCTCTTTTCTCCTAGACAGTAATGCTATATGTGGGGTTGCTAGAATTAGCAAATAAAAATATAGGACGTTCAGTTAAATTTAAATTTAGATGAACACTGAATAAGTTCTGAGCACACATTATGTCCAAATATAGCATGGATGTCCGATATTTTATCTGGAAACACTACCTACATGAAATTATCATTCCTAGATTTCTTGACTGATGGTTACAAGTACTTTGAAAAGAACCAGATTATGTCCATGCCAGACATTGACTCTGTGCTCTTAAGTAATGTATGTAACCATATTAGGACACAGAATCCACATCGACAAAGTGACAACATTGGGCTCTAACTCACAGAGCTCTGGAGAAGATTAATGTGTTGATGTGTCTACTCCATAGTAAAGACTATGAGTGATAATTATATTATTATTTTAAAGAAAGATACACAAAATATTTTTGTCATTTTTCCAAAATGAGTTTTAACAAACTCACCAAAATCCATATTCTCCTCTTTTTTTCTAGGTACCATAGCTGAAATATATTTCCCTGGTTTTCTTGCAATTGAGTATGGTTCCTCGTAGCTGAGTCCCAGACATGAAATGCCAGAGAAAGTACTGTGCACCATTTTCAGGCCAGTATCATACAATTTTTTCATGAGTGGACTTTTTGTTGTTTACACTAGCTGGAATGGAGACTCCCTCCAACACCTATCAGGTCAACTTTGCAAGCCTTAGACTGTCAAATCAGACTAAAAAAAATCACAGATCTTATCCAATGTCAAGTTTTACTGATAATTTGTCAGAATAGCAATAATTATAAGGCAAGGCAAAGCAGAGTGAAGTCTAGGACCAAACGAGGACTCGCTCTTGCCCAGATTTAACATTTTTTTCATTTTTTATAGTTTATTTATTTTCAAAGAGAAAGAGAGTGTGTGTGTGCACAAGTGGGATAGGCAGAGAGAGAGAGAGAGAGAGAGAGAGAGAGAGAGAGAGAGAGAGAATCCCAAGCAGGCTCCATACTGTCAGTGCAGAGCCCACACAGGGCTGGAACTCACAAACTGAGATCACAACCTGAGCCAAAATCAAGAGTTAGACGCTTAACCTACTGAGGTGCTCAGGGTGCCCCTAACATGGGCTCTTAAGAGATAAATGCAGCCATCACTTATATAAAAGACAGTTTCTCTCATGAAACACCTCCCTTTTATATTTCAACTGATATGTAGTTTATATGACATCTTCCAGCAAGGCATGCTCCATAAATGTATAGATTTTCCTGCAATCCCGATCAGATCGGGAACATTTCATAGATTAAAAAAAATTCCCTGATGATAAATCATCAATATAGTGTTTTCCACGAGGCTGGCCACTAATCAGCCTATTTAAAGGAAATCAGACTTGTTCACCTTTCTTTCTTTTGGGGGATTCCCCCAGTGAGGTAGATTATGCATTACAGACCCGCTGCAAACCAATTCTTATCAAAAAGCCAGGTGATGACGACGGAAGAGCCTCAACCTGCCTGGGTATCTGGATGGAGGAGATCTGCTATGGGCTCCTATTTTACCCACCCTGTGATAGCACAATGAACCATGACATCAGGACCTGAGCAGAAACCAAGAGTCAGGCATTTAATCACCCAGGAGCCCCACTTAAAATTTCATTTTCCTCTTAAAGTTGACTCTACATTCAGACTCCACATTTCTATCTAAAAATAGAACAGCATAAGCAAACACACACACACACACACACACACACACACACACACAGTGACAAAGACACAAGGAAGTTAATATATCAAGAGGCAAGTAAAATGCATGAGACACTAAATCTGTTCAGTCTTGAGTCAAGATATTTGCATTACCTCTGCGAATTATTTGTCTACTAACACAGTTTGCCACTGTTGATCATTGTTGAATGTGGGTGATAGTTACATAGGATTCCTTCAATCATTATCTTTACTTTCAAATGCTTTAAACTTACCAAAATAAAGTGGGTGGGGTTTTTTTTTGTTTTTGTTTCTTTTTAAAAGTAACACTCCGTTCGTGCTTTTTCATTGTTTGCAACTCTAGAACTATTAGCCATGATGAGAGGCATCAAGCTGTGCAGTGTGCGGTCTTCCTGCCAACAGCTATGCTAACAATGAGAACCGAAACCACGAAAGGCACTTACCACTGAAAATATACAAAAAATACATAAAATATATACAAATATACACTGAAGAAATATGTATATACTACAGAGATCAAGTTGTAACAACAATCTAATACACTATCTGAAAGAGCCACTAACTAGTACTGAGCATTTATCATTTGTCAGACATTGTTTTGCATGCCATTCAAGCAACGCCTGATTTCACTTCCAAACAAAACCTATGCTGCGTGTGTTATTATCATACCTATTCTACAGAAAAGGAAATGGAGAAATAGAGGGGTTGCATAGCTCATCCAAGGCCACACAGCTTATATTCTGGTTCTAGAACACCCTTACACACAACATAGCTAAATACTGTATCAGTCTATGTAGTGGCCGCATTTAGAAATGTGCTGGAGATAACGTTAAAAAAAAAAACTCTCGCAACTTAATAACAAACAGATAAATAACCCAATTAAAAATGTTCAAAGGAAACCCTTGCCCACTACTGGTGGGATTTTAAAATCGTACAACTGCTTTAAAGTTTGGTGGTCCTCAACAAGTTAAAAATAGAACTACCATATGATTCAGAAATCCCACTTCTGGGTATATACCCAAAAGAACTGAAAACAAGGTCTCAAATAGACATTTGCATACCCATGTTCTTAGAAGCACTACTCGCAATAGCCAAAACACAGATGTTTATTAACAGATAAAAGGCTAAACAATATGGTAAAAACATATGATGGAATGCCATGCCATGCTAACCCAGGATGAACCTTAGGATATCACACTAAGTGAAATAAGCCAGTCACAAAAAAGACAAATGCTGTGTGATTCCACTTATATGAGGTATCTAAAGTAGTCACATTCATAGAAACAGAAAGTGGAATGGTGGTTACCAAAGACTGGCATGTGGGAAAAATCAGGAGCTATTACCTAATGAATACAGAGTTTCAGTTTTGCAAGACAAAAAGTTCTGGAGATCTGTTTTACAGCAACATGAATATACTTCACACTACTTAACTGTAGAATTAAATAAAAATGGCTCAGAGGGTAAATTTTAATTATATATATATATATTTTATCAAAATGATTTTTGGTAATGGCCAAAGGATCCAAATCAATGTTTTTCCAAAGAAGATATATACCTGGTCAATAAACATAAGAAGATGCTCAAAATCTTGATAGATTGTTAACTATCAGGGAGATAGCAAATTATAGCCACTCCATACCTACTAAGATGACTATAATAATAATTAAAAAAAGAGATAATAACAAGTATTATTAGGGATATGGAGAAATTGGAATCCTCATACACTTGTAATGAAAATGTAAAATGTTGCAGACACTTTGGAAAACAGTCTGGAAGTTCCTTCAAAAAGTTAAACAGAGGGGTGCCTGGGTGGCTCAGTCAGTTAAGTGTCTGGCTTCTGCTCAGGTCATGATCTCACAGTTCGTGGGTCTGAGCCCCACATCAGGCTCTCTAATGTCAGCACAGAGCCCACTTTGGATCCTCTGTCCCTCTCTATCCCTCTCTCTTTCTCTGCGCCCCCCAAAATAAACAAAGTTAAACAAAGTTACCATGCTATCCAGCAATTCCACTTCTAAATATACACTCAAGTAATAACATATGTTCACACAAAAACCTGTACACAAATGTTTATGGCAGCATTATATATAATAGCCAAAGATGAAAACAATCCAGATATCCATTATTTGATTAATGGATAAATAAAATATATTCATACAATGTAGTTTAATTTTGTTTAGCAATAAAGAGAAATCAGTACTTAATTACTGTACTTAATTGTCAGTACTTAATTACTGATACGTGCCACAATATGAATGAATCTTAAAACATTATGTTAAGTGAAAAAAGCCAGGCACAAAGGACAACATATTATATAATTCCGTTTGTAGGAAATGTGTAGAAAAGACAACTCTGTAAAGACAGATTACAGAATAGTTGTGGGGGGTGAAAGGGATGGGGATGGGAATGGTTGGGGGATACCATAAAGGGTTTAGAATTTCTTTTTTAGGGTAATGAAAATGACCTAAATTTGATTTTGGTGATAAATGTATAATTGTGAAATATTAAAAACATAGGATTACATATTTTAAATAAGTGAATTCCATATATGAATTATATGTGTTGGAGGAAGCTTTCAAAACTTAAAATAGAGAATAAAATAAAATTTGAAATGTATCTAATAACATTTAAGGAAAAGAATATAACCAATATTGTGGAAGAGGATGATTCTATTACCTATTCATACAATGAAGCACATATGTGTGTCTACACAGAGACAGAGAGAGAGAAAGAGAGAGACAGAAGAAATAATGTTGACAATATTCTTGTGTTATTACACAAGTTTTCTTCTCTGTTTTTAGATGTTCCAAAGTCCATTAAAATTATTCTATGTCTGCACCAGCAAGCCTTTGAAGATTATATTTGAGGACTAGAAACTTTGACAGTGTAATCACCCATCATCTCCTTTCAATGCCACAAAGGACAACTCCAGCAAATCCTGAATGCACGGGGTTCTATAATGCTTCTAGAAAGCACTGGTATTTTATTTATTTCAACATGCCTTAGACTCTAAGGCCATGGTAGTTGAAATGTTTCCTGATTACATAAACTTAATTTAAGTATTCAGTTTTGATGTTCCTGGGTAAGAGGTTGTATGCATATGTTTGTGTAAATGGTTTATTCAAAATGGTGATATTATATCAAAAGAAAATGCCCAGAAGTGCCACCTCTTATTTTCCACTTACCCAGCACTTTCTAATCCAGAATATATTTGAATACATTTACCTAACATTACATTCTCAAATGGTACTTAGTAAACCAAGAAAAGGGTAAGGGGATTTTTTTTTCATTTCTTTTCATCACCACCTCCACCCTGATCACCACCCCTACATGACTTTATGTTGCCAAACTGATTATGAGAATGGGAGTACAACCCAAGGTCACAAGAAGAAATATAACTGGACTTCCTAAATCCTAGGAATTCACACTCTAACTGGAAGAAGAAATAATAAGCACTTAGACACACATACATACGTAACACTTAGATAGACATACAGAATTCCAAAAGCGCTAATTTAGCTATTCAACACTGACAGTATTTGTGTAGCCATTTAAGAATGCAGAAAAAGCAGCGGTGCCTGGGTGGCTCAGGCGGTTGACTGTCCAACTTCAGATTAGGTCATTAGCCTGCTTCAGATTCTGTGTCTCCCTCTCTCTCTGCTCCTTCCCCACTCACACTCTGTCTCTCTCTGTCTCTCCCAAAGAAGAATAAATGTTTAAAAAATTTTAAAAAAGAATGCAGAAAAAGCAATGTCCTAAAATACATTAACATATATCTGATAGTGCTTACTTAATACACTGTAGCCCAAATTTAGAATAAAATAGATGGTATAGCTAATTGAACCTTTAGTATTTTTTTTTCCTTTTCTTTTAGGTCCTAAGTGGTATGAAACCATCTTGTTTCCTTCATATTTAGTAAAAACCTATAATCCTCTTGCATTGTTTTTCTAGCTTATAGCCATTACCCAGCAAGAATGAAAACACACGTGGATCATTAAACAGTAACTTAAAATCAATATCGTTTCAAATAATATCCTACAAAAATAGAATAGTATATTCAAAGAAACAATTCTATTCTCTTATTAAAACTTTAACCTCAAACCCATCTTTAAAACTATAGCCCAAAGGAAATATAGCCCAAAGAAAACTTTAGCCAAAACTGTAGCCCAAAGAAAATCTTCTGAGATGAGTTGAAAGTCTCAAAATGCCTGTGGGTTCCAGACTTAAGTCTTGGACATGATTATTGGCAACAGCTGCTTTTAATACCAACATCTAGCAGGAGTCAAGTACTCATGTTTCTTAAAGCCAGGATCATCAGGCTGCAGGATAGTGTTGATTCCTTCATTGTGTTTGAACTAGGGCAGTGGGCCAATGATACCTGATCTTGTTTCAGGCAACTGGTAGGCAGTTGATCATATATTTAAAAGTTTTTTTAGAGAAGCTCTGAAAGCTCCTTTTATTTCTAGAAGAAACTTTCTTACCACTGGGTAGTCTATATACTGAAATTTAAGTCATGGATTCAAGACACACCCAACAACAAGGAATTTTACAGATTGGGCAGTCTACTTTTAATGGAGCTCCTAACATGAATTAATAAAAAATAAGTAAAGTTAGGTGGAAATCTTAAGCTTATTTTATCTCAAGTAGCATGTTTATCATGGTAATGTTTTTGTGAGGATAAGTCATTCCTATTTCATTATTTATGATCTACTTCTCTATAGGAGAATCACTTTACTATAAATAAAACAAAACAACAGCCTTATCTCTTCACTATTTTCAAGGCCCTTTGCCAAACCTGATATGAAAAGCAGAAATGGAAAAGCAAGCATCATTTTTCTCAAGTTGGCAATGGCTTTGGAGATGATCGAAGTTTGTATTCAAGAGAGAGATTGCATAAGGGCCATCAAGAAGAAGGAAGATCTCTGAGCCTAAAGTAAAGTGAGAAGTTTACAAAATTGACTTCATAAAGGAGAAAAGATTTGAGCTGAACCTTAAAAAACAACCAGGATTTTGACAGAATAATTGGGAAAAGTGTTCAAGGGAGAAAGAGCATGAGCAAGCCAAGAATGAAAATCCTACTAGGTATATCAATTATACTGGAATTTACAAATTTTTAAAGAAGAATGAAAATTCTAATCAGAAAGGTAATTAATTTTACTACAATGTTTTGCAAACGTCAAGGACACGATCCATTAAAATATTTCTCAGGGCACCTGGGTGTCTCAGTTGGTGAAGTCTCCGACTTCAGCTCAGGTCATGATCTCCCAGTTCATGGGTTCAAACCCTGCATCAGGCTCTGTGCTGGCAGCTCAGAGCCTAGAGCCTGCTTCGAATTCTGTGTCTCCCTCTCTCTCTGCCCTTCCCCTGCTCATACTCTGTCTCTGTCTCTCTCTCAAAAATAAACATACATTAAAAAATAATAATAAATAAATAAATAAATAAATAAATATTTCTCACAAAGGGTGCTATTGACCTTTTACATGAGAATTTTCCCCATCTACAACAAGATATTTAACATCCTTGCCCTCTACCTACTAAATGTTAGTAACAAGGTCCCCTTTATTCTTTTAGTTATGAAGAAAACCCAAATTCCTCTTATGTTCTTAAATGCCTCCTAGTGGTAAATCTTCACTATATCCAACCACTGAGTCAAGAAATCTATGAAGTTCATTTTCTAATAGAATGGAAGGAAAGAAGGAAGGAAGGAAGGAAGGAAGGAAGGAAGGAAGGAAGGAAGGAAGGAGGGAAGAGAGAAAGGATGGAAGGGCACTAAGTACATTGTAGCAGAAGGGGTGTAAGTAATAAAGGACCTTGTCATAACTGACTGCTGACCTGTTGAATTTTAGAGATGACAGAGTTCTGATTGAGCACAGAATTTCAGTGATTTTCAAGTTTCATATTTTATCAGCACATCCACTGAAAAAAAGTTTAAAAATCACACACCCAGTTTCATGGAAATTAAAGACCAGAGAACTTACGTAATTTATCAAATTAAGAAGGTCTGCTATAACTAAAATGAGGTGCTATTACAGATTTTTGAGAAAGGACAGCTTAAGTAAATATAGCCAGAAATTGTTATTAATTCACAAAACTGTATTTCCTTAAGTAATCAAACGGAAAACATTTCCCTACCTTTCTCTGTTGGCTGACATCTGAGCAATGAAAATCCCTTAGGGGAACTTGCACACTTAAAAAAGCTAATCGCACCTACACAGCTTTTCCATAGCTTTTTCTTACAGGATTTAAGCACCTTGTTTATCTTTAATTTTTATGTGTAACACTGACATACACTTCATCCCACGTCCCTTAAAAATGATCCATTTCTGCCTTACAGTATGGTTGATACAATCACAGACAAAATACAGAGCTGATTTAGAAGTTTTGCCACAGCTCCCTTCACCAGCTGCCATCACTCTCATATTCATGGCCATAAGACCACTAGTGCTATAGGGTAGATCTTAACACATTCTTCTAAAGCCTCTTCAGTTTATGTGACCTCCTCAGAACGCAACTTTTCCCTTGGCTTTTGAGTCTGAACATTCTTCTGATGTCAATATCTCCCCCAGACTCAGATAGGAAGCTCCTTCCTAGCTGGACAAAAGTCCTGACGCCAGACAGACCACATGACTGGGTTAACAGGCAGGCATTTGGCATGAAAGGGCAATTGGACAATGCAGTTCTGTTCTCTGCACACTTATATTCCCTGATAAAACCTGAATAAGATGGAAATGAATAAAGGAATAATTATGCATATAAATTAATATTTTTGAAAGCAATGTGGCTTTGTGTAGAGTTTCAAACCTGAGGCTGAAAGCTGAATACAGACCACAAATTTGTAAAGGTTGCTTATCGTATGGTTTAAATATAAATAAATTTAAATGCATTCATTATACTGAGTGACATTATAAATCTATGTTCTTGGGGTGCCTGGGTGGCTCAGTCGGCTGAGCCTCTCACTTGAGCTCAGGTCATGATCTCACGGTTCCCGAGTTCGGGCCCCATGTCAGACTCTGTGCTGACAGCTCAGAGCCTGGAGCCTGCTTTGGATTCTGTGTCTCCTTCTCTCTCTGCCCCTCCCCGTCTCACTCTCTGTCTCTCTTTATCAAAAATAAATAAACATAAAAAAAATTATAAATCTATGTCCTTACACATGTTTGAATTTGCAATCACTAGCAGAGTACTTAAAAGCATGGACTTTAAGGTCAGACAGATTCAAGACTGTGCTCTGCAAGAAACTTTCCAGCCAGAAGATGGGATGCTAACAGAAACTACTACATCATAGATGTATTGTGAGCATTAACATAGATAACGAATGTAAAGTCCCTAGCACACACTCTAAACATACTAATTGTTAAATATTAGTTCCTATTGTTCTTTAGTAAATGGAACTCCTGATGCTAATAAAATCACGTTAGAGCAGAGTACGTGAATAAAATGCTTCGCCTAAAAGCAGTACCACCTGAGCCTAATGTCACAAACATATTTTTATGTAGACTGCCTTAACAGAAACTGACATTAAGGAAGTGAATTTTAGCAGATGACAGAACTATAATAAGATTTCTTTGGAGTGGTTTTTAAATGGGCTACCATGCAACCAGTTCTGAACATGAGTTCCAAAGCAATGTAGTTTCCAGCCATGTGTTCCATATATCACTCTTTCAGGTAAGTAACTTCATGAACTAAGTGTTTAAAAATTAAAAATATAAGGCACAGAATCCAAGGGTGAGAGGACTACTATGAAAGAAGAAATCAGGCTTACCTTGAGTTTTATAAAAATGAAATGTTTCCTAGGTCCTCTTAGCTTTCACATTATTTGTTGAAAGAAGAACTCAAACTTACAACCTCATTTTATCCAAGAGAAACATGCAGGCTAAAGGGTTTTTTTGTTTTTTGGGGGGTTTTTTTTGGTTGTTGTTTGGTATACAATACCTGAAAAATAATAGAGATTAATAATGCATTGGCAAGGTTAAATAAGAAAGGGAAACTTTACCTTGTAAAATCAAAAAATGTTCTGTAAACTGAGAAGTGGATTAGAATGTTCAGAGTGCTTGGGGACCAAGCATTCTGTAAAGTCTGATTTATACTACAAGCATCATAATGCCTACCTACTTCAGAATGACAAATAGTACCATGCTGAAGTCGCAAACAGCAGCCCCAGAGCGTTAACAGCAAATGTCTTCCATCTTAATAGCTGAGTCTGTGCCATTCTGTGCACTTAAAATTCTGAGCATTTAACACTTCTTGTTGCATCTAAATCCAGATACAAAAACCTTCAAATCAAACTATTTACCTCAACTGAAATCTGCCTTGAATAATTCATAAGAAAGAAGAAAGATGGTAGGCAAGAAAGCCAAAGAGAGTTTTAATGAACTCTAGAGTTTCAAAAATAATGGCACAGAAGTTATTACAGCTTTTCCCCTCACTCTGGAAAACAGAGTATCAGTCACTCTAATACTGAATACTTCCAGAAAACAGAAGGAGCAATAAAAGGTTCAGCTTTCTGCTTGTCTGCAATTGATATACTAACAGCACCACACAGATTATTACCAGGGGAGGCTCTTTTTGAATGTGTGACAGTTGAGGAAGCATCTAAAGTATTCATATTCAAATGTTTTATTTTTATGCTGTTTCTTAAAATTCCAGTGGTATCTGGAGTCTCAGTTAAAAAGAAACTATGAAAATCAAGAAGTATAGTGGCTCTGGCCTATGTTACACCAGCACCTGCTTTCATGTGGCTCTTCTACCCTTGAAGACTTATTTGGCCTGATGGGCAGGGTTAGGGTTAGCAACGATCCCACCTATGTTTCCTTGGAAATCATAAAAAAGGCCTCACATTCTCCTCTAATAGATAAGCATCTCTTCAGTGATTCATTTGGCGAATGAACCTAGGATTTTTATCAAATTGAAAAAAAAGAACAGAGGCTGTTTGAAGTGTTAGTGCTGTGTAGGTCTGTATTAGTCTCCTATTGCTGCTCTAACAAATTATCACAAACTTGGTAACTTTTTTAAAACAACACAAATTTATTCTGTACAATTCTAGGGGTCAGAAGCCCAAATCAAGTCTTATTGGAGCTAAAATTAAGGCATAGACACTACTGCATTCCTTGTGGAGACGCTGAGGAAAATTCCTTTCCTTGACTTTTCCACCCTGGAGAGGCTGTCCACATGCCCTGGCTGGAGCCCTCTCCTCTGTTTTCAAAGCCTGTCATTCCAACCCCTGCTTCTCCATGCCATCTTCTTCCACCTTTGATCCTCTTGTTCCTCTCTTATAAGGACCCTGTGATTACACTGGACCCAACTGGATAATCCAGGATTATTTTCCATCTCAAGATCCTTAATTTAATCACATCAGCAAAGTCTCTGTGCCATGTAAGGTAACCTATTTACAAGTGCTTGGAATTAGGAGGTAGACGTCTTTAGGAGGCCATTATCTGTCTACAATTAGGTTGTAATATGTTAAATGCTTAATGGAAATAAATGTACATATTAGGTAACAAACCCCATATGGCTCGATTATAAACAAAAACAAAACAATCTCAGTAATTGTAACAGGACCAATTTTTTTTTCAAAGTAATATTTTCTAAAACTATGTTTCATAGGACTCTAAAAAGCTTACTGACAAACTTTAAAAATACATATAATAAGTATATATAAATTTCAGAGTTGCTACTCTCTGTTAATTAAGAATAATGGACGCAAATCATGAGATATCACTTTATACCAGTTAGACTTGGCTGGTATCAAAAAGACAAGAAATCACAAGTGTTGGGGAGGATGTGAAAAAAAAGGAACACCTGTGTACTGCTGGTGGGAATGTATATTGGTATACCCACTGTGAAAAACAGTAGGGGGTTCTTTGAAAGTTAAAAATACAAATACCATATGATTCAGTAATTCCACTACCAAGTACTTAAGAAAATGAAAATGCTAATTCTAAAAGTAAATGTACCCCTATGTTATGGTATTATTTGCAATAGCCAAGATAAGGAAGCAACCTAAATGACCATTGATAGATAAATGGATAAAGAAGATGGGATATATAGAGACACGATGAAATATTACTCAGCCACAAAAAGGAATGAGATCTTGCCATTTGCAACAACATAAATGGACTTAGAGAGTATTATGCTAAGTTAAGTAAGTCAAACAGAAAGACAAACACCATATGATTTCACTTGTATGTGGAATCTAAAAAACAAAAAACAAACCTATAAATACAGAGAATAAATAGGTGATTGCTAGAGGGGAGGTGAATGGGGGAATGAGCAAAGTGAGCAAAGAGGAGTAGGAAATACAGGTTTCCAGTATTGGAATGAGTAAGTGATGGGGATGAAAGGTACAGCATGGGGAATAGTCAATGGTATTGTAAGAGTCTTGTATGGCAACCGATGGTAGCTACAATTGTGGTGAGCATAGCATAGCGTATACAGTTGTTGAATCACTCACTGTCTTGTATACCTGAAACTAATGTAACACTGCAGTTCAAGTGTATTTCAATAAAAAAGAGAGAGAACTGGGCATTTAAAATATAGGTACAATCAAAATATCTACATCAAAGAAAGCGATTTTCTTGTGTGTGTGTGTGTGTGTGTGTGTGTGTGTGTGTGAGTGTGTGTATTTGTCTGTTTGTCTGTTATTTCCCCTTCTGGTCTGCAAGTGCTTGGATACCCAGTACTTAGAACACAAATAATGTTTGCTGAATGGATAAATAAATTAATGAGTGAATGAATGAAATTATTTCAGATGGCCGTATGTTAAAAGGCAAAAATCAACTTTATCATTCCAGATTTTTTAAAGTAAAATAACATTGCTGGTTGAAATATTAAATGTAGACCTGAGATTCAATGATTTTCTAAGAACCAGGGGCTCCTGGCTGGGTCAGTTGGTAGAGCATGCAGCTCTTGATCTAGGGGCTGTGAGTTTGAGTCCCATGTTGTGTGTAGAGAATACTTAAAAATAAATTCTTTAAAAAAACCTAACTATTATATAAATGCTTTTTTAGACAAGCCTCATTTCAAATATATAATAGTATTTTTTAAGTCATTACACAAAAACTGAGTAATAAATTTCAGGTATAGTGTAATCCATGCAAAAGGGAAAATAAATAAATAAATATTAATGGCATGGACATTCCATAATTATTGAACAGTTTTAAGAAGTTAGTTTTTAACTAGCACAATATTCATGAATGTCATTCTTGAAAATGATAGTTTACAAATGCTCTAATGATGATTTTAATATTATTTAACTCTACTACCTTTCACAGAGATTGCTCAAAATAGGCATGAAATTCAAACTGAAAGCAAAGTACAGGAATATAGTTTCGGTACCTCACAGCTCCTTTATATATAACATTTAACATGTGTTAGATGATTTAGCAATAACATAATCAGGATACTTAGACAAAAATCACCACCTCTATCAGTGTACTATATTAATGCAAGTCTAAAAGCAACCCCTGAAGTTACACTGTAATTTACTCCCTTCTGCAAAGAAAGAGATATTTCTTATCTTTTGAATAAAATGTCACCAAACAAAAGCATTTAACAGACTGCCCAGATAGATGTTTCTCTTATAGTTATAAGTATGCAGTGTTTATTGATATGCTGTAATGAAATCTTTACCAGATATAAATATGATGTTTATTTATTGAAAATAAACCTATAAATATTTTGACTCTGAATTTTAATGACTTAATTAATAAGGAGATACACTTTCTTTGATAATTCACCATTAGCTGCAATGGATTGCCACAAAAAACATAACAAAAGGAAGTCCAAATACTATGTTTGTCCCTAAGTGAAATATTCTTACAGGTTCACAAAGAAATAGGAAGTACTATTTTTCAAAAACCAAAGCATTTTCTACATATTCTCCTTAAAAATCATAATGAAACTAAGTTCATTTTTAATTTGGTTCACAGATTCAGCACAAAATATACATTTTAATGGAAAGTTCAACTTTGTTTAATTCTGCTTGTTAAAGTAATACGTGTTTCTGACAAAACATTCAGAAACACTGAAGATAAAAAGAAGAAAATAAAAATCATAACCCACCGACAACCACTGTCCATTTAATACATATTCTTTCAGACTGCTATCATAAGCCCATGTTTTTTATTGGGATATCAGTATTTTATATAATGATTTTTAAAATGTGTTTGATATATATACATAGACACTTGCATACAGTGGAAATTTAGGCTTTATGTATTCTTTGTTTCTGTTTTCATTGTCATATTTTATTTCCACTGCAACTACAGCTGCATTTCCAACAAAAGACAGAATAAAATTTTAAAAATATAAATTTCTATGTATTTTACTAATGAATTTTTGCAGTGGAGTTAGTTTCAATAACTTAGAATTTGAAGTTGAAAATACTTGAGGATTCCTGTGACCAAATATTTATACTTGTTTTCTCTTTGTAAGAAGAAATGCCAATATAATTAGTTCTAAAAACTCTTCAAAATAATCTGTAAATGAAATAATTTACCATCTACACCTGTGTTTTTCTTTAGATTACAATGGAAATTCAAATAAATGTCACTGTATTATTTTTCTATTGAAACACATTTAACACATTAAAAATATTAACATGATCACCAATATACCTTATAAATACTGACGAAGTTAAAGTGCACATTGTCTCCTGAAGTAGAATCTAATAATAGAGAACATTCATATGAGGACAAATTATTTTATTTAAATGCATTCTCTTTCCTTTTTGAAATTGACTGTGAAGTAAAAATTCTTAGAATGAGAAATATCGATGATGAAATTCTTAAAAATTAAGCATACCAGCAAGAATATTACTTCATACATCTTTTCTCAGGGATGTAAGTTTAAGTGTATTAATTTTTTCTTTTAATTTTTTATTGAAGTATAATTGACCTATAACATGATATTTAAAAATACTCATCGTAATTTATAGGTCAATGGCTAGAATATTCTTGCTTCTAAAATAAGTATTCAATTCTTAATATGATCATGTTTTAATTTGAAAGTTGGTTAAACAGTTTTAGAAGTAAATGTGTTTTTAGTTGTAAATATACTCTTATTTAATTATTGCTTTGTAGGAGTTGCGGCAAGATGGCGGCTTAGGAGGACGCTAGGCTCACCGCACGTCCTGCTGATCACTTAGATTCCATCTACACCTGCCTAAATAACCCAGAAAACCGCCAGAGGATTAGCAGAACAGAGTCGCCGGAGCCAAACGCAGACGAGAGGCCCACGGAAGAGGGTAGGAAGGGCGGCGAGGCGGTGCGCGCTCCACGGACTGGCGGGAGGGAGCCGGGGCGGAGGGGCGGCTCGCCGGCCAAGCAGAGCCCCCGAGTCGGGCTTGCAAAAGCGGAGGGGCCGGGCGGACTGTGTTCCGACAGCAAGCGCGACTTAGCGTCTGGGAGGTCAGAAATTAACAGCTCTGCTCGGAAAGCGGGAAGGCTGGAGGACAAAGGGAGGGAGAGCTGCTGAGCCCCCTGACAACAGAGCTCAGTTTGGTGGGGAACAAAGGCGCTCGCCAGCGCCATTTCCCCCGCCCATCCCCCAGCCGAAATCCCAAAGGGAACCGGTTCCTGCCAGGGAACTTGCTCGCTCCGCGCAAACACCCAACTCTGCGCTTCTGCGGAGCCAAACCTCCGGCAGCGGATCTGACTCCCTCCCGCTGCCACAGGGCCCCTCCTGAAGTGGATCACCTAAGGAGAAGCGATCTAAGCCTGCCCCTCCTGCCCCCGAGCACCTTGCCTACCCACCCCAGCTAATACGCCAGATCCCCAGCATCACAAGCCTGGCAGGGTGCAAGTAGCCCAGACGAGCCACACCACCCCACAGTGAATCCCGCCCCTAGGAGAGGGGAAGAGAAGGCACACACCAGTCTGACTGTGGCCCCAGCGGTGGGCTGGGGGCAGACATCAGGTCTGACTGCGGCCCCGCCCACCAACTCCAGGTATACACCACAGCACAGGGGAAGTGCCCTGCAGGTCCTCACCACGCCAGGGACTATCCAAAATGACCAAGCGGAAGAACTCCCCTCAGAAGAATCTCCAGGAAATAACAACAGCTAATGAGCTGATCAAAAAGGATTTAAATAATATAACAGAAAGTGAATTTAGAATAATAGTCATAAAATTAATCGCTGGGCTTGAAAACAGTATACAGGACAGCAGAGAATCTCTTGCTACAGAGATCAAGGGACTAAGGAACAGTCACGAGGAGCTGAAAAACGCTTTAAACGAAATGCATAACAAAATGGAAACCACCACAGCTCGGCTTGAAGAGGCAGAGGAGAGAATAGGTGAACTAGAAGATAAAGTTATGGAAAAAGAGGAAGCTGAGAAAAAGAGAGATAAAAAAATCCAGGAGTATGAGGGGAAAATTAGAGAATTAAGTGATACACTAAAAAGAAATAATATACGCATAATTGGTATCCCAGAGGAGGAAGAGAGAGGGAAAGGTGCTGAAGGGGTACTTGAAGAAATCATAGCTGAGAACTTCCCTGAACTGGGGAAGGAAAAAGGCATTGAAATCCAAGAGGCACAGAGAACTCCCTTCAGACGTAACTTGAATCGATCTTCTGCACGACATATCATAGTGAAACTGGCAAAATACAAGGATAAAGAGAAAATTCTGAAAGCAGCAAGGGGTAAACGTGCCCTCACATATAAAGGGAGACCTATAAGACTCGTGACTGATCTCTCTTTTGAAACTTGGCAGGCCAGAAAGAATTGGCATGAGATTTTCAGGGTGCTAGACAGAAAAAATATGCAGCCAAGAATCCTTTATCCAGCAAGTCTGTCATTTAGAATAGAAGGAGAGATAAAGGTCTTCCCAAACAAACAAAAACTGAAGGAATTTGTCACCACTAAACCAGCCCTACAAGAGATCCTAAGGGGGACCCTGTGAGACAAAGTCCCAGAGACATCACTATAAGCATAAAACATACAGACATCACAATGACTCTAAACCCGTATCTTTCTATAATAACACTGAATGTAAATGGATTAAATGCGCCAACCAAAAGACATAGGGTATCAGAATGGATAAAAAAACAAGACCCATCTATTTGCTGTCTACAAGAGACTCATTTTAGACCTGAGGACACCTTTAGATTGAGAGTGAGGGGATGGAGAACTATTTATCATGCGACTGGAAGCCAAAAGAAAGCTGGAGTAGCCATACTTATATCAGACAAACTAGACTTTAAATTAAAGGCTGTAACAAGAGATGAAGAAGGACATTATATAATAGTTACAGGGTCTATCCATCAGGAAGAGCTAACAATTATCAATGTCTATGCACCGAATACCGGAGCCCCCAAATATATAAAACAATTACTCATAAACATAAGCAACCTTATTGATAAGAATGTGGTAATTGCAGGGGACTTTAATACACCACTTACAGAAATGGATAGATCATCTAGACACACGGTCAATAAAGAAACAAGGGCCCTGAATGAGACATTGGATGAGATGGACTTGACAGATATATTTAGAACTCTGCATCCCAAAGCAACAGAATATACTTTCTTCTCGAGTGCACATGGAACATTCTCCAAGATAGATCATATACTGGGTCACAAAACAGCCCTTCATAAGTTTACAAGAATTGAAATTATACCATGCTTACTTTCAGACCACAATGCCATGAAGCTTGAAATCAACCACAGGAAAAAGTCTGGAAAACCTCCAAAAGCATGGAGGTTAAAGAACACCCTACTAACGAATGAGTGGGTCAACCAGGCAATTAGAGAAGAAATTAAAAAATATATGGAAACAAACGAAAATGAAAATACAACAATCCAAACGCTTTGGGACGCAGCAAAGGCAGTCCTGAGAGGAAAATACATTGCAATCCAGGCCTATCTCAAGAAACAAGAAAAATCCCAAATACAAAATCTAACAGCACACCTAAAGGAACTAGAAGCAGAACAGCAAAGGCAGCCTAAGCCCAGCAGAAGAAGAGAAATAATAAAGATCAGAGCAGAAATAAACAATATAGAAACTAAAAAAACTGTAGAGCAGATCAACGAAACCAAGAGTTGGTTTTTTGAAAAAATAAACAAAATTGACAAACCTCTAGCCAGGCTTCTCAAAAAGAAAAGGGAGATGACCCAAATAGATAAAATCATGAATGAAAATGGAATTATTACAACCAATCCCTCAGAGATACAAACAATTATCAGGGAATACTATGAAAACTTATATGCCAACAAATTGGACAACCTGGAAGAAATGGACGAATTCCTGAACACCCACACGCTTCCAAAACTCAATCAGGAGGAAATAGAAAGCTTGAACAGACCCATAACCAGCGAAGAAATTGAATCGGTTATCAAAAATCTCCCAACAAATAAGAGTCCAGGACCAGATGGCTTCCCAGGGGAGTTCTACCAGACGTTTAAAGCAGAGATAATACCTATCCTTCTCAAGCTATTCCAAGAAATAGAAAGGGAAGGAAAACTTCCAGACTCATTCTATGAAGCCAGTATTACTTTGATTCCTAAACCAGACAGAGACCCAGTAAAAAAAGAGAACTACAGGCCAATATCCCTGATGAATATGGATGCAAAAATTCTCAATAAGATACTAGCAAATCGAATTCAACGGCATATAAAAAGAATTATTCACCATGATCAAGTGGGATTCATTCCTGGGATGCAGGGCTGGTTCAACATTCGCAAATCAATCAACGTGATACATCACATTAACAAAAAAAGAGAGAAGAACCATATGATCCTGTCAATCGATGCAGAAAAGGCCTTCGACAAAATCCAGCACCCTTTCTTAATAAAAACCCTTGAGAAAGTCGGGATAGAAGGAACATACTTAAAGATCATAAAAGCCATTTATGAAAAGCCCACAGCTAACATCATCCTCAACGGGGAAAAACTGAAAGCTTTTTCCCTGAGATCAGGAACACGACAAGGATGCCCACTCTCACCGCTGCTGTTTAACATAGTGCTGGAAGTTCTAGCATCAGCAATCAGACAACAAAAGGAAATCAAAGGCATCAAAATTGGCAAAGATGAAGTCAAGCTTTCGCTTTTTGCAGATGACATGATATTATACATGGAAAATCCGATAGACTCCACCAAAAGTCTGCTAGAACTGATACAGGAATTCAGCAAAGTTGCAGGATACAAAATCAATGTACAGAAATCAGTTGCATTCTTATACACTAACAATGAAGCAACAGAAAGACAAATAAAGAAACTGATCCCATTCACAATTGCACCAAGAAGCATAAAATACCTAGGAATAAATCTAACCAAAGATGTAAAGGATCTGTATGCTGAAAACTATAGAAAGCTTCTGAAGGAAATTGAAGAAGATTTAAAGAAATGGAAAGACATTCCCTGCTCATGGATTGGAAAAATAAATATTGTCAAAATGTCAATACTACCCAAAGCTATCTACACATTCAATGCAATCCCAATCAAAATTGCACCAGCATTCTTCTCGAAACTAGAACAAGCAATCCTAAAATTCATATGGAACCACAAAAGGCCCCGAATAGCCAAAGGAATTTTGAAGAAGAAGACCAAAGCAGGAGGCATCACAATCCCAGACTTTAGCCTCTACTACAAAGCTGTCATCATCAAGACAGCATGGTATTGGCACCAAAACAGACACATAGACCAATGGAATAGAATAGAAACCCCAGAACTAGACCCACAAACGTATGGCCAACTCATCTTTGACAAAGCAGGAAAGAACATCCAATGGAAAAAAGACAGCCTCTTTAACAAATGGTGCTGGGAGAACTGGACAGCAACATGCAGAAGGTTGAAACTAGACCACTTTCTCACACCATTCACAAAAATAAACTCAAAATGGATAAAGGACCTAAATGTGAGACAGGAAACCATCAAAACCTTAGAGGAGAAAGCAGGAAAAGACCTCTCTGACCTCAGCCGTAGCAATCTCTTACTCGACACATCCCCAAAGGCAAGGGAATTAAAAGCAAAAGTGAATTACTGGGACCTTATGAAGATAAAAAGCTTCTGCACAGCAAAGGAAACAACCAACAAAACTAAAAGGCAACCAACGGAATGGGAAAAGATATTCGCAAATGACATATCGGACAAAGGGCTAGTATCCAAAATCTATAAAGAGCTCACCAAACTCCACACCCGAAAAACAAATAACCCAGTGAAGAAATGGGCAGAAAACATGAATAGACACTTCTCTAAAGAAGACATCCGGATGGCCAACAGGCACATGAAAAGATGTTCAGCGTCGCTCCTTATCAGGGAAATACAAATCAAAACCACACTCAGGTATCACCTCACGCCAGTCAGAGTGGCCAAAATGAACAAATCAGGAGACTATAGATGCTGGAGAGGATGTGGAGAAACGGGAACCCTCTTGCACTGTTGGTGGGAATGCAAATTGGTGCAGCCGCTCTGGAAAGCAGTGTGGAGGTTCCTCAGAAAATTAAAAATAGACCTACCCTATGACCCAGCAATAGCACTGCTAGGAATTTATCCAAGGGATACAGGAGCACTGATGCATAGGGCCACTTGTACCCCAATGTTCATAGCAGCACTCTCAACAATAGCCAAATTATGGAAAGAGCCTAAATGTCCATCAACTGATGAATGGATAAAGAAATTGTGGTTTATATACACAATGGAATATTACATGGCAATGAGAAAAAATGAAATATGGCCTTTTGTAGCAACGTGGATGGAACTGGAGAGTGTGATGCTAAGTGAAATAAGCCATACAGAGAAAGACAGATACCATATGGTCTCACTCTTATGTGGATCCTGAGAAACTTAACAGGAACCCATGGGGGAGGGGAAGGAAAAAAAAAAAAAAAGAGGTTAGAATGGGAGAGAGCCAAAGCATAAGAGACTGTTAAAAACTGAGAACAAACTGAGGGTTGATGGGGGGTGGGAGGGAGGAGAGAGTGGGTGATGGGTATTGAGGAGGGCACCTTTTGGGATGAGCACTGGGTGTTGTATGGAAACCAATTTGTCAATAAATTTCAGAAAAAAAAAAATAAAAAAAAAATAAAAAAAAAAAATAAAAAAGTAAAAAAAAAAAAAAAAAAAAATTATTGCTTTGTTGTATAGAGATTAGTTATTTATCAATTAAAATACTTCTTTTGTGCTTTGACATTAACTTTTGCAAGAAATGTACTAACTGCTTACAGATTTGTTAGCGAGTTCTGAGAAATATGTTTGAGCTTGCCATATGCAACTAGATTAGGTCCTAGATCAGGATGCTTTTGAATTAACTTGAGGTAAGAATAATATCTATGGATCATTTTCACTTGAAAATTTTCCCTCCTGATTATTGACTTGTTTTATGGTTATTCAGTTTTGTGTGATGACTTACAATCTAACAAGCATGTCAAGAAGAGAAGCTTGGGAGGCTTGTGGTCATGTTATATAAGGAACATATCTGGAGAGAAAGAAGCCCGGAATGTGCAGGGAGGGAAGAAAAGGAAGGCAGCACATACATTGCCTTCCGATGTAAATTAAAGGCAGGGCTAGCATTTGGAAATGAATAGGACTTGATTAGTAAGCCTCAAGTTTTTCAACAGGAAGAAGTTTCAGAGATGTAGATTTCAGGTCAGGAATAAGATTTGTACAAGGATGATAACAGAAATTCATTTATGGAACTTATTGAAAGCCTATTACTTGCCAGGTACCATGCTTGGAACTTTACATTCATTATTGTGTTTAATTTTCACAGCAACTCAATCACATATGCACTATTTTGTGGTGAGAGGACTAATTAATGCTTAATAAATGTTTAATTAATTCCCAGATGTATGACTAGTAAGTCGTAGAACCAGAAGTTAAACAAAAAGAGTCTGGTTATAAAACCCCATTCTTACATTTTTTTTTTTTTTTTGTAAAATAAAAAAGATTAAAGCACTTGCTGGGTCATCTCTTGACGCATCAAGCCCAGATAGCTGAATCGACTAGGCTTCTGTGTGAAGTAGCTTTTAAGATGTCTGCTTCCTGGTATTGATGTTCTGCCAACAACAACTTTAGTGAGTTTGGAAGCAGACTTTTTACCAGTTGAGCTTCCATATGAGAAATCCCAGGCCTGGTGCACATTGTGATGGCACCCATGTAAGACAACCTGAAATAGAAGACCCAGGTAAGCCATCTGGATTTCTGACCTACAGAAACTGTGGTGGGATAAATGTGTTGTTTAAAGTCACTAAATTTCAGGGCAATTTGTTATACAGTAATAGATAACTAATACACTTCCCCAAGGCAAGGATTATGCTTTATTTGACTTCACTATCCAGCAACAAGCATAATTGCTCAAACACAGAAAGCAGTCCATTAATGTCAACTAAGTGAAGAGTGAATGAAGGAAAGAAGGATTAGATTAAATGATCTTTAAGATAATTTGAAACTTGAAATTTTATTATTCCACATGGAACATAATTATAGTAGTCTATTTACCCTGGTCCTACTCACTTTATCAGAAAAAAAAAACATTACAAGTGAAATAGTCTAAATTCAATAATAAAGATTTTTTTTTCCTCTTTCACTCCCCCAGGCTTATTGAAATATAATGTAGATACAAGAGATTCACTCATTATAATTAGATTACTTGATAAATTTAAGAAGTGAAAGATATTCACATCAAGATATACGGCATTTTCAACTCCTGAAAAAGCTTCCTAGTGCCCCTCTGCAATCAACCTTCTTCCCCTCATACAACTACTGATCAGCCTTCCCTCACTATAGTTTCACATTTTCAAGAATCTCATATACAAAATATTGTTTTTAAGTGTTTAATGTGTGCTACACATCACTAGGTACAAAGATATCAGACTATATAAAACACTTGTAGCTGTCTTTATATTTTTGGTTTTCACTCATAATTTTATGTGTAAATCTCTTCAATAAACTCCCTCTACAAATAAATAATATTATCTATATGAAAAGGACTAAACTTTTCCAATGGTATTTTTACTAATCGATCTTTAATAAATTAACCTGACTGAGAGGACAGTTTACAAAATTTCTCAAAGATCCCTTTGATTTATCCAGATTTTCTTTCCCTGTGAACATTGAGAAAAAAAGAACTATTGTACTATATTAAGCTATTCTTCAGTGGCCATTTATCAACACTTTTTTATTTAAAAGCTAAAAGAAAGTTGAGGCTGTCGTGAAGCAGGAAAAGATTTTATTTAAAGTTAGAATTCTCTAGATTTTGCTATAACTTGGCTCTTTTAAATTGGTTCTTGCTGATTGAATTTTCAACTCTGACACAATCAGGCTTCTTTTGAAAGCTTGGTATTTCTCCTAGTTGCCTGTAAGAGACATGCAATCATCTAATAAAAATGCTAAAGACATTTCCTTGAATATAAGGGTTGATGATAGATGGAAGAATACCAGTGAGACATACACAATCAAAGCACTCCACAAAACTCAGCACTCGTCACCATTTGCTAGGAGTAGTTGTATCAGCTGACTTTGAATTCCTGCAGTCTTTCATTTAACAAATATTTATTGAAATCTCACAATGGGCTAGGTACTGCTTTAGCTCTACCAAGTATTTCTTTAACTGGCAGAAAATGACTAATAGTTACCAGCACAAATACAGGAGTCAATTAAGTTGGATAAGTGTTGATATGTCTACAGCATCAAAGCTCCATTTTTCATTGTAAGTTATCTAAATAAATCCCCAAGAGTGCCAATGCTGTCTATCTCAACTTAGAGACGCCCTCTGGTAACCATTTACAATCGAACACTCACATACTGAAGTAAACAGTACAGTGAACAGAACAGTCAGTTTGGGACTACACTAATCTAGATGCAAATTAGGTTTGGACTTGCACTAAATAAGTTTAAGGGCCATAGGAAAAATAACCTGACTTCTAGAGTCACAGTTTCTTCAGATATAAATGGGTGCTGTATATATATAAAGATGTGGAGCAGGGTTCTCCTTGTTGCTTCAAACATTTCAGCAAAAGCCCTACATTGAAAACAATAAAGGACTGTGAAGAGCAGCAGTTAGTACCTCTCCTGGGGTTTCCTAATAAGCAGCCAAACTGGCCCCTAACATGGCAAGTCCTCTGCCCTGTCAGAAGCATAATTACGGAGTGCATTAAGAGAAAGTCAAGGAGGCAATGAGACGTTATCTTAGGGAGGGGTTTTGGCTTATCTCCTCTCATGCAGACACATTCAATACACATATCCAAGGGGACAGTGCTACAAGATCTAAGAGTAGTGAGTGCCACACTTCTGAGACAAAAGACCACGGAGTCCATTCTGACCACAGGTTGCCGAGCTGTGGAAATGAGCAGGCCAACTGCTGCAAGACCACTGTGATGAGAAGCAGCAGCAACAAGCTCACATGTGGTCCCGAGAGTTTGGAGGCACATGTGAACACTGATGACTGCCCCTTTCTCTCCTGGAGAATTCAGAAAGCAGGAGGCCGGCTGCAACATCCACACAGGCAGAGCAAGAAGAGAGGACAGCAGACAGGCAGACACATCTACTTTCCATTACCCGGCATGCCAGCAATGCTTGCATTTCCTATTGACTCAGTGCATAGTAATCTGCCATCTTTATGGGATCCCACTGAGAAGAACCCCCTGCCAAAGTAAGAGAACCCTGGCGGAAGGAGGTTGTAGGATTGGCTGCCCTGTGCTAGAGCTGGGTGACAGCTAAAATGCTTATGTCCCCTGTCAGAAAGCTGGGGTTCCCAGATTGTGGTGGTATGGGGGGAAAGGCAGGACTCTAAAGAGCCTACCAGCACAGCCCACAAGGTGGCAAGCTCCTGCCAATGCCAGAGGTACTGATTACTGAGAATGACTAGAAAAACCCCAGTCAAGTCGAAAACTATTTCACAAGGCAAAGCTAGAGCCAGTGTCGGGCCTCAGCTGAGGGAGAGGGAGACGTCGTGAATTTCATCTGAATTAAGAACAAACAGCCTAGAAATGTTAATAACGGAACATAAATTTTAATTATTGAAATTAACTTGTGTTCATAACTGATAGTCTGCAACTATGGCCCCTGCCTGGCATGCATCAAACTGCAGGGTCTTAAGATTTGATAATATTGTTGAAGAGAAAAAGTAAAAGTGTGTTCTGCTTCTACTGGCTTTGAGTTCAGGCCATTGAATAAAATCATTACATAAGGATTACAGATAATACACGTTAAATGCCTACCATAGTACCTGGCACACAGAAAATGAGTTTAATAAATATGAGTTATTGTTAGTTTTATTACCATGTCTCTGGCACTGTTAGTTACTTTACTTATATACATTACCTCTAATCCTCCCAACAAATCTACAAGGTAGCTACTATTATATTTATTTTATAGATGAAGAAAAAGAGGAAATAAGAATGAAAGAGGCAGTCTGTACCCTCGGAAGCTTAATCTAAGGGAACCAGAGTGGTACATTAATGATACTAATGGCTCAAACAGAGACTGCACAAGATGTCGTCGGAGGCCAACTCAGACCACACGTAAGCTTTCCCAATGGATCTTTCCTCCAAAATAGGAGTCAGTTACCCAGTGAATATGCCCCCCAAATAGGAGTCAGTTACCCAATGCATCTGCCCCCCAAAATAGGAGTCAGTTACCCAATGGATCTTTCCTCCAAAATAGGAGTCAGTACCCAATGGATCTGCCCCCCCAAATAGGAGGCAGTTACCCATTGGATCTGCCTCCCCAAAATAGGAGTCAGTTACCCAATGGATCTGGCCCAAAAAATAGAAGTCAGTAAAAAGAAGGGAAAGATTTCCAGATGATGGCTCTACAAGAGGTTCAGAATGGATGAAATATAGGAAGGAAAGAAGGGAACTGAGCTATAGGATGGCATGATATAACAGAAGGCCTTGTGACCCTCCTTTGTCATTTACTATGAAGACAAGAAAGGAAGTATTCACTGGTGGGTAGGGATCTCTGCATGGAACCCAGAAGTATGGTGTTGCCATATGACAGTCCTCCATTGCTGAATTAGGCAAACGCATGAGCTCTCTGACATCTAATATCCTCATGTGCAATGCCCATTAAGGTCCTCATTGTTATTTTTTATTTTATTTTATTTTTGTAATGTTTATTTATTTTTAAAGGAGAGAGAGACAGAGCATGAATGGTGGAGGGGCAGAAAGAGAGAGGGAGACACAGAATCTGAAGCAGGGTCCAGGCTCTAAGCTGTCAGCACAGAGCCTGAAAAGGGGTTCAAACTCACAAACCGCGAAATCACGACCTGAGCCGAAGTCAGGCGCTGAACTGACTGAGCCACCCAGGCGCCCCAAGATCCTCATTTTTAAATAGAGTAAAGATAACACCTACCTGGTGGAGCTATACTGAAATGCTAAGTTAGGAAGGGCTACATATGTCTTAACATTATGAGCTCAAACACTGAAAGTGTTAGCCAACTCACCCTGATTTTTGTTAAAATAAACAATTAATTACATCACTGCCAATTAAATTCCTCTGCACTCTGATGCACAGTAAGCATCAAATAAATTTAAAAATACATTCTTTGTACTAGTCTAAGAATCTTCAGCTGAGTTTTTAAATTTCTATTTCTACTATAAATTCTAACAAAGGCAAAAGCAGAAAAACATGGCAGGAAAGTCAGGATGGATAAGGGCAAAGGCTAACTATGGAGGCTTCCCTTGAAGTTCCCAGAGTGGCAATAGTAATTACAGGTTTGGTGCTTCTTGCAATTATAGCAAATTCTCAAGTGTAGTGCTTCTCTCTCCACTATAAATCTGCAGCGACTCCGTGACCTAATCCAAGTATCAGAAAAGACCCAGCTCTGACAGTGTGCCCTCTTCCCTAAGTAGATGTTTGCGCTTCTTGTACAAGTGCCAAGAAAAATAGAGAGAGAGAATTAACATTATCCAGGTGAAATTTTGATAATGAGGGAATTTTGTGAAGCAGCAGAATGATACTGTGGGAAGAATGTGGCCTCTTGTCTCGGACACTAATGCCCTCCTGGATAGAGAGCATGATGGAACTGGCTACCAAACTTAGATGAAGTGGGTGAGCAGTCAAACTCAGGGCTAGCCACAGACCAGCTTATGGGAGCAGTCTGAAGGATGTCTGAGATTTGTCTAATACCAAAGACTGGCCCTGACAGGTGCAGCTAGCACAGCCACAATGTAGAGGCCAAGGGGCTTCATTAACCTAAGAACTGTTTGGTCAAGTTCTGATACAAACAGGATCAATCTTGAAAAAGAGCATGTGGAAGATTCCAGGAAATGGGTATCAAGACAGAAAGTTATGAAATAGTCCAGAACCATGTGGATATTCCTCCCATGACCTAGGAAGCTAGGGAGAAGCCCTTCGGAATGGCAAGCATCAGGGCTATACTAATTTGATAAAAGGATGGAGAGACACATAGAGAAACTAAAAAAAAAATCAGAACTCTCTTTGGCACAACAGTTTTGGGGTTGGTGCCAGGCCTCGGTTCCAACCTGCACTAAATCCTGAGGCTGACAGGGCTATATTCTACACCTTCAGTGCCTGGTTTGATCACTAGGCTGGACTGGTGCCAATGGGTAAAGCCCATGGCTGGTGCTTATCAGAGAATTCAAACTCACAGAGTGGGAAAAGATGAAGTTAGGGGAAAGGAGGATGAGATTGACAGTTAAGTTTTTATAGGATACTTTACCTGATGAAGTCATTTTATTGCACCCATGTAATACGGGGAAAAGGAAGCTATAAAATGAAAGAGATAGGAAAAAATTCTCAGAAGTATAATGGTCCTTGAAATGTGTATTAGTCTTCATCCAGAGTTCAAAGAATATCTATTATAGAAACAATATTATGCTTTCATGAAAATGCATTGTCGTTGATTAAAATAGAGTCCTGTGATAAAAATCTTGTGGGACATGCTCTACAGGAATTAGAAGAGTGACATGATAGATGAAAATTGTTTCAGGTTCATATGGAGGGCACTGTATAATCACGATGATGATAGCTTGCATTTGTAAAGGATTTTCGTTTTCAAAGAGCTTTCATACCCGTCATCTCTTCTGATCCTTACAACAACCCTTCGAGCTAGGTAGGGCAAGAATTATCATCCCCATTTTAAAGGAAAGGAAACTTTATATCTTTCTCAAATAGGTAATTCTGTGTTAAAATGATTATATAACATTTCACTCTTCTTGATATCTGCACTAGCCTACTGAAGTACTTAGGCATTTATAAAATAAATTACAAAAATGAGAGTTTCTGAAAACTAAATTTTGTAAGATGAAAATGTTCTAGAAGAAACAGGCACAATTAAAAAGAACAAACTGTGTGAACATGTATGTATATTAGATACGAAAGGTGGCACAGATAAATTTTTTGAATAATACAATTTAAGTAGCTTCCTTATGTTTGCGACATTTCCATTTAACTATCTGGCTACCATTTCAAGTTTCATGTGTCAAAAACTAACCCTCATCTCTCACTTTCCCTATCTCTAACTATGAAACATCCCAAATTTGACAAATTGATTTTAGTTTGCCTCTTCCTTTTTACCTAACTGAAATCAACCACCCCATCTTTTTCCTGCCTTCATTCCTGCCGTCTCCACCATGCACTCAATTTCACACTGTATCTTGGTGTCTCCAATTATAAGCTACTGTGATATACCATTAGGTGATTCTTTTCCTCACAAAATATTCATTAGATTCTTATTTTGTGTCTTCTCTAAAGTAAAACCTACTTTACCTGCCTTTCAGAATCCTTTATTTTCAAGAAACAAATGCCACTCAATTTCCAAACATCCCAATTTCATATTTAATGAACCCTGGGTCCTCCTAGCCCCTCCAATGCTTTATGGTCTTTCCTTCCTCAAGCCCTTGATATCTTGGTTTTCATGTAGAAAGCAAAGTTTCCCTGTTTGTTGCAAATATTTCTTCTCTAAGCTTTACCCAACTATCACTTCTATGATTCTGGACCTCTGTGGAAGGCCCTCTTTTATGAATATCCACATAATTTCTTCTACTGATCCATATTCCTTAATCTGTATCTTCGGTTATACTGAAAACCTCTGACAGGAGGCAACATGTATTAATATTCCTGTGACACCCTTAGGTACCAAGTCATGATGACATAGGGGTGGACCATTACATTAATAATTATATCAAAAAAAAATTTTAATCTGAAAACAAATGCATTCATTCATCCTAACCATGCATTATGTTAAGTGCTGAGAATATGATGGCGAATAAATAAACCTGCTGCTGGGGTGCCTGGGTGGCTCAGTCAGTTGAGCATCTGACTCTTGGTTTCGGCTCAGGTCATGATCTCATGGTTTCGTGAGTTCGAGCCCTGTGTTGTGGAGTTTGCTTGGGATTCTCTATCTCCCTCTCTTTATGCCCCTCCCCACTTGTGCTGTCTCTTTCTCAAATAAAAATAAACTTAAAAACAAACAAACAAACAAAAAAAGAACAACTGCTGCCTACCCTCACTGAGCTTGTGGTCTACTACCAGGGTGAAAATTAATAAATACCCTCAATGGGGAATTCTGACTGATTACCATCATTTAAAGTTACAAAAAAATAAAATGAATAAATAAAAGAAGAGATTCAATCACTCTTTATTATGAAAGAAGCTCACAAATGAAATAACACCTTTTGCTTCATGAAGCATAAAGGGTTGATGAATATTGCTTTTCCCATATGGCAGCACAAGGACCATAAATGGTTCAACATTACATGAAATATGAAGATTAGGAAAATGCCTGGCATTTCAAGTTGGCAGCTGGAGGCAAAATCATTTATAATTCAATGATATATATTTTCATATTCATCAAACACTGTATGCTTAACATCGCTTAATTTTTAAATAAAAATGAATAATTACAATTATCCTAATAAGAATATAAAATAGCTTGAAGAACTTTATATTTTTGGTTATTCACTAAAGGAACAAATAAATTATGTTAATTTCAGTTAATTCTTTAAATTTATACAGTAATATTGAATTTAACTTGCAAATGTCTGATAATCCAAGCCATCCTAGAACATTTGCCTAGTTGATGCATTTTCTTTATGCATCAGTATGTATTATGTACAGATTTTTGCAAGATGAAGACCTATTTGAGGATGGGAAAAAAATCGAAGACAATCTTAAGAATAACTATTTCACAAGAGTTATGCCAGTCTATTTCAATTATAAAAAAAAACTTCACTACAGTATTCTTTTATCCTTGTGCTGGTTTAATGTTGGTAAAATATACTATATTTAATCTCTATTCCAAGTGTAAATATTTTAATGAGCACATGTTCATTTTGTTGTTCTTACAATTTTCCCCAATCATTACACCAGACAAAAATGAAGAGTGAAAACATCTCTAATGCAAAAAAAAAAAATTCTGTTGATATTAATTTGGTCATATAATCTATGATTTAGAGGCATTTAAAATCACATTAGACAAAGATTTTATTTCCAAACATCTATGGAATTTATGTAATCAATAGATCTTTAATGTTTTAAAAGATGATTTCTAGTTTTTTCCTATATACAAATTCATTAGTATTTAGAGAAGAGCAAGAAAAAAAAAGCCACAGAAATAATGATAAAGTAGGTAGAAAAAAATGAAAGAAAAACAGTGTCACAGAAACTAACGAAAAAAATCAGATCAAGAAGGCATCAAGATTACATGGAATGAAGGATGGAAACTGGGTAATTGACTGAGAAATTAGGTCATAGGTAAACTTAGTCCAGTTTAGTAAATGAGGAGGAAGTTGAGGTCCTGACCCTTCAAGAGATCTGATGTAAATAAAAAAACAGCTGCCCACCTCAAGTGTAAATACAGGTTGAAGGAACTGCAGGGAACTAGGGCATATGCATATGATCTTTAAGACAGTGGGGAGACAGGGAAACAGAACAGGTGGAAGAGTTCAGGGAAGGAGACTTCTTTAAATTAGAAGGAGGACTGGAAGAAGGAAGAGATGCACATGTTCATTGTTAAGAGAGGAACAGGTTGAGAACAAGGTCAAATGCTGAGAAATGGGGAAACGGAAACAATTTTAAAAGATCATACCAACAATTATAGAGCATGAAAACAGGAATGTAAAAAAATGATAAAGTGAGGGGCACTTGGGTGGCTCAGCCAGTAGCGTCCAACTTCAGCTCAGGTCATGAGTTTGAGCCCCCCACTGGGTTCACTGCGGTCAGCACAGAGCCCGCTTCAGATGCTCTCTCTCTCTGCCTCTCCTCTGCTCACGTTCTGTCTCTCTCTGTCTCTCAAAAATAAATAAATGTAATAAAATAAAATAAATGTAAACATAATACTTAATGGAGGCATTTAAAACTACTCCGATAAAACTAGGAATATAAAAAAGATCCATCCATCAAAATTTCTATTAATATTAAAATTGGTAAGGAAGAGAAAAAACTGTATTTGTAAACTACAAGCGTGCTTACACATGAAAACCCAAAGAGTCAGGAAAATTATCAGAACTAATGAGACCGCTGCAAGGATGCCTGATGTACTATCACCCTACAAAATCAGTAGGGTGCCTTTACCCCAGAAATAAGTGATTCGAAGGAATAAGTTGGATAAAACCCCATCCCTTTCACAACAGCAACAGAATAATAAGGTTCCCAGGAATGTCCAATCAAAGATGTGCCAGCTGTCATTTGGAAATTCACAAAATATTAAGGAGGTACTTCAGCACACCAGAAAAAAGAAGAACGTGAGTGTGGTATGCAATGTTGTTGGAGAAGTGCACTCAATATTGCAAATATGCCCATTGTTCCTGAATTTATCTACACACTGACATCAATTTTAATCAAAACCTTAGCAAAGTTTCCCACAAAATGAGAGAATCTGATCCTAAAATTTATAAAAGAGTAGACTGCCAAGAGGAGTTGAAACACTTTTCAACTTGGAAGAAATGAAAGAAGTTAAGGCTCATTCCCTACCAGATATCCAAGATTAATTTTTAAAACTGTGGCAATAAATAAAGAAACATAGCATACTGAGTTACATGGCGATGGACAAGCAGGTCACTGGAATAGATTAGAATCCATAGATGGATAAAAGAGGAGAGAGAGATATATATACATCAATATTTAGAGAGAAATACTATTTAATAATGGTAGTATTATAATTCAATATGGAAAGAAATGAGTTGTTAATAAACACTGCTGGAACAAGAAGTTATTATCCACACGGAAAATGTAATAGTAGATCCTGAATACGCTTCACACAGATACACACACATACACAAATCATAGTGGATTAAAGACCAAGATATAAACAGTACAACTTTAAAAGTACAGAAAATATTATAGGAGAATCTAACTTTAGTGGAGAAGGATACTTAAATGCTCTCATGAAGAGAAGAGAGGGCCTGGGTCTTGCCTTTTGTTTTGATGGATTCCCTTTACTTCTTGGTCATGGAAATCTTCCTGGCTTCTCGAGCTGGAATCTCCAGCTGGGATTCCTAATGGAATTTTGGGCTAATATATTACTGATTTGCTCAGTAGGCCTCACCTTGACTCCTAGTGGCTTTGGTGGACCTTCGAAATCAACCGCGTCTTTCATCAGCTCCTGCTAAAGCTACCCAAGCAGTCGGCTTCTGTAGGTGAAACACCTCATGTTCAGTTATGGAGGCTTTGATGTAAGTACACTGCTTGTTAATGCACACATATCACACCTCCCACCACAAAGCAGGCAGAAACTTCTACATCTCTCTAGGCCACTGAGGAAGGGCTAATTTAGATCCTCCTCTTTTCTTAACATTTTGTGATACAAGTACTCTACTCTGTTTGAGCCCCTGCCATTAATGCCAGCCTATCCTATGCATCTGCAGTCTTCTCCCCAGTTTATAACCGGAGACACAAGTACCTGCAGCCGCCTTTGGCTTCCGCACACCCCTTTCCACTTACAGGATTTTAAACAGGAAGAGGCATGTACTTGGCTGCTGGCTTCTTTTTTTCCCTACGCTCTAAAGGAGCAAAGCTCTCCTATTTTTCTTCCCATCTGATCTAAATTTATCTTACATCATCTGATCCCCATTCTTAGGGGCACGGAAGCCTTATGGCCTAGTGAACTCAGGTGGAAAGATTATCTTCTCTATAATAAAAATCAACCAGGGGGATGACTCTTGATACAGAATATGGACAGGCAGGGACTAGACATTACCAATGAAGAAAACACATTGGTTTATATTTCAGACATATGATGCCTCATATATGTTTTAGAAGAAGAAGTTACATATGGATTGGAAGTGAGGAATGAGGGAGTCTATGAAACAGGCATTATTCTTTCCATTTTGTAGATGAGTAAGCCAGTGCTTTGGAGAAAAGAAGTAATAATCTGCACAACATCAAATGGAGCAAAATCAGAATTCTAACCAGGACTTGACAACAAAATCCATGTTTTCTATAGTAAAAAATTACCTGATACTTTGACGAGCATATGGACTACCAGCATTCAAATTTCTTATCACTTGATGGAGTAATGGATGAAACGCAATTAGCTAAACATCTTATGAAATCATGTTATTCATGAACATTCTCAACATAAACCTTCTAGCATTAATCAACCAGTATTAAAGCAAGTAAAAGGCATATTTTCATAGATCTTGAAGGAAAGGATCATTTAAATGAAAATCGTTTCTTTTACAAGCTGGCATCTGTGGGAAATGTTTTAAATTATCATTTATTATGATATATTTATTATATTATCATTATCATATTTATTTAAAGTTGTATTTTTATTATAGCTGATATCAGGAATATATATATAAATACACTATCAGAGTAATATGAATGCTAGGAAGTTTTACTTTTTTATTTACAAGTACTTGCGCGTATAGGTTTAATAACTATTGACCTCTCATGTATGGGAGTGAAAGTTGACAATTAGTCAAGGTGACACAAACCATTGTTTTTAAACCAGTGAAAAACACTTTAATCTAGTCCTAATTTGGTTACCTCTCTCATCACTGTAATTATCAACAATCAGCATAATTAAATAATCATTAACCAATCCATGAGGATTACTAAAATTGTATCTTTCCCATGCCTCCTAGAGTGAGATTGCCCATGGAAGCAATTAGAATTTTCTTTTTTTTTTTTCTTTTTTTCTTTCTTTCTTTCTTTCTTTCTTTCTTTCTTTCTTTCTTTCTTTCTTTCTTTCTTTTTTCTTTTTTTTTATGTCATGCTCAAATGTAAATTTCCTTGTTCACGTTGAAGCCTGATCTAAATGAGAAAGTGATTCGGGACATACTCACAGAGCATGGAACTGAGTCTGAGAAAACAGTCAGCAACCAACAGCAGAACAGATACTGAAAAAACAGGCAGCTTCCAAGAGCAAAACTGAACTTGAAAGCCAAGTTCACAGACCACCAGCAGTTTGATGTAACAGGTCAAAAACTGTTAGCCAGAGCACCTGATTTGGTATGTGGTAAGCACTCAACAAACGAACGAACAGTATGAATTCACTTGAAGCAAGAAAATATGAGGCAAAAGGAATCATATCTTGTATTATAGCAAACTCAATGCAGAGTAAGGAGCCTTATTTTGCTCTGGAGATCAGTAAAAAAAAAAAGCCAATGAGGGGCACCTGGGTGGCTCAGTGGCTCAGTAGGTTGAGCATTTGACTCTTGGGTTTCAGCTCAGGTCATGATCTCATGATTCATGAGTTCGAACCTCACATCAGGCTCTGTGCTGGCAGCATGGAGCTGCTTGGGATTCTGTCTCCCTCTCTCTCTACCCCTTCCCCTGCTTTCTCTCTATCTCTCTCTCTCAGAATAAATAAAATAAACTTTAAAAAAAGCCAAATGAAGTGTCTCAAAAACAGAAGTTACCATCTAGACATGGCATGTCAGCTAGACCCTGTGGGTACCATATGACTATCATAATTCTAGACTCTGCTCACAACTATGAAAAGCTATGGTTTATGAGTAATGCATTTTGTTCATTTTATAAATTACTTACTCAGCCACAACCATAGTGAGATTTTACAAAGGCCAATTCTCCCAAACTCATTTATTCTTCTCAGAGGGATGCTGGGGTCTATGAAACTGAATGTTAAATGTACATATTTTATTTCTTCTCATATGTCTAAAAAGACACAAACTACTAAAGACACAAATTAAACTCTCAGATGCACATTCATTTTCAAAAATAAGAATTTGTTTAATTCACAGACTGTATGTGTTAAGAGTTAAATGTGTCAAGACATGACCAATATCATTTGAATACTTTGAGTTCAAAGCACCAGAGACAGTATTTAATGGCTGCCTTTAAGATATAACTTATTTAAATAACACTAAAATTTATTTTGCAGTTTACAGAGAAATAAAAAGTTAAGGGATATAAGCACAAATATAATTACCTTGAAGGTAAAACTATTAAGTGCAAATCTATTTTTGATCTCAGTTGTTTCAAGATAATTAGGAAAAAAGCACAGTTCACCTTTTCAAATAAGAACTTCTCAAAATAACATGCTCTAGAAACAGGCTACCATAAGGAACACTTCTTCAAAGGCACCAAGTGAATAGCATTACCTGTCAATAATCATATCACTTTGTTAAATTTTGAAATAAAACATAGGAAGATACTCAACCACCATTTATTTCTTCTTCAAGATGGTGTACAGTGACAACTTTAGTAATATCAGTAATTATAATTTATTTCTATCTGGAAAACTTGGGGGGGCTCTGGGTTAAGCACAAGGTCAGCCAATGTTGGTTTATCGATTTGTCGTTTGCTTGGAAAGGTGTACATTTGCAACTGTTCACATGAAAATAATCCCATTTCATTAGTTTTTAAGATGAGTGGGATGTATCTGAGAAGTGGATAGATAAAATACAAGAATGTTTCAAGAAGCATTAGTATGGAAAAGGATTGCCTCAAATGTTCTAGAAAGCTGAAACTAAATCTATCCCTGAAGATGTAAGGTTCCACACCAACCTGAGAACAGAGGAGTACAAATTCTTACTGCCTGAGACTGTTGTGAAAATAAAGTAAACCTCATTTAAAATGAAGTTGGGATAGAAGAACGGTAAGGAAGATGTGATATATATGTACACACACACACACACACACACACACACACACACACACAATGGAATATTATTCAGCCATAAAAAAGATGAGATCTTGTCATCTGCAATAACATGGATGGACCTAGAGGGTATTAGACTAAGTGAAATAAGTCAGAGAAAGACAAATACCATACAATTTCATTCATATGTGAAATCTAAAAATCAAAACAAATGAATAAACAAACAAAAAGTAAAATCAGACCTATAAATACAGAGAACAAACTGATGGTTGCCAATGGGAAGGGCAAGATGGATGAAGGGGAGTGGGAGATACAGGCTTCCAGTTACGGTATGAATAAGTCATGGGAATAAAAGGCACAGCAGAGGAAATACAGTCAATGATGTCAAAATAGCATTATATGGTGAAAGACGGTAGCTACACTTGTGCTGATCATAACACAACATAGAGAAGAGTTGAATCACTATGCTGTACACCTGACACTGATGTAACACTGCATTCCAATTATACTCGAATAAAAATATTTAAATAAATACATAAACCTTATTTTTAAAAAATGGATTTAGGAAGCTCTGAAGGGGGGTACTCTCATGCATGTACCATTCATCGCAGCCTGGAGAACCAGCAGAAAGAGGGAAGGTAAGAATTGTTGACAAAGAAGGCATTTTTCACATAGGAATTTCATCTCCCACTGTAAAGAAGAAGAGGCAAGATGCCTCTCTGCCTAGCAACAATGCACTAACCACAACCTGCTGCCAACAAGAAACCGCCACAGTGTCAAAGTCTCTTGTTCATCTCCGGTGAAATTTTAAGACAACCCTCCCAATTTCCTTCTAAAACCTAATAAAAGCTGACCTTCCCTTTGTCTCTTTGGACTTGCCAATGGTTCACCACAGCTTGCATGTCCCAAATTGCAGTTCTTCTGTTATTCCCAAAGAAATTCAGTTTGTTAGTAAAATAACCGGCTGCCTTATTTTTAAGGTTGACAATATGAAAGGTGGTGTTACCTACAAAGAAAAATGGTTTGTGGAAAAACACGGTTGCTCTTAATGATGTCACCTCAAAACGTTTAGGCTGTTTGCCAAAGCAATATATGCACCTTCTTTTAATAACCCATTATGGATATAACTATGCCATCCATTAATTTAAGCTCTTCAAGATTCTACCTATTGTTCAGCCTGTGCCACATTTTGAGGGTCATGAGATCCACAAATTAACACACACTCTGTATGTCACTGTGTCTTAAACTTGCTGCTCATGGGACTCACTTAAGGCATTTGATTCAAACTTCCAGACCCTTTGATAAAGGGCACTTTAACATACCACTCATGAGACTTAAAAAGAAAGGGTCTAGAATCCATTGATGTATTCTTTTCTCACAAATGATTCTAGGATTTGGAAAATATGTCTGTGTTTAGCATATCAGTATTAGCTATAATTTCATTAACTATCTACTTCTTAATGCTAAAATACTACATTTTAGATTATTTTTGCATTCTTTCCTCATTTGAAAACCACTCTTTTCATTTCAGTGGCTCTTTTGCAGTTTTACTGTACTATTTTTTTTCCATCTCTAAGGTCTAAGGCTGTTATAGTATTCCAAGCAGGGTAAACTGACTTGCTTGGATGCCTCTCCCCATTAGACAACTCTATTCTTAGCCAGGATCAATGATGCTGAAGACAGAATCCAGTTGGCCCCCAAGAACTTTAATCAGAAAGAAAGGAAGATGCCCTCAATGAATAAGAAATGAATAAATTCATGAAGATCAGAGTGAAGTGAATCTGCAGAAAGTTCTGTTCCAACCTTGGCCCATTTCTTCACTGATTTCGCTATTCTGTTGTATCCAAATTCCATTAATTAAATTTCTTTTATTCCAGTCATTTGATGCTCAATTTTGACACCTTACCAAGTACCCTGCTTCCTCAACAGGAAAGGCAATGCCTTATATAGGCCACCCTCCCCATGACCTGGATTTCTGTCTTTGTCTTACTTTTTGTCATAGGCCCCAGTATGTACTTGTAATTGCCTCTGATGCAGGCAGCTAAGCAGTACTCTTCTGGACTTACACATATTGCCTGCTTCCAGAGAATCAGTTTATATTTGTTGACAATAACATTCATATACCATTTTTTTTCATTCAGATCCACCTGAAATATTTCTGCCATACTTGGAAATCTATCTGCCAAATTATGAATTATGCTGGACACACACACACTCATCAAATCTTTTGTGAAAATGTAAAATAAACCTATCCTCAGCACTGAGCTTTAGTTCACATTTTTCTGTGCAAAGAAGTGCCTCTTTTATCCCTTGTTTTTGCCTATAAGTCAATTCTCTACCCATGACAAAATAAGCCATCCTACAGTGACTTGATTTTAAGTGGTCTTTGGTGTGTGGCCTTAAAAAAGGCTTCTTACAGCTGAAAATACATTATATACATTACATACATGGTAATTTTCCTTGTAAACATATTTACTTATTCCTTTAAAGGATTCTAGCAGCTTTCTCGTCTCTGAAACTGTTACTTTTCCTCAATCTACTGTTTGTTTTAGTACACCGGTTTGCAAGATAAAGTGCAAATCACTAGTCTTTTTTGGAGCCCTTTTGGCTGGCAGTCACATTGCTTAACCAGCCAGGACTCTGGTGCACTGACCACTGTGCAGAATACTGGATACATTTTGGCTAAGGACTTCACATTTTACCTTTACATATTTTCAACACCCTTTGTTGGATTGTATTATCTTTATGAGCTATTTACATCTTCTTTAGCAAATTAAGTTGAATGTCCATCACCGTTTATTACAAAATTTATTAGCAAAGTGATTCAAGATCATAAGAAATGAATAGTCCTTGGTAAAGCATGTGGCATAGATTTGCATACTACTGTTGCCCCCTGTGCTCAATTTTCAGAAAAATGTGATCAAGTAATGTTCTCTATAGCTTCCTGTTACTGGCTTTAGTGTGTTCTATAAAAATAGCTTTCGGTCTTTGATTCAGTAAGGATTAAACTTCCACTGAATTATGCATAAAATGCCTACTTCATTTTTTCATTGGAGAAGTATTTCTAAAACATTACTATGGGTTTCTTCCAGATTGTAAATAGTAAAAATATGGTTAAGTTATCATTTTAAACTTTAAGAAGCTCACAGTAATAAAGACTCATATGTTTAATTAGAGATTTGGCTCAAAGAGGTATCAGGACAATTTGTATCCATTATAATATTTGGGTATTTTATGTGGGTTTTAGTCAAGATTCTTGATGATAAAGAATAGAAAATTACTCCGGCTTTCTTGAGGAGAAAATGGCCTTAATGGATAGGTGATGGGTAGCTCAGAGAATCAACGGGAATGAGGGTGATTCTGTCCTGAACACGTTCAGAAATCAAAGGAAGCCTGCTGGGTATCCACAGCCAAGATGACCACACGAAGACTGTGTTTTCAAACTCTTCTGGTTCCTTTGCTCCCATGACCACTACTGTATGCAGCCTGCTGTTGCTGTTGCCACATGCAACAAGATTTTAAACCATTCCTATTTCTCAAGGATATATCAGAATAAAAATAAACACCAGGAGGATGCTTATGATTGGGTGAGTGTAGCTCACTATCTTCCCCCCATCTGCCAGGATTCTCAGAAAACAAATAAGTGGCCCTTCTTTTTTCCATAGTGGTAGATTCCAGTCATGGATGCTCACAGAGAGGGGTCCAGTAAGTTTTACTGGATGTTGTGGATCTGAAAAGGAATACTGGGCTTCCTCCACTACAATCAGGAGGTGGCAGGTCTCCACCGTTATTCTTCCTTTAATCCTAAAACCTCTTGTATGGTTCATATATAACTTACTTTAGTTGCTGCCACATACTTTAAGCATTTTGGGTTTTTCTGTTTGTTTTTTCTTTTTATGTTTTTAAAATTCATAGAAAATACTTTTCTACTGCTAATCACAGCTGTTAGGTATCTTGTAAGCTGGATGCGTTCAGTGTCATTATCACCTTCCACAGCACTGAATTATCACTGACTGTGTTTTCAGAATTCACCAAAATTGAAATTTGCCAATTTTAATTTTTTTCAAGAATGTTGTCCATTGGTACAAATATCTTCAAACGGTGTAGCATAAGGAAGAGTTCTCCAACTTCTGATGAACTTAAAGGTTTTTTTCACCTCTAGTGATTTTTTTATGTTATCAGACAGTGTTCCGAACTTAGCCTCTTTAGGATTTTGGATTCAAGTGTCCAGTAAGCTCACTTAAAGAAGATGTCAAAAATGTCCTCTATACATATATGTATGATTACTACAAATGTGTTCTCCATTTTCCTACATTTGAGCTCCAGGGATCATACAGTACTTATATTTCTCTATAGTTGCTGCCACAATCATAAAAAATCCAATATAGAGATATAATGAGAAAGTAGTAAGTTATAACTATTTTTGTAATTTTTATTTTGTTTGGTTGGTTGGGGGAAAGAAGAATGGAAGGTATAAAATGCCAGTAAATGTCACGAAATACCTGACACTAAGAATCTCTAAATATCTCCCTTTTAGGATATTGTCCACAGATACATGTCATGGTGAGGTATAAAATAATATCAATGCCTGATATCACAAATTTTCTTAATTGGGTAATATTAAATACATCAATGCATTTAGCCAAGCTCTTAGCACATAGTAAATATTGAATAATGAGAATTGAATAGTTTCCTTTAACAGGGAAATAGAAGACAGTAGGTATAGAGATTCTGGAGACTTTTCAGAAACTACACATAATGCAAGATCAATGGGCTTCTCTGTGAGGAGGCATGAGAGAAATGAATCATGAGGAAAAGAGAGTAGCACAATTAATCCTTATTCCCAACATCATGGACCAGATCATGTTATTTAATCTTTCTGTACTAGCACATTTTAAGGGTTTTTACCCAGAAAATAATAATCACCTCATTAGTGAAACTGTCTTGCTCTCATTTCTCTGGAACAAAGCAAATCTGTGATCTCTGATAATCTGGTTTTCCATACCAATTGTCCCATCTAGCAACCCTCACTTCCTATCCCATGAAGTAAACAAATTGTATTGCCCTCATCCTTCTGCCAGGCTTCTGCAAGTTTGCGCATTTCCAGTACTGAAAATATTTCCCACCACCTTTCCATCTGAACTTTGTGCAATCATTCAAGTTCTAACACATAGAGCTAATCACCCACATCTAGCTATACAGAAGATTCTCCACTCATGTTCCTCTATAGCACACTTCCTGTTTCCCAGATTGTAACTTTCTTTGGTTTCCGTGTTCCTGTCTCTGTCCCTCACAAGACTCATGATTGGTACACGCTCAAACACAAAACACGACTTTGTGTGCGTGTGTGTGTAATGTCTCATATCCAAACTATTCTGAAAGTATAGTCACCTATTCATATATGTGAAAGTAAAAACTTCTGATTCTTGACAATCTTATTATTTCAGCAGTGGGTTCAGAAGACTAAGTAACTCATCTTCATCTTCTTATTTACTTAAATTTAGTATTCATAACCAAGTTAAAAAAGTGGTATTTCCCTTTTATACAGTGAAACTAAATAATCACTGTTTTAAAATTTAATTTTTCAATGCCCACTGGGAGAAATATTGAGTCACTCATCTTAGCAAAAGTATATAAACATATACCCTTGGAAACAAAATGGTTGACAAAGACCAAAATTATTCAAAATTTGTGGAATTTTGTAAAGCATCACTGTTGGAATTTTATGTGTACCATTGATGTTAATAAAATTTGAAATTGATGGAATTAAAATGAAGAAAGGCCAAATAAGACTCCCTGCTGAAATCATAGCTTGTGTTGAATGTTCAGTATCTGAATGCCTCTAATCCTTTTGTTTTGAAACTGTGCCACCAAAATGATGTTCTATTTTAAACCATGATATTAATTGATTGAATGCTTAAATAGTTTTCTTTAGGAACAAAAAGACTCATTAGAATTTTTTTAATGGTTTGCTATAGGCTAATGTATCCTAATAGGAGAGCGCCTTCCTATAACTACTTAAACTAAAGCATTCTGTGAGATATTGGTATTTTCTGTTCACTTGTAAGACTTATTTTCCTTGTTCTTTTATAATATGAAACTCAGCTAGTTTATTTGCAGTGTAAAAGATTCAAAATAATTATACTCTAGTAACACGCTTAAGGTGAAATCAAACTAGCGATTACGGGAGAAAGAAATCGTCCTGGGTATGTTTCCATAGCCTACTCCCTTTCCCCAAATTCCCGTCATCTACCTTTTAATTCTAGATGAGCAGCTCTAAGTAAAACAACAGAACAGGACTGGTGCGTGTCCCTTGTGGCACAAGCATTTCAATGCCAGTACTGGATCCCTCAGTTCCTCTTCTCCATGGTGACTAGGTGGCCATGCTCCCCAGAGGGTGCAGGTAAAAGATGGTGGGGCCGAGTCTATCTGGTCCATGGGTGACCATGTGAAGCAGAGCTCTCTGCAAACTCACTTAGATTTACTGTAAACCAGAAATAAACTTTTACTGTGTTAAGCAAAGGAGATTTCAGAATTAATTTGTTACCACAACACTACCTGTGATTAAACAGGAATGCCACTTAGAGATGGAGAACACTAATGGGCACCTCGCGTACTCTCCAGGACTCTGAGATAAATGAAAGTATTCAGATATCAAAATGAGTATTTGTAGCTCAACAAAAAATGTCCATTCTTGGTGAGGAATCTTTGATTTAAGACAATTGAAAACCAGCTCAAATTATTATAACTAAATGGAAATACATCGGTTTGTTAAATCCACAGAAACCTGTTGGAAAGGACAGGTTTGAAGATGGGATGCTTCAGGAGCAAGAACCAGGGGGTGAAATGTTGGCAAAGCAGTCTTCATGTGTCATCACTGCATCTCCATACAGGTGCCCTTCATTCTCTCTCCATACAGCCAAACTCTTTCCACAAGCCAAGAAACATGGCTTCTGATGGTTCTCAAACCTCTGCCATAGAGAGAAAGTGAGAAATGTATTCACGCCTTTTTGTTCTAATTTAACAATCTCAAGGAAGAATATGATGGTCCACCCTAGGGTTAAATTTTCCCAGGTGGGCCAAGCAACTGTCCAGCTAAGGATGTGGCCAGTAGACACCATTAAGTTTCAATGAGAAACATATAGTTGAAATAGAAGCAAACCCAAAAGTTGTTTCCAAAGCAAGGGGGTCTCTGTTCAGACAAAACATCCATGTTCAAAATCCATTATGTACATAGCTAAAATTAAAAAACAATTTTGTTTTCTCATTCATTTGATGGCAAAAATGGACCTAGTCTGAACTAATCTGGCAAACAAATCTGGCATTAACTTGATGTGAAACTACTGCATTTATTAATTTTTTTAAACATCAAAGTTTTATTTTCTAAACAAAACATTCTACTTTTTTATTATTTTGATTTGTATTTTGATTTTATTTTTAAGTGTAATACATGTACATGGCAGAAATTCAAATGCAATGTTTACCTGTGAATGCTAAATACATTTCAATTAAAAATATTTGATTATGGGTTGCTGGCCAAATGATTCTGGGGTATTATACAAAACATGGTATATGCATTATATTACTTTCCTATTTATAAATTCCAGAACATGTTTCTAAGGGTTTTAGAGAAGAGACTGTGTATTAGAATTATACTAGTACAAATATAAAATCCATAGAAATTAATTATGTTTACCATAATTTAAGAATACATGTGTATTATACTCAGAGAGCCATCTATATCTGCATTTCTCTTTCTGAAAGAGACAGTGAAAGAGCATGTCTCCAAGTAGAGACATAAACATTTGTGTTTCTTACACATTTAACTTCCTGATTTCAGCTACAAGTTCTTTTTTTTTAATATGTATTTCTTCATTTAGAGGGGCAGGCGAGAAATGGAGAGACAGAGCCCCGAGTAGGTTCCACCCTGTCAGTGCAAAGCCCGACACAGGGCTTGATCCCACGAACTGTGAGATCATGACCTAAGCCAAGATCAAGAGTTGAACGCTTAACCAACTGAGCCACCCAGGTGCCCCTCAGTTAAAAGTTCTTAACAAGAAAGTTAAACATGTCAAGAAACATCAACTCAGTGCAACTTGTGCATATAGTGCAAGTTTGTGACTTGTTGAAGTAGGGAAGGGTATGACAGAATCACACATATTAGAGACGAGAGTTACCTTAGAAATATTTAGGACACTACCTCATTGCCACATGAGAAAATTGGAAAAGGAAGGAAAAATGTGACTTTCCCAAATAGCATGGATCTGGATCTAGATTTTTTTTTTTAATTTTCAATCAGTGAAACATGTTTTTTTTTTTAAATTCTAGCCCCGTATGGTAGGAGTCTTTTCAATATTAGTTATTTGCTTGGCTAAAAGATGAGATAAACCAAAAGGATAGGGGGAAATCATAATAAAATTCAAGTAGTCTGGGATGAGAGATGTATAGAAGTGTTATTTCTCATCAGGAGAAAAGTGTGGGCAAATTGTTATGTATGATAATGCAGTTTGCTAAAATCAAAAGATTCTGAAAAATACTGGAGTACTTCTATGCTGATCCTAACCTTTTGACTTTTTAAGGCATCTGAAAAATGGTATTTTTTGACAGATGTAAATTATATTGAAAGATATGAAAAATTATGAAACATATAATGGTATTGTGAGAAAATGAAATACATTTCTCCCAAATTGTTATACAAGTGGCTTTATTTTCAAGAGAATTTCTTTTTTTTTTTAAAGAGAATTTCTATGCAGTGTTTCCCCCGAACTCCACAATATAATTTGTGCCATTTTCTGTTGTAGATAACCTGAAAAGATTACTATGTGATGCCACAAATAATCTGTTTCCTGTTATTTCCCAATTTTCTCATCCTACTCTCCACCTTTGTGAAAATTTGCTTTCAAAATAGTTAAATCTAGGAGCTCCTGGGTGGCTCAGTTGGTTAAGCATCAGACTTCAGCTCAGGTCATGATTTCGCGATCTGTGAGTTTGAGCCCCGCATCAGGCTCTGTGCTGACAGCTCAGAGCTTGGAGCCTGCTTCAGATTCTGTGACTCCCTCTCTCTCTGCCATCCCCAACTCCTACTATGTCTCTCTCTGTCTCTCAAAAATGAATAAATGGTAAAAAAAATAAAAACAAAAATTAAATCTAGCTGTTATTATGGTGTGCATGGATATGGTGAATAGCATACCCGATGCAGGAACACAGCTGACTAACCAACCCCCAAGTTTCTCCGGCCAGACATCTCATAAGCATCCTCTTCCATTTCTGATATCATTAGTTATCAAATTGTGTAAAAATTTCCCTTACCTCTGTCATTTTCACCCCAACCCCCATTCAGATCCTGATTCATTGTTGTTTGCAGTGTGTATTTGCTTTATCTAACTGAACTAAAACCTTTGCTGTTTTAAGGTAGATTATACCAATTTCTCAGGCTTTACTTTGCTGGTTTGAAAATTATATCCACAAAAATCGAAACATTTGTCCTCTTGGATCACACTGCTTTTCAATGGCTCTACTGCTAATCATTTTCATACTCCCTTTCAATTCTGGAGATGCCGCCTTCCTACATGTTCTGATGAGACGTAGGGTCTTCCCTCTCACAGCAGAACCTGAAAAGTCCAGTTAACAACTTTCTCTGACTTCAGATATCAGAGCATAAACATGTGACTCTAGTCACCAACTGCAAGACATCAAGTAGGACTATGACTCCAGAGCAGGTAATATAAATAATTAAGGGCAGTGAGGAACTGACTACAGCAGAAGCCGTGGTGCGTGTCCACGTTACGTTCACGCTAACAGTGTCAGTGGGGGCCATGGGGGCTCCAGTATCATCAGCAGGAACAATCTAGCCACTCTTTCAAAGGCATGATTGTACCAGCCAGATGCCTTAGTTTCCTAACCATTTCTAAGTCTGTGGTTTTAGCCAATTTTCCAGTCTTTCATTCAATTCTATGAGCTAACCATTGTCTTCCAAAAATTTCCTTTTATGTTTAGAACCCATCATTGCTTTCCGTTGTTTGCCTCCAAGAACACTGATTAATATAATGTCAGTACTGAGTTAGCACACAAGCTCACTGACCCTTAAAGCTTAATTCTTCTTCCACTGTATGTACCTCACTGCTTTCTAAAGTCATTCACTTTCATGTTCTAGACACTGTCAATGGTAGGTTTCACTGCCCATAGTCTTTTTTTTTAGTTGTTCAATTTTTTATTCATTTATTTATGATATAAGTTGGGTTATCACTACTGCTATCAATTTTTATATAAATAGTTTATAGACCCCAGGTAGTATATTGACTTTCGTGGACAACATTAGTTTTGTAACATAGTAAATCTGCTTCATCCTACAGAAGAGGACTGATTTATAGGTTATTAATGCAATTTGACAAGGAAAAACAGGTAGTGTCTAGCTGGAAATGAGAAAAATACTGAATGAATATATGAGTGAAATATTTGTGTCTTCGATATATAAGAACGGACTAGTTGAACCTTATGTTAAGTACAAAGCATGTGTACTTTGTAGCATGTGTATAGGTCTCAGAACTCCCAGTTGTTTATTTTCATGACTGACTGGTAAGTAATTTACCATTGAAAGGAATACTAGGTAAATAATCAAAGGGTAGAAATCGGTCACTTCTTTTTTTATTCATTCATTTACTTGTTCATCAGCAAACAGTTTCAATTTTTTTAAGGCTTATTCATTTCTCAGAGACAGAGAGACAGAGCGCTGAGTGGAGGAGGGGCAGAGATAGAAAGAGAGAGAGAGAGAGACAGAATCTGAAACAGGCTCCAGGCTCTGAGCTGTCAGCACAGATCCCAATGCGGGGCTTGAACTCACAGACCGCGAGATCATGACCTGAGCCAAAGTCGGACACTTGGCCGACTGAGCCACCCAGGGACCCCATCATCAGCAAACAGTTTCAAAGCACTAACCTTGTGCCAGTTGTCATCCCTGGTTTATTACTTACTAAAGTTTAATAATGTCTGTCACTGCCAGAGGAGATTTGCACAATGAAATGCATGGGAGGGACCTGTAGCAAGTTAAAAAGAAATTCAAAACTATTTCCTAGAGCTGAAAGTAAGGTGTTCTCTGAATTTCTGTATCCCAGGTATGGCAGACCTTTCTGAATCATACATTACTTTCACATAAAATGTGTTAATTTATTTTTCTGATGTAATACCTTAGCAACATTGGAAATGCTTCATCTGAACTAGAAAAAAATGTGAATTAAGGAACAAGTATAGAATATACTTTCTTCATAAATATTGTTTGTAAAAAAGAAATGCAATGTGATATTTTATAAGTTAGCATTCATGAAACGTAAGTCTCATCACAACATAATTTACACTAGCATAAATAAGTCTGAATCATTTACTCTTTCGTAACTTAATCATAATAGTAGATGATACTTTGTTTAATACCAAATCACAATCATACTTTTAGTTTTGTTAAAACCCTAATAATTTGTTAGTTGGGGGAAAAGAATAAGCCAAAGTTATGTATTAATACACTTCTCATTTTTCTTCCACCTTATATCAATACGTTGCAATAATGGACTTTTTCAGTAGGTCATGTGCCACTTCACTGAAATATTAAAACAGGGGTGCCTGGGTGGCTCAATGGATTCATTGCTGACTCTTGATTTCGGCTCAGGTCATGATCTCAGTTTGCGAGTTCGAGCACCGCATCAGGCTCTGCACTGAGAGTACAGAGCCTGCTTGGGATTCTCTCTCTCTCCCTCTCTCTGCCCCTCCCCTGCTCATGCTCTCTGTCTCAAAATAAATAAATAACTTTTAAAAATTATGAAATAATGAAACATTTTTATTTTACTTTCCATTACTAGGTTATTGTCAAAGCTGTCAGATGTCTGTATTGCTTAAGAACATCATTTGCTGGTCACAGTACAATCCACAATAATTGATTCTTTAATACAAGTCACATTGAGTGGACCTTATGTTCTTACAAAAGTAAACTCCATACTATGAAAACGGCAACCTTCACCACTTTCCCAGCCATGATGGCAAATGGTGTGTAGAAGTTCCCAACTGTAACCATACTAGGGGTGGGACAAGTAGTAACAGCATATACTTTTTTTGTTTTGTTTTGTTTTGTTTTGTTTTGTTTTGTTTTGGTCTCTCCCTCTACCAATCTCTCTCACTCTCCATCTCCTTCCCCTTCCCTCCCCCCATCTCACTGAATGATGTTAGGTTAGGCAATGCTTACTCTATTTCTAGCACCCAGCCCTCACCATCCTTTTCAGTCTCATATTAGAGTTGCATGTCTAGCTCCCTGAAGGCACCTGAGCTCGAGAGCTGAGAGTTACTGCCTAATGAGATTACACATAAATTGTAGGGGAGCATACAGAACAGAAGAAAAGCTATACAAGACTCTCTTCCTGTCTTTTAGGAGCCAAGAATCCATTACTAAAAAAAATACTACTATAGACTCTAAAACAGTGGTTCAAAGCTTCATTACACATAGATATACCCAATGAACAGAGCACATTTACACCAGTATTGCTAACTTGCCATACTGTGATTTTTTAGCAGCAGCAGAATGAATTCTCTTCCTCTAAATCAAAATCTGTAATTAAAATCTCAGGGTGTTGGGAAGTAAAGAAACAGAAACAAACGTAAGCAGTTAGAAAATGTTCCCCAAGTGATTCTTGGATACCTCCCCTATTCAACCGGCTCTACCCTTCCCAACTCGTCCTCACACCTCCTATTGTGAATCACCAGTATGCAGAAATGGTGAAACAAAATCACAGTGCACAGAGCTGCTCTGTGAGGGAAATGATGCCAAAGGTCTCCCCTCTTCTCAAGGGTGGTTTGCACTGTACGAACTTAGCAAGGCTGAAACTTAATTTCCCAGGATTCTCTCTCTTGTGTGCTATTTATTTGAGACAGACAGAGAGACAGAGAACCAGCAGAGGGGGGCAGAAAAAGAGAGGGAGACACAGAATCCGAAGCAGGCTCCAGGCTCTGAGCTGTCAGCACAGAGCCCAACGTAGGGCTTGACCCTATGAACCATGAGATCATGACCTGAACTGAAGTCAGACGCTTAACCGACTGAGCCACCCAGGCGCTCCCACAAATTATTTTGTAAAAAAAATAGTATTTATTTTGAGAGAGAGAGAAGACAGAGAGCGAGGGAGAGGGAGAATCTCAAGCAGGCTCTTCACTGTCAGCATGGAGCCCAACACGGGGCTCGATCTTACAACTGTAAGATCATGACCTGAGCCAAAACCAAGAGTTAGAAGCTTAACCAACTGAGCCACCCAGATGTCCCCACAAATTCTGATATGTGTGCGTGTGTGTATGATACATATGCATGTATGTATATATGTATATGTCTGATATATACATATATATCACATATATATTTCACATATAATATGAAAGTCTTCAGTGGCTCCCAATTCCTGTAGGAATTTCTAAACTGCTAAACTGCTATTACCAACTGCTATTACCAGAAAAGAGATCCCCGTAGAGGGAATAATTAGGGACACATGAGATACCGAGATGCCCGAAACTATTATGATCCCAATAAAACATCTGAACCTCATGTAAATCTTGGTGCCATCCTCTCTATAGCTAGCACCATGCCAAATTTGCTACTAACCATCCATATTCTAAGGAAAGTTTAACTATGATCAGGCACTCTAAGAACTAATAAACTAGGTCCTGGTTGTATCCTCTACCTCAGGCACTCTCTGGCATTCTGTGTATATTCAAGAAATATTTACTGAACGAATTGAAGGAATGAAGCAATTACTGACTGAACGAATGAAGTTTCAACCCACTGAAACTTCAACAGAATAACATTGATTCTCTACTGCATTTTCAGGCATCGTAATTGTTTGACTTTTTTTTTTTCAACGTTTATTTATTTTTGGGACAGAGAGAGACAAAGCATGAACGGGGGAAGGGCAGAGAGAGAGGGAGACACAGAATCGGAACAGGCTCCAGGCTCCGAGCCATCAGCCCAGAGCCCGACGCAGGGCTCAACTCACGGACCGCAAGATCGTGACCTGGCTGAAGTCGGACACTTAACCGACTGCGCCACCCAGGCGCCCCTTGTTTGACTTTAAATACAACAACCTGGAAGGTAAGAATTATTACCGAATTGTACAAATGAAGAAACAGAGATTAAGCGTCTTGCTCAGAATCACACAGTGTGTGAGAATAAACTGTGTCTCTCTCACCCCAAAGCTGGGGCTTGTTCTGTTACACCAGGCTGCCTATCAAAAGAACATCCTCTTTGGTGAAGCTTCACACAATCTACTCGACTTCTTCACCCGTCCACCTCCCTTGAGAGTGGACTTCCAGTGCCAGTTTTCTTATCTTTCTTTGTTTATTTGCTAGCTATTCTCAAACTGTCTTCGGCAGATTTAGAATGCCATCTGCCTCCAGCCTTTGACTCCTGCTTCCCCCAAATTTTGCCTCATGAGTATGACTCAGCTTGACCTGCTTCTGCTTTCCATTTTAAACCTAGCTAAGAATTACATCAAGGGATGAGAAAAAATAGTCATTGGCTTTTCAGGTGAGTTGTGGCTTTGCATTTCTTCTTCGATGTACTTAATATGTGACTAGATTCACTGCGACTCTGATGCAGCCACGTCACCCTCTGTGGCAGCGAGCTCAGCTCTCTTGTCCCAGTTTCCTTTCCGTCCAATTTCTTCCAATGCTTCCCTAGTGCGTGTACTTGGGCTACTTCCCAACTTCCTGGTTCTCTGTGGCTCTGACCTGGGCACCTGCTGCCTCCTTTCCAGCACAGCCTGAGGCTTGAATATCGGAACGCTGGAACAAATTCCAGGTGGCTAGAACACCAAACTTGTGTAATTCTGATGGGATCTTTCACAAAAAGCGACGAATGGAGCTTATCACGTGTGGAACTAATTTCATTATTCAGACCAAAGGCACGGATCAGTATTTCACATGCATTTTCAAATCACAGTAAATACAATCTTCCTTCAACTCAGTGGCATAATAAGAATTCAAGATTTTTCAATAGTAGTGCTTCTACTAGGACCCAAATCATGTTATCCTCTTAGAAGAGAGGAAATACTAATCCACATCAAGAAACATTGCTTCTTAAAATGGCAAAACACTAGCATTTCATATTTTTCAGGGTTTTTTTTTTCTTTTTTGTATTTGAAAAGTTGTTGAATGTAAGGTAATATTTTGGCACTGATTCACTGTTAGAAAAAGCAGTCTGGAAACCTGACTCCCTGAAGAACACAAGTGAGAATTATCCAATTTTATTGTCCTCCACAGATTCATAGAATTGTTGGTGTGAAAAAACCATGGCAATGAATCTAATTCATCCCCACACTCAATGCCTGCAGGCATATCACATACGTCCCTAGAGAGATCGAAATGTATTCTATTTTTAAAGATTTCCAAAAATCCCACAACCTCACTCAATAAATCCTTGCAATGTGCAATTACTTTCCACACCAGGAAACATTTCTTTACATCTAACTAAAATCTCGTATTCAATAGTATCTTTGTGCCCTCTGCTTCCTCTTGTCCTATTTGTAGTCAAGATTCAGAATGAATGCTTCCTGTACTGTCTTATTTATTGACCTTCAATCTTCTTTGGAATGAATAACTCATTAAAACTTGCTTGACCATTTCAGTGTCTCTTCCACTAGAAAGTTCCTGAATACTTCAACGACTTTTACAAGAAGGTTTTAAATGAATACACGCTGTCTTATAAGATTCACAACACCATTTGTTGAATTAATACAAAATATTCACTTTTACTGTCCAGCACAAGTGCTAAGATCCTGGGAGGATCTTAGAAAATATTTGATAGTTGACAAGGGTATGATATGGGGTTTCAAAATTCTAGCAGTAGCTTCAACAAGTAAACTCTAAAAAAAGATTAAATAGTATTCAAATAATATTCTTGTGCTCCATAGCAAGAAATGAATGCATACTACCTTTAACTGTATTTAATTTTCATTAGTTTAAATTTAATGAACCATATGTGGCTGGTGGCTAATAGATTGCACAGTGCAGGTCTAGTAAATATACCTATAAAATTGTGTATTAGAGTTTTATTTGCAAATTATTCAATTTTAGGAAAGTGAGGTTTTTTTCTTTTTCTTTTTCTCTCAGAGCACACCTTGTTACTATAGGAATTAATTTAGATTAAAAGTGATCAGTTTAGGGGTGCCTGGGTGGCTCAGTCAGTTAAGTATCTGGGTCCAGCTCAGGTCATGATTTCATGGTTCATGTCTGTGTTGACAGCTCAGAGCCTGAAGCCTGCTTTGTATTCTCTGTCTCCCTCTCTCTCTGCTCCTCCCCTGCTCACGCTAGCTCTCTCTTTCTGAAAAATAAATAAACATTAAAAAAAAATTTTTAAGTGATCAGTTTATTACATGCAAACTGAGAGGGTCTGGTATTTATTTTATTATATAGTTATTTTCATGAAATTAGTATTTTCAAAGTGATTAGACAAAATATGAAAATGTACAGTTATGATTACTAGCTATGACTAAAACACTTCCTTTTTAAACTAAAATAAAAGAAATGATTCCTGCAGATAGTTAAGAGCCCTGACAATTTAAATATTAAATCCAAATAAGGGCACCTGGGTGGCTCAGTCAGTTAAGTGACTGACTCTTGGTTTTCAGCTCAGGTCATGATCTCATGGTTTCATGGGTTTGAGCCCCACATCGGGCTCCGTGCTGACAGTGAGGAGCCTGCTTGAGATTCTCTGTCTTCCTCTCTCTCTGCCCCTCCCCCACTTGCACTGTCTCTGTCTCTCAGAATAAATTAAATTTTTAAAAATATATTAAATCCACATATAAATAGTATAATAAGTGTTTTCTTACTTTCCTACAGTAAATTTGAATCTTTGAATCTGCAAGCAAATGATTGTTAATGCAGTAGCTAATTCAATTCTTTATTCTATTGACTTCGCAAGGGTGTATGGTTAGTTTAACAAATGTGGTTTATGCTGATTCAGTAGAAATCTATAAATCAATAGCATTAAATTATGGAAATTTTTGCCTGGATTTGTTTGCACTTTTAAAACCATTTTTCAAAACAATTTAAAGATCTTTATTTTATAATTCAGAATACTTCACCTCCATTCCCTTCCCCCCAAAATAAAATTAGGGTTATACATTGTGAAATAATGGGGAAAATAATATTCACTTTAATTTACATTTATTAAAATTGATTAATGTGGTTAAATAGATGTACATATATATATTCACACAAACATTATATATACTTTTTTTTCATTTTTTCATTGTCAGATTCTATTTCTAGCATTCATGTATTTTTTTCTTTTTTTTTTTTTTTTTTTTTTTTGCCACCAGTCTAATCACCCAGTTCTTGGTCACCTTATAATTGAATTACTTCAACAAATTTGTATCTGTTCCCTTTAACCTAGCCCTTCTCCAACAAGATACCAAAAAAACTACTTCACATATAGCTCTTGCCTTACCACCCTCTTACCTACACCATTTCTGGAAGATTTTTCCATTTTTATCTCCTGAATCTTAGGACATAAAATCAACAATCTCCTCATTGTCTCATAGTTCAGAATTTTAAGCGCTTTTCAATTCCTCATTAACAAAGTTTCACCAGTACAAACAAACTATTGGAGTGCCTTATTTTCTCCAAATTTTTCTCAGCCTGAAACCCCAGATCAGTATCTTCATCACCACAGATCCATCATTTCCTTTCAGCCCCCTAAAAACTATGCTCAACATTTGCTAATCTATCATTCACTTTTCTCATCTTTAATCTTTGGCTAATCAATCCTACCTTATAGTTCCCTTATCTCAAACCTCATAGCAATAAGCTACATAATTTCACATACTCATAGAGGCATATGCTTTGTGGTTTTATGCAACACCATGGCATTCACATTCATACACACACACACACACACACACACACACACACAGAGTTATGTCTTCCTCCTGCCTAAAAGCTATAATTCTAGGGTACTCTACAAATTTCTTTATAAAATTCTATTCCCAAAATGTTTCATTTTTCCTTGATGAATTAATAAAATGACCATATCTCATCTACTCTAAATTTTAAAGGGATTAAGAAATTTTAAGTCTAATGACTTAAATAAAAAATTCAAAATAAAAAACAATTATAAAATATGATTCATCATGTTTAATTCCTTCTTCAACATTTTTTTAATTCACTACATGAAATTAGTTGACTTGGTGGAATAATTCTAATTTACCTTAAATGCAACATGTAATATGAGCAGCTTATAAGAACACTAATGTGTTTGGTAAAATTATTTTCCCTACTGTTATCAGGCTGTCTGTGAAGATAGAGAATCATATCAGAGCAAAAAATTCTTATTTCCTTCATGTGACATAGGAAAAAAAGTCATTTAAACTTTCATAAAGGTAACTTTCATTAGAGTAATTAAGTTTCTTTTGGTTTCTCAGTTAACCATTTTCCAGATTAACTACTTTTAACTTTGATTTCTAATGGGAAAATAGCCATTAGCAAAAAAAGTATAGCAAATTAGACTAGAATGAATAATTTTTAAAAAATCAAATCTCTTAAAACCTAAGAACAAACTGAGGGTTGATGGGGGGTGGGAGGGAGGGGAGGGTGGGTGATGGGTATTGAGGAGGGCACCTTTTGGGATGAGCACTGGGTGTTGTATGGAAACCAATTTGACAATAAATTTCATATATTGAAAAAAAAATCAAATCTGGCTCATTCAATACAGGATGGTATACTATAAGCGCCAATAACTTAAAAGGAAACATCTTAAAATAATGACACATTTTTCTAGATATCCAAAAATACAAATTAAGAATTTCATTGCAAGTCCAGAAAAAAATGATTAAAAGTTTCTGCTTTTTTTTTTTTTAATGTAGTTTGAAGTCACTCACATTCATTTTCCCAGTGCCTGAGGGACTGAGAGAAAGATCTCCCAAGGAAACCTTAACCTTACAATTAGCGTTTTACTGGACTGAAATAATCAGACTCCTCAGGGCTAGACACACAGGAATTAGTTCAGGGCAACCTTTAATTTAACTTTGTAGTGAATGTCTGTAAGAGCTATAGGCAGTGTGTGGGAATCTATGAGAGGACACTCAAAATCAGGGAAATCAATCCTTCTTTGCCTTCAATTGATCTTACATTTCTACTCTGATCTACAGTGTGTCGACTGCATTTTTTTTCCTGGAAATTTACTTGTAACAATGACTAGAAGCACTACTGGCCTAAATGGGTGGGGTCCAGAAGTGTCTTCCTGCCCTATCAGAGAATTGTTCTGCATTCCACTCACTCTTTAATGTGCCACCAGGATTACAACTAGCATCAAGAATACTTCAGAGTTTGTTTTATTCACAGTGTTACCAAGAGTCGTTTAACATTTTAGAAAAGTTGACAGCAACACCACTCATTCTGTTTATGACACCAATATAGCACGTATGTGTCAGTCTGCATCACCACTGCTGGGTTGTGGTGATATTTTCCATATTTATTACAGACATCATTTGCCCCATTATTCCATATACAGCTGCAAACAACCTCATACCTCATTTTGAATCTGCTCTAACCATTTACATATTCCTTAATTTTTTTCTAATTTTATGACCAATAAAGCACTATCTGTTTTTTCTTGTGAGGTTATATAAGGAGGTAATTTATATTGTCTATGACTTTCATTTCAGATTCCTAAAGGGCTTTGGTGTCTAATAGAGTTAAGAACCACTGTTCTAAGCCGATTGTGACCATCTCTTTCTCTTACCAAACGTTCAACATCCTTACCAGTTGGGAAAAGCTAAGGCGAAGGAGACCTATGAGGAAGTCTCCTGATGGTCTTGGGGGAAAATGTGTGCTTATTGCTTACTCTAAAAGTGAAAGGAAGAAGAGGACAGCTTGTGAATACTTTACATTTCCATCCTCACACCTTCAACAGGTACATGATGTTTGTTGTAGTCATTTTGTGACAATGAGGTAACAAAGCTTGGAATAAAAGGGCAAACGCCACTGAAGAAATGGACCACCTTGAACTATTCTCTCAATCTTCTTGATATGTGTGAGTAAGGGAGCTTACATGGTTTTAAATTACTCTTATTTGGATTTCATGCAACCTAAATCATATTTATGTGGTAAAAATTGAATTTAATATCTTACCTTCAAATCTGGTTGTCATCCATTATTTCATGCCATTATTTCCCCAGAACTTTTATCACGACCCATCCCCCTGAGACATCTACTCAATCTTAAATACTGTTGGTCTGACCTCATAAATATGTGACATCCATTTATATTTCTCATTTGCAACCTTCAATATCTTAAGTTAAATGACCATATCATTCTATCTGCACTTTTTGCTACAGCCTTCTAATTGGCCTCACTGAGTCTCTCTCATACTCTACCACTTTGTTTACCCATAAAAGACTGCTTTTTCTAAAACAAAAACAATTAATCATATTAGTCTTCTCAGAAAAAGCAGCTTCTTCTTACCGTAGAACAGATTCCCAAATCCTTAACCAGATGTATAATGTGAACCCCATGATCTATACACCAGCCATGATGTTCCCCTTGCCTGAAAAATTGTACTCCCACCACCACCACCACCACCACCACCACCCACACACACAAACTCACTTTTCATCCCTAAGTCATAGACTTTTTCAGGTAAAGTCAGCTTAAACCATCACTTCCCTGGAAAAGCCTTTTCTAACCCACAAATTCAGTCAGTCAGGAGTTACTCACTCTCACTGAACACTCTGACTTTCCTTCAAAATTAGTTTTTGTAGTTCTTAATTTAGTTCTGGCTTCTCCACTAAACTCAACAACATGAGGGTAGTTGATATGACGTATTTGTCACTGTAGTCTAAGTTCCCTGCAGAGCCCCAAAGTCAAAGTGATCAAATGATACTGCTAGAATGAATAGAAGAATGAACTATTTAGTCCCTTCTATTCTGATTCAAGACAGAGCAAAAAATTTTCCTAGGATAAACTTTGGCTCTCTCCCTAGATCTTCCTCAGGGAGGAAATCAACTAGGCATATCAAATAAAGAGTGTGGCCCTCTTAAAAACTCTATTTGCCAATATAAATTAATTATTCTGATCTACACACTGGCCTCACATAATTGTGATTAGTATGAGATAGAAGCGCTCTTGGTATGCAGACAAAAATCAAGATTCATTACAAAGCTGAAGGCTTTTCCCTAGAAGGTAGTAAATTTCTCCAAGTAAAGCCATCTTGTGAGGCCCTACTGGTGTAGCCTTCCAAAAGGACTATTAACCAAAAGTAAATTTAAATCTTGGACTCTCACTGTGATAAGGACAAAAATACCAAACTATAAATAGTTCTCCTCCTTCTGAGGAGGACTCTTCTATTGCTCGGCTTGGTGCCAAGGACTCTGGTGCTGATTTAGGGATTTAACGCAGAGAAAAATTAGAAGAAGCCTTGAAAGACTAAATTGATTTACACAAGAATGCATCACATGCTACAGAGGAAGAAAGTTAAGAATGTGGGAGAAGGGGGTCAACCTAGAATGACAAAGGCCTGGAGCTAGAGGTGGAATTTGGAAAACAGAGGAGAAATTGAGTTAGCTGTGAACTCTCTTAGATGGATCTGACTCTGGAGAGAAAGAAAGGTAGGAAAAAGATTTCTTAGGAATTTCTTAGATTTCTTGGTGTGTGGTCTATAATTTCAATCCCACTATACACACAATCACTGAGCAAAATCTTCTAAGAAGTGTCCAGAATTTGTTTTATATTTTATTTTAAGGGAGATCATGCCTTAGGGAAGGAGTATAGGATTACAAAGTTTGTCCGATAAATTTAGTGAAATGCCTTCGGAAACTAGAAAATTCTAGCACACCATCTTCATTCAGGGTGGCTTTCACTAAGTTGAGTTAAAGGAAAAATTATCATATAAAATAGAATCCTTAACATTGCTTCCAATAATTTCTTCAGGTAGCCACAATAAATTCTCTTTTAAAGGACCATGTAAAATATAAAGGTAAGAGTGGAAATAAGTGAAAAAGAGACTAAAAAGACAGTAGAAAAAATCAATGAAAGTAAGAGCTTTTTTTTTGAAAAGATAAACGACATAGACAAACCTTCTAAGCTCACTGAGAAAAAAAATGAGAGAAGGTGCAAAGAAATAAAATTAGAAGCGAAGACATTACAACTGGTATCACACAAATACAAAAGATTATAAGAGAGTATTATAAACAATTATGTACCAAAAATTTGGATACTTAAAAGAAACAGGTAGATTCCTGGAAACAATACAACTTCACAAGGCTGACTCATGAAGAAATAGAAATTCTGAACAGATCAATGATGAGTAAAAGGGCCTAGAATGTACAAAGGAGGAAGGGTAGTCTGTTCAATAAAGGATGATGGGAAAACTGGACAATCACATTAAAAAGTATGAAACTGGACCCCATCTTACATCATACACAAAAATCAACTCAAAGACTTGAACATAAGGCTTAACTTGAACACAGGATCTGCAAATGTAAAACTTCTAGAATAAAGTATAGGGAGGAAGCTACTTGACATTGGTTTTGGCAATGATTTTTTGGATTTGACACCAAAAGCAAAGGAAACGAAAGCAAAAATAAACACATGGAACGACATGAAACTAAAAAGCTCCCAAACAGCAAAGGAAACCATCAACCAACAAGAAGACAACCTATGGAGTGGAGGAGCTATCTGAAAATCACATACTGAGTAAGTATTTAATACCCAAATTTACAAGGAACTCATACAACTCAAAGCAAAAAGAAAAATAATAGAACAAGTAACCCAATTAAAATACTGACATAGGGTCTAAGTAGACATTTTTCTAAGAAAGACATACAAATGACCTACAGATATCTGAAGAGGTGCTCAACATCATTAATCAGCAGGAAAATGCAAATCAAAACTACAGTGAGGTATCACATCACCCTGTTAGGATATCTGTTATTAAAAAGGCAAGAGATACATGCTAATGAGGATGTGGAGAAAAAGAAACACTTGCATACTCTTAGTGAGAATATAAACTCATATGGCCACTATGGAAAACACTATGGAGGTTCCTTAAAAAAAATTGAAAATAGCACTACCATATGATCCAATAATCCTACTTCTGGATATAGATCTAAAGGAAATGAAATCATTAACTTAAAGAGACACACATACTCCCTGTTTATAGCAGCATTATTCACAGTACCCAAGATATGGCAACAACCTGTGAGCTGACAATTGAATGGATAAAGAAATGTGATAAACACACACACACACACACACACACACACACACACACACAGAAATACTACTCAGCCTTCAAAAATAAGGACCAACTGGGCACCTGGGTGGCTCAGTCAGTTAAGCGTCCAACTCTTGGTTTTGGTTCAGGTCATGACTTTGCAGTTCATTTGTTCAAGCCCCACATCAAGCTTTGTGCTGGCAGTGCAGAGCCTGCTTGCGATTCTCTCTCTCTCCCTCTCTCTCTGCCCCTCCCCTGCTCAGGCTCTCTCCCTCAAAATAAATAAATAAACTTAAAAAAAAAAAAAGGAAATCCCGTCATTTGCAACAACAAGAATGTACCTCGAGGCTATTATTCTAAGTAAAGCAAGCCAGACAGAGAGAGACAAATACTGCACGGTATCATTTATATGTGAAATCTAAAAATAGTAATAATAACAAGTTCAACTCATAGAAAAAGAGAGTAGAAATGTACTTGCCAGGGGATAAGGGATAGGGGAAGTAGAGAGAAGTAGATAAAAGGATACAAGCTCTCAGTTGTAAGATGAGCAAGATCTGAGGGTCATGTATAACATGATGAGTACAGATGGTCACACTGGATTGTAAGACTGAAATTTGCTAAAAGAGAATTTAAATATTGGCACAAAAATAATAATAAAGGAAAATATGGGAAGTGATGGATTTGTTAATTTACTCAATGGGGGGGAATCTTACCTATCGATTGATCTATCTATAAAATCATCAAGTTGTACACTTTAAATATTATATGTATTTTTTCAAGTAAACCTCAATAAAGCTAGAAAAATAAATAAGTCCTGACAGAAGGCTGTAATAAATTTTATTAAAAAAATTATAATTAACTCAGGCTTGTAAATAAAGACCTATACAAAACCACTTTGCCATGGGAAGTCATTGTCAGATTTTCAAAAAATAACCTAGGGTGTTTAATAACAAATATATCTGTGTTTGAAACTAAAAACCTCTTATACAAAATAATTATTGTGTAATATAATAGCTTTCAAAGATGAACTAAGATATTTTATTACACTATCAAATACAAATGAAAATATTTACATCTCATTTTAGATGAGTATTAAAAAAGAAATATTTACTCAGTACTGATAACCCCACTCAGAGGAACAACCTCTAGATGTCTAACAAATGCCTATGAATCTGTTCTTTTTAGGTGGTTGAAATATTATTTCTAAGTTAGAAAGTCAGTCAATGTTAGTCTTACATGTTGCAAATCAGTGTGCCCTACAACTAATGAACGAATCATACTTTCGGAGTGATTCATTGATTTTTTGCAAATGTGCATTTCTAAAAGTAGAAATCTGATAAAAGTTCAGGCTACAGGGAAATGATGAACATTGTCACACCAGGAATCTATTTAAATGGAGGGATGGATTTTATGAAACTGTATGTCATATGTCTGTGCTGAAAAAGCATAAAAGAAGGAATACACTGGAGATACTGCTGTAGTAGTTGTCTGGGGGAGATATAAAAGGAAGTAAGACACACTTTCTGTCCCGCAGATTCATAAAATCTAGTAAGAGATGAAATGTGTGCACATATAATCAAGACAGTATGTTAAATGACTCATCAAAGTAGTGATAATAGCAAAACAACAGAAACTCTATGAAGGTCCAGATTTGGTCTTTACATTCCTCAACATCTAGAAGAAACCCTGGCACATAACAGGTGCTCAATAAATACTTGTTGAATCAACAACAGTTATAGGGAAGAACTGTGTATATACGTGTTAATATGAATGTGCCTATAAAATTATTTGTAATTGTAAATTCTTAACAGACTGGAATGGCTTGAATCAGCATGACAGTCTGGGCACTTTCAAATCCCTAGCTTCCCTGGCAAAGTCTGGGAATGGCCCAACAAGGAGACAAGGAGACTGCCACCTTACCTACCTTGAGTTTTTGTGAAATAGTTTGAATATTTTCCTGCTTAAAAGAGTTTACTTTTTTTTTTTCTTTTTTGTAGAGCAGAAAAGGCATAGGTTTTGCAGCCATAGCTCAATGTTCAAATGCTAGTCCTGGCCTCTACCCAGTGGGCAACCAGGGTGAAAATGGCTTAACCATTCCAAGCTTGTCTATCTAATCCACAGGTGGTAATGAGAAATAATTAAGCATCAGCTAACAGCAGATTATTTGTCAAATAGTTTGCATTCAACAGATACTAGGACCCTGTCCATTTCCCTAGCGGTTTTTAAAAGCAGCCTAATGCTACATTTAAACAAATTATCTAGTCTCCACCATCTGCTAGTTGTGTGGCTGGGGGAAATGAATTAAACTGTCTGATCCTCAGTTTCCTCGTTTATAAAATGGGAATTAAAATGATACTCACCCACAGGTATAACAAAAGTACCAATTGGCCTTTCAAATATTCTAATATTCAAACTCACTGGGATTTTTGAAAATTTATTTCCTCTCAGTATTTATCATTTCTGTATCTCCTGTTGATTAGCTTTCATTATTAATTTCTTATTCCTCATTAATTTTGGTGAAATTCATATAAATGAAGTGAATATAAAAAAAAAAACCAGTAATCTGCTGAAGGGGCCTCAGCCTTTTAGAAGATCTCATTACTTCAGAGTATAACCAGAGAAGGAACTAGATAAAACGAGGCCGTGGAGGATCTTTCTCTCTGGACTTAGCACAGGACGATTCGTATTGCAAGCCCTGGAATAACAAATTGAAAGGAAAAAACCTTTCCAGTATCTCTACTAACCAAGTAAGAATTAAATTTAAAAGATATTAGTACAAAACTTTCTTAACTGGAGGCTCTCCCTATCAACTTGCTTTAAGGTCAGGAGAGCAACGTTCTCTGCATCTCCCTCTCTACTGCAGAGTAGGAGTCAGAAATACACATTCATATGTCCATATAAAAATGAACAATTATTGCATGCTGTGAAATTAACTTCTCTAGGTCACCTTGCAAACTCTCACTCCCATCCCATTCGGTGTGTATGAACATAATTCTTTTTTTTCATAAACTGATAATATAACCAATGTATTTAAAATGCCAAACGATTTATTATGAATGTATAAGCACAATGTGTATTTCAATATACTCTGCAATACCAAGTACTTTATAAACCTACTAATATATTCAAGGAGCAACCATATTACACCACTGATGGACAGTGACAAAGCAGAAATAAAAATCACCAATCTTAAGAAAACTAACTAGGACAAATGTTACCTAGTTAGGACAGATGTTACCTAGAGAAGAATTTCGGATTAATAACAGGAGAGTTGGGGCGCCTGGGTGGCTCAGTCGGTTAAGCGCCCGACTTCAGCCAGGTCACGATCTCGCGGTCCGTGAGTTCGAGCCCCGCGTCAGGCTCTGGGCTGATGGCTCAGAGCCTGGAGCCTGTTTCCGATTCTATGTCTCCCTCTCTCTCTGCCCCTCCCCCGTTCATGCTCTGTCTCTCTCTGTCCCAAAAATAAATAAAAAGCGTTGAAAAAAAATTTTTGAAAAAAAAAATAATAACAGGAGAGTTTATCAAAGAGAGAACAATCCATAGATAAAGTGGGCTATATTCAAGAGTGGCTAGGTGGCTACATTCCAAGGATACGGTAGAGGTTAAGTCCATTATCCACTGGACAGCAATGTAGTAGAAGGAAACTCAAGTCACCTCTGATAGGTGGAAAAGTCCCTTTGTATCATAGGATTTTTTTTAACGCTAAGTACAAATAACAGACTCAACCACCTTTTAAAATGGATACCCTAATATAAAATTCACATTCAAATAAATCACATTAAGAAATAGCCTGAAGGAGGGGCACCTGGATGGCTCAGTTGGTTAGGCATCCGACTCTGGCTCAGGTCATGATCTCAAGGTTTGTGGGTTCAAGCTCCGCATCAGACTCTGTGCTGAAGGCTCAGAGCCTGGAGCCTGCTTCGGATTCTGTGTCTCCTTCTCTCTTTATGTCACTCCCCTATTTGTGCTCTCTCTTTCTCTATCAAAAGTAAATAAATAAACATTAAAACATTTTTTTTAAAAAAAGAAATAGCCTGAGGGGAAAAATGTGAATAAAACAACACAGTATTAAGATCACTTTTAGAAAAGGAGTGTGGGAAAATGAATTCAGAGTTCAAGTTTCTTCTTAATTATCGCTCCATTTAGAACACTGTATTTTTTCCATTCTTTTATTTTTGTTTTTAAAATTTTTCTTCTTCCAAGTTTTTATTTAAATTCCAGTTAGTTAACATACATTGTAATATTAGTTTCAGGTGTAGGATTTAGCGATTCATCACTTACACATGTAACACCCAGTGCTCATCACAAGTGCCCTCCTTAATACCCATCTAGCCCATCCCCCTGCCCACCTCCCCTCCGGTAATCTTCAGTGTGTTCTCTATAGTTAAGAGAGTTTAGAACATTCTAAACAAAATTTCTACTTAATCAGATTCAAGGTGACAGAAAATTATTATTCAGTATTGCAACGGTTTTAATGGGTTATCATAAATACACATTTTACTTTAACATAACATCACATGATATTTAAAGTTTAAAGGAAGAGTAATCCAGACCAAGCAGAAGAGAATAAATTAGAATTACTTTTAATAAGTTTGTTTTGTTATTAACAATATGATTTCAAAAGATCATGCCATAATATAACACTGCCTCCCCTCCCTCCCCCCCCCCCCCCAAACCTCTACCCGTTACAAGGTGGTCCCAGGTCCATAGAGCCTTGGGTCATTTTCTATTCCAAAATAACTCCATTTTACCACCAAACAAAGAGAGCTGCTTTTCTGAGCAAAGAAAATAAGTCTTCTATTGATCCTTCTCCTTCAAACAGTGTTCCAAATCCTCCCTTCTAATTACAGGATTTTAGTCCCCACAAAGCCACTTGCCCCTAATTATTCTTAGCCACTTTCCCACCAGAGAGTTTTATTTGTGTTGTGCTTATTTAGCAATATTGTTACAATAATAATGAGAGGGGCCACTTGCCATTGTGAATGGTGCAGGACACTGATTAATTTGCCTTTGTGAAGTTTACTACTGCCCTGATTCTGAAGCAACGTACCCATGACATGCTTTTATTCACTTACTTACTGGCTTATGGGCTTATTTATCTCATCTCCGGGGGAGCCCCAGGAAGACCAGTATAGAACTGAGTGAGCCACGGACAGTATATATATATATACAGATTTCAAAAGCACATTATAAAACCAAGAAAAATGAATGTAAAACTTGAATTCATAAGCAAATATTGGAAAACAAATCCTTTATTTTACAAAAAAAAACCCTTGCAAAATAGCACTTAACCACAATTACTTCTGCAATAGTTTTGCAGTATAGCAAATGATTATTAAAGTTGGCAGGTGGGGCCTGATCTGTGTTTTGGATCACTATGAAATGGTCGTTCAGAAGAGATATTTGCGAGGAAGGGATATATGTGAGCAATGAAGCTGTAGGCTAGCCTTCTGTGGTGGGCATCATCATCCATGGGCCTGCACAATGTCTTTTGAAAAACCCTTTAGTGTTTAAAGGTTATTTCAAAATATGAGTTTCACTATTCCAGCTCAGAAGCCCAAACTGAAATTCCTAGATTTCTTTACAGTTGGGAAGCAGGCAAGTGATCTCAGCTCCAAATAATAATAATAAATGCAGAAATCAAGAGATACATGCATTTGAATAGGAATAAAGTCAAAAAGAAGCTTCAGTCTCTGTGCACAGTTTTGGGATTCTGCAGTGGTGTCTGGATACTCCTGGAGACTTCATCAGAGGTAATAATGATCCAATGATGCAAGATCCAGTTCTCTGCTCAGACCTAACCTTACTGGGATGGTAGGCTCCCCTCCCTTTTATTGCATAGTAGCCACTGGGCAAATGCTCTTACAAGGCCAGTTTTACAGCATGCTTCTAAGCTTATCTTCTGAAGCCTTGCCTCACTCAAGCTTGGTTTTCACATCAATGTTTCCCAAGCCCATGAATACTGTGAACTACCAAATACCTTATAATTAAACCTCTGCTATTTAGAATCTGGAACCATTGATTGCAATTAAGAACAATGACTGATTGATTGGAAACAAGACTGAATTGGGAGAGAAGATATCAGGGCAGACTCCAGAATCTGAAGATCAGGTAACTACATGGGATTGATCTGCTACCAGAGATGTCCATTCTTCTTTAGGAAGGCGTTACAGCAGAAGCTCTAGGGAGTTTATGGTACCCAAAATCAAGTCAGAGGCTTTAGATCTCAGCTATTCTACTTGTTCATTTTCTTTTTTTTTTTTTTATTAAATATTTATTTATTTTTGAGACAGAGAGAGACAGAGCATGAACAGGGGAGGGTCAGAGAGAGAGGGAGACACAGAATCTGAAGCAGGCTCCAGGCTCTGAGCTGTCAGCACAGAGCCCGACGCGGGGCTCGAACTCACGGACCGTGAGATCATGACCTGAGCCAAAGTCGGACGCTTAACCAACTGAGCCACCCAGGTGCCCCTTGTTCATTTTCTTAAACTGTAATATGCAATGTTATTGTGAGAACTGGATATAATTTATGTAAAGTGATCAGCAGAGTTCTCAGTACAAACTGTGGTTATACAGACAAGAAAAGGGCAACAGTATAGCTCTAATAAATCACCTAATTTGTGGATCTAGCCTCAGAGAGGAGCAGGTAGTAAGAGGAGCAGAGAGGAGCAGGTACTAAATAGAGTACCTGGAATCCTAGCAAAATAATATTTGTTTGAGGTCCTGGCTCCAGTTCTAGATGTATTCTGAAAATATGATCAAACTTAGGTAAGAAGACAAACCCAGGAGAAGTCAGGAAATACAGCCTCTGAATGGTTGCTTCTTGGACCTGGGAGTATCTAGAGACTAATCTCAGACACAGCAATATCAAGGCATAGAGTAGAAAATCTAAACCAATGGTGTTAAGCTGCTCTTCCCTAACCTGCCTGTGCCAGGGTTGCCTGAAAAACTGGGCAGGATTCATTCTGCAAGTGAGGACAACTTTAACCATAGGTAAGCGGGCCAGAAACGTCATAACTCCCCACTTATCTTAATTTACACACACACACACACAACGCAAACCTTTGCTTGCAACTTTCTGTCATTGACCTGGAACCAGTAAACAAGTTTGTTCTCATTAAATATTTGTAAGATTGGATTAAATGTGTAAATTAAATACCTCTGAGAAGCTACTGGAACATGGTCTTCTTGTTATTTTGAGCTCTGCAAAAATGTTGAAAGTTGATAAAAGAGCAGTAGCTCCTGATGGTTAGTTGCCTGGCATTGTGCAATGATTTGATCAGTGCTACCCAGACAATTCTGTATGTTATGTGGACAATTCACTGAGTAGAATAACCAGCTTTGTAAAGTTAGGCTCATGGTAATCTAGCCACCAAATGGCCTGGGAAGAATGGATGTCAGTGGGACATTCAATGAGTTCTTGCAAGAGGAACTGAAATGGATCAACAACAAACAAAAGATACAGGAAAAATGCATATAAGACAATTTCAAGTTCAGTCATAGCTTCAAACAGCAAAGTTGATCTTTGTAAATGCCACAGCCTTTGACAAGATGGCATGACACAAAAATATCAAATGATGAGTTCTTTATTCAGAAGTAATTTTGGCATCAAAGCCTCAGAAGCCAAATCAGCAGACACTAACCATCTGCAGAGAAGCTAGAGTTGCCGATTCTGGTCAAAGCCAAGCAACACAAATGATAAGAGGACTAAAATATTGAGATGCAGTTTATGCAGACTTTTTCTGCTGAAACAATAGCCAATAGAGACCTATGCCTTTGCCTTGATTAGGACAAAGGTAAACCTACAGATAAACAGTAGTTTTGGAGAAAAGAAGGATGAGTTAGATCAAAATTAAACAGGAGCAGATTCTAAGTTTTTAAATGTTTATTTATTTATTTTGAGAGAGAGAGATGGTGTGTGTGCACAAATAGGGAAGGGGCAGAGAGAGAAACCCAAGCAGGCTCCGCGCTATCAGCACAGAGCCTGACACGGGTCTCGAACTCATGAACTGTGAGATCGTGACCTGGACCAAAATCAAGAGGGGGACGCTTAACCGACCAAGCCACGCAAGCACCCCAGGAAGAGGTTCTAATTAATCAAAAGGGACAGGATAGTCTACCCTATCGAAGATTAGGATGATTAGGATGATCAGGATGGCTGATTAGGATGGCTGATCTGAAGCCTGGAATCAAAGATAATGCAGGAATAGATAGAAGAAAAAAGTTACCAATGGTTAGGGGAGGAAGGAGAAACCTTAAAGGTTAAAGATACCACAGACATGATGGGGTGGCAAAGAATGGCAGAGTATAGAAAGATGAAAGATGAAAAAATGAAAAAGAAATGGATAGGACAGGGAAGAAAAGAGCCAAGAGCTTACAGTTCTTAATAATAGTAACATGGAGAGGGTAAAAAATACTACAGCTGTAAACATGTTCATTTCATAAAAATAGCTCATAAATGTCATTCTCATAAATGTCAATTCCTTATTATAATTTCTATTTGTGTGGACTCATGTATTCTGACACGTTTGCTTTCAAGCCATGGACTGTATTTGCAAGTTTCCTATAAAATCAATATTTTGGCATAAAAATTCCAAGCCTGAAGGAACATTAGAAACTTTCATTTATCATTTTCCCCTAAAACAAGAATAACCATTCATTCATTTGTATAATCCATATTTGTTAAATCACTACTATAATATGATGACATGTAACTGTTTACAATAACATGATAAACAGTAATAATTTACAATACAAAAATCAACATGAGTAATAAAATTTTGTTTAAAAAAGGACAGCCTGTCAACCAATCATTGACACTATTAATTGAAGCATCTGAGGTTGTAAAATCATCTGAACTTGGCAAATCTAGTCAGATGCGGGAAGTCAATTTGTTTAAATATTTACATACATATTTTTGATTTTTTAATGTTTATTTCTGAGAGATACAGAGTGTGAGTGGGGGAGGAGCAGAGAAGAGAGGGAGACACGAAATGCGAAGCAGGCTCCAGGCTCTGAGCTGTCAGCACAGAGCCCAATGCATGTCTCAAACCCACAAACTCTGAGATCATGACCTAAGCCAAAGTCAGATGTTTAACCAACTGAGCCACCCAGGTGCCCCTATATGTTTTGTTTTTTTAATTAAGCAGTGTGATATTTACGTACTATGTAAACATTCATTCAATACTTATTGTAGAGCCAGGCACCTCACGAAGGCCTGTGGCTACCAAGGGAGATACAATAGAACACTTGCCTTTAACAAACTCCAGTCCAGGGTGGAAATACCCAAACCATTAAACCCTTGCATTCAGAGCAATTACGGATAAGTAAAATAGAAATAGAAATGCATAGAAGGTACAATGGTAGCCCCAAATAAGAAAAAATTAATTCAGGTTGGAAGGCTGAGAGAAAACTTCACAGAGGGAAAAGCGGGTAGTAACAGGTAAATGGGAGAGCTACACATAGTGCCTGCAGAGCATGCACCGTAATTATAATTGTATTAGTAATTATAATTAATATATTGTATCATTAACATATTAATTAATCGATTAATTAATACATTAATTACAATTATTAGCTAGCCTCACTAGCTTCTATAAAGCTCCCCAAAAGCAGGATTGGTCTTTCTGGTTCACTGATATTTAACACCATATCTAGCACAGTGCATGGCTCTCAGTTGGTGTCAAATCTCCAGTCATGGAGAAGTGAATGAATATGCTTCCACATTCTAGAACATGGCAGGTGGACAGACAGGAAGAAGTGGGAATGAGAGGGAGATGCTGCAGGGTGTTTTAAAAGGAGGTTTTGGTAACGTTCGGAAACAGTTTAGACTACTTTGAAGGTGATATCATTTCAACCAATTAAGTTCATTAACTACTTACAAAAGACAGGAAAACACTCACATATCCAAAAGATAATATTGAGTAAATATAAGGTATGGATGGATGGCTCAGGAAGAGACTGAGATAGACATCCATTAGTAGAGAAATTATGATAGTGTTTTATTTCACTTCTATGATGACGTTTTTCCAAACTGTCTTTGTGAGAAAAAGGCTAATATTTCCTAAAGAATACAAGTACCACTGTACTATTGATATAACAGGGTCTAGGTGCAGCTCCCTGAGTAACACTACTGAACAGGAAGCTCTAGCTGGTGGCTCTCCACCACCCAGTATATCCCACAAACCTATTCTCAAATAATGTCTTCAAAATAATTTTAATAGAAACACAACGAGGCAAGTGTTACAGTGGGCAAACCACAACCGAGTTAGTACCAACATCTTGACACATTCCCCACCTGAGTCACTTACTCACTTATGTCACTGCCTGGCTCCTGAAAGTATTTAAGCATCCTACCCTACTTAAAAAAAAATTTTTTTTAATGTTTATTTATTTTTGAGACAGAGAGAGACAGAGCGTGAGTGGGGGAGGGGCAGAGAGACAGAGGGAGACACAGAATCTGAAACAGGCTCCAGGCTCTGAGCTGTCAGCACAGAGCCCAACGCGGGGCTTGAACCCAAGAACCGTGAGATCATGACCTGAGCCGAAGTCAGACACTTAACCGACTGAGCCCCCCAGGCGCCCCAGCATCCTACCCTATGTTAAACAAGTTAATCTTTTTTTTTTAAGGAAGAAAAAAAATTGCATAATTTAAAAGCATGGTTACAGAATATTTCTTTTGAAGAACAATCTAGTTCTCTAAATTTCATGGAACGAAAACTTTTTTTTCCTGATTAACTGTCAGAATCATAAGCTTTTCTTAATAGGTTAATTTGTATTATACTCAATCATATAATCCTCTGTGAGATCACGGGATGCAAGTGCTGTAAAATTCAAACTGAAGAGGAAATAAATTCCGCATCAAAGTCCCCTCCCACTGTGGCAAATGCCTACATAAAAAAAAATGAAATTTCAGTTACATAAGATCACATTCTTTTTTTTTTTTTTCAACGTTTATTTATTTTTGGGACAGAGAGAGACAGAGCATGAACGGGGGAGGGGCAGAGAGAGAGGGAGACATAGAATCGGAAACAGGCTCCAGGCTCTGAGCCATCAGCCCAGAGCCTGACGCGGGGCTCGAACTCACGGACTGTGAGATCGTGACCTGGCTGAAGTCGGACGCTTAACCGACTGCGCCACCCAGGCACCCCCATAAGATCACATTCTTATGATACACAATAACTTTAAGAAGTATGGGTCATTTTAACATGAAATTAGACACACTGGCAATTTTCCTAAGCATGATCAATAAACCAATTGCCACGTTTCAGTGTAGGATCTATACAATGATATTTAACTTTTTATGTAAGTTGTTTTTGCTTTATTTTCAACAGTAAACAAAATCCCAAGTTACAGTTAGTCATCTGTTTGCATGCAGTTCTTTCAGAGAGGGGGGATTTAGAAAAGAAAAATAAGTCCTTTAAATAAGAATATATTCCTTAATTCACTTACACCTTTAAATATTTCAATTATAAAATGTAAGACTGCTTGTTCTGTTTGGCCTTCCAGTTTCTCAATATTGTATTATTTAGGTGATTCTTTGCTGAGCCAGGTAGACGAGGATCAATGTCAGGATTGATAAATGTATGTACTCTATTTGCTTTTCAGAGTGCAAGGAGGATGCATCCGATATTCCACGTGAGCACAGCAATGCTTATCTGCATTGCCGAAGGTCTGCCAAAGTCCCATAAATTGTAAGAAGCTGACAGAACTAATATTTCATACAACTGTGAATATAACTCGTTAATAGTATAAACCTACTGGCAGTAAATATCCTTCGTCCCTTTCTGTGAGAGGATTTTCCCATGAATTTTCATCAAGAGGTAACCTATAGAATTAAATCTTTAAAATACACCACTTTGATAGAAATTATTCTTCAATGCCAGACTCACAGCTCTGAATTTGTGATCCACTTCGAATGTAGAATGATTTCTTTCTTTACTCCTGTGATCCTTACCAAATAATCAATGGCTAAACGTTTTGTATCAGTTTGCAGAATACTATGCATTAGAGAGATCTGCATACTTCCATTGTGACCCTTGTTTCAAATTCTGAACAGCAGAAAAGGCTAAAGGCCGAACTGGGTTTTTGCTTACCCACACATTATATACAGTAATTATAGATGGGACAAAACACCTGCTTCATCAGATTCCCCCCCCTCCCCCACCCCAGGCCATTTCTTTTTCTGTACCATACTGATACACCAAAGAAAGCCAAAGCAAAGCACAACTTGACTAAACAAAATATTACCAAGGCACGCAGAAGTGACATGAGATGAATCTGCATTACCTTGGCTAGCTGGATCCCGCTGTACCACATTTAAGAGTAACTGACATATGAAGCCTAGGTCAACCATTTGTCTGTTCAGTAAGCAATTACCGAAACCCTATGCTTATCCATCATCATTTGGAAATAAACACCTACTTCAGTGATTTCTCTAGATAATGGAAACTCACTCCTCTAAACACTAAAGCTTTTGGTTTGTTTAATTTTCACTTTATGTGAAATGTATTAAATATTTCTCTGTCATCTTCTGCTGATGCCTTCACAGATTAACATGTATAGGCCTGGGTATTCTCACACTAAATGATTTGGAAGGACTATGCTTTTTGAGATATATATAAAATACATTTTAAACAAGGTTTTGTAGCCTCACTCACTATGAACGTATTGTTAACAATTTTTGCTACTGTAGATTTTCCTGGCTTGCAGTTGACTTCTCTCTCTTTTTTAAAGTGTATTTACTTATTTTGAAAGACAGAGAGAGGGAGTAGGGAAGGGACAGAGAGAAAGAAGGAGAGAGAGAATCCCAAGCAGGCTCTGCGCTGTCAGTATGGAGCCTGGTGTGGGACTCAAAATCACGAACCAGGACATCACGACCTGAGCCAAAACCAAGAGTCGGATGCTTAACCGACTGAACCACCCAGATGCCCTTCTTCTCTTTTTGTCTTTTTGTTACTTTCTGTGCAATGGTTTCCTGAGTAACAATAGAGTTCCCCCTAAGTAAATTATGTCAACTTTAATATGTGTATGTGTATTATGTTCAGATATCATTTGTCAGTTCAATCCAATTAACAGTATTTTTGTCACCTGCATAATCATAATGATGACAACAATAACTATGTGACATGCTCTGTATTAATTAATTTACATATGTAACTTAGTAAAGTCCTCATTACAATTGTATGTGGTATGACCTAGTCTTGTCTACCATATTTCACACATGGGAAAACTGAGAAAAAAGATGTTAAGTAAATTTTCCAGGTTACCATAGACATTAGTGTTAAGAGCTGACTCCAAAGGCTGTCACCAAAGGCTGACTCCAAAAACTCTATTTTCAACAACTTTCAAATGATAGATATTTATTATTATGCTATAGTTATGTGAACAGTGACTTTAAGGTAAATGTAGTGTTTCTATAGAACAGTTTTCTTTACAACTGGTTTACATATCTACTAACCTCATTTATGTCTCACACAATCATCTCAATTTTAGAGCCAAGGGAAACTGGGCTCAAAGAGCCAGAATTTGAACACAGAATTTCTACATGTTAGCCTGCATGTTTAATCACGCAGGTTACTAAAGACTATGCGGCATAAATGTGTTTGAAGAAAATGGTAATGTTTAGTCCAGAAAAGCCAAGGCTTAGCAGAGACAGGATACTTGTCTCATCAACTAGTGACTTAATGGAGAAGCACAAGACTTGCATCAGGTCTTCTGCAAGCAGGACTTAGAAGCACCTGTAAGTTTCCTTGTCATTTCCTTGTGCTGATGGAGAAATTGTTTTCTAGTTTATCTAGGTTACACTCTTTTGGTGGTTCAAATTTATGCAGCTGACTAAGCTGCAATTTTGTTCACGTGGGCAAATGAGAAATCACAAGCCTCTGGACTGAGACTGATCCCAAATCAGTCTACCTTAGCCGGATTAACCCCACGTGACCCACTCTAGTTTTTTGGTATTTAGCTTCTGAGAATGTACCTTAATTATTTGTGAGCTCATCTACATCTTTTTAAAAGAGGTTTCTTAGATATTATTTAGAATTTTGAGGCTCCAGTGTTGGAAAGGATTTTGAGGTTACCAATTTTGACATATTTCTAGAAGCATCCAAGTGAAATTCCTTAGAAAACAGTCATCTTCTCTGAAAGCATAAGGTATCATCTTTATTATGTCTATTAGTGAGAGTCTTAATTATTATTATTGGAACTTTTCCTGAAGACCATTAATCAGTAGTCAGACAATGGGTTTGTCAGCACTGGACCTCTTTTTTTTTCATGGAAATATTCTGTAGAATCCTGAAGTATAAAACAGATTAAAGAGTTGATTTGAAAAGCTGGCGGCAGCTGTACTAAGTCAGCTGTACAAGCTGCACACTGAGTTTCAGCCCCACTCAGAGTTTACAATACTATGCCTGTTTTAATAGAAGTCTTAATATATAATGTTACCCTGAAGAATGGGTTGAGTTAATATTGCAAATAATAATAATCATTTCCAAGATTTTTTTTTTATTCCAGTACCATAGCCAATTTCAGGTTGTTATACTGTTAAAAAATACTTCCTGATTAATTGATCTTAACATCTTAATTTTCTTGGATAATTCTTATTCTAGGAGTGGCCATGTTCCTAGTACAGTTACATTAATTTTGTTCTACCACTTAGTGAAAATAGTACTATATATCAAAGCACGAGAATCTGCATTATGGTCCCCTCTGTGACTAATACTCATCTTTCAGTTAACTTCCCTCATGTACAAAACGAGAATAATGCATAAGCTTCCTATTTCACAGGATCTTTACAAAGATGAACACTTCAAAATATTCTTTAAAGTTTTTAGAAGCTGGAGGAATGTAAGATATCTTTTATTTTGTAAAAACAATTTGGGGGCACCTGGGTGGCTCAGTTGCTTAAGCATCCAACTTCAGCTCAGGTCATGATCTCATGGGTTTGAGCTCCTCACTGGACTCTGTGCTGGCAGTGCAGAGCCTGTTTGGGAATCTCTCTCTCTCTCTCTCTCTCTCTCTCTCTCTCTCTCTCTCTGCCCCTCCCCTGCTTGTGCACTCTCTCTCTCTCTCTCTCTCTCAAAATAAATAAACAAATTTTGAGAAAAAAATTTATATAAACAACAACAACGAAGACAGGTATTTCATATGAAAACACTTTAAGGAATCTGTAATTTTCTGGTGCACTCATTTACTATGTTAGCTAATTCATACTTTCATTTTTTTTTCTTTTAGCTGATTTGAGCTATAATAATTATCCAATGGAAAGCATATACATTATGGTACGTACCATGATGCTGAAATTTATTAAGCACCCCGTGAATGGGAGCCTTTATATTATCTCCTTTTAGAGGAAAGTTAATGATAAAACATAGAAAGAAAAAGAAAAAAGAGAAAATGCCATGTGCTTACATGGTGAGTTGAGTATCTTTTACCAGTTTTTACAAGGTGTATCACATTCCTATTTACAAAAGTAAGGAAACTGTCAGTTTGATGAAGTACAACTCACAATTCATTAGTGTTGAACACAGAAGAAGTATTCCACATCAAAAAAGACTGCTAAAATATTCACAATTACCAGCTGCTCAGAAACCATTTTATATGGATAAAAAACATGTCACATTTAATTTATCAGATGCTTTCTACTGTCATACTTTTCTTTCATTCAATGTACTGAAAAGTTATGAAAACAACTTTAGTCTCCACTCTAGCCATGTATAGACATTAAGAATAACACAAATCCATTATCTACCACAATATAATTGTATCTACATGGATGAATAATCTTCTGCAGCTTCTTTGCACTCAATTCTGAATTAACTATTCCTTTAAAGATATTTGAATACACAACATTCAGTATCTCTATTAGGAAACTACCATTTTAATATAAAGGAAAAAAAAACCCACATTCATTCCTGAAGCTATATTCTTTGAATGAGCTGGCATTAATAGCCCCATTTCTGTAGTGACTACAATGGGAAACATCATCCAAAACATAATGCCATATTAATTTTCTAACAACACTGAAACGAATCAAATATGCACTCAAACACTGAAAATAAAATAGTCATAGTCTAGCTTTCCACTGTGTGTAATTCTGTGAGGTAGGCTTCAAGTAAAAATGTAATAATTGAATTAACCCTTTTCAAAGATTATCAGACACGAGACCACAATCAATTGCTAACCCTGCTTTGAAAAGCCCAACGGCAATCCTACTAACGCAACCATAAACACGTGCAAACACACACACAAACCTAAAAGGTATAATTATCAGCAAAATTTTAAAAAAAAGAGCAAACAATAATCCACGTGTAGGTTTCAGTCTTCTATATAATTCATTGTAAATTTAGTGGTGTTCAAACTAGTCTAGGGAGGGTTCTTCTCTCCCAGGCTCAGGTAAGTGTGCAGTGACTCAGCTTCTGCTCCACGGCGCTGCACATGGTTCAGCCATGGACCTCTTAAATGGGTGCCCTCACTTTCAGCTTTCAGTGTCAGCCTCAGTTATGGTTGTGGCTCTACTTAAATCACTAACAGAAGCTGTTTTGAAAACTGTGAAAAATTGGGGCGTCTGGGTAGCTCAACTGGCTGAGCGTCTGACTTTGGCTCAGGTCATGATCTCATGGTTCATGAGTTCGAGCCATGCATCGGGCTCTGTGCTGACAGCTCACAGCCTGGAGCCTACTTCAGATTCTGTGTCTCCCCGTCTCTCCGCCCCTCCTCCGCTCACAGTCTGTATCTTTCTTCCTCTCTCTCTAAAAAATTAATAAACATTAAAAAAACTTAAAAACATGAAAAAGAAATAATGCTTGTTTCTTTAGATTTTGTCATCTAAAGAAACATATACAAATTTCTTAGTAATTAGATTTGCTTGTCAAATTTTTAAATGATTCCCCAACCACTCTAAAAGATATTCGAGAACACTTAGGTTTATATACTTTAAAATTATCCTATCCTGTCACCTAAAGCATGCATAAAATGGAAATAAGGTATTTCTCTTACATGAAATAAAATATTAATATCTATCCTTCCAATAAATTTATGCATACTTTGTTGCAAAAAGGGTATTTTTAAATGTCAGACTGTAAGCGAAGAAAAAGTGAAGAAATTCAAAGATAAAAGAAGGAAAGGAGACTAATACAAGCCTGGATTGTAACTAGAGACAAAACATGTATCTTGCAGTTTTGCACATATTCTAGAGATGCACATCCATATTCGCTCCAGTGAGTACATTGGTTATCACAAGTGAGAAACATTCGATTGGAGTGTCCATCATATTAAAAAAAAATCTGCTACTAAGGTGAAATATAATTATTTTGGGAACAAAAGACTGAGAGAAAATTCTCCTGTAGTCTATGCAGAGAAGTCACTATAATGTAGAGAGCAGTGGAACCAATCTCTAAAATTACTAAAAGTCTCGCAGGACATTTTTACACTTTCACTTAAAGTGCACATACGTTGTATGCCACACTAGAACGGTTATTAGTCTTAGTGTTCTTACTCGTGTACAAGGATATCCCATTAGAAGGTTAAACTTCATGTTTGTTTTTCTGTCTAGGAAGACAGGAGCTACAATGGTTTACTTAATTGCCTTTGGAAGAACTAATCGCTATACTGGATGTTACATGGGCCTCTATCTCAGTTTTTACTAAAGCCCCCCAAAGCAGTGAACTAGACAACAGGGCACATACTTCCACACTCCGAAGTGCAATGTTCAACCACCTAGGCAGAACGAGCAAAGTGCGTGGCCAAATTGGGTCTCAAGACACTCAGGCCAGTACTCCGTATAGGTTAAAGAAGATTAGAAAAGATAGATGTCAGAAATATTAAACCACTCTTTTCTTTGGAGTAGTTGGAGTGCCGTGTTTTTGTTTTCATCTCTGCTCCCAGTGGAGAAAGGAAGGGAGAGAATGACTTCCCTTCATCTCTAGTCAGGTGAGAGAGAATTCAATGAGACACACTGAAAGCTTAATATGTACCCCCTTGGAGTTTCGGGATTATGTTTCCCACTCACAGACCCAAAATATTTTAAGAGAAACGTAATGCAATTGCCTGCTCATCTACAGGGAAGCATAAGAAACTATATTAGAAACGAGCTATGATGGGTGCCTGGGTGGTTCAGTCGGTTAAGTGTCTGACTTCAACTCAGGTCATGATCTCCTGGTTCGTGAGTTCAAGCCCCGTGTCAGGCTCTGTACTGACAGCTGAGAGCCTGGAGCCTGCTTCAGTTTCTGTGTCTCCCCCTCTCTCTGCCCCTCCCCTGCTCATGCGTGTGTATGTGCTCTGTCTTGTTCTTTCTCTCTTTCAAAAATAAATAAACATTGAAAAAATAATTAATAAATAAATAAATAAATAAATAAATAAATAAATAAATAAAAGAAACCAGCTATGCTTCCAAATCAACAGAGAAGATTCTTTTTTCCATGGAGTAAACAAATGTCAGCCATGCAAAAACAATACTGGACTAAGATAACTTCATCCAGGACCAAGGAGTCATCAGAGAGAGAAGAAAGACATGTATTCATCATATTCAGTAGCTGGGAATACGTTCTAGATGGCCAGCAAGAGGAGAGATGTTGCTGTAGTCAGAAGCTCTAGTGAAGAATCTCTGAAGGTCATGGATATACCACATTAGAGTCTGCTCTGAAATCAGCAGGGCTTGAGGAAGGGCAATGCCAACCACAGCAATGGCGGTGAAGTATGGCTTTTGCTTCTGCTCACCCTACACCTTTCCCCACCGCTAACTCGAGGTAAGTCAAGAACAAGAGGCAGTTGGGTAAGGAAGAGGCAGTGACAAGAAGACTAAAGAAGAACAGAGAGGAGAGCAGAAAATGAGCTGACCTTGTGTCCCTTTCCCACTATCTGCATCCAGTCAAAAATAGACCTGAGCTGGATAAGAGGAAGCTGAACTTAGGAGAGGTTTGGAATTTTGACTGTAATGCAAATGGACTAGTGAATGCACTAATAGAACAAAATGTCAAACATTTTAGAATTTATTCTTCATAATGCCTAAAATGTCAAGGTCAAGAAATACAAATAAGACTTGAGGAAATGTTCCAGATTAAGATAAAATACAGAGACATGACAACCAACTACAATGCATGATCCTGGACTAGATGGTAGATTTGGGGAAAAAAGCATAAGGCACATTAAAGGTAAAATTGATGAAATTTATATATAGACTGTGGACTAGCTAATACTGTTGTACCAATGTTAAACTTCTCGATTTTTATAATTATACAATTATTTTATTATCATATAAGTTGTAAAAGTTGACCCTTAAACAATGTGGGGGTTAGAGGTACTGACACCCCACATAGTTACAAATCCATGTATAACTACTGACTCACCCAAAACTTAATGACCAACAGCATACGGTTGACCAGAAGCATTACTGATAACATAAATAGTTCATTAACACATATTTTTGTATGTTACATGTATTATATACTATATTCCTACATAAAGCAAGCTAGAGGAAAAGAAATGTTATTAAGAAAATCATAAGGAAGGGGCGCCTGGGTGGCTCAGTATGTTGAGCGTCCAACTTCGGCTCAGGTTGTGATCTTGCAGTCTGTAGGTTTGAGCCCCGTGTCAGGCTCTGTGCTGACAGATTAGAGCCTGGAGCCTGCTTCGGATTCCGTGTCTCCCTCTCTCTCTGCCCCTCCCTCGCTCCCATTTGGTCTCTATCTCTCTCAAAAATAAATAAACATTAAAAAATTTTTAAAAAAGAAAATAATAAGGAAGAGAAAATACATTTATAGTACTGGACTGTAAAAAATCTGCATGTAAGTGGACCCACATAGATCAAACCCATGTTGTTCAAGGGTCAACAGTATATAATTTAATTTAGTATTAAATGTTAAATTAAGATTTTAAATTAAAAATTAAGATACTATATATGTTAAATTATACTATTCTGTTTATAATTTTCTATTTATGTATGAGAAAATGTCCTCGTTCTTAGGAAGAATAAACCAAAGCATTTATATGTAAAAGAACACGATGTTCACAAATTACTCCCAATTAACTTTAAATTATATTATCTCAAAAATTTTAATATTAATATATGCATGTGGAGAGAGAGAATGATAAAGTAAATGAGAGAAAATGTAGACTGGTGATCCTAGGTAAAGGGCACATGAGATTCTTTGTATGAGATTCGCACCTTTCAAAGTGTGCAATCATATCAAAATAAAAAGTTACAAGGAAGTGAGGAAGGAGTACTATCTTCTTCTACCCTTTGTCTTCAAGTCTGCTACCAAAGAGGTTCAAGGTCAGGACCACAGATTCTCTACTCTAGGTTATGTTTCTCTAGATATGATGATTAAAGGAAGGTTAACTTTCCTCAGGAAAGAAGTGTCACACTAAAACAACAGATTTGGCTTTAAGGAGGGAGGAGCACGAGGAAAGTGTTTCTAGAGAAAGGAAGATGATCATGTTGGGTTTGGGAATATGGGCCTGGGGGCTTCCTCTTTCCTTCTGTCTCTCTTTCTTTCTCCAATGTCTTACAATTCAGCTCAGTCTGTTTAGGGAAATACCATAGACTGGGTGGCATAAGCAACAGAAACCTATTTTCCCATACTTCCAGAGGCTAGGAGTCTAAGATCAAGGTGTCAATGAGGTAGGTGTCATTCTGAGGTCTCTTCTCTTGGTTTGTACTTGTCTACCACCTCACGATATGCTAACATGCTCCCTTCTTTGTGTCTGCGCATAGAAAAGCAAGATCAAAAAAGCCCTCTGTCTCTTCCTGTAAGGACACAAATCTCATCATGAGGATTTACCCTCATGACCTCATCTATCCCTGATTACCTCCCAAAGGCCCCAACTCCAAACACCATTGAATGATGGGTTAGGGCTTCAACATAAGAATTTTGAAGAAACAAAAACATTCAGTCTGTAACACCCAACAATATTCTATTCTTGGTTTCCTTAAAAAACAACAACAACAAAAACTCCTTTCCCAGGCTAACAGGAATCTTTGGAAGGAGTTAATGAAGTCAAACTAGACAGGGGAAATTACAAATAAATAACAAATATAAGATGCCCAGCCTTACTTATAAGCAGAAAAGGATCAAAAGCCAAACTAAACCAAACAAATGACAATAACAAAACACCAAGATACTTTGAAAAGATTTTTGCTTGGAAAGGGATGTTGTTATAATGCTTTATAAGTGGATATGGTATTAAAGATAAATAAACAAACTCAGTAAAACATCCACAGAACATCTACTTAGGAAATGTTACTTTCTAATGACTCCTCCAAGACAAGTCAAAACTAAACTAAACAAGGAGACTTACAGTATAGCATTTGTGTTTGTTTGTTTCCTGTTACATCAGTTGAATAATAAGAAACGTCCTTCTAAATGTGCTATTCTGGAACAGCACATCTAAAAGCCATTCATTCTGATCTTTAATATTCATTATTTATTGAGCAAATGTTCACCAGGAATCTATTATTTGCCACACTGTTCCTGGCTTGGAGAAACACCAGTGAAGGAGATAAACAAGTTCAGTTTTCCTGAGGTTTATATGTCAGTTGAGAGAAACAAAACGAGAGGAAGGAGAAGTGTACGTGGAGAGGAAACAGATTACAGAACAATAAAAGAATAACTGAACATTACAGTTCCAGATTTGCCCTATGCAATACAGTACCACTGGCTACATGTGGCTCCCAAGCACCTGAAATATGGCAAATGTGACTGAGCAACTTCATTTTCAATTTCGTTTAATGTTAACAATTTCAAATTTAAGTAGTTACATGCGGCTACTGGCTACCATAATGGACAGCACAGTTCTAGACAATGCTAAGTGCTTAGAAAGTGGGAATATGTTGCAAAAAGGTTACATTTGAGTCTAGTTCTAAATAAGATGGAAAAAAAACAGCTATTCAAACAACTGGGGTGTGATAATCCAGGAAGAGGGAAGAGTAAATACAAAGACTAAGAAGCAGAATGCACAAGTGAAGTGACGAATGAGTGTAAGAATTTGAAACAAGGCCCATGTGACTGAAAGCTTAATAGCAAAGGTAAGGGGGGGGATGATCTAAAGTTGAAGAGGACCTAGGCACCTTTATATATTTGTAATATTGGATTTTGTAGTAGAACTGAGAGGTTGGTGCAAACGAAACATGAATAATCTGAGTTCTATACTAATTTCAAAATCCTTAGCTCCAATAGGTTCCTGTCCAAAGAAAAAGAGCCAGGTTATTTTGGAATGCATCATAAACAATGTTCCTTTTGGCTTTCTCCATAAGTGGAATAAATCTGATGAGAGATGGAAAAGGTATATTTTGTGTCAGTCTTCTTTTATGTAGGAAATAACATAATGTTATGTTGTTAAGCTAGATCTATAATTTGGGGGAAAAGAGCAGTTAATTCTTTTTTAAAAAGAGTCTCACCAAAGAGGACCATTCTAGTAAAGTTAACAGAGGAAAGTATTAGCTATGACAGAAATTTATGGGATTGAGTGGTACTTGAAGTGTTCTAAAGACAGCACATTTTTATTTAGCATGAAGCTTAATCAACTGTGCTGTATGAAGGAGAGATCAGAGTGACAGCTTGTAGTCCACAAGTTCAAGGCAGCTGACTTTGGAATGTAAAGCTAGAGGAAAAAAATATGTTTCATTAGTCAATGAGAATCTGGAAATCTACACCCCACTCACAAAATTCATACCTCGAGGGATGGAATTCAAATCAAGTGGTTTGTTATAATTTCATTACCACAAACTAAGGATTCACCCTTATCTTACAAGAATGATGTATTATATATGACTCTATCCACACAATGATATTTTTGTAGCAGCTTTTCTTTTAATACTGACCCCAGGTAACCACTTCTGATTTTTATTTTGCATGTGACGTCACTAACCTGAGAAGGACTTTTTTCAAATGTCATCTGTACCTCTTAATATATTTTAACAAATCAGAAATTAGAGGGTTTAAGTCTACATTTTCTGGATATAGGTAAAACATTCAGTGAAAAGAGAAAGAGGGAAAACTTGTTCCTCAAGACAGGTGAGTTAGATTTGTTTTCTTTTGTTACTATGTTCCTTGAATAGAAAAGCTTAACTCTAATTCTGTAAGTCAAACCAGATTGGAGGACAGCTACATCAAAAATGATGGTGAGAAAGGCATGTTTTATGTGGACTAAGGTATTATTTAGAAGGCAGTATAAGTAGAGAAAAGCTAATTAAAATATATTCTATGATGATGGCCTCCAGGATGAAAACACTGTAAGAATTTCTTCTACATTTATCCCACATGCTACCTTTCATCAATGTCAGATTATTTAAATATAAATCTAAAAGGAAATTTTCTATTGTGACTAATGCTTTCAACTGTAAAAGAATGGCCTAAAAATAATTTTCTTTCCTCAAAATCCCAATGCCCCATTGTACCCAGAGCCAATGCAGAGATAATTAATTTTGCAAAAGGGTTGGTAGGGTAAGTCAAAGATTTCCCATATAGATAGATAGATAGATAGATAGATAGATATAGATATCTATATCTATATATCTATATATCTATAGATATCTATATCTATATAGATATATAGATATATAGATATAGATATCTATATAGATATAGATATAGATATAGATATAGATATAGATATAGATATCTAGATATCCATGCATATAGCATGAAATTTAAAAAGCAGAATGTAGGTATTAAAATGAATGCATATTCAACTTAATGGGGACCAAATGCTATCAGGAAATGAGATTTCCCCAATGTGAATATTAGAGAGTTGGCTAGCAGCTCCATTGAGGTAGACAATGATAGGGAAGATGGCTTCAACTTTCTACCTGCCAATATTGTTTTTTTCTGATGATCAAAAATATAAATGATTTAAAATGTTGACTATGGTGAGCTAAAGTGCTAAAATCTATTAAGAAAAAAAAAAGAAAACACAGATTCCACAGAGTTACTCCTTCTGGTCTAATTTAAAAATGGCATTTATTATTGAGGTATATACTCCTGAGATTAACTAGATTCAGAAGTATGCAACCATTGACTTTTCCAAAGATAGCAATCACAGCTTCCAATTCCCCACATAAGCTGTTGGACTCAACCGTAGAAAGTGAAACTCATCTGATCCAAGCCAGATCATGTCTGAACTTTTTATGGAAATAAAGGAGTCAGCAAGCTTTCTGGATCAAATCACCTGTATCAGGGAGGTGATCATTGTTGACCTAGCCATATAAAGAAGATAAGGAAAATTCCTATGATCTGCTATTAGGAAAATGAGCATAGACAACAGATGGTCAAATGTCAAAAGGCTTTCTATGATCCCCTCCTAATATTTTCCTATTTTAACGATTTTTAGTATGCATGCATTATTTTTTTCTTATTAGACTGAAAAGTTTCTGAGGATAGACTGTTTTTAATGCATGTTAATAGTGTTTATAATATCTAAAAGAGGGTATTTTATTTACAAGAAGACCACCAATATTTAAGGCCACGGATAACCTGTCAGGTTTTTACTGGGTACTTTTATAAGTTATCCGATACTCATGAAAGATTGATCAAACAATTAAAACAATTAAGTTAGGTGTCCAACATTAACACACAAAGCAAAGCTATGAATTGTTTACTTAAAATGTGAATCCAGGGGCACCTGGGTGGCTCAGTCTGTTGAGTGTCCGACTTCGGCTCAGGTCGTGATCTCACTTCCGTGACTTCAAGCACCCTGTCAGGTTCTGTGCTGACAGCTCAGAGCCTGGAGCCTACTTCGGATTCTGTGTCTCCCTCTCTCTGTGCCCCTCCCCTGCTCATGTTCTGTCTCTCTCTCTCTCTCTCTCTCAAAATAAATAAACATTAAAAAACATGTGAAGTCAAGGGGAAGGAGAAAATGGGGATTTATTAATCACTGGGCATAAAGTTTCAGGAAAGTAAGATGAATAAGCTCTAGAAATCTGCTGTAAAACACTGTACCTACAGCCAACAATAATGTATTATACACTTAAGTTTTGTTGACAGAACGGATTTCATGTTAAGTGTTCTTACCATAATAACTTTAAAAAAGATAACATTAATTCAAAGGTCGGTGACACTATTCTTCTGGAGGGAAAAGGAAAATAAAAGCAAAAGCAAAAATAAAAAAATAAGTAGCACATAATTAACCAACGGTAAATAGAATCTAAGGTACCTATGATTACTCTGCTGTAAAATATTTAAGAGTGATTCTGTTTTCCTCTTCCCTTCTGGAAATTTTGTTCCTTAGCTCAGGAAGGTAGTAGAATACAGTCTGCTTTCGTGCCTAAGTGGCTTAAAATAACAGAGGACTGCTGATGTATTTTTAGGCAAATCACCCAGGGACCTTCTGCAAGATTTAATTGTCCGGTTCACTTCTGGATCTTAGTTTAGTTTCCAGGTCACCCCTCCTCCCCTCCAGCTCTTCTTTGAATCCAAAGAATGGCCTCTGGGGACTCATCTTTGCTGCCATTATCTGGGCATACTTCCATTGAGTCTTTCTCAGCTCTCAGATCCTCTTTTAAAGGTCACTAGGAAGACAGGCACAGCAGCCAGCAATAATAGGGAAGTATGTGGGAGTTTAAAAATAATAAACTTAGAGACATTTTAAGGGTAAGTCCTTAAAAACCTAAAAATTATTATCAATGGTGTTCAATAAATATGGAGTTAAGATTGTTTTTTATTAGCTTGTTCTTTCATTGACTGGTTGCTTGTTCCTCCCCCCCCCCATAGGATCACACCTCCTATAATCTTTTAATTTCCGTCTCTCAAGCTTTGAGTCTTCTCCTTCTCCTTTGTCTTGTCTTATCTTTGGTATCAGACTATACACCTATAAGTATGATAGGCACTGGACCAAACCCTGTATAATCCTTTCATTTCCCTCTCTCAAACTGGGGACTCTTTCCCTTCCCATGTGCCTGCTATATTTTCTCAATAATCAGACCCTGAAGATAAGACTTAAAAAAAAAAAAAAAGGTATGTGTTAGGCAACCAGACCCATAAGTCTCAAAACAAAAACAAAAAAACAAAAAACAAGTGAGATGACACTTCAAACTGACATTTTAATAAAATGCCCTTTTGTATTACACACACAAGTCATCGGCTTTTTCTTAACAAGGAAAAGCATTATTTGTGAAAGCCACATTGCCTACTCAAAATGTTAAAGGATGGGGCTATTAAGTGTAGACTTAAACGGCTTCACCTATTTTATGAACTTGATAACATAAACATGTAATTTCACATTATTTAAGATTTGAATATACACCTATTTACTACAATGCATTACATAAACTTAAGGAATTATTAGGATTTGCAAAGCGGTAATGGTGACTGAATCATCAAGAAGAGATGGAAGCTATGTGTTTGACTACAGAATATTATGCTTAATAAGTTGGGGCATGTATAGCACATTTTAGAATTTATTCAAACGTTGTTACTGATTTGAAAAAATAAGACAGTGATAAAGCAGCAAACTCTATTTCTGCACTGCTTAGTCAGAGCTAAATTTACTTGTATGACAAACATTTTGGGAGAAATATAATTTGCACAGACTTTTTAGACAGGTTTTCCTTTTTTCTTTTTAATTTTTTTTAATGATATTCTTTGAGAAACAGAGAGTGAGCAGAGGGCGGGGGCAGAGAGAGGGGAGTCACAGAATCCTTAGCAGGCTCCAGGCTCCCAGCTGTCAGCACCGAGTCTGACACGGGGCTTGAACTCATGAACCATGAGATCATGACCTGAGCCAGTCGGACGCTTAACCAGCTGAGCCCTCCAGGCACCCCAGGTTTTTCTTTTTTAAAAGCCTTCCTTCATCTATGCTGTGGACTCACTATGAGCATAGTACTGACCCAAACTTAAGGGTGCATAACGAAGAACAACTTTTTATGAGGTTTCTAAAGATGGCTTCAAGAAAAATGTGAAGTCTAAGTTCACAGAGTCTTCTAACCAGTCCAAAAGAGCAACTGCTTTAAAAGGTAACACTGGACTTGACTGAATCCAAATAAAATGAAGATTACCATAATAATTGGATGCTGTGGCTTCAGAGTTAACACATATCATAACCGTACAGGATAAGATGAATACTCTTCTTTCTGTGACTCAGACACACAAGCTCTGGGATTCTGATTTAACAGTAAAGATCACAGACAGGTGTTACAAATGCAACACCCCTACAAGTACAATGATGAATATTATGGTGACTAGCTGCCAGAATAGGTCCTAATAGATTATTGATATAAGCTCATTCTCGGCAGAGATGTTTTGGTGAGCCTGGATATCACCCTAGCCATCAAGATATGTTAGAATGTCTTATTTACATTTCTGGTAAATGGAATATATATGCACTATTCTTCCTGCTTAAAGAGAGTAAGTGTATAAATTCCTCAATAAAATGCAGTTTAAAATACCACTCTCTCTTCATCATTTTCAAGATAAAATACTATCTATTTTGCACAGCATACCATGCCCTCCATGGCCTTTCTCAGCAGGCTTACATCCTACAACTTGTCCAAATGAATGTAACAGTTGAGTTTTACAGAACTTCTTGAAATTCCTCAAACAAACCACCATTTCTGTACCTTTGCTCATGCTATATCCTTTGCCATAAATGTTTAAAATGTTGGTTATTATTCCTTATGTTGATTTCATGCCTCAAGATTGGGTCAGCACCCACAGTTTGAAAAAAAAAAAACATGATCAAGGGAGAGAGTATGAAAAGGGAAGTGAATCTTGGGTAGAGTTTTGTGAGATCCAAAATTTATCTCCTAGTTTGGGAAGAATGAACCTTCAAAGAGAGGCAAAATCCAGAAACATTAGAGGAAAATATAGGTATACTGTAAGGGAAGCAAAGACAAAAATATTTGAAAAAGAAACTATTACTTTTACTCCTCATTTATGCTAGGTAAATAATAACCCATTTATGAGTGTACCATATGGCATTCTGCCAACTCCCAGAGAATGATACCTTGGTTGTTTCTAGTTTATTCTCAGTATGAACGATGCTGTGATGAGCAGTGTTATGCGTGCATCTTTATGCCCCTATTCTACTATATCCTTAGCATAAATTCTTATGTAATTACTAAAATGGGTAGGTAAACAGTGTAACACTTAAAATGTGGTATATACAGCCAAACCCATTTCCAGAAAGACTAAAAACTATACTCTTGTGAACAGAAGATTAGAGTGTTTGTCTTTATGTGCTTGTTACACTGGTAACTTGAGAGCTAATATTTTATTCACCTTTACTCTCCGATAAGTGGAAATACCAGTATTTTATTATGTTTTTAATATGCATTCCTTTTAATCCAGTGAGGTTGTGCATGTCTTCATATATTTATTTGCCATTTGTATCAACATTGCGAACTGAATATGCACATTTTTGTTTAATTTCTATTAAGAAATGAGTTTTTATTATTTTATTAGTTCTTTACATATTCGTAATACACTTTTCTCTTATGTGCCAGTTTGTTTTTAATGTTTTAACTATGAAATAATGCTTTTTAAGTAAGTCTAAGGATTCATCCAACATTTTTTTTGTCCAATAAGGCAGAGTTTCACTAAAAACAAATTAAAGGCATGATACTAATCTATATCCTCACTATAAAAATCAAAAGTCAATTCTATAGCATGGTTGTCATTTAAAATCCAAGGGATATCGTATTACCATGAAGAATACAAGAGTTCTAACAGAATTTGCTTGTTGAATAATAGGCCACAGTGATTTATACTGCATTAATAAAAGAGAAAATATTTTTATTTAAATCAATGGAACAAAAAATTACATAAGGGACATTAAACCTAAGAACTTATTTAAAAAGTGGTAATACACGAAGCAAGCAAAATCGCAAGAGTTCCTAGCTTAAGGCATTACCTTTCAAGTACACATTTGCCAAGGCAAGACATTTTTGTATCTACAAATATCACACTCCAAAGTGATTACTGTTGACATGTGAAATTAAAGCTCACAAAGGACAAAGGTAATGCAGTAGGCAGCAATTGTTTAAAGTATAATGTCTGTCAGCTTAATGTAGACTTAATGAATGATGCTCATTGTGCATTAATACCATATGACAACTTCATGAAGAGCTCTTGAAAATTTTCAAGTGTAGGAAAACCTGGGGAAGGTTTGTCTTTGAAAGAAGTCACTCTGAAAACTGACAGATTTCTAGGTCTAGAGATGGTGAGCTAACCCAAATGCTCTTTGCAGTTGTTCGGGATTTGTCATGACCCAGAACTGCTTTATTATAACAGCTCCTATTGTGTTGGTATGACAATGAACGTACCCAAGATAATTCCCAGTAATTAACGTTACTGTGCAAGTTCCCAATGAGAGACAAACTCAAGTATTAATTAAAATAGCAACCAAAGCCCATCCACTTTTTTCAGTGTAAAAGTTCTGGTCCTTCTTAAAGCAAACTCTAATACCTTTTTGGTAAACTCTTTAATCTTTTTTGAATTGCTTTCCCCAGTGGCAGTAAACAAGCTATTTATAGTGCATTATCTTCCAATTCCTTTGTATCCTAGTCTCTAAGCATAGTCTACATTAACAATAAAACAAAAACAAACCAAAACAAAAAGTATTTTATCAAGATATCCAAATGAAATAACTTGTTGTTCTACACTCTCATAAAAAAGCTCTCATTAATAGGTTTCTACTGCTTTACAACTTCTAAAGAGAAATCACTGTCTACATCTCAGGGTTTGGCAGTATTTTTTTGTGAAGGGTGAGATAGAAAATATTTTAGGGGGTGCCTGGGTAGCTCAGTCGGTTAAGCATCAGACTCTTGATTTTGGTTCAGGTCATGATCCCACAGTCCAGGGGATTGAGCCCTGTATCAGGCTCTGCACTGACAGTGCAAAGCCTGGTTGGGATTCTCTCTCCTCTCTCTCTGCTCCTTCCCTTCCCCCACTCTCTACCACTCTCAAAATAAATAAATTTTGAAAAATAAAATATTTTAGATTTTGAACCCTACTGTATCTGTCACAACTACTCAACTCTGCCACTGTAGCAGGAAGGCAACATAACACTTCAGATAAACAAGTGTGTGTAAGTGTGTTCCAATAAAACTGTATTTACAAAAACAGGTGGCAAGAAGGATTTGGCCCATAAACCCTAGTTTGTGGACCCTTCATGTATTTAATGAAATTCAAACATACACAGTCCTTCACATCACACCAAAAGATTGTTCTAATGCCTCATCTCTTACCACTTCCTCTAATGCCAAATCTTCTCTCAAGTGTTTCTCAAGGCCCTTCTCATCCCAGACTGAGTTAATGACACCCATCCCTGAGCTGACATTACCTAGTAATGTACTGTAATGTACATTGTAATATACATTGTACTCCTATGCCTACCACTTCTTTCACAACTACTTCTTAGAATCTTCACGTTAAAGATATTTCATTCATTTTTAAATCCTCTGCACCAAGCATGCGATGGAAGCTCCACCAATTTTTTTTTGAAATATAACTGAAGAAATCTTACTAACATCAGAGGTGGAGACTATTAGTTGCCTCTCAACATACATTAACACTTTGGTCCTTAGTATTAGACTCACAATTTAAGTCAAACTCATGGCTGCTAGGAAAATAACAATTTAAAACTTCCCTTACAAGTTCTGTCCAATGGAATCAACACTGAAGTAATGTATGCAAATTCTGGGTCATGCCCTTAACAGAAAAGGTCATAGAATTTTATTCGAGAAAAAAAAAACCACGTTTTTAATCACCCTCATTTCACTGTTTGATGATTGATTACATTTTTATCTTAAGTATACAAAATGATAACATTTTTACCTTAAGTACACAAAAACAAACTAAAGTAGTTATAATTAATATACTTAATGCCAATGTTTTGATCTAACACTATGTTTCTATAGAATTATGAAAATATTTTAATTGGCCTGGCATGTTACTTTAAAATACTCTTTGCTATTATGACATTATTTTAAAATAAAAACAGCTAAAAGTTCAAGGCATAAAGTAAAAAAGTAAAATTTGTAACTGTCCACTTATTGTAGAGATTATTTCAATGAGGAAAGTTAAGCAATTAGCTAAGTGCAAAGAGAAAAGACTCTACTTTTATCTCTTAGAAAAAGAATGAACAGTCCAATTAGGACAGTAAGTGGTCATTAGTAGAGAAGCAATCAGAAAGACTAGAATCTGATACAGTTTAAAATGGACCACAAGACACACATTACCTAAAACCGTATACTAAGGATAAGGCTCGTAAATAAACAGAATTTTCAATGAAATTCAGGCACCATAAGTGATATAATCATATGTAACACTACAATGTTTGCAATCATATACATACATTAAAATTGTTAACATGAAATAAATCTAGGAGTTTATAAGCATTAACTACTTCTTGTTTTTAAATAAACACATGGCACAAATGTTTTTCTTGTTTGTACTTTTCCACAAGAGGCACAGACCAGAAGTTATCTGCTATCCATATAGGATGGTGCTAGCAAAGTAGAACCTTTGAGGGTCAAGAGGCAAGCCATGTTGGGATAGTAATGGTTGATGTTGAAACAAATTATCTTCATCTCTAGCTCAGGACTAGAGGTGGATAAATGAAGAAGAATATACAAAAGGGTCAAATTTGGGTTCACATTTTCCGACTGTCAGTTCAGTGTTTGTTAGTTGTCAAGAACATGAAGAAATACACAATAGTCATCTATCTCTGAGGCTTTCAACTTGAAGGTGAAGTACTTCTGAGGGATGACACTTTTCAAGACCTGGCATTGCCACTACATGGCTAAAAGGAAGGAAGGTCAAAAGCCAGAGGAGTTGAAGATATCAAAGAACTACCAGCTCAAGATATTTCATCAGTGATGAAGAGTGATTCTATAGTCACTGCATGGTCTGTCAGGAGGACAGTGTAATTAATGAATTTATCCAGGAAAGCAGAAATCTTAAATCAGTGAGTGAAACTGACTAGGACATCAAGAATGGTGATTAAAAGAATACTTATTGTGTGACGACAATGAATAACAAAGGTAGTACCCGACAGCTGTAAGGTGCTCTCTCCCTGTAACAAGGAATCTATAAAAGTGGACCTGATGACCTCCACTGAAAATTTCTATAGAAATAAGGACATAGGACTTGTAAAGGGTAACGTCACTCTTTTCCCAATAGCACAGCAAATCTTACGTCACAGTGAGAAAGGTTATTAGAGGGGCACCTGGGTGGCTCAGTTGGTTAAGCATTCGAGTCCTGATTTCAGCTCAGGTCATGATCTCAGGGTTTGTGAGTTTGAGCCCCATGTCCAGCTCTGCATTGCAGGTGTGGGGCTTGCTTGAAATTCCCTCTCTCTGCCCATCCTTTACTGTCTCTGTCTCCAAATAAATTTAAAAAATACTTAAAAAAAGAAAGAAAGGTTATTGGAAACTTGGGTAGGGATGAACTATGTATATACAGTTTAATTCAAGCTTCACAGAATTAGAGTACTAGAGGTAATTTACAGTGTGGGAGGTAGAGAGCATGACATATTTTGGAACGTTTTCTGATAAAAACATTATTATGGGTTATGCAGGAGGCAAATGTTAGTGACAGAATTCTGAATCTACCAACTTCAGGACAAAGTTAGGAGGTAAACTGGCTACACCAGTTTCTCCTAGTGAGAAATATCGCAGAAGTTCACCTTCACTGATCTGTAGGAGTACAGACAGCAGGGTCTAGAGAGGCATTAGTAATTCTGGAACGGTTAATACTAAATAATGTAAAAACAAAAGCTCATACCAGTAACCAAAACTTAATGCTTTTTACAAATAAAATATTTATTGAAAAAATAATAGGGACTTGAAAAATTCCAAACGTAATACCATCCTTGTAATGAAATTCCACTGAATTGGTTCTCACTATATTGGAAATTTTAATATGTTTCAGGCACTCTTCAACAAAACTAGATGAAGTGGACTCTAAATAAGGGAACTGAGTCATGGAATGGTTAAGAAAGATCACTAGTAAATGGCTCATCAAAGTATCACTCAAAGTTCATCTTATTTGAAATAGAAACTGAAGTTAATGTTATCCACAGTGGAAGGAAGAAAGGGAGGAAGGGAAGAAGAGAGATATGTAGGAGTATTAACTATACATAATATTAAAACACTTGATTGATTGAACAGTAAAACCACCAAGATATTCAATAGTCAAATCATTAGTCTATAGTCAAACCACTGATCTACTAATTTTTAAAGCACTCAGTGAAATAGAAAGTCCTTTTAATTCATTAAATTCTTGTACAAAATATATTTATTTAATCTTGTATGCAATATTTTTATTATATATTTATGGCTTTTCCAAAAAACGTGGGGTATGTTTTACTATTTTAAAAGATAATGAAGGATTATAATTTATGTAGTATTTATTAAAACAACTTCTATTTACAAAATGTCTATTAAAGTATCCTTATTCACAATCCAGACACTAACATAAACATGTACACACACACACACACACACACACACACACCTACACACACACACACTTCAAATTCACTGCACCACAGTTCTATCGTTTCATATATGCTATTAACTATATTACATGATCCAACTACAGAACACCAGAGACTCAAAAAGAAAATATTTAAAATGTTGATTACATAACTGCTGTAGTGACATTCCAATCTCTTTTAACACATTCTAGTATTCCAACCCTGTGATTACCAGAATAATTGCTGCACTGAGTCATATTGTAGCACTGCAAGATGGCATGTTTAAAAATCTTAACTGACAAAACGCTTGTTTGATGATGGATGATGGAAATCAGAATACAAAAGAAACTCCCCTTTACAGTAAATCCCTGAAATTTAGTATGTGTGGTCACATAAACAGTCCCCCATTTTCCTCACTTGGTTTATTTGAAGATATTTAATTTAGAACTACATTTGAAGTGCTTTTACCTACTAACGTGCTGGTTTACTAATTTAACACTGTACATTGAATTGCAAAGAGGAAAACAGATTTTTTTTTTTAAAAAAAAAGAGCTCAGCTCTAGGCCAAAAAATAAAATGACTTTTTGTTAAGGTATATATGTTGAGATCAAAGGAAAATATTACTAAAAGTTCCAAGGGCAGCCTCTTTTAGAAACCTAGGCTGTCTAAAACCTTCTAACAAACTCTTTTAAATGTAAAGGAGTAAAAAAATGGAAATGCTTTTTTTTATAGCTAGCTTGTTAGATGTAGGCCAAATTTATGATACAATGCGGCTTTATTATTTATGTGTTATATGAATAGTGCACTGCGTTCCTTTGTATAAAATACATTTAATTTTGCATGCAATATATTTAGGATATATTTATGAGCTTTTCCTAAAACTTGAGGCATGTTTTACTATTTTAAGTGATTATGAAGGCTTACAATTCATGTAACATTTATTAAAACAACTTCGATTTATAAAACCCCAAGTTGGAGGAAACAAAGATGAATAAGTTATGGTCCTTGCCCTTAAGAATCATGCAATATACTGCAGTATATCTTTGCTTTGAGGAACATTATGTCACCGCTTAGAGGGGAAAAGACTTTCTGGTTTTAACCATCTCTTCTATCATGCTTCTATAACAATCCTGGTCCCATTACCCAAGAATAACTGATACTTGGAACTTCTAGTTGTAGACAGAGGCACCAACTTTACTAAAACAGCCTTTTCACTACATTAAATAGTATGAAGTGATGTCTGTAGAGTACTGATGAACACATCCCTGAAAGTGCTTAACTGACCTGCAAAGTAAAACAAAATACATACCAAAGGGGAGGAAGAGCTGATTGCCAAGAAGGCTGGCTGCGGTCTGGGAGACTCGAGTCTGATTAGGAAAAGAACCCGGAAAAAATGGGAATACACTATCAAGGCACCAGTCATCCCGTAAAACAATTATGGATGAATGGATCCATTCTAGGTTGAGCCATCCAATGCAACTTCACAAAAGGTCATCTTAACCACATATCAACAAAGTCAAGTCTTGGTTGAAGTAGGGTCTCTGGCTTTCAATCTTGGCTCTGTCACTTACAAATTATTGACCTTGAGTCTCTGTTTCTTCATCTGCAAATGATGATCAAAGGCCAAATCAGAATGTGTCAGGAATTAAATGACATAATGTACGTACTGAGTTTGGCACAGAACCTGTACACATACAGCAAAAGTTCAGTAAGGGATAACTTACTATTTATTTTTCTCTTTTTCTAGTTTTCTTCACTTTTCTTCTGCCTATAATTTTTCTTCCTGCTAAAATTATTTCCAGGTGATTTTCATCCTCTATCATTTCTTTTCTTTCTCCATTTTATTCCTTCTTCCTGTCCTTTTATGGGCCCAGAATCTTGAGCTATGGTGGAGAATGTTTCATGGGAGCTTGAGAAGAATGTGTACTCTGATGCTGTTGTAGGGAGAATTCTAAACTTGCTAGTTAGATCAAGTTGATAATGCTACTCAAGTCAGCTAATTCCTTACTGAATTTTTGTCTGTTTGATCTGTCAGTTACTGAAAGAGGGGTGTTAAACACTCCAACCATAACGGTGAATTTGTCTATTTTTTTCCTTTAATTTCTATCAGTTTTTCCATCACATATTTTGATACTCTGTTGTTAGGCAAAATGAAGTTAGGATTGTTATGTCTTTGCATAAAGTTGACCCCTTTGTCATCAAACAGTGACTCTCTTTACCCTTGATATAATTTTCCTTATTCTGTCTGCTTTATCTGAAACTAAAATAGCTACTTCAGCTTTCTTTGAGCATGGTATCTCAATCTTACCTAGCCCTTTATATCCAAGTCTGTGTCTTGAAGCCCTCTCAGCTATGATCTTTACTTATGCGCATATATATATATATATATAGATATAGATATGGCATATAAATATATAACCATATAGAAATATATACTATGTTACCTTATATAACTATATACATTACTATTTATATATTATAATATATATTACTCTCTAGATTATTATTCATATGTTACATATATTGCTATATATTATTGCTATTGTTACTATATATTACTACATATGTTACTGTATATTACTGTATATGTTAATATATATGTATGACTATAGTGGAGTTCAGATGGATGGTTGGTGGTCATGTATGAAGAACAAGAAGAGCTTATAATCTTATGATTAAGTCTCAGGTTTTCAGAGGCTCTATGCCCCTGGGCTGTGACTTTCAAAAGGGCTTTTTAGTTACCACCCAATCCAAATGACACAAGAAGACTAAAGGGGCTGTAGGGGGAGAAATCCCCTTGCAATTGGGATAAGGCTCTGGGAAGATCTTTTCTCCTGGAGAACAGGTCTTTGTCGTGGAGAATGCTCCGGACATATTTTACAATGATTACTCTTCCCCTCCCCCTTCTAGAACAATGAGAGGGTCTTTCTCAGTTCCTCAGGGAGCAAAATCCATGACAGTATGGGAATATCCTCTAACACTATACCCCTAAAGAGTTTTTCACAATCACATTACTCTGTTCCCTCTGGAAATTCATCAAAATTACCACTTTGGTGTTCCTTAACCAGTTTATGGCTCCAGTGGCTTCTGCTCCAGGTAAGCAGATTTTGGATATGCCTCTCTGGACTAGCCTATCTTTCTACATTTCAGCATGGTAGTTTGCCTTGACATCTCATTTCTCTGATGTGTCCAAGAAAAGTCACTGATTTTTTTTCAGTATGTTTGGCTTTTCTTGTAAGGGCAGGAATGAAAACTTCCGAGATCATTACCTGTCAAAATTAAAATCACAAGTCCCACTCCTGCTTTTAAATCTCTTCATTTCTTCTTTACTTTTCCAACAATTGTCTTTCTTCCCCCTTTTCTTTCTACTACTGTACCCAGAAAAAGCTTTTCATCACTATGCAAATAATAGTCTTCCTTAATACATGACTTTTCATTAGCAAATTTATATATTTCAAAAAATGAAAAGAAGTTGAAAAATGTACCATGGTAACTCATCAAATCTAAGTAAGAATTGCTGTCTGTCATGGAAAACTCCAGGGTACCAGTTTTTCTCTGACTCCTGTTAATTCATAAGTTAGCCAATAATCAGAGTTAGCTAATAATCACTTTGTAGAAAGTGACAAAAGCTTGCTGACAATTTTAGGTGGAACCATCAAGAATCTAAAATCCTGTTTTAGTTTTCTAACTCCAGTTTACTTGAGTCAAACAAAAAATGGAGCATACAAAAGGCATTAGGAGAAGGCTTTAGACCTACACCTTGGAACAATGTTTTTGTGTTCCGATATACAGCAGATACTAGGTAACATTTGCTGAGTGAATGAATAAATGACTCCATTTCATTTTAACTTCAAAAGCAACTACAAATAAATATTAAGGTCTGTATATATGGTATTTACATTTAATTGTGTTATGTAGACAACAAGTAAAATGTGTATGTATATAAATCTATAATTATATATGGAGTGCAACTTTTTAAAAAAAATTTCAATGTTTATTTATTTAAGAGAGAGTGAGAGAAACAGAGCGTGAACTGGGGAGGGGCAGGGAAAGAGGGAGACACAGAATCCGAAGCAGGTTCCAGGCTCTGAGCTGTCAGCACAGAGCCTGACACAGGACTTGAACCCGTAAACCATGAGATCATGACCTGAGCTGAAGTTGTACACTTAAGCGACTGAGCTACCCAGGTGCCCCGGCATGAGACTTTATTACAGTGAAATAAATTGAGGGTGATTTTGTGTGTGTGTGTGTGTGTGTGTGTGTGTGCATGTGCGTATACATACATGTATGTGTATGCATATATATATACACATACACACACATATATATGCATACATACCACATACACATATATATAAATAGAAAAAAAGGGGGGAATGAAATGACAAACATGCATAGGGAAAACATCAAGTTTAGAATGCCCGTCATATCCCCGCCTAGATTTCATATTACTTTAGTAACACAGACCAACAGTTGGTATTATTTGCTTCATGAATACCCTTCATGAAATATATAGTAAATCTGACGTCATTATTCTCATTTTGGTAGATGTGTGTGCTTTCCCATAAAATCACTACTACTGCAAAAATTTGGAATTTCAATTCCAAATGTTGAAATTAGAATGTGGAGAAATATTTACCCAGCTCATGTTTTAAAATGAAAAATATTTTGGGGCGCCTGGGTGGCTCAGTCGGTTAAGCGTCCGACTTCAGCTCAGGTCACGATCTCTCGGTTTGTGAGTTCGAGCCCCGCGTCGGGCTCTGGGCTGATGGCTCAGAGCCTGGAGCCTGCTTCCGATTCTGTGTCTCCCTCTCTCTCTGCCCCTCCCCCGTTCATGCTCTGTCTCTCTCTGTCCCAAAAATAAATAAACGTTAAAAAAATTAAAAAAAAAAAATAAAATGAAAAATATTTTACTTAAAAACTTATGTACACTGACACCATTTATGTATTTTAAGTATAATGCAAGGATTTTGCATATAAATTTAAAAATAAGTTGTAGAATAAGAAAAAGAACAATACTAGTTATATAATTGAATTCCATTTTCACAAATTACTTTAGAGAATTTGTACCTTTTGAAAAAAAATTCTTTTATGACTCACACAGTTCAAAAGATACATCTTCCTTGGAATTTAATAGGAACACATTCTAATATATTTAAGTGATGAAAGGATGGAAAAATATGTTTCTTCACCTCAAATAGCTCCATCTTTCCTAACTTCTTCTATGCATCAATGACTCAAACACTGTTAATAAAAGCTTTACTTACATTTGGAAAATACTGAAGCTTCCTAAAAGACCTCTTTTCTAGCTATGATTAAAGGAATATGAAGTTAAAAAGACAACCAGCAAAGCACTTCTGAGCATGTCAGCTGATATCTGCAACAACCTTAAGAAGTTAAGGAAGCCCTCCCTCTACCGTGTTAGCTCAGACAATGAAAAGGAACAACGGTTCAGTTCCCTCTTCTCAGCAGGAGAGAAGGTTATGCATTTGGTCAGCTATTCATAACATAAATGCAGTTTAGATTCTAATAGACGTATTAAAACTACTGTCACACCAAGGGCAAATTTGACCCTTTGTAAAAGTCAAACATTTCTTAAAAAAAAAAAAAAAACTTTACCGTCTACATTCACTATGAAGACAGTGAGTTCTATGACAAAATATTGAGAAATTCTTTCCAGCTGACTTAGTCTTACTTAGCATGAATAAATACAACGGTCCCTCCATTTTATATAGAAGTGGAATCAATCTATTTATTCTATAGATGTAGAATGGAGATGAACCTTCTTCAAGATACCCTCAAACACTACGTTCCAGGTCCTGACCCAACCACATAACTGGCTGAGACTCAGTCACAGGAAGAAGCTGATGTATACAGCTGACCCTTGAACAACACAGGTTTGAACTGTGCAAGTCCACTTATACATAGACTTTTATCAATAAACACAGTAGTATTTTTTTTATAACTGAGAGACAGAGACAGAGCACGAGCAGGGGAGGGGCAGAGAGAGGAGGAGACACAGAATCCGAAGCAGGCTCCAGGCTCTGAGCTGTCAGCACAGAGCCCGACACGGGGCTCAAACTCACGGACTGCAAGATTATGACCTGAGCTGAAGGTGGACGCTCAACCGACTGAGCCACCCAGGAGCCCCAACACAGTAGTATTTTAAACAGATTTTCTCTTCCTTAAGATTTTCTTAATAACATTTTTTTCTCTAACATATTATAAAAATACAGTATATAATACATACAACATACAAAATATGTGTTGTTTATGTTATGGGTAAGGCGTCTGGTCAACCATTGGCTATTAACTACTAATGGAGAGTTGAAAGTTGAAAGTTAGACATATAGGGTTTTTTTTTAAGAATTTTTTATTTATTTTTGAGAGAGAGCAAGAGCCAGGGAGGGGGAGAGACAGAGAGAGTAGGACAGAGGATCTGAAGCAAGCTGACAACAGCAAGCCCAATGCAGGGCTCGAATTCAGGAACTGCGAGATCATGACCTGAACCGAAGTTGGACACTCAATCAATGGAGCCACCCAGGTGTCCCCAGACATGGGTTTTGACTGAATAGGGGTGGGAAAATACAAGGGTCAATTGTATTCAGATTCACTTAAAATAATCTTGGCTGAGTATCAATGCAGAGCGTGTTAAGCACTTTAATTCACTTAACTCTGTTAATGGTCATTCCTAAGCAAAAGGTTTATCCATATCAAAACGAGTATGTGTTGGCAGGCCATTCTATATCCCCCTCCCCTGCCACAAAAAAAAAAAAAAAACCTAAAAGAATTTAACCAGGAGTAAAATGTTAATGAGCCACCTTTCATTCATTTGATTCAAAATACATAAAATTTTACAGATAACAAAACTGATGCATTAGCACCATAACACCTCACTGTTAATTTGCCTATACTGTAAATATTATAATGGCAAAGATTGTATTTGTCCTATTCTCCACTTCTTATCTCCACATTCTTATCATGCTCCATATTTCCATTCAATTGCTGAGTATTTATTGGGACCTTTCTATATATGTGGCACTGTGCTAAGCAGCAAGGTTTTAATCAACAAATAAAACACCTGATGTTCGTTACCAAATGGCCAGTAATGTGGGAAAAAGAAAATTAAAGAAGTGTGCATGAAAAGAATTTATAAGTGTTATAATTGCTACAAACACACCCACACACACACACAACAACAACAACAACAACAACAACAACAACAAAACCTACCACATGAAGTTTGCCACAGTTATAAAGTCAATGAAGATTTTAGGAGGATGTGATGAGGGATTTGAGTTGAAAGATATACAGGAAAGGAGGGGCAGTCAGAGAAAACAGCATGTGTAAATGGCCAGTGGCATAGTGATGTGAAGGGCAGTGATAGAAAACTACTATGGCTGGAAAATAGAGAATGAATAGCAGGCTAATACATTGTAGATGTAGGCAGAAAATTAAGCTGGTAACATTTAGTTCATATTAAGGATGTAGAACTTCATCCTAAAAACAACAGAAAAGATCTCCGTGCTGTTCCACAGAGCCGCTTACTTGGTTTAAAGCTCTGCGATTATCATATTAAAGTTTTAATAAATTTCAGGAAAAAGCTTTGCACCTTCATTTTGCACTAGGCCTAACAAATGACATAGCCAATCCTACTGCAGGGAGTTAATAGTGGATTAAGGTAGACATGTTTCATGGCTATCTTAGTTGTCTACACACACACACACACACACACACACACACACACACACAAATGGTAACAGAGTAAACTGAAAATGGAGGGAAATGGTATTTAAGAAGAAGAAAGGTAAGTGCTGGTGACAGCTATAAATACTTAATAATTTCAATAATGATTGAAATAATAAAGAACAAAGAAAGGGAAAGAAGGAAGAAGAGGAAGGAAAGAAGAAAGGCAAAGCATAAAATAGTCAGTTTTCATGAAACCCAATATTGTGCTTTTCTAACCATGGCAAATTACATTTCACTTACCAAGAGAAAAAGCACAGCTCTGCTCGTGACACGTCTTTCCTCAAAGATTTTCAATAATACAGCAGACACCGATAGTTGCCTAAACAAAACCTGTCCCCTTTCCTTGTCCTCCTTGCTAGCAGAGGCCTGCTTTCCTTCAGTTTAAACCCTTCTTTACAGGACCATGTGCTTTGGTAAGCCTGTCAGGACAAATCCATTCCCTTGGTTGGTTATCAGTGGGTGTGGCACAATTCCAACCAAGGATATGATGAGAAATGGGCTTGAGAACTTTCCTAAATGCTAAAGAAGCATGCAGAATGTCTCCTCCTCACCTCTTCCACTTGATCCCAGCACATGACCCTAGAATTAAGGCAGCCATCTTGACATCGTGAGGAAAGAGACAGTAAGCTCAGGGTAACAGGGAAGTAAGATGGTAAAAACTCACATTCGGCTGCTGAATTGCAGAGCCTCTGAGCACCTACTTTGGAAATTCTAATGTCTAATGTGCAATCATAAAATTCGTTTCGTTTAATCCTACTAGATTTAATATCCTTGAGGTCAGAGGCTGTTTTATTCATCTTTACTTTGCCCCTAGCATGTAGCACAGTGTTTTCAGTCTCCTAGCTGTGGTTATGTTACGCAAGATGAGTTAATTTAGGATCTAAGGATTACGTGTAGCTAAAATATCACAAAATAATATTTGGTACTGATTTACGTGTGCTTCATTCCTGCTGTTCTACCTTCCATTTAACATGGGATCATTATGTCGAATAAGAAGTGGGTTTTTTTGCTTCTATAAATCATAAAATCTAGCTTTGGAGTACTTTTGAGAATACCTAACCTAATTAAATGAAGTGTTATTAAATTTTAATTAACACGTGCTACTCAAAATTAATCAGATACATAACTAAAATCATGCTAAATGGTCTCTCTCTCTGTCTCTCTCTCTCTCTCTCTCTCTCACACACACACACACACACAAATGAAGCTCTCTAGTAACTTCAAATTAAGTTTTATTTTGAAAGTGTTTACTATATTACTTTTTCTACTGAAATAGAGAGCCCCCTATCTGTGCTGACTTTTTACCTAGTCAGAATAGCAACTGAGAAAGATTCTACATGTAAAGAAGGATAGTCTCAGTCTCCTAAATTTCAAATTCCTGAGAAATGCTGAGTTTAAATCATTAAATTTATGGATGCAGAGTGAGAATAAAGATTTGAGCATGCTAATACAAAATATAAACAGATCCACCAGAAAACAACTACAGTTAAATTTAACAGTGTTTAAGCAGATAGGAGAAAGGATACAGGACAAAATGACAAATTACTAAGATTTTGCTTTTATTCTAACCATACTTGCCAGAATGCATGTGTAATGGGTAAAAAAAAAAAAACCTTTCTTACTTTCTAATTTTCTATATCAACTGATACAAATGTAAACACAAGTATTAATAACTTGGCAAAACTTATGGAACTAAAATAATCTATCTTTTTCATTTTTGAGCATAATACTACACAAATACTTTTTGAGAGAAGTCTAATAAATTATTTAGAATACATGAAACATGGTTATAGAAGAGAACACCAACAGTACTTTTCCATGTCTTTCTTAGCCTGAATCTCTATAGATTGTAAATGTAAATTGCAAACCAGGCATATAAACAGATTTAGAAGATGCCAGAGAGGAAACTGATTAGCAACAGAAGTAATAATAATTTCTGAGCAATCAGAGTAAAGATGTCTTTGGTAAAGTCATGATAGAGACATGAGTTTAAACTGCTTTCTAGGGGTATTTGCGTGGCTCAGTCAGTTGAGTGTCTCACTCTTGATTTCAGTTCAGGTCATGATTGCAGGGTCCTGGGTTCAAGCCCTGTGTTAGGCTCTCTATTGAGCATGGAGTCAGCTTAAGATTCTCTCTCTCCCACTGCCCCTCTCCCCACTTGCACTCTCTCTCTCTAAAAACTAAAATAAAGTAAGATAAAATAAGATAAAATTAAATTAAATTAAATTAAATTAAATTAAATTAAATTAAAATTAAAAAATAAGTTAAATAGCTTTCTAAATTGATTATCAGGGTCTAAGTTAACAAAAATTAAAGCACACTTTTTGTCATAGTTTTATATACATCAGTAATCACATGCATGTGCAATTTCCCAAACTGAAAATAATTTTATAAAATGCTAAGATTCTTTGTATTTTAGTCAAGTAACTGGACAGAACAGTATCACTTGTGTTAAAAGTTAAGTCTTACCTCAACTTTAATGAACTATTATTATCAAGGCAACCTATAATTTTCATTAAATTTAAAAATTCAGGAGATATTCTATATAATTTTAATATTTGTGTCTTTGATTCAGAAAAAAATTGCCAGACAGTAGGATAGCAGAATGTAAGTAATTTCTCACTCAGATTAAATATTCAGAATTGGCTATAAAGCATGCAGTCAGTGGGCTATTCTATGTCCTTGGGTTACGTTCCACAGATAGGCGACAGGAATCCTCATTGTTTCACAGGCAGTCTATTTAAGTAGGCTTAAATTAACAAGAAATTGGGCATCGATTAAAAACAATTTTAATTCAGCCAATTTTGACCAATATGCAGATTCCTCTGAAATCAATAATCTTCATTATTTTGCCTAAGGTAAGGCAATGCCATGGTTCAAAATTCAGGATGTACAAAAAAGGGACTTATTCAAAAGTCTCCTAACGTAAGATTCTCCCTCAGACCTGCAACCAAGTCTCTTTCCATGAGTTGCAAATTGTATCAGTCTCTTCCATATAAATTTAAGTATATATTCTTGCATATTCAACAAATATGTATAAATATTCCTTGCCCTCTTTTAACAAACAATTCTATATGGTTGGTATAAAACTAGTATACACACTTTTGGCATATCACTTAATATAACCCCCACATCACTACTTAAAGACTTACTTAGTTCTTTTTAAAGGTGCCTATTGTTCTATAATGTGGACAAACAAGTTATTTAACCACTGTTCTCTTGTACATATGGGAATACACATACAGAAAAATTCTTAGATGGATTGTGTGGATAGAATGTAGTTTACTTTCTTCTCGCAGGACATTTAGTTTGTTTCCAATGTTAGCACAAGTAATATTAGGTAAATAAATTTTAATCTATATCTTGTTACACATATGAGAATGTACCTATGGGAAAAATCTTAGATGTGGATGGTAATTTCAGTAATGACTGCCAAAATGCTTTCCAGTTATACATCTGCTTCTCCAAAGCCACACACCAGAGAAAGGTTTTAAAGCCATTTGATATGCTTAAGACCTTTTTATTTTTGTGAACTCTTTGCTCGTATATTTAGCCTATTCTTCTATTAATTTATTCATCTTTATCTTACCAAATCACATGAGCTCTTTATATGTATCTTAGGAAAAATATATCACAGTCTGTCATTTTTGTCTTGCATTCTGCTTATTGCACCATGTCTTTTAAAAACAATTTTGGGGGGTACCTGGGTGGCTCAGTAGGTTAAACCTCTGACTTTTGATTTCGGCTTAGGTCATGATCTCACAGTTGATGGGTTAGAACCCTGAGTTGGGCTCTGCACTGACACAGCAGAACATGCACAGGATTCTCTCTCTCCTTCTCTCTGCCTCTCCCCACTTGCCAGTGTGTGCACCTACGTTGTCTATCTCCAAATAAATAAATAAACATAAAAAAAAATTATGGGTGCCTGAGTGGCTCAGTCAGTTAAGCATCTGACTCTTGATATCAGCTCAGATCATGATCTCATGGTCTTGAGATGGAGCCCTGCACTGAGTATGGAGCCTGCTTAAGATTCTCTCTCCCCCGCTCCCTCTGTCCATCCCCTGCACTAAATAAATAAATAAATAAATAAATAAATAAAATTTTTAAAAAGTCTTTACATATTATTTTTTAATTGGGTTCAAGTTTTGTAGCATATTTACAAAAGCCGTATAACATTTATATGATATATATATATATATATATATATATATATACACACAATAACTTTTCTTCTTTCTCTGGCTTATCTTTTCTTTTAATTATGTGTTATTTTTGCTCAAATCAGAATGTTGAGGGTTTAAGGTATTATATATCATTCCAAATTTAATTTTTTTCAGGTGGACACAAGATTGTGCCAACGTCATTCATTGTACAATCCACCAGACTTGAATATCATTTTTATTTTATAGTAAATTCCTACATGTATTTGCTCTATTTCTTTGTTTTATTTTTGCTATTGTTCCATCAGTCTCTACACGTATATACAAAACTACATTTCTCAGATGACTGAAACTTTATAACAAACCTCCATATCTAGTAAAGCTAGTTTCCTCTCACTACTCTTCATTTTCAGACTTTTTCTTTTAGCTCTTCATTCTGTTTTTATTATTTAGAAATAATGTCATCAGTTACTAAAACAACCTCCATGGTATTTTACTGGGCTCATGGAATTTCAGAAATTTACAGCTAATCAGCCCTCTTTTGTAAATTCAATCTTACAAGTACATAGCATAACCTTCATATAGGTCTTGTACGTTTCTAGAGGTTTATGTACAGTATTGTGGTTTCACTAGTAGACTGAAAAGGAGTCTTTTCTACCATTCTATATTTTAAAAATCTTGTTTATGAATAGAAAATTTTATTTTATTGCTAAATTCCTTTATCGTTTATAATAGTTTTTTATTTTTTGATATAGTTTTCATTTAACTGATCATTATTTGCAAAGATAATGATTGTATGCCTAGATTACAAATAGATTAAAAGTATAATATATATCAATACATGTATCAAATACGTATGTGTACATAATGTATATCAATATATGTATCAAATACATATGTGTACGTATACTTATATGTTAACATTTTTGCTTGTGTATGATCATTTCTCTTGTTATTTATTTGTTTATTCCCTTATGGTCATAGTACATTCTTCCATTTTTCTTATCAGGTGAGCCCGTTTTTCTTCTTTCAAAAAACCTAAGTATGAGATTTCTCTTAAGAAGTTATTTATTTTTTTTTTTATTTTTTTTATTATTTTTTGAGAGAGAAAGAGAGCATGATCAGGGGAAGGGCAGAGAGAGAGAGAGGAGAACAGAGAATCAAAGTGGCTCTGCACTTTTAGCACTAAGCCCAATGTGGGGCTTAAACCCACAAACTGTGAGATCAGGACCTGAGCCAAAGTCAGGGCATTCAACTGACTGAAATACCCAGGTGCTGCAAGAAGTTTTGTTTTTGTTTTTGTTTTTTAATTTATTTATCCAGTTTAAGTAATCTCTATACCCAACACGGGGTTTGAACTCAAAACCCTAAGATCAAGTTGCACGCTTTTTCAACTGAGCCAGCCAGGCACCCTCTTCTTAAGAAGTTTTATTGTTTTTCTTTTAGCTTTTTCAATTCATCATTTTCTAATTTTACCTTTACTAATGTTTCCTGCTTCTCTTTAGACCCTTTTCTTTCATTAGTTAGGTGCTTAAGTTTTTGCGAATATATATGTTTAGGTCCGTGAATATGCCTGAGCTTTGCTGCCTCGATTCCAACAGTTTAGATTAGTAAGCATTTCTATTTTATTAACTTTCTAGAATATCTACAATGTTTTGTTACTTTTTCAAATGGGAAGTTTTTGCCGACTGGTTTTTGTTTTTAATACCAAAGTGGCCATAAACTCTTTAATGTTATTAACTTATTGTTTCAATGTGTTATTAGAGAATGCTTTCTACACTACTTGTACTTTGACTGACTGATTGAGACCTAAGGCCATCTTTACACTTTAAGATGTTATCAATTCCTATTAATCTTCCCCCGACACTGAAAAGAAAGTATATTTGATCTTTTTAGGTTATAGCAGTATAGAAATGTTACATATTCTATATGAAGTATATTATATATTTAATATGTTAAATATATAATTGTTTAAATTTATTATTTAGACAGTATTTATTTTTGCCATTGACTGAAATAGGTAAATTAAAGTTTTATTTATCACTGACTGAGATAGGTAATAACGTGACTCTGTTCTGTTAAATTCTATTTTATTTGTGTTTTGCTTTTATCGATGTTTATGCTATACTGTTGTAGACAAAATAATTGTAATTGCTATACCTTCATTGTGTCATGTATACTTTAACATAATTGTATGTTAATTAGCAGTTATGGGCCTTAATTTAACATTTTATGATGTAGCGGTTATAACCCCTGATATATGTTTATTGTTATTTGTTTGTGTATCATTGCCAATGTTTTTATTCTCATGCTTATATTATCAATCTTAAGAATTGTTTTATTATAGAAGTTATCTGTTGCAGAAAGGACAAAATTGGGATTTGATTTGTGATCAAATATAGCATTTTTCTTCTTTTAATAGTCATCCTAACCAAATATTTTTATAACAAATGCCTGTCTTGGTTCTGACTTTTCAGTTTAATATGTTCTGCCAATTTTAAGTCACATTTTTTTTTCACATTTTAACATCTCTAAACTTTGGATACATTATTGAAATCTATGGGGGTCATTCAATAATCAGCCTCATACAACTGTTCTTGGTCAGTAGCAGTTGTTACAGCTTTACTGCCTGTATAAACCATCTGAAAAGTACACGGACTTCTCTGTTATGCTGGGCAACATGATGAGACACCTGCAGTCAACAAACCACTTGGGGAACATCTGACATTTGTCTGAAACCTGCTGTTGACCACATCAGGAAGAGACCTAGAAATCGTCAGCATCCTACAAATGGCATGAAAATACCTGGGAGGGAGAGAAGACTGTTCTAGATTTTTTAAAAGACTTGAGACATAATAATAACAAATCTATTATCTTCTCATATATTCCATGAACTCTTGATCCTCTGTATTTGGTACTTGCTCATTCATGCATAAGATATTTGAATTTTTGGCAAGATGATCAATCTTCTTATGTGCTATGTGGCCACTTTATTTATTTGTTTAAATTTATTTATTTTGAGAGGGAGGGAGAGAATCCCAAACAGGCTCTGCACTGTCAGCACAGAGCCCAACATGGGGACGGACTGAACTCACGAACCATGAGATTCATGACCTGAGCTGCAGTCAAGAGCTGGATGCTCAACCGACTGAACCACATGGGTGCCCCATCCATATTTATTTTTTTAAGACTTTCTGTTTTCTGCCTTTTATGTTCTTTTGCTTTTTTTTCTTATAGAATCTTTGTATAGACCTTTTGTTGATTCCTTTCCGGTTACTCATTCTTTCAGTTTCTGAGTTTTCCCTTACTGATCTATTTATACGTGGTTTTGTGTTTAGGAAGGCTCAGAGTTATGATCTAAGATACATGGGATTTTTTTTTACAACCCACAATTTGGGTTGAGGCTCAATTAACATTTACTTCTTAACAGCTAATAAATATAGGCAACTATTTTTTTTTCCACAACTTAAAAACTCCCTTAATTCCCCTGCCATGGACACAGACTTCTTCCTAAAAACATGGCTTGATGAATATTCTTTATTTATTCCAGCCCTCTGTGGGAAAGAAACTCTATTCTGGAAAGTTACTAACTCAAGCCAACACCCCATTCTTCCCTATTCAAATAAAGGATCTGGCTTTGTGACTCAGAATGCATCTTGCACCTTTGAAAAGTGAACTTGATAGGCCTTCGAACATGTGCAGCTGTAGTCCTCACTTCTCTTTTTTCCTCATTCACCTCCTTCCTCTCTACATGTATGGCAGGCCTTCTAACTTAGTGTCACCAAAAATATAATTGGAAGTTTGTTTTCTAATCTCCTCCTGGCTTTGAGTCATTTTCAGAACGAGAAAAGGGAAAGCTTGTTCTGAATGGCATTTTTAAAATATTACTGTAATCAGTCAAACATTTTAAACATATGTATGGTTGTGCATTTTTTTTAAGTTTATTTATTTTGAGAGAGACAGAGAGTGGGAGAAAGTGGGGGAGGGGTAGAGAGAGAGGGAGAGAGAGAATCCCAAGCAGGCTCCATGCTGTCAGCACAGAGCCTGATGTGGGGCTCAACCCCATGAAGCCATGAGATCCTGACCTGAGCCGAAATCAAGAGTCGGATGCTTAACTTAAAGTTTGGCTGTAAAGGGTGAAAACATACAAACTAGAATTGAGAATGGAAGGATAATTTTGTAGTCTTTAAGTTTCTGCTTGATCAGTTTAACTTTCAAGTGGGACACTGACTCTTCCTCAGCGAAGACTCATTTTTTGCACGTTCGGAGGTTTTAAAGCAAAGATGTCCATCCGTGTAGGCTTAGAGATTGATTTATCACATTATAGACCAGTGTGAAGTGTACCTATAAGTGGCTGAATAAAAAGGAAAGGACAAAGGGCAAGTCTAGCCTCCATACAAATGTGCAGAGGAATTTCTGACACTTCTTTCAGAGAAGGAAAAATACTGCTGGTACTCTCGGCACCTATGGATGGGAGCACTGGCCTGAGAAGGGCCAAGGCAGAACACGAGTGTATCCACCACAACACCAGAACTTGACCTATACTTTTTAGCAGATGGTCTAAAAACACTTAGCCAGGTAGGCAGGGTCCTAGAACTAATAAAGCCAGCAGGCCCATCCAAATTCTAGCTTTAGAAATGATAGTTTTCTTTTTATCATTCATAATTGTCCCAAAAAACTCACCCAGTCAAAATATTTGCTTAAGAAATCCAATTTGGGAAGAGTCAAAGATAAGATTTATTTTGAACACTGTTGGAATAATTTTTGCCATTCAAAAAGGTGAGTGCTTTCTGAAAATCTCTTTGCCTTAAGACACTAGAGCTCCATGCTCCTCTTCTGTTTTCTGTCCCGATGTGTTATAGAATGCCTTTCTTCATTTCATATTAATATTTTACTCTCCCTTCAGTTTCCCAACCCAAATTATCCCACTGATGTCGAACTATTCAGCAAAGGAGATAGAACACTTCATGGAATGAATAATTACCATTATATTAAATTACCAGCTAGTGTGGTTTCCTTACTTTTAATGGAGGAAGAGTGAAAACAGGATTAGAAGGTAGAATATAAGCATTTTAATAAACTATATGAAAATGACACATTATGAATCCAATTTATGCTCCTCAATTATTGTCTATAAATAACAGAAAATAAATAGATCTAATTCAAGGAAGTTGAAAAACACGCAAATTTTTTTATTCGTTTGTTTTTCATGCAATTTCTATTACTTTTCCTAAAAAAATTCACACAATTAAATCCAGAGGTTTTTTCCTAATTGCCCCATGTATATATATTCCACTAAATTAAAGCTTATTCATATTTCCTAAATAACTACATGTTTCATTTCTCCCAATTCCTGAACATATTGTTTCTTATTTTATGTAAATGAGCATCTGTTGCTGAATAAGTATCTGCTAAATGACTAGATGAATTATTAAAGGAAGGAGCTAGAGGTATAGGAGTCTTTTATTACTCCATGTTAAGAATTTTTAAATGAAAACAATTTACCCTGAAACAAAAAGCTCTCTGATTCAATTTTCACATGAGCAAATATTATATGCTTAATAAATACCGGTTATACTTTTGGATGAGTGGCACTTTTTTCCTCAACAGTTCATATATCTCCTATGTTTTAAGCTTAAAACAGAAAACCTAGATCTGTCTTCTATTTTATCATCTCAATTTTTCACTCTGTTAGGTCCAAGTACTTTCCACAAATCAGCTCTGCAACTCATGTTTCCCAAAAGTCATATGAAAAACAGTTTAAATTAAAAAATAATGTAACTTGGTCATACAGCCTTTGTCACTAGTACATGAGAATTTCAAGATCAGGGGCGCCAAGGTGACACGGTTGAGCATATGACTTCGGCTCAGCTCATGATCTCACGGTTCACGAGTTCAAGCCCCGTGTTGGGCTCTGTGCTGACAGCTTGGAGCCTGGAGCCTGCTTCAGATTCTGTCTGCCTCTCTCTCTGCCCCTCCCTCACTCGTTCTCTCTCTCTCTCTCTCTCTCTCTCTCTCTCTCTCTCTCAAAAATAAATAAACACTAAAAAAATTCAAGATCAGAAATTGTTCATTAAGTTTACTGTATATCAAGTCTGCATCTGAAATTCTTTAGACTAAATGGTCTTATATCACTGTATATAATGCAAATTTCAATGTCATCACACATCTTTTACATTATGTTTTCATTATCACACAATCCCATCTATTCTGATTTATTGTGATAAAATTAAAAAAAATAAGGCAGCAACATGTCTAATAAAATGTATAGTTATGTTGCATAAGCAAAACAATCTTATGACTTTTCTTTATAAAAACTGGTGTGATTCTGAGAAGCAGAAAATGATAACTCACTTCTTTTTAAAAATACAGCATAACATATTTGTGGGAATTCATTTCACATAGAACAGAGAAGAATAAGATTTAAAAGTGCTAGTGGTTTTGAACTGAGAGAATGGTTTCGAAGACACAGAGAGAAATCTTCAAAAAAGGTATCTCAAGTTAAAAAAATTGCTAGGTTAAGGTCTTCACTAATACCCCATTATATTAGTAGACAGTTGAACAGAAGTACAACATTGATTTTGATTCAAAAATATAGCTTTAAAACTTGGAAAAGACATGATGACTTTTATATGCTATCAATATATTTCTAATAAAAAGTAGAAGTGTCAGAACTGAAATGTGCTTGATACACAGAGGCCAAAGAAATGTGTTGATTTCTGCTAACCTAAGATTCAGACGGAAACTGAAATATGCTTATAACCACAGATGTGTACATGTGAAATCTTTCTTCATTCAATGGACCAAAAAGAAAATAGTGTTATTCTGAAAAATCAAATAGAAATATTAAATTGTTAACTATTTTGCTCATGATTGAGTATTATAATTCAGGAGCTCTGCCACTGCTAAGTTTTAGTTTCCAGTCACACATTTCTGTGTTAAATTTCTTAGCATGGTTTAATGAAAGACTCCTAAATACCTACATCTCTCTCTGATTAGCTATCTTGGAAAACTAATTAAGTGATCAATAAACAGAAGGAGTATAAGTCAATAGAACCTCTGATAAGCATGCATGATCTTCAACCTACAACAAGACAATTGTCAGCAATTACAGGGGAAGCTATATCTTAAAGTTCATTAAAACACACTTGTAAAGCTATTAAATGTTATCTGGAAATGTTTTTTAGACTATAATGCAGTTCTTCATTACTAAATTTCAACCCACAAAGTTTTTTTTTAATTTTTTTTTTTTACATTTTTTTTTGAGAGAAAGACAGCATGAGTGGGGGAGGGGCAGAGGGAGAGGGAGACACAGAATCAGAAGTAGGCTCCAGGCTCCCAGCTGTCAGCACAGAGCCCGACGTGGGGCTTGAACCCATGAACCGTGAGATCATGAGCTGAGCCGAAGTCGGACGCCCAACTGACTGAGCCACCCAGGTGCCCCACAAAGTTTATTTTTAAGCAAGGTAATAACAGTCAACACATTTTATCCAACCAATAATGTCCTCTGAATAACAACTATATTTTGTATCTATAATTTATTCATTAATTAATTTGTTGAGCTAACATTTATTTTACTTCTAATATGTGTCAAGTCCTGTGCTATTACAAAGACAGAAACATCCATATGTCACTCTACCAACCACTGGTCACACTGTAATAGAGAATAACTGAATTTATTACTAAAAGTAAAAATGTACGCTGAATGTTCCTTAACCTCAACAGAAGGTTGGAATCGATGAAACTACATTAGTATTAATATTCAGTTTTTCTGTTTCATAGACTCTCTGTTATATAACCACAGGACTTTAGGTTCTCCATCTCCAAGTCTTCCAAATTATTTCTGGGAGTTCCTCAGGTGTCCAAATAAGTTCTTGACCAGTCATTTCTTATTACTTTGCTCCAACATCCTGATAATTGATCACTGCCTTGAAGAATTTGGAAGACTCCCTTTAGCCACATGTCTCCTGTCAATGCTCTTTCTAGAACCCAGCATCCCCTCCCTCAGGTGTTGTCTTCTGTTGTCCAAAAGCTGTTCATCCTAAGAAGCCAAACATACTGACTTCATTTCACTGTGCCAGAGCCAGATTTTATTTTATATATGATTGGTGCAAACACTGCTAACCTGCACTCTGGCCACACACGGTCACCTGTATTACCAAAGCACTGATACCTGTGTTATCTAGTTCCTCATGGAAAAACACATTCTACTTTTATTTATGATCCTCCTTTATTTATTTTTTTTCCTAAGTCTATGATCTGGTCATTAGAGCAGAGTCAAGAAACAGATTTCATATCTCTCCAATCCCTGACACTCCCAAGGATCTGAACAAAAATTATCTATTTTCCAGAACTCCCAAACCCAGCCCATTCACATGGAACCTGTTCATTCATACTAATACCCTGGGGACCCACCAGACCCTGCAGTCATTGTGCTATGCCACCTGCTGAGCTTCCTGTCTCAGTGCAAAGCATGTCCTTAAACTCCACTGTCAAAGGCTTCTATGTTACACTAATGGATTCTTCTCCCTTCTCTCCTATGTCCCCCATTTGATTCATAATTACACCCCCTCCAGACCCCACTGCCCTCCCCAACAGCCTTCCATTTTCTAAAATCCTGCGCAGATATCTTCATAAAAATGCAAAGCTGCTTATCTCATTTTTCTGCCTACATATAACCATTAAATGTCTTTCCATTGATGTTATAGGATAGTCCAGGCCCCAGATTCCATTAAAGAAACTCTCAGATATATTTTATGATATGGCAAATGCAATGGATAAAATATTGGACCCGGATCCAGACTTAGAAAGGAATATGACAAGTTGCAAAGCAAAAGATGTGTAAAGGCACAAGATGTGCACTTAGTAATATAAGCTATATGATGATAAGAGGAAGGCAAGTACTGTTCAAACTATAATTAAGTTATTTCAAGGAAATAAAACACTTGAAATCTCACTTCTTTTAATATTTTATGTTACAGTATATTATATATGTTTTGAATTTTTTAATATCCTTATACATTTACAATTTAGAGTAAGAGAATTTTTTGTGTTTTCACAAAAATTTTAAAGTAACAGAGGAATTGTAATTTCCCCCATGGATTATTAAAATCACTTCACATAATTTCAGCTGGCACAATCATTTCTGTGGTCTCACACTACCACACAAAGTACAAAATACCCGTACTCTCTTAATTCTAATCTTACAAAACATTAATCTTTAAAATTTTTCTTTTTTCCCCTTAATTTTTATTTATTTTTGAGAGAGAATGCAAGCGGGGAGGGACAGAGAGAGACACAGAATCTGAAGCAGGCTCCAGGCTCTCAGCTGTCAGCACAGAGCCCCATGAGGCTCGAACCCACGAGCCATGAGATCAGGACCTGAGCCCAAGTCAGATGCTTAACCGACCGAGTCACCAAAGCACTCCTGCAAAGTTTTTCAGTATCTTCCACACTATCATGTGCAGAACTGGTTGCTGATTTAGGTTTCCCACTACATGTACATCTACTCCGGAAAGGCAACAATGCCAACATTTCTAAGATTCCTTAGGCAACAGGTCAACTGTAATAATCAGCCGATTAACTGCATATTCATTTGGTTGTGCAATAGTGTGTGGGTGCCCCTACCAGATCATTACCCAACTGATTTTTTTTTTAATTTTTTTTTTCAACCTTTATTTATTTTTGGGACAGAGAGAGACAGAGCATGAACGGGGGAGGGGCAGAGAGAGAGGGAGACACAGAATCGGAAACAGGCTCCAGGCTCTGAGCCATCAGCCCAGAGCCTGACGCGGGGCTCGAACTCACGGACCGCGAGATCGTGACCTGGCTGAAGTCGGACGCTTAACCGACTGCGCCACCCAGGCGCCCCTACACAAGAAAAACTACTGATTATTTTAGATTTGGGAAGAATCAGATAAACTTGGGGCAGATTTAATGTTTCCTACAGGTTTCTTGAGTGGTGTACCTCTCAGTCAAACAAACGCAGAAGGATGTTTCCTTCTCTAGGGAATGGGAGAAACAGGACTTTTTGTGACTCAGCATGCCACTTCTTTGCATACAGAGCCCTGGAAACTGCATAGAATAATTATCATAAGGAGCCTGGGGCCTTACAAGGGAAGGCAAAGAGGCGAACAGGATAAGGTGTCACAGCCTCAGGGAAGATGTATCCTGGTGCCTATGTGTGGGATTCAAAGCATTGTTCACTAAGATAATACTCTGGTTGCTTGGGAATGTTTTGGCTTTGAACTCTCTGATCTGAGTTTAGCATGAAAGAAATTTCCATGCTTTGAATAATTACTACTTCTGTAGGAATCCTCCATTCAGCCAGTAGTAGGTGCTAAATTATGGTTTTGAGGATAACACACCTTCAAATTACTTGAAAGACCCATACAGTAAAAAGAGGGCATGCTTGTCATGCAAACACAACTTGATGAAAAAATCTACTTCATAGACCTTCTGGAACCACTTACTCTTTTCCCCTCCCTGAGAACAATACTACATTTTGACTACTCACCAGATCTAGCACTGTTCCCCACCTCAGCAGCTTCTCTCCATCAACTCTGAATTCTTCTGGCTGTAGCTGGAGAAGAAAGCACAGTTCATGCTACCACACTTCAGATACCCAGACGTCACTGACTGATTTTGTCCCAGAGACAGAGTCTCTCCTATCATCAGCAGGACCAAACAAGGTCAAATTCCAAATGAAACAAGAATTCTTAGACCCACATGGGAGAACGTTAAATGGAATAGACTGCATTTGCAGAGAATACTACTCAGCAATTGAATGTAGTGTGCACTTCTTACAAACTCCTTTGTGTAAACACAACTATGAATTTAACATGGCGATTTCATATATTATGCAAACTGTAATACAGGACGATGGCATCTATCAGGAGCAAAGAGAATATAGGCCAGCTACAAAGAGAGAACAAAAGCTGTTGGTTTACTCCTACACTCCGCTTGCACACTGAGAACCAAAACCATACTTTGCTGTCTTTAATGAAAACTCTCAACAAATTCTGACTTTAACTGGCCCCCATGCCAAGATGCTGTCAAAGCTTTGTGAGGCAGCATTCTCCCTTAATCAGATAAGCCAAAATTCAGCTTTGTCTTGTCTGCAGGTTCTGTTGCCAACGTTTGGAGAGAGAGAGACCACGTATGGCAATAGAACTACGACACACCATCTCTTGAGCAGCCAGCTCAGAAGGGTCAAGACTTGGTCAGTGACTGGCAACTTCCCTGCTTTTTGGCCCTTCTTCTAACTCAGGACCGAGCAAAGAAAGCCAACTATGCCCTGGAATCCATGACAAAAGATTCCTCCCATTCTAGATTGCCCACCTCCAGCTTCCCATGCTAACAACTTCCATACGGAAACACTGACACCTTCCTGGATTCTGTATTACTCCTGTCTGCCTCTGAGTCTGCCAAACACAAGAGATGGTGGCTGACTCCATTGTTAGAACAAGCTTTGACTAAACAGCCTCTTTTTGTTCTCATTTTGGTGGCCCTCCTTGCTTCCCACAGGAGCCAGCTTTTGACAACAGGATTTGAAAAATACAGGAGAAGCTTTTAGAAGAATTGGCAGCATATTCTTCAGAACTACTAATTTTTCAATCAAGTTTTTTTTTTAATTTTTTTTTCAACGTTTATTTATTTTTGGGACAGAGAGAGACAGAGCATGAACGGGGGAGGGGCAGAGAGAGAGGGAGACACAGAATCGGAAACAGGCTCCAGGCTCTGAGCCATCAGCCCAGAGCCTGATGCGGGGCTCGAACTCACGGACCGTGAGATCGTGACCTGGCTGAAGTCGGATGCTTAACCGACTGCGCCACCCAGGCACCCCTTCAATCAAGTTTTTAATAGAGATTGGGGCTTTCTCTGCCCATCCTAGAGTTTAAATGTCAGCTGAGCTCTGGATACTATTGATCTCATAATGAAACCAAAGATACCCATAAGCAAGCATTCCTGAATAACATAATGTAGTTCACATATAAAACTCGCTGTCAAATCCTGCTCCTTTTAGAAAAGTAACTGTCTTCTATATCTCTCATTTTTCATTCTTTTGTTCAATACCTGGCTATCTAATCACAATTCACTTTTATCTCTTTCGGCACCACTTACAGTAATGCTACATAGTCAATTTATTATCTTTAAACCCTTCTTAAATGGCAATGACATTTTCTAAGTATCCAGTTTTTTAAAAGTTACCTAAACAAGTTAAAAAGTAAAATAAAAAGGATTACATACTTCTTTCTTCTAGGGAATGGAGACGGAAAAATACTCCACAACTCCTTACGCAAGGAGAGAAAACATACAATGTGCCTTCTAAGAGAGGCACATAATTTTTCTCCAGAGTGGATGACCACTCAGAAAAATAACATTATGTGTTGGTTTAAGTAAAAAATATCAGAGCTTTCTGCAACAAGAAAAATAAGAGAACCATTATGTATTATTCATACATAACAAAACGTGAAGAAACGAAGCACAAGAAAGAGAAATGGGAAGGTTTCTGCTTGGAGGGTGGGGATCATGAATGTAGGCAATTACTGCAGAGGGTGGGGAGATGAGGACCTCAATGTCTGGTGACAAATGACAGCCTGTGAGAAGTTCCAGGAGTGAAAAAGACTTTGAGACTATCAAGAATAATAATCTAATAATCAACTTGGTAATGTTTTCCATACTATGTTATCCAAAATGGTTTAGAAAAACTGTGCTAGGGGCATGTGGATGGCTCAGTGGTTGAGCATCCGACTCTTGATTTTGGCTCAGGTCGTGATCTCATGGTGGTGAGATTGAGTCACAAGACAGGCTCCACCCTGGGCATGCAGCCTGCTTAAGATTCTCTCTCTTCCTCTCTCTCTCTCTCTGCCCCTTTCTGCTTCCCCTCCATCCCCCCACTCACACTAGGGCAGATGTGCTTCGTTTTTCTCTCTCTCAAAAATAAATGAATAAAAAATAAGAATAGAAAAACTGTGCTAAATTCAAGGGCTCTGTGATCGTGATTGATTTGGAAAACAAAGACAAAAGATGCCTATGCTTACATCGACACAGAATGTACAAAAGACATCAGAAGACTGAGAATTCAGTGGAAATGTGAAACTGGCCAAGAGGTTCCTGGGAGAAATGTAGATGTCAAGTATTCCTATAGGTAGTGTGGGAGAAATGCTGACTTTTCTATAATAACTTGGATGGAAACTTATCTAAATTTTACTACTCATTAAAGGAAGAATAACTTCAAGAGGCCAGAGGATTTAGGAACCCCTAGGCAGCTGACATTTAGGTGACATACGATTCTATAATTATAAATGTTAATTAATAGAGACTCACAATTGGGATTTGCTTTTTTTCTCTTTTCCTTTATTTCTTTTTGAATTTTCCTTTATTGGTGAGTTTATTGGTATTTATAGTTAATTATCTATTTTGCATTTTAAATCTAGAAGTATTTTCCTTTCTAACCCTCTTTTCACTTTTTCTATTACCCTATTAAGTAAAAATACAATACTGAAGTAATTCTGAAAAGAAATTTATTAGCATTACCAATATTCAAAAGACAGGAACATGATACAGAAAGGGAGGACAGGAAAAAGAGCTATTTCACTGCAATCTGAGGCCAGGTTTGTTTGTGGGTTTTTTGTTTGTTTGCTTGCCTGTTTTTTTGTTTTTAAGTTTACTTATTTTGTGAGAGAGAGAAAGAGCAAGTGTGAGCAGGGGACGGGCAGAGAGAGCGGGAGAGAGAGAAACCCAAGTAGGCCATGAGCTGTCAGCACAGAGCCAGACCCTGGGCTCAATTCCACGAACCTGTGAGACCATGACCTGAGCCGAAAATCAAGTCAGATGCTTAACCAGCTGACCCAGGTGCCCCGAGGCCAGGTTTTTAAACTGTGTTTTCTCCGGCTAACAATCCCATGTTGGTAAGAAAAATCCTAGGCTCAAATTTTATTTCCAGCAATATGTGGAAAATACAAAAGTATCCATTTGTGACTTGGTAAGGTAGGGCTTTAGGGTAGAGAGAACACCAATTGCATGGACATATACATATATATGTATTAATATATACATATATTCCACAAACATAGCTAATATATATTCCTGATATACACATTATATAATATATATAATCCCTATATTTGTAGATTACATATGTATTTTTCATTTTATTTCATTTGCTTTTTCAGAATTCAGCCACAGGAAATTTGAGATAATATCCTCCCTCATCTAAGCAACAACTCAGTAGAGAAAGTATCATTTTTTATTAATTAACTCCCCTGAGACTCTACAAGGGTATGCCATTTTATTGGTTATGAATTGAGACAAAAAATGTCACTTTTACAAAGACAAGCCTTCTCCATTCAAATAAGCTCTCCTGAAACCAGATGTCTTTTATGTTTAGAATAAGCAAATGTCCATTATTAATATACATGGCATAACATTTTACTAGTTTTAATAATTCTCAGTCACCAGTAGTATAAACCAGCCAACACAATGTCGGCTTTGGTTCTCTAACAACAGCTTAAAGTCAACATTCTTATAATTAATACTTGTTAGAGATAGAAATATAATTCAACTGATATTTCAGTTATGAAATTTATGAAAATTATGAAATTTAATTATGAAATTATGAAATTTAAATGAAAACTTAAAGTTATTAAAATATAAAGAAGTTAAATTTAAAAGGTTAAAATTATAAAAACTTATATACTGTATTAAAGAATTTTGAAGATAAAAAAATTTATTCTGTGTATTGATTCTATATTTATTCTACATATGCTTTAAGACCAGCTAAAATTGCATTTGTTTCCCAAACCTCTATACATTTTTATCAAACATTTATTTAATACCTACCATGTGCCAGGTTCCCTGATAAACTCTGACAAGACCAAATTAAGCACAGAACAGTGTTTCACACAATGAATAGTGTTCCTTAAATTAGATTGGACTTCTGTCAGTGGTTGGCAGTTAGAAGATAATAAATTCTTGGGGCGCCTGGGTGGCGCAGTCGGTTAAGCATCCGACTTCAGCCAGGTCACGATCTCGCGGTCCGTGAGTTTGAGCCCCGCATCAGGCTCTGGGCTGATGGCTCAGAGCCTGGAGCCTGTTTCCGATTCTGTGTCTCCCTCTCTCTCTGCCCCTCCCCCGTTCATGCTCTGTCTCTCTCTGTCCCCAAAAAAATAAATAAACGTTGAAAAAAAAAAGAAGATAATAAATTCTAGTTCATAAACTTTAGTTCCCCCTCCCGTTCCCTTATTTCACATTTTCTACCTTTATTGAAGTCTATGTTTAAACTCACTACATTGAAATTACATGCTTGTATGACTGCTTCCCCTAGAAGGAATTGTAGGGTTTCATTTCAGTATTTCAACCCTAAAAAATAATGTCTCTTCCAGAATTGAGTAATTAATCAATTAATCAGAACAGGAAAGAGACCTGGAATATTAGAATTTAATGAACGTGTAAAGACGGGGACTCTTAAAAAGAGGAAAGTATATAAACAACAGGTGACGATGGATATTTAATATAACAAGTTGAAACATGTATGATACACATCTTGGTGTGCCCAGGTGTGGGTGGTTTGTTGCTGGGGGAGAGGTTGGGCAGCCACAGAGAGGATCTGTCTTTCTTAGCCATAGTTTTGATTGTCATTTAATGTATCCTATAAAATATTTACCCTCTCTTTCCTCCCTCCAACAAGCACTGATTGTCTTCCATGCAACAGAACTGTCAGTATCTAATATTTTCCTAAAACTAAGACGTAGCAGTTCCTTTTGCCTAAAGCCAAAATGAAGGAAACATCCCCGAAATAGACATATTCTCTTCCACAGTAGTTCTTATTCATAACTAAGGAACCCACTGGAAACTGAGGTTTGAAATTTACAGGGAAAAACCAAATACTTTGATTTGTAGTTAGCTCTGGGTACACTGTACTGATTTTTCTCCTATTTATGAACCATTAGGCAGGATAACGCTGTGGTTTTCTCTTAAAAATAATACAAATACTATAAAACAAAAAGAAAAAGCTCCAGGAAATGGCAATTCCCAACAAGGAATTGCAAATGGACAATAAATATATTTTAAAGTTCAATCTCATGGGTAATTGAAAGTGTGGTGTTTCATTTTTCACCTACAAATTGGCCAAAATAGAAATCAAAGCTGGAAACAGTCTCTCTTAACAGTTCCATGCTGGCACACATGTAGGAAAATGGAAGCACTCATACTCTACCAGTGAACGTATACATTAAAAAAAATAATTCTGATGGCATTTTTCTAGTATAAATCAAACGTTTTAAAAGCATTCTTGCACTCATCCAGCAAGTCACAACTCTTAAGAACTAACATGACATGTACATTGATCAAAATCACCTTAACATTCTCTCAGGGTGACTAAACTTTAGAGAGACTTCTGACTCTAATCCCTAACCTCTTCCTTTTCTTAGGACTTTGGAAAACTTGCAGCTGTGAATTCTCTCTTTGCCTTTTGAGACCTAAACCTTTTTAAAAAGCCTTTTGCCAGCTTTACAATCCAGGCAGATCTTTCTCAAGGACCTGGGAGCCATCTCTTTGAAATGTAAACGGAAAGGGAGACAACGCCCCCTATCTTCCAGTTTCTGTGGAAGAATGGGAGTCTAACTTCTGCTGGTGCCTTGCCACAAATGATAAAACTACATCCTGTCACAAAGACTGGAGAAAGTTTACTTTGCTTCTGAGTAAAACCAACAGATGTAAACACAGACGGCCTCTGGTCTTCCTCTCACTCCAGCACTTAAAAGTCTTTCTGCCCTTTGTTTCGTAGAGTTGGGTTCAGTTCTCTTCTGTCTCCGCTACTGTGATAGCTTTAAATAAAGTCAGCCTTGCCTGTTTAACTTTGCCCTGTGCAATTTTTTACTTGGAAAGCATAAAAAATTATACATTCCTGAATTTATTAATGTGTGATTTGTGATATCAAGAAATTAAAATAGTAAATGTTCAATGATACTAATTGTTTAAATAAATTATAAGTATTGGGAAGCAAATAAAATATATCAGAGAAAAGTATTTTCCTTTTATACATCTCCACACACCCCTTTTAGATGGGGAAGCAAAGAAATGATAAAATGAAAATATCTTGCATCGATTTCCATTCTTGGGGTTAACATCTTTGTTGGATAATTATGTCTTCATATAAGAGAATAAAATGCAGAACAATAAATATGCAACTAAAATACAAAAGGAGTGCAATGTGACATTACAAATCTTCCACAGACACAGAATTCCATGTAATTGATGAATGTGAGGTTCTGCAACTATTTATATAGCAAACTAAGCCACTGAAAAATGAGGCCCTGTCACAGTTTGAACAGATAACAAGTGAAGAAGAGAGAATCAGCAATGATGACAGGACAGATGCTTTCAGTGATTTGAATATCCTAGGATTAAGAGATACAGTAGCACAATGGTCCTCAAACTTGGCTGCCCACTGGCATCACTGGGGAATGTTGAAAAAAAATATTGATGCCTTGGGGGTTGTGATTTAGGCGCTGGGGTTTTTTAAAGGTCCCAAATGTTTAGAATGTGCCAAAATACTGAGAATCATTGCTGTAACCAATACTCTTGGCGTTCTGCACACACCTCTCAGTACTCTGCTCTTTCACCTGACTTCCAACCTGAGACTCAGCCCACAGGTTTTATCTGCCCACTGGGGCTGGACTAATCCCCTTTTTCCTCTTATTTAAGATTACCAGCAGCCCTCCCTTTGCCTGGTTCTACGATAACTGACATTTGACGGTAACGTGATTTGATCTCAGTATTCACAGAAGTCAGCAAAGTGAGGATTTCTCGGTCATCACAAGAAATCTGGGACCCAAGGTCATCCCTCAAGCCCAACAAAAATTTTTAATAATCCTCTACATCCCCTAATGACTCCATCACCCACCACTCTCCAGCTCCTAAAACCACAAGATCTTCTAGAATTCAGGTTTAATTATCAGCAAAATTCTTGACCCACACACATTCTTCCCTAAATATTCCCATCATCCTCTTACTCAAATTAAATCCTATCTGCCCCTGAGGGTGATGTTTCTCTTAAGCACTATTAAGGAGGCTGGTTTGTCTTCCATAGCCTGTGAAATAATGATTGGGTTTTCTTTTTTCTTTTTGCCACTTCCAGTCCATTTCCCTCCATTCTTCCGAAAATCTCCTCTTCTAAATGTCATGTAACCAGATATCACCCATGACCCCTCATTTTCTTATTTATCTACCAATCACCTAGTTAATACTCCTCTTTCCTGGAGGATTTCAGCTCATGGTTTACTGTCACTTTCTCCAGCACTAACTCAAAATTGTTGGTGATTCAATGATCTTGCCAATAACCTGTCCTCACAGTCTCTTGACCTCCTCTTTTCCATAATGTGACCTCTACCCAAAGTCATCCACTCCCACCCTATCAGACCTTCCTCACATTTTACTTATCAGATTAAATTGTTTCGTCCATCATAATGATAACTTTTCTGCATATATCCCCAACTCCTTAACAACTCTCCTGCTTCATTGTACACACGTAGCAAAAGGTCAATCTTGGCTACATCTAACACTCCCCGTACCTTGTTTCTGCTTTCACGTAACCAAACATGGTGGGATGAAAAGACATATCTATGCCATCTCTGAGACCTCTATCTTTTCAGTTATGCCAGTCAAAAATATTCAAGTCACCCTTGACTTTGCTCTTTCTCTCACACCATAAATCCAATAGTCAGCAAATCCTGCCAATGAAATCTTCATTATGTATTTGGAATCTGATCATTCGTCACTACCCCACTGCTACTGCTGTGGTCTAAACCACCATCATTTCTCACTTTTATTATTTCAAAATCCTCCTCAGTGGTCTTGCTGCTTCCATCAACCTGGCACACATACGTATTCTCTTAAAATTTAAGTCAAATTGTGTTACTCTTCTACCCAAAACTGTCTTCAATAACTTCTATTCTCACTCAGGAAAAGAAAAATCCTCAACACCGCACACAATTGCCTCTATTATTCTGTCTGACCTTATTTCCTATGACTGCTCTCCTTTTTTTAGTCCCCATCAGTCACACTGACCTCCTTGCGGTTCCTCCAACATGTTAGAAAAAGCTCTCACCCCAGAGCCTTTGCACTTGCTGTTCTTGAGGTTAGAACTGTCTTCCCGAGATATCCATATAACTCCTCCTCTTGCCTTCTTCAGTCCTGTATCAAATGTCATCTAAGTCACTACCTTTTCAAAATGGTAACCTCCTTCAACCCAGCACTCTTGCTCCCCGTGCCATGCGCCATAGGATTTGTAAATATCCACCATATTACATGATTTATTTTTGTTTATTCATTATTTGTCTCCCACTGGTATGCTTGTCCTCAGGCTTAGTCCCACCATCTTAAAAACATGAGGTAAAGCTCAGATCTCAATAATACTTTTTATCACCTAGTAATTAGCATTATTAAGTTAATGATAACTCTCAAGTCACAAGATTATTTATTATCTATTCTCTGGAATACACACACTTAAATAACTTTTTACATCTTTGAATGCATGTTAAGATTATTTTTTAACCGCAGCACTGAAATGCACCACTGTAGTTATTACTGGAATCATAGGTTTGATCAAAGTTCCTAGCTCCTCAGAGGTGCAAACCAGAGCCATGTTTGGAATTTGAACAATATCCAAAATCTCATGGAGGCTAAATTATGTGCTAGAATTAAAAAAAAATAATAGACATATTAAGTTTTTGCTTTCCAACATCATATACAATTGTATTTCTCCCTTTTCATGTCTCCTTTCCTGTCTCTCTTCAACTCTCTGCTCCTTTGTATTTCACATTTTTATTTTATTTTTTTCCAAAGAGAAAGGAATTCACCTGAATATTTCAGTTTAAATAGAGACACCCAACCAGGCCTTGCATTGAATATGCTCCTAGCATAGAAGTGACACTAATTTTAGGTTTCCAAATTATTATATCTTTCACTGTAATTAAAATAATTCAAAGTAGATATTTTAAGATAATGGAAAAAATACTAGTTATAATGAAAGAATTTGGCCCTATCTTTCGCCATTATGAGGTGTATGAAGGGTCTCTGTCAAGTGAGTTTTAACCCATGCCTCTTCCAGCTAATGACTTCATAGCCTCCTTTAATCCAAAAATCTTTAGAGAATGCCCAGCCTGACTACAATAAGGCTAAATATGGTTAGTGATCTATGAATTCTTTATATTGAAAGTCTATCTTCCTACACAGTTCCCCTTGGACAATCCTCTTACAGAATGGCAAAAACATCAGTAAACAAGAAAAAATTGAAAACCACATAATTGGTCCTTAAATATTTCTAAGTGACTTATTTAAGAATCTAAACATTTCATTATTTAGCTAGACATGCACTGGCTTGTTAAACAAAACACCAATGTCACTATTATAAGAGAATAAAAATGAACTTTATATAGCCTAACATACATTTCTCTAGTGTTGAACTACAGATGACTTTAGAAGCTAAAAAACAATTGCTCAAACAGAGCAATTTTCTGCATTACTGCTTGACTTTCTGAGAATAACTAACCTTTCACATAATGGAAAACTGGAAGAAAATGGTATTCCTAAATAATATATTTTCACACCTGGTAATCTGGGGAAGGAAAAATTTTATGCCTATCATTGAATGAGATTGCTTCTCATTGTGGTATTTTCTTTAGCCACATTTTATTATAATACAGGAATAATTCTCTAAAGCCTACTTTGCAGTATTTGCATCTATTTAATTTATTGTTCTTTTTTTAGCTTATAAAACAAAATTACAGTGTGTATTACAAAATGATATCCTATTTTAGTTGATTTCTTTAATTTTCTGACCTCCAATTTCTTTTTGTTTTTTTAATCATCTTGAAGTAACGCTCCATTTAATAAATATAATTGACACCTTTTATTATTCCACTAGAATATGTATTCACATCTGGGTATCTGTCATTTCAGTAACTGTAAGAATTACATGACATATCTGGGTATCTGTCATTTCAGTAACCATAAGAATTACGTGACATCATATATGCTCCAAGTCCCTATCGCTCAGCAAATTTTGAATCTCTTAGATATGCTATCCCCTGTCCTTGCCTTGAGTAATCCCAGAATCCTTGGTGATGAGAAGAGCAATAAGTCTGTAAGAGATGCTTTTAGCTACAAATAATAGAAAGTCTGACTAACTGTGGCATAAATCATAAGAGTATTAATTGATCACTAAAATTATGTCTGGTTCCAAGATTCATTCAGTGATTATATAAAGACCTAACCTCTTTTTATCAACTGCAACATCACGTTGGATTATCTTCCTCAGGTTAATTACATCTTGGTCACAAGACAGATGCTACCTCTCCAGGATCATATCCTCAAGCCAACGTCCCCTGAACAAAGATGGAGCAAAGAAAAAAGCTTCCTTCTTTATAAGATAATTTCTTAACATGAGAGGGAACTTTTGCCTTTTTCTTTCTGTAACTCCTTTTAGGTGGTGTTGCTACCTACAAGCAGAGCAGGTGGATAACACAGACGTGCAAGTGTATGACTTTTGCTTACAACAACTTGACTCACATCAAGAGAAAAGACAACAAGTCAGAAATACCCAGGGAAAGTATCCAACAGTAGGTTCAGGTTAATACTTTTACACATAACTCAAAATTTACACATTGCTATCACATTCACTGTAACACAAATTCTTTCCAACTTGTTCTCTAAACTTTTTTTCCAAAAAGGACTATCTGGAATACCAATGATTACACTTCTAATTACTGTTTACTATATTTCTAGGTGATATATTATACTATGATGCTATTAAAAATAGGGAAGGGAGATGGCTGACTTCTATGCCAACCAAGAGTGAAATAAGTAATTGACATGTAGTTGAATATTCTGCTCCATTTTGCCAAGTTTCAAGGGTTTTCTTGGCTCACTTCACTTTTGAAAACTAAAAAGTAATAAGCATTCTGTAATTTCTCCTTATGTATTCGATCTAACACATAAAGTATGAGTGACCCATATACAGTCACCTGATTTTGATGACTTCATATATTTTATTCCTGTCTCTTGCTTGGATTTCTGCTCTTTAGCTATTAAAACAACATTCTCCTTTGATCAATACAACGACTTCAATACGAATGGCAAAACAAATAAATAAACAGGACCATATAAATCATGGTTGAGTTTTTGAGTACTGGAAAGATGAACCTTTAAGTTATGACCCCCCTCCCATCTCCCATTGGCTTTTTATTCCCAGCAGACCAAAAAGTTCACAATTTGAAAGGGATGACACCATAGGGTAAGGAGAAAGAAAAAAATAATAATACTGTTATTTACTTACTGTTCATGCATATATGCCTTAGAATTACTATATGCCAGCCATACTACTGAGCACTGGTCTATACTAGAGAACAAAGTGATAAGGTCCCTGACCTTGTGGAACTTACAATCTAGTGAGAAAGGGGGCTACCACTAATTTAACAAAGGCATACATATATAATGGAAATTTTCTCAGTGGTATACACTGCATATATACCACATAGTACATATAGAGGAAAACAGAGGGGAGCCTTTCAGATAAAATTCCTAGGAAGGAGGTCTCTCTGAGAATGTACTTCCTAAGAAAATCCCTGAAAGGTAAGAGGAAGCCGGATCCATACCAAACCAGGGTAAGAGATCTCCAAGGAGAAGAAACTTCATGCATAAATTCATGAGGTAGCGAAGAACAGGGCATGCTCAGAGAATTGAAAGGAAAGGATACTTCCGTGGCTGAAGCACAAAGTACACAGAGAAGACTGGAATTAAGAGGAAACAGAAAAAGAAGGCAGATGCTAGATGATGGCAGAGTTCAGAGTTTTGCTCAAGAAATGGGAAGTCACTTGACACTATTGAAAAGGTGTAGGAGGAGAGAGTGAACTTATCAGAGTACAATATATATATCAGATAATTTTATTCATATGTATATTTCATATATATGCGCATATACATATATGATATTGCTCTTAATATTCTTGTATTTTCACCAACATTGATTAAAGAACAAAAGTTTGGGGAGGATCTTTTGGACAGACTAGCCCCTGATGAGTTTCCAAAAATGGTCTGATAATTCATACACAGTACTAGTCTGACAAAGACAATTCTGGAAACAAAGGTAAAGCAAATATCAGGGGAATGCAGTTAAACAGCAAAACACTCAAGAGAGGACACCCTGGGCACAGCTCTGTTTGGCTTACAGTGCTAAATTCTTTCATTCACATGTTGTAACACCCTGCACTTTTTAAGTCATTTTGGGGATAGAAAATATACTCAAACAGCTTAGTGCTTGATAAGTGTGCAGATAATCAAATACCCCATTCCACTTTTCCCTGCAAGGGAAGATGATACTAAACACACACACACACACACACACACACACACACACACACACAGAGAGAGAGAGAGCACAAAACCGATATGATTAAATCAGTAGCAGAAAACATCTGAAATAGCCTCGTGTTGGTTCATATATCTAGAATTCTCCAGGGATATTGAGGATATTCCTCAGCGTCCTGAGGGGTTTTAAGAAACTGCTCCATTTAGAGCTTCCACTACAAGTTGGGTCTTCAAGTGGGATTGACACTTAGAAAGCAAACCAGGGTCTAGACCTAGGAAAAATCTCCTTCTATGCGTGTTAACACCCTTTTCAGTGCTAATGAGAGTGCTGCATAGCTAACAGTGTGGACTTGCCCCTCACACAAATCTCTGTCTTGGTGATAACACACCTCCTCCTCATGCAAATCAAAGTGTGAAAACATAGGCTCACAGCATCCCAGAGTTTTAAAGCTGGAAAACAAACCAAAGTGGAAAAAGCAGTTTGACTACTCTCCATGTTTTTACCTCATGGGATCGCAACAAAACACGTTATCTCCTCCCAAAAGATTAGTTTTCACGCAGACTAACCACTTACGGGAAGGAACACACCGCTTCTCTTCCAGTTTGGGGGGGAAATATATATATATATATATATTATATATATATATATATACACACATATATATATGAAATTCAATCCAAGTTTTATCCCCAAAAATTGTATGGATCACCTATCCACACTAGTGCAATTCGGGGTCCTATGACTTCAAAGCTGAGATATGCTATTTTCAAGGAAGCATGATCACTACAAAGATGAAGTCAGGGTCTTTGAAATCGCATGAACCATTATTTAATGTATCTGGTATTCATTATGTATATGGTGTTAAATCCAGAAATAAAAAGCTATTACCAAGTTTCTTATAATACTTCCAATGGAAACTTTCCATCTGCCTAGATTACGAACATAAACATATTTTGTTATATATACGGCATTGCATATTTCGGTGTTTCAGGGAAAATAAGTCAATATATTACCTCTTGACTTTCAATGAAAATTTTAAAAATATCTCTAAATCAATACTTTCTGTGTAGAAAGTTCAGCATATTGTTCTCTGCCACATATGCAATTCCTATCTAGCGACATTAGAGATACTGTCGCCGAGATTTAATGTAAATAGTTTACTCTTGAAAGCTTTTCAAGGGCAAACAGAAGAGTACTATTGTATATTCATGACTGAGACACAAATTTAATGTTGTAGTGAAGAGGAATAAGTAGACTCTATCTTCTCATATGTACTAACAATCTTTTCAGAGAAAGTCACTACAATGTGAATTCCTAACCTCATATAATTAATGAGAATTTCACTCACCAGTACCACTATCAAGGGTCCAAGATTTGTGTCTCCCTTCCACTCTCAAGGACCCTCAACAACGGTTGCTGGTGATGAGGAGATTGTAACTGCAACATATTATATGGCGATTCGATCAACTGTGATTCTGCTAAGAAAATGTGGCCAAATGCAAAGGAAATATTTTTTCACATTGAGTAGTTTACCACACACAAAAGCATGGAATATATATTCTTTCAGCATTTAAATCTCAGCTCAACTGTTAACACTTCAGAGAAATCACCCCTATCTGGAGGGTAAATCATTCTCCTTCTAAATCATTCTCTAAGGTAGCCTCACCCAGTGGGCTAAAAAATGGCCCCAACCCAAGATGTCCATGGCCTAATCCCAAGAATCTGTGAATATTACCTCATATTTATGGCAAAAGGGATCTGCAGGTGAGATTTAGGATTTTGAGATAAGAGATTATCCTGGATTATCCAGAGAGACCCCAAATACCCCAAATATAATCACAATGGTTCAAGTAAGAAGGAGCCAAGAAGTTTACAATCAGTAGTAGAAGATATGATGGAGGCAAGAGACTGGAGTGATGCAAGGGAGGGGACATGAAGCAAGGAATCCAGGGGAATTCTAGAAGCCAAAAGAGGCAAGGAAACAGATACTCCCCTGAAGCCTCCAGATATAACACAGCCCTGCAAACACTTTGATTTTAGACTTCTGACCTCCAGAACTTTAAAAGAATAAACTTGCATTGTTTTAAGCCCCTAACAGCAAAAGGAAGTTAATATACTTAATTGCATTTTCTCCACAGCACTTGCCCCTACCTGAAATTCTCTTATTTCTGGATTTTACTGTTTATTGAATTTCTCCCCAAATTTAAATATAAATTCCCTAATGTGAGCTTAGAACTTATTTATCTTATTGGCTGCAGAAACTCCGGCACTAGGAAAAATGTCCTGAACATAACAAGTACCACATGAATATTGAAGGAGTAAGTAAGAGGTATAAAAAAAGACACAGAGGCAAATATCAAACCTTGTTCTTTTGATAATGGTGGCTTTCTTCACTATTATGTCAGCATCACCTTTATCTCTTAGGGAAAAGAAATTGGTGAGGACAAATTGCTGAGGATAAACGTGTGTTTTAACATAAACTAGAATCTAGTACAGCAAAACTTTGGTTTGTGAGCATAACTTGTTCCAGAAACAAGCTTGTAATCCAAAACACATACACACAATCAAAGCGAATTTCATTCAGCATCACATACTACTTGTATAGCAAGACATCACTCGTTTATCAAGTTAAAATTTATTAGAAATCTTGGCTCGTCTTGTAGAACACACATGGAATAAGTTACTCACAATCCAAGGTTTTACTGTAACAGTAATTGCTTTATTGAAAAGTCCAAACTTTCCTGGGGTACAAATATCAAATCACTTTATTTTATTCTCTAACCACTACACTGCTCTTTCCTTTCCCTAAAAGATATCTACGGCAAATACAAATTTAGTCCAATTTAAACTTTAAATATCACACCTGATTTAACACTCACCTTTTCATTGTCCTGTGATTCTCCTTACATTCTCTTTCATTCCACTGCTGTCTACATATAAGGGCCTAAGGACTGAGTCAATAGGATGACCACAGCAGGGCTAATTCACACACTTAATTTTAATAAAGTTTCCAGAGGTATACTGAATGAATGTGTATGATTTTCAACTTTTTTTCTCAAGTTGCTTAACTTTAAAGTGAAGATAACAGCTTTATTTCCTTACCATGGAAAGAAGTTGTGAGATTCAAAAAGCACAGGTTACAAGAAAGTACTTTGTAAAATGCAATGTAGTAAGGCTGTGGAAGCCAGAGTCAATTACAATATGGAAGGGAAGTCACATTTGCTGAGCCTCACTATGGTCCACAAAGATGCCTTCCACATGCAACAGCACTTAACCGTCCTGACAATGCAAGTGAGTATATAATAATTTGAGGCTCAAAGACAGTAAGAATCATGTCCATATTCACACTGGCTAACATGAGGCAGATTTGGAATCAAAGTCAGTCTCCAGAGCTCTTCTTCCCAAAATATCATAAATTTTAACCAAGAAACAAACAAACAAAAAAACCCCAGCTTATTATCAATGGGTTCTTCTGACTTAAAGGTTATGATACAATATACAAATAGCATATATAGGTCACACAGTTATGTTTTGAGATTAAACACATAATGATGATCAATATGATTTCTTATACGCAAGTGTAGGCTAATGAGCTGTGACATGAATGGCACCATTTTTTTTAAAGTAGATTGCTAAAGTAAACTTAATTTTTTCCCTTTAGAACCAAAATATAAAGACTGTCTCAAAGCCACTGACACCTAGTTAACTCATTTCGAACATTACATCTGTAGAGAACTCGCTAAGAAATTAGAAAAACTGACTAGAGGATATTTTATCTTTCCACGGGTTATCCTTAAGAAAGAAAGGAATGTTCAATGAGAAAAATTACTGCTGATTTGGTAATTCAAACTGCTTGTATAAGAACTCTAATATTGGCATCCAACTTATGTATTCACCACTTCCCAATATGGTTATGAAATATTAGATTAGCAGGTCATACTGGATTTAATCTGAACATTTGTTTAACATACTGAACAAATAGGCTGTTTTCAAGAACATGAGCTGTTTAGAGATGAAAATTATTTTTTGTTTTTACTTCCTAACATTCTTCCCTTCCTTTGAAAACCACTCCTCCTTGTACTCTATGGAGAACTGAGAGTGTTTGTTAGATATTCCATAGAATTATCGATAAAAATGTCTAAAAATAAATTATATTAGGTTTAAAGGTCAAAAGAAGTCGACTTATAACTTTCATAATGCTCATGTATTACACCACCTGCTAGGCTGTAGCTGGTTCAAGAGATGGTTCAAGAGAAACACCTTGAAGATCAATCACAAGACCTTGATCCTCAGGACACAGGTGACTGATTCAGGGTGGACCCCTCACCCAAACCTGAGCCATAAGATAATATCTCTGGGATTTTTCATTTTGGGGGTAGAAATCTAAAGACTATCTCTTTAAAGACTATCTTTAAAGACTATCCTCTCATATGCCATATACTACAGAGAAAAGACAGAAAGACTCTTGACAGAGTTCCAGCCATATATACAGTTTTGTTTTTTAATTCTCTCTTCAAGAATATAGAAGTCTTTCTCTCAATAAAATCTCCAATTTGCCTATGATCATTTGAATTGGATTTTTATGACTTACAGGCATAAAATTATACAAAATTGTCAAGACCAAAGGAATAGTCTCTCATGGTATCAACAAGTTTTATCAATGTTGGCTACGAGATTTAAGAAAAAGGTTTTGATTTGCTGTAGTGTTCAAAAAGGAAATCTTGAATTAAAAAACTGTGCTTTTATTTTTATTCTCTAGAATAAAAATTCCAATGTTTCTTCTTAGCTCCTAAGCTAAATACTACCTAAGAAGTAACCTCAGCTTTATAATACTGTATACTGATCACGCAGAGTACTAAATATTCACTGAATATACAGCTAAGCTCCCTGAAGTTAACCAAAGGAGAACATTTGTTTGTTTTCCCTCATATTAAGTTGCAAACCAAAAGAATAGTAGTAAAAAAAGTCATTAAAAACCAACTCTGGAAGGGAAAGAAGTAAAGATCATTTACGCAGACCTATCAATGGCTTCCTAAACTAAGGCATACACGTGCACCACCACCAACCCTCTACCACATTTAAGTGTTAAAATTTTTAAAAATTCATATTTCATTTTTATATTTGAGCAATCATTCTTGGTATTTGATCATGACCCTGGATTGGGGGGGGGGGCTTCAGAACAGCTCGGTGGTTGAAAAATGTTTTTCCTGCTAATTAACTAATCACAAAGTAGGTTTAAGTTTTAGAATGAAAAAGAATAAACGAATAAGGAGGGAACAGTAAAGAGAGATAAAAAAGATGTCTCTTCTACGGTTACTTATTCCTAGTTCTCTTATGTTCCATCAGACTGATGTTAAATAAAAAAGATAGTAATAATGTACATGGGAGCATGATGCTTCTGCTATTTAAGTAACCCCGTACCTCTCATTTCCACCACCCCCCAATCACCTCAAACAAAATATGTCTCCTCTCTCCATTCTTATCATTATATTGTCTGATTTTTTTCTTTCTTTCTTCTTCTTTTTTTTTTTTTAGGAGAGACAGAGAAAGAGAGAGCATACACAATTTGGGGAGAGGGGCGGAGGCAGAGAGAGAGAATCTTAAGCTCAACACAGGGTTTGATCCTATAACCCTAGGATCACGATCTCTGCCAAAATCAAGAGTCAGGCACTCAATTGACTGAGCCACCTTGGCACCCTTATACTGTCTGATTTTTAATGAAAAGGATTTTGCTATTCAATTGTCAACAAAAGAATCTTACACATACATTTTTCCCAGTCTTTCTTTGTATGAATTGTGTATTTTCACCATTGATGAAATTTCAAATGATGTCAGCAGCGAGAGTGAGGCTTTTCCCAAAACATAAACAAAACTGTATTTAGACCCTTGTGTAATACTATATCCCCTTAAGTAGAATACAATGTGGCAGAGGTGAAAGGCTTGGCTTCTGAGATGAGTCACAAAACAACTATGGTTTCTACTTGGATGCTCTTGCTTGCTCTTAGCTTACTTGGTCTGAGGGAAGCCAGATGCCATATCGTGAGATGCCTTCTGAAGAGGCCCATGCGGCAAATACCTGGGCAACAGTCAAAGAGGACCTGAGGCCTGCCTAGGGCCACAATTGAGTAAGTTCCCTCAGGAAGACCTTGAGATGATTCGAGTGCAGCCCCATGAGTGGCTTTGAATCGAGGCACTCAGACTCTGGATCCCTGATCTACAAACACTGAGATAATACATGTTTGGTGTTTTAAGGTGCTAAGCTTTGATTATGTAGTAAAAGAAAACTAACATAAAAAGCAATAAATTTTCCCTCTGACTATATAAAACATTATGATTATCAAATTAATTTTCAGTGCAGAAAAATGCAAATCTACCATTGCTAGATTGAAAGGAATCAATCAAGCAAACACATGTAACTATCTGCATCTATATCTCCATATCTGTCTGTATCTATATCTCTATGTATGTCTGTGTCATCTATCTGAGGGGGTTGTTGGCCATGGAAAAAGCCATCCTGTCATGACGCAGAGTGAACAAGCTACTGTATACTGATACCAGTAAATACCAACTTTATCTAATTAACTTCACTAGTTTTGAGTCTGTGCTTATCAAGTAATTTTCTGATTATAACATAGCTTAGGAGCCATTCACATAAGCTGAAATTACTGCCTGTTTTTTCCCAAAAATGTCAATGTATTTTCATGATGATTTATAAGTGAAATTGTCATTTCACCTGCGATGTGTTCTGGCCCATGAGACAATGGAATTTCTCATCATGCTGATAAAATCAGGTTTCTCAGCCAGATGTTCTATCACAGGAAATTTACTGAGTTCATGAAAGCCACTCTGAAATTTTTCAGGTAGTAGCCTGATGGTCTTCTCTCCAGATGGGTGTTTTTGCCTTTAATATCTCTTTTTCAATTAACTAGATATGTACTTTTCCCACTAATAACAGAAAATAATCTTAAAATCATTTTGAGGGTAGCTTAATAAATTTAAACAGCTCCATCGAGCTAATTTAGTACCATAAAATTCACCTATTTTAAGTGCACAATTCAATTTTAGGACATTTATACAGTGGTGCAACAGTTATAATAATACCGTTTTAAAATGCTTTCATCACCTCAAAATTGCCTTGTGCTCATTTACAGTCAGTTCTCACCTCCACCTCCATCATCGGGCAGCCACAGATCTACCTTCTGTCTCTACAGCTTTGTCTTTCCTACAACTTCAAAATAAGTGAAATGATACAATGTGTAGTCTCTTGTGCTGGAGTCTTTCATTTAGCACAATATTCTGGATACTCATTTATGTTGTTGCATGCATCAATACGTAGTTCATTCTATTTATTGCTGAAAAGTATCCATTTATTTACTCAAATAAATTGAAAACTTATATCCACACAAAAATCCACATATGAATGTTTTAGTAGCTTTATACGTAATTGTCAAAATTTAGAGATAACCAAGATGTCCTTTAGTAGGTAAATGGATGAATCAATTGTGGCACATTCAAATAAAGGAATAATATTCAGCCCTAAAAAGAAGTGACTTATCAAGCCATGAAAAGACACAGAGAGACCTTAAATGTATATTACTAAATAAAAGAAGATAATCTGAAAAAGTTACATACTGTAGGATGTTGACTAGGACATTCTAGACAAGGCAAAACTATAGTCAATAAATAGATCTGCTTTTGTCAGGGTGGGAGTAGGGGGAAAAGAGGTGAATAGGTGGAGCACAGAGGATTTTTAGGGCAGTGACATACCCTGTATGATATCATAATGGTGGCTATATGATATTATGCATTTGTCTAAACCCATAAAATGTGCAACACCAAGAGTGAACCCTTTGGTAATCTATGGACTTTGGATGATTAGGATGTATCATTGTAGGTTCATTCTTGATTAAAAAAAAAAAACTAAAATAAACAAACAAAAAAAAACCCAAAACAGAAAAAGATGGTAATGGGAGAAGATATGCGTGTATGGGTGCCAAGAGTATATGGGAAATCTCTGTACCTTCCTCCCAGTTTTATGGTAAACCTAAAACTTCTCTTAAAAATCAAGCTTTTCTTTTAAAAAAAAAAGTTCTGTAGAGATTTTGGAATATAAGAGCCTTATCAGATACACATTTCCCAAGTATTGTCTTCTTTTTATTTCTTATATTCTTGTTTTCTTATGTTGGTTTTTGAAGAGAAAACATTTATAATTTTGATAAAGTTCAATTTATCATTTTTTATGTTTTATGTTTTGTTTTGTTTTTTGTTTTTGTCATACTGGAAAATCTCTGTCTAATCCCTAGATTACAAGGATTCTCTTCTATGTTTTCTGATACAGGCCTCATCGAGCCAAAATCAAGATGTCACATGGCAATGTATCTTTCTATAGGCTCTGGAGGAGAATCCATTTCCCTGCCCATTCAGGTTGCTGAGAGAATTGAGTTCCATGTGATGGCAAACGTGAGGTCCCTGTTCCTGTCCTGGCTATAAGATGAGGACTGATCCCAGCTTTTAGAGACCCCCCCACCATCCTCTCTTCCACCTTCATTCCCCCGTCTTCACAACCAGTAATTCCAGTCAAGTCTCTCTCACAATTTGAACCTTTTCTCTTTCTGAACACAGCCTGAATAATTCTGCCTTTAGGAACTCTTGTGATTAGTTTATAAATTTCATAATTTCTGTTTTTATATTACTTTAGTCTTTGAGTCTTTTAGATGCTAACGGGAATGGAATTCTTATTGATTTTTAATGCTATTTCTGGATTTTAGGTTTCTAGTTGTGTGTGTGTGTGTGTGTGTGCAGTCTGTGACCTAGTCTGACATAAAAATTTTTGAATAGAAAAATATATAGTTTCAACAATAACACAAACATACCAAAGAGACAACATTAAAGACATTTAACTGTAACCATGTGAAGTCTATAGCAAAAATGGATTTCTTATAACATAACAAATATCATAAGAAAAAAATCTGTGTAATTTTTAAAACTGAGTAAGGAAAGCCATAATGAAGAAAGAAGGGATAACATCCCTAATCACATTGTGAATTTATGGCAGAATTTGAGAGTCAGCTCCATAAAACAGTGCTCACACTGGTATCCCATGAGATCCCTTGATCTACCTCTAAGTTAATTCATTCAAAGTAATTTGTTTGACTCAGACAGTAAAAATTACTTTTAAATGTTAAACATGTTTATTTTCCGATCTTCAAAACTTAAAGAGATACAGAATGAATTTCTTCTACTTTCCCATTTTAAATACTAATAACAAAGAATGAAAATGTTGAAGAGTGCCTGGATGGCTCAGTCAGTTGAATGTCTGACTTTGGCTCAGGTCATGATCTCGCAGTTCATGGGTTTGAGCCCTGCTTCAGGCTCTGTGCGGACAGCTCAGAGCCAGGAGCCTGTTTGGGATTCTGTGTCTCCCTCTTTCTCTGCCCCTCCCCCACTCACATTGCCTCTTTCTCTCTCTCTCTCTAAAAAATAATAAATAAATAAATAAATAAATAAATAAATAAATAAATAAATAAGGGGCACCTGGGTGGCTCAGTCAGTTAAGTGTCTGACTTCGGTTCAGGTCATGATCTCACGGTTCGTGGGTTCGAGCCCGGCATCGGGCTCTGTGCTGACAGCTCAGAGTTTGGATCCTGCTTCGGATTGTGTCTCCCTTTCTCTCTGCCCCTCCCCCTGCTTGCACTCTGTCTCTTTCCTTCTCTCTCTCAAAAATAAACAAACATTAAAAAATTTTTAAAAAGAATGAAAATGTTGCGTGAGACATTCTATATGAATATTATAGCATCAGTTTCATCCTTAGCCAGTACACTGCATAGTAATGTTTCATAGACAAATATGTGAAACTGATACACACAGATACACAGACACACACGAACCTCATGTTAGCCGGTCAGTTGGAACCAAGATAAAAAGGTCCCTCATGCTGTATTCCCTTGAACAAACCAAAATCCTTTTACAGCTCTTCAATACTAGCATCCTCCTCTTTCTTCTCTGAACAATTATTTTGAAAACCGATGTTTTGAAGTATTAAACTCTATTTTCAAAATCTCAACTATTAACCTCTATTTCAATCTCCATTTGCTTTTGTCAAATGCGAATCATCAAGAACCTTTCAAATAGCATCTTTGAAATCTGTCATTTTGTGGTAAGTTCCAACATCACACCACTCCCATTGACCATTATTTGTTCCATTTCTTCCTTCTCAGAGACACCACTGCTCTATCTCCTGTAGTTGGCACAAAGCAAATGGTAGAGGAGCTCTTGGTATACACAGGCATAAAAGACAATCTGCTCTTTTGATTTGTTAAGAACTGGGCTCTCTCATGGTTCAACCTTTATATTGGTGAGTGTTCAACCCAGTCTTCCTATGATGCAATTCACATAAATGCCAATGTCTGAGTCTGTGGTCTTTCTTCTACAACAGTATTATATTTTGGGAAGGGGGGGCAGAGGGACAAGAGGAGAAGGAGAGAGAATCTTAAGCAGGCTCCACACACAGCGTACAGCCTGACACAGAGCTCAGTCTCAAAACTGTGAGATCATGACCTGAGCCAAAATCAAGTCAGCTGCTTAACTGAGCCCCCCAGGCCCCTCAACAGTATAATAGTAAATAGTAATGACGAGGTATTCACTATAGTGTGGCATTCTAACAATGAAATTATGCAACAGAAAAAAAAACTAGCTTATTTACATTCTTACCTTAAAAACTTTTGGAAGTGATCAAGGTAAACATGTCTGCTACAATTTTAAAATATCAATGATCAAAAATATGTGCTTCAATTAAATGTCTACATTAATAACTTTCCAATAATACACTTAGAATATGTTTCTATCATTCAACACATACTAACACATATTTCTCACAATAAATATTTCTAGAAATAGGAAAAAATATTGACCATAAATATACTATAGAATCACAAATGCTCAGTTGATGACCTTTCTTAAAATAATAGAATTGTTCGTACACATTAAATGTATTACTGAAGTCACTTAGATATTATTCAGCCATTGCTAATCAGCCTGAACTACTAATTAAACTTAATGGGATATATTTTCCTGTCATCCACAACATGTGGTTTATAATTCCTAAAGAAATTAAATTAGATATCAGAATTGAAATTGGAAGAACAGAAGGCGAAAACGAGCACTCTTAATTCAGACAACAATTAAATAATATATTTTGTAAGATGGAATCATTAAATAAGGACTAGAGGAAAAAAGCAACCTTTGGCTCCATCTGTATTCATGCCAGGAGACCTGCATCCCCACATCTGCCAGTCACTCCCACTAGGACCTCCGTTGAATTATGCAGTTGCTTACTAAAGCATTCAGTGTGTCACAGCATAGGGGGCCACCAGTCCATAAATTTCAAATTAATTAGTTTTTAATTTATCTGTATTCACCAATACACTCCTAGCCTCACTATGCAGTAGTCATTCTTTCCCATATTAATTATATCATTCCTACAGTGTAAAGTAACAAACGTGCTCTTAAGAGAGCTAAAGCATTTGGAGAAAGAATCAGTTCTAAACTCATAGGAATCACCTAAAAAGGAGCAACACACAGCAATATGATTCTGCCATTCGTGTTCAGTACTAATTACTTAATACTCTTTCATCCTCTGGATTTATTATATGTAGTAGTGACAGTGTTATATTGACTTTTTTTAAATGTCCTTCATTTGACTGTACACGCTAATATATTAGTGTGTAACATTCAAGCTTTTTTTTTTCTCCTCCCTGTTAAACAATATGCTTCCCTTGCCTTTGAAGAACTTAGATGCTAAAGAAAGTAGGGAACATTCATGAAGATGAAACCCAGCAAAGGACCCATCCTGTTTTCCCTCTTACTGGAAAAGGTTACAGCACATGACAGTTAGCAACACTTTGTTACAGAAACTGCATGGATGGAACTGGACAAAACAACCATCCCAACAGAAAGAAGCCATCCTAAGGTGGCCTCATTTCTGCATTTTTACTTCCAATTAACACTGAAAATTGTGGCTATACTGTAATAATTGCAGTTTTTTGTTAATTTGTAAAGTTTATTGTAAACTATTCCTATGGTTTAGTGAAACCTAGAAAGGAATTAAACTGCAAAGTAATAGGGGGCGCCTGGGTGGCTCAGTTGGTTAAGCGTCCGACTTCGGCCTCAGGTCATGATCTCACGGTTTGTGAGTTCAAGCCCCAGTGTCAGGCTCTGTGCTGACAGCTCAGAGCCGGGAGCATGTTTCAGATTCTGGGTCTCCCTCTCTCCCTGCCCCTCCCCCGTTCATGCTCTGTCTCTCTCTCTGTCTCAAAAATGAATAAACATTAAAAAAAAGTTTTAAATAAAAAAATAAACTGCAAAGTAATATAATTACCTACTATTATATAAATAGCATATAAATATAAATAATGTGTTTATTGTTACTGTTTCTCCTATTAATATTGTTTATTTTACTTTACTGGATTTTATATGAGGCCCAGTTTACTCCCAACAACTCTCTGAAAAACACTACTATTTGAACCTACACATTATACACTGGATATCAAATTGCTTTTCTTCTTTTTCTTCTTTTTTCCTTTTCTTTTTTCTCTTTCTGTTCATTTTTTTTTTGCAACAACTTAACACAACAGAGTTTTGTCTAATTTCAAGACATTTTCATCACTCTCAAACAAAACCCCATTTCCATTAGCTCTTGGTTTCCATTCCTCTTCACCCCCAGCCCCCTGGTAGCCCCTTATATAATCTTTCTCTCTCTATGGATTTGCATGTTCTGGATCTTCATATAAGAAGAATCAGGCAATATGAAGTTTTGTGACTGGCTTTTCAACTCAGTATGATGTTTTCAAGGTTCATCAATGGTGAAGCATGTATCGGTACTTCATTCCTTTTTTATTTTATATAATATTCCATTGCATAGATGCGTCACATTTTATTTATCCATGCATCAGTTGATACACATTTGAGTCGTTACATCTTTACCTGTTATGAATAATGCTGCTATGAATATTCATGTACAAGCTTTTGGGTGAACATATGCTTTCATTTTTCATGAGTATACACCTAGGAGTGGGCATGCAGAGCCATATGGTAAATCGCATATTTTTAACATTTTGAGGAACTGCCAAGCTGTTTTCCAAGATGGCTGCTTCATTTCACATTCCCACCCACAACATATGAAGGTTCTAATTTCTCCACATCTTCGTCAACACTTATTGTTATCAGTCTTTTCAATTATAACCATCCTAATGGGTATTAAATGGTGTTTCATCGTGATGTTAGTCTGAATTGCTCTAGTGGCTATAGTTTACATTTCTCTCATTGCTAATGACATTGAACATCTTTCCCTATATGTACTGTCCATTTGTTTATCTTCTTGGAAGAAATATTTATTCTTATCCTTTATTCATTTTTAAATTGGGTTCTTTGTCTTTTTAGTTTAGAGTTGTAAGAAATTCTTTTTGGGTTCAATTTCACTTGTATTGAAGTAGTCTTTGGTGGCTTCTTCAGTGAAAGTCTCTTTGATGTTAGACTCCCTTTTTTGAAAATGTCTTTTTTTTTCATCATTATCTTTGCTCTATCTTCTGGTGATAGTCTGTTACCCCTGGGTTGTGGAAACATTCCTGCAGGAATGTTTGCTTGCTTCTGCTGGTCCCAGGAGGTTTCAGGTGTTTCACTTTGAGATCTCCATGATGTTAAATCAGACTCCATATTCATGCATGGCCCACTTGAGGGGGAGGGGGTGCTGTGGACTGAAATCACCAACAGAATCACCTTTCTTTTTCTTTTCTACTCAGAACCTGAAGGGATGACCAGCTTTCTTGGACAGAAGGTAGAATTTTTCCAAACCTCCTCTCACGAGGGGGTCCCAGATTTACGAAGGAGTCTCAGTTTTAGGTCCTTATCTCATGTGAACCCAGGCCATGTCTTTTCCCCTCTTCCTGCTAAAGTGATACTCTCAGGGACATCATATCACCGGTGCCTACTGTTCTGCCTGTGAGTTTCCACATCACTTCTTGAATCTTGAACTTTCCTATTATTGCTCTGGAGCTTACTTTTGTATTATGCATTTCTGTGTGTTGCAACCTGAGAGAGTCATACACTACACACAGTATACATTGGATTACAGATCACTTTTAAGAGTGATGCCTCCCATGGAGGTGGTGACTGTGATTTATAAGTATATGGGTATGGCTGAAAAAAGCAGAATACCAAAGGCCTTCTAAATAGCCACAATAAATAAATGAAATGTTGTCATCAGTTTACAACTGCCACTATTTGAAGAACCTCTCAGTATATCTGTCTCTTAATCCCAATCTCCTGAAGTAGGTGCTAAAACAGAGGTATCCTAGTCCTGATGGTTTCATCTCATATATACGATTAGCCCTTCAGATCAGAGCTGCCAGAAATTATTTAAGTTGTTCTCAGGGATCCGTGTAGAAGTTTCCCCTCAACTCCTCACTAGAAATCATTCTACTGCTTATACATTTTTTTAAATGACCTGCCGAAGTGGAGCAAGTCTGACACTGGTAAGTATTGAGGGTCATGGTAACAAGTCTTCAGTAAAATAAGATCAGCAACAGAGTAGACTACCACCTGACACTAAATCTGTCTAGCCAAAGTTCTTGGAATTATCTCTACTCTGATTTCAACTGCAGTGACGGAGTTTATGTAAACCTTGGTGAAAAATAGATCTCAATTGTTCCACCTAAACTCTGAACCCTTTTGCTCCAAATAGGTGTGTAATAAGATATCCTGTACCCAGTGCATAGATGTCAGTGAACATCCAGGGAACAAGCAAGTAATTTTTTTGGCTGCAGTTTTCTGGGTTTGCCGTTTTGGAGACAAGGAGAGAGAAAGAGAGAGAGAGAGGAGAGCAGAAAAGGGCCAGAGAGAAAGGGAGACAGAATTCAAAGCAGGCTCAAGGCTCTGAGCTGTCACCACAGATTCCGAAGCAGGGCTTGAACTCATGAACCGCGAGATCATGACCTGAGCAGAATCCAGACGCTTAACTGACTGAGCCGCCCAGGCGCCCCATATATTTTCAAATGGCACTCCAGAAATGAGAAAAAGAACCTAGCATAGCCAAGGTGCGGGTGTCCAAAGCAGGGTCTGATTCACAGTAAATGCTCAGTAAGTGTTATGTGAAAGACAGCTTTGGGTGAGCACCCCTGGAAATACAACACAAAATAAGGAGTGGTGGCTACTTTCAAGGATCTTACAATTTTGTTAAGGAAGTGTAACAAAAATAGCTAATAATTAAAACATATCATACAATTTAAATAAGAGTGAAAGCCTAAAGATAAGCGACATTAGCCACTCTATAATTAATTATTAATGTATGTTTTAAGTACTTCCTACAGTTTTCTGGAGTTCAGAATTTAGGAAATTTTAGACAACAGAGCTTAAAGGATTGAGAATTAGAGCTGGATATTTTGAGGGAGTCCCAGGAAAATACTCAAGGTGGTCCTAAAACCCATAGATTACCATGAAACCATTTTTCTTTTTTATGTGAAAGATGAAAAGAAGGGATTATGATCCTTTTCCTTTATCAAGATTGCCAAGCAAGATCACTCTGCCCTTTCCTGTAAGATTCCTGCAGATCTGCTCCAGGAGTGAGTAATGAGCACATCTGCCGCTTAAGGCCGGGCGTTCATCCTCCTTCCCAGTAGAAGTCCCTGCATACTGATTAAGGAGGCAGGGAGGTATCCCTTTGTTTCCACACCAACTCAGAGGATTGGCATTTACCTACTGAGGTCATAATTTAATTTCACCAGGAGCTCTCAATCTCTCTCCCAGGTAAAGTACCGAGGGCAAAAAAAAAGTCAAAACACACCCCTTGCCAGAGGGCTAGTCTCATCTATCTGACCCAGCTTTGAAGTCTAGGATCATTTGATATTTGCAGAGTCCCACCTTTAGGACTAAAGATGAAAATGATAAGGGAAAAATCCTAGGATTATTTGACACTGCATTTGCTAGGGAAGAAAGGAAATAGAGTATCATTGGTCTTGTTCTCTTGGAGCTCTGAAGTTTCCTTTTCATTGTTTATCAAAAGAAGAGGTGCACAATCTATTCCAGAGACAAAGCATTTCCCAGAGACATTCGAGAGACACTGAACAAAAGAGGACTAGGGTCTGAATGGGCACAGTGTGATAGGGAGCACCCTGAAGGTGAGAGGAATGAAGCAAGCAAAATTCACACTGGCAAGAAACCAACAGGCATATTTAGGGGATTGTGAATGAGCCAAGTTGGCTGGTAAAGATGATTTCTGTAACAATATAATGGGATATGAGGCATGATAAATGGAAGTTGAAACTAGGCTGCCGAGTACCTTGAAAGCTATACTACAGAGGATCCTGCAAATGTCAAGGAACCATTTAAAGTTTCTGACTCACGAAGCAACAAGATCAAAAGGAGTTTTAAAAGATAATTTTCTGGCTCTATCTAGGTGAGACTAGATGGGAAAGTTGAGAAAAAGGAGACTCATGGTGTTCGCAAATCAAGACACCATCATCACATCAGGGTGAGGATTGTGGGGAAAAAGAAAGGGAAGAAAGGAATGAATAGGTAGAAGTCTCTGAGTGGTACATTCCAAGGCTGGTTAACTACCTGGACGAGGGTGGTATCCATTAAAACCAAGGACAGTTATTGTCAGCTGCCTGAACCCTGAACTGACTGACAAAGCCACCAAGGCCCTCATACCTAAGACACCATGGATCAGAAAGAATAGAGACCTACCCGTCACCACTCATTCCTTCTCCTGACTTTATTATTCCTATGAGATGATGCTGGCCTGGGATAAGTTAACTGTCACAAGTGTTATTTCTCACATGTGCTCTCACAGACGACGTTTGAGCCTTTGTTGGTTATTCTTCCATCTTCTATGTCTTTTCTTCTTGGTCCAGTTTCCTTTCTGCGAATTCTCAACATTAAACTATTTACAGTGGCTTTGTCAAAGACTACTCCCAGATAACATTCATGTTTTCTTTAGGCTTGTTGGGTTTTAAATAAAGACTCCCCTAAATTATCCAAAGGAGAAAGAGGTGTGTTGGAAGAATATGTATGAATGGCAATGGGAACCGGAATTTGCAAGGGGGACTCTCCCTCCATCTCTATATCAAGGACTGTGAGTTCTCTGCTCTTCTCTGTACACCTGCTTGAATCGTACTCCTGACAACCTTCCTTGGGTAAATCTTGATTCCTTATTCTCCATTACTTTGATTTGTACTGCACCATCATGGACATTCAGCCCTGACTTACCTCATGATCTTTCAGCTACAGCTTTTGTCTATGTTATTTTACTAGTACACAGTACAGAGAAAGAAACGGAGGCAATCTAATTGGCCACATCTATTTCTGAGCTAGGACAGAGTTTATATGTTATTATCTGACCCTGAGTTTGTATATCATAGGCTAACCTATGGGTTGGACACATTTAGGTCCAGGACTCACTTCGGCTATGAAGAGATGCAAAGAGAGATGAAGAGCGTTGCAAAACATACCATCATTTTGTTGGAGTGTATGCTGCTGTAGCAAATTACCACAAACCACACAAAATATCTTCTAGTTCTGTATTTTCGAAGTCTTACTGACACAGGTGTCACCAGGCAAAGATCAAGTTGCCCTACAGCCACATTCCTTTTTGGTGGCTCTAGGGGATCCAATTCTGTGCTTATTCAGGCTATCGAGAGAATTTACTTCCATGTGACAGCAGAACCGAGGTACCTGCTCCCTCTTCGACTGTTACGTGAGGGACTCATCCTTCTTTTAGAGAGAACCCACCTTCAAGGTCCCTCCCCCCATCTTCAAAGCCAGTAATGGTGAGGTAAGTCTCTCTCACAGTTTGAACCTTTCCTCTTCTTGACAAACTTCTGACCACAGCCAGAAAAGTTATATGCTTTTAAGGACTCGCGCCATTAATTTGGAGCCACTCAGATAGTCCAGGGTTATTTCGCCATCTCAAAGTCCAAACACTTAATCATAATTGCAAAGTCCCTTTTGTGCATCAGGTAACATTCGCAGGTTCTGAGAATTAGCGTGAGACAACTTTAAGGTGCCAATATTTAGTTCCATGTATTAGTATTCTGCCGACCACAACCCCCAAATATCAAAGCCTACAAAGGGAGTTGTTTTCCCTTGGAAAGAGAAAAAAGATAGGGACAGGCAGACTTTACAAATACATCTAGTTCACGACAGCAGTTTTGCTCTCCCCAGTCTGGATCCATCCATTTCTATCCTTTAAAATTCAGCTGCAGTCCAATCTCCTCCAAAACTTTTTTTAAACAACTTGAGCTCATATTATTGCATCCTTTCTCAGACTGCATGTTAAATTCATGAGCAATGCCAGTTTTCCCCCATTATTTAAATGTATTAATTCAATCATCCATTCATTCAATAACACTTACAGAGGTTTTGTTAAAGGAACTCCTAAAGGTATAACAGTTATAAATATGAATATATATCATTATTGACTTCAAGGAGCACATGTATTTTATGATCATTTATTTTGTTTCCTCAACAAAAATGCTAGCTTCACGAAGGAAGAATCACACCTTTGGTTCTTTCACAGAATGCTAAGCCAAGGCACAATCAGTAAATACAAGAATGACCAATTGCTAAAAGTAAAAAAAAAAAAAAAATCACTTCAATACTACAGACATTTAAGCACAAACTAGTAATTTAAATTGCATTCAGAATGGGAGACTTGGCATTATTTACCACACATCATCTCATTTTTAAAGTACCTTGTCAGGTCATGATTACATAAAATTAATAGAACTTTACTATTTCTTAAAACAATTTTTCTGTCCTGTAAATCAATATATTTACTCCTATCAAAGGGAAGTTTCCTGTCAAAATATGTCAAGCGTGACTGACGACTGTCCTATGGTTATGAAGAATACACTGAAAACTTAGAGATAAATCAATAGGGAGTCACACACTATAATTTTAAAGAAAAAGCATTTAACACACAAGGCCAGTATTTAGTGAAAACTTGTAAAACCCAAAGTCCACCCTTTTTCTGACTAACAATACTTATATTTAAAGTAATCTGTGGTTCATCAAAATACAGCTGGAGACATTAAACTTAGTTCAATCGTGAGGCTTCCATTTGTTATTGAAGAACTAAATAATAGTTGCTTCTAAACAGGTAGGTTTCAAACGAATTTGACCAGAACCCTCAGCTTGAGGCATATTTTACCCTGTGACCAACTACATATAAATGCATAATACTGAAACAAAGCTTTCATAAAATGTCTTCTCTTTATTACATGCCTATGTACTCTGCCATTTTCTATTCTAATGTATTTTACTCAATTCTATTCTAGTCTTTTAAAACTACAGCATGTAACCTAAAAAACTGATTTCATAACCGATTAATAGATCACCGATAGGATGGAAAACTACTGTTTCAAGCTGTTCTACACAATCCATCTAAGAACTTAGAAACATATTTTCTCATTATTAATTAAAACAATCTATGAAAAATAACTCACAGTTTTTACTTTTACAAAACAGAATAGGGTAATTTGCTAAATTATACTTAAATGTATTATCCATCATTATAAAAATATTATAAAAGCCAGTAAATTATAGTTTTATTTACTTTTATTTATAGAAATGCTCAAGAAACAGATTTGAACTTTGTTTAATATTTATTATTTGGTGTCAGCAGAGAAAGAAACTTATAAATATTTGCTAAACACACTGTCTGTTTTCAGTTTAGATTTGTAAATACTCTTAGCTCACAGGTAAACTGAAAATGTTATTTTGAGTCACCAGTGTGGATCAGAACAAACATTCTTACGCATACAAAAGCCACAACAAAAAAAAAGTGCAGTATATTTTTCCACTAATAAAAGAATACAATTGACAGAATGAAATGTTAAATCAAAAAACCAGGCTTGAAACACTGAAATTAATAACATCTACAAATAGAACCTTATCAAAAACTTCTGATCTGGAACCATAACTCTCACAGTCACTGGTATCATGCAAATTTCTATCAACAGAAAAGAGGTGACTTGATTGCCATGAAAATATCCCAAGTATGTTAGTGACGAAGTAGAAGAATATTTTTTAAATATAGCTTTGAGTTCAACAAGTAATGAGACAGAATTTCCTGCTGAGTGTTTTATTACATATAGTCTATTTAGCCAGGAAATCAATTTATAAACATATATGGATTTTATTTTTTAAACTTACAAAAACTTGCATTGATACAATGAACTTCAAAAAGCAATCTATACATCTTGAAATCACTAAGATGGCTATTTTAATGCCATGTCTTAACTAAAGCAATACAGCACGTTAAAAACATGAAATTTTCAAGTATCAAATGCTTAGAAAACTAATAAATCCAGGTAGAATTAATGAAAACAAGCCCAGACATTTTGAACTTATATTATAGAACCCTATTTTAAGATTCCAAAATAGTATATAGAGAAAATTGAACTTCTGTGATATATTGATCAATAAGTAATACACAAAAGCTAATGCAACTCAGGACTTTTCTGAGATGACTTATAAACCAAATTCACTTATTAAAGAGTTTTACTTCAAAACCAATTTAAAATTTAATTTAATTCTATCTAAAAAAATTCATTAATCAATCCAAAACTAAGTAATATATTGTAATTATAATAATAACAAATGAATCTTTAGAAACGATTTCCTGTAGTTACACGAAAATTGGTGGGACTAGTCATATTTAAACAAAACTGAAGTGTCTTAAGGCAACACAGTTAAATAATATATGGATGACAGAAATTTTCAATCCCAAAATTTTCATCTACTGTATGTTAAAATGTTTATCACACCACAAAATTACAAAAGTAACCAAATAGATAGGAAAAAATAATCATAAAATAGAATTATTGACAATTTGGTTTACTCTAAGAAAATCAGAACTATTAGGGTTTTTAATCATTACAAAGAGAAGAATTATTTCATACATATTTTTTTAAGTTTATGATTTATTTTGAGAGAGAGAGAGAGAGGGAGAACATGAGCACGAGCAGGGGAGAGGCAAAAAGGGGGAGAGAAAGAATCCCAAGCAGACTCTGCTCAGCATGGAGCCTGATGCAGGGCTCAATCATAAGCCCTGTGACAAGATCACAACCTAAGCCATAATCAAGAGTCCACCACCGAACCGACTGAGCCACTCACCCAAGAGCCCCAATTCACATAATTTTTAGGTGATTGTTCTGTGATCCTAACAAATATACAGTGTAATTCCAGAGCTTACTCGTTCTCTGCATGTTACTATTTACCTGGTTGGTCACTGTAATGGGCTGCATACAACTATGGCCACCAACAGTCTTTCCCATTTTACACATACCATTCCTACAATTGAGATGTGCAATTTCTCCACCCCTTTAATCTGAGCTGACCTTGTGAACTGCTCTAATCAACACCATGAGGCTGATTATTATATATGAAACGACATTCCTAGACTTCAGATTCAAGCAAGTCCTTAACAGGACTGGCAGCCTTCACTTCTCTCTCCGAACCCTCAGACCACCATGCTGTGAGATACCAATCTAGCCATCTGGACATGTCACATGGAGAATGAAGGGTGTCTGGCTGAAACCTCAACCCAACCACCAGCCGAATGTAGCTTCACAAATGATCACTTCTGAGATAGCAGAATCATGAGAAAAAAGAATTGCTATTGTGTTAAGCCACTAAGTTTCAGGATGATTTGTTACACAGGAATGGGAAAGTGAAACGATCAGTTTACTTTCCTCATATGGTCTTAACCCTTACTTCAGGAAATATCTAACTTCAAGCACAATCCTTCTTGTATAGCCGCCAGAACCCAGATAGAACATATTAAAATAAAATGAGTTAACAAGTATGTGATATAATCCAAAACAACTCCTCTCCATCTCTTGCCTTTTCAGGGAATGCACTGAAGCCGGATATTTCTGCCAAATCTGATCATGGACCTGAAGCATCAAGGGCTTTGTCCTTGGGGTCCTAACATGGAAGGCAGTGTGTGTGCTCACATATCACACATCCAGACTTATATGAGACATGTTATCAATGTTTCCTCATAGGCACTGTTGTATATTACATGCTTTTCTGTTTTTGTCCTGGCTGTTCAGAACCATCTATAAATATGACAATTAAAAGTAGCATGAAAAGGATTAACAGTGGTTTGATCATTTTTTACAAAAAATATGCATATATAAAGGCATAAGCAGGAAAACATATTTTTAATGAATATCTGAATGTCTAGGTGGAAGACAATACTCTAGTCTCAAATTTAATGCTGACAGAGTATCCCTATTCAAGTCGCTTAACTTCTTTATGCCTTATTTTACTGAACAATTAGAATGATAATACCTGTCCTGACATACATCACAGGAAATTTGTTCAAATAAATGAGATAATATATAAGAAGGCACTTTTGAAGACTACCCGAGAGAGTAGTTAATGACACATGAGAAAAACGTAAGGCATAGAATACAGGAGTTGGAGAAGAATTTAGAGGTCAGGCTATGCAACATCGCTTCCGCATTATCATTCACCTTGTGCTTGACCTACATTGTAAAGGCAGGTCATTTCATTTCCAGACAGCTCTAATTGTTAGTAATGAGTTTAAATAATCTGTGTCCTTGTCACTTCTGCTCTTTGGCCTTATTTCTTTCCTCCAGAGCACCACAGAACATTTCTATTCAACCCTCGATTCAATTCACTACAAAAGCATTTTGTCAGGAATTGAACTAAGACGTGGGCTACAGATATGAACAACACATTAGTAAGACAAGGTTGTGCTCTGATATCTCTCACAGGCTAGCGGAGACATATAGATGACAATAAATTAATGTCCTTCAGTGTGGTAAGAGCTGACTGAAACTATAAGGATGAGGCAGAGACACAAAAAGAACACAAAAGAGGCAGTGGTCCACTCACCTAGGAACATCAGGCAAGCTTGCACAGAGATGGCATCCCTACAACTGAGTCTTGAAAGATAATTATGGGAATAAGTTTGAGGAAATATTAACAAAGTGAATTTGTGAGGAAAGGTAAACATTAACAACTCAAGCATTTGCTAAAATACTCCCATTATTTTCTTTTTAATTTTTTAAATTTATTCACTTATTTTGAGAGTGAGAGTAAGCGGGATAGGGGCAGAGTCCAGTGTGGGGCTCAAACTCACAAACTGTGAGATCATGACCTGAGCCAAATCGAGAGTTGGATGCTTAACTGAGTGAGCCACCCAAGTGCTCCACCTCAGTAAAAATTCTTTTTTTTTTAATTTTTTTAACGTTTTATTTATTTTTGAGACAGGGAGAGACAGAGCATGGGCGGGGGAGGGTCAGAGAGAGAGGGAGACACAGAATCTGAAACAGGCTCCAGGTTCTGAGCAGTAAGCACAGAGCCCGACTCGGGGCTCAAACTCACGGTCAGTGAGATCGTGACCTGAGCCGAAGTCGGACGCTTAACCGACTGAGCCACCCAGGTGCCCCCCTCAGTAAAAATTTTTAAACAGTCTTTGTATGAACTTCATGGTATATAATTTACAAATCCACTCATCTCTCAGTCAAACTGGTATCACTTTTCTAAATGTTACAAATCTGAAGAAGAATGAAGAAGAAGAGGAAGAGAATTAACAAACCAAGACCTGGACACAAATTCATCTTTTGTTGAGACAACCCAATACTGCACATTGTTCATTGGGTGGAAAGTGGGGTAGAGGAAAGCAACAGAAAAAAACCAGCACTTGTGTATAAAAAATACCTAGTCTATCTTCCAACTAAGCCTTTTATAGGCTGACTTTACTGTCCTTTCCGTAGGGCTCCATTTATTTCAACCTAATTGTAGAATGTAGTATTTATTCCTCTAAATTGTCATTTTGTTTTCAGACACTGGTTCCACTCAAATCAGAATAACTGAATCCTGGGTTTTTCTTCATTATGGAAATTACTTACACCACTAATTTGTATGATATCTTAAATCCTAAAAAAACAATCCACAGTCTTTGTGCTCATCTGAATCATCGATTAAAAAAAATAGACAGAAGAGGGCCCTAAGCAAATCTCACCATTTCGATCCTCTGCCATCTTGAAAATCTGGTAAACAACCTTGTGTGCATGTGGTTACCTCAGTGCCCATACGGCAGGGACCAAATAAGCTGGTGATTCTCAAATCAATGTCAATAGTCTCTAGCTGTGCTCTAAGTTCCAGAACTGTGTGTCTAGTTATCTTCCAAGATTTTCACATAAATATGCAACAAGGACTCTCAATGTTTCAAAACACCTCGTTATTTCCATTTATCCTTTAACCTGCCTTTCCCTTGGGGTGCCTGGGTGGCTCAGTCGGTTAAGCATCTGACTTCGGCTCAGGTCATGATCTCACGGTTCATGAGTTCGAACCCCGCATTGGGCTCTGTGCTGGCAGCTGACAGCCTGGAGCCTGCTTCGGATTCTGTGTCTCCCTCTCTCTCGGCCCCTCCCTGGCTTGTGCTCTGTCTCTCTCTCTCAAAAATAAATAAACACTAAAAAAAACAAAATAACCTGCCTTTTCCCTGTAATTATTTTACTTGCTTAAAAGCAGCCTCATCCTAATAGTATCATCCAGAGATGATGATTCATTAACTTTTGTCACAAAATAATGTGGTCCACAAATAATAATAAATTATAAAATATCCACAGTCCCATATCCTCAACAAACATTTCTTCCTATTTTACTGGGAAAATCAAACCTGTGCAAATTCAGGAAATGTACCTATCCAATCAGGAGAGCTTATGGAATCAGACAGAGGAAACATGCTTTGGGTACGAGGTGAGCCTACTGCTTACTTGTCTGGAGTCACTATTAGCCAGCCAACAAGTGACCACAAACCAGGCATGATGTTATTTCTGACCTCGTATAAGAAGACATATGTTAGTATCATGATGATGATGATGTTGATGAAAATTTATAATACCAAAAGATTTTCCTGCTGTGAACTCTTAGGATTTTATGGCTGTACTTGGCATTTTGCAGTCCCATTAAATGGGACTTCATTTCTTCCAAGTGTCACTTCCAAGTGTCTTCATTTCTTCCAAGTGTCACTGCTCTAAGTATGACCCTTCAACTCCAGGTATAGCCTTTGGTAATTGGAATTTAAGTAGGCAAAAACAATGAAATCCTGCATAAATTTTCCTCTATAATTCTAAGATTCAATAATCTGTGACCTAATGTTCCATAAAGTAATTCAGGCTGAAAGCTGGGCTCCACCAACCACCTGAATGTTTTCCAATTACCTTTCCTGGCCAGGTTGTTCATACCATCTTTTTCTCAGTAAGTTTTCTTTATTTTATCAAGAATAATTTTTTGTTGTTGCTAAAAACAAAACTTTTTAGTGGTACCTGGGTAGCTCAGTAGGTTAAGTGTCCAACTCTTGATTTCGGGTCATGGTCTCACAGTCCTGAGATCGAGCCCTGCATCAAGCTCTGCACTGGGCCTGGAGCCTTCTTAAGATTCTCTCTCCCTCTCTCTCTGTCCTCCTCCCCTGCTTGTGTGCACTCTCTCTCAAAAACAAAAACAAACACACTTTTTAAAAAAGATCTATACTTTCCAAAAGTTTATATTCAGAGTCAAAAACCATTTAATAAACACCTACTGTGTTCTGATATTATCTCATTAAACCTGAAAAGAATCCCATAAACTAGATAATGTTAGATAGGTACAGAAGAAAGTGGGTAAGGTTATAGCTCAAGAAACAGAAGCCTGGATCAACTCCTAGGCATGCATGCTATTCGTTGGGTAAATTACTTAACCTCTTTGTACTTCAGTTTCTTAATTTAGAGAGTGGGGATGACTGCACTGGTACCTACTCCCTGGAGTTTTCTGAGAATAAAATAAGTAATTCATTTAAGGCCTCTAGAATAAGAAAAGTGAATTGAGACACACAGAGGTTAAGTCACTTGTTGAAAGCTATACAGTCAATTTGCAGCATATCCTGTTTCAGATAACTTTCTCTTACCCAACTCAGTGCATTTTCTCTACCACGGCTGCATGAAGAACCTATATTTTAACAGATGTAGACAAGATGGGACATCAAGTAGAGCCAAGATTACTCTAAAGATCCTCAGGACAGCTAGCATGACCTTCAGAAATGGTTTTCTGTCAGAGAATGTCTCTTAATATGAGTCACTCCCACTTTACTCTACAGGAGGCACTTTACCTGTTGTTAGAGTTAAGAACACACTTGACTTAATGAAAACTGTTACATGTCAAAACAAAGGCTTTTGCTGGCAAATAAAAGGTCTTTTTCAGAGCGCCTGGTTAAGCGGCCGACTTCGGCTCAGGTCATGCTCTCACAGTTCGTGGGTTCCAGCCCCATGTCGGGCTCTGTGCTGACAGCTCAGAGCCTGGAGCCTACTTCAGATTCTGTCTCTCCCTCTCTCTCTGCCCCTCCCCCGCTCCTGCTCTGTCTCTCTCTCTCTCTCTCAAAATTAAATAAACATTAAAATTTTTTTTAAAAAGTCTTTTTCAAAAATGAGAAATGTTCTTCTCTATGGAAGAACATATGCCTAGAGAAAGAAAAAACTGCAGATACTTTTGTGTATAACTCCACTCTCGCCTAGAACCTTTGATGATATTGTATTAATGCTAAGAACTACAACAGAAAATGTGGCACCCTGAAACAGCTGACAGATGTTGGCAAACAAGCCAACACATATTACCCTTCTCAACCTCAGAGATAATCATACCCTTCCCCAGTAAGTAATTAGACATACCCTTTGCAGTTCTGGCCTTTGGTGGACCTGTATAATTGTGGCAAATTGCTTCCTTTGCCATGACACTAGGTATTTCGTGATATTTAATGTGTGTCTTTCAAAATATTTTTAAATGAAAACTTACTCATGATGATAATAATTTTGTTAAGTGGTACCCTTATTTACGCTCCTAGTTATAAAAGGGGGAAAACCTTCTCATTTAGTCTACAGTGAAATTATGTGCAATACAGCGGTCCCCCTCTTATGGCAGGAGATATATGTTCCAAGACCCTCAGTGGATACCTAAAACCACAAACAGTACCACCAAATCCTATATATACTATGTTTGTTCTATACATGCATACCTGTGATAAAGTTTAACTTATAAAGTAGGTACAGCAGGAGATTAACAATGATAATTAGAAAATAAAACAATTATAATAATATACTAAAAGTTATATGAATGTGGTCTCTCTCTCCCTCTCAAAATATATTATTATACTGCATTTTTCTTGTATTATACTGCATTTTCTTTTTCTTGTGATGATGTGAGATGATAAAATGCCTATGTGTGAGACGAAGTGAGGTGAATGACGTAGGCATCGTGACATAGCATTAGGCTGCTGGATCATCTGATTCCACACTGCTGTTGACTGAGGATACCTGAGACAACAGAAAGCGAAACCAGAGACACGAGGGAACTACTACTACATTTCACTCATTCATCCATTTCCACAAAACTGGTTTTGGAAAAGCTCAGCGGAATCTCTGGAAAACAACTCTACATATGTGCATTAAGCACATGCAAAGCCATTTCAGATGTGAGGTTACAATTATATTATTATTTCACTTTCCACATTTTCTTGAGTGTCTATGATTAGGCAATATTCCATAGATAGAAATATAAATAAGGCAACATTTCTCTATTAAGAAAGTTCCGGTGATGAAATAAGTCAACCCCCTAAGTCAGGATTTCAAAGGTCTCTACCCACCAGTCCTAACAGAACTTTCCAGAATAACTTGCACTAACCTCCATCAATGACCTGAAGCATTAGTTAAACCTAGCTTCTTCTGAATTTTCAAATATATCCAACTTACACATTCCCATACATTTTCTCTAAAAGTTTTTCATATGCTTTTCCCAGTACTATCAACCTAAATTCAACATATCTTTTAGCCTTATCTCAAATTATTCTCTATCATTACCACCAATCAGAAATAATCTCTTTTTCCAGCATTTTCAAATCACTTTTACATGACATGCCAACCTCTGCAGCCTAGTAATCTGGGTTTGGCAATTCTTACATAATATAAGGGAAAATGTGTGAAGGCAGACTCTATATCTAAATTTTTTGTCCTATACACAGTACCTTCCACATAGAAGGTATTCATTAAGTATATTTTAATTAAATTAAAAAAATAATAAAGACTTTCAGCTTTAAGCATGTATGATATCGTGGGGCGACTGGGTGGCTCAGGCGGTTGAATGTCCAACTTCAGCTGGGGTCATGATCTCATGGTTCGTGACTTTGAGCCCCATATCAGGCTGTCTGCTGTGACTATGGAGCCTGCCTCAAATCCTGTGTCCCACTCTCTCTCTGCAGCTCCCCTGTTCGCAAGTTCTTTCTCTCAAAAATAAACGTTAAAAAAAATTTTAAAGCATGCATCATTTTGTGATACAAAATTGACGTACTAAGCTTTTTTAATTTCATTTAGTACATACAAATACGCACACATACACACAAACACACACCTCATAATTCCCATAGTATTGATATTCTAAAATTCAGGATACATTTTCAAAAGCCAAAGGCAGTTGGGGCTCCCAGGATGCGTACTCAACCTAGGATAAAGGAGAATTAACCCATCTCTCCCCCATAGCATGTGGCACAAAGACTTCATTGATCACAGGGCCTGCAGACCACATGAACTCTTCTATAAGAGCTAATTGAGACATTTCATTAGTCAGGGTTCTCTAAAGCAACACAGTCTACACACACACACACACACACACACACACAGGGGCACTCACAGACACACACACGTGTGTGTGTGTGTGTGTGTGTGTGTGTGTGTGTGTGTGTGTGTATTCTGCCTTTTTGTTCTGTTGGGGCCCTCAACAGATTGGATAATGCCCATCCACACTGGGGAGGACCCTCTGCTTTACTGGGTTCATCAATTCAAATGCTAATCTTTTCCAGGAACACTTTCACAGATACACCCAGAAATAATGTTTTACCAAGTATCTGGGCATCCCTTAGTCCAGTCAAGGAAACATATAAAATTAAATCTGATCCCATGATGGGAACCAAATTTCAGCTTTATCTACACTCCCCCACCTGTACTTTTCTGTCTACATCATTTGAGGGCAGGCTAGGCAAGCATTAGAGTTGCCTGAGTTGGAAAGGTACTCATAATTTGAACAAGTATATTCAATACTATGAATTAATCTTACATAATTAAAATTTAAAAATAGCTCATTGCTTTCAAAATAGAAACAACAGAAGATGAAATCAATTTAGCTTATGTTGATACTAAAAAGATAAATAATTTTCAACAAAGGGAAAAGAAACCTGGTCCACTGGAAATAGAAGACTCTCTGAAAACTTTGGAATTCTATGTTTATTAGAAGGTAGCATAGGTTGCAAATAAAGTAACCAAACATTCCAGTTTCTGTGGACGTCCCCAGGATGTGAGACTTACAGTGCTAAAATCAGTAAAGTCTCAGACGAATCAGAACAAGCTGGTCATCCAAGTTACAAAAGAATGATCAATAAGGGCTCCTGGGTGGCTCAGTCGGTTGAGCGTCCCTCTTCGCCTCAGGTCATGATCTCACTGCTTATGGGTTTAAGCCCTGCATCGGGCTCTGTGCTGATAGCTCAGAGCCTAGATCCTGCTTCAGATTCTGTGTCTCCCTCTCTCTCTGCCCCTCCCCCATTCAAGCACACACACTCTCTCTCTCTCATTCTTTCTCTCTCTCTCTCTCTCAAAAATAAATAAACATTAAAAAAAGAATCAGCAGTAATATTTTCATACATTCATGGATATTTATTCTCCAAAAGATGATATGGATTGGACTCAAGGGGACATGCAATGGCGTGCTGTACCCTGGACTGGAGAGTTGCACGAGGAAGAAATGGAACCATAAAAGTTAGGAATACTTTCTGTATAAATGATGTCAGAGGAAGAAATATTCCTTTCAATTATCTGGGTATAAATTCTACTTTATTCAGATAGTGGGTGAAAGATTTCTTAATTCGAGAGACCCTTAAAAAGCTTGCAAATACAAGATCCAAAGAGTATGTCTAAAACTTACTCATAAACAACTTTTATAATTTAAGATCTAAGACAAGTACTGTAACAGCACTCAACAGGGCTCTATGGCAGAACAATCAGAATCTATCTTTCCCAAAGAATTACTTTTCAAATACTAGGCGTAAAAACGCCTCTTTTCATTAAACAGTAAATAAAGTAATATGAGGCAACACACACACACACACACACACACACACACACACACACTTTAAGGGCTGTGATACTGGTTGAGAGGTAAGTACATGTCAAATAAAATGCAGAGAAGATTAGGAGGGAAGTTTTATCAAATGTAAATAAAATGGAAAATTGAAATCAGAATTTGAAGCAAAAGCAACAGGGTACTTATTCAGGAAACTAAATCCATAATGTAAATGACAAACTTCAGAGGATCCTCCAATAATGCAAGGGAAATAAAGATGTATAGAAGAAAATACAAAATGGGGAGACTGATATTCTTAAAGAAAGGACATAACATGGGAATAACATTCAAAAACAAAATAACTCAGTTCAAAACTTGAGTTTGAAAACTGAAAGGATTATTTATTTCAACATAACTAAAGAAATCAACACAGCATATTCTTTTCTAAGGGATAGGGGTGGAAAATCCAGATAGAAAAAAGCAGGTCATGTACAACAGAAATGGTATTTGCCCAGACTTCCCCTCTTTACCACTAATCCATAAAAACTATTCAAGCAATGTCTATAGAAACACTATCCATATGTCAAATATGGCCTATAGTCATTTCTTTCACCGGCTCTGCATAAAAAAAAAAAGACTGAATATTAATTCAATGAACCTCTTCATTTTGCCACAGACCTTATCTATTATCTTACATTTTGGCACCTTTATGATTTACTTTTTTTGTTTATTTCGATTTTTTATTTAAATTCTAGTTAGTTAATATCTAGTGTCATATTGGTTTCAGGAGTAGAATTTAGTGATTCATCACTTACACATAAAACCCAGTGCTCATCACAACAAGTGCCCTCCTTAATACATATCATTCATTTAACCCATCCCCCCACCCACCTCCCCTCTAGCAACCCTCTTTTTGTCCTCTATAGTTAAGTCTCTCAGGTTTGATTGCACTTCTAGGTACTTACCCAAAAGATACAAAAATACTGATTCAAAGGGACACACACACTGCAATGTTTACAGCAGCATTATCGACAACAGTCAACTTATGGAAAGAGTCCAAGTGTCCAAGCTGATGAATGGATGAAGAAGAAGTGGTATACATATGTGTATATATATATATATACATATATATATATATACGTATATATATATATACACACACACACATATATACACACATATGTATATGTATACATATATATATACGTATATAGATATATACTTATATAATGAAATATTCTTTCCTGTGGCTGAATAATATTCGTGTGTGTGTGTGTGTGTGTGTGTGTGATCACATTTTGTTTATCCATTCATCTGTAGATGGACACTCTGGTAATTTCCGTATCTTGGTTACTGTGAACAATGCTGCAGTGAACGTGGAGGTACACATATCTCTTCAAGATCATGATTACATTTCTTTGGATATGTACCAGAAGTGGGACTGCTGGGTCATACGGTAGTTCTATTTTTAATTTTTTGAAGAAATCTTGATATTATTTACCATAGTGGCCACACCAATTTATACTCCCACCAACAGTGCACAAGGGCAAAGTAATGATTTAAATGTTGCCTGCTTCAGTTTTCACAATTCTGTAAACAGAATATCTTCCCCATCTACATTTTTACAAGAGTATGGTGAAAGAAAAAAAAGGCACACTAGGTAAAAATGACTTGTAAACACTACCTAGAGCTTTCTTACCTGTCATGTTGCATACAGGAAATACTCTTTACACATTATTCCTTTTAGAAATTTTTAAAAAGTATTTAATAATGGAGAATTAGGAGCAAACAGCTTTGCACAGAAAGTATAAAAAACATCTGGCATGCTAAAAGCAGAGTAGAAGTTAAAGAGGGAGATACTGCTCCATAGGATGACTTTAAAGTAGTTACCTCCTAATGTACCAAGGTTGGGAGTGAAAATAGGGCTGCATGGCACTGTAGTTTTCTCTTCATTTCACCATATTTTGCCTTTAACTTGCTGATAAATCTGTAGTCAAAGGCTCTAAGAAAGTATATGGCAGACTGTTTGAAAAGTCACCTTTTACAGTCACTAAGGGAAATCAGCCTGGACTAGAGTATTAAATTTTGCACATGGTTTTTAAAAGCAATTCAGCAGTATGTGCATACTATGCGTTTCCACTTTTTCTAGGAAAAATCCATACAATTCTATATTTCTCTCTTGAAATTTCCTATAATTAATAAACTAAGTTTTGTCTGTAACAATAACAAATGGCCATTACTTCTCTGGGCTAATAGAAAAGGTCATTTCAAATTGGCACATGACATTATCACACTAAACCTGACTGTAGATTAAACAGAATATGTATGAAACATAAAGACAGGACACACCTGAAGTTCTGCTTTACACTAACTGCTCACTCAGCTCATCTGGATTTGGAGTTTAGCAAAATTTTTAAAATTCTGTACCAAGATATTAGCTGCCATTTGACCATCATTAAAACTTTTGAAAGCTAATGAGTCTGTTTCTCTAAAATTAAAGAGTGTATATATGTATATATTATACATATATAAATATATACATGTATGTATATGTAGGTATATATGTATATACATGTCTATAAGTATGTATATAAGTATATATACTTATATATATACTTATATATAAATATATATACAGCAGCTAATATAGATACATATCTATATATGTATATATATACATATTTATATATATAAGTATGTATATAAGTATATATGTATACATATATGTACATATATGTATACATATATATTATACATATATAAATTGATTTTCAGTTTCCTTTCTATATAATCTTGACTGTTAAATGAAGTAAGATGTTGGGCTTTATAAATAAACTAATCTAAAATAGGAATAAAATAAAAAATTCTATACTAATATTATGTAAATTTTTGGACTAATTTCAACATATTTTCCCTACTATAAACAGTTTAGCTTTTTACATTTTCCTGTTACTTTGTTATTGATAGCTCAATTACGTATGTATAAAGAAAATAAACTGAACTGAAATATAATAATTAATACAGGTATTATTACTTTTAAAAAGTTTCTGGGAAGTTTTTTCAAGATTTATTAGGACCTTCTTCTAAATGCGGTATAGTACAGTGAAAAGGCATACTCAAAGATATCAAGGATTTGGTCCTTTGAAACAATCTAATCGTATCCGTTGATTTCTAAAATTCAGGTTCTTTTATTATAAAATGCAGAGAAAATACTCAACTCCTTATCAATTGCAAGACTACAGGATTCCACATCTATCTTTTATCACATCCTCAAGTCTTTGTTTTTTGACCTTTAAAAATAATAGGACTGTACGGGGCACCTGGGTGGCTCATTCAGTTAAGCGTCCAATTTCACCTCAGGTCATGATCTTGTGGTCTGTGAGTTTGAGCCCCACGTCAGGCTCTGTGCTAACAGCTCAGAGCCTGGAGCTGCTTCGGATTCTGTCTCCCTCTCTCTGCCCCTCCCCCGATCACACTCTGTCTCTCTTCCTCAAAAAAAAAACATTAACAATTTTTTTTAAAAAATAGGACTATAAAGTTAAAAGTTTCACTTAGTATCTTAGACATGTGTTAGTATAGTTATAAATTTTAATAGCTTAATGATAATAGTTAAGTTGCTGGAATATATTAGGAAACTTTAAACGAAAGTTATTCTATGAGTTCCTCTCCACTGATATGGATCTCAGACAGATGAAGAATAAACATTTATATGATATCCTCTACCACTTCTGACTAATGGCAAAATTTAAATAAATCTTAATAAGTGTCAAACAACCATCTGACTACAATAAATGTTAGCAGGGCAAAGAAAGAACATAAGTCACTTTTTAGCACCTTTCTATTAATTCCTTGCCTCTGTTACCAAATAACACCGGTTTTTGAAGACATCTCCTTATATTTTTATATTCAGCTGTTTCACTCTTGTCTGTACAGTTCACTGTTGTTCATCATGTTGTCCCTTTTATCACAATTAACAAATACTTTTTTTTTTTAATTTTTTTTTTCAACATTTATTTATTTTTGGGACAGAGAGAGACACAGCATGAACGGGGGAGGGGCAGAGAGAGAGGGAGACACGGAATCGGAAACAGGCTCCAGGCTCTGAGCCATCAGCCCAGAGCCCGACGCGGGGCTTGAACTCACAGACCGCGAGATCGTGACCTGGCTGAAGTCGGACGCTCAACCGACTGCGCCACCCAGGCGCCCCAACAAATACTTTTGTTTAAAAGGTAGTCCCTCCATGACCATGAAATAAACAATATATAAAAAGAGAAGCATGATGCAATGTGGTGTTTCTTTCTTTTTTTCTTTCTCTTTCTTTCTTTCTTTCTTTCTTTCTTTCTTTCTTTCTTTCTTTCTCTTTCCTCAGCCCCCTCTCTATTGATTCTCAATTCAAAATCATTAATAACATCATAACAAGAGAGAGGGCTGAGAGGAAAAATGTCTCCACAGCTCTCCAGTGCAAGTCTACAACCTGGAGAGACAGTTTTGGAGAATACAAGATGACTAAGGACTATGCATACGCAGACTGTATCAACAGCAAGAGAAGAGAGGATCAAATTATTGCTGTTATCATTTTGGAGAAACAATATTAGAATAATCATTAATGATGTATGAATTCTGACAACCGAGAGCTCCTAGGTGCACTAAGAGAGATACGTCAGGTGTTATCCCCTGAGAAAGGCATGGCATTGTTTCCCTATCAGCAGATTATTTGATCCAGGCTTCATGCAGTTGCTGAGCAGACCATTACTGGCTAATCTTTACTTTTAATTACCCCCATGAGCCCTTGAATCGTTCTTCAAGCTGTCTGTGAGCCTAGACCTGGCCAATTTCTTTATGAGGATCCTGAAGAGATATCTCATAACACCCTGAGGTACTCAACCAAACTTGTCTCAGATATTTTAGTACCCATCATATAAATCTTATTTTTCCCTCTTAGGTATATAAAAGTATCCCCTTAACAAATTACAAATGAAGCTACGTGTACTTTATCAATGATTTCTATTATTATTATGAATGATTATAATTTATTAGCTCAGTAGGTAATCTTAAACATAAAAATTATTTAAATTTTGAAACTTTTCACTTCACAAAAGGTTTTCACAAAACATATTCATGTGACATAATAATACATAGAGGGATTGTTTCTATTTGAGTGTCAGTTTTGAGAGTTATGGGTTAATGCAAAGCAAGAATAGTCTGGTTCCCAGCATCTATTTTATTTACATAACTGAAACACTAGCACACTGTTTTTACTGTTATCTCTGCCTAAGTAGCAGAACTGTGAGCAGATGGTGAGCTGGTTCACTTAGTTTAGACATGTCTGGATTATTACACTTGAAGGGGTACTTTATTATAAGTCTTGGAAAATAAAAGAAATTCTTTTTTTAGAATAAGCTTTAAAATAGAATGTAGAAGAACCAAAACTAAGCCATAGATTTATTTAACGATTCACTAACAAAGTCTGCATTCTATCATATATCATGTTTTTCCAAGTTTTGGCCAAGTTTTTATATAAATTGCCTCATTAAATAATTGCAAAAATTTGCAGGAGTCACTCAAATAGAGCTAAATCTTTGATCCGCTAAGGGACACTACACGAATCTTGACATAAGCGCAGCGACATGCTGGGAGTATTGTACCAGTTATATGCATCTAATGAGCAATACATAAGTACTGGGACAAGCCAAAAGGGTCTAGGGTACTACAAAGTAAACATCAAAAAGGACGTAATGGTCAGGTGAATGCTAAGGCACAACTGATGCTCTTAAAGGCATGGTACACTTGCTATTCTAATGGAGATAACTCCTTTGTACAACTACAGCCACCCAATTAAGTTCTTGCAAACTTCGTTAAAGAAACTTGTATATTCTTCCTGGGATGTCTTTCCACACATGACCATCGGCACTTTGACAATCTCACAAATCCTATAAAACATTTACTCGTATGCAGCTCGTGATGGATCTGAAGGTCAGATTTGCCCAGGTTCATGAAGCTTATATGCAGGAGAGCTGAGCCTTGGACACAACAGGTCTCAGTCCAGAGCCTTCGCTGCCCACCATCATGCCTTCTGAGGGCCATAGACAACTCATCACAATTAGAAAATAATGCTGGGGGATGATCAGCCTTTTTCCTTGAAGAGTGGGTAAGTTCTTCTACTCAGTGGTGATGAAAAGCATGCATCCAGGTCTCTCTTCCTCCAAGGCCAACTTTTTGGTCCACACTACCTAGACCACGGCAATAGTCCCCTGGTGGTTCATCCTCCATATTAACCTACTCACTACCTATCAGGTCTCCAAGCAGAAGCAGAGTTCAGCTTTGGGACCCATCCAGTTCTCCAACTTCATTTCAAATCACTTCCCCTGCATCAAGTTTGCTCCAGCCACAGTGGTGGCCCTCCTTCAGTTTTTGAACGTGCTAAGGTCTTTTCCATTACAACCTCTACGACAGCTCCCTCTTTCTTAACCTGGCAGGCTCTCCCTGGCTTTAGATCTCAGTTTCAGTGTCACCTCCTCAGTAAAACTTTTCCATTCTCTCAATCCAATATAGCTCTCCCCTGTATATCTCTTCTAAAGCGCCCTATTTCTTACATGGCATTTATGCTTTGCCGTCTTATATTTGTTTTGTTTCTCTCACTAACTTGCAGGTTTCTTGAAAATAAAGACCGCAAGTTCTGTTCACTAATGCAACCACCTTTGGTCTGAGCATAGTGCCTGGTGCAAAGACCATGTTTATATGATTAAAGGGTGGGGGGGAAGGATGGAAAGAAGGGAGAGAGAGAGAGGAGAAAAAGAAGAAGGAAGGTAAGGGAAAAGAAAAGTGGTGAAGGGGCTCATTTCTGAGTCTGTTCCAACTGTCTTTGCTGTTGTTCTTTACCTCTTCACCCTGATCCTTGCCTGTAACTTCAGGGCACTAAGCCTTCTTCGGTTTGTCCCTGCCAAACTTAAACTGAATGAATGCTTGTCAGTCTTACAAAAGCAGTTCTCTCTTAGGGTCACTGTCACCCTTTTGCCATCTCACTGTGACTTCTGAACACCGACACGATACTAGAATATTTAGGTCTTGGTTTCCCGCATGCTCTTTTCTGTGACGCTCTCTGCATTTGCTTTCAAAGCTGCACTTTCTCTTTGTCAATTAGGATTCCTCCCAGGCTGTGCTTTAATTATTAAAAAGTTCTTCTTTGTAGTGAGGGTAAATCTGCCTCCCATAACCTTTATTCATTGATCTGGGTTCTGCATTCTGGAGCGGTCTGAACCTCCATCCTCGTCACCCTACAGCACTCACTCCTTCAGATTATTTAAACATGGTATGGTGCATACCCTTGAGTCTACCCTTCTCCAGGCTAAACATTTACTTTAATGTTAATAAACCTTGTTATGAAAATATGCCACCTAAAACTATTCAAGCATCTTAGACGTGATGTTATATGCACATGGCCAAAGAGCTAGTGACAATGATAACAATAACACAGCAGTAGCATGTGTGAAGATTTCCTCAGTACCTGATTTGCTCACTTCAAGCATTTGCTATTTGAAGCCTCCTTTCAATCAAAGTCCCCAAGCAGAATTTGTCAGTCTTGCCTTAAGGCCACCCATCTAAGAAGCCCAAATTCCTTTCTACTTACTACACCATGGTGAAATGATTTGTTTATAATTAAGTGTGTCCTAATAGCGTGTCTGAAGCTGCTAATTATTTTCCAATATCCATTCTCCTCTTCTTCCTTTCACTGAGGAAAATTTCTCAATGGGTCTTTTGTGTATCTGCACCTCTCACTAGCAGAGACACTGATTCCTTTATTCCTGTCCTGTCCTTTATTCCTGATTCTAAGGATGTTTGTGCATCAAAGAACTTTGGGAGCTACAGATAGGGTCTTGCTCCCTCTGGAGCAAGGGTAGATTTGGTGCTGACCAAATAATCACTGGTCACTGGTGCTGACCAGTATAATAATAAAGAGCATGTTGTCCTCTGCTGCAAAGTTCCAGCAAGTTTGCTTGCAACCACTTGAAAAAAAATGAGTTTTCCTAAGATCAGAGTCCTTCAGCTGTTATGTACACCCACTCCATGCGTAGCATCTGCCTGAGTCACTCCGTGTCTCCCTCCTCATTGGTCTTAAAGACATTTGAAAACCCATGCAGCCTGATGTGTCCTGAGTAATAAACTCTTCTGTCTCTGACTCAGGAGTCTTGTATCTTGTGCGATCATCCATGATAGCTTACATATCCAGTACAACTTCAGACCCTTCACAGTTCCTCACAAGTGCCAAGAAGTAGCCAGAACCTACCTTCAGATTTGAGTAAAGGAGATTTAGGAGATTCCACCTCCCAATCATTGATTATTCCAGCTCAGCCCCAGACACTGTGATGGGAGAGACAACTGTGCTTTCTGTGCTTTCTGAATTCATGATCCACAAAACGTGAGAGGTAATAAATGATCCTTTTTGGTTTAAGCCAATAGGTTGTGAAGGAACTGGGTTGGCAGCAAAGACAACAAAGACCTGGTAATGAAGCGCTGCCCTAACAAGAACATAAAGATGTATCAGCAAACGTGAGAGTGCATGGCAAGCATAAAAGGCAGAAGAGTTCTGAAAACAATTCTGCTGGTGGAAGCTGGATGGCCTTCAGGATAGTTTAAATGAAAGTACAAAATCGATACTGAAAACTGAAGAAAGGAAACCCCTGTCCCATTGGACAACTCTGGCTACTCACAGTCTGAGGAAATTTTGCCTATGTATTTGGATGAATGTAAAAAGGGAAAAAATAAAGTTGTGTATGTATATATACAGTTTGCTTGGTAAACAAAATTGCTGAAAGCACAGAATGTAAAAGGAATAATAAAGTCATCCCCCATGTTAAAAAGTTTGGAGTCCTGGGGTGCCAGAGTGACTCAGTTGGTTAAGAGTCCAACTTCGGCGAACGTCACGATCTCACGGTTCGTGGGTTTGAGCCCCGCGTCTGGCTCTGTGCTGACAACTCAGAGCCTGGAACCAGCTTCGGATTCTCTGTCTGCCCTCTCTGCCCCTCCCCCACTTGGGCTCTGTCTCTAAACAATAAACATTTTAAAAAGTTTTTAAAAAGTTTGGAGTCCTGAATTTTTATGTTCTTTTATTACTCCTGGGAACCAGCGGGAAAGGTACAAACTTTTGAGTCAAATGTCTTGGCTGAGTTATTTAACCTTTGTTGAATCTGGATGCCTTCATGTATAAAGTGGAATAACTTCACAGGGAAATATCCTGGGATGTTTATAAGAGAAGCAAAATACTTGCTTCTATTTCATTGAGGCAGGTTGAAAATACATATTTATTTATCTCCTGACTGTCCCCCAAATCACTAATTGGCAGTAAAGAACAAAGAGTTCATTAAACTACATGAACAAAATTAAAGGCACAACAAAAGAACCAGTAAGAGCATCACACCTATTTCAGATGATGTGAAGCTCTTAGAAGAATGACAACAGAGCCTGCAGAGCAGAGGCTGTCTGACTGCAGAGACAAATACAAAGACAGGGAGACTGACTCATGTCGTCCCAGAACCACTAACTCAAGAGTGTGTGACTCCAACTTGTGCACAGGTAATGACCCCTCAGGCCACTGTACCATGTGAATGCAATCTTGCAAAGTGGGTTATCTTTGAGAAATTAAATCTAAGAGACCCCAGAGAGGAAGAAAATCAGCACAGCAAAGAGAAGAATAAGGCAAATTAGGCCATGAAGCAAACTGTGTGTGTGTGTGTGTGTGTGTGTGTGTAGAGGGTAGCAGGGGGCAGGTGGGAAGGATGAGTAATTAACTGAAATCTATGTATTTAACTATGGGACCCTTAGCTCTATTCCCCCACTGAGCTTTCAGAACATGGATAGAGAGGTGCATAACTTCAGACAGAAACGTAGAGTACTCCACTCTGGAAAATCTGACGAGCCCCAGAGAAAAATTCTGTGGATACTGAAACTTTAAAGCCCTCCTAGATACAGAGTTTAGTCCAGATCACTGATCACCCTCTAAAAATCGCATCAGGTATCAAACCTCCCACACCTTCTGTTTATTCTCCAACCCTTCCCCAGGCATAGAGAGCCTTTAGTGCCACAGTGCCATACTTTTTTTTTCTTTTTTCTTTTTTTCTTTAAGTAGGCTTCACAGCCAGCATGCTGCGGGGTTTGAACCCATGACCTTGAGATCAAGACCTGAGCTGTGATCAGGAGTCAGATGCCTAACCGACCGAGCCACCTGGGAACCCCTAGTACCTTACTCTTAAATATGAACATAACCAGGGATTATCAGACATTTGAGGAAGCTTCAAACACAAAAAAAAAGAAAGACCAACAGAAGCAAGAAGAAACAAAACAAAACAAAACACGATGAAACAGACCACGAAGTGAAAGAAAAAATATTATAAGGAAATAACAGCATTTATACTGACAATGCATCTCAGCAGAAGTTGTGGAGATTATGTAAAGAAGGGGAAGACATTTGTGTTTGTGCATATATATATTCATGTACACGTGTATACACACACATGCACGTGCACACACACACACACACACACACACCTAACATCTGTTAATATACTAAGGTAAATATTGAAGGAATACTTAATGAAACTAAAAGTGCTTTTCCCTTTAAATACAGAGAGGTAGAGGGGTGGGGAATGTGTCTGCTATTTTTCTTTATAGGTCTATTACTACTATTTTTATTTTTAGGCTATGTGCATCTATTACTTAAATTTTTAAAATACATTTTAAATATTCAATGCCGATCCTAAGATGTAACTGTTTCTCATACGTGAGCTTCTTTGCTCCACCCTTTCTATTGTTCTCTGCTAAGGCGAAAAGGCTGTACTTAGCTGGATAGAGTTTTAAAGTTACTGACTGAAACATTCCCATAAACGCCCAATTCGAGCTAGTCTTGCCATGAGAACATTGTTATTCATGGTGGTTAAAGTCTCAAGAGCTCTCTCCTCACTCAAAAACTCAAGAGCACTTGCTGTCTATTTTATTCATGTAGCAATGAATCATGTTATCACCTTATGACATTTCTTTTATCATCTTAAAGAATTAAGCTTCAGTAAAGAATGCATGTTCTCTAAAGACATTTATTTCTTTGTAACACTGTTACAGTTAGTAGGTCCTCAATAAGTATCTCTTGATTGGAACTGATTGTAGCAAAGAAAGACTTTCAATATTCCACATCTCAGGAAGTCAAGGTGGGGTCAAAATCAGCAAAACTTCAATTGACATTAATTATATATTTGGAAAAGACTCTAACACACCAGAGAAGAACTGAAAGGAATTCTAGATAAAACAATTTTCTGGAAGATCCAAATTTCATATTATTTAATTCTTAAAGATAAATAATCAAAAGTAAAATTATTTAATTTTATACAAACTTACAGTTACAAGATGAATAAGTTCTTGGACCACTTTCTTACACCATACACAAAAGTAAACTCAAAATGGACTAAAAATCTAAATGTGAGACCTGAAACCATAAAACTCCTAGAAGAGATCACAGGCAGTAATGTCTCTGACATTGGCTGTAGCAGTATTTTTCTAGATATGACTCCTAAGGCAAAAAATAAAAAATAAACTATTAGAACTGTATCAAAATAAAAAGCTTCTGTACAGCAGAGGAAATAATCAACAAAACTAAAAGTCAAACCTACTGAATGGGAGAAGATATTTGAAAATGATATATCTGATAAAGGGTTGGTAGCCAAAATATACAAAGAACTTATACAACTCCACACCAAAAAAACCCACAAATAATCCAATTTTAACATGGGCAGAAAGCATGAACAGACATTTTACCAGAGAAAACATACAGATGGCCAACAGACACATGAAAAGATGCTCAATATCACTAACCATGGGAGAAATAAATATCAAAACCACAATGAGGTATCATCTCACATCTGTCACAATGGCTAAAATAAAAAACACAAGATTGATGAGAATGTGGAGAAAAAGGAACCCTTGTTCACTGGGGCATCTAGGTGGCTCAGTTGGTTAATAGTCCGACTCTTGATTTGGTTCAGATCATGATCCCATGGTTCATGGGTTTGTGTCCCGTGTCGGGCTCTGTGCTCACTGTGTTGAGCCTGCTTGGGATTCTCTCTCACTCTCTGACCCTCCCCTGTTCTCCGTCTCTCTCTCTCAAAATAAGTAAATGAACTTAAAGAAAAAAACATAAAACACTCGTGCACTGCTGGTGGGGATACAAACTGATGCAGCCACTGTGGAAAACAGTATGGAGATTCCTCAAAAAATTAAAAATAGAAATACCATATGATCCACTAATTCCACTACAAAGTATTTACCCAAAGAATACAAAAACACTAATTCAAAAATACATATGCACCCTTATGTTTATTGTAGCATTACTTACAACAGCCAAGGTACAGGAGCAACCCAAGTGTCCATCAGCAGATGAATGAATAAAGAAGATGTGGCATATATGTATATACAATGGAATATTACACAACCATAAACAATGAAATCTTGCCATTTGCAGCAACATGGATAGAGCTAGAGAGTATAACGCTAAGTGAACTAAGTCAGTCAAAGACAAATACCTTATGATTTCATCTGTATGTGAAATTTAAGAGACCAAAAACAAAACAAAACAAAACAAAAAACAAAAAAAATAGACTCTTAAATATAGAGAACAAACTGGTCATTATTAGAGGGGAGGTGGGTATGGGGATGACTGAAATAGGCAAAGGGATTAAGAGTACACTTACGTGATGAGCACTGAATAATGCATAGAATTGCTGGATCACCATATTGTAATACCTGAAATTAATATAACACTGTATGTATGTTAACTATACTGGAATTTTAAAAATAAATTAAAAAATTAAATATCATAAAAAATAACATAAAAATAAAAATAAGTTCTGGGGATATAATGTGTAGCATGGTGATTAGTTAATAATACTCTTATATACTTGGAAGTTGCTAAGAGAATAGATTTCACCACAAAAAAGAAATGGTAATTAAGTGATATGATACAGGTGTTAGCTAACATTATGCTAGTAATCATTTTTCAATATATAAGTGTATCAAATTAACAAGAATACAATAAACTTACACAATGTTATATGTCAATTACATCTAAAGAAAGCTGGAATAGAAGATAGATAGATAGCTAGCTACACAAAATATCTTACAAATCAATAATAAAAGGATGAATGCATTAAGGGGATAAGTGGGTAAAAGCACAAAAGATAAAATTTACAAACTAAAAAGTAAGAGATGTTGCAAATTTTAAAAAGTTTGGCAGAAAGGAAAAGATATTCCATGAAGGCAAATCACTCAAAAGTGGTAGTTCTTTTCACACAAGGAAACTGAGGCTTAAGGAAGTTACATAAATTTCCCAGTTACTCATTTGTATCACTTATGGAAAAGATGTTGAAATGTGTTAAATCTGTTCAATCAATCTCTCTCTTATCATTACAGACCAAGTGATGATGTATTTCTGTTGGAGATAGGATACATAACATGTCATTTTATCACATAGACTAAGAAGGTAAAAGTTATTATTTGATTGTGCTCTTAGAAGCATGAATCTTCTTTTTTTCTTTCAGATGAATCAAAAGACAAATGGATAAATGCGACAACCCGCCAAAGTTAGGAAATGGCTGAGTGGAAAGGACTAATTAGCAATGACGAGATTCTTGAAAGTATATGAACAATTTTCACTGTGGAATTTTTCCAAAGATCCCAAATGCACTGAAAATTAGGGGAGTTATCTGGTTTACCTTGATATTTCTGTTTATAATTTGATACATGGAGAGATACAAAAAATAAAGATGTAATAGGGGTGCCCCCCCCAAAAGGAAACAAAGGCAAGGTCATAAAAAACACATCAGGATATTCCAGACAAACGAGACTGGAAAGCCAAGTATATATCAGTGCCACAATGGCTGCCCAGCTAAAAGTTTTATAGTCAACAGATGAAGCACAAAATGAAAGGAAGCGACTCTCCAGTATGTATTAGGAAGTGATTAAAAGTTTGAGTTGAATCATGACATTTTCAAGCATTATCTTAGCAGCAGTTTTAGAATAAAGAGAAAGAGACAGACCAGTTGGAAAGTCACTGCATCATCAACACACAGGAGAGGCTAGAATCTTTAATGATGACGTTGGTGCATGTGGACTAAAAAGAATGGATGAAGGAATTACACTTGGTAAGTAGTGAGGGTGACTAACAAAAAGAGAGTGAAAAGTCACCAGCATTTCAGTGTTTTGAGTTTTTATGAGTGGAAGAGGGAGGTGGCATGGTGGAAGGACAAAGCAGTGACAGTAATTCCTTTTTTTTTTTGTCTCAAAATTTCAAACCTCAATTGCTAATTATTCTAACTCTGCTCAGTTTCTAAACTAAAGGGGACAAAAGTTGGAGTGAGTTAGATGCTTTGAAACACTCAGCTAATGGATGTGGAGTTAGTCTAGCTACTCTACACTTCTGATACCATCATGACTGTACCCAGACACAAGACCTGTTACAGTATTGTCTCCACCAAATCCATCAGGTTTTTTCTTATAAAATGGAAAATTTTTTATTTTCCAATATATGTCATAAATAAAAATACAAATGTGAAACTGAACAAAATCACTTATATCTTAATTGCCAAGAGATATCTGTATCTTTATATCTATGTCTATAGATATCAAGGGATTTTCCATGTTGACAAATATAAATCTACTTGATTACTTTTAATGACTGTATTTTTATACTATATGGACTTTCTCTACTCCAGTCCTGAGAACAATGGAAGTTACTTCAAGTATTTTGTTCTTATAAATAATTCTGTATAAAATATTTAGTTGTCTCCTCATAACGTGTATTTGAAAGGGATGGAAAAGCTACCTTAAGAGAGAGTTTGAGGGACTTAATGATAATCCAACATCTATGGAAATATTGGCAGACATAAACACGCAAATTAAGTATATGAGAAATAACCAGAATTTTATAAATTTACTTATGAGCATATAACCAAAGAATATTTTTAAGAACAACAAAAAATAAAATACTTAAAAATGTCCTCTAAGCCTCCTATATCTGAAAGAACCACATCTAATATCACCCTCAATGGGAAAAACTGAGAGCCTTTCTCCTACGGGCAAGAAGAAGGCAAGAATGCCTACTCTCACCATTACTATTTAACACAGTACTGGAAGTCTTAGCCTCAGTAATTAGACAACAAAAAGAAATAAAGGGCATTACAAATCAGCAAGGAAGAAGTCAAACTTCACTATTTACAGATGACATGATACTCTATATAGAAAACCCGAAAGACTTAAAAAGAGTTACTAGAACTCATACATGAATTCAGCAAAGTCCCAGGATATAAAATCAATGTGCAGAACTCTGTTGCATTTCTATACACCAGTAATGAAACAGCAGAGAAAGAAATCAAGGAATGGATCCCATTTGCAACTGAACCAAAATCAATAAGATACCTAGGAATAAACCTAACTAAAAAGATAAAATATCTGTACTCTGAAAACGACAGAAGACTTATGAAAGATATTGAAAAGGACACAAAGGAATGGAAAAGCATTCCAAGGTCATTGACTGGAAGGACAAACACTGTTAAAATGTCTATACTTCCTAAAGCAATCTACACATTTAATGCAATCACTATCAAAACACCACCAGCATTCTTCGCAGAGCTACATCAAACAATCCTAAAATCTGTATGAAACCACAAAAGACCCTGAATAGCCAAAGCGATCCTGAAAAAGAAAAGCAAAACTGGAGGCATCACAATTCCAGATTTCAAGCTATATTATGAAGCTATAGTCATCAAGACAGTATGGTACTGGCACAAAACAGACACACAAGTTAATGGTACAGAACAGAAAACCCAGAAATAGACCCACAACCATACAGTCTACTCATCTTCAACTAAGCAGGAAAGGATATCCAGTGGAAAAAAGACCGTCCTTCAACAAATGGTGATGGGAAAACTGGACAGGGACATGCAGAAAAATGAACCTGGACCACTTTCTTACACCATACACAAAAATAAACTCGAATGAAAGACTTAAATGTGACACAGGAAACCATCAAAATCCTACAGGAAAACACACGCACCAACCTCTTTGACCTCCACTGCCGCAACTTCTTACTAGATACATTGCCAGAGGCAAGGGGAACAAAAGCAAAACTGAAGCACTGGGACCTCATCAAGATAAAAAACTTCTGCACATTAAAGGAAATAATCAACAAAACTAAAAGGCAGCCCATGGAATGGGAGAAGATATTTGCAAAGGATTCATCTGATAAAGGGTTAATATCCAAAATCTATAAAGAACCTATCAAACTCAACACCCATAAAACAAACAACCCAGTTAAGAAATGGGCAGAAGAACCCCAATGTTTATAGCAGCACTATTAACAACAGCCAAAGTATGGAAAGAGACCAAATGCCCATTGATGGATGAATGGATAAAGAAGATGTGGTATATATATACAATGGAATATTACTTGGCAATCAAAAAGAATGAAATCCTGTCATTTGCAACTACATGGATGGAACTAGAAGGTATTATACTAAGCAAAATTAGTCAGAGAAAGACAAATATCATAGGACTCCACTCACATGAGGACTTTAAGAGACAAAACAGATGAACGTAAGGGAAGCGAAGCAAAAATAATATAAATACAGGGAGGGGGACAAAACATGAGACTCTTAAATATGGAGAACAAACAGAGGGTTACTGGAGGGTTTGTGGGAGGGTGGATGGGCTAAATGGGGAAGGGGCTTAAGGAATCTATTCCTGAAATCATTGTTGCACCAGGTGCTAACTAATTTGGATGTAAATTATAAAAAATAAGTAATTTATAGAAAGAAGAAAAAAGAAATGGGCATAAGACATGAATAAACACTTTTCCAAAGAAGACATCCAGATGACACATGAAAAGAAGCTAACATCTCTCATCATCAGGGAAACACAATGAGATACCACCTCACACCTGTCAGAATGGCTAAAATTAACAACACAAGAAACAATAGATGTTGGTAAGGATGCAGAGAAGGGTGAGCCCTCTTATACTGTTGGTGGGAATGCAAACTGGTGCAGCCACTCTGGAAAACAGTGTGGAGGTTCCTCAAAAAACTAAAAATAGAGCTACTGTATGATCCAGCAATTGCACGATTAGGCATTTACCCAAAAGACACAAAAACATGACTTGAAGAAGTACATGCTTCCCAATGTTTATAGCACAATTATCAACAACAGCCAAACTATGGAGAGAGCCCAACGTCCATCAACTGATGATGGATAAAGAGGTGTGTGTACACACACACACACACACACACACACACACACACACAGAAATATTACTCAGTGATCAAAAAAATGAAATCCTGCCATTTGCAACAACATGGATGGAGCTAGAATGTGTTATGCTAAGTTAAAGAAGTCAATCAGAGAAAGACAAATATCATATGGTTTCACTGAGTGGAATTTAAGAAATAAAACAGATGAACATATGGGAAGGTAGGGGAAGAGAAGAGAGGGAAACAAAGCACAATAGACTCTTTTTTTTAACGGTTATTTATTGATTCTTGAGAGAGAGAAAGACAGAGCGCGAGAGAGGTAGGGGCAGAGAAAGAGAGAGCCGGAGAATCCAAAGTAATTTACATATACTTCTTTCATGACTCTGAACATTTTCTCTTCAAGGACAGAGAACTATACATTCCAGATATTGTGCCTACCAAGGAAACTGGAAGGATATAAATTTTTATAAATTTTTCCCAAGAAATGGCTAAATGACTGACTGAACATAATAATGTATGCACATTTGTCAAGTATGAATAAATGCATGAATAAATGAATGCATGAACAGCATGAGATGAAACTGAAGAAACATCTATGACCTAGATTAAGGGCCTTTTAGAGGACACACGAGAGGAGGGGGAAACCCACAGTATGGGAATGGCATATAACTTCTTACATATGTCTAGTGTTTCAGTGTATGTGTGTGTGCATGCATGTGCGTGTACAAAATGTGTGTACAAAATGAAACTCTGGTAAGTCAGTTTTGTTTAATATCAAATGATGTGCCCTGCCCCACCACCATGATACAAACACAGATGTTCCCTGTCTGACAGTTTTGGAGATTCTCTTCTAAATACTGATTTTCTTACCATTTCTAACTGCACACAAAAGCTGCAGGATTTTGTCAGTTGATGCCCTTTGTGTCCAATGTTAGTCTAATTGTCAAGAGTCTATCATTTATGCTAAAGTGTACTTAGATTAGCAGTGCTATCAAAATTCTTCTATGTTGTAATGTTGTATGTGCTCTCACACATTTGAAAACTTCTACACCCAGGATGGAACTTAATTTCCTGAACTTGGCTCACTCATAGCCCTCCTCCACCTTCATTTCCCCATACTATGCTATTTTCTCTAACTGGAACATTAACTACCACAATCACATTTGTCTTTTTTGTTTTGTGAACTTTTACTCATCCTTTATGTCTCAGATTAAATAACACTTGCAGGACAAAGAAGTTTTCACTGAACCCTCAAGAATGAGGGAGTGTCTCTTCAAATCACTCCCCTCAAACCTCTACATTGTGCTTATTGAAGCATTTATCTCACTGTATGATCTTATCTATTTACCAGTCTGTATTCTATGCTTAAATGCATGTTCCCTGTAGGCTAGAAAGGTGTCTTTTAACTTGTAGTGGCAGGCAGAAAGCAGTTCATTGATTAATATTTGATAAATGGACCCACAAATATCACATATCACAGTAATAATAATTGTAAAAGTCAAAGAGGAAAAATTGTTTTCTAAATCACTATTACAATAATGAAACTAATTTCTAAGACTTGATGCATGGTGCTTAATGACCCATAGCTATTGTAACCATAATTAATTCTTATCAACTTTACATCATTCCTTAACAGTAATAGGGGAGTCAGGAGGAATATCTTCACAGAGGGTGATTCTGAAGTGACTAAAGAACTTTCACATGAAAATACCAAAACCAAAAATTTATCAATAAAATTGAAAAGCTAGAATTGTGAAAAAGAAGATTACATAACTTCTGTTCAGTAAGAACTGACTGAATTATCATATTCTGGTTATACTTACAAACAAAAATATCTGTTGAATCCTCCCTCAATGAACTTTTGTATGAGCTTGGGCTAGCAAGAATTCTAAACAAAGGTTTTGGAATGAGAGCACCTAGAACAGTGCTTTCAAAGATTTTTTCAAACCTTTTCAAGAAATACACTTTTCTGGAGATCCAGTATAGACACATAACATATACATGTACGAACACCTAACTGAATCAATTCTTCATGAAACAATACCTAACTTACTACATGCAAGGTGATTTATTTTCCAAAACAATCCCTGTAGACATGCATGAATTATCATACTAGCTTAACGGACTTCTGAACAATAAATTCTCCCAGTTAAAATATTTAAGTTGGATGGTTTTATGTTTCCTTTACTTGTATTTTTTCTTTACTTATATTCTTTCCTTTACTTATATTCTTTATTTTGACTGATAAGTTGAGCAATAGTTGCTTTCTTAATGATTAATAAGAACAAATTGAAATAACAAGGAAGAATGAGGGTGTGAATAAGACTGGTACTCACCAAATACCTAAATAAAATATTAAGCTCTAATCTGAATAACTATGTGAATTTTATCAAGAAATAAAGATTGAGATCTTACCTGAAGGAATGCAACATCTATCTCATCTAAATAAACAAGTAGTCGTACTTAGCCCACTATACATTAGTATCAAAATTATATTTTTGACATGCTATCTATAGTGATCAGCTCCCCTCCTCTTATTACCATTATGAAAAACCTATTCCTCATTTCCTTTGTCTTTCATTCTTCCAAAAGCATACTGACTTTGCACATATAACAGGCATGGCCCCTGTGATAAAGACACGATGGAAAAAGAAGGGAGACATGGTTTCTATCATCATGGAACAGCAAGCTGATAACAGCCAGAAGACAAGCACACACAGTCTACATTGTGCTAAGTACTACAAAGAACATATTGATGATGCTGTAAGAGAGAAAACCAGGAGTGAAGGAAGACACAAGGTTCAAACCAAAGAAGTCCTCCTTGAGTAGGTGCACTAAAATCTGAGACATCAAAAGTGAAAAGAAATCCGTTGTGCAAAAAAATCTAAGGTCAGAATTTTCATGCAGAGAAATGGCCAAGAGTCTGGGCAGAAATAATGCTTCTTTAAGGAACTGAGAAAGATTCTGTGGCTGAAACATAATCAGCAAGAAGGAACAAGACAAGGTTGGAGAGATAAGCAGAAGCCAAATCAGGCAGGGCCTTGTAAGTCACCACAAGGAATTTGGATTTTGTTCTAAGTATAATGAAAAGCTGCTGAAGGGCTAAGCCAATGTGTGACATGATCTGATTTACATTTTTGAAAGATCACCTCTAAATGCTATGTAGAGAATGGATTAGAGAATGTAAACATGAAAGTCCAGTTAAGAGACTTTTGCAGTGAATCTAAGCTGGGAATGAAGTAACCTGGCCTAGGGTGGTGGCAATGGAGATGGGGCAAAACAGTGGAAAAATTCAAGATTCACTAAGAGAACCTATAAGACTTGCTCAGTATCAGAATAGAGGATAAAGGCAAAGAGAAGAATTAAGAATAACTTCTAGGGGGACAGGGGTGGGTAAAAATAACTTCTGACTATCTAGTTTGAGTAACTGGGTGGATGGTGATGCTATAAACTGAGACAGGGATGTTGAGAGGAAGGCAGGCACTTCCATAATATTTGTGGGTCCCAGGGCTAGGTCAGAAAGGAAGGTACACAAACCACCCATCACCTGTCATTCATTCTATACGGCATTGCTTAGCTTCCTCTTGCTTTTCTAGTTGTGAGTATCCCAAACTCTCACCACTATCCTTGCCCACACTACCTAGTCATCCTCCAGTGGCACCAAAGAGGCAAGCACTTTATCTGAACTTTGTCTCATTCTGAGTGACCACCCTTGAGCTAACCAGAAGAACCAGAGAGACAAGAGCTTATCAACATCCTCCCAACATAACCTACTGGCCAAAACAGCATTCCGTATTAAATTCTACACATCAAGAGAGAGACGGGAAGGGAAGGAGGGAGGGAGGCAAGGGAAGAGGGAGGGGGAAAGAAATAAAAAGAGGGAGAGAATGAGAAAGAGGACTCCTCCATCCTACTTGTTCCCCCAATTCCCACCTCAAGTTGGAAGACACAACATTCTGTTAATGGGGCAATTCTCCAAGGTAGATGTAGCAGGCAGTGGATGCTACAGTAACGGATCCTCTGCTCTCAGGTACTTGTGTTCCTGCAAGGCTCCCTTTCCATGTATTTCAGGTGTAAGTGTCAAGGTCACTCACATCACCCTCAGCTCACAACCAAAGGCCTATCTTTTTATAGCACCCCTCTCCCCCATCCCTTAACATGTGACTGTTACATAAGAAGCTACTTAGTTCTCAGTAGCATATGAACCTTAAGGGCCTCTTGTACATCAGGGACCATATTACTATCGGTCAAAGCGATTGAATCCATCTTTTCAGTCAGTGAGGTTTTACTGAGTCCATAAAATATGCTATTCATAAATTTCCATGGTATGTGCTCCCCTTTCCTTATCTCCCAAGGTGAGATAAAGAAAAATGGTCTGCACATCTTTCACCAAGTTAAACATCACAGTCTTAAGGAAAACCTCCCAGAATCTTCTAATCAATAAGGTAAACCCATGTCTAGGCTTCTGTAACTCATGGCGTTTACTTCCATTACAGCACTCAACACTCTGCATTTTAATTCAGAGTTGAGGATATATATTATTTGGTTCTGTATCTGTGGTTACCATATAAGTGTTCTTAAATATGTACTGCTGAATTAATAAAGTTAATTAGTGTGTTAATACAACATAGATCCAACAGACGATTGAACATGGTAGGTGTTATAATTTGGGTCCTTTGATTTACATGGATAAATTTCAACTTATACTTGAAATAGATTTATTTATTTATTTTCCTTAAGTATCATAAGCATAATAATACTTACCTCTGCATATTATTTGTAGTTTACAATGTACTATTCAGAAAATAAATAATCTCAAATGTTCCTCAAAAACTCATAGACAGACTGGTATTAATGTACCCATTACAGAGGTGATTTAGCAATGCTCATTTACTCACCCCAGATCACAGGCACAGTATACATTTACCTCAAATATTTATAATATTCATACTACACCTAAAACCAAAATGATTAGTTTAGATGAATTATAATTATACAAAAATAAGTACAGGCATATCTAATTTTATTGCACTTCTCACAGACTGTGATTTTACAAATCGAAGGTTTGTGGCAATACATCAAGGAAGTCTACCAATGCCATTTTTTCCAACAGTATTTTCTCACTTCGTGTTTCTCTGTTACATTGTGGTAATTCTTGCAATATTTAAAATGTTTTCATTAAATTTACACTTGTTCTGGTGATCTGTGATCACTGGTTAAGACTCACTAAAAGCTCAGATGATAGCCAGCATTTTTCAGGAATACAGTATTTTTTTAATTAAGGTATGTATATCATTTTTTAGACATGATGCTATTGCATACTTAATAGGCTACAATATAGTATAAACATAAATTTTATATGCTCTGGAAAATCAAAAAATTCATCTATGCACTTCATTGTTATACTCACTTTACTGCAATGGACTGGAACCAAATTCACAGTATCTCCAGGGTAGGCCTAGACTTAAGGTCATCTATAAAACATAGCGATTTGTCTGCTTTGTGTAAACAACAACAACAACAACAACAAGGCTGGCAGGTTCCAGGAAGAGGGGCTGCACCAGAATCTGAACAGCATTGACTTTATCCCTCCGGCTGCACTCCAGTTAATCTACATTCAAGCATATATAAAACAAGAACTGCTATGTTTTTCTCACTTTAGTTTCAGATTTCCTTTTGTGTTGATGCAATTGTGAAAAACACATTTGTATCACTCTGGTTCCCAATAATAGCAGGTAAGATTCATTTAGCATTACTAGGAACATTTTACAATACCTTGTTCAATACAAGGTACTTGATTCCATTACCTTGTTCCTAAACACCCTCTTTAAGTTCCATTACATGTTGACAAAGCCTAGGTTTAGAGAAGAAACAGAACTTGCATAAGATTCCCCTGCTAGTAATCAATACAATAAGTATCTAAACCCAGTATTTCCCGAGTTTATGCACTTAAATGCCATTCTAAGATGACTCCCCCCACCATCAAATTCTATTCCTTGTTACCTCCATTCCAGCGAAAATTCCTGAGTTATAACTACTTGTCCCTCTGTGAATATGAAAATAATTACTCACAGTTCTCCTTCTCTTTGTGATATATATATATACACACACATACACATATATATTTTTCTCTACTTTCTATTTCCCTATAAGATTAATTTATTTTTTAAATGTTGTTTATCATAGTACCAAAGTCTCCCAATGGAATTAATTAATGAATATTCTCTACTGCATTGTTAATATGCAAAGTAATAAATGCTTTCTCAGATTAATAGCTGAAGCAAAACTAAGGTGGTTAATGAATCTCAAAGCCTATTTACTCTGAGGCAATAGTGACTATTGTTCTTTTACAGTCAACCATATCATTAGGAGGAAATACAAGAGAAATATATTTTACCTCACCTGAAAGTGTTGAAGATGGTGTTTCTATAAAGATTTCAGCAAGATACATTCTAACACCATATGATATAGACATATGGTATTTTTAAATGATAGTTTAGTGGGATTTACTAAGATAGTACAATTTAAATTAATAAATGAGTATGTTTGAGAGACTTTTAATAAAGGGAACAAAAAATTTTAGTTATATTAATAATGAACTCCTAATCACTAATGTACAAATTCTATTTCATTTTTCCAGACTGTGGTTTACAGAAATTGTTCTTCTTTTTTGGTTTAATTGCATAAAACTCACTGCAGAAGGAACTCAATGAGTGGCTATTTTCATCACCTGGGGGAAATAAAATATTAGCTAATATGGAAATTGTTTCAAATAGCTATTATGTGTGCATAAAAATTATGTTCTTATGTAAAAATCAGGAAGACATTTGGAAGTGGGTTATATTTTTTCTTCTTTTTAGTATCATTTACCATAATCTTCAAGAAAGTATCATAAAACAATGTCAATCATTTCCGGTATGAACAACGTTTCTCAAAAATTAGTGTTACAAGAATATCTGCTTTCCAGCTGTAAATTTGTTAGGGACAAAAATACACCATATTTCAACATGCAGAGAAATACTGGCTTTTGATTCACAGTAAAATCATGCATGTTATATCAAGCCAAATCATTTAAAAATGTATTATACTTACACAGATGATAAAACAAATGATTAAATATATAAATTGGAAACAAACATGTTTCTGCAGTCTTAAAGAACTTTGATTGCATAATTGTTTATAACAGGAGCCACATTAATCTCTTAACGTAGTAACATAACATTTTCAAGAGATGAGTAATTGATATATTACCTAGTCACAATTAGCTACCTTGTTAGTAAGATTTGGGTAACCACATCAAAATTTTGCACTTAATGGGGCACCTGGGTGGCTCAGTCGGTTGAGCGTCCAACTTCAGCTCAGGTCATGATCTCAAGGCTCATGAATTCGAGCACCGCATCGGGCTCTGTACTGACAGTTCGAAGCCTGGAGCCTGCTTCTGATTCTGTGTCTCCCTCTCTCCCTGCCCCTCCCCTGAGCGCTCTCTCTTTCTGTCTCTGTCTCTGTCTCTGTCTCTGTCTCTCTCTGTCACAAATGAACATTAAAAAAATTTTTTTTAATGTTGGGACATAAGGGTGTCCAATATTTCCAGAATACCGTAGTCAAACATTGATCTAGATGACCAAGCTAAGATTATCAAGACATCCAAAAAATCAAATCATTGGTGTTGCCATAGCCAAAAATTAAAGGACCCCATTTTCTTTAATTTTATATCATTCAGTCACAGGAAGGGTGTCTGACCCTGATAACTCTTTGCCTGTCTACATGTCCTTTGTTATCAACACTTTTTTTAGGAGAACAAGGATGGCAGTAATATTTTGTTTCCAATGTCCTTATCTCCTCACTCTTAGATCATGCTGTCTGTGTCAGACCCAGTTATAGCTACTACAACTTAAGAAGTTCAAATATCAGAGATTCATTTTATTTCTTGTTCTTCACTTCGGCTCTGCTGCATCCTGCATCCCCATCCACTTCTCTTGAAAAAAAATATGCTTACTCTCCACACTTTAAGAAAAACAACACAGAAATATCTTCTTCATTTTTAAGTTACACTTACTATAAAGGGAGTGAAAATTAGCAAATGGGTCGTTAAATTGAAAAAAAATCTGTAAAGTACACAGTCTCAACTTTACTTGCCTATAGTTTTTATTTATGTTCACTGTAATTAACTCTGGGAGTGACTTTGACATCACATCATCCAAGACTAGGCACTAAATTATCCAGCTTCCAGGATGGCTTGAAAATGTCACTGAATTATAATTCAAATGTGGGAGTTCTACTGTTAGTCTCTAAGAAGAGTTTAAAAAGAATTACACTTGGTATTGTGCCTACTACATCAGCACATATTTGTTTTTTAGTATTCATCTATTTATTTACTTATTCATGAAAGAGTCACTTAACACCAACCATACACCAGGCAGAATGCTAGAAATTTGAATAAAGTCAATTATATGCCTTGGGGCTCAGAAATCATATGGTAGGTACAGAAGAGCCATTAAGTTGATTATTAGGTTTAGCTTCCACGGAGCTGTGCACTGGTGTTGTGGGGAGCCAAGAGAAGGGGCATCTGACTCAGGTCTGGACTCAGGAACATTCTCCAGAAGGAGTGAAATGTCACTAGAGTTCTAACCTTTAGGGTATGAAGGTCTTCCCTGATATCAGTCTGCGATATTTCCAAAAATTATTGCACCAAAGGATCCTTTGTGATAAAATTATCCTACTTCATAGAATCTTAGGCACATGTTTTAGTCACTTTTTAACATCTCTGAAATAAATCTATATTATATAAGTGAGGGTACATCATAGTTTAATTGAAAGCATTTTCCACATTATCAGTACATAAAATGATGCATCTGACATTCAAAGGTATGTTAAATTTGATAATATACAGGAAGCTATCATCCTGCAAGACAATGCTTAAGCAATGTTTCTACTGAAATATCATAACTAGTCCCAATTAGCTCCTCCCCCCACATTTATAAAGAATTGAACACAATCATCATCTCTATCAACTTGGAAAGTGGCTCAACAAAACTGTCTATGACCACTTTACCCACTTACAAGAAATAGCTGCAGCCTGCCCATAATTTTCACAAGTACTGAAATAAAATGTTATAGAATCTCTCTTCTAAAGAATCTAATTTTTTTTTTACCAGAAAGCATGTTAATACAATGTTTAAATTATTGGGTAAGTGACTAGTTTATAGAACATCTGACTAGTTTCATCCTCAACCATCGTTTTACAGCCTGATTACACAGAGCGAATCAAAGACAGGCATGTTTATGAAAGACCAGGTAGTGAGATCACCTATCTTCAAGGATGATCTATTATAAACTCTTTCCAAGCATTCTGCTTTTCAAGGGATCTGAGAAAGTCTATCACATACGGACCAAGTTATACAGGCCTGAAAAAAATATATGTGACTAAGCTATACAAGTGGTTTAAAAAACTTATGCTCTTATGCTTGAGAACTTTCACTCAAAATTCTCTTTCTTAGTGTACCACTGACCTAGCTTTAAGTGTTAAATATACTCCAGGTTTTTAATATTGCATAAGTATCCTCTTTTGATGTCTATCTAATTTAAAATAATGTTGCGAGGGGCCCCTGGGTGGCTCAGTCGGTTGGGCCTCCGACTTCAGCTCAGGTCACGATCTCACGGTCCGTGAGTTCGAGCCCCGCGTCAGGCTCTGGGCTGATGGCTCAGAGACTGGAGCCTGCTTCCGATTCTGTGTCTCCCTCTCTCTCTGCCCCTCCCCCATTCATGCTCTGTCTCTCTCTGTCTCAAAAATAAATAAACGTTAAAAAAATTTTTTTAAATAAATAAAATAAAATAATGTTGCAAACATACACATTGAAGAATAATTTATTTCAAATATATTTCATATTTATTGTATTTTAATACTTTGAGATGTTTTTCAAATTGATTTTTAATATGAATTTTCTAAACTACTTTTATTTTATAAATTATAATGGTCTTTTTTCTAAAAGAAAATACTGGCCTTAACTGGCATAGTAGTTTCTAAAAACTAAGCTCACACAGCAAATTTAAACACAAAGTGTCCATGTCTGAAATGATTATTCACAGGGAAACAAGAACACACTAAGTGGATCACAGTTCTGAAAGAGCTTACCTACGAAAGGTAAGATTTACATATTAATGAAACAGAAAGTTTGCATAAGCTCAGAAGCTAAGCTGTGCTCCTTGATGAGCAGGCTTCTATTTAAAAGGACTCTAACCCACTACAACTCTTTGTATTATCATTACAGATGTCAGTCTACTGGCAGCATATATAAGCTAGTTCCAATTTTATTTCTGGACAGACCCTAGCATACTGGTTATGAGACCAGTCATATCGGCTATACCACCTCTATCTGGAAAGTGAATTAGCTCAAATGGAAGAGTAAACAGTAGACTGATATTAGCACAATATAGAAATCATTCGGTTTCTATCTGCAGTGTTCAATTTAGTAGCCACCGGTCACATGTGGCTATTCAAATGTAAATAAATCAAAATTAATAAAATTAAAAATTCAGTTTCTCAGTCGCAGTATTCACATTTTAAGTGTTCATCAGCCACATGTGACTGTCGTAGTGAACAGGGCAGATACAGAAACACTTCCCTCATTGCAGAAATTTCGTTGGATAGCAATGGTTTGTACTTAATTTTTCCCAAGAAGTTAGGGGTCTGTGCCACCAAGGAGCAGCAAGTGAACACAACGTCCATTACCGCTGAAAGCAGCAATAATTTGGTTATGTGTTATGGCTCCTTCATCCTCTTGGCTCAAGTACTCAGTCTTCTAAGTGCTCATTTCATGCTCCCTGATCTACATGCATTTTGCTCCTCTCCATAACTTCACAGTGTTGTCCTTTCCTTATTCTTCCTTCCACCTGCCATCTTCACCATTTCTTATGGTTAATTCTTACTATGTCCTAGTGTTTCTTTATTAGGAAGTTTACATTTCCTTTTAACTCTGCGGAGATTTTTATTAAAATGATGCTATTTTTCTTCATGATCTGGTTACATAGACACAAGGAGATATACACCTAGGTCCATTTTCCCCATAGACTATACAAATTTCACTGAGTAGCTCAGCAAAACGTTAGATTTGTCAAAAACGTAGGTATCACATCATCCCCGAAGTGTCTGCACAGACTCTAGGAACAAAGTAGTCAGGGCTCAAATTCTGGATGCAGCATTGCTGCAAACTCAACATGTAAAACTGACTTCTACCTGAACAACAGGGGGATTACCCTTGGATCACAGCATAATGAGGAGGAGGAAAGGTAAGGTGGTACCTTACAAAAAGCAAGTGTGAATGTGTGACATCACTCACAAAAACTCATGTACTTTCACATGCCACTATCAATTCTGACTTCATAAGGCTTTTGTGTGTGTGTGTGTGTGTGTGTGTGTGTGTGTGTGTGAGTACATGTCTTCATGTGCGAGAATACTTTAGTTTTCTTACACAAGTAGCTGGCAATCATTTCTTCTAGGGAGTATAAGGAGGAGGATGTACCTTTTAGTTTATAACTTTTTAGACCTTTTTTTCTCTTGCCACACGCAAATATTATTCAAATGAGTCATTCTTAAAATGTTCTTTAAAGATCCTTTGTCTCTGCTCTTCTCTGTGCGCAAATGAGATGGATGAGTTAATGTGGGTAGTTTGACCCAGAAATCGCAAAAGTCATCTGAACATCTTCATAGAATAAACTAATGGCTGGTTTATGAATTAAAGATAAACAAGCCATTGTCTATAAGACAGGGAAAACCTATCTAAGAGAGCAGCAAAAAAAAGAGCCACAGGCAGAAAAATAAAGATGCAAGTTGCAAAGGAGATGAATTAAGAAATATGGTCTGGGATTTTTTTCTATAAATAATTCGTTTCAATTTATCTGTTTTTGATATATTCACTCCCCTGAGATGAGTAGTATTTTTAATGTAAGACCATTTACACTATTTAGAATCAATAAATAATAAAGTGTAAATATTCTCTTTATAAACAGAAAGGATCCATCTGAGTGCTGATGACCATTTTGAAAAAATGTTATGAGGGGTAATGGCAGTTTTTGCATTTTATATGTCAAAAAATCTTTATGGACATGACATTTACTCAAGTAGTCTGATTTTCCCAGTAACACTAATAATATTATACTTTGTATCATAGTTAGTTATACACTGAACTTTTTGAATCATGAATCAGACAAATAAATCAGTGCTTTTTAAACACTAAGTAATGAAGGACCAGTCTTCCCTCCCCCTTCCCTATCATGGCTGCTAAAATAAAACATAATAACTGGGAAAGCGCAATAAAACATGACACACAAAGAGAAAAGCCAAAATCTTCATCAGACTCAATAGGTAAAATCACACTGTTGCTTTGCTACAATAAAAACTCTTCAACGTTCAGTCTCAGTTCCCATCTCCTGGCTTGGCCCGAAACAAACTTTGTGGAGTAACTGGGGTTCTCAGACCACTCTTTGAGGAGCACTGAGTTCATCACAACACATTTTTCTCCTGGAGAGGGACTAACATACAATTCAATAAAAACGCCTCTAATAACTCTTGCCGTTTATGTGTATACACATACACAAACACAAATATGAACGTACATGTTACCATAGCCATTATGGTAAATAATGTTAATTAAATTACCTCTTTCACAATATTTGAAAATTTTAACACATAGCTAAAAGGGCAAAATAAGTTTTATTGCATATTTTAGAAATATTCAGGTAGGGGCGCCTGGGTGGCTCAGTAGGTTAAGCCTCCAACTCTTGGTTTCAGCTCAGATCATGACCTCACTGTTCATGGGTTCAAGCCTCACAATGGGCTCTGCATTGGCAGCGTGGAGCCTACTTATGATTTTCCCTTTCCCTCTCTCTCTGCCCCTCCCATGCTCGTTTGCTCTCTCAAAATAAATAGATAAAACTTTTTAAATAATTTAGAAATATTCAGGTAAACAGGCCTTTTGGTAAATACGTTATTGCATTAATGCCAAATATGAAGATGCATGAAATGCAGTAATTCCTCTTTTTAGTTATAAAGATGATAAAGCACAAAGACACATAACATCTCAATCTATATATGTGCATCCAATTATGAAAAATTAAGTTTGACCATAACATGCATCCAATTATGAAAAATGAAGTTTGACCATAAAAACGTCAAGAATTCTGCTTATTTTATGTATATGAAACAATACAAATTTCTTACATGTAACTTGCCAATTTTCATTATTCAAAGTTGATTTACACGCTGATTACTTTGTCTTATCTTTTCCATCCAAGAGCAACAACTACAATATGACCTAACTTAGCATATTCTGTAAATAACTGGCCTAAAATATGGGTCTGGGTTGTAACAATTGGTAACAATGATGCACCACAGCCACAGAAAATTAAGTCAGCTACAGACAAGAGAACTGCAGTAGTGTTAATAATTTAGAAATAAAAATAAAGAAATTTTAACAATAGAATTTTTTATTACACTGCATAGAACATATTTTTCATTCAACTTCCAGGAATGTTGTGAAAGGTCAATACTTTTACTTATAAGGGAATAATTCTTATATTAAAAAGGTATATTGAGGACATTTATGGTATATACATTAATGGTTACTGTATATGTAACTGTCTATAGTGTATACATACTAATTTTGAACATTCAAATACATATTTTCAGGACAAAATCCAAATAAAAATATGCAATCATTGTACTTCTCAAATGAAATTAATGAGAAACATGAAATTCATGCTACGGATTTATTGTGAAAATGGTAAATATGGATTTATGAAAGTTGGCTTTTAATATGCATTTTGTGTGAATATTAAGTGATAACATTTATCTTGAATCAAAATACACAAAGATGTATAATTTCCTTCTGAGAAAAATACCTAGTGATTCCAAATAAAACAAATTTAAGAAAAATGAGGAGCTCTTAAATGGATTCTGATGCAAATTTTCAAAATAATATTCAATTTAAGCATAAAATAACCTTTTTATTACATGCAGAAATCTATTTTCACACAATAAGACAACTACCAATTATATCCATATTCTGAGAATAACCCAAAAAGTAAGGAAAAGAGAACACAGATAATTCTTAATGTTTTGGGGGGGGAGGTTTGTTTGTTTTTTTTGTTTTGTTTTGTTTGAGAGGGAGAGAGACAGCCTGCAAGCGGAGAAGGGCAGAGAGAGAGGGAGACACAGAATCCAGAGCAGGCCCCAGGCTCTGAGCTATCAGCACAGAGCCTGACACGGGCCTCGAACTCACAAACCATGAGATCATAACCTGAGCTGAAGTCGGATCTTTAGCCAACTGACCCACCCAGGCAACCCTAGAACATGGATAATTCTTAAGGCAAATTATAAAGAACAATTTCTAGAGGTTAAAAGAAATCCATGTTGATAGCTTGAAGTAAATGGAGAACTTCATTACTTACTTACTACTGAAATGTCATTTGTGACATACCTAAATCTTCTTATGAAACTCTTCATAATAGGGGCACCTGGGTGCTTCAGTCTATTAAGCATCCGATCGGTTCAGGTCATGATCTCACAGTTCACGGGTTCAAGCCCCTCATTGGGCTCTGTGCTGACACCTCAGAGCTTGGAGCCTGCTGGGGATTCTTTCTCTCCCTATATCTCTCTCTTCCCCTTCCCTGCTCATGCTTTGTCTCTATCAAAAATAAACAATAAAAAAAATTTTAAAGAAAACCTCTTCATTATAAAACTTGCCAATAATACAGCTTGTTTCAAAATAAAAAGGGCGATTTTTATTTTTATTTATTTATTTTTTAAGTTTGTATTTATTTATTTTGAGAGAGAGTGAGCATGAGCAGGGGAGGAGCAGAGAGAAAGGGAGAGAAAGAATCCCCAGCAGGCTTCACACAGAGTAGAGCCCGAAACAGAGCTTGAACCCACAAAATGGCAAGATCATGAATTTGGTCACTTAACCAACTGAGCCACACTGGTGACCCTGAAAAGGCAATTTTTAAAAATACATGTTGAAGAGAATACTGATCTTTTTCAATATTCATAAATATTTTTAGTGAGACACTGAAATTATGTCTTGTTTCTCAGTGGGACTATTCCTATATGTATAGTTCTCACATTTCCTTCCCTCACTTTGCTACTTGTACCTACAGCTTCACACACTGCTACTAAGACCTTGTTTCTAAAAACCTGAAACTCAGATTTTTGAAGATGGCGGCTTAGGAGGACGCTGGGCTCACCGCACGTCCTGCTGATCACTTAGATTCCATCTACACCTGCCTAAATAACCCAGAAAACCACCAGAGGATTAGCAGAACAGAGTCGCCGGAGCCAAACGCAGACGAGAGGCCCACGAAAGAGGGTAGGAAGGGCGGCGAGGCGGTGCGCGCTCCACGGACTGGCGGGAGGGAGCCGGGGCGGAGGGGCGGCTCGCCGGCCAAGCAGAGCCCCCGAGTCGGGCTTGCAAAAGCGGAGGGGCCGGGCGGACTGTGTTCCGACAGCAAGCGCGACTTAGCGTCTGGGAGGACATAAGTTAACAGCTCTGCTCGGAAAGCGGGAAGGCTGGAGGACAAAGGGAGGGAGAGCTGCTGAGCCCCCTGAAAACAGAGCTCAGTTTGGTGGAGAACAAAGGCGCTCGCCAGCGCCATTTCCCCCGCCCATCCCCCAGCCGAAATCCCAAAGGGAACCGGTTCCTGCCAGGGAACTTGCTCGCTCCACGCAAACACCCAACTCTGTGCTTCTGCGGAGCCAAACCTCCGGCAGCGGATCTGACTCCCTCCCGCTGCCACAGGGCCCCTCCTGAAGTGGATCACCTAAGGAGAAGCGATCTAAGCCTGCCCCTCCTGCCCCGAGCAACTTGCCTACCCACCCCAGCTAATACGCCAGATCCCCAGCATCACAAGCCTGGCAGGGTGCAAGTAGCCCAGACGAGCCACACCACCCCACAGTGAATCCCGCCCCTAGGAGAGGGGAAGAGAAGGCACACCAGTCTGACGGTGGCCCCAGCGGTGGGCTGGGGGCAGACATCAGGTCTGACTGCGGCCCCGCCCACCAACTCCAGGTATACACCACAGCACAGGGGAAGTGCCCTGCAGGTCCTCACCACGCCAGGGACTATCCAAAATGACCAAGCGGAAGAACTCCCCTCAGAAGAATCTCCAGGAAATAACAACAGCTAATGAGCTGATCAAAAAGGATTTAAATAATATAACAGAAAGTGAATTTAGAATAATAGTCATAAAATTAATCGCTGGGCTTGAAAACAGTATACAGGACAGCAGAGAATCTCTTGCTACAGAGATCAAGGGACTAAGGAACAGTCACGAGGAGCTGAAAAACGCTTTAAATGAAATGCATAACAAAATGGAAACCACCACAGCTCGGCTTGAAGAGGCAGAGGAGAGAATAGGTGAACTAGAAGAGAAAGTTATGGAAAAAGAGGAAGCTGAGAAAAAGAGAGATAAAAAAATCCAGGAGTATGAGGGGAAAATTAGAGAATTAAGTGATACACTAAAAAGAAATAATATACGCATAATTGGTATCCCAGAGGAGGAAGAGAGAGGGAAAGGTGCTGAAGGGGTACTTGAAGAAATCATAGCTGAGAACTTCCCTGAACTGGGGAAGGAAAAAGGCATTGAAATCCAAGAGGCACAGAGAACTCCCTTCAGACGTAACTTGAATCGATCTTCTGCACGACATATCATAGTGAAACTGGCAAAATACAAGGATAAAGAGAAAATTCTGAAAGCAGCGAGGGGTAAACGTGCCCTCACATATAAAGGGAGACCTATAAGACTCGTGACTGATCTCTCTTTTGAAACTTGGCAGGCCAGAAAGAATTGGCAAGAGATTTTCAGGGTGCTAGACAGAAAAAATATGCAGCCAAGAATCCTTTATCCAGCAAGTCTGTCATTTAGAATAGAAGGAGAGATAAAGGTCTTCCCAAACAAACAAAAACTGAAGGAATTTGTCACCACTAAACCAGCCCTACAAGAGATCCTAAGGGGGACCCTGTGAGACAAAGTCCCAGAGACATCACTATAAGCATAAAACATACAGACATCACAATGACTCTAAACCCGTATCTTTCTATAATAACACTGAATGTAAATGGATTAAATGCGCCAACCAAAAGACATAGGGTATCAGAATGGATAAAAAAACAAGACCCATCTATTTGCTGTCTACAAGAGACTCATTTTAGACCTGAGGACACCTTTAGATTGAGAGTGAGGGGATGGAGAACTATTTATCATGCGACTGGAAGCCAAAAGAAAGCTGGAGTAGCCATACTTATATCAGACAAACTAGACTTTAAATTAAAGGCTGTAACAAGAGAGGAAGAAGGACATTATATAATAGTTACAGGGTCTATCCATCAGGAAGAGCTAACAATTATCAATGTCTATGCACCGAATACCGGAGCCCCCAAATATATAAAACAATTACTCATAAACATAAGCAACCTTATTGATAAGAATGTGGTAATTGCAGGGGACTTTAATACACCACTTACAGAAATGGATAGATCATCTAGACACACGGTCAATAAAGAAACAAGGGCCCTGAATGAGACATTGGATCAGATGGACTTGACAGATATATTTAGAACTCTGCATCCCAAAGCAACAGAATATACTTTCTTCTCGAGTGCACATGGAACATTCTCCAAGATAGATCATATACTGGGTCACAAAACAGCCCTTCATAAGTTTACAAGAATTGAAATTATACCATGCTTACTTTCAGACCACAATGCCATGAAGCTTGAAATCAACCACAGGAAAAAGTCTGGAAAACCTCCAAAAGCATGGAGGTTAAAGAACACCCTACTAACGAATGAGTGGGTCAACCAGGCAATTAGAGAAGAAATTAAAAAATATATGGAAACAAACGAAAATGAAAATACAACAATCCAAACGCTTTGGGACGCAGCAAAGGCAGTCCTGAGAGGAAAATACATTGCAATCCAGGCCTATCTCAAGAAACAAGAAAAATCCCAAATACAAAATCTAACAGCACACCTAAAGGAACTAGAAGCAGAACAGCAAAGGCAGCCTAAGCCCAGCAGAAGAAGAGAAATAATAAAGATCAGAGCAGAAATAAACAATATAGAAACTAAAAAAACTGTAGAGCAGATCAACGAAACCAAGAGTTGGTTTTTTGAAAAAATAAACAAAATTGACAAACCTCTAGCCAGGCTTCTCAAAAAGAAAAGGGAGATGACCCAAATAGATAAAATCATGAATGAAAATGGAATTATTACAACCAATCCCTCAGAGATACAAACAATTATCAGGGAATACTATGAAAACTTATATGCCAACAAATTGGACAACCTGGAAGAAATGGACGAATTCCTGAACACCCACACGCTTCCAAAACTCAACCAGGAGGAAATAGAAAGCTTGAACAGACCCATAACCAGCGAAGAAATTGAATCGGTTATCAAAAATCTCCCAACAAATAAGAGTCCAGGACCAGATGGCTTCCCAGGGGAGTTCTACCAGACGTTTAAAGCAGAGATAATACCTATCCTTCTCAAGCTATTCCAAGAAATAGAAAGGGAAGGAAAACTGCCAGACTCATTCTATGAAGCCAGTATTACTTTGATTCCTAAACCAGACAGAGACCCAGTAAAAAAAGAGAACTACAGGCCAATATCCCTGATGAATATGGATGCAAAAATTCTCAATAAGATACTAGCAAATCGAATTCAACGGCATATAAAAAGAATTATTCACCATGATCAAGTGGGATTCATTCCTGGGATGCAGGGCTGGTTCAACATTCGCAAATCAATCAACGTGATACATCACATTAACAAAAAAAGAGAGAAGAACCATATGATCCTGTCAATCGATGCAGAAAAGGCCTTCGACAAAATCCAGCACCCTTTCTTAATAAAAACCCTTGAGAAAGTCGGGATAGAAGGAACATACTTAAAGATCATAAAAGCCATTTATGAAAAGCCCACAGCTAACATCATCCTCAACGGGGAAAAACTGAGAGCTTTTTCCCTGAGATCAGGAACACGACAAGGATGCCCACTCTCACCGCTGCTGTTTAACATAGTGCTGGAAGTTCTAGCATCAGCAATCAGACAACAAAAGGAAATCAAAGGCATCAAAATTGGCAAAGATGAAGTCAAGCTTTCGCTTTTTGCAGATGACATGATATTATACATGGAAAATCCGATAGACTCCACCAAAAGTCTGCTAGAACTGATACATGAATTCAGCAAAGTTGCAGGATACAAAATCAATGTACAGAAATCAGTTGCATTCTTATACACTAACAATGAAGCAACAGAAAGACAAATAAAGAAACTGATCCCATTCACAATTGCACCAAGAAGCATCAAATACCTAGGAATAAATCTAACCAAAGATGTAAAGGATCTGTATGCTGAAAACTATAGAAAGCTTCTGAAGGAAATTGAAGAAGATTTAAAGAAATGGAAAGACATTCCCTGCTCATGGATTGGAAAAATAAATATTGTCAAAATGTCAATACTACCCAAAGCTATCTACACATTCAATGCAATCCCAATCAAAATTGCACCAGCATTCTTCTCGAAACTAGAACAAGCAATCCTAAAATTCATATGGAACCACAAAAGGCCCCGAATAGCCAAAGGAATTTTGAAGAAGAAGACCAAAGCAGGAGGCATCACAATCCCAGACTTTAGCCTCTACTACAAAGCTGTCATCATCAAGACAGCATGGTATTGGCACCAAAACAGACACATAGACCAATGGAATAGAATAGAAACCCCAGAACTAGACCCACAAACGTATGGCCAACTCATCTTTGACAAAGCAGGAAAGAACATCCAATGGAAAAAAGACAGCCTCTTTAACAAATGGTGCTGGGAGAACTGGACAGCAACATGCAGAAGGTTGAAACTAGACCACTTTCTCACACCATTCACAAAAATAAACTCAAAATGGATAAAGGACCTGAATGTGAGACAGGAAACCATCAAAACCTTAGAGGAGAAAGCAGGAAAAGACCTCTCTGACCTCAGCCGTAGCAATCTCTTACTCGACACATCCCCAAAGGCAAGGGAATTAAAAGCAAAAGTGAATTACTGGGACCTTATGAAGATAAAAAGCTTCTGCACAGCAAAGGAAACAACCAACAAAATTAAAAGGCAACCAACGGAATGGGAAAAGATATTCGCAAATGACATATCGGACAAAGGGCTAGTATCCAAAATCTATAAAGAGCTCACCAAACTCCACACCCGAAAAACAAATAACCCAGTGAAGAAATGGGCAGAAAACATGAATAGACACTTCTCTAAAGAAGACATCCGGATGGCCAACAGGCACATGAAAAGATGTTCAGCGTCGCTCCTTATCAGGGAAATACAAATCAAAACCACACTCAGGTATCACCTCACGCCAGTCAGAGTGGCCAAAATGAACAAATCAGGAGACTATAGATGCTGGAGAGGATGTGGAGAAACGGGAACCCTCTTGCACTGTTGGTGGGAATGCAAATTGGTGCAGCCGCTCTGGAAAGCAGTGTGGAGGTTCCTCAGAAAATTAAAAATAGACCTACCCTATGACCCAGCAATAGCACTGCTAGGAATTTATCCAAGGGATACAGGAGCACTGATGCATAGGGCCACTTGTACCCCAATGTTCATAGCAGCACTCTCAACAATAGCCAAATTATGGAAAGAGCCTAAATGTCCATCAACTGATGAATGGATAAAGAAATTGTGGTTTATATACACAATGGAATATTACATGGCAATGAGAAAAAATGAAATATGGCCTTTTGTAGCAACGTGGATGGAACTGGAGAGTGTGATGCTAAGTGAAATAAGCCATACAGAGAAAGACAGATACCATATGGTCTCAGTCTTATGTGGATCCTGAGAAACTTAACAGGAACCCATGGGGGAGGGGAAGGAAAAAAAAAAAAAGAGGTTAGAATGGGAGAGAGCCAAAGCATAAGAGACTGTTAAAAACTGAGAACAAACTGAGGGTTGATGGGGGGTGGGAGGGAGGGGAGGGTGGGTGATGGGTATTGAGGAGGGCACCTTTTGGGATGAGCACTGGGTGTTGTATGGAAACCAATTTGTCAATAAATTTCAGAAAAAAAAAAATAAAAAAAATAAAAATAAAAATAAATAAATAAAAAAATAAAAAAATAAAATAAATAAAAATAAAAACCTGAAACTATTTCATCAAAATCTAGATGATGCAATAGCCTTTGCTTCTCCAGATCAAATGTGTGTTCTCATTCCAAGCCTCATATTCACTTGCCGGTGATTCTGTGCTACTCATTACACATCCCTATAATTAATTTTTTTGTTAATAGTTTTAGAAAACAACACCTGCCCCCAAAACACCTAATGTTATGGGAATTACAGCAACTTGCACCACACTGGAAATAGTTGTGAAAAAATATAATAAAGAAACAAAAGACAGTAATATCATTATGGCACGACAGAAGACTGGAATAGCATTTTTCATCTTAAAAATACAATGTGAAATCGGGGTGCCTGGCTCAGTCGGTTAAGTGTCCGACCTCAGCTCATGTCATAATCTCATGGTTCATGGGTTCGAGCCCCACATTGGGCTCTGTGCTGACAGCTCAGAGCCTGGAGCCTGCTTCTGATTCTGTGTCTCCCTCTCTCTCTGCCCCTTCCCTACTCATGTTCTGTCTCTCTCTGTCTCTCAAAAATAAACAAACACTGAAAAAAAATCTTTAAAGTACAATGTGAAATAAAAGTTCTATTTACAGGAAAAACTATGATAATTCACAGAAAATATAATTTTTACTCCACATTTATATTCAGAATTATTAACCTCTGCTAGAAATCCTCATGTAAATTAAATCTACATTTTATACTTAGAACTACATTTACATCCACATAAGGTTTCCTGAAAGACAGAATTCACAACCATTAAGAACACAGAATCTTAAAGTGATGGATATGTTAATTATCTTGATTGTGGTAATCATTTTACAATGTATCATATATCAAAACATCAAGCTGAATAGCTTAAATACACATAATTTTTATACGTCAATGATAACTCAATAAAACTGTTAAGGAAAATAAAGTAAAAGAACACAGAATCTGGAATACAACGACCTGAGCTGCAATTCTGGCTTTGCCGCTCTGTGACCTGGGCTTACATTCTCTATACTTCAATTTCCTCACTAGTTACAGTGATTACTAAAGGTATTCATGCCTGCAATGTGCTTAGAATATTGCTTGGCAATAGACTAGTACTAAAGAAGTTGTTGATGATTTTATTGTTTTAAGTTTATTTTTTGCAGGGAGACAGACAGAGAAACAGAGATGCAGAAAGAGAGAGAGAGAGAATCCCAAGCAGGATCCGCGGTATCAGTGCAGAGCCCAACACAGAACTTGATCTCACGAACCATGAAATCCTGGCCTGAGCTGAAATCAAGAGTTGGACGCTTAACCGACTGAGCCACTCAGGTGACCTATTATAATTATTATTATTACACTCTCTTCATAGGTTTTTGCCTAGGGATGGTTCTCCAGCACCATGAATTCTCTTCTATATTCTAAATATATTTTCCTGGGGTTCTGATTGAGTGCAAACATTTATACACAGCCACATCAAATCATAACACATCTTAGTGTCAGCCAACAAAGCAGTTTCCTGAATTTCATGGAATTCATCACCATTCATCAGTATATAATTTTGGATCAAGGTACAGGCAGTTAGTGGATTAACCCTGCAGCCAACTTAGAACATGGAACAGAGAGTTTCTTATTGCTTAGAGTGGGAAACTATGCATGCTAATCATTGACATTGTAATCTAATCACCAAATGATAAAAACATCATGGGAGGAAGCAAAATCTAAGTGCTGGATCTAATTATGTTACTATTCAGTAGCTTGATGGAGAAGATGGCAAGTTGCTGCAGTCATTTATACAACCAAACACTCAATAGACCATTTTGGGCCCCAGTCCAAACTGTGACTGGAAAGCTAGTAGCTATGCATTTCAAATCAAGATGAGTTGTTAGAGAATTAACTAAGGGGCTCCGGGAATTCTAATTCTAATGATCTTCGGGTAACAGCAATCCGGAAGTGGAGGCTGTGAGGATAAAATAGTATTGTTTGTGAGAAAAAGGTCAGGTGTAGAGTCAGACAGGCATATTTTCAAATCTCTGCTCTGCCATTTGCTAAAGGACACAGGCTAGTGACCTAAGTTTTCAGTTCCATCATCTATAAAGTGGAGATAATAAGACATCTATCTTTCAGGGATTGTATAAATACTAGAAATGATGACTACGTAATACCTGGTACACTGTTTGTATTCAAGAATTGGTGGGGCACTTGATGACTCAGTCGGTTAACTATCCAACTCTTGATATCAGCTCAGGTCATGATCTCATGGTTCATGAGTTGAAGCCTTGCACTGCGCCCTGTGCTGACAGTGAAGAGTCTGCTTGGGATTCTCTCTCTGTCCCCCTCTTTCTCTGCCCCTCCTCTGTTTGTTCTCTCTCAAAATAAATAAATAAATAAATAAATAAATAAATAAATAAATAAATAAATAAATATTTATATTTATATATAAATACAAATAAACTTATTTATAAATATATATATTTATGTATATATATACATAAATGTATTTATAAAAAAGTTGGTGTTGATCTTTATTGGTAATCATGAAATTGTAAAATACATTAAGGAAGAAATCAAGGTTTAAGCATCAAACACAATTGCATTATTATAATATTCTCCAGAATTATACAAACAACATGAAGATTATGCTAGATTATGCCCTCACACACTGTAGGTACATAAAATTGGTTATGATCATGCTGCTGCTGATACAATTTATGAAAACAGACTGAAACAAATAATCCACGTACATGTGGCTCTCAAATAAGCATGACCGGTACAGAGTAATGTTTTAAAGAATTACGACTGTGAAAATAAAATATAATAAAAAGGTTCAGCAAACTATAAAATAAAGTTTCAGTGGCCCATGACCTTACAACATGGATCCTTCCAATGAATAAGACAAAACATGTTCTATTATGAACATTTCTCTATTTTCTGCACTAGTAGAGGGAATGATCCAGAACAGCAGGTGATCTTCACTTCATTTCTATTTGGACTCTTTAATAAGTGCTTGTATATATTTTGTTTACATCATAGCATCCTTCTTGTGTTTTTGAAAGTTAATGAGATATTCTTTCTATGAATGACCCACTAATTGAGGAAGAGAAGCTGCTTGTGCTGGCACATACACTATTGAGGCCAACAGTGATACAAGCAGGCTGCTAAAAACAAAAATAAAAAATAAAAAAAAAAAATCTAGCTTGAGAAATCTATACTGTATTGAATGCCAGTTACCAAAATGTTAAATATAAGACCTAAAGGCTTATCAGCTGTTGTAAAGGCGATTTTAAAATTTGAAAAACAATTAAGTTACACACACATTTATTTATGACCAGGTCTGTACAATTCTGAGACTATAAAACTGGACAGCTTATAAAGACATGGATTTCATTTTTTAAACATATCAGAATTTCTACCCTGATGTGTTTACTGTCAACCCAAAGTTGTCAGCATCAGAGATATACACTTATCCCAACAATGTTGTCACACTCTTCTTTAATAATGGCTTTTGTATGGATTTTGCCATATGAAAAAAGTAGCTGCATTAACTCATAACCACATTATATATGTTGTTAATAAAAAGTAAAGGAAATGACAAATGAAAGAAATCAGCATATTGTATAAACAATGATAGCTGCCTGTTCATAGTCATCGTACTGGAGTAGTTGCACATGTGCGTGTGCACACACACACACATGTGCACACACTCACAGAGCTGGGGGTGGAAAGGTGAAGGGGCAGTACATCAGAATGCTAAATTTACTTTGTAATGTTTATGAATTACTTGATAGAACACTGGTGCCCACCCCAAAGGCACCTTAAAATAAACTGGAAACTTCTAATATGCTGATTTCCAAGCTCCTCCCTAAATCCCCATAAACCTGAGTCTCAAAGCTGCAGTCAGAGCACTGAAATTTTTATCTAACACCGAGATGCTTCCAAATTGGATGTAAGGGCCACCCATCATTTATTAAACACATTGTCATGTGGTGGTTCAGTTTATTAAAGGTGATGCTGACAGCAGCCATGAGAGTTAGATGTTACCATCCCCACTTTGCAGATGACAAAAGGAAACTTTTAGAGGTAGATGCAAAGCTAGTATTTGAGTCCAGATCTCTCAGATTCAAAAGGTGTGTTTTTTTACAACACACCAGACTTAAACCAAAAAACTTTCAGAGAGTTTTATAACTGGGGCCAAAAAGTGGCCAGTGAAAGGAATCTCACAAAGAGCCAGAAGTTACATTTTGTCTGGTCAGCAGTAGTGTTGTTTTGAATGTTTTGAAAACTGCATGGGAACCAGCTGGATATCAGGGAATATCAAAAAGACAATACCTCCCGAAAAATACAGGCTCCTTATTATATATTATACGTATAGCCTTCTTTGAGGAGTATACTTGCAAAACTTGTTAACTTAAATGTTTAATGTTTTTCTTTATTATTGTTATTATTATTATTTATGTGTTCAGGTGTGTATGTATATAAGCTTCTCCAGTTCACAATCGTACCTCCCACAAGGATGGCAGCTTCATGTAGCCAGTACAATCTTCCACCTAAATGGCCTCCTTCCTTCTTATTTATCTTTTACCCTGGGATCCTAGATACAATAGGGTTCCTATTTAGACAAGGCTGCTACTCTGAGGTAGTCATGTTAGAGAACCCTCTCATATCACAGAGAGGCAATCTCAGCCTTGTTTGTGACCTCTGCTTTAAAACTTTCTTATTTGGGGGCACCTGAGTGGCTCAGTCAGTTAAGTGTCCAACTTCGGCTCAGGTCATGATCTCACAGTTCGTGGGTTTGAGCAGCACGTCGGGCTCTGCACTGACAGCTCACAGCCTGGAGTCTGCTTCGGATTCTGTGTCTCCCTCTGTTTCTCTGCCCCTCCCTGGCTTGTGCCCTCTCTCTCTCTCAAAAATAAATAAACATTTAAAAAATAAAACTTCCTTATTTTTTGAAATTTGACATTTAAATAAGAAATAATGTATTTGAGTAACACAAAGTGCTTTTTTTTTTCTGTCAATCATTCCAATAATCAAACAGGGAAAAGGAATTTAGCACCACTTTCTACAGATGTGGTAACCAAAGCTGCGGCATGCAAAGTGTAATGTGAGCTCAAAAGTCAGAGTGGGAATTACATCCAGGTCTTCATCTGCCCATCCAAGGCCCTTTCAAGATTCTCTGGTCTTGGGGACGCTGAGAACTCTCTTTCTGGAAAGCTGAAGTTGCTCCTGAAGGGCCTGGAACCAACACAGCCTCAACAGAAAAGCTGATCATTGACCAGTTAAAAAATTTACCAGTTAAGCTCTTTCAGCTCTGAGAGTCAAGTCTAAAAAATGTAATATACTAACTATATTGTGAATGGAAAAGGATAACTCATGGCAATTTTTCTAATTTGTTAGTGTATACAATTTACTTAGATATAAAGAAAGAGAGTCCTGACCTTTTTTTTTTTAATAATTTTTTTTTCAACGTTTATTTATTTTTGGGACAGAGAGAGACAGAGCATGAACGGGGGAGGGGCAGAGAGAGAGGGAGACACAGAATGGGAAACAGGCTCCAGGCTCCGAGCCATCAGCCCAGAGCCCGACGCGGGGCTCGAACTCACGGACCACGAGATCGTGACCTGGCTGAAGTCGGATGCTTAACCGACTGCGCCACCCAGGCTCCCCTGACCTTTTTTTTTAAAAAGAACTAATTAGGGGTACCTGGGTGGCTCAGTCGGTTGAACGTCCGACTTCAGCTCGGGTCATGATCTCACAGTTGGCGAGCTAGAGCTCCGCGTCGGGCTCTGTGCTGATCTGTGCTGACAGTTCAAAGCCTGGAGCCTGCTTCTGATTCTGTGTCACCCTCTCTCTCTCTCTGCCCCTTCCCCGCTCATGTTCTGTCTCTCTCTGTATCAAAAATAAAGATAAACATTGAAAAAAATTAAAAACAAAAAAGAACCAATTATAGGGGCACCTGTGTGGCTCAGGGGGTTAAACATCTGACTTCAGTTCAGGTCATGATCTGGCAGCTTGTGAGTTCAAGTCCCGCGTCAGGCTCTGCACTGATAGCTCAGAGCCTAGAGCCTGCTTCAGATTCTGTGCCTCCCTCTCTCTCTGCTCCTCCCCCACTCGTGCTCTGTCTCTGTGTCTCTCTCTCTTTCAAAAATAAATACACATTAAAAACAGTTCTATATTATTTAAACCTAGTAACACTGTGAACACTGTTTTTGCTTACTAAAATCATGTCTTCAGAGTAAGTTATTTTTGGAAATGACTACAGAAATAATCACATAAGCTTTATGAAGAAATTTGAGACAGGAGTTGAACATATGGCATGCACCAAAAAGATACATTTAAGAATTCACCAAATATTTTTTAAAAAGCAAAATGTCAAAGTGGTACTTTGGGGAACATACTATGGTGAGACAACATTTCTGTAAAAGCAAACAAAAAACAAAGAAAAAGAAAAGTAACTTGATTTAGGTAAAACTGATGTTAATCAGGGATATGTAAACATACTTGCAGAACCTGCAGGCAGTAAGAACAGGCACATTTACAATGCAAGTTTGTAGGCATTCAACATAAACCAATGGAGTCAAAATGTGTCTCTCTGTAAATAAGAAAAAAAATTTTTAAGACCTTATTCCATTGTTTACTTTAAGGGAATCACAGAATATTGTTTACAGATTTTAATCCATCAGTATTTTCCAGATATTTTCATCTGAAAAGAAAAAAAATATTTTGTGCTCCTCTTTCCTTATTATTTCTTTTAGAGCTATAATTTTTAGAGCTATAATTCTGTCTGTCAATAAAATGCTTCTGGGGTGCCTGGGTGGCTCAGCTGGTTAAGCATCCAACTTCGGCTCAGGACATGATCTCCTGGTCTGTGGGTTCAAGTCCCGCATGGGGCTCTGTGCTGATAACTGGGAGCCTGGAGCCTGGGGCCTATTTCCGAGTCTGTGTCCCTCTCTCTCTCTGCCTTTCCCCAACTCACACACTCTCTCTCTCTCTCAAAAATAAACATTAAAAAAAAATAGGCCACAGACTACTTTGAGCAGCATCATTTTTTACTATTGCCATCAACAATATGAAGGCAGAAAACCCTCATTAAACCCAAGAGTAAGTGAAAGAAAAGCATTTGAAAACTTCCATTAAAATTAGTTTAGAATAATCTGCTGAGAAAATCATTATTTTTTTCCTGTACTTTTCACAACTGTGCTGTGACTCACACAACAGACAAAAAACAAAAATGAAAACAAACAAAAAACTGAACACCAAATGGTTCTAGTTCTTTCCTGCAAACTTAAGTCATCCTGGCAACTTTGGAGAACTCAAAAGGAGGCTACGTATGCACAGCTTCTCTTCTCTAGAAAAGATTCACAGCACCAGGCACTCTTCTTATGGCAAGTAAAAAGCCCAGTTCACCTGAGTGACAAATGATAAATGGCATAAGCATCCTTCTGATTTCCAATGGTTTCTGTTTCAAAAGAATTAACATTTCTTTGTTATGTTGTCGGAAATAAATTAATTTACAACTGCAAAAGGTACTGACATCTACTCCTTTCCCATGTAATACTGCTTTTATTTTATATGTTTTGAGTAACTTCCACATGTGAGTGACGTATTACTAAAAAGTATTTTTTTGTGCTGGTAAGCAACCAGAATACTCAAAAATCAGTACACATATATGTGGTGGAACTATTAAGAAATCATTATAACATTTTAAACTTTAAATTTTAAACGGTCTGGAAATTTTTTTAATTAGAAGTTCACACTGTTATTGCCCATGCAAGAAAAATATTCTATGAAATGCAACTGCATAACCTATTTCCTAGTGGTTCCAGAGTAATCATGAAAGGTATGTAAAAATTGCTCATGAAAATACCTTAAATAGATTATACACTACTTACATGTGATTTGCTTTTTTTTATCCTAAGTCCAACACGTTTTTTTTTAATATGAAATTTATTGTCAAATTGGTTTCCATACAACACCCAGTGCTCATCCCAACAGGTGCCCTCTTCAATACCCATCACCCACCCTCCATCCCCTCCCACCCCCCATCAACCCTCAGTTTGTTCTCAGTTTTTAAGAGTCACTTATGGTTTGGATGCCTCCCTCTCTAACTTTTTTTTTCCTTCCCCTCCCCCATGGTCTTCCGTTAAGTTTCTCAGGATCCACATAAGAGTCAAAACATGGCATCTGTCTTTCTCTGTATGACTTATTTCACTTAGCATAACACTCTCCAGTTCCATCCACATTGCTACAAAAGGCCGTATTTCATTCTTTCTCATTGCCAAGTAGTATTCCATTGTGTATATAAACCACAATTTCTTTATCCATCCAACACAGTTTTTCTACCAAGGTTGGACAAGAAGACAAATTCCTTGAATAATGGATAACTGCTCAGCTTGTGTTTTCACTAAATATATAACCAAAAAATCTATGAATTAATGTAAGTGAAAAGTGCACATAATGCTACAACACTGCACTAAAACAAACACAGAAAGATGTAAGTATGGGAATAAACATTATTTGAAATAAAAATCAAAAGAAAACGCAAAGAGAATCAACTAAAATATTCACAATGGGGTATAGCAAACTATACTGTGAAATTCTACACTGCCATTAAAATTATATTGCAAATGATAGTCGATGACAGTGTGTTTAAAGTTTATTGTTAAGTGAAAAGTGTTTACTATACATAATATTATGAGAAGTATATTATTAAGTGAAAAGTTTTTACTAGACATATTATGTAGTATACACATAAACATTTATATGTATTATGTATAATTTATACAAGTATACAATTACTGATGTTTACTAGAAATTATATCATTACTTATTTAAACAAAACTGAAAAAATACATACCCTACAGTGTGAATAAGAAGGAAGATGTAATTTTGAATCTTCTCACTAGTGTCTGATTAAAATTTCAACATCAATACTATCACAACAACAATGCTTCCTTTTAAGACTTTTTGGGCATTTTTCATTTTGATTTCATTTTTTAGAAAATATACATTTTGAGAATATATGCATCAATTTAGCTATTTGGAAGAAATCATCTAATGAAGTGTAAAATTAAAAATTTAGATTTTCAGAATGAATAATATTCTGTATCAATTAAAGGAAATCATAAGGCCAAACCATTTATTTTCACTTGTAACAAAATCTAAACCTATCTTCTTTCCTAGGTATACTGTAAACCTAATCAGAGATTATGGGATTTCAATATAGATATGATTAAGCTGCTTCTCCTTTACCAGAGAAAGATCAAAAACAACTAAGGATTAATCTCTAAGTGAAGATCAGACAGACCAATATAATGCTCACTAGATAAGTAAAAATACCAAATTCACAATAATATTTTGCCATGAAGGAAAAAGGGATGACTGGCTCGTTACTAATTTGAAATAAATTTGTTTTGCAATTATACATCTGAATCAAAACCATGGCACATTCAGTCAAAACCTCAGAACCCAAAAATCTGGAATTAGCATGCTTTGAGTGTTTCCAAGTCCCTTCAGGGGTATCAAAAACAAGAAATCTATCTTATAGTAAAATTTATTTAAATTAATAATGTCACGTATGCCTCTTTTAGGGACAAAGAAACATGGCATCAAAAAGAATGGGCAAGAAAGAATGAGAGCTACTCCTCTAATTTGATTCTATATGGCAAATAGATACCTAATGCCATTTCTTGAGAAATGAATTCCCTCCCCTACCCAATCACACACATTCATGTGGTCATATCCCTCTCAATCACCCAAGAACACACCTTGGAAGACCTGTAAAGGGTATACTGACCTAGGCTTACCTCTGAAACAACCAAAAAATGAGAGATGATGGATCAACACTCAATGTTCATATTTCCCCATCAAATTCCTGATGACTCACAAGTTTTAGCCAAAGATACTAACTCACTTTAATCTTGGAGGTTACACAAATTATTTGATATTCTATAAACTTGTGGTGTTCTTTTAAAATAATGTGTCATTCTATATATAGTCATCTAAAACTGGTTTGACTTTATTCACTAAATTATGAGTCATACTTTGTGAGTGGAATTACATACAGAAATTAATCTTCTGATTTCATACAAAATCAGCCTGAACTTTATTTTTACCTCTTAGGGAATTTATCACTGTCTGCCTCTTCTCCATTGAAATTTCCATTCTCATACATCATAGAGTATCTCATGACACACAGAATGGTGAAAAAGCAAATTGTCAGGAAATATATTTACTGGACAAATACTATTATTCCTTAGCAAACAGACCATACTTTGAGATCGCTTTTTAGCAGGAATGAACTTCAAAAGATTTCAATTTAGATTCTTTTTTTTTTTAATTTTTTTTTTTAACGTTTATTTATTTTTGAGACAGAGAGAGACAGAGCATGAACGGGGGAGGGGCAGAGAGAGAGGGAGACACAGAATCGGAAACAGGCTCCAGGCTCTGAGCCATCAGCCCAGAGCCCGACGCGGGGCTCAAACTCATGGACCACGAGATCGCGACCTGAGCTGAAGTCGGACGCTCAACCGACTGAGCCACCCAGGCGCCCCTCAATTTAGATTCTTAATAAAAAGTGAAGGCTAAAATTGAGACAATCAGAGAGTATTTCAAAGTATATCTTGGCTAATCTCTGGTAAATGCAAAACATCAAAAAATTGTAAAACATGACATCGTCCTGAGACTTCTGAACCCTCCAGATACTAGATAGCTACGAGCGGCTATTGAGCACTTTAACCTTGGCTAGTTCTGTGCTCTAAATGTAAAATGCACATTGGATTTCAAAGACTTAATACCAAAAAAAGTAGAAAATTAAAAAAATACTTTTATACTGATTACATGTTGAAATAATCATTTTTTATAAAATTACATAAAATATAAAGTTACATAAACATATTATGAAAATTAATTTCACCTGTTTCTTTCTACTTCTGAATGGGTCTTCTAAAAAATTTAAAGTTACGCAAGGTGGCTGGCTTTCAGCGGGGCAGTACTGATCTAGGACTGTCTCTCCCGTACTGTTGCTGGCCTCCTCCTCTATTCCCCTCTTCCCCCTTCGACACCTTCTTTTTTCTGTTATTTTCTTTTCTACAATTGCGACAATGTCAGGAGGGAGGTCTGGAATAAGGAAGGAAGATCTAGCAATTCTGAAATAAAAACTACAACCATGATGGAATATGCTAAGAAATTAAATAAAACAGGAATTATGTTCATACGACTGGTTCACTAATCTAAATTATTAATAAAATGACAGCTAACTCTTGAACAACATAGGTGTTAGGGGCACAGACTCCTGTGCAGTTGAACATCTGTGTATGACTTCTGACTCTCCAAAAACTTAACAACAACAACAACAACAACAAATCCGCATATAAGTGGACCTGCACAGCTCAAACCTGTGTTTTTTAAGGGTCAACTGTATATTGCTGTCCACCTAAAACATCTAAATGCATTGATATTTCTGAACTCATTTTATATGTTTTATAGCATTTAAGAGTTTCTAATAAGGGGGCGCCTGGGTGGCGCAGTCGGTTAAGCATCCGACTTCAGCCAGGTCACGATCTCGCGGTCCGTGAGTTCGAGCCCCGCGTCGGGCTCTGGGCTGATGGCTCAGAGCCTGGAGCCTGTTTCCGATTCTGTGTTTCCCTCTCTCTCTGCCCCTCCCCCGTTCATGCTCTGTCTCTCTCTGTCCCAAAAATAAAATAAAAACGTTGAAAAAAAAAGAGTTTCTAATAAGGTATTTTTATTTGAAATTTTGAGTAATCTCAATATAGTTCAAAATAAAATTCATTTTCCCAATGAACTCTACTTTAGTGAACAAAACATTTATGAATACAAAGTCATACACTCCTATCAATTGTACCTCTTTATTGCTGACCTCTTTTTTCTTCAAAAGTCTATCATTCCTTTTCATCTCCCAACTTCCTTTCCAGATGGCCGTCTCTAAATCTTTTTGTTATACTGTTCTTTTCCTTGGCCCTTTTACTTTTCCCGCTATACATTTCCCCTGTATGAGCTCAGGCTCACGTATTCCTAACTACAGACACAGTATCAAGAGAGTAATGTCATATTTCCCAATGGGAGGGCCTTGCAAAGTCACTGCAAGTAAGAAGAGAGAGGCACTGCTTTCCAAGTTTTTCAGGTGCCTAGGGGCGCCCGGGTGGCTCAGTCCGTTAAGCGTCTAACTCTTGACTTTGGCTCAGGTCATGATCTCACAGTTCATGGATTCAAGTCCCACTTTGGACTCAGTGCAGGGCCTGCTTGGGATTCTCTCTCTCTCTTTCTCTGCCCCTCCCCTGCTCTCTCTCTCTCTCAAAATAAATAAATCTCAGTAACTATAAGTAATCATCTGTAATTTTCTTAATTCTGATGACTTCATCACTGTCACTTTTCACTTGCACCGTTTCCTTCAAGTAGATTTGTCAGTTCATGAGGATACGTTCAGTGTCTTTTGTTCTTAGGCTTTTTTTTTTTTTAAATCTCCTAAACCTCACTTAGATGCCACAGATTCTCAATAAATAGTGGTAGAATGAATGAACAAATGTTTAAAATCTCACAATTGCCTAGCTCCGAATGAAAGCATTGTGTTTTTTAAGCTTCCATATACAGGGAGCTGAGGTGAGTGTGTATTTTGTTGGACAAATGTCACTGACCTGATGATATACAAATCAAGTATCTCTTTTTCTCCATTTTTAAAACAAGGCATGGAGGTGTAAGTGTGGAACAAAAAGGCTTGTGCTCAGATCTTCCATCAGACATTTGACAGCAATTTTGACACGTCATCTGTCTGATCTTCTATTTCTTCCCAAATATTACTATCTGGGATAATAATATATTCTTCCAGGGTGTAACAAAGATGAGGTACAATAGGACTAAGCACTTAGCAGTGAGTCTGAACCCACAAGGAATGATCTATAAATGGAATGAGGTTGTAGCTGCTGCAGCCACGTAACTAGCAGTAACAACAGCTATTGTCTATCTACATAACTGGACTTCTGACTTAAAGAAAAAGCTTCAACTAGACAACAAAATATATTAACAAACACGTTGTACCTTCTTTTAAATCTGAATCATTTACTGTTATGTTTAGAAAGTATTTCATTGTAGCATCCTATATTCATTTCCCTGGTTCTGATCAGTAACTTCCTTACAAAATTGAACTTTGGGTTGCAATAACCATTGTAGGGTTTATTTCTGTGTTACCTGAATATTCCAATCAAATATAATCAAGATAAATGCAAACATTGCTTACCTACAGCTCTCTTCTTAAAGTTCCAAAAGAGAGGACTAAAATCCTACACAAATGAAAAAAAATCCTTGAAGGCATCAATTGTCTATAAACCTCTAGAAACGTCTCTGATACTTTTTATCACGTTTTAAAGTTTTCCTTTCCACCTTTTTCCCTGTCTCAATTATGGTTTAAAAAAACAACCTTCTCTAGGGGCACCTGGGTGGCTCAGTCTGTTAAGCATCTGACTTTGGCTCAGATCATGATCTCCCCATTAGGGAGTTCAAGCTCCGTGTTGGGCTCTGTGCTGACAGCTCAGAGCCTGGAGCCTGCTTCAGAATCTGTGTCTCCCTCTCTCTCTGCTCCTCCCCTGCTTGCGCTTTGTCTGTGTCTCTCAAAAAAATAAACATCAAAAAAAATTTTTTTAATCTTTCTCTAAATTACATTTTAACACTCAGCCTCTCCTCACAACACTTTAACTTCTCAGTATCAGCAGCATCTGCCTTAGTTAGCCACATGCCTTCCCAAACTCTAAAATGTGTTCATCATTGGACTCTGCTCCACTTTCAAAATCTGGAAGAATATTCTCCTCTGACTAAAGACATCCATCCTTACAAATTTCTCATTCCATTAAAAATAGTAAACTTGCTATTAGTTTTCATTCTGACCTCAGGCTCTCAATTCTTACCTGTTCTTAGTTTATTCATCTCCTGGAGCTGCCCTTGCTCCCCTACCCAGCCCAGATTTATGGCCCTTCTGTTCTACAACATACTATCCCTAGAAAGCCCAGCTCTGTGTTTTGCATCATGCGTGCCTTGCTAATCTTCTAACCAAGCAAACCTCAGTTGTTTGCTAGACCCATTCAGATTACAGACTAAGTACTGCTCAAGAAAGTGATGCAATTGTGTTGACTAAAATGTGAGGAATTGTTAATTCTGCCAACTTCCTCCTTACGGGTCTAGATTCTTTTTACAGACCTCTTGCATATTCTCTGCTACATTCCCCAAGCTCCTATCCCCATATCCGTTCATCTGAACCTATGACCTCGCACTTACCTGAGAAGACTACAGTCACCATTACATGCCAAACTCCTGGCAAACAGGCTCCTTATTAGTCTTATTACTACTGAATCCCCATCCTGCAGTACAGGGCTACACCAATAAGGAATTCCTTACTTAACTAATAAACTGACTCAATTTCTTTCCTCTTCTAAGATGTGAACATCTTCTCATGCTAGTACTGATCACACTGACTTCCTTAGGACAGTCTGAAACTTGCTCCTGAAAATTACCATCCCACCTCCTCCTTATACTTCCATCCCTTCTTGCCAGGGGATTCCAACCCGAAAAAAGTAAATATGCAAAGTTTCTTTTATTCTGGCTTAAAAATATACTCTTCATTCAATAATATCACTCCCTTGAGTACTATTTCCGTCCCACAATTAGCCTTAAACTTCATTTACTTCTTGGTTTTGTGTCTTCAAGACCCTATATGACCTCAAACATGGGCAAATGGCCTTCTTTCTGCTTCTATTTAACTGTAATATACGTATTTTTTGTCAATGACAACTAATAGACTTTTCAACATTTTAAGTGAAAGAAAAATCAAACAGATAATTTGAAAGAATACTATGAAATCTGCTTAATCACTCTTTGCATTCAAAAATTTCAAAAATGATAGGGCACCTGGGTGGCTCTTTGTTGGTTAAGCTTCTGACTCCTGATTTTGGCTCAGGTTATGAGTTCACAGTTGGTGAGATCCATCCTGGCAGCGCAAATATTGCTTGGGATTCTCTCTCCCTCTCTCTCTGCCCCTGCCCTGCTCGTGCACACAGTCTCTCTTTATCTCTCTCTCTTTCAAAAATAAACTTAAAAAAATTAACAAATGATTTGTTACACACACACACCATTTCATGATGATGCATGAATGTATGGCACTCATCACTAAATAATGCGGCATGCGTCTCATAATGTCATTTATCTAGCTTATATATAATTTTTCCCAATTCTACCAAGATTTGAGCCTGTTTGTTGTTGTTGCTATTTTAACTAGGATCAAATACAGCTTTATGCACTGCATCTGTTTATCTTTCACTCTCTTCTAATCTAGAAAAGTCCCCCTACCATAGTGTGACTTCAGAAGAAACTAGGCCACATATCTAGTATGGTTTTTTGGGGTTTTTTTTGTGTGTTTCTTTTAAGTTGGCTTTATGCCCAGTGCAGAACCCAACTCGGGATCCAGCTCAAGACCTGAGCTGAAATCAAGAGTCAGTCACTTGGGGCGCCTGGGTGGCGCAGTCGGTTAAGCGTCCGACTTCAGCCAGGTCACAATCTCGCGGTCCGGGAGTTCGAGCCCCGCGTCGGGCTCTGGGCTGATGGCTCAGAGCCTGGAGCCTGTTTCCGATTCTGTGTCTCCCTCTCTCTCTGCCCCTCCCCCGTTCATGCTCTGTCTCTCTCTTTCCCAAAAATAAATAAACGTTGAAAAAAAAAATTAAAAAAAAAAGAGTCAGTCACTTAACCAACTGAACCACCCAGACACCCCTGGAATGTTTGATGCAGAATACTAAACCTAGGAAATTTGTCTGATTATCTCTTCATGGTTTAGTTTAACCTGCTCCTCTTTCCCTGTATTTTTCTGTAAACTGAAATTTAAGTTTAAACAGGTTTATTAGATTCAGCTTAAACATTCTAGCAATAATATTTCACAAATGGGGCCAGAAAGAGACTTAATATCGCATCCATCAGAAGGCTTGTGGTATCAGGCTGTCTAGTAATGAAGCTAGGTTTGATCACTTATTTAAAAAGACAACTACTAGATGCAATTAAGAAGTGATACTTGAGGGGCGCCTGGGTGGCTCAGTCGGTTAAGCGTCCGACTTCAGCTCAGGTCACGATCTCGCGGTCCATGAGTTCGAGCCCCGCGTCAGGCTCTGGGCTGATGGCTCAGAGCCTGGAGCCTGCTTCCGATTCTGTGTCTCCCTCTCTCTCTGCCCCTCCCCCATTCATGCTGTGTCTCTCTCTGTCTCAAAAATAAATAAACGTTAAAAAAAAAAAAGAAGTGATACTTGAGCACCATGAGAATATGTTTGCCCAACATACATTTATCTAATGATTTTAGCACCTGTTGATGATTCCTGACTCATTTATTTCAATGGGAGTTATACACAGTAATTTTCTATTTCTAGCATTTTTTACATGAATCAACTCACATTATTTTATACAGAACTGGTCCCTCATCAACTAAAGAAGAGTTCCTCCTTAGAAAAACCGGCTAACCATTTCTTTCCATTTGATTATTGTCAGCATTGTTTCTTTTTTTTTTTTTTTCAAGAGTTTCACTATGGACTTACGGATTTTACTTCACTGAATGTTTTTTTAATGTTTATTTGAGAGAGAGATAGAGAGCACATGTGTGTATAAGCAGGGGAGGGGCAGAGAGAGAGAGAGAGAGAGAGAGAGAAAGAGAGGGAGAAAGAATCCTGAGCAGGGTCTGTGCCATCATTGCAGAGCCCAATGCAGGGCTTGATCTCACGAACCATGAGATCATGACCTGAGCCAAAATCAAGAGTTAGATGCTTAACCAACTAAGTCACCCAGGTGCCGCTCATTCAATGTTGTACAATCCGTTACAGTCACTCTTATTGGAGTAGAGCACTGAGAAGACAACACAGTTGGTTAACCCTCAAGCTGGACCCACGCAGTCAGAGGCTCCTTACCTCCTCCCGTCCTTGAGATGTACATTCCAAACACTGTTCCTACACTAGGAGTCATTTCAAGTATACAGTCTTAAGAGGATAATGTGTTGTTGAGCCCATCTGGACTGGATCTACTAAGACCTATACATAAACTTTTAAGATTCTGGTGGATAGATGCAGAAATCGACTTGTCTTGCGGCCACCCAATGTAAGTTCTCTTCTTATTAAAACTGTCACAATCTAGACAAATGTGCCTCTTGCTTCAGTTTCTCCTTACCCTCTGAGTAAAGGGGCCAGTTTCAAATTACACCCAGAAAAAAAAAAACTGTGGTTGCAAACCAACAACACCTGATGTTCAATTTTTTTAATTTTTTTTTAACGTTTATTTATTTTTGAGACAGAGAGAAACAGAGCATGAACAGGGGAGGGGCAGAGAGAGAGGGAGACACAGAATCTGAAACAGGCTCCAGGCTCTGAGCTGTCAGCACAGTGCCCAACGCGGGGCTCGAACTCACAGACCGTGAGATCATGACCTGAGCCGAAGTCGGACACTTAACTGACCAAGCCACCCAGGCACCCCACCTGATGTTCAAATTTATTGGAATTCGGCAACTGGAAAGCCCTTCAAGCAGGCTCTCATCTATAGTTACAGTTTATAAATAAAGCTGATACAATCTTACTCATCTTTGGACATTTCCTTACTTTCTGGCACAATGAGATATCCCAGGATCATCTTGTACTTTTTCTGCCCAGACTTAGAAGCAGCCAATTCTCTAAAAAGCTCTGGTCCCCTTGAGTAGGAAATGGGATTTAGAAACCATAATTTGTGCACTAAATGTGCTCATTGCTGCTGGAGAGACATTGTTTAGAAGCCTCTTCAGAAGACAGAACTAATGAATATATTTATTTTTAAAAGCTTTATAGTATAATTTAATATATGATAGGTTAGTTCCCTCTTTGCTCTCATTTTTGGTATTTATCCTGGATATCCTTGCATTTTTATTTTTCTATATCTAATTCAAAATCAATGTATCTACTTCTAGGAACTTTTTACTGGTCTTTCTATTGAGTTTGTGTACACACACACACACTCACAAACACACATACACAAACACAAGTCACATACAATCTTGGGAACTGATCTCTTCATGATGCTGTCACATCATATCCAGGATATTATATTTGTTCAAGTTCATTTATTTCTTTTTTAAAATTAATGGATTTTAACCACAGATTTAAGGACCTTCTCCTCAAGCCTCACCCTCCTTTAAGTCTATTCAGCATTAGCCCTGCTGAACAACACTTCTCCTTTACAGACACACGCGCGCGCGCGCGCACACACACACACACACACACGTAAGCTTCAGTGGGTATTCTCCTCTTCCTCTTTTTTTTAAATTTTAACCAGACCCTTTAGCATACACTCAGAAAAATTGCAAGTGCTTCCCAAATTTTTGCCTTTGGAGAAGTTATTCCCTTCTAAAGTTTTAGTGTAGATAATTTTTTTACTATCTATTTCTAGCTTTCAGTGTGTTTTCTAACTTTAGAGCTGAATTTCATTGCACATTGGTCATTTTATCCAAGAGTTAATATTGGAACTTCAAATCAGTGATATGTCCAAAACTGAACCATTCTCCACCAAGTCAGGTTCTCCTCTAGGTATTTTAATTTTCTGGTTTTGTTTTATACCACTAGTTTTCAAGTTATCCAGATTCCAAAACACAAAGGTGGGTTTTGAGAATCCTTCTGGCCTTGGCCTTCAAATCCACTATTTTTATGGACTTGCAGATTTACCATTACCTTTCCAATCCGTTTTCTCACATTCATTCACACTGCCTTCACTGTGGTTTATGTTTTCCATTCTTTATTGAAAAATATTCACTTTTTTAAGTTCCAAGGAAACTATTTAATAATGGAAGATCTTTCACACATCTGAAGAGGCAATTAAAAACAGTATCCTAAAATAACACCTGGCAGTTATATGTGTTTTATGTTATTAACAAATAGATTAAATGAACTTGAAAAAAATGTCACATCCAAATATGTGTAACAGTGAAATTCTGAGGTGAAGATGATGTTGATAGTGAAATGTTGGTAGACAGAAGAGACACCTATATTTATAGATGTGCTGTGTTATGGAAATCAGTAGTTCTGTTTTACTTGTGCAAAAGACTAATTTTCCACTTCACACTGTAAAACCCTTGAGTAGAAATTACATTTTAAACTTAGTAAGTCAGTATTTGTTGAGTTTTTTCCCCAGGTCCTCTGCAAAGCCCCACAGACATAGAACCATCTAATTCTGTCCTGATCACAGAACCACAAGTTTCCATGACTGGGTTCTCTTCAGAAAATCCTAGAGTTGTGGAAAGATTTGTGATGCTATGGTTACTTAAAGGTCCTTTCAGGACCAGTAAATATCTCTGTGTAAATGGTGCCATTTTCTATTATTTCTGGCCACAGCACTCACTACTGAAAGTGACTACAGTAATTTTAAAATATGTACCAAGAATAGAGACCAGTTGTTTTAGATTAGCTAAAACAAAACAAACTCCTCTCTGCAAATGGAACATCCCTATACAGAAGGAGGGACATAATGGTGTCAATTCAGACATTCCTCTCACTTGTGCCTTTACTCCCTGTGAGGCTTTAAGGAAGTTACATGTAAGTCTCGGTTTCCTCAATATAAAATAATGATATTACTTACTCACGGAAGAACAAATGAACTGCATTCATTTGACACATCAATAAATGTTAGTCTTAACTCTTCTCGCCATCTCATCTTGATTAATGAAAACGTTGACTCTCCCTACTCCAATATGCTACCGACTTCCCAACTGACTCAAAAATATGTGGTTCCTTTTATAATTTAGCATCTGACTATCAAAATGTGTATCTATACACATGGATTCTGTATGAATGCAATTAATGTCCGCAATTAAAGTTTAAACAAAATATTCAGCTACATTATTCAGAGCAAAATATATAGAAAGATAAATTTATAAGTTAGCTGTAACTTTACATATTTATGCAAATAAAATTTCTAATTTTCCTTTGTTATGAGGCTGGTTAGTGATGCATTCCATTGCATCTTTCAGAAAATCAGGACAGGGTTCCCATGTTCTCCACCATAATTCTCTCCATTTAGATTTATATATGGCCCAAGAAATAAATCTTACAGCCATGACCCCAGCTGAAGTGTCTGCAAGGACAGTCCAGAACACATTTATCCTAAACACTAACTAAAGTTCTCCCATTGCCTTCTCTGAAACTTGGAATGGATAGAAAATGAAATCAGCACCTCTATATACTCCAGATTTCAGCCCCAGAAAACAGCAAGATAATGCAAAACAAACAAAAAGCTTTAAATTTACAAGAGAATTACAAAAACACAAAATCAATTAACCATAATGTAAGTTTCCTATTTAACAGAAGTCTAACAAAACAAATGAACAGCAACAACAACAAAATGCCCTAATATTTTCTTAAAAATCTAAAAGCTATGAGAATAACCAAAAGTAGTAGAGGTTGTCCATGGCTGGATATATCTCTTCTACAGACCAAAATTAAATAATAAAAATAAAAATGATAAATATTATATTTCTATAAAACTTGCTAAATGTGGACTAGCTTTGTGTGCATACAGAAATCACTTATTAACTAAATGTTATTTAATAATTATCCTCAAAATCAAAGTGTAGTGAAAGTAATTGTCATTATCGTCATTAATGTGAAAGTTTATGTTGCCACAGCCAATTACTATGGAGGACTTTATTATATTTTAAAACATCACACAGAATTATGAAAATGGGATTTAAAAAAATAAGTTTATTTTATTTTGAGAGAGAGAGAGAGAGAGAGAGAGAGAGAGAGAGAGAGAGCACACACAAGGGAGGGGCAGAGACAGGGAAAGGGAGAGAGAGAGAATCCCAAGCAAGCTCTACACTGTCAGCAAGACCGGAGACAGGGCTCAAACCCATGAACCATGAGATCATGACCTGACCTGAAATCAAGAGTCAGACGCTTAGCTGACTGAGCCACCCAAGCATCCCAAAAATGGGATTTTAAAGGCACATTTGCAGGTCACTAAAAGTAGCAAATAATAATAATATGAAAGAATAAGAAAACAATAACAATAACTTCAGAGCAGTGAGGAATTTTTTAAATTAGTTTTTAATTACATTCCAGAGCTCCATAAACAAGTTTCAGGAATAAAATTCATCACGATTGCAGTTTTTATGCACAAAATGGAATTCTCTTAATGGCAATGTGATAAAAGAAGTGAAGAAATAACTGGATTTTAAAATCACAGCTTACCATTTAAAAATAAGAGTTTTCAAAAGTCAGACAGAATATATAAATTAAATTGAAATAACATGTTTTCTTCAATTTCCTTCTCATCATGCAAACAATTCTAAATATCTGCTTCTCTTCTACTTCCAGTGTAGAGTTTTATGTGATTCGCTGCACTGTATAATTGCTTACAATACCAGCAAACAGTAAAGAAATCCAGACCATACTCTTACTCAAGAGGAATGCTTTCAAGAATGTAACAAACATTGGAGCTTTTTCACACACTTCATACCATATAAGCTCAATTAAAAAATGACTACTTTACCTAAGAAACAGTTATTCACATAGCACATGGTTCTTTTAACTAAGAAAATACAATATTTTTGGTATATGTATATGCATTACTTTTCTAGTTCATTATTTTTTAGTCTAAAGGCATCATTTGTTTGCATAAATACAGTAGCTCTTCTAACCAACAGCCTTTCATAATAATTAGAGAAAATGAACTATCTTCTTTTCAAAGGCAGTATAACTTTTGTGGTTAAGAATATAAAAAGTGCCTTTATAAATATGTTTGAAACTTTCCCCCCATCTACATAACATCACTACGGTGTGGCTGCTTCATGAACACTAAAAAAAAAAAAAAAAAAAAAAAAAAAAAAAAAAAAAAAAAAAAAAAAAAAAAAAATCAGTGTGCTCCTTGCTTGCCTTTAATCATGTAAGGATAACTATAAAAGGAAAAAAATAAATGTTTATTTTTAATTATGAAAACTCTATTCAAAAATTTGTGGACAAACCACACACTCAAGACAACACTCCAAAGAGGGGTTTCTTTACAATGTTCAAGACTGGAACAGAAACTGTAAAATTAATTCAACAATCCAGGATTTTTCAAGAATGTCCAAATTCTGGCATCCCACAGAAAAGTTCTAGGAAATGTAACAGGCTATTTTACCTTTGTGATGATTTCTTTGCCAAGATACAAATAATAAAATACTCGAGGTCAGCTAATGGTCCAATAACCAATTTAATTTATGTGTCTTCCTACCCTCACCCATCATCTTTACTTCCCAAGCCCATTCTCCTTGCAAAATATTTTTTTTTCCTCTCAGAAAGCAGTGGAAAATAATCTGGATGATTAAGTTGATCAGAATCCGGGTGGATTGCTTACTAAATGGAAGAACAATATTATTTTTCCATGAGAAGCCAGTAGGCGGTGCTAACTCTAGGATACTACATTCAAAGATTTTAAACCAAAACACACATAAAATAGGTGATCAGTTTAAAGAGTTGTACACTTCCCAGTATGATTCATGAAAGAGGAAATTTCAAAAATTTTCATGTCATAGAATTTAACATAAATATGAAATTTAATGAACTATGGTTATTAAATAAATGAAAACCTAACATGATTTAAAGGTTCTTAATATGATCCTTAGTTACAGAATGCAAAGCACAACTACGTATTTGTTCCACATTAAAATCCTGTGGCCATCTTCTTCTGCCCATTATAGTGTCAATCTCATTTGTAAACATCCTACATACAGTACAGTACAAGCTCTGCCCCCATCTTTTGACCCTATAGCCCCCACCTTAGGGCAGCAATTCTTGAAAATTCTGGTTTGATTATTCAAGTTTTTTTCTTTTTCACTCACTGTTTCTCTCATTCAAAATAACTTAATGATTTACAGTACATACAACCTAAGAAATATTGTACACGTGCATTAGCTTGCATTTTTAAATAAACGAGCACTTCTATTTATATACATTATAACAGCGATAAAATAACACAGAATGTTGAAGTGGCTTTTTAAATGTTTTGTTTGCTATTTAAACCATATGGAAGACTATATTTTAGTAATGTACTCGCCACACACACACACACACACACACACACACACACACACACACCAAAATGTAAAGCTTAGTAACATAATATTTGTGTCACATCTTAGAACTATACCCTTCATGATATCAAGTCTGATAGTCCACAGACAAGATATGAGCTATCTTGCTTATATAAATGCAACAGGACTTTCTTAACAGAAAAAGCTACCCTGAGTATAAAAATAACTCACACTGCAACTTCCAAAGACCAATAAGAGAGCACTGTGAATTTTTTTAAAAAAGCTTTCTAGACATTGCAATAAATGTTATTCTTCTACAGATAAATGATCATTTGTACTCATAACTTTTTCACCACAGAGAGTAAATAAATATAATCATAAAACTTTCATTCCACCAACTGAGATTACAGACTTCAAAATATTTGCTTTAAAAGCCACAAAAGTGTATGTAATTAACCCATTTTTATGGGCCCTTTTGTACTGTGGAATTAGTTTTGTCTATAGATAACCTAGAAGAAAACTTAGTCATAGAAGTAAAAAGTGATTTCATTTACTTTAGATTTACTTTAACAGAATTCAAATTATATACACATAACAAATTTAAAGCTGAATTTTTCATTTAAGGGGGGGAAAAGAACATGAAAGCTTAAAAGTCAAATCATTTAAATAATAGTTACCCTCCAGATTTTAAGATTTAAAGTATGACAAGAAATTTGTGTGGACAGCAAGTTTTCCAGCAGATTCTGTCACTGTGCTTAAGTGCAGAAAAGGTTTTTTATTACCAACTGGTACATCTCCAAAAAGCAGTGCTAGATGATACTAGAAATAAGTAACAGAACAATCATAAAATATCTTAAACTCCACAGAATACCTTCAACACTGAGTACTGTAATGCTACCAATACACCGAAATCACACCATCACCAACCCCTACCCTTTGCCCTGTGCCCAGTTCTCAGGGGAAAACCTTTGGAACCACTATCAGGTGGTTAAAAATAGGAAACACACTGTCCCTTTAAAACTTAAGTAAAAGGCTATTTTGTACCTTAGGGGTGTAGTCTAATTATTCAAACTAACAGCCCCGTCCTCAACATTAAACCCAACTGACCATCACTGAAAGTAACTATTTCCCCATCCCCTGGAAGACGCCAGAGAGCACTTAAAACCAAAGCAACACAACCAGATAAGAAAAGATCCAAAGACAACACCACTAAGAAAGCAAAACCCTTCGGAACAGACAAAACGGGCTGGGAAAGACCTACTGCGTTGTTTACTCAAGCCAAAGAGGAGGAGTAGGAGTTGAGCTTGCTGGGGCTGGGGCCATCCTCAGGGATCTGGAAATGTCTCGAGCTCCCGGCCCGCGTGGCCAGGAGCCAGCCCCCTTCGGAAGATGCTGCCCCTGCCGCTTCTCCCCACGTCTCCCGCGCGCTCCGAGGGGCCGCCCCAGCCGGCCCGCGCCGCGTCCTCGGCCCTCGCCCCTCCTGCTCTGCAAGTGGCCCTCGGAGAACTTACAGGGCCCGCGTCCCCAGCCGGCACCGGCGGCGGCGCAGACACCGCCCGCGGCGGAGATGACCTGGGCGCAGCCGGGGGAGGGACTGTATTTTGCGCACATCCAAAAACGATCCCGAGGCAGGGAACGGACTTTGGCTTTCCCTAGCTCCCGGCACGGCTTTCCCCACCGCGGGCTCGGACACTGCCCAAGACGCGCGCGCGCCCGTACACACACATACACACGCGCGCACACACACACACACACACACACACACACACACAGCTTCCTTTGCCAGGACCAGTGTTGCCATTGCAAACCCGGGAAACGCCTCCAAGGGGACCAAGTACCTGCTCTCTGCGAGCTGCTCAGCTGTTCACTTCATCCTCCGTTGACAAGGAAACCAAACCGCACTTCATTTTTTTTTTCCAGAAAAACCTTCCACTGCCATCATTTGAAAATTGATTTACGGGGAGGGAAGGGGAAGGAAGAAGGGATAATATATAGATATCAGGATATCTATCATAAAATTATCTCGGTTTTTAAAAAATTCAAATGTGCAAAAGTCATAGTTAATATAAAGGAGGAAAAAAGTATTTTGCTTAAAAATTATCCCAGTAACCAGCTGCAAGAAAAGTTTCATGTTATCAATGGGTGTCAAAAACAGGAGGGAAAAAACGAATTTGTTCTCACCGGCTTCCAAAAACGGCACAAAAAATAGAAAATTAATGCCTTTGCTCAGTGGTTTGTACCAGTATTGCAAAGCCACAAACTTGTAAACACTGCCGTAAAATCCCACCTATACAAAAATCTTATCAGAAAAAGAGTATGCAAAAAAAAGAGTTAGAAACATGCTTTTTATTTTTACAAAGGAAAAAAAAATAGGCACCATACTTCACATCGCTTTTTCCATAAAACCAGTTGCATATTTTGCTGGACTTGGGAGTCGCTCCCGGCGGGCACGGTCGCCACGGACTCCCAGACACAGCGCCTTGTCTACAGAACCATCGCATGCTAGAAAAACTTGGATTCAGGAAAAGGCTCAAAACCATGCTCCTCCAGCTTTCCCAAATATAAACAATAATCAAAGAAGTGGAAAAAAAAGAAGAAGAAAAACAAAAACAAAAAACAAAAAAAAAGGACAAAAAAAAAAGAATAGGACAAGAATGCCACTGAGAAGGTACTCACCGAGCGGGAGTAAAATGTTGGAATAAAAATGAGATTTAGTATAAAATACAGTATGGCGGTGGAAGAAGGAATGAAGCGCGTTTTTTTCTCTCAGTCTCTGCCTCAGGCACTGACACGTGACTCGGAGCAGGGCTGACTTGCAGGCAGCCGGGAAGGACCGAGGCTGCGAGGGGGGAAGCCCCACGGAGCCCAACTCCGGCGGCGAGGCGGCGGCGGCGGCGACTGGGAGCCCGGCGCCTGAGAGCGGCAGCACCAGTGGCGGCGGCAGCGGCAGCTCCCGGCGAGGCTGCCTCCGCTGTGAGCCCAGACGAGCAGGTGCCCCTCACGCTGAGGCTGAGCACACGCACACGCACACGCAAGACAGGCAGGGCGCCGGGGAGAGGGGGAGCGGAGCGGGGTTGGGCCGGAGGCGCGCAGCTGCCGCCGCCTGTGCCGCCGCTGCCGCTATTACTGCTGCTGTTTCTGCTGCTGCTGCTGCTGCTACCGCTGCTACCGCTGCCCCCCGCCGCCGCCGCCTCCTCCGATGGGGAGCGCGTGTTCTGGGGCAGCCCTGGGCGTGCTGATACAACGCCCAAGAGGAGGTGAACAACTTGCTGCTCACCTCAAAGTTGTTGCTTGCCACTTCCTTATGCATTCATCTATTTTTTTTTTTATTTGAAGGTAGTTACCTGGAGAGAGATCCCACCCCTTTCTCTCCCGAAGTTTCACTATTAAAACCCTATGTAACTCATTCATTATTTTTTTCCTCCCTGAGTGCCCATTTCTCATCCCTCCTAAGCTGCCTTTGCCTCTGCTGTTCCTTTCCCCTGGATCTGCGCTTCCCCCTCGCGGTTATCAGGGAACCTGGCGCGGCGCGATACTGGGGGCGTTGTCACGGGCAAAGCCACCGTCAATCTTTATTGCCATCAGAACGGACAGCATCTCTTCTGCCGTCACCAGAGAAGAATGTTTGCAGTTTGAAAGACAAAACAAAATCTCTCGTTTAGGAAACCCCGTTCCAGGTTTCTTTCTGCAGGTTGCAGAGCAATGGGTGGGGGCATGGGTGTCGTTAATTTATTCATTCGTGGACCAAGCATTGTTTGTTTCGTCTGCCTGTGCGCGCGTGCTTCCAAGCTCCTCCGTGCTCCATGGCAGAGGCTCCTGCCTGACTCTTGCTCAAGTTGTGGGCTGGGGCTGGAAGTCAAAGGAGAGGTTCAAGGGAAACAAGTGAGTCCATTGTGTAAGTGCTCTCTGGGAGGGAGTGAGCACTTGGCGGTCGAGAGGGGGAGACGTGCACCAGAAGTGAGGCGGTGGCGCAGCCCGCGGGAGCCCAGGTGGCTGAGCCGTTGATTCTGAATGTGAGGGTGAGAGAGGGATTTCTCTCTCCACCTAGCAGCTGGCTTAGGGAACCTATCGCCAGAACAAAGATTCCATCCACCAATTGCTGGTTGCACTGGGATTCTTCTATTGCTGCCTGTTGAAGAATCGGCTTTCTGGGCGCTGGAGCACATGTACTTTCTTCATTTGTGTGCAATACTAACATCAGGACCATCTCCCTATGGCTGCTTTGAATCTGGGTTGTGTGGAATTAATTGGCATCTCTATGTTTGAGAATGAACAATTAACACAGTTCCGCAGTTCACAGATTGCTGCCCCTGATCTTTATCTCAGTGTTTCTAATGTTGACATTTAAGATAAAATGCCTCCATCAGAGATGATCTAACCTGGACAATTCTGAAAATTAAGTACACATCCATTATAGAGAGCTTCAACTGCAAATATGTTTCTCAAACATTCTGGTCAGAATTCATTGACCAAATAAAGTATTAATCCACAATTTAAATAAAAGGGATTTAAAATAACCATTAAAATGTCATTAAATATTTATTTTGGTGAGTTGCCAACTCTACACCCACTTATTATACATACATTACAGTAAGGATTGCTGATTAGAAACGCTGGAAAAGATGAATGCATCAAGGTGGATTTGCTAACTTCAGAAACCTCATTGATTTCTATTGGGAAATCATAGGATTTTACGCTGAACAATACAGACCAAATGCGCTTTTCACTGTAAAACATGTTGGGCGTCTTCTTTTTTTTTTTTTTTTTTAATAAGATCTCTTCACATGTGGTCTTTTTCTTCTCTGAGTCATGAGTTGCTTTTGTCTACCATTAAAACTTAGTTTGCTACATTTTCCAAATGTTTTCTTCCATGTCAAAAAGTATCTGATTGTAAAAATTTAAGAAGAAAATGCTATTTTAATGCATATTTTCCCTTACATATATCACAGCAGTGAGAAACTTCATTTTAAAAATGAGTTCTGAAACTTTCAAGTAGCCTGGGCAAAGCCTAGGTTTGGAAGAGTTATGCAAGAAGAACTTTGAAAAACAAGCTGTTTAGAATTGCACTGCAGTAATGGCCTCCAGCCAATCACAGTGATTGTCAGGCTTTTATTCCATAAAATGACTCCCCTTTATGTTGAATGCAGCTCCGCTGAAGAAAAAGCAAGACATCAATATCCTCCCTGCACATTTCCCATTTGCTTACATAATTACAGTATGGTGCTCAAAATATTCCACTTATTTTATTTCCATGTGCCATTCTCATCTCCTAGGCTGCATCACCATATGAAAACCAACAGCATACAAAGTTAGATTAAGAGAATTAGTATTTATTGAGCAAAGCTTCTCATTTAGTTTTTGTAACTGCTCCATAATGTTGATATTATACTCATTTTACAGATTAGGAAAATGAAGTCAGGGCATTAAAGTAATTTGCCGAGGATCCCATGGTTATTACATATTACAAGTGTGATTCAACCAACATTTTATCTGGTTTTACAGCTAGAATAAAATATTTCAAAATAAAACATGAAAGATAGTAAGTATTTTCAAATACTGGTACTAATATTAACACATGCATAAATTTCTAAATAAAGTAAGTGAATATAAAACAAACCTGTGGGGATTAATTTGACTGTATTATTCACCACAAATCACAGTAGTACACACTATTTTCATTCATTTTGTTAATTCCATAAAGCACAAGGAGAAGAGGCAAACCTTCAAAAGAAGAGATTAAGAGGTTACTTTTTCTCTTTAACAAAATCTGTACACAAGATATGGTCATGTACTTCCTGGCTACATTCTCAGGAGTTAACTACAGAAACTTAGGCAAAGTTGCAATTGTGAGCTGTTCCTTTTTATCCCTGTTCTGTGCAGCACATGACATGTTCAGTGTTCCGCACCATTTGTTAGTTTTCATTGATTACTGATCTGACAATCGTTCATTCTAAAGAGGATATAAAACATGCCAGTTTACAAATTTGTAAGCTGCAAATCCAAAATATCTCTTTAGATTTGAAGAGTTAAAGATGAAAATGTGGTAATCCTAGAGACAAAAATAAGCCTCTGAATAGGCATTAAAGGTTAAAAGTATTAAGTTAATTTTAAAACACTTTATCATGTATTGATATAATAGAAGCATACAAGAAGCCTGAAGAAAACAAGAAGGAAAGGGATTTATGCAAAACAAAATACAAGTTGGAAATATCCTATAAAGGAAAAATACGTGCCATTTAATAACACTTATTATATTTTACGTGCTTCATATATGTACTGTTATAAAATCCTCATAGTCAGAAACTGAGATTCTAAAAGACTCAAAGACAGAAGACAACAACAGAACAACAAGGTGCTTTCATATCCAGTAAGACAGCTAGACCATGCAACAAAAAATGTAATTTTAATGACAAATTTCCATCATACAGCTAAGAATTTGAGAAAATGATGGTGGATGGGAGGAAACTATAGGAGAGCAAGAGGGATGGGGAGGAGGATGAATAGAAAGAAAGGAAGAGAGGAAGCAAAGAGAGAGAAGAAGTAGGAAAGGAAGTTGTAAGACCAAGAGCACTGGGTGGGAGGCCTGGAAAAATCTCCAAAAAAATATATGAGAAATATAAGACAAGGGCAAACACTGGACAGATTTAGGTCTTACAGATGAGTCCTAAAAAACTTGTGACAAAAAGTACATTCGAAAAATATTACAGACTTTACAATATGTTTCTTTAGCACAACTAAATGTTGCCTGAAAACTCTAGAAAACCATCTTGCTGAGGTTAACGGAACTATGTATCCGAGGAAGTCATATTTTTAAAAAGAAAGAGGATCAGAAAGAGCGATTTTCATTTGTGTTTAAAAATTAAGAGATATATTTATCCTAATGATTCTGACTGGTAAGAGAAGACAATATGATTTCATTGGAAAATTAATTTTGCCTAAGGAGAACTAAATAAAGACGAATGACAGAAAACCAACATTTTAGTATCAACCCACAAGATCTTAGACTCATAGGTATGAAGTAGCTCCTTTACATACAGTGGTATTGTGGAGTTATGGTTGTGATTCTCCTGTTTATTTTTTTTCTCTTTGTTTACTGGCTTTAATTTTTTAAACCTGGGGTTTAGAGACAATAGGGATTTAAGTATCAATATTAACTTAATTGTCTGGATTTTTTTTTCTTTGAGGTAAGGATTATTCATTTGTTACTTGTTTAGAGATTCATCAAAGGATGAATGCATGAGATTCATTGGTTATTGTCAGGTCTTGGGCTCCTGTCAATAAAAAGCACTTGGTGTTACCATGAAATTTAGTAAGTTAATTATTTCTATTAATACAAAGCTTACATTTTGAAAACAAAATTTCATAGTAATGAAATTAAGATTTTTCAAGAGACAGATAAGTACAATAGAATCATTTTTTGTTGACAAATCATACAACATACTCTACAAGCCTCTACTATAGTGTTGAACACGTGAATAATCAATATTTGCTAACGTACATCTTTTGCACTAACAATGTATGAATAGGCATTTGTTCAAAACTGATTATACCAAATACATACAATGTGTGGTATGCATAATTCTGTATTTTCCAGATTCTGTATTTGGTCTTATTAAAAAAGTAAGTAGTTTGGGGATACCTGGGTGGCTCAGTTGGTTAAGTGTCTGACTTTGGTTCAGGTCATGAACTCACAGTTCATGAGTTCGAGCCTCGCATCAGGCTCTAGGCTGACAGCTCAGAGCCTAGATCCTGCTTCGGATTCTGTGTGTCTCTCTCTGCCCCTACCCTGCTCATGCTCTGTCTCTGTCTCTTTCAAAAATAAATTTTAAAAAACATTTAAAATTTTTAAAAAATTGTTTGCTTTTATATAACCTTTCTCTTTTATATTTTTAATTTCCTCTGATATTCTCTCCTGTCTTGTTTATTTCTGTCTCACACCTCAGATCCCTTCTATCTTCCTAACATATTCATAGCATATGTGTGGGGCAGGATTAGGGCATATTAACACATTAATTCCTCGACTTTTGCTTTTACTAAATTTATGGAAATCTTTTGTACTAGCAAATGTGTGAATAGACATTTGATTAAAAATGAATTTGGAAAATAGTCAATTATGTATGTGATATGTATATATATATGTATATTACCCAGATTCCTTTTTTCCCCCATGGATGTCTCCCTCCTCAATGTTGAGAGGGGTCAAAAAAACATGTTAAATTCTGAAAGGATCAGAGCTCTTGGCTGTTTGGCTTCAGGGAAGTAAATTATTTGTTATTTTATTCATTTAAAGCTCCCAAGAAAACAAGAGCAAAGATCAAACACAGGCTTTCCAAATAAAAATATAATGATCTACTAGTAGGCCACTGGGCAAAATATGAATATTTCAAACTACAAACTTATAAATACACAAGCATTCCAGTTAGGTCTCACATCAGAGAAAAGCAGCACACCATTTATTACAAGTACTCACATATCCTTGCATGAGTGCCAGGCTCAGACGCATTTATCTTCACAAATTACATAAAATCACATGAAGGACTTTTCTCTATTGTCACCTAACTATAAAAAGATTTCATTAAAATTTGATATACATCATTTTTTGCTTGTTTTCAAAGAGAATTAGTAGCTGACTTTTTTCAAAAAAAAAAAAAAAAGAAACAGAATATTTTATTAGTAGTCCCTAAACAACTCTGTGCAAAACCCAGGAGATAACAAATGTATGTAAATTCCAGAAAAAAATTAATCCATAAACTTGGTACTTGTTTTTATCACAATTAAAAATTAGTCTGTCATTATTTTGTTATTTGTTCAACAGGATATATAGAACATGTTTTAAAGCTTATAAGAAGAAATCAAGAAACATTCTTCAAATATTAACTGAGTTTTAAACGCTATTATTAAAATATTAAAGTACACTAAATGAAAGTTAATAAAGAGAAAGCAAGTCTAGCAAATTAAGATTTAAAGATTTGATTGAAGAATATACTACTTTGGGGGCACCTGGGTAGCTCAGTCAGTTGGGTGGCCGACTTCAACTCAGGTCATGATTTTGCAGCCCATGAGTTCGAGCCCCGCGTCGGGGCTCTGTGCTGACAGCTCAGAGACTGGAGCCTGCTTCAGAATCTGTGTCTCCCTCTCTCTCTACCCCTCCCCCATTCACAATCTGTCTCTCTTTATCTCAAAAATAAATAAACATTAAAAAAATTTTTTAAAGAACATACTACTTTTGGGGGGAAGGAGGGACTTTATAAATAAAATTTTGTCAAAAAGTAAAACATCTCCTAATTTTCTTTCAGCAACATAGTAGGAACAGACAAAGGGTCTATTGCTTAATAAAATGTTTCTGGAATCAAGTATAGTTACTGATAAAGCTAGAATCTTTTCTGCTCAGGATAGAGATCATTGTAAGAATCCTGAAACATAATACATCATAATTTTATGTTGACTTGAGTGTTATTTATAATGTATCTTTCTTGTCATCAATAAAAATCTGGTGGTTATGACAAGTATAACACTCACGTAGGTAAACAGGTTAGGTAGGCAAATCGACTATTAAAACTTACACAATTTACTCATTCACATCTTATAAGCTGATAAGCTGTATACAAGTTATTTTTTTAAAGTTTATTTTGTGTGTGTGTGTGAGAGAGAGAGAGAGAGAGAGAGAGAGAGAGAGAGAGAGAGAGAGACAGGGGGAGGGGCAGAGACCAAGAGAGAAAGAGAGGGAATGCCAAACAGTCTCAGCACTGTCAGCACAGAGCTTGATGCAGGTTTCAATCCCACCAACTGTGAGATCATGACCTGAGCCGTAATAAAGAGTCAGATGCTCAACTGATGGAGCCACGTAGGCACCCCAAGCTGCGTACAATTTAAATAATGATTATAAAAATATTCATTTGCTCTAATGGAAAAAAATTATTCTGTTACTTTGGTATTCTAAAATATATGGGTATGTGGATATTTGCAAATAATCCATCAACATGTAGAATTACTTTGTAACCTGTTCAAGCAATGTTAGGGATGCATAACAAGTAACGACTGATGAAATAATCTTATAGCTGAAACTTTCTTAATGTGACTCTGAAAATGTTCTCAAAGAAATCTATGCTTTAGCTCACTTCTCCAGGAGACACTGACAATATGGATCATAAAAGACATCCAAAAATTTCAGGTAGCACTTGGGTGGCTCAATTGGTTAAGCATCCAACTTTGGCTTAGGTTATGATTTCATAGGTGGTGACTTTCAAGCTTCACATCAGGCTCTGTGCTGACAGCTCAGAGCCTGGAGCCTGTCAGATTCTGTCTCTCTCTCTCTCTCTCTCTCTCTCTCTCTCTCTCTGCCCCTCCCCCACTTGTGCTCTGTCTCTGTCTCCCTCAAAAATAAACACTAAAAAAAAACCCATCAGAATTGGATTTCTTTATTCAGTCTCAAGTTTAACTAAAATGGAATCAACGTATATCAAATGTAAAGATTCTCGATATTTTAAATTCAGACTAAAACAGAAACTAAATCTTTGTTTACTGATCTTATTTCATTCATTTGAATTGTTTTAAAAAAGCATGATTTTAAGATAGATTTTTTTCATAACATAAAATTTCCTTAAAAGTTGGAGAGAAATCAATGCACCAAGCACATACCATGAGTAAATTTCCTTAACAAAGGATAAATTTCCCTCCGAACCTTTGTTCTCATTGACTGATCAAGGAAATACACAGGTTCATCAGGAAGGGTTAACTTTATTTTAATGCTGAAATCTCAAAGGAATTTATTTCTTTCTATCTGTATAATGATGCTTTTGTAATAAAAACAATAATTTTCACATAAATACTTTATATTAATTTTCTAACATTAAAGTGAAAGCATATCTGTAGGAATCCATTTATTTCTATGCTCTAACCACAAAGGGTTAGGTTTTTGAGAACCTGGAGTTAATGTGTCTCCTACACATTCATAAATATCAGCTTTTCAAACAAGCCTTTCCCAAGTACTGGGTTATAGTCAGATTACGGTTGAATTCTTTGACAAGTTACTGGGGTGCTGATAGAGGGTGTTGCTGAATAGAGATCCATATGCTTTAGATACTAGGTGTTCAGACAGTAGAAATGATATTCTCTGTGAAAATTCCCGGCCTGATATGTATCTTTCACACAGGTGGAGAGCAAGGCCACTTCTTCAAAGTGTGATGAAAGGTAAGTACCAGCCGATGGGTACAACTTTTTTGCTTTGAAGAAAGCACAGGGTGATTTAGCTATTTACCCAGAATCCTGCCAAGAAGAGAAACCAAAGAAGAGCAACAAGGCCTGAACTTTTTAAGGACAATTATGTCAATAAACAGCCCAAACAAAAAAAATCTATGATTTTTAATAGAGCTGCATTGTAAAGGATCTTCCAGGATGTTGAGCTTAAAAGGCCTTCCCGGAAGTGTCCAAATCCACACGCCTACTGAATGAGATTATTATCATTATCCTTTTAACAATGCAAGATGACTGTCCCAAATAGCAATTCAACAACATTATGAAACGTTTATTTCTGGTAATAATTACCCAAGACTAGATCACTTTTATAGATGTTGCTAATTTGTGCCCCACTAAAATGCTGGGGAGCAAAAAAATTTCTGAGACAAGTGTACCATCATTATGTATTCATTTATTTTTTGCTCATCTATGTGTTTCTTTTGAAACCCCCACAGAAATGTAAAGACGGATAGAAATTAAGATGTACACCCTAGTGCTTCAGCAAGGCTTGGCTTTAAACTGAACAAAGTTTTCCCTTCCTCATCCTTGAAGCTCCCCCTTCCCCTTCACTTGTTTTTCTGTAGAATCCTTTGTTCCACGAACTTAGTATCAATATTGACATCTCGCTGACCTCAATGTATACTTAATAGGGAGGTTCAGATGGCCAGCACCAGGGCTAGTCTTGAGACTACCTTGAAGACATGACTAACACAGCTGGCAACATGTAGCAGATTCCTATCAAAACTGCCCAGATCCTTTGTTTTCCTATAAAACTCCTCAGCCTTTAACCCAGCATGGGCTCGCAGTCTTGGAGGCATTAAACTACAGCCTCCTCTGCCTGGCAAAATAATGAACTAGCTTTCTTCTTTATACCCAAGCTCTGTCTTCACGTTATATATTTCGGCTCTGGAGCACAGAGGTCAGTTTTCAACAACACTTCCAGTCATGCAAGTAAGTTTTATTTCAGACATGCAATGCTGTCTACACTGTGCTCAATGCTGGGAAGATAAAGAGGAACAGTTGTTATGCCCTGTGTCTCTAGATGAAGAATGTCCAATCACAGCTGTGTGGCCTTTTACAAATCCTACCTATGCTGCTGCTCGTTTGCTATCTCTCTCTCTTTCTCTCTCTCTTTCCCATTTTCCACTTTAAGAATTTGATTCTCCCATTCAACTGAAGTCCTTTACACCTCACTGCTCTTTTCTCTCAGCAACAATCTTATCTCCTACATTACAGTTATAGCCAAGCTAAACATTGTAGAATAATTTGGAGTTTTCAGGGGCAGCTGGGTGGCTCAGTCGGTTAAGCGTCTGACTTCGGCTCAGGTCATGATCTCGCAGTTTGTGAGTTCCAGCCTTGCATCGGGCTCTGTGCTGACAGCTGAAAGCCTGGTGCCTGCTTCAGTTTCTGTGTCTCCTTCTGTCTCTGCCCCTCCCCCACTTGCGTTCTCTTTCTCTCTCTCCGTCTCTCTCTCTCTCTCTCTCAAAAATAAATAAATAAACATTTAAAAAAATTTTTAAAAAGAATAATTTGGAGTTTTCAAAGGTAGGAGGAAGTATAGAGAAGGCAGGTGAGAGCAGGTGAGGGAGAAGGGGAAGGAGAGAGATGGGAAGATGTCTGTGTGAAAGATCCAAGTGAAAATCTCCATTGTATAATTGGAAATACTTATCTGCAGCTCAAGAGAATGATCTAAACTAGAGCTAATAAATATGGATAAAATCAGTTAAAGTTATAATGACCATATGGCATAGATATTATTGGTATCCTCATTTTACAGATGAGGAAAGTGATATATAGAGAGATGATGTGATTTGCCCACGGTTACCCACTATTCTGCAGAGTCAGAATTCACATTCCGGCAGTGTTACTTCAAGCTCTTAACAAGCTCTCAAGGAGCATCAACATTTAAGAAGACTACAAGGGAGCTGTCAGAAGGAATGGAAACCAGGAGACTTCCAAGAAGGCAAGAGTGGCAAGAGAGGCAAAGGTTGATGAATTTTGTATTGAATCAGTTGATATAAAAGAAAAGCTTTAGAAAGATTCTAAAAATATCAGCGTGAACTGTGTAATCAGAGCACCATAGCTGCTTGCTGGTGCCGATGCTTGAGAAGGAAAACCTCACTAGTGTTGTGTAGAGAGGTCATGGCGAGGTCATGACTGCTGGTTGATCCTTGAGTTAGATGGGAGTGTCCTTACCCCTCCCCTGTAGTTTGAAATGTACATTCCACACTCCATTCCCACACTAGGAGCTATTTTAAGAATGCAGCCTTGAGAAGGTAATGTGTTATTGAGACCACCTGGACTGTACTCATGGCTGAATGCTGTTAAGGCTTCTATATAAACTTAAGATTCTAGCAAGCAGGTGCAGAGATCTACTCAGTTTGCAGCTGCGGGAGACAAGCCTCCTATGTCGGTTCCCTTGCTTATTAAACCCACCGCCTACCAATCTGGCTTCACCCTTTCGTCCATCCCTACTTGGCTTCTGTGTATGGGAGCAGTTTCGTGTTTCACCTAGAGAAACTCCTAAGTTTGTGAACTAAGAAGTGTGGTGACAATGGCATCAGAAAGGTGTTAAGGGGACTCTTAAACTGACTTTGCAGCCTGATTGTGGAAGATTGAGAATAAAAGAGCAAGATAATGTGATGCCACCTATTTCCTAGAAAACGGAGGTATCGTTTTAAAAAAAATTTAGGGGAATAAGCTGGTGTTGGGAAAAGCTATACATTAGTTTGAGGGCGTATTGTTCTAGAAGTGACAGAAAGATATACAAATGGAATTACTCAGCAGATAAAAAGTAAATTTCTCAGTAGTCTCTTCAGAGACTTAAGAGTAATTGGCATAGATTGGCACAGATTTTTGAAGCTCTTTGATCGGATGAGTTCTCCAAAGGAAATACCTCAAGGGATCACAGGGACTGAAGTTCCAGTGGTCTAGAGTTAAAGACAAGAGGAAGAGAAGGGGTATATGGAAAAAAAGCTGCTAGAAACTTTAAGGAGCATGGGTAAGTCAATAATTTTTTTTCAAAATTTTCTTTGTTCAAATATTGTCAACTTCATATAAAGATGTTCTTACCGCATTTCTTTGATTATAAGAAGGATATTTTCACATGTTAATATATTTTAATTGGCTTATACTTCACACCAGATGTATACCCTTAATACAGAGGGTTTTTCCCGCCATTCTTTTAAAATGTTTTTAAATGCTTATTTATTTATTTTTTGTGTGTGTGAGAGAAAGAGAAATCAAACAGGGGAGGGGCAAAAAGAGAGGGAGACAGGGAATGCAGGGCTCGAACCCAGGAACCCTGAGATCATGACATGAGCCAAAACCAAGATTGGATGCTTAACCGACTGAGCCACCCAGGCACTTCTCCCCATTCTTGAGAAGCTTTTCTAAAATGATGTTGCATCTTCTATTTTATAGTATCTTAGAATTTAAAAATCTATTTTACTGGTAGTCACAGACTTTCATATATGATTTTTAGATATTTTATTACTGTAAAAAAGAGAGATTATATGTTAACTCAGCTTATGTAAAGAGTGGGAGGACATAACATATTTGGGAATTTAAGATGCATTAATAATCCAGTGGTGGGATGCGAGTATGGATGCTAAGGGTCAGAAGAATAAGCTTGTTGTTTTTATGCCCCACTTTCCTGCTATGCAAATATCTAGGAGCATTAAAGAGATGACATACAGGTATCTGCTACATACATTGTTAATACTGCCTACATTTACAGTGTGGACAAGTGATGAGGAATAATAATTATAATGAAGCAGTTTTAAACAGGTTGAGGAAGAATTAGCCATAAGGAAGATACTGCTGAGATGCTTATGAAGGCTATGGAGTTGTCCCTTGTGATGTGCTTTGTCAGGCAGAACTAATTATCTGTGGATGATAAGAGAAAATATGGTGAAAAACAGCAGCCATTTCCCATAGCGGGAGTATCCATTTAAAACCCAACAACTCCCTGAACCATGAGATAATTGAAACAGTACCAAAGCTGGCAAGAATAACAAGGCCTGTAAGTGGTGGGGGCAGGCAGTGAAAATAACTTCAAACACATCTCAGAAAAATTAAATTTTATTTCCACCGATCGACATTATCCAATTAGAAAAAGAAGAGTGTTATTAAATGTACCCAAAGTAAGACTTTCTAACCAGAAAATTAATTTACCTTGCCCCCATGATCTGGTGGCATGATACGTCTCTCGACTTCATACTTTGCAGTTTTTAACATGAAAGCAAACTTTATAGATTTTTTAGCATGTTTTTTCTATGTGTTCAGCTACCAAAATTAATATTTAAGGGTCTTTAATAAATGTGAGGGACTTTAATAAATGAGATTTTATAAATCTCTCAATGAAAGAGATGCTACCTAAGAAAACGTAAATATTTTAACCAAACTTTCAGACTCTGTGTCAAAAATGAAGTTATTTTTGAACTTGGATTCAGTTAATAGCAGCAAAGAATGATTTACAGGCTTGATGGCTGACAGTTCTGTCTCATACTGCCTGGCTTCAACATCCCAAAATTTCCAGGGCTGGCACATTGTTTCAAGAAGTCTTCAAGACCCAACATCTACGGGTCCATCCTGCTGTACTTAGACCTCGACTTTCTTTATCCTGGGACCAAGAAGGCTTCTCCAACCCCGGGCATCACAGCTGTGTTCTGGTCGGGAGAAAGTAAAAAGAAAAAAAGGTAAGGTAAGCCAGAAACTTGACTATGTTTAACTAGCACTTTAAGGAAACCAGAGTTTTATTAGAAAAAGAGGAAGAATACATAGCATTAAAGCAACTAGTACTGTTTGTAAGTGTACGAATCTGATATCTGAAATTAAGAGAAATAAGAGAACAAGAATTCTGTATCTTCTAGACTTTGCGGGAACTGCAATAGTGGTACTAATACTTGTGTATTCGATAAAGGAATAGTCTGAAAATTGCAGAAAATTTACGGGCAGAATTTTTAAAAAAATCAGCAGAATTGCTGCTGGAAGCATTTTTGGAGTCAAACAAGAAATAAGAAAGGTAATAAAAAATGGATATTTGAACTTTATCAATTTATTTTCTCTGTGTTTTATATTGATTTTCTGTCACGAAGGATAATCAGAAGTTAATTATAAATGGAAACTGTGATGAACTAGGTTACTGACAGAAAAGACTGAATATTTCTATTATAAGTATTAGAGAAAATAGGATTTTTTTCCTGTAAATTGAAAATAATGATGAGATATAAATAAGGCTTTTATGTGTTTTGTTTTATATGTTCATTTCTTTGTTCCTGCTGAATTCCTAGAAAAGGATATTGTAAGTTCTAATGAACTTCATTGCTATTCATGTATTCTTTTCTTTTCTGCTGCCTATCTCCGCATCTCTTCAAAAAGGCAGCATATTCTTTGAGTTTATAATGACACCAATACCTAAATGCAACCTGCAAGTAGCAATATAAAACCAACTTAAAATCAGGAGATTTCACAAATAACTTATTTATAAAGGGAATTTTTTAAAAAGCAAGAATGCACATGCTAAGGAAATATTGAATTTACCAAAATATTCGCAAACAATAATAACATTAGCATATTAAAAAGGAATAATGATTAGAGCATAAACTTACTGATGCTGACTAACATTATAATTGTAACAGGTCACGTAATTTCCTAAAACAGGTAAATGTACTCTTCTCAAATATGATGTTTATTTATCAAGAAAGAAAATTATTTCTACCCCCTTTTATCGGAAACTAATTATCAAAATATTTAAGGTAAAATATATGGATATAAAAGGATAATTATAAACTTTCCTGTGTTATGGAAACAAAATAAAACTGTCTAATAAAAAAAATCCTTATTGTGAAAAGAGTCAAATTTTCCAGCCAATCTTTGAAAAATAACACAGGTTTTGTAATTCAATTTTTATCCATTAAAATGTCTATGTAGTAATTTTAAACACAATTTCTTTCTTTTAGTAGACTAGCATTTATAATTTATGGTATTTTCTACAGTATTTGCATGACGATGCTGAAAATTAGTCAGATATCAAAATTTTGGTAAAATCAAGGGCATAAATTACGCTGGCACCATTTTAAAGATACCTTATGATCAAACTGGGTCCATAATGACAATTACTAATGCAAAAATCATTTTTTGTGGTTCTCTAAATGAGCTATTTTAAAGCTGTACCTAGTTTTTGGCTTTTAGGTATTTGTAATAGACAGCAGCCCAAACAAATTTATGCATACATGTATAACTTTAGGGTGAGGAAATCCTACACACTTAAGAGGCACATCTTGGCAGAGAAGAATGTTGAATATATGCAAAGGGATTCTTCCTAACTTACGTGAACTGAAAAAATGAAGCTGATTGAGTAGTTGCCTAGAAAGAGAACATAGCAAAAAGGAGTCAGTTTATGTGTGGTTAGAAGAGAGTCAAAGTATAGGAAGGAAGGGAGGTGGGGAAGGAAAGAAGGAAGAAAGGAGGGAGGGAGAAAGGAAGGAAAGAAAGAAAATTCCTGCCTGAGGTGGGGGGTAGGGGGAAAGCAACTATTACAATATTTTTAGATTTTGTTTCGTTTCATTAAAAAAAAATAACTGTTATAGGGATGGATGGATCCAGTGCAGTTTGGAGAAGTGATAGGTAATATGATCTTTCAATGATGCAAGTTTAGTTAATTTTTATATTTAGAAGTTATACTGGGAGTGGGGAGTGTATGCCCCTTTTTAGTGGCAGAATTCACTGAGAAGTAAACTTCAGGGAATTGCTTGATTGACATTTGGGAATTTGGGAGGTGAAATGAACTGAAGTGTGGGCCAAAACATCACAAATGGTCGGTGTAATAACTGAACAAAATTGTCTGGCTTGGGAGTCTGCGGTCAAAACAGGTTATTTCTTTTGTATCTCTTTCCTTGTCTTAAGGTTTACTCCTTGTCTTTTTATTCCAAACTATAGACATATTTACAGACCCAAATTCAATTAAAATCACATTCTAATGCTTCCCTTCAATCGTACTAGCAAACAACGATTTCTTCTTTTGCTGAATCCATTACACTTACAGTTTGGTTGACTTTCACAATATTTTTTGAAATTCAGTAAACCACAGTTTGAAGTAAATCCCTTGCTCTTTACTTTGGAGTATGCTTCATAGAGTTCCCCATGTAAGATGCATCTCAATTATAAAATAGCACCTACAAATTAAAGCTCCTGCCCTTTTGAGTTTTAACTTGGGCTTCATGTTTGGAAACAGTGTTTTTCTCTGCCCAAGCTATCTAATCAGTATGGCAGGTCTGCGTACTTCTATTTCCACTACTCTGAGCACCATTGTGATCCTTACGAATTACCACCTGAGTACCCCAAAATGAATTCCATGAATGCCACGTAGCCTGTACGTTAAACTACAAACCTACTCTCCATTCGGACATTTTCATATTATACAAAAATAGTACAAAAATATATTTTATATGCACCATTCATTTTGGGTATCTACTATGTAATTCTGTTTGATTTACCTCCTTAATGTGTGTGTGTGAGAGAGAGAAAAAAGTCTGTGTTACCTTTCTAGCTAGATCCTGAAGCCATTGAGAACAGATGAGTACTAAATACCCTGCATTATGTCACACATAATATTATTGGCTAGAGTAAAAAATAAACATAGTATCATAGTTGACAGTAAGCTGAGAGATGGAGTCTGAAACGTAGTGTTCTGCTTTATTGGAACTAATCCTTGGCATTATTTGGGTATTCTTTAAACCTCTGGCACTGCGCACACGTGCTCACACACATACACACACACACACACTTTAGTTATTTAAACTTGCTAAGGCATCAGTCATACTCACTAATGGAAAGCACACCAAGGTCACACATGTGGATGACCACACTAACAGGATGATATACATGTTGTCTACCAGCATGGGATTCTGTCAGTCTCATGCATTGCACAAAATTGGAATAAATGCTTGTCTAATAAATATTTTGGCCGAGTGATCCTTTAGAACAAAGGTAAGGAAGGGATCCATCATGTTGAGTTAGCCTGATGTTGTTGGTGAAAGTGGTTCAGACTCCTAAAGACCTCACCAGTAGCTCTGTTTTGCTGGTACATAGAGTAGCAGTTCTTACTTCTTTGATATTCTATCAGAGAGGGCTGTTCAAATGCACATGATGCTCCCCAGAGTTACCAGCTTACTAAGATTAAGCACAGCCTTACTCCTCCTCTCAAGAAAGTCTATTGCCATAGTAACAAGTAAAACACTGTTTTATGAATATGTTAGAAAATGTAACTTATCAAACATGTAAATCATTTGCATTTTTCAGGATTTTATTAGTAGTAGCAAATTGTAGCCTCAAAAAATGAATGTATCACACCAAATCTTTGCTACCCAGCAGTTAAGGACAACTGCCTAAAGAAACAACATTGCGTTTTGATCATTGGGTTTTCCTTAAAGTGCTATTATATTGATTCTGTGATCACTCTTCTATCAGGATAACCATGATACTTTCACATTGATATTTACTTTTGGAATTCATTTTTCAGTAGTTTAAGTAAACCTTGAGGGACCTCTTCTGAGGTCATCTTTGCTCTAGCACCTGCCACGGTGCTAATAAAAAATTAGAAGATTGGTGTAATCATGATGTTTTATTTATATATGCTTTTATCACATGTCAGCCTTGTGCCAAATGCTCAAACAATGATAATGAAAACAAAACAAAAACAAAACATAGGCCCTTGTTTTCTTTTCTTTTCTTTTTTTCCCTGTCTGATGGCATAGGGTATATATGTAGAAGAATAATAAAAGTCTGAAGAACATTGTAACAAGGCTTTGTGGCCTCACGTTAGAGGATGGTTTTGAGGAGGCAAAATTAGAGACAGTGAGACTTTCAGTAGTGCGTGTGAGAACTGGTAAAGACTGGAACTAGACCAGAAGGAGGGAAGGCAAAGCAACACAAAAGAGAAAGTTGATCGGATAATTTTTTATGAGGTAAAATGAACAGCTCTTGATTATCGAGTAGGAAGCAGAAAGAGAGCCATGGAAGGGACTAGAATGACTCCGGAGACTGGGGATTGACTGGTGACCAATAGTGGTATTAATGGAGTTTCGGAGAAGGGTAACCGATTCAGTGAGGGAAAGGTGAACTCAGTGTTGGAATGCTTAATTCGAGGCACCTTTGGAATTTAGTCATTCATATTCATCAGGCATTTGGAATCAGGGCAAAGGTCTGGGTATAATTTGGGAGCCAGCAGCATACACGTGGTAGTGCAAGACACAAAAATTGATGAAATCCTTCTCATAGCTTGTAGAATGAGAACTGTAGGGATTGTGGATTTAAAAAATGCCAACGTTTGAGGGGCAAGCAGAGAAAAAACTGAAAGAACGGATGGTATTAGAAGGCAAATGAAGGGAGTGAAGATTTTCTAAAGTGACTAGTCCACACAGCACCTAGATATTGGTTTCTAATACCATTCTCTAGTCAAAGGAACCAGGACTCCTTGAAGAAATAACTGATTTTAGGGCTATGGCAGGGAGCACACAAGTGATCCTGGAACATCTTATAGTCCCAAAAAGGAAGTGCTAAAACACACACACTCACACACACATACACACGCACACAAAAAACAAAAACAAAAACAGGTAACAAAACAAAATCCCACAACACATGGATAATATTAAGTCAGAGGAACACAGAAATCAACTGAAAAAGTCCCCCAGTAGCCAAAGATAGAAAAAATTGACCAATAAAATAAATACTATTGGCTTATAACCCAGAGTATAAAGTAAATATCCACAAGTCCGTATTGATATAATTAAATGATTGAATATGTAAATAAATGCAGGCAAACAGATAAAAATCTCCCATATAGATTAATTCCAAATAATTTATGTAGATACACTTTCTTCAAGGAAGGAGAGCATAAGTCCCCACTCCTTAAGTGCAGGCTGCTAGTAGTATTTTCTTCTCAAAAGTATAACACAGAGAGGAGCAAAAGAGTAGCTTTGTAGTAAAGAAAGCTTACAAACACTACCTCAGCCCAGTGGTCAAGGTTAACTTCAACAGTGATAAGGCATTTTGATAGCATGTATCCTTATTTTGATGTGATGAGAATAATATTTTGCCTATGGTATTCCTCTCTATATTTCTAAACTGCAATCTAACCTTGAGAAAAGGGTTGCATTCTATAATATATCTGAGCAGTACTCTCCAAAACTGTCAAGGTCATCAAAGGCAAGAAAAAGTCCTTAACAGGGAAAAGATAAACATTGCTAATATGTTTAATGCAACGTGAAGAGTATATAATAAGCAAGTATTCAAAAATGTGAACTTCTCTTTCCCTCTCCTCCTTGCTCTCTTCCTTCCTCTTATTACTGACGTTTAACAAACAGAAGTCTCTCTTGCAAATGTGGTTGTGTACATCTGCTTATTTGAAGATTTAAGGCTGCAGCCTTTCAAAACATTTCTCTTAAGTTCATACCTGTGTAACCCTCTCCCAGCACATCTTTGTTTATTCTTGTCACATCTCAACTATAGATTAATTCAAGAAAACTGGAAAATAAGATCTCATCTGTAATAACAAATCTGAGATGGTCTCAGACAGAACAGTTTCTTATAACTTCCAAGGAGTTGAGATAAATCAAAGCAATTGAGAATGCTTACAGCTTTAGAACTGTCCCACCCATGAGACATGGTGTGTGGCAGAGATTAACTCCTAACCTTATAAAAAGTGATTCTTCCTGGATTTTCTGGACAAAATCTTTTTAGCGATAATCTCTCCCTTAAGATCACCCTTCCCTTTTAAGAAGTGATTATTCCAGGAGAATAAATACAGGAAGCTGAGGTCAGCTGTATATCTTGTAAGATACTTGTCTAGAGCAAAGGTCTTGGTATCTTGTGATGTAGAAACCCTGGGAAGCAGGCAAAATTGACTTGAGCATCCCTTTACCTCTTTTATTTCCCCTGTTAATGCTTCTGTATATCAGTTGGCTTTTTATGCCTGCCTATTTATGTAGCCAAAGCCTCTCATTGAATCTTACCACTCAGACCTGCTTTTCCTCAGCTGGTGGTGCATACTCTACCCACTTTCCCTGTCAACAGCAAAATTATCTCTCTTTGGTCTCATTCCTTCAAACTTCTTACTTTGTTATTGTGTTACTAGTTCCTCTGCCATGTAACACATTTAGCAGGGGAGTCAACAAATAACATTGTAAGTAAAGGGCAATTCCCCAAGTAGGAATTGGAAGCCACTAGTCATTAGAGAAGGGTGAAAATTTCATGTATGTGTTGAAAATTTTCAGCTCCAGGTCAGAGCACAAAGTAGCTTCTAGGTAGGTTTTGGGGGGGGGGTGTTTATGTGGACCATATGCATGAGATGTCCATCATGAAAAATTTTACATATATATTGTTTCATTGAATGTATATAATTCTTCCTTGTGTACATGTAGTATGTGTAAAGTTGCTTATTTGAAAATTTAAGGCTGGAGCCTTCCAAAATATCTCTCTTGACTTCCAATAGATATGCAAAAGAAGGGGAAATATATATATATATATATATATATATATATATATATACACACACATATATATAATGTATGTATATTTAATATATATTTATTTATATATTATATATATTTAATACATATATATTTTTTTTAAGCAGAGTTCTTGAATGAATTCAAGATGAGTGTTAAAAACCAAAAGCAATGGGATTCAAGCCTTAACATTTTTAGAATCACAGAGAAATACTCAATTTTTTGTGTGAGATTTGTGGGAAATAATTTTGATCATTTGAACAACAAGGCTTGCTTACATTTCACATATTCGAAGTATAAATCAACAAAAATAGATTCCGCAACATGTTATGGACATAGCATTGAAATTGCAGGTAATTTAGTCAGTGGAGAATGAACACTAAGCACAAAGTATGTAACACATCCCACTAGAACTCCACAAGTTCAAAGCCGATGCTAGATGGCTAGGTCATCCAGGAACATAATCACTTACATTACTTAGAAAGGTAGAGGGTGAGTGGCTGTAACAAAAAGATTGGGGAAAAAAATACAGTGGCTTAAGTAAGATGAGAGTTCATTTCCCTTTCGCTTGAAGTGTCAGGCATATCCAGGTTGGTAGGAATGTCTACTTCACAAGATCATTGTGAGACCCAGGTTCTCTTTCTGTTTGGTTTGCTCATTCATCATCATTGCTCTAGTCCTCTGGGTCTACAGTGCATCACTGACACTTCTGTGTCCCAGCTCAGAGGAAAGGAAAGACAAGAAGACTTCCAGGACAAGCTATTTGCTTTTAAGCAAGTAAGGCAGAAATCTCACACATATTTTGTGCTCATGTCCCGTTGGTGAGAACCCGATCACATGGCCACAGTGTAAATACTGAACTTTGCTTCATATGATGAAAAGCTGATGTGTTACCTTCATCTTAAGGAATTGAATGCAATGAAAATAACAATATCCCATTATGTTTTTTAAGAGAGAAAATAAAAACATATCTATTGATCAAGGCATGTTGTACTCATTCACTAAATACCAGGCTTCTTCCTTTCTCCAGGTGATTTGGTCAGACCTAGCAATCTAGGATTTATCTGGTAAATCCATGATCTGTGGTATCTACTTGAGATACCAAAACTCAAAGTTTCTATGGGCTCAAAGAGAGCAACACTGGTAAATAAATCAGGACTGAGAAACGAAGGATTCACTGAGCAGTGCAGTAATTTTATGCTTTTTAGAAAATCATTCTATCCTGTGTTTTTAATTTCTAACTGAAGAGGATTATATTGTTATGTCATATTATATTATGCTACATTTATTATATTATATTTATTATATTATATTTATTATATTATTTATATTATTTTGGATTAGACAGTTCCAAATTCCCATAGCTCAGGATCCCTTTAGAAAATGTTGCACATTCACCTGACACTTGCCTGACATTTGCCTCCATTATACTTAAGTGCTCATAGATTTATCACTCATGATACTCAAAAGAAATGCTCTGCTGTATAATTTGGATTTTAGCTTACCTTCTACATACTTTATATCATTGCAGTTGTCTTACTGTGACATATTGCAATAAACATGCTGCTAATGAAATGCATATTTTACATTATGGTTCTAAGAAAGGTGAAAAAGTCCTCTTTTTCAATATTTAATTGTTGAATGCTATGGAAGATGATCATGGTCATGGCTATTATACAAATCCCTAGGGAAATCCTGGTAAACATTAAAAGAATCAAATTCTAGGTATGCAGTTACTACTGTCCAAAGATTTCATAAGAAAACATGGCTGAAAGATGTGCTCTGTTTAGTCTATAAAATTGTAATGAAATTATAATAGTAAGTGTAACATCATTAGAAAATAATTTATTTTTCATGTTTCTTTCTGCATTCTCTAGTTAAGATTTGCATGTGAGGGACCTGAAGCACAGGAATAACCTATGAGGGAGTCATTAGTAACAACTATATCCAGACATCATCTTGGGTGATCCAAAATCATGCAAAGATCTAGGCAACATTAAGTGGCTGGTATTAGGGAACTCTATAGAGAAGAAGGCCTCACCTGTTTCAGCATAAACAGGCTCCAAAAAGCCATGGCATTATGAGTAATAATAATGTTACTACCTTTTTCTCATGATAGGAGATACGAAATTAGCTAGTAATGATACCTTTGACAATAAAGAACAGGAAGAAATGGTTTCTAGGCATAAACAGGGGCTAAACACCAGGAAAGAGACTTATGAAGGGCCTTCAACAGGAGATTCCTTATAATGTGCCACTTTGGCATGCAGATTATTTTGAGCTCAAGACAATGAAGGCCCAAAAGACTAATGAAGAGCTTTTTTACCTTCCTTTTAACTACCGCTCAGAATTTAGATAGAGGGCCTGGTCCAGGAAGAGAGCTATCAGCAGAGATAACTACAAACAGTATGGGCTAGGTTGTGGGATGCTGTGGGAGGTTGGCAGGGCCTGTTTATTCAAAGTCCCTTCTGTGTCCCATTGTTTCTGCCTGGCATGGCAAACACTTGTTTACCAAACATTCATTTACTCTTCCCATCTTCCTATGAATTGTCTTCCCTTTCTTTCTTTCTTTCTTTCTTTCTTTCTTTCTTTCTTTCTTTCTTTCTTTCTTTCTTATAATGTTTAGTTTTGAGAGAGAGATAGAGAGTGTGAGCAGGGGAGGGGCAGAGAAGGAGAAATAGAACACTAAACAGGCTACAGGCTCCACGCTGTCAGCACAGGGACCCACGAAGGGCTCCCAACTCACAAACTGCAAGATCATGACCTGAGCTGAAGTCTGACACTTAGCCGACTGAGCCACTCAGGTGCCCCGTCTTTCTTTTAAAGCCCCAGACCACTACCCCCTTCTCCTTAGCTCAGGATGGCATATAAGCCTTAATTGTCTGACTAACTTTAAGACTCTCATGTCTTTGTGGGGCTCCTGTACATAGAAATTCAGTTTGCTTTTCTCCTGTTACTCTGTCTTATGTCAATTTAATAACAGACCAACCAACAGAACCTAGAAGGGTAGAGGAAAAATTTTTCTTCCCCTATACTTACAGGTACTGATTGAACAGTGAACAAATATGCAATCCCTTTTTTCTACCCACTGATTTAAATATTGATACATAGTTATATATCATATAGACACATGAGTTTTGTATTACATATTTTAATTAAATTGGTTATATTGGAAGGGCCCCACAAAAATTTTTCCCCAGGGCCCTACATATTCTACAGGGAGCACTGCCTTCTAAAATATTGAGAGATAGAGAAAAAATAGATATTAAGAAGTTTTTGTATATTATGAGAGAAGTTTATATATTATGTAAAATATTTTGTGTATTTTTCTTTTGGTACCCCTTTGAGAAACTTCAGTCATGATTTAAATTGTTATTCCGCCTGTCAGATCAATATTTCTTTTATGAGCAATACCAGTTTCACAAATGAGAAAATACAGATGGAAAAAGCGATAATCCGGAGATTACCTAGTAATAGAGCTGAGGTTTTTTTTTTTTTTTTTCTGAAATTTATTGACAAATTGGTTTCCATACATCACCCAGTGCTCATCCCAAAAGGTGCCCTCCTCAATACCCATCACCCACCCTCTCCTCCCTCCCACCCCCCATCAACCCTCAGTTTGTTCTCAGTTTTTAACAGTCTCTTATGCTTTGGTAGAGCTGAGGTTTGAGCCAAGTTGTATCTGACTCCTAAAGTCAGTCTCTTCGATACAACACAACTTGTTCTTCATCTGGTGAGGGAATCTTTCAGGCTGTCTGATTTTTGTGATAGTAACACTTAGACTCATCCGATTCCTCTTGTGTTACCATGGTATCAAAAACAATCTCACTTTAATTTGATTACTTAAATACTCTTTACTAATAAAGAATAAACTGGCTAGGATTATCTGATCAGATATTCCCAGCAATTGTCTTATACATCATAATTTGCTTGCTGTGGGTTTGATTGGGTGAATACATTCTCTGGAGTCAGACGATTGCCTGAAAATGACATAGTTAACTAAGTTTCTCTCTGCAAATATTGAGGATTAGAGTCTACCACACTTATTTCCTCTGACATTTCTAACTCCTCAGGATGTAAGTTATCAGTATGTAAGCATCTACTGATCTTTCATCATCTTAATTTCAACATAAGTAGTACCTGTCAGTCTCTGGCCCATATGTGAGTCAATAAATATATATTAAATGGATGAATGAATGACTATCTGAATAGTTTTGCATCCATACTGACTTAAGATGAGATGATTATTGAGTCATTTTAATAACCTAAACTATCTTCCAGATGTTATCATATCCAAAAATTAAAAGTTTTAAAGTTAATATTCTGATAAAACTATAAAGATTCAGTAGAAAGTAAATTAATAAAGTATATTATTATGGTACATAAAATTGTAAAAATATTATTCACAAGAAAATGTGTATCTTAGCTGCATGCAATAATGTTTTTAATCAAAATCCTCTGATATATCACTGCTCAAAGACAATATAAAAATTGATGCTGTGGAGAAAATCTGACACAAGAAAACCATATAGATACATACTATAGTTTATAAAACAATTTGAATTAAGCATTGCATTCCTTTGTTTAGTAAATGCTTAACAGTTGATACAATAAAATTTAAAAATCATGCAACCTAATATTAATAAAGAAATACAAAAAGGAATAGATTTTTTTTTATTTAATTGGATGTATTCCAGAGAAGCCAGCTTGGGGGAGGCAGGTCATGGGATCTGGCTTTCATTTGTTAATGAATCATTTTATTTTTCAAAGATGTTGGTGGGTAATCAGGGAGACAGGTCAAAGCCCTAGTTGATCCATAGGGTAGACTGATCAATGGAAAAGCACAATGGGCCGGAAATGAGCATTGTTTCTACCAGTAATGATGATCTAATTTATAACAATAAAAAAAGAATGTATTTGCTATTATCAGAGGTCGTATTTCTCCTAGAATGAGTAAGGAAGAAGGTAGAAGGAATTAGCTCTGTGCAAGAGGTTTATATCTAGAATTTGGTGAAATGAAAACCATGCTCAATTCAGTCTGTATCTCTTTAGGCCAATGCTGTTCCTAACCACAGTAATACTGAGTGGCGGTTTGCCACTGAACCATTAATATTCTCAGGCGCTTTCAAAAATTCTATTTTATTACAATGTATCCTATACAGGAACCAGAATAATCAGCCAGTAGTCACTCCAATAAAAATTCAGAGAGTGAATTAATTGATGGATAAAGCATTTTGCAACTGGCATCATAATGGTTACTTGATTTATTTATACCATTCAACCTTTAGAATATTAATTACCTAGCCTTCTTAGGTAGATGTCTAATTGAAATGATGAAAATGTTCTATCTCTTAGCTTTTAAACACTTGAAACTGATTGATACATTTCTTACCTCTCTTTGTATATTTCTTCACATTTGATAAAGTACAAATATATAATAATGAAATTGAAAACAATTCCTGGTTAATAGGTAGAGACTTCCTGCTATATGAAACACTGGTTGTGAATCAATTATTTATGTCACCTGACTTAATACCATCCTGATAACAGATATGTGTTTTCTTAGATAACTGGTGCTGGGGCAATAAAATTAAAAAACAAAATCTGCTCCTAACCCAGACAATTCTCCATAAAAGTAACAAAGAAATAAAACAGTTTTTTCATTGTTTTTCTTTTCACCTGGCACTTCCACTGTTCTGAAAGAATTGAAGTGAAAATAGCATCCAAGAGAAACAAGAAGAATTATCAGTGAAAAGTGATGCCTTTATGAGAATAAAATGCTTTTTGTCAGGGGCGCTTGAGTGGCTCAGTTGGTTAAATGTCCAACTCTTGTTTTAGGCTCAGGTCATGATTCCATGGCTGGTTATGGAGCCATGGAACCCCGTGTCTGGGTCTGCAATGACAACAAGGAGACTGCTTGAGATTTTTCCACTCCCTCGCTCTCTGCCCCTCCCCCACTCATGGTTGTTCTCTCTCTCTCTCTGTCTCTCTCTGTCTCTCTCTCCCAAAATCAATAAACTTAAACAATGTTTGTCATAAAAAAGCAAGTTTATTATGCAATGAACATTAAATCAGAAAATGATGTTCATCATAGGTAATCTGCTAAATGTCTGCAAAAACAGAAAGAAATCTCTTTTCTATAGCCAGATAGAACCTATTCCATACTTGTTCTCAGAATAAACAATAACTAGTCCTCAAGTAAAAGGACTTGAGAGCACTGTTACCATGCATAGTTCATCCTAGATTCCCCAGGTAATTGGGGTGACTATGTTAGCTAACTGACTATCTAAAAGAGAAACAAACTTCTCAGATCTTTATGGCAGGAATTAGTTTTGCAACTTAGAGCAAGATACTCAACAAAGTTAGCTTTCTAACCCCTTCATAGAAATGAGACAAAGGGGTACTATCCTATGATGTTTACCTTTCAAAAGGTGGCTCTCAGGTCCTTGCGCAAGACTTTCTTGGATCCTAAAGCTGACAAAAGGCCTATCTAGTTTCAAAAGAATCTTATACATTCAAAGACAGGAAAAGGTACTGAAAAGTTTTTTACAGTAAGTGCTCTAAGAAAAAGAAAGGGAAGCAAATCTTTTCCTTTATTTTCAACAGGGAGAGTCAAACTTCTTATTTTTAATTTGTTTTTGTCCTCACACTGGGCATATGTAGTTTTTCTTTTAGGATTACCTTGCTGATGGCAATAAATTCAGAGCATAATGAATGCCATAATTTCTTCCTTGGAATATCCTCATTTCTCTGTTTATTTCCTATTTAGTATCATCCTAGTGTTATTGAATTAGAATACCCAGTAGCTTTGCTTTTAATAAGCCGTTTATTTCGGGGCAACTTGGTACTTTGAACCATACTTTGTATGAACCACATACATACATACATAATACACATATTACATATATAAAAATATATACATAATAATATATATTTCTAAATCTCTGTGGGTAATGAAGAAGTCTCATGCTAGAGGACCTTAATATCTCAGGGTATCTGACTTGAGCTTTTCTAATCACCACAGTAAGCATTTTCTTTATAAACACTCTTATTTTTGATAAATGGGATTATTTTATAGTTGGGATTGGTGGTACAATCAGAAGCTTAGGAGGAAGACAGACTTCCTAAACTTTAATTTACTCAATCTTAAAAATGGAATTTTAAATGGCTACTTTGAATAGAACAGTTACTTGGTGCCAGGCATAATTCTAAGCAATTTCTATATAGTAACACTTTAATCCTTAAAACAAATATACCCAGTAGATACTACTATTATCATTCTTTTTTTACAGAAAGGAAACAGAGGGTTTTAGCCACTTTCCCACTTTCCCAAGTTCACATAGTTAACTAGCTCCAACACTGGAATTTTGGCTCTGTGTCCCAATTTTTAGTAGGTACTATGTTATACCCACCTTACAGGATGATGTAATAAAGAGGTAAATTAGATGATGCGCCTAGTGTGATGCTCAGCACAAAATTAGCACTCAGCAAATATTACCCTCTATTGCTGTTTTGTGGTTCATCGGTTGTTGCCCTTTTTCTTTGTTAACTTCAAAAAGCCTTCATTCAACCTGTTCTACAGGCAATATTAACACATAAGTGCAGAATCTTAAGATTGGGAAATTTTGAGTATTTTGATATTTTTAGTTTTTTAATATTACAAACTTTTTTGAAGTTAACAAGGATTGAATGTAAAACCTATCTACATATGGAGACTGAGTGTGGTTTGGGGTTTTCTGATCCTAATAATTCTTTTGTTCATTTATTCATTGATTCAGTCAATAGGTATCTGTTGAGTGCCTACTAAATTCTAGACACTATGCTCCATGAGGAGTCCACACTTAAAAGATTTTGAGAATTAATGAGTATTAGAAGTTCAAGGCCCAAAGAGATTCAAAACTATTATTAGAGCTTAATCTTCAAAGAAAATTAGCATGAGCTACACAGAAGACTCAAAACCTTTTGAATCTGCCCTGTCATCTTTCTCTAAGTGATTTGTCCAGATAATCTGTTACTGTTTCCTCAAAGCAAAATAGACTTGAATGACCCAAGATTTTCATTAATAGTTGTCTTTCCTTTCCTTTCCTTTCCTTTCCTTTCCTTTCCTTTCCTTTCCTTTCCTTTCCTTTCCTTCTCTTTTCTTTTCTTTTCTGTTCCTTTCTTTTGTCTCAGCTAATTGCTTTTAGAGTACCTCTCCATCTGAGATAGTCTTAGTTAATATTTTAAGATTCTGATAAAAAACCTTAGCTTCCTTTCAGAAAACTCAAAGCCCATAAAAGCAAAATGATGAACTTATGAATGGTGGAAGCAAGAAGTCTGACATGATAAAAATGTTCAAATTTGAATAATTAATAATAAACATAATTATACCCTTGAAAGTTTCTTTTGTGCTTCTCTTGGGGTCAGTTCTTTCTACCATCATCAGTGGTAAGTGCAGGTGTGGGAATCCTGTTGAGTAAGCATAACAGGATTTGGGTGGTTTGGTTTCAAATTCCAGCTCTGCCTCTTATTATGTGATTTAGGGCAATTTACTCAATCTCTTTACATCTCAGCTTCCACATCTGGAAAATGGGTTGATATTGTAGGGGAGGAATAATAATTTTCCCCCTACCCTTCTAAGTTCTTATCTGAGATCCCCAATAATAAAAAACAGATTAACCAGGAAAAAAATCAGAAGTTTAATAACATATATACTTCCTGTGTATATGGGAGATTCATGGGAGATAACACAGGAAAATAACTTGCCTGAAATGACCCAAGCTACCACCTTAAATATTATCTCAAGCTAGAGACAAAAGATGTTGGGGGTGGGGAGCCGGTTATGAGAGGTTATCAGATAAAACACAGCAAACAAGGGTAAGGTTCTCATGTAGATTTGGGTCCTTGCTTTCTCCACTGATAAGAGTTTCTAGAGCTTTATAATCATCTTGATATAGAGAGGAAGACACCTTTACACGTTGAGATTGTCCTTACAAATGTAAAAGTCTCTTACAAAAGAGTAACTAATACTAGTTTTCAGAGCTTCTCCTAAGTTTGCTTTTTCTTAAATATAACCAGCTCAAGACAGTCCTTATTCCAAAAAGACATATTTTGAAGTGGCAAATGCTGCTCCCCTTTAATATTATTATGCGCTTCAAATTTTAGCTGTATTAGTCAGGTAAAGAATGTAAAGCAATTATTAAATACTAACTGTGAGTGTTAAGTGAGAAAATTCATAAGTGCTCAGTAAATCATGAGCCCAATAAAATTCTAAGATTCTATAAGGCAAAGACTTTCTGTCTTTCTTTCCATATCCCCCTTTGCACTATTTCAATATAGCTACTGGAATGATCCTGTTGAATTAAGTAAGAGCAAAATATACACATCCTCACCTTGATCTATCCTCACCGTGATCCTTACCTGGTCTGCATTCTATTTGCTCTCTGACCTCATTTCCTTCTACTGTCTCCTTTGCTTTCTCTGCTCGGGTCATACGAACTCAGGACCTTCTTGCTGTTCTTGGAGCAGGAAAGGTACAACCTATACCCCCCCCCACCCCCCTACCCCCCAAAGCCTACACAACTGATGTACTGATGTTTCCTCTTTGAGAACACCTTGTGACCCATTCATTTCACAGCTTGCTCCTTACTTTCTTGAGTTCTTTACTCATATGTCACTTTCTTTTTTGAGCTTTCTGTAACCATCCTATTAAAAATGACAATTCGCCTCCCAACACTTCCTAGTCTTCTTGAAGGCTTTGCTTTCCTCCATTAATACTTATTACTACTTGATATATGCTAGAATATACTTATTTATGCTGTTTATTATTGGTTTTCCCCACTAGAATACAAACGTTATGAGGGCAGGGATTTATGTCTGTTTTGCTGAAGACACAGGAAGAGTCTAGTATTCACAAGACCCTCGATAATCACAAGATAGTATAAATTGTCCAATCCAAAAAAAGTAGGCACTTATAATTGTTACCGTATGGATAAAGGAAGTAATGTGGATCAGAATCTGTAGGATGGTATTACAATGGGGGAGACATGAATTGTAACTTAAGATGATTTGTGCAACTGAGGCAATGAGAGAGAAACCAGTCGGGAAAAATATAAAGTTATATCATCATCAATTATTTTAGTTTTTTACCATTTATTTTAGGTAATCGATGCCTAGATATTTAACCAGCATGCCAGATATTGTCATTGGTCTTAGCCAGTTTGCTATATCATACAATATCATACGATCCAGTACCTCACATTTTCTATTAACCAGAAATGTCCCATAATATGTAAATGTGATAAACTAATAGTGTCCTTTAAATCCCAAGGAATGGTTCAGTCTGAGAAACCCTTCAAGAAAGATCCTATACATTTATAGGTAACAATTAAGTTCTAATTTTGAATTAAGCAGTAGCCACATCACTTGAGAATGCTATGGACTTCTGCTACCTTGCCCATTAACTAAGTTAGGTTAAATTAAATTAAATTGAATTAAATTAAAAATTTGAGAAACTGCAGAAAGGGTTCTCTTTGCATTTGTTAAATGAAATGTGGATCTGTTTTGAATAATGGGAGAGTATCTTTAGTTTTGTAGAGCTCTGATTTATACAAAAATTATTTGAGTGTTTTTCTGTACTGTATTCTCTGAAATACCGTTTACCAATTTGTGACATCCCCATCTTATCTCAGAAGTATTTATGTCTAAAGAAAATTGTGGCCCATAAAAATGATCTTCCGTAGTGGTGCCTGGGTGGCTCAGTTGGTTAAGCATCTGACTCTTGATTTCTGCTCAAGTCATGAACTCATGGTTCGTGAGATCAAGAGTTGTATCAGGCACTGCAGTAAATCGTGGAGCCTACTTGGGATTCTCTCTCCCCAGCTCTTTCTGCCCTTCCCCTGCTTGTGTTCTCTCTTCATTCTGTCTCTCAAAATAAAGAAATAAACTTAAAAAATGATCTCTCCTAAATAAATATATGATATAGAATATAAAAAAACCACTGAGCTTTTGATTTCACTAATTTTATTTTTCTTGCTTACATCTAGGTCTTGGATGACTCAAATGAAATGCTATTATTCTTCTTAGGCAGTTTCATTACTATCAGCTATACTTTGCATATTACTCAGTGACTTACATTTTCTGTGGCATCTCCAAATGATATTTACCTTTGATAGAATGTGGTAAAAATATATTCTTACTGAAATAAACTAATTGCATTTGTTTCAGATACCTTTCAGAACCTATACTCTGAAGCAGTCTATGCATTTGTGTCTTTGTTTTGATTGTTGTAAACTTAAGGTTTTCTCTAAGTAAATTAGTGAGAAGCCCAGAAATATTTATGAAGAGTTTATCTCATTAAAAGTAGCTAAGGGAGTTTAACAAATTATTTTCAATGTTAATTCATTTCAATCTTTCCTATTAACATGCAACCTGACAATTTTATCATTTTGTGAATTAATCAGTATTATTGAGGGCCCATACAATTGCTTATCTTTAATGTAAAATGCTTTAAATTTGTTTTCAGTTGTAGAAGTAATCACATATTTACCAGCATCTATGAGGGCAGGAATTATATCTAATTTATTCTCCTACGAGACTATTTAACCATGTCAAGTCCACAGTAGTTGCTCAGCAAGTATTTGTTAATTAAATCATTAATAATCATATAACTAAACTGTCTGTAATTGTTTGCTTATTTTTTTAATGTTTATTATTTTTGAGAGAGAGAGAGACAGAGAGACAGAGAGCAAGCAGGGGAGGGGCAGAGAGAGAGGGAGACACAGAAACAGAAGCAGGCTCCAGGCTCTGAGCTGTCAGCAGAGAGCCTGACGTGGGGCTCGAGCTCACAGACCACAAGATCATGACCTGAGCTGAAGTTGGCTGCTCAACCAACTGAGCTACCCAGGAGCCCCAATTGTTTGCTATTTTAAAAAGAATTGCAGTATGAAAAAAAGCATAATATCAGATACAGTATTATCATCAAGACACCTACAGTTTGATAATTGTTTCAAATTTTTTAAACTTTTAATTTTCCCTGAGATATCCTATAATATTTTTTCTTTTTCATTTCCATATGTTCTGATACTAAGTTCAACTCAGACAAACCAATAGGGTGGAGTAGATTGGATGCAGAGAGGGCAAACCTGAATTGACACGTGTGTGGATGGACCCCTTTTCTGATTGATGTTACTTGGAGCTAATCTGGAGCTATGCATTGGTTTCCTTTGGCTGATCCTAGTTAAGACCTGTGGTGCTAATGTCCATACATATTAGCATTTTTGCTCTAAAACGTATTCCAACTGAATCGATAAATTGTGTGGTCATTCTACCAATGATTCCCTCTTTCCACAATGACCAGCCTGCCATCCAAATTTTCAAAGTTCCCACCCCTGACTACCTAAAAATGTGTAGGGAGATTTAGAAAGCAGACTCTCACTTGAGAAATTCTAAAATTAAGTGTAAACAAACACAAAACTCATGCAAACTACTATTCCTAAATTTTTTGAAGAAATGAGCTCACAGAGCAGTGCCTGGGATCTAATTCATGTATTTTAGGATTAATTCAGAAGCTTTAGTCCAAATGTATCAGATGCTTCATGTCAAGCACCAGCAGTAGCAATGCTGTTAGCATCATAATGAAGGACACAATGACACATTAGATACCAAAAGAATGGCTTATATTTTTCCTCTCACAAAATTACACAAGTTGGCAAACATCTAAATTTGTATTGAAAACTTCACTTCTTTTAGCGGTAGCTGGATATTGCCCCAACTCTACTTTTCCTTAATTTGCAAAATATTCCCAGTACATACATATCTGGGCATAGGTACAAGTTTTAAATATTATAGTCACGTCCTTAAAATAATTTATCTTTTTGTGACAATTTTGATTTATGCATGATATAAGTGACTGTTATGGCCTTTTGATACTTAAAACTTTATTTTATCTAAGCAATCAGAATAGCAAATATGTTATTCAAACCAACCAATCTCATTTTGGCAGAAAGGAAACTGTAAGCTGTAAATTCTGACTGCCTAGTTTTTAATGTTCTATTTGATCAACATGAGGACATAAGGATCATTCAGGATTTGATGCATTTTTTTTTCAAACATGTACCTTAATGGATAAAGGATATGTTTTAGATTTGAATAGATCTGGGCTTGAATCTCAACTCAGTCAATTACTAGCTTTGTGAGTTGGGGAAGTTATTTGGTCTTTTTCATCTTCATTATCTTTGTTTGTAAAATGAAGATAACAATGCTCCCTTTCAGGCAATTATAGGATTACGTGAGATGATGCACTTGATGTGTCCAGCACAGTGCCTGGCACATGAGAAGGGCTTACCCTTTCCTCCTTTTGTCGCTCAACAAAATTACCAACACTTTGAAGGAAAAAACTATTTATTATTTTTTGTCACATCTCTTTCTTACTCGTCTATCCCAAAGTGCCACATACATGGTACTTAATAAATATATACTACATTTATTTAATAATTTCTAGAACTTGACTATAAACCTGGCATCTCTTAAGGTTTGTCTGATAACACCTATCACTTTCCTGTACTCTAAATCTCATCCTCTCCAGTCTCTTCTGGCGATCTCATTTCACAAATACTGCCCCTTTCATCTTCACTTTCAATCCATCTATACACTAGCACTGTTCTTTTAGCAAGTAAATATGTTCAAACTAATATTTCCAATCTAAAGAAGACAACGGCGATGACTCCTTCTAGTCTACATTCTAATCTAGGACTCCAGTGTTCTTCTTGCCCTAGAACGAAGCTCTGAGAAACATGCTCTTTGCAATGACAATTGGCATTCTTACCTTGGCTTTGTCACCAACCATTTTCCCCTCCAGCCTTAGCAACTGGTCTCTGACTCACTCTTCAGTATTTTTTCTCTCCCCAAAAGCACAATAGCCTACTATTTACCAGATCCAGAGATACTTACCAGTCTTTATCCTGCTTTGCCTCTTGACTTCTCTATTGATTTGACTTCTTCATATGTAATGCTGAACCTAAGAGTCAGAAGTAAAATGCAACATTCCATTCATTAGTTAAACCAACCAGCTATAGAGGAAAAACAAATGTGAATTTGCTTGATTACTGCACTTTCACCTGTTATAATTGTATATTTCCTTAAATTAACGTTGTAAATTAGGGGTGCCAGGGTGGCTCAGTAGGTTAAATGGGTGACTCTTGATTTCAGCTGAGGTCATAATCTCATGGTTTGTGGGATTGAGCCCCATGTGGGGTTCTGAGCTGACAGCATGGAGCCTGCTTGGGATTCTCTCTCTCAATCTCTAGTATGCATGTGCGCTCTCTCTATAAAATAAATAAATAAACATTAAAAAAAAATTAACTGTCATTTATACTAGTCTCTCTTTTTTTAAGTTTATCTATTTTGAGAGAGACATAGCATGAGTGAGGGGGTGGGGGGAGACAGAGAGTCCCAAGCAGGCTCCATGTTGTCAGCATGAAGCCCGATGTGGGGCTCAAACATGGAACGGTGAGATTATGACCCGAGCCTAAAGCAAGAATCGGATGCTTAACAAACTGAACCACCCAAGTACCCCTAAACTATTTTTAATTTAAGCAGAGGATTCTAGATGTTTTCTATTGATCCTGATTACTCGATATTAGTTATCTTCCTTGACAAATATATAAACAGCATTTTAAAATATTTTTGGAAAATTATGCATAAAGTTATTTGATACTACCATAAATTTACCATTCAATGTTAGTATTATATATTTTATGAAAACTGTTCTCCTTCCTAAGTGATTGCTTTTGTTTATTGAGCCAAATCTATTAAACCAAAGAAAATGATGAGAATTTTCCTTAAATGTATACCAAAGAAACCTCTTACAGATACAATTGTCACTAGGAGAGTTGTTTATTTGAAAAAAGACTGGTGTCATTCTGAAGGGAGAGTAGGAGCTGACTCGAGAGAGGGCTGACGAGCAAAGAGGGTGATGGATGTTGCAGCAGGCACTCATACTCTGAGGCAGGTGGGAGCATGGGGCTTTTTAGGAACTGAAAGAAAGTTCATGTATAAACCAGGAGAAGTTAAGTAAGGAATAGGTTTTGACAGGCCTTTGGAGAATTTAGAGATTTAGGTCTTTATCTTTAAAGTAATGAAAATCCTCAGTAATACCTTAAGCTTGATGGTGGTGGGATGAGGGAATTAGATGAATTTTATAAAAACATCACTTTGGCTACGGATTGGAAGGGAACAAGAATGAGTGCAAAAAGGCTGCAGGGGCTACCATAGTTGTCCAGGAAAGAGATTATAATAGGTATGAAGACTATAAGTATGGAAAAATTTAAGGCATTAGAAAGTAAAACTGAACATGGAAAGAGGTGGTAAATGTTTGTATAAAGGGTTATTAAGGTAAGAGCTGTATGAAGTATCCCTTCAAAATATTCAATTGAGCAGCTACAGTACATAGTTGAATAAGTAATGTGAAGGGAACCAGGTTGAGATCAGAGAGAACACTTAAATCAAGACTTTCGGTGGGAGTAGGGATGGCAAAGTTTGAGACTATAAGGTGGATAGGGAGAGGAGGGTATTGGAAGCAACACAAATCTCCCATTTGTATCTACTCCTCCATGCCATATGCTTCCCAATAACCTCCCCAAATGCTCCTGAAGTGTCTTCTTTCTTCATTTCTGGTGACCCATCCGGAACACTGGAACTGTTGTACATTTGCTGTGATACTGCTATTGCCTGCTTAATTGTGCAGGAGGAAATTACGTCCTTTCATTCCCATGGCAGCATTCCAAGAGATTATATGTGTGTAATAGACTTTACCGAGGATTAGAGTATGTTTGTGTATGTACACAATACACACATCCGGTTATTTAGGGCCCATTGTATTAAGGATCATTCTTAGCATGTCTTCACAGACCATTCTTTGAACCACCCTTTAGGAAATCTCCATACACAAAGTAGTGTATAGTCAACTTGACTTCATTTTAGTGATTGACCATTATTCATCATTGTGTGCTTTTCTTGTATGTTTAATATTGACATTCAAAACCTGAAATAAAAAAAAACGATAGGAAATTCCAAATGATTGACTTATTAGTCACTCAAATAGTCAATCAATTAACCAAGCACAAAAAGTATTTAGTCTTAACTTATGCAAAGCATTACATTAGAAAGCATTGGATACGAAAAAGCAGACTCACTCAAGAAACATTTAATGTAATCAAATACATGAAACACATCTATATATGCACCCGGGAAATAATCCACTTATTTTTCAGCTATTTTTTAAACATATACTCTTGTCTGGGAACTGTATTAGTCCTTCACATATGTCAGTTCTAATCCTCTCAAGGTAGATATTTTTATCCTCGTTTATATAGGAGGGAACTAAAGCTCAGAGTTGTGATGATAGAAAGTTAATTTTCATTATTAAGAAATTAATTCCTTCCTAGAATAACATGCATATAATAGTAAATGGCATCTTGAATAGGTAGTAAGTTGGAATGCAGAAAACTTCAAAATAGGAAAGCATGCAATGGTTGCAGCCACTGTGGAAAACAGTATGGAGGTTCATCAAAAAATTAAAAATGAAATTAGCACATGACCCCCACTAATGCCACTACTGGATCTTTAACTAAAGAAAAAAAGCATTAATTTGGAAAGATTATATGTATATCTGGAAACAGCTCAAGTGTCCACCCATAGATGAGTGAGTAAAGTAGAACTGGTGTGTGTGTGTGTGTGTGTGTGTGTGTGTGCATGTGTGTGTGTGTGTATACATGTGTATAGGTGTGTGTGTGTGTGTGTGTGTGTATATATATATATATATATATATATATATATATATGCATATATACCTACGATGGAATATTTCTCAGCCATTAAAAGAGAATGAAATCTTGGGGCGCCTGGGTGGCTCAGTCGGTTGGGCGTCCGACTTCAGCTCAGGTCATGATCTCACGGTTCGTGGGTTCGAGCCCCACATCGGGCTCTGTGCTGACAGCTCAGAGCCTGGAGCCTGTTTCAGATTCTGTGTCTCCCTCTCTCTCTGCCCCTCTCCCACTCATGCTCTGTCTCTCTCTCTCTCTCTGTCAAAAATAAGTAAACATTAAAAAAAAAAAAAGAATGAAATCTTGTCATTTACAACAACATGGATGTACCTAGCAGATATAATGCTAAGTGAAATTAAGTGAGATAAGTCAGTCAGAGAAAGAGAAATATTATATTATTTCATTCATATGTGGAATTTAGGAAACAAAGCAAATGAATAAACAAAAACAACAACAACGAAAGAGACAGACAAAAACCAAACTATTAAATACAGAGAAACAAACTGGTGGCTGCCAGGGGCTAGGTGAGGGGATAGGGGAAATAGATAAAGGGGTAAGAGTAGTCTTGCCTTGACAAGCACTGAGAAATGTATATAATTGTTGAGTCATTACATTTTACATCTGAAACTAATAGACTGTATTAATTATACTTGAAAAAACTTGATAACATACAGAACTTCTTGAAAAAAAAGTAAGTTAGAAAGGTAAAAAAACACACTAAAAATTTAAATGAAAAATAAATCTGATATTGTGATGGCAATAATTTTTAAAACATAAATTATGTGGACAAATTTTTGGAAGAAGTGTAACTTTCTAAAATCGATTAAAAAAGAATAGAGATTTGGGGCACATGGGTGGCTCAATTGGTTAAACATCTGACTCTTGATTTTGTCTCAGTTCATGATTTCACAGTTCTGAGTTTGAGTCCCAAGTCAAGCTCTGCACTGACAGCACAGAGCCTGCGTGGGATTCTCTGTCTCTCTCTCTCTGTCCCTCCCCTGCTCATGCTCTCTCTCTCTCTCTCTCTCTCTCTCTCTCAAAAATAAATAAAAACTTTTTTAAAGTAAGAATAGAAATTCAACTAGAATCATAAAATTATGTAAATTTCCTAAAATTTTTAGGAAAATTTCTTGTTTTGAAATTAAGTTTTTAAGATTTTTGAACATGATATGGTTCATGATATAGTTTGTTTTTATAACATTGCCAGTAAATAAACACATAGTATTTTAATTGCATTACTTCAACTACAGAACTTTTGACCTCATAATCATTAAAGAAATGTAATGAGTATTTATAAAATTTACCATAAACAACATGTTAGGACTAGTTTAAATACACACTTAAGAAAAACAGATAATTGCAGCCTTGCATATGTTTAGAGAAAAAACAAAACAAAACAAAATAAAACAGAAGCTCTCTTCAAGTTTTTTATGACACAAGTTTTACCTTGCTACAAAAATAGAAAGTAACCATATGAAAATGAAACTTTATAGTGGAATCTCTATTGTGTACATGTTGAGAACAACTTAAACATATTAGCAAACCAAATCTAGTAATTTAACAGTGCAACTAAATTGGTTTACTCTAGACATGCAAGCTAGTTCAACATTAGAAAATATGTGGATGTAATTTATTGCATTTATAAATTAAAGGTAAAACTACGATCATCCCAACAGATGCATAATCATTCATGAATTAAAACAAAAATATACTTAGCAACATAGGAATAGAACTATAAGGTGAGAACATTTGGAGAAAAAATTAACATTTAACAGTAAAATATCAAAAGCATTTATCTTTTAAATAAAGAATAAGACAAGGATACTCACTGTCCTGATTTCTATTCAATATTGTTACACAAGGATCAGCAGGACAAAAGGAAAGGAAAAGACATACTGTTTTGAAAAGGAAACAAAGACATCAACATTCACAGATATAAGAGTTACAACACAGAAGCCCCAGAGGATCTACAGCATTAATAAGAGAGATTAGGACAGTTGCTAGATATTAAATGAATTCTCTACATCAGAAAATAAAAGAAACTTCTATTTAAAAAAATATTATCAGGATATCTGGGTGGCTCAGTTGGTTAGGTGTCCAACTTCAACTCAGGTCATGATATTATGGTTTGTGGGTTTGAGCCCCAAGTTAGGCTCTGTGCTGACAGCTCAGAGCCTGGAGCCTGATTCAGATTCTGTGGCTTCCTCTCTCTCTGCATCTCTACTGTTTGTGCTCTGTCTCTCTGTGTCTCTCACAAATGCATAAATGCTAAAAAAATTAAAAATATATATATTATCTTAGTACAACCAAATTATAAGGTACTAAAAATAAATCTCACAAGATATGTAAAAGTTTTTCCTCAGAAAATCTTAACACTTTATTGAAAGACATTAGCCACCTTAATAAATTCCATTATATGCAAGGAGGGGAAGATCCAGGAATGTAAAGGTATATATTCTCCCACAAACAATAAAAGATTGAATGCAATTCCAATTAAGATTTCCACAAATTATTCGCATGGAACTTCACAAGCCTATTTTTAGATAGATAAGAACAATTAAAGAGCAAGGATAGACAAGACCATTTTGAAGGACATTTTGTGATACTTCACTTAACAGATAATGAGATTTGATAGAAATCTCTAGAAATGAAGGTAGTATGATATTGTTACAGGGAAGAAAATAGTAGATGTGCAAATGCAAATATATATGGTGCTCATTTATGAGAGAGATTGAAAATGAAAGAGATAGTTTTTAATAACTGCAGAGAGAAAAACTAGTTAAGCATCTTGTAGGGGCCAAGGGCAAGCTGCTGCAAGATGGGCCACTTTAGCATAAAGATTATTTTGAGTTAAAAGTAATCAAAACTTAGCAGATGCAGGAAAAGCCCTCTGCCTCCCCCTCAACTGCCTAAATTTACATTGGAAAGGAGAGCCTATGCCAGGAAGAGAGCTGTTAAGAGAGAGTCCCCTTTATCTTAAGAAACTTATTCACATAATAGGGCAATCTTTGTTTTAGGTAACGTGTCCTTTCACTTTCTTGCTAATGGTCTTCTCCCCTTTGTATCTTCAGATCCCTCCCCTCTCCTTAGCTCATTTAAGCTTCATGTTGCCTCATTGTGTTTGGAATTTCATGTCTGTGTTGATTCCCCATATGTGCATCTATTAAATTTGATTTTCTCATATTAATCTCTTTTGTATTAATTTGATTCCAAGTCTAGCTAGAAGGACCATAGGACAGAAGCAGGTCTTCCTCCCTGACAATATGAACATCAAAAGAGATAGAGGAAGAGAAAAATAATACAAAAATAAATGCTTTACACACACACACACACACACACACACACACGCGCGCGCGCGCACGCACACACACTAAGTTTTATGAAGAAAAATAAATCAGTAAGGGGTCAAAGAGTGACAACAAGAAGGTACTAGTTAGATAAGGTTCCCAGGGAATGCTTCTGTGAGCAGTGAACTGAAATAGGGAACGAATTATGCAGATATCACCAGAAACATGAAGTGTGAAGGACGCGAGGGAGAAGTGTTTTAGACAAACTCAAGGCACAGCAGGAAAGCAGAGGCAGAATGAGACAGAGAGTAAGTAGTAGAAGATGAGGACAGAGGTAAGTGCTGAGTGTACTAATCATATAAGGCCTTGAAAGTTCTGGGAAGAATTTTGGACTTATTCTGAAAAAGAAGGGAATAAATTGATGGGTTTGAAGGAGATCTGACTTAGATTTTTTTTCAAAGTTTTCAAAGTTTCATTTGGTAAAATGCATATAACATAAAATTTACACTCCTAACAAATTTTAAGTCTACAGTTCCATAGTGTTAAGTATATTCACATTGTGGTACAGCCAATCTTTAGAATCTTTTCATCTTGCAAAGATGAAAGTCTATTCCCATTAAACAACAACTCTTCACTTCTCTCTCCAGCTCCTGGTAGCCATCATCTACTTTCTGTTTCTATGAGTTTGACTTCTCAGGATACTTCGTCTAAATGGAATCATACAGCATTTGTCTTTTTGTGACTGGCTTATTTCATTTAGCATGTCTTCAAGGTTCATCTTGTAGCTTGTGTTAGAATTCCCCTCTTTTATAAGACTGAATAATACTCCACTGTTTCTATATCACATTTTTAAATCTATTTATCTATTGATGAACATTTGGACAATAAGCTTCCATCTACTGGCTCTTGTGAATAATGTTGTTTGAACATGGATATACACATATCTCTTTGAGACTCTTTCAATTCTTTTGGATATATATCCAGAAAAGAAGTTTCTGGACCTGATCTGATTTCTTTTAAAAGCAATATTTCAGTTGTTGCACGTCAGGAAAACAAGGTGAAAGCAGAGAGACCAGTAAGAGGGGCTTATCCCCAAATCCAAGAGAGTGATGAAGCTCTCTTGGGCTAAAACTATAATGGTGCAGATGGTGGTAAAATGGTCAAATTCTGGTAAGCCAACTGAATGTGTTTTTGTATTAGAAGAGGGGTCTGAGAGAAAGGAGTTGATGATCACTCTAAAGGTTTAGGCTTGACCAATAGGAAAGGAGGCAAGAAACGGAGATTATTAGGGGAGGTTTGCTTTAGAGTGTAGGGATGGATGATTAAGAGCATGGTTTGATAGTCAAGTGGGCATATTTAGTAGTGAATTCTATATTTTTCTATACTTGAAGGTAGAACTAAAGATGAAATATACAAATTTGAGAATTGCCATCAGAGTGTAGATGGTATTCTAATTAGGAGACTGGATGAAGTCCTCTAGTGAGTGAGTATAGATGGAGAAAAGATGTTCTTAGACTGAGCCCTGGGGCTAGCTGACAGAGATTGAGAGGAGAATAATCTGGCCTGAGAATGAGAGCAGAAAGAGCAGTGAAGGAGGTGAGACATAAGGTGAGTGGTAGGTCTTGAGAGTCCAATGAAGAAAAATTTAATTAAAGAAGTAGTAATGAAACCTGTCCAAAGCTGCTGACTTCAAAGGTAGTTAACAAAAGAAAAAGTAAAAACGATCATTAAAAACATGAAAATACATTATTCGTACTCAAAAGAAATACAATTTTAAACTACATTGGAAAACAGGTTATTACCTATTGGGTTGGTAAACATCCAAAATTTTGACCACATTGCCTGATGAGGAAGCTGTGAGGAAATAAGCACTCTCATATATATCTAGTGGGAATGAAAGATGTTCAGACCTGTATGAAGAAAATTGAACAATAATTAGAAACATTCCAGTTACATCAAGGAATCTACTCTAAAAGCGCTCTGGGAAATATGTATAAAATGTGACTTGACTAATTTTCAGTGCCATTAAAGTAACAACAGCAACACCAACAACAAAAATCCATGACTATAACTAAAAAAAAAATCCAAGAGGAAGCTAATCTATTTAAGAAGACTTGGGGTGCTTGGGTGTCTCAGTCCGTTGTCTGACTTCAGCTCGGGTCATGATCTCACAGTTCATTAGTTAGGGCCCTGTGTCGGGCTCTGTGTTGACAGCTTAGAGCCTGGAGCCTGCTTAGGCTTCTGTGTTTCTCTCTCTCTCTCTCTCTCTCTCTGCCCCTCCCCTGCCTGTGCTATATCTCTCTCTTTCTCTCAAAAATAAATAAGCTTTTTAAAAAATTAAAAAAAAAATAAAGGAGACATTAAAAAAAAAACCAAACCTAAATTCCAAATTCAGTGTGCTGACCTTGTCTGGATCCTCCTTAAAATAAAGTAAGTATACAAACACATTTTTTTTTAATTTTTTTTTCCAACTTTTTATTTATTTTTGGGACAGAGAGAGACAGAGCATGAACGGGGGAGGGGCAGAGAGAGAGGGAGACACAGAATCGGAAACAGGCTCCAGGCTCCGAGCCATCAGCTCAGAGCCTGACGCGGGGCTCGAACTCACGGACCGCGAGATCGTGACCTGGCTGAAGTCGGACACCCAACCGACTGCGCCACCCAGGCGCCCCACAAACACATTTTTGAGATAAATGAGGAAATTTGGTTATGGACTGGATATTATTTCATTTTACTGTTAATTTTGTTACTATTCTTTCTGTTAAATGTGATAATATATTTTTTGGATTTCGCAGGAAAATGTTGATAGTTTTAGAAGCACATATTTAAGTAGATGGTGATAAAATACCATAATTTGGGGGAATTTGCTTTGACAAATTTCATCTTCGTGAGTTTTAAGTGCTTCAGCAAATGAAAAAAGGAAAATGTGACAAAATCTTGATGATGGTTGGGTTTTGAGTAATAGGTAAGGTGAGTGGTTTGAATACGTAAGGACTTTAGATTATGTCTTCCAGATTCATCCATGTTTACTATATGTGGCAGGATTTCCTTCTTTTTAAAGATTAAATAATATGTATATACCACATTTTCTTCATTGATTCATCTATTGATGGGTACTTAAATTGTTTCCATGTCTTGACTATTGTCAATAATATTGTAATGAACACAGTAGCAGAGATAACTCTTCAAGGTTCTGCTTTCACTTCCTTTAGATACTACTCAGAAGTAGGATTGATGGATCATATGGTAGTTCTCTGTAATGTTTGAGGAAACTCCATACTTTTCTCCATAGCAGATGAACCACTTTACATTCCCTCCGATAGTAACGGAGGAAACAAGTAACGGAAGGACAAATACTGCATGATTCCACCTTTATGAGGTAGCCAGAATAGTCAAACTCATACAAAAGGGAGAGGGAAAAGGGGAGTTGCCATTCAACTATATGAAGTTTCAGTTATGCAAGACAAATACTAGAGATGTGATGTACAAACTTACGCCTGTAGTGGAAATATTGTACTGGGCACTTAAAACTCTGTTGAGAATAGATTGATCCCATGTTAAATGTTCTTACTACAAAACAAACAAAAAATATGTAAAAAATTGTAAGGGCTATATGGGGCTTTATTGTATTATTCTTCTTACTCTTCCATATGTGTGAAAATTAATAATAATTTTTAAAGCTGCTGCTATTACGTAATAAGAGTAAAAATTAACTGTTGGAATTGGCATTGCAATGGTAACCTTCACAATAATTGTTTCACTAGCCAGAGAGGGATAAAATCCTGGTTTGTATAGGTACAAAAGAAATTAGGTCAAGAGGAATTATCAGTAGGGACTGTGGATGAGTCTTTGGAAGAATAGTGTGGTGGGGACCAAAATAATGGAGAATGGTATGTCAGATAAAATTTTGTTTTTTAAAAATTTTGAATTATTTCAACATGTTTTGATGAAATCAGGTTATGTTATCCCCATAAGAAAGCATTATTGTAAGTTCTTTTGAAAACATGTAATTAGGGTGAATGGGGTTAGAGAAATTGAAAAAAAACCCAAAACTTTTGTGTTTATCTCAAAATGGGAATGGTCTTACCAAAGAGAGCAAATGCCTGAAACCTCTTAGGTAAAATGCTGTCATCCCTGGACACTTGGGTGTACCAATGTCTTTACTGGCTATTCTTTTTCTATTTTTCTATAGGTTACTAATCCTTTTCTATTTGATACATTCTTTCTTTAAATGTAGGAGTACATTCAGTTTTGTCAAGGAATGTCTTGACCTTGGAGTACTGTTTCTTAGGGAGACTTTACATAACTCTTCTATGGACCATTATGAGTTAATCTCAACTTTAACTCTCCAACATTGATATTAGTTTCTTTAAAAATAATGGCACCATAGTGACTTAGTGCTTTTGTCCCCCCTGTTATGTATGTATGTATGTATGTATGTATGTATGCGTTTAAGTAGGCTCCATGCCCAACATGGGACTTGAACTCATGACCCTGAGATCAAGACTCACACACTCTACCAACTGAGACAGCCAGGCACCCCAGTGATTTACTATCTCAAGAAGGCCTTATTCTATCCCTTGTATATAAATAACAAATAAAATTTGGTAACAAATTTTACTAGGCAACACCTCAAAATGTAAATGAGCAGAATTGAAAGTCATCAGACTAAATATCTATATTAACTGTGGAATATAACTAATATTTAAACTTGAATTAAATATTACACTATTGCATGTTTTTTCATGATGCTCTCTTGTCAAGAAAATGTTAAGAATAGATTTGGTAATTTTAAGTTTCTTCTTTTGGTGATTAAAAGATTCAACTTAACTATAGTTTCCTCCCTGAAATTCCAAAGTTAAATAAAAATATTTAAATATGGAATGAAAAATCAGTAAAGGTACAAAGAATTTACACAGATGGAACAATATAGAGAAAGTAAAAATCCCTGAGTTAGGGAAATAATTATTCCTGAATGTACTTCACTTGTTTGTATTTTATCTCCCTTTTCGTCATCATTCTAAAAATAGAATTGCTTCTTATGCTTGTTCTTGCCATGCCTTCCTTTCATATTAAAAGGTAATTTTATAATTATTTTATTTTAAACAACAGAATACTATTTGGGTAAGACACCCTCTTCCAGAATGACCTCAATGAAAACCAGTGTTCATTTTGAATGAGACCATCAGTTGTAATTAAAAAAAAAATCAAAGGAATTTAGCAAGTTTGAATATTTTTTCCTGAAGTGTCAATATCTCCATTGCAAATAGGTGCATAGTGTTTCAATTAAGTTCCTTAAACAACACTTGATAGAAATGTTGTGGAATTTATTATAGTATAATAGGTGGTTTATATTTTGAGAGCATGTACCCACATTTGTAAGACAAATTTTTCAAAAGATGGTTTTAATATTATATATGTGGGATGAGATCTCCAGAGGCACTATCAGCCCTAACTTGAAAAGGTGCTATTTTTCACAACACAGATAGAAGTGAAGATGATGTATTCTTAAAAATGTGTTAGGTGGCCTTAAAAATTGCCCTGATTTTGACAAAGCCTGTGACACGAAAGATGCATTTGCAAAGATTGACTACAATGTTTAATGAAATGTAGCAGTAGGAAAAAAATATTTTAAAATGAATATATTTTAATATAATTTTAATAATTATGATGAACAGTTATACAGACTTTTGTATTTGATTTGTCCCCTGGTGACCTGCACTTCTCAAAGTCTTCGTCATCTCAGGAATTACAGTCTTCATTTTTATAATTGCTCAGGTCTTAGACCTTGGCGTGGTCTTGAAATGTCTCTTTCTTTCACACCCTACATCTATCACAAAAGCCCACTGACTGTACGTTCAAGAGATACTTGGAATCCTACCACTTCTCACCATTTTTATGCTTATGCATGTCCCGGTGTCCACCAGATCTTACCCAGATCAGTGACAGGCTCTCACCTGGCCTCCCTGCTTTTACTTTTACTCTTCCCCTAATAATTTAATGTAACATAGCAGCCAGAGTGATCCTTTTAAAACAGAAGTCGGGTCATACTAATTCTCTGCTCAAAATAACTCTACGAATTGTTTTTCTCAGAGAAAAGCCAAACTGTTAGAAATGGTCTACAAAACCCTTCATGTTCTGGCCAACCTCTAAGCCATCTGTCCATTGCTTGATACACTTACCCTCACTTTCAAAGCTGCAGCCAGAAAGACCTCTTTACTTTTTCTCAATACAACAAACACAATTCTACCTATGGAACTTGCACTTTGCTATTCCCTCTGTCAAGAACGTTCGTTCTCAGAAACCCAATTTATTCTCTCCATTAATTATATCTCTGATCAAATGTCTTGTTATTAGAACCAACTTCTCTGACAATCTTATAGGAAAATGGTATGTTGTACATTTCCTGTCTGAGACCTAGAATTAGCCAATTATCCAAGTAGCCCAGATTCCTTCTAGCAGGAGATGGTATTTAAAGATCACACTTTGCTCCCTCTCTCTCTGCCCCTCCCCCGTTCATGGTCTGTCTCTCTCTGTCCCAAAAATAAATAAACGTTGAAAAAAAAAATTAAAAAAAAAAGGGGGCGCCTGGGTGGCGCAGTCGGTTAAGCGTCCGACTTCAGCCACGTCACGATCTCGCGGTCCGTGAGTTCGAGCCCCGCGTCAGGCTCTGGGCTGATGGCTCAGAGCCTGGAGCCTGTTTCCGATTCTGTGTCTCTCTCTCTCTCTGCCCCTCCCCCGTTCATGCTCTGTCTCTCTCTGTCCCAAAAATAAATAAACGTTGAAAAAAAAAAATTAAAGATCACACTTTGGAGAAAGGATTACCATTCCTAATAGGTTGATCATTGTTACTTGAATTTTCCAGTGAACAGCATTAGAAAATATGTGTGTGTGCTCTATCTATTATCTATCTATCTATCTATCCATCTATCTATCTATCTATCTATCTATCATCTATCACCTATCTATCACCTATCTATCACCTATCTATCATCTATGTATCTGTTATCTATCTATCTATCTATCTATCACCTATCACCTATCTATCACCTATCTATCTATCATCTATCTGTCATCTATCATCTCTCTACATAAATATAGACATGTATGAAAAAAACTTAGATAAATATTTTAAAAATATGATATCTGATTTTGCATGAAACTTGTATTCATATTCAGTAAATCTTAACCTTTCCTTTTTTTTATATATGTTTATCTCCTCTCCCCCACATTGAATAGCCTAAATTGCAAGGATACTAGGGTTGATAAAATTAGAATTGTTGATTTTATCCTACATTACACACACAGCTTCTTTAGAATAATAATACCAACATTAGCACCAATTTAGTTTAAAAAAGAGCTTTTTTCAAATGCTCTACTCATTCTCTTCTACTTATTCACAGTTGTATTATACCCATTGTCAGAACATGCTGCCAGTACATTCTATACTCTCTTCTTTATGTCCTCCATTAATTTTGATTCTATAGATAAATCACTAATCTGTAATCTTCACCACCAGTGCTTAGGACAAATTCTTTGCAGTCATTTTCGTTGTCTGAAGCTCATTATTTAGTAAATTTTAAGTTAAGACTCATCAGAAAAATATGCCCTAAGACCCTGCATGCTGATGACAAATTTTCTGCAAACTTTATACTTGAAATTAATCTTGACTAGATATAAAATTATTGTAATTTCTTTTGATTTATAAAATGTTTCTATTTTTTTTTAATCTTCTATTTCCCTTAAAATACTGCCTGGTTATTTGCTCTTCTCATTCTATATTTTAGGCGTATTTGTTTTAAGCTTCTACTTCTTCCCTGATCCTATCACCCCATTTCTGAGTTATATTGTTCTTCCATATTTAAAAAAAATTTTTTTACATTTTTATTTATTTTTGAGAGAGAGAGACAGACCCCAAGTGGGGGAGGGGCAGAAATAGAAGGAGACCGAATCCGAAGCAGGCTCCAGGCTCCGAGCTGTCAGCACAGAGCCCGATATGGGGCTCAAACCCAGGAACTGTGAGATCATGACTTGAGCCAAAGTCGGACGCTTAACCGACTGAACCACCCAGGCGCTCCCTGTTCTTTCATATTTTAAATGACTTTTGTTTCATCTTTTTATCCATTTTGATGTACTGATCTTTTATGGCCATTTCCTCTGACCTGCCTTCATTGTATGGATGTTATTTATTTTGTGTCTTAGTCTCTCTTTGTTTCTTTAAAAAAATGTTTTTAATGCTTATTTATTTTTGAGACAGAGAGAGACAGAGTGTGAGCAGGGTAGGGGCAAAGAGAGAGGGAGACACAGAATCTGAAGCAGGCTCCAGGCTCTGGGCTGTCAGTACAGACGCGGGGCTCAAACCCATGAAACGCAGGATGGGTGTCATTTTGGTTGTATTTATGTTTATGAAATTAATTTCATTAAACTTTAAGATAGCATTTCTAACTTGGATCGAAATTTCTCTCTTCTGTTGTTTTTATGAAGAGTTGAAGTATATAGCAATTTATGTCATGAGAACTCCTGAATTCATGATTCTCTCCTTCAGTTTATTCTATCTTCTTTATTCTGTCTCCTTTTTTTTTTTGCCTCTGTTGTTTTTATTTTGAGTTTTAGTCATAGACATTTCTCCTGAGCACGGATTATTGTCATAGAAAAGAGATTAGTTCCAAGAGTTTATAGGGTACAGAATGCTCTGCATCTTTGCACTTATCCGAAACCCCTTGTTCTCTTATCCAAGGCACCTTGTTCTCTCTCAATCATACGCACTCCCAGTTTTGCTGCCGTTCTCGAACTGATTTGCTGAGCTTTCATATAAACTGTGGGTTATTTTCGTGTTGTCAAGTTTTATCAGATGCCCTTTTGCTTCCTTCTCCCATTGTCATGCAAAGATTAGGTATCAGGGGTCCATTCTCCATCTGCTTGCATTTTGGTAATCATGAGAGTGTTAATTTTCTTTCTGTAGATATTGTCTGTGCCTTTTTGTTTGACTATCCTCATTGCTCAGTATGTTTGTCTGCCCTCTTTCCAGAATTCTCCTCTCACTTGAATAAACTGAATCAACTTTACATGATATCAAAATTATGAAGAGAAAGAAAAGAATGAAAAAAATCTAGAAAAAAATATGATTTTTTTCAAAAGTTGTGTAATTATGGATATCTGTGAGCATCTCATTTCTTGATAGATTGATATTGTTTAATCATAAAATGTCACCAGCCGAAAGATTGAAATACGTTTGCCCCCTTATATGGGAAACAAAGTAAAACATCTAGGTTATCTCCACTACTGTTCAACTACTGGCTTATTTTTATTCCTGTATTTGCATATTCTTGAGGTGGAGGAGGGACTAATTTTGTTGTGAAGTTTGAGAGAACAATAGAATGCTTGCGCAGTGCCTTTCTGTCTTCAACATATGAATTTTAGGGGGATACAATTCAGTTCAAATTACTTGCCTTTCATGGCGACTACATGGATAAATTTCACAAGGACGGGTATTGCCTTATTTATCCTACAACTACCAGCACCAGTCTCTGTGTGACTAGGGACATTGTTTTCTGGGAGATACATACCATCTTCATTCCAATTACAATGATATATATATATATCATATATATATCATATATATATCATATATATATATCATATATATATCATATATATATCATATATATATGATATATATATATGATACAATGTATATATATATACACAATGATATATATGTGTATATATATATTTATATATATGTATATATATTTAAGTATCATATATCCCCTTCTGCCCTAAAATTTACTTTTTGTGCTGTGGCTTTACAGATAAGAACTATATTCACATTTATATTTTGGAAGTTATATATAACTTTCCATCACTGCATGGGAAGAAAACTCATCAAAATTCAAAATAGCCAAATAGAACTGAAAATAAATATGACCAAATCACACCTACCAAAAGAACAAAATTCCAAGAAGGGCATTTAACGAAAACCTGAAACTAAGATAAAGCTTAGTGGTTCATTCATTATATAGTAGTAACAAACATTAAAGATAAATAAATATGGTACAATTAGTGGAGAGCATCTTAATGGTAACTTTTCATTAGAATGTCCTATTCTAATTATTTTCATGCAGTTTAAAACCCTGCCTGCTTTGCTTGGTACATTTCATAGAATGTTGTTAAATGATGTTGCAGATTTCCCTAAATTTCTAATACAACAGAAAATCTGGATAATGTTCATCATATTAGACAACATGAAAGTAAAGGCTGAATGAAATATTGAAACAAGTAGAATAATAGAGAGTACTTATGTTTCCTAACCAAGTCTGTAACATGATTTCAGTAATTTAGGTTGATTTCCTTAAAGATTGACTTTTCAAAATTATCTAATTTCTGTGTAAATTCTCTGAGCATTTAGTGCTACTGAGAGATACACAGTTTGTGATGATTTTAATACTTTAAAACATTTAAAATCATGCTAGATTAAAATTATGAAATATGATGTGCAAACATAGGGATGGCTTTCTTATTTTTACCTCATTCAAAATTTGCCAATATCTTTTGGAATGCAGTTTCTGGTACTGTATCATTTTTTTTTATTAAAGTCCAATAATTATTTGGGTTATTTGATTTATTTTAATATACTTACTTGTAAGTAATGTATCATCTATTCCTCCTCCCTCCCCCTAAACTGTATTTCCTACACTGTTTCTACACTTATTCTGGGAGGCCATCCAACCAGTCGAGTAATTCAGACACTTAGAGTCATTCTTCAGGTTTTCTTTCCCTTACCTGCTGTATTCAGTTGGCCAGACTGTTTTGTAGATGTTTTTTATGAAATATTTCTTATTTTTCTCACACTTTTCTCTAGCCATTATCTATAATTTCGTCATTATATTTTATCTCTGGATTATAGAAAGGAATTACCATTATTCTCACTTCTGTGCCTCCCATATTCATCTTAATCTAGCTGCCTCCCTCATTGTGGGCAGGGGGATCTTTCTAAAATGTAAATGGTCATATTGATCTTCTGATTTGAGCCACCTATAGGTCCCCTTTATAATACCATGAAGTTACATTTATTAGGTTGGCATAAAACACTATGCAAAATCCAGTATTTGTCTACAATTCCAGTCCCATTCATCAGTTTTCTCTTCCTCTTATCCTGTAGAAAGCTATGTTTAGTTCTCGGAAAATATACTTATGTCTTTGTACATGCTCTATTAAACTGGACATCCTTTCTTCCTCTGATTGACCTTGATTCCATTTGTCCTTTAAGTTCTATATTAACTTTTTTGTCTGCTTTGAAGACTTGCCCTGTCATGCTAGCCAATGTCTGATGGTTTATAGTATTTGTCATACCAACTGAGTTTGAGTTTTTTAATTCCATCTCCTGAGTTCTACCAGCTCATGGTTTTTTTTTTTTTTTTATTTCTGTTATCCTAGCATATTACCTCTGAATTCTTATTTCCCTGCTTTGGTATTTTGGTTTATAAATTTATTTGTTGTATTAGTTTGCATGTCCATGATTATATTATGGGCATAGTTTTTATTTCCTGCGTGAAGAGATTGTTCTGGCTAAAGTTTTTTACGTGCCATCTGTTTTTCCTGTTTCCTTTCGTCATGGGAACATCTTGCATTTCCCTTTGGTTTCTTTACAATTATTATTTACCTTCCTTTGAGATGCGTTCTTTCTGAGCTGAGATGCTTATATGGAGAAGGGGATAAAGTTTAGTTTCAAGCTGGTGAGAATTCTGTGTGACATAGATCATGTGTGCATGTCTATGTGTGTGTGAGGGAGGGAGGGAGGGAGAGAGAGAGAGAGAGAGAGAGAGAGAGAGAGAGAGAGAGAGAGGTAGAGAGGGAGAAAGAGAGATAAGGGAGAGGGAAAGAGAGGGAGAGATCTTTTAGTCTTCACTCCTCTCCATGCAACAGAGTTTGGACGCCATAGATATGTTTACAGTGCATCTTTACCAAGTCTTACAAACTTCTTTCTGAAAATCTGACTTGTCTGTTGGGTGACTTTGGGTTGTTCTAAACAAGGAGTTATTTGCCACTAGGTGTGTGCCACTCTCCTCCGAGTAGGATTCTTAACCCCATTGTCTGATGTCAGGAGCAATGGGCCATCCTCTCTTAATGTCTTGTGACATTTCTTTTTGGTTTTGATTGCTATCGTGGTCCAGGAATGTAAGTATCTCTTAATTTCATAGCAGATGATATTTGGGTTTTTCATCCTTGATCTTCTAATCAATTTTAAGTTCTATCTGAGAAGGGAAGTGGGTGATGCCATCTCTCTCTGCTATATTAAAATAAAAGTGAATTCACTATACTAAAATATTAATTTCAAAAGGATTTGATTTTACAGACTAAGCATCTTGAGGATAGGAAACGTTATATAATATGATTATATATATATATATTTTTTTTTTTTCTCACCCTCATTGCATGGTCTAGCTCCTGCTACCCTGCAGAGTTTAATGTGCAGTAACTGATGAATGAGCTTACACAAGTCCAAAGGACCATGGTAGTGCTACAAGTGAAAGCCATTACAGCCAAAGGACAAACATTGCAACATGGATACTAATTAAAAAGTGTATGGCATCTGAGAATCAGTTTATTTTGTGAGATTTATTTAACTGTAATTTTGCATTTTTTCATTTTCCCAACTTTAAGAATAACATTTTTTTTTTAAGTTTGAAGCTTTTTTTAAAGCCTTCAAGTCATTCAACCCTAGGACCACACAGTTCTCTTTCCCAGGCAGACTTCCTTAAGTACCGACTTTCAAAAGCATATTTGCCACATGTTGTCTCTGTCCCTTTCTGAGCTTTTAGAGGAAAGCGTATGTTTTCCTCTGTGATATTAAGATACGAAAAGTCCTCCGTTGTCCTGAGTGTTAGCAACCCTTTGATGAACTGGTAAGAAATTATATTTCTAGGTTCAAAGTGTCTGTAACATGTGTGTCTTTCCTGTGGGTTTTTTTGATATTATCATGGGCACTATAGCATGTTGGTTAAGAGCCAGGGCTCTGAAATCAGACATTCCTGGTTTTAAATTCAGACTCCCCACATCCTATTGAACTTATGCATGGCTTTAACCACTCGGTATTAGTTACCTTATTTAAAAAAGGAGAATAATAATCCCTATTTTGTAGTGTTGTCTGTATTATTCTTGCATGTAAATGTTAAACACCAAGGTTAAATAAAATATGCTTCCCTAATTCATACTACCTGAAACTTATTTATTATTGGCACTTTAGTAATCTTTCATTCAGAAGTGATTTTTAAACTCAGGGGTTAGTTACTTATACAAAATGTAATCAAGGCTGCTGTGATTTATTGCTAATAATAATGCCTTACTCTTTCTCCTCAAATTCTTAGGGGCTCTGTTCATTCAGACATTCTGTTCCAGCTACCCTCAGTACCAAAGCTTCTGGGCAATGCCAGTCTCACATCGAGTCATTTCTCCACAGTACAAAACAGTTGTATTTTTTGACGTTGAACAAGATAGATGGAAAACATGAAATAAGTGAATTTACAATTAGACACATATTTCTGTTTTCATGATCAGATATCTTTTAAACTTTAAAGCCCAATATAATGGTATGCTAAGAAGTTTACTACAAATAAATTTTTCCTATTGTTGTTCATCAAAAATAAGTGGCTATATGTTACAAATAAATATACATATTTATTTTATAAAATTGTTTAAACATATATGTTAACCATATGACATATATAAACATGTTTTCTATTGAGATCATTTATTCATGTTCTTTTAATGATGCTGTTTCCACCAAATTTAGATCTAAACGTATAATGTGTAAAAATGGCATAACACATTTGCCAGCTTGAAAAAAGTTCACAACTTATTATATTTTTAAATGTTTAATTGAAGTGTAACATACATATAGGAAAGGACACATATCATAGCTCTACAGCTTGATGAATATTGACAAACTATATATTCCCATGTAACTAGTATCTGGATTAAGAAAGAACATTACTAGCACACCAAACCCTCCATTGTATCTCTTTCCAGTCATTGACCCTATTCAAGAGTTACTATGTACTGACCTCTAACCGCATAGATTAGTTCTAACCCTCTTTGAACTTTAAATACAAGGACTCCCTATAGTATGTATTATTTCACACTAACTTAATTCCCTCAATATTATGTTTCTGAGATTCAACCATATTTTGTCTATTTTTTTTTTCATTCTCATTGCTGTATATAAGTACATCATGTCAGTACACTTCATTTATTTACCTTTTAAGCTGTTGATAGGCATTTGGGCAGTTTCTACCCAGGAATATTACAAATTGTATTGCTATGAATATTTTAGCAGAAGTCTTGAGGTCAGCATATGAACTGATATCTGTTTGAATATAAAGTAGAACTGGAATTGCCAAATCATGAGGTGAGTACGTATCCAGCTTTAGGACATACTACTATACAGGTTTACCGATGTGAATGTACCATGATAAGGATTTCTCCATTGGGTCCTTGTGCCCTCTTGACTGAGGAGTCAGAATCATTTCATAGTGCTTCTAAAATCTTTGAGCTTCAAAGGGAAAAGTGAAGTTTCTTATCTTTTTCCTCCTCGGAGTCCATGCAGAACGTTTTCCTTCTTCTCCAGAAATGCATCTCAAAGGATACTGACAGTGAAAGTCCCTGAGGACACATAACTGGTGTTATTACGTTTTCCTCAGAACAATAGGTGCATGCTTGCCTTGCATTATCATAACTAAGATGCTTCTTCAAACATTTCTTCACAGTTCATAGAAAATAACTTGAAAGGTGGCAGTATATATATAATCTCCAGATATCCAGGTAGATAAACAAGCCTCTGGCAACTTTTAATGGGCATTTTTACAGAAGTTCTGCCTACCCAGGCACCCAGATATAGATGGAAATAACTGATCTGTTGGAATTCGCCCAGACTATATTTATGCTTGTTTTATTCAGCGAATATCCAGGAGTAGTATTCAGTGTATCTCCATAGAATGTGCCAGCTTGACATTATTTATGAATTTCAAAAATTCAGAACAATAATATGGCCAAAAATAAAGAAGATTACTTAAAATTTTAGATGTGCAATTCTATTTCAAATTTCTCCAGGAATAAATTACTGTTATTCTATGCCAATGGAAGTGTTTGCTCTTAAATAAAGTTTCCATGAGGTTACATCATACCCTCTCTCACTAAAAATACTAGCAGAGGAGAATGAACTGTGGATAATAACATATACCAGTGCATTTATAGGAATTACTTATATACGGATTAGGAATATGGCTCATTCCTTCATTGACATGTTCTGCTTTGGCATTTCACCTCATACTAGCCAATGAAGTCATACTCTTACTTTTGTGCAGGAATCAATGAGGTTTTCAGTTTCCTTTATTTGCTTCAATCAGAAACTCATCCTGCATGAAAGGATATTGTTCTCTCTTGCCCTCTACCCTGCTCCCATCTCTCTCTTACTTTTCCAGGGCATTGAGTGGTTGTGTGTTTGATTTTAAAGAGACTTTCTTACTGCATCCAATTAAGAGCTGTGCTGTCGATCAAATGATTGATATTGCTTTGGCTAGGTGTTGACAGTATCATAGAAAGTACTATATTAGATATAAGTTTAGAATATTCTGAGTTATATATGATATTAGAGAAGATATTCAGTAATTTTATGATACAAAATATCAGGCAATTCTCTTAACTGAAGCAAAATCGTAATTATCAATTGCATAAGAGACAATGGGGTCTACAAAACAGAGAGGCCATTGATCTGGATACTGTACAGACTAGAAGTAGGAGAGAGTTGGGATTTTAGGCTGGGCAAAATTAAGTTCCAGAAGGCAGGTATCACAAATACATAGATGGTAAGGTTTAATTTAAGATTCACAAAATCCTGATATATAGGTATGAATAATGAGGAATTTTCTCTCATTATAAAATAAAATTTTATTGAAGTAAGTCATATATATATATGTATATAAGTCATATATATGTCATATATATATACATACATATACATATATATACATACACACATATATGACTTATGTGAATTAAGTCATATATATATGACTTACATATAGGTCATATATATCTTACACACACAAAATCAATGAGACTCCACAAAATGAACACACATGAAACCAATATCTAAAGGAATTTTCAGAACAATTAGCACCCACAAAACCATTCCAGTGTTCCCTTTCAGTCACCACCAGCCCACTACCTTGACTTGGAGCATAGTATATTAGTTTCATGTGCTCTTGAATTTCATACAATTGAATCATCCAGTAGGTACTCTTTAAAATTTTTTTTTAATGTTTATTTATTTTTGAGACAGAGAGAGAGAGAGCACAAGCAGGGGAGGGGCAGAGAGAGAGGGAGACACAGAATCCAAAGCAGGCTCTAGGCTCTGAGCTGTCAGCACAGAGCCTGTTACAGGGCTCGAACTCACAGACCACGAGATCATGACCTGAGCTGCAGTTGGAAGCTTAACTGACTGAGCCACTCAGGCGGTACAGTAGGTACTCTTTATTGACTAATTATGCTTAACGTTATATTTGTGAAATACTTCTGAATATTTTGCATTTGCAAGTTATTCATTATTGTTGCTGTATCATAATCATTATATGAGTTTGTTAAATTTGTCTTTTCAAAGGTTGGAACTGTTTGTTTGGGCCCATTACAAAGAATGCCTTTATGAACATTCTTTTTCATAAAAATGTAAACGTATTAACACATTTATGTTGAGTACATGCCCAGAAGTGGAATTGTTGGCTATACGGTATTGACTTTTATGGATGGTGTGGAGAAGGGACCAAGACCTATTGTTTTCCACATTGGTCTACAACTGATTCAGCATCATTAATGAAAAGAGCATGCTTTACTCAATGTATTTCAGGATTGCCTTTGTCACACATCACATGGCCATATGTATGGGGGTCTGTTTCACTGTTGTTTTTGCTATTTCTTATGCGGACATGTTACTTCTCTGTTAGTTGATCCATAGTTGTCATCGGTCTTCATGTTAGATATGCCAGTAGGGTGTTAATACAATTTCTGAAACAGTTAAGATCCCTTGAGAAAATTGTACCTGGCAAATCATAAGCTTCTCCTTTGGTAAAGACATTTTATAAAAATAAATTAGACTAGGTAGGGCCTGGGTGGCTCAGTTGGTTAAACGCCTGACTTCAGCTCAGGTCGTGATCTCACCATCCATGGGTTCAAGCCCCTCTAAGCTCTATGCTGACAGTTCAGAACCTGGAGCCTGCTTTGGATTCTGTGTCTCCCTCCATCCGTGCCCCTTCCCTGCTCGTGCTATCTCGCTGTCTCTCTCTCTCTCTCTCTCAAAAATAAGATAAAACATTAAAAAATTAAAAAAACAAAGAAAATTAGACTAGTTAGAGTCAGTATTAAACTAGATTTTCCTCCCCCCAAATGCATGTTGTTTACAAAATCACAGTCTCTTTGTAAGACTGGTTAGGCTCCTCTCAAGTGGATAGGTTTTCCAAAGGGACCCTGAAATTATTGACATCTTTTATAAAATTGCTTAAGAATTTTTATCAGAAATACTGATTATTTTCCAGAAGAGAAAATAGATCATATCAACCATCAGAGACCAGTTTTAGGACAATTTGCTTTCTTCTAAATGTTTTTATAGCAAACACCTATACATGGTCAATTGCAGACTCCTGGATAGAAACGTACTCCTAGATTCTGAAATTGTAGACAGGCTAATTTTTTTCCTCTTCAGTTTATTTTAACATTAATCTTCAACCCAGTCATATAAAAGAGGATTAAAAATTTTATAATTTCTTTTCCTCCTCCTTTTCATTAGACTGGCTGCAAAGCTCATGATTAAAACCAGTTAGAATGATATTGAAGGATTTTTATCCATATGTTCAACATTTTCTAATATTTCAGCCAGATATGAATTTAACAATCTGGCTCTGAATTTTCCATAAACAAAAATAATTCATATTAGGAAAATAAATAATCAGCAATAGGTAAATATTTTGTCCAACTCACTCTTATTTCATAGTCACTATCATTTAAAAATATCATGTGAAAATAAGTCAAAAAGAGTGGGAGAAAAATGACTTTTCTGATCCTTACAACTTACTACTAAGAATTCTACCATGCCTAATGAGAAATTTTAATCTGTGAAAGGATTGTTGTGAGGTGTTATTAGTAACATCTGTTTATATATTCATTTATTTTAAAAGCCCATTTTATGGGGTAGTGATTGGACCCTAGGTAGGTACTCTGTATCTCCTTCCAAAATAAAAGGCATCATATTAAACAAAGATAATTAAGTTTGCTTTAAAACTTCTTTACATTTTCTTATGATAAAGGTAAAGTCAAAATGAAATATCTTTCAAAAAACCAATAAAGCAGTACATTTATTTCTATACTGCAGTTTTTTTTTTGATATGTGTACTATTAGTATGATTTTTACAATTGAACTGGTGCAAACAGAGAGTAAATCAGTACTATAATCTCCAAACATGCTCCCTGGGTCTTGCATCTAAAACCATCTGGACACTATGACAGCATTCTATTTATTACATACAAAAGCCTGGATCCTGCTGATGCATAAACAGTAATTAAACACACAAGCCAACCATGCATGCCAGATCGGCGAGAACTATCCTTTGAGTATCTTAGAATTTCCATGCCAATGAGCTTATTGAGAAATTGGCTGGTGATTAAAGATTAATGATTTATGGTTGCAAGTGAGGTTCATTTGGTGCTTACTGAAATATGTTTGACAGCATCTTTATGATTTTTCTAGAATCCATAGTCTTAGAGGTAATTATTCTTAAGAAAATGCTCAATATTAAACATGAGCTTAAGATGCCATCATACAAAATCTTATACCTTCTTTCATAGGCAAGTTTACCTTTCTATGCCTTTAAGTATAATTCTTAAATTTTGGACAGAAGAACTATTTACGATGTTATTTTCTAACTTTGCTTCTGTAATTCATATCTTCTCTGCCTGATCGCAGCCCGTGCTTAAAGCCTAGTGGACATGATGGATGAAAAAGAATTATAATCGAGGCATTTACAAAGAATCTTGGTTTTACCTTTGGTTAAGCAGCATTTTACTTTTTAAAAATATTTAGGTTTTTCAGAATTTATTTATTCCCATGAGAAAGCAGGTGTTGGGGAGAATTATTTGGTGAAGTGTTAAATAAGTTAATGCAGTTAAGTCTGAGGGGGGAGGAGGCTCATAACCTATGTTTCAGAGTAGAATAGATTCTTGAGTGCTACACCCTTAGAGCTGTTGGAATCTGTTAATTCCCTCATACCAATGTAACATATTATTTCCTTTATAAATGCTGTAAAGTATAACTGAAAATATGACTGACCTCTTCATAACCTTAATGGTTCTATAAATACAGAACTAAAGTAATTTATAAAGCTGTTAAAATTAATTCTGCCATTAAAATAAACTCCATAGTACATTACATTATTACTGGAGTAACCTAATTCTGAACTTCTCTGAGTCAGCAAAATGAATCAATGGTGATGAATGATGATTACTGCTGAGCAGTGCATGGATTAAATGCTTGCCTGGTCAGGAAGGCACTTTCTTCCAATACAAACAGGCTTGTCTTCATTGACTACTTTTTTTCTGGACTATGGACCTTCCCCTGTGTGAAGATGTTTGGCTTGGGAGGTTAAGCCTTAGCAGGCACATATTTGGCAAACGCTGCTTCCCCTGTTAATTTTTTCTTCAAATTCTCAGCATCAGCTTTTACTCATGGTCCTATCTTGTTCATTGGCAATGTTTGTGCAGTTTCCTGGGTTTGACCTGAATTGCATTTTCTTTAAGAGGTAGGGGTGTGCTGTGAATAGCCTTAAAACATAGGTTGGTAATTTTTAAATTCTCTCAGGTTTTACCTCTACATTGATGTGACAAGAATTGCCCCAGTTTCTCTACTCAGCATAGGATAAATGTAAAAATATCTTAGGTAAGGTCTGCAACTGAGTTAGAGTTTCTGCCACTTTGTTTAACCAAGACCTCTATTTTCTTAATGATATCTGTAACCTTTGAAACTCCATTGTTTTGTCTGTTGTTTCTGCTCCAACTCTATTAGGTGTTTTTTTTTTCTGGGCCCTATTTTTCACAGTAAAAAAGAATTAGTGCTTCCCTAGAGACACCAGAGAAGAGTCTGCCAGTAAATAAAATGTGCGGAGATGCAGATGTATTCACTAAATGACTCACTCCCAACCCAAACTCACAGTGCCACCATTCAAATTTCTGCTTTGGCAAAATTTTCAACAATTATGTGACCTAGACCTTCATGGTTACTGTCCAGTTGTTGAAAGCAGAAATACTAAATCTCCAAATCACAGGGCTTACTGTGCAGTCTGAAATAGTAACTTGAAACTATTCCAGAAAGAAAAAGAGAAAAACAAATGAAAGAAGGCAGTGAGAAATACTCAAGAGCACGGATGGTTTCCATAAGGAAACCATGTAGGCTGCCAAATCAAACTCATTCAAACACTTTTGTATTAAGTATCAATAAAATGGAAAGTGAGAAATTAATACTTACAGTCTAGGTAGAGAACCCCTACATAAAGCTTGATCTAAACAATGAAATGGACTATGCCAGTCCAGGATTGAACTAATGATTTGGATAAATAAGATATGAGAAATAAAAAAAGTGAAGACAATTTAGTAAGCAATACAATCCAAGTCAATAAAATTCTCAGAGGGAATGTTGGTAAAATATATTAGCAGCCTTAAAAATATTCATGTGTTTTGACCCCAAAATTTATTTTCAAGGAATTTCTTCTTAGAAATCATGGATGTTATAAAAATTTTGACTAAAATGATGAATACAAAGGGATCTTTGAATATCAAAGAAAATTGCAAATAATATAAATGACAAACAATAGGTAGTCATTCAATTATTGTCAAAAGTATTTAATAATATGGGGGAAATAACAATGATAACTGGAAGAGTGGGTTACAAAATATGCTGCATGATTTTATCTGTGTTGAAAATAGGTGACAGGGACAAAAGATTAAAATTTATAAATAGCCCACTGTCTATTAGAGCTGATTCCCTAAAATGGTGTTTTAAATTTTTTTTACATTTTATTTTGCACACTGGCATAGGGATGCATTATAGGAGATGCCGAGTGAATGAGAAGATAAGGCTCCCCAAGAATGTGCATGTATCTACACTGAATGTGTGTGGGGAAGCTAGATACCCCATATTTTAAGATAAGAAGAGAGTAATAGGGCCGATTGCAGTTTTATGGCTTGAAGAGAATGGGAGGAGAAAATTTAGTGGAATGAAGTCTTATTGATAAGATGACTAAAAGGCCTGCGGGAAAGCTCTATAGTCCTTGCCAAGGTTATTTGGAGTTGGACTCATTTTTTTGTAGTTGTAAGAAAGTGTTGAACCTGGTCATAAGGTGCCCCAGTTTTATTTAAACCAGTCCACCGCCTATATACATTGTGAATACTGGCCAATTCCTGGGTGCATTTTTATTGTCTATGTTCGTGGTTTGTATTCTTAAGTTAAAATAAGTCTGTGGCCCAAAGTCTTCTTGAAACTTGCAATTATTTTTGTCTTTAAAATATAGCCAAAGAAAAATGATGTTGATTGATCACAATCTGGTAAGACTAATGCTAGATATTTAATGGACATTCGAAAGATTTCAATTTCCTCTTTCTCTTAGCTTTTCATTTATGAATAAAATATGCTCGTTAATCTTATGGTACGGTGTGCATTTGGACATAGATAACAGAAGAGAAACTTAATAGCATATACTAAGTAAATCATGTTTTTTTCTTCTAACACTATATTTTTATTTAAAAAATCTGATCCAAAAGGTCAACTCCTTCTTGGAGAAGTGGTTGAAATATTTTTGTAAGTAGCCTATTCTAACTGAGAACCAGAGGTATAAGTCTGCAGTGTGTTTGTATTGTTTGTATTGACCTACTGGATTGGTGTCTCAACTCTTGGTCCAAGATTTGCTTTTACAGGATGGCCTCTCCTAAAACTCTTAAAACAAATCAATTATTCAGAATGCTAAATAGAGGACAAAGTCATGAATGTCCTTGACTTTATTTTATTTCTTGTGACATTTTTCATTAACCTATTGTGAAAAATACATATAACCAAATGTATATCTTTTCATTAAAAGTAGCTTTTTATCTGGGTTTAGTGAAGCAATGCTGATCAGAGAAGCCATCATGCTCTCCCGAGCTCTAGATGTTGCAGGTGACTGATTAAACATTGGTGTCCAAACAAGTTAGGTTCCTATTCCCATATCCCAGATTCAAGTAACAAATTTTTGCCTTTAACTGTTTTATGTATTTTTTAGGAATATATTATTTGCAAAGAGGATTCAATGACTTAAAAGTAAAAACCCAAAAACCCAATACACTGTCTTAGTGCTAACGTTAAGTCTACTAGCCTAAATTATAGTACACGGCAGCATTTGCTGCTTGAATTATTCTTGGATGAGAAACTCTTTCAGACATTAATTGCTTAAAAATTTTTTGTACATACCGTTTTATATTTTTCCACTGCTCTATAATAAGCATGCATCATAATCCAAAAATAAAACTTAAAAAAATGTCCCTCAGCTAAGGTAGCAGAAAACCCCTTCCTCACAGTAAGGACAGTCTTGAAAAGGGGGAATAAATGGTTTTGACTTCTCAGTTGCTCAGTTTGTCTTCTATATGCTATGACATTGTACAGACTCCCTGTCAGTTTGGGTCTGTTTTTCGTTTGTTTGTTTTGGCCCTTTGGGCTAGGCTGGGTAATCCCTTTGGCAGCTGACATATTATCTCTTTACATGTGAGAAAATAAATTTAAGACAAGTGTACATTTTTAAAAATTTTCTTAAGTATTTATTTTTGAGAGAGGCAGAGTATATGCAGGGAAGGGGCAGGGAGCGAGGGAGACACAGAATAGGAAGCAGGCTTCAGGCTCTGAGCTGTCAACCCAGAGCCTGACGCAGGGCTTGGAACTCACGAATCTGGAGATCATGACCTGAGCCAAAGTCAGATGCTTAACCGACTGAGCCACCCAGGCACCCCAAGACAAGCATACTTTTCACCTCTTCCTCCTCCATCAGTACCACACTGGTCCATAGCTCTGCCATTTATCTTGTTTTTTTTTTTTTCTTACCATCGCTCTCCTGCAGTATTGAAATAACCTACTCACTGGTTTCCCTTCTCCTTTGACCTCACAATCTATTCTTTTTTTTTTTTATTTTTTTTATTTTTTATTTTTTTTTCCTTTTTTTTTTCTGAAATTTATTGACAAATTGGTTTCCATACAACACCCAGTGCTCATCCCAAAAGGTGCCCTCCTCAATACCCATCACCCATCCTCTCCTCCCTCCCACCCCCCATCAACCCTCAGTTTGTTCTCAGTTTTTAACAGTCTCTTATGCTTTGGCTCTCTCCCATTCTAACCTCACAATCTATTCTTAACAGAGTTGCCAGAATGATGCTCTAAAAAAAAAAAAAAAAAAAAAAGAAATCAGATTCTGTCAGCCAATGCTCAGAAACTTCCAGGAGTCTCCCATCTCAATCATAGTAAAAGTCTAATGTCTCTATTACCACCCTTATCCTCTCCCCAGTATATTTCTAGTCTCCTAGCTTGTCTCCATCATGCTGGGAGTGTTCCCACTGAGGACTTTTGAACATACTGCTTCCTTCCTAGAAATGCTCTTCCCTTAGACATTCCCATGACTTGTGTTCTCACTTCATCCAAATATTTGTTCAAATACCACTTTCAAAGAGAGGCTTAGCTTAACCACTCTATTTAAAAAATTACAGTTTTTACTCCTGTATTCCTTATCCCATTCTCTTTTTGTCTCTATGTAGTAATTATCAATTTCTAGCAAAATATATCTTACTTATTTTTGTATTGTTTCTGTCGCACCATAGTATAGTTTCCATGGGCACAAGATTTTTTTGACTGTTTTGTTCACTAATATATCCCCATGTCGAAGTAAAATGATTCTCATATAATATTGGATAAATAAATGTTAAGGATTTATTCAGATCATTAATGGAATGACTATCAGGGTGGTAAAACTGGGAAAACTTTTGAGAAACCAAGTATTTTAGGCACTGAAGGAGGAATAATATTAATAGCTTAGAAACAAAACTTGTTAATGTATTATAGGACACTATAATAATAAAGTTAGGGTTACATTTCTATCAGGAAACAAATCATTTGTGTTTCTGCTAAACAAAAATCTACACATACCAAGTCATTTCATAGCATCTGAGCTGTAGTCAACAGTAAATAGTAGGTCAAACAAATGCATGTTCACCTAGATAAAGAAATAATCCTGGAGTGTGACTGTTAAACAATATGCTCCAATATAACCTTGAAAGGGCAGGCCATTTTTCTTAAAATTTGAATGTCCAGAAGAGTGATCACCATGTATAGTATGTACTCAATAAATCAATAAAGAAGGCAAAAATATCTGGCTGGAATGATATGAAAATCAGCATGGAATTGCTGTTTTCCTCCCAAAATATGATATAGCTAAACATGGATTTTGTATCCAGTGAAAGAATCAGACTCAAAATTACTTTGCAATTAAGGACAATTATGCATGTTGAAGTGTATTTTGACTACCTCCCTCCCTTCTGAGTGTTGGCTATACTTCATGACTGCTTCTAAATAATAGAGTATGAAAAGTGGAAATTAAATTTACAGCAGAGAAACTTGGCAAACATTACCATGGCCAAGTGACCAACATGAACATTATTGGTGATAAGTCATGGTGATAACACGTACTCTTCTTAGGCTGTGAGAAGAGCATTTCACTTCCATGATATTCTTCCTAAAAGTCTTACATGCTAGGCTCACCTTGAGAAAAAAAACAGACAAACCCAAATTGACAGTGTACAAAATACCTCACTGGTAGTCAAGAAACTGTCAAGTTCATGAAAAACAAGGAAAATCTGAGGAATCATCACAGGCCAGAGGAGACTAAAGAAACATGAGTAGGAAATGTATTGTGGTGTCCTGGATGCCATCCTGGGACAGAGCAAGATTAGTGGGAAAAACTAGTGAAATCTTAGCTGAACTAGTAGTAATATGCCAATGTTAGTTTCTTAGTTTTTCCAACGTGTCTGGGTAGTGTAAGATATTAACGACAGGGGTCGTCACCACCACCCCCCTCTGAATAAGGGGGACAAGGGATTTGTTTTCCAGATTTTCTGAGAATCTAAATCTAATCTAAAATTTAAAAGCAAAGTTTATTAAAAATGTGCTCTGACATCCCTAGACACTTACCTCAATTTACTAGAAAGCAAAGGAAAAGAGGTAGAGAGGAAGAAATAAACAAAAAAGGAATCAATGCTTGAAGGAAACATTTCAGAAAATTTTAAATATATATTTTTTATTACCAAGTGATAAATCAGGGTAAGACTGCCTTGTGTCCTCACATCTTTCCATCAGATTTCCAGTCTTTTAGCATATGCTCATTAGTGTTTCATCCTGGAGGAAGAAAATCGCCTTCTGTAACCGTATGTTAAACAGAAAATTAAAAAAAATAAAAGACCTTGTTTTCCAAAAAACCAAGAAAATTTCATTGCCAAACCGTGGAGCACTGGTTTGAGATGATTCCTCTCTTCAGAAGCATTCTACTCACAGAATGTAATTGTTATTATTTGGATATTTTAGGGATTATTTCAGCAAATTAGGCATGAATGCTCAAGATAATTGTTTCAATTATCCATTCCTCTCTGTTCATATATGTATATTGTGCTTGGTTTTGTTTTACTTCACTTTTGTTTGGTATCCTAAGTACCAGAATCATTATGCAAACCTTAAGAAATATTTAGAATCTTTATATGCTCTTATCTATTTTCAAACCACAAGAAATACCCATGAGGTTAATCAGTGCAGTGTGTGTGTGTGTGTGTGTGTGTGTGTGTGTGTGTGAAGTGTGTGTGAAGTGTGTGTGTGAAGTGTGGTGGAAAATATTATATTTTGACTTCATGGAATCAATTAACTAATTTGTGCCCTTTACTCTTTATTGTATTAGCTTATTAAAATTAAGTATGTTGATAAGGGTTGATTTATTATTTTTATTTTTAAATAATTCATTTATTTTTTATAATTTACATTCAAGTTAGTACATGGTGCAACAATGATTTCAGGAGTAGATTCCTTAAGCCCTTATCCGTTTAGCCTATGCCCTTCTCCCACAACCCCTCCAGTAACCCTCTGTTTTCTATATTTAAGAGTCTTTTATTTTTTGTCCCCCTCCCTGTTTATATATATCTATATCTATAGATCTATATCTAATCTATATCTATATCTAAATCTATATCTATATCTAATCTATATTTGTATCTATATCTATATCATCTATCTATATCTATATCTATATCTATATCTATATCTATATCTATACCTATACCTATATCTATATCATCTATATCATCTACCACATCTTCTTTATCCATTCATCCATCAATGGACATCTGGGCTCTTTCCATGCTTTGGCTATTGTTGATAGTACTGCTAGAAACATTGGGGTGCATGTGTCCCTTCAAAACAGCATACCTGTATCCCTTGGATAAATAGTAGTGCAATTGCTGGGTTGTAGGGTAGTTCTATTTTTAATTTTTTGAGGAACCTCCAACCTGTTTTCCAGAGTGGCTGCACCAGTTTGCATTCCCACCAGCAATGCAAAAGAGATCCTCTTTCTCCATATTCTTGCCAACATCTCTTGTTGCCTGAGTTGTTAATGTTAACCATTCTGACAGGTGTGAGGTGATATCTCTGTATGGTTTTGATTTGTATTTCCTGGATGATGAGTAATGTTTATTTTTTCATGTGTTGGTTGGCCATCTGGATGTCTTCTTTGGAGAAGCATCTATTCATGTCTTCTGCCCCTTTCTTCACTGGATTGTTTGTTTTTTGGGTATTGAGTTTGATAAGTTCTCTATAGATTTTGGATACTAACCCTTTATCTGATATGTTGTTTGCAAATATCTTCTCCCATTCTGTTGGTTGCCTTTCAGTTTTGCTGATTATTTCCTTTGCTGTTTAGAAGCTTTTTATTTTGATGAGGTCCCAATAGTTATTTTTTCCTTTTGTTTCCCTTGTCTCCTGAGACGTGTTGAATAAGACGTTGCTCTGGTTAAGGTCAAAGAGGTTTTTGCCTGCTTTCTCCCCAAGGATTTTGATGGTTTCCTGTCTGTTTAGGTCTTTCATCCACTTTTGAGTTTATTTTTGTGTATGGTGTAAGAAAGTGGAACAGGTTCATTTTTCTGCATGCCTCTGTCCAGTTTTCCCAGCACCCACTTGGTGAAGAGACTGTCTTTATTCCATTGGATATTCTTTCCAGCTTTGTCAAAGATTAGTTGGCCATAGGATTGTGGGTACATTTCTGGGGTCTCTAATCTGTTCCATTGATCTGAATGTTTGTTTTTGTGCCAATACCAAACTGTCTTCATGATGACAGCTTTGTAATGCAGCTTAAAGTCTGGGATTGTGATGCCTCCTGCTTTGGTTTTCTTTTTCAAGATTGCTTTGGCTATTCTGGGTCTTTGCTGGTTCCATACAAATTTTAGGGTTATTTTTTTTTAGCTCTGTGAAGAATGCTGGTGTTATTTGGATAGGTATTGCACTGAATATGTAGATTGCTTTGGGTGGTATTGACATTTTAGCAATATTTGTTCTTCCTATATAGGAGTATGGAATATTCCATTTTTTTGTATTTTCAGTTTCTTTCATTAGCTTTCTATAGCTTTCAGTGTACAAATTTTTCACCTCTTTGGTTAGATTAATTCCTAGGTATTTTATGAGTTTTGGTGCAATAGTAAATGGGGTGGAATCCTTGATTTCTCTATCTGTTGCTTCATTATTGATGTATAGGAATGCAACAGATTTCTGGGCATTGATTTTGTATCATGCAACTTAGCTGAATTCATGGATAAGTTCTGGCAGTTTTTTGGTGTAAACTTTGAGTTTTCCATATAGAGTATCATGTCATCTGCGAAGAGTGAAACTTTGACCTCCTCCTGGCTGATTTGGATGTCTTTTATTTCTTTGTGTTGTCTGATTGCAGAGGCTAAGACCTCCAACACTATGTTGAATAACAATGGTGAGAGTGGACATCCCTGTCTCCTTCCTGACCTTAGGGGGAAAGGTCTCAGTTTTTCACCATTGACGATGATATTAGTGGTGGGTTTTTCATATATGGCTTTTGTGATCTCGAGGTATGATCTTTCTATCCCTACTTTCTTGAGGGTTTTTATAAAGAAAGGATGCTGTATTTTGTCAAATGTTTTCTCTGCATCTACTGAGAGGATCATGTGGTTCTTGTCCTTTTTTTAATTGATGTGATTGATTGTTTTGCGGATATTGAACCAGTCCTGCATCCCAGGTATAAATCCCAGTTGTTCATGGTGAATAACTTTTTTAATGTATTGTTGGATCCGGTTGGCTAATATCTTGTTGATGATTTTTGCATCCATGTTCATCAGGGAAATTGGTCTATAATTCTCCTTTTTAGTGGGGTGTTTGGTTTTGAAATCAAGGTAATGCTGACTTCATAGAGTTTGTAAGTTTTCCTTCCATTTCTATTTTTTGGAACAGCTTCAAGAAAATAAGTGTTAACTCTTCTTTAAATGTTTGGTAGAATTCCCCTGGAAGGCCATCTGGCTCTGGAGTCTTGTTTTTTTGGGAGATTTTTTTTACTAATTCGATTTCTTTACTGGTTATGTGTCTGTTCAAATTTTCTATTACTTCCTGTTTCAGTTTTGGTAGTTTATATGTGTCTAGGAATTTGTCCATTTCTTCCAGATTGCCCATTTTATTGGTGTATAATTGCTCATAATATTCTTTTATTATTGCTTTTATTTCTGCTGTGTTGGTTGTGATCTCTCCTATTTCATTCTTGATTTTATTTATTTGGGTTCTTTCTTTTTCTTTGATCAAATTGGCTAAGGGTTTATCAGTTTTGTTAATTCCTTCAAAAACCTATTTCTGGCTTTATTGATCTGTTCTACTGTTGTTTTGGTTTCGATAGCATTGACTTCTGCTCTAATCTTTATTATTTCCTGTCTTATGCTGGTTTTGGTTTTTATTTGCTGGTTTTTTTTCCAGCTCTTCAAGTTGTAAGGTTAAGTTGTGTATCTGAGACCTTTCATCCTTCTTTAGGAAGGCCTGGATTGCTATATACTTCCTCTTATGACTGCTTTTGCTGTGTCCCAGAGATTTTGGGCTGTGGTTTATCATTTTCATTGGCTTCCATGTAGTTTTTAATTTACTCTGTAACTTCTTGGTTAGCCCATTCATTCCTTAGTAGGATGGTCTTTAGTCTCCAAGTATTTGTTACCTTTTCCACATTTTTTCTTGTATTTGCTTTTGAGTTTCATAGCATTGTGGTCTGAAAATATGCACAGTATGATCGTGATCTTTTTGTACTTGTTGAGGGCTGATTTGTGTCCCAGTATGTGATCTATTCTGGAGAATGTTTCATGTACACTGGAGAAGAATGTGTATATCACTGCTTTAGGATGAAATGTTCTGAATATATCTGTTTAGTCCATCTCGTCTAGTGTGTCATTCAAAGCCATTGTTTCCTTGTTGATTTTCTGTTTAGATGATCTGTCCATTGTTGTCAGTGGGTTGTTGAAGTCCCCTTCTATTATGGCATTATTATCAATGAGTTTCTTTATGTTTATGATGAATTGATTTATATATTTGGGTGCTCTCACATTTGGAGCATACATATTTACAATTTTTTGATATTCTTGGTCAATAGACCCTTGATTATGATATAATGCCCTTCTGCATCTCTTGTTACAGTCTTTATTTTAAAGTCTACATTGTCTGATATATGAATGGGTACTCCAGCTTTCTTTTGTCAGTGATTAGCATGATAGATGGTTCTCCATCCCCTTACTTTCAATCTGAAGGTGTCTTTAGGTCTAAAGTGGGTCTCTTGTAAACAGCATATAGATGCATCTTGTTTTCTTATCCATTCTGTTACTCTGTGTCTTTTAATTAGAGCATTTAGTCCATTGACATTTACAGTGAGTACTGAAAGATATGAATTTATTGCCATTATGTTGCCTGTAGAGTTGGAGTTTTCTGGTGGTATTATCTGGTCCTTTGTAATCTTTGTTGTTTTTGGTCTTTTCTTTTTTCATGTTTTCTCCCCTCAGAGATTCCCCCTTAAAATTTCTTGCAGAGCTTTTTTTGTGGTCAAGAACTTCTTTAATTTTGTCTGAGAAACTTTTAATCTCTACTTCTATTTTGAAAGATAGCCTCGCTGGATAAAGAATTCTTGGTTGCATATTTTTCTGATTCAGCACATGGAATATATCCTGCCACTCCTTTATGGCCTGCCAAGTTTCTTTGGTAGGTTTGCTGCAAACCTGATCTGTCTTCCCTTGTAGGTTAAGGACTTTTTTTCCTTTGCTGCTTTCATGATTCTTTCCTTGCCTGAGTATTTTGTGAAATAGACTATGATAGCCTTGTTGATGGTTGGTTTTTGTTGAATCTAAAAGGAGTCCTCTGTGCTTCCTGGATTTTGATGTCTGTGTCTTTCCCCAGATTAGGGAAGTTTTCTAGTATGATTTGCTCACCAACCCCTTCTACCCTCTTTTTTCTCTCTTCATCCTCTGGGACCCCTATGATTCAGATGTTGTTCCTTTTTAATGAGTCACTGATTTCTCTAATTCTTAAATCGTACTCTTTTGTCTTAGTCTTCCTTTTTTTCCCCTGATTTATTCATTGTTCTCCACAAGTTTGTCCTCTACATTGCTGATTTGCTGCACTGCTTCATCCATACTTGCCACTGTGGTATCTATTTTAGATTGCAGCTTAGTTATAGCAATTTTTTTTTCATCCTGACTAGCTTTTATCTACACACAAAGAGATTCTAATCTGTTTTCAATCCCAGCTAGTATTATTATTATTAAGATTCTGAATTCTGATTCAGACATCTTGCTTATATCTGTCTTGCTTAAGTCCCTGGCTGTCACTTCTTCCTGTTCTTTCTTTTAGGGTAAATTCCTTTGTTTCATCATTTTGAAGGAAGAAAAAGAATTAATAAGGAAAAAAAATTAAACATTTAAAAACAACACAAAAGTCAAATAAAGATGTTAGACCCTAGGTGTGTTCTGGTCTGTTTGTTGAAAGGAGCTTGATAGATTAGAAAAAAACAATGGAAGAAAAGAAGAAAAAAAAGGAAAATGTTTGAAATTTTAAAAGAATAAATACAATGCAATATAATGAAATGATGGAAATAAAAAAATAGAATTTGAAACATTTACAAAAAGTAAAAATATAGTAGAAAAAAATTAAGGAACAATATATATTTTTTTAATTTTTTTCAACATTTATTTATTTTTGGGACAGAGAGAGACAGAGCATGAATGGGGAGGGGCAGAGAGAGAGGGAGACACAGAATCGGAAACAGGCTCCAGGCTCTGAGCCATCAGCCCAGAGCCCGACGCGGGGCTCGAACTCACGGACCGTGAGATCGTGACCTGGCTGAAGTCGGACGCTTAACCGACTGCGCCACCCAGGCGCCCCAAGGAACAATATTTTTAATAGAAATGGAAAATAATAATAATTTTTTCTCTTTCTGTAATCAAGAATAAGAAAAGAAAAAAATTGAATAGATGGACCAGCAAACAGACTGAAGTATGATTGAAATTATATGTGTTTCCCCTAGAAGTCGAACTATGAAGCACTTTATAGTCCATAAACTAAGCAGGCGGAGAGACTTGTGATGCTCCCTCAAGAGTGAGGTTGGCCCAGTTGGGTGGCACTTAGTGTAATGGCTCCATTCTCTCACTGGATGGTGCTGCTTAGCTTACTGGGGTGGATTGTGGTGGTGCTTGTAGGTATGTATGCGCATATGCGGGAGAGGAGAAAAATGGCATCACCCAGCTACCCAGTCTCTATTATCAGAACTCTGTGCTCTCCCTGATCAGCATTTGCACACCGTTCCTTTGTCTCCACCTTCCATTCACTCCCCCTTTTACACTGTCTGTGACCAAGCCAAAAGCCTGCCAGGCGACACCTCCCTCCTGAGTTTTATCTCAGATGCATCTACATTTCCCAACCTCTCACTTCTGAGTGACTGAGGCTTTGACCCATTCAGACCTTCTGGGGGAGGATCTCACTGAGCAATGACCCACCCCCAGGAACGTTCGGGAGATCAGGAAGAGCATTTCTTTAGACAAGTTGATACAGTGCTGTGATATGATCTCTTTCCCCAGTCCCATGGGGATGAGCGGTTTTCTGACTAATCACTATAAGTGTGAGAGTTAACCTATGTCTTTTGGAGTTTGTGAGGCAAAGTCAACAAATGTCTGAATTTTTCTTAGAACCAAACAGGACTCAAGGTAAGAGTGGCAGAAGGAGCCACCATAGTGGAGTATAGGCTCTGTGGTAATTAGCTTGCTTGCACTGATGGTGGTCCCAAAGTGCATGAAGCCTCAAAACCAGATGTGCAATATAGCCCTGGTAAAGTGAGGTGACAGATGCAGACCCTGACAGGGAATCTTAAGTGGCAACTCAAAGAGGAGGCAGCGGCAGTCAGTATCACCCAGTATCACCCAGCAAGGAAAGCTGCTAAGAGAACAAAGTCTGGTCAGATCACAGGAAACAAAAACCAGATCAGACTGACACTAGTCAAGCATAACTTTTTTTCTCCCTCCCCTCCATCTGTCCCTTCCATCCTCCTCTTTGGCTTTGGGGAAGTTAGAAGATGCCTGAAGAGCAGGAGTGAGGAGCTAACTACAAGGAGGGAGAAATGAAGCTAAGAATGCTTTCAACCTGCTAGCCTGAAGCATATCCAAGGGAGCAGGCTTTTTATCTTTAAATGAAGTTGGGAGTTTTCCTCTCCTCCCCTCCCTTCCATAATCCTTCTTTCTCTTTAACATTCCTTAACTGACTTTACTTTCAAAATCAAAGGCCTGGAGATATAAGATTTTGAATCTAAAATGGAAATTTACTTTTAAATGAAAGCTGGAGCTTATTTATTTTTGTTATATAGGACTGGGTATGCCAATAATTGAACCTGGAGACCTTTTTTATTATCTGAGAATGAGTGGAAAAGCTATTGGGTTTGCGCTGGATCCCATCCAGGGACAAGGGGTAAACTTGTCCCACAGAAAGGGTTTGAATGGGCAAAGGGAGAAAATAAAGTTTTCTAAATCCTCCTGCCAATTCTACTCATTCATCATACTAATTACAACTCTATGCAGTATGTTCTACTTGGTTTATATTATTTGGAATTGGTTTTGTTCCTCTTCAATTCAGTATTCTATAGAAATGCCATGTTTAATTTTGATCTTTTGGTACAATTGCCTGAACATGTTTTTATCTTGTATATTATGTACCCAATGCAGTTTTCAATGAATAAACTGTTCCTTAAAGACTTCTAAAACCTTATTTTGCTCTACTTGTGCCTTATGCACACAACAGTTGTATTATACAATTGTGTATTCAAAATCTGAGGTTTATTCCTATAAGGTAGTGATTTTGAAAATGTGTGTTTTTTTTTTTGTTTTTTGTTTTTTTTTTTTTGCTTTCTTTGCAACACTGCATTGATAGTTTTTTCACTAACTGCTGCCAGCATAAATCTCTGCCCTTTAGCCAGGGTAAGCTTTGGGCTTTGGATACTTAATTTTTTATTTTTTTCCTTTCTTTTCTGTCATTGTTCACAGACTCTTCTCAAAGATTTGGAATACTTTAATACCTATTCAACTAAATAATACTTGTATAGACTAGAGTCTGCTTGGTATCAATATTCTCAGTTCTAATTTCATTGCTCTTTTCATACTTCAGGAAAGTGATTTTTGGACTGTGGCCCAGGCGCAGGGTTACTATTACGGGATAGGCAGCTTATGAGGGTTGCCCCATTCTTACTTTAACAGGGGCCTCTCACCTTTTGCCTGTTTTGTGTTTTTAGTCACCAGGTATAATTCCTTTGAGGAAGATGTCCACAAAATAGATTTTGGAAATCATTTCTTTATTTTTTTTTACAGATTTTATTAAAGTTATTACTAATCTCTATACCCAGTGTGGGGTTTGAAACTACAACCCCCAAATCAAGAGTTCCATGCTCCATAGACTGAGCTAGTCAGGCGCCCGGAAAATCATTTCTTTACAAGAGTAGTTTGAACACTTCATCGAGTTACTTTTTCTTTTGCCTTTCAAAATTTGCTAAGTATTAAATAATACTTTGTAGTTTCCTTTAACTTCAAGATGTTTCATATCAAAACTTTTGCTATTTTTTGATATTTCTTCATAGAATTTTTAATGGCTAAATCAGCCCTGTAATTTAATGAAAGAAGATATCTTTTATCTTCATTTAAAAAATATTGTACCAATGATTCCTTCAACTACTTTAATTGTATTTAAAAGATATAACCAAATTGACTTCATTATATTCCTTTAAAATGTAATTCTGTACATCATTTTATATTTTCATACTATAAGAGTAATACACACTCGCTCTGGGGAAAGTAGGGAAAATATAGAAAAGAAAAAAAGATTGTTCACAATCCTATAGCTTTGAGAAAAACCACTATTAATATTTTAGTGTATAATCTAGTGTTTTATTTAAGTGTTCAAAAAGTGTTATTATACTGTGTTTAAAGCATTGAATTTTGCTCTTTGATTTTAACTTAGCATTTAAAAACTTCACTGAGCTTCATGTTAGGAAAAATTGTTCTCATTTTTATATTTTTGTGTATTGACCCTCAGTAGAAAAGTACCTATCTGTCATTTTATAAGCGTTATTATTTTTTAAATGCAAAAATTCTTACAGAAGTGATGAAAAGCACTGTCCTTTTGATGTGTTTTTACTATGTTAATAAGTGATTTTAGCAGTTATAATAAAATCTCCATAGTATTTCACTGTTTGCAAAGTCTGTCATATAGTCAGGTAGAGAATTTATATATATACTCTCAGTAAATACAAATTCTATCATTTATATGTTTATACATACACTGAACTTTTAAATATGTTTATAATTATATCTGTAATTCTTTTTGCCTTCATAACAACATAGTACTGTTCCAATCACAGTTTTTTAATACACTGTTATTGAGACAGACAGTGTGGCATTTTGCTCAGGAAAAAATAGTAGATAAAAATGGCAGCGTGTGGATATTTTAGGCATAAATTGTATTCTAAAGGCTGGTACTGCCAAAAAAAAAAAAGAGGCAAAAGGCAAGGTGTTCACATGACAGTATAAGCCCAGGTACAGTTTAATAAACAAGAACCAAGAAGGATCTGATTTGGAGAAAGTATGTATTGGAAGATTTGGTAATGAGTAGGTAGTGGGAGGACTATAAAAAAAAAAGAGCCAGGCCATGATAGGACGTCTGTCTAAATAAGGTGAATAACAAAAGCAAAAATAAAGGTCCGTGAAATGTCATGAGCCAGAATGTGAGAAAATTAAATGTGACACATCACCATTGACCTGGGTGGAATGGAGTAGACACATACTATGTTCCCAGTACTTTGGGACTTTCAGGGACCCAGCCTACTGCTTTAAGTGCCTATTATTAAAGAAGGTCAAGTGTAAGTCATGAGTCCCTTTTCTCTCAAGCAAATGGAAAGACAAGCAATTTCTACACATAAGATACTTTGCTGGATGTTGACTCAGTGGTTTGCTGGAGCCAGTAAGAGAAGACAGTTGTGGGCATCCTTCCCTGTGTTCAGTATATCCAACTGTACATCTGACTTCATGTTCAGCAATATGTTGGTAGCTTACGATTTTCTCTGTGGTGGTAATGTTTACACAATGAGAATTAGCAAACACTACAATCAGGCCTTTTGATTCCTTTCCTTTTTTTCTTTCTTTTCCTTTCTTTCCCAGAGGTCTGGTTCATTACCATACCATTGTGCTGCATCTTATATGTTAAATATTCATTTTCTGAGACGGGGAAGTACATTCAGGGGATAGCTGAATAGGATTGAGATGAAGCAAGCTCTAAAACCCCAGGGCAAATTTCCAGTAAGTTCAAATATTGTGACACCACAGGGACTTCAATGCTAGTCAATGAGCTATGGAGACGACTTTCCCAACAAAATCTGTATCTCAGCCCTTAGTTTTTACCAGCCCATTTATTCTTGTTTCTGCAATCCCACATTGCCCTGTACAGTTAATAATTCTGGAATTCCAGGGAGGTCTGTTTACAGGCAGCTCATCTCTACCTGTCTGTCTGTCTATCTATCTATTTATCTATCTACCTACCTATCATCTAAGTTTCTTTCTATCTTAATGTTTATCTCTCCATATTCTTTAAAATCAATGGAAAGTTCAACAAAAAGTAATAAAAATGCTTACTGATAAGGAGAAGGAAATAGAAAGTTGGATGGATGGGGACAGAGATGAAAACAAGATTTCCATGATTTGTACCGTTGTACCGTTGTTCCGACTATGGAAATATGTCAACATTTTGCTCAGATATAAACAAAGTAAAATAAAAAAGGGTAAATAAAATACATTAATTTTAAAACAGACTGAAAACAAGGAACCTAACTATGTAAAGCCTTATGAAGGGTCTGAGACCGTTGCTAAGATAGCCCCGTGGGTCTTTTTCTAATAGTTGTTTTTTACTGTTGAGTTTAAGAGTTCTTTATATATTTTGGGTAATAGTCTTTTATCAGATGTACTTTTGCAAATACTTTCTCCCAATATGTGGCTTTTTTCTCATTATTTTGACATCATTTTTTTCAAAGCAGAAGTATTTAATTTTAATTAAGTCCAATTTACACATTATTTCTTCTGTGACTTTTGCATTTGATGTCATATCTAAAAAGTCAGTGCCATACCCCAGGTTCACCTATGTTTTTTCCTATGTCATTTTCTAAAGTTTTATAGTTTTGTGTTTTTCATTTAAGTCTGTGATCCATTTTGTGTTAATTTTTGTCACAGGTATAAGATTTGTGTCTAGATTCTTTTCTTTTAATTAATTAATTAATTAATTGTTTTGCATGTGGATGTTCAGTTGTTCCAACATCATGTGTTGAAAAGAATGTTTGCTCTGTTGTATTGCCTTTGCTCCTTTATCACATATTTATGTGGATATATTTCTGGGCTCTTTGCCGTGTTCCATTGAACTACTTGCCTTGTCTTTCACCAGTTATACACTGTCTTAATGACTGCAGCTTTATAGTAAGTTTTGAAGTCATTAATGTCAGTCCTCCAATTATGTTTTTCTCCTTCAATACTGTTTTTTTTGTATTCTGGGTCTTTTGCCTCTCCAAATAAAGATTAGAACCAGTTAATTGATCCCCACAAAATAACTCGCTGGGATTTTGATTGGGATTGCATTGATTCTATAGATCAAATACCAATTTATGTTAATAATTCTAAGCAACTAGTAGTAGATAGGAACATCCACAAGCTGATAAAAGACATCTCTCTCTCTCTCTCTTTGGTTTTGTCCTTTTTATTATTTTATTAGATGTAATTTGTTATATTTTATTTAAGGATTTTTGTGTCAACGTTCATAAGGAAAAATGGTCTGTAGTTTTCTTGTGAGGTCTGTGATTTTGGTACCAGTGCAAGGCTGGCCTCATGAAATGAGTGTTAAATGTGTGTTTAAAAAAAATTACAATTTATTTATTTTTGAGAGACAGAGAGAGACAGGGCGCAAGCTGGGGAGGGGCAGAGAGAGAGGGAGACACAGAATCCGAAGCAGGCTCCAGGTTCTGAGCCATCAGCACATAGCCCGATGTGAGGCTCAAACCCACAAACTGTGAGATCATGACCTGAGCTGAAGTTGGTTGCCTAACCAACTGAGCCACCCAGGCGCCCCTGAAATGTGTTTTTAATCTATTTCTCAGAAATAATATAAAATTATTTCTTAAATATTTGGTATAATTTCCCAATGAAACCTGTTGGGCCTGAAATTTTGTTTTTAATAAATATTTTTTTACTATAAATTCAATTTTTAAAGATAAATATAGGGGTATACAGGGTATTTACACTTCTGGAATAAACTTAGTTTTTGTCTTTCAAGCAATATGATACATACGTGTTGAATTGATTGGCATTAAGTTGTTCATAAAATATCCCTATTATCCATTTAATGTATAGAGTCTGTAGTAATATTTTCTCTCTCATTCCTAATATTGGTGACTTGCATATGATCTCTTTATTTTATATGTTTTTTAATGTTTATTTTTGAGAGAGAAAGAGACAGAGCATGAGTTGGGGAGGGGCAACGAGAAAAGAGAGAGAGAGACAAAGAATCTGAAGCAGGCTCCAGGCTCTGAGCTGACAGCACAGAGCCTGATGAGGGGCTCGGACTCACCAACAGTGAGATCATGATCTGATACCAAGTCGACGCTTAATGGACTGAGCCACCCAGGCGCCTTTTTAAAATTTATTTTATTTTTTTTTTAATTTTTATTTTTAATGTTTATTTTTGAGAGAGAAAGAAGCAGAGCTTGAGCAGGGGAGGGGCAGAGAGAAAGATTGATCTCTTTATTTTTTTAATACATTAAGTTAGACTGTTCTTTCACTGTGATTTCTTACCTGACCATGGATTCTTTAGAACTGTGTTTAACTGTGTTTTCTAAACATTGCAGATTGTTCTATTTATTTTCTGGAATATTATTGTATTTTTAAAATTATATCTTAACGCCAGTGTGCTCAGACAACATACTTTGAATGATTTCAATCTTTTAAATTTATTGAGATTCACCTCATGCCTGGAATATGGCCTATCTTGTGAATGTTACAGGTCACTTGAAAATGATGACCATGATTGTTTTCAGTGCTGGTTTTTAAAATGTTAATTAAGATAACTTGATTGGTTGTGGTGTTACATAATCTGCAGCATATTAATTACCTGTATGTTTGCTTCTATTATCCACCAGCTCTTGAATGCTCTATTTTGTTGCTGTTTTACTTTTTTTTCCTCTTTGTTTCAGTTTGGATAATTTCCGTTTATTATTTTTTCCATTCACTAATTCTTTCCTCCACTTCACTAATCCTTTCCTCCACTCTGTCAAGTGCCATTTATTCATCAAAAGGATTCTTAATTTCTTATATAGTGTTTTCATTTCTAGCATTTCCTGTTAATGTCCTATGTAAATTTCCATCTCTATGTTCAAATTCCTCATTTATCATGCAGGTTTTTCACCTTGTACCTTACATGATTTAACATGTTAATTACAATTACATTAAAGTATTCATATAACATTTTTAACATTTTGGTTTGTCTCGGGGTCTACTTTTTTGTTGTTTGTTTTATTTGTTTTGCTTTACTCTCTTCTCTTCCTGGCCATGGATTATACCATGGCTTTGCTTTTGTGAATGTCTAAAATTTTTGATGGGATGCTAAACATTGTAAGTAAAAGGATCACAGAGGCTGAGGTAAATAATATTTACATTGAGAAATACACACCCCTGTTCCTTTTTCTTACCATCCGCGGGAGAGGATCAGTGTTGTGTCTGCCAATCTGAGCTTGAGGTAAATGGGTTTGTGATTGCTAAAGTTATTTTCAGTGCACAAGAGGCTTCAGATTGCTTCAGTTTTGTGCTACTGTTACCTTGTGCAGAAAGTGAAGCTTGAAAGCCCATTGAATCTGTACCTCCCTGGTACAGTCTGTTCAGCGTTCTCGCTCTTCTCACAGTGGTAGCAGAATTTAGTGTTACGTCGGTTCAACGTCCTGGATCTAAGCTGTGCATTTTCCTCCATTCCTCCCCTTCCATGCAGTAGGTGTGGTAGCAGAACCCTTCAGTGTATTGCATATTGATCAGTGTGGGAGGGGGGATGGAAACACAAGTTTCCTGCACACCCTCTGGTAGGTCTTATGTCACATTTAAGTAGACATAAATAAAATTGTAACCTCTCTAAATTTTACTTATGATTAATTTAGTGAGATAATGATTGCTGGATGGTATGTTGAAAATAGCTCGAGACATATTCCTAATGCCTGGGCTTCTACATTGCTTAAATTATCCTCACTTTTTAAAATGGAGTTCTCATTAAAGTGCTTGTTTTCTTAAAAAGCTTATGGAGTATAATTTTTATAAACAATTAGGGCAATGAAGAGGAACAAAATCAGCCAACAATGCCATGTTTTCAAACACTAGTCTAATGAAAAATCTCAAATGATTTTATTGACAAAAATTCTGGAGGTATTAGAGCTTGCTTCATAAACTGAAGTTAAATTTATAGTGCCAATGAATAAATGAAATTCCCAGTTGATAAGCAATTATCATAAGGGGAAAAAGCCACTGCAATAAGTGCCAGTTGGCAAGTGGCACCCTTGTTGGCAGTCTCTGTCGATGCTACAGACTGAATCAACATCCTCGCTGAACTATCATCTCACCCATAGAGGTGTTCTGTGTACAACATGGTTGACACATTTTTTAGGAGAGTACTGGAATGCTCTTTTGCTATGCCTATTGTTTCTATTCTGTGAAAACACAAGGAAAAATAGAGAGGATTTCACTTAATTAAAATATATTTTGTGTTTAGAAACCCTTGCATGTCTACTTTCCCAAATTTCATTGACATGTTTGATATGTTTTAAAATGTGAACATTATTAAAAACATAGGTTTATATATATATGTATATATATACACATACATAACATATATACACACATATATAACATATATACATTTATATAACACACACACATACATACATACATACATACATATGTGTGTGTGTGTGTGTGTGTGTGTGTGTGTGTGTGTATAAACATATATTTACTTGCCCAGAAATCCTAGGCTAAACTAATGCCAAAATTTCAGGAGCAAATGATTATTTTACTGATGTTAAATCAGTTTGAGTTGCTAAACTATAGACAGCAGTCCCCTTGCAAAACAATGACAGAAAAGCCTGCAGCAGGAGGAAGTTTTAGAAACAAGTTAAGTCTGACCTAAATGGAAAGATTCTAACCATAGAACAGCTGAGCTGCATATTTGTAATATTGTGGGAGCAGTTTCTAGAATAATAGGTGTTTCCACAAAAGAAGGGGCAAAAGAACTTAACCTCTTAGTAGGTAAACTGAAAACTCCAAACTGACTTAGTGAACTCAAAAGAAACACTTTTACTGCGGTGAGTTGACATGTTTACTTGTTTGATATAAAGACAGTAACAGAAGGAGAAAGCTGCTTTTTTTTTTAAAACTAAGAATAGGGGCGCCTGGGTGGCGCAGTCGGTTAAGCGTCCGACTTCAGCCAGGTCACGATCTCGCGGTCCGGGAGGTCGAGCCCCGCGTCAGGCTCTGGGCTGATGGCTCAGAGCCTGGAGCCTGTTTCCGATTCTGTGTCTCCTTCTCTCTCTGCCCCTCCCCCGTTCATGCTCTGTCTCTCTCTGTCCCAAAAATAAATAAACGTTGAAAAAAAAATTTTAATAAAACTAAGAATAAACATGCCATTCTCAGATGGTTCCTTCCCAAGATGCATTTGACACCATCCATGCTTTATGTGGGTCAGAACATTGTGGCCAGTCCTCATATCTACTCTTTGTACATGGAGATAGCTGTATTCGTTAACATTGAGTAGACATTTGTAGAAAGAACTTGAATCTTAATGAAATCATTTGTGATTGCTTCCTGTATCTATATATACAAAATAATTAATATCATCTGTTTTTTACTTAGAAGTATCTTTTTACTTAATATCTTTTAACTTTTATATAAACATAAGATGAATAGATAGAAAATTAGGTACACAAGTATACCAGGAAAAAAGAGCTAAATATATATAAAATATAATGGTAATGAAAAGTAATTTTTTAGAGTGATAAGAATTTTCCTAACTCTGCGCTTATGTAATCATCAGTTTTCTACAGAAACAACAAAAAGTGTATGGTTATTGTCATTCTATTTTAGAATTTTTTTATTCAATAATTTGTTAAAACATTTTTTTCATGACGATATTACATTCCCACAGAGGCATTTTATTGTTTGCACAATATTGTATTTTATGTCTGTATTACATTTTATTAAATACTTCTTCGATTATATGTATATGTGTTTGAATATTTGTAAATAATGGGATGGATACTTCTTTAACTGAATTTTTGTGTATGTCACTTCTTTGAGCTAAATTTTAAAATAGATGCAAAATATAACACGAAATATTGAGTCTATATTAAAACTTTGAAGATTCCTAAAATGTCTTAAGTTGGCTGATACTTGGATACTCCCTTTTCTCTGTCTCTTTCAAATTTACCCTTTAAATTATTGGTATTAAAGTTATATATATATTGTACATAATATTTCAAATGTGAAGGTCTTAAGAGCATGTACCATGTAACTTTCGTCTTTTATACATAACACAGTATTTGATGCATTGAAAGCTGACAATTATGTACAGTTATGTATTTAAGTATCATATCTGGGAAATTAAACTACTTTGATTTATAAGAGAAAGTTAATGAATTATTGTTAGGATAAAAAATATTGTTTTAAGATAAAAATGAATTGTTAAGATAAAAAAGAAAATCTGACCTAGCTCTCTCATCCTGATTATGGCCACATATTTGAAGAATTTGAAAGCTAAAAAAAGTTAAGTTTTACTCAAGGTCTTAAAAACCAAGCAAGGTAAGATATGATCTTGGCCACTTAGTAGCTGGAGAACAAAATTGTTCTGAACATGAAGATATCCCAAATATACGAAATTCTTTATAATTTAACTTATTTCAAGTAACACTTTTAAAATGTGCCTATATATATATATATATATATCCTATATATATATATATATAATACTTATTTATTTTGAGAGAGTGTGTGTGAATAGGGGAAAGGCAGAGAAAGAGATAGATAGAGAGAGAGAGAGAGAGAGAGAGAGGGAGAGAGAGTCCTAAGCAGGCTCTCTACTGCCAGCGCAGAGCCTGATGTGGATATCTAACTCAGAACCCATGAGATCACTATGTAAGCTAAAATCAAGAGTTGGGCACTTAACTGATTGAGCCACCCAGCCCCCGCAATGTGCTATTATTTTTCTTTTTTCTTGGTAGTGTATATTGTCATAGATATTGATTCAGGTTACATTGAAAAGGTAGATATAGTTTATCATATACTAACTCACCTTAGTGAAGATTTTTTGAACATTTACCATATGCAGGATGTTAGGTATTTTGGGACTTCTCTTAAGACGAATAAGCTGTAGCTTGTCAAAATCATTTTAATATATTTAAAAAAGTAGAAGAAGCCACAAAATTATAAGGTAGATTTTAACAGAGAGGTAAAAAGAAATACCATCATGAATTACAAGAAAAAGTGATTAGCTTGGTTAGGAGATTAGGATACATTTCAAGTAAGAAGGATCATTCGTGTTAAAGAATGGTTCATACTCTGAGAACAAATAAGAGTGAAGACAGGGTTGCCAGATAAAATATAGGCCTCTCAGTTCCATTTCAGAGAATCAGCTTATTTTAGCATAAGCATGTCCCATGCAACATATGAGATGTACTTACAGTTCTTACAAAAACTATTTATCTGAAATTCAAATTTAACTGGAATTGTTTTGGAAAAAGCACATTATTCAATGTTGACACAGAGACGCAATGCTGATAAATGAGTAACATCAAAGGAGCTATGTTCAGGTCTTGGATCCAACACTGACTAGCTGAATGATGTTGAACAAATTGAGAAACATCTCAGTTTTGTCTCAATGTTGTTCTTCATTAATGTGAATAATAATTATGAACCTCCTTGTCTCACATAGTTGTGAACATCCTGGGATGGGGTATATAACCGTATTTGGTGAGTGATGGAAGAATTGTAAACTTAAATTACCATCAGGACCATAGTGTGAGCAGGAGGAATAGGGACACACTCTTGAGTAGAATTTGATTTCTAAATTTAAAACAAGAGAACTTAAATAAAGTTTATAGTAAGCTTATAGTAAGACATGATATGTAACATTTTTTGACAGTTGGTATTACATAGGCACCGGCCAATCAGAATAGATACAATAAATAAGCAGATTCTTTTCTTCTTTTTCACACTGACCTGTCTTGTGATAGGCCCGACTTTCTGTATAGTGTGTAAGTACCAGAAATTAAATGCAAGAAAAAGGAAGAGTTAAAAGGTTGTTTGAAATTTACCATCATGACTAATAGCACTTCAATTTTATCACTCTCCCCAAACTCTCACTGGTAACTTGTAAACAGAATTTGTGTTTTCTTCTCTTGATTACAAAAATACCACATTTGTAACGAAAATTCACAAATATGTAAAAGCAAAAAAGACTTGTTTAATCCAGAAATATAAACACTGATAAAATTCCCAATCATTTAAACCTGTGAGAATTGACATCTTAACAACAGCAACAACTATACACAACACACATATTAAATCTCCTACAAGTTAATTGAATAGAAGATTGTAAACAATCAGTTGAAAAATGGGCAAAGGATATGAACAAGAACTAGAAGTAAAAATGGCTAATGACTATATTGCCACTTGTTGAAACTTATTAAACATATATAAAAGTGAAATAAAAAAGTTTATGTTAAGTTCAGAGAATATATGAAGAAATAATAATATCTTTGTTGTTAAATATATGGGAGAATGGGCAATCCCTTATCTTGATGATAGGGCAAATTAATGCATGATTTTTGGAGAATAAATTGAAGTAGCGAAAAAAAGAGTACAAACCCAAATAGTTGATAATATGAGAATCTATTTCATAAGAAAAAAACCCCTCGCACAGACATATTTATAAGAATATTCTCTGTAACATTATTTGTAATAGTGAAGAAAATTGGATATAGCCTAAATGTCCATTATAAATGAATATCAAAATTAATTATGGCACATTGATATATTATCATGGCATGAAGGTAATAAGCACTGATACAGATCTGTATGTGTTAATCAAAAAGGTGATTGTGAGTTCTTTTACATAAAAATCTTTATTGATACATATATATCAAGATATATCAAGATATATTATGTTATATATTATATATAATATCACATGACATTCTAAATACTATATTACAGGTGTGTATATATATATATATATATATATATATATATATAACCATTCCTTGATTTAAAAATCAAAAGTGTGTGTGTATGTATGTGTGTATATGCATTTCTGTGTGATGTACATGAGTGTTTATACAGGTAAAGTAAAATGCCTTCTGGGGCTGGAAATGGAGGAAGTGAGGTCCTAAAATTATGAGGATAAAGAGAAAAATACCTTCTGGAGGCAATGAAAACAGAGTCTTAAAAATGTGACATCTTTTCCAGTAGATGTGTGAATGGGACAGAATGAGAAAGAGAACATTATCAAAGGAGACTGAAGTTTCATGTTTTGACTTCTATAGAAATAAGGATATCTGAGGCTATAAAGAAAAGCTATTGAGTTTTGAAAAATAAATAGGTTTATGTTAATGTGTGTGTAGCTCTAAAACGAATAACTGACACTAGAGCTTTGGGTTGGAAAGCCATCTTCATAGAAATTACAGGCATATGAACTGATAAGTTTGCATAGAGTGGGGAGAGAATGTTGAATACAAAAGACAAAGGAACTTAAGGGATTGTGAAATGCAAGAAAGTCAAAAGTTTGAAAGCTAGAAAACCAATCATATTTATCATTTCCTACTGCTACTTTCTCCCAGCAAGTAAAATTATGATCTTGCTGATAGCGTTTCCCTTATTAGAATGCAGAATCTCTTTGAAGCTTAGTAATGCATGCGGACTACCATGCTTAATGTTGCCAACCAGTCCAGAATGTTTACAGTATTTTGAAAGCACTAAGACCTGGATATCATATTCCTCATTATTTTACATCAATTGGTACATTCTCTCAGTTTATGTGTGTGTGTATTGACTACCTGATACTGAACCCTTCAATTACGAAAGTGTAATTTATATATCATACTTATCTTACATGGCTTAGTCAAGGTTTAATATGTATGTAATTAATAAACTAAAAAGAAGAAAACACCATCTTGTGGCAACTTCTTCAAATTACCATTGGGCTTTAAAGACATAATCCAACCACTTAAATGGCCCAGCTAAGCAATCGCTTCTACAGTAAATTTCAGTATTGTATATTTTGTGAAACCATATAAGAATAATGATGATCTGAATTAAGGAGTTGTTCGCAATAAGTACAGAGAGGAAAACACAGACACTTAAGAAATAGTTATTGAACATATTGAAAAAATATCAGGTTGAATTTCAAGTGTCCATTGTGGGTGACTGTTAGGGTCTCTAATTAAACTAGAGAATACTAAAAAAAAAAGGTGATAAAACCTTGCACAGGTTTTCTGAGTCATAGTCAGCTGGAATTATCGTAGAAAACCAAAGAGAAATGTCCAGCTAACTGTTGGATCCTGAGCAGGCAGAGTTGGGGTCTGGGCTGAGGTTGGAAATGGAACAGTAGATGTCATGGCCATCAACTTCAGTCACCAGAGGAGTTGGTGAGATCGGAGTGAGAATTTATAAAATAAAAATAGAGGAAAACATACTGTATAAAGCATGGACAGTAGAAAAACCATAATCTAATATTAGCCGGAGAGGGACTATTTGGAGCAAACTCAAACATTATACATTACACCTAATATTATTTATTTCATACTTTGCCTGCTCTTTGAGATTGAACGTTTTATCTGTTATTATACTCTATGATAATCAGTAGGTTCAGAGTCTAGCCCTGTTTGTGTCTAAACCTGTTGCTTAACAATTGTCTTTTTATGGTTAGTAGAGTGATTTGCTAGGCATTCCAGCAAAGACTATTATTTCATGCATATGTGTATTATATTTCTTACTCTAAAGGAAACCTTAGCATTAAATTTCTGTAATATCAAATTTTTTTATTGTGTCCACATTAAAATTAAGTCACAGAATTTAGAAATTTATAACTTCACATAAAACATACCTGCTTGCTGTGTCTTACTTAATGTCATAATAAATAAGTACACCCACAGCAAGTGAGCTGCTCCAACATACTGATCCAAAAAAATTTTGCTGTTCAACAAAGATATCATCTATAGATGATATCTTTACAAAAAAAAAAACCACAAACAAACAAAAGAGAGAGAGAGAGAGAGAGTAGTTTCACAATCCCTCAAAGGAGATAATGTGTGTGGAAGCAAGCGCCTATGATAGTACCTCCTGAATAGAGGGGATTAAATTATATTTAAAACTGGCATATTACCATCATTTCACAAAAATTCCAAATTGCACAAGATTTTATAAATACCCCACAGACATGCAATTTTTTTTATTTTTATTTTTTCATAAGGTCTACAGCCCAGTAGTGACAACTGGTGCCAGGATTGTTCTGTCCCCATTCCATATAATTTAGTAGTTTGCCTTATGAACAGTGAATTTATGAGCAGAGAATATGATTTAATGTTTCCACATTCAACAGAAGTTGTCATTTTCAATCAACTTGAGTGTATAAAAACTTCATATATCTTGAATTGTTGTTTTGAAAATAACGAAATTAGCTTTGTTAAACAAAACTCCAGGTCGCAAAGGACTTCCTCCATAGAGAACTCAGTTTCAAACACGCTTATTTTCCATGGGACAGTTTCTAAGGCCATTCTCTACTCTTTTGGGTCATTTTGATCAAAGCTATCACTTTTCAACCACTATTTAACCAGGACTGGTTGTATATTCCTTCAAATTGTCCAGATTATTAATTTATTGTATAAATAAAAAATACCATTCCTTCACCCCACCCCTCCATCCAAATATCAGGACCATTGCATGCATCCATGAGTAGAATCTTTGTGACTAAGCCATTGCACACTTTATCTTCATAAAGTAGAAAGCTGAATTTTTTGTTACTGTTGTAAAGATATTCTTGACCTTGAAAGAGTCTGGTAATAATGATAATTATGATAGTAGTCTATCTGGCACCGATCTGGGACCTGTGTATGCTCTGCCTATAACTCTACAGTATCTTGAGAAGTAGATCATAATAAGCTCCTGTTAAAAATGATGACTGAGAGTCAGAGATGGGACGTGACTTGTACTAAATCATATAATTAGTAACAAGGAGAACAGATAGGGAAGTAGAATTTTCTCTTCTCAAACCGAAGTCCTGGGTCAAAATAGTACAAAGATGGTAATTTTTTCCATGTTTTCTTCTTAATAGATGTGATTATTGAATTAGGGGACCAAGCAGCCAATTTAGCCAGAAATTCCAAATATTTGAAAGTTCTGAATCATGCCTGTATACCTTTCTCATTAATGACATGTAAATTGGTTTTGCAAGTCCCTGTCTTAGAGAAAAAAACAATATGGGTTATTGTGTATTCTGAAGTGTGGACTCTCTTAAATTTTTACCTTTTTACTCACACATCAGGAGTTCTGGGGAAACTGCATACTTCATGTAAATTTTCCTGTTAGCATGACTGCTACTGTATTTTCAAGTAAATTCAAGCAAAAGAGTGGGAAATTCAAAGACTACCCGATGAATTTTTTTTTACCAGCTGCTGGAGGCTGGCTAGGAAGATTACAATTAGGAAGGAACCGTTGCACTATAGCTGACCCCACAACAATACAAGATGATAAAGGAAACCAAGGACTACAATAACTCAAACATCTGCATAATTTTAGCTACTGTACAAACAATTGGACTGCAGTGTCTTTGTTTGTGAACAGAGAAAAGACACAGAATCCTGACTCGAATGAGATGAAATGCTGAGTTTATCAAAGTAAGAGCCCTGCTTCAGAGATTTGTTACATTGTATTCACTTAGTGATACTGCAAAAAGTTGAACATTTATTTCAAATGAGTTTGCCTCCTCCTTTTAATAAAACATGAACACTGTGTGCCCTTTTCATTAATTTTTTCCAAAAGGGTGAGATAATGCAAGAGGATAAAGTGAAATGTAAAACTACCCAAAGTTTAATTAAAATGCTTCAAAAGGAGAACTTTATTAATATTTAACTTTTCTCTTCTAGTAAAGATTCCTAGCACATTGAAAACATTTCAACCAAGAGTGAAAAGAGCTCATTATTCCCAAACTCATAATAATTATATATTTAAAATATAGCATTTGCCATATCGTATAGTAGATGATGGTTTGGATCATAGAATTTACATTAAAATTATATGTGTAAATATATTTGCAAAGTAATTAACTGGTTTTCCTCCAAGTCAGGGCTAAGTAGGCCATTGTAAAGCTAAAAAGGAATGCAGAAATAGGCATATGAAAGAGCACATTAGATCAGGCATGTGAAAGGCCCTGATTCTCTATTCCCCACCATATTCGTGATCTTCCGTGTGTGCCTTGTAGTTCACATCCCACCACCACCACAAATCTAGATTGGCTGGCGACTGACTTTGTTCCATGGGATGTATTTAAAAATTTTTTTTTCAACGTTTTTTATTTATTTTTGGGACAGAGAGAGACAGAGCATGAACGGGGGAGGGGCAGAGAGAGAGGGAGACACAGAATCGGAAACAGGCTCCAGGCTCTGAGCCATCAGCCCAGAGCCTGACGCGGGGCTCGAACTCACGGGCCGCGAGATCGTGACCTGGCTGAAGTCGGACGCTTAACCGAATGCGCCACCCAGGCGCCCCTATGGGATGTATTTAGATGTTATGCCAGCAGATGTGATGCAAAAGGAGACTTGGAAATACATTTGTGCATTTCCACTTGTCTTTTGTTCCTTTGCTCATGCAAAAGAACATGCCTGAGCTAGTCCATTGGGTAATGAAAGATACGTGGAACAGAGACAGATTGTGCAGGTTTTCAGCTGAAGACATCTGTGAATGAGATGTGGCAAGGTCTCAGAACCACAGAAGCATGAATGAGAGTAGTCAAGATCAGTCAAACCCAATCCAACTCAGTGGAATTCTGTAAATGCATGAGGCAAATACATGTTTATTGTTTTATGTCATTGATGTATTTTGGTTGTCTGTTACTCAAACATTATTGTGGCAATAAATAATACACCTACCTTATGCATTAAGAAACAAAATAAAACCCATCTTGAGGTATTTCCAAATGAAACCATGTGCTGTGGGGAGGAGATAGCATTTGTAGCAGATAAGAATTAACTGATCTTCTAATTGAGGGGACTGTCCTCTGTCTCTTCCCACCATATCCACTTTTCTTTGAAACCATGGATGTTTTTTGCTTTGGGGGAAAAATAAGAAATGAGGATAGTTTTATCAGTACCTACACCTATCCTGAAATGATTTATTACTGAATTACCCCTTCAAGTGTGTGTGTGTGTGTGTACACGCGAGTGAACATGTGTAGGTAGTCTGCCCCAGAAACACTCATACTTAAGTCAAGTAAAAGAGATACAGGGAAATGTCAAAGAAAAATTGCACCATACAATTTAAATAGGAAGGAAGACTTTATTCAATGCTATTTGAATAAGGGAGATTGAATTCAGATCTGCTGAAACGAAAGATGAGAGAATATTTAAAAACTGGAGTGAGCTGGTGGAAAAGTGTTGGAGGACATCAGTGTGAACATCAGGTCCATGTGATCAGGCCATCTGTATTTGTCAATTGGCATGGTCTTGATCAAAGTTAGATACCAACCTTCTCACAGAGACTGGGAGACAGGGATATCTTTCTTGATAGTTATACTTGAGAGGGATGACTCCCATGTCCTTGAGAAAGACATCCCTGGCTTGTAAAAGTGGCAAGGGGCTGGGAGAAGATTTACATCTCAAAGGGGCAGAAAGAGAATTTATAATTGCAAGTTTTCTAAAGTTAGTGCTCTAAGAAAAGGGAGGTCTTGGGCCTATCATCAGGACAAAAACCTGTCTAAAGTTTAGTTAGGCTGAGAGGAATGTTAAGGCTGTCTTGGCTAGAAATAATGTTGGAAGGGGAACGGGAAATTCATATTAAGCTACATTCATCTGTCTTTTTCAATTTGGGTATACTTAGTCTCTCTGTTCCTTCTTCTCTTTGCAAATTAACTATGTTCTATTTGGCATAGAATGACTTTTTCTGGTCATTCAACATTTCTAAAATGTACCAGGAACATAAGCTAGAATATATAATTTTTATTCATCGAGAATTGACACTGGTCCTGAGTCTATGTGTACTGGTGAGTCTTGTTGTTTGTGACAGTCAAGTTTTATAAAGTCACCACAAACACTGAATTAGTGAATAGATGCCATTGTTCTTAGAGACAATGCTAGAATAGATTTCTGTGAGCCTCTGGTCACATTTTCACCAATCAATCTATACATTATCTTGTTTTATGTGCATTTCTACTTAAAATGACTTATTTAATATATGTTAAAGTCACAGCACTTTTTTCACTATTTAACTTGCAAAAAATAAGTATCTCATAAAATATAAAGAAAAGAGAATTCTGATGTAATCCTAAATAAAACAAGTTAATGTGGGAATATTATTGACCCGTACAGAAATTTAGGAGGAAGATGTGTTTAATTCAGACTGATATATCTAATAAAATGAATACTTAAATTCCTCCTATATTAGTCATATTCCTTTCCAAATAGAAAACCGTTAGTTGTAAGAGTCAATTAAAAGTTACTTTACCATATGTCTGGCAAGAGGTACCAATATAGCATGTGCCTTAGCCTAACTCTGTGTTAAGCAAAAATTCTATTTATTGTAAATGATTCCAAATTGGTCCTGCTCTGGATTGACATTGTAATCAAACTGACCTATAAAAATAATAGAATGTCAAAGTCTGGGAGAGACCTTATTCCTCATTGTTTCATCATATATAGCTACTACCCTAAGTTTAGTCATAAATGTTTGCCATTGCCAAAACTATTGCGGACCTGAAAATACATGGAAATCAGGGCACACATTAAATGAAGCACACTTATTCCTGTTCTAAAATATGAGTCACATAACATAACTGAAAATGTTCCTCTATTCTCACGAGGGATTACCTTGAACAGTATTAAAAAAATAATGTTTTATGGTTTTATTTTTTTTTTTGAGAGATAGAGACAGAGTATGAGCAGGGGAGGGGCAGAGAGAGGGAATCCAAAGGAGGCTCCAGGCTTTGAGCTGTCAGCACAGAGCCGGATGTGGGGCTCGGTCCCACAAATGGAGATCATGACCTGAGCCAAAGTCGGATGCTCAACTGACTGAGCCACCCAGGTGCTCCTGGAACAATATTTTCATATATGTCATATTTTCAGTGTGGCAGGGGGCAAAATTGTTATAACTCGTATAGGATCATCTACCAAATTGGTTTTTTGATAGCAAAGGCATGATAAAGTTCAAAATAAAAACAAACAAAAAAAACCACCAAAAGTTGCTGTTCCTTTGAGGCCTAATACATACATTTTAAATAAATGAAAACAAAATTTCAAAGCTAAAAGGAAGAAACGATTCACAAATAGATAATTTTATCCCCAGAAGTAGGTAAGATAGCTTACCTGCAAGTGTAAAACAAATGCTTTTAAAGAAATTTGCCTCTGAGCTTTAAGTTTGCTTTTAAAATCATGATTGAGGAAGCATTTCCAATGAGTCAGGCATCTAACAGTGATCTTTAGTTGTGCCCAAGCAGGAATAATCACAACATACTTAGTCCGGTCTTTGCAAAGTGTCTGTTGGTGGGACAAACAGATGGACTGATTTTGGCATATAATAATGGTGACACCTTTAAATTCACATAATTCAAGAAATTTTGCAATTGTAGATGGTGATTCAGGAGTTATCAGGGATTGTTTCAACTTTGTACCTAGAATATGTCCAAGTTATTTACAGAGTATGATTTGATTGTAAAATGTCTAGGTAGAGTTGACACATCCATTATGATTATGGTTTGAAAAAATATTAATATTCATTGTATTTTAACTAGAACATCAAATCAGAAAGGAATAAACCAACATGTATACATATACACACACACACAAGCATACATATTATGTATGCATATATATGTATTAAGAGACAAAATAATTTATTTAAAAACTATAATACACATGGAAATAAGATATGTGACTTTGCAAGTGTCTATGTATTTTGTGGATCAATGAAAAAATTTTGAGAGTCAGGAAATATTATTCTATGTGTTCTCATTGTTTTTCACCTTATGTATGATATAACCTAAAGCCATTATATGTATTATCATCTAGCAGGGATTATACATCAGGCAAGCCAAATATGGCCTGCCACCTTTTTCAGTAAAGAGAGCTAAGACCTGTTTATATTTCTTGATATAGTACTTTTTAAGATTTTTAGATATTAATTTACAAAAATTAAGACTTTTGTGAAAATAATATAAAAATCAGGTTTCAGTGTCCATTAGTGAAGTTTTATTGGCATATATCCACAATCATTCATCTACATGTAGCATAAGTGTGCTTTTATGCCAAAATGACAGAAATGACTTGGGAAAAATACTTTATGACTCAAAAAGTAGAAAATATTTACTAGCTGGCCCCTTGAAGAAAAGTGTGTTGACTCATGTTATACATGATAACACATAGAAATAATATAATTAAAACAAGCTTTTATTTTACTTCAGGTTATTACAAGTGAACACGCATGCTCTCCCACCTTGATCCATTCAGAAATGGAAACAAATAACCAGGGGGCTGGGAGCAAGCAGGTGGATAGAGAGTGGAAGAAGTCAGTATTGATTCAAACCCCTTTTTCTCTTTAAAAAAGCATAAGAGGGGGGCGCCTGGGTGGCGCAGTCGGTTAAGCGTCCGACTTCAGCCAGGTCACGATCTCGCGGTCCGTGAGTTCGAGCCCCGCGTCAGGCTCTGGGCTGATGGCTCGGAGCCTGGAGCCTGTTTCCGATTCTGTGTCTCCCTCTCTCTCTGCCCCTCCCCCATTCATGCTCTGTCTCTCTCTGTCCCAAAAATAAATAAAAAACGTTGAAAAAAAAAATTAAAAAAAAAAAAAAGCATAAGAGTTTTCTAGAATAATTCATCTAAAAGAAAGGAAGAAAAAGACAGAGAAAGAAAAAGAAAAGGGGAATGTCATGTAAGAATAGAATATTTGACTTTTACTATCTTCAAGTGAGACAATTTAAGGTTCCTGTGATTATGTCACTTGATGGCAGAGAATTTTAATGAATTAATTCTGAAAGTAAGTAGTTTCCAGACTGCTGAAAATGTGTCATGCGTTTCACAGTATGGATGACTGGTCAATTAACTTGGTGGAGATGAAATTTCATACATGCAGCCTTAAAAATGTCACATGTAGCTATGTAGTTACTTCAAAGATAGTTTTCTTCTCCTGTGAAAATCCTAGTGGCAGCATACCTATATAGTAAGGACAAACTGCTAAGCCAGGAAAAGGAAAATAATGTGAATAATCAATTTGTCAAGAACATGTAAATAAAAATGTTATTTTACTTATCTCATAGACCCAGAGCTTATTTATTAATAATTTCTCTGAGCTTAAAAAATGAAAATGTTCAGCTAGAGCTGGAAGTTTTTCTACCTTCCTTACAAAATCTCAACTTTCACAGGTGTTAATGAAAGAGATGTAAGTGTATGGAAAAGAGAATAGGCACTGAATTATTTATAAAGGTGAGCAATAAAGAAGTGTAAAGAACTGGGTGCCTCAGAACATGGTGGTGAAATATGGATCTTTTTTTTTTATGACACCTGATCAGAGCTCTGATTAATAGGCCCCCGTAATCATCACATTAAACCAGTTCCTGTACCAGAATGCATATGTAAATTTGTAGTCAGAATGACTAATTTATTTTATTCCATATGAATAGCTTTTGGTTACATTATGTTTAAATTTTACTTTGGAAACAAGCACACGTGGCACATTACAGCAGACATATAGTATATATCGAGAAGCAAAAGATATATGCATTCCTAAAATTGTCAACCTTTATATTACATACAATCTTATGAATACTTAAACAAACATTCTCAACTCATTCTTGGTTAACAAGGTAATGTGACAGAGAAGAAGAAGCCACAGGTTGGGGATCCTCCGGCAACTGTAGATCAGTGCATATGGTACATCATTACCAGGCTGATTTTAATGGGGTTTTAGAGCTTTAAATTTCACATCACAGTTGGTGCCGATATACATTTTACTGTTATTGCCTTCCCCTTGCCAAATAAAGATAATTGACGATTTTAGTGATTTTGAGATTTCAAAGCCATGCCTATATTTAACTTTAATTTCTACTTTTGCATTATCTTCATTTATTCCCAAATCCAGTTCGTGTGGGTAACTGTTAAACAGTTAAATGGAACACACAGGAATTCAGCCTTCAATTCATTTTATTTTTTTTTCATTTTTTTCTCAGATTGGATTGTCCAATCTAATAGCTTTTTGGAAATTAACCATATATATATATATATATATATATATATATATATATATAATATGTACATATAATGCATACATATATACATATATATAATTCTTTAATATATATAACAATATTATGAGTTCTAGATTCTAAAATTTCATTACAATCTTTATGGCAGACTGTGTTAGTTCATATGAAATAATTTAAGGAATAAAGTTATTAAAGCAACAAATTTTTGTTTCTGTCTTCCAATTTTACAAATCATAATAATTTCTATCTTTGTGGAACTCCTAAGAGGTGTACATTTAATATGATCTATTTAATACAAAATTACATACTATTACAAATGTGTTTCAAATTACTTATATGTGTCTCCATGATGCTTCCATAATGACACTGTAATTTACTTAAGGACCAAGAGTATGTATCACACCACTTTTATATTTCTTACAGCAAATGACACGATACCTGGCATCTAACATTTTCTCCAGGAACTTCTACTAGAAAGGGAAAAGATCAAAGAAAGGCATCAAGCCCCACTCTGACCTTTCCATTTGAAATAGCAGAATCTCTGGACTCTAAGTGGAGCACATTTCACCTGAACTTCAGAAGTAGCTTCTCACTGTGACAAGTGGAGACGAAAGGGCTGACCATTGTTTGAATAAGGGTATGAGTTAGAAAAATAATTCCTTTTGGATAATTTTCTCCACTTAGTTTTGAAATCACCATAAAATCAAATCAGGCAATACTTTGTGGGGTGGGCTGCGGGTTGTGTGTTTCGTGAGTTCAGGGGGAAAGAAGTGACACAAAGGAGCCACGCTGACTTTGAGATGAAATGGGGGCTACCTTTGTGAACCACAAACCTGTGTCTTGAATTCTGTCACCTTATTTCATGTCACTTCAGTTTTTAACAGCGTGTTTAAGGGATTAGGAATCAACCTGCAAGAAATAACCTTCCTTAAGAGTCGTGTTTATTTGTAAGGAATTTAATACAATTAAGTTATAAAATCAATGTATAATTAGAATGATATTAAACATTTTGTGAAATGAATAATTAGACATTCCGGAAGTAGTCAAAATTTGTATGCCATTTAAAAAAGTTCCTGGGGCACCTGGTGTCTTAGTCAGTTAAGCATCAGATTCTCAGTTTTGGTTCAGGTCATGATCTCATGGTTTCATGAGTTTGAGACCCCTGTTGGGCTCTGTGCTGTCAGTGAAAAGCCTGCTTGGGATTCTCTTCTTCCTCTCTCTCTGCCCTTCCCCCAATCACACTATCTCTGTCTCTCTCTAAATAAGTAAATAAACTTAAAAAAATAAATAAAAAATAAAAAAAATTAGCATTAGCAATATCAATATTACTTTACCTTATGCAGGACATAATCATAGATATTTGACCTCAAAGTGATGTAAACATATATTTGCTATAGAAGATAGAGTATCATTTATCTACCCCAAAGTCATTCTCACTTCTTCCTTCTCAGCAGAAACTTGCCTTATAAAGATATTCCCTACTCCTTCCTTCCATCCCAACTCCCCTTTTCTACTGCCAATCCTAACCCAGCCTTAGGGAAAGCTAACATCACTCTGGACCGGGTTCTGTAATGAGTGTGTGAACTGCTTCAGTCCCGTGACATGTGAGAACATGTGTAAGATCTTTGGGAAGTTTTTCCACACCCTAAAAAGGAAGACATAGAAAACAACAGTATTTATTTTTCCTTTGGGTTTTACTGAGTTATGAATGAATGTGCCATTTCCAATAGCAATGACCTTCTTGCTACAGCAGTGAGAATGAAGCCATACGGTGAATGATGGAGCAGAAGGATGAAAAACTGACCTTCTCATTGAGTCACTGCATCAACTGATCTTTATTTTGTTTTTGACCTGAGCTATCAGCACAGAGCCCAATGTGGGGCTTAAACCCACGAACCATGAGATCATGATCTGAGCCGAAGTTGGACGCTTAACTGACTGAGCCATCCAGGTGCCCAGCTGATCTTTATTTTTTTAATGTTTATTTTTATTTGTGTGTGTGTGTGTGTGTGTGAGAGAGAGAGAGAGAGAGAGAGAGAGAGAGAGAGAGGCAGAGAGTGAGGGAGACACAGAATCCAAAGTAGAGTCCAGGCTCTGAGCTGTCAGCACAGAGCACAATGCAGGGCTTGAACCACGAACTGTGAGATCATGACCTGTACTGTGAGATCATGATCTGAGCCAAAGTAAGACACTCAACCGACTGATCAACCAGGCGCCAAACCAGGCGCCCCAGCATAAACTGATCTTTAGACAACTTCTCATTCACCACAGAAACATTTTTCTGGATTTCCTGCAAAGTAAAAAATACATTTTCTTATTAAGCCAGTCTGTGTGAAGTCATTCAGTTATTTGCAGCTGAAATACATCCTAATTGATGCCCCAGCAACTTGAGCAGCTCTTGAGAATTTGTTAGAGATGCTCATCAAATAATAATAATAACTGTCTTTGAGGTCTTACCACTTGCTAGGCATAGCTCCACATATTTTAATTGTGTTATCTCAATAATTTTCCCACCAACACACAAAAGCTGAGAGGTATTATTTTTATTAGCCACATTTTATAAAGAGACAACCTGGGACTTATATTTGGAAGATAGTGACAGAATCAGGATTTGAACTCAGAGTGTTTGGCTTTAGGGATTGAATTATGCTGGCTCTCCAGAAAGTTATATATTCTAAGAACAGACGCAAAGTCTCATTGAGGTCTATAAATCATTTCAGATTTCGAATTTACAAGTCTAAAACAAAAAAAGAATTCATTGAGTAGGTAGAGTTTGAGTTAGAGTCATAAAGAGAAGGGGAGGTTAAAACAACCAGGATATAGTAAGAAAGGTATCTCAGGCTCAGGTGAAAGGGTGAACAACAAAGGTGGAAGTGAACTTGTTACCCTTCTTTGAGAAATGTAGGTTGTGGTGCCCAGATTCATGAGAGGATTAGAGATAAACAAGCCTGGCAAGAAAGATAGGTAATATGGTAGAGAGATTAATGCCTCCCCTCCTGCAAGGTATGCACATCATAATCTCTGAAATCTGTAAATATATTATTTTACATGCAAAAGGGAGTTTGCAGGTGTGAGAAAGTTTAGAGACCTTGAAATGGGGATTTATTCTGGATAAATCCCAGGGTGGGCCCAATTTAATCACAAGAGCCCTCAAAATCAGGGAAGTGTCTCCTGCCCGAAGAGTGGAGAGATGAAGCAGAAAAGGTGGTCAGAGATTCGAAGTGTAAGAAAGACTCAACTTGCCATTATGTGCTTAAAGGATGGAGAAGGTAGCCATGAGCCAAAGAATGCAGATGGCCTCAATGGACTAAGGACAACCCCTTACCTGACAGGCAGCAAAGAAACAGTGGCCTGAATTCCTAGAACGAAATTCTGTCAACAATCTGAATGAATTTGGGATGGAATTCATCTCCAGAGCCTACAGGAAGGAACACACACTTGCCCACACCTTGAATTTGGCCTGTACAACCCGCAGCAAAGAACTGGCCGAGTTCTACTATTCCAGATCTCTGACCTACAATGCTAGAAGATAATAAATATGCCTTGTGTTTTTTTTAATCACTAAATTTGTGGTAATGTTTTATTGGCAGCAACTGAAAACTAGAAGAGACACTAAGCAGGTATAGGAGACTAAGCCAAAGCCAGTAGAACAAAACATAAAACTAAAGCTTCCTGTATGACATTCTACAGGAAACTAGTTCTTTTAAGTAAAACATGGAATTAAACACAGTTAGCAAAATATTTGTTTGACTTCTTGCATTTTTAATTTGGTCAGGAAATGCTAAGATGATGGCTCAAGCCGAAAAATATATGGTGCTTTTAAGACTTACTTAGGTTGAAGTTACCTTGGATTTATTGTAAATGGCTGATATAATCCATCCTACTATAAATACATTCAATTAAACATTTATTTAAAAATTAAACTATATTTCACCTACTAATTCATTAATATGATATTTAAATTTATTTTTCAAGTTATCTGATTATTTTCCTAGATCTGCATTTTCCTTTTTATCTCATATTTTCATTCTGCCTCTTTCTTACCTTTATTTTATTCATTATTTCACCTGATCTTAGCAAAAAGGCCAAGAAGCGATATATTTATTATTTCATAAAACACTTTTGCTATTAACATTTTTTAAAGAAGGTAGAAAGGGTTTTTTTTGCCATTTATAAACATGTAAAATACTGCAGTTATCATGGGGTGATATTCTACAATTTCTAAGTAGATATGTATTGAGTATTTCAGGCTTACAGAATTGTATGGCAGTAACAGCACTAAGGTGTAAGATTTAATATGATTGCTCAAGAGTTTCTGATGAAAAATAATTAGAGCTTGAGTCGTACTGAAATGAGTGAATATTTCCTTCTGGCTGAGCTTTCAACACATTTTTATACATGTATGCTAGGGGAAAATTTTAAATGAATTATTAGATAAGACTAAAGAGTCGCAACAGAGAATCATCCAAGTAATGAATAAAATGATGTCATGCATGAATGGGCAGAAGAAGCAATAAAAATTTATTAGGGAAGCATACCAAAGATCAATAGCAATATAATTTTTATCTGTCAATGTGAGAAATAATTTCAAGCATTAAATGGCTTAATAAGACAGTAGGTTGATATTACCAATCATACATTTTTATGCATACAGGCTAAATAATGCTGAATTATATGTTTTTAAAGTTTCTAATGAAAACACTAGGAAAAATGAGCTTTTAATATAATTTCCATGCACTATATATGCTAAAAAAATGCAATCTGTTGTAACTCAAGCATTTCTCTTATTTTATGTCTTGTATCTTTCACATTGATATTATCAACTAATTCATACATTGGAAATTAAAAACCATTTTTCTCTGTTTCCTTCTTTTTCTCTTTTTGGTTTGTTAATTTTCCCATAAACTCCTTTCTGCCTAATTAATGCAAAATTTTTTGCCACTGATACAAATAAGAAATATTAGGCAATGAAATGAAGCATTAATGCTGAATGTAGTCCAGATCATAAAACATATATAGTAAGTCTCAATCTTGTTCTTACATTCTCAAATGGTTGCTTCTGAGTATTGTCAATATTTCTATAAGGTGTGGACCTATAGATAAAACCTTTATAAAATGGTACCTCTGCAACACAAAATACAAGTTATAGAGTTGATTAAAAAATTCAAACTGTTTTGTTTTAATCATAGATATAAAATTTAGCTCAGATAAAAGTTGATATATTAATTTATATAACATAAATTTTGACATAATTTTTACACAGTTTCTTGCCAAAAAATAACGTGAAGATTGCAAACTCATTAGTTCACTAGATGTAAGGAATGGCACACTTTGCAGAAATCACAGAGGGCTTCACAGCATTAATAATCATGTCTTTTCTCACAAGAGCTTTTATTGATGCACATTTATTTCATGTAGTTTGGTTGTAATAAGTATCAGAAATCACTGGTAAAATTAAATATAGATATTTGCAAATAGACATGATACTATACTATTTTTTGTAGTCCATATGTAAATATTTCCAGTCGTTGTGGTTTGCCCCCTACTCTAACCTTCATTTTCATTTTCATTTTCAATAAAATGTAGCATCGTTGATAATTGTACCTGTTCTCCTCCTGTCTCTCTTCATTTCCTTCCTTTTCACCACCCTGCTCCCTCCACACATATAGACGGCTCCACTCCTAGACTCTATGAAGATGCATTGGTTTGTAGTTAGGTCTCAACCTGAAGTAGAAGTAATGCTTCCTGCCAGCACCTCCTCCACACCCTGAGGAAAATCAAGGCTCCGATGTGATGGGATTTGGTGGAGAATGAGACAAAAAGGGTGTAGCATATGTCTAAGCTCTGAAACTTGCTTACATACAATGGACCAGGTATCAGGAGACATTTACAATGTCTTAAGTTTGGTAAAATCGAGGCTTGATGTGGAAAGGCCTTTTAACACTAAATTAGAAGCAAAATGATTTCACTTACTATTTTTCTTCTGGTTATTCTGAGGTACAAGGTAGTGAAAGGTGGAAGTGTTCAGATGATGAGGGGTGATGAATCATGGAAAAGAACTGGCCCAGAAACAGATGTCAGCATTTGGAGAAGTAAGCAATTAGACCCTGATTGAGCAACAACCACTCCGGGATGATTCAGAGACCAAAGCCAGCCTTGAAAATTGAAAAGAGCAACTTATTGTGCAAAAGTAAAGTAGAATGAGTAAGAAAATAATCTCAAAGTTACTGCTTACATTTTTAATTATCATCATATTTATTAGATCATTTATATGGATCATATTTTAAATATTCATCCATTTGAAAAACAGCTTTTCTGTTGAGAAAAAGCAAAATTGTCTCTATTAAACTGGATCATTGGTTTTCTCTGCAGTCTCTAAAATGGTGTATAATTATAATGTTTTACAGTTTTGAACTTAAAATTTGTGAGCTGTGGAGAAGTATTTGAGCTGCAGTCCGAATCCTGGATGGGATGGGCTGCTGGGGTGCTTTTCTCCATTTGCTCTCTAGATCCATTGTCTGTCTTTTTCAATAGTGAGCTGTGTCCCGGATGCTTACCTTCTTGGACTGCAATATCTGAATATCTTTGGCCTTGTTTCTAGTAAGTTTCAGGGAATAGGGGGCGAAATGAAGAGACTATAGGACAGAAGGAGAAAGAGACCTAGGTATTTCTTCTCTATTTCCTTTCTCCCTGATCTGACAGTAGCTGAACACGTCTCTGATGACAGCTCCAGCTGGAATGCTCTTTCTGCTTCATCCTCATTATCCCTGGGTTCTGATAACACTCTTTCCTTTTCTTTCTCTTTGAAGCCAAGGGATGGCGAAGGCTTACCAATCAAATTATTAGTACCCTAGAGCCAAAACACTTGTTGGATCCTCTAACTTGCTTTCATGTCTCCAGTTTCCTTGCAATTCCATCAGAATGTGCCTCTGTTTTTCACCAGCAGTATGACTGATATAGGTGAGGGCATTGCTGACTGATAGGAATGTATTAAATGAGGGGGGAAATGTCACAGGATATTACAGCTCTAAAGTAACTGATGAAGGCTTTATGACTGATGTGGGATTATACCTATATTTTAAGGTTAGCTGGTTTAGTATATAAGATAGTTAGGAATTTGGTTTCAGAGGAACCAACTAAAACAAGAAAAGAAAAACAGAACAGGAAAAAAGAAAGGAAGCTAGAAAAACTAGAATAGTCAAAACAATTTCGAATAAGAAGAATAAAGTTGGATGATTCACATCATCTGATTTTAAGAGTTGCTATAAGGCTATAGTAATTAAAACTATGTGGTATTGCTGAAAGGATTGGACCATTGATCAATGAAACAGAAAGGGACTTCACAAATAGGCCCACATATATATGGTCACTTGATTTTTTACAAAACTATGAAGACAATTCTATGGAGAAAGAATAGTGTTGTCAAGAAGTGGTATTAGGGGGTTCCTGGGTGGCTCAGTCAGTGCAGAGTCTGACTCTTAATTTTGGCTCAGTTCATTATCCCAGGGTTGTGGGATTGAGCCCTGCACTGGGCTCCACACTGAGCGTGGAGCCTGCTTAAGATTCTCTCTTTCTCAGGAGCGCCTGGGTGGCGCAGTCGGTTAGGCATCCGACTTCAGCCAGGTCACGATCTCGCGGTCCGGGAGGTCGAGCCCCGCGTCAAGCTCTGGGCTGATGGCTCGGAGCCTGCAGCCTGTTTCCGATTCTGTGTCTCCCTCTCTCTGCCCCTCCCCCGTTCATGCTCTGTCTCTCTCTGTTCCAAAAATAAATAAAAACGTTGAAAAAAAATTTAAAAAAAAAGATTCTCTCTTTCTCTCCCTCTGCTCCTCTCTCCCATTTACACGGTCTCTCTCAAAACAAAAGAAAACAAAAAGCAAACAAAAAACCCCAAGTGGTATTAGACTAATTAGGCATCTATTTGTAAAATAATGAACATTAACCCATATTCACACCATATAAAATAATTTAAAAAATTAATCATAGACCTCAATATAAATTCCCAAACTATAAACTTTTAGGAAAAAGACAGTAAGTTTATAACCATGGTTTTAGGAAAAGTTACTTAAATACAATACCAAAAGCACAATTTGTTCAAAACAAGGAAAAATGGACTTCATAAAAAAAATACTTTTTGTTTTGCAAAAGACTCTTCTAAGAAAAACAAAAATACCTGGCTGGGAGAAAATATTTGCAAGATAAATCTGGAAAGGAAGCTGCATTCAGAATACAAAAAGAACTCTCAAAACTAGGTAAGACAGCAAACCAATTTAACAGTTGGGCAAAAGATATGAACAGACACTTCACAAAAGACAATATACAGATGGCAAAGAAGCTAAGAAAATACACTCATCATCGTTAATCATCGGGGGAATGCAAACTAATCACAGTCAGATGCACTGTACCTTCATAGAATGGCTAAAATCAAAGACACTGCCAGTAACAAGTGCTAGCAAGGATGTGGAGCAACTGAAACTTTCACACATTGTTTGTAGGAATCCAAAATAGGACACCCACAGTGCATAATAGCTGGCCAAGTTTTTGTAAAGTTAAATGTGCACTCGTCATGTGACTCAGTAATCCCATTCTTGGGTATTTATATGAGAGAAATAAAGACTTGTGCTCAAGAAGGACATGGATATTTATGATCACTTTACTCATAATAGCCCCAAACTGGAAGTCACTCAAGTTTCCTTCTATTGGGACTGGATAAAAAACGAGTACCTCTGTGCAGTGGAACACCATAATACAAAAGAATTATCTACTGATACATGCAAAGGAAGTGTGTACCATTGGTGATGCTAAGTGAAAGAAACCACTATAGTATTTATACAGTATTTAAATGGTATTCTTGGAAATACAAGCTACAGGGACAGAAGAGATATTTGGTGTATGGGGAAGGACATGGCTAAAAGGATTTTGAGGGAAATTTTTGTAGTAAATAATACAGTTCTATATATTGATTGTAGTGCTGATCACACAACTAGATGTGTTTGCCAAAAGTCATAGAAACTTGCAGTGGAAAACAGTGTATTTTATTGTAGTGAATTCTACATTAATAAGCCTTTAAATAAGTAAACATAGACATTTTGGCAGATAGGGAGAAAATCGGTTTGGCAAGAACCAAGAGTTTATATTCAAAGAGGTAATGCTGACATGGTCTGTTCAGAGTATAATGACACATATTAAATGTTTCACTTGGGGAAGATCTATTTATTAGTGAAGGATAATATTGTATTAGCTTTTTGGTCAACCAACCCAAATATTTCTTTTTTTTTTAAATTTTTTTTTCAATGTTTATTTATTTTGGGGACAGAGAGAGACAGAGCATGAACGGGGGAGGGGCAGAGAGAGAGGGAGACACAGAATCGGAAACAGGCTCCAGGCTCCGAGCCATCAGCCCAGAGCCCGACGCGGGGCTTGACCTCCCGGACCGCGAGATCGTGACCTGGCGGAAGTCGGACGCTTAACCGACTGCACCACCCAGGCGCCCCCCAAATATTTCTATTGATATTGGTTCTCTAGTCAACTCAAGCACAATTACATAACTTGTTTTTCTACATGATTAACCTGTTTTTAAGAACTTAATTGCATGCTTTATTTAATATTTATATTTTGGATCTTCTTGGTTTTGGTTTTGGACTGTTATCTCAAATAGTAAATACGCATATAATTATAAATCTGCTATTAAATATATTGTTTATTTTCTTGCACTTTTGATAATCTTCATATAAGGCAAGTAAAGCTTATGGATCTTTATCTTAGACCATACTCATATTTTCCCCATTGCCTTAAACATTTTTTTCGGTAGTTGGTTTGTTTAAATCAAGACACAAATCTACACATTTCGTGTATTTCTCTGTGTGTGTGTGTGTGTGTGTGTGTGTGCATATGTGCATAATTCTTTTTCATTCTATAACAGTATTTCACAATTAGTGCTTTTTAAATTTTGGCCCATCAAACTTTTGGAAAAGCGAGGTTATTTAGACTATGGAATATTCTACTTACTAGATTTGGTTGAGTGTCCTTTGTAGTATCATTTAACTCATTCCTTTTTCACAGCTGGTAGCTTCTATAAACAGAGACCTAGAGGCTTGGTAGATTTGGGTTGGCTCTTTTAGACTTCCTTCAGAGAATTGAATTTCCGTCTTCTGCCAAGGTGGGTAGGTGCCATCACCCACCTGCTTGGTGTGATGAGAGGTGGCCTAAATGCTTCTTTAAACAGACTTCTGTCAGCCCACCTACTGGTATTGCAGTTTCAATTCCTATTTTCAGGAAGCCCTGTTGCCGCCTGCTTCTAGGTCTATTACAAATTATGCAGAATAAATTTATCCTCTGCTTTCCCTGTATTACTAGCTTCAGATACAGTTTTTTGTTTCTTAAATTAGTTCCCACATATTCTTCTGCCCGCAGATTCTAAACTTTTGTGCTATTTTCTCTTTTATCAGTGTATTTGACCTGGTAGGTTAATGTCTTCAGAAAAAAAAAAAACCACACAAAAACTTTAAAGCTTGGTTTTAGAAGAGAACATACTTACATGTGTGCTTTTGATCCATCATATTTAACTGTTTTTAGAGTAGGTATTGTGTCTTTATTGATGGGAAAATACAAAAATATTTTTGTTGCTCTCAGAGACAGTGATACAATCTGTTAAAGTTTAAAGGAAAAACACTGCATGAGGTAAATATGCTTCAGGAAAAGACTGTGGTCAGATTGCCAAGAAGCCTCACGTGTCATCATCTTACACTGCAGGTGGGGAATTTGCTTTATCTGGCCCTTGCATCTTCAGGTTTACAATATTTATGTTTTTATCACAGTGAGTGCGGATCTATCTCTTATTTATGTATTCATACATGCAATGAATTACCATACATCACAGAGTGGACTCAACGTATACATCACAAAGAATAATATGTAAAATCAGGTTGCCAATTGCCAATTTCCAAAAAGAAATAGAGCTATTGTGTGAACATGCATATTTATAGGAACACGGCCAGAACAATAACCCTTTAAGCAGATTTACATTGGAAGCCAAATTATACATAGAAGTTTGCTGAAGCAGGACGGGAAAGTTGTATGATCCAGATATTTATTGGCATCTGAGTATGAGAGGACTAGATTTGCCAGAGGACCTGGTGTGATTGAGTTACTGGCAGGGAAGCCATCGCCTTTGGACAGGGCTTCAATGGGCCCTGCCAAAACATGCTCTCCAGTGCTTATTTTGTATGTACTTCTACTGCTAACACATCCCCTTGAAAAAAAAGAAAAAACATTTCAGATTGACCCTGGACCTTTTTTTTTTCATATTTTATTTTATTTTTTTCTTTAATTTTTTTTTCAACATTTATTTATTTTTGGGACAGAGAGAGACAGAGCATGAACGGGGGAGGGGCAGAGAGAGAGGGAGACACAGAATCGGAAACAGGCTCCAGGCTCTGAGCCATCAGCGCAGAGCCCGACGCGGGGCTCGAACTCACAGACCGCGAGACCGTGACCTGGCTGAAGTCGGATGCTTAACCGACTGCACCACCCAGGCGCCCCTTTTTTTCATATTTTAATGTGGCTTTGCTTATTTCTTCAGTGATATAATGCCTCTTTTATACTTAGAATCTTAGACGCCAACTTTACACCCAACTTATTAGCAGGATCCCTATTTTGCCCTTCATACTCACTGGCATTTATCGTGAATTATTAGATGATTCTACTCTATACATTATAATATTTTTATTTCTGTGTAAAACAATTTAAATTTTATCTCTCAAACCAAATTAAACAGGAAATTATTCTTAAGTTTATTTATTTTTGAGAGATATAGAGAGCTAGGGAGGGGCAGAGAGAGAGAGAAAGAGAGAGAGAGAGAGAGAGAGAGAGAGAGAGAGAGAATCCTCGGCAGGCCCCACTCTGTCAGTGCAGAGCCCTACGTGGGGCTCAATCTCATGAACCATGAGATCCTGACCTGAGCCAAAATCAAGTTGGGCACTTAACTAACAGCCACCCAGGCACCCCAGACAGGAAATTATTTAAAAATATTTTGCATAATTCACTTATCATGCTTACCAGCCATGATGAAAATATACACAAACATTAAGTATGTGATTTAAATTTACTTCCTATTTTTAATAATGGAAAATGTGAAGTAGATACACATAAAATATGTTATAATTTACTGTAATACATTTTAAGCATCAAATTAATAAAATTTTAATCAATATCACAGCTTTTATTAAAACAATCCCAAGAAATGGGAAAAGAAGTATTATCAAGGGAAATCTTCGCATTAATTAGTTTTTGCTTTTAAAAATATAAGAAAAAATAACTGAATGATTCGTGAAGTAGAGCTTGGAGGATGAAAGTGAAACTTTGTCCTTGAGGTAATATTCTCAAAAACTTGCTCAAATTAGGCAAAAACAAACCTGATGATTTTAAGTCTCTGCTCCTTATAAGATTTTAATTTAATACTTGTTATCACATGAAAAACAAAACACATATTGAAAAATTAATTTACAAATGTTGTAATATCATTGGCTTTACTAGGAAGGTTTATCTTGGTTTCTATAATTAGATTTATGTATAGGTAATCAAGAGATTCCATTCACAGGTGCAGCTTCATATTCTCACATCTGGTATAACTACATCAAGCTCTTTTTAGCTTAGGAATCAAGAGTCACAGAAGCCAAGAGATTTCTGCTGCTGCTTCAGTTTGGATTCACAAAGTTAAGAGTCTAACATTGGAAAAAGAACTCCTAACCGCTCTTTGCCATAAGCAGAAGGGTTTTCTGGAGACGAAAATTAAAGAATAAAATTAAAACTATGTTATTTGAACTTTTAAAAGATAGAGAATTCTATGGGGCTCTTTGGTGGCTCAGTCGGTTAAATGTCCGACTTCAGCTCAGGTCATGATCTCACAGTCCGTGAGTTCGAGCCTTGCATCAGGCTCTGTGCTGACAGCTGAGAGCCTGGAGCCTGCTTCAGATTCTGTGTGTCCCTCTCTCTCTGACACTCCCCTGCTCATGCTTTCTCTTTTCTCTCTCTCTCTCAAAAATAAACATTTTTAAAAATTAAAAAAAATAGAAAATAGAGAATTCCAGTAAGTGTGAAATTCATGCTATAAATTATATCTGAAATACCTTTATTTCAATACCAAAGTAGCTTTAAGTATCAGAGAAAGATGAAACAGCAACCAAGGATGGGAGGTAAGAGATGGAAGTGTACCATCGAAGGGCAGTCAAGTTAAAGAATAGACTTTATCTAATTGCAAGAGAAAGTATTTGGGATGCATAGGAGATCATTGGAAAATAATATTTAAAAAAAACCCTCATCATCTGGTATAGTTTGGAGCTCAGTGTCCAAAATTTCAAAAAGAAATGTATCCATAAATGAATCCAAGATACATAGTCACATGAGCTTTGATAACACAGTAAATTTTAGCATTCTTTATGTGTTGTAAGGAAAACTAATCACAGAAAGGAATGAACTGTGTTTTTTGTTAAAACACTGAAAGATTATGAAGTTCTGTATGAATGAGGGGTTTGCAAGTGAAATTAAGTTTATTGAAAAAATTTATTATATATTATGTTAGAGATACCAGTATTCAAATGGATCCTTTAGTCATCTTCAATGTAGCAGATATTAAATGATTTTTTTAAAAATTAAGCCTCTGGCAAATTTTGATAGTATATTTTATTTTTATTCTGATTGCCAGTTTTTCCCCACATATGTGAGATTGATCAAGCTGTTCACAATAAATGACAAAGGTCAGATACTATGTAGTGAGTACAACGATCACACTTTCTAAATCAAGGTTTCAGTAACTAACTCCTTTTTGTATTATTTTGAATAAATAAGATGTCTGTATTTCAGAGGCTGAATGAAATATGTAAACTTTGAAAAGACCATAAGTATATTAATACATTGGGTTTAATGCATTTCAGAGTAAAATAAAATTAAAAAAATGAGAAATGTTTTTCTGGATTCAGGGTTTGAACATATGTATTGACTTTTTAAAAAGTGTTCCATTTCTAGAAAAGTTTCCTTTTCTAGCACTGGTTTTGGCCTTGGTCATCTATTATTGTCTCATTTGATTTATTTTCACTGATTAATTAATTGACTCAACAAACATCTATGACATGCCTATTTGGGTTTGTGAGGGATATAAAGAATATGTTAGAGGTATAATGATGTATACAAAGTCTCTATTGTCAAGAAGTTTACTCAGAGTAGTTTGCATGAGAGATAGGTATCCAAAGGTGTGTGTGTGTGTGTGTGTGTGTGTGTGTGTTAAAGTGGAAAGGTAAGGCATGCAGAAAAGCTATTATATCAATGACTCTGACTTCAACAAAAGGATTTAGTTTTAAATGAACAAGTCAACTCCAGATACAGTTATATCACATAAAATACACATTTGGACAATATCAGAACCATTAAAATATATTACATACTTAACCTGTAGGTAGAGATGAATAAAAGAGTAGAGACCATTTTTCACTTTAAGAACAAATTCAATGATTTTCAGTAATTTTAGAACAAAGGCTTGGTAACATTTCTTAATGCTTTTCTTTCTGTGATATTTCCCAATAGAGTAGATTATTCCCACATTTGCAATCTTTTGGGGGGAAATGAGTTTTCAATGACTGTTGTGAAATGAATTGCCTTTTGTCTCACTCTTTGTTTTCTCATCTGGAATGAGTTTCTATTGAATATTTGGTATATTATTAAAGATACTGATGGGAAATGGTGGGGAGCCATCACTTCAGGAAAAAACTGGAAGGTCACTGCTTCAGGGAGATGCTTTTGCACAGCTCCAGGGAGATGCTTAAAATATTTCACTGACTTCTTGTCCCTGAAAGAAAATAAAAATATGATAGAAATCAGGAAAGAGCAATACAGGAGAAGTAGCTGGAGGGATTGAAGTTAAGAAGAAAAATTAAAATAATTGAATATGCATAGTTTGATGAAACAACTCAGAAGGCTATGGCAGCTGAGTACAAATATCTGTGCTCTTAAAGGAGATAATTCTTTTTTAATGTTTATTTATTTTTGAGAGAGAGAGAGAGAGAGAGAGAGAGAGAGACAGAGACAGAGAGAGAGACAGCACATAAGCAGGAGAGGGTCAGAGAGAGATGGAGACACAGAATCCCAAGCAGCTCCAGGTTCTCTGAGCTGACAGCAAGCACAGACCCCGACTGGATGGAAGTCATGAACCGGGAGATTGACCTGAGCCTAAGTTAGGTGCTTAACCGACTGAGCCACCCAGGCGCCCCTTAAAGGAAACAATTCTTAATGGTGGTTTATAGGCATTATGAAGTGGAGTAGTTGTAGATTCAAAAAAAAAGCAAATTTAAATTCAATATTAGTGAATATTTTAAAAGCGAAGTGTACCAGTTTGAGGAAAAGAAAAATATTCCTTGGGGAACATCTTGAGTTATTCCAAAAGAAGGAGGAACAGAACAGAATAAGCTGTTGGCTGTTTTCAGTGAAAGCGGAAGATGAGCATTAGTCTGGGGAGAATTTATTTTTTCTTTGGTTTGATTGTTAGTAAATTTAAATTAGCATCAATTGAGTACAACTTTTGAATGCCCAAAAGATAATAATATGTAAGTATTTGGAGGCTATCAGAGTCTTAAAAAATTTTTACCACCAGAATGATCGGTGGTAAGAAAAATCCTCATATAGAGGAGCAACCTAATTATAATTCAATACAATCAAATCTTGATCATGTATTGTAATGCATTTGAATATAGAGGGTGTTGTGTCAATCATAAATGATTTTTAAACCTCATTCTAACAGCTATATTCAAGCTCTATCACACTGTTCTGGTGCTGTTAAAAAGGAGCCAATTAACTGATGGATATTTTATCTCTTTTTATTTCTCTGCTCACCCACTGGGGTAGTGTTGGATGAGTAATGAAATTGCCAAAGTAGAAGATATCCTGAGGAATGAGAAGAAGAAACAACAGGTCAAATGCTCCACAAAGCAGACAATTACACTTAATAACTTAGAGGTGGTTGTGGTTCATTACTACTCACAAGGGACATTTCCTAAGAAAAGAGAAGCTAGTGATACTTTTAAAATAGAAAAAAGTACACTACTCCTTGTAAGTCAAATTGTGTAATATCGCACTATCTTATAGGTACTGGCATGTGCTAACATCTGGAAAAATTAGTATTCCCAAAGAACAAGTTAAGCTAGCAAATTTACTGCTTGGTGAATTTTTATTTACCAGTGAGCAGTAATATGAACTTATAATTTTAATGCAAAATATAAGTTGAACGTATTCTTTTAAAAATCTTCAGCTACCTCTTGGATATAGTTTTATGGTTGTAGAGGCAGAAAATCATCTCTTTCCAGGAGAAATGTTAATGTCTTCTCATGTACTCTCATAAGGGTGGCTCTAAGTGCAATCATGGAATCATAGAAGCACTGAGTGAGGAATGGAGAGATGAGGGCATGGAATCCATTCCTCTACCTGAAGCATGGTTTGGCCTGAACTACCCCAGACAAAGAGGCAGATAGCTACTTAAACATTTCAGGGCACCTGGGTGGCTTAGTCAGTTGAGCGACCAACTCTTGATTTTGGCACAGGTTATGATCCCAGGGTCTTGGGATCAAGTCCCACGTGGGGCTCTGCACTGAGCATGGAGTCTGCTTAAGATTTTCTCTTTCTTTCCCTCTGCTTCTCTCCCAACTCATGCCCTCTCTCTCTCTCTCTCTCTCTCTAAAACAAAACAAAAAAAATTAAAAGATTTTCAACATGTGAGAGTCCATCTCTCCTTCAATGACCTCTTCTGACGTTACAAACTAGAGCTATTCTTGTTCTACTTTTTGTGAAAGTAAAGAACAGCTTCCAGTTATTCTCTATGTGATAATTATTTGTATACTTGGGGACAGTCTAGTTTATCTAACAATATTTTCTTTGATGGTGACAGCAGGACATGTCTTTGAGATTGGAAAGGGTCTCTTATTGTGCCTACTTCCTTTCACTTCCATATACTACTAAGCCCGAAATGACAATTCTTGTTTTGGCTGTTTTTAGTCATTTTGACTACCGGTTTATCCGGTGTCTTTGTCTCTTGGGAATGACTACAAACTAAATTTGTAGGGTTGCTCAGGAATTCTGCAACCCCCAAGGGAGATGATTACACCTGAGACTATACCACCCCAGGGAAGTAGATTAAATACCAGAGATCTCTAGAAATATCTCTCATGTGGGTTTTATTTGTGGATGTCTGAAAAATAATTCAGCAAAAAATTTTAAGAACTACCCTTATAGATCTTTAATAATGTATTAGGCACTGCCCTAAACTTTATGTGATTTATCTTATTTAATTATATTTATGATCCTTTGATTTAGATATCTTTATTTCCATTTTTACACAGGAAGAAACTTGGGTTTGCCCAAGTTTACACAGCTAGTTATATGTTGAATGCAGCTGTCAAAATTCTGTCACTTTAATACAAAGTGGTCATGGTCTTCTGGTTCTACTAAGGGAGGCAGTATTCAGCATTTCTAATTCACAGAAATGGCTGAAGCAGAACATATCCATTCATGGGTGAGTAAGGAAGCAGGCTTTTAGCTTATAGACTGCAGTGTGGTAACGAGTCAAATAGCAATCAATTGATAAAACTCACTCATGAAATTTTTCTTCAAACACTTGATTGGTGAGTGAGAATAAAGGCCTTTGATAAACAATTATATAGACCAATCTCCGCATAGGATGAGAATTAATAAAAGCAATCCAGAAGAAGGAATAGACCTATGATGAAGATCTGTGTCTTCAGTTATGTCTAGCATTTATATCCTAGCTTCAGTAATAGATCCTGTGTCATTGGTTAAGTATGTAATACTTATGTAATTGGTTAAGTATATAATCCTAAATTAACTCTGCAAAAATGTGTGTTGTTCCTATTTCAATCAACCTTTTTGATAATCCTATATGGTCTAAAATGAAATACTTTTTCTAGATAGAATGATGGATAGATAGGTGGATGATAGAAACCAGGTTTTGGAAAGACAACATAATGACAATTTTTGTCAAAGGCCTGGTACCATTGAATGAGTGAAACTATAGCCTTTCTCTGAAGCTTTATTATCAGCATTTATTTATACAAGTGTTTTAGGCCTTATCAAAACCAGGGTTTATTTACTTCTCTAGGTTTGACTTAAGTAATTAGGTAATATTTCAGGACCATGGAAAGTTCCTAGTCCTCCCAACCCAATGGTCCCTTTATTCATGATCTAACATGATATTAAGACCATTCTTTTAGATTTTTCTCAAATTTCACTTGCCCAGTGACCCTCCTCTACATTTTAACTTTTCAGTTTTTAACTGTACATTTATCACCTTCCCATATTGTGTAAGTGTATTTACTTATACATATACAGATTATAAAATGAATAGTATATTAATTGTCACTATCACTAGAATATAAGTTCCACAGGCCAAGGATAATTGTTTTCTTTGTCTACTCTTATATTTCTAGTTTCAAGAATAATGCTTGGCACATAGTAGTCCCTGAATAAATACTTATGAACGAGTAAGTCAATGGCCACTCATTGTCTGCACTAATTTCAGCTCTCCTTGTAAAAGATTATTATGATTATGATTGTGATTTACAAGAGAAGGAAAATAAACTTATTGATTTGTGCTTACCACTGGGCAACTACTTCCAAAGGGGTAAATATTCTGACTCCTTTTACTGACATTATTTTATGAAATAATGTATGCAGCTTAACATAAAAGAAGACTTTGAGCATATCCTTTTCTGTTTATATTATTTATATGAAAACATCATGTAGACAGTTTGTAAAGAAGCAATTTTGCCAAAATTCTTTTTGTAGGTATAATTGTTTTAAGTGGTATGATCCTTACAGCTATCCTGTGACATCTGTTCTGTTCTTGCTCCAAGTTTAAATACCTTGTACAATATTACTCCTTAGTATAAAGTAAGTGAGTTAGCTATCTGACTGGAGTTGTCTGGCTTGAGTCTCTTCTTGTCTACTATACTGTTTTGCATTATAATTTACTTTTTCTGAAGATGGAGGGGAAGTTAATTGCATGAGTTAACTTGGGAAAGAGAGTCTGTCCTGTCTCTTTTAGTCCCATACAGGGGAATTTCACCAAAAGTCTTCCAGAACCCTGAGCTACAAGTCAAACTGGCAGAGGTGCATGTTCATCTGTAGAAATTCTGATGTTAGTCATCAGGTCAACTGAAAGTACTCCAAGTTCTCAGCCTAAGAAAAGTATCAATTTTAAACCAGAATGCTTTAAGTTGATTGGTTTATGTTTATGTAAAAATAAATACAGGTATATACCAATTACTAAGCAGTAAAAACAAGAGATTAGGGTCAATGCCAGATGTTCCCTAGTAACACAAACACAAAACAAAATGCTCCTGTATCAATTCTGAGGGTTGTCCAGGAGTCATATAAAATGCCAAGGCCAGCAGCTAAAACTTGTGTTTTACAAAGTCACAGAACTTTATTTATTTATTCTTTTAAATGTTTATTGATTTTGAAATAGAGAGAGAGAGAGAGAGAGAGAGAGAGAGAGAGAGAGAGAGAAAGTGAGAACACTAGTGGGGGAAGAGCAGAGAGATAGGGAGGATTCCGAGCAGGCTCCAAGCTGTATGTGCAGAGCCCATAGTGGGACTCGAACTCACAGACCATGAGATCATGACCTGAGCTGAAGCCAAGAGTCAGATGCCTAACTGACTGAGCCACCCAGGTGCCCTACAAAGTGCCAGATCTTTAGATATCCACTTTCAATGGTGAAGACTTTTAAATGAATGTATTAGAGACACTTGGTTACAAATTAACAAGGTTATAGACAATCTGCAAGTATGCTAAATGCGTCTTTGAAAATTCACCGAGGTTTTTAAGATAACATAAAATTGCGGGCTTTTACTTGGACTCTGCTATTGATTAGTGAGCTGCTTGTGCTGAAACATCCACATAGTAATTAGTATGTACTCTAATTAGTTCAACCTTTTTCTGCCTCCTCTCTTCTTTTGAGGATTCCTTAGCAATACAGGAGGTTAAGAGGTTGTAAATGTAAAACCCTGTATAATTTTGTTATCATTAAGTGTGTTTGATTCAATTACAGCCTGAAAAGGAATATGGTGATTCCCTTAGCTTTTTCCCTATTACTTTAAGGCTTAATTATGTTTATATATTTCAGGTTTAAATGATAACACATTACTTAGCTGGTTTATTTTGTGTAAATATATTTTTTACTATGATAGAAACAGTTTAAGGGGGGACTTCAGGTAAAATGACATCTCTTTAGAAATTTCTTTCTTAGCCTGAACCAACTGTCACTTAACATACCTATGAGGCTAGAAAGAGGAATAAAAACTTCTAACAGCACTACCCAGGAAGTTTTTTGATAGTCAACAGATTGGCAAAATCTGAGATTTTCTTTTCTACTAACTATAGAATTTCTGGTGCTGAGATGACTTATGAAATTGATGCATGTGTGTTTTGCCACTTGAAATGTGACAAATCCAACTTTGAAGATAAGTACAGATAAGCAGTGTCTGCTGTATGCTATATTGGCCTTGTTTCAAAGATTCTTCCAGCAAGTCCTGTCTAAGAAGTCAAATACCTATTATGTTAGTATTGCTTGAATAAGAACCCAAAGTATGGTTTCCTGAGCCCAATTTACATTAGTTCCTCATTTCCTGGTTCATGTGGATGACTGGAAAAAAAAAGAGAAAAGAAAGAAAGAAAGAAAGAAAGAAAGAAAGAAAGAAAGAAAGAAAGAAAGAAAGAAAGAAACTAAAGGGGAAACTGACAGTGAATCACCACATCCTACTTCAAGTAGCAAAATTCCATACATGCAGGTTTTAGATGGCTGGGTGTGTCATGGAGGGCAAAGAAAAAGTCCTGGTAACAATGCATAGTTGGTATATTGTATTGTCCATCCATTTGCTGTAAGGGAGATTCAGTCAGAGCAGGTAAACACTCCAGCAGAGCTGGAGTAGAGGCAACACCCTTGGGTGCTGCAGAATGGCTGAGTTCTTTCCAAGCAACCTGCCCTAAGCATGTAGACCTCGCAAGAATATTTTTACTCTCATGAAGTGGATCTAGGGTGAGATAAACAGAAATTCATATTGCTGTTTATTGGTGGACCCCTATCTGGACAAATGTCTTCTAATTTGAGGAAGAAAAAAATACTGTGTCCTATTATCAGAAGCTACAAAATGAAATTAAAAGCTTATCGTGAAGATTTAGAGGAAGAACAAGTCTCATAGGTACATCTTAGAGACACAAAATTTTAAGAATATATGTTGTGGTTTTTATGGGTTAGGAAGACATTGCTTCTGTGAAACCAAAGCAAAAATTAGAAGCTATATGGAAAATACACACTAAGAAGAATATTGGCAAGGATAGATTTCAAAGTCAGTGGCAAAGATGAAAAGAGGTGAAATAAATTCAAATAAAAGAAAGAAAAAAACCCCAAGATTCATAGAATTATCAAAATCAATATTAGAGGATTTATTGGGTATTATTGATCCCATGGAAAAGAGATTACTAATTAGGTGACAAACCTGAGAACATTTTCCGATTTAGAGGGAAAACATGTAGAAATAAACTTAATGAGTGATAGTGATTAACATGGAAATACAAATTACAGGCTAACTAGGAAGAATCCAAAGCAAGAACAATAGGCAATTGTTTTTACAAAAATTTGAAAACTAAAAACAAACTGTAGATCCTATAAGCATTCAAAATATGTGAATTAAAAAGAAATACAAATTAAGCTCATCTTAAGCTTCTCTCATGCTATACTAAATTCCTAAAGCAATGAAGTAACACTATCCAGCTTTCAGAGAAAAATATTGTCAACCAAAAATGTTATACATAGCCAATTTCACTCCTAATTAGCATAATGGAGAAATATATGCTAATAACATGCAATAACTTAGAAAAGATGCCTACTGAACATTCATTTTTGAACAAAAAGATATGTTGAAAGCAATCACACTTTAAAGGTAAAATTAAAAATATTAAAAATAAAAAGAATAAAAATGATTATTGAGTGAATGCTAAAGGCATTGTTCTTACTTTTCTCATATTAATTAATTGAACCCACAAAAATAACACAAATCTAGAATCATCTTTATTTTTATAAATAAAATAATCAAGGTAGAGTTAGTTGCATAACTGGCTGGGCTCATGTTACTTAAGAGCCAGGATCATGTTTAGGCAGCTTGGCTTCATGACCTCTGTCATTCTTCTCTGCTGCCTCAAAAGTATGGTGCAGTGCCAATGATGATGGCATGTACCACTGAAATTAGATGCATACAAGCCTTTGCAGAACATTTTCCTTATATATTTATACGTTATTCAAATATTTAAAAATAATTGAAAACAACCTTGAAAGTAATAATTTTGACCAGAGGCTAATCCTTTTGTTGAAATCCTTTGTGTGTAGGTATACATGTGTATGTGTAACTTGGTTTAAAATATTTTCTTTTTTAAAGTTTATTTATTTTGAGAGAGAGCGAGTGAGTGAGCATGAGTTGGGGGGGGGGAGGCAGAGACAATGGGAGAGAAGGAATCTCAAGCAGGCTCTGCATTGCCAGCACAGAGCCTGACATGGGACTTGATCTCATGAAGCTTGAGATCATGACCTGAGCTGAAATCAAGAGTTGGACACTGAACCAACTGAGCCATTCAGGGACCCCTAAAACTTTTTAAAAGTATACATGAAAATTACCTCAGTGTTAAAAGCATACTGCAGTTGGGGAAGTTCCCAAGAAGATCCTTAGTCAGTGAGTCATTAGTGGGACTCTCAGAACTCAGTAAAGCCGTTATAGTCATGGATACAGTAAGTATACATGGATAGCGTGAGGATACAGATTAAAATCAGAATAGGAAAAAGGTATTAATTACAACGTCCAGGAGAGACCAGGAACAAGCTTCCCGGTTCAAGACGTACACAGTCTTGATAAGGAGAGTTAATCGTTTACTGCACACATACTAATCATACATTAATTGATGACTTAAAGAGTGAAAATCCCCCTTTACCATTCTCTTGTTGATGCCATTAGGTCATTTGCAGATTAAAAAAAAAAAGTCTTTTGATAGTATAAGCAAGGCCTGGATGTCCTGGTATGTAGTTTTTTGTTTTGTTGAGTCTTAAGTGGTGAGCTGGAACAAAGGGTATATACACATGCAAACTTTGGGTTGACATTCGGCAGGATTTGGGGTTGACATTTCTTTATGATTTGATAAATTGAGTCTCCTGAAGCAGGATCACAGTTTTTCCATTTTTTCATGTATTCATTAGCATAACTTTTAATAATTTTTTACATAAGTAAGGAATATTAAATCTTTAACTCTCTCATTTCTTATAAATTTGACCTTTACCCTTTACATTTTATAATTATTTATCTTTATTTTACTGATGTAAGAAAATGACTTCTTTCTGATGTTGATCTTAAGAGCAATCATTTTAACTCTTTTGTTACTTCTAATAATTTCCAGTTAGTTTTTATTTATTTATTTTCTAAGAGCAGATATAGTATTTGCACATAGTAATGGTGCATTTTCTTCTTTTTATTTATTTATACATCTGTAGTTACTTTTTTCTTTTTTTTCTTTCTTTCTTTCTTTCTTTCTTTCTTTCTTTCTTTCTTTCTTTCTTTCTTTCCTTCCTTCTTTCTTCTTTCTTTCCTTTCTTCCTTTTAAGATCTATATTCAACGTGGGGCTTGAACTCACAACCATAAAATCAAGAGTTGCCTGCTTTACAGACTGAGTCAGCCAGATGCTCCAACTTTTTGTTTTACATCGTACTTTTCTTGCCTTATTACATTGGGTTGACCTTTAAGCAATATATACTGGTGGCTACATTTATCTTTGCCCCTGATTTGTAAGTGATTGCTTCATATTAACTACATTATTTGCCATAGTTTTCTACTGGGAAGCCTTAATCAAGATAAAGATCTTTTCTTCTTTTTCAAATTTATTCAATTTTCTTCTACCATGCACAGTTGTTAAATTTTTGTCTAAAGCTTTACTGTGTCATCAAGATGTCTATATATTTTCTTCTTCCTTAAAACTATAGAGTAGTGATATTTGATATTGATTTCCTAAAACAGAATTTTCCTTCTCTGGAATGGAATATAGTTGTAATATGCTATAGTATTTTGTTTGGTGTTATTTTGTATTTATGGTATGACCCTGTTACTTATGAAATGTTCTTAAAACCTGATAATAATGAAAAGTGATTTAAAATAAAAGCAAACATTTGTGAACAAGCAAAGAAAGCAAAATCCATTTTAGAAAACATAGATAGCAAAAGCAAATTTATGATTTATAAATAATAAAATAAGGCGGCAGGAGTTGAGCCAATTAGATAAATTATGTAAGTTTAAATGATAGATTTCTTATGTTAGAAGGCAGAAAATTTCCTGTTGATTTAAATAATCCACCTCAAGATGCTTAGAGAGACTCTTCAAAAATAAAACAGATGACATTCTGAATAAAAGATAGGTAGCAAATTATTAGATGAAGAAAAAATATAATAAAATCATCCTAAGAGCAATAACCTTCATATTTGACCACTTTATATGTATAAGGTGGTTTACAAATATTACCTTCGTTGGTTTGCACAACTGTCTCCTAACTAGGTAGTATTATTATTATTTTATAAATAAAGAAGCTGAGGTTTAGCAGAATAAAGTAACTTGTTAAGGGCAGAAGAGTATGTGGACTGGCTAAGTTTAAAACTTGGGGCTATTTAGGTCAAAGCTCATGTTCTTCTCTCTTCTTACTATCCTATATTGGGCTGCCATAGCAAAACACCACAGACTTGGCGGTTTAAACAATAGAAATTTATTTCTCACAGCTTTGGAGTCTGGGAAGTCTATGATCAAAGTTCTGCCTGATTTCTCGGAATGCTTGGGGATGAGGGGGAGGGTGAGTGAGAGAGGAGAGAACAAGAGATTGGGAGGGAGGGAGATGACTCTTCTTGTAAGGATACTAATCCCACAATGAGGGCCCTACCCTCATGATCTCATCTAAACCTACTTATATCCTGAAGACCTCATTTCCAAATACTATTGCCATGAGGTTGGGGCTTTAATGTGTGAATTTTGAGGGGATACAAACATGCAGTCCATAACATTAGCCTGTATTGATAATCAGTATCACTACTTAGAAACTCAAGATTGCATTTTGGATTTGAGGAAACAGGACAAAGCATGGGGTCATAATGTCAACTTAATGTAGACATTAATGCAGTTTGGGGCACTAGATTTGGGAAAGAAAAAGGTACAGTAGAAAGACAATTTAGTACATTTTCAGGCAACAGATGTTGTATGGACTTAATTTTATCTTTGGGTAACTAAAAATGATTGGATCCATGCCATAGGCATGAATAATAAAAAGTAAAATTATTTTGATATGCATAGTTTATGTACAGACACCATGGCTCAATATGCCAATCCTTGGTCTCATAAATAGAATATATTTTTAGATGTAACTATAGCTTTCATATACTTCTTGCTATTTGAATTATAATTCCATTTCCTTGGAAACTGGGCACTGGAGTTTTCAAGTATTCTACTCTTATCAAAAATTTCTAAGTTACTGTTTTACTATAGAAATTATTTTAGCTAATCCATTTTTAAAAATAATTTAAACAGGTTTTTCAACAGTTTGTTTAAATTTAGGAATAGATTCAAAAAATAATGCATTCGCCATTTAATATCATATATTTCAATTTTACATTACAGCCATTTTAAGTGTGTATTTACACTGTAAAATGCGGGTTCAGTAACACCAAAAGGCCTCAGAAGCATCTGATTCAGCACAATGAGAATTCTCTCTGACTGTTTACATTGGCAGCTTCCATCTCCTTCAAAGTAGTATTGGAATCTCATTTTTTTTTCAGATGATAAATCATTGCAGTATCAGAATGTTTATATAGCATGAATTATTTCATTCTTCAGGTAAAAGGGAAAATGACAATATTTTTATTGCATCAGTATGGAGCATGGAACTAATTGTCATGAAGGCTGATTTAAGAAATGCTCCTATTTAAAATACATTTAAAGTGACTTTGCAGTCTAAGCTGTAAACAAGAAATTACCAGAATACAGGAGGCCAATATGACTATTTTAGCTATCTCAATAATTGATTTGAACGGCTGCTGCTAATGCAATTGTGCAAACATCAACATCTATCACTGGGACAGTCCACAGGATTAGACTGGCAACACCACATCAGGTTGTACAGTTTGTGCTGTGTGTTTGTCTGTTTTATACACACATTATATAGCTTACTTGCTGTCATCAAATATGGAGTTCATTATGATAATCTGAGCTTTTGACAAGCAACAATCTCATGTTTAATTACTCTTCCAATGGCAGAATTTGGGAAGGGGGCCAGATTTTTCAAATATAGAGTTATCAGTCTAATATCTATCTATAGGAAGACATTCTAAACTCAAAATATATTTGTTGTAGTTTTGATGACTGATTTAATATTCGTCAATAAAAATGCAGACTTACTAAATTAAAATAAAATCAGATAATACCATCTGGTACCATGGCAGCAATTAAAAACATGTTTATATCATAAATAATTTTATTTTTTGAATAAAAGGGGAGAAAATTCTAACATTTTATTGCTTTGCAGTGTTTCATGCATACAGTGTTTCAAATGCCATGAAGCTTGGGTGAAGAAAAAAATAAGATTATTAATAGAACTGGAGTACTTTATATTTTGTAAGATATGGAAGTTAAAATGTCACAAACTACATGATTGTGATGACAAATGTTTATTTGCAGCATTATTTTCCCATGTAAAGTGTCATAGCGTAGAGATGCTATACGAGGTAGGAAAATACTGAGCACAAATCTTATTGGATTTCATGCATTTGAGGACTTACTTTATGTATTTTCATTTTCCAAATTGTGTTTCACAGAACATAACTGCTACAAGAAGTTCTGTAAAAAAATAATCTATGGTCAAATAATGTTGGAAACACCGCAATCCCTGTCCTTATCTTGGAAGATCATAAGGAACGTTAACATATTAAAGGCTCTGAGAATTACTATAATGAAAACCTTGTAGGTTCAATGACTGATTCTCAAACTTATTTAATTATTGTATACTTTTAAAGTATAGTGTTACATAAACACAAATGTAGGACATGCTTTGGAAATGCTAATATAAAGAATAATCCTATTGTTTTCTAGGATATGAAAATAGTAGATATTAATATTTATAAGCATAAAAATCATGACTGGAAGGGGTATTAAAAATGAGAAATTATAACCTTATGTTAGGTTCTAGAATCTTTCCTTCAGCTTGCAGTCAGATAGTCTTCCAGCATATTCTTTGAAGTTTCCTGTGTAGCTCAACTCAGTTACTCCATGGTATCTGCCTTTGCTATTCATGCACAGCTCTGATCCTTAGTTAGGTTGTTTCTTTTTTTTTAAGGAATGGAATAAAGAACAAGTCGACTTTCATCCTTTTAATTTTTTGTAATGTTTATTTATTTTTGAGAGAAAGAGAGTGACAGTGGGGAAGGGGAAGAAAGAGAGGGAGACAGAGAATCTGAAGCAGGCTCTGCACTGTCAGTGCAAAGCCCAGCACGGGGCTGGAACTCACGAACCATGAGATCATGAGCTGGGCCAAAGTCGGACATTCAGCTGACTGAGCCACCCAGGTGCCCCAGTTAGGTTGTTTCTGTTATTGCATTGAATATACCTCTGCATTGCTTTCTCTGGCCCTAATCGTACTCCCTATTCAGAGGTGTTGGTGATCTAGGAGATATATTATCCAGATAGTAGGTTGATCATGATTCTCAGCTTTTTTTGGTAAGGGAGTTGAGTTAGAAAAGCCCTATCAAAGATGAAGTAGTACATTATATGAGAAGCTTATTTGGTCCATCCTTGTTGAAAAGAGGCTAACAGGAATCAGAGAATGCTCCCTAGTGGAAGAGAAGAGATGGCTTCTCCCAAATTCATGTTGGATAGGGAGAACAGGGAGTGTTTCTATAGCCTCAGGCAGGAGGCTCTCTAGATTGAAACTTTAATGTTCTTATTAATCAGTTGGCGATGTTAGTAAAATGCAGATTACTGGTGTGGGGTTAGGTCCAAGACTCTGAATTTCTAAAATTCTTTTATGTGATGCCAGCATGATGGGTCCTCTGACCTCACTTAGAGCAGCCAAGTTCTAGAAGATCTGCAATGTTTCCTGGCTTAACTAGATAAGAATCTCCTCAGTCAAGGAGGTTAATGCAGAATTTTCCAAATTCTTCATAGGAATCATATAGAGGTTCTTCTTACAAATATGGATTCCTACTTCCCTTATATACTAAATTAAATGATACGTTTTAGGGAAAAGGCCCAGAATTTTATTTTATTTTTTATTTTTAGTAAATACGTCAGGTGGTTCTTACTTTTATCAAGTTTGCAAAACATATAGTTAATGCAACGATTTTCCGAGTTGATCTTCGGACTACAAAGTGATCACATTAGCATCTGTCCTCCTGAGGATCTTAGTGGAAATTAGCTTGGATAACCTCACGAAATGTCATGATTCAAATCTCTCTGAGACCCTAGTGCACACCCGTTTGTGAATCTCTGATTATGGGTGCTACTCTTTGATGTGAGTAAAGAGATATTCTCCAGACCTTTTAGAAGGTGTTGAATATCCTAGCCTGCCCACATTCACCCAAGTAAGATTGCTTGAAAGCATTGCCCCTCTGAGGTCAGTGTGGTTATGACAGTGGTAGTTGGTGAAAGGATAGCGAGAAAAGGCTCCCTAGGGAGAGTTCCGCCTTTACCAACCTCCATTAATCTGAGAGGATATAAGAATGGCACAGGCAAAGTTTCTTTTGTTAGCAAGTCCAGCCACCTAGCTGAGTTTAGAGCAGAATTTTATTCACAGGAACTAGTAAGAATCGGGAAGTAATTCCAAGGTAGGAAATGAAACTTCTTGGTATACTTGAAAAAACATGTACTTTTTGAGTTGGATAGACTTTGTGTTCAATGGTAATAGCACAACTAATAATAGCTAATTGTTATTCGGTGCTTACTGTGAACCAGGCAGTGCTCTAGGTGCTACACGTCTATTTTCATGATCTTACACAAAGTGACTTTACCCATCTACATTCATTTAGTCTCCTATTTTGGTTTCCAAACCATCATTTTATCCCCCTCGTGCAAAAAAAAAAAATTATTTTCTACAAAAACCATAGCAAGTGATTTCATCTTCAATGTCAGTGGCTTCTGTGCCCCGTAAACGCAGTTTCATAATCTTTTCTTTTTCAGTTGGTCCTTTCCTCCATTTCATCTGATCTACCTTTTTCACATCATGGACCTGGAGCTGTTCCATTTTGGATACTTCTATACACCATAACTCACTGTTAGGCCTAAACTTGTATATGTTAACCTCAAATATGCCCTTTTGTATATGTCCTTTCACCTCTAACTATGGTTTTGTGATTCCTGTAATTTTGTCCAGTCTATCTGGACATTTTTGGCTTCTTTTCTTAATAAACCTGGTCCTTGTTTGTCACTGTCACTATGTCTCAGCAGATTCCTCTGTTCCATATCGTTAAGCCTCACCATTCCTAGAAAATCCTACAATCTTCTCCTCCTCTCTGGTTGGTCAGCTGAATACCAAAAAAGAAACCTGAAAGACCAGGTGGAATGGTTCAGTTATCTATTGGTGGTGGGGTCAGTTTTCACAGGGCTGTGAATACACCCATCAATCCTTTCATTTATTCCTGATCTTATATCCCTGGAACATTACTCACAGGAATGAATCCAAAGCATCATTGCTATCCTGAAAACTCTAACAAAAGGTTCTTAGGTCTGCCTGCATTTATGAGTCACCTAGAGAGATTTATATTCTGATACTCAGGCACACACCAGAGGAAATAAATAAGAATCTGAGGGATGGCCCAAGTAATATTGTGTTAAAAGAATCTCCCAAGCTGATTCCAACATGCAGCCATGGCTGAAGCCACTGCTGTAGTGTGGTTCCCAGTGCTTCTGTTTTCAGTAGAAAGATGTCATCTTCTCATCTTTTCAAAGATATTGAGACTATCACACTTGAATTCCCTTTGTTTCTTTCCCTCATCTTCCTGTAAATTTACACATATCAACACTCATTCTAACCCCTTTCTGTTTCAGAGATGAGATCCTTGGTTGTGTCCACGCCTGATTCCCCCACCTTTGTTCTTGAAAGCATTTATTCTTAGTCTGTCAGTCTGTCCTCTCCCTCTTTATCTGTTTCTGACTTTCTACATGTTTTCTGACTTTCTGTTTCTGTGTGTATGCCTCTCTCTATTTCCATACCGCCTTGTGTCTTTCTCTATGGCTTTGTACTTGTATATGTGGTGCTCTGCAGGTGTGTTTTCTTTTTCTTTATGGCTCTCTATCTCTTTTTCTGTTTCTCTGTCTTCCTGTGTCTCTTTTTCTCTTTGTTTCTCTGTTTCTCTATCTCTGTACTTCCTTCTCTGTATGTTTCTTTTTTTAAAAATTTTTTCACGTTTGTTTATTTTTCAGAGAGAGAGAGAGAGAAAGCAGGGAAGGGGCAGAGAGAGAGGGAGAGGGAGAATCCCAAGCTGACAGCACAGATCCCAATGTGGGGCTCAATCCCACAAACTGGGAGATCATGACCTGAGCTGAAATCAGGAGTTGGACGCTTAACCAACTGAGCTACCCAGGTGCCCTTCTCTCTGTTTCTGTCTTTTTCCCTCTCATCTCTGTCTCCCTCTCCAGCCCCCATACCATCACTGCCCCTGTATCTGTCTCTATCTCCTTATCTACCTCTGTCTTTCCAATCTTTATCTATTAGCTCCTCTTCCTAAGCCTGCATGTATATTCATATCCCTCCCATTAAAAAAATACAACCATTACATGATTCCAAGTGTCACTCTACTTCCTTCTCCCCTAAAATTCAAAAAGAATAACCTAACATGATGACTATTGACATTTTGTACTTCCATCTACTTCTCAATAAATTTCAATCTGGGTTGTATCTTACCACACCACTAAAACTTTTCTCATTTTTTCGTCAGTGACTTTCCGTTATTAAACCTAAGAGATACGTGTGCTCATTAGTTCAAGTGGTAATTTAATTCTCTGGGAAATTTGACCATGTTAAACAATCTTTTCTTTCTAATGTTTTTTTTTTCTTTCTTCTTTTGGCTTCCAATGACGTAATTTTTATGATAATTGGTTTTCGTTTTTTTTTTTTGTCTCTTATTTTTACGTCTTACCCTTACATATTGGTGTTTCCTAGATATGGTAGATTAAAAAAAATATGTCCACAATATTTTGCAGCTCTTTCCCAAAAGTGGTTGAGTCTATTTCCCTAAGCCAATCTGAGCTAGCCTTGTGTCTTGCTTATACCAAGAGAATGTGGTGGAAATGACATTGTTGATACTGGAGACTAGGCCTCAAGAGGCTTTTCAGGGTCAACGTTTGCTGTCTTGAAATACGGAGAAGCAGTCTATGATAAAAGATTGCACAGAAATGGAACCCAGAGGCTCCAGGTGTGTCCCCTAAGACCAGTCTCCAGGAGATCTGTATGTTAAATGCAGTCACATGAATGAGAGCAGGCAAGATTGCCAGAAGAATAATTTAATTAACCCACAGGGATTTGAAAAGTATCTTACCATTTTAGTTTCAATCAATTAGGTTTGGGGATGGTTTTACATGTAGCAATAAAGAAAAGATACAGAATTTCTACTGTTGCTAATTTCTCTCCACATTCTTAAGCTATTCTAGAATTACCTTTCAATGTTCTAACTACATTTTTAATGTTTATGACCTACAATGTGATTTTTTTCAGCTCTAACCTGTCTTGAATGTCCCAAAGAAATCAGTCCAAATTTTAATTGAGATCAATAATTGAATGTCCCACAATTACCTCTAACTCAAAACATCTAAAAATTGAACAAATACCATATGCTTTCTAAATTGTTTCTAGAACCACTATCCACCCAGTTATCCAACCCTAAAACCTGTGAGTTATTTTCTCTAGTCCTATTTTTCCTCAAAATCCTCCTAGTGTAAATCTAAGCTATTAAATATTTACTAGATAGCTAGCTTTTTCCATTGTTGTTGGTTCTCACCACCCAGACATTTGCCATCTCTTGCCTGATATTTCACTAATAACTGTTGATTGGTTTCTTGGGCTTCAGCTTCAGGCCTCCTTGAATTTTTCCTACACAGTAATGTTACTAAAGTAAACATACGAGTATGTGTCTGCTTTCCAGTTCATCTATAAAATCAAATTAAATCTTTTAGTGTGGCACACAGAATTCTCTTATTTGACTCCTAACAACCCATACAGCCTTACCATCTCCATGTCTTGTGTCTATGACATCTTTTTATGAGAAACATTAAACTATATAAATATACATATATATGATGAAGTTTCAAAGATTTAAAAAAAATTAATGCTTATTTATTTTTGAGAGAGAGAGAAAGAGAAAGAGAGAGAGAGAGAGAGAGAGAGAGAGAGAGAATGAGTGGGGGAGGGGCAGAGAGAGAGAGGGAGACACAGAATCCGAAGCAGGCTCCAGGCTCCAAGCTGTCAGCTCGAACTTGATGCAGGGCTTGAACCCACCTGAGCTGTAGTCAGAAGCTTAGCCCACTGAGCCACCCAGGCGCCCCCCCCCAAAGATTTTTTTAATAACACCTTTTTTCGGGAGGGACAAAGGTGGGAAGATATTTTTGTTCATTTGCTTTAGGCTTACACAGCCTCCAAGATGAAACTCAGAAATTACCTTCCCCAAAGTCCTGCAGGCTGGGTGAAGACGATGGCTTCTGCATTTTGCTATAATATTGTGTGCATATTTCTATCATAGAAGTAGCCCCACTGTATTGGGAGTATTTGACTTCCCATCTGTCTCCCTAAATCTATTGGCTCTTTGAGCATAATTAGCACCTTTTTTCCCCCACAATTTCCAACATTATGCTCATTGCCTGATTTAGAGGTAACTCCATATGTGTTTAACTGTTATTTTGAACTCATTTTTTTCAGCCATGCTGTGTGGTTAGTAGTATGACTTCATACCATTATTGCAAAGTATAATTGCCTAGTGCAGAGTAGATGTGAAGTACAATGGAAAAGCTATTAGTTCTTTTGTCTTCCCATTGAAGAAAGAACACTAGCGACTGGAGCAAAAAGGGAAAAACTAGACACAAGGATGCCTGGATATAAGCATGAGTTATATGTTATAAAAAGAATATTAAGGATGAAATATGTATAACTTCTTGGGTATCATATGTTGTTCATTCTGAGAAACTAGGCATATAGAAGCAGGTTCTTTGGATACTCCACTAAGTTTTGTACATGTTTCCTAATGTGCTTGCAGGCCTGGTTTATCAAGATTCAATATTCTACGTAAGTTGGGTAAAGCTGAATTAGGAAGGGACCAACATAGGTTGTACCAGGTCATATACTTTTTAGTTATTAGAAATGTTCCTGTCCTTGCTTCACTTACATGCAGTATCTTTATATTTGCCTTGTTGTATTTAACCCAGAATGCCTATCTCTCAAGGTACTTTTGATTTTGATTCTTGAAAGGCAAGTAACATGATCATTTATAGGGAGGGACATACTTGGGTCTGGAGATAATATAAAAGTTAGACATTTTGCAGTTGCTTTTGTTTTGTTTAGTGATTCTGACTAATGAATTTGGGATGTCAAATAGCATTTAAAAATGGGGGAAATATTTAGATTTATCAAGGTAGGTGTCATAGACTGAACGTGTATGTTTTCCTCTCCCCAGTTCATAAGCTGTCATCCTAACCCCTAATGTGATGGTGTTAGGAGGTAGGGCTTTAGAGGGGCAGTAAGGTCAAGATGATGGAGTCCTCATGAATGTGCTTTATCTCTTTATAAAAGAAACCTCAGAGAGCTCCCTTACTCTATTTTCCTCACTATATGAAGATACAACAACAACAAAAAAACAGGTCTACAATCTGGAAGAGGGCCCTCATCAGAAAAGTGCCATGCTAACACTGTGATCTCAGATTTTCCAACCTTCAGAACCGTGAAGGAGAAATTTCTGCTGTTTATAAGTTCTTCAGTCTGCGGTATTCTGTTATAGTAACCTGAACTGACTTAAAAAACAATTGCTTAAAACAAGTTGAGAAACACTATTTTACATATGTGTCATAGGTTCTTAGAAGAATCTAGAAAAGAAGCAGTTAAAGGGAGAAGCAAGGAAACCTGGAAATGAAGGGACCATACTGAATAAGTTTTTAAAACTCAGGATAAGTTAAAACAATAATGAGAAAATAATATGGAATAATTAACTCAGATACTTTAAGATGATAGAAAGGAAAAACTTACTAAGATGTCTTATGTTGGGGAATTGAATAAATGAGTAATAGTATAAAAATCTGTATAATATTTTAAAATTTCTTGAGATTTCGTTCAGACCCATTTGTTACTTAGAAGTGTGTTGTTTAGGAGTGCCTGGGTGGCTCAGTTTATTAAGCTGCTGACTTCGGCTTAGGTCACAATCTCATGGTTCCTGAGTTTGAGCCCCACATTGGGCTGTCTGCTGTCAGCACAGAGCTTGTTTTGGATCCTTTATCACTCCCTCCCTCCACCCCTCCCCACTTGTGTGCACGCGCTCTCTCTCTCAAACATAGATAATATACAACAACAAGGAGAAGTGTGTGGTTTAATGTTTCACATATTTGGTATCTTCCATTTATCTTTCTGTTATTGAGGTCTAGTTTAATTCCATTGTGTTCTGAGAGCAGACATTGACTTTTACTTTATTACATTTATTGAGTTATGTGAGTCTTATGCTCAGAATATGTTCCATCTCGGTGAATGTCCCACGAGGGCTTGAGAAGAATCTGTATTCTGTTGTTGTTTGATGAAATACTCTATACTGTGGATTATATTCAAGTGGCATCATTGAGTTTATTTCCTTACTGATTTTGTGTCTGCTGGGTCTGTCCATTTCTGATAGACGGGTGTTGAGGTCTGCAACTCTTATGGTGTATTCATCTATTTCTTTTTGCAATTCTATTAGTTTTTGGCTATCACAGAAGGACGTTCTGTTAGGTGCATGAGCATTAAGGACTGTTATGGTTTTTTGTTTGAGAATCTATTCCTTTATCATTACAAATGTCCCCCTTTTTTTAACCTTGATAACTTCCCTTGCTTTAAAATCTGGTGTCTGAAATTAATATACCTATTTATACTTTCTTTTGATTCAGACTAGTGTGGTGTATTTTTCTCCATCCATTTACATTTTAATCCCTATAAACAATGCCCCCCCTTTTTCTTGGGGTGAAATCTATCTATTTACTTTTAATATGTATGTGTCTTTTCATTGAATGCGTCATTCTTATAGACAACATATATTTGGGTCTTGTTTTTGATACATTCTGAGAAACTGTGTCTTTTAAATGGTGAATTTATACCATTGATGTTCTAAGTGACTATTGGTACAGTTGAAATAATATCTACCATATTTGTTACTGTTTTTTGTTTCCTTTGTTCATATTATTGTATTCTACTTTTTTTCTGCCTTTTTATTTTCATTTGATCATTCTGTGTAATTTTATTCTCTCTCTCCTTTCTTAGCATAGCAGTTTTACTTTTTCATTTTAGTAACTACTCTGTAGTTTACAATATCCATTTATATCTAATTCATGTCCAAACTCAAATAATACTTTCTATTTTGTGGGTAGTGTAAGTGGCTTATAATAAGAAAGTAATCTTAGTTCCTTCTTCTCCACCATTGAAATATTACTGCCATTAATTTCACTTACATATTACTATTATAAGAATATGCATTCACATGCACATAAGCATGCTAAGCATGCATAATCAAATACAACGATGGTATTATTATTTTGAACTAACCCTTATCTATTACTTCAATTAAGAATAAGAAAAGTAAAAGTTTTATTTGACTTTCACTTATTCTTTCCTTGATGCTTTTCCTTACTTTATGTGTACCTGAGATTCTGACCATATCATTTTCTTTCTCTCTAAAGAAATTTTTAAAACTTTTCCTGCAAGGCAGGTCTACTGGCAACAAATTTCCTCAATTTTTATTTATCTCAAAAATATTTCTCCTTTATTTTTGAAGGATAATTTTCTATGTATGGATTAGTAGTTTTTTTCCTCAATACTTAAAATATTTCATTCGACTTTCTTCTCACCTGCATAATTTCTAAAGAGAAGTTGGAACTTATGTTTACTTTGTATATTTAAGATCTATTTTTGCTTTTCTCTTCTTGAGGAATTTTTCTTCATCTTTCATTTTCCGTAGTTTGAAAACAATATGCCTAGATTTTTGTTTCATGTTTTTTTTTTTTTTTTGGCATTTCTCCTATTTGGTATTCTCTGAGCTTCGTGGATCTGTGGTTTGGTGTTTAACATTAATTAGGTAAAATTCTCAGCTGTTATTGTTTCAAATATTTCTTCTGTTTCTTCTTTCTTTCTTCCCTTTTTGATATTCTCATTATGCATATGCTATGTTTTTGACATTGCCCCACAGTTATTAGATATTCTGTTCTCTTTTACAGTTTTTGTTTTCATTGCTTTTCAGTTTTGGACATTCTGTTGAGAAATCCTCAAGCTTAGAGATTCTTTCCTCAGCCATGCCCAAACTACTAATAAATCCATCAAAGGAATTCTTCATTTCACTTACCTGTTTTTGATCTCTAGCATATTTAAAAATTTTTTAAATGTTTACTTACTTTTGAGAGAGAGAGAGAGAGATGGAGCACGAATGGGGGACAGACGGGAAGAGAGGGAGACACAGAATCTGAAGCAGGTTCCAGTCTCTGAGCCATCAGCACAGAGCCAGACACGGGGCTCTGTGCCGAGAACCGCGAGATCATGACCTGAGCTGAAGTTGGACGCTTAACTGACTGAGCCACCCAGGTGCCCCTCTAGCATAGTTTTTAAATTTCTTTCTTAGGATTTCTATGTCTCTGAATACATTGTCCATCTGTTCATACATGCTATTTATCCACTAGAACCCTTAGCATATTAATCATAGACGTTTCAACTTTTGGATCTGAATATTCCAACATCCCTGCCATGTCTGGTTCTGATGCTTTCTGTGTTTCTTAAAATTGTGTTTTTGTCTTTTGGTGTGCCTTGTTATTTTTTCTTGACATCTTAACAGGTTGTGCTGACTGAAAGGAGCTGCTGTAAATAGGTCTTTGGTAATGTGGTGGTAAGGTGTTAGGAGAGAGGAAGCAACTTATAGTCAGACTTTCAGAGGACTGTGAACTTCAAAAGTGTTTCTCAGTGTTTTTTCCCTCTTAGGTGGGACAGAATGGCTATAGTGGGTTGTGTTGTGTATTTTCCTTTCCCTATGTTAGTTGTGCTCTCATAATGCCTTAGCAGGGTTAGACTCTGATTTTATCTGAAAGCAGGCCTTGTTTAGAAGAACAAAGGAGTCTGGCATACTTCAGAAAGGTAACATTCCCCTTAACCCAGCTGAAAGCACAAGGGGATATTTCTCCCATATTTCCTTAGGGATTCTATTCTAATTCTTGGAGGTAAATCTCATAATATTGTAGGGAGTCCTGATGACTGGGTTCCCAGGTCTTCTTAACCCTCAGACTTGTCCATACCAAAGCTCTAGCAACTGACCAGTTATGATTCTGGTTTTCCTATTCCAGCATTAGCTGTCATCACCATTTCAACTCATAAATCATTGCTCTGGTAAGACATGATTTTATGTATTTTTTGTCTCTCTCCAATGTTGGAGGCAGTGTTTTCCCCTCTAAGGATCCAAGAGAGTTGTTGATTTTTGGCTCTGTTCAGATTTTTCCATGTTGTTAAGATGGAGTGGTGACTTCCAGGCTTCTTACATGTGGAACTGGAAATCAGAAGTCTTTCCTTATCTTTTTATTGAACAGGACGTGATCAGGAACAGAATACTGTGGTTATCCATGCAAAGACTTCTTTAGCTTGATCAGACAAATTGTATCAATTAATCTTCTTGCTACTAGATTGTTTAACTACTTACTAATCAACATAATTACCATGTCCATACTCTTCTATATATAATTTTATAAATGCATCATTAGAAAACTTATCAAGTGCTATATATAATTCCAATTACATGCTAAACACTTTTTATTCCTTATCTAGTAATCTCCTTAAAAAGAGAAATTATTTTGGTCAAGCATGACAGTTCATTTATTCAGTTAAGTTAAATTGTTGTTGAATATCTGATATTTACTTTCAGTGATAGATACTGGCAATATCAAAATTTGGTCCTTGCCCTCTATTATATACAATTATATACAAAGCAATTGCTTCTGGGGAAAACATTCTAAACTTAAAAATAACCAACCAGTATTTTTCCTCATTGCAGAATAATGGCAAATCAGGCAATATGATTACTTTAATTAAACTTGGGAAATAAAAACAATCTATTTGATAGTAACAAAGATAAAATATTATCGTGTTATATGTATGCCCATGCATACACACACAGAGGGACACAAAAAAGATAAGGAGTGTTACTGGTGGAGAATGAACAGTCATGTTGATTTTGACAAAGAGTAGGGGTGAGTAGAGCATCTCTCTTAGATTTATCTTGTTGATTACTGACCAATGATCACCAAGCATTATGTTGTTTTCCCTATAAGGATTTGATTATAAACTATTCCAAAAAATAAAAATAGATTGGCAGTGTGGTATAATGCATTCAGGTACTCACCTCATGTCAACAGATTTGTATTAATTTTTTTGGTAAAAATGTTGGTCAAATTCTAATTTTTGCATTTCTCTTACCATCTATGAGTCCTCAATGTTCATAAAGAAAGCGTTATGATAGTCCTAAGTAATTATCTGTAACTTTAACATTTACTTAAAATGCTGGTTCAGGGGTGCCTGGGTGGCTCAGTTGATTAAGCTTCCAACTTCAGCTTAAGTCATGATCTCGCGGTTCATGGGTTCAAGCCCTACATCAGGCACTGTGCTGACAGCTCAGAGCCTGGAGGCTGCTTTGGATTCTGTGTCTCCCTCTCTTCTGTCCCTCCCCTGCTTGCACACTGTCTCTCTCTATCTCTCAAAAATAAACATTAAAAAATTTATTAAAAAACACCACTAGTTCATAGTTTTTAACTTTTAAGAATATTCTGTCACTACGTTGAGACTGGGAAAAGTATAATTATTTAATTAAATATATTGTATGTCTTTTAAATATTTAATTTTATAATTCTGTACATTTTATCATCTTTTATCATGGGATTTGAATTTGACATAGGACATTGAGAGGTAAACAAAAATAACTAGATAAATTGAGAAATAAAATTTATGATTCCAACAAAAAAATCTTATAATCAGACACACATGTACTTTTTTTATAAAGAATATGTACAGGGAAACCTGACTACAGTATGAAACATCAAAGAACACAGGATATGATGAACATTTTATTTGATACTATTTTAATAACTTGTATGCATTTGTTTGCATCAGATGTACAGTAGAATTTCTGCTTCTGATTTTACTTTAAAATTAAGTTCTCATATCATTCTGATCATCAAAATAGTTATCAATTTTCTTTACTTTAAAGATTTATGTTAGATATTTTGCAAGTCAAGAAGAATCTTAAATCCAATAATACTCGTGCTAAATAAATATATTCAGTTATCTTTCATTAAATGTGTTCTAATTGGTTTCCTACTTAGTAGATCTTTCAATCTATGAAAACTGTTTTCTGTGTGTAATTACACTTAGGATTTATTTTTATGCAAAATGTAAGTGCTTCTTTTGTGCATCTTTCTCCTTAATGGTTCCCTAGTTACAAATGTTATCAAATCATTGCCCTTTAAACAACCCTGGAATTCTTGGCAACTCTCCAACCTAATTTTGAATGTTTTAATTATTTTCTAATAAGCAAGAGTGCCATAGTCTCAAAGTATAAGGCAATATGGGTTCTACATCTAAAATATGCTCCAGTGAGGCAGCTATACATGAAGTTGGGGCAACCAATAGTGCACAAAAAGCTACCAAAGCAGAAGAAACCAAAGTGGAAAAGGGGGCAACAGTTTCTTTTTGGAAGGCAGAACCCATGTTCAATTGTTTTTTTCTTAAGACACCTAGGATAGGAAGATGCTGGCGTAGAAGGACGCTGGGCTCACCACAAGTCCTGCTGATCACTTAGATTCCACCTACACCTGCCTAAATAACCCAGAAAACCACCAGAAGACTAGGAGAATGCCCATTCCGGAGCCAAGTGCAGACAAGAGGCCCATAGAAGAGGGTAGGAAGGGCGAGAGGTGGTGCCCTCTACACGGACTGGCGGGAGGGAGTCGGGGGGAGGGGCAACCTGCTGGCTAAGCAGAGCCCCCGAGTGTGGTTTGCAAAAGTGGAAGGGCTGGATGGAGTGTGTTCTGACAGCAAGCGGGACTTGACATCTGGAAGGTTATAAGCTAACAGTTCTGCTCGGAGAACGGGAGGGCTGGAGGACAACGGAGGGAGAGTTGTTGAGCCCTGGACGACAGAGCTCAGCTTGGAGGGGAACAAAGGCGCTCGCCAGCGCCATCTCCCTCGCCCATCCCCCAGCCAAAACCCCAAAGGGAACCAGTTCCTGCCAGGGAACTTGCTTGCACCATGCAAAAACCCAATGCTGTGCTTCTGCGGATCCATCCCTCCAGGGTGGTCTGATTCTCTCCAGGTGCCACAGGGCCCCTCCCGAAGCGGATCTCCAAAGGAAAAGCGAGCTGAGCCTGCCCCTCCCGCCCCCGTGCACCTTGCCGATCCACCCCAGCTGAGACGACAGATCCCCAGCATAAGTCTGGCAGTGTGCAAGTAGCCCAGATGGGCCACGCCACCCCACAGTGAATCTTGCCCCTAGGAGAGGGGAAGAGAAGGCACACAACAGTTTGACTGTGGCCGCAGCGGTGGGCTGGGGGCAGACTTCAGGTCTGACTGCGGCCCCGCCCACCAATGCAAGTTATTCAAGACAGCACAGAGGAAGTGCCCTGCAGTCCTGCACCACTCCAGGGACTATCCAAAATGACGATATTGAAAATTCCCCTCAAAAAAACGTCCAGGAAATAACAACAGCTAACGAACTGATCAAAAACGATTTAAACAATATAACAGGAAGTGAATTTAGAATAATAGTCATAAAACTAATCACTGGGCTTGAAAACAGTATAAAGGACCTCAGAGAATCTATTGCTACAGAGATCAAGGGACTAAGGAACAGCCAGGAGGAACTAAAAAATGCTATTAATGAGCTGCAAAATAAAATGGAGACAACCCCGGCTCGGACTGAAGAGGCAGAGGAGAGAATAGGTGAACTAGAAGATAAAATTATGGAAAAAGAAGAAGCTAGGAAAAAGAGAGAAAAAAATTCAGGAATATGAGGGGAAAATTAGAGAACTAAGTGATACACTAAAAAGAAATAATATACACATAATTGGTATTCCAGAGGAGGAAGAGAGAGGGAAAGGTGCTGAAGGTGTACTTGAAGAAATAATAGCTGAGAACTTCCCTGATCTGGGGAAGGAAAAAGGCATTGAAATCCAAGAGGCACAGAGAACTCCCTTCAGACATAACTTGAATCGATCTTCTGCACGACATATCATAGTGAAACTGGCAAAATACAAGGATAAAGAGAAAATTCTGAAAGCAGCTAGAGATAAACGTGCTCTAACATATAAAGGGAGACCTATAAGACTCGTGACTGATCTCGCTTTTGAAACGTGGCAGGCCAGAAAGGATTGGCATGAGATCTTCAATGTGTTGAACAGAAAAAATATGCAGCCGAGAATCCTTTATCCAGCAAGTCTGTCACTTAGAATAGAAGGAGAGGTAAAGGTCTTCCCAAACAAACAAACAAAATCTGAAGGAATTTGTCACCACTAAACCAGCCCTACAAGAGATCCTAAGGGGGATCCTGTGAGACAAAGTACCAGAGACATCGCTACAAGCATGAAACCTATGGACATCACAATGACTCTAAACCCATATCTTTCTATAATAACACTGAATGTAAATGGACTAAATGCGCCAACCAAAAGACATAGGGTATCAGAATGGATAAAAAAACAAGACCCATCTATTTGCTGTCTACAAGAGACTCATCTTAGACCTGAGGACACCTTTAGATTGAGAGTGAGGGGATGGAGAACTATTTATCATGCCACTGGAAGTCAAAAGAAAGCTGGAGTAGCCATACTTATATCAGACAAACTAGACTTTAAATTAAAGGCTGTAACAAGAGATGAAGAAGGGCATTATATAATAATCACAGGGTCTATCCATCAGGAAGAGCTAACAATTATAAATGTCTATGCACCGAATACCGGAGCCCCCAAAGTATATAAAACAATTACTCACAAACATAAACAACCTTATTGATAAGAATGTGGTAATTGCAGGGGACTTTAACACCCCACTTACAGAAATGGATAGATCATCTAGACACACGGTCAATAAAGAAACAAGGGCCCTGAATGAGACATTGGATCAGATGGACTTGACAGATATATTTAGAACTCTGCATCCCAAAGCAACAGAATATACTTTCTTCTCGAGTGCACATGGAACATTCTCCAAGATAGATCACATACTGGGTCACAAAACAGCCCTTCATAAGTATACAAGAATTGAAATCATACCATGCATACTTTCAGACCACAATGCTATGAAACTTGAAAGCAACACCAGGGAAAAGTCTGGAAAACCTCCAAAAGTGTGGAGGTTAAAGAACACTCTATTAATGAATGGGTGAACCAGGCAATTAGAGAAGAAATTAAAAAATATATGGAAACAAATGAAAATGAAAATACAACAATCCAAACGCTTTGGGATGCAGCGAAGGCAGTCCTGAGAGGAAAATACATTGCAATCCAGGCCTATCTCAAGAAACAAGAAAAATCCCAAATACAAAATCTAACAGCACACCTAAAGGAAATAGAAGCAGAACAGCAAAGACAGCCTAAACCCAGCAGAAGAAGAGAAATAATAAAGATCAGAGCAGAAATAAACAATATAGAATCTAAAAAAACTGTAGAGCAGATCAACAAAACCAAGAGTTGGTTTTTTGAAAAAATAAACAAAATTGACAAACCTCTAGCCAGGCTTCTCAAAAACAAAAGGGAGATGACCCAAATAGATAAAATCATGAATGAAAATGGAATTGTTACAACCAATCCCTCAGAGATACAAGCAATTATCAGGGAATACTATGAAAAATTATATGCCAACAAATTGGACAACCTGGAAGAAATGGACAAATTCCTAAACACCCACACACTTCCAAAACTCAATCAGGAGGAAATAGAAAGCTTGAACAGACCCATAACCAGCGAATAAATTGGATCGGTTATCAAAAATCTCCCAACAAATAAGAGTCCAGGACCAGATGGCTTCCCAGGGGAGTTCTACCAGATGTTTAAAGCAGAGATAATACCTATCCTTCTCAAGCTATTCCAAGAAATAGAAAGGGAAGGAAAACTTCCAGACTCATTCTATGAAGCCAGTATTACTTTGATTCCTAAACCAGACAGAGACCCAGTAAAAAAAGAGAACTACAGGCCAATATCCCTGATGAATATGGATGCAAAAATTCTCAATAAGATACTAGCAAATCGAATTCAACAGCATATAAAAAGAATTATTCACCATGATCAAGTGGGATTCATTCCTGGGATGCAGGGCTGGTTCAACATTCGCAAATCAATCAACGTGATACATCACATTAATAAAAGAAAAGATAAGAACCATATGATCCTGTCAATCGATGCAGAAAAGGCCTTTGACAAAATTCAGCATCCTTTCTTAATAAAAACCCTCGAAAAAGTCGGGATAGAAGGAACATACTTAAAGATCATAAAAGCCATTTATGAAAAGCCCACAGCTAACATCATCCTCAAAGGGGAAAAACTGAGACCTTTTTCCCTGAGATCAGGAACACGACAGAGATGTCCACTCTCACTGCTGTTGTTTAACATAGTGCTGGAAGTTCTAGCATCAGCAATCAGACAACAAAAGGAAATCAAAGGCATCAAAATTGGCAAAGATGAAGTTAAGCTTTCACTTTTTGCAGATGACATGATATTATACATGGAAAATCTGATAGACTCCACCAAAAGTCTGCTAGAAATGATACATGAATTTAGCAAAGTTGCAGGATACAAAATCAATGTACAGGAATCATTTGCATTCTTATACACTAATAATGAAGCAACAGAAGGACAAATAAGGAAACTGATCCCATTCACAATTGCACCAAGAAGCATAAAATACCTAGGAATAAATCTAACCAAAGATGTAAAAGATCTGTATGCTGAAAACTATAGAAAGCTTATGAAGGAAATTGAAGAAGGTATGAAGAAATGGAAAAACATTCCGTGCTTATGGGTCAGAAGAATAAATATTGTCAAAATGTCAACTACCCAAAGCTATGTACGCATTCAATGCAATCCCAATCAAAATTGCACCAGCATTCTTCTCAAAACTAGAACAAGCAATCCTAAAATTCATATGGAACCACAAAAGGCCCCGAATAGCCAAAGGAATTTTGAAGAAGAAGACCAAAGCAGGAGGCATCACAATCCCAGACTTTAGCATCTATTGCAAAGCTGTCATCATCAAGACAGCATGGTATTGGCACAAAAACAGACACATAGACCAATGGAATAGAATAGAAACCCCAGGACTAAACCCACAAACGTATGGCCAGCTAATCTTTGACAAAGCAGGAAAGAACATCCAATGGAAAAAAGACAGTCTCTTTAACAAATGGTGCTGGGAGAACTGGACAGCAACATGCAGAAGATTGAAACTAGACCACTTTCTCACACCATTCACAAAAATAAACTCAAAATGGATAAAGGACCTGATTGTGAGACAGGAAACCATCAAAACCCCAGAGGAGAAAGCAGGAAAAGACCTCTCTGACTTCAGCCGTAGCAATTTCTTACTCGACACATCCCCAAAGGCAAGGGAATTAAAAGCAAAAATGAATTACTGGGACCTTATGAAGATAAAAAGCTTCTGCACAGTAAAGGATACAACCAACAAAACTAAAAGGCAACCAATGGAATGGGAAAAGATATTTGCAAATGACATATCAGACAAAGGGCTAGTATCCAAAATCTATAAAGAGCTCACCAAACTCCACACCCGAAAAACAAATAACCCAGTGAAGAAATGGGCAGAAAACATGAATAGACACTTCTCTAAAGAAGACATCCGGATGGCCAACAGGCACATGAAAATATGCTCAATGTCACTCCTCATCAGGGAAATACAAATCAAAACCACACTCAGGTATCACCTCACGCCAGTCAGAGTGGCCAAAATGAACAAATCAGGAGACTATAGATGCTGGTGAGGATGTGGAGAAACGGGAACCCTCTTGCGCTGTTGGTGGGAGTGCAAATTGGTGAAGCCGCTCTGGAGAACAGTGTGGAGGTTCCTCAAAAAATTAAAAATAGACCTACCCTATGACCCAGCAGTAGCACTGCTAGGAATTTACCCAAGGGTTATAGGAGTGCTGATGCATAGGGGCACTTGTACCCCAATGTTTATAGCAGCACTCTCAACCATAGCCAAATTATGGAAAGAGCCTAAATGTCCATCAACTGATAAATGGATAAAGAAATTGTGGTTATATACACAATGGAGTGCTACGTGGCAATGAGAAAGAATGAAATATGGCCCTTTGTAGCAACGTGGATGGAACTGGAGAGTGTTATGCTAAGTGAAATAAGCCATACAGAGAAAGACAGATACCATATGTTTTCAGTCTTATGTGGATCCTGAGAAACTTTACAGGAACCCATGGGGTAGGGGAAGGAAAAAAAAAGGGGGTTAGAGTGGGAGAGAGCCAAAGCATAAGAGACTCTTAGAAACTGAGAACAAACTGAGGGTTGATGGGGGATGGGAGAGTGGGTGATGGGTATTGAGGAGGGCACCTTTTGGAATGAGCACTGGGTGTTGTATGGAAACCAATTTGACAATAAACTTCATATATTTAAAAAAAAGACACTTAGGATATAATAATTTTTAAAACACTCTGTAGATTGTTATCTGATTGCTTCCTCCCCTTTAATTTGTAAATTGATTTAATCTGGGCTCTCAAGAGACACTGATTTTCTGAACCATCAGTGCAATTACCTATCAAAGTTTGAAATAGTTTATGAAGTGACATTGCTTAAAGAAGGCAATTCTTTCAACATTAAATGAGGTCAAGATAACAATCATAACAATCATATAATGATGGTAGAATGTAAGGTCCATTACTTAAAACATTTGGGTAAAATAACATCAGGTACAGTAGGAACAGAATTCAGCATATAAGTAAAAACACTTAGTTTAAAAAATTTTTTCCTGATGTTCATTGTTGGGTAATAAGAATAACAAATATATGAAAATTATGACTTTAAATATTTGGAAAAATCACACAATTTTTAAAGGTTGAGAGTAGTTACTATCAGTATTGGTTATATGGTATAGTGTCACTGCAGTATATGAATGCACATGCATTCGTTAGTTTCACCGGGAACATCATTTGATATTAGTAATCAGATACTCTAGCTAGTGTTTTTCAAAATGAGAACTTCATTACTTGAACATTTATGAAACACTTGACCTTTAACTAGTTAACATTTTTAAGCACTGCAAACTATTTATTTATTTATTTATTTATTTATTTATTTATTTATTAGAGAAAGAGAGCACAAGTGGGGGAGAGGGGCAGAGAGAGAATCTTAAGCAGGCTACATTCTCAGGATGAAGCCTGAGTCAGGGTTTGATCCCATGACCTGGCATCATGACCTGAGCCGAAATCAAGAGTCAGTTGCTCAGCCAACTGAGCTACCCAGGCGCTCCTAAATTTTTTAATTAATATAGAACATGGAATATTTTGACATCATAATTGTATGATTATGTTATTAATTTTGATATGTTGAAGTTTCATGAAAATTATTATTTTAATTATAATTAAATTTATTTTAAATTGTTTCAATTTTAGTAAAAAACAATGATTGTCATTTTTATAAAATAATGGAATGCTTTTATTAGCCATTTACTTTTTACTTTCTATTTCCAAAGCTTCCTCTTTTCTTTCTTTTTTTATTATTAATATTTTTTTTTTATTTTAGAGAGAGTACAAGTAGGGGAGAGGGAGAAAAGGAGAGAGGGAAAGAATCTGAATCCCCACAGAGCCTTATGTCGGGCATAATCCCACATTCTTGGGATCATGACCTGAGCCAAAATCAAGAGACCCTGGGACCTTTTGGCTGTTGTGAATATCGCCTGTATAAACGTGGGTGGACAAATGTTTGTTTGAGTCACCTCTCAATTCTTGGGAGTAGAGAATAAGAAGTGGAATTGCTGGATCCTGTGGTAATTCTATGTGTAATTTTTTGAGGGACTGCCATTCTGTTTTCCACAGGGGCCAAACCGATACATTTCCTCCAGCAACGAATACAGAGCCCTCTCATTTCTCCACATTCTCGCTAACATTTGTTACTTTTTTTTTTTTAACACATTCATCCTAATGGGTATGAGGTGGTATGGGATAATTTTGAATATGATTCTATTCATTCTATTGCTAACAAATATAAAGCTATAAAAACCAAAATGAGTAGTAGATAGACATAAAATCATTTAAACAATTAAAAGCAAAAATTTAAATCAACCAAAGTTTTTGCACAAAATATCTGGGACTACGTTGAAGACATCTGTATTATTTCTGTGTCATATATTAACACATTATTGCTGTGTAATTGTTGTTGCATAATATTTCACATGAGGCTTCTATTTTTGAATAAAAATAGAAAATGATGGGGCAGAGGATTTAGAAGTAGTTTAGATTGAAAATGGAATTGTGGTAGGTCTTTTCACATATATGTCCAACAGGATCTGCTATTGCACATGTCCTTTGTAATGTGACATGTATCTTCTCCTGTCAAGTAAGTAGGTAATCACTTTCCTTTGGTCCAGAATAGTTTCTCCAGCTGACCAAAGACTCTCCAAGTAAAATATTGCTACTCAGTAAAGTTTACATCTGTTTTATGTCCATTAGCCCCTTTAAGATCTCAGAAAAATCTGAGGGGTGTCTGGGTGGTTCGGTCAGTTGAGCATCCAATTTCGGCTCAGGTCATGATCTTGCAGTTCGTGAGCTTGAGCCCTGCATCAGGCTTGCTCCTCTCAGCTCATAGCCCACTTCAAATTTTCTGTCCCTCTCTCTCTTTGTCCCTCCCCTGCTTTTGCTCTCTCTCTCTCTCTCTCTCCCTCAAAAGTAAATAAGTAAACATTAAAAAAATGATGTCAGAAAAATTTCAGATGGTTCCCTGTAGACCTTCTCAGCTAGACATAAGGACTTCTGAGAATCTGGATGACATTTTCCCAAATTATTCTCACATGTACAAAATAGAACTCTGCCTTGGGGAAATTAATAGATATTGTTTTTAGTGAATGAAGTGAATCATAATAGTATTTATTGAAAAATCTACAAATTTTTAAGAGCCCTGTACTGTCTAAAATACTACCTGACTGGCTAAAAGGAACAGAGATAGTTCAAAATGCAAAGAGCTCCCAATTTCTAAGGAAAAGAAGCAGGCTGAGAGAACTATTCACTGTGCATACTAGCTATTTCTTCTAGGAAAGGAGAGATGACTGAAGCAAAGGCAAAAATCTTTGAAAAACGATGGATTAGGGGCCAGACCCACAATCTACTTGACTTTCAAGTAGGGGGGATGGTAACGTGTGTCCAACTATATTTAGAATTGCCATGGACCTATGACAAATCGCTGCTTTCTTTAAAATGCAAGTGTCTGTTGCGATTATTTTATCTGTGCTTCATCAGTGTGTGTTGCAGGCAAACGATCTGCCTTTTTATTTCACATGTCTCTGGATCAAGAGCAACTGAACCCAAGCAGCTGCATCCAGGAAACCTCAGGCACATATGGACATAATTTAGATAATGACATTCTGGATTTTGAGGCAATGCCTTCAGGGTATCAGACTTCTGGAGGAGGGAGGGGTGCATTTTGAATGCCTATAAATTGCTGTGGCCAGAGGGTAGACAATGGTAGAATTTTTCCAAAGATGTGCACACCTATCCCTCTTGCCCAGCATGGCTGTTTGCTATGTGAATTTGCTACTCCTCCCATTAATGAGTGGAATGTACTTCCCTTCCCTTTAAATTTATGCAGTCCCTTGTATCTTGTTTCTACCAACAGAATACAGTAGAAATGATATTGTGTAATTGTTGGCTTTATTATTTAAGAGACCTTGCAGCTTCCATTTTCTCCCTTTCATTTTTAGTCAGGCTGCCCACCATGTAAAGAAACTTCAGGTAGGCTTCTTAAGGAGGATAGGTTCTTGGAGAGGGGAGAGGCAGAGAGAGAGATGGGGAGGAGGTGGGGAGATTGATGGACTGATTATGTCCAGGAGAACCTAGAGACCGCAGCCAACTCTTAGCTGAAAGTAGCTGCGTGAGTGACTTCAGTGGAAACCATGTGAAGTAAAAAAGTAGAACTTGTCGACTAAATACAGCTAAATTTTGGAGTGGTTTTTTATACAGCAAGAGATAACTGAAAAAAGATTTGTTTATCTTAATCTTTGGAAGAGATGGTGGGGGTGGTGGGAACATATGTCTTCTTTTATTTATGGCTTATATTTTCCAAAATAGAAATATTTTCACTTCTGGATGAGAGTAGAAATTTTATGGGCAGTATTATGGAGAAGATTTAAAAGCATCCTTGTACTATGGCATAGTGAACTTCCTTCCTTCTTTATTTAGTTTTAGCAGCAAATTAGCAAATTGACTGCTAAACTTACTGTAGTAATTTCTTTGGAATAGCATCCACATCCTTTTCTTTATTAGTATACTGATGATTATTCCATTGCTGTTGCTTAATTCAGGCTCTAAGGACCCAAGAAATTCAATTTTTTTTGGAACCAGAACTAAATATTGTTGTTTTTGCCAGCTTTTAATTTGATATATAAAAGATTATAAAATGTTTTAAAATAACAAATTAATGTGACACCTTATCAGTCTTAAACTGCACATTTCCAATAGCCATCCATCTATTCCTAAAGTAATAAATGATTTAAAAATCACAGGATTATAATTGGCACAGGAACTCAGTGAAATGGAATAGCTTTCCTTACTACATGAAATCCAAAGTTGTTTCATTGGAAATGGATCAAATTGTTATTTCAGGATAAAAGGGAAGTTCTAGTGAAATCTAAAAGATAAATTGCAGGAAATAAATTATAACTATACCATTTTTTTTCTCATAATATCTATTTACTTAACCCAGATTGAATTAGCTTCTTTATCTTTTTAAAATTTGATCACATATTAACTTACTGGATATGCTCATCAAGAGAAGTTAAAAGATACTGACAATTTCATAGATTGTCAAATCTCATTTTAGAAGATTCCTTTAGTTAATGTTGATTTGATATTATGAGTCAAAAACATTTCTATTTTGGGTTGCTACATTTTAACTTAAGATGTATATAATCTCCTTAGGCATCTTTAAAATCTCTTCTAAATGATAATGATTATATACCAAATTATATTTGGTATTATATACCAAAATAGAACGATAACATGAAGCCTTTTAGATGTTTCACATTCTCATAGGTCTTTTAAAAATGAAAGGATAGATTGTTAATTTTTTTAGTTTATTCATTTTGAGAGAGAGAGAGAGAGAGAGAGAGAGAGAGAGAGAGAGAGAGACAAGAAGAACAATTGAGGGAGGGATAGAGAGAAAGAAAGAGAGAGAATCCCAAGGAGGTTCCACACTGTCAGCACAGAGCCCAATGCAGGGCTTGAACCCACGAAACTTGAGATCATGACCTGAGCCAAAACCAAGAGTCAGATGCTTAACAAACTGAGCCACCCAGGCACCCCAATTATTAGTTTAGAGAGAAAACCTAGAAGTTGTCTTTTTTGAACTTTGTCTTCTATTAAGTATTTAATTTATTATCAATAAAGGATTAATATCTCAGGGTGACTGGGTGGCTCAGTCTGTTCCGCGGCCGACTTCGGCTCAGGTCATGATCTTGTGGTTTGTGAGTTCGAGCCCCGCGTTGGGCTCTGTGCTGACAGCTCAGAGCCTAGAGCCTGCTTTGGATTCTGTCTCCCTCTCTCTCTGACCCTCCCCCCCACACACACTCTGTGTGTGTGTGTGTGTGTGTATGTGTGTGTGTGTGTCTCTCTCTCTCTCTCTCAAAAATAAATAAACATTTAAAAAAGGATTAATATCTAAAGGGGTCATATGGTTTCCTACCACTTTTCAACATCAAAAGTCTTCATTCCTGTGTAGTAGGAAAACATTGCCCCTCAACACATCACCTGGTGCTCACTAAATTGAATCTCTGTAAGTTAAAAAAATTTTTTTGATGTTTATTTATTTTTGAGAGAGACAGAGACAGAATGCAAGTGGGTTGGGGCAGAGGGAGAGGGAGGCACAGAATCTGCAGGCTGCAGGCTCCGAGCTGTCAGCACAGAACCTTAGGCGGGGCTCGAACTCACGAGCTGTGAGATCATGACCTGAGCTGAAGTCAGACGTTCAACCGACTGAGCCACCCAGGCGCCCCATGTAAGTTAAATTTTAGTTATTATGTATGCGCGAATTTTTAAATACATTTTTGATCTTCCTACAAGTGCTTAAGTGTGACTAGAAGAAATTGAACTGGACTAAAAGAGAAAGTCTCAATGATGTTACTATTTGAATGGTAATTATAATTATATTATCAAGTTTAGACAAAAGACATCATCCTCTCAAAGAAGGTAAACATAGCCAATACATTATAGGGTAGAGTGTTTCATTACTGTACTTTTTGAAAGAGGTATTATTATAAAAGCTAATTAAGCCTGGGTGGCACCCCAAGCTTCTGACTCTTGATCTCAGCTTAGGTCTTGATCTCAAGGTCACGAGTTCTCAGGGTCTCAGAGTCATGGGTGTGAGGCCTACTTAAAAAAGAAAATAATAATGAAGAAATACCCTTAAACAAATGCTGACTGTAGCTATAATATAAAAATGAAGTAAATATAACTAAACTATACCTAAGTATAACTTAAAGTGAGAGCCAGGAGAAAATAAAATTTCACTAAAGATGAAGTGATGGTAGAAAGACAAAGGAGGAGGTTAGAGATGAGAAAAGTAGTATTATCCCTATAAACAAAGCAAATTAAATAATGTAGGCTGAGCATCACCAGAATCAAGAAAATTCTCAGTTTTGATGTAATGTTGGAAAGAGCCAAAGGGAGTACTTCTCAAATCTGTTTGAATGATAGGCAGTCCTAGTAATCCTTGGGCACCACCGTCAAAATAGATGTATTTTTTTCTAGCATGTGAAAATGGAGTTCTTTCACTGTTATGAAATATGACTATATTAAATAGTCAAATAAATTCATGACCTAGAGAATATGTCTAAGAAAAAATCACTAGCTTTCATCCAAGCCTGCTGAATGGATCCAATTTTTCCATGAATATTTACTTGCTTTTTGTTCATTCTCTTTTGCCATCTGCTAGAACTTGCTATAAGGAAAGTGGCAGAACTCATCAATGCTTAAGACAAAAATTTACATAGAAAAAACTTAAAATTGAGGATATTCTCTTCAATAAATATTTTCCCTGTGGTTTACAAAGAGGCTCATTATTAGAGGTATTATCAAAATAAATTTAAGTGTTCCACATCTTTTGGTTTATACCCACTGGCTAGATAACACAAGAACTCCTCAATTAACATACAAAATTCAGCAAATATTCAAATTAATTTGCAACAGCTAATTATATTTTAAAATTATATGAAAAATTCTTTGACTTTTAATAAATACTGTATGAATACTGTAATCAAATGGAGTTGAATTTACATCCTAGCTTTTTTATTAAATGTTCTTGGATGATTATTTAATCTCTCTGAGATTCTGTTTCCTCATCTATACAATTATCATATTAATGCTGATTCTCATGAATTTTGTCATGATCAAATGAGTTGAGGTAGTAGTAGCCCATAGGTTTATATAAACTCAGCAAATATCAAATCCTGAAATGATTTGCAGATTTTTACCAAAAATTCTATCATAACCATAATCTCAAGAATTATTCTTTCTGAGTTGGAACTATTACTAAATCATAATATCTTTATGATAGTTTTCCTTTGATACATATTAGGAAGCATTCAGATACTTTCATATACCCAGTATACTAGGTATACTTTCTAATACCCAGTATAATTTTACTATCTAGAATCAGTAATACATTGATATTGGTCATACGTTCAATTGGACAGTAAATATTTACTAGTTTTAATTTTGTACCAGATATAAGGTTTTGGTCCTGTAATCACAAATATCATTCAATTGGATGCATCTTTCCCAGAAGTTTAGTAATTTAACACATTCCATTCCTCAGCCCTCATTGCCCAGTTATTTTGCTAGTCTTCTGTATTATTATTTCCTGCTTTGTAGAAGATTAGTTGGCCATATATTTGTCGGTCTATTTCTGGTTTCTCCATTCTCTTCCATTGATCTATATGTCTGTTTTTGTGCAAGTGACATACTGTCTTGATGACTACAGCTTTGAAATTATAGTTTGAAATCCAGAATTGTGATGCCTCCAGTTTTTTTGTTTTTTGTTTTTTTGGTTTTTTTCAGGATTGCTTTGGCAATTTGGGGTCTTTTTTTGTTCCATAAAAAATTTTAGGATTGTTCACTCTAGTTGTGTGAAGAACGCTGGTGGTATTTTGAGAGGGATTGCATTACATGTGTACATGATTTTGAGTAGTATAGACATTTTAACAGTGTTTTTTATTCCAATCCAAAGCATGGAATGCTTTTCCATTTCTTTGTGTCCTCTTCAATCTCTTTCATCAGTGTGCTATAGTTTTCAGAGAACAGATCCTTTCCTCTTTAGTTATGGTTATTCCTAGGTATCTTATTGTTTTGGGTGTAATTGTAAAAGAGATTGATTCCTTGTTTTTTTGGTTTTTTTTTTGTTTTGTTTTGTTTTTCTGCTTCGTTATTGGTGTGTTATAGAAATGCAACAGATTTCTGCATATTGATTTTATATCCTGCAACTTGGCTGAATTCATCTGTGAGTTCTAACAATTTTTTGACAGAGGTTTTTGGGTTTTTGACATAGAGTATAATGTCACCTGCAAATAGTGAAAGTTTGACGTCTTTCTTGCTGACTTGGATGCCTTTTATTTCTTTCTGTTGTCTGATTACTGAGGCCAGGACTTCCAGTACTATTTAAAAATAACAATGGTGAGAGTGGACATCCTTGTCTTTTTCTTGACTGAAGAGAAAAAAAGCTCTCCATTTTCTCCTGTTGAAGATGATATTAATTGTGGGTCTTTCATATGTGGCCTTTATGATATTGTGGTATGTTCCTTCTATCTCTACTTTGTTGAGGATTTTTATCAAGAAAGGATGCTGTATTTTGTCAAATGTTTTTCTATATCTGTTGACAGAATCATATGGTTCTTATCCTTTCTTTAATGTGGCCTAACACATTTGATTGATTTGCAAATATTGAACAAGCCCTGCAGTCCAGGAATAAATCACACAGGATCATGGTGTGTAATTATTTTAATATACTGTTGATTTGATTTGCTAGTATCTTGTTGAGAATTTTTGCATCCAGTGTCATCAGAGATATTGGCCTGTAATTCTCCTTTGTAGTGGGGTCTTCATCTGGTTTTGGAATCAAGGAAGTGCTAGCTTCATAGAATGAGTTTGGAAGATTTTCTTCCACTTCTATGTCTTAGAACAGTTGGAGAAGGATAGGTATTAACTCTTCTTTAAATGTCTGGTAGAATTTTCCTGGGAAGGCATGTGGCTCTTGTTTGTTGGGAGATTTTTGATTGCTGATTGAATTTCCTTGCTGGTTATGAATCTGTCCAAATTTTCTATTTCTTCCCATTTCAGTTTTGGTAGTCTGTATGTTTCTAGGAATTTGTCCATTCCTTCCAGACTGCCCAATTTGTTGGCATATAATTTTTCATAGTATTCTCTTATAATTGTTTGTATTTCTGTGGCGTTAACTGTGATCTCTCTTCTTTCATTCGTGATTTTATCTATTTGGGTCCTTTCTCTTTTCTTTTTGATATGTCTAGCTAGGGGTTTACCAATTTTGTTTATTCTTTCAAAGAACCAGCTCTTGGATTCATTGATCTTTTCTACTGGTTTGTTTTGTTATATCGTTTGTTTCTGCTCTAATTTTTATTATTTCTATTCTCCTGCTGGCCTTAAGCTTTATTTACATTTCCTTTTATAGCTCCTATAGGTGTAAGGTTATACTTGGGAACTTTCTTGTATCTTGAGGTAGGCCTGCATTGCAATATACTTTCCTCTTAGGATTGACTTTGCTGAATCTGAAAGCGTTTTTGACTGTCATATTTTCATTTTTATTTTCTTCCATGTATCTTTAATTTCTTATTTAGCTTCCTGGCAACCCATTCATTTCTTTTAATGTACTTTAAGACAATTTTATTTATTTATTTTGAGAAAAGGAGAGAGGGCATTGGGGGAGAGAGATAAGGATAGAGGGAGAGAGAGATACTCCCAAGCAGGCTCTGCAGTGTCAGCATGAAGCCTGATGCATGGCTTGAACCCATGAACCATGAGATCATCACATTAGCCAAATCAAGAGTCAGTCACTTAACCAACTGAGTCGCCCAGGTGCCCCTAACCCATTCATACTTTAGTAGAATATTCTTTAACTTCCATGTATTTGAGGGCTTTCCAATTTTTTTCTTGTGGTTGACTTCAACTTTCATAGCATGGTGATCTGAGAATATGCATGGATGATCTTGATCTTTTTGTACATATTGAGTGCTGATTTGTGACCCAGTATGTGACATATTCTGGAGAATGTTCCACATGTACTCAAGAAGAGTGTGTATTCTACTGCCCTGGATGAAATGTTCTGAGTATATATGTTAAGTCTATCTGGTCCAGTGTGTCATTTAAAGCCACTGTTTCCTTTGCTGATTTTCTGCTTAAATGAATTGTCCATTGTTGTAAGTGGGGTGTCAAAGTCCCCTACTATTATTGTATTATTATCAATGGGTTTATTTATGTTTGTTATTAATTGATGTATATATTTGGGTGTTCAAGTTGGGGGCATAAATATTTACAATTGTTAGATCTTGATGGATAGATTCCTTAATTTTGATATAATGGCCTTCTTCATCTCTTGTTACTGTCTTTAGTTTAAAATCTAGTTAGTCTGATATAAGTATGGCTACTCTGGCTTTCTTTTCACATTAATTAGCATGATAGATGGTTCTCTATCCCTTCATTTTCAATCTGCAGGTATCTTTACATCTAAAATGAGTCTCTTGTAGGTAGCATATAGATGAGTCTTGTTTTTTAATCCATTCTGATACCCTACGTCTTTTGATTGGAGCGTTTAGTCCATTTGCATTTAGACTGATTATTGAAAGATATGAATCTACTGCCATTGTGTTACCTGTAGAGTTGGTGTTTGTGGTGGTGTTCTCTGGTCTTTTATAGTCTTTGTTGCTTTGGTCTCCTGTTGTCGTTGTTGTTGTTGTTGTTGTTGTTGTTGTTGTTGTTGTTTTCCCACTCAAAGAATCCCCCTTAAGATATCTTCCAGGGCTGTTTTAGTGGTCATGAGCTCTTTTAGTTTTTGTTGTCTGGGAAACTCTATCTCTCCTTCTAATCTGAATGACAGCCTTGCTGGATAAAGAATTCTTGGGTGCATATTTTTCCCATTCAGCACATTGATATTTCCTGCCACTCCCTTCTGGCCTACCAAGTTTCAGTGGACAGGTCTGCTGCTAACCTTATGTGTCTTTCCTTGTAGGTTAAGGACTTTTTGTCCCTAGCTGCTTTTAGAATTCTATCTTCATCTTTGTAGTTTGCAAGTTTCATTATGATATGTCCTGGTGTTGCCCTGTTTTTGTTGAATTTGAGGTGAGTTCTCTATGCCTCTCTGAGTTGAATGCCTGTTTCCTTCACCAGATTAGGGAAGTTCTCAGCTATAATTTGTTCAAATAAACCTTTTGTCCCTTTCTCCTGTTCTTCTTCCTCTGGGACTACTATGATGAGGATATTGTTTTGTTGTATGGAATCATTGAGTTCCCTAAGTCTCCCTTTGTGATCTAGTAGTTCCCCCCCCCTCTTTTCAGCTTCATTATTTTCCATAATTTTAGCTTTTGTACTACCTATTCTCTCCTCTGCTTCTTCAGTCCTCTTTGTAACTGTATCCAGTGGATATTGCATCTCAGTTATAGCATTTTTTTATTTCAGCAAGACTAGTTTTTAGGTCTTTGATCTCTGGAGCACAGGTTTCTCTAATGTCTTGTATTCATTTTTTCAAGCCAAGCTAGTAGTCTTATGACTGTTGTTCTAAATTCTTGTTTAGATGTATTGTTTATATCTGTTTTGCTTATATCTGGTTGTGATTTCTTCTTGGTAATTCTTTTGGGGAGAATTCCTTTGTTTTGTCATTTTGGCTAAGTTTCAGTATTTTGTGTGTTTTAAAAGTTTGTTATGTTTCCTGTACCTGAGAGTAATGCTATAATAAAAAGAGGTCATACACTGTCCAGGACCTGACACTTCTGGAAGAGTTTCTGGTGTATGCTGTGTGCACTCTTCTGTTGCTTTTTGGCTGCTCTTTCCCACTTGTCAGTCCTTTGCAGAGCTTCTCCTTCCTTGCAGTGGGGAGTGTTTGGACCTTTGACCAGGTGTGCTTTGACTTGTTAGTTCAGATAAGCCTGGAAAAAAAAGATAGGGAAGAAGAATATTGATTCCTCCCAAAAAAGAGAGAAAAGGAAAAGGAATGAAAAAAAATCACACAGACAATAAAAAAACTATAAGCATGATTCCAAAGAAAAAGAAAGAAGAAAAAAGAGAAAAAAGAAAGGAATAGAAAAGAAAAGAAAAAAAACCTGATTTCTCCCCCCCACCCAAAGAGAAAAGGAAATGAAAAAACAAACAAACTAATAAACAAAAAACTGTGAGCCTGATTCCAAAAGATAAAAAGAGAAAAGAAAAAAAAAAGTAAGCCTGGTCCTATTTCAACCAGAACTGCAGGGGTCGTTTTGAAGCACTCTCTTTTCAGTACACTTGGTGCATGTGGGGTGCTGCCTGTGCTGGTCTTCTGGATGAGAGGCCTGCTCCATTGGCTCAGAGCCAATCTTTCCCCAGTAAACAAGCAGTTGCTGTGCAGAGGGGGACGGGATTTGGTGTAAGCCTTCTGCCTCCCTTGGGGACCTCTGTGTTGCTCTCTGAAGTGCCACTGTGTTGGTATTTGGGGGGAAATGGCTATCTCCCAAGCTCTTGGACAGGGGATATCACATCCCCTGCTCTTCAGGCAGCTCTCATAGGATAACAGGGGTGGCCAGCTTGCCCTGCACCATAGTTCTGTATTTTTTCTTTGGCGCAGAGCTGGGATTCAAAACTCGAGATATTAAAGAACCTGGCAGCACAGGGACCCACTCTCCCGTGAGAAGATTCTCCACTCTGTGTCTGATGTCCTTTCTCCCAGAAAAAGTCCCATACCCGCCAAGTGCTTGGAATCTATGTTGTAGCATCGCTAAAAGCAGTGACAAGGTTATATGCCTTCTGCCTACATCCCTCGTATATCTTTTTAAACACATTCTTGTTAATGTTTTGTTCTATTTTTGAAAACGGTCTTAACTGATTTGCAAGGGTTATTTATGTTTTGATTTCTTAGGTTATATGAATTTGCAATATTTTCTCCCAATGTTGGGCTTCTTTCTACACTCTCTTAATGGTGTAAAAGAAAATTCTCCATGGCATTTCTGTACATCTGGAATCAGCTTTTATTTCAGACTATTCAAGACTGTATAGGAAACAACTTTGGAAAATAGAGATGGTGTCTCCCTTTAGATCAAAAGGAAGCTTTATTTCTTGATTAAGAATAAGAAGATAATGTCTCCTTCTGGGAATAGTTTGACCACAATAATATCAGCTTTCTTATAAGACTAGGATATTTCTTAACTTGGTTCCACTCCTGTAATGCATCCCATTGCTTTTTTTTTAATATATGAAATTTATTGTCAAATTGGTTTCCATACAAAACCCAGTGCTCATCCCAAAAGATGCCCTCCGCAATATCCATCAGCTCCCCTTCTCTCCCTCCCACCCCGCATCAGCCCTCAGTTTGTTCTCAGTTTTTAAGAGTCTCTTATGCTTTGGCTCTCTCCCACTCTAACCTCTCTCTTTTTTTTTTTCCCTTCCCCTCCCCCATGGGTTCCTGTTAAGTTTCAGGATCCACCTAAGAGTGAAAACATAGGGTATCTGTCTTTCTCTGTATGGCTTATTTCACTTAGCATAACATTACCATTTCCATCCATGTTGCTACAAAGGGCCATATTTCATTCTTTCTCATTGCCACGTAGCACTCCATTGTGTATATAAACCACAATTTCTTTATCCATTCATCAGTTGATGGACATTTAGGCTCTTTCCATAATTTGGCTATTGTTGAGAGTGCTGCTATAAACATTGGGGTACAAGTGCCCCTATGCATCAGCACTCCTGTATGCCTTGGGTAAATTCCTAGCAGTGCTACTGCTGGGTCATAGGGTAGGTCTATTTTTAATTTTTTGAGGAACCTCCACACTGTTCTCCAGAGCGGCTGCACCAGTTTGCACTCCCACCAACAGTGCAAGAGGGTTCCTGTTTCTCCACATCCCCTCCAGCATCTATAGTCTCCTGATTTGTTCATTTTGGCCACTCTGACTGGCGTGAGGTGATATCTGAGTGTGGTTTTGATTTGTATTTCCCTGATGAGGAGTGACGTTGAGCATCTTTTCATGTGCCTTTTGGCCATCCAGATGTCTTCTTTAGAGAAGTGTCTATTCATGTTTTCTGCCCATTTCTTCACTGGGTTATTTGTTTTTCGGGTGTGGAGTTTGGTGAGCTCTTTACAGATTTTGGATACTAGCCCTTTGTCCTATATGTCATTTGCAAATATCTTTTCCCATTCCGTTGGTTGCCATTTAGCTTTGTTGATTGTTTCCTTTGCTGTGCAGAAGCTTTTTATACCATTGCTTTTTCAGGCGTCTCCTAGTGAGTCACATTGTTCATTGGACATTGGGGATTAGGGAGCCAATACAGGTGATACTGTGCTGTCTGTTGCTATTGTGCTGGGTAGTAAACTGTCCTTTGTATTTGACCCGGTAGCTTTTGCCTTCTGTAAGTATCCTTACATCTCTAATAATTTTTAATTTATATATTTTGAGACCATGTTAATTAGTATATTTTACATTGAAGATTTTCTGGGTTGATTGGTTCTTATATTGTTTTAAAATACACTTCTTTATCTCTTATAATGTCTGTTATGTTGTCTGCTTTGTCTAATATTTGTATCAGCATATAGTTGATTCTTTTTAATCAAACATGATTTAAAAATGTATAATGTTTATTTATTTTTGAGAGAGAGAGAGAGACAGCATAAGCAGGGGAGGGGCAGTAGGAGAGGGAGACACGGAATCCAAAAGTCTCCAGGCTTTCAGCCCTCAGCACAGAGCCCCATGCATGGCTCAAACTCATGAGCCATGAGATCATGACCTGAGCCGAAGTTTGACACTTACCTGATTGAGCCACCCAGGTGTCCCCAAACATGATTTTTTAAAAACTTTGGTACATTTGTTTTGTTACACTGAATGTACACATTGATGAATTTGTATTTATATCTACTACCTATTTGTTTTTTGTTTGTTTGAAATTCTGTTTTCTGCCTTTTTGTCTTCTTTTCAGTTTTTCAAGGTTTGTTATGTCCTTGTTTCAACAATCCAGTCTGAAAATTTTTATTTTTTAATTTATATAGTGAGTGTATTTCCCCCTCAATTTGTGTTTAAATCTACCATCTGATTATTTGTGCTATATTTTTCCACCAGCTTTATATTTCCTTTTTTTTTCATTTCGTTCATTCTTTGGATAAAATTAAGCATTTTTGATATTCATCCTCTCTCATCATGTTTGTAAAATATTGTTTGAGTGGTTTACATGAGAAATTACTACACGTATTATTGATTTATCAAAGCCTGATTTAACTTAATGCTTTTAATGCTCCCTTGACAATGCAGGGACTTTAAAACATTTTAATTCCATTTATCGCCTCCTGAGTTGTCTGCCGTTTGTCATTTACTTTAATTATTCATAATTTTAAATGCACTCAAGACAGTAATGTTGTTACATGTAATCCGTATTCATTTAGATGTATCTACATATTTAATTTTATAACTCTTTATTTCTTTCTGACCTCTGGCTTTCACATAAGATCATTTTCCCTCCACCTTAAGTATTTTTTAAGTATTTTCATTAGTGTGGATCTGATGGTGATACATTTTCCTAAGTTTTATATATTTGAAAAGGTCTTTACCTTCATTTGAAAAGCATATTTCCCCTGTAAATAACATTCTATTTTAGTGCATTTTTCTCAAATGTATCATCTTCTGCTCTTATTATTTCAATAGAAAGGTCACCTGCCTGTCAGTTCTATTGCTCTTATTTTAGGTAATGGGTCCATTTTTTTCTTCTTTCTTGCTTTTAAGATTTTATTTCTTTTTTAATCTTTGTTTATCCTATGATTTGCCTCAGGGATGTTTTATTTGTATTTATTTTGCATAAGCTTCATTGCACTTTTTGAATCTGTGTTTAATGTACTTAATCAGCTTTGAAAGATTATTTGCTTTGTTCTTTCAAATATTGCTATGTACTCTCCTCTTTGACTTGCCATCTGAGACACTATTTACAAGTTATGTTAGGCATTTTAACATATCCCATTTGTCTCTTAAGTGCTTTCGTGTATTTTCCATCTTTTCTCCCCTACCCCATTTCTCTCTCTGTGCTTTAGTCTGGATCTAATGAACTATCTTCCACTTCATTAATCTTTTTTTCTTTTTGGGGGGTGATGGCTAATCTGCCATTAAACTTATCTTTTGTATTGTTCTTTTATTTTTTTAACGTTTATTTATTTTTGAGAGACAGAGAGAGACAAAATGTGAGTGGGGGAGGGGCAGAGAGAGAGGGAGTCACAGAACCCGAAGGAGGTTCCAGGCTCCCAGCTGTCAGCACAGAGCCCAATGCAGGTCTCGAACCCACAAACTGCGAGATCATGACCAGAGCCAAAGTCAGACGTTTAACCAACTGAGCCACCCACGCTCCCCTATTGTATTCTTTATTTTAGTTATGATATTTTCAGATCTGTAATTTCTATTTGTATTCCTTTTATATACTCTTTTGTTTATATACTCTTTTGTTTATATACTCTTTATATACTCTTTTGTTGATACGTTATACCTTCTCTGGTTCCTTCAACGTATTGTAATTATATTGTAATTATAAATGGTGTATCTGATATTCTAATATCTGGATCAACTTTGAATTTCTATAATCAGTTTCTGTTATATATTTTCTCTCTCTTCCCTGTCACCTTTAATCCTCTACTGAGTCCTCTATTGGTTTTAACTGACAAACTAGATTATTTTCAAGGTCCTCATCTTTGGGATCCTCAACTCCACATTTTATCTTTCAAACGTGTGGGTTTGCCAAAAGTTTGTCAGTTTCACAGCCATAACTAAGACAAAGGCAAATGTTCATATTAAAGTCAATAATTGAGGTAATTCAGTGAAAGGTTTTCGTCTGTAAGGGATGTTTTATTCCCTTTTTGTCTTTACTCCTTTGGGGGACCCATCTTAAACCCAGGCTCATCACCAAAGTGCCTGTACCTTGGTGGGTCCTGAACTCCAACTTTTGCTTTTGCAGTTCTGTGAGATGGTCACACGCACTGCCCAGACTCTCAAATGCCCATTCTGCCATTTGTAGATTGGCAAATGCTTTGAGAGAAAATGTCACACCAAGTATTGGTTTAATAAATTTGCACTCACTTCTCTTCAGGATCTTGGCATTTTGGGATATGGCTAAGTTGGCTTTCTCTGACACCTTCAATCAGATAACCTCTAGTTTTTTTAAAATTTTTTGATGGGATTGATCAAAGGAAAGTTAATTTACCTTAGTTAAAAACCCTTATATTTAACACTAATAATATTGTGAAAATAATATCTTAATTTCCTTATAAAGTTTTGCTTTTCTTATTTTGTTTTGAATTAAATCTGGAGAATATGTTTTACATGGTGTTTGTATATACTTTAATCTCTTTTCATATGGACCTACAATTAAACAAGCACAATATATTACATAGTTTATTTTTTTTCCCCACTGATATGTAATGCTTCATCTGTCACACACAAAGTTTTCATTAAAGTGTGGTTTTTGCATCTGTTTTTTTTATTTGGTTTAATTAATCTAATTATCTCTTACACACTTTTTGAAATACTGTTTTGTCTTGAAATACAGTAGAGACAATTTTTGTTCTTAAAACTCTATTGGCTTTTATTGGCTCTGTTATATAAAATTTAGGCAGATCTTTTCAAATTTTGTGGGAAACACTGAATTTTATTGAATTGTACTGAATTGATAGTATAATCTTCAGAGAACCTAAGATAGTGAATAATCTATAAACATTGTAGAAAATTTACCATTTATTTGATTTAATGAATGTAAACAGTTTTGCTCATGATCTCATGCTTAATTTTTGTTAGACTTACTATTAGGTAACACTTTTAAAATCAGATCTGTTTTCCATTTTGAGTTCATTTTTGCGTATGACAAGAGGAAGGGGTCTAACTTTATTTTACATGTTAATATCCATTGTCCTAGCATCATTTGTTGAAGACTATTCTTTCTGATTGAATTTTCTTGAGACTGTTATCAAAATTGAAGTGGCCATTAATATAAGATTTTATTTTGGAACTCTTTAGTTCTATTCCATATATATGTCAGGACCACATATTCTTAGTTACTGTAGATTTATTGTAAGTTTTCAAATTGAGAAGTGTGAGTCCTCCAACTTTATTCTTTTTCAATACCATTTGGCTTCTTAAAGATCATTTTTCATTTCCATATAAGTTTTAGGATCAGTTTGTCATTTTCTGCAAAACAAAAACAAAAACAACCAAAAAAGCCTCTTGGGATATTGTGTTTACTTTATAAATCAAATTGGGAAATATTACCATTTTAACAATATTATGTTTCTAGATCCATGAACATAGGCTTTCTACTTCTTTAAGTCTTTAATCTGCTTCAGCAATGTATTATGGTTTGCAGGTCATAAACTTTGGATCTGTTAAGTTTATGCCTAAATACTTTATTTCTGGATGCCATTGTAAATGGATTTGCTTCTTGATTTCATTTTGTGATTGCTCATTGATTGCGTGTAGAAATACAACTGACTTTTAAATATTGATCTATTGATCTTCTATTCTGTATCCCTGATGAACTTTTTTTTATTCTAAAAATTTTCAGTGAGTCTGTAAGTATTTTTTATATAAAAGATCACATTATCTGTAAATAAAGATAGTTTTATTAACCCCATTCCAGAAAGACATTATTATTTGCACTTTAGGTAGAAAAGAATGAGAATTATAGGACTCATATGTGTGTGAACAAGTGGCACAACTGAATATGGATGTGACTCTTTGAGACCAGGTTACTTCTATTTTATGAATCTCTAGCATGATACTAAGAAGAAATACTATAATACAATAAGGTACATAAAAAGAATGTCACCCTTGAAAAAGAGTACATTTATTTTCCACTGTAAAACCTTTCTTCAGTCATTCATAATTTGGTTAAATTTGTAGCATCTTTATGATGCTAGAGTAGAGGGTACACATCACCCATAGCCATTTCTCCTATCACTCTACCTATTAAACAACAATTCTCCATTCCCATCTTCTGCCAATCCCTGGCAACCACCCTTCTACTATCTGTCCTTATTAATTTGATTCTTCTATGTACTTCATATAAATGGAATATGTGGTATTTGTCTTTTTGCAACTGGTTTATTTTACATAGCATAATGACCTCAAGGTTTACCCATGTTGTATCATGTATCATAGTTTCCTTTTTTTTTTTTAAAGCTGAACAACATTCCATGACATGTATGTATTACATTTTATTTATCCATTCATTCATCCTTGAACACTTAAGTTGCTTTCACTTCTTGGTTATTGTCAATAACATTGCTATGAACATGGGTATACAAATGTTTCTTTAAGATGGTACTTTATATTCTTTTGGGTAAATATTTAGAAGTGGTATTGTTATATGGTAATTATATTAAGATTATTGTAACAGTGCATTATATAGGGAAGAGACTTGGTCATTCAAAATGCAGCATTATTTTCTTTAGTTCCAAAGCAAGGAGCCGTACTTTGGGGTAGAATTCTTCTATAATGTTATATAAATGTTATATAATACTGAGAGATATGAAATTTTAAAAAATATTTATTCTTTTAACCTAATGTATTTAACTACATTTCAGTAGAGCACCTCATGGACAAATATGTCTTAACATACATGATGAGGGCCTTGATGGTAGTGATGTTTGTAATCTTTCTACTCAGGGCTTAGGAAAACTGCAATAGATGATGAGTAAGTATTTGCTGAAGTAATGAATGACAAATGGACGTAAAACATGAAATGATAACTGCTAAAGTGTCAGATAACATGATTGTTGAAAGGAAAGTTAATAAAGTTAACTACCACATAGTACTATTCCTACCACATAGTACTATTCTTGGCCAATTCTTTTTTAGTTAGTGATTATATGACAAATGTGACAACATATCTTTTATGAAAAATTAATATCCAATAGTGAGCAAAAACCATGTTATTACCACAAACTGTATAGTGAAAATATATTAAAGAATAATAAGATCTTTCATTGTATTAACAAAAATATTTGAATTATTGACCAAAACAAAAACTACTAAAGAATCATTAGTGTAATCGGAAACATATCTTCAGGAAACATGTTGGGCTCAGATGCATTTGTAGATCCAGAAGTACATTCCACTGACAGGTTCATTTAAGAGTAGATACATACAAAACTAAAGTATACTTTTCTTTGACTTTGTTTGTGGAGTGGACTTATTATTCTTTTACAGTTTTACAAGGAAAGCCAAATCAATAGCTTTGTTATCTTCATGAACAGAGAAATCTATATGCCATAGTTACCAAAATTTCAAAAGAATTTCTCCACTGAAATCTGCAGTACAGTATGAAGAGACTGTATTTTCTTTGGGCAAAGGTTGTTTCTCTAAGGAGTTCTTTTTGCATATTTTGGAGTGTTGTTCCATAGAAAGCACACAAGTATATCTGAAAGCTTATTATGTTCTGACTGTAGCCCATCCATTACTACCTTTGTGAATTTATAAAATAAAAGGGAAGTATATGATCTTTGTTGTTGCCTTAAAACTGTATTCCAGTTGTCTTATTTGTATGATGTGCAGCATACATATATTTCATGCACATGTGTGGGTATGTGTGTGTATGTGTTACTTAAAGATTGACTGGTGAGACTATAGAATGGATATTTTCATTGCACAAGTATAAACAGACTTCCCAAACAATAGTCTTTTGTACTGGGAATCAACGGTGATAGAAACCTGTGTCCTTGCTCTCCTTTTTTGCCCTTCAGTTTGGCACTTATCATATCTTCCTTTTTTTCTACCTCAAAAAGAATCTTAAGGGCTGCTGATCAGGGAAAAGACATCCAAAGAAGACTAGAAGAACACAAGGCTCTGGTGCTAGATATTTAACAGTGCTTCAGCTATAGTTCCTTAAATTCTATAGATGTTAGGAAGGTTTAAAAAATATTATATTATGTAAAATGTGATATATTAAGAACAAATACCAACGAATACGTTTAGATACACTCACAAGAGTTAACATCATGGTGTAATGTTAACGTAGGGTGAAATGTTATAAACTATGAGGAAAATTAATGATTTATTTAAAAGAAAATCCCAATATTGATTACATTTAAATATTGAGAAATCATAAGTAATAGTAATAATGGAAATTTAGAATGTAAAGAAAACATCAAGAAACTTTCGTCACACTTACAAATAAACTGCTTTCTTTTCCCCACATTCTCCTGTAGGCCTAAGGCATAGCTGTAGGCAGCATTATAATTGTGGTGATATTGCATTTATTTGTTTTTTCTGAGAGAAGTGGGGAGGAAAGGAAGGAGTCACTTTTAACATAGTATTTTGAATAATCTTAAAACTTTAAAAATTACTTTTAAAAAATTTTAGTGTTTATGTATTTTTGAGAGAGAGAGACAGACAGAGAGACAGAGCATGAGTGGGGGAGGGGCAGAGAGAGAGGGAGACACAATCTGAAGAAGGCTGCAGGCTCTGAACTGTCAGCACAGAGCCTCATGCGGGGCTCAAAACCATGGCGCTTCAAGATCATGACCTGAGCCAAAGTGGTACGCTTAACCGACTGAGCCACCCAGGTGTCCCTAAAATTACTTTCTGATTTAAAAAATCAAGCTACATGCTAGCCTGTTAATCTAACAAAAAGAAAGTATAATGGAAAAACATGATCACAATTGTTATTGATAGTATCACCCTGTTGGTATTTATTTAATTCCCATGACCATTTGACTGCAGCCTGAGCATGAGCATAAACTTTGTAGCTTCACAATTGATATTGATCCTGGAAAGACCAATTTAGCTACAGCGGTTTGTACTGACTACTAAAATAGCTGAAATGCCTGTACTAGTCATGATTCTAGTTGATTTGACCTCTGCATTGGCATGAAAATGATGAGCTCTTCAGTGTTTTTGAAATAAAGAAATCCAATCACATCTTTATGTTTTGGGATAATAAAACATAATATTTTAAATATTAGTCACATTTTAGTTCTCAATTGCCACTTTAACTGCATTACTTTTTTTTTTTTTGGTCACAATTTCTCTTATACAATGATAATATGATTATCAGTCTAGTCTCATGAAAATGCTAACATGAGCTGAAATTCTAACTCTTTATTTGGAAAATTTTAATGTTAGAAGTCCCTCTTGGTATATATGTACTTCTTGGCATGTGCATGGTTGGGGACTGATCATTCTTTCAGGATTTATGTGAATAAGAAAAGCTCTTCTACATGAAAATCTGTGCTTGATGGTGGGGATCCTAAAAAAGTCAGGTCTTGCCGGATGCTGAGGCTTTTAAAAATGGTGATCATTATTCTTTTGCCCTGTCTACCCCAGGAAGCTTTTCAGCTGAGTTAGAACTCTTCAGGAAGTAGAAAGAGTAACAAGCTTTAATATCCCAGAAGGATGATATAGAAAAGAATATAAATAAAGCTGGAGGAATCTAAGGCTAAAGATCTTATGGAGCTTCAAGATGCCATATTATCAACATGATTACAAGTCCAAAATGGTCATCGTTTCAGTAAAATTTTGAAACCTTTCTGAAAACTTAATAACTTTTTTTCCCATTTCTTAATAGTGTGTAACTATAAAAACCTTTCAAGAAATACTAAATTAGTGCTGGAGATTAGCTGGGTATTGCCTACAGTTTCACAGCCTTTCTTGGGGAAGTGCTCAGCTTTTAGCTATAGATAAATAATAAAACTCTGTACTGCATGGGTGAAGCAAAAATGATAAGACCCTCTGTCCATCTTGAACAAAAATACGTAAGTCTAGGAAGAAAAGAGGAAGGAGATAACTGTAAAAATAAACAAAAAGCAAAGAATGCATTGGCAGTGAAATTGCAAAATGAGAGGGTAGCAAATCATAACCTCAAGAAAATTTTGCCAGATACAAAATGCTTCAGACAAATTGGTGAAGACACTAAGAGTTTATGCATGATTTCCTTTCCTGGGAAATAATTACAGGTTTTCAGGAAGGAAATTGAAGAAAGTTTGGCATGTCCTATCAACATTCCCTGTTTTGGAGAAAATAATGAAAGATGCATGGGTATACCATAAAAGAAATGAGATATGTCATACACTTAGTTCCTTCCCTCCCCATGAAGAAACAGCATTTAATGGTTCTAGCCATTTTTCTCTAAGCCAGTTTCTTAAAAGTGGCAGGGATTTACTCCAGCATGAGACAGTTCTGCCTAGTCTTGGAGAGCCAGGTCTAGAGGCAAGAGTACACCACTGAGAAGGTGGCCCATTTGGGCTATTTCCAAAAGGGAGGACACAAAGCACAAAGAAACTACACTCAACCTCACTAAAAATGACTTTGGTCCATGGGAATTTTGGTCCATGGCATCATATTTCCAATGTCATTACATTTGCATTAAGGAGGAGCATCAAAGTGAAACTATTCAAACATAAAAAATAGTTCAGAATTGCACGGATGTAAAAACATTAATATTTTAAAAATTTATCACCAATACTTGCTTAAAATAATATTGAAATAATTATTTTGGATAGCAGTAATGATAATGACATAGCTGGGTACACATTTTAAAAAAATGTACAAGATTTACACAAAGAATGAACACATACTATTCTACCAAACATTTTATTGAGCTTTTGACATGTAACTAGTACAACTGAAAAAACAACTTTAAATTGTATTTAAATTTGAATAGCCCCTCAAGGCTAGTTGCTACCATACTGAACAGTATAGTTATACAGTTGTAATTGAAATGTAGGCCTTTCCACATATGAGAAGGAAAAGAGTTAAACGTCAAAATTTTCAAGAAATCTGGCCATATGCACCACGTTTTCCAAGTATTTTCTCTATGACATAAATATTCCACATGTAACTTTTTACTGTGAGAAAACAGCATTGAGTTCATCACCACTGATCTGGCCTTATGAGAAATGTTAAAGGGATTTATTTAAGTGAGAAAGAAAAGGCCATAATTAGAAGTAAGATCACTATGTTGCACACTTGAAACTAATACAACGTTGTATGCCAACTATACTTTAATAATAATTTTTTAATTAAGAAAAAGAAAATAGTATAGTAAATACAAAAAATGTATACATAAAATGTTTATTGAATTAAAAAAAATGGAGATTATATAAATGCCTAAAAGTCAAGAAAAAGTTAAATGGATTTGGTGCAGTAAGTTACCACGTTCTCCACATAACATAACTTAATATTGCTTCTGTTTTGTGGTCACTGTCCTCTGGAGTTTCAGATACAATGAGACATAATAATTAAGGAGCAGTATGATCAATGCCTGTAAAAATTCTATTATCCCTTATCTTGTTCTGGAGACCACTCTGCCTATTACAACTTCTCAGTGAATTTTAGTTCTGTATGAATGGCTCATCATACTCATATTTCATATTGATTTTACTAATTACTGAAACTCTTAAGCTTTTTTTCCAGACACAATAAAGCAGTTAAGTTTTGAATCTCATGCATGCCATAACACTAAATTGAAATTTCGTTTCTAATTTTCCACTGTAAAATTATAAACTCACCAAAAGATGAGAATATTTCTTAGCCAGTAGTGCTTAGCAGACAAGAATTAGCCAAACAATAAATATGTATTGAATTAAATAAATGGCCTCTATTCCATTGGGGACCTGCCCACTGAAATGGGGCAAAATATTTCTTAAAGTTTGAAAAGTTAGTTCCTTAAAGTTTTTCTGTTGTCGATGAGTGATCGATCAAATTTCTGATCGAGTCATTGCCCAATTCTGAATATTAGTCTATGTATCTATCACCAGCTCTTCTTGGCATTTTGTTTTAATAATTCAATGATGATTATAAGTACGTAAATTACTCAAAAATAAATAAGACCAGGATTATATAAACTTGAGTAATTGCAAAGTTTGATAAGCTATCCTGATAACTTACCACTAATCACTTGTACATTTTTATTGGGGAAGCCATAAATCTTCCAAATTTTATTTGGGAACCCAACCAAATTTTATTCTTTGTTACTTAACCAATAGATTATCCATTACTAAAACAGATAATGTATCTCTTACAAGCTTTTTTTTTTTCTTTTTTCTATGGAAATATTTGTGGAAAATGAGTTTAATTTTAAATTTTTAAAAATGTTTGTTTTTGAGAGAGAGAGAGAGAGAGACAGAGTGTGAGTGGGGTAAGAGCGTAGGGAGAGGGAGACCCACAATCTGAAGAGGGCTCCAGGCTCTGAGCTGTCAGCACAAGAGCCCCATGCGGGGCTCAAACCCATGAACTGCGAGGTCATAACCTGAGTCAAAGTCAGACGCTGAACTGACTGAGCCACCCAGGTGCCTCAAAATGAGTTTAATATTAAATTTAAGAATACTTCACTTTTCAAAAAATCTGATATTTTAATGGCACAGGCATCATATTTGTAACAACATAGAATTTATCAGAAAAATATGGGGTGTTTCATATGGGAAAAACACAAGAAACAAACCAAAATTAAAATGTAAGAAAACAGAAAGGAAACCAGTTGAATTAGTTTAGAACAGCTGTTACTGAACATAGAACAGAGAAAGCTCCTTCTGAGGGAGATTTAGCCTATTTCTTTAATCTCTTTTTTTTTCTTTATTTATATATTTTTCAACAACAGATGGATTAGGACTAGCTGAGTCCCCACACATGAATGTTTTATATAGGTATGTGGTGCTTATTTTGGCTAGGTATGGCTGAGTACTTTCTATTTCACCTGCCAGGTGTCCTTTAAAGTGACTTTTAAGATTGGCTTTTAGGTTGTCCTATTCTTGCCTGTAATCGGAATCTGGAGTCATGAAAGGAAAAAAATATCATTCCTTTGAAATTCAGTCTTGCTCTTGAACTCACTGTTTGAAACATGTGGTTACCAGAAAGTTATGCTCTTGGTGGGGTCTTGCTTTTTTTAAGTTTTAAGTATTAACTCTAAAAGCCAGCATTACCGCTTCATATAAATTAGGTTGCTGCAAGTGTGTCCTGCGATTTTCCTTCTAAATGTACATTTTTTGGTCACAAATGCAGCCAATATTTCGTATTTTTCAAACAGCCTGTTTTAAAGTGAATTCCCTTACAAGTAACTTCTATAATCTTATAAATTTATAAAGTTTTATAAATATCTTGAGGGGATGAACAGACCTTATAATAATATTGTCTTACGTAATCATTACTTGAAAGACCGCTTCCTACATATTATTTATTTACTGGAATTTCTCTACATTTGGAGGAGACTTATCCTATCTTTGGATAAGTCTGTCTTTATAACCATAGTTCTGTTTGGATTTTAACTGTGAGCATTCTAGATCCAAACTGCTTGAGTTCAAATCCCAAATCAAATACCTACTTGCTGTGTGAGCTTGAGCAAATTATATAACCTCACGTTGCTCATAATGTGCAAAATTGGGGTAATATTCATACCTACCTCATAAGATTGTCTAAAGATCTGTCTATCTATCTGTCTATCTATCTATCTGTCATCTATCATCTATCTATCTTTATAGATTGTCTAGAGATTTAAAGTAGTTACATATGTCACGGACTTAGGAGGATTCCTGGTGATACCAAATACTTTCCATGTTAGCTATTATTAGCAGTGCCAATCAAATATAATAATAATAATTATTAAACCCATTATTATTTAAGACCATACTGTTTGATCAAAAGTGACTCATCATCCATTTATTGCACTTTTAGGGTTCCTCATAAGGCAATCTTTCATGCAATCCTGTCTACAAGTATGTTGCTTCTTTTTTTTTTTTCTGATTATGATGTTGATAGTCAAAGGTATGTATATCTCTTTCTACCCAACTTTCTTCCTTAGCTTCTCATTTGGCATTTAATGTGGAAAAAGGGAAGGGGTCAATAGAAATTGAAGGGAAACATCCGGAAATCTTCTTTTCATGTAGCTGAAAATTGATAGCCTATATCTATAGAATCATTGGGTATAAAATCAAATGTACTTCTTTGCCTATGTAATCAAATGCATTAATGCATTTAGCATACAGTAGATATATTCTAAATCATAATAGAGTAACAGGAATGGTATTAAATCTTCCTTAAAAAAATTTTTTTTCAGTCGGTGGTCCACAAATCTCAGCATGCTCTTGAGTTGGCCTCACACAGAGCCAGTCTAGCCTTTCCTAATAGCTGCTCTTTACTAATATTTCTACAAATCATTTTCTAGCAGTAGTGGTCTGCTCACCTGGTTTAACTGGGGTGGTCTGTATTTGCACTTATTTTCCTGGTGTGAATGTTAATAGTGTCCCTTTTTTGTTTTCTCAAAAGTGTCTGAGTTAGGATGATACTTATTTAGTTGTTCTAGTCAAAGTCAGATCTCCAAATTACTAACTTCCTCCTTTATCATAACTTACTAGGAAAGGCTGGCAAGGTTTTTTTTATGTTTCTGTAGCTGAATTTAACAGTTTTAAATATTTATTCATGATTTTTTTCTTCCCAGTACTTGTGAACCAATGTCATTTTCTTATTTTACTACAATGCTGTCTGAGTACTTTGCAAAGATCTCTTCCTTATTATCTACAGGAAAGAGCATCAATATTCCAAATCTAGCTTTCTGGATATATACACATTTAAAAATACACCTACAAATACTAGCGATATTTGGCACTGGTTTGGATACTGTTCAGTTCTTGCAATAGTCTTAAGATAGTCTTGCAAATATTTTCCCTTGGAAACTAGTGATGTAGATTTGATGCTGTCATTTTAAAATTATGATATTTTCTGGGGCCTCTGAGTGGTTCACTCAGTTGCGTACCCTACTTTGGCTCAAGTCATGATTTCACAGTTTTTGAGTTTGAGCCCCACATTGGGCTCTCTGCTGTCAGTGCAGAACCCGCTTTGGATCCTCTGACCCCTTCTCTCTCTCTCTCTCTCTCTCTCTCTCTCTCTCTCTCTCTCTCTCTCTCAAAAAATAAATAAACATAAAAATAATAAAATAAAATTATGATATTTTCATCATAGATGTATATCTAGGAATTTTCGGAGTAAGAAGAGTATTTTCCTAGTTTGCTAAATGATAGATTTGAAGATTTACTTTCTAATTATAACTTTAAAAACATTTAAAGATGAATCAATTAATCATATTAGGATAAATTTCTTATGTTTTCATGATATTGTCACAGAAAATATTAGAGTAGGCCTTTTCTGTCTAAAAATGGCAGAACTCAGTAATTATTAACATAGAAGACACCGCAGTGGCAAAATTAAATAAGCCAGTTTTGTTAATTAAGAACGTAAGTTTTATGTCAGTTTATTTTAATAGTTAAAATAATTGAGGAATGATGTTATAAAAAAGACTGAAGCTATGCCACTGGAAGTGATAAAATTTTAATAGTACCAAAAATTAAAAAAGTTAAAACTAGTACTAAGACCAAAGAATGGGAAATCTGTTTGATTTTATCATAATGGTTCTGTTGAACACTTGCAGAATTGGTTTTAGGGGAGACATTAATTTTTTTTCTACCTTGCAGTTTGAAATGACTTCATCATTTAGTCATGTGATGATCATTCTTTCATAAGATGCATTCAAAAGTAGTAGGTATTGCAAAAATATCAGAACCAATCATGGAGTGTGCAGTCCAAAACACAGCTGTTTCAGCTTTCATGCCCAGCTCTTGTAATGATAGGGAATGTCTGAATTCTACTCCCTAAACAATGAGTATGCATTTAAGATTTAGGCACAGATTGAAGGTAGTGGGCAAATTGTGGGCAAATTGATCACTTCATATGTTCATAAAGAAAATATATCAATGACTATGTTAAGTTAGCAATATTTATAGATTTAGCATTAAGCAAACACAATGGTCTCCACCTAGTTACTCATTCCAAGTAGACAAGACTCAAAGTGACAGAAGGAGGTAGAGTCTATATCTGAACTTAAAATATACAGCCCAGGAGAACATCCTGTCAAATATAAGATGACAGATAATTTCTCTTCCACCAAGTGCATGAAGTAATGAGTTTAAATCTGACTGAAATAGGACCATATCCCAAAATAGTTATAAAATCTGTAACAAGAAATAAGGGCAGAGATAATATAGGATACCTGCTACGTAAGGGAGAATTGGATCTATAATGTTATACTAATGAACTACTAAATCTCTCCCTTATTTTTAAAGTATTAATTTCATAGATATATACCTGTAGATTTATGTTTTGCTTAACAACAAAGAGAATAATTTTGAAAAGAAATACCAGAAAAGGATTCAAAATATTTATCACATGTCTCAAATGTATCCCAAAAGAAAGGGTACCCATAATGAAGAGCCTTTTCAGTCACCATATATAAATGATTCTTTTTAAATATAATATTTCTGTGTATTTAGTTGATTTTTTTCTATTTTTACTTCTTTTTAAAATACAATTATTTGTATTCAAGCTGTGCATCATGATGATTTGATATACATATACATAATGAAATGATTGCTACAGTCAAGCTAATTAACATTTTCATCTCCTCACTTGTTACCACTGTGTGTGTATGTATTTATGTGTATGTGTGTGTGTGTTTGTGTGGTGAAAGCCCCTAAGATCTAGTATCTTACCATATTTCCACTATATGATCCAGTATTATTAACTTCAGTCAACAAGTTTTACATTGCATCTCTAGAACTTACTTAATAGAATTTTAATGACACTTAGCTTTTATGCCAATAAGTATCAGGTCCTTATTGTTAGGAAAGCTCCTAAAAGGGCCATTACGTAAATCTGTATGAGGACAAATTTATTATACTTTTGTTTTTTGATAAGTAATGAGTTCACATTATGAGATAAGCTACAATACAGTAAATATAAAAATCTTAGCTATACAAATAATTCTAGAGAATTTTTGTTTAGCATGAACTCACTTCCTTCCACTAGGCGCCTATTTGAGCCTTATTCAGAAAAGAGAGCAAGAATATTTCTCTTCTGCTTTCATTTGGATCCTGTTCTTCCTTAATCATGCTGGTTTGGTCTCATTCTTGTCCTTTTTTTTAATTCCATGTTGGCCTGTGTCCATTCTTCTTGAGATGACACTCTCCTCATATTAGATTTGATAGATTATTTGGGGAGTTCTCAGTGTCTCCAGCTGTAATTTCTCAATATTTAGAAATTTGGGGTTCGAGTATTCATTGGTTGTATTTGTTTAGCAATAGTTTATTATTTCTATTTGCCTTTTAAAAACAGAGCCATGAAATCGCTAGAGGTTAGGAAGATGCAGGCTGTCAACCAACATGTGCATTTTAATTATGTGTGCTGCAGCTGTTTGGGAATGCATTCATCGGTAGGCTTCACCATTGTCTGAGGGCTAAGTAATTTGGCATTTGTTGTAGAGAAGACAGTATCTGACGTGAGTGGTATTTAAGGGATCTTCACCCACTATGAAATATAAAACAATGAAAATAAAACCCAATCCACTTTGTTTATTTCTTATGTCAGTTATAAACATCTTTTTAATGTAACAACATGTAGCTTTAACATTATTTGCTATCTCTAGTTGCATAAATTAGGGTCTCTTTGTATTTAATATGTTTACCATAATTAACTCCTGGAAGCAAAATTGGTCATTAGAGATCAGAAGAACAGAGTGAATCAGCTGCCACTTTTCTTAACACAGACTTAATAATCGCAACCATTAATTGAGTACCAGATATATGATAGAACTTATTCAGCTATTATGTCTAATCTTAAGAACATTTTTGCAAGATTTCTATTATTCTTGTTTAATGTGTAAGGGAACCGAGCATCAGAATGATTACGTGACTTTAACTCCCTAATTGATTAAATAAACATCTATTGATCACCTACTGTCAGTTATCTTGTTTGTATTGGACATGTTGCCAGCTGCGAGGTATATATATAGTAGTGGAACGAACAGGCATGTCCTTTGCCCTTGTGGAGCGTAAAGGATGACATACTGTTTGGTAACATCAGGAAGACTGAGCTGGCAGTCCTGCCCTGCTGTTTTCTACTTGTATGCCATTAGCTAGCCGTGTGCCACTTTCTGGTTGTGGCAGTTCATAGGCAGCTAAATTTCTTGTTTAATAATCATCAGTTTACTTCATGTAAGGATTACAGTAATGTTTGCATTATAGAGTTTTTATGAGGCTTTACTAGGTTAATAATAAGTGATAGTTGTTTAATAACATGATGAGCATTCTAGTGCTCAATAAAAAATATATTAATGCATTTTAGAAAATCTTATACAGTGTCAGAGACCATGAAACCTAGGTACTGCATGGATGTTATTCCTAAAGCCAAATTATGTTCCAAGACGGATGCCGACTTCGGTAGTTTCATGTATATGTCAACCAGCCGGAAGAATAGAAGAAGCTCATGGTCTCTGCTTATAAGGACATATCTTGAAGGTTTTAAGGCACTTTTGCTCAAACCAAGTAGTCAGGAGTTAGTCAAGTGGCCGGCACTTAACTGAAGGCGACCAAATGGCAAAGTGTCTGAAGCTTGCCTCTATTTGCAAGTGAACTGTTTAGCCTGCTATAGTTTCATTGGTGCTGGCAGAAGCTATGTGGTTCTAGGGGAAAGGCAAAGGACTGTATTACACACAGCAGAGGAGGCAGCAGGAGCTTTATGTATGCTTCGGTTCCCCTCACTCCTCACTTCCATGGGGAATACACCTGTGGGCCCACATAGATGCCATGCACACACTGGATCTGTGTCACAGCTGTGGAACCCTGTGCGAAAGACACCCCAGCCATATAAGGGCACGTATAGAAAACTTGTTCAAACTTTGCCCCCAGAGGAATACATTCTTTTTATTTTCTGGGTGGGAAACATATCTGTCTGTTGCCTTGGAGAGAGAGCCTATGTCTATCTTCCAAGGCTATATGCTACACAAACATCTTTGAAATGAGAGCCAAGAACAAATAATGTGCAGAAACATGGGAGACCTGTGAACTGTCTCCTAACGTATTCTGGGGAATGATGTGCTCAATTCGAAATCAGGGAGGTCAGATTAATGGAAAGGAAGAATTGGAAAATAGTTACTGGGGAAAGCTGATGGCAAATGCCGTATCCCATCAGGCTTTACCGTGAGGTTTAAATCATGTCCCTACCACTCTGTTTCAGAGAAACCGATCTTGTCATCATATGCATTCCTAGTCCTCTGCATCAGTCTTTATTTCATTTTCTTAACTTGGAATTTCAATCTAGGGAACATGTACTGAACACCTGCCAAGTTACCAGCATCATGTTAGGTCTAGGAAAATCATAATACTAAATGAAATGTAGGCTCATCTTTCTGTGGCGGTGCAACTTGGCCAACACAGTTTGCTCAGTGACACAATTATAAATTATCTTAATTGTGGCCTCTCCAATTCTGGACTATCCCTGTCGCTGCTTGACTTCTTTGTCATTTGGCTGTTGGCCATTTTTACAGTCAAGATCTACACGCCTCATTTCTAATTTTGTTTTCAAACCGCATTGAATGTGCCACCTCCTGCTGAAATCCGTTCTTATCTCTGCCTGCTTCTGACTAAGTTTGGACAAACCTAGCCCTTTTACATGTGTAACAGAATCAGCTGCCTATGGCATCAGAGGAAGGGGGTTGTAGGTTCCATTTGGAAAAGGTTTAAGTATTGAATACCATTTCTTTCATGTGCATTTATGGACTTCATTTTGTATTTAATATTTAACTTATTGACAAAAATCTTGTTTCCCTGTCTGTATCATGTGCTATACATTCTGGTTTCCATTCCTTTTCATAGATGACGTGTTATGGCTTTAACCTTTTCTGTGTAAATAGCTTACTGCTTCTGACTGGGTTCTGCTTCTGCCTGTTACTGCTCTGCTGACCACACCAGCTCACAGCCTTTTGGAGTTTTGAAAACGTAACCAACAATGAGGAATAAATTGAGAAACTTTTACCTGCTCCCCTCCATTTCTCTTTTCAAGTTTTACACTTTCCAAAGAAGATAAGCAATGGACGAATGCCATACGAATATCTAGTAGACAAAAACTTGAAGGTAGACTTAGCATTTCAGAGAAAAAGCAAACTCTTTGAAATATTTTTGACAGACCCGGAATATGAATATCCAAGAGAAAGATAAGGCTATAGCTGTGGGCTTTTTGGGACATGGGCTATTGGGAGTAAGTTCACCAGGTCTAGAAATGAGTGTGTGTTATGATCACTGGGAGGGAAGTGAGGCTTCCCCCTCCATTCTCTTTACCATTAGCTTCAAGAATCTCTCTCGCTGAGGCCTAGAGTGGGGCTTCGAGCTGTATGCGTCATAAAAGAACGTGGAACTAGAAAGGAAATGGAAGCCTTAATTTACTGCAGTAGGAAAAAAACTGTTTCAGTTTGTTTGTTCTCCAGTTGCCAAAGTAATTTTGTTGTAACTACATGTGTAAGTAAATAAATTAGACATGGTCATCATTAAAAATAAAAGCAGTTATGCTGGGATTGTCATGTCACTCATTGAAAGAAGATCTATGTGCTTTTGAAACAAGGTATGTTGTCAAGAAGTTTATTATTAAGAACAAACTACAGGAATAATAATAATAAAAAAAACTATAGGAATGAGTACAACCTATGGGCAACCAGCTAGGATAGTTTTTCACTGGGGATTGAAACAATGGAAGTCAAGGATTGCTCTGAAATTTTTATTGATTGGCTGTCATTTGTAAAAAGGAGAAAGCAAGTCACAAAACATGACTCACTGAGGGAATATTAAGGACAGATTTTGTGTGTTAATAGTTTGTGGCTTAAAACCAGTTGAATCAGTGGTTTAAAAACACTATGTGTGTTACTGGATCTATAACACATGTTTGGAGAAGGGAGATGTACATTCTCAAAACTGATCCCAGATACCTTGCATTTAAAAAAAATTAAAAAAAATAATCTTTATTTATTTTTGAGAGAGAGAGACAGACAGAGCATGAGCAGAGGGCAGGGGGGTGGGCAGAGAGAGAGCAAGACACAGAATCTGAAGCAGACTCCAGGCTCTGAACTGTCAGCACAGAGCCCGACATGGGGCTCAAACTCACGGACTGAGAGATCACGACCTGAGCCAAAGTTGGAAGACCAACTGAGCCACCCAGCCATTCCTAAAAAAAAAAAAAAAAAAAAAAAATTAATGTTTATTTATTTTTGAGAGAGAAACAGGACCTGAGCAGGGGAGGGGAAGAGAGAGAGGGAGACACAGAATCCGAAGCAGGTTTCAGGCTTTGAGTTGTCAGCACAGAGCCCCACATGGGGCTGGAACTCCCAAACTGCAAGATCATGACTTGAGCCAAGGTTGGATGCTCAACCGACTGAGCCACCCAGGTGTCTGAATATCTTCCATTTTAGAGAGAAAATAGCTTTTTCTTTGGGACTAGAAGTTTTCTTGTTCCAGATTGCCTGATACTCTATAACTTTTGTAAGCTTACTGAACTACCTCTCCCATGCGAAACATGGTCCCCTTAGTGGGAGCATCAGGCACTGGGCAATAGACTCAATCTAATGGCTCTGAGAATTTGAACCACTCTCAGTCACACTAATTTTTGTTTTTGTTTAATTTGGGTTAGAGAAGGCTCCAGTTAATTTCCCTTTAGGTTTAAGTAAAAAGTTGCCTTGGTAAGCTTTTGGCTGGTGGTTATTATTTTGCATTTTTAAATTTATAATTATATTTAAAAATAAAGCATGTATATTAATATGTCTCATAAAAGTCAGACAAACTGAAATCTTTTTTCCCCAGTAACCAAAGCATGTTTCAAAATAAAGATACTAAGGACATTATTGAAATAGAAGTATTCACTTAATGACACCAAATTTAAAAGTGGATTTTTGTTGCAGTTTTACGTAATGGTTATAGGATAATTAGATAATTTTAGAATTGAAATTTTGAGGCATTAAACATATTAATAATAATTTCTTAAGACTTTTTTAACTGAGATATTATTGTATGTTGCTATAATGTCTATGCATTTAGGGCCCACACATTATATATCCTTCTTTGGATAACTTACAGTATGTTGGTTAATTTCTGAATACTGCAGTCTTTTTTACGTGTAATGTCTATCACTTTAACTATTAAGTTTCAATATGATTAAAACTGGACCCAATCTTAATCTATGATTTATCCATGTTACCACATTATCCCATTAATGAGATAATTATTTCATTTTTAGTCACTAGTCAGGGGTAGATATATAAATTCTTAGCTAAAGGGTAGAAATTAGATTGTTCATTTTATTTACTTAATATTTCTACTAATTAAGCAAGTTCCTTCTTTTAAATCCTTTGAGGGAATACCCACAAGGAAATTCACTCCAAATGACATTTCATCTACAAAATTAATTTAATAACTTTCTCCAAACTTTTGTGCCAAAGACAAAAATCCAAAATTACTTTTTCATTGGCATACAAAGATTCTTCATGTTGACAGGGCATTGGCTCAGGAGACTTGAAGCAGAGAAGATATTTATTTTAGTCTGCATTAGCACCCATTTTTAATCACTCTTGATTAACCCATGAGTGGTGAACCTCTGTAATTCTTTGATTGATCAAAAGCACCTCCAGCTAGGGCTAGATGGATCAGCTAGATCCAATAAAGCCATACTCTTCCTTGGAAGGTTTAAATCCAGTGATGGCCCAATGACTTTCCTAGAGCAATGTTGTATGTATTTCTGTTTACTACCACTAATCATACAGTTACACCATGAGAAAGAAGTGAGCTTTTGTCTCTAGAGAAATATTTGTGGACTTAAAAGCATTGTGTTATCATGCCGGTCCATTTGAGTCAGCATTACTGACACAAACAATGTACTAGCATTTTGGGGTCTGAGTTCTTTCTCCCTCTCTCCCCATCTTACTCTCCTTTCCTTCCTTCTTTCCTTCCTTCCTTCCTTCCTTCCTTCCTTCCTTCCTTCCTCCTTCCCTTTCTCCCTACCTTTTCCTATCTCTCTCTTTTTCTCCCTCCCTTGCTCTTTCTCTCCCTCTCTTCTTTCATTTTTCTTTGCCATATAAAACAAACAAAATAACCATTCATTCAAAAATATTTCTCAAACATTTACTATGTCCCATGGAAGGCACTGGAGATGCACCAATAAATCCAATATGGCACTTCCTGTGTGCAGTGTAGTGGGGAAGAAAAACAAATTAAACAATTATAAGATACTCATTTTTCTTATCCACCCAGTGACTATTATTTACTGCATAATAATTTAGGCCCTTTGTAAGTGTTAATGTAGTAGCTGGATATAAGAAAGAAGCCCATTGTGCTGTTCTCGTGTTGATAGTAGACTCATAATTCTACAGGGACACTTATTTAAGGATAACACAATTCCTGCCTTAATAGCAAGCCTTCAACAATGGTGATGTGGCAGTACATGGCCACTATTTTGGTTTCGTCAGAGCTATGTTCCACTCCACAACATGATCTTCAACTAAACCCTTATGCTATCTTCCAATCATATATCTATATAAGAGAGACCAGGAGCTTTATTTCTGAAAGCCCATTATTCAGACTTTTGCTTGGCTTGATAGCCAGCTAGAACCAAAATAATTCTCAGAAGCACCTCAAAACCAGTTCTACTACTGTAAAATAACTCCTAAGGCCTATGTGGACATGTGACTAAAAAATCCAGAGCACTATTTACATTTTAATTTAACTGAGATGTATATTAAATATGAGGATCCTAAAACACTATTTACCAGGTATGGTGAGGTGGAGTAGGTATCTGGACAATATAGATATTCTGTCTGAATCATTCATGCTGAAATGTTTTTTGTTTTTCTTTCAATGGAAGAGAAATTTTCTCAAAGTAGATAAATTTTATTAACTTTCAATTTCACTTTGCTTACTTAGGTATAGCTGTGCTTCTAATACCCTGACAGTTTTGGGAGGGCAACATCATATCTTCCTTTTATTAATTTTTTAACTTTTAGCATGACAGCCCTTTTCCACAAGGAGAATATTTAATAAAAATATATTCTTCTGACTCCAAAACCTAAGAAGTCAAGTGTAGCAAAAGGTAAAAAGAGTCAGCTGTTCCAGACGCCTTACTAATTTGTGTGCTGTCACTTGCTTCTATTACTTCTTCAGGATTTCAGCACGCACTAAACTAGCAAGGCAAAAAAAAAAAAATACAGCATCTGGGCATTCAACCAAAGCTCACATGCTGTCATTAAAACTGAACCACCTTGCGAAAAAGATTTGCTTAAATGATTTTTTTTTTCCTAGTGCAGGTGCCTAAATTTGTCAAGCTGTCTTTTTAGTTTGGTTGATTATTTCGGCTCTTGAAAACTTATTTACAACAATATGTACAATCATTAACAGTGTTAGGTCACATATTTATTGTTTTTTTTTTTCACAAGGTAGAAACAAAGTGTCCTTACTGAATGAGGTGATCACACTTTTCTACTGAATTGACCTCTTAAGTATAACTTATGTAACAGTTTCATAATGATTATTCCTTCTTGAGCTTTAAGCTTAACCATGAAACCAATTTTCTTAAGGGGGAGAAAAAAGTAATCAGTAAAACTGTACATCTGCCAACTGTGTATGAGCTAAATTTCTTTTCCAATTAAAACGCAATGCCTCTTACATTGCTTCAGATGAGAAAAGTGTTGGGAATAAGTGCCACATACAAGTAAAATTGAGAAAATATGACTTAATTACCAAGGCATTTTCCACCCTGAGAATCCTTACTTAGTGTCAAAAACCAATAGAATGATGACATATTATATTTTATATTAGAATAAATATTAACACACTAATACTTCAGGTCTTCTTAGTGCAAAACATAGATCAACTTCTGGGACAGTGGTGTTGGGAGAGAAATTGAGAGAGAGAGAGAGGAGAGACTTCTTCCTACAGAATTATAAGTGTTTGTTGTGCACTCCCCACCCACCCCAAAGTTTTCAGACTTTCACTTTTGTGAACTTTAACTTCTCAGGTCACTGTCTCTTACTTAGAAGAAATACTCTATTGCTTTGTAATGCTACAAAAATTGTATTATGTTGCTTAAAAATCTTAATGAAATCTTACTGACAATTTAACAATTTTAGGAGTTCATGTTAAGATGAAATTCCTTAGACTGATTTACATGCTATTTTCATCACTAGAAAATAAGTCCCCCGTCACTGTTATAGGTGGACATAACCTATTTGGAGAATCATTCTCTCCTTTTAATGTTTGATATACTTTATTTTTTGACTTTGTAGAAATGAGTGACTAACAATACTGTATTCTAATTAAGTAAAATTCCAAAGGGAAGCCCATGGACGAAATGAATGCTCGAGGCTTTAGTGCCTTATCCATTTTTAAATAATCCTCTTGGCAGTATCTATTTTCTCTGTTTTCATACCCTTCTTTATGCTACTCTTCCACTTTGTAAATCTTATTTAAGGAAATAGCTACCCTTTTGGTTACAAAGGATCTTGTAATAATCACTCAGTAGTGCTACTGTGCCTTGTTCCTTCTGTCTTATTCTCTTGAATTACTGATGAATTTTTTAGGACTTAATCAGCTTTTTCTTAGTTTGTCTATTTGACTACATATGAAGAAACACTGCTACTTAACTGCACAATTAAGTTATAGTTTTCATTATAATGCATCTTTTCATATTCTTAAATGCAACAAGTAATGGGATTTATATTGTTTTTATTCAGAAAAAAATTGTCATTACAGTTCCCATTTGTTTCATAATTATCTCATTCTTGTTTTTTTTTTAACTACACAACATTTCTGTCATTTATGATTTATTGAACATGCTGCTCATTTGAGATTCACAAAGAATTAAAATGAATCAGTAAAGTTTGGAAATGTTAATCTTTTACAATTAGTAAATAGTTTACAAAGAGAAAAACTACAGTTTTCTATTTACTCTGAATCGTTCTAGAACATCATAAACAACTTAATATTTTAGGGCCGAAAATAAAATCATTTTCAGTGTAAAAGTACAGACCTGTCTCTTTACTATTCTTTGTTGACTGTAGTATGTGATTCTAAATTTGAATTGGAGACACTTTTCTACCATGTTCTTCTTAGGATTTTAGTTTTTGAAAAGGCAGAACAAGCACAAGTAAAATTAAGGAAAACTTTTCTGCCATTTTTTTGTTTTATGGACATGATTTTGTTATCCCTAACATAATGAAAGCCAATAAAATGTCACAAAGAATATGAAGCAAGTGTGCCTGCTGACTATATATTCTACAGAGTCTTATCTGTGTCCTCTGCAACACAAAAGATGCTGTATGTATCCTTACACTAGGGATCTGTGATTAGTGTGATAAGTGAATCTTCTGTCTCATTATGTTATTTCAGGAAAACCAAGATTTTCACTTTATTATAAAGAACCTCAAATAATAGCTAGTCATTTCCCCTGGAGTGACCATTGATGTAGGTTGGTGACAATACCATTTGAGAAATCTGGGTGACAATAGAAATAGGAGAACTGGGAAAAGATGTGAACAGTGGAGGCAAAGTTGATGGTGAAGAACACGTTTCCAACCCTTTAACAGTTTTAGTGGGATCTACCATGGATCACATCATGCCTGTGTCTCTTGAACCACTAGTTTATCAATGCTAATAGATTGTGGGCGAGACAGAGAACTTTTCTACAAGACTGCCTTCTGTAAGGCAGGTTCTCCTTCCTAGCTCTGTAGCTTCCCACCCGAGTGCTTTTGTTTTCTTTTGCTTAATATCTCTATGAGTTCAAACCTTCCTCTACTAAGTGGTAATACTGAGAGTACCTACCTCATGAAGTTTGAAAGGGCTGAATAAGATAATACATGCATAGTTCCTAGCAAATAGAGGACCTTGAGATTATTGCTTAATATATGGATCCAGATTAGAAAGAAATGGTCTTTTGTTATATTTCAGATTAAGGAGAGAAAATAACAAAATTCCACAAGAAACTATAATAGCACTATCAGCCCAGAATTTACACCATGGTTTCTTTTTTCTTTTCTTTCTTTTTTTTCTTGTCTTCTTTTCCTTTCCTTTCCTTTCTTTGCCTTTTTTCTTTCTTTCTTTCCTTCCTTCCTTCCTTCCTTCCTTCCTTCCTTCCTTCCTTCCTTCCTTATTGTTTATTTGTTTACTATGCCTGTATGTGCTGAATTCTGTTTCTTTTCCTTTTATTTTAGACAGAGTGTGTGAGTGGGGGAGGGGGCAGAGGGAGAAAGAGAGAGAATCTTAAGTAGGCTCCATGCTCAGCCTACCCCAGTGAGGGCTTGATCCCATGACCCAAACTGAGCCAAAATCAAGTTGGATGCTCAACCAACTGAGCCACCCAGGCACCCTGTGCTGAATTTTTGAAGACAAGACATGTTAGTAATATTTTTTAACAAATAAAATACTAATATTTAGATAAAATCTTGGAAGCATAAATAAATATTTGCAAATATTCTATTTTGAGCTAAGCTGCATTTTACATTTTACAAAAAGCTGTATATACACATATACATATGTGTATTTACATATGCATACATGTCGATAGATACCTCTACAAATTTTCTTTTACTAACTGGATTTACTAATTATGTATACTTTTATGAATTTAATTTCTTTATAATATATACTGCTTACATAAGATGTACTTAAATATAGTAAAAGAGGAAATCAGGGATCAAAGAGGAGAGAAAAGAGGCAGTATGGATAGCAGATTAAGAGTACAGGTATTTCAGTGCAGACTTGGGAAAGATAAAGGAGAGCAAAAAAGTGAGTGCACCTAGGATTTAGAAATATTAGAATTCAGTGTACCTTTGGCTCAAAGATCCTACTATGAGAATTCTAGAGGATCCTCAGAGCACATTCTTCCTGTCTTCCTCCCCTGCACTCTCTACTCCTCTCTAAGGGTAAGGCAGTACCAGAGGTAATTAATTGCTCTACTTAAAAGGAAGGGGGTTGCTCAAAGAATAAGTTAAAGGGAAGTTAAATAGTACTTTGAGATAAAATATGAACAAAATAAGGAAACAATATACCAAAACCTATGGAAAATAGGTAAAAGAGTGTTTGGAAGTAAATTTTTGGCTTTAGGGATCTATATTAGAAAAGAAGAGAGATCTCCAAGCAACAACCTAAACTTCTAACTTAAGATAATATAAATGGAAGCAAACTAAACTCATAACAAGTAGAAGAAAGGGAAAAAAATTAAGGATTAGAGCAGAAATTAATGAAAGAGGGAATAAATGAACAATAGCATTTTAAAAACCCAAAAAGTTGTTTTTTAAGAAGATTTAAAAATTTGACAATCTTTATATAGACTGGCCAAGGAAAAAGATAGAAGACTCAAACTATGAATATCAGGAATGAAAAGGGAGAGATTACTGCCAGCCATGCAGATTTAACAAGGATTATAATACTATAAACAGCTGGGTAGCAACTACTTAGATGACTCAAATGAAAAAGACAAATTCCTAGGAAGACTACTAAACTACTAAAATGTACTCAAGGTGAAAGAGAGTATTTGAATAGACTTATAAAAGATATTGAGTTAGGAATTAGAAAACTTTCGCAAAGAGAAGCCCAGGCCCAGATGGCTTATCTGCTAAATTCCACCAAACATTTACATAAGAATTTCTTCCAATTTTTCTTATACACCTCAAAAAAGTAAAATAGAAAGGAACACTTCCTAACTCATTCTATGAGGCCAATGTCTTTAATGTCAAACCGTTTCAAATTCTATCTGTAAAGCTACGGTATTCAAAGCAATGTGATTCTTTCATAACACTTAGACATGTAGACTAATGAGATAGAATTGGGAATTTACAAACAAGCCCTTCTACTTATACTTAATGGGTGACACGATAATTTAATAGGCAACTAATTCAACAAATTATATTGTTCCTGGATATATGTATATCTATATATATGTGTAGATACATATCTACACAAAATAATTAAGTGGGAGCCTTTCTCACACTGTGCATAATAATTATAGAAAAATGAATCACAGACCTAAATGTAAAGGTTTAAATCTATAAAACTCTTAGAAGAAAATATAGCAGTCAATTTTTGTGACTGGATTCGGTAAATCCTTCTTAGATACGGCACCAGAAGTTCAAACAAATGAAGTAACAAAGATAAATTGATCTTTATAAAAATTTTAAAGTTTTGTGCTTCTAAGGACACATCTAGAAAATATAAAGGCAAGGTAAACAATAGGAGAAAATATTTGCAAATCATATGTCTTATACAGAAAGATTTTATAAAGAACTCCAACAACTCAATGGTAAAATACAAACAAACCTATTTAAAATAGGAAGGAGACTTAATATACATTATCTCCAGAGAAGATTTACAAATGGCCAATAAGCATACAGAGTGTTCTATGTTATTAGCTATCAAGGAATGTAAATGAAAACCACAATGAGATACCATTATATTGGCTTATTATCCATTATAATGGCTGTAATAGTACAAAACACACACACACACACACACACACACACACACACACACACCAAACAAACAAACAAACACAGGATAAATGTTGGTGAGAACATTGCATGTGGGAATGTAAAGTAGCGCGATTGCTTTGGAAAACAGCCTGGCAATTCCTCGAAAAGTTCAACAGTTATCATTTGACCCAGCAATTCCAGCAAATTTGAGAGAAATGAGAACTTTTGTCCACAGAAAAACTGATACACGAATGTTCCTACCAGCATTATTCATTACAGTCAAGCAGACACAACCCAAATGTCCATCTGTTAATGTACTGATAAACAAAATCTGGCATGTCTATATGATGGAATATTATCCAGCAATTAAAAGGAATGAAGTACTGACACCTTTCAACATGGATGAATCTTGGAAAAATGATACTATACTAAAAGAAAAGCCACATATTGTATGATTCCACTGATACGAAATGCGCAGAACAGACAAATCTTCAGAGACAGGAAGTAGGTGAGTATTTGCCAAGGTCTGACAGTGGAGGGTAGAGAATGGGAGAGATTGCTAATAGGTATGAATTTTCTTTATAGGGAGACAAAAATGTTTGAAAATTAGACTGTGAAGATGGTGGCACAACTCTCAAGCTGCCAAAAAACACTGAATTGTAATCTTTAGATGCCTCAATTTTATGGTATGGGAATGATATCTCAATAAGTCTGTTAAAAATACATAATGATTAAATTTCCAAAGAATATTCTATTTTTTTCTTCACCATGTAAAATCACTGAAAACAGTATGAAAGTATCATATTCTAATTTCATTGCTAAGCTTTCCCTCAAATAAAATGTAAGAACCATAGGACACTGTATAAAAGAAAACATATGTGTTGTCTGATGGCTCACAAAGAAATTCTTTGTGCATTATTTTTCTATTCTCCAGTGATAAAATTACTGTGGAAACTCTGATGTTATCTTACTCTTCACATAGAAATGGAGTTACACTGACTTAAAATGGCAAGAAAAGCCAGGAAAATAAATGAAGATATTTTCACTTAGAGGCTGGGTATAAGGCTAGCTGCTTGATTATTGGATCAAGGATTTGTTGCTGTTCCCATTGTGTTCTAAGTCTTTAAAAGAAGAAAGCTTCCTATTTTTTTTTTGTTTGTTTGTTTGGTGGATTCTTTTTTTTTAATTTTTAATTTTTTAAATGTTTTTATTTATTTTTGGGTGAGAGAGAGACAGAGTGTGAGAAGGGGAGGGGGTCAGAGAGAGAGGGAGACACAGAATCTGAAGCAGGCTCCAGGCCCTGAGATGTCAACAAAGAGCCTGATGTGGGGCTTGAAAATACGAATGCCAGATCATGACCTGAGCTGAAATGGCCACTTAACCGACTGAGCTACCCAGACGCCCCTTGTTTGGTGCATTCTTTAGAAGGAAACAAGGACATTGATGCTCCAACTCTGGGTGGCATTATTCTAACGAGTGCTGACTGTTTTCCTGTGCCAACTTTCACCTTGAGAGGGTGCATGATGGGACCTAAATATGCTTTACTAAAAAAGCTGTTACTTTGGGAAGTCAACCATGGGACTCTAGACTTATGTTAGTGCTGAGAGATGGGAATGTTTCCCCCCCGCAAGAAACCTTGAGGTTTGTGCATGGATGTAGGTGGTGAGAAATTAGAGTATCACTGTGTGCTCCTGCTTAAGCAGGACCAAGCTTCCATGGTGACATCATATAACAGGGACATTGGCTTTGGGGGGAGACTCTTTAGACTTGAGGGCTCACTCTGCTACGTAGGTATGGTGGCTGCTCTACTCTTCCTGGCTCTTTGCTGCTATTACAGTGTGTGCGATGTCAGCTAGGTAATCGTTAAAATGTCTGAGTGCTGACTGTGTTTATACTCAAAGTTTGTGAAGATATTCACACCAGTTATATGAACAAAAAAGTATTTTAAAAGTTGAATTTAAATAAAATAATGGACGTAAACTAGGTTGCAAGGAGTGGGTAACTATTTTAGCCAGAGGGAGTTTAAAAGGCATTATTCTCTCCTTATTGGACACAAAACCTATTTGAAATTTCACTTCTATTAATCATGTTCTTTTTCATCTTCTTCGTGTAATATAAAGATAGACAATGACTTACTTTCACCTTGATCAATAATAATGCAAAATTGGCTTTAGCATGCAATGAATGTAGACTATATTTAGAGGGGCTAAACCACTGCTCTTTGTTCTCAGGAAATATGTTGAACAAGAAAGAAGGGCAATTCATTTTGACTTTTTAATTTTCTTTTTAGAAACTTTGAGTTCTTTCATTCTTATATAAGTGCTTCCTTATTCAGTGAAATCTAATAAATAACCTAGGTATTTGGGAAGTTCCAAAAGGATGTTTTAGTGATAACCTTGAAATCTTTCTACAGAAAGCAATGTAATAAAAAAAATGGAAAAAATGATGTGGGCAAGTTCTTGAAACCATAAGGGTATGTGGAAACAAAGCAAGAATTTATAAAAGCTACTGACAAATAAGTCTCTATAACTTAAGAACTAATTATTTTGTCTAAATTTTTCCACGCAGTTTTTTTTTCCTACTTCTATCATGCTTAAGCTCTTTACATGTGGCATTTTCAACTTAGGAAAACTGAAATAGGAAGAGGATGCATAAGTTGATACATTTTCTTGGTAAAAGTCTCAATTGAAGTAGACCTAGTTTATAATATGATGGCTAATAATACTCTTAATAATACTATATTGTATACTAGAAATTTCTTGAGAGATTTCAGGTGCTCTCATCATAGTGAGAGGTAAATATGTGAAGGCTTGGAATGTTAATTAGCTGGACTGTAGTAATCACTTTACTACATGTATGTATATCAGAACATCACATATGTATATAAATGTATGTATAACTTCTCTTGAAAAAATAATTTTTAGGGCAACCTGGCTGGCTTAGTCAGTTGAACATCCAACTTTTTTTCTTAAAAATTTTTTAATATTTATTTATTTTTGAGAGAGACAGAGAATGAGTGGGGGAGGGGCAGAGAGAGAGAGGGAGACACAGAATCCCAAGCAGCCTCCAGGCTCCAGGTTCTGAGCTGTCAGCACAAAGCAGGAAGTAGGGCTCGAACCCATGAACCATGAGATCATGGCCTGAGCTGAAGTCAGATGTTTAACTGACTGAGTGACCCAGGTGACCTGAATGTTTAACTCTTGATTTCGGCTCAGGCCATGATCTCATGGTTGGTGAGTTTGACCCCCACGTCGGGCTGTGAGCTGGCAACAGAGTCTGCCCCTCTCTCTCCCTCTCTCTGCTCCTGCTCTGCTAACTTTATCAATCAATCAATCAATCAATCAATAAACATTTTTTAAAATAAAAATTAAAAAAGAAAAAAGATAAAAATTATTGAATAAATTAGTGAGGGAACTGTTGAACCAATTGCTAACAAAAGTTCATATTATGTAGTAAATACAAATTATAAGATGCCTGAGATATTACAGGAAATTTGGGTTGAACAATTTTGTTGTTATCAAATGATTTAAACATGTATAAAACATTTCCATGGATGTACATATTTTTTACAAAATCCACCCAAACTTAAAGTGAATCGTAGTCAAAACTGGAAAATAGTCACAACCACTATCAACTGCTGAAGTAGAGTTTAAACTTGAACAACATAGACTTCCGATTATAAGCAAATACATTAATGTAGCTATAACAGTACATTAATATAAATGTACTGTATTTTTCTCACTCAGATACACAAGTGAATCAGAATGAGAGTCTGAAAAAATGACTTTGAGTTTGATCTAGTCAAAAAAGTTTCACTACTTTCAGTATTTTAAATATTTTAGAATTTACATGTTTTAGAATTCCTTATAACTAATCTTTTTAAAAAGTTTTCTTAAAATATAACTCACTATGCAGTTCACCCATGTGCAGTTTACAATTCAGTGGTACTTAGTACCTTAACTGAGTTGTATATGCAACACTACAATCAGTTTTAAAACATTTTCATCCCCTCCAAACTCCATCGCATACCTATTAGCAGTCACTCCCTATTTCACCCCAATCCTTCTAGACATAGAAACACTAATCTACTATCTGTCTCAAAAAATGCCTATGCTAAACATTTCATATTGGAGGAATTATACAATACATGGTATTTTATGACTAGTTCCTTTCATTTAGCATAATATTCCCAAGTTTTATCTATGCTGTACCGTGTATTAGTGCTTCATTCTTTATGAATAGATAATATTCCATTGTATCCATTCCAGATAACTGATTAATCTTCCTCTAGCTTCTGCCGTATTTCACTCTTTACCTTTACAAAAAAAAATTTAGATAAGAGCCTAGTTTCTTTTTTTTAAGAGCCTAGTTTCTTGATCTTGATTTTCTCCTTTCATTTATTTAATACATTGATACACAGTCTTCTTTTCCAATATTTCACTAAAACTATCCTTATGAAAGGGAGTATTATTCTTCCGGTTGCAAAATCTTGTGGTTTTCTTTCTTTCTTTTTCTTTCTTTCTTCCTTTCTTCCTTCCTTCCTTCCTTCCTTCCTTCCTTCCTTCCTTCCTTTCTTGCTTTCTTGCTTTTCTTTCTTGCTTTCTTGCTCTTTCTTTCTTTCTTTCTTTTGGTTTTTCTTTTTCTTTTTTCTTTTTTTTTTTTTGTTTAAACATTTATTTTTGAGAGAGAGAGAGACAGAGTGCGAGCGGAGGAGGTGCAGAAAGAGAGGGAGACACAGAATCCAAAAAAGGCTCTAGGCTCTGAGCTGTCAGCACAGAGCCCCATGTGGGCCTTGAACTCACAAACTGCAAGATCATGACCTGAGACAAGGAAGTCAGACCCCTAACTGACTGAGCCACCCAGGTGCCTGTGTGATCCTTTCTTTTTTATATTTGCATATAAACCTTTTCTATATCCCCCTTTAATATTCTTTACCGTTCATATAATTTGGAACGATCCTGAGAGATGGAGTCTACTTTTCTGAAATAGTTTGGTAATACCATATTTGATATCAGATGTAAGGAAACACAGTTTAAGTAATTTCACATTTGAGTGCCATTCCCAGAATATTCCTCATTGCCCACACTAAAGTCTAAATTTATATTTTCAGTTTTTAGCCATAGTTTGCACTTTTAAAGGGTCCCTGAAATTGGGTACATTTTCCTCCAGAAAACCACACACTAAATAAAGCTGTTTCAGCTGCAAATTACCTTTCATGAATGAATGCACTCTTTTGAGTGAATGAACACCATAGAAAACCAAATTTCTGAGTAAGACTATTTGCTTTAAACAGGATGCAAGCATTGCTGTCAAATTACATATGTATAGACAATATTTTTTCATAACTAATTAATTTTTCTATAGTTAACATTTTAATCTTGGTAGGGGTCAGTGCCTGATTTTTCCTTTATAGATGGTTTCCAATGAAGAGATGAGTTTCTGTTTCATTATCTTAAAAATTATATCATTTCATAGCTAAAGATTAATGAATTCAGTTTTATATCTCAAAAGGTCATAAGTCTATTCAGTACTAACATTGATTTTTCCATGATCTGGACTCTACAGATATTTTAAACTCGCATATTTCTTTTCTATGACTTTATAGAATGCATGGAGCATTGATACATTATTTGCAATATATATATGTGTGTGTGTGTGTGTGTGTGTGTGTGTGTGTGTGTATTTTTTTTTTTTTGAGAAAGGGAGCATTAGTGGAGAGGGGCAGGAGAAAGAAAGAGAATCTTAATCAGGCTCCATATTCAGCATGGAGCCCAATGTGGGGTTTGATCACTTGACTCTGGGATCATGACCTGAGATGAAATCAAGAGTTTGGTGCTCAACTGACTGAACCACACAGGCACCCTGTTATTTGCAATATTAATTTTATTTTGATGTGGAATAAAATACTATTGAAATGATAATGCTTTCTGTTAAGGAAAAAATGAAGCAGTGAAATGCAAAAAAATTTAGTCATCTTACAAGAGAGAAAAATGGTTAAAAAAATTTAAAAACTGAAATTTTAATATCCAATAAAATTGTAAAGCCATGCATATGTTGAAAACGAGTTTCAGGGACAGTTGTTGATTTTTTTGTCTTCCAAGTCTGTTTTATACTGGTAAATAAAAGAGGGGGTTTGACAGTACCTTATCTGCATTCAAATAACAGTCCTCTCAACTCTCAGCTATTTAATTCATTTTGCCAATTTAATTGATGACTATCTTCCTAAGACTTTTAATTTTTAAAATAGGAAGACAAGCACTTGTGTTACTGTTATTTTTAAAGTTAAGCAATACAAATAGTTTAAAATGAGTATCTTCAGGAAAAAACAACATACACATAGCTACAACATACACATATACATGTGTCTGCATATATAATTTAAAAAGAATAATTTGATCCAACTATCTCTCAACTTTTCTTAAAAATGTTAGAAATCCTATACAATAAACCAAGTGAGACCCTATGAAACTCTTTAATAGATTTGTCTCCTGAAATTTTGAACCTGGAAAATGAGCCAACAGACAGTTTAAGTGAGTATATGATCTAAAGAAAACTGCCGCCTTTCCTTTTATAAAAATTTTTTAATGTTTTGTTTTTGTATTTTGAGAGAGGGGAGAGGGCCAGAGAGAGAGAGAGAGAGAGAGAGAGAGAGAGAGAGAGAGAGAGAAGGAATCTGAAACCAACTCCAGGTTCTGAGCTGTCAGTACAGAGCCAGACCTGGGGCTTGAACTCACTAACTGTGAGATCGTGACCTGAGCCAAATTTGGACGCTCAACCGACTGAGCCACCCAGGCGCCCCTCTTTCCTTTTTAACATTTAATTTTCCTTTTGCTGTTTTTGAAGATCAAGCATTCGAGAGTTCTGCCATCCCATTTTCTGATGCGTACATTTATACGCATGATGCATTTCATTTTTTAATCTTAAACTTGCTGTTCCTCTTCCCTAGTTGTCTTCCCTTGAATTATTTTGCCTTTGTCTTTCCCGAAAGAGATAGCTATTTTATCTTTGCTTCTACACTTTATGGCTTTCATGTGTACTTATATTCACTTTCTTTAGCATATTCTCTTTTACTCTATTGCTGTTAAGCTTAAAACACACTCATTCCTCAAAGGCTGATGAATAGCTGGAGGAATTGAAGAAGAGAGGAAATTCTCTAATGACATCTTTAACAAATGTTGACGTTCACCCAAGGTTAAAAAAAAACAAAACACTTTTTTTTCCTTGTAGAAAAAAATATTCCTATAATTGTTATGCAAAATATTAACTTTCTAATATCACTTATATATTTTCAATTATAGAAATTAGTATTTAAGAAATAGAAATTAATATTTAAAGATTAATGCTAAATCTGTATAGAGTGTATAGAACCTTGAAGTAAGTAAAATAAGTCAGGAGTACCACATACTCTAGTAAGTATAGGCCTTGTTCTCAATGAACACTTAATTAAAATACAGGCCCCCTTGTATTCGTTTTGTTAGATGAATGTCATTAAATTAAAATTGCTAAAGTTCAACAGTACAGAACTTAATAGCATGTATAGATTGTATAGAACAATCTATTAGACAAAATCAGCAAGTTAATACCTGTTTCTTGAATAACAGAAACCTTTGTGGAAGTGGCACTTCATCTTATATTGCCTTTTAAATAATCTCAACAGTAAATTTTGTGTGATGAAATGATGGCTTGTGTACTTATTTCTATGGCCGGCACGGTGCCCAAATTTTTCCTAAGTATTCTCTTTCGCTAAAGGCAAGGTTTTCCTTAAGATCCAGGAAGAGTCTCAAACCTAGTATCTCAGAAGACAACATTAGCAGGAACATTATATGAGTCAATGCCTTCTTGGAAGAAAATCTAGAGTAAGTTTATATTTTGTAAAACAAAAAGCTAAATAAACATAATGTCTGAAAAGACAGTCTAGGCTGTTTTTAAAATATTTGATTGATAGTCTTTCATACTGGGTTAAACATTTCTTGAGGACAGGTATTAAATCTGCCCATTAAATACAGTTAGTTCTCAGTAACTGTTGAATTAATGAATACTTGAATAAGAAATTAAATATATGTGTAACCACAATGCCTGTTATGAAGGAATCAATAAGCTGTACCCCTTACTGCTAAAAAACCTTCAAATTCTACATTCAAACTGTTCGAAAGCAAGGAGTAGAGAATGGAGCTGAGCTCTAATGATCTCTGTAGGAACTATGGTATAATATATTTAAATCCTTAGTTTTGGTGATTGACTGAAACATGTACTTATGCTGAAACATAAGTATCTACTCAAAAATCAAGAGTACAAATCTACTTTTGAAGAATACTGGCCATGGTAGAAATTGCATTCTTCATTTGAATCTACAACAATTTTAGCATGTTATTCAGTGTATATCCTTGAAATTCAAACCTTAGTGGAAGTTTTTGTGGAAATTTACAAAAACAAAAACAAAAACAAAACACAAAAAACAAAAAAAACCTTTCTCCAATCTCACCTAAAGAACTTGATGCACGATCTTTAGTATCTTATTAATGGATCCTGCATTTTTTTCTTAATTACACTTATAATAGCTAATAATAACAATTGGTCATCATTACTACACATTAGGCACCTGCATTATCTATTTAAAGCTATACATTAATCCTTCCCAGGACATTACAGTTATGGTTTTCACATAACTCAAGTGTCAGTTGCCTGAGTGTCTTGGGTGCTGCTTTTCAGGTAATAGTCACTTTTACTGCCTTGACTTTCCATTTTACAGCTGTCATCCTACGCTATTTCTGAAGAGGGTGGGAGTGGGGTTCCGATGGTGGTAGACCACCTATGCTTTCAAATTCATGTTGAATCCTATCTCTCTTCTCTCACATAACATGACTTTTCTTTTACCTCTTTCTCACTGATTCCCCGAAAGCAGCACTCTCAGACGATACCTGTGTGCAGCAGGATTTTACTGAATGCATCAGGGAGAAGCAAAGGAGAGATTTCTTCCCAGAACTACAAATAATTTAAAATTGATCGCTAGACATGCCTGTTCTTCAAAGTCCTTCTGTCCTCCTTACCCCCAGCAATTTCTCACCAGCCACTGTTCTCTTCAGGCTCCATGCCCCTGTCAAGGTTCTGTGCCTTCTCTCCATTTCCCTCTGACTTTGTTGCTTTTTCTCCTTTTCAAGACTTTCTTCCTATCATCTATCATGTAAAGGGAATAAATACTTCTTATTTTGCTTTTGCTTGATTCTTTTCAAGGTCTCCCTGCACCGGAGTTTATTTATTTATAATCTAGATGTCTTATTCAAGATGTGGGGTTTAATAAAGTAAGGTTCTTACTTGGGGAAAATGCTGCCATTATTTTTTTTAATACATATTTCTTCCATTTTAACATGATCAAATTACTGCTTAAGGCTAAACAGCCAGTAAGGGGCAAGGGGGGATTTGAACCAGGCAGTTCCCCATACTTAGTGCATGTCTGTGAAAGTGCTCATCCTTGATACGTAATAGTGGCAGACGCTTGGCAACTTGAAAGCTAATCTTTCAGCTTTATGTCTAACCAAGACGGACTAAAAATTCACCTCAGCCTGACTAAATTTTACACAGGTTTCTTCCTGACTGTAGGCTCCTGACCTCCCTTTCCTTAGACCACTTACTTTAATAAATTTCAGTTATAAATTCTTCTCTGTCCCTTTGTGATACAAATCTTCCAGTTCTTTGGCAGTTTTATATCCTAGGAATGTCTTTCTCAAGGATCTGATCTCAAGGAACTTAAGATCAAGGATCTTAAGGATCCCATTAAAAGGTAATCATTGAAGGAGAGAACGTCCATCTCCCTTTCTCCCAGTTTCTGTGAGTGTAGGAGTCTAACTTTGATAAGTGATAATTAGCAAACACAGAAGGCCTAATCACATCGATGAGCCTCCCACTTATTCTCCAGTACTTTTCCACTAGCTCATCCAGTGCTAAAATTTCTTCTGCCTTTTGTTTCTGTAGAGTTGAATTCAATCTCTCTTCCCTATTGCAATATTCTTGAATGAAGTATCCCTTATCTGTTTAACTCTCTACAGTGCATTTTTCTCGGACTTGTGTCATGCCCAAATATTTGTGCACTGAGTTGAAGGCACATGCCTGATATCACAAACCCCTTCAAATGGTTTTTTGTTCCTTGAAAATTGCACTGCAGTTGTAAAAGTGTTCTATTGGTTAGCCAGGTCAAAGCTACTCTCCTGTTCTTGCTGTGGAGAGGACACCCTGTGGGGATTGTTTTTTTTAAATGAACGTGAATAGGTCTTTCTTTGGCTAAACTACCACATGACAAGATGTCATTATTAAGACATGGGTGAGAACAAATATGGCTGCCTTTTAATTAACTAACGAGTTAATTTAATGGCTCCTTTTTAAAAGGAGGATTCACACGCATGACACTTAGGTTAGGTTACAAACTGCTCACATGCTTACCAAGTTATTTGTATGGAGTTTTCAAGTAATTCATGCTGCATTTACCAAGTATTCAATTTTCATTTTTTTTTCTAAAATTGAATCTGTGACCTAATAGGTTATGAATTAACTTTTATAAAGAATTATCTATGCTGGATTCTCTCAGATAAGGGTGCTGAATGCTTTCTTTATAAACTAAAATATAAACCATAAGAATCTCTATTATCCAGACAGTTCTGAGATGGCTTCTGATAGCAGCAACAAAAACAAGAAAAACATTCTTCTTTTCTTTTGAATTAAATCTATTTCTGGAGATCTGCTTTCTGAATGGAATAAAGCTATCAATCTATCAGTTTATCCATATGTAATTTTGCTCTCAATGTCAGTGTCAGGCAATACAATCCAAAGCTCTCTGCTGATGGTTTCTTTAGCAAAACCTTTGTCTACCTGCAGTGCTAATCTCTAGTTTAAAATTCAGGATGAGATCTATTTTGTTTGTTTGTTTGTTTTTTCCTTCCTTCCTTTTTTCCACTCTCTATTTTTATTTTAACAATGTGATGGAAAAATATAACTAATCCTGTATGACAGCATGCCTTAATATCTACTTAGTTTCGATCAGCCTCTTTGAAATCATGTTTCACAGCAGTCTTATTTAATTTCTGAAAATGATTTTAGTCCCCTGATTAGTGAATCCCCCAATACCAGAATGTAATATAGAATCTAACTTTATCACTGTATGTGTTTATGTGTATAGTTGTGTCTCGTTTTGTGTATTGCTAGTTATCTGTCTGTAGAACAATATACACATATGAAGATAAGTATATTTATATTTATTTTCATATAATATGGATTGACTTGTGTGAATCATCATTAAATAATCTTTAGAAGTATTTTGTAAACGTGAACCTGAATTGCTTCATAAAATATAACTGTTTATTTTCAGTGTTTTGAAATACTACAGTATACTTTAAAGTCATTTAATTTTAATAAAATTTGATGTGCTGATATCATATCCTTTTAATATCTTAATCACTCTATATCAGACACTGTATCAGGGGCTAAAGTTTCCAAGGCAAATAGAACATGTTCTTATCCTTGAGGCCTAATAGTGGTGTTTCTTCACCCTGTGTGCATCTTAAATCACTTGGAGAGCTATAAAACCTTATGGGCTCCATCCTAGGAGATGGTGATTGGCTTAATTTTAAAAGCTCTCTAAAATTTTTAATATGTATCCACTATTAGATCCATTATCTTATAGTGTCTGAGGGGAGACTGGAATCCACATAAACAGATACGCAGCACCATGTGGTAGGAACATTGAATAGACTTGCACAGGAACTCTGGGAAGTGCAGAGAGTGAGAAGAAACCACTGGACTTGTGTTGTGGGATGTCTGTTGGGGGAGAGGGGTAGAGAGGAAAGTGGTACCATGATTCCTGAGGTGAAGTTTGAACATAGAACTGTTCAAGCAGTGGAGGAACAGTGGGAAGGAGTGCGAAGCATCAAGGGAAGGAAATGCAGACAGAGAAGAATATCTACAAAAGGATCATATAACAGCAGCCTGGTATGTAAGAACTACTTACCCCTTACCATTCAACAACCCTCAGGTGTACATCCGGGAGTTCCAGGCATGGAACTAGACTAGAGATCAATGACAGTCATAAGTCTTACACTAGTTTTTAAAAAAACATTTATTTATTTTTGAGAGAGAGAGCCTGAGAAGGAGAGCAGCGGAGAGAGGGAGACAGAGGATCCGAAGCAGACTCTGCAATGTCAGAGCAGAGCCCAATGTGGGGCTCAAACTCACAAAATGTGAGATCATGACCTGAGCCAAAGTTGGATGCTTAACCACTCAGCCACCCAGGATCCCCTAAACCTTACACTATTTTATAATGCATGTTCAAATCCACATTTAACAAAGAGAAAAATAGGGTAAAGGAAGAAACACAGTAAGGTTCTAAGCACTCAGTTTTGAGAGCTGCCTATATAGATATCCGTTATGTAATCCTAATCTACACTGGTGATCATCAAGAAAAGGAAAGATGCTACAGCCTGATTATAGTCATGCATGGAAATACTGGTTTTGATATACTATAGACGACATAATTCCTTAAACATGTATAAAATGAAAACAAACTCCTTCCTTAATAATTTGACTTTCTTATTCCAAAAGAAGGCTGAAAAAAGTGTTAACCCCCCTAGCAAATGAAACATAATTGTCAAAGACATGTAATGTTCCAGGCACTCTAGATCAATCTTGATCTGTAAGGCTGAGTCATATATTTTGCCAAAGTATTTTTCTTCCATTCCAGTAAGGTCAGTTAAATCATCACTGGTTTTACTGTTACCCTTTTAAAAATCATTATTGAAAAATGGGCATTACCAGATCAGTGTGAAAGAAAGAAAACATATTTTCTTTCTTCCCTCCTCAGATGCTATCAAGATGGTATTAATGCAATAAAAAGGATTTAAATTCACAATGCCAAAGAAAAGGGGTTGATGACCAAGAAATTAAGAAAAAATCAACATTCCTAAGATATACCAAAAGAAAATGAGGAATAGTTACTGGTGAAATCAAAGCTGCAAGCTAGGATAAGTGAGTAGGAGGCTATAGCCAAGGGGATAGCAGAAACTTTTGTGGATCCTGGGGTGGGGGAGGGGGGTTGGCATGCCAAGTAGAGAATGGGAATGAAGGGTGCCTGGGTGGCTCAGTTGGTTAAGTGTCTGACTGTTTTGGCTCAGGTTATGATCTCATTGTTCATGAGATCTATCTCTGAGTCGGGCTCTGTGTTGACAGTGTGGAGCCTATTTGGGATTCTCTCTCTCTCTCTCTCTCTCTCTCTCTCTCTCTCTCCCACCCCCCCCTACCCTGCTCACATACTTTCTCTCTCTCTCTCTCTCTCTCTCTCTCTCTCTCTCTCTCTCAAAGTAAATAAATATGAAAAAAGAATGGGAATGAAAATGAGGTGGGGGGTTAATTATAAATCAATAGGTGGAATGATTGACCTTTCTCCATTCGAGACATTTAACACCACTCACTCATCACTAAATAAACGGAATGAACTCTTTGATGAAAACTAAGGTGATTAGTATGGACATGAGAGCCTCGGGACATTTTTGTTTTAGAGTCCCAAATTGTGAGGTCCTCATCCTCTTGAGAATAAGAGTCACACTCAGAAATCACACTCTGCTTTTATTGTCTCATTCTTACGACTGATGATCACCAGGTTTTAGGCAAAAATTTGTAAAATGAAAGAACCCAGTGTATTCAAGCATACAAGATAACTTTCGTGTAGTAGTGCTAATTTAGGGACCTAAGGACATTTTTTTAATGCAAAATTTAAATTTGTAGCATTGAAGAGATTGAGGAAGATATTGTGTCTTCAATAAACAAAACAAAATAAAACAAAAGCAGAGTAAGATGCAACAGCAATGGAATGATTAGAACACAAGGAAGAATAATTTGAAATGTATTAAACAACAAAAATTCCACTAAGTAAATTTCAAGATCATTAAGCTTTATTCAATGATTCATGAATTGGGCAGAATTGGGCAGCATCCTACTGGGCAATAGGAAGGAGCTCTGCCAAGGTATAGAGAAGGGAAGGTTCTTAGAGGCAGAAAGGGGGTATAAAAGGAAATTATCAGAAAGAATGCACTGTTTCAGTCAAGATCGCCCTCCTAAGGGGAACGGAATAGGTCTATGGAGTGGATTATCTCAGAGCTGACCAAGTAATCTCAGTTTGACTGGTTAAATTACATTCCTGCGAGAGGGTGAAGATGCAGTTAGATTAGGTATTAGGTCTCACTTTGTTATGGGGCTTAACACAGTGACTCCATTTGGGACCCTTGTCTCCTTTTTAACAAATGTTAAGTGTGGGTGTTGAAATACAATTCAATGGAATGTTTGGAAGATAAGAAAAGGAAATGTTTCAGAAATATATATATGACAAAGGAAATCAGGAAATATTATTAGAAAATTAGAAATATAGATTATTAAAGCAGGAGGTGTATTTTCCAACTAAATTGGTATCTGAGAAAGAAAAAACATAGAGAAAACAAATGGAGAAATTGTCAAAGAAATAATGCAGGGAATTTTCCACACTGAAGAGCACAGTGCTTTAGATTCAAAGACCTATTTGCATGAAAACACTCATTCACGATATTGGGAAAGTCAGGAACACCAAGGCTAAACAGAATACTCTAAGGGTGCCTTGGTGGCTCAGATGGTTATGCATCCTACTATAGCTTGGGTAATCATCTCAAGGTTCATGAGTTTAAGCCCTGCGTCTGGCTCTGTGCTGAGAGCTCAGAGCCTGGAGCCCTCTTTGGATTCAATGTCTCCCTCTCTCTCTGCTCCACCCCCATTCATGCTCTCTCTCTCTCTCTCTCTCTCTCTCTCTCTCTCTCTCTCCACCTCTCTCTCTCTCTCTCTCTCTCTCTCTCTCTCCACCTCTCTCTCTCTCTCTCTCCACCTGTCTCTCTCTCTCTCTCTAAAATAAACAAACATATTTTAAAAAATAAAGAGAAGATTCTAAAACTCCACAGTGAAGATCCTCTGGGTAACTCAGTTGGTTGAACATCCAAGTCTTCATTTCCACTCAGGTCATATTCCCAGGGTTGTGGGATCAAGCCCTGAGTTGAGCACCTCACTGAGCATTTAGCCTGCTTAAGTTTCAATGTCTCTCTCCTTCTGTCCCTTTCCCCAGCTCTCTCTCTTTCTATCTCTCTCTCTAAAATTAAAAAAAAAAATTCCAGAGTGAGAAAGCAAACAAGACAGAAAGAAAACAGTTCACCTACAAATAAAGGAAATAAATTGCCTGACTTCAAAATTTCAGCAAGAACAGAGGATTTGGGAGGACAGTGAAGAATGCTTCCAGGGTGACTGGCTGGCTCAGTCAGTAAAGCAGTAGACTCTATCTCTGAGTTGTGAGCTCAAGTCCCATGTTGGGTGTGGGGTCTACTTAAAAAAATAAGAATGCTTTCAAAGTTCTTTTCTTTTCTACTGCTAATTCTGTACCTGGAGAAACTGTCAATTGACTGTGAAGATTGAGTGGAGACTCTTTAGACATTTAAGAAATCATAATGTTTATTTGTTATGCATCCTATTTTAAGAGGTACTTCAGCAAAATGAAGGATTAAACAAAAACTTAAAAATAGATTTAAACCAGTTAAACAATGAAGGAAAGTCCAGAATGAAAGGGGTACACACATTTAAATGTCAAGATTGAGCCCAAACTGAGGCATGTAGGTGGCTCAGTGGGTTGAGCATCTGACTCTTGATACCAGCTGAGGTCTTGATCTCACAGTTGTGGAATCGAGCCCCACACTGGGCTCTGTGCTGAGCATTGAGCCTGCTTAGGATTCTCTCTTTCCCTTCCTCCTCCCCCTCAAAATAAATAAATAAACAATAAAAAAAAGATTTAGCCAAAAAGAAAAAAAATGCACTGGGAAGATGATGTCCATAGATATGTATTTTTTTATGTTTCAAAGTTTTTTTTTTTAATTTTTAATGTTTATTTTTGAGAGAGAGAGAGAGAGAGATAGAGTGCAAGCAGGGGAGGGACAGAGAGAGAGAAGACACAGAGTCTGAAGCAGGCTCCAGGCTCTGAGCTGTCAGCACAGGGCCCAACGTGGGGCTCGAACCCATGATCCAGGAGATCATGACCTGAGTGATGTCGGACACTTAATCGAATGAGCCACGCAGGTCCTCAAGTTTTTATGTTTCAAGTTTGTATTTAAATACCATTTAGTTGACATACAGTGTAATATCTGTTTCAGGAGTAGAATTTAGTGATTCATCACTTATATTTAACACCCATTGATTATTACAACAAGTGCTGTCCTTAATATCCCATAAGGAACTTACCAAACTCACATCCCAAAAATAAATAATCCGGTGAAATGGACAGAGGTAATGAATAGACATTTATCCAAAGAAGACATAGAGATGGCTAACAGATGCATGAAAAGATGGTCAACATCACTCATCATCAGGGAAATAACAAATCAAAACCATGATGACATACCACCTCACACCTGTCAGAAGGGCTAAAATCAACAACACAAGAAATAGCAGGTGTTGGTGAGGATGTAGAGAAAGGGGAACCCTCTTGCACCATTGGAGGGAATGCAAACTGGTGCAGCCACTCTGGAGAACAGTATGGAGGTTCCTCAAAAAGTTCAAAATAGAAGTACCCTATGACCTACCAATTGCACTACTATGTGTTTACTCAAAGAATACAAAAATACTGATTTGAAGGGACACGTGAACCGTGATGTTTCCAGCAGCATCATCAATGATAGCCAAATTGTGGTAAGAGCCCAAATGTCCATTGACTGAGGAACACGTAATGAAGATGCTGTATGTGTACAATGGAATATTACTCAGCCATAAAATAGAATGACACCTTACCGTCTGCAATAATGTGGATGCAGCTAGGATGTCCATGGGTTTAGATAGCATAATGGTGGAGTTTGAAAATACAGAATACATGAAAAAAGCAAACAGATTTTTTTTTTAATTTTTTTTTATAAATTGCAATTGTTTTTATAAATGCAATTATTAACATCAAGAAAAAGAAAACATTCCAAGAATTGAATTATAACATTACAGTATTACAATTGTAATTACAATTATGTAATAATTACAATTATCAACATTACAATAATCAATATTTTATACTCATAACACCATGAAAATGCATTCATTTCAAATGTTAAAATTGGGAATGCTTGGGTGGCTCAGTTGGTTAAGCATCCAAATTCGGCTAAGGTCACGATCTCATGGTTCATGAGTTGAGCCTTGCATCAGGCTCTGTGCTGACAGCGCAGAACCTGGAGCCTACTTCGGGTTCTGTGTCTCCATCTCTCTCTCTCTGCTCCTCCCTTGCTTAGGCTCTATCTCTCAAAAAAATAAAAATAAACATTAAAAATTCAAAAGATGTTAAAATCAATTGAAAGTCGAAGAACAGAGAATGCAACTTTACTGAGTAAATGGGATCAATTTTCACAATATGAAAGTAAAAGTATCCATGACAGAATTAGATAGTAAAAGGAGAAAGAAGAAGGAAAATTGGAAGGGTATTAATATCCATATCTTGATATTTTAATGTTTAGTGTTACTAATATTATAACTATTCTATGGAATTAGAAATAAAAAATATAAATAACATCATTTAAACATACCAAACTTAAGCAATAAGGCATCTAAATTTTGTGATGTAATTATGCTAAACGATATGTTAAACGTATGCTAAACAATAATCGGGTAAATGATAAACTGGCTTAGGTCAAATACATCATAACCAAAAAAGCCAACTGCATTTACTACACATTGATAAAGGAAAAAAGAATAGCAACATAAATATGTTATTTAAAAATATGGGAGTAATCACCAGTGGAAACAGTGAGAGATGAACATGTCAGGGATGAGGCAAGATAATGCTAAATTTGATTTTTTTTTTTTCAACGTTTATTTATTTTTGGGACAGAGAGAGACAGAGCATGAACGGGGGAGGGGCAGAGAGAGAGGGAGACACAGAATCGGAAACAGGCTCCAGGCTCTGAGCCATCAGCCCAGAGCCCGACGCGGGGCTCGAACTCCCGGACCGTGAGATCGTGACCTGGCTGAAGTCGGACGCTTAACCGACTGCGCCACCCAGGCGCCCCGCTAAATTTGATTTTTAACAATCTTATTGGGTTTTAACACAAATTCATATATTAATTTAATAAACAGATACAAGTTGAAAAATACAAATTTAGATGTATCTCTACAGTCATGAAATTTATTAAGGTAGTCAAGCTCCACTCTCCAGCAATTATTTTCTGATGGTAACCAGATGGCTGCCACCATAGGGAATAACTGACAGCTAATGATTTTGCAATCCTTTTAAAAATCTAATAAAATTCATGCTCAGTTTATTTGATCCTCATTATTCTGACTACACCTTACTCATATTTAGAACACTTACTGATTTCTAAGTATATTATAACTCCATTGCCTTTTTAAATTTTTTTATATAAGTATAATTAACATACAGTGTTATATTAGTTTCAGGTGGACAATAGAATGATTCAAGAATTCTATACATTGCTCCATAATCATCAACATAAATGTTAATCCCCTTTATTCCTCAGCTGCTTCTTTTTTGTCTTTTCCCCTGTCTTCTATAATACATCAGAATGTGTTCACAGTCTTGATAACGCACTCTTGGAATTATGTAATATTCCTGACATAATTTTCTCCTCATTCTTCATAAACCTGTTTTTAGTTTCTTTTCTGTCTCTTCAATTGAGTTCTTTTTAGTCTTTTTATTTCTCCACAGGTACTAACATTTTTATTTTATTTTATTTTATTATTTTATTTTACATTTTTTGCAGTTTTTAATTTATTTTTTTTAATTTACATCCAAGTCAGTTGGCATATAGTGCACCAATGATTTCAGGAGTAGATTCCTTAATGCCTCTTACCCATTTAGCCAATCCCACCTCCCATAACCCTTGAGGTACCTTCTGTTTGTTCTCCATATTTAAGAGTCTCTTATGTTTCATTCCCCTCCTTATTTTTATATTACTTTTGCTTCCCTTCCCTTATGTTAATCTGTTTTGTATCTTAAGGTCCTCATATGAGTGAAGTCATATGATTTTTGGCTTTCTATGACTGACTAATTTCACTTAGCATAATACATTCCAGTTACATTCATGTAGCTGCAAGTGGCAAGATTTCATTCTTTTTGATTGCCAAGTAACACTCCATTGTATATATATATACCACATTTTCTTTCTTTTTTTTTTAAAAATTTTTAACGTTTTTTTTTATTTTTTATTTTTTTATTTTTGAGACAGGGAGAGACAGAGCATGAACAGGGGAGGGTCAGGGAGAGGGAGACACAGAATATGAAACAGGCTCCAGGCTCTGAGCTGTCAGCACAGAGCCCGACGTGGGGCTCGAACTCATGGATTGCGAGATCATGACCTGAGCCAAAGTCAGCTGCTTAACCGACTGAGCCACCCAGGCACCCCTATATACCACATTTTCTTTATCCATTCATCCTTCGAGGGACATTTGGGCTCTTTCCATACTTTGGCTATTGGTGATAGTGCTGCTACAAACATGGGGGTGCATGTGCCCCTTTGAAACAGCATCCCTGTATCCCTTGGATAAATATCTAGTAGTGCAATTGCTGGGTCGTAGGGTAGTTCTATTTTTAACTTTTTGAGGAATCTTCACACTGTTTTCCAGAGTGGCTACACTAGTTTGCATTCCCACCAGTAGTGCAAGAGATCCACTTTCTCTGCATCCTTGCCAACATCTATTGTTGCCTGAGTTCTTAATGTTAGCCATTCTGACAGGTGTCAGGTGATAACTCAATGTGGTTTTGATTTGTATTTCCCAGATGATGAGTGATGTTGAGCACTTTTTCATGTGTTGGTTGGCCCTCTGGGTGGCCATCTGGCCATTTTTTTTTCTGGATGTTGATTTTGATAAATTCTTTATAGATTTTGGATACTAACCCTTTATCTGATATGTCATTTGCAAATATCTTCTCCCATTCTGTCGGTTGCCTTTTAGTTTTGCTGATTGTTTCCTTCACTCTGAAGAAGCTTTTTATTGTGATGAGGTTCCAATAGTTAATTTTTGTTTTTGTTTCCCTTACCGCCAAAGATGTGTTAAGTAATAATTTGCTTCGGCCAAGGTCAAAGAGACTTTTGCCTGGTTTCTCCTCAAGGATTTTGATGACTTCTTGTCTTACGTTTAGGTGTTTCATCCATTTTGAGTTTATTTTTGTTAATGAAATAACAAAACTAATAACTTAATAACTTAAGTTATTAAGTTATCACTTAATAACTAAGAAAGTGGTCCAGGTTCATTTTTCTGCATGTCTGCTGTCCAGTTTTCCCAGAACCACTTGCTGAAGAGACTGTCTTTATTCCATTGGATATTCTTTCCTGATTTATCAAAAATTAGTTGCCCATATGTTTGTGCGTCAATTTCGGGGTTCTCTATTCTTTTCCATTGATCTCAGTATCTGTTTTTGTTGATTTTATATCTTACAACTTTGAAGAATTCATGGATCAGTTCTAGCAATTTTTTGATACAATCTTTCAGGTTTTCCATATAGAGTATCATGTTACCTGCGAAGAGTGAAAGCTTGACCTCCTCTTGGCCGATTTGGATGCCTTTTATCTCTTTGTGTTGTCTGATTTCTGAGGTTAAGACTTCCAATACCATGTTGAATAACAGTGGCAAGAGTGGACATCCCTGTCTTGTTCCTGACCTTAGGGGGAAAGCTTTCAGTTTTTCCCCATTGAGGATGATATTAGTGGTGGGTCTTTCATATATGGTTTTTATGATCTCAAGGTATCATCCTTCTATCCCTATTTCTTAAGGGTTTTTATCAAGAAATGATGCTGTATTTTGTCAAATGCTTTCTCTGCATCCATTGAGAGGATCATGTGGTTCTTGCCCTTTCTTTTACTGATGTGATGAATCACATTGTTTTGCAGATATTGAATCAACCCTGCATCCCAGGTGTAAATCCCACTTGGTCGTGGTAAATAATTTTTTTTATGTATTGTTGAATCCGGTTGGCTGATATCTGGTTGAAGATTTTTGCATCCATGTGCATCAGGGAAATTGGTATAGAGGTCTCCATTTTAGTGGGGTCTTTGTCTGGTTTTGGAATAAAGATAATGTTGGCTTCTTAAAATGAATTTGGAAGTTTCCCTTCCATTTCTATTTTTGGAACAGCTTCAAGACAATAGGTGTTAACTCTTCTTTAAATGTTCAGCAGAATTCCCCTGGAAAGCCATCTGGCCCTGGACTCTTGTTTTTTGGGAGATTTTTGATTACAAGTCGATTTCTTTATTGGTTTTGGGTCTGTTCAAATTTTCTATTACTTCCTATTTCAGTTTTGATACTTTATATGTTTCTAGGAATTTGTCCACTTCTTCCAGATTGCCCAGTTTATTGGTGTAGAATTGCTCATAATATTCTCTTATTATTGTTTGTATTTCTGAAGTGTTGGTTGTGATCTCTCCTCTTCCATTCTTGATTTTATTTATTTGTGTCCTTTCCTTTTTCTTTTTGATCAAACTGGCTAGTGGTTTTTCAATTTTGTTAATTCTTTCAAAGAACCATCTTGTTTCATTGATCTGTTCTACTGTTGTTTTGTTTTGGTTTGGTTTCTATATCATTCATTTCTGCTCTAATCTTCATTATTTCCTGTCTTCTGCTGGTTTTAGGTTTTATTTGCTGTTCTTTTTCCAGTTCTTTAAGGTTTAAGGTTAGGTTGTGTACCTGAGACGTTTCTTTGTTCTTTAGGAAAGCCTGGATTGCTATATATTTCCCTCTTATGACCGCGTTTGCTGCATCCCAGAAATTTTGGACTGCGGTGTTACCATTTTCATTGGCTTCCATGTACCTTTTAATTTCCTCTTTAACTTCTCAGTTGGCCCCATTCGTTCTTTAGTAGGATGTTCTTTAGTTTCCAAGTATTTGTTACCTTTCCACATTTTTTCTTGTGGTTGATTTTGAGTTTCATAGCATTGTGGTCCGAAAATATGCATGGTATGATCTTGATCTTTTTATACTTGTTAAAGGCTGATTTTTGTGCCAGTATGTGATCTGTTCTGGAGAACGTTCCATGTGCACTGGAGAAGAATGTGTATTCTGCTGCTTTAGGGTGAAATGTTCTGAATATATCTGTTAAGTCCATCTGGTCCAGTGTGTCATTAAAAGCCATTGTTTATGTGTTTATTTTCTGTTTAGATGATCTGTCCATCGTTATAAGTGGGGTGTTGAAGTCCCCTACTATTATGGGATTATTATTAATGAGTTTCTTTATGTTTGTGATGAATTGATTTACATATTAGGGTGCTCTCACATTTGGAGCATAAATGTTTACAATTGTTAGATCTTAGTTTTGGGTAGACCCCTTAATTATGATATAATGCCCTTCTTCATCTCTTGGTACAGTCTTTATTTTAAAGTCTAGATTGTCTGATATAAGTATGGCTACTCCAGCTTTCTTTTGTTGAGCATTATCATGATAGATGGTTTTCTGTTCCCTTACTTTCAATCTGTCTTTAGGTCTAAAGTGAGTCTCTTGTAAACAGCATATAAATGGATCTGGTTTTCTTATCCATTCTGTTACCCTATGTCTTTTGTTTGGAGCATGTAGTGCATTGACATTTAGAGTGAGTACTGAAAGATAGGAATTTATTGCCATTATGATGCCTGCAGAGCTGGAGTTTCTGGTGGTATTCTCTGGTCCTTTCTAGTCTTTGTTGCTTTTCCCCCCCCCATGTTTTCTCCCCCCAGAGAGTCCCTCTTAAAATTTCTTGCAGGGCTGGTTTAGTGGTCAAGAATTCCTTTAATTTTTGTTTCTCTAGGAAAGTTTTTATCTCTCCTTCTATTTTGAATGCAAGCCTTGCTGGATAATGAATTCTTGATTGCATATTTTTCCAATTCAGCACATTGAATATATCCTGCCACTCCTTTCTGGCCTGCCAAGTTTCTGTGGATAGGTCTGCTGCAAACCTGATCTGTCTTCCCTGCAGTTTAAGGACTTTTTTTCCCTTGCTGCTTTCATGATTCTTTCCTTGTCAAACTGTGAATTTGGCAAAATGATATGCCTTGTTGATGGTTGGTTTTTGTTGAATCTAACTGGAGCCTTCTGTGCTTCATGGATTTTGATGTCTTTCCCCAGGTTAGGAAAGTTTTCTGCTATGATTTGCTCACATACCCCTTCAACCCCTTTTTCTGTCTCTTCATCTTCTGGGACTCCTGTGATTCTGATGTTGTTCCTTTTTCATGAGTCACTGATTTTCTAATTCTTAAATCGTGCTGTTTTGCCTTAGCCTCCCTCTTTTTTCTGCTTCATTATTTTCCATAATTTTGTCCTCGATATCACCAGTTCCCTGCTCTGCCTCATCCATCTTTGCTACCATTGCATCCATTCAAGATTGCAGCTCAGTTTTAGCATTTTTTATTGCATCCTAACTAGATTTTACTTCTTTTGTCTCCACAGAAAGGGATTCTAATCTATTTTCAACCCCAGCTAGTATTCTTATTATCATTATTCTAAATTCTGGTTCAGCTGTTTTACTTGTATCTATGTTGGTTAAATCCCTGGCTGTCGTTTCTTCATGCTCTTTCTTTTGGGGTGAATTCCCTTGTTTCATCATTTTGAAGGAAGAGAAGGAATTAATAAGGTAAAAAAAATAAAATTATAAAATTTAAAACAACACACAAAAAAATCAAATAAATGATGCTAGATTCTAGGTGTGTTTTGGTCTGGTTGTTGAAAGGAGCTTGATAGGTTAGAGAATAAAGGGGAACGAAACAACAAGCAAAAGTTTGAAAATTTGAAAAAAGATGAATAGAAAGAAGTAGGAAAAAATGAAATGATGGAAGTAAAATATAATTTGAAAAATTTACAAAAAAGTAAAATATAGTAGGAAAAAATTAAAGAAAAGTATTTTGAATAAAAATTGAATATAAAAATAAAGTTTTTCTCTTTCTGTATTCAAGAAAAAGAAAAGAAACGAAAAAGAAAAGAAAATTGAATATATGGACCAGCGAACACACTGAAATACAATGGAGATTACATTGTTTTCCCCTAGAGGTCAAACTGTGAAGTACTTTATTGTCCTTAGTAAACTAAGCAGGCAGAGAGACTAAGCAGTTGGAAAGACTTGTGGTGTTCCTATAGAGGGAGGTTGGCCCAACTGGGCAGGGCTTAGTGTAATGGCTTTGTTCTCCACTAGATGACGCTACTTAGCTTACTTGGGTGGATTGCTGTGCTTGTAGGTGTGTATGCGCATGGGAATGAGGGGTGAAAATGGCGTCACCCAGCTACCCAGTGTTCTACCCAGAACTCTGTTCTCCCCAATCAGCAATCACACACCTGTTCTTTGTCTCTGGCTTCTGTCCACTCCTAGTATTTACACTGCCCATGACCAAGCCATCAGGTTGCCAGTTGGCACCTGCCTCCTGAGTTTTATCTGAGATGTGGCTGTGTTTCCCAGCCCCTCACTTCTGATGGCCCGCAGATTTGACCTGCTCAGACCTTCTGGCGGAGGGGCTCACCAGGCAATGGCCAGTGCTGGTGGCATCCAGGAACATTTGCTGGACTGTGCTGCTACTGATGCCTAGAGACTGTGGTGGGGTGCCAGCCCACCCCAGAAAAAGTTCACACAATCATGTAGCAGCAGCATTTCAGGGACTATGGTAAGTCACAACACCCATCTGTCACCAGACTTCCCCCTTAAAGTCCTTGTTCCAGCACTAGTGAATGTGGTTTTTCTCTGGTGTCTGCTGAGATCAGGTGGCCACACAGCCATTACAAAATGTCCTTCCAGCAGTGGAACCTCTTCTCCCCATTTGGCCCAAGGACCACTTGGACCCCATTCTGCTCCTGGGAATTCACCCTTCTCACCAGAGCACTGCCAGGTATTGAGCTGCGGAGTTTCAGACTCTGTACTCCCCCTGTTTATAGAGTCTTAATGGAATTTAAACCCTCTCCTTTCTCCTTTTTCCCTTTTTTATTCAGTCCCTGTGGTTGTTTCCACTTTTCAACTTTCTCTCCAGCTACTTTTGGGTTGGGGTGCTTCTCCTGTACTCCTCCCCCTTCACCCAGGCTATGGCCTCTTTCCACAGGCAAAAACAGCTCCCTGCCCTTGGTGGCTTCTCTCTCCCCCACTTCATCTCTCTGCACTGTGCACCTGCTGAATTCTGTGGTTCAGGTCGTGCAGATTGTTGTGTTAACCCTCAAATCAGTTTTCTAGATGTGCAGGATGGTTTAGTGTTGATCTGACTGTATTTCATGGACACGAGATGCAAAAAAACTTCCATGCAAGTTCTCTTCCTAGTCTTTATCAAATATCTCCAGCTCTCTCTTTTTTCATGTACCCCTTTGGTGTTCACTTCTATACATGATTCTGTATAATGACTCCAAAAACTTTATTTAACGTCTGACTTTTCAAAGTGATTCTTAATGTATAAAATGAAATTGTACACTTTTATTTGAATAACACATTAACATCATAAACTCAAAGTGTCATGAACTTAAAACCATTCTTCCTCTACCTGCCCCATTCCATCAGTCTACTGTTTCACTTGACATACACTTGTTACGTATTTGTTTTACCACTATTCAGGAAGAACAACACTCTGCAGGTGATTATTGGGTTTACCTTCTTTACTGATTTTTTTTTTTTGGTCAGTAAACCTTCTTGATCCCTCTTGTTCAATAATGTCAGAATAAAATCTCCTTTAACCTTCATATTGGTTTAGATGTCACCCCCTTTATAAAAACCTGAAGTAGGCTCCTTACCTTTCATTCTTCCTCCTTACAGATGATCTGTCTTAGCTAAACTAGATCTTTGAGTTTCTCTAAAAATGTGATGGTCATTTCATTTTCAAGTTTTTCCTTTAAAAAAAGCTGTTATCTCTTTACTTCATTTGTCTATATCCTACCCAATCTTTAAATACAACTTGATTCCATTCCCTCCATAAAATCTTACTCTTCCTGTACTTGGAGATTGCTTACTCCTTTGAAATTTGTAGAATTTTCTATCATACCAAGTACTTGACATTGAAACTGCTCTATGTCTTAAGTAATAACATTTCTTTCCCTTTGAACAGTGATTTTTTCGTACCCACAGATACTAGGGATTTCTTAAGGACAAAAGCTATCATAACCCCTTCAAATTCCTAGCATTTAACATTGTGTCCTATACATATTATATTCTCACAGTATATTTTTTGATGAGAGAAATAAAAAAATCTTTGAAAAATACATTTTTCCATTTTTTCCACATCATTTATACATTTAGAGAACTATAATAATGCACTAACTTTTTATGGAAAAATGATTTTATCACATATTGTATCATCATGTACTAAGATAAAAAATATTAACACATATACCTTACTGATTATGAGATGCTGATTATGCATTAGCTGATTAAGACGTTCTAAAAATATCCCTGTAGGAACTATGACGTTTACCATATATCCATGGATTATATTTTTAGGTTAGCAAAAGAACATGTATTATTAAAAAATATATCTTTCTAGGTTTCCACTGAAAATAATGGCTGGTGATCATTTAAATTTTCTTGTTTTCTCTCTGTAAATATTGTTTAATTATTTGTTTTATGGGATGCGTGTGTTAGGTATTTAGCCAAGTTTTGTTTAGTAAAAATGATGTTGGCTTGGGAATATGTGGGTAACATTCAAATAAGATTTTTTAAAAAGTCAAGTAAACAATCAAAAAGAATGGGAAGACATATGGAGGAAAATAGTTATCTGTATCTTTTTCATGCCAAAATTCTCCATAGAGCTATGATCAGCTGACTATCAAACATAAGAGAGATGAAACTGGAAAGTGGTGTATACATCTTGATATTCTATCTGTGTTCTTCTCAAGGCTGAGTCCTTACTTCACATCTGGAAGGGATAATTCCCTCTCAGAATACTGGATTTTGATTACTTCATGCATTTGTAATTCAGCTTAGTTCATGTTGCAATTAATAAATAACCCTAGAATCTTATTGTCTTGTAACAAGTATTTGTTTTTCACTCATATTACATACTGATCCATGCTTTCTGTAGTAGTGCTACTCATAGCTGCATTCTAAGTCCTCAGCTGTTAGAGCAGTCTACGTAGGCTGGTGCTTTTATTTGTGACAGAAGGAAAAGGAAACGTGGTAGTACCACATGATGGATCTTTAAGCTTCTGTTTAGAAATGATGTGTGTCGCTTGTACTCATTCCAATAACTAAAGCAAATTCATGACCCATCATCCACTGGGAAAGGACAATAAATAATTTGAGCGAAAATATATTTTCCCACAATTTATTCTCACCATCACACATATTCATTTACTTTCCTTCTGCATAGAAAACATCCCCACTTCCTTCCCAAGGGGGATAACTTAAAAGTCTCATCCATCACAGCACAAGCATAAAGTCCAAGGTCTCAGGATGGTCTCTACATTGGTTTTGGTTGTGGATTCTCCTGATCTAGAGATTTATGAACTAAAATGACAAGTTATGTCATCTGGACACTCAATTTATAATGCTGGGAAGGTAACTGCAATAAATATTCTTATTAAAAGAGGGAAGAATGGGGCACCTGGGTGACTTAGTCAGTTGGACGTTCAACTCTTGATCTTGGCTCAGCTCATGATCTGGTGGTTCGTGAGTTTGAGCCCCGCATTGGGCTCTGCACTGACAGTGTGGAGCCTGTTTGGGATCCTCTCTCTCCCTCTCTCTCTCTCTCTCTCTCTCTGCCCTCCTCCCACCCTCTCTTTCTCTCAAAAATAAATGAATAAACATTTTAAAAAATAAAAAAAAATAAAAGAGGGAAGAATGGGCAATGTCGTGGAGTCATCTATTTGTTACATATCCAGTGAAGTCCAACTGTGGATCAGTTCCATGTGTTTTCACTTTGAGTCTCAGGCAGATGGATTAGTCTCTGGGTGGACATTCTTGAGTTCTGGGAAGAAAGAGTAAAGAGGAGGTTGGAAACACAATGACTCTTCAGGTTCTTCTTGGGAACACACTCATAACTGCCACTCACATTTTATTGCTCAAGGAAAGCCACACAGGCAAAACCGACTTGAAGAGCTCAGGAATAGGTACAACGTATTTTGAAAAATAATGCAGTCTATCTCATTCAATTGGCCTAAGGCTAATACAAGTACAAGTTCAGAGGGAGACTTGTGTATATGGATCTGTTAAATGCACACACCATAGAAAGAGCAAGAATATCTTCAGTTTTTCAATATAGTATATGATGGAGACTAATTTCCTTTAAGTAGGGAGAAATATTTAGAAATATATCAATTTTTCCCTAGCTATCTCTTCATGAATTCCTGGCTTCTTTGATACATGTGATGATTAAAGAATAATATCTTTGCCAAGGTGATATGCCTCCATTATTTATAATTTCTTTATATTATCCACTTCAGAATCAGCTAATTGTAGTCCAACCTCATCTCTTATTTCCTGTCTTCCTTCACTGAGAAGTTTGCATATACAATACAGAAGAAAATATATTGAATAAAGTGTATTGAATAAAACATTGCTTTCCAAAATAAGTTTTGTTCAAATAAACTCAAGTTGTGTTTTTATGTTGGTTTTACTTCTAATGTTTGTGATCATGTCAGGAACAGGGAGGAATGGAACAAGAACATGTAGAAATGGGAATTTTACTGAATGTTTTTGAGATTTGAGAAGTTCACATGCAATGACAGAGGATTGCTCTGAGTTCTCCTGATTACATTTTTCTGTAATACTAATCAATAATCTGTCCGAAAAGCAATAGGGTAAGAATAATTGATATTAAGTGAGTATTCAGTCATTCAGATATCATAACGAACTACTTTCTAGACTCACCAGTAGCCGAAATGGCAGGAGTCACTCTGTGACAGTTCTGCTGTCCTATTTGTAGCTTCACTTTTGGTCTCTAAAAGCAGTATCTACTCAAAGTGAAACTAAATTATTTGGTCTTAAAATACAATATATTTCAAATGTATAAACCAGTTTGGGTAACAAGTATTCTTAGAGTGCAAGATCATTATGATAATTTCAAAAATATCAGTAGCCAATGTTAGCTAAAGATGTTTGTTTGACAATGCTAAAATGTTTTGGGAAGCATCTAATTTATCTTTAAAGAGATCAGCTATTATTTACCTTGTCATTGAGTTGCTATTTGGGATGAAAGTGAAATAGAAAAAACATTCTAAAAATGCAGAGAATAAAACTCAATAGAGAAATTGTAATACAATGTGTTATGAAAGCTTCATGCTATGTATTATGTAAAATGGAGTCATTAGGTCTGGTGCCACAGAGGAAGATAGATTTTTTTTTTTTTGGTCCATTGTCATCACTTTGTGATTGCATTACTAGGTTTGTTTTCTCTGTAAACCACAACTACCTCAAGGAAAAGAATTAAACAATAAAGAAATTATTTTCTCTTTCTTTATAAATACATTTCCTCCTGTTTATAATAGTGACATAAAGAGCATTGTAACCAAAATTAGAATTCTCATTTGTTTTAATCACACATGAAACTTTTTAATTAAAATTTACCACATTCAAAATCATTAAGACAGCTTCAAGACATTTCAGATTTTCTGAACATAAAGTAATTTATTTAGAAACCGAAAATAAATTAACTACAAGAAAAAGTATATATGCTTGGAAATAACAAAAACAAACACTTCTAAATAACTCATTAATTAAAAACACTGAAATTAGAAATATTTAAGTAGACAGTTATTAAACTATCACATATCAATGTGAGTGAAGATTCTAAAATGGTACTTGAGGAAAAATGTAGAATATTGAATATTCACATAAAAAATAAAGGTTGAATATTAATAAGCTAAACATTTAGTTAAGGGATAAGAAAAAAACAACAGGGAAAATAAAAGAATATAAAATAAATGAAATAATAGACATAAATATTAATGAAGTTAGAAACAGACATACTATAGAATGTATACACCAAACCAGAGGTTGGTTTTTGAAAGAACGAATGAAAGACACATTGCTAGCTCAAATTAATCAGGGGAAATAATAAGCAAGAGAATAAGATTACAAATAACTTATTTAAGGGACAAAAGGGAAGAATTTTACACGTGTGAGAAAGTAAACATGTATTTAGGTTATGAATAATTTATGACAATAAAGTTGAAATTTTACATGTAATGCATAATTCCATAGGGAAAGTAAATTTCTTTTTTTTTTTTTAATTTTTTTTTCAACGTTTATTTATTTTTGGGACAGAGAGAGACAGAGCATGAACGGGGGAGGGGCAGAGAGAGAGGGAGACACAGAATCGGAAACAGGCTCCAGGCTCTGAGCCATCAGCCCAGAGCCTGACGTGGGGCTCGAGCTCACAGACCGCGAGATCGTGACCTGGCTGAAGTCGGACGCTTAACCGACTGCGCCACCCAGGTGCCCCGGGAAAGTAAATTTCTAAAGCCATCTGAAGTTGAAATAGAATTAAAGAAAAGTTATATAACAATCAAATTAAATATGGAGTTCAAAATATTTCCTCAAAAACCCTAACTTCAGATAGTTTTGTAGGTGTGTTACTCTAAAAATTGGTATCTTATATATTTCCTACTTTCACAGTCTCCTCCAGGTAATAGAAAAGAGGGAACACCTGTCTCTTTGTATGATGCTGTATTTGAAGTCAGAGATCAGGACAGAAAATGAAATTATAAACCAATCTCAATGATAAACATAGATGCAAAATTCCTGAACAGTAGATTTAAGAAAAGACAATCACATTAAATATATGTAACAAATATAAGATTCTGCTACATTTCAGAAGTGCTAAAAACATGAAAAATGCATATCTTAGAATTTAAACAATATAACATTTAATATTGGCAAGTTCTATGCAAAACTGCGTTGAGAGAAAAGAAGGATACATAGCAGTGTTCCAAATGATATCATTTTATATGTAGATAACCCAAGAAGGCTAATTAAAAGACCATGTGAGTTAAGGAGGTACCAGTAAAGATGAAAATATATATTTGTAAAAATATAAACACCTACAATGAGTAACTATTACTCAGCTGATAAAATTACATTTAAAATGCATTCATTCAATTTATATACTATGCTATGATTATTTATCCATACATTCTATATGATACAATGCATTGTTAATCATTCATGAAGAATTAGATTTGATCCCATATAACTCAACAAAATCACCACAAGTCAGTGGAATCGATCTTTATGTATTTGGTGTTATCTTCCTTTAAAGAGCAATAAACATTTCCGTACTACATATGTTTAAAATTGTTATATAATAGTGTGACTGTAAAAAACAAATATATACCAGACTTGTAATAGAAGTTAACTTTCTACCACAACAATGTGTTATGTTTTAGAACTAAAGGATTATCTTCAAGATAAGAAAGTAAAATATTTGCAGTTGAATATGGTCATAACCAAAACCCAACTGCATGTGCATACATTGACTGGAAAAATAGCCACATTTTAAAAAGCATTTCTGAGTTGTAAATTTGCCCAACTCTTCTTTTATAACTAATACTTTGTGATTTGAGTTTTAATTTCCTTTTCTTTGGTATGGGGTCACTGGAAATTTATGAAAAAGGAATGAAACTATCAGGTTATTAAAAATAGGATATTTTTTTACAAATTTCTATAAAATTAAACATAGACTATGACAAATTCCATATTATTTGTCAGAAGTCATATAATTCAGTGCAAACGCAGAGAGAATAAATATGAGATGATTTAGGCAATAACAAGTCATATATGCCCAGATAAAAATATAAAATCTTAAGGATTATTTCATCAAATAGATGAGCTTAGGAAAATTCATTATAGAAACCAATGATTTTCATTAAGTAACATTCACATGAATATTCTAGTTTTTCAGTTTGACACAACTTTGGGCACAGATCCTATACAATTTTTTATTTTTATTTCTTGGCAGTAACATCATTGTGAATAAAATGTACTAATTTATTTTAACAGTCGTAATAAGGGAAGTGCAATTAGTTTGTACAATTTTGATGAGTTGTTTAGGAAGAAAATCAAAATACATAAAATGTTCCAGAAATTTAGTATTTTGTTGTATTCAAGGATATAAATATAATAAATGTATTATAAATTTATTTTGAACAAGGTATTTATGCAGTGGAAAATATTTTGAAAATATGTTCTAGGAGACTCCTATTTGTTACCTATTAAGTGATGATTTTTTCCCTTAGATTTTGTGCTGTCTTGGCATTTTAGAGGAAGTGTTATAAATATTCTTTAATGGGAAGTAATTACTAAGTTATACTAAGTAAATGACTTAATACAGTGGATGACATAATAGGAGGGAAAAGCCATAGGATTTAGAACTATTAAATTTTATTCGCCCTTATTCTATTTCTTAAATCATTCTCTTTATAGACATTTATGTGCTGGTATCACAGTTTCCCCATCTTTATCTTTTGTTATCATAACAAAATCTTTTGTCTCTGAGATATTTTCATTTACACTGAGGTGTGACTGATAAAAGATATCTTTCCTAAGAATAAGTGTCATGTAACCAAATAACTTCGAGTTGGAGATATACTGGAAATATATATTTTGAGGACTAAAATTTCTATGCTGTTGAGTTTCAAAGGTGTTTTAATTCCATCTTGACAATTCAACATGAGTTAACATAGAATAGAATCTTGCAAGTAGCTCTGGTAATTATCAGATATCTTTATGTCTCTGTCTTTGTGTAGCTCCCCACTCCCTGCCCCATTCCAAAAAAATAAAGGATCATTGTACCTATGGTTTGACACAGTGAACATCCAGTGTATTGAAAACAAGTCATGATTTCATGGTAAATGTACTTTGTATAATTTTAGGTTAAATTGCAGAGATTCCACACACAATCTATTTACAGCATAATGAGCAAATATCAACACGGAGTTGTCATTGAATTAATTTATATTTTGATTTAATTTGACATTTTGGGAGCCAAGTCTCAACACATGTTACCTTGTAATACATTAAGCAGTGTCAACGGAATCTAAATGTAATTTTATAAAATTACGAAAAACCTTGACTATGTATAAGAACTTAAATACTGGTGCAATTATCCCATTTTGGGTTCAGTGACAAATTAAAGCTGACAAAGTAGAAACGAAATTAACATACTTTGAAATGGAAACATGTTCACTCTAATGGATTAATTTCTACTTTCACCTGCCATCTTTCTGTTTCAGCAATAATAAGGGGGAAAAAAACTTAATGAAGTTAGATGAACCTGTAAACTTCAATACAAAGTGAGTTCACTGATGTGATTATGGCTTCATGATTTCCTCTGTTAGAAGGCTTGGTTTTTAAGGATATGTACATTTTCGTTGAGGATTCTTTACAGATCAGAATCTCATCTAGAGCCTCAATTCGGCAATGGCATAAAATGTATCACATTTAGCTACTCTCCATTTTCATCTAAAGACATTTTTGCTCTGTGTACAGGGCTAAAATAATATTGACTTCTTGCATTCTATTTGTGTCTCAAATTGACCCACTTTGTATCTAAGGAAAAAGTTTTAAACAGGAGATTTTTATACCTCTAATTTTCATATTTAGAAAATAGATGATATAGTATTAATAATTTATTGAAGTTTCATGGGACATTCATTTTTCTGGGAACATTATTTATTATTAGAAACACCCTTGTATATTCCAAAACAGGAAAATCCACATATCAAAAATTTTAAATTATTTTAATATTTGACTCGATCTATTATTAAAATTGGAACTTAGTTCCCACTTCATTAGCAAATTATTTTTTGTAATGCTACACACCTTATTTAATTGCTATTAATGCCACAGACATCTAAAAGTGCTACTAGGAAAAAGGAATGCTACAATTAAGCTCTAGCATGTCCCTTATCCCAATGCCATAGTTGCTAAAATGTGAAACAATGCACCTTGGATTCCAGATCCTTGGTCTTATGGTTTGTTGCTCTCTACCTGTGAGGACATGGATGTGACATGATGCCTCAGGCCAGTGTTGCCCGCGGAGCTGACAGCAGCTGGTCCTGAAGCAGGTGCAGTAAACACTAGTAAATGAACCAGCATTGGCCTTTGAACACCCATGTCCCCACCTACGGCTTGTTGCTTCCCCCACCAGGCCTTGGACAAGGGGCTATTGAGGCATCCAGCAGCCAGGCCTTGCTCCTGAGTGAGGGACACCCTCTGTGGTGGGCAGAAGGACAAACGGCCTCTCCCATGAGTTATTTCCTGGGACCCCAGTGATCCACAATGAGGACAAGGCTCTGTGCTGGCCTGTGGTGTCCTCCAGGGCAGGGAGAGGCAGGTGGGAGCACAGCAGCCTCTACATCAAACCAGTTGGGACCCCAAGCTGCTTAGAGGCCTCAGATGAAGGATGGGGAGCTGGATGTGACAGACACCCTCCTCTCTGGTCAGATTCAAGCCTTACCTGGCCCAGGTAGAGGCTTGACTTCCTCCTCCACTTGCTCAGGCAATGCCCACTAGGGAAGGTTGCTGTCCCTAAATTGGTGCTCAGTCTTCCCAGATGAATGGCTGTGTGTTCAGAGCCTGCGTGTACCAGTGAGGCACGACCCACCTAAGGCCCAGAGGGAAGACAACCAGGCAGAGCAGGCCTATCTGGGAGAGAGCAGCCCTCAGCGGCACAGGGGTCAGAAAGTATCTTCATTGTGGGAAGGGTGGAGAGGGGGCTCCAGGATTGGGACACCATGGACAGACACACAGAGATGGAGTTGTTATGGGCAGCAAGACACATGCAGACCATCCAGGGGTTGGGTGTAGAGCACAGCTGCAGCTCTCTGCTGGGTCCACCTGGGAGCCCTCCTCCCTGAACACCCGGGACAGGGAGGCCTCAGGATAGCATAGTTCTTAAGGTGATAAGTTTAAGAAGTGATAGACTAAAATTTTTATTAGCTTTTCTTCCTCCTAGAAACCTTAAGTAATGGAAATATCTAAACATGAGATAAACTTATTCTATAATTCCTCATTGTTTGATATTCTAGTTATTTATCCATTTACTTTGTAAATTTGGAATTTTATACTATGTCTATTTTAAGCACAATTATTATAAGCCTAAAGTGAGATATTTGATTTCTATTTCCTCTTGATATGTAAGAATCAAAGCTCTGATAATGGTGGCAGTGATGGTTTGCTATCTGCCAAATGTGTCGTCGTCGTCTTCTTCTTCTTCTTCTTCTTCTTCTTCTTCTTCTTCTTCTTCCATTTTCATAGGATCATAGTGGGTAGACTGTTTCCCATCATCCCTTGCAGTAAGTGTAGACCGCATTCTCTCTGTCTAGTCTAATGTGTGCAAAACTGATGTGAGTCATTTCTAGGTCAGAGATTTTAAGAGAGAGCATGTGTCTTCTTTGCACTTTCTTTCTCTTCTGCCTTCTGAATGCAAATGACAATGGGTCTTTAATGGATAAATAGAACAGAACAAGAGCTCAGCCTCTATTGTTTTTGGTCTCTTATGTAGCTCTTAAAAATAGAGAACTTCGTACTGGGTGTAAGGGGTGTTGCCATAACAAAACTAAAAGATGTGATATTTATTTAGTTGGTGGGCAATTTGGAAAAAAATGTTTTTTTTTAAGTTTAGAAAGTGAGACAGTCCTGTCAAGCTGCGATAAACATTTGATAAAACTGTCATATGACCTAACTTAGAAGACAAAGCAAGAATGTATTGAGTCTTCAGATCTATGGGAAATGGCTGAAAAAAGTAGGTCACCATCTGTTGACTGCTGCCTACAGCTTTTGGCAAGATATTATAGGAGATGAGGTTAGGTGGGAATGATACATTTGTAAAGAGAGGGAAGAAAGATGGAGGCCAGAAAATGGAGGCTCTACAGAGTTTGGAAAACCTAAGCTCATTATTCCAGATGGCTTCAGGGAATTGCTACTAATACGTTTAGAGAAAGAACCAACAGCAGATCAGGGTTCAAAATACATATATTCAAAATACACACACACACACACACACACACACACACACACACACACACGGTAGGACTACTACCAATGCCTAATTAAGGAATTTGGTTGTGTCACTAACACACAGAACATGCTGGAAACAAAATGCATCATTGGAGAAGTACTAAGCTTTTGAGGGAATTTTATTGCCAAATAAGATGAGCTTTGCCTAAAAAGCTTGTGACTGTTCAGATTTTAAATCTATACTTATGCAACCAAACTCCCACCAGCAAAAGAGAATTAGAAAAGCAGTATGATCCTCCAGGATATATTCCCCCATGCTCCTTTCAGATATGACCATGGGGTATCATGGGCAAGAAAGAGAGGGCAAAGTCGAAAGTCAAAGGGCATGTAAAAGCCCAGAGTAGTAACAGGGGTTACATGTCATTGTTAATAGCTTGAATTTTACTCCAAGTGAAATGGGAATATTTGCAGGATTTTGAGCTTAGCAGTGAAATGATCTCAGTCAAAATGTTAACTCTTTTGGAGGGGTTACTCTGGCTCGTGTATTGAGAAAAGGCTATAGGTGGCAACATAGACACAGTGAGATTGTTTAAGAAGTTATTGAAATACTGTAGACGGTAGATGGTGGTGGGTTAGACCAGGTTCAGATGAGTAGAAGTGATGAGAAATGCTGGGATTCTATATTTTTTCTGGTAGAATCAAACAAACATTTTCTTGTTTGGATGTGGGGTGTGAAAGTGAAAAATATCAAGGATTTTTTTTTTGTTTTGCCCTTTGCAGTTTGAAGGATGAAATTCTCAACTGCTGAGCCGGGGGAAACAGAAGACATTAGGAGGAACAGGTTCACGATGGGAGAACATGAGTTAAATTTTTGACATGTTAAGTTTGAGATATACATTGTGTATCCAAGAGCAGATACATACTATGTATTTCTTCTTGAATAAAAAATAGCTGGAGTTCTTGAGAAAGATCTGAGTTAGATAGTTTTGGGAGTTGCCATCAAATATCATATATAAAACCATACAAAGGACTGAGGATTACAGATATAGAAGACAGTAGATTAAGGGGTGGGTCCTGGACAATTCTAACAGTAAGAGGTCAAAGACAAGAAAACAGTGTAGGAGATTGAGAAAGAATAGCCAATTAGGAACACATTCAAGAGAGTATGGAATCCTAAAAGCCACATGAAGAAAGTTCATTAGGGAGAAGGGATGTGTTACTGATGCCAAGAACTGCTAAAAGGCCAAGTAAAATAATGTCTAGGAATACACATGCCTAGGAATAATGTCTAGGATACACCTTTTCCAGTAGTGTATCTGTTTGGCTATATTCTTTCCAGTGGAACATGAACAGAAGTCTGGTGGTTACTGCTCCATCAGGGCTTTTAAGAGAATGCCTATGTTTCAACCTTAGTGTTCTTTTTTAAAAAATATGATGCAAAAGATAATGTTCAAGAAGAGGCTGACCCTCCCCAAATGGAAGAAGCCTGGGTCACTGAATCAACATATGGAAGAAAGGCACAAACAAATCTACAATAGCTGTCCTGAACTGTTATGTCAGCAAGCAATAAAATTCTTTAACGATTATATTTTCAAAATCGACTTTTAGCTATTTAGGCTACCCTAAGTAATGAAGTAAGTTAGCATAACTAACTCAATTTCTTCATCCACAAAGAATAGTACAACCTTCACCACTTAGTAAGATGGTCATTTATTGACATGTTTGCACACAGTTTTACATGTTTAAATAAGGAAATCAGTGCCTACTCTAATCTGTTTTAGATAAGATTAATGGCTACCTAGAGATCAATACATTGCTTATAAGGAACACTAAAATTCCATTTGATGATTCTACACTGCTTAATGATTTAAAAAAGTAATAAATCAAAGTTATGAGTGGGTTTAACAAGATCATATATGATCTATCTGAGCTGCTTTCTTTTACTTTCTCTCATATTTTGTTTCCAATATGCCTTTTCTCTATTTTTACTTGATTTTTTGGCTTGTTTTCTATATCATCGCTCTTCTCTTTTATGTTTTTCTCACTCTTTCTCCTCATTCGTTTTTACTTTTCCATTCCTTTTCCTTGTTTTTATCACTTCTTTCCCTACTATTTCACCTCCATCTTGTTTTGATACACAAGAAACAACAGAACCATCCCAGGTTCATGATTGAAATGCAGGTAGAGTATACACTGATTTGTTTTGGGTAGCCTACAACAGAGGATAGAGGCAATCAACCAAAGCAGCAGCTACCTACATATATTGTTGTTACAGTTTCTACGGAATGAAGGGCCCCTGGTGATTTAGAACAGATTCCTTCCTTATTCTGTTTGAGTATTCATACTGAAACCTAATAAATATATCTTACCAGAAGGTCTGGTAATTTCCCCTTACAAATATGTAGAAAAACAAAAATATTTTTAAGGTAGATATTATTTGTTTTGCTGTGTCTCCCAAGACATCACTGTCCTGAAAAGAGTAAGATTATGAAAAGTCACTCTCACATCCTGAAAGGAAAAAGGAGCTGTTTTAGCTGTAAGATTTCAGATGTTTTTCCATTTGCTGCTTCTGATTTTCACTTTACCTTGTACCTCCTAATTCCACACTCTTCCTGCAGTATTATTTTATTCTCCTGCAATGAAGAGCTATTTGTTTGCTTCAACCAGTACCTGTTGCAAACTTACTATGTGCCACTCTGCCAAGTGGAGGGATACTAATATTTCTTAAATTCAGCTCAGAGGAGGTTGTAGATAGATAAAGACATAATTAGAAAATGCAGTAGGTACCTAATTTGTGAATACAGAGGAGGTATTCAGGAAAGGGTTTCAGGCTTTAATATGATGGAGTTTATTTATTGCTGTATTATTTGTACCCCTAATTACTCTCAAAGCATCTCTTGATGTCTTAATACTTGCTGACCATTCCCTGAATGTCTAAAGTTGAAATATTTTTACGGAACCTCAATTCTGCACACCCTTAAATACTTTCAGTCTTTGGAACCTACTTACTCCAAAGTAAGAACAAGTAGACACTTGTTTTTTGAGAGTTCTTGGTTTTGAGTCTCTTCTTGCAATTCACTACACCTCTGAATTGCTAGTCATGTGACAAGTATCATGTTTATAAGTGTTTTGTGTAGGAAGAGGGTTCATGTAGCTCCTTTTTTCCCCTGTTTCTTCTGTGAATCTGTTTCATTGCCCAAATCATTTAGGCAAATTTTAAAAACACAGTCTCCACTACCTAGTTTACTGGTAGAACCTGGAATTGATTCAGCCATCTTATTTAACAGAGAAGCTGGAGTAATTCTTCAACTTTGATGAAGCAAAATAAATATGCTCAATTATCTCTCAAATTAATATTTAAAAAGATGCTTCTACCTTTCTTTAATCTCTTTGTTCTTACTTTCTTTTGCCATCTCCTTGTAATATTGGCCTGTAATTGTCTTCCCTTATAATGTTCTTGTCTGGCTTTGGTATTGGGGTAATGCTGGTCATGTGAAATAGTTTACAAGTATTCCTTCTTCTATGTTTTGGAAGAGTTTGAGAAGGACTGGTATTAATTTTTCTTTAAACGTTTGGTAGAATTCACCCGTGAAGCCATTGGGTTCTTTTATTTGTTGGGACTTTGTGATTACTGATTCAATATCCTTACTAGTAATTGTTCTGTTCAGATTTTCTCTTTTTTCGTCATTCAGTCATAGTAGGTTGTATGTTGCCAGGAATTCATCCATTTCTTCTAGATTATTTAATTTGTTATATGATTGTTCATAGAAGTCTATGATCCTCAGTATTTCTTTTGCTTTAATGCTTATTTATTTATTTTGAGGTGGGAGGGGCAGAGACAGAGAAGGAGAGAAAGAATCCCAAGAGAGAATCCAAGCTGTCAGCACAGAGCCCACTGCAGGGCTTGGTCTCACAAACTGTGAGATCATGATCTGAGCCAAAATCAAGAGTTAGATGCTTAACTGACTGAGCTACTCAGGCACCCTATGATCCTTAGTATTTCTGCATTATCAAGCATAATGTCTCCTTTTTCATTTTTCATTTTATTTATATGAGTTTTCTCTATCTTTTTTTCTCAGTCTAGCTCTAGGTCATTTGTCTTTCTAAACAAAAACAAAAACAAAAGGAAACAGCTCTTAATTTCATTGATCTCTTCTATTTTTTTTGTCTGTTTCACTGTATTTCTCTTTGATCTTTGTTATTTCCTTCCTTCTGCTAAATGTGACCTTAGTTTGTTTTTCTTTTCCTAATTCCTTGAGCTGCAAAGTTAGGTTTTTTATTCGTGATGCTTCTTTTTTTCATCATAAAGACATTACCATAAAATTCTCTTTTTAAACTGCTTTTGCTATATTCTGTAAACTTTGGTATGTTAGGTATCCATTTTAATTTGTCTCAAGAGATTTTTTTTTATTTGCCTTTTAATTTCTTCTTTGACCCATTAGCTCTTGTGGAACATGCTGCCTAATCTCCATATATTTGTGAATTTTCCAGTTTTCATCTTGCAAATAATTTCTAATGTCATATTATTGTGATTGAAAAAGATGCTTGAGATGATTTGAATCTTCTTAATTTATTAAGACTTGTTTTATGGCCTAACATATGATCGATTCTGGAGAATGTTTCATGTTCACTTGAAAATGATGTGTAGGGGTACCTGGGTGGCTTAGTCGGTTCAGCATCCAACTTCAGCTCAGGTTATGATCTCACAGTCTGTGCCAACATCGGGCTCTGTGCTGACAGCTTGGAGCCTGGAACCTGCTTCACATTCTGTGTCTCCCTCTCTCTCTGCTCCTCCCCCACTCACGATCTGTCTCTCAAAAATAAATAAATGTTAAAACAATTAAAAAGAAAAGAAAAGAATGTTTATTGTTTGGATGCTGCATTGAATATTATGTATATATCTGTTAGGCTCATCTAGTGTCATGTATAGTTTAAGTCCAATGTTTCTGTATTGATTTTCTGTCTGGAAGATCTATCCATTATTGAAAGTGGAGTATTGAAATCCCCTACTATGATGGTTTTGCTGTCTGTTTCTCCCTTCAGCTTGTCAATATTTGTCCTGTATATATTAAAGTGTTCTAATGTAGGGTATATAAATATTTAAATGTATTCTACCCTCCTGTTGTAATGACCCCTTTATTATTATATAATGGCCTCCTTTGTCTCTTGTTAAAGTTTTTGGCTTAAAGTCTATTTTGTCTCATATAAATAATGCACCACACATGTTTACTTCCAGAGAGATACTGGTGATCTGGCTTTATTGGTGAAGTGAGTCAGTTGGATACTGTGGGGGAAGCACCCACCAACTTGCTCAGTCTCTGGGGAGGATTGTAGCCAGCCCCTACATAAATACTAAATTAGAAATTAGAACCTTAGGCAGCAGCTCGTAAGTATGTAGTCAAACCCCTTTTAGGGAAATAACTAGGAAATGGTCATTTTTGCCTGTTCCTTATGAACTGAACTTTGGGGAGATAGCCACAGCAAATATTTGCAGACCTGTTAAGAAATGCTTCTTTGTTATAGTCCCTTGGGTCTCATGGATGCAATGCTTATTGGCTGTCAGAGAAATATGTTTTGGAGACTCAACCCTTGGATGAGAATTTTAGAAGTTGGGCTGCTAGATGTGTGGTCCAAACTCTTTGGTCCTCATGCTGAAACTATGAGTTGTGAATTCCTCTTGGCTATATGGTGCTGTGCTGGGTATGGGGTTTATGGTGAGAGTGTGTATCAGCCTTTTCTATCTCTTCAGTGTGGTTATTATCTCATTTACTTGATATGTAGGAATCACTCAGTTTCTGTATTTCTTTCAGAGATCATTGTTCCATGTGTAGCTATATATTCAGTGTATCTGTAGAAGGAAGGAGGTTCAGGAGTCTTTTATGTCCCACCATCTTGGTCCTTCCTCTCACCATATACTTTTAAATGTATATATTTATTATTCATTTCATCCTTATAATACAACAGTCATCTATTTACAGAAGAGGAAACTGACATTCTTGTTTCAAATTATTCTATCTGTGATTGAAATGTGAAGATTTGATCCTAAGATATGTGATTTCAAATTCTTAATTACTATGAAAGCATTGAAAGCATTATAGCTTTTCAGTGTACTAAGAACAGAGAGAGAGGAAGGACACTTCCTTCCCTGGATTAGTTATGTCAACGACCTTGTCCATCAATGGAAGGAAAGGTATCACAATCAACTGTATTTCCTACCCAGCATATATGTTATAAATACCTATGTGAAATAATAATGTTCAATTACCTAAGCAGGCAAGAAGTAGATAACTCATTTCTTCCATAGCATTGCAGGCTTCTATGAATATGACTGCCAAAAATTATAGAGGTCTTACCAAACTAGATGTTGTAGAATCAGGACCAGGACAAAGTGTGGAAGCAAAGAATGTAAGGAAAAATGCAGAACAACTTCCAACATAGCAAACTCAACCCCAGTTAAAAAATTAACAACTAACAAAAAGTATATAAAACACATACTTCCCTTTGAACTTGGAAATGTCAAATAGTTTTTCATTATGGAGTAACAAATTTAACTTGAATTGTTGAAACTTGATTTAATGGCATACGGATCCATGATGAGGCAGATGTATTTCATGACAATGTTTATCACATGCACCATATCCTTGTTATTCAAGGTTGTCTGTGAATGCGGTAGTAGTATAAACCTTAACTGAGAGCTTGTAAGAAAGACAAATAAATACTCAGTTTGCAACTGAGCCTTACTGAATCGGAATTTGCATTTCAACCAGATTCACAGGTTATTGGATTTCACATTCACGTTTATATGCACAATAAAGAAAAGAAGTCATGTTAATTTTTTATCACAGATCCTATGCCTTCTAAACTATGCCTTCTAAACTATAAATCCTAATGTACAGATTCTAGCTATATTGTTCACACCACTATTTCTGCCTATAATGTAAGTCTTCCCCTTATTTTATTGATGGATTTCACTCATCTCATTAAGCCTAGATTCAAAATTTCCTCCTAGGGAAGCCATTTGGGACTCTGGTCAAAGTCAGTTGTTCTCTTGTTTATGTGTCTACAAAATTTAGTATAGGTAGCTTTAGCAATGTGATTGCATTTCGTTGTGATTACTTATATTTTCATTTTCTATCCCAAGAAATTATTCCACTTTTGAAGATCTCAATATTATAGTTGCTTTCCTGGAGCTTAGTACAATTAAATGGTGGTCAGTATATAGTTTTAGATGTAAATTAATGAATATTTTTTTTAAAAACATACATTTTAATATGTAGTTATTAATTTTCCTATAACTGAGATGTGATTTAATTGATTATTCTATTATTTCTTCAACACAAATGTTATTTATAAATAAGGATTTCTGGTAGGAGATTCAGTTTTGTTCTATTATTGAATGAAACCACATGATTTTAACTTTACTTTGAAGGAACAGGACATAAATTAGGTGATTTTGTGTTTACTTTGGAGACATTTGTGTTTTGCTACAGATGTGGCTAGTACATATCTTTTAAAGTACATAGACTATAGGCTTGGGTAAGTAATTCAGACATCACTGATAAGTATTAAAATAGAAAGTGAGGGAGTTACATCTTCTTTCCCCATTAACCTTAGTTCTGTACCCAAAAGGTAACTATTAACAGTTTGGTGTGTATCCTTCCTCACTTTTCTTACTTGCACTGATAAATATAAGTCATATACAAGATGTTATTATTACTGAAATCGTTGTGCTTATTTTTACATCTCTGTTATACATTTCTCCAAGTCTTATGTTTGTCTTTTACATTTAAAGAGCATTTTTTGCAATATGGAATTCTAAAATTTTTAGGTATTAAATTATGTTAATGTTTATTTTTATGTCATCTGGTCTTATTTTTTTGTGTCTCTGGTTCTGACTGACAAAGCTTTACCACACTGGACTATATTGACAGGGATGGTATCTGTTTTATTTAATACTCATTTAAAATCGCCTAGTAAAGGTGCTGGCACATAAGGAGGACTTTGTAGATGTTCTGCACTGACTGGATCTACATTTCTAATAAATGAGTTTCACCAATTGAGTTCACTTTAAATTCTACACCAAATCTCACTCTTTTAAATTCCATGGCGTCTTGAAATATTAAGAACACTTGAAATGATTAAGCAAAACCTCTATAATTAAGGTAAGTTTTATTATCCATCATTTTGAAAATTATATCCTAATCCATGTCAGAACAAACTTATCCTTCAGGCTTTGAAAGCTTGATTCTGTTCTGAGTGAGCTTATTATCAGAGTTCTTAAATGACAGGCCAGATGCCTACACAAGGCTATGTACAGCATAACTCTCGTGCTGTAAAATAAATGATAATGTAAGACTGATTTCATTTTCTTGCATTTGCTAATTTTTAAGGAAACTCATATTTTTTAAATATAAGAGGATTAGTAGCTAACGCTATTATTGAAACATAATACAAAACCAATAGCTATCATTTAAACTAAATGATTATTAAATTATTATATAAATATTACTTAACCATAAACCTTTATTTTTAACCACTGCTGAATATCATGATATATTGCTCTAATTGTCTACTACTGTTGAAGGTGAGCACCCCTACTCAATGGTAAATAGAGGGTAGGTTTGGGGTTGTGTAGGAAGTGTGGGAAAGAATTCTCTCTACCAACTGGAAAATTTTCCCATCCCTACTTATTATTCTGAAATTATTCTTTTTGTGTTTTTAGAGAGTTCAGTATACCATTTCCCATTATTCACATTCAGAGGTATGATATTATTAAACTGCTACATGTTGCTGCTCCTACACTCGGCAGGCTCCATATATGCCAGCTCATTAATCTTTACTACAAACGTAAGTGATAAGCGTTTCCATATCATTTGACATTTGAAGAAACTGATGTTTGAAGGTATTAGGCAACTTGCCCAAGGTTACATGGTGAGTAAACAGAAGACCTGGGAGTGAAACTCAACTCGGTTTCATTGCAAAATCCATGCTCTTTGCTTTATACTCTCATGAGTTTCTGTTCTCCCTGTAGTGGTGCATTTAGTTCTTTGCAAATCCAGAATCAAGACAGCTCTGGGGTTTTTGAAGTGGCTACTTGCGTCATAGGCTGTGGAGTGGAACAGGGTTGATGCACAGGAGGAGACCCAGTGATGTGTGGTAGAATCTAGTGTGGTGAATAATGTGAAGTCTTTCCACCTCAAAGTCATAAACTTGTAATCAAACAAAGAGGGAAAAAAATGACATATTGGTTGGGAATTAATTCCTATTGTTTAATTTATTGAGTCCTGCAACAAGTTGTTGTGGGCATTTATCTAACAAGATTAAATAATCTAAGCAATTTGAGCCAACAAAGAAGCAGAGGTTGTGAATAAAGATATTGGAAAGTGCTATACTCTCATAGGGTTTGAAACTGTGGATTTGAAACAAGATTTCCTAAATAATTAAGATTCCAGGAAGCCCCAATATGTTTTTATATCACATGTAACAGCATATATTTGCCTCTAGAGAGAAAGGAAAGCGATGAGATCATTCCGTAAGCAATGAGTATTGACTGAGTATCTATTAAGCTATAGCATTGTGTTAAGTTCTGGAGTTGAGTGGTGACTGAGATGGGCACAGGTCCAGGGCTCATAGTACTAAGTCAGATGAAATGAGAAAAAAGAAAATGATAGTAACTGTAATAAGAGTGCAACTGTAGAGTTCTCTCAGAACACGGCACATTTCTTCTGTTGTAAGAAGCCAAAAAGTGTCTGATACATTGTTGATTTAATAACATTCAAAACTTTTGGAGTATAGAGAAACTACTACTTTGAATGAACATGTCATTTGGAAGATAAGTCTAGATTTCAGTGATGTTTGTGTCTAAGAATTGAGGGCATCAGGGACGACTTCCATGGGAATTGATATTTAATTGGAGACAAGGGATGAGTACAAGCTAAGGGGGCAAAGCGTTGAGGAAGGAATGTAGCAGGTAGAAGCAATGATTTAGGTAATATTCCTAAGGCCAAAAGGCAGTGAATTCACTGGCACCAAAGGACAGGCAACTCCCAGGACTGGTCATCAGTAGAAATTGCAGGTAAGGCTGACTAGCATGTGAGGGCTCAGTATATAAAAGTCTTATAATTCATGACATGGATTTCAGACCCAATCCACCAAAAGGTTTCAAGGAGGGGAATGACATGATCTAACATCTATTAAAAAAATATTCCTGTCCCTATTGTGAAGAAAAAAATGCACTGGGACAAAAATTAGTGCCGGGAAATATCAATTAGGACAGCATTATAGCTGTCCCAGGGAGAGTAGATTGTATGCCAACTGTGTTGTAGGGTTATAGAAATTAGACACATCTAAAATACACAAAGGAATTTGAATCCTCTTGGGAAGAACTTCCTGAGTGAAAGATTTGTTAGACAGTATCTAAAATACATAAAGAATTCTGAATCAGCTATGGAAGAAATGTCTCAGTGAAAGTTATGTTAGACAATAGATTCATCTATAGGAATGTTGGAAAATCCCTCTCCCCTGAGTGCTTTACAAACCACACTGTGTAGAAAGCAGCTGGCCAGCCTAGTGCACCGATCTCTGTGGAGCTCTGCATCAATAAGTGAATATATCCCACACTTTGTGTGACCAGCACTTTTTGGTTGATGGGAAGAAAAACAAAATACAGAAAATAAAACCAATCACTATATCTTGTTGATTTCTATAATATAAGAGTTGAAAAAACAAAAACAAAAAACAAAATAAATTTTGAGCAAGAATGGTTGCAATGTTAAGGAGTACAGGATTAAATTGGACATTGAAATAACAGGTTTTAAAGAGGCTTATGCAATGTTTGAGGCATTCTGGACGGGAACAACCATCTGAGCAAAAGAAGGGTAGATAACAACCGGTTTGTGAGTGAGACAGTAACTTGATGTGATTGCAGCAAAAGTTATATAATTGGACATTGATGTTCGTGCCACATAAAATCATTTGCATGGTCACAAAGACCTATAAATTCTGCTTCCAGAATATCTCTCAAATCCATACTTTCTTCTGAATGTACTTTTCTAAATTGCATAAATGATCATAGTTTTCTTTCCCCCACTTATTTTAGGACAAAGTCTCTTTCCTCCTGATATGACTATGAGACCCATGACTTACCTCTTGCTTACCTGTCTGGCTTCATCTATCACCCCACCATGCCTCTTTCTCTTTTTCACTATAAATGCTTTAGCCAGAAAGCATTTCTGTCCTCTTTTAAGACATGCCAAGTTCTCTCTCATCTGTCAAATGTTGCAACTGACTTTCGTTCCTTCTCCCTGAATCTTCCAATCCCTTACTACCATTTCATCTTCATTTAGACATCACTTCCTCCAGAAACTACTCTTTTCCATGAACACTTGAGACTAAGTTTACAGCTTCTTTCCTTGTAATACCTTGCTTTCTAGTCATATCTTAGCACTTTCAGCCTGAATTACACTTGCTTGAATTCATATTTGAGCCCTCTACTAAAGCACAGCAACAAAAATAAACCCTATAGACTTCTGCATGTACAACACTGCCTTATGTTTTCGGTGTCTGCAATAATACAGTACATTCAGCAGATGATGAATACCTATCAGTTGAATGGATGATTGTCTGAGTGGTAATCTTTGTTGAAAAGGGAGGTGTTGACTTAGTTTCTTGGAGAGCTCCTTACAAGAGGTTTTAACTGTGAATTGAACAGGTTTCAAAATTTTTTAAAAATCACAGGAGCCAGTACTTTTAGGCCAAATCGACTTATGGCTGACTTTTATATGGCCTGTGAGCAAAGAATGGATTTTACATTTTTAAAGAGTTGGGGAAAAAGAGAATGAAACTTTTTATGGCCCACAAGTCCTAGAATATTTACTATATCTGTTTACTACCTGGCTCTTTACAGAAGTAGTCTACTGACCCCTGTTCTATAGAAGTAGATAACATGCCACCTTTGTAAATGTTCTTTAGAATAATGATGATATTGATGTACTTTTAAAAATGTTTGGCTACTTGTATTCCTGAATCATTATTGCTCTTCCTGTCAGCGTTATGATATAGCTGCTGCTTTTAAAAAATCCTTTTACTGAAATTATTTCTCGTCTATTTATATTAGCTTTTCAGAAAACAGGAAGGTGAACTGGATTACTTCTTTTATCTCTTTCTGGGCTGATATGATATTTTTGATATGATTTTATAATAATATGGCCAAGTTTAAACTATGAAGGCTTGCCGTAATAAAAACGGGGGAAAGAAAGAAAATGGGAAATGGCACTTCTTAAATTTGCTTTTTCCATAAATTAACCTATTTTATTTTCAACACAATGCATGGACCAAATAATAGTACAGTTGTTTGCTATTACCTTTCTAGTTCATCCAATACAGTTCCTTGCACATCATAATTATCAAATAAATGACTGATGAATGAATGAGTGAATGAATGAACGAATGAACTAATGACCTTGATGGGATACTTTGGTTCAGAGAGGTTAAGAAACTTGGCCTTAGTCACATAACTAATAAGCGATGTATTTGAATGATTTGACTTAGGGCTTCTCTTCAAACTGGTAACACTTTTGTGGTGTTTGAATATGGATGTCTTTTATTGTAAGGTTTTCTTAAGGAGCATGACAAGTATGCTATGTTCAATTATTCCTAATATGAATATGTTATATTTATTGATGAGGCCAATGTTATAAGATCTCTACATAAACATATTAATTTGAAATTGCACAGAATCACACGGAGCAGATAATATTATCACCACAATTGTAGAAGCCAGCAATGGAGGCAGAGAGGAATAAGACATTGCCTCAAATCAACTGTGAGCCAAGTCTTGATATGAACCAGCTTCTGTTGTCAGAGCTCTCAACCACAGTAGTATGCAAATGATACTTAACTTTAGTGTATACATACACTTACTGTTTTGTGTCTAGCACTATGCTAGGTAATGTTTGCCTAATGCTTAGCCTTCCTTCATAACCGTAGTGTAGGTCAGCATAATTTTCCTCTTTTGGAAGCTGTGCAATGAGTTTATTTGTAAATCAATACAAATTCTATGGAGGATGAAATTGAAACTTAGAGGTTAAGTCATGTATTTACAAAAGGATATTAGTATGAGTAAAGTGGATTTTCAGAGTCGTGATCTCTAGGAATCTTCTTAAAGAAATATACTATATCTTTTTCTCACATTAACCTCATGCAGTGAGTTACTAAATTAGAGATAGTTAGAAATATGATTCTTCCATTTGCTGTTTTCAACTTGATGACAAAATATGCATTCGATAAGTAATAAGGTATGCAATATTTGAAGAGTGCACAGTTTCAAAGTGATGGCAGGTAACTAACCAGTTACTTTCACCAAAAGTCATTTTAATTTTTTAATGAATGATAAAACCAGTTATGTAGCAGAATACACTTATTTTAGCACTGAGGAAGTTGTTTGGTGATATCAGAGATATACAACAATAAATTACAGAGATACAAATGTTTTATACCATTTGTGAATGTATGTGCAGACCTATTTTATACAGTGACTACATATCTAGATTAGAAAAACACATAGTAAAATGTACCTGGGCTGGATTTCTGAGTACAGATCTTACACAGAAGAAGTGCATTCATATTCCTATCCCCAGAAAACCACCAGGAGTCTGGTAAAGGGATTTTTAAGAGACATAAATCAATAAGGTCAAAATAAGAGAGATAAAAGAAAACAACAATAAAATTATGGAAGCAAAACCTCAGTCAAAAATGTGATCCCTGAGTTACAAGAAATAACAAAACAGTATCTTCAGGTGGCAAGGTGCAAGCTAAAAAGTGACCTGATTCATTCCACAGAATCTTTAAAAGTTTCAGATATTAGTAGCATTAACCTATTTTTGAAATTGAGATTATTGTCTGGAAGACTGAATAAGGAACAAGAAGACATGAAAATAGCCTCTTTAGCTTTTATCCATTCTATATGAATAGATAAACAAAACGTGGCATATTCAGATAATAGAATATAATTAGGCAATAAAAAATAATGAAGCACCGTTACATGCTACAGCATGAGTCTGGAAACATTATGCTAAGTGAAAGAAGCCAGTCACAAAAGACCAGATATTGTATGATTTCACTGATATGAAATGTGCAAAATAGATAAATCTATAGAGACAGAAAGCAGATTAACATTTGCCAAGGGCTCAGTGTGGTGAACAAAAGCAATGGAAAGTAATTGCTAAAGGGTATGGGGTTTCCATTGCAGGAGACAAAAATGTTTTAAATTTAGATTGTAATAGATGAGCAATTCTGTGAACATGGTAAAAAATATTGATTTTTAAGCTTTGGGTGGTTAATAATAAAGGTATTCAAATTATATCTCACTAAAGCTGTTAATAACAACACAAAACAAAAAGCCTGAGCATTTGTTGTATGGAGAAGGTAAAGCAAAGAATTTTGAACTAAGAAAAATTAGGTACATTTGAAGATAGAAAATCATGTTGAAAATAAAGGATCAAATGAATACTTATATACTGAATTCCAGTACTTTGCAACCTTTTCAGTAACTTAGGTCTGAGAACACTGACATCAAATTGTGTGGTCTCCTGAGACCTCTGGGGATCTGATCTGGTCCAAAGGAAATACCTACAGGTAGGAACATCAGGGATTCTCCAAACACTGATCAACCAGATGGCCTTAGAGTGAAGACTAAAGTGATCAAGTCACATTCACCCCATACATTCAAAACTCCCCATTAGCTTTTAATTAACAGACTTAAAAAATGAGTAGACAACCGAGAATCCCAAAGAGTTAAGAAAAGCCCTGACAAATGCACAGGGAAAAAGAAACAAGCAAACAAACTAATCAAGACAAAGATGGTGCAGGGTTAAAAAAAAAGAACCCACAAAACTATCACTAATATCTTTGGAGAAATAAGAAAATATGTTGTATCCATCAAACTCATACATGAATTCAATTAAAAATCATATTGGAAATTAAAAACATGAAAGTAGAAATGAAAAATTCACGAATAGTAGTAAACAAAGTGTAGAAGAAATCTTCCAGGAATTAAAAGAAAAAAATCTCAAATAGACAATACGGAAAATTTAAGGGCATTTAGAGAATCCATCAAGAGCCTTATTATATGAATCAAATAAGCAGAGAAAATCATCATTAAAGTCATTCAAGAAAACATTCTAGAACTGACGGACAGTGAGGATAAATGCTTGTACACAGGGGGTCACTGAAGTAAAAGGGATGAAAAACAAGAGTTAAAGATACAAAGACCAATGCTCAAAACCATTATTTCAGGTAGCTGATGAGCATGGGCAGTGGATTCAGTGCATGAGAGAGCATGCCTAGAATTTGTTGGATGGCAGAAAAGGGAGGATGGGAAGCAGTGGAAATAAAAATAACTTGTCTTGGTGGAGCTGACCCCTGGGGCCTTGAGATAAGAGGAGAATTTGGGGGAAGATAAGCAAAGCAAAACAAAACAAAAGAGTCTCTACTAAAGAAAAATGCATGGGAGTCAGTCACCAAAGGACAGCTAAATTTTTAAGACAAAAGGTGAAGGGAATTCTTGAGGGCACTTGAAAAGACTTGAGTGGAAAGAAAGGAACTGGAGGACTGGGTGAGATTATGGGATGTGCCAAACTTCACAGAGATATATGTTGAAATGCCAAAGGATGATTTGGTGAGCCTAGAACTTCTCCTATAATTGAGGTAAACTAAACTCTGAGCTATAATTTTGATAGTTTCTTAGAGAAAGGTGAGTAAACAGTTGCTGTGGTGATATGGGATATTTTCTTCAGTGATTTTTGGGTACCCAATCACAGAGATATGTACATGATTCTATGGCACTGCTGGAGCCCCTATGCCATAAAGTTTCGTGCACAATTATGACCATATTTAGGGAAGCATAAGGCTAATAATTCTGCCTTTTGTCCCTTTCTACTCAATTGCAAACTACTTTCCCTCTGTTAGGAACATTGTCTGTATTGAGAATATTAATTCCATCTGTGTATTTTCTTGCTGTACTCCAAAGTACAATAAGGTGCTCAGTACAAAATAAGTACTAAAAGGTCTCAGTACAATACCATGCCAGTGGTAAAAATCACCTGGAAATTACTTTTTTTTAAAGATTTCTTTAGACTCCTTTTTAAAAAAAAGTTTATTTATTTTGAGAAAGAGACAGACAGACAGACAGACAGACAAACTGACGATGCAAGCAGGGGAGGGGCAGAGGGAGAGGGAGGGAGAGAATCCTAACCAGGTTCCATGCTCAGCGTGGAGCCTGACGCAGGGTTCAGTCTCACAACCCTGAGATCATGACCTGAGCTGAAATAAAGAATCAGTGGCTTAACTAAATGAGCCACCCAGGCACCACAGAAAATTACTTTTGAAGATATGAGTCATACATATATATGTATATGTATATATATATATATATATATATATATATATATATATACACACACACACACACACACACATACACACACACACACACACATATATATACACACACATACACACACACATATACATATATGTATATAGTATTTGGCAAAAAATTCATAATTTTATATAGAATTATGGAATTAGATGGGATTTTGTGGTGTCTTCAATTCTGAATTTTTCAAATAAGGATTCCAATGACCCTAAGGAACATCTAAATATTTGGTAGGCAAGGTGGAAATAATTACTTGACAGAAGCAGATGCATGATAAAGGAAAACAAATAAGCAGAACAATACAGTATTCCAGTAAATAATCAAAGATGACTCCATGGAATAATGATCATACTTTATAATTCATGCAGATGAGGCCAATAACTGGGGTGAGATTAAAAATAGGGGAAAAACTGTTTGGAGTCAGAACTTGAATTTTGATTACCAAAAATGTACAGAAACTAATTACATTGGAAAATAGTATATTCATTTAATAATTATTTTGAACTTATAGTGTTTTATTCTTAAATCACTAAATATGAGTTTTTTATTTCCCAAGAAAAATATTCTCTATAAATAGCAATATATGTCCTAGTTATTTTAGGGCTCCTTAAATTCAGAAAGAGAGAGAGAGAGAGAGAGAGAGAGAGAGAGAGAGACAGCTCATGTAAGCAGGGGAGGGGCAGAAAAATTCAAGATATTTGAATGTATTTGCCAGTAATTTTGCTGCTCATTGAATTGTTAATCATTAAAGACATATTTATTGAACATATGTGTTAGGTAGTAGAAATAGATGGAAAGATAGACTATTTTATGTTTTGTCCTCATGGATCTTAGTTATGAAAATAAAATTATATTGTTTGAGGTTTTAAAAATGAGGAAGAATCAAGCTGATTTTGAAGACCAAATTTCTATAATTTATTTTTTATTTTATCTCATTTTTATTTTGATTTTTCATCTATGAAATTTGGCTCAAATTTCATTGTCTATCAATAGTTAAAATTAGATTTTTTTTCAATAAACAACAGCATTTTGGGGCGCCTGGGTGGCACAGTCGGTTAAGCGTCCGACTTCAGCCAGGTCACGATCTCGCGGTCTGTGAGTTCGAGCCCCGCGTCGGGCTCTGGGCTGATGGCTCAGAGCCTGGAGCCTGTTTCCGATTCTGTGTCTCCCTCTCTCTCTGCCCCTCCCCCGTTCATGCTCTGTCTCTCTCTGTCCCAAAAATAAATAAACGTTGAAAAAAAAATTAAAAAAAAATAAACAACAGCATTTTGCCTTGGATCAAGCTGTTCATTTAATTCCTTATGATTATGGAAATTCTAACTATGAATAAGATAAATCGCAATACTACTTGGACAAACTATTGCCACGTTTGTAAAGCAGAAGGGAAAAGCAAGTTATATCTGTGCTTGAAATACCCATGACAAGAGAATGTAAAATAAACATGAAGTTATTAAACTCTCATGATTTGAGGAAAAGGATTATAGTTGTAAAGAACAAACTTTGCAGATAAAGTATATATACCATCTTGAAAATGTTATGTTTATATAATGATTTTATAATTGTCGATAAAACTTGTAAAACTTGAAAAATAGAGAATAGCACAAAAAGAAAAAAGTTGTGATTCTTCAAACCTGTCATAGTCATTGAATATATTTTTCTGTTTTTATTTGAGCATATTTTAGTAAATGTATATGTGAGTAGAGTTATGCATACTTTACATAAGTGTAAATGTATTTAGTTAATATCCTGAAGTGTTCAATAGATTTATATGAATATTTTTAAAATCATTAATACGTTAATATTTTTAAAATGATTACATAATATTCCATTTTGTAGCTATATCTAATATGTCTGTCATTCTTGGGGCTCTATCCAATGTGATTATTGCAGGCATATTCACAATATTATGCAAAATTTGTTCTTAGCCTTTTGATTCAAGGATGATGTCATATGCTGTCTTTCTTTGTGTGTGTGTGTATTTGAAACTGATGGCCAAAAGGAGGTTATGCATGTGTTCTTGATCTTATCTGTGCAGTCACTAATTACATTAAGACTGGCTGTATTTCTGAGAATGAGTATTTCCTATCAGTTGCACAGAGAATAAACTCATCTCTGATCTATCTTCGATTCTTTTCTTATCAGAAGTTATACATATATGTCCATCCAGTATTATTGCTTCAGTCATCATTTCTGAAATATTTTATTAAGTGACCATCCCCTCTAGTTAGAGCATGTTGTTAGATTTGGAAGTTGGAAAGGGTAGCGATCTACTTAATTCTCTCCAGGAAGATCTCAGACCCTTAGCCCTGGCAGAGTGAGCAGGTGAAAAACCCGGAGCCTGTGGTTCTATGGATAGTTCTGAGTTTAAATCTCTTCAGAGTCACTATCTATTGACTCTGAGCAGTTCATCTGATGTCTTTAAAATCAGTTCCATCCACTGTAAAATCCACATATCCACAGGTAGCTTTGTAGAAAGCACTATAAAAACAGTCATTGTAATTCCTTTATAACAAAGACTGACACATAGAAGAGATGCAACAAGTGGTGATAATTATGTTCAGTGTGATTAGGATCTATAGGGATTAGGCCTACTTTCTGGAACTCACCATCAGATCAGTTACAGATGAGAGACCATAAGAGGATACTGTAGAAAGACAAATGGTTCCCTGTGAGGATGGTAATGAAATCTATGACTGTGTCATTTTATAGCAATATCACTCTTCCTCTAAACTCACTCAACAGCAAATCAGTGAGACAGACAATTTTAATTATATGGGCCCCAAGGAAGGTAATAAATGGTTGTTCACAAACACTCCCAGTGATTTTCATGAGATAAAAATAAATCTGTGGAACTGGACTTCTGCTTTTTTGGATGGCTCTCACAGATGGGCAGTTGATTAGGATACACCAGTCAGCAAAGGCTAATAGTCTTCAAGTGAAGCTGTGGGGACCTCCCTTAGAGGGTAATGAAGCCCACTGGAGTGCTTCACACCTGCATGTGTCAGAAATAGGTATCTTCACTTACGATAAAACATATCTGTCTAGTACTACTAAACATAAAGGGATATGTATTCATTTACTGTCACTATGGATTTTTAAAATTTCCTAAAATTTTCTTTAAAATTAGGAGGGAGAGAAATAAAATGAATATTTTTTCTATTTCTACTAAGATTTTGATAATTGATGAGTTTGTGCAGTAAGCTTTCACTGATGCAGCTACTTTATAATAACACATGTGGGGCTCCTGGGTGGCTCAGTCGGTTAAGTGTCCGACCTCAGCTCAGGTCATGATTGCACAGTTCATGGGCTCGAGCCCTGCATTGAGCTCCATGCTGACAGCTCAGGGCCGGAAGCCTGCTTCAGATTCTGTGTCTCCCTCCCTCTCTGTCTCTCCCTGATCACACTCTGTGTCTCTCACAAAAAAGAAAAAAATATATATATCTCATATTATATATATATATATATATGTATATATATATATATATATATATATAATATGATACATAATAACATGCAATTAGAATTAAGAAGAGGGATTTTTAAAGTAAACATATGTATGGATATATACCTTTTTATTCCAATTTAGTAAATTAGGCACATGCAAATATTTTAAAAACAAGGTTTCTTTTAAAAAGAAATCAAAGTTTTCAGCTTTAGTTACCTAAAGACCATTAGTTTTCATTTAATTAAAATAGATTAACAAGCTAGTAATAGCTCAGATAATGGAAAACACAGAAATCACGTTCCTTCTTTTTTCTTGTTATGGCTTGTGTATGATAAAGCAAGTGTTTATCTCTAATTCCAGAGTAACACTGCTAGTTCAAATAGCAAAAGGAAACTAAAAAAAGCTAAATGTTTTCTTCAAACTAATTGCACTTTCAACCAAACAATCCCTCAGGTTAATAGTGAAAGAAGCAAAATTTACATGAACAGCTAATGTTTTGCTATCAAAGGTATGGCAATTTTTGTGTATATATGTATACATGCATATACTTTGTGCATATAGAACTATAAAAGAAAGGCTTGCTCATATAAATAGAATTCTTTTGTTTTGAGCCACTAAGGTCTAATTTATTATTATTTGCATGAAAGTTGGCTGATAATTGACTTTTGCACAATGTAAGAAGATAGGTAGTACCCAAATATATTGTTTATATTAATAATGTAAAAAAATATTGATGTTTAAAGTAAAAAATGTTTCAAAGCCCTAAATTTTGTAGATGCTACCTTTATTATACAGAATTCAAATTTTAATTATAAGCTAGTAACTTTTTTTACTAAAAATTTTTCCAAGATGTTTTATTAAATCCAAGAAGTTTATCTGTATATTATTTTTTTCAATATATGAAATTTATTGTCAAATTGGTTTCCATACAACACCCAGTGCTCATCCCAAAAGGTGCCCTCCTCAATACCCATCCCTCACCCTCCCCTCCCTCCCACCACCCATCAACCCTCAGTTTGTTCTCAGTTTTTAAGAGTCTCTTATGCTTTGGCTCTCTCCCGTTCAAACCTCTTTTTTTTTTTCGTCCCCTCCCCCATGGGTTTCTGTTAAGTGTCTCAGGATCCACAAAAGAAACATATGGTATCTGTCTTTCTCTGTATGGCTTATTTCACTTAGCATCACACTCTCCAGTTCCATCCGTGTTGCTACAAAGGGCCATATTTCATTCTTTCTCATTGCCACATAGTACTCCATTGTGCATATAAACCACAATTTCTTTATCCATTCATCAGTTGATGGACATTTAGGCTCTTTCCACAATTTGGCTGTTGTTTAGAGTGCTGCTATAAACATTGGGGTACAAGTGCCCCTATGCATCAGTACTCCTGTATCCCTTGGGTAAATTCCTAGCAGTGCTACTGCTGGGTCATAGGGTAGGTCTATTTTTAATTTTCTGAGGAACCTCCACACTGTTTTCCAGAGTGGCTGCACCAATTTGCATTCCCACCAACAGTGCAAGAGGGTTCCCGTTTCTCCACATCCTCTCCAGCATCTATAGTCTCCTGATTTGTTCATTTTGGCCACTCTGACTGGCGTGAGGTGATATCTGAGTGTGGTTTTGATTTGTATTTCCCTGATGAGGAGTGACGTTGAGCATATTTTCACGTGCCTGTTGGCCATCCGGATGTCTTCTTTAGAGAAGTGTCTATTCATGTTTTCTGCCCATTTCTTCACTGGGTTATTTGTTTTTCAGGTGTGGAGTTTGGTGAGCTCTTTATAGATTTTGGATACTAGCCCTTTGTCCGATATGTCATTTGCAAATATCTTTTCCCATTCCGTTGGTTGCCTTTTAGTTTTGTTGGTTGTTTCCTTTGCTGTGCATAAGCTTTTTATCTTCATAAGGTCCCAGTAATTCATTTTTGCTTTTAATTCCCTTGCCTTTGGGGATGTGTCGAGTAAGAGATTGCTACGGCTGAGGTCAGAGAGGTCTTTTCCTGCTTTCTCCTCTAGCTTTTGATGGTTTCCTGTCTCACATTCAGGTCTTTTATCCATTTTGAGTTTATTTTTGTGAATGGTGTGAGAAAGTGGTCTAGTTTCAACCTTCTTCATGTTGCTGTCCAGTTCTCCCAGCACTATTTGTTAAAGAGACTGTCTTTTTTCTATTGGATGTTCTTTCCTGCTCTGTCAAAGATTAGTTGGCCATACATTTGTCGGTCTAGTTCTGGGGTTCTATTCTATTCCATTGGTCTATGTGTCTGTTTTTGTGCCAATACCATGTTGTCTTGATGATGACAGCTTTGTAGTAGAGGCTAAAGTCTGGGATTGTGATGCTTCCTGCTTTGGTCTTCTTCTTCAAAATTACTTTGGCTATTCGGGCCCTTTGTGGTTCCATATGAATTTTAGAATTGCTTGTTCTAGCTTTGAGAAGAATGCTGCTGCAATTTTGATTGGGATTGCATTGAATGTTTAGATAGCTTTGGGTAGTATTGACATTTTGACAATATTTATTTTTCCAATCCATGAGCAGGGAATGTCTTTCCATTTCTTCATATCTTCTTCAATTACCTTCATAAGCTTTCTATAGTTTTCAGCATACAGATCCTTTACATCTTTGGTTAGATTTATTCCTAGGTATTTTATGCTTCTTGGTGCAATTGTGAATGGGATCCGTTTCTTTATTTGTCTTTCTGTTGCTTCATTGTTAGTGTATAAGAATGCAACTGATTTCTGTACATTGATTTTGTATCCTGCAACTTTGCTGCATTCATGTATTGGTTCTAGCAGACTTTTGGTGGAGTCATTCGGGTTTTCCATGCATAATATCATGTCATCTGCAAAAAGCAAAAGCTTGACTTCATCTTTGCCAATTTGGATGCCTTTGATTTCCTTTTGTTGTCTGATTGCTGATGCTAGAACTTCCAACACTATGTTAAACAACAGCGGTGAGAGTGGGCATCCCTGTCGTTTTCCTGATCTCAGGGAAAAACCTCTCAGTTTTTCCCCATTGAGGATGATGTTAGCTGTGGGCTTTTCATAAATGGCTTTTATGATGTTTAAGTATGTTCCTTCTATCCCGACTTTCTCGAGGGTTTTTATTAAGAAAGGATGCTGTATTTTGTCAAATGCTTTTTCTGCATCAATTGACAGGATCATATGGTTCTTATCTTTTCTTTCATTAATGTGATGTATCACGCTGATTGATTTGCAAATGTTGAACCAGCCCTGCATCCCAGGAATGAATCCCACTTGATCATGGTGAATAATACTTTTTATATGCTGTTGAATTCAATTTGCTAGTATCTTATTGAGAATTTTTGCATCCATATTCCTCAGGGATATTGGCCTGTAGTTCTCTTTTTTTACTGGGTCTCTGTCTGGTTTAGGAATCAAAGTAATACTGGCTTCATAGAATGAGTCTGGAAGTTTTCCTTCCCTTTCTATTTCTTGGAATAGCTTGTGAAGGATAGGTATTATCTCTGCTTTAAACGTCTGGTAGAACTCCCCTGGGAAGCCATCTGGTCCTGGACTCTTATATGTTGGTAGATTTTTGATAACCGATCCAATTTCTTCGCTGGTTATGGGTCTGTTCAAGCTTTCTCTTTCCTCCTGATTGAGTTTTGGAAGAGTGTGGTTGTTTAGGAATGTGTCCATTTCTTCCAGGTTGTCCAATTTGTTGGCATATAATTTTTCATAGTATTCCCTGATAATTGTTTGTATCTCTGAGGGATTGGTTGTAATAATTCCATTTTCATTCATGATTTTATCTATTTGGGTCATCTCCCTTTTCTTTTTGAGAAGCCTGGTTAGAGGTTTGTCATTTTGTTTATTTTTTCAAAAAACCAACTCTTGTTTTCGTTGATCTGCTCTACAGGTTTTTTAGATTCTATATTGTTTATTTCTGCTCTGATCTTTATTATTTCTCTTCTTCTGCTGGGTTTAGGCTGCCTTTGCTGCTCTGCTTCTATTTCCTTTAGGTGTGCTGTTAGATTTTGTATTTGGGATTTTTCTTGTTTCTTGAGATAGGCCTGGATTGCAATGTATTTTCCTCTCAGGACTGCCTTCGCTGCATCCCAAAGCGTTTGGATTGTTGTATTTTCATTTTTGTTTGTTTCCATATATTTTTTAATTTCTTCTCTAATTGCCTGGTTGACCCACTCATTCGTTAGTAGGGTGTTCGTTAACCTCCATGCTTTTGGAGGTTTTCCAGACTTTTTCCTGTGGTTGATTTCAAGCTTCATGGCATTGTGCTCTGAAAGTATGCATGGTATAATTTCAATTCTTGTATACTTATGAAGGGCTGTTTTGTGACCCAGTATATGATCTATCTTGGAGAATGTTCCATGTGCACTCGAGAAGAAAGTATATTCTGTTGCTTTGGGATGCAGAGTTCTAAATATATCTGTCAAGTCCATCTGATCCAATGTGTCATTCAGGGCCCTTGTTTCTTTATTGACCGTGTGTCTAGATGATCTATCCATTTCTGTAAGTGGGGTGTTAAAGTCCCCTGCAATTACCACATTCTTATCAATAAGGTTGCTTATGTTTGTGAGTAATTGTTTTATATACTTGGGGGCTCCGGTATTCGGCGCATAGACATTTATAATTGTTAGCTCTTCCTGATGGATAGACCCTGTAATTATTATATAATGCCCTTCTTCATCTCTTGTTACAGCCTTTAATTTAAAGTCTAGTTTGTCTGATATAAGTATGGCTACTCCAGCTTTCTTTTGGCTTCCAGTCGCATGATAAATAGTTCTCCATCCCCTCACTCTCAATCTAAAGGTGTCCTCAGATCTAAAATGAGTCTCTTGTAGACAGCAAATAGATGGGTCTTGTTTTTTTGTCCATTCTGATACCCTATGTCTTTTGGTTGGCGCATTTAATCCATTTACATTCAGTGTTATTATAGAAAGATACAGGTTTAGAGTCATTGTGATGTCTGTATGTTTTATGCTTGTAGTGATGTCTCTGGTTCTTTGTCTCACAGGATCCCCCTTAGGATCTCTTGTAGGGCTGGTTTAGTGGTGAAAAATTCCTTCAGTTTTGTTTGTTTGGGAAGACCTTTATCACTCCTTCTATTCTAAATGACAGACTTGCTGGATAAAGGATTCTCGGCTGCATATTTTTTCTGTTCAATACATTGAAGATCTCGTGCCAATCCTTTCTGGCCTGCCACGTTTCAAAAGAGAGATCAGTCATGAGTCCTAGGTCCCCTTTATAAGTTAGGGCACGTTTATCCTTTGCTGCTTTCAGAATTTTCTCTTTATCCTTGTATTTTGCCAGTTTCACTATGATATGTCGTGCAGAAGATCGATTCAAGTTACGTCTGAAGGGAGTTCTCTGTGCCTCTTGGATTTCAATGCCTTTTTCCTTCCCCAGTTCAGGGAAGTTCTCAACTATTATTTCTTCAAGTACCCCTTCAGCACCTTTCCCTCTCTCTTCCTCCTCTGGGGTACCAATTATGCGTATATTATTTCTTTTTAGTGTGTCACTTCGTTCTCTAATTTTCCCCTCATACTCCTGGATTTTTTTATCTCTCTTTTTCTCAGCTTCCTCTTTTTCCATAACTTTATCTTCTAGTTCACCTATTCTCTCCTCTGCCTCTTCAATCCAAGCCGTCATGGTTTCCATTTTGTTTTGCATTTCGTTTAAAGCGTTTTTCAGCTCCCCCTGACTGCTCCTTAGTCCCTTGATCTCTGTAGCAAGAGATTCTCTGCTGTCCTCTATACTGTTTTCAAGCCCAGCGATTAATTTTATGACTATTATTCTAAATTCACTTTCTGTTATATTATTTAAATCCTTTTTGATCAGTTCATTAGCTGTTGTTATTTCCTGGAGATTCTTATGAGGGGAATTCTTCCATTTGGTCATTATGGATAGTTCCTGTAGTGGTACGGACCTGCAGGGCACTTCCCCTGTGCTGTGGTGTATAACTGGAGCTGGTGGGCGGAGTCGCAGTCAGACCTGACATCTGCTCCCAGCCCACCGCTGGGGCCACAGTCAGACTGGTGTGTGCCTTCTCTTCCCCTCTCCTAGGGGCGGGATTCACTGTGGGCTGGTGTTGCCTGTCTGGGCTACTTGCACACTGCCAGGCTTGTGGTGCTGGGGATCTGGCGTATTAGCTGGGGTGGGTAGGCAAGGTGCACAGGGGCAGGAGGGGCAGGCTTAGCTCACTTCTCCTTACTGATCCACTTCAGGAGGGGCCCTGTGGCAGCCGGAGGGAGTCAGACCTGCTGCTGGAGGGGTGGCTCCACAGAAGCACCACGTTGGGTGTTTGCGCAGAGCAAGCAAGTTCCCTGGCAGGAACTGGTTCCCTTTGGGATTTTGGCTGGGGGATGGGCGAGGGAGATGGCGCTGGCGAGCGCCTTTGTTCCCCGCCAAACTGAGCTCTGTCGACCCAGGGCTCAGCAACTCTCCCTCCCTTTGTCCTCCAGGCTTCCTGCTTTCCGAGCAGAGCTGTTAACTTATGACCTCCCAGATGCTAAGCAAGTCCCGCTTGCTGTTGGAACACACTCTGTCCGGCCCCTCCGCTTTTGCCAGCCAGACTCGGGGGCTCTGCTTGGCCGGCGTGCCGCCCCTCAGCCCCGGCTCCCTCCCGCCAGTCCGTGGAGGGCGCATCGCCTCTCCGCCCTTCCTACCCTCTTCCATGGGCCTCTCGTCTGCGCTTGGCTCCGGAGACTCTGTTCTGCTAGTTTCTGGTGGTTTTCTGGGTTATTTAGGCAGGTGTAGGTGGAATCTAAGTGATCAGCAGGATGCGCGGTGAGCCCAGCGTCCTCCCACGCCGCCATCTTTCAGTCCCTCCTATCTGTATATTAAATATGTAGGAGTGTCTATTATGTGTTAGTGATATATTTTTTTAATTTTATTTTCTGTTTTTAAATTTACATCCAAATTGGTTAGCATATAGTGCAACAATGATTTCAGGAGTAGATTCCTTAGTGCCCCTTACCCATTTAGCCCATCGCCCCTCCCACAACCCCTCCAGTAATCCTCAGTTTGTTCTCCATATTTATGAGTCTCTTCTTTTTTGTCCCCCTCCCTGTTTTTTTAAAAAAAAATTTAGTGTTTATTTATTTTTGAGACAGAGACAGAGCATGAATGGGGGAGGGCCAGAGAGAGAGGGAGACACAGAATCTGAAACAGGCTCCAGGCTCTGAGCTGTCAGCACAGAGCCCGACGTGGGCCCAAAATCATGGACCGTGAGATCATGACTTGAGCCGAAGTTGGATGCCTATCCAATGAGCCACCCAGGTGTCCCTCTCCGTTTTTATATTATTTTTGTTTCCTTTCCCTTATGTTCATATGTTTTGTCTCTTAAAGTCTTCATATGAGTGAAGTCATATGATTTTTGTGTTTCTCTGACTAATTTCACTTAGCATAATACCCTCCAGTTCCATCTGTATAGTTGCAAATGGCAAGATGTCATTCTTTTTGATTGCCGGGTAATACTCCGTTGTATATATATACCACATCTTCTTTATGCATTCATCCATCGATGGACATTTGGTCTCTTTCCATACTTTGGCTATTGTTGATAGTGCTGCTATAAACATGGGGGTGCAAGTATCTCTTCAAAACAACACACCTGTATCCTGTGGATAAATGTCTAGTAGTGCAATTGCTGGGTCATAGGGTAGTTCTATTTTTAGTTTTTTGAGGAACCTCCATACTGTTTTCCAGAGTGGCTGCACCAGCTTACATTCCCACCAACAATGCAAAAGAGATCCTCTTTCTCCGCATTCTCTCCAACATCTGTCGTTGCCTGAGTTGGTAATGTTAGCCATTCTGACAGATGTCAGGTGGTATCTCATTGTGGTTTTGATTTGTATCTCCCTGATGGTGAGTGATGTTGAGCATTTTTTCATGTGTCAGCTGGCCACCCTCATGTCTTCTTTCGAAAAGTTTCTATTCATGTCTTTTGACCCTTTCTTCACTGGATTATTTGTTTTTTGGGTGTTGAGTTTGATAAGTTCTTTATAGATTTTGGATCCTAACCCTTTATCTGATATGCCATTTGCAAATATCTTCTACCATTCTGTTGTCTGCCTTTTAGTTTTGCTAATTGTTTCCTTTGCTATGCAGAAGCTTTCTATTTTGATGAGGTCTCAGTAGTTCATTTTTGCTTTTGTTTTCCTTGCCTCTGGAGACATGATGAGTAAGAAGTTGCGGCAGCCAAGAGCAAAGAGGTTTTTGTCTGCTTCCTCCTCAAGGATTTTGATGGCTTCCTGTCTTATATTTAGGTCTTTCATCCATTTGAGTTCATTTTTGTGTATGATGTAAGAAAGTGGTCCAGGTTCATTCTTCTGCATGTCGCTGTCCAGTTTTCCCAGCACCACTTGCTGAAGAGGCTGTCTTTATTCCGTTGGATATTCTTTCCTACTTTGTCAAAGATTAGTTGGCCATACGTTTGTGGGTCCATTTCTGGGTTCTCTATTCTGTTCCGTTGAGCTGAGTGTCTGTTCTTGTGCCAGTACCATACTGTCTTGATGATTACAGCTTTTTAGTATAGCTTTGGTTTTCTTTTTCAAGGTTGCTTTGGCTATTCTGGGTCTTTACTGGTTCCATACAAATTTTAGGGTTGTTTTTCCTAGCTCTGTGAAGAATTCTGGTGTTATTTGGATAGGTATTGCACTGAATATGTAGATTGCTTTGGGTAGTATTGACATTTTAGCAATATTTGTTCTTCCTATACAGGAGCATGGAATATTCCATTTTTGTGTGTGTTTTCAGTTTCTTTCATTAGCTTTCTATAGCTTTCAGGGTACAGATTTTTCACCTCTTTGGTTAGATTAATTCCTAGGTATTTTATGAGTTTTGGTGCAATAGTAAATGGGGTGGAATCCTTGATTTCTCTATCTGTTGCTTCATTATTGGTGTATAGGAATGCAACAGATTTCTGGGCATTGATTTTGTATCATGCAACTTTGCTGAATTCATGGATCAGTTCTGGCAGTTTTTTGGTGTAATCTTTGAGTTTTCCATATAGAGTATGATGTCATTTGTGAAGAGTGAAAGTTTGACCTCCTCCTGGCCGATTTGGATGTCTTTTATTTCTTTGTGTTGTCTGATTGCAGAGGCTAAGACTTCCAATACTATGTTGAATAACAGTGGCGAGAGTGGACATCCCTGTCTTCTTCCTGACCTTAGGGGGAAAACTCTCAGTTTCTCCCCATTGATGATGATATTAGTGGTGGGTTTTTCATATACGGCTTTATGATCTCGAGGTATGATCTTTCTATCCCTACTTTCTTGAGGGTTCTTATAAAGAAAGGATGCTGTATTTTGTCAACTGCTTTCTCTGCATCTATTGAGAGAATCATGTGGTTCTTGCCCTTTCTTTTATTGATGTGATGAATCACAGTGTTTTGTGGATATTGAACCAACCCTGCATCCCAGGTATAAATCCCACTTGGGTGGGGAATTATTTTTGTTTTTTTTTTTTTTGTGTGTGTGTGTATCTTTGGATCTGGTTGGCTTATATCTGGTTGAGGATTTTTACATCCGTGTGAATCAGGGAAATTGGTATAGAGCTCTCCTTTGTAGTGGGGTCTTTGTCTGGTTTTGGAATCAAGGTAATGATGGCTTCTTACGAGTTTGCAAGTTTCCCTTCCATTTCTATTTTTGGAACAGCTTCAAGAGAATGTGTTAACACTTTCTAAATGTTTGGTAGAATTCCGTTGGAAAGACATCTGGCCCCTGGATCTTGTTTTTTGGGAGATTTTTAATTACTAATTTGATTTCTTTACTGGTTATGGGTCTGTTCAAATTTTCTATTACTTCCTATTTCAGTTTTGGTAGTTTATATGTTTAAAGAATTTGTCCATTTCCTCCAGATTGCCCAGTTTATTGGTGCAGAATTGCTCATAATATTCTCTTATTATTGTTTGTATTTGTGCTGTGTTGGTTGCAATCTGTCCTCTTCCATTCTTGATTTTATTTATTTGTGTCCTTTCCTTTTTCTTTTTGATCAAACTGGCTAGTGGTTTTTCAATTTCAATTCTTTTAAAGAACCAGCTTCTGGGGCACCTGGGTGGCGCAGTCGGTTAAGCGTCCGACTTCAGCCAGGTCACGATCTCGCGGTCCGTGAGTTAGAGCCCCGCGTCGGGCTCTGGGCTGATGGCTCAGAGCCTGGAGCCTGTTTCGGATTCTATGTCTCCCTCTCTCTCTGCCCCTCCCCCGTTCATGCTCTGTCTCTCTCTGTCCCAAAAATAAATAAACGTTGAAAAAAAAATTAAAAAAAAAAATAAAGAACCAGCTTCTGATTTCATCGATGTGTTCTACTGGGTTTTGTTTTGTTTTGTTTTGTTTTGTTTTGTTTTTTGGGTTTGATAGCATTGATTTCCGCTCTAATCTTTATTATTTCTGGTCTTCTGCTGGCTTTGGGTTTTATTTGCTGTTATTTTCCAGTACTTTAAGGAATAAGGTTAGGTTGTGTATCTAAGATCTTTCTTCCTTCTTTAGGAAGGTCTGGATTGCTATATAATTTCCTCTTATGACTGCCTTTGCTGCATCCCAGAGGTTTTGGCTTGTGGTGTTATCATTTTCATTTACTTCCATATACTTTTTTAATTTCCTCTTTAACTGCTTGGTTAGCCCATTCATTCTTTGTTAGGATGTTCTTCAGCCTCCAAGTATTTGTTAACCTTTCCAAATTTTTTCTTGTGGTTGATTTCAAGTTTCATAGCATTGTGGTCTGAAAATACTCACAGAATGTTCTTGATCATTTTGTGCTTACTTAGGGCTGATTTGTGTCCCAGTATATGGTCTATTCTGGAGAACGTTCCATGTGCACTGGAGAATAATGTATATTCTGCTGCTTTAAGATGAATGTTCTGAAAATATCCGTTAAGACCATCTGGCCCAGTGTGACATTCAAAACTATTGTTTCCTTGTTGAATTTTTGATTAGATGATCTGTCCATTGCTGTGAGTGGGGTGTTGAAATCTCTTTCTATTATGGTATTACTATTGATGAGATTCTTTATGTTTGTGATTAATTGATTTATATATTTGGGTGCCACCACATTTGGCGCATAAATGTTTACAATTGTTAGGTCTTCTTGGTGGATAGACCTCTTGATTATGATATAATGCCCTTCTGCATCTCTTGATACAGTCTTTTTTTTAAAGTCTAGATTGTCTGATATAAGTATGGCTACTCCAGCTTTCTTTTGTTGACCATTAGCATGATAGATGGTTCTCCATCTCCTTATTTTCAATCTGAAGGTGTCTTTAGGTCTAAAGTGGGTCTCTTGTAAACAGCATATAGATGGATCTTGTTTTCTTATCCATTCTGTTACCCTATGTCTTTGGATTGGAGCATTGAGTCCACTGATGTTTAGAGTGAGTACTGAAAGATGTGAATTTATTGCCATTATGATGCTTGTAGAGTTGGAGTTTCTGGAGGTTTTCTCTGGTCCTTTCTAGTCTTTGTTGCTTTTGGTCTCTCTCATTCATTTTTTTTTCTCTCCTGAGAGAGTCCTCCTTAAAATTTCTTGTAGGGCTCGTTTAGTGGTCACAAACTCCTTTAATTTTTGTTTGTCTGGGAAACTTTTAATCTCTCCTTCTATTTTGAAAGACAGCCTTACTAGATAAAGAATTCTTGGCTGCATGTTTTTCTGATTCAGCCCATTGAATATATCCTGCCACTCCTTTCTGGCCTGCCAAGTTTCTGTGGGTGGGCCTGCTGCAAGACTGATCTGTCTTCCCTTGTAGGTTAGGGACTTTTTTTTCTCTTGATGCTTTCATTATTCTCTCCTTGCCTGAGTATTTTGTGAATTTGACTATGATATGCCTTGCTGATGGTTGGTTTTTGTTGAATCTAATTGGAGTCCTCTGTGCTTCCTGGATTTTGAAGTCTGTGTTTTTCCCCAGGTTAGGAACGTTTTCTGCTATGTTTGCTCATGTAACCCTTATAGCCCTATTTCTCTCTCTTCCTCTTCTGGGACCCTTATGATTCTGATGTTGTTCCTTTTTAATGAGTCACTGACTTCTCTAATTCTTAAATCGTACTCTTTTGCCTTCATCTCCCTCTTTTTTTCTGCTCCATTATTCTCTATAAGTTTGTCCTCCATATCACTGATTCTCTGTTCTGCCTCATCCATCCTTGCCGAGGCCGCATCCATCCGTGATTGCAGCTGAGTTACATTTTAAAATTTCATTCTATTTTTTACTTCTTTTATGTCTGCAGAAAGGGGTTCTAATCTATTTTTGACTCCAGCTAGTATTCTTATTATCGTGATTCTAAATTCTGGTTCAGACATCTTGCTTGTATCTGTGTTGGCTAAATCCCTGGCTGTCATTTTTTTGTGCTCTTTCTTTTGGGTGAATTCCTCGTTTTGTCATTTTGAAGGGAGAAAAGGAATTAATGAGGTAGAAATATTAAAATTAAAAATAATTTAAATTTAAAAAAATTAAAATTAAGAAATTAAAAACACACACACACAAAATTGAATAAACAATGCTAGATCCTAGGTGTATTTTGGCCTAGGTGTTGAAAGTGTTTTGACAGATTAGAGAAAAAAGGGGGGGGGTAAAAAGGAAATTGTTTGAGGATTTGAAAAAATGAATACACTGAAGTAAATTAAATTGAGATGATGGGAGTAAAATAGAATTTGAAAAAATTTACACAAAAATAAAAAAATATAGTAAAAACATTAAAGAAAATATTTTTAATAAAATTTAAAGGAAAAATGAATTTTTTCTCTTTCTGTATTCAAGGAAAAGAAAATAAGTGAAAAAGAAAAAAATAGAAAGAAAATTGAATAGATGGACCTGTGAACAGATTGAAATAGGACTGAAATTACTTCGTTTTCCTGTAGAAGTCAGACTATGAAGTTCTTTCTAGTGCATGAACTAAGCAGTTCGTGAGACTTGTGTTCTTGAAGAGCAAGGTTGGCACAGTTGGGCGGGGCTCAGTGTAATGGCACCATTCTCCACTAGATGGCACTGCTAGCCTACTGAGGTAGAATGTTGTGGTGCTTGTAGGTGTGTATGCCTATGCGCAGGAGCAGTGAAAATGGCATCACCCAGCTACCCAGTCTCTAGTATCAGAACTCTGTTCTCCCCAATCAGCAATCATGCACCCATCCTCTGTCTTCAGCTTTTGTCCACTCCCCGCTTTTTCACTGTCCATTACCAAGCCCCAGACAGTACCTTTCTCCTGGGTATGGTCTCAGATCTGGCTGCTTTCCCCGGCCCCTTACTTCTAAAGGACTGTGGCTTTGACCCATTCTGCCCCTCTGCAGGAGGGTCTCACTGAACAATGGTTGAATGTTGGCTGCACCCAGGAACCCTGCACCCAGGAATGCTCCTGCTGCTGCCGGAGCCCCAAGACTGTGACTGGGTGCCAGCCCACCCCAGAAAAAGTTCAGGAGATAGTGTAGTAGCAGCTTTTCAGGGATTATGGAAAATTACAACATACATCTGGCACCAGGTTTCACCCTTAATGACCTTGTTCCAGCACCAGTGAATGTGGGTCTGCTGGGACCAGGTGGCTTCAACAGTCTCTACCAAATGTCCTTCCAGCAGTGGAACCGCTTTTACCCCTGTGTCCCAAGAACCTCCCTGACCACACTCTGCTTCTAGAGATTTGCCGTTTCCACCAGGGCACCACCAGGTAACAAGCTGCAGAGTTGCAGACTTTGCTCTCCCCTTGTTTACAGTCTTAATGGAATGTAAACCCTCTCCTTTCTCCTTTCTCTCTTTTTAGTTTAGTCCCTGCGGCTGTTTCCAATTTTCCACTTTCTCTCCAGCTGCTTTTGGGGAGGGGTGCTTTTCCCGTATTCTCCCCACCCCGCCTCCACCTCTGTCCTCTCTCTGCCCACAAAACCACCTCCCTGCCTGCTGCATCTTCTTGCTCCCCAAGTTCAGCTCTCCGTGCCATGTACCTGCTGAATTCTGTGATTCAGGTTGTGTAGATTGTTGTTTTAATCCTCCAATCAGTTTTCTAGGTGTGTAGGATGGTTTCGTGTTGGTCTGGCTGTATTTCATGGACACGAGACACACAAAAAATGTCCATGCTGTTCTGCCATCTTGGCTCCGCCCTGTCAGTGACTTTTTTAAGTGACAAAAATTAAAATAGTGTCTGGCATATAAAAATAACTATCATTTATTTGGCGTATAGTATTTTAAACTTTTCATTCACTGTTAATATAGTGGCATTGTTAAAAATTAGTGGCAGCAGGGCAAGTAGTTAAGCATATGAGTGTTAATGCATGGATTTTAATGTGGGTTTTCCCCTTGCTAGATATGAAATCTTGTTTTTCGCATCTCTGTGCCTTATTTTTCTCATCTATGCAATGGAGGAAAAAATGCCACTTATGTTTTCAGGTTGTTATCAAAATTAAATAAAGTAATATATGTAAAATATTTTTAGACATATCTGGGGCACTTTAATTTTTCATATATTCATAAATGGTAGGAATAATTAATCCTGAATCCTAAATACTGGGCTAATTTTTGCTACTCCTGATTCCATGAGATCACTTTAAATCAGTTTCAAGTGACTAGTCACAAATCTCACAGCCAGTAAGTATCAGAGCTAGGAATTAAATGCTGATCTGTCAGCTTCTAAATCTAAAACTCCATTCCTATAACATCAAATGTTCCCAAGTTCTGTACCTATTAGGGCCACTTTTTTCTTTTTCTGTTTAAGTGAAAATACTCAAACTTCTTTCCAGGTCTTTGAGAAATTCTGAAGCATTGCTAATACATGTGAAAAAGACTACCAAGGAGGAAGTTGGGGAGTCTTATATTCCTTTGGCTGCTCTCAATGTTTACTGTAATTAATCTGTTTACTTTTCTATTCCAGTTTCCACTCATCACATAATTGATTGGGTACTCTCTCACTTTTTTTTGTAATTCACACTTTTTATTTCTTTTGAAATGAAATTTTCTAAGGTCCTTAGAAAAACAAGAAAGATTGGTCTTGGGACATGGGATGCACAGAGCCAAGAAAATAATAGGAAATGACTTAAAAATAAATGTTAGACATACTTATTTTTTAGTTTTTCTTACATTTTTTGGTGAACCAGTGTTATAGGATCTTCCATTTAAAAAATTGTCTCCTTCCCTGAAACCTATCTCCCATCTTCCATATATTTTCTGTGAGATACTCAATTACAATTTTTCCTAGAAGCCATATGAATACTCTTGAATCAGCAAACAATACCTTTTTTTCTTTTAGATATATTATATGAAATCAAAAACATAATCTAAGAGGACATTGGATTAGTTCGGGTGTGTGTATGTGTGTGTACTTAATCATCTTAAATCCTGTTTCTTATATCTGGCAAAGATAAGGAGTTAGAGAACAGGTAGCTTAATTCTTGTAAAAACTATACAATTTTCTAATTTGCTACATAGAAACACCTAAGGTTCTCTGAAAGTATTAAGCATTCTGGATATTATACCAATAATATTTAGACTTCACAGCACTTGCTAATGAATTCTTTATAAATCACTTTACTCTATCTAGATAGACTGAATGATATGGCTTCATTTGGTTTGTAATAATAAATGAAAGGGAAAAATCTTATTTTCCTATTCTTTGATAATTCTAGAATAATGTATTTAAAATTTAAAAGAAGAACATTTCTCAACAACTAGACTCAATTAAATCAGTACATGGGAGAAAAAAAAGAAAGGTGTTAATGTGATTTTTTATTTTTCTAAATAGGAACAATGGAATATTTTTAACGTATATACCCTTATTTTAAAAAATGCATAGCTTTTTGCAATGATCTCCAAACTCTTGTAAATCTCTCTGCTTCTTAAAGGAATCTAACACATAAGAGAATTATTTATTCAAGTTTCTTTGCCTCACCTTCTTTCAAAACCTAGAAGTTCAGGGAGTAACATTATATTTCTTTCCAAGTGTGTATTGCAAAGGGCATTTTATTAAAATATAACATAGGCAGATTTTGAATTCAGGAACATGGATGATTGAGTTACACACTATCTAGTGATTTTTGGTCAGCTGCTGAGGAGCTTATTTTCAAAATTTAATCTGAAAAATAACTATTTGCTTGATCATACAAAAATGCATTGATAATGTGGCAACAAGCATGCCCTTGATTCAAGATATCTAAATTGTTTCACTTTAGGACAGTTTTATTTATTTAAAAAATGTTAATATTTATTTATTTTTGAGAGAGACAGAGAAGAATGTGAGTGGGTTAGGGGCAGAGAGAGAGGCAGACACAGAATCCACAGCAGGCTTCAGGCTCTGAGCTATCAGCACAGAGCCCAACGCAGGACTCGAACTCATGAGCTGTGACATCATGACCTGAGTCAAAGTCGGACGCCCAACCGACTGAGCCACCCAGGTGCCCCTCACTTTAGGATGGTTTTAAAAGTGTGTGTGTTTGTGTGCTTACACGTGTTTTTCCTAGGACAGTACAATGTACAAATGTGTGAGCTCATGGTTGGTGATGGGATAGAAAAATGATTCAAACATTCTGCCCCAGGAGCTAAATTAGTGAAGTCACTAAATATATATCTAGAGAATATTCACTGAAGGCAGTCCACAAGCAATGCTCAATACACTGTAAATTTATTTTACAGTAGAATAGAAGTGGCAAAGGATTCTACCTAGATTGAATGTCAGCTCTATTTTTCACTCGCTGGATGAAATTTCCTTAACATCTTCCTTATCTATGACATCAAATATTCATCCTTATACAGCAAGGATTTTAACAATGACAAGAGAAATATTAATTTTGTTATTAATTTCCATGAAGATAATTTGTTTTTATTGCCAAACTTGTTGAGAGATTTTCAGGCGCTGTGTTGTTTTATAAATGATGTATAGCATACATAGATAAAATGGAAATTCTAATTGTTCAACTCCATGAAGTTTTACAAATTGAAAACATCAGTGTAATATACACCTAGATCAAGAAACAGAATATTGCCAAAGACCCAGAAGGTCTTAGGCGACACCTTCCTGACACCTTATCGCTAACCCTACTCCCTGCAAGGGTACCCAATATCTCAATTTCCAACACCACAAATTAGTTTCGTCTGGTTTTCTTTTATGCATTTAAATCCTGTCAATAGCACTGAAATGTAAACACAGTTAATTCCTTTCACAAACACTTAAGCATTGATGAAATCCAAGGAAATTCTTTTTTATGGAACACTATGGGAATGTTTCTTGGAAAACTGATTCACTGACAGGACTGTTGTATTGAAATTAAAAAACAAAACAATGAACTTGTGTTTGAACATGACTCTGTTTCTTGCCAACACTGGAATTCTGAAGAATTTATTATTCCCAACTTTCTCTTTTCTTAATGAGATTATTATAAGGATTAAATAACATGTGGAAGAACTTAGTCAACTATAAAGTACTTTAAAAATCTAAGAGAGCAGCAGCAGCAGTAGTAGAAACAAAGAAAAAAATGAGAAATAGCATTGGGCAAGCTGGTGAGTAGGGTGTGTCCAGGAAATGGCAAGAATGCTATGATGAGGCTGCATTATAGTGCTGGATACATGGTAGAGAGATTAATTGTGAAAAAAACAAATTAAAATGTAGTTCAGAAACATGGAGTCGATCTTTTCTCAACGTGTAGTATGGCTTGAATACAAAACAGAAACATAAAATATAAAATTACTCTTATTTACTTTTTTAAAGCAATGATTAAAGCCACTGTTTAGAAATTTAGGCACGGTGAACATTTTTAGGAATTTGAAACCAAAATTAATTTTAACTTTTTTTTAGCCTCTGGAATTTAGAATGTGAAAGATACTATAATTCATATTAGTGGGGAGAGAGACCTCTGAACTACTTTATTCTTTTTGAAGAGGCTAGCATGAGAGAGAATTGAGATAAGGAAAGCTCATTCTACCAGTTCTTCTGTGACCACTGAAATCCATATAGCTTGGTGATCAGGAAGTAAATTTAATTCCAAAGGACCATAGGATTAGAACTGAAGTGTGCATAGGAATCACTTTGGTGGCTTATTAACAGGCAGGTCCTGATTGCCTCTGAAGGGAAATAAGTGATTTAGATAAAGGTATTCCAGTAACTCCATATCCTGATTCTTATTTTAGAGGTCAAAGTACCTGAAAAAAATTGCAACTTGGGCTAATAGTTGGGTAGGTGAATGGGTGGACAAAAAGGAAAGCATGGTAGAACTTGGGAAAGGAAACGAGGGTACAAAAATGGGTGTTTAAGAGAACCAGGAGAGAGTGTACAAGTAAAGGTGTCGAACCCGAGAAAGGTAGCAAAATGTGAGAATCACACTAGCAAGGGGACATGTCAGGGGAAGAGTTGCTTCAGAAGAATACAATCAAAGTAGTTTAGGAAAGATAGCATTTGGAAGACCATGGGGGAAAAGTTCTAATACTGTAGTAAATGGCACTTGAGAAATGTAAAATAAATCTATAAATGTTCTGATTTATACACCAGAAAATTATAGAAGAGTAAGATGCATTCCAAAGGCACTGTGTTGGCATTCATGCCTAGAGAATGCACTAACACTGAGGCTGATCCAGGGCTTGTGGGCCTGGAATGCATTCAGTAACAAGGAAACAAACATATGCAAAATATGAATACAAAATTAGGTATGCACTTGTATATTTATATAGAATGAGAAAGAATGACAAATTAAAAAATTTAAAAGCTGACAAGCACATAATTTAGAACAGTAACATATAATAATAACCATAGCAATTGTCCAGCATATATTGATAATATTCTTACTAATTTATTTTATTTCTAAATGTAGTTACTTTGTCAAATGACAATTGTCTAATATTGTTTATTTGAAGAATAGAAAGATTATATGTTCTTTCACCCATCATTATTTATTGAATTATTATTATTGTTATTATTACTATTGAAAATTTTCAATAAGCCTCTTTCAGTTTCACAATGTCTTATCATTGATATTACTAGGAGAGGTTGAATATTTTGCCAGGGGAAATTTCCAGAGAATAGCAGGCCTTTTATCTCTTTTGCGTCCTGACACTTTGTTCTTCAAGAGCTCCATTTTGCCAGATCTATTGTGCTTTTCAGTTTGGAGGCTTTGGAAAGAGAATCCATGCATGGTGCCATGGTTCTGAATGAAACCGGGACCATGGCTGTCTCTCTACCAAAATCAGTGAGCAGAGTGAGATCTTCAGCCAACTTCTGCTGGGATTCAAGCATCTTGATGCTCCATGAGGTCTTTAAGGTGCAGATTGTTGCTGGCAGGGGGTGAATACTGGCCTACAACCTGGAAACCACTACCTGGGCTGGATAGGCCCCCATCTGGGACAGCAGCTGTGTCTTCCCCAGTTTCTTGGAGGACAACTCCCCCATTCTGGGAAGAGGCCCATACAAGTGAAGTTTCCAGAAACTTAAACTTTATTGCTTTCACAGAAATCTTGCCTCTGATTTAAACCCCAGATAAGAAAAGAGCAGAAAACATATCTGCTTTCTCTAACTTATTTCACTTAGCATAATACCCTCCAGTTCCATCCATGTTATTGCAAATGGCAAGATTTCATTCTTTTTCTTGCCGAGTGGATATTCCATTGTGTGTGTGTGTGTGTGTGTGTGTGTGTGTGTGTGTGTGTGTGTATCACATCTTTATCCATTCATCAGTTGATGTACCTATGTAGAATTGAGAAACTTAACAGAATACCATGGGGGAAGGGAAAGAAAAAAATAGTTACAAATAGAGAGGTATTTAAACAATAAGGGATTTTTAAATAGAAAGAACAAACTGAGGTTGGAAAGTGGGGCAGGGAAAATAGGTGATGGGCATTGAGGAAGACACTTGTTGGGGAAAAAAATATCAAAGGGTACCTTGGCAGCTCAGTTCGTAAGCATCCAACTCTTTTTAAAAAAAATTTTTAACATTTATTCATTTTTGAGTGACAGAGACAGAGCATGAGTGGGGAAGGGGCAGGGAGAGAGGGAGACACAGAATCCGAAGCAGGCTACAGGTCTGAGCCATCAGCACAGAGCCTGATGTGGGGCTCAAACCCACGAACTGCGAGGTCATGACCTGAGCCGAAGTGTACACTCAGCAGACTGAGCCACCCAGGCGCCCCATACATATGCAACTCTTGATCACAAATCAGGTCTTGATTTCAGGGTCGTGAGTTCAAGCCCCTTTGGGGTCCATGCTGGGTGTGGAGTCTGCTTAAAAAATAAAAATAAAACTATGTCAAATATTTTTTAATATAATTTATTGTCAAGTTAGCTAATATACAGTGTAAACAGTGTGCTCTTGGCTTCCTGAGTAGATTCCCATGATTCATTGCTTATATACAACACCCAGTGCTCATCCCAACAAGTGCCCTCCTCAATACCCATCACCCATTTCCCCTCACCCTTGGCCCCTCCATCAGCCCTCAGTTAGTTCTCTGTATTTAAGAGTCTCTTATGGTTTGCCTGCCTCTCTGTTTGAATTTTTTTTTCTCCTTCCCTTCCCTCATGGTCTTCTCTTAAGTTTTTCAAATTCCACATATGAGTGAAAACATGTATCTGTCTTTCTCTGACTGACTTATTTCTCTTAGCATAATACCCTTCAGCTCCATCCACATTGTTGTAAATGGCCAGATTTCATTCTTTCTCATTGCCAAGTAGTATTCCTTTGTGTCTATAAACCACATCTTCTTTATCCTTTTATCAGTTGATGGGCCTTTGGGCTCTTTCCATCATTTGGCTACTGTTGATAGCACTGCTATAAACTTTGGGGTACATGTGCCCCTATGAATTAGCACTCCTGTATCCTTTGGATAAATACCTAGTAGTGCTATCGCTAGGTCATAGGGTAATTTTATTTTTAATTTTTTGAGGAAACTCCACACTGTTTTCCAGAATGGCTGCACTGGTTTGCATTCCCACCAATAGTGCAAGAGGGTTTCCATTTGTCCACATCCTCGCCAGCATCTGTTGCTTTCTGAATTGTTAATTTTAGCCACACTGACTGGTGTGAGGTGGTATCTCAGTGTGGTTTTGATTTGTATTTACCAGATGAGGAGCAATGTTGAGCATCTTTTCATGTGTCTGTTGGCCATCTGGATGTCTTCTTTGGAAAAGTGTCTATTCATGTCTTTGGACCATAATCTTCATTGAATTATGTGTTTTCTGGGTGCTGAGTTTGGTAAATTCTTTATAGATTTTGGATACTAACCCTTGAAACAATATGCTATTTGCAAATATCTTCTCTCATTCCATTGGTTGCATTTTAGTTTTGTTGATGTTTCCTTTGCCATGCAGAACCTTTTGATCTTGTTAAGGTCCCAATAGTTCATTTTTTATTTTATTCCCCTTGCTTTCAGAAACGTGTTGAGTAGGAAGTTGCTGTGGCTGAGGTCAAAGAGGTTGTTGCCTTTTTTCTCCCCTAGGGTTTTGATGGTTTCTTGTCTCACATTAAGGTCTTTCATCCATTTTGAGTTTATTTTTGTGTATGGTGTAAGAAAGTGGTCTAGTTTCATTCTTCCGCATGTTGCTGTCCAGTTCTCCCCGCACCATTTTCTAAAGACACTGTCTTTTTTGTCCCATTGGGTATTCTTTCCTGCTTTGTCAAAGATTAGTCGGCCATACATTTGTGGGTCCAATTTTGGGTTCTCTATTTTATTAAGTTGGTCTAATGTGTCTGTCTTTGTGCCAATACCATACTGTCTTGATCATTATACCTTTGCAGTAGAAGCTAAAGTCTGGGAATGTGATGTCTCCTGCTTTGATTTTCTTCTTCAATATTACTTGGCTATTTGGGGTCTTTTGTGGTTCCATACAAATTTTAGGATTGTTCTAGCTCTGAGAAGAATGCCGGTGCAGTTTTCATTGGGATTGCATTGAATGTGCAGATTGCTTTGGGAAGTATTGACATTTTAACAATATTTGTTCTGCCAATCCATGAGCATGGAATGCTTTCCCATTTGTTCGTATCTTCTTCAATTTCTTTTGTAAGTTTTCTATAGTTTTCAGCATATAGATATTTTATATTTTGGTTAGATTTATTCTTAGGTATTTTATGGTTCTTAGTGCAATTGTAAATGGGATCAATTTCTTCATTTCTCTTTCTGTTGCTTCATTATTGGTGTATAGAAATGCACCCAATTTCTGTACAGTGATTTTGTATCCCGTGACTTTGCTGAATTCATGTATCAGTTCTAGTAACTTTTTGGTGGAGTCTTTCGGGTTTTCCATGTAGAGTATCATGTCATCTGTGAAAAGTGAAAGTGTGACTTTTTCTTTGCCAATTTGGATGCCTTTTATTCCATTTTGTTGTCTGATTGCTGAGGCTAGGACTTCCAACACTATGTTAAACAACAGTGGTGAGAGTGGACATCCTTGTCATGTTCCTGATCTCGGGAGGAAAGCTCTTAGTTTTTCCCCATTGAAGATGACATTAGCTGGTGGCCTTTCATATATGGCTTTTATGATGTTAAGGTATGTTCCTTTTATACCGACTTTCTTAGGGGCTTTTATTAAGAAAGGATGCTGTATTTTGTCAAATGCTTTTTTCTGCATCTATTGGCAGGATCATATGGTTCTTACCTTTTCTTCTATTAATGTGATGTATCACATTGATTGATTTGTGAATATTGAACAAGCTCTGCAGCCCAGGAATAAATCCCACCTTATCACGGTGAATAATTCTTTTAATAAACTATTGAATTCAACTTCCTAGGATCTTGTTGAGATTTTTGCATCCATGTTCATCAGGGATATTGGCCTGTAGTTCTGCTTTTTAGTAGGGTGTCTGTATTGGGAATCACATTGCTGGCTTCATAGAATGAGTCCAGAAGCTTTCCTTCGGTTTCTGTTTTTTGGAACATTTTGAGAAGAATAGGTGTTAACTCTGCTTTAAATGTCTGGTAGAGTATATTTTCACTCTTATGTGGATCCTGAGAAACTTAACAGAAACCCATGGGGGAGGGGAAGAAAAAAAAAGAGGTTAGAGTGGGAGAAAGCCAAAGCGTAAGAGACTCTTAAAAACTGAGAACAAACTGAGGGTTGATGGGGGGTGGGAGGGAGGGGAGGGTGGGTGATGGGTATTGAGGAGGGCACCTTTTGGGATGAGCACTGGTGTTGTGTGGAAACCAATTTGACAATAAATTTCATATATTGAAAAAAAAAATGTCTGGTAGAATTCCCCTGGGAAGCAATCTGGCCCAGGACTCTTTATTTGTTGGGAGATTTTTGATAACTGATTCAATTTATTTGCTGGTTTGGGTCTGTTCAAATTCTCTATTTCTTCCCATTTGAGTTTTGGTAGTATAGGGGTGTCTAGAAATTTATCCATTTCTTCCAGGTTGTCCAGTTTGTTGGCATATAATTTTTCATAATATTCTCTAATAATTGCTTGTATATCTGTGGTGTTGGTTATGATCTCTCCTTTTTCATTTGTGTTTTTATCTATTTGGGTTCTCTCTCTTTTCTTTTTGAGAAGTCTGGATAGGGGTTTATCAATTTTGTTTATTCTTTCAAAAAACCATCTCTTAGATTCATTGATCTGTTCTGTTTTTTTGGGATTCTATACTGTTTATTTCTGCTCTAATCTTTATTATTTCTTTTCTTCTGCTGGTTTTTTTTTTTGGAGGGAAGGCAGTTCTTTGTTGCTCTGCTTCCAGTTCCTTTAGATGTGAGGTTAGGTTTTGTATTGTGAATTTTTCCTGTTTCTTGAGACAGGCCTGAATTGCAATATATTTTCCTGTTAGGACTGCCTTTGCTGCATCCCAAAGGGTTTGTACTGTTGTATTTTCAGTTTCATTTGCTTCCATATATTTCTTATTTCTTCATGCTTGGTTGACCCATTCACTCTTCAGCAGGATGTTCTTTAACCTCCAGGCATTTGGAGGCTTTCCACATTTTTTCTTGTGGTTGATTTCAGGATTCATAGTATTGTGATCTGAAAATACACCTGGTATGATCTCAGTTCTTTTATAGTTATTGAGGGCTATGTTGTGACCCAGTGTGTAATCTATTTTGGAGAATTTCCATGTGCACTTGAGAAGAGTGTGCATTCTGTTGCTTTTGGATGAAAGTTCTGAATATATTTGTCAGGTCCATCTGGTCAAGTGTATCATTCAAAGCCATTGAATCTTTATTGATTTTTCTGTCTAGATGATCTGTCTATTGTTGTAAGTGGACTATTAACATCACCTAGAATTACTGTATTATTATCAAGAAGATTGCTTATGTTTGTGATTAATTGATTTATATATTTAGGTCTACAACATTGGGGGCAAAAACATTTACAATTGTTAGCTCTTCTTGATAGATAGACCCCTTAATTATTATATAATGCCTGTCTTCATCTCTTGTTACAGTCTTTAGTTTAAAATCTAATTTGTCTGATATAAATATGGCTACTCCAGCTCTTTTTGACTTCCAGTAGCATGATAGATGGTTCTTCATCCACTCACTTTCAATATGCAGGTGTCCTTATGTGTAAAATGAGTCTCTTGTAGGCAGCATATAGATGGATCTTGTTTTTTTAATCCATTCTGATACCCTATGTCTTTTGATTGGGGCATTTAGTCCATTTACATTCACAATGATTTTTGAAGTATATGGATTTAGTGTCATTGTGTAATCTGTAGGTTTTGTGCTTGTGGTGATGTCTCTGGTCCTTTGTAGTCTTTGCAGCATTCCACATCTCCTGCAGGGCTGGTTTAGTGGTTATGAATTCCTTCAGTTTTTGTTTATCTGGGAAAGTCTTTATCTCTCCTTCTATTCTGAATGACAGCCTTGCTGGATAAAGGATTCTTGGCTGCATGCTTTCCCTATTCAGCACATTGAATATTTCCTGCCACTCTTTTCTGGTCTCCCAAGTTTCAGGGGACAGGTTTGCTACTACCCTTATGTGTCTACCCTAATAGGTTAAAGTCTGTTTGTTCCTAGCTACTTTCAGGATTCTTTCTTTATCTTTGTATTTTGCCAGTTTCACTATGATATGCAAAGGTGAAGAGCTATTCTTGTTGATTCTGAAGGGAGTTCTCTGTGTCTCCTGGATTTGGATGTCTGCTTACTTCCCCAGATTAGGGAAGTTCTCAGCTATAATTTGTTCAAGCCTTCTTCCCCTTTTTCTCTCTCTGCTTCTTCTGGAACTCTTATGATTATTATTAAGTTTCATTGAATCAGTTAGTTCTCTAACTCTTCCCTCGTGGTCTAGTATTCTCTTATCTCTTTTTCTCAGCTTCATCATTCTGCATAATTTTATCTTCTATTTCACTTATTCTCCCCTTTGCTTCCTCCATCCTTGCTGTCACTGCATCTAGTTTATTTTCCATTTCATTTACAGTATTCCTTGATTTACTGTGACTATTTCTTAGGTCCTTGATCTCTACAGCAATAGATTCTCTGCTGTCTTCTATGATTTTTTCAAGCACAGCTATTAATTTCATGACTATTATTCTAAATTCTTGATCATATATATTGTTTATATCTGTTTTGAGCAATTCTCTAGCTGTCATTTCTTCCTAGAATTTTCTTTTGAGGAGAATTCTTCTGTTTTATCATTTTGTCTAGATTTCTACCCTTTACATGTATTAATAGCTTGTTTTGTGTCCAACATCTGCTAGCACTACTGTATTAAATACCTATACCTATTAAATAGCCTATATACTGTCTAAGGCTGGCTTTTCAGGAAGTGTTTCTGGAGTATGTTGTGTGCTCTCTGTTGTGACTCTGGTGCTTTACCTCCCTACTTGTAGTGGTGGTTTGAACCTTCTACCAGGTGTGCTTTGATTTGTTCATTGAAATAACCACGGAAGGGGCGCCTGGGTGGCGCAGTCGGTTAAGCGTCCGACTTCAGCCAGGTCACGATCTCGCGGTCCGTGAGTTCGAGCCCCGCGTCAGGCTCTGGGCTGATGGCTCAGAGCCTGGAGCTTGTTTCCGATTCTGTGTCTCCCTCTCTCTCTGCCCCTCCCCCGTTCATGCTTTGTCTCTCTCTGTCCCAAAAATAAATAAACGTTGGGAAAAAAAATAAATAAATAAAAATAAAATAAAAAAAAATGAAAAAAAAGAAATAACCACGGAAAAAACTTAAAAGGGGTGTGGTGTTGGAGGAAGCCTTCTCCCATACGAAGAGAGAAATGATGAACGTAGGGAAAAAGAAAAAAAAATTGACCATGCAGAGAACCAGAGAAGCTATACACCTTAATCCAGAGAGAGAGAGAGAGAGAGAGAGAGAGAGAGAAAGGAAAATAAAGAAGTAGATAGAGAAGAGGTGTAAAAAGAATAGATTAAAAATGTCTGCTTAAACAAACCAACAACCAGAATAGAGAAGGGAAGAAATAAGAGGAAGAAAAGAAAGAAAAACAAATATATATGTAGTTGACCAAGAATCAAGTCAGAAAATGCAAAACTGATGGTGACTTGGAACTGGTGGCTGAGCTAGTCTGTAGCAGGGCCTCTCTTGTTTGGTTAGTGTCAGTCTTGCTCAGTAGATATGCAGTTATACGCATGGAGAGTCAGGGTTTGGTGTAAGTGGTCCTGCCTCCACTATGGGCCAGTTGTCCTGTTCTCTGAAGTCCCACCTTGTTTGTGATGGGGAAAAAATGGTAACACCCCAGACTGAGTGTCCCAAACCACACTGTTCAGGCAGTCCTCACAGCACACTGCATGGGCATGACTGGGCCAGTTTGTCCTACTCCACAGTCTCCCCTGCCTCCCTGGTGCTCAGCTGGGATTCAAATCCTGATGTCTTAAAGGATCCTGCTCTGTGTGTTCTGCTTCTGTGGTAGTGCCATTCTGCCCAACTGATGAAGGGCCTGTGGCTGGCAGGCACCTGCACAGTCTTTTGTCCTTGGTGTGGCTGTATACCTTCTCCCCACAGCACTCAAAGGATTGGACTGCTCTCCCACTGAGCTAGCTATCCAGCCCAGGGCTGGCTCCCCCTCCCTTCCAGGCACACGCACAGGGCAGCAGGCCCCAATCCAGAGGAAGTCCCGCAACCCTGGATCATGACTCCAAAAGCTGTTTGCAAGTTAGTAATTGGCTCTGTCTCCATTTTTTCCATTCCCCAGTCCACGGTCCAGAGAGGTTTTTCTCTTGTCCAAATAAATCCTACAGTTTCACAGACTCTGTTACTCTTCCTTTTGTCTTTCCACAGAAGGGGATGCCTCCCATTCGTGCCTATTCCACCCATTTTATTTCTCCCAATTCTCAGTCACACACCTATGGTCCACCAAGTTGTCCCTGTGGGCCCCTGGAGATGTTTCTGTCACTCTGTAGCCCGGATTCCTGGAATTCCAAGTCTTCTGGCTTCAATACTGCTGTATTTGAGGGACAAGGGAAATTTGGGCTTCCCTACTTCTCTGCCATGTTGACTTCTCCAAACTGTATTAAAGCTTAAAAAATAGAAAAGAATGGAAGTCAGTTTTGGACAGTTACTGCCTGTACACTTATACTTATATCTAGTCAGCCATTTAGTAAAAATTGAGTTGTAGGTTTTCCAAAGTTGGAGTTTGGTGTTTTCTAAAGAAAATATTGGTTTTAAATACTGGATTGAATCCCTTGGGAGTAATTGGTGTGTCACACATTCCCAAATCTCATTAGTCTGCAGAGGTCACCTATTTCCTGGACTCATGATCAGATATGGAAGGGATATCAATGTTTAGGGTATTCTGCCCTACTAGGTGTCTTTTAGAACACAGCATTAAAATCCCTTTTCTAGGTACAGAGACTTAGAGTTCTTTCTGGTTCCAGGAGAAATATAATTTATATGACTGTTTCCAAGCACTGACTAGCATAGACTCATGGAATAAAAACCTATTTATCATTATCATATCAAAACCTAAAAATACAGATATAGTTCCTGTCATCAAAAGAGTATATAATTTACTTCAAAATGAAGCCAGGCTAACTAAACTGTTATTCTGAATGGTGTGCACCATGGTTTCCCCCCACATACACACACTTTGTATAGCTAGCTGACAAGTAAAATGACATATTTAAATGTCTTACAGTTGCATTGTATCACATTCTATTTTCTGAGAACTTTTAGAAAGTTGTTCCTCAACTTTGTGTTCTAAATTATGGGTTATCATAATCACTACTAATGATTTGTTCCATTGATTGAATCACTTAAGGAACTCTGCCAGTAAAATGATGAGCATTTTTTAGGGGATAATCTATGGAATAATTGAAGTCTTTAGAAAAACTGACTGTGAGTAATAATTCTAATTGTATTTGACTGACAGAAGGAACGCCTCGTGATGAATTGGTGCAGGATCTAAAGCAATAGTTATCATTAATCTGATTTTTCCATCTTTACCAAAGTCAAAATAAAATTATATTGTTGGAAGAATGAAGAATAGAGAAATAATAGCTTGGATATCTGAAAGGTATACTGCCATTAAAGAACAAAAACTATTCTGAAGTCTTGGACATTGTGATCTCAATATCTATGTTTCATGTGGGGACTGGACCTTTGATCAGCAGTTTTGCCAAAAAGTATTTTACGTGGTATGTGTGTGGGGGGGGTGTAGGGAAACTGAGAGAGTTCAACTGGCAAATGATCACAGTCTTCATCAGCATCTGTTTCCCCACCCACCTAAAGCTGCCTTTCCATAACCATGTCTTCTCAAAATAAACATGAGGCTTTAAATTAAGATTCATGTACTTGCTATGCAGATTTGGAATCAAGACAAGTCCTCTAACCCCTGCCTTCCAACTATATTCCCACATTTCCTTCCACTAAGGTTCTACTATATAGAAATTCTGGCGTTACTACCTCTGTTCATTTCATTTTACAAAAGAGGAGTTTGTTATATGGTATTCTTTGAGTAGAAAGATAATAATTGAACTTTTCATTACTAACTCTTAGAGACTTATAAAGACAGTTGCATTGTTCCATATCAAGATTGTTGTTATACAAGATTATAAATTCTCACTGTTTATCATACAACAATACCTTATACTTATAAAACTCAATTGTACTTACATATTTTGCATTTATCTTATTTTGAACAGCACAAGAGCGTAATGCATTATATGCACTCATTTCCTGTTTCATTCATAGATGAGAAGCTTTAAAGTCAAAATGGTTAAAGACAGCCAACAGTGGTCAAATTTGGAGTCTTAGAACTCCAAGTACAGGGTGCTATCATTACACTGAACTCGTAGGAGTCATTTCTGTTCTCTAATTTCTTCCACTTAAGTTGTCTCTTAATCTTCACCTCTTGTTTTGATTTTTCTTATTTTTTCTTCTCTCATACCTATGACCTAGTTTATATTTCACTTCTAAGAAAAACTTCTCAAAATCCAGGGAAACAAAGAGAAATCAAAATAAATAATTACAATTTCCAAACATATTGGTGATATCATATATAATATAAAAGAGTGTTTTTCTTTGGGGTATTTGTTGCTCTCTCTTTGTAACAGACATTTCGGAATATTGAAGTCATGTCTCCGAGTTGCCCTTGTCTTTTCCAATGAAGTTATCTTCTTTCCCAGGAGTCATGCCCATTTTGCAAGCTGATTTAATGATTTTGGTATGAATAGTGTTGAAAGTGACAATGTGCCATCCTGTTGGTTGCAAAGAGGTCATCAAAAATATAGATGGTAAGGGGCAATCAATACATCTCTATTATACACAAATGGAAGGGAAGTGTTTAAGACAGCAGTTGTATCACCCACAGGTGCTTATATATTCTCAAAGCAGTTGTCTTTCAATGAGTCAATTTTTAATGGGGTTAAGGCCTTATTTTAAAAGTGTTTGGCCGGTCTATAGCTTTTCCAAACATCGTTATGTCATTTCTCATTTGTGAAGTTCTCTCTCAGAATAAGTGCCTAGAGTAACATCTGTTTAAAAAAATCTATTTTTAAAAAGAAGTTTGTAATATAAAAGTTGAAATTTTATTGAAGTGGAAATTAATAGTCATCAATTAAAATAAAATATTGGTTTTCAAAAATAGTAAGCACATTAATTAAAGAACGTAAGTTAAAAAAACTCCCTTATACTCAAGAGTAATAAAAATAAACCCTTTCTGTAAGACACTTAATAATTGGATAGGAGTGAAAAATGGGTTGTTGGGAGTTGAGTATGGGTTCTTTCAAGCTGGATAATGACAATGCTGATGTGAAACTAACTCAAGCTTTTCACCAGAGCTTGACACCCTAGCATTAATAGCCCCAGGGCCTCAGCTGTTCTTGCTGAGACTTACTATAGTTACCTGCCATACCTGAATTTCACTGGCATTCCACGACACTTCTATTTTAATATAGTAATGTTGATCCATTGACAGTAATTTTTAGCTCTGTGTTGAAAAACTTGCACCAGCAATTACAGATCACATTGACCTGTCTTAAACTTATCTATGCATTCTTGAATTTTCACCTTGCAATTTATCGTTTCTTAACATTTGATTGGTGTATAATTGGCAGATAATTAGTGAAATATATTTAAGGTGTAACATTTGATAAGTTTTCACATATACGCACCTATAAAGTCAACATCACGATCAAGCTAATGACAAATCTATTACCTCCAAAAGATCACTATCCCTTTTTGAAATCCTTCCCAGCTTCTCTCAGTCAGAACACCACCTGCCCCTTTAGCAATCACTAATCTGCTTTCTGTCACTTTGTGTTTGCACAGTTTAGATGTTTACATAATGGTAATCATAAAATAGTTACTCTTTTTTGCCTAGATTATTTCACTCATAATTGTTTTCAGTGTTGTTTGTGTTTATAAATTGATCAACAATACATTCCTTTATATTTCTGAGCATGAGTTTGTTACATTTTAGCCCATTAACCTGTTGATATACATTTGAACTTTACTCAGTTTTTTGTTATTACATATGAAGCTTCTATGAAAATTTATGTCAAGTCTTTGCAAGAACATATACTTCTACTTTCTTGGATAAATATCTAAGAGTGTAGTATCTGGATTATATGATAGTTTAATGTTTATAATTAAAAAAAATTTACCAAACTCAGTCTGTTTTCCAAAGTGATTGTGCTATTTTGCATTCCCATCAGTAGTATATAAGAGCTTCATTTGCTCTATATCTTTGCCATGAGTTGATATATTCAATATTTTTATTTTTTATTAATTTTTAATGTTTATTTATTTTTGAGAGCGAGAGACAGAGACAGAGTGCAAGTGGGGAAGGGGCAGAGAAAGAAGGGCGACACCAAATCTGAAGCAGTCTCCAGGTTCTGAGCTGTCAGCCCAGAGCCCCATGCGAGGCTCGAACTTGTGAACCATGAGATCATGATCTGAGCCCGAGTTGGTCGCTTAACTGACTGAGCCACCCAGTGCCACTGACCTCACATTTTTTTTAAATGTGTAAACATTTAGGATCATCAGATGTTCTTGGAAGGCTGAAATTTCGTTCTGTAATTTTCTTCATTACTCTTGCTCATTTGCTTTGCACTGCAGCCACATTTACCTGGTATTAATACTATTACTTCTCCTTTTCTTTCTTTTTTTTTTACTTCTACTTTTATATAAAAAGTAATGTTTGTATGATATGTCTCTTCCTATTTTTGTTCTTTTAATCTACCTGTGTGATATCTTTATATTTGACATGTGTTTCTTATTTTTTTTAAATTTTTTTTAACATTTATTTATTTTTGAGACAGAGAGAGAGAGAGAGCGTGAACAGGGGAGGGTCATAGAAAGAGGGAGGAGACACAGAATCTGAAACAGGCTCCAGGCTCTGAGCTGTCAGCACAGAGCCCAACACGGGGCTCGAACCCACAGACCGCAAGATCATGACCTGAGCCGAAGTCCGACGCTTAACTGACTGAGCCACCCAGGCGCCCCTGACATGTGTTTCTTAAAGACAGCATATAGTTGGGTTATTTAAAAAAAACATAGAGTCTGTAGATATTTTTAATTAGCATATTTAAACTTTTTATTTAAAGCAATTATTGATATATTAGGGATTATTTCATCATTTTATTATTTGTTTCTGTCTGTTCCACTTGTTTCACTGAAATGCTTCTGTGATAGCAGTTTTAAAATATCTGTCAGATAATCCCAACATCTGAGTCATCTTGTGTCTGATGGTATTGATTCTATATGATATATGATGCTATCAGAAAAAAAACCCAGTGGTTACAAAAAAAACCCCAAATTTGTTTCTCAAGTCTTAAATTCATTAGCCAATCTAACTTTCTCTTCCTACTTTTCATAATCCTTAAATTATCTGTGCTGGTATGTCGTCACTTAGTGAGCAGAAGCAGGGAAATAGGTTTATACTATCTTGTCACTAAAGTAGATCTTCTTAAAAAATCAAGTATATTTATTTATACTATATGGAATTGCCTACTTTTGGAAGTCGCCTTGTGAAAAAATACTTAACTATTTACACAGGAATGGGAAAAATCATTAGTGTTCATATATTCATTCCTCCTTACCTCTGTCCACCAGTGTAGCTATTCAAGGAAAATACGTAATAAAGTAGAATACTGTGGCATAGATATGGTTCCTGATTCAGGAGTCATCATTTAATTACTGTAGGACTTTAGGAGAATTAGTTAGCTTCTCATGATAAGTTTTTTTTTTTTATTTTGTAATGGGCAATGGAAATGGCATTATTTTGTATTCCTCAATATTATTTCCATTTCTTATACTTTTTGTCATACAATCAGAATATCTGCATGCTCCTTGCTTTATAGAATATTTAATCTAATTTAATCCACTACAGCATGAGGCTCTTTTCAAGTCTTCTGCTCAAAGCTTCTAAGAAAGACAAGCCAGTCTTTTTATGGCTGGATGTGATCAAGGAGCATGTGAACCCAGCTGCCTCTTTCAATCATTCTGCAATCATAAGGAGAGCCATATTTAGGATAAAACCTATATTATGAACAAAAAATAGAAAGAACACAGACCATTAAGAACATTGATGAAGTACTGAATCAAACAGCCTAAAGCCTGTCCTTTTTCTGGAAACTTCAACTGTAATATACTATTTTTTAATATTAGTTAAGGCAGTTGGAGTTGAGTGATACAACTTGAAGTATCCTAAGTAATGTAGAATATAATAATAAATCCTGACTTCTATGGGATGGTGAAAAACAAATGAAAGAATGAATGTTGAATGTATAGTACAACCTCAGGCACGTAGAAGCAGTTTAGTAACTGAAGTTAATTATTTTAGATCTTTTGGAGATCGAGATTGGAGTGAAGGAGATTAATCCTGTATGGAACATGACAATTCAAGTTTTTGGATGAAAGAATATATTACTCTAATAGCTATTTCCCCTTCTTTGTACTGTCGAAAAGTTAAGCACATTAATTTGCCCATTTGAATATTGAGCCTGACAGGTATAGCTTTAAAGTACTGTAAGACAGAGGCCTGCCAGTTCCCAAGGTTTCATTTCAAACAATATTGTTTGTTACTGTTGAAGTTCACTGAAAGCCTCTAACTTATAATTTCTTAATCGAGGATTGTTACTTGTCCATCAATTTTGTTTAAAAATAAACATTTCATAATCTAGGAATTACTTTTAAATTTGACACTATTAAAAAAGCATAAAAACTTAATGAAGTTTTATTACAGAAAATATGGTTGGGGTGCCTGGGTGGCTCAGTTGGTTAAGCCTTTGACTTCAGCTCAGGTGATGATCTCACAGTTGGATAGTTTGAGCCCTGCATCGGGCTCTGTGCTGACAGCTCAGAGTCCGGAGCCTGCTTCGGATTCTGTGTCTCGCCCTCTCTCTGCCCCTCCCTGTCTGTCTCTGTCTCTTTCAAAAATAAACATCAAAAACATTAAAAAAAGAAAATTTGGTAATAATATGAGTGTGTGTGTGTGTGTGTGTGTGTATTACCACATTATGATTATATGATCTAAAAAGAAATATATTAGTAAACTTGGATGCACCAAAAAAAACGTTAAATGTTTGTAACTAGATTCATACATTGTTTCTTCAAATGTAGTTTGCTAGTAAATACTTATACTTTACCAGATATAGACTGATATATTGTTGAAAGTTCATGTAATATCTCCATGCTTTTCTCATATATCTTTGTTATGATGAGACTTTAAAACAATGGCTGGGTCCAGAGATGTAACTGATTTTGTGGTGAGCCGAGTTAGTCAAAATTACCACAATCATTGATCCCAGAATTTCTGAAACATTTTAATTCAAAATTTAAATGTCTCTGAATAAAATTTATCAAATATATTAACATTGTACATATTAACAATGCATTTACACATTTGCATAAGCAAACCTAAGACTCAATCAGTACTTGTTGACTAATTTGATTTTCTGTGGCAAAAATTACTTTCATAATAGACAGATACTGCAGTTTAAAAATTACTGGAAGAAGACACAAAGGTTAAACTTATACGTTCATTTAGTTGTACAGGACCAATTTTATATAAACCATTTCTACATTAGCAAGATTGTAAGATAGAACCTATTGTCCTTCTGGATTTGATTCCTAGGTTATTGTGCAGAAAGATGTCAAAATCTGGAGATATACGTCTACTAAAAGTGTAGAAATGAGCATTATCTTCTTAATGTCATCAATGTTCTTGGTTTCACTCTATATTTCCCAATTTGGCTTGCAAAATTCTGTTGAAACAGGTTTTAGGACATAAAGAGGTATGAATTTAGTCAAAATTCTGTCCTCAAGAACTCAGGTGTTATATCGCATGAAGAACATCTGCTAAGCCAGCTGTTGTCACCATTTAAGTTCAAGCTGTTGCCAAGAAGCATTTTCCCCCAACCGTTTTATTTGTTCATTTGGGGGGAATAATCAGGGACTCAGTGCCAAGGCTAGATGTGATTATTACAGTCAAGAGTGATTTGGTGGGCCTCAAGTGGGCCGTCATATCTTTGCAAATCGAATGGTCTGAACTGCTTCCAGGACATATTGGAGTGTGCTTGATAGATACACTGAATGGCACTGTTAGCAGTGATGGTGGAAGATTTTGCTTTAGTGAAGGGGAATGTAGACTCCGTGCTGAGACCTGCTGTAAGTGTAGTCATTTAACCAGAACGAAGTACCTGTTTTGCACTGGACTCAGGTAGTAGAGCCAAGAGTCTGACCTAGGCAGTCAAAACGAATTGCAGGTTGAGCATGAGATTCAGTTAATTTTGGCAGTGTAAAGAAACACCCACGTTATCTAGGTCAGCTGTCTCCATTTTCTTTTCTCAGGATAATTGTTAAACTCTGCTTTCTACAAACAGAAGAAAAGATTTGAGATATGACAGTAGTTTGATTTAGTTGTAAAGATTAAATAGATGTTCAAATATCAGTGAGAATTATCTCCAATTATTCAGCAAGAGAATGAGGTCAAAAACATAAAATTATTTCTCTTGTCCTTTGCCTGACAAATATACCTCTAATTAGAAGAAAGCAGTGATTTGTATGTACTTCATGTATATTTGCCTCAGGCAATCACAAACCTCTGAATTGACCTGTCCATCAAGAGAAAAGAGAGCTGAACTAGATGTTAAACACAGTATGCTCAACTTTTAAAACTGTGATACAAGCAAGATTTCACCAAGGAGAGGAAAAACATTAAGTGCTTTTTAAAAATGCTGTTACCTCATGCTAGCTAGGGAGGAAAGAAGCCACCAGATAAAATGACCTGTATGTCAATGATTTTGCAGAAATACCTATTTAAAATGTTTATGTGGATACTTTGCAGAGTTAAATGCCTTACTTTTTAAGACAAAGGAAAAACATTTTACACTCCCGTGACTATGTCTGTAAAGGAGCACAGCCCAGGAGCACAGGTTTGCTCTTCCCTGGCATTAGGTGGGCTTCTCTGGAAAAGTTAAAAAGCACGGCAGTCTCCCTGGATGCTGTGATTCAGACATATCAGAGAATATGAGTGTACTTGTGCTGAGTTTCAGCTGGGGTAAACAGCAACGTTAGTTGTTTAGCAACTTTAGCGTGTGTGTTGAATTATTCAAAAATTAAAAGATTTGACAAAGTATCTTAATTAAAGAACTGATAAATTGTGAATTTTTATCTTCAGAACAGTGCCATCAAAGAAGCACTAAGCCTGGGGCGCCTGGGTGGCGCAGTCGGTTAAGCGTCCGACTTCAGCCAGGTCACAATCTCGCAGTCCGTGAGTTCGAGGCCCGCGTCAGGCTCAGGGCTGATGGCTCAGAGCCTGGAGCCTGTTTCCGATTCTGTGTCTCCCTCTCTCTCTGCCCCTCCCCCGTTCATGCTCTGTCTCTCTCTGTCCCAAAAAAAAATAAATAAACTTTGAAAAAAAATTAAAAAAAAAAAAGAAGCACTATGTCCTAATTCCTTGGAAACATTGGGATAGTTCTGTGTCCTTCTCCATTTACAAGAATTGTCACTTGACCATGATATGCTTTCCTACACATTGTTTCTGTCAATTACCTTTCTGATGACAATGTCTCCTTTCTTCTCCCCTCTTTTACTCCTTGAATTCACCAAATAATTCACATCTTACCTCAAATCATGAAAGCTTCCTGTCTTCAACTTGGCTGAAGTCAGATTTAGAAAGTTTTTAGATGTCCACTCAGGAGTTTGGAATTTACTTTTATGTGAAGGGGGACAATAAAAGAGTTTTTGACCAAAGGTTAAGTAGCAAAATTCTGTCCTAAGACTTAATCATCAATCAAATCTTCATCAAATTTATCATCAATAAAAGCTATAACGTATATTCTTTATATAGCAAAATACGCTGCAGAAAACTTGGCACATTTCTTAAATCGGCTTCTGGAGCCTTGGAAAAGTGTGTAAAGATGGACTAAGTGAGCATTAGAATACTTCCCAATGAGAGCCAGTCAATTTGGAAAACGATAGGGAAAGGGGAGAAAAAGAGATGCAGCAAAGCGTTAGTGAACTGTGCCTTGCTAGGTGTCTTAACGTGCTGAGAGAGTTCTTTGACTTGGTGAAATGAAAAACCACAGGAAATGGGACAAGGCCAGAAGCTTCTGTGAGCTGTTCCCCTCTCTCTGCCTCTTCCACCTGGCACAGAGTTTGACCTCCAAATAAGAAGTCCTGGGTATTAGGCAAAGATTTAGCCTCGGTTTGTGAGAAGCAGGCGTTTGAGTGTCACAGTGATATTTTACGGCACTTTGACACAGTCCATTTTTGTAACTCCTGTCTATTGCAAGCCCGTGATGAAAAGGAGATCAGGGTATGGGGGCAGGTGGCCTGGCACTAAGAACGTTGTGTCCACATTAGCAGCAGAATGCATGGATGTCTTGGGATGGCCTGGGAACTTGTGTAGTCAATGTTAAAGCAGTCATGCAAAAAATAGATAATCACAGAATTTTCTCCATATTTTTGAAGTACAGAAAAGGAATATGAAAAGACTGGGTACAGAATTTGTTTTCAATTATCAACACCTTAAATATTCTACTTTAAACTAATGCTTTAGGAAGTGTCTATAATATCTATGTTTGAAGTACCAGAACACAGATTTAAAAAGGATAGGGTACTAGTTCTGAAGGATGTATTTCTTATTGGGTTGTTTTCATGACACCCCCTCCCCCACTGCCTTTTAAAGCTTAAGAGGCAAATCCACAGACACAGAAACAAATAATTTCTCTTTACCCATGGAGTCAGATACTACAGGCAAAATTTAAATACAAAGATGTCTGAGAGATATTGAGCAAAACCAGGGTATCGGTGAACATTTTAACACAGAGTTTTTAGTTTTTTATGTGTTCAGGTATTTGGAAAGTCAAGTCCGCAAGAAGTGCTAGGTTGGTGATTAGGGATAAGAAGAAGTAATTGGCAAGAATGATTTCTTAAATATTTCCTTACATAAAGGGATGAAATTTGTTACTCCATTCTTAGGTAAAGGACACAGAAAGATGGCTAATTTGGGAATAGGAAGAGAAAGAGAAAACAGCAGTTCAGATTTGGGCATGTTGATTTTGCATTATATATAAAATTATCCAAACAAATGTTAGCAAAAGGCATTTGAATGAGTAGGTCTGAGGCTTAAAGGAATGTCCTGAGATGTAATAAAACTTTAGGGTCCTCTAGGTCTAGAGTTAATTGAGAAAAGGTACTAAGACTTGAAGAACTTCCATAATGAATATCTGATAAGTAGAAGAAAGAGCCATTTGGAATGAGAGAATAAGTAGCCAGAGAAGTCAGACTTTAATTTGTTTTTAATCTTTATTTATTTTTGAGAGAGAGAGAGAGAGAGAGAGAGAGAGAGAGAGAGAAAACAAGGGGTGGGAGGGGCAGAGAGAGAGAAAGGCACAGAATCTGAAGCAGGCTCCAGCCTCTGAGCTGTCAGCACAGAACCCAATGTGGGGCTTGAACTCATGAACTGTGAGATGATGACCTGAGCCGAAGTCGGATTGTTAACAGACTGAGCCACCCAGGCCCCCCTGATTTTAACATTTGAAATCAAAGCAGACTTTAATTAAAAGAGTGTACCTTCACAGAAACCAAGAAGGGAAGGTTTTTCAACAAGGATATCATAAACAGTGTAAGAAGCTACTGAGTGCTTATAAGCAAGAATGAAAACAATGTCCTTGGTTTTTCACAATATATAGGGCATTGGTGACTTCACCAAAATCTTCTCTGTGGAGTGGTGGGGGCAGATGATGTATCAGTATCGCTTATGAACTGTGAAGAATTAAATACAATCAAGGCGACATTTTCAAGATCATATGCTCAAAGGGGTGGTGTAAAAAGGAAAATAAAATGTTACCTAGAGAAAGATGAAGGATATGGAAGAAAGGGACATTTTTTCACTTGTTTTATCTTGTTTTTATGTGAGGAAATTGAAAAAACACTAAGTTTGATAAAAAAAATCTAGTTAAGTCAGATAAAGCATGTAAGAGAAGGAAGGATAATGAAGATACGGAATTCTTGAAAGTTGGGCAGTGTGGGATCCAAAACATAAACTGGGGCAAAATCAGAGAAAGAATGCTTATTTTTGTTTTTTTGTTTTGAGAGAGAGAGGGGAGCAGCGGAGTGGCAAAGAGAATTTCAGGCAGGTTCCACATCCAGCAGGGAGCCAGATGAAGTGTATTCAACATGTGGCTTGATCTCACAACTGTGAAACCAGCAGTCCCAAGCGTAACTGACTGAGCCAACCACATGCCCTGAAAGAGTGCTCGTTCTAATTATTACGTCTTATGTTTAAACCTTCAGCCTGAAGAAGTCTGGAGAAATGTAGGGAAAACTTTATTTTTAGAGGTGCTTTTTGTTTTTATTTTCCCTTACTTATTTTCCTGAGTTTAGATATTGAATTTATGGAAGCATATTGGTGGGGTAGAAATATCATGCCATTTAATCCAGTTGCTTCCAAATTTAGCTACTTATGTGATCTCTGCTAAATTATGCAATCTCTCGAAGCCTCAGTTTTCTCATCGTATATTTAAGAAAATTGCATCATATTAGAGGCTTTAAACTGAAGAGGAATGAAATAATGGAATGGAAAACTTAATGGTGTTTTTTGCACATTGTAAGCACTCAGATAATCTTAATTCCTTTCTTCCTTTAGTTTGATGAAAAGTTAAAAATTTAGTTTCAGGGTCGAAGTTAGAACATAAGTTCTCTACATAGCTTTAAAGATTGACTTGTGTCTTGTCTCAACAGTCATGAAGAGTTCTAATGTCCTTTCTCATTTTACCAAAGGAGCAACTATAGTTTGGCCAACCACATGTTAGGTACCTATACTGACAATGAAGGGTCTTCTTCCATGGCCAACTCTGTGAATTCCTGTTTCTGATAACTAATGGCCAAACAAGCAATGGTAGATCTTTTGGAAAGTGATAGATTTAGCTCTGCTTTTCAATATAAGTTTTCTCTTACTGCAAAGCTCACCCAGTAGGGCCTTTGCACTGGCTCCCAAAACCATACTGTTTAATGTTAAGAACTCAAGTAGCCACACATTATACGTTCTATGCCATGAAACTGCCTTTTTTTTTAAAGTTTATTTATTTGGTAGAGATAAAGTAGGGGAGGAGCAGAGAAAGAGAGAATCCCAAGCAGACTCAGCACTGTCAGAATAGAGCCTGATGTAGGGTTTGAACTCAACAAACTGTGAAATCATGACCAGAGCCCTGAGCCGATATAGGACAACTAACCAACTGAGCCAACCAGGTGCCCTGCCACCCATGGAACGTACTGCACTTTAAGAATATTTGTCTTGGGGCTCCTGGGTGGCGCAGTCGGTTAAGTGTCCGACTTCAGCCAGGTCACGATCTTGCAGTCCGTGAGTTCGAGCCCCGCGTCAGGCTCTGGGCTGATGGCTCAGAGCCTGGAGCCAGTTTCCGATTCTGTGTCTCCCTCTCTCTCTGCCCCTCCCCCGTTCATGCTCTGTCTCTCTCTGTCCCAAAAATAAAAAGAAACATTGAAAAAAAAAAAAGAATATTTGTCTTGATTATAGTGATTTATTTGGGTTTTAGAATCAAACTACCTGCATTAGGTTGCTGCTTCAAGTACTACTATGTGCCCTTTGGCAAGTTCTCAAAAGTATTTGTATTCCAGTTCCCTCATTGATAGAATGGGGATAATAGCATAGACTTATTTTGCTGATTAAATGAGATACTATATTCAAAACCCTTAGAGTAGTCTGCTTATGGTAAATGCTCATTAAATATAAGTTAGCCATTCTTGGTGTTCTGAAGTCTTAACTGTTTCCTAATTGCATTAATTTTCATACTTTTCATTAAAAAAATTGGCTTTGCTTTTACTGAAACCAAGCTTTGCAAGCAGATTTCAGTTTAGAGACATGGTATGCTGTTAATATCCCTAGTTCAAACTGCTATTCCAGAGTAAGGAGACTTAAGTTCAGAGAATAAACCTGGAAATCCTTAAACTAGAGTGGAATTGGAGTGAAGACTCCCTTTTTCTTTGTTGATGGATGAACAGACAGGACAAGAAAATAAAAAAGAAAGAAAGAGAATCAAAAAGAAAAAGTTAATTTAATTTTTAAATATCTTACTCTTTTTATTATTTATATCTTATAAAGAATTTTAATAGTTTAATAACATATCTCTTTATATTGTGGAAAAATGAGTATGCATAGTAGTTTGTGATGAAGGTTAATATTTTAAAGCATATTTGGGAAATCTTATAAACAAAAGAATCACACTTGGTTATTGGATGTGTTTCAGGAAGGTTAAGAAACATCGTGACACTTAGCAAATGCATGTTTATTTGGAACAAAAGGCAAGGACTGTGCACAGTCCGCAAGTGGAACTGTAGGGGAAAAAAGATGGTATTTGGAAAAAAGGGAAATAAATTTTGGTAAAAGATTTGATATGTTGACGTGATAGTGTTTGATTTTTGGGGAAGGAGATTATGAGCCCTGTCCTTACTTGTATTCTTGATAAGCAAAGGACTGTTTTGTTTTCTGGAAATTTGAAGAAACTGTTTCTTGAACTTTCCACAACAGAAAATGTCCCATAATTAACCACACACTTCTTCCAATGCAAAAGCAAGACAGCACTTTAAAACACGGAGAGTTTGAAGAAAAGGAGCTGGGTGAAACACACTAACACAATTCTGGAATAAGTTAGCACTGCAATGTGAAATTACACAAGTGAGGCATGTGGCGTTTTGGATGTTTTCTACACAAATATTCTGGAAGAGTTATAAAGAATACGTGATCTTTGTTTTTCTCATCAAACCTCTGTGACTAGGCTAAGTTAAACTAGAATCATAGTTCATATTTTATTGCCCTTTACTTCTCTCCTCAAGGTTATGTTTTCCATTTCCTAGTCATTTATTTTATATTGTCTAGTTCTCTGTATATGTATGTTTAGGTTGAAGTTTGCTCTATATTTATTTCCTTGTACAACATGTCAGTCTAGGGACTGAGAATGCCTGTCTATCTATCTATCTATCTATCTATCTATCTATCTATCTATGTATCAATTATCTATCTATCTATCTATCTATCTATCTATCGATCTATGTGTCTATCTATCATCTATCTATGTATCTATCTAATCATCTAATCTAACATCTCAAGGAATGTTTGTAATTTAAATAAAACCTGATATAAATATTAGTAACTATTTTTACCGAAACAAAGACATTACTCTTGCCAAATTCTTTTTTTAATTCTTTTTTTCCCCTTAAATGTTTATTTTGAGAGGGGAGAGAGAGGCAGAGAGGGAGAGGGGGAGAGAGAACCCTAAGCAGGCTCTGCACTGTCAGATCTCATGAAGAATGAGATCATGACCTAAGCCTAAACCAAGACTAGGATACTTAACCACCTGAGGCACTTAGGAGCCTGAATTGCAAAATTCTTAATAACTTTTTGGTCATTGTTTATTTCTTGATCAACCTACATTTATTGAAGAAAGGGAATGTCTTCATTTGAAAGATTGATAAGTATCTCTGTAGATCAATATTTCCTAATAGATATTCCTAATAAATACACAAAAACAAAATAAGAATATATGGAGAAATAATTTCTGAAAATGCTTGGTAACAAGAAGGAAAATTGGATTCCTAACTATATAACTTTACTGAGCTCTTTGTATCCTTATGTGCTGTGAATATGAAATATTTTAAAAACACATATGACCTGGGGCCCCTGGGTGGCTCAGTTGGTTAAGCGTCCGACTTCAGCTCAGGTCACAATCTCGCGTTCTGTGAGTTCGAGCCCCGCGTCGGGCTCTGTGCTGACAGCTCAGAGCCTGGAGCCTGCTTCTGATTCTGTGTCTCCCTCTCTCTCTGCCCCTCCCCCGTTCATGCTCTGTCTCTCTCTGTCTCAAAAATAAATAAAAAACGTTAAAAAAAATTAAAAACACATATGACCAAAGGATCTTTCTAAGGCAGGTTTTGCAAGAAAATGGTTGTCAAGTACTGAAACCTATCTCTTCACAGTCCCATATTTTAAAGTATATAGTATTATAGTACTGACCTTCTCTTAGATATTTATATGTGACTTTTGCGACATGGTTTCATCATTTGTAAAATTAAGGTCTTGAGGAGATGAATTCTAAGATGTCTATGTTCCTTGTATCATAGATATTCTATGATTATATAATCTTATATTGAACATCATCATGATAAATTTATTCTGCAGTGTAAAGGACTGCATTTTTCTCTGGTAAACTCCATTTTACAAGAAAAAATCATACAGGTTGCAGGTTTGTTTTTTTTTTAAGTTTATCTATTTATTCTGAGACATATAGAGAGAGTAGGGGAGGGGCAGAGAGAGAGGGAGAGAGAGAATCCCAAGCAGGCTCCACACTGACAGTGCAGGGCTCAAACTCACATGGTAAGATCATGACCTCAGCTGAAGTTGGATGCTTAACCCCCTGAGCCAGCTAGGCTCTCCTAGGTTGCAGTTTTTTCATCCAAGTAAAACTAATAACATTTTTTACTCAGAAAAACAAATACATCCTTCCCAAGATGTATCTTTCAGCAAGTTTTTTCTCCTCCATATGGATGCTCTATAGGCCTATGCTACTGTCATACATGTCAGTTTTTATAGTCTATATGCAAATTACTGGATCTGGAATGGAGCTAGAGAGCATTTTACTTTATTTATTTACACTCTATAATGGATATATTATTGTACCCAAGTAAAAAGTTTATGCAATCATGAACAGAAAGGTGTGGCAGAAAAAGTATTGACCAGGTCTAAGTGTTATAAAACATAATTAACTTAACAACTTTGAGTCTTAAATTTCATCACTGTAAAATGAAAGGATAAATCTCTACCTTTTCAGTTTTACAGTAGAGTGAATATATAGTTTATCAGCCAAATGCAAAGTTATTTATTTATTTATTTATTTATTTATTTATTTATTTATTATTTTTTTACATTGAAACAACTTACCAGCACTTTTATTCAACCTTAGAAAACTCGTGAACCACCTCAAATATTATGGCTTAGTTAGTAAAGCATGTGACTCTTGATCTTGGGGTTTCTAAGTTTGAGCCCCACATTGGGTGTAGAGATTACTTATAAATAACAAAATGTTTTAGAAAATAAAGTAAGTTCATTGAACTCTACCACAGTTAGATTTTAACATATTTCAGGTTTTGTGCAAAATAAAATCACATATGTAAAAATAAATTTTCTTTAGATACAAATTTTATTTTCTTGATTTGTAAAATCTGATTTTTTACTAGTGAGCTATACATATCTAGGCATGTAGGATACTCGTGTTTAATAATCAAAACATTGTGTTCCCAGACCACATTAGCAGCACATAGATCATTGAAAAATACCAGTTCCTTTTCTTCTCTTTAAATTCATCATAAAAACATTTATAGAAAAATAACAAATATTTATAGACCTTTTTTTGGTCCCAGGACAGTTACAATATTTTATTTTTAGCTTTATTTGGATGAAATGGTACATTATTAATAATTACACCAAGTTAGCAGTTATAATCAAATCTGCTTTGGGCAGACTGGAATGTGTGGTTACTTTTCCTAATGACCAGGGTCAAATGAAAGAATGTGGACAGAAGATTTAGAGTTTCAGTAGTTGTATGAATACAGGGTAAAAAGAAATCTTACTACACAGTTGTGTTTCTGATGAAGAGACAGAGAGATAGTTGGGCTATTTCCAACTTACAAATGAACGATCAGGCTTACGGCAGAGTTACTAATTACCCAGACTTGTACTAGGAGGAGGCTGCGAGACTAGAAAGTTGCAGCATTGCTGATTATTATTAGGTTAGTGCTCTGAGTGCTTTAATGACTGGCTAATTACTTGAGCTAACTCCCTATGTGGTGGTAGAAAAACAAATGTTATTCCTAATATAAGGGAACCTGTATCTGGCTTTTGTACTATAGCTGAGAAAACAAATTATGTTTTCATTACTTTTCAAGGTCTTTTTCTCAGATTAAGCTATATTTAAAAATTTATGGATAGGTCCCCGTGTCTATAAATGTTTAGGATATTTGTTATTTTATCTTTTATTGTTTCAGCAGAAAATATTTTATCCAATATTAGATTTTATTGACCTGTAGTAGACATGTGTACAATAGAAATATCCACATTTAAGCACTAAAGAATAGCACAGTTGCCTTTCCAATGTAAATTGCTCGTAGTCTTTACTGAATTATGAGGAAAGTGGGAGATCTGGTCTGAATTACTATGCAAGATGAAAATGTTAAATATTTGGTGTCCCATATTATATTCATGCATTCTAAAAACAAGATATTTGATGTAAACTTTATATTTGAAATGAAACTTACATATTTGATATAAAGCTTTCTAAGCTGTTTGGCGGTATTAAAATGGCATTTCAGACACAAACATTTTTTTGGTCCTAACATTCACTTAAATATGTCATCCAAACAGGGACTATTTATTGCATGGGGGTGAGAATACTATGAACACACAGATCAGTGCTGAGATTGTGAAATCCATTTCATCATTGTTTACTCCAGCAATCTAACCAAAGTAATTCTTCAACACATCTTATTAGTCTAGATATGAACCTCAGGCCCTGCAGTAAGCTATTTGTGATTAATTTATGCAGCTACTCAGTTCCATTTCCTATTAATAATGTTTTTATCATATAACTGTATTCAAGGGCTTAGCATTTTATCTGATTTATAAATGCATTTAACACATTTTGCTGATGCAAGTTTTAATGTATTTAATAAAATGGTCTACAAACTTCATTATTGTGTAAATTTCACAGATAACTGAGACTATATCATCTATCTAGGTCATACTCTAAACAATTTATAACAATTTTTAATGTTTTATTTTGATGCCTTTGGAATGTGGAATGAAGAATTTGAAATGAGCCTGAGGCAGCTTAGGTGGCATACTTATTTTGTGGGGTACTTTTCCAATTCCAAGAGAGATTCCATGCACATAAAACTCCCTTTGAAGCCTAAATTTTAAATAGATCTGTATATACTATGGGTCATTTTTCCTTCTGAAATAAAAATATGAACAGGATAAAATTAATCAGGTTTAGATTTTTCCTCCACAGCATTTAAGTTACAGTGGGTTTCTACTCTAACATTTTGAACTTTTCTTGCTTTAATATCAAATTTATTTCCTTAACACATGTTCTTTATCTGAGAACAGCTTATATAAGTTAGAGCTATTAAGTAAGAGGCAAGATTTGCATCCATAAGATTTTGACTGTATTCCATATAATATGAACATTTCTGTAATTAATTGAAAATGAAAAACATATTTTCCAATTGCTCTTGCAACACAGTACATAATCATAAGGAATGCTAAAGCAAAAGAAAATTGGGACACCTGGGTGGCTCAGTCAGTTGAGTGTGACTTCAGCTCAGGTCATGATCTAACAATTTGTGAGTTTGAGCCCTGCATTGGGCTCTGTGCTGACATCTTGGAGCCTGGAGCCTGCTTCAAATTCTGTGTCTCCCTCTCTCTACCCCTCCCATGCATGTGCTCTGTCTCTCTCTCTGTCTCTCTTTCAAAAATAAATAAACATTTTAAAAAAAGAAAAAAAGAGAAAATATCTGGTATTTCCATACAGGTACCATGTTAGTCAGAGGAAAGCTGATGGCCTCAACTCTGTGTGAGTCAGCCCACAAAAAAGGGGAGGAAGTAATAAAATAGAGAGGTCTTCACTCAGCCCCCTTACTCCATCTGAGGCCTGTTACTCTCAGTGAAGCAGATTTCTGATTTCTCTGTAGAGTTTACAGGAGAGTTAAAAAAGAGCTCATAAATAAAGTCTGATTTAGGAGTTAGAGAAACTCTTAGCCTGTAGAAACATTACTGCAGTTTGTTTGTAGAAACAAACTCTCAGCTTGTAGAATATTACAATGTTCATTACTCTTACCATTTTACATTTATTTTTTAATTCTAAAAGTAGAAGTAATACATGTTCATTTTATATCTTGAAAAGATGCAAATATTTTAAAGAAAAATGTTAAGTGTCTCTCCCTCAGGTCGTTTTAATATTAATAGCTTTATGGTGTCTACCTAGGCCTTTATCCATACACATATATGGGGTTTATTGCTTTTTAAAAAAAATGTAATAATTACTTTGACTCTTAATTTTCTTATTTAAAATGTATCATGGTCATCTTTCCAAATAAAGATACACTTCTAACTCATTCTTTTTTAATAACTGCATTAACACCCTCAATATGATCCCACCGTAATGTATATAACTGTTCCCTCGTAGAAAGGGATTCTGATTATTTTCTGTTATTTTGCCATTACAGTTAATGCTGCAGCATTCTGTAGCTACTGGTACTTTTGTTTGAAAAGATTATATTTTCAAGAGTTTCGGTGAAGATTACATTTATTTTTAGTTTTAATGTGCAGTCAGATTGCTTTTTGTACAAGTTAGGCTCCCAGCATAGAGCACTGACACATGAAAGTTATCAAATGTGAGAAGAATTTTATAAAGAGACTAATTACAAAAGAGTGGGCAAGATTTAGGGATATAATCCACTAATGCTAATAACACTAAGGAATTACCACTTCTAGACCAGAAGGCTCTAGAGGCAGAGGGAACGTGTGAAGAAGACTGCCCTACGGGAGTTGCAACCTTCCTCATGGAAGCAGTCAGCCAATAGAGATTCTGACAAAAGGGACGTGGTAACATACACAGGGTGACTTCAGTCTTCTTCCTTTTTCTCATCTTCTGCTGGGACTCCATCATTGGCTGAAAACAACTAGAAATTCAAGGGTCAAGGATGTAGTTAGTATAAATTTTACAGGCCGGTTTCCCAGGAGCTCAAAGAAGGATGGGAAAAAGGGGAGAATGGGATGGAAAATAGCCCCTGCAACACTCATTTCCATTCCTTAGTGTTGGTTTTTCCCTTGGGTGCAAATAAAATGTTTGTTCTTTCACCACAGAGACCATGAAAATCCTGTCAACACCATATCACTCTAAGGGTGGAATCAGTTAACAAACAGAAGATACCCATTATTTTGTTGAAATATGTTAGAGAAATTCTTACCTTTTCAGAATCTACACCTTGCAATTTTTTAAAATTTTCCGATCTGATGGAAAAATACAACTTTCATTTATAAGTTTGTAATTACCTTTATTCTGTTGAGCATATTTTCAAATGATTATTGGCTATTTATATTTCCTTAGTTATGAACTACCTGTTCATATGTGACAGATTTTGTTGTAGGCAGTGGGATCCAGTGAACAAAATAGGCAAAAAATCCTACCTTTGTGAAAATAATATTCTAGACTTCAGAGATAGCAAATGAATGAGTATAACATATGGTGTATCAGGTTGTGAAACCTATTGCAGGAGAGAAGATGAAAAATGCAGGATATTAGGGGAAATGCAATTTAAATGGGGTATTCAGAAAATGCTCTTAGAGAAGGCAAGGAAAGTCCCAAGGATCTAAGATAGGGAGTGATGTGTGTAGCTTGGGAAGGAAGTTCCAAACTGATGGAAGAGCAAGCACAAATTCCCCCTGGTGAGCATTTCTGACCGACAGTTAAACTTGAAGGGAGTCTGTACTGGGTGCATAGTGAAAGTAGGTGAGAAAGGTAGAAAGAAGGATCAAGAAATTGTGGTGGAAGATGGATCACACATGGCCCAGGGGGTCATTATAAGGGTTTTTGTTTTTATTCTGAGTGAAATGGGAGTCATTAGAAAGATCTAAGTTGACAAGTGACAGGATCTAACTCATTTTTAAAGAACTACCCTGGCTGCCAAATTGATAATATAATTTTGGCCATTTAGGGGAGAGGATTGGTGGTAAAGGCAGAACCAAAAGATAACTCTGGAGACTAGTTCAGTAATCCAGGAAAGAGATGAGAGTGGCTTGCATTGAGGTGGCAGTGGAGGATAAGAAAATGGTTGAATTCTGGGTGTATTTGAAGGTTTATAAGGAGTTGTTGATGTTACATACATATTCTAAAATACAGTATAAAGGAGGTAGTCTAGCTTTGTTGTGAGTTGGAAGCCAATAATAAAGTAAATAGTAATTTACCTGTATTTTTCAATATGGCAAAATAAGTATTTTCTGTTTTTTTAATGTATTTTAATTTATTTTTGAGAGAGAGAGCGTGAGCAGGGGAGGGGCAGAGAGAGACACACACACAGAATCTGAAGGAGGCATCAGGCTCTGAGCTGTCAGCACAGAGCCCGACATGGGGCTCGAACCCATGAAATGGGAGATCATGACCTGAGCTGAAGTTGGACGCTTAACTGACTGAGCCACCCCAGCACCCCAGTATTTTCCAGTTTTTTTTTTTCAACGTTTATTTATTTTTGGGACAGAGAGAGACAGAGCATGAACGGGGGAGGGGCAGAGAGAGAGGGAACACAGAATCGGAAACAGGCTCCAGGCTCTGAGCCATCAGCCCAGAGCCAGACGCGGGGCTCGAACTCCCGGACCGCGAGATCGTGACCTGGCTGAAGTCGGACGCTTAACTGACTGCGCCACCCGGGTGCCCCATTTTCCAGTTTTTTAAAGGTGAACAATGTAGAGAGCGTTAAAATGGGGAAAAAAGTTAAAGATGTTAAGTCCTTATATATTTACATATTCTATAAAAGGAATCCTGCTTTAAAAATGTCATTTTAGGGGTGCCTGGGTGGCTTGGTCGGTTAAGCGTCCAACTTCAGCCAGGTCACTATCTCGCGGTCCGTGAGTTCGAGCCCCGCGTCAGGCTCTGGGCTAATAGCTCAGAGCCTGGAGCCTGTGTCCGATTCTGTGTCTCCCTCTCTCTCTGCCCCTCCCCTGTTCATGCTCTGTCTCTCTCTGTCTCAAAAATAAATAAACGTTAAAAAAAAATTTAAAAAAATGTCATTTTAATAATGATAAATATCATACCCCTCAGTCCTCACTCACATATTGCCTCTTTGTAACTGAATATGGATAATCTTTACGAAGCCCTATGTTTTACAAAAACTGTTGTCATTTATCACAAAACAGTTATTTTATATCACAGATATTTTTTTGATTTGGGCTTATATTATGTTTGCATCTAAGGAGTATTGCATTATTGTATAGCTTGTGATATAAAACACATTTTAAAAAATGTTGAGGTCGGGGGCACCTGAGTGGCTCCGTCAGTTAAGTGTCCGACTCTTGATTTTGGCTCAGGTCATGATCTCATGGTTCATGAGTCTGTGCCCCAGATAGGGCTCCATACTGATCATGTGGAGCCTGCTTGGGATTCTCTCTCTCCCTTTCGCTCTCTGCTCCTCCCCTGCTGGCATACTCTCTCTCAAAATAAATAAATAAACTTAAAAAAAATATTGACTTCATCTAATAGCCACCAATGAATTACTGATGGCCAAGAAGACTTAAGACTTTGTTGTTGTTTAGGCACATCAAAACATTAGAGAAAAAAGCCACTAACATAATTAGCATCTTCAACAAACATTTTAAAACTATTTTAATATCCTTAAAAACCTATTACAAAAGCTAAAGTTCCAGTACCAATTATAGCAAGGGGTCATATTTTTCCTTTGTAGTATAAAAATTAGTCTTAAGCCGGCTTGGTCATTAATAATTCAATAGCATATTGATCCTCCTTAATTTTTTTTTTTTTAAATTTTTTTTTTTTTCAATGTTTATTTATTTTTGGGACAGAGAGAGACAGAGCATGAACGGGGGAGGGGCAGAGAGAGAGGGAGACACAGAATTGGAAACAGGCTCCAGGCTCTGAGCCATCAGCCCAGAGCCTGACGCGGGGCTCGAACTCACGGACCGCGAGATCGTGACCTGGCTGAAGTCGGACGCTTAACCGACTGCGCCACCCAGGCGCCCCAGATCCTCCTTAATTTTTAATACATATATGTGCACATATATATTTACATTTTAAAATTATTAAATTGTAATATTTGTTTTGATTTTATTTGTTCAATATTGTCTTAAGTTTGAAGATATCAAGTTAGAGCTGATAAGACTTGGCAATGAGCTGGTCTTTGGAAAGTAATATAAAGATAGTTTGATAACAATAGAGAATGAAACATGAACTAAGAACAACAACAAATATCCAAGGAAGAATGGGAAGGGTGGGAAATGAAACAGAAGAACATGTGCATTTCTGAAGCTTAGAGATGATTTTGCAGGCAAAGAAAATATTAATCATGTGGTAATTGTTCAATCTTTAAGCCATGATTCTTTGGAGGTGCTATTTTCGCTTCCAAGTTAAAGAATTAATTTGGAAGGCTCACAATAGAACTAAACGCATTTACAATCAAAGTATTTCACAGCATAATGGAAACTTCAAAAACAGTCTATACACCTTATTCCATGGAACTTGCTAAAGAGATTTTTAAGAAACTTGACCACAAGTTTGACTTCGGTGTCATTTGAAACTATTTTCAAATATAACTGAATGAAATAGCATGTTGAAGAAAATAAGACATCAAAAGGAAATATTTAACTGAATATTTAGCAGGATGTAATTATTTTTTCCCCTTTATTTTTTTTTTTTTTTAACATTTATTTATTTTTGGGACAGAGAGAGACAGAGCATGAACAGGGGAGGGGCAGAGAGAGAGGGAGACACAGAATCGGAAACAGGCTCCGGGCTCTGAGCCATCAGCCCAGAGCCCGACGCGGGGCTCGAACTCACGGACCGCGAGATCGTGACCTGGCCAAAGTCGGCCGTTTAACCGACTGCGCCACCCAGGCGCCCCTATTTTTTTCCCCTTTAGATCAGCCATTAATTGTCAACATGTGCAGGGTTTAAGCTAGTGAGAATGACCAGAGCTAAATTTCCTAGTGCTTATCCTCTATAGGATGCAATAGGGCTGCTGAACACATGGGGACTGCTCGTTTGAAAAACATTGGAAATACATTTTTATTTGTAAATCCAAACACACAGCAAAGTTAGTCCACTATATTTCTGGCTTTGTATCACTTCTGCCGAGAGCTGCTCTGTGTGCTATCAAATAAATAAACATTTCCCACTTGGGGCAGAACTCTGAAGCCAGATTACACCAAGGCCAAGTGCTATTGAATGATAACTTAAGAGTCAACAAGACTAACATAATTTATCTCTTCAACTTGGGCAGTTTAAAATATATTCACATAGTGATATCACCAGAAATATATCTGAAAGATTCTCAGACCTTGCAACAATGCATTCAGACAATGAGTCAAGAGTAGTAAGGTGTCACTCAGTGGCTCCAATATTTTTTATCCCCTCAAACCAGAGTTAATATTTTTCTAGCTGCTTGTGTTCCCCAGATTTGTTTTTATCCAAGTGACTTTAAAAGTTGGCTGATATGTTCTTACATTATACACTAGCACGAATTCACAATAGGAGAAGAACAATAGAGAAGTCATTATGATTAATTTCTATACTTTTTACCAAATTTATCATCCAGTGAAAGAAATAGACTGAGTTGGGAGTATAGATTCTAACCCAATACATGGAACTATAGAACTGTCCTATGTGGAAGCCACTAGGCACATGTGACAATACAAATTTCAGTTGATTTTTTAAAATAAAAAATTCTCTTCCTCAGTCATACAAGCCACAATTCAAGCTTTCAGTAGTCATGTGTGACTTGTGGCCACTATATTGAACAGGGCAGATAAAGAATATCCATGATTTAAGGAAATCCTATTGGGCGGTATTGCTAGAATCGTGAGTTCGCTGACCAGGGTTGTGTTCTTTACCCTTCCTCTACTCTGCAATGCCTGATTTACTAGAGATGTGGTTGATCAAGGTGACTGGATCATGTTGTACTCATGCCTTACTGAGCATTTCAAAGCCATTTTCTGCTGCCAAGAATTAAATCTCTGGACTTTATCATCTCTTCTAAATTACTACTTTCTTTTTTTTTCACTATATGAAATTTATTGTCAAATTGGTTTCCATACAACACCCAGTGCTCATCCCAAAATGTGCCCTCCTCAATGCCTATCACCACTTTCCCCTCCCTCCCACCCCCCATCAACCCTCAGTTTGTTCTCAGTTTTTAAGAGTCTCTTATGCTTTGGCTCTCTCCCACTCTAACCTCTTTTTTTTCTTTTTTTTTCCTTCCCCTCCCCCATGGGTTCCTGTTAAGTTTCTCAGGATCCACATAAGAGTGAAAACATACGGTATCTGTCTTTCTCTGTATGGATTATTTCACTTAGCATCACACTCTCCAGTTCCATCCATGTTGCTACAAAGGGCCATATTTCATTCTTTCTCATTGCCACGTAGTACTCCATTGTGTATATAAACCACAATTTCTTTATCCATTCATCAGTTGATGGACATTTAGGCTCTTTCCATAATTTGGCTATTGTTGAGAGTGCTGCTATAAACTACTTTCAAGCCATTTCTTAACTAGGAGATCATTGCAGTTTGTACTTACAGGTGGCTGGATTTTTTTTTATTCCATTAATTTAACTGTGTGCCTAATACAATGTTTTCCGAAGTCTGAAATGAAAGACTTAACATATATTCATTTTGGCTCTAAAAACTTTGGAAAAGTGTGGCCTTGTGTGGTATTGCCAGTTATTGATTATCTGGTTGTAGAAATTTTATTAATGCTTCATTCTATATCCAATTGGATATGGGTCAGTCTGAAATTGTTTATATAGAAATTGATTAATTTGGGGACATCACTGTTCATTATGTGTCTCAGTTCACAATTGTAGATATAGTTTTTCTCATTTTAAAAATTGCAACCAATGCTGAAATTTGTTTCCTTGAGAAATAAAAAAACAATATTTTCTCCCACTAGTGGAATAAAAGAGAATGAAATGTTTCAATATTCTGGCTTAAGTCTAGAAGGTAAACATATTTTTAATATCAAATGTGAATGAGCCTCATGGAAAAGATATTTGAAGCTTGATCCCTACCATGAAAAAAGATATATTATTGAATTTCAAGAGTAGGGAAATAGAGTTGTACAATTAGTTATTATGATATAAAACTTGTGTTTTAAATATTTCAGACTCTTCATTTCTTTCCATGTTTGATTTTAAATACCTTCAATCATATATGTATTTATAAATTATGTTTTATAAATAATTTCTTAAATATCCATGTAAGCATAAATGCCTGATGGATTGGAGTAAGTAGATTTTTAAAAGTAAGATGTTATTTTATGTGTTCAGAACATTTATCTCCGTGTGTGTGTGTGTGTGTGTGTGTGTGTGATTAACTATAAAACATTATATATGCATGAGGAGACTTAGAAATTCCACGAATGAAAATGAAAGCAATCACCTGTTATCTGCTAAAGATATCTATCATAGGGGCGCCTGGGTAGCTCATTCGGTTGAGCGTCCGACTTTGGCTCAGGTCATGATCTCACAGTTTGTGAGTTTGAGTCCCGTGTTGGGCTCGGTGCTGACAGCTCAGAGCCTGGAGCCTGCTTCAAATTCTGTGTCTCCCTCTGTCTCTGCCCCTGCCCCACTCATGCTCTGTCTTTCCTTCTGTCAAAAATAAGTAAACATTAAAAAAATTATGAAGTTATCTATCATATATTATGATATCTATCATATATTTACACACATGGGTAAATATATGTTTGTATGTATTTAGGTATACAAATTAACTTTAAAATACAAAGAGGTCAGGGCACTTGGGTGGCTCAGTCGGTTCAGCACCTGAGTCTTGATTTTGGCATAAGTCATCATCTTATGGCTCATGAGTTCGAGCCCCTCAAAGGGCTCTGTGCTGCCAGCACAAAAAAAGAATTTTAAACATTAAAAAAAAAAACCACAATGAGGTCATACTTTGTATTTCATTTTGTATTGCTTAATCCATTTGAAATCACTGTTTTCCATGTAATATCTTATGTAAAATCTTTGATGCTATTAAATATCTCCTATGATAAAATTTAAAATAGATGTATGTTCCTTCAGTGTACAGTGGAAGGAGAAGAAACAACCAAGAACATTATTTCATGCATTTATTAAAGTGTACCAATCTGAGAAGCTGCAAGATGAATGTTCTGGAGAAATGAGGAGTTTATAGACTTTATAAGACACATTGGTAATGGTCAAAGCTGCATTGGCTGTGGGAGAGGATGTTGGGCTAGTGAGACAATGATCAGCGTGTACCAGTCATTGGTGGTCTATTTGGGTTCAACAAGAGAGGTGGAGAAGAACAATGGGGGAATAAGACCTTGTAAGGGTAAGAAAGGGGAATTTGTAGTCCTTGGGGATCTTTCACAATGTATATACCTTAATTTACTTAATCAAAACAGTAATCAAGCCACTACTGTGGATATATTTTCCTCATTTAAAAAATTAAAAGCAATGTTTAAATGAATTTTCTAGCTAAGGCTTTGTACCTTCTACAGATTGTATCAGGCTTTATTTATAAAAAATAAATATTCATAGGAATGTGAGTTGGGTCAAACAGGTATACTGTTTTTTAATACATTACGTGCCCCTCCCCTGTTTTTTTGTACAGATTGGTGCTAACAGCCTCTTTTTTGCTTATTATGTTTGCTAAAACTAATTATTTGATAGCCTTTGTTTTTCAAGGATTCGCAAACACTTTTTTTTGTGTTATTACTAGTGTATGCAGGGTCCTGTGAGGCAGATGTATTATACTAGCTGCCCAGGTTTTCCACACCTTCTTATTTTTATGCCATTTGCTAATGTCCTCTCGTACTGACTCAGCTTGTATGTGTGACTTGTATTGGTCAATATTATAGTTCACAAACTTGAGTGAAACAGACTGGAAAAACTCTTGTACATTTTGCTTTGTATTCCCTCCATGTGGTTGCCATGGGAAAGAGCTAGGCTAGGCTGTCAAAATAATATGACAGGTGCATATAGAGGAGATTATAATGACACATTTGAGGCCATTCTAGACCCAGCGGCATCCAGCTGACCTACCAGTTGACCAAAGACCCATGAGCCAGCTCTGCTGAGATGAGTCATGCCAGGCCTTTGGCATAATCACCCAGCTGACCTATAGATTTATAGGCAGAAAGGAACATTTATTAGCATATGCCATGGAAATTTGTGGTTGTTTATTTATGCAGCATTATTATGATAACGGATAAGTGATACACTAGCCAAATTCACAGCCAATCAATGTCACTGTTGCTACATTTTACTAGACATTCTATATTTTTCTTGAAATCTTTATCTCATATTGTATAGACTAGTGTTCTTTCTGTAAGACTAACAGTAATGGATTCTCCAGATTTATTTCTATTCTCCCAAAAAACTCCATTCTGGAAATAAATCAAATTCCAGTAAAAGTATTGTTAACATTTGATGTTTAAATTTGGATTTCTCTTTTCAAAAATACTAGAAATTCTGCTTTTCATTTTTTCAAATTTATTTTTATTTTATATTTATTTATATTTATTTTATTTTAATATATTGGTGTTTGTGTTTATTTTGTGTTTATTTAATTTTTACTTGGCGTAATTAGTGATAATTTTATATATTTCTTTATATATATCACAAATATAATTTGGTAGTTTCAATCCCTGTCTTTTATTTTTCAAACTCCTCAAATTCATTATCTGAATCCTATATACTTGCCCACTCCCTCATTCTGCGACCTGACTCTTCCATGCAATTCAAATGTTCTACCAAAGAAAGCCAGCTTTCTAATTCTCAAATCCAAAGTGTTCATTTTGGTTGGCTTTCCTCTCTATGTGACTCGACAGAGCACTCCACTCTCTGGGTGAATTTCTCTTGCTTTTTTATCCCATGACATCATTCTCTCATGTCCTCACTGTCTTACTTCACCTTTACGATGATATCTTTTCTGTTCTCTTCTTCTTTATCTAACCATTATTTATTTTCCTCCAGCATTTTGTCTTGGGTGTTCCACCTGAACTCTGAATGCAATTTCATAGCTTCCTCTGACTTTCCCGCCTATATCCTGATTATTCTTAAATCAAAGTCTCCATCCCAGAGATTAAGTCTGAACTCTAAACTAATCATTCAAGGGCCAAAATGAAGTTTACACTTCCTTTCGACCTGATCCATTTCTTTATATTTCCTACCTAAGTGAATGGCATCTCTAGCAACTCTCTGACCTAAAAGAGATACTCAGAAGACATTGCAAACTACCCCCCCCCTTTTCATCTCCACATCCGATTAAGGAGCCCTGTGTATCCAAAACATGCAGTGTATCTTCTATATGTCTCTTCTTTATGAGAGTGTCTACCTTAACTCTGCCCTAATAATTCCCATTTAAATTATTTAAAGAGTTGCCATCTACTTCTCCTCCTACAGTCTTGAAGCTTTTCAAACTAACCTTCAAAATTTGCCAGATTTATCTTTCTAATATACATATTTGAGCATGCGATTCCACACTTAAACTTGATTTCTCTGTGACTGTCAAATATCTAAATTATAACATTCAAATTTTTATACTGACATAAAAAATAATCAACTGAAATTTGAGTAACACAACAAACTAAATATGCATATGCATGACCACCTTCTTTCTATTCTCCCACCCAGGGTGTATATACATGAGTGTAATGTGTGTGTGTGTGTGTGTGTGTGTGTGTGTGTGAGAGAGAGAGAGAGAGAGACAGAGACAAAGAGAAAGAGATAGAGAGAAAAAGTCTTAACAATGCTAGAAAACCCGAAAGTCTCCTATATGAAAGTATGTGGGCTTTCTGGAAGATGAATGAAAGATGGCATGAGATACATAGAATAAAAATTCCAGTGGAATTTTTCAAATCCGCAGGAGAATGCTGCAAAGCATTAAAGATGATTATAGGACAACTCTGTTTCTGGTGGAGTAAACTTCACGTGCGATCCAGAAGCAAACACAAGAGGAATTAATTGAAGCATTGCCTTAAGAGAAGCTGCATCAATCTGATTCCAATGTTTATGCTTTTAATAAAAAAGATATTTCTGGAAGTAACAAGGCAATACAATGCTACTTTTAAAATAGAATCTCCACTTACTATTAAAAACTACAGTATGGATCAGTTGAAGCTCATGCTAGAAATAAAATAGAACACTGCAGCTATATATAAATATATCCTCCTAATATATAAGCCAAGTGTAGTTTATCCTCATTGCTAAACTCTGATGAAATTGTGCAGTTGATATAATCTTGTAATTGGTTGCAAAGTTGAAATAACGAGATCTGATATTCTGAAGACCAGTTTACTTTGGCTATTTAACACTGAGGTTGACCTCTGCAGATATTAACTGAACACATAAACTTGGCAAAAAGGCAAACTTTCATTTAAGAAATAGGAAAAAATACCCTCACATAAGCAAGTAGATAATGAGTAGACATTTGAAATCTTTTTTGCACATTGGTAATTACCCTTCTCCCCGATGAAATGATCCTGTTCTGTAATGTATAAAATATTTGAGTGTCTGCTAAGCTTTTGCCAATACTTTATTGTTCATTAATTTTCTACATTTTATAACACCCCACTCTGGTGTATGAGACACACACACATAAACACACACACAAATACACACATTGACTAACCTAACCAGAATCATTTTCTTTTTTTTTAATTGTTTTTAAATATTTATTTTTGAGAGAGACAGAGCATGAGAGGGGAGGGGCAGAGAGAGAGGGAGACATAGAATCTGAAGCAGGCTCCAGGCTCTGAGCTGTCAGCACAGAGCCTGATGTGGGGTTTGAACTCATGGACCGCGAGATCATGAGCTGAGCCAAAGTCTGGCGCTTATATGGGCACCCAAGTGCCCGGAGAATAATTTTCTGTTTCTTGTAACCAAGTATATTAGTATCCTGATCTCAGAAAAAAACTTTTCACCTACATGAAAGTAATGATGGGTCAAATAGAATGACTTATTCCTGGAGGCAAAAACCAATCTTAAAATTGAATGAAATATTTAATTTAACTATTATTTGTTAAAAATTAAATAGTACTATATCTCTGATATAGTAAGCAGCATTGATCTGTTCTTTTTTTTTTTTGATATAGCACTATCATTCAAACTAGTTACTTGACAAAATATAAGATTTAAAAAGTAAGAGTGTGTACTATGTATGTACTTTGTGGTGTCTTAGGGACTATTTCTTTCCTGCTTCTGAATCTGTTGAACTAATTCAAAAGAAGCTCTTTTGATGAGCTCTGTGGGATATAGAGCAAATAGGACACTGGAGCTGTTGTTTTTTACCCCAGGTAAACATTGTTTTAGCATCAGCTGAAAACTATCTTAAGAATAGTTGAAGAACATGCTCAACATGAAGGCCTCCCATCCTAGTGAGATTTTCTCATTACTATGACAGTTTGACTCAGCGTAAATGGAAAAAAAAATATCTTACTTCTGTCTCTATAGCCAATGCATGTAATTAGGGTGGTATGGAAGTGTTTAATTGTGAATGTCAAAACACAACAGGAATCCTGCAGAACCAAATTTCATCCTAAGCGAATCTATCCCTACAAGGTGTAACAAAATGTGGAAATTTCATGCTCTGGCCAAAACAAAAGTTTTGGAACATGATTTCCACTCTTGAAATTTAACCAACTTTTTTACATAATCAATCCTAATGTGAAAGAAAATAAATGTGGGCTGTTTTATTTAGAGGCATAAAAGGTTAAATGCCGCTCAAGTTGAATCCAATTATTAAGTTTTTCCTGGATATTTATACTAGTAAACTTAATGTAAATTCACATTCCTGTAGGTTTGTAATCTTAGGAAAACAGAGAAACAGATATCCTATATACTAAATAATGTAATTACTTAGCATAACAGATCTTTTATTAAAGAATGTACATGTCTAGCTATCTTGAAATAAAATTCAAAAATCAGGAAGATTTTATTTTTGTCATTTTAATATGTGGAAGAAATTTTCACTTAAAAGTGATATATTTATGGGGTGCCTGGGTGGCTCAGTCGGTTAAGCATCCCACTTTTGGTTTTGGCTCCAGTCATGATCTCACGGTTCCATGGGTTCGAGCCCCACATTGGGCTCTGTGCTGGCAGCATGGATCCTGCTTGGGATTCTCTCTCTCTCCCTCTCTCTCTCTGCCCTTCCCCCCACTCACACTGTCTCTGTCTCTCTCAAAATAAATAAATAAACTTTAAAAAAGTGATATATGCGAAGAGGAAACAAAAAATACTTTCACCATGGCAGAATATAAACATTTACTCCATCTGCTTATGAATGACTTTTAGTTCTATACTCTTGTTTGCTTGATGTTTCATAATTAAAATTAAAATATGATGTTTAATATATAATACAACACATTATGATAAATATATACAAGCTTCAAACTCTTATTATTACTTTTAATATTGTTATTACTCTTTGATGCACATTAATAAATATAAATGTGTGTGTTAGAAAATGTAATTTAGTAATGCAATTTCTGAATTGGAGGAACAAGCAAAAAATTTTAAATACTACTAATAATATAAGATTCAAGGAAATAATTTTTTAAAAGAAATTGAGCTATAAATGGGGCACCTGAGTGGCTCAGTCGGTTAGGTGTCCAACTTCAGCTCAGGTTATGATCTTGCGGTTAGTGAATTTGAGTCCCGCAATGGGCTCTGTGCTGACGGTTCAGAGCTGGATCCTGCTTCGGACTCTGTGTCTCTCTCTGTCTGCTCCTCCTCACTCGCAGTCTGTCTGTCTGTCTCCCTCTCAAAAATAAGTGAACATTAAGAAAATTTAAAAAAAGTAAAATATTGAGGTATAATTGAAATATAACATTATGTTAGCTTCAGGTGTATAACATAATGATCTGATGTTTGCATATTGCAATACATGCAAAGTAATCGCCACAATTAGTTAGCATCTGTCACCATACATAGTTATAACTTTTTTCTTGTGATGAGATCTTTTAAGAACTCACATTTAACTTGTAATTTTGCTGCTGAAAGATATATTGAAGATACAGAAAAAATGTTTCATACAGAATGAAGGCTAAGAGACACGTTTTCAGGAATTTTTGTGCTAAGAGATATGTAAAATACATAAAGATCAAATTGCCGAATACTAAGAAGTATAGCCATTAACTGTTATAGGATACAACACACCTATTTCAAAAGATGAGTTTGGGCCTTTACTCACAAAACTATAGTCTATTGTGGATTCTTCAGTCAGTAATGTGATACCCCCCTCAATGAGTCTTTATAAAGCCATCATTTACTAATTAGTCCACCTACAAAATAATTAGGTACGGCAGGGGGTTGTTAGTTCCCCATTTTACAGATGAGGAAGCAAAGGTAAGAAAGGTTAAGATAAAATGCCACAGGCCCCAGTTAATGATGGTCCATTATACTTACTAGTGTTGTTCTCTGGACCTTGAAGCACTAGATTGAATAGTTAAACCTCTTAATTTTACCGTGCAGTTGGTAAAGGAAAGGTACAATTATCCTTAGTTTACCTTTATGGAGAATGAACTGCTTTCTCATAAATGGTTTGCCCAAGGTATTTGGCAGAGTTTAGAATTAGGCTCAACTTTTTCATTCACAAAAGTTATTTTTTTTGTCTTGTATCAGCATAATACAGTTTTTGCTAAACAAAGTCTTAGAATTTAGAGGCACATAAAAACATTTTTGATATCCTGTTCTGATATTCAACCATTACAAAACACTTTCTTCCAGCATTTTCAAAGAACAAATCACTTTTTTAAACAGTGTCACCTCAAACTGTCACAACTTGCAAGAAATATATAACCAGATGTCTTAGTCTCCATGAGCTGCTGTAACAGAATACCACAATCTCGGTGGCTTCTAACAACAAAAAGTTATTCCTTGTAGTTCTTTAGGCTGTGAAGTCCAAATCTAGGTGCTGGCAGTTTTGGTATCTGGTGAGAGCCTACTACCTGGTTCACAGACAGCTGCCTTCTTCCCTTGTGTCCTCAAATGTTGGAAGAGAGAGGGATCTCTCTGGAAGTGTTTTTCAAAGAGCACTAATTTCATTCATGATGGCCTCATCTTCATGGCCTGATCACCTTCCAAAGCTCTTACCTTCTAATACCTTCATTGGGGATTAGGTTTTACTATATGAATTTTGGGTGGGGCAACACATATTACCAGAGTATTGGCTTAAATATTTGAGAAATGCTATGAGCAGCCTGTATGAAGCATTTACGTATAACACTGATGTTGATTATACATCTTAACTCTACTACTGATTGCCCATGATGAAAATTTATTATATATTAATCAAAATATTTTTAAAATATACACAATGGCTATGAGTAGCCACATGAATATCTCTTCTTTAGTCATTAACTCTAATTTTAGTTCTATGTCTTTGGGCATTGTTGAGAGAAGTTATTCACTAAATGTAGAGAATATATAAATGCTTTAGGAATGGCAATTGATTTCTACTTAAAGAACATTAAAGAAAAAGACTTTTCATAGCTTAACTAAAATATCAAAATGACAAAAAATCATACATTTTTAGAGCTAGAATAAATCAAGACTTCTTTTTCATTCCTCTTTTTAAAATTCGAATATTGAAAATTTGAAAAATGATGTGTTCAAGATTGCACAATTAGAGCTAGAAACGTATAGGGTTTCCAATATTCCAATTCAGTACCTTTTCAGGTCAAATAAAGGTAAAGCCTAATGAATACAATACCCAGACAAATTGAATGATGATTTGTCTAATAAGGCATATATATTAACCAGCTTGCTCTGAACTGAAGCAAGTTTTAAATCCATCACAAAGCAGTAAAAAGTTTCCCAACTCTCAAAGAGTGATGTTAACATAATCAGAACCAAATATGTAAATACCTTTCCATTGGCCTTCTTTTTCAAATATCCTTACTATTTTTTATCATTTTTTCATTTTTTTAATTTTTTATCACCCAGCGCTCATCACAAGTGCACTCCTTAATCCCCATCACCATCTTTCACTCATATACCCATTCACCTCCCTTCTGCTAACAATCAGTTTGTTCTCTGTGGTTAAGAATCTGTTTCTTGCTTTGTCTCTCCTCTTTCTTTCTTTTTTCCTTCTGCTCATTTGTTTTGTTTATTAAGTTCCATATATGAGTGAAATCCTATGGTGTTTGTCTTTCTCTTACTGACTTATTTCACTCAACATTTTACTCTCTAGCTCTAGGCATATCATTGCAAACGTCAAGATTTCATTTTTCATAGAATAATATTCCATATGTGTGTGTGCGTGTGTGCGTGTGTGTGTGTGTGTGTGTGTGTGTGTGTATGTATATATATATCACCTCTTTTTTTATCCATTCATCATTCAGTGGACACATAGCCTGTTTCCATAATTTGGTTATTGTAGATAATGTAGGCCATGAAGGTATTATAAATGTATCTATTGTAGATAATTCTGATATAAACCTCAGGGTGCATATATCCCCTTGAATTAGTATTTTTGTATTCTTTGGGTTAATATCTAGTAGTGCAATTGCTGGATTGTTTGTTGTAGCTCTGTGAAAAATGTTATTGGCATTTTTATATGGATTGTATTAAATGTGTAGATTGCTTTGGGTAGTGTAGACAATTTAATGATATTTGTGCTTCTGATCCATGAATGGAAAGTCTTTCCATTTCTTTGTGTCATCCTCAATTTCTTTTGTAAGTATTTTATAGTTTTCAGAGTACAGGTATTTCATCTTTGGGGTTATATTTATTCCTAAGTATCTTATTATTTTTTATTCAGTTGTAAATAGATTATTTTCTTAATTTCTCTCTCTGCTGCTTCATTATTTGGTGTATAGAAATAGAATAGATTTCTGTAGATTGATTTTATTACTAAATTCATTTATCAGTTCTATGAGATTTTTGGTGGAGTCTTTTGGATGTGTATATATAAAATCATGTAATTAACAAATAATGAAAGTTTTACTTCTTCCTTACTAATTTAGATGCCTTTTATTTCTTTTTGTTGTCTGATTGCTGCGACAAGGACTTCCAGTACTGCATTGAGTAAAAGTGGTGAGATTGGCCATCTTTCTCTCCATCCTTAGGGGAAAGGATCTCAGTTTTTCTCCATTGAAGATAATGTTAACCTTAGGTTTTTCATAGTTGTCCTTTCTTATGTTGAGGTATGTTCCTTCTAAACTTATTTTGTTAAGGGTTTTTACTGTGAATGGATATTGTACTTTGTCACATGCTTTTTCTGCTTCATTTGCAATGATCATATGATTCTTATCCTTACCCTTAGTGATGTGCTGTATCACATTGATTAATTTGTGAATATTACATTACCCTTCCAATCCTGGAATAAATTCTACTTCATCATGGTGAATGATTTTTTTTAACGTACTGTTGGATTCGTTTCACTAATATTTTGTTGAGGACTTTTACATCACATTTATCAGTGATAATGGCCTATAGTTCTCTTTTTGTGTGGTGTCTTCATCTGGTTTTGGTATTAGGATAATGCTGGCCTCATAGAATGAATTTGGAAGTTTTCCTTCCTTTCTATTTTTTTTGGAATAGTTTGAGAAGAATAGGAATTAACTCTTCTTTAAATGTTTGGTAGAATTCCCCTGAGAAGCCATCTGTCCTGGAATATTTTTTTGGCTGGGATTTTTTTTATTACTGATTCAATTTCTTGGCTGACAATTGGTCTGTTCAAATGTTCTATTTTCAAATATCCTTATATTATGCATTTGAAATCTTACATTCAGTAGTTAAGTAACATCACACATACTCAAAATTTTGAACTGAGTTTTGACTTTCTCCTTACTGTGGTAGCTCATGGTGCCAAGGTCAACTACCAAGTCCTCTCAGTTCTGTCTCCAAAATATGTCTCAAAATGCTTGTCAATCTCTTGGTTATCCCTAGGGTCATTTTTTGAGGGAGTATTCTATTACCGTTCATGCTGGTTAATGCAAATAAATTTAATCTAGACTTTTCCTGTATCCTCCCTACAGTCTACAATTTTTATATTGCCCAAAAAGTGATCTTCTAAGTACAATAATGTTAACCTTCATTAATATATTTCATAGTGGCCTATTAATAATGGAATTAATAACTTCTCTTCCTCAAACATGCCAACTAGGTCGGTCCCTGCTTAAGGACCTCTTGTATTTTCTCTTCTCCTCCCTAGAATATTCTTTGCACCATATGTTCTTATGAATGGCTCCTTCTCATTTTTAAGGTCTTTCTAAGCAATACTGCTCTGATTGCCCTATCCCATGACTGATTCAATCTTTATAGCACTCAGTATCTGAGATAATCCTTTTTTTTTAATTTGCTTATTGTTCATCAGTCCAAACTAGCATCCAAACCTCACAAGAGTAAATATCTATCTTGATCATTGCTTGATTCATAAAGCCTTCAACAGCAATTTGGATCTCAAAAAAAAAATGTTTTTTTTTTTGTTTGTTTGTTTGTTTGTTTTTAAATTTTTTTTTCAACATTTATTTATTTTTGGGACAGAGAGAGACAGAGCTTGAACGGGGGAGGGGCAGAGAGAGAGGGAGACACAGAATCGGAAACAGGCTCCAGGCTCTGAGCCATCAGCCCAGAGCCCGAGGCGGGGCTCGAACTCACGGACCGAGAGATCGTGACCTGGCTGAAGTCGGACGCTTAACCGACTGCGCCACCCAGGCGCCCCCCCCCCAAAAATGTTTTAAATAAGTACCAGAAATAGTGGATTCATGCTCAAGAAACTCATTATTTGATAATTATCAAATAATTTTTTTTGATAATTTGCAAAACCAGAGGTTTGCAAACATCACTGACTTGTAGATTTGTGCGTTATTGAGTCCATTTATTAAAATGGCCTCTATCCATGCTCCTCAGTACTGAATCCCCCTAAGATTCTGATTCAGAAGTATTTAGATCTCTATATGAAATTCCCAAGTGACAAAAATGAACTGTCTAGTTTGGGAGCCAGCTCCTTACCTGTTCCTTCTTTATCAGAACAAAATAATTAATCCCTTTATTCCAGATTTGGATGTTATATCTTTGCTGTAATATTTCACATTCGTATCCTTAAGTAATTCCTCCCAATCTAAGGCCATACAACCCTCCGTTTATCTCTTTGATGGCTCTAATAAACTCTTTTTACTGTGATGATTAAGTATATAATACATGTACAGTGATTAGAACATTTTTTTAGCATTTTGCCACACATTTATTTGGTGCATCTCTACTTTATATGTATTTACAAATTTAAAATCCAATTTTCATTTTTTCTGTTATAGTCTTCATAACTGATACATACACATACATATGTGATGCATGATATGATGGAAAACAAACACAAATGTATATACACAGAAACATATTACAGGAACATGTTAAAATGAAACCATTCCAAGCAGAGATCATTGCATAAGAAGACAAAACTCAAATTAAACAAATCTTGGAACAATTCTTGATATATAGTAAGTCTCTGTTAACCACTATATATTATGATTATTATCACAGCTATATTTCTTGTTTTACCTCTCACTTCCTTCCATGAAAGCCATCTGCTACCCACATACACTGTTATGCATTTATACTAGATAGCATTTCTTGAAGGACAAAGTTTTCTCGTTTGTTGGTTAATTTTATTTAAATCAGTATTTCCTGCAGGTCACAGTATGATACCTTTCACTAAAAAGAATATTATTGAATATGTGATATAGAAAAAATAAGAAGAAACAGGAAAGGATGGAAATAAGAATAAAAAGATGGAAGATAAAATAATGGAAAGAGAAAGGAATAGAATGGAAAAAAGAAGGAAAGAATTTTTTAAAAAGGAAGGCTTATATGATTGTTGAGTAACAATGACCATTTCCTTACAGAGCTGGACATGGAATATACATTATTTTTATATAAATTTAAAATACATTCTCTCTTATTCATAAGCCTCTATGAAAACAGATAGGGAATATTTGGGGCTGGTCTCATGATGTGTTTAAGAGTGAGCATAATTCACCAATTCCTGGATAGTGTTCCAGTGTCACTATTTCTGTTCATATATGCCACTCTTTTTGGGGATCTCCATTAGGTAGCTGAAGAGTGGGCTAGTGTAGATAATCTATTGTACTTTAGCTTCTATACATGATGCAAATTGAAATAATACAATGAGTACTTTAGTACTGTAGCTCACTGTCCCTGAGTGACAATATTAATAAGAGTCTGAGACAGCAACAAAAAATGAAGTAAGTGCTTGGAACATGTGTAATGTATGGAATGACACAGATAATAAGTCGGGCACCACTCAAGAGTTTGAAAGGTCTAAATGTAAAAATAAAGGCAGAGATATAAATTTACTGACTTCATCTCTTGCACCGCTCAAAATGCCTGACAGAAGACACCAGTAAGCTGAGAATGACAACGACACAAAATGGTAACCATGCCAGTCATGCCGAATAGGTCATATCAAGTTTCAGATAGGTAAGGACAATGCTTGCCAGTATATAAAGTGACATGCATGCACAATTGACAGGTGGATGCTACAAATACAAGGGAGAGAAGGAGTAAACAAGGAAATAGTCCCTGGGAGGCTCATTTGTATTCCTCCAGGACACTGTTTAGGATAAATTATTTCTTTTTTGACACTAAACCAGTGGATGTGGATGATCCAATGCAGTCACTTAATAGTACACAATTTCACATAAGGGATTTGCTAAATTTTAAGTTTTTGCAGGTAAAAAATGAAAAAGATCAAACATTAATTGTGTGTTTCCTCTGTGTCAAGCCCTAGACTTGCTGATGAATGTGTAAATAAATAAATAAATAAATAGATGCAGTGTCTTTGAGTTCAGAGAGTTGGAACTAGAAGGGAAATTAAGAAACTGAAAAGTAAATCAAGAATGAAGTTAGTTAAAACAAAAGTATATTAAATATACTGTGCCTGCACAGAAGGGAGACTAACATCTTTGACATAGGGTCAATTCCGACACTATTTTCTGAGGAAGATGACATATGTCTCTCACTGTCAAGAGCTGTGCACCCATAAACAACTAACTCTTACCTAATTACTTAAACATTGTATCAGCAAAATTGACAACACTCCATGGAAACCTGGAAGAGAATGCTTGCCTGAGTTTTAGGAGGGTAATATTTTATCTAAACTTAAAAGATGTCTCAGTTTATGATGTGGAAAAGTGGGTGAAGCATCTCAGAGGCAGGAGGTAATGGTGTCAGAGGCCCACATTTCTTAAAGCTTATTTAAGAAACAACCAATACTTAGATTCAGTCAAAGATATTTGCAGATAGGATGACTGATGGCGTGAGATGCTACAGGATCGATTTGGGAAGTAAGTTGAGCAAGATACTGATGGATTTGTTGGCCATGCTGAGCAAATGGGAGTTAACACTGTAGGGTTTGGGGGTAAAGATCAAAGATAATGAAGTAGGACAACTGCATTTTTACAACGTATTTTACACTTTAATCATAAATTAAAGGGGAAAACCAATTAGGAGGGTATTATACTATGCCATGGTAAGAAAACTGAGAGCAAGCCATATAGCAAACATATATATATGTGTGTGTGTGTGTGTGCATGTGTGTATATATATATATATATATATATATACACATATGTGTACATACATAATTAGTATTTAGAATATATATAATTAGTATATATATATGTGTGTGTATAAGTAGTATGTATATGTATATAATTAATATCTTGTTATAGGTTCCAAATATTCTTTTTAAGTTTTATTTACCTTAAGTAATTTAACACCTTAGAAGGTCTATATAATTTCTTCCTCTTTCTATAATGCAGAAAGTGAGGTCTAAGCTTTGGTGACTAATATATGATGAACACAGGATTTAATTGATACTGCTTTTGACAAAGATTTTTTTTCCTGCTCACAGGAAATAATCCTAGATGAGAATATGCAAAGAAGAAAGGGATAGTGGCAAGTGTATTAAATACAGTATTTAGGGTTGGGTGCACACATTCATTTTTCAGACCACTAGGGCACCATTTAGTGTGATGCAGTAAATTAGAAAAACTCAACTTAATACCAAGGAGTGTCATAGATACTGGAAATTATGAATCTCCAAAGGATCATAAAACCCTGAGCTAGAGAAAATGTTAAAATGTAATATAGTCTGTTCTCAACTTCTACTAAGATTGACTGAACATAAAATTCCTCTAAGAGATGGGTTCAGTCCACATGTGCTGTAAACCTAAGGCTCTGAGCTCTGAAAGAATTCTGAAAGCATGGAAAAGGAGTCAGTGACAAGGTGGCCTGATCCCTCATCCTGAGAAGATCACTAGGAATCAGGCTGACTATAGGTTAATGTATTTAACATATTTTGCAGTTGTGAAATGCAATCAGATGCTCAAATTTTTTCAGTGTCACCTTCCTTCTTCATTACCTCTTTTTTGTTTAATTAAAAACATTATTTGTTTAATTTTTTTCTAGGAGTAACAGACTATTCCCCTGCTTTGCTTATTCATCCATAAACATATCTTTAAGAGGGGAAAAGGGGGAGAAAGAAAAAACTAAACCATGGTCTAGAGCTAAATCAAGGGCTTTTATGTGGAATGTTTATAATAAACCACTCTTAGCATAATCACAATTTTATTGTAAGAAGAAAGCGGTGTAGGATAGCAGAGAGAGATAAAACTCCATTTGGGTGCCACCTCTATCACTTCTCTGAAACTCACCACTCATAATCCCCAATAATATGCAGGAAAACACTCCTGTCTTCTTACAAACTTGCACTAAGTGTCAAATGAAACAATTCTATAAAAGAACTTTGGGAACTAACCAGTAACTTGACACACAAAGAGATTTTGTTCAAGGAGCAGCCCATCATTATGTAATGACCACTGCTGACTTAGTCTACCCTTGGGGGTATAGCATATTCTTGCCTGCAGCTGTCACCTGGATTCAGAATGTGTTGGTTATTGATGCACAAATAAATATCGTGCATATGATTTAAAATGCTGAAAGAACGGATTGGTTAGTAGACCATTACTGAATCCATTCCATTAATATTAGCAAAAGTGCTAGAAATCTAATATGAAAATATGCCATAAATTAAAATCCCTATTTAGTAATATATCAATACAATTTTTTGAAGTTCAAAAATAAGCAAACTTAAGCTCTTATAAAAGAATCAGAATGGTGGTTACTTCTGAAAGATATAAACTGGAAAAATTAACAATAAAGCTTCTGGGATAAAGGAAACGTTTTCTATCTTGAACTGGGAAGTGGTCTAACTGGTATATACAAAGGTAAAAATTCATTAAGAAATACCTTTAAAGTATGTGAATTTTACTGCATGTAAATTATATGCCAATAACACCTTTGTCCAGGTTCTATTCTTACCACATACTTCTTACACTACATTACAATGACTTAGAGATCTTTTTCTGTGTCCCATTCTAGTGGGCCTCCTGATGGTGACGATCATGTAGGAGAACTGAGTGTTTCTTTGGAAAAAATAATGACTTTTGTCAGTGTTCAGTATCTGAGCACAGCGCCTTTAAGTTCATTCTTATTTCAAGAACTACTACATCCATGTTGCTGCCAAACATAAATGTACCTTAGTGCTACTTGAGGAAGTCAGTTCTGCTCCAGTGAATTTGTAGAAAGGGATTGCTAAAACTACTTCTGGCCACTTTTGATTTGCAAATTGTCTCTATCTCTGCTTTGAGTTGTGAGAGTAACAGCCATCACTGCATTAAATTTTATGCATCCGTAAGATGCTCTCAGAATAGTTGTGCTCTTCTGAGCTCTACTGTCTAGCACAGTGTTGGTATAAAATATATACAATTAATATTTGATAAATGAAAGTCCGGAAAGATGATTTACTTGCTATATCTCCATATAATTGTGCTACCTTCTTGTTTATTTACATCTGGCAGCTAAGGCATCTGTCGACACATATTATCACTTTTGTTGAAGTTACGTTTTTCAATAAAACATGATCCTGAATTTATGTCACTCAAAAATACACAGGGATTTTCTTAACAGAAATTCTTCCCAGGGCTCTTTTTTTCCAATCCTGGCCCAAAGCAAAAGGGAAAAATTAGAGTGATTATATTTTCACTGACTTTGTTCATAACAATGAGAACAGTTTTCCTGCAATGTTCTGGAATGAAACACTACTTAATCTAAAATAAGTTAGGCGATGAGTTGTTAGTTAACATCCTCCATTAAAAATAACATGTTTTCTATACATTCCAAGTGATAAGTGATGTCAACACATTTTAAAACATTAAAACGGAAATAAAATTCATAACCAAGAAAGCAGAAATGATTCCATCTCTCCTGTTTTAAGTTACAGTAGTCCTAATGTCTTTAACTGTAATGAGAATTTCCCCTCTCATGCCTTTAGTTATAATAATGATAATTATTTGATTCTCAAAGTTATACAGGGGTGAATTAATTAATATTTGTAACGCATGTTGAATATAAAAAATCAAATTAAATACCAAGCAAAGTTGAAAACTTCACTTTCTGTTACTGGCTATAGGTAACATCTCTACAATGTGGCATTGTCTATACAGCAAAGTTTTTATATCCACATGCTCTCTCCTCAACTCTTTCTCATTTTACATTTAGGAAAACAACTAGAAAACATTAAAAAGACAGGAGAAGCAGAGTTTACACAAATTGGTTCTAAATTTAAGCAAGAAGTAGCAAGACTGTAAAAGCACAGCAAGTGGTGAAAATCTCTTAGATTTCTAGTAGTATAATATTCTTATTGGCTCTGGAACTTGTAATTTACATTTTCATTCATTCATTTTTCCTTCAAGGAGGAAAGGATTTAGAAGGGGATGACAGACAAGTTAACAGATAATTACCAGACATTGTGATAAGTGCTTTCATGGAGAGAAGCAATTTGAAGTGCTATTTAGTTTAGTAAATTGCTCTCATACATATCGTACCATCTGATGCTCCAGGTAACATTCTGAGTAGGTAGAGTACATATTACCCATAGCGTCCCCATTTTACAGTTGAAAGAAGCTGAGATTCAATGAGTTTAAATTAATTTTCCTGGAATCATACAATAAAAATTATTGCAATTGGGATTTAAACCAGATCTGACTTCTCATGTTGTGGTGTATCCAGTGGATAGATCTATACTGGTTAATACTCCTCAACCAGTGTAATCTTGGGCTTTAAATATCCATTCGAGTGTCTCATAACTCAGAGTACAAAGATTATTTTGTGGGAGGAATAGTAATCTAGGTAGAAAACGTAGTCTTAAAAAAAGGAAGTTATAATAACAATAATAGTATAATGGGTAGAAGAGAATTGGCAAGACTGTTCTCCTGGGATCTAGTTAATACTACAAAGATCTTGATTCAATACCATTATCAAACAAAGTGTGTAAGACATAGCCATGTGTTTATGGAAGCTTTTAAAGCATATAGGAAACAGAGTGGAGAAATGATATATTTAATTCATGTAGGACAAGAATATTAAAGTAAATATTACAGCCAAAATTAATTGAACAAAGTATCTGTTTATAGAAAAAAAACCTTTGAGGTGCTACTGAAGACGAATTTGGGATCTATTATAGAAAAATCCATAAAGCTTTCAAACAAATACATAGCTGAAGTAAAAGTAAAAAGAGATGCTACATTTTATTGGCAGAAAATAGAACACAAATTCTAGAAAGACCATTGTTTCACTGATTACAAATCTTCTAAATATGGCACAGAAGGTATCTCAATACTATAAATCTCATTACTCTTCTTTTTCCTCCTTAATAACTCTCAGGCTAAAATACCTTTGAAGGAGAGGCGTAAAGTTTAGGGATGAAGTCTCCCCTTTTATCATTAGATATTAATGTGTGTATACAACTTTTTGGGACTTGAGATATTTTTATTTTATGAAAGTCCAGATGATTAAATGAGTTTGGAAACTTTCTGTTGCATCTTGGGGTGATTATGCAGAATATTAACCTCAATGGTGAGAGATTTAATTGTTAGAAATGCATGTTATCCATGATCTAAATTAAGGTTCTTATTAACAAGAGGATTTTAAAGGAAAATTCAGAATGGAACGCTGTATTAAATCATGGAAAAACCTAATACTTGTTGGTGTTTACTCTGGGGCAGGCACTGTGCCAGGCTCTTTACTTATCTCATTTAATTCTCCCACAATAGCTGTGAAACAGGACACTAGTTAGGGTTCTTAGTAGACAGCAACAGAGTTGGACACTGGCTAATTTAACAGAAACGGAATTTATTATGAGAACGTAGGGTGTCATAGAGTCCCTGGGAAGTTCAAAGAACAAGGCTTACAAAACAAGCGTAACCAAAGGGGACTGGGCAGGCAGACATGGCCGCATTCTTAGTACAAAGTAAGTCTGGAGAGAATGAGGAGACCCAGAGCTCAGACCACTGCATTGCCAGCAGGGAGCACTGGGCTCATTCATGGCTTTATTGCCATTTTGACTCTGCAAACTTAATTTGTTTGTCAGTGGCCTGAGGGAACTTTTGAGAGGGGTTGGTATATGAAAATGAAGTCATCAGTAAAGGTGCAGGTTTACTTACAAGAATGCAAATAAAAACTGGCCTTAAGCCTGAAATCACACTTCATATAGTCCAAATACTAACCTGTGGCCATTTTGTTAGGAGATCACAAGTAAAAGTAACATAACTTTACATCTAAAAAATACTAATATCCCTAAATGGCCGAGTTGGAATGATTGAAAGAAGGAAGATGTTTAAATATGATGAACATTTGAAAAGAATATGTGGCTTGTTAAAATGCAAAATGTATGTATCTTCATAAAATTGTTCATCATGTTATTCCTGTATTTACAAAACCACCTCTTTAGCATATATCTATAGCTGTGAAGCAACTTAAATGTAAAATGCAATGATGCAGTTTTCACTTCAATACATATTATATGTGATAGAATATATATTTAATATATATTATAAGATAAATTATTTATGTATATTTTATATATTTGATATATTTTGGTAAAATATATTCCACATGGGCTATGGCAAATCTAAATAACTTAAGGCTTATATTTTGATTGTTTTGCATCATTTCCTTGCTTTAAGGATGTCTTATTTGGTAGAAAATGTACCAGTGTCTAGTTTAGACACAGTGAAGAAGCATAAGTAGAGGACAATTGCATCCCCAAATGCTTTGAAATGACAGTAAAAATTGTGTCAGTGCTACTTAGAGCATCATTTCAGAACCAGAGTTTGCAAAATACAACAAAAAATATTACAGCTTTTCCAGAAACCAAGAAAACTCAGTTTTCCCTTCATTTTCCAGCCTGGGCTCACTAGGTATTATACTTTGGTATTCAAGAAAAGAGTGATAATGGAAGCTATACAATTTGCTGATACTTGTGTTACTTATTTAAGAAATCAGTTGCTGAAAAACTAAGCTATTTAATTTTCTCCAACCCAGTGGGTGTATATATTGCTGGCAGAGAGGGTACACATGTGCTAAAAAGCCCTTGCAAAGAACATAGACTAGATTCATGCAAAACTGTGTGTGATATTTTTCCTCTATCCCTAATTAGCTGAAAAAACTTTAAGTTTTAGTGCCCAATGGTAATAAGGGGGAAATTGAAGGCAATACATGCAGCAGATATAGTAGCAAATGAGATATGCTTGTAAAGTCCTCAGGCAATGCCAGTTATATGAAAGCACAAGTATCAACTCTTTTAACGTGTTCAACTCTTTCTCAGTCTGTGCTAAAGGTAATCTGTTGGAGTTTTAACTGTTAAATTTGTGGAGTGAGCATGTGGGTCTGGTTAATTTTCCTTGTCATTTAAGGGAAAGAGAGTATTTGAAAGAGGTTATAAATAATAGGGAGAGAGAAGGAAGGAATGCCTACCATTCTGCTATTCTGCTGAGTGGCCAGTACAGGATCCCCTTTCCAAGCTGGGACTGAGGGGTAAAAGTGGACTATTGAAAAAGCAGTAAACAGAAATAGCACTGGAGTGAAGGATGTCCAGTTTCTCAAAAATGTCCAAACTGATGATTATAGATTTTAGCCAAGGAACATGTTGTAAGAGGAAAATGAGGTTAGTATGAATGTTCAGAATATTTTTTGCCTTTTTGAACTGCTATCAATTAATCATTCTTGGTTGCAAAAATATCTCTTTTAGAAAGATGTTGCTAGTAGCTCCAGGAACTTTTCTTTTCCTTCAATATCATAGCTACTCATCTTGTAACTAAATATTCGTTGCGTTTACTATTTTGTTCATTAAAATTGAAGAACAATGATTAAAGTTGGATGAAGAATATATTCCATATATTCATGATATAACTTCTTATATCATACTCAGGGATACTAATGCTAATTACAGTCTAATACTGTTACTCTTGAGTAAAGGGTAAACTATAAGTCAGTGAGAGTAATAGAGGGAGATGTACCTCCAGATGTATTAATGGCCTCCTAAAATCCTCTCTTCCATAAAATCAAAAAGAACCCTGGAAAGTTTTAAAAAAATCAATGTTTTTAGAAATCTGGAACTTAACCAATGGCCTGAAAAACTTGGAGTACAGTTTATTTGAGAAAACACCTGATTCTCAGTAAGAACAGCGAGCTTTGTGATATTTACCTCTTGAAAATCAGCAGCTCTGCAATCACAGTGAACACCAGCAGCTAGCGGACCCTGGAGGGGCCAGATGGGTCTGGAGCAACAAAAAATGCCCCATTCCTGGAAAACTGTCATGATTTGACCTTTCGGGCAACTCTCATGAAAAACCTTATTCACAGGGCTTGTCTTTATTTTGCCTGACTGAAATCTTGCTCAGTGAGGAAAGACCTTTCCCCAAAGCTTTTTATTTAACAATGGCTGCCTGTGGCAGTGATACCAGTTGGAGCAAACAAGAGGATTGCCAGAAAGCTACACAGGAAAATCTGCAGAGAAAAATGTCCATATGGGCCTCACAAAGCTCCAGCATATTTTTGGAGATCTGGAAGGCCGTGTACATGTGCGGGGTTGTGTGCACGACCAAGAAAGACCTTAGAAGTAAATACCTTACTTCTGACTGACAGTGAGGCTAAGCTGCCAGAGTGATGAAGGCATGCCTCCACGTGCACACAGCATTTCTCCACGAAAGGTAGGAGACTTTCAAAGCAATTAAGGAAATCTAATCATTAAGTGACCACTAAGCTAACTGAGAAGAGACTTCAGTGGTCACACACCATATAAAATACTGATTTTGTAGTATTAGTTCCACAAAGTCACTAAATCAGCAACAAGTAATCCAAGGGGGCTGGCAGGGCAAATTTTATATCCAGAATTTTCACATTATATTATTTAAAATATCCAGTTTTCCACTCAAAATATCAAGACGCAAAAATAAACAGAATAATGTGGCCATCCATAGAAAACAAAAACAGTGAATAGAAACAATTCCTGAAGTTGGGTAGTACTCCGAAGCAAGCTAAATCTAAAGAAATCTCTGCCAGAGTCAGTCTAAAATGTCATTCTTGGCGTGCCTGGGTGGCTAGGTTGGTTAAGCATCTGACTCTTGATTTCGGTGCAGGTCATGATCTCACTGTTCATGACATGGAACCCTGTATCAGGCTCTTTGCTTACAGTGTGGAGCCTGCATGGGATTCTCTTTCTTCCTCTGCCCCTCCCCCGCTTGTGCAAGTACCTGTGCGCTCTCTCTCTCTTATAATAAATAAGTAAACATGAAAAAAAGTCATTCTAAAATGCATATTTTGGGGGGATGAACATTTGCTTTAGGTGGTGTTTAAATGCTCAATTAGAATTTTAAATATATTTGAAAATAAAAATGCCAATCAGGTATTTGTACCGTGTTGCTTAGAATTGATAGTTATTATTAACTGACACAGACTAGCTTCTAACTATGTAATGACTTAAGCAATAAAAATTAAATATTGTTTTTTCTAAAAATACAACTACTGGGACTATGATGTGAGGAATGTAAACATAAGAATCTAATAATTTATAGTGAAAAATTATAACAAAATTTCAGTTGCTATCAGTACCTCTATTTATCCAATTATAAGTGTATTTCTTCGACCTATGTTATTTCATTGATGCAGTTTTTTTTTAATTTAGATTACAGTTAATACTTGTGTCAACATTAAATTAGATACCATTTGCTTTATCTCCTTAGCTTGTTATAATTTAAGTACTTTTAAAATATACAGTTTAAGTCCCTTGAAATACACCTATGGACACTGGATAATACTATAAAGTGATGTTAGGAGGAATAGATATCCTACCTCACAATGTGCTATAAGAATTCCTCAAAGTTATCATTTCTATGTTTTTTTGAAATTTTCAAGGAAACATGATCAATACAAGGAAATTTTGTTTTTAGCATAAGAGACTCTTAAAAACTGAGAACAAACTGAGGGTTGATGGGGGGTGGGAGGGAGGGGAGGGTGGGTGATGGGTATTGAGGAAGGCAACTTTTGGGATGAGAACTGGGTGTTGTATGGAAACCAATTTGACAATAAATTTCATATATTGAAAAAAAAGGAAGTTTGTTTTTGTTGATTCAAAGGCAATCAAGGTTGTACATATGTAGTTTTAAAAGTCTTCATCTCAGTGTCACTAATCTTTAAAAATTACAGTTTTGCATGATATTCTTCTGTTATTTATGTTTGTCTTAGAATATAAAGAAATCAGTATGCAGTTTCATGAACAGAAAGTGAGATGAATACTTCAACATGATATAAAATGATTGTGAATCTATTGCACTAGGTGAAGACATGTTTTGAACGATTTATGTCATAGGGTCAATTAACTAGACCAGTAATGCAAAGTTGTTGCTGTTTTTCTTTGGATTTGTTTTGTACAGACCTTTGAGTACATACACCCGAATCATTTGATAGAATCCAAGACTTTGCATTTTGACAATGTCCTGGGGAAATGCATTAAAGATCTTGGCAAAACACTCCAACTGGCTCCGTAGAGAATAGAGTAAAAGTAATAGATGTCTGTATGTGGACTAAGAATGAAGGACATTTGATAAAGGGAAGAGGGCTGCTGAGAAGATGTAATCTCTTTTAGGAAGGTCCCAGGTACAGCCAATATTAGTATGACATGATTCAGAGACAAAGTGGCAAGAGCAATGACCTGGAGGATTGTTCTCTATGCATCTACAAGGACATATTCATGATTGAAACAAGTAATCTTAATTCTGGGGCTTGGAACAGATATGGTAGTTCAGACCTATGTGGGAGGTCAAAAGAAGAAAGAACTGGCCCATCATGGTTAATCTTATATCTCATACAAATTGAATAATTTAGGCATCCAAAGACAAAAAAGGTAACATTCTAGGAATTTTGCTAGAAGGACTAGAGTCAATTTTGAAGATACAGATAGATAATAAGACTTAGAGTATACATAAATAAGGGGTGCCTGGTTGGCTCAGTCAGTTCAGTATCTGACTTGGCTCAGGTCATGACCTCACCATTTGTGAGTCTGAGCCCCTCATTGGGCTCTCTGCTGTCAGCACAGAGCCTGCTTTGGATCCTCTGTCCCCTCTGTCTCTGCCCCTCCTCTGCTCGTTCTCTCTCTCTCTCTCTCTCTCTCTCTCAAATAAAAAAAAAACTTAGAAAATACATAAATAATATGAATAAGACAGAGACAGTTTTGAAGTAAATTTTAAATTACATGTTTAAAACCTTTTCTCCTGAAATTGTATGGCCCTGAGACATGTGTTTATCTTTTCCTTCTCTTTGAGAAATAAAAATTTAATACAGCTGCCTGTCTCAGACAATTTTCATATAGCTTATCTGTGAATGTTATAAACACATACATCAGGATAATTTAGCTTTCTTACATTTTTGGCAAAATAATCTTTGAATAGCAATTCTATGATAAGCAATTTAATAAGTATAGTGGGGCCTATAAAACATCTAACAAATAGCAATTCTTGTTTTTAAGGAGCCACTAAATTAGGTATAATAACAACCATCTATGGAAAATTGAAATAACAAAATACAACAAAATTAGATAACAATCTAACGGGTACTACAAATGCAAAATGCTGTATTCCTTCAAAGAGAGCAACTTACTGTATCTCAATGGCCAGATCAACTTCACAAAGAACTTCCGTGTTGAGCTACTCTTGAATTAGCTAAGCAGTAGAGAGTGGTGCAAGTATTCCAAGTAAATGAAAAATACAAAGTGAAAGATAATAAGATAATAATGTTTAATGAATAGTAAATACAGTAACTTTAATTAAGGAATTTAAAGATGAGATTAGTGAATGATGAAATTAGATAAGATTGTTAAAGTGAATGGATGCCAGCCTAACTTTTCAGGTAAGGTTACATAATATGTGGAGCCTAGGGAAAAATTAAAATGTGGAGATATTTGTTAAAATATATTAAGAATTTCAAGATAGTGACAACAGATTACTAAACCAAACATGGAGTCCTTCTAAGCATGAATTCACAGGTCCATAAGATGGCTCTGAAAGGAGTTTAATCTTCCTTTAAAAGGCAACGGAAGTGTTAATACCTCTTTGAGATCCTGATTGTAATTCCCCTTTGTCAATATCCAAGATGTGGAAATAAATTAAACGTCCACCAATGATCAATGGATTAAGAAAATGTTGATACATATAATGGGATACTATTCAGCCTTAAAAAAGAAGAAAATCTCTGCAATATGCAACAACATGGATGAATCTTGAGGATGTTATACCAAATGAAATAAGCCAGTCACAGAAAAACAAATATTTCATGATTCTGCTGTATGAGGTGTCTAAAATAGTCAACTTATAGAATCAGAGTGGATTGATGGTTGCCAAGAGCTGGGGTAGGGGGAGGAGAAAATGAGGAGTTACTAATTAGTAAATAAAATTTACATAAAAATTCAATCAAGCAAGATGAATAAGCTCTAGAAATCTGCTGTACAATGTTGTACTTATAGTCAACAATAAAAAATGTACACTTAAAACTTTAAGAACTTAGATCTCATGTTAAGTGTTCTTTCCACATTTAAATCAAGAAAATGTAGCATTGACAAATTAAATGAATAAATAAACAAATGAAAGACTACAGAGAAGTTCTGAAGAGATTTTATTAGGAAGAGAACATGATAAATACAGTGACTTATGAAAATACCCTGGTAGCAAGTTGCAGCTGAGAAACTTGAGGTAGGTGGGTAGTAAATACAGTATTCCAGAAATGTGCATCCATGAACTTGGTCTTCAACAGAAATAGAAGGAAGACATTTTCAAGAAGTAAAATTTGAGTAGGCTTAAAGGATTTCAGACATACTTGTCTGAGAGAATGGTTTGAAACAGTCCTGGGATTTAAACCATTTGTTTTAGGTAACCTTATATTGAGTAATGACAGGGGAACCATGTGGAGACAGCCACTAGTCAACAATGAATAATAGATTAAGGACTGGAGTGCAGGATATAAATCGGTGTGTGAAATTTGAAAGATGACAAAAACAGTACAGTAGGCTAATATTAACGATACTATCACTGATGTAGCATATCATTCTTGAAGATCCTAGTAGTCAATTATTAACCTATCTCATTTGCTGATTTCACATTTCTCCTCTGAAGAGTTAGCAATTTCTTGACAGACCAATGATTAAAACATCAATGGAAAAATAGTTGTATGTGACATTATTTAATAAATTGCAATTATTTAATTGCATAGTCCAAAATACCATCCTAAGCCTCTTTACCTGTCTTATCTCTTTTAATATCCTCAACATCCTTATTGGATATTCGCTATTTTGATTTCAGTTTTAACGATTAATAAACTGAAGCATAGGTAAGCTATGTTTATTGATTATTATATTTAAAATTTTTTAATGTTTACTTGTTTTTGAGAGAGAGAGAGAGAGAGAGAGAGAGTGAGAGCGAGCGAGCAGGGGAGGGGCAGAGAGAGAGGCAGACACAGAATCCCAAGCAGGCTCCAGACTCAGCTGTCAGCAAGAGCTGACACAGGGCTTGAACTCATGAACAGCAAGATTATGACCTGAGCTGAAGTTTGACTCTTAGCTGACTGAGCTACCCAGGTGCCCCTATTGATTATTTAGAGACTATTGAGTGATTATCATGTACCACTCACTGTTCCAGGTGCTATCTAACATATAGATATGCAGGAATAATTAAGACCATCAGTGACCCTATTATTGCAAGGTTTATATGAAAATATCAGTACTAATAAGTTATATGAAGAAAATAAAAATATTGACAGGATGATGGAAGAAAAACTGTATACTTTAACGGTTATGAAAAACACTTGCTGAATGTTATATAGTTAATTAATGTAAACTAGGGTTTGAACTCAGTTACGAGGGTAGAGATTTTTGTCTTTCTTTTTTACTGCTGCTTTGACAGCATATCACTTGAATGTTTGTTGAATAAAATGAGTAATAGCTAATATGTATTGGTGGTATGTTATCCATTGTACAAAATTATTTCCATTATATTTAAAAATATTTATAAGGTTAATATTATTCTTATTTTAAGGGTTTTGAATCTGCTGTTTACTCAGTAAAATAACTGGTTCAGGTTTATACTATGGCTGTGTAGTGGTTGATATTTGAATATGTCTCCCTAAAAGTCTAAAAATAGGGAAAAAGTCTTGGGGCTTCTGGGTGGCTCAGTCCGACTTCGGTTTAGGTCATGATCTCACAGTTTGTGAGTTTGAGTCCCATGTTGGGTTCTGTGCTGACAGCTCAGGAGCCTGGAGCCTGCTTTGGATTCTGTGTCTCCCTCTCTCTCTGCCCTCCACCATTCGTGCTCTGTCTCTCAAAAATAAACATTAATTTTTTTAAAATAAAAATAAAAATAGAAGCATCTCACTGATGAGCATTTGCAGTGAACTTCTTTATTCCTCCTTGGGTTTGGGGATATTGCCATTGTGTGAGTCTTGATGGGAGGATGTGGGAAAAGATTCTTATCTCTTAGAATCTGGATGTTTACCTAAATTAGTCCCCAGGACAGGTACCCCGAGAAAAGGAATTCTGTACTTCTTAAATGCATTAATCTATCAATCAATGAAAAAAGAAATTACAAAGCTGTGAAGTGCCTAAATCTAAAGTTACCACCCATGTGATAGCATAAATTAAGAGTAAAAATGCCTTTTTTTTCTTTCAAATGACATTTTGTAATGGTACAGCATTAAATTTTTAATGATTTTGGAGTTTGATGATGCCTATGCGTGCCTCAAAAACTAGGATATAATTTGAATGTTGGGCTCATTCTGGCTCTTGTCATATGAAATAACAATGGATAAATCCTAAAATAATCTGCTCTGGTGATTAAGTTGGGAAAATAAACAGAAATTTCAAATCATGCTTTGTTTTCTCTATTATAGATATTTAAAAACTTTAGCATATTTATAATAAAAATCAAATCTAATATGCAACTCTCAAAACCAATATGATTTCCATGTCTGAATAATATAAAACTGTTTTTCATTTTACCATGAGATGTAATATACATGGTCTGATGTCTTAGTAGTGATTATAATTATATCTTATGTAATCAAAGCAAAGTTAGAAAATCTGTTGACATGTCAGCCTACAGTCAGGAAGTGCTTCAAGGTTGGCTGGAGATAAATTATCTTTAAGCTCAAGGATCAGTTGATGGTAACAAAATAACTTATCTTCCATATTATTGTGAGCCCCTCATTAAGCATGCTGTGAAGAAAGACCACAAATCTGGCAAGCCAGGATAGATTAGTATGCTGTCCCACATCAATTCATATAGTAATTTGGCTTGCTGCAACACTGAAGATATCCATCAGTTGCTTTCTAAGAGGAAATGCATCAAAGTATTTTTTTTATTTTCTTTTGACTTAACAATAAAGTACTCATTTTTCCATAACACACTGAATGTACTTATTCTCCAAATTCCAAAACTTTTCATACAGAAGATACATCGCAAAAGAGGCTAATGCATTCTCCTTGATTTGTATCAGAAGATAGCTCACACATGACTTCCCTAGCCTATGACTTATTCAGCTTCTTCCATGGTGCTGGCAACTCTCAAAATTAATTCAATACGTATCTGTTGAATTCTTTACGTGCCACATTGAGTTGTTGGCACTGGGAATGCAGTGGTGAACAAAACTGATTACCATTTCTGTTCTCATGGAGACTCCTTGTCATGGAAAATCTATAGCCAAACTAATTTTTCTATTCATATTAAATTCTTACATACTCTCTGCCTACTTTAATTACTCAATGGCCTATTGATTTTTTTTAAGTCCTAGGACTCTATGTACAAACATATTTGAAGGCTATTGCAAATGAACTAACAAGTTCAAAGTGGCAAATGTAAATAGAAATGGGCGATGGTGAAAGATAGGTAATTAATCTCACTCATTCAAACATCCAAAGATGAACCAGAATATATTCAAAATATGGTGTCAACCTCTCACTTTATTTTACTTGTATTAAAATTCAAAGAAAAAAAACCTGTCCACTAGCATGTTTATTTATAGTTCTAGGATAAGACTAGGCGGAACCAAGGTAATCTATCACCTTATTTTTATTGCCTGTGATCACTGCTTTTTTTATGATTCTGTTTTTTCATGATTTCTCTTACATTGCAACTCAGGAAACTGTAAATGATGAATGATAGTATTCACAATTAAGCTATTAAGCAACATAGTCTTACAATAATATAAAGATATATTACAAAGCAAGTCCCAAGTAAGAAGTTGTGGAGGTTCATTTTTCAATTCTCTTTTGTGACAATTGTATGAAGACCCCATATTGACCTAATTCTAAGCTTATATTTACTAAAGTCACCACTTATAATGGTTATTGAATGTGATTAAGTTTCATTTTGTTCCTAACATCTACTTCTGAAAGATTTTCAATTACTTTTAAACAGTTTTATAAATGCAAGCCAAATGTAGGTTTGATTTATAAAATTTAAAATTAACATTTCCTAATACTTTATAAGTGCTTTAAAGTATTTTGAGAATACCATTATATCATTAACTTGGGAATGGAAAGGAAAAGAGTTTAATTTTGCTTATTTCATTCCTAATGTGTAGTTTTGTCCATGAGTTTTCACATTTTCTAGCAGGTTTTATTTAGTATTGCACTCATGAAGTACTCATTGATGAAGTGATCCAAAGATATTTTATGAGCATCTACTATGAGCTAGACAATGTTCTGATTTCTGAGGAGTGAAATTAAAGTTCAACAAAGTTTTTGATTTCACTACAGAGGATGTAAAATAAGCAGTAAAGATAAATATGTTAGAGTAAATACTAAAAGCAGTGATAGCAGGTACAAGAGATATTTAACCCATTTTATATATCCCTTTATTTCATACCAACATATTCTAAGCACCAACCCATGCTCAATCTGTTTTTTGCAGATTTATCTGTCACTTGGCAAAGAGCATATCCTTTGGATGAAGTGGATACATTCTGCTTTAATGTCATAGTAATCAATATCATCCAAAATATATGTCTTAATATATGTGTATGTTATAACATAAATTAATATAAAGATGAGTTCATTGTTATGTTAATGAATATATATGCATATATATTCACCACACATGTGCACATGTATATACCATTGACCCTTGAACAACATGGGTTTGAACTGGGCAGGTCCACATACATGTGGATTTTTTGTGATAAATACAGTACAGCATTATAAATGTATTTTCTCTTATGATATGCTTAGTAACATTTTTTCTCTAGCTTACTTTATTGTAAGAACATAGTCTATAATACATATAATATGAAAAATATATGTTAATTGACTGTTTATATTATAGTAAGGCTTCTGTCTACAGTAGGCTGTCATTAAGTTTTGGGAAGTGAGAAGTTACATGAAGATTTTCCACTGCATGGGATTTGACAGTGCTAACCCCCACATTGTTCAAGGATCAACTCTATCTATCTATCTATCTATCTATCTATCTATCATCTATCTATCTACTTATCTATATCTATTATATACCTATCATCTATATATTATCTATCTATCATCTATCTATCTATCTATCTATCTATCTATCTACCTGTCTATCTATATCTATCATCTATCTATCATCTATATATTATCTCTATCTATCTATCTATCTATCATCTATCTATCATCTATATCTATCTATCTATCTATCTATCTATCTATCTATCTATCTATACATGTACATAAACACACACCTATATTTATATAAATATAATATGCACATATGCATATGTATATGTATATATATATATATATATATATATATATATATATATACACCTATGTCCTATCTATCTATAGAGAGAGAGGGACTGGAGTAAGTTAGATGTTCAAAAAACTTCAATTTTTAGATTATACTGCTTTTGACCTTCATGGATTTGCTTCTACTGAATTGAGGTCTTGTCATTTTACCCTGAGACTGCTTTGAGGCACCTGCACATCAAAATTCATGTAAAACCTAAAATTTATGATTTTATTTATTGCCATGACATTTTGAAGAATACTATCTCCCACATCAGTAGGGTCTTCTTTTATAAAAATGCTTTAGGGGTAGGAATGGTGAGATTATTCTCATGAACCAAGGCAAAGATTTAATCTTTTAAGTGCAGTGATTTTTGAAATGTTATTTTTACCATTGCTTTAGCCACCAGGAAATTAAGAGTAAAATGGTTACTTCATTTTTTCATGACCTTTCTTTTTTTCAAATGTTCTGTTTTCTTATGTATGGTATTATGTATTATTTTATGCATTAAACAAAATACAAAACAGAAAATGCATTTCACATGTAGTTTCCCTATCAAAGTTTTATGAACAAATTGAGATTTTAGCACACAAAATGTGAATGATATACTGTTTTATTATCATTTTTACATATTTGTTTGGATGGTTTTTCATTTTAGCAATGATTAGTCTAAATTCTTTCTGATATCATTTAATTTTTTCAATTTTTATTACAGTGGTGTCTGGTAATCCATATTTATATCATTTGACAACAGGGTATTATATTCATTTTTAACTTGTTGAATATCTACTTCTAGGAAAAATAATTTGGGCCTCCTGTACTCAATCTTATTCTGCTGGTGTACACAGTAAACTTTCATGACAGGGGCACAAGTTTAATTCATCAATATAAAAAAATAATACATTTGCTTTAAGGATCTAAAGAGGCTCTGTGGTTCATGTCACTGCGGACTAGAACAGAGAAGGAAACCAGAGCAGCTAAGGTTCCTTTTTTAAAAAGAATCTTGTTTTTACCTCATTGAATTCGTTTCACTATTTACTGGCTCATGTTCTTTCTCGGCATTGTTAGAACCACTTTGCTTTCTTTTGATTTATTTTTTACTTGCTCATCACTTTTCAGTGGCTGTGCATTGTTTCACACTAATCAAGGCTGCAATTATTGGTTGAATCCAGTAATACTTTGGTATGAGTGAGAGTTAGAAGTGACAGCTCAGAAAAGAGTATAGACAAGGCTTGGGTAATGAAAAGATTTCAATTAAGAAGTATGATTCCCTTTCTTCTCACCTTAGTCTCATGTGCTTGTTTTTGTATGTGTAACTTAATTTTCAGCTTATAAAAATTATATGTTTAGAGGGCTTGAACTAGTTAGGAAAACAAGAGAAAACATGGAAGAATAATTAAGGAGGAATTAAGTATATTAAGAAGTTTTTCCCCATTAAGTTCACTGTTAAAAGAATTTAAGGCATTTGAAATGCTCTACTGATTGTTTAATAATAATGTGTTGGTCAGATGTAAGATTACCAGTGCAAGTGTTTAGATGATTTCATTATATCTCAAATTTTGGTGCATCCAATTTCCATATAAGCAAGTTACACTGTACCTTCTCTTTTTATATAACTACCAATCAGAGAACCAGGTTTAATGTTGTGCATGCTGTGCTAAACAGACATAAACATTATTTCTTATAATTAAATTAATTGTGTTCTTCACATCAATAAAGATAGGCAGTCAATTTGTGCTGCATATGTGAAATATCACTTGAAGCTGTAAGAATATCTTATGTGAGCTTCAGTGATATCCGAGGCATTTTGCAGGATGTTTATATTTGATGTTGCATATTGTGTAATTTACTCTTAACATGGGAAATGTTGAAGAAATAAGTGTGGAGTGCATCTGCACTTATACTAAAATGAAAAAAAAATCAGTGGCTAATTGTTATTAGAAACACTCAGTGGTTCTCTCAACAGTGGCTTATTAAATATTGGCCCTGTCACTACAATTTGATACCTCATGGTTTAGGAAATATGAGACGTCACTTTTAGCCAGAAAATGAAAAAAAAAAAAAAGAAGAAACAAATGAATACATTTATTTGCAATGAAGACATAGGTATGACAATTACTAAGAAAAACAATGATAAACACACAGAGCAGATTTGGGAAAGTTCACCAATTCCATGATCTTGGGTCAAATTTAAAATTATTCTTTGATTAGGGGTGCCTGAGTGGCTCAGTTGGTTAAGTGTCCAACTTCAGCTTAGGTCATGATCTTGCAGTTCATGAGTTCGAGCCCTGCATCAGGCTCTGTGCTGACAGCTCAGAGCCTGGAGCCTGCTTCACATTCTGTCTCCCTCTCTCTCTGCCCCTCCCCTGCTCACACTCTGTCTCTCTCTGTCTCTCAAAAATGAATAAACATTAACATTTTTAAATTATTCTTTGATTGATAATATTGCTAGTTCACATAAAGATATAAATTATAAAGGTCCTTCTCTTTTTTTATAATAATTACTCAAAAAGCCCTTATCGAATACAGTTTACAGAGAAGGTGATCAAAATACGTTTAACTTATGGTATTTCATAATTTAAGACAACAAATACAACAACACAATTTGTATTGTTTTGAATTAAATTTGCCTCAACTTGGGGTGCCTGGGTGGCTCAGTCGGTTGGGCGTCCGACTTCGGCTCAGGTCGTGATCTCGCGGTCCGTGAGTTCGAACCCCGCATCGGGCTCTGGACTGACAGCTCAGAGCCTGGAGCCTGTTTCGGATTCTGTGTCTCCCTCTCTCTCTGACCTTCCCCTGCTCATGCTCTGTCTCTCTCTGTCTCAAAAATAAATAAATGTTAAAAAAAAAATAAAAAAAAATTTGCCTCAACTTACTAAATTACTAGAGTTAATGTAACAGTGGTATCTGGTTACCAAAAAACAATTTAGTTTTGAAGGAATTGTTAAAGCAGCATGGGTGAAAAGAATATTAAAACTCTAAATTTAAAATAAATGTAACTATACAAATATAAAATATACAAATTATTGTGAATAATTTGAAGCATGGATAAAAAAAAACAGTCAAAGAGATGCATTTTCTTGTGTAGAACAGGAGATTTGTATTTCTCAACTGTTAAGAATTTGGCCACACACACATAATATAAATATCTACTAAATAGTAAAAATAAAAGAAATTCCATATTGATAACGACATAAAGTATTCCCTCCATAATTCAATTAGAAGCTTATTTACCCATTTCATATTGCAGCTATCAAGTAGCCTTCTGGATGCTGTTGAAAATTTACAAGACTTTACATATTTTGAGGATTCATCATGGTGAGTTTTTTGAAAAGTTTTGAAAGCTAAGATTTGGACTCCCCAAATCACAGAAGTTTATTTAAAGTAAATTTCTAGTGTCAAAAAGAAAAATGAAGTGACCTACCTAATAGCTGTGAAACTTCAGGTAAAACAGTGAGTCCAATGCTCTGGTTAACAAAAATAAGACAGTTTAATAGAATAACAGGGTAATCATAATCAATCATTGAAGCAACATGCTTGGTAGCTTTTAAATACTTGCATGAATGAATGAATGAATTTTTAGAGATTTATGTAGTTGCTGTTTATTTCTTTTTTTTAATGTTTATTTTGAGAGAGAGAGTGTGAGCATGAGAGGGGGAGGGGCAGAGAGAGAGAGAGAGAGAGAGAGAGAGAGAGAGAGAGAGAAATAATCCCAAGCAGGCTTCATGCCCAGCAAGAGCCTGACATGGGGCTCAAAATCCAGAACCATGAGATCATGACTAGAGGCTGAAATCAAGAGTCAGACGATTAACCAACTGAGCCACCCAAATGGCCACCAAATTTGAGCCACCCAAATTTAAATAAGTTAAATTTGAAAGCTTTAATGAACAATTTTTTATGATACATATATATTTTTTTAGCTTACTGATAACAACTTTTTGACATCTGATTGGCTGTAAGTTCATCTGGAATAAAAGGATTGATATGTTGACTAAAATTGTATTGGTTTCTAACTGAAAGGAAACAAGAAAATTTAGAACACATTTCAAAGTCAAATAAAAATTTTCTGTCTGATTCCTTCCACCTATTGATTTCAGAAACCATATGTCCTTGGATTTTAAGTTTTTTTTTTTTTTGCTTTTGTTTCTGTTTTGGTAGCTCCTGTGTAGTTACAGACACTCAGATCATAACCCCAAACAGTTCATACCAATTTTCTATGACAAGAGCTATTAACTTTGTGTGAGTGAATTATCCTTTAAAATATACACAGTTTTGTATATCCATTTTTCTTGTAAGAAGTTATTATTTCATTTTATAAATGATTAATTATTAATAAAGCTAAAAAGTGAGTTTATTTTGACAAAGTTATGTGTTTGGGGAGGGGTGTTGGAATTTGGATGATCCAAGATGAGAGGGTCTCACATTCGTCAAGCAAGAAAATTAAGTGATCAAGTGTGGATAAGACTTAAATTTCCCCAGTTTAGTCAAAAATGAAAGATACACTCTAGTGTGACTTAATGAACATTAAAATGTGATTCCAAAGTTTGGTTTCTCTTTCAAATATCACTTTTTTAAATCATTTGCCCTTGCAAGTCTTACAAAAAAAAAATAAGTCAATATAGTACAAAAATATTTACATTTATTTGACATAGGCATGATTTTTAAAAACAAATGACTACCTCATAACTAGATGGCTCTTTTTAAGAAGGAGTTCCATAGGTATAATTTTCTTCCATATTTAAAAGAAGCTAGTTATATTTTGCTTTATTATTTTCCCACATAAAATTATGGTCAATTACTGCTTGTTGGCTAAATGATGTTTCATATAGTTTTTAAAGATACTTGAAAAATTAATAGATACTAATTATTTTCAACACAGAAACTCCTCATTTGAAATAGTTAATATTACTTGCATAACAGGTACTTAGTATAGGTTGTTGATAATGACAGACGTGGAAAGAACATTTTTCATTACGTTTATTATTGGGTTAAAGTTCAACATCAAGTTTCTTTTTTTTTTAAAGACTGAATAAGTGAGTACCTATTTTAATATTGAAAGCTAGAGAAAATCAAGCTGCTTCTAGTATTTAATTCAAATCTGACTTCCCAAATTTAGCATTTGTGTTCCCCAAATTTAATCGAATATTTTTGTAGTCCATTATCACTTAAGGTGTATAGAAGCTGGAGTATAGAAAACTTCACAGTAGTTTCTATTATAGCATTTTTGGCTAAGATTAAACAGGAAAAACCTGAAGCTTTGATGTATAACTTGAAAATTTGAATTTTTTCATAGGAGGTTTTAATCCAAAGAATTTTGAATAAAATCTAATTCATTATGGGACTCTTTCAAACTCCATTTCTATAAAAAAGTGCATCATTGTTTATTTTATCCAAACTTAAGAAGCTATGCTTTATGGAAAGAATCTTTATTTTGAACAAGGGATAAAAGGGAAAGCTAGACATTTAGAGACACACAATATTCCTTATTATAAGATTATCAAACCATAACTTGGGAGACTTCTTAGGCATAGGATGGGATTTTATTTTTGTTTTTACATACAATAGTATTTCCCACTTGCCATGAAACAGAAAGTCCAGAAGATTCCACATTTACTCTTAAAGAATTTTAGGCTACAATAAAACACATGATATTTCACTAAAGTTGAAGTTTGTCATTACTCAGTAGACATTTTCACTGCTGAAGCTTCTATCACTCAGTCTGGTTAATACCTTTGTAATCCTCTATATAGATGTACAAGACCTTTAGACTTAAGATGATCCAGTTGTCAGTGTTAAGCTCATAGAAATTACTCAGCACTCAATTACAACTCATTTAAGTGCAAGCAGACACATAACTGTCCATCATCTAGATTAAGATCCACATAACTATGAAATACAACTGAAACAATTACACTTCTAAAAAATGATTCTGCTAGAATTCATCACAATATTCTGATTCTTTATCATGTGCTATTCAATGACATGTATTGATATTGGGATGACCCCATTAATTATAGTGACAGAGTAATGGATAATGGTTGTATTACACTATCCCTCATGGCTATGGAGGAAAGCTAAGTATCACTTTCAATCCCTTTAACACTGAGTATTAGAATAACATAAGGATTAAAAGCTGAACACTAGTATAATTGTCATGATTTTCTATCTAAATCCTTTCAATCTGAAGAAGAAAATGTTTGGACCTATAGTGTATTGGGACAGTACCAGGATGATGAAATCACTGAATCTGAATCATCTTTCCTCACGTGTCAAAGAGTAGGATGTTTCTATTTAAGCTTTAGAGTAAAAGTAACCATGCATTCCTGCTAAGGGAAAAAAATAATTTTTTCAGTGTATGTAAAAGATCATTTCCAAATGCAGGTATGCAGCACACTAACATATTTAGGTAGGCTAGAGAATTATGTTGTTATGTCTTAAATCTACATGAACTATGAGTATGTAATTATCATAATGACAGCTTTAGCCACCTATTCTACAAAATGTTTACAAATGATGAAGTAGGCAATAATTTATTTTTATTTTTTTGACAGATGCATAAAAATATTTTATGTTTTTATTTTTATTGAAAACATAGTATTTATCTGCTTTTCACTATTTTAAGATAAAAAACCTTCATGATTATCCCTGCATTCTTTATAAAAATGTTATAAGCATTTAGGAGCCATTTATAAATCAACAAATATTTACAAAATTTCAGACTTGTTTGAAATGTAAACTCTTAAGGTTTTATAAGCCTGTAAGGGAGAGTGTAAAATAGTGTTTTTTTTCTTTTGAATTATCATAGTACATTGATTTTTCTAAACTCCAATAATAGTTAAATCCTCCACAAATATCTGGAAATTTAAGCAGAAAAACATAAATTTGTTCCATTCATGTCTCTAGGAAGTGCAAAAGTAGGAATTGTAACTTAGATCTGACTGGCCTAAAGTCTGAGCAGTTAGTGTAATGCCTGGTGCTCAGTAGTCCCTCAATAAATGACAAGTCTTGGTGATTTCCTTTCCATGTTTAAGTTTTGTCTCCTGAGAGACATAACAGAGATTAGTAAAAACTACTTGAAACTGTTTTACTTAGCTTTCCAAATGTAAGTGCACAATAAAATGTAGTTATATTAATTCATTATCAATGGCCCTGGTACTATTTATTCATTTTATTGAATAAATGGTTATTTTTGTACCTATAATATCCCAGGCTCGGTATGTGCTTACTGACTTTTAAAATTCGGGTTAACTGTGTGTTCATATGTGTATTTATATCCATCTATCATCTATCTTTTCTACTCTTCCATCCGTAGTTTATTTTCCGTTATTAATATTACTTTCTTTTCACCAAATACTCTTCAATTTCTCAGTACTGAATACTATCCTGTTTTTTCCTAAAACTCTTCTATAGTGCTACCCAGCAGTCTTTATATAATAAGATTCTGAAACATCCACCAAAAGGCAATCATAAACCAAAATGTCAATATTATGTAAAAAAACATCATAACCCTCCTCTTAGGAATCATAATCCTTTTTTTTTTTAAGTTTATTTTTGAAAGAGTGACGGGGTCGGGGGAGGAACAGAGGGAAAGGGGAGAGAATCCCAAGCAGACTCCATGCTGCCAGTGGGAGCCCAATATGGGGCTCAATCTCATGAACTGTGATCTCATGACCTGAGCCAAAATCAAGAGTCAGTCACTTAATGGACTGAGCCACTCAGGCTCCCCAGTAATCATAATCATTTTTACTCCTCTCATAAAATCTCCTATAAAATACATGCATGTAAAAAAATAACATGGAAAGAGGAAACATTATTATGATGGAGATATATTTCCAGACAAATTTTTTAAACATTAAAAATTGTATTGTTTTTACAATGGTGAGAAGGTCAGTTAGGAAGAAGTTACATTAATCCATGTAAGAAGGATGAAGGTCTGAAGTACAACAATAGAAATAATAATGGAGCACTGCTAGGTCAGACCAAAACAAAACAAAACAAAGCAAAACAAAACAAAACAAAACAAAACAAAAAAACAAAACAAAACCCAAGAAACAAAAACTGCCTCTCAGCCCAGTCTTTAAAACCCCTCCTGCCTTTTTTTTCATCAGAGTTAAATTCAGACTTTAATTCTGGCCCCTCGTCCCTATTGCAATAGCCTTGAATAAAGCTTTCCTGGTCTGCTTAACTTTGTCCAGTGAAATTTTTGCTTTGGCAGGCCATTGGACAGGTCCTTCCACTGGGGAAGAGTTACCTGGAGTTGGGCACGTGTTTCCGGAAATTTATGTGGGCTTTGGATTTATGCATCTTTATGGATGATGTAGAGAGGATTACCGGGAATAGAAACCACAGCTACTAAAGAGTAATTTTGTGAAGTAAAACATTGATGATCACTGAAAGAGAACTTGGCAGCTGGTATCCAAATTCCCCAGCCGTTTTTGTGGTCAGTATCCTTTGAATACTAGGACTTGCTACAGTAGCAATTGCAAGGTACAGAATAAATGGTATATCTTGACAAAACGATAATTTTACCCCTCTATAATTACATCTTAGTTTTTTGTTTGTTTTGTTTTATTTGCCTGTTTGTTTACATTATTGTATATATGCACCACAATTTTTTTGCACTGTCTCTCCTAGTTATGGCATGAACTCTCTGGGCGACGGGTTTGTCTCTCCATTGCAGCAACTTTCTTGACCAATGCTAATGCTTGTCGACCCAGGTCTATGGAATTCAATTCTTTACACCAATACTATGTCATATAGGACTAGAGAGATAAGGATAAGCCTTCCTGGATTAGCTCCTGTATTTGTTATCTAATGTTGAATAACAAATTGCTACCAATTTAGTGGCTTAAAACAACACATGTTTATCTCATAGTTATGGTAGTTAGGGATCCAGACATGACTTAGTTGAGTCTACATCTTCAGGATAGTTCATAAAGATGAAATCAAGTGTTAACCAAGGTTGGTCCCCATCTGAAGGCCAGACCAAGGAAGGATAGCTGTCAAGCCTTCATGGCTGTGAACAGAATTGCAGTTTCTCAAGGGCCATTGGAATGAGGCATCAGTTTCTAGTAGGCTGTTTGCTAGAGGATACACTCCAATGTGGACACCACCCAATGTGAGATTTCCCAACTTGGTGACTTACTTTATCAACGACCGGAAGCAAGAGAGTAGCTTCAGGTATAAAGGTCTCAAAGTAATGACAATATTTCTTAAAATATCTTTAATATGTGATACTGTAATTAGCTTCCTTATCACTGTAATTATGACAATATTACCTCATTCACAGGATTGTTGCTAGGAAAAATGAGGCAATATAAAATACAAAAAAACTAGACGAATACACTGTTATTATTGTCATTAGCCACCATTTTTTGATGGGAAAATATTTTAAGACAAGAATAGAAAGTGTGTGGATAGACATAGACAAATTAATAAGAAAAAAGTTAAAATGCCTTTTCAGGTTTTCTATGGAAGTCCTGAGATACACCTAGGAATTTGTTTTTATTCAGGTATGGTGAGGCCAACAGATCAGGAGACAACTATCACTGAAAAGGGTCACATGGTCAAGCACCAGGGTAGGTCAGGAGGCAAAAGAAAGGTAGGGAAAGTATGGCCAGCAGTCTTTTTTGTGGTTTTCTCTGGAGGGAATGGAGGAGGGTAAGGAAGCTGAGAAGGTTTAGAGTTGTCTAGTTTCAAGAATTCCAGCAGACTCTGGGTTGTAGGGGTTGTCCCTGTTCATCCAGTATCTGACTGCAGGGTGATTTGGGTCAGGGGACGGTGCTCTGCACTGCAGGAGTCTTGTAGAAAGAGACAGGTTAGGGTATTGACTCAGGATTAGCTAGTTTGCATATCAAAGACTGACTCACAGACAAGCTGCTTGCTCTGTCTATGAATTCACTAACTCTGGGAGGTTAAGTCCTACCCTGGATGTGAAGTGTCCTAAGATGTCAAGGAACCATAAAATATAGAAAAAAAATGCTTATTACACCCTATTATTAATATGCTGTTTTCAAAACTTTGGTAGTTTAGTTTTAATGCAATAATATAAAGGATTTATATTCAGTTGATGAGAATAGCAAAGCGGTTTAAATAGGAAAGTCTAACTGCCTGGATTTGAATGATAATTTTGCCACTATTTCACCCCTAAAAGTCAGTGCCCCATTTGTATAATGGGAATAATAATAGTTTTTACTTGATATATGTTTTAACATATTACATTTTTTAAAATGTTTATTTATTTTTGAGAGAGAGACACACACACAGAGTTCAAAGCAGGATTCAGGCTCTGAGCTGTCAGCACAGAGCTGGTTGCCGGGCTTGAACCCACGAACCACGAGATCATGACCTGAGCCGAAGTTGGATGCTTAACCGATTGAGCTATGCAGGCATCCCTGTTTTAACATATTTTAACATTAAATATGATAATGCATATTAACTAATTAACCCAGTATCTGGTACATAGTGAATCTTCAGTAGATACTAATTATTATCTTATTGCTAACAATTTTGTTAATTTCCAAGTCCCAGGACTGCTGTTGAAAATTTTCCACATTCATTATCTTTCTGTCTTGGCACAGAACATATAAATATATAGTAGAATGGGATTTTACTTGGAAAAAAATCAGAAATGGAAAATAAAAATAGAAATTAAAAAGTTATTATAAGAAACGATGTGGGCAAGACAGAGAGAAAATTACAGAAGTTGGATGGATGAATGTGGATGGCCACTTTGTCTGGGACCTCTTTACCCATCTTGCCTACTCATCCTTTTCCCCACAGAGTTTGTGAGCCTGCTTCGCATCATATGTCTCCATCTCTTAATCCTATCTGTATGCCTCCTTCCAGATGTATGAACCCCATGATTTTTCAGCTCCTTCATGATATCCAGGCTGAGGACAGATGTAAAAATCATGATAATCATACTCTGCATCTCTAATTAGCATGTTACCAGTAGCAATTAACAGTGTTAAAGGCAGGAAATGTCATAAAATGTTGAACTGTTCTGGTGATGGGTAAGACTTCGTTTTTAAATGAGACTCCTGTTTTTGTGTTTTGGTTTTAAGTGGGTTTAGTCAATCTGGTGATGGCATTTTGTTTTTTCCCCCTGTGTTGTAGTTTCCACTTTCTGAGGATGAGCAGAGTGCCAGACTCTTAAAGCTTCTGTATCCAGAATGCCAAGAACATTATGATCAATTTGCCATTTGATTTCCATTGAAATTATTATAAATGAGAAAGGTTTAGTCCCCAATTCTTGCTGCACTTGTGGATACTTTTTTAGTTCATTGGGAATTAGGACCTTTTGCCCTTGAACCCCTCCTTTTCTTCCCCTACTACTTCAAGCCATTTTAAACACACTAACACTTAACACATATTCCCTTTAACAGAAACTCAAACTGTCTTTGGCTTTATTCCTTTTATAATTGCTTTTTATATTTTCTCCTCCCTGTTCCAGGGCCCCATCCATATCCAGGGTGTGCTGTGAATGAGGTGTGTGTTTGGAGAGCAGGAAGGAGAACTGTGACCACCTGCTGGATAGACTTTTTACCTGCTGCTCTTCTGATTATTTGTGCTGGGATGAGGCAGCTCTTAAAAAGATCTAAGATTAAGGCTGTTCAGACGGAAACTGAACTTGGTATCTAGACAACACAGGAGAGAATCGATGAATTACCGACTCTACTTACCTCACCTCCGGTCTTTAAAATGTATTGTATCCGGCAAGTCTTTCCCCTCATCTGTCTCAGTAGAGCAGAAAGCCAACTGAGATTTTTGATCCTAGAGATAGCGTCTTCATGGGCTTTCTATCATATATTTGTTGACAGCCTCCTGTTGTGCAATTTCCTCTCACTCCAGAGATTTCTCTGGTTCTCATTTAGGAAGAAAAAAATTTAGAAAAATGAAAAACTGCTTCACCATCCCAGCTTTCTTTTTGGTAGTAGGAGAGAAAAAGACTCAGCAGAACTGCTACTGAAGGAGGGCAGCGAAAGCTAACAGGTGGGCACAGGTCAGGGTGGGCAGGGGTAGTATTGCAGAGTGATCCCGTGGCAGTGCTGACTTGCAGCCAACATTACATAAATCCTAGATGGAAGCATCAGCCACCCCTCCACCCACATATGGCACCTAAATCTTACAATGTGTTTAATAACTCTTGGTCCTTCCCATTCCTCTCCATTCCCATCCTTACATAATATTTACATGGCATCTACATTAAACTTCCAAAGCACATTTCTGGTAATGACATTCACTTTGTGACGCACAAACTTTCTGAAAGTTTACCTTCTCTGATAAACCATCTGAACTTCGCAGTTTAACATCCAAGATCCAACCCTAATTGACATTAATACATTCCTTCCTCATTTCCTTGATACTTCTCTCTCTTCTGTCTTCTCTCCTTTTTCTTTTCTATGGCTTCGTTTCTCTTCATGCTTATATTATTCTCTCTCCAAGACCTAAAATACATTCTTTAGTGTTTTCATATATTAATCTATTGAAGCCACATAATATTAAGAGACAGATGTTATTTTACTCCATTTTTAGATAAGAAAACTGATATTTAAGAAGTTTAAATAGGGGCGCCTGGGTGGCTCCATGGGTTGGGCGTCCGACTTCGGCTCAGGTCACGATCTCGCGGTCCATGAGTTCGAGCCCCGCGTCGGACTCTGGGCTGATGGCTCGGAGCCTAGAGCCTGCTTCCGATTCTGTGTCTCCCTCTCTCTGCCCCTCCCCAGTTCATGCTCTGTCTCTCTCTGTCCCAAAAATAAATAAACGTTAAAAAAATTAAAAAAAAAGAAGTTTAAATATATTGTCCAGTATAATTCCAAAGTAAAGCTTTCACTAGTATTCCCACTAGTTATTTATAAGTGTACCCTTAAGAATTGCTAAATTCAATGTTATTGGATACCATGCACATCTAAGGACTGATACTTTGCTAGGTAGTTGGATATACGTTATCTCAGTTTCAAAGGAAATGCTTGAACTACAAATATAAACTCTGGAGCTAGCCATGGAACAGGAAGAGATCAAGTATGGTTAATGTAGATATAAAATAATGGAGATATTAAATCCAGAGGCAATATTGCCCAGGTGACAGAATATTGCTTTTTGAATTCTGTATGTATTTCTTAACTATTAGTATAACCTTGGATATGGTACTTACTTCACCAAAAATTAAATTGTGAGACACAGCACACTGTAATTTTTAAGAGCGTAGGTTTCAACCTCTGCCACTATGTGAAGGTGAACAAGTTGTTTACATTTTATAAATATTACTTTTTCATCTACAAATGAAAAGAATTAGTTACAGCTATTTCAGAAGGTTCTTTTGAGTTTTTATATAAACTAATATTTGTGGCATCTACTAAATCTTGTATGTTTTAAACTTTTCCTGCTGTCTAAAATGCAGTTTGTAATAGGGACACCTGGGTTGCTCAGTTGGTTAAGCGTCCGACTTCTGTTCAGGTCATGATCTTACAGTTTGTGAGTTCAAACCCTGCCTCAGGCTCTGTGCTGACAGGTCAGAGCCTGGAGCCTGCTTCAGATTCTGTATCTCCCTCTCTCTGCCCCTCCCTCACTCATACTCTGTCTCTCTCTCAAAAATAAATAAAACATTAAAAAAAATTAACAATAAAAAATAAAATAAAATAAAATGCAGTTGGTAATAGTACCTTCCCCTTAGTCTTAAGAATTAAATGAGGTAAAGTACTTGTAAGTACTAAATAAATATAAGCTCTTTTTTAAAAAAACTTTCATCATCCAGGTGACCATGCTAGGCATAACAGATACACTTTTAACTTATTATATTCTTTTACATAAAAAATGAATAACTGTAGCTTTGTGTAAATGAATATTTAATTGTTTTCTTACTTCAAGATGTATTCTTTTTACAACTCCCGATAGGCATATGTACATGGCTTAAAAACAAAGACACTTTTTTTGCAAAGGATGCATTTTTTAATATCTTTATATCTTGCCATGAACTTCAGTATATGTTTATTTTCTTTATTCTTTCAATAGAATCACTCAGATATTGGAATGAAGTTTGTTCTGGTTGATGCATTATTCATTTAAAATGTCCCATATATGATAAAATATTGAATTAAAAATATTGTAGACCTTTCACTTTTCCTTTTATAAATCTAACATTTTAAAATAAATACTACCATCTTTCCCCACAAGTGGTCCCCATTGCTAAGTTGCAGATCTGGTTACATTAAATGTCATCTTCTACACACTTAAATTTGGTAATTATAATAGTCTTTTCCCAAACTGGATAAATGTTTAACTTCGAAACACTTTGGATGACTTCTCTGAGTCTCCTGTGCACATTATTAATGTTTTTTTATATTGTGTATATTATTTTAATTGGAAAGCATTTTCTTTCCAAGGATTTTTTTTAATCCAAACTGTGACTAAAGTCATTAGCCTTAATGGCTCTTACTGGCCTTCCTAGCACAGAACAATATTTCTTTACAACTGACAAGGGAAACTACTTAGTTGTCTAGAGACATCTATGAGTTTTCATTACTCAGTACTAACCTAGATGCATACTCTCTAAGTGAAACTCTAGGAAATGTCATTATATTCCTGAATAGATAACATTGTAATCAAAGGCTGCCAAGCAATTCCCAGGAGATTTGCAAAGAAATACCTTGAAACAAATGGTATTGTTAAGCAGTGCAACTCCATGGGTTTAGCCCACAAAGTGCATACTTTTCTGTGCAGTTTGCAGAGTGTGAGCAGTTCTGCCCTTGCCTAGGCATGATTATCAGTGCAGGAATTGCCACTGGAAGCATATAGGAATTGAGAACTGGAAAATTCCCAGAGGGGAATTGAGAATATTGGAAATCTAGAGAAGAGAAAACTGCGATTACTGCTTCTGTCTACCTCCAGGTCTTCCTTGGCAGAGTTAAGAGGCACATCTGATTCTGCAAATCTACCAGTATTTCTGAAAAACAAGAGCAGCTGTTAGATTGAAGATACAAACTCTTCCAAAATGTCTGATGTGGTGGTCATAGCACTCCACAGAGGGGATTAGTACAGAAAAATTGGATTTGTGTGTTCAAGACTCCATATCCACAGTTTCTCCCCCAAAGTAGCTTTTGGAAATGTGAATAATAAATGGATTATAATAGTTAATGATAAAATGTCAGAAACAATAGAAAGATGGGAGGGGGTTGGAAACATGGCAATAAAGTTGGATGGGTACATACGGATTCTTTTGATACCAGCACTTGGGGAGATAATGCAGGTGTAATGGAAAGAACATGAACATGAGGGAAAAAAAAAACTTCTATATTGTCTTTGACCTGTCACTAATCTAGCTGTGTGACACTCTGTTTCACAGTGGCCTTTCTAAAAATCAAGATGATTATTAAATGTAGTTCCAACTGTGCTCCTTAAACTTTCAGGGTTAGAGGATATGATTCTGGGAAGATCAGAGTATGTTAATATTCTGAAAATAGAGGTCACATTTTATTTTTCTACCCACAATAACTCCTTTTATAACTGCTGTAACCCAGGTGAACAGCAGTTTATCAAAGAGCTCTTTTTCTCATATCATAATGCCCTTCACAGTGGACACATTCCCTTTTTTTAAAAAAAATTAATGTTTATTTATTTTGAGAGAGAGAGAGAGAAGTTGGGGCAGGGGCAGAGTGAGAGGGAGAGGGAAAGATCCCACAGGTTCCACACTGCCAGCTCAGAGTCTGGACACGGAGCTTGATCCCACAAACTGTGAGAGCATAACCTGAGCCAATATCAGGAGTCAGACACTTAGCCAACCAAGCCACTGAGGCACCCCAGAAGCATTTTCTTTTTTAACCTAGTTCCTAGAATATACTAAATGTCCAATAAACCACTCCATCCCTATTTGGTAGTATATAGATATATTCACAGTTTATAATTTAGTGCAAAATAAAATATGTGTGCTCCTTCCCATATACCTTATACAAAATGCAAAGTGAAGTTTCAATCGATATAGATTCTGCCTGATATTGAAGGAAGGAAAGATTTACTAATTATATTAATTATGTTGATTATATTAATTAATATTAATTAATACTAATTATACTAATTACAGTAATTATATTAATACTATTGATAATGGCAAAAATAATAATAATGACATTTAAACTTTTACAATTGTCCAAAAACTAAACTGTTTTACAACACTACCTTACTTGTTTCTCAAAATAAACTTAAGTCGTTCTTTTTTTTAAGTTGTATTTATTTAAGTAATTTCTACTCCTCACGTGGGGCTCAAACTCAAGAACCCGAGATCAAGGTTTGCATGCTCTTCTGACTGAGCCAGCCAGGCACTCCAAATAGTGTTTCCCCGCCCCCTGCCCCTCTTTTTATACACCTTTTGCTTCTATTTCCGGAAACAGGCTTAGAGAAGTAAAATTCCTTCTCCAAGATTACACAGCCAGGAAGTGGTGATGCCAAAATGTGAACCAGGATCTTTGTTTCCACACCGATATTGCACATGTCCCAATTAATCTAGTATCAGCCTTGTTTAAACTGAGAATCTTCATAAATAAATAGGAAACTATGTAGTTATATATTACACATATATATTTCTTTTTCTTTTTTTTTACATATATATACATTTTCTAAATTAGGATTGCCATACTTATTACCTCTAATTAAAACAACAAATAAAAGTAACCACAGCCAGACCAATTAATCTAATGAAACTTGCAGCTTTATTTTCAATCAGTATTCTTTTTGATAACACAGATTTTTATCTACTTCTGAGATAAATTCAATGATTGAATTTTTGAAAGTAGTCTTAGGTCTTTGTAGATATTGGCGTATCAGATGTAACTGCATGATGTTACTATATAGTTTTTGAGTGTTTGTTATATGCTAAGTACTTTAAATTTTTACATATATAGTGTTATTTAATCTAATAGCAAGCCTAAGTGCTTAATACTATTATTCTTCTGAAAATGATTTTACCGAGTCTCAGAAGACTCAGTAGAAAGTCTTTCTCTCAGAAGAAAAGTCTGAAAGACTCTCAGTCTTTCTCTCAGAAGAAAATTAAATTATGCAAATGTGCCCAGTTGATAGAGAACTGAGGTACCTCAGATTCAAACTCATTGATTTTTATTTCTAAAGTTTGTTTTCCTTTCTATATATGAAGTATCTTTAAAAGACCTCATACATATAGTTACTTGTATATTTTATGTTAATTGAGTTGTGGTTAGTAAATACAAGACTTGCTTAATGGCACCAATTTATGGTCAGTTTTCATAGATGTTCCATAGGTGGTTGAAAATATCTATCATATTATTGCTAATGGTAATTTGCTCATGTTGTTCATATATTATTATTGCTATTATTTTTGCATGAACTATTAGTTACTGAAAGAGTTGTTGACTGACAAAATCAATACTCACCTTGATCTTTATCATCATCAAAATTTCCAACTTTTGGTGGTTTCACTACCAAATGTTTTGCTCTGTTTTTTTTTTTAATTTAGCCACATTGATATTGTTCATGCTAGATTATGAGCACTCATGACATAGGAAATGCAATTATTTGATTAGTTTTAAAAGCTACTTACATAGTACTTTATTAAGTACTTCATTTATAATTTTTTTCTTAATTCGTCTTCTCTAATCTATCCTTGGTTGACAATTTCTTATAATTCAGGTATCTGTTGAAATGCCACCTCCTCAGATAATTCTCCTGACTGTCCAGTCTTATAATTATTCATCTAAAACTCTACTGCATCATTCTACTTCAGGAAGAAAGAGGGAAAGAAAGAAAGAAAGAAAGAAAGAAAGAAAGAAAGAAAGAAAGAAAGAAAGAAAGAAAGAAAGAAAGAAAGGGGGGAAGAAAGGGAGGAAGAAAGAAAGGGAGGAAGAAAGAAAGAAAGAAAATATAGTTCTTTTTCCTGAGGAGTTCTTATTATCTGAAAATATTTTGCTTTGCTTTATTTTTTTGTTTTTATCTGAATCCTTCCACTAGAGTACAAACTATGTCAGAAGAAAGTCTTGTCATTCTATTCACCATGGTGTCCCCAGAATCTAGAACAATGAACATAATAGTGTTTGGTAAATTTTTGATGAACAAATAATGTCAAATAATTCTGAATCTGATTTTCTTCAGATAATACTTTCAAAACTGAAGAGGAGAATGTGGTTATGTATTTACTTACTAATTTTATTCTCACAAGACCAATCCAGATTCATCATCACCTTCGTTTTTCCTTTGTATTTCTATTTCTTCCTTTCATTTTGTGCTTTGTTTCTTTGCCCTCTTTCCCTATTTGTTTTTTTTTTTCTTTCTTTATTTTCCCCTCCAATTTTTATGTGGAGACTGGATTTTTCTGAGTCTGGCTGATCAAACTCATTGTAATTCCTAATGTCTAACAGTCAGTGGACTTTGCAAAGGAAAAAATTAAAATGGTAAACTCAGTAGCTCAAGGTCAGATATTAATGTTCATTCATATGTATAGGCACTGTAGATGCAAATGATGGTGTTGGGTTTTTCTGAGAGTATCAGTGTGAGCTTTTATTGCTCTGTTATTATGAAGATAAGTCATCATGGGGATCAACCTATGCTTTGGATTTACTTTAATAAGTTTCTTTATTGTTGCCCAGACACATCTATCAGCATAGACAAGCCACTGCTCCCTTAATCTTCCATTCAGGAAATGAGTGTGCCTCAATGAAATATTAATACCTTTTCCTTTCAGCTTTGAAGATATGACCTATTTTTGTCAATTGTTTTCTTCTAATTGCTGTTAATAACAAAAGAGTCTGTTTATTAAAATAACAAGGACATGCAAGTAGGGGCTCTGGTTATTAGTGACATGCCAGTATTGAATTTGACATTGTTTTGACTGGTGGAGAAGACATTAAGTAGGATAATGAAACAATAAATTACAACACAAAAACAGTGTGTGTGCTAAGACTAAAGTCCAGGGCAATTCAACACAAATTGATTATACATTTAGTCTGAGCCCTGAGAAGTAAGTGAGGTTGTATGCCTAGGTTGACAGAAATTTTGCCTATGCATATGAGTAAATTTCCATAACAGTAATTGTTTCAAGTTATGTGGTTACTAATCATAGAGGACTTCTCATTAGCGTATAAGATAGCTTCATTAGCAAATTTGCGCATTCAGCGGATAGCTATTAATTACTTATATCACAACAGGCTATGTTTTAAGGTCTAGAAAAATAGTGGTAAACTACCCAAGGTTCCTGTTCTCATGGAGGATGGAAGATATGGTAAAAATGAAACAAAAATATTATCACTTCAAACTGCAATAATGACTTTGCAAAATGGGTATATATGATAGATGCTGTTAAAATTATTTTAGTTGGAGTGGTCAGCAAGAGCTTATGTGAAGAGGGGACCTTTGAGATCAGATATGAGGAATGTGGCAACTCTGCAAAGCTCCAGAGAAGAGCATCTGCAGTGAAGGGAATAAGGTACAAAGTCAGTGGTATTCCTGGAATACAAAGAAGACACACATGACTGGAGTATTTAGATTGCAAAGGGGAAAATAATAAGAAATGAAGCTGGAGAGAAGTGGACACCAGATTCTGTAATATTTTAAAAAATGAATTTTATTATAGCTTTTTAAACAAGCAATTGCATATTTCAATCATGGGAGTGAAATGATCTTATGCACTTTTGAAGTTTTATTTTTACGATCATGCTGCCTATTGTGTGGAGAGTAGATTATAAGGCGATAACTGTGGCAATGGACAGGCCAGTTGTGAGGAGATTTTGGTTGTGTGAATGAAAAACAGTGTTGGTCTGGAATGGTGGGAAGAAGTGTAAACGGTGAGAAATGGTCAGGTTGATAAAACCAAACAAAATTAACGGTGGATGGCACATGTGGAGGAAGAAAGAAGGTAATCAAGATTGACCACAGCCATTACAAAATAAGAAAACTGATGCAGATTTAAATTACGTAGTTTAAACTCAATAGATATAAACTTGATGTGTACCTTAATTTAGGTACTATACATTTTCTATAAATGTTAATATCTTGGAGACTATTGAAACTTTTATTCTGTGATCCCAGGAACAGATTTTGATAAACACTAGATATATTTAATTTGAAGAAAATTTGAAAATCTTTGTAGCCCATATTTTTTATCCTGTCACACACACACGCGCGCACACACACACACACACATGCACACACACAAATATAAAAATTTTGTATATACATATATAAAATTTAAGTCTTGAGTAGCTTTAAAAAAACATACCATAACCTCTTGTGTTGAGAATTAATGATAAATATAAAATATTGAAGATGTATCAGCCTAAGTGATCAGTAACTGTTTTGTAATTTTATGTGACATTTTATTGTATAGTGAAAAAGGAAACTAACACACTGGAGCACTGAAAAAAATCAATAATAAACATTAATTGAAGGGTTCTGTAAGAAAAGAGGTTAAGATGGGCTTTTTAAAGTTCATTTATCAGAGGACAAATGAGGAAAAGACTTTATCTTATGTAGTAATCTGTATAGAACATATCTAATAGGACTAATTCACAGATGATAACACTTGTCGATAATGGTCTGGCTCACTTAAAAAATGATTAAATACTTGGTAGATCCTAACATTTAATACCTCCATTACACATTTTTCTTTAAGGAGCCAAATACCTCTATGTCTCCAGATATTCTTGGAATTTACCTGAATAATTTGTCCTATGCTTGTGCAACTGATATTGCTTGATTTTCATTTCCTTCGAATTGTGATCACCATAATTCACTGTTCTGGCAAAAAGTAATATTTTATTTCCCCATCGGTGTTAATAAGAGCAAATCTTTGCAAGAAGCATATTTTGATTAAAGATTCAGCTCTTTGCAGCCCTCTTCATTTTAAAATTCAATGTTGTTAATCTACAATTCTTCCCTGTGGTATTTTTTATTAACACTACAAACTGGCACTCAAATCACTTTTTCTTAAACTGCGAAGACATATGGTGGTTTTAATAAATGGATTTTTAAAAGTGTGTTAATCTTTATAATGGACGATGAAATATTTTTTCTGTAACTACTCCATTCTTTGTATATTATTCTAATAACAAAAGTTAGAGCAGATTCATTTTTATAAATCTAGATTTGTATAATTATTTTATATAGAGTAGTAATATTAACTATCTCATGTTGATATAATGCCAATTATGTCAGAAATGAAAAGTCTATTGGGAAAAACCTGAAAATATCTAGAGTAAAACTAATTTGTTTTGATATAAGAGCAAAATAGTATTTGTAGACATTTCTTTTTAAATAAAAATCTGGATGAAAGCAAATATCCTTTCTCGTATGTCTCCACTTGCCTCTGAAATACAGCTTGGCTTAAATCAGGGAAACAGGAAATACAGTGCACGGAGATGTGTTGACATTCAAGTAATTGCTGCAGAGGAGTTTTGGAGAAAGCTTTTATAAGTAGTAGAGTAAATAAAAAATCATCTAAACTTTTATTGTCATCTACTGTTTTATACACACGATCTACTCCAATGTAGCTTTCCCTCAATTATTACACAAATACACTGTGCTAAACTCCGTGCTAGGTGTTGGGAATACAAAGCTGACCTAGAAGGGAATATATCTGACCCTCATGGATTTTACATTCTTGTAGACAAGAAAAGGAAACATGTAAGCAAATAAAAAGATAAATAATAAGGATTTCTAACCAGGAATAATAGAGATTAATAATGGCTAGAACTACTTTGGATAAGTGTTCACAGAAGTTTACTTGAAAAGAAAAGTATTTAAAATGAGCTCTTCAGGAAAAAAAAAAAAAGGACTTGGCCATGAATACTTGAGATCAATTCAGGTGAAAATTTTTTATAGGAAAGTGAAAGAATGTGGTAAAATTAAACAAAACAAAATATGCTACATTTGGTCTTAATTATTGTGAGACTTATCTGAAAAGATCATTTTAGAAGAATGTTTGTGAACTTAGCAAATAATTTAAAGTTCTTGCAAAAAAGTGTAAAGTATATGTGAACTATTAACCTAAGAAAAAAAAGTATGTTCACTGTTTTTAGCCAAAATGTACTTGGCTAAAGGAGTCAAATAAATCTTTGTCTTTTCAACGAATGGCTTTACAAGTTGGCAATGCCTAGGTGGCACAGCAACCTAATGCTAACACTTTGTGGTTAGTTTGACAAGGTCATACATTGTGTGTGTGTGTGTGTGTGTGTGTGTGTGTGTATGTGTGTGTGTGTAATTTTCTAAACCATTAGATATTTCTACTTTTCATAAAATTATTTCTTTAAAATTTTCCTGGTTATAATGGAAAATAAAGATTGTCAAGCAATAAAAAAGGTAGAAAGAAGTGAAAACATCTTTTAGAAACCGATCCAGAGTCATTATTGTTAATACTTTTTGTTTATTCTTACTGATTTATTTCTTAATAAAATATGAATATGCTAATTTATTCCATAATCTACTACTATTCTCTTAAAAATATAATCCACACTGTTAAGTCAAATTATGTAACATGTCACATTGTATACGCACGATAGTTTATTTTCTTTTGAATGGGCATTTAGCTTTTAAAATTTTTTAATGATTGTAAACAATGCAGGATGCAATATTCTTGTTATATAAACAAATTCATTTATATCTAATCATCCCTTCTGACAAATTTCTGCATATGATATTTTCACTCAAAACACCCCCGTATTTTATCTATGGCAAACTGTCTTTTAAAAAGAAATATTTTTGCCTGTTTATCTTCTAATCAGAAGAGAATATTACTGTATTTATAATGAAGTAATTAACCTATATATTCACTGTGCCAGCATTAGAGGTGAACAATGTACTTTTTAAAATTGGAAGCTCTTTACAACACCCAGTGCTCATCCCAACAAGTGCCCTCCTCAATACCCATCACCCACCCTCCTCTCCCTCCCATCCCCCATCAACCCTCAGTTCTCAGTTTTTAAGTCTCTTATGGTTTGGCTCCCTCCCTCTCTAACTTTTTTTTTTCCCTTCCCCTCCCCCATGGTCTTCTGTTAAGTTTCTCAGGATCCACATAGGAGTGAAAACATATGGTATCTGTCTTTCTTTTCCTGACTTATTTCACTTAACATAACACTCTCCAGCTCCATCCATGTTGCTACAAAAGGCTATATTTCATTCTTTCTCATTGCCAAGTAGTATTCCATTGTGTATATAAACCACAACAACCAATTTGACAATAAATTTCATATTTAAAAAAATAAATAAATAAAATTAAAAAAAATAAATGTAAAAAAAAGAAAGTAAAATTGTAAGTTCTTAAAAAGTTTTTAAAATGTTAATGCTTAAACTTGAATGTCTTTACCTTGTCTGTCATGAATTACTTCCATATATTTTTTAAATATAATTTTTAAATATAATTTTTTTAAATTATAAAAATTTTTAAAGATATTTTTTAAATATATAAATTTTTTAAATATAAATTTTTAAAATATAATTTATTGTCAGATTGGTTTCCATACAACACCCAGTGCTCATGCCAACAGGTGCCCTCCTCAATGCCTATCACCCACTTTCCCCTCTCCCCCACCTCCCATTAACCCTCAGTTTGTTCTTTGTATTCAAGAGTCTCTTATGGTTTGCTTCCCTCCCTCTCTGTTTGTAACTTTTTTTCCCCTTCCCCTCCCCCTCCCCCATGGTCTTCTGTTAAGTTTCTCAAGATCCACATATGAGTGAAAACATATGGTATCTGTCTTTCTCTGACTGACTTATTTCACTTAGCATAATACCCTCCAGTTCTATCCACATTGCTTCAAATGACAGGATTTCATTCTTTCTCATTGCCAATAGTATTCCATTGTATGTTTATTTATTTTTTTCTTTTTTCTTTTATTTATTTTAAATATGAAATTTATTGTCAAATTGGTTTCCATACAACACCCAGTGCTCATCCCAACAGGTGCCCTCCTCAATGCCCATCACCCACCCTCTCCTCCCTCCCACCCCCCATCAACCCTCAGTTTGTTCTCAGTTTTTAACAGTCTCTTATGTTTTGGCTCCCTCCCTTTCTAACCTTTTTTTTCCCTTCCCCTCCCTCATGGTCTTCTGTTAAGTTTCTCAGGATCCACATAGGAGTGAAAACATATGGTATGTCTTTCTCTGTATGACTTATATCACCTAGCATAACACTCTCCAGTTCCATCCATGTTGCTACAAAAGGCCATATTTCATTCTTTCTCATTGCCACGTAGTATTCCATTGTGTATATAAACCACAATTTCTTTATCCATTCATCAGTTGATGGACATCTAGGCTCTTTCCATAATTTGGCTATTATTGAAAGTGCTGCTATAAACATTGGGGTACAAGTGCCCCTATGCATCAGCACTCCTGTATCCCTTGGGTAAATTTCTAGCAGTGCTATTGCTGGGTCATAGGGTAGATCTATTTTTAATTTTCCAGTTATACTGAGTTATACTAAGTCAATAATCTTACAAAATTTTTTTAAGTAGTTATTTGTCATCTGTTTTACTTTCAGTGAAAATTTGAGAGTTTTTTATGCGCTAGCTCCTTCCATTTGTGTTCATACTATCTAGATGAATTAGACAAAATTCCTGGTCCACTCTACCCATATATAGTAGGTTTAATGGTGGCATCCCAGAAAGATATTTACATCTTCCAATTCCCAGTATCTTTGCATGTATTCATATTTTGAAAGAGGGTTTTTTTTTTTACAGATATAATTAAGTTAGTGATCTCCAAATAACACCATCTTGCATTAACTAGATAGGGCCTAAATCCAATGACAAGTGACTTTATAAAAGAAAGACAGAGGGATATGCGACACAAACAGAAGGGGAAAAGATAGACTAAGGAGGAGGCAATATTAAGAAAGAGGCACAAATTGAAGCTATGCAGAATGACCAGTGCTGGCAAAGTCAGGGAAGTATTTTGCCCAGAGCCTTTAGAAGGAACAGAGCCCTGCTGACACCTTGATTTTGTATAAAAGTCTTTGAGAATTGTTCAAGAATAATTTTCTGTTGCTTTAAGCCACTGAGTTTGTGTTACATTGTTGCAGCAGCCCCAGGAAACTAATATAGGCACAGTTACAATTCTCATAAACTCAGTGTAGTGAAGGAGTCACAGATATATACACAAAAAATTGAATATGATGTATCACTCTGAAACACTTTTTGAAAACACTACCTTTGAAACAGACTGAGTTCACTTTCCTTTCTTCTAATTCACTGCTTTTAAAAAAACCTGCCTGCGCTTCAATTTTCTCATCTGTATAATGAGAAACAGTTCCTTAGGTTGTGACTGGTAGAGGAGTGAGTTGGTTTTTGCATTGCTCATATGCTCATAATCTCAGGAATGAGGGTGGTATTGTCCATTATTTAACAACTTTGTCAATCAAGCACACATGTGCAGAAATAAAGAATGTATGCAGTTTTACTTCACATTAAGTTTAAATTGTATTTCCCAAATTATAATGAGTCAACAAGAGGGTCAATGTGGCGATTATCCATTAACATTAGGAGATCCTTTATTGTTTTTGACCTCTTACTCCCATCTCTGGCTTCTCAGTGGATGTAGGTCCATCATGGTGGGCTTCTTGGATTCTATCTTTTGTCTATAACCTCCATGTGAATCCTCGTTATTTGTCCTCTTAGTATTTTGGTCACTACCATTTGTCCACTTGCCCATGTTTCTCCTGGCTCTCATGGTAGGATACAGGAATTTCCTTAAAATTCATTATTATCATCACTTCTTATCACATCTCCCATACTTAATGTGCTAAAAGTATCTCTATATTTCCCTCAGCCAAGAATTGCTAAATCATATTCCATGTATTTTCCTAGGAAGTTGGATTGGCTTTTGATGATGAACATCACACATGTGCATGCACATGCATACACACACACGTGCACACACAATACCTTGCCAAGAAATAAAGCAGTTATTGCAGTGCCTTGCACATAATATAAGCTTAAATGTAAGAATTTTGTTCAAATGTAGTTAGAGAATATTACAACATAAGCATATTTGAAGTATGTGACTTTTTAAAAGTGATATAAGTTGTTTTGCTTGTGAATTTAAGTACATTTTCAACCTCCAGTTAATCTCCACAATGGATAATTTTCTTGGCTTCTGTTTGTGGTTTGACTCTTTTTCCAAATATGATCAATAAATGATTCAGTTCCCAAAATGATGAAACTTCTTTTAGCGAAGTTTGAAAACTGCAGGAATTTTCAAGGAACTTGATTTTGATGCACAAAATTGATGAAAAAGTATTCTACAAAAAACTCAATTTCAAAACGTAAAAGTGTTGCTGGGCTTATTGATTTGAACTGTATCTTCATGCTGGGATGCCACTTTTTTTTTTTAACAAACTTTCTAATTTGTTTCTCTGTATATGGAGGAAACATAAAGTATGGAATTCATTTTAGAAGTTTAATAATATAATATTACTAAAATTATAGCAAGTTGCTAACTTAGTGAAACCCTTAAGAAAGTGAAGAGATAGTAAGTCATCAATTGGATATTTATTAATATAGTAGTAAGGTTATCTTTACTTAGATATAATAAGTAAAGAGATAAGGCATTCAATTTTGAATAAAACTTAATGCAAGCTGATACTAAAAAGAATACATTATTTTAACATAGTATTTTCGTAATATTTTAGTTAATATACCTTTTCATGGAGGACTTTCCTGACAGTTTAACAAATTGCATGAACAAGACCTGGCCCTGCCTGGATTTTGAGTCATTGCATATCAAATATTCAGCAACTCTGTGAAGGTGTTCTATCACAACACTTCAGGATATTCTTAAACCCTCAGTATCCTCCTGTGTAACTTAGTAGTTGAGTAGGTAGAATTTTTGTTAATACCCATAAATTCAGGATTAGCGCAGGGCAGAATATTACACTCTAAGATAGGACAAAAAAGAATGGAGTCTCCTTCACAGTAAGCAGCCAGATGGATGGATCTCAGAACATTAGTTTTAATAAGAAGTAAGTGATGAAGGATAAAAATTCCTGAACGTTGTCTTGCCTGGTGTTACTTTACAAGTAGATTGAAGGCTGCTCTAGGGCACAATAAGAAAGTTGCAAAAGGAAAGTAGTAGTGAAACCAAAGTCACAGTTAATCCATATCTTTAGTCTAATAGTTCTGCTTCAGTGTGCCCTTATGCTTAGTATAAATGACTGTACTTCTCCAGGTCATAGTTTTTATACACTATGCTAATTCACAGTATTCAAGATTCCCTCCTTTCCTTCCTTCCTTCCTTCCTTCCTTCCTTCCTTCCTTCCTTCCTTCCTTCCTCCCTCCCTTCCCCTTCTTCCTTCCTTTCTCTTTTCTTTCTTTCTTTCTCTTTCTTTTTTCTTTTCTTTCTTTCTTTTTTTTCTTTCTTTCTTTCTTTCTTTTCTTTCTTTCTTTCTCTTTCTTTTTTCTTTTCTTTCTTTCTTTTCTTTTTTTTTTTTCTTTTCTTTCTTTCTTTCTTTCTTTCTTTCTTTCTTTCTTTCTTTCTTTCTTTCTTTCTTTCTTTCTTTCTTTTACATATTTTTCAAGTGTCCACAATGTGACTAGAAGGTATTTAACTAAATGTCAGTGACACAAAGATATGTAAGAAAGTCTTTGTTCTGAAGGAGCTTTTTTTCTAGTAAACAGGTGCTTTAAATGGAATGAGGTCAATATTAAAATAAAAGTCTGCTCAGAGAGCTAAGGTACCAAAACTGTTGGGTAGGAGTTCTCATGGAAAGATAGAATTCAATGTCAAGGTAGTTAATTTTTATACAGTGATTTTCATACAATATTTTAATCCTTATACATGGTTTTCATTCTTTGGCAACTTATATGAAGAAGTACTTCCATTTTAAAGGCGAATGGACATATGTAACTGTAGCAGAGCCAAAGTACTAACATTTAATTATTGGAAAACAAACAATCCAAAGGGACTTAGTCTATTGCAGTGTCCTATAAGTTTTAAAGCATATTACCACTGAATAAACAATGGGAGTTTCTAAACTGTAGTGAAACATTAAAGGGCTTAATATTCAGAATACATTTTTCATTTTATTTTTCTAATTTCATTAGCTCAACACTCAAAGTAAAATTTCTGTTTATAATAACAGTCAAACATAATGAGAAAAATTAGATCAAAGAGAAATATATTCCAAAGTCTATAGTATGCTACACTGGAAATTTTTATCTTTAAATAAAACAATAATCCAATTTTAGAAATAACTGCAATGTGGAATGAGAAATTATTAATAATTTATTTAGTGAGTAAAATAATAAATCCTCTGCTGTTATTGGATGATAGCGTTTATTCAGATTATGTCATAGTAGTTCCCCATTTTCTTTTGAAAATATAATGGAGTTATCGTAATATGCTAATAACAGAGCTAAAAGTTTATACTTTTCTTAAGATGAAAACCACCTAAATTAAGCAAAACAAGCAATAGTGCTGTGTTGAAAATGTATTTGACCAGAGTCTCATATATTTAATTTGTAGAATGGAACGGTATCAACTATTTCTAAAATTTGTTAGGAAGATTTTAAGAAAGGATATTTGTGATGTGCCCTAGCACACAATGGATGTTCACTGAATGCAGGAAGCTGATTCTTCCTAAACTCCTACTAATTTTGATAGCCACACATGCCATTCCAATGTTCTCCATAAGGATAATATGTTTTGCTCACCTTAATAAATAATGGCTTTTTATAATTGTTGCAAAGGATATAAAGAATAATTATGTTTAATTATTATTAGCATTTTATATTTCCATACTTTATTCATGATTTATACTTTTTTTCCTATAATTCAGGTAATTATTTAATAATAATTATCTACAGAATCTAGTTGGGAGGGTGTTATCTATTATGACATATTGGCTAGATTTGACAACTTGCTGTCACTGTGTAAGCCAATGAAGATGGGGCACAATATTTGTTGAAGAGTTTCAGATCATGACATTTTTTCTAGTAAAAACTAAGCCTTCTAGTCTTAGATTTCAGCCAATCTGTTTTCTTTTGGGCAAATGAGTTAGATTTCTAGTGGGTGTAACTCAATAGATAAATCAGGAAGTTCTGCTTTGGAAGTCTGACAACCTTACATTCTAGTATAGTATAGTAATGAACCATAGAAATATAGTCCAGTTTCCATGTGTAATCATGCAATATAATTGCTATTAAAATGCTTCTCAATAAGAAAGTTTATCTCATTCATGCCCATGCAATCTCTATTAGTATGTATCTTTTTTTTGAGATTTTCCATTTTATTTTATTATTTTTTTAATTTAATTTACTTTTTACATTTACATTCAAGTTAGTATATAGTACAACAATGATTTCAGGAGTAGATTCCTTAATGCCCCTTACCCATTTAGCCCATCCCCCCTCCCACAACCCCTCCAATAATCCTCAGTTTGTTCTCCATATTCATGAGTCTCTTCTGTTTTGTCCCACTCCCTGTTTTTATATTATTTTTGTTTCCCTCTCCTTATGTTCATCTGTTTTGTATCTTAAATTCCTCATATGAGTGAAGTCATATGATATTTGTCTTTCGCTGACTGACTAATTTCACTTCGCATAAGACTCTCTATTTCCATCCACATAGTTGCAAATGGCAAGATTTCATTCTTTGTGATTGTGATTGCCGAGTAATACTCCATAGTATATATATACCACATCTTCTTTATCCATTCATCCATCGACGGACATGTGGAATATTTCCATACTTTGGCTATTGTTGATAGTGCTGCTATAAACATTGGGGTGCATGTGTCCCTTCAAAACAGCATACCTCTATCCCTTGGATAAATACCTATGAGTGCAATTGCTGGGTGGTAGAGTAGTTCTATTTTTAATTTCTTGAGGAACCTCCATACTGTTTTCCAAAGTGGCTACACCAGTTTGCATTCCCATCAGCAGTGCAAAAGACATCCTCTTTCTCTGCATCCTTGCCAACATCTGTTGTTGCCTGAGTTGTTAATGTTAGCCATTCTGACAAGTGTGAGATGATAACTCACTGTGGTTTTGATTTTTATTTCCCACATGATGAGTGATGTTGAGCATTTTTTCATGTGTCAGTTGGCCATCTGGATGTCTTCTTTGGAAAAGTGTCTATTCATGTCTTTTGCCCATTTCTTCACAGGGCTATTTGTTTTTTTGGGTGTTGAGTTTGATAAGTTCTTTATAGATTTTGGATACTAACCCTTTATCTGATATGTCATTTGCAAATATCTTCTCCCATTCTGTCAGTTGCCTTTTAGTTTTACTGATTGTTTCCTTTACTGTACAGAAGGTTTTTATTTTGATGAGGTCCCAAAATTTCATTTTTGCTTTTGTTTCCCTTGCCTCCAGAGACATGATGAGTAGGAAGTTGCTGCGGCCAAGGTCAAAGAAGTTTTTGCCTGCTTTCTCCTTGAGAATTTTGATAGCTTCCTGTCTTACATTTAGGTCTTTCATCCATTTTGAGTTTATTTTTGTGTATGGTGTAAGAAAGTGGTACAGTTTCATTTTTCTGCATGTCTGCTGTCCAGTTTTCCCAGCACCACTTGCTGAAGAGATTGTCTTTATTCCACTGGATAGTCTTTCCTGCTTTGTCAAAGATTAGTTGGCCATACATTTGTGGGTCCATTTCTGGGTTCTCTATTCTGTTCCATTGATCTGAGTGTCTCTTCTTGTGCCAGTATCATACTGTCTTCATGATTATAGGTTTGTAGTGCAGCTTGAAGTCTGGAATTGTGATGCCTCCTGCTTTGGTTTTCTTTTTCGAGATTGCTTTGGCTATTTAGGGTCTTTTCTGGTTCCATAAAAATTTTAGGATTGTTTGTTCTAGCTCTGTGAAGAATTCTGGTATTATTTTGATACGTATTGCATTGAATATGTTGATTACTTTGGGTAGTATTGACATTTTAAAAATATTTGTTCTTCCCATCCAAGAGCAGGGAATAGTTTTCCATTTGTGTGTGTGTATGTCTTCTTCAATTTCTTTCATAAGCTTTCTCAGGTTTTCAGTTTGTAGATTTTTCACCTCTTTGGTTAGATTTATTCCTAGGCATTTTATGGGTTTTCGTGCAATTGTAAATGAGATTGATTCCTTGATTTTTCTTTCTGCTGCTTCATTGTTGGTGTATAGGATGCAACTGATTTCTGTGCATTGATTTTATATCCTGTGACTTTGCTGAAATCATGGATCATTTCTAGCAGTTACTTGATGGAATCTTTTGGGTTTTCCATATAGAGTATCATGTCACCTGAGAAAAGTGAAAGTTTGACCTCCTCTGGGACAATTTAGATGCCTTTTATCTCTTTGTGTTGTCTGATTGCTGAAGCTAAGACTTCTAACACTATGTCGAATAACAGTGGCAAGAGTGGACATCTCTGTCTTGTTCCTGACCTTAGGGGGAAAGTTCTCAGTTATTCCCCATTGAGCATGATATTAGTGGCAGGTCTTTCATATATGGCTTTGATTATCTGAGGTATGATCCTTTCATCTCTACTTTCTTAAGGGTTTTTATCAAGAAAGGATGCTGTATTTTGTCAAATGCTTTCTCTGCATCTATTGAGAGGATCATGTGGTTCTTGTCCATTCTTTTAATAATGTTATGTATCACATTGATTGTTTTGCGGATATTGAATCAGCCCTGCATCCCAGGTATGAATCCTACTTGGTCGTCGCGAAAAATTTTTTTAATATATTGTTGGATCCGTTTGGCTATTATCTTATTGAAGATTATTGTGTCCATGTACATCAGGGAAATTGGCATATAGTTCTCTTTTTAGTGGGGTCTCTGTCAGGTTTTGTAATCAAGGTGATGCTGGCTTCATACAAAGAGTTTGGAAGTTTCCCTTATATTTCCATTTTTTTTTTTTTGGAACAGCTTCAAGGGAATGGGTGTTAACTCTTCTTTAAATGTTTGGTAGAATTCCCCTGGAAAGCCATCTGGCCTTGGACTCTTGCTTTTTGGGAGATTTTTAATTACTAATTTGATTTCTTTACTAGTTATGGATCTGTTCAAATTTTTTATTTCTTCCTGTTTCAGTTTTGGTAGTGTATATGTTTCTAGGAATTTGTCCATTTCTTCCTGATTGCCCATTTTATTGGTGTATAATTGCTCATAATATTCTATTATTGTTTGTATTTCTGCTGTGTTGGTTGTGATCTCTCCTCTTTCATTCTTGATTTTATTTATTTGGGTTCTTTCATTTTTCTTTGTGATCAAACTGGCTATTGGTTTATCAATTTTGTTAATTCTTTCAAAGAACCAGCTTCTGGTTTCATTGATCTGTTCTACTATTTTTTTTTTTTTTTTTTAGTTTCGGTAGCATTGATTTCTGCTCTAATCTTTACTATTTCCTGTCTTCTGCTTGTTTTAGGTGTTATTTTCTGATTTTTTTTTCCAGCTCTTTAAGGTAGAAAGTTAGGTTGTGTATCTGAGAACTTTCCCCCTTTAGGAATGCCTGGATTGCTGTATAGTTCCCTCTTATGACCACCTTTGCTGTGTTCCAGAGGTTTGGGGTTGTGGTGTTATCATTTTCATTGACTTCCATATACTTATCAATTTCCTCTTTAACTTCTTGGCTAGTACATTCATTTTTTAGTAGGAAGTTCTTTAGTCTCCAAATATTTGTTACCTTTTCAAATTTTTTTCTTGTAGTTGATTTCGAGTTTCATAGAGTTGTGGTCTGAGAACATGTATGGTATGATCTTGAACTTTTTGTACTTGTTGAGGGCTGATTTGTGTCCCTGTATGTGATCTGTTTTGGAGGATGTTCCATGTGCACTGAAGAAGAATGTGTATTCACTGCTTTAGGATGAAGTGTTCTGGATATATGTTAAGTCCATCTGATCCACTGTGTCATTCAAAGCCATTGTTTCCTTGTTGACTTTCTGATTAGATGATTTGTCCATTGTTGTAAGTGGGGTGTTGAAGTCTCCTACTATTATGGTATTATCATCAATGAGTTTCTGTATGTTTTTGATGAATTGATTTATATATTTGGGTGCTCTCACATTTGGCACGTAAATGTTTACAATTTTTGTTTACAAAAATGTTTACAATGTTTACAGTTTGGCGCATAAAGGTTTTCTTGGTGGATAAACCCCTTAATTGTGATATAATGCCCTTCTTCATCTCTTGTTACAGTCTTTATTTTAAAGTCTAGATTTTCTGATATAAGTATGGCTACTCCGGCTTTCTTTTGTTGACCATTAGCATGATAGATGGTTCTCCATCCCCTTATTTTCGGTCTCAAGGTGTCTTTAGATCTAAAGTGGGTCTCTTGTAAACAGCATATAGATGGATATTGTTTTCTTATCCTTTCTGTTACCCCATGTCTTTTGATTGGAGCATTTAGTCCATTGATGTTTAGAGTAAGTAGTGAAAAATACGAATTTATTGCCATTATGTTGCCTGTAGAGTTGGAGTTTCTCTTGTGTTCTTTGGCCCTTTCTAATCTTTATTGCTTTTGCTTTTTCCCCCTCTTTTCTCCCCTCAGAGAGTCCCCCTTATAAATTCTTGCAAGGCTGGTTTAATAGTCACGAAATCCTTTAATTTTTGTTTGTCTGGGAAACTTTTTATCTCTCCTTCTATTTTGCATGATAGCTTTGCTAGTAAACGAATTCTTGGCTGCATAGTTTTTCCAATTCAGCACATTGGATATACCTTGCCACTCCTTTCTGGCCTGCTAAGTTTCATGGATTGGTCTTTTGCAAACCTGATCTGTCTTCCCTTGTGGGTTAAGGACTTTTTTTCCCTTGCTGCTTTCATGATTCTTTCCTGGCCCGAGTATTTTGTGAATTTGACTATCATATGTCTTGTTGATGGCTGGTTTTTTTTACTCTAATTGGAGTCCTCTGTACTTTTTGGATTTTGATTCTTTGTCTTTCCCTGGTTAGGAAAATTTTCTGCTATGATTTGCTCACACAACCCTTCTACCCCTTTTTCTGTCTCTTCAACTTCTGGGACCCCTATGATTCTGATGTTGTTCCTTTTTAATGAGTCACTAATTTATCTAATCCTTTAATTGTGGTCTTTTGCCTTAGTCTTCCTCTTTTTTTCTGCTTCATTATTGTCCATAAGTTTGTCTTCTATATCACTAATTCACTGCTCTGCCTCATCCATCTTTGCTTCCATGGCATCCATTCAAGATTGCAGCTCAGTTATAGCATTTTTTATTTCATCCTTACTAGTTTTAACTTCTTTTATCTCCACAGAATGGGATTCTAATCTATTTTCAACCCCAGCAAGTATTCTTATTATCGTGATTCTAAATTCTGGTTCAAACATCTTGCTTATATCTGTGTTGTATAAGTCCCTGGCTATCATTTCTTCCTGCTCTTTCTTTTGAGGTGAATTCCTTTGTTTCATCATTTTGATAGAAGAAAAGGAATTAATAAGGTAAAAATAAATTTAAAATTAAAAAATTAAAAAAACAACACACGCAGACACACACACACACACACACACACACAATCAAATAAATGATGTTATTTCCCAGGTGTGTTTTGGTCTGGTTGATGAAAAGAGTTTGAAAGATTAGAGAAAAAAGGGAAAAACAAAAACAAAAATGTTTGAAAATTTGAAAAAATTAATAAAATGAAATAGAATAAAATGAAATGTTGGAAGTAAAATAGAATTTGAAAAATTTCCAAAAAATAAAAAAATATAGTAGAACAAAATAAGGGAAAATATTTTTAATAAAAATTGAAAACAAAAATAAATTTTTTCTCTTTCTGTATTCAAGAAAGAGAAATGAAAAAAAAGAAAAAAAAAGTGAATAGATGGACCAAAGAACAGACTAAAGTATGATTGTAATTGTATTGTTTTCCCCTAGAAGTCAAACTGTGAAGCACTTTATAGTCTGAAAACTAAACATGCAGAGAGACTGATGGTGTTCCTGAAAAACGTGGTCACCCAGTGGGCGGGGCTTAGTGTAATGGCTAGGTGCTCCACTAGAAGGTGCTGCTTAGTTCACTGGGGTAGACTGTTGTGCTGCTTGTAGGTGTGTGCATGTGCGGGAGGGGTGAAAATGGCATCACCCAGCTACCCAGTCTCTAGTATCAGAACTCTATTCTCCCCAATCAGCATTGTGTAGCAGCAGTTTCAGGGATTATAGAAAATCACAACACATATGTGGCACCAGGTTTCACCTTTGACATCCTTATTCCAGCACCAATGAATGTGTTTGTTCTCTGGGGTCTGCTGGGAACTTTGCCTGTGAAGTGGCCACACAGCCTCTAAAAAAATGTCCTCCCAGCAGGGGAGCCGGCTTTCTGCGTGTGGCCTGAGGGCCCCTGCACCTCACTCTGTGCTCCCAGGGGATTCATCCTTCTCACCAGAGCTCTGCCAGGTAATGAGTTGCAGAATTTCAGACTCTGAACTCTCCTTGTTTATAAAGTCTTAGTGTAATTTAAGCCCTCTACTTTCTCCCTTTTTTGTTCAGACCCTGAGACTGTTTCCACTTTTCCATTTTCTATCCAGCTGCTTTTGGATGGTGCTTTCCTGTACTCCGCCCCCCCCATCTCCATCCTCTCTCTGCAGGCAAAAACACATCCCTGCCCTCCGCAACTTCTCTCTCGCCCAGTTCATGTCTCCACACCACAGACATGCTGAGTTCTGCAGTTCAAGTTGTGCAGATTGTTGTGTTAATCCTCAAATCAGGTTTCTAGGTGTGCAGGATGGTTTGGTGTTGATCTGGCTGTATTTCATGGATGTTAGATGCAAAAAACAAACAAACAAACAAACAAACAAACAAACACCCCTCCATTAGTACATATCTTAAATGGCTGCCTAGAATCTCCAAAGTGTTAATAGTCTTCCTTTTAAACAGCAAACTTTGTGCAAGGTTTTGATGTAAGGATGTAGAAATCTGGCTCATATGTAAAGTAACAGATTTCACATATGTATTATTCTTTTTCTACTTCTACTGATGGGTTTTGCAGCTATATTATTATAGTCGATATTTTAAATTTTCTAAGAAAATAAATATCAGAATACCATGTTTGTGTGTGTGTGTGTGTGTGTGTGTGTGTGTGTGTGTATGTGTGTGTGTTGTGTGTGTGTGTGGTTTTTGGAAATTCAACAACAGCCTTGACTTTGAGTGTGAGAATGCATGTTCTGATTAGTAATATGCTTTGCAGTTATGTTTTCAAGAGCATATTGAGTGGTCAAGCAGTCAATTGTAAAAACATGAAGACGTTGATACTAAGCTTTCTTCTTTACTTCTTTTACTACTGTTGTATGTAATTTCTTAATTTTAGTTTTATATTATGAATATTTACAAGCATACAAAGAGACGAAGAATACAATGAACTTCCCTGTACTATTAGCAAGCATGAATAGACATCAGCACTGGCCACATTTTCATATATGTTTTCCAAGACCCATAAGTTCCCTTTGAGAATCAATTAAAAGACTGCTTCTTTGATTTTTAAATCAATTATTCTATCCCTAGACTTGGAACCAATCTTGGCATCCAAAGAAAAATGAATTGGCACAACATGGCCAGCCAGTATTTGTGACTTCAGGTGTCAGCACATTAGCTATACACACTGAACAATAATTATGCTCCTTTGGGGCGTAGAGCATCTAGAATCTGTGCCCTTTTTTAGTTTCAATGAAAATTGCACCTGCTGACAGTAAGGAGCTATGACTTTCTCATGAACTAGTGTAGATTTTATAATACCATAGTCATTTGTACAAATCTTTGAATACAAATATTCTTTTGTCACAATTTTGGTTTACTAACATACTGCTGCAAAAAGTCATTACTTACATGATTCTTAAGTGTAAAATTTAAGGATATTCTTGATGAGACCTATTTTTTTGCTTCTTGCTTGAAATAAGTTAATGGCATATAACTAAAAATAGTAAATGTAGAAGATTTTAAGAGCATCAGAATTTTAAAATCCAAGTAAGTGTTTCTCTTAAGTGATTATATTTATTTATTTATTTATTTATTTATTTATTTATTTATTTTTATTTTAGAGACAGACAAGCAGAAAGAGAGAGAAAAGAGAGCAAGCGAGCCTGAGTGGGGGGTAGGGGGGAGCAAAGGGAGAGAGACAACCTTTTTTTAAAAGTTTATTTATTTTTGGTAGAGACAGAGTGAGGGAATGAGCTGGGGAAGGGCAGAGAAAGAGGGAGACACAGAATCTGTGGCAGCTACAGGCTCCAAGCTGTCAGTGCGGGGCTTGAACTCACGAACTGTGAGATCATGACCTGGGCCGAAGTTATATACTTAACCGACTGAGCCACCCAGGCATCCCAAGAGAGAGACAATCTTAAGCAGGCTCCATGCTCAGTGCGGAGCCTGAAGTGGAGCTTGATCCCATGACCCTGGGATCATGGCCTGCACCAAATTCAAAAGCCAGATCCTTAACTGACTGAGCCACCCAGGGACCCCTTGAGTGACTATTTCAAGGCACAATATATTTATAATAATAGTGTTGTCATCGTTAAAGGTGTAATTGAAATGTTCATTTTAGAATAATCTGAAAATTTTCTTTTGCTTTTTCTTGAAAAAATTAATGATATCTTTGGTGTGACAATACTCCTTCATAGTTAAACCTAGTATGTGCTGAATGAAAGTTACAACTATCACAATGTTGATCTCAATCATCTATTTCTCTGACTTGGTTGGCCATGTAAGAGACTCCTAAATAATGGACTGTACCCCAGTAGGAGATAACAGAGTTCAGAATTTTCTAATTTGAGCAAAAAGATTTGTTAAGAGAGATGCATATCTCACATAAATATTATATGCACTGACAATATGGTGTCTAGGAAATGCTCTTAGAGTATTTATTAAAATAAAGTAACTAGTTAAGGCTTCAATGAGACCACAATGTTTAAGCCAGAACATGAAGAAAATGAAAGAACTAGCTATGCAGCTATCTGTGAGATGACTGCTCAAGGGAGAGTACATGGAGTGAGTAGAGCATGTCAGAGTATCTTAAAGCTTACAGAGATACCGGTAAGCTCCAGTGATGTGAATCAGGTGGATGAGGGTTGCACCTGAGGTTGGCAAGCCAATGGAGATCATGGAGATTATTTCTATTACTGGTTTTACTGTGTAGAAAAAGGGAAGCTGTGGAATAGATTAAAAAGAGGGGAAAGATGAAACAAAGAGACCAAAGAGCAAACTAATAAGCCAGAAAAGGGATGATGTTTTTTAGCTAAGTTCTGAGAAGAGATTTGAGTTAGAATAAACAAGATTGGCTGATTAATTGAATGTGGAGTGTGACAGAAGAGAAACAATCAATGATGCATTTGGGCTGAGCAGAGGAGGAGGAGGTTGTGTTTACTAATGGTGAATACAGTTGGATTAACAGACTTTTTCAGAAGGCCAAGGTAGAAGATCAAGGCCTCTCTTTTAGTGTTATCTTTGTATTTATATGTATATATACATTAATATTTATATTTCTTCGTGTAGAAATGTTGGTAGACTGTTGAACATATGACCCTGGAATTAAAGGGAATGATTGAGAATATAGGTATAAGATTGAAATTTATCAGCAAATTACTTATGTCCATGACATAAATTGGCTGAAATTACTAAGAGACTAAAAATATATGGATAAAGAAGAACAACAAATTTCTTTTAGCACTATGGACAACTAAGCATTCCAATGGATGGTTCTGTAGAAAACTAGACCCTGAAAAAAGAAGACTCTGAGATAAAGTTACATCAGACAAATTATTAGTGGAGCTACCCTTTTGTGGTCATTATCCTGTTTTCCTTTTTATCTCCCTCTCACTTTCCCACTTGGTCTCTCTGTCTCTCTGACTCTCTGTCTCCTGGTATCTCTCTCTCTCTCTGTCTCTCTCTCTCTCTCTCTGTCTCTCTCTGTCTCTCTCTCTTTTTCACACACACACACACACACACACACACACACAAAGTGAAATGAGATCAAAGAGAGAAAAAGCTTGGGTCTGGACAGAGGAGAAGAAACCAGTTTTCAAGAGGAGAGGTTGCGTGAGAATATATACTGATAGCCACTGCAAGGAAATAGATCATTCAGCCAGGTCAGTGTGGTGAGAGGCAGCCTCAACTCTGTGCTGAACTTGTACCTTCATGGAGGTTCTGAAGTGGTCCCATGGCAGGTGGCACCTGATACTAAGCATAAGAAGCAGAAAGAATCCTCTATGGAAAAATGCATGTCCAAACTCCATATTAAGTCTACTAGACTCACCTAGTCAAGATCAAGAATAGACCCTAGAAGCAAAGATCATTCAACATATGAAAAAAAACAGGTAAATATGTCTAAGAGTCAATAGAAAAAAACAAATAATAGATATGAACCTCTAGGATTGTAGATCCCAGAACTACCTGCTACATAATATAGAATATATATGTATAAAATGATTAAACAATTAGTAGACCCAATCTCACATATGACTAATCAACAAAAGCCTATTACAAATCAATATATACACACACAAACACATTTATCTCTATATGTATATAATACAAATCTCTATATGTTTACAATACAAATATCTCTATATGTATAGAGTAAAAATTATAATTATTGAAGACATAATAATAGGTTAATCTTCAAACTAAACATAGCCCAAAAGTGAATTAATGAAAGGGAAAATAAATTTTAAACTGAAAAAGCTACCTGGAAACTCCAAATGAGGCAACAAAGTGAAAAATATGGAATAATAATTAGGAGGTATTTAAGATTGGATGTGAAGGTCTAACATTTTTAACTAGAAGATTGGGAAAGAAAAAAAAAGAATGAGCTTAGATAACAATTGATAAACATTTTCTAAAACAATGAAAAACCTAAATTTACAGAAAAAATAATTCTAGGATAAATACAGATAAATTTAAAAAAATAATGTTTATATTTGAGAGAGGAGAGACAGAACACGAGCAGGTGAGGGGCAGAAAGAGGAAGACACAGAATCTGAGGCAGGCTCCTGGCTCCGGGTGATAGCACAGAGCCCCAGGCAGGGCTGAACCCAGGAACCATGAGATCATGACCTGAGCCAAAGTCAGACGCTTAACTGACTGAGCCACCCAGGCGCCCCCAAAATAAATTTCAACCCAAACACATCTTATTGAATCCACAGAATGCCAAGTAAAATAAGTTTATTTTAAAGAAGTCAGAGACAAATGACATCATCTAAACCCCATAGAGGTCCCTACTTTTCAAAAGTTCTCATTATGCCACTTTTTACAAAAGACCTACAGTAACACCTGCTTTTGCTAACCAAAAGAATCCAAAGGGGATTTTTGCTTTTATGAAAAAGGCAGCAAAAAAAGCAAAAATAGCGTTTGGTGTTGTTTTGCTTTATTTTGTTCTGTTTTGTTTTGTTTTTGCAGCAGGCCATGGTAGAGACAGTGTGCACCCCAAGCAGTTAGAGTGGCACACCAGGGTCCTTTCCTGAGAACCACACTCTGCATCTCAGCGTTAAGCTATCATAGCTTCAACTGTGCCCGTGAGCATCTGTGCTCTATCTCAGTTTATTTTCCCTTAGCAGGACATTCCTACGCTACTGGAAAAGCCTAGGAGAAATTACTCAAAAATTTTCCTGTGTAAATTAACAGTAATTACTTTCTGCTTTAACCACTTAGGCTTACAGAAGGTGTCGTAGGAACGCTTTAACTTTCAGATATAAAGGGAAACCTATGTATCAGTTATGCAGTTCCAGAATATGTTATTTGAGAAGTTTTTGCATGCAATCAATTATGACATTGATCAAATTCCTTAGTTGCAGTGAAGAACATCTAGTCTAGTTTGAGCAGAAATGGATATAAGATATATAGAGAATTGCAGGCATGCCTGAAGAAATGGCCTCAGAGCTGAGCTTTTTGGAATGACACAAAAATCCACAATACAGAATGTTGCTCACCCAAGGTAATGACTGCTTCTTCTATAATCAAGAATCTGCCAGCACAGAAAGCTGCGTCCAGAGCACCCAGGTCCAGAACCACTTTGCCTCTGTCACAATCTTCACCAGGAGAAAATATGCATCTCATACTTTGCATTTTTTTTAAGTTCATTCAGTCATGAAGCAAAGTCTCATTCAAGTGCATTAAATTGCCGGAAGCATAATCATGTATCTGTACTGCAGGAACAAAAAAAAAGCTAGAAAACAGAATTATTTTTATTTTACATTTTACATTAGGATTTATACTATGGGAAACTCAATATCAACGAGTTTTGGGTTTTCATTTCCATCCCCTCTTTCTCTAGTCACTCCATTTGGGACTTGCTAGCTAAATGCTCGGTGAGGGTGGCCTTACACAAAGGAAGAAGGCTGTTGTTCCCTCACAAATGTGTGATTAACTCTCTTACTAGATTTTTTCAGCTGCATAGATTTTCCAAAGCAAGGTACAAAGGAAGTAAATTGATTATGTTTCTGTGGCTTGTACATTGGCTTTGAGGGTTGTTACAGTAAAAGACCTCAGACTTTACAGAAATTGAAGAATTAGAAAAGATATTGTAATTAAGGCATATAACTTGGATATATATAGATATAGATATATAGATGATATATATATATATATGTAATCAACTGGAGAATATTTTAAAAGGAGCCTGATGGTGAAAAGACCTGAGTTTATTTTGCTTTTCTTCTTTTCATGATTTATAACCTTGGGAATATAATTTTGATTGAAGCATTTTTTTTATTTTTTGGAAAGTAGAGAACAGATAAAATCGAGAGATAGGTGTAAGACTGGCTACTGTTTGCAATAGAAGTTTTATTCAGTGACTATTTCCTGAACCTGTACTATTTGGCTGCCCTTTTACTAGATGCTGAGGGTGGAATTGGGAATAAGGTAGTTCCTGTGGGTAGAGATGGAAGATACATTCAGGATGAAGGTAGAATAATGAAAAAAAAGATTCTGAGATGCCAAGTCATGAGACATGTACTTGCAATCTGATGAGGGATGCAGTTCAGCATCTGCATAGTGATAGCACACATAGGTCTGTAAAAGTAGGTTGTAACCATTTTGTGCAGGGCAAATGCCAGTTCGTAGGATCTGGCAGCGAATCTGGAGTATTATAGGAACCTCTGCAGGCCTTTTGAACAGAGAATAATGTGATCTATGCTACTTTATAAGAAGATTATATTAAGATTTCTTAATCTAATAATGTCTGAGAGGTACAAAGGATATGTATTTCTAAAGTGCTATAATAGGTATAATCTTTTTTTTTATCTACATAAACTCCTAATGCCAGATAGGTGAAAAAAATAATTTTTTTGCCACTTTACTGTTAGAAGGTTATCGGTTTTGTAAGGTCATTGAGTTCATGACACAAATCTATATTTTAAGGTAGCTGTGAGATCATATTTAAAAAATATATTTTGTAGGATTTTTTAAATCTTAAGGAGGTCAAACTGTATTTTCTTCTGAGTAGCTCAATGCTGCAGATCCTCTTGGAACATTAATTTAAAATCCACTGCAGGAAAACAGGCTTAAAGGTGTATGGGGGGAAGAAAACGTTTCCCTTCTTCCCTTCTTGATTGTTTGGCTGGTCTAATACTTAAATTGACATAAGACAGATTAACAGGAGAAAAAACTAAATATTGTACGTACAGGAACTCATAAAAATGTGAGACTCAAAGAAGTGAATAAAGCAGTCAGCTTTTATATCTTTTAGGCAAAGAAATAAATTTGTGAAGAATTGACAAGACAAAGAAGTTTGGGCTTAGGGTAGTAAATTAGTGAAGTAACAAGATTTGTTTATATAGTATTCTTGGCCCTGAATTTCCTATCTCTGCTGATAAGGATGTTTCCTGATACAGGGAATGTATCCTTCTCACGAGAGATTTATTTTCTGCATTCAGGGGCACAGAAGAGAGTCATGGTGTCCTTTTTGCACTGGCTGTTTCTTAGGAAACTTTAATTTAAAATAATCAATATGCCAAAGTGGCATATTTGGGACAGCCTTCCCTGAACTCTATCTATGTCAACAGAGGCTTACAGATTATATGATCCACAAGCAGTAAAATAGATCTGCTAGTTTGGAGGGTTTCAAAATACATGAAGGATTCTTCCTCCAAATAACAGTTATTAAAGCTAAATGTGCTGTGTTTACAAACACTTGTTTTTAAATTGGTTTTGCTCATCCACAGTGACTATATTAGGTTTAAACTACTGTGAAATTATGAAATTAACTTTACTAATCGTATTTGTAGAAAAGATTTTCAATGCAGAAAAGTAAGGTCAAAAGGTTAATTTTTTGGCTTAGATTTCAGTTGTTATTAGTGAAGCATAACTGGATTTCTGTTTACTTGAATCACATTTCCATGAACAGAAATTGCTTTATAACAGAATCATTCATGGAATTATGCAGAAATCAGGAGGACATTAGACAATTGGATCTTGAGCAAGAGTATTATTTTTTGAGTTGTGCTATCCCAGGAAAGGTCAAAAACTGAATCATCCTTCAGGTATGTTATAGCATGTGTATGAAGGTATGTATGTATTTAAATATCTTTGTGGCATCAAGTAGGGATTACATTGACATTTTTTTTGTGTGTGTGTTCTAAATGTTAAATGAGTATATGTATAAATTAAAAACATTGAAAGCCTCTGAGAGCCTAACAGTGACACCATGGGGAAAGACTAAAATAATTCTGTTATTTAGACCTAGAGTCCCGCTTCTATGCTGGTTTAAAAAAACAAAAACAAAATAAAAAAAACAGTTACAAGTTTCAGCCCGGTACTCATAATCTATTGATTATAGAATCAGTCATCTGATAGACAGTGAGGAGAAGCCAAGTCCTCTGATTTATACTCTTAGTTTAGAATGCCATGGCTAGGTGTGCCATTGTCCCTGGAGTGCTTCTGCCTTTCATGACATTTCTTATTAAAGCAGAAATATTTTGAAAATTATTTGTTTCCTCATCTACTTTATTGTCATCACTTCTTTTTTAGTTGATGTGACAAAAAAAATGTCCTTGTCGTATAAGAAAACAATGAACATGTTTGGTACCTTTTTGTTTTTTGTTTCTAACATATATTTGATTATGATTACAATAATGGAATATTCTGAATTAATATGCAATGTTTTTTCTCCCTTTTTGGCAAATGCTTTCCTTTATTTAATCCTTTGACTATTAATAATTGACCATGGGTGATGCCCTAGGGAACAGAGAAACTCAGTTTGAAAGTTGTGTGAAATTACTGTCTTTGAGCTCCAAAACTGTATGAAAATGCAACTTGGATTTTAATTTTAAGAGCTATACAATTGCAATGATTTCTAAACTATTTCTTTTTCAATGAGTTTGGCCTTGACTACCAAATAAAAGTTTAGCAAACTCTGTTGCCTAAATCACAAAGTGTACAGAAATGCAAGATGATACAAAGAGGTTTCCTCTCATGCAGAAAAAAGTGTCGAATATTACTGAGTTAGGGATGGAAACTTTGAAGAGGATTGAAAAAGAAAGCATGAGAATTTAGCTGTTAGTTTGAGTAGGAAGCACTGCCTCCTGCCTTTTTCTTTATTATGGAATTCTTAGAGAGGATGCTGAAGGTTCTATAATAGCAGAAATTCCAGAATAGTTTAGGAGGTCACAAGAAATTAGTGGACTCATGCCTCGCTTTTTAATGTGAGCCAGGACATTTAAATATGAACAGCTACTTAAACATGACACATAAGCAGAAGAGTAATAAAGACTTAGTAAGATATCTAGGAAGATGGAACTTGGGCAATGTCATGGAAGGGTGTGCGCTACAGTGAGATATTGGCAAATAAGTTAAAAGCTCTCAATCTCTAAGGAAGAATCAGAAACAGTCAGACTAGAACATCTATAGTCAGTAAGACGGGAGCAGAAAACCTGGGTCTTGTAACCAAAGGACATATATTGAATATACACATCAGCAGAGACTCTAAATGCACTCCAAGGAGCGCTGGAAGAGGGAAGCTGCTTCTACCAGATGCCGCAGACAAAAGATGACTATAGATGTAACAATGCATTTTCAATGCCTGTCCCTTCATAGTTTAGAAAATCACTGATCACAAGAAATGGTAAGCAATGAGGGAAAGAGTTCTGCATTTTGATCAAGTCTTATCCAAGAGAGACAGAATGGGCAAGATTTAAAGTTTTAAACATAAACACAAAGAGGAATGGAAAACTAGATTATAGTTAGTATATCATGATAAAGTTAATGTTTGCATATTTGATTTTTGTGAACTATCAAACTGTGAAGTAGGTTTGCTACATCAACAACCTTACAAATCTATGTCTTCATAATATATCTGTGGGAGAGAATATAGAATATAGACTTAAATGGGAAAATATGTTTTTATTTAGATTGGTACAAATACTTATATCATCATATTTATTAAACCTGAGCTGCTATAACACACACACACACACACACACACACACACACACACACACACCAAATTCAGTGTTTCTTAAGTAACCGTAATTTGTTTACCATCTTTTGTATTTTTGTTATCCATATGTTAATTCCTACCACTCATTTTATTTAATTGAGTTAATATTTTGTTTATGCTTATGTTTAAAACATTACATCCTTAATTATTCTAATTCAAAGAAATTACATAAATTAAATCTTTAGTATCACTGGATAGTTAATTTGTTTTTATTTGTACATATTATAAACATTATTGTTGAAAGGATGATAAATTTTACATAACACCCCAAATTATAACTAATACCATCTAATATCCCCTAATAAATTTTGGAAAGCATTGATTTCATTAATAATCAAGTGGAAAAAATCAAATGAAAGTCTATTTAAGGATCTTTTATTAAGTATTTATTGATAAGGTAACATTTAGGATTTTTTGGTGGGGAAGGGAAACATCATTGCTCATTGGGATTAGTCTCTCCTTACATGACATTTAGCATCCCTGACTTCTACTTACCAAATTCCAGGATCATTATGAAATCCACCTCCTGATTATTTCTAACCACTTCCCAGTACATTTTGGTGCCACCAGTCTTTCTATAAAGGATATGTACTCACTCTTAAATTAAAAATAAATCTTTAATTAACTCAGTCTATTATTACAGCAAGCTTGATGGCTTATAAAAATATCAGAATTGGGGGAAATCATTTTGAAAGAAAAAAATTAGTAGGACAAGATGGCACATCAAGAATATCTATTTGTAATTAAGATACAGAAGACATTAGGAAGTATGAAGCCAACTGAACTGGTAGATAGGGAATTATATTTTTACATCATTTAAGTATAAATACATTTAGGCTTGTGAAATAGAAATGGAGTGTGCCTTATTTTTTTTTAAGTAGGCCCAACATGAGGTTTGAAACCAGACGCCAGGATCAAGAGTTGCATGCTCTAGTGACTGAGTCACACATGTACCCTTAAAAAGAATGAAGTATTGGGGCGCCTGGGTGGCGCAGTCGGTTAAGCGTCCGACTTCAGCCAGGTCACGATCTCGCGGTCCGTGAGTTCGAGCCCCGCATCGGGCTCTGGGCTGATGGCTCAGAGCCTGGAGCCTGTTTCCGATTCTGTGTCTCCCTCTCTCTCTGCCCCTCCCCCGTTCATGCTCTGTCTCTCTCTGTCCCAAAAATAAATAAACGTTGAAAAAAAAATTTAAAAAAAAAGAATGAAGTATTTACATCAAAGAGCAAGTCAATTTCTTTCTAGATTCTGTCATGCTTTGGGATGAGGTTACAAAGAAATTGTGAGACCAATTTAATTCTTTGCATGTAAATATCCATTTTCCCAACACTATTTATTGAAGAGACTGTCTCCTCCCTATTTCATATTCTTGGAACTCTTGCTGAAGATCAGTTGATCATATATGTGTAGGTTTATTTTTGTCTCTTTATTAGGTTCTGTTGGCCTATGTGTTTGTTTTTATACAACTACCATACTCTTTTGATTACTGTAGCTTTGTATTATAGTTTTAAATCAGGAAGTGTGATACCTCCAGCTTTGTTCTTTTTCTTCAAAATTGCTTTTACTATTTGGAGCCTTTAGACATTCTATAGGAGTTTTAGGATTGTTTTTCTATTTCTGTGATCATTTTGTTAGCTGTGGGCATTTCATATGAGGCTTTTATTGTGTTGAAGTAAGTTCCTTCTATACCTAATTTTTTGACAGTGTTTATCATGAAATAGTATTGAATTTTCTCAAAAGCCCTTTCTACATGTAATGACATCATGTGTTTTATATCCTTAATTTGGTTAACATGGTATATCACACTGATTGATTTGTTTATGTTGATCTATCCTTGCATGTCAGGAGTTAAATTCACCCAGTCATGGTATATGATCCTTTTGATGTGCAGTTGAATTCAGTTTGCTAATATTTTGTTGAGGATTTTTGCATCTATATTCACCATCAAGGATGTTGGCCTGTAGTTTTCTTTTTCCATGGTATCTTTGGTTTTGTTATCAGAGTGATACAGGTCGCATACAATGAGTTTGGGAGTATTCCTTCTTCTAATTTTAGAAGAGTTTAAGAAGGATTAATATCAATGCTTTTGAAATGTTTGGTAGAATTAACCTGTGAGGCCATCTAGTCCTGAGCTTTTCTTTGTTGGGAAGTTGTTGATTACTGATTCAACCTCCTTATTTGCTACTGGTCCATTCAAAGTTTCCATTTTTCTTGATTCAGTCTTGCCAGGTTGTAAATTTCTAACTTATACCATGCACAAAAGTCAACTCAAAATGGATGAAAGACTTAAATAAAGACCTGACACCAGAAAACTCCAAAAAGAAAACATAGGGGGAAAGCTTTTTGACTTTAGCCTTGGCAATGATTTCTTGGACATAACCTAAAAGCACAGGACACAAAAGCACAAATAGCCAAATAGGATTATATCAAACTAAAAAGCTTTTGCACATCAAAGGATAAAAACAACAAAGTGAAAAGGAAACTTTTGGAATGGAAGAAAATATTCACAAACCATGTATCTAATAAAATATTAATATCCAGAATATATAAGAAACTCTTACAGCTCAATATCAAAAAAGAAGAAAAAAATTTAAATGGGCAAAGGACCTGAATATATACATTTCTCCAAAGAAAACATACAAGTAACTAACAAGTACATGAAAAGATGCATTGCTAATTATTAGGTAAAAGCCAATTAAAATCACAATGAGATACCACCTTATACCTGTTAGAATGGATATTATCAAAAAACCAAAAGATAGCAAGTGTTAGTGAAAATGTGAAAAATGAGAATACTTGTACACTTTTAGTAAATATGTCATTGGTGCAGCCAGCATAGAAAACAATATGGAGTTGTCTCAAAAAATTAAAAATAAACTACTATACAATTAAGCCACCCCCCTTCTTTTGTATCCAAAGGAATTGGAATAAAGATCTCAAAAATGGATCTGCATTCTCATGTCTATTGCAAAACAATTCACACCAACCAAGCTAGAAGGCAACATAAGTGTTCACTGACAGGTGAATAAATATAGAAAATGTGGTATTTGTATAAAATGGGATATTATTCAGTTTTAAAAAGAAGGAAATCCTGCAATTTGTGGCAACATGGGTGAACCTAGAGACATTATGTTAAATGGAATAAACCAGGTGGAGAACAATTACTACATGATTATGAACTTATATGAAGAACCTAAAATAGTCAAACTCACAGAAGTAGAAAGTAGAATAGTGATTACCAGGCATTGTAAGGAGCGGGGATGGGGAAGTTGCTCATAGAAGGGTACAAATGTGACAGTGACAGTTATGCAAGATGAATAAGTCTGAAACATGTACTGTATGTCATAGTGCCTATAGTTGACAATACTTTATTGTATACTTAAAATTTTTCTAAGAGGATAGTTCTTGTATTAAGTGTTCTTATCAATAGTAATAATAATAATAATAATAATAATAATAATAATAATAATAAGCAACTTTGGCTGTGATGAATATGTTTATGGAATTATAGTGGTGGTGTTTTCATAGATGCATACTTAAGTCCAGACTCATCAAATTGTATGCCCTAAATATATACAATTTTTCTTTTCTAATGTTTATTTATTTTTGAGAGAAAGAGTGTGAGAGAGAGAATAGAGGGGCAAAGAGAGAGGGGGACAGAGGATCCAAAGCGGGCTCTGTGGTAACAACAGACAGCCCGATGCAGGGCTTGAACTCACGAACCATGAGATCATGATCAGACACAAAGTCAAAAGCTTAACTGACTGAGCTATCCAGGCACCCCATATACAATTTGTTTAAATGTCTATTATATACCTCAGTAGGATGGTTAGAAAAATAAATCACCAGATAAATGGAAACTAATGACCCTCTGTGTTTAGATAATTTACCTCAGCATGTACTGTGTCTCTTAAGAATGCTGATCTCAGAAAGATAAATACATTTTGTCAAAAGCTTTTAGCCTCTCAAGTCAAGTTACCTTGTTTTTGAAATTACTCTTTGTTCTTGAAATGAGATCCAGGAATCAATAAAATCCACAAATATTTATTTCTGTGAATTATAAAGTCTGTAAGAATATATATTATATTCCACTGTCATACAGTGGACCCATTTTTGTAAGTATGCAATATTTAAAAATAATAGGACAGGAGCATCTATAGAATCTGAGCAAAACAAGTCATTTTAAAGTCCTCGGTTTGAAGTTCTTACCTCTATTATTTATAGTGATATTATGAAAATTTATATTGATATAAATCATTTTGTAAAAAATATATTAAGGAGTACTGATATAATTAGTTTAATGTAATATAATTTGCTTCAATTTACCAATTCTTAGATTACATTGAAATGTGAATTTATCAAAATGTAAGTAATTATATAAATAATTGAATTCTAGAATTTATAATTATTTTTGGTTTGTTAGGAATAATTTTATTATATATGGTAATAAATACATTGAGAAATCTTATTAAAGCATATATTTTATTAAAAATATGGTAAAAAGTAATTGACAAGAGTTCTTCAAGAAATCATTTTCAAAAAAGTATATAACTCACATATACAATTCATTTATAAACTAACAATTAAAAAGTGAATAAAAAATTCCAAGGAGGAAAAATACAATTATTGATGCAGAAAGAATTTGAAAAAAAATATTGAACAATAAAAATCATCAGGAAGTGTCCCAGACATATTTAGATAAGTTCTCTTATTCCTTCAAACAATTTTATGAAGTGAGAATTATTATCTATCTTCATGTTACATATTTTAACCGAGACCCAAAGAGCTTGGGTTGCTTAACGTCAGCAATGCCATAGTCTCTCCTTTTTCACCCAGTAAAATCTGCATATCTTCAATTTCTCAGAAGCCCAAGGTAGTCTCTGGACTAATTCAACTTTGCTTCATTCTAAACGACAGAAATAAATGACTCTTCAATTCTTTTCTAAATAAATATACAAGTAGAGTTTAGACATATCATATTTAGAGTATAACCAAGAAAATTATTGCAACTGCTTCTTTGCATCTATGTTATATGTCAAGATTTATATTGTTTAACTCAAATTTAACCTTAAAATTAAAGAGTTATGTTAAGGAGAGATGAAGTTAAAATTGGCAGCAGCTGTAGGTGGAGAGTCGACTGTGAATTTGATAGGTTCTGCTGTACATTAAGGAAGAATAATGCTAATTTTCCGGAAGCACCTTGTAGCAAGTTACTACAGTGGTAGAGATGAACATTGTTCCCATTTGAGTGGGAAAAAGAGATTTTCAAGACATGGAGCCTAGCAGACAATGTTATTTTTCTTAATTTTCTTTTAGAAAGGAATTAGAAGAGAGAAAAACATAAAAGGATGCTTTGTTTTCACTGGATCAAAAAACATATCCACCAAGTAAAGATTATATGAATTAAACCAGATACTGGCTTAATAATTCGTAATTCATACTTATGAGAATTTTAATATTGTTTAATAAATGCTGTCAGTCAAGTCCATTATCTTCTGCTGTTAAAGAACCTGTCTGCTCTTTGGATCTTACTTGCCTTCTCCTAAAGTTGAAGGGCTGGATTTAATGAGTTTAAAGTTTCTTCCACTGTGTTCATTCCATGATTCTGTGTTTGTTTTCAATTTTTTACAGAATAGGCTTTATTTTTTTAATTAAAAATGTTTTATTTATTTTTGAGCGAGAGAGAGACTGAGAGAGAGAGGGAGAGAGAGAGCGTGAGAGAGCAAGGGAGGGGCAGAGAGAGACGGAGACCCATAATCTGAAGCAGGATCCAGGCTCTGAGCTGTCAGCACAGAGCCCAATGCAGGGCTTCAGCCCATGAACCATGAGATCATGACCTGAGCCAAAGTCGGAGGCTTAATTGACTGACCCACCCAGGCACCCCTAGAATAGATTTTAAATGGCAAATAATCATAAACCACAGTGTTTTTGGAGTATTAAAGGTTAATTTGGTCTTTTTAGAAATAAATATGAGAACACAAATATTTGCTAGTTATGGGTCTCCTTATTTTTTATGTTAGTTTAGGAGGTTAGGTTTATGAAAAAATTGTCTTATCAACCAAGGAAATTAACTGTCTTACTGTTAAAATATGATTCTAAAACCAAACTGGTTAGACTATAAATAAATTATTTTTTCCTAATGTACAACTATATGAAAACATTAAAATGTGTATACTTAAAACTAATCATTTATGGATTCTCTTTTTTCTAACATATATATTTTTAACTTAGTCATGAAATTGTGGCATTTTCTAGTAAGTATACGGATATTGAAAATGGAAACTTTTAATTTACTGGAGGAGTTTGCATCATACTAGGTTAATATCAAAAATTTTATCATAGTATCTTTCAAAATAAATTAAAAACTGAAGTGAAAATATTGTGTGCTATATGTTTCTTGTTCTTCTATCAACTTAAACAAGTTTTCTTGGGCTAGAAATCAATTTAGTTCAACCATTTCCACGTTCTTGTTTGAAATTTTGTAAAAAATTGTATATGTAGCAGACTGATTTGAATGCATATTGGAATTTCTTCTTAAACCTGAGTTGAGTCTCTAAAGCTCTCACTGACATGATAGCCTATGCAATAGCTGTGCTGACTTCACGGTCCCATTATGTAAATAAGGTAATACATCTATTTATGCCCCTCAGATTGTGACTAAAATCTGCAAAGAAATATGGCACAGTGGAATGTGCTTGGAAAATTTTTATGGAGCTTTTTATGTCCAGTTATCAAACTCTGCCAACTAATTACACTGAGAAGGGAAATAAAAACACCCCTCCCTCACATTGTGTGTAGCTCACAAAATAAAACACAGAAGGAAGATAGCTATTTACTTTTATAAAATATGTTACTTCAATTCAGTTATATTTAAAGCAAAAAAAATGATTATTTTAGCATGCATGTTTTCAGGAAAGAGTTGCATCAATCAAATTGTCTTTGGTCTATGTAATTCTGCACATTTCCCGTCAAACTATTATAGTGAAATATATGACTTCAGGGACCTAATCATAAAGCAATTTTACTTTGGTTTCCCATTCTTCCTTTACGTAGATACAGGGAGCTCATTTTTCCACTGCCACTGGATAAAAATGTAGAAAACTCTATTCCTATGACTTCAATTATCACATTTTTCCCCTGAATACAAACTGTATTTACTTTTCGAATTCCCAGTGCCATGTCAAAATCAAACTTTGAACTTGATTCAAAGTCAATATACCTTTCCACCCCCACCTGTCGCTTAGAATGCATGTAATGGGAAGTCTGTAGTAAATGAATACAGTTGGCTTCTTCTCCTAAGCTGCGATTTTGGTAACAGTTGTTTTAAATCCACATCTATCACCAAGTTTGGAGTGGAGGGGTGGGGGGGAAGATGATCAGAAATACTTTTATGATTGGTAATGTTGTGAGCTGGCATCACACTTTTAGAGCTGGGCAGATTGTAAAAAGAATATTCTCTCACTGATGTTTTCATAGGGTCCTTGGATAATCTATGGGTATTTTGGACAGTATCTTATGTACAGTTCTCTGGCTGCAGATGGTGCTCTTTCTTTCAAATCTTCTGTTACCATCTCTTTCTCAGATTCTGCAACATGGTAATTCCCTTTGTTCCTTTAGGTAGCCTTCTTGGAAAGAAACAAAATATGCTTGAGCCAATTTTCAGTCAGTGATAACATGTCACCCAAATCTAGTCTATAGGAAAAAGTCATCTGCTAATTCCTACACAGGATAATGCATACAAAAAGAATAGCATCATTCAGTGGTAAAAGTATGACAACTTCAAAGTTTTATTGAATACAGAATAAAAAGCAGGTAAATGTGCAGAGAAAAATGCTATTAGTATGTTGGGAATTGCATTAGTTTATTGCTGTGTAATTAATTATGTAAAAACTCAGTGGATTAAAGCAGTAAATATTTATTATTTATCTCATAGTTTCTGTGGGTCAAGGATTTGGAAGCAGCTGAGCTGGGTATTTCTAGCTTGGGTAATCTCATGATACGCAGTTTAGATGCAACCAGAACCAGGATAATTTAGATGCAATTATCTGTAGGCTTGACATTGTTTGGAAGATCTGCCTCTAAATGACTCACTTGTGCAATATGGGCTAATTTTCACCTAACATATCTCATGACGTGCTCTTGTCCTCACTCGGAAAGACAGAACGCCCATGCCTTTTATGAGCTCAAAAGTCACACGTCACCATTTCTGTAATATCCTATTTGTTACACAAGTTAGTTCTATGAGAGGAACTACTAATGGTTATGTATATCAGGAAGCAGAAATCGTCGAGGATCTCTTGGAGCTGGATACCACAGAAATGCAGTAGCAAATATCCTATTTCATCTGAAGAAAAGAGTGAAATGTGACTTGAGCTCTATTTAGCTAAAACTTTCCATTTCTTATCCCCGTAACCAAATAATCAACCAACAAACCAATCAACCAAAAACCTTCAAATAAATTTAAGGTGAGAAACAAAAAGCATATAAAGCCATTTTCCCCCTCTCAATATCCGTTAGGTATGGTACAATGAAATAAAAGATACTCAGGTATCAATAAAAACATTGATGTTTTGCTAGAAAATATTGATATTCAGAACATCAAAATTAAAAGTTAAAAATCGAAGTTGCTAAGAGAGTAGATATTAAAAGTTCACATCACAAGAAAAATAATTTAACTATATAGGGAGATGGATGTTAACCAAACTTACGTGAATCATGTTGTAACCTGAAATTAATATAATGTCGTATGTCAATTATATCTCAATCTTAAAAATACTAAAAAAATAAAATGTTCAGAATTATTTTCTATATGGAAAACCAAAGTAAAATTGAAAATGCAATACAAAATCCAAGACATCAATATTTTTAGAGACTCCATTTCTCTATTAAGCTATTATGGAGTATCGAATATACTATTTTGAAATCTCTATCACTACATCTTCGGGAGGAGGATGGAACTAAAGTAGGTTCCATCAGTTTGTACTTCAGTGGGTGTGGGCAGAAGACTAATGAAAACAAAAGTGAAGAACTTAGTTTGCCAAGATCTCACCTCCTCAGTTTGTTTTCTCCTTCCTGGGCACTTGATTTCTGTAGCAAACTACTTTACTCAGTCTTACCTGACTAAGTTCTTCTTCATGCAATGTGAGCATGAATAAACTTCCACCTTATTTTCCCCTTCCTTCCTCCCCGCCTCCCTCCCTTCTTTCTTTCTTTCTTTCTTTCTTTCTTTCTTTCTTTCTTTCTTTCTTTCTTTCTTTCTTCCTTCCTTCCTTCCTTCCTTCCTTCCTTCCTTCCTTCCTTCCATCCATCCTTCCTTCCTTCCTTTCCTTTCCTTCTTTTTCTTTTCTTTCTTTCCTTTTTTAAATTTATTTATTTATTTATTTATTTATTTATTTATTTATTTATTTATTTTAGATATAGAGCATGAACAGGGGAGAGGGGCAGAGGGAGGGACAGTGAGAATCTCAAATAGGTCCCAAACTCAGTGCAGAGCCCTATGTGGGGCTCGATCCCACATCCCTGGGATCTTGATGTGAGCTGAAATCAACAGTCGGACACTCAACAGTCAGACGCTCAAGTGCCCCCACCTTATTTTCTTTAAAAATCCAAGCTATGCTGTAATCACTGAAAATAGTGATGGCCGGAATGAACTGGAAGGTTCATGTTGTAGATGATAGAGCTGCCCAACTGGTGAAAATCCCTGAAGTAAATCCTGCAGCAGATGCAACCCAACCCAGGAGGGTCTGTCACATGAGTGCGAAATAAACTTCTACCTTGTTTGAGCCAATGCATTTTGGGTATGTTTGCATTGTGGCTAAGATTAACTATAAATAATTTAGAAACATGAATGGAAAAGGAGGAAAATACCACAAAGTGACTGATCCAAAGGAGCAGGACAGGAGAGGTGAAAGAGTAGGGCTCAAACCTAATAACTCCTTTTCCACAGATAATTCTTAAAGTTCCTTAAAAAGAGGAATGGGAGTAATTTTGTTCCCACATTTATTTAAAGACGACCATCAAATTGAAATTCCTGAATTACTTATTTGATTCTGTCACTCTATATATTTTCAGAGTACCCCCTGGACTATATAAAAACCACATGTCTTAGGACAGGGGTCTTAAACTAGTATCTGAACTTTTATTTTATGTTATCAGTGCTTTTAGGGGGGAATGAGGCATCATCACCACAGACTGTATCACTGCTATTGTCATAAACAGGCTTATTTACACCCTTGTATTATATATGTGGCCCCAATAATCCCTGAAGTTTGTGGCCTCTCCTAAACCTTCCTTACTCTGCTCCTGCCAAAGTAAAGGTAGGCTTTGAACCATCTCATCATACTGGCTCAGTTCATGGTATTCCCTCTCTCCCTCCTTCTGAATTCCCAAGCTTTAAGGGACAGGTCAGTTTCATACTTCACGTCAACTTTTCCAGAAAACTCCTGATTAATAATCCCTCCTTACAGTGGATTCTTGGAATACTTTATTTTTCCTTGTGATACCTATTAATTGTATATCAGTTGATCATTAACATGTCTTAACTCATCTACTATACAATACGTTCATAAGGATCTTACTATTGTGCTACCACAATGTTCAGAACAACATACAATCAATATATTATCAATTATTTAATTAACTTTATTAATGAAGTATTGATTTAAAATTCTTCTAAGGTAATACGAGAGTGTATCAATCAAAAATATTGCAAGAAACAGAAATATATTCTGGCTGATTAATTTAAAGGTAACTAATTAAATAGTATTATGTAGCTGAGAAACTAGAGAACTGAGTTCATGCAATTATGGTAGAACAAAGGGAAACAAAAGGACAGTGTGTTTATAATTCCTGTTTAGGATACTCATGCCCCCATGGCAGAGGAATAATAGGCTTTGCTGTTTGCTGCAACAAGACAGTGATTCTTTTGGAAAATTAAGCTGATTGTAGCTGACACTCCAATTCTTGATTCTTTGTGGCACTATATATTTTTTGTCTCTAGCTTTCAACTTAATATATGGGGTATATGTGTCCACACAGAGTACCAAACCAAAGCTGCAAGGGAAGCTGGGAAAGCCATTATCTGAGATTTTCATCTTTCTAATAGGATGTAGAATCTACTTTCCTCTAAATCTCACAAAATATTAAATGTCCCAGAATAGAACAAGTACCTAAATATAAAGCAATATAAATGTATGAAAAATGTACACTCTTTAGACAGTCATTTGGTTTATTTTTATTTGAGAGGATTAAGGGAGTTAGCATGAACAGTATTTGGAAGAGTTCTTGGCAAGTAGTATTATGAATGTTAGCTATTATTAGTTATAAGAGAATTGTGAATTCTTCAACAGACAATTTATCGAAGGACTACTGTGTGTCATAAAATGAATCAAGGATGTTATACCAGGTTAAAGTTGAAATAGGTATACAAAAGTGTGATATCAGGCAACAATGACACCTACCACATCACAATTTCCTTTCATAGGTTCTGTGTTACCTGGACAGAAAGGAAAATATCAGTAATTTCTCAGCACGTTTACTGGCAGATATTTATATCCATATAGTCTTGGTTGTCTTTGTCTTTCATGTAAAAGAAATTTTGTTGGTAAATAAGGTTCAAGTACTCAGAATTTCTGTGGCCTATGGATGGTGACCAAAAAAATATGGTTGCTTTAATGCATATGCACAGAAAACCAATACCTGCCAGGCCTGCAGATAGTTGGCTTCTTAGAATATTAGTGACAAATTCTAAAAGTTTCAGTAATATATTTCATTTTCATATTATCAAAATAGTAAACATGCTTTTCTGTGGAGGAAGTTTCAATTCAGAATTATTCAAAAGAAAACCACAGGCCCAAGATGGAACCAATTATGCTATGCCAGGTTTGGTGAAACCAGGTTTTAATCCCCAACCTAATTCCAGGTTCAACCTCAGAAATGTAGTCTTACCTGGTCAGTCATGAAAATTCTGATCAGCACCAATGAGGTAATCTCACATTGGCCTTTTCCATACTCCCACCCCAAGGAAAATGAGGTACTCTACATAAGACACACTGTTCTTTCCCCCTCAGGGAAAGTGATCTTGCCTGAAACAATCTTTTATTTTCTTTGACTAATAGCTTCCTTGACCCAACCCCTTCCTATAAAAACCTTCCACTTTGTGCACCTCCTTGGTGTTCTACTCTATTTGCTAGATGGGATGCTGCCCAATTCATGAATCATTTAATAAAGTTAATTAGATCTTCAGATTTACTCAGTTGAATTTTTGTTTCTTAATCGGATGTGCAACTAATTCTAATTTTTTAATGAATACTACCACAAGGAACATTTTCCCTCATAACATCTTGCAATAATAGATGGAGAAATTTAGTGAACAGGAAAAAGAACTAATTCTAGAGAAAAGTCCTGAAAATTCTGAATTGAGGGCTTGTATATGGCTAGTCCCAACTAGAATGGAAATTAGTATGCTTGGACCCATTAATTATCTATTCAACAAATATTTATTGAATAATTTATAAGCCAGCGACTATTATAGGTAGTGAGGATACTTAAAAAATAAAACAAATCAACTCAAAAACAAGAGAATGAACTCCTTGGTTTTACAAAACTTATATTTTTATGAAGGAGAAACTAACACAACAAATTATCTACCTGAATTAATTGGATTCTCTCTTTATTCAGCTTCTCCTCCACACAGTTTAAAACAAAACCAAACAAAAAACCAGACATCATGACTAGTTTATTTTAAATTCATTCACCCAGACCTCACTTGGTCTCTCAATGGTATCCTTTCTAAATAAATTTCTGTTACCTTTTCATCCTCCAGAGTCTGAGAGGCTCAGGTCACACCTCCACTGTTGAAGCCTCCCATATTTCCAACACTTGTCATTCTCAGCTGATATTCTTGGTTACTATTTCAATGAGAAAAGAGAAACATTGAGAAAAGAATGTCCACATATTTTTCCCACCACATTTATCATTTCAACAAGCAAACATGGAAATATACTCTATTCCTTGGTTTCCCTGTGGTCCCTATGAGAGAATTTCCCCTTCTTTCTAAGGCTAAACTATTCCTTTGTCTGTTCCATCCACCCCATATACTCAGAAACATCCCTCTCCAATTGTTTCATTGTTTATCTGGAACATATTCCCACAGATCACTGGTATCATTTCCATCAAAAAACTTACTCTGAAAAACAAAACAAACAAAAACAAAAAAGTAACACTGTAATATCACGTATCTTAAAAATGAAAACTTAAAAATTTTTAAGTTTATTTATTTATTTATTTTCAGAGAGAGAGAGAAAGCACAAGTTGGAGAGGGGCAGAGACAGAGGGAGAAAGAGAGAATCCCAAGCAGGCTCCACACTCTCAGCATGCAGGGCTTGAATCCATGAACCATGAGATCATGACCTGAGCCAAAGTTAGATGTTTAACCTGCTGAGCCACCCAGGTACCCCCAAAATGAAGACTTTTTTACCCTGTTTTCTCTTCAATTAGTCCAGCCTCTACCATGTCTCTGTTATTTTTTACAAAGTGAGAGAAACAGAATTTTTCTCTCTGGCATAAGGATTATTTTAGGCTGATTATTTTTAAGAAACAGCAGACATAGGAAAAGCTTTGAAAACTGAGTAGATGTTACTTGTTTGCAAGAGACATTTATATTTATAAGGGAAATCTTCATTCGTAAGGGTGTCATTCTGTATGGGGAAGAAAATGATGACTTAATCTCTAGAAACTCCTATCAATGGAGAAAGCAAGACCTAAATCTGCATAACAACCTTACCTTTTATTGCTGTGCTTTTCTCAATATCCTCTCATAACTGGCTTCCCATAACCTTCAGCATCTTTTGTGTTTAACTGGATATGATATTTAAGGTGGTAGCTTGGGCCATTTCAAGGAGTTACTCAATTTTCCTGTGTATGTCCCAGGTATACAAGAGGTATACATATTATAAAATTTTTGCTTTTCTTCTGTTACTTTGTCTTTTCTTACAGGAGGTTCTCAGCAAGGAACATAGAATGGTAGAAGGGAAGTTATTTTCCTTCCTCCATAATACAAAGCTTCTCTACAAATTTATTTTTATTGCCTCCTGCTTCTCTCATCCTCTTCTCTCTCCCAGTTTAATCAGGCTTTTATCTCCCACATTCCACTGATAACAGCTCTTGTCAATTTCAGCAATAAACTCGATATTGCTAATACAGTGGTCAGTTCTCTCTCATATTATTGAATTTGTCAGTTGCTTTTGGCACAGTTAATCATTCCATTATTCTATAAAAACACATTTTTCTCTATGTTGGATTCAGAGAAACCCATGGCTCATTGTCCTTCACATTTAATTAGTTTCTCCTCAAGTTATTTTCCCAGTTTGTCATCATTTTCTCAGGTTTTAAAGATTAGATACCCAGTACCAGCGCACGAACCAGAATTTGGATTTGACCTAATAGAATTCAAGTGATAGTTTCTAAACATTGGACTGTTTGACTGAGTTTTGAACTCATCAGTGTCCTTGGCTGAATGAAATTGAGATCCCAGATATTTTTTGGCATACTATACAGAAAAGAATCCAGTGTCTTAGGGAAATGGGAGTAGTAGAGTAAATTTATCATTACTCATGTTGATCCATTCCCTGTCTGTGGCACAGGAGAAGGACAAAAGACACTTCCTTGATTGTGGCATTGATACTACATTAGAGGAGGTAACAATGCAGTGAAAATTCCCTTAGTGACTCTTCTTTACTTTATGATCTTCCTGAAATGCTGTTCCTGGAGAGATCCCTGCTTTCAGGGTAAGTATGGGCCCCCAGAGTATTAGGTTCAAGTGTGGCAAGTATCATCTGAATTTTTAGTTGATATGTGTTGTGTATTGGTTTGATCTGATTTCAAATTTACTTTTTTATGACTTAAGTGAAGTTGTCATTTTTTCATGACAAAGACAAAAAAAAGTTCTTTATGGAGGTTAAGTTGTTTTGATCTAAGAGTGAAGCAAGTTGTGTTACATGTCATCATTTTATCTGTTTCTTACCAAAAACAACTCTGTAGCTCAGCTGTTGAGGGCCCTGCTGGGGGTTTATCAATGCAAACATATGGAGAAGAAACTATGGCAAGGATATATTTAAGCTATAAATACTAAGACTTTGTGAGGACTCTCTGAGAGTGTTTGGTTTAAGCGAAACGAATCTACTGGTCTAAAATGGCTCTCCAAAAGGAGATATTTGCAAATGCCATATTGAATAAAGAAATAGTATCCAAAATATATAAAGAACTTATGCAATTCAACACTAAAAAAACAAATAATCCAATTAAAAATTGGAGAAGACATAAACAGACATTTCTGCAAGGAATACATATAGATAGCCAACAGACACATGAAAAGACACTCAACGTTACTCATTATCAGGGAAATGAAAATCAAAATCACAATGAGCTATCACCTCACATCTGTCAGAACAGTTAAAATAAAAAACACAAGAAACATAAGTGTTACATAGAATGAAGAAAGAAAAAAACCCTGGTACCCTGCTGTTGGTAATGGAAACTGGTGCAGTGACTGTGGAAAATAACATTTGAGGTTCTTCAAAAAGTTAAAAACAGAATTACCATATGATCTAGTAATTACACTACTGGGCTGTTTACCCAAAGAATATCAAAACACTAATTTGAAAAGATACATGCACCCCTATGTTTATTGCAGCATTATTTATAATAGCCAAGATATGGAAGCAGCCTAAGTGTCAATTGATGGATGAATGGATAACGAAAAAATCCCATATATATATAATAGAATATTATTGTCATAAAACAGAATGAGATCTTGCCATTTGCAGCAACATGAATGGAACTGGAGAGTATAATGCTAAGTGAAATGTCAGTCAGAGAAAGACAAATACCACATGGTTTCACTCATATGTGGAATTTAAAAAAACAAAATAAACAAACAAAGAAAAAAGAGACAAACCAAGAAATAGACTCTTAACTGTACAGAACAAACTGATGATTATCATAAGAGAGGTGGGTGGGGGGATGAGTAGAATGGGTGAAGGAGATTAAGAGCACACTAATTAAGATGAACACTGAGCAATGTATAGAATTGTGGAAACATTGTATTTTACACCTGAAATTAAGTATGTTATCTATACTTGAATTAAGACTAAAAATAAATAAAAAAGAATAACCTTATTTGTTCCCAGTCTCTTTGGGATCACAGATCTTGTTGCCCAATGTCCAGTGTCTTCAGAATAGTTGGTTCATAGATTTCATCCAGTGTTTTGGTTGTGTCAGATTGGAATATAATTCCAGTCTCTGTTACTCTGTCCTGGTCAGGAGCAGAAATCCCTGTATATTTTGAATAAATCTTTAATGTGGCCATTATGACTCTGTAGGGATCCTCAACTCTTTAGTCCTGTTCTACCCTTGACTAAAGAACAACAGTCAAGTCACTTTATTTCTATAGAGACAAACCAAGTAGGGATAAGATGATGCAGCAAATTAAAACATGAATAAACATTTTATATCATATTGTAAAAGAAAATTTGCACCAGATACTTGTTAAAAAAACAGCGAGGAAGACTTTACTTAAAATTATTGCAATAGGGATCAATAGACTATTGCAACAGCCAGGAGAGATCTAACTCAATTCCAAATACAACAGGGACACCTGGGAATTCATGGCCAGTAGGAGGGTGAGGGAGAAGATGGAAAAATATGAAGAGTTTGGTTAAGTTTCAAGGTGAGGAAAGAGGAACTTGATTAGATATGAAACTTAATGAAATGTCATGGTTGGGGGTTATTCTTGATCACTTGGCTAACTGGAATTCCTTGTGAAAATGGCTTTGCAGGCCAAGACTAGGACCAAAAACAAAGCATTACAGAAAAAGGGCTCAGAAGAGTCTGACTTAAGGTTTGGTCTAGGAGGGTGTCCTTGTCAGAATGTACCAGTGATTTTTGAAGCAGGTAACACAGAATCTCTGCTTCAGAATCTCCTGTGTCTTTCAGTAATAATGCAGACCCTGAACCGCTTCCCCAGATTCCATGAATCAAGCACACTGCTAACCGGGCCCCCAAATATACATTATTATCAGGCTCCCCTGAGACATTCTAATGCACAATAAGACTGAAGAAGCACTAGCAGTTCAGTAGAAATACAATTACATTGATAAAAACATGCCTAGAAAAATATTGCAAAGAAGTATATCAAAATGTCAAAAGATGCTAGCAATGCATATATAGCATTGTCCTATTCTATGTTAGTCTCTATTTTTAAAAATCTTTCAACATTTCTCACATTGGAGTATATTGTAAAATAGATGTGTAGATTTTATGTAGTGGGTTTTAGTTTTACCTCAAAAATTACTTGAATCAATAGTGTATGTTACAGGTGTTTCAATCTAATAATCAAGAAAGTAAGATGTATAAATATATATAAGAACGTGTATATTCAAATAGAAAAGACATAAAGGAATTCATCACTGATGGCAAGTGGGAATGGATATGTCATCAGAATGATTTTTCTGTTATATACATAAAAAAAGGACCTTGGGGCAAATAGCTCCTGCCACGATAAAGGTGACTCTCTCTCTCTCTCTCCCCCCCCCCCTCTCTCTCTCTCTCTCTATTTATTTATTTCATTGAAGCATAGTTGGCCTATAATGTTATATTAGTTTCAGGTGTACAACATAGTGATTTGAAAATTCTATACATTACCCAGTGCTTATCACGATAAGTATTGCTACCACCTGTCACCATACAAAATTATTACAATATTGTCAACTATATTCCTATGTTGTACTTTTCTTTATTTTTTAAAAAGTTTATTTTTTTTACTCATTTTGAGAGGGAGAGTGAGTTTCACTAGGGGATGGACAGAGAGAGAGAGAGAGAGAGAGGGAAAGAAAGGATCCCAAACAGGCTCCACTCTCTCAGTGCAGAGTCTGACATAGGACTCCATCTAATGAACTGTGAAATCATGCCTGAGCAGACTGAGCCTCCCAGGTGCCCCTATGCTGTACTTTTCAGCCCCTGACTTATTTATTTTGTAACTGGAAGTTTATGCCTCTTAATCCCCTTTACTTGTTTTGCCCATCCCTCCAACAACGCTCTGACAAGCATGACTTTATTTTCTTTGTGAGAACTCTTTCTGTTTGTGAGCATGTGTGTGTTAATTGGTTTTATTTTTTAGATTCCACATGTAACTGAAATCATCTGGTCTTTGTTTGAATTATTATTTTTTTAAAAGAAAATTAATGTTTGTTTATTTTTGAGAGAGAGAGAGAGCATAAGCAGGGGAGGGGCAGAGACAGAGAGGGAGACAGAATCTGAAACAGACTCCAGGCTCTGAGTTGTTAGCACAGAGCCCACAGTGGGGCTGAACTCTGGAATGGTGAGATCGTAATCCGAGCCGAAGTCAGTTGCTCAACTGACTGAACCACCCAGGCGTCGCTTTTTGAATGATTTCATGTAGCATAATACCCTCCTCTAGGTCCATTTATGTTGTTACAAATAGAAAATTTTCTTTTTTTAATGGCTGATTAATATTTTATTGTATGTGTATATACCACTTCTTCTTTATGCATTCATCTATTGATGGATGCTTAAGTTCCTTCTATATCTTGGCTATTGTAATAATCCTGCAATAAACATAGGGGTATATATATATTTTTGAATTAGCATTTTCATCTACTTTGGGTAAATACCAAGTAGTGGAATTACTGGGTCATATAGTATTTTTATTTTTAATTTTTTGAGGAATGTCCATACTGTTTCCCACAGTGGCTGTACCAATTTACATTGCCACCAACAGTGCACGAGTTGGAAGTGACAGAAGCTGTGCAGAGGCCCCTCAAAGAAAGTCATCTTGTCTGTCAGTACTGGTATTGATGATCTCTAACAATATATTCTAGCAACAGAGAACTTTTACTTTTGTATTGGCAGCTGGACATCAGCTCTTAGTTGATTAAGCAATCACTCCTAATTACCAGCTGGGATAAAAGTACACCTCTACTAAATTTAGACATTATTCCTTTTATATCTCCTTGACTGGTACGATAGTATAATTAATCGATCATTGATTCGTAGTATGTTATTTCTGCTTTGGCTTGTTAGGAGACATAACACTATTAGTTTGTGAAATACCTGCAGTGAGCCTGTGTTAAATTGTCACCAAAGACAAACTCAGTCTCAGAGCGTTGATTTGGCTCCCAAAACAAAACAGTATGGTTACCATAATAGGGAATGAGGTAGACAAATAGTCACAAAATTAAAACCAAAGGGATCCATGGCTGTGACTAATGACTACGGGTCCTTTAATGACTTGGGAAGCCTAATAAGATTTTACTTATCTGCTCAACAATAACCACAGCAACACAAATCCAATTTGGCCAGGTGAATAAAGCCAGGCTTGGCCTGGCACACAGTCACGGGTCTGGCAACTGTTTTTGTGTTTGTATTTTCCCCTATCTTTCAAAGAAAATATGCTGGCAGTCCCTTTATTCGTTTGCTTATTTTTATTTAATTGACAGATTTAACAATGTACCTTTACAAAATGGTTCAGGTTTCTATCAGCTATCTAGATTCATGATAATTTTGTTCATAGAGACTTTGATCACTTTAACCTCCTGTAGGGCATTCCATTACTTCTCTGTATTGATTACTTAAGATATGACCAGGTGGGTAGGAAGTCACAGGTACTTTAGATTCCTTGTTAAGTTACTATTGTGCTTGGAGAAGGGAGATAAGCCACATGAAAATTCAGGCTCCTGCTGTCTTAATTATTTGAGCAACCCTCCAAAGCACATTCTGCATCTTCTATCTTCTTCAACTTGAAAGTAGCTAAAGTTTTGAAGATTCTCTTTTTGCTTTAGAGACACCATATATCAAACTTGGTCTGTCACATTTCCTGTGTGAACTGTAGGTTGTGAGCGATAGCAATTTCAAGCTGATCGAGGCTGAAGTACACGCAGCAATAGTACTTTATCCTGATGATACACTGTGGAAACTTAGTTGGGGTGCAAATTGTGACATATGCACACTGAGGCAAGAGTAATCACAGAAGAATCTGGGTTTTTACTGTGATTGGTATTGTTTTGGTTTTAACAAAGTAATATTTTGTTGAGCAACTAACCATTTTTCTCTCTAGAGACAATTCCTGGTTTGCTATTATGCTCATGTAGAAACCCTAAAGTGATCACAGGTTATCCAACAACCATATCGCTTGAGGGTCTCTGGACCACCAAACCACAAAAGCAATGTGTTAGTCATGATTTAATGGCATTATGTCTCAAGACTGGATTTGAAAACCTACAAAGAGCTAAACTGCTAACATGTCAATTTCACTGCCTCCTTTCACACAACTCACATATATAGTGAAATTTTTATGGGAAATTCTTTATGACCTCATAACCTCATGACCTCATGACCAAGTTCATGAGGTATAAATCAACTTGGTTTACTGATGTCTGTGCTTAATATGTTAGCAGCAACAGGAAGGTAGATACTGTAGTTTTATAATGACTGGCACACACCGGGAAGGGGTGGGAGGGCTCAACAATAGCAAAGAAAGTGAATCTTCTCCGTGGGGAAACATCTGGCAGTGTGGCACATTTTAAGAAGGTCTAAGGTATGAATATATACTGACTCAGTGCAGTGGCTAATGATTTTGACAGATCATCAGGGACTTGGAAAGAAAAAGCCTGGAGGATGTGTAATAATGAAATTTAGAGAGGAAAAAAAAAAGGTATATGGATCCCTCCCTTCTTAACATGGACATAGAATATAAAGATGTTTTACTCAGCAAAAATATCTTTGCAAAGGAGGCTTTGAAACTCAGGTAAAACAGATGATATGCTCTGTGGCCCTCAACAAAAACTCTTGCCCAATAAACTGAGTGATTATGATTAAAGATACAAGGGCTTCATAGACTTAACCCAGATTACCACCCTCATCAATCTAACCTTGTAATTGCCACTGCTGAATGCCCATCTGCTATATATATATATATATATATATATATATATATATATATACACACACACACACACACACACACACACACACACACACACATTTGCATTTTGTAGAAAATTTGGAATAAGGCTTTTTCTTGCTTTCTCTGCTGCAGAGGTAGTTGAGTTGATTTTATCCCTTGGTCAAAAATGCCTAGAAACTATAAGTAAAATTTTGACTAACCTGAGAGATGAACTAATCAGCTAGAAATGTGATAATAATGAGCATTAGATCATCTCTTTTGGGGAATGTTGAGTATGATTGAATTTTTATCTGTATGAAGAATAGTTGCATTATGCTAGGTGGAATCAGATTGTTATAGCTATTACGTGAACAGCTAAATGAAAGTAAACATAACATTTGAATAGTCAAAAGGCCAAATGTGTACTCACTCAAATATGGTACTTATTGTGTGTCATCCTAGATTGATTTTTTCCCACTATATTTTCTGAAAATCCAGCAAGTACAATATGAGACCTGCATATAATTTAATTTTAATGGGGTGGACTCTTTTGTGAGCAACTTGGAGGTGGAAGGGGAAAATGTGAAGGGGTAGGAGTATATGGAGTCACTGGTGACCCTTTTAAGCCTTGTGGCAGGATCATTAGGAACTTCTGAGGAAAAAGTGGTGTAGTTTTAAGCATTGGGTCCCTAATGTTATAGGGCCAGATGCTGGACAGCACTGGCAGTGGTATTTCACTAGAACATGGATGGTATAGTATTCTCTATGCAGAGTCACCTAGAAACCCCTGACTTTCAGGTGACCTCTCTACAGGGAGCCCTCTCCAGGAATTCCATCTGTCTGTTGAAGAAAGCCACCTCCCCAACATCATGGCCCTTTCCAGGGGCACCCTGGTAAATAATAATTTACCAATGCAGGGTTAAGGATGGTCAGGCTTCATAGCTCCTGCTGGAATTGGCTAAGGTTGTTGTGATGTGTCCCTACCCAACTTGGTCTTCTTTTTAAACCATGTTCCTTAATCTTCACATAAATGTTAATCCTAAAGCCTTCCCCAACTAATTTACTGAATGTTAATCTTCATTTCATCCTGGGTAACCTGACCTGTCACTGCTGGATATTTTTTTCTACTCTTTCTGAGTATGTGTTATTTAAGCGCAGTTCTTTGGTCCTCGTGGATATTATTTATTTTAATTTTTATATCTAATATGCATTAGATATGTATATAATATGTATATCTAATATTTTATATCTAATATCTAACATTTTAATATCTAATATGTAATATATCACATATTTTAATAATACTCTTTTTGCTTAAATTTGGAAGTACAGTTTCTATTGCATGACAATGTGAATACTAACAACATAATTTCAAAAAATATTTCTTCCTTTCACTTTTGTACAGGATATGAATATGATTTTTATTTTATCTTTTAGAAATATTTGTTTATGTTTAAAAAATATGATGTCCTAAGATGTCCTAAGATGATATAATGTCTATATTTTTAGTGATAGCAAAAAGTTGAATATTGTCTAGTACAAATTCAGACTTTCATGGAAGATGCATTTGCAGAGTCCTCTCTACTGCTGTGTACAATTATGTTTTTTTATTAAAAATTTTTTTTAATGATTTTATTTATTTTTGAGACAGAGAGAGACAGAGCGTGAACGGGGGAAAGTCAGAGAGAGAGGGAGACACAGAATCCAAAGCAGGCTCCAGGCTCTGAGCTGTCAGCACAGAGCCCGATGCGGGGCTCGAACTCACAGACTGTGAGATCATGACCTGAGCTGAAATTGGACACTCAACCAACTGAGCCACCCAGGCGCGCCCCAATTATGTTTTTTTTAAATCGCAAACATTATTATTATGTGTAGAATTCTCAAAGATGTGTATGGTATCTTATTGCAACTACAATGCTTTAGTTCCAAAACCAGGCTATTTAAATTGATTCTGGACTAACCACCAGGTAGACCATGAGGAGTTGTTGTTAATAATGCTTTGTTCGAGAATTGTAAGCTGTAAAGAGAAGCATTTTTTAATATAGCGTTTTAGTTCAGGTTCTTTGTCCTTGTTTGTTTTCTAGTTGTATAAATTTGTATAAATTGGTAATGGGATGTGAAAAAGAAGAGATATTTGAGACAGGAATAAGTGTTTCTATCCAACAATGTCTGACTTAAAAAAGATGTTTTTGGTAATCATGTATTACATCTTAATCTTTTATAGTTTCCTCTTCCAGCTAGACGCTAACCTGTGAGTTCACAATACAAAAGTGAGAGGCTAAGGGAAGGACAACAGACAACTAATGAAAATTATAGACACTTTGACCAGTGGATAGTTGGGGACATGTTCTAAGATTTGAAGTGGTTACTTTGATGCATTTCTTTCATAAGAACATCCTGCTATACCTATTTTGATAGAAAGACATTTTGCCACAGCTGAAAGTATAAGATTTTAACTGCTTTACCTGTTTTCATGTCCGTTTAATTTGCTAAACATCAAACTCTGAGGTGAGGATCAGTCTTAGTGTAAAGATGATGATGAGGTGCCATTATGAGTGCAAAGAGGAAGGTAAATTCAACACATTTGAAGGACTAAACACTCAGGACTTGTGTGTATATAGCGTTTAGCATTAGAAAAGGGCACTCATTTTTCTAAGTATGCTATCTGTTTTCTAAGAGTCACATGAATTTTTTTCTTAAAATGTTTATTTTTCAGAGAGAGAGCCTGAGCAGAGGAGGGGCAGAGAGAGAGGGGGACCGAGGATCTGAAGCAGGCTCTGTGCTGTCAACAGAGAGCCCCATATGGGGCTCGAACTCATGAACCATTCTGAGCAGAAGTTGGATGCCACCCAGATGCCCCTAGTCACATGAATTTTTAATCATTTTTAAAATTTTCATATTTCTTCCTTAAAGTCTGGTTTCAAATTGATATATACATTTCACTGCTAAATGACAGTGTATGTTCTCTTTTCAATTAACAAATCTAGAGGCCGAGTATCTTCTTTTGTTGTAATCTGTCTGCTTGTGTTAATCTTACCAATCAGGTCAATAAAATACAGATACAGCATTGATGGGGAAGATATTTGAGCCATAATATGACTTTTTATTCTGATTTCCATACTGGTGACTAAATCTTGTAATATTTTCTAAGACTTAAAGCGTTACTTAATATTATAGACATCTATATACTGTGTAGATATTTCCTTAATAAAATAGTTTCAGAGAGGGGCGCCTGGGTGGCTCAGTTGTTTAAGCATCAGACTCTTGGCTTCGGCTCAGGTCATGGTCCTTGGATCATGAGTTCCAGCCCCACATTAAGCTCTGCGCTGGCAGTGCGGAGCCTGCTTGGAATTTGTCTCTCTCCCTCTCTCTCTGCCCCTCCCCTGCTTGGTCTCTTTCTCTTTCTCAAAATAAATAAATAAACTTTAAAAATAGTATTAGTTTCAGAAATTAAGTATTCTTGATGCTATCTCAGTTATAAGTAGACTTTGCAAATATATGTATTTTCTCTTTCTTGTTTTCTGCTTTTGCAAGTGTAAATGGATAGTATGAGGTTCTGTTAAAGACCTGTTGATCCTAGTTCTTAGGAGCAAATCTTCATGATCAAAACAAGAAAAAAAATGCAGGTTCATTTTGAAAGATTTTTGAAAAACATCTAATTACAAGTTGATTGAGTTAAAATAGTTTCAATTGTGAAAGGAACCCCAAGTCTGTTCAACATCATAGTTCGACAAAAATTTGGAATTGAAAAGGGGTCACCTTACAGTTATCAAAAAAGATTGTTTTGTTGAGGGCTGGTCCAGTCAGACTCCAGTGAGAAAATAAAAATTTGAACTGAAGTAGTTAAACAATGATTGAAAGAAGTGTTTTGGGTGAAGGAGCTGTGCTTAACTGTTGCTTTATTGTTTGTTTATATTTGACTTTTAGTGACACTTCAGCTGTTTGTATATAGATTGTTTATTTTTGTAATGTTAAGTTGACTTCATCCTTTGATATAAAACAACCTACACATATTGTCAGTTGAGCGGATACAACTATGTGAAAATCATTAGGCAAGATGCCTGACTACAGTCTGGCATTTCATATTGCACAAACTGTTACCTAATTCCTTAGTAGAAATCCTGCGCCCTTTACAAGTGTGAAGACTGGCACTAATTGTCATCAACATTGGCAGACTATAGGGACTGTCCAGTTAAAGTGAGTGGACATGACATCTAGAACACCCCTTCCCAATTAAAGAGCCTTTTCAGAAAGAAGGGGTTGTGGCAAAAGCTTGGAGTTACAATGAAAATAAAATGTTCAGTAACTTGCTGCATAAAGAGAATCTTACTGTATATCATCAGTGTCATATTTTGGCTTAAAAATAAGAACAAAACAAAAAACAATATCTTTAACTCATGGTAGCTAATATACTTAACGCTCTTGCTATGACCTCTAGGCTTAAAAGGATACTCAAGATACAAAAGGTTCAAGTGAAACCACAATCAAGAGGTCCCATATTAAATATTCGTGCTAACTGGAGTACAACTCTTATTTCTTGGCCTGGTTTCATTTCTGTTACATAAGTCTAAATAGTTTTGTGCATTCGTTTTTGGCATTTGGAAATTAGGAGAGTGTATAATATGCAGAACTACTAAGGAGTTTTCAACATAACTTGGTACTGTGAATATCAGTGTTTCCAATTAAAAGAAGACATAACAGAAACATTTTCAGAAGTGTTTACAATCTATACTATTTTCATCTTGACTACACATTTTCCTGAGGCTTAATGCCTATTACTTTTTGATAAAAATAAATACTGAGGTCCAGTCTTTTACATTTTTTAAACATGAAAATATCTTTATTTTATTTATTTATGTTTTAGATATCATATTTTTTATTTTAATATTTATTTATTTTTTATATAATTTATTGTCTAATTGGCTTCCACACAACACCCAGTGCTCATCCCATAAATAGATAAAAATGATGTAGTTTATATATACAATGGAGTACTACTTGGCAATGAGAAAGAGAAAATATCTTTATTTTATTTTTTTTAATTTTTTTAATTTTTTTAATTTTTTTAATTTTTTATTTTTTTTTTAAGATCACAAAGCATCTAGTTTATTAGGTGATCATTCATTCATTCATTCATTCACCAAATATTGACTGAAAATTTTTTACATAATGACCATTGTGGTAATATAGTGGCAAACATGCTATCTAGAACTTCTCTATCTTTTTTTTTTTTTATGAAATTTATTGCCAAATTGGTTTCCATACAACACCCAGTGCTCATCCTAAAAGGTGCCCTCCTCAATACCCATCACCCACCCTCTCCTCCCTCCCACCCCCCATCAACCCTCAGTTTGTTCTCAGTTTTTAACAGTCTCTTATGCTTTGGCTCTCTCCCATTCTAACCTCTTTTTTTTTTTCCCCCTTCCCCTCCCCCATGGGTTCCTGTGAAGTTTCTCAGGATCCACATAAGAGTGAAACCATATGGTATCTGTCTTTCTCTGTATGGCTTATTTCACTTAGCATCACACTCTCCAGTTCCATCCACGTTGCTACAAAAGGCCATATTTCATTTTTTCTCATTGCCATGTAATATTCCATTGTGTATATAAACCACAATTTCTTTATCCATTCATCAGTTGATGGACATTTAGGCTCTTTCCATAATTTGGCTATGGTTGAGAGTGCTGCTATGAACATTGGGGTACAAGTGGCCCTATGCATCAGTGCTCCTGTATCCCTTAGATAAATTCCTAGCAGTGCTATTGCTGGGTCATAGGGTAGGTCTATTTTTAATTTTCTGAGGAACTTCCACACTGCTTTCCAGAGCGGCTGCACCAATTTGCATTCCCACCAACAGTGCAAGAGGGTTCCCGTTTCTCCACATCCTCTCCAGCATCTATAGTCTCCTGATTTGTTCATTTTGGCCACTCTGACTGGCATGAGGTGATACCTGAGTGTGGTTTTGATTTGTATTTCCCTGATAAGGAGCGACGCTGAACATCTTTTCATGTGCCTGTTGGCCATCCGGATGTCTTCTTTAGAGAAGTGTCTATTCATGTTTTCTGCCCATTTCTTCACTGGGTTATTTGTTTTTCGGGTGTGGAGTTTGGTGAGCTCTTTATAGATTTTGGATACTAGCCCTTTGTCCAATATGTCATTTGCGAATATCTTTTCCCATTCCGTTGGTTGCCTTTTAGTTTTGTTGGTTGTTTCCTTGGCTGTGCAGAAGCTTTTTATCTTCATAAGGTCCCAGTAATTCACTTTTGCTTTTAATTCCCTTGCCTTTGGGGATGTGTCGAGTAAGAGATTGCTACGGCTGAGGTCAGAGAGGTCTTTTCCTGCTTTCTCCTCTAAGGTTTTGATGGTTTCCTGTCTCACATTTAGGTCCTTTATCCATTTTGAGTTTATTTTTGTGAATGGTGTGAGAAAGTGGTCTAGTTTCAACCTTCTGCATGTTGCTGTCCAGTTCTCCCAGCACCATTTGTTAAAGAGGCTGTCTTTTTTCCATTGGATGTTCTTTGCTGCTTTGTCAAAGATGAGTTGGCCATACGTTTGTGGGTCTAGTTCTGGGGTTTCTATTCTATTCCATTGGTCTATGTGTCTGTTTTGGTGCCAATACCATGCTGTCTTGATGATGACAGCTTTGTAGTAGAGGCTAAAGTCTGGGATTGGGATGCCTCCTGCTTTGGTCTTCTTCTTCAAAATTCCTTTGGCTATTCGGGGCCTTTTGTGGTTCCATATGAATTTTAGGATGGCTTGTTCTAGTTTCGAGAAGAATGCTGGTGCATTTTGATTGGGATTGCATTGAATGTGTAGATAGCTTTGGGTAGTATTGACATTTTGACAATATTTATTTTTCCAATCCATGAGCAGGGAATGTCTTTCCATTTCTTTAAATCTTCTTCAATTTCCTTCATAAGTTTTCTATAATTTTCAGCATACAGATCCTTTACATCTTTGGTTAGATTTATTCCTAGGTATTTTATGCTTCTTGGTGCAATTGTGAATGGGATCAGTTTCTTTATTTGTCTTTCTGTTGCTTCATTGTTGGTGTATAAGAATGCAACTGATTTCTGTACATTGATTTTGTATCCTGCAACTTTGCTGAATTCCTGTATCAGTTCTAGCAGACTTTTGGTGGAGTCTGTTGGATTTTCCATGTATAATATCATGTCATCTGCAAAAAGCGAAAGCTTGACTTCATCTTTGCCAATTTTGATGCCTTTGATTTCCTTTTGTTGTCTGATTGCTGATGCTAGAACTTCCAGCACTATGTTAAACAGCAGCGGTGAGAGTGGGCATCCTTGTCCTGTTCCTGATCTCAGGGATAAAGCTCTCAGTTCTTCCTCGTTGAGGATGATGTTAGCTGTGGGCTTTTCATAAATGGCTTTTATGATCTTGAAGTATGTTCCTTCTATCCCGACTTTCTCAAGGGTTTTTATTAAGAAAGGGTGCTGGATTTTGTCGAAGGCCTTTTCTGCATCGATTGACAGGATCATATGGTTCTTCTCTTTTTTTTTGTTAATGTGATGTATCACGTTGATTGATTTGCGAATGTTGAACCAGCCCTGCATCCCAGGAATGAATCCCACTTGATCATGGTGAATAATTCTTTTTATATGCCGTTGAATTCGATTTGCTAGTACCTTATTGAGAATTTTTGCATCCATATTCATCAGGGATATTGGCCTGTAGTTCTCTTTTTTGACTGGGTCTCTGTCTGGTTTAGGAATCAAAGTAATACTGGCTTCATAGAATGAGTCTGGAAGTTTTCCTTCCCTTTCTATTTCTTGGAATAGCTTGAGAAGGATAGGTATTATCTCTGCTTTAAACGTCTGGTAGAACTCCCCTGGGAAGCCATCTGGTCCTGGACTCTTATTTGTTGGGAGATTTTTGATAACCGATTCAATTTCTTCACTGGTTATGGGTCTGTTCAAGCTTTCTATTTCCTCCTGATTGAGTTTTGGAAGAGTGTGGTTGTTCAGGAATTTGTCTATTTCTTCCAGGTTGTCCAGTTTGTTGGCATATAATTTTTCATAGTATTCCCTGATAATTGTTTGTATCTCTGAGGGATTGGTTGTAATCATTCCATTTTCATTCATGATTTTATCTATTTGGGTCATCTCCCTTTTCTTTTTGAGAAGCCTGGCTAGAGGTTTGTCAATTTTGTTTATTTTTTCAAAAAACCAACTCTTGGTTTCGTTGATCTGCTCTACTGTTTTTTTAGTTTCTATATTGTTTATTTCTGCCCTGATCTTTATTATTTCTCTTCTTCTGCTGGGCTTAGGCTGCCTTTGCTGTTCTGCTTCTAGTTCCTTTAGGTGTGCTGTTAGATTTTGTTTTTGGGATTTTTCTTGTTTCTTGAGATAGGCCTGGATTGCAATGTATTTTCCTCTCAGGACTGCCTTTGCTGCGTCCCAAAGCGTTTGGATTGTTGTATTTTCATTTTCGTTTGTTTCCATATATTTTTTAATTTCTTCTCTAATTGCCTGGTTGACCCACTCATTCGTGAGTAGGGTGTTCTTTAACCTCCATGCTTTTGGAGGTTTTCCAGACTTTTTCCTGTGGTTGATTTCAAGCTTCATAGCATTGTGGTCTGAAAGTATGCATGGTATAATTTCAATTCTTGTAAACTTATGAAGGGCTGTTTTGTGACCCAGTATATGATCTATCTTGGAGAATGTTCCATGTGCACTCGAGAAGAAAGTATATTCTGTTGCTTTGGGATGCAGAGTTCTAAATATATCTGTCAAGTCCATCTGATCCAATGTCTCATTCAGGGCCCTTGTTTCTTTATTGACCGTGTGTCTAGATGATCTATCCATTTCTGTAAGTGGTGTATTAAAGTCCCCTGCAATTACCACATTCTTATCAATAAGGTTGCTTATGTTTATGAGTAATTGTTTTATATATTTGGGGGCTCCAGTATTCGGCGCATAGACATTTATAATTGTTAGCTCTTCCTGATGGATAGACCCTGTAACTATTATATAATGTCCTTCTTCATCTCTTGTTACAGCCTTTAATTTAAAGTCTAGTTTGTCTGATATAAGTATGGCTACTCCAGCTTTCTTTTGGCTTCCAGTCGCATGATAAATAGTTCTCCATCCCCTCACTCTCAATCTAAAGGTGTCCTCAGGTCTAAAATGAGTCTCTTGTAGACAGCAAATAGATGGGTCTTGTTTTTTTATCCATTCTGATACCCTATGTCTTTTGGTTGGCGCATTTAATCCATTTACATTCAGTGTTATTATAGAAAGATACGGGTTTAGAGTCATTGTGATGTCTGTATGTTTTATGCTTATAGTGATGTCTCTGGGACTTTGTCTCACAGGGTCCCCCTTAGGATCTCTTGTAGGGCTGGTTTAGTGGTGACAAATTCCTTCAGTTTGTGTTTGTTTGGGAAGACCTTTATCTCTCCTTCTATTCTAAATGACAGACTTGCTGGATAAAGGATTCTTGGCTGCATATTTTTTCTGTCTAGCACCCTGAAAATCTCGTGCCAATTCTTTCTGGCCTGCCAAGTTTCAAAAGAGAGATCAGTCACGAGTCTTATAGGTCTCCCTTTATATGTGAGGGCACGTTTACCCCTTGCTGCTTTCAGAATTTTCTCTTTACCCTTGCATTTTGCCAGTTTCACTATGATATGTCATGCAGAAGATCGATTCAAGTTACGTCTGAAGGGAGTTCTCTGTGCCTCTTGGATTTCAATGCCTTTTTCCTTCCCCAGTTCAGGGAAGTTCTCAGCTATGATTTCTTCAAGTACCCCTTCAGCACCTTTCCCTCTCTCTTCCTCCTCTGGGATACCAATTATGCGTATATTATTTCTTTTTAGTGTATCACTTAGTTCTCTAATTTTCCCCTCATACTCCTGGATTTTTTTCTCTCTCTTTTTCTCAGCTTCCTCTTTTTCCATAACTTTATCTTCTAGTTCACCTATTCTCTCCTCTGCCTCTTCAAACCGAGCTGTGGTGGTTTCCATTTTGTTATGCATTTCGTTTAAAGCGTTTTTCAGCTCCTGGTGACTGTTCCTGAGTCCCTTGATCTCTGTAGCAAGAGATTCTCTGCTGTCCTGTATACTGTTTTCAAGCCCAGCGATTAATTTTATGACTATTATTCTAAATTCACTTTCTGTTATGTTATTTAAGTCCTTTTTGATCAGCTCATTAGCTGTTGTTATTTCCTGGAGATTCTTCTGAGGGGAATTCTTCCGCTTGGTCATTTTGGATAGTCCCTGGCGTGGTGAGGACCTGCAGGGCACTTCCCCTGTGCTGTGGTGTATACCTGGAGTTGGTGGGCGGGGCCGCAGTCAGACCTGATGTCTGCCCCCAGCCCACCGCTGGGGCCACAGTCAGACTGGTGTGTGCCTTCTCTTCCCCTCTCCTAGGGGCGGGATTCACTGTGGGTGGTGTGGCTCGTCTGGGCTACTTGCACCCTGCCAGGCTTGTGATGCTGGGGATCTGGCGTATTAGCTGGGGTGGGTAGGCAAGGTGCTTGGGGGCAGGAGGGGCAGGCTTAGATCCCTTCTCCTTAGGTGATCCACTTCAGGAGGGGCCCTGTGGCAGTGGGAGGGAGTCAGATCCGCTGCCTGAGGTTTGGCTTTGCAGAAGCGCAGAGTTGGGTGTTTGCGCGGAGGGAGCAAGTTCCCTGGCAGGAACCGGTTCCCTTTGGGATTTCGGCTGGGGGATGGGCGGGGGAGATGGCGCTGGCGAGCGCCTTTGTTCCCCACCAAACTGAGCTCTGTTGTCAGGGGGCTCAGCAGCTCTCCCTCCCTTTGTCCTCCAGCCTTCCCGCTCTCCGAGCAGAGCTGTTAACTTATGACCTCCCAGACGCTAAGTCGAGCTTGTTGTGGGAACACAGTCCGTCAGGCCCCTCAGCTTTTGCAAGCCAGACTCGGGGGCTCTGCTTGTCCGGCGAGCCGCCCCTCCGCCCCGGCTCCCTCCCGCCAGTCCGTGGAGAGCGCACCGCCTCGCCGCCCTTCCTACCCTCTTCCGTGGGCCTCTCGTCTGCGTTTGGCTCCGGTGACTCCGTTCTGCTAATCCTCTGCCGGTTTTCTAGGTTATTTAGGCAGGTGTAGATGGAATCTAAGTGATCAGCAGGACGTGGGGTGAGCCCAGCGTCCTCCTAAGCCGCCATCTTGCCGCAACTCCTCTCGAAAATATCTTTATTTTAAAGTCATATTTACTACTGCTTCTGAGTCAAAAAGCCGTGACAGAGCAATTACCAGAGCTATAATATAATATATGACTGAAATAAGAACTAGTATTTGAAACGGCACAAATAAACACTCCTACTATCTACAGATTCTTATAACTTAGTGAACACAATTCTTGAGAAACTGAATGCTTATTGGCTCTGTGTTAGCTACCTTCCTACTTGCTTTCTCTTCACTTGTAGCTGAAAACTGGAGAATTGATCTTAAATTTTCCCAGTCGTTTGAGAGTTGATACTTGTCACCATCCAGTAATCCCCAATTACATTATGTTATTGCTTGTCAGAGACTACATGGAAGAGACCTGCTTTATATAAATATTTTGATGAAATTTAAAAAAGAATGGGGATGTTTAGAACATCACGCAGTAGACCTATGAATGTTTCTTCCCTCTTCCTCTATGCCTTCCTTCTATAATTCTGAAACAGCAAACTTTTTGATTTTTCAGACTTTTAATACTGTATACAAAATTAACTTAATTAAATACTTAAATGTAAGACTTAAAACCATGAAAGTCCTAGAAAAGAACTTAGAGCAAAACCTCCCTTATGTTGGTCTTGGCGATGATTTTTTTGATATGTCACCAAAAACAAACAAACAAACTGCAGGAAACAACGGTAAAAATAAACAAGTAAGACTGCAGTGCACCTCCTTCTTTGATGTAAGAGAAAATCTTAAAAGATGTTGTGCTCCACATTGTAGCAATTTGACTTCCTTTTCCTAGATTAAAGTAGCCTTATTAAAACTTGGTACATTCTTTATAGAGTTTAATTTAGATGTTATATTGGAAACTGATTAGTGTGTAAGACATACCTCTATAAAGTAATATGAACTTTTAAAAACTTTTTAAATTTTGCCTTATGACATAGGTCTATAAGCGTGCATAACTGAATGAATTACCAAAAGCTACGAGGGGAACCCTGCTGTAACCACCATCTACATCAAAACATAGAATATTGTTAGCATCCTAAACCTGTTAGAAAGCTCTTCGTAATCACCAACTCTTCCTTTCTTTCTGTAGCTCTCTTCTCTCCCTTTCTATAATCGAGAAGTTTTTGTCAACCAATTCCTTTTTTTCTTTTCTTTTTTTTTTGTCATGTAACAAATGCTATGGTATATTTCTCCCATTAGCCAATGGAATCATGACAATATGTTCTCCTTTTCTGGCTTGTTCCGTACAGTGTTATACCTAGATTAGATTAATTTATGTTATTGCATATAGTTGGATTTCATAGATTTTCAAATATAGCATACTTTGTTTGTTATACTGTTAATGGTTGGTTAAGCTGGTTTGCCGTTATTATGAATAATATACCTAAATCCCGGCACCTGGGTGGTTCAGTCAGTTAAGCGACCAACTCTTCTTTTAAAATTTTTTTAAATGTTTAATTATTTTTGAGAAAGAGAGAGACAGAGTGTGAGCAGGTGTGGAGCAGAGAGAGAGTGGGAGACACAGAATCTGAAGCAGGCTCCAGGATCTGAACTGTCAGCACAGAGCCTGATATGGGGTTCGAACCCACAAACCATGAGAACATGACCTGACCCGAAGTCGGACACTTAACTGAGCTACCCAGGTGTCCCTAACCACCCAACTCTTGATTTCCACTCTGGTCATGATTTAATGGTTTGTCAGTTCAAGCCCCTCATTGGGCTATGCACTGACAGTGCAGAGGCTGCTTGGGATTCTCTCTCTCTCTGCCCCTTCTATGCACATGCTCTCTCTCTGTCAAAATTAAATAAATAATATTAAAAAATAATATACTTCAGATATTTTAGTTTCTTGCTATACATATGTGTTCATTTTTGTTTGGTGTTATTTGTGGCAGAATTGTTAGATCATAAGATATATGACCCTTGCTAACTTGAAGATATAATTTAGTTGGTAAAAGCAAACTATCTTATAAAGTGGTTATACTAGTATATGCTTCCTCCATTAAGTGTGTGAGATATCTCATGTTCCACATCTTTACCAATATTGTCTGATTTTTATTTTGTTAGCTCTTCTTACGCGTGGGAGAGGCATTTCATTGTAGGCTTAATTACAGTGTCCCTGGTTTTTCTAATGAGGTTAAACAAAATTTCATGTTTATTTTCCATAGTATATTCATTTCTTTTGTGAATTACTTTCAAGGTTATTGCATATTTGAATTTGAAATGTCTGTTTTTTCTAGTTAATCTGAAGGAGTTCTTCACATATTTTGGCTAGAAAAAAAACAAACTCTTGGTTCAAAATGTTGCAATCATATTCTTCCACTCTAGAATTTGCATTTCAACTATATTATTGGTTATTTTGATGAGGAGGTATCTTAAATTTGTCTATCTTTATCTTTAGTTTTTGTTCTTTTTGTAACTTCATGAGACTAATAACACTCTGGATTTTGTGTATATCATTATTATTTTTTTAATACTTAGAGTGACCTTACTGCTTGTTCTTCCAGACACGGACTTAATTTTCACTTAATTTTCACTTAATTTCACTTAATTTCACTTAATTTTCAGGTTGCCCTGCTGTAATTATAAATCTCATCCACTTCACATTACATTTACATTAGGGATAGATGTAAATTTTACCAGGTTGATGGTTTTGACAAAGAAGTACAATTAATCAAAAGAATTGGTAACAGAGTAGAAGGTTTAGGCAAAGGAGGAAGTATGAGGACCTACCACTTCAATTAAGCTGGCTGTTGGAGGGAGAAAGTGACAGTCAAAAAAGAGATTTAGTGAAATTGGGAACAAAAAAGAGCTGCAGTTACTGGTGATTATATGGTCTGTGTGATGATTCAGAATAACAGACTGAAATAGGATGGAGAAAGGGAGTAAAAGGAATCAAATACCAAGGTTTTGGAAAGACCTCAAGTACCTACTGAAGTTGTGTATAATTAAGATACCAGTCAGTTAATTTTGCTTGTATAGACTCTACAATTATAAAACTTAAACGAACCTGGAGAAATCACTCAGCCAAGTTTACTTCTCACAACATACGTTTACAAAAAGTGGGGAGCAGGGGCACGCATCCACATTTCCTCCTCCAAAAGAGAACAGTGGTTAAGAAATGGGGCATAGAAAGGCTTCATTGCTCCTTTAAGAAACTCACAGTGATGTCAGCACTCGTCTAATATGAAGATCCTTTGTTTCCCTTCTAGTGCTCAAAACCCCTTCACGGCTACTTCCTGTGGCCCACATTTCTGGTACCCTCAGGTTGCATAGGGATGGGCTATCGACTGGTAACATAGCTTTAACTCTCTTATAAGCAGGCATTTTGAGGCCTATGACAGAAGCTCTGCTGCCCTTGTTAAAGAACTTCCTATACTTGCTAAATTTCCTCCTGTTTTCTCCCTCATTCCCTTTGTGTTTCAGCTAAGTAGCCCTCCTATGCAGAGCTGGTATGATGCATCCAAAGGTTGGGGCCTGGGGTGCCTGGTGAGCACTGACCCCTTTTTCCATGTGTTCTGCTCTACCCTGGGTTGCAATGCACTGTATGCATTTTACCTGCTGAAATGAGTGGTGCCTCTAGCGTGTTATTTAACTCTGCTGTCTTGAAAGTTGTTTCAGAAGGCTCTCAGTTGCATTGCTAAGACGTGAATGCAGTTATTAAATTGGTTTTTCTGTTATCCACTTAGAGAACTAGTATTTTTGCTGAATTTAAGTGCCTTCTTTACCTTTGCCTTGTCTTCTGGACCAAATATTTGATTTCCTAACATAATCGTCCACATTTTGTGTAGAAGAGTCTTCTAGAGCTTGAAATACAACATCAAGAAGTACTGGGTCTACAAAAAACATCCATGGTTCAATGCCCACCTTTACCTGCTTAAATGGACAAACTTTTTTTTTTTAATGTTTGTTTTTTGAGAGAGAGACAGAGCAGGAGCAGGGGAGGGGCAGAGAGAGAGACACACACAGAATCTGAAGCAGGGTCCAGGCTCTGAGCTGTCAGTACATAGCCCGACACGGGGCTCAAATTCACAGACAGGGAGATCATGACCTTAGCTGGAGTCGAACGCTTAATCAACTGAACCACACAGGTACCCCTTAAATGGACAATCTTACTCAGGCAATGTCTCCCATCAGACTCTTTTCTAACCTGGACTTGGATTCAATCTGCCATTACCTTGCCCTGTTCCCCTGTAATACATCTTGGTGTGTGTTATTTTAGACCACCAATTCTGTATATTTCTCAGACCTTTCTTTCCTTCAGGATACAAAGAATGCCTGTGTCTCCATGTCTCTAACTCTGAGACATCCTGCACCTTCCCTAGGCCCCGGATTTTGCTTAGGATCACATGTTTGCTTACAGCATGAAATAGACACTGGAGCTCTCTAGAAGTGAACACTTAGTTGTCTATTTAAAAACAGCAACTCAGTTCAGCCGTGTCCAAAGTTGAGTATCACTGCGTTATTTGGTTTCCCAAATTTTATTCTTTATATCCCACGTTTTTCTGCAAAGTGGACCGGATGTTTATGGTTTTGTGTTATCAGGGAAAAAAAAATACCACTGCTCTGCAACTGAGAAATGAAATAACTTAGAAATACAATTAAAGTGTCCAAATATGGAGAAACAAATTATTAACTTTATTACTTGATAAGCTTGGTTGGGTAATATAGCTTAGTCAAGACACAAAAATGGCCTTGTTGATATCCTACTGTAAGTACAGACCTGTGACTAGCCCACCTAATGTTTGGGTCTGCAGAACAGACAGTCGGTGGATTTTTGATTCCCATTGACCTAGATATAAAAATAAGGAACATAAATCAAATCCCAAATGTTTTCTCCCATCCCCCCATATGGTAAAGGTGATGCCTCATCCTTTCAAGTAATATAAATTATTGTCTGTCACCTAACCTCCAGATTAATCACTGTACTTGCATGAGGAGGATCAGAGAGTGGGGTATGCAGCTGAGGTTTGTAGATATGCTCACAGAAGTCTTGCTCACCCAAACCAGTTTTACTAAAGTACATCATTTATATATTCCTGTGAATATTTTCTTTTTTTTTAAATTTTTTTTTCAACGTTTTATTTATTTTTGGGACAGAGAGAGACAGAGCATGAACGGGGGAAGGGCAGAGAGAGAGGGACACACAGAATCGGAAACAGGCTCCAGGCTCTGAGCCATCAGCCCAGAGCCTGACGCGGGGCTCGAACTCCCGGACCGCGAGATCGTGACCTGGCTGAAGTCGGACGCTTAACCGACTGCACCACCCAGGCGCCCCGATTCCTGTGAATATTTTCTTGATCATAAATTCTCTTATTATTTTCTTGAAAATAAATGCTTTATTTCAAATTTTAAAGTAATTATTTTTGAATTATGAATACATGCTTTAAAATGAGTATATTTTTCTACATAGCCAAATGATACTTTTACATTTAAAAGAAAAAGTAAAAATAATTCCATGATATCAACCAGTAACCATTTCACATTCAAATATTTTAAGTTGTCCTAAACCTACCTTTTATGGCAGATTTGTCCAAATAAGAACAAACCCAGGATCGTTCAGTTCATCTAGTTGTGTACTTTAAGAGTCTTCATTTAAAACAGTTACATTTTTCATGCTACTGACTTGTTGAAGATGCTATGCTAGTTTTGTCTTTCTGACTGCCTCCTGGGGTAATATGTAGTTTATTCCTTGCTCTCCTTTATTTCCTATACATTGGTAGATAGTAAAGGCTTGAAAATTTCAAGTCAGAATACATCACTTTGTAATTTATGATTCTCCATTTCAGCAGACACATACTATCTGTTATAACAACACAAGTACTAAGATTGATCATGGATTAGGGTGCTGCTTGCCTGTCCCTTTCATTGATCAGCTGTATTTTTCCTTAAACACATTCTTGAAAGACAGTTTTCATTTGATATAGAATTCTCATCAACTGGCTATTTTCTCTCTTTTTTTTTTGAAGATAATATTCAACTCTTTTATGACTTTTGTTGTTACTGTCACTCTGATGTCCCACTCTGTGGATAATTTGTCTTTTTTTTTTTTTTTTGGATGCTTTTAAGACCGTCTCTGTTTCTGGCATTCTGCGCTTTGTGATATCTAAGCACAAGGATTTTTTTGTTTGTTTATCATGCTTGAGATTTGTTCTGCTGACTGAGGATTGTCTTTCCATCCATTCTCGAAAACTCTCAGCTATTATCTCTTTGATTTTTTTTCTCCTCCACTCTCTATTTTCTCCCTCTGCAATTCTATTAAGATAAGCTAGACCTTCTTTCATTACAGCATATGTCTTTCTTTTATTCTCTTTCTTTCTTTTTTTAACCAAACTTAGACCTTTCCATCTGTTTGACTGACTGCAATGTACATCTACTTACCTGTTCTCTATTTCTCTGATTTTCTCTTTAGGTGGGATTAGTCAGCTGTTTAAGAAATGTTCAAAAAGTCTAATCTCACGTCACATTTGCTATAGCTACTTTGGTTTCTTCTCAAGTATCCCTAATATGTTTTGACATAGACATTTTTATACAAGTTTACTACAGATAGAGAAAAACGTACAAACATGAGGGTAAAGTTCAATGAATTATCACAACATAAACATACTCATTTGACAATGACTGTGGCTTAAAAATTTGAACATTATCAGCCCTATTTCCATAGCCACTCTTAATTGCTGCCACTTCCTTTTCATTTAAGGTGAGTATGCTAATGAGTCTAATGCCATCTGTCAATTTTTCTTTTCTTGTTTTGGACTTTATGTGAATGGATCATATATTATATATTATTTTGTATTAGGGTTATTTCATTCAGAAGTATATTTGTGACATTTATCAGTATTACTTATTATAAGTAACAATAGCTGGGAGAGTTCCACTGCTATGTGGTATTCCATTGTATAAATATCACAAAAATTATTTATGCATTTTATTGTAAGTGGACCTTTGGATTTTTCAAGACTGTTACAAAAAATGCTGCCATAATAATTTTTGTGTTATTTGTTTTTACATATGTATTATTTATTTATTTTTAACATATGTACTCAATTCAGTTGGGTGTATACTCAAAAATGAAATGGCTTGTCCATTATGTACACAATCTATTGTATAACACCATGCACTTTTCTGGAATGCTTGTGTGTGCTGTATCATTTTTCACTTGCATCATCAGTATATTGTTTCAGTTGTCCACATTCTTCCCATGCTTGGTATTGTTATTTTTAAAATTTTAGCTATTTTCATGGGTGGTGATTGCTATAACACTGCAGTTTTGTTTTCTTTGATAACTAATGTTATTATGTATATTCTCATGTTTGGTCTTTTATGGATAGTTGTGTGTGTGTGTGTGTGTGTGTGTGTGTGTGTGTGTGATGTGTCTATTCAAAAATCTTACTCATTTTTATTTATTTTTTATTTATTTTTTTTTAATTTTTGAGAGACAGAGAGAGAGAGAAAGAGAGAAAGAGACAGAGCTCGAGTGGGCGAAGGGAAAAGAGAGGGAGACACAGAATCAAACAGGCTCCAGGCTCTGAGCTGTCAGCACAGAGCCCGACGTGGGGCTTAAACTCATGAACCGCGAGATTGTGACCTGAGCCAAGGTTAGATGCTTAACCGACTGAGTCACCCAAACAATCTTTGCCCATTTTTAAAAATTAGATTTGCTGTATATTGTAATCAATTATTTTTCTTGCAACTTGTATTATTTTAGTGTGCACATTAGCCATAAAATTGTCTGTATAATTTTTTTGTCTGGTTTCACAGAACTCTTGTATTCTAGTATTTTTGTTTACTCTGGAGCCAGCCCAGTCCCCTCCCCTGAAATCCAAATTTGTATTTTTAATTACCTATTGGTACCTTCATGTGGGTTTTTATCTAATAGGCACTTTGACCTTAAAATGCCTAAATTTTAGGTACTGATATTTCCTCAAACCAACTCCTGCCAAAATCCTGTACGCCTGAATTAATGGCAACTCCATTCTTCCAGTTACTGAGGCCATATTCATTAATTCTCCATTTATTTCATTATCTCACATTCCATCCAGCAACAAACTTTTCACAGCTCAATCCTAAAAATATATTCAGAAATTGACCGTTTACCACCTCACTGCTACGACTTTGGCTCAAGGTAATATCATCTGAGGGGCCCTGGGTGGCTCAGTCAGTTAAGTGTCTGACTTTGGCTCAGGTCATGGGTTCGCAGTTCATGGGTTTGAGCCCCATGTCAGGCTCTGTGCTGACAGCTCGGAGCCTGGAACCTGCTTCAGATTCTGTGTTTCCCTTTCTCTCGGCCTATCCCCTGCTCATCCTCTGTCTCTCTCTCTCTCCCCCCAAAATAAATTAAAATATTGAAAAAAATTTTAAGGTAATATCATCTGAGATATTGTAATAGGATCAACACTCACTTCGTCATTGCTTCTGCCTCAGTGAAATAAGTCTCTATGCCTTTGCTGGAAGATTCCTGTTAAAACATAAATCTGAGCTCCAGCTTCCTCAAAGATCCTCATGACACTGAAAGTAGAGCCCAAGTACTTACCTGGTCTCGTAAGGCCCGTGGGATCTGCCTCCCTGACAGCTCTCTGATCCTTCTCCCTCTTCACCTTGATTTGCCACCTGGTCTCCATGCTGTTCCTCAGACAGACAAGCAACACATCCTTTCTTAAAGCTTTGCACTTAGTGTTTTCTCCACCTGGAAAGTTTGACCCCCAAGACACCTGCAAGACTGGTAGTTTCTTAAAAGTCACTTACCAGGTGGGGTCTTGCCTGACACCCTATTTAGAATCCCAAAACTCTTCCTCTCCCACATTTAACATTCTTCTTTCTATAATCTCCTTAGCATTTATCACCATCTTTCACACCATATACTTTCCTTATGTATCTTGGTTATCGTCCATTTATAACATGGAAGCATTTTCCGTCATGGACTTCTGTTTTGGTCACTGCTATATCTTTATCTCTAAAAACCATGCCTAGCACATGATAGCACCGTAATAAAGGTTTGTTGCTTGGATACGTAAGAACATAAACAGATCCACTGTAAAGGAAAAACTATAGTGAATCTTTTTCTCAGGATTCATTTTCTGTGCATCTGAAGAGTAATCCTTCTTGTACATTATGGAGTCCTTTGATATATTCAAGCTCCTATATGTTTGTTGTTGATTCTTGTCAGTGTTTTTCTATCCAAAATAAATAGAGTCTGCACTTATGCCCTTTATTATTATTTTTATTTGTCTCCTCCTTTTTTGCAACAATTCATTCTTTGCCTATAGCCGTTTTTGGCATCCTCCTTTTAGATAGTAGGCTGAAATACAAGAAGATATACCATATGCTAGTCAACATTTCAGGTGACAATATTCTGTGATTTTGATAGACTGAGGTAGAAAATTCACTGTTAATTTTTCTGTTTGTGTGAGGGTGAAAACATTTTTAAGTACTCTGGGATATTAAGAATTTTTCTTGTGCCCTGAAGCAAAAATATTAACAATGTAGTCTCTGGTAATCCTTATAGTGTATGTATTCTTCCTATGGTTCCTCCAATGACTACATCTTGGCATGGAACGCTGGATATTTGTCTGGCAAAGACATACTGAGATGTGTAAACAAAACATGGACTCCACCTCATAGAGACTGACTATAACATTGGGATTACCACCAAACACGCCTGCACTTGTTAACTCATATTCTTTCTTTCTGTGGTTCTATAGTCTAGGAGTTGGCCAGTAGAGATTTTAAAATTTAGCTCCTTCTGTTTTTAAGTGGTGAAACTTCATCTCAAAGAGTCACAAATTATGGACCCTTTTCTGCCTGGGTGGTCATCACTCCATCGCTTCTTTTTCTTTGACTTCATTTGTATTTTAATAGGAAGGAACAGGAGAGCAAATATGACATTTCAGTGAGGTGTGATTTCAATCTGTTTTTGTTATTAACCTAGAATTATATGTATTATTTTTGATATTTGGTCAATATTTTGCTATTATTAACTTAAAATATATTTACCTAATTGTTGCATTCACATAGTATAAAAAGACAAATGCCAAAAGCTTACAAAAATAATAAGATGAACCCATCAAGCCATGGCCACCACTCTGCCATAGTTTTCAATTCACAGCAAACTACTTTAATGTCTTTTAACTGTATCCAGTGTGTTTTTCTTGGTATTTCTAACTAATATTAGCATTGTGCTATCTCTTGATTCAGCATTTTAGTTATTATCACAGCACCCTTCAGCCACTACCTCCCTCAGCCCATACTCCCAAAATAGCTATATTGCAAATTTGAATAAATACATATTCAGTGTTTTGATTTTTCTGACTTTTAAAATATTACTGACTGCTGTTCTAAGTGGCATACCATGGGTACACTCTCTTTTGTTATGTATTTTGCATTTTCCTGGGGTTAATAATTGACTCTTTAAAAAACTACTTGCTTTTCTTAGAATCTTTGACTTAGCCATCCTACATTTTATAAACTCTGTAAATGATTTTTTTTAAAACACTTCAGTAGCTTTCTGAGAGAGGGGTAATGGGAGTCCCGTTTACTTTTAAAACTTTGTATCTATAAAAATGTATCTATTCTACTCTCACACTTGAGTTCTTGTTTACTGGATAAGAATTCTAGTTTGCAAAATGATATTAATTTACAAGTTGGAAGACTTTTTTTTTTCCTATTTCTTCTCCCTTCTAGTGTTGGCTATTGTCGGGTCAGATATCCTTTGGATTCTTCAACTTTTGTACACTTTTCCTCTCTGGAAAATGTAAAAATGTTATTTTATCTCCAATGTTGCAAGATTTAACAAAATTATAATTGTTTGCCACCACCATACAGTCTCCCTGAAAAGCTTTTTTCAAAAATGTTTTTAGTGTTTTATTTATTTTTGAGAGAGAGAGACAGAGCATGAGGAAGGGAAGGGCAGAAAGAGAGGAAGACACAGAATCCAAAGTAGGCTCCAGGCTCTGGGCTGTCAGCACAGAGCCCAATGCAGGGCTCAAACTCATGAACCTAAGATCATGACCTGAGCGTAAGTTACATGCTTAACCGACTGAACCACTCAGGTACCGCAAGAAAAGACTTTGTTTTGAAAAAGAAAGTATAAGAAAATAATAATTTCCTCCCCATCAAAAAATTCTGTTCTTTGTCTAACATCTCTATTAGATGATGTATCTTTATCTATATACTTCAACATTCCCTTTGCAATGTTTCTTCGTTTTAGTCTCTATATTTTGTGTTGGTAGCTTCTCTTATGAGTTGGAAAATCTTCGTTCATTCATATTTAACAATGAGGCAATTAAAAGCTCTCTGTGCATGGACAGAGCTTGCTGCTGGTGAGCTAGTATGGGTAGTATGGGTTGAAAGTTTTGCTGTTGGATTTTTTGCTGAAGAAACTTTTTAGGCTTTTTCTCTTGGATGTTCATTTTCTTCATAGCAACACAAAGATTATAGAAAAAACTCATCTCTTTGCCTGTGGATTAGCAGCCCAGATGTGGATATTCTGAAGCTTTCAGTGAGCACTGGAGTCTCAGTTGAGTCAGGGGACCTTTACTTAATTTTCAGGTTTTCTGTCTTCTTTGCGTGGCCACACCAAACGCGTGCCACCTCTGAGCCAGGAATGACCTCCTAGAAGACGGGGGAGAGATAGCCACCTGAGTACACACCAAAAAATATAAATTGAGGACTTAAATTTCTCTTTGCATAAATGTTTGAACGGTCTGCTTGCTTTCTGCGAGCCTCTCCCTGCCACGCCACCCCCACCCCATGATCCTCACTCCTGTCTCCTACGGCTCCGTGTATCTCCAGTCATTCTCCTTAATATCAATACCTCCATCTTTAGGGAAAAGGAATTACCTTCTTACTAATTTTTTGGAGCTTACTAATTTATTGGTGAGGCATAGCAAAGTGGCTTTTTTCAAAATACAGACTACAGTAAAACCAGAACATTTGAATAGATGACAATGTTATCAATATATTTAGCAAATAGAAATCTGGCACAGAAGGATTTTGAGGTTAGAGTTAGAAGACCAGGAGTCAGGCAGTGTTATTACAAACTTTGTAATAATACTGTTATAAACAATACTGTTCGATCTTAAGCAAATTTTGAAGGTTGAGTGTGTCTTGTTTCAGAGAGAAAAACTTGGCTTTATGGCAATAATGATTTTGTATTTTCCACTAACAGCCTCTCATCTTACTGAATGTGAATTATATCCATCAATTCAAACATATAAACTTAGTAACAGCCCATTACTTTTTGAGGGCAACATGCTGATTTTGTTGACATAAGTCATCCGAACAAAACTTCAGTTAGTTTTCAGTAGCAAGCAAAGAATATTTGAACACAGTATCAATTTTATCTAAATACGGGTGAAACAATAACACTAATACTTGAGTTATTTTTGGTATTTCCTATTTGCAAACAGTATTTAACAACCAAATATTAGTCATAGTTCTGACTATTCTCAACTTCTGATTATCTTGAATGACAGAAGATAGCTATGTTTTCAATCAGATTTATGTTTATTTCCATGATTTATTAAAATAACATTTTATCTTTAAAAATTTTATAAAAATCTGACTGAGCTACCTTTATGCAGATAAACATAACAAATAAAATGAAACAACAGTAATTTCAACCTGAGATAAATCATGTTTGACAGGGTGTCATGTAGTCAACTTCAGTTTTCCAGGAATAGCCTCTACAACTGTATATTTGTCAACATCATTGTCTCATAACAAGACTGAGAAGTGTTTGCAAGTATCTGAAATGATGAATTTGAGATTCATTTTTGTAAGTTATTTGCATATAGTGCTTTTTGGGTATAAAAATATATGTACAAAACATGAGAACATTAAAAAAAAATCAGAGGTTAAAATAAAGTGATAGAAATTCCGTGCCATACACTACAGAAATCCATGGGTAGGCATATAAACATATTATCTGAAGTATTTCGTTACTGTCACCCTAAATACAGACCATCTTAGTTTGGAAGTAGACATGAGTCTCTATACAATGGGAAATGTGGCTTCATTACTCCATCCTCTCTTGCTTAATTTGTAAAAATATGGATTCTATTTATTGCACATTTAAATTATGCCAGGCTAATTGCTAGATGCTTCTCCTTCATTAATTGATTTTATCTTATTAAAAAAAACATGTACTATCAAACCTCTTCTGTAGATGAAGAAATAGAGCTCAGTAAAACTACTATACTACATATGTCATACAATACTTCATAATCCCACATAGCCATAAACATTATAGTTGGAGTTTAAACTCAAGTGGCTAGACTCCATGGACCTTGGAGTTTTGCTTAATCAGTGGTAAAGATCACTTTGCCTCCAAAGGGATACTATAAAATTTTGTTGTCATTATTAATGGTTGTGGTGAAGGGAGATATAGAATTGCCAGGTGAGCAGGAGATAGGAGAAGCTGGAAAGGTTTATTTCTAGAGGGAGAATGGATTTGAGATGAAAAGAGAAAGTATGACTTTCCTCAACTAGTATAAGAAGGTTAGGAAACAGAAATTTATTAATGAGCTCTCAATATTTGTTAGACATTGTGCTAACTGCCTAAAATGTGCCATGTTATTTAATCTTCAAGAAAACCAGATTAGATGAATATTAACATTTTTCTTTTGAAGAAGCTCAAGTTCAGAGAAGTAATGTGGATGCCCAAAGATGAATACCTTACCTAAGAATTTAGGCATACATAGTTAATGGCTAGTGAGACCATTAAAATAATTCAGTTCATAACAATTCTACTCACAATTTAGAGATAGATCTGTCTAACTCTGCCACATCTATCCTTGTCCAGCTGACTGTTTGTGCTGACTGTACCGTGAGTACAGATTTGGGGAGCAAGATTTACTGAGAGTGGGAAAAGGAAAAAGCCCTGCCTTGCTCCTTCCTCCCTAAGAAAGAAGCCACTTAAATCACAACATGGGCACTGATATCTCTACTTCACTTTTCTGTACAGCACAGAGCACCATGTGTGAAGCAGCTCCGAATACATGCTTTGAACGTTATCAGTAAACATAGGATGTAAGTGTGAAAAAAATGTAACTTCGATTTCACAGTATCATTTTCATTGCTAAACATATGGTATTTTCAGAAATCCTGGTGAGTAACTAATTGGATTTTGAAAGAAAGTTGCGCAGCTTGTGATAGCCATGATGTAGTTTTTAGATATCGTTATTGTTCTCATTCTTTCTGATAGGGGATTAATTTCATGGTTCGAGAATAATATAATTGTTTATGATGAGACAGATATTCTAACCACGTGGTTGTTAGTCTTTTCACTCAGTCCCGCTATTATTTTGAGTTTAGATTACCCCAGAAGAAACAGCACATGTTTCCTGCATGAAATCTACCTCCATCTATTATTTTTCCTCCTCAAAAGTAAAAACATTTCTCTAGTCATCCCAAATCTAAACTTAAAATTATACACACCAAAGCAACTTATTCATTCTTTTTTCTTCCTTGATTATTCTTTCCTTTTTAAAAGTAAAAAAGATTGCCCTCACCAATGGTGTGCATCATGTAATTTGCTGAAGGCTTGAATAGAACAAAAATGCGCAAGAAGGGCAAATTTGCTCTCTGCTTGAGCTGAGACATTCATCTTCTCCTGATTTCAGACATCATTGCTCCTTGTACTCCTTTGGAATTCTCTCAAACCAGGACTTACATTCTTAGTCTGCTAGTTCTCAGGTCTTCAAACTCATATGGGGATTTTTACCATTGGCTCCTTTGGTCTTCAGGTCTTTAGGCTAGGACTGGAACTGTACCACTGGCATTATTGGCCCTCCAGCTTCAGACAGCCAACTGTGGGGATCTCACCTCCATAATCACGGGACCCATTCCCTCATGACAAATATTCCTATATGTCAATGTATATTCTGTTGGTTCTCTAGAGAACCTTGACTAATACCATATGAATTTATTGACTAAATAATAATATTATCTTAGAGATTGAATTTGCTATACAATGATAGAGTCTGGGAAATTTTCCAAAAAATCCATTTGTTTAATTGTTAAGCTTTATTAGTTCAAAGAAATAATATGAAAAACCTTATCTTGTTCTTAAACATTTTAATAAATATCTTCAAAATTATAGACCTAATTCTACCTGTAGCATTCATAGCTTTGTGTTTATTAAAGACCATACATTCACACATAGTAGATCTCATGCAATGCCTACATTTTTTTAAACTTTATATTTCTGATTATTTTTTTCTGTAATCTTTCTTCCCTTTTTAATTATTACCCAATAAGTACTTCTTGTTAAATGGGTCCTTGAAAGTAAACATATAGGTCAGGCCACAGATGAGTGGCTAACCACCAGCTAAATACTGAAAACAAAACAAAACAAAATACCCTTAAAGTAAAGATGTGTTTTTAAAGGAGAATTCCATTCAAGCCATTCCAATAATATTCAGAAAGAGGCCAAAAACAGCTAGTATTTTAATTACACCAGTTAATTCTTCCTGAATAATTTACATAAATCAAAATAAGGAAAAAAACAGACAGTTGAACACCAAAAACAAAAAAGATGTATCTTTTTAAATTTCTAAGGGCTTCTTGAAATCTCAATATCTCTGCATTCTTATTGGTCCTTAAGAAACAAGGTCTTTTGAAGTCCACCAAAGCCACTTGATGTCAAGATCTTAAAGTTCATCTCACTTTTTTTGCAAAAAAAAAAAATCTTTCAATTTGTTCTAGTCTGGAAGGAAAGAAAAATCTTATCCTGTCTAATTGCAATGGTAGTCCTCTACTAGAATTTCCTGTTTGAGGAAAGGATAACTACACTAATTCACCTCCTCTTTTCATCTTAACAAATATTTCTGTGTAAAGAAAAATTTTTAAGCTTTTTGATCAGGGAATTACTTAACCATTTATTTATTCTTTTGGTAAAGGAAAGGACATAGTTTTGTAAGATGGTAAAATGCCAAGTATTTTACTTTGTCCTAGAGATGGAAAAGTAATATAACCTGGCTCAAAAACTCATGTCCTGGTGTTATAAAACAGAGTACGTAACAAATGAACATTTCTGGAAGTATACAACCTGCTTAAATTCAAGGAATTTAATTCCTTGTCATTCAAAATGTCATTCAGCAACATTGAAAAAATTAGCTTTGGTTGGCCTAAGTTGAATAACATAAACTTATCCACAATAACTGATTTTCTTAAAATTTTAATGAGTCTAGGAACTCATAAATTTTCTCAGGCCTTGAATTCCTCAGAATTCTGTAGTTTTGGCGACTACATCCCACATTCTTAGTTAGTAATTGTCTGAAACTAGAAAGTGATGTATTCAATGTCATTTGCTCTCAGCTGTGGACTTAAGTCACTGAATCTAGAAAACAGAAAGATGTCTCACCGAGCATCTCACTTCATCCACACAAACTAGAGGCAGCATAAGTGTAAACGTTCTATCAACTATTGCTGTACGGAGAAAACCAGGTCATACTCCTTTCCAACACAACTAGAGCACACTATCACTCTCTAAGGCAGAATACGCCTTCTTCATAACGTGTGAAGGTCTCACGTAATCCCTCTTTTTATGAAAGTTGTGTGCATATTTTTGGCCTTATAATTTGGATAACAGAAAAGTGTAGAGGAAGATTTTGTAATTCCAGCAAATATTTCTGATAAACCACCGTGTGTAATTAGCAAGTGAGTTCAATGTTAATTTCTAGACTATTTCCAGAATTCTGTGAATTTTCATAGTTATTAATTGAGGGGGAGGAGAGGATGTGGAAGGATGATATCCATTTTCATTATTTCCTTTTTTTCCTATTTTTATGGAAATAAAAATACCTGGTATTTTTACCTGGTATATTAATCGTTGTTCTTTCTCCTAAGGACTTCAGTAGATAGGAAGAGACTTATCCACATTATGGTAGGTAATATATCCACATTGTGGAGGGCAATTGCTTTACTCCAAGTTGACTGATTTAAATGTTAATCTCATCTAAAAAAAATACCTTAACAGCAACATGTAGACTAATGCTGAACCAAGTATCAGGGTACCATGGCCTAGCCAAGATGGCAAAATTAAAATTAACCATCATATTTGGCATTTCATTATTTTCTAGTGGGACTATCTTATTTTTCCACAACTTTGCTTCCTGAGTTGTAATAGTCTCTTTGCAGATCCCTTTCAAAAGGATGCAGGAGTTGAAACTACATAGTTTTCCTGACTATGTTATTTCTGTTTATTAGTTCATATCCATTTACATGTACAACACTTTATGTGAAAGAAGACTGCCCTCCTTTTCTCCATGATTAATAAGTTGTGTAGTGAGAATTAGGAAACAGCAACAACAACAACAACAAAGAAACCAGGAGATTGATTAAGGATAGAAATTGGAGTTAATCGATGAGGTTAAAAAGATTTGGATTTTATGTAGAAGGAGAAGATGATTGCCTTCCATTTCCAAAAGTTTTGAAAGACTTTTGACCACAGGTAAGCTGGACAGTATGGAACTTTTAACAAGAGGAGGGAGAGGATTTCCAGTGAAATTACATTTAGTTAGCTGATACGAGATTTCTGGGGATTTGATGAATTGTGTTAAATATTACAATTCAATATATATAAATATATAATGTATATTGGAGGAGGATCTCAAGGCTTTTTCATTTAACATACATTATTTTTCTAATGACTTTATTATGACTCAGAATATGATTTTACCCATGACAGTCAAACATTCAATTTTAAAGGTGATTTATTATGAAGACTATGACTTCTCTCTTTCTCTTTCTTTCTTTCTTTCTTTCTTTCTTTCTTTCTTTCTTTCATTTCTCTCTCTCTCTCTCTCTCTCTCTCTCTTTCTTTCTTTCTATAGAGAGAGAGTGAGAGCGAGTACATGAATGTGGGGAAAAGGGCAGAGGGAGAGAGAGAGAATCTTAAGCAGACATCACACTCAACACAGACCCCAATGTGGGGCTTGATTGCACGACCCTGAGATCATGACCTGAGCTGAAATCAAGAGTCAGAAGCTCAACAGACTGTGCCACCCAGGAACCCAAGAACTATAATTTTTGAACCAGAGTTCCCATTGATGAATTTTCAAGTATACACATTCACCTTTTAGCTTCTATTTCCACATTGATTAAAGAGATCCTCTGATATTTCTAATTTTAGGTCTTAGAACAAATACTGTGACATGCCTTACCAATCACAAATAGCTAAATTCTGTCATTGTACCTTTTCACACTAATCAAATCCACATGTAGGTAGATGATTTTTAGTTCAAAAATTTTTAGCCAATGTCTTAAACTTTCATAAAGAAATTTCCTAGAAGAAGCTTCATAACTTATTTTTCTGAATAAAGTAATCTACACAAATGAAATTCTAATATAGTAAAATTAAATACAGGATCTACAGACTTTACGCATTGGGAGGAAGGAAGCACGGTAATGCATATGCCATAACTTGAAGCCTGTGAGGCACATCTTTCAGATTATTGAAGCTTATGGTTAAGGTCATTATTTTCTGTGCAAAAGTCTCCACATAATCATTATTCTGTATTATACTTAAATTGGTTAAACACATTTCTTAGAGTGAAACAATCCAGGAGACATTTTGAGATAGTTAAATATATCTCTGTCAATGAAATTTTATAGTGGAAATAGAATCTCAGTTCTACTTTTTGAAGTATAGCAGTAGATTATTCTTACTAGAATTCCATCGGAAAACTGCTTTTTTTAAAAAAAATTAACGTTTATTTATTTTTGAGACAGAGAGAGACAGAGCATGAATGGGGGAGGATCAGAGAGAGAGGAAGACACAGAATCCGAAACAGGCTCCAGGCTCTGAGTGGTCAGCACAGAGCCTGACGCGGGGCTTGAACTCACAAACCACAAGATCATGACCTTAGCCGAAGTCGGACGCTTAACTGCTTAACTGACTGAGCCACCCAGGCGCCCCAAACTGCTTTTGATTAAAATAATGATATTGTGTTTGACCTGTTATTTTTAGTAAAAAGTGTCATGGAAGAATAGATTATATTCTGTTTTGCATCTGCATTAAGCTTTTCAGTTGATAATCAAAAAGTTCAGTTTGTTTGAAAAAAATTAAGAACCAGTAACACATACCTCTATATCTAGACATGGTGAGGGAGTGTATGATGGCTTCCATCAGGTGGAATATAATAGCTGAAGTATTAGTTTTTTATTGGTGCTGTAACAAATTACCACAAACTCAGTAGCTTAAAACAGCACAAATTATCATCTTACAGTTGTGAGGGTCAGAAATCTAATGTGGGTCTGCAGGGCTGCGTTCTTTCTGGAGACTTAAGGGAGAGAATTCATTTCCTTGTTTTGCATCTTCTAAATCTGCCCATATCCTTTGGCTAATGGCCATATCTCTCTGACCTCCACTTCTGTTGCTATATCACCTTCTCTGATCTGCACTAAATATTCCCAAATGTCTTACAAACTCTAAGCTAGTTATGTTACATTTGACTCAGTTCAGCTCCAGCAACTAACATGGTTATTGTTAATCCACTTAACTTTTGCCACTGTTAATAAAAGATTATGATACTGCTGGAGTGAGGTCACTCTATAGTAAACTGGACATATAATATGTTATATGCCAAATAATCAGGAATTTTGTTCTTTATTAAATAGAACTCAGGGTAGGATTAAGTGCAAAATATTTCACCTGAATTTATTTTTTGTTACCTTCTCTTTCTGTCTGTTAAGAAATTGTGGATAGGAACGACTGGGTGACTCAGTCTATTAAGCGTCCAATTCTTGGTTTCTGCTCAGGTCATGATCTCACAGTTTCCTGAGTTCAAGCCCCACATCAGGCTCTGCACTGACAGCGTGGAGCCTGCCTGGGATTCTCTCTCCCTCTCCGCCCTATCGCTGCTCATGCGTGCGCACGCGCACGTACACACACACACACACACACACACACACACACACACACGCACACACACACACACGCACACACACGCTGTCTCTCAAAATAAATAAATAAACTTAAAAAAAAGAATTTGTGGATATAGAAGAACACATCTGTGTAAAGTAAGTTGCTCTCCTAGAGGACTAGGTGCTTTTAAAAAATATTCTATAAAGACAAATTATCAGTGTTTCTGCATGATTTCTACAAATAAGAGGACTTGTAAACATTTAAAGCATGTCAAAGGAAATTTAGTATGCTGCTTTCAGATCATTATAGAACTTTTATGAAACAATTACAATTTCAAATACAATGTTGCATGAAATATTTAAAATGTTTACAGTTGTCCTAAAATACTTTAAAACCCTGAAATAAAATCTATTCCCCGAAAACAGCATAACTCTTGGAAATTTTGGTCAATGCACTAAAATAATAAATGTAATATTGTCCTGACTCTTTTTAATCCTAATTAAGTTAGTGCAAAAAAATGATATTCTATTCCAATTTGGCTTCATGTTATTTTATCCCATGTCTTTTTATACAGATTCTTTTCTTACTTTAATCTGTGTGGAAGCTCTTCATCTATATTTACATATGACATTTTCCAAATGAAATTGTGTCAGAGTTAAACCAATATAACACTATAATGTAATCTGTTTTATCTTTTACCGTTTTATATCTTACTGTTGACTGCATTTCCATGCTACTCTGGCAGCAGTAACAAAATAATTGTTAATGTTTTTTATCCCCTCCTCCACCTCACCATGGAGATACAATGAATTCGTAACACGCTGTGAAGTCTGAATCGTGCCTCAGAGCTGTCCTTGAATGAGGTCCTCCTGAATAAACTCTATCAAGCTTGACTCTCCTATCTTGTACATTATCTCAGTAAGAGGCTACCTGGGGTCATATTCTGTATTAAGCAGTTTTAATTTGTTAAGACACTGAATTATGGCATGAAAACGAATTTATTTTTTATGGTTAATGTGAAGAAAGAAAATGCAATCACCCACAACTTATACTAACCGAGTTAAGAGTAAAGACATTTCGATGGAAGTGAACAGAATGTGGCTAAATACAATATATTTTGTTTAAACTTCAAAGAATATAAGTTATAGAAAAATACAAGTAGAAGAAAATATTTACTTTTAAAGACATTCATTTGAAGATGTTGAATTAGCAATGAACTCAGAAGTAATGATTAGAGTGACTTTGAATAATAATCTCAATTCTCCGACCCTCACTTTCCTCATTGACTAATACTTTATTTTATTTTTAAAATCAGGTTAAAATGAAGTAACAGAAGTAGTGGAGCACCATTAAAATATTATGTTAGATAGTTTCTGAAAATTAATTTAGTTTATCAATAATGATATGCCATGTGTTTGAGAAATCTTGTCTGAACCTCATACTAAACATGTTATGTATATTCAAGCAGAAAATAATCCTATTTTTAGTTAACTGTAATTTGTTGCTGAACTAGATATCTTGATGGTAGCTATCTTGTCATAGCTACTATCTTTTTGTTTCTCATTCTCTGTTCTCTCAGATCTCATGCCTAGAGCCCACTGCTCATTTCTAATTCCAAAGTCCTAAGGAAAGGTCACCAATTGACTTACACTGATAATCTATCCAACTGTGATCCAATTAGCCATGTTCCAGATCTAGTTCATGTTTTGCATGATGATTACCAGGCCCCTACCAATGTTGGTAAGAGGGAATGGTGCTAGAGCTTTAGAAGGATTTTTTTTTTTTTTTGTAGTGGCTGAAAGTTGGGGCTATGAAATCAGATCATCTGGATTGGTTTCCTGACTTTGCTGTTTCCAGGCTATAGGAATTTGGTCCAGTCATTTAGCCTTTCTGTGTCCTAGTTTCCTAATTCATGAAAAGGGATAATAATCTCCAAACTTCATGGAGATGTTGTGGAGATTAACTAAATTATTCATGGCAAATGCTTTGTGAAATGTCTGGCATATAGTGAGGACTCTAAGTGCTGGCTGATATTGTCATCACCATAAACCGGGGAACATTATTTAGATATTAATTTCTTTGTTCTTTCACACTCTGTTTTTCTTACACTGGATTAATCACATTAGTCATGTGTTAGTATTCCCTTTGTATTACAGTAATAGATGCAGAAATTATTTTCACACAACTTGAATTTTTGCCATGGGCTTGAAGGAATTAACAAACTTGAAGAGATAGTATTTTCAATTTTTTTTTCAACGTTTATTTATTTTTGGGACAGAGAGAGACAGAGCATGAACGGGGGAGGGGCAGAGAGAGAGGGAGACACAGAATCGGAAACAGGCTCCAGGCTCTGAGCCATCAGCCCAGAGCCCGACGCGGGGCTCGAACTCCCGGACCGCGAGATCGTGACCTGGCTGAAGTCGGACGCTTAACCGACTGCGCCACCCAGGCGCCCCAAGAGATAGTATTTTCAAAGACAAAATGGAGAAAAAGATTCCCAGAGATGAAGAAGCATTAAAGAAATGGAAGTGTATATTTCTGCTACACACATGCTTCTTGGATATCTTCCTAGGAGTGAAATAGTGGAGCACAGAATACGTAGGATTCATCTTTTTAAAAAAAATTCCATAATATTTTCCCAAAATTGTTCTGTGGATCTAAACTCACAGAAGCCACTTATAAAAGTTTCCTTTCACTTGTATTCTCTTCACCTTTTGGTATATCAAACTCCTATTTTTCTAATCCACTGGTTGTTAAGTGGCCTCATTAAAGCCATGATTTGTGTTTCCCTCATTACATACTTTCTCATATGCTTATTGGCCATATGTGTTTTCCATGGCATGGAATGCCGATTTATGGAATGATATTCTAACCATTTAGCAACTGACACAGGAAAGGCAACAACCAATATAAAGAGATACCAGGACAATCACAAAAGAAGCTAGACATAATGGATAAGGACCATAAGGAGCTTATATTTTTGGGTACTGGCTGAACATTAACCCAAGATTTTCATGGTCCCCCCTCTCCATTACCTATAGTGTAATATGCATTACCTATCAATTTTGATCAGACCTTTGTATGACAGGTACTTCTTCCTAGGTGCAGCTTACTTGTTTCCCCACAGATTTTAATTTTACTATAGTTAAATTTAGCAATATTTTATTAAGACCCATGGTTTGGTGGTGTTGTTATTGTTGTTTTTATCCTTTGTTTAACAAATCTTATACCAAGGTCTAAAAGATATTCTTCTTTATTTTCTGCTAAATATTTAAAATTTTCCATTAGATTATTAAATCTTTAAATGATCTGGGTTTCAATTCTGTGCATTTGTTTGAATTCCGTGCCTATGTGAATTCTGTGCATATGTGCATAGCATGAGATTTATTCTCCTGCTTTTTGTTTTCTTAATGGATAATGAGTTTTCCTATTTGTTTAGTCTGTCCTTTCCTCAAACATCCCTGTACCACTGTATTCATATATATATATATATATATATATATATATATATATATATATATACATATATATATATATATATACACACACACATACATATTATACCCTCATTATTTAATTGATCTTTTCCTATACTCATGTGCCAATATCACAATCTTAATTACTTTAGTTTTATTTTATTTTTTTTATTTTTTTTTCAACGTTTATTTATTTTTGGGACAGAGAGAGACAGAGCATGAACGGGGGAGAGGCAGAGAGAGAGGGAGACACAGAATCGGAAACAGGCTCCAGGCTCTGAGCCATCAGCCCAGAGCCCGACGCGGGGCTCGAACTCCCGGACCGCAAGATCGTGACCTGGCTGAAGTCGGATGCTTAACCGACTGCGCCACCCAGGCGCCCCAATTACTTTAGTTTTAGAATAAATCTTGATATAAGATAGGGCAAGTCTCCTGTAAGAATGGTCTTTTATAGCTTAGGAATTTCGCTTTTTAATATTAACTTTAGATATACTCTTATAATTCTGTCTGAATCCCTATTGCTATTGTGGTTGGAATTTTCTTATAGCTATAGATTATTTAAGGGAGATTGACATCTTTATCCAATCAAGTTTCTTTGTACAAAGTGAGTCTTAATTTGCTTAGGTCTTCATTAGCATATTTCAGTAAAATTTCATAATTTTCTGCATATAGATATTCCAGACATTTGTTAGCTTAAAAAAGCTTAACAATGTAAAAGGGTATGATTTTTATGATAATCTATATTTGTGGAGTAATGTCAGTATAACACAATGAGAAGCTGGGATATTTTAATTGGTTCTTTCTCCATATTTTTTATACACTCTCTCTGAGTATTGTTCATGTTTTTTCAGTTTGAAATCTCCCTTCAGAGTGTTATCTACATTAATTATATCTCTCCTTAAAATTCTGTTGCATTGGTATTTTTAATCTTTTTTTTAAAGATTTTTACTTTTTTATGTAATCTGTACCCTCAATGAAGAGCTCAAAGTTAGGACCCCAAATCAAGAGTCACATGCTCTACTGAGAGCCAGCCAGGGTTCCCATGTATTTTTAAATTTTTAAGTTGAGAGTTACACATCTCTCTATCTTTCTAGTTTCTTCAGTATCTTAAGTAATGTTTTTCAACCTACTGGTTACAGAAACTAATACCTGTTTAATAAGTCTTCCTATTCAGGGTGCCTGGGTACCTCAGTAAGTTAAGCATCCCACTCTTGATTTTGGCTCAGGTCATGATCTCATGGGTTTGTAGGATAGAGTGCTGCATAGATAGGACTGCACCTACAGCACAGAGCCTGCTTGGGATTCTCTTTCTTCCTCTGTCTGCCCCGCCGCCACTGGTGCATAATCTCTCCCAAATAAAAAAAAAAAAAAAAAAAACATAAACATTTAAAAATATATAAGGCCTCCTATTCAAAGATTTTTGTCATGCAATATTTTATCTATGTAACTATTATAGGCCTGCTTAAACTTATAAAACACTTTAATTGCTTTAAAATAATTATCCTATACTTAAAAAGTCCTTGTTCATTTAAATGAAAAAGGCAAAAGACCAAAAAAAAATCTTAAACTCCAAATATCTAAGGACAGCCATCATAAATTAAAATATCATCTAAGTGGTTTATCTATTCGTATTTAGTATTTCTTCTGAAAAGTATATATTATATACTTACTTGAAATATGATTTAAAAATATAAGCAAGTCATTAGTTGATGATTAGATTGATTAGATGACCATTTATCTTACATGTGTCACAATTTATTTAGCCCATCCTTTATTGCTGGCTAGTCAAATTATTCTAAGATTATTATTTAATGATTTTTAAAATCTAAGAAATCTACAGGAAGGATTTAAGAGTCTCCTAAATTTCAGTTTCTCACACTTCTGGATCTGCTGATTGAATCTGTTTTTGTAACCATTTGTCTTAATCAGTATGTTTTAATTATAAAGTTAAAAATTTAATTCTAAAAACTAAATTATTAAAAATTATACATTTTTATTTTTACTTTTTTGTATTTTGATCTTTTACTTTTCCAATATTGTTTTTTTTACCTAGGAATATACTATTTTTGTAAGATATTTAAATCTTTAAAATACCTTTCAATAATACTTATTCTTTGTATTATCTCTGGATATTTCTTGAGAATTTTATTTTTAGATCATTTTAATTTTTATCGCTCTTACTCAAGTGCTTATTACATCAGGAAGCAATTCATTTTGCATGTATATATTTAAATTGCTTTTTACTGAATTGACATTTTGTTTGAGTGGATCATTTTGAGTTTTCAATCTAGTCTAGTATGCCACGAAAAATGATGATTATTTTTGTAAAAGGTTCATTTATTTATTTTGAGAGAAAGAGAGAAAGAACACATGAGTGGGGGAGGGGCAGAGAGAGAGGGAGACAGAGAATCTCAAGCAGATTCCACGCTGTCGGTGGGGAGCCAGATATGGGGCTCTATCCCACAACCATGAGATGAGCTGAAATCTACAGTCTGATGCTTAACTGAGTGAGCTGCTAGGGTGCTTCCCCAAAATGATGATATTTTCATTTCAGTGGCTTATCATGTGTCTTTTTAAATTATACTGATTAATATTTTCAGTGTAATGTTTCACAATAGTTTTAGTGGGGTCAAACTTGTTCTATTTCTAACTTTAGTATGACTGCTTCTAGTGTTACATTTTTCAAAGCTTCAGAGTAGTTGTTATTTTAAGATGGTATTCATTATCATTTTATACAAGTATCCTCCAATTCTCAGTGCTTAAGATGTTTAATCAGAAATAACTATTGACTTTCATAAAATAGCTTTTCAGAGATGATAGTAGTCCCTAATATCAGTTCTCCATCATGGTAATAAAATCTTTGATTCTTAGTTTTCTGAATAAGATTGGTATATCTTAGCACACCTCTGTGTATGACACTGTGACTAAATACAGGTCTTAAAAATATGAGGTAAAAGGTGTGTACACAACATCCAGTATTCTCCCTTCTTCATGCGGTCATGTTGCATATTTTTCCAGCTCTGCCTGTACCCGCATGGAGGCAGGACATGATAGATCCCCCATCATGACCAAGAGTCTTATCTTAGAGAGAGCCACAACTACAGCTCTGAGATGTGTGCATCTTGACTATTCCATGCAAAAGAATTTTTTTTTTACTATTTTTTAGGAATATATTTTACAATCAGCTATACTCATATCTTAATTAAATACTATGGGCCTTTCTTAATTTTATCTATTGATTTATGATATATCCTAAGAGATTTCCTAGATTCCCTTAGGTTAATTTATTATTGGATTCTTGGAATAAACATTTACAAGTGATGGTCTGTATTCCTTTGCAAAGTACTGTCCTCATATCTTATCACTTATAAAGAATCTCCATAGTTGGTATTATCTGTAGGTTTTGTTAATGTGTATAGGGAAGGTATGATTTTAATAACCAAATAACACTTGGTGCTAGTCAGCACCAAGAAATGTTACATATTTTCTACATTCTGAAAATGTGTAAATACCATAGTCATTATGTTCAATAAGCTTTGCAAGAATGCAGCTTTTTAAAATGTCTAGCTATAACACTTTCTGTGGAAGTATTGTCTTGAAAATTTTTTTATCCATATATAAATATACTATAATGTTCATATGATTTTTGAGTGAATTTTCATAACTTAAAATTTCCTGGAGTAAACAATTTATCAGAAAGTCATTTTGCAGTGAATCATACATTTTAGTATAATCATATTTTTATCATTTTGTAAAATGTTATCATTTGGAAAAAATACACTATTTAGGGACAAGTATTATATCAGAAGTTTGTTATAAAATTTAAAAAAAAACAGCAGAAAATAAAAAAATAAAAAAGATGATAATCGTTATCACCATTGAATTTAGGGATTATGTTATGATGATTCATTTAAAAATTAATTCTACTTTATATATCTGTATTAATATAGGTTACATATAGATACAGTTACAGATATAATCTAGATACAGGTAGATACAGATAAATACTATCATTATAAAAAGAGAAAAAATAATAGCAGATTTAGGATCAAAAAGAATGAGAGCACATTACTTTGATCCCAGTTCTTCTGGTTAATCAGGCATTCTTCCAAGAGTTCTAATAAAGTACACTTTGTGACATGAAATAGTCCTTAACATTCATTTTCCTAAATTATTACATGTATTAGATGTTGCAAGAATGTTGTGCAACAAACTGCCTCCAAATTCAGTGATTACCAAAAAGAAAAAAAAAAGGTTCTCTTTCCTGTATCAGAGGGTAGCCTTTAACTCTACTAGTCTAGGTGGGAATCAGATGGGCTGAGCTATGGCTATGGGTTAAGTTCTGCTATACATGTCCCCTCATTTTATTTGAATCAGTGACTACTTGCGACTTAGTCTTGTTATGGTAAAAGGAGCAAGTGCAAGAGACCTAAGTCCTACAAAAATATTTACTGACTCTGTTCTCGGGGCGCCTGGGTGGCGCAGTCGGTTAAGCGTCCGGCTTCAGCCAGGTCACGATCTCGCGGTTGGCGAGTTCGAGCCCCGCGTCGGGCTCTGGGCTGATGGCTCAGAGCCTGGAGCCTGTTTCCGATTCTGTGACTCCCTCTCTCTCTGCCCCTCCCCCGTTCATGCTCTGTCTCTCTCTGTCCCAAAAATAAATAAACGTTGAAAAAAAAAATTTAAAAAAAAATATTTACTGACTCTGTTCTTAATATTTCAGCTACCACTTCTTTGCCAAATCAAGTGACCTGCCCAAGCTCAGCATAACTGGAATGGAGAAATATACCCAAACTTCAGTAGCAGTAAGTAGGGCTGAGCATTAGGTGAAAGAATGGGTGTAAAAGTGAAGGGTGGTGAATCTTAACTCCTGCATTATTTACACTTGCATATTTTCTCTTAGTTTAAGTTACCTTTCGTTGATTTGAAACTTACTTTTTTACTTTTTTAATCTCAATTTTTGATTAGCTTTGAAAGGATTTGAACTGGTAGCTGTTTAAAATTATTATTTGCTATCTTATTCAAAATTATATGATTTTCCTGTCATGGAAACAAATTTTTGAATTGAGCTTCATTAACTTTCTGTATTTCTTAGAATTGTAATCATTTAAAATATTAACTAAAGTTTTCAATTCACTACTTATTTTTTCATTATCACTTATTTAGTAATAAAATTATTGAAATTTTTCTATTTTCCCTTAATTACATGTTTTAAAAACTGCATTTTATATGTTTAGTAACTTCTGTTGGGTCATTTTCTACTGTTCCTAATTTAAGTATGGACTTATTCCTTGGAGAAAGATTTATTATTTGCTTTAAGATATAATTGAGTTTGATTTCCATCTCCGGCTTTGTTTTTGTCATCCTGTATAGCTGAAATGTAATGTTTGGGCAAATCTTCTCCATTCAGGATCCCCCCTTTTATCTCCTTTTCCTTGGCTTGCTTGTAACTTTTACAAGGCTTACATTAGGGCGAGTCATGGGTTGATGGTATAGCTGGATTGATCATTTTCATTCCTCCACATTGAATTAATAAGTGTTCATATTCTTGTTTTGTCCAGACATTTTCTATTGTTAACAACCGTTCTGGACACAGAGAAATTCTGTAAAACATCCGAAATCATTTGGGTAGACGTGCAACACAGCCATTTTTAATCTCAGCTGGAAATGCTTCTGTTGTGTCCTGATGTGAGGGTGGATATTGTTTTGATTTTTTGTTTATTAAACAATCTCTTATCCATTATTGTACTTTGGCAAAACCTTATAACCTACACAATCTTTTCTCTGATGGGTTCATGGAAAAATAGTCTAATTATGAAAATGATATATGGGTCATTAAATATTTTATTGCTCTTTATAATTAAAGTTCTAATAAGAAAATAACTTCAATAACCATAGAGGTAATTATTTTTAGTAATAATATTATTCACATTACTTATATTTTAGCATTGTTTTTTTATCAAGCACTGAAAAATATATTAATATCCTCTTCTGCTGTTTTGTTATGGTTACAATTTTTTTAGGAATTTAGGTTTTCCCTTATATTTCAGATGAATGTTATTAAATGTTCAAAACAACTTTATCTTCATTGCATATTTTCAAAATGGTCTCTCCTCTTTAGGTTGAAGCCAAGGTAAGTTTTATTGTTGTCTAGCTTCATGTATCCTAGTGTTAATTGAAAAATGTCACCTTAGTGCTTATTTGTCTGTCAGCCTTAGCTATTGGTTGTGAGATGGATTTTTGTCATGATCTGTATCTCTACAAGAAATTGAGTGGAACATTAATAGATGATTCAGTGATCAGACACCAATATTTGAAACATTCACTAATACTGTACTCTAATAAATCATAGCTTTTATTTTATACCCCGAATGACTTTTACTTGTCCACATGGACAAGTAAAGTTATGCTTCTTCAGTAAATTAAATCAATTATCCATTTATTCTCGTCTTGATATTTGTGTTTAAACCTTGTCCCTACTCATGTACTTGACAGTTCCGTTAATTTGTTTTCCAGTCTTTGGTGTAAGACATAGTGACATTAATTTTTATTATTTATTTGTTTATTTGTTTATTTATTTATTTATTTATTTATTTAAATATATTGTCAAGTTAGCTCACATACAGTGTATACAGTGTGCTCTTGGCTTTAGGAATAGATTCCCGTGATTCATTGCTTCCATATAACACCCAGTGCTCATCCCAACAAATGCCCTCCTCAATGCCCATCATCCATTTTCCCCTCTCCCTACTGCCCCCCCTCCGCCATCAACCCTCAGTTTGTTCTCTGTATTTAAGACTCTCTTATGCTTTGCTTCCCTTTCTGTTTGAAACTATTTTTTCCCTTCCCTACCCCCATGATCTTCTGTTAAGTTTCTCAAATTCCCCATATGAGTGGAAAAATTTGTTATCTGTCTTTCTATGCCTGGTTTATTTCACTTAACATAATACCCTCCAGTTCCATTCATGTTGTTGCAAAAGGCAAGATTTCATTTTCTCACTCTGACAAGTTGTATTCCATTGTATATATACACCATATCTTCTTTATCCATTCATCAATTGACGTATATTTGGGCTTTTTCCATCATTTGGCTATATATCATTTGGCTATTGTTGATAGTACTGCTATAAACATTGGGGTACATGTACTCCTATGAATCAGCACTCTTGAATCCTTTGGATGAATTCCTAGTAGGTCTATTGCTGGGTCATAAGATAATTCTATTTTTAATTTTTTGAGGAACCTCCACACTGTTTTCCAGAGTGGCTGCACCAGTTTGCATTCCCACCAACAGTGCAAGAGGATTCCATTTTTCCACATCCTCGCCAACATCTGTTTCCTGAGTTGTTAATTTTAGCCACCCTGACCAGTGTGAGCTGGTATCTCAGTGTGGTTTTGATTTGTATTTCCCTAATGATGAGTGACGTTGAGCATCTTTTCATGTATTTGTTGGCCATCTTGATGTCTTCTTTGAAAAAGTATTTATTCATGTCTTCACTAGATTATTATTTTTTTTTCCGGATGTTGAGTTTGGTAAGTTCTTTATAGATTTTGAATACTAACCCTTTAATATGTCATTTGCAAATATCTTCTCCCATTCTGTCGATTGCCTTTTCGTTTTGTTGATTGTTTCCTTTGCAAAAATGAACTATTGGGACATCTTCAAGATAAAAAACTTCTACACATTAGTTTTTAATTGTAAATATATTTAGATCAGCTTTTCTTTCCTACACTTCCCCCTTCATTCTTTTTTTTTTTAATTTTCAACGTTTATTTATTTTTGGGACAGAGAGAGACAGAGCATGAACGGGGAAGGGGCAGAGAGAGAGGGAGACACAGAATTGGAAACAGGCTCCAGGCTCTGAGCCATTAGCCCAGAGCCCGACGCGGGGCTCGAACTCACGGACCGCGAGATCGTGACCTGGCTGAAGTCTGACGCTTAACCGACTGCGCCACCCAGGCGCCCCAACTTCCCCCTTCATTCTTAATACATTTTCCCCTTCTAAGAACTCTAATGCTTTATTGGTTTAATACATCTGATTGTTTCAGAGACATCATGTTGTCTTTCCTTCACAAGATATACTTATTAAAGTTTGTCTGAATAGACTCTTTTAAAGTATAATGGAAGCTCATCTTTCACATTAAGTATAAATAGTCTTAGTAAATTGTGCTCTGTAATTATATATATAGGACCTATTATTCTGTATATTCTATCTATTAATTTTAAGACAGCAAAAATTATTTTATAATTGCAATACCTTATTTTTCACTTAGGCTTTCATAATTATTTACTACCCACTAGTAGTAAAATTAAAATCCTTAACACAATTTTCAACACAATTTTCCTGACTTTTAATATAGTGTTTAATGAACTGGTAACAAAATAGTAAAAGCCAATTTTGACCTCAGTCATATCTTTCAGTGGGATACTCCCTTTTGTCAATTGTTAACAGAGTTTTTGATGTTTAAAGTCAGGCTGCCTTGTAAATTCTCTGGGATCATGAAAAAATAACCCACACACACACAAAAAAACCAAATGTCAATCTTAAGTTGGTGACATATGTCACCTCGAAATGGCATTCATGTGACCTAAAGTAATTAAAACAGATTGCCCCCAGTTTAATATAAAGGATGCATGTCATAGGAAATCCTGTATTGATGAATAAATTTATTTGGTATATGAGGGAAAGAAATGTCTTAAAGAATTATCCTGGAGTGATGGTCCTGGTTACATGCCTTCTACAATTTTTCAGTAATATATTGGTAATTGATATCTTGTCCGAAAAGAACAAATGGCATAAGAACAGAATTTTTTTAAAACAGGCAAAACAAAACAACAGTAACAAAAAGCTATTTACATAATAGCTCATGAGAAGTTTTGTTAAATGACCTGGGCATTATCCCTCACTCTGGCCTCTGTGTACCCTGAGGCCAATAATTTACAGTCTAAAAGACTATTTTTGTACTGGAGGAATCATAAAAAACTAAAATCTTTAGTCTACTTGCATGGTGTTATCCTGAGATATGTGGTTTAACATCTAGAAAGCATAGTCAGAAAAGAGATTATTACAACAAAACTGTTACCACCACAGATAGTTACTAATATGCTATATAATACAACCATTGATTACCCTTAAGATTTATTTGGTATGAATTGATATTACTTTTACTGGTTGACGGGTTTACTGATGGCTAATCAGAAAGTCAGATCATCAATGACTCCTTCTACTTGTTGCAGTCAGTAGAGGCTCTGACCATCCATTGCTTGACAATTAATTTTTGTGACTGCTACAATAATGACAATGCTTGGGTTTACTATTTAAGCCTATTAAAGAGGAGAAAGGAGACTTCTCTTTCAAAATGCAAAGTAGATTTATGACCATGGTTTAGTGGAACTCTGAGTGCTCCTGGGCATTGCCCTAGAAGTGGTTGGATAAGGTAGATCTTAAAGGGTGTGGCTATATTGTGGCATTAGAGAGGTCTCAAGCATCAGAGCTCCATTCTCGGTAACAATTTTCTGTTTTCCACTGGTGAAACAAAAGCATACAGAAGCCATAGGAAAAAAGATCAGGGAAACTTATATAAGGTTTCCAATAACCATGTTGCATCAGCTATTAGAGATCCTTCCTCCCTTTCCCAAGCAGAGATTTGAATCTCCTAGATCTTTCCAGGTTCCCAAAGGGTCAAATAAGATTTAACAGGGCCTGAGATGCATCTTCCTGTCAGTCCAGTCCTATGGTCTCTGTATTGGACATAAATTACTTAAACACAATTAAGAAATGCAATATTTGTTTCACAATAAATCTGAGGGTAAATGATGTCTCCTTCATTTATTTGGCATGTACTGAATTTTACTCGATTCAACTACTACCTAGAAAATAACAGGAATGATTCTGATTCAAAAGCTCAGGGTATGGAAATGAAGAAAGTACTGTTAGGTAAAGAAAAAGATACAGGAGACAGTCTATAATGACTTGCATTATCTGAGCCAAGGGATGTAAGTTATGCTCCCGGGAAGTCCCTGCATATGTTTATATCTCTCCAGGTTCACCACATGCCATGCCCCTTTCAGACTCAGTCTCTGTGTAGACATCTCCACCTCTTTGCCACTTCATCTTCGTTTTTATCGCCCTTAGGATAGCTAGAAGATTGGTACAGTCAGTGAATTCTGTTTATATACTGCAGTAATGGGACATTTCCAGTAATAAATGAAAAGCCCTAAAAATTACCTCATCAATCTGGAAGATCTACGTATACCACGTGAATGGGACCCACCCTTTTGCGGAAAGTCAGTACACTAACTCATACTCTTTCACATGAGATTAAAAGACCTGGGTCTTTCAAGTTCGTACTCAACTGAGATCAGAATGAATCAGTGTAAGAGTAAAGAGGGAACAGGAACAAAAATGCTAGATATCCACTTGTCTGGTTAAGTTCCTTGTGTGGATGAAATTTTGGTAAGGATATGATATTTAGATATCCAGTGAGGTAGGTGCTTTCCTCATCTTTAAAATTAGAGGATTTTGAGTACCATCACAGTGGACTTGTAAGTACCCACATTACAAGTGTAGGATACCAAACTCATAGAATTTACAAGGAATAGTGTTATTTCTCCGAAGAACTCAGTAGCTCATACAAGTAATCAGCTCAACTGATTTATTATTCAGTGTGACTTAAAATTAGATGGAAAAAAAAGCAGGGCATGATTGTTTGCCCACCTATGATTATATTGAATTTTGTGCATAAATCACATATTGTTAGTATGTGCCCATTCAGATAGATGCTTTTGATCTTATAGAATATACTGCATTTTAGATTTAATTTTTACATAAGTTCCAATAGTATTTAAAAAATATGCCTCATGATCTATATAGATGCTTTGTCTTTTTTTCAGAATAAGGCGTCAAAATCAGATTTCTCTGATTAATTGTTCATGTTATGAATTATTCATCATTTATTCATTATAAACCAAATAGGCTGATATTAGAGAATTCATAAAACAAGGTAGTGATGTAACACTAAATCAAAGACAGCCAGTTTAAAGGCCCAGTTACTTTGCTTACATGTTTCTTATTCTAGAGATGATGTCAACTGGTACTCCAACATTTGTATCAAATAAAAAATCAGATAGAAATTTACTATACTATTTTTCGTATTGTAGTTTATCATGTACTCCAAATGTCACACTTCAAAATCCACTGAGCATATAGCTGCATAGAAATAAGATAGCTCTCTAAGCCAGAAAAGTATTTTAAATAATTGTATAAGTGTTTTATGAGCAGTTGAATTTCTGGTTCTTTTGCTTCTCAAGTGAAAAATTGTACACCACATGTTTATTCATTGTTTGTTATGCCTAAGTCATTGATTTTAAAGAATTTTGAAAGTACTTTTCTAATAACAGCATAAGAATGTGTACTGTCTCCTAGGTTAAAGGTTGTGTGAGCTTCAATGTGCAGACTCAAGCCTGGGAAAGCTACATACACAGAATGGGGCTGGGGCTTAGTAAACTCTTCTTTTTAAGAAGATGACTTTTAGGCGCACCACGAGGGGCTTAGTCAGTTAAGCCTCCAACTTTGGCTCAGGTCATGATCTCACAGTTCCTGAGTTCAAACTCTGAGCCTTGCGTGGGGCTCTGTGCTTACAGTGTGGAGCCTGGAGTCTGCTTTCAGTTCTGTGTCTTCTTCTCTCTGCCCCCTCCCCTGCTCATGCTCTGTCTCTCTCTCTCAGTCAATCAATCAATCAATCAATCAATAATAAACATTTAAACAATTAAAATAATTTTTTTTAAAAGATGGATTTTAGGGGCACCTGGGTGGCCCAGTTGGTTAAGCATCTGACTCTTAATTTCTGCTCAAGTCATGACCCCACGGTTCATGAGATTGAGCCATGAGTCAGACTCTAGTGAAAGTGCAGAGCCTCCTTGGGATTCTCTCTCTCCTTCTCTCTCCCTGTCTCTCTCCCTTTCAAAATAAATAAGTAAACATAAAAAAAGATTATTTTACACACTGGCAGGGTAAAAGGGACAGGCAGGACCCTGGGGAATTCTAGACATGCAACTTTTCAGAGAAAATACTTTATTGACATGAAAACACTCATTGGTATGAGTATGCATATAGGCATAGGTACCAGAATGTATTTATATACTATCTCATTTCAAATAATTTGAGATTGCCTAAAAATTGTATAGTATACAGATTATTCAAAAATTGATTAATAGTTAAAAATTATGAGCAGTTACCAAATGGTAGGCATCAATCTTTATGTGAATTAATTAATTTAATCATCCCCAAACTCTAGGAGGCTAGTGGTTTTAATGAAAACTTTACAGATCTAGAAACTAAGAACTAGAGAATATATGCAGCTTGACTGATATCGCTCAGCTGAACATTTATATTAAGATTGCTGAAAGGAAAATACATAATTATAAAACATTATTTCATCTTATTATAAGAATTTTGATAACAGTGAAGACGTGGAAACCCTTGATAACTATTATGTTGAAATTTGGATTTGGATTAGTTGTTTAATATCATTCCAGCTCTTCAATGATTTTAACTTGATGATTTTTAAAATATTTTGATCCAAATTTATAAAGTATTCTCAGTACAAGTATTGCTCCCACTAGTCCTGTCCAGTATTCTTAGAAAGGGGGTCCCAATATGTATTTTCCGTGTATTCCACTAAAGACAGATCCCTTTTCTTTGACATTTATCATAGAAGAAGTAATTTTTGGCTTTCTCTTGTAAAGAAAAAGAAAAAAAAAGATTCCAGAATAGATCACATTCTATCTCTGCACAGCGAAAGTACAAGAGATACCTGCTGAATACAAAGATTTACTTCAAATAATAGTTCTGAATTTCTTTCAATAGATGTCCAATAGGCAATAGATCACTCTTTTTGAAACTACATTCCCTGAGTAGCTAAAAGGTTTCAGAACTTGCCCCTTTTTTAGTTATGAAGTTCAGCTTTCATGTAGAATTCTATTTGAGATCACATTGAAGAAAGGAATTTACTAATGAAAAAGTTAAATAGCTTGAAATCATCTTCCACATTCTCTGAAGATGGTGATTGGAATGTCTCCTGCCTTGAATCTACTCCTAATGCCACCTACACTCCTCTCCTGAGTGAAGCAACCGCCAGTTTTCTTTAGCAGCTGAGACTTGTAGTGCGAAAAGGTAGTCACTGATGTAGTGAGGTCTTTATTTTAAGAGTTTTGTAGGTTCTTTCATCTCTGGATTATGTAGGGTTTTAGGAGCTGAGGGAACACTGAGAATGAATATATGAATGCAAGGCTTCTGGGAAGGCCTTGGCTCAGAAGCCCCTAGACTTCACTGGAGAAGTGGGATATTTTCCCTTTTGGTATATCTGGTGAACTTTGGTCACAAAAAGCTGAGAGGAAGCAAATCGAATGGCCTGAAGGTGCCCCTGCCATTGAGAAACAGGCCCGAGAGAGGAGAACCTTACTCCTGGTATCTATAAAATTGATTAAGGATTAATTATTAACCTAAGGATTAAACCATTGATGGAGAGATCATTGTATCTCAAGCCATTGCAGGATGTTTGCAACCTTAGATACTAGGGCTGCTCCGCCCAAACCCCAAAGAAAAATAATATATATAAGTGCTCAAGAAAAACTAAACAGAGTTTTTGGGAAATGCCACTAATGATCACAGCAGATAAAGTTCAAGGGGAAAATAACTTGATCATCCACAGAGATTCAAGGACAGCACAGAAATATTTTCTGCAACTAAAATATACACTCTATTTTTAAAAATGAAAAGATTAATTGAAGGGGATGGTCACACTATGGAGATATGATTTGAAAGACTTCAAACATCAAATGGTACTTGTATCTCAAAGTACTAAAATAAATACAAATAATGTTTGCCACTGAATATGCCTTTCTTTTCTCCTTAGTAATGGAAATCTCATTTTATTTAAAGTCAGAAAAATACCCATTTTAGAGATTATTTTCCCCAGCTTCTATGTAGGTAGGTATGGGCATGTGACTCAAACCGGACCAGTGGAATGTAAGCAGAATTGTGTGGGATAATTTCTGGAGTAGAGCCTCAAAATACAATCTGACCATGAAAGTAAAAACTGACATTAGCATGATGGAAAATGAGCCTGGCTCCCTCAAGACTCTAGAGTATTAATATCTGAGCTGAACTACCTACCTTTGATCTTCTTTTATGGGAAAGAGAAATGCATTCTATTTTATATAAGAAACTGTTCAATAGCAAAAACCATTTGGCCTTATACTGATGACAGTGATAGGAGAATTGTAATAGACTTGAAAGAAAATTTCAAGGGACAATAGTGTGAAAAATCAATCTTGTGTATGGAAAAAAATGGGAGACAGGAACATGTTTATACATTATAAAAGATATTCCAGCTTCAATCTTGGCCATTTTTCTCTCTCCGCTTCCACTCTCTGTCCTCTTTGGTCTTTTCTTTCTTCTCTTCTCCCCTCCTCTTCTCTCCCTGCCCTTCATTCGCTCTCTCTTGGATCAATCATCAACCCAAGGCTTAATAAATTGTGACCATACTTTCTGGCTATAGGACACAAATCACAGCAATACATACCATTTGGTGAGACAAACATTTTATAAACCTAGACTTCACCAAGATGGGCTATAATTATGGGCCAAGATTCAGATGAGGATGAGGTCAAATAAATCTAATAACAGAAGAATTTCAGAAACAAGAATAGAGCTTTGTAAGAGCAGTCTTTGAGTCCCGTTCTTCTTAATCACATTCCTATGCCACTTCCCTGAAGTTTTATTCATTCCAATGAGTGGTGTTTTATATGTGAAATCTTTTCCTTCTTCAAAGTGATTTAACCATTTCATTATTTTCACTTTTGTTCTCACTCATAATTTACCTGTATCTTATAATTGAAAATTTTATTGACACATTTATCTTTCAATTAACTGTAGCTCAGAATCAGGGCAATGTTGTTCCTAATACCTTCTTTGGATCTGGCATATAATATATTAGCATACATTCTTTTAATAAAATAAGAGATGGCATCAAAGAGGTTTGAAGCAAAATGTAGAGACACATCCATGAAACTCCAGTTCAGGAACAGAACTCCAGGTTTTGAAGGGAATAGTAAAGACGGTAGGGCTCCACAGGGAAAGGACATAAATACAAGTCACAAAATATAAAGTAGGGGTTTTTGTAGAGAAGAGTGTAGACATCCAAAGTCTGCGAAGAAAGTTTGATTAACTACTGAATCATGTGAATGCAAAAGTAGAGTCATTTAGAACCCTTTTACAAAAGGACAGTATTGATTTCAAAAAATTCCAACGGGCTGAGCTTAGCTATAAGATTGGCAAAAAGAGAACGCTACATGTGACTAATTAGGAGCAGAAGAAGTTAGAGATAGAAATAAAATACTAGGACCCTAAGAAATATAGATCCGTCCAATAGAGAATATTCCCTCTTTTCCTATTATATTAAGGTTTTTTTTAAAAATAAGAATAACATAACTTAAGCCTTAAAATATGCAATATGTTTCTTTTTCCTGCAACATATTTTAATTCAAAGTGAACCAATCATAAATTCTTATTTTGACTCTCATCGAAACATCCACCTGGAGGGGTGCCTGGGTGACTCAGTTGGTTAAGCAGCTGACTTAGGCTCAGGTCATGATCTCAGTTCATGGGTTGGAGCCCTAGATCGGGGTCTCTGCTGCCACTGAAGAGCCCACTTAAGATCCCCTTTCTGCCCCCCTCCACCGCACACATGCATGCTCGCTCTCTCTCTCTCTCTCTGTCTCAAAAATAAATAAACATTAAAAGTTATAATTACCTGGAAAATAAGCTTTTTGTGTGTGACAAAGTACAGAAGGCTTCATACAATTAAATTACTAAGAACTATAAAGAAATACTGTTGCAAGCCCTAATCAACATTAATTACATCCATAAAAATTTTCTCACTGTTCATTGTAATATTTCCCAGTGTAATTGCTGCATGGCTGACTAGTAGAGCATAGAAATAAAAGAAGATTTAAACAAAATAAAGAAAGAAAACCACAAGTCTAAAATGGTTCAACAGATAACTGCAACTTAGTAATCATATTTATGTTATTGAGTTTGTTACAATAAATATTTTTATATCTTGCAGTGTATGATTTAACATTTACCTGATACAAGCCAAGTTTAAAATTAGCAGCAGAGATTTCAAACATGGAAAGATCTTGTTACTACAGTAACATATTTAAGCACCCTAAAGGGAACAAAAACTTAAGTATCAAGATATTTGATAAAATATAATTCACAAATTAAAACAATATGTAATTATGCAACCTGGATGTCTTGCTGTGTTTTATTTAAGAGAATATTAAAACCAAATAAAACTGGCTAAATGGTTGTAAAGAGGGTGTGCAGTGAGGTTTTGAAAAACAGATTTGATTAGACTTTAGACTGGACCTCAGGTCAAGCAGAATAAATTAACGAAGATTAGAATAATTATTTATCATTAGCAATTTTCATGACTAAAAATAGTTTTTCATTGCTGTAAAATACTGATTCTTATAATTCACTGAGACTTTTAGTGATGTCCTTTCTAGGTTTTTTTTGCTTTTTTTTGTCTCTGTTTTTTTACAGGTAAAGTATAGAGAATGTATATATTTGCACATACACAAGTGCTTTTATTTCCTAGTGCCCATATTTGCAGCCCCTTGTTAACAGAATGCTCTAAAGGCATGGGTACCGTCATCTGAGTATTCCCTGCAGGTGTCTGTCCCCAGCCTCACTCTCCTTCACATTTCCATCCAGAATAACAGAGGGAATTCATTAGGTAGTTGTTTGACATTTGATGAATCTCACATGTTGAAAAGGCAATTTTTGATGCGACTGAATCTAAAAAGTATTAAATGTACATCAGACATTTCCCTCTTCACTGGCATTGTCACACTTCTTCAACCAGTTTGAAATAGACAATATACTGTTCTTTACTTTTGGCATTATCAATATGTTTATATTTTTTCACTCTTCCCCACCTTCTTTCACCTGTTAAAAAAAAAATCACACCATGGCTGGGGCGCTTGGGTGGCTCAGTCGGTTGGGCATCCAACTCCAGCTCAGGTCATGATCTCACAGTCTGCAAGTTCAAGCCCCACGTTGGGATCTGTGCTGACAGCTCAGAGCCTGGAGCCTGCTTTGGATTCTGTGTCTCACTCTCTCTTTCTGCCTTTCCCATGCTCAAGCTCTGTCTCTGTCTCTCTCAAAAATAAACATTAAAAAAAAAAATCACACCATGACAAGCTTTTCTATACTTGCCATTTTCAATATAACAAAACATTATTTTTATTACCTCTTAGTTTGTGTACATTTAAAATGCCTACTTTTTTTTTTAAATTAACGAACTGCACTAATGATCAGGGAATAGCAGAAAGATTATAGCTTGAAGTACATGTATCTATGTGATGTGTGTGTAAATAGACTCTGTTTTCTTAATCATTGAACTGAATGACATTCATTTACTGCAAGGGACAGTTGTTTCCTAGTGTTCCCACTCAGATTTTAAATCAATAGATAAGTTTCCTTGTCAGTGATTTGTGGTTGGTAATGGTGATGGATGGTACCAATGACAATTTGGGGATTTTTCATTCAGTCTCTAAAAGCATGAGGGTAGACAGAAACTTGCTGAAACAGCACTTGCAATTTAAAGGATGACTCTGGGTAAAACCACAGAGTGCAATAAGAGCCACTTTGCATTTTATTTAGTGAGCATTACACTCCTAAAATATAGTTTAATCTATCTTTTAAAAAGAGGCATAAATAACTGATTAGATCAATGGGTAACATTTTGAAAGTTTTGATAAACCAAAACAAATCCTCCTTTCTCTGAAGGACTCATATAATAGATTGATAGACTTCACATCAAAATAAGTATGGGAAGTGTTTAATTCCATCTGATAAATATTGAGGCAAATTAGAATTGATTAGAAGATAAACAGCATATTATAGACACACTCCGTCTTCTTGCTCAGTCTCACACTTAAATTTTCTTTATTACTCTATTAGAACTTATTATCTGCATACTTACTGCTTTGAAGAAATGGTCTTTGCATATCTACACTAAAAAGTCTAGGTTTAGCATTTGATATATTTATCTATTAATATTTTCCTTTTTCCCCTTGAAGCATAGAAACACTTACATCAAATTAATTCGATGAATGTATTTCAAACCTAAAGTTTAATGTCACATCACAAAGGAAGGTGAAAGGAAAATTACATTATGGAGATAGACCTTCCTGTTCTGATAAGTGTTGAAAGAACTTTGAAAACCCAAATGGTAAGATCTCAAGAGCAGTTTATTATCATAGCAGTAAATATTAATATATTCATTTTTAAAACTCACTTTTCACAAAGTTTTTGCTCCCTCCCATTATAAGCACAAGAGTCATTTCTACTAATTTATGTACTTGACAGATACATGTATCCCATAGTACAAAGCATTGTTTCCCAATTGTGTGTACTAGATGTAATTGGAAAAGGGCTCTGTTGTGCAGTAAGTTTGAGAATGCTGTTTTCTGCTTTATAGAAGTTCTCAGAATGTTTAATATCCTAATTTTCATTTTGAATCTCAAAATATTTAAAAAAAGCCATTCCATGTGTCATAAAATTTATTTGGCCAAAGGCATTTCACTTGAACATTTTTGTGTGAATGAGCTTGAAGAAATGATAAGAATTTTGAGCTCAGTGTAATAAATATAAGGCTTTTAGTTTTAATTTTAAATACTCCCTAATTTTACTTATATTTTTACATGTCAAGTTCATATGTTACTACAAAAATCTTGAAAAGTATAATTTAGAAAAATAATTCTACATTATTACCACTTAGAAAAAAGTAACAAACTTTGGTTTTTATTTTTGTCATTATATATACTCAAACTCACATCCACAAACACATTTAAGCTTAATTCACTCGGAGAAGCTTCATTTATAATAGTTTCAAATGGGAAATAATCCAAATGTCCATCAGCTTGTGAAAGGATAAACATATTGCCATATATCTCTATGATGAAATACAGTTTGGGAATAGAAAAATAAATTTCTTGGGGTGCTTGGGTGGCTCAATTGATATAAGTGTCTGACCCTGGATCTCAGCTCAGGTCTTAATTTCAGGGTTGTGAGGTCAAGCCTTGCACTGGGGCCTTTTATATATACAAAATATATTATATATATGTTTTATGTATATAAAATAAACTTCTTGTGTAATAACTCAGACCTATATCAAAAGCATCATGCTAAGTAAAAGAAGCCAACAGCAAAAGATGTCCTGCCACAAAATTATTGTGACAAGAGACAGCATTTGTGAGTGTTGAGATGAAAAATTGACTGAAAAGGGGTAATCTCTTTTTGGGGGAGGTATTATAAATATTCTATATCATGATTGTGATATTGTTAATGCTTGTGAACATTTGTCAGAAGTCATAAACTTATTTACTTATTATTGGTTATTTTTTTGTAAATTGACCTCAATAGTGATGTTCTATTTAAAAAATAAATTATCTCTTTCATGTGGCAGACCTTAGCAGTGCATCCCCTATATTCTGAACTCCTATTGTACCACACAGAGAGTTCCTTTATAGCATTTACTTTTGTTCTAGCCTTTTGAAAAAAAATGTTTATTGGTCCCCACTAGGTTGGCATTTTATTTATTTATTTATTTATTTATTTTTTAAGTTTATTTATTTTTGACAGAGGCAGAATGTGAGCATGAGCTGGGGAGGTGCAGAGAGAGAGAGGGAGACACAGAATCTGAAGCAGGCTCCAGGCTCCAAGCTGTCAGCACAGAGCCTGCCGCGGGGCTCGAACTCACAAACTGTGAGATAATGACCTGGGCCGAAGTCGGATGCTTAACCAACTGAGCCACCCAGGTGCCCCTAGGTTGGCATTTTAAAGAAGGAAAAGTGTTTCATCCATCTTTCTATGCCTAGAAAGTTTCCTGGCAATAAATAGTTCCCTAACATTTCGGAGAATAAGTAACTCAAAGAAGGAAGTATTTGATGGCATATGATGTTGTGCTTATTGGAATGATGGATTGAAATTCCAGAGGAGTGTTAGAGATCTCCAAAGACGTTATTGAAAGAACAGGACACACTAGTTAGGTGTGGTCAAATACTTATAATACTGAATTGTGAAAACCCATCTCAAAATTTGCTACATTGTTACAGTTTCTTAAAGTTTATATATTTATTTTTGAGAGAGAGAGGGTGTGAGAAAGGGGCAAAGAGAGGGCAAGAGAAAATCCCAAGCAGGCTCCATGCTGTCAGTGCAGAGTTCAATGTGCACCTCAGTCTCAAGAAGAGTGAGATCATGATCTGAGCCCAAATCAAGAGTTGGATGTTTAACCCATTGAGCTACTCAGGTGCCCCAACGCAATTTTTAATGAGGGTCTACTTAAGTATATTTATGATTGAAGGGAAATGTACAAAAACTTTGTTACTCCTTGAGAAATATCAAGAACTAATCCTAGAACTTCTATAACAAGATACTGTTTTAAAAATAATCTTAAAAAATAATAAATAAATAAACAAATAAATAAATAAATAAATAAAATTTGTCAATGATCTTGAAAACAAATGCAACTGTTTATGCAATGATATCAATTGCTTGATATATCTAAATTCGTCTCTCCTCAGGCCAAAGATGAAATCTGGTTAAGTCCAAGGGTCAGCATTTGCTTCTAGTTTGTTCCTATTTAAGAGTGAAGGGAAATTGTTTTTCTGTTTTCTCACATATCTGAATGCCAGTTTAACATAGATTATGTATGTCCTTAGTTTTGCTCAAGGTTAACCTTGAAACTTAACTTTGCTTTATCAGAAGAATAACATCCATAATATTAACAACTATGGTAATGAATTTTTGTGAGCACAACATAAGCAATTACAGTTAAGCTATATTAATAATGTAAATTTTTATACAGTGATTTAAATAAACATGTGTACACATGTATATGTGTATGTATATATGTATTATGTGTATATATACATATATCATAATAATAACTAATAATTATTTAACCTGAACTTACAAGGCACATAGAATATACCACAGTGTTGTGTGCTATAAACATATAGCAAGGGAATATCTTTAAATAGTAGCTAAATTATTTTTCATTCTGGATAATTTCCCTTCCGTTTCATTGCTTTTTGCTATTGACATGAGGCCATTAACCTGAGGCTTATTCCCATGTGGACTGAAGAGAGAGATGGTATTTGGAACAAAAAATGTCTTTCTTTGGTTTTGGTTTTTACATATAATCTTTCTAACCTTAGTAAAATAATAGCTTTAAATTTCAGAAGGAGAGAGAGAATAATGTTCTTGAGACCCTCAAATTCAGATTTTAAATATTAAGAACTAGAATATAAAGGAAAGATCAATGAAACCCATAACATAGGAAAGCTGAAAAATATCATACAAAATATATTTCTGCCTCATTGGGACAGTTCTGGGGGAAAGTCCCAAAGGAACAAGATGTAGAATGACAAAAAGTTAACTCATGGGTTTTGCCACCCCTTAGGTTAGAAGTTATTAATATATGGTGCAAATATCCAGATATATCTCCGGAATTTGGTAGTACATTTCAAGTCTTTAAAGTTTGCAAGGTTTTCAGAAAATGCTCATAGTTTTTCTTAAATCTAACATGGCATGTTTATGGGAGAGTACCAATGGCTGTGGAAGGTACTAAGTAGATTGGCCTGGTTAAAACCTTATTAGGTTACACATTCTCAGTGTAGAACAAGCTGCAGAATGTTTTTCTGGAACCCCAAGGGAAAAGATTTCCTTTTCCCTTGGAAAAGATTTCTTTTCCCTGGAACCCCAAGGGAAAAGATTTCGTGATCAGAAGAGCCATGGATTTGGAAGGAGGTGACTACAGAGTACAGGGATTTCCCAACTGGAGTCAATAGCAAGTACACAGTAATTAGCAACAGTGTTTGGCCCCCAAATGCAAAAGGCCTAATGGGACTTGCCGCAAAACAGTATATAAAATGCAGAATGCCCAGTTATTCATTTGACCAAGATCTATCAGAGGGAAGAAAAAAAGGAAAAAGCAAACAAATAAAAAAGGGAGCCAAAGAATGTAAGCCAGGTCGCATTAAACACTTTAACCAGAGTTCAGGGAGAACCAATAACACTCAGCCAATATCCATGTGAACGTGACAACTTCTCTTTGCTGCCATTGAAGAAAGAGGGTCAGGGTAGACCTCTTGAAAGAAGGAAGCTTCCAGAGAAGTCTTTGTTTTAAGCAACAAATGAATACATTTAAGCAGAATGAAAAAAAACATTCCTGCCATTAGTGAAAATGGAAGTCTGAGATCAAAAGAGCTGCAGGAAATGCAAGTTTGGCCTTATCTGATTTCTGAATGTATGATTATTAAATAAGATCCTTACAATAAGCTTGACAAGTGAACATCCTCTTCCTCCTGTTCTTGATACAACAAACAGCAAAAGTTCAGACAGGTTGACTGGTTTTCCTAAAGTATCAATGCAAAGTGAGAGGCAATGACAAGATTAAAATAATTTCTGCCAGGCTCTGAATTGCACATATTTCAACTGCTTCTCAGTGTCTTTCTCTCCACTTTCTCTCAGCAAAGAAGCTATAATTAGTGGCTATGCTAACATTCTGTGATCTTTCCACTCTGTGGAAATATCTGACAGAATCTTTGCAGTAAAATTATTGTAAAAAGATTATTTCTGCCTGCTTTCATTAAGCCTCAGGCTATGTGGTTTGGGACTCAAATGATCATGCAAAGACAAGAATGCCTTGGATAGTTGGGATTCATATTTTGCTTCTAAGATTTACTGTTTGGAAATCTGAATTTATTTATTAAGTCTTTGACTTTCTGGGGCTATAAACCTTGCATAACACCTCTGAGACTTAGGTTGGTTTTTTTTGTTATTGTTGTTTTAATCTGCAAACAGAAGATGACCTGTCTTGGGGCGCCTGGGTGGCACAGTCGGTTAAGCGTCCGACTTCAGCCAGGTCACGATCTCGCGGTCCGTGAGTTCGAGCCCCGCGTCGGGCTCTGGGCTGATGGCTCAGAGCCTGGAGCCAGTTTCCGATTCTGTGTCTCCCTCTCTCTCTGCCCCTCCCTCGTTCATGCTCTGTCTCTCTCTGTCCCAAAAATAAAATAAACAACAACAACAAAAAAATAAAATAAAAAAAAAGAAGATGACCTGTCTATTCCACAGTCATTACTTAGAATAATGAACATTATTTAGAATAATGTATGTAAATGAGTTTTTGTGTGCTTTCTTTCTATATATGTCATGTATTTACGTATATGTATCATGTATTTATGTATATATAGGTATTATGGGATTTTTTAAATTTTTTAATGTTTATTTATTTTTGAGAGAGAGAGAGAGACAGAGACAGAGCATGAATGGGGGAGGGGCAGAAAGACACACACAGAATCTGAAGCAGGCTCCAGGCTCAGAGTTGTCAGCACAGAGCCTCACGCATGGCTCAAACTCATGGACCATGAGATCATGACCTGAGCTGAAGTCAGACGCTCAACTGACTGAGCCACCCAGGCACCCCTAGAAGTACTATGTTTTATTATATATGTGTATATATATATATATATATATATATATATACACACACACACACATATATATACACATAGGTATATATATTTGTAAAAATAAATATATATACTTGTGTAAATATGTGTGTATGTATTATATATATATATGTTTTATATGTATTACAATAATCCAAACTTGCTTGGTGGAGTTAATCAAGCTAAATAGGGCTGAATATAAATACTGGAATATATTGAAAAGGTAAGTATCTTATGAAAATTATTTGAAGATATATTTCACTTATAGAAATCCATAATATTAAAGAATAAATTGCGTGAGATAGCCATGATATATTATAATTAATTTACACTCATTTGTATAAAAATTATATGATAATTAAAATCAGTACCATAAGTTCTAAATATGTAGAACTTATTACAAAGGACAGATTTCAAATTTACCTGAGTTCAGAAAAGCCTTGTAAAATATATACCCTCCCTTGAGGCCTTACTGCAAATCAGATTCCCACAGGACCTGTAAGACAACTTATTAGCTCTCTGAATGATATTTAGACTAGTTCTAAGAACAGTGTAAAAGTCTATTAACAAAATAGGTAAATCCTACTTGAAGCCGAGAAGTTAGATTAAACAATCGCTAGGGTATCGCTGGCAAGTCCCTTTATTACATTATTTCTGTGCATTGTTTTTATTTTACTTAGAGAAGAGTATAAAACCTTTGAAGATGAATATAAGCAATGTATTTTCAATTAGTGAAGTTATTTTCTAAATAAGTATAGACTGAAATTCTAATATCTTTAAAGTGAATATATGAATTCAGAATTTGTCTAAAATACAACTAAGAAGAGTAATTTTGTGTTTATGTCCTATACTTCCAGAGTTTACCACAGTTTCTGACAAAGACTCAAGGAAGTTTTTTTGTTGTATGAATAAATGAACAAATAATTAAGCCGCCTTTCGGCATTTCTAATTTTAAGATACTTTACAATAAACACCATTTCTTCTGTGAGATCATATTCCTATTCTTATTATTGTGGATGATATTCAGGACCTTACTTGAGAATAAAAAATAGATATAGAGTAGGGCCCATGCCCTGGAAAAATAATAGACATCCAGATTTTGGTTATAAAGTCCTTATGTCTTCTGCTGCTTTCCCTGCTCTATATTTACAGATTTACTTTTGTAACCTCACTTTCTCATGTTGGAGATGAAAGTTTTTCCTTACCCTTCAAGATTCTTCTAGCTTGTCTAAGAATTAACTTGACATGAGAAGATTAACAGGAGAAAACAAACAAATAAACAAAAAAAAAACTCCACAAAGTTTAATTACTTATATACCACAGCCCAAAACCAAAATTGAGATCTTAAGAAACGAGCAAGGCCAGCAGCATTTATATTTTTTGGACAAAAAAACATAAATCTGTCAGGATTTGACAGGACAGCGAAAGCTCTTTATGTTCAGGAGTTTCAATTAGTAATGAATTCTATGCAGAATTATTTGGGCTTGGGTATTAAATTAGTAAAAGTAACAAGGTTTGCTTATTTGGATTTCCTAGGCCCTAAATTCCCTCTCTTATGATAAGAATGTCTCTCTACCTCCTCATACAGGGATGGTACCTTTATATGGGAGATTTATTTCCTGTTTTCTAGAGACAACGTATATGTGTGGGAAGGAGGTCATAGTGTTTTTCTTGAAGTATTTCTTAAATAAATTTAACTCAAAATAATCACAATGCCAACTGGCCCATTTTGAGGTAGACTGCCCTAGGCCTCTACCCTCACATGGCTCCTTAAAGAATGTCAAAATTTGGGGATATATATATGCAGGTCAATAAGCATAATTTGAAAAGCCAAGCATAAAGAAAGTTGTACATACCTCTTTTCTTCTTAACACTTAAATAAGATTACCAACGTATCATTTATTAATCTACCATGGAAACATTGATTAGGAATTAGTGGAATACCTGCCAGATATCCTTATCATATCCTCAGTTTCCTGGGGGAAAATATCGGAATAGGCTATTTCTGTTTTCTTTTTGCCTCCATTAGCTGAACCAAATAGAAGACAAAGAGCAAGGGAGTTCTAGTAGTGCAGCTTATAGAAATGAGCTCTTCTTGGTGTAGAACACAGTGGAGGAGGTTAAACAGTTAGTTGGAAGGGATACATGGACAATATCCAATGATTCAAGAGAACAAATAATTATAAGTTCTATGTGATAGATTTTGTAATGGAGATATGGAAATGATGGAGATTGCATGCAAAAGAGAGCGCATCAATTCTTATCCTGAGATTCAGGGCAAACTTTATACTTGAAGTCATATATCCATGGCATCATGGTTGAGGGATATTGAGGACAAGCTCTGGACAAGACAGATGGGAGCTACATTTGTAAGGCTTATGAGTTAGTAGTATTTGGAAAGCTAACTGTTCTTGATTCTTCTTTGAATAAACTCTCAATATCTGTGCCCAGTATTCTCACCATTGCATAACTACTGTCCCCTGGAACAAATTAATTTATCTTCCAAGTGAAAATGGGGGTAAATTGGTTCATAATTTTCATACTTTATTCAACAAAAATGTTTCTCAACTGTTGTTTTGGGGAACCATGTACATGCATGCAATATAAGGACGGGGAATAAATTTAGCCTGCCCTCATAGAGTTCACATTTTCTCTGGCTTCTTTCCCATAATTTTCCATTCTTTAAGTAAAGGAGTGGCTGAAAAATTCACAAATGCATTTAAACCATGATATGTTGGCAGTTTTAAATGAGCATGATGAATCACATTTGCTTTAGGCTATGTGCAGTACTCAGTCATTTTCATGGTGATTGTCTGGAGATGAGCTTACTGTGATTATTTCAACAACTCTCAGCACAAAAATATGATGGTGGGAATGAGAGACCTGAGAATATCTTTTCTGTACTCATTTACCACTGGATAAGGGAAAGGAATATCAGAAAATGGCATACATATTCATTTTGCTTCTTTCAAATTTATCATTTTCAGACAGAGAAAGCTTGCCAGGTATGTTTCTGATTATCCATATTGGTTTTGATTTCAGGTGCTAAATACTTTAACTTCTTCCTCTAAAAATGTTTTTATTTGCGTGTGCTTGAAACACAATGTTATGTTAGTTTCAAGTGTATTACATAGTTCTACGTCCACTTTAGGATATTTTCTTCCTTAAAATTTCGTTGAGGATTTATCTGTTTTGGGAAAGATGCATGAGCTCTAATGTTGATTGAACACTGTAAACAAACTACATGAAATGTTACCGAAAAATGAGATTTGTAGTTGCCTTGCAAAAATATTATGATGAGTATTCTCTTTTTAGTTTTTTTAATATTTATTTAGAAAGACAGAGGGAGAGAGAGAGAGAGAGAGAGAGAGAGAGAGAGAGCTTGGATGCATGCTAGAGCATGTGGGGAGGGGCAAAGACAGGGAGACAGAGGATCTGAAGCAGGCTTTGTGCTGACAGCAGAAAGCCCAATGCACTCACAAACCTTGAGATCATGACCTGAGCTGAAGTCGGTTGCTTAACCTACTGAGCCACCCAGGCACCCCTGATGGGTATTCTTTTCAATCCATTTTTTATCCATTTGCTTTAATATGAAAAAATATATATTCTTTTATGTGCATCACATCTCACATAATCTACAGGGTTTGTTCCAGGATTTTCTATCACAGTAAGGCAAAATTTATAATAATACAAATATAAGGGATACATAAAGTTTACATTTACCAAGAATTGACTTTTACAAAATGAATATATTAGGAATGGACTCAAATAGTGAGTAGTCATTGTTTTCAATACCGTGTCTGAGAGTTTAGTAATGCTGGGTCTTCCTTTGCAGTTTTCTTTATAGGCTAAATGTTTGCATTTCTTCTGTTAAAAAGTGCTAAAGAGAAGTGGGGCAGTAAAACTTAAATAATATATCCAGAACTCTTACAGTGTTCCTTTTCAAAGTTCAAGCTTACGCATATTGAAAGCTGTTATATTTGTAACTTTAGTTTGGGAAATGTGTATGGTGATGTACACTTACATATATATTTTTTAATTGTCCAAGTAAACCATTAATATATCACCATAGCTAAAATCAAAATGATAAATAACTATAAAGAATGATGTATGGATTTCATCTTCTATTCTCCCTTTCAATATTGCTGTCTTTGGTCATCTGTTTGTTGTGTGTGTTTCTATTTCTTTTTCACATGTATTTAAATGCACATGTACGTTTGTGCACATACTGTTTGTTCTCTTTTATTAAAGAAAATGTGTGGTGATATGCTATTATTCTATGACTCATTTTTTCCTAACAGTACATCTGCAATCTTTCAAAACTTTGTCTCATTCCTTCCTATGCACACATAATATAAATCCTAATATTAATAGATTAGTATATTTGTATGCATAGAATGGCATCACTATTAGTAAACGTGCAAATTGTTTAAATATTTTTAATGACATATTTGTCATTACATTTTACAATTACCATTTAGCTGACAAATTAATGTGAGACAAAGAGGTGATATGCAGTTGAACTGTAATATTACTTAAAGAAAAAAGGACTACACAAAGTTTTTCATTTCTATGTTTGTGTTTTGTCTTTCTTTGCTGTCCATATTAGTCTAGTTAGTGATTTCCAAAATTTGCTAAGAAAGACTTCATTGTTCTGCAGTAAAATAATGGGGGTAATACGTTTTCAAATTACCTAAGAAACAGGGGAAAAATGTGTGTTTGTATGTGTGAGTATGTAAGTAATTAAATGAACAAGACTGAGCCTCTTTGTGAAAAGATGTACCACCTGTCATGAATTCCCCTGACTTTAAGCTATAACCGAAGAAAGGACAGAGAAGACACTATAAACAGTCTTGTATTATAGGTAATATAGTCAAGAATTGTCCTTTATTACAGAACTCAACTATCTTCCCCTGGTTATTGTATTTAAACCTGGAGCTGAGGTTTCTCTGTATAAAGGACTATAGCTTTACACATGATCATCAAAGTCAAGCGAGGTTAATTCTAGGATGGCTTGTAATCTTCAATATGGCTTCTGTGAGAACAGTAGTTTTGTAAAATTTGGAATAAAAACACTTATGTCATAGGTCACCTGGGTTTCTGACCTACTGACTACCTCCCACTGGGTCACCAGGACCTCATGGTGACACAATAAAACTGGGATAGTATTGGCCACCAATTAAACCAGTTAGAAATTTATAATAACTGTTTATGTAATTCAAAGTTTGTAACTATTTTAATCACTTAATTTTGTTTTGAAGTTTTTACTTTTGGATTAAATCTTGAAAAATACAGGGAGAAGATAATATCTCAGGCCTAGACTCTCAATTACAATGTGGATGCAAATTTACAGATGTTTCCTCCTTCTAAATCAAGATTATAAATGAAGAAAGTCATTCTTTCATTCATATACTAAATTAGTCTTGTAATGCCCAATCCTCATAAGTTAGTCCAATGAGTACAGTGATTACCCAAGGCAATGGAAACAACAGATGCAAAGCCCAAGAATTTTGAAAGAGTACAGGACATTTTAGATATTAAAAGCATTTGGTATTTCTAGAGTGAAGTGTGGGGATGAGATTGGAGGTGTAGTCAGGTCCAGTCTGGTGATGTGTTAAAAGAGTTTGGACTTCCTTCTGAACAATGAAATCACTTAAATTTTATGCAGGAGAAAATCGTGCTTCTCCCTAGAGAGGGAATGGATCTTAAGTAGAACGTTAACTGCAAGTAAGTCAAGTTTTGAAATTACTACAGGAATTCAGTAAAACTTGACAGTAGCATTGACTCGAGTAATATCAGGAAGATGCAGAGAAACGTTTGAAGACCTTACCAAGGACGGATGAATTTAGTTTACTTTTTGATATTTAGACAAGTATTAAATGTGTCAGTGGTTCTCTTAGAGATACATATTCTCTTTTCAAACCGTAAAAGTGTTTTCTAATGATCAGACTTACTAAGGGCCCTGGGAGATGCAATTTAATTGTTATTGTTCTTTATCAATCTAGAAAACAAATCAAGAATGATTTTCTTAACCAGGAAAAAGACTTGAATTCTTTAAATATACATTACTGCATCTCCTCTACTTGAGAATTCCAAATGGTATGTTATTATAACTGTTTTGAGAGAAATGTACTATGACTGGCATTTTGACTATTAGATTCCAGATGCTTGTGGGAACTCAAATTACAGCAGAAAATAATGATCTGAATCAATTGAGGGCAACATTCAAAGTTCACAAACTTCATCTCTAAAATGAAGAAAAGAATATTCACTTACAGTCTCTTTGCCATGTGGTCAGGATGAATAAGTCATTGGTTCAAAGATGCTGGTAAAACAAAAATTGTTTTGTGATAAATGACAATAATTGTATTAGTCAAGACTACTAGCTTTTCCTGTACTTGAAGAAACTTTTGTTGTTAGGATTGCTGAATTAGTTTATTTAATAATATTTAAATTCTGGCTAATGAAATAGCAGCCTGAATTTTTATAGCAGTGTGAAATAAATTTCTTTAGAAAAATCCAGTGGCAGTAAGTACATGGAAATACAGTACATTTTGTTCTTGAAATATGTAAATCAAAGCAATGTGAATAAATGTTATAGTAGTAACATAATCAGGATTTACTTCCAATACCAGGCTTGGGGCCAGCTATTACTAAAATCATATTGTCGGGCTAAAGCCTCATAAAATCATTAATAATGTTTAGAACTTTAATTAGAAATATTATAACTTAGGCATATTAAAAACATTTCCAGGTACAAAGTTTTTTCCTAAGTTTTTTCAAGTTCTTTCCAATAAAGATAATTTAAAGGCGTGGAACTTCATGGTCTATACCCCCAGATGCCTTTCTACAAACTTATGTTATAGTGTGGCCTTATAACAAAGGGTGTCTTATTATCTACAAATCATATTTTCCTCTTGTGTATATCTTTATTCTTTAGATTAATCAACATTCATTAAACCATTATCTTTTTTAACATTATCAATACAGTGGAATATTGGTACCTTCTTTTTAGTGTATTGAATGACTACATTATTGATTTCAGATGCTTGAAGAATCGCACACTTACTCTAAAGGACTCACAAATGAATTTGTCCCATCATCAGTAGCTATTTATGTCATATTGGGGGTTAATAAACTATTAAAAAGTGTTTCTGGTAATCAAAAACAAAATGTTAGGAACTATTGTCCTAAAAATTTCATTATCTTCATCACCATGAAGAGTTATCCCCCAATACCCATCTCTTTTTCTTCTTTAGTGAAAAAACGACATTATTTAGTTGAGAACAATAATGTCCAGAAGAAAGAACATTTCTTCTACTCCTTTACAGCTAGTTATAACAAGGTTATCAACTACTGGTCAGCAAAGTATGTATGTTAGCAGACTTCAGGAAGTTCTGTCTAGAAAGTCAATGCAACTGTGAATGGTGCCTACAGTTCCCTACTTGCTTGCCCTAAACTGTGGCCCGGAATGTGTGTGATTGCTAATCTCTAAAGCAGAAATCACACAATGTAGATGGAGCATCCAATAGACAGAAGCGGACCACTAATGATACCACAGAGCTGCCCTAAATTGCCTAACCAGAGATTTCTGTACTGATAAAAAGAAACACTTCTAGTTAAGACAAGGAAGCTTCTATTTTCTTCTCACAAATGATAGTAGTAATTTTGCCAGTCTCTGGAACAATGCTTTTAGCTGAAATAACTTAAAATCATGACACAAATTTCTTATATAAAAAAAAATTATTATCTTACCAGTTGAAGTCTAGAGGTAAAATTGGAACTTGGCATTGTGTGATCAGTGGCTTGTTGATGTAACAAGGGGTCAGGTTTACTCAGTCTCCCAGCTCTGCAGTATTCAGCTCTGTGCCATATCAGGGGGAATGCCTCCTCATGACCATCAGATAGCTACCAGTGGTGGTTAGGGCTGAATTCTTACTTTTTCTTGTCAAACAAGGGGAGTCAGGAGGGAATGAGGGATAAAGACATTTTGCTCAAACTTGTAATATAAAAATTCCCTTAATCTGTACCTACATAAGCCACATTCCCCCCCATTTTGAGTGTCAGCAGTCACCTGGGACATGTTTTTTTTTAATTTATTTTTTATTTTTTATATTTGAGAGAGAGAGACAGAGTGCGAACGGTTGAGAGGCAGAGAGAGAGAGAGGGAGACACAGAATCAGAAGCAGGCTCCATGCTCTGAGCTGACAGCACAGAGCCCAACATGGGGCTCAAACTAAGGAACCGTGAGATCATGACCTGAGCTGAAGTCGGAGGCTTAACTGACTGAGCCATCCAGGCGCCCCCCCCCCTTTTTTTTTTATTACACCTGGTACATGTTGAAGACTGACTGGCTAAAACTAACCAGCATCTATATCTGGAGCTGTAGATGAGGTTCCTTTCCTCTCAGTTACAAGGGGAGACACAGGTGTCTGAATTGATTTGTGTCCTACTGGGAAAAGAGTTATGTCCTTGTTTCATGTCAGTGATAGTATATTAAAGATTGCTTGCCATTATCTTGAAGGTTCAAACTAAGCAGGATATTTTTGAGAGCTTTGAACAACTGGAATTGCAAGAAAATGAAGGCAAGCAGACTTAATTACACTTCCAAGTGATTGGCTTTTGAAAATACCTTTTTCGATATGAAGTATTGACCCTTTAAATAAGCAGATTCTATCAAACAAATCTAGACATTTAGAAATTTCAATTATGCTCCTAATAGTTTACGTTGTGTTATGTCAATATTGTAAAATTCTGACGGTCTGTGTTTGGGTTCAGTATTAATTTCCAATGAGAATGTTTATAATCTTTTAAGTGAAGCAGGCATGTATGCAAGTAGCTATAATCAATATGGGGTGGAAGTTTAGAAAAGAGAAATGTTCAGCATGAGCTGAAAAATGTTTTATGTTGAAGGTGAGACTTGTGATGCAGAGAAGTCACATTTTATGGCATAGAATATTGGAGGGATTGAAAAAGAGGTTTTAAGAATAACAAGCAAGAACAATAACACAAACATTAAATATGACAAGCTTTTCTTACTTTCTAGTTGCGTGTTTACAAACTTAGGCAAAGCAATACAATGGTATTATTATTAATAATTATTGTTATAACTTTAGTATTATAACTGTACTACTCCTCATGCTTGCTTTTTATCTAGCTCCTGTGCCATATCAGAAATTGTGCCAAGCAATTCGCATTTATTTCCTTCAGACTGTACCTGAAAACAACCTTAAAGAATGATTTTGTATCTTCATTTTACAAATGGATTCTCTAAGACTTAGGTAAAATTACATTTCCAAGTATTCAAATGAAAAGCTAGAATTTCTGTACAGAATTTCTGTACAGATTTGTTTAACTCTAAACAACAACTTTGTTGTGTCCCAGAAAAAAATATTTACACTAATTTATTTAGTGTATTTATTTAATTTCAATAGTCTTACTAAATAATTTTATAACAAGCATTGTGTTTTCTTTGCAGAATTAGGAAAAACATTTTTAATGTTTGATAAGTAAACTATAAAGTGAAACACAGCTTTGACTCTCTGATGTATAATGAATCATTTAAGTGTATATTATTTCTTTAATTTAAATTAAACTTTAAAAAATTAAAACAGCTATTTTCATTTTACTGTCAAAGTAAATCTTTACTCTAGAACCTAAATTGTATCTTAAAACTTGGAAGCACCAATGTTTTTCTGCTAAGGGTTAATTTAAAAATTTCTTTATTAACAATTTTGGAATAGGAACATAGTATTTTTCTGTTTGAGATGTAAAAACTTTACTGCTGAAAATAATAGTAAAGGACATGAATGAGTGCAGAATAAGAACATGGAAATTAATATTGAACCCGAACATATGCCATTGAACCCAAACATAGGATATTTATAATATTGACATAGCACAACATAAACTACTAGGAGCATAATTGAAATTTTTAAATGTCTAGACCTGTTTAATAGAGTCTGCCTATTCAAGGGGTCAATACTTCACATTGAAAAAGGTGTTTTCAAAAGCCAATCACTTCAAAGTGTAATTAAGTGTGTTTGCCTTATTTTCTTGCAATTCCAATGATTCAGAGCGCTCAAAATTTTCTGGCTTAGTTTGAACTTTTGAGATAATGGCAACCAATCTTTAATAACACTCACTTATGTCTTTTGTGCTTAAAACGATCAAATGCAGAACTCAGTCACTCAAAATTTGATCTTAAGTAAGTCCCCTTCCCCTTTTAGGCTTGAGGGCAATATTCCTTCCCAGTCAACCTTTCTAGACTAAACATACACAAAACAGATGATGTGTAGCAAATTCTCTCCAGTGCATCAAAGTTAACAGAATCAAACACGAGAGAGGGAGAGAGGAAAGAGAAGAAAAAGAGAAAAACTTTGTTTATCATTTAACTATATAAGAAACTACCAAACGTTTCCAGATGTTTGTACGATCAGCATATGAGAGTATAGAGCTGCTCCAAATTCTCATCAATGTTGGCAATCTGTATTTTTAATTGTCACCATTCCAGTATTGCCACTAGTTTTAGGTGGGGCCATTTAACTTGCATTGGCCATTGGTATGTGATTGCCTGTGACTTATGCCACATAAGAGCTGATGGTTGAAGAGCTGAGTGTGTATTCCAGTTCTCCTTCCTTTTTCCTCTTCCATAAGAAGAGTTTGTTCTAAACAGGAGCTGCTCCCTCATCCTAGATTCTGGAATGAAGAAGATAATGTGGATTCCAGGAAATGTATGGTATAGAACAAAGCCACATCCTTGGGCAAAATCACAGCCTAAGGCAGAGCCAGGGCCAAATAAGAACAGATGTTAGTTAAAAATAATCTTTGTTGTTGCATGCTGCTGAGATTTTGAGGGTGGTTTGTTATCTCAGCCTATCATAGAAAAGCTGGTTAACATATGATCCATGAGGATAAAAAGGTGTTCCAAGCCTTTGGCAATAAGAAATTCAAAAATGTTGAGCATCCATTTCACACTATCACATTTGAAATGATATGAAATTCTAATTCCAGCTTTCGAAAACATACAAAGTATAGAATACTGAATAGTCTTGAACATGATAATAAACAAAAAATTAGCAATCTGTTTCTAGGTGTTTACCCTGAAGAAATTATTTTACATGGGCATGAGTAAGAAAAAATAGTCCATAAAGCTTTTCTGTATTTGAAAGACATCATTTCCCTAACCAAAGACATTAATTTAACTACAAGAGTAAAAATTAAGGAATAGTATGTTGAACAGAGTCATTCTCATAGAATTGATTTTTTTTTTCATTTTACATTCCTTTCATTTTATCTCTGTCTCCTTTCAAATCTTCTGAACGTGGACAGCTAGCATGAAGGAAAATGTGAGACCTTGACCACCTTTTCATTAGCAACTCTAGGCAGGATTTTCCATGGTTATTATTTGTGTCCTGTAATCCAGCCAAAGGAGGAACAGACAATTTTTTTTGTACTTTGCCCTTTGTAAGGTAAGGTAAGGATTGTTGCGACCTCCCAGTCAGGTGCAAGTTCCATTTGCTTGTAAAGGATAAAATCTCTGCATGAGAAACAAGAGTCTATTTTGGAGATAAATTTAGACCTATTCCACATGATAATGCATTCCACGTCAGGCTGGGTATCTGACAAATGTGTGAATATAAAGTATGTCGGTTTAAAAACTATGCTGATGAAACATGTTTTCTGTAAAATAAGAAAATTGTGCAAAATTAATTAAATCTCAAAAATTCCATCTGGTTTACTGTTGAAGGTATACTTTAAAAAAATTAAAATCCAGAAAATGTGTTAGCTTTTTGTAAACATTTTCAATCTGTTAATGTCAGTGATTAGAAATGTAACAATTGCTGTTAGTTAATACCTAAGTAAGGTCCCTTTTTTTTTTAACTTTTTGTTAATAAAAGTAATTTATAGTTGTTTTCACAGATAGAGGAATGGGGATACTCTTACTCTAAAATCCATAAAGAGTAGTTAAAAGATAAAAGGAAAAAGTCACTCTCTTCAGTGAAATGAACGAACAGATTTAATCCCAACTGCACACTCTGACCACACATGGTCTGAGTGAATGGGTCAGCTTTTGTTCTTCTCCTTTGTTTATTTTGCTAGTAAATTCCTCTCCAACTGCATCCTAATTCACTAATGTGGCTCAAGTACATAGAATAGTGCCTTGTACATCAAATACCTTCAGTAAAGATTTGTTCAATGATTGAATAAATGCAAAAGATTTCATATAGTATCATAAGAGAAAGCACCCAAAAAGTAGCTATCAAAAATAGTTATTATTAGTCTAATTGCATAATTTTCATTAAAATGGCATTATATTAGTATTAGAAATTCATGAACTAGAAATTCATTTTCTAGAAATAAAATGTAGCAGATACACTTGAAATTGAAAATATTTTTCCATGTGCGATATTTCTGCATAAATAGAAAAGAATTCTTGAAATATTTTCCTCTTGAAATTGCTTTCTGCTAATTTTATACATAATTATTAAATTTGTTATGAGCTTTGATATATAATTGTAAACATGTAATTAATTGCATTTAGTAAATATTATATAGATGTACATATATGTGTATATATTATATACACATAAACTTCTAAATATGGGTTAAATACTAACAAGTTAAGTTTTTTACAAAATAATTATATTGAAATAAAACTCTTAACTTGCAGTACGTTTCACATGCAGTACGTTTCATATGAGTGGAATATCCTGTGTGTGCTTCTATGTTTAGAAAATATAGCATAAGCAAAGTAGAAGCTTTAGATTCCTGCAAATGAACCATTTTCAGTCTCTTAACTCCAATGTTTCTAACTCAGGAACCAAAAGAATTACTGTTTAGGTACATACTATCAACAACCAATGAATGGAAACCAATGGTTCTACCATTTACTTCTATATTTAGCATTTTCCTGGCTGCCTTGACAATGACAAGTCCTGGTCACATACTGTTTTATGGGCAGAAGGGTGCATAACTATTTAAGAAATATATAAACAATATATTACAAATATATAATATATAAAAATATATATGTATATATATAATAAATAAAATATAATTTTATTATTACAAGAAGGCAAATAAAATACTTCCAAGTAGGCAAACATCATATTTTTATTTTTTGTATTAATATACAAGGCTACAAGTAAGTGATACCTTATATAGATGACTGGATTGTCTGCACCAGAACAGCTGTGTTACAGCCTCTGCTCTGATTGGTCTGAGTCAATGACGTGCTGACTGTTAACCATTTTTAATGTCACTTCTTTAGGTAACTAATATTCTAAATGTTTTCGATATAACTGAGACTTTATTGTGCAATTAGGTCTATTGTGTGGGTGTATATGTGTGTATGAAGACATTTGTTTGAAGGAGTGCTCTGGATTTTATAAAAGAGAGATTAAGAAAGGTCATTTGCAAAGTGGGGTATTATAATTTCAGTACAATAACTGCTTGGAAAATAAATTGATCTAGTTGTTTATAATTCCTGCCCATTATTATTTAACTCAATCTCTTTCTCTTTGGATTGTACATTGTGGCTGTCAAAAGGCCATTAAGCTTTTAATGCATATTTTTTCTTCATTTGCCAGATACCCTTAATCACAGGCAGTATTGGAGGAATTAATTGCAAAATTAAAGTAAAAGAGAAAACCACTAATAGAACATTATTAAAAGGGATAAGAAGAGTCATTATGAAATATTAAGGCAGGAAGAAGTAAGGATTTGAAATGCAGCTCTGTCTTGTATATTCTTCAAGGCAAATCTTACCTCTTCCCAAGGATTACTTGTTCTGCTATATACTGATTATTAGTTTTAATAAAATATGGCATACACATGGTTCATAAATCTCATCTTATTTTTAAAATTTAGAATATTTTAAACTAAGCAAGTTAGGGAAGATTTTAGTTAAGATAAGGCAAGATCTAATTTAGTTGATATGTTACAAACATGAAAGGATATTAAATAAAATTGTGTGCTATCTCAATGTGTACAATTATTTTTTTTGCCTCCAATGTGCACAATTCTTTTCAGAAACAAGTGGAACTTGAGAAGTACATGATTCCAGGCAAGTGATGAAATAAAACAAAGACAGACTCTGAACACATGTGCAGTATTTCTGGAGAGATGATTATAACTAGAGCTCCACAGACTCTCAGAGGAATAGAGAGAAAGATGAAACTAGAAGGTGGAGCTTATAGGTGGAACTATAGTAATTTCACCACCCCCAAAAAAAGCGTAGTGAAGACCAAGGCATTCTGATCCCATGAAAATCTGCGTTGCTAAGTACAGCGCTGAGCACAAAGAGTATGTTTTACAAAGACTTATTTAGTGAATAATTTGTTCATTATAGGTTTTAGCATACATATATTATGAGGCAATATTATAAGTATTTTCACAAACAAATGTTAAAAAGTTATATATGTATAATACAGTCATATTATTCACAATTACATAATCACATGGCTAAAACCACATCTACAAAGAAAAGTGGTTATATATAAAGTGGCCAAGAATAAGAAGAGTAATCTATTTTAGTTAGAACCACAATACTGACCACCTACTCTAAGGAAATTTCCAAGGTTTAAATGAAGGTTATCAAACACTTTCTTAATAAAATAATTTCCAGTTTGAATAAAGTTAAATATAATTTAACATATTTGTATCATTAGACTCCTTACTCCCACTGACAGTATTTACAAGAGATTAACAGGCTATCATGTAACATAATTAAATAATTCTAAGCAGAACAGAGAATTATAAGTAAAATGTAAAGCAATTTTGAAACTCCAATAGTACTAAACTTTTTTTTTTAGAAATGAAAAAATGTAATTTCCCTTTAATGGGTTTCCAAATCTTAAAGTAAAGTGGATTTTAAAAGTCCTGTTTTTCATTTGTGGAATGAATTTTGATGGGATAAGTTGCATTTTTTCTTTTTTTCAGTAGGCTTCATGCCCTGTGCAGAGCCCAATGCAGGGCTTGAACTCACGACCCTGAGATCAAGACCTGAGCTGAGATCAAGTAAGACGCTTAACTGACTAAGTGAACCAGGTGCCCTGGTTACATATTTTTAATACAGATATTTACAGTGTAGAATTTTGAAAAATACTAATGGGCTAGAGCAAAACCCAAGTCAAGTAGATATCTTATCTACAATGTCTGCATTGCTCTCATTTTGTTATTTGATCTTTCAAGAAATACTTCCAAATTTTAAGCAGCATCCTAGATTTTATTTCATTAACCAAAAAGGAAGATGGCTCTGGAATATTTAGATTTGTTTAATAAACAAAAAAATGTGAGCGACAGAAGAGTTTATTTGTATGCAGAAATAAATTCCCAAGCTATACACCCTTTCACTTGTATCAGCTGTAACTGCCTATATCAAAACTCACAGAATTAAGTATTACTTGTCTGTATCAAAACTCACAGAATCACCTTCAAAATCATGGTCAAACCAGAGAAATGTCAAAAGATATACTTAAAATATTTTATCTATGGGTTTATATGTATATAGATTTCCCAAGTTTGAAGTGAATCCTTTGGACCAAAGACCTGTCTGGGAAATTCTATCTGTAGTTGCATGAGTATCATCTGCAAAGGATGGGGATTGAATTTTCAGAAATCAGCATCTTATTATTTAATATTAATGAGACATTTAGCATCAGGCTTGTGGGAATGATCCTGATTATTTTGTGATTGCTGGCTTATGTAAACTTTTGGTTTCCCCTGGATGCTGAAGTACTTATTTAAAATTGCCTCACTTGTTGCCATCATAAAATGTAACATGTCAATCTTTGAGAATGCTGTGAAAAGTAATTAGTTTTAGACTGTTAAGGACATTAAATTGAAAAAAAAAATCAAGAATGACAAGAAGTATTATTTATCTTAATTTATATGAATTTGCAGCAAATAGGAAGGGCTGCTTTATTATGTGTCAATTAGGATTCATTCCTATGAGTATAAATCAGGTTTTGATTATCTTGCATATCAGGTGAGGAGAGCTTTCAAATTTGCAGCCAGGAGGAAGTTTGTTTGTCAGGTTTCTCTGCTTTGTCTTTTTAAAGTTATTTCTTGCAACATATTGCAAGTCAGGGCTTTGGAATACATTAGTTAAACCCTCTGAGACAAAGGATTAAATCCAACAGTTGAAACAGTAGAAATAGGACTAACATTTCAATGTGAAAAGTATACAGGATTGAGCAGTATATTCAATTTCCTTAACAAAAAAACTAGTTGGATTAAATTCTGTTCCATAATAAATAAAAACACTTCACTCAAAATTGATTTTTTTTATATATTTCCACTTAAAGGTGAATTTAACTGTACGTTTTCAGCTGACTTCGCTTCTGTTTCTGAAACAGCACAGCTTTCAAGAATACTTTTAAGGGGAAATTAATGCTTTTAGCTGTGTGTATTTTGATGACTCAGCAAGAATACTGCTGAGTGCATGACACTTTCTGGAGCTCAAATCCAGTATTTAATGAAGTCTTTCCTAATCTCTTGGCAAGAGGAAGAATAACTGAATGTTTTCCTAAATTAACAACATAGGAAAGTGGAAGATGGTTCTTCCTTTATTGTGATTTCTACTCAGATATATTTATGTTTTTATGTATAACTCCAACATGTTTTAAAAAGATTTTACAATCTACTTACAAATATTGGATATTGATAAAAATTTTTCTTCACCAGCAATATTATATAGCTATGGGAAATTCCTTTATTTTACAAGTAGACCAGTTATTTAAAATGATGATTCATGCTCTATCATTCAAGAATCAATATTCAAATTTTGACTAATATTGCATATAAATTCCTTTATAGTTGACTATACATGCTTAAATATTTTGTCAAATTTTTAGCATCTCATGAAAACTGGCATGTCAAAGATAAAACTATAGTATTGCTTTATGTAACACTTTTATTTGAATTGAATGTGAGTCATGTTTGGTGACTACTTTAAATGGAATTGGAAGGCGTTGTTTATATTCCACTTAGAATAATGGCAATCACCTCCTGTATTAGACTACTTTACCATGCAAAGTATCATTTCCATTTGCTTTAAGTTTGCTTTCATCTATCCATTCACTCACTGAGCATATACTGAATACCTTACTAAAACAGAATACTATGAAGGAGACATACAGATGGTTAACAGACACATGAAAAGATGTTCAATATCACTCATCATCAGGGAAATAGAAATCAAATCTGCCATGAGAGACCACCTCACACCTGTCAGAATGGTTAAAATCAACACCACAGGAAACAACAGATGCTGGCTAGGATGTGGAGAGAGGGAAACCCACTTGCACTGTTAGTGGGAATGCAAATTGGTACAGCCACTCTGGAAAACAGTATGGAGGTGCCTCAAAAAGTTAAAAATACAACTACCTTATGATCCAGCAATTGCACTACTAGGTACTTACTAAAGGATACAAAAAATACCTATTTGAAGGGGAACATGCACCCCAATGTTTATAGCAGCACCATCAACGATAGCCAAATTACAGAAAGAGCCCAAATGTCCATCGACTGATGAATGGATAAAGAAGAGGTGGTTTATATATGTATATGTATTTGTATGTACACACACAAACACATACACATACATACATACATACATACATACAATGGAGTATTACTCCGCCATCAAAAAGAATGAAATATTGCCATTTGCAATGACTTGGATGGAGCTAGAGAGTATTATGCTAAGAGAAATAAGTCAGAAAAAGTCAAATACCATATGAGTTCACTCATGTGGTACTTGAGAAACAAAACAGATGAACATAGAGGAAAGAAAAAAAAATAGGATGGCAAACTATAAAAGAGCCTCTTGACTGTAGAGAATAAACTGAGGGTTACTGGAGGGAAGGAGACCAGGGCAATGGGCTAGCTGGGTGATGGGCATTAAGGAGGGCCCTCATTGCGATTAACGGTGGGTGTTATATGTAAGTGATGAATCACTAAATTCTATTCCTGAAACCAGTATTATACTATATATTAACTAACTAGGATTTAAATAAAAACTTGAAACAAGAACAGCAAAACAAAAATCCCAGAATGATATTAGAGTGCATGCAAATCTGTGGCTAATGCTGTCTTGCAGGGATAAGAAGAGTAAAATATAAGCCAGGTATTTATGACTTTCCAGGTTGAGCAGAAGTGCAATGGATAGCTCTGTGAAGGAAAAACAGTAATGAAACAACTGGAAGAGTATGAGGAATGAGAAGACTTGAGGGAGAGGCTGGTAAAATACATCTGTAAGATGATCAGGAATTCAAGAGATAAGTTTCATACCTTGAGCCTTAATGGCCATTTGTTTTTTTCTGTTCTTTTTACCAGTAGCGACTGATTCAGGACTTTGAGATGAGGAATAGAAGGTGGCAATATTTTATGATCTGTTCCCTCCTCCTCCCCCTCCTCCTCCTCCCCCCCCTCCTCCTCCTTCTCCCTACCCCTCCTCTTCCTTCTTCTTCTTCTCCTCCTCCTTCTCCTCTTCTTCTTTTAGTAATAGCAGCCTTATGGAGAATGAATATGACTTGAGGAAACCACTAAAAAGAGAACTGGAGAACTCTCACAAGGAGTAAAGCAAGGTGATTCTAGGAACATGGTGATCAGACTGTAGCCTTTCCCTACTTCTTTCAATTCTATTTTCTTTGCCTCTACTGAGCCAATAAGCCTCGGGTTATATTTGGGACCTAGCAAAGAGAAATAGTGTGAGGCTTTTGGCACTGTAGCAGAAATGTGGAAGCCTTCCTTTCCCCACACCAGAAATCAGTACTCAGAGTTGTGTGAGGCTAGGGTATGCTATGGTTTAAAATATATAAGAAAAACAACCAGATAATTTGAGATGAACAAAAAATAATAATAAACCAGTAAAGAATATTAAATGTTCTGGAAAATAAGAAGAAAACTAGGAAGGGTAATATTGTCTCTGAGGCAAAAGAAATTTTGATCCAGAAGGAGTTGTTGCATTACGTACTTAGTTAAGTAACCTACTTGCCACTTAAAAGTCAACAAAGGTGCTTACAAGAGAAACCACTGGTCTTAGGAAATAGAACATTGCATAAGACTACCACAGGAGACATTTCCATAGAGAGGTAGGGGCTACATGGCTATTGAAGCAACTGAAAGGTGAGGAAATATAAACAATGAATATGTATTATTTCAATAGATTTTGCAGTGAAGTGCAAGTGGTAGGTAAATCGATCTTAAAGACGACATAAAATAGAATGATGTTGGATTTTTACGTGAGGGAGATTGGAACATGTTACTAACTGAGAGGTGAGAGAAGGAAAGGTATTAATGCATGAAGTGATTACTTAATTGCTTGGATTTACAAAAGCTAAACCTCAAAATTCTAAGTCTGTAAATTGCCTAAATCTCACTTTTCATTACTGAGCATACGCACTTGTTATTAAGAGGAAAGGTATCCTGAAAATAATTTACCCTAAAATATACTTGTATATTTATGTGTCTGTGTGTATGTGGGTTTCCATTAAGACTTTTATTTATTCATTTTTATTTTTTTAATGTTTTTATTGTTTATTCATTTCTGAGAGAGAGAGAGAGAGAGAGAGAGAGAGAGAGAGAGAGAGAGCCCAAGCAGGGGAGGAACACAGACAGGTAGAGGGAGACAGAATCCAAAGCAGTCTCCAGGCTCTGTGCTGTTAGCATATAGCTCCACACGGGGCTCGAACTCAAGAACCATGAGACCGTGACCTGAGCCGAAATCGGAAGCTTAACCAACTGAGCCATCCGGGCGTCCCAACCAATCAGAATTTTAAAATATAATTTATAGGGGCGCCTGGGCGGCTCAGTCGGTTAAGCGGCCGACTTCGGCTCAGGTCATGATCTCGCGGTCCGTGAGTTCAAGCCCCGCGTCAGGCTCTGTGCTGACCACTCAGAGCCTGGAGCCTGTTTCGGATTCTGTGTCTCCCTCTCTCTCTGACCCTCCCCCGTTCATGCTCTGTCTCTCTCTGTCTCAAAAATAAATAAACGTTAAAAAAATTTAAAAAAATAAATAAAATATAATTTATAGTGACTTCATGAGGATCTTTGATATTATTGTAGTGCACATTATTAGAATAATATTACATTCTATACATGCAAGACTTGTCTTTGTTTTAAGAAAACATCTCCCCCCCCCCCCCCCCAAAGAACAAACATTAACCATTATATTGGAACTGTTTAAAGAATTTCTGTTGGGACACCTGGGTAGCTCAGTCGGTTGAGTGTCCGACTACGGCTCAGGTCATGATCTCACAGTGAGTTTGAGCCCCGACGTTAGGCTCTACACTGACAGCTCAGAGCCTGGGGCCTGCTTCACATTCTGTGTCTCCCTCTTTCTCTGCCACTTCCCCACTTGTGCGGGCTCTCTCTCGCTCTCTCGCGCTCTCTCTCTCTCTCTCTCTCTCTCTCAAAAATAAATAAATAAACATTAACAAAATTTTTGAAAAGATAATAGAAACTAAAACGTTTCTGTTAATTTCCCATATTTGGCTAAAGACAAATGTTTACTTTCACTTGACAGTAAAGATTCTCTAAATGAAATACATATATGTTTTAAAAACTTGAAACACCTTTTCATGAAAAGATTGGAAGTAATATTCAGATTTTATTTTATGGGAGAATATTTTTCACCCACTGGTTAATGATTAACTCAAAATAAATGGTAATCATAGCTTAAATTGATATTTCCTAACATAAGCTGACTGATAGCTATTTTAAAAAAAAGACTGAGTGAACATTTTCTTTCCATGCCACCTATTTATGTCAAAAAACATTTTTAGAATATTTGCTGTGCACACTGAAAATACAAACTTATGCTTATATTCTTTAGCAAAGAGAAATCTGTTAAATTGTTTCAATAACCGCATTGCTCCTCAAGTTTATATGAGCTTAAATATGGTGAAGTCTTCATCTGTAACTGACTTTTTATTCATGATTGATGGGTTTGGGTTTCAGTGTAATGAACTTGTACCTACATTGAAAGAAAATAATTTAGTTAACTAGCATGATACCCAATTCTTTCACTTCTTATCATTTTCCAATTTATAGCATTTAAAAATTAAGGACTTTCTCTTCCTTGCCCAAGATTTAGAAGAATCCTCCTAGTAGAAGTGAGATTATTTTCATCAGTAAAAACAATTGTCGGGATGTGTTTGGGAGAAAACAAGCAAACATAATATATGTCATTTACTTATTTATTTGGTTTAGCTTCTTTTATTGTTTTAGAAACAGTTTTACAAAGAAATTCTGAATACTGTATACAATAACAACCAATATTGCCTTATAGTAAATCTTTGTCTTCTCCTCACCTTCCAGGTGAAACCATATCCATGTGATAGTGGCAAAGAGGGCAAACCAAACAGCAGGTTTATTTGTAGCTCTGACTCTCTCCTACCTGGATCTAAGGAATGAGAACTTCTACCTTCCATTCCTGCTCCCTGATTTCCTGAACTCCACTTCCAGCAGCCATGTTGTGGCATACACTGGGCAAGAGTGACTTTAAATTACTATGTGTCTTATTCAATTCCTTTCATAAGCTTTCTATGGTTTTCAGTGTACCGATCTCTTACCTCTTTGGTTAGGTTTATTCCTACGTGTTTTATGGCCTGGGGGGCAATTATAAATGGGATTGATTCCTTGATTTTTCTGTCTGCTGCCTTATTATTAGTGTATAGAAATGCAACCGCTATCTGTACGTCGATTTTATATGTGATTTTGCTGAATTCATGTATCAGTTCTAGTAGTTTTTGGTGGAATCTTTTGGGTTTTCCATGTATACTATCATGTTGTCTATGAAGAGTGAAATTTGATTTCTTCCTTGCCGATTTGGATGGCTTTTATTTCGTTTTGTTGTCTGACTGCTGAAGCTAGGACTTACAATGCTTTATTGAACAACAGTGGTGAGAGTGGATATCCCTGTCGTGTTCCTGACCTTAGGGCGAAAGCTCTCAGTTTTTCCCCATTGACGATAATATTAGCTGTGAGTCTTTTGAAAATGGTCTTTCTGATCTTGAGGTATGTTCCTTCTATCTCTACTTTCTTGAGGATATTTATCAACAAAGGATGCTGTATTTTGTCAAATACTTTTTCTGCATCTATTGAGAAGATCATATGATTCTTATCCTTTCTTTTATTAGTGTGATATATCATGTTGACTGATTTGCACATATTGAACCAGCCCTGCAGCCCAAGAATAAATTCCACTTGATTGTGGTGAATAATTCTTTTAATGTATTTTGGATTTGATTTGTTAGTATCTTGTGGAGGATTTTTGCATCAGGGTGATTGGTTTATAATTCTTTTTAGCAGGGTCTTTGGTTTTTAAATCAAGGAATGCTGGCCTAATAGAATGAGTTTGGAAGTTTTCCTTACATTTCTATTTTTTTGGAACAACTTCAAAAGAATAGGTATTCACTCTTCCTTAAATTCTTGGTAGAATTCCCCTGGGAAGCCGTCTAACCCTGCACTCTTGTTTGTTGGGAGATTTTTTTATTACTGATTCTATTTCTTTAGTGGTTATAGGTCTGTTCAAATTTTCTATTTCTTCCTGTTTCAGTTTTGGTAGCTCGTATGTCTCTAGGAATTTGTCCATTTCTTCCAGATTGCCCAATTTATTGGCATATAATGCTCATAATATTCTGTTTCTAATTGTTTGTATTTCTGCATTGTGGTTAGGGATCTCTCCTCTTCCACTCATGATTTTATTTATTTGGGTCCTTTCCCTTTTCTTTATGATAAATATGGCCAGGGGTTTATCTATTTTGTTAATTCTTTCAAAGAACCAGCTCCCGGTTTTGTTGATCTGCTCTACTGTTTTTTTTGATTTCTGTATCATTGATTTTTTTAATTTTTTTTTTAACGTTTATTTATTTTGGGACAGAGAGAGACAGAGCATGAATGGGGGAGGGGCAGAGAGAGAGGGAGACACAGAATTGGAAACAGGCTCCAGGCTCTGAGCCATCAGCCCAAAGCCTGACGCGGGGCTCGAACTCACGGACCGCGAGATCGTGACCTGGCTGAAGTCTGACGCTTAACCGACTGCGCCACCCAGGCGCCCCTGTATCATTGATTTCTATTCTAATTTTTTCCCTTCTTCTGTTGTTTTGGGGCTTTATTTGTTGTTCCTTTAGGAATAAGGTTATCCTTTAGGCATAAGGTTATGTTGTGTAGTTGAAGACCTTTCTTCCTTCTTTAGGAAGGCCTGGGTTGCTATGTACTTCCCTCTTATGACCATTTTTGCTATAATCCAGAGGTCTGGGACTGGATTGGAATAAGAAATGTTGTTAAAATGTTGATTCTACCCAAAACAATCTACACATTCAGTGAAATTCTTATAAAAATAACACCGTCATTCTTCACAGACCTATAACAAACAATTCTAAAATTTATATGGAACCAAAAGAGACCCTGAATAGCCAAAGTAATGGTGAAAAAGAAAATCAAAGCTGGAGGCATCACAGTTCCAGACTTCAAGCTGCATTACAAAGCTGTAATCATCAAGACAGTATGGTACTGGCACAAAAACAGACCAAAAGATCAATAGAACAGAAAACAGAACTATACCCACAAATGTATGGCCAACTAATATTTGACAAAGCAGGAAAGAATATCTAATAGGAAAAAGACAGTCTCTTCAGCAAATGGTATTGGGAAAACTGGACAGAGACATGCAGAAGAATGAACCTGGACCACTTCCTTATACATGCACAAAAATAAACTTAAAATGGATGAAAGACCTACATGTGAGACAGGAGACTATCACAATCCTAGAGGAAAACACAGGCAGCAGCCTCTATGACCTCGGCCACAGCAACTTTTTCCAAGACATGTCTCCAGAGACAGTAAAACAAAAGCAAACATGAACTATTGGGACTTCATGAAAATAAAAACCTTCTGCACAGAGAAGTAAACAATCAACAAAACCAAAGGCAACTAATGAATGGGAGAAGATATTTGCAAATGACATACAGATAAAAGGTTAGTATCCAAAATCTATAAAGAACTTATCAAACTCAACACACAAAAAACAAATAATCCAGTGAAGAAATGGGCAGAAGACCTGAATAGACACTTTTCCAAAGAAGACATCCATATGGCTAACAGACACATGAAAAGAGGCTCAAGATAATTTATCAACAGAGAAATACAAATCAAAACCACAATGAAATAGGACCTCACACCTGTAAAAATGGCTAAAATTAATAATTCAGGAAACAACAGATGTTGGCAAGGCTAAGAAAAGGGGGATGATTTTGCACTGTTGGTGGGAATGCAAACTGGTGCAACCAGTCTGGAAAACAGGATGGAGGTTCCACAAAATGTAAAAATAGAACTATCCTACAACCTAGCAATTGCACTACTAGGTATTTATCCAAAGGATAAAAAATGCTATTCATAGGGAAACATGCACCCCAATGTTTCTAGCAGCACCATCAACAGTAGCCAAATTATGGAAAGAACCCAAATGTCCACCGACTAATGAATGGATAAAGAGGAAGTGGTATATATAAGATACAATGGAATAGTACTCAGCCATCAAAAAGAATGAAATCTTGCCATTTGCAACAACATGGATGGAACTAGAATGTATAATGCTAAGTGAAATAAGTCAGTTAGCAAAAGACAAATATATGATTTAATTCATATGTGTAATTTAAGAAACAAAAACAGATGAACACAGGGGAAGGGAAGGAAAAATAAGATAAAAGTAGAGAGGAATGCAAACTATAGGAGACTCTTAAACAGAGAACAAACTGAAAGCTGCAGGAGGGGTGCATGGGCTAAATAGTGGGAGGATGGGCTAAATGGTGATGTCAATGTCCTAATAAAATTGCTTGAAAACAGTGATAAAGTTTTAAAAGCAGCCAGAAGAAAATGAAATCTTTACATGCAAAGAAACAAATATAAAAAGTAGTATATATGCCTTGTTAGATTTTATGGAAGCAGAAGACAGTGGAAGAGAATCTTAAAAGTACTAATAAGAAGAAAACAAAAGCAAACACAAAATCAGTCAAGCTCCAATTCTATACCCAGAGAAGATATATTTTGCAAATGAAGACAAAAATTCTCAGGGTTAACTCCCTCTTCCAAATGCTACTTATTTCAAAGTTAGATTAGTGAAATATTGATTGAAGATATGTGTTTGGATTAACAACTAAAATAATTATATCAGGAATTTAGTGGCACGTAAGGCTGTCTATCCTGAGATTCACACCATTTTCTTTTCTCAGATCACGGGGGCTCATAAAGACGAGGACCTCGTTTAAACCTTTCCACAGGACAGATTGCCAGACAAAGTAAATGATATCAGGTAAAATTGAATTTCCAGACTAAAAAAATAGACATTTGTAGAATAATGCTATCTCAAAAACTGTTCAAAAGAAAAAAAGAAAATCAACACAATAGAGAATATATATCAAGTGAACTAAAATTAGTAGAAAGAAAAGACCTAGAATTAGAAATAAATACACACAATGTAAGAAAACAGGAACAGATGCTAGCAATATCAAACAAGAATAAGAAGTTTTTTTTTAAATCAAGATAAAACAATACGGGAAGTTATTTAAAATAAAGCATCACATGGCTAAGTGAAATAGTAGTATAATATCAAAACAGCAAATTAGTGAGGTAGATGATCAGATTAAGGAATTTTAAGAAGGAAGCACAAAGGGATGTAAAGGTATGTATAAAACATGGAGGGTATAAAAAGGAAGTTTCAATTCCTTGGTCGAAGACTTCCTAGAAGAAAAAAATGAGTAGGGGTGATGGAGAAGGGATTTTTTAAAAAATAAATAAATAAATAAATAAATAGCCATATGATTTTAACCTTTGTTTAAAAAAATTCCATCACAGTTCAGTGAAAATATATACTTGGTATATGGGATTATGGTGGGAAATATTGACCTGAGAGGAATTTGTAATAGAGAAGTAGGTGAAAAGATACCAAGCATAGTTACTAGAAGTACCCAGTTAAAGTACAAATCCAGAAGAAGCAGTCCAGGTCACCCAAAACTGGTGAGCAATGAGAAAAAGAAATTAAGGTAAGAGGGACAAAGAAGGAGAAAAAAAAATCTTCAGAATTGGGATATGGATTATATTCTATTCCCAATATGGTAACCGTATCTAATGGTATAGGAGGGTATGACAAAGGAGAGTTTATCTTTAACTCTACCAGGTGCAATGGACATGATCCACTTCTGGTGTTCCTGCAAATAGAATATAATTTTATAGTAATCTCTGTATAATAAAAAATATAGGAATTTAAATAAATAACAATGAGTGAACTCCACATTGGGAGAGTATATGAGAAGTAATTTAAGAGTAGTATGCAATAGGGGCGCCTGGGTGGCGCAGTCGGTTAAGCGTCCGACTTCAGGCAGGTCACGATCTCGCGGTCCGTGAGTTCGAGCCCCGTGTCGGGCTCTGGGCTGATGGCTCAGAGCCTGGAGCCTGTTTCAGATTCTGTGTCTCCCTCTCTCTCTGCCCCTCCCCCATTCATGCTCTGTCTCTCTCTGTCCCCAAAATAAATAAACGTTGAAAAAAAAAATTAAAAAAAAAAGAGTAGTATGCAATATAGACAGCAAATGAGATCATGAAAGAAAAACATTTCTCTGAATAAAGTTTTAAAAAATGAACTTGGATTTGAAAGCTTCAGAGAAGAAAGCATAACATTTCTGTATCCCGATGAAGAACCCCTTCTTTCAGGCATTAGAGCCTTCCACTGCTTGTTACCCAATGTTGGAAAGCTAGTATATATTTGTTTTCTATCTGTTTATAATGGTGGGATAATTCATCTAGTAGTTAACCAATTATGGAAGTCTCAATGAAAATTTGTAAGAGAAATGAGCAGAGAGGCAAATTTTAAGAGGCAGCTGATCAATTCTGACCTGTATTCATGAGTCTCTCATGCCAGTAAAAGTTTGTCCTGATCTGATGTCACCCAACCCCCTCACCAGCAGTTTAGATCTAAGATATTTTACATATATCTAATTTCTGTGATAAAAAGATAGCAACTAAAGGTTATATCAAGCAATGCAGAACAAAAATGATTCTTTAGGGAAGGGAATTTCTTTGATATAGAGGAAATTAGTGTTTATCTCAAAGCAATGGAAAAGAAATGCATAGCAAATTAAAATCGCCTTTTTCCAATCTACCTTTTCCTTCCTACCACCTTAACTTCCAGGTTGTACTCATTCACCCGACGCCATTTCGAGTAAATCTTCTTAGATATCCTCAAAGAGTTTTATTATCTCTTTATGCGATCCATGCCCACTCTTCTTCAACATTTCTCTAGGACTGAATTTGGGGAGGGAGATGACAGCTTTTCCTAGTTCACCATTGTGGCAGGAAATTACCGTGTTTTTGTTTTTTTGGTTTTGTGGTTTGTTTGTTTGTTTGTTTGTTTGTTCTTGTTTTCGTTTTTTCGTAATTTCTTTTAATATTTTTTCTATAGCCCCTTTTAAAATCGGCCTGTTTATATTTCCCCAAAATTCGTATGTTGAACTCCTAACCTCAAAGTGTGCTGGTATTAGTAGGCGAAAGTCTTGGGGGAGTGATTAAGTCTTGAGGATACAGCCCTCATGAATGGGATTAGTGCTCTTACTAAAAAGGCCTCAGAGAGCTCTGTCCCCCTTTCAGCCATGTAGGGATCCAGTGAGAAGTCAGGAACCAGGAACAGATCCTCCACGAGAACATTAGGATGCTGACATCCTAATCTTGGATTTCCATTCTCCAGGACACTGATCAAAAAATGTTTGCTTATAAGCCACCCAGTTTGTAGTATTTTGTTATAGCAATTTGAATAGACAAAGACAATGCTCAACATTCTATTTTAACTCCATCCATCATCCATCTTTGTAGATTTCTTTCAGCCTGCTACTGCAGTTTAACTTTATTTTCACAATGGTTTGCAACCAAGAAGAAGTGGTTGGCTAAGCTTTCAATAAAAAGGACTTTTATGCAGAGCATGACTTTCCCAAAAGATACATGGTGAGGTCTGAGTCTATCAGGAGATTTACTATAGATGTACTAGCATATGAATATTAAGAAGTAAATTTACATTGGGGCACCTGGGTGACTCAGCCAGTTGAGTGTCTAACTTCAGCTCATGTCATGATCTCATGGTTGGTGAGTTCAAGCCCCACATCGGGCTTGCTGCTGTCAGCCTATCAGTGCAGAGCCTGCTTCAGATCTTCTGTCCCCCTCTCTCTGCCCCTCCCCTGCTTGTGCTGTCTCAAAAATAAATATTTAAAAAAAAAGAAGATAATTTACCTTTAAGCATAAGTAGTATTTTAAGGCACTTTTGAGGGAGAATGACTGATTAAGTTGACATTTTAGATAGATGTCTCTGAATTGTATGAAAAATGATTTGAGAGGAGCTGAATTAAAGAAAAGAGATCAGGAGGCACCTGGGTGACTCAGTTATGCGTCTGACTTTGGCTCAGGTAATGACCTCACAGTCCATGAGTTCAAGCCCTGCATCGGGATCTGTGTTGACAGCCCAGAGCCTGCAGCCTGTTTCAGATTCTGTGTCTCCCTCTCTCTCGGCCCCTCCCCTACTCGTGCTCTGTCTCTCTCTCTCTCAAAAATAAATAAACATTTTAAAAACTTTTTTAAAAAGTACTTCATTAAAAAAAGAAAAGAGATCAGTTAAGTTGATGAGTGGTCGCATGTAGTTAAAGCAAAAAGATATGGAAGAATGGATTTAATTTCTGAAAAATGATTGATTAATTCATCAGAATTTGTCAGTGATCAAATGTGAAAAATAAGGTAGAGAGAAAAACAAAAATAACCTTTGTGTTTTTAATTTGGATATTAGGATGCATAAGGGAGGTATCATTTGAAATAGAAAATACAGTACTTTTTATTTGTTGAGTTTAAACATCTGTGGAATATACAGGTGGAATCTTATCCTTGTGGTTGCAGGTGGAAATTCAGATAATTTTGAGTTCAGTTATGACTCCCAAAGGATGTATATTATGATCTTGCTATCTTATCAAGTTATTATTACCTAATCTTACTCTCTTAAATTCAGTATCCCTTTTTTAAATGTTAAAATAGATAAGAGGAGATAATGTTATACTTTTGTATTAACTACAAACAAATAAGAATATTTTGTATTTCTGTAATGAAACACCATTGTTTATGGTCCAAGATGAAACTAATTTAAATTTAATTATCTTTCATAGTAAGCATGAGAGCAGGAAGATATTACTTTTCAGATAGCTAGTGTAAAAAATTATTTTTGTTTATATGAAGAAATATTCTATTTTTCTGAACATAAAGGGACAGCCATTTTGAAAACCTTGTAACACAGGTCACCAACAACCTTATTCAGCCAAGACTTCCAATCTTCTCATCTATGGATCTTTTTCATGTGGTCCTTAAGATGAAAAAAAAATATTATAAATTGGTTAGGCTTTGATTCTGCTTCCTGACATATAAAATGGCCCCAGAAGCCAATGGGAAAAAATTTAAAACCTATATAATCACATGTAGAAAATTGAAAGACAGTATACCATGAAAACAATAGTGTTTACTCCATAACATAAATATGGTTTCAAAGGCGAACTGTGTTATTGAAAGGTAAGTAAACCACAGCTCTTTTCTTTCTTTCTGCATGAGAAAATCTGATGGAAAATAACATAGCTGAAAAGGGATAGTGCTCTATTAAAAACATTTTCAAGATTCCTGTCTCTTTAACTTCAGTCCGTCCTGAAACAGCATACCCTTCAGAATAGACCATATTATGACTTTTCTGACATTGTGACATTACATCTTGCTTTCAGCTGTTTTGAATATTCCAAAAGAATATTTTTAGAGATAAGATACAATTAGTAGTGCCAGAAACTCTCTCCACATGTAGGCAGCATAGATTATAGCTGAAGAAAGGTGGGCCAATCATAGTTTAGCTGTATCATTATCTAGGCCTCAGGGATAACTACAAACCTGAGAATCTCATTGACAATTTAGTTACAGAGGACTTTGTTATGAGTTTAAATTGGCCAGGATAATGTACATGACAAGTGTTTTTAGCTAAATGTTTAAGCTCCTTTAATCACAGAGTATGAGGAATAATTCCAGTATGTTTAGAAACTCAGTCTGGAAGAAATACCGCATTTTGCAATGTATTCTGAGGGCAAAAGCTACATGACCAGATTAATGAAAGCAGACAAGCAATATTCCTATATATTCAGAGTCAAAAAAAGGTTTTATTTCCTTCTCCCTGCCACTGAAGTAGCTTGCCAATGAAAGAATAAAAAAATAAATTAATTAATTATTTTTAATCTTACATATGAAATTATTTGAAACTACAGTGAATACATTTACTGCTTATCATCCACTGCTATTCCTTTAAACTCCCCTAAACTCTGCAAAAATTCATCTAGACATTAATTCAAGAAAAATTTAAACAATTTTGGAATATCAAGGTATATTAAGAATAGAGTTATTAGAACAGGAGACAAAAACTCTACTTGTATTTTATATCTTATTTTCTTAGGATAGGAAATGCAGCAGGCAGAAAACATTAATGGGGAAAAATGGAATTATTGCTAGAAGGCTTTGTTTTAAGGGCCAAGTCCATAATTTACTAGCTGGTTGCATTCAACCACACAATTTCTAAAAATCATAACTTGATTTTTATCAGAGTATTGCTGTGAAAACCAGGCAAGATTCTGAAAGTTCTTTTTGATAACAACAAAATATAGAAATTTAATTACTATTAACAAGTATTTTTCCAAGTGCCAAAGGAACATTAAATTTCCATTATACCTTATTTCCTAAATTTCCTATTCATACCTAAATTTCCATTCCACCTTATAATGTTTTTTTGCCTTTCTTCTATTATTCAAATACAATGTGTTTTACTGGTTACAAAAAATTAATATTAATTTGTAAAACATTACTGCTTATTTAAAAACTTGGGAGGATTTTGTTACCACTATCATATTTGGAAGCATTTTATTTCCTTTTTATTCCTTTCTTTCTATAATATAAACCTTTCATTAGTTGGCTAGGTATTACTTTTATGAAATTCTATTAACACTGCTGGCATAATTTCTAGGCAAGAGATACTTATAAAGAGTTATCCTTGTGTTATTCTTCTGCAATGCTTGCCCCCACCAAGTAATGCAATTGTTTAATGCAGTGCAATAATGGCAAATTGCAAGTGTTTTTATTCTAGTTCTTGTGAAAATAAGTGCAACTTATATCGAAAATATCCCCTGGAGATTGTCTTGGAAAACTTTTATTTTTTCTGTTTTGTTTTTCTCATGTCCTTATAGGAAATGGCAGTAATAATCGTAACAATAGCAGGCAATATTTATTGAACATATACCATGTGTTCATACTCTTCTAAAGGCTTTGTATACATTGTGTCATTAATACAAAAGATTACAGGATAGAGAACCAAAAACTGAGGTTTAGAAAATTTAAATTACTCAGGGATATAATCACTTAAGAGAGAGGATTTTATCTAAGGTCCGTCTGATTCCGGAATCCTTGTGCTGGTAATGACAGACTGGCACGCATAGGAGACACATATCTTTAATGGAATTGAAATGTGATTGGTGGAAGTTCATGAACACATAGATCAAACTACAAGGGTTGTAATGCTTTATCTATCAAATTGAGAAAGGTCAGGAATTAAAAAAAATGTGTTATATCAAATTTACCTTGAGTATGATATTTCAATATCTTTCAGCATATTCTATTTTAGTACTGTCCCTCTCATCTTTTTCTATCTTTAGAATTTAGTATGGTCCTTGCCACGATGAGTAGTCAGTAACTGTTGTCAAATCAGAACTTGATGTGCTGGTTGCTCTCATTTCTCCTGTGAGAAAAATACAAAATGTGCTGAGGTGGATAGAAGGACAACACTAAATTGAATACCTACTAAATTGCAAGCACATGTTACACATCATTGCATTTGGTTTGCATCACAGGCAGTGAGGTGGTTATTTTGAAACCTCATGTTATATGATGAGTCATTTGCTTAAGCGAGCACGTTTGGCTCTTGAAGGAATCAGGATCTGGATCCAGGTTTGTTTAATTACAAATCTAATAGTTGTCCAAGTAGTCTACACAAACTTGTAGGAGTTAAAGTGTTTCTTTGCCTCACTGGCCTGTTTTTGTCTCTATGCCGTAGCTGATGGAAAGTTCACAACCCTTTATTCTTCTTTCAGGTGACGGACATTTTGAGGATAGATGGGAGGGTAGTATCCTTGATGCACGCACAGTGATCTCTCCCTACAGTGTACATATTTCTTACTTTTGCTAACATGGAAGACTTTCATTTGTGGATGTAGCCAAGTCAGCTTTCCAACTTGAAGGTCAGAAAATCAGACTTGTCTTTTAGAAATGGGTCTGCCTGCCTCCCTCAGCTTTGCTTTGCTGATAAGGCATGATTAACTTTCACAGAATCACCTACAATGATTTTTTTTTTACCCATTTCAGTAAAAATAAGTCAAATAATAAGGGGTTTTGGTTATATTTTCTGAGAGGATTTCCACAATTATTCTACTCATGCCTAGCAATAACTCCCCACCCCTTTTTCTTTCTTTTGGCTCAGGAGTCACATTTCAGTGAAATATTCAGAATATCTAATTAGAAAAGCAAACTGCTTTCATAGATGTGAAAAATCTATGGCATATTTTCTCTTGGGATATAAAATTTAAATTACTGTGCTGAGGTATGTGATTCTTGCTCTTTTATAATAAGCAGGTTATGTGCTAAAAAGAAAAGAGCAAAAATCCCTGAAGATTGACCTTGGTTTGGAAAGTTGTTTTTGTTTTTTTTTAATATACAAAGTATCATGCTATACCATGTAATTTTATGGAAATTTGATACCAGGCCTTATTTAATTTATACACTAAGTTATGATAACTCTAGGCTTTCTAGTCTGATTTATGCTGGAGGAACTGTGGGAAAAAAGGACATTATTTTGTGGTCATGCTCAGTAATTGCTACATGCTGTAAGGATTGTGCTATGGTAAATCGAAATAATTACAAAGTTATCTATACAATATGACATGCTTTTTATTCTCCTGGGATGGTGCACCAGACCAGAAATTCTAAAATTTCACTTAAGCTGATAATATCCCTCCAATTAATTGTGAAATATATTATCACCAGACAAGAGAGAACACCAAAAGTGCAGTGAAAGAACTATGTCCTAGATTTGTGAAGCGTATGATGGATGAGAAAAGACTCACCTTGCCTGACCCAGGAAAGTGCGATAGCTATTAGGATATATGGGAACTTGTCATTCTGTATCTTATATTAACTAATATGTAATATATGTGTCTCTGGAGAAATTTCACACAAGAACAGTAAAATTACGAGACACTGTCAAATCTAGCAGAGCAAAGGTTGTAAAAAATGATTGTTCTAAAGATTTTTTCTTTTTTTCTTTTTATCATTTTTTACTGATATTTCTTTCACGTGTTTGCCATTACTTACACCTGCATTACTGATTACTTAATTGATGAACACATTGCTTTTCCAAGTGTTTATTGATATTTCATAGGTCAAAATAGGATACACAATTGGCCCATTCTTGATGACAATATATGGTATAAATCTATATGTATATATATATGTGTTTATATATATATATATGTATATATGTGTGTGTGTGTATATATATATATATACATATATAAATATATATATTTTAGAGAGAGCATGAATGGGGGAAAGAAGCAGAAGGGGAGAGAGAGTGAGCATGAATGGGGGAGAGAGGCAGAAGGAGAGAGAGAGAGAGAGAGAGAGAGAGAGAGAGAGAGAGAGAGAGAGAATCCCAAGCCAGTTCCATGCACAGCATGGGGCTTATTGCAGGGATTGATCCCATGACCCTAGGATCATGAACTGAGCTGAAATCTAGTGTTGGGCACTCAACCAACTGAGCCACCTAGGCACCCCAACATCTATATTTAAAAAAATATTTACCTGGAATCAAGCTAAATCCAATAGTAAAATAAGTATTTAGGCACACACACACACACACACACACACACACACACACATACAATGAAAATTTATTTATGCAGTCCATATCATTCCTTTCCTCCAATGCCCATTTCTGGGCATGAGGTTTATAATCATTACCAAGGTTTACAATGCCTGTCTCCAATCACACCTTCTTCCTCTATTCTCCATTTCTATGGTTCATCCAATCATGTTTTTTCTAATGGGTGAATATGCCAATATATTTCCTTCCATAATATCTTGGGTCTTGCTGTTCTCTCTGCTTGGAAAACCCCACTCCAAAATTTTATATGGTGTGTCCTTCCTGTCATTCAATTGTCACTTCATCTACTACTTGCTAAGATACACCCAACTTAAGTTTGCCTTCCATCATCGAATGACATAATTTTTAAAAAAAGAATTACCATTATGTATTATTTATAGTACTTATCACTATCCTAAATCCTCACCTTTGTTTTAGTTGTGGATACACAATTAGACTTGAGTCTAACACAACACAAAGCATTAAATACTTATATCAGTCGCTTTATGTCAGTAATCATTGATGGACACTAAAATGTGTAAGTAAAATTTTGATGAGATACAGGAGAATTATGGAGACTCAATCTGTCCCCTCACAAATTAATTATTGATCTCAAAGAGACAAAATGTCACATCACCAGTAACAGAACAGACTGGAATTATGATCCTCCTGATATGATGCACTGAGAAGGATCAAATACCATTTTGATGTTGCTTCAGCCAGAAATGTATAACCTAAATCTAATAATGAAGAAACTCCAGATATACCCAAATTGAGGGACATTCCACAAAATTGGGTTCTGTAAAGTCTTGAGATACAAAGAAGACTGAAGAACTGTTGCCAATTAAAGTAGATTTAATTGAAAGATAACAGTTTTCTAAAGAAAATACGGATACTGAATATTAATCAATTTTGCCTTTGGTTGGCTACCCTGTAGACCAGGACTAGTAGTCCAATATGAGAAAGCGAAATAATTGAAGAATTGCTGGCAATTAATGGATCTGACAATTATTTACTGGGTGCATTTGCTTATCTCATTGACTTCAATTTAACATCATCAAAATGTAATTAAGTTCCAAATAGAATGTATGTTGAAAATTGTGGGAGACCACGTGTTTTCGTTCATGAGGAGGTAGTTCTTCTCTCATGGAACTTAGAATATACTTCTTTTATTTATCTATCTCATCAATTATTACAATCTTATAATCGTAATAAATTGTATGCTGTTTTTCTCTTTGGAAACATTGAAGACTAATTAGTTTCAAATTCTATGGTGTGTGATATTTGGAATCTAGAGTTTCATTCTAAAGAAGATGGTAGTATAGTGGGAACGATACGCAAGAAGATTATTAACCATTAAATAGAAAGCCCACTGAAGTCGATGTCACTGCCAGCATCTTCTTCTGCAAACATTTTCAGGTCCTATAGGCCTGTTTCATTTTTTCTCATCATTTCTGATACTAACTGACAAATCTCTTGTTGGATTTTTAAGATTAATGGATCAATCATTATGTGAATTATGTACATCAAGAACATATACATTGCTCTCACATTTTGTCTCATTTCAACCCAGATAGATAGTTCAGAGTGAGAGACAAAACTACAACTTGAACAAGTGCTTACTGTACAAGATTTCAAAGACCTGAGCTGAAAGACTTTTCTGAAAGCAGAGGCTTGGTTCTCTAAGACTAGTGATCATAAAGCAAAAGAAAGGGCAAGAAGCGAGGTCAGAAATGGAACAGGGTGAAAAAAGAGGCTGAAGTACCTTCGTTGAACCCTTTTTGCATCTGGACCTAGAAAAAGTCACTTAGGCTCACCGAAGCCAACCATCAAGCAGAGATTGAGAAGTGGTCTGGAAAGCATCTGAGAAAGAGTGTTGGGTGGTTTAAGAGGTAGCAAAGTAAATGGAGGCAAGTCTGTAGCAGTGAAAGGACGGGTCACTTTTGGTCTCAGAGCTACTAAAGAATCCTTAGGATGAAGAGGTGCTGACTCCAGATTAGTTAACATCTATAATGAGGACAATTAATCAGACACTAATAGGCATTACATTGACATGGATCAGTTCCCACAAATGTAGAGCAACAACCAACTTCATAAATCAGAATGGAAAATATCTACATGAGCTGCCAAAGAGATTTAAAAAAAATCATGTTTCTCTATAACTTCTTACTATGACAAAAATGTATGCTAATATTTCTATTACAACATATTTAAATTTAATTTTTATTTAAAATTTGTTGTGTTTCGATGAACAGACTTTTAACTCCCACTAGGCAGAGAGGGAGGCTTCTGCCTCTTTTAGAATCTTTCACAGTGTTTTAAATTTGTTATATAGCCTTCTAACTCTCCTCCTTATTCCACTCTTTCCTCCTTTAACCTGTTCTCCATATGGCCCAGTAGAATAATTCTTTTAACACATGAATGTTTCATTCCGCTCTCTCTAATTTCTGATTTCAGGTGTAATGATCTACACTTCCTATTTTGACCTGGAGGTAGGGCAACCATATAATTTATCATTCAGACCCAGGGCACTTTTGAGAGAGAACAAAGAAGCCATTGAAAATTGTGAAGGCATAACATAATTAATGGGTATCTTAGGGAAATTGAATGTGTGTCCTTTCCAACCTCATCTGCTGACAACCTCTGTCATTCTGGTGTCACTTACCTAGTAGCTGCCATGTTGTGGGCATGCCATTGATAAACAGCTGTCAAATATATGAGTGAATAAGTAAATATATTTTAAGTCTGTGCTTAACAAACAAACACACAAAGAAACATGGTCATATTGGTTTAAGGCTTACCCTAATGACCTTAACCCATAACTTGATGACCTGCCAATTCCCTATTTTCATATAGGGCATTACTCACAAGGCCTGAGGTTAGGACTTCAACATCTTTGTGGGGACACAATTCAACCCATAACAATATGCATATAACTAGAGTATTTTTTATTTTAAAAATAGTTAATCTTGATAAGAAGAACCCTTGGAGTCAGGGAAAAGTTTATAATGTGCTATTTTACACCGGAATCCTTTGTTTGCAAGCCTCAGATAGCAAAGTAAGACTACATTTTTTTTAATTTTTTTTTCAACATTTATTTATTTTTGGGACAGAGAGAGACAGAGCCTGAACAGGGGAGGGTCAGAGAGAGAGGGAGACACAGAATCGGAAACAGGCTCCAGGCTCTGAGCTGTCAGCCCAGAGCCCGACGCGGGGCTCCAACTCACCGACCGTGAGATCGTGACCTGGCTGAAGTCGGACGCTTAACCGACTGCGCCACCCAGGTGCCCCCATTTTTTTTAATAAATATGTTTTTATATGTGTATGCGTGCTTTGAGTGTATGTATTTTGATTTAGGGGATCCAAGTAGTAAAATTAGCTTCAGGTAGAGCTCAATCCAGAAACCGTCAATCTGTAGCAGTCGACAAGGAGGTGAAACACAGCTCCTTCCTTATTTAAGGCTGACTGAAAGGGGTACCTGGGAGGCTCAGTCAGTGACCTACTTTGGCTCAGGCCATGATCTCATGGTTCATGAGTTCCAACCCTGCTTCAGGGTCTCTGCTGTCAGCACAGAACTCACTTTGGATCCTCTGTCTCCCTCTCTCTCTGCCCCTCCTGTGTGTATACGCTCTCAAAAATAAACTTAAAAAAATAAGGCCAACTGAGAATATACTGTAGTCCTAAGGCTATTGAGACAGCTATAGCTTACCTCTTTATTAGGAGATTTTCTCTATGTTCCCTTTTGCACCAGAATTTGTGTATTTGTATATATGGGTACACTTTAGTTTCATTAAGATACTTGAAGAATTATCTTTAATTATGGCAAAAGGATTACCACCAAATTCTGAAATAAGACCTTAATAGGTTTTGAAGGGGAAACTGGGAAAATAAGGCAATACACCTGCCTTTGCTTGCATATTTCTTTGTAAGCTGGTCAAAGGAAGACATTGTTTTTATGAGTGTCCTCTGCATGTATTTTCATGTGATTGTGCCAGGGGTCAGGGAGTGGAAGTGGGATTTGATGGTGCACTGTGGATTACTGGGGTGTGAGAGAGTACAGAAGAAGGACATAAGTAAAATAATAAGAAAAGAGAAACAAAATACAGATAGGGGGTGCTTACACCAAACCTCACTGGATTGATTCCATTTAGGACCGTTTCCCTGAGGTGTAGGTTCTAGGCTGTGTTATATATGCCCATGGAGTCACATCATGCATGCCATCTCTGATTTGAAAGATTTATAAAGGGGAAGCAAATTAGTTGAGGGTAAGGAGACCCTTTTTTTTTCTCTCTTTCTCTCTTTCTCTCTCCCTCTGTCTCTCTGCCTCTGCCTCTGTCTCTCTCTCTTTTTCTCCCCCAGCTGCCTCGCCCTCATTACAACTGGGCAGTACCTTACAAAGAGTAGTGGCTGGTAATTGCTTATAAATTTACATTTATTAATTGGTATAAGCTTTCTTTTTTAAAGTTTATTTATTTATATTGAGAGAGAGAGAGAGAGAGAGAGAGAGGGAATCCCAAGCAGGCTCTGTGCTGTCAGTGCAGAGCCGGACGCAAGGGCTTGATCTCAGGATCTCAGGAAACTTGAGATCATGACCTGAGCTGGTATCAAGAGCTGGAAGCTCAACCAACCGAGGTACCAAGGCTCCCCAGTGTGGTCTTTCTTAAGGAGGAATTTAAATCTCATAAACTCCTTAAAATTAAAATTTTGTGTCACAATATTTAGTTGTTTCCTTAAAAATTACTTACTAACAACTTAGTTAAAGGCCAAACACACACACATACACACACACACACACACACACACCCCCAAGCATTGGTGTGCTGGAAGCAACTTGTACTGTTATTAGAGCCAGAGCTATTTGTCCAATTGTCAGATATTTGTGGGACAGTTGTTAAACACAGCTATTATAAAATTTACATGAAATAGGTTATACTTAAAACAGTGATGATAAATACTCAAAACCCATCACTTTATAATTATTTCCCACATACTGCTCAAAAAGACTGCATATTCCTTAGTAAACATCACGGGTAGTAACTTCAAGAGCTCTGATAATACATTGAAATTCTCACCTGTGATGTTCACTAAGGAAGTTCCAGAATGCTCCACAGGAAGTATCGTGATGCTGTGAGCTGGATGACTTGAGGGTAGGCATGGGAGGAATGATGTGTTTGTTTTATGTCTACAAAAAAAATTAGAAGAAAGCACAGAGAGTTCTCATACACCCAGGCACACAGATTTCCCTATTAGGACAATTTTACATTAATATCCTACATTTGTTATCATTAATAAGGCAACATAGATACGTTATTATTAACCAAACTCCATAGTGCGTTTATACCTCTTTAATTTTTACCCATTGTGTTTGTTCTACTTCAGGATCCCACTTAGGATACCGCATTATGTTTAGTAGTCATGTCTCCTTAAAACTCTCTTTCCTATGACATTTTCTCAGACTTTATTCTTTATGACCTTGACAGCTCTGTGGAGTACTGGTCAGTTATTTTGCATAGGATGTTGCCCTACTGGAATTTTTCAAGTGCGTTTGTTAAGATATGGCTGGGGTTATGAGTTGGGAGAATGCCGGAGTAAATTATCACTTTCAACACATCATATCAAGGTTATATATTATCGACATAATTTATGGTTTGATCACCTCAGTGTGAGTTTTTCCACTGTAAAGTTACTCCTTTTTATCCCTTGGAATAGTGCTATTCCTTGAAAGGAAGTTGCTATGTACTGCACTTATCTAAGAAGTGGGAGCCATGTTCCTCCTCATTTAACACAGATTTTCTACATTAATTTTTGGAATTTTTCTGGATGGCAGAATTGTCTTTTATGCATATTTATTTATTTATTTTATTATTTATTTGTATCAATATGAATTCATTGATATTTGCATATTTTATCCTTAAGATAATAATACAGTATTGTTTCTTTTATATTGTTGCTCAAATTGTTGTAGCTTTGGCCATTGGAAGATCTTTCAGATGGCTCCCGTGTGCCTTTGACATATCCTGATCAACGTGTGTGTGTGTGTGTGTGTGTGTGTGTGTGTGTGTGTGCATGTGCTTACACTGAGCCCTCCTTAGTTTCTGACACCACATGATACTCTAGGCTTATCTTGTGTGTTGTTTGTTCCAACACTAGAATTAGCCATTTCTCCAAAAAGACCAGTTCCTTTTATTGGAGAATGGTATTAGACACCAATAAATTCATGTTAGATGTGCTTAGCTATTAAGCCACTGTTTCTTTTAAGATCTCTCAATGGACAGAGAAAAATATAACTGTATTTATACTAACCTGTGTATATACAGCTATCTATGTCTCTAATCACCTGTGTCTATTTTAAGCTAAAAATGAGTTCACACTAATGTTTCCAACTCTAGCCAATTACAACCTGGATCATTTTAGCCTCATTCACTTGCTGAAATGAGTTGTTTTATAATTTAGATACAAACAAATTTTGATTTTTATTTCTAAATGAGGTTTAAAGTACCTAACTATGGTGTAAAGGGTTCAGTTGTTGGATGTGACTGAAGAGTTAAAGGAAAAGACAGACAGCCTCAATATCACAAATACATATTTTTTTTCTTTAAAAGTCCATAAAAGGGGCCAAAAGTTACTTGGCGGATGACATTGAGTACCTAAAATTATATGCTAATAACCAGAATCCCAGAATCTTAAATATAAGAGAATCCAGACTGGAACACCATCTCCACTACTCAAATAAACATTATTTTTTTATTTTACCATTTAGGAAACTGGTATCATACCACACAGAAAACCTGTAAATAATAGATACTAGTGTATAAATTATTCTGTGTGTATAAATATATATATATATATATATATATATAATATGTGTATGTATTTGTGTATGTTCAGGCAATTGTGTGTGTGTCGTTTCAGAGAATGTGCCTTATTTCAATAATTCTTAACAAATCTTTTATCATTTTTATAAATATTATAGTTACTAATTATCAAGCCTCCCCAGTTATAATAATATAGGAATACACAGTTTTATCTATTACAGTATTTTGATTATCAGAATAAAAAAGGTCAAGTAAGGCCCCTAGAGAACCATAGATTAGAGAGGATTATTTCTGCCCATATGTGCTACATACTTAATGAGCATGATTTACTATGGGGAAGTAAAATATTTGGACTTGAAATTAAGAATTTAATTGCATTAACACTTTAGTTCCTCTGGGCTGTGGAGATTATTCTAATATGTAAAATATCAGCTACATCTGCAGAACAAGCTTTCCCCCTGTATGGTTCAGGGTATTAGGGGATCATGGACTTGGCTTGTCTAAACAAAGAGCAAACAAGGAAAAATTAGCAGCCTTGTTTATTTTTATCTAGGCATTCACTGAAATAAGAAAATTGTGTATAAAAAGGCACTAAGTAGTAAAATGCTAAGTGATAGTAAGCAGCTTATATTTGTAAAGGGAAGGGAACCTATTAATTTTTCACAAAATAATGCATACAATTAAATATAAAAGTGGTTGTCCTGATTACAAAATAAATAATATATTTAATTAAACATTTTAACTGAATTTTGTCTAAATTATTTGGATTTCTGAAAAACAAGCTAAAATGGAAAATTATGTTACTCTCATAAGATCTCATCTTCCTTATTATCATATAAAAATTGCGTGCGGAGTAAAGATTATATTACTAGATTGTTGAATCACTGCATCTTTTAAATTCTTACACCTACTTCATATACACACACATACATACACACACACACATACAATCCACATTTAGGAGAACGATATATTATGATATTGATTCCTTTCAGCCTAGAGAAAATAGCATGGAGAAAAACGTGAAATGGTGTACAGAACCAAGAATTGGAAAATTGAAACATTTTGTCATATGTTTATGAATCCAAAAATGAATAGGTAGCTCTATAGAGGGTCTCCGTGTTTAATACATATAGGCTTTATGTACAAAAACAGGGAAGCTGCCTACCCCCAATGTATCATCACCTCAGATTCACTGCCCTGAACAGCATCATACTTCCTGTGAAGCACCATAAAATTTCCTTTAGAAATTTTTTAAGAAAAAAAATTCTAGGCGCTCCTGAGTGGGTCAGTCAGTTGGGCGTCCAACTTTAGCTCAGGTCGTGATTTCACAGCTCATGCGTTTGAACCGAATGCAAGACTCTGTGTTGACAGCTCAGAGCCTAGAGCCTGTTTCAGGTTCTCTGTTTGTGTGTGTGCGTTTCTCTCTCTGCCCCTCCCCTGTTAGGGGTCTGTTTCTCTCTCTCTCTCTCTCTCTCTCTCTCTCTCTCTCTCTCTTTCTCTCTAAAAATAAGTAAACATAAAAAAGAAAGAAAAAAACTCTAAGGAATGCCTCAGAACTTTGTCTATATTAAACATTTCACATGAGTGGGCTGAGAGGTCAAATGGGTGAAGGTGGTCTAAAGATACAAACCTTCAGTTATAAAATACATTAAGTCATGGGGATGTAATGTATAATGTGGAGACTATAGTTAATAATTTGTATTGCTTATTTGAAAGTTGCTAACAAAATAGGTCTTAAAAATTCTCATCACAAGAAAAATAAATTCTGTAACTATGTGTAGAGATGGATGTTAACTAGACTTACTGAAGTAGTCACTTGACAATATACACAGATATTAAATCCTGTTGCACACCTAAATTGATATAGTGTATGTCAATTATATCTCAATTTAAAAAATTTCACATTTAAAATTGGGACGATTTTATTTAGACTGTAGAAGACAGAATATACTAAAAGAGAAGAAAGCAAATATTACAGCTCTTCAGTGACCATAACTATGGTGTATGAAAGAAATAATCATTGCGATAGTTTCTTATCTGGAATTTCAAATTGTTTTCTGTTGTCTCTCTAATCAATCTCCTCCTCTCTGGTAAATCAAACCTATAGATGTGCTGTTTAAGATGAGACTTACAATTAGTACTAAACTTAATGCCTGACTGTGTCCTATATAAATGGGTTGTCTAGGTCTCTTAAAAGTATCAGTTTTTTTGTGTGTTTATTTTTAATTGCCCCACCATAATTGGGCATTGTAACATAAGCCACATGAGTCCTTTGCCAAGTAAGAAAATTAACACCCACACATTATTATCCACATTATATTTATGTATTTACAATATTTCTATCGTGTCTTTTATGAAAGAGAATCTCAGAGTTTCCAAAATCTACTGAGCATTGATTGTAGATCAAAGCACCATGTCCCTCTTTTACCCAATTTTCTACTGTGTGTACTAGATCTAGAGTAGGACAGCATTAACTGGAAATGGAATGGAGATCAGGACACGGTTTCCAGGAAGTAGCTTTCTGGTCCAAAATTTTAAAGAGGGTAAATCTCATGTTAAGTATACTTTCCACAAACAAAACTAACACAACATGTAGACACACACACACACACACACACACACACACACAGGGACTCAAGGAAACTTTTGGAAGTGATGGATATGTTTATTACCTTGAATGTGAAGGTGATATCATGGGTGTATGCATATGTTAAGTGCATCAAGTTGTATACATTATGTTTTTGTTGTTTAACAACTATATCTCAATAAAGTTGTTAAAGTAAGAAGATATGGTTATGTAGAAATTGGCTTCTTTTGTTCTTATCAGAATCTTCTGACTTATTGGAAGATTACTAAAAGGAGGCTGCATTACAAGCAAGTCAAGACATACAAAACTTTTGATTATAATAGAATGCTATCTTAATATTGAAAGTTACTATATTATTTTGTATTCCTCGTTCTAGCAGCCCTCAGTTCCTTCATTTTTTTATATTGTCCTAACTTTCCCTTAGGGAATCTACGATTTACATTCTCCTTGAATAACATTAAAATTGTTGGTCATGGGGTAAGCCAATATATTTTTTCTTACATCATTAAGATGAAACTGTGTGGCTCTATAAGTAATTATAATAGTGACACACTGAAAAAAAATTGTTTATGGTTTTTGCTACCCAGATTAGATTAAGGAAGTCAAATATCATTTTCCATCCTACACAATGTTGGTTCAAATTTTCTCTAAATTCTGTTATCTATTTCATACTATGAGTAAGCTTCAATACATTTTTTGTTTTTAATTGAAAAAAAAAATCCTGACATATAAGGCCCAAAGTATCCTATAGGTGGCTCACTGCATGAACTGTGTTGAAACCTTTGAAGATTTGGGGCAGTTGGGTGGTTTAGTTGGTTAAGCCTCCGACTCTTAATTTTGGCTCAGTTCATGATCTCAAGGTTCGTGAGATCAAGCCCCACATCGGGCTCTGTGCTGACAGCATAGAGCCTGCTTGAGATTCTCTCTCTCCTCTCCCTCCCCTGCTCATGCTCACTCTTTTTCTCTCTCAAAATAAGTAAAATAAATATTAAAAAAAACTTTAAAATTTTAAATAATATAAATATTTAATTAATCATTAAATTTTTAATCAAATTCCTTTATTAAACTATCTGCTTTCCTGAATTTTATCTGCCATCAAGAAATCTTTTTCACAGATCCTTGGCTTAAGTTTGAAATATTTGGATTTTTCATGGACTTGATTCTTTCCTGACTCTGGCCAGTTCCCATTCTGGTATTTTATCCTATAGTTTTGTCCTTGGATTGGTGTTCCCTGTCTTAACTCCTTACTGTTTCCCTGTGACCAGCTGCTCGTATGGACTCTTTGGTGTTGACGCTTAACATTAATACCCATGTTTTGTTGCCACTGCTTACAACCTTGGCCTGTTCTCTCAGGTAGCATTTGGGACACCAGTGTCAATCTCATACATTTTTTTATGACCCTTTAAAAAAATTCTAGAAAAGCTGAGCTCCTGGCTTATGGTTCTTATAAAATGCTCAAGCCTAAGTTAGTTAGGAAGAAAAAGAAAATAATCTTATGGATGGATTTTAATAGCAAATGGTAAAATAAATGAATTTACTCATTTAATAAAGCATACTTTAAAAATTGTTATAATTTCTCATCTATACATGTGGTACTAAAAGTAAAAGCCTGAGGCACCTGGGTGGCTCAGTTGGTTGAGGGTTGACTGGCTCAAGTCATGATCTCCCAGTCTGAGTTTGAGCCTCCAGTCAGGCTATGTGCTGATAGCTCAGAGCCTAGAGCCTGCTTTGAATCCTGTGTCTCCCTCTCTCTCTGCCCTTCCCCCCACTTGCTCTCTCTCTCTCTCTCTCTCTCTCTCTCAAAAATAAAATAAATATAAAACTTTTTTTTAAAAAAGTAAACTCCTATGAGCAAAGAGTTTATCATGCTTTCATGAATACCTGTTCTGAGATGTATATGATATAATGGCAGACTCTTTGGATCAGACTGTCCTTCAATTCTTGAATCACAATGAGCCAGAAGTTTTAAGATGTCCACACACAGAAATTGATTCCTTATTAAATGAAATGTAAAAACCATACCTAAATTGTATCCAGATTGAATATTGCTTTAATTCCTTCACCTAATTTTTTAAAAGTGTTGATATTGTCCTGATCACTAAGCTAACAAAATGTTCATTCGTGGTTGGTAAAGGACAGTTTGAGGGTGGGCATGTTCTATAGTTGAATCTCCAAAAATTTGGAAGTAGTGTTTTTACTTGGTCTTCTGGGATCATTCCAGAGCTAAATCTCATTAGTCTTTGCTCAAGTAAAGAAAAATTTTAATGATATTGAACAAAAGGTTAGAAAGAAAGGGCTATCTAAGCAAAGGCAAGGCTTTTTATGTAAGTTTTCAATTCAAATGTAAAACACATAAAATGATAATGTTGCAAGATGAATTGCAGTGGCTGATTTACCAAACAATAGCCAAAAATTTATCAAGACTCTTGGTTCCTATAAGTCATACATTTAGGCTAACAGGAGATTCACTTACACATGATAATTCTTTCAAGGAATAAAATAGTTAAAATGAAATGATATTTCTGAAGACCCTTCTTCATTCACTATTATATTACTATATTCACATCTTCATTAATTCACACATGATTCCATTGTTAATAGGAGACATAAGAAATAAAGAAGGCAAATATGCAGATTTTATCTTAACGGCTTAGTGAAATAGTAAGAGAAGATGCCTTGGCCCTATCTAGCTTCTATCTAAGTGAGATGAGGAAAACCTCCATCCCTGCACCACCACATGCCAGCCATTACATATTATGAGGAAGGACATAAAATATTGCAGTTGTATAAAAAAGAAGTTAGCAGAGAGAAAACTGGATCTCTGTCATGGACAATCAAGGACAGTTTGGATTGTTTAGGGGAGATAAATATATGGCAGACAATATAGGGACATCACTATGAAATACAAACAGAATGTGTGTGAGGTCAATAATGACAGAGAATTTTGCAGAACTTAGTAGTAGGCCATACTCTCCCTTTATAATGTCTGACTCGGTTCTGTGCATCCATTTGCTCCTCTGGTTCTCGTAATACACTCCAGAAGTGCTGCCATTGGGTTCCCATATCTGTTTTACTGTTGGGTATTAGCAATGACCTTCCATCCAGATGCAAAGGATGGATTGTCAAAGAGATGGTGACAGTTTGGGGACATCATCATATTCTAGTGCAATTATGGAATTTAATTTTAAAATTCTCAAAACCAACATTTCAGAGTGAGAATGAAGAAAATATTTTAAAGAATATATAACCCAATGGTATTTATTTATTGGTAAAGGAATTAAAGCCAAAGAAGAAATGAATGATCAACATTCTAGGAAGATAGATACTGGCACTGCATTTCTGGAACCACTTCGCTACGTAATAATTCTCAGTACACCGATAAAATGGATGAAAGTTAAAACTTAAACTTTTAGTTAGATAATATTTATTAATTGACCAGCTTAGCATTCAGCAAACATTTTCTGCAAAGAGCCAGAAAATAATAAATATTTTAAACTTTGTGGATCATACAGTCTCTGTTGCAACTACTTAATTCTGTATTGCAGCATAAAACCAACACCCGACACAAGATGAACAAATTGACATGTCTATTTTTCTGTAAAAGTTATAAACAGAGGCCATGGGCCATATTTCCATATATGGCCTAAAGGGTGCTATAGTTTGGCACCACTAGACTGGTTTTGTTGTCATATATATACATATATATATACATATATATATGGCTATATTTATGGTTATATTTATATAAATGTGTATATATATGTTTATTTTTACATATAAACACTTATGAATATATGTATTTATGCCTAAATCTTCTTAAAATATTATAATATATTATAGTTTATCATATACTTTATATATATTATATACTATACATTGTATATAATGTATTATAATAAAATGTTATTTTTTTTTGCCAGTATGCCTTATTTTTACATCTGTCTTAAGGAAACACTTTAGAGAAAAGTTGGTTGGCAAGATAGGATTTGTGAATTCCTACATATATACATATATATATAATTTTTTAACAAATTGCTTGAGTGAGGTAAGGTAATGATTTAGACCAAATGATTTTGGAGTTTTATGCTGCCTGACAGCAGCTGAGAAAGGTCAAAATCACTGAGTGTTATAGTTTGTGTTCTCAAGTTAATTATATTTACACAATCAGAATTTCTACTTGCCTCATATTGTTAAGACAGTATGATATTGGCAAAAAACAGATATATAGACCAATGGAATAGAATACAGAACCCACAAATGGAATAGAATTGGGCCCACAAATGTATGGCCAACTAATCTTTGACAAAGCAGGAAAGAGCATCCAATGGAAAAAGACAGTCTCTTCAGCAAATGGTGCTGGGAGGACTGGACAGTAACATGCAGAAGAATGAAACTAGACCACTTTCTTACATCATACACAAAAATAAACTCAAATGGGTGAAAAACCTAAATGTGAGACAGGAAACCATCAAAACCCTAGAGGAGAAAGCAGGCAACAACCTCTTTGAACTCAGCTGCAGCTATTTCTTTCTTGACACATCTCCAAAGGCAAGAGAATTAAAAGCAAAAATGGACTATTGAGAGCTCATGAAGATAAAAAGCTTCTGCACTGCAAAGGAAACAGTCAACAAAACTAAAAGGCAACCGACGGAATAGGAAAAGATATTTGTGAATGACATATCAGATACAGGGCTAGTATCCAAAATCTATCAAGAACCCACCAAACTTCACATCCAAAAAACAAATAATCCAGTGAATAAATGGGCAGAAGACATGAATAAACACTTTTCCAAAGAAGACATCCAGATGGCCAACAGACACATGAAATGATGCTCAGCGTCACTCATCATCAGGGAAATACAAATCAAAACCACACTGAGATACCATATCATGCTGGTTAGTGTGGCTAAAGATGCTGGCGGGGGATGTGGAGAAACAGGAACCCTCTTGCACTGTTGATGGGAATGCAAACTGGTACAGCCACTCTGGAAAACAGTGTGCAGTTTCCTCAAAAAATTAAAAATAGAACTACTCTATGACCCAGCAATAGCACTGCTAGGAATTTACCCAAGGGATACAGGAGTGCTAATACATAGGGGCACATGTACCCCAATGTTTATACCAATGCTTTTAACAATAGCCAAATTATGGAAAGAGCCTAAATGTCCATCAACTATAAATGGATAAAGAAGATGTGGTTTATATATATAATGGAATACTGCTTGGCAATGAGAAAAAAATGAAATCCTGCCATTTACAGCCATGTAGATGTAACTGGAGGGTATTATGCTAAGTGAAATAAGTCACTCAGAGAAAGACAGATACAGATACTATATGTTTTCACTCATATCTGGATATTGAGAAACTTTACAGAAGACCATGGGGGAAGGGAAGGGGGAAAAAAGTTACAAACAGAGGGAGGGAGGCAAACCATAAAGACTCTTAAATAAAGAGAAAAAACTGAGGGTTGATGGGGGGTTGGGAAGAGAGGAAAGTGGATGATGGGCATTGAGGAGGGCACTTGTTGGGATGAGCACTGGGTGTTGTATGGAAGCCAATTTGACAATAAATTATATTAAAAAGAAGACCTGTCTTTTTATTTATCAGTTGGCATCTGACCAACTAACAACAAATCTATTATGGAATCATATCTACCTGAGGATATCCTTTATGGCAGCAATTCAATAACGTACTTGAAATGAATAAGTATGAAGTGATTAATAAGCTAATGGCTCACTTTATAGGTCCAACTACCAGACTGTGAATATATACCATATCAGAAATGTTGGAAATTATAGGTACCTGAATATCACAGTTTTAAAAATCAGTTCTATGAAAACCATGAATAGCTGAATTAAATTAGACTTGATACCTGCTGGTGTAACAATCTGGGCCCATTATCCCAGCTCATTAGAGCTTGGTGTTAATGAGGCCAAGGTCAGGGGTTCATTCCCCATATGAGACAGCAAGCTTCATATAAAGACAGCCATTCTGTTCCATGAATTTACACTGTCCACCTTATTCTCCCCATATGTTTCATGAATAATTACAACTGGCCATAAGCAGAATAAGGAAATGAATGTCTAGAGCTCACTTCATCCTCACTACTAGTGGAAAGGCTAATAAACACATCTTTCTGAAGGAAACTGGATTATATTCATACTAAAGAATGCTGCATTGTATTAGTATACATAATAATAGAGAACATTAATTTGGCCTGATGATTTATTCTACTTCAATGTCAATCACATTTGTCTGTGCACTTATTTGTCAATTATTACACCATTTCCTGGGAATATAAAAATCAATAGGATTGCAATAACCTGACAGTGGATGTAACACAAGATACCAGCTAAGTGCATTTCGGTATTATTGAGTGTGCCTATTGGAAATAATGATGGTATTTAAATACTTTTAGGTAATATTCAACCAAAGCATGCAGGAATTCCCAAATCTTATCTTGCCAATCAGCTTTTCTCTAAAAATGTTTCCTTAAGAGAGATGTAAAGGTAAGACACACTGACAGAGAAAATCACCATTTTATTATATTACCAAGGAGATTTAGGCTTCCTTACAAAGCAATATAGAAACCCAACAAAGTCAAATCACTGTGGCTGGACTATATTGGTAAAGAGTTAAAAGACCTCTTATACCTTCCCCACATTTCCACCAAAAGACTTAAATTCAAAGCTATTCATAAATTTTGCACACTCCTATCTCCTATCTGCTGAGTCCTAGGTGTTCTAAACACGGTAGTACTGATTGGAGTGCTCCTCTGTCAGGTTCTAAGAAAGCATCAGATCAGTTTACCTTTCTAGTTGTAAGAGTTGGAGAGAAAAGAGAGACAGCCAAACCTGTTAATAACCATCTAACCAGCAGACAATGTAGGAGCAAAGCAGGCTCAATTAGTAACCTGCAATTTGGTTAAGTAAATTAAAATTGCCTTCTTCTTGAAGATAGGAAGAGTATAAGCTTATTCAATTTTCTATCAATTCACATTTTGGCTTCATTATGTCCTCTTTGCGTCAGCACATACTAGTCACCTAGCCACACAAAACGTTGGGAGCCTCAGATGTATTATAGGAACGATATCATGCATCAGATAACCAAGTACTTTACTAGGAGTGCATTAGTTCCTTTTCCTTCTCAGAATAGCAAATGTAAATTTTTGGGTTGTCAGAATTAAAAGAGGGAGATAAAGCTGGTGAAAGGGAATCCCTCAATGAATAGCTGATGTTGATCTAGATCATGATAGAATTTTACCCGAAAGGAAGGCTATTCTGTAAGGTGAATAAAAACATAAGCGAAGGCACAGTAGTAAGGTTGCATTGAGGTCTTTGGGGGAACATAAGGAACTTAAATTAAGTCATAAAATGCTGAGGTGGAATAAACATTGAAATTGAGCACTAAAATCCACAGAAAAATGATCCTGTTCAGTTTTTGGCTTTAAATAGGAAGTCTGACATCCATAGTTCATACAGTTTTTCTAATATCTAATGTGCTGTAAGTGATGATTAATTGCCTAGCATCAAATTACAAACATATGAAAATATTTGTAACACATACAAAAATAGTCCTAAAATTATGAATATATATGAACCGTGCTTAAAGTAAACAATCATACCAGTAAACAGACTTTTATATACTGTAGGAATAGATCAGACCATGAAAGGAAAGCTTAATTTTCCTTTATATGTGTCTATTTTAGTTAACATAAAAATATGGCTTCATAGTAGCAACAGGGAGTGCTTTCAAATGTAATGTAAATTATGAAAAATGACTTCTAGAGGACGTACTACTATCACAGCCAACACTGAACTGGTAAAATTCCATTTTCTCTACATTGCTACAATCTGTGGTTAAAAGTCCCAGAATAGAATGTTTAAAGAGAATAGGTAATCAATACAATGTGCCACGGTTCTATCAAGACTTAGAATAAAAAGGTGGGAAGGCACAAGGCAGGAAATGCTGTGGCTTTATCTTATCTATGTCCTGGATGCCATCTCCCTAGGGGAAACTTGAATTGAAGCCTCTGAAGGAGAGCCTTTGTTTCTTACAATGTAGCTTAAATCTCAGGAACAAACAACACCTTTAAAAAGAAATCTGAAACATGGTTCCTCTTATAATGATTTCCTTCAATACAAATTTTTTAATTATTGATTTTTGAGTTAAAATGCTACTGTCACTGTCTCTCTTTTCCCTTACATACAGTCTAGATTTGGTGAAATGAAATGAGCACAGAACATTGATTTGAGTCACACCTACATTTGTGTCCTTAGCTGGTAAGAGTGCAAGTATGGTAACATATTTTCAAGCATATTAGTGCCAAGTATCCCCACCATCACCACCAATTTGTTATCAGCTTACTTCCAAAGGAAACCTTACCCTTTCTCCCAGGGCTTGTGCCAGCTGTCTGACTCTTGGAACTGTCTCAGTGTTTGGACTGATCTCAGATAAACATGCATTTGCACTCCAAAGCTGCATAATGCATTCACTCTCAGCATGGGGACATGCAGCTGTTATATGCTAAGGGTGTTATTTATGTTCTTAACAGTTTTGAAAAATAAAACTTTCCTTCCAACGCTCAAATTATCCTTCAAAAATAATTCAAATCCTAGATTTGCCTTTTCGTCGATGAAGAATTCCCTTCTTTACATCTTTTGCAATGCAGCGTTGGTGTTGTTGCCAAAAGAATTCTGAGAAGAAACAACACCATTACATTTTCAGCAGAACACTTTCATAAGTGTTCTATAAGCAGCTAAAAAGAATCATGGTCCTGCTCAAAAAATGATTGTATTATGGTTCCATTAGTCACTTATGTTTAGTATATGATTTCCCTTCACCCATAAAGCCTGTCCCTCTGCAGAAGCTGGCAATAGGGAGAAGCTAAATACCTTAGAAAACAAAGCAGAATAAGAGGCTCCTTCAGCAATATTGTGAGCACATGGGGCAATCATATATGTACTGTCATGTGATGCATATGATGGCTTTTTCTACAGCAAAGGCATAACTTTTTATGGCAGGTTAACTCCAAAATCCATCTAATTGGATCTTTAAAATCTATAATGCGAGGTGTTTAATTTTGCGCATATATATATGTACATATATATACAGGTATTTTCCTCTGACCTATGCATAAATCTCTTTTTAGAACAAACTTGCACAATGATGTGAGGTCAAGCACTTCCCAAGGTAGAAATCTCAGTAGTATCCTCAAATCAGTGCATCATCTTGAATCTCTGATTCTTTTTTATTAAATGCCTCTACCAAATAGCCCCTTCTTTTGATGCCCCTCGATCGTGCCTTATTATCTCACCTATATTCTACTAACTTGGAGGTATGCCACCAGTCAACCAGACTAATCCAACTTCCATACTCCAACCAACTAGCTCCCTGAAGACATGTACTAATTGTTGTCACAATTCTGCTTAGAAATATCTATCAATTGCTCGTTATCTTTTCATTTGGCTTGTCCTGAATTCCATCTTTTATAGGAAAATAAATTGTTAGTATAGCACCTTCCTGAGTTCTGAGGGTCATTTCAGTAAATCATCAAACCTGAAGGGGTCATGGAAGCCTCAGAATTGGCAGTAATTTGGTTGGAAGGATAGGTGGCCTGGGGTTCCATAAGCCTATGACTTGTGTAAAGGGAAAGGAGTCTTGCTGGGACTGTGCCCATTAAATGTGGAATCTGTACTCAATCCGGTGGTTAGCATTAGAATTCTGCATTTCAGGATTGCCTTCAATAAACATCTAGCTGATCTTCAGATGACTTAGTCCCTGTGACTCTATCTCTTAGCACATAATAGTTGTCTGCTTAATTAAAGCCATACACACCTTTCCTACTTGTTCAAAAGAAGGTCCAAAAATTAAGTAAACCTTTCTCTAAGTCACAAGTCCATTAAGTTATTCTTTTTTTCTAAGATGCCACAGCTCTTGGGTTTTAGCTTTAGCTTTGGTTTGGATTTTGGTTTTAACCTCAGTTCTAGTCCTTTGATTAGTGTGCACACGGTTGCTATAATCATGCTTGATACTTGATATTTTGTGGTTTTCACTATCTTCTATCCATCCAAGTTTGAAGACTTTTCCCATTCGTAGGTGTCCATTTCTATATGCATAATGTGTGTCCTGGGGCACCTGGTGGCTCACAGTTCGTGAGTTCCGGTCCTGCACTAGGCTCTGCACTGACACCATGGAGCCTGCTTGGGATTCTCTTTCTGCCTATTCCCTGCTCTCTCTCTCTCTCTCTCTCTCTCTCTCTCTCTAAAAAAAAAAGCAAAAAAAAAAAACCAACAAAAACCAAACAAAAACCAAACATGTGTCCTGCTAATTCAACCTTTATATATTCTTTAAAAATGACATAGGATGGTGTCTGTATGTTGTTAATTATATAAGTGATATTGTGCTATTTATCCTTTGTATTTTACTTTTTCTTTGAATATAACTTTTAAGATACATCAATGGTCTCATATGTAATTCTGGGAATTACTTTGTATATATCCATATGTGTGCGTGTGTGTGTGTGTGTGTGTATATATATATATATATATATATATATATATATATATATATTTAATTTCTACATAGGGGTATAGGTAACCTAGGACCCCTACACTAGGAAAATGAATAAATACATTGTAATACACATACATACATAGCCTGTTTGTGTGTGTGTGTGTGTGTTTGTACTGCAACAAAAGATACAGTTATCAGCATCTGCACATTTGTCCATTGTGAACTATTTGAAAACAAACCATGAGTAAGATGCTACTTTCCAAGATGTAGACTTAATTAAGATGTAGACTTAATTTCACAAATTCCAGATCCCTCCCTCCAATATAGCTCCATTAATTTACAGTTCCATCAGAAGTGCATGAATTTGCTTGTCTTCCCAACTCTTCATCAACACTAAGTGTTGCTTGGCATGATTTTACTTTCCCGTCATAGAAAGTTTATTACTTGTTGTTGTTTTCCTTTCTGTTGTGCTGACAGAGTTCCTTTTTGTGAGAAGAGCATGTATTGTTGTTATTTGCACTCAACCACTGATAGTTGGTGCCCTCTCTCAGAGAAGTCTGCCCATTAGGGAACCACTTATTAACTCCACTAGAGTTTTTGCACTTTCTCAGTGGCTGTGCACTTTCTCTTAATTTACCTAGCCTAGGCCTGGGAAAAAGGAGAGGAAAAGAAAATTGTTGAGGACAAACAAATCTTTGGAAAGCTAACATTTGGAAAGACACACTGGCCCCAGCACTGCCCTGATTCATGGTGCCTATGACATCATGCAGACCCTGCTGATTTTTTATGCAGAAGGAACAACTGAACAGTCTACCGTGCACCCAGGAAAATGCTGGGAGAACCCCTTACCTGAAGGCATCCCCTAACTGTGGCCCTGGTGCACCCTCATTTTAGGTTCCACATTCAATTCACACCAGGATTCAGTTGCCTTCTTGCTTCTGTAGGTTTTCTGAGTTAACTTCTGAAATCTATGGAAGTACTTCTCCCATCCGTGGCATCTCTGAGTTTGGGTTCAAGGGAAGGAATCACAGGTATGTTTTAGTTAGACATTTTATCTGGAACACAGCCTTCTTCTTGCTAAATTGTCAGTAATTTGTGTCTGTTTTTATTCATCATTGGATTGGATCTTTCTCCTCTTAAAATTACTTTCTGTAGCTAGAAGCCAATGTAGAGTGGATCATCTATAAATATTTTGAACTAAAATTAATAAATGCTGGGGTTTTAAAAACTTCAGAAAGAAAGTCTTACTGGTAAATTATATTTGGATCAAAAGAATAACACTCTTATGTACAGCCAAGGCCATCAATGTTATCATACTAGAACAAGGGAACATGGAGACAATATGCAAACAGACTTAAGGTGTCCCTGGGCTTTAATCCATGCATGTGCCTATGTGTTTCTGTTTGTCATGTATGTTGCATGAATATTTATGGGTCTTCCAATGGATTTTTATTACTTTAAGAAGGTTCTGTGAAATATAATTTCCTCATTCAATTGTAATTAATCACTAAACGTCTTGGTTCAGTAAAAATATTTGATATAACAAGATGGTATATGTATCTTTATTTATTCACAAACTCAAGATTTAACTATTATGCATTCAGACAGAAGGGTGGTTCAGTGTTTTAAATCTCCAAATGAAGTTGTGAATTAGCACACTATTGGTCTATCTTGTCTGTGATAATTATCTTAATGTTATTGAAATGGATTTTTTTTATTCAATGTATCATTATCATTGACAAATGGTTCATACAATGTTGAGCTTCAGATGCAGGTTGATGAGGCCTTTGACTCTGTTTCTCTGCAGTTCTTACGGTATTGAGTTCATCTGGGTACTCTGGTTGAAGGATTGCACATTTCCTCTTTCACATCAATAGAAAGAAAAAGACCCCTGCTTCACACAATAATTATATAAAGGTCCTGAGTTTCTTTTCATTTGACCACAAGGAACGACAATCACAGAGATTAGGGAGTGCCATGAATTTACTGGCTTAGGCCTGGAACTTAGCCCTTCCTCACAACATTGCTGCACAAAGGGATGTGGAACTTACACTAGTCAGAGCCCACTGGTGAAGTCAGGCATGGATGTGTTCTATACAAACTGCCTGTGTGTTTCCCAGCAGGGGAGACATAGTCCCTCAGAACTACAGTAGTGCACTATCAGGAAGGGGAAGCAGGGGATACTGGGTAGACAAGTAACAAATGTTCATTTTACCTGCTAATGGTCATCCTTCTTTGTCTTCTCCAACCTGCTTGATTTCCAGTAAAACCCACTATTAACTGTATCTTTCTACAGCACCGATATGATAATTTCATTTTCTTTGATGAAGTTTTGCATAACTTCCCATTGTCGATGAAGTAATATTCAAAAGGCCTTTTATAGTAAGAATCCAGTTTATTTATTTATTTATTTATTTATTTATTTATGTATTTTAAAAATATTTTTAAAGGTTTATTTATTTTGAGAGAGAGACAGAAATAATGAGCGAGGGAGGGGCATAGAGAGGGGAAGAGAGAGAATCCCAAGCAGGCTCCCAAGCAGTGGGGAAGAGAAAGAATCCCAAGCAGTGCAGACACAATGTGGAGCTTGAACCTATGAACTGTGAGGTCATGACCTGAGCTGAAAACAAGAGCCGGGCACTTAGTTAACTGAACCACCCAGGTGCCCCAAGAATCCACTATATTTTAGGGCATTATATCTTTTAACTGTTCCTGTACAACTTTTACTTTTCTTCACAAAATCCTGTGTTCCTGGCCAGGAACTCTCACATTCCTATGATTTTATTCACACTGTGTCCTCATGCTTCCTTCTCACCTAGCGACGCCCCACTTATATTTTTATGTCTATCTCCATATCATCACCTTTGTGAAATCTCTCCTGACTCCATGGGTTTCCACAGTACTTTTACTTCCCTATAGTTCTTTCGTGTTTCCTACATTGCTTTTTTCTAGTATTGATTTGCTTATACATAGTTTTTATTCATGTGTTCTAGTCACTTTACACATAACATTACTATTTCCGTTTGGCATGTACAATACACACATGAAATACGTGCAAAGAAACAACTAGACATTAAATTTTCTGGATAAGTATTAATCCCTAGCCTTACTTCATTCCTTACGGACCTGTAGAGATGATAACAGTATTAATGTATTAGACTATGGATGAAAAGCCAGCTACTGGCTAATTGCTGCTCTTATGAAGTTACAAAGATCCATTACTGACCAAAGTGGCTAAAACTTTCAGGCTGGACCAAGCCAAATGGTGTATGATCATTATAAATAATACTAGTCTATTAGTGTAGGAGAAAGATAACACTGCAATGCCTACAACATTTTCCAAGTTTGTTAACATATATCAAATATTCACAGAAGTCTCTGGCACATTTAGATGTTTAATAAATACAAGCTGTTATATTTATACTTTTATTATGAGATATACTGGTAGCTATGACCACCCAGAAGACAAAGACTACAGTAGATCTTTGTACAAAACAACATTACTCTATAACAGTTCACAAGTTATCTCTTGAGAAAAAACATACAAGGAAACATGGGGAATAATAAATAAGAAAACAACCACCTAAAATTATCTTATATATAAAATGGTATAAAGGCATAAAAAGGATTTTTAGAGTTAACTGTAACTAAGTAAGCATTAAGAGAAAAATCAGTGAATCATTTAATGCTAAACAAAATTGTTTTTGAAATGTGTTTGGTTATTTTAGCTATTCTAAGGCAGTTTTTTAAATTACTTTTGAAATATCTAAAGGTAAGGAATATTAAAATATTAAGAGATAGCCCATAAATATGATATGAAAACAATATTGTTTTAATGGTATGTTTAGCCACATACCCCTAAATAACTATTAGGAGGGGAAAAAAAAAAGAATAAATAGCATGAATTTACTGGTAAAGTCAAGCCAGGGTAAAAAAGGGTAATCCATGAAAGTATACACTGTTGAAGAGAAATCTTTTTCATTTATCATCAAAAGACAGAAAAAATTCTTTTCTTTTATCTTGAAGATTTCATTCAACCCAGGAACAGGAAAATAGGTCTAAGGGAAAACAGAGAGCTCATAACCATTAGATTTTGTACCGCAAGTACAATTTCAGAATAAAACATTCTATTGTGTAGCTGAATTTTACAATTTTATATAAGGAAATATGAAATATTCATTCCTTTTTTTCTCATCCCCCAAATGAAACAAAGAGATTAAGACCTCACAGAAGACATATAGTTCTATAATTTTTTATTTGCAAGCTTACATTAAACTGATAACACTTCCCTCTGGACTATGTTTTATAATCTTGATAAAATGATTTGAATGGCCCCACAGTGATGCTGTGAGTTTCACTATAAAACAGGTTAATATGCCTATAACAGTATGCTCCTACATTCTCTAATAGCATGAGTATGACCAATCTATTTTTATTGAAATTATTTAATTTTGGAGGCCTGAGTTAATACTGCCTTGCCTCAGGAGGATAATACGATGTTTATGCTTAAGGAGCCAGAGATGATAAATTTAGCCATTAGACTCAGCCTTTACATAACCATGCATTACCTTTTAGTTGCCGTGTTGCTTATCAGAGCCTTGAGCTATTTCTCTAAAAAAACAAATATATCCTACATTTACAAACCATTTTGTCCACGCTATGTTCTTAATTTGTGTATTAGAAGTCACAATATATTTAGCAAAGAAGGTAATGAATTTAGTAATATGTAAATAGTACTTATTGCTTGAGTCCTATGTGCCAAGCCCTGCGCTAACCTTGGGGAATCCGTAATCAAGAATAGAGATGTTTGATTCTGCCTTCACAGACCTTATGTCAGACAGACCTTATGTGAGGCAGCATGCTAGGAAGTTGGCTATCACAACATGGTGCGTTAAGTTAAATGCACTGGTAAAACTGGCCAGATTAAAGACTTGGGAAAGTCAGTAGCCACTGTGACAATTGGGATGTCGGAAGAAGCAGCTCGACAAAAGTGATCTAGGATTCTAAAGCAGCGGTTCTCAACAGAGGAAAATTTTGTGTTCCCCTTTCTTCCCCCTAGGAAAAAGCTATTTGATAATACCTGCTGACAGCTTTTCTTGTCATGATCCAGAATCTGGCATCTAACAGGAGAAGACCAGAGAATTTGCCAAATTTTGTACACTGTACAGAAGAGTCTCTGACCCCCCATGCCCCAGTACTTACTTGTTTCAAAATGTCAATAGTATCTAGATTGAGAAATCTTATACTAAAGCAAGTATAAAAAAATCTAAGGACTGAGCCATTATTTTGCTCTTTTGAATAGCTTCGAATTTAAGTTGCTCAATTTAGGACAATGTAAACAGAAGTATATTTTATCACCAGTAAAATGTCCAATTACTAAATACTAAATAAGGTGAGTAGTTAGTTTAATAGATGCCCTTTAACCATATTGCTTTCATCTCTAAAACGTAATTAAAGGCATAGGCAATGTTTTGTTGTCTTTTGTTTTGTTTGCTATCCTTAGAAACTCTAGCTCACTGTTCCAGAATAACAAATTCAGAATGGTCATAAAAAGTTCTAGGTGATTCCTTTACTATGTACTCTCTGTCTCTCTGACCTTAAAAAACTGTTGGACGTTTCCCTTCTATTTGTCTCTGAACTATCGCTAGTAAACTAAATATCTTTTAGCGTTATTTTAACTAAACTAACATTTCAACTAAAATGATCATTGAACAAACACCCCACAATGGGCCCCATGTCTTGACCATTTAACGTCTTCTTCTCCATGTTGGCATATGCCCAAAGATATTCCATTCTCTTCAGTCAAATCCATAAGGATTACATTTTTCCCCTATTTGGTTTTCAGTTGCTTGCTTGGTATTGCTAGCTGTTTCATTCAGTCATTGTACAGTCTTGTAAGGCACTTCGAGAGATGCTTTTGAACGATAAAGTACTGTACATGTAAAAGTGATTGCTGATTTTGTCGCCTACTTCCTGCAGGGGCTCTGACATGATAGAATGCCTGGCTTGTAGCTGCCAGTTATCCCTGCCAATCATGTCACAGTATATCTCTGTCGTCTTCCAATACCATCAAATTATGGCAGGTTCAAAACTTGTTTTTTTATAAAATCCTTTTGAGACCAATTGTAATTGTCATTCATATTTATTTCAGTTACAAAAAAGCATAAGTCTATGGAACCATTAATAACATGAGGTAGTATTTTCAAAAATTGGAGTAATATGTCTGACCTTGAAATTTCGATTTTTCCATCCATTTGTTTCCAGTTCTACAAATAATAGCAGGAAGGGGGGCGTATCTGTTGTAGAAAAAACTACAATAAAACAGTATCTTAAAATAAATATGTATTTTAAAATACTAAGTGCAAAGCATTGCATTAGATACTGAGAAATATTAAAAAAAAATCTACTCTCTTGCCACACTGAATTGGCTATGATCTAGACACCAAGAAGCCACTTTCTCCAATGGCCTTTGACAGGTACAAAGATGGGATACTGAAATGTTGCTGCAGCATATCTCCACATTTTTTCCATCATTACATGCCAGCCAAAAATTGGCAAAATCAGCAGAATTAAGGGGCAGTTAAAAAGGGAGTTAAAAAATGAAGTTAAGAGGGTAAATCTAACTGATAGCACACAGAACATTGAAACTCATGCTAAGGTCAGACTTTTTCCTGAATTCCTCCTGATGGTGTCACTTAAATACATGAACAAGGGAAGGGCACTTGGGTGGATCAGTCGGTTAAGCATCTGACTTGATTTTGGCTCAGGTCATGATCTCACAGTTCCTGGGATAGAGCCCCAGGTCCAGCTCTGAGGTGAAAGGTGATTGCTGAGTCCTGAGCATGGAGCCCGCTTAAGATTCTCTTTCCTTCTGCCTTTCCCCTGTTTGCATGCTGTAAAATAAAATTAAAAAAAAAATTTAAATGAGCAAGGGAGAAGGGTAATAGCTATCTAAATAGGTCTGTGGCCATTTTTCAACATGACCTTTGACAATTTTACATAACTTCTCCAAGCTTGGAAATGACATGGAACAAACACAATTAAACCTGCTTAACACAAGTATTTAGGATTAGACACAGAAATAATAAGTATATGTGTAAGAAGAGAAATTATTATTTCAGTATGAAACATATTTTTCAAAATCTTTGGGTCACTGGCCAGCTGTGATTCTACCTAACTCTGTAAGCACTCAGTGCATATCTTTTCAGATTCTAAGAATGGCTTTGCCATCTATCCATATGAAGACTTAAGCAAGGAAGTTTGAGGGATAATTAAGAGTATAGTTTAGCCCATGTTAATATTGCAATTTTTCTGTTATGTTATTAATCAGTATCTAAATAATACTATTTAATGTCAAATAACCAAATGGGGGACATAAGCGAATTTCAGGGGAGTGGGGCACTAGTGTAGAGATGGTTTTTACAGACATGACCATACAGGAGATTGCCAAAGAGGTGAGTGTAAATTATAAAGAACAAAGGAAAAATTAACAATTTCTGGGGCACTGTGCCAAGTGTAGAAAGCTACAAAAGAATTGTTCTAATACAAAAGAAATGGTCCACAGAGGACTCAAAAATAGAAAAGTAAACCACTTTTAGAGGTTTCCCACTGTGAAATTTGAATAAATGAAGGAAAAAATGTAAAAAAATGAAATACTGCTAATAATAGTGTATTTGGTTTAGAAACCAAGCCCTTCTCCCCTTGTTATCACTGTCATGTTCTGACCTCCTGGCGAATCAAGCTTAGTCACTGAAAAATCAGTAACTCATTGATAGTTTTCCTCTTTGTTCACATTTCTGCCATCATCAGCAGCAAGCTCATAGTCATTATCAATAATCCATCCGATGGTCTAGCCTGCTTACTCCCAAGCTCACCGCTAGCCACTTTCACTCTCATTGTGCTACATCCACCCATTGCCAGAGTCATGTTTTGGATCTTGCCATCACCAGAAGCTGCTCCATTTCAGAAGTCTTTACCTCTTATCCCATTCTGGGATAATAGTTCCTGTAATAAAATCTAAAAGTAAAGTTCCCTGAGGCGCCTGGGTGGATCAGTCAGTTGAGCATAAAACCCATGTTTTCGGCTTAGGTCATGATCTCAGGGTTGTGGAATCAAGTCCTGCATCTGGCTTTGTGCTGACAGTGCAGAGCCTGCTTGGGATTCTCTCTCTCCGTCTCTCTCTCTGCGCCTCCCCTTCTTGCATGCATTCATTCTCTCTCTCAAAATAAATAAATAATAAAAACACTAACACTATAAAAATAAAAGAGTGACCCAAAGTTTTTCTGTAACAGTGAACATAACTAAAGCCAACTTGAATTGTTTTATGGATAGCTTTATAGTCCTGTGTTTCTAATAAATTATAGTTATTGTAATTTCAATTGTTACTATTATTTATTGTTATTGTTGCTATGTTGCTAGATTACTATGGCTAAGTCTCTGAAAAACTTTTTATTGTTAACCTCTTTCTAATTTTCTAGTATTAGCCTGTATTATGGATTTATAGTTCCTTTTGCCCAGCTATTAGGGCTTCTGGTTTAGGACCAGAACCACATCTTATAAAGGCAGTTTAGGACTCAAGCCACAGTAATATTTTATATAATATTGCAATGTAGTCCCTGATCCAGTGGGTGACCTGGTTCAGTTCTTTATTGTAAAGTTTATGTCTATGTCATTCTAGTTTGGCAGCTACTTGTCCAAGGTGACAGTTTTCTAACAATTTTCTAACTCTAGAAAGTCTAATTTTTCAGCTTATTTTCTGAAAATAGTGAGCTAAGGCCTGTTCACCTGTCTGAAGCTACTACACAGGGACCAAACTATCTAAGCCTCGCACCTAGCGGACTGGTGGCCTTGACCTCCTGACTGTTTGGCATTTCCTCCTGTGTACAGTTGGCAAAGATATCTGTCTTGCATTTTAGCTAAACTTACCATTTTAGAGAGTAACTACCTTTGCTATTTCTTGGGAAGTTACAAAGCCACTTTATACTTGCAACATCCACAGAATCTAAAATATAAAAACAAAATCAGCAGCTCAGCAAAATAACTATTTTTGATTCGTAAAGGAATTATTCTCATGGATTCTAATGAAAAGGATGTTATGTAATGTGGGGAGATAATTTCAACAATAGTAGAACATTAAATGTAGCAGGATTCTCAGAGCACTTTTCTTATAACATCCACCAGTATCAATCACACCCATCACATCTAACCACAATCCAGAAAAAATAAGTCATTTCGCAAGAGGCCTCTAAGATGCTGTTAGGGTCCCCAGTTTTCAGGGCACTACATAATTCTTGGAAAAAAGATTAGTGTAAAACTACCACAGGAACAACTTAGTGGATTTGAATTAATTTTAAAGACATGCAAGCTTGTTTTAAAACTATCTGTTTCTTAAAGATAAAATGTTCTTCTCATATTTAAGGGAAACTGTACTAATTCAGTAGATTATATAACAGGGTTTGGTTCTTAACGAGTACCTGAGTTTCTTCCAAGTCACTTAATTGATGCAAATTTCAGCTAATTACACCTTGATTAATTTATCCATTCTTATTGTGGATAGGTCATGTTTCTCTAGAATTCATTCCTGGCTTTCATGCCACCACAGGGAAGCAAATTTCATTTGGACATTATTAATTTTCATTTGTACCATACTTTGCTGATAACACATTTGTTTGCACTATAAATGAAGTTTTCTGAGGTATTCCAGTTCCCCATTAGTGGCCTTTAGCTTTTTGAAGCACAGAAAAGCTTGATGATTTCTAAAAACAAGCACAAGAGTAAAAATGGAGTATTTGAAATGGGAAGAATATTGCTATGAATCTCAAATCTTAAAGATATATTGCTGTCACACAAGATCACCTCTGTGCGCATCCTTCTCCTTGTTTTCTCCAGAAGTATTTTTTATATAAATTACCTCTTGTCAGACTTGTATCATATTTTATTCCCTAAAAGTGTTTGGCAGACCTTGCAGTTGTAATAAATAACAATCACAAGATATTGCTAAAAATAACCAACTACAAATTTAAGTGTTTAACTAATAGACTCCTCCTTAAAGACTAATGCTCTGTTTTCCTAGGTTTGAAGTTTGAACAAACTTGAAGTTAATTTTAAAATATTCATTATTATTTTGGCAGAAGCAGTTTATGTTTTTGTGAACTGAGGATAATCAGTTTATTCATCCTTAATTTGTATAATTCTATTTAGAATTTACTTACATTATTAGAAGAATAATGGCACCTGGGTGGCTTAATCGGTTGGGTGTCCGACTTCAGCTCAGGCCATGATCTCATGGTTCGTGGGTCTCATCTCTGTGTCGGGCTCTGTGCTGACAGCTCAGAGCTTGAAGCCTGCTTCGGATTCTGTGTCCCCCTCTCCTGCTTGCACTTGTCTCTCAAAAGTGAATAAACATTAAACAAAAATTTTAAAAAAGAAGAAAAAATACGTTCTCTTTGTAAAAACCTAAATTTTATTAACATTAAGCACTCTCCAAATCTTTACATATGAAATAAGGAGTACTTACATGTTGCTACTTCATTTTCCTACATCTACAACCAAATTCTAAAAGGGGTAACACAAAAATTTGGGGAGAGATAGTAAGAAAAATGGCATTTTCTTATGTTATCTTGTGTTTTATTTTATCTTATATTTTATATTTTATCTTATGTTATCAACTTTTTATTCTTTATCTGCTAACTTGACAGCTTTTTATCTATTGGGTTATGAAGAATGGGTTACCATGATCTTTAGTTGTTCTAAAGTAGCTTTTTCTGGTGTCTCATGGGGACCTCTAAACCCATGGATGTATTTACTGCCTCCAGATTTATTTAAATACAGTATAACCTTGGTTTGTGAGTATAATTCGTTCTGTGAACATGTTTGTAATCCAAAGCACTTGTTTATCAAAGTGAATTACCAAGAAGAAATAAGAGAAACTCAGATGATTTGTTCTACAACCCAAAAATATTCATATAAAGTGATTAGAATACTGTAATGTAATACAAACAATAAAGAAAATACAAAATCTAAAGAATAATAAACAAATTAACCTGTACTTTCCTTTGAAAACCTGTATGGCTGGTGTGAAGGAGACAAGAGAGAGGATTATTGTTTAGGACAACTTTCACTATCACTAATGGGATCACTGCTATTGGCTCAATGGAATCTTTTTCTTTTCGTGCAACTTTAACAAAGAACTTATCCAATGACCTAGAATGAAGCAAAGCATTCCTAAGCTTACTTTTGTATGGGTAAGCAAGGGATTGTACACAGGTGCTTTGAAGTGACAAAAATCCCTTTTTTGTACTAGTTGTGGGCAACTTCCCACATTCTGAAAAATCAGTGATTTCTGCCAAACACCGCAGCCTGAGACTGAGGAGCTGAGCATGGGAGAAGATCATCCACAACCCCACAACAATGGAGAGAGAGAGGGAGGCAGAGAGAGAGAGAGAGAGAGGAAGAGAGAGAGAGAGATCCATTGGCTCAGTTGTGATCGTGTGACATTTGGTGTCATGTACTACTCATAATGCAGGAAATTGCTCATTTATCAAGTTAAACTTTATTGGAAATATTTGTTCATCTTGCGGAACACTCACAGAATGAGTTACTCTCAAGCCAAGATTTTATTCTTCCAAAATAATTTTTGAGAGAAAATCATGAGAACCTAGTTATCCTCAGAGTACAATTTTGTAATATGTATTCAGGTGGTAAGTAGATAACTTTCTCCTTTTTTCCCTAGATACCAAGTGATAGGTTCTCTTGATCAGTTTGCTTTATGTCAAGACCACAAGCCTCTCTTATTAATTCATTACAATAAATCAGCTCTTATGGTGAGAGTAGAAGTTTCATATCTCAAATCCCAAATTGAGCTAAGAGTCTGCTTCTAGAAAATACAGAAATATGCACATCAAAAGTATTTTTTTAGTATCTATCTATTGGATGTTGGCTTCTTTTCCTTTTCCTTTTTGTCTTTGATAAATGCTATGGTATCGTACATATTTGGTCCATATTTGTGCCTACTGCAAACATTCACTGGGCAGGTTTTATGTATAAGTCACAGTGCAGAGTGATGGTGATGTGGACACAAGAGTGATCCAGCCTAGCTTGTAAGGAGTTCTCATCCTAATGGGGGAAAAAAAGGCTTCTGAATAAACACAGAAAACCAAATAAAAACTTAAATGCAACTCAGTGCATGATTTTATAGGGTTGTGAAAGATTCTATGAGAACAGAGAAGTAACCAAATTATGCCCACTATGAAAATAGGACCATATTTTAAGGTTATAGTACCAGTTTGCCCTAGATGCACAGTTCACCTTCAAAACTACATATACAGACTCTGAGTAGGGGGAAAAAAGTGCAACTTAAGCAGAGTCACCTACTTAATTAGTACCAATCCAAGGCTTAAATACTGTATTAAAAGTCCTCCTCTGTAGCAATTTTTGCTACATTTCTTTTTTTTTCAAAGATGTGTTAAATTCAGCTTATGTTTTCACCAATGAAGAGGCACTTCCAATTTATCTATGGACAGATTTATTCTTTTTCTTTGAGTAAAGGTTAACATCATGAATTTTAAAATGGTTAGTAGGTATTTATAATGGGAACAAATTAGTGCTAAAAGCACAATCAGCATTGTGTTTACTCTGTGATTACAATGTCCTGATATGTAGCCAGTTATTTATTTATGACTGAATAAAGTGAATAGTTTTAGGGACCCATATTGTAAGAACTAAACATCTAGTAGTACTATCATTAAAGTCCCATAAAGACAGGGTAAGAGACTACAGCTGAAATTTCTTCATTACTGAGGAAATAATGGCTGAAAACTTTTGTAATTTGGTGAAAGACACAATCCAGATCTAAGAAGTTGAGCCATTCCCATACAAGATAGACCCTGAAGAAATCTATGCCAAGACATATAATATTAAAGTCTTAAAAACAAAAGACAAAGACAAAACTTGAAAGTACCCAGAGAGAATTGATGCTTTTCTTATAAGAGAACACAATTTGAAATGACACTTGATTTCTTACCAGAAATCATGAAGGCCAAAAGAAAGGGGCACACTATTTTTCACATGTTGAAAGATAACATTTCCTGTTTTTCAGGAATCAAGAGTCCTCAGATGAAAGAAAACTAAAATAATTTAGTTCTACCATACTTACACTTACAAATTGGCTGGAGGAAGTTCTTCAAAGGAAAACTAATGATAAAAGAAAAAAATCTTAGAGCATCATACAAGAAAAATAGTAATATGAATAGTAAAGAATAGTAACATGAGCAAAAAATAGACTGCTCCTTTCCACATGTTATTTTTTAAATCATATTTGATGATTAAAACCATTTTATACTCAAAACAATGATATTTAAAAATGGGGAAGATAAAAGGTAGAGATAGCAGTGAGAATTCCACACATTATTCAAAAGTATAAAATATTAGCATAAAACGATGATTGGTTATAAATCACGTATATATAGGGTAATACTCAGAATGACCAGTATAAATGCTACACAAAAAGATACACTCAAAAACACTGTAAACCTTGGGGTGCTTGGGTGGCTCAGACAGTTGAGTGCTGACTTCCACTCAGGTCATGATCTCACAGTCCTTGAGTTTGAGCCCCACATAGGGCTCTGTGCTGACAGCTCAGAGCCTGAATCCTGCTTCAGATCCTGTGTCTCCCTCTCTCTCTCTGCCTCTCCCCTGCTCATGTTCTGTCTGTATCTCTCTCAAAAATAAAATAAACATTAAAAATTTAAAAAACAATAGTATAAACCTAGGTGGATTCTTTAAAAAGTTTAAGTCACTACAGAAAGACAAGAAAAGAGAAGCAGAATAGTGAGGCCATAGAAAATGAATAGAAAATAAAATAATAAAATGGCAGACTTAAGTGCTAATATATCCATAATTTCCTTAAAAGTAAATATTTGAAATACAGCAGTCAAAACATATTGGCAGAGTAGATTAAAAAAATAAATAAATAAACAAAACAAACACAAAGAAACTTGGCCCAGTATATGCTGCTTTAAAAAATCCACTTCATATTTATAACATTGGTTGATTGAAAGTAAAAGAATGGTAGAAGATATACTAAGCAAATATTTAAAAAAGAATAGTTATATTAATATCAAAATTGATTGCACAACAAATAAAATTATTAGAAAGAAGTACATTATTGTATAATAATAAAAGGAAAACAGTTTGCCAGAAAGACATAAAGATCTTATATGTGAACACATAAAACAAAATAGCTTGGAAATAAATGAAATGAAATGGAGAGAAACATACAAAACTACAATTATGACTGGGGACTTCAACATCTCCTTTTCAGCAGCTGGTAGAACCATTAAATAGATCAGCAAAGATACAGAAGATGTCAACAACACAATCAGCAAAAACAAGATCTAATTGACATGTATAGAACAACAATGTATAGAATACACAATTGTCAAGCAGCCCTGGGGCATTCACCATGAAATACCATATCTTGGGTTAAAATACAATTCAACAAATTCAAAGTAGTTTACACTAGCTGTGTAGGTTCTCTGGCAGTAATAAAATCAAACTAGAAATCAATAGCAGAAATATAACAGTAGAATCTCAAAACATGTACAAATTAAAAAAATATACTACTAAAGAATCAATTGGTAAGAAACAAAGAAATCTCAAAGGAAATTAGATAGATAGATGATAGATAGATGATAGGTAGATAGATAGATGATAGAGAAACAACAAAAATGAAAATGAAATGTGGAATGAAACTAAAGTGGGTGTGAGAGGGAAATCCATAACACTAAATGCTTACATTAAAAATGAGTAAAACTTTCAAATTAATAGTCTAAGTTTCTACATCAAAAAAAAGGAAACTAGAAAAAGAAGAACAAATAAATCCAAACAAGCAAAAGAAAGAAAATAATAAAGATAGCTGAAATCAATATAATTGAAAATAAGAAAATAGACTGATTTCAAAAAGTTAATTCTTAAAAAAAGTAATCAAATTGAGGAGTCTCTGTAAGACTGACAAAAATTAAAAGAGAAACATGAATTACCTATCTCAGGAATGAGATTGAGGATATAACTACAAATCCTGCAGCCATCACAGAGAATAAGGGAATAAGGGAAACAATTTTATAATCATCAATTTGAGAGCTTAGAAAAAAGAGACAAATTTTTGTCCACACACTACCAAAATCCACAAGCTACCAAAACTCAATAAAATAGACAATATGAATAGCTCTACAACCATTAAAGAAATTCTGATTTAATTTTTTTGATTTTAATTTAATTTAAAATCTCATAGAGAAAATATTGCACTCAATTGGCTTCACTGGTATAATCTACCAAACTTTTCAAGTAGACTTGATAATAATTTTATGCAATCTCTTCCAGAATGTAGATGGAAAGCTTTCCAACTCATTACATGAGGCAAGTATTACCATGACACTAAAACAAGACAGACAGTACCTAAATAAATAAATAAATAAATAAATAAATAATAAATAAACAATAATAATGTAAGCCAATATCTCTCATAAATTTAGATGGAAAAATTCCCCCAAATTTTAGCACACAAAATCTAACAATTTATAAACAAAATACAAATGACAAAGATATGCAATACTTTTTACCATTCAAATATCAATCAAAATTAATAGTATCAATAAAGTAAAGAAAAAAATCAGGGATGCCTGGGTGGCTTAGTTGGTTCAGCATCCAACTATTGATTTTGGCTCAGGTCACGATTTCCCAGTTTCATGAGATTGAGCCCTTGGTCGGGCTCTGCACTGACAGTGTGGAGGCTGCTTGGGATTCTCTCTCTCCCACTCTCTTTGCCCCTCCCCCACCTCAAAGGAATAAGCATTTAGTAAAAAAGAAGAAAAATCACATGATTTTATTGGCTAAGATAGGCATTTGACAAATCCCAACAACTGATTTATAAAAAAAAAGTTGACCAATTAGCAATAGAAGGGATAAAGATAAAGAACATTTTTAAATTGCCCTACAGTTAATATACTTAATAAAGAAAGATAGCACATGAAAGGTGAAAAATTAAGTATTCCTCTGTAAGATCAAGGATAAGGCAAGGATGTCTGCTTGCATCATTTTCATTCAAAACTTTTATTTAATTAGCCCTTTCAAAAGGGCCAAAATGAGATTAAAGGCATACAGATTGGAAGTGAAGAGACTAAACTCTTATATTTGCAAATTATATGATTGTTTAAGTAGAAAATCCAGCAAAATATCTACAAAAGTTCTCCTATGATAAGTGAGTTCAGCAAGGTTATGGGATACAAAATCAACACAAAAGAGCAATTGTATTTTTAAAGTTTATTTATTATTTTGAGAGAGAGAGAGAGAGAGAGAGAGAGAGAGAGAGAGAGAGAGCATGAGTGGGGAGGGGCAGAGAGAGAGGGAGAGATAGGATCCCAAGCAGGTTCCATGGTGTCAGCCTACAGCCTGATGCTGGGCTCCAACTGACGAAACGTGAGATCATGACCTGAGCCGAAACCAAGAGTCAGATGCTTAACCGACTGAGCTACCCAGGTGTCCCAGAACAATTGTATTTTTACATGCTAAGAATGAATTAAAAATTTAAATACAGAATAATAATAATTATTGCTCCAAATAAAATAATATACCTAAATATTTACTTACAATATTTAAGAATCTGTATGCATGCTGAAAATTTCAAGATACTGATGAAACAGTCAAAAGAAGACTTTAATAACTGGAGAGCTACAATGTGGTCATGGATTGGCAGTTTCAACATAGTAAACATGTCAATTGATCTATATATCTAATGCAATTCCTATCAATATTTCGATTTGACTTTTTGTAGACACAGACAGGCTTACTCCAAAATTCACATAAGAAAAAAAAACAAAGAAAAAAAACCCCACAAAATTTACATTGAAAAACACAAGCCATAATATAACTAAATCAGTCTTGACATAGAAGAATAAATTGAGAGGAATTCCTTTGCTTGATATTAAGGCTTACTATATAACCATAGTAATCAAGACTGTAAAGTATTGATGAGAGGACAGACACAGATTAATGGAAAACAATGAAAACCCCAGAAACAGACTTGGTTATGATGGACCGATACTTTTGCCAAATTTTAAAGCTTTAATGGTATTTCAGGAGAGAAAGGATAGCCTTTTCAACAAGTGGTATTGAGCAAATGGACTTCTGTAGGCAAAAAAACAAAAACAAAAAACCCAAACCCCCCCCATACACAAAAAAACAAAAAACAAAAGGAACCTTGATCTAAACCTCACATATACAGAAAAATCACTCAAAATGGGTCATAGCCTTTGAGTCCTGTAAAACTTTAAAAGAAAAAATATGAAACACTTTGAGAAACTATGAGTAGGCAAAGAGATATTAGACCTGATGCCAAAAGCTAAAAGCATTTTCAATGACAGAAAAACTGATAAATTGGACCCCATGGAATTAAAAACTCCTGTTCTGCAAAAGCTCAGGAGGAAAAAATGAAAAGACAATCTAAAGACTGGTAGAAAATATTTGCAAACATATATATATATATATATATATATACACACACATATATATACATATGTATATACACATATATATACAACATATATATATACATATATATATGACAGACCACTATCTAGTAAGTGTGTGTATGTATATGTATATATATATATTATGTAATATATATTATATATACATTACAAAACAATATATTATGTAATTATACAACGTATAAAAATTCATATAAATACTAAAAAGGCGAAATAGAGTGATAGAATTGCTCCATTCAGATAAAGACAATTAAGAAAAACAGTAAGCAATTTATATTTAGTATCTCAGAATTTCTAGCTGATAAGATATATAATGTGCTTTCTATTGGTTGATAAAAGACAGTGTTGATTAGCCCCACTTAGCTCTCTCCAAAGCTGGGCTTTGTGGACTGGCAGATAGTTTATTTGGCATGATTGTGATGCTTTCTCAAAGAAACAAAATCTAAATCTTTTGGGCAAATGAAATGAGGAACTCGCCCTCCTTCTCAGGTAGATCATGTCTCAGTGTGAAGCAGATAAGTAGTATCTGTTGAGAAAGAATCATTAAGTACAGTTCCTTGTAAAATATTTTGGAACCAATATACTTAGAATACTTCTAAGCCACAAGTAAAGAAGAGCCTAAAGGGACATTTATGGTTTAGAAATATATGTATTTTCTAGAAGAAAAAGAATTTAATAAGATATTTCATTACTACCATTCTCACTCCATATACATGCCCTATACACTGTACCAGCATATTTCAGGTGAGATTTTAATCAACTACATTAAAATCATTTAGGATACTGGTTTTAAAATGCTGATTCCTGGGTGACTTTCAGATTCACTGAACTTGAATTCATGATTTTACTTTATGCTGTTATGTTTTGATGGTGAGTATGAATTCAGGAACTTGTGTGAAACAAGCCCAGCTAGAACCAATGTCAGCATCACTGCTATTTTGTTTTTGTTTCTGTTTTTTGTTTGTTTGTTTGTTTGTTTGCTATGATGGTTTTTAACAATACGCCCCTTTTCTAGAAATTCAGGTTGCATGCTCAAACCTACTATTTGTATTTACCCACAGGGGCATGTTTCACATGCTCACTTGCCTCTAAAGTTTCACTAATAAACTTTCAGGAAGAAGAAGAAAAACAAGGAAGGTAGAGAAACAGTTGTTCTTTCATGAATTGAAGATCTCTTACCGCTCTCCACTCTTCTCATAGAAACAAAAGCAAAGGGAAATAAAAATGTCTGTCTCTGCTGCTGCCAGCAGATTCTGCCATGAAGTTTCTGTTTCACTGGCTGTTAGTCACACACTGATACAGATTCTCTCTAGTATGAGCTCCAAATATGTACTCCCAAACATCCTTGAAGCTGTGAGGTACCTAAATCTTATTTCCTGGCTATGTGCATTAAGCAATAGTGCATCCACTGCATTTTGAGGTTGTTTATAAAGATCCACGTAATAGAGAGGTGTCCACTGCTCCCTGCACTACCTGGGTGACTGATGGGGTGAAGTGGAAAGTGGTTAGAATCTAATATTTGCTTCCCTTCAATCATTCAGCAAATTGTCTTGAGTGTCTGCAGTGTGCCTGGGAATATATTAAGGTCTAGAGATGAAAGAAAAATAAAATACTGCTGTCCTTAAGGATATGGCAAGTTTTATTGAGGAGACAAACAGGAAGACAAGTAAAATACAGTGTAGAAGTATGAGGAAGCAATTGGTGTTAAGGGAGTAAAAAGAGAGACAGGAAACGGCCTCCAGGAGCAACAGCCCAAGATTGGAATATAACTTGGTGGAGTGATCATAAATAAGGAAGAGAGCTCTCAGGTCTGGACACATAGCAATCATGTGAACGTTATGCTAAGTAGTTTACACTTTATCTTGAGGTTAACAGGAGCAATGTGATCCTATTTGCATATTAGCTAAGGTGCTGAGGCTGAAGTTATGGAAACCAGGAGGGAGGATGTAGCAATAAGGATAAGAGAAGTGAGTGGTTTCAAGAGCTGTTAGTGACGTACAATTAAAAGGACTAGTGATTAATAAGTTTTGGTACTTATGAACAATAAAAGTTAAGAAAAGAAATCCTCATGTTCTCTTGGGCATTTGAGCAGATGGTTGTGCTTTTCACGCAGTTAGGTCACCGTTGGAAGACAGATCACAAAGGTAACGTTGGAGGAGTTGCAGTCCTGCAAAATGCCAGGTCCTTCAGTACTTGGACCTGGATTCCAGCAGGCCCCTGTATAATCAGGGTCATTCTCTGACAAAATGCCCAATGATAAAAGACAAGTAGGGAAGAATGTGTACTTTATAAAAAGTGGAAGCTGAGAAAGTTTTTAAAATGTCTAGGTACAACTTATAACATTAAATGTTTGTTTTTGCTTGTTTTTACTTTGTCCTCTAAAGACAACAAATAACTTTCAAATAACTAATATGAAACATATTCTAAGACTTCTTCATGGAAAAGACTTCTTTTATTTACTGATACCTTTTTTTCTCTCTTTCTCTTCCATTACACAGAGATCAACTGCATTGCCCATCTCTCCTAAATAAGATTAGGATCATAGGACTGAGTACTGGCCAATGATATATTAGCACAAATGATGTACATGGATTCTAGGCTTGCTCCATAGAACTCTATTGTGTACTGTATCTTTTTCTCCTTTGAAATTCCATAATGATCTTGAACATCATGTGTTAAAGGTAATGGTCCCATAAGATAGAAGGGGCTAGAATGCCTAAATTACTGCAGGAATAGAGCCCCCTTGCAAATCACAGTGGTTTGTCACATGATCCAGCTACTAGGTTAAGCCACTGAGATTTGGGGGTTGTTTCAAGCAGTCAGCATTCCCTGACTGATTTAGTTTCGAAAATAGGAATAGTGTCCCACTGTTGCAAAAATCTTCACTACACAACATTGTTTTTGTGAAGAAACTGAATTTCAAAGCTGGAAAATTGGTATTCCATGTTACATTGTGGCAAAACTTTTAGTGACATCATCACCTGCAATAATAACCTGGAAGAAAGTTCATGCCAGGAGCTCTAGGGGAAGTGGTTGGAAAGAATTAAAACCTTATTGTGTGTTTACAATTATTGGCTATATTTGACAAGAAAGATTTAAGTTCAGAGACCGATACACCCAGTACAATAGGAAAGAGAAAGGAGTCCAGAGGAGAAAATAGTCTGGGGATTTGTGGCATTGAAGTCTAAGAAAAAAATCTGTGTGCATTTAAGCAAAAGAAAAATGAAATAAGTTTGAGAAAACAGCAAAGGCCTATTAAGATCCAGGATTTTTGTTTTTTTACTCAAACTAGATAGCCTCAAGGTAGCAGCCATTCAGTTAATAGAGATAAATGTCAGGCAAGGATGCAAAGAATATGCAGATTTAAGAAATATGGCTATATAAGTGTTTATATGTGGTTATTGGCACCAGGAACTAACTGGAAACAAATAGATCAGGAGCCCATTAAGTTCTGAAGAGAATTATATTGTCAAAGGAATTATAGTCCACTTTCTAACATTCTATTTAAAAAAAAATCCACAGCATCCAAGACCCATTCCAAATGCAGTTGAAGAAAATTCACTCTCCCCACCCCCGACCACACACACAGAAGTACAGAGCCAGGATTTATAAAAACAAGGGAGAATATGTCTTTTCAAATAACTGAAGCAGAATTAATCAGAGAACATCCCCCACTGCCAGCACAGGGACCCAATGTTTACCCCTCAAGATCCCACCGATTTTGTGGAACTACTGAAAGCCTTCTCATCTTCTTCCAGTTGGAAATTTTGATGACAGGTTTTTTTATTCCTGTATACCATAACATATTGGGGAGATTTGGGGGGATACTTTTGAGACCATGGGTTGATCAAACCAAGAGGAATCACATTCTGACATTGTGGTAGAAAGTACCACATGCTCTCCTAGAGAGCTCTCCTAGGACCATGCTCTCCTAGGACCATGACTGAATGCAGTTACTATACGCTCGCATTTTAGGTTTTCTCCATTGTTGAGGAGTCATTGTACTCCCTACACGGAATCGAAGATGAAGTGGATATTTGGTGGCCCCAGAGTAGACTGGCAGGGACTGCTGGTGCTAGATCAAGTCCACTTCTTTCTCTGATTCATGGACTGAGCCAGCCTCCATTTGCCTGCTATTTTCTCTTCCACTTTACATTAGACACCATGTAAAAGCAGGTGGTGCCACAAGTTGGAAAGCATCTTGTCCTTGATTGCAAGGAGCTGAAACTCTTTGCAATCTACCTGGTAAACTGACTGAAGCCCAAACCGTATGTTATAGATATTAACCTATCCTGATAAACGTATTCCTTTCAGGCAGCTTTCTGATCTCAACTAGATGTGTGGTTTAGAGACAAACTTTTATACAAATGTCAGTTATTGTATTTTTTCCCCATTACAGTGTTCACTGATATGTTTGGTTAATCAATATTTAGAGATTTTCCTAAAAGAAAAGACATTGAAGAATGAGGTTAATAATTTTCACATAATTATACATTAAATATCTAATATGCCATTAATTTCAAGAATGAGAATTAGCCAAATTAATATATTCCTTTAATTACATTAGGTAATTAAATCTCACAGTTTAAAATGATAATTAGTACATTATTCATGTAATAGCCTTTTGAAAATTGCTCCTTTTAGATCAGAACAAAAAGTATAGTCTAGTTAAAAGGAAAAATTAAGGGTGGCCTTCATTCTTGTCTGTTACTTGCCAATTTTGCAACTATTAATAAGTAATTCTTCTCTCATACCTGGTGTTCACCTATATTAAAAATGGAATGAGAAATACCTATTTTTCAGTGGTTTTGTAAGGTTTAGATAATTTCATCAGTGAAAAACTCCTAGCCTTACAGATATTCAACAAAAAGTACCCCAGGAATGGTTAAAATTATAAATCAAATTAATTTTTATTAAAACCATCCCCCCCCCAAAACAGATGCAGCAATGTTGACAGTGTGAAGTTACAGATAACAGTGTATTTGTTTAAAATGTGAGCTTTTGGGATAGGATGAAAATGATCCATTCAGAATCAATTCTGCCTATGATATGATAGTCCACATTTTACCCCTAATACTTTGCACTAATTTGTATCCATTAAATAATTTATTTGTCTTACAGTATTATTGAACAGTTTTATGTGTGCTAGGGATTTTCATCAGAGTTTAAATGTACATTTGGGAGTCATCTGACGAGAAGTGATGATCGTTAAAAAAGAGAAAGGATGGGATCACTGAAGCAAGAAATGTATAGGGAAGAAAACAAAATAAAAATAGGACATTTAGAGCCTAGTAATGAAAACAGGATGTGAGGTGCCAAGGATGTAGGAAAAGTACAAAATGATACATTCTTACCAAAGCCAGATGAGCTTTAAGAAATAGGAATAAACAACAACAACAAAAATCAAATATGGCAGAGATTTTATGGAGCATAAGAAGAAAGATGTCAAAAAGGCCAGTTGTATGAATGTTTCACAAATAAAATTACCTTTGTGAATAACAAGAAAAATACTCTAAAAAATGTATACATGTTATGCTTTTCAGACTTCTACGCTATCCTGGAATTCTCCCCAACTGCTCCAGACCACATCAAGAGGGGCCATTTTGATAAGTGTCAGTACTGTATATTATACTGTAAGCATATACTCCCTTTTCAGGATATTACAGACTTGGACTTCTTCTTGACTCTTCTATTTTCTCATGACTTGCACGTGTATTATTAATCTATTAATTATTAATTTCCAATTGATGGAGACATTTTACCCTTGGACATTTGGCAAAATCTGCACATATTTCAATTATATTTATGAAACAAGGATTATTTCTTTTTTGTTAGGGTCTTTATAAGCAACTTTTATAATCTGCCCTTTCTTTTGAAGGTACAGATTCACATACCACTGCAGAGTCCTTTTATTCTGTTCTTACCAAAAATAAGACACCCAAGCAAACCAAAACACATTTCCCCAGTTATGATTTAGAAGAGCCACCTATTATTATTATTTAAAATTATATTCTGTGTCTCCCTGTCTCTCTGCCCCTCACCCACTTCCACTCTCTGCTCTCAAAAATAAACATTAAAAATTAAAATTATATTCATGCGAACACTGAAACTTTTGAATTAATATTTGACTTTTATCAAATGTATATAAAAAGTAAAAGTAAAAAAATAATCTGAATTTATGAGAAGAAGCATTTTCCAGCCCTTATTCTTTCTTCCTCCAATTTCTGTTTAGTTACTTGTTATATTATATACCTCATATTTCTAAATGGCATGCTATGTTGCTATTTTGGGGGGGGGTGTTATTGTTTTGTCTTTTTTGAAAATATTTTGGTTGTTGTCTTAGTACTTCTTATTATAGTGGATTTGGCTCTCTTATAGTACCACTCTTAGACCCAGGAAAGTGAGACTGTTGCCTTTGTCCTGTACTTCAGTGGACCTCATGTTTTGGAGTGCCTTCCTCAAAATTGTCTAAATGACTTTCTTTGCCTTGGACTCACCTGAGCCAGCAGTGCCTTCCAGGTGAGGTACTTCAAGCCAGGCCCAGGTCTCAAGTGAACATAGGTCTCAGTTTCTCCTCTTCATGTTTTTTACTAATCTACATTTGTGTCTAAGGTCTATCAAATGCCTCATAGTTTCAGGACTCATGTTTATAAAGTTATCTCAGGCCCCAAAGCTAGACCTTGTAGTATAAGGCTGTCCAGGAATATAGATCATGCTTACTAGCTGAAGTGGTATTTCTTTCTGGGTCGTGGGACTTTGAACTGCTAGATTAGTCTGATACACTGATTTTCGATGACCTTCAGTGCTGTGGGCTACCAATACTCTAGAACCCTGAACCTCAGGATTGAAGGTCAACTTGGGCTTGAGCTGGAGGGTGTGATTGCATTTATCAGCTCTTGCCTACCTATGCTTGAACCCTAGTACTACCTCTGGTTTACAGCTTCTGATAGTGGTGGGTGGGACCCACGGGGAGGTTACCTTGTACCTCTTCATGCTCTGCATCAGGGGTCAGACAGTTTATTAGGAGTGGCCATCCCTATATCTTCTGAGAGTCTTCATAAATGTTGCTTGGCAGTTTCAGCAGGCCCTATGGATCAATTTCCTCTCTTGCCTCCAAATTATATGGTGCTGTTGTGCTTTCAAGGGTTGGTCATAGATTTGAAAAAAAAAAAAGACAATTATCACACCAATAGCACCACCCACTTCTCTCACATTTCCTTGCCTATTGTCCCCACTGATTGTTATGTGGAAGGCAATGGTGTCATCAACATTGAAAGAGATCATATTCTAGGAATGAAGGGACTGGGGCTTAAGAGTTCAAAAGGAGACTTTCAAGGACTGAAAACAATCTGACATTTTTTTCTACTTCAAGCTAATAAGTTAGTTTGCTACTATTTCAAGGATGACGAAAAACAAAACAAGTCTTAGGTCAGAGATAAAAGTCTTTATTACTTATAGCCAGAAGTGTGAGTAAATGCATATTTATGCCAATTCTCTGCCTAGTCATCTAATTCTGACAGAATGCATAAAGAAGACCAGATAGCACCTGCACACACATGGACTGCAGACTTTTTGTAATCAGCAGCAAGTATCCAGGCCCTTTGTTCCAAAGGCAGACAATGTTTCTGTCTCCCAAGATAGCTTAATACTGTGTTCTATATCTACGACAACAGCAACTTTGATACAAACAGAGGATAAATTTTTATTTATGTTTTCTTTTTTTTTTTTACATTTATTCACGTTTGAGAGACAGAGAGACAGAGCACCAGTGGGGGAGGGGCAGAGAGAGAGGGAGACACAGAATCCGAAGCAGGCTCCAGGCTCTGAACTATGAGCACAGAGCCCAATGCGGGGCTTGAACTCACGAACCGCGAGATCATGACCTGAGCCGAAGTCAGAGGCTTAATTGACTGAGCCACCCAGGTGCCCCTATGTTTTCTTTTTGGGTGAGACTTGCATTTGTGGTCAGCATTAAACCAAGTCAGTAGTAATCGTTGGGAGAGTCATTACATATCAGTATTTATTGGCAGAGACATAGATGACATAGTATCATGAGTAAAAATGTAACCAGTATTAAATAATCGGTATTAAAGACATGTAGATGCAAGAAGGTTTACATTGTTGCAATAAAAACAGATCCACGGAGCCATAGTATTGCAAGTAATAGTAGTGTTGCACCATTTCTTGTGTTACAACTATGAAATTAACCAGGAGGAACACAACTGAAATTAGATAAGAGTAAGATATTTGATAGTAAGGAAAATAAAGAGATGGTTCCTGGACCTGAGCAAGTTCTTCAAGTGCACCAATTAGATGGTGAACAGTATGTAAGTACTCATTATGTAAATATTCATAGACTGTAACATACATGGGTCCATGAATTGTATATTGTCTTATTGTTTTATTCAGTCAAAATTAATTTAGGTGCATTCATATATTTATCATACTTACAATATTTTGTTCCCACATCGTGAGTCCTCCATTATAATGTGTTTTCTTCAGTCTGAAGAACATTTTTAAGTGTTTTCTTTATTGTGGATCTGTTGGTGATAAAGTCTTTTATTTTTTGTCTGAAGTTGTATTCATTTAACCTTCATCCTTGAAAAGCATATTTTTGTTCAATTTAGAATCTGAGGTTGGCAGCCATTTTCTTCAGCATTTTAAAGTTGTTACAGTATATTCTGACTTCCATTGTGTCTGTTGAGAATAAGCTATCGGTATAAATTATTTTTCCTTGAAGCTAATCTGTATTTTTGGTTGCCCATAGAATTTGGCAACCAAATTCCTCTGATTTCCAGGAATTTATCATGACATGCCTAGGTGTAGCTATATTTTAAGTAATTTTTCTAGGGGTTTTCACTGATTTTGGAATCTGTGGCTTGATGTCTTTCATTCGTTTTTTAACTTTCTCACGAAATACATCGTCAGACTTTACTTCTGCCCCCTTCTCTCTACTTGCACCTATTATGTATATGTGAGAGCTTCTCCTGAGTCTTTTCTGTCTGTTACTTTGATTTACTCCTTTATTTTTTCTTCTTCCTTTATTCTAGACATTTTGTACTGATCTAGTTTTGTTCACTCACTTTCTTTTATTGTACCTAGTGCAAACTGAAATACATCCTTTGAGTTCTTAGGTTCAATTATTTAATTTAAGTTATAAGATTTTTTTTTTCTGTATGTATTCTTTTATTTCTGAGTTCTTTTCCTGATGTAAATATTGTTCTTTATATCATTTGACAAAATGATCAGAGCTTTTTAAGTCCTGGCAATAATCCCAACATTGCATTTCCCTGTGTTGTTCATCTCCTTTCATTACTTTTGCTGGTTTCTATTTATGTCTTTAACCTTATTGTCTTATTGGTTATTATTAATTTGGGTGGGGTATTACATTCCATCATTGTAGGAATAATTGAGGCCAAGGATGATATTATCTCCCACCAGGAAGAATTTAAATTGGTCATTATAGATGATTCTCATGGCTTTCTCCATGCTCTTCTGACTGCCCATTCTCTGTCCCACTTACTAATTTCCAGTATAAAACAAGAAAGGAAGGGGGAGATGTATATATGCTCACATGTGCCCTTTTAATTAAAAATAAACCTACAAGGAAAATCTTCAAACAAAGAAATAAAACTAATGCAAAAAAGTTCTAAGCTTTCAAGTAAGGGAAAGATTTTCTAAAAAAATTTTAATGGTTTTATTCATTTTTGGGAGAGAGAGAGGGAGAGAGGGAGAGAGAGAGAAAGAGAGCGAGCACAAGTGGGGGAGGGCCAGAGAGAGAAGGAGACAAAGAGTCTGAAGCAGGCTCCAGGCTCTGAGCTGTCAGCGCAGAGCCTGATGTAGGGCTCGAACTCATGGACCGCGAGATCATGACCTGAGCCGAAATCAGATGCTGAACTGACTGAGCCACCCAGGTGTCCCATCAAATAAGGAAAGATTTTTAAAAAGCTGGGAGAGGCAATAAAATCATTTATTTATCTAACAGAAACTTACAAATTGAAAACACACACTCATGCAATTGCTAGATTGTAGTGTAGTTCTATTTTAACTTTTTGAGGAATCTCCATACTGTTTTCCAGAGTGGAGGCAACAGTTTGCATCAACAGTGTGAGGGTCCCCCTTTCTCCACATCCTCACCAACATCTATTGTTTCCTGTGTTGTTAATTTTAGCTATTCTGACAGGTGTGAAATGATATGTCATTGTAGTTTTGATTTGTATTTCCCTGATGATGAGTGATGTGGAGCATCTTTTCATGTTCTTTTAGCCATCTCTAGATCTTTTTTGGAAAAATGTCTATTCATGTCTTCTGCCCGTTTTGTAAGTAGATCATTTATTTTTTGGGGGTTGAGTTTGATAAGTTCATTATAGATTTCGGGTACTAACCTTTTATCATATATGTCTTTGCAAATATCTTCTCTAATTCCAAAACCTGCCTTTTAGTCTTGTTGATTGTTTCCTTTGCTGTACAGAAGCTTTTTATCTTGATAAAATCCAATAGTTCATTTTTGCTTTTATTTCACTTGCCTCCAGAGACATGTCTAGACCTAGTAAGAAGTTGCTGTGGCCGAGGTCAAAGTGGTTTCTGCCTGTGTTATTCGCTAGGATTTTGATGGTTTCCTATCACATTAAGTCTTTCATCCATTTTGAATTTATTTTTGTGGATGGTGTAGGAAAGTGGTCCAGTTTCATTTATGTGCCTTTTGCTGTCCAGTTTTAACACCATTTGTTGAAGGGACTGTATTTTTTCTTTTCTTTCTTTTTTTTTTTAATTTTAGAGAGAGAGTGAGAGAGCCAAAGGGAGGGAGAGAGAGAGAGAGAGAGAGAGAGAAGAGGCAGGGGGTGGGGTGGGGGCAGAATCCTAAGCAGGCTCCACATTCAGAGCAGAGCCTGACACAGGGCTCGGTCCCGTGACCCTGGGATCATAACCTGAGCCAACAATCAAGAGTCAGATGCTCAACCTGCTGAGCCACCCAGGTGCTCCAAGACTGTCTTTTTTACATTGGATATCTTTTCTGCTTTGTTGAAGATTAGTTGACCGTATAGTTGTGAGTTCATTTCTGGGTTTTCTATTCTGTTCCATTGATCTATGTGTCTGTTCTTTTCTTTTTCTTTTTTTTTAATGTTTATTTATTTTTGAGAGAGAGAGAGACAGAGACAGAGCATGAGCATGAGCATGAGCATGAGCATGAGCAGGGGAGGGGCAGAGAGAGAGAGAGAGAGAGAGAGACACTGAATCTGAAGCAAGCTCCAGGCCCTGAGCTGTTAGCACAGAGCCCGATGTGGGGCTTGAACCCACAAACCATGAGATCATGACCTGAGCTGAAGTCAGATGCTTAACTGACTGAGCCACCCAGGTGCCCCTCTATGTGTCAGTTCTTGTTCCAGCACCATAACTATCTGATGATTACAGCTTTGTAACATAAATTGAAGTCCAGAATTGTGATGCCCCCAACATTGCTTTTCCTTTTCAAGATTGCTTTGGCTATTTGAGTATTTTGTAGTTCCATACGAATTTTAGGATTGTTTATTCCAGAGGATACAAAATTAATGATTTGAAGGGATACATGCACACTGATGTTTACAGCAGCACTATCAACAACAGCCAAATTATGGAAATAGCCCAAATGTCCATCGATTGGCGAATAGTTAAAGAAGTTGTGGTATATGTATACAATGGAATATTACTCAGCCATAAAAACAGAATGAAATCTTGCCATTTGCAATACCATGGATGGAGCGAGAGTGTATTATGCTAAGTGAAATAAGTCATCAGAGAAAGACAAGTACCATGTTATTTCACTCATACATGGAATTTGAGAAACAACACAGATGAACAAGGCGGGGGAAAAAGACGAGAGGGACAAACAATAAAAAGACGCTTAAGTATAGAAAACAAACTGTGGTTTACTGGGGGGGAGATGGGTGAGGTAATGTGATAAATGGTAATGGGCACTAAGGAAAGTACTTGTGATGAGTACTGGTTGTTGAATGTTAAGTGATGAATCACTAAATTCTACTCCTGAAACTAATATTACACTATATATTAAGTGACTGGAATTTGAAAAAAAACTTAAAGCAAACAAACAGGATAGTATATAAATAAAAGTAAATAAAAAATAGCAAGAAAAAATGAAAACAATTTTAAAAAGGGTATTTTTAAAACACAACAATTTATGATAGAAATAAGTGTATATGGGGGTTCCTGGGTGACTCAGAGTTAAGTGTTTGACTTCAGCTCAGGTCATGATCTCACAGTCCATGAGTTGGAGCCCACATTGGGCTCTGTGCTGACAGCTCACAGCCTGGAGCGTGCTTCAGATTCTGTGTCTCCCTCTCTCTCTGCCCTCCCCTTGCTTGCTCTCTATCTCTCTGTCTCTCTGTCTCCCTGTCTCTGTCTCTGTCTCTCTCTCAAAAATAAACATTAAAAAAAGTTAAAAAAATAAGTGCATATGTTTTAGACATCAACAAATATGGACTCTACATATACACACATATTTAATGCAAAAAAGTCATAATTTCATTATAAATTGGGAAAATCCAAATAGTATGTCATATTTTGATACACATTTCAAAACATGATAGATGAATATAGCAAGGTTATGTGAGATTTCATCTAGTTAATTTAACACCCATATAATATCTATACCTATAAGTGCAAATTCATGTCATTGAAATAAATTATTGATTACAAATTTCATCTCTTCCAAGATATAAATATAATATAATCTATATTCCTTTAACCACAATCGAATTAGAAATCTTGCAATCTATTTTATTTTTGCTGGTAAATATTCTCTGTCCTTTCCTTTAGAAAAGATTATACCTGCTGATTATTTAATTGCAAATTTTGCTATTTGATTTGTTTTGGGGAATTATGTACAAACAGAATCGATATGTGACATTACAAATTTTTGAGAGTTTCCCCTAGCTTTATTGGTGTATAATTGACATATAACATCATATAAGTTTAAGGAGTGTACTGTAATGATTTGTGTATCAAATCACATGTATATTACAAAATGTGTATATTTGATACACATGTATATTGCAAAATGATGACCACAATAAGGTTAGTTAACACATCAATCAACTGACAGAATTACTTTTTCAGTGTGTAATGGTTAGTCTCATACAAAAACAGCAGTCTACAACCTCTTAATTGTTGGCTTTCTCTTTTAGGTGTAAGTAGCCATGAGTTCTTATCCTCAGTAATCAAGGAATTTAAAAAAGTGACATTTATCTCAGGATCTACTAGTTATTTGAAAAACATAATACTTATTTCATATAAAAATCTAATATTTTTGAGATAAGATAAATTTCAAATAGCATAAACTCTTCTATATTTTGATAGACGATTGTGTTAACAATTTTTGTAGACGGCTTATCAAACTCAACACCAAAGCACATGCCATTTATTGATTGACCTTAATACAGTACTAAAAATCAGACAAATATTTTGTTCCCAAACACTCATATTTATTTATATATTTATATAAATTTCTGATTCTTACCTATAAAAGCAAAAAAAAAAAACAAAAAAAAAAACAAAAAAAAAACAACCAACCAGGAAATCAACTATCTCTTGAAGAAACAGTTACTTTAGGTTTTTTTCCCTATTAATCTAAAGTTATGCTTATGAGGGTTTTAGGCAATTATTTAAAATATTGCCAACAGTTTCCTAGTTACAGTATGTTCTGTTTTGTAAACCATGAATATCTGCTACGCTATATCAAATTGTAACCTGAAAACAAATAAAAATATACTTTCAAAGTAAGAGATACCAAAATGTTGGATAATTCCTCAAGGCATAAACAGCATGATTTGAATTGCTTCATGAATGAAAGATAATTTACTGATAGGTATCAACATTTTAACTGGTTTTAAAAGTACCACATTTAGAGTTAAGAGAGGTACTCACAGACTAGTAAGTAAATACTTGTGAAAAAATTTAAAGAAGGTAAAAGGAGAGAAATATAGGCACATATGAAACCAATTCTTATCATTTTTCAACACAATAAATATACTTTAAATAATCAATTAACTAGTAATTAACAAAAGTACTGATCCAGTATAGCTGTTCTTGTAAGTCAATTTTAGGAATACTAACTACCTCAATGAACTTTTTTCAAATAATTAAAGGATTAACTAAGAACTAATCACATCCTTTCAATTTATTTCACTCAACAGGGGTGTTGGGTCACAGTTGTTTAAAAGGAGACTATTAGAGGCTCTTTTTGCCTCATTTATTTACAAACATAAACAGAAATTTTAAAATGGATTGTAAAGCTTAGAAAAAAATGCATGAAACAGTATGTTCATTGGTCCCTGGATAAGGAGAAACGTATTAAACAGTAATTAAAAAATGGAATTCTTATAATGTGTTGAGCTGTTTATTCTTAAATAAGTTTAAAGTCTTCAGAGGAAAAAAAAAACATTACCAAGAGAGTGATAACCTTAAGGTTAAAGAACCTTAGGGTACAGATTCAAAATTATGGTGTATATGGTTAATACTATCAGAGGGAAAGAGCTTATGAGCATGAGATAAAGTAACTCTTCTTATTAAAGAAGGGCCCATTAATGAGATTAGGTAGTATTTTATCATATTCTTTAAAATATTCCCCCAGTTCCCATGTTGGGTTTTGGCTTCTCAAATAGCTTTTCTATTTGTATATGTTCCTATATACAAATTTGTATGTATTGTCTACATTTTAATTAATGGAATGAAGTAAATATTTCATTAATTAAAGGGAAAGCATTATCATTATTTGTTTGACATTTCCTCTTTTATCAGTGTCTTTTCACTTATTTTTCTATATTTTATTTTATCATATGATGATTTGCCTCAGTTCAGGTCCAAGATTGACTACTGAAGTAATTATGTTAATAAACATATGAATATTTATTTTATTCTGTTATGGATTTGACCGTTCTGAAAAATTGATGATTTTGCTTCACTATAGCTAGAGAATTTAAATCTATCAAGTATCTAAATATTGGTAACTCTTCTGGGATAATAGGGACTACATAGAAAATAGTAAATGTAACAAATAAATGTCCAGGTAAAATATGACAAGTATTAAGATATTTTATACCCCCAGGGTGCTTAGGTGGCTCAGTCAGTTAAGCCTCTGACTTTGGCTTAGGTCATGATCTTGCACTCCATAGTTTGAGCCCCACATCGGGCTCTGTGCTGACAGCTCAGAGCCTGGAGCCTGCTTTGGAGTCTATGTCTCTTCCTCTCTCTGCCCCTTGGCTCTCATGCTCTCTCTCTCTCTCTCTCTCTCTCTCTCTCTCTCTCCCCCTGTCTCTCTCCATCTCTCTCCATCTCTCTCTTTCTCTCTCAAAAATAAATAAAAATTAACAAAAAAATTTAAAAAAGGATATTTTATATCACCCAAACCTGTCACCTTCCAAATAACTAATTAGAATATATTCAGTGTCAACATGGATATGAGGAAGTAGGGAGTTTTGAAATTAGACATTTTATTTTACAATGGAATGGTAAGGTGGTAGGAAGTGAAATAAAAGGAGTGTATATACAAATATGTAAAAGAAAAAAGAAATGACAAAAATGCAAAATGCATTACAAATGCATATATTCTCCAAATAGAATAATATGAAAAGAAATTGTAGGAATTTACGAAAATCAAAAGATGGAGTAAATAATGCAAGATGTCAAATGTTGAATTATAAATATTTTACAGAAATGCAGCATGAATTTTAATAGTAAACTGTTTAATTTGTTGTAAATTAAATATTTCACTAGACCCAAAAGATTGGTGTTCAGAAATAAACATGCTATTTTTCCTATTAAATAATCTATAAGAAAATTTGATATTTGTTTTAATATATGTGCAAATTGCGCTATGTAAAATCATGTTCATAAGGAAATAAAAATATGTAATAGACACATGAAACAGAAAAAATATAATTCAAGTTGTTTATAATATTCAAGAAATTATTAAGAATCATGGCAACTATATTATTCCTGGAAGAGTTTGATATTGAGAGCGATTGATAATTGTTTTTCTCTATAATCTGTCTGAAGCATTTGAGTTTAAAATTAAGGTATAAATGGACTACATGATAGATGTTAGATTAGATAGGTGTATAGGTAGGTGATAAAGATGATAATTAGATATTACTGTTTCTTTTTTTTTAATGTTTATTTTTGAGACAGAGAGAGACAGAACATGAACGGGGGAGGGGCAGAGAGAGAGGGAGACACAGAATCGGAAGCAGGCTCCAGGCTCCGAACCATCAGCCCAGAGCCCGACGTGGGGCTCGAACTCACAGACCGCGAGATCGTGACCTAAGTTGAAGTCAGATGCTTAACCGACTGAGCCACCCAGGCGCCCCAAGATGATGATTAGATAAATAAATGGATGGGTAGATAGATCAGGTGACAGAGCATTCTCAAATAATTTTATACTTGAAAAACCCATAATTTTAAATAGAAAATTTGATCAGTAATGATGTGGTGCTGTTCATCACTTCAGGTTAATACATTTAATCACTTGTTTGTCAAAAATGATAAACAGGTCAATAACTTATAGTTTATATTCACAGGAATTTGAGTACAATATCATTTGAACAAATTATAATTATCTTAATTATAATTATAATTATATAATATAATTTTATAATTATCTTAATTATAATTATAATATAATTATATAATATAATTATATAATAAGATAATTATAATTATCTTAATTATAATTCCTTTTTAAACTCATATCATTTTTTCTAACTTGAAATCAAATAAATTATGATAGCATAAGTACACAGATGTTTAGAAAAAGATATAAATTTAAATATTTTCTAGTTATATGTAAGGTTATTAAAAAGATGAGGGACACATTAAAGCTCTGAATAGTCCAATGAAATGCCAGTTGTCATAAAGCATATCTGTTAAGACTGATCGTCATAATCTCCTTGCCACTGGTAAAATAGGAAACAAACAGTATCACAACCACAGCCTTCAATATTCACGTACGTTGGAGACAATTGTGAATATATACCTTAAATCACAATTCAGTCCTCTATTTTAAGTTCCTTACTTTATCATGAACAAAATCCAGGGAATGAATTGATTCATTGATTAAACAGTGATTCATTGACTTCATACTATGTGCCTGATACTAGGACAGATGGTGTAGTTAATCTTATGAGATGAAAGGAGCTTTTCATGGAAGACAATGTTTTGGAAAACAAATAAATAAATAGATAAATAAGACTAGAATTTTATCAGGCAGGTGTAATGGTGATGACATATGCTTTGCAAAAGGAAGGGCAGGAGAGGAAGTGTGTGGGGGTTTGTGGGAAAACTTAGGGATAGGACATCTGTGGAGATCCTCAGGGAGATCATGTAGTCTGCTGTGATTTTCATAGGGGGGTTTCAGAAAAAAAAAACAAAAACTAGGAAATGAGTCTTAAATATTAAAATTTTTCAACCTAGTCTGTTGAAATATTGAAACGAAATAATTTACTATACAGTAAAACAATGTTACTATAGTAAACTCATATATTCTGAAAGTTTTCACAATAAATTTTATAAAAGAGTCAAATTTTTAATTTTCTGAAATTAATTTAAAAAACTCTCAAAGGAAAAATAAGTTATAATTTGAACTCATCTGCTTTTAGGACTTTCTTTATCCATATAACATTCTAGTTTTTGCAGTGTGCACGCACACAAGTCTGTGTGTGTGTGTGTGTGTGCACATTTGCTCCGACTGGCTATCCTGCTCTTTATGGAGAGGTCTTCATTTCTTTTTATGTTAGGTATCCAAGCTCTTCAATCATAGGTAAAATATCGCATAGCATGTATATAGCATTGGACTCTGGCCAGTTCTCTTTCTATAAGTCAGTTTAAGAATCAGAATTATCTCTTCATTGTGTCCTTATTTTATTCTGGCTCCCATTATCTATCAATACTTTAAGTAATGAGTTCTTGGAAATTGAAGGGCACAGGGATATTAAGCAGTGTATTTGAATTTAAAGTACTTAAATGTAAAACATGTTCCAAGCTTTTATATGAGATTACCATCCAAATATATGTGGTAAAGACTTTACAGAAGCCAAACTGAAACTGATACAAAGCCATATTAATAAAATGTTGATCCTAAACACACTATGGGTAGATTAAGGTTTTCAATAAATCTGTGTTGCTTTTTGTGCGATTCACAACAAAGGGCTGCTTCTATTGAAGCTTATATACAATATTGATATCAACATAATTTTGAGGACCAAAGCTTTCTGTCTACACTGACTCAGTTAATGCGTAATAACAAGGTGTATATAGCCTCTCCATCTTTGTTGGTTTGATACTTTTGATAACATTACACAAGATGTTTTAAAGGGAAAGCGAGAGGATGGACAAAGGACTTTGCTCAATAAGGTGAATCCATACCACTGACAGGTTTTTATGTAATATTCCTGACAGCTAATCGAAGTCCTAGATTATACTGGTGTTGTTTTATGAGGAATCAATTTTATATGACTGTGAAATCAAAACTTAAGTAATTTTAAATGCTATGTAATGGGGAAATATCATAAATTCTCATTATTTTAAGATTTTATTCCAAAAAATTGGTCTTTTTTAAAAATTTATTTTAGAGAGAGAGAGAGAGTACAAGTTGAGGAGGGGGGAAAAGGGAGGGAGGGAGGGAGGGAGAGAGAGAGAGAGGGAGAATCTTAAACAGGCTCTATGCTCAACACAGAGCCTGATGCAGGGCTCGATCCCATGACCCTGGGATCATGACCTGAGCCAAAAATCAAGAGTTGGATGCTCAACAGACTGAACTACCCAGGTGCCCCCAAAGAAATTTTGATTATGGTAAAGACTTTAGGTTATTTGTTCATTTTCTTCCATCATCAGAATCATACAATTGCTTTGATGGAAAAATTGAAAGTACCTGCTTATCATAAAGTAAATCACAAAGAGTAGAAGAATGAGACTTGGAGCACCTGGGTGGCTCAGTTGGTTAAGTGACTACTCTTGATCTCAGCTCAGGTCTTGATCTCAGGGTGATGAGTTCAAGTCCTGTGTTGGGCTCCCTGCTGGGCATCAAGCCTACTTAAAAAAATAATAAGAGACTTGAGAAAGAACTTATTAATCTCTCTCAGAGAAGGGATTATGAAAAAGATATATAAAAACTACATACTTTGTTCTGAAGTCTCACAATTATTAGTGGTCCAAAACTTCAAGCTAGGTGTCTAATGTTAGGATTTAAAGATTCTTTTGATGGTAGGACACAACACCATGACATTTGAATAGATGAAAGACAGAGCTCTTTGAGAGAAGGCTGAATCCAGACCACACAGGGAGTTGCACCTGGAGGCAGGACTACAGCAAGCTAGAGATGTGGGAGGCAGCTTATGGTTGGCAAATCATGTGAGGTTCATGGGCTTCCTATGGATTGGTTTATTTGAATAATTTTGCAGCCTCTGCAACATAGGCTCTGTTCATTGTTGTTAGATTCTAGACTCTGGGGGTGATTAGGGTGGGTGCAAAATAGTCTGGTGTATGATAGCATTATAAGGGAAGTCACTGGGTGTGGGCTTAATCAGTTGTTCAAATAGGTGAACTCACTAAGCCAGTCCTCCCACCTGAGTCAGGACAGCTTTTTTTTAAACACTCTAAAAAATCACCTCATACCTGTCAGAATGGCAGAAACACAAGAAAACACAAGAAACAAGTGTTGGCAAGGATGCAGAGAAAAAGGAACCCTCGTGCATTGTTGTAAACTGGGGCAGCCATTGTGCAAAACAGTATGGAGGTTTCTCAAAAAAATGTAAAAGTACAACTACTATAATATCCAGATACTTCACTACTGAGCATTCACCCAGAGACTATGAAGGCACTAATTAGAAAAGATATATGCACCCCTATGTTTATTGCAGTATTATTTACAATAGCCAAATTATGGAAGCAGCCCAAGTGTCCATCAATAGATGAGTTCATAAAGAAGGTGTAGTATATACATGCAATGGAATATCACTCAGCCATACCAAAGAATGAAATCGTGCCATTTGCAGCAACATGATGGATCTAGAGAGTATAATGCCAGTGTCAGAGAAAGACAAACATCATATAACTTCACTAATATGTGGAATTTAAGAAACAAAACAAACAAAGGAAAAAAGAGACAAACCAAAAAACAGACTTAACTATAGAGAACAAACTAATGTCTACCAGATGGGAGGTAGGTGGGGGGGGGGGCATGAAAGAGGGGAAGGGGATTAAGAGTACACTTCTCACAATGAACAATGAGTAACATACAGAATTTTTGAATCATATGGAACAGCTAAAACTAATATAACACTATAAGTTAACTATATGGAATTTAAATTAAAAAAAGAAAAAGGACAATTCCCTCCCAAAAACAAATTTAAAAAACTCCTTTATTTACATCTAGGACCAATTCTCTCATCCACTATGTTGGTGGGATAGACATGATGCCAATAAAAGGTGAAGATCAAAAATCTCAAGAATTTATAATCCGCGCATTAAACAGATGTGAATTAATGATTAAAGGCATGCTTTCAAATTTTAACATAACTGATGTCATAAATATTAAAATCTTTATGTGCCTGGAAAAGGGAAACACAGGAAATAATTTCCTTTATTTTCTTAAATGAGCACTCTTAAGATCATAAGCCACATTTTTATTAACAATTTAGCATTTTTTAAAGTTTATTTTTGAGAGAGAGCATGAGTGAGCGAGGGGCAGAGAGAGAGAGGGAGAGATAGAGACTCCCATGAAGGGCAGAAAGAAAGGGAGAGAGAGAAGAGAGAGAGAATCCCACATAGGCTCCACACTGTCAGCACGGAGCCCTAAGGGGGGTTCGAGCTCACCCGATGTGGGGCTCAAACTGGAAAACTGTGAGTTCATGACCTGAGCCAAAGTCTGATACTTAATCACCTGAGTCACCCAGCGCCCCAGCCACATTTTTAATTTTTTTAAGTGTTTTGTGTTTGTGTTTAAAGATAATAATAATGAAGGACTCCTAATAATCATTGTTGCCATGTCCTTATAATTTTCATAGCTACCTATGGTAAAAATCATTTGTAAGCTATAAATTATTAACATATTTTACATATATATACACATATGTATGTATAAATATATATGTATGTATGTGTGTGTGTATATATATATATGAAAATAGGAAATTTTTCTCAGGAAGTATATATATATATATATATATACACACACACACACACACGCACACACACTCTATTGACTTCAATATATATATATACAATATATACAATATATATATATTGAAGTCAATACACACACACACACACACACACACACACACACACTATTGACTTCCTGAGAAAAATTTCCTATTTTCATATCTGTAATGTTATTTAGTGCCAGATATGGGAAAATAGGTATATCTTTACTCATAACAGGTCCATAACAGGAATTGATGCAATATAGCTTTTCTTTTCTTTTCTTTTCTTTTCTTTTCTTTTCTTTTCTTTTCTTTTCTTTTCTTTTCTTTTCTCTTTTCTTTTCTTTTCTTTCCTTTCCTTTCCTTTCCTTTCCTTTCCTTTTTTTTCTTTTCTTTTCTTATCTTTTCTTTCTCTTTCTTTCTTTCTTTCTTTCTTTCTTTCTTTCTTTCTTTCTTTCTTTCCTTTTTTTATTAAGAGGCCAATATTGTCTGACCTAGGCAGAATAAGTGAGAACAATTGGAAAAAAAATTTTCTTTTTAAGATTCAGATTTCTAGGGTCACCTAGGTGGCTCAGTTGGTTGGGCATCCGACATCGGCTCAGGTAACAATCTTGCAGTTCGTGAATTTGAGTTCCTGTGTCTGGCTCTGTGCTGACAGCTCAGAGCCTGGAGTCTGCTTGGGATCCTGTGTCTCCTCTCTCTGCCCCACCCCTGTTTGTGCTCTGTTTCTATCTCTCTCAAAATTAAATAAACATTAAAAAAAGGATCAGATTTCTATAATTTAATTTCTTTTTTATTTGAATCAATTGTTATAAGCTGCTTCAAAACTATGAAAATTAACTTCTCACAAAGAATAATTTTAATGGATAGTATCAGATTTGTGCTTTGTCTAATGTTTTAGGAGTAGAGGAAAATTTATAATGCTTTCCTTACTCATATACCCAATAACAGACTCATAATCAGAACATTCCCAGTCTAATGAATGAGGATGACTTAATGGTTAAAGCAAATTCACCCATCATAGTTAATAGACAGAACTATAATATATAAACATTGGGATATATAGGTGTATAGGACTATCAACATTTGATCAAAGTTTGCCTCCATAAACAATGAGCATAGTTTAAGAAGCATCTATATCCAATCCTGAGTCACACTTATTTAGTTAACATTTTCCTCTACTATTAAGATTATAATAGAAAGCAAAACTCGGGGTTAAAGAAAATTCAGTTATTTTTAGTATTGTTACTGATTTTTACATATAGTTGGTTAATATATTTACTTAATCTAATAGGAAATAAAGATTACAACTTAAAATAATTAATTAGAGGGGCAACTGGGTGGGTCAGTCATTTAAGCATCTGACTCAATTTCGGCTCAAGTCATGATCTCACATTTTGTGGCAAAGAGCCCCATGATGGGATCTTCACTGGCAGCATGGAGCCTGCTTGGGATTCTCGCACCCTCTCTCTCTGCCCCTCTCCTGCTCACATGCACTTGCACACACACACTATCTGTCTTTCAAAGTAAATAAATACTTTAAATTTTAAAAAATAAGATAAAATAGTTAGAAACAATTATTCATGATAATGTAATGGTGGGTACATATCATCATGTGTTTGCTGAAGATCAAAGAATCATGAGAAACAAAGAGCAAAATTTAATGTAAACTACTGACTTTAGTTAATAATAATGTGTCAGTGTCAGCAAATTTTTTCTAACAATTGTACTACAGTTCTGCAATAAATTACTAGTCAGGGTAATTTTTCTGTAAATTCTCTCTGCTCAATTTTTCTGTAAATCCAATACTATTTTTAAAAATAAAATATGTTAAAAAAAAAAAACAGAGGAAATGTGTTGAAGAACCATTGTATGTAAGCTGGAAGGGAATGTTAAGTGTTGAGTGTTCTAAAGGACCAGTCACTTTGGAAGAAAAAGATTATCAACTAACTCCAAACAGGAAAAGTTGAAATAGGAAATGCCAATTCCTAATAATTTCCTAGATTTTTAAACATTATGTACCAAAAACCCTGTCTTACGACTTTTTCACTTCTTTAACTCTATGCACTATTCACATGATTTAATCCAATTGTATTACTTTACATTCCATCTCTCTGTACTTACAATTCCTAAATTTATATCTCTGGCCAAATAGCTGGAGAGGAATCTTGGAACAGCCTTTGAATTTTCTCTCTATATAATGTCCCACAGTCAATCTATTTGCATTTCTTATTAGCTCTACTTTTGAATCTAAAAATTTCTCACTCCCTTTATCACTACTACCTTCAGCCAAGCCACCATCATCTGCCTCCTACTTCTTCCTGTTTTGGCACTCGCGGTACAGCACAGCAGCTAAAGTAGCTCTTTCCAAATCCAATATAGATCTTTTCACCCTGTTCTGAAATGTCTCCCAATTACTTCCTCCATCTCCTCAGTAAAATCCAAATCTCCATATAATCTGAAAGTTCCAGTTTGACCTCACCTTTCTCCTCAAATTCTCTGACATCATTTCCTGTAATTCTCCCGATCTCTCCCACTCCTCTGATCCACTATTATCCTTGCTTTCCTTAGAATATACCAAATTCACGCATGACTTGATATTTTGTTTCTTCTGTCAAGAATGATTACTTTCCAAGAAACCACATGGTACCCTCTTTTTCCTGCTGCAGGGTCTGTTCAATGAGGTCATTACAAAATTATTTAAATAGCACCCTCCCTTTTACTGCCAACATCTCTTCCTTGCCTTATTTTTCTCTGTGGAATACACACACACACACACACACACACACACACATATAACATACATATATATATACACATATGTATATATGATATATATATATAACATACTTATTTATCTCCTTTATCCCCCTACTATAATGAACACTTCATGAGAAAATATTATCATATTTTTTTAAATTGCTATATGTCCAGTTCTTAGAACAGTACTTGTTACATAGAAGGTACTTAGCAATTTGTTGCATGAGTGAATTATTGAATAAGTGAATAATAAACAAGGGTAGTGTATTGTGGCTCCAAATTAATTCTCTAAAGAGATCTGCAAAAATTCAAGTATTTTCAAAACAATCCAGTGAATTTTGGGTATCTACGTGGCTTTCTCAAAAAAAAAAAATAAAAGAAGTTTATTAATATTTGAAAGACAATTCATGATGTGCCTGGGTTTGAAGTTCAGAATAACACAAACAACATAAAATTTATGGAGTATCCTATAAAAGAAATGTGGGGGTTGTCCATTATTGAGGCAGATGACTCATTACTTTTTGGTTGCCTTTGTTTTTTAACATCACATGGTAAGAAGACTAAAGTCCATGTAATTTTACTTTGAACTAAAATATTTTTCATAAAATTGACAAGTGGTTAAAAATGTCTTTGATAAAATCTTCAAATAAATATAGTACTGAAAGCTATCACTGAATGTACAAATTAAAACAAATAAACTGCAAAATAGAACACCTCTGAATTTTCTATAAAATAAATTTGGTTAATAGTGCAGAATTTAAAAAATAACATATATATGCACTATATATATATACAGTATATATGTGTGTGTGTGTGTGTATCCTTAATATATATACTATGCCACTGAGAAAAAGAGAACATAAAATTTGATAAATGTAGGTTTGAATCTCAGCTCTATTTCATATGAGTTGTGTGATCATAGATATTTATTCTCCACTCTAATTTAAGTGGATGATTTTGATAATCTGATGGCATATGCCCAGAAAATCGGTACTGGAAGTGTTGACCCTAATCCAACGAGTAAATCATAGTTCTCTTTTTCCCATTGACTTCCCTTCCATCTTGATTTTGCAACATTGAGTGCTGTGATTTTTACTAACATACATTGGGTTGCCGATAAAAATCCATATATTCTTAGATGAATCAATGATATGAAATATGACATCTATTGTATTCTTTTTAATGGATAAAAACCTACATATAGTAATTACTTACACAGCAGAATTTGTTAATAAAAATACATGAATTATTTGCAGTATAGTCAGCACTATTTTAAATGCAAAATATCTTTTTTTTCTGATAGATTTGTATTATGAAAAAGAAAGACTGATGAATTATTATAAACTTTACATAAAAGAAAAGAAGTGGGGGGAATGCATCCTAAAGTAGGCTTGCCATTATTTTTTCATTGCTGTTTATGATTTTTTAGTTATATTATTTTATCCTACCTTACCCATTCACTTGGATAATGTACTCTTGGTGGCCTTAGAAATTATTTAATAAGTATTTCTCTAAGTTTGTAAATACAATTGCATCAGATTTTGGAAGAGTGTAATTGATAAAAATAACTATCTAAAATAAAATAATCAGATAATATACTTCTAACAAGAAAAATAATGTGCCTATTTTTTTCATTCATCATTAACATCCAGATAGAAATATTGTTAATTAGAATTATGTTCAAAGAAACCAACTCTAGGACAATTCAAGAAAATCCTTGCTAGTGAACACTGGCTTTGACTTATTTGTTGCTCAGAATTTTTCAAAAAATATGCAATTTTTAGAGATTTTGGACCAAGTCATTATATTTTCTTGAATTACTTATGCCCTTGGATTATCTCCCTTGCAATCCATGGAGTTTGAAATTTAATTTAAAGGAAAATTATATTTTGTCTTAACTCAAAAGGTTTTCCCCCAGGAGGTAAATGATGAGATGTTCTGACACAAATTTTAACTAATCCAAATGCCCATTTGGGAGAATATTACCAGTTAGGTTCTACTGGTTTCTACCACAAAGCTTTCATGCCTCCTCACTAAACAAGCAAAGATAGCACATATTGGCTGGTTACTAGTGTTACTATTATGTTAAAAATAGAGCTGGGGGCATGTGGGTGGCCTAGTCAGATAAGCAACTGACTCTTGATTTCTGCTGGGGTCATAATCTCCTGGTTTGTGAGTTTGAGACCTGCACTGGGCTCTTCACTGACAGTCCGGAGCCTGCTTGAGATTCTCTCTCCCTCTCTCTCTGTCCCCCCCCCCCCGCCCCGCCACTTGTGTGCTCACTTGCTCTCTCTCTCTTTCTCTCTCTCTGTCTCAAAATAATTAAAAACTTAAAAAAAATAGAGCCAAATTTAAATTCACTAGTTCTTAGTGAATCTCTACATGGTCATTAAAAGAATAACCACCTTGGGGCACCTGGGTGGCTCAGTCAGTTAAGCACCACACTCTTGATTGCGAATCAGGCCATGATCCCATGGTTCCTGAGAGAGAGTCCTGCATGGGGGTCTGAGCTGACAGAGCGGAGCCTGCTTTGGATTCTCTCTGTCCTGCTTTCTCTGCCCCTCTCCCGCTTGCACGTGCTCTCTCTCAAAATACATACATAAACATCAGGGAAAAAAAATGCACCTTACTCCCACTTCGCTCCTCTCTGACCCACTCCTGCACTTGAGTCTTCTATTTATTCATCAAATACTTCTTGAACAGGACCAGAGTAGATACTGGTTTAAGAACAGATGTTAATATTTGAACCTCTAACTTGAATTACAGTAGTCTGTATTAGCTCTCTGTTCTATTGAAAAGAAATCCCTGATCATCTTTCTGTCTTTTTATGTCCCTTTAAAAAGCAATGAAATTTGCTCACAGTTAGTTTTAAGTATGGTAAGATAAGTTTTTTAACACATTGGCCTTGAAGGATGTTAAACACTTGACATTTCCTAGTGTTATGTCTATTGGAAAAATATTGACATTTACTCTCAAAAACAATGTTTGCTACTGATAATATGATAGTAATTTCAATATCCATCTTAAGAATGTATCAATTTCAGTTATATCCTAGTTTTGAGCAAATAGACATTATCAATAGAGAAAATGTCTTGCAGGTTAGTAAACTTACCTATTCTATAAATCTGTTGGTAAAAAGTTAGTTTTCAATCTTTACTCACCTAGCTTAAATATGAAGAACCATAATGCACCGGTGGGAAAATAATGAAATTCTATACATATTGACTTTTTTAATATGTCAGGAGATTTATAAACATCCAGAGGAATACTTAATGTTAAACGGTAAAATGTAATATATACAATGGCAATTTTATTTATGTAAACAAATAAATCACATATTTTATGAGCAAACATAAACTGTGCACACATTTACCATTTTGTTTTTTCTTTCCTAAAAACAATAAAACCATCTTGAAGTTCTATTTCCAACATTATATGATTTTTTTTGTTTTAAGAGCTTTATTGATAGTATAACCGACATAATAAGCTGTATATATTAAAAACATGCAATTTGCTATCTTTTGACATACATATATACACCCATAAAATCATCACCATAATGAAGACAGTAAATACATTCATCACAAATTTCATCTTTCTCTTTTTTAATATACTTTTCAAGTTTTAATTTAAATTCCAGTTAGTTAACATACAGTGTAATACTATTTTCAGGTGTACAATTTAGTGATAATATCACTTTTCTTATTCCTAGTATTGGTAGTTTAATTTTTTCCTAAGAAATCTAGCTAGAGTTTATCAATTTTATTGATCATAAGTGAAGTATTTTTCATTGATTTTTCTCTATATTTCTGTTTTCTAGTTTATTGATTTCTGTTCTGATTTTATTGTTGCTTTTTCTCTACTTGGTTTGGATTTAAGTTGCTCTTCTGTTTCTCATTCCTAAGTTAAAAGCTGAGGTCATTGATTTGAGACCTTTCTTCTTTTGAAATATGATCTTTTTTTAACTTAAAGTGACATATATATGATTTTCATATTGCCTAGATAATCATAAAACCCATAATCCTCCTCACTATTTATGAAATATTTTCATACGATCTTTAATGTGAACTATTTGCTTATTCCAAAAGAAATGGTCAAAATATGTCCTTGAAATTACTATAAATTGCAATTTCTGTATGTATAGTGGAGTATAAAGAGATTCTGACTCCTTTTATGTGAATTCCAGTATAATAAACAGCTATTTTTATAAATACAAAAATATTAGTGATTGCTGGGACATTTGTATTTTTCTTCCCTTAATTTTGTATATTATTTTTTTACGTAACAAGTTTTAATTTTTACAAAGACATATATATATATATATTCATAATTAAATCTTTCTGTGTATTTACAATAAAAAATTTGAAAAACTATCCTCGCAATAGCTGAAGAATCTTTGCAATATTTTATCTTGTTGGTTTTATATTTTGTGTTTAATTATTTAATTACTTAAATCTGGTTGTTTTAGGAAAACTACATACACTCAACTTTCTTATTTTGCCTAATACCTTATTTTAAAAACACCATTCCATATAATGAACATCTTACCCACTCTTATGTCTTTATCATGTATTAACTTTTGACTTAACCTATTTCATTTTTTAATGTCACAGGACATTAATTAAGATACTGTATCATGTTACAAACGCCAAATAATACTGATTTTTAAAATAGGGAAATTTACTGCTCACTTGCATAATAGTTCTTATATAAGCAGCTCAGAGCTGATATGACATCTCTATAATATTGGACATCCAATCTCATTATTTTATTGCTCTGCTATCCCAAGCAAACAGCTTCATACTGAAAGTCTAAGACAACTATTTCAAAGAAGAGCTGTCAAGCTTCCTGCCTTTTAAGCGTACAACCCACAAACTTACGATTCACTTCTGCTTAAAATTCATCAACCAGAATCTAGTCACAGATATAGGTCTAGCCATAGAGAAAAACTGAACAACCATGTACCTAAGTAAAATTCTTGGTGTAAAGAAGAATCAGAGAATAATTTTTGGAAGGAAAAATAGTAATCTCTACCAGACAGACCGAATTAACTATTGTGGCTTTGTGTTTTGAAATCTGGTAAAGAAAATCTTTGCTTAATTCTTTTCAATACCATATTTATTTTCACTATCTCTCCCTCCTTGTCCTCTGCCAGGGAAATTTTAATATCTTTTAAAATAATACAAGTGGATATTTTATTAGATTTTCATAAATACACAAATTATTTTTGAAATAATTTATATCTTTAGAATAAGATGTATTCTAAGTAGATATGACTTAATATTTATTGAAGACCTATATGCAGCTCTTGGCAGTTTTTCCTCTTTTCTTTCCTTTTTAATTTTAGTTTCTTCATCAAAGTTTCTTACAATTTTTCTAAAATCATTCCTATATATATTTTTTGTTACTTGAGGAGTGAAAGCAGTTATTGTCAAAATTTAGGACAGCTATTGATATTTCTGTATTTAACATATATACTGCTATTGAGTATTCATTTACCTTAAAATACCTCAGTTGTATTTCTTCATTATGTTATCCACAAATAATATTTTTTCTCTATTTGGATCTAATTTTTGTCTGGTTTATATCTCTTCACTTACTTAACTGGCAACCATAACTAATATTATGCTAAGTATTAAATGAGAAAGGTGGTATTTATTCCTCATTTTTGATATTATGAAAATGACTGTAGTTTTTAATTTTAATTATGTAAAAAACATTGAGATAAATGTATTATCTAAGAAAAGAAAACTGCTACTTATAATCTTAATACCTTTATCGAAAAATACATATTGAATTTTATGTATTTCTCATGACTAATTATATAGTCAATTTTTAGTTTTTCCATTGACTTCATAATTGTAATAGATTTTCTTGTATGTAGCCATTTTCATGGAAAACATTTGTAGATCTTTTGTTATATGGCCCAGTTGTGCTTGTTAGAATTTTATTTCAAACATTTGAAACAACAGCTTTTGCTATTTCTGATCCATAGTCTTAAATTCGATTTTTGTTTGATTTCTGTCTTGCCACTAGGCCATAATGCACATGTATGGATAATGTTATTTGGAGTCAAAACAAATCACATACTTACTTATTGGCCTAGCCAACAACCTACATCCTGAGACTTAAAGCAGAAAACCAAAGGATTAATAAGGAATTAAAAGGGTAATCTATGTATAGCATGCAGACCAGATGTGCATGAGGAGACAGAGAAGCTAGAGAAATTTGAAAAACCCTGAGAATATGTCTGATTTAGAGACAAATCCCTCTAATGCATTGCTGTCCAATAGAAATATACTGAGAGTCACTTGTGCAATTTTAATTTGCCTAATAACAGCATTTAAAAGGTAAAATAATAAACAGGTAAAATTTATTTTAGCAGTGTGTTTTGTTTAACCTGATATAGCCAAAATATTACTTTAATATATAATCAATATACAAGTTATTAATAAAGTATTCTTTCTCTGCCCCTCCCTCCCTCCCTCTTTCCCTTCCTTCCTTCCTTCTTTCCTTCCCTACTTCATTTCTTAGTATGCCTACAAAATTAGGTGTGTGTTTTAAATTTGTTAGACATGGTAATGTGGACTACTACCTGCATTTCAAGTGCTCAATAACCACTTGTGGCTAGTGCCAACTGTATCATTTTAGGGTTTGAATCACAGGTATGCTTATCAATGTAATAGTTTACTTCTGAACCCATTCACATTGCTGTATATATTCAATCTCATTTATACCTCTGGGCATATGCTTTCAGAGGTTCAGAGTCTGGAAATAGCCTCCATATGAACTCCCAGATCTATGACTGGGATTATTACTTAATCTATAGATCACCTGGAGTCTGGCAATCATTGTTGGTTTTGATGGATATCTGTGAATTATTTTCACATTCCACTAAATATTTCAGAAATAATTCAGCCCTTGGGAAAGTGGATGTGAATTTCAATAACATTTCCACTTAGAAGCAGTTAGTTTCACTGAAGTGGTTTATTTACTACCTATTTATCACAAAAATATCAGAAGGAATCATCTAATAGGATCTTTCCTGGGACCTGCACTGCTGTAATGGGACATATCAGAAAACACTTACTGTGGCAAGATACAAATCCAATGTTAGCATTATTCATCTGAACACACACACAATTTACCTGTATGACTGTGCCCAAGGGACTCATAGTCCAGACATGTCCTCCATGTGAACTCACCCCTAAGTACCCTCTAAGAGTTTTTCACCATTTTCTGTGCACCTAAATAATTAGCATAGCATGGGGATAATTCATTCTATGAAATGGTTTGGCAGAATTCTCCAGGAAATTTCTGGGTATGATATTTGGTCAGATTTCATTTTTTATCTCTCCCATTTTGAGAGACCTATGGAGTTCACTGTCTCTTCTTGTTTTAATTATGACATTTTCATGAATATTTTATAATAGAGGAGATTTTATGATACAAAATAAACATGACAACTTATGAAAAACTGCATTTTCAAAACTATTTTATTCAGATTTTCAAATTTAGTATAATAGACTTGGTATTCAATAATTTTTTTGTTTTTTAAGTAATCATTCTAATTTTACTTTTCAAAACATTTTGTCTCAATTATCAATTCTATTATTGTATATTTTTAAAATTATTGTTGACCATATTTTTAAATTCTTTTTACCTTATGCAATTTTTCTAATATTTTATTAGAATATATTTTTCTTTCATCAGAAAATTTTATTTTAAATTACTACAAATTGAAGTTAATTTGTCATGCTACATTTGTTAGTGTTTAGCAAAGTACTTTTGTTTATTTGTTTTTAATCCATCTATTACTTTTATGGAATAAATGCCTTTTTTTGTGGACTACCTGGGGGCAACATGTTGCAATACACTGTGACTACCAGAGATCGTATTGGTTTATGAAAGTAAAACTTTCATATTTATCAATAATTTTGCATTTGGTTTCACTGAATATTGGTTTTGCAATTATTTATACCCTCTTTTACATGTTTATTTAAACCTTGATAGGGGCCCCTGGGTGGCTCAGTTGGTTAAGCGTCCAACTTCAGCTCAGGTCATGATCTCGCAGTCCGTGAGTTCAAGCCCCACGTTGGGCTCTGTGCTGACAGCTTAGAGCCTGGAGCCTGTTTCAGATTCTGTGTCTCCCTCTCTCTCTGACCCTCCCCCGTTCATGCTCTGTCTCTCTCTGTCTCAAAAATAAATAGCTGTTAAAAAAAATTAAACCTTGATAGATAATACTTATATATTGAGATAATATAACCAAATTATAAGTTTTAAAAATTGTTCTTTGTGGGGTGCCTGAGTGCCTCAGTTAGTTGCTTGTGTTACTCTTGATTTTGGCTCATGTTATGATCCCAGGGTCAAAGGATTGAGCCCCAAGTCAGGCTCTGTGCTGAGTATGGAGCCTGCTTGGGATTTGCTCGCTCTCTCTCTCTCTCTCTCTCTCTCAATCTCTATCTCTTTCTCCCCCTCTCCCCCTCCTCTGCCTCTCTCCCCTGCTTGCCCTCACTCTCTCTCTCTCTCTCTTAAAAAAATTACTCTTTGTGATTCTAAAAAGGTTTTTAAGTTATACTTGGAAGTAAAAAAGTTTTTTTTCTTTTTTTTTTGGCTTTTACATTTTATAAGTTTTAAAATACTCTTTGATTTTAATTAAATTTTTCTTCTCTTATTTATACTTTCAAATATTTGCCTGGAAAATTATTTTTAATCCATTTGGGGAGCTCTTTTTTTTAAAATACTTTCTTTTTAGAAAATTTTTCTTCAGTTAGTCTGAGATTTGTCTTTTATTAGAGACTTTATCCATTTACAGTATTTAAAATTAATATATTTAGAACTTAATTTATACATCTACTGTATTCCTTTCTTACCTGTTTACTAACATTTGTTATGCATTATTTGCAATTGTGCAGGGATTTTGGAAATTTGTGAATATTTTTCATTCTGCTCTCTGACACTACTCGGTGTTAAAGAACAGAATATGTCATCAATTGCAGGAATGAAATAATGACTGTCCTCTCAGTTTAATTTTAGAAAGCAGAAAATTAAACACTTTTTCCAATTCTGTACTAAGAAGCTCTTTCTAATTATTTTGTGCCTCCTTTTCACATATTCAGGATAATAGTCATTTAAATTTTTTTCACAATTTATTCATAGTGCCTTACATTTTGTTTCTTGTTTAATCATTTTTAAAGGCTTATAGACCTTTCAGATCCAATATTTGTTATTTATAAAGAATTTGAATTCTATCCATCTTTTTTTTTTTAATATACATGTAGGTACTGCTAACATTCTTTACTCAGCTTTCCATCACTAGGTTTGAGGATATCCTTTAGGGCAGGTGAATAGGAGAATTTTAACTGCTTAAAATGATTTATCTAGTAAAGAATCTGCTAGGGCAATCTCTTTTTCTCTGTATGTAAGATACTCAATTTCTTGACAGTTTAAAGCAGTCTGTAAGCAATTTTCTTTTCTCTCCCTTTTCTCAGCTTTATGGAGATAAAATTGACATTTAACACTGTGTAAGTTCAAGGTGTTACACTGTAAAGATTTGATACATGTATATATTGCAAAATGTTTATCACAGTAAGCTTTAGTTTGCATGTCCCTTCCCTCACATAATTACCATTTTGTTGTTGTTCTTTTCTCATAGTAACTATCAAATATGCAATACAGTATTGTTACCTATAGTTACCATGCTGTACGTTAAATCCTTGAAATTTATTCATCTTAAAACTGGAAGTTTGGGGCACCTGGGTGGCGCAGTCGGTTAAGCGTCCGACTTCAGCCAGGTCACGATCTCGCGGTCCGGGAGTTCGAGCCCCGCGTCGGGCTCTGGGCTGATGGCTCAGAGCCTGGAGCCTGTTTCCGATTCTGTGTCTCCCTCTCTCTCTGCCCCTCCCCCGTTCATGCTCTGTCTCTCTCTGTCCCAAAAATAAATAAACGTTGAAAAAAAAATTTAAAAAAAAACTGGAAGTTTGTACCCTATGACCAACATTTGCCTGTTTCCCACCCCCGCCCCAACCACTGGAAAGCACTATCCACCAGAATATCTAAACTATACCCTCTGTTTCTATGTATTCAATTTTTTCTTTAAAGATTCCACATACAAGTAATCCCATGCAGTATTTGTCTCTCTTTGTCTTGCTTACTTCACTTAGCATAATATCTTCCAGGTCATTCGTGTTATAGAAAATGGCAGAATCTTCTTTTTTTATGGCCAAATTATATCACATTATATATGTTCATGATACATATGTGCATACAACATTTCCATATCTGTTCAACTATTTGGATATTTCCATGTCTTGGCTATTGTGAATATTGCTGCAATGAATATAGGAGTATAAATACCTCTTTGAGATAGTGAATTTATCATTTTTGGATATATACCCAGAAGTGGGATTACTGGATCAAATGATAGTTCTATTTTTAATTTAACAAGACACCTCCATACTGTTCTCCATCGTTTCCATTATTCACATCAATAGTGTACAAAGATTGCCTGCTCTCCACATCCTTGCAAACATTTGTCACTTGTCTTTTTGGTAATAGCCATTCTAACATGTGTGAAGTGTTGTTTTGGTTTGCATTTTCTGGTGAGTAGTGATGTTGAACAATTTTCATGTACTTGTTGGATATTTGTAAGTCCTTTTTGGGAAAAAAATGTCTATTCAAGTCTTTTGCATTTTTTAATCAAAGTTTTTGTTTTTGCTTTTGTTTTTCCTTGATAGGGAGAAACGTGAGCCATATATATATATATATATATATATATATATATATATATATATAATCTTTTATCAGATATGTGGTTTGCAAACATTTTCTCCCATTCAGTAGGTTGACTTTTCATTTTATTTATTATTTCTTTTTTCTGTGCAGAAGATTCTTTGTGTGATACAGCCTGACTTATTTATTTTTTATTTTTGTTTGTGATTTTGATGTCATCAAAAAATCATTGCCAAAATTGATGTCAAGCAGTTTTTCCCCTAAGTTTTCCTCTAGGAGTTTTATGGTTTCAGGTATTATGTTTAAGTCTTTTTTTTTTTAAGGAATTGTTATGCTCTCTTTTTTGTAATGTTCATATATTTATTTTGAGAAAGAGAGAATGGGGAGAGGGGCAGAGAGAGAGCAGAGGGAGAATCTCAAGCAAGCTCTGCACTGTTAGCACAGAGCCTGATGCAGGGCTCATCTCATGAGCTGTGAGATCATGACCTGAGCTGAAATCAAGAGTTGGACACTTAACTGAGTGAGTCACCCAGACACCCCTTATGTTTAAGTCTTCAATCCATTTCCATTTAATTTTTGTGGATGGTATAAGATAGGGGTCTAGTTTCTTTCTTTTTTTCTTTTCTTTTTTGTTTTTTACATGTAAATATCTAGTTTTCACTATATCATTCACTAATTGAAGAGACTATCCTTTTCCCAGTTGAGTAGTCTTGGCTCCTTTGTTGATATTAGTGAACCATATAAGCATGGGTTTATTTCTATACTCTCAGTCCTGTTCCATTGGTCTTATGAGGGTTTTTTTTCCCAGTACCATGCAGTTTTGATTACTGTGGTGTTGTAATACAGTTTGAAATCAGGAAACATGATATCTCCAGCTTTGTTTTTCTCAAGATTGCTTGGGCTATTTTGGGTCTTTTAAGATTCTGTATGACTTTTAGGATGTTCCTTTCTATTTAAGTAAAAATGTCATTGGAATTTTGGAAAGCATTGCAGTGAATTTATAGATGGTAATGGGTAGTATAGACATAAAATAATATTAACTCTTCTAATCCATGAACACTATGAACACTGAGTATCTGTTTATTTATTTGTCCCTTCTTTAATTTTTTTTCATCAGTGTCTTATAGTTTTTATTGTGTTGATATTTAACTTCTTTTGTTAAATTAATTCCTAAGTATTTTACTGGTTTCAAAACAAGTTTTTTTAAGTTTATTTATTTATTTTGAGAGAGGAGAGATGGGGAGAGAGAGTGAACATGAGCAGGGGAGGGGCAGAAAGAGGGAGAGAGAGAGAATCCAAAGCCCACACTGTCAGCACAGAGCCTGATGCAGGGCTTGAATCATGAACTGTGAGACCATGACCTGAACTGAAATCAAGACTCCGGCACTGGGGCGCCTGGGTGGCGCAGTCGGTTAAGCGTCCGACTTCAGCCAGGTCACGATCTCGTGGTCCGTGAGTTCGAGCCCCGCGTCAGGCTCTGGGCTGATGGCTCGGAGCCTGGAGCCTGTTTCCGATTCTGTCTCCCTCTCTCTCTGCCCCTGCCCTGTTCATGCTCTGTCTCTCTCTGTCCCCAAAAAAATAAATAAACGTTGAAAAAAAAAAATTAAAAAAAAAAAAAAAAAAAAAAAAAAACGACTCGGGCACTTAACTGATTAAGCCATCCAGGCATTCCAGTTTTGAAACTATCATAAATGGGATAATTTTTATTTCTTTTTCAGATAGTTCATTGTTAATATATAAAAATGTAACTGTTTTCTTACGTTGATTTGTATCCTGAACTTTGCTGGTACTTTTTATTAATTAATTATTAATTCTAAGACTTTTTGATAGTATCTAGAATTTTCTAGATTGAAGATTTGATCATCAGCAAACAGAGGCAATTTTACTTCTTCCTTTAATTTGGATGACTCCTATTTCTCTTACTTGCCCATTGTTTTGGCCAGGACTATAAGTGTATGTTGAATAGGAATATTGAGAGTTGCCACTCTTGACCTGTTCCCGATTATGTAGAGAAAAGTTTCAATTTTTCACCAATGAATAGGATGTTAGCCGTGAGTTTGTCATATAAATCCTTTATTATGCTGAAGTATGTTTCTTCTCCAAATTTGTTGAAAGTTTTCATTCCCAAAATGATGTAGTATATTGTCAAATAATTTCCTATATCTATTGAGACCATCGTGTGATTTTTGTCTCTCATTCTATTTATGTGATGTATCATATTTTTATTGATTTTTGTATGTTGAACCATTCTCACATTCCAAGTATATATCCCACTAGATCATAGTGTATAATATTTTCAATGTGCTGTTGAATTCAATTTGCTAGGCTTTTTGTTTGCTACCTTGTTTGGGTGTATGTGAATTTTTTCATTTGTATTTATCAGGGATTTGGGAAGTTTAGAACCATTATTTCTTCCCATATGTTTTGGTCACATTCTCTGTCCCCTCTTTCTAGGGCTTAAATAAACTATGTGTTTGATCTTTGATTGGTCTCACAGATCCTGAGAGTTGGTTTATATGTCCTCTTATAAATTTTTCTTAAAATTGGATAATTTCATTAATATGTCCTCAAGAGATGTCTTTACTGACATCTCTAGTCCTTTGGTGAGTTCATATGATTACTTTAAAATTTCGTATATTTTTATTTCTAATATTTCATTTTTTTTGTGTGTGTGCATGTATATACAGATCCAAATATATACATATATGTGATATATGTATATGTAATAATATAATATATTCTATTTTTCTGCTATTTTCTATCTTTTCATTCATTACTAATTTATCTTTCTTTAATGACATAAGCATAGTTATAATGGTTGTTATAATGTCCAGGTCTGATAATCCATTATTCTATCTTTTGAATTATTTTGATATTGAACTCTGTTGTCTTTTCCCTTCAGAAGTGTTCATCTTTTCCTGGTTCTTCATCCAAATTATTTATTTATTTTATTTTATATTTATTTATGTATTTATTTTTGTCAGCTGTTTTTAGTTTGCACTGGATATGTAAATATGTCATTGAGTTGGGATTCTGATATATAATATTCTAAATTATATTAATTTTTTGCTGATGCTTAACTTTATTATACTCAAACATCATAATGTATAATACCTGTAGTGACCTTTGGTTTTAATTTTCTTCACATATATGTGGTTCAGGGTTACTAGAAATTGAGCAGAATTTGTGCTCAGAATTTAGCATTTCCCTTCTTTGACACTGTTCCTTCCAAAATACCTTCAATATCAAGTAGCTCTGGTTGTTTCAGACTCTGTCTGATTTTTCTGAGCAGAAAGATGTTAGGTTTTTTATTAGAGATTTAACCGTTGTCTTCTATAGTTGCTATGGCTGTGTCTTTTACAAGGAAAGGCAAAAAAAAAAAGTGAAATTATATCATGATGGTAGCTTTCTTCAAGTTTTGAGTCCAGACTGCTTTTGTTCACTCTAAAATTATTTGGTAGTATCAATTTTTGTACTCAGTCTAGAGTGTACAGTTGTCTATTAAAATGACTGTTAGTAGCCTATGCTTTGGATCAACTACAGAACATCCTGATTTATAGAATTTTGATGGATTATTATGGCTGTGAGGCGGGTGTCTGGACTAGGCAAAAGAATAGCAAACAAAGGCATGGGGTTTTAATTTAGGAGAACGGCAAATATAATGTTTATAAAATAAGGTACAATTGAGCCCTGAACAATGCAGAAATTAGCGGTCTGACCCCCATACAGGTAAAAATCCATGTATGACCTTTAACTCGTCCAAACCTTAACTACTAATAACATACTGATGACTGGAAGTGTTACTAATAGCATAGTCATTTAACCCATATTGTATATGTGCATTATGTAGTGTATTCTTACAATAAAGTAAGTTAGAGAAAACAAAATGCTATTAAGAAAATCTTAAGAAAGAGAAAATATATTTATAATACTATGCAAAACTTCACATGTAAATGAACCCATGCAGTTCAAACTTATGTTGTTCTAGTGTCAATTGTATCATATTATTATTATTATTATTTTATCATGAGCTATTATTTGCATGTATAGAATCCTATATTATAGAATTTCTGCAGTATAGGTTCCCTACACAGGTCAAAATTCCTGTAGGATTATTATTCTTATTATCTTAAGATATTATTAGATTATATTAAATTATATTTATTGGAAAACAGCTATGAGACAGATTATAGATTATTTTGTTGGTGGGCAAAAAATGCAAGTTATTGAAATTTTTTCCTAAAGACTATGGCATGATCAGAACTATATTCAAGAAAGATTTTGCCAGTAATAATGTGTAGGACTCATTGATTTTATAATAGCCAGAGATCAATAAGTATAGGCAGAGCTAACTCAATAGTCCTAGGGAGAAAGAAGAATATGTACTAGAATATAAGGAAATAGAAATAAAGTCAGGAATGATCGAGTATCATATGGTAGATATGGGAGTAGTATATTTGTTCAGTGGCACTATTATAGTTTATGCTGCTAATACAAATGTTAATCAACAATTACACATAAAGTCTTTATATAATGAAACCAAAATTAGGAAAATACAAGGAAGTATTCATAATAATTTTCATATTATAGGCTGAGTGAAAACAAATGGTGATGACGTTAACTTAAAAATAGGAAGCAGACTATAGAACTAACTTACATTAAACCTTTAAAATTTTGCCCTCTGGGAAGAGCGCACACTGTTTAAGGTAGCCATTCCAAATGATTTGAAGTTATTTAAGAATGTCATGCTCATTTATGCCTTCCTCCTTTTGAGGTAGAATTATTTATAATGTTGGTATGATAATAGACTATTCTTTGTCATTTTTGAAGAACAATGTAAATACAATTATTACAGAACACTTAATTAGAATATCAATCAAAACTAGCTGTCTTCCATTATTTGCATAGTTCTTTGACAATAATTATATAACCTCTCATTACTCTCATTGATTAAAATATAATCAGATAATTTTTTAAAACCTTAATCTTAATAGTCTTACAATATTTCCAAAAGGAAAATAACAGAACAAGATATTGAAAAATAAATGGATTGTAGGATAGTTTTATTTTTAACTTTTTGAGGAACCTCCATACTGTTTACCAGAGTGGCAAAATAAGTCAGACAGAGAAAGGCAGAAAACATATGGTTTAACTCATATGTGGAATTTAAGAACCGTAATAGATGCACATAGTGGGGAGAAAAGAGAGACAGAGGCAAACCATACAATAGATTCCTAACTAGAGAGAACAAGGTTGCTTGAGGGGAGAGGAGGATGGGGGATGGATTAAATGGGTGATGGGTATTAAGAAGGGCACATGTTGTGATGAGCACTGGGTGTTATATGTAAGCACTGAATCACTAAATTCTACTCCTGAAACTAATATTACACCATATGTTAACTAACTACAATATAAATAAACACTTGAAACTCCTCCAAAAAAAAAAAAAAGAAAAAGAAAGGAAAGTCCTCCCACCCACTATCATTGCCCAGTGCAAATACCATATGGATTTACATAACTTTCAACCAAAATAGGTAGGAAATATATATTCTAAACTTACATATTTTCATTCCAGTATCATAAGTAAAATTTGATCATTGAAAATGAATATGCCAAATGCAAGTGTTCCAAGTCACTATTGCTTTTGCTACTATAGCATTCAAAACATAAGGACTGAGATATTTATAAAAAGTTTTTTATCTCTGAATTCAAAAAATCTATTCTTTCTTCCATGTGAGCAGCAAAGAACACTTTCTCCTTCAGATTCAGTTATGTTGTTTCTCCAGGATTGGCTGTGATATTGAGATACCATAGTTACTACTCATGTAGAATATTCTTTTAAATATAACTCTATGTAAAAATATGGCAAAATTGTATATTTCAATATAAAATGTTTTCTTATGTTCTGTCTCCTATTATCAGAGATTAAACACGAGCATCAAAGCCTACATGCACTCTTGATGACAAAATTACTTTTATAACTAGGATACAAACACAGTTACACAGTTATTTATTCTGTAATTCTTGAAGCTCCATCACTGAAACAGGCTTTGCAATCTTCCTTTTAAAAAATCTTTCAACTAAGAACATCTATAACAGGCTTAAGATATTTTCCCAGTATTGCATGCGACTTTAATTTTAATGTGGGTTTGAGGTTGTGCCTTAATATTATTGAAAATATATAAAGTATATTGATGTCTTGAGTAGGGTCAATCTGAATTTAAATTTTGGCAACATTGAGAGCACTGAGATAATTTTAAATTAAACTGTCAATATATGAGTCAATATGTTATTCTATAAATGAACGGACTATAGAGAACCTGTCTTGAAACTGCCTCTGCCTAAGATATAAGACTTAATCTTGTCCTTTGTCATCAAGTTTATGTTTTCAAAAACTCCTCAGAAACATTAGCATAACTCTGCTCTAAGACATGCTACTTTGAACAGAGTTGTAAATCATTCTCCAAAATTAACATTGGGGCCAAAATATACTTCTACATTTATTATTTTTTTCCACTGGGCTTCATATCTCCTTCAGTTATCAAAAGTATTAGGCTTATCCCATGGTCAGAACAGTATTTATGTTTTCTATACTTTTATTTTAATTCCTTATACCTTCTTTATTAAATACAAATAGCTTTAAGTTTTAGAATCTACTTAATTATTAACTGCTCTACAGTTCATACCTATAAATGTATACATTAAGGAAAGACATATCTCAAATAAACAACCTAATATAGTCAATGAACTAAGAAAATAAGAGGAAACTAAGCATGATGTTAACAGAAAGAAGGAAACAATAAAGATTAGAGGAGAAATAAATGAGATAGAGAATAGAAAAACAATAGAAAACATCAACAAAATTAAAAGCTAGCCCTTGAAACAAAATTGAAAAAAACTTTAATAGAATAACCAAGAAAAAAAGAAAAGGACTCAAATAAATAAAATTATGATCAAAAGTGGAGACATTACAACTGATACTATAGGAAAACAACAGATCATAAGAGACTATAATAAATAATTAGATACTACAAAATTGGGCAACCTAAAAGAAATGGATAAATTTCTAGAAACATACAACATACCAAGATTGAACCATGGAGAAATAGAATGTCTGGACAGAGCAATAGGAGTAAGCAGATCAAATTAGTAATGAGAAACCTCCCAACAAAGAAAAGCCCAGGAGCAGAGAGCCTTGTGGATGAATTATACCAAAAATTTAAAAAATAATAATGCCAATTCTTTTCAAAGTCTTCCACAATTGAGAGGACAAGACACTCCAAAAGTCATCTTACAAAGCCAGCATTACCCAGATATCAAAACCAGGCAAGGTCGCCATAAGAAACGAAAACCATAGACCGTAACACTGATGAATATGGAAACAAAAGTCCTCAATAAAACATAGCACGCTGAATTAAACGGCACATTAAAAAGAAAATCATACACCAGGGTCAAGTGGCATTCACCCTGGGATGCAAAGATGGTTCAACACCTATAGATCAATAAATGTGATACACCACATTAATAGAAAACGAATGTACTTCAGCATAAAAAAGACCTTATGTGATATGCCCAGACATCATTTAGTGAAAACTAAAAAGCTTTCCCTTTAAAATCCAAAACAAGACAAGAATGCCCCTCGTTACCACTCCTATTCAACATAGAAATAGAAGCAATTAGCCAAGAAAAAGAAGTAAAAGGCATTTAAATTGTAAAGGAAAATGTAAAACTGTCTCTGTCTGCATTTGACATGACCTTATATATAGAAATCCTACAGACTCCACCAAAAAACTATTAGAACTAATAAATGAATTCAGTGACATTGCAGCATATAAAATTAATATACAAAGATCAGTGGGATTTCTATACATTAACAATGAACTATATGAAAAGAAGCTTTTAAAAATCTCATTTAAAACAAGATCAAAAATAATAAAATATTCAGGAATAAGTTTAACTGAAGAAGTGCAATATTTACACACTGAAAACTTCTATTGAAGAGAGAAATTGAGACAGACACAAATAAATGGAAAGTTAGCCTGTGTCCATGGGTCAAAAGAATTAATATTCTAACTTTTTTTTAAACATTTTTTTTAACGTTTATTTATTTTTGGGACAGAGAGAGACAGAGCATGAACGGGGGAGGGGCAGAGAGAGAGGGAGACACAGAATCGGAAACAGCCTCCAGGCTCTGAGCCATCAGCCCAGAACCCGACGCGGGGCTCGAACTCACAGACCGCGAGATCGTGACCTGGCTGAAGTCGGACGCTTAACTGACTGCGCCACCCAGGCGCCCCAAGAATTAATATTCTAAATGCCCACACTGCCTACAGCCATCTACAATCAATGCAATGTCTGTATGTTGACATTTTACCTTTCATTTTACAATTTCATTTGCAATAATTAGATTACATCTATGTGCACTGGAGATATCTTGACCAATAACATTTGGTGTGCTCATGTCTATAAACATACTAACTCTTTGCCTGTATATAGCTATGTGACTTACATCTTAATACCTGAAACATATTTTCCTACATGTATATTCATAATTTTAAACCTATTTCAATCTTGTTACTTGAGGAATAGAAAACCAAGGTGTTAATTTACCAACTTCAGTAATAAATGCAAACTTCCCACTTAAAATAAAAATAGTGCATTTCAAACAAATAAATCCACTTCTTTATTAGTCATTCAGGTTTGGATTTGGACAAGACTGCAAAAATAATATATTTCACAAATGAAACCTTTTAATCCCTTAGTGCCTCAGTAGTTTTTTCACGGTCCTCCTTGGCCAAAAGAAATGTCTAAGTATTTCCTTTTTAAAGTACTTATGTCCAAAGGACATAATAATATTAATTTGTATGGTATGCAAAAGATGTGTTTTATTGCCATAAAATTCAAGTATAACATGGTGTCACTGTAAGTTTTCTGAGGTGCCGTAGAGCTCCTCAGGACACTGTTTAGGAAACGTAAATCCAGCCTCCCGTGTGTTTTTTGGTATAGATTGAGCACCAAATATATACAAGTCTCTTTTGTAGGCAAATAAAAAGCCAAATTTAGTCGAAATCAAGTGATTACTCAATTTGGTTGTATAGGTATGCTTAGAATATAGTTTTCATGACATACAAGCCTGTGAATTTTTTTTAAATTTTTTTTTTGAATTTACTTTTGATAGACAGAGTGAGACAGAGCATGAGTGGGGGGAGGGACAGAAAAAGAAGGAGACACAGAATCCTAAGCAGGTTCCAGGCTCTGAGCAAGCAATCAGCACAGAGCCTGGTGTGGGGCTTGAACCCATGAACCATGAGATCATGACCTGAGCCAGAGTCTGACATTCAACTGACTGAGCCACCCAGGTGCCCCAAGCCAGTGAAATTTTTATTATATCAATCCATACGATCATTCTGACTAGTTCATGTATGGCTCTTAAAATACACTGTGTCGTTATGAAGTATGTTTTACATATTTTTTAAATATTTATATTTTATTCAAATTAAGCTTTGCCTCAATATTTTACAGTAACATGCTCATATAGTATTAGTGTATGCATTGGGTTGCATTCATTATTTACGGCAGTCCAAGTTCTTTAATTTGCAAAGGACACATTTCTGTTTGCTGACACATTCTCAGTAATCCATTTCTAAATGTTGTTGTGGTTTTTCAAATTACAGTTGTTGTGCTTTGAACTGACCTTACTTAACTCTTCTTTAAACAACTAGAATTGGTTCTTTAAAACTATTTGCCTTAGAGAAGTAGTTCTTCTAGAAAACGTTTTTTTTTTTTCATGTATATGCATCCTGTGTTTGTTTTGTTTTCTCTGTAGTAAGACCGAAAATGACCAAAGTATCTCATCAATAGCCTCCTGCCCATTTTTTAACTTAGATTTACTGCTTGACGCACTCCCATCTGCTTTTGAGCAACCTTCCTGGGTGAAACTCTTTGACTGCTTTCAACAACTTTTTTTTTTAATGTATATTTATTCTTGAGAGAGAGAGAGAGAGAGAGAGAGAGAGAGAGAGAGCATGAGCAGGGGAGGGGCAGAGAGAGAGAGAGGGAGACACAGGACCCAAAGCAGGCTCCAGGCTCTGAGCTGTCAGCACAGATCCCCATGAGGGGCTCAAACCTACGAGCCCTAAGATCATGACCTGAGATGAAGTTGACACTTAACTGACTCAGCCACTCACAACTTTTCATTTCACCAGTCTTTTCAACAATGTTTTATTTACCCAGTCTGTCTCCTGCAGCAATAAAATTTAGCTTCGAACAAGAAATACACAGAAGCAGAGAGTGAATGAGACAGCATAGTATACTAAAGATATAAATGGAATAGGAATCCACATGCCTTATTAGTTTTTCTATATTTTTCAAAAGTATTTATATTAATCTGAGCCTAAATCTCTCTACATTACTGCCCTAACTGTAGCCTGAATTGATTGAATATTTGACCTATAAGGTCTTTATTAGCTCTAACAATGTCTGATTGGATGGTAAATTGTTATATTCTTATAATTTTTCTGTAAGATATTATATATGAAACTTTCCTGTGAAATGGTTAAATATAGACCCTATAATTATTTACTACCAAAAAAGATGCTGCTTAGAGACGTGTAATAGACTTTCACTTGAGTTATTTACTTAGCCTATTATTTCTAAGCCATTTGTCTCACTTGCTTATTTCTAAAGAATGGGCTTTGTTGCACTCTTCTGCCCATGTGGTTACCATCAGCAAATATGCTGTTTTTAAAAATGTATGCCATGAAGATATTGCAAGCTATTAACTTTGGAGACTCCAACTATTTACTCCTTTTCCTTCTTTTAAAAAATTTTTTTTAATCTTTATTTACTTTTGAGAGAAAGAGAGCAGGGGAGGAACAGAGAGAAAGACACAGAATCCGAAGCAGGCTTCAGGCTCCGAGCTGTCAGCACAGAGCCCAACGTGGGGCTCAAACCCACAAACCATGAGATCATGAACCGAGCCGAAGTCAGGCGCTCAACTTACTGAGCCACCCAGGTGCCCTTCCAACTATTTACTCCTAAACAAACTGACTTGGATAGAGGTGGAATCCTGTGTCTTGTATACGTGTGCCATTGCTTCTATACCCATTTCTACCACAGAAATGTTAAGTGTGTATTAGACATAGTCTAATATAAATGTAAAACTCTTTACAAAAATTTTGCTCACCAAAAGGTCAAAGTGTAATAGCATTACTTATTTGACTAATTTGCACATATATTAAAGTAATACTTCTTTGATTGAAAGTACTGCATCGCATATGAACCCTGAGAGTCAATAGTATGAATAAAAAATTGATTTAGCATCCATATTTGTCATGGTAAAGTTGTAAATTATGGAACATTACTTTTCCAGTTTTTCCCTGCTCTCCTTAAGGCTAGATATGGTCAATACATATACGTTTATAACTCTGATATTTGTATATTTCATCTTTTGTTAACATTTCTTTCCTTTTTCAAAGTTACTGCTGTATTTAAGCAATAATTTTCCAACTTGAGGACAAAAATCATAATATCGTTCAATTCTGAAATGTTCAGCTTCAAGTCTTTACAGTGTACTTAGTGCATGAAACACACAAATAGCTTGTTACTTTCTCCCAATTCTCTGAGAGTCCTGACTTCAGAATGTCAAAGAATCCTTGTCCCAAATTTCACATTGACATATGTCTTTTATTAAAACTACTCCTTTTGTCATTTTATTTACTAAAGCATTGAGTACGTCCATGTGTGTTCTGTGTGTGTGTCCATGTGTCCATGAATCCAGAATGTATAAGTATGCATGAAGTATGTGAGTTATTTTCATCCAATGATGGAAACACTAAAATATGCTAAAAATTCATAAAAATTTTAGCTATAACATATTTTAAATATAATTTCTCTGTTTCATTCTTTCTCTTTGTCTCTTTTTCTCTGACTGTACTGTGTTATGTAATTCGTTGTACCACTATTTATAGTTAAAAGAGAAGAAGGATAATCTCTGAGGCCAGCCTACCTATTACATAGGGTCTTAGCTCCACACTAAAGCTCCACACTAAAGTCACACTAAAGCCTGCTCCAGGTGTGGCCTGGAGCACAGAAGGAAAGGAATTGATAGATACATGTGATACCTGCCAAAGTGGAAGCAAAGGAAATATCAGGAGCTTTTAATAATATTTTATTGTTATTTTTATTTTTAACTCCCTTATGACTAAAGGATTCACTGCTTTGTATCCTATATTGAATACAAGGATGGGAAAGAAGCATGTGTGTTTGTAGAAAAAGAAAGTGAAGTCAGAGAGCATGTGCAACTTGTCCAAGCAAGTAATTAGTAGAGACAAAATTCAGACTCGGCTTCTATTATATGACAACTCAATCTGTAATTAATAATTGATAATAGAAATAACAATAATACTTTAGAAATATTTATTGAATACTCACTATGTAGCAATTAAATTATGAATTTTCCAATTAAACAAACAAAAAAATTGATATTTTTAATTCCAAGACATTCCTTTTCTTCAACTAACCTGGTTTAATTTATTTTAACTTTTGAAGGCATTCTTCAAAGTATATACTTCTGCAGATTTGCATAAGAAAAATGACAAGTGGGACACCTGGGTGGCTCAGTTTGTTAGGGTCAAGTGTCTGACTTCCATTTAGGTCATGATCTTGTGGCTTGGCTCCTGGGTTCAAGCCTGTCTTAGGCTCTGTGCTGACAGCTCAGAACCTGGAGCCTGATTCAGATTCTGTGTCTCCCTCTTGCTCTGTCCCTCCCCTGATCGCTCTCTGTCTTTCTCTCAAAAATAAATAAACATAAAAAAAAGAAAAGTAAATAAAATAAATAAATAATAAACAAACAAACGAATAATTAAAATAAAAAAACAAAAAAGAAAAATGACTAAAATAATAAATTTGTGTGAAATTTAAACATCAATTTTCATTTTCACTTGTTTTTTTCATTCTGTTTAAAGGTAGGGAAATTCTATTGTTTGAAAATTATTTTTGCCCACACTTCCTGGTTTTTTTTTTCCTCTTAATGCCTGCATTCTGGTCTTTTTTGTTTGTTTGTTTGTTTGTTTATTAGCACTCATCTAGAAAGGGAACTAAGGGCATGAAAGAAACTTAAAAGTCCAAATCATCCAAGTAAGTGTTTGTACTCAGGGCTGGCATGCAGTTTGGCACACACACTACCAGTGTGACTTTTGGCAATGCACAGCCATAGCACTCCACTTGGATAAAGCTTTAATTTTGAACTTCCTGACCACAAGTTAACATAGGATATTTCCCTCAGGTTATTCCATGCACCCACAGAATGGGCATTTTGATTTCCTCAAAGCAGTAACTTTAAAAAAAATTATGCAAAATCTCTGGAATAAAATTTTGAACTGTGACTAAGTAATTGATGTAAATGTAATTGGAAATCAAATCACTTTTAAAAACCATTACATGTATCAATTTACACGAGAAAGGAAGAATGCATAGCATAAGAGATCATCCAAGTTAGCATAATCATTAGCGCTATGGAGGCATTTATTGAAGTGGAAATAGGAGGGCTCCTTTAGTTGCCAAAGAAAAATCGCACTGTAAACAGTTAAACAGGCAAGGAATTCTTTATTCAATACTATTGCAATAGGGAAGAGAGATTTAACTCAACTGCCCTGAAACAAAAAGCTGGATGGATGACCCTGGAGTGAGCTAATGAAAGAATACTGCAGACATTAGGGACGATGCTAGCAGTGCTATTAAGCCATCAGTGTTTGCTAATTGCCCCTTATAAGCTGTTACCCTCCCACAGAGACTGGGATATAGGGTCACTATTTCCTTAGATGATTCCACTTCTGAAGGATGCCTCTCAGGTCTTTGAAAAAGACATTCCTGGGTTATAAATGTGGCCAGAGGAGGGAAGAAGATTTATATCTCAAAAGGCAAGAGAAAGAATGTTCTAAGAAAAGGGAGGTCAGGGGTTGATAGCCAGGAAGAAGCCTGACCAGGGTTTATTCAAGCTTCGTCAATATTCCCCTAAGAGTATTGAGATACTCTTGGTCACAGTGTATATAAAAACACTGAAAAAAAGTTCCTGAAAAGATAGAGATCATTAATTTTAATCCACAATTCAATAAAGTCTAGTCACTTTAACCTGATTCCACGGCATCAACTTGAATTCACAGGTATATTATCTAATTTGACCTAAGCTGCATGTTAGTAGAACTTGATGCAGCCATATATAGGTATTTTTACTTAATTAGTCTAACAGGCAAAGTTTTGCTCAGCAGTCCATCCCTTGATTTTGCAAGATATACTTGTGTTTCTTTTTCATTTTCACTCCACTGTCACCTGAGCAAAGACAAATACGTTCTTTTTAAAGATTTGTGGTGCACAGTTCAAATTACAATATGCAATACTACAGAATCTTCCAATAATTCAACAGCTGAAAATAACTTCAGAAATGTTATCCTTTGACTATTTATGTCTTTGGCAAAGAAAGTTCATTTAATACAATTACCTATTCTTTACATGCAATACATCAGTCTCCAAACTATTGTCCCTTGGCAGTAAATTGTAAATTCCAGGAAGCAGATTTTTTAAAAACTTTCCAAAGAAGATTTTGCGACTAACAGTAGGCCGTGGGCCATCAGCTATACCTAGGTATCAACTCTTCTTTCTAGTGATAGTGAAGTAAATGAAGTCAGTAAGGTTGTCAATGGACTACTGCAACTTTAAATCCACTCCACAGTTAGAGTTGAAGAATTTCTTATCAATCCATAAACTTTTAAGTTATAGAAAAGAATGTTATATTTTAACTATAGAGATCACAAAATTGTTTTTAAAATATTTTTAAGTGAAAATAGCATTGATATATATATATATATCTCGATATAGATATATAGATATAATTATGTAATTAACTTATCTAGTTAGTAAGAACTTTTCACACCAAATTCACAAATACATGAAGAAGACTGCATTTTTTTATTGTGTAGGGTGGAACCCTAGTCAACTAAGCTTCAAGGAAAAAAAAAAAAGGAGGAAACCTAGCTAAAAGTAATTTAACCCAAAGACTGAAAGAATGATATTATCAAAATATTAGCAAAACAAAGATTCACTAAACATGCAGACACTCTAGAGATCAGACCTCTCCTTCCCAATCCCCCATGGTATAGAGCTCTCCCTCTGCACCTGGGCATGTAATCATTGACATACTGGCTGGAAAAAGCATAGCATTTCTCCCTGAGTTGTTTCCCCCCATCGTATGGACACTCTAGGTTGTTTGCTATGACATATACTACTTATTATTATTTTTTTATGAAAAATAAAGGTATAAAAAGTGACTTGTCTGGGGCGCCTGGGTGGCGCAGTCGGTTAAGCGTCCGACTTCAGCCAGGTCACGATCTCGCGGTCCGTGAGTTCGAGCCCCGCGTCGGGCTCTGGGCTGATGGCTCAGAGTCTGGAGCCTGTTTCCGATTCTGTGTCTCCCTCTCTCTCTGCCCCTCCCCCGTTCATGCTCTGTCTCTCTCTGTCCCAAAAATAAATAAATGTTGAAAAAAAAAATTTAAAAAAAAAAATAAATAAAAAAAAAAAAATAAAAAAAAAAAAAAAAGTGACTTGTCTCCAAAACATTAGTATTTCCCCACCCGGCCAGTTTGATTCTTTACACTGGAAATATGTAGTTTGCAGATCTTCCTCATGCATTGAGTTTCAGAATGACTATAATTTCTATCATCCCTTGCTTTCAGGGCTCCTTTTTATCTATTCTCTCTCTGTTGCACCTTTGCCAAAGAATACTTGGTTCCATTGCCACTACAGTGACATACTAGGTATGTCATCTCCAAATTGTTACTGCAGAAAGAAAGAATTTAATGAAGCTAAAAGTAAGGACAGGGTGGATCTTGGGGCTTGGGCACACTGAAAGAGCAAAGGGGTCGCAGGCAATGCTGGTTGGATCAGAAAGTAGTTTCTGTGCATTTTGGTAGAGTGGGTGGCTCTTTATTGTTGTCATTTGTTTTCACTGTTTGGGATTTAAAGGCAGACTATGGAATCAGTCTTACTACTTGGATTAGGTTCACCTACTTGGTTTTGTTTCAGAATATACTGACCTCTTAGACCAGGACTCTTTCTTTCAGATCAACATTGTCAATATACTATAATGAAACTTCATTCTTCCCTAGATGGTAATGATCAGCTCTGCATTTTAAAATTTTTATCAAGTATTTATTTCAAATCATCACACCTGGGTAAAAATATTTAGACAATAAATTCCAATTTTCACTGAGCAGCTTGCATGCCTTAAAATTCCTTATTTCTATATTATGATTTATGATGTATAATTTATGTTTATAAGTTAGAATGTCTCTATTCTCTTGCCAGATTTAGGGTCATGGACCAAAACTTGGATTCTCTTGAGAAATCTTCTTCCAATCATCAATGAAAACATAAAATAGCAATATTTTAACTGTAATTTTGTGTTTTTTCAAGAAACCATGTATTAATCCAGTTTGGTCTAATAATATTAAATAATTTGTTTAATATCTACCTTGTCCTTAGTATTCTCTAATGCTATGGAAAATATAAAACGTGTTATGAATATCTTGTACCAGGAAAGACCTCAGGAGACAAAAACATGAAGTAATGTTTGTTTCATGCAAGGGAATTCATAATTGAAGGCAAAATTAAGAGAAGTGATGGAAGTGGGGGATAAATTCAAAGAATAAAGAAGTTAATAATGCCAGGGTTAAACATTTATGTACTGGGACTATGAAAAGATTAATAGAACATAGGCATTACTCTTGAAGAACACATCACATAGTGTGCAATAAAGAAGCTGTATTATAATTGCAAAAGCACATGATAAATACAAAGGAACATAAAAAAAAACAATATGGTACAAGTTTCCTCTAAGGGATGTTACATAGAAGTATACAATGCAGTTAGTTTTGGAGGATGAATAGAAGTTTTTTAGATAGAAAAGGCTTTCACTAAGGAGATTTCCTGCAGGAAAAACAACTTATGTAAAGGTCTAGATATATAAAGAAACTTACTTATCGCACTTTGGAAAAATTAACTAGCATGAGAAGTGTAGTGAAACCTAAACATCCGGATCCCATTCCTGTTGTGAAGGGAATTGTACCCTGTTGTGAGGAATGTGGTCTTTTTAAGTAAGCAATGGAAAGTCATTGAAAGTATTAAGCAAGGAAATAATATGAACACATTTGAATTTTGTATAGCTATAGGATAAATTCTGGCTTCAAGAAGAATGGTACAACAGATAGAAAATCAGATTAATCCAACAGATTAATGGTCAATCTGTTGAGAGATGACCAAAAGGTAGGTCAGAAAGGTATTCAGAAAGGTAGGTCAGAGTGTTGTGGAGCTACAGAATAGCCCTGTAGCATTCATGCTTACTTTCCAGATGGTGTAAAATAATGGAGGTGAGCTAAATAGTGATACCCCCAAAATATCCAAATCCTTATCTGTGGAGTCTGTGAATCTGTTAATTTACATGGTAAAGGAGATTTTGTAAACCAGATTAAGTTAAGTATTTTAAAATGGTAAAAATCCTGGATTATCCATTTGGACCCAGTGTAATCACAAGGTTTTAAAAAAGGGAGGCAAAAGGATCAGTTAGAAAAAGGAGATGTGTTAACATAAGCAGAGGTTAGTGATGCAAACTAAACCAAGGAATCAAAGCAGCCCATAGAAGGTGGAAAACTCAAGGTAATAACTCTGTCTTGAAGCGTCCATAAGATTCACCTTGATTTTGGATTCTTAGCTTCCAGAACTGTGAGAGAGTAAATATGCATTGTCTGAAACCACTACTTTTGTAGTTATTTGTTAAAACAACATTAAGAATAAATAAAGTAACCTACCCAGTAAGTGATACATTTAGGATTTGAAATAAGAATCTTCTATCAATACCATCGCTCCTTTCTGGCAACCTGAGACTTAATTTCCTTATACTTAAAGCAAGTTGATAATACTACATGATTTCTGATGTCCATTCCAACTCAAAATATGTATGCTTATATAGGACTAGATTATTGTAAATGAGCAAGTAAGATTTTGTGTACTCTTTTATATAAAATAAGTAGCCTTAGCTTATAACTATGAGTCCTGACTTTTTAAAATGGTTAAAATATATTATCTGCAGCAAATTTCCGCTAGATCCCCTGAGACTCCAGATATGCTTACTGATTAACATATCTTCTTAAAATATGTAATTATACAAACAGAAAAACACTGAAAGCCAGAAACCTGCTGTGACAAAAGGGAATTGTGGGTTCAATCAGTTTACATTTAGAATAACAGATTGTGAAACCACGGGTGGAAAAAAAGTCTCCTGAGCTAATTTTATCTCTAATCTATAATCCATAAAAAGGGAACAAATTATATGCAATCTATCACCTTTTAATTGAACTGTGAATTTAACTGTTTTAGAAACAATTAAATGAAATCCATTTGCGCAATTATCTAAATGTATAGTTTCCCTTATGTGACAAAAATTATTGTTTTGTGGGGTGATGAACATGAACAATTAATTGTGCTGTTAAATATCAAAACCAAGTCTTAATATCCTACAAAATAATTTATAACCATATAATTATAAAATTATTGTGCTATGACTGCTTGGAATTATTAATGCTGAGGGTGCTTCTCTGAGAACGATTAGAACACAGTAAATAGTTATACCTTTGCAGCTTTAAATATTCATAAGTTGTACAAGGACAATTCAACAGGCACAAGGGACACCTTTTTTATCTTTTGAACTTAGGTATTCTTAATATGCTAAATCCTCATACTGATCTCCATCAAGTTGCCTTTGAACATGAAACGATATTGGGGACAATTAGCTATTGCCAAATTAATATAACTAATTATGTTCTCATTTATCTATGTGCATAATTTATGTTCTGGTAATAATTCTGGGCTTAATGTTGAAAGGACTGGAACCCTAGAATGTGTTCATTTAAATTCAATCAATTTTTTTAAAGTATAATGAGGATAGAATTTGTTAGGAAGACAAATAAATATAAGACACAAAATACAGTCCACCTGAATAATTAACTCCTCTATGATCTTCATAGAATAGAGTTCTTGATTTCACATACTAAGGTCATGAAGAACAATGTAAAATACAAGGTAGTTAAATTAAAACCTAAGAGAAAAACCAGATTTTTCAAAGTGTAATTTTCAAATATAGCACTCTCTACTAGCATCAAACATTATGCATGCTCTTAACAGTGGATGACATATTCATATCATTTTCTTTATTGTCATATCATTGCTAGAGGTAATCAGTACGGTAGAATTTCTTTCTAGTGTCAATTTCTGTTCATAGAATTGGTTATTTGAGATATACAGTATTATCATGATTATAATTTCACAAGTAATAAACAAGACCTGATACAATAAAAAAGATCTATAAACAGAGGAAGCTACACAAAGGGCAAACAGTTTCTATAAAAGAAAGATTTTGTAGCTTATTATCATTTCAATCAAATCCATTGGTTGGCAAGCATTTAAGATGAGAATCTTCTTGAGAACTCATCTTTTATCTCAGGAACATCCAAGAACATATGAAAGTCTTTTACCTGTGGAACATAGAGAAACATTTATACCCAGTGTACAATGAAAGGTAATGCATGTTTCCACGTTTTCTGATACCCTCCCCAGCATTCTCTAAAATATGTTTGAATATATTGGGGCACTTGGGTGGCTCAGTTGGTTAAGCGTCCGGCTTCGGCTCAGGTCATGATCTCGTGGTCTGTGAGTTCAAGACCACGTCCTGCTCTGTGCTGACAGCTCTGAGCCTGGAGCCTGCTTCAGTCTGTGTCTCTCTCTCTTTCTGCCCCTCCCCCGTTCATGCGCTCTCATGTTCTCTGTCTCTCTCAAAAATAAATAAACGTTAAAAAAATTTAAATACATTTGAATATAAAGGGAAGCAGCTAATGATGCAAAAGCAAATGTGGAAAGTTTATATCACCTCTGAAGACAATCTTACTTTATAATCAATGACTAATGAAATGCATTTAAAGTATATGCCTTACAAAAATGACCAGCAAAGAACACATACAACCCTGGAATATCCACACCAAAAAAGAAAGTTATAATAATATATGACTTCACACATTCATAATTAAAGGTGCATTCCACTCCCTATAGCCTCTGCCTTTTTCTAGTGATAAGACATTGCCCAAGACTATCCTTGTCACATGATGATAAGCAATAAAACTATATTGAATGATTAAATATCAAATTAATATTTCTTTCTTTCTTATTTTCAATGTGGAACATGCTGTTTTATTTGAGTGTTACCTTTAATTATACTATAAGGAAATTGGAAGACTCTAAGTTGTGACAGAGACTTGCTGTCTTGGAATTGGTCATGCAGTAAGTGTTCTTTTGTGTCTAGCTTCTTTTGCTCAACAAAAGGTGTTTTTTGTTTGTTTGTTTTTATAATTCATCCATGTTGTTGCAGATATCAGTATATGGACCTTGTATTGCTGTGTAGGGTTCTACTGCATGAATATATGAATTTACCACAAGTTGACATTTGGGCATTTCCGATCTTTGCTTATTATAAATAAAGCTATTTTTATGAAGACTATTTATGAAAATATAATTTAATGTCTAATATGTAAGTATATGGGAATGGGTTTGCAGATAATATGGTAGATGATTTTTTTTTAATTTTTTAAATGTTTTTATTTATTTTGGAGACAGAGAGAGACAGAGCATGAGCAGGGGAGGGGCAGAGAGAGAGAGAGAGGGAGACACAGAATCTGAAACAGGCTCCAAGCTCTGAGCGGTTAGCAGAGCCCGATGCGGAGCTCGAACTCACGGACTGTGAGATCATGACCTGAGCTGAAGTCGGAGGCCCAACCAACTGAGCCACCCAGGCGCCTCGGTAGATGATATTTTTAACTGTATGAAAAATGTTTAACAACATCCTGACATATTTAGACTACTTTACACTCCCATGAAAATTGTATGAGTTTTGGAGCTCCCCGGTGGCTCAGTCACTTAAGCAACTCTTGATTTCTGCTCAGGTCATGATCTCAGTTTGTGGGTTCCAGCTGTGTGCAGTCAGTGTGGAGCCTGCTTGAGATTCTTTCCCTATCCCTCTCTCTCTGCCCCTCCCTCGCTCATGCTCGCAAGTCCCTCTCTCTCTCTCTCTCTCTCTCTCTCTCTCTCTCTCTCTCACTAATAAATAAACATTTAAAAAAAACTTATAAGAAATGTATGAGTTTTAATTACTCTACAAAGTTGTCATATTTGGTATTGTTAATGTTCTTCTTTTTCCTATTCTAGGAATGAGTATTACAATATATTGCAATTTAAATTTTTGTTATGCAATTATTATTGAGCACATTGTCATATGTGTATTGGCCATTACTATATCTTCTTTGGTGAACTGCCTTTTTAGATCTTTTGGGAAAGTTATAGTTTTGTGTGTGTTTGTATCATTGACTTATAGGCATTTTTACATGTTATGTATATATCTCATTTGTGAAATATAAGTCCTGAGGATATTTTGTCTTTCAGTAGAACTTACCTGTTCTATTTTTAATATCTTCTGGGAATTAGGGAATATCTTGCTTAAGTACAATGTATCATTTTTTCTTTTATGTTATTGCTTTTTGCTATTGTTCAAAAAATATCTTTGCTTGTTCCGAGATCATAATGTCATGCTCCTGTGTTTTCTTTAGAATATTAATGGCTCTGGTTTGGTTCAGATCCATGATCCACCCTGAACTGATTTAAAATTTTTAGTATCGAGACAGGACTCAAGGTTTATTTCCATATGTGTATACCTGGTTGGTCCAACACCATTTGTTGAATTGATTTTCCCTTCCCCGTCAAATCGCCTTAGTGCATATCTTGGAAATCAACTGATGATATATAAGCAGGTCTACTTCTGATTTTTTTATTCTGTTCCATTGAGCAATCTGCCTATATTATGCTAATAAAATACTGTCTCAATTGCTCTATCTTTACAGTAACATGTAAACTAAATGTAAATCTGCCAACATTGCTCTTGCTTCTTAAGCTTATTTTGACCCTTATAGATTCTCTGCATTTCTATATAAAATTTAGAATCAACTTGTTAACTTTGACCAGAAAAAAAAGTCTACTGGAATTTTTTTTTTATAGATTCTGTTAAAGCTACAAATCATTTTGTGGAGGATAGATACCTTAACAATATTTGCACTTGCAATTCATAAACACCGTATGCTTCTGTATTTATTACTGTAGTTTAAAATATTTTTCATTCATGGTTTTTGTCAGTTCAGTGTAGAAGTCTTGTATTTCTTTTATTAGATTTTCCCCCAAATTTTAATAATTTTTGATGCTTTTGTAAATAATATTTAAAAATTTAATGTCCAAGAATTTATTTGCTTTTTGACTATAGTAATAAAATTAATTTGTAGATAATAACATTGTATCCCTAGGCTTTGCTGAGCCCATTTATTAGTTTAAGATATTTTGTAAATATATGGGGTTTTAAACAGATACACAAACATATACAACATACATATATATGAACATATACATAAACATACAATGAAATTGCATTTTAAGTTTTCCTACTTCTTTCTCATCTTTATACTTTTCATTTAGTTGTCTTTTGATGCACTAGATAATACTTTCAATGAAGTACTAAATGGATATGATGAGAGTATTCAAATATTGTTGTCTCTAATCAGAAGGGTAAAGCATTCAGTATGTTCCAATTAAGTATGATGATAGCTGTAAATATTTGTGGAAGCTTTTTGTGATAGAGAGGATACCTGAAAAAAATCATATTTGTATATATACATATGATATATCTTCGTACATATGTATGTGTGCGTGTGAGATATATTTTCCTTTGTGTATATTATCTTATATATGATTATGACCTGTAGCCTTATATATGCATGTATTCTTACATGTGTGTGCTGAGGATATGAATGCATATGTGTGTATGTATGTATTTATTCTTAGCAAATTTCTCCAACAGATATTCGTATATATAAATATCTGAAGTTCAATCCTGTGAAAACTGCTGGCCATTTTCTCTTCAAATATTTCTTCAGATCCATTACTATTTAATCTCTTCTCATTTTCTGTGACTTTAATTACATATACTTTAAACATGTGGTGTTGTCCCCTAGATCTCAGACCTACCCTATTTTTATGTGTATGTGTTTCAGTTTGGTTGATTTTTAGTGACACATTTTCAAGTTCATTGCCTTTTTTTTTAATGTTTAATTTTGAGAGAGACAGAGAGAGAGAGACAGAGAGAGAGAGAGCGTGAGAATGAGAAGGGCAGAGAGAGAGGCAGCGGACACAGAATCTGAAGCAGGCTCCAGACTCCAAGCTGTCAGCACAGAGCCAGACACAGAGCTCGAACCCACAATCTGTAAGATCATGACCTGAGCCAAAGTCAGACGCTTAACCAACTGACTGAGCCACCCAGGTACCTGTCAAGTTCATTGCCTTTTTTATTCCTGTTGTACCCAGTCTCCTATTAGCCCATCAAATGAATTCATCCTTAAATATTTTATTCCTTTTTATAATTTGATTTTCTAGTGTAGATGTCCCATATTTTTACACATGTTGCATAAATTGTGTACTAGGTTATTTAACGTATTTACATTAGTTTCCTAAAAGTTCTTTTCTGTCTATTCCAATTTCTGCATGCTGGCTTCTATTATTATTTAATCTCTTGGTCATGGTCTCATTTTTCTATTTCTCCACATATTCCGTGCTTATAAAAAAACATGGAGACTGAAGTAGAAAATATTTACAGTTTCACTTCTTTCTCTGTCGGGCTGTGTGGAAGAATAAGTCAATTTAACTCAGAGTTGAGTTAGTGTTTCTTTGCTTTCTATATTTATTTCGATTCTGTTAATCACTGGCTTCAAATTCTTTGAGAGGGAATCAAAACTTTCTTTTCAGGCAAAGATTGGAATCTGAGTACTGGCAATACTCCAGTGATCTCTCTTTTCTTTACGACCCAGTCACCACCCTTTGGAGCTGCTCAGGTATTTTCTTTATGTACTTCGGGAAGGCTCTCTTAATCTCCTTGCCTTTCCACAGCCTTTATTGGGTACTGTATTCAGTTGCTGAAGACTTCGTGTGCTTACCGGGATTTGTCTCAGCTAGCTTGGTCTTTATACTCCCTTCTTCTCTCCTTTGCTCTGAGCTCAGCAAAGTCCCTCTGTTCCTTTGGAGGATCTCTCTCAGCTGTGTTTTTCTAGCCAGTCACTTTCACACAGCTGCCATGCACTTAGGAAGGGCCATTGCATTTTAGGTAATTCATGTCAATCTTCCTCAGCCTTCGGTGAGCAATTGCTGTGCATTCATTAAGGACTCTTGTGTACCTTGTCAAGTTTCCGTGAGCTCTTCTGACCTGCCTTCAGTTCTCGATAGGCTGCTGCCTTCTTCTTGCAAGATGCAACCAGATATTTCTGTCAGCATTCCCACTGTGCCCAAAGTCTTTGACCTCCTGCTGACCTTCAGTTTGCAAAGACTTACCTTCCCAGGTTTGTTTGTTTGTTTGTTTTCCCCCTGAGTCCTACTTCCTTACATCTGCTTTTGATGTACTCCTGTTCTGCACTCAGTGAAGGTCCCTCAGGACAGCCGTAGCAAGTGAGTTCCTGTGATTGGGATTCTTAAAATTTCTGATCGGTCAGGGCAGCCCTGGCGTGGCCATCAAAAATTTGTTAAAAGTTACACTGGTGACTCTTTACCCTGATCTATACAGTTGACTCCCCAAACACTTAACTACTGATAGCCCACTGTTGACTGGAAACCTTACCCATAACATGAACAGTTGATTTTCGTCTATTTTGTATGTTATATGTATTATATATTCTTTTCTTACAATAAAATAAGCTACAGAAAAGAAAATGTCAAAAAATGGTAAGAAAAATACATTTACAGTACTTTACTGAATTGAAAAATATCCACACATAAATGGATATGCACAATGCAAACTTGGGTTGCTTGAGGGTCCGCTGTATACTGTCGGTTTCTCTTTGCACCGTGCTCACAACTGTTAAAAGCCATAGACTTCTTTCCTGGAATTTATTTCATACTTTTTATGCATGCTCAGGTCTGATTTTTTTTTCTTCAATGGATAGCTTGTCTTCATTGTTAGTGTGGCAATGATGGTCTCTTGCAAATTTCTATTTTCTAATCAGAATGGAAAGCCAAATGGTATGAGTTTTACCCTCTGCAATTTTTGCTTTATGGACTAAGTGCTTGAAAGAGGCGAGTATTATTATTTTATAGGTTCATCTACTATTAAGCTGAATTTTTAAAAAAAATTATTTCCACATTTATGATGCCTAATGAAATTATATATGCTGATCCTGGCATATAGCAAATGAGAACAATCTTGAATAAATTTTTGATTAGAGAAATATAAAATTAACAATTTAATTTATTTGAGCTGCAGTTAGTAATCTGTTGCTGGCTCTTTTCCCATTTTACATTCAGTGGCTCTTAACTTAATAAAATGAAATAAAACTTGGGCTTTTTATCTGTCATTGGGGCTTTTCTGTTACAGTCTATCAATGAAACACTACTACTGTTCTGCCTATATGTAATGACTTTCTCTACTCTTACTTTTAAAATACCAATTGATAATAATGTCCTACCATAGTGTATCATTAAAACTAATTATTAGAGGAAAAGAATCTCCCAAATATATATTACTAGAGACAGAGCTATTTGTTTTTTAATTTGCTGAAGAAGTAATGTATTTTCACATCAGTCAACTGGTAAAATTGTGCCCCCTTTCCAATTCCAGGCCTTACATTTTTTACAAGGCAAAGTGAAAGCTTTATTACCAATATACACCTAAAATCCATTAAAAGTCATTAGACTTTGCCCTCACACTGGTTTTTCTGATATAATTATGATCTTACCCTTATACTCTTACTCTATTAGATAGGAAAAATATTGTTTTAATATTTTCCAGTTACATTAATGTAATAAATATTCTTGCCATGATTAATGGGGGCCATTGATTTTACATTCAGACCCAAAATGATTTTCTTATTTAAATGATAAGTGCCACTTTCCAAGAATGCCTTTGCTTATTGAAGGATAACATCTGAAATTTGAATTTAACCAAAGCAGACTGTACTATGAGAAAATAAGGCAAATAATAGAAATTTATTTTCTCAAAACAGTGTTTTTCATGTAAGAAGTGTAGAAACTTGATGATGCTTTAGGAACTGTCCAAATCACTTCTCAAACTTTTGGTCTTGGATCCCTTCACACTCTTAAAAGTTAATTACTTTTACTTTTACTCAATGGTTACCATATTGAAAATTAAAAGGATTTTAAGTAACCGATTTTTATTTATAGTATAGATTTTATTTATAATATATATTTCATCCAAAAATAACAAGTTAGGCACATTGCATGTTAACATAAGTATATAAAATATTTTCCAAAATATTTGATCTATTCTTTTAAAGTTTGACTTAATACACATTAACTAAAATTTCATATCTCCTTTTTCATTCTATATATTGCAAGATCACACGTAGTATAACATCAGGAAAAGTCTACAGTGTACTCTTTTTTAATGTTTATTTTATTTTTGCAAGAGAAAGAGAGAGAAACATGAGCAGGGAAGGGGCAGAGAGAGAGAGAGAGAGAGAGAGAGAGGGAGACACAGAATCTGAAACAGGCTCCAGGCTCTGAGCTATCAGCACAGAGCCCAATGCAGGGCTCGAACCCACAAACCAGGGGATCATGACCTGAGCCAAAGTCAGATGCAACTGACTGAGCCACCCAGGGGCCCGCCCCTACAGTGTACTTTTGAATGAGTGAGAGTAAAAAGGCAAATTATGTCTTCATTGAGCCATTGAGTAAAACACTAAAATGTATTTGGGTAAGTACCTAACAGTTTGAAGATAATCTTCCAATAAATCTAAATGATTGATACCTCTGTTTATCTCTTATGGATTTAAAATTTCCCCAAAGGACTGGCACCATAAAAGTTCTACAGCATGTTTGGCAAAGGTGTTTGCATCATATAATATGATGTCTGTAAACCAATTTTGTTGTCTACTTTTTTTCTATTAGTTTAATATTTATATGGCTAGGACCCAAATGATACATTGTAGCATTTTTTACACTAAATAAATGTAGAGATTACATTGGGGGTAAGAATAAAATTATGTGTAATTTTTGCTTCATCCCATCCTGGTGCATGACAGATATCGAGTCAATGTTTGAGTCAGTTTAAACATCTATCAATTAAGACTTACTTGGTGTGGTAGGCAGCTTCTGACATAACTCCCAATGACATGCCCCTCCCAATATTTATGTCTTTGTCTTCTTCCTTTAAGTGTGGGCTGGACCTAGTAACTTGCTTCTAACCAATAGAATACAACATAAGTGATGAGATATCACTTCTGTGATTATGCCACAAAAGACTGTGATTTTCTTGCTAGCCCTCTCTCTCTCTCTCTTTTGCTGTCACTGTCTTGGGCCTCTTCATTGCTTTGTCAGATTAAGCAAGTTGCCATGTTGTCAGATGCTCTATTGAGAGGCCCACATCGCTAGGAACACAAGGACAGACAACAGCTTATAAGCATCCGAGGTCTCATTCCAACAACCCACAAGAAATTGAATCCAGACAACAAACACAAGAGTCTAGACTTCCCAGTCAAATCTAGAGTTGACTTGCCTCTGTAAGAGACCCAGAGTCAGGAGATTCAGCTAAGACGTAGTCTGGTTTCCGACCCATAAGCACCTGTGGAAATAATGCCTGCTGTTAATTTAAGACACTTAGTTTTTGGATAATTCATTATGTTAAACAATAATAAATAATTAAAACAGTAAGTACTGTGATGGGGATAAAAACGAACGGGCAGGAACATTGCCCTAACATGCCCATAGACATTTAGAGAAGATAATTCGCAATAAAGTTATTTGTAGTTTTATAAAGAACCAACTCAATTCTAAAAGGCAAATTGATAAAAACTCCTATTAATCAAGTTCTTTTAAAACTAAATATTTTACATCATTTTGTTTTTATCTTAAACTTTTAATCTTATGACATTTCTTACAAATAAGTGTATTTTAATATAATATGCTGTTATACTTTAAAGCTTTTGTCATCATTTTAGTATAATCTTCAACAATATCTGTTTATCCCCCACCCCACCCCTATATCTCTATCATTTATCTACATAAATTTAAATTTAAAATATTTTTTATTTCATTTGATCAAAATTGTTTTAGCATTTTAAAAGCATTTTCTGGAATTGGGCAGCATTAAAATTGTGATTAGTATGCAACAGACATATTACATTTTGGTGAATAATTATTGAATATAAATAATTATGAAACTGCATATTATTGAAGGAAACAGCTCATTTTCATATTATTCCACATATATAGTTGTTATTTATTATTGCTTGTGAGAATAAGACAAGATTCAGCATTATTAGCTGTTTTTATTTTCTATAGTGTACTTGTTTAGAAATCTGGCTGAAAAGAAAAAGTAGAAAGAACTGAAAAGGTTTGTTATGACCGTATCACTTAATTATTTGATCTCTTCCTATGTTATATGCCCCAAATTTCATATATCCTACTTGAATACTTTTGAATTCAAATAATTAGAAACCACAGAACTATCCACTTATTATTATTCATTTTCTCAACCCCAACACTGATATTTCAGATTATACTTTTAGTCCCTAAAATATAAGCTACATGAGACAAGAGGATTTTTTTTTCTATTTTGTTCACTTATGTATCTCTATAGTAATGGCACCATAGTAAGATTAAGGACATATGACAGGTTTGGATGCCTGGGTAGTGGCTCAGGTCATGATCTCGCAGTCCATGAGTTTGAGCCCTGAGTCGGGCTCTGTGCTGACAGCTTGGAGCCTGGAGCTGCTTCAGATTCTGTGTCTCCTTCTCCCTTTGCTCCTCCCATGCTCATATTCTCTCTCTCTCTCTCTCTCTCTCTCTCTCTCTCTCTCTCAGAAATAACCGTTAAAAAAATTTAAGAACAGAAAAGAAGTTGCCTCCTTCCTTCCTTCCTTCCTTCCTTCCTTCCTTCCTTCCTTCCTTCCTCCCTTCATCTCTTTCCCTTTCTTTCTTTCTTTCTTTCTTTCTTTCTTTCTTTCTTTCTTTCTTTCTTTCTTTCTGTAAAAATAGGAGAAATTAAGTATGGAAGGAAGGACTTTGCATTTTATCTAATGATTGGCCTTTTCTTGGGTGGCCTCTTTTATGAATGAGTACAGTGAAAAGATTTGAAGATTGGCAAAATTAAAATGGTTGTTCATCCTTTGCCCTGCAGTGCATGGATAGTCTTGCATGAAGGCTAAGATTTCATTATGACTTTTTCTTTCTTCCCATGCCAAAAACAATTCACTGTTGAGATAATTCTGGGACCTATAAAAGCCTCTGTACTTTGTCAAATCCTGAGAAATTCTACCTAAGATCCTGAGATCTTTTAGATCGTTGATTTACGCCCCAAAATTCAAACAGAATTTCAATCCTCATTTATGTGTATCTCTTCTGGTACTTCCAGTCTTAAAATAATAACTATATGCTATCAACTTAATTATACAAGCTGGAAATCTTGAAGTCATCTTAAAACTACAACTCTATAGAGTCCACTATAATAAATCATCATGCTAGATCTGTTTTACTACCTATTAAATTGGTAGACACTTCAGGCTTTCTTTCTGTATAGATCCACCAACAATGCTATATATTTCAGTAGGCAATATCTTTCCCTGGCCTTCTGTAATTGTTTTCTAATTGTTTTTCCTTCCTTTAACCTTTCTGCCATACTAATCTACCCTCCAAAATGTTGCTCATGTGGTTGATATAACAATCATTTTTGGTCACATTCATTTTTTTTCTCAAAATTCCTCAATGGCCACTCATTATTTAAATGAGAAAAGCAACATTAATTAGCCTAACTTTGTAAGACTCTTCATGGTATGACCTTCCTGTTCTGACAGATAGTGATTTTGCATTGCCATGGGTTTCCAATAATAAAACAATACTCTCATCTCATATATTCATCTCTCCATTTACTCTGCCAGCAATACACAGCCAACAGTTTTTCCACAATGCTAAATTTCCTATGCATCTTCCTCCCTTCCCTCCGAACCCTTTCTAGCATTTTCAGTCACCGCCCCCCATTCACTGCACGCACTTTTTAGATAACAATTTTGAAGTGTCTGCACTGTGACCATTGCAATGTTAAACTAAGTCACTGTCTTGCCTTGAAGAAGTGTACAGTTTAATGACAATGGGTAATGTTTTTCTCCCGATTTTATTTATTTTTATTATTTTAATTTTTATTCATTTCATTTATACTTATATTTTAAGTCTCAACTTAAAAGGGTTCATCTTTTAGGTTAACTTGACCTTTTCAGGCAAAAGCAACTGTTATTTTAATTATGATCAACATAGGTCTTTTAAATGCATCTAGTACATATATCATTTGAAATACTGCATATTAAATGTTTGTATATTTAATATCCTATTAGGCTATAAACATCTTCAAGTTGGTAATTTCTTTTTCTTTGATTTCCAATCCCACCTACTCTGAAGATTTCAGCATGTAGTATATGTTTAATAATATCCGCCAAATTAACAAGTGCTTGAGTGCCAATCCACTGAAAACTATCGATATATTTGGAAGCTGTTTTCTTTATTTTTAGATGATGTAAAAGTTGTTGGACTATGCTAACATGTAGCAGAATTTGATAAAAACAATGCTTTATTCATGAAAATCAGTTTCAACACATATCCACACCCTACTCAGTGTGAAAGGCTGTATAATTTGAATGGAACCAAAAGCCATCTAGTTGAACCAAAAGATTACACCAAAAGAAGTCCTATAAAATAGAATGGGAGGGGTTCCTGGGTGGCTTGTTCAGTTAAGCACTGGACTCTTGATTTCAGCTCAGATCATGGTCTCATGGTGCGAGGGATCAAGCCCTGCTTTAAGCTCTGCTCTGGCGGCATGGAGCCTGCTTGGGATTCTCTCTCTCTTTCTCTGTCCCTTCCCCACTTGCATGATGTGTCTCTCAAAACAAATACATAAACTTAAAAATAATAAAAATAGAATGGGAAAGTGAGATTTATGACCAGTATCTCCTGACTTCCAGGTCAATCAATGCTTTCCTTACTGAAGAATACTATTTTTTCTTTTTGGTTCATAAGTCTCTATCTTCAGCTAAAGAACACCTTCCCCCCCACCCCCATCCTGGCTCACTTTACCAACTGTGGGAAAAAAATTAAATGGACATAGATTTGGCTATCTAGGGCATATTTACCAGTTCACAATGTGCTCTGTCTTCAGAAAACAGTTTAAAGTGATCACCATTGCTGCATAAATAGTAAGCGCCCCCTATGTAAATCGGCATTTGCTTTTCTGCCCATCATTGATTTAAGATTATTTTAATTCCAAAAAATATAAAACTCAATTCAAACTTATTTAAACAATAAAGAGAATGTATTGACTCTTATAATTAAAATTGCTAGGCACAGTTTGCTCAAGGCTCTGGCACGGTTTGTTTAAAATTCTCTGAAATTGTGATACCCCTGTACCAACTTCCTCTTCGAATTGGCTTCTCCCACTTTAGCAATTACAAGTCTCCAATTAACAGACCATCTTGTGCACAGAAAGATTTTCAGTGAATGAATCATGGATGGACTTAAACCCTCTAGCCAGGGATACCATGCACTAATCATTTTAAGTTTCCTTTAATTGGAACAATCACTATGGTAAGGGGAATGGGATTTTATTAACTGATTTATGACTCACACAATGTAACTACCCCATAGGGAAATGGTGGAGTGAATGTGTAAATATAATTACAATAAACAGTATAAACTATCAGAGGGAAAAATTCTTCTCACTTATATGGTTAGAAGAATTGACAAAAGGTAGTTATTTAATATGTTGGCTACCATATACTGTATCCAGCTATGTATCTCATCAATTATTCTCCCTCTACTGGTTGAATCTTTCCATCAGCATGCAAAAGTGCTGCCATTTATCCCATATTTAAAGCAAACAAACAAACAAACAAACAAACAAACAAAGCTTTACTTTTTCCTCCAAATACTGCCTTATTTCTGTCTTTCATTTGATATCAAAACTCCTCAAAAGAATTTTCTCTCTATGTAATTCTAATTTCTCTTCCTTCATAGTTTTCTAAACCCATTCCAATAAAAGTTTTGTCCCTATTCGTTTTTTTTTAATTTTTTAATGTTTATTCAGTTTTGAGAGAGAGAGAGAGCATGAAAGGATGAGTGGCAGACAGAGAGGGAGACACAGAATCTGAAGCAGGCTCCAGGCGCTGTGCTGACAACTCAGAGCTCGAACTCAAGAGCTGTGAGATCACGACCTGAGCCAAAGTCTGACGCTTAACTGACTGCACCAGCCCGGTGCCTCATGTCCCCATTCTAATTAAGGCTACTAGCAACCTGTATGTTTCAAAATCCAATGGGCAATTTGTATTGCACATCTTACTTGACCTATGAGGAACATTTGATCAGGTTGAACTCTTCCTCTTTCATGAAATGTTTACTTTACTTGGCTTCCAGGACACTATAATCTGATTTTTCCCTACAAATGCACTAATTACTTTTTATTTTCCTTTATTAGTATTCTCATGTCTAAGAATTGTTAGTACAAAAAGACCTGGAGTCTTTTTTCTATCCATGCTAGCATTTTTTTCCATCTATGCCAGCATCTTGGTGATTTCATACAATTTCACAGTTCTAAACACCATCCTCATGATGGAAGCTTCCAAATAAATACATCAATAATTTGGTTTTCTCCTATTAGTCATAGATTAATAATAATGATCTATTAGAAATATCCATTTAACTAAGTGGAATCTCAAACTTAGTATCCTTAACTTACTCCAAATTCAACTCTGAATACCCCATACAGAAAGAGGCCTGATATTCCCTATCAAAATATGGGAGAATTACATCTTTCTAATTATTCATGGCAAAAACTATGGGACACATTTTTTTATTTCTCTACTTATGACCAGATGTAGATCCTCCAAATTCCTATCTTTAAATGTATTTATTTAAATTCAAGTTAGGTAACATACAATGTAGTATTAGTTTCAGAAGTAGAACCCTGTGATTCATCACTTACATATAACACCTGTGCTCATCTCAACAAGTGCCCCCTTATGCCCGTCCCCCCACGTGCATCCCCTCCAGCAATACTCAGTTTGTTCTGTGTATTCCAAGTCTTTTATGGTGTGCCTCCCTCTGTATTTTTATCTTATTTTTCCTTCCCTTCCCCTATGTTCATTTGTTTTGTTGCTTAAATTCCACATGATTGAAAACATCTGATATTTGTCTTTCTATGCCTGAGTTATTTCACTTAGCACAATACATTCTAGTTCCATCCACGTTGTTGAAAATGGCAAAATTTCATTTTTTGATCACTTAGTAATATCCCATTGTGTGTATATGTGTGTGTATATGTGTGTGTGTATGTGTGTGTGTGTGTATACATGACATCTTCTTTATCTATTCATCAGTTGATGCACATTTGGGCTCTTTTGATAATTTGGGTATTGTTGATAGCACTGCTATAAACATTGGGATGCATGTTTGTATGGAACAAGAAAAGACCCTGAGTAACTAAAGTAATGTTGAAAAAGAAAACGAGAGCTTGAGGTATCACGATTCCAGACTTTAGCTGCATTACAAAGCTGTAATCATCAAGAGACTATGGTACTAGCACAAAAACAGACACATAGATCAATGGAACAGAATACAGAACCCAGAAATTGACCCACAAAGCAGAAAAGAATATCCAATGGAAAAACAACAGTCTTTTCAGCAAATGGTGCTGGGAAAACTGGACAGCAACATGCAGAAGAATGAAATTGTACCACTTTCTTATATCATACTCAAAAATAAATTCAAGGGCATGTGGGTGGCTCAGTCCGTTAAGCGCCTGACTTTGGTTCAGGTCATGATCTCACAGTTTGTGACTTCAAGACCTGCATCAGGCTCTGTGCTGACAGCTCAGAGCCTGGAGCCTGCTTCAGATTCTGTGCCTCCCTCTCTCTCTGCCCCTCCCCTACTCATGTTCTGCCTCTCTCTGTCTCTCAAAAATAAATAAATGTTAAAAAAAATTTAAATAATAAAAAAATGAATTCAAAATGAATGAAAGACCTAAATGTAAGACAGGAAACCATCAAAATCCTAGAGGGGAACACAGGCAACAACTGCTTTGATCTCAGCCTCGCCAACTTCTTACTAGACATGTTCCCAGAGGCAATAGAAAGAAAGTGAAAATGAACTATTGGGACCTCATCAAGAATGGGAGAAGATATTTGCAAATGACATATCTGATAAAGCGTTAGTGTCCAAAATCTATAAAGAACTTAACAAACTCAACACCCAAAAACCAAATAATCCAGTGAAGAAATGGGCAGAAGACCTGAATAGACACCTTTCCAAAGAAGACATCCAGATGGCTAAGAGACGCATGAAAAGATGCTCAACATCACTCATTACTAGGGAAATACATATCAAAACCACAGTGAGATACTGCCTCACACCTGTCAGAATGGCTAAATTAACAGCTCATGAAACAATAGATGTGGGTAAGGATGAGGAGAAAAGCAAACACATTTGCGTTGTTGGTGGGAATGCAAACTGGTGCAGCCACTCTGGAGAACACTATGGAGGTTCCTCAAAAATTAAAAATAGAACTACCCTACTACAATCCAGCAACCACAGTACTAGGTATTTATCTAAAGGATACAAAAATGCTGATTCAGATTCCCATTTTTTGGGGGGGGGGGCATCTGGGTGGCTCAGTCAGTTAAGTGTCCCATGTAGGCTCAGGTCATGATCTCACAGTTCATGGGTTTGGGCCCCGCAATGGACTCTGTGCTGACAGCTTAGAGCCTGGACCCTGCTTCTGGTTCTGTGTTTCCTTCTCTCTCTGCCCCTCCCCTGCTCATGCTCTGTCTCTGTCTCTCTGTCTCAAAAATAAATAAAACCTAATTTTTTTTTAATTCCCATTTTTTAAATTCAGAATTTGCTGAACTTTTTTGTGTCCACTGATCAATTAAAAAAAATACTTTTAACTAAATTTTGGTTAACATTATCTCCTTTCCCCAGACCCTGAACATGCTTTTTGTTATCTAATAAGAGTGGGAATTAGAGACAAATAAATGATAAATGAGGACTTTGATTTTAAAATGAGGTTGTCTATTTACAATGTAAACTGCATCTTCAAGAGAAGTTAATCAGGGGCTCCCAGGTGGTTCAGTAGGTTAAGTGGCAGAATTCAGTTCAGGTCATGATCTCATGGTTTGTGGGTATCTGAGCTGACAGCTCAGAATTCTGTGTCTCCCTCTCTCCCTGCCCCTCCCCAGCTGTGCTTGCTCTGTCTCTCTCTCTCTCAAAAATAAATAAATAAACTTAAAAATAGAAAGGTTAATCAAAATATGCTTTAGAATTCAGTTACATAAAAGTTGTAAATTAGTTGTAGTTTGGGTTTTCAAAATCTTATTCATGAAATCATTAAAACAAACTGCTCCAGTGGTTTTTGTCATTAATTAAAAATGTCAATGAACTATTTTTTAATGCTTGGTTCCATTCCCCAAATCATGCAATCAGCTTGTTCTTTCCCTAGTACACTTATGTAATTGTTTTAGTTAAAAGCCTACAGTTTATACTTTAGACAATTAAATGACACAAAGATGGATTGCTCTAAGCAGCCATTCATGGTAATTGAAACAGTGTCATTTGCAGCATGTACGAACTATTGCAGAAGTTTGAGCTCTGGGTGCACAACCTACTCTTCACCCTTTGTAGAAAAATTACCTGGTTCCTAAGAATATATTGTGTTCTCTATTCTATCTTGTGATTTTCATTTTCCATGAAAGCATGATGAATGCATTATATATAAATTCCCAGTCCTTCTAGTAAACGCAGGGCACAGCCATTAATTAAAATGTGACCATTCCAGTCTATAAAGCATAGCTTCAACCAAACTGGCAGATGTTACCTGCTTCGTTTCTCTTTGATCCAGAAGGTAACAAGAAAAATAATTAACCTTTTCCTCACTGCATCTGTACAATTTTATATCTCCTTTATAAAACACTTATGCACATACACACACACACACACACACACATATAGTAAGACAAACAATTACATAAGCAAATCAATACACTAGTGTGATATAAATGTAATCTTCATGTGAAAAACATATTATTAAACTTTACCAGTATAAATATCTGATATTCCAATAAGTATAGTTTAAATATATGTAATATATTACCATTAAAACACATAGAAGATTTTGCTACTTATGAGAGCTCATAAAAATGAGTCAATTATGAAAAAAAAAAAGAATCTGTCTTTAAAAAAAAAGGGGGGTGGAGCCTGGGTGGCTCGATCAGTTAGGTGTCTGACTTGGGCTCAGGTCATGATCTCACGGTTCGTAGGTTCGAGCCCCGCATTGGCCTCTATGCTGACAGCTCAGAGCCTGGACCCTGCTTTGAATTATGTGTCTCCCCCTTTCTCTGCTCCTTCCCCACTCATGCTCTGTCTGTTTCTCTAAAATAAATAAACATTAAAAAAAAGAATCTGTCTCTAAAAATGAGTCAATTACACATTTACATATATTTTAAAAATGTTTCCAGTAACTTAGGTAAACAGTTCAAATAAGCAAAAATTCCAAGTGTTACAATTTTTTCTGGTTCAGAGGCAGATAATTGCCAAATTTTTGCCTATAGCTGTTTTCACCTACACTTTAGTCAGATTCTACTAATAAAAAATTTGTATCACATTCTATTATTGTATAGAATTGTAACTGAAGAAATATTATATCTGAATAATTTCATATAATGTTAGCCATGCTATTGATATTGAAATTAACAGTTGTCCTTTAATCACTGAAAACCAAATACTAGTTAACACTAAGAAATAAAATAGTGGATTTTAGCTCTTCACCACTTATTTCAACTTTAATCCTATTGCAATTCTAATGAAAATGAACTGTATTAAATTTTGGCCCAGAAATTATGACATTATATAACTTTATAGAAGTTTCTTTTTTTTCTTGTGCATGTGAGGTTCTATCATTTTAATGATGCATGAGAGAGTGAGATAGAGTGAGAATGTCTATGGCATTAGAATTTTTAAATCAATTGCAGGTTTGTATTATTCTCCCCAAAATAGTTAGAATGTGAATCTGAAATTGTTGGCTGTTCCCAAATTTAACAATGGATTTTTAAATCTTGGAAATCTTGTTGGATGAGTTCTTCACATCCCAGAAGGAAAGAATGAATATTAAGTACCTTCTATTAATAAAATGTATAACTTACCTAACAATTAAATGTAAAATAATTATTTATTCTATTGTATCTCACTTCTTGAGATAAACTTAAAGCAGGCAAGGAACTAAATCCAGTTTTGTGAACTCTTATTCTAAGTAGATCTAATATCAAGAATGGTCAGTTCTGTCCAATGTCAGTCCTAGATAATAAGTATATCAATAATTAATGGCACTAAGTCTATCTGACAGTTTTTCAGATTTTATGATTATATTTAATAAATAATCTGGTTCAATTTTTTTGCATCTATTCTTTTAGAATAATTGATGTCTCTCTTAAACTTCTATAGTTTTATTTTTATAATATAGTTTTACTTACTCATCTTCTGTCAGTTTTAAGAATATGGCAACTCTGAATTTTGACATAGACATTAGGTAGTTATTATACCCATGTGTTAATCAGTTCAGGCTGCTGTTATAGTACCGTGGATGGGGTGACTTATACACAACAGGAATTTATTTCTTGTGGTCCTGGAGTCTGGAAGTTTGAGAGCAGGGTGTCAACCTTATTAGGTTCTGTGCAAATCCCTTCTGGGTTGCGGGGTTCTTGCTGTGTCTTTACATGGTGGAAGGGATGAGAAAGCTCTCCAGGGTCTCTTTTATAAGGGCACTAATAGCATTCGTGAGGGCTCTACTTTCATGGCCTAATAATACCCCAAAAGCCTCACTTCCCAATACCAGCACACTGAGGGGTAGAATTTCATCATATGAATATGGGGACACACAAACATTCAGTCGAGAACAAGCCATAATTAGTTGTATCTTTGTAAGTATTGATTAATAGAAGTATGACACTCACTTCCTTAACTACATGTTAGGGATAAATAAGCCCCCATTCTCAGATTGAAATCTTGGGAGAAATTGCACTATCTCCAATATGCATGTTTCTTTTTTTATATATATATTTTTAACGTTTATTTATTTTTTAGACAGAGAGAGACAGAGCATGAATGGGGGAGGGTCAGAGAGAGGGAGACACAGAATCTGAAACAGGCTCCAGGCTCTGAGCTGTCAACACAGAGCCCGACGTGGGTCTTGAACTCATGGAACGCGAGATCATGACCTGAGCCGAAGTCAGCCGCTTAACCGACTGAGCCACCCAGCCACCCCAATATGCATGTTTCTAATTGATAAATGTGAAGGATGCCATGGCATAAGAGGGCTGAGCCGATCATAAATTGCTTGCCTAATACTTTAAGGTATAACTTAGATTTTCTCTGACTTTGTTGAAAAACAATGTCCAAAAGAGAAGCTTGAGACTGATCAAATCAAAGTCTAGGAAGGCCCACCAACGTAACATATCTTTCTTACCACCTCCCTCCCAGAGGATTTTGTTGCTGTGGCAATTTAGGCTTTGGATCAAATAAAGTTAAAGGGATGTGCAATTATACCATTTCTCTTTCTCACTTTTGCCTATAGCCACCCCTTTTTAAAGTGGATTTTACAAATTACCATTATTGAATACATGAGAGTGGGCTCTGAAAAAAATGAAACAACCCCATCTCAATGTGAAAAGCATCTTCTCATGCTTCATGATCCAGTTCTTCAAAATTTGAAAGTTCATGGACAATCTCAAGCTGTTATCACCCTTTGTTTTCTCCCTAATAACATATAGACACTTACCACATTGCATTAGTTTTATTGATTTATGTCTCTTACACTAAATTATAAACTATCATAAGGAACTTCTGTTTACAATTCCAAAAAAAAAAAAACTGATTAGCAGATGAAGGACACCCAGTAAATTTTGGTGAAAAACCAGTGAATGAATGAATGAATGGTGAGATTTTCTAAGTTATTTTACAAATTAATTTTAGTGCTTTCTTATGAAGTATTTAACATCCCCATGCACAGTGTGTCATTTTAATATTTCAGAATCTGCTTCCACTAATATGAAATAAGCCTTTCACTGAGTAAATACTGGTTGAATAACTCGAACAACCTTTGAAGCAGTTCATTGCAAACTATTAGGTAATATTAAGTGGAATCTTACTTCAGCCATATTTATCATGTTATTTGGAGTTAGAGAAAGTCAGTGGACTGTAGTGGACAAAACAAATGAAGAATTTTCACATTTAGGATCCCACTGGATAATAGAATGATCATTTGTTTCCTACGTGGTTTTGCTGTGTCACTTACACATAATAAATACCATTCTCTCAATTGCTTAAATAAATTGTTAATTTGATGAAGACAGTTGCGTTAGGTGTACATTGTTACTGCAAATAAAGAAAATTCTGACATACAGTGATGAAAACCGCTTTATGGAAATGTGAATGGCTTCTTGAAATAATTTTACTTATACGGGGTCCATTTCATGCAGAAAAAGATACTATTCCACAGTAACTGTGTCAAACAGTTTGAAAAATTGCTTGAAAGCTGCTTTTGTTAAGTAATTCAAAGTTTTGTTTCACTATTAATTTTATAGTTAGAGGTTAAATTTTGGACTCCAAATAATGATAGATAATTTTAATAACATGTCCAGCCCTCAATATTCCTGACCAAAAACTTCCAGAGGTAAAAGTGAAAATGCTGTAGTTCTCATATGGTATGAAAATTATGTAAAAGAAACCAAGAAAGTATGAATACACTTTCAGTTTTGATAGTAGAGAAAATTAGTTTTTTCAACAATAAACACACTCGCTGTTCAATATAGTAGTTGAATGTGATTGTATCGTTGTTTTGAAATATGTTTCTGTCTTTGTGTATATTTCTTTTGTTTTCATTGCCAAAGACTAAATATTGTTTGAATGGCCTTGAAGCAATGGTCATTTATATCTTGTGGGAACAGGCCTTTAGAGAATACAAGTGTATCAAACTGCAATGAAGAAGGAAACAATTTTCTAATCTCATATACAGTTCTGTATTTCCAAGGGCAATCAGATAAAACATTTGTGACCTTCTATCTTTATTTTTAAAAATGAACCATGATTGAAACATTTATATATAATACATTCTTTAGAAGAGACCTTGCTGATAACAGGGTTCTAAAAGATTGATGCTCAGAATAAAAACAATTTTGACCTTCAATTCCTAACTACACAATGCCTTTGAAAAGAAATCTGAAATTTCAATAAAAACTTTAAAAACCATATTTAACATATACAATATGTTGACTGGGAATATTGTTTTATTGCAAAGACAATATTGGGTAGAACCTATGCATGTTTGATATTTGCAGTTACTATTTAGTTCAGTAAAAAGTGTGGTCACAGACAGCATAGGCTGACAGCCAAACTTTAAGGACGCAATGAAACATAACTTCAGCATTGTGCTGGGGCAGAGCTACAGCCTACTGAGAAATGATAGAGGAAGAAGAAAGTCCAGCAGAGAGAGATAGCAATCAGAAAGAGTCCAGACTTTTATGGCAGAAAGCTTTGGGCAAATTCCAGGTCCATAACAGTCAAAGAGGAACCAGAATATGAAATAAAGTAAAAAGCTTATGTGTTTTTAGAAAGAAAGAAACTGGAATCACAATTTCTTCAAAAATCCAACCTTTGAAATAGCCTTATATTATGAATGAAAAAAGAAGAAAACATTTATATGATATAATAATCCTTGTTACGAAGCCAATTTTTTTTAAAGTGGAAAAATTTAACTTTGCAAAATAGCTAGTATTTCTCAAGCTCAAGAATCAGAGATCTACTTAATCATATTACATATCAACTATGACCAACCATATACTGAAGGACAAGATAACTAGTCAGTATGAAAGGTGGTACAGGTTGTAAATTCCTAGATTTATCTGTCAAGCAAAGCCAAGGTCAATCTTTACTGTTTTCTTGATAGTTCACTTGACTATACCTTTTAGAAGCAGGTCAGTTTTGGTGACTGCCATGATGGTAACCCTCATGTAAGGAAATTGCCAAACTCACAGCCTTGATTAAGGGAATGTCTCAGAGGGTTCTCTGGGGATAGGTAGTTATGTTTTTTTTTTAATTTTTTTTCAACGTTTTTTATTTATTTTTGGGACAGAGAGAGACAGAGCATGAACGGGGGAGGGGCAGAGAAAGAGGGAGACACAGAATCGGAAACAGGCTCCAGGCTCTGAGCCATCAGCCCAGAGCCCAACACGGGGCTCGAACTCACGGACCGCGAGATCGTGACCTGGCTGAAGTCGGACGCTTAACCGACTGCGCCACCCAGGCGCCCCTGGTAGTTATGTTTTTAATCACATGCAAAAGCCACCTTGATAACAGCTGACTGAATCTGAAATGGCCCATCAACCCAAGGCAGAGAATCTATGGGCTTGGCAGTGGCCTATAAGCACTGCTTGGCAAGAAAGCTTTACAAAAGGGGATCACAGTTTTAACTGAGCCAATCTCATTCTCTTCAAAATGTAAATTGGAGATGTGAGGAGAGAGAGAGAAGGGAGCTAACAGTGGAGATGCCTGGGTAGAAACAGAGAAATAGATTCTGAGAATGTAGCTGCAATACAGCAGTGACTAAGCAAACATGCTACTGAGGAGTTCAGAATACAATCTAGACTTTGGATCTTTTTTAAGTTGTTCAGTCTTTTAGCTGCAAATCTATCTTCCTGTCTTCACAAGTTCCTTGCAGTGCATATCTCTTTTTTATAACATTGTTCTTACTTTCCTTAAATCCCATTACCGTTTTAGGACCCATTTTAGCACTTAAGAACCTGCAATTTTATTCTGTACTGTTTCATAACCTTACCCAAACCCTATCTTCTATAGTGCATAATGAGTATCGGCCACTCCAAAATTCTCAGTAAGGAACCTATCACACAATTAAAAGATACTATGAAAATTCAGTGATTTTCCAGCTTATAAGAATTTCATTTTTACACATAGTATTTACTTTGTTCTGCACAACATCTCTGTGTTGAAAGTAGAGTCTGATGATTCTTCAACATGCTAAGGCCAGAGATATTAAGGGTATACAAAGAAAATAAACTATCTCAAGGATGTAAGCACGAGTTTGCAACTCCAAACTCAAATCGAATATCCCTTCCCATACACCACCATTCATAAAATAATATGTATTCAATAAATTTTTAAATTTATATATTTAGAATTTAACAAGGAAAGGTTTTCAATTAGTAAGCTGCTTCCACATTCTTTCTTCCCATGAATTTTATTTTCTTTCCAGTCTTATACTGAACAAAAATTAAACCACACTGAAGCTAGTTTGATGATTTCTAAGAAACTCACTGTGTGTTTATGGTATAAAAATGGTTTATATCTACTAACTTTTAGATATCTGAAGACACAGAAAAAACTGAAGGATTTACTTGAGCACAAAGCTAGTAGTGTAATCAGAATTAGAAAATGATCAACTCTTGAATTGTAACATGAATACATATCTTACCCACATGATTAGATTGAAGGAAATGTGATAGTAGGTTGGGAACAAATTTCTTCAAAGTTATAGAAAAATCTTATAATTGCAGTAATAATGAAAGTTTTGATTTGCTTATCATTTGTGATGGAATGAATGTTTGTGCCTTCACCCTCCAAATTCATATATTGCAACCCTAACCTCCAGTATGATGGTATTAGGAGGTAGGGACTTTGATTGGTAATTAGGTCATGAGGGTAGAGCACTCATGAATTGGATTATAGTGTCCTTATAAGAGACAGACCAGCTTGTGATGCTATCTCTTGTGTTCTTCCTTTCTCCCTCCTACTCTTTCTCCGTCTCTCCCCCTTTCCCTTCCCATTTCCCTGTCCCACTCCCATTCCCTCTCCTCTCTCTCTGCCATATGAGAATACAAGGAGAAAATGGCCATCTGTAACCCAGGAGAGAACCCTCACCAGACACCAGATCTGATACTGCCTTCATCTTAGGTTCCCCAGGCTTTGAGAAATAAATGTTTGTTTTTTAAGCCACCTGGTCTATGGTAACTTATTACAGATGCCCAAGATGACTGAGACATCCATCATCTCAACTGTTCACATACACAGTCCTTGTTCTTTAGAAAGAGAGAAATGTTACGACATATGGATTATAAAAGAAGCCATATAGAACCATGGCTTCCCAAGAAATTTCATAAAGTCTTTTCATTCCCCCCCCTTATATGTCTTAAGAAATTTCCATCTGCCCCTTCCATGATGCCCAGGTATTATGCCTGCTATGATAATGCAAAATAAACATAAACCCCTTATTCCATTCCACCTCTTTCCACATGTATTTTCTTGTGGGCAGTTGATCAGAAGATCCTCCTACATATAAATTCTGGAGAAAAAAACTGCAGTGCAATATTCGAAAAGAACTTTCCAGAATTGATAAGATGTCCTCCAAGAATTTTAGGTATTTTAGGGTGAGATGATCATGCTGACGAGAAGGTGATTGATATAAATGTTGATGCTGCTAAAGTTTTCATCTGGAGCTTTTCCTTCTGAGAAAAGCTAACCTTGCAATCCACAATCTATCTTCTGATGAAACCTTGATTAATCTATTCTGTGAATATTGATTCTTGTTTATTTTAGTGAGGTTTGGTTTCTAAAACTAATTATAGGATTGTAGGATAATTGTATTTTATGTATACATTTCTCTTTTAAAATCTAAAAAATTGAAATTCTGATATTCTTACTGAATTGAATCTTCTTGGAGGACTTGCCATGTGGGTGAAAGAAACTAGATCCACACAACTTTGTGATTCCTTGAACGTGAATCTATATAATTATCCTATGAGACTCATTGAGATTTCGGGGGTTGCATTTTATTTATTTATTTACTTTTTATTTTTTAGTAAGTTACATATTAAACGTCTTAAGTTTTTTTGGTAAATTTTGGAGACAACAGAAAGACAATGATAGTTAAATTTGTCTTATGTATTTCAGCTGAATAGTTTCCCCATTGTTTTTGACTGCATTCTGATCAATATTGCTAGATATGCATGGGAGAATTAAATGTATGTCACTTGCTTTTACATGATAACAAAATATTACTTTCTACTGAAGGATAATTTAACAGCACCGAAGAATGTCTCTGTATGGAAGAAAGCTGTGTTTCACAGTTTCCTGTCACGATATTTGGTATTTTCAGATTAGTTTGCTAGCTCTGTGTATATGAGATCTCTGCAGTAGCTTTCAGAGAAGAAATAGCAGTGTTAGTGAATTGTAAAACCACCAAAGAAAACAAACCAGATTTCACCCTGTGTTGTATTATAAAATTCTTCCCCAATGTTATATAAAATGCAAATCTGACTCCATTCACTTCACTAAATGTCTTTATTTAAAATGATTTTATTTTATTTATAACAATATATTTATAGAATAAATGAGAAAACAATAGAAAAAGAAAATAAAAATCAAAGGAGAAGACTGAATAGGCAATGAATCTGTTCCATTAATATATCTCTGTGCCTTGTTCTTGGTTTAATTGTTCTCTTCTGAAGCAACATTAAGACTACTCTTATTGATCCCATCTTGGAAGATTACTCAAAATGTCTCTGTCTAGGTAGTTAGGTATTTTGATGGTTGTTCACAATCTCTGTCTGAAAGCTACTCATTTTTAATTTTAGCCTTTTCATTGTGCAATTTATTGACTTTCATTTAGTTTTCATTAAGTTTATTCACCTTTGTACTCTCTATGATATCACTTGGTTATTTTTCTTTGTTAACTTCGTTCCTCTTCCCCCTTTCTGGCAAATACTTTTCCTCTAACTCATTTCTTCTTATTTTCTTCACTGTGTAGACTTTTTTGTTTGTTTGTTTGTTTGTCTATGTACTGTTGCTGGGAGTGAGAATGACTGAAAGTTCTAGCATCATCACCAGGAACACAGTATTATACCCTTTGTATGTCAGGAAAAACAAACAAAATCTTTATTTTATGCTTATGACTGTATCTCTATGGTAGTAACATTTCTGGATTGAAATGACCTAAGCATTAAAAAAATGTGTTGTCCAAGTTAGAAGTAGCCCTAAATTAGATATGGCTCTTCTGCTTTGGAGTAAGAGAAATATAATCAACAATCTTCTGCCTCAAATTCTTCCTATACATTCATCAGATGAAAGTTTGAGCTGGACTCAAAGATTATACATAACTAGAATCTGAGTTGTTTTACCCTGTTTTCCTCTCAACCTGATGGAAGAGTTAATGAGATCCAATAACATGTACTTGTGTATATGCTTCATTATTACTATATTATGCATACAAAATCAACATATTTATCATCTCAAATCCTTAAAGAGTGAGATGAGAAAGAGGATACTTTGAGATTAATTATTTTAAGTCATCTAGGTTATTACCTAGTTGATACTCTTATGCAAAAGCATACACATCTGGGGAATAACAATATCTACATGGAAAAAACAGTTTACTATGTAACTTTGTCTATTGCATTTATTTGTTTTATACTGTATTTCACAGAGAAAATATTCAAATTATCTGTTGAATATAGATACAAATTTCAATGAAAAATTGTTTGATAAAACTCTGTCATTTAAACGTTCAGAGAAGATTAGATACAAGTTTGAGTGGTTGTGGTAGTGCAATTTATTGTACGGAAGCTAGTGAATATCAGTGTCTCAGAGACCTCAACATCAGACACAGATGATTGACAGTCTATATGTGGAGCTACATAATCCAATAATGTTTTCAGTTCATTACTGTATCATGCTATTGCAAAGAAAGAAGACAGGGGAAGTGTAAAAGCGTTGAAGATTCTTTAAAATTAGGAGATAAAGCATGCAACTGTTAAGATCCTGACAGAAAAGAGTTGGCACACTTCAGTGTGCTTGGGTGGATCAGTCATTAAAGCGTCTGACTCTTGATTCAGCTCAGGTCGTGATCCCAGGGTCATAGGATTGAGTCCTGTGTCAAGCTCTGTGCTGGGCCTGGAGCCTGCAGGAGATTCTCTCCCTACCTCTCTCTCTCTGTCCCTGCTCTGCTCATGCTCTCTCAATCTGTCTCTAAAGAAAAAAAAGGAGTTGGCACACTCAAATATTTTAATATATTGTAAGAATGAATATAGAATATAGAATTCTATAGAATATAGAATTAAGAGAACCAGTACAGCTTGGTCATGCACTTAACAACAGTCTAGACAAAACCACTGGTAGTTTATTTAAATTATTAAATATTTCCAATGTGCCTAAATCATGGAAATAGTTTAGTGCATAGGGAGAAATTATAGAGGTCATCAAGTGGAAATCTCATTGTAATGCACAGCATTAAAGCATTTCCAAAGCCAGCGGATTCTACATCAATTTTAATTATTATGACATCCTTTTTCATGGTTTGTTGAAATTTCTCCTGCTACAACTTCTACTCTTTGCTCCCACTCCTGCACTATGCAGCCTAAGTGAGTTATTTTGTCCTCCAGTTGGGGAAAATATATGTAGAAATATTTACCCCAGAGTCAACTATTTGAGGAGTTAAGGCACTTTTAAACTCAAAACTAGTTTGAAGGACATGATAGTCTTTCTACCATTTCCCATTATTGGATATGACAAGCTCATTTGCATAGTACCTCCTCTGCTATTACTATAAACTTCCTATGCACCTAGTTAAGGCCACTTCTTACATTTGAAACTGCAAACTGAAGGTTGCGGCAAGATGGCGGCTTAGGAGGACACTGGGCTCACCGCACGTCCTGCTGATCACTTAGATTCCATCTACACCTGCCTAAATAACCCAGAAAACCGCCAGAGGATTAGCAGAACAGAGTCGCCGGAGCCAAACGCAGACGAGAGGCCCACGGAAGAGGGTAGGAAGGGCGGTGAGGCGGTGCGCGCTCCACGGACAGGCGGGAGGGAGCCGGGACGGAGGGGCGGCTCGCCGGCCAAGCAGAGCCCCCGAGTCGGGCTTGCAAAAGCGGAGGGGCCGGGTGGACTGTGTTCCGACAGCAAGCGCGACTTAGCGTCTGGGAGGTCAGAAATTAACAGCTCTGCTCGGAAAGCAGGAAGGCTGGAGGACAAAGGGAGGGAGAGCTGCTGAGCCCCCTGACAACAGAGCTCAGTTTGGTGGGGAACAAAGGCGCTCGCCAGCGCCATTTCCCCCGCCCATCCCCCAGCCGAAATCCCAAAGGGAACCGGTTCCTGCCAGGGAACTTGCTCGCTCCGCGCAAACACCCAACTCTGCGCTTCGGCGGAGCCAAACCTCCGGCAGCGGAGCTGACTCCCTCCCGCTGCCACAGGGCCCCTCCTGAAGTGGATCACCTAAGGAGAAGCGATCTAAGCCTGCCCCTCCTGCCCCCGAGCACCTTGCCTACCCACCCCAGCTAATACGCCAGATCCCCAGCATCACAAGCCTGACAGGGTGCAAGTAGCCCAGACGAGCCACACCACCCCACAGTGAATCCCGCCCCTAGGAGAGGGGAAGAGAAGGCACACACCAGTCTGACTGTGGCCCCAGTGGTGGGCTGGGGGCAGACATCAGGTCTGACTGCGGCCCCGCCCACCAACTCCAGGTATACACCACAGCACAGGGGAAGTGCCCTGCAGGTCCTCACCACGCCAGGGACTATCCAAAATGACCAAGCGGAAGAAATCCCCTCAGAAGAATCTCCAGGAAATAACAACAGCTAATGAGCTGATCAAAAAGGATTTAAATAATATAACAGAAAGTGAATTTAGAATAATAGTCATAAAATTAATCGCTGGGCTTGAAAACAGTATACAGGACAGCAGAGAATCTCTTGCTACAGAGATCAAGGGACTAAGGAACAGTCACGAGGAGCTGAAAAACGCTTTAAACGAAATGCATAACAAAATGGAAACCACCACAGCTCGGCTTGAAGAGGCAGAGGAGAGAATAGGTGAACTAGAAGATAAAGTTATGGAAAAAGAGGAAGCTGAGAAAAAGAGAGATAAAAAAATCCAGGAGTATGAGGGGAAAATTAGAGAATTAAGTGATACACTAAAAAGAAATAATATACGCATAATTGGTATCCCAGAGGAGGAAGAGAGAGGGAAAGGTGCTGAAGGGGTACTTGAAGAAATCATAGCTGAGAACTTCCCTGAACTGGGGAAGGAAAAAGGCATTGAAATCCAAGAGGCACAGAGAACTCCCTTCAGACGTAACTTGAATCGATCTTCTGCACGACATATCATAGTGAAACTGGCAAAATACAAGGATAAAGAGAAAATTCTGAAAGCAGCAAGGGGTAAACGTGCCCTCACATATAAAGGGAGACCTATAAGACTCGTGACTGATCTCTCTTTTGAAACTTGGCAGGCCAGAAAGAATTGGCACGAGATTTTCAGGGTGCTAGACAGAAAAAATATGCAGCCGAGAATCCTTTATCCAGCAAGTCTGTCATTTAGAATAGAAGGAGAGATAAAGTTCTTCCCAAACAAACAAAAACTGAAGTAATTTGTCACCACTAAACCAGCCCTACAAGAGATCCTAAGGGGGACCCTGTGAGACAAAGTCCCAGAGACATCACTATAAGCATAAAACATACAGACATCACAATGACTCTAAACCCGTATCTTTCTATAATAACACTGAATGTAAATGGATTAAATGCGCCAACCAAAAGACATAGGGTATCAGAATGGATAAAAAAACAAGACCCATCTATTTGCTGTCTACAAGAGACTCATTTTAGACCTGAGGACACCTTTAGATTGAGAGTGAGGGGATGGAGAACTATTTATCATGTGACTGGAAGCCAAAAGAAAGCTGGAGTAGCCATACTTATATCAGACAAACTAGACTTTAAATTAAAGGCTGTAACAAGAGATGAAGAAGGACATTATATAATAGTTACAGGGTCTATCCATCAGGAAGAGCTAACAATGATCACTGTCTATGCACCGAATACCGGAGCCCCCAAATATATAAGACAATTACTCATAAACATAAGCAACCTTATTGATAAGAATGTGGTAATTGCAGGGGACTTTAATACACCACTTACAGAAATGGATAGATCATCTAGACACACGGTCAGTAAAGAAACAAGGGCCCTGAATGAGACATTGGATGAGATGGACTTGACAGATATATTTAGAACTCTGCATCCCAAAGCAACAGAATATACTTTCTTCTCGAGTGCACATGGAACATTCTCCAAGATAGATCATATACTGGGTCACAAAACAGCCCTTCATAAGTTTACAAGAATTGAAATTATACCATGCTTACTTTCAGACCACAATGCTATGAAGCTTGAAATCAACCACAGAAAAAAGTCTGGAAAACCTCCAAAAGCATGGAGGTTAAAGAACACCCTACTCACGAATGAGTGGGTCAACCAGGCAATTAGAGAAGAAATTAAAAAATATATGGAAACAAACGAAAATGAAAATACAACAATCCAAACGCTTTGGGACGCAGCCAAGGCAGTCCTGAGAGGAAAATACATTGCAATCCAGGCCTATCTCAAGAAACAAGAAAAATCCCAAATACAAAATCTAACAGCACACCTAAAGGAACTAGAAGCAGAACAGCAAAGGCAGCCTAAGCCCAGCAGAAGAAGAGAAATAATAAAGATCAGAGCAGAAATAAACAATATAGAAACTAAAAAAACTGTAGAGCAGATCAACGAAACCAAGAGTTGGTTTTTTGAAAAAATAAACAAAATTGACAAACCTCTAGCCAGGCTTCTCAAAAAGAAAAGGGAGATGACCCAAATAGATAAAATCATGAATGAAAATGGAATTATTACAACCAATCCCTCAGAGATACAAACAATTATCAGGGAATACTATGAAAACTTATATGCCAACAAACTGGACAACCTGGAAGAAATGGACGAATTCCTGAACACCCACACGCTTCCAAAACTCAATCAGGAGGAAATAGAAAGCTTGAACAGACCCATAACCAGCGAAGAAATTGAATCGGTTATCAAAAATCTCCCAACAAATAAGAGTCCAGGACCAGATGGCTTCCCAGGGGAGTTCTACCAGACGTTTAAAGCAGAGATCATACCTATCCTTCTCAAGCTATTCCAAGAAATAGAAAGGGAAGGAAAACTTCCAGACTCATTCTATGAAGCCAGTATTACTTTGATTCCTAAACCAGACAGAGACCCAGTAAAAAAAGAGAACTACAGGCCAATATCCCTGATGAATATGGATGCAAAAATTCTCAATAATGTACTAGCAAATTGAATTCAACGGCATATAAAAAGAATTATTCACCATGATCAAGTGGGATTCATTCCTGGGATGCAGGGCTGGTTCAACATTCGCAAATCAATCAACGTGATACATCACATTAACAAAAAAAAAGAGAAGAACCATATGATCCTGTCAATCGATGCAGAAAAGGCCTTCGACAAAATCCAGCACCCTTTCTTAATAAAAACCCTTGAGAAAGTCGGGATAGAAGGAACATACTTAAAGATCATAAAAGCCATTTATGAAAAGCCCACAGCTAACATCATCCTCAACGGGGAAAAACTGAGAGCTTTTTCCCTGAGATCAGGAACACGACAAGGATGCCCACTCTCACCGCTGCTGTTTAACATAGTGCTGGAAGTTCTAGTATCAGCAATCAGACAACAAAAGGAAATCAAAGGCATCAAAATTGGCAAAGATGAAGTCAAGCTTTCGCTTTTTGCAGATGACATGATATTATACATGGAAAATCCGATAGACTCCACCAAAAGTCTGCTAGAACTGATTCAGGAATTCAGCAAAGTTGCAGGATACAAAATCAATGTGCAGAAATCAGTTGCATTCTTATACACTAACAATGAAGCAACAGAAAGACAAATAAAGAAACTGATCCCATTCACAATTGCACCAAGAAGCATAAAATACCTAGGAATAAATCTAACCAAAGATGTAAAGGATCTGTATGCTGAAAACTTTAGAAAGCTTATGAAGGAAATTGAAGAAGACTTAAAGAAATGGAAAGACATTCCCTGCTCATGGATTGGAAAAATAAATATTGTCAAAATGTCAATACTACCCAAAGCTATCTACACATTCAATGCAATCCCAATCAAAATTGCACCAGCATTCTTCTCGAAACTAGAACAAGCCATCCTAAAATTCATATGGAACCACAAAAGGCCCCGAATAGCCAAAGGAATTTTGAAGAAGAAGACCAAAGCAGGAGGCATCACAATCCCAGACTTTAGCCTCTACTACAAAGCTGTCATCATCAAGACAGCATGGTATTGGCACCAAAACAGACACATAGACCAATGGAATAGAATAGAAACCCCAGAACTAGACCCACAAACGTATGGCCAACTCATCTTTGACAAAGCAGGAAAGAACATCCAATGGAAAAAAGACAGCCTCTTTAACAAATGGTGCTGGGAGAACTGGACAGCAACATGCAGAAGGTTGAAACTAGACCACTTTCTCACACCATTCACAAAAATAAACTCAAAATGGATAAAGGACCTCAATGTGAGACAGGAAACCATCAAAACCTTAGAGGAGAAAGCAGGAAAAGACCTCTCTGACCTCAGCCGTAGCAATCTCTTACTCGACACATCCCCAAAGGCAAGGGAATTAAAAGCAAAAGTGAATTACTGGGACCTTATGAAGATAAAAAGCTTCTGCACAGCCAAGGAAACAACCAACAAAACTAAAAGGCAACCAACGGAATGGGAAAAGATATTCGCAAATGACATATCGGACAAAGGGCTAGTATCCAAAATCTATAAAGAGCTCACCAAACTCCACACCCGAAAAACAAATAGCCCAGTGAAGAAATGGGCAGAAAACATGAATAGACACTTCTCTAAAGAAGACATCTGGATGGCCAACAGGCACATGAAAAGATGTTCAGCGTCGCTCCTTATCAGGGAAATACAAATCAAAACCACACTCAGGTATCACCTCACGCCAGTCAGAGTGGCCAAAATGAACAAATCAGGAGACTATAGATGCTGGAGAGGATGTGGAGAAACGGGAACCCTCTTGCACTGTTGGTGGGAATGCAAATTGGTGCAGCCGCTCTGGAAAGCAGTGTGGAGGTTCCTCAGAAAATTAAAAATAGACCTACCCTATGACCCAGCAATAGCACTGCTAGGAATTTATCCAAGGGATACAGGAGCACTGATGCATAGGGCCACTTGTACCCCAATGTTCATAGCAGCACTCTCAACAATAGCCAAATTATGGAAAGAGCCTAAATGTCCATCAACTGATGAATGGATAAAGAAATTGTGCTTTATATACACAATGGAATATTACATGGCAATGAGAAAAAATGAAATATGGCCTTTTGTAGCAACGTGGATGGAACTGGAGAGTGTGATGCTAAGTGAAATAAGCCATACAGAGAAAGACAGATACCATATGGTCTCACTCTTATGTGGATCCTGAGAAACTTATCAGGAACCCATGGGGGAGGGGAAGGAAAAAAAAAAAAAAAAAAAGAGGTTAGAATGGGAGAGAGCCAAAGCATAAGAGACTGTTAAGAACTGAGAGCAAGCTGAGGGTTGATGGGGGGTGGGAGGGAGGAGAGGGTGGGTGATGGGTATTGAGGAGGGCACCTTTTGGGATGAGCACTGGGTGTTGTATGGAAACCTATTTGTCAATAAATTTCAGAAAAAAAAATAATAAAAAAAATAAATAAATAAATAAATAAATAAATAAAAAAGAAACTGCAAACTATGCTAGAAATTGATCTAACATTTTTTTTTGAAATTTTCTTTAAAGTTTATTTATTTATTTTGAAGAAAAGAGAGCATTTGAGCAGGGGAGGGACAGAGACAGGGAGAGAGAGAATCCCAAACAGTGCAGAGGCCAATGCAGTGCTCAATCCCATGAACCATGAGATCACGATCTGAGCCGAAATCAAGAATCAACATTTAATCGACTGGGCCACCTAGGATCCCCTCCAACATTTAAAAAAAATCTCTTAGGTGTCTTTCATTTTGTCTTTCTACTAAAGTATTCCCACCAGGCTGCAAACATACTGCTATCTCTCTACATTAATATACATGGAATACTTTGTCTCCCACTTCCAACTTCAACTGACTCTTAACAGACACTCTTTTAGTCTTACTAACTTTGGATCAAACATTATTAAAATATACATCCATAACACTGTCTCCTATTCTCTCTCTCTTAAACAACTTCCAATTAGACTTTTGATCCTTTCTTTTCACCAAAGATATCAAACATATTCAATGTTACCATGTCAGATTCATGATCATTTATGATACTCATATTTTTTGACTAATCAGAAGCAGCGTTTGTCAAAGTTGATCTTACATTCTTTCTTTTGACACCCTTGCTTAACATGCAAGTTCCCATAACTTGTCATTTTGCCATCTGTAATCACTTTCCTGTATGTATGTATGTATGTATGTATGTATTTTTTAATGTTTATTTTAGAGACAGAGAGAGAGAGAGGGTCAGGAAGAGGCAGAGAGAAAGGGAGACACAGAATCCGAAGCAGGCTCCAGGCTCTGAGCTGTCAGCACACAGCCTGACATGAGGCTTGAACTTACGAACCATGAGATCATGACCTGAGCCAAACTCATACGCCTAACCAACTGAGCCACCCAGGCGCCCCTCTCTAACTACTTTCCTGATCATACTGGCTTAGTCTTCATACAGTCTTTTTCCTATTCCAACCTCCAAATGTTTGAAAGTTCTTGGGCTTAATTCCTGAAACCTGATTCTTTGGGTATTTAAATAGCATCTTAATATATCTGAAACTTAATTCCTGATGTTCACCAACACCAAAATTATTCCTCTTTTAATATTTATAGCTTCAGAAAACAGAGACTCCATTGTGCTCTAGCTAAAGTGCTCCAAGTCATCTGTATCACATTGCCTCATACTCCCTGTCCACCTTTCCAGTTCTAAAGGTTATGACAAATGATACATTTACCAAATACTTGAACATCAGTAATATGAATCTTTATCTTCTTAGGTTTTAACAAGTGTTTCTTTGCTGCTCACTGCCCAACCATTAAGTCAGTATTTTCTATTTGGATTGTCACTATGATAGTAAAAACACACTAAAATCAAAGTTGCTTAGTATCACAAATGTTATTTCTCACACAAAGAAGAGTGCTGTAGGTGATAGGTTCTCTTCCAACATGAAGCTAGGCCATCTATAACAAAAAGTCCCAAGGGTTATTGAAGAAGGAAGGAGTGAAATGGAAATGGCAACCCACATCTTAGCTGTCACAACTGAGAAGTGGCTTTCATAGTTCATTGGTCAGGACTAATCACATGTTCTTCACAAAACTGCAAGACTTGGAAAGGCCAGGTAGCATGTAGACACTGATGTATATGAACAATCCTTTCCATACTTATTTTTTGCCTTGTAGCCTAGTTTCCCTAAAAAGTAATAATTGGGGAATGCCTGGGTGGCTCAAGTCCGTTGAGCTTCTCACTCCAGCTCAGGTCATGATCTCACGGTTGGTGAATTCATTCCCCATGTCAGTCTTTGGGCTGACAGTGTGGAACCTGCTTCGGATTCTCTGGCTCCCTCTGTCTATACCCTTCTCCCACTTGCACACTCTCTCTCTCTCAAAAATAAACATTGAAATTTTTTAAGTAATAATTTTTACTTCCTAAGACTTTACATTTATATAATACTTAAAAACCAACTCAGACATTTTTTTAATCCCTACTGAAAGTAGAAAGTTGCTTAAATTGGGTGCTTTGTAACTGTCATTTTGCAATTTGCCTTATTTGTATAAGTACGAGATATATTTTGAAAGCTTCAAATTGCTATCTAAAATGTTTCGTCAAAAGTTCATATTATTGCAAAACCGTGGTGCCTGATATACTATTATTTACTTTTTCAATAATACTGCTGTCCATATATAATACTGATTTGACATTAGTAGAAATCATTAAAATAATCTCATTAATATTCAAAAGTCTTAATTCTCTTTAAACTTTATATTTCACTTACCTCACAGACTTCATAGTAATGTAACATATATATTTGAGAAAGAGAAAGAGCACTCTAGTGGGGGAGGGGCAGAAGGACAGACAGAGAATCTCTAACAGGCTCCATGCCCAGCACAGAGCCCAAAGTGGGACTTGAACTCACCATCAGATCATGACAGGAGCCTAAATTCAAGCCAAACACTTAAGCAACTGAGCCACCCAGGTGTTCCCACAGTAATGTAATGTACTTTTATGATGGTAAATCGTTAATTAGGCTCCCATAATATTTCTTTGCAATAAAATCGGTAAATAGATGGAAACTTATTTACTTATGTATTTATTTATCTTTTTTTGTTTAGATTTTTTCTAATGTTTATTTATTTATTTTGAGAGAGAGAGGGGGGGGATAAAGAGGGAGCAGGGGAGGGGCAGGGAGAGAGAGAGGAAGAGAGAGAGAGAGAGAGAGAGAGAGAGAGAGAGAGAATCCTAAGCAGGTTCTGCACCATCAGCATGGAGCCTGATGTGAGACTCAAACCCACGAACCATGAGATCATTACCTGATCTGAAATCAAGAGTTGGCTGCCTAACTGACTGAGCCACCCAAATGGTCCTTTTTTGTTTAGTCATTAAATTTTTTTCTAGATTGAGTTACCATTAATATTACCATGACTAAACATTTGAACCTAGCATTTTAAAATATGGCAAATATTGATGTCTTAAATATGAAATACAGATGTTGGGTCCCTGGGGGGCTCATCATTTAAACGACTCTTGGTTTTGGCTCAGCTTATGATCTCACAGTTTGTGAGATTGAGCCCCGCTTTGGGTTCTGTGCTGACAGCATGGAGCCTGCTTGGAATTCTCTCTCTCCCTCTCTCTCAGTCCCTCCCCTGCTGTCTCTGTCTCTCTCAAAATAAATAAGTAAACTTAAAAGAATTTTTAAAAAATTAAAAAAAATACAAATCTTATTAAAGATAAATAAGTAGAAAAAAATTAATAATATATAAATAATTAAAAATAAGTGATATTATTGTATTGGTTTTGTATCACTATTATTGCTACAATAAAACATTCAGTATATTTATATTCTTGTTTTTGTTAGGTACTATTATTTAGAAATTTTGTTTATGGGTATAAGTAGATAGGAACCAAAGGATTTCCAGGAAAGCAATGGTATTCAATGTTTTCAGCTGGTTCCAATTCATGCCTTCTTCCCTTCTAAAAAAATAGAGTAGAATTAAGTCAAAATGTATTGTTTATTTTTGATGATAAGCTGACAACAAATTAAGTCTTGTTATTTTTTTATTCTTGATATAAAAGATATAAAACCATCTTGATTTTCAAAAAATATATTACTTCTCCAGGGTTACTCATTGTGTATATGAGAAATATATCAAAAATATTTCACCGATACTTTTAAATCATAATGTATTATATTCATTTAACTTGATATAATCAGAAAGTGTTGGGAAAATTTTTTAACATTTTAATTACAATGTACAATTACAATTTACAATTACATATTAAATAACATATTATTTGCTTTTATGATTTTAGCTTTATGTCATACTTTTAATTCAACAAAATTTTATAGCTATGTATTCAGCTATAACAATCTTTAAGAAGTTCGATCAGTTCGGGGAAAATAAAAATCATTTGTAATTGCATATGCCATTTGTACACAATGGAAAATGTATGCTGAACAAGCAGTGCTCATTGTTAAACCAAACATCAACTCATGAGTCCTTTTGTCAGAAAAAATATGATCACAGTTTCTAAATTCAAAAAATATTTTGTAAATACTTTGGACAACATTACAGAAAAAAGTAAAATAAATTATGGAACAAATTTTTATGATAGAATACTAAAACCAGCTAGGACAAGTAATGTAGGTGAAAAAAGCTGATTCAGTCTGTTTTCATACTTTATCAAAAACTATACCTTAATACTTTGTTAAGAAATACAATGTAGGGGCGCCTGGGTGGCTCAGTCGGTTAAGCGTCTGACTTGGGCTCAGGTCATGATCTCGCGGTCCCTGGTTTCAAGCCCTGCGTCAGGCTCTGTGCTGACAGCTCAGAGCCTGGAGCCTGTTTCAGATTCTGTGTCTCCCTCTCTCTCTGCCCCTCCCCTGTTCATGCTCTCTCTCTGTCTCAAAAATAAATGTTAAAAAAATTTAAAAAAAAAAGAAATACAATATATTTCCATTATTTAATCTGTAATAACACCGTATGGTATTTAACTCAAAGTAGGTATTTATGGAGTGAGGTCTACCATGTAAGGCCTTTTCTATGAAGATGCAAACTTGTGCATCAACCATAGATGTTTAACTTTTGGGTAACACGGCACAGATAGACATTCAAAAAGACACTCATTTCCTCTCCCACCTAAGAAACATTTCCATCCTGGGTCTATCCCTATATAATTATTTAAGTGACTACAATGGAATAAAACCAGAATATGAAAATTACCTTCCCTATTAAGCTTCTATAAAATAGATCAGTCTAATAATAATTGAATACTTTAATTTCTGAATATTCAGTGATACAATAAAAAGATAAAAGAAGGTTCCATTTTTTCACGGAATTTTTAAAACACAGAACTCATTGTTAATTCTTGTTAACTGAAATATGACTTTGATGGGAAGAAGCATCTTTATATTGCCTAGAATGTCAAAGAAGTTGAAATTTTATATCACACTGTAAAGCTCATTTTCTTATCTACTTGCTATGTAAAGTGGCTGACATAATGAATTCTACATAAAGTCATCTATTTGTAGCAATTAAAGAATTTTGCAATGAGCAGAGAACCTATAGCATTACTATCCTAATTTTGCAGCTAAATCCCAAAAGAATTGAAATTTGGTTTCAGCTTTTGTTGTCACACAAACAAATCTACCTAAGAGATACATCTGTTGCCTTTTTCCTTAGCTACTTACCGTCTACATTTTAAAATGACTGTTTCCAGCAGTTATAATTATTTGGAAGAGGCTGACTTCCAATAAGTTGGATGCTGTCATAAACAGAAGACCCAAACTATTTAAAAAAAATGACTTAAAATAATGAAATGGTTCTGGTGAACATTATTATAATACTAAAAATAAAACAAAAAATAAAAAAAATTATTTATTCTGTTCTTCTAAGTCACAACATCTCACATTGCATGCAGCCTCTAAAACAAATTCTGATATAACTTTATTCTTGACACAGAATTAAGCATATCCATGATTATACAGTCTGCTTTAATAGGCATTTTATTGTTAAATATCACCAGCTCCCAAGATTCTATTAGCAGAAATAATAACATTAATTTCATATTTAACTGATATCCATCTTATTGAGGGAAATGTACTCATTATTTTATTTGCTCATTGTACTAATAACTTATTTCTGAATGTGTAATTTAATCAAAATGAAGGGACATATTCAAGCACATCTACTTCAGATAATAGTTTATAATATTTTTTAAAATTTAGAGATTTTTTTCTCTTTACTGATTTGGATTATTAAGATATATTGTTCACATTACAAAAACAGGATCTTAAAAATTGGAATGTTATATAATTAATAATAATCATTAATATAGAATATTTCACCTCCCTTAAATATCAAAAATTTAAAGAATCTAGTGTCTTTCTCTTTGTAAATAGATGGATGATAAATAATCTTTCTATGTATATGTCTAGCTGTATATATACATGCATATATATATGTGTGTGTATATATATATACACATATATATATATACACATATATGTATGTATATACAAAAAGAGAGAGAGAGAGAGAAATAATGCCTCATGTCCAAACTATCTTCCTAAATTGTGATACCTATTGTCAATCTCCTGAGCTAAGGTAATTTAAGAAAAATATCAATGATATTAATATATTTACTGATTGAAACCAAGGTACTCCTCTGGTATGTAATGTTGGTTTAATCTGGAAAAACAAACAATCAATGTATAAATAAGCTGGAAAAAGTTTTTTTAAATAGAACTTACCTTCTTACTTTATAGTATTCATTATGTGATTATTTGAGTGATCACAACTAAAAACATGGATGAGTTTAAAAAAAATATTTTATCCTGAAAGCTGGGTGAGACTTGAGGTAGAAATTATAGAATTTGAAAGGTTTGGTCTGAAAGGCTTTGGACAATGCCATACAGAAGGTACTTGATGGTAAAAGAGAAGTTTGAGCTGGAAACTGCCTTGAATCATCTGGAAAATAAAGGAGTTGGGGGAAAAGTACTAACCTGGATATGACCTTTAAGAAGGACAAAATATTTGTCTGTGTTTGGGTAGCAGGGCCATGTAATTAATTTTATCTACCTATCTATCTGTCATCTATCTATTTATCTATCATCTATCTATCCTCTTGAGCTGGTATTCAAGTAACATTGTGGCCAGAAAAAAACACAACCATGTTAATTGGTCTTATTTTAAATTCATTCCCAGAAACTTCAGTGGTGACTGGGTATTCTAATGTTTTCTTTAGTCAACTAACTTTCCTATTTTTCCCCACAGTGTCTTTTATCTCTTCAAATGTACTCTACCGCTTGCTTCTGCTCAGCTTTAGATGGTAGATGTGTTTGCAAATATCTTGATGATACAGAGGAAATTAGAAAATTAACACTTACATTTTCTTTCCTTTAAATCTATGAACTAGGCTGTGTCTTTTCCCTGGCATTCTAACTCCCTCCTGTGAGAATGAACAGCCATGTTGGTCTCTGAGGGCAATAACATATGTACATTAGATTCAACTCCTTTCTTCCTATCCATTCACTGTCTTTGTTTGTTTTTGAGATATAATTGACATAATACTTTGTGTAAGTTTAAGGACTACAATATGTCTGTTTGGTACCTTTTGTAATATGGTTACGACTTTGGCATTATTTAACTGACCTATCACATCACATAATTACCACTTCTTTTTTTGTGGTGAGAAAATTTAAGCTCCAGTATCTTAGCAACTTTGAAGTATATAATACAGTATTGTTGAGTATAATCACTATGCTGTGCACAAGATGTCCACTTGTTAGAATGGCTATCATCAAAAAGGCAAGAGATAGTGCTGGAAAGTATGTGGAGAAAAGGGAACCCTTGTGTACTGTTGGTGAGAATGTATATTGCTTCAGCCATTATGAAAAACCGTGTGGACATTCCTCAAAAAAAAATAGAACTAACATATCACCCAGCTATCCCACTTTGGGGTATATATGAATACAAGATATCAGAGAGACATCTGCAACCCCATGCTTATTGATTGCAGCATTATTCACAACAGCCAATAATTATTGACTTTGTACTTGTGACTACTCAGTGTTTCTTTGTCATAATTTGCTTTTCTCTTTCTCCTCATCCTCATTGGGACATAAACAGGCTTTAATATTGCTCACGTTGAGGGGAGCCTGGGTGGCTCAGTTGGTTAAGTGTTCAACTTTGGCTCAAGTCATGATCTCACACTTTGTGGGTTCGAACCCCGCATTGGGCTTTGTGCTGACAGCTCAGAGCCTGGAGCCTGCTTCGGTCTGTGCCACCCTCTCTCTCTGTCCCTCCGTGCTCATGCTCTGTCTCTCTCTCAGAAATAAACATTTAAAAAAATTAAAAATATATTATATTGCCCACGTTGAAACTAAACAAACACCAAAACCTTGTGTGAGCCTTTCTCTATCTCAGATACTCTACACTCTTCTGTTCCCTTTCAAGTAAATTTCTTCTGAGTAGTATGTGTACAATCATTATGCCATCAATCTTCCCATTTCTTTAAGAAGATACTCCAATTTAAGGACACCATTCTCTTTTGTTTGCCCTTTTAGTGCACTGAACTCTCAGGCTCTTTTTTGTATCCTATTCATTTTGACCTGTAAATTTTGGTACACTGTGGAACTCACTACAGATCTCCTGTTTTCTCTATAAAAATACACTTTCATAGGTAATTTCATTTGATTTTATGGCCATGCATGTCATACAAGTTTTGGATAAATACCAGTTTATTTATCTCAGACTTTTCCTTAAACTCCTAACTTGTATGTCTGTTTACTCCACATACCCACTTAGTTCACTACCTTAAAATGTGCTCCAACCGCAGGCTTCCACATTCATTAATGACCATCTATTAGTTTAGTTCTTCAGTTTAAACACTATCTAGTCATCTTTGAATACTTTTTTTCTCCCATAAAGAATTCATGAACCAAGCCTGATGGATCTTTTTTTTTTCAAAATATATTCAGAATCTGATCTCTTACCCTCACCTCCACATTCCAACCACTATATGTTCTTTGCTGAGCTATTATACTAATAACCTTCTAACTCCCCACTTGTCTACACACACACACACACACACACACACACACACGAGTATTTTCTGTATCTCACTCTAAATAGGTATACGTTCTCAACATGATAATGAGAGTGATTACTGACATAATATATAGCATCTGGGCTAAAAACTCCAATACTTTTCATCTCGCTCAAAGTAAAATGTAAAGTCTTTGTTATGCTTTGGCTCCATGATACTATCGATATTAAGTCTTTCCACAACTTAATGTGCTTACTCTCCACCAGTCTCACAGATTCTTTGATGTTACTAAATACCCTAAGGACTCAAGGACATTTCATTCTTTTTTTTTTCATCTTTAATGCTTATTCCTAGCTACCACCACTCAGACTTCTATTCTCCCAGATCTTTGCTCAAATATTCCCTTATCATATAGGTCTTTCCTGAACACTGTTTTGAAAATAAGACTCCCTCACTCTCTCTGCTTTTATGCACAATTTTTGTTGTTTATAGCACTTACCATCATCTGACAGTATTGTGTATTTGTTTGGTTGCTTATTGTCTGCTTTCCCTTCCATATTATAAACACTTTGATAGTAAGAATTTCATCGTGTTCACTTTGCCCAGGATAAGACTTGGACATAGTAACACTCTATAAATATATTTTAAATGAGTGAATGGATATGGATTAAAAAATAAGTAAGAACTTTATGTGAATAATAAAACCAAAAGTATGTACCAAGGTAGGGTCCTGGTTTGTTTAGGTGACGTGGACAAGCAGTAGAGTCCTGGTGAGTGATGAATTCATTTTGAAGTACCAGTTTGAGTCCCACAGATCTGTCTCTTGGTGCCCTTGTATTTATCAGAATCTAGGTATAGTGAATTCTGACACCAATTATATGGCTATGAAGCTGAAGAGCTATTTAGAGCACAGATGCTTCATTACTGTAAAGGATTCTATTTAAAATCATGATTTTAAACATGACAATAACAGTAACTTCAACATTATTGTTCTTCACAAATGTAGATGATTTTTATGGAATAACATAATTTACTATCAAACAAGAAATTCAGAAAACTAATAATTTTACCTATTTTTTAAATATTTAAATGTTAACACTGTTAACACTTAAAATTTCCCAAATTTTAAGAAAGTAGCATAATAATTGGTAAGGAAGATAAAGTATTTAAAATAATGTTATGTCTCTATCTGTATCTGTATCTGTATCTCTATGTGTATCTCTTTGTATAACTCTATAGCTATATCTGTATCTTTATCTAAATCTTTATAAAGAGCCTGGCAGATGTTAATAAAAGAGATAATTGGGATATTGCTGCAAACATTTCCTCTTCTAATTTTAACACATATACACAAATACAAAATAGCAAAGAAATTAATACACCATCACCACCCACATGCACACCTATACACAGAAAAATATGGCTAAAATTTCAGAATACACATAGTTTTACTCTATTTACCACTCTGAATACCAAGCAAATAATGAATTAAACAGAGAGGGGAAAAAAAGTAAAGAAGACATTTCCAAAATTCAATAAAACTAATAACCAGCCATAGCCTCAAACTGTAAACTAATAAAACTAGCTTTTAAATGTTCTGCTGTGGGGCATCTGGGTGGCTCAGTCTGTTAAGTGTCTGACTCTTGAATTCGGCTTAGGCTATGATCTCATGGTTTTGTGGTTTCAAGTTCCACGTCAGGCTCTCTCCTGACAGCACTGAGCCTGCTTGGGGTTCTCTCTCCTCCGTCTGCCCTTTCTCCACTCTCACTGTCTCTGTCTCTCTCAAATAAATAAATGAAACAGAAAGAATGCTCTGCCCTTTGGACAGATTAAAGGACAATGCTGAGTATAAATGCATTTTTCTGGGGCGCCTGAGTGGCTCAGTTGGTTGAGTGTCCAACTTTGGCTCATTTCATGATCTCACAGTTCATGGGTTTAAGCCCCACATCAGGCTCTGTGCTGACAGCTCAGAGTCTGGAACCTGCTTCGGATTCTGTGCCTCCTCTCTCTGTCCCTCCTCCGTTCACACTTTGTCTCTCAAAAATGAATAAACGTTAAAAAAATAATTTAAAATGCATTATTCTGCAGGTTACATATAGCAATAAGAGTTTTGCATACATAGATAAAACATGCTGAACAGAAGCAAATAAACTCTTGCCGTTGTAGGTGCATGTACGGGGAGATGGTAGATTGGATGCTGGACCCTGTATTTGCTAAATCTCTCAGTTTAACTGGAGAAACAGAGTATAAAAGGGGGAAGAGATGTGGAGTAGAAATTAATGGTTCAGGTACTAATTATTGTCAGCTGAATAAATCAGTGTAAAGACCGTATATGAAAAGGGGTTGGCAAAGGGGTTATGTTGTGAACTAGGAGCACAACCAGCTGGCGCAAAGCAGTCAAATCTCCAGGACAACAGGTAGTGAGAAAGTGAACCCAGTAATACACATGATCCCAGCAACTCTTTGTTCAAGCTTCTGATCTCTGCTCTTTGTCTAAACAAATCCTGGAGAAAAACCATGCAAGAAAAAGCCATGCATGCATTCAAAAATAACTAATGATAATAAAGCGATCACAGTGTCACTATACCGTATCTAATGCAAAGACAAAGGAAAGGAAAAAATACACAGAAACAGTTGAAAAAATATACATCAAAATGACATTATAAAACTGAAGAATTATACATAATGTAACTGAGCAGTGGATAAATGTTTGCTCCAAATATAGAAATATGGCTTTTCTGAAATAAAAGGTCAAAGAAGAAACTCAGGAGCCCAAAGAGAGCATCACAAAATAACACATTTGGTATATATATATTCTTTTAAAGGAACATAATATGATACTAATAAAAGCACAATATCTGATACAATTATCAAAGAGTGAACAGTGAAAATACGTGATGTTCAAGTGAATGTTATTTTAGGCACAGTGCTTATACAAAATGAAAAATTTCTTCTCTCATTCAACATATTCACAGAAAAAAAAAGATTTATAACTTGTGTTTAATTTGATGGACTTAAAAGCATCTTATAAAATTCAGCATCTACTCCTAATTATAAAAAGAATAATATAAGATAAAGGACTTTGTATCCATATTTTACGCAGACATGAGTATAAGAAACAAAAATATTTTTAAGGAGAAATTACTAATCACTCTTCATTCACACTTAGGTAAAGATGTTCACTATCGTCATGTTGTTTTTGATATTTCTGGAAATGCTTGCTTTAGCAAGTTGACAAGACAAACTCTAAGGAACATTTCTATTGGAAAGGGATAAGACAAAGTATCATCATCTTCGGATATGTTTATATACCTGAAAACCAAAATAATCATAAAATGAATTTCCTGTTTTCTCCTGAATTATGTGAATATATTTTTTAAAATTCTTTTAATTTGCCTATTGGAATTTGACTTTTACCTCTTACAGTAGATTGAGAATGGTTGCTCTAGACATTACAGTGTAATTCCAAAAGTTTTCATTATATTCTCAAAATTAATATTAAACCAAATATGTAAAACATAGAAATATTTGGTCAAACAGTACAAAATGCTTTATTTATTTATTTTTTTTGTTCTAGAGAGAGAAAGAGAGCATGAGTGGGGGATTGTGGCAGAGTGAGAGAGAATCCCAAACAGGCTCCACACTCAGCATGGAGCCCGAGTTGGGACTTGATCTTATGACCCTGGGATCATGATCTGAGCCAAAATCAAGAGTTGGGCGCTCAACTGACTGAGTTACCCAGGTGCACAAAGCTTCTGTTTGTACGGTTGTTTGGGGAAACTGATGTTCAGAATCATGGTAATAATTAACAATGCTGTATTATATACTTGGAAGTTACTAAGATAATAGATGCTAAATGTTCTCAGCCCCCTCAAAGGTAATTATGTGGGATGATGGATGTGTTAACCAACCGTACTGTGATAATCACTTTTGTGATATATATGTAGTCATATCATCACGTTGCACTCCTTAAACTTATACAGTGCTGTATGTCAATTATATCTCAATGAGCTGGAGAAAATGAACAATACAGGTCCATTTACTAATGCATTCTAACATCACTTTATTCATACATTGTCACAAGTATTACATCTTCATAACCTATTAATATCACTGGAAATATTATACATATTTCCTTAAACATTCATTTAGATTTAAAAAGGAATTAAGAAGATAATAGTTTTAAATAATTTCCATAAATATTCACTATATTCAGTGTTCATTTCTTCTTGAAGGTCTGTTTCTACTTGAAATTATTTCCCTTCAGTCTGAAGAATTTCCTTTACCATTTCTTATAGTATACAGTACTTCTATTGGTGACAAATTGTCTTAGATGGTTTCAATCAGAAAGAGGTTTAATATTGCCTTCATGCTTGATGGCTATTTTCACCACATAGAGATTTCTGGGTGTTGGTTATCTTTTTTCAGCACTATATAGGTATTGTATCTTTGTCTTCTATCTTAGTGGTTTCTGATGAGAAATCTATGCTCATTTAAATCATTGTTCATTGTGGTAACATTCCTTTTCTTTTTCTGGCTGCTTTCAAGAGTTTCTATTAACTTTTACTTTCATCAGTTTGTCTATGATGTCCCAGAAATAGCTGTTTTCCTATTTACCCTTGTTGGGGAATTTCATCAAACAGATGTGACTGCCAATTGCCCTGTGAGCTGGACCCGGGCACTTGGAGGCTCCGCACTGCCTTCCCCATCCTTGGAATGTTGGTTCTGCTTGTCTTATCCCTGAAGACTGCTTCAAAGACATAGCTTGAGATAGTGAGGTGGTTGACAACACCTATATAGTATGTGACTAAACCCAATTAAAACCTCTTTACAACTTGTTAAGATTTGATGAGTGGGTATGGGATCCACTCACCTTGCTGTGGTCTACAATAAGCCTTGTATGTAAGTTCCCTTTGCTCATTAAAACTGCCACCTACCCATCTAGAATGACCTGCTTCTTTCTACAGTCTCTCCCTGCCCTCTGAGTACAGCACCATTTTCAGATTCTACTTGTGAAGCTCCAAGAGGGTTTCAAACCCACAATACTCTTTGGGTTCACTGAGCTTCTAGAATTTGTAATTTAGGGGCACCTGGGTGGCTCAGTTTGTTAAGCATCTGACTTCGGCTCAGATCATGATCTCACAGTTCATGGGTTTGAGCCCCACATTTGGCTCTGTGCTGACAGCTCAGAGCCTGGAGCCTGCTTCGGATTCTATGTCTCTCTCTCTCTCTCTGCCCCTCCCCTGCTCTCTCTCTCTCTCAAAATAAATAAACATTAAAAAAATTAGAATTTGTAATTTAATGTGCTTTACTAAATTTAGAAAGGTTCTGGCCCTTATTTCTGGAATTTTCTTCTACTAATATGCTAATATTTGCTTAGGGCAAAGAATCTAACATTTAATATTTCAGCATTATTATATTTAATGTATTGGTTTTCAGACCCATCCTAATGAACCATGCCATAAGCCTGCCCCTCAAAATAAGGTAAACTAAATGTTTTTAGAGAACACCATGCTTTTCTGACAATATATGAGTTACAAAGACCCTCTGGCCCAATTACCGATGAAGAAAAATGAGATTAAATATGTGAAATTTGACAAGCCATTGATATGATTGATAATTATATCCTGGATAATCATATTTTAATAATTATTTAACAACTTACTCTACTTTTTTTTGAGTTTTGATCTCCTGGGCAATAAAATGAGGAAAGAAGTGTGAAGGAAATAGTTGTCCCCCTGTTTAACTCATAGATTTTTTGTAATAATCAAATAAGTTTATGTATTTAAAATTATAAAGATCTACATAAAAGAAACACAGCATTCAGAATCTTTAGAAATGATGATATATTACTAAACATGTACATAATTCTTAGATTTCAAAACATCCTTTGAAAATCAGGTAGATTATTTACCTTGTTTACATTGTGTAGAAAAAATAACATCTCATCTAACATTTTGATAGTATCTTATGAATTTTTTCCTTATTTAGTTCATTTTAAAATTAGATTATTTTTCAAAACTACTGTGTTGGCTGTAACATTTAAAAAAAATCAGACATCAGTGCATAGCACTAAAATAATTTGTCTAGTTATTAGTCTTTTTTCTCCTGATATATCAAGGCCAATTTTGTAGCAAACACACTTGGTATTTCCAGAAATAAATGGAAGCCCAGTATATGTAGATCAGCATTAATCACCATGGTTACATTACTTTTGGAAGCAGCAGCACGTGTCATGTGAATACACTAAAAACACCTCTTAGAATATTTGCTTCTTTACTTTATAATGTCTTTCTAATCTGGCTTTTCATTTACTGTTAAAACTTTCCTATGTCAACGTCCTAGGTTATCAGAGTAAAAAGTTCCAAAAAAATCCATGGCTAAATTTTTATAAATATATTCATTATTTTAAATTAAGTTTGAATTACAAAGGAAATAAAGTTTTAAAAACACACAAATTTTATTTTCAACCTCTTTTATTCTATGTTCTGTGCATTCTTACATATGTTCCTCTTCAGTTAAATACACAATTTCTAGGGGCGTCTGTGTAGTTCAGTACATTAAGCAATTAAGAGTTCGACTCTTGATTTCAGCTCAGGTCATGATCTCATGGTTCATGGGATCAAGCCCCGTGTTGGACTCTGTGCTGATGGTACAGAGCCTGCTCAGGATTCTCTCTCTCCTCTCTTTCTGCCCCTCACCCATATGTGCTCATGTGTGTATGCTGTCTCTCTCGCTCTCAAAATAAATACATAAACATTTGAAATAATTTCTAATTGACATTTATAAAATAATATGTGAAGTGGAGAAGTCAAACATATTTCATAGTCATATAAAATATCATTTTAATGATTTTTTCATTTGATGTGTTATAGAATCTGATAAAATTTATATTTTCCCTTTAATAAATGCATATAGTCATAATATTTTGGATATGATTTCAATCTACTAACTTCCAGATCCTGTAAAAACATTTCATGCTCTCTTGTCTTGGATTTCAAGGGTTCTTTATCCTTTATGCAGAATCACACAAAAACATAAGGTTTCACTGGAATTAACAGTCTAACGTCTGCTCTGAAACTTCAAATAAGTTTTCTTTAGAATCAAATCTCACTAACAGCTTATTTGGAAATAGCTGGAATGAAGATGAATTCCTTCTGTTTATTACCAGGCATCCATTCATTTATTCTTTCAAAGGGGTTTAACTCAGTCCTTGCTATGTTCTAGACAATCATGAAAAGTTTACAAGAAATCAATTTGATATAACTTCAAGCCATTAATGGTGAGATAGAAGTCAGAGATATCATGATAAAAATTCCTAGGGCCTAATTCTCATAATCAAAACCATCAGAAATCTAATGAGCAACTGATCACTACAAATATTATAGTGGACAAAATATAGATTGCAATAATTTTTGTTTCCAACAATAGTTAGCTATATACAGGATTTTAACTTAGAGCAGCTCACCAGTAAGAAAGATGATGTTAGTCACTTGCATTTCATATTTTGTTTACAGTCTAATTACAGTTTGAAATTAAATAAGAATTTTAAGACTTATTCTTTATGAATAGGAGATATGTTTCTACAAATATCTTATGAATGGAGGTAGTCAAGGTTCAGGTAACTGAATTATCAAAATCTTTGGCAGGATTTGTCAGCCAATTTCAATTCGTGTTAAATTTCTGTTCTTGACTTCTGCAGGCCTATATTTCCATTTTAGAAACAACCAGCTAATTTTTGGTAATTTACAATCACTTGATATAACAATTAGCAATGTGTGTACTTGATCTAGTAAAATAAGCCAAATGCAGCAATCATTATTCAAGACAGCTTGTCAGGGATAGGGGTAACATCAAATCATTTACACTAAATTCATTTTTTTAAAGGATATCATTATTTAAAAATAGAAGATTAAATTTGTAGGTATATTTATGTTTTGTTTTTCATTATGGGAAAAAGCCATAATATTTTGAAACATAAATAATATTTACTTTTCAAAAAAATCTCAATGTCATACAGAAAAGAAGAATATATTGAATATATTTCCTATTGAAACCTCCATTTTGTTGATTGAGCCATAGTAACATATAACCATCTAATATTTTTGGCTTTTGATTATTTTATTTAATAAATACTCTGATTTAAAGTAATTTCTGAAATGTGTTGTGCCTTAGTGCTTTCTAGTTTGAATCCTTTCAATGTTTATTTACATTAGATTATTGATTAAATACTTTTACACATTTATTTCCTCTGTACATTTTCTATCTAGTATGAACTCTTTGAGGATCTTAACATGTATATTTTGGACAATGATTTTTCCATGTCAGTTATATCCAGAAAGGTTGTGGGGTTTGTTTTTGTTTGTTTTTGTTTTGAACTGCAAAAGACACCAAATAGCCAAGCAATCTTGAGAAAGAAGAAGGAAGTGGGAGGCATGGTTTCTGATTTTAAACTATAGTACAAAGCTAAAAACTCAAAATAGTATGGTATTGGCATAAAAACAGACACATAGATCAACAGAACAGAATAGAGAGCCAGAAATTAACCCACCCATAGAGAGCCTAGAGATAAACCCACCCATATATGGTCAATTAATTTACAACAAAAGAGGGGAGAATATACAGTGGGGAAAGGACAGTCTCTTCAATAAATGGTATTGAGAAAACTGGACAGCCACATACAAAAGAAGGAAATGGTATCACTATCTTACAAAATTCACAAACATTAACTCAAAATGAATTAAAGACTTGAACAAAAGACCCAAAACCATAAAACTCCTAAAAGTGAAACATAGGTGGTAAACCCTTGACTTGGCGTTGGCCATGATTTTTTTGGATTTGACACCAAAAGTAAAGCAGCAAAGGAAAAAAGTAAAACAATTGGGACTAGAAAACTAAAAAGCCTCTGTACAGCAAAGGAAACTACCAACACAGTAAAAGACAACCTATGAAGTGGGAGAAAATACTTGAAAGTCATATATCTGAAAATAAATTAATATCCAATTTATATAAAGAATTCATACAACTCAATGGCAAAAAAAAATCCAATTGAAAATCTGCAGATAATCTAAACATATGTTTTTCCAAAGAGGACATACAAATGTCCAACAGGTACATAAAAAAGTGCTCACTATCACTAATCATCATGAAAATGCAAATGAAGAAAACACAATGAGATATCACCTCATGACTGTTAGAATGGCTATTATCAAAAAGACGAGGAAACTCTTTTACCTTGGCCACAGCTGCTTCTTACTAGACATATCTCCAGAAGCAAGGGAAACAAAAGCGAAAATAAACTATTGGGACTTCACAAAGATTAGAAATTTCTGCACAGCAAAGATAACAATCAAAACAACTAAAAGGCAACCTTTGGAATGAGAGAAGATATTTGCAAAGGACATATAAGATAAAGGACAAATATCCAAAATCTCTAAAGAACTTCTCAAACTTAGACCCAAACAACAAATAACCCAGTGAAGAAATGAGCAAAAGAAATGAACAGATATTTCTCAAAAGAAGACATACAAATGGCTAACAGGGACAGGAAAAAATGCTCCACATGACTCATAATCAGAGAAATACAAATCAAAACCACAATGAGACACTGTGTCACACCTGTTCAAATGGTTAAAATTAACAACTCAGGAAACAATAGATGTGTGAAGATGTGGATAAAGGGGAACCCCATTACACTGTTGGTGAGAATACAAACTGGTCCAGCCACTCTGAAATGCAAACCTCCAGTATGGAGGTTCCTCACAAAGTTAAATAGAAACTACTCTGTGACCCAGCAATTGCACTACTAGGAAGTTATTCAAAGGAAACAAAAACACTGATTCAAAGGGGCACATGCACCCTAATGTTTATAGAGTCAAATAATGGAAAAAGCTCGAATGTCCATCAATTGATGAATGGATAAAGATAAAAAACAAGGAAATCTGCCAATTGTGACAATATGTGTGGATGGACCTTGAGGGCATTATGCCAAATGAAATAAGTAGATATAGAAAGACACACATGGTATGATCTCGCGTCTATGTGGACTCTAAAAACAAAAACAAAAACAAACAAACAAAAAACCCCAAAAGCAAACGAGCAATTGAACTCGTAGATACAGACAATACATTGGTGGTTTCCAGATGTGGGGAGGTAAAAGTGGGTAAAGTGGGTGGAGATAGTCAAAAGATACAAATTTCCAGTTTTAAAATAAAGAAGCCCTGGGATGTAATGTAGAGTATGGTGACTGTTGTTAATAATACTCTATTATGTTTATAAAAGTTGCAAGAGAGTGAATTTTAAAAGTTCTCATCACAAATAATTTGCAAACATGTGTGGTGACAGATATCAATTAGCCTTATTGTGATAATCATTTTACAACATATACATATATTGAATCAAATTTTGTATACCTGAAACTAATATTATATGTCAATTATAGCTCAATAAAAATAGGAAATATCATTATTTTAGAAAATACCTTTTAAACATAAATAAGAGTCTAGAGATGAAACATATAATATATGAAATATAAAAGACACTGGATGGAATTTAAAAAATGAAAAATTACAGAGAATGGAGTATGCAAACCTGAAGATAAATCAAAATCAAGAGGAAAAAAAAGTTCGAAAAGATTGAACAGAATCTCAGGGACCTGTTAGATAATATAAAACAGTATAACATACATGTAGTTGGAGTTGCAAAAGGAGAAGAGAGAAATCAGAGCAGGGAAGAAAAGAATTTTTTGATGGTAGGACCAAATGCAATGGCACAATAGACAGAATGCAGAACTCTTGGTTACTTGCTTTGAACTAGAGACGGCTGACAGAGAAGGGAGACTTAGCATATACACACATCACTACTGATTCCATGAATGTTAAAAGGATAATGAAGACATATATGAACAGTATGCCCACAAATTTGATAATTTTGGGAATACAATCAATTTCTCGAATACTTATACATGTGGATATACTTGGCTTAGTATATACTCATATATGTTTCTTTGATCTGTCAGCTTCCAAGGCCTAAAAGCAACAAACATGATAGTAGCAATGAGTATAGTTGGCTACTAGATTTCCATTTCTAATACCATTCTCCAATGAAAGGAATCAGGACTCCTGGATGAATGGCTGGTTCTCAAAACGGAGCAGGAAAAATTCAGGGTAAGCTTGGAGCCCCTTGTTTTTCCAGAAAGTAAGGAAGTGCTAAGTAAACACTACACACACACACACACACACACACACACACACAATATCTTACAGAGAAACTGAGAAGTTTCCCGATGGTCAAATATGGAAAAGTTTGAGCAAAACAAATAATGTAGTGTTGGGTTAAAATCCCAAGTATAACATAAATATCCAAGAGTCCATGTTGACATAAATAAATGACTGGGTAAATAAATAAAGGGGGAAAAGACAAATGTTTCATGAAGAAGAATTCCAAGTAATCTAAGATATTCTGTTCTCAAGGATTTGGCACATAACTCCCCATTCCCAAGTGTGACCTGTGCATCTTGATTTCTTTCCAAAGAGTACAGTATGGGAAGGGGAAGAGGAGTAACTACAATGGAGAAATCTGACAAATACTACTTTAGCCCGGTGACCAAGATTAACATCAACAGTTAATAAATCATGTTGATAGTATGTATCTTAGATGTGATATAATGAGAACAGAGGTTTTCCTATGTGATCTTTCTTTTAGAAAACTATAAAATCAGTATGATCATAAGGAAAACATCAACTAAGGGACAAAATACCTGCTCAAGTCTACTCAAAACTGTCAAGGTAATCAAGCAAGGAAAGCTCAAGAAAAATCCCATAGTAACAGGCTTTGAAAAAGACAAGACAACTAAATGTAAAGTCATATCCTGGATAGGATACCTGGAACAGAAAAAGGACATTAGGTTAAATACTAAGGATATTTGAATTAGGTACAGAATTCACTTAATAAAAATGTCTCAATATCAGTTCATTCATTGTAACAAATGTACCATACTAATGTAATATGGGGTGTAATAATAGGAGAAACTGGGCAAAGATACATGTATATATATATTATTAAAGAAGGCATGAAAAATGTCACAAAATGAATATATTTATACATCACTTGAGAGAAGAATGAGAAATGTTTGGCTGCTAGTGAAAGATTTTCTTTATATATAAAAGTTGTACAGCATTATTAATCATATATATGTTTTTGTCTTCAATGAAATTTTATTATTGGTATTTTGAATAATGTGTTAAAATATTTCCATGGGACTGTGAGATACAATATCTCATTGCTTCTGAAAGGCTCTAATACTTAATGAGAAGACTGACATTTGAATACCTAAATCTGGGTCAGTTTATTTATTGATTTAAAAGTAACATGCACACAGAAAAGTACACACTTGTTAACTGTATGTATGGTGACGGCAATCTGCATTCATATCAAGAAAAAGATCGTTACCAGCATTCCAGAAGCCCTTTTTAACACTTTGAAGGAAGATGTCAGGGGTCATAGAAGTCTGCATGAAGAAAATAATGTTTGACTGGATTTTGAAGGAAAGGTGAATTTTAGCACCTGGATATGAAACACAGTAGCAGGGACATCATAGGAACAGATGATTAAATGAGCAATATCACCCATATGCATTTCATCTGCTAGACTCTTTAATACACAACGAATATGCATGCTTTCAAACTCAAGGTCATTTTTTGGCTAATTTCTTGAGGGCTTTGATATTTATATTGTATTTTGTTTGGTAGACAGGGAAATTCTAAAATGTTTTAAGTTGGGAAGTGACCTCCTCTAGGATAATGCATCATAAAAATTGCAGAGTGGATTATCAAGAAACTAGATGCAGAAAAACCTAATGGAAGGCAATTACTCCTTAAAGTTCAGTCTCTGATGCCTCCTGATATGGCCACTAGTACCAATAACCCTGTCAATCTTGTATATCATATTCTACAGAGTGTTACATGCCTTTGGGAGAATTTGATATATCTTCTCATCCTCTCTAAACAAATACATGCAACTCTTGAGAATGTGTCTACAGGTGCCCCTTCCACACCCCTGACTCACACAGCTCTAGATAAAAGTGGATGATAACTTTCTTTTATCAAGAGGATTTTCCTAGTAAATAATGCATATAGTACACATAAAATTATAGACATGAACCCTAGAGAACACAAGATATTCTTTAAAATTCTCTCATAGTGCAATAAGGGCTATTATGAAAAATATTACTTGAAAGAAATAGACAAACTACACAAGAGAAGCCAAGAGAAGCAAATACATATTTATACAGTTTCTTCTATGTGTTTTGCATGATTCTGCCATGGAGAATACTAAATTTTAATACCTAGTCAGTCCTCGGGTAATTGATGAATGGAGAAGAGATCCAGTTATAGAAAACGAGTATGCATCATGCATCATTTTCAAATGTTATAATTGATTGTATAGAAGCGTAGAGGGGTAAAATATATCTGTGAGGCATCTGAGGAGTGGTATAGAATAGAGGTAAAGGAGCAGCCTCCCAAAGTAGTGGAAAGGAACATGGAAAACATTTTAGGTTTGAGGAAAACATGGAGGCAAAAAGCATTTCCACAGAAAAAGGAGGAAAATCATTGCATCCAAGAAAGTTATTACCCAACGTACACAAAAAAATTCGATAAAAAACTTCATCAGGACAAAATATGATATGATGCTGACTTTGTAGAATAGTATCCACAGTCCAAGGCTGTTTTTTGGAGAGAAGTTCTGGTTGCTTTGCACTCATATTGGCTATACCTTTAGAAAAACAGCTCTAGGTATGGCCAACAGGAAGAAAACCATGGTTTCCTTTTATAATCAACACACTGCCAAAAAATACATCAGGTGTTATTTGTTATATAACTCTTTTCTCATTTAGATGATTAAGTAACATGTAAGAGAGAGGAGCAGATGACATTGCTTCCTCTCATACCAAAATGTCTATTTAGTGGTTGCAGCTACTATAATCTTGGAATCACATAAATGGTACAAATCTTGTTATATCTTGGAGACTTGAGAGATTTTATTGATGTTAATAAGCTTAAGGCCTTATAAAAGCCATGCTATAAATTTCTTCCTGCTTAGCTCAACTGGATATTCTTGTGTAAGAAAGAATTTGGCTAGCCCTGTCCGTAGTTCCTGGGAGGTGGCATCCAGATCCTTGGAATTTCCTGAGTGACAGGAAATTATTAGAAGCTAGAGTATGAATGTAACTATGTGACTAATGATTCAATCAAGCATGCCTCTGTAATCAAACTCCAATCAAAACTGAACACTGAAGCTTGGGTGAGCTTCCCTACTTAGCAATCCTCTGCATATGGTCACACATCAATATGCCAGGATGATTACATATCCCCCACTACACAGAGATAGGACAATGGAAGCCTTTACATTTGGAAACCTCCCAGACCTCTTCTTTTGGCTGGTTCTAATTGATATCCTTTTGCTATAGTAAAACTGTAATCATAAGCATAGTGTTTTTATGTCTCGTATAAGTTATCCTAGCGAATTAACAAACCAGACAGGGTAGTGGAAACTCCCAAATTTGGGGCTGGTTGGTTTGAAGCAAGGAGAGTCCTAGGAACCCCCATCTGGTAGTTGATGTCTGAAGTGAGGGCAGTCTTCCTGTGAAGGACTATGAAGTTTGGCCTGACTCTGGTGGTTTTTGCCAAAAGTCATTGCAAGTATTTTTAAAACAAAATTTATAAAAGATACTCACTTTTATCAACTAAAATTTTTAATTCCTTCCTTTTTCTCATCTTGCATCATTACAAAAAAGAATATTATCAATATGTCAATCAGCCACTAATTTTTTTTAAATTTTTAATGTTTATTGTTTATTTTTTTAAGAGAGAAAGAGAAAGAGAGAGAGAGAAAGAGAGAGAGAGTGAAAGTGGTGGAGGGACTGAGTGAGAAGGAGACACAGAATCCAAAACAGGCTCCAGGCTCTGAACTGTCAGCACAAAGCCTGATTTGGGTCTCAAGCCCATGAACCCTGAAATTATGACCTGAGACAAAGTCAGACACAACCGACTAAGCCACACAGGCACCCCTGCCACTAATTCTTAGTACATGAGTATTTCTTGATTTCTTTCTTGTGGCTTATATAATCTTGAACAAATAAAATTACATTGAACAAATTTATTTTTAAGTGAAAGGCAAGCATCAAGCATTTTAAGACACAGAGAGCTCACTATTAGTACATAGCTCTGCTTAATAAAGAAATAAAATAATAAAGACTCCAATATTAGCTCATCTTTCATAATTTTGAGGAAAACACATCAACCATATCAGCTTTGACTCAGATACCACATTTTATTCAGAGAATCTAGAAAATGGTCCCAAGTCTAATTAAAACCACAGAATCAATATAAGCATTTAAGAACTCTATCTCCAAAGCTGAATCCAAAGGCTAGAGTTAAGTTCAATAAGTTAACTGACTTGTAGTTCAGCTGTGATTCTCAGTATTAAAATAGTGTTGAATACACTGTAACCAGCAATCATGCTTCCTCCTTCCATCCACCTTCACACTCCAGTGACCAGAATGCCTTGACAATTTGCAAATTGATAGACACTTTCTTAGACTGTTGTTATTTTCTGATGACACAAAAGTGCTTCCCTGGCCAAAAATAGAATTAAACAAACTACACGAGCAACCTAAAGACATGCAATTCAACGTTTCTGTGTAAAATAATACAGATCAATTCAATCTTTTTTTTTCTATAAATGTTATGAAATTAAAACTGCTAAGAAAAACGTAATTGGAACACTAAGAACTTAAACTGTGCATAATTTAATTGAACTCTTTTAGAAATTATTGAGCAGAAGTTCAAGAAATGAGTCATTTAAAATATGCACTGAAAACAATGCAAAACAGTTAAAATGGCATTAGGTCCAGCTGAGGTAGAGTTACTCAGAACATCTTGTGAAATCTTACTCATCACTTTCAGATTAAATTTAGATTTGAAAAACACTTAAAGAACAAGCTATATTTAGAGATATAGTAATAGCCACAAAACCTGGAAGTAAATAAGCTTATTTAGCATTTATGTATATAGGAAGTAAAAGGCATTTTATTACAAGTAGAGGAAAGTTTGCTAGTCTAAAAAGAACTAGACTTTTAAGTCAGTAAAATAAGAGAAAAACCTTGCAAAATTTAATGTCCACTAAGTGATTTGAGAATCAGCTTTCTCTTGCCAAATATAATCGTATTACTTTAGTTAGAGGTCTGCTGCATTTTTAAATATAATGAAAGGTGAATATTGAGATAACCATTAAAAATAGGAAGATATATTTTGACTTTGGAAGACAAGCAAAACTTTGCATACATTTTATAATCTACCTTTCAACTAATTTCTTGCCTCCCTCCCACATAAATCCTAGTCCTCAGGAAGACAATCCCCTTAAATATGTCCTGTGTTGTCAAGCTTCATGCTCTTGCTAATCGAGTGGTCTCACCTCGATGAAGTTCAATTCCTTCTTGGAACTTGATAAAGGATGTCTTAGAGTTGGATAGGGGGCTGAACCTAAATGAAGGGATCCCTGTGGCTGAGTTCCACTCTCATTATTACAGTCTTGCCTACAGAAGCTCAAACTATCACCAGAGAACTCTGTCTACAGCTAATGGATCCAGGAAAGTAAGGGCATAGCAGAAGGAAATGGTGATACAATCTTTAGAATAGAAAGAGAATTTAAAGTATAAACTTAGGAAGATATCAGACATGATTTAAAGTTATCACACACAAAAATGTTTATGGTAATTATGCTCATTGAAATGTGAGCCATTTCTGCTATCCTAAGAAGAATAAAGTGCTTGAAGTCTGAGTCATTTCAACATTTACCAATTTTAGTTTCTAATTGTACAAGGAAATATAAAATGACTTCATACATTTTTATTCATGTGTTAAAAATCGTATTTAATTCAATTTAATAGGGAATATAGGTAGATGAAACAATCAGTTCAAAGGAGAAGTCAGGAAGCACAGGTTTGTATGTAGTACAGACGGTACAAATTATGTATAGATAGACATAAAACTGGATTTCTTCATGCAAGAAGGAGAAGTAAATTCAATGTCCCTCAAATAATTGATTTGCATGTCCAGAGATGAGAATTATTTTGCTTTGCTGTAAGTTTCCTGCACCATAAAGATTTATAAAATAGCCCACCAGTATAGAAAGGATAGAGTCACCTATAAGAGTATGTTCTAAACAATGCAGTTTTCCAATAAAGATATCTAGTGTTTTAGTGGGTCTTTTTTTTTTGCTTATTTCAATTTTCATTGCAATGTCCCTTTTGTAATTAAAAATATTTCAATGGAAGATTAATTATGATCACAAATTAAAGCTAGTTTCATTAGATTTGGCCTCACTATTTACATAGGTGCAGCCAGAATGTTTATATACTAGATGTGTCTTCTTAAACTTGCTTTGCTAGAAGTTTTTAATAAGGAAACAGACTGGACTTAGAAAAGCTCCCCTTATTTACTCTCTTCATTCTAAGAAGACAAATCCAAAAAACTCTGTCTACCATATTTTCACCTGTGATACCTATAAATTTAGGAGCATTCTTTTCTTTTCAGAGTCCCTAAAATACTCAGGTATCTTGCCAGGTAGAATGTGACCTTTGTCAACATTTATCAAGCTAGGACTTTGCAAGCCATCCTAGTTTTTCTGAGAGGGATTTATGAGCATATAAGTATTGGCTCCAAATGGAAGACCTTAGTCCCTTAGTTTTTCCTGATTAAATGAGCACCATTCTCAAATGTGATATTACAATTAAAGCCTTGGTTGCATAACCTACTTTTACCATTATATTCTGATCAAAAGGACAAACTCTTATTGAATCAATGCAAATAAATATATTGCATATAAAGGGACCCAAGGAGAGTTTCTGATTTGGGAAATGGGTGGTCAGTTAGAATAAGGTATCATTTAAATATGTTTCATTTCATTTAAAAAACTGAGTCTACTAAGTGGTTATGATTTCCTGATAGCTCAGGAAGCATGAGGAACATGCTTGGAAACACATTTGGAAAATAAAACATTAAAGTAACATCAACAATGTACCAAACAAGTTAATATAATCATCCTTTATCAGTCCAATCAATGAAGTTGTCTGCTTCTTGAATAAAAACTTCTGGGAAATCCTTCATGTGTCCACTGGAACAGTCTGAAGATTTTCTAAATGATACCATCAGTGTGGCCTATCCTAAGAGTTATTCTTTGAAGTGTCAATATCTTGAAATATCGGGTACAGTCCTTTTTCACAGGGCCCTATTTGTCCTGTGGAAGACAGTCTTCTTTATTGAAGACAAATCCTGGCTTATAGCTGATCGCAGAATTTTTATGGAAGCATGAGAGGAGAGCAAATCCTATCTGTAGGTGACAGAGGTTTAAGGTGTTGTGATGAATTTATCTGTAGTTATTTCCAAATGTAAAAGTTCTGATGAGAGTGATGACAAGACTAGTGTTACTGACAAAAAGATGTGACAGTGTCTATGGCACATGAAATAGGCTGAAGCCATTTCAGAAAACATTTCAGAAAAGAAACATCTAATTATGTTTCAAAGAACACAGAGAGTACTTAATCTCATTTCAAAGAACACAGAGAGTATGTAATCTGATTTATGAAAATGGAATAACATAATTTTTAGAGAGGAAAAAGTTGATGTATAACATGCAATAATCCTGACACATTACATAAACATCTATAAGTTATACCAAATTACATTATAAGTACACACCAAGAATATAATTAGAATATTAAGGAAAGAGAGTCAATAACACTGAAGTAAGGCCTAGATATTTATATTTTTATAAAACTCCATGGTTAAGTGTAATGTGCATTCTATAATTGAAAACCACTAGCATATAAGATGCTAGAATCAAATTTTCAAAGTAAGGCTAGTAAACATTTTGACTAACTGAAATTTTGACTTACAATACTATGCCATGGTTGCCTATTATTAGCACCAGCTCTGAAAAATATAGGAAAATTTTATTTTTATAATTTTTAAAGTTTATTTAGAGAGAAAGAGAGACACAGAGAGAAAGAGAGAGAATGAGCAGAGGAGGGGAAGACAGAGGGGGAGAGAGAGAATGCCAAGCAGGCTCCACACTGCCCATACAGAGCCTGATGTAGGGCTCGAACTCAAAAACCATGAGATCATGGACTGAGCCAAAATCACGAGTCAGACACTTAACAGACTGAGCCATCCAGGCACACCAAATACAGAAAAATTTTACTGAGTGTTCATGGTAACTATATCAGTGTTTTCTCTGAGTTTAAAAGATATAAGAAGGGAGGACATTGACAAATCTCTAGGGACTCTTATAAAGCATACCAGTTTAAATTGTTATCAATAACATTTTCCCTATACATACAGCTCTAACCTAAGGAAAGTTAAATACATCTTCTGATCATCTTTTCCATTCAAGTTCATCAGTAGAAACATATCAAATAGGTGTATTTCTAGCATCCCTCTCTTTATAGTGTGAAAGAGCAAAGCTCTGTGATTTTATTCCAGGGGACCATGGACATTATCTCAAAATTGATCTTTGATACAAAAAAATTATTTCTTTTTTATTTCATTTCATTTCATTTCATTTCATTTCATTTCATTTCATTATTTAATTTCATTTCCTGTCCTTTGTTCTATTGTCAGGATCTAATCTGGAAAAACAAAAAAAAAAAATTATCAGAGGATATTTGGACACTTGATTAAAATAGAACCATGAGTATTTGAGAAACAATACATGCTTACTTATTTTATTAATGTGATCATAAAATATTTGATAGTAAACATACAAAGTAACATATTCATAAAAAAAATTAGCTCTTTCTTGACTGAGATATTGTTGTTTCTTTAAACTACCAAGGTCATTAAGTGAATGCAAAGAATAGGCAATTACTATGGTAAAACACAGAATCTAGGCAGATCACACAGAAAAAACAATTATTCACTCATATTGAAAAGGCAATAAGCAACAAATCATGGAAACATCCCACTAATATTTTAATACATTCCATGACTTTTTAGACTTGAATATTATAAATGAGTAAATAAAATTCATTTTCAAATGCAAATAAAAAAATAAAATTGATATTTTTTGCTTTGTTCTTTATGATAGTCATTCATACTGAAGACTTACTTTATTTTTTTTTAATTTTTTTTAATGTTTTATTTATTTTTGAGACAGAGAGAGACAGAGATGAATGGGGGAGAGTCAGAGAGAGAGGGAGACACAGAATCTGAAGCAGGCTCTAGGCTCTGAGCTGTCAGCACAGAGCCCGATGCAGGGCTCAAACTCACAGACCCTGAGATCATGACCTGAGTGGAAGTCGGACGCTTAACCGACTGAGCCACCCAGGCGCCCCTGAAGACTTACTTTAAAATACATCTCAGAAGCCTGTGAATTTATACTGATTCCATAATACCAAAGATTATTAATATACGATGCATTTATTGCTGCTATATTCATGTGAACCAATCAAAATTTTTAACATTCTATTTTAGTTTCAACATATAAATAATGTTTGTTTTTCCCACAAAGACAAAAAACTGGGGGACTACATTGTCAAAATTTTTGACAATATACAGGGATCTGGAGAAAAATGTGTGCATGCACAGGCACACACACACACACACACACACACACACATCTTTGCTTTTTATTTATTTTTTTTAATTTTTTTTCAACGTTTTTATTTATTTTTGGGACAGATAGAGACAGAGCATGAACGGGGGAGGGGCAGAGAGAGAGGGAGACACAGAATCAGAAACAGGCTCCAGGCTCGGAGCCATCAGCCCAGAGCCTGACGCGGGGCTCGAACTCACGGACAGCGAGATCATGACCTGGCTGAAGTCGGACGCTTAACCGACTGCGCCACCCAGGCGCCCCTCATCTTTTCTTTTTAAAGTAGAAAGCGAGCATATGCAATTTTACCTATTTGTTTGTTTGTTTGTTTGTTTGTTTATTATGTATTTATTTATTTTTATTTCTATACCGCTATTGCTACCAAGTTTAGACTCAACCACTTACATTGATTACAGCTTTTAACAATGTAATTCAATATCAGTGGGGTGGCTGACTTCCTCTGATTTGTCTGGGTTTTACCACTGAAAGTCCCACATCCAAGACAAGAATTCTCTCAGTCACAGGCAAATTGGGAGGACAGAGGAGGAACTGAAAACCATCTGTCATACAGCACCAGCATGTTAGCAGACTCACAGAACGATTAACACAACTTTCTATACCTACAAACTTCTCAAAATGACAAAATGAACACGTTCATGAACATAACTCAAAGATCTAGCCTCTTTGTAGTATGCAAAAATAAGATGCAAAATCATGTAACTTAAGAACTAGGCTTGGTAATCAATGTTCCCATATTCTTTATTACTTAAAAATATTCTCAATATCCAATGATTATCTATTAACTGAAGATCAGTCCAACATTTCAAGTTATCTAAAGATTAAAATTGTCTTCAAGCTGACCTATTACAAAGTATAATTATTGCTGATACTGAAAAAAAAAACCTGTCAAAATGTTTATTCAATTTAGTTAAAAATCAATTTGCTTTTTTGTCATATTAAAAATTAATAGGATGAATGTTACCTTATGTGACCACTAAACTTGTATGTGTTTAAGAAAAGCATACCCGAATAGATTTGTATTACACTTGATAAATCAGAGGAGGTATAGCTGGGTTTTTTTAGCTGTTTCTGTTAAACTAAAATTAAATTAGCCTTGTTTGCCAAAGTTTAATCTAATTTATGTGAACCTAGATTCATAATTTATTTCTAAATTAGTACTTATAAAAGTTAAAGTATATTTAAAGCACACTTATGTTTTAGAAATTAAATTTCCTTATATTTCTGGGAATTTTAGGATTATTTAATTTACATAAACAATTATTTCCCTAAGTCATTCCAAACAAACTCTTTTTAATTTAACAGACTTTGTCATCTATGTTATTAATAACCTCTGGAAGAACAAAAACATTACACATTCATTTAATTAAAGATAAATGCCTTTCTGAATTACTGACACACAGACTAACAAACACAGAGAGGTTTTAGAGCTTCAATTCCATAATTTCCATCATGGGTCAAATGTGAATAAAAATATTTATTTTACCAGATATCAAAGAGCTCACCTCCAGCCCAGTGGCCATAGGATTCTCAATTGATTTAAGTTTAAGTGGATAAATAAACAAACAAAAAAGACTAACAGCAGACATTTCATTGCCTTTCATCCAACAGAGAATAGATGTCTATGAATCCTTATTACATTTAACAAATACTCAGAGTATGAAATCAGATTCCAATCATTGCTGCCACCAATGTGAATAACTTAAAAAATTAATTAACAGAAACAAAACCCCAAACTAAGCAAAATCAAAGCACATTATAGAAAGGAAAATTTTTAATTAGAAAACAAACAAACAAACAAAAACAGGTTCTATCACCACTTCGGATTCACCATGTGGCCAAGAAGTGACAGAACTTGTCTTCAACTGCTCACATGCAGTGAGTCTGCCCATGTCTCATGGTTGAATTCTTTCAGTATCTTGGTGGAAGACCTCCCAAATAGGTAATAGATATATTTTTCTAGTTTCATGAAAATATAATCGACATACAACATTGCATAAATGTAAGGCATACAACATAATGATTTGAAACGTGTATATATGGTGAAATGATTACCACAATAAGTTTACTAACATACATTACCTCACATTTAAAAGTAAAATATGGGGGCACCTGGCTGGCTCAGTCGGTTGAGCGACCGACTTCGGCTCAGGTCATGATCTCGCGGTCCGTGAGTTCGAGCCCCGCGTCGGGCTCTGTGCTGACAGCCCAGAGCCTGAAGCCTGCTTTGGATTCCAGGTCTCCCTCTCTCTTTGCCCCTCCCCCCAAAAAATAAATAAGGTTAAAAAAATTTTTTTCTAAGTAAAACATGATTCTTATACAGATAAAACATGAACACCTGTAAAAGATTTAACTTCTTATTAAGGAGAAAACTTGGCAGATATCACAACCAATGCCACAATATTTTAGTTTAAATGTGTTGTATATTAAAATATATCACATAATGTGCTTATAATGATATTTTGTAGTTAACGACATTTATAAATTACTGTTTCTCTATTTTTCAAATTTAAATTTAATTCAGTTTTACATTTTACTCCCGAAGAGATGTTTGATCTTGTTGTGTGTATCTTTCAGTTTGGGACAATTTTATCTATGTCCTATATTCTTTTATTATCAGTGACTTCAATATTCCTGTTAGTGACCCACTTGAAGTTGAATTTAAAGTTATCAAACTCTTATCAACAAAACTAAAAGGCAACCGATGGAATAGGAAAAGATATTTGCAAATGACATATCAGATAAAGGGCTAGTATTCAAAATCTATAAAGAACTCACCAAACTCCACACCCGAAAAACAATCCAGTGAAGAAATGGACAAAAGACATGAATAGACAATTTTCTAAAGAAGATATCCAGATGGCCAACAGATACATGAAAAGATGCTCAATATCACTCCTTATCAGGGAGATACAAACCAAAACCACACTGAGATACCACCTCACACTGGTCAGAGCAGCTAAAATGAACAAATCAGGAGACTATAGATGCTGGCAAGGATGTGGATAAAGGGGAAACTTCTTGCACTGTTGGTGGGAATGCAAACTGGCGCAGCCAGTCTGGAAAACAGTGTGGAGCTTCCTCAAAAAATCAAAAATAGATCTACCCTATGACCCAGTAATAGCACTGCTAGGAATTTACCCAAGGGATACAGGAATGCTGATGCATAGGGACACTTGTACCCCAAGGTTTATAGCAACACTTTCAACAATAGCCAAATTATGGAAAGAGCCTAAATGTCCATCAACTGGCGAATGGATAAAGAAGATGTGGTTTATATATATAATGGACTACTACTTGACAATGAGAAAGAATGAAACCTAGTCATTTGTAGCAATGTGGATGGAACTGGAGGGTATTATGCTAAGTGAAATAAGTCAGACAGAGAAAGACAGACAGATACCATATGTTTTCACTCATATGTGGATCTTGAGAAACACAACAGAAGACCATGGGAGGAGGGGAAGGGGAAAAAAGTTACAGAGAGGGAAGGAGGCAAACCATAAGAGGCTCTTAAATACTGAGAACAAACTGAGGTTTAATGAGGGGTGGGAGAGAGGGGAAAGTGGGTGATTGGCATTTAGGAGGGCACCTGTTGGGATGAGCATTGGATGTTGTCTGGAAACCAATTTGACAACACATTATATTTAATATAAATAATGTTATCAAACTCTTTAATCCAGAAGACATTTATTTCCATTCCTCTTTGGGTACTTGTAAGTATGAACAAAACCTGGACCTGGCCATTCAACAGAACTGCTGAATTGACAAGATTTCACAGTTTAGTTTTCTCACATTGGACCTAATCTTCCTACTCTATATGATGATTGAAACTCATAGAATAAAATCTGGTACATATTTCCAAATTCAGCCTAGTTAACTGAGATACTTCTGCATACAACCTCATATACTCCTTTGCCCATGTGGGTAAAATCAAACCTGGAAGGTGACTTTTTTTCTCTTAGAACCATGCCACTAATCTCAGTTCTACCATTGCCAGTAATGGTCGTAGAGCCACACAAAGATAGACTACAAGAAAAGACAGCAAGGAGAAGAGAATATTTTTTAAAGAATACCCATATCTAACTTGGTTTAAGACTATTTGACTTGAACACTAGATACTGGAAAACTGCCAAAGGATGAATTAATGGAGTCACTTACTGTCTCAGTTCCTGGAAAGCATATTACAGAATCCACTTGCACCTTTACTAATGGCTATAGTTATCTACCTATTATTATTTCTCAATTTCACCTTGTTTAACCCAATAAATAGAAAACAAGTTGGAAACATTGAAATATTATTCATTTCAACACACATTTGTTAATAGATATTTCTATGTAAACACATTTTATTAAAACATTTTATCATATATTTACAAAATATAGCCCCTTTTGCTTATGAAAAATGCCCACCATATAAGTAAATTGGAAAAGCCAATCTTGCTGTCCAACCAACCTCTTTTAGTTAGGAAAACTCCAATTTAAGTAGGTATACTAATTTTTAACTTAAATAGGTACACTAATATTTTTTTTAAGAAATTTTATAAAATGCATTGAAAACAAGAGTGTTTTGTGACATATTGTTGAAAGCATTCAAGCCATGATGAATATGTTTTAACAATTAAATTGAGCTGTATAATTTGTCATCTAAATCCAAACAATTATTTCATTATTTTGTGAAAAATATTAAAAATAATAAAACAAAATTGAAAGCAGAAATGAAGCTGAAAGAAAAATGCAAAATTACTGTATTGGATAAATATAATGAAAAAATACATTAGTTCTTCTTTTTTAGGTTTTAATTTAAAATCCCAGTTAGAGGGCGCCTGGGTGGTTCAGTTGGTTAAATGTCCAATTTTGGCTCACATCATGATCTCAGGGGTCCTAAGTTTGAGCCCCGTGTCGGGCTCTGTGCTGACAGCTTGAAGCCTGGAGCCTACTTCAGTTTCGGTGTCTCCCTCTCTCTCTCTGCCCCTCCCCTGCTCACAGTCTGTTTCTCTCTTTCTCTCTCAAAAATAAATAAACATTAAAAAAAATTAAATCCCTGGGGCGCCTGGGTGGCTCAGTCGGTTAGGCGGCTGACTTCGGCTCAGGTCATGATTTCACGGTCCATGAGTTCGAGCCCCGCGTCGGGCTCTGTGCTGACAGCTCAGAGCCTGGAGCCTGTTTCAGATTCTGTGTCTCCCTCTCTCTGACCCTCCCCCGTTCATGCTCTGTCTCTCTCTGTCTCAAAAATAAATAAACGTTAAAAAAAAAATTAAAAGAAATTAAATCCCAGTCAGGTAACATACAACGTAGCATTAATTTCAGGTGTACAATTTAGTGATTCAACACTACCATATAACACCCAGTGATCATCACAGCAAGTGCCCTCCTTAATCCCAATCAATTATTTAACATAACCCCCCCACCCACCTCCCACTCTAGTACCCATCAGCTTGTTCTTTATAGTTACGTGTACGTCTCTTGGTTTACCTCTCTCTCTTTTTTCCCCTATGCTCCTTTGTTTGTTTCTTAAATTCTACATATGAGCGAAATCATATGGTATGTGTCTTTCTTTGACTGAATTATTTTGCTTAGCAAAATACTGTCTGTTTCCATCCATGTGATTGCAAATGGCAAGATTCATTCTTTTAAAAAAATTTTTTTCAATGTTTATTTATTTTTGAGAGCGAGAGAGACAGAGCATGAGAGAGGGAGGGGCAGAGAGAGAGGGAGACACAGAATCCAAAGCAGGCTCCGGGCTCCAAGCTGTCAGCACAGAGCCAGACGTGGGGCTTGAACCCACAAACCAAAATCATGAGCTGATCTGAATTTGGACGCTTAACCAACTGAGCCACCCAGGGACCCCAAGATTCATTCTTTTTATGGCAAAGAAATAGTCCATTACACATATATGTGTATAATATTAAACATTTATATTAAATATTAAATATAAATTAAAATTAAATATAAAATAGAATATATTCCATTATATTTATATATATACACATGTATATTCCATTATATATATGTGTGTGTATATATTCCAAAATATTCCATTATATATATGTGTATATATATATATGTGTGTGTGTATAAATAAAATGGTATATATATATTTCATATATACTCATATATATATATTCCAATATATATATATTCATATATATATATATATATGATATATGTTCCAGATGCAGTAGCTGGATCGTAGGGTAGTTCCATTTTAAGTTTTTGAGGAACCTCCATAGTATTTTCCAGAGTAGCTGCACCAGTCTGCAATCCCGGCTACAGTGCAGGAGGGTTCCCCTTTCTCCACATTCTCACCAACTCCTGTTTTTTCCGGTGTTGTTAATTTTAGCCATTCTGACAGTTATGAGGTGATATCTTATTGTGGTTTTGATTTGTATATCCCTGATGATGAGTGAAGTTGAGCAGGTTTTCATGTGTCTGTTAGCCATCTGTAGGTCTACTTTTCAGAAAATGTCTATTCATGTCTTCTACCCACTTTTAATTGAATTATTTATTTTTTGGGGTGTTGAGTTTTATAAGTTCTATATATATTTTAGATACTTACCCTTTATGAGATATGTTATTTGCAAATATCTTCTCCCATTTCAAAGGTTGCCTTTTAGTTTGCTCGTCTTTCCCTTTGGTGTGCAGAAGTTTTTATTTTGATGAAGTCTCAATAGTCTAGTTTTGCTTTTGTTTCACTTGCCTCCAGAGATGTGTCTAGTAAGAACTTGTTATGGCCAATGTCAAAGAGGTTACTACCTGTGTTCTCCTCTAGGATTTTAATGGGTTCATGTTTCACATTTAGGTATTTAATCCATTTGAATTTCTTTTGGGTATGATGTAAGAAAGTGGTCCAGTTTCATTCTTTTGCATGTTGCTGTCTGTACGGTTGAAGAGACTATCTTTTTCCTATTGGATATTCTCTCCTGCCTTGTCAAAGATTAGTTGGCTATATAGTTGAGGGTTCATTTATGGGTTTTCTGTCCTGTTCTATTGATCTATGTATCTATTTTTGTGCCAGTACCATACTGCTTTGATCACTACTCCTTTGTAATATAACTTAAAGTCAAGAATTGTGATACCTCCAGCTTTACTTTTCTTTTCAGGGTTGATTTGGCTCTTCGGGTTTTTGTGTGTGTGTGTGTGTGGTTCCATACAAATTTTAGAATTTTTTGCTCTAGCTGAGCTCTGTGAAAAAGGCTGGTGGCATTTGATAGGGATTGCATTCAATACGTAGACTGCTTTGGGTAACATGGACATTTTAACAATATTTATTTTTCCAATCCATGAGCATGGGATGTCTTTCCATTTGTTTGGGTCTGCTTCAATGTCTTTCATCAGTATTTTATAGTTTTTGGAGTATAGGTCTTTCACCTCTTTGGTGATATTTATTCCTAGGTGTCTTATTGTTTTTGATGTAACTGTAAATGGGATTGATTACTTAATTTCTCTTTCTACTGCCTCATTATTGGTGTATAGAAATGTAACATATTTGTGTATGTTGATTTTATATCCTGTGAATTCACTGAATTCATGTATCAGTTCTAGCAGTTTTTGGTGGAATCTTTCAGGTTTTCTATATCGATTATCACATGTCATCTACAAATAGTGAAAGTTGACCTCTTCCTTGCTGATTTGTATTCCTTCTATCTCTTTGTTCTCTGGTTGCTGTGGCTAGGACTTTTGCATTAGTCCTTTTTATGAGGTTGAAAGTCATATCTAAATTGCTATAATTTCTGTTACATTCAAGTAGCAGTGTTAAAAAAAAGATAGTTTAAATCTAATTAAATGTGCCATACACTTTCCAAAAAGAGAGCATGCCTTGAAATTAAATAATTATAGTTAGCATTTTCAAAGACTGACCTTAAAATATAATTTCCTCTTGTTCTAATGTTACTCAAAATTACAAACTATGCCAGGATGAAAATCACACTTATTACATGGGGCGTTACATTTTCTTTGACACATCTGGCATTTATGTATGTATGTATGTATGTATGTATGTATTATACTTAATTCTATTTCGTAAAGAAAGGGACTATATTTGTTATATATATAACTTATAGTGGAACTTATTTGCTGTCAATAGAGACCACAGGGACTGCCAGAAAGGGAAGGTTTGTTTTCTTTCTCTTTTGTTTTGTTTGTTTGTTTAGTCATGAGATGTTAAAGAACATCTCACAGAGAAGAGCAAGAGATTAAATTATAAAAAGCAATGTGAAAAGTAATTGGTCTATAATTTAGGACATCTGAAACCCTAAATGGTAATTAATAGCATTTTCTGAAACACATCAGATTATCACATCTTCATTGTACAGTTTTAAAAATCTTGTTAAAATCTCTTCAATAAAGTTCTTGTACCTTGCTTGCTTATTCATTGCAACTAATTTTTTAAAGTAATGAATTTCTGCCCACCCTATGTAAATGACTAAGCTGATGGACCAGTTATCCCAAGATTATTATGAGATTGCAGATGTAATCGTGTAATTTTCTTCCAAAGTAGGAAATAATCTTTGCCACATCATGGGAATCTTTAAAAAGAACATTTGAAAACACTATGCTATATATTTTTCTTTTACTTCTCCAAATGCAAAAGTGAATGAAGAAAATACTTTCAGGAGTTTAGATGTTTATATCACCTATTAAAGTGAACTCAAATTTCTATTACAGTAGGGATTAATTTCCTTGACAACTTCTGGGTTTTGTGACTTTCCAGACACTGGCTGGAAATGATGCTGACTGAAACGACCTCATGCCGATATCAGTACAAGCTCACCATCAGTAGTGCCACTAACATTTCTCTGTCTTTGAATCACTGACTTCTTCTTTGGGCTTTCATACCTGAAGCCTGTTTTTTTTTTAATGTTTTTATTTATTTTTGAGACAGAGAGAGACAGAGCATGAGCAGGGGAGGAGCAGAGAGAGAGGGAGAAACGGCATCCAAAGCAGGCTCCAGGCTCTGAGCTGTCAGCACAGAGCCCTACACGGGGCTTGAACTCACGGACTGTGAGATCATGACCTGAGCGGAAGTCGGACGCTTAACCGACTGAGCCACCCAGGCGCCCCATAAAGCCTGCTTTTTTAAAGTTTATTTATTTATATTGGGGAGGGGGGGTCATGGGCAGAGAAGGAGCAGAGAGAAAGAGAGAAAGAATCCCAAGCAGGATCCACGCTGTCAGCACAGAGACCAATGACACAGGGGCTCAAACTCACGAACTGATATTATGACAGAGGCAAAACCAAGAGTCAGACACTTAACTGACTGAGCCACCCAGGTGCCCCATATCTAAAGTCTTTTACCTTGCCTGTGATTATTTTACTTGTACTGTGATTATTGAAGTTAATAAAAGTACTATCTTTACCTTTATAGGTCATATTTACAAGCATTAATTTTCAAATTTAATATAACTATTTTAAATGAATTTAAATATAAAATTAATCATTATGCATAAGGTGAGTTTTTAAATAAAAGAACATTAGTTAGCTAGATGAAGTAAACATGAGAGTATTCATTTTTCCTTCATTCATCCACTCCTCCCTACCTTTATCTCACAAAGTTCTACTGTTTACCAAGGTTAGTGTATGAAAGATACAAAAGGAAAAAAAGTAAAAATTGGTCTATTGTGTTAAGAATAACAGCAGTCACGCACAGCAATGCCAAATTCAAAATCTAGGCTTCACTTACTTTTTTAAAAGTACATTCACAGCATCTACAATACTTACTATTGCATATTTCGGTATTTGGTTTTAGACCCACATTCCAAATGGCTTTTTTACAGCAGGTGTAATAAAATAATTGCAAAGACATCATATAGCTGAGTGAAAATGTTAGAAATGTAATAATGAAAGACAGCCCAAAGAATGATAGTTAGGCAAAATCAGAGGTAAATTTTTTTAGACAAAACTGTGCATTGAAATTACACACACAGACACACACACACACACACACACACACACACACACACACACATCCTGGTTCCCAGATCACTCCCAAACATTTACCAGAATCACCTTCCAAATAAACTACTTGTAGCCAAATAAATAAATAAATAAATAGATAAAAAAAAGAATGAGCTAAACTCATTCTAACAAAAAATCAGCCACCAGTTAACTTACTATTAACCAATGTTGTTGACTTTGGAAGATCAATAGTTTGTCAGAACCAACTCAGTAATCAATTGATTAGTATGTGTACAAGAGCCCTCCCAAATCTCTAGTCTTCTCTGATCTTCCTATCTTTGTCCCTCATGGACTGAGTGGTATAATAAAGATCACAGGCTTTTCTTTTAACATTTCCTGCGAATACATTGTGGAGAGAAAGACTGGAGTTTTGCTGTAGAATAGTGCTTGACCTAGTCAACCATATTATTCAAAGGAGCTCAGAAGTGGAAAGATTTTATACTCATTTCCATGGTTCCTCCTCACTTATATGATATTGGGTTCAAAATCTAATATTTTAACTTATATGGTGTTTGTTGTTAGTCAATAATTTTAAAATAAGAATTTACTAAGAATACTAAGATCTACCCCAACCCCAAGAGCACACTGTACACACCGTATGTTAGCCAATTTGCCAATAAATTATATTTAAAAAAATAAACTGAAATTAAAAAAAAGAATACTAGGAGTATTGTTATTGCCAACCTTCATTACAAATAAATGCTAACTCTTTGGATTGGCTTGCTATATTTTCAAGTATTGAAAGTAAATAGTATTTTTGTTCTAAAGAGATGTCTAGTTTTACAGTACTTTTGAGTAAAGTTATATATCAGGTGCCATGTGGTAGGTGGAATTCTAAGATGTCCAACAAGATTGCTGTGTGCAAGCCTGTGTACTTCCTTCCCCTTGAGCTTGGGAAAACCTGTGAACATGATGTGATGTCATTCCCATGATTAGATTACTAAATACTTGACTCAGAGTTATTCAAAAGGGATATTATGGGTGGGTCGGACCTAATCAGGAAAATTTTTGAAAAAGAGATGCCTTTACTGCTGCCCTTGAAGATGCAGCTTCCATGAGTTATACAGTTTCAAGGTAATGCATTCTTCCAAAAACATGTGAGCTTAGGTGTGCTCCAAGACTCAGATGACACCCCATGCCCTGTAGATACCTCAGTTTCAGCCTTGTGAGACCCTGAACAAGAAAAAAAAACCTACCTAAGCCTTATCCAGACTTCTGACCCACAGTACTGTGACATAATAATGGTCCTTGTAAGCCAGTGAGAATGTGGTAATTTGTTACACAACAAATACATATCTTAAAAAAAAAGAAGCTTAATGAGATGATTTGGGTCCAAATCACTATTTATTGTAGTACTAAATATCAAATTTAGAGGAATTGTTTTCTTTTTGTAGGAAAGGGGTTATAGACTTTTGTAGCTTCTTCAGTATGAAAGGATGCCTGGAACATACAAAGAAAATTCACACATACACACGCACACACACACACACACACACACACACACACACAGTCTCTCATATACATTCACAAAAAAACTAAAACAAAATTATATTGGAACACATTCATTGTTTTCATGGTTTAACAAAGCTGGTACCATATTTACTTCAGATTTCTTTTCCATTTTAACTAGTATTCTATGCCAATTTGCAAAAAAAAAAAAAACTATAGCAATTTAAAAATATTGTTTTACTGCATATATTTATGAGATTTACCACCATAGGAACTGGTAGCCACTCAAGAAATTTTTTTAATAAATAAATTTCTTTATTTATGTTATTTAAGGGAAGATAATTACCACAGTAAATATCTGAATATTTCCTTTATGTGAAATGAGATTTTTATTCCTCACTGAATATATAAAATATCTTTCTCATAAGAGTGCTAAGATTTGAATATCCTAAACATAAACCTTCATTGTACTCACTATATTTCAATAAAAGTTATGGCCCTTATATATTTTGAGATCTTATGTGTCTCATCTACTTTTATGCCTGGTTCATATTAGGCACCCAATTATTGCTGGCTGATGTCTATTTGAGCCTGTATTTACTTACCTCTTTTTACTTAAATATCTTAATGAAACCCTCAAAATATATATAAATAAGATAAAGGGACGGGCCATTAATGGCCAGAACATTTTGAGGGATTTTGGAAGATAAATACAAAGAGAAAATATTAACCTTACAGTGGAGGAACATGGCAGTTCCACATTAGAAATGCAATCAGCAAAACTAATACTACAAACAATAAGATATAGACATAGTATGTATCTCTGATATAATGCATTGAAAAGGCAAGTTGTTTCTTCTTGTCAAAATGAATAGCCTCAGTCTAATCATGAGAGTACATCATACAAACACTAATTGAGGGACCTTCTGCCAAATGAATTGTCTAGACATGTTAGAAGTGTGAAGTTCATGAAAGACAAAGAAAGGTGAATCACAGATTACATATCAAAATATATTAAAGATAAGACAACAAAAATGCAACTTGGGATCCCCCCCCAAGGGTATTTGTGGGAAACTAGCAAAATTCAAATAAACTCTATAGATTAGGTAAAAGTTTTGCAACAAAGTTAAAGGTCTTGGTTCCTGAAATTGTATTACTTCCATGTAAGATGTTAACATTAGGGAAAGCAAGTGAAAAGTACATAGGAGCTCCCTGTATTACTTTTAAAACTTTTCTAGAAGTCTAAACATACTTCAAAATAAAGAAAAAATAATGCAGGGGGCAACTTTATGGAAATCAATATAGAACACAAAGAGTAGTCTAGATACATTGTGATTACATTTCTATTTCTAAGAACAAAGAAAGAATCTATAAGTTTCTTGACTGAAAACCAAACTGAGCCAAGTAAGATATCTTAAAAATAGAAAAAGAAGCAAATTAGCACTACTTTATAAACATGAATTCACTAGTTACTTTTTAAAGAGTTGTGAAGAGAAAAACATGTGTTTTTAAAAATATATACTTGCAGGCAACCTTTCTGCAATAAGTTTCTAACTGCTTTCATGATCTCATGCCATACAACCCAATTTCTTCTCTTCCATTATGTTATTTCTCAAACGCAATTTTGTTATTTTATTAAAGTCTTTCCATTTTACTATTGGCCAAAAGTCCAGTGTATCAAATCATTGTTATATGGCTCATTCTGTGGACAAAGATCATGACTTGTGGCTGCCCAATGAATGAACACACTTTCTGTGTGCAGAGAATTTCGCTGTCCTCTCTTCATGATAGTGCTGAAAACAAACTGTCCAACCCTTGCTTTCTCTTTCATGTTCTTCCTCACCCTCCTTTGTTCTGTCATATGTGACCATTATCTGCTAATGAGATGGACTAACTGGAATTACAAATCTGAAATAAATGTACCAAAGAAACAATGATACTCAGAATCTGTTCTGCTGTGGATGGTCATAGCCCCATCCCTGCTCCACAAGGCACAGTAGAAATAATTGTCAGAGAGCCCAGGGCCCACTGTCAGGTGAGTTCGTGCTTGTCCTCAATGGTAGCAGCAGTGTCTTATCAGACAAATTCTGTCTCTGACTCTGCTGTGTCCGGACCTGATTGTTTAAGCCTCCCAAAAGTTTGGTACTTTTAAAAATACATAATATCTGTTATGAAAACATCCTTCTCTGCTTGCATTAGCCTGATTTTGCTTGTTGCTTGCAGCTAAGATTTCAGACTGTTTTAACTCTCCCCATTGTGCTTCTGAAAGATACTTCTTCAGAAGCATGTCAAAGATTTGAATTAGCAAAAGCATGTGCTCAAAATGTGATAAAAACTGTCATGACTTAGAAACAATGGCTCAGGTTTAAAGTGAATTACCCTATTTTCTCTATATAAAACTTACTTTTCCACATTTTAATATATTTGAAATACAATTAGCATGTGAGTTAACTTTAGTATTTTTCAAAAAACCCTTTGTAATTACAATAATGGCAAAATAAAATTTTGATAGTATCTTATTGTAGCAGGATTCTTGCACAGAGAGTAGTGAACTAAGGCTTTTCTTTCCAGGAAGCAACTTTATTCATGCCGGCACCACTCAGTTGGGTTTGTACCCAAAGAACTGAGCCCCAAATGCCACATGGCATAGTTTACTTAATATACATTTTACTTCTTTGTCTCCCATATATGGTAACATACAAAACATGCAGTCTGATTAACTGGTCTCATGTTACAAGGTCATGAGGGATGCCATGCACTCACATAGCCAGGTTGTCTTGAGTTTGTTTTGTTGTTGTTGTTGTTTTTCATTCCTTAGGGAGGGGACCTACCACATTACTAGCAGGGAAATTTTGTGTATCTGTAACAATCCTGACTTAATGTCTATATAGTTTCTGTGTTTTGTTTTGTTTATTGTACTCCATAGGGCTCTCAGTTCCTTTCAGAATACCAAGTTTGTACAACTGCTTAGTCAATAATATACATTCATTTTTCTAACCTTGCTAACTGTAAACACTTAGCAAAAGGACCTTAATTAGTAGGCCAGAGGGAAAATAAAATAAAACAAGAAGTAAAAGAATGGATTTTTTAAACGTAATGTCTACAATTTGACACTAAATAAATTAAAAAAAAACATTTTTAATGTTTATTTTTTGAGAGAGACAGAGCATGAGTGGGGGAGGAACAGAAAGACAGGAAGACACAGAATCCAAACCAAGCTCCAGGCTCTGAGCTGTCAGCACAAAGCTCAATGTGAGGCTTGAATTCACAGACCGTGAGATCATGACCTTAGCTAAAGTTGGACACTTACCCAACTGAGCCACCCAGGCACCCCGACACTGAATAAATTTTAATTGAATGGTTGTTGGGACTACTAAACCTGGTTTCTTTATTTATTTAAACCAAAATCTATGACCAGGAAAATAGAGGGATAACTATTTCCCTCCAGGTCTGCTTCTGTGCTGTGTCTCTGGATATGCTTACCCAGGTAATTTAGTTCAAAATGTATTTTACTGCCACACTGTGTTTTTGGGGTAATTCTCAAATTCAGCTCTTTCCAGAATTTCTTATGTGGGAAAATTTGCTTCTTTTCTAGATGCAGATTTTTCTTCTGGATTAGCAGGCCCTGTGCTTATTTTACAGATACCGTTCCCCCCATTTTTGTCTCTAATTCCCTTTGTATCTATCTCTCCAGAATTCGCAATTTCAGTCTAACCTGTACACGTGGCTTCCAATATATTTATGATTTGGTTAATGCTTAAAAATTTGCTGTCCTTTGGCAAAATCTGATTGATTTTCATATCAGACTGGCAAATGGACCTCATCTTTCCAGCAAGCAAATAACCTCTCTGACTCGTACACTCCTTGGATCCATTATATCAGGTTCTTCAAAAGCTCAGAGATTTTTTTGTGTTTTCTTACTTTAATATTTCTTCCATTTTGTTTGTATAGTATTTCACTGTATCTTATTTTTTATATAGATAATATAGCTAATCCTCAGATCAGTTCAAGAATTTAGACCATAGTACTAGATAAATTAGAACATTTCTGTGGGCATGGATTATTTGCAGCACTGGCCATGTATCATTCATTGCCCTTGGGATTTTCAACATCACTATGAAATAAGTATTGCCTTTACTTATTTCTTGGTATTGATGAGGATAAAGATCTTTCCTAATTTTTTAAATTTTTTATATTTTTGAAAGAGAGGGTGCAAGTGAGTGAGGGACAGTGAGAGAGGGAGAGAGACAGAATCCCACACAGGTTCCACACTCTCAGCACAGAATCTGGAGCTGGGCTTGAGCTCCCCCAATGAAGGACTGGATGCTCACATATCAGGAGATCATGACCTGAGCCTAAATCGGATGCTTAACCAACTGAGCCACCCAGGCACCCTATGAATATAAAGATCTTAAAGAGAATGAGTTTCTTGAACAGAGATAAGGGGTAGATTTTCTTTTTTAATTCCAAAATTTTCTCTATTTATTTTCTACTCTTCCATGAGGATCAACTTCCACAATCTGTCTCAAGGACTATGAAGAGTCGGTCAACAACCATCACTCAAACCGCACCAAGGAAGTCTACTTTCACTGTGGTGTAGCACAATCCGCCAAATAAAATCAAAGACATAGGTTTTGAGAGATAACAGACATTCTTGTTTTTCTTAGAAGCAAGCCCCAAATTTAGGCCTCAGCAGACCACTTAGTGTTGGGAATCTACTCGGTCAGAGATACCTGGAATCCCAAACTAATTGAAATTTGCACCTCTTTAGACTGAGATAAAAGGATGGGAAAAGAGAACCATTCCTTGGGAGTCTACCTTATTACAGTAAGAATAATTTATTTCACTACCTACTAGCATAACCTAGATGATTTCATGCTGATTTCATACTGCATCAACAAGTTTGCCTAAAGAGGATTCTGTGCAGTGGGGCTTGTGGTAGCCCACCACACTGTTGTTCAATGTCTAAGTATTTACTTCTCACACAATTTTCTCATTATCTCATCATTATAAAAGTGAAAAGAAATAGGGTCACTTGGCTGGCTCAGCTGGTAGAGCATGTGACTGTTGATCTTGAGGTCATGAATTTGAGCCTCATGTTGGGTGTAGAGATTACTCAAAAATCAATCAATCAATAAATAAATTAATTAATTAATTAATAAGAAAAAATGTTCTTCTACCAGCCTAGTTACCTAATCCCATTCTGAATTTTAAAAAAATAAACAAATATCTTTGGGCCCGTGGGTGGCACTTGATTTGAGAATCTGACTCTTGATTTCATCTCAGGTCATGAACTCAGGGTCCAGAGATCAAGCCCTGCCTTAGGGTCCACACTGAGCATGGAGCCTGCTTAAGATTCTCTCTCTTTCTCTCTCTTTCCTCCCCTCTGTCCCTTCCCCACTCATGCACACACACTCTCTCTCTCAAAAAAAGTATGTATCATTAAATATTTTATAAATGGTAGTATGCTATTACTGTACATATTCATTAATGGAACGTATCTTTAAAAAATCCAATATCTAAATGATTATATACTTATGTAATTATTTTAAAGGTTTTCTAACATTGCAATTTATAAAAATAGGTATAAATATTATTAATTAATGCTTTCCTACTAATGAACATTTGACCAACTGTGACATTAATTTCCTTTTACATTGAAAATTTTCTATGCACCTGTTTGTATATATTCCTACATGTGGTTGGAACTCATATTTTTTAATAAACTAAATTCCAGGATTTTGATAACTGTCTCATAATTTAAGAAAAAGTGAAAAAAATAGTATATGTTAGTTTAAGCTTGTAATTCCAGTATTCTTTTTTTAAATTAAAATGTAAACTTCTTCTAGTGAACAAAAGTATTCCTACCCGAAATAAATGGCATTTTCTCTTCAGTTTATCAGTTCTATCCACTTGCCACTGTCCATTTTAAACATTTAGCTATATCATGTAGTTATTCTTTTCTTTTTAATTTTTTTAATGTTTATTTATTTTTGAAAGAGACAGAGCACGAATGGGAGAGGGGCAGACAGAGAGGGAGACACATAATCTGAAGCAGGCTCCAGACTCTGAGACTTCAGCACAGAGCCTGACATGGGGCTTGAGCTCATGAACTGCAAGATCATAACCTGAGCTGAAGTCGGACACTTAACTGACTGAGCCACCCAGGCACCCCAATCATGTAGCTATTCTTACAAAAGTTGTCATCTAGTAACTCAAAGTCATAATTACAGAAATTTGAATGAGAATATTCAATAAGTAAGTGATTCTTATAAACCCCTTGATATCAATCAATTGAGTTTCAGCTTATTTATTTAACATTGATAAAATAGTTTTTAAAAAATAGTTTGGCAGTTCTATCAAAGAATAGTATAAAATAGAGTTACACTGGAAACAAGAAAGCCATGGAGGAAGAGATTTCCATGACGTACCTTATAGAGTTCTCAGAGCCTAAATGAAAGATCTGCCCAAACCTAGAAAACGAAACAAAACATAACACTAAATGAAGTTTAATTTACACTCAAAACTTTTATCTTCATTTAGGCAAAAAGTATTAAATTTTTATTATATGAAAGAAGAAAACATGGCATCACCAAGAAATAAAGGGAGAAGCTATCAAAATCAAGTTGTCTTCTGGTTTTTGATTAAGGCATTATGTTAAGGCATCTATTAATATCTATTACATATTTTAATAGAAACTATTAAAAACGATGAAAATAAAGTATCTCCTTAAAGTGTGCATTTAATTTAAATATTATTTGATAAAACTATCTTACTTTTTTTTTTTTTAATTTTTTTTTTTCAATGTTTATTTATTTTTGGGACAGAGAGAGACAGAGCATGAACGGGGGAGGGGCAGAGAGAGAGGGAGACACAGAATCGGAAACAGGCTCCAGGCTCTGAGCCATCAGCCCAGAGCCTGACGCGGGGCTCGAACTCACGGACTGTGAAATCGTGACCTGGCTGAAGTCGGACGCTTAACCGACTGCGCCACCCAGGCGCCCCAAAACTATCTTACTTTTTGAACACGCTTTTTAAAATTGTTTTCAGAGCATACAGCAATTTTATATATTATGTTGTATTGTCTTTATACAAGGCTAGTACGTAGGTAATGAAGGTAGTAACTGCTTTTCACAATGAATTAACTAATATACTTAGATACTAATTTGTAATAACTTATTAAAAACTAAAAATAAAATTAATTGTTTTCAGAAGAAGGATTACACTATGTGTTTTGTGCACTCAGCCCTCAAAATTTGTCAACAAACCATTTCATCTCTAACGATAAATCACTTTTTTTAACTTTTCGTGTTTTTTAAAAAAATGTATTTCAATTCCAGTTGGTTAACATACGGTGTAATATTAGTGTCAGGTGTACAATATAGTAATTCAAGACTTCCATACAATACCCGTGGTTCATCACAAGTGCACTCCTTAATCCGCATCATCTTTTTAAGCCCTGCCACCACCTTCCCTCTGGTAACCATCAGTTTGTTCTCTAGTTAAAGGTCCGTTTCTTGGTTTAGCTCTCTGTCTTTTTTACCATATGCTCATTTGTTTTGTTTCTTAAATTCCAAGTATGAGTGAGATTATACGGTATTTGTCTTTCTCTGACTTATTCAGTATAATACTCTCTAGTATAATATACTCTAGCTCCATGCTCTTTTTGAAATAATTTTAGACTGGGGCACCTGGGTGGCTCAGTTGAGATCCAACTGTGGCTCAGATCGTGATCTCACAGTTTGTGAGTTTGAGCACCACATTGGGCTCGCTGTTGCCTCGGATCCTTTGTCTCCCTCTCTCTGCACCTTCCCTGCTCCTGCTCTCTTTAAAAATGTAAAGAATAAAATGAAATAAAATTTAATATAATTTAATTTAAAAATAATAATAATTTTAGACTTACATAAAATTTAAAATTAAATTATAAATAATTGTTATATATAATGACTTAAAATATATTTAATTTTTTAGAACAGTTTTAGGTTACAAGAGAATTTCTAAGATAGTACAGAGATTATTAATACCTGGAAGCTAATTTCCTCCAGTATTAACAACTTATATTATTGGTATGGTGCATTTTTTATAATTAATGAACCAATATTGATACATTGTTATTATTTTTTTTTTAATTTTTTTTTCAACGTTTATTCATTTCTGCGACAGAGAGAGACAGAGCATGAACGGGGGAGGGGCAGAGAGAGGGAGACACAGAATCGGAAACAGGCTCCAGGCTCTGAGCCATCAGCCCAGAGCCTGACGCGGGGCTCGAACTCCCGGACCGCAAGATCGTGACCTGGCTGAAGTCGGACGCCCAACCGACTGCGCCACCCAGGCGCCCCGATACATTATTATTAAATGAAGTACATCCTTTATTCAAATGTCCTTAGTTTTTATCTAATGTGCTTTTCCTTCCTGGATCCCATCCAGGAAAATACATTACATCTAGACGTCTTGTCTCCTTATGCTCCTCTTAGCTGTGACAAATGACCAGACTTTCTTTTCTTTGATGACCTTGACAGGTTTGAGAACTAATGGTCAGGTTTTTGTAGAATGTCCCTCAATTGGGATTTGTCTTATATTTTTCTTATGATTAGCCTGTAGTAATGTGTTTTTTTGGGATGGAAGACACCCGAGGGAAAGTGTCATTTTCATCATATCGTATCAAGGGCACATGCTATCAACATGACATATCACTGGTGGTATAAACTCATCACCTGGCTGAGGTACTCTTTGTCAAATTTCTCCACTGTAAGGATTACTTTTTTTTTTTTACCCCCTTTCTACTTTATACCATTTGGAAGGAAACCACTATACACAACCCCCACATAGGAAGTGGGACATTATGCTTCACTCCTTAAGGGTAGAGAATTTACACAAATTATTTGGAACTTTTCTGCCCAGATTTGTCTCCTCATCCAGTTAATTAATTTATTAAATTACTTATTTATTTAGTATTGATTTCTAAATATTTACCATTCGGGTTTAACCCAGTACTATTTTGTTTCATTATTCAAATTATTTCAGCTTTGGTCATAGGAGGCCTTTGCAGTTCACCCTTTGACATAACCATCAATATTTGTTGTTTCTCAGCTTTTCTTTTCTTTTTTTGAGGTGGGTTGACTTCTTCATTTTTGGGATACTACAAGATAATTAAGGTAGTAACTCCTTACTTGTATATTTTCTGACTGGTTCTAAAATCAGACCGAATCCCACGAATGTTCGTGTTTTATAACTTTACTATGCTTTATCACCTCCTCTCTTTCACCTTCTTCCTCTCTACAATGCTTTTAACAATGCTTTTAATAATCTGCCCAACAACTTCTATAATGTACTTCTGTCTCTCTCTTTACACACACACACACACACACACACACACACACACACACATGTATTCCTCAAAATAAATATCAACATTTTTATTTGAATTGAAAAATACCATCACCTAATCTGCAGACCTCCTTCACAATTTCAAATCATTCTTTTATTAACTTTTACAGCAAAATTAACATTTCCTGGTTCATCATCTAATAGAGAAACACTCATCACATTGATGTGATCATTCTTGTTAGTAAACTTATATTGGGAGCAGTTTCACAGTTGTTTTTAGTTTTTGTTTTTGTTTCTTTTTTTTTTGTCATTGATGACCTTGCATTTTTGAAATATATGAGCTTTTATTTCATGGATTGCCCTCCAATTTGGGCTGGTCTTATTTTTCCTCATGATAAGATAATGGTTAACAATTTCGTCAAGAATAGCACAGAAGTGGGGCGCCTGGGTGGCGCAGTCGGTTAAGCGTCCGACTTCAGCCAGGTCACGATCTCGCGGTCCGTGAGTTCGAGCCCCGCGTCGGGCTCTGGGCTGATGGCTCAGAGCCTGGAGCCTGTTTCCGACTCTGTGTCTCCCTCTCTCTCTGCCCCTCCCCCGTTCATGCTCTGTCTCTCTCTGTCCCAAAAATAAATAAATTAAAACGTTGAAAAAAAAAATTAAAAAAAAAAAAAAAAGAATAGCACAGAAGTAATGCCTTATATCCAGAGTTACATGATATTGATTTGGTTCTTTACTGGTGATATTCATTTCAATCAATTGGTTAAGGTAATACCTATAACATTTCTTAACTGTAAATTTACCATTTTTCTCTAGGTAGTTAAAAACTACCATATAGCGAGATAACTCGAGACTATGTTATTTGTACCTAAATGTCCATTTACTAGTTTTAGCAACCATTAATGATTTTTTTTGTCCTGAAACTCATTAGTATGATGATTTACAAATGGTTATTTTTTAAAATTCCACTAATCTTTCAATATTATGAATTTCATTGTAATGAAGAGTTTTCCTTCTCTTCTATGGCTTTATTAGATTATATCAGTATGGACTTATGGATTGGTAAAAATTAAATGGTTTAAGAACCAGCACTGTTTAATTTTAATGTTAGATGTTTCCCTGGTTTGTGAAGTGGAACCTCATCCAAAATACTTTGCAAATATTTTAAGATGTGAGTTGATTGGTATATAAGTAATAGTATCTCAAATGATTTCCAAGAAGATAGAAAAACAAAACTATCATCAAAATATAAATCTTCCTCTGTTCTATAAATCAGTAAATGTTTGAACAACACAGTAAGAATAGAATGTTAAGCCAATTTTTGACTAAAAATAATTGCCAGAAAATTTTTTAATAATTTTAGTTAACATAGGTATACTGGCTAGAAGAGTAATTTTCTTTAGTTTTCTTTTTCTTCAAAAACAATCTGAAAAGGATTGAGATGATAAAATTAGATTTCAACCTGAGGCTATGTTTTACTATGAAAGCTTCAAATGAGGGCTGCATGAATTTCTTCAGCCTGTGTTTATCAAGCTTAAATTTTTCCAGACTTCATCTAGAAATGATTCTGCATAGTAACAATTTTTGAACTTGCCTGGATATCTGTAATTTCTGAAGGTAATCATCACTCCTGTTTTAGTGCCTCCCTGCTGTGTTCAATGAGTTAAGAACAATAGGTGATGAGGGCCAAATAATTAATTCTCTATTAGAAATCTGAGTACTTTTTTCCTTGTTGTTGTTTTTGTTTGTTTGTTTATATTGATGTACAATTAAATGATTATGACAAAGAAACCATGGGAATCTTATACTTTCTTGCAAAAAAAAAGTTTATCAATTTTCATCACTTTTATGTCTTTGTTATTATGACCAGTGTTCTGGTTGAATATTCTAACAAAAATACAAAAGTAAAAGTTTGAGAGATATTTATCATGTTTGTTTTATGTTAGACTTTCAATAAAAATATGTGTTATTTTAATAGCTAGACTCTCTAGAAACAAGACATCTGTTCTTATAAAAATAATTTCTAAAGATACATATTTATATATAATCTCAATATTTTTAAGCAACAACAAAAATTATTATAGTCTCGTGAGTTGAAGAAATATGCCTCCTGTAAAGCTTGAACTTAATCTAACTTTCCTTAGGAATGTTGAAAGATGTGACTAATAATATATATACTATCAAGAGCAATCATCCATGGTTTCTGATAAAGAACTAAGAGCAAAAGGTTAGAATAAACCTGGTAAAAAATGTCAGAGTATTTCAAATATAAGTGAAATCATATGATATTTGCCTTTCTCAAAGAAACAAAAACAGAAACAAACTCATAAATACAGAGAACAAACTGGTGGTTGCCAGAGAAGAGGGCGGTGGAGGGGTGGGCAAAATTTGTGAAAGGGATTAAGAGGTACAAACTTCTGGTTAGAAAATAAATAAATCATGGAAATGAATACTACAGAGTAGGAAATATAGAGGAAATAATGTTGCAACAATGTTGTATGATGACAGACAGTAACTGCACATAAGGACTTTAACATTACATAATGTATAGAATTGTTGAATCACTATGTTGTGTACCTGAAACTAATATAACACTGTATATCAACTACACTTCACTAGTAAAGGGAGAAAATGAAGGGAGAAAAAAGTTAGGGTGAACTCAATATAAAATACTGGCCAGCATAACTACTATTTGTTAAAAGTAGTGTAATATGGGTGATGGGCATTGAGGAGAGCACTTGTTGGGATGAACACTGGGTGTTGTATGTAAGCGATGAATCACAGGAATCTACCCCTGAAACCAAGAGCACACTGTATACACTCTATATTAGCCAACTTGACAATAAATTATATTAAAAATAAATAAATAAAGCAGAGGTGGGAGCAAAGGGGAAAAAGTAGCATAATATATAACTGTAGCTTAAACTCTATATAAATAGAGCTGTAAATTCACAGCAGGTTTGTGGGCACTTTCTCATTATCTGCATGCATTCAGGTTGTCTGCTTGCCCAATAATAAAACCGGTTAATTTGACATCTATAAATTAGTATGTTCTTTGTCTGTGTATGTCTTCTCTCCCCCTCCCCCCCACCCCCCACATTTCATGCAAACTTACTCTTAGCAATTGGAACCTTTAAGAATTGTGTGAATTATATTATACTATGGTTTTGGGTTTGTGAAGCTAAATCAGAAACACAATCACTTGGAATTTTTTTCTGAATGTGCATCCGTAAGATGTCTACCATGCAGTCATTCAATGATGCATGTTAGGAATGCAGTTAATTTCAAAGTTTTATTTTGCTTAAATATAAAGTGCTATTGATGACTATTCTGTTCTGCATCACTGATAAGGCAAAGAATGGTGGGGAATGTTGGTAATCATCTGTTTTCTGATATAGACTACTCAGTGAGATTCTTTAATGAAGCTTCCAACTTAGAGATAGGGCCACAAAGTTGGTGTTTCTCCCTTTGCCTCTCAGAACTCCCAAGCAGTAAGGAGAATGAAAAAGAGACATGTAAACTTTATCTTCAGTGAAATCCAGAGAAGCCTGAACCTGCAAGCCACAAAATAGAAAAAAAGATACGTGAGAAGGAGAGATTATTAAGCCAAAGAGTTGGAGAAAAAAATGCCAATAGCTGCTATTCTCAGAAAGCTCCAACATAATACACCTTTCACAGGTGAAGGGTGAAGGAGAAGTAACAGAACCAGTATTGCAGTAGAATTGGGCATGTACTCTTTACATGAGCTCCCCTGGTTCCGCTCTGGTCTGCAATGCAGAGAAGGCAGCGATAATTTAAAAGGTATGCAGACAATCTGTAATATCAGAAGTAGTGTAGCTATTGTATATGGTATTGAGGAGAAGAGATAAATGGCAATGAGAACATTCACACAATTTTCTATTTCCATTGGCTAATTCCATTCAATTATACAAACACGAAACATTATAAAGGACACAGCTTGGGGAAAAAAAGACTTCAGCAATTGGAAAAGTAAATAGATGCCAAATAGATAGTAAGAATGTATCAAAAATGCTGCCATAGAGCAGAGATTGACAAACTTTTTCTCTCATGGACCAGATAGTAATAATTTTAATTATGGGGGTCATATAGTCTCTGTTGCAACAACTCCATTTTGATATTGTAATGCAAGAGCTGTCATAAACTATACATAAAAAATGGGAATGGCTGTTTCCCAATAAAACTTAATTCATGGACACTGAGACTTGATTTACATAATTTTCACATATCATGGAATGTTAGTCTTCCTTTGAATAGTTTATTAAAAAAATTAATGTTTATTTTTTAGAAAGAGAGAGTGGGGGACAGGCAGAAAGAGAGGGGGACAGAGAATCCCAAGCAGGCTCCCCACTCTCTGTGCAGAGCCCGATTTGGGGCTGGAACTCATGAACTGTGAAATCATGATCTGAGCCTGAGCTGAAGTCTGTTGCTTAACCAACTGAGCCACCCAGGTGCCCCTCCCTTTGAATACTTTTAAGCCACATGAAAATGGAAAATGCTATAGGCTATAAAAAAAACAGGCAATGGAAGATATTTGGCTTGAAGGCTATAGTTTGCTCACCTTTGCCATAGACTATATAAAAATCCTGAGCATATATTCTTTCAAAAGTTAAGTACCAGTGAATATATCAAAGTCCTTGCCAATATTAAATAGTAGCATAAAATAGAGACATTAAAAAAATGTCTTTAAAAAAAGACATTTAAAAAAAAGTAAGTAAATTTAAGCTTATAAAGTTCAGGAAAGAATTGTAAGAAAAATATCATATAAGCATTATGTAAACATAGTAATGGTACAAACAAACATAAATATAACTTGCTGAGAATATTAAAAGGCATAGATAAAGTTTTCATAGGCATATGAAAAGTCAAGGAAAAGCAAGAAAAAGGAGTCAGGAAGTAGTAAAGAAAAATAATGGTTATGAGGGTCTAGGTAAACACCATAAAGAAAGAATATGGAATAATGAGACAGGAAAATATTTTTGTGATCATACAATTCTGGTAAACTTTTAAGGGCAGACCATGGAGGGTCCAATAGGTCATTATGGTGATTTTCACTCCTACTTTATTAAGATAAAGACAGCACTCATTGAAGCTAGGTGTTGGCCAGAGTGATTGAAAGGATGGAATGACATCAGCTGAAATCCAGAAAATAGTAATTACATTAGTTGAGGGGGGAGAGGAAGATAGGAAGCAAACTTTTCAAATGTTTATTTGTGCATATATATGTTCATATTTTATTTTTAAGGTTTATTTACTTATATATTTATTTTAATTTTATTTTTTTTTCAACGTTTATTTATTTTTGGGACAGAGAGAGACAGAGCATGAACGGGGGAGGGGCAGAGAGAGAGGGAGACACAGAATCGGAAACAGGCTCCAGGCTCTGAGCCATCAGCCCAGAGCCCGACGCGGGGCTCGAACTCCCGGACCGCGAGATCGTGACCTGGCTGAAGTCGGACGCTTAACCGACTGCGCCACCCAGGCGCCCCAATTTTATTTTTTATTTTTTTAAATTTACATCCAAATTAGCATATAGTGCAACAATGATTTCAGGAGCAGATTCCTTAATGCCCCTTACCCATTTAGTCCATCCCCCCCTCCCACAACCCCTCCAGTAACCCTCAGTTTGTTCTCCATATTTATGAGTCTCTTCTGTTTTGTCCCCCTCCCTGTTTTTATATAATTTTTGTTTCTCTTCCCTTATGTTCATCTGTTTTGTCTCTTAAGGTCCTAATATGAGTGAAGTCGTATGATTTTTGTCTTTCTCTGACTAATTTCACTTAGAATAATACCCTCCAGTTCCATCCACATAGTTGCAAATGGCAAGATTTCATTCTTTTTGATTGCTAAGTAATACTACATTGTGATATATATATATATATATATATATATATATATACCATGCCAAGTAATACTCCATTGTGTGATATATATATATATATATATATATATATATATACCATTTCTTCTTTATTCATTCATCCATTGATGGATATTTGGGCTCTTTCCATACTTTGGCTATTGTTGATAGTGCTGCTATAAACATGGGGGTGCATGTGTCCCTTCGAAACAGCACACCTGTATCCCTTGGATAAATGCCTAGTAGTGCAATTCCTGGGTCGTAGGGTAAGGTAGTTCTATTTTTAGTTTTCTGAGAAACCTCCATACTGTTTTCCAGAGTGGCTGCACCAGCTTGCATTCCCACCAACAATGCAAAAGATCCTTTTTCTCCACATCCTCAGCAACATCTGTTGTTGCCTGAGTTGTTAATATTAGCAATTCTGACAGGTGTCAGGTGGTATCTCATTGTGGTTTTGATTTGTATTTCCCTGATGATGAGTGATGTTGAGCATTTTTTCATGTGTTGGTTGGCCATCTGGATGTCTTCTTTAGAGAAGTGTCTATTCATGTCTTTTGCCCATTTCTTCACTGGATTATTTGTTTTTTTGGGTGTTGAATTTGATAAGTTCTTCGTAGATTTTGGATAATAACCCTTTATCTGATATGTCATTTGCAAATATCTTCTCCCATTCTGTTGGTTGCCTTTAAGTTTTGCTGACTGTTTCCTTTGCTGTGGAGAAGATTTTTATTTTGATGAGGTCCCAGGTGTTTATTTTTGCTTTTGTTTCCTTTGCCTCAGGAGACATGTTGATTAAGAAGTTGCTGCGGCCAAGATCAAAGAAGATTTGCCTGCTTTCTCCTCGAGGATTTTGATGGCTTCCTGTCTTACATTGAGGTCTTTCATCCATTTTGAGTTTATTTTTGTGTGTGGTGTAAGAAAGTGGTCCAGGTTCATTCTTCTGCTTGTCGCTGTCCAGTTTTCCCAGCACCACTTGCTGAAGAAACTGTCTTTATTCCATTGGATATTCTTTCCTGCTTCATCAAAGATTAGTTGGCATAGGTTTGTGGGTCCATTTCTGGGTTCTCTATTCTGTTCCATTGAGCTGAGTGTCTGTTCTTGTGCCAGTACCATACTGTCTTGATGATTACAGCTTTGTAGTATAGCTTTGGTTTTCTTTTTCAAGGTTGCTTTGGCTATTCGGGGTCTCTTCTGGTTCCACAGAAATTTTAGGATTATTTGTTCTAGCTCTGTGAAGAATGCTGGTGTTATTTTGATAGGGATTTCATTGAATATGTAGATTAGTGTGGGTAGTATAGACATTTTAATAATATTTGTCCTTCCTATCCAGGAACATGGAATCTTTTTCCATTTTTTTCTGTCTTCTTCAATTTCTTTCATATGCTTTCTGTAGTTTTCAGTGTATAAATTTTTCACCTCTTTGGTTAGATTTATTCCTAGGTATTTTAGGGGTGCCTGGGTGGCTCAGTTGAGCCTCTGACTTCGGCTCAGGTCATGATCTCACAGTCTGTGAGTTTGAGCCCCGTGTGGGGCTCTGTGCTGACAGCTCAGAGCCTGGAGCCTGCTTCAGAATCTGTATGTCCCTCTCTCTCTGACCCTCCCCCATTCATTCTCGGTCTCTCTCTGTCTCAAAAATAAATAAACATTAAAAAAAATTTTAAAGAAGCATGATATTAGATTTATTCCTAGGTATTTAATGGGTTTTGGTGCAACTGTAAATGGGATCCATTCCTTGATTTCTTTTTCTGCTGCTTCATTGTTGGTGTAGAGGACTGCAACCGATTTCTGTGCATTGATTTTATATCCTGCAACTTTGCTTCATGAATTCATGAATCAATTCTAACAGTTTTTTGGTGGAATCTTTTGGGTTTTCCATATAGAGTATCATGTCATCTGCGAAGAGTGAAAGTTTGACCTCCTCCTGGCTGATTTGGATGCTTTTTATTTTTTTGTGTTGTCTGATTGCAGAGGCTAAGATTTCCAATACTATGTTGAATAACAGTGGTGAGAGGGGACATCCCTGTCTTGTTCCTGAACTTAGGGGGAAAGCTTTCAGTTTTTCCCCATTGAGGATGATATTAGCATTGGGTCATTCATATATAACTTCTTTGATCTCGAGGTATGCTCCTTCTATCCCTACTTTCTTGAAGGTTTTTATCAAGAAAAGATGCTGTATTTTGTCAAATGCTTTCTCTGCATCTATTGAGAGGATCATAGGGTTCTTGTCCTTTCTTTTATTGATGTGATGAATCATGTTAATTGTTTTGTGGATATTGAACCAGCCCTGCATCCCCGGTATAAATCCCACTTGGTCGTGATGAATAATTTTTTTAATGTATTGTTGGATCTGTTTGGCTAATATCTTGTTGAGGATTTTTGCATCCAGGTTCATCAGGGAATTTGGTCTATAGTTCTCCTTTTTAGTGTGGTCTCTGTCTGGTTTTGGAATCAAGGTAATGCCAGCTTCATAGAAAGAGTTTGGAAGTTTTCCTTCCATTTCTCTTTTTTGGAACAGCTTCAAGAGAATAGGTGTTAACTCTTCCTTAAATGTTTGGTAGAATTGCCCTGGAAAGCCATCTGGCCCTGGACTCTTGTTTTTTGGCAGATTTTTGATTACTAATTCGATTTCCTTACTGCTTATGGGTCTGTTCAAATTTTCTGTTTCTTCCTGTTTCAGTTTTGGTAGTGTATATGTTTCTAGGAATTTGCCCATTTCTTCCAGATATCCCATTTTATTGGCATATAATTGCTTATAATATACTCTTATTATTGTTTTTATTTCTGCTTTGTTGGATGTGATCTCTCCTCTTTCAATCTTGATTTTATTTATTTGGGTCTTTTCCTTTTTCTTTTGGATCAAACTGGCTAATGGTTTATCAATTTTGTTAATTCTTTCAAAGAACCAGCTTCTGGTTTCATTGATATGTTCTACTGTTTTTTATGGTTTCAATAGCATTAATTTCTGCTCTAATCTTTATTATTTCCTGTCTTCTGCTGGTTTGGGATTTAATTTGCTGTTCTCTTTCCAGCTCCTTAAGGTGTAAGGTTAGGTTGTGTATCTGAGATATCTCTTCCTTCTTTAGAAAGGCCTGGATTGTTATATACTTTCCTCCTAGACCTCCTTTACTGTGTCCCAGAGGTTTTGGGTTGTGGTGTTATCATTTTCATTGACTTCCATATACTTTTTAATTTCCTCTTTAACTGCTTGGTTAGTCCATTCATTCTTTATTAGGATGTTCTTCAGTCTCTGAGTATTTGCTACCTTTCCAAATTTTTTCTTGTGGTTGATTTTGAGTTTCATAGCCTTGTGGTTTGAAAATACCCATGGTATGATCTCGATCTTTTTGTACTTAGGGCTGATTTGTGTCCCAGTGTATGGTCTATTCTGGAGAACATTCCATGTGCACTGGAGAAGAATGTGTTGTGCTGCTTTAGGATGAAATATTCTGAATATATCTGTTAAGTCCACCTGGTCCAGTGTGTCATTGAAAGCCATTGTTTCCTTGTTGATTTTTTGATTAGATGATCTGTCCATTGCTGTGAGTGGGGTGTTGAAGTCTGCTACTATTACAGTATTACTATCGATGAGATTTGTTATGTTTGTGATAAATTGATTTATATATTTAGGACCTTCGACATTTGGTGCATAAATGTTTACAATTATTAGGTCTTCTTAGTGGATAGACCCCTTGATTATGATATAATGCCCTTCTGCATCTCTTGATACAGTCTTTATTTTAAAGTCTAGATTGTCTGATGTAAGTATGGCTACTCTGGCTTTCTTTTGTTGACCATTAGCATGATAGATGGTTCTTCATCTCCTTATTTTCAATCTGAAGGTGTCTTTAGGTCTAAAGTGGGTCTCTTGTAAACAGCATACAGATGGATCTTGTTTTCTTATCCATTCTCTTACCCTCTGTCTTTTAATTGGAGCATTGAGTCCATTGATGTTTAGAGAAAGTATGAATTTATTGCCATTATGATGCTTGTAGAGTTAGAGTTTCTGGTGGTGTTCTCTGGTCCTTTCTAGTCTTTGTTGCTTTTGGTGTCTCTCTCTGTCTCTGTCTCTGTCTCTGTCTCTCTCTCTCTTTTTGTCTTTTCTTCCCTCAAAGAGTCCCTCTTAAAATTTCTTGCAGGGCTGGTTTAGTGGTTACAAACTCCTTTTTGTTTGTCTGGGGAACTTTTACTCTCTCCTTCTATTTTGAATGACAGCCTTGCTGGATAAAGAATTCTTGGCTTCATATTTTTCTGATTTAGCCCATTGAATATATCCTGCCACTTCTTTCTGGCCTGCCAAGTTTCTGTGGATAGGTCTCCTGCAACCCTGATCTGTCTTCCCTTGTAGGTTAGGGACTCTTTTTCCCTTGCTGCTTTCATGATTCTCACCTTGCCTGAGTATTTTGTGAATTTGACTATGATATGCCTTGTTGATGGTCGGGTTTTGTTGAATTTAATGGGGGTCCTCTGTTCTTCCTGGATTTTGATGTCTGTGTCTTTCCCCAGGTTAGGAAATTTTTCCACTCTGATTAGCTCACATAACCCATCTAGCCTATTTCTCTCTCTTCCTCTTCTTGGATCCCTATGGATTCTGATGTTGTTCCTTTTTAATGAGTCACTGATTTCTCTAATTGCTATAACGTGCCCTTTTGCCTTAACCTCTCTCTTGTTTTATGCTTCATTATTTTGCATAAGTTTGTCCTCTATATCGCTGATTCTCAGTTCTGACTCATCCATCCTTGCCACTGTGGCATCCATTCGTGATTGCAGCTCAGTTATAGCATTTTTTATTTCATTTTGACTAGTTTTTACTTCTTTTATCTCTGCAGAAAGGGATTCTAATCTATTTTCAACTCCAGCTAGTATTTTTATTGTTGTGATTCTAAATTCTGGTTCAGACATGCTTGTATCTGTGGTGGTTAAATCCCTGGCTGTCATTTCTTTGTGCCCTTTCTTTTGGGGTGAATTCCTTCATTTTGTCATTTTAAAGGGAGAAAAGGAATCAATGAAGTAGAAAAATTTAAATTAAAAAATATTAAAATTAAAAAATTAAAAACACATGCACACAAAAAAATGGAATAAATGATGTTAGATCCTAGGTGTGTTTTGGTCTGGGTGTTGAAAGTGGTTTGACGGATTAGAAAAAAAGGGGTGGGGAGGAAATCGTTTGAAAATTTGAAAAAATGAATATGCTGAAGTAGACTAAAATGAGATGACGTGATTAAAACAGAATTTGAAAAATTTACACAAAAGTAAAGAATATAGTAGAAAAAAATTAAAGAATATTTTTAATAATTAAAAAATAAAATGAATTTTTTCTGTTTCTGTATTCAAGAAAAAGAAAACCAAAAAAGAGAAAAAAGAGGAAAAATAAGGAAATCGTTTCAAAATTAGAAAAAGTGAATACACTAATAGACTAAAATAAAATGAGGAAAGTAAGATAGAATTTGAAAAAATTTATATAAAAGCAAAAAATATATTAAAAATTAAAAGAAAAATATTTTAATAAAAATTGAAAATGAAAATGGAATTTTTCTCTTGTTCAAGAAAAAGAAAAGAAGTGGAAAAGAAAAAAAAAGAAAATTGAATAGATGGACCTGCTAACAGATTGAAATAGGACTGAAATTACTTCATTTTCCCATAGAAGTCAGACTATGAAGCGCTTTATGGTCCATAAACTAAGCAGGCGGAGAGACTTGTGTTCTTGAAGAGCCAAGTTGGCCCAGTTGGACTAGGCTCAGTGTAATGGCTCTGTTCTCCACTAGATGGCGCTGCTAGCCTACTGGGGTGGTGTTTGGCGTTTGTAGGTGCCTATGTGCATGCGCCAGAGTGGTGAAAATGGTGTCATCCAGCTACCCAGTCTCTAGTATCAGAACTCTGTTCTCCCCGATCAGCAATTGTGCACCCCTCCTCTGTCTTCAGCTTTTGTCCACTCCCCACTTTTTCACTGTCCATGACCAACCCCCAGGCAGTACCTCTCTCCTGAGTTTTGTCTTAGATGTGGCAGTTTTCCTCGGCCCCTTACATCTGAAGGACTTCAGCTTTGACCCATAGTGCCTCTCTGTGGGAGGGTCTCACCGACCAACGGACAATTGAGCAATGGCCGAATATCAGCTGCACCCAGGAATGCTCACCGGACCCTGCTGCTGCCGGTGCTCCGAGACTGCAGCCAGGTGCCAGCCACCCAGAAAAAGTTCATGAGACAGTGTAGCAGCAGTGTTTCAGGGATTATGGAAAATCACAACACACATCTGGCACCAGGCTTCACCCTTAACGACCTTGCCCCAGCACCAGCGAATGTGGCTGTCTTCCAGGGTCTACTGGGACTGGTCTCTACCAAATGTCCTTCCAGCAGTGGAACCGCTTTTCTCCGTGTGTCCAAAGAACCTCCCGGACCCCACTCCATTCCTGGGGATTCACCCTTCCCACCAGAGCATTGCCAGGTATCGAGCTGCAGACTTGCAGCCTTGGCACTCCCCTTGTTTACAGTCTTAATAGAATTTAAACCCTCTCCTTTCTTTTTTCTCCTTTCTCCTTTCTCCTTTCTCTCTTTTAGCTTAGTCCCTGCGGCTGTTTCCAATTTTCCACTTTCTCTCCAGCTTCTTTTGGGGAGGGTTGATTTTCCCGTATTCTTCCCACCCCCATCTCCATTCTTTCTCTGCCTGCAAAAGCGCCTCCCTTCCCACAGCTTCTCACTCCCCAAGTTCACATCTCTGCACCACGTACCTGCTGAATTCTGTGGTTCAGGTTGTGCAGATTGTTGTGTTAATTCTCCAACAAGTTTTCTAGGTGTGCAGGATGGTTTAGTGTTGGTCTTGCTATATTTCATGGATGTGAGACACACAAAAAAAACCCATGCTGTTCCGCCATCTTGGCTCCTCCCTATATGTTCATATTTTAAATTCATTCCATGAAATCATGAAATCCAGTTAGGGTCATTTATTTTTTGATAATACTTTATTGGAGAAAGAATACTTTGAATGAATGTAGCCTTTGAATATTCTATTGAAAGGAGTTAAAATTATAGAATGTCAAAAAACCATGGAAACTGAGCCAATATATATGACTACTTTTTAACACGATAGTGATTTAAAAAATATTGTCAATAACATGAATGTTGGCAATAAGTCATTAAACACATTTAATTTCCACAGATAATGCAGCCATTGAAAATATTTCTTCTTGATTAGTTTATTTGCATATTTTTATCAAAATCAATTGTATTAGAAATATTGTAAAATTTCACATAAAATCTATTTCTTGAAAATCACTTACATTTTCTAAATGGATGAGTATAAATCAACAGTAAGGGCATATTGAATCAATATATCTCATATTTAAACCATGTCACCTAAAAGTATGAACAATAAAACTTCTGAAAAGTTTTCTGTTACCTATTGATCTTAAAAATCATCCCATAATGACATTACAGGTGCCATTTCAAATAGAGAAAACTTTAGATTGATGAGATCTAAGATAGTTCCTTTTACAGAAATCCCCCTTCATGGAAAGTAGAGTAGTAGCTTGTTCCTACTGATATTTTAGAGATATTGTTTCTACTGATATATTAGAGATAGTATACATTGAACACAGATATAATGACAGACTAAATTAAGATAGATTGAATGGATAAATAAATTAGTAAATTTTTGGAAATGAATTTTAACTCAGGTAACAGCAGTGTGAATTCAATTTTTTGCAAAAATATAAACTTCAAATATGGAATTTCCAAAATAGTAATATGCTAAGATAATGGAAAAATAGATTAGATTTTGTTAATTTTTGCCTATACATTTTCTACAGATCTGATTCCTTTTCAGTAATATTTTTTATAAGATCATTAAGGAATTTTCTTTCTCTCTCTCATTTATAAATCAGGAGTGTAGAGACCTATCTTTTTTTTCTTTCCATCATGACTCTTAATCCAAATAGGTGATTTTCACATAAAGATTAACAAATTATAATTCTAAAATAAATGCTTTTTCTGTACCAATAATTAAAATTTAAGAAGACATTTGGCATTTAAAATTGCATTTTGTGAATTACACAAAATTACACAATTGTAATTGTGAATTACAAACTGATTTTGGTTTTTAAAATTACCTACTTACCCCCACAATACAGATTTTGGGTATATATCAGTTTAAAAATATTGTGGTGTGTTAAAAGCATGGTGTATAAAAATAAAGATCTCTTTTTATAAAGTCAAAATCTATGGGCTTAAAATATAATTAGAGAAAATATGTCACCTGAAGCTTAGATTATTATGCTTGCTAATGTTAAAATCCAGAGAAAAATTAATAGTAGCAGAAGTCTATGTTAATGGCAGAAGCTCTTTCAAGTTCCCAGAATAATTTAATAATAACATGACTAAGTAATTTTTGTTTTTTAATGAGGACCATGTTAATGATCTGGAATTTCAAATACATCAAGTATCAAGTATATGCATTGCAAGGAAACAAATAAAATATCAGGTGTGTGTGGAACTAGCAATTATAGCAGTGGGATCTAAATCAAGTCATATTGACAAAACACTGAAAAATACAGAATATTGCTTAAATGAGATTACACTTAAGACATCAAAGCAAAAGGAAAACATTCAAGCAGTTTGAAATACATTTGATAGGAATTATGTTTTCTAAGTTGTGTACATGAGTAGCCTGCGAAATAGTACCTGTGGTTCTTATTTTATCTTGAGTATCTCATATAGTTATGCTTGGGAATTAAGCAAAAATATAAAGAATATAGGGATTCAGTGCCTGACGGTCTGTACACTTTTAGCTTCCAATTTTATTAGCAGGCCTAATATTTTTCTATGCTAGTGCTTTTTAAAAAAATATTTATGACAACTTAGTTTTTCAGCAAGATGATCCACTATGTCATATGCGCATTATTTGGAGGGAGAAAAGACGATTGCATTGGGGAAGGAATATAAGCTATTTCAGAGAGTGAAGGGAAGACTGTAATCTAGCACAGCCTCGTTGACTTTTGATACACATTTAGATAAACTCTTAGCAAAATTGGGCCCCTCTATTGGGACTATTGAGTCCCTCCTAAGAAACATGATTTGTTCATTTATTGGTACAATAGTTTGAACTTTTCCTTCTATTACTTAGACTTTTCTCTTTAAAATTATTTATTTGAATATGACACTATGATTCATCATTGATAGATTCAGAAAAACAATACCAGTATTTTATTGCATTATAACATTGGTCCCAGGAGAGTCTGAGAGTCTGGATTCATTTATTAATTCTTCTCCCATGTCAAACTGTCTCCAGAATCTTGTTCCATGAATTAATGTATTGGAAAGCATTTTCTAGCTCTGGTAATGATAACACACTATTTTCCAGTACCTATAGTTTTTAAATTCCATCTTCACAATCTTGAAATTAGATTCAAGGTAATACAATCTATCTATAAATATACTTTAAAAACAAATAATAGGGGCGCCTGGGTGGCTCGGTCGGTTAAGCATCCGACTTTGGTTCAGGTCATGATCTCACGGTCCGTTAGTTCAAGCCCCGTGTTGGGCTCTGTGCTGACAGCTCAGAGCCTGGAGCCTGTTTCAGATTCTGTGTCTCCCTCTCTCTCTGCCCCTCCCCTGTTCGTGCTCTGTCTCTCTCTGTCTCAAAAATAAATAAACGTTAAAAAAATAAAAAATAAAAATAAATAATAGAATTGTAACACAAAGGAGAAATACAATGAAATACATTTACAGTGAACTAATATGTATTCAATATATAAATGCTTGGGCAAAACTCCACAAAAGACATAATGAGGTAGTCAAATGCCTGCATCAGTATGCAGTTACCATATGAAAGATCCACAATTTCAACAAATGTGGACAGATATAGGTTTGTTGTATTGGTGACTCTCATGCAGTAAACATTGGTATTCATGGCATGATGTTTTTAAAGATAAGTATCCAAAGAATACTCTTAGCTATAGTTCATTGTATTTGTTGTTTCTTTAAAAGATCATTGATTGTTAACAACTGGGCAAAATACCCTGTTTATTGTAAAATGTGGCTAGACTATAAACTTCAATATACATAAACAGACTGTTCACTGATCTGAATGCCCAGCAGGACATATGAGAGTCACATGGGTTGAGGGGTGATTCTTTGTTTTTACATGACATTCTGTAGTCTTCCCTGTAGGTTTCTGCTCAAATCATTGTGATAAAAAAAAATGCCACTACTCAAAAATTGTCTGAGAAATCCCGGGCAAGAAGCAATAGCATATGTGCACCTGCCTTGCAAGATGTTTTGTGGATGAGGTCTGGGGATAAAGACAGAAGCACTGGAGAGAGCACGGAACTGTCTCTTGAAAAGATACCAGAGTGAATTTATGCTTGTGAAGATAGAAGATGATGTTACCAAGCTGAACTTACAAACAAGATATTCTTGAGAGAGAGGGCCATCAGCAGTGCTTATTTATGGCTCAAATGACAAGTTTGGGCACAGTGGGACATTGATCAATCTCTCTATTTCTCTGAGGAAACTCATGTTGCTCCAACACAATGACAACAGAAAGGAATGAAGTATTCCTCTGGTGCAGAAAGGACATTGCGGCCTTTAAGAATGGTACTCTAAGGGAGCTAGTACTCTGGGAAGAAAATTGGTCATTCTATAGTCTAAAGTGACTCCATAGGCTATAGAAATGAAAGAGAAAGTCAGAGAAAAAAGAACCTCAGGAATATCACAAAATAACTGAGAGAGACTTTAAACTAGCTTGAGGAACATTAAGCCAATAATAATTGAGTATTAATGCTCATATGGTTTCATATATACTAGAAGCTGATAGTTCGGATAAAAATTCCAATAATGTTGGTTTAAGTAATTAAAAAACTTATTAATTTCTATTAAGCATCCTGTGTCCTCAGGAGATGAATTCTGGTGGATGTTCTCCCACAGTACAACAAACAAAACAAGTACAAACAAAATCCCTGTACCCTAATTCCAGAGATTTTGAAATCCATATGATAACACAACAACAACAACAACAACAACAGCAACAAAAACTCGGTAATGTAATAATACCTGTTTTATGAATGAAGATTAAATGGGTCATCAGGAAATATTTAGTTTCTCTGGAAAAGATGAACATAAAACTAGATCAAGGAACCATGTGGGGAGTGCCAAGCTATGAAGTCTAAGAGTGATATGACTCAGAGAACATGGAAAGTTGTGTGAGAAGGTCCTAATGCTTTTCACTTAGAACTTGTATTTGATCAACAGACAGTAGGAACTGTTAAACAGATGGCAGATCACGGAGCAGGGCAAGGAGATTGTTAAAATACATAAATTAACAAACGGCCTAGCATCATGCCTGGTACTGAACATAATTTCAATACATTGAATTAATGAAATATATAGTATATAAAGATGATTCTGGTACTAAGCATTATATACATTGTAAAGATTTTTTTTAAATTTTTTAAGATTTATTTAAGTAATCTCTACACCCAACATGGAGCTCGAACTCACGACCCCAAGATCAAGAGTCACATGCTCTTTCTACTGAGCCATCCAGGCGCCCCAGCATTATACACTTTGGAAGGAAGTTACTATGTACAGAACACACCAAAGAAGTGGGGATTGATGATCCCCCTCCTTTGGAGCAGAGTTCTACTTAAGTTGTTTGGAATTCTATTGGATTGGAATCTACTATTCTATTGGAATCCAATCTATTCTATTGGAATCTACTTAAGTTGTTTGGAATTAAGTTGTTTGGAATTTGGGAGATTTGCCTACATATATACATACACACATACATACATACTCTTTTCCTCCATTTATTTATTCATTCAGTCATTTATTTATATCAACATGAACTTATGAATACATACTTTATACTTTGACTTATATATAACCCAATACAGTTTTACTTATTTTCTTGTTCAAATTGTTACAGATTTGCCCATTGAAACCTCATTCAGTTGGCTCTCGTATCCCTTTGACTTAATTCCATCAACGTGTGTACGTCCTTGTGTGTGTGTTCATCCATGCATGTGTAGGTGCCAGGACTTTCTTAGTCTTTAGCATTACAAGATGTTACAGGCTTATCCTGTATATTTCCTGTTCTAGTTTTAGAATCAGCCATTTCTCCAAGAATCCCTGGTTATTTTTATTGGAGAATTGTATTAGAAACCAAGGCATTAGGTGTAAGGTGTCTTCTTTTGATGATAATTAACACTCGTGTCTCACATATAGCTGGAGTATAACAGGCAGCTCTCGGGACGATCCAGAGGCTTTTCTGGCTTTTAAACACTGCAAAATTCACAGACGTGCTATAATCTTTGATTTAAAGCTTCTTCTGTTATTGAATAAATTTCCAGGTAGCTCCTGTTTTAGAGAGTGCTACATAGTAGCTAAGAAAATGGGTCGCCAGAGTCTGAATTCCAGTTGCATCACTAAATGGCAGGATATTCAATCTATGATTCTTTCCTTACCTATAAAATAATAATATCAATATTGTCTTAGTTGTGCAATCATAAGGATTAAATTATATGTAAAATTTTAGAACCTTGCCTTGTATATAGTAAGCAATCTACATAATGCTAATATTATCTACATACTTAAAGCTAAGAATATTATTATTTGATTATATTAATATAATATATTAATTATTAGGAGCTAGACCTAGACGGGTATATAAACACTCAATAGTGGTTTATTTTCTGTTTTTATATTTATTCATCCAACATGTATTTATTGAGAGTCTGGAGAGCTACTGGAGATACAATGATAAACAAAAAAAAAAAAGCCTCTAAAATGAGGATTATGAAGAGTTCTAAGTTAGGTTTTTACCTACTTTTTGTTATGTACTACATTCAATATTTTAATGTATTGGCTTCTCATCATCAGTAGGACATCTAAATTGTGATCCCCAAAGGTACTTGAATATACGATGACTTGGAAAAATGGCAGGATAAGTCTGGATGCGAGGCACCTTTATGTTTTAATTTTAATTTAACAAACTTGCACACTACAGAATGCAATGGTTCTATCATGGACATATATTGTCTTTCCACTTATTTCTTCACTTATTTCCAACAGGTAATGAGAGTCTAAACTTTGGTTAATGAATTTTCTTATTAATCCAACCTAAAATAACTAAAATATTCATCTAATTAATTTTGAGTCTAAGAATTTTTAAATGGATAAAAATATTGTATTTTATCAGCTCAAATATTGGACAAAAAAACAAAATAAATTTAAATCATGTATTTGACTTCACCAATCAATTTAAACAACTGAGTGCCCAGTTAAATCAGTATTCTAATTGGGTTTGTGTCCACAGCACTGATATCTCTGTCCTGTCATTAAAATCTTTTTGGAAGCATGGGCTTGAAGCACATTTCTTGATATATTTATGTATATATCTGACCTTTTGATATAGTTTCCTTTTAATTTGCTTCATTTGTCTTATTTTATCTCTTTCGGTTTTTCTATTTAGTCTCTTTTAAGTTAAAATGTTTACACCTGAATTTTTAATATAAGACCTCAGTTCAGAAAGTGTTCAGGGTAGGGGGCTGGAGGGACTCAAGCTTGGGTAGTAAAGGGCAAAACTTGACAAACAAGTTTGTCAAGCCCCTGGAGGCTACACAGCACGTTTTGACCTTCTTTCTAAATCTCCTACTTTGCAAAATTGGTAATATTGTTATTTAAAGAGGATTCCTTTCTCGTGTTCTTTTTATGGCCTCAGTTTCATTAGCTTTCATTTCCCTACATTGAATTTCAAAAGCCACTTAGCTACCCAGGCTCCTCGTTTATCCAAGTCATTCCGATTTTTACTATTCAGCTCCTTTGCAGTGATTGGCTCACCTCTCCTTTCCAAAAATCAGCAGATTTCCTCACCTAATGCACACTCTTTGTACCAGGTCGCTGTGTGTGCTCCCATCCCCTGACAGTGCCTGTGAAACACTCCATCTCCCAACTGCTCAGCAAGTTTTTAAATCCACTCACAGATTAACCTTGACTAGCCTATATTTTCTAGTGACTAGAACTCAATAGAGTTCTTCTAAGAGTGAGATAAATCAGGGATCAGTTTTTGTGTCCTAAATACTGAGAATTCATTCTCTTCATTTTTTTCCCTTTGCTGCTCAGGAGTTGTTTATCGAGTTGTGCTGAATGTACAATCTTATTAGGTATTAAAATACACAGATACACACATACACATGCACATTAAAACTTTCCTTCATCATGATTCCACAAAAATTTGCTTGGTTTTAGAAGCAGAATATATTAATTAAATCTTTTAATGACTTACCATTCAAGTATTTCCTCAATTCAGACCCATCTGCCACCTATTTAGGGCACAGCAGGTTGTTTCCCAGCCCATTTTAACCAGTGACTTCATCTGAAGAGCTATTTTGTCTGTGTTGTGTCTGTGTGTGGGGGGGGGGGGGGGGGGCGTGTTGGTCTTTGTTTTTAATACATCTTTCCCATTTTTTAAATTACACTATATTTGGTTTGATAATTTCAAAAGAATCATAATAATTCTAATGCATTGGACTATAGACTTAAAATACCATGTGTTTATCAATGTATTTTAAAAAATATTTTTAGCGAATTTGTAACCCAGCCTCAATAAATCTATTATGACTTATTCAAAACAATGAAGTTTTTTTTTTTTAATTTTTTTTTCAACGTTTATTTATTTTTGGGACAGAGAGAGAGCATGAACGGGGGAGGGGCAGAGAGAGAGGGAGACACAGAATCCAAAGCAGGCTCCAGGCCCTGAGCTGTCAGCCCAGAGCCTGAAGCGGGGCTCGAACTCCCGGACCTCGAGATCCTGACCTGGCTGAAGTCGGACGCTTAACCGACTCTGCCACCCAGGCGCCCCTAAAACAATGAAGTTTTAAAACTACTGTCATCAAAACTCAATGGCTATTTAATTAGTGTGATATACCACCAGCGTGCTTTATTTTAGAGAAGCATGGAATAGGTTATTGGTGGACTCTACAGAAAAAACATAACCCCATATGTAGCCCCTTTTTAATAAAATATCAATTTTTGTGTAACTTTGTAGAGAATGTATTCAGGCTTTTGCTTCCATACATATACTTCAATATGGTTCTCACATTTCAAATACTCAATTTGTATTAAATGCAAGCATGCATATGGTATTTGAAGAGCCCTCTGAACTCGCCTTCCTATACTCAATGTGAATTTTATGTATGGGCTGTTTCTCACACATTCCACATGCTGTCCCTAACCCATACTTCAGTTTTATCAATGTTTATCACTTTTTGCGCATGCTTTTTGGTGTAAGCATGGGTTTTTGTGTAAGTGTTTAAATATTATATTTTGCTTCTCTTACGTTATGGAAAACTTTAAAACAATTATATGACTTTAAAGTCTTTATATTTGTGATCCTACCATTTAGATATAGAAATCATTGGGCATGTCCAAAGTTCTGACACTTAAGCCTTAATTAGATCCTTTTTAAATATAACCTGCCGGGGGCGCCTGGGTAGCTCAGTCGGTTAAGCATCCGACTTTGGCACAGATTATGATCTCACAATCTGTGAGTTCGAGCCCCGCATCCGGCTCTGTGCTGACGCTCACAGCCTGGAGCCTGCTTCGGATTCTATGTCTCCCTCTCTCTCTGCCCCTCCCCCACTCATGCTCTGTCTCTCTCTGTCTCAAAAATAAATAAAAACATTTAAAAAAATTAAAATAAAAAATAAATAAATATAGCCTGCCATTTGTATTCACCTATGGATATAAAAACAGAACATGTAAAACACTCTAGAAATATACTGTAGAGAATTAGTTTCCTCACTATAGTAAATGGCTTTCAGATCCTTTATACAACACATGAGGTGCCCTGTGACTAAGTATCCAATGAAGGCTTTTCTTATACCTCTCTTTGTACTAAAAAAAAGGAACCCAGTCAGTTTTTTCTTCACTACATGACAATTTTTAATCATCTCAATTTCCTTCAAACTTTAGATTATTTTATTTCATCAAAATAAATGTCACTGTATTTCAATTTTGTATCCATGTATTTACATGTCTGGTCACAAGATGAACATCTAATTATAATGTGGCATTATTAAATGGAGTATTGACTTAAAAGTGGGGTTTATGGTGATTAAGATGAATAGATGCCTCTAAAGCAAATTGATTACACTCTAAATAGCTGTGCACATTTCAAAAAGGGGATTGCTCAAGCTAAAATATAATCTCAACAAAAACAGGTCCATTTACAGATTCTATCCTATTACTGTTTGGAATAAACATGCAAATAATCACCCTAACCTGCAATGAAGTATTTTATGGGATTCATAAACACACCCAGATCATGACCTGGTGTATCATTTCTGACTATTAAAAAGCTGGTTCATTTTCTGACTATTTCATCTTGGGAAATGGGCAGCTGTATCCAGTAATAGCATGAATACAGCAGACATAAAAACAGTTCAAAATATGCCTTGTTGGGGCTTACTATAAACTTCAAATAGAGTCGCATTTTCCTTCATCCATTTCTACATGGTGCCTGAATATGTAGCAAAGTTTTGTTAATAAAATCACTGGGAACTTAATATGAGAAAACCTTAAACTATTCTTCCAAGTATGCAACAGCTCAGATTGTTTTTAGGTGCACCAAATGGTTCAGCTAAGTAAATATTATTTAAATAAATATTTGGTCTAAATAGCTATACAAAGTGTGTTTCTCTGATCAGTTATGCATCACTGTGGAGTTTGCTGGAAATGCAGAATCTCAGGTTGGTTTGTATACCTTCTGTTTCACAGTGGGCATCATCAAAAGATCCTGTAGATTATTCTGATGCATGTTAATGTTTGAGAAGTCCAGGTCTGTTTGATTATCATGTAATTAGAGTTCGAACCTAAACTGTATTTTTCCAAATCAACATCATTCCCATTCAACTGTGCTTGTGTACAGCTAAAGAGAGGATGACATCAGAGGTTTGTATCTTTTAACATATATTTAGTCGGAATGGCTCAAGTACTAGGATGCGCCAGACTCTGTGCTAGGTTTGGACTGTGCAAAGGTGGCAAGTAAATCAGCTCATGCACTGTAGGAGTGCCACGTCTGGTGTAAGGACAGATAGAGAAATAATGGCAGTTTGGTGTAACAATTTGGAGTTGAGAAATTCACTTCCACATTGCAAAGCGATTTTAAAAAGAGGTAGAAGAAATTTCATTGGAAGGCCTGTTTATACATTGCCTTCTAACACTAAATAAATCTTCCCAGATATTTGACAGAGACTATGTTTAGCAAATTGCACTATCAACTTGACTTATCCATACATCTGCATATATATGTATATAGTGTAATTTATATATAACTAAAATATAAATAATCTAACACCTGCATTTTGTATATTCCATACACACATTTTAAATTTACATTTACATATAACAGACAGGGTGATTAAGAACAAAAAGGCAAAATAATTACCCCAAGGTCACAGGATGAGTAACAAATAAAGCTAGAAATCAAGTTTATTTATGCAAACAAATAAACGTTTTCCTCACTAGATCTAACAAGAAAGCATTTAAGGAATTGACTTTGTAATATTTCCTTCTTTTGCAACAGTTAATTGTTGTTGTTGTTATGTTGCTGACAAAATCTTTGATTTAGGAACGGGCATGCTTTTTTGACCATGTATAATATAGATGATCAGTTAATCTCATTGCGGACATACCATAATCATGACTTAAAAATACTTTCTTGAAGACATTCATTTCAGTGGAAAATTAATGAGAAACTTAAAATCATCTTCAATTGTTCTGAATTCCACGATACTGGACCTATAATCTTTTAAAAATATTTTTTAAAGTTTCAATTTTATCTTTTATTTCTGATCAGCTTTTGAAACATCAAAATTATGGCTTTCTATATATTAACTTTTTAGGGAGATTTTAACTGGTTATATCCAAGTAGCAATGGTGCAAGCTTGAGCAGTTGAGCCCTACTAAAGGAGCAGATGGCCTGTCTGAGATTTTGCAGCTCAAGTAGTAAAGCCTCATTTAAAAGCAGCCAGAAAGCAATGGACAGTGTTCAAACTCTGAATGCAGAAGAATAAACACTTTTTCTAGGGTTTATTTGGAAAACTCTGTGACAGTTGGGCATCTGGATATGGTAGAAAGAAAAAAAAATGTAAAGCTATCATTGAATCCTGTCCATTTGAATTAGATGATCCATTCTCTGTAATTAAGACTAAGTAGTGGGTATCTGTCATGAGCCAAATTAATAGAAATTAATTCAAAAACCTTGGAAGGGACATGCCATGCTGATCTGTGTAGCATGACCCTGAAGAGGACATTTTATTATATGAATAAGATTTCATTGTCAAAAAGAAATGTCACTCTGGCAAATGCTGAATAAGGCAAGTAAGTTTTTCAGAGGGTAAAGTGCTTATTAATTAGATGTAAATTAGCATGCTGAGGGTGCCATTTGATAAATGACTGCTTCCCGAAAACTAAATGGTACCCTCTTGTATGGAAAAGTCACTCACTCAAGGGTGAGGATACTACTTTTAAAGACCGGTCTATTTCTTTTGCAATCTTGTTTCCTCCTTAGTGTGAAGAATGGTGTAGTGCGGTTAAAATACAGTCATTTTAGGTTTGTGAATGCAAAACCGTGAGGAACAAATCACAAATGGTTTGTAGTAAAGGTTCTAAGGAATGTTAGCTTAGTATCTTTACTACAAACCATCCATGATTCATCCACAGAGGTGGAGACCAGGAGGCTGATCCAATTAATGATATTGATATACCATAGTTTCTAGAAGCTTCACAATCATTTCAGGCTGCAGAAAGAAAGGCTCTATAAGCTGTGGTCCACACAGAACGGTTATGTATCTCTTTATGCAATTCTAATGGACTAATCACCTGGGTTTTTTTATTTTTATTTTTTTATTTTTGAGAGAGAGAGAGAGTGCAACTGGGGGACGGACAGAGAGAGAGGGAGGACCGAGGATCCAAAGCATGCTCTGCACTGACAGTTTCACTGTGGACAGCAGCAAGCCCCATGTAGCACTTGAACTCACGAACCAGGAGGTTGTGCCCGGAGCCCAAGTCAGTCACTCGACTGACTGAGCCACTCAGGCGCCCTGTCACCTGTTACTTTTTGCGTTATTTCAGCTTAGCTCTAGCAACATTATACTCATATTTTGTGTACTAACAATTATCTGCATGTGAGAATGAGATAAATTAGAATAGGATTCCTGCCTTTAAGAAACCTTCCAAGAAACAATCCTCATCTACTGATTTTGGATCCTAGCCTGCATTTTTCTCCCCATTTTTACTTTCTCTTCAGCTGTGCCTTCTGATATACACTTATTTTCTCTTTTTAAAAATAATTACGGTATTTTAAAAGTTTTTTCAAGCTTTGTTAAGATATTATTGTTATATAATATATGTAAGTTTAAGGTGTACAATGTAATATTTTGATCACTTGTGTATGTGGCAAAAATTACTATAATAAGGTTAGTTAACACTTCCATCCCGTCACATAATTTCTATTTTTGTGTGTGATGATAACATTTAACATTTATTCTCTCCACAACTTTCAAGTATATAATGAGGTATTTTTAATTATAGTCACTATACTGTACATTAGATCCTTGGAAATTCATGTTATGCCTAGAAGTTTGTACCTTTTGACCAACATTTCCCACTCCCCCCGGCCGCTATGAGTTCATCTTTTTTTAGATTCTACAAATAAGTGAGAACACACAGTATTTGTCGTTCTGTGATTTATTTCACTTAGCAAAATGCCATCAGTGTCCATCCGCGTTATTGCAAATGGCAGGATTTCCTTCTTTATTATATGTAATATTATTCAACCATAAAAAAGAAAATGTTATATATACATAAATATATATAGTATTTTCTTTAGCCTCTCATCTGTTGATGGACAGGTAGATATGGCTTATGCTTTATAAATCATGCTACAATGAACATGGGAATGCATATATCTTTTAGTTAGTGATATCATTTCCTTCAAACATATACCCAGAAGTAGGACTGCTGGATCATATGGTAGTCCTATTTTTAATTTTTTGAGGAGACTCCATACTGTTTTCTATACTGGGTGGTCCAATTTACATTCCCACCAACAGTACACAAGGGTTCCCTTTTCTCCACAGCCTTGCAAAATGTCTCTTCACAGCCTTGCAAAAAGTCTCTTCTACTTTTGTTATGGTAGCCATTCTATTAGGTGTGAGGTGGTACCCCATTGTGGATTTGATTTGCATTTTCCTGATGATTAGTGATGTTGAACATTTTTTCAGGTACTTGTTGGTATCTATATGTCTTCTTTTAGAAATTTCTGTTCAATTTCTTTGTCCATTTATTAATAAGAGTTGTTTGGTTTTTGGTGTTCTTTTTTTTTACTGAGTTGTATGTGTTTCTAATTTATTTTGGACATTAACCTTATCAGACAGGTGGTTTGCAAATACTTATTTCTCATTTCATAGGTTGCCTTTGTATTTTGCTGATGATTTCTTTTGCTGTGCAGAAGCTTTTTAGTTTGGTGTAATCCCACTTATTTTTGTTTTTGTTGCTTGTGCTTTTGGTGTCATATCCAAAAATTTATTGCCAGGACCAAAAAATCAAGGACTTTCCCCTATGTTTTCTAGTACTTTTAGAATTTGGGGTCTTACATTTAAGTCTCTAATGCATTTCCTAGTTAGTTTTCATGAGTGAGATAATATAGTCCAATTTCATTCTTCTGCATTTGGCTAACCATGTTTCCCAACATCATCTGGTGAAAGAGATTATCCTTTCCCTATTGAATATTCTTGGTTGAAAATATATATGGGGGTTATTTCTGGCCTCTCTATTCTGTTACTTTGGTGTATGTGTCTATTTCTTTGTCAGTACCATACTGTTGTATTTACTATTGTATTATAGTTTTCATATTATAGCATTGTAATATAGTTTGAAATCAGCAATTTTAATCCCTCCAGCTTTGCCCTTCTTTCTTAGTATTGCTTTGGTTTCTCAGAGTCTTTTGTGGTACCATATAAATTTTAACATTTTTTTTTTCTATTTATGTAAAAAAAATTCCATTGGAATTTTGATAGAGATTGTACTGAATCCAGAGACGTACTTTGGGTAGAATGGACATTTTAATAATATTAGTTCTTCTGATCCAAGAACATGAGTTATCTTTCTATTATTTGTGTCTTCCTCAATGTCTTTCATCAGTATCTTATAATTTTCAGTGTAAAAATGTTTTATCTCCTTGACCTGCAAGGCTTCTTCTGAAAAATCTGCTGATAGCCTTATGGATATTTTCTTATATGTGATAGATTTTTTTTTCTATTTCTACTTTTAAAATTCTCTCTGCCTTTGGTTTTAGACACTTTTATTTTTAATTTACCTAGGAAAAGATTATTTGGAGTTGACATTGGGGCAACCTATTAGTTGTATGTAATTATGTATCTAAATCTCTCCCCAGATTTGTGGAGTTTTCAGCCAGTCTTTCTTTCTTTCTTTCTTTCTTTTTTTATTTTACATTTATTTATTTTTGAGAGACAGGGAGAGGCAGAGCACAAGCAGGGGAGGGGCAGAGAGAGAGGGACACACAGAATCCAAAGCAGGCTCCAGGCCCTGAGCTGTCAGCACAGAGCCCAATGCAGGTCTCGAACCCATGAACCGTGAGATCATGACCTGAGCTGAAGTCAGACGCTCAACTGACTGAGCCACCCAGGCACCCCATAGCCATTATTTCTTTAAATAATCTTTCTGCCCCCTTTCTTCCTCTCTTCTTCTCTGGGATTCCAATAATGCATAGATTGTTCCTTTTAATGGTATCCTATAATTCATATGGGATCTTCTCACTCTTTTGTATTTTTTTTTTCTTTTTGGTCCTCTGGAAGAATGACTTCAAATAATCTGTCTTCCTATTCATTAACTATTTTTTCTGCTTTGTTGAATTGGCTGTTGAACTTCTCTATTGAATTCTTCAATTCAATCACTATATTCTCAACTCTTGGATTTCTGTTTTGTGTGTGTGCGTGTGTGAGTGTGCTTTCTCTATGTTTGTTAAACTTCTTTTGTTCATGCATTTATTTCTTAATTTTGTGTAGTTGCATATCTTTGTTTTCTTATGGTTCACTGAATTTCATTAAAAGGATTATTTTGAATTCTTTATAGTTTATAGATCTTCATTTCTTCATGATCAGTCATTGAAGTTTGATTCATTTACTTTGGTGGAGTCATGTTTCCTTGATTATTTATTATCCTTGTGGTCTTATGTTGGTATTTGCATATTTGACAACCAGCCACCCCTTTCAGTTTTTATGGCTTGGCTTCAATAGTCAAAACCTTTCACCATTCAGCTTGTCCAGTTATTCTGATGGGTCATCTGATGGTGTCTGGGAGTGGGCTGGCTGTGGAAATCCTTGGGTGGCCTGGTGCTGAGGCGATCAAAACTCTGATTCCATGGTAGTGACCCTGACACTAGGTCCAGTTGTGATCCTGGGTTCATAGTGGTCTTGTAGCTTGGCTTCACAGGCACTGATTGGGAGCCTGAAGTCACAGAATCTACCCAGCACTACAGGAGCTAGATGGTTTTGGGATTTGTTGGGAGACTGAGTAGGTGGAAGCCTGCTGAAATCCTGGTGCCATAGGAGCTGCCCAGTGCCATGGGAGCAGGCTGGTGCTGAGGTTAGCCAGAAACTTGAGTTCATGGGAGCTGGTAACCTGGGTTTATGGGTGCTCATTGGCAACCTGGGGCCACATGAGTCACCTGGGTCAGTGCAAACTGACATATTCTGAGATGGATTGAATCTTCGTATGTTCAGAGGCCCTCTCAGAACTTGGAGCAGAAGAAGCCACTGGGCCACCTGGGGCAGCTGGGGTTGACTGGTGCCCAGATAGGCCAGGGTCCTGGATACACAGAGGTGCCTAGGAGCCTGGAGCTGAGGAGGCTGCCTGGAGCCATGGGTGATGCCTGGATCTGCTAAAACTGGCAGGCATCAGGGTAACTCAGTGGCCTGGATTAACAAGGTTCTACTGGGGCCAGGTGACAATTCTTTATACTATCTTTGTCTCACTTTTTTGTCTTTTTGACCTCTGATCTCACTTGCTGTATTTTAATATTTCTATCTCCAGCTTCCTGTCTCACTGTCTTGCCCTCTTACTTCTATTCTTCCCTCCCTCTTCCAGCCTATTTATCCCCTTCCTTTGTTCTTTACCTCTTATTCTTTCTCTGTCCACTCTTGAACACTCCCCCTCTTGGCCTTCCTTTCTTTACCACCACCCCTGCCCCCTTTTGATGTGTCTTATCTCTCTGTTGTCCTCTCTTTATCTGATCTTCCTAATCCGGGATGACTTTTATCCCAATCATCCACCTGTTTTAAATATCTTAACATGGGTGGACTAAGGAGTAGGGGTTCATTGCTATCTTACCTATCTAAATATGTGGAACACAGGGCCCTGGTTAGAGTTTTGTTGCTCTTTTTGTGTATTTCGTCACTGTTTCTTGTTAGGTGGAACCTATTATTGCTGCAAAATTATATAGTTTTACTTTGTTTTGTATAATGGGGAAAAAAAAAACAACTAAATTAACCTTCTTGTTAATTCTGAAATATAGTGTAACTGTCTCCAGGTAGTTTAGACCAATTGGGAGGTCACCTGGGTAGCTTAGTCGGATGAGCTTCTTTGGCTCAGGTCATGATCTCACAGTTCGTGAGTTCCAGTGCCGTGTCAGGCTCTGTGCCAACAGCTTAGAGTCTGGAGCCTGCTTCAGATTCTGTATCTCCCTCTCTCTCTGCCCTTCTCTCTCTCAAAAGTAAGTAAACATTAAAAATAAACCAATTTGTAAAAATTGCCCAATTATCTACTGGGGAAAGAGAAGGGAAATATAAGGGGGAAAATGCCATTTCAACTAGTTTTTCTCTCCTTCTTCCTGGACTGTGAAATAATTCCAGATCTTGAATATTGGTGGAATGCAGATGAACCTTGTACAATTACACAGAACATCTAGATACCTACTCACTACTCCACGGTTTGAGTTCATCCACATTTCCCTTAAAAATGATGACTTGTTTAGTTACACAATCTTGAATATAATTTTAAACAAATTTCAACACAACACATGAAAATTCAAATATGAGGATATCTTCGTAAGATTGAATTTACAGGTTTTGTTTCAATATTTCCTAAGGGTAATCAATTCCTGATTAGCTACATTACTGTAATTAGTTACATTGTTTGATAAATCGAACTTAATTAATTGAGATCATTTCATATTGAAATTCCAGGGCATGACAATTTTCTTTTGGTAATCTTATACTATAAACGTATTGTTATCTTTCATTAATTGTTCCAAATACTTCTCCCATGAGTTAAAACCATCCCTTGGGTTCATAACCATGAGAATATTTCAAAGATAAGGAAACTATGCCTGAAAATTCAGTGGAATAAGTACCAGTGGTGTTAAGGAGAGCATGTTAGACTGGCAGACTGTTAGGAAATATAGAAGAGTACCATTAGGACATGAATGGAAAACTAGTTGGTGATGAAGATTTAATGAGATATTTTTCTTACAGTTCTGAGATTTTATAATTATTTGGTTCACCTTCCAAATGGGAACATTCAGTAATCATTACTTTCAGTAGTCAATTCGTGCTTAAGGTTTCAAATTCAAATTAGAAGTCTGAATACAGACAATTAATCATGTATATGTGTGTCTACTTACTTTTATAATTTTATCAGCTGTTTCTACTCCATGTCTAGGTAAAATTGTCATCTTAATAAATTAGAAAGGATAGGGAGAAGTGGAGAATGAAAGGAAGCTTTAGAGGCTCAAAAGAAGCTTTGCTAGAGGGTCCTTTGGGGACCTAAAAGACAATATATAAGAAATTGTCAGTTTTTCTAATTTATATTGTTTCACTATTCTGGGATTTTCTAGTTGTCCTGGTATTCCTTTACTTTTACTTTACATATGTAACTTTTAGTGTCAGTGAAATCTACATATATATATGTGTAAAAAAATAAAATGTGTAAAAATATACATGTATACACACACACATATATATGTATATGTATACATATATATGTGTGTGTGTGTGTGTGTGTGTGTGTGTATGTGTGTGTATACAGGTTGAAGAAAGGATTAAAAGTTGTTGTGAGCAAGAAGAAGAATTGCACAAATTCACGAATCCAAACTGGTTAATAGTTTTCCTTTGAAAGGTTTTTAATGTATTGGTTTGAAGTATCCAGTGTAACAAAACTTGAATTAGTTAAGCTTCTTTATTCTCCTTTATAGAGTAGAACCTGTACATATCACATATATTTGAAATTAAAACACATTATCTTTCATTGTTCAGTAGTTTGTTTCCTTTCAACTGTGGTAAAGTGTATAGAACATAAAATTTACAATTTTAACTATTTTAAGGGTATAGCGAATGTGCCCGTGAAAGCAAAGAAAGGGAATAAGATTGGGCCGAGCGAAGTTGCACTGTAACGCAGTCTCAGTAACAGCCTAAACCCACTCCATAGAGCCCTCTGTTGCTGTCCTGAGCTGAGGAGAGAGGCCAGGCTTTTATATACCTGTAGCTCCTTGTATTTGGATGCACACTACCCTGAAAATGGGGTGGGACCATGGACCTGAGGAATCTCTGCAGCCAAATCTGACTGTTAAGGGCTGTCTTGTGGCAACGATCCCGCCAGCAAAATAAATTAATGTTCTAGAAATGAAGGGGCATCTGAGAAGCACATGACAGCCACAACTTCAGTGTTTTCCCATAAACAATGCTCATTTGAGCTAGTAACAGTGCAAGATAACCAGGGCGAGCATTAGTAACCATGATGTAAGTTAATACTGGAATTTAAAGTTTACACTACACGAGAAGCTTATTTTATTAGATACAGTATTATGTAACACTAGCAAAGAGAGATAATGCAAAAGCATGTACTTATTACTTTTTAACTTGTAATACATGTAGGAATGATTTTGAGTAATTCAATGCTAAGTACAAAGTGGCACAGAAAACAAACAAAAAACAGAAATAAACTGATGAATATCTGATGATTGACAGGGAAGCTCAATTTCCTTCCCGATGAATTAACATCGACTCTAGCTAATATATGCATTTAAATGTTTGTAACGCCCCTTAGTATGAGGTAACTCCGCAGTAAGATGGCTCATAGAGATTTTTCTTTGTCAATTATCTTTATTTTTTCCACTTTTTTGTACATTTTTGTGTACTAAACCTTCCAATAGTCTTCTGCTGAGAAATGAAGGTAAGCACAGTAGTGGATCATGTTTTTGACAGCCCAAAGCTTGGTGACCCATGCACAATATACTTCCCTGCCACCTTTTTGTCAACATCTTGACAAGGGCATCATGCATTAAAGAGAAACATTCAGACTCTAACAATCTAATGCTCACTTTTCTTGAAGAAAGTGTGTAAAAAGGTATAATTTTAACACATCACAATCATTTCTGACTACACAGTAGGCAGTTTTGTTCATTGTAGCGAACTTCTTGAATGCAAATACATCAATCAGAAAGTAAAGTGTTCTGAGCAATAGAGAAATGTCTTTGAAAGATGTATTGGTTGACCTCTACATATCATTGTGGCTTAACTAAACCAGGTGTTTTCAAGCATCTTTAGCTACAAAACCCTTTCATTAAACAAAGGCTTAAAATAGAGTTATCTATCTATCTATCATCTATCATTTATCGGATCTATCTAGATATAGTAATTTATCTAATTTATCTATATATAGGTCTCTCTCTGTCTCTCTCTTTGTCTCTCATCTATCTATCATTTATCACCTATCTATATATCTAGGGTTTGGATGCCAGTGCATTTACCTCTCCCTCCACACCAAGCATAACTAAGACTTTAATCACTGAGGATCCTAACAGCACTGTAAGGAAAATTTTGAAAATTTTCTAACTACTGTCAAAGTTTAGAGGATATTAGGAGATTAGATACATTCCTAACCCCGCAGTGACCCATTGTGAACATTTATTTTAGCACTTAACATCTTAACATCTGTATGAGGCTAGCTTATACATACATATTATCTCCCTGTCTATATTTTGATTCAGAATTATGTCTTTTTTTTATTTTCTAAATATCTCTTTCTACATTAACTGAATAAGTTTGGCACAATTGCATTGGATAGAACAGAACCAAATTTGATAAATATTATCTTAATATGGCTATCAAATCCTTCATAGGAAATAAAATTTCTATATTAGTATTCTAGCTATAAAATCCTAATACTTAGGTGGAGAGAATATGAGCCAAAAGCTGTAATTACTATATATCAGAATCTTTTCTTGGCCTTTTACTCTTTTTTTCTTGGCCTATAAAGCTTAATATCTGTCTGGGGTACAATTTCCTCAAGGTGATAAGTCAGACAAGAATATCATGGATGAAAGGCACAGGACAGCCAAAAGGGGAAAAAAGGATATACAGTAAAACCTTGGTTTGTGAGCATAATTTGTTCCAGAAACATGCTTATAACCCAAAGCACTTGTATATCAAAGTGAATTTCCCCATAAGAAATAATGGAGACTCAAATGATTCATTCCACAACCCAAAAATATTCCTGTAAAAATACTTACAATACTGCAATATGCCACAAAATAATAAAAAAATACAAAATATAAAGAAAAATAATTTAACCTGCACTTACCTTTGAAAACCATTGTGGCTGATGTTGGTTTTAAATGTTTTACACGTTTTAAATGTTTGTATAAAAGCAGATCCTTAAGAACAAGTACATATGCAATGAAACAAAAACTTTACAATTAATGACAGCACTTTTGTTACTGTTTTGTATTTCATCATTCCTCTTGAAAAGCTGTTTAGCTCCAACAGAGGTATGTCAACTCACACTATGAAGGACCGCAATGGCATTTATGTAGACTTAAGAGTGTTCACCAGTTCCTCCAATAAACATTTATGAAGCACAGAACATTTCCAGAATTTTGCATAGAACATGAAGAAGACTGGGTGCACACCCCACTGAGATTCTGTTTAATAAGTTTTCTCAAGGAAACTTACTATCCTTCACTGTTCAAGGAATGGAGAAAAACAAAAGAATCCCAAACCTAAAGGACTGGGCTTCAGGAATTTAGCTTCAAAGCTACTTACTTTACAGAGGGTAGCAGCAAGTACTTAGCTTCATGCATATGAAGTACAATTCAATTTCTAAAATGACAACACTGAATTGACATTGAAGACTCCGTTGCTTTTGTTTCAGATATTCTGCTTATGTGTGCTTTATACTGAGGCTGCAAACTTTTGATGCTGAAACTCTTAATGTGCTGTCCTTGAGTTAAAGCAGACTCATTTGAAAGCAGTCTGCAACTTGAAAAATTTAGTGTCTTCCTTAAAAAAGTTATTTTATAAATATAAGCCTAGGACAGGCTTGGTCAATTTGAAAAAACCTCTTACACATTTATGTAATAAGTATGTGGTCTACACACAAATTCACATTATAATACCTCATTCAAATTTTGATCTTAAAAAGTCAAATATGCTCGGGGTGCCTGGGTGGCTTGGTTGGTTAAGCGTCTGACTTCGGCTCAGGTCATGATCTCACGGTCCGTGGGTTTGAGCCCCATGTCGGGCTCTGTGCTGACAGCTCAGAGCCTGGAGCCTGTTTCAGATTCTGTGTCTCCCTCTCTCTGTGCCCCTCCCCTGTTCATGCTCTGTCTCTCTCTGTCTCAAAAATAAATAAACATTTAAAAAAATTTAAAAAAATAAAAAAAGTCAAATATGCTCATCCACTTTCTTAGAAAAGAGTATGAGAATAAAGAATCAAAAATCAATAGGAAAATTGAAATTTGACCTAATTTATTTTATTTTTTATGTTAAGTACCAATAGATTTTCTTCTATACCATTAAGCAATAGCAAGAAGAATGAATACCAAAAATTCAAAGTTTTAAACTGTTCTCATTTCTATGACTTGAAAATGCACTAGTTATTAAGCATTTATTCTATAAAAAAAAAAAAAAAAACAGATAAAGTTCCACCCTGGCTTGGTCCCAGGTCACTACTCTGGCTTGGCTCTCACCGGTCTTGAGGAAGGATAAGCCAGGAGCAACTGAGCCAAAAGGAACATCCAGAGAATCATTGTCATCACAACAAGGCTAATAATGATAACAGCTGCCAACAGGAAATACAACAGTGATGATAAGGGTGCCAAGCACTCAATAGTTTTGTTGAGTCTTGGAAGTTATGCATAAAATTCTGTGTGATCACAGTGTTGTACCACTGGGAGAATATGGTGTGTTTAATCATCCCTCTGGCATACTCTAGCTTGTTTCTTCTTTGTCAGTGTCATACTTGCCTAGTCTTTTAAAGATTTCAGCTCTAAGTAAGAAAAAAAAACAATGAAAAAAATGTAAAAGCCTGCAATTTTGCAAGGACTGAATTTCTAATGGAATGACATTATAATAGTTCAGTTTCAAGCAATGGTAACAGTTAAAATTAACCAATAAACCTGACAGCACATAGAGCAATCTTTAAGTACAAGTAAATTCACTACTAGCTGTCATCCAGGCACAGAAAAGCTGCATTGCTAATGCTCTTTCTGAACTTAATTCAATATTTTATAAAACTATGTCTCTCAAAATGACAGCAAGCAATAAGGAGCTGCATAATGTTTTACTTTCACGATTTAAATGGGACATTTTTAAATGAAAAAAAAAATCCCTGACTCAAATAAATGATATAAACCAGCAGTTTTAATTGCCTTTGGCTGAATATAAAACTAAAACCTATAAAGCATTATTATATGGTCAACATTTATAATGATAAGCTCAAGAAAGTCAGTGTCATTTACATATGCTTTTAAGAGAAACTGTGAGAGTCTTTGAGCACGTTTATGATTGAGATTCGAACAGAATTTTGGGGGCAGTAAAATGGCAGCTAGCATAAAAGAGTATGCTAGTAATAAAGCAACACAGGCACTCATATTCCTATGAAGATTCAGTTGCCTATGCTCAGAAGAATGGTTCTAAAGTGTGTGCAATATGGCATATAGGAAAAAACCTTATAGAACATTAGATGTGTTTCATGTTAAGATGAGCAGAGAAGGGCATGCTGGAATGTCTGTTCAGGAGTAACTGAATTATATAAATTAACAGAGTATTGCAGCCCATTTGACTGAATCTTCTAAAGGTGAGGAACTTAAATCCTCCAAAAGCCAAATTATTTTCCCCAAACTCACAAAATGGTACATGAAAAAGTAATCAAGTCCAAAATGTTTTTTTAATTATAGGTATTTATTTATTTAAAAAATATTTATTTTTAAATAATCTGACACCCAACATGGGGCTCAAACTGACAACTCCGAGATCAAGAGTTACATGCCCCCCTGACTGAGCCAGCCAGGCGTTCCTGATTTCTTCAATCTTAATCCTTTACATTTTACATATATACCTCGTGGAGGGCTAAAATCACAATGCAATTCATTCAGTGAATATTTGCTAATTTGATTAATTAAACTGAGGGCTAACTTGAAAAATATTGTATAGAAATTAGATGGCTGGTAAACAAATACCTGATTTGTTTTCTTCTTGAGTTTAACGTTACTCACATTTCACTTACATCTAACGTAATTGACTGCTTCACGATTTTTTAAAATTTTATTTATTTATTTTGAGAGAGAGAGAGAGAGCATGAACAGGGGAGGCACAGAGAGTGAGGGAGAGAGAGGATTCAGACTGAGTCAACCCGGTGCCCCACTGACAGCTTCAAGATTTTTAAATCACAATATTGCTATCAACAAAATGACAATAACCTGATGACCTTTCACAGATCAATTTCATTTGCCACACAAGAGATTTGATATTATCAATATACGAAAGAGAATCATGCGTATAAGACACTTTTTTTTCTAAATTTTCGTTTATTTCATAAATCTCCATATTTATACTCATCCCATAATCAAGGCATATATACTACTACATATAGTGGATTGGATATGACAGGAATAAGAAGTAACTACTTTTTAGAGGGACGAGGGAAAAAGTTGTTAAATATATTTGCTAATTCTTGTATGCCACTACAAAGTCTTCCTTGCCTCTCTCCATGGACTGTTGTGATAGGCAATCACACAAAAGACTTCAATCTGCTTCATGCAGGTGCAGCGTGACGGTGCCTTCTCCCCGGACCCATATGGCATACAACTAGCTTCTTGCTCTGGGTTTCTCTGATGCTGTAACATGCGATGACTAAGGAAACCAGCCCCGTGCTGATAAACAAACATCCCTCACACATGTACAAACTCTATTTGTGGCAGAATTAATGTTCATAACTTGACCAGTGAGGTCCTGGAGTCGACAGATAAACAATATCCCCCTTTTTTGTTGTTCTGAGTAGAAAGTCTGAGAACACGGTTCACAGTTTTCTCCAAAGATCTCACAGGGTCAGGTATCAAGGGACTGTATCAGTAGCTAACTTTATAACACACCTTTCTATTGATTTCTATATGACTTTTCTCTCTTGTACTTGCACTTCCCCTAGTTCATTTCACAATCATCTTCTTCATCCCTTACACTTGATGTAACAAGTAACAGTTCACAAATACGCCACCTGTGTTAACGCCTGTGTCTTAGGCTGTCTTCAGGAGAACCCAGACTAAAACTTGGAGATTTTTTTTAATGTGACTAATTTTACTTACTATGGTTCACTCATAACTATGGTTATGGATAGGACCAACTTAAGTACCCCTAATTCAAATGGGAGTTCCAGCAATGTACATTTGTACATACCATGTACATTCTGCACACCATAGATCTTTGCAGTTATTCATGGAAAGTCGAAATGGCAAATATTTATGTCAGTAACACCACAGTTCTATTTTTAATTCTAGTAAATTGACAGAGTAACTCAGGCATGGAGAATTATCTGAATGTGTTGTAGAACTGTAAACAGGAAACTTTCAATTAGTGGATTTTTAATTGGACTCAGCTGCAGCCAGTGGCAAGCATACTGATAATATTTGTAGTTACCTCTAGCTATTAGGAAATACCACCACTAGCATTACCTTATTTGACTGAAGTTTTAAGCACAGGCAACTGGACCTTTGGAGTGTATGCTCTTTCCCTAAGATATAATGAAAAATGCAGCATTAGAAATTGACCTCCAAATCCTATTCTCTTGCCTTTAAATCATATCACTCTTTATGTTTGCCCTCTGCTTAACTCTATAGCTTTGTTAAGAAGACCTATGTGAACTGGATGGAACAATCAGTTAATAGTGCTCATTGGCTAATTTATGATTATATATTTGCATCATCTACACATATGAGTAGATATACCATTAAAAATCTGTGCTTGAACACAGTACACTTTAACTGAAAATATTTTCATTTATATGTAAAATTTATCTGGATAGTGTTTGAGCTAACAATGACTTGTTCTTAATTAGTGGGTCATGTGGTGAACTCAAGTAAAATTTGTTCACATGTTCTACTCAGCTATGGTACACATTGGATACATTAGATAACAAACTGCAAAGGGTATATAACACCTTAGCCATAACTCACACTGTAAGCTTTCTCCTCCAACTGCATATGAATTGGTTACTCTTCATGCCAATGGAAAAAAAAAACCACTGGTATTCTTATATTCAAAATCTTGTTCAAATGAAATTCCAATTAAAAAGAAAAAAATAATTGGGTTGCCTCGGTGGCTCACTGGGTTAAGTGTTCGACTCTTGATTTAGGTTCATGTCATGATCTCATGGTTCATGAGTTCAAGTTCCACCCTGAGCTTCATGCTGAGCCTGGAGTCTTCTTGGGATTCTCTCTCTCTCCTCTCTTCCCCTCCCCTGCTTGTGTTCTCTCTCTTTCTCTCTCTCTCAAAATAAGTAAATAAGCATTTTGTAAAAATCTATTTTAAAAAGAAGAAAAAATAAGAACCTAGTGGAAACAGGAAGAAGTATGATTTATTGCAGTAAAATTTCTAACATTTCAGGGCTAATTTCCTTAGGTAGATTCAGATTATTTGAAGATTATTTTTGGGATTACTGTCATACGCAAACATCTATACCTAAGTATGGCAGCATTTACAATGAGTGACCTGGCTGTTAGGGATTAGAGTAACAGATAAAGGTAAACTGGGGACATGCTGAACAGATTTTATTCTCCACTCTTGTGGTTTGAAAATGAAAATGTTATCTTGGAGAGAATACACAGAGATCTAATTTGAAGATATTTAAAATATATCCTTTGGCAATTTAGCAGTTGTGAGTACCAAGTGCTCCTAATTATATTCTCTCTGCTACTTAAATTTACTCTTGAAAAAAATATAATCTTTTCAGCACTTAGGACATTTTCTGACTAAGCAGATAAACATTGGGCTGACAGATCTAAGTTTCAATACATAAAGGGAAATGCTATGTATCATCTTCTCCCTTCCAATTCATCCTCTGTGCTGCCCCACGGGAAATCTTGCCAAATGTGGATATTACCCATCTTATGCATTTCTTTAATATTCTTTAATTATTTAACACAATAGAGTTGCCAATCACATATCTTCTCATAAGGCATTCAAAAATATTAATTTTGGCTCTTTGGAATGATGTGACAGGAAGGGTTCTGAAGCCATAGGATAATCAAGAGAAAATGTGCCATTTTTACTTAATGATATCTGTTATATAAAATGGAGCAGGAAATCTGAATACTTTTAAATGTGTATAGGGCAACCTGGATGGCTCAGTAGGTTGAGCGTCTGACTTCAGTTCGGGTCATGATCTCACAGTTTGTGAGTTCGAGCCCTGCATTGGGCTTGCTGCGGTCAGTACAGAGCCCACTTCAGATCCTCTGTCCCCCTCTTCCTCTGCCCCTATCTTGCTCATGCTCTCTTCCTCAAAAGTGAATAAACATTAAAAAATAAAATAAAATAGTGTAAATTTGTGGTTAGCAGCTCTCTGGCAAGCCTTCAGCTTTAGCTCTTCCTCCTCCCACTGTCCTATAAACACGTGACCATAGAGTTCTGAGAAGCTCTGAGCTTTTGTTACTCAGGTTCTTCATTCAGCTTGGAGTTCTATGCACTGTATAAATCAGGCTGGCCAGCTTCTGTACCTTGGAAGAATGAACCTCATCATCTCTGCTACAAATAAGTCTCCCCTGATTTATTTAAGCACAGTCAATTCTGCTTCTTTGCTGCTTCTGTAACACTTCATTCATGCACACATTTATTTATCCTTCTTTCACTCAACAAATATGACATCAATAAATGTGGTAGTCTATGCAAGGAACTGTATGTATGATTGTGAATAACGTAGAAATACTTACATGAATATGTTTAGACAGTCTTATACAACTTAGGGTTTCTGTTAAATATTTACAACTATATTATGGGCATTTATTTACTTCTGTCTCCTATATTAAAACACAAGATCTTTGGAAGACTGATTAGAGCATATATTTATTTGTATTCTGAGGATTTAGTATAGTGCCTGATATAACGTGTGTAAAATTTTTTAGTGTGACTACATTGATTTAATAATACATTGGGAGAGTAGCCCCTAATTGTATTTATTTTCTTCAGCTCAGTTACCCATGCCTGGATTACATACTTATATGACTTTACAGTACAAGGTCTAATGTGGATCATGTGGGGAAAAGGTGAGGAGGCAGGTCTAGTATAGTGACTGACAAATCCTAATGTTAACACCAGGAATACTTATTACCAGAAAAGGCACAATATTGTAACCCATTAAGTAAAGAAATATGAGTCCTTTGTTAGAAATTAAAATGAGTCTTTTACTTAAAAGTATGACTTCAAAATATTTTAAGCAATTTTAAGCCTTTAGAAAGAAAAATAGATAACTGAGAAATAATATATAATGTATCCAGAGAAAAATAGTAATATTAATCTATCAACAAACGTCAGTGAAGAAAACTCAACTCACAGCTTCATATTATCAATATGCTTTCAAAACATAGGAAATGTCTATTTATAGGATCTAAAGTTGAACACAGATATCTCTTTTCCATTTTTCCATTTAAGGCATTTAAAATACATAAAGTACTATATAAAACAACTTAATAGAACTGGACCTGTCAAACTTCAGACTCCTAAACTGTTAACATTATTAATTAATGAATTATTAGATTATGCTGGTTTTTTAATTTAAGCTTAAAGGTATAGCATGTAAAATAAACCACTGCCACTTAAAGCACCATACTTTGTATAAAAGAAGCTTATTCTTTAACGCATTTCATTTATTTTTACTTCATCAAAATTATTTTTAATTAATTTGTTAGGAAAAGGGTGTTGATATAAGATATATGAAGGGCCAAGATCATGGGAAATTTGTAGACTGTGTCAGAGTAGAAATTGACAATGTTAAACTTGAACTATTTAATGATTTCCACGTCAAGCAAAACACTTTGAAATACAAAATATATCATCAATTACAAAATGTTAGTTTTATAATTGTCAGTGAACCTGGTTGTTTGTACCAAGAACATGAGATATAGGACAAAATTACAATGCCAAGTAGGTAGATACATTTTGCATAGTTATGGGTAAATGTAGGTGTAGGGATAAATATAGGCACAGATATAGTCACCATCGTACATGTGGATTTAGATATATAGGATGATATAGGTACATATGTAAAATGTTTACAAGCTTTGTCTGTTACACAAAAATCTATGTAATATCATAGGTCACTTATTTCAAGGCACTCCTGGTACACAATCCCCATAGATGGCCTCAAAATTTGCTTACTATAGGATTGCCTCCTAAAATATATGTATGGTTTCTATTAAATACGTAAGATTGAAAATATTTTTAAAACTAAATTTACATAATTTATAAATTATTTAGCCATGAGCTATATGTCTGCTTATTAAATTTTTATGAAACCTGTATCACACATTTTAGAAGGTCCTATTTCCTTGATCAATTGCATGTGAGATATTCCGCAAGAAAGTTAATGCTTTTGAGTCTTGTTGCTTTGTGTCAAAAGTGGCAGGTTTGGTCCAGATGATCTCCAACATCCGTCTAACTGATAATGTAAAGTTTTACTATTCTGTTAATGTGATTGGCTGAATTCATGAATGACTTTTCATATTTGTGAAGGGGAAAATGGTGTTTGTTTTTGAAATTTTTGAAAATGCATGTAAAACTCCACTCCCCCATTCTCATTCTCCTTCTTTCTCTGTAATACTATTCATGGTAGTGACAAGTCCCAATGAGACTTCATATTTCCCCTTCTTCTTGCACTTATCTTTTACCATTGACATTGCTCCAGAACATTTTTAACTTTTAAAAAAATTTTTTTCAATGTTTATTTAATTTTGAGAGACAGAGAGAGACAGAGTGTGAGTAGGGAAGGGGCAGAGAGAGAGGGAGACACAGAATTCCAAACAAGCTCCAGGCTCTGAGCTGTCAGCACAGAGCCTGATGCGGGGCTTGAACCCACAAACTGTGAAATCATGACTTGGACCGAAGTCGGATGCTCACCCGACTGAGCCACACAGGCGCCCCATAACTTTTTTTTTTAATTCAGGATGTCTCTGTATCTCAGGCTTCCTGATACTGACTGAATCATGTTATAACTCTTGTTGCTGTATAGTTACCAATATTGACTCCTTATACTTGCAAGAGCATCCAGGTTTGAATGATCAGTTGCATAAATGCTCTATCAATAAGCCTTTATTTTTATTAAAAAAAATTTTTTTTTCAACGTTTATTTATTTTTGGGACAGAGAGAGACAGAGCATGAACGGGGGAGGGGCAGAGAGAGAGGGAGACACAGAATCGGAAACAGGCTCCAGGCTCTGAGCCATCAGCCCATTGCCCGACGCGGGGCTCGAACTCACGGACTGCGAGATCGTGACCTGGCTGAAGTCGGACGCTTAACCGACTGCGCCACCCAGGCGCCCCAAGCCTTTATTTTTAAATTTCACTTTAAATAAATTACCCAAATCCTGGCAAGATGTTCCTGCCACTTCCTTTGTTTCACTGAAACCAACTCCACTTGAATAGAGATTTATTTCTGACACTCTCCTCAGAAGGAAATGCCTTTCCCTCATAAGGCTGGATAGACAGGAGAAGGGTTGATATTTTTTACCTTTGAATTGCCACTTTCAGGTTGCTCTACTGTCCTATAAATTTCACAGCTGTGAGGCTCAGGCAAACATCTAAATCTATACCATCATTCTACCTTTCTACAGTAGTATTATCTCCTAACACTCTGGTTTCTCTCAATTTTTGAAAGATGGCTCCAAGATGGGATCCATTCCTGCTGACAGACTGACTGTGGTCTGGATTGCCCAGTTTAGAAGCCTAGCCACAGAATTTGTCACCCTCACAAGAGGAGATCTTATTTTCACTCAATTATTGTGAAATTATTTCCAAACTCACGTTTATAATATTAATTCTCTCAGAAAGATCCCAAATCTAAAATATTGAATTATAATACCATGCACTCTGACAACAAATGCACATTTTTTTTCACTGTCTTGTATTTGTTTTATTTTGAGAACATCAAGCACAATACCCTTCCATTTTGTCCTCCTGTTTTATTTCTCTCATCTCCCCTTTTCTTTCTTTCCACATTGGTTCCATTTCCTCAACCACTGTACTGTTTGGTTAAAGGTGAATTTGAACACCATCCTCTTCGGGTCATTCAACTATTCTTTTCTCTTCATATTCAACTTCCCACTCTACAATTGCTTGTTCTTTTCAACATACAAATGTACTCAAGCATCTCCCCAAACACCAAAACAAATAAATAAAAAGGCTAGTATTTCATAGCCAACTCTAGCTATCTTCCTTCTTCATTTTATTCTCAAATTTCTTATGAAAAATAACTATCAGTGGATCCATTCTTACCTCTTTACTCTTCAATATACATCTCCATCCCTATAACCTTTCACTAAATTTAACACAACCTAAGCCACTTCTTATCTCTTGATTACTAAATTCGGTCTTACCTCTGGGCTGTATTTGATACAGTTAATCACTTGCTCACTGAAATCCTCTCTCTGTTTCTCTTTCCTTAATTTGATTATATCACTCCTGCCCATTGCTTCTTAGGTAATTTTATGGAATTTCCTACTTTCCACAACACTTGAAACTCAACAGTTCCCAGACTTCTGTTGCCAGTCTACTCCTTCTTGTTCTCATAGTCTTCTGTTAAAACTGTACATTTCATTCAGAGTAAAAGGCAAAGTCTTTAAAAAACCTACAAGGCTGTCATAAATGCTGTGATCCAAAGCTACCCTTTAGGATAAATGTAGTCATTTCACTCACTGTTGTTTTCAGCTTTCCCATCTTCCCAGAAAGTGCCCCGAGGAAACAGTAGGCACAGCACACCTCCTGTGACTGGATACAGGAATATGACATCCTAGTAGCCTTCTCAAAGAGGAACAACTCTGAAGGGCCTTACCACCACCAGTGGCCCCCCCTCCCAAGTTTTCCCCACACATTTAACCATGCCTCTTAGCTTTCCTATAACAGATTTTGGTCCTGAGAGCACTTGCTAATAAACTTTCTGTGTGCTAATCTACATCTCAAAGTCTGCTACTCAGGGAACCCAACCTGTGACATTTGGAACTGGAGTTATCTTAGAAACAGGTGCTTAAATGGGATTTTGGAGTTGAATCACCCACAATAAGGATTCCTTCTGCTGGAAGCACATACAATGCATACAGCCCCTTAGTAAGGTAGCATTATGGTTGTTAACACTTTTACAGTATCAGATTAGAATGTTTTACCAGAAAATAGAAATGCACTAGCAGGATATACCAGACATTGTTTAATTTGGGAGAAATAGAAATTGTGAAGACAGTTGAATTAAATGTGGTTGTAGGGGAAAGTGATACTTTAAAAACTGAGTATAATTAATAAAATAAAAGCTTGTGTGAAAGCTAGAGAGGGCCCTTGACAGCTTGTAGAGAGACTCTAATCTCATGAACCCAAAAGGCAAAGAAAGCTGAGCTCTAGAGATTCTCAACCCAGACGGATCTGCTATGCCACGGTCAGGAAACAAACTGGGAAACAAATTGGACCCTGGGACATGGGATAAGCATATGTAGGATGAAACACTTGGGTTGCACTCCTTCCTATTAAGGGCTAACACTTTTACCTTGTTTGAAATGATCACAAGCCTCTATCCTCCAAGACAATATATGCTCCTTCAGGATATTACCTTCATTGACCTTCTGTCCACTTATCTATAGCTTGGGTCAAATAATATAACTGACTGCTTAGACCTACTAAAGAAGGAAAGGGGGCAATATGAAGAAGTTGCTGGAGGATCAGACAAGGGGGTGTATAAAGGACCGGATGCTGGGGGTGCCTGATCAAAGAAGGCAGCTCACAAAATTAGATGAGGAAGTCTTTATTGATTTGCGAGAAGTCTCCTGATACACCGAATTAAATGCTCTGGCAATAACTCAAGGAAATGATGCTAACACACTCTTAAAAAGGCTGTTGAAATGATCACGCTCACTAAGGAAGAAAAGTCAGACTTTCGATAGAAGACAGTGAAAATGGGGACAAAAAGCTTCACAAAGTAGTCATGGTATTATACATATAATGCATAAGACTGAAAAACCCATATTTTGACTACATGTTTAGGAGAGTCTAGAGGAAAATATTTAATAAATAATTAAGAAACCTACACTGATATAACTAAGAATAGTAGTGAAGCTCTTTTGTGAACCAGGTGGCAATAGGCTACGCACTTCAGGACTGGACTAACAGTAATATGAGAATGATTTGACCCTGGAGCTAGAGGCCAGAGAGCAACACTTCACCCTTAGTTGCCAAGTAGGTATAATTATGGTAACGGACAGCAAGATTAGAGTGGCTACCAAGGATATTAACATACCGAGAGCTACGGTGGTACATAAAGGAACCCTGCATCCACAAAGACTAGACAAATGGGAAATTAAAAGAGTATTCCTGAAAGAAGTTGGAAGCAGAATTTCTGGAATTGGAGAGAAAGGAGATAGGGGGAAATGTTCTCTAGGAAATGAGCAATTTGTGTGGTGATTTTTTAAATCATTTGACATCCCTTGAAATTTTCCTAAAGGCATAGAGCAAAGAAAGAATTATTCATTCAGGAAAATCTACTAAATGCCATTAAGAGCAATGAGAGTCTGTGGCATTTTAGCCCATGGTTTCCTGTATTACCCCATAACCCCACCTCCAGCTCCATTTTATGGAAGCTCTCTAGTAGGTACTCTTTTGCAGGCAGATGTAACCAAATGGGCCAGGTCTCCCTCTACTGTCAGCTCCTAGTTCAGACTATAGTTTTACTCCTGAAGGAGAAGGCTGCCAGCAGTATTTCCATCCACTTTCTCTTGCTTCGTGTTGCAGGAACTTTATTCCAGGCAGACACTGACCTGTTCAGCCCCAACCATAGAACAGAAGTTTTTCTTCAGACGTCTTGGATCAAAAATACTGGGGACATGATCCTCTTACTACTAACTTGCTCATAGGTTGGAGACTGCATGTCAGGAAGAGCGAGCCAATTTGATAAGCATCTGAAAATCCACCCATTGCTTATTCACAGATTAGGGTAACACCCTGGAATAAACAGTCCCCATGCCCCAGCTCTGATACAGTGGTGAAGGGATTCTTTCCAGAGGTAAAGACAGGTCATAATATGAAGAGCTCTGTGGTTCTGGGTGAGGGAACTGACTTATTTGGAACAGAACATGAAGACTACTTATGTAAAAGTATTATTAAAAACAATGGGAGATCTTGGTGGAGAGTAATTAAGAGAAGGCTGCAGTTCCATGAAACAAGTCAAATGAGTAACCATAACTTTAATAGAGTAGTTAGGGAAAGAGGCACTCAAGAGTCCTCCTAGGATCACACTCAAATCCAGGAGGCTGGAAGGCCGTGTATATGTGCTAAGCTACACCCACTCAGGAGCGATGAGAGCAAGACATAGGGCAGACTTAAAAGCATTCCCCAGGTCTCATTCAGGTCCATCAACTCAGAAGGTAGCCTCACGGGTACAGGTGAGGTACACCTCATGGTGAATTCTCTGGGTCTATACTTATCACTTACTTATATGATGGTCATAGATCTGATCTCCAAAATTATAAGTGGAATGGCACAATTCCCACATTGGTTCCTTGGCTGGGGCTGGTGGGGGGCTAAAAAAATTTACAGTAAGAAATGCCATATTGAAACCTCTGAAATTGTTTTCTTTTCTTTTCTCAGCTTGGCCAGTATACTGTATCCCAAGGGAAATGAAAGATTAATGTTATCCTAAAAACCTAAAAGCAGAGGTGATGATCCCCATCACATTTTCATTTAACTCATAAGTGGAGCCCTTATAAAAACCTGAAAGATGCTGGAGAATAACTATAAATACCACAAACCAAGTAGTAGTCCTAATATCAAATGTTCAGACAATTGTAATGTCTTTGTTACAGCAGATTAATATGGCTTCAGGTACATGATATGTGGCTATTAATCTGGTAAATATGTTCTTTCCTATCAGAAATGTGGATCGAGGGGAGCCTGGTTGGCTCATTTGGTTAAGCGTCCAACCCTTGATTTTGGTTCAGGTCATGATCTCACGTTTCATGTGTTTGAGTCCCATATCAGGTTCTGGGCTGACAGCATGTAGTTTGCTTGGGATTCTCTTTATCCCTCTCTCTCTGCCCCTCCTCCACCCTGTCAAAATAAATAAATAAACATTAAAAATGAAATGTGAATCAAAAATAATACAAAATATATGTTTATGTGGCCACCACTGAACATGTACACATTGGATTCCTTGTACCAATGGATTAGCATACAAGAAGAAAAATATGACACCCATCAGGGATAGCTCACACTAATTATCAGTATAAGGTAATGCTAATGTTACACAATGGGGCAAGGAGGTATATGACTCAATCTTAAGTGATTCACATAGGTGCCTGTGGGTATTCCCTTGCTCAATTTGATGGTAAATGGACAAGAGTCTTGCTCTGAGAACTAGAAGAACCAAAGTCTTAGACCCTTTCAGGGGTAGGGCTCTGGGTAATTCTAGCATGTATGTTCACTGGTCCAACAATGATGCTGGTAGACATTGAGGGTAATCTGGGATATATAATAAAGGATAGAGATTTTGTTCATCTGCTGAGGCATCAATCAAGTTCATCGGCACTGATGTGGGCTTAAGTTCATTTCAATAACCTTCTTACATTATTTCCCCAGAAAAATGTTTACAGTAGAGTACTGAAAGGTGCTCCTAGAATACACATGAAACAAGAGAATATCTGAAGACTACAAGATTTGCATTATTGTAGACACTGTGCTGCACAGCCTTGATTTCCCTGTCAGGAAAGAGGGGTTTATTCTTCCAACTGCTGGGAAAGTATTTTTGTCTGGCAACTTTCATATGTCAGAATTCCATAGGAGGTACCTCAGCTAAAGAGAATTGCTTCACCCAATGTCACATTCTAGGGAAAGCCAGCATCCAATGAATGGCTGATGTGGGGATATAAAGCAAGTCTTGCCTTCAATGAAGGACTACTCTGATGGTCCATGGCAGCTTTCCAGTTCCCAATAGGGTTGGCCAAACCCTTTTAGTGACTGCACCACAGCCCAACTTCTGTTCAATTCTGATTTTGTCACTTAAATCATACAGATGTTTGTAAACATCCTGATAAATATCTGTCTCTTATCTCTATCTTATTTTCAGGTTCTCGAGGATCTTAGCCTGTGACAAAATCACCCCTTACCCATTTTACTTTTTAACTTATTCTGTAACACTTTCTCACTTGTTCGCTCTGCCCCAATCAATTGTACTTCCTCCCTGCCCTCCTAGAAACAAGACAGGAATATTCCAATTTAGTCTTTTTTCAATGTCTTTAACATCTGAGGGACTTCCCTCCATCAGCAATGGACTCCTAACCAACTTAGGTCTCTGGTCAAATTGTCATTTCTCAATTTGTTCTACCCTGAATATCCCCACCCCACACACATACACTCACACACACAAACACATACACACAGCCCAAGCAGGCACTCCTAAATCCCTTTCATTCTTTTTCATTCCCAAAGAATTTACCAACTTTTAAAAAACAGTACATTATCTATTTATTGTATTTATTGTTCAGTTTTGCTGCCACTCAAAAAATATAAGCTCAGTTACCTGTCCAAATTATCACCCATGATTACCTTTCCAAATATGGATCTCCTTTCATACTTCTTATATATTAGTAATGCACTAATCTATCTGGAAAGCCAGTAGCTATCCTGAGGCATATTTATTTATGTCAATTACCCTTCCAAATTGTCCCCAAATTATCTTCAATTCCATAGTTATTTTTTAACATTAGCTCTCACATATTTCACGGATTAAATGTGTTCTAGTTACTCTCTTTGATCTCAAATTCAAACCTTTACTAATTCTTTCTGTAAAGACAGAAATGTCCATGTTGACTCTTACCATTTGCCTGTTTAAAACTCAATCAAGCCAAATCTTTTCTCTTGCTAACTCATCTGTTTTTCCCTGAAAAAGTGTGTAATCTCATTGTGTATCAATTAAGATGTTTGTGGCTGCAAGAAACTGATAGCCAAATGTAGTTTAAAAGCTAGGCATTTCATTATCTCTCATAATACAAATTTGGAGATGATCAATTCCAAGTTTAGTTCAGCCATTCAAAAATATCAGCAATTACCTAAGTGCTCTTAGCTTTCTGATTTATCATCCTTAGTAGGTAACTTTTTGTTCTTAGTTTTGAATCCCCATGCAAAGAAGAGTCACCACATCACATGAAAATAACCTATGGGAAAGATGAGGGAACAGCATTAATAGGGGCCTGCCCTCATCTTATCAGGAAAAGTAGCCTTTGCTAGTAGACATGTGTAGCTTCTCCCTCACATCTATCACATGCCTATATCTACATACATCATGTACAGGGGAGATCAGGAGTGCCAAAATATGCTTAACTAAAGACTTTAAAAAATTCTTCTGACAAATTTTGGAAAAAAACTTATTTTCCATTATGATCTTGATGAAGAAATACTTTAATATTATTCATGCATCTGAGACATTCTATATATAATGTTATGTATTATATCAATACTGATACACAAGATATATAGATACAGAATATCAATCTAATATATATATATATATGATTGGTACAATATTATAATTGATTTTACTCTATTAATATATATGATAAAAAGTTTTATATATTTATTTATATGAAATTCTAATTTATATATCCTATCCTATCTACTTTAGTTAAATGCTGATCATGATCCAAATGTTTTAACAACTAAGTAAATACCTGTGCTTTTACTAACAGTGGGAAAGAATCAAACTGAATTACTTCTGGGGGGCAGGGGTAGAGTGGAAGAGTAACTTCTTGATGTATGCCCCCATGCACTTTGTTGCTTGAGTGGTATTCGAACAAAATGGAGGTTCTTTGAACAATGAAGAAGGGGGATATTGACTGTTAGATAAAGGAATCTACAGCACAAGCTGGTTTTTGTATATAACCTATATTTTTGTTATTTCTTGGTCTATCTTATTAAAATCATGTCAAGGTCTACAAGCACCCCTTTCTGTAAGAAGTTGTACTTGATTACCACAAAATGGATTAACTGTCTTTCTTGTGGTCTCTCACAGTAAATTTTCTTTATCTTGATCGTGTCTTTTATGAACCTTTGGTGTAGTTGTTAGTCTAAGGTCATACTTCCTTTTTGTTGTGTTCTTTTTTACACCAGATTGTGAGATTCTCCTGGCTTTAGTTATTGTTTAATCATTTCTATTCTCTTACTTCCTAATATATATATATTATATATATTTATATATATATAAGTATATATATACTATATATATACTATATAGTATGTATATATTAGTATGTACATATATATTATATTCTCTCACTTCATATATATATATATTATATATTCTCTCACTTCATATATATATATATATATATATTTGATGTTTCCTGAATGATGGAATTAATATAATTTGAATAAACCTTCAACATGAAATATCTAAATTTTTCATAATTTTACTGTGTGTTCATAGTGGACACTTTAAAGTATAAAAAATAATTTTCTTTAAATGTGGATAAAATTTTAACTTATAAAATGATGCATACCAAGTTTTCTGTCTTGATATACTAAAAAGTGCATTGGTCATAGCAGCTCTCACTAAAAAACTTCTGATGTGTAAAATGAATTAGCTATCATTTTTGTGGTCTCTCATGCTATATTTTTCTTACTTTGACTATGGTCTGTTTGTATGGCAAGTACTATAGGGAAGGGAGAAATAGAACGTTATTTTTACAGTAAGATGTTTATATATCATGAGGAATGGGAGGAGAGAGATATCTGGAAATGCTCAAAATCAAGCCTTTGTTATATCAGATACATCACAATTTCAAATTCACAAACACCTTGCAATCTTCATATATTGCAATTCCAATACAGATGTGTGACTTACTTTTTTTGTTTTGTTTTATTTTGTTCTAATTAAAACCTGAACAAATGTATCAGTTCTTACATTCTGAAAACCATTAATTTTCTTGAAATTTTAGAATGGCTTCACTTTCTAGAATAATTTATATTTGATTTAATAGAAGTTTAATACACAAATATACATGTACATATAAGAGAATTTTGTGCATTGAAAATAACATGCACTGACATGGTGTAAATAGGGCCAGTTAATTAACTGGCATTTTGTGGCATTTGAAGTTATGGAAATGAAGCAAATATCTCTGCCTTCAAAATGTCTAACACAATTGTTTTACTTTTTAAATTAGTTAAATCAGAGTTAACTAGAAAATTAAAATGTCTGAGTATACCTAATTACCCAAGTACTCTGGTGAGTTGGGGTAGATGCTGAAGAAAATAATTGGTCTTAATTATATTCAGAATTCTCTAAAAAGAATCAGTACTTAGTGGTAGCTATGCTTTGTTCAAAGACAGAAATTGAAATATTTATTGGATGGTTTTTTTTCTTGTGGATTTTTTCCTCCTACAAAGGGAAAATGGACTAAAATAAACCTTTTTTAAAACTGGGTTAGTGTTGGGGAGCCTGGGTGGCTCAATCGGTTGAGCATCCAACTCTTGATTTTGGCTTAGGTCATGATCCTGACCAGGGGTCATGGGATTGAGCCCCACGTTGGGTTCTACTCTGAGCATGGTGCCTGCTTGAGATTCTCCTTATGCCCCTCTCCCCACTTCCTTCTCTCTCTCTCTCTCTCTAAAATAAAAAGCAATAAAAAAAAATTACTGTTTACTTATTTTCTCCGTTTGACATCCTTTTATGTATCTATTTTTTATTCAATATAAGCAATATATTTTAAATAAGTAGACAGCTGTCATTGCCAAAATATTTTCATGTATGAACTTCAATTAATAGATAACACAGAAGTACTTATTATACTTCTTTGTAAAAACAAAACTTTATTTTGCCTAGAAATTCCTGTGGCAACACATGATAAAATATATGACATATCTAATCTTTCAATAAAAATTATCTTTCCCTATATCATGCTCTGTTTAATAAATATATTGAGGAATGGCATAAGACAATGGTTCTCAAAGTTTTTGAATTCAAAAAAGTATGAACAAATTAAGGGAGTGTAGAATATAACTGCCAAAATTTCTTTTATTGGATCAAATAAAAAGCAAAGCAAATAAATGTTTCAAAGAAGAGAGGAAGCAAACAAGAAGGAAGGAGAAAGTGAAGGAGAAATGATGAAGATACAGGGAAAAAAATGTCATGTACCAGCATTTGGATCGCCAGTCAAGGAATTTGTTGGCATTTCAGGAATTTCACCTTGGGGTAAAAGAGAAACCTTCAAAAAGTTCTGCTCATTTGGAACTATTGTTAAACAACAATGGAAATACTGTCTTCAAATATATTTATATTTATATTTTATTTATATATATATTTATATATATACTTATATATTTATGTTTTTATATAAGAAATATAAATCAGATAAATATTACACTTTTTCACATATCACAAGTCATCATCAAAAAACTTTCTACTGTGAAACTTTGTGAAATAAACACTACTTCATTTACTGAAACTACAAATCACAAGTTTTGAAGCATATTTATTTGCAGATACTTTATAGGGCACAACAAAAAGATACAGGCAGAATTTGGAATTGTTTATTTTGGGGGAAAGAAATGAGGAAAGACAAGCAACAAACATATAAATATCTCTCCCTGATCAATATATGATTTAGTATAATATATGGTTTGGTACACAGACTCACCAATGAATGGGTCTGAAGAATTTTCACACTTTGTTAATGACACTGGGAGGCCACGTGGAAGGAATTAGGTGGACTAAAACTTCCTCAATAAGACAATATCTGGAGAAGTAATATTTTGAAAGGAAAGAGATAAAAACCATTTAGATGGTAAGTAGGAATGTTAGGGATCATGAACTCTTTCTATCTCCAGTATCACCAAGAGTGAAGAATGTCTCTAAGTATTTCTAAAGAAAACTGTTCCTTTCCTGCTCTAAGCCTATAATTTGCCACATTAGACTAGTATAACTTAACATTAAAAATGATCCATTTTTTCCCCTTCATTCTGATTTGATGCCATGTAACAAACTTTCTGATAGATCTTGTCTTCCGATATATTCTTCTACAGGGAGAACATTCACTGATCACTTGGAACTACCTTACAGTCACTCAAGCAGTTTGAACTTACATTGCAAAAAAGCCAGTTTATTTCATTTGTATCTGACTTTCATTTGTATCTGAACTTGATGTTCTCTGCCTACTAAGATAAAAATCTTTCTGTTGGCATAAAGTAGTAACATTGAAAACACACCTGTGTAATAGTTATTTGGGGTGTAAAGTCAATCTCTTAACAATTGAAATTGAAGTTAGCATTGGGGCGCCTGGGTGGTGCAGTCGGTTAAACGTCCGACTTCAGCCAGGTCACGATCTCGCGGTCCGTGAGTTCGAGCCCCGCGTCAGGCTCTGGGCTGATGGCTCAGAGCCTGGAGCCTGTTTCCGATTCTGTGTCTCCCTCTCTCTCTGCCCCTCCCCCGTTCATGCTCTGTCTCTCTCTGTCCCGAAAATAAATAAAAAATGTTGAAAAAAAATTAAAAAAAAAAAAGAAAAAAAAAGAAATTGAAGTTAGCACCAATATTTTAGTTGGGAAATTTAAATTCCAAAGCATGAAGATAGTGCTTAACAGACACAAAACAGGTTGAAAAGCAATAAATTAAACCCAATTGTGTTTGATTTCAAAGTCTACCTTTTGTTTCTACCATTTGTTTCACATGACCTTCTCATACTTGTGGTACTACTTGCTGGCCTGGTATGATAATTAAAGTTTACCATATGCTCTTTAACAGTACAATTTCATTATTTTTATGTGTCTGATAGTTTTGGTTTAAATGAATTATGAGTTTGAAAGAGGGCAAGGAGCACGTATATACTTGTACATTTTCTGGTGTGCTTCCTGAGGATTTAGGCAAATGGCCACAACCTAATGTGTACCAATTGATGGCTTTTTGCGATTTCAGGACATTTTTGTGTCGCTTAAACTTAAACTCATTCTTTTTGTTTTTGTAAGCTATAATGCCAAATAATTGCCTTGCCTCAACTTTTCACTTATAAACTAGTTATTTTTTACCAACTTTAAATACAATTTATAGAACAAAAGAAAAAAAAAACTTCACAAAGGGTAATTCACAATGAAAGCCATTTATCATTATGGGGTAATTAAAATTTTGCAGCTTTTTCTCATTAGCCTTTTCCCTCAACTTAGTTTCTATTGATTTTGTCTCAAATAATTGAGGGGAAATTATTACAAATCTTATGCACTCTTGAATACCAAAGCCTAATTACTAAATTTTAGCTCCTATATTCATCAGATTTACCTGTGCTTGCCATTATTTTTCTCTCTTGTAATTAGGTTCTGTCCAATATTATCAACTCATCTTAAAGACTGGAGGAAAATTCTTGTGTTAATTTTTTTAGTTCTCCATCAGATAAGCGAAGAGAGTTTAAAAAACAAACAAACAACCAAAAAGTACTGTCTTGAGCAAACAGCCTAATATTTAGCGCAAATAAAGAAAACTTACTACTACTATACATGAAGAGTTGCAAGTATTATGAAATACTTATGTTGCAAGGATGTTTAAATATCGTCTAATATAATTACACATCTACAGTTGGAGTTCCTTCTAACATCATTACCAGGTCTATCCTCGATTCCTGGTTGAATACTTCCAGTGTCTGGAAAAAAGTTCTTTCAGAGAGCTAATTATAACAGTTTATAGCATAACAACCTATGAGACTACCTTAAATAAATAGAATTTTAATCTTTGTTTTTCAATTTTATGGTTTCCAGTCAAATGGATGTGGAACTTCAAAATAATCGTAATATAATTATGTTACTAACCTTCCTATTAATACCAGAATTTAAGTCCAAAATTGAGCTACAGCTATTTTCCTTATAATAAAGTGACATTTACTCATGTACTCATCAAATGTTTGTTGATGTTTCCAGAAGAAAAAATGCTCAGTCTGTTATATAAAAATTATTCATGTTTGAATGACAGTTTTCTGGTCTCCATAGATGGTTTCAGAGGGATTGTCACCTCGTCTCTTGCTCATTGTAACATCAAGCACGAAATCTGGTTTGTATCAATAATACACACAGAATTCACAATTGGGCTTTTACAAATTTGGTATAGAAACTGTGGGGACAATCTAAATGGTGAACTTTCATTTCCCTTTTTATCTCTGCCTTCTTTACTCTTCTTTTTGTGGGTGGCTAGAAGGGAAGAAAGAAGTATTTGGATATGAAATCTACAGTGAAATTTCTGATGGAATAAGGAAACTGACCTCAAGGTTTAGAATATGACAGATAAATATATGTATATTTAACTGTCATATTCTCAATATATATATATATATTTTTTTTCTTCATCATGTTCTACAGAATAATTCGCTTAATATTAGTCATGTGCTATGTTTTCTGTTTGATACACATTTCAAAAGACAAAGTGTACCTTGAGTTGTCTGGAAATGTTTTGCAAACTAAACTAAAGGGGCATTGTTTTGGTTAGCAGAAGTATGAAATTGACCAGGATTTGGATAAAATGCTCTGAGGGCAATACAAATGTACGCAATGTGGCCATGACCTATAATTTATTTTTTCAAAGATTCTCAAGGAAGAGAAACATACTGAAGAGGATATGAAACTTAGGTATTTAGTATTATAAGTCAGTACAAGTACCATGTAATGGTTTACACAGAGTTTTCTATCTATCTATCATCTACCTATCACATTCTATTAGAGCTACTGACAATCTAATCTTCCCTACCAGACTATGAGCTCTTTGAAAGTTAAAATTTTCCTTTCTTCCATTACTATATCCACTCCTTGGCCTAATGTCATACATTTGAATAGAACTAAAGACTCAATATACCAAATGCTTTTGAGTAACTGCTTGTATAAATTGAGTATTTGTATCTATCAATTATTTGCCTCATTTGGAAAATAACAAAAATTGGAATACATAATATGGTAAATCGCATACCATGTCAACTCTTTAAAATAATAATATTGCCCTTATTCCTCTAAAAAGCAGTATTACAGCAATAGCATTAAAAACAATACTGAACTTAGATTAATTTTTTAGTTGTATTTTTCAATTAGGTACCTTTAATGTTCTAAAAGGAAAAAAAAATTGAAATCATAATTTCTCCCCCAAGTAGTTTATTTAGCAAAACACACACACACACACAAACTTTTTTTACACTTACACAATTGAAAAGAGACTGTAATATCACACAGTAAGATAATGATGGAAGCTTATAAATGATTTAATTTGGACATTTCACCCCCATGAGATCCTCTGTAAATACTAGCTACAGAAATGATCAAGCTTGACTGCATATCCTATATCCAGGATGTTGCTGACACACTAATAGTATTTGAGGAGAACTATTAGCTTGAATGATAACATAAGGAAAGTTAAGTGCATTTTCTTTTGTGTTTTGCATATAGAAGTTCAGCTGAAGACAAGAAGCAAGGTGCCCCATTATTTGAGGAAATTGGAGGAGACTTAGTTCTCCTCTTAAATTAAAGCTGCAGTAGCGTATTAAAGTCTTCCAGATTTTCTGTTATTACATTCATATTAAAAATTATTTTTTTGCCAGAAAATATTCTTGGAATGCAAAATTCAAAGCATTTACAATCCTAAGAGTTCTAAAACATTACTGTATTTTCTTATTACTGACTAAAATGATGTTTAATTTTGAATCACCCGTGAATGACAACCATTTGTGGATGTAATCTTTCTAGAGTCACCTTGAACACCTTATGTTTTAATCTGAAAATATATCCTTTAGCAAATTAGAAAAGAATCACCCCAAGGATGATGTGTGTTTGGGCTTATGTGATTTCATTGTAAGTTCTTTACAAAATATTCCTAAATCAAGCTCATACTTAGGAATTATAGTGCTGAAGACAGTTTTACAGCATCTATATAATTGTTCTGTAAAACGGATAACATTTTTTAATTTAATAATAAATGGACTAAAATTCGCTTGTAAGTGATTTCCCCACACCTCTTTCTATTTTTCTTTTTGCTAATAAATAAACTTTGGTGTCACTGTCTTAAGCAATAATATACATTGGATATGATTTTCAGTGGTCAAACTCATTAACCTTAAAAATGGAGTTGAAATGGAAGCTAAACCAAAATAAAACTTACCAATAGCATATGATTGATCCTTTACTTTTTGGTTTTGCTACATAAATAAAACATGCTAAATATACATTTATTATGTGTCAAACATGACTTTGGAGAGTGTCCTCTATGGTTATTCAGTAGCAAATACACAGCTTTGTGGATCTATCCAGCTTACCTGTCTTTACCATTCTTTCCATTGGGTCTGTGGCAGTAACAGTTTTTCATAAAAACTCAGCTTGTGAGTTATGATCAGAATTCTTCTATTATGTCATTTAATTTCACAAAAATTCCTTTAAGCTGTTTTTCCTTGCGGCAGTAAGATTTTCCGTGTATGAGGGGTCACCTTCTCAAAGTTTAAGAGCTATTTATGTTCTAAGTATTTAACGAGTTTGGTAGCCTAACATTGGTAGTTTTCCAATGATAGCTGAAAAGCATAGCTTTCTGGAGGAAAATATCAAACTGCACAGCTCTCCGTTATCATTTTATGCTTAGAAAGCTTGTGTGCATTAAGATTTCTAAAATAAACTCAATTATTTTCACCATTAATCACTTCTACGCTCCATCGAAACACATTATTTATGACTAGAGTTGTCTTAGCGTTACCCCAAATATTTATTGTGAAGCATATGAAAATAGCTTTACTCTTGAGAAAAGTAGCTCTTCTCCCCTTTTCCAGCCTATTAGTGAGAGATTTCTTTGTTTTTTTTTTTTTTTTGAAAGTAGATTTCCTGCAACTCTCTTCCTCAGGGTCAATTTTCACTTACTTTACCTTACAATGTTGGTAGTGTTACAGGATGTTTCCCAGGGAAATTCTATTCATTATCTTCTGGAGATAATGTAGCTTAATTCATAAATGATGTTAAGCAGGCTACTCAGGCCAGGAGAGATTTGACAGCAAACTTTTATGAAAGATTATGAAAAAAGGCTTAATTCAACTAATAATAAATTGTATCTTCGCAAAAATGGGGACATCTTAGAGAATAAATGGAATTCATTAAATATATGGAATATCAAATTTGAGGGAAAAGGAGTTCTGCTTCTTTGAATTTATTCCTTGTAATTATTGTGACCAGAGCCAAGTCAGAACTTGAAGTCATTTCTCTTTCTCTCCCTCCCTCTTTCTCTCCCCCCCCACCCCGTCTCTGTCTCTGCCTCTCTCTCTCTCTCTCTCTCTCTCCTCTCTCTCTCTCTCTCTCTCTGTTGGCTTTTCTGTTTGTTTTGTTATTCTCATTTTTTTGTTGTTGATTGGTTGGTTTTTAACCTCAGGAACAGAGTTGTTAATCACACTACTTAACTCACAGCAGATTGTTCAATTAGTCCATTCTGTTTAAAGACTTTCACAGGTTTCATTAATTGTTTATTCTCTCTTAACAGAACTCTTCATTTCCATTCCCAAGCCCATAAGCAACATCCTAATTGGGAAGTTTGCTGTATGGGTTCACAAAAACATAGATTTACTTTTATTCATTCACTTTTTAAAGAAAATGAACAGAGAAGTGTACGTCATCAATATACCCATTTAATCTGCTTCCAGATCAAGAAATAGGATACTAACTGAAGCCTAGGATCTCTCATCATTTCCATTCCAGTCAATATCCTTCAAGAGTAGGATACTCAATACTGATGTTTATTGGCACAAATTAGATTAGTCTATTTTGGAACTTTACATATGTAGAATCAAACAATGTATACATTTTGTGGTTGGCTTCTTTCATTCCCTTAGTTCCTAAGATGTGTATTTATAGTTCATTAATTCTCATTGCTGTGCAAAATGTCATTGCATAATATAACAAAATTTACTCATGGGCATGTTGGCTGTTTTCAACATTTGGCTATTACAGATGCTTCTAAGGACAATATTGCGTATGTGTTTTAGTCCCAATAAGAACGTATCTGGGGGAGGTTGTTCCTAAGAGTAGAATTGCTGAATGATAGTATACGTATATATTCAGCTTTAGTAAATAATGCAACATAGCTAGCCAAAGTGGTTGTATCAATTTTCCTGCCCCTAAGGAGTACATGAGAGATTTATTTTCTCCTCATCTACAAGAACATCTGCTATGATATGCCTTTTTTATTTTAGTTTGTCTGATGTGTATGTGTGTGTGTGTGTGTGTGTGTGTGTAGAGACAGAGACATACACACATACATATATATATACACACAAACGTATATCAATGTAGTTAGATTTTTTATTTGAGGGGTTATTTAAATTTCCAGTTCATTCAAGAGTACCTGGGTGGCTCAGTCAGTTAAGTGATTGACTCTTGATTTTGCTCAGGTCGTGATCTCATGGTTCATGAGACTGAGCCCCGCGTAGTGTGCTGCACTGACAGCTGACAGCATGGAGCCTACTTGGGATTCTCTCTCTCTTTCTCTCTCTGTCTCTCTGCCCCTGTCCAGCTTGCATATGCTCTCCCTCTCTTTCAAAATAAATAAAAAAGCATAAAAAGTAAATGTCCAATTCATTCAATTCAGGGGTTAAATCAGCTGCTAGAAACTGACACTACCACAATGTCTTGAACCAAGTCATCCATAGATTGTAACACAACATAACGACACAGAGTCTATAGTTATCCAGAAGCAGCGTAGAAGTTTATGTATAATTGGAAAAAATAAGCCAGCAAACCTTAATTCAAATTTAAAATTTAAAAATAAATTTGTTACATTTTAAAGTAGATATATTACTATTATGCTCCCTTTTAGTTTTTAGTCTTTATATTGTAATGCACACATAATGTAAGCATATGATTCATTAGTATTGAAAACTGAATAAAACCATGAATTCTTCATTCCAACCAAGATATAAAACATTTCAGTAGCTGTAGAAAGTTGCACTTCATCCCATTTTGGTCAATCCCCATCCCTCAAAAGGTAAACGTTGTTTTGACTTTTGTCACCATGGATTAGATTGCCCTGCTTTAGAATTTCATATACACGAAATTGTATAGTACATATTGTTTACTTTCTTGTATCTGGCTTCCTTTATCAACATATGTTTTTGAAACTCATCTGTATTTTTGAGTGTAGCACTTGTTCATTGTCTTAAATTGCTAAGTAGCACTTCAGTATTCTGACATACAAACATAGCATTCTCCTCTAGATAGATATTTACACTGTTTCTTGTTTGGGGCTATGATTAATAAAGCTGATATAAAAATTCTTTTAACGGTCTTTTTTTTTTAACCTAGAAATAAAATTACTGACTCCTAAAATGTACATTTTTTTTTTATAAGAAACAATTAAATTTCCAGGGCGCCTGGGTGGCTCAGTTGGTTAAGCGTCTGACTTCGGTTCAGGTCATGATCTCACAATAGTGAGTTTGAGCTCTGCACTGGGTTCTCTGCAGTCAGCACAGAGCCCACTTCGGATCCTCTTTCCCTCTCTCTCTGCCCCTCCCCCACTCACTCATTTTTCTCTCTCAAAAATAAATAAACAGAAAAGAAACAACTAAACTTCCAAAAAACTGTAGCATTTTGGGTCTCCCACCAACAATGTATGGAACTTGTAGTTGCTCCCGATGTCCTACAAAAATAATATATGTATTTATTTTTTTTAACTTTTTTTAACGTTTTATTTATTTTTGAGACAGGGAGAGACAGAGCATGAACAGGGGAGGGTCAGAGAGAGGGAGATACAGAATCTGAAACAGGCTCCAGGCTCTGACCTGTCAGCACAGAGCCCGTTGTGGGGCTGGAACTCACGGACCGCCAGATCATGACCTGAGCCAAAGTCGGATGCTTAACTGACGGAGCCACCCAGGCGCCCCGAATATATGTATTTATGATACATATATCATATGTATATACATACATATATAACAGTAACAAAAAATCATATATGTGCATATTTATATATACATTCACACAGAATATACATACACATGTATATATGTTAAATTAAAATAAATTAGACATTTCACCAGTCACATTCTCTGATAATAATTAAAGACAGGAAATACTAGAAAAAATACTAAAAAATGTCACTTCATTCTTTTCAAGTTTATTTACTTATTTTGAGAGAAAAAGTCCAAAGGGGTAGGGGCAGAGAAATAGAGAATCCCATGCAGGCCCTGATGAGGGCCCAAACTCACAAACTGTGAAATTATGATCTGAGCCACAGTTGGATGCCTAAGCGACTGAGCCACCCATGTGCCCCTAAAAAATGTCATTTCTTAGCACTTATGAAATGGTGTTGTATATAAACTCTGTATCAGAAACTGAAATTAAAAATTACCTACTAATTAATGACATTATAACCCATACATCTAATGACCATATTAACCAAAAAGTTGGTGGATAGCAGTTAAAAATATAACCAGAAAATGATTTATAGCTTTGATCTTCTGAATTGACTCATTCATTAATTTTTAATGCTATTACTATTAAAAAAACACTGAAAAATCATTGAGCTAATTATTCATTTTAAAGAGACCAAGGAAGAAACAACTAAACAAATAAAGACTACAAAAGTATTAGAAGAAATAATTATCAAAGCTAAAGTTCACATAATATTGAAACAAGAAATAAACCAAAGCTAAGTTTTTGAAAGGTCTGAATAAATGAATGCTTAGCAAGCATGATCAAGAAATTTTGTATATATTTCTTCTGTGAATGTGAATATGTTCAGGCCTTTTTATTAATAATCTACAAATATCTCAGAAAAATATAAATACCTATATCTATTGACTTATCAATAGCACTTTCAGAAATATAGTCATATATATAAAGCACTCATTTAATGGACATATGCACAATGATGCTTATGGCAGCATTGTATGTGGAAGCATTAAAAAATAAATTATTGAAACATTTATGATGTATCCAGCCTAGGGAATTTTATGCAGTTATAAATAGAATGAGCTAGATCTATATATATTTTCTTATAGGAAATCTATTATGTATAGTTAGGCTTAAATACATAGTTGCAGACTGAGTATATTGTGATTCTATTTTTGAAAGAAATAACTTTTATCTGTATGAATTTTCTATATGTTTGCATTTGCATAAATAAATTTTGGAAGGACACAGGTTGAAATGTTAAAATATCTCAAATCAGAGCAATGGGATTTAGGGACGTTGTGGCAAGATCATTAACTTTTTAAATAAAATCCTGCAATGCCTGGCATGTTAAAATAAACAAGCAGCAATCACGTGATTTTAAAACCAGTAAGTAAAAGTAAAACAAAGTATTTTTTAAGAGTGGAAGAATATGTAAAACTGAAGTCCCCTGCCTGAAAAAATTGAAATATTATGGGAGGATATAGAAAAAATAATCTATTTTGCTTTGTCTATACTGGAAAGAAAATTTAAATTTTTTTTACTGTTTATTTATTTTTGAGAGAGAGAGAGAAAGACAGATGGGGGGCAGAGAGACAGAGGGAGACCCAGAATCCGAAGTTGTCAGCACACAGCTGGATGCAGGGCTCAAATCCAGGAACCATGAGATCATGACCTGAGCTGAAGTTGGACGCTTAACTGACTGAGCCACCCAGATGCCCCAAGAAAATTTTAATCAAATGAAAACTGAAGCACTGAATAATTAAAAAAGGAAATAATGTCACATATTTTATTTTAGTTTATTATTTTTTTTGCAAACACTTTATCTTCTTTTTTTCTTACAAGTTTTAATTTAAATTCTGGTTAATTAACATGCAGTCTAATATTAGTTTTAGGTATAGGATTTAGTGATTCATAACTTACATACAAGTTACATACAACACCTTGTGCTCATTACAAGTGCCCTCAATACCCATCGCTGCTCCCACTTCCCCTCCAGCAACCTTCACTTTTCTTCTCTATAGTTAAGTCTGTTTTATGGTTTGCCTCTCTCTCTGTCTCTCTCTTTTTTTCCCTATGTTCATCTGTTACATTTACCACCTCTTCTCTCTTCTTTATCCATTCATCAGTTGATGGACATTTGCACTGTTTCAATAATTTGGCTATTGTGGATATTGCTGCTATAAACATTGGGATGCATCAGTATTCTTTGGGTGAATACCTAGTAGTACAATTGCTGGATCTTAGGGTAGTTCTATTTCTACCTTTTTGAGGAAACATCATACTGTTTTCCATGTTTCTATTTTAAACTTATAGTGTTCTTCATGATCAGAAAAACTATATTCCAAGACGCTGAAATATTTTGTACTTATTATAGGAACAAATGTAACATTCTTAGAGAGTAAAATATGAAAACCCAAGTATAAACCCAAGTGAATCCTTTGTCCTCAATAACTTCTCTAGAGACACTTTTTAGATACACTGTATCTTAATTCCACCATGTTAGAACAGTCTTTTGTAATATAAACAAGATGGGATGAAGACTGTATAATGGTTAAGTCAAACTGTTAAACAATTATTTACTCATTGGCTTGAAGAGAGATCCCAAGTGGTACAGCACAGAGAAGGACACTGTTTTTAATGAGAAGTTTGATAAGAATGTGGGTCTGCATCATCATATTTTAAATCAAGTTTTGTGTCATTAAAATTTCACACGCTATATTTGCTGGTAGGATCATAGAACATGTGTAATTAAATATATCCTAGTTTAAACTCTCTTATAAATGTTTGATCTACACGTAGTTCTTTCTCAACACACATACTTTTTAAAAGTAAATATTTATTTATCTTGAGTGTGAGAGAGAGTTCATGAGTACAGGAGGGGCAGAGAGGAGGGAGAGAGAGAATCCCAAGCAGGCTCCATCTTGTCATTGTGGAGCTGAACATAGGGCTTGATCCCAAGAACCATGAGATCATGACCTGAGTGGAAATCAAAAGTTGGATGCTCAGCTGAGCTACCCAGGCACTCCTAACATACATACATTTTTCCCCCAGAATTTACTGTAAATATTTTAGTGTCAAATTCACCAAAGGATATGCTTTGTATTTTTCTTACGTGTTCATTTAATTTGACTAAAACTTTCAAGCCTATGAAGTGAAATTCAGAGTGATTTTTAACAAAGATGAAAGAGGCTATTTTTGATATATTTAGATTGCATTATCCTAGATGGAAAATTAAAACTCAAGTGAAAGTTTCAAGTTTTATTAGATACAATTTATATGGCTATATTATATAAAAGAGATTTATAGGGTGAAAACACTGTACACACTTGGGTGGACCTTGGTGATAGAACCTATCTAAAAGCTAGAACTTATTTCACTATGGATCCCTAAAGTATAATTCATTATATATTAAAATAACAACTAGAAATAACATATAGTCATAAATAAGACATTATGCCCATGAATTATGGCACTAAAATGCAATATATACCACTGTTAAAGCTATGGTGTAGCTTTATAACTGCTCTTGCTAAAAAAAAAAAATTCTCCAAAATCTATATTTAATGGAAAAGAAAAACCAACGTACAAACAATTTATATACTGAATGTCTTTTTGTTGCTAAATATAACGCATACACATACACACTCATATATGTATATGTCCACTTATACAGATAGAATTCTGAATATGTTAAATAACAAACTATTGATGGTTTACATTTCCGGGGAGTAGACTGTGTTACAGAGTAGACAGGATACTCATTGTATATCATTTTATATTGCTTAAATATTTTATAATGGCATGTGTTGTTATTAATACAAGATAAACTAAAAGTATATACAAAGTACATGTAAAAATTACCCCTCAGATCTAATACATTTCTAAAGGTCTGTGATCACCTAATACTAAAGTACTGACTACATTCAAGCTATATGGTTAAAGCTGTCTTATTCTACTCCAATAATTCATTTTTTTATTTGTATTCATCTTATAGCCAACTTTATCATTCACTGTATTTTCTATAACTTTTACCTATATAAAGGTAAATATATAAATTTCTAAAATTTCATGAAAATAGATTGATTATGAAATTGTTTAATTTTAATAATGACATATAAGGCTTTTTATTTTTTCAAGGTTTTAAGTTTTTATCTTTTAAAGATTTTTTAATGAAAGATCATTTTCACATGCCTACATCTCTCAAATTATCAAAAATCCCTGTCTTCAAGATACTCATAATGTTACTGGTCCTCTTTCTATATTATTTCACAGTACTTTTTATATTAATAATATTTAAATTACTGTTTATATGTTGAACAATTTCTAAAAGTGTATTAAATGTATTTCATACAATTTCATAAGTGTATTAAATGTATTTATGAATATTCCTACTTCTAGTACTTCATACTAAAAGTAGCTTAATTTCATATGTATCCTGAATTATAGCTCTGACATCACTGCTCTTGAATTACTCAAGGAAACTGATCATATTGTGGGGAAATAAGTCAAAAAATGGCTATTTAAAAGTTTTTAAATTTTTTTAAATGTTTATTTTTGAGAGAGAGAGAGAGAGAGACAGAACACAAGCACAAGAGGGGCAGAGAGAGAGAGAGAGAGAGAATCTGAAGTAGGTTCCAGGCTCTGAGCTGTCGGCACAGAGCCCAACATGGGGCTCCCACCCACCAACCATGACATCATGACCTGAGCCCACGTCGGACGTTCAACCGCTTAGCCACCCAGGTGCTCCCACATACTAGATATTTTGAGGGTTCGAACAGATGTTTGCTGTTGGGGTATGTTACGATATGCAAATGGAGATATTGAATAAGTAGTTTAATACAGAGGGGTGGAGTTCAGGGTGAGGTCTGGGATGGAGGTAATAATTTAGGAATTGTCTACAGTTAGATAATATTTAAAGTTTATGACACTAGATGAGATTGTCAAGGAAATGGGTATGCACAGTAAAAAGAAGGAAAGACAAAAATTCCCTGGCATATTTCAATGACTAAAAGTTAGCAAGATGGGAAGGATATAGGAAGGAGACTGGCAGGACCATATCATGGGCTTAGGAGAGTTTAGTTCCCTGTGAGCCAAGTAAAGAAAATATTTCACAAACAGATGTTTCATAAACATAGCTGTGTCCAATTTGTATATGGATCAAGAAAGATGAAGAATAATATGAAGCATGGATATATAAATGTGCAGATAGGATATTTTAAAACATTTGAGGTTAGAAGCATTACAAGTTTGAAAAGCTAAAATGTAGGTTGGCCATCAAACATAGCTCACACATATGCTGAATAATCATAATCTCTTTATTTTGGGTGTACTAGATAAAGTTGATATAGTGATTTATAAATAAATGTAGTAAATCATACATCTAATTTTTTCCCAGGAGGCAACAATCTGGCAGATACACAATTCAGAATTGGAATATTAAGAATTGAAAGAGAAGTGGACAATTCATAGGGATATTTTCTAAAATGTCCTAAGCTTTCTCATAGCCCTCTTTGAATAAAATCTTCATAAATATTTTATGTAGAATGTTTATAGTTCTTCCAAGGATGAATAAAGTCAAGCATGACCTCAAATCTTTTATAGTAGAGTTGAAAGAGCAATTTTATTTCTTTCTAAGAAATCATAGACATGGTAAGTATATTAAACTAATGTTCAGAAGCAAGAATAAATTTTCAATCTTATCAGAAATGAGTTGAGACAGATTTTTCAAAGCATCAATAATGTAATTTCTGTCAACTAGAGTATGTTGTATTGAGCATATCAGGAATATAGAACAATAAATTTGAGCATTACTCCATAATAACACTTGAAACCATAATGCTGAATATTATTAGTCATGTGTAGAGTATGGATAGTAAAACAAATGGTGCTAATAATTGAGACCTAGGACAGGATTCTGGAGGTATCATTATTGATAGTGTAAGAATAATTGGAAGAGTTTACAAAATCACACTTTTAACAAAGGCAGTGTGTAAAATAATTTCTCCATCCATTTTATTTTAATATAAGCAACAGTAAGGCTGCAGAACTATGGAATAGAAATAGAGACTTTGAAAACAGAATTTATATGTCTCAATTTCAGTCACACACTTAAAAAATCAAACATATGTTTGCAATAATTAACTAATAAGAAACAATTTCCTAAAAGAGAAGTGGTCAAAATATAATAGCATCACTAAGAAATGATGTGTTTAAGGTAATTCTTCCAGACATGACTTCATTTGCAAACACCTATAATACTTATTTCAATATATATGAAATAAACAACCCATGACTAGAATAGTTTTTCACAAAAATTCCAAAATGTTATATTTCATAAAACAGATTTCATATATCTGTGCCATTAGATACACTTACTCCAAAAAATGTTCCCAGTTTCTTAAGCAGCCAATTAGTATTTGAACAAGACAGTCACTACCACTGAATATAAATGAAGGCATGTATGGGGTTGGCACAGAGGCTTAGCCTTTATGTCATAGCCCCATATACCACCCAATGCAATTCTTATGAGAGGAATATTTTCTCCTTTTAATAAAGAGGTTAAAGGGATGTATTAATCATCAATCTCCCCTGAAAAAAAATATAAAACAATAAAATCTCAAATTAGAGTTGTAAAAACGGGAGCAACTACCTCATGCAATAACAAAAAAAAAAAAAAAAAGGAAAAAGATAAAAATATAGATTCAGAAGAAACACATTAAAGATCCAAATCCCTCAATAGCCCCTTCTATGACTTTGGTCTACTCAGATTCCGCAGGTCTTAATTTCCACATTTGTAAAACAGAAATACACTCTTCAGAAATATTAGAGGAGACTTTGATTTTGAGCTCCTATGGGACTTCTGAGGATTCAGGTTGGAACTACTGCTGTTGCCTCCCCTAATAATGAATGAGGAACAGGGAGAAAAAAAAAAGTGACTCACAAATTCTCTGCCAGTATTGGGAGTTTCCTGATCTGCTCCTTGTGTCAGAACTAGAGCACTTCTGGAGCTTTCTGTTCATGTTCATGTCCCACTTCTGCATTCAGGCAGGGGGATACTGGAAAAGAAAAGCAGATAGTGGTGTAGGGAGTGAACTCACTGTTGGCTTATTGGCACTCACTTGTTTATTGAGACCCTACTATAGGTTTCTAGGTATTAGCAATTCAAATTTTTATAAAATTTGCTCTTACCCTGCAGGGAATGAAACCATACATTATAGGATATCCAAGTAAAAAATTCCAGTATGTTGTATAGAGGATTAAATATGATGTTTCTTTAAATTATTTATCCACACATTTAAACTATTATAATTCATAGAAATTCCTAGGAGTAAGATAATGTGCTAATAAAAATAAATTTTAGATAAGTTGAAAAACAAACTCAACTAACTAAAGAGTCTTTATAGGATAAACACATAAGACTAGATACGAAAATGTCAAAAAATAGAGGCATGGGTGAAATATGCTTGACAAAACAGGAAAATAAAGAAATGAAGGGAGCAAAGAGGGATTTTACTGTCAAAATAGTATTTGTGAGCAAAATAATTAAATGGGAACAGATTTTTTTAAAGAAATAACATTCTTCTTGTAAGTATACTGCTTTTTCACTGCCTACTTGTTTAGAAAAATTATCAGAATGAAATTAGTAGTGATGACAATCAAGATGTGATTACTTTTAAATGTACTTACATATTAGATATTTCCAGATTTGCATGGCACATGAATTCCAAAGAACTCAAAGCATTATGCAGCAATTTCTATGTAATGTTTTTAGAGCAAAGGAGCAGCCATTGCTTCAAAGGTCTGCAGGAGCAGACAAGAGTGTTTTTATATGGATGATTTCATTTAACAAATATTATAAAATTAAGACTTAGAAATCCCTTTTGAAACTCAGAAACTGAAAAAAAAAACTTGAAGGGTTGCCTGAAAGATAATCTGCTTACAATTAGGGAAGATTGCACACATAACAGAAGGAAAACTTGTGATTTTAGTGATGCGCTCCCTCACCCCTAGCCAAAGAAAAATAGAACCCAGTTTCTGATTCCTGTGTATTTGCATATCTTATTGCTAGAAAAGAGTATTTATTACACATCTGTAAATCAAATTTCAGTTTAATAGAAACTATTATTCCATATTATATTGGAACAGAGCTGACATTTTCTGTGACATGTAGGAAGCCTTAGAGACTTGAAAACTATGGCTTGCAGGGGAGGAAAAATAATTTTTTCTCAACTTTTCTAGATTCCTAGCTGAGATCTCCCTGTAATAAAAGATTAATAGGAGAAAAACAAACAGAATTTTAATAACATGTATACCTCCTGTATACATGGGAGATAACCAGGAAAACTAACTCCTCGAAATGGCCCAAATCATGACCTGAAATGCCATCTCCACATAAAGATAAAGATGTCGTAGGTGTGGGAGGCTATCAAAAAAGTACAGCAAACAAGGGTAAGGTTGTTATGTAGATTTAGGGCCTTGTCTTCTCTATTGATGAGGGTTTCTAGAGCTTTAGTCATCTTTCTCTTTGGGTTACACCGAAGAAGACACTATTACAAATGGAGTTTTTGGGGGTTCCTGGGTGGCTCAGTTGCTTAAGCGTCTGACTCTTGATTTCCAGTCAGGTCATAATCTCATGCTTCTTGAAATCCAGCCCTGCCTTGGGCTGTGTGCTGACAGAAAGGACCCTGTTTGGGATTCTCTCTCTCCTCTTCTCTCTTTGCCCCTCCCCTAGCCGTGCTCATGTGTGCACATGGGCCGGCTTGTGCATTCGCACTCTCTTGGTCTCTCAAAATAATTAAACATTTAAAAAACAAACAAATGTAGTTTTTCTTACAAATGTAAATGTCTCTTACAAGAGAGTAACTTCTATTCACTTTGCAGAGCTTTTCTTATGTCTGCTGTTTCTTAAAAATAATCAGCCTAAAATAATCCTTATGCCAAAGAGACATATTTTGGGGTGGTAAATTCTGTTCCCTTTCGGACTATAGCTACATACACATTCAAAATATCATCTTCTCTAAATAAAACTAAGACTGTATTCTGACCAAACACAAGTTCTTATTTTTAAGTCATTTCTGGCATGAGCTTTCATTTCAACTGAAAACGCTCTCAGAATAATCTCTGGCAGTTAAAAATAACATATTTTAAAACAAAGTCCAAACTGTTGAAGAACAAACCACATGGAGCTATTCTATTATTTAAAATTACACCTGCTACAGTTCTTCTTTCATATGACCCCTTCATATCCTCACCCAATATAAATAAACATTATTTCAGTTAAATTCTCTCTCACAGACACACGTAAACAAACATACATAAAAGTTAGTGAAATTCAAGTCTTCTGTGAAAAACATATGCTTTTTATAGTAAGAGTATACATTAAATATAATATTGAAAAATGCATATATTATCAAAACCAAAAGTATTTGTGTAGTAAGAAAAACCAAAATCAATAATATATGAAGACATAAACTTGGTAATAACCATCACTAGAAAATTGAAAAGACATATAGCACATGCAAATGGTGTGTTACTTAATAATATTTTGAACTAAATATTGTATATACAAGAATTTATACAAATAACTGTAAAAATGATGTGACTTTTCTTCAAGAATATATATCAGAATAGAAACCCTAAATATCACAGGAAAAGAAACTAAAGAAAATACAATACATTGATACTGTTGGGGAGTAAGAATTCCTATTCTCTCAACGGTCCTTCTAGCTGGACTAAGAATCAAATTGACATAAGACATATTAACAGGAGAAAATCCAATTTAATAGGTGTGCATACATCAACTAAACATGGAAATTCCAAGGACAGTCAGGCAAAATGAGATATATGTGTCATTCTGAACTAAGAAGAGGGCTAGGTAGAGGTCCAGGATTTGAGAGGAAAGGAAGGCACTTCAAAGGGCTATAAGAAGAGATCTTGGTAATTAGTTGTTTGTCCTGCCATACAGATGAGTCATTTAGGTAAAATTTATCTCTGTTCATAGCTCTTATTGTGGGGATATTAAAGACCCCCAATTTAGATCCTTCTTTGTAGTTAAGAAGGACCAAAGTTTCTCTTGTGCCCACATGGTTTCAAGTGTCTTTAGCTGTAGCTCTAAATAATCCATATGTCAAAATGGCACATTCTGGTTGGTGGGGGGGGGGGGGACTATCCTAAACCCCTTCAATACAAAGGATATTTGTGCAATTATTATTATTATTCTCAGTGTTGTAAAATATTTAATAACCTAAAAGAACATTTATAGTGTACAATTAAATACAAAAGAAGCCCATAAAATTGTTAAGTGGTTTAATCTTAAATAGTAAAAATACATTTCCATTTGGATCACACATTTCTTGCTTTAAAAATCCTTAATTTCTCCAGTCTCATTTATAGGTTGGAGATAGTTGGTTATTTAAGGGACCTCACCTCAAAATAGCTCTACAGCACATATTTTGTATGCATTATTGAAATAGTCTAGATAGAAACTCACTTGGAAAAATGAGTAGTATTTGTTACAAGTTTTCATGAAGTTTCATTCAAAACTGGATTAGAAAGTAGAGTTTTAATCTTTTGTCATTCAGTTATTAATAATTTTATTAGGAAGCAAAGACATGTCATAATAAAATAGAAATGAACAGAGATGCCTGGGTGACTCAGTCAGTTGAGCGCCCGACTTAGGCTCAGGTCATGATCTCATGGCTTCTGGGTTCGAGCCCCGTCTTGGGTTCTATGCTGACAGCTCAGAGCCTGGAGCTTGCTTCAGATTCTGTGTCTTCCTCTCTCACCGCTGCTCCCACTCTCATGCTCTGTCTTTCTCTCTCTCTCTCAAAAATAAACAAAAATATAACTCATGTTGTATTTTGTTTCCTAATAGTTGGAGAAATTTTACCCAACTTTCAAGCTAACATATTAACCTAACATAGTTTCATGGATGCTAGTATAATATGTGAAACCCCTGGATCAGAGACATGAGTATTTGACTCACAGAAATAACAGAAGCCAGGATATCATAATTTTCGGTGCTGATCGTCTGAACTTCAATGCTCAGGGAATGAAGAAAGAGAGCCAAACAATACCTAGCATGCAGGGGTTTGTGTTGAAGAAGAGGAATCCATAATTAAGGAAAGTTGAGTCCTTTTTAATAGCAGTAAGCCTGCACTTTGCTCCAGAAGGAAACTATTTCTATCTTCAAAGAATGTTTCTTATCAAAATGCGTAAGCAAAATATTTAGGAGAAACAATAATAGAATATAGTGAAGTTGTTTGTATTTGATTTTAGCAGAGGACCTTTTTCAGAAATATAGAATAAAATAGTAAAAGGATACATTGAATGAAAAGATATGTTGAGTGAAATTATTAAAAACTGAGAGTTCTGCAAACTTCATTTTTAGTCTAGAGATAATAATGCATTAATTGTGGACTTCAGATATAAAATAGTAATTTAAACACTAAAGTTTCAGAAAATTATTACAGAAGTTGAATATAATATGAGCCAGAAATTATTCTTGTTGTTGCCATTAGGAGCAGTGATAGTAGTCATAATATTACTACTCTTGGAATGAGAAGAGAGACAGAGAATTGTCTGAGAGCACTGTTCAAGCTTAGAATAAACAAGAAATGATGTTGGCTAATTATATAGGTGAGTCGTCCTCACAGAGAAAGGAAAAACTAGACCAGTATATTAGATGTATGACTAAAGATAAGACTAACCCATGATTCACTGGGAGCATTATAAAATATCAATATCAAAATACTTATTGATCTGTTGATTGATAGATGGATATAGATATAGATATTGGTAAATATATACTAATACCCAAATCTCAACTCAAACACAGTGGTGTGAGTTTTTACGTATCTGACCCAAAAGCCTGATTTTAAAATCATTGTCCAGATAGTCCAGCCTTAGCTCAGAAACACAATTCTAGAAGATAGATAATGCCTAAATTTCACAGGGCAAAATTAAACGAGAATCAATTTAAGATAAGAGCCGTACAAATTCTTGTAATGACATTATTATTCAATTATTTTAAGTCATTTTATGTCACTTCTATGTGAATAATAAAGAGAACATTTTAAGTATAACTTATTTTGCCTATTATTTTTGCATCAAAGAGAGTAAGTTTAATTATGATTTTTACTCCCTTTATATATACCTTTTTAAAAGAATGATAGGATCCTATATAAAAAATGGAAATATATTGAAATAGGAATTATAATTACACCTTCTATAAAATTATTAATTTTAATAGTGAAACCTGAATAGTGCTGTAAATCAATTATATTTTTCATGCTGAAATTTTATTTTGTATTCTTCACAGTTACAAATCCTTCTTATGCTTGTGAAAATATTTGTGCCAAAATACAATATGTAGTTTCCTATTTGTTTTTCTTTTAAAGTTTTTTTTTTTAATTTTTTTTCAACGTTTATTTATTTTTGGGACAGAGAGAGACAGAGCATGAACGGGGGAGGGGCAGAGAGAGAGGAAGACACAGAATCAGAAACAGGCTCCAGGCTCTGAGCCATCAGCCCAGAGCCCGACGCGGGGCTCGAACTCACGGACCGTGAGATCGTGACCTGGCTGAAGTCGGACGCTTAACGGACTGCGCCACCCAGGCGCCCCTCTTTTAAAGTTTTTAATGTTTATTTATTTTTGAGAGAGAGAGAGAGAGTGCATGAGCAGGGGAGGGGAAGAGAGAGACACAGAATCTGAAGCAGGCTCCAGGCTCTGAGCTGTCAGCACAGAGCCCAATATGGGGCTCGGACCCACAAACCTTGAAATCATGACCTGAGCTAAAGTCAGACACTTAACCAACTGAGCCACCCAGACACCCTTGTACTTTTCTGCTTGTATTTTTTTTTTTGATGTACTCATGTCACTTGACTTGAAATTTTAGAAACTCTACATCTTGACGTAGGAAAAGTGTTAATTTTGTATGGACTCCTGTATCATCATGTCTTATTTCCACATTAATGCTATAAATGGTGAAATATTGGTGTATTAGAGTGAAACAAAAGTACACTTATTTTAATAACTAAGAGCTCTACTTTTATAAAAACTGCAAAGCTGCTGATGTTGCTGCCGTTGTTTTAAGAGAAAATTAGATACCTATCAATGAAAACGTTGATGATATTATCTGTAGGGACACCATAAAATATAGTTACACTGCTCTGGAAAGAACTCTAGTAAAGGCTATGCATGGCAAAGGAGAGACAGACTAACCAACGTGCTGAGAAGCTGGAGCATGACTGAAATGGAATGAGACTATTGAAAAATCTTCAGTGGCAGGAAGCAGATGGGCAATAGAGATTCACTCAGGACTATTTCACCTATTCATTTATGAATGTATCATTCATTCATTCCAATTCAGTGGTGTAAACCTCTCAATAAATGTCTAATATCTATAGGCACCGTTTGGAATAGGAAGGAAAAACTCCAATGTCTAATATAAGACATATAAGACAAAAAGTGAGAAAAATAACTAGTATAAAACGAGATGATCCATAAATAGAACTTATAGGAAAACAAGAAATCAGAGCCAGGAGACGTGTAAGCCTTACAGCGAGTTTCCCTCAGAGAGATCAGATGTGGCATGGCACGTAGAATGATACTTCAAACCATATTTAATATAAATATGAATGCATAGGATGATTTGTGTTGACATCAGGACTTTATATGCTGTTAGTTCACTGGTTATAAAGAAAACTCCCTCTCAAATAATTTCATTTAAACTTGCCTTATACATTATAATATGTTTTATCTGTGTACCATGTTAAAATTGTCTCCTAAAGTGGTAGTATTTTACATTTTGTTATGCCTTTTAAATTGAATTCTACCCTACTCTACTGAGAAGCTACATTTAAGCACATTTTTGTTTAGTGTTTACATGTAAAATATGTAATTTTTAAAAGTTTTTTTAATGTTTATTTATTTTTGACAGAGAGAGAGGGAGAGAGACAGAGCACGAGCCGGGGAGGGGCAGAAAGAGAGGGAGACACAGAATCAAAAGCAGGCCCCAGGCTGTCAGCACAGACCTTGACGCGGGGCTCGAAATCACAGAACGCGAGATCATGACCTGAGCCGAAGTGGGCGCTCAACCGACTGAGCCACCGGGGCGCCCCATAAAATATGTAATTTTCATATTTTTATAGTACCCTATTTCTGTTGAGTGCATTTCCTACATTTTGCTGATTTATTTCTTACCTCTGGTAATTGAAACTGGCTGTAAATCAACTGTTATATCCTCTTGATAATTCTCATTAGAGATTCACTCATTATTTAATCTCATAATCTTGCCATTTTTGCAATTAAAAAAATTTATTATTTGTTTTGTTTTTAATCTCATGAATCTTTATTTGCTTTTAGTAACACTTTATATTTTCTCCTCTAAAGATTTTTTTATATATAAAAATTAGTCAGAATTTAAGAAGAGGTAAATGAATTCAAAATATGTCGATTATGAACTAGCTCAATAATAAAATAATGGCAACATATTTTCATATTATATAAACAATTTTTAAAGTAAGATATTTATCTAATTTAGGAATACAATAAATTTTCGGTTTTGCTTTGATATTTGACTAAAATTTTCAAATAGATTTCAAAGTCAGCCTCTAGAGACCTCAGGACACAATGCCTGTTTCAACATTTTATATAGCGAGGTTTTTTCAGAATGCTCTTTCCCTTGCCTTTTAAAACTGAGTTTTATGAGCTTCGGTGTGTCCACCCTAGAACTCAGCTATTTCCCATGCCTTTGTAGCTCAGTACATGATGATAGTGTCCATTATCAGAAGCAATACGAAACCCACAGTTTCTGGAGAACTACACTGATCCACACATTAAAAATTACTATAAAAAATAAGAAATACAAAAGCATCTAATACAGAGGTTAAATGGGCATTAAAACTGAACAGACATTTTGCAGAGGAGAAAACACATCACAGCAATAAACATGTAAGAGATTATTAATCTTAGTAATAATCAGAAAATTAAGTTAAATCAAATGATATACCACTTTAGATCCATTTATTGACAAAAACAATAACTTTATGATAATATCAAATGGTGGAAAGGATATATATCAATATAATCTCTTGTAATTGCTAAAGTTAGGATAACTGGTACTGACACTTTAAAAAAATTTGACTTCTCTAGTGAACTAAATACCTCACTTAAGACTCAACCAATTCACTCCACGGTGTCTATCCAACAGAATTCTTCATAAATCTACAGCATAAGAAAATGTAGAGGTCCTTCCTATGAAAAATTCCATGTTATTGGATCTGATAACAATCCAAATGCTCATTAAAAGGACAGAGCACAAATAAACATTAGCAAATTCAGAGAATGACCTATCACACAGTAGTCAGAATGACTGAACCATACCCAGAGGAAAAAATGGGGAATCCTAACAATATACTATTCAGTGACATATTTCAGTTCCAGAAGATACGTGGCATAATGCCACTTTTATAAAATTAAAAAAAACCCTAAAACACACAATCATGTTATGTGGGAATAAATGGTAAAAGAGTGAACTATTTAAAATATAAATCTAGGGAATGATAATCAGAGGATTCAGGATGATGTTGAATTAGAAGGAGAGTTGAGATTTTCATAACTGCATGTACACATATGTATATGTGTGTATTCATAATAATTTATGCATAGCACTTATATCTTTCATTGTGATACATGATAACTAGATATGTTAATTTGTTATATCAGATAAAAAACAGACAAACAGGGACCAAATGATCATAAGAATTATAGTTAGTCCAATTATGTATAATTAATATCCAGAAATAAAGCTTTCTTTATCATTTAATCATTTATAAAATAGAAAGAAATGGAATTATTTCTACTTAACACAAAAAGAAACTAGCTGAAATAGGCTTCAGTAATTTTTAATCTATTAGCAGACAAAACAATAAAGAATATTTAGGAGTAACAATTTTAATGAATTGTTATTACTTTTAACTTTGAAAATGAGATAAATATAAGTTGAAATGAGCTTGAAAATTTTTTTTATTTTTTTTAACATTTATTCATTTTTGATAGACAGAGACAGAGCATGAGCAGGGAAGGGGCAGAGAGGGAGACACAGAATCTGAAGCAGGCTCCAGGATCTGAGCTGTCAGCAGACAGCCTGACGCGGGGCTCCAACTCACGAACTGTGAGATCTGACCTGAGCCGAAGTAGGACACTCAACCGACTGAGCCATCCAGGAGCCCCAAGCTTGAAAATTTTTAAATAAGTGCATGTAAATTAAAAACAACTGATTACCCATGAAACCATTGTAGAGAAGTAGAGGTTACAGTCTAATATAACCAAAAAAAAAAAAAAAGAGTAAAAGAAACAAAGACATAACAGAAGATGAATGAAATGAGAATAAGACTAAAAGATACACACATTTATGATTTATGGATATATGTATATACAAATGGTTATATATATATATATATATATTTAGCCCTCTAAGTCAGGAAGTGGTGAACTGTACTCTGCTCTTTTTGTGACAGGATCTGCAAAGAAATTTGTTAAATACGCATAGAAACCAGGTGGAATAGAATATTGATACCATTAATGTAATCTATGGCAAATGGAATTATATATGTAATTTGATTTATTACCTATTATTTTAGTAATTCAGTAACATTTGGTAGACACTTACTAAACAAGAAGAAAGAAAGGAGCGTGGGGTAGTCAAAAATAGCACCATTAAACTGCTAGATGGAAACAAATAGAAATAAAGGGAGATTTTGTTCATGGTTTATGTACCCAGCTAAATACTAGCTAGGTTTCCAGGAAGTACATGAGGGTAAGGGAAGATTAAAGAAATCAACATGGAAAAATAAGTGAAACCTAACAAAAATAGGACTGAAAGTTAAGTATCCATACTCACTAGATTAGAAAGACAGTTTTCAGGAAATAGATAAAATATGTGTCTTCTTTAAGGATAAAAAAAAAGCAAAAATGGTTGGTATGGAAATCTTGTCAATGTCCAAAAAATTGAATTTAGGTTTAATTTGCTTGAGAACACAAATGGTCAATAATAATAATACTTTATTTGTGTTATTATAAATATTGAGTTATAACATTGTTGTGGTCTAAATATTAGAACTTTTAGAATTTTTAATTTTCTGTTTTGATGTTTGATGGAATTAAAGGTCCTTTGTTCAAAAAAAAATTACAGCAGCACAAAACTTCCCCCACACCTTTCTCATTTTTTCTGGCTTAACTTCATATAGAATGATTATATAGAAAACTTTCAATGGTAATCTACAGAACATAGCAAAGATTTTTTTTAACTCTGCAAGTACTCTGCAAACCCACCAGAGATTTACTTCAAAATTGGGCTTGATTTGCACTCTCTTCTCCCTTTAATGGCATTCTAATTTGAAAGAATTTTCCCATGTGGGCAAAATGATTTTTATTATTGCAGTATCATGCCTACAACAGTAAGCATTTATTTTGCTAGTGGGTTTGCAGAGCAGGTCAGGCCTCTCCTTTCAGACCCAGAAGGCTTTTCTGGCTCCATTTAATGTGTCACCCTGGCACGCAGGTGCCAAGCACAGATGCTCATTGTAATTGCAAAGGTGCAAGCAGGCAAGCAGTAACTGTGAGATCTCTTAAGCCCTAGACTTGGCACTGGTACACTATTTTATCCACATTGCGCTAGCCCAAGGAAATCACAAATCCAAGCCAAAGGTCAAGGGGCTAGGATGTACACTTTTTTGGTTTTCCTTTTTTGTTTTGAGAAGGGACTGCAAAGTTACAATGGAGGTCAATAATCCAACCTACCAGACTCTACCTTTTCAGGCACAATTAACATCCTTGCCACATTACACCATCCTCATCTCAAGGCCCCCACATTGTCATCACCTGATGACATCTCAGTGTTTGAGGGTTCTGATCTGTTCAGAATCAGAATTTGATTTCTACCAGTTTGCATCTGACACATTTTGGCACCTTTTTGTTATTTGTGTGCACACTAAAAGTTATGATTCCTTAGAGAATTAACTCATTTATCATTATGTAACATTCGCCTTTGTCCCTGATAATTTTCTTTATTCTGAAGTGTGTTTTATCAGAAAATGATATAGCTACTCCAGCTTTCTTTTAATTCGTTTTTTTTAACTCATTTTTAGTGGCATCTTTGTCTTCATCTCTTTATTTTTAATCTATGTCATAACATTTAATGTTTTTTTTTAACGTTTATTTATTTTTGAAAGAAAGAGAGAGGCAGAGTGTGAACAGGGGAGGGGCAGAGACCCAGGGAAACACAGAATCCGAAGCAGGCTCCAGGCTCTGAGCTGTCAGCACAGAGCCCCACATGGGGCGCAAATTTATGAACCATGAGATCATGACCTGAGCGGAAGTCAGACGCTTAACCAACTGAGCCCCCCAGGAGCCCCTATCTATGTGGTAACATTTAAAGTCAGGTTCCAGTACACAACATATAGTTGCTGTTTGAAGCACTCTAAATAGCTCTGCTTTTTAATTTACGTATTCACATCATTCATCTTTAAAGTGATTATTGATTTAGTAGGTTTGATACCTACCATGTTTGTAACTTTTATATTCATTGCACGTGTTTTGTTTATTTTACTTCACTTTGTTTTCTATCTCCTCTGGTTCTGAGCATTTTATGTGATTTAGATATATCGCTTCTCTCTAGAATATCATGTTTTCTTTAAAAAATTTAGTGGTTGCAATGTATTTTGCAATATACATTTACAATTAATCTAAATCCATTCTCAACATAGAAAGTGCAAGTACTTATTAATGAGTATTTCCAGTTCTTCCTTCGTGTCCCCTACAGCATCATCATTCATTTCACTTATTCATATACTATACTTACACAATATATTATTGTCCTTATTACTTTGAATAGTTTCATTTATAAATTGGATTACATATTATATATAATACATATAATATATAAAGTAGAATGATGAAAATATTTTATTTTATTGTATTTTATTTTAATTTTATTTTCTTCTCTGATGTTTTACCTTTTATGTAGATGAATTTTTGACCTCTAGTATTTCCCTTCCCCCAAAGAAATTCTGTAATATTTCTTGTAATGCAGATCTACTGGTGATGAATGCCCTGTCTGTGTTTGTCTGAGAAAGTACTGTGCACATTTGAAGAATAATTTCACTGGATATAGAATTCTAGGTTGTTTGATTTTTCTTTCCACATTTTAAATATTTTATTTTCCCCTTTTCTTGCTGGCATGTTTTCTGACAGGAAGTCCAGTGTAATTCTTATTTTTGTTTCTCCATAGCCCAGTACATATACTTTTCTCCTCTGGTGGTTTTCAAGATTTTCTCTTTGTCTTTGTTTTTTTTTAATTGACATGTCAGGTGTAGAATTTTTTTTTTTCTTTTTAGTATTTATTTTGCTTGATGTTCTCCTACATTACTGAAACTGTGGTTTGATGTGTTTCGTTAATTTTGTAAAATTCTCAGCCATCATTATTCAAATATTTCTTATGCTGTTATCTCTGCCTTCTTTTGATATTCTGATAACATATATGTTATACTTTTTGAAATTGTCCCACAGTTATTGAATATTCCGTTATGACTTATTTCATTCTATTTTTCTTTTTGCATTTGAGTTTGGGAAATTTCTATTAGCATATCTTCAAGCTTACTGATTTCCTTCTTCAACATGTCCAGTCTACTGATAAGCCCATTAAAGGCATTATTTACTTTTTTTAATGCTTATTTATTTTGAGACATAGAGAAAGTGAGGGAGGAAATCCCAAACAGGCTCCATGCTCAGCACAGAGCCTGATGTGGGGTTCAATCTCATGACTGTGACCTCATGACCTGAGCCAAAATCAAGAATCAGACGCTTACCCTACTGAGCCACCTAGGTGCCTCGGGCATTCTTCTGTTAATTTTGTTTTTTGGTTTTTGGGTTTTTTTAAAAATAATTTCTAGCATCTCCTTTTGATTCTTTCTTAGAATTTCATCTCTCTGCTTACATTATACATTTGTTCTTACACGTAGTCTGCTCTTTCCATTAGATCCCTTAACATTAATCATAGCAATTTCATATTCTTGGCGTGATACTTATGAAATATCTGCCATATCTGAGTATGGTTCTGATGTTTGATTTGTCTCTTCTATCTGCTTCTTGCCTTTTAGCATGTCTTATAAAATGTTGTTGAAAGTGTGGTAAGTTGTGTTGGGCCATAGCAGCCCTGGTGATGTTTTGATGTGTGTGTCTATGGAAGGGGAGCAAGTATCCTATAATCCTTTGATTTAGTCTCAGTCATTAGCGGCCTGTGTCCCTCAGCTATGACCTTCACAATGATGTGCCATCTTTTGTTGAACCAAGAAGGCTAAATGTATCTGGAGTTGGGTATTTCCCTTCTCCAACATATAGTAAGGCTCTAGTAAATCTTTTCCCTGCTGAGTAGGCCTTTCTTATAAAAAAAAATGCTGGGAATATTGAAAAATAATTACTTTTCCCTTGTTACTGCCAGAAACCAAGAGATTTTCCTGGCTTCTCCCCATAAGAACTTGCTGGAGTTGCTGGAGGCAAAACCCATAAAAATGTAGGGGTTCCCTAAAACCCCAGTACCCAGGAGTTTATCTTTCACTATTATACACTCCAGCCTTTCGACTAGCCTCTAGCAACTAGTTATGTTACCATTTAATTGTTTCTACCAGTCTATGGCTCCAGTGTTTTTTTTTTCTTCCAGTAAGTTGATATGGCATGTAATTACTTGTATTTGCCCATCCGCGCAGATTTGGAAGCAGAGATTTCCCCTGTGACTTTAATGCTCTGAACAAGAAATGCCATTGATTTTCATCTTATTCAGTATTTGTCTTATTATAAGAAGGATGTAATGATTTCCAAGACTTTTACATATGAGAGGTAAAACTGGAAATATTCAGGTTATATCTTAATGGTCAGGCCTCTGATTTACTCTCTAATCAAGGCAGTGTTTCAATGTGATAACCTTTACCAGTAAATGCAAGTTCTACATTCTCTATATTTCATGTATATTCTAGTTGCAAGCTAGCAAGTTCTTTCCTGAGCTTGTCTATTTAATGCAGAACCTAAGAATAGCAAAATCAAGCTTTCAGTATTCTGCCTGGACACCATCTTGTTTAAGTCCATAATTAATTAAATTCAATTTCTGTATTACAGGTTCTTTCAGATGACAGTTTTGTCAATGTTTCAAAACTACATACATTTTCTTGCAATTTTTCCAGGCATCTGCCATCAACCTCAAACATACTGTTGCATGCTTTAGACTTTTGTTGTCGATGCATTCCATTGCTAGGTATTAATTTATGCATTTGTTGGCTCCTGCTGCAAAACAAAAAACTCCACCAACAGTGCAAAAGTGTTCCCCTTTCTCTGCATAAAACAGTATGGAGGTTCCTCAAAAAATTAAAAATGGAACTATACTATGACCCAGCAATTGAACTACTAGGCATTTATCCAAAGGATACAAAAATGCTGATTTGAAAGGGCACATGAACCCCATATTTTAGCAGCATTAGCAACAATAGCCAAATTATGGAAAGAGCCCAAATGTGCATCATTTGAAAGGATAAGAGATATGGTATATATAGAGATGTATATGTATATATACATGTATATGTATATGTGTGTATATGTATATGTATATATACACATATTCATATACACCATGAAATATTACTCAGTGATCCAAAAGAATGAAATTTTGCCATTTGCAACAATGTAGATGGAACTAGAGTGTATTATGCTAATCAAAATAAGTCATCCAGAGACAGACAAATATCATATGGTTTCACTCATATGTGGAATTTAAGAAATACAGCAGATGAACATAAGAGAAGGGAAGGAAAAATAAGATAAAAACAGAGAGGGAGGCAAACCATAAGAGACTTTTGAATACGGAGAACAGCCTGAGGGTTGCTGGAGGGGAGGAGGGGAGGGAGATGGGTTAAATGGGTGATGGGCATTAAGGAGGGCACTTGCTGGGATGAGCACTGGGTGTTATATGTAAGTGATGCATCCCAGGATTCTACTCCTGAAACCAATACTACACTGTATGTTAACTAACTTGAATTTAAATAAATAAAATTTTTAAAATACCTCAAAAATCTCTGTAGCATAACAAACACAAAAAAGTATGTATATATTCACTAATCTGATTCATTTGGAGAAACTCTTTCAGTTCTATTTGGTGGGTGGGGCAGATGGGTAACTGATTAGCTATATTTCAATTGGGATGATGCTAGGGCCCAGATAAGTAGAATGACACATACAAGGGAAAGGGTTTTCACACAGTAATATTTTTTCAAAGATACAGAGAAATATACTCCATTTTGTGCGTTGGGTCTGGAAAGTTACATCACAAACTGAGGGCATGGAAGGAGCAAAAAATTTCAGCCATAAATTCCATCTTAAAAAAGTAGGACAGTCATTGTATCGTTCTCTTAAGTTTATTGTGAGTTAATATATGCCAAATGCCTTGGACAATTTCTGGCATTTGGCAAATGAAAATAAATCCGCTGTTATTATTTTAAGAGGTCATTTAAAAAGGATAGTATGAAGTAGTCATGGAAACTGAAGTGACTGTGTTTCTATTCGTTTATTGTGCTAAGCTAATGAGTTTCAAACATCTAGCTGCCTTTAGGGTTTTGTTGTTGTTATTGTTAACTATGTATTGGCTTATAATAAATGGATATTGGACTTATATTTGGATAAGGAGCATGCAATTCTTACATCATGTCTCATGAATTACTTTCGTTTAAGGCAACCTCTGAAATGGGAGAAAATATTTGCAATCTGTATAGCTAATAAGGGGTTAATCTCCAAATTATATAAAGAATCCTTACAACTTAAGAGTTGAAATAAACAAAAACAAACAAACAAACAAAAAACTAACCCTGATTTAAAAATGGACTAAGGACTTGAATAGACATTTCTACAAAAATGACATACAAATGAACTACAAGTATGTTTTTAGAATGTTCCGTGTCCCTAATCTTCAGAGAGAAATGCAAATCAAAACCACAGTGAGATATCACCCCACCTGTCAGGGTGGCTATCAATCAAATAAAAAAAAAGACAACAGGGGCGCCTGGGTGGCTCGGTGGGTTGAGCGTCCGACTTTCGCTCAGGTCATGATCTCACGGTCAGTGAGTTCAAGCCCCGCGTAGGGCTCTGTGCTGACCGCTCAGAACCTGCAGCCTGTTTTGGATTCTGTGTCCCCTTCTCTCTCTGCCCCTCCCCTGTTCATGCTCTGTCTCTCTCTGTATCAAAAATAAATAAACGTTAAAAAAAAAGACAACAATTGTTGGTGAGGATGTAGAGAAATTGTAACCCTTACATATTGTTAATAGGAATAAAAAAATGGTGAGACTGCTATGAAAAAGAGTATGGATTCTTCAAAAAATTATGAATAGAACTACCATATGAACCAGCAATCCTACTTCTGGATATATATCTAAAATCACTGAAATCAGGACCTCCAAGAGATATTAACATTTCTCTATTTATTGCAGTATTATTCACAATAGGTTAGATGTGGAAACAACCTAAACATGTATTGACAGATGAATGGATAAAGAAAATAGGTAGAGACACTGAAATACTATTCACCTTTTAAAAAGAAGAAACTACAGTAATATGCGACAATGAGATGAACCTTAATGAGGAAATTGTGCTAGGTGAAATAAGCCAGCCATAAAAAGGCAAATACTATATGATTCCACTTGCATGCGTTATCTAAAATAATCAAGTTCATAGAATCAACAAGTGGAGTGGTGGTTGCCAGGAGCTTGGGGATAGGGGAAAATGAAGAGTTACTAATCAATAGACATAAATTTTCAGTTAAGCAATATGAGTAAGCTCTAGAGATCTACTGTACAGAATTGTATCCCTGGTCAACGATAATGTAGTGTACACTTAAAATTTTGTTAAGAGAATAGATCTCATGTCAAGTATTCTTAATAAAATAAAATAAAATAAAATAAAATAAAATAAAATAAAATAAAATAAAAACAATGTTAATAGTATGGATCCATTGTAATATATTCAAAAAAACACACAGTGAATCTTCTTAAATGTTATATATCAACATGTACACAGTCAGTTAATGTACCATAATCTTCTGTGATGATTTTCTAGATGGTAAAATTAAAGAGTAATTTAATTAAAAAAAAAAAAGGTAGAGCAATTCTTTGGTTTAACAAAAATGAAGGATAGAGAAATCCAGTTTGGCTACATGGTTTTCAAACAGAGGAGTCAGGGTTGGGAAGATTAAAAAATTAAGTGACCAAAGAGATGGAGAAGGAGGAGGAATATGCATCTGAAACTATTTTCCTAAATGAATTTCTGTGTTTGACGTTTTATATACAAATCACTTAAACAGAATGCCATAGCGGACTTTTTCTTTTAACATATGGAACATTTTTGATAATTTTAGTAAGAGATTTATTTAACATTTAGCATTCTTAAGTTATTACTTTATTTTTAAACTTTTAGATGATATCAATGGAACAGTAAGTATTTCATAAATATTGAATGTAATTGTAACTACATAAATGTATGCAGTCTATTTTGAACCCTGTTTTGACCCATTTTTTTTAACCATACATTGTGTCTAGCATTTTTCAGTTTCTATTATTGGTCTATTCATTTATCATTTGTCTCTATATTAGAATGAACGTATTCACACACACACACACACACACACACACAAAACACATATACATATGTATATATGTATTAATACATATGTATTAATATACATATTAACCCATATGTATTGTATTAGTTTACATAATAGAATAATGTAATAATTACATTATTATACATTAAAATACATTAATAATGTAACAATGCATACATACATATAGATACATGTTTATGTATTAAATGTGCATTAATATACATGTTAACCCATATGTATTGTATTAGTTTACAGAATAGAATAATGTAATAATAAATATAATCTCTTCATGTAATTTCATATCTACTACCGATAAGAAAGTGATATGTATCCAGGAAATCTATTCCCTGATAATGGAGGGTTATCTCATTAACACAAATATGTATGTGTACATTCATCCCTGTTTTTCTTCCTGTTTTTCCTCTTTCTTCTTCCCTCTCATTCAGTAGGAAAGCACTTTACCTCAGAGGCAGAATATTTGAGGAGAAAAAAGATAGTCTTTGAGTTACTTTGGGGAGAGGCATATGCAGAGTATATTGTACAGAAGCAAAAGAAAGAACACACTTTGAATGCACACAATAACACTGCCCATATTCTTGTTTCATTGTTAACACTAAAAATGGCACTTGATATATTGTACTAATCTTCTAAATAATATTTACATTTAACAAATCTATGCAGTTATTTCTTGTTGAATTGTGGCCATATTTATTAGTGATAGTTGTGCTGTCCCACATAATAATTAAACAGGTTAATGATATATTAACTCATTTGTGAAATAATGGCCAAAGTTCTCGAATTTCATTCCTTGCTGTCAGATTTGTTAGCCTTTCCTTCTTTACTGCTAGTAACTTTCCTCTTTCCATTTAATGTTCATCTTCTAAGCTTTGTAGATTGTGAAGTATAATAACTAATCATTTTGTGGTTATTTCTAGATATGTCGGCTTTGAGTTATGGTATGAAAATTTATTCAGCATTTGATTGTTTAGAAAATTTTACTGTGACTATTAGTTACATTTTCACCTTTTACAAATGGACATTGAGTAATTTTTGTTTGAGCCTATAGGGGAAAACAAATAATTCATTTACTATTGAATGATGAATAAACATACTTCTTTTCTATATAGGAATCTAGACATATTGCATATGTCCCCTAAGGGAGATGACTTTGAACAATGAAGAAAATTTAGACAACTTTTGGTTAACTTCTCAGCTTTTTCCCCCCCACTGGATCCTAATACATAGTATAAGCAGAGATTTGGTTATATACTCTCGGATCCCCCTACACTGGGCATTAGAATCAAATCAGTCAAGTTATTGATTTCTCTCTCCTTGTTAATGGAAGATTTATTTATTTATTTATTTATTTATTTATTTATTTATTTATTTTTCTAAAAGCTGAGACTGTGGCTTTTTTTAGGATCCCACTTTTGTGAGGAAAAGAAGTCCTGTTTCCAATTTCATCCTCACAGAGGCCATAGCCTTGTTTCCTATTCCTCAAGAGTCATTTCCGTGAGATTTCTTTAATAATGGTGACATAGTCTATTGTAGGCCAGCCACTTTGGTGCACTGGACAAACATTCAAAACCATTTATTTAAAAGCAAGAGAGAGCTCCTTAAAATGTTAAGATCTAAGACAGAAGGGAAATGTATCAACTTTTTCAAAGAAGATCACGTTATTTTGCAACTGTATATCCTATAGTATGTTTTTTAAAGCTTTAACAATTAAAGAAAACTAAGATGAAATAAAAATGTTTTCATTTAAAGTAGACACCACTAATGTGATAAGGTCAATTACAGTTGATTAGACTGAAAATGTCTATGGCGGGGGTAGGGGGGAGATGATTTGGGTGTATATAAAGGTAGGTTTCTTAAGGAAACATAAACAAGAGAAGTAAGGAAATAAGCCCTTGAGATGGAAATAATCTCTTGAGAGACATACATGTTTACTCATATGATTGGCTTCCCTGTGGCAATGTATAAATCTGATTATAATTGGTGATTCATAATAGTTATTCCCTCGGCACTCCTAAACAAAAAGCAATGTAAGACAAGCCAAAAGAAAAAAAAAAAAAGAAAAAGAAAAGAAAAGAAAAACAAAATCAAAGACAAAACAGAACAAAATCACTCCATCATCGACATAATTCCAAAATATACTATTTTTGCTTTTGGTTGCTTTTAAAACACTTAAAATACTTCAGTGAGCAACTTATTACTGACAGAAAGCTCTATTTAGCAGAAAATTATTCTTACTCATAGAAATGACATTTTAGTTTCAGGCTGCCGAAGTGAGTTTTATTAGTATGTCGTTAATCATTGCCTTGAGGGTGACACCTGGGAAAAATGATTTAGTGGAGATTAGAGCACTCAAATATAACACTGAAAATATCCACTTTATTTCCATTGGGGGCAGTGAAATATATTTCAGTAAATAATGACATTGGGAAACATTTAAATCAGCTAGAGATTTAATTCATTTTTGTGTATTAATGCAATTAACTTAATTTTGCTTATTAAATAAAATGACTATTTCTATTTCTCTTCTTTTATTAGAGAACTTTCTTATAAAACTCAATTTTTTCAAATAGAATTTAAAATATAATTTTTAAATGTTGCCTTATGGTCAAGTTATTATTTTTAAATTTTATCATTTTATTATTATTCATTACCATCATTTTATTTATTTACCATCAACTACTGATTCTTTAATATAAACCAACCTTTGTCTTCACAATAAAATGTGGAATAAAACAAACAAAAAATTCTTATCCATATAAAGTTTACAGACTCCTGGGAGAAATATCTATTAATCAAGCATTCTGACAAACAAATTTAATTTTACAACTATTGTGTACTAGATCAGCATAAATCAATGGTAGTTAATGATAAGGAATGTATCTTTTATTCTGAAATTGTGTTTGCATTATTTTGAAATGGAAAAATGTCTTTTGTGAATTAAATATTGATGTATATAGATGTTAGCTTTTTAAAGTTCTATTTACATTTTAAAAAAAACAAAAAAAAATAGTTATCCTATGTTGACTCCTTCTTACCTTATCCATACACCGTGAAATCCAAGTTCTGGGAATCAATGATCATGTTAACCCCTATAATCATCATCTTCGCTTTCAAGATCATCATCATAAAAATACCACTTACTAAAGAGTAATTGTTCCATGTCCCATATCCTTAAATGCTTCAGTGACATTATATGTTGACCTATAAAACATGAGGTATTTACCTTACATTATGATGAAATAGAAGTTTGGAAACTTCAATTTTATGATCAATATTACATAGTATGTGTATAAACCTAGATTTTTCCCTTTACTAACTATAATCTCTATGACTTATTTTAATTGTTATTTATCATTATTATTATCATACTTGTCAATAAATGCATTGAAATTCAAAATATTAATTGGAATAATGGTAAGATAAGTGTTCCTGACACTAATTATCTATTGTTCAATCATTGATCACTGGATAGATCTATCATCTACCTACCATCTGTGTTTTATCTATGTCTATAAATATAAAACTCTGATTATCTCTCAGATTAATTTAATTATAGTTTCTTAAAGAAACATAGCCATAAAGAAGCCATTTTAAATTTACATAATGTGCAGAAAATAGGGATCATATTAGGAATCATTTAATTAATAAGAACCATATTTCCTATCTGAGTAGTTATAGCTATGTCTTCAAAGATTTTAGTGCCTAATGCATGCAGGCCTTGTAATTGTTTTCTTTGGCACCATTTGTCACTTTCCATTTCTTATTCTTTCTTAACTGGAACAGGAACACCAGGAGCAGGGTGAAGGATAAGTATAGAAAACAATGGTAGTACTGGCAAAAGTTCTCTAAAACACAAATTCTGTTCCCTGAAATATGAATATTTCACTGGTCATAATTATAAACTGGCTCTGTAATGGTGCATGAGGAAGAAAAATGTCCTACTGAGTCAGTAAGTGTAGATTGGACACTTCACTTTGGAAAATGATTCTGCTAGGAGCCATTCAATTTGAGTAATACAAGTATTTCAGCTGTTTTTAGCTCAGGGGATTTCAAATACAAGATGTATTTGCCAAGATGCTCAAAAGATTAAGAAAGAGGGGAGAGAAGAATTTTAGTATATTTCTGTAAAATATAATACAAGTACTTGAGGTTTTGCAGTTTGCTCTCTTTGATTTAACAATGAAAGCTATATTGAATACCACACACACCAATAAACCATATTCAGTATATTTTGAAAATACTGTCAAATATTTTTATATTACAAAATATATTTATAATGTGGGATATGTTGTTTTAAAATTTTAGTCTAAATAGGATTCTAGATCATAACTATTTCTTTTTTTAATATATTTTATTGTCCAATTGTTTTCCATACAATACACAGTGCTCATCCCAAGTGCCCTCCTCCCTGTCCATCACCCACTTTCCCCTCTCCCCCACCCCGAAACTACCATTAGTTTGTTCTCAGTCCTTAAGAGTCTCTTATGGGTTTGCCTCCCTCCCTCTCTGTAACTCTTTTTTCCCCTTCCCCTCCCCCATGATCTTCTGTTAAGTTTCTCAAGATCCACATATGAGTGAAAACATATGGTATCTGTCTTTCCCTGTCTGGCTTATTTCACTTAGCATAATATCCTCCAGTTCCAACCACGTTGCTACAAATGGCCAGGCTTCATTCTTTCTCATTGCCAAGTAGTATTCCATTGTATATATAAACCACATCTTCTTTATCCATTCATCAGTTGATGGACATTTAGCCTCTTTCCATAATTTGGTTATTGTTGAAAGTACTGCTATAAACATTGGGGTACATGTGCTCCTATGCATCATCACTCCTGTATCCTTTGGGTAGATTCCTAGCAGTGCTATTGCTGGGTCATAGGGTAGTTCTATTTTTAGTTTTTTGAGAAATCCACACTGTTTTCCAGAGCGACTGCACCACTTTGCATTCCCACCAGCAGTGCAAGAGGGTTCCCGTTTCTCCACATCCTTGCCAGCATCTATAGTCTCCTGATATGTTCATTTTAGCCCCTCTGACAGGTGTGAGGTGGTATCTCATAACTATTTCTATCTTCTTATGTTTAATTTCTTTATTGAAGAAACTGTAAGTATATAACACATATGTTCCTTTGTCAGTATATGTACCTGTCTATTTCTATGTCTGTATCTACATTTGTCACTTATAGAGTTTTAAACCAGATAGGTCAACAATAAGGAAGGTTAATAATCACAAAGAAATTCTTTAGACGTTGTGTAGGATATATTTTCACAATGCCTAAATTAGATTTTGTATATACATTCCCAGAACTTCCTCACTCCACCACAAGCACACATTAATGCAAGTACTAATTCACTGAGATGTCAGAAAAACAAAATTCCAGTGATCATGGAAGTTTTCTAAATCCAATTTTTAAGTCATTTAAAAGATAATTTGGACTGAATGCAACACATTCAAGGAATCCAGCATTCTAATGTACTCAGATAAGAGGACATATAAATAAATTGTGTGAAGTAATATAGTCAAATGAATATCCAGAATTTAATAACCTCCAACTCAATTAATCAAGAGAATATTAAGTACTGAACATGTTAATATTTAACTGAATCCATTTTGCTTATGATAAAGGTCAGAGATTCATTTACAGCAGCATTATCTCTCAAATATGAAACTTTACATGGATAGACTCTGTTCTTAGACAGCTGCTGAATGTTGCTACAGCAACCAGGAAGGTTGAAAACAAGGATCAATGCAGTCAAAAGTAGGACAGCTAAAGTTAAACCATGTTTTGGGAATAGGTTTGCTGTTCTTATTGCAAGAAACATAAATTGGCCTGCTAATTTTTTTAACTAAGAAATGCACTTGTTCTATAATATAAAAAGCAATTTTATGATTCATTTAGTCATTTCCTTAGATACAACTTAACATATTTTATAATTGTTATTTTCAACATGAAATTGAATTAACTCATTTGCATGTGAACGACTTCATATTACTAAACTGAATCTCCACCTCCGCAAGGTTTGATCAGTAATCTGGTGTGCGTATTAAATAAAAACTAACACTTTCATCATGTCCCAATAATAAATAATTAATCAAGAATTAAAGACACACTGAGTTAATTCTATGTCTATTGGATGCTGTAACAAAAATATGACATTTACTTCAAATTTTAAACTCACACTCTGTAACTTCATTCTGCACTGTTAGAAGAATTAGAGAATCATAGAAAGAAAATGTAAAATAGCTTAGAGATCCCTCTTAATGTTCTGCCACCAGTTAGTTGCATTTAGAAATAGCATCCTGGTGTTCTGCGTGACATTTTTTTCATGAAGTGTTATTGGCAAAATGTGGCATAAACAATGACATTTCAAGATCGACATATTTTATTTTAAACTTGTACATGTTACCTATGGTTATGAATAAATTACAATCACATGAGTTCCCCAAACTATGTTTTTAAGTAGACAAATAAATATTTTTTCTGACTGACTCCAGAAATCTCTTACATACTAATAACCAGTTCTTGAGTTACATCTGACATATACAATCATACGTACACATTCAAGCATAAATTTGTAAATTTATAGAACTGTCACTATAATCACAAAAATTAACATGCTTATTGCTTACAAAAGTTTCCCAGTGCCCTTTTGTAATTCTTTCCCCATGTCCCTTTTCAGATCCTACTACTCCCATTCTTAGGCAAACACTGCTTTACTTTGTCTTAGATTAGTTTTGAATGTTCTAAGACTGTAATAAAATTAAAATTATTCAGTCTGCACTTACTTTGGTCTGGATTTTTAAACTTGCAACTATTTTGACTGTCAGTCATATTGTTGAATGTATCAGTTTATTCATTTTTGTTGCTGATTAGTATTTCATTTAATGGCTGTATTACAGAGTTTATCCATTTATCCATTGAAGAACATTTGTATGCTTTCCAGATTCAGGCTATTGCAAGTTGATATAAATAGTCACATGCCAGTTTATGTATGGACATATGTTTTCATTTCTTGTCAGCACATAGGAAGAAGTATAGGAACTAAGTGATATGGTAGTTGTGTATTTTAACTTTTTAAGTAACTACCAAACAGAATGGAGACCCCAGAAATAAACTTACACAGATATGGTTAATTATTTTTCAACAAAGGAGCTAAGAATATACAATGGGAAAAGGACAGTCTCTTGAATAAACCATGTTGGGAAAACTGGATGGCCACATAGAAAAAAATAAAACTGGACCCCATCTTATACCATATTCAAAAGTCAATGCAGAATGGATTAAAACTTAAACATAAAAGCTAAAAACATAAAAACTCCTAGAAGAAAACATAAAGGATAACCTCCTTAACACTGGTCTTGGCAATGGTTTTTTGGGTGAGACCTCAATAACAAAGGCAACTACGACAACAAAAAAAGGGGACTGCTGGTTGGCTCAGTTGGTTAAGTGTCCAACTCTTGGTTTGCATCAGGTTCTGTGCTAGCAGTGAAGAGCCTGCTGGGATTCTCTCTCTCCCTCTCTTTCTGCTCCTCCCCCACTCTCTCTCTCTCAAAAATAAATAAACTTTAAAAAAGGCAAAAAGAGGCAACAAGAGAAAAAATAAGCAAGTGGGCCTACATCAAAGTAAAAATGTTCTGCAGAACAAAAGTGTTCTGCAAAGGAGACCATCAATAAAATGAAAAGGCAGTCTAAGAACTGGAAGAAAATGTTTGTGATTATATTTGTAAAATATTCAATATGAGTTTCATATCCAAAATATATAAGGAAATCATACAACTCAATAGAAGGAAAACAACCCAATTTAATAATGGGTGAAGGACCCAAAGAGTTGTTTTTCCAAGGAAGACATACACATTGTTTATAGGTACATTAAAAGGGGCACAAAACTAATCATCAGGGAATTGCAAATCAACACCATATTGAGAGATCACCTCACATCTGTCTCATGGTTATTATCAAAAAGCATGACATAACAAGTGCTAGCAAGGATTAAATAAAAGAGAACCCAGAGGTGCCTGGGTGGCTCAGTCGGTTAAGCGTCTGACTCTTGGTTTCAGCTCAGGTCATAATCTCACAGTTTGTAAATTCAAGCCCCATGTCAGGCTCTGTGCTGACAGTGTAGAGCCTGCTTAGGATTCTCTCTCTTCCTCTCTCTGCCTCTTCCCTACTCATTCACTCTTTCTTCCCCTCAAAACAAACAAACAAACAAACAAACAATAAGCAAACAAAAAAGAGAACTCTTGTATAGCATTGGTGGGAATGTAAACTGGGACAGTCACTATGGAAAATAGTATGAAGGTTCCTCAGAAATTGAAAATAGAATAACCATATGATTCAGCAGTCCCATTTCTGAATATGTAGCCAAAGAACAAAATCATCATTTTGAAGAGAGATATCTACACTCCCATGTTCATTGCAGAATTATTCATAACAGTCAAGGTATAAAAACAGCCTAAGTGTCCATTGATGGATGAATGGATATATAAGACCTGGTATAGTATAATGGAATCCTATTATAGTTCCTGTATACTTTTTAAGAAAGAAAGAAACCTTGTAATTTGGGACAACTTGAATGAAACTAGACGGCATTATGCTAAGTGAAGTAAGCCAGACGAACAAAAACACTGCATGGCCTCACTTATATGTGGAATCTAAAAATAAAACAAGTCAAACTCATAGAAACATTGATTAGAAAAATGGTTACCAGAGGCTGGGGGATGGGGCAAATAGGGAGAGGTTGGTAAAAGGGTACAAACTTTCACAATGTTGTAAATACAAGTTTTCTTGTGTCTCTTATTTTGTTATTTTAAAAAAATTTTTAATGTTTATTTATTTTTGATAGAGAGAGTGAGAGCAACAGAGTGGCAGAGAGAGGAAGATACAGAATCCAAAGCAGGCTCCAGGCTCTGAGCTGTCAGCACAGAGCCCAATATAAATCTTGAACTCACGAACCTTGAGATCATGACCTGAGCTGAAGTCAGATGCTTAACCAACTGAACTACCCAGGTGCCCCTAAGTTATTTTGTTTTTTAATAGTAAGAACATTTAACGTGAGACCTACTCTCATAATAAAATTTTAAGCACGCAATACAATATTATTAACTTTGGCTTACGTTGTACAACAGATGTGTAGAACTTAACCATCATGCATATATCATCACATTGCACACTTTAAGTAACAAATTTTGTCAATTTATACCTCAATAAAGCTGAAAAAAAGAAATTGCCAAACGGTATTCCAAAGTGTTTGTGCCAGTATACATTCCCACCAGCTGTATATAAGAAGACATAAAAATCTGTATATTTTTATTTGTTCTTGGATCAAAATTTATTTTCCTCTGATTTTTAATGAAAAGATTACAATCAACCAATTTGTTGAAGTTTTCTCATGCATGGGTGAATGACATTTATCTTCTAGTGGGTTCTTCCAGAAAAATTTATAAGTGCAGAATTAGCTGACTAATTTTACAAATTCTTTGCTACTGCCTAAGTATATGAAGAAAGGTTGGTTACATACAAAATCTTGGCTCAAGTTCTATTTCTTTGAGTTTCTCAAAAATGTATTAATGTTATCTTACTTGGTTGCTTTTGAAAAGTCCTCTAAGCTAATTTTTCTTTCTATTGCAAATAATTTGGTCTTCTCAACTGGAGGCTCTGTAGAGTGTTCTTATTTAGTTTTAAAGATGGAAACTTATTAATATATCTTGGATCTGGGTCTTTTTAATAAGTAGATTCAGTCTTCTTATAATTCTAGCAACATTTTAAAATTATAGTTTAAAATCAGTTATTCTCTTCCTGGGACTGCAGTTTTACTGTGTTGAACTTCTTTTCCCTATCTTCCACATTATCCTTTTTTTCCTGGTAACATTTCTTTACTTTATTTTTATTTTCTTGGCTATTGTATGCTTTTCCTCAATATCTTTAATTATCTTTTTCAGTTGTGTCTATCCTATCTGGCATCTTAGTAATTTTTATCTTTATTTCTAAGAGAATTATATTTCATCATTTTCTTTCCTGTTTTGTGACTTTTCATATTGAAATAGTTTCAGATTTATAGAAATTTATAGAATTTTATAGAAATTTATAGAAATTTATAGAAAAGTAATTCAAAGAGCTCCTGTATACTCTTTACTCAGCTTCCTCTAATGGTCTAGTTTTTCTAACCTGTGGTAACATTTAATTGAATTTAAGAAATTAACATTGGAATAATACTATTAAATAAACTTCACACTTTATTGGAATTGCTCATTTTTCCATTAATATCTTTTTTCTCTTCCAGAGTCCAATATAACATAACCCCTTAGTCTGCTCTAATATGTGACCATTTCTTTATTTTTATTTTTGATATCTTTATTGAGCTTCAAAACTGCACATATTTAATATATACAATTGATCAATTTGCACATAATGCATACACCCATGAAACTATCACTACCACCAGAAAAAAGGACATATTCATCACCTCCAAAAGTTTCCCTGTGTCTCTTTTTTTAAAAAAAAGATTTAAAAACAATCACTTGGCTTTTTAATGATAAGAACATTTAACACGAGATCTACCTAGTTATCAAAATTTTGAGGTGCACAATACAGTATTGTTAACCATTGGCAGTATGTTGTACAGCAGACCTCTAGTTATCCATCTTTCGTAACTGATGCTTTATATTAACAGAGCAATAACTCCCAATTTCTATGTCTTTCCTGCCTCTAGCAAACACCATTCTGTTTTCTGTTTCTAAGAGTTCTACTATTTAAGGCACTTGATATAAGTAGAATCATGCAATATTTTCCTTCTATGACTGGGTCATTTCACTTATCCTAATGTCCTCCAAGTTCATTCATGTTTTCAGAAGTAGCAGAATTTCCATTTATTTATTTATTTATTTATTTATTTAGAGAGGGAGAGAGAGAGAGTGGGGGAGGGGCAGAGAGAGAGAGAGAGAGAGAGAGAGAGAGGGAATCCCAAGCAGGCTCCACACTGTCAGCACAGAACCCCATGTGGGGCTTGATCTCACAAACTGTGAGATTATGACCTAAGCCTAAACCAACAGTTGGACACTTAACTGACAGAGCCACCCGGGTGCCCCAGGATTTCCTTTCTTTTACAGAATGAAAAATACTTCATTGTATATATGCCACATTTTCTTTATCCATTTATTTGTCAATGGACATTTGGATTGTTTTCATACCTCGGTATGGTGAATAATGTTGCAATAAACATAAGAATGCATATATCTCCTTGAAATCTTCATTTCAGTTATTTTAAATAAATACCCAGAGGTGGGATTGCTAGATCATATGGCAGTATTATATTTACATTTTTGAGGAAACTCCATATCGTTTTCCATAGAGACTGCACCATATTTATTCCCATCAACCTTAACATTTTTGAAGTATATTTGGTATTTTGTAAAATGTCTCCCAATTTGGCTTTGCCTGACGTGTTCTCATTCTTATCCTGGTGTTACAGATTTTTTTAGAATAATACCACAGAGCTGAAGTGCCCTTTTCATCACATTATGTTAAGGAGTACATTAATATTAACATGATTCACTGCTGGTGACATTACCCTTGCTAATTTGGTTAAAGCAGTGTCTGCCAGTTTCTCCAATGTAAAGTTTGCCATTTTTTTACTTTCTTTTATTTTCTTTTTGTTAATTTTTGTCTGTTTTTGTTTGAATTTTTGTATTTCTAATTTGAGAGGATTTTCTTTTAATATCTGTAAATGATTTTTTAGTGATGTTTAATCATGTTAGGACATGGTGAGTATTTCATGCTTGGTTATGGGCAGATTTTTACCATGTGAAGTATTTTAATTTTCTTTTTTTATTGTATCCATATACAATCTTTATACAGTCACTATTTTCCTTCATTTTGAAATACTACATTTTTATAGACTTTCAATTATAGTAGTATTCAGGCAGCTGTGAGTGTTTGAGGTTACTTAACTACTAGTTCTCAGTTGAAAGCTTTTCTCCTTTGCTGGTACAATCAACGTTACTCTTGTTTGCCTGTGATATGTTATAGACTTTTAATTTTTTTTCTCTTTCCTTTTTCTCTTTCCTACACAGTCTCCAATGCCTTTCTCTCTCCCACAAATTTATCCCACTTTCTCTAAAAATGGTGCTCTTCCCACACTATCATTGAGAATTTCAACCTTCTCTTTACTAAAGAGACTCTGTAGTCCCAATCCATCCTCAGGTTATTGGAGCTGGCCTGCTAAATTTGGGTTTATTTTCCTACTCCCGGGTCATTTGAAACTTGTAATATTCTTTGTCTCATTGTTATGCTTCAAGTGTGTGTAATAATATATGGTTTCCTAGTTGTTTTAAGTGGTTTTATCACAAAATGCATGAAAGTATTCAGAGTTTAGAGGCTGTATTTACGTGAACTCTGGATTTCTCATTGTTCTGTTCTCTAACAATAGAAATTCTTTTGAATATAAAAAGAACTATTATAATAAAAATAATCATGATACCTTCTGGATGTTTCAGAATGTGATTATAAAGAATAGGCTTTAAACATAAACTTCAAGGAACTAGTTTGGAGGGGAAAAAAGATGACTTTTTCAGTCTGAGTTAATCTTGACAGGTTTTCACATTTCACACATAAAACATTAATATGTTTCAATCATCTTATTAATCATTTTCCTTAAAGTTTCCTGCCAGAATAGAGAAAGGTAAGTAAAATTGCAAGTAAAAATTAGAGTTTTGTTTTTTAGTTTATTGCCTCATCAAATATTCTTTAAATTGAATGATCTTGCAGGATTTTCACCTTTATCTCTACCTAGTCCACATCACTATGCAAGCTGGCTTATTTTGAGGGACACTTGTATGAGCATAAAATATTATATGGAGGAAAATTATCTTCTGCTAAATTTTGCAGATGCCTATCTTTAGTCTTCATACCTATAACTGTAATTTAGTCAGTAGCTATCAAAGGGGCTCACAGAATAATTTTATGGCTTTGAGACTCTTGATAAAAGATATCAAAACCTGATTTCCAGGGTGTAGAATGAACAATTTCAAATTAATCTACAGTTTTTGTTTTTTTATAATAGATCATGATACTATGCACATTAATTACTAAAAGCACTCCCTAAACTTGTTACAGAATGTGAGGTTATAGTTCATTATTCATTACATTAAATTCCATGGTAGGGGTGCCTGGGTGGCTCTGTCAGTTAAGGGTTCGACTTCAGCTCAGGTGATGATCTCATGGTTTGTGAGTTCAAGCCTCGTGTCAGACTCTGTGCTGACAGCTCAGAGCCTGGAGCCTGCTTCAGATTCTGTGTCTCCCTCTTTCTCTGCCTGTCCCCTGCTAAAACTATGTTTCTCTCTCAAAAATGAATAAACATTAAAAAATTTAAAAAATCCATTGCAAATGTCCAAACCAGGTTTATTGTTATTAATTTGTCTATGATTTCACACATACATACACACACACACACACACACACACACACACACAAATTAACTTGACATCTACTATACTTGGTTTAGAATATAAAAATGAGTAGGTTGCATGGGTGGCTCAGTCGGTTAAGGGTCTGACTTTGGCTCAGGTCCTAATATCATGGTTCATGAGTTTGAGCCCCACGTTGGGCTTTGTACTGACAGCCCAAAGCCTGGAGCCTGCTTCCAGATTCTGTGTCTCCCTCTCTCTCTGCCCCTTCCCCATTCATGCTCTGTCTCTCTCTGTCTCTCAAAAATAAATAAACATTCAAAACAAAGAAAATAAAAATGAATGAGTTATAGTCCCAGGATCTAGGACTGGAGTTAAGCCAACGTTCTATTTCAAGAGAGACTTAAAGCAGCAATCTGGTTGAATAGGAGAGAAAGGAGACTTGTCTGGAAGCATAATTTACTTGACTTTCACCTATTTGTATTTAGGCTATAGTTTTATTTGCAGCAAACTGGGGCACATAGGTAAAAATTAGGACCCAACTAAGACCATCTGACTTCCCAATTTGCACCAACAAACCACATAACCACTACATCAAGGATTTGTAATGCAAGGAATGAATATAAAGGAAGAAGGAATTTGGAATTCAACAATCTAACAAGACATAGTATAGCAGAAGGTATTAGAGAAGAATATCTTAGCCTTCTGGAAAAAGAATGATCATATTGGGGCTATGACCCATGGAAAGCAGTTACCCAGGCATGCTATATGGAATAGAATAATAGCAGTCCTGGTGGGAGGAATAAAAGTAATCCAGAAATCCAAAAAAATCCTCTTCAGAAGAGGAATATTAACTATATCTTGTATATAATGTGTGGGAGAAAACTGGGAAGGTAAAGAAGTAACAAATACCATAGGGATTGCTGGCCATATTAGAATTATGACAGCAAGCAAGGTTTTAAGCAATAGAACATGAATCATATTGATATCTGAGAATAACCACTTAGGCTAAATTATATAAAATACATGAGAATGTAGACAAAGATGCAGAAAGTAAAATCTGTATAACAATCCAGAAAATGATAATGCCATGTTATGTAAGACAATAATATATAATGTTGAAATCAAGTATTAGAAAAAGCAGGAACACTGCATACCCAACATGTAGAACTTTTAAGAATTATTTTAAATAGTAGGCTCTAAATTGTTTTTGACATAGTAGTTTAAGCAGAGGGCATGAGTGGGAAAAGCACTTGTACAGTGGATCTTATTGATGCATACTGCTCAGATAGAATTGTGTCAAAACTAAAATCAATACATTGAATGGTTTTATACTAATTGTATATAGTTCATAAAATAAATGTTATGACAATCAAAAGCATACTTATATGAAGAGCCATATTTTTTATTGTGTTACAGATAATGAAATAATCTGCTAAATCAAAAGTAACACAATGAGAATGACTCACTTGAGTAACTAACAATGAATGGTGTTAAAGAGAAGTCATTTGAGATAATCACTATTATCTGTGTACCTCAAAGGAATGAATAAATGAATGAAGCAAACAGTATGCTTGGAAAACAAATGCATTTATATGTATAGAAATCTCTTGAGTAGCATGAACTATGTATTTATATTAGAGATTTTTTTTTCTTTTTAATGACATTTTCTCTATTTCCAATTCTATTTCAAACATCTCAGAAATCATTTCCTCATTCAATTTATAACTAAGTGTACCTAATTCATTAGCCTTATGAAAACTGCTCTCTTTCTTACCTCTCACCTTCCATCTCTAGTCCCTTGATATGTTAGCTTTCACCAGCTTCCTAAAGTAGGCCATTTGTTTCCCCTAGAGCTTGCAAAACAATATAAAATAAATGGAAGATTGGCATAAGAGAACACCTGTGCAGAAATGCGATAAAAACAGATAGGCTGAATGAATAGAAGCATAGACATATTGCCCACCTTGCTTCCTTACATTTTCAGAGAAAAATAATATATTAACTGGCCTGATAAATACCAATCCTTGTAGAAAATAAATACCCTTTTATTTTTCTTATGCTTTGAGACATTTTCTTGAAAGGGAATATAACAGAATACAATTAAGATTTCATAAGAAAGAGAATCATCTTGCAACCTCTGTTCTTTATTTGTAATCAAGAATATGGCAAATAAAGGCTAGTAGTGTGATTAATTTATATTACCTGAATTTTCCAAGTTGAACACTTGGAATAGGACTTAACATTTATTTTTATACTTTCTTCTAGGTTATATTTTCTTCAATAATGGATTTTTTGTAAACAAAGTAAATAAAACTATCTGGCACTAAATTGGACTTTGTTCTAGAAGGTGACATCTGTAAGGTTTTAGTTGCAATAAGACTTTTGTCGAGCGTCATATATATGTATATATGTATATATTATATATATGTGTATGTGTGTATGTGTATATATACATACACACACACATATGAACCCGAGCAGATGTTTCTCCTTTGGAATGGTAGGTTTGGCTATGCATATGAAATTGTTCATTTTTCCACAGGTAGGTGCCATGGGATTTTGTGAACCATCTAAGCCATCCTGAGAGACCTATACTGAGGGCATTTGAATGCAGAGCACTGCTTCATTTAACTCAGGTGATAGGTAAATAATTTTTTCATGTATTCCACTTGTTATAGAAAAGGGAGATGGATTAGACTTTTATAGTTTAAACACAGCTGTCTACAGGGAAAAAGAAAAGAACATATTATCTACCACGCTTATTTTCCATCAAGTGATCCTAGCATCTTTACAAGCACAGAAAAGTATATCTCATGGGGCCTGTCTACACACCAACCTCTCAATTGCTGTATATCAAATAGGAAAGATACAATCTTTGCTTTCATGTGTGAGCTTTTTAAGCTCTCTATTTAGATGTTGTTATCTAGTGTAATTATCTGGTATAATTCACCTGTGAGTATGCTCACTAAATATGTGACACATGAACTACCTTTGCCTCTTATGTACTCTAAGCATTAATCAATCTATGGCCCAATAAACTTAGATAAGACATGAAGATTTTCATCAGCACACCCTCTATGTAGTCACAAATTGTCAGTAAGTTTCAGTACCCAAGATGAAACAGTTTCTATGCTATAATATTGAATTAAACAGCCAGTAAGAAAAGCTTCAAGATATACTAGGTCAGGCCACACTGGATCTCTTAAAACATCATCATTCCTGCACCAAAAAACAACTATCAGTATAGTTGGTCAGCCATAGACATTGTTAAGAATAGCAGCCAGTTGGGGCACCTGGGTGGCTCAGTCAGCTAAGTGTCTGACTTCTGCTCAGGTCATAATCTCACAGTTTGTGAGTTCAAGCCCATCATTGGGCTCTGAGCTGACAGCTCAGAGCCTGGAGCTACTTTGGATTCTGTGTCTCCCTCTCTCTCCTCCCTTCCTCTACTCGCATGCTCTCTCTCTCAAAAATAAACATTAAAAATTAAAAAAAAAAAAGAACAGCAGCCAGCTATTTTTACTGTGTTCATTTCTGGATTATACATGAAAATTTCATTATGTTTGGAAAGCTAAATAAAATAAAATATAATAAAAAATTAAAACTCATCATCTATGATTCCATTATACTCTTGGCTAATTTATTAAAACTAGTTCCTGTTTATAAATTGATATTGTTTCTCTAGCACTTCCATTATCCCTATTAGATTCATATAAGTTAGAACAGGAAGTCTGCCCTGGCTTGACATGTAGATAGGTTACACTAAAGCTATTACACTGTTGTATGTACTTATATCTAAATTAGGTAGAAGAGCCAATCAGAACTGGGGCCATCAAAACATTCAGAGAAATACAACTTAAGTGTTAAATTAATTTGATTTGGCAAATAAAAGAATAAAGGAAGGTAAGGCATCATATACAATACAAGAATAAAATATGTTACAAAATATCCTCACAGATTAAGGAATTTGAAAATGAAAGCTCCATGGAACAGAAATCGACTGCAAAAATATAAAAGGAGCTATAACTTTAAAAGCGACACAAATTAAATCTATAATTAAATGTGCTTATCTATGCTGGTTGCTCACTTAAATAAAGGAGTATTCATTTGATCTTCATGCTAAAAAAGACAAATGACCTTAAAACTGACCCCTCCATGAAAATGTAGCAAACTTGCTAGCCAATTTAATGATCTCTATAATGAAGCCAAAAAGTTATAATCTCTCATTAGATGTCACCTATTGATTTCTGACTCCCATGATGACAATAATAGAGCTTAGAGAGGTTAAAAGACAAAAGTTCTGATTTAAGGAAAATGAACACTTCAGAAGTATCATCATTATAAGATCCTGAGGAATAAAAATGATATTGAGCTAGTCAATTAATAATGTTGGCATTTATTTTCTCCCATAAAATGAGAAGGATGAATAAATTGATCCTATTCATTGCATGCTCCTAATCAAGCCCATGGAAATTTCATATTTCCCTATTTTTCTAATATCTTTGCTCCACATATTCCAGTTCCAAATTTAATGAGTTCAATTAGTGGTTCTATATAAAGGCAGCAACCAAAGTTTAATCAGCCAACATTCTCTATGTCTTTCCTAGAAATTTTAGAGACATACACAAAATCATTTTCTTTAAAAATTTTGCTATAAGTTCATATTTTATATGTACAGGATAATAAAAAAGAAAAAAAGAAAATTTTTAAATGGGCAAAAAATCCTAAACAGGCATTTATCAAATAAGATGTACAGATGGAATATGCTGTAATGGAATGGAATGTACAGATGGAAAATGCTGGAAATGTAGGAATATGCTCAACATTTTATGTTATTAGGGAGTTGCAATTTAAAACAATAATGAGATATTGCTATTGGAATGGCTAAAATCCAAACACTGACAACGGCAAATGCTATAAGGAGGTGCAGCAACAAGACCTCTCAGACATTTCTGGCAGGAATGGAAAATGGTGCAAACCCTTTAAAGACACTTTGCCAGTTTCTTGTAAAATTAAACATACTGTTAAGATAGGATCTAATAATTGTGCTTCCTGGTATTTACACAAATGAGTTGAAAACCTGTGTCCACACAAAATCTTACACATGATTGTTCAAAGAACCTTTATTTAGAATTGCCTAAACATGGAAGCAACTAAGATGACCTTCAGTAGGTTAATGCATAAACTGAAAAATACCTTCGCAGTGGGATATTATTCAGCAATAAAAAGACATTAGCTACCAAGTCACAAAAAATATGGAAGAACCTTAAATGCATATTGTAACTGAAAGAAGCCAATTTGAAAATGGTACATACTGAATGAGACAATGTATATGACATTCTGGAAAAGAAAAAAAAATCATAGCGATGTGAAAAAAACTGGTAGTTGCCAGGGTTGGGGTTTGGGGAGGGAAGGAGAGATGAATATGTAGAACACAGAACAGGGAAACTATCCTGTATAACACTGTAATAGTGGATATGTCTAATTATAAATTTAACAAAACCCACAGAACGTACCACACAGTGAATGAACCCTAATGGAATCTATAGACTTTAGTAAATAATGATATATCAATATTGACTCATAAATTTTAACTAATGGAAGATGTTAATAAGAGGAGAAACCACAAAGGGAGAAAGGTCGTGAGAGGAATGATAAATGGAATTTTCTATACCCTCCGCTCAATTTTTCTGTACACTGAAAATTACCCTAGAGTAAGCCTATTAATTAAAATAATAACAATGATGACGAAGATAATAATAAGTATTCTTCCTACAATCTGCAGTTCACAGGGGCATTTTTTCTAGTCTTCTGGCCAGAAACTCTATTAAGTTTTTGCTGCCTTTAAGGCTGTCAACTTTGCAAGGGGCTCACCCTGGACCAATGCCAGAAGAGAAAGTAAGAAAAAATAAAAATAAAACCAAAGAGAACACTCTCCCCTGTATGAATCACTTAATTCAAATTCCCTCTCTCCTACATCCCATCCACCTACTTTGCTTTATTTTCAGAGTCTTCAAATAGTTGACTTTCAAATTCTTAATTTTTGAGAGTTGTTATTGGCAAAGGTAGACTATACCGGGCTTGTGCCATCTTGGTAAACATCAGAAATCCCACCGCATTAATTTTAAATGTCTCACTTAACCATTCACTCATTAGTTAATTGTTTTTCAATGACAGAAAAAATAATGCATGGGCTAAATTCTGACAAAAAGATATTAGCAATGTCCTTGAACATGGTTCCTTGGGGGAATCATACATTTAAAGAATACATCAAATAGTCATTTTGATGATAGGATATTAAGGCAACATATAAGATGGTATTCTCTATCACAGTTTATATTGACATTTTTTACTCATAGGCTCAGATTTAAATTATATACTATATCATTGATTTCATTTTCATTTTCATCAGTGAGTCGTTATTACTATGAAAAGTATATTTAAACTTCTGACTTTTAGGACAATTTCTTCTGAAAAGGATGATACCTAAACAGATCATTATATTTTTTTCTGCTATACATGACCATGGATATTGACAAATTTGTATTATAAAAAAAATGAATTTTTGTACCAGATGGCTTAACTTCTTACATAACTTTATAATATTGTAAAATGCCCATACGTTTACAATATGCTCAGTTTAAAAAATGTCCATTTGAAGGAAGTATAAAAATTACATAAAATTAATGAGGTGATTTAATTCTAAATATATTCAAGATGGTAAAGGATTCCTTATGTGGTATTTCATACAAATTTGATGTCTACTTAATTTTTTAAATTATTTTTTAAATTTATCTTTTATTGAAATTTTAGTGAACACAGTGCAATATTGGTTTCAGGAGGAGAATTCAGTGATTCATCACTTACATATGACACCCAGTGTTCATTACAAGTGCCTCCCTCTCCTTAGTACCCATAACGCATCCAGCCCATCTCCCACCCACGTCCCTCCATCAGTTTATTTCTATCATAAGATACTCTTATGGTTTATTTTCCTCTCTTCTCTACCCGCCTTCCCACATGTTCTGTTTTGTATCTTAAATTCCACAAATGAGTGAAATCATATGGTATTTATTTTTCTCTGATTGACTTACTCTGCTTAGCATAATACTATCTAGTTTCATTTAAGTCATTGCAAATGGCAAGATTTCATTCTTTGGATGGCTGAGTAATATTCCATTGGGTATATATACCACATCTTCTTTATCCATTCATCAGTTGATGGACATTTGGGCTCTCTCCATAGTTTGGCTATTGTTGATAATACTGCTATAAACTTGGGGTGCATGTACTCCTTCAACTCTGTATTTTTGTATCTTTTGAGTAAATATCTAATAGTGTAATTGCTGGATCATAGGTAAGGTAGTTCTATTTTTATTTTCTTAAGGAACCTCCATACTCTTCTCCAGAGTGGCTGCATCAGTTTGTATTCCCACCAGCAGTACAAAAGTGTTCCCATTTCTCCACAATCTTGCCAACACCTATTGTTTCTTGTGTTCTTAATTTTAGCCATTCTGACATATGTGAGTTGATACTGTGGTTTTGATTTGTATTTCCTTGATGATGAGTGATGTGGAGGATCTTTTCATATGTCTATTAGTCACTGTATGTATTCTTTGGAAAAGTGTCTATTCATGTCTTCTCCCCATTTCTTACCTGAGTTTTTTATTTTTTTTTTATTTTGGGGTGTTGAGTTTGCTAAGACTTTTAAAGATTTGGATACTAACCCTTTATCTGATATGTCATGTGCAAATATCTTCTCTCATTCCATAGGCTGCCTTTTAGTTTTGTTGATTCTTTCACTGTGCAGAAGCTTTTCATCTTGATGTAGTCCCAATGGTTCATGTTTGCTTTGGTTTCCCTTGCCTTCAGCGATATGTCTAGTAAGAAGTTGCTGCAGCTGAAGTCAAAAAGGTTGCTGCCTGTGTTCTCCTCTAGGATTCTGACGGTTTCCTGTCTCACATTTAGTTCTTTCATCCATTTTGAATTTATTTTTGTGTATGGAGAAAGTGGTCCAGTTTCATTATTTTGAATGTTGCTGTCCAGTTTTCCCAACACCATTTGTTGAAGAGACTGTCTTTTTTCATTTGGACATTCTTTCTTGCTTTGTCCAAGATTAATTGACCATATATTTGTGGGTCCATTTCTGGGTTTTCTATTCTGTTCTATTGGTCTATATAGACCAATATAGTCTATTGGTTCATATTGGTCTATATGTCTGTTTTGTGCCAGTGCCATACTGTCTTGATGATTACAGCTTTGTGATATGGCTTGAAATTCTGAATCTTGATGCCTCCAGTTTTTTTTTTTCTTTTTCAGGATTGCTTTGGTTATTTGGCATCTTTTGTGGCTCCAGACAAATTTGAGGATTGTTTGTTCTAGCCTTGTGAAAAATTCTGGTGGTATTTTGATAGCGATTACATTAAATGTGTAGATTGCTTCAGGTAGTACAGACATTTTAACAATGTTTTTTCTTCCAGTAGATGAACATGGAATACTTTTCCATTCTTTGTGTCCTCTTCAATTTCTTTAATAAGTGCTCCATAGTTTTCAGAGTATAGATATTTTACCTCTTTAGTTAGGCTTATTCCTGGGCATCTTATTATTTTTAGTGCAATTGCAAATGGGATCAATTCATTGATTTCTTTTTCTGTTGCTTTGTTATTGGTGTATAGAAATGCAACAGAGTTCTGCACATTTATTTTATATCCTGTGACTTCACTGTAATTATGTATTAGTTCTAGCAATTTTTTGTTGGAGTCTTTTGGGTTTTCTATATAGAGTATCATGCCATCTGCAAAAAGTGAAAGTTTGATTTCTTCATTACTGATTTGGATGCCTTTTATTTCCTTTTGTTATCTGATTGCTGTATCTAAGACTTACAGGATTATGTTAAATAGTAATAGTGTGAGTGTACATCCTTGTCTTGTTCCTGACTGTAGGGGAAAGGTTCTGTTTTCCCCCATTGATGATGATATTAGCTGTGGGTCTTTCACATACAGCCTTTATGATGTTGAGGTATGTTCCCTCCATTTTTATCAAGAATGGATGCTGTATTTTGTACAATGCTTTTTCTACATCTTTTGACAGGATCATATGTTTCTTATTCTTTCTTTTATTAATGTGGTGTATCATGTTGATTGATTTGCAAATATTGAACCAGGCTTATAACCTAAAATAAATCCCACTTGATCATGGCCAATAACTATTTTAATGTACTGTTGACTTTGATGTGCTAGTATTTTGTTGAGAATTTTTGCATCCATGTTCATCAAGGATATTGACCATAAAATTCTCCTTTTTAGTAGGGTCTTTGGTTTTGGAATCAAGGTAATGTTGGCTTTATAGAATGAGTTTGGAAGTTTTCCTTTTATTTCTATTTTTTGGAACAGTTTGAGAAGAGAATTTTGATTTTTGATTTGGTTTCTCTCCTGGCTATGAGTCTGTTCAGACTTTCTATTTCTTTCTGTTTCAGTTTTGGTAGTTTGCAAATTTCTAGGAATTTGTACATTTCTTCCAGATTTCCCAGGTTGTTGGCATATAATTTTCCTAGTATTCTCTTATCATTGTTTTTATTTCTGTGGTGATGCTTGTGATCTCTCCTCTTTAATTTGTGATTTAATCCATTTGGGTCTTTTCCCTTTTCTTTTTCATAAGAAATAAGTAAATAAATAAATGAATAAATATTAAAAAATTATTTTTAAAGCTATTTAAAATAAGTAACCTATATGATGCCATATTATATAATTTCAAACCAACAGCTCCCATCAATTCTTTTTATTCATTTGTTCCCTTGTGCAAAATATTTTGTAAAATCTATTATGTTTCTGATATAGTTCTATGTGCTTTGTGTAAGAACTAACACAATATATGAGTCCTATTATCAAAATGATTACATACTAGAATAGGAATGAATATAAGTGAATATATGAGAAATGTTGAATGAGTGTTATAAAAACCAAGTACTCATATTCAATTATTATGTGAATTTTGCAAAATGGATTTTACAACATGGGTAATTTAGTAAAGACATGAAAAAATAAGTAAAGAATGTTATGTATATACAGGAAGTGAAGGCAGATAAATTACCAGGAAGTTCTAACTAAACAGACTTAGGGGCGCCTGAGTGGCTCAGTAGGTTAAGCTTTTGACTTCAACTCAGGTCATGATCTCCAGGTTCACGGTTCCAACTCTGCTTCCGGCTCTGTGCTGACAGCTCAGAGCCTGGAGCCTGCTTAGGATTCTGTGTCTCCCTCTCTTTCTGCCCTTCCCCCGCTCATTCGTGTGTGTGTGTGTGTGTGTGTGTGTGTGCGCGCTCGCGTGCACGCGCTCTCTCTTGCTCTCTCAAAAATAAATATTAAAGGATTTTTAATAAAATAAAAAAACAGACTTAGAGGTGGACATATACAAAAACATATTTGGCTACAGTTCAGATATTGTGACAGTAGATATATATTTGTGAGCCCAGAGCAACCGGAGCAATAAGCCTTTTTTTGCAACTCAACAGCTTGAAGGAAACCTACATATAATGGGGACTGTTTATGAATAAGAAGTGTCTTGAAAATGTAATGTTTATTTTCAAAATAAAAATTAGAGTTAGTTTAACATTTATTTATTAATTGCAATGTGTTTAACACTGTCCTAGGATTTTTTTTTTTTTTGGTGGGGGGAGGATGGTTATTATTATTATTATTATTATTTTTTTATAAAGCTGAGAGGTAGCAGCTATTATTTCACTTCTAGCAACAAATGAGAAACCTGAGGCTCAGAAAGGCAGCATAGCCTGGAAGTTAAACATACAATTCTAGAACCAGGTGTCCATGTTCAAAAACCAGCTCTGACAGGGGCACCTTTGTGGCTCAGTCAGTTAAGAGACTGACTCTTGTTTTTGGCTCAGATCATGATCTCATGTTTGGTGAGATTTAGCCCTGCATCAGGCTCTGCACTGACAGTGTGGTGCCTGCTTGGGATTTTCTCTCGCTCTCTCTCTGCTTCTCCTCTGCTTGCACTGTAAATGAATGAATGAATGAATGAATGGACGAACGAACGAATAAATACATAAATACATAAATGTTTTCAAAAACCCAGCTCTAACAATATGTGTGTGCTCTTTTCAGGTTCCGTGTATGCGCTGGTGCCTGGCAGCTTTGGAGGAGGAGCCCTGTATTCAGGGTAAACCTGGAGACAGTGCATGTCCTGGTTGGCCTTGCAGTTGCCAGTTTTCTGAGATTTAAGATCATAATAACCATGTAGGTAGCCTACTCAAATTTCAGATTCTCAGGTCCCTTTTTTGTTAGTTTGACAGTGGTGCTCTGGGGAGTGACTCAGGAATAAATGTTTCAAAAGTTTTACAAGTAAGTCTATGATCAAGAAAACCTGGACAACTCATGTGTAGATGACACAATACCCAAAGCTAATGATTATAGACATTGACTTTGTCTATATGCTAACAAGAGTATTATGATGAGTGCTTGTAAGACAAAAATTCATAATTATAAAATCTGGAGTTATAATGCCATTAAACTATATTTGTAGGAGTCTGAACATTTCACCTTAAATATTTATTAAAATTCAGTTTGTGGAGTATAATTTAAATGTGTTGTAAGAAAGAGGCACATTTTCACATGAAGATCTTATTAAGGTGAAATTGTATTCTGCTCCGTCCGTGTAATGTGGCACATCAATATCTTAAGCAATGTAGAACTTTTACATTTAATGTCTTCACTAGGTAATGAAATGGAATATAGAAATATTTTTACAGGTTTTGAGTCTCTTTTTTTCATTCAGAACAAAGTTGAGATGATGCACAAGCATATTACTGCAGCACATAATAAATGAACTCGTATAAGGATAGATAAAAACACCTCTTGATAGTTTTCTCTGTCAGCATGTTAAGAGATTATTGATGGTAGAAATCTAAAAGAAGCTTAAGAGCAGCTAAGGAACCAAAAGAGACAACTGAAATGAAAAAGAAAGCTGTTCCAATTTACTTTCCACAAACTGGTGGGCAACGGAGACTATGTCAAAGTAAGGTTATATCAAGAAAGTAAATGCCTCTGCCAAAATTAGGAAAGGTAATACTTATAAATTAATAAATATTATTTCCATTAATACACATCATAAAAAATGAATAGATATATGGTAACAGAATGTGTGTTAGATTCAGCTCTTCTATAATAATCAAATTTTTGTATATTAGAGGGCTAGAAATTTTGATATGTAATTAGAGATTAAAATACACAGACATTAGGCAATTGGGTGGTTTTTGTGATAAAAAGAATTTACATAAAGGAAACAGAATGGACTAATATTTTCTATGAAGCAACAAAGAAGGTATTTTTGCTTAACGTTTATTTATTTACTTAAGAGAAAGAGAGGCAGACATACAGAGCATGAGAGGCGGAAGGGCAAAGAGAGAAGAAGACACAGAATCCAAAGCAGGCTCCAGGCTCTGAGCTGTCAGCACAGAGTTCCACACGTGGATCAAACTCACAAACCAAGAGATCATGATCTGAGCGGAAGTCATATGCTTAACTGACTGTGCCATCCTGGCACCCTGCAACAAAGAAGTTTCAGGTGGTGATTTTGAGTTTTGAAGTAACTTCTATAATATGACCAATGGATCTGTTTAAAACTTTATCCTCTTATCCTATTTTAATAGTATGACTTCTGGTTATATTCATTTCATCACAATCATTAGAGAAAATAAACTTGGTAAAATCCCAATCCCATTATATTATAAATGGATAATTTGTTATGTTAATTTCTGAGAATATACAACTCGAAGTTGAACTCTATTTTTAAGACTGTGTGTACTTATGAAGGCATTATTTTTTTTTTAAAAAGTGTATATACAAAATGAAGATAAATCGGTTTGTTTCCGAACCTGGAAATAAAGAAAAATGTGCTTTGAATTTTATTTTAATTCTAAAAAGGATCAAGTTGCTATTAGGAGAGACTAATAAATAGATTACTTGTGCCTGATCTTTGAGTCTTCAAAGGAAATCATTGCAAATGATTTCATTGCATTCAGCAGTGAACAAAGGAAACATAGCAGTAATTTACTATAAAAAGCTTGGAGAGTCCTAAAGAAATTACTTTCCTTGAGAGATTTGTATCTAAGATTAGGTCATTTAACATCTAGAATAAAGAACATCCACCTAAAAACACATTAAAAAATACAGACTTTGAATATGTGGAAAAGATTACAGTGGAAAATGCATTGAAAACAATACATGCTTTCTGACTTATTTAGCTAAGCATAATACACTCTAGCTTCATCCATATAATTGCAAATGGCAAGATTTCAGTCTTGTTTATGGCTGAGTAATATTCCATTACATGTACATTATGTGTATATACACACATTTATACCACTTCCTTATCCATTCATCAATCGATGCACATTTGTGCTCTTTCCATAGTTTTGGTATTATTGATAATTCTGCTATAAACTTCAGGGTGCATGTATCCCTTCGAATCAGAATTTTTGTACTCTTTGGGTAAATACTTAGTAGTATCATTGCTGGACCTTGTAATTTTATTTTTTTAAATTTTTTAATGTTTATTTATTTTTGAAAGAGAGAGAGTCAGAGTACAAGTGGGGAAGGGGTAGGGAGAAGGAGACACAGAATCCAAAGCAGCCTCCAGGCTCTGGGCTGTCAGCACAGAGCCCTACACAGGGCTCCAACTCATGAACCACAAGATCATGACCTGAGGTGAATTCGGACACTTAACCGACTGAGCCACCCAGGCACCCCTGGTAGTTCTATTTTTAACTTTTTGAGGAACCTCTATATTGTTCTCCAGAGTGGCTGCACCAGTTTGCATTCTCACCAACAGGGTAAGAGAATTCCCCTTCTTCGTAGCCTCACCAACATTTGCTGTTTCCTGTGCTTTGTGGAATTTAAGAAATGAAACATGAACATGGGGGGGGGGGTGGATAGAGAGAGAGAGACAGACCACAAAACCGACTTTTAACTATAAAGAGCAAACTAAGGGTTGGTGGAGGGAAGGTGGGTTAGGGGATGGGTTAAATGAGTGATGGGCATTAAGGAGGGCACTTGTGATGAACACTGAGTGTTATATGTAAGTGAAGAATCACTAAATTCTGTCTCTGAAACTAATATTACACTATGTCTTAATTAGCCAGAATTTAAATAGAAACTTGAAACAAAAAATAAAAAATAAACAACCAAAAATGGACAAATGGTGTGTGTATATATATATATATATATATATATATATATACACCATTTATATATAATTTATATATATAATATAAATTAATATAATACCAATTTTATATAATTTATATATATAATACAATATATTATATATAATATAATAGACATTATTATATATATATTATTTTTCCTGAAGGAAGGGCTAATGGATGGGTTATTGTGATTTGTCCCTGCATATTCAAACTTTGAAAAGCAAAACTAGAGTTAACTGATGATTATTTACTCAAAGATGGCCTTTGTGTCGAATTCTCACATAGAAGTGATAATGTAGATGTTTCTATTAGTTACATGGTAATACTAATAGATGTACTGGTTAAAGATTGCCGGAATTATCACCTGGAAAGCGTTTTCGTGCAGTAGCACTGGAGTTTGTTGAGGAATGAACGTAGAAACACACAACAATTTTTGCAATTGTTATAATTATAAGTCTTGAATTGAATAAATCATCCTTAAATCCTACAGCTTCAAAAATGTAGGATTTTTGAATGTACATATATTCATTGTATGTACAGTGAGGTTCAGAGCATTTACAGTGTTTTTTCTGGAGACTTGGTATTCTTTGTTATATCTGATATTTTGAAACAATATGGTCTGCAGATTTTCATCTTTTCTTTTAGCTTTAAAGACAAAAGCCCTTGTCAGAAAATGCAATTGAGTTAAATACTGAATCCTTTCAGGAACCAATAAATAAATCACAGCAGCAAGAACTTCTTTGTAATTCTTACCTAGTTGGGCAGGGTCAATATTTGGTTTTAGTGTTTGACCTAATCTCTCTCCTTCACCAAGTGGATTATTTTTTCTGGTTTACAGGTTTTCCAAGAGCAAAAGTAATCATCCCAACCAGCAGCCACTTAAATAAAAAGCAGACATCTCTTAAACCAGAGTTACAATAACTATATCACATGGACAAGCCAAAGATTCCCAGTCATGGTATAACATTTGGGCCTTCTAAAGCAACCCAATCATTACTGGAGTAAGGAATCATTGTCGATCTGATATCTGACATGTAGGATGGGCAAGAAAAGGAAATGAGAGGCAGATATTTTGTGTTCTGAGCTGTTGTTCTGGTCAGGAAAAAAAATTGATATTCCCGAGGTAGGTTTATTCCAACCGGTTTTTTTATTTAAAACAAAACCACTTCGCTTACCTTGTTTTGCATATGCCAATTTATAGTCTCTTCAGAATTAAGAAATTGCTGTAAAAATGGTGTTCAGCCAATTATCTGTTCGTCTGTCTAGGGGAAGTAATTGCTTCTCTAATTACTAACAGGTGAGGAAGGCCAGCAAAGCTTCCACTTGCTAGCCTTCCTGCACCTGGGAACTGCTTCTGCCATTAAACATTAATAATCTTCTGCTAAAAGGAACCAGGAAAATATCATTCACTGTAAGTACAATCAATCTCTTTCTCTCATATTTTAAAAATCTTTTGCTGGGGCGCCTGGGTGGCTCAGTCGATTGAGTGTCCGACTTTGGCTCAGGTCATGATCTGGCAGCCCATGAGTTCGAGCCCCGCGTTGGGCTCTGTGCTGACAGCTCAGAGCCTGGAGCCTGCTAAGGATTCTGTGTCTCCCTCTCTCAGCCCCTCTCCACTCATACTCTGTCTCTCTCTGTGTCAAAAAAATAAACATTAAAACATTTTAAAAAAATCTTTGGCTGAGTCCATGCTCCCAGATCTCCTCCTCTATGTTTATTTTAAAATTACACTTCTGTAAAATTGACAAAAGGTACCTGTGGAGGATGTCACCAAGAGGGCGTGAACACCAGTTGACCTGTTAGCTGGACCGGGACGATCAGAGGCTTCTTGTCCCCTCCCCTGTCCTCTGAATACATATCCGTCCTAATAATCCCATAATAACAGATGTTTCAAAGATGTAGATTGAGAGAGTAAGATGCCGTTGAAACTGTACTAAACGTGTGTCGGAACCCAGTTAAAACCTTTATATGAACTTTTAAGTTTCTGGTGGTGGGTTCAGAGATCTGTTCATCTTGTGGCCACCCAAGACAAGCCTCCTATACAAGCTCACTTGTGTTATTAAATCTGCTACCTACCAATCTGAAGTGGTCTACTTCTTTTTTCTCTCTCTCAGAGACCTCAGCGTATGAGGCAAATTTCGAATTCACCCAGGGAGTTCCCAAGGTTGCAAGCCAATAGAACTCATTTCTGAACCACTACCATTTCTCTCCTATAGGGCAATTTTGCAACATTCCTTCCTTAAGGATAACCACCAATGTCAGTACAGTGTGTATTTTTTTCAGGTATTTTTCTTTCAACATATTTAGTTAAATATCATCTATCTATATATGTGTGTGTATATGTACACACACATATATACATATACACACAACTTATATATGTGTACAACAAACACACTTTTGTATATTTGTATAATCTTTCATTATGTATTTGCATTACTTTTTATGAATAGGATAAAGTCATATGTATCATTCCAAAACTTTATCATGTGAAAATATGCCATGGAGATCATTCTAAGTCAGTCCATGTAATATTTTCTAATCACTACATAATATTGATAGGATGGATACAGCACATGTAACAATTCTTCAATTGGTTATCATTAGGTTATTTCTAGTTACTTATTAATATATATATATATATATATATATGGATGTAATGAGCATTTTTTCGGTAGTTATTGTGTATGTGAGCACATATTACTCTAGAAAGGGGATTCATAATGGAACTGAGTTAAGAAATATATACAGTATATATACATATATATTACATTTTATTTTTATTTTATTTGAGAGAGAGAGAGAGAGCACATGAGTGAAGGGCAGAGAGAGAGAGACAGAAAGAGAGAGAGAGAGAATGTTAAGCAGGCTCCACACTTAGTGCAGAGTCTTACATGGGGTTTGATCCCATCACCTGGGATAATGACCTAAGTCAAAATCAAGAGTCAGACACTCAACTGACTGAGCCACCCAGGCACCCCTATATCAATGTATTTTTTATTTTATTTTATTTTTCAATTTTTTTTAACGTTTATTTATTTTTGAGACAGAGAGAGACAGAGCATGAACGGGGGAGGGTCAGAGAGAGGGAGACACAGAATCCGAAACAGGCTCCAGGCTCTGAGCGGTCAGCACAGAGCCCGATGCGGGGCTCGAACTCACGGACCACGAGATCATGACCTGAGCCGAAGTCAGCTGCTTAACTGACTGAGCCACCCAGGCGCCCCTATCAATGTATTTTTTAAAGACTATAATTTTTTGCTTTTACCAGTGTGTATGGGATTAGCCATATCTTCACATTTTCACCAACCTTCAATGTGATAACTATAATTTATTTTAAATTTCTCCTATTTAAGGGATGAAAAATATTCCTTTGCTGATTTAACTTTCTAAATGACTATAGGGATTAGAAACATTTGTATCTTCTTATTAGGTACTCATATTTCTCTTTTTAAATTTTCTACTCATACTCTTTGCCCATTTTTCTTGTTAATGTGTACATTTTATCGCATCTTTGTAACTGAGTGTTGTAGGTATGTTGAATAGATTCTGGACTTTTACTAGATGTACTTAGTGATCTGAAATATGACTAAATTTTCTGTATGGTTCATGCATATTTGAAAAGAAAGACTGTTTTGTGTTTAAGGGTAAATAAATCTATCTAAAATAAATATATTCTGCTAAATGAAGTTTACAGCCACATTATGCATATTCTTACACTATGTAAGACCAAAGGTAATCTTGAAGGGAGTTGTTGAAGATAAAGGTCAGCTGTAGGAGAGTAGTGAAATTTAAAAAACTGCTGAAGGAAATGGTAGAACAAACAATGAAGAACTAGATTTTGCTTGAACATACCCACACAAATGTGTAATGTTTGAGGTCCATAAGCAAAAACCTAGCCAAAGAATGCATGTAAAACAATGTGTGGGGGTGCACAGGAGAACTTAGCAATATTAGAATGTATTAAAATGTATAATGGCAATGGCCCAGCCACTAAAAAAGTGTAACCAAGTAATTATGATTGGCATCAATAGCAAGAATCACGTCAGTGTGAAACACTATCTTCTGAGATAGGGAATCTTCATATACTTGTAGGACTAGTCAGAGGAAGTAGTAATTTATTGCTGATTTGGAATACCAATCCTAACACATTTTCAGACTCAGATAAAAGAGCCTAACTGAAAAAAAAGAAAAAACTGTGTGAGGAAATGAGGTCTACATGATTAAATATGCTTAGCTATAGGGAGCTGTGAATTGTTTTCTTGTGCATCTTTACGATAAAGGGACTGAAATTCTCAGAAAAGTCCTCTCTTGGGGCAGATAGGAATTTCATAACTCCAAAAAGAATAAAAATCATGCCCATGCTTCTAGTAGCCCTGTGGGCTTTTGTGAGTAACAAGACTGTGACTTTGTGTAAATGATGGTAATAATACTGGTTTGGTGAACTTTTTCCCTCCTGAAATAAGTTTTGTGCTATTGTGCAAGCAACTAAGTGATAGACTCTCTTGAGCTTCTGATTACAGTCTTCTTGGAATATTCTCAGTATGTCCTAGCAAGAGAATTATAAAAGCCAAATTTTAGTACTGCTAGAAATTGAAACATCCATATTTACTGCAAGTTTAGAGTTGATCTAACTAAAGTATTTCTGTGTTTTAGGTAGAAATACCAGATAGAGGGAGGAAGAAATAAAGCATTGAAAGAAACCCAAAATATGTAATAAAAATGTGAAAAAATTCATTGCAGAATCCAACCAATAATTATTATAAACATTCAATCGAAAGTCAAATTATTTATTTTATGCACCAGACTCTTTTTTAAAAAAAAAACAGTGAAATTATCATGTGAGAATATTTGTCAGCGAATTTTCGGAAGATTTTAACCTCTGCCAATGAAAATTGAAAACTGGCTCTAATAGTTAATGAATTCTCACAAGAGCCAACAAAGTATCTGTTTTACATATAATTGCATTTGTATCTTACAAATCTTGGGCTAAATTATAGCTATCATTTCTCTTAAACCTCATCCAAAAATAGAACTAAATTGCCTCAGGTCTTTTTATTATAAGTGCAAAATACACATTTATTTTTCTCCACATCTTGTAGAGGGCTGAGGGCCAATGGGAAAGGAAAAAAATATATATATATATATGTATTCAAAGATATTTGAATAAACTTGCTTGTATCTCTATCTGTTTATACTGTGCTTGAAATAATGAAATTTCACAGTATAGAAATTTAAATAGCCAGATAATTATGCAAATAGTTACATTCAGGTATGCTATCTATCTAAAATCTATCAGATTTTTTTGAAGACTGTGTTTATCAATAAAGCTAAAGAATGAATAATGGGGAGCATTATCTTCTCTCTGTCAAAATGCATGTTTTAGGAGGAGTAACCAGTTGAATATAATCAATTCAGTGCTGGGAGCAGCTGCAGTATGCTTTATGGAACACCATAAATTCAAATTAATTAATCCAAAATGAATTACAAATTATTTTTGTAAACTACACATTGATCCTTAAGGGTTATTTAAACAGCTGAACTTGATGTCATTTGCCCCATCTGCCACAACAGATGCTTTATTCCAATATGAATATTAAATGAATTTTGAAGGCAATTTCCATAATTGCAAGAAACATTTACAAAATGAAGAAAAGATGATAGGTTTTTTTGATGATTGGAATACTTTTTAAATATATTTTATCATGAAAGGTACAAAAAATATAAAGCATAACAGAAACCTAAGTTTAACTGCAGAACACAAGGACATAAAGTACACTTCATAAACATAATTTTAGTATCACGCTTTTCTCAGATTATTTAAGCACTTTGACACTACACATTAGTTATTCTTACAATATTTTGATTGAATTTACTACCTTCTTTCCAATTTCCTTTCCAATAAACTTTCCATTTCAAGTTTATTTACCATGTGTTTTTTTTTTGACTCATATTTTTCTTTTGATTTTGATAGAACTTTTGGAGAAAATCAGATTTGGCATATGGTTACTCAAAATCTCTTTTCAGTGAGAAAATCCTCCAAGTCTCATATTACCGTATTGGATTCCAAGGATTGTTTATAAACTGAGAGATTTAAGACATTGGGTGAACAAAAGCTGTAGAATGAAGGGTATAAGGTGAATTGATTAAAGAAATACATGTGAAGAATAATTTCCATATGAGAATAGATTAAGGACCAAGGAGCAATTGTGGAACAGGTGAATAAGGAGATATTAATTGCAGTACTGATGGTGCTGGTAGTGATTTGGTCATAAGTTCTTTTCAATCACCAGGAGAAATGATAGCTATAATGTGATAGATGAGCGCTAGGAAGTATTATGCAACAATCAGAAGCAACAGAATAGATGTAAGATAGCAACAGTAATAATTATAGCAACAGCAATAATTTAACAAATTATTAAAATACAGTGCTTGGTGACAAGAGTAGAAAGCACAATGTAAGTTTCAATGTATTTATTTTTATTCTCAGTACAGTTATATGTTACTGTTTCTATGCATTTTTGGTTTCTTTGGATACCATAGAGTTTTTATTTTATGTTGTTGTTATTGGACACAATGAAGATACTTGGAAACATGGATCCTTTTGTGTCTTGCTTTATTATAGAGGACCAAAGACTTGTTTAGTCTAGAGCTACTTATTACCCACAACTGAGGCAAGATCTTTTTGAGCATCTCATTTTGAAATTTCTCAGTATTGCTATTGGGAACAGGCACTGTTTATGGTCTTGTGGCCATACTACTACTGCTAATCCTTTTGGATGATTCTTTCTCAAGCACTGAGTAGTTTCCTCATGTGCATTTGCTGATTAGTACTCACCTGAATTCTTCAGAGGGCCCTCTGTAGCTTCCTGGGGTCCCTTCTTTACGCAGCTGTCCCCTCTCTGATGTTCTGGCTTGTGAACTCTAGCCACCTTGGCCTCCTTGGATTCTCAGCTCTATCTCTTTAATTTGGGGAGTCTGCTATGATCCACTTGTGTTCTCCCACTATGTCACAGGCAGGAAACTCTCTTAAGAAAATGACCTTGGGCAATCACAAAGCTCACCTGATTTGTTCCCAGTCTTTCAAGGATCACTATACTTTGTTTTCTGGTATCTAGTGTTCAGATGTTGTTTCAAGTGTGTTTTCTGCTTTTTTTAGGTTGCTTCAGATGTGAGAGTAACATGGAGTCCATGTTACTTCATCTTGGCCAAAAGTAGAAATTCTCCAGCTATAAAGTATCTAAGGCTTTTTAGAACCTTTCCAGTATTCAGATCCTAATAGTTTTTGAAGGGAAAATCCTTATGCCAGTCTCTATATATTTGAAGCCAGTAGTGAATTGAATCTAAGAGAAGTCAATAAACCCTAGAAGCAGCTATACCAAAGATTAGATGATTAGATGAACACATCCCCCAATACCAGTGACCTGACCAAAAAAAAAAAAAAAGAGAGAGACTTGTCATAGGGAGGGATAAATATTATTTACCTTAATCTCTAATGTCCTTTTACACAATAAAAATATCTCACATCTACATGAAAAAGCAAGACCATGTCTATATGGCTGGCAGATTAAATAGTCCATAGGAACTTATATGGAAACTAGTCAGATTTTGTAATTTAAAGCGTGGAAGAATTTAAACCTACTTAAAAATAACCATGATAATTATTTTAAATAATCTTGTGAAAGAATAACAAAATGCAAGCACAGAGAAAAATTTTGGAAAGTGACAGAAACCTATTCTAAAATTTACATAGACATGGAAGGTATAAAGAAGAGCAAAGTAATACTGAATAATTAAAACAGCACTGGGAACTTAAATACCTCATTTAAGGATTCCTATAATGCTATACTCATCAAGAGAGTATGTTATTAGTATAGGGATAAACACAAAAGTCAAAGCAACATATTGAGAGTCAAGAAATAGCCCCACAGGTATTTAGTCAAGAAAATGTTTTAACCAAGACACTAGTTCAATTCAATGGAAAATAGAAAGATTGTAAACAAATGAAACACCTGGATACCTATGTTGAAAATTACTAGCCTAAACTGGCTACTCACCCATACACAAATATTACTTTCAGATGGACCATATAACTAAACATAAAAGTTAGAACCATAGACATAAAAATAAAAACCAAAAGTATAAGTTTCTAGAAGAAAAGATAAGGAAGCATCTTCACAACCTTGGTGTGGACAAAGTTTTCTTAAACGGGACATTTAAAACACTCATAAAAGACAACAAATGAAAAATTAAATCTAATTTTATTAAAATTTTTCTACTGAGGCACCTGGATGCCTCAGTCGATTGAGTATCTTACTTGGGCTCAGGTCATGATCTTGTGATTCGTGAGTTCAAGCCCCTCATAGGGCTTGCTCCTGTCAGCACAGAGCCTGGTTCGGATCTTCTGTCCCCTTCTTAATCTCTTCCCCTCCTCCCCCCTCATGCTCTCTCTCTCAAAACAAAATTGTCTACTGCAAATATATCCTTTTGAAAATGAATAAACAAGTTATAGACTGGTAAGATATGAATAATACATGCTCCGATGCACAATATATAAAGGATTCCCTCAAAAATAAAAATGAATCTATTTAAAAATGTGAAAAACAAATAACAAAAGAAGATGGAAAATACACACTTGTGTCCAAAAGAAATGAACTAAGCTCAACACTATTAGCAATTAGGGAAATGCATTTTAAAACATCAAAACACTCTCTAATACCCTCTAACATGGCCAAAAATGTACACATGCACACACACAATATAAAATGATATTGAATCGGTGTAACTAGGCACTCACACATTGCTGGATGATGCAATCACTATGACAGTTTAATATGAAGCTAAAAACACTTACCCTATGATGCAGTATTTCTGCACCTGAATATGCTAAGTATAATGAAATGATATGTGTGTGTGTGTGTGTGTGTGTATAACTTACACAAGAATATTCATAGGAGCTGTATTCATAATATCCCCAAACTGGAAACAACCCAGATGTGCATCAACATGAGAATACATAAGAAAAATTAGAGCACATTCATATAAGACTGTACCACATAGTATAAAAAGAAAAAAAGAGAGAGGAGCCAAGATGGTGGAACAGTATGGAAGTTTTTTGTGTGTCTCTCGTCCATGAAATACAGCCAGACCAACACTAAACCAACCTGCACACCTAGAAAACTGATTGGAGAATTAACACAACAATCTGCACAACTTGAACCACAGAATTCAGCAGGTATGTGGGGTGGACAGGTGAACTTGGAGAGCGAGAAGCTGTGGGAAGGGAGGTACTTTTGCAGGCAGAGAGAGGATGGAGATGGGGGGTTGGGGTGGGGAGAATACGGGAAAAGCACCCCTCCCCAAAAGCAGCTGGAAAGAAAGTGGAAAATTGGAAACAGCTGTAGGGACTAAACTAAAAAGGGAGAAAGGAGAAAGGAGAGGGTTTAAATTCCATTAAGACTGTAAACAAGGGGAGCGCAAAGTCTGCAACTCCACAGCTCAATACCTGGCGGTGCTCTGGTGAGAAGGGCGAATCCCCAGGAACAGTGTGTGGTCCGGGAGGTTCTTGGGCCACACGGGGAAAAGCAGTTCCACTGCTGGAAGGACATTTGGTAGAGACCGTTGAAGCCACCTGGTCTCAGCAGACCCCAGAAAATGGCCACATTCACTGGTGCTGGGACCAGGTTGTTAAAGGGGAAGCCTGGCGCCAGATGTGTGTTGTGATTTTCCATAATCCCCGAAAAGCTGCTGCTGTACTATCTCGCAAACTTTTTCTGGGGTGGGCTGGCACCCGGCCGCAGTCTTGGGGCTCCGGCAGCAGAAGGGTGCAGCAAGCATTCCTGGGTGCAGCCGACATTCGGACATTGCTCATTTGGCCATTGCTAGGTGAGACCCTCCTGCAGAGGGGCGGAACGGGTCAAAGCCTCAGTCCTTCAGAAGTAAGGGCCCTGGGGAAACAGCCGCATCTGAGACAAAACTGGGAGAGAGGTACTGCCTGGGGCCTGGTCACAGACAGTGAAGAAGTGGGGAGTGGATGAAAGCTGAAGACAGATGGGTGTGTGATTGCTTAACTGGGAAAAACAGAGTTCTGATACTAGAGACTGGGTAGCTGGGTGATGCCATTTTCACCGCTCCTGCACATGCACACAGGCACCTACGAACGCCAAACACTCCACCCCAGTAGGCTAGCAGCACCATCTAGTGGAGAGTGGAGCCATTACACTGAGCCCCACCCAACTGGGCCAACTTCCCTCTTCAAGAACACAAGTCTAACCACTGGCTTAGTTTATGGACTATAAAGTGATTCATAGTCTGACTTCTACAGGAAAATGAAGTAATTTCAGTCCTACTTCAATCTGTTAGCAGGTCCATCTATTCAATTTTCTTTCTTTCTTTTTGTTTTCTCTTTTACACTTCTTTTCTTTTTCTTGAATACAGAAAGAGAAAACGTTCATTTTTATTTTAAATTTTTATTAAAAACATTTTTCTTTAATTTTTATTACTATATTTTTTACTTTTGTGTAAATTTTTTCAAATTCTATTTTACTTCCATCATTTTATTTTAGTCTACTTCAGTGTACTTGCCTTTTCAAAATCTCAAACAATTTCCTTTTTTTTCATTCTTTTTCTTTTTTTGTCTTTTTTATTTCTTTTCTTTTTCTTGAATGCAGAAAGAGAAAAACTTCATTTTTACTTTCCATTTCTATTAAAATATTTTTATTTAATTTTTTTACTATATTTTTGGCTTTCATGTAATTTTTTTCAAATTCCATTTTACTTCCATCATATTATTTTAGAGTACTACAGTGTATTCACATTTTCAAATTTTCAAATGATTTCCTTTTTTTAAATTTTCTTTTTATCTTTTTCCTCTTTTCTGTTTCTTTTCTTTTTCTTGGATACAGAAAAAGAAAAAAATTCATTTATTTTTAATTTTTATTAAAAATATTTTTCTTTAATTTTTTTCTACTATATTCTTTACTTTTGTGTAACTTTTTCAAATTCTATTTTACTCCCATCATCTCATTTTAGTCTACTTCAGTGTATTCATTTTTTCAAATTCTGAAAAGATTTCCTTTTTTTTGTTTTCCCTCCCCCTTTTTTTCCTCTACTCTGTCAAACCACTTTCAACACCCAGACCAAAACACACCTAGGATCTAACATCATTTATTCGATTTGTGTGTGTGTGTGTGTTTTTTTAATTTTAATATTTTTTAATTTTAACATGTTTTTAATTTTTTTACCTCATTAACTCCTTTTCTCCTTTCAAAATGACAAAACGAAGGAATTCACCCCAAAAGAAAGAGCACGGAAAAACAACAGCCAGGGATTTACCAACACAGATACAAGCAAGATGTCTGAACCAGAATTTAGAATCACGATAATAAGAATACTAGCTGGAGCCGAAAAGAGATTAGAATCCCTTTTTCCAGAGATAAAAGAAGTAAAAAATAGTCAGAATGAAATTAAAAATCCTATAACTCAGCTGCAATCACAGATGGATGCCATGGTGGCAAGGATGGATGAGGCAGAACAGAGAATCAGTGATATAGAGGACAAAGTTATAGAGAATAATTAAGGAGAAAAACAGAGGGAGATGAAGGCAAAAGAGCACAATATAAGAATTAGAGAAATCAGTGACTCATTAAAAAGGAACAACATCAGAATCATAGGGGTCCCAGAAGAGGAAGAGAGAGAAATAGGGCTAGAAGGGTTATGTGAGCTAATCAGAGTGGAAAAATTTCCTAACCTGGGGAAAGACACAGACATCAAAATCCAGGAAGCACAGAGGACCCCCATTAGATTCAAAAAAGCTGACCATCAACAAGGCATATCATAGTCAAATTCACAAAATACTCAGGCAAGGAGAGAATCATGAAATTAGCAACAGAAAAAAAGTCCCTAACCTACAAGGGAAGACAGATCAGGGTTGCAGCAGACCTATCCCCAGAAACTTGGCAGGCCAGAAAGGAGTGGCAGGATATATTCAATGTGCTGAATCAGAAAAATATGAAGCCAAGAATTCTTTATCCAGCAAGGCTGTCATTCAAAATAGAAGGAGAGAGTAAAAGTTTCCCAGACAAACAAAAATAAAAGGAGTTGGTGACCGCTAAACCAGCCCTGCAAGAAATTTTAAGAGGGACTCTCTGAGGGAAGAAAAAAAAAAAGAGAGACAGAGAGACAGAGAGACAGAGAGAGAGAGACACCAAAAGCAACAAAGACTAGAAAGGACCAGAGAACACCACCAGAAACTCCAACTCTACAAGCATCATAATGGCAATAAATTCATACCTTTCAGTACTCACTCTAAACGTCAATGGATGTCAATGGACTCCTGGGATCTCATCAAAATAAAAAGCTTCTGCACAGCAAAGGAAACAATTAGCAAAACTAATAGGCAACTGACAGAATGGGAGAAGATATTTGCAAATGACATATCAGATAAAGGGTTAGTATCCAAAATCTATAAAGAACTTATCAAACTCAACACCCAAAAAACAAATAATCCAGTGAAGAAATGGGCAAAAAACATGAATACACACTTCTGCAAAGAAGACATCCAGATGGCCAACCAACACATGAAAAAATGCCCAACATTACTCATCATCAGGGAAATACAAATCAAAACCACAATGAGATACCACCTTACACCTGTCAGAATGGCTAACATTACCAACTCAGGCAACAACAGATGTTGGCGAGAATGCGGAGAAAAAGGATCTCTTTTGCATTGTTGGTGGGAATGCAAGCTGGTGCAGCCACTCTGGAAAACAGTATGGAGGTTCCTCGAAAAACTAAAAATAGAGCTACCCTACATCCCAGCAATTGCACTACTAGGCATTTATCCAAGGGATATAGGTGTGCTGTTTCGAAGGGACACATGAACCTCCATGTTTATAGCAGCACTATCAACAATATCCAAAGTATGGAAAGAGCCCAAATGTCCATTGATGGATGAATGGATAAAGAAGTGGTATATATATATGTATATTATATATATATATATATATGTGTGTGTGTGTGTGTGTGTGTGTGTGTGTGTATACACACACACATATACACTCACACAATGGAGTATTACTCAGCAATCAAAAAGAATGAAATCTTGCCATTTGCAACTACATGGATGGAACTGGAGGGTATTAAACTAAGTGAAATTAGTCAGTCAGAGAAAGACAAAAATCATAAGACTTCACTCATATAGATGACAAAATAGATGAACATAAGGGATGGGAAGCAAAAATAATATAAAAACAGGGAGGGGAAGGGGGACAAAACAGAAGAGACTCATAAATATGGAGAACAAACTGAGCGTTACTGGAGGGGTTGTGGGAGGAGGGATGGGCCAAATGGGTAAGGGGTACTAAGGAATCTACTCCTGAAATCATTGTTGCACTATATGCTAACTAATGCAAATTAAAAAAAAATTAAATTCAGGAAAAAAAGTAATAAAAAAAAACATTTTGGAGGCAAAAATAGAAAGAAAGAAAAAAAAGAAAAAACAAAGTACTGATACACACAATGACATGGATACATAAATGATCATGGCCTATAGGTAGGTAGATGATGATGAAAGATGACAGATGACAGATAGGCAGACATAGATAGACAGGTGTCAGCAAAGTGAATACTTAAGATCACTTTACTCACGCTGTGTCATCTTTTCTACATTCAAACCCACTCTAAACTACATATAACTAATATGTCTCCATTGTATGAAACTTGAAAATTCCCCCTGAATTTTCAGCAGTTCTGTGAAACAGACTTAATTCTTACTTTGTTCTTGGGTTCATATTAATAACTACACTCACGTCAGAGCACCATGAGTTGTTGCTGTTTGAACTAACTCAAAGGATACAGTAGGACTTCTGGGTAGAATCCTGGTTGTTACTCTGTCATTCCACAGAAAAGCCATATCAAAAGGGAGTACACTAGATTAAGAAAAAAGTTTAAGATAAATAATAAGCTGAAGATAATTTCCAAGGAAGGGGTAGTGTTGGTTTGAAATACACAGAGGGCAGAGAGAGACTGCAGAGAGAGGCAGATTTCAGACCGTGGATGGCAGTTTTAAAAACAAAGGGAACTTATATACAAGGCTCGTTTGGGGCAGCATCAAGACAAGTAGATCTCCTCACCCACCTGCCAATATCATGAAAGTTTACACAGAGTCTTTAGCTGGGTTCAGTCATATATACTGTCCAGATACTCTCAACACCACATTGCTCTCTCAAGCCTGAGTCTTTGAAAATGGCTCCCTTGAAAACAGCTCCCACCATGGGAGCTGACAGAATGTACCTTTCAAGGAGGATGGGTGGTGAGGAGCCTCCATTGGCCAGGCCCAGCTTGAGGGTTGACCAGAAGCCATGTCTTCTCCAGGATCCTCAACAGTTTGGTTTGTGTGGATTAGAGTGGTTGTGGCAGACAGGGAGCCTATGCACTAAGATCTACTTTCTCCTTTTTCCATACTAATACACTTAAACTGTAATTTAGAGTTCCTAGCTGGAAATTGTCTTTTCCTGATCCCATAGCAAAATGAGTTCCCATTGACCATGCCATCCTTAATGGAAATGAAAAGAAGTGATGTGTATCCCTACACTGCAGGATCCTTTAGAAAACAGACAAGACCCCCTGACTCTAACTTCTTCCTGCCTACTAGTAGGAACCTGGATATGACAGCAAACTACATGTTCCATGGAAGTCCTTGCATCTTAGAAATGACATTTATTAAAGCCTCACTCTTTATTTTCATAAATAAATGCAATGAATAACAAATAAATGAATGCATAACTTTCCCAGGTCAACATTATAATGGGAAATGGGGCAACTTAGAAAAATAAAAATTTGCCCTGTTTGAATTTATCTGTGATTGAACCTATGTATATAGTATGTTTTTGTGGAATTAGGAAATTGTAAATTCAAACGTCAACCCAAGAAACAAATAGGCTTTTGATTGCTTTGAATTTTCTAAACCTACATTTCCTAATCGGTAAAATCAAGATAATATTTAGCTTTGAGATTTAAGAGAGTATCACATGTAGTTGCTCAAAACATTATAATTCTTAGGGCGCCTGGGTGGCTCAGTCAGTTAAGTATCTGACTCTTGATTTCGGCTCAGGTCATGATCTCACGGTTCCTTGGTTTGAGTTCCACATTGGACTCTGCACTGACAATGTGGAGCCTGTTTGGGATTCTGTCTCCCTCTCTCTCTGCCCCTCCGCCACTCACTCTCTTTGAAAATAAATAAATAAACACTTTGAAAAAACATTATAAATCTCTACCATTCTTCACTGTTGTGTGAATGGCTTACATTTTCATCATATTGATATTGAATATACACCCTGAAGGATCAAATGCATGCCCAATCATAGATTGTCACCAATGGAAGTGGCTGCAAAATGGCCGTGTGCTGCGTTAAACAGCATGCAGGGTGCCAACAAGTTGATAGTGTGTTCTTCCTACCCCTTCATTACCAAGGCCTAAAAGTGCTTGCTAACTTCATACTGCTGAAAGGAACGAAGAAGAACGATTCGCTGCTGTTCAGTAATTTAAACTTTACAAATGGTACCAATCAGTGAGGACACTGCTGCTTATTTGAGTCTGTTACACCTGGTTCATGATTATAGTTTTTTACAGCCTCTTTTAGTAAACTTTACATTTGATACTTACTATATCTCACGGCAAAGTTACTCTTTGAATAAAACCAGTAAAAGTATCACATCACTCATTTAAAAATAGGTATTGTCAAATTTATAGAAGGGACTGAAGAAAACATAGCAAACTGTAAATATCAATCAGCTCTAAATCTATAAACAAAACAACAAAATGAAAACCCCTTTTTATTTTGATGTATGTAGACTCATCATATATGCAGGAAACTTTTACGAATAAAAATATTTGCCTTATGATGGGGATTAAGGCGTGCGCTTGTTACCATGAGCACCGGGTATGGAAGTGTTGAATCACTGTATTGTACACCTGAAACTATTATACTGTGTGTTAACTAATTGGAATTTAAATAAAAACTTAATTTTTTTTGCCTTTAAAGATCATTAAACCACAGAAAAATATGGAGAAATTCTTATATTCTTTCAACTAAATGTGCTTTGGCTGAGTGTTTACAATATGTAAACAATTCTCTTTGAGACCCTGACTTGAGTGAACAAACATAAAATTTACTGAAAATAGCTCAAAGTGACTCAGTTCTTCTTCGGAAAAGAAATTCAATTGACTTCTTGGCTATTATCAAGATGAATGCTTCAGCTTTGAGCTTCACTACCCAGTTTAGATTTTGGTAAATGTAAGGTCATTCATTTTTGGAGCATTTAAGTATAGCAAGTTAAACGCTGTGCAATTCAGATTAAAGATACATATTACCTGTAAACCGAAATGTCATGCAGCAATTAAAGTGAAAAGAAACCTTTTATGTATTGGCAATCTATTTCTAGTACCACTTTAGCTATCTGATTTTTCTAAGGAACTGCAAAGAGCAAGATAGAGAATACTTATGCGGCAAGAATATTAATGTTGCATTCCAAGTGTTGTGAAATACGCTTCATATCCAGGTTTATAAATAAGTTATTTTTAATAACTTTTTAATAATATATATAAAGAATATATTTAACCCCTTTTGCCATGATTGTTTCCTGGGAATTAGTGAAATGAAAGGTGACAAGACATCTAAGTGAGACTTTACCTGTTTAACATCAAAAGAAATTTGTAAGATCAGCCACTAAGAAGTCCTCACAATATGCTGTATCAAATTATTACAGGAGAGAATATAGCAAAAATACGTGTTATTTTTTGAAAGCCTACCATGTGGCAATCTCCGTGCTCATTCCTCCTATCATCTCCTTGAAGCCTCACAACCTATGTTAGGTTAAGTATTTCTGCCACAAATTTACATACGTCTAAGGAACTTGAGGATCTTACACTGTTAATTACCTTCCCAGAGTCATGCAAAACATAAAACATCCTAAGAAGATCTGGTACCCTCTGTTAATTCACTACTTATTACCACCTATGTTGCACAGAGCCTGATTTAGTACTGAAAAGAAAGTTTTAACTTTTGTGGCAACCCGTAGCCAAAATGTTCTCTAATATGTTGCCAGGCCACTTTTTCCTTTACATTTCCTTCTCAGAAAGTATGTTTCATGAAACAAATTTCCTTTATTAGAACTTAATTTTGAGGGGTGCCTGGGTGGCTCAGTCGGTTAAGTGTCCGACTTTGGGTTGTGATCTCACAGTTCGTAAGTTCAAGCCCCATGTTGGGCTCTGTGCTAACAGCTCAGAGCCTGGACCCTACTTTGGATTCTGTGTCTCCTCTCTCTACCTCTTGCCTGCTCATACGGTCTCTTTCTATCTCAAAAATAAACATTAAAAAAAATCTTCAGGGGCATCTGGGTCGCCCAGTCGGTTGAGCGTCCAACTTCAGCTCAGGTCATGATCTCACAGCTCGTGAGTTTGAGCCCCGCATCAGGCTCTGTGCAATTAGCTTGGAGCCTGGAGCCTGCTTCAGATTCTGTGTCTCCCTCTCTCTCTGCCCCTAGCCCACTCACATTCTGTCTCTGTCTCTCTCAAAAATAAATAAACATTTTTAAAAAGTTAAAAAAAGAATTTTGATTTTTTGGTCTTCCTAGAGCATTCCATAGAAATATTTTTTTAAGACTTTAATTTTTGAGAATAAACTGAGGGTTGCTGTTGGGGTGTTGGGTGTGGGGATGGGCTAATTGGGTAATGTGCATTAAGGAGGGCTCTTGTTGGGATGAGCACTGGGTGTTATATGTAAGGTATGAATCACTAAATTCTATTTCTGAAATCATTATTACACTACATGTTAACTAGGATTCAAATAAAAAAATAAATGTAAAAAGGAAAAAAAAGACTTTGTTTTTTTAGGGCAGTTTAATAAGGTTCATGGCAAAAATGGAGGGGAAAGTAAAGAGATTTCCCAAATACCCCATCACCACACATGCATAACTCTCCCCCATTAGCTATTCTCCCTCACTAGAGCAATTCATTTGTTACAATTGATGTTTTCATTTTCATTTACTTAAAAGTATTTTTAATTACCCTTGAGATTTCTTCTCTGACCCATGTTTTATTTAGAAGTGCATTATTTAATCTCCACATATTTTGGGACTTTCCAGTTACCTTTCTGCTATCAAGGTCTAGTTTAATTCCACTGTGGTCTGAGAGCAGTCACTGTTTAACATCTATTCTTTTAAATTTGTTAAGGTATATTTTGTGGCTCAGAATGTAGTCTATTTTGGTGAATGTTCCATGGTGAGCCTGAGAAGAAGAATGTGCACTGTGATGTTGTTCAGAGAAGTAGTCTATAGATGTACTTTATACCCACTCAAATGATGGTGTTGTTGAGTTCAACTCCATCCTTACTGATTTTTTCTGCTGGATCTGTCCATTTCTAAGAAAGAGGTGTTGAAGGTTCCAACTATGATAGATAGTACATTCATCTATTTCTTGTAGCTTTATCAGTTTTTGTCTCACATAGTTTGAAGATCTGTTGTCAGTAACATACACGTTAAGGATTGTTATGTCTTCTTGGGGAATTGACCCCTTTATCATTATGTAATGCCCTTCTTAACCCCTGATACTTTTCCTTTCTTTGAAGTCCGTTCTGTCTGAAATTAATAAAACTACTCTTGTTTTTTTTTTAAGTTTTAATGTTTATTTATTTTTGAGAGAGAGAGAGAGAGAGGGAGAGACAGTGCGAGTGGGAAAGGAGCAGAAAGATAGGGAGACACAGAATCTAAAGCAGGCTCCAGGCTCTGAGCTGTCAACACAGAGCCCAAAAGGGCTTGAACTCATGAAGCATGAGATAATGACCCGAGCCAAAGTTGGATGCTTAACCCACTGAGCCACCCCGGAGCCCCTACTACTTTTGTTTTTATTTTTATTTTTTATTAGTGTTAGCATGGTATATTTTTCTCTACCCATTTGCTTTTAATGCATACATTTCTTATATTTAAAGTGGGTTTCTTATAGACATTTAGTTGGGTCTTTCTTTTGATTCACTCTATGTCTGTAAGTCACTGTGACTAAATCTATGTCATTTAATTGGTACATTTAGACCACTGATGTTCAAAGTGATTATTGATACAGTTGGATTAATATCTATCCTATTTATTACTGGATATTCATTATTACTGGATATTTATTTATTACTGGATATTCCTGGATATTTATTATCATCCTATTTCTATTTGTTTACCCTCTTCTTTGTTCCTATTTTTGTATTCCACTCTTTATTATGTCTTTTGTGGTTATTTTTAATTTAATTTAATTTATTTTCTTTATTAGAGAAAGAGAGAGAGAGCGTGAGTGGGGGAGGGTCAGAAGGATGAGATAATCTTAAACTGAGAGTGGAGCCTGACTCAGGGTTTGATCCCACCACCTTGGGATCATAACCTGAGCTGAAATCAAAAGTCATTTGCTCAACCGAGCCATCCAGGCACCTCTGTCTTTTGTGGTTTTAATTAAGCATTTTGTGATTCCATGTCTCTCCCCATTCCTAGTATATTGATTATACATCTTTTTTACATTTCTTTTTGGTAGTTGCTTTAGAGTTTGCAATACACATTTACAGTTAATCAAATTCCACTTTCAAATAACACTATACCATTTCTTGAATAGTGTTATTATGTTGTAATTACAAAATAATCCTCATTCCTCCCACATGCCCCTCATATCTTGGCTGCCATTCAATTCACTTATGTATAAGCATACATAAGCATATATATACATATAAGATATATATATATAATCATACCTAATTAAATAATTGTTATTGTGATGTTTATATTATTTTTTATTTCTGAGGTGGAAAATTTTACACTTCTTTTGCTCAAGATTTCTGTTTTGTTAGGTCATATGTTTAGAATGGGAACTATTGATAGTTAAGTTTATTAAGAATTGATCCATATGGCAAAAATAATTTTAGAAAGCTTACAACAATTAAGTTCCTTTGCCATATATAATTTCAAATTGAACATACACTTGCCAGGATTAACTAAATTTTCCAATTCTATAGACAACTGAATCTCACCTTTTAAAGAAATAAGGAAACATTTTCACAAGTTTTTTAGCTGTTGGTTTTGTTAATTATTTGTTCATGTATTCCTCTCTTTTTTCTTTTTTTAAATGGTTCTCACATACAGGTGAGTTAATCAGATTAATCATATACCTAGATGATGGTACATAATATTATTATGAGTCCAATTGATGTCTCTATCATTTTAAATTTTATTTTCATTTTTTTTAGCACTATTCCCCACTCTTATTCCTAGTCCTCCTCAGAAAGCACTATTATAGTGTTTGGGTATGTTCTTTTTATTTGTTGACATACTTAGAAATTACAAGTATTTTTTATCCTTATAATTGTATATGTAACTTACTTTACATAAATAGCATTGTGACTTTTTCTACCTTTTTCCCTCGTTTACACTATAAACAAACTCTTTTTAAGGTATATTTTGCATTTATTCTTTTGTATTCTTTGTCTTTTCCAATTTACTTGTGTGGATTTAAAAAAGATACTATTTTGGAGTGATATAAGAAATAAAAAACAATTTTAGCGTTTGAAATAATTTTCTGATCTTGGCTTTTAACCTGTAATATTTGGACAATATCGTTATTAAGATCAATGTTCAGGAAATCTAACAAATGCGTACCTGTTATGAACTGCATGTTTCTGTTCCTTCCAAATTCATACGCTGAACCCAGACAGCCAATACAGTTACACTTGGACATGAAGCCTTTAAGGAAGTAATTAAGGTTCAATGAGATCATAAAGGTAGTGTTCTTGATCACATAGGATTACTGTACTTGTAAGAAGAGATGTCAGAGAGCTTCCTTTTGCTCTCTTGCACAAAGGAGAGGTGATATGAGCATTCATCAAGACTGCAGCTGCCTACAAGCCAAGAGAAGAGACCTCAGCATAAAACCTACCTTCCTGGCACCTTGATCTTGGACTTCCCAGCCTCTGGAATTGTAAGAAATAAATTTATGTTGCTACCCTTTCTGTGGTATTTTGTTATGGCAGTGAGCAGGGTAATAGACTTTTTTAATGTCGGTATCTTGCTGAACCAAGTGTCATGAGCCACATTCTTCCACATCCAAACCCATCCTCATCCTAAACACTTTGGGGGCCATATCAAAATCTACTGAGAAGGGTTTTCAAATTTTCTCATTTTCCCTCAGGATTCATATAAGTGAGTTTCTTTTATCTTGGAACTGCTTTTATGTCATACATATTGATGCTGTAAAAAAAAGCATAGACTTCCCTGACCCAAATCAGGTAGGAATTGAACAATGCTTTCTTAATTTTAGAGTATAAATTATCCCTTTAATTTAATCTTTTGAGATTCATGGGTTGAGGCTCACTCGTAGCAGACACACATGAGATGCTGTGGAAAATTTAACATTGCTGGTCCATACCAACATCAGATCAACTGAGACAGTAGTGCTTTGATAAGAGGATGAGAATATGCATTCCTAATAAGGTTTTGAAGGTATTCTTACACATCTTAGGCTTGTAAAATTTTAATGATCATATAATCAAACTATTGGGAAATACATAAATGAAAAATATACAATACGCATAAATTGATTGATTTTTGCCTTTTAATAGTTTATTTTCCTAGCAAAATATATCCCCAATCTTATATATTTGGTGCTGCTTTCTCAGAGTCCAAAAGAAAATATTCCCCTATTTCAGAGGCAATAATCAGAACTACTTGAGAAGGACAATATGTGTTTTAGAAGAACCAACTTTTTGTGATTACTATAATTCCCTGAAAGCATCTTTTATTATATATGCTTCTAGTATAATTTTCTGAAAGGAAATAAAAATGTAAAATTTTAACAAGGTAGGATAGACACAAAGGAAACACTAAATATTGTATAGAAACAAAAGTATAACAAGGTGGTGAAGAGACATACACATATACAATGTGGTATTTAGAAACCAAATGACATAGTTCATTTATGTATTGTACAAAGTTTTCCTAAACCAAACTTGGGATATTTTGCATTAGTCAAATTACTAAATAGCTACTGTTTTCTAAATTATAATTCATTATCTTATTTTTTTCCTGTAGAGTTTTTGGAATAGCACAAAGTTGCATTTCTAAACCATATAATACAAGAAGGATGTAGGTTCTTTATCTGTCTTTTAGATGAATTACTTTGTTCTGTTTTTAGTAGTATGCCCTGCATAAGCTACTGATTTGCTTCACATTCCACATCCATTGTTACTTGGAAAAATGGAAATTACAGCCACATTTCTGCAGTGTGTTGACTCTCAGTCAAAACTTGGGATGATGTGCCTTACATAGTTGTGGCTGTTTATTTATTATATAGCTTCTTGTATATTTTTGTGCAAAGTTGGGAGCAGCTGTACCAAGAAATGAGAGTCAGATGTCACTGTATGATAGAATATCAACTTCATTCAATATTTCTATTATGAGTTGTTTGGGCCATAATGTATTTTAGGTGACCCCTACATCCTCAAATGCTCAGTAAATTTCCATGTGAAATCTGCATTCTTATAAACAAGTATCACCAGAGAAAATGTAGGTCATTCCAACTGTTGCCAAAGTGAGTTCTACAAATCAAAACTCACCAATTCTCATTTGATGTGCCTTTTGCTCCCTAATATATGTGTCAGATAACAATTCTCTATAAAACCATAGTGACAATTGATTTGTTATTCTGTAAGAAACATAGATCATCAGATCACCTGCCAAAAATATCACTGTTTTATGTTAGAACTGTATCCAATTGCAGCAAAATGCATATTGACAGTGGCTTACCTAAAATAAGAATTTAAATTCTCTACCTAACAAAAAGTTTGGAAGTAAGCAACCCAAGATGAATATGGCAGTTCCACTGTGCCTGAGATACCCATACGTGGTTATTACTTTACCACTTACATCACTTGTTGAGTTTTAGGAAGAAAGAAAAAAAGTAAGAGGCAATTGGCAAGAGTCTGCCCCAGTGGTATTTTAGTGACCTATTTCTAGGGAGTGGGATGGGGGAAGGCTAAGGAAAGTTCTGATTTGTAGCATTTGCTAATTTCTGTGGTATAAGTCCCATGATGGTTAAACTCAAACTACCAGCATGATGCCACTAAATGTGGAACTGTGAAGAGATGGGCAAAATCTGTTCTTGCAAGCCAGTGAAATAATTGGCTTTACCACAAACCCTTGCTTGACTCTGCCTTCTTTTAAAGAGCTTTCTGGGGAACCACCACATCAAGCAATTCCAATTTATATCTGGTTGTTCAGAACTGTTCTACAGTCACCTCTAACTAGAGAAGGCTAGAAAATCCTATTGTTCAAATATCAGAGGAGAGAGGAATAGCTGGTAAGCCAACAGTGTCTGCTACACTTGCCCATGAAAAAACAATAAACTGATATTAGGAATATTTCTGAGAAAGAAAGAGGAAAATTCAGAAAAAGTAAATCAGGTTATTCTGTCAAGAAGCAGAGGCAGGCAACATTGAGAGGGTGCACACAGCAGGTGTATAATTCAGTGTTGAAATATTTCATAAGAAAACAATTAAATTCAAGTATATAAATATGTTAAGAATGAAAGTCAAGTTGCTGTAAAATATTTGTATCTGTAAAATACTTGAATAACAAAATATTCTCATTGCAAAAATTTACATTATGGCTATATACTTCTAATAAGTATATATAGAAATTCTTTAACATATGGGCACCAGGGTGTCTCAGTCAGTTAAGTATCCTACTCTTGATTTTGACTCAGGTCATGATCTCATGGTTCGTGAGCTCAAGTCTTGCAGTGGGCTCTGTGCTAACAGTGCAGAGCCCACTTGGGATTCTCTGTCTCCCTCTCTCTCTGCCCCTCTCCTGCTCGATCTGTCTCACTCTCTCAAAATAAATAAATAAACTTTTTTTAAAAGAAAAATTTTAACATAAATTTATTGACGTGTAATACTTTATAAAATGTAAATTAGTGACAATGCTATTGAATGGACTTTATACATTAAATTAGACTCCATATGTTCTCAAAAAATTAGGGAAGAAATGGTATGTATATATCAAGTACCAAAAATTCTTTTTATTATTATTTAAAAATTTTTTAAAATGTTTATTCATTTTTGAAAGAGAGAGACAGAGCACAAGCAGGGGTAGGGCGGAGAGAGAGGGGGACACAGAATCTGAAGCAGTCTCCAGGCTGAGCTGTCAGCACAGAGCCCATCGTGGGGCTTGAACTCATGAACCACGAGATCATGACCTGAGCCAAAGTCGGACACCCAACTGACTGAGCCACCCAGGTGCCCCCAAAATTCTTTTTATTCTATTCCATTAGAATTCCAAGCCATCAGTACAAGATAAATATTCCTTGAGTCTGAGAGAGTCAGGACGATTCATAAATCCATTTTGTCCGAAGCACTGTTTTCACCTTTCATAAACATATTTTTTATTATTAATTCACTAATTAAAATGTATTATGTGTTAAGCAACTGTATCATGACAACTTAGAGTCTATATTGGAAGATAGCCAATAAAAAAACATTTAAAATATGTAATTCTTACCAGCTTCCATTGCAAAAAGCTGAAAGACCCTATTGCCCATAAAATAATTAGGCAATCATTAAAGGCTTAAATATTAAATCCTCAGTTAGTACTCATATGAAATATAGCTTTTACTCAAGTATAAAGTCATAGAAGAAGATGAAGTACACAGTTATAATTACATCATTCCTCCTGTAATAATAACACCATCTTCTTTGTACATCTATAGCCACATACATCTATAATTAGTAATGCTATAGCAAAAGTTTTGCATAAATCTGCTTCTATGTTATTACCCTATTTCCCTCATATTCGTAAAATTTTTGCTTGTTTTCAGTTCCTAAGTTGAGAGACTATTTCTTTTTAAAACTATAGTCCCAATATCTATAACATTTCTGAAATTGTAGTAAGTGATTGAAGATGAAGGTTGAACAAATGAATCAAAGACTAAAAGAACTGATTGGTGAAAGGTACTGAAGTTCTGTATTGATAAAAGGCAAAGTGAGCTGGCAAGCAACAGATAGCCCAAGAAAGAGCTTTCAATAACTAATAAAGGAAAGAGACACTGACTCTAGTATGATTTTGGACTCATGCCATCCATATTTCTCATTATACATCTCGTGAAGACTCAATTATTTATGCTAATGGACTCTGTGGATAATTTAAAATAATATACTAGTAAGGCAATGAAATACATTTTTGTCGTTCCAAAAGAATATGAAGGGCCCATGTGCTAGGAATTTACAATTCATTAAAACACTGAAATACACATTGACAACCTTACTTAAGAAAAGCTGGAAATACATATAGATTTATATATGTGCTTAGATTTATATATATATGTATATATATATATGTATATATATACATATATATATATGTATCCCTATATACTTTTCTATCCTCCACCTATATAGATCTTTTCTTTTTTTATAACTTAACTGCAAAAGGACAAATATATTTTCATTACTGAGTAACAAATAATGCCAAATTGAGCTGTCCTAAATCTTTCATGTTTTCTTCCTGAATCTTTTAAGTTAGAGCTCATTAAAGCTACTGGCCTTTTCCTGGTAAATAGTAGCTATTTTAGCTAATTCTTTATTCAATTAGGAAACATCTTTATATACTAAGGACTTGACAGACATTCGACAATTTTTAAGGGAAACTATCCTACATTTTAAAGGGCTAATATTTTCAATAAAAGAGACATGTTTGCAAACAAATGAAGACACGGCAAGTTCAGAAGAGCCACCAGAAGGCATGTAGACATAGATGAGAAGAGCACATGAATTTCAGAACAGGCATCTTCACATGACTTTGGGTATGAAGCTAGATAGAGAAAATAGTGCCTTATTTGTTTTTTAAAGAATGACAGCAGGCAGATTGGATATGACAGAATTTTTCAAGCATATTGTCTTATGATGAATTCCCTAGAAATTGACTCTAAGGAGACAGTTGCATACAGAATATTTATTAAAGAGTGCTCCTGAAATACAGTCCTATAAGGAAGTAAGAAGGGCAAGACCGGAAAAAGAGAGAATTTGACTCTCAATGACATGGCAGCTGAAGCTTCAGCCAATCCTATATATGGAGTGCTAGATCCCAGATGGTCAAACTTGCCTCCAATTCATTTTTTCACCAGTCATGCCACAGGCCCCTCCCTAACAGAGGGTATGATTTCTTGAGGCAGTTCTCTATGACTGGGGCAGTTTCTACTGAGAGAAGTAGTTATAATATTCCCAAAGGATGGGGGTTGGACGTGTTGGCTATGAACCGAGGATCTAGATAGAGTGCCTTGTTATATAGCATAGTCTATCTCCTATATCACTCAGATCTACTTATAAATTTATCTGAGTGGACAACCATTCTTCCAAGATTCTGAATAGACTTTTTCGCTGGATAATTAAAAAAATTTTTTTTCAACGTTTATTTATTTTTGGGAAAGAGAGAGACAGAGCATGAACGGGGGAGGGGCAGAGAGAGAGGGAGACACAGAATCGGAAACAGGCTCCAGGCTCTGAGCCATCAGCCCAGAGCCTGACGCAGGGCTGGAACTCACGGACCGCGAGATCGTGACCTGGCTGAAGTCGAACGCTTAACCGACTGCGCCACCCAGGCGCCCCTTCCCTGGATAATTTTAAAAGAGAAAGACCACAGCCATAGTTTATATCTAGGCTATAACTGATACTTATCATTATCTCCACATTTAGTTAACCTTTCCACTGCTCTACGTGATTTGCCCAGGTTAAACCAGTCCTTCAGCCTATCATCCACTTCTCAGGACATTACTATGATACTTGTCCATAATAGTATTTAAATGGGGCGTGGACAGGTACATTATGGATCACTAAGCACTAAAGATATTCTTTCCTGTCCTCAATGTATAGAAGCAGATCCACCTCCTCTGAATAGATCAATTAATTAAGCAGATTAGTATAGTACTATTCCCTTACTCTTTGTGTGCCTTGGCATGAGGAGCATGAGCTGAATGAAAGTCAGCTTAAATTTCAACAGCAGTTTCTTGGGTCTTCCATTGGAACTGTGCCCTATCTGGAAACCAGTACCTCTACAGCCAATGTCATTTCTAATGGCAAGAGTTCATTCTTTGCATGGCTGAGTAATAGTCAAGTTCATGTGTGTGTGTGTGTGTGTCTGTGTGTGTGTGTGTGTGTGTGTGTGTATTCACCTGTTCTTCATCCATTCATCACTCAATGGACATTGGGGTTTTTCCATAATATGGCTGTTGTACATAAAGCTATTATAAACATCAGGGAGCATGTATCTCTTTGAATTAGTACTTTTGTAATCTTTGGGGAAATACCAATTGCTGGTGATAGGGTAGTTCTATTTTTAACTTTTTGAGGAACTTCTATACTACTTTCCAGAGTGGCTGCACCAGTTTGCATTCTCACCAGCAGTTTTTCCTATAAGAAATTACAGTTAGGCATGAGCAGTGAGGAGGAATTTTCATGAAGTGAAGATACAGTATTCTACAGAAAATTCTGCAATAGTTTATAGTAATTTAGACTGTAAGCAATGCAGACACCACTTTAATCCACTAGGATATTTTATTAGACTACGATTTACTGTGGACATAATGATGATGATAAGTCATTAAATAAATTGAAATTATTTAAACTATTATTTAAATTATTTTTTACATTTTTTAACCAGTATGCTTAAGATACAAAATATAACATTTTAAGTTTTAAGTGACTTAATCTCCTACTTAAACAAAGCATGTCGTTATCCAGTGGTGAAAAATTTTTAGATAGTTTTCTTTCGATCTACGGAAATGTGTATCTTTTCATAATCAATGCAGTGATCAATACATATATATATTTAATCATGAACTATGTATTAATGAAATAATGGATAAATATATCTAAAGTGAAAAACATTATATTACAGTAAAAAATAAAAAAAATTAGCATAACTAAACAGCATGATGTTACATTAAATAAAAATAAATATCCATATGTACAGATGACTGACAGCAGGTTATCAGGGCAGGTATCGAACCAGTTTGAATAAAAAGTCCTAAGAACCATCTTACTTCCATGTCTTCTTACTTGGAACAAAGACACAAATGATATAAATTCAATAACTTTCACTATTATTCTGATATCTGCCTTCAAATCACAAGACTTCAACCATTGAAACAGGCTAGTAAGAAATTACTGCAAAAGAAAATGGGAATTTAGGACCCACTGCATGGTTTATTTGAAAGACTATTTCAAATACCAAAGACTGTACTATTGCAAATGTTTTCCCTTTTAAATCTATTTCTATCCTGTTACAGAAGAATAGTAAGTAAGTAAGTAAATAAATAAATTAAATAAACAGAATTTCGGTGAAGTTGACAATACAGGCATTTGGCAATTTTCTTCACGATTTATATAAAAAGCAGAGTTTGAATGATTTTCTCTGTGTTCATTAATGACACTTTTTCCCTATTCTTTCATTGTATGAATAATAATTCACCATAGAATCCATTTAAACAAATGTTTACATGAGCATAATCTTAATATGAAATTCTGTAATAGTTTTCAAAAATTCACAGTCTGGATTAAAAGTCCCTTTAATTACTCTTCAATAATTATTAATCAAGCTCCAGGCAAAGTAAATGAATAATACTTGTGTTATATGTGAAGAAACTAAGATTCTATGAAGATAAGCAAACATTAAATGCCTGCACAAAAAACATAGGAATTACTGAGCCAAACTATAAATCTGACTCAACTTTTCATCTTCTTTGCACTCTGAGAATTTCTATTAAAACATAGTGCAATAGAAAGAAGATATTCTTTGTGGACATTACTACCCAAGTTTGAATATTGGCTCCAATTCCTAGCTAAATAAAGTTGCTAAATTTCTTTAAAATTTTGGAATACCAGTTTGCTTTTTTCTAAAATTTTGAAATACTAATAATACTTCTCTTGCCTTACGTTTTGAGGATTCAGTAAATTTTGCATGCAAGGCACTTAATACAGTGCATTCCAAATACCAGATGCTTAACACAGGTTACTGTCATAATGACACGGTTAGGTTCTGAAAGTCAAAGGAAGGTAGACATATTATTCGATGGAAACCAGTTAGGTAAGAGATCAAATAATGTTTTGTCAAGTGTCAAGCATTTAAAAAGATGTGGGTATGATTATCTATTCAAATTTATATTTACATACTATAAATAATATAGTGTGCACACTATGCTAATACATAGTATATACAGTATATAGTGTGTGTATATATGTACTAAACAACTTTTTATTTAGTATATAGGTATATTATTTTAAATATACAGTATATATGTAATTTTTATGTAGTATGCAATATATACTGTATATACATATAATATAGTATGTGTATATATATATCTATATATGATACATATGTACACACTAAATAAAAAATTGTTTAGTCCTGGAGCACCTCGGTGGCTCAGTTGGTTTAGCGTCCAACTTCAACGCAGGTCACGATCACAGGGTTCTTGAGTATAAGCCCTGTGTCAGGCTCTGTGTTAACTCAGAGCCTGGAGGCTGCTTTGGATTCTGTGTCTCCTCTCTCTGTCCCTCCCCCACTCATGCTCTGTCTCTGTCTCTGTCTCTCTCTCTCTCTCTCTCACAAATAAACATTACCAAAAAAAAGTTGTTTATTATGTTTGTGTGTGTGTCTCACTCAGAGGGGAAGAAAGGAAAATTGGTATGGTCCCTGTTGTTGAAGCATCTTCTGAGCAGGCAGCTTCCAACAACTTCAGTTTAGTATTTCGATATTAAAAAGAAAAACCCTCCAGTAACACAATTCAAGACAAAAATTTCAAGAATTCTCTCTTCTTTGACCTAAGCTTTGAATGGCATGACCTAAATATCTTAACACTTAGTGTAGTTCTGCCTAATTTTTATCATGTGTGACAGTACACTTATCTCTTTTCCCAGTCTATTGCTAAACAGCCTGTAGCCATGCTAACTAAGAAAGTGACAAAATGAGTTTATCCTTTGTCTCTGTGGAGCTACCAGAGAGTATTTATTGACGGTTGGATATCACAACTTCTGTGCAACCGAAACCAGAACTGCAAAATGTCTTCAAAATACCTAATACATTAAGTTAAAAAAGATTTCATAAACACATCACTAACGAATATCCGTTCTCTGTTCAGAAACTATTAAATAAAAAGTTATTATAATCACAGCACTTGAAATTCCAATTATAAATTTACATTTCAGTAAGGACATTCTGTCTATCCCAGTGGCTGTTAAAAAAAAAATCAGACAATATCTGCTTTCACAAAGCTGTCCCATAAAATGTTATTGGATATGTAAAGAAAATAGATTAGCCTTGGTGTTTTTCTCTGGATGGAAAATTTTTCTTCTTACTGGCAGCAATTCCTTTAAGATTTTCTTCCAAAAATTACCTCTAAGGACTTGTACAGATTGTGTTGCAGGCAATTAAGTCTCTGAGAATATAAACATATTTTGAAATATAGCAAAACAAGAAAAACTCTAAACAACAATAAAACACCACAGTTAAGAAATGTACTGATTTATGGCCTTTTGGACTAGAAAGATAGATTTTATACCATGCTCTAAAGGTTATAAAGTTAAATCCTGATGACATTTGTATATCACTTCAGTGAGATGTAAGTTTAAGTAGATGCAAGTTTAAGATAACGCAAACATTGTCATTCTATTCATAATAATACATGGACCATATATTCAGAATGCTTAATTGTAGAAAAGATAAAGAAAGTAATTTAAAGTTAAATTATATACTATAATAAAAAAAAACTGCTTGATATTATAAATGCCTGTGGTTACCGAAACAATGATTGTTTTGGGAGACCAAAAACTTGTTGATGTCTTAAACGGTACAGTCCATATGGAAATGTGTCTTGCCACCCAGGATAGCCATTGACATTGTCAAAATAGTTAACAACCCACTCCCTTTTAAAAATTTACAAACAGGGGTTCCTGGGTGGCTCAGTTGGTTAGGTGACTGACTCCTGATTTAAGCTCAGGTTATGATCTCAAGGTTTGTGGGATGGAGCCCCACATTGGGCTCCACTTTCACAGCACAGAACTTGCTCAGGATCTCTCTCTCCGTCTCTCTCTGCCCCTCCCTACCTTGGCTCTCTCTCCTTCCCTCTCTCTCTCTCTCTCAAAATAAATAAATAAATAAATAAATAAATAAATACTAAAAAAAAATTAAAAAATAAAAATTTGCAAACATGTTCTTGTATCTCTCTTCCACTTTAGATTTGATAGTTATTAACATTGTTCACATTTATAAAATGTACATTTTATATTATTGATTTTTGAAAGATGATTTTATATGAAAAGTACTGATAAGGGAATTTTGTTGCTTTATGCTGTGAAAAGGAGTTTCCTAGCATTGAGATGACAGGATTGCTATTCAGAATGAATCGGCTCTCTTAATGTCTCCAAACTATGTTATCAGTTCACTATAAAGATGGGTTTTATTATTAACTGTCAAGTCCCTCTAATAATTTTCACTGATTGTTTATAGTGGAAGATTTGCTAAAGTTGAATCTAATGCTTCTAATCACAGCAATTCCATCCATTTCTAAATTGCAATAATTGGATCACTTTTTTTTAAATTTTTTTTTCAACGTTTATTTATTTTTGGGAAAGAGAGAGACAGAGCATGAACGGGGGAGGGGCAGAGAGAGAGGGAGACACAGAATCGGAAACAGGCTCCAGGCTCTGAGCCATCAGCCCAGAGCCCGACGCGGGGCTCGAACTCACAGACCGGGAGATCGTGACCTGGCTGAAGTCGGACGCTTAACGACTGCGCCACCCAGGCGCCCCATTGGATCACTTTTTTAAGCCAAAGGACACTTTCATATGCCAACAATTTTTGTTTTTGTTTTTCTCTATTATCAGAATTTTAAGCATTAGATTCTGAAACCATGAGAAAATAAGAGTTTCTGCCTCAGGGAGACAGTCCAAAAACGCCCCCGGGGAATAAAAATTCAACCAATACAATAAGCTATCCATACTGGTAATCACTCCAGAAGCAGGTGTATCCATCGGTTACAGTACAGTAATCTCTGAGAAATGAAAACAGAGTAAGGTACTGAAGCTTAGGTCCTAATGCAAGATGGGTGTTTATTACATACTAGACATGAGGGGTGATGTCCTTAGTGAACTCAAGGCATCTAGTCAACAAGAGAAAGGCACCCGTTTATCTCACTACAGGGACTATACAGCAGAGGAAAAGGAAAACAACAGAACCCCATATTTATTCCTTCTGACTTGTGATACAAGGACAGCTAAAAATGCTCCTATCTCTGTGTTGTAATCGTGGGAATGCAGGTAGGGTTTAATGCCACCACATTTTAAAATCAGATATGGATATAGACATACAGGCACATATTCACAAGTTTTTCTCCAAAGCATTTTCACAACTACTATCTCCTTTGACCTTAACAACAAGTACACTTATTTTTCTGTTTTGGGACATAGGAAACAGGAATTCAAAGAGGCTAAGTTTGCTCCAGTTCACAGAGGGAGTTGAATAGAATTTATGTGTTCCAAAATCTGAAACTTAATGCTCTTTTCATCACATGTCCCTGGATGTTTGGCAGGGACACACTCACTAATGATAACTATTATATCCCCCAAAGAAGAGTTTCCAAAGAAAAATATTCTACAAAATTAGAAGTTAAATTCCTGTACAAGCTTCTAGATCTCCTCTATCATTTTGATGAAGTCTAATGAGTTAGGGTGAGCAAAATTTCATGTACAATGAATTTTAGAATGCATGATTTGAATAACTATTCACATATTTTTTAGATAGCCATTAGGCTAGTAATAAGGAGTACCCTTACTATTCTTCCCTCATTCTTTTTTTGTAACGTTTATTTATTTATTTTTGAGAGAGTGCATGTGGCATAGGAGAAGAGAAAGAGAGAAAGAGAATCCCAAGCAGGCTCTGTACTGTCAGTGCTGAGCCCCATGTGGGGCTCGATCTCATGAACCATGAGATCATGACTTAAGCTGAAACCAAGAATCAGACATTCAACCAAATGAGCCACCCAGGCACATTCCCCCCTACTTCTGATATTTTTCCTTATGTATTTTTCTCCATTTTCAAAAAACCTCCCTTTTTCTCTCTTTGGCTTCACTTAAACAAATCAGCTGATATATAAAGGATAAAAAAGAAAAGGTAAAAACAACAAAAAAGAAAAGGAATATTAATATTTATTTGGTATATAAGATATGTATAAAGGAATATATGGAAGAGAAGACTTCAGACAATATCCATTGTGGAAAACATAATTAAATTAATGCAATTGAAGCATTAAAAAAGTACTAAGTCTAGTATTTCATTCAACAAATTTAACTAAGTGCTTATTATTTGTTTGGCATTTGACGAGGACCTGGGTTAAACAAAGATAGAAAGACAACCCCTGACTACTAATGGCTTACTATCTATTAGGAGTGACATTGAAAACACAAGCAAATGTTTTTTAAGGAATAGTTAGGTATGATATATAATCATATAAGTATATGGGAATATCAACCAACCATTTTTAGTAAATGTCTTATAGAGTATTGAAACTGGCAAATTGACTTGAGAAAAAAGATAATTTTGGAAGGAATTAAACCATTTAGAAACATTTTCAAAATAGCTTGCATTATATTTAAATAGTTAAAACATGATCTAATTAAGGATTTGATAAGTTAAAATAATAATATGCAAATAATATTATTTATTTTCATTTTATTTTAATGTTATTTATTTTTATAAATTTACCATTATTAACAGAACTGGGAACAGGATGTGGTCTAGGTGGGACAGGGAATTCCTGAGGAATCTTTTGTGGAGAACCAATGTAAGAATGTAGAGCAGTGGTGGGGGAGAGGAACAGTCTAGGATTGATTATTCAAAACAAAATATTTTTTAAAAGAAATTCCAGGTTGGATTTGAAGAATGCTCCTTTGCTCTTTCTCTCTTTTTTTAAGAAGTTTACTTTTTTATTATTGAGGAATAATTGACATATAGCATTATATTAGTCTCGGGGATACGATATAATGGTTTGATATTTGCATACATGCAGAATGATAATTGAAATAAGTCTAGTTTCCCCCATCACATAGTAAGTTACATAATATATAATACGATATTGACTGTAGTCACCAGGCTATACATCCCTCTGACTTACATATTTTATGACTGGAAATCCTTACCTCTTGACCCCCTTCTCCTATTCACCCACCTCCCAATTTTGGTCTCTAAGTACTTTCAGATACTACCTGTGCAGTGAAGACAATTGAGGAAGTACCCAGTGGATAGAAACAGTCAGGATACCATTGAACTGGGAAAGTGCTAGAAACAATTTAGTGTAACTCAAAAGACCCAGGAATGATCACCAATACATTCTATTTATCTAAAAATTGATCATGATAAAAACTATGTGCTTAGTTGCTACTATGAGAAAGCACTGTGGTCACAAACTAAGACTGTTTCTAATGTTCACAGCATCTGTATACATTACATATTTTATCTTAATTTTACAAACAAAGAAAATATATCTAAGCACACATGGTTCCAGAGCCACTATTCAAATCCAGGTATACTTGACTTTACTACTTAGCTTTTAAATGTGTTCACTACACCAAGCAGTAAATTTTAAAATAGGTTTCTCACAGACTTTACCATACTGAGTTGTATCAATGACAATATATTTTCTGAAAAAAATATTCAGGCATACAATCAAATAGAGTTAATTTTTTTGGAAATTCCCTCCCATATCTATTTTACATAATTATATTATATTCTTGTATTTTCACGGATATAAATATCACTCCTCCTTGGGTACAAGAATATATTTTTACCTAAGCTCTGACCCCATCACCTTCCTCTACAACAGAACTTGATCTATTGGTTAACTTCTCACACTCACACTGAACAACAGAAAGTCTTATTTCTATGCATCCTTCATCTATAAACATACTTAAGGCTTTCCTTAACTAAGAGCAAAGAAAAGAGAAATATTTAACCTGTCCCCACACCTAGTTAATGCTTTAGTAGTTTCATTCTGATCACAGCTGTTTCTTGACATGGCAGTCCATACTTCTATCTTTTCTAGCTCACCCACTGAAAACATGACTTTAATACCAAACTTTCTGTTTAAGTTCCTTTTTTAGAATTCAGTGATGACCATTGTTTCAGTACCACTCTGACATCATCTTGATGTAGCATTGTACATTATAACCCTTCATTCTTTCTGAAAGGAAATCTCTTGGAATCTGTAACGTCAGGCATTCCTGATTCTCTGAATTTCTGTACATCTTCTGACTCCATTTCACAAATGATCCAAATTTCTTTAATTTTGTCCACTTCCCTTGCTCAGATATTAAACACCCTCCTCTTGAGCGTTGCAAACTTCCCTGCGTGTTTACTTGCATTACAAATTTTCAAAGTAGGATAAAGTGTATGCACCAAAGTAAAGTCTGTCTGCTTTTCCCCCCTTCCTTTTCTATCAAACAAAAAATCATCCTAGTTGACAGGGAAGAGGTCAAACCATGTTCAAAATAAGTGAATAGAAAACGTTTTGAGGTAGAGTTTCGGTTTATTAGCTGTAACTATTTCACAGCAATTGCTATTCTAACTGAATGTAAAAGATAAAAAATAAAAACAGAAGTTCAATTTTTGCCTTCATGCCAGATAAATTTGCTCCACTGTATTGATACTGCTCACTGGAACATGAGTGATACACAAAACAAACACAAAAAGCAAATAATTCAGTATTTTTGTACATAGACTTACTTTTCAGATTTTAGCATGCTGACAAAGCCAGATCATACTGACAGTAAAGTGTTTGGGAAAGAATTAACATATAAGGGCAAACAATAGAGAAGGATTTACTTTAGGCTTTTTCTAAAACTATGGGCCAACTTCTCAGAGAACTTTCATATTAAACTATCTGCTCTTTTCCTTTTCCCCCCAAACAACTGGGGCATTCTATTCTAAAATAATTAATTTGAGAGGGCGCCTGGGTGGCTCAGTTGGTTAAGTGTCTGATGCTTGGTTGCAGCTTAGGTCATGATCTCACAGTTCGTGAGTTTGAGCCCCACATCCAGCTCTGTGCTGACAGCTCAGGGCGTGCCTGTGACTCTCTCTCCCTCTCTCTCTGCCCCTCCCCTGCTCCTCTCTATCTCTCTCTCTCTCAGAATAAATAAATAAAATTAAAAAAAAATTTAATATAATTAATTTGAGGAGCACCTGGGTGGCTCAGCCTGTTAAGCCTCTGACTCTTGATTTCAATTCAGGTCGTGGTTGGCAGGATCAGGCCCCCTGTCAGGCTCTGTGGTGACAGCATAGAGCCTGCCTATGATTCTTTCTCTCTCCCTCTCCCCTTCTCATGCTCCCACTCTCTGTCTCTCTCAAAATAAAAAAAAAAGTAAACTTGAAAAAAAAAAAAAGCCCAAAGTAATACATGTTTGTTCCACTTGGAAATGTTTAAAATATGCATATTTAGCTACAAATTTGGCAATTTGTTTCTCCTATGTTCTTTTATTTAATCTCTATTGCCTAAAAAACAAAATTGTATTAGCCAGACTGCCACTTTGGGTCACTACACAGTGACTCAGGAATTCTTTAGGTCACAAAGAAATGTCATTTAACCATTTCATATCCTGTTCCCTTTGTGTTTTTCTGAGTATATTCCTCAGCTGCACTTCCAAAATGCATACCATACATCTATAAATTGGAAATTTAGATTAAAGTATTCAATCCAAAGAACCACTTCCGTTTGATTGATCTTCATAAAATTCAAGATGTCATCATACATACATACATACATACATACATACCTCAAATTTGTGACCTTACAAAAAATATTCCAAATATATAATAACTTAATGAAAAGCAATGAATCTTTGGATTCTAAATCTATGAGCTAAAATTCATTCAAGGGATTTTTCTAGGTCTGAAGTTCTATTGAAAGTTCCTGATATAACTCCATTCATCAAATGACATCTCAAAAATGTTGTTTGATACAAATAACATATGTACAACTTAATATATTGTCATTATCCAGATTCAGTTGGCCACATATATTTGTGGAATGAAATGCTGTGATTAGTCAATTATTCATATGAATAGAGACCTGTTCCATTTACCATATTACAAAAATACCATTTCTGAGTTAACTAACTTTAAAAAATCACATTCCAAGGATTTCAGGCAGATTATTAATATATGTATAAAAATTGGAAGTACACATTTAAAGATGTCAAGGTGATGATAAAATATAGATAACATTTTTTTTGAAGTTTATTTATTTATTTTTGAGAGAGGGGGAGAGAGAATCCCAAGCAGGCTCCGTGCTCTCAGCATGAAGCTCCATACAGGATAAACTCACAAGGTGTGACACAAAATCGAGTTGGACGCTTAATAGACTGAGCCACCCAAGTGCCCCAGGTAACAAATTTTTAAAATTGTTATATCTTATCACATTACATAGCCTGTACAGGTGGTAGAGTTGAAGTGAAATCTAACTTGGAGATAAAATAAACATGTTTGGTTAAAATTATCATATGTCACGAATATATTTATATTATATAAAAGTAAGTATTTTAATGTATAATTTAATATAGATTTGTGCATCCATCACTACCATGTTTAAGTACAACTTTTATAATAGAAAATTGCAGAAGTGATATTTGTAGTTTATCCTTTGAAGTACTTAACAGTTCACCTTTGCTGTATTGTACATAGAAATTATGTTGTTTGCCTATTAGTAACAATATCTAAGAATGAGTGTTAAGAATCCACTTTGGGAGTAATATGCTTTAAATATATACCACATAAAGGTAATCAAAACAATTTCTGTCCCTAAGGAGCTTTACAAATTCCAGTCTTTCCGGATGACTGCCTGAGATAATCTCCCAGAATAATGCCCTCATTACAATATTCTTTTATTAAAAATAAGACAAACATCACTATTGATTTTCGCTCTCCAAATTTTGTAAAGTGAATAACTAGTGGTATAGCCTCTGTTCAAGGCTGTGCCTGATTTTCTTTTGTACTTTTTCACTCACTAATACACACTTAAAAAATAGTATGTGCGATAGCATTCCTAAAGGATCACTACACATGGTTTAATTATATCCCACCTCAAATTCCTTCCTCAGAATTTGAAGCTGATCCTTTTCTTTCATCCCCAACAGTAGGTGTTGAGAAAGATAATGTTCCCTTCCATTAATAAAAGTATCTGATAAACTTAATAGTTAAAGTTAGGTGCTAGACAAGTAAGCTATAAAACTGTCATCATGATTTTGGAAGTAAACAGTGGATAAATGGACCCATTTTCAAAGTATTTGGAATGTAGACACAGTCTGCACTGTTTAGAGTGAAGCTGGAGTTGGAACAGGAGAGGAGAAGAGACCAAAGAAACTGACAAGGGTATTGACTACAGCAAGTACCAAGGAGATTTATGTACCCTAAAAGCATTCAAGACTGCTAAAGCCCAGCTAGCATCACATAGAAAACTGATGATCATGAATTAAATGGGTCATGGGTACTGCAATCTAATAGGTTATCAATGCAATAGTTTTAACTGCCTTTTATTTGTGGGGCTTTAGCGGAAATGTATTTTTATATGAGCTTTAATATGATTTTCTTTGGAATGCAACTTTATTCTCCAAAATATAATTTACTACTATATGCTAATTTTGCCATTACTGGTTAATTATATATTAAAGAACCTTTTTAAATGTTCTTATTAGCAAATGTTAAATATGTTCTTTCTTTTTATTAAGCTTTATTTGGGTTATATTGAAAGGATAATAAAGCATATTGCACAGCCAACTCATAGAATTTAACCAAAAGCAACTCATAGTTTCAACAAAAATCTAAATATTCATTCAAACTTACAGCCACATAACTGTATATTTTGGGTTATATGTGACAGAAAATTAAATGGATTCTTCTTGAGGTAAAATGGAATGGTGAATTAAAAAATTTCTTATGTCTCATCTTGTTTAGGATTCTCACGATTACCCCTATGTTCAGAAATTTGCTAGGAGAATTCAAAGGATTATCCATATAGCTGTAAGCATGGCTAGGATTCATTACACTAATATTTTAAGGATACACATCCACATCATAAAAGAAAAAGACATAGGTGAAGTCTGGAGAAATCCATGTGAAAGCTTCCTTATGTTTCCTGCCTCCCATGAGAAGTTCCATAGAGCATACTTTTCCTCCAGCAACACAAATGCAGCAACATATGTACAATAGCTATATTCATGGAAGCCCACTACAGATTCAGTTGCCAAGGTTTTTGCAGGGGTCTGGTCACATAAGCACCCTCTGTCTAGCGGGTGCCAACATTCCAGATTCCCAGAGGAAAGCAGGTGTTCAGCATAAATCTCATGTTCACCATTACCCATATTGTTTACCCCATCTAGGCAAAGTCAGCCACTTTTGTCAGTTAAATGTTGCCTGGGAACACTCTAAGAGCTAACTTCACAAATGCAGTAAAACCTTGGATCACAAGTAGCTTATTCTGAGAGTGTTCTGCAAGACGAGCAAACATTTCTAATAAATTTTCACTTGATAAACGAGCAATGTCTTGCAATAGTATGTGATGCTGAACGTCACATGATCACAACTGAGGCAATGGTTCTTGAAATTTGCTTTGATATGCAAGTGCTTTGGATTACAAGCATGTTTCCATAATGAATTATACTTGCAAACCAAGGTTTTACTGTACCAGACAAGGGCCATCCTTGCAAGCAGGCCTTTGTATAGGAGAGCAAGGAGTCTCAAGTCTGCTAATTCTTTTTTGCACACCCACGAATTTTAGGGTAAATATATAAAGTCCAGAGACATCTTAATTGTCCAATTTAGATGTTTTCACTCTACCCTAGTTAAGCTAGACATTAGAGCTAAGCAGTTGTAGTTTCCTATGGATGCTGTACAAATGGACCACAAATGGGTTACCTTAAAACAACAAAATTAATTCCCTCACAGTCCTGGAGGCTAGAAGTCTAAAAACAGGGACATGATCTTTCTCAAGTCCTGAAGGAAGAAACTGTTCTATCCCCTTCTTTTAACTCCTGGCATGACTGGAAATCATTGACATTCCTTGGCTTACAGACACATCACTTCATCTGGCATCCTGCATGTGTGACTGCATCATTGTGTCTTTTTTCCTTTTGTATGGGCATCAGACAGGATGGGATAGAGCCCACCCTATTTCCAAACTAGGTCACATTCACAGGCACTGGGAGTTAGAAGTTCAACTTATTTTTAGAGGGGACTAAATATTCTGAATATTCTCAAGGTCTGTTTCACTGTAAAATAGCTACAAAATGTACTGTTTAATTCACTGCTAGCCACTAAATGAAACAAAACCAAACAACCAAACAAATAGAGTGAGAGTGAAAACAGGCTTGAGAGAGAAAGAGAACTGGAACCCCAACAGTGTACTGATAGATGTAAAAGGGTAGGATCCCCTGAGGACACCAGTGCTACAATTTCATGAGTCTCTGAGAAGGTAGCAAAGTGAAGGAAATACATCATGAAGGCAGAGGTCCTTACAGGAAGACAAACACACACACACAGTCTGCATATATATATATATATATATATATATATATATATATGATATATTTTATCATATATGGTATATTTGATATATATGTATATATGATATATATGTGATATTATATATATATACATATATATACATATATATAATTTACAGAACAGATTATCCTTTTTTTATCCTTATAAAGATGACCTAATCACATGATTTGATTTGTATTTATTCAAGCTTAAGATGTCTTTCTGTCTTGGAGCGCCTGGGTGGCTCAGTCAGTTAAACCTCCAACTCCTGATTTCGGCTCAGGTCATAATGATCTCACAGTTCATGAGATCAAGCCCTATGTCAGACTCTGTGCTGACAGAGTCAGCAAAGTGCAAAGCCTTCTTGAGATTTTCTCTCTCCCTCTCTCTCTCTGCCTCTCCCCTACTCTGTCTCTGTCTCTCTCTCTCTCTCTCTCTCTCTCTCTCTCTCTCTCTTCCTCTCAAAATAAATGAATGAATGAATGAATAAATAAATAAATAAATAAATAAATAAATAAATATTTTTAAAATGATGTCTTTTTGTCTAAATCTAGAGACTTGACTCTTTCATTTTATATTATTACCACTGATAGGTACATAACTCAAGACTTGTTAAAATGACAACTAATTACTCTGGGCTCTGCATACCAAAAACCAATGTCGAATTCTATGTAACATCCTAAAAATTCTTTTAATTAGATTAGGAAAACAAAGACTTGGTCCCTATTTTATTGAGCTTGTATATTAAGGGAAAAGACAAACAGAAAAAGGAGTAAGAGGAGAAAGAGGAGGAAGAGAGAAAGGAAGAAACAGAGGAAAGAGGAGGAGGAGGAGAGACAGTAGCAGGAGGTGGACAAACAGGTGGAGAAAATAAATATGATTCTCTGATAGAGACCACATTGAGATGGGAAAGGGCTGTTTTACTGTTGAGAATTATTTTTTGGTGTAATTCCCTATCTTTCAAGACAGAGTGCAAATCTTCCTGCTAGCAGAAACTATACCAACAGAGCCTATCACCACGCCTCCTATGGAATAGGCACTCTTAAGAGATATTTTGATAAAGTAAATGCAAGATGGGAAAGAACAGATAGTAAGTGTAGGTAATTTGGCCTAAAGACCACATGAGGAATACAGGAATAATATTTGTTGAAATGCTTTGTAAAGTTTTAAATTCAACACAATGGAAAATTGTATTATCAAGTGTTGTAAAAGGTCTTATATCTACCAAGGTTTACTTTGTGGTTTTTAATGTAAAATATTTAATCCCATTTTAAGAATATTTAAAGGTACTATAAAGAGTATCTATTTTAAGCCAACTAAGTTGTGAATAAAGTTCTAATTAGTAAATTTTAGATTTTAAAGTTGAGGCAAAAATTCTAAATAAAAGATATGAATGGACCAGATTCCACATGACCCGTTAAAAATTGTACTATTACAATTAATATTGTATTTTTTACTTTGCCTGGGTCAGAGGCTTTTGCTGTGGCTTCAGAATCTGAGAAATGGCTTTTCTTTTTAGTGACCGAGTACCTTTTAGTATCCTTTCTACCAAATTCCATTTTATCTCTCCTTTATTTACTCTTTATCACAATAACATCAGTTCTCAGTCATGGCCAAGTGTATTTTTCAAACTCACTGGTGGCTGAAGCCACTATTTTCCCTCTCCCCCTATGTGTCAGGAGTTGAAGAATGGCAGTGGATTTCCTCCTTAATTTTCCAGTACTTCTTTCTGTACTGTTGAATCATATAAGGGAACAGCAGACAGGATTCAGGCAGCACTGAGGAGGGAAATCATTAACAAACCCTTTGCTGTACTAAGAGTCTACAGCAGTATTATAAGAAAGACTTATTTGTTTCTCTTGCTTAGCAGTTTATGGTGGTCCTTTTCTATATTGGGGAGAAAATCTATCGTTATATAGAAAAAACAAATTTTGGCAGCACTTTTCAATATTTCAAATTACTTTACTAAAGTAGTTGTGTCTTTATGTGATATTCCAAAATCCTACTCATTTAATTTCTCAGTCTAGAGATTTAAAAATGGCCTGACTCTTTAAAGAATGGAGACTTGGAACAATAACAAAGAAGTCTGAGTATGGGTATAAGGTGCATTTAAAATACATTTCTATATATTTTTATTCTGTACTCCTGGAAGTGTAATTTTCTGGATTTCTTTTAAATTTAGTGTGATATGGGTACCTGGGTGGCTCAGTCAGTTAAGCGTCTGACTTCGACTAAAATCATGATCTCACTGTTGTGAGTTCGAGCCCCTCATTAGGCTCTCTGCTGTCAGCACAGAACCTGCTTAGATCCTCTGTCCCCCTCCCCTCTGCCCCTCTCCCTCTCCCTCAAAAATAAATAAACATTAAAAAAACAGATTTAGTGTGATAAAATATATAAAAACAGACATCTACTCAAAATGGAGAAATACTACTTTTGGGGATACAAAATGATCTTATAATATTTGACATATTTTACTGTCATTTTTTAAAACATGGATGCTATTACTTTCTAAATACTACTTACAGAAATTTAAACTTATTCATTGTGGAAATATAAAGATATTACAGGAATTCATATATAAATGAATATAATATAATATAAATGAATATAATATAAATGTAGTCTGTCAGGGTGTACTTCAAAATTTCAAATATTCTAATTAGAATTTCATTCACAGAAAATGAGAGAAAGATCCATGGAAATTAAAGCTATAATATTTTGCACAAAGTTATTTGCATGCATTAAGGGAAATGTAAAGTTTGAATATTCTCAAAATCCATTTTTCCCATTTGATGTGTAAAGGAAGAGTAGACAGGAAACTGGCAGAGTGCTAATATTTTCAGTCCATAGTAGAAGAGGAAATTTTGATTACAGCACCATCAAATTTTCTTTTTCCCTTGATAGCCAGAAGCAATTTATATTGTCCTTCTCGGATTTTTCACAGATACTTCTTCACAATGGTCATGCAGTTTGGAAGAAAGCTTTATTACCAACTCGATGTTTTTCTTCCCCCACCTCCCCCCACACCCTGCCACTTTTTCTTGAAGGAAGAGTTTAAAATCTTGAAGGCTCTCACCAATTTTAAACATACCGGTTTCTGCCAAGGTAAAAACTTTCTATCTCCTATCTCCAGATGTATGTTTCTTCTCATGGACTAAGATAGTGAATTAAACATTGATATATCAACAATTTTGGTAGTTAAGAAAAAAATTATAATAAACCTGAAGTTACATTATAAGAAATATTGTTATGTCAATGAATTCTTTACTTTGACTTACACTGAGGCATCAGCATATTCTCTCTTCCATAACTCAAGTACAAAAAAGGCATATTAAAAATTGAGCCAAATTTCCATGCTAAAGTAAGGAATGGCTATTATTATATTTGCGGTAATTTTTTCTCTGTCCTTTTGACTAAAATGAGTCCACCAACCCTTTTTTGTGTAAATTTTTTACTTCTTTTGCATGTATATACTAATGAAAGTAAATATATGAAAACATTGTTTTTTTAAATTAGAAAAAAATCTTATCAAGAATCCTATTATAGTGGCAAATAATTAATTTGAAAATATAAATTGCTATTCTATTTTTTACTGATAGAAGCCTGCTTTGATAAAACATTTGCTTAGAAAACTTTATATGGCCTGGCGCTAGAGAAAATGTAGAATCAATATATGAAACATATTTAAGAAAAAATGTGGAGAATTGAAGTGGATAATTTGATAGAAAAAATAATAAAACGTATTGAGGGGAATAAAAGTTTACACAGAAATAATTTTATTTTTTAGTGTAGGAATCACAATGCTCCATCCATGCTGACATGTGCCTAACTAAGCTCATAACCACTGAGTTTCTAGTTAACAATCTTGACAAAATTGCCCTAGCTGGAAAAGAAGGAAGAAGACCAATTTTACACTCAGGAATTCTGCAAGCACTTCTGCCTCCATAGGGTTTGGCTTGGGTTAGAGGTAGGCTTATCACACCAGCATTTCCTTTATAACAGTATACTTTTAATATTGACAAAATAACTGCATCATTTCCAACATAAATTCCTGGTATTTTGTCAGCTGGTCTTGGTTTCTGTTTCCCTAAAAACAGAGCCTGAGGCAAGGATTTGGCATTGATAATTTATCTGGGAGTTGGTTCTAGGAATCACAAGTGAGGAAGCAGAGAAAAAGAGAGTGAGGAGAAAGACCAACAAACAGTGCACTGATGAACAGGTTTCCCCTGCAGACAATGGGAGTTCAATCTAGCTAGGCAACTCGGAGCAGAATGTGCATCTTCATATTATGAACTTAGAAAGCAGATTCATTATTCTCTAACTTTGGTGCCTGATGATACCCAGCCCTTAGGCTGAGCAAGGCTGCATGGCTACAGAGAAGCTTTCATGATTAAGAGTATTTGTTTGGTTTTGTATATATTTTATTTTTATACATATGATACTTCATTCACAATATATATCTAAACCTACCAGCCAAACCAAGAAATTTAATAATTGACAAATTATAAAAATTTAATGACAAAAAATCCCAAAATGCTCTACTTTGAGAATTTTACAACTAAAAGTAGCACAAGAAACACTCGTATACTCTTTACCTTGAATCACCAATGGTCAACAGTATGTCTCATTTATGTTATTCTTGCAATAGTATTATTATCGCAACCCAGAAATTTAACAGTATAATCTATAACAATACAACAATATAATCCACTTTAAAGCTCATAACTTTAATTTACTCAAATATCCCAAAAGGTGTTTTGGGAGGGATATCTTTGACTGAGGACCCAATCAAATATCACTAGTGACATTTGGTTGGCATCTATTTTTAATCTCCTTTACTGTAAAAGGATCCCCAAAATTCTTTTATCACACTGATATTTTTGACAACTCAAATCAATTATCTTGTACAATAAGTCAAAATGTCAAATATGTCAAATTTTCCTGATGGTTAACTCATAATAATGGGGCGCCCATGTGGCTCAGTCAGTTAAACATCAGACTCCGGCTCAGGTCGTGATCTCGCAGTTCATGAGTTCGAGCCCCATGTCAGGCTCTGTCCTGACAGCTCAGAGCCTGGAGCCTGCTTTGGATTCTGTGTCTCCTTCTCTCTCTGCTCCTCCCCCACTTGCCCTCTGTCTCTCTTTCAGAAATAAACAAACATTAAAAAAACTTTTAACTCATAATAAGATTCAGGTTAAATATTTCTGGAACTAATATAACAGATTATCTACGTACTTTCTATTGCATCTTGGCAGAAGTTTTATAATATTAGTTATTTTCATAATTAGTGACCGTAAATTGGATCATTTGGATAAGGTAGCACTGCAACATCTCTCCGCTAGAAATATGTTTCCCCCTACTTGTAATCAAGAGATGAGAAATCTTTGTGGGATTTCTCCTTGTGTTTATGAGCATGCAAATATCCTTTTCCCTAACAAATTTTTACTCAATGATTTCAGCATCCATTGGTTACCCTTACTGAAAACAGTTAATTACTTTGGTAATTGCAAAATAGTGATTTTTTAGTTTTGTCATTGCTTTCAGATTCATTATGCAAACTTTCCTAAGCAAAGAAGTGCCCCTTCTCTACTCTTTGGGTGTCATTGAGTGCTCATGAATTCTTTTGTATCCTGTAAAGAACTGTGCAGGGTCTACAATTTAACAGACTCTGGCAAAACAAAACAAAACAACACAAAACAACACAACACAACACAACACAAAACAAAACAAAACAAAACAAAACAAAACAAAACAAAACAGGAATCTCTTTCTCTTTCTCAAATTCTCTCCCTTCTCCTCCTCATCCACCCTCCTCCTTCTCTCCTTCATTCTCTCCCCCTCTCCTGCTCACCTACCCACCTCTGTCTGTCTTTTGTCTTTCTTTCTAACACCTTTGGGCTTTCTGGCACATTAAGGTATTGTACTTTATACCATTCCTTCTCCTGACCCAGAGTTGGCTATTTCTTTAGAGAAGTTCTTGATTCTTTTAGTAGAAATGGCATTTCAAAGTGAAATTCTGGACGTTAGATTGTCTCATGCCTCTAGGCCTTTTCAGTGACAAACTCTTATGTTCATACTGAATCTTACAATTTAAATCCAATACCATATAGTTCTTCCACATCTCATAGATTCCATATTTTTATATACCGTCTCCCAAAGTAAAGAATCTCATTCCAATAATGCCAAAACACATGTCTGCTCTATCCTATAATACAAATAGAAAATTTCCAGAATGGCTACTCCAATATCATAACAAATTATTCTACTAAGAATTTTTCAAGGTTCCCTTGCAGCCTTCCACTGTACCAAAAGGCACCTGTGAAAGAATGCACTATTAAAAAAGAAAAGGCAGGACACCTGGGTGGCTCAGTCCATTGAGCCTCCGACTTCAGCTCAGATCATGATCTTTAGTTTCGTGGGCTTGAGCCCTGCGTTGGGCTCTGTGCTGACAGCTCAGAGCCTGGAGGCTGCTCTCTCTCTCAAAAATAAATACACATTAAACAAAATTTTTAATAAATATTAAAAAATATTATATCCAACAAGTATAAAAAAACAATGTCAGAGCAACACCTAACTTTTATAACCCACTGTAATGCATCTATTTAGATAATTTTTTCTTTGGCTTCTGGTTTAGTCCTTTTTGTATTTTTTGTAATCATATATCTACATATCAATATTGCAATATATTTTTCCTTAACTATATATCCTATAGATTTATTTATTGGGTGATAGAAATCTTCCTATTTTTTTTTTTACATTTTTAAAGTTTTTATTTAAATTCCAGTTAGTTAATATAAGTGTAATATTAGTTTCAGGTATACAATACAGTGATTCAACACTTCCATACTACAGCTGGTGCTCATGATAACAAGTGCACGCCTTAATCCCCATCCCCTCTGCCCCCTATTCATCCCCCCTGCCCCCAGTAACCATCAGTTTTTTCTCTATATACGGTTAAAAATTTGTTTCTTGGTTTGCCTCTCTCTTTTTCCCCTTTGCTCATTTGTTTGTTTCTTAAATTCCACATAAGAGTGAAATCATATGGCATTTGTCTTTCTCTGACTGACATATTTTGCTTAGCATAATACTCTTTAGCTCCATCCATCTCATTACTATTTTTCTTTATAAAGCGGAGAAAAAGAATGGCAATTCAGTTGTCATTATTGTTACATATCAACTATTAGTTATTTTTAGACTTCTAATTGATTCTGGAGGCCTGTGTTTGGTTAGGGCTGTTTGATCAGCCTAATTGATCAACTCACTGGGCTGCCTGATTCTGCCCAGTGAGTTGGGTTTTTAAAAGTTTTATTCAATTTATTTAAAACAAAAAAAAAAAACCCAAATTTTCCCATCTCTCCTACCCTCAGCCCTCGCCTCTTGCAACCACCAATCTGTTCCCTGTATCTATGAACTTATTACTATTATTTTTATTTTTTTATTTTATTTTTTTTTAATTTTTTTTCAACATTTATTTATTTTTTGGGACAGAGAGAGACAGAGCATGAACGGGGGAGGGGCAGAGAGAGAGGGAGACACAGAATCGGAAACAGGCTCCAGGCTCTGAGCCATCAGCCCAGAGCCCGACGCCCGGCTCGAACTCACAGACCGCGAGATCGTGACCTGGCTGAAGTCGGACGCTTAACCGACTGCGCCACCCAGGCGCCCCTTATTTTTAGATTCCACATACAAGAGAGGTCATACAGTATTTGTCTTTCCCTATCTCACTTATTTCACTTAGCATAATGGCCCTCAAGGTCCATCCATGTCTTACGTGGTCTTTATCCATTCATTCATCAATGTGCACTTATGTTGGTTCCATACCTTGGTATTGTAAATAAGGTTGCAGTGAGCATGGGGGGGGGGGCACATATATTTTTGAATTAGTGTTTTTATTTTTTTTCAGATAAATACCCAGAAATCGAATTGCTGAATTATAAGGTAGTTCTATTTTTTTTTTAAACTTCCGTACTATTTTCCATAATAGCTATACCAATTTACATTCCCACCAACAGGGCACAAAGTGTTCTCTTTTCTTCACATCTCTCACCAGCATTTGTTATTTCTTGTGTTTTTTGATACTAGCCATTCTGACAGGTGTGAGATGATACCTCACTGTGGTTTTTTTGATTCACATCTTCCGGATGATTAATAATGTAGAAAATCTTTTTATGTACCTGTTAGTCATCTCTATGTCTTTTTGGAAAACTGTTCAGAACTCCTGCCCATTTCTTAATTGGATCTTTTGGTTTTTGTGGTTGCTGACTTCTATAAGTTCTTTATATATTTTGAATATTAGCCCTTTATTGTATATATAATTTGCAAATATTTTCTCCCATTCAGTAAGTTGCCCTTTCATTTTGTTGACGGTTTTCTTTGTTGTGTAAAGTTTTTTAGTTTGATGTAGTCATATTTCTCTTTCTTTCTTTCTTTCTTTCTTTCTTTCTTTCTTTCTTTCTTTCTTTCTCTTTGCTTTTGCTTTGGTATTAGTTTCAAAAAAGTATCTCTGAGTTATGTCAAAGAGCTTACCACCTGTTTTCTTCTAGGAGTTTTAAGGTTTCAGGTTTTACGTTCAAGTCTTTAATCCATTTTGAATTAATTTTTGTATATGGTGGAAGACAGGTATCCAGCTTCATTCTTTTGCATGTGGCTATCCAGTTTTCCCAACACCTCTAATCGAAGAAACTACACTTTCCCCATTGTAGATTCTTGGTTCCTTTGTTGCAAATTAACTAACCATGTACATGTGGGTATATTTCTAGGAAGCAGATAATAGAGTCTTTTCAAATTCTGACTGCTTCATAGAATAAAATTTAGTAAATAAATCATATTTAAAAAATTTTTATCAATGCCTTGTGAATGGATGGATACTTATGTGGTTTTCAATATTTTGCTATTTCAACGTTTATTTATTTTTGGGACAGAGAGAGACAGAGCACGAACGGGGGAGGGGCAGAGAGAGAGGGAGACACAGAATTGGAAACAGGCTCCAGGCTCTGAGCCATCAGCCCAGAGCCCGACGCGGGGCTCGAACTCAGCAACAGCGAGATCGTGACCTGGCTGAAGTCCGACGCTCAACCGACTGCGCCACCCAGGCGCCCCTGCTATTTCAAATAATACTGTATATAACCTGTATATAACCTGTCTGTGTGCTATTTTATGTGTGTTGTGGTGTACTTTCAAAACAGGATTATTAGGCCAAAGAATCAATGCCTATATAGCTTGATTAGATAGTGTTAATTTTTTCTCTATAGCGATTTTTTTTTCAATTTTTTTTTCAACGTTTATTTATTTTTGGGACAGAGAGAGACAGAGCATGAACGGGGGAGGGGCAGAGAGAGAGGGAGACACAGAATCGGAAACAGGCTCCAGGCTCTGAGCCATCAGCCCAGAGCCTGATGCGGGGCTCGAACTCACGGGCCGCGATATAGCGATTTTTAATGATCAATGAATCATATATTGTGTATGTATTGTAAGAAGCAAAATGTAATTAAGTAGATGATGTTTCGGTATAATTAAGAAGCAGGGAAAATAAATCTCATAACATTTTTTTTTAACAAAAAGTAATACTTGTACTTTAAAGGTCTGATATGTGTGTATGTTTATCTGTGCAAAAATGTGCTATAAGAACGTATAGGGATTTGGGGAACTCAAAGGTAATTTGGATGTTAAAAAAAGACATGAGGTTATAACTGTTTGCTTTAATGTATAATATCTTTTGGGAATTAAGTTTTGAGATGTGTCTCCATTAGATAAAATATGATAAATAGCCTGAAGCTTTAAGATGGCACTTTATAAATATCAGATAATAAGTAAATATACTTTTTTTAGAGCATTTATTTAAGTTATCATTAAATTTAAATCCAACTAATAATAACTTGCTTCCCTGCTTATTAAGAACTATGGTAGCTGCATTTTATTGTAAAATAGTGATTACACCCTATTGTATAGGATTTTATGCCTTATTTTGCTAATTTAGTGACATATTTGTGAATATAATAAAGTACTTAACCTTCATTATGAAGGCAATTTTACCTAGACTTCAGTTAATTGTGGAAAAATTTTGTACATATTTTTGATGAGTGCAAGTAAAATTTTCAAAGAAAAAAACTATTATAAAATATAAAATTTATCCAAAAATTAAAAGTATTGTGACTTGGGCTTTATTTTCCCTTTTAAATAATTATCTACAAAAATTTCATAATTCATATATTCCAGAACTGTGTATATGTAGTTATGTACAGGCAGAGGTCTACAATGTACGGCAAAATAGCAAATTATTTAGAAGATATACAGCTTTTAAATTCTAACAGATGTTAAAATATTATAAGACAAATTAATAATATTTGTATGTCTTTAATGCAAATTTCATTTACCAAAAGCCAAAACCATTCTAGCAAGTCAGTTGTAGGTATTAACTCCTAGAGATTACTAATAATGTTTTTTATTATAATAGCATTTTATGGTTTACAAAGCAACTTCTCAAGCATTACTTCATTTATGCTTCTCAAAAAGCCTGTGAGAATATAAAATTGCATTTTCGTTGTGTGGATTTCATTTATGAATAAGTTTGATTTCTGCAAATGTGTAATCAAAATGTAATACTTGACAATTTCATTCTTATGTTATTCTTCAAAATCTATGATAATCTGACAAAATTCAAGTTGCATCACTACTTATGTAACTGATTCTTTTGCAAACAAAAAGGAATTTATTTGATGAAAAATCTGCATAGACACAGTTCTCTTCCCATTTTACAAGTTTAGTGGTAAAATGTTCCTAACATCCTAATTTGCTTCAGATTGCATTTTAAGATAATCCATAATATGACCTTAAAAAATTGAGAATGAATAAATTATTTCTTAGATCTCCTAATTACAGCACAATTTTAGTACCAGGGCATTAAAACAAAATATCTTGAAGCTGTTAGGCATCAAAAGAAGGCAGTTTCTGATGAGGTTAAAATTGCTGCGTATTAAATCTTGTGGTATGAAATAAATCAATCTCTATTTCATCATTAGTAGAATGGTAGTTGAATAGCAATCATTATATTCAAAATGTTGGTAATTATGTAATACTTCCACATAACATACTTTCTAATATTATTATAAAATAACATGAGCTGAAACACTTTAATTTTCATTTGTATGAAGCCAAATTATCAGAAGAATGAAAATAATTCTTTCTAAAGGCAAGTTCAAGGAAATCCTAATCTGGTATATACTTATTTCCTAATTATAATTATAATATTGAAAGTAAAAACATTTTTTTTGTAACATGAGACAAGTTATAAGAGAGACCTACGTTCACAGAAATGTAAAATTTACAACATTCATCTTAATGCTTCACTTTCCGATAATATTCAATAGTATATTTATAGAATTTTGGACATGATATTAAATAATTTTATCTTACCTTAAAATAGAACACAAGGATATCTTTCTAAGGACAATGACTATCTGATTGGGCTAAAATTTTATTGCTTTTTGCCCATGTGATAATTAATCACCACTGTCCTAATTTTTCTAATAAAATGATACACAGACTGTTGTCTTTTTTATTCATTCATTATCACGGAATGATAAGGCCAAATGCAATGTAACGTGCAAATATTTTATTTGAATATTTTAGTGAGCTTATCTTTAATATGTTTTTTTTAATGTTAAAAACATTTTAATGGGTACATCTATTTTTTCAATTTTTTAATATAAAATTTATTGTCAAATTGGTTTCCATACAACACCCAGTGCTCATCCCAAAAGGTGCCCTCCTCAATACCCCTCACCCACCCATCTCTCCCTGCCTCCCCCAATCAACCCTCAGTTTATTCTGTTTTTAAGAGTCTCTTACGGTTTGGCTCCCTCCCTCTCTAACCTTTTTTTTTCCCCCCTTCACCTCCACCATGGTCTTCTGTTACGTTTTTCAGGATCCACATGAAAGTGAAAACATATGGTATCTGTCTTTCTTTTCCTGACTTATTTCACTTAGCATAACACTCTCCAGTTCCATCCACATTGCTACAAAAGGCCATATTTCATTCTTTCTCATTGCCAAGTAGTAGTCCATTGTGTATATAAACAACAACTTCTTTATCCATTCATCAGTTGATGGACATTTAGGCTCTTTCCATAATTCGGCTATTGTTGAGAGTGCTGCTATAAACATTGGGGTACAAGTGCCCCTATGCATCAGCACTCCTGTGTCCCTTGGGTAAATTCCTAGCAGTGCTATTGCTGGGTCATAGGGTAGATCTATTTTTAATTTTTTGAGGAACCTCCACACTGTTTTCCAGAGCGGCTTCACCAGTTTGCATTCCCAACAGTGCAAGAGGGTTCCCGTTTCTCCACATCCTCTCCAGCATCTATATTCTCCTGATTTGTTCATTTTAGCCACTGTGACTGGTGTGAGGTGGTATCTCAATGTGGTTTTGACTTGTATTTCCCTGATGAGGAGTGACGTTGAGCATCTTTTCATGTGTCTGTTGACCATCTGGATGTCTTCTTTAGAGAAGTGTCTATTCACGTTTTCTGCCCTTTTCTTCACTGGATTATTTGTTTTTCGGGTGTGGAGTTTGGTGAGTTCTTTATAGATTTTGGACACTAGCCCTTTGTCTGACATGTCATTTGAAAATATTTATTCCCATTCCATCAGTTGCCTTTTAGTTTTTTGACTGTTTCCTTTGCAGTGCAAAAGCTTTTTATCTTGATGTAGTCCTAATAGTTCATTTTTGCTTTTAATTCCCTTGCCTTTGGAGATGTGTCCAGTAAGAAATTGCTGCAGCTGAGGTCAGAGAGGTTTTTCCCTGCTTTCTCCTCTAGGGTTTTGATGGTTTCCTGTCTCACATTCAGGTCCTTCATCCATTTTGAGTTTATTTTTGTGAATGGTGTAAGAAAGTGGTCTAGTTTCATTCTTCTGCATGTTGCTGTCCAGTTCTCCCAGCACCATTTGTTGAAGAGACTGTCTTTTTTTTCATCGGATAGTCTTTCCTGCTTTGTCAAAGATCAGTTGGCCATACATTTGTGGGTCCAATTCTGGAGTCGCTATTCTATTCCATGGGTCTGTGTGTCTGTTTTGGTGCCAATACCATGCTGTCTTGATGATTACAGCTTTGTAGTAGAGGCTAAAGTCTGGGATTGTGATGCCTCCTGCTTTGGTCTTCTTCAATATTAGTTTGGCTGTTCAGGGTCTTTTGTTGTTCCATATAAATTTTAGGATTGCTTGTTCTAGCTTCAAGGAGAATGCTGGTGCAATTTTGATTGGGATTGCATTGAATGTGTAGATTGCTTTGGGTAGTATTGACATTTTAACAATATTTATTCTTCCAATCCATTAGCATGGAATGTTTTTCCATTTCTTTATAACTTCTTCAATTTCCTTCATAAGCTTTCTATAGTTTTCAGAATATAGATCCTTTACATCTTTGGTTAGGTTTATTTCTAGGTATGAAACTTGAAATTAACCACTGGAAAAAGTCTGAAAAACCTCCAAAAGCATGGAGGTTAAAGAACACCCTACTAAAGAATGAATGGGTCAACCAGGAAATTAGAGAAGAGATTAAAAAATATATGGAAACAAATGAAAATGAAAATACTACAATCCAAAGGCTTTGGGATGCAGCGAAGGCAGTCCTGAGAATAAAATACATTGCAATCCAGGCCTATCTCAAGGAACAAGGAAAATCCCAAATACAAAATCTAACAGCACACCTAAAGGAAATGGAAGCAGAACGGCAAAGACACCCCAAACCCAGAAGAAGAAGAGAAATAATAAAGATCAGGGCAGAAATAAACAACATAGAATCTAAAAAAACTGTAGAGCAGATCAATGAAACCAAGAGTTGGTTTTTTGAAAAAATAAACAAAATTGATAAACCTCTAGCTAGGCTTCTAAGAGAAGGGAGAGGACCCAAATAGATAAAATCATGAATGAAAATGGAATTATTACAACCAATCCCTCAGAAATACAAGCAATTATCAGGGAATACCATGAAAAATTATATGCCAACAAACTGGACAACCTGGAAGAAATGGACAAATTCCTAAGCACCCACACACTTCCAAAACTCAAACAGGAAGAGATAGAAAACTTGAACAGACCCATAACTGCGAAGAAATTGAATAGTTATCAAAAATCTCCCAACAAATGAGTCCAGGACCAGATGGCTTCCCTGGGGAATTCTACCAGACATTTAAAGCAGAGATAATACCTATCCTTCTCAAGCTGTTCCAAAAAATAGAAAGGGAAGGACAACGCCCAAGCTCATTCTATGAAGCCAGCATTACTTTGATTCCTAAACCAGACAGAGACCCAGCAAAAAAAGAGAACTACAGGCCAATATCCCTGATGAATATGAATGCAAAAATTCTCAATAAGATACTAGCAAATCGAATTCAACGGCATATAAAAAGAATTATTCCCCATGATCAAGTGGGATTCATTCCTGGGCTGCAGGGCTGGTTCAACATTCGCAAATCAATCAATGTGATACATCACATTAATAAGAGAAAAGAAAACAACCATATGATCCTGTCAATCGATGCAGAAGAAGCATTTGACAAAATTCAGCATTCTTTCTTAATAAAAACCCTCAAGAAAGTTGGGATAGAAGGAACATACTTAAACATCATAAAAGCCATTTATGAAAAGCCCATAGCTAATATGATCCTCAATGGGGAAAAACTGAGAGCTTTCCCCCTGAGATCAGGAACATGACAGGGATGTCCACTTTCACTGCTGTTGTTTAACATAGTGTTGGAAGAACTGGCATTAGCAATCAAACAAAAGGAAATCAAAGGCATCAAAATTGGCAAAGATGAAGTCAAGCTTTCACTTTTTGCAGATGACATGATATTGTACATGGAAAACCCAATAGACTCCACCAAAAGTCTGCTAGAACCGATACATGAATTCAGCAAAGTCGCAGGATACAAAATTAATGTGCAGAAATCAGTTGCATTCTTATACACTAATAATGAAGCAACAGAAAGACAAATAAAGAAACTGATCCCATTCATAATTGCACCAAGAATCATAAAATACCTGGGAATGGGTATATCTAAATAACTGCTTGGTGTCCAGTGATTTGGTGAGTCAGAGGGAGAGATGATTTAATTAAAGTTTTGGAGTTGCTGGGTAGGAACAGAATGAGAATGTAGCTGTCATATACCCAAAATTAATGAATCACTGGGTACAATGGAATGATGGAAAAAAATTAATTAATTTGAATTCATTAATACTCATCAATATGTTTTAGAACTTTGGCTGGAATTGAAAGTTACTGATCGGGAACTTAAGGCATGGCTTTGCAAATGGAAGCAATATTATGTGCTTATTTACTTTTTGAAAAAGAAGATCTAAATTTATTTACAAATAGAGATGAAAGGGTCAATCAGAGAAGAAAATAAGTTTATAAAAGGCACATAGCTTCATGATATCAAGGTAATAATACTACCTACCTCAACCACCCACACCCCCAAGCATAGAGATCAAGGCATTCTACCTATACAGATGCTTGTGACTAATGTTTCATATGGTGTTAATGACTGCTGTGTATTGTTGCAAATGCTTTCAATTTCTGTCTCAAGGAGAGCTCAAGAAGTAACTTTTGGGTCTCTCAGAGCACTGTAAAAACAGAAATGTCATACACCTACTGCAATGTTGTATATGGTCCCTCCCATGTCAGACTCACATTCATCAGAGCAGGGCCTCAGTTCTACTCCCTTTCATTGATTTACTTATCCTAGTTTAGTTTAGTTTAATCCATTTATTTTTAAATGTTTATTTATTTATTTTGAGAGAGAGAGAGAGAGGGAGAAAGAGAATCGCAAGGAGGCTGTGCGTTGTCAGCACAGACCAGGATGTGGGCTTGATATCATAAACTGTGAGGTCATGGCCTTAGCCAAAATCAAGATTTAGATGCCTTGATGAACCACCCAGGTGCCCCATGATTTATTTATTTTAAAGACCAAAGTATTCTCCTATAGTATTTGGCACAAAAACTATGTTTTAATTATGAAAACAAAGTGTACAGATACTTTCTCTTAAAGCATTTATAGTCATGCAGAAATTCCTGAAATAGTTAACACTGACTAAACATGATCAAATCAAGGTATACTCAATATCTCTATATTAATATATTCATTATAACTCTCAGTTGACTCCATGCAGACCTCTGCGAAATCCCATACACAGGCTGACACTGTCTCTCTTTTTCTTAAGAGAGCTAATAATAAAAATGAAAATTTTATCAAATACCCTTTGTAAGTAATTATACACCAAGTTAAATTGTATCAGAATTACCATTTTCTTTAGATCATGCACATGTTTCCAAAGGACAGAATATAAAAATGAGAGAACTAAAAGTTCTGAGACTGATTAATGGAAACCCCAATATTTAGGGTTAGAAGTAGGGTGTGATGAGATAAAATTGAATTACAAATCATAAAGTTAAAAAACAAAATAGAATAAATACCTTGGGTGTCCTGAGCAAAGGGCATTTGAGGAAAAGCTTACTAATGGTATCCAGACTCACAGAATAAGAACTAAAAGAGAGATTTAGTATCTCTAGTGTCTTTTATTTAAATTGATTGAGGTGGCATTCACATAACATAAAATTAACCGTTTTAAAGTGAACAGTTCAGTGGTACTGTACTCCTTTTACATCATAAAATCTGAGAAGCAGAAAAGATTTTAGATATTATCTACTCTAGGGACAGGTGCCAAAAAGAATTTTTTTAAGTTTATTTATTTTTGAGAGAGAGAGAGAGAGAGAGAGAGAGAGAGAGAGAACCAGTGGGGGAGGGACAGAGAGAGAGAGACAGAAGATCAGTAGCCGGCTCTGTGCTGACAGCAGAAAGGCCAATGTGGGGCTCAAACTCACGAACCAGAAGATGATGAGCAGGGCTGAAGTTGGACACTTAACCAACTGAGCCATCCAGGCATCTCATGAATTTTTTTTACTATGTTATGGAATATACTATATTAAGCTTTTACTTGGATATTTCCTGATGGTTCTAGCGTTTACTCTTCTAAACATCGATGATTCCCTAGAGGTCAAGCTTGCTAAGATTTTCCTTTTTAAAGTAAAAACCCCTGAATAAAACCTGGCCTGGTGAGCAAAAATGCCTCCTTGAAGAATGTCCCAACATTGAAAATCTACCCACGGCTGAACTTTAGATCAAATTAAGCCTCAAACCTTAGTCAATAACCAATTACGTTATTTGTCTTCTGTCAAGCACCCAGTTTCTCTATGACCATCTATCTACCTCTTAAATTAGGTTTGCAAGATAAAATACAGACATCCTTTAAATTTGAATTTCACATTTTGTTTATTTTTTAAATCAGTTCTTGTTTTTGAAAGTTTATTATTTTTTTAGTAATCTCTATCCCCAACATGGGGCTCAAACCCACAACCCCAAGATCAAGAGTCTCATGATCTTCTGACTGAACAGCCAGGTGCCCCTAATGTGAATTTCACTTTTTAAAAACTACTTTTAAGATAAGCTTTCTCAAATATTGCATGAGATATACTTCTAGCAGTCCCCCATATCCTTGAGGATTTATGTTCCAAGAACCCTAGTGGATGCTTCCAACCATGGATAATTGCACAACCTATATATACTATGTTTTTTTTCCTACATATATGTACATATGATGAAGTTCAATTTATAAGATAGATACAGTAAGAGAAGATTAACAATAATGCACACTAAAATAGAAGAATTATAATAATATATCATTACAAAAGCTTTGTGAATGTGATCTCTCTCTCTATATAAATATTGGATTACTGTATTCAGCCTTCTTCACGTGATGATGTGAGATGACAAAATGCCTACCTGATGAGATGAAGGCAGGTGAATGATGTAGGCATCATGACGTAAGGTTAGGTTACTATATTTACTTTCTGACAATACATCAGAAGGAGGATCATCTGCTTCCATACTGCAGTTGACTGTGGCTAACCGATACCGCTGAAGAGGACATTATATACACTGAATAATTTATGTGTTGTTTGAACTTTAAATTTAACTGGGTATCATGTATTTCATGTGCTAAATCTGGAGACTTGAATTAAAACTGAACATAAAACTAGACGTGCTGTTTTTCTTTCCTCCATTTTCTTTCCAGAGGAGATTCTTCTGACTGCCCTTTCTCTTGCCTCTTTAAAAGAATTGAGGGGGACTGCTGATGGGAAACATCTTTTTTCCTTAATCCCTTTTCTCCCTTGGTACACAAATTAAAAGCACCTTCCATTTTTAAGTACTAAAGACAAAAGCCTCAGTAAAACTCAAGAAAATCTCTGCTTTCTGAATTTAATTGCAATAACTTAGCATTTTTCAGTTGAGTTCTTTAAAGAATTTCTTTTTCCCGAAGTGATTGTCAGTAAGACATACAGATTCTTTACGTGCAAAATAATTTAAATTGATGCTTTCCCGTGCTTAGAAAGTCTGTTTTGTTGTTGTTGTTTGTTTGTTTGTTTGTTTTATTTTTTCCTGTGACCAAGCAGTTAAGTTTAATTCAATAAAAGATATTAAGGAGTCTAAGTGTGGATTCATTCAGGCCTCATTTTCCAAAGAGCTTTATTTGCAAATACTTGACATTTAAATATTGTGTTTTATTTCTCTATTAGTTTTAATTAGTTTTTTAAATTTTTTTTAAAGTTTATTCAATTTTGAGAGACAGAGAGAGACAGAGCCTGAGTGGGGAAGGGGCAGAGGGAGGGAGACACAGAATCTGAAGCAGGCTCTAGGCTCTGAGCTGTCAGCACGGAGCTCAACGCGAGGCATGAGCTCACAAACTGCGAGATCATGACCTGAGCCGAAGTTGGACGCTCAACAGACTGAGCCACCTGGGCACCCCGCTATTTCTCTATTATTTTTAAAACCACAGAAGAGAGAGGTGTAAATAATTCTTGTTGCTAAAAGCCCAACACCATACCAACACCTCCTCTCCCATCCATCTACAATTTTGATTAATTTATGCTGATGCAATACAAAGGTTCTGAACCTAGGGTTGGTTGGCTAATGGATCTCTGATCCCTTTGACAGTGTGTAAAGTTTAAAACTATACAACTATGAGTATGTCCCTGGATGAGAAGGTATAATGTCGGCAAATTTTCGAATTATTCAGAGATCCACCTGCTTCTTTCTTTTCCCTGCCAGTCTCATTCAGCTCTACCTAGAATTAGTGAAACACTTCCTACTTCTCTTCTTTGCGTATTTTTCAAGTCATCTTCCACATGAGTAGAATGATAATTTTAAAACTACACTACAAATCACTGAAAATGTAGCTCAAGACCTTCAACTAGTGAACAAAGATCTTTATGATTTTGTTCCTATTTTTATCTATCCTCTTGTTATAAAATTCTTCCCATTTAGTTTAATTTCTAAGTTATTAGACCAGATTAGATCTTACAAATCAAGTGTTATGAAATATGTGCTATTCTTTTGTTTATAGTATAGTTGACACACAACATTCATTAGTTTCAGCTATACAACATAGTGATTCAGTAACTCTATACCTAATGCTAGGCTTAGCACACGTGTATCCACCATCTGTCACCATACAATGCTATTACAGTACCATCGACTATATTCCCTTTGTTGTACCTTTTATTTCTATGACGTAATCATTCCTTAACTGGAAGCCTGTACCTCCCTCTCCCCTCCACTCATTTTGTCCAACCTCCAACCCCTTTTCCTCTGGCAACCATCAGTTTTTTCTGTGTATTTATAGGTCTGATTCTGCTTTTTTCTGTCTGTTTATTCATTTGTTTTGTCTTTTAAATTCCACATATAGGTGAAATCGTATGGTATGTGCTATTCTTGAACTTTGAAATTTCACTAATTGAGGAAAAGTAGTTAGGAAGTCCACAAATTAGATATGGCTCACCAGGGCCATAATACATCAAAATTGGTATTAGACACTTTCATTGTATTTATTTAATGCACTTCTCCCTGAAGAAATATTCTAGGGGTGCCAGGGTGGCTTGGTTAAGCATCTGACTCTTGGTTTCGACTCAGGTCATGATCTCACAGTTCATGGGTTCAAGCCCTGTGCCAGGCTCTGTGCTGACAGTGTAGAGCCTGCTTGGAATTCTCTCTTTCTCTTTCTCTTTCTCTTTACCCCTCCCCCAGATTCTCTTTCGCTCTCTCTCTCTCTCCCTCCCTTTCTCTCAAAACAAATAAATAAACTTAAAAAATACTCTAACATGTTCTCAGTGTAAATGTACAAGAATGTTTATATCATCATTATTTACAGTAGCCCAAATCTGAAAATAACCTATTGTCCATTAACAGTAGAATGGATAAATAAACTAGGAGGAGGCTGGCTCAATGGAATATTATATGGCAATGCAAACTAACGATCTGTTACATACAACAACATGGATAAATCCCAATGCAAAATGCTGACCAAAAGTATTCAGTTTCAAAAGAGTATATGAATTGCTCACTTACGTAAATTTCAACAGCAGGCAAAACTATTCCATACTGTTAGCTACCAGGAGAGTTTTTAATCAAGGGATCTTCAGAGTCACTCAAAAACACATTCTAGTCAAACTTATGTATTAAATATGTAAAGCCCAAGGTCCTCTTTATCTATAAATCTTACTTTTTCTTACTTTTGAGTTTTTCCATGTGCTGCTATTCTAAGAGGAATGTTCCTCCTCTGTCTATATAATTAGACTTACATGTCTCTAGAACTTATTTTTTCCAGTTTTTCTTGTTTCTTTTAGTCTAGGTTTGATATCCTTCCTCAGACTTCTATGGCATCCTGTGTTTTCTTCTATCATGAAATTTATCTCAGTGAATTATAATGGTATGTTTTTAGATTCATGACTTTTATAAAAATATGTGCATTTGCCTGGGTATCTAGTTCTCTTCTGCTCAGGTTTGACCTATGCTGGGTCAAGTTTTGAAGATGACATATGTACATATGTATGGATATGGATATATAATAAATAGAATAATTCCTAGATCAGGTAATAGAATTATGGTGACTCTAAATTGAAAATAGGTATTCACAATATCACCAAAAATAATTTTTGCTTTTGTCTTTTCAGTGTGTTCAATAAATTTCACAAATTATTTTATGAATTATTTTTGCTGAAAATATACAGGTCCTTCTGTATACAACATTTTCCACACTTTTTCATTTATGGAAAACTTTGAATATTTGTTTCAAGCTTCTTTACATTTTAAAATAAACGTATAGTGCGTGTTCAACAGGATTTTATTATATATTATGTCATTTGGATTCATGATAATTCTCTTTGGCAACTAAAAATCAAGGATTTGTCTAAAATATTATCACATTATCCCTATATCAAATATTCTTTGTACAGGAGTGCCTGGGTGGCTTAGTCAGTTGAGCATCTGACTCTTTTTTTTTTTAAATTTTTTTTTCAACGTTTATTTATTTTTGGGACAGAGAGAGACAGAGCATGAACGGGGGAGGGGCAGAGAGAGAGGGAGACAGAATCGGAAACAGGCTCCAGGCTCTGAGCCATCAGCCCAGAGCCCGACGCGGGGCTCGAACTCCCGGACCGCGAGATCGTGACCTGGCTGAAGTCGGACGCTTAACCGACTGCGCCACCCAGGCGCCCCGAGCATGTGACTCTTTAGCTCAGGTCATGATCTCATGGCTTGTGAATTTGAGCACCACATTGGGCTCACTGTCGTCATCAGGGAGCCTGCTTTGGCTCCTCTGTCCCCCTGTCCCTGCTCTTCCCACACTCACACTCTCAAAAATAAACATTAAAAATTAAAAAAAAATCTTTGTACAGAAAAAACAGAATTGTAAGTGTGCCAATGGTTACCATTTTCTAGATTGCTTTTACTTTTACTCAAAAAGTAAAATCACTCAAATTTCTTGGAGCAATCTTTAAAATCCATCCTTTTATCCTCTTATTTGAAACCAGGCACCAATTGACCCTATCAAGAAAGAAAGAAAGAAAGAAAGAAAGAAAGAAAGAAAGAAAGAAAAAAGGAGAGAAAGAAAGAGAAAAAGAAAGAAAAAACAAGAATGAAAACCCTGCTTTGTTTCACTTTGCTACTCAGTGTTATTCATTTAGACTGAAAATGATTTAATAGTTTGCCTCATTTGAGAAAAATCACATTTTTAGAGTATAAATCAAACATAAGATGAAATAAAATGATTTGTGTTAACATTTAAAAATCAAGTTCATTCATTTAAAATAGTTTTCTTTGGGGTGGCCAGTTGGTTGCTCAGTGGGTTAAGCATCCTACTTTGGCTCAGGGCATGATCTCAAGGCTTGGCTCATGAGTTTGAGCCCTTCATTGGGCTCTCTGCTGTAAGCACAGAGCCTGCTTCGGATCTTCTGTGCCCTTCTCTCTGTCCCTCGCCAGCTTGTCTCTGTCTCTCAACTAAATAAAATAAAATAAAATAAAATAAAATAAAATAGTTATTTATCTTTGTTATTTATTAATGGCACAGTGCTCCTTGTAAATGCTTATATTTGACCCAATAAAAATCACCTCCATGTTAATGATGTATGAATTTGTAAAGGCTGCTTTTCGATATCCTCCTATTCTACACTAAGAGCTGTCATTATTTAATGGTTGAGATTCGTAATCTAGTTACAAGACCATTTTATACCTAACTTGCTTCCTCAGGATATATTATTTTATGCTCCCAAATCTGAAGATCAAAAACCCAGTATGAATGTCAAAGCCATTATTCAGGACACAATACCACATAATATGTATCAGCATGCCTGCAGAGGCTAATCAGTTATAGTTTGTTAAAGTTACCAAATATGGTTTGTTTGAGATGAAGTTCATGTGATGAGTATGGAAGAGTTGAATTTATGTGAAATAATCACTGAACAATACTGGAGAAAACATATAATGTCTGAAATCTCCTTCTCAAATCTGGATTTTTGTCTCTTAAGCATACTGTTTTTCTAGTATTTAATTCTCACAAATACATCTTTCTCTTTTATCTATTTACCTGTGAATTACCTGTGAATGCTGACTTAAACTGTTCTGCTCACTTTATATGTGAGTTGGGTTTCTAGAGATGTAAGAAAGTGAAAACAGCATATTGTTTTATAATTTTAATGAGGTGGAGTAAGCTGGATTGATTGTAAATTTATATAATGGCTAAAACTTTTTATAGCTAACTTGAACTTTGTTAAATTTCTGATCCTGTTATAAATTTAGTCCTGTAAACTCCATGTTTGTTTTTGGTTATAGAATTAGGTTTAATGTTTATAGCTTAACACTTGACTATAAATTTTTACTTATAAATACTCTATTGTGCATAATCTATGAAGTGTTAACATATCAAAATATTAAAGAAAGTTTTTTTTTCATTTTCCCATTTCCTGGCATCTATTCATTTAGAAGGATACACTGATTTGTGGGAGATTAAGGATGATAGCAGACATTTAAAGAAAAACAGCCAATATACAGTTTTTCAGAATCAAAATAGACTCAGAAATCCAATACTAAAATAGTAGTGTATTAGTTTTCTAGGGGGACCATCACAAAATAATCACAGTCTGGGGGGCGTAAACAACAGAAATTCATTTTTCAGAGTTCTGGGGTACAGAAGCCCAAGATCAAGGTGTTGGCAGATTTGGTTTCTCTTAAGGTCTTTTTCCTTAGCTTGTAGATGGCCATCTTCTCACGTGTCCTCACATGGCCTCTGCTCTGTCCTTGTGCATCCCTGGTGTTTCTGTGTGTCCAAATCACCTCCATGCATAAGGTTGCAGTTAGATTGGATTGGGCTCACTCATATGACCTCATTTAACCTCAATTCCCTTTTTTAAGGCACCATCTCCAAAAACAGTAACATTCTGAGGTACTGAGGGTTAAGACTTCAATCTATGTATTTGGAGGGAACAAAATTCAGCCCACCACAATGTGCTGAATGAAAGCACTTTGTGAGTATTCATGAGTGAAGTCCTAGCTAAAACAACAAAGTGGAAGAAGGTAGAATCTTCCATTTCTGACATTCTGTAGTCCAGGGAAGTATATGTGTTCCCTGGGATAGGACAGGGAAGCCAATAAGAGAATTTCTGGAAAGATTCATAGTTTTTCATGCCTGAGAAGGGGCTTGTAGTTGTTCCTAGGGAGGGAATTGGGCATTAAACCTCCAGTAAATTTTTATAAACATTAGAGTAGAGGGGTTTGGATCAGTTTCCCCACTGAAGATCCAGGGAACAATAAGCCCACTGATGAAACCATAGGGCAGCCACTGTTCTAGGACACTCACAATACAATGCATAATGGCTGAAGGCAGCTTCACGGAAAGTTTTGCTCCTAAGTCATTGGTTAGTCATTTCCTTTTTGTCCCAAATAAAGGCAAAGAAGTTAGCTAGAGAAAGTGATCCGTGGTGTGACAGGATGACTCAATAGCAAATAGAGTGGGAGGTGGATGTCACATGAGGCAAGACGACTTAATCAGATGACAATATATCAAGATTCTGACTCCTGCAGACTCCAACATGAGCATATGCTGATGAAAAGTAGCCACAGATGATTGTACATTTTGGCAGGTATCAGCAGAAGATGGCCATGGACCCAGTGTTTTCCCAAAAAACAGTGGCAGAGAAATCTTCATATATTTGAAATGAATGGAAAACCACTACATTCTGACACAATTTCCTTTCAATAGCCTAAACATTTAGTAATTGCTAACTAGACAGAATAGCGGCTTCAAGAAGAGATTGAGATATCCAGGGCACCTGGGTGACTCAGTCTGCTGAGCATCTGACTCTTGATTTCAGCTCAGTTCATGATCTCACAGATCATGAGATGGAGCCTCGTGTTGGGCTTTCAGCTGACAAAGCGGAGCCTGCTTGGGATTCTCTCTCCCTCTCTCTCTGCCTTTCCCCTGCTTGTGTGAACGCTCTCTCTCAAAGTCAATAAATAAACTTAAAAAAAAAAGATGTTTTTTGCATACATAAATTCATGGACTCTGAATTTTTATCTGGTAGACATTTGTTTTTCAAAAGATAATTAAGATATGCATGTTTGTATGATACCTGGGGTAGGGTCTAATTTTACAATCTTTTTTCTTGTCCCCACAGCAAGACAAATGAATTGTTACTATGGTTATAAACCTTAGACTAGGCAAAGTTTCAAACTCTACTTTGTAAGACATATATTTTTTTTTAATAGAATCTGAGCACCTAAAGTTGTTTCAATAAACAACACAAAAACTGTAAATATACTGTGAGGAGGCAGGCAAATATTTCACATAACATGTTTTCAGTGAACAGATACCAGAAGGAAACTAAGGATGTAGGCACCTTCTTGTCAGTAGAATAATGAAGATTTGATAGCATGTGAGGGGTAGATTCAAGGTTAGGAGAGGACCCAGATAACCTTGACCTCAGAAGAAAACGAACAGTGAAATAGAAAATGCATCTCAAACTCTTCCACTACCTTTCTGCCTTGCTTAGACACTTTCCTCCCAAATGCACAGATCATAAAAACTGTCAGCAATATGCACCTGAATAATGCATCAGGAGATTGGAAGTTACTAAAAGGAACCAAAAAATCCCAAACTGCTGAAACAGCAATACTACCTACCATTACTGAGAGTGTCAGTTTATGACAGAGTTTACTGGTAGTTTCTGTTACTTATGTGAAATAGTTCATAATTCATAAGGAAACATTCTTGCTTATTTGTCCCACACAATAAAATTAACTTAATCGTTAGCACAGGGCCAGGTACTGATGGGGTAGTTATTGTATCAGCTTTGTGATCTTAGACAGACTTAATATTATTAGCCTCAGTTTTATCATCTATAAAATAGGGAAAATGTTAATTTGAGAGGTCTGCTTTTGAAATTAAGAATTTAATTGCCCTTAACAATATAATTAATGTTTCTTAATTATAACATCATCTAGGGGGGCGCCTGGGTGGCGCAGTCGGTTAGGCGTCCGACTTCAGCCAGGTCACGATCTCGCGGTCCGTGAGTTCGAGCCCCGCGTCAGGCTCTGGGTTGATGGCTCAGAGCCTGGAGCCTGTTTCCGATTCTGTGTCTCCCTCTCTCTCTGCCCCTCCCCCGTTCATGCTCTGTCTCTCTCTGTCCCAAAAATAAATAAACGTTGAAAAAAAAAAAATTATAACATCATCTTTACAAATTTTGAGGCCACCATTTCTGGTGAGGTTTTAATATTACAAAAAAAAATGTTTTCAAAGGGGACAAACTTTGTGGCTGGGATAATTTATACTTTGAAATTCTTAGGTAAATTTCTCAATTGTAAATAAGAGCTGAATATATTCTGCACAAGGAAGTTGATTTGGGAGATAAGAGCTAAATATATAAATTCACATTAGTGTACTGCTTTAAATACACTGGTTTGATTAGGTAGAATACCTGATAACATTTGCCTATTACTTTACAAGAATTTCTTAAAATATTGTAAATATAAATTCCCAGGCTAAAAAGGAGAAAAAGAGAAAAAGCTGGATAAAGTCCTAGAGCCAAGTATCTATAATTGAATACTAAGTGTTCTGAAATAAAAGAGGGTATAGAAATTAAATAACCTGGTTTTCCTTCGTTTTTAAATCTTAATTGTTTGGGGACTGTCATACGATATAGTTAGACTTAGCAATTGTAACTTTCCCTATGACTAGTTTTCATTGAACAGCACTATTTTAATGAACAAAATAATTTTACCTACAGATTAAGAAAAATATTTTCCAAACTTATTCAGTGATATTGTATTCATAATAGAATTTCAATCCCTAGAAACCAGGGACTTATGCCTAATTAATAGACTTAAGTAGAATCTATTACTTGACCATCAAATCTCTCGAATACTCATATTTAAGTAAACATTTTTGATTTGTGCTAACAATTAAATTAGAATGAAATCCAATTAAAGTTCAATTAGCAATTTAGAGATTTAGATTTGCGGAATGTGCAGTGAATTCTAATCTTCTTTCAGTGACTGATTGATTCATGTGCATGTTCAGAATATTAAGCTCTTACATGTTCCTAATAGCATTTTTATTTTCACATGCAGTGCATATGCTGAGTTAGTCAATGCTTTCTAATAAGTCTTATTCTAATAAAAGCAAACTGGAACTGATAATTGGTGTTATAATCAACAAACAAAATAAATCAATCTAAGTGAATCTCACAATTCTCTTTTTTCTTCACTTAATATAATTATGATAAAATATTCTGATGTGCTCCACAAGCAATCTGTGTGTAAGCTGCTTTCTCTGTGACTACAGTGAATATTAATAGAATATTTTGTAGAAATAGCAAGATTTTTTAAGTTAGCAATGTAGTTTATGTCAGAAAGAGGATTCAAACAAAAGAATAAGCAGAGATCTATTTGAAGGAAAAAATGAAAATTCATTATTTATATGCCAAATAACATAAGACTTATAGGATGCAGTCTTCAAAAATGTTCTCTAAGCAAAATTCTCCTTAACTGTGGCCAACTTTTATTAGACTATAACATATTGCAAGTATATTTTGAAATCAATCAAACAAATAGACTGATACATAGTCTGACCACATACAAAATATCTGAAATCATGACTAAGTCAAAATTCAGACTATTTAGTTGTTGTACATCAGTGTACAGCATTATGTGGTCTATGTATGGAGGTAGAATACTGGATGATCCCATGCTATAAAACCCCAAATGCCCACTTTGAAGGCAATTCCAGGGTTATGGTGATTCCCTTAGCAACAAGTGCTTCAAGCAGTGTGTGCCTTGCAAATTACTTCTAAGAAGTATCTGATATTAGGAGCCATGCCTCATGACACAAAGCAGTCATCCACTCAGGGGATAAAAAGAATAAGTGCTTCTCAAGTCAGCAGTTAGGACCTCAGCATCAGAAAATCGGTCAGCATGATCTCAGTACTTAGCCAGGAACCACAGGGAGGATTCCAGTACCAGGGAAGAAAAGAAAGCACGGTCTCAGTTCCAGGGAGGTAGGCAAAGGCAAAAACAAATCAAGGGACTAAAGTGATTATTGATTTCAAAAACTAAAAAATAAAGTAAAACAGAAAGGAATACCCCTCTTGACCGACTACTTCATTTCTGAAAAATTCTGCAACTGCTCTGCATTATTAGCTATCAGTAGTCCCTGGGGCCCTCTACCTTTTGTAAGGCATATAGTATGTTTATTAAGAACATAAAGTCTGGGACCACCACATCGCCTGACTTTAAATCTCACCTCTGTCACTGTCTAGCTGTGTGACTTAGGCAATATACTTTAACCTCTCTGTGCCTCGATGTTGTGATCTGTGAAAAGAATATTATAATAATAGTATATCTAAATCATAGAGGTATTGTAATGATTTTGTTTGTGAACACAGATAACATGCAGAAAACAATACATACCATATTTAAAGTTCTATATAAGTTCTTTGATAGTAACGATTTCTTCACTGGGGTGAAGAAAATCGCTGACTCTATTTTTTTTTTAACTGCAATTTTAGGTTGTTAGAAAATTGGGAGTAATTATTGGTTAATGTCATATTCTAAAGTTAATTTTATGTTATCTTTAAAGTAAAGACAAAGAAGAGGGAAATTTGAAAGAAGAAAAGAAAGTATAAAGTGTATAAAGAAAGCGTAAAGTATAAAAGAAGAAAGTAAAAGTTATCTCTGAGCTTGATCATACCCAAATCACTGGCCTGGATTTGAAGGTTGACCAGAAAGATAACTTGGAATTGACTTAGGTTCTTTTACTTTGTTTTACTACCAAGTCATGGTACAAGCTGTGCAAAGGACATGTTCAAGACCAAACATGCCTGTGAGTGGAAGCAGTCCTTTAATGCATCAGCATTTCTTAATGAGCCACAGCCAAAGTTCAGGGGTCAATACAGCCAATGTGGAGTGAGATATCCTCAGGGTGAGAAGAACCAAGAATGATGAGCACATTGTCTTCCGTAACACTAGGTTGTGGAAGGCCTTGTTAGCACTCAGGGATTCATTCTATTATGCAAGGAGAGTGTTACTTTGAATAAAGGGAAAGGAGAACTTTGATAGGAATTTAGTGGGATCTAGGGAGAAGAACTTAGAAATATGATCTTCAAGAAAAAAACCTAAAGATTTCTGATTTGACTTTCATTTTAAAGTACTCTGAACAAAAAATAAAACTTAAATGGCTGAACCTGATACAGAGTCTGGACTAGATTATCATTGTGAAATTTCATAGTGCTTTTAATATTGACTTTATTACATGTTAATTAGTTCATTTGAAATTTTAAAGATAGGGGCGCCTGGGTGGCTCAGTTGATTGAGTGTCCAACTTCAGCTCAGGTCATGATCTCATGGTTTGTGAGTTTGAGCCCTGCATTGGCCTCTGTATTGACAGCTCACCCAGGACCCCGCTTCAGATTCTGTCTCCATCTGCACCTCCCCTGCTCACACACTATCTCCCTCTCTCTCTCTCTCAAATATAAGTAAACATGGAAAAAATAAAAAATAAATAAATGGTAAAGATAACTGCAAATAAAAGTATAAATTTATAAAAATAAAATATAAAATTACCAAATATGAGGTGAACCTTCTAAGGTCCTATGGAAATATTCAAAACTTATAATGTCAATATTCTACCATTTTGGACTTTATGAATATTGCCCAAACTCACTGTTACATCACAAGAGTTAAAACTGTTTTAAATTAAAACATTTAAATGTTTAAAAAATGAGGAAATTTATCACTTTCTATAAAATTTGTGAAATTTGGTTAAAGTTTATCATAAATACTTCCAAAATGAAATAATAATATTTTAAATACATGAACTAAAATTTTAAATCAATATTTTGCCTTACCAAGGAAGATATACCGATATGAAAGCAGCCCAAGTGTCCTTTGAAGGATAAATGGATATATAATGGAGTATTACACACTCATAAAAAAGAATGAGATCTTGTCATTTGTGACAACAAGAAGACTTAGAGAGTATCATGTTAATTGAAATAAATCAGAGAGAGAAATACAAATACTATATGATTTCACTTATATGTGGAATATAAAAAACAAAACAAATGAATAAACAAACAGAAAAGAAGAATCAAACCTACTGATACAGAGAATAAACTGATGGTTGCCAGAAGGGAGGCGTGTCGAGGATGGACAAAATGAGTGGGAGACACAGGCATCTGATTATGGAATGAATAAATCAGGAGAGTATAAGGTACAACAACATAGAGATTACAGTCAGCAATATTATAATAGTGTTGCATGGTGACATATGGTAGCTACATTTGTGGTGAGCATAGTATAATACAGAGTTGTTGAATTGCTGTGTTGTATAACTGAAACTCATGTAACATTATGTGCCAGCTATACTCAAATACCTATTAGAATGGTCAGTATCTAGAACACTAGCAACACCAAATGTTGGTAAGGATGTGAAGCAATCGATATGGAAGAATTGCTAGTAGAAATGGAAAATGCTATGGCCATTTTGGAAGGCAGATTGGTAGTCTCTTACAAAAGTTACATACTCTTATCATACCATCCAGCAATTGCTCTCCTTGATATTTACCCAAAGGAGCTAAGAACCGAGGTGCACACAAAAACCTGTACAAGAATATTTGTAGCAGCTTTATTCATAATTACCAAACTTGGAACATACAAGACGTCCTTAATTACTTAACTGGTTAATAAACTGTGGCACATTCAGAGAGTGAAATATTATTTGGTGTGAAAAACAGATGAACTACCAAGTCATGGAAGACGTGAAGGAATCTTAAATGCATATTACAAAATGAAAAGAAGCCAATCTGAAAGGCTACTTAACTGCATGATTCCAACTACATGACATTCTGGAAAAAGCAAAACTATGGAGAGAGTAAAACGATCAGTGGTTGTCAGGGGCTGGGAAGGTGGGGGATAGATAGAGCACAGAGGATTTTTAGGGCAGTGAAAATACTCTGTATGATACCATAATGATGGATACATGTCATTTTACATTTTTCCAAACATGCAGAAAGTATAACACCAAGAGTGAGTCAGAATGTAAACTATGGACTCTGGTTGACTACAATATGTTAATATAGGTTCATCTTTGGTAAAAAAAATATATATATATATCATTCTGGTGAATAACATTGATAATAGGGAAGCTGAGCATGTTTGGGGGCAGACAGTATATTGGAAATCTCTGTACCTTCCTCTCAATTTTTTCATAAACCTAAAACTGTTGTAATAAAAAAAAGTGTTTAAAAAAAGAACATAAAGTATACCATGAATCCAAATGTAATTTATTTTTCTTTTTCTCTAAATCCAGTTCTCTTTCCCTCTATAATTAATTTTGTGTGTGTGTGTGGATAAATAGAGCTCTCTTTTTAAATTTGCTCTCTAACTTACAATTTACCTTAATATACATAAAGGGAAAATATAACACAATATTACTTTACAAATATGTGGGGATATATTTATATATATAAAGGATCTTATATTTATATTTGTGATTATAGTAGTGATTATGCTAAGTAATAAGCCAGTATATGTTTGGAATATATATATAAAATGGAATGGAATGGAATATAAATTGGAATAAGGTAGCTAATATTGGACTTATAATTATTCAACTTGAGTATGTGCTGGTTTTTTTAAGTTTATTTATTTTAAGAGAGAGAGAGAGAGAGAGAGAGAGAGAGAGAGAGAGAGAGAGCGCACATGCACATGACCAGGGAAGAGGCAGAGAGAGAGAGAGGGAGAGAGAGAATTCCAAGCCTGAAGCAGGGCTCAAACTCATGAACCATGAGATCAAGAGCTGAGCCAAAATCAAGAGTCAGATGCATAACTGACTGAGCCACCCAGGTGCCTGAGTGTGTTTTAACTGAATTTACGGCATGTGTAATTTTATTGGGGGAAAAATGAGTTAATAACACTAATGAATTTTTGACTCATTTAATATTAGAAAGTATTAAGAATAGAGCTAACTATATGGGAGAACAAAGAGCTGATTATAAAAAAAGGCTTTGGCTTTATTTTTTATAGCTGACTGCATATAATACGAGTGTAATGTATGAAGCTGTATCTTCCATTTTCCTTTCATTTGGTAAAGTTTCAGACAGCTGTAATTTTGAATTTTTGTAATTTTGAATTTTTAATAATGCAATCCTGGCAGTAAGAATGGACTGTGTCACTGTGCTAACAAAGACTTGTTGTAGAACTTGAAAGATAACACATTTGGAAATTCTGAAATAATACAGACTCTGCAAAAACTTGGAGAGCAAGCAAAATAGCCTCAGACCAATACAATGTGGTATCTCAAGGCTACAATGTGGCTTGCTGTTCTGTTCATCCACTTGTCATAGACTATGCCATTTTCCTTACAAGTTAATTATTGATGTCCCTAAGACTCTTTTCTAAATACAGTACTGTGTTTCTTAGCGGAAAAAGGATTTGTTTTTTCATGAAAATATTTAAAATTAAAGCCAGAAATCAGATCGTGTTCTACATTCATTAAAGCACTTCATAATCATTTCTAGACATCAGCAAAAAGTTCTAGTCCAGTTTATTGTCTATTTAAAGGACAAAATTGATAGGCTCCTAAGACTATGAAAAATAAGATAGGGATTCTGATTATTATTTTCAATAATTTCGACCACTTAAGTAAATGTGGTTCAAGATAGATGCAAACATTTTAAAAGAAAATCTGATATTCAAATAATCCCAGTAAGGAAGACAATGCATCTTCTTCTCAAAACAAGCAAATACACTCATACTGAGAAACCTCTAATTTTAAATGAAATTTTCAGAAGTTGGAGAAAGGACACCTAGCAGGGAATAAAATATCAGAAGTAACCTGAATCTATAAATATAAGAAAGATCTGGACTTGAGCAAAATGATTAGAACCATAAAACTATGTTTCGACATTTTTACCGAAATTTCATATACAATTGGAAAAGTAATACACACATGGTTTTTAGTAGTAGTAAACAGGACAGACACTAACCAATAAAAAAGAAACCCAATTTCTTCTGTGCCACAACTCTTCCGGACTTCTTTACACAGGGGCAAAACAAAGTTGCTTCTTGCCTGAGTGCCCTTCCCGGTTCCGATCCGGGTGCTATTTCCTTCTCTACCACAAGGAGAACCAATTGCTTCCATCTCTTCAGGATCGTTCACAGTTTTAAAGTAAGTTTCTCAGCTTCATCAATCTTGGCTCCAATCATCCTCTTGCTTCTATTATTACCTTTGACTTGGAGTTGAGGAAAAGAGCCATCCATATATGATAAATCACCATTTTGTTAGGAAAGCCAGAGGTCTTTCACTCAATATATAGATCAATATAAGGATGAATTACTATTTCATAATATCTTTCCTACATATTGAATAAGTGAACATGTTTTTACATTTATTAGTGTTTTATTTAATTTCTCAGAGTAGAACTTAAAAGTGTTCCCTCCCCTAAACTGCTTCACAGCTCTCATTCAATTTTATTCCTAGGTCTTCATACTTTCAAAACTATTTTAGATATTTATCCCTTTATATTTCCCAAATTGTTATTGTGTATGTACAATATATTGTTTCAATGGTTATTTAATAATGACTGTCGGGTGCCTGGTGGGCTCAGTTGGTTAAGTGTCCAACTTTGGCTCAGGTCATGATCTTGTGGTTCGTGAGTTTGAGCCCCACGTCGGACTCAGTGCTGACAGCTCAGAGCCTGGAGCCTGCTTCGGATTCTGTGTCTCCCTCTCTCTACCCCTCCCCTGCTCACAGTCTGCATCTCTCTCTCAAAAATAAATAAACATTGAAAAAAATTTTTAATGAGTGTAAAAAAAAGATGGAAATTCAAATCTAAAAGAAAATGGTATGTGAAGCCTGGGCCAGAGAGAAAGAAAGAAAGAGGAAAGGAAGGAAGGAAGGAAGGAAGGAAGGAAGGAAGGAAGGAAGGAAGGGAGGGAGGAAGGGAGGAAGGAAGGGAGGAAAGAAGAAAGGGAGGAAGGAAGGGAGGAAGGGAGGTAGGGAGGGAGGAGGGAAGGAGGGAGGGAAGGAGGAAGGACAAAGAAAAGAAAAAGAGAACAACAACAAAAAAGCAAGCAAACAAACAAGCAAGCAAGCAGGCAGGGAAGAAAGAAAGTTTGATACACAATCCCAGAGGGATTTCCAAAAGCTAAATACTTCTACCTAAGAACCAGAATATCCTTGGCAGGAAACATTTACTCTCCCCATTGCAGATATATGGGGCTAAGGGGTTGTGAGCAGAGGTGATGTTTTTTTACAAAACGTGTAATTGCTGGTTTAAGACTTATTATTCCTTTCACTTCTGCAAAAATCAGAAAAGAGTCATGATGGATGATAGTACCACAAGATCAATGGAGCCTGAGTTCTTACACAGAACAGTTGGCTATGGAAAAATTTTTGTAATTACAGTAAAATTTTATTGAATATAAATTAATATATTTGTGTTAGGTTATTGACATTTCTGAAGTTGCTAAGGAGGCAAAAAGTAGCTTGTAATGACTAATAGAGCAAAGCGATTAGCCAGGTAAAGTGCTCCAAAAGCTGATTATTACCTGTATTCTTATGTAATGTCAATTGCCCTTCTTGTTGCATCATATAAGAGGATACATGATACGTATACACACATAACATCATTGATGGTGTTAACCACCATCACTTGTTTAACACAGTTTCCTAAGTTTAACACAGGTTCCTAAGTTTCTCCACTGTAAAGTTATTATTTTTCCCTTTCCCTACGCTAGTTTTTGAAAGTGTCAAAAAGTCAAGTCCACCATCAAGGGGAAGTAGAAGAGGAGAAGCCCAGCTCTGGATAGGGGGTTGATATATACCTATATAATAGGAAATGCTTCTGTAAGAAATATATAATAGTTTTATAAGTTCCTAGTTTCAGTGTGCTAATATTTTGTTAAGGATTTTTACATGTATATTCCGGGGTGATATTCACTTGCAGTTTTCTGTTCCTGAGATGCTTTTTTCTAGTTTTGGTATGACAGTAATACTAGACTCAGAATAAGATGTTGTCATAGACTGAATGTTTGTGTCCTCCCAAAAATCACATGTAGAAATTCTAATACCCAAATAAGGGTTATATTATGGTTTGTTGCTTAAGCCATCCAGTCTATGGTATTCTGTTATGGCAGCCTGAACTAAGACAGATAAAAGTATTTACTGCTTCAATATTTTCTGAACAAATTTGTGTACAATCTGTATCACTTCCTTATTAAATTCACAATGAAGACACCTGGGTCCAGGCTTTTATTTGTTGAAATATTTTAAATTACTAATTCAATGCCATTACTTTTTAAAAACCGATTGAGATTTTCTATTCATTTTTAATTAGTTTTAATAATTTGTATCTTTCTAGGAATTTTTCTACTTTGGTTAAGTCATCTACTTGGTATAAATTTGCTCACAATTTTCCCTTATAAATATTTTAATTACTGTAAATTAGCTAGTGATGTTCTCTCCTTCCTCGTTTTTTAAATGTCGTTCCTTTTTTTTCTTAATCATTCTAGGAAACATATTATTAATTTTGTGGATTATTTCTAAGAATAAAAGTTCAGTTTCATTGTTGTTTGTCTATTATTTTCTGGTTTTTATTCCTTTAAAAAAATCATTATTTTCTTCTGTCTGCTTGCTTTGGTTTTACTTTGCTCTTCTCTTCGCAGTTCTTTTTTTTTTTTAATTTTTAAAAAAATTTTTTTTTCAACGTTTATTTTTATTTTTGGGACAGAGAGAGACAGAGCATGAACGGGGGAGGGGCAGAGAGAGAGGGAGACACAGAATTGGAAACAGGCTCCAGGCTCTGAGCCATCATCAGCCCAGAGCCCGATGCGGGGCTCGAACTCACAGACCGCGAGATCGTGACCTGGCTGAAGTCGGACGCTTAACCGACTGCGCCACCCAGGCGCCCCTCTTCGCAGTTCTTAAGGAGGATGTTTGGTTATTGATTTGAGGCCTTTTTTCTTTTTTAATAGATTCACTTAAATGAATCTATTCTTGTTTCCTCTCAATAGTTCTTTTACATTTGACAAATTTCCTTCAGTTTAAAATACTGTTGCGATTTATTTTTTGACCTGTAATTTAATTAGAAGTGTGTTCAAGGTTATTAAGCCTTAAAATGTCTAATCTACTGTTAATCCAATCCAGTGTGTGTAGTTTTTTTCTGTAAAATCTGATTTGGACTTTTGGCTCTCCTCCATGCCTCTGCTAAAATGTATGAACACACAGAATACAGTGATAATAATTATTCAAATGCTCTTCTGTTAAGTCTAAATTCTGTGTCAATCTGGGTTGGTACCAGATTGATTAAATTTGTTCCTCATGGGTTTTATTTTCCCTTGTCTTTGCTTTTTTTCACTGGATTGCAGAATCTGTGAATTTTATCCTTTTTTGTATCCTTTTTAAAATCCTCCATAATTGAGTTTGTATTGGAATGTTTTTAAGTTATTCAGAAACATTTGTTGGGTGGGGGGTGGAGTTGGTAGAGGCAGGACTAGAGTAGTAATCACCTAGGGCTCATTATTTCCATTCTGCAAGCTCCAGATAATGCCCTGTGAAACATGAAATTTTCCAGCCTGACTGGTGAGAAGAGGCAAGTTTTCCAACCCAGGGTGAGCACTAAGCATCCTTTCAGGTACGTTTTCCGCAGCCTCTTGTAATTGCCTCACATGATTTGGAGGGAGAAGGGCAGCTTTGTAGACTTCAGCGTTCTGTCTCTGCTTGGCTTCTCCTAACCCATAATATATCTGGTTAACTAACTCTAGCCAGTGCATCCTCACACTTTCTGCTCTGTCTCCTCAGCTCAGGGAGTTGGCCTTGCTCTGCTTGGTTTGACTTCCAAGTGTCATGGACTGGACCCCTTTCCAAATCAGCAAGGTGTGACAGTCAAAGTGATCATCTTATTTGTTTTCTATCTTTGGGGGATCACTGATTTTCATGAATTCCAATGTCTTGAAAACCACTGTTTCATATATTTTATGTTTTGGCTGTTTCAGACATGAGGGTATATCCAATTCTTTTAATCTATCTCAGCCAGAAGCAATAGTCTATTATTTCTTTTTAAGGATATGGAAAATTCTGAGGTGAAACCAGTGGTAAGAATCATTGAAATTTTAATATTTCTTCCTCCAACTTTCAAGGGATTAGATTGATGGAGATCCTTAATTAGATTAATGTATATAAATATATACTCGGGTGTTGATGTATATATGTAGAGTAGTCATGTGCTGCTTTTTATGTGAGACAGATTGTTAGATGCCAGTAATACCTGTGAATGTATGAATGTTTTACCATAAAGCTGAGTTCCCTATTTTCTTAACCATTTCTTCAGAAAGAAGTCCTCAATAATGATCCTGCTCATACTTGATGCTTAAATAAACATCAAGAATACCAAAGTAAATATTCCTCACTTTGATCTGTTTTGTCATATAAATTGGGAGGAGGTGACAGCCTAATCATTGTGTGAGGTGCTTTACATAAATTATCTAACTTAATTACTGTAACAATCAGTGAGGTAAGTTCTATTAGCCCCACTTTACAGATGAAGTTAAGGCTTAAGGCGGTCATGTGCACACAGATAGTACATTTAAACTTTATTTCAAACTTAGGTCTGGCTGACTCCAAAATTCATTCTGCCTCTAATTACAGTATGTTCTTCCTATTTATAGATTATAAAAGCACATGGAATTTCATTTCTTTTCGATTTGCATTCTTAAAGTAATCTGTCTCACAAACATACATAACTATAGGACATTCACATAAAGGTGCCAGTATTTTTATAGGAAGAAAAACTCAAAGCCAACAAAAATAGTTTTGTATTAGATGTATGGCTATTCTTTTGGTGGATGAAATTTGATAAAATAGCAAATGCATAGACATCAATAGGGTCAAAAGTATGTTTCTGGAATTAATTATTTCTTTAATATGTTTTGCAAAGGAGAACACTTACAATTCCTGGTAACTCATTCAATTCATTTTGGTTCTGGGTAACAGGTAACATAGTGCATATTACATATTAATGTAATTAATAATTCATATTACTAATTTAGCATACATTTTACACATTTTTTAAAAATTTATTTATTTTTAAAGAGAGTGAGAGATTGAGAGCACACATACAAGAGCAGGAGAAGGGCAGAGAGAAAGAGAGAGAGAGAGAGGGAGAGAGAGAATCCCAAGTAGGCTCCACACTGTCAGTGTATATCCTGACTCAGGGCTTAATCTCACAAACCTTGAGACCAAGACCTGAGCTGAAATCAAGAGTCAAACGCTTAACCGACTAATCCATCCGGGTGCCCCTGAATGTATTTTTAAACTAAATTTCATGTTTCAGCAATACTGAAATTTTATGTTAAAAAATATAATTTAATAGATTATTGAACAAATAGGATAATCCATTTAGGATTTAATTTTCAAATCTATTATGGCAGAAATTTTGCTAGATATTCCTAATATCCACTCCTTTCTCCTCCCTTACAACAGAATAAAAAGCTGCAGTATGTAGTTGGATACATTTATAGTGGCTAAAAATAATGGGTGTAGGCGTACAGAGATACAGAAATAGAGGTGGGATTGTTTTGTGGAAGGTCATAAAATGGGGAGCACTTTCTACCCCATCATCCATTTGGCTGTTTGGCTGTACATAAAGTGGTGAAATCTATCAGTCACTGAGAGAATTATGAAGGCTAAAACAGTAATGATTCAACTGCCCTTAACACAAATCCCCAAAAAGAGTAGCTTCAGCAGAGCATTTCTCTCTCATGTGAAATTTTCTAGAGGCAGAGTTCCAGGGAACAAGGTTTTCAATCTGGCAAACCAGATACTGCTGCTAATCACTTTCATCCTCCATAATCTGTGGCTTAGAAAATTAAATAGAAATATCACCCATAGTACAAAATTATTGAGAGAATTATGCAAGGAAAGATAAGGGTACTGAGGACAGGTCTAACGGACCTAATGTTAAAATAATAATGCCCCTAAAATAATAAAATGACAGATATAATATAAATAGTGAATAAACTAGGTCTATCTGGGTGGCTCAGTGGTTTAAGCGGCTGACTCTTGATTTCAGCTCAGGTCATGATCTCACAGTTCATGAATGTGAGCCCCAAGTCGGGCTCTGCTCTCATCACAGAGCCTGCTTTGGATACTCTTATCTCCCTCCCTCCCCCACTCGTGCTCACTCTCTTTCTCTCTCTCTCTCTCAAAAATATATAAACATTAAAAAAAATTAAAAATAGTGAATAAAGTAATTATTAAAGAACATTTTTGTGAACTGAAGCAAAACCTTAGTATGAAATTTAAAAAGACTAGGGGCACCTGGGTGGTTCAGTTGTTGAGTGTCCAATTCTTTGTTTCCACTGAGCTCATGGTCTCATGGATGTAGGATTGAACCCCATGTCAGGCTCCACTTGCTGATCTGTGGAGCCTGTTTGGGATTCTCTCTCTCACTCTCTCACTCTCTCTTTCTCTCAAAATAAATAATCTTTAAAAATAAAAAAAATAAATAAAAGGACTCAACCTGTTCCAGGAGGGATTGTTGTTTTAAAAAAATCCACTTAGACATAGTGTGATTAACTTTCCATAATTCAAATACAATAGAAAAGAATGATTTCTATGAAAAAGAAGTCTAATGCTCATGCATACTTGATTGTCCTTTTCTTCTGTGTCTTTGGAGGTCCGGAATTCTCTGCTCCTCAAAACCGTGGTGTGGTTGTATGTGTTTTTCAGGACAATGAAATATAAGCAGACATAAAGCATCTCACTTCATAGTGTAAGTATTTAAAGTTCTCTACTAACGGGGCGCCTGGGTGGCGCAGTCGGTTAAGTGTCCGACTTCAGCCAGGTCACGATCTCGCAGTCCGTGAGTTCGAGCCCTGCGTCAGGCTCTGGGTTGATGGCTCAGAGCCTGGAGCCTGTTTCCGATTCTGTGTCTCCCTCTCTCTCTGCCCCTCCCCCGTTCATGCTCCGTCTCTCTCTGTCCCAAAAAAATAAACGTTGAAAAAAAAAATTAAAAAAAAATAAAGTTCTCTACTAACTACCTGTTGTTCTCCTGCCCTAGTGACTGTGGAAGTACATGTTAATATGGAGGTGCCACATGATTAAGCAGACTGGAATACAGAGGCAACACATAGAGGGCAACAGCTTGGACAATGACCCTGATGCTCAGATGGTGGTAGTGAGTGAGAAACATACCAATGACATAAAAATCCACTGTGATTTAAGAATGGTTTATCCGAACAGTTTTTAGCCATTGTTTTCAATATTACTTTGTGTAATTCACGCTAGTTTAGAGATTACCAACTTTGCTATCATAGTTCCTTATATTCCATTTTTTTCCTTGAGCTTTAGTTTCCTTTTGCTTGAAATAGATCCTATAGATATGGGAGGACTTTTTTTTGTAATTGTTTTCTCTTCCACACCACACCAACAAGAATCTATGGGTAGTAAATTCTCAGTCTTTCTTTAAAAAGATGTTTTTGTTTGTTTCCCACGTTTTAAATATCATTTACATGTTTTTCAATAAGATTTTTAAAGATAGAAGAATCTCTCACTTATATTGGTATTAACAAGTCTATTGCTGTTTCTTTAGAAGTATCTTTTTCTTCACTCTGGTAAAACGCAGATTAACGTCTGTGAGACAGAAAGAAGACTTCTCCATAAAATCCAACTCATGAAGGGCAACACACATGGACATGAATCCCATTTACCAGACCTGGATGGCATCTGTGCACATATGCACCAAGGCAACAACAAATCTGGCTCAGGTACTTGCTTGCTCTGTTTCCTGGTTCACTTTCTCCAATTTCATTGGAATGCTTCCCAGTGTGATTTCTTATTTGTATTCCTCAAGATTTGTGCTTTACATATCTCATTCATGCCTTTTGTCAACACCAAATACATTGTCCTTATCTTTTGAATGTTGTTCAATTCGAATTTTTCTACTCTTGTCCATCTTTTGGAATTATATTAGTCACGATTAATTTTTTAATTTCATTTTATCATATCTCTTAATCTTTTAAAAAAATTATTTCCTATCTCCTTATTTTCCTGTATTCAGTTCTGAATATTTTCCTCAGTTTTATCATTTAAAATATATAGTCTCTCATTAGTTTACTCTAAAATGCAGTTTACAGTATCCCTGGTGGTATTTCAAATTTCAGTGAGGTGATCTTTATTTCTAGATAATTTATGTAGCTCTTTAAAAACATGGAACACTTTAAAAATAAAATATTATCGGGGCGCCTGGGTGGCGCAGTCGGTTAAGTGTCCGACTTCAGCCAGGTCTTGCGGTCCATGAGTTCGAGCCCCGCGTCAGGCTCTGGGCTGATGGCTCAGAGCCTGGAGCCTGTTTCCGATTCTGTGTCTCCCTCTCTCTCTGCCCCTCCCCCGTTCATGCTCTGTCTCTCTCTGTCCCAAAAATAAATAAACGTTGAAAAAAAATTACAAATAAAATAAAAATAAAATATTATCTATTGGAGTTCCAGTTTACTTATTTGTGTTTTTAGTTATTATAGGTACGCACACACAAACAAACACACACACAAACACACAGAATTTGCATGTATATGTGTTTGAATCAGTGAAGAACGTGTAGGAAGCCAGAAATGTCACTTCGACCCAGCAGTGACAAGGAGCCCATTCCCTCAGGTGTAACTAGAGACAGAACAGGAAATCTTGACTTCCATCCCTCCCAGGCTACTAGATATCTAGAACAACCACTAAAAATGCTATAACTCAAAGTAGATCATGGACTTATATATAAAACATAGATCCATATTTTTTTTAGGAAACAACGAGAGAGAGAGAGAGAGAGAGAGAGAGAGACAGAGAGAGAGAGAGAAAGAGAGACAGACAGACAGACAGACAGAGAGAGAATCTATGGAATCCAGGGCCAGGTGAACAATTCTTATATTTGACACCAAAAGCACAAGAAAAAAAAAATTAGTAAGTTGAATTTCATAGTATTAAAAACTTTTGCTCTTTGAAAGACCCCATTAAGAAGATGCAAATAGAAATTAAACAGCAAAAGGAGATATTTGCAAAACACATATCTGACAAAGGATTAACACTGAGAACATATAAGAACTCTACAAACTCAACAGATGGTAGCTACACTTGTGGTGAGCATAACATAACATATAAAAAAGTTTAATCCATATGCTGTATACCTGGAACTAATGTAACATTGTGTGTCAACTATATCCCCCACCCAAAAAAGGAAACAATTTCCTTTAAAATGGACAAAAGGCATGAAAAGACATTTCACTGAAGAGGACATATAGATGGAAAATAAAGCACTTGAAAAGAGGTTCAACATGCAAATTAAATCCACAATGAACTATCACCATGCACCTATCAAGATGGCTAATATATAAAAAAAAAAACAGTGATAATAGCAAATGATGGCAAAGATACAAAGAAACTACATTACTAACGCATTTCTATTATGTGTTTATAACATTGTACATCCACTCTGGAAAAGCAGTCTAGCAATTTCTTTCTTTCTTTTTATCCCAGCTTTATTAAGGTATAATTTCTTTATAAAAAACTGCCCATCTGACATATTTCACTTAGCATAATGCCTTGTAGATCCATTCATGTTGTCTCAAATGGCTTGACCTCACCCTTTTTAATGGCAGTATAATATTCCACTGTATTCATATGCCAAATCTTCCTTGGCCATATATCTTTTGATGGATACTTAAGTTGCTTCCATGTATTCCCTATTGTAAAAAATGCTGCTATAAACAAGGGGTGCATATGTCTTTTTGAGTTAGTGTTTTTGTTTTCTCGCATAAATACCCAATAGTGGAACTATTGGATTAAATGGTATTTCTATTTTAAATTGTATGAGGAAACTCCATACTGTTTTCCACAAAAGCTATGCCAATTGACATAGCTACCAACAGTGCATGAGGGTGTCTTTTTCTCCACATCCTCTCCAACACTTGTTACTTTTTGTCTTTTTGATTTTAGCCATTCTAACAGGTGTAAAGTAACATTTCTTTGTAGTTTTGATTTGCATTTACTTGATGGTTAATAATGTAGAGAATATTTTTAGGTACCTGTTGACTATCTGAATGTCTTTTTGGAAAGATGCCTGTTCACATTTTCTGCCCATTTTTCAACTGAATTATTTGTTTGGTGTTGAATACTTTAAGTTCTTTATATTTTTTGGATATTAACCCTGTATCAGATATACCATTTGCAAATATCTTGCCCCATTCTCCAGGCTGCCATTTTATCTTGTTGATGTTTCCTTTGTTTTGCAGAAGCATTTTAGTTTGATGTAGTCTCACTTGTTTGTTTGTTTGTTTGTTTATATTTTTGCCTTTGCTTTTGGTGTTAGATTCAAAAAGGCATATCCAAGAGCTATATCAAAGAGTTTACCACCTGTTTTCTTCTAATAGTTTTATGGTTTCAGGTCTTATATTCAAGTTTTTAATCTACTTTGAGTTTATTTTTGTGTATGGTGTTAGAAAGTAGTCAAGTTTCATTCTTTTATATTTAGTTGTTCAGTTTCCCCTGCATGATGTATTGAAAAGACTATATTTTTCCCATTATATATTCTTGCCTCCTGTGTTATAGACTGACCATATGATCTCGGGTTTATTTCTGGGATCTCTATTCTATTCCATTGACTTGTGTTATTTTTTTTGCCAGTACCATACTATTTTGATTACTACAGCTTTGTAGTCAGACTGAGAAAGACAAATATCACTGAGAAAGATAAATGCCATATGATTCCACTCATTAATAGAATCTTAAAAAAAAGAAATAAACAAAAAGCAAAATCATACCTACAAATATAAAGAACAAACTGATGGTTGTCAAAGAGGAGGGGAGTAGAAGATGGGCAAATGGCTGAAGGAAGGGGGAGATATAGGTTCTCAGTTATGGAATGAATAAGTCATGGGAATAAAAGGCAAAGCTAAGGAATACAGTCAATAACACTGTAATAGTGATGTAATGGGGCAGATGGTACCTATACTTGTGGTGAACATAGCATAATGTATAAACTTGTCAAATCACTAAGTGTACACCTGAAATAATGTAACATTTTATATGAACTATATTAAAAAAACCTCTGCACATTATTAATGTAAACAGCTCATCGAGTTTAAGCATATGTATGCACTCTTGTTTCCATCATCAAAATCAAGGTAATAAACATATTCATCACATCAAAAGTTTTCTTGTACCAGTTATGTTGTTGTTGTTGTTGTTAGTTTGTTTTGGGGGTATTTTCTTTTTTGTGGTAAGAACATTTAACATGATATCTACCCTCTTTTAACAAGTCTTTTAAGTACACAATACCTTATTGTTAACTCTAGTAACTCTTATGAAACTATACACACAACCATCATACAATCCAACTATTGCATTATTAAGCACTTTTCCCCAGGCAATTAAAGACTTAAGCTTACCCAAATATCTGTACATGAATGCTTATAGCCACTTTATTCATAACAACAAAAAACTGGAAACAATGCAGCTGTCCTTTAACAGGATAACATTTTAACAAGCTAGGATACGTTATGCCATAGACTACTATTCAACAATAAAAATGAATGAACTATTGATACATGAAGTAACCTGGAAGTCTCCAAAGAATTAAGTAAAAAACAAAACAAAACAAAACAAAACAAAACAATCCCAAAGGGTTACATGCTACATGATTCCAATTGTGTAAGATTCTTGAAATGACAAAATTATGGAAATAGATTACAGCTTAGTGGTAACCACATTTTAAAGAATGAGTGGTAGCAAGATGGAAGAGACTCTATGAATTAAAGAGAAACATCAGAGGGGCACCTGGGTGGCTCAGTCGGTTAGGTGTCTGACTTTTGCTCAGGTCATGATCTCACTGTTCGTGAGTTGAAGCCCTGCGTAGGGCTCTGTGCTAACAGCTCAGGGCTTGGAGCCTGCTTCAAATTCTGTGTCTCCCTCTCTCTCTGCCCCTTTCCCACTGACACTCTGTCTCCCTCGTTTTCTCAAAAATAAATAAACACTTTTTAAAAAATTTTTTAAAAAGAGCAACATGAGGGAACCTTATGGTGATGGATATATTCTGTGTCTTGACTATATAAGTGCAATATCCTGGTTATGACATTGTACTATAATGCATGTGAATTCACAATTATCTCAAAATTAAAATAATAAAAACCATTCATTTATACATGCCTGATATGAAAATATGTGTCTTGTGCAATAGGTATAAAGCTTTTCCTCCTCCCCAAACACATGTCCGATACAGCCACAGGTTCAAACAAAGTGCCCTCTTGTCTAGTTGTCAGATCTTTCTTCTTTCTGAGACATGAAGCTTTATCTCATATTTTCTGAGTTAAGCTATGCATTTAAAATAGTTTTTGTTCTATTTTATTCAACATGTTTAGGTGTCTGTAATGAGATTTTTTTTCCACATTATCATAGCCTGTGGATTGCTGGATTTAGGTGACTATAAATACATTTTTTTACTTGAATTATTTATTTCAGAATTAAATTTAAAGAAAAATAAACTAACAAAGATGTGACTATTTGTCAGTGAAATTAGGTTACTATATTTTTTCATTTTTCTCAGCTTTACTTGGAAATGGTATTCTATTATTGATACACATTTGTGATAGGACTAGATAATAAAAGGTTTTCAATTTCCCAAAGTTTCTAAAAGATCATGTCAAATTCATGATAAACATTCCCATCATGAAAGGTTAAAAATATTCATTTGTGAGTTTTTAAAAGTATTTCTCTTTGAGTATGTCTCAGTAAAAGGAAAAGAGGCTTGATCTTGGAAAATTGCATTAACCAATTTTTCAAAACATAAAAGGGAAAAATTAACAGAAATGAGGAAAATGGTAATTTAGTGTGTACTGAAATGAAAATTTGAACTTATTTTAAGAATATGGAAATATTAAGATGCTTTTTAAAACTATTGTTAATTAATACAGTGGTCTTAGAAAATGTGAAAGCTTGTACTTTATACCTACCCAATCTAATACACACCAATTTCATTAATGTTTCCTTCCCAAATGCCCATGAAAATTATTACATGTTTCCATTGCTACTCTAGAATACTAATAGAATAAAATATTGTTTGGATAAATGATCTAATTTTATGGTGCACCTTATTCTAGAAGGTGTGGAGACATTAAAAGAAATGAAGGACCTGCTTGTAAAAGCTGCATGATACCTATATAAAAACAGATATTAACCTTGCAATGTATCTAGCTAATAAGCAGATGATATTTATGCTATGATTCAACTATAATATTGATAAGAGTCTTCAGTGTGTTATTTGGAATATTGACATGTATATTTATTTACTGTCCACTTTGTATATTCATATAATGATTATAACTATATCATGATCTTAACGGACTTGTTTTAACAGTTTACTCTCTATCCTTTGAATTTCTAAGCATCCCACTGAAACTAAAAGCAGATCCCAATTACAGGTGTGACTTTGAACAGCAAGAAAATGTATTGATTTCTTGTTGTGTAATAGACAAAGGCTAGAACTCAAAGAGAAAAAAAAGAAGCATACTTTCTGTTCTTAAGGAACTTATACACTCCTAAAGAGTCTAGAAGGGTTTTGGTTTTGTTTTTGTTTGTTGTTGTTGCTGTTGTTTTTCTCCTATTACATATCACTCAGGATCCTGGCTGATGTATGGATAAAAATGGTTGTTTTAGGGAAAGTTTAAAAAGTAACTATTCACACAATTTGCCCCAAGGTAGAGGGAATCTATGAGGTAAAGCAGTAGAAACAGGAAGTCATTAACCCACTGGGCTTCAAGCCAGGTGTATGGTATGTGTTGGATAGTTAGTTTGCGCAAACACACCCTGAATGCCCCTGTTAATCACTATCTTTAAAATGTAGAGATCACGTCCTCCCTGTATATTCTCATCAAACAGAACGTGTAGAGAAACATGTTCAATGTCCAAGGTCAGGGGCTCCAGGGGTGGCCAACCTGGAGCATCTCCTTTATAAGGAAGAGTCTCTAGGTGCAGGCCTTGATCTCCTTGGACCACTTACTATACAAGGAGGGGCAGGGCTACAAATAGCTGATAGGCAAAGTCGCTAGGCTATAAGAGCCTGCTGTATGTAGATCCCAGTGGGGAATGCTTTGTGCAGTTGGCTACTCCTGGACTCCCTGTATGTAAGTTCCCCCAACAAATCTATGTCTTGATCACTGTTTCCAGATCTTTTTTTCAGCCTCGCCTACCCTCAGCTTACAGTCTGTTAGGGTGCAGTGACCTACTAGGGTAAGAAGAGAAAGCAGTGGCTGGAACTCAAAATCAGAGATAGCTGTGTGGAGAGGACTGCATGGCTGAAGCTCTGCCTTTTCACTGGGGGCCTCAGCCAGACTACTGTGACCCTGCCTGCGTGCAGGAAGCAGAGGAATACATTTTCAGATCCCATTCGCCTTCATCCTCCTAATACTCTCCATTGAACCCAATGAAGAGCCAGAGGGCAAAGAAGTTCACTAATGTAAACCATATATAGATCAACCTCTCATGACACAAAGCAGGGAAGGGAAAGGTAGAGAGTGGACCTGGAGGGGTAAACAAAGGTACCCTGTACTCACTGTGATGCACTAATGATCTTAATATGCTTCAGTTAGTAAAGATAGCTCTGTGTAGTTTGCTTCAAAAGGTAAGAGTAGCTTTATGAGTCTCTGGGATTCTCTTATTGTCTGTTTACTTCTCCTTAACCAACCTTCAACATTCAACCATATACAAAACCAGATTTAGATTATTGGCCCAAACTAAAATAATTTAATTTCACTCCCTTTTTTTATTATTCAAAAAAATTTTTTTAATGTTTATTTTTGAGAGAGAGAGAGAGAGAGAGACAGGAGACAGAGAGAGAGCATGAGTGGGGGAGGGACGGAGAGAGAAGGAGACACAGAATCCTAAGCAGGCTCCAGGCTCCAAGCCATCAGCACAGAGCCCAACATGGGGCTCGAACTCACAAACTGTGAGATCATGACCTGAGCTGAAGTCAGACACCTAACTGACTCAACCACCCAGGTGCCCTTATTATTTTTTAATGTTTATTTATTTATTTTGAGAAACAGAAAGCACAAGCAGGGGAGGATCAGTGAGAGAGAGAGAGGGAGAGAGAGAATCCCAAGTAGGCTGTCTACACTGTCAGCACAGAACCCCATGCAGGGCTCAGTCCCGTGAACTCAACCTAAATGAACCATGAGATCATGACCTGAGCCAAATCAAAAGTCCAACTCAACTGACTGAGCCCTGTATGTGCCCCTTCACTTCCTTTATTTTTAAAATTGAGACAAAAATTATATCCGGGCTTTATTTTGATGTCAAAATCAAATGAGGTATATGTAATACGTTCACAGCACCACTTACCTCACCCAAGTCTGCTATCATAGTGCTGAAGGAATACAGCCTAATTTTAATAAATGATAGCATCATTAATAATTAAGTAAATTAATCTATCAGCAAGTATATCAAAGATAGATGACCTTTGAATTAAATTTCTTCCCTTTCTGTACTGGGATAATACGCAGTTTGCTCAAAGTCATTTTGTCTGGTTGATATATTTCTGTATCTCAATGTCAATTTCATTTATGAATATTTTATCTTAACAGAAGTTAATAAATGTATAACTGGATATCATTGAAGCCCATGAATGAATGGCATTTTACGGTTGAAGAAAAAAACAATGGGTAAAAGTCCTTCCTTGTTCTGTATTAAATAGCTTCAAGGCCTTAGGTAAACAACTTATACTTATAAATTGTCATAAATCTAAATTTGGAAGGCCAAAATGGACAAATATGGCATAAGACAATATTATTAAAATATTCTTTCTGGAGTCAATGAAGTCAATGCACTAGAATTTTGCTTTTAATGTGAATATAATGGTTTAAGGCAGGATAGTTTTTATGAAATATAGATGTAATGAGCCAAAACGCATACACACACACACACACACACACACACACACACCCTTAACAATATTAGGGTTGAGGGATATTAATTTTTTTTCAAATTAATGGCAAAATTAGTATAGAGTCAAGAGACTAAGCATGTATGCAAGTTGAAACTCTCAATTCATTTTCATGTTCATGGGGCTTGTCAAATATGAAAATTACTACATGTCATTTAAACATTTTCAGAAATAAATACATAGGATTCCATTTTATTTTTTCTGCAATGCATTTGGGTAGTTTAGTATTTCAATTATTTCTGACATGTTACATGCCAACTAATATCTTACAAAACTCGTCTGGAATATTATATCTTTCCTTAGGCTTTTTCATTTGGTTTTATTATTCATTTTCATTCCCCAATATATTTGACATCCGAAGTGCTATAACTGTAATTTAAAAGGAATCCATTTGTGACAGTAATAAAAATAAATTCTTGTATTTGGACAGGATTTTATAACTTTAAAAGAATTTTCATCTCAAATAAATATTTTATCATATGTTTATAATAAAATATTTTTATGTATTACCATTTTTTCCTGCACAAATAATTCTAATAGACCCAGGAGTCTCCAATGTTACTACCTTCATTTATTTCATTCTTCTTTTATAAAATTTATTCTCTTCTAGAGACATGGCTTCTGGACTTTTTAAAATATTGTAGGTTCTTCAATATTTCTACTTTTACAGAAAAACATTATCCTTAAGATTGTGCTTCATATTCCCCCCTTACCTTTTGCTTATATGTAAGAAACTATTATTTAAACTATAGATCACCTACTATCTTCCCTCCTATAATTGTTTTTTTTTTTAGTGAGAGAGAGAGAGAGAGAGAGAGAGAGCACACATGAGGAGGGAGAGGCAGAGGGAGAGAGAGAATCTTAAGCAGGCTCCATGCCAAGCATGGAGATCAATGCTGGACTACACCTCCCAACCCTGAGATCATGACCTGAACTAAAACCAAAAGTCGGACGCTCAACCAACTGAGCCACCCCAGGAACTGTCTATAATTTTTTTATTGACCCAAAAAGTTCTGTTATTTCCAATCAAAACATTGTTTTACTCAGTCCCCTCCTCTCCATACACATTTTTTGTACAAGCAATGACTCTTGACGTGAGATAGATTGCAGTTATTTATATTTTAAAATATTTTATAGCTTTTTTCTAGATTTTGTATGTCCTCTGTTCACTTAAAGGTGATTTCATATCCTCCTTCCCCATTTAATCAATTCCAACTCTTGAAGTATAGGTTTCTACGACACCTCTTTAGTAATATCCTTCCTGTAGTTCCTATTGGATCTTGAATACTTAGCTTCTATGTGGTCATTTTTATCATTCTGCACTTTTTTAAAACTTCTCCCAGGGTGCCTGGGTGGCTCAGTCAGTTGAGCATCAGTCCAACTCTTGATTTTGGCTCAGGTCAGGATCTCAGGGTAGTGAGGTAGAACCCTGGGTGCGGAGCCTGCTTAAGATTCTCTCTCCCACTCTGCCTCTCTCCCCTGCTCACTCCCTCTCTCTCTCTCTCTCTTTAAAATAAAAACAAAAAAATTGAAAATACATACATACATGCATACATACATACATACATACATACACAAATAAGAAACTTCTGCCTACAGTGGAAGTCTCACCTCCTTGGATCTCAACATTAGCAAAAAAGAAATTTGCTATTCCCTACACACTTTTCTTTTCCCCTATTTTTTTCTCTTGTGACTCAATTGTTTCTAAAATCTTAAATAGCATCATTGGAGAAACTTGCTGGAAAACAGACCAAATAATCCATGACATAGCTGCAACTGTTTGATCTGGGGTAAACCACTAACGTTAGTTACATGTTATTCTCTCACCTGTTTCTTCTTTGTGTTTCTACTTCCTTTTGCCCATGTTTCCCCCCTTCAAACTCTCTTCTGAGTCTGTCCCTGGTTTTATAATAACATCTTTTTCATCTGTGTTTAAAATTTTCTTGAGTAAATAATTGAGTTGGTTTTGCTCTACCTTAGATAAATTTATATGCTACATATCTTAAATAGTCTCTCCAGTGCTCCTTTTATTTCCAGGATGATGTTATTTTTAACTCTGAAACTGATAAAAGACTCTAATATCATTCTTTCATGGTCTGTTTCAAAATCTGCTTTCCTAAAATGATTTGCATGTTATTGAGTACCTGCTGATGAAAAACTGTGTAAGATTATTTAGAAGGATGATTTCTTCAGTCTTTTCATTTTAATTCTTTTGAACCATTGACTGTGAGATAAATGCTCATATACTGGAGCAGTCTGGTTGGGATACATCATTCCATGACCTGTAACCAAAAGTATAGCTTACTTAATCAATTTTTCTTTCTTACTTAGGTTTTTGTTTGTTTGTTTGTTTCCTTTTTCTGTTTTTGTTTTTGTTCACCAAGCAGAGCTAGCCTTTCAGGGCCATATAAATGCTCACTTATGGTCTTTTCTATATTCACAGTTGTGTAGAGTTTGTTAATGTTAAGAATTCCTGTTCCTGGGGTTTCTGGGTGGCTCAGTCGGTTAAGCATCAGACTCTTGATTTTGGTTCAGATCATGATCTCACAGTTTCGTGAGCTTGAGGCTGCTTAGGGCTCTGTGCTGATAGTGGAGAGTCTGCTTGAGATTCTCCCTCTCTCTCTGTCCCTCCCCTGCTCGCACTAGGTCTTTCTCAAAAGTTAAAAAAAAAAAAAGAATTCCTGTTCTTATTGTTCTTTATGTTTTGATTATTGGTTAATAATATTTACATGTAACATTTTATTCTAGTGTTTATTTTGCCCGTATCACTTCTGTACAAAGCAGTAGGGTTTGAAATTTCTCAGTCCTTGCAAGTACTTTGTGGAATTGAGCAGTTAAGGGAATCATATTTTAATGTTTTATTGTGTTTCCTTAAAAATCTTGTTTCTCCTTATGTCCTAGATTTATATATTTTCTCTCTTCTTGTAATTATCTACAAGCTCTTGTTTTCTTACTTTTTTTTCCAGTAATAAGCACATGATTTACCTTGTGACTCATATTTTTCTAAAATCCTCATCGACATGGCCAGATAATAAGATTAACAGAAAAGAAATCAAATGTTATAAATCACATTGGTACATGGAACAACTTAATACTGGGTTCAAATCATAAAGCAGAATTCATTATGTATTATTTTCTTTCATGTTTTTGCTTTGTATTTTCTTTGCCTATATTTACCTAATGTTAACATTTCACGCTCCTATTGTTCCTTATCTATTGTTATTGATTAGTGCATACATTAAATAATCTATATTGTCTAAAAATAACATTAAAAAATGGCTGTAGGAGGAAGTGAGATTTCTGTCATGAGAACACTTGATATGGTGATTTGGGACAGGATTTTTTTTTTTTTTGGTACAAATTCTATCTTCATGACTTTGCCAAGATGATTATTTTCTAGAATAATCCTGCATGGTATAATGCAATTTCTTCCTAAATACCTCTGATAATACCTATAGCTATGTCAGTGCTATATTCCAGTTGTTCAATTTTATGTATTTTTTTATTGATGCTGAACATACGCAAATCAGAAAAAAAATATCCACCTTTGAGAAGGTTTTCTTTATTATGGGAAGGATCATGTGAATGTTTCTCTTACCTCGATAAACGTGAAATAAGAATACTCCATTATGGTATTCAGAGATTGAAACTAAGTCTTTTGTAATTTTATCGAAGCTGTCATTCTCCAATTTCCATTGGAACACAGAACACAGATTAAAAAGAGGATGTGAATAAGAAAATCTATGGCCTCCTGAGAGAAAAACGACTGATGCTACAGTCCTTGATTTCTGTGATTTGAAGTTAAGAAAATCTTTCATAAGAAACTTGAGTGTTTCTAGAAGATGAAATTCTTCTAGAAGGAATGAACACCAAAAACTCAGAAGTGTAACCGATCAAGAAAAAAAGATGCTTTCTGACCTTAGACTTGGAATCAGCACAAGTATCTCAGGATACTTATGAAAAATTGATTTTACGTATCAGGTGGATTATTCCATTCGGGACACAGACATTTTGGTATTATGTCTGACTTTCAAAAACACAAAATTAAGTAGAATCTATAAAATAGTCATATAGCAAAGGTATTAACTGATACGTTAAGTAATAATACCATAACTAACAATCACAGAACCTCAGTGGCTTAAAACAAGCTTTATAACTACACAGGAACTGCTGACTGGCAGGGAAGTCTGCTTACCTTTACCACTTAAAATGTAAGCACATAAAGCCTCTCTGTCAGCACATGCTACAATGATTTCCTCAGCAAAGGAATAAAACAATGGAAAATTATCATCTCTTACATGCTTTCATCCTGAAATGACAAGTATCACTTATATTTCTTGCATTTCATTTTTTCAAAGCCAGATCTATGGACTTACCTAATTTCAAAGGTGCAGGGAAATTCAAACCTATGTTGTATTTTGAAGTAGAGAAACCAGAAAGGTGGGTTATCAGCACTAGTGACATTTGTTTAATATAAGACAAAGTGTATTTTATTTGTTTATTTACTAATTATTTACTCATTCATTCATTCATTTTTAAAGTTTACTTTACTTTGAGAGAGGGAGCATGCACCGGGGAGGGCCAGAGAGAGAATCCCAAGCATGCTCTGCACTGAGATGAGCCGGATGCCGGCCAGATGCAGGTCTCAAACCCATGAACCCGTGAGATCATGACCTGAGCCAAAATCAAGAATTCGATGCTCAACTGACTGCGGATCCCTGGATCCCCAGCACTGGAGACTTCTCTAAGCATTACATCGGTAGACATTTTGTAGTCACTGCTTTACGTTTTGCCTACTTACACTCATAACTGACTAGACAGCATTTAAGTTCCATTACAGTGATATGATTCAATGAAACTGGAAGAAAGATCCAACAACTTAAAAATTCTATTTCATTTTTTAAGTACTTAATTTCCCACAGTTTCCCTTTTGGCACTAAATTTTATTTCCCATACACTTAATTCCCTATCACATACAGTGACTTATAGTAAGGCATCAAAAACTTTTTAAATTGTTGCTTAAAATAAGAAAATAAAATAATTTAAAACAATGACTAAACTCACATTCAGTTTGGGAAAAATAATGATCGACATTGGAAACCCGTTTTTTTTTTTTTTTTCAAAACGGCTAAATTGTTGGCAGTTCAAATATAGATGTGTAGATTGGTAATAAAATGCACACAGGAGTTGCAGGCTTAACAGGATACAAAAGTAATTATTTAGAGAATCAATATTGGAATCAAAATAGTCATTGTCATTTCACTGTTAAGAGACACTTAATTATTAAGATCACTCAGATTTCAATCTGCCTTATGACCAAGAGGACCTTAAAGTTCTCCTCAGATTGACTAAACTTTATAGTCTTCTTGCTGGCAATAAACCCCTGACTCTCTTTTTCTCACCTAGTGCTTGTAGAATATTTTTCTTCATCTTTGAAATTTAAGTAATTTAAAAAGTCTCTTGCCAGTTTTACAACTCAAGAATGTTTTTCAGGGACCTGGGAGCCAACTCTTTGAAAGGTAATCAGCAAGTAAGATAGTTTCCCTATTTCCCAGGGAATTCTCTTTGGGAAGGTAGACGCCTATCATAACAACAGGAAAAAATTTACTTTTCCTTTGGGTAATACCAATTAGTGGAAATGAATGAACAGTGGTCTCCCTCTCAACACAGAGTTAAAAAATCTCCTATTATTCTACTGACCTTGTAGTAAGATACTATTTACTCTGACCCAAGAATGATACATTGTGGTGTCCAATCAACTCCAGAATGATCCTTCTTTAATAACAGAGGTGTATCAACTTTACTAAATTTTTCTTTTGACATATTTGTTAATTCAACTCTTTTAGCCACTATAAAAAAGAGATGTTCTGCCTCAAAATATTTAGTCTTTAATTGAAACCAGAAAAAATGATTAGATAAAGGACTTCTAACTCTACATTGGCCTGTCTTGAGGTTAATAATTTATTTCAGAGTTTCTAATCAG